>NC_133129.1:158296823-163296823 GCF_048418815.1 Hemitrygon akajei | reverse complement strand
GCATCTCAATGTGGTATGGCAATTGTCCTGTATCAGACCGCAAAGCACTCCAGTGGGTGGTCAAAACTGCCCAGCAGATTATCGGCACCCAATTGCCCACCATTGAGAACATGTACCATAAACGCTGCCTGGGCAGGGCGAAAAGCATTATCAAGGATGCATCTCATCCCAACCATGAACTTTTTACTCTCCTCCCATCCGGTAGGCACTACAGGAGCCTCCACTCCTGCACCAACAGGCACAGGAAGAGGAGCTTCTTCCCTGAGGCTGTGACCCTGCTGAACCTCACATCACAGCGCTAAGCAGTATTGCGCCGTATTGTACTGTCTCAGTACTTTTTTATTTGTATGCTGCAGCACTTTTTATTTGCAGTTGTTTTGTAAATAACACTTTTTTCGCACTTCTGGTTAGATGCTAATTGCATTTCATTTGGCTTTGTATCTGTACTCGGTACAATCACAATGAATTTGAATCTAATCTAATTCTGGATACCCCCATCAGAGAAAACATCCTCTCCTCATCTACCTTATCTAATCCTTTCAACATTCGGTAGGTTTCAATGAGATCTCCACGTATTCTTCCAAATTCCAGTGAGTACAGGCCCAAATCAGCCATACGCTCCTCAAATGTTAACTTCTTCATTCCCGAAATCGTCCTCGTAAACCTCTGGACTCTCTCCAATGACTATACATCCTTTCTGAGATAAGGGACTCAAAGCTGCTGACAGTACTCCAACTGTGGTCTGGCTAGATAAAGCTTCAGCATTATCTCCTTGTTTTTACATTTTATTCCACTTGAAATAAATGCTAACGTTACATTTTCCTTTAGTCTTGCACGAGTTTTCCCAAGTCCCTTTGCACCTCTGATTTAGAATTTTCTCCCCATTTAGATAATAGTCTGCACTATTTGTTTGTTTTACCAAAATGTATTATTGTACATTTCCCAAAACTGTATTCAATCCACCATTTTTTTGCCCATTCTTCCAATTTGTCTAAGTCCTATTGCAATCGCATGACCTACCCTTCCAGCTATCTTCACATTATCTGCAAACTTTGCCACAAAGCTTTCAATTCAATTATCCAAATCATTGACAAACAATGTGAAAAGTAGTGGTCCCATGAATGTCCCTGAGGAACTCCACTAGACTCTGGCAACCAACCAGAAAAGGCCCTCTTTATTCCCACTTGCTGCCTCCTGTCTGTCAGCCATTCCTCTATCTATGCCAGTATCTTTTCTGCAACACTATAGGAATTTACCTTGGTAAGCAGCCTCGTGAGGCAACTTATCAAATGTTTTCTGAAAATCCAAGTAAATGACATCCACTGCCTTTCCTTTTCCACACTGCTTGTTACTTCCTTGAAGAATTCTAACAGATTTGTCAGGCAAGATTTCCCTTTACAGAAACTATGCTGACTTTGACTTATTTTGTTATTAGTCTCCAAATATCCCGAAACCTCATCCTTAGTAATAGACACCAACACTTTCCCAACCACTGAGGTTAGACTAACTGGCCTATAATTTCCTCTCTCCTCTTCCTCCCTTCTTAAAGAGTGGAGTGTCATTTGTGATCTTCAAGTTCTCTGGGACCATGCCAGAATCAAATGATTCTTGAAAGATCATGACCAATGCATCTGTTATCTCTTCAGCAACCTCCCTCATGACTCCGGGATGTAGTCCATTTGGCCAAGGTGACTTATACACCTTAAGATCTTTGAGTTTGTCTTGCACTTTTTCCTTTGGAATAGCAATTACACTCACTCCTGCTCCCTGACAATCACGGACCTCTTGGCATACAGCTAGTGTCTTCAACAGTAAAGCATGAAGCAAAGTACTTAGTAAGTTCATTTGCCATTTCTTTGTCCCTCATTACTATTTCTCCAGCATTATTTCCCAGTGGTCCAATATATAAACTCTCACTTCCCTTTAATTCTTCATATAACTAAAAAAATTTCTAGTATCCTGCTTTATATTATCGGCTGGTTTGCCCTCATATTTTTCTTTTCCCTTGTAGCTTTTTTTAGTTGCTTTTTGTTGGATTTTAAAAGCTTTCCAAACATTCAAATTCCCACCCACTTTTGCTACCTTGTATGCCGTTTCCTTGGCTTTTATGAAGTCTTCAACTTCTCAGCCATGGTTGCCTAACCCTGCTATTTGAGAGCAACTTCTTCTGTGGGATATGTCTATCCTGCACCTCGTGAACTATTCCCAGAAAATTCAGCCACCTCTGTTCTGTTGTTATCCCTGCCAGTAGCCCTCTCCAATCCACCTGGGCATGCTCCTCTCTCGTGCATCTGTAATTCCCTTTATTCCATTGCATTACTGATGCATGTGATTTGCACTGGTCCCTCTCCAGCTGCAGCATGAATTCAATCATATTAAGATCACTGCCTCCTGGGGTTCCTTTACATTAAGCTGACTAATAAAATGGGGGTTATTACACAACACACAATCTAAGGCAGCCTTTCTCCTAGTAGGCTTGAGCACAAGCTGTTCAAAAAAGCCATCTTGTAGGCGTTCAATAAGTTCCCTCTCTTGCGATTCAACACCGACCTGATTTTTCCCAATCCCTTTGCGTATTGGAATCCCCCATTACAATTGTGACATTATGTTTATTATATATCCTTTCCCGCTCCCTTTGCAATCTTAACCCCATATCTTGGCTACCATTTGGAGGCTTTTATCTGATTCCCCTAATGTTTTTTTCACTCTTGCAGTTTCTTAACTCCACCCACAAAGATTCAACATTCTCTGGCCCTATGTTACCTCTTTCTAAGGGTGTAATTCCATCTCGTACCAATAGAGCCACACCACCGCCTATGCCTTCCTGCCTGTCTTTTCGATTTAAAAAGTATATCCTTTGATGCTAAACTCCCAACTATTACCTTCTTTTAGTAACGACTCAGATAGTGATGCAGCTAATTAGAATACTCTTCACAATGCATCTGTAGAAATTTGTGTCTTTCCTCTCAAACTCATAATGAAATATAGCCTCTGTCATACCTTCTTGGTAATTCCCTCAATATGTTGGACCCAAGATAGATCCTCAGATCTTGACACCCATGAATTTGAAATGGACCCTTTCCATTTCTGATCCCTCGCTGAAGACTGGTGTGTGCTCCCTCAACTTCCCCTTCCTGAAGTTCACAATTAATTTCTTGGTCTTACTAACGTTGAGTGCAGAATTGTTGCTGTGAAACCACTCAGCCAGCAGGTGTACCTCGCTCCTATACAACACCTCATCACCATCTGAAATTCTGCCACTAATAATTTTGTTGTTGACAAATTTATAGATGGCGTTGGAGTTGTGCTTAGCCACATAGTCGTGGGTGTAGAGTGATAGTAAAGCAGTGGGCTCAGCATGCATCTTTGAGATGTGCCTGCATTGATTGTTAGTTAGGAAGAGATGGTATTTATGGTCCGCACAGGCTGTATTCTCCTGGTGAGGCGGCTTTATAACTGACTGGCGTGCATTGGTACATAGCAAGGATAGTTTTCCAGAAGCAAATAATGGACAATAATTGACATTATGCCATAAGATACCGTGATCAAAAGCATGATTGAAGAGAAGTTTTTTGAAGCAGAAAATTAAGGAATTCCAGAGTCTGGATCGTAGCAACTGAAGGCATGGTTACCAAAGGTAGACAGATGTAAATTGGACATGTGCAAGAAATCAATATTTTCACGTGAATTTGAATGTTAATGAAGATGATATAACAATGGATACACAGGGATTCACAGGCATGCTTGTTTTGTACAACAGATCTTGGCCTCAAGTTGTCTTGGACCAGGTCTATGCACTATCAAGACAGTGTGATTGCTGCAATCCAATCTTAATGGAATTCCACGAATAGGCATTTACCATTCCTGAAATTGCTGAATTGAAACCAAATTGCCCTTATGCTGAAGGGCTGACTGAAAATAAAATCTATTTTTTGCTGAGTCAGATCATTCCATGCATGAGCAGGATTGCCTGGAGCAGATATTTGTCCCAGTGTTGATAGTGAATACTCACTACAAATTCCTAATCAGAATTTAATGCTTCTGTCATTATATTCTACAGCTATAAACTGATCCAAAGCTTTCATGTTGGATTTGCATCTTGGATTGGCACCACTACTTGAATTAAACAAATAATGAGAATTAGTGGTTTTCAACTGAATGGATCTAATCATTATTATCTGTTAACTTTTCTAGAGCTTCTGTAGTCGTACCAGAAGACAAACTTTCTGAAATGTACAGTATTTTAAAGACTATTCCTCAGCAGCAAATTGAAGACCTGCAAAGACGGGTAAGACACAATGAATCTCTTCAGTAAATATGATTTGATATTTCAATTAGATTTAATTGTATCTACATTTTCCAGCATTCTGTTAGCAAATTTTATTAGTGTGCTTGCACAAACATGAGTAAAGTCATTGTGTATGAATATAAAATGTGCAAGCAGATAAAAGTGAACAAAATGTATTGAAAGGACTGGGACTATTAAACTTTCACCATTCTCACTGATGAAGTACCAGGAATAACTTTTGGATGATGAATAAGGAAATAAGATTTTCCTTACTGATATATATTTCCTATTATAGTAACTCTGGTAACCTGGTATCTGGGATTTTGGACTGAGATTTCACAGACTAATAGAGCTATTAATTATCCAGGAAAATGATATTCTGGTGTACTTAAGGGGAACATGGAAAACAAGAATGTGATGAGCCAGATGTCATTGGATTTCTGTGGTAATGTAATAGTGGATTACTGAAGTTGTGACATCCTTTCTTAAAAGGATTTGTGTGTGCACTTCTGTTTAACCACTTCTGTTTAATTCTGATAATTTCTCATTAATTTCCACAGATCCATTTTCTGTGCTGTATCCCTAAATCTAAAATCTAAAAACCTAAGGGTGTTATTTAAAGATACAGTACAGTAACAGGCCCTTCTGACCAAACAGCCCATGCCACCCAGTTGCACCCACATGACCAGTTAACTTACTGACCCATATGTCTCTGGAATGTTGGAGGAAGTCCACTCGGTCCCGGGTCTGTAAACACCTTACAGACAGCGATGGAATTAAACCCAGGTCCCTGCAGCTGTAATAGTGTTGCTCTAACCACTATCCAGGGTACTTCAGAAAGTAGTTGCAGTCTTCTCTAGTTCATGCCTGACCTCACTTTTTATCTTGCCATTTACCTATTTAACAAAGTAGAACATTAAGAGGGCCAAGTAACCCTCAGGTTCGGCCAGCACACGTTTGTCTAGGGGAAGACAACCTCTGGCCCCACCAAACTGAGAAATCTCATTTGTGTGGATGCTGTGTGATGTGTTGCCCGATCACGAACTCGCACCACAAGATATCAGACAGTACACCATATGCAATTAAATGATTGAATTTTATAAATCTTAATCTGAATAAAGGGTTAGTAAAGAAAATAAAAAGAAAAAGGGCCCTTTTTAAGGAAAAAAGTCAAAAGTGCACGTTGGAACTCACTGATACAACTATTCAGCATTCATCAACCTCCTCCGAGCATCACCGACCTTCAGACCCTTGCTCCCAGTCCATTCCGTCTCCCAGCTCCCTCCACACGTGTCTTCTTCCTCCTTCTCTCCCCAACAAAAGATCCTGAAAATCTCTCTTCCAGACTCACAAGAAAGAGCAACATTTCTCCCATTGAATAACATACATTCCAAAGCCCTGTTATCTCTAGTCATAACCCAAACCTTGCTGCTACAGCAAAACCATTACATTAGCAGTGAAACATTGCAGAGAAACCATTACATTAGCAGTGAAACCTTACACTGTGTCACATAAAGAATTGGCCTCATCAGCTGCCTTTAGCAAAGAATTCCACAGATTCACCACTCTCTGGTTAAAGAACTTCCTGCTCATCTCCGTTCTAAAAGGGCATCCCTCTGTTCTGAGGCTGTGTCCTCTGGTCTTAGACTTTCCCACCATAGGAAACATCCTGTCTACATACACTCTATCGAGGCCTTTCACCACTTGATGGGTTTCAATGAGGTCACCCTTCATTCTTCTGAATTTCAGTGAATACAGGCCCAGAACCATCAAATGCTCTTCAAATAACAAATGATTCAATCCTGAAATTGTTTTTTGAACCTCCTTTGAACCTTCTCCTCTTTCAGTACATCCTAAGATAAGGGGCTCCAGACTGCTCAAAGTACTCCAAGTAAGGCCTCAGCAGTGCTTTATAAAGTCTCAACATTATATCCTTGCTCTTATTTTCTAGTTCTCTTAAAATTATTGCTAACATTGCATTTGCCTTCCTCACCACAGTCTCAACCTGCAAATTAAACTTCAGGGAATCCTGCCCAAATCCCTTTGCACCTCAGTATTTTTGTATTTTCTCTCCATTTAGAAGATAATCAACCTTTATGCATGCCCATACACTTCCCAACACTGTATTCTATCTGCCATTTCTTTGCCCATTCTCCCAATCTGTCTTAAAACCTTCTTTAGGCTCTTATTCCTCAAATCTACCTGTGCCACTACTTATCGTCATATTGTTTGCAAACTTTGCAACAAAATCATCAATTCTGTCATCAAAGTCATTGACATATAACATAAAAAGAATTGGTCCCAACACAGACCCCTGTGGAACACTACCAGTCACCGGCAGCCAGCCAGAAAAGGATCCCTTTATTCCCACTCTTTTCCTCCTGCGAAAAATCCACTGCTTTATCCATACCAGAATCTTTCCTGTAATACCATGGGCTTGTAGCTTGTTAAGCAGCCTCATGCGTGGCACCTTTCAAAGGCCTTCTGAAAATCCAAGTACATAACATCCCCTTTGGTTCAAGAGCCTGATTGTTGAAGGGTAATAACTATTCCTGAACCTGGTGGTGTGAGTCTTGAGGCTCCTGTACCACCTTCCTGATGGCAGCAACAAGAAGAGAGAATGTTGAGGGTGGTGGGATCCTTGATCATGAATGCTGTTTTCCTGCAACGTTTCATGTAGATATGCTCAATGGTGGGGAGGACTTTACCTGTGATGGACTGGGCCGTATCTGCTGTTTTTTTTGCAGGATTTTCCATTCAAGGGCATTGGTGGTTTCATACCAGGCTGTGGTGCAGCAGGTCAATATATTCTGTACTAGACATCTATAGAAATCTATGTCAAAATTTTAAATGTCTTGCTGAATCTTCACAAACTCCAAAAGAGGTAGAGGCACTGCTGTGCTTTCTTTGTATCTGCACTTACATGCTGGACCCAGGACAGGTCCTCTGAAATAATAACACCGAAGAATTCTATGTTGCTGACCCTCTGCAATTCTGATCCCACGGTTTCTTCCTCTTGAAGTCAATAATCCGTTCCTTGGTCTTGCTGACATTGAGTAAGAGCTTGTTGTTGTAGCACCACTCAGATTTTCAGTCTCCCTCCTATATGCTGATTCTTCTCCACCTTTGAATCAACCTACTACAGAGGTGTCATCAGCAAACTTGAATATGGCATTGGAGCTATACCTAGCCACACAATTGTAAGTGTAAAGTGAGGAGAACAGACGGCTAAGCACACAGCCTTATGATGTACCTGTGCTGATGGAGATCCTGGAGGAGATGTTGTTGCCAATCTAAACTGACTGAAGTCTGCAAGTGAGGAAATTGAGATCCATTTGCACAGGATGCCAGAATGGGGAATGGAAAAAGAGAGAAGGGAGAGGGGGAGAAATTACTGGAAGTAAAAATGGATGTTCTTGCCATCAAGTTGGAGACTACCCAGATAGAATGAGGTTTTGCTCCTCCAACTTGAGAGTGGCCTTATCTCCACAGCAGAGGAGGCCATGGGCCAATATGTTTGAATGGAAAATAGAATTAAAATGGTTTGCCACTGAGAAATTCTGCTTTTTGTGACAGATGGAGCAAAAATGCTCGACGAAACAGTCCCTCACTCTACATTGGGTCTTATCAATATAGAGAAGACCAAATTGGAAGTACCAGATACAATAGATGACCCCCTAAAGACTCGCAGATGATATGTTGCCTCACTTGGAAGGACTGTCTGAAGCCCTGAGTTTTGGTAAGGGAGCAGGTATAGAGGCAGATGGAGTATTTGTCTCGCTTACAGGGTTCAGTGCCAGGAGGGAGATCAGTGGGGAGGAAAAAGTGGATAAGTGATCGAATAGAGAGCGGCCCCTGTGGAAAGCAAACAGTTGGAGGAGAGGGGAAGAGGTGTTTAGTGGTACGATCCCGTTGAAGGTGGCAGAATTATACCTTTAGTTTTACCAGTATATTTCTGCTGAAATAAAGACTGATGTGCTGCAAGCACTCAGCATCTCTGAAAAGAGGAACAATTGTATCAATGAGTTGAATTCCTTTCCTCAGATTAGAAATAATGCTGGACAGGTGACAAAAAAATCTTCAACCTGATGCATTAAAATGTAACCTCTGTTTCTCCTTTCACAAAGCTCTTTAACCTGATGAGTGGTTCCAGCATTTTCTGTTTTTATTTTGGATTTCTAGCATCTGCAATTACTCATGTACATCTGGTTTATAATGATGAAAATCATAGTACTGGCAAAAGGAAGAAAATGAAAATAGTTGAAATTGGGTATCTTTAAAGAAGTGTAGCAAGAAATATTATGAATCAAAGGTGACCAATAGCTGTAGAAAATATTAGGTTGTTCTGATGAACATGAAAGAAGTGAGTGAGTAACGGATTTGAGGTAGAGAGTAATCCTTGAGTTACTTGTTAGAGGTGCAAGAAAGGCCAGTTTAAGTGGACATTGTCCTAGTCTAAAGGATATTTATTAGATAATTGCTCCCAGTCTTGAGAAATGTTTAGAAGTAGTGGACTCAATTTAGCATTCTTTGCTAGAATTGTAATATGATGAGTGAGAAAACTTGTTGGCCCTGCTTTGATTACTTTTGCTGTGTTACGAAAACCCCGTAACCAGGTAACTTACCAGCAAAGATAGATGGATCAGCTGAGTCGGATGCTACTATTTTCAGCCGTTTTATTCAACAAGGGCACAAACGTATGGTTAATACAAAACATTCAGATCATCAAAACTCAATCTAAAACACCGGTGTAATAATAATCATTCAAAACACAAGCTCGATCGTCGTCTAGGGGTAATGTAGATTTTATATCGTTCACTGGATAGCTAAAAGTCTTTCAGATCACGGCAGTTTCACTTAGTTGTCGGCGGAAGTGTCGCGTTGGTGCACGTTTAGTTAGAAAGACAGAGAACTTGAAGCATTTACCCGACAGGTTTTCCAACCTGTAGGAGGTAGTCGGAAGTCTCGTTGGGGGAATGGACTCTCATCTGTGGCTTCCCCTGTAGCTAGGCCGTCTTCCGTGGTGAAGTCGCCAATCCCAGGCAAGGGAAGGACGCACACGAACCCCACCACCGGCTGTAGCTATTAAAACGCTGTCGCAGGATTTCTAGCGTTTCTCCTTCGTGTGTTTCCTTGGTGCATCTGAGGGTCCTCCCCTCAGACCCGCCTTTATACTTCTTCACGAGATCGCAGGTGTCAATCAAGTTGCAGGTAATGCGATCTCTCTCTCAACCAGCCCACTTTGCCCGAGGGCTTTTCAGGTGGTCTCCATGAGACAATAGTCAAAGTCACTTTTATTCTGCGTCTTGGAAGAACGTGGTCTTTCGCACGTCTCTCTCTTGGGTCAGTTGACCCCCCTTAACTAGAGTTCTTGCGATTTTCACAAAGGAGGGGGCCAACGGCATAACAGCTGTAATAAAGAATTTATAAAAAGTCTTTCTTTTGCCCATATGATAATTTTTATTACTGACATGCCTCTGCCCTTTTATTTTGGAACTCCTGAGATTCTATTTGGCAAGTCTTCGCCTTGTGCTGTCTGTTCCATCTCAGTCAATCTAAAGGAATTATCATTCCCCTAAAATATGATAATTAACTCATGGCTCTTTTGTAGAGAGAAATGTATGCACGTTTCAAGAGTAAATGTCATCTTTTCCCATATGAAGTTTGCTGGCGGCCACTGCTCTCTAACTTTATTCAATATAAGTTGAGGACCCTGAAATTTCATTGCTTTATTAACATAAGATCATTTAATATTTTCATCTGGAATACCTGTTATTTTAGCAAAGGAGCTAATTTTATTTTAAGATTAAGGTTTTAAAATGGCAGACAGGGATTTGTTAATTCACATGCTTGTATCCAAATTAAATTCAGAATAAAATAATTACATCTTTAGCCAATGCTGCTCCTAAACATCTGTACTTGGTTGAAGTATGCTAAACTCTGTTCACCAGTTGACAGTATATTTTAAAACAAATACAATCTGAGACCGTGATGCAAAAAATTGCAACTTTTCTAACAACTAGCAGCACATTTAGTTGAGCTTGTGTCTCATTGCCAAAATCCTGGGCTCAAGCCTGATCTCAGGCACTGTCTGTGTGGAGTTTGGACATCCTCCCTGTGACAGCATAGGTTCACAAAGATGCACAAGTTTGTAAGTTTGTTGGTCACTGTAAATTACTTCTATTATGAAGTGAGGAGTTGAATCTGGAGCAGTTGGTGAAAATAAAAAAGTGATTAATTTACGATTAGTTAATTCCAGAAAAGGTAAAATAATAATTGGGACCTTTTCAGAAGACAAAGTGGAGATGATTGGAGATGTTTTAAATTTTGTACAGATTGGATTAATCTTTTACGTTAATATCCATTCTCTCACATCCAATTGCATGCGTGGTCTGCAAAGGTGCTGTGTAGCTTCCAGACACAGTTCGTTGAGGCACTGTCCCCATCCTAATATTTTCCAATAAGTAAATTACTCATTGCCTTCTATTCAGGAAGCAAAGCATAATTTTGAAATTTGTCATATTTTCATGAAAGCTGTTTGGATTAGAAAAGTAATTCAATATTATTTACTATATTTTTTGTGTTTTAATTTTGAGGTGAAAGAGAGGGGTGACCGTTTCCCATCTAAATTCAAATCAATTTTAATATTGTTTTGTATTCACAACTTTTGTTTTTCCATTCGACTAACCATACACAAGTACTAGTATACCTTTTTGAGGAAAACATCGACTGATAGTACAAATTTACGATATCCATTTGAAAATTATTGAAATTACCTCAGATTTGTTGGCCAGTGAGAGAAACTATTGGAAGATAAATAGGAAGGAATATGAAATTCAAGAATTTCTCTGTTTGACTAAAAACAGATTTTGCATGTCTGCTAATGAAATATTGACCTCTGACAGTACTTAATAAATCTTCAAGTGGATGGTGCTTTGGAAAATGTTTTGGTCTCAAAGTCAGTGTTGTAGTGTAATGCATCTATCGTGATAAGGTTAGAAGTGTCCATTTGAAGAGAGAATGAATATTATCCAGCAGCACAGTTTATTTATATTTTCTTAGGACATCATGACACAGGCATTATGTGTGAGGAGGAGGCATTTAGACATGCATTGACAATCCAAGTAATTCAGAGATTTTGATTGTATATTAACTCGATGAGCAAAGGGATAAATTGAAAGATTAATTCTGCTCAAATCTAATAGATGATATGTAAATAAGTTTTTAGTATAGGAAGTAGGGGCAGGGATAGATCATATGCTGCATTCAAGTTGCACTGCTTTCCAAGAACAGTATGATTAGTTGTCTTAATGCTACTGTATCACGTTAGTCCCATTCTTTCTTGATTTCTTTAAAATTTCTCAGTACTCCAGGGGAATCCTGCAGGACTCACAGAAGGGAGCATAATATACAAATCCTGATCTAAATCATAAAATATCAAACTAGGTTCAAAATGGAATAAATTATATTACATGATTAAAACCTTATTGAGTATTGAATATGTTTTAAAATATTGTTTTCTTATGAGTTATATGATATTTCAGACTGAGGCTAAGTCAAGAACGATAGTGAAGGGTTAGGTAAACTTATCTATGTTTTGGAGGTTAAAATAAATTCTTAACATTTTTCTCCTTCACCTGTTTGAGAAATATTTTGTTACTTACAGAAAATTGTAACGATTGAGCAAAGGCACATTAAAATTTTTCAGAAATGAGGGAGTATATAGTCAATATTATTTTAACTTAGTTTGTCTCATGTATCCTTATCACTTATGATAGAAAGCATGCCATCTGCCTGCTGCCTGTGTCTGGCTACCTTCCAGTGCAACTCAGCTGATAAGCAAAGATGAAATAAGTACAACAGTAGAGGTTGTGTGTCCATGTTATGTTAAACATACAAACATTTTTCAGGAGCCAAAATAATGACTATACTTTGAACTTTTATTTAAATGCAGTTTTAATCGATATTAACTATAAGTGTAAATTAATGATAAAATTTGTCCTTGATCATTAATATACAAATGCTCTTTAGATTTCAGATATTTAAAGCATAACTTGATTGAATTTAGTCAATTGAAGCAAAACAGATTCATGCAGAAGGCAACCAAACAAGCACAAGTTTGAGTATGGCTTAATGTGTCAAAAAATAGTTTTTTCCTCCCATGAACTGTGCAGTTCTAAAAGTGAAATTTTCTGCCCCAGAACCTTGACTGCAACAACTGAATTTTTCATCTGTTGCAGTGAGTGTTGGCAGACTGCTTTATCACAAAAGACATCACAGTCAAGCCTGATTCTGTCTTCACGCACTTTTGGCTGGTGTGTCTGGATGCTGATGAAAATTTAAACCAATGACTTTTTTTCTCTATCCTGTTCTGAGTTGCAGCTGAAATCACATGAACTTATCTGTCAGAGAGCCAAGATTTCCAGAGGAATAATTCATTACATTTTCCTTGTCACAAAAATCCATTATGGTTTGTAAAATTAAAAATTCATTTTCAAAAGCTGCTTCTTAAGAATCATTATTAAAATATTTTGTATGTTTCACATCATTCTTTTATTTCGAAAAATGAGTATTTGCTGTTAACCAAAAAAGAGCAAACAAAATAAGATCATTTCAGTAAAAGTTTGACTTTTTCCTTATTTAAAACCATTAACCAATGGGAAGTGATCAAAATTGCATAGTCCATTTATCTTTTCCTTCTCTGCATCAATTCTAGTGGCATGAGTTTTTTAAAAATTACTAACTTGTGTGTAATTTGCAAGTCAAGATTTTTAAACAGTACAGAAAGGAAACCTTACTTACAGAGTAATGTAATTGAACTGAATTAGCCAAAACCTTTCATACATGTAATTTTTGCAGCATTGTTATACACCTTGTTATTTATTACCATCTTTTGTCCATTGTGTGTAAAACAGGGTTACCTTTAACTCAGCAGCCTTTGTAGGGCGATGATGGTAGCAAGCAAGTGTTTTATTTGTGTTTCAGTTGAATGTTACCATCTTTTATTTACATTTATTGGAATGTTAATGATGCATTTTAATCTGCATTTTAAACAGGGAAAAATGCAAATTGAAGAATAGCTGTGAATAT
Organism: Hemitrygon akajei; assembly: GCF_048418815.1. Taxonomy (NCBI): domain Eukaryota; kingdom Metazoa; phylum Chordata; class Chondrichthyes; order Myliobatiformes; family Dasyatidae; genus Hemitrygon; species Hemitrygon akajei. Next base: position 163,283,445 of record NC_133129.1, on the reverse strand, counting down.
TTAGTGTTTTGTACGTTGGTGGAAGTGAGGAGAAAAGGAAATAAAAATATCTGCAGACAGACCACAATGATTTGTAAAGCGCTCCTTTTGTTAAAACAAACTCTGCTAGCTTTGTTTTCTAGTCATGACTACCCAAAATGAGGACTATTAGCATCACTAATACTGGTGCCTCTAGTTTCTGCTTGACTGGAACACTGCCTATGTATTGTTATAGGTACATGAATGTTTCTTATCAACAAATAAACTAGCTTATATTTGTACTCTAAGTTCACCCCAGGCAGGTGAAAAATGTTAGTGAATCAATTTATTGCCTTGATTAAAAACATGATTGAAAACCACATCGGATATCCTTTAGTTTTAGCCCAGAATTAACAGGTTCCTTTTGTGATGTTGTTGACTGAGAGCTTGAGCAATTCATTCAATCTTATTTGATTGGTTTGAGTACCGTGCCATTTGTGTTCTCAGATCCCCAGAATGCTGAGAGTTTACTCTTTTGCTTACAAGTCACAACCACAGTATCCAGTTTATTTGGGTTAGACTGCAGGATTACAGCCACACTTAAAATTAAATCAAATGCTCTGGGTTCTACAAAATAGATATATTATTAATTGTCTGCTAAGCGAATAGAGCTAAAACAGACACTGCTTTGGGGTAGCTTTGAAGGCAAAAGTAGACAGCAGCTGAAACGCTATCACTATAGGAACCAGCACTCTGCCTCAGAATGAGGGGAAAGCTGTAAAAGGATCCATTATATGCTTTACAATTGAACTCTCAAACCAGATTTTTATTGGGCAGTGGCTCCTGCTTTAGTAACCTTTAGACCTTACAGCACTCTGAGGTGCTAGAAAGTACCTTATTTTGCCTTTGAACTCTCCTCTGGGGCTGCCTGAGCAAAGCTTTGCAATTAAATCCATATATTTTTCTTGGAACACTCTCTCAGCTGGATGTCTGTTGTAAGGGAAGTTGATACGAGTCCCAAACACTGACAGATTTAAAGATGATACCCTGGAGTGTTGAAATGTGTGGCATTGGGTTTCAAACACTGTCCATCATGTGTCAGAACATGATAGAGTTCCTTCATTCAAATTTTGGCAAATTCCTGAAATAAAGGCATAAATCACGAATTGTTTTAACTATGTGTTAATGTTTTTGTTTGAAATAAGCCTCAGTAACAACAACTTAATTTCAATTTCATAATGTATAAAATTTGCAGATACTAAGTGTGCAAAAGTTAGTGTTGATGAAATTAATAAGAAGTACAGTGGAACCAGTACAGTGTATCCCAATTAAGCAGCTGCCCCAATAAGCTGAAGTTTCATGAAAATGGTTAAAAAGGTATAAAAAGGCAAACTGTGGTTTAACTGAGTAACAAATTATGTGTTTAAATGAAATACTGAACGAATTAGAGCAATTGATGATGCTACAGTACTATAAAACTGTGAGGTAGTTCCTATTAGTTATCGACCGAGGAATTCATCTAGTGTATGCTACCGTATGTTGGGTATCCAAGGAGAGGGGTACCATTGATCTTGAAGGGGCACCTTTAGTCCCCACCAGACACTCAGCTCTCAGCTGTGGTTCCAAGAAGATATTTGTATGTGACAGTGGCTACATCCCGGTACACTGCTTCGACAGGTGGCTAAACAAGGTGAGGATAGCTGGCAGGCCTCATACCTTGGTGAAATAAGGAACATGCCTGTCCTAGCACGTGAAGTCAGCTCTGGCGGACTGGGTGAATGAGATCAACAGTGAGATCCAATGGCCAAGAAGGCAGTTCTGCATACTTCAAGGAGAGCAACCATTGTTATCCACTGTAACCAAAGACGACCCCAGTTTATGGCGACTATTTGCACCACTGAACCTGGACTTCCGAGCTCAAGTGGAACTGTCCCAGTGCAACAGTTTTTCCACTTTAAAAACTCTCTCACACAGGTTTCAACGATTGTCGGATACAACAGTCGACCAACACGCTTCTGTGTTCTTTTGGATGACAGTGAAAGAGCAAATTAGTGCAGGCACCTAGTACAGATAATGGATTGCCTTTGTACAATGCTTTTGATGATTGCATCCTCCAATTCTTCATTCTCATTGTAACATTCAAGATGATTATCAATACCTTCATATTTTCATAGTTCCCAACTTGTGAAGTAGTGAAATTGTTTCATTTTCACTCCCAGCCATTTTTGGCATCTCCAAGTCTGAATGCTTGAAACTGCAGTGAGCAATACAGTTCTAAATGGCCTTGCTGCTTATTTGTCACCAACTATCAGTGACATAAGTCAATGCTTTCTGAGCACAAATGACACTATTTAAAAACTTTGCACTAAACACAGTGTGGAGCCTATCGGTCACAGAAGGTTACATGCCTTTTGCTCGTTATAAAACTGTTCGGCAGCAATCTCTGGTCTAAATGAAGAGAATCCTAGCTATTTTCTTGATTGGTTTTTGTTCTTTAAGAGTTCCCCCAAATAACCGATGGATCAATTAACCAGAATTCACTGTAAAAGTCTGGAAACATTTTGGAAAATATGTTTTTTTAAGAAAGGTAGAAGTGAAGTGAGGGTTGAGTCTGTGTGCAATTGCTGGATTGAAGAAAGAGAAAGCGCACTGGGTAGGTGTTTAACTGGCTGTAAATAAACTAGTGGCTGGGAAAAATGGAGTATATTTTTAGACAATGGCAAGAATTTTGAACACTGGAGAATAGGAAGGGCATGCAAACTTGGTATGTAATTTGTTTGTGATAGAATTACAGATGAGAGATGGCAAAAAGTGTCAAATTAGTATGATAATGAACATATAAGATAGTTTAATGATGATTGGGTAAGACTTGCGGTTTAGCAATGTAGCCTTAAGTGGAGTGAAATTAAATTCTCAGTTAATTAAAAATATAACCATGTCAATGGCATAAAAATAGTGAAAATATAACTGTATAGATGGCACAAAAATAGTGTCTGGCTTTTCCACTGTGGAGTTGAGGAAAACTGGGATTTGCCCAACAATTATAGATTTGGAGTTTAAAATGTATTTAATGAGAACACATCAAAGTATGTCATGCTGTTTTCGTTGGGTACAATATAAAAGGACCTAAAAATCTTTAAATTATCTGAATGCAGTTGAAACATGAGCATGCTATTTTATCAGTAATTTCTGGTTGTAATGACCTCATTCTGAACCCTTTGAGTCTGTTTTATTCAGAAGGAATTGCACGTTGGTGCCTCTAATAATGCATAAATTAATGTTATTATTGATTTGGACAAAATTTGTCTTCGAAAAAAAATTGCTTGACAGTCTAAGCACATTCTACTTTAAATATATGACTAGCGTTAAAAACCAAATCATGTTCATGTTGATAAAATATAATTATTCCAAGATCATGCCAGTATTTCAGTCATAAATGTTTCTCTTCAAGAATGCATTTGGCAGTAGTACTTAATGTACTTGTGTGTCACTATCAAAGCTAACAAAAATATCAAATTCAGTAATGCTTATGGAGTATTTCCACCATTTAACAAGGTCTTAAATCTATTTGGCAGTATAATTATGCTGTTTGTTGTAAATAAAGTGGCAGAGTGAAGAAATGTTGCTTTACTTTAATATAGTAAAAACAGTCCAATACTATAAACTTGGCTGTAGAAGAATTTTCAAAGCTGTGCCCTTTAAGACTATTCTAGTGGTGTTTTAGTATTGTGGCTTTCTGAATGTTTACATAGATATTACAGTGTAACCTTAATTGTGTAATGCTATTTTGTAGTACCTTTGGGATGACACCAGTTGCAGATATTACTATTGGGACAATGATTTGATCATGTTTCAAAATCTTTCAATTTCCTCTTTTAATTAAGCATACTTCTGGTGTTTTGTTACTTACTGATTTCTGTAAGTTGTGTGTGTTTGAATGGCTATATCTATTAAATAAGTTGTTCTTGTTTGTTTATCCTGTATTATTTTACCTGGACAGTTACTGTGGATTGTCCTATCTGTAGTAACTGATCAGTCATAATATAATTAGTATTCTGATACTAAAACTAGATTAGGCTTGTATTTATAGTAAGGTGTGATTTCATTTATGAGTTTGTATTTTAAAGCAAACTTTTGATGAATGTTGTTTGCCACTTGCTAGTGTCTGTGTAAGTAATCAGATTGTGTTAAACTAATCATTATTTGTATAGTTTGGCATCGTTTGCGCATTGCTTGTTTTTCTTTGTGTGAAGCTTTCATCGACTAATGTGTTTCTTGTACCTATGGTGAATGCCCACAAGAAAATTAATCACAGGGTAGCATATGGTGTGATTTGGTAATAAATTTATTTTGAATTAGTATCAGGAATATTTTTTTGAAAAATAATATTGCTTTGGAGAATTTCAACATCTTTGGTGAGGGCTTTTAATGACATTTCATATACATATGAACAGCTTCAGTCTCTGAAAGGTCAGCAGATATAAAGTGGTGTGATTTATGAACAATGTATAAATTCCTCACTTATCCCTTTGACCCTGAAAAGTCCCAAATGATTTATGATGGAGCCATGAGTTTTGTTGGCGGCAGGTTGTTTAAGTTGATGCATTAGTAGTCCCCAGTTCATAAAAAAAGATTGTCTTGTAAAATGATCTCTCACCTACATAGGTCCAAAGAGCATATCAATTAGATCAAATTGAATTTCCAACAATCATTGGACTGAGATAACCAGGTAGATTTTGTGCAGAGCTTCTCCACTTTGACATATTTACTTGCCTACCTAGTTTTAAGGAATTTGCAAAGTTTGGAGGAGAAACTTCCTCCTTGAAAATGCTGTCTGCCTCCCACATTACTTTTGTCCATATTGGAGGCAATTTTTTGGGAGCATTTTTTTGCCTCAATCCTGGATCATTGTTTGCTAACTCTGAACTTATCTTCCTAGTAATGAAGTTAAGACACCATAATATAGGCAAGTTGTACAGATTGCTCATAGATTATTAATTGCATAGTTTGTTCAAGTTTTATTATCCCTCTCAACCCCATTCTCCTACCTTCTCCCCATAACATTTGACACCCTTATTAATTAAGAATTTATTGACCATTGCTTTAAATAGACCCAATGACTTGGCCTCCACAGCCATCTCTGGCACTGCAATCCACAGATTCATCACCCTCCTGCTAAAGAGATTCCTCCTCATCTCTGTTCTAAAGGGATGTCCTTGTGTTATGAGGCTGTGCCCTCTGGCACCCCCATCTATAGAAACATACTCACCAAATCCATTCTATAGAGGTCTTACAATTTTCAATAGGTTTCAGTGGGATTCCCCCACATTCTTCTAAGCTCCAGTGAGCTATCAAACATTTCTCATATATAACCCTTTCATTCCCAGGATCATTCTCATTGAACTTCCTCTGGACCCTCCAATGTCAGCACATCTTTTAGATAAAGGATCCAAATCTGCTTGCAATACTTCAAATGTGGTTATAAAGCCTCAACATTACATCCTTGCTTTTATTTTCTAGTTTTCTCAAATCCAACTCAACCTACAAATTAATCTTAAAGGAATCCTGCATGAGGACTCCAAGTCCTTTTGCACCTCTGATTTCTGAATGAAATCCCCATTTTGAAAATATTCTGTGCCTTCTTCATTCTACCAGAGTGCATGATCACGTGCCTCCCGACACAATATTCTATCTGTCACTTCTTTGCCCATTCTCCTATCTGTCTACTACTCCTAGAACTCCCTGCTTCCTCAACAGTACCTGCCCTCACCTATCTTCGTATTGGCCACAAAGCCATAATTCCTTCATCTAAGTCATGGACGTATAATGTGAAAAGTCCCAACACTGATGCCTGCATAACACCACTATTCACCAGCTATAAAAGCCCCTTTAATCTCACTCTTCACCAATCTAATCAACCAATGTTTTCCTGCTTTAAAAACTTAATAAATAACAATTAATTTAAAGATCTGAGCTGAAGATGATTACTTATGATTTGTATAACTGTCCTGAATAATTCTTTGACATTTGAGTTGAGTTTTTTTTGGGTATTCTTGCACCTTTAAACATGGTGACTTAATTTTGACCCTAAGAACACTTGAGTGTGAGTAATCACTAGAATCATTATGATAATTTGATTTAGGAGCATGATCAGTTTTGTGGGTGGAACTGACATATAATATAGCACAATTTTTATAAGATTGATTCACGTTGGTCAAGCACTTTGTGTTCCTTCAAATAGTTGGGCTGCCTTTGTTGATTTTCAGAGAACTGTGTAATTCCCAAAATTTAATGGTGTTTTCACACTGATGGGTACTGCTATGAGGAAATGTTAAAAGTGGTCATTTAAACGAAAGGTCACAATTCTGTATGAGCTCAAGCCTATTTTTTTGATATCTCTCATCTTATCAATTCAACAACAAATTGTGGGCTTTGCAACAGATAATTATCAAAATCAGATTTATTATCACGGACAAATGTTATGAAATTGGTTGTTTTGTATCAGTCATACAGTAAGAGTAGTAAAAACTATAAACTACAAAATAAATAAATAGTGCAAAAGACAAATAATTACTGTAGGTAGTGTTCATGGAAGCTCTTCCAAATTGTTGAATGCAGGTTTTCAGTCTCTGTATGTCCTTCCCAATGGTAGTAATATGAAGAGGGCTTGTCCAGAATGGTGAAGACTTTTAATGACATTTGCTGCCTACTTGAGGTACTACGTATTGAAATATCCTTGATGGCAGGGAGAGCTGTGCCCTTGATGGAACTGACTGAGTCTATTACTCTACAAATAAGAATCCCTTGAAACTGTCTTCAAATAAAAATATAGAACATTTGGAAGTAGAGGAAAAAATAAGAGTGAGTTGATATTTTGGAAATTATTGATGATTTATCGCGCATAGCTCTAAAATTCTAATCAACCTCTACTTTGTAATTGCCAGAGGTATATTAACAGGTATTGGAGCAGATGATCAAATATTTGGTCTTCAGCATAGGCTCAAAAGAAGGACATATAGAAATGAACAATTTAAGGGAGAATTTCAGACCATTGGACCTTGATATCTGAAGGTATGCCTAACAATGTTATAAAATTAAATTTGGAGCTGCACAAGTTGCCAATTAGAGAAGCATGTATGTTTTAGATTAATGTTGAGCTGGAGAAGATTAAAGATGAAGGGCAGGACCATGAAGAAATTTGAAAACAAGTTAGGAATTTTAAAGTGTGGTTGGTTAGAAAGGAACCACTGTTAGTTTGAGTAGCAAATGGGTGAAAGAGATCTGGTGTAACTTGCAACACTGGCAGTAGATTTTTTTTGTTAAACTCAAGTTTGTGAACAAAAGTCATAACTCTCCACTATGGCAGTATTCCCAAATCTAATCTATGTATGTAAGTGTCCTTGGCTTCTTCAAATTGCTTTCTTTCCATTATAAACATCAGGGAAGGGAAAGTTGTCTGATGTATTGCATGGTATTTGGTGCCATTTGCAACTGTTCACATATCCGTGTCTACAAGATGCAAGAACTGGGTTTTCTATGTTGTGCAGAAGTAACTCTTGGATCATTAGTGTGCCAGGCAGTGACCATGTCCAGTGGGAATCAAAACACCACTTTTCAACATTCAGTGACATCACTATCATTCAACACTGAATTCCCCAATTTTTGTTTTGGCTCAAGCAATGTAGTCCCAAGTTCTGTGATCACAGGCTGGGTATTCTACAGCAGGCAAATCCATTTGACTCTCCAAACTTCTCCCAGCACAAGTCAGGAATACAATTAAATCTTCCCATTTCCTGGATAATTACATTGGAAGCTTGAATTTATTCAGTTTGAAGGAGCCTCTTGTACTTGATGGCTCACTCACCATATTAAAAATGGTGTATCTCATCCACTGGATGCAGTACAGCAATCTGCCAAGGCTACTTCAACAATACTTATGCATGTCTTAACTTCTGCCACCTAAACTATTATCAGGAGGTTTCAGTCCAAGTAGTACACAGTCCTGATTAGGTGCTATCATCAGAACTGCTGAAGTCTTAGAAAGCTTATGTTTGATAGCTCTGAGGATACTTTTACCAAATGTAACTTTGCAGCTTTATTGAGTGGCTGACTACCGTAGTTCAAAATAAAAGTTATTACCAGAATACATACAAGTCACCACATACAATCCTGAGATTCTTTTTCCTGCAGGCATATTTAGCCTATCTGTAGATCATTAACTGTAAACAGGGTCAATGACAACAAACTGTGTAAATGCAAATGTAAGTGAATAGCAATTAATAACAAGAGCATGGAATAGCAAGATAAAGAGTCCTTAAAGTGAGACCTTCAGTTGTGAGAACACCAGAAGTAAATGAGTGTAGTTATCCCCTTTTATTCAAGAACCTGATCGTTGAGGAGTGGTAAGTGTTCTTCAACCTGGTGTAATGATTCCTGAGGCACTAGTACCTTCTACCTGATGGCAGCAGTGAGAGAAGAGCGTAGCCTGAGTGGTGAGGATCTTTGATGGATGATGCTTTTCTATGGCATTGTTTCATGTTGATGTGCTTAATGGTTGGGAGGGTTTTATCCGTGATGTACTGGGCTGAATCCACTACTTTTGTAGGATTTTCCGTTCAAAGGCACTGATGTTCCCATATCAGGCCATAATGCACCCAGTCATCACACTCTCCACCACACAGCTCTCGAAATTTGCCAAGGTTTTTGACAATATGTCAAATCTCTGCAGACTCCTGAGGCAGTAGAGGTGCTGTTGTGATTTCTTTACAATTGTATTTATATGATGAGTCCATGACAGGTCTTCTGAGATGGTGACACCCAGGACTTTAAAGTTACTGACTTTCTCCACCTGTGATCCTCCAATGATAACTGGCTCATGGACCTCTGGTTTCCCTCTCCTGAAGTCTACAATTAGTTGGTCTAATTGACGTTGAGTGAGAGGTTGTTGTTATTACAACACTCAGCCAAATTTTCAATCTCCCCCTTCTGAATAGGAAGAGACAACAGATGCTTGTCTTTCTGGTTGTATTCACATATCCTAGATTAAATAAAAATATCTTGTAATTTTAAAGTAATATTTTCAAAGTTTAAAATAGTGAACTTGTACTCTTCTGGTGAGATGATGATGAAGTACAAATCTCAGTGTGCATCAGCATTAGAATTGTAGAGTTGCTCTACAGTTGGGCCAAATGACATTGTATGATTGTTCATATCACGGTTCACTTGGACTACCTTTATTTTATAATAGTAAAATTACCCAAGCAAATTTTAATTTAGAGTATTACAATTATGATTGTTACTATTTAGATTATTTAAAATCAATTAATTTTTATTGCAGGCAAGGTGGTTCTGGGAAGCTTATTTTAAATCGATGAAAGCCATTGGACTTGCTACCTTGCAAATCATCAATGACAGAATCTACCCTTATGCTGCCAAATCCTATGAGGACTGGAATGATCCAACAACTGTGGTAAGTGTATGATACCCAGTACTCATAAAGACTAGCTGCATGACTTATTTCATCTGTCCTTTTTGTGTATTTTTTCCTCTGTGAGCTCTTTTCAATAATGAAATGTTTACCATTGCTTTATTTTCATGGCCTTTATTTCTCTTCATGTTTGTCTTGCTTGAGCTCCTGAAGGTTAACTAAAAACAGATTCTCCTTTTAAAGCTCAGACAGTCATTTACCTCTACTTAATGATGTGGTAATTGGGAGATGATAATAAATGATTCATTTGTGTTAAGGAAATGCACTGATCTTTATCATTCTGTTGCCTGTCTAGAGATATCCCTCAGTATTGAGATCAATTTATTATTTTTGAATGAAACTGAACTAATGAGTTAGTGACTGTATTAAATGCAATTTAAGCATTGTCTTGAGAGAAAAATGTGTCATTCCAACAAGAACCAGCTGAGATTTTCACCTGTCTTTATATTCATCGCTTAGTTTGTTTAAAAATGGAATTAATGCTTAGCAATATTTTATAAAACGCTTAAAAGGCAGAAAATTGACATTTTACTTCTGTAAGCCACAAAAGTGGTTATTTTTTCAAAGAGTTAATTCTCCATTTGAATTTGGTTCACTGCAGAATATCTAACACTTGGATTGTCTCGAACCAGAGATTGGTGTGCAGAGTATTCTGATAGCACAATCCTTTCATGCTTCCTGAGTCCCATGATGTCTTGCATAGTATGTTGAATAACATTTCACTATAGGTATCCTGTAGAAAACACCACAGCACTACTTTTATTTAAGCTTTATTTTCATTCACATTTGATATTCACTGCTTGTCATCTTGTCTGAATATTTTCACTGCCATGACTAAACCTGTTCAGCGATTTGCCTTGGAGGAAAACATTTTTTATGATTTCTGTCCAAAAGAATTGCTGCATCCATCTCCTACTCCATCTAGTGGCCCTTTCCATCTTAATATAGTTTGACACTATGAATAGTCCTTATTCTTCTCAATATAGAGGTCATACACTAGAATGAATAAAGCTCAAAGATTATGATTTGCAATAGATCAAATCAGTTTTAGAACATGAAAATATGTGGAGAATGAACTGAGCAAAGATCCGAAAGAGTTAATGCATCTTGAGGCTGTTTTTGGCCTTTTGACCATTACAGGATGAGAAGCAACTTGGAATACTTTCTCAAAGTATTCATTGGAAACGCATCTAGGGTAATTGGACTGAAGCATTGAATAAATCAAGTGTTTTTTTTATCCAAAAGCTGTAATTGAAACCACATTGTGGTAGGATGTAATTTAAAAGGCATCATAGACAGAGTGATGTGCTTGTCTCTGCAGTCTCGCAGAGGCCTAAGATGCAGCAATCCATGATTGTAAATGTGTCCACTCCCTTTCTGATAAACATTTGTGAATCTTAAAAGGCTCCCCTTAGTTTTACAGAATGATGAGTTGTATAGATGTTGGTGTGTTAACAAGCAGCCTTTATTGTTTCACTGTCTGTCCAACACAGCATGTCTCACGCTGTAATCTGATCAGTTCAATAAAGTAGTTCTTTCTGACAGTGTTGCTTGTCATGCATGTCTGTAACATTTTAAGCAAAGGAAAAAGTATCTCAAATAGCACATGTCAGCACTATAGCATCATAGTTATTTACTTTGCATTTGTGGATAGCTTGAAACTGAGAAATGCCAGCTTCCAGACACTTAAAATATTGTTCTCACAGCATGAGTAAAACTGCCAATCTGTTTCCAACAAATATAGTCCTCTCTTTGATCCTGAAATGTTTGATTTTTTTGGGAAGCAATATTGTTTTACTGTGCTCATAATTGTTTGTGGAGTAAAATTCCTTTGAAAGCTCAGCAGCCAATGGATTGATTCTGTATTCAATTTTTAGCGCTGTTACTCTTGTATGAACATTATGCAAGTTCTGTTTAATATTTTTGTTTCTTAAAATTGAAATAGTGACCTCATGATTGTCTAAAACATGTTGGAAATATTGCCTAAAGAAAAAAGTGTTAATTTTCAGCAATCTGCTGAGATTTTTGTCAAACCTGCATGTGTTTCCTGTGTTACCATTTTACTTATTATTGGGGAGTACTAATGTAATTTTGAAATATTCAAGCAATAGTTCCCCTCAAAGTTTATTAAAAAGCCAACATACTGTGGACACTGAATTATATGCACATCCATTAAGATGCTCATTTGAAAATTCCAGGCTTTAAAACTACAGTTGTGTATAAATAAAAACACAAAATGCTGGCAGAACTCAGCAGGCATCTATGGGAGGAGGTAGTGACGACGTTTCGGGCCGAAACCCTTCATCAAGAGTGAAGTAACATGGGATGGCCAAGGGGGATAAGAAGTGGGGGGAGGGATGTAGAGAGCTGGGAAGTGATAGGCTGGAGGGAAATGGGCTAGGGGAAGGTGGAGAATTATGAGAAATAAAAGAGAATGAAAGGTAGGGCTGGGGGGAGATTATAGTGAGGGGCGAAAAGAGAGGGAAAGAGAACCAGACTAAAATTATAGATAGGGATGGGGTAAGGGGGGGGGGGGCAGGGGTATCAACGGAGGTCTGTGAGTTGAACGTTCATGCCAGCAGGTAGGAGGCTACCTAGGCGGGAGATAAGGTATTGCTCCATCGACCTACGTGTGGCCTCAATTTGAGGGGTGGGGCAAGGACTGGAACAAGCTAGTTCAAGTGTTGTCAGGCTGGACCTGATCACAAATTGTGCCAATCAGAATTCTGCCATGATTGTATGATACGCATAAAGAAGTTAAATGATTTCTATTTATATTAAAATGTATTTATTTTTTCTATAAATTGATAACTTCATTTCTGAAAATAGATTAAATTTCCTTAAGTACATTTGAGAGCTCCCTGAGGACTGTGTAAATGCACTTGGTGGTATGGTACAAAAAGATAAAATAACAAGTAAATGCCAAATTCAAATCCTATTTGATGATGGTAATCTTGCCCAATGTAGTAATGAATTTTCCCCTACTTGAAATACTTCTATGTGAATGATATTAGGTGCCGATGTCTCAGCTGTGCCCATCTTCCTTGGAGCTGTTTGCCTGTATTGAAATGAACAGTCAATGAACCTGAGCCGAATTTCACACTCTGAGCAGAATAAGCTGTTAGTACTGAGCTATTGGTCTCCACGTTCAGTCCAACATTAGAGAAAATTTGCAGTGACAACTCAGTTTTTTCAAAGTTCAGAATTCTAGTGCCAATATAAGAGGCCATCAGAAATCACTTGGATTGTTAATAGTCCAGCTGTTTATTTCAAAAGAAAAGTTGTGCACACTACTCGTATATCTCCAATATTGGTGTTCAGAATTTTTAAGTATGCTGCCAAATAGGTGGATAAAAGTTTCCACAAAACTCCTGTTTTCTCCTCATATTGCTGTTTTTTCTGTGCACTGAATAATAGTCTTAAAGTAAACATCAGTGTGAAAAGTAACTTGGAGCTGTGACAACAATCGTGCATATTATGTAAGACAAGTAATGATTTGGGGTTTCAATCTATAATGTACCCCAGGTGAGTAATGCAAAGTAAGCTTTCAATATGTACAACGAGCTGGAGGAACTCAGCAGGTCGGGCAGCATCCATGGAAATGAGCAGCGGATGTTTCGGGCCAAGACCCTTTGTCAGGACTGAAGAGGGAGGAGGCAGGGGCTCTATCAAGAAGGTGGGGGGAGGGTGGGAAGGAGAAGGCTGGTAGGTGCCAGGTGAAAAACCAGTAAGAGGAAAGATCAAGGGGTGGGGGAGGGGAAGCAGGGAGGCAACAACAGAGCACCAAACTATGTGCAGCTGGTTGATCACATGCTTCAAGCAAACTTGAACATCCTTCTTCACCTTTCCTGCCTATCTCCTACCTGCTTCCCCTCTCCCACCCCTTGATCTTTCCTCTTACTGGTTTTTCACCTGGCGCCTACCAGCCTTCTTCCCACTGTCCCCCCACCTTCTTTATAGGGCCCCTGCTCCCTCCCTCTTCAGTCCTGACGAAGGGTCTTGGCCCGAAACGTTGACTGCTCGTTTCCATGGATGCTGCCCAACCTGCTTAGTTCCTCCAGCTTGTTGTACGTGTTGCTTTGACCCCAGCATCTGGACTGTACTTTGTGTTTAGGCTTTCAATATGTTGGGCTTCTTAACATTTGAACTGACCATGAGCTAATGAGGTTATTAAAATGTATAAATAAATGTTTAGAGATTGGAGCTGCTGTAATTTAAGCCAGTTGCAATATTGCTGTACTCTTTAAGACTTTGGAATTGGCCACTTGTTTTCTACTGCAGGTGAAACTTTAACCAATCTCCTTTATTTTTAGTAGTTTTTACATAAGATGCCCCAAAGAACTTAACAGCATTGTTGAATGATTTGCAACCTCTTCTCACATATACATTGGGTAAAATTATCAAACCCTTTGCTGAAAAGGTTGGTTTTATTGGTGGAGGAGCTCAGGGAGGATATTAATACTTCAAATCTAGATGGCCGAAAATGTTCAGATTGTTGGAGGAATTAAGGTTAGGGATGTGCAAGAGATTAGAAGAATGCATAAAATTCAGAAGGTTAAAATAACAGAGTTAAGAGATAGACAATGAAGGCACCTTAGAGACATGAATTTTAAAATCAGAGCTTTTCCAAATCAAATATCAATGTAGGTTCGCAAGATGAGAGTAACTTGTGAGCAGGACTTGGTATGTGATGGATATTAAAAGTAAAACAATTACTGCAGATCTGCAAAATCTGGAAATATGAAATTGAAACAAAATATAGAAGTACTCAGAAGGTCAGGCAACATCTGTGGAAAGAGAAACTGAGTAGAGATCTTGATACAAACTGATAGAGCATAGAAATTAAATATATTTAGAGTAATAAGAAAGCAGGCAGGCAAAATAAAAAGAATGAGGAAAATAAGAGGGTAGTGCTCAAATGGTGAGAGAGGCTAGTGAAGTCTAAAAAATTGCAAATAGATTGTTTGGCGAGTCAGATTCCAATTTATGCCATGAATATTGAAAAGTAATGTGAAATGTGTATTTGCATTAACAACCAATACACCCAAGGATGTGCTGGGGGCTTTTCCTTATAAGTGCTGCCATACGTTTTGGTGTCAACATAGCATGCCCATAATGCTTGTCAGAACAGCAGAGAACACAAAGAAAAACCAGAACATATGAAGCAACAAAGAAGTGCCACTGGAAAACCCCTGTTCCTCCCACCCTCAGGCTGTCTGCGGCCTCTGGCGGACTCATGGATTTGCAAACATTGGGCCCCAACTTCCCTGCAGACTTGCTTCAGCTATTAGACTGAATGGCTAATAACAATTGCTTGCTTCTAGCAAGGCGGCTGGACCGGATGGAGTTTCCCCACGATTACTGAGGGCCTGTGCGACTGAACTGGGAGAACCACTACAGCGCATCTTCAACATGAGTCTAGATCAGAGAAGAGTACCCAGACAGTGGAAAACATCTTGTATTGTCCCGGTACCGAAGAAACCACAACCAAAGGAGTTGAATGACTTCAGACCTGTTGCCTTGACGTCGCACGTGATGAAGACCATGGAGCGGCTGATAATACAGAATCTGAGGCCACAAACCAGGCACGCCCGGGATCCGCTTCAGTTTGCGTATAAGGAGAAGGTGGGAGTGGAGGATGCTATCACGTATTTGCTGCACAAATCACTCTCTCACCTAGATGGGGTCAGTTGTGCTGTGAGGATTACATTCCTTGACTTCTCTAGTGCCTTTAACACCATCCAGCCCAAGATCTTAAAGCACAAACTAACGGAGATGGGAGTAGACTCTCACATGGTGGATTGGATAGTGGACTACTTGACAGATAGACCTCAGTATGTGCGGTTGGGAGACTGTAGGTCTGACACAGTGGTCAGCAGCACAGGAGCGCCACAGGGAACCGTACTCTCTCCGGTCCTGTTCACCCTGTACACATCTGACTTCCAATATAACTCGGAGTCCTGCCATGTGCAGAAGTTCGCTGATGACACGGCCATAGTGGGGTGTGTCAGGAATGGACAGGAGGAGGAGTATAGGAAACTGATACAGGACTTTGTGATATGGTGCAACTCAAACTACCTGGTTCTCAATGTCACCAAGACCAAGGAGATGGTGGTGGACTTTAGGAGATCTAGGCCTCATATGGAGCCAGTGATCATTAATGGAGAATGTGTGGAGCAGGTTAAGACCTACAAGTATCTGGGAGTACAGTTGGACGAGAAGCTAGACTGGACTGCCAACACAGATGCCTTGTGCAGGAAGGCACAGAGTCGACTGTACTTCCTTAGAAGGTTGGCGTCATTCAATGTCTGCAGTGAGATGCTGAAGATGTTCTATAGGTCAGTTGTTGAGAGCGCCCTCTTCTTTGTGGTGGCGTGTTGGGGAGGAAGCATTAAGAAGAAGGACGCCTCACGTCTTAATAAGCTGATAAGGAAGGCGGGCTCTGTCGTGGGCAAAGTACTGGAGAGTTTAACATCGGTAGCTGAGCGAAGGGCGCTGAGTAGGCTACGGTCAATTATGGAAAACCCTGAACATCCTCTACATAGCACCATCCAGAGACAGAGAAGCAGTTTCAGCGACAGGTTACTGTCGATGCAATGCTCCTCAGACAGGATGAAGAGGTCAATACTCCCCAATGCCATTAGGCTTTACAATTCAACTGCCAGGACTTAAGAACTTTTTTTAAAGCTATTATTAATGCTTTTTGAGTTAGTGATTTAGATGCATATCATATTATTACTGAGTTAAGTATTGTATGTAATGAGTTTTTGCTACAACAAGTGTATGGAACATTGGAAAAAATGTTGAATTTCCCCATGGGGATGAATAAAGTATCTATCTATCTAGACCTTCAGGCTTTTATTGGAACATTCAATTGACCTTCAGACTTCGAGAAGTAATGTAAAAGTGATGAATGAAAATGGCAGGTGGGGGGGGAGGGGGGAGAGCCAGAACTGAAAAACACACAACAGATGCAGTGTTTCAACCCAAAACATCTGAGGGCTACAGGAATTGTAAATGTTGGATGACTCATTGAGTTCCCCCATTTTACAGTGGACAACAAAGATTTTACTTCCTGAATACTTTTGGGTGTATCTTATGGATTTTGTTCTGCTGATGGTGAAAATCACTATGAAAAATTCCCTATCATGTACCATTTGTTTGAAATTGCCTATATTTGTTACTTCAATTCATGATTCATGTTAATTAAAATGTTGCGCACAAGGTAAGCTGAAAAGTTTTCTATCTTGTGCAGGCGTGCCTGGGTGCACTTAGGCTAGGTGGATTCTGCATGGTAGGACAGGATTTAGAAAGGCTATAAATTTCTGTGAAGGATTTCGATATTTGAGATAGATATTTCCCAGAATAATTGATGCCAAGGTTATGGAAGACATTTTTTTTGTTCCATAAATCAAACAGATCATCAATGACAGGCAATTTGAACAACTCCTAGTTGGACTTGAGAAAATTGCATGGAAGACATTTAAGGATGTTGTTGAAAATTTCATGGCAACAACAGAGCACCAAACTATGTGCAGCTGGTTGACAACATGCTTCAAGCAAACAAACCATAAGTTCAACATGTCACTGACGATTCATTTTCTGCGTTCCCATTTAGACGACTTCCCTGAAAATCTTGGTGCTCACTGTCAGTGATGAGCATGGTGAAAGGTTTCTCCAGGACATTTTGGTCATAGAGAAACAGTATCAGGGCAACTGGTATCCATCAGTGGTGGCTGATTATTGTTCAACACTTAAGTGAGAAGCCTCAGACACTGAGTACAAATGAAAATCATCATCAAAACATTTTTAGCTTCGTTGAACCAAACAAAAGCACCATTATGCAATTAAACATATTCAATAAGAGTTAATTTCTTGTTTC
Organism: Hemitrygon akajei; assembly: GCF_048418815.1. NCBI lineage: Eukaryota > Metazoa > Chordata > Chondrichthyes > Myliobatiformes > Dasyatidae > Hemitrygon > Hemitrygon akajei. The sequence continues at coordinate 163,266,118 of NC_133129.1, read as the reverse complement.
TGCAAATTCATACATGATACAAATACTCTGAAATTATACTTGTGTTCAGCTTCAGGGGATCTATCATGAAACAAAAAAAAAATCTGAGGAAGCAACACTTCCGGGGGGAGGGGGGGAATGTCCAGTGCTTTGTTTCTTGAATATCTGTTCCATTTAAGTATTCTTTAAAAAAAAGAATAGTAAGAAATGATCGGGCAGATTTGAGCCAATGCTTCCAAATTTTTTTTACTGTTTCCAAAAATGTGAAATACCTTGTTGTGACTTGATCATATATTAATTGAAATATTTAAGTTTGCTCTAATTATCCATGACATTAACATGTTGTGATATATGTTAGATTGGAATGATAGTTTACACTTCATTTAAACAGAGATTGATAGATTCTGGTCATTGAGGGAATTAAGAAAAGCAAGTATAGTGCTGAAGTGGAGGATCAGCCATAATCGTAAGTCGTAAAACAATTTTGAAGGGCAATATGGAGTACTGCTGATCCTATTTATTTTTATGAAACACTCAGCATTTTGAGGCACTGGAAGTATGATAATGATCTCCCCCAGATGACTCTTAACACTATTCAGTCACAAAGCACTTGCATGTTTATGTAGTCAATGCTTGTTGAAATGCAAGATAGCTCCAGTCGTGATGAGTAGATGTTTATTAGACCCAAACATCATACTTCAGGAAACTAAATTTAAAAATGCTTATTACTAAAGAGAAAAGGATGTTATTTAAATTAGTTATCTCTATGAGAGAGATTATGTTCTTGCAGATTTAAGATGTTTTAGAAGCTCAGTGTGAGAGACATACCAACCTTAAAGTTGCTGCTATGTGTAAGTGTGGAGTAGATAATCTCTCTTGACTGAAACATCAGAAATGCGCATCATATATTATAGAAAATGGCAAAATTGGATAGGGATGAAGAAATACAATTATAGATGGTCTGAATCATGAAAAATATCCAGACAGAATGTAGCGACTCCATCTGTTGCAGTAAGGAAGAGGCAGACAAACTTCTCAATGCAAACTAGACCTGTGAATATCTTTACATAGATTTAGAATTGCACTGCAATCTACTGTAGGCTGCACACTTAAAGAAAAAAAAAGTTGTTTGCAGTTCAGATTTGGAACTGAAAGTTATAGGCAGAAGAGGAAAAAGTGCTAATCCTTAGGTGGGCCATCTCAAATGCTGACTTAGCTGCTTTATGAATTATACTCTGCATTTAAGTTCAACATCTTTGAAATGGCTTGAGCTTTTTTGTGTTTAGATTACAATTACTTACAGCTGGTGTACACTAATTTAGTGGCAAGCAAATTTTATATTATAAATATTCATGTACAGTATCTTCTGTTCTCAAAACTCTGAATGACTTCTTTAAACATTCTTATTCAAGTGTCCAATTGCCAAAAGTACTCTTTCTAAAGTGTAAACATACGGTAATGTTTAATTTGCTCTTTCTTATATTTAAATAAAAAAAACATGTCAGCAGGAAAGGTCTCTCTGTTCTCCTGCCGGTTTCATGTCACATGAGGAGTATTTGAGATATTTTGAATTACAGCCAAAACTGCTGGCTTTATGTTCTGGCATCCATTTGACTTGGAGGTTTATATTCCTGGAACATGCATTTTTATCAAAATTAAAATTGAGGCTATAATTTTATTCATATTGCAAGTGATACATTTTTTCCTGAATTTTATATGAAATAAACAATGGTGCAATAATACATTATCAATTTCTTTAATATGTAACTTTTAGTCGAAAATTGGTAGGTTGCAAGTTAATTCAGTGCTGACCCTTCTGTGGGTTTGTTTAAATTCATTTCCTGTTGCTACATATTTAGATGAAAAAGATCTCATTGGAACTTCCAAATAAGAACATGTGTGAAAATATACATTTATAAGTAAAGGCCATTCTGGGTTATTAGGTTTATTCTTAAATCTGGTTAATTGAGTAACCAGCTTTTCTGTAAATCGGATCGCTACCTGCATACAGGCAGACACTAAAGAGCAAAGCTTCAGAGATTAGGACAGCAAAGTTGTGGTCGCAGGAGGCAGAGAAACATTGCTTCGAGTCAGTGGACTAGGCCACGTTCAAGGACTCGTCTGCGGATCTGAATGAATGACTTTATTAAAACAGTTGTGCATGAATGTGACTCTACAGAATCATTCAGAAGCCCTGGATGAGCCATAAGATCTGCAATCTGCTGAGGAGAAAATCAGAGGCGGTCAAGTCTAGGGAAGAAGAAAGTTACAAGAGATCCAGGTATGATCTCTGGAAAGCTATCTCACGGGTGAAGTGGCAATTCCAGACTAAAATTGAATAAGTGAAGGATGCTTGACAATTGTGGCAGGGCTTGAATACTATCACCTCTTGTAAAGTTAAATCAAGAGACATAGGTGACAGCAGAGCTTCACTTCCAGATGAACACAATGATTCTATGTTTGCTTTGACCATCAAAACATGGAGGAACCATCATGAGCTCCCACAGACCCCCATGATCCTGGGATTTCATATCATGTGACTGATGTGTGAGCAGCCTTCAGGAAGATGAACCAATGAAAGGCATCCAGCCCAGATAGGGTACCTGGCTAAGTACTGAAGACTTGTGCTGATCAACCAGCTGAAGTATTCACTGAGATCATTAGCCTCTTGCTTCAGCACTCTGAGGTACCCACCTGCTTCAGGTAGGCTACAAATATACTGGTGCCCAAGAAGAAAGTGGTGACTTCTCTCAGTGCCTATCGTCCAGTAGCACTTGCATCCACAGTGATAAAGTGTTTTGAGAGTTTTGTAATGGAGCAGGTCAACTCCTGCCTGAGAAGGGACTTCTGTCTGCTCCATTTTGTCTATCAGAGCAATAGATCCACATCAGATGCCATCTCATTGGTTCTTCGCTCGACCCTGGAACATCTGGACAGCAAAGATGCATACATCAGGATGTTCTTTATTGACTACAGCTCAACATTCAATGCTATCGTCCTTATAAATTAATCAATAAGCTTTAAGACCTTGGTCTCAATACCTCCTTATGCAATCGGATCCCTGATTTCCTCACTTAGAGACCCCGGTCAGTTCAGATTGGCAACAAAATCTCCACAATCTCCATCAGCACAGGTGCATCACAAGGCCATCTGCTTGGCCACCTGCTCTACTCATTTTACACTTATGACTGTGTGGCTAAGCACAGCTCCAATGCCATATTCAAGTTTGCTGACAACACCACTGTCATAGGCCAAATCAAAGGTGGGGATAAATCAGCATATAGAGGGAGATTGAAAATCTAGCTAAGTGCTGCCATAACACCATCCTTTTACTTAATGTCAGCAAGACAAAGGAGCTGATTATTAACTTCAGGAGAAGCAAATCAGAGGGCCATGAGCTAGTCTTCATCAGAAGGTTAGAGGTAGAGAGGGTCAGCAATTTTAAATTCTTTGGTGTTATTATTTTGGAGGACCTGTCCTGGGCCCATCACATGAATGCAATTACAAAAATTACAAAAAGCATGGCTGTGCATCTACTTCCTTAGGAATTTGTGAAGATTCAACAGGACATCTAAAACTTTGACAAACTTCTATAAATGTGTAGTGGAGAGTGCATTGACTGGCTGTATCATGTCCTGCTATGGAAACACCAGTGCCTTTGAATGGAAAGTCCAACAAAAAGTAGTGGGTGCAGCCCAGTCCTTCATGGGTAAAGCCCTCCTCTCTATTGAGTACATCTGCATTAAATACTGTTGCAGGAACACAGCATCCATCATCAGGGACCCCCACCACCCAGGTTATGCTCTTCTCTCGCTGCTACCATCAGAAAGAAGGTATAGGAGCCTCAGGACTCATACCACCAGGACAGGCACAGAGACTGCAGAAACGATCAACAAACTGACCATCACAGAGGTAGATTGGTGAGTTGTGAGAAGTAACAGGAATGTAGTGAGTCAAGAAGGCTGTGCTGTTGCTCAGTATCTATATAACCATATAACAATTACAGCACGGAAACAGGCCATCTTGGGCCTTCTAGTCCGTGCCGAATCTAGGTTAAGTCATCTCTTCAAGGCTGGAGAGAAACTGGGTCAGAAAGGAACAGACCAGTTATCTTGACCCAAATGGTCACCAGTAACTTAGGATGAGGAGATTTATCCGAAGCAGCATGAAAAGTTAATGTCCAAATTAAGAAGTAGATAGTCATGTAATCAATAGATTGCTCTCTGAGCCATGTGAAAATTGCAAGGAGTCAGTGAGTCTTGGTGTTCAGCTGGCGGAGAATCTCACCTGGTCCCTCAACACTAGCTCCATAGCAAAGAAAGCCCATCAGCATCTCTGCTTTCTGTGAAGGCTGAGGAAAGTTCATCTCCCACCCCCTATCCTCATCACATTCTACAGGGGTTGTATTGGGAGCATCCTGAGCAGCTGCATCGCTGCCTGGTTCGGAAATTGCACCATCTCGGATTGCAAGACCCTGCAGCGGATAGTGAGGTCAGCTGAGAAGATCATAGGGGTCTCTCTTCCCGCCATCACAGACATTTACATTACACACTGTATCCGCAAAGCAAACAGCGTTATGAAGGACCCCATGCACCCCTCATACAATCTCTTCTCCCTCCTACCTTCTGGGAAAAGGCTCCGAAGCATTTGGGCTCTCACGACCAGACTATGTAACAGTTTCTTCCCCCAAGCTATCAGACTCCTCAATACCCAGAGCCTAGACTGACACCTTACTGCCCTATTGTCCTGTTTATTATTTATTGTATTGCCTGCACTGTTTTGTGCACTTTATGCAGTCCTGGGTAGATCTGTGGTCTAGTGTAGTTTTTTTTTTCTTCTCTCTGTTTTTTACGTAATTCAGTCAAGTTTTTGTATTATGTCATGTAACACCATGGTCCTGAAAAACTTTGTCTCATTTTTACTATGTACTGTACATAGCAGTTATAGTCAAAATGACAATAAAAGTGACTTGACTTGAGATAAGACCTTAAGATATAAAAGCAGAATTATGCCATTTGGCCTTTCGAGTCTGCTCCACCATTCAATTCATTCCGCCTCATTCCCTGGCCTTATCCCTGTAACCTTTGATGCCGTGGCCAATCAAGAACCTGTCAATCTCTACCTTAGATCAGGGACTTCATTGTGTGATTCAAAAACTGGTCCTCATTTGCCAAATTCTGAAACTTTCCCAGTTTTCTCAGGATTCCTTCTTTTGGCAAAAGAGTAAGTTTTGCTTTCAGTTTTCATCTTTCATCCATTGCTTGTTGGATTTTTGTACATTAAAAGGACTACCTGTTTGCTGTGAACTATGTACTTACAGCCATAGCTTTTACTGCATCTTCCCAATCTACCTTATTTACTCTTGCTTTATGGCTTTTGTAGTGTGCTATTTTTAGATTTGAAACTCTGGTTTCAGATTGAAATAAATCATTCTGAATCTTCACTCTGAAACTTTACCCAAACAATTGGTAAAAAGAATGGCCGATAGAAGTAATCTAATGAGGTGCATAAAAGCTGACTGTAAAACTCAACTAATATAGAAAAAGATTAGCAAAAAATTAATGTAGACATTGGGATTCAGAGATCTTGTCTAGTGGAATGTCACAGGGATTGGCTCTTGGTCCTTTGTCGTATATCTACATCAACCCAAGTCTAATGCATGCAGGTTTATTGATGATAAGAATTTGTGGGTATTGTGGGTTGTGGGGAAAAAAATACAATGATTCTCGGAGAATACAAACCAAAATAAATGAGCGAGATGATTGCAGATAAGGGGAAAATGGAAAGATTTGTCTTTTTCATGGCAAGAGAATAAAAATAATTTCTGAGAATAAAAGATTTTCTGAGTGATTGCTGTGTCCTTGAGCTACTGAATGTTAACATGCAGGTTTATAAAGCAGAGTGGGAAGCATAGTGTAAATTGACCTTTCTTGCTAGAGGATTTGACTATAAGGACAAAGGTATTTTAATCCAATATGCAGGAGCCTGATGAGACCATTCTTGGAATGTGATGTGCAGGGCTGATAAAATCACAACCAAGGGACTGGAACAACAGACTGTATATCCTATGACTGACTCCACAGCCTTTTGAGAAACAAATTCTAAAGATTCACTGTGCCCTATCTGTAGAGAGTTATCCTTGTTTCTGTGCTAAATAGTGTACCCCTTGAAGCTGATCCTTAGTTCTAGATGCCCAAATTGCTGAAGCATTATGTCTGCATCTGCCTTGCCAAGCTCTTTAAGGATTGTATATTTCAGGTGATCACCTCTCATTCTTCTAAATTCAATCATGTAAACTTGGTGTATGTTCTTGTGTGGAAAAACTTACCATTCCAGGAAAGAATTCTATACAAAGTTTTCAAACAATGCTCTTATTTGCCATAAATGAATTCATTAAATGGAACGAGTCCAATCAAATGAAGTCTTCATTTCTTTTCAAATATTTTTATTCTTGGAAAACATTGCATAAAGTATTTGCTACTGAATGACCAAAGTTTGATTAAAGTTTTAGATGATCTTGGAAAATATCTATTGCCAGCTCATTTAGTAACAGTAATCATCTCTTTATTTGTATTGATCTATGCTGTTACTTATGAGACTTGTATCTTTGTATGTTTTATATTCAGAAAGTGGTGAGTGTGAACAATCCTCTCTTCCTCCCACTCATTCCACCTCGGTCTCAAGGCTTCACTGCTGTTGTTCTCACCTTTGACCGTGTTGAAAGTTTATTCCGAGTGATCACTGAGATTTCCAAAGTGCCCAGCCTTTCCAAGTTGCTGGTTGTGTGGAACAATCAGAACAAAAGCCCCCCTGAAGGTAAGATGTCGATCTAGTCTCAAGACATGGATGAATAATGGGGAGGTGGTAAAACTGCACAGTTAAATGAAATAAACGAGATGGGAAAAGTTCATTTGTACAGGTTTGCAAATTTCCTCAAAGTGGCCATTCACTTTTATCCATGCAACTTGATTTTTCATTAGGTTTCAATAGGTACATTTAATATCAGAGAAATATATGCAATATATATGCTGAAGTTTTTTTATGTACAGTTGCCAGAAAAAAATGACCCTTTACAGTTACCTGGTTTTCTGCATTAATTACTCATAAAAAGTGGTCTGACTTTCATCAAAGTCACAATAATAAACAACACAGTCTACCAAAACTAATAACACACAAACAATTGTACTACTTCTCGTACACTGAGTACACAATTCTAATGCTGACAATCTAGGTTCAAAAAAGTATGTGATCCTCTGGGGTAATGCTTTCTATAAAAACTATTCAGAATCAGTTATTCCAGTAAATGAGATAAGATTGGAGGTGTGGATCATAGAGGTGCCCTGTCCAATTAAAAAAAAGACACACAAAGTTAGGTTACTGATGTAGCCTGCTCTTCTCAAGAAAGATCTGTTTATGTGCACCATGCCTCAACCAAGACAACTTTCAGAAGACATTAGAAGAAGAATTGTAGAGAAGCATGCAGTTGGAAAAGGCTACAAAAGCATTCTAAAGACCTGAGTGTTCATCCTAAGGGAAAATGTCTACAAATGGAAGAAATTCAGTACTGTTGCTACCCTCCCTAGGAGTGGGCGTCCTGCAACGATCACACCAAGAGCACAACGTGCAATACTGAAGGAGGTGAAAAAGAACCCAGGGTAACAGCAAAAAACTGCAGAAATCTGTAGAACTTGCTAAAGTCTCTGTTCATGTGTCCACTATCAGAAAAACACTGAACAAGAATGGTGTTCATGAAAGGACACCATGGAGGAAACCATTGCTCTCCAAACAAAAACATTACTGCACTTCTCAATTTTGCAAAAGACCCACCTGGATATTCCACAACACTTCTGGGACAATGTTCTGTAGACAGATGAGACAGAAGTTGAACTTTTTGGCAGAAATGCACATCGTTATGCTTAGAGGAAAAAGGGCAGTGCACACCAATACCAAAGCTTTATCAAATCTGTGAAGCATGGTGGAAAGAGCATCATGGTTTGGAGCTGCTTTGTTGCCTAAGGGCCTGGACAACTTGCAATTGTTGAAGGAGCAATGAATTCAAAATTGTATCAAGACATTTTACCGGAGAATGTCAGGGTTCCACTCTGTCACCTGAAGCTTAATAGAAGTTGGATGATGCAAAAAGACAATGATCTGAAACACAAGAGTAAACCAACAGCAGAATGGTTTAAAAGAAGAAAATTCGTGTTTTGGAATGGCTAAGTTAGAATTCAGACCTTAATCCAATTGAGATGTGTCGTGCCAATAGCTTTTGGGACCACCTGGTAAAGGAAGCCATTGAAATTAAACTAGAGGAAATGAATTTTAACAGAGATGAAGATTTTGCTGTAAGCAAGAACTGTAATTTGATTGTAAAAAAAGTGGGGGAGTGGAAACTGGATTGGATGAGGACTAACCAATCAGGAGGGATGGACTACAGAGATAGTAAATACCACAGGACTAGACACGCCCAGGCATCATCCCTGGAAAAAAATGGCAGATTTTGTCATTGAATGTCAGTTATAATCAATACCTGTACCCAGCTGGAAGTCTGAAAAGGACTTATTTGTTACATACGCCAGGAAAACACCAGATGCCTCTATCAATGCCTCTGCCTCATCAATGCCTCATGGAACTCCAGACTTAGTGGATTAATAACATTTCCCTCATCAATCCTCTTGGTTAGTCTAGCATAAAACTCTGTTTACCTTTGACAAAACCATACTGTTTTCTCTAATCAACCCATGCTTGTCCAAGTGACAACCAATTCTCTCACCATTATCCAACCAACTGAATCCTTCCAAATGTTTTTTTTTCTTTCTGTTTTCCATTATGTGTGCTTTCTTACTCTTAAGTACCAGTTTTGTCCCTGATAATAGTTTCTATAACTTTTTCTAGTAAATTGTTTGGTGTATAGTTATTGGGTTTATTTTATGCTCTTTTTAAATAAGTGTGTAAAATTTCCAATTTTGCTGTTCCCAGGCACCAACCCTAAATCTGTATCTCCATTTTTTTTCACCATTTATTCTGACACTTTTACTATCCCCTACAAGTTTGACTCCAAATATTTGGTCATCTAAAGAGCCCATAATTTCAAAGTTTATGCCCCAGCCGCAATGAACTTCAGATCTGGGAGGAGACTGAGTTCTTCATGTGATTCATTTACCACTCTCCCAGTCAATTCAATTCAATTCATTTCAGTTCATTTCTTCAGCCAGATGTATTACTCTAGCAGAATCTAAAGGGACTTTATTCCACTTTGATTCTGTCCCCATCATTTGTTCTTTTGTCCCATTTAGATATTTTCAGTGCAAAACATCAACATAACATTGGCTATTCCAATATTTTTTAAACTCACTCTAAATTTCCTGTCTTGTCAATGTTGCCAACATATTCTGTTTTGTTTAGTACTTTCAGTATCAAAGTACTTTGCTGTGCTTAGCGCTTAACTGCATTCTAACATCAGGAGCAATTGAGAATGAAGAGTAGAAGCTCCCTTACCAGAGATGTACACATCCTTTTCTGTGGTTCAGCCTCATTAAAAAGGGTTGGTGAATGAATTTGTGGCTGGAAAGGAGCTTGTAATGGGGATCAAGGAATTTGGTTATGAGTCTCTGTAGTTACTTTTATTTCATTTCCACTCTTCCGTAGAAATTATCTTTGCATCTCTCTACACTGCAGAAGAACAAGATGTTCTGTTGATTACACAAAATGGTTTGATGGTCAATGCCTAAACTTAGCTTTGTGCTGCTGTGGTTCATAGAATATCTTAATTTATAATTTTTGCTAGTTGAAAAAAAGATCACTTTTCCGGAATTATTAATTCAACTTTGCTGTAATGCTAATACAACATAAAATGCAGCCAGTATCTTTTCAAATGCTTCCTTTCAAGAAGAGACAAGTCTGTGAGTTGGTGGCTGTGCAGATAAGAAAATCAGTTCCACCTGGTTGTAAGGTCTGCAGTTAGCTCTAATGATTTTTTTTTTGTTTCACTTTAAACCTCAATTACTGCTAGTAATGCATGTTTTTTATGTAAAGATTTATAATTTATGGCCAATTTGGCCTTAAATTATTGAAGATTTAGTCATGAAGTAGATTGAAGTTTACAAATCCCAATAATTTGAGGTATAGTTTAATATAATAGTCTTCCATATTTTAAGGGCTTCTGTGTGTTTTAAAGAAACAAACAGCAGCTTTGTGAAATGTGCTAGTTTATAACTTTTCCAAATTAATTTCTGCACAGATGAATATTGTAAAATGTAACTGTCTTTATATATTTAATTTGGAACACTAAGTTTGCACAGCTGCCCAAAACCAAAAGCACTGGATACTGGAAAATTAAATTAAGACTTTGACAAAATTAGTGAGAACTTTATGATCCAAGCTTAACCTTCTGGATTAAAATAGATCATTAATTACTTGCAAATTGACAGGAAAGCTAATAGAAGGCAAGGATTCAGATTCAGATTCAGTTTATTGCCATTTAAAAACCACAAATGCAATGCAGTTATAAAATGAGACAATGTTCCTCCAGAATGATATCACAAAAACTCATGACAAAACAGACTACACCAAAAAATCCACGTAACGTTTGGCAATCCCCAATCCAGAGTCTGGAGAGGCTGCTGCGTATTAATATCACGCTACCATCTTAGCGCATTCCCCGGAAAGGAGCTCCAATCCCACCAGACAAACAAGACCAAAAACTAAAGCTACAAGACCTACACGAAACCACATATTTACAACATATAGTTACAACAGTGCAAACAATAGCATAATTGATAAAAACCAGACCATGGGCACAGTCAAAATAGTCCAAAGATGTTGAAAGGCTATAAGTTCAAAAGAAACCACCACACAGTTTCCACAAGTCCCCGATTGACTCGTCATTCCACGCAGAAGGGAATACCCCCGCTATGGACTTCCATGGCGCCACTCGACTTAGCCTCGCAGGCGCAGCACACACCGAAAGCGACCTGACAGCAGCGGACTTAGAGTCCATCGAACCTCCGAGCCTCCGATCGTCCCCTCCGGAACAGCTTCTTCGAGCACCATCCTCTGCGAGCGTATTAAGATGGTCGCGCCAATGGCCATCGGCAACGCGACGCCGAGGAATGGGGGCCTGTTCTTCCCAGCAGAGACCCAGACCTCACAGCAGCAGCAGCAACGAAGAACGTCTTCCTGGAGATTTTCAGATGTTCCTCCGTGCTCCCACGTCTGTTTTTCATCCGATTATGATTGTGCACGGCACCCCGCTTCACAAATAACAGATAATCGGCTCTGGAGTGGCCGCTGCAAGCTGCGTTGCGCCGCCATCTTGGATCAGATCAGATCTATGATCTTGTACACAAGACACCAAACTGTTTCTTATTCTATATTCCGTTGGGCATTTTGTATATTTCAGAATTTGTCCCTAAGCAAACATTTTGATCGTGCTTTTCCAAGTATAAGCCTTGCCTCTTTTTCTGACACATGGCCAAAGAGGGCATTTGTGTATGATACAGTATTAAAAAAAAAACATACAGAACTTCTAAAATGATTCTAGGGAAGTGCATGTCCTTATCATCAGGAACTTCCCACCTATTGTCTGGTATATCTATGACTGTGGTGTTGTACTCACTCTCGCCTCCATCTGGTCTACATCGATACTGGATTCCTGGTGATCTAAACAAATATTCTGATCAGATAACTGATATAAGCGTTTTTAAAATTTGCTCATTGAATATGGAATATTCTTCCTCCATGTTATTACAGGGTCTAGGAGTCAGGCTTTATCAATGGCTTTATCTTCAAAACTCCAGTTTAAAGAGGAAAGTTTTTTGGGTCTCAACCATAAATACTCAGTCTGTTCCTAGGTGACAGAAGATTTTTGGGAGGCTTTGGGGCTTACTTTTTTTACTGCTCTTCTGAGCATTGCCAAGAAGTTCTGTCCCAATGCATAAATTTTAAAAATCTGCAAAAACAGACCAATAAGGCAGTAGATTTATTCAAGGCTTTGCTGTAGAAAAATTCAATAATGTCTGAGCAGTTTTCGGGGAACCCACATGCCCTGCAATGTAGTTTTCATTCATAAGCTTTCTGAAAAAAGTGTCGCTTCAGAATTGAATAATGTGAAGTGCTCGTATTGATGCCAGAGTGTTGACTAAGGTTATCAAAGTTAGGATTTGTCCATTAGTCTTTATCCTTTAAATGGTATAAGTCTTGATTAAGATCAACAATATGCTCCAAGATTGCAAGTTAACTTCTATATGCATAGTAAATTTCAATGGTGATCTTGCAAACTATTTTGTTACAATTTGGCACTTTCATCTCACTTTTATTGTTCTTAGACCCAAGTCAGACTTTTTTATACCTCATTTCAAGTTGAATTCAATATTTTTCAACTTGGATTTCCTGGTTCAGAATCTTTTAAATGCACATCCTATTTTCAATGTGATTGGCTATTCAGTGATAGTGCTATTCAGAAGTCCCTATAGAGGGCGCTGAGCTCTCTGGATGTCTGAAAGACAAACTTGCTGTGCAAAACTTCCATGTAATCTATGGACGAGTGTAAGTCTAACTGATGTGAAATAGCTATTTGCAGGTTGCAGCATAACGAGCCTATTTGTATTCAATTATATCCACAATTGTTGTTTACAAAAAATGGTGCAATGTCTCAGGTGATTTCCTCAGTGGCTCTTTGCAACAATTTTTCCTTATATATTCACAAAGATCGCTATACAGGAAGAACACTCTCAAGCAGCACCTGTGAAGGAAAAAAATGTAAAGTCAATGTTTTAGATCTGTGAGACCCTGATCTGCTTTTTGTTCCAAATTCCAGCATAGGTAGTCTCTTTTGTTTTCATTTTATATGAGGGTGAAGCTGAGAAAAGCAAACAAAATAATTTGTGATCTTCCATGATGGATGATTACTATAACTTTTTACACACTTTCAGTTTTCATATTTGTGACTCAGCTCTGAGAAATCGATCTGTCATTTTAGTTCCCTGCTTGCCAATAAATTAGTGTCTGCTAGGGGCGTTAATGTGATTGTCTAAGACTTTATTTCTGTTAAGATTTTGCAATTGGTAAATATTTGTTAGGTCCCTAGCACTCTATGTTTTGGTTTTCTTTTCCTCATTTTGAAAGGGCACACCACAACTAACTACTTAAGACCAGAATTAGGCCATTTGGCCCATTGCATCTGCTCTACCATTTCATTATGGTTGATCCAATTTTCCTCTCAGCCCCAATCTCCTGCCTTCTCCCCATATCCCTTCATGCCCTGACCAATCAAGAATCTATCAACCTCTGCCTTAAATATACAGAAAGACTTGGCCTCCACAGCTGCCTATGTCAAAAAATTCCACAGATTCACCACTCTCTGGCTAAAGAAATTATTCCTCATCTCCATTCTAAAAGGACACCCCTCTGTTCTGAGGCCATTCCCTCTGGACTTGGACTCTCCCACCATAGGAAGCAACCTGTTTGCATCCACTCTATCAAGGCTGTTCGCCATTTGTTAGGTTTCAATGAGGTCACCCTCATTCTTCTGAACTCTAGTGAATACAGGCCCAGAGCCATCTGACATTCTTCATATGACAACCCATCTAATCCATTTAATACTTGTTAATCAAGTGCCTTAAAGTCCTGTTAAAATAAAGTGCTAATTAGTTTTAAGGATTTGATACAGATTAATAGACTATAACATTGTAACCATTTATTTTTGTGGTTGCAATTAAATTTAAATTCCAGCTGATAATAACTCAGCCAGTAACAAGTTTCCCTTTGTCCTTTAACTAACAGAATTAACACTCAATATCCTTAAAACAAGAGAATAAATGATTAAACTGGCAGCAGTAGAGAGTCTAGGGAAATACTCCATGCTGACATGGTATATATAATACACATCAGTGTGGCCTGAGAATTCCACTTGAAAGCTTTTTGTTGACTCCTATTGAGTAATTTCGACAAGATTTTTCTATAAATTTAAATGTGCTTCTTACAGTTAATTTATTTTTTTATTAGAGGAACAATGCATAATTTGTTATTTATGCATATAAACCTATCTATAAACCCAAAAGTTGACGAATGACTAATTTATAATGATAATGAATTGTGGTTTGCCTCTCAGGCCATCTTATGTTTTTTAAGCAATTTTAATATATTTAGTATTGGTTTGAGGTTTGCTTTCCTCCAAGTCATGCTGGCAGTTATAAGACAGCCATTAAGTAATGCATATTTTAATTCATTGTACGCCATGTTCTCAGATGTCATCGTCTTTTCTTGTAAAGTTTGTTATGAACATTCAGTTCAGATCAATTCACGTATCTTGACGTCATATAATTCGTTTCACTCACAGTCTGTTTTTGGTCATGCAATGGTGACAGTGGCTTAGAAAAAATTGACCTTTGTTCAAGCCATGGAAGTAATAGCAGTACTCAGCATGTGCATAATCATGAGAAAGGATAAGCTGGCATTGGGAAAGGTACATGAGAATGATTCTGGCAGAGGAGGTACATGAGAATGATTCTGGAAATGAAAGGATTTAGTACATGAGTGTTTGATGGCTCTGGGCCTGTACTTGCTGGAGTTTAGAAGAATAAGGAGGGATTTCATTGAAATCTGGTGGATGTTGAAAGACCTAGATAGTGGATGTGGAGAGGATGTTTCCTATAGTTGAGGAGTCTAAATGGACAGAAGGCACAGCCTCAGATTAGATGGATGTCAATTTAGAACAGAGATGAGAAGGAATGTCTTTAGTCAGAGGTTGTGAATTTGTGAAATTCATTGCCACCGACAGCAGTGGTGACCAAGTCATTGGGTATATTGAAGGATGAGGTTGATAGGTTCTTGATTAGTCAAGGTGTCAAAGGTACGGGGAGTGGGGTGGAGTTAGGAGAATGGAGTTGACAAGAATAATCAACTATGATGGAATGGTGGAGCAGGCTCAGTGGGCCAAATGCCATTGAATGGCATTTGACTCGATGGCATTCATGTTTCAGAAATTTACTTAATATAGGACTTGTGTTAAGTAAGTTTCTGAAATGTGGCTTAGATTTCTTTACTTCTCACCATAAGACATTTATATACAGTCGGTCCTCCTTATCTGCGGGGGTGGGGGCGCTGGGTTGGTTCCAGCACCCCCCACGGATACTAAAAAAACACATGCTCAAGTTGGTGGACTTTAGGACCCACCGGAGCACCAGACCTTATTTAACCTGTCTGAGTGCGGTGGACTTTAGGACCTAGCAGAGCTTGGGACCCACTGCCTAGTGTTTCTGTTCTGGAAAATTATCATGATTCAAAATAAAGTGGAAATAATAAAGCAATCAGAAAGGGATAAAATGCCATCAGTCATTGGAAAAGCGGTAGGCTACAGTCGGTGAACTGTCGGAAAATTTTAAAGGATAAAGTGAGAATAATGGAGCATGTGAAGGCCCTGCCCCAATGAAAGCTACAATTATTATCAAGCAATGCGATGGTTTAATTATTGAAATACATGTTTCTTATGTGTTTTATATGCATAGAAAAGTAAAATATATACAATATACTCCAAACGTTTGACTAACTGATGCTAAATAATACCAGATGTACTTGTTCCGACTTAGAGAACTTCCGTTTTTTTTTCCGATTCCCGATCTGTGGTAACCTATGCACATCCTCCCGTATATTTTAAATCATCTCTAGATTACTTACAATACCTAATACAATGCAAATGCTATGTAAATAGTTATACTGTATTGTTTAAGGAATAATGACAAAAAAAAGAAGTCTGTACATGCTCAAACAATGAGTGCTGGAGAGAGAATTTCCAGGTTTTCCCGATCTGCGGTTGGTTGAATCCGCGCATGCGGAACCCGTGGATAAGTAGGGCAACTGTATATTATCAATATTATCTGTAGATACATAGAAATATGCAAAAGACACCAAACTGTCCAAATACAGAAGTAGTAATAATAAAGAAATGAGTAATAAATATTAATAATGTGATAAAGAGTCCTTGAACATGAGTCCATAGGTATGGGAACAGTTCAGTGCTGTGACGAGTGAAGTTATCCCACAGGTTCAGGAGTCAGGTTGATCAAGGGTAATGACTATTCTTGAACCTAGAAGTGTGGGTTCTGAAGCTCCTGTACCACCTTCCTGATAGAAATGAGAAGAGAGCGTTGATTGGGTAATGGGGATCCTTGATGGTGGATGCTGCTTATCTGCGACTGCACTCAGTGTAGATGTGCACAGTGGTGGGGAGGGTTTTACAAGTGATGGGCTGGGCCGTATCCACTACTTTTTGTAGGATTTTCTGTTGAAGGGCATTGTTGTTTCCATACCAGGCTGTGATGCAGCCAGTTGTTATTCTCTCCACCACACATTTATAGACGCTTATCAAAGTGTTAGATGTCATGCTGAATCTTCGCAAATATCAGAATCGGGTTTAATATCACCAGCATATGTGGTGAAATTTGTTGTAGGTGTTTATATTTTTTTTAAGTTAAAGTAAATAAATTGTGCAAAAATGTTCATGGATTCAAAGTCCATTCAGAAATCTGATGGCAGAGGGGAAGAAAAGATTCCTGACGAAGGGTCTCGGCCTGAAACGTCGACATCGCTTCTCCCTATAAATGCTGCCTAGCCTGCTGTGTTCTACCAGCATTTTGTGTGTGTTGTTCGAATTTCCAGCATCTGCAGATCTCCTCGTGTTTGTTCTTGAATCTTTGAGTGTGTGTGTGTGTTCAGGCTCCTGTACCACCTCTCTGATGGTAGTAGTGAGAACGGACACATCCTGGGTAATGGGGATCCATAATGGTGGATCAGTAAATCATAAACACGAAAAAGTCTGCAGATGCTGGAGATCCAAAGCAACACCCACAGAATACTGGAGGAAGTCAGCAGGAGTGGCAGCATCTACGAAAATGAATAAACAGTCTATGTTTAGGCCAAGACCCTTCTTCAACCTTTTTGAGGCATCACTCCTTGAAGATACCCCGGATGCTGGGGAGGCTAGTGTCCATGATGGAGCCAACTGAATTCACAATTTTATGCAGCTTATATTAATCCTGTGCAGTGCCCCCCCCCCCCCATACCAGACAGTAGAAATTTGTGAGTGCCTTTGGTGACATTGTGGTGAACTGCACATACTTGTCTGGACATGCCCCCCCCGCTGACTGCTCCTGTGGCTCCTCCCACAGACCCCGGTATAAAGGCGATTGGAGACACAGCCCCGGCCTCAGTCTCCAGGATGTAGTGTGGTGGTCATTTGCTACTTGTTCTTTCTTCCAACCAATAAGAGCCTATATCTCGCCTCACGTCTCCAAGAGTTATTGATGGTGCATCAGACAAACCAAATCTTCTCAAGCAATTAATGCAGCCACTGTTATGTCTTCTTTGTAACTGCATTCTAAGGAAGTAGAGGTGCTGTTGTTCTTTCTTCATAATTCCACTTGCCTGCTGAGCCCAGGACAAATCCTCTGGAATGATAACACCAAGGAATTTAAAGTTGCTGGCCCTCTCCACCTCTGATCCCCCGATGAAGATTGGCTTATGGACCTGCGGGTTCCTCCTCTTGCAGTCAATAATCAGCTCCTTGGTCTTGCTGACATTGAGTGAGACATTTTTGTGGCTCCACTCAGCCAGATTTTCAATTTCCCTGTTTAATTCAGCCAGCGACAGTGGAGCATCAGCAAACTTAACTATGGCATTGGAGCTGTGGTTAGCCTCATAGTCATAAGTATAAAGTGAGTAGAGTATTTTTTTCCCATTCTTAAAATTCATTTGTTTGCCCAACCTCTCAATTTCTGGTTATTACAGCGACTCATTGTTTTGACAGTTCTGTGGTTGGTTTTAGTAGTTTCTGATGCAGGGACTTCAGTGGGAGCTTTTTTTTAATTAGCCTAACCACTGCACATATGATGCAGTCAACTGCCTCTTGTTTTTAAAATAATCTACATTTATTTTTTATTTTCCACTGTAGATGGCTGACATTTTAGATTAAAAGAATTTTAATGTCCAGCACCAAAGTCTTTAGAATCTCAGTTTTCTGCCAAGTTGTTGACCTACTTGTTTGTTTCTGGATTGTCTCCTTCAGCGCTGTTCATCATTTTCCTGTAATGTCTCAACCCTCTCCTCTTTGTCTCAAGCCAGGCTTCAAAAACTGATTACTTAATTTCATAACCTGGGTCTGCTTCCAGACGACTTAATTTTGTCAAAAGGATAATTTTAAGGAGACACCAGTGATTTGAAAAATTAATTTGCAATATACAGTAAATCAAAAGAGAATTGAGTGCTGGATCACATACCTTTGTACAGATTCAAGGATTTGATCTCCAACTCTTTACCCGATGCTTTCATAATATCAAGTAATATGTGGCTTTTAGCACTTGATGTATTTCATTTTAAAATTACTTCTCTTGATCTGCTGTGAGCAGTGGATGAGGCTTGCTGCTGTCAGTAAAAAAGGTTCACCTAAAATGCATTTCTTCAACTCTAAGTTGCACTTAAATTTGTTGTTTATTCTTTAAAAAAATGTAATGATTAAGTTCTTAGTGCATTAACAAGTTAAGGCGATAATATCCTCAAAGAGCAAAGCATTATATTACCCTAACAGTACTGAGATATTTGTGACTTTATAATCATTTTGTTTGAGCAATTGACAGTATAATTGTGGTTACTATAATGGATGAGATTAGATCAGATTTCTAGAAGGCTTTTGATAAGATTTGTAGATGAAATTGGTTAATTAGGTTAAAATATATAGAACCAGTGGTAATTTATTGAGCAAACACGAGGAAATCTGCAGATGCTGGAAATTCAAATTCAAACAACACACAAAATGCTGGTGGAACACAGCAGGCCATAGATGCTGCCTGGCCTGCTGTGTTCCACCAGCATTTTGTGTTTAATGTATTGAGCAACCTACACAAATGTTTAGAGTGCTATGACGGTGTAGCGGTTATTGCAATGCTATTACAGTGCAGAGATACAGAGTTCAATTCCAGTGCTGTCTGTAATGAGCTTCTACAGTTTTCCTGTGAATGCGTGATCTTCTGGATGCTCCAGTTTCCTCCCACAGTCTAAAGGCAGGTTAATTGGTCATTGTAAATTGTCCTGTGATTGGGCTAGGTTAACTAAGTGTGTATTTATTTATTTATTAAGATGCAGCTTGGAAGTAGGCCCTCCCAGCCATTCGAACTGTGTCACCTAGCAACCCCCCAACTTAACCTAACCCATTTGCTAGGCAGTGCTGGGTTGCTAGGTGTTGCGGCTGATTGGGCCCAAAGTGCCTGTTGCACGCTGATCTCTAAATAAAACACTGGACAAACGTTTGTTGCTCAAGATTTCTAGCATTAACAGAATCTGTTCATGGTATGGTATTATATTGACGTTGGTAAATTGGTGTATTATTTGTCACGTAATTGAGGTACAATGAAAATTTTTTGTCATCCATACAGTACACTGAAATAGTTCAAGGGAAGATCAGTAACAAAATGCAGAATAGTGTTGCTGCTACAGAGAAAGTGCATGCAGACAATAAGGTACAAGGCCATGAAGATGTAGATTGTGAGGTCAAGATTTCTTATTGCTCATGAAGTATTGGGTAGTCATATAAAAATAGGATATAAGTTGCCTTTGAGCTTGGTATTGCATGATTTAAGTCTTTTGTGTCTTTGAGATAAGGAGAAGAGAGGATGTCTGCAGTGGGAGGAGTCTCCAGAATGGCATTGAACAGAAGTTTTTTAAAATGGCAATAAATAGATCCTATTCAGCTTGACAGTCTGTGCAGTGAGTTACTGCAGGAATTCCACGGGATGAAATGCCTTATTTCCAAACTAGGTTGGATTGTGAAGGTGGAAGAGGTTGTCAGAAGACTTCAAGGTGGTATGGAACAAGCTGAATGAGTGGATAATAAACACAATAGATGAATATAATGAGGTCATCCACTTTAATGGACATATCAGAAAACCAGAGTATTTGTTAAAGCTTCAAAGATGGGGCAATGTTTTTCAAAAGGACTTGGATTTGCTTGTACATGAGTCACTGAAGACCAACATGCAGCAGGTAGTTAGGGCAAATGAGTTAGGAAGTCTCATTTCAATTCAACAAGGTCTTGGTGAGACCACACCTGAAGAATTGCCTCCTTAATTAAGAAGTTGTGTGCAATGGATTCCAGTTATTTGTGCCATCAGTTAATCAAGAGAGCCGCTTATTGGGGGCAACTCTTAAAGAACAAAAATTAATCAAGACAAGATTCCCTTCATTTATTTGCGACATTATACCACTTCATTGGGGCAATGAATGTTACAATGAAGGTGAAGATTTGGAGGATACGATCATTGATATTATTGAATGAAGACAGTCCCTTATCTACCTGAGGTGGCTGCACTGATTTTGTTAATGAAAAAAATGCTGAATTCCTCCATCGATAACAAGTAGGAGCTAATGCAGTTTTATAGTACTGTTGTGGCGACCCACTTTCCATGCAGGCGAACCAGCTCACAAGTAGCTCGCATGCGGGATGAGACTTTGGTAATGCACCTCTGAAGTCATTTCTGCCCGGAGAGGGCAGGAACTAGGGATTAAAAGCCAGCGCTGCGAGGTATTAAATAAACTAGTCTCGAAACATCTTACTGACTGCGTGTTGTTGTTTCCAGCTCTGTATGTAGTACATCGCTACACTGTAATAGTATTGATAGTGTTCTAATTTGTTTTATTTCATGTAAATATATAATTTGTCTCTTTTATACATTTTATGTATTTACATGACACTTTGGATAATTGGGGCAGCCACTTAATTAATCCAAAATATACTGGTCATGAAGTGTCCCAATTAACTGGAATCCAATGCACTTATTTTAAAGGGTGTGTTTCAAAGGGGTTTCACTGGTGTGCTTCCAGAGGTGGTGGGTGCATCCATTGATGAATAATTAAGCAGGCTGGGTCTGTATCCCTTAGAATTTAAAAGAACAAGGGCAGAGCTTATCTCATTGTAACCTGCAAAGTTAGTGAAGTATTTGACAGGCAAATTACAGGGAAAATATTTCCCTTCCACAGGAGTCCAGTATCAGAGGATGCAGTTTAAGATTAAAGGCTAAATTCTCTATGACAGTTAAGAATTTTCTTCATTCAAGGTGGTAAATTGTTGGAATTCTCTACTCCTGATGCTTGTGAATGTTTAGTCATAATGTTCATTCAAAACATAGCTAGATTTCTAATCATAGGTAGAAATGGTGCCAAGTAGATCAGCCATGATCTTAATGAATAACAGGCCAGGTTGGAAGAGCCTTATTGAATGAATGATCTTTATTGTCATTATACATGGATACAATGAAACTCTGTTTTGCTTCCTCTCAGACATTTAATTGAAGCGGTAGATAAAAACAAGACAGTATTAGAAAAACAGTATTAAATAGATAAGTAGCAGAAAATAAGTTACAGCAGCACTAGAATATCACAGTAATGCACAAAGTGCTGTTAGTGCAAGTGTTTGAGTCCTTGTGTGTGCACATGTGTGCTCACAGTTTCAGTCATTGTTCTGTGGGAGTGGTGTGATGGAGGCCACAGCTGTGGGGTAGAAGCTGTTCCTCAGTCTATTTGTTCTGGCTTTTAGTGTCCTGAACCTTTTGCTGGACGGCAGCAGATCAAACAGGGAGTGGCCGGGGTGTGTGGTGTCTCTGGTTATGCTAATTGCTTTCCTCCTGAGTCTGCTGGAATAGATGGTGTCCAGTCCTGGGAGCTCCATCCTGACAATTCACTGGGCCGTCTTCACCGTGTGATGCAGGTCTTGTCGCTCAGCAGCTCAGTTGCTACCTGTTCTGCTATATTAATACAGTGACAGTTAAACAAGGTAATACTGAAGCAGTTGTTAATGTCACACCAATTTTGTTTTCCTTTGCCAGTGTAATCAGTTCTGAATTGCTATGAAATCTCATTAATGTTAATCTTTATTGAATGAGATATAGTATAACTATTGTTAAGTGCAGTCAGCCAAATCACCACAGAGCCAGTTAGAGATCCTGTTAAAAAAAAAATACTTGGTTCCTTCAGGGTAGTTTAAATTCCATGGACTCCATGTGCACAATTTAGTTATTTTGCACTCAGTGGCCACTTTATTAAATACACCTATACACCTCATTATGCAAATATATAATCAGCCAATCACATGGCAGTAACTCAGTGCATAAACGCATGTGGACATGGTCAAGAGGTTCTGTTGTGGTTCAAACTAAACATCAGAATGGGGAAGAAATGTGATCTAAGTGACTTTGACCATGGAATGATTGCTGGTGTCAAAAGGGGTGAGTATCTCAAAGTGTTGATCTGGGATTTTGATGTACAACAGTTTTGAGTTTATAGAGAATGATGCAAGAAACAATAAACATCCAGTTAGCAGCACTTCCATGGACTGAAAAGCCTTGCTGATGAGAGAGGTCAGAGGGGAATGGCCAGACTGTTTCAAGCTGACAGGAAAGTGATCATAACTCAAATAACCACGTTACAACAGTGGTGTGCAGAAGAGCATCTCTGAATGCACACCACTATCGTACCCTGTTCACATCAAACCTTGAAGTGGATGGGCTACAGCAGCAGAAAACCAAACTCTCATTGGCCACTTTATTAGATACAGGGTGTATCTCATAAATGGCCACTGAGTGTATTTTGGCCAATGCCGTAATCCACCCCTGTATTGCCATTGCTTAATTTTGCTTTCTTGCTTAAAAGGTTACAAATATTAGAACTTTTGTTCTGATTTGTTGTTAAAATTACATAACATACATACTCATACAGCTTGATAGTGATAAATAGAAACAATTTAATAGCTTTTAGATACAAGGTTATGACAAATTGGAAGAATAGGCAGAACTGGAAATAAAACTGGGTAACAGTAATAATAAAGCGTACTAGCAGGATTGAGATATTTCCTACCTTTCGTAAATGAGAAGCATAATCAGCTTGAATGGGGGATAAAAAGCAGTAAGGGAAATCATTTATATGTTAGCCCTCTTAAAATATATAGTAGTCTTATTAAAGATTGGACTGAACATATTGGCAATTGAAGATGAGTTCTCTGAATATTTTAAGGACAATTTGCTAGGATTAATTTGAGATTACCTGGTAAAGATTCCTCTGGGGAGAACTGTGCATAATGGAGTTCCACCTTCAATTTTACATTAAGGAACTCAAGATAAAATAAAGGCTTTGAAGTTATATTCATTTGCACAGGTGTGAAGAGAAAGTCGATTGGTGAATTGAAAATCTGAATTATAAATCAAAAACTGAGCAATGGCAAATACTTAGGAAATACTTTATAATTTTTCAATGACACATAATATTGTGAAGCAAGGACTTTACAATAAAATATAGTTTCGCTCATTGTAGACAATGTATATTGGGGATGTTATCTGTTAGAGTAGAAAAGATTATTTCCAATGTGTTGTCTTTATATTGAATATACCTAATTCCTCAGTGTAAAGTTGCTCATTTCCATCAATTATCTTGCCCCTTCCTATCTCAAAATTTCAGTTCAACAGCATTCCAAGAACTGCTTAAACTCTTTAGAGTTTTCCATTCCTTTTGCGTGAGTTGAGGCTTGTGTAATTTAGATACCAGACTCTGAAATTCCCCTTGAAGTAGCTCTGTGTCCTGACAAAAAATAAAATTCTTCTGTTGTCTCTCAAAATTCTGCTTATAACTTAATTTTTGCTCACCAGATCAAATTGTTTAATGCCACTTTTACTATTTGGCATCTTGGGGAGTGTTAGAAGTTCAAATAGTGTTTGGTACTAGCTCTACTGTACTGTTTAGAGAGAAGGTGGATTAACAGTGGTCTGAATAAAAAGGAGCATTATCTTAATTTTGCAGATCCATACAATGAAAATTAGTCTTTTTTTCTTTGGGATTATTAGAGCAGCTGCCGGCAAATGGTTTGCAAAAATCAAATCAAAACTGCAGATGTTAGAAATGTAATACAGAACCAGGAAATGCTACAAACACTCAAGCCAGACAGTATCTGTAGAAACAATTATTATTTCAGATCCAGGATCCTTTGTTAGAATCAGAAAAGAGAAAAAAAAATTAGTAATGAGTAACAGAGAAAGTGGGAATGCATTGATAGAGTTAGGGAATGACTCTCATAGAGTGAGAAAAGATGGCTAAATGTGGCAGATGAGATTGGATTAAATTTATTTGTGTTTCTTTGTGCAAATAGGCCATGCCCAGAGCCAGACTGTGAAAATGATAGTTAGAAATCGACAATTTTGATACAGAAAGAAAGAAATAGAACCATGCACGGTTCTTGAGGTCACTGAGGCAGCCTGTTGTATTGTGACCAGTGAAAAGCTACATGCAAGTATTTATAAGACCATAAGATATAAGAGCAGAATTAGGCCGTTCAGCCCACCATTTCATCATGGCTGATCCCAGATCCCATTCAACCCCATACACCTACCCTCTCACCCAACCAATCATGAAACTATCAACTTCCACTTTGAATATACCCATGGATTTGGCCTCCACCGTAGTCTGTGGCAGAACATTCCACAGATTCACCATTCTTTGACAAAAAAAAATTCCTCCTTCCTTCTGTTTTAAAAGGTTGCCCCTCAATTTTGAGGCTGTGCCCTTTAGTTCTGGATACCCTCACTAGAGGAAACATCCTCTCTTCATTCACCTTATCTAGTCCTTTCAGCATTTAGAAGGTTTCAATGAGCCCCCTCCCATCACCCCACCTCCCACGTTCTTCTAAATTCCAGTGAGTTCAGGCCTTAAGCTGCCAAATGCTTCTCTTGTTAACCTCTCCATTCCTAGAATTTTTATGGATTAAAAGAATTCTTAAAACCGTATTGATCAGTTTGTTAATTAAAAGCATGTGATGTTTTGGCGATCCTAATTTTCATTTTAATATTGTAGATTGTGTCGAAGCAGTCTGCCAGTAATTTAGTTGAGAGCAGGAAATTATATTTTTGCATGTGGCCTCCCTGCTGCCAGGGTGGTTGGTGTTACAGTTCAGAATGAGCTGTGCTCCTGGTTAGATCTTTAACCCATCGAGCTGCCATCATTGGGCCCCAGTGATAAGTGTAGCCGTTAGTGTAAGCATAATGACTTTAGTTGGGATATTATGTTGAAATTATATAAGATGTTGGTGAGGCCTAATTTTGGAGTATTGTGTGCAGTGTTTGTCACTTACCTACTGGAAAGATATCAATAAGATTGAAAGAGTGCAGAGAAATTTTACAAGATGTTGCTGGGATTTGAGGCCCTGTAATATGGGGGGAAAGTTGAATCGATTAGGACCTTTATTCTCTCGAGCACAGGAGAATAAGAGAACATTTGATAGAGGTATACAGCATTGAGGGGTATCCAAACTCTCAGCCAGAACAAAGATAGCAGTGTACAACGCTTGTGTCATCAGCATACTGCTGTACGGCAGCAAGACCTAGACCACATATGCTAAACGAGAGAATGCTCAATAGCTTCCATTTAAGGTGCCTTCATCACATCTTGGGTGTCTCCAGGAGAGAAAGAGTACCTGATACTGAGATTCTCTTTGGTGCCAGCCTCCCTAGCATGGACAGCCTGCTCAGGCAGCGTAGGCTGCGCTGGCTCAGCCACATTCGCAGCATGCAAGATGATGGCATCCCAAAAGACATCTCTACAGTAAGCTGGCTTCAGGCAAGAGAACAGCTGGCTGCTCATAACTTCACTATGGGGATATCTGCAAACAGGACATGAAGGCACTGCCCATCAACTGAGTCCTGGGAGCAACTTGCAGCTAACCGAACCAAGTGGAGAGGCACCCTCAAATAACACCTTAATTCAGGTGAAGAAGATCTCCTGAAAGTGTCAGAATACAAACAGGCCCATCAAAGGAATGCTGCAGCTCCATCAGAGCTGAGACCACTTATAGATGCGATCTTTGCAACGGAGACCGCCACTCTCGCATTGGTCTCATCGGCCACAGACCAACAACGTAGACAGCTCGGGTGCAACATCCATTGTTGACCTCGATCAGCGGAGGACCACCGTAGATTAAGTAAATGTGAGCAGGCTTTTTCCACCAAGATTAGGTGAGACTAGAGCGAGAGATCATGGGTTAAGTACTTAAGGGGAACATGAGGGGGAACTTCACTCAGAGGGTGGTGAGAATGTGGAACAAGGTGCCAGCAGAAGTGGTGAATGCAGATTTCATTTAAACATTTAAGAAAATTTTGGATAGGTACATGAATAAGAGAAGCATGGAGGACTATGGTCTGGGTGCAGGTCTGTAGGACTAGACAGAATAATAGTTCAGCACAGATTAGATAGACTGAAGGACCTGTTTCTGTGCTGTAGTATTCTGTGACTCTGTGATTTTGATCCAACTCAGGAGATGCATAATATCATTCATTATGCCTATTGGTGTTTGAATTTTCCACACTTCTAGTTCCTATATTTTGACTGCTCTAACAGGAAGTATGGCAGCACTGAATCCCAATAAAACTCTGGTTGCAGGAGGGTACTCAGTTGTAAGCTCCAGAAAATGTTCATGAAGTCTGAGTTCCAATGCCATGTTTAGGGACAAGTAAAAGAACCCAGCTAGGTTTGTATTTGAAGTATGAAATAGAACATTCATTTAGCAAAACATCTTGTTGCTGGACTAGCCCAACAGCTGGTAGGATATGCCCTAGTGATGTAGATCCTATTGGTGCAAGCCTTTCAATGTGCTCAAAATCAGACTATATAACATTATGTATATAATAAATAGAATTCACCACAATCATGTGTGTGGCCTAGAGGCTACAGCCAGGATGCAGCATCCATCTCTTGACAGAATTCTGCCTTGTTAATTCTCCCTCAGACTCAGCAGAAAGCAACTGATTGGGCAGTCGAGGTCAGGTGACCAAACAGTTTGAAAAGCTCAAACAAATAAATAGAGAGTTAGCTCAAGCAGAGTGGCCAGTGAGTGAGTGGGCCAGTGAAGGAGTGGAGATTTGAGGCTTTGACTCGAGAGGCTTCGACGAGAAGAGGCGGAGGACGAGCTTGTTCCCAGTTAGTCTTTACAATGCCTCCTGAGACTGTGATGTTCCTCTCCTGTGAGATATGGCAGTCTTGGGGGAGCTCCCTTCTCCCGCAGAGTCACATCTGCCAGAAGTGCTTGCGGCTGGGTGATCTGGAAGACCGTGTGAGGAATCTGGAGCAGCAACTGGATGACCTTCGACTCATATGGGAGAATGAGGCAGTCATAGATGAGAGCTACAGGGAGGTAGTCACACCTAGGCAGCCGGAAGCAGGTCGTTGGGTGACATTCCGAGGGGGGAAAGCGAAGGAGAGTAGACAGGTAGTGCAGAGCACCCCTGTAGCCATTCCCCTGAATAATAAATTTACCGTCCTGGATGCTGTTGGCGAGGACAACCGACCAGGTGTGAGCCACGGTGGCAGGGCCTCTGGCACTGAGTCTGACCCTGTGGTGCAGAAGGATAGAACGGAGAAGAGGAGAGCTGTCGTCTTTGGAGACTCTATAGTTAGGGGAGCAGACAGGAGATTTTGTGGACGTGAGAAGGACACCCGCATGGTTTGTTGCCTCCCGGGTGCCAGGGTCCGGAATGTCTCCGACTGGGTGCATGACATCCTGGTACAAGAGGGAAAGCAACCAGAAGTCATGATACATGTTGGAACCAACGACGTAGGCAGGAAGAGGGATGAGGTCCTAAAGTGTGAGTTTCAGGAACTAGGCAGAAGGCTGAAGAACAGGACCTCAAGGGTGGCGTTCTCAGGATTGCTGCCAGTACTACATGATAGTGATGGTAAGAATTGGAGAAGATGGCAGTTGAATGCGTGGCTGAGGAGTTGGTGCAGGGGGCAGGGTTTTAGATTTTTGGACCATTGGGATCTCTTCTGGGGAAGGTGGGACCTGTACAGATTGGATAGGTTGCACCTGAACTTAAGGGGGAGCAATATCCTTGCTGGTAGGTTTGCTAGCAGTGTTTAAACTAATTTGCAAGGGGGATGGGACCCAGAGCAATAGAGCAGTGAAAGAAGTGCATGGAGTAAAGCCAGATCTAACATAGAGAGGCTTTGAGGAAAGAGAAAGTGAATAAAGGGTGTAAAGGTAGTAAGGTAGAAGGGCTAAAGTGTGTGTACTTCAATGCAAGAAGCATTAGGAACAAAGATGATGAACTGAGAGCCTGGATGCATACATGGAATTATGATGTAGTGGCCATTACGGAGACTTGGCTGGCACCAGGGCAGGAATGGATTCTCAATATTCCTGGATTTCAGTGCTTTAAAAGGGATAGAGAGGGGGGGAAAGGGGAGGAGGAGTGGCATTACTGGTCAGGGATACTATTACAGCTGCAGAAAGGGTGGGTAATGTAGTAGGATTCTCTTTTGAGTCAGTATGGGTGGAAGTCAGGAACAGGAAGGGAGCAGTTACTCTACTGGGAGTATTCTATAGGCCCCCTGGTAGTAGCAGAGATACCGAGGAGCAGATTGGGAAACAGATTTTGGAAAGGTGCTAAACTAACAGGGTTGTTATCATGGGTGACTTTAACTTCCCTAACATTGATTGACACTTGATTAGTTCCAAGGGTTTAGATGGGGCAGAGTTTGTTAAGTGTTTCCAGGATGGATTCCTGTCACAGTATGTTGACAGGCTGACTAGGGAGAATGCCATACTAGATCTACTTTGTAGTATTAGGTAACGAACCAGGTCAGGTCACAGATCTGTCAGTGGGTGAGCATCTGGGGGACAGTGATCACCGCTCCCTGACCTTTAGCATTATCATGGAAAAGGATAGAATCAGAGAGGACAGGAACATTTTTAATTGGGGAAGGGCAAATTATGAGGCTATAAGGCTAGAACTTGCGGGTGTGAATTGGGATGATGTTTTTGCAGGGAAGTGTACTATGGACATGTGGTCGATGTTTAAGGATCTCTTGCAGGATGTTAGGGATAAATTTGTCCTGGTGAGGAAGATAAAGAACGGTAGGGTGAAGGAACCATGGGTGACAAGTGAAGTGGAAAATCTAGTCAGGTGGAAGAAGGCAGCATACATGAGGTTTAGGAAGCAAGAATCAGATGGGTCTATTGAGGAATATAGGGTAGCAAGAAAGGAGCTTAAGAAGGGGCTGAGAAGAGCGAGAAGGGGGCATGAGAAGGCCTTGGCGAGTAGGGTAAAGAAAAACCCCAAGGCATTCTTCAATTATGTGAAGAACAAAAGGATGACAGGAGTGAAGGTAGGACCGATTAGAGATAAAAGTGGGAAGATGTGCCTGGAGGCTGTGGAAGTGCGCGAGGTCCTCAATTAATACTTCTCTTCGGTATTCACCAATGAGAGGGAACGATGACGGTGAGGACAATATGAGTGAGGTTGATGTTCTGGAGCATGTTGATATTAAGGAAGAGGAGGTGTTGGAGTTGTTAAAATACACTAGGACGGATAAGTCCCCAGGGCCTGACGGAATATTCCCCAGGCTGTTCCATGAGGCAAGGGAAGAGATTGCTGAACCTCTGGCTAGGATCTTTATGTCCTTGTTGTCCACGGGAATGGTACCGGAGGATTGGAGGGAGGTGAATGGTGTCCCCTTGTTCAAAAACGGTAGTAGGGATAGTCCAGGTAATTATAGACCAGTGAGCCTTACGTCTGTTGTGGGAAAGCTGTTGGAAAAGATTCTTAGAGATAGAAACTATGAGCATTTAGAGAATCATGGTCTGATCAGGGACAGTCAGCATGGCTTTGTGAAGGGCAGATTGTGCCTAACAAGCCTGATAGAGTTCTTTGAGGAGGTGACCAGGCATATAGATGAGGGTAGTGCAGTGGATGTGATCTACATGGATTTTAGTAAGGCATTTGACAAGGTTCCACGCGGTAGGCTTATTCAGAAAGTCAGAAGTCATGGGATCCAGGGAAGTTTGGCCAGGTGGATTCAGAATTGGCTTGCCTGCAGAAGGCAGAGGGTTGTGGTGGAGGGAGTACATTCAGATTGCAGGGTTGTGACTAGTGTTGTCTCACAAGGATCTGTTCTGGGACCTCTACTTTTTGTGATTTTTATTAACAACCTGGATGTGGGGGTAGAAGGGTGGGTTGGCAAGTTTGCTGAGGACACAAAGGTTGATGGTGTTGTAGATAGTGTAGAGGATTGTCGAAGATTGCCCAGAGACATTGATAGGATGCAGAAGTGGTCTGAGAAGTGGCAGATGGAGTTCAACCTGGAGAAGTGTGAGGTGGTACACTTTGGAAGGACAAATTCCAAGGCAGAGTACAAAGTAAATGGCAGGATACTTGGTAGTGTGGAGGAGCAGAGGTATCTGGGAGTACATGTCCACAGATCCTTGAAAGTTGCCTCACAGGTAGATAGGGTAGTAAAGAAAGCTTATGGGGTGTTAGCTTTCATAAATTGAGGGATAGAGTTTATGAGACACGATGTAATGATGCAGCTCTATAAAATTCTAGTTAGGCCACACTTGGAGTACTGTGACCAGTTCTGGTTGCCTCAGTATAGGAAGGATGTGGAAGCATTGGAAAGGGTACAGAGGAGATTTACCAGGATGCTGCCTGGTTTAGAGAGTATGGATTAAGGGAGCTAGGGCTTTACTCTTTGGAGAGAAGGAGGATGAGAGGAGACATGATAGAGGTGTACAAGATACTAAGAGGCATAGACAGAATGGACAGCCAGCGCCTCTTCCCCAGGGCAGCACTGCTCAGTACAAGAGGACATGGCTTTAAGTTAAGGGGAGGGGGATATTAGAGGAAGATTTTTCACTCAGAGTGGTTGGTACGTGGAATGCACTGCCCGAGTCAGTGGTGGAGGCAGATACACTAGTGAAGTTTAAGAGAGTACTAGACAGGTATATGGGGGAATAGAAGGTGGGGGGTTATATGGGAGGCAGGGTTTGAGGATCGGCACAACATTGTGGGCTGAAGATGTGCTGTACTATTCTATGTTTGTGCAAAAGGTGTGAAGAAAAATATGTGGATGTTTGAACTATTTGATATCCAACAGCAGATAACCTAGGCTGTGACCTTACAGTACTAGGGTTCCATGGGCTGTTCCATATGGAGTGAGCAAGCAATCCATGGCATTGTGCTGATTACTGAAGTCTAACATTTGGTGGTTGTTGAACATGATAAATCCTACATAAAGGATCTATTGTTGAAAACTCTATCTTTAGACTATCATAGAATGTTTTTGTTATATATTTAATATTAGTATTTTTGTCATTTAACAAAGTTTGTATTATACGTGTCAAAAATTTATCGATTCAAATGATGTTGGCCGCAATGTAGCTACATGATTGTAAATTATGTAGATTATCCACATATGTACAAACGCATTTGATTAAAAATCAAAAGTTTATCAACAGTAATCTTTTTGGAGTGTAAGGATATATAGCGATAAAATGCTAAGTGTGTGCAAAGCAAATAAAGAAACACTCCTGTTGTGAAAAAGGCCATTGAACATATTTCAGCCTGGGGTCCTATGACTTTCCTTTATTCAAAATAGCTCTGAAAGAGCTTTTACACACTATTCCTAGGCAAAAAGCCATTGCAGGAAATGAGCCTAGAACTTGAAGGTAAACTGTACAGTAGTTGCCACTTGTGTCCAAACTAAAGAGGTGCAGTCCCTTCAGAAAATTTTTATTTACATTCACTGGTGTTTATGGGCATCAGAGCAAGAATCACCAAGGTTTTAATTTATGTGCTGAAGTTACCATTTTGAATGCACAGAGAGGAATAAGAGTGGGAATAAAAAGGGCCTTTTCTGGTTGCCTGCTGGTGTCTGGTAGTATTCCACAGGGATTGGTGTTGGAACTACCGTTGTTTCACATTAAAAATCGGTGACTTGAATGATGGAAATGACGGCTTTGTGCCCCAGTTTGCAGATGATACAATGAAAGATGGAAGGACAGGTGGTGTTGAGGAAGCAGGGAGTCTGCAAAGGGGCTTGAAC
The DNA here is from genome assembly GCF_048418815.1 of Hemitrygon akajei. Taxonomy (NCBI): domain Eukaryota; kingdom Metazoa; phylum Chordata; class Chondrichthyes; order Myliobatiformes; family Dasyatidae; genus Hemitrygon; species Hemitrygon akajei. The sequence continues at coordinate 163,234,240 of NC_133129.1, read as the reverse complement.
AGATTAGGAGTATGGGCAAAGAAGTGGCAGATGGTATATCGTGTAGGGAAGTGTGCTGTTATGCACTTTGGTAGAAAGATTAAAGGCATAGACTATTTTCTCAATGGGGAGAAATGTCAGCAATCAGAGGTGCAAAGTAATCTGCGAGTCTTTGTTCAGGATTCCCCACAGGTTAACTTGCAACTTGAGTCGGTGATGAGGAAGGCAAATGCAATGAGCATTCATTTTAAGAGGACTAAGATATAAGAGCACTTTATAAGTCATTGTGCAGACAGCTCTTGGAGTATTACTAGTGGTTTTGGGCCCCTTGACCAAGAAAGGATATGCTGGCATTGGAGGGAGTTCAGAGGAGGTTCACAAAAATTATCCCAGGAATGAAATAGTTTATGTATGAATAGCATTTGATGACTCTAGGCATGTTTAAAAGAATGAGATAGGATCTCATTGAAACGTATCAAATATTGAAAGGCCTAGACAGAGTGGGTGTGGAGAGCATTTTCCCTATAGTGGGGGAGGCTAGGATCAGAGGAACATCCTCTGGATATGAGGACATCACTTTAGAGCAGAGATGAAGAGTAATTTCTTTAACCAGAGGGTGGTGAATCTGTGGAATTCATTGCCACAGACAGCTATGGAGGCAGAGTCATTGGGTATATTTAAAATGGAGTAAAGACATCAAAGGTTGCAGTGAGAAGGCAGGATAGTGGGCTTGTAAGGGAGAATAATTAATGAACTGGTAGAACAGACTTGATGGGTTGAATTGCCTAATTCTGCTCCTTTTCTTGCTGGCTTATGGAATGGTGGGAGGGATGATTATGCCCATATTGCAAAAAGAGATGGGTAATTTGTTTTACATTTATATGAGAAACTACAGTAACAACATTAACTTTTCTTCCAGAGTCAGCATGGCCCAAGATTGGAGTACCTCTCAAAGTTGTTAGGACTAAAGAAAACAAGTTGAGTAACAGATTCTTTCCTTATGATGAAATTGAAACGGAAGCTGTTCTGGCAATTGATGATGATATCATCATGTTGACATCAGATGAATTGCAGTTTGGTTACGAGGTAAGACTTTTCACTCTATCCACTACTTTGGTTCAGATATATTTTAAAAAATCAAACAGATATCTTGTTTTGGCATGTCTTGGTATCACATATAGAATTGTGGTTCCCACATCATGTATTCATACACAAGTAACAAATGTAAGAGGGAGCTTCTTTATGCACCGATTTATGACTCTAATCTTCTGGTGTTATTTATTCCATTTACCAAAACAAAACCACTCGGAAATGGCTATGATTACAGTATTTGATCCATGCGCCTTTGTTTCTGAAAAGATTGGTCAACTTAGCCATTTCGTTCACAAGTGTGAGTGAGTTGTTACCTTTTACCAGATATGCGGAATGTTTAAATATTATTGCAAAAAATGTTTGCCACTTTCCTATAGCTAAACATACATTCTGATCCAAATACACATTAACCCTTCATTATAAAATGAAAATGGCACTGGAAGAATATAGCTGCTAAGCTTCTGAAGGACGTGGATGAGCAAAAATAGTGCTGTATTGAGAAATGAGCAGAGTGGTTCCACTCTTGGCTTTGTGCTGAACAACCAGTAGGTGGGAGGTGGGGAATTTGGCCACAGAGTGCTGTGAAGACCAAGGGCGTATTTAAGGCAGAGGTTGATAGGTTCTTGATTGATAAGGGAGTTGAGGGTTACAGGGAGAATGTTGGATCATAGGGCTGAAAAATTAATCAGTCATAACTGAATGGCTCTGTTTCAGAACAGCACAGACTTGATGGGCTAAATGGCCTAATTCTGCTCCTAATTCTTAAGAGACTTCCTTTAATTAATGCCAAGGCGATTTCCAGCTTAGGATGTTATTCAAGGGGATAAAAGAGAGAGTTAAGTACATGAGTATATAGAATTGTAGAGTTTAGAGAAGAAAAGCTCAAGCTGGAATAAATTGAAAATTGCACTTTACTTGAATCACAATGTAATCTGAAGCTTCACCAATCACTGGAAATTAAATCAGCTTTAGATGGACACAATTCAGTATCTAAAATAGTTGCAGACTTCCTCATTCTAAATGAATGATGATTTCAGTAACCTAATGAGCAATTATCCTCCAAGCCCACTACAGATCAACTTAATTGCAAAAAACCCAACATGTGGTTAAAGAATGGGATTTTTAGCATTGAGGGGAATGTGTTAATTTTTAAATGATGGAGAATTAGTTGATATATGAAATTAAGTAAATTAGCTCATTTTATAAGTATTTAAAATAATTTACCTTGTAAGAAATAAGGGAATTAGATTCTTAAGAAAATCCATCATTCCACATAATAGTCTTAGTTTGGATAAAAAGCAAGGGCCAATTAGAGGGATAGGAAGAGAATGAATGAGTAGAATGACGGAAGGAGGGAGATAGGAAATGAAAATGAACTTTAGGGTAAAGAGACAATAGAAAGGAAATATTCATAGGGAGGAGTGATGGTGGAGGAGGTATTTTGAAAATGACGACAAAATGGACATCTTGTTAAGGTTTCACCATTCTGAAAATTGTGCATGGTCAGTGAATTGTGAAGTATAGGGAAAATGCTTGTTTTTATTAGGTATGAGAAACTATGTTCTTGTTCCTTCCATATACAGGTTTAAAAGCTGCATTTAGGTATTGCAGTTCTCTGCTGACATCCCTTTAAGGAGTAAATTTATGTTTCTGAAGGATCATTCAATAAGATGGCATTCAGCTGAGATGCCATATTTGTCATTTTATTAGAGCTTTTTTATGTTGTCATGTCACCTTGAGAATCAGGGAACATAGTCTCGGTTATATTTAACATACATGTTTTAGTGATTTACTAAGAAGCTGAGTTTCAAATCTGATTGAGTCGGGAGGAGTGCCTTGTTATATCAATAATAGCTCTGTAGCTCTGTTACTTTTCAAAGGAGAAAAGAAAATTAATTCAATCCAACATGTAGGCAGTTACAAATGCCAAGATTTTAAGCAGAATTTCTTAATGAAAAGTAGCAGAAAAGCATTTAAAATTACATCATTTTAAATACAGAATCCTGGCACAACTTGTAAAATGGTTTTCATTTCAAAATTGGAGGTAATTTAGGAGCTAACTAAATTGTTTCTGTATGTTGTATTTTGTGTATGATTGACTAACGGTTAAAGTGTTAGATAATACTGGAGCCCTAAGTAAAATGAGCGCTACTAGATTAATCTAAAAAGCCAAAGAAAATAAAATCTTAAAAATTAAAAAGAATGATTACTCCTGCCTGAAACATTGCACTTTCTTTCCCTTTGAGGTGCAGACCTTCCCGCAGTTCAGTTTCAGTGTTTACTGTTTCATTTTAATTTGCACAAAATAGCACACATGAGTGAAAAGCTGCCAGTTTTGCTTCTTTTAAAAAAACTATTCATTAAGTCTGTTTAAAGAAATATAAAATGAAGAATGTATCAAAACCTGCTGGTTACATTTCTTGCAGGATATCCTAATTTTCCCTCTAGCAAAATAAGCTGAATAGTGTTAATGTGCTTGACTGGCAATAAATGCACTTTGCATCATATTTTCTTTTTTATGCTGTTTTGTTTTGGCAAGGTAATAAAGGCCTCCTTTGTACCTATTTAACCAACCCTTTCTGTAGCTAGGCTCTCAAAAAATATTGCAGCACTACAAATATTTCCTGAAGGATTTAATGTAGCAGATGCAGGGTAGGAAAAACAGATTGTTATCCATTTGACAGGGTACGAAACACATAATTTAGAGGGTTATTGTGCTGCACATTATTCACTTGACATGAACGTTGACTGGAATTTAATGTTACATTTTTACAGCTGGATTTTACTTGTATCTAAATCAAGTAACACAAAATAAAAATGGCTGTTAGTACAGAATCTGTAGGAGTTGTCACATATGTATACATTATTGAGGGTCCCATGTACATGTTTGTTCACATTTATCACCAAGCATTGTTTGCACAAATGCTGCAACTATACATTACACTGTCATCACTTGTTACATGGAAAGTAAAGAATGAAGCAATGGAATTGAGTTCCTCAGCATTGTTTTCCATAACCAAATAATGATCTAACATTCACATAAATACTTTACAACTTACCAATAAGAGGTTTATTACAATAAAAATTTCAAAGGAAACTAAAATAAGCACATATTTGCAAGTTTAAGCAGAAATGGCATGCATTAATCTAAACTTTGACTCATTCAATTAACTGATTGCCGCTGATGACATTTTCATGAAGTGATGTGCAGTATAGCTGGCATGGAATATATGTGGATGAGTATGTGGATATTTATTCTTCCTCTTCTCCTGTGCCTTTTACAATTCCTTGCATCACTTGGAACTTGTCATGAGTAGAATCACTTTAAGTGTATAGATAAATACTATCAGGGAGGATTGATTCTTCATTAAATACATCAGCCCTGTGTCTTTGGCAATTTATAAATTGCTGCACCATTTTATGCTTACTAAAGCTTGTAATTTGAGAATGCTGGTATTTCTCATGAATTGAGGCTAATATCAGTTATAGCCTCTGTGAGGCCCTTTGTTGTTTGAGGGCAACCATGGATATTGCATCCCAGCTGGCTATATGATGCACAGGCCAGCACAGTACGATATAGAAAGCAAGCTTTTGCTCATGTAACAGGCATCCCCTCTCCATGCAGCTGATAAATCCAAAGGAACAGCAGAGACCGATAAAGTTTTGCACCAGCAGTGTCACTGGAGTTGCCAGTCAAGGTTGAACTCAACGTAAGACTGCCATAGATAGATAGATAGATAGATAGATACTTTATTCATCCCCATGGGGAAATTCAACTTTTTTCCAATGTCCCATACACTTGTTGTAGCAAAACTAATTACATACAATACTTAACTCAGTAAAAAAAATATGATATGCATCTAAATCACTATCTCAAAAAGCATTAATAATAGCTTTTAAAAAGTTCTAAGTCCTGGCGGTAGAATTGTAAAGCCTAATGGCATTGGGGAGTATTGACCTCTTCATCCTGTCTGAGGAGCATTGCACCGATAGTAACCTGTCGCTGAAACTGCTTCTCTGTCTCTGGATGGTGCTATGTAGAGGATGTTCAGAGTTATCCATAATTGACCGTAGCCTACTCAGCGCCCTTCGCTCAGCTACCGATGTTAAACTCTCCAGTACTTTGCCCACGACAGAGCCCGCCTTCCTTACCAGCTTATTAAGACAAGAGGGCGCTCTCCACAACTGACCTATAGAACATCTTCAGCATCTCACTACAGACATTGAATGACGCCAACCTTCTTAGGAAGTACAGTCGACTCTGTGCCTTCCTGCACAAGGCATCTGTGTTGGCAGTCCAGTCTAGCTTCTCGTCTAACTGTACTCCCAGATACTTGTAGGTCTTAACCTGCTCCACACATTCTCCATTAATGATCACTGGCTCCATATGAGGCCTAGATCTCCTAAAGTCCACCACCATCTCCTTGGTCTTGGTGATATTGAGACGCAGGTAGTTTGAGTTGCACCATATCACAAAGTCCTGTATCAGTTTCCTATACTCCTCCTCCTGTCCATTCCTGACACACCCCACTATGGCCGTGTCATCAGCGAACTTCTGCACATGGCAGGACTCCGAGTTATATTGGAAGTCTGATATATGGAAGTCTTAGGGACTTGAGCTCTGAATTTTTCCTCAGGGTTTACTCCCGAAGCCATTCCCACGAGTGGGTATCGCCACAAGAGAGTGGAGGTTTGAGATGAGAGTTTTCTTTCTCCTGGATGAGCTGCCAACCACAGCTGACAAGCCCCATCTGTCTGAAGCAACTGGTCTTAAGGTGCCAGTAACCCACCTTTGCCCATTTTTTCTATCAATAGAAATGGTTCTGCTGGGCTCAGTAGCTAAGTCTTACTTGAAGGCCAAGAGGTCTACTTAGCTGTCAGAGGCTATTTGTGAGACACGCCATTGGAAGCATTCAGTATGCAGTGGGAGCTGATCCCCACTATCTCCCCTAACTATAACAAACTTGGCCTCTATAAAACACTTACAGCATAGTGCAGAATTTTGGATGTTGCTTGAAAGTCGTTTCTATAAGCAGTGACAGTTTGAAACATCGTCTGTATTAAGAAGGGATATAGAATGTAACCTCAATACTAGAATAGATATTGTGTTTAAAAATCTGGACATGTGTACTCTATAGAGTGAGTGTCTTGAGTAAGCAGTAACATTCTTGGTAGAGAAAAAAATTCATGACCTGGTACTTATGGTACAAATAGTACTTGTCATTTCTCAGCTGAACAGTTGTCCATTGAATTAAATATGGTGCAATCATCAGCAGGTATCCCCACTTCTAATCTTACAGTGGTTGGAAGATAAATAGAGAAATGGTAAAAATGACTAAGGCCAAGGCACTGATCAAAACTAGCATATAAAACTAAATAGTTAAAACAAAAGTTCAAACCACTCTTTGTAGGTTAATTAACTCATAAGTAAGTGAGGGAATGCATCAATTTTTCTTTTACCTACGGGAATGTTAAGATATTGACCAAAAATATTATTCAGGTACGTTTGCATAGTGTTTCTGAACTACAGTTGGCATTATAATTGCACAACGTTGTGAGCTAATAAGAGAGTGAGGTAATGTGCATATTTCTGTGACGATGCAGCCATACACAGTAGCAAATTGCTATTAAATCTCTGAATTTCAAAAACAGTACTTCATTTGACAGTATTCCCAGCACTTTCATTAGTGGATGGTAATAGAGCTGTTGTCATTCAAATGGCAAAACCTGTAGCTAATGTTTTTCCTGATGCTCCAATTTGAGGAGAGTTATTTTCTAACATGCAGCAGTATAATCCTCAATATAATATATTGATTTAAAAACCTGAATATAAATTTGAGGTTTTTAATCAATATATCTGAAAACAAGCTAGAGCTTGTTAATCCATCTTTTAGGAAGCTGAGACATTTTCCACTGATATATATCAAGGAATGAAATTGGATGTTATTAAGCAATATCACATAAATGTGTTTCAAGACTCATCAGTATGGTTAATTAACTATCTTCTGAAATGATTTGGCAAACTCAGAGTATGTTAAAGGATAGACAATAAATGCCAACCTTGCCCAGGATTAAATAAAACTTAATTGGACCATCACACAGATTATGGGACTAAAGCACAGGTTAGGTGTTAAAGTCTCTCCTGATATCAAACCCAGTTTTAGCCACCTAAGAGTATTTGGGGAAGATTATGGAGTACTTGTCACGTACATGGGTGCATGCAGCCTAAACAATGCACAAGAAACCTGATAGCTGCAGCTCAGATAATTAATTCCACAACCAGAATCCCAAGCTTTCAACTCCTCCTTCACCAGCAACCTATAACTCAATCTGGAAGGATAATATGTAATGTATGGGATCACCATCGCCTTCCGCTACATCAAATCACATACTATTCTGATTTAAAACTACAGCGTCACCTCATAGCTCCTAAGCAATAAATACTGTACACAAAAAGTTGAACACCATTAGGATTATCTTCCTTCAAGTCAGGGAATCCTGGCAGTACCTCATACCTATAATCAGGACAATTAGAAATGTGCATTCAGTCCTCTTTCCAGTAACACCTATATATCAGGAAATAATTTTTACAAATGTTTCTGAAATTTAAAACAGAAGGAACCTGTAGTGAATGTACTCATAAGTACCTCACCTGACTTATGAAAATCCAACTTCATGCAATAGTTTCATGGTATTCATCGATGAGTGGATACAGTAAACTTCCATTAGTTTAATTGTGGTTAACATTAGGGAGTTTATTCAGTGAAATGAAAAATTGTAGCAAAAGTATGTAGAAAACTGATATTTTTGGCTTATGGACAGTTCTCAGTAAAAATCCTTGTGTAATTTGGGGAACTAACCTAGATTTAAGCCTTGCCATTCATCAGCATCTCCACTGCCACATTAATTGGGTGGTGTATAGTACTGATCAATGACTGACTTGTTCTGGACCTGCCTCAGAAGCCCAAGGGTCAGATGGTGCAGAATTCCTCAACAAGGAAGGAAGATCTTTCATTCAGTTAGCATCAATGCAGTGATCGCTATGGAAAATGAGTAAATCTGGGACTAGTCCAGGGAAAGAAACCCTGCTGTCAGGAAAGGAGCATGAATCAACCCAGATAAGGGTGAAGTGGCTCATTTTGGTAGGTCAAATTTGTATTAATGGTAAGACTCCTGACATTGTGGAGGATCAGAGATCCTGGGGTCATAGACACTGAACCTGTGCAAGTTGACAGTGTTGTTAAGGTGTATGGTATGTTGGCATTCATTAACAGTGGGACTGAGTTCAAGAGCCGTGAGGTAATGCTACAGCTATATCAAGCCTTGGTCAGACACCACATGGAGTACTGTGTTCAGTTCTGGTCACCTCACCACAGAAAGAATGTGGATAGTATAGAGAGAGTGCAGAGGAGATTTACAAGGATTGTGCCTGGATTACAGAACATGCCTTAGAATAGGTTGAGTGAAATTGGCCTTTTCTTCTTGGAGTGACGGTGGATGAGAGGTGACCTGATAGAGGTATATAAGATGATGAGGGGCATTGATTGTGTGGATAGTCAGAGGCTTTTCCCCAGAAATGTCTAACACGAGGGGGCATAGCTTTAAGGTGCTCGGAAGTCGGTACAGAGGGGATGACGGCTAAGTTTTCAACACAGTGGTGGGTGCGTGGAATGCATTGCCAGCGACGGCCATGGAGGCAGATACAATAGGGTCTTTTAAGAGTCACTTAGATAAGTACATGAAACTTAGAAAATGGAGGGCTATGCAGTAGGGTAATTCTAGGCAGTTTCTAGAGTAGGTTACATGGTTGGCACAACATTATGGACCAAAGGGCCTGTAATGTACTGTAGATTTCGGTGTTCTATATTCCATGAATCATGGATAAATTCAGGGTTAGAGTCATATATAAGCCAGAATAAGGGTGCATTAGAAAGCTGAGAGTGTGCAGGACCATTGGAGTGGTGACAGTTGGAGCTTGTGGTTCAGTTGATTGATGAGTGGAGAGGTTAGGTGAGAGTCTTCAGCTCAGATGGTGAGGGTGGATACAGGACTGAGGTCAGTACATTCATGGATATTTGGATGTGATAAGAAAATGTTCAAAGATATGCTGGTAAGTGACTTAAAAACTGAATCCATATGCTTGGTGAAATCCCTTCTGTCGAACTGGAAAGTGGTAACAACGTGAAAGTGTGTTCAGGCTTTGAATGCCCAGTGTTCAAGGCAATGTGAGCTAATGACTGCTAACATTCTGAAATATGTATTGCATCAGACATTATGTTATTATGTCTGCATCTAATAGGAAAAATTAGTAATTTAAACAAATATGATTTGCAGCTAGAAGTGCCTGACCCAATTTTGATTTGGTGCAATTTGTTCCAGAAACCATTATTGCATTTTATTTCAATGATTTTCCAATGCACAGTGCTGGAAAAAGAAAAGCAACATTACAAGATCAGATTTTAAGACATACATATTTCCCAGTTAACTACAGGCTAAGTAATTTTTTCAACCTTTGGGTATGCACCACCTTTGTCCCTGACTCTTCCACTATCTGATCTGTGCATCTGTGTCTCAGCATTTTGTTACTGAACACTACCTGTGGACTTGGATACTCTTCCTCCAAACCATTATTTCTTAAGCCAATAACATGGCATTCCCTTGCTTTGTTCCCTCTAAACTACCCCTGAATTCATCCACAAACAAGAGAAAATCTGCAGATGATGGAAATCCAAAGCAACACACACAAAATACTGGAGGAACACAGCAGGCTAGGCAGAAAGTATGGAAAAGAGTACAGTCAACGTTTTGGTCCGAGACCCTTCAACAGGACTAGAATTTATCCTTAACAGTTTTAGTACAAATCTCCAATTTTTTTTCTTTGTTACTGTTCACTTTTTCTGGTTGCTCCAATGCCTAACAACTATCCTGAAGTACAGTAGCTACAAATTGGCAGACACTTCCCATGCCGCTAAGTCAGGAAAGGCACCATATATATGAATGCAAGTCTGTTTCCTTTTTCAAAGTCCCAGGATTTCTGCCAGCTAACCCGTGAGCAGTTTTGTATAATTTTGGCAAAATCATGGAGTATAATGCCAATGACATGTTAAGCTATATGGGAAAGGAGTCGTAAAGTGGATGCATTGTTACTTGACCATTGCTTAGAGTTACCTAGAACTTAGTCAACTGAAAAAGCAGATGCTTCTGCTTAAAACAATTTCTGAGTGGGTGGAAAGCATAGTGCATGTACAAATGAACAGACCACAGATATGGCTGTAAAACTCTGTCCCTCGGCCACTCAATAAGCCAGATTGTATCAGCTGCAAATTAATACTCCTGCCAGAAATTTGTTGTACACAGCTGAATGTAATAGCCTGAGGATTGAAGAATTGAAGAAATTTTACAATCTTGCACTTTTAGATCAACAAATTGTATAACACTTGCATAAATATTCCCTCAATTGATGAAAAGTTCATCATTAACCTTTGATTTTATTGAAATCTGGATTAAAATAATCTAGTGAATCTATATCATGTGCTTATTTTGCAAACTGCTTTGCAAAATCTTATCAAATATCAGTGTTAAGTTATAAAATTTCCAGAAGGCAAACTTTAATGGAGACACAATACCACAGATGCTGAAATATGGAGCAACACATAAAACACTGGAAGGACTTAGCAGATTGAACAACATCTATAGAGGGAAATAGGCAGTTGGGTTGAATGGAGACCCTTCTAGATGAAGGATCTCAACCCAAAACATTGATTGTTCATTTCCCTCCATTGATGCTGTCTGATTCACTGAGTTCCTCCACTGTTGTCAGTTGGTTAATGTACATAGTTTATGGTGTGGTACTGAGGCACATGAAACAGAAAGTTAACAGGTTTGAACTCCAGGCGCCTTTTAGATTTCTGCGCTGGATGCAATTTTGGTATGAGTAATTTATGCCCAGCCCTTGAAAACTTTTTGTACTCCATGAATGATAGTTAATGTAAACTTTTGGTGGGTCCTTGCTACTTATGAAACATTTTGCAACATGGAAGGGAAATTAAAGGACATCTGATTTTATGTAGTTTCAAAGTACACAGTTCTCCTTATCCTACAGCTCCAGCATAATGAGATGTGTCACTAGAAATGTACAGATGTTTTTTTCTTGATGGTAAGGAATGGGCGATGAGTCCAAGTGAACTTGTTGCACATTTGATTGAAAACCTTAGCACTTTTCTGATAGACTTTTGACCAATCAACAATCTGATTCTTGCTCCTACAGGAATGGTTAAGGCAGATTGCTTTCCAAAGAAAGTTAGTTAAGTACAGTTGCAAAAATAAAAAATTGTGAACCCTTTGCAATTACCCCTTTTTCTGCATTAATTACTTATAAAATGTGGTCCGATCTTCATCTAAGTCACCATAGATGACTTAGACAATCTGCTTAAGCTAATAACACACACAATTGTACTTTTCATGTCTTCAATGAACATATTGTTTAATCATTCACAGTCACAGCACCAAACATTTCCTGTAGCAGCTGATCGGACTAGCACAACAGCGAGGAGGATCATCCTCCATACAAAACCGCTTCAGTTCATCAATGGTTCTGGAATGCCTTGCATGTACAGCCATCTTCTGGTCATGCCACAGCATCTGAATTGGGCTAAGGTCTGGACTCTGACTTGGCCATTCCAAAACACGAATTTTCTTCAACCATTCTGTTGTTGATTTACTCTTGTCTTTCCAATCATTGTCTTGTTACATCATCCAACTTTAATTAAGCTTTTAAGGTAACGGCTGCTACCCTGGCATTTTCCTGTAAAATATCTTGATACAATTTTGAATTCATTGTTTCCTCAATGATTGCAAGCTGTCCAGGCCCTGAGGTAACAAAGCAGCTCCAAACCATGATGCTCTTTCTACCACGCTTCACAGATTTGATGAAGCTTTGGTGTTGGTGTGCAGTGCCCTTTTTCCTCTAAGCATAACGATGTGCATTTCTGCCAAAAAGTTCAACTTCTGTCTCATCTGGCCAGAGAACATTGTCCCAGAAGTGTTGTGGATTATCCAGGTGGTCTTCTGAAAAATTGAGAAGAGCAGCAATGTTTTTTTCAAGAGCAGTGGTTTTCTCTATGGTGTCCTTCCATGAACACCATTCTTGTTCAGTGTTTCCCTGATAGTGGACACATGAACAGAGACTTCTGCAAGTTCTGGAGATTTCTGCAGGTCTTTTGCTGTTACCCTGGGTTCTTTTTCACCTCCTTCAGTATTGCACGTTGTGCTCTTGGTGTGATCGTTGCAGGATGCCCACTCCTAGGGAGAGTAGCAACAGTATTGAATTTCTTCCATCTGTAGACAATTTCTCTTATTGTGGACTGATGAACACTCAGGTCTTTAGAAATACTTTTGCAGCCCTTTCCAACTGCGTGCTTCTCTACAATTCTGCATGGTGCACATAAACAGATCTTTCTTGAGAAGAGCAGGCTCTATCAGTAACCTGACTTTATCCTTTTTTATAGGGCAGGACACATCTACAACCCACACCTCCAATCTCAATTCACTGATTGGAACATCTGACTCCATATAGTTTTTATAGAAGGCATTATCCCAGAGGTTCCCATACTTTTTTAAACCTAGACTGTGATTGTTTAAATGGTGTACTCATTATTGATGATAAAAAGTACAATTGTTTGTGTGTTATTAGATTGGGTTTGTCTATTTCTGTGACTTAGATGAAGATAAGACTACATTTTATGAGTAATCAATGCAGAAAACCAGGTGATTGCAAAAGGTTCACAAGCTTTTTCTTGCAACTGTAGAACTGGAAGGAAGCTTGTATCAAATAAATCCAGCAATACCAGTTGGGCATAAACAACAGTAGATACAAGTTTATACAAGTAGTCTCCTCTTCTGTAAATACAATTTAATTCTATGTAATTACAGGTAAATATAACCTCTTAGAGAGTCGTGCATTTTTTCTGAGTGTGGGAAGCCTGATGCTGATTATCTCACTAGGATATGTATAAAATTTAACTCAATGCATGGATGAAATATATTCAAATTCAAAAACAAACTGTTGTCTTGAAAATTGGCATATTATTTATGTTCCTGATTATAACAACGTCAATTGCAACTGCTGGGAAATACGTTCTACCCTCAAGCTAGATTTTCTGAATCATAAGCACATGTGTTAGCAAACTTTATACGAGTTTAACTACAGCTGTGCATTCACCTGGAGCCACTTAAGACAATTTTGGCAATTTTGAAAATAAATCAGTGAACTGAGATATTTAAAATAATATTATACTATGACTTATTTAAAAGGTTGGCCCTTTTTATCCATAACTATTTTAGCTTATTTTGTATATTCAAAAGACAAACTATTGCAATTTTGCTGTCAGTCATACTTTTTGGCACATGGAAACTCTTCTTTATCATAAGGCTGGGGCCCTACATAAGTTGAAACATTTCCTCACTGCCCAGAAAAATAAAAGGCAGGCTATTCAGCCAATCAGTGGAATCTTTATTACCTTGTCATTGACTTACACTCCATACTCAGTTCTCATGGAGTTTAACTTGTAGTTTTGCCCATTTCGCCCATGAGCAAACCTGTGACTGATGATGTTAGAGCAGTGGGACGCACTCAGAAAAAATTCCAGGAGTTGACAGTGAAGATGTTCTACAAATACTCTTGGATAACAAGGAGAGTATGATCAGGCAAAAGGACTTCAATGTTTGGAGACACAATAAGGAGGTTTTCATATTGTATAAAAATTGGTTGTCAGTGAGAAAATGTTTGAGGGAAAACAAAATTTTGGATTTTCTTATCATTTGAAGAGAGCAATAGCAAACAAAATTATTCCAGGGAATTGTCAGATGATGCATTTGTAAAAAAGTACTGAAACACGGAATGTATAATAAGTAGAATACTGAGAGTCCTGGGGAAACCTTGGAATGTTAATCCTTTGGTCCTTGATGATATGAAGATAGATTGAAAAGCTGATTTAAAAAGACACACAGAAGGTCGTCTTTATTAGTCAAGACATTGAAGAACTAAATAAGGGCAATTTGTGGCACAGTTTAAATACTACATATTGTACTGGTCATCATGTTACAGGGAGGTTGTGCATTGGGAAGGTTCTAAAGTATATTTACAAGGATGTTGCTGAAACTGAACATTTTTTTGCTGCGAGGAGCAATTAAGATAGCTGAGGTTATTTTCTTTGAAATAAGGGAGGCTAGTGAGGACAATTGAGTCGTGGAACCCAGATTAAAATGGAAAAGACCTTGTTTTCTATGTGAAGGGGTCAAACATCAAAGGGGAGATTTTTTTTCTTCCAAAACGTAGAATTTTGGAATTCACTTGCAATGAAAAGATGGTAGTAGCAAAAGCATATTACATTTTAAAGGTATATAAATATGTTATTCAGGCAAAGCCTACAGTGTTATGATCTAGCTCTGGATTAGAGTGTATTGCCCTCTTTTGACTGGTATAGATAGGATGGAGCAAATGGCCTCAGTGGTAATTGTTTTGCTCTACCACATAAACATTTTTCTGACCAATCAGCATCTTAAATAGGCAAGACATACCTCATTAGTTTTTTTTATTTTAGTGAGATTTTTTACAAATGGCTCAGGAAGGAGTAGTAAAGCAACATAGGGGAAGGAGATATGCCCTAGAAAATATGATCCACTCTTTTTCATGTATGGGACATGATATGAAGTTGAAAATGAAGAGCCTTTGTGGAAAGTGTGTTCTTTTTTAGTTTCTGCAAGAAGAGCTACAGCTATAAGCATATTATTGGTCCATCAAAATATAGAGTGTCTAGGACCAAAGAGCATGGTCTCAGCATGCAAAGACATTCCTTTAGAAAAGAGATAATGAGGAATTGCTTTAGCCAGAGGATGCTGTATCTCTGGAATTCATTGCCACAGGTGGCTATGGAGGACAAGTAAATGGTTATTTTTAAAGCAGAGGTTGTTGATTAGTAAGGGCAGCAAAGGTTCCAAGGCTACACTCACAAAGTGCTGCATGAACTCTGCAAGTCAGGCAGCATATGTGGAAATTTATAAACCGTCACTGTTTGAGTGAAGACAACAGAATAAAAGGGCGGGGGAGGAGAAGGACAATCACTAGAAGGTGATAGGTAAAGCCAGGTGGGTAGGAAAAGAAAAGGGCTGGAGAAGAATCTAATAGGAGAGGAGAGTGGACCATAGGAAAAAGGGAGGTGGAGGAGATCCAGGGGGAGGTGATAACCAGGTGAGAAAAGGCCAGGGGCCAGAGTGAGGAATAGTAAAATAGGAGAGGGAGAGGGTTTTTTTTTCCAGAAGTAGAAATCAGTATTCATGCCATCAGGTTAGAGGAGAAGGTAAGATGGGGGTTGTGAGGGAAAATAAATCAACCGTGATCAAAAAGGCAGAGCAGACTTGATGGGTTGAATAACCTAATTCTTCTCCTATGTCTTATGGTTTAATAAATTCCCTTCAATAATTCATTGTATGTTTATGCTATTGAAACCCCTTTCTACTGGGTGTCTCTGGAAATGCAGCTTGTTAGCCCCTCACTAACAGCCACTGGATTCTGTGGCAAAGAAGCTACCTTTCTCAGGTTCCATATGTCTAGTGTGTATATGACTATGGTCCTGTCAAATCCGTGAGGTTGGACTGTCTTGCCCACCCAAACCCTGGTTTGTGTGAATGCTGTGTGATTTACTGCTCCCCCCCCCACCGCAATCGCCTGTCAGCAAGAAATAACAGATCATACACTCCATACAGTTATAAAGAAAGTATATTTATGAACATTAACTTAACCAAAGAGATATTAAAGAAAAGGAAAAAAACAAAAAGGACCCTTTATAATTAAACAAATGTGCACAAAAGTTGAAGCTCATCTCGAAGTTGTCTGTAACTCACGTGTTGGACTCACGGTCTGCATGAAAGCACGCACCACCTTCCGAGTGTTGCTCGAAATCCATCTCGAACACACGGGCGCTCCCACGGGAGTATTGGTCCTTCCTCCTTGACGCCATTCATCTGCACAAAGCACCTTGTGCATCTTCCCCCGTCTTCTCTCAGCTCCTGCCAGAAAGACCTCAATCCACACCAGTTCCCTCACAAAGAAAATCCTCTCCACCCAGCGTTCTCTAGAACCTTCTCCCATTTCTACCATCCTGATTAGTTGACACCACAGTCCTAAATTGAACAACAAAGGCCCTTATCGCAGCTCAATCCCAAACAGCCTGAAAACAGAACAGACTGCTCTTACAGAACTGCTAGCATGAAATACCTACAGCATAGCAGTGAAAATCTTAACCAGGGAATTATACTTTTTATGGATATTTCCAGCAGATAAGATGCTGTATAAAAAAAGATATCCTTATAATATGCAGTAAACCAATCTATTGTCTTTTAAATCTTTTCCAAATTATTGAAAACGTCATGCATTACTTTGATTTGAATAGATTCACAAAATTTAATTTAACAGCCTCACATTGAGGTAATTTAGAGAATGTGATTATGGTGTTGTGATTATGCCGTTTTGGGTCTGTGTGTGGTTTCAAATTTGTATCATTGATCTGCTGGTTTAAGTTAAGAATAATATAAATGATATGGAATATTTTTGTTTCACAATATTATTTTGATTGAACATCTTACAATCACTAGAGTGAGGGAGAAACTATAGCTTTGCATTTTAACCTCAGAAATAAAACAGATAAATTAGTTTAAAAAATGAAAATACATAGGACTTCATTTCATCATGTAGAGATGTATTATAATCATCCCATTGATGTTGAATGTGATATATGAGCATTCCTTGAGAAACAATGCACAATTAAATTCTACATTCCCCTTGTTTGGAAGAAGAATTTTGAAGTATCAGCAAACTAAATAAGTATTTTGAACCATGCTGTAGGAAGAGGAATTAAAACTGATTTATAAAAATTTCCGATTAGATCTGCTGTATGACAGTAGTTACAAAACAGTAAATTAACCTTTTAATCTTTTATTGAGGTACAAATCATTTTGCATTCCTGCTTAAATGATGTCATCTGGGAATTACATTAAAAAATCTCCCCTTGTTTAACTCAAAAGTTCTTGGTGTTATACATTAAAATAGAATTCATACTTGTATTGCTTTTAATGACTTCAGTTATAAAGAATAATGTACCATGAATATGGGATAGACATATAAAAGATTTTATTTAACTATAATTACCGATTTTATTTGTTTCAAAAATTGGAATCATATGCCACACATCTACTTAAAGTACGTACTAAATTTATGCATCTGTGAAGTTCTGTGCATGTATGCAGCACAGAAAGAGCCCCTTCAGTTCATCCCTTAAATGATCATTCTCACTGGCAAAATTTGTGTTGACTGGTAATTACTGGAGCAGAAACATATTCTGATATGATTGAACTTCAGGTCTGAGTTTTGACAACAAAAATAATCAAACTAAAAAGATATTATCAGAGGATGCCAAGAATTTAAAGATTGTTGAAATCTTGAGGGAAGGATGGTTATTTTTAACTTGGATGGAGTAAAACAAAAGTAAAAAAGAAATGCTTGTTTCTCAAGGAAATAGAATGATGTTCACACAAACTGCTAATTTGAGGGCCCTGGTTTTGACGAACAATTTTTTTTTAACTTTAGCTTTAGTTTTTGTGTTTGTGATATCTTTGCCTAAAAGCGGCATTGTGGTAATGCAGCAGTTAGAGTATTTCTATTGAAGGACCAGTGACCTCGGTTCAAATCCACTATTGTCTGTAAGGAGTTTGTATGTTCTCCCTGTGACTGCATGGGTTTCCTTTGGGTACTCCAGTTTCCTTGCACATTCTGAAAAGACTTGTGGATTAGTAAGTTAATTGATCACATGGGTGTAATTGCACAGCGTGGGCTCATAGGGCCGGAAGTGACTGTTTCTGTACTGCAACTCTAACTCTAATTCTGAAACTCTTTTAAAGCAGGTTTATGGATTTCTGGACTTTGAATTCAGGATCATTATTTAAAACACAAATATTGCAGATCAAATAATAGCCTATTTGTCTATCACAGACCAAATAGGGTTAATATACTACCTAATATGAAGGATTGCCATGACCTGATGATGTGACATTTTTCAAATTTCCACTGTTGATTTCTTCGGTTAAAAAAAAACTTCTCGTACATTGAAATTTAAGAGGAGCTAAACTTTTGTTGCAGTTTTCAATAAAGGAAAGAAGTTCCAAATGCATGTGGATAGCGCACTTTTAAACCAACCACCTTGGCTCTTTATTTCCAGGGCCTGTTCATAGTGTATGCTGGGTGCTGTACAAATATAACCTATTTGCAATTTCAGGAGTCCTTTTTCATGTTGCTTATGTTTTAAATTAGCAGTCCAATAAAACTTCATGCTTCTGCATATGAAATGAAAATTAGTGGGAAACTGCATGTGAAAAGACATTGACAAAAGCCAGTTAATTGCAGATTCTTATTGAACAGCAGTTGACTTGGTAATTATGATCCGGTCTGTCATGGTATAGCCTATGTTTATAATCATAAACTGATCCTTTAATCTGCACAGTAGTCTTTGAAGTAATTAAGAGTCCATTAAACAGTCCTTTCGTTTCATTCTTATACTTGATTTTCTTTTTTTTTAATAAAGCATGTTAATGATAATGCTAAACAAATGCTGTAATCTTTGCTCAGACTACACATCACTTAGCATTTTGCAAATAGTGTTTCTATACAAGTCTAATTGCATGCAGCTGTGTATGATATATGTATCCGGCTTTGATATTGAACCTTTATGCAAACTAATAACTTAAAATTTGGACTTGCTATGCTTTGGACTTCAACCTACAGCTTTGCTCTCTGGACTTTACCGACAATTGGGTATCAACCTCAGGACTCACTGATTATGCGATGGGATCATGCATAAACTACCACAAATATCAATATGATTGTAAGCAGATAGAGATTTGCGGATTGAATCTGGGTTTAGGTCTCATTCCTGAGACCTGAGTACAACATAATTAGGCTGAGTTTCAGTACTTGGGGAGAGCAACACTATTGGGAAGATTGCACTGTCAAATCAATGCTAAGATGTCTGGTATTAAAAGCTGGAGATGCCCAGCAGGTCAGGCAGCACCTGTGGAGGGTGAGACAGTGATTTTTTTTTTTCAGAGCTAGAAAGGTAGAAAAACAAGAATATTTTTAATTGCAGAGTAGGAGAGGTGAGAATCTAAATAACAAAATGTGTTATTGGTGATATCTTAGAATGGGCAGTGAATTTTGATAACACTTCTTGATATGTATGTCTAGAGTAGGTGTAAATGGAAGAAGATAATTGATAGACTGTTTCAAAATTTATCCTTGATATTTAAAAACATGTTTTTTTACATTTTATATTCATAGTCTGCTCATTACTGCAGCACAATAGCTTCTAGTGTTCACTGTACTGAAGCTGTATTGTCAACACAGGCTCTACCAATGAATTCCCTTTTTTGATTGATTGCCACTTTGAAGCAATCTGAACTTTAATTCATATTATGCTGCTTTTCTTTGCAAGAGTTTACAGATTTGGGGGAGAAAAGAGAATTGATTTTCTGTTGTAGTTTCGACAAGCGTTCTAAGGCCAGAAGGAGCCCAAGTTTGCTTCTGGTTAGGGTAAAGTTGGTCTGATTAGGTCTTATGCAGCCCTTCCCCAGCTTGTGTCAATATTTTAATATAGAAAAGAAACTGGTCACAGAATTATAGCTACTTATTAGAAAATGTAGGCATCATTCCTCAATAAAGATGTAGTTTACTTGATGCTGACCTCCAACCTGAAGTGTTAGATAGCAAATTTGATTGTCAGTGAATGAAAATTAAAATTATAATTGCTGAAAATTTGAAATGGAAACAAAATACTAGAAAAACACTATACAAAGGAGATTGTCAATTTAATGGCTATGTCATCTCAATCTGTTACAGATATTCCCTTTATTCCACGTATTGCCATCTCCCGCCTTCTCTGCCATTTTCTTTTTCTGTTCCGATGAAAAGTTTCAACCTGAAACATTACCTCTATTTTCTTTCCACATTTGCTTCCTGACTTGCTATGTATTTCCAGCTAATGTTGATTTGTATTAATTGTAATGACAAAATGTAATATTGAAAAACAGGTCGTATCTAATTAGTGTGCATAATGGTAATTTCAGAGGAGTTAAAGAAAATTTACAGTAGATAACTGAGATTAATAACATTCAATGGATTTTGTTATCCTGCCTCAAGCCCGTAACGATGTTTGGAATTTCCAACTACTGTAGGTATGGCGCGAGTTCCCTGACAGGCTGGTGGGGTACCCTGGTCGACTTCATTTGTGGGACCAAGAGACAAGCAAGTGGAAATATGAGTCAGAATGGACAAATGAGGTCTCAATGGTTTTAACAGGAGCGGCTTTCTACCACAAGGTATGATGTATTTCAAAGCCATGCTGACATGAGATTGAATATAGTTGTGAACATAATTCATCATCGGGAAGTTTCAAATACATTTTGTAGTACAATAAAAATACAAAAATTCACTGATTGGAATAATGATGAGTTGTAGTTTGTCAATATATGAATTAATTCTTATTCAACTTGTGAGGAAAGTTCTGACATTCAATAAAACAACTGAATTAATTTTGAAGGAATGTATGAGCCAGCTTGTTGGAAAGTTGTGATGCCATTAAAAGTGCCAATTGAAAATGGTAGAAAGGATAACACAGTAACTGAGGACAACTGTTCAGGGAGAATTCTTGTCACAATGTACAATGAATTGGGTATTGAAATTTTCGAAGAGAAAGGTTCATGCACATATTTGAAATTTCTTTATAATTGGGTATAACTTGGTGAAATTGTGTCTTAATGCTTAATGGTGAGATTGGGATTACAGGAAAGATTATTGCCATTTGACCATGACCATCATCAAAATATCAAATTGGATATTAAAGCATCAGTATTAAGACAGGTGTTAATATGTATGACTTCAGGCAGGATCTAAATAAGGGTTCATCAAATTGTGGAAATGTATGAAGCATAAAAAACTTGTGATTAAAAAACAGATTCTAAAACAAAAGGACATTTTAGCAGAGTACAGTCGGCCCTCCTTATCCGTGGATTACGGATGCGCAGATTCAACCAACCGCGGACCGGGAAAAGCCAGAAGTTCTCGCTCCAGCACTTGTTGTTTAAACATGTACAGGCTATTTTTTCTTGTCATTATTACCTAAACAATACAGTATAACAACTATTTGCATAGCATTTATATTGTATTAGGTATTATAAGCAATCTAGAGATGATTTTAAAGTATAGGCAGTCCCCGGGTTATGAACGAGTTCCATTCCTCAGTCCGTCTTTAAGTCGGAACAGGTGCATCCGGTATTATTTAGTGTCAGTTAGTCAAACATTTGTCTTATTATATAGTATATATTTTACCTTTCTCTGCATATAAAACATTTAAGAAACGTATGTATTTTAATAATTAAACCACTGCGTTGCTTAGTAATAATTGTAGCTTTCATCAGGGCAGGGCCTTTCACGTGCTCCATTAAAATTGTTCCGATCGTTGACCAACGTAACCTAACGCTTTTCCAGTGACCGATGGCGTTTTACCTCTTTCTGATTGCTCTATTACTTCCACTTTATTTTCAATCGTGATCGTGATTATTTTCGTGAACAGAAACACTGCAGATTCAGAGCTCCGGCGCCAGATCCTAATGTCCACGGCACTGAGACAGGTGAATTAAAGTCCGGGGTTCCGCTGGGTCCTAAAGACCACCGTACTTAGACAGGTTAAATAAGGGACTTGAGCATCTGCGTTTTTTGGTATCCGCAGGGGCTTCCGGAACCAATCCCCCACGGATAAGGAGGGCCAACTGTATGTTGTATTAAACAGGTTACGATAAGTGGGTTCTGTGGATAAATTCTGAATAAACTTCAAAAAGTAATATTCTGTTCAAGCTAGTAGGACAAAAAAAACTATTAACTTACTACATTTGGCTTCTGCTAAACAATTTTATTAAAGAGATATTCTTATGGAGCAAGAAAGGTGGGTTTATTGTGGAGTTAATAACATAAAAACTGAGGTGATACACTTTGAGAGCTGAAGGGTAACCTTATAGAGTTTTTTTAATTACATGAGGCATAGATGAGACAGAGATTGGCTTTTTTGCAGGGAAGGACAGAGTTGCTGGAGCCATAGAGCACAGATTTAAGACGAGAGTAAAAATTTAATGTGTTTTTTTTATCATGCAGAGGGTGGTAAATATCTAAAACAAGATGCCAGAGTAGGTAGTAGAGGCAGATACTGTACAATTCCAATGTGTCAAAGGCATTTGGACAGGTACTTGAAAAGGAGGGGCTTAGAGGAAAAGGGGACAATGGGATTGGTGTAGATATGTGTCATGGTCACATGGACAAACTTTCCTAAGAAAGCCTGTTTCTAAGCTGTCCAAGAATCCCTGTTTCCAGTAATAATTGAGTAAATTGCATTCAAGGATAATTGTATTTAGTTTTGTTTTGTGACTAATTATTAAAATATGTATAAATTGAAAACCAATTTAAGGAAATTACAAGAAAAAGAATGGCGAATTGTGACAGTGGTCCTGATAGAACTGAACCTTGTCCTGATAAGCTGTAGAAACCCTAAGAATATCTGCTCATAATTTTGATGTACTATAACCGATATGTTTTACATAAGTAAAGATGTCAATACAAGGCACCATATCAGTTCAATTCTGCATGAAGTGAGATTGTTAAGCATTAGGTGATACCAAACTTACAAGTCTAAAACAAAGATTGGAAGTAAGAGCATTTTGGCAGTGCTGAGAAAGAATTAGTTAAAATTGATTTGTAAAATAAGTCTTGATTTCAGTACTTTATATACTTGAGGAAGAAGCAAACCATGTCAAATAAGAGGAAAATATTGAATATATGTTAATATGTTTAATAAACAATAATATTGATAAAAGTATAGGAAGAAAATCTAGTTTTTTTTTAAAGCGTGTTGCATCCTATCAGGGGTCCCATGTAACCTTGTAGTACTCTGCCCTTAATTAATGGAGGAATGCTGTATTTTAGCATAATTCTCGCAAAGTCCAAATGATATTTTTTCATGGGCTTTGGTATTCAAAATAAATCAAGGCTTTTTATTGAAAGAATAACATATAACTGGAGGCTGCTTGGCACAGTGCTTATGCTGATGATTTGGTAGGTCATCTCTAATTATCTACTACTCTTCCTTCAGGGCTCTGTAAATCTCTTCCCTGTAAGTGTTTATGCATTTCTAATTTGAATATTATTTTTCAGTCTGCTATCCAATCTGGCAGTGCAGTCTATGCCACAAGTCTTTGTAGAGTAAAATGCTCCTACAGTTTGCTGCTTTGTAACTGGGAAGGAATTTCTTTGTTTTAGGCTTCAGGATTTTTGGATACCTTGATGAAATCCTTTTTAACCCTTGTTTTAAATGGGGAAATTCTGAATATCCATCAGATAATGGAACTTTTCATCCTTAATGCTTTTCCAGTAAAATTTTTCTTGGTAAAATTGTCAATCATTCCTAAGGTGTAAGACCAGAACTAGCATCTTATTTCAACTGAGCCTAAATAGGTTTTATAAAGCTTTGGCATGCTTTCCTTAGTTATATATGCTATCAATAAGATGTTGGATCCCATAACTTCTCTTTCACGATTTTCTCATTGGACCTGCCATGTTTAAACATTTGTGTACTCACTCCTCCAAGCCTGATTTTACTCAGTTTTTAAATTCTCATTCAACACAAAAACAAAATCCATGCAAGAGTTCACCTATGTTGCAGTTGGTGCCCTTTATCATGCATGCTTATTCTGCTGCACAGATTTTACTGGTAGAAGTTAATTTAAAGTATGATATTTTCATTGCTTATTGATTTTTTAACCTAGACATCCAGAATCTTTTGTCATTACTTAGCCATGAGCATCTTTTGCTGTGGACAATCATACATGCAGAGTTTTAAGGAGTTTGAGTGGAACAAATTCTTGGACATTTAAAATGATCAAATATTTATCTCAGAATTTAAGACATTCGTTACTCTCAATTGTTCAATTGTGTACTACATTTAATGTAATAAAATAATGTAGTTCATAGGAGGCATTATCAAAATGTATTGAATGGCGCAATATTCTTGGAGTAGATGCAAAAGGATTGATCAAGGGATATTTTAGGCAATATCTTAGAGAAGATCAGAGTGGAGAATCATTAGGTTTAAGGTTATAAGTCCAGTGCTTAGCACTTTGAAGGGATTCTCGATAGGCTCGAATCAGAATTAGGAGGAAAATAGGACTAGAGGAGATTCTAGACAGGCTTGAAGTTATTGAAACTTGAAAAGAAAACCATGATTAATGAATTCCATGCCAACTCTTCATGAATTAGCCAGCTTAAATTAATACTCTCTAATGGTTATCTGTGATTTTTTTTTGTCTTAGTATTTTAATTATTTGTACACCTACAAGATGCCAGGTGATATTAAAAATTGGGTGGATGAACACATGAACTGTGAAGATATTGCTATGAACTTCTTGGTAGCCAACATGACTGGAAAAGCTCCAATTAAGGTAAGTTGCTGAAAGGCCAACAATAAGAAATCACTAAAAGGTATTAAGCTCACCTCTTCATAAAAAGTGTGTTCAATTTAAGATAAATTTGCTTTAAAGTATTTAAGAAGCTGCGAATGTAAATTTAAATCACAGAATGGTTTCAGCATCAAAGAAAGCCACTTGGCATATTTAATTCATACTGACTTTACAGAAGAACGACTAGTCCAATTACTCTTGCACCTTCTCCCCATGGCTCTGCAATTTTTATTTCCTTTGGATAGTTATTCAGATCTGTTTGGAATGTTACAATCGAATCTGTCTCTACTACTTCTCACGGTGCATTCCACTTTCTATGGTGTGAAATAAAAATCCTTGTCACTTTTTGTCTTGTATTTCCTTTCGTAAGCTTTCAAACATCCATTTTTATAGTCTTTAATGTTTGTTTAAAAACAACCTTTGAAAGGTACTAGTGTTGTGAAGTTTATATGAAGAGCTTTGTGAATTAAAAGAAATGGGAAAAGCCACATGGGTGTTATAAACTTTGTCACCTTTAGAATCTCTAAATATTCATAGAATCTGTCAGTCAACTTAGTAAGAAAACAGGCATAGGTTATAAGGCAATATCAAAGAAGGGGAAGCAACATTTCATCACCTTGTGATCATAGGGAGACCAGTGCTTGTATAAGGCGCCTGGAAGTGTGAAAACAATCATTAAGTGGATTTTAAATGGGTTGTTGTCACACACTTTCAATGAATGTGAAAGCATTCTAGTAATTTTATTGATCTCTTGTGAATTGAAATATGCCATAGTGAGCCAGATGGAACTTGAGCAAACTGTTCTGAAAGGATGGTGCTCTCACATTACACTGCAGGCGTGCTTGAACATCTAGCTGGATTAAACGTGCCATTAATATTGTTGGAATTATTGTGACATGCAGGTAACCCCACGTAAAAAGTTCAAGTGCCCGGAGTGCACTGCAATTGATGGACTGTCACTGGACCAGACCCATATGGTGGAACGGTAAGTGCTCCATTCCTTGCATGTATTTAACAGTTTGAGACTGCCATTTCAGAAGAGCCCAAGAAAAACATGCATGACTGGTTCCAGATTTATAGTCGGAAAATGTTAGTCACTGCCTTCTGCAGCATTGATACAGGAATCATTTAAATCTGTTTGTATTTGAACACAATGGGCTCCTAAATCTCAAACTCTTTATTCATAATTTAGATGGGTAGATATTATGAATTTATTGGAGAAGGATTTGTATATTCTGATTAAAATTGAATTGTCAGAATCATATTAAAGGGAGAGCCCACTTTTATTTTTGGGTTTTTATATGTGTCTCTTACAATCTATGCCTGGCTGAGAGAGACAGAACAATGCATTTTGTATCTCTAAATTTCACTGTTCAGTTTATTGAAGACCTCAAATTTGTTAATTTACTTGTGAATCTGTGAGCATTTGCTCTATTAGAGCTTCTTATAAACATTAGTGTTGCTGTGCTTTTCTTAGTTTTTAACTCTGCATAAAGAGCTTAAGGGATGATTTTCCAGTTTTATTAGTATTGCTATCAGCTTTGTAATGACCTCTGGTTGTGCAGATGTTTTTCTGACAGTGTTTTATTAGATATCATTAAGTACATATTTAACACCATGGGAATATAATTGCAGGTCAGAATGCATCAATAAATTTGCATCTGTGTTTGGGATCATGCCACTGAAAGTAGTGGAGCATCGAGCAGACCCTGTCTTGTACAAGGATGACTTTCCTGAGAAGTTGAAGAGTTTTCCTAATATTGGTAGTTTATAAAATGGAAATCATCAAAATCTTGGCCACATTAACCGCACCTTTGTGGCACTACAAGATGCTTTAATAAGGTGTGACTGCTGTATGTTTTGAAACCAGGTGATCAGGAATTTAAAGTTATCTCCTGCTGTAATAGCATTTACAAACTGCAGATCAACATTCAATGTATTTTTAAAATGATGTTGATGAATTTACATTAGATTGACATGGCAGAAAAGATTCTGTTTTTAAATTAAGTGTATTTTATATTTTGATGACTAGCGAAGAGCAAAACCCAAGTTTGCTCACAATGCATTTTGACTATGCAGTTGCTTTTTAATTAATATAACACAATATTGCTGGTTCAGGCATTAAAATATTGTCGAACTGTTCTCAAACTCGTTTGCGTTGATTGTGTTACTGACAAATTCCATTTTAACATTGATGCAGGTGTAACACTAGAAGCTTACTGTGCCCTTGATTAGTTATTCACAATGTATAGTTCAAAGTAATACTTCAAATGAACTTGCCTTTGTAGAAATATGGCATCTTTTTAGGTTGGTCATATTGAACATTATTATCTAGAATAGCCCCTAATCTTGACGTCTATATTTAAATTGTAGTATTTAATATACAAACAATGATGCTGAAAGAAGCTGATCTTGACAAGAAAGGCAGGGGAAACAGATAGCTGGCGTTGGAGGCAGTGATGTCCTGAGAAGGCCCTGTCATGTCCAAGGATGACTTCCCACAGAAGATGAAGAGTTTCCCCAATATTTACAGTGTACTGGTGAATAGTGGGAAAGGGAACACTTAAGGTTGGTGCTTAAGTATCAGATCACCATCCAGAAAACCTAGTTGGCATATCCAGGCTGTTAGACTTTGAGTTAAGGGTATGATTGATGCTACTTTTCTTCATTATATCACACTAAACAAGCCTGATATCCTTCAGTGATTACAGGAATTGAGTGTCTGCTGCCACCTCTGCAGTCAAATTCCTGCAAGAATCATTGCCTTGAGGTGGAGAACAAACATCACTGGAAATATATTGGAAATATTTTTTTTAAAACAGTTCTGTTGAACAATGTTTATACAATAAAGGTGCACTGATAGTTAAGATCTGAACCAAAATCTTGCAATTCTACATGTAAGAGTGATGCATGACTGGATCCTAGCCAGGTGCAAAAGAATTAGGAACTTACAAGAATCCTAGGAATTCCATGTAAAATGCATCTCCTTGCTACTGGTGTTAGTAAGTTGGTGATCTTGAAGTTGTTCATTAGGCAGTGCATAAAGTTATTGCAGAGTGAATCCAGCAGTACACTCAAAAGCATTGTATTAGAACTCATGATTTATATTACACTCTGTCATTTATAAAATGAGGGATTTGGCAAGTTCTAGAGTTCCATTGATTCATTTGATGTAATCAAATCTTCCTGAGATAATACAGGCACCTAGCTGCTTTAAACTGGTGCAGCATTTTGCACATTTGTTTCCTTCCAAAGGGCTGCCTGTTGAACAACAGTCTGCTTAGATATATTTAATTGATGCCAGTTATAGCTATCATTGAGAGAAACCAAGAATGTTTCTGATTTGTGGAGCCATTTATACTAAAATATTTTCCAACAGCTGCTATATTCCATTTTAACATCACAAAATCCAGTCCCAATTATCTCCTCTGCAGCAGTTTCTTTGCTGTAATCCAGCTATTAAGGCATATGTTTTATTTTCCCAGTTTATCATGACCTATTGAGGCATAATATCGATACTTTGATAATCATAATATTTCGGAGAGGATTAATGAATTGAAAGTAATGTCAAAACAATACCATTGGTACCATGAGTTACAAGGGCCAAAATATAGATATTTTGCATACTGCCTGTGTAAATGTTATTCCTAGATCAGGTAACTTTAGTTGGTGATGTTATCCCACTGTCAGTGATTAGCATTAATGCACCTGCATTATGAGTTTATAATAAATCTATTTTCTGACAATGCAAAAGGAATTAATGGTGTCTGCTAAAATTTACCACTGAATTTTAAAACATTTTCTAAATCTTAATTAGTTACATCCTTTGCAGTACAGAAAAAAAAGAACTTGTATTTATGAATCTCTTTCCATCAACACATATCAATGTACTTAAATACAGAAATTATTTTTGAGCTAAAGTGATATATAATTAAAAGCAGCTCCCATTTTCCACTAAACTTTCAATGTGCTTTAGATGGCACTAATATCTGTGGATAGGTACATAAATGGGAGAGGTATAGAGGGCTGTGGTCTGGGTTCAGATGAGGCCAGATGAAGACCAGACCAGCAGAAACTAGATGGACCAAAGGGCTGTAGTGCTGTATGACTAGTTGAAGATGAAATGTTGGCTAGGAGATGCAAATATTATTAAATTGCTGGCGTTGTTTACAAGTTTTGTGATTACAAAACTAATTTCACTTGTAGGAATTAAACCCAGAATTTTAGTGAAATTTGCCTTTACCTTACCAAATATAAATTGTTAGAATCTAGTTCCAGTGTTTTTTTTTTGTGTCGCGAAAATCAACCTGAACTGTATTTGGCCATCGTTTCTTTCTCTGAAGCCTATTAAACAACTATAGCAGCTTTTCAGTGAAATTTTTCACAGCGCATAGAAATCATACTTTGGTTTACATCCTTGTAATACCCTTTATTTACCTGACTGATGGATAATATCACAAAGACAAGGAAGCTATAGAATCCCAACTCCGGGTACTGTATATACATTCAATTCCTATCAATAGTTAATATGTACGCTGTGTATGCCTGCACTTTAAATGAGACAATAGGTTACCAATTAGTATACCACAATTTGTTGCAGTTTAATTTTGTTTATTATTTACTGATTTTTATCCCACATCAGATTGTATTTGATCCAGACAATATAAGGGAAAATCAGCTAGAGCTCCCAATCCATCTGATTTCTGCTGGAAAGAGTATTTGTGGAACTGCAGTGAAACATACCCTGTTTCAATAGTCTTTTGGCTCACAGCCATACTTAAACATGAAAAGCTGATAGTTAGCTCTTGTTTTGAAAGCCTGTTGGTACAAGTAAGAGTTGACATCTTAAGGCTAGAAAGGAAAAAGAGTTCTAAGTACTAGAAGATTATATATTAATGGAAAAAATATCAAATTTTGAATTAGTATGGTATCTAGAATAACCTATTAAAAACAGATGTCTAAACTTTTGCAGCAAGTTGCATTGCACATCTAAATTATGGCCATAAGTTTTTAAAATATCACAAGGTGAAAAGTATATAACATTCACCATTTAAAACCAGAGTTGCTAACTGGAAATCTAGTGTCTGTGAACTTTAATAGTATAAGGAACGGTGACACAACCCCAATGCTAGAGGCATTGACTCAAACAAATAAAAGGGAAATGTACCACTGATAACATTTCTCACTATTTAAAAACATAGAATACCATTTTTGGATGCAGTTGTGGAGGGATATAAAAAAAAGGCTTTTGTTAGAAATAAACTAAGGTTGGTCTATTGGCCCTTCTCTTCTGATCTAATAGGTGAAGAATTGATGTAATCCCATGTTCGAGTAGAAATATTAATGAGGTTACCAATGTGGAATGTGCAACTGGTCCTGCCACTTGCCAGGAATGGTAAACTTGGGAGGCTATAAAATGTTCTCCTGTGTCATGAAAGCAAGCAAACTCAACTCATGAATATTTTTTGTTCAATAATAAGATTTGGACGACAATAATCAAGGGACTTATTAACTATTTACACACTCTATTGTATATTAAATGCTTTTCTTTGAAATTGAATGAATGTATTAAGAGCCTGAACCTCAAAGTCCTAAAATTATACATTGGATCTCCACATCTATAAACTATTCATTGGCATCGTTGATTTTTCTCTAAGGTTTGTATAACCATAAATGATAAAATTATTTCCTATATTGTCCCCGTTCTTTGAGTTTGTATTTTAATACTTATTTTTTTGTCAAATATCATTGTGATATTATTGTACTTGTTACTTGTGACTTGTCTTTGTCTGTACACGATAAATTACTGATGTCTGTCTCATAGACAATAGAGCTGTATAATGTTCTTTGGGTAAACAGCTGTGAATCATTTAAATAAATTGATTTGCTATTACCATTGGTTATTGTTGGTCCTGTGATAAGTACACCAGCTAATAAATGCATTTAACATAATTAACAAGGCGGTAACAAATCTAATGTGTCTTCTCTTATCCATTGGTAGGATGTGGGCATCACTGGTAAGGCTAGCATTTATTACACATCTCTAATTATTCCAATGGACAGCTGCCACTACAGTGTAAAACGTGGTGAAAGTGCTCCTGTAATGCAGTGATGTTGGGAGATCCAGGATTTTGACCAATGGACAATGATGAAACAGCAATGTGGTTAATTGTTGAGATAATATGACTCTTTGAGAGACTACAAGGCATTGGTAATTTTCTCATCCCATTGCTCATCTTGTCCTTGTGTATGGTGAAAGTTGGTAGATGCTGTCAGAAAAACCTTGGTGAGTAGTTGGATTGCTTTTAGAGATGGTGTGCCTTGCAGTAATGATGATGGTGGCATCTGTCTGTCTCGCAGGACAGTGGAAATACAGTGTGCGCTGTGGGTCAGTCTGTTCTGTCGCTGCAAACAACAGCACTGGAATGACCTCCAGGACGTAAGCCTGGGTGGAAGGTATGGAGATCTTGGGATGCTCAGTCGTCAAGATCCCCCTCATGGCCTCACCAGTGCAGTCCAAAGGAAAGCAAAACAATATATTTGGCACCAGCTTTACTGTGGTAAGGTTGTTCAGTGATGTCCAGCCACCTTAGGGGTTCCACTTCGGATTTTTTGTCTGGGTTTACTTGCATAGCCTTCAGCCTTCCCGAGGCTGCCCACGAGGCAGTGGGGCTATTTCCTCATAGCTGGGGATTGCAGTAACAGTCTGCCAGTAATAGAAACATAGCAAACCTACAACAATATACAGGCCCTTCGGCCCACAATGCTGTGCCGAACATGTCCTTACTTTAGAAATTACCTAGGGTTACCCATAGCTCTCTATTTTTCTAAGCTCCATATACCTATCCAGGAGTCTCTTAAAAGACCCATCGTATCCACCTCCACCACCATCACTGGCAGCCTATTCCACAATCTCACCGCTTTCTGTGTTTAAAAAAAAAGAAAAAACAACACAACAACAACAACAATTTACCCCTGATGTCTCCTCTGTACCTACTTCCAAGCACCTTAAAACTGCCCTCTTGTGTTAGCCATTTCAGCCCTGGCGAACAGCCTCACGATCAATGCCTCTCATCATCTTATACTCTATCAGGTCACCTCTCATCCTCTGTCGCTCCAAGGAGAAAAGGCTGAGTTCACTCACCCTGTTCTCATAATGCTTGCTCCACAATCCAGGCAACATCCTTGTAAATCTCCTCTGCACCCTTTCTATGGTTTCCACATCCTTCCTGTAGTGAGGTGACCAGAACTGAGCACAGTACTCCAAGTGAGGTCTGACCAGGGTCCTATATAGTTGTAACATTACCTCTTGGCTCTTAAACTCAATCCCATGGTTGATGAAGGCCAGTGAACCGTATGCCACCTTAAGCACAGAATCAACCCTGCACCAGCTTTGAGTGTCCTATGGACTCGGACCACAAGATCCCTCTGATCCTCCACACTACCAAGAGTCTTACCATCAATACTATATTCTGCCATCCTATTTGACTTACCAAAATGAACAGCCTCACACTTATTTGGGTTGAACTCCATCTGCCACTTCTCAGCCCAGTTTTGCATCCTGTCAGTCCCACTGTAACCTCTGACAGCCCTCCACACTATCCACAACACCCCCAACCTTTGTGTCATCAGCAAATTTACTAACCCATCCCTCCACTTCCTCATCCAGGACATTTATAAAAATCATGAAGAGAAGGAGTCCCAGAACAGATCCCTGAGGCACATCATTGGTCACCAACCTCCATGCAGTATATGACCCATCTACAGCCACTCTTTGCCTTCTGTAGGCAAGCCAGTTCTGGATCCACAAAGCAAGGTCCCCTTGAATCCCATGCCTCCTTACTTTCTCAATAAGCCTTGCATATGGGGTACCTTATCAAATGCCTTGCTGAAATCTATATACCCTGCAACTACTGCTCTACCTTCAGAATCCATATACACTACATCTACTGCTCTACCTTCATCTATGGATGATTCTGAAAGGTGAGGAATGGGTGCCAATCAAATTGTTTCTTGAAGTTATTGCTACGCTAAATATGTTCAAAAGCAAGTGTGATATCAGTTTGTTTATAAGAGGTAAATGATAGACATTTAATTGCATTTAATTATTGTGTAAAATATTTTTTTGCCAAATATGAATCACTATTACATTAATTATTGGACATAAGTTCTTTCATATTTGTTTTTTTTTGAAGTGAAAAAATGGTAGGGAAATGCTAGTAGATGGTAGTTTCTGTGTTTAACTTTCTTTGGAGGTGGCCTGTTTTTATAAATCGACTGCATTCAGTGTTACCTTTGTACATCTCCTGACACCTGTTGTTAACACAAGTTCTGTAATCCTTTCAATACTCTGTCAGCAGATCAGAAGGGCAGCGTTGGTATTTTTGTCCAGTCCAATTAATGTGAGAACTTAGCTATCATTAACACATTTCAACACCATTCCTTGCTGGAAAAAAGACATTTCTTTTCAGTAGGAAAAAGACATTTTTTTTATTGGGTTATTGATTATACCTGTCACAACAACACACACCACCCTGACCCACTCTTACAGTTTCCTAAGAAATTACATATGCAAAACATGGTTCCAAGTGCAATAACTTATTCATAAACCAATATAACACAGGCAAATTATGCGTTTGCTAAATTCTCACAGTAATGATAAACACTACTTTGGATGCATTATCACTTTTTATTGAATGTAATCTAACTGCACCCTTTGCTACTATTATATTTAAAACAAGGCAATTAAATCTAAAGGAGTTTAAAAGGTTAAAATATTTTACAACAAATTATAACAGTAATAGTCTCAAGACTTTATTTCAGCAAAAGTACACAACACACCCAAACAGATATATTACTCTGAACTTCAACCTTCTGCTTCAGTAGTATAAGTAATAGCAATGGGCGTGAATGTTGCAAAAGATAATTACATTTAAAACTATAACATTTCACTTTTGGTATATTAGCACAGTACACAATAAAACATTTTTGTTTATTTGTAAGACGTTTTCTTGTCTTTTGTTTTAAAATTGTGTAAACTTTGCAAGATCTTAAACTACTGTTTCTACTATAGGTCAGTGCCTAGGACTAGTCACATAGGTTTTTTTTAATGTTTACAAATCAAGTAAATGTTTTTTTTGTAGAATTAGCAATTTAACAAAAGATTTGAACTTGATATCCAGTTGGTTTTATTTTCTATCAAAATGAAACAAACTTGTATCTAAAGAAGTCACGGCCAATATACTATAAGGACACCTAACCTAAATGGAACTTAGACCAATATGGCAAGATGAAAATCTTTTGCAATTTGTAAACTATTTCTTAAAGTTCAATTAGAATAATATGATATACTTAATAAGAATTACAAATTGTAAAGGATTTCAGAATCTAATAATTAGTTTAATTCATTCAATATAGAATAAACAATACTTCCCAGTTTGTGATTCAGTGGTTGTTCTATTTGGATGGTTTATCTTTTCTTGTTAAGGTCTTATCAGAATAATTAAGCAGGTGAATCATTTTAATTGCTTGTCTCTATTTTATAAAATAGTCCTACATGCGCTTCTGGTTTCATACTCACCATGAATGCACTTAGATAAACTTCCTTCAAAAAGCTATTTCCTTTGAAATTTTTTAAATTCTAATTGCAAAATTAATGTTTCTGTTATAGATATTTTTAGAACTTTAGGATATCACTTTCAAATGAAACTGTCTTTGAATAGTTTACAGGGTAGCTCTTGTACAGCAAAAGGTAAAATATAAATATTTCTAAATAGAAGTAAACCTCCTTTCTAATCCTACCAACCTATAATAGGAAAAGTGCTGCATATAAATCTCCATGTTCTCTTATGTCTTTAGTCCAGCATTGTGTATTATTTTCAGTGTTTGAATATGAACATTAAGTCAATCATGTAGCCCAAGATATTGCAGCACTGTGCTCCTTGGCTTTCATTCTTAGGGCTGCAATGCTGGATGACTTTCGATCTGGTTCATTACTGATGTCAAATGTGTTAATAGCAGCCCCAAGCCCAGCAGTGCCAAAGAGACCACCCATATGTGCCTGTCCCACATGGCTGCCAGGGGCAGAAACACCCAGGAAGTCGGATACCCCAGCTGGAGCATGTGCGTGTGCATGTGGGGACATGCAAGATGTTACTGTTTCACAGGGCACAACACAGGCTGGCACTGGAGAGGAGGCACCATTGTTACCAATCCAAGATGGATTTTGAATCTGAAAGGCAAATGAACAGACCAAGTGTTAATTTGAATATTACATAAGTATTTTGATTTTTGAATTTAATTTCATTTGTCAAGATCTTATTGGTATGAATGTTCGTGTAATATTTTGACAACAAATGAGCAATTCACTGGTTAATATCTTAGTGTTCAAAAATGCTGAATCCTTCTGAGCTTTTAACGTTATTTTGAAGGGCACGTGATGTCCTAAATATACAACTTGTAGTCTGCAATGAGAGATCAGATGCCACTGTACTTCTCAAATAACACTGCCAGCAAAGACTCAGCAGACCTCATGGCCTGGATATCTGTTTTGCAGATGTGTATTTGGTACTTCTGTAGCTTTTGTCATGTCCAGAAAGAGTGATAATATTAGGTTGACAATCTGACTGAAGAATTCTGATAGACATCAAAGTAATAAGTTTAAAAAGTTATAATTTTTATCTTTTAATGCATTTTGATCAGAAGCTGATAAAGACTGCCAGTGTAATATCTTAAATTATATAAAGTTAATGGAAAATCATTAAAGTAGACAAAAGATTCAAATGCATTATTCTGAAAGAAGTAGATTTCATGCAGAAAATTAGTTTTTCAGGGCTAGGTAGTTTTGCCAACAGTAATTGTAGCTTAGTTCAAACTCTGCAATATTTCATTCCACTTGATTACCTTTTTCAGTGGTTACTGCAACGTCAAGTTGCTGATTGCAATACTCACTGACTCAACAACGTACCCTGAAGTAACAAGTTATTACTGACAGTAAATACTCTTAATTATGTGTTAAATTGCGTATGTGCAAATGCCTGAAGTTTTTCAATTTGGCAGAATAATAATGGCCTTCATTTCACTTTCTTCAGTACTTGGTCAGTATAATGCAGTATGTTGTTTCTTTCTACCCTAATTCTGCAACAGTGACTGGACATATTACTTACTTGACTGTAAAGCACTTTGAAATATTTTAAAACTAATGTGAAAGGACTATATAAATACAAGCTTCTATGTTAATGAAGTAATGTTTCTTAATCTATACCATGAAGTCAAATCATTAGAATTTATAGATATTTCTTAAGATAAACTGGCAGAGAAGAGTGCTACTTTTTCATAATCTTGGCTGGTTTCAGTTTATGGCCCAAGAGTTAAGTGATATTGTTATAAATCCCTATGTAGTTTAGCTTTTCTGATCAAAAGGTTGTGGACTTTATGAACAGAAATTGGCTTTGGTATTCTAATCAGATAAAAAAACAGTGTGTATGTAATGAAGAGGCAGTTACATGGGCAATATGCTGGTTTTATACAACAAGCTTTGGAAAATGCCAGTGTAGGTGACAAATTAGGAGTAAATCCTTTCAGCTTCATGAGATCATTCATTTATTTAATTAGATCATGGCTCTGTCCTAATTCCCTTGCCTTCATTTTGGAGGCAACCCATAATAATTTAACATTGTTACCTTGCTGTTCTAAATGTTTCTTTCAAACACTTCATTATTTAGTTAATGTGTTTGAATTAATTATTTAGTCCTTTATAAATATTTAATTATTTAATCATTTTTAAAAATATATCACAAGAGATTCTGCAGATGTTGGAAATCCAGAGGATCATACACAAACGTGGTAGAGGAACTAAGCAGCTCAGGCATCATCTGTGGAGAGGAATAAGCAGTCGGCATTTCAGACTGTGAGAGTCTTTATCACCGTTGACACTCCCGACAGGTTTGAGAGGCCTAGATACAGAGCATGTGGAGAGAGGTTTTCTATTAGTGGGAGAGTCTAAGACCAAAAGAGCACAGCCTCAGAATAGAAGGACAGCCCTATAGAACGGGAATGAGGAGGAATTGCTTAAGCCAGAGGAGGTGTATCAATGGGATTTATTGCCACAGTTGTCTGTGGAGGCCAAGCCATTGGGTATTTTTAAAGCAGAAGTTGGTTGGTTCTTGATTATTAAGGGCATCAAAGGTTATAGGCTGGATGCAGGAGAATGGGGTTGAGAGGGAAAATATATCAGCCATGATTGAATGGTGGAGAAAATAGGCTGAATGGCCTTGAGAGGTATGTGAACGTAAAGTTATAAGCCTTGGTGCATATTCATAAAATGTCAAGGAAAGGAAAATAAACACTTACCTCTCAGTAGGACTTTTGTTGCTGCACTAACAATGACAAATATTTTATATACAGCTTGTATTTGGATTTGGGAGCTATGCACACAGCACTAGTTTTATCAACACACACAAAATGCTGGTGGAACGCAGCAGGCCAGGCAGCATCTATAGGAAGAAGCACTGTCGATGTTTCGGGCCGAGTCCCTTCGTCAGGACTAACGAAGTCCTGATGAAGGGTCTCAGCCTGAAACGTTGACTGGACTACTTCCTATAGATGTTGTCTGGCCTGCTGCATTCCACCAGCATTTTATGTGTGTTGCTTGAATTTCCAGCATCTGCAGATTTCCTCGTGTTTACTAGTTTTTAATCAGTAAGTCTGCTCCTATAATTAGACCTGACCAAGTTCATCATTCAAAACAATGACTACAGGAATATGTATGAAGGAGCTGAACTACAATCAGTATGTACTATTATTATCACTGAATATCCAGTGTTCATTCACAAATAGAAAAAAAGATAAGGAGAACAAAGCCAATGGCAACTGGCCCAACCATTTACTTTCCAAATACTGATGGTACACTAGCTCTAAGAGGATTTCAAAATGTATCATCCAGCATCATATGTTTTCACAACTATCTAGATGGCACCAAGCTGGTGTGAGACTTTTCTTGTAAAAACATCTCATTGCTCTTGAGTTGTAAAAGAATCAATCGCTGCTTCATTTGTCAATAAACATAATGTATCTTTTTATTATGAGTCCCATTTTCATAATTATAGAATAAAGCATTGGCGCTGTATACCGCATGCAAACAAAATTTTTGTACATGCCACCTTTGCCACCCCTGGCTGTAGAGGTATTCTAAGATGTCTAATTTATTTCTGCTGTAAATCAACACC
This sequence comes from Hemitrygon akajei, assembly GCF_048418815.1. Classification (NCBI taxonomy): domain Eukaryota; kingdom Metazoa; phylum Chordata; class Chondrichthyes; order Myliobatiformes; family Dasyatidae; genus Hemitrygon; species Hemitrygon akajei. Next base: position 163,196,339 of record NC_133129.1, on the reverse strand, counting down.
TATTGATAAATGCACAATGTGTGAGTTACTAGCAATTTAACATGATGTAGAAGTATGTGAATTATTATTATTATAACTGCCCCTTGCAATCTGAAGCAAAATTACTTTCTTTAAGGCTAAGAGGAAAATGAAAGATCCAGCGTGGGCATAAGCAATAGGACCTGGACATTGCTTGAAGACTAGAGACGTAGCTTCATTTGCAGTAATGTTTCTTTACTCACATTGTCTATTTTGAAAGAAAAACAGAAAATCTGGAAAAAATCAGTAGGTCAGGAAGCATCTGTAGAGACAGAACAAGAAGGCAGCAAGTTTTCTATTGCCCTGCCTTTTCTGATGCTGTTAAGTTCAATGCACCACCAGGGTTGGTCTTCTGTGGAAAACCTGGCTTCCAGCATAGTGGTGTAATAGAGTTGAGCATAGGGACTATCTCATCATCGACAGCTTTCTACATTCTAAACACAAGTGACAGCCAGTGAGGACCAGTTTACTAATGTCAGTTTTATTATATCACAATCATTCAATATGAATCTTGTATATATGTGGGAGAAAAAGTTGTATTTTAAAAATTTGCACATGGAAAGTCTGTTAATTCTGCACAGGCTTGGGCCCACTGAACTCCATGAGGACAAAGCCATCTTGGTACACCATCATATTGAAAACCAGGATTGCAGCAGAGATATCATGATGTTGGTGCTGGCATAAGAACTGACTCATTATTAGATTAGTGACCTTTCATCACAGCGGGTCACAAGAAATGTCATCAACCTAAAATATTATCTGTTTTTCTTCCATTAATACTGTTGGAGAATTTCCAACATTCTCTGAATGCTGGAAACTTAAAATATCAACAGTATCTTAAATTAATCCTTTCAACATTTGCCCCTAGTCCAGGTTTATTTCTATTGTTCTACATAGTTTCATATACAACTTATTTTCAAAAAATACAGCTTTTACCTCAATGATCAGATGATCAGACTTTCCCTATCACTCAATTACAAGTGCCCCTACTATTCAAGGAAAAGGTAAAGTAATGCCTGGTCAGTGAAGTTATTATCTGACCCGAATAAGAGCTGCCCAAAAAGATCCAGTGATCTATTTGGCGTGGATTTTCTTCCCTGGCATTAGTTGCTGCTGTGTGTTACTTGAAGATGACACTTGCTTCAGCAGCTCTGATATCAAGCTGTCCAAACACTCAACCTCAATGAAGAAATTCCTTCAGCAAAAAGCCATGCGGAAAAAAAGGTACAACTTTAAGCTCATATTTAAAGCACTGCACATTCAAAGTAAAGATTACAACAAATAAGATGGACTTAGCATTTGATTTTTGTTTATGAATAGAATAATAGTCTTTACTTAGATCCTTTACACTTGTACATGAAAGCCATAGTTTACAAAAAAAACTTAGAAATTGTGGGTTAGGAATTGTTAATTCAAATAGACCTCCAACAAAAAAAATGTTATCTTCAAACTGTTTACAACAAGGTAAGTTAATTCTAGCTGAAATAACCAGTCTCAAAGATTTCCTTTAAATCTAATTCTAAACCTTTAGAGGGAGGCTAAATTACTGACAATGACATAAGTGGTTTCTGTATTAAACTGCATGTGGAAATATTCAAGTTGCTATCAGTTTCAGTGTTATGGTTACAAGTGCTGATAACTTTGACCTTTCTACAGTAGTAAAACCCAAGCTTGTTTTAGTTTATTAGAATGCACTCTACTGGTCATGGGGTCACCACCAAAGTAAATAAAATTATTTTATTGAAAATACAAAAACAAAAATTTTTATATGTTATAAAATTGAAGTTTTACCAGAAATAAAGCCTTCATCATTATTGTTTGATAGTAGGGTCTGTAAAGGAACTGAGATTGAGGTAGAGAAGTAACACATTTTGGGTTTGGTACACAGGGGAAAAAAATATGGCATAGTCATATGACATAATTATGCCATTTTTTTCTGTGATCTTTGACCTTGGAGATATTAATTTGGTTAAGAAGGTAAGGGTTAGTTAAATATCTTAGATGCTCTTCTTAATTATACAGTACATTGCTAACTAAATGCAATACTCCTATTCTCTACAGTGGATGATGATCTCAAAGAGATTGGCTTCACATAACTAATCAGTGAATTAATTTGTATATCAGTGAGATAATAATTATGTTCAATAGGCTTCTCAACTTGTGCAATAGAACTATTTCAAGCAATTTCAAACTATTAAATGAATTAAGATGAGTTCTGTAGACAAAGCATCAAGTCACCTTCATAAGTGTCAGTCATGTGCTAAATTATAATGTATTTTATATATATATCTGTCACTGGAAAAATAAAGTTCCTATAGATATTTTAATAGCATTTCCAATCAATCTCAGTTTAGACCATTTTACAATAAGGTAAGTTCATTGTTCCTAAAATTAGTACCATTTTCCCTCACTCCTTGCATTTACTCAAATGCTGTCTAATATAAACATTACCATTAAGGTAATTTTCATCTGTTTATTCAATTGAAATTATTTTAAACTTGCTTAATCTGAAAATGTAGACCATATTTCCCACTTTGATTCGTTCTTTCTGTAGCTTATCTTGCTTCAGACATCTAACTGGGATTTGCTGCATCCAAAATGTTGATGCTGCTTCTAAAATAGCCTATGTTATCACCATAAGCATGTCAGACAGTCCACCTGCTCCAATAACTTGATAAGAAAAAGTTGCCGCCTTAACCAAAATAAAAACTCTTTACTCTGATTCTGCTAACCTTGGACTCTGCATTCAAACAAGTCAATAAACATCTTGGAAAAAGTTTAATTACTATGGGCTGATAGTTTCTAATGCATTAGATTGAACTGAGTGATATTTCTGACAGGCATCAAAGCCATTAACTGATTCCAAACAATTTTTTCTTCTGTCATTGGATGTTAAAATCTTAAATTGAAATAATCTTTATAGTGAGGGAAATATGATTAAGAGAAATAATACCCTAAGAACACCATGAGAATGAATAAACAGTGGACACATCAGGGTTGAAACCCTTCATCAGTCCCTTAATTATTCAGTTCCATAGATACTGCCTGACCCATTGAGAATATATCTTGCTGTTTTATAGTAATGTCTGAGGTGTCATGGAGCCTGCCGTGGCACATGAAAAAAAGGTGCTTTAGCCCTCCAAGTCCATACTGATTAGCAAACATGCATTGACACAACTGCCATTATATTCACCCCATATTCCTATTGACTCCACCACACACCCAGATTCCAATACTTCCCTGCATACACAAAGCAGTTTACATTGGCTAATTAATCTGTCAACTTGCACAACTTTGGAATATTGAAGGAAATTGCTTACAAATTCCAAAAAAAAGTGCTAGAAATTAGGATTAAATGCAAGTTGCTAGAGTTGAGAGGCACCATCCTTTAAATATAAAATCATATTCCCCATTGTCTAGATCTCACTTCACAAATCTACTCCACTGGCCCTTTGATTCTGTTTTACTTTTGGAAAATTCCAGTGTTCAGATCAAGCTAGAGAAATATTCTTCACCTGCTTTTTTAAAAAATGCTGCACAAAATCAATCTGTAGTAATTATCTAGCACAAACTGCGCTAGGTATTTCTTTGGAATTAATTTCCTGCAAGCATTTGAATGATTTACTCAAGGTAAATTTGATTTTAACAGTAATGTTAATTTTTGCTCAAATTTCCCAGATATTTAATAACAATTCTGTTTGAACAAAAAGTAAATTGGATATTTAGAGGTATTATATTCAATGGTGATATGCTCAGACTAGTTTAATAACAGTAGAATGTAGAATGTGTGTCATTAAATTAGTTTCAATTGATTATTTCATCATTGATAGTCATGTGGGGAAAGCTGTAAGATTTGCAGATTTAAAGAAGGTAGGAAAATAACTATGTTGGTCAATTAAAGGCTGTTAACATCGTGATTGCCTAATACATTAGGCATGTTATGATTCATTTCTCAACTAGTATTACAATTCTGCAATAATTTAAAATTAACTAAACTTAACTATCAGTGCATCTTTTCAAGTAATATGAAGTTAGTGTATTGGCAGTAACTCATCCTTCTTGCTTGAAATAGTTTTGCTCGTTTTGTCAGCAGGATCAGTCTTGGCTTGTTGATATTTAGGAAAGAAATTTTCATTTCATCCAATTAAAATAGAGTGAGAAAACATCCACCAAAAACTTTTCTTTAGTTTCATCATCAAAAATTTTGTGCTGGACATAAATTTTATATCAACTGAGCTTGCATATATGTTTTGTTGGGAGAATGCCATTTTGATAACCTTTGAAGAACTCATTTAGAAGTGACCAATCCCAATTGTTTGTGGGATACCAGTAGCAAAGGCATTGATAGAAATAACTCAGAAAATGTGTATCTTGTGTGGTTGACGGTTGGGTTGCGTTGTTCTCCAACCTAGGCAAACTATTTGAAAACGCTTTGTCACCATACAGGGAGACAGTTGCAAATGGATTGCCAAGATCGGAGGACAACTCAATCCAATAGCATTGATGTTGGATGTTGCCAGGAGGTGAGGACCTGAGTTATAAGGAAAAGTTGAATATATTAGGACTTTACTCCCTGAAGTGTAGGAGAACGCGGAGAGATTTGAAAGAGGTCTAAAAATTATGAAGGATATAAATAGGGTTAACGCAAGCAGGCATTCTCTACTGGGTGAGACTAAAATTAGAGGTCCTAGGTTAAGCCTGAAAGATAAAATATGTAATGGGAACTTGGCGGGGAACCTCTTCACTCAGAGGGTGTTTGAGTGTAGGGCAAGCTGCTAGCAAAAGTTGTGGATGGGAGTTCAATTGCAATATTTTGGAAGTTTCGATAAGTACTTGGATGTAAGGGATATGGAGGCCAATGCTCCAAGTGTAGGCTTATGGGAGTAGGCAAAATAACAGTTCAATAAGGAGTAGGGCTGAAGGAACTGTCTCTAACTCTATGATAGAAATGTAAAAAAGCAAAATTAAAATCATGACCAAAATGAAATTGGGAAAAAAGTCATCACAATTGCATGAAAGAAAATTATTTAGATAAGTACTGAATTAACCTGTAATTATTATGATTCATTTTGATTTTGTTGCACTTTATACAGCCTGATAGTCAATATATTTCTTGACTGCTGATTAAATCATAAGAAATGCCTTATTTTGCTAAATGTTGATAAATATTGAAGAAACAGCCCAAATTAATGCAAATTGAAAATTCTTAACCTCCACCTTATGTATTTCACATTTAAAATTTGAGAACCTTTCTCGAATTTTATTCTATTTTACAACCCATTTTATGCTTATGCCCTGGTAAAAACAGGCCTTCCATGTGTGAGTGTGCCTGCATCAGTTGAATTTGATTTCCAGCTGGAACCATCGAACCCTGCATCTGCTGATTTAAAGCTGAACCACAGCTCTCAAATTAGAGTAAATGAAATTTCTGCAGTTGATGCCTAGTTCAGCAAATCATAAAAGAAGAAATATTGATCATCATAAAATTTTGTGATATAAATTGGAGTGAAAATAAAATACTGGAATTTCCTGATATATATATATATATATATATATATATATATATATACACACACACACACCTAAAACATCTCACACACACGCACACACACACACCTAAAACATCACACACACACATACACACACACACCTAAAACATCCGCATTAACCTCGAACCAAATTTGCATCAATACAGGCAGAATCATAATGGAATTTCATTGCCCAGTATGTCACATCATAATGGGTTCCTGCTGCAGATTTAATCATAAGAGTTTTTGATTGGATTTTATTTTTGAATAATCCTTTTAATGTTGGTGTGAATTTCACCTGAAAAATCAGTAAATTGTGTCAAAAGCTAAACTGGCTGAGATTTCCTTCTCCTGGTGCCTCATTCAGTTTCTCTTTAGAGTTGGACAACTGTTGCACTCCCCAAATTATCAGAGAGCCAGACCACATACATTGTTTTGCATATAAATTATAAAATTGCACTTGCACCGTCTATAATTTTGAACCATTGAACTCACTAAGAAGAACTTACAGAAAGTGTATCAATGATTTTTTATCTATGATATTTGCAGAAAAAAAAACCAAGCTAGTATAACACTGATATTGCAAGCTGAATGCTGATAGTGCAGCTGCGAGATTCCATAGAAGCGAAAATCTAGCACTGCTTGACTACGGTATCAATTGGAATTTTTAAAAAATGGTCCCACTGTGAAGGTAAAACTGTGAATGTCAAGGTACATTTAGCATCTTAATTTAGCTTGAAACTTTTGAAATAGTTTGAATGCAATATTTCATCAAAAAGTCTTGCTCCATTTTGTAAGGCTCCTGTTAAGCTATAACTGCAAAATTCATTTGAACAAAATGTAATTTTTATTAATGGACAGACTACGAAAAAGTAAAACTCTTCAAAAGCAATTACTTCAGTTCAGCTTGAGCTTAACACCACAGTGATCTGAAAGATAGGCTTATCTGTAAAAGTTGCATAAGTGCAGTGAAATGTTGGCTACTCTTTGTAATATTGTGTAATTGGGAAAGGAGACAAATGAAATAATTAAATCGTATAGGAATACAAATTAAAATGGGTTGTACAGCAAACTGGTCAGCATCTAAGTAGGGAGCAATAATTATTGCTCCAAGACCCTAATTAATCTGAATTCTTAACTCTTTTTCAGCCCATTGATGTACTGCATATTTCCAGCAATTTGTGTTTTTTTTATGTTTGATATTCAGCATCTGCAGAATGTTTTTGCAAAGGCTTTGGGCCTTTGAGTTGTTGGTTTTGTAAACAGTTTTAATCTTAGAGTTACAGTGCAGTTAATCTTGACATTTAAATTTCTAACATTCTTAGGGATTACATTGTTCTAGAATAGATGAAATACCTGAGGAAAGGGACAAATAATGTGCAGTAACTGCCCTGATACAATAATGTTAGCTACTGAAGTGTACACAAGTATAAATAAGTTTTTTATGTTGTTATGAAATGGTTAAAAGTCATTTAAAATAATTTTTCTCAGCTAATGTATTGCTAATTATGGTGGTGGTTGCCAATCTCGCAACATTCCTTTAAACTTCTCGAGTATTTTCTATGTGTTATTTATATTATTTTCAATGTCTGTCTTTAATAACTATTGTATAAATAAATTAATTTTAACTATACACATTTGAGTATATTTTGTAATTCAAAACATTTTCTAAAATTTAAGGCATGTTAATTATTGAGAGTTAAAGTTAATATTCAGTCACTTTGTCCAGATTTCTCTGCCATTATCCCATATGAAGTCATCAAAATTAAAATTATAAGTACGTTTTTACTCCAGTCATCTTGGGAATTCTTAATTTGTCGTCTTATGGCTAAGTCTTTCAACAAAAAGTGAGCCACAATTTGTAGCCGCTTATAGTACACTGCATTTGAGAAATGGTTTGCAAAAGAATGGTCTTTGTAAACTTGCTAAATAAGAGATAGAGTGTAAAGATATCTGTACAGAAGTAGTGAAAATTCTTTTTCTTTTAATCTGCAATGATGTATGACCTATGATTAATGTTGTTTTATGCCAAGATTTCAAAGCCAAAGAAACAAAGATCTGAATATGATGTCTTTCACTCCAAGAGGTTACAGTTAATTAAGTACTTTTGAAGTACAGTTGATTTTGTAGTTCAGGAAATTCAACAGCCAATTTGTGCAAAAGCTCCTGCAAAGAGTGAAATACGAGGGATAAATATTTGCCTGGGTATTCAGGAGAATTCCTTTGCTTCGTGATTGGGTTGTGCAATGTCTTAGCCCAGCTGGGTTTTCAATGCCTCTACAAAAAAAAATGCATCTCAGATGTGGCAGTGCTCCGTCAGCATTAACTGAACCATTGGCCTTGACATGTGTGAAGCCACAAGAGCAGGACACAAATTCAGATGCTCCATGCCATACTTTAAAGGTGATAGTGATGCTGTCATAAAACTACATATTTGAATAGCAGATTACGATGTAGTCACCGTATAAAAGTTTACATAAGGACAAAATGAAACTCTGGCCTAACCTGTTCTATTATGTTATTACTGAAATGAATAAACAATTGACGTTTCAGATCAAGACCTTCTAGTCCTGATGAAGGGTCTCTCCTCCTGAAACGTTGACTGTTTATTCATTTCCAGGAATGCTGCCTAGCCTGCTGAGTTCCTCCAACGTTTTCTATGTGTTGCTCTGGATTTCCAACATCTGCAGAATCTCTTGTGTTTACCATTATGTTTCCGAGAGCATCCAGACATAATTACCACAGATTTGTATTACTATAACCATGCCCCTACGTCAAAGAAAACAAAGGCCATTAAAAAATTCTCGTCTAATTTTGAAAGAAAACCACTGCTGGTTTTCTGATAGTAAAGAGGTGGTTATATGTGCAATTAACTATCTAGATAGCAGCAGCTCAGAATTTGCCAGTTATGAAATTGGATGTTTGTAGACGGAGTAGGTGGTGAGGGTAAGGAGACACATATGTTCGGTTTGGGGAATGGGGAGTAAAAGGTGCGCCCTTCATTTAGTGAATTTGTGGAAATGAATAAATTGAAACTTAATGTTTACTTGGAGTTGCTTATGAAATAAATACATGTAGTGGAATTATTAGAACACAACGGATCTGATTTTATTCAACATCTGCTGTATACTATTCCCAGTAATGAAGCTCTTGAAGTTTTCAGACCGGTAGTAACTATTCCCCAGCACAAATAACCTCGGCGCAAAATCCAAACTTTGTCATTCATAATTATTTGTTTCTCTCAATTCTGAAGAAGTTTCAGTGTATGCAGATTCCGTTCTGAGCAGATGATGAATTGTGGCATGCTGCTGCTCCAAGAAGAAATTCGATAGTTTTTGTACCAGATGCAACATTATTGAACTTTGAAGCCAGTGCAGAATTAAACACATTAAAGCTAGAGAATAAAAAGGTAGCATTTCAGCACTTCACATAATTGATTTATTAAAAGGAGTTAAATAGCATTCAACCTAATTCATATCAGTGTCACATATCGGTGATGTAGTTGTTACCTGATAATCGGGTGTATTCGGCATTCATAGAATTTACCACGGTATTAGAAAACTGATTTCAAACAGCGTGCGCTATGCCTACCTGTGCATAGTTCTCCCTAGTTAAAATGGGTAGTTCATAGGCAGTGGAGAAGTGACTCCGAACTTGTTGCATCTGCCCAAAGCGTTCTCTCTTCCTCCATTTAGCTCTTCTGTTCTGAAACCAAACCTAAAGGCAATGGAACAAAGGATGTAATTTCTATTTCCTACAGGATACGCGCAGACAGGACATTGTAAGCCGTAGATAAACTGCACTTTGCTTAAATCTGAGCACTTTGAAATGAGCACTGTTCTACATTACATTGAAGTTGTCAACCAGAAAACGTGTTTTAAAAAAGATTGGTTAAATTTTAACCGAATTGCCCAGCGATGCCAGAGTTAAATCCGAGTATAAAACAAAAGGCTTCTATTTCAATATTGCATTAACCATATTGTCAATGAGCCCTATTATTGTCGATATTTTAAGAACAATGTAAATTGTCATCATGTTTTTAAATAAATCTAGTTAGACGCTAAATAATTTTCAGTGATGATATTTTGGAAAGCATGTGATGAGAAGTCAATCAAGTTTCTTTTACCCACTTGCGATGATCAAAAGACTTTGAGGTGGGAAACACACCAATCCACTTGAGGACTGAGAAATAAATGGATACGGTGGCAGGGGTGGCTTCAGCGGACTATCACATCAGAGCTGGGTACAGGTTAACTTCCTCACTTGCTTTGCCTCGCACACTTTAATGAGAGAGATGTTTGCCTTTGATGTAACTCTATTAATTCAGTCACTGACGAGAACACTTCACCGAGAGATGGCTATAATATCCGTTTACTTTCACAATCACTTAATCTTCGGCCTGCTTAATGGAGATGGCCTGATAACTCCGGTAATCAAATCTATCACCCCGCGCAATAGAATGGCGACGCTGTTCATTTACAACAGGAATAAAGATAAATGGAAGTGTACGAAGTTTGCTTACGTCGGCTTGATTAGTATCGAACTGCATAATGCATGAATCTTGAACATGCGGTAATCGACAATGTCAACTCCACTGATCGTAGTTGGTCTGGTCAATTTTAACGTGTGGAAAACGAAGACTAAGGAAAGTAGAAAAAAGTTTCTACTTTTGCCAGGAACAACCCAATCTCCAGTAAGTAAACTCTTTGAATTTTTTTCACGGGGAGTTGTGCAACAAGTTATAAACTGGGCCCCAGCTGTGTATGGAAATGCGTAGAATACTGTGGAGTAGCGAATTTTGCAAACCTTGTAGACTTACACTGATAACACGTTGGGCATTATCTTTTCCGTTAACTCATATCTAATAAGCTAGTCAGAGTTCTGAGCTTAACTACACCTCAATGAATACCTCGTTCGAAAATCAAACAGTGAAGATAAAAGTATTGCTAGAACTTTTAAAGCTGTATGTTTAATGTTAACGGTGCCATTCGGCATAATCTATCAAAGGTGATAGAGTAAAAATGCGTTATAGATTTCAGTAAATGGTTTGCGATGCTGTACTTCTGAGTTGAGTTACGTGAACGTCTGTTTCAATAGATCACCAAGACAATCCCTGATTTTGATTATGATTGTGATTGCCCCGCAGTGCCAATAGATTCGGATTGAAATCCAAGCCTTGAGACTCAGCGCGTGTCTATTTTTTTCACTTCTACACACAGAAAAGGCAATGGGAAAAATAAAGTCTGCCAATGAGACCTCGTTCTCAGTCTCATTAGAAATTGTGGACGTTTAGATGGTTTTCAAACAGGGAAAGATATTCAAAAAGAGAACCCATGAAAGACAAGGCTGCAAGAAGGTATCTTTTATCTCTAAAACGATCGGAAACAAGAGCACTTGATGGTAAAGTCTTAAGCTGTAGAATGTTTTCATTGCATGTTTAATTTCCTGCCTTGACTTCCCTTAATTCCAGTGTTTTGATGGAGTTATATATACAGTATATGTGAACCTTCACTCGACTTCATTATTACAGCTTACGTAAACAGATCTGCAAGCACAGTGTTCCAGTGTTTCGGGCGATCCGGTATCTGTCGAAACAGACCTGTATGGTTTTAAAAACTTTTATGGGACTATGTGAATATTAGCCTAAAACTTTGTTGGCGCGCAGTTGGTAAAAATGCTTATCTTTGCAACTTGTGGGGGTGGATGGGTTTTTAGCCAAATTGAATATCTTCTAGAATTGGAGACGAGTTTGTTTTTTAGAAAGAACAGTATAAAGTGAATGCAATTGTAATAACAATTCTAAATAAAATCAAGCGAAACGCAAGCGTACGTCGCTGTTTATTCCAGGGATTGAATGGAGCAAAATTATCACTGCGAAGATTCTTCAGGATAGTTGCTATGATTCACATAAATACGAAGAGCCCCAAGTTCCTGCGGAAAATCCCTCCCCCTCCCCAGTCACCGGTTTGGCTATCCTTCCATTGGTTTGAAACGTCGTAACCCAACTACTACAGTCTGCAGTGCCGAGAAATTTCGGTTTCTCACCAGGAGTGGATCCATCTACTGTCAAGTTCGATTTAGGTCCTTTCCCAGCCCAGTGCAACATGACCCAAGGAACTTGTAATCCCGCTAAAGATTTATAATCATACAGTATAAAACTTTTATATATATATATCAAAGGATGTTAAACATTGGCGCTCAACCGTATTCCACATACAGTATCTCAGAAGTTACTCCTGACCAACGTCTGTTGTTAAAAATGCAGACGAATCTTCCTGGGTCTTTACTATGCGTGAAGCATGTTGTAATAATGCAAATGCAACATTAGAAGAAGTTTTAGAAAAACTTCTTGAAGGGCTAATATATGCTCGATCGCTATCATAAATGCGTACTCTATATTGTTTACGGTAGAGTTTGATTTTTTTTAAATAGACTGCTTCCGTAACGATCTGTTGAAACTTAGTCCGTAACACTTGATGCAATTCGGTTAGAGGGACTGTTTTGAGGACTTTGAAGAACCTGATAAAAACCGGTAACACTGAGCCTTCCTTAAATTTCAATGTCTGTTTCTGTATAGAAACGTGTACTGACTGGCATTCCTTCAATACCAAATAGTCTTTATTGTGGGGGAAATATGTCTCTTTAAGGTATCCATTCCGTTTTCCATAAAGCTCCACGGCTGATACTTAAGCGACGTGCTGGATGTTACTTAAGCGACGTGCGCAGTGAGCAATTTAAAACTATTTAGAGAATTATTTGAACCATTTGTAGATTAACCCTAATCGGACTAAGAATCGCCTGGAGTAACAACGACCATTTATCCCACCGGCGTTTAATAGGAAGCTACAGTGTTTCCTCTGAGACTCTGAAGAAATAAATAGAATTTGAAGTTATCCTATGGTTTGCTCTTCGATATATTTGTTTTTCCGTGTTACTGATCTCCCTCAAATCACTCGGATGGCGTTGTTTGCATTATTGCTAAAGTCAGCCCTCGTCCCCCCAACATTATTATCGGCGCTCACATTTTACCTGCACTCGGGCTTCTGTTAGGTCCGTTCTCAGTGCGAGCTGTTCCCTGGCATAAACATCGGGATAATGCGTCTTCTGGAAAACCTTTTCCAGTTCCTCCAGCTGGTAGCTGGTGAAGGTGGTTCTGTTCCTGCGTTTCTTGCCCTTGTTGCTGTCGTTGTCGCCTTTCTCCATGGCATTGGGCAGCTCACTGTTGCGTCCTTTCATTGCTGCCTCTTTAACACTGAGGTAGGGGCTCTCCATCACTGCAGGGTCTGAGCTCTGGGGCAACTCCGACTCTCCCAGTGGGCTGTCTTTAGCTGAACAAAAACAAGGTCAGAATTAAAGGAAACATTTGATATATCTTTACGTCTAAAATACACTCTTTAGTAATCCTCTCATCTCCTAATCCTTTGAGTATTGAATTACATTCCTACCTAAAACGAATATTGCCGCCAAACGGTCTATACTGGAATAAATATAACGGGCAATTCCCATTTTAAAAGAATACCAGCACTATTTAAATCTAATGCACTAAAATTCGGAAGCTTGCCAGAAAATGTTAAACAAAATTGAAAATGGCGTCTAACAACCAATGATTTACAGCCAAGAAATGTCTCCTCCCAATAAGTTCCTTTCCCTCCCTCTAAAAATCTTAATTTAGATACTCGTGAAAATGACGCCGTTTTTGCCTGATGGTGATACAGTTTCACAGCATAGTCGCCGAATGATTACTTAAAGCGTTCATTTATTGCAATGTTATCAACCCTACATTCATACCAGTTTTTCTATTTTGTACCTATGTTTAGAAATGACTTGATAAACTGTTTTACACGACTCGTCCCACTACCAGAGTATGCATTATTTAACAGTCTGAACTCGGAGAAATTAAGACTTAGTCAAACTTAAAATATGTTCATGTTTTGAGTAATTACAGTAATGTAAGCCCTTATCGCCAAATACCAATTGAATACTTAACGCTACCATCCCATGAAGATATTTAATGCACATAAAAGTTAATTGATAATTTCACACAGTTATTTTACATGGCACAGCTTTGATCGAATGCAAACATAAATCGGGAAGATAACAAGTAAATGATCAAGGAACAGTGATGAATTTATCAAAAGCACTTTCTAAAAAAAATAGTCTCATTAAGAAAACAAGTATCATTAATTGTAGATACACAGCCAGCACTAAAATTAATCAGTACCACAGTACTAAGACTGTGACGGCCATCTTCTGCATACTGTGCCTTTATGGCTAAAACCTTTTAGATTTTCCACGATTCTACTTCGTCTGTGAGAACCCCGGGTTGCCTAAGAGCTCCTGTTAATCAATCATGATTATGTTCCAGATATACTGCTTCCTTAGAAGTAAATGTTATTGTTGAATACCTTAATCAGACATTGGATTTTATGTTGCTGACCTATCCAAATAAATTCCCAAAAATAAGCATTCCAACTGCCATGGAAATAGGGGATTAAGTTCTAAGGTTCTCTTCCGAAATCACCACGGCGCTCCTCTTGCCCGCCGCACGCCCTTAATGCTTCATTCAACGAAGAAAGTCACCCATCTCTCAGACTAAGTTCCTTCATGAAACAAACATGAGGAACTTCTGACAAGGGTTGAATATTTCCATGTGTTCGGTATTGATAGCATGTGACATTTCTACGTCCTTGGTCGATGCTTAAGTTCACAACATATCAAATTGGAAACGTAATATTTTCTCATCGGGATTTATTTAGATTGTTGTCCCGATTATGGGAGTCCCGTATGTAAATATAATCTTCATTAATGTGGCAAAAGATATAACTGCAGCAGGAATATGATGTGGACACAACTTTTTGGATATACAGTGCAACTATAATAGAGGTTCAAGACTTTACCGCACTCACACCCCAGGTCATGGTAATCATAACTATCTGTCAAATATATATTAAAGACATTAAAGTAGATGACTTGGCCATCGGGGTCACAAGTTCGGTCAGTAGCTTCCCAGGTTTGTCTTCTTCTGTGCTTTGTTTCTGGGCCTTGCTTCGAGGGTTTGTATGATGTGGGGAAATAATGCAACTTGGCATTAGGCAAAGTTGCATTATGTAGACAAATGTTATTCTCTTTATTTGGCGCCCATCAATGTAGATAGAATTGTTCATATCTCCCATGTAGCCATTTTGAAGCAGAGGCCCCTACACCATTCCTAGCGTCTTTTGACCAGTGCAGTCCTACTTCAGAAAAAAAACAGCATAATTCAACCAGCTGAAGGTTAATATCTGTTTCCTTTTGACTGCCATTCATTTCGGATTAAATAAAAATGTTAGTAGACATACATCAATTACTAATTCTGCATTTAATGAGAAGCGGTGATGAGGTACAACATCCTCCAACTTTCACGTTTCATTCGCATCATTAGGGAGGGCGGGAAAAGCGAATAGAACGGAAAAAGAAAAAAAATTGAAATTTTCCTGCTTAATAATATCTGTCAAACTTTTCTGAATACATTTTAGTTGTTTACCAAATAACGTCATTTCCTGCTAAACCTTGACCGTTTCCTAACTAGTATGGACATTGTATCCGCAACTGGAAGGTTGCTGGCGGATTTTGATGATTATCTTTGTGCTTCTCTCACCGCCGGCCCCTAACTCCCACTCCGCCACTCACACACCTCAACCCCTTATCCCAAGGTATTTTAAATTGATTCATTATTTCGAATAGCCTTCCACACCCGGTAAATGAAGATAAGCTGTTCGTGATGTTTTCTCTGAGATATTGTATATGTTTTAGCACAACCGCCTACGGGCTATTTAACGTTCCGCATTTCAGCAAGCAGGCGGATTTTTGGTCTGTAAACACACAACTGGCGGCGAGTGTGCCCCGATTTATACTGAATTTGCTGTTGCCACAATGTGCAGTTAACAATACAAGAAAGCAGTACCTTGTGAAACACGTAAGGCCACTTCAGTTTAATTCTATCTTGTCTGATTATATATTTCACTTTCTTCGTACAGTATTAGCAACATGATCCTTGGATTCGAGAACGTTGCTGGTTATATGCATAAACTAGACGACGCGCACATCTTACACAACCAACGGTAATCTCCAGTGTTAATGCGGGATACCGTTTCGTTATAACGAAAAGGGAGAAAATTACTTAAGACAGGCACAAAGCTGTATTACTACAATGGCGTGATTTAGATTGTTGAGAAAAAAATCTTCATTATTTTCCTGAACTCTCTGCGTGTCTTGTCAGCGAGAAAGTGCCGCCTGTGTTAAATGCTTATATTGTCTTATATAGTGGGATATTTCATTAAAATCCAGTAAATGGTTGAGTATTCTTGCTTCTATCCTTTAGGAGAAGCGGGTATCAATCATCATCGCAGGCTTTTGCTTGCGGTCGGTGAATTGGTAACATAATCTCCGTCTCGGACATTGCATGAATCTGACTTCTTGGATCACTGTGAAAAGCAAGACTCTCATTTAACGCCTTTTGCAACCTCGGAACATCCTAAAGGGTTTCACAACCAATGAAGCACTTTGAAAGTGTACTCACATTTGCATTGTAGGAGGCAGTGGACAAACTGATTGCAAAAGAGCGAGGGCCAACCCACCTATCCCCTCCTATCCCGGAGCGACCGACTTCTTTATGTTCAGAACAAGGATCTTTCTTACCTTCCAGCCTCTATGATAGTACGCATTGAAAATCAAGTCTGATTTCCACGGTGGAGCTTCTACAGTTGACCGGCTCAACAAGATGCTAAAAGTCCTTTTATTTCCGAATAGGATGTGAACGCAAGGGATACCCTGCCCAGAGCGAGCAGAAGTGACAATGTGTGTTTTATCAGCGGTTTTTTTCCCCTTAGTGAAAGTGATGCCGGGAACTCGCTCTCCCCTCAGCCTATGATTTAAGGAGCGGAAAAAGCCAAGAGAAAATGCGTCATTATCCCATGTGTCCTCAGTCTCCCCAAAGAAACCTATTCCTAGGACGTGTAGCGTCGAGCCGCTCCCAGCACTTCACTCACACACAATCATTCAAAAGATTTTACAATGGAAATCTCATCTGTAGGCGTGTTTCAGAGACGCCACGAAACGAAACCCATTCGGTTTATATGCAGAATATGTATATGGCTCACATTCGAAATTTTCCAATCTGACTTTTTGCCTGTGTTCATCCATTTTCCATTGAAAATCAGTGCAAATATCCCAGAGCATGTCCCCGCCCCCTTATATTACAGTGAGAAATTAGCTAGCTACAACCTTACCATGTATCATGCACGGTACAAAATGATGCGGAGATAGTTTAGAGTCTGTTGTGACAAGACTCACCACAGCGTAAACAGATACAATTAGACTGGATTTTGGAACTATTGCCACAATCTGGTCGTGCCCTGAGGCTGCATCTGCTGCAAGGTTTTTATTGATTAATAAAATTGTGAAAACTACTCTTCGATTGCCTTTCGAAATCAAATGTCCAAAAACAAAGAAATATTCTCAATGTGGCGTATTCTCAAATTCTTATAAATAGTGATTTATATGCAACAGAAAGATACTGACTGCAATTACACAAACACAATACGTTGTTTTTAATGTTTTCAACACAAATAGTAAGCACCTGAACGTTACCAATCATTTCGCTGGATCAGCGTTGGCCCAAGTTTGCTTAACACAATTCGCTTTGTAAATTAGGCTATAATGTGCACTCTGAATTTGCAGAATTTTGCTTCGGAAAAGTTTTACCGTCCATTCACTGGATCTAAAATTTTGCAAGTACGATTTAAAACTTTCATAGCACACTGGGGGTTAACTAAAACTAATCACAATTCAGATTATCGCAGCATGTTTTTTGCCATTCTTTTGCGATCTCAAACGGGTATTCTAGAGCAGAGTTGTGAACTATTAATTTTTATCAACTCCTTCTTGGCTTTGTTTTCGCAGAGGAGCGTTAAGATGGAAGCGGTCTATTTCATCTCACTTTGAAACAGATGTTTAGAGCTCCCAATGTTCGGGAGCGCCAGCTGACTAGGGCTCCATGTGTAGACTTTATATTGGGAGTCGGAAACACTCATGGTGTCATTAAGGAGTCTAAAATAAATGTACTTCTTTTCGTTTTGGTGATACGGCATTGAATGTAGATTGCAGGGTAAATTAGGTCTATGTAAGAAAACATACGGTTTTGTTGAACAAGAGATGTACCGACGTAATCAGGAATCTGGATCCATTGATTTTGTTAGGAAGCAGATTCGTAGCACAATGGAGTGATATTACTCACTGAAGATGGAGTAACATATATGTAAGGGAGTCTATCGCAGCACCATAAAAGCTCTTGACCCAACATATGAAGATTACTTATGCAATTCTAGTCGGCTGATTCTCCCATACTTTGAGAACTTGTAAGAGATACCAGGACATGATTGCAGACCCCCCCCCCCCAGATTATGCGCTGGCTACACCATTTTGCATCGAATCGCGATAAATGAAACGGTTCTTTGGCCTCGCTTGCCTCACCATTCAATAAAATCACGAATGACATTTCACCTCACACCACTCTTATGTACTAACTCCTTATACAATGATTCGCTTCATCAATGGATTTCCGGAAATTGAGTCCTGGAATCCTACAGCACAGAAAAAGACTCTAAAAGCCGGCACCGTCCTTGCCAACCATCAGAAACCCATGTATACTGATTTCCCTTTACGGTGACCGAGCATCCACAATGATGCTGGATGGATAAATTCAAATATTCGATTCCTCTCAGTGGAGACGTATCTTTTAATTTCAATCCTGAGTGGACAATTCCCTGTTTTGACACCTCCCCCCCCCCCCCCCCCAAGTAGCCAAGGGAAACACAGTTATCCTGCATGTTACCCTTTAGGAATTCTGCATCTTTCACAATTTGGAGAGGAAGGGCCCGGTCTGCTTAATCGTGTCTCAAAGGATAATCCACGCCACTCTATCTGGGGAACATTTGTTGCACTTCCTCTGCCACATGACTATTTTTACTAACGCGACGAGATCGGACCTATATGCAATGATCCGGCTGCTGTCTCACGAGTCCTTTGCTCAAAATATCTTGTAATAAAAGTCAATAAACACTTTGCCTTTGCAATTATTTCCGTGCTTGCTATCTTCGGTGATTTGGGTATAGGGCAAGGATTCCCAAACTTGAGTCCGCGGACCTGCGACCTCATGGTCTTGGTCGGGAACCTCTGGTATAAGACCATTTGGATTCCTCAGAACGTTAATACGTCTTCACCAAGTGTTGGAGGAAGTCAGCAGGTCAGCTAGCATCCATGGAGAGGGATCACCAGTCGACGTTTCCGGCCCAGACCCTTCATCAGGACTCTACCGATGAAGCATCTCGGCCCGAACCGTCGACTGTTTATTTTTTTCCATGGATGTTGTCTGACCTGCTGAGTTCCCCCAGTACGGGGGTGGGGGGGGGGGAGTGAGTGAGTGAGTGAGTGTGTGTGTGTGTGTGTGTGTGTGTGTGTGTGTGTGTGTGTGTGTGTGTGTGTGTGTGTGTGTGTGTGTGTGTGTGTGTGTGTGTGTGTGTGTGTGTGTGAGAGAGAGAGAGACTCTGGATTTCCAACATCTGCATAATCTCTTGTGTTCAGTCTTCATTATATAGGAATGCACTGTTTTTCTACTTTCTTTTCTGCCAAAGTTCACAGCTTTAAAATTTCCAGGCTACATTCTATCTGCTCTGTTCTTGCTCACTCATCTGTCTATATACCCCGCACCGAAACGTCTCTGTAGCCTCCTTCTTACGGTCATCGTCTCTTATCTTTGGATTATCAAACAACTTGAATATGTTAGATTTGATACCCTCACGAAAATTATTGATATTGAGCTTATGTATCTGGAGACCAAGGCACTGATATCTGACGCACGCCATTAGCCCTTGCCTCCCAACACCCTGCAAAATCGACCCATTCAAGCCTACTCTCTGTTTTCTGTCCGCTACTGATTCTCAATTCACGTTAGGGCACTCGCTCTAATTCAGCGTGCTCTAATTTTGTTCAATACCCTCTTGCATGGCACTTTATCAAAGCCCTATTGAAATTCCAAATGCACCATAGCACAACCCCCGCCCCACTTCACTTATCCGCTATTTCAAACTTCAAAACCCCAATAGATTTGTCAAACACGATTTCCTTTTCATAAATCCATGCTGAGTTTGTCGAATCCAATTAATTTCAAAGTGCTCCCTTACCACTTTCTGAAAGATAGATTCCAGCGTTTTCTAACTACTGGGGTTCAAGATGGAATTTCTTTCGCCGCACAGAGCTGTAAGCTGCGTTTTGGGTCTTTGATTTGTATTGAGGAACCCGGACTATAAGTCTACCCAGCATACATTAAAACAATTCCTTTGAAGCGCACCCTCTATGGACTCCGCAGTCAGCTTGCCGACCCAATGCTGGGTTGTGTAACAGGAAATGATTGCAATTTATCAATCGCAAATTAAGTTGAGGTAAAGAATCTTTGACCCATTTGATCAGCGTTCCTGCCGTGCTATTTTCTGTGATTTCGGTGCCCTAGGTTCAACTTGCTTTCCTGCCAACCTGTTTCAGCTGTTGAGTGCTGTCTGCAAATAAACACTTAGACTGTTAACAGTTCCTTCACGACCTTGAACGGTATATTTTTATACCGCTCGGTAGAAGAGGTCCCAAACTTTTTTTTAAATTCCCACTTTAGGTGTTCCTCCTGCCCAATGAATTTTAACACCCTTTCCGTTAGCGCAACGCTATTACAGCGCCAGTAACCCAGAGTTCAATTTCCGCCGGTGTCTGTACAGTACTCGCTCCCAGCCTCCAATTCGAATGTGTACTGCGAAGCAACCTGCCTTTTCGCTCCCGGGTTGCAGTGCTGCCCCTTAGGGAACATCTAGTTCAAGATTTAAGATTCAAGATTGTTTATTGTCATTCTTCAGTGCACAAGTGTAAAGGTGAACTAAGTGATTGTCACTCCGCACCCGATACAGCATAAAAAAATAAGTTTAAAGTACTTATAAAAACCAAAGAAAAGCATACAATAAATATAAATAGAAAAGCAATCCTATATAATACAATGTCCACGTAATTGTCTTCGTAATACGACGCCTAACACTCGGGTCCCAGTGGTCTCTTCGTATTCCCGGAGCCCGGATATATTCTATGGTATGGTGGCTAAACACGCACGCTACTCCGGGTACTGATTCAAAAGCCCGCGCTCACATATAAATGCTAAGAACACGGACACCATCTAAGATGGCACATGAGTAATGCAAATAGTTTCACGCATCCCCCCAAAAATGTTCTCATTAAATTATATTATGTAATCAGAAGGATTGACCGTTGCCGACGGTTTCTTTATTCCTTATAGCTGCATTGCACTTGGAGCTCTTCCCCGCCAAACCCCAGGGGCGCCCTCGCTGTAATGCAGGTGTGTGGGTGTCTGGTGGGCAGGTTTTCAGCTGTATGGCGCACAGTTTCGCATGCGCACAACGAATGGCAGCAAAAGGCCAAATCGAGGCACCCACGTCGGCGCCCACTCTTTACAGAAAGGGAAGACATTCAGCTAATGGAAAGACTTTGAAAGAAGAAGACATGTGTTGGAGGTATAAGAATGGGAATGCACTGCAGAAATTTCCTTTACTCGTGGTTACCTTATTTATTGTAACTACACAACCCCATGGAAAAGTATTGACAAATGCACCGTGTTCCATGTTGCTCTGCAGTTTATTCCTAGTCCTCCAATGCGGATTCGGGCTTGCTAATTTGGAATTGAAAATACATTGTGAACGTTTGTTTGCAATTAGCAAATGGCGTTTATTACTATTGAACAATGACTTTAATATTGCACAAGTAACTGACTTTTAGAAAAGTCGGGAATCATGGAACGCTCTGGCCATTCCGCCCGTCTTGAACGTGTCTACTTTCCAGGCTCTTTCCGCACAGCCCCTTAACGTATTTACCTATTTTGTATTTCAATGTCCCACTCATTCAGCTTTTGCCCCCCTTTCAGGAGTATTACATTCCTGACCATGGAATACGTTTTAGAAGTTTCCTTCAATCGTTTTTCTTCCGTTTCCATCGGTTACCTATCTACCTGCCAAAGAAAATAGTTTATTTTACTTCCTTTCTCGATTCAGGCCACTTAAATAGTTTCACACAACCTCTTGACCTTCTTTGGTGTAAGCAGAACAACATCAGAGTGCTCGGCTTCGTTACATAATTAGTTGCTATTCCTCGGTCCCATTCAGATAAATATCTTCTGACCCTTCCTTTTGAGACCATGGAATCCTCGAAGGGTGAATCCCAGCAAACCACTTCAGTACATCATGACAGTCACTAACTACAGAAATACTTATATCGATAGAAAATATTAAAATCCTAAACTGGGCAGCGTTTCTGCACTTTGCTGTGTTTCTCTGTAAAGAGTATTCATTTGAGACTCCAAATTTCATCTGGTTAAGGTACCATAACCTTCCTGGTATGTCAATCTATAAGAAACTTTCGCAAACTCCACATTAAACTCAAGGATTTATGCAAATCTGCTCGGTGAAACCCTTGAAAACAAAATGCGTGATATATTTGATCGTTTTACATAAGAAAGTGTCGAAGACTACTTACACTTAAATGTTTCATAGACCTTAAAATAAATCTTTAAAACACACTGAATAAATGTCAAGGCATTTAGCTTAGTGTACGATACATGATAAAATTCACAGAAAAATGCTTACATACGTAGATCCATATATAATCAATATTTAACGTCATCAAACAATACCTGTAAAATTCATCAGTCCAATACTCTGGCGGAGTGCTCATTAATACCACTATAACTGCCAATTTACAGGCATTCCGTCTATCCTGAAAGTCTTTTTACTCCCTTACGATTCTCACATAGCTTTCCTCGCTTCAATTGCCACCTGATTGTATTTTTTTCGTTGCAGAATTGGGAACCCGGGAATTCTCACATATAAAGTTTTTTTTAAAAAAAACACGGCAGTTTTGGCAATAAACTACAATCAGTACAAATGTCAATGTAGTCCTTATGGGACAAAATATGAGGAGCCTCTCTGCCATTTTCCATGAGGCCAAAGATGAGCAAATAAGGATTGTACAGCTTGGCGTACAGTGCATGGCCACAGACAGCATTGTTCCCAGTACCGCGCTGTCTCTTCCGTATTTTGAGTGTTCAGGAGGGAGTACATTCTGACACGATTATTGCCACCAGGCTGAAATAAATGAAAAATACACACTACAGATCTTGGGACATTCATAATCCGACTAGCTGAGTTTTAACATTAGTACAAGTGCATAGACTGGTGTGTAAAGTCTCATGTTTTGGTTAATCTTGTTCTGGAGGAGGCAAAATATATGGTGCTTTTTAAACATAGTGCATAATTACAATAAGTGGTAAGCTTAGAGAATAATGAGGCAATAAATTTTAAATGGCACGGGATAGAAACATCAAAAATATTTTGTCCTTCAGTCCCTTTGTTAATTGCTTGACTTCCTCATCCTGTAACTCCCCCAAATACATTTTGACGTTGTGCAGAACTCTGCAGTATTAGCATGCAGTGGAAATACTATTCTTAAAGGGAATGGAATAATTTCCTCTTGGTGTGTTTTAATAAGACCAATTACTGCTGAGTGAGTGTAGCAATGGACATCATCCAGTATACAAAATTTTAAAATACAGCCCCAGAAATGTGTCAGTAAACTTTGTGAAATCTATATGAGCAAAAATAGTTCTTTGCACTGAAAAAAATAACAGGTACAGCGGCATGTTATATGTAATATAAATAAATCTAGAGAATGTTTAAGCCAAGCATTGTACCCAGATGATTATGACAGAGGCAGCAAGAGTGATGGCTCACATTTAGAGCCCATGTTCAAAATGAAGGGATAACAATTTCTTCATATTGTGTATCATAATGAACTTGCATGTAATACAGTTGAGAAGTGCCAACCTGGTTCCTAATGAACACGTGCCTAGAGGACAAAACGATACCGAGTTGTTTATAATGTGGTCATGGTTCGCCGACTTTACAGATTGACTGCTGTTGGTTACAGAGAGAAAAAAAAGTTCCACTGATGCAGGATGTGTTGCTAGTGTTACTGCCAACTGTTCGGGTAGAGGGAACTTGAACCAATTGTACTTTGTGTAACGTGGGAATGTCTATGCGGACACTGACACTGTTTGATGATATTGAAGGTGCTGCATTCCGCAGCGTTCAGGACCAAAATGAATGATAAGAACTGGAACTACTGTGCACCCAAATCGAGCTTCATGCCAAAGGCACCCGTGATTCAGTTAATTCTCTAAAAATATGGTGCATATAGTGGAAATTCTCTTTTCATATCAACATAATTTCATATTACCACTGAGGATGGGTGGACCATGGCTTAAGCATGAAAGGTGAAATGTTTAAAAGGGTCATGAGGATCTACTTCACTCAGAGGGTGGTGAGAGCGTGGAACTACCTGCCAGCAGAAGTGGTGGGAGTGGATTCGATTTCGACATTTAAGAGAAATCTCAATAGGTATACGGATAGGAAGCGTATGTATGACTATGGTGGGAGTGCAGGTCTATGCGGCTTGGCAGCGTAATAATTCGGCACGAACTAGATGGACCGAAGGGCCTTCTTCTGTACTGAATGCTCTATGACGCTATGACTATAATGAATTATGTTTCAAATTTAAATGCTTAAATTATAAACAGGGATTACTGGAATCTGCAAGGTAAAGCCCAGAGGGGGTTCGTACTTGAACGTTCACTTAAAAATGTGATTCAGTCATTTGTTTCTCTTTGTATGCTTATTTATTTTTCTTATATCAGCGTGATTAAAAAAAAAAGAAACACACTGCTATGGAATACTTGAAGGTGAATCGTGCAGTGTGATTTGAGAAAAAACTAATATGGATTTTTTTTGCTGATTCAGTAATAAAATTTGGTTAACTGGTGCATACAAGATGTGAGATTCAGTTACCAGTTTTATTGTTGTTTTTTTTTATATTCTTGTAAAATAGTTTACTTTGCACGCCAGCTTAAATCTGAGAACATAAATTGAAGTAAAGAGATGAAATAAGGGCAGCATATAACTGAATCCAAAACTGACAGTTATTAGTCTGCAAACCTCCCCAACCATAGTATGAGTAATTCACTTGTCAGTAAATAGAGTGAGATTCCGGACAGTTCGATAACGGATGTTGTAGCCCTACTTTTCAATTAAATTTTGAGATTAGTATGACCCACTAAGGTGCACCCCACGCCCATATACAGTTTTCCACCAATGTGGTGACTAAATTGCGTATTGCACACGTCACTTCCATTCTGTTGGTACAAAATGTAAATGGCTACTTGTTCTATTAAACCGGCTTTATTGTCCCTGACCTCGCTTGGAAACGCCGTTGTAATATTACTCTCCATAAACACCCCACTCGTCATTTTCTCTGGGTGCGCATCTTGATCTTACTTACTAAAGTTCAACTTGAAGACGGATGAAACATTTTCACCAAACTTGATTAAAGGTGGTTAGTCAATTAAAATATATCGTTGTAGGAAACTGTGAGATCACATTATTGCTGTGCTTATGTGATTAATCTATCCGATAGATTCTATTGAGTGAAAGAAATGTTGATTATTGAAGGAAGCTTTTAGCCACTCATGCCGTCCATGGCCTTGACACCCCACCCCCACCCCGCTCTTTCTTCTAAACCGGGTAGATGCAAGCTGAATTTACTTATTAACTTCTACTTCAACTCCCTTTAAATCCTGATGAGTAACGATTACTTCTCTATTTCGATATATAATCCAGTTTTATTAATAAAAAGAAAATATACAAACTGCGACTAGAAAATTTATCTCCGAGCCTCGGATTGGAATTTTTCCTGATAACGCACACAAAATGCTGGAGGAACTCTGCAAGTCAGGCGGCAGCTGTGGACGGAGATGAACGGTGGGTCTTTCAGGCCGAGGCCCTTCATCAAGACCGAGTCGCCTCCGATTATTCCTCTCCATAGATGCTGCCTGACCTTATGAGTTCCTCCAGCACTTTGCGGGTGTTACTTTGGATTACTAGCATCTGTAAAATATGTGGTGTTATCCTTTTCTTGATAAATTGCTACTCCACCGGATAGCACATCAGGACTATTTTCACGGCTGTGTGAAATGGCAGGGCACCGTTACTGTACTATTTAAAATGAGTTAGGAATGGGCCATAAATGGCGTGTTTTTCCGCGACACTAATATAACCTATAAACGAATACTGATATAAGTACAACCAAGTAGTACGGAGACACATGAAGTTGATGATGACACTCACTGCCTGCCCTGATACAAACTCGAGAAGCTGCATTTTTACATTTCTGCTCTGCATATGTTTGGATGTCATATTATATTATCTTCAGATGAAACTTGGCAGATTTTACAAACTTTTCAAAGGGTATCTCTAGTTGATTAAATCAATTAACGGGCCTGGCTGCTAGTTTGTTCTCAAATCAGAAACGAGTTTAGGTTATGAAGATTCTAGCATCCACGATATCACGAGGTGACAGCGCATTAAGGTTGAACATGTGATTCCTTCCAAGCAATATAATTAGTCGGATCTAAATATCTCTGGGTCACTTTTATATTAGGTAGGATAAACATATTTACAGTTCCCTCTATTATTTTTGCCATAGCTACCAAATCGTTCCTTGCCAAAGGATACGTTGGAAAACAATAAACAGCTTGAGTTCTCTTGTGTCTTTTTTGTACTGTGCAGATACTTTGGCTTACGATCTTGGCATATATCCAACAAGAGAATTTTTTTTATGATTCATTACAGCATAATGGACGTATTAAGGCATCCTGTAGCGTGTCAGTCCTGGAATAAGATTTAATTGGGACCAAAATCTTAGCATTCTTGCGCATTTTACTTTTCCTTCTGTATAATTGGAAAAGAAGCCGTGGGAATGAAGAAAATAATGCATTGTCCTGGGGTATCTCCACTCATTAGAAAAGTTCGTCAGTAACCCCGTTAAACGTGTAGTATGGAAATACTTTATCTAAGTTAAAGAAATTCTTCCTTTCGGCGCCACCCGAGGAGGAGAACCGTGGGGTTTATACAAATAGTATTATCTTAGGGTCAAGCTATCTGGCGACGTTATTTATACGGTAATCTATTACGGTATAAGCCAGCGTCAGCTCGTCACAAGAAGGGCTCGGCGAAGTCCATTCGGGGAAGCATTTATACTTCGATAAGGTACCCGTACATTCACTTGCTACTCTATTACACTGCTTTGAAAAAGTATTCAGCCCCAACCCTTTGTTCACATAAATGAGTATTAATTCCAGGGTTTATGATTTTTTATTTGTGAATCACATGCTCCTTTTTTTTTTACCACAGCAGGGCCCCCCAAAACAGGGAAAATTGTTAAGTAAAACTAAAAATTCAAAAATTGCAATGACAGCAATTCGAAAGTATTCACCCCCTTTGCCCAGTACTCAGTTGAACCACCGGCTGCAGCTGTTACAGCCAGTAGTCTTTTTGGATGTAGGTAAATTTCTATTAGTTTTGTACAACGTGATGGTGCCCATTCCCCCTTGCAAAATTGCTCAAGCTGTGCCAAGTTAGTTGGTGAGCGGGGTAGACAGCAACTTTTGGTCTTGCCAGAGATGTCCAATGGCTAAGGTCAGGACTCTGGCTGGGTCACTCAAGGACATCAATTTTCCATTTGAAGCAACTCTGTGGTTCAACTTCGTTCCGCTGAAAGACGAATTTTTCTCCCCGTTTTACATTAGGGATAGTGTTACCCGGCTGATGCGCAATGTTAGATTTATGCCACACGTACCGCTTAGTGCTGAGGCCACAAACTTCCACTTTAGTCTCATCCGACCTCAAGACCTTCTTCAACATCTTTACAGAATTTCCTAAGTGACGCTTAGCAAAGTCTCCACGGGCAAGGAAATGTTTTTTTTTAGCTAGGGTTTCTTCCTTGCCACTTTTTTGCAAATACCCTTTCTGTGCAAGGCCTTAGAGATTGTGGAGCCATGCACTTCATCTCCGTTGCAGCCACTGACTTTCACAGCTCACTCAGAGTAACTGTTGGCGTCACAGTAGCCTCTCTCACAAGTCTCATTCTTCTTCGGCGACTAAGTTTGGCGAGGCGGATCGACGTGTGGCTGCAGTTTCTTATTTTTTCCACTTTTTCACGATGGACGGCACTGACCTCTAAGATATGCTCAGTGCCTTTGTGACGGTCTTGTACCCCTCACTAGATCTGTGCTTCTCGATTATCATTTCCCTGGCTTGTCTTGAATGCTCTTTTGCCGTCACTTGGGGTTGAAAATCTACCATACTGTTGGACCTTACAGACAGAGGGGGTATTTATTCTTATGGATTCATTGAAAACAGGTGAACCTCCAATTTTCTGCATCAACAAATAGCCTGAGTTGGTAAGGTAGTATACAGTACTGCACCTGAGGAAGGTTAGTACAGCAGTTACAAAGAGGATGAATACTTTCTCAGGCTCACGATTTTGGTTTTTAATTTGTAATAAATTGTTGATAGGTTTTGGAAGTTTTTTTTAATTCGACATGATGCACTATGTTTTGTAGATTAGCTCAAAAATCCTACTTTAATATATTTTAAATTTAGCAAATGATACAGTAAAATATGAAAATAGTTGTAGGGATTGAGTATCTTTTCAAGGCTCTGTAGATCTCCCATAAATCTACGAACAGATGAATAGAATTAACACTCCTGTTCGGATCCGGCTGACAGATTCGAATAGAGAATGTCCTGATATACCTTTGCTATAATTCGGTTTTAATTTGAGATTTAGTCTGGGATTTGAGGGAAGAGAAATGAGCTGAGATCTCAAATGCGCGAAGGGCTTCCAAGTTCATTTTGGTGTTCTACCTTAATTAGGCGCAGTAAACTCGTAATTGTCTTATAACTTGTTAGAAATTTATTGAAATCAGCTTTCTGCTGTTTGAACGGCTGCATGGTGTATTTGTTTCAGCTCGAATGCTTCTTAATGCATACTTGCTTCTTCATCATGGTACACTGAAGCATTCTCGACCCAATTTCTATGCCTTTAATGTCACAACTTTTGTTTTTATTGAAACGAAGCAGAGTTTATGGAATAATGAAAGATTCACGTAAGAACTCTTAAATGTCATATTCAGTTGTGTGTAACCTAACTGGAATCCATTCGTTTACCACATTGCTTACCTTCACAACTTGGGAGCTCTCCATCTCGAGTACTTACACTTGCTGCGAAGTATAATTATAAATCCCAACTGTGTTATTACCCTTCTGAAACGTGTCACCAATTAAGTTAAAGATTGTATCTCTTTTTTCGAAAATATTCTGCTTCACCTCTGCTACCCCTGTCTCAAGCCTTGACTGTTCTGCTGGTCTCCCATTTTCACCTCAAATCTGACCAACCTACTGTTAATAACGTAAACCGCAGCAAATGCAACTCACACATCGCCATCTCTGTGTTCACTGACCTATCCCAGCTGTTTGACCAGTCACATCTTGAATTCGATCTTCTCGGTTTTGTTTTGTCTCCATGGCATCGTCATCTTCCCTCTCTCTCCACTATCACTCACATCGACCCCGCCAAAGCCAACCCGCCCCCCCCCCCCGGTCCGCAGATACTCTGTAACCTCCACGAGCCTCCGGAGAACTCCGTGTCCTCCAACACAAGACGCCTGCCTATTCCACATTTTCTTTATCCCACCAGAGCCCAGTATGGAATCCCCCTCCCCCCCCCCACTACCATGCGCATCCACCCAGCTCCTAAATATTAACCGCCTTAGCACCCTGCTGTCCTCCGATTTTCCCTTTAAATCTCGCATCATTAAATCACCCGCAATAATAGAACCTCGTTCAGTTTGGTATTTACCGTGCTTCTGTGAAAAACCTTTGGTTATTTTGCTCCCTCGAAAAGCAGGTTTTAAAGAATCTCGAACCAAAAATGAAAAACTCATTTTCAATAGAAAATGAGCGCCCAAGAAGAAGGGTGCTACTTGTTTTTAATGTCTGACTTTAAATTCTTTTTTCGTTTCCTTTTATTCGTAAAATTGCAACCCAAGGAACCGTTAAAATGCAATGAGCTATTTCAAACTATAAAATAAATCTATTATTAAAGTACGTATATGTCACCACATACTTCTTAAATATACTATATTTAAGGGTTGACAATTGAAACCCGGATCTTACTAGAGTATCTGTAAGTTTTCCATTACTTGGAGCTATTTTATTGTCCTCGGGTTGTGGTGCAGTATAACACCTCGACTTCTCTGCCCACGAGATTCTCACAAAAACAAAAACAAACAATTCAAAAGAAGTTTGGAGGAAATCTATTCTCGTTCTTTGATGGCGATTCTTTGCTACGAAATTTGTATCTCTCCCAAATGTTTCCACTATGTAACGATAGAAGTAAACTAGAGTTAATATTAAGGGTTCAATGTTAAGTTATAGCCAGCAGAGAAACAATAACAATGTAGCCTGCAAGCTGAAAGTGACATTGACTCTTTCACAAGATTGATCGTCACTCGTCAAATTGCTCCCAAAGAAAAACAAAGCTAATGTTTATGGCATAAATCAGCCAGAAGTACTCAGCTTTTCCCCCCCACTTTCTCTCTCTCTCTCGCTTTGGACGGTGTAGTTTGAGATGTGCATTGTGTGGGGGTCAGTACGCTGTAAGAGTCAGCGGAGTTTTTGCTGTTTAATGGGTGACAGCGTAAAACTTTACCCAGTTTAAGTCAGGGATGGCCAAAGAATTGGAGCCGGCTATGCACCCGAGCCGACTGATGGATGAGTTGTTAATATAACCCGGCACCTTTCGACTCGGGGCGCCGCTCCTTCATCAGCTCAGACTCTGAGTTATTGCCCAGTGTCCACTCACATGGCAACTTAACGGGAATTGATGTACAGGTGCGGCAGGGACAGAAGAGCGGAGAAGGGGCAATGGATTCCACAGTGCTATCTCACATTTACAATCCAAACACTAGTCTGTCCTAGGACGCGCCCCGTCCCCCGGAATAGAGTGTTCTGTACGTCCATTCCTCGTAACCAAATCGTCAAAGTTTTATTTCTTTTGTGGTCCCATTGCTCTCTAATAAGCAGTTTTGTTTAATATACTCGAATTTGCCTTTTGCTCGAAACAACGAAGCGCCTTTCTAATTGTCTAAAGCCCCGTTATTCTGCAACATAGTTCACGGGAGGCAAAACAAAGCAACGGTCAAAATATGATTTAAAACGAAGCAAACAATACTTGCACACTCACAGATCCAAGACATCCTCTGCCTCTCCACAGCCTGTTTCGTCAAACAATAAATGGATGATAGCGCGTAAAAATTTACTACTGGGAATAAGTTCTAGACTTGACACTACGGAGCACCAGTCTTTTAAAGGCTGCCCCGATTATATTGAAGTACGATTTAATTTCACGCAATGTAAGAGCGAATATTCAATTACTCCCAACCCAAGTGGCCCGAGATGAAGTTCCCCCAAGGGATGACTCACCGTAGCAGGGTATCAAGGCGCCGTTGGGGCTAGCTTCTTGAATCTTCTTGTTTTGAACAGGGGACCTCGCCGTCCGTCCAGCGCTCTGCATATAGAGATATTTGTTAAAGGCGCTGTCGCCGATGGGGTTTTGAACGTTGGTATCCAATGACTCGCATTCCTGGTGGAAAGGGTTCCTCGACTTGTCACCATAACTTTGGCCTTTGTTGGCCAGGAAGTTGGGGCCGAACTTGTCACTTGGCTGGAATGTTCGAAAAGGAGAGTGTTGGTGCTCTCTCCCCTGCGGAGCTGTGTTATAATACGAATCCATGCTGGTTATCTCACAATATGACACGCAGGTCTCCCCGTTCATTCCCAAACAAAAAAACAAGTTTCGAGTGCTTAAGGAAAGCGCACTGCCAGCGTCGCAGCGCGGAACTGACTTGCGAGCGATTCGGAATCGCGCAGCAGAGATGGGAGTCGACTTGAACTCGAGTCCTTTTGTGGGTTTTTCCGTGAGAGGCAGGGGCTTGCAGATGCAACGGCTTGCTATATCCCAGACCCTCAGCGTCTCCCACCTCTTCCCCCCAATTAATATGTAGATCAGATAAATGGGGAGGTCAGATCTCCTCACAAAACACTTCAAAAGAAGAGACAATTAAACACATGACAGTAATGTAATTAGGAGGATGAATATATATCTGTTCCTATCTTAAAATCCAACCAGGGTCAATTTAATGAGCATGCTGTACTTGATTTGAAACGCCCCTGTTGAGTCCCGTCTTTGTCTGAACACTTCAACTCTGATTCGTTTTTCTGATATTTTTTACAACGATAAGGTTACGCATAAACACCGGCGTCAGAAAGTGAAGTTTAGTTGAAGTCTATAAAATGTTGCCATTCGCATTTCAGTGTTTAACAAGGGAACAGTCTGAGGTGAACAATGGCTTGAACGTACATTTATCAAAAGAAAACTCTTTTAATAAATGTCTTTCAAATTGAGTCTTAAATGTCTTTCAAATCGAAATATTTTTTCTCACCTCGCCGGTCTAGCCGACTAAACATTGGTAACAGTCGCTTTCAATGATTGCCAGTTTCACGTTTCGTTAACTGGTTGTAACGGTAAATCATTTCAGCAATATGCCACTTTGGGTCGAGCTCTGCGGTCACGTCTCGGTGTTCGTCGCTTAAGCAGAATCCCACTTTGACGCTGTTTGGGGAATCGGTTCAAACACTCGATGCCGATCCGCGAGCGTGGGCGAACTCGTCTGCTCATCATTTAAAAAAAAAACTTAGTGCTGCCATTGTTAATTCTTTCCTTAAATAACCCTGGGACCTAATGAAAACCAACTCAGAAGTTTCAATTTAAACTTCCTTTACCTTCATTCCCCACCCCACCCCCCAGACAATTCAGTGTTAAGAGCAAGTTTCCATAAACCGCTTGGAGGAACATCCTTAACAAATTTGTACCTGAACGATTTTGCTAATATTTTATAACATATACATGAAATATTTATAACATGTATATTTGTAATGATCTAGCCACAAAATCGGGGGAAATTAGCTGGGCATGATTCAGAATAATGTAAAAGCTGAAGAAACAGTTGTTTCAATATTGTACATTATTTTCGGAAATACACATTGCGGTACTCCTATTAGGTTGTTTTCAGATCATTAGAGTACCTATACAGCGGAAGATCTTGATGGCTAGTTTAGCAGTCTATAAATTCAAGTACTCAAAAAGGGCCAGGTAGAAAATACAACACAGATGACAACTTCCGCATGGAGGTGTTTTATTTGTGTTTTACTTTGTACTTGTTTTATGTATTGGCTGTGAATATTCCATGTTTATCTCCGGCTTCCACTGGGTTGTCATTGCTATTTTTAAACACACGGGCAGATGCAAGTGTAACATTTAATTCCTCATTGTTTTTAATAATCTTGGAGATTTCTCCATTGGTTAATTCTGAAATTCAGCGGTAGTTCCCGTGATGCATCACTCTTAGGGTTTAGCACTTCTCATTATAATTTAATTTTTGAATTCAATAATTTTAAAATATAATTTCTGGACGGGGTCAATAAAGCCCATTGAAAAGACTGTTTAGAAATCACAGGCCAGGTTCTTATTTGACATTAATGAACCGTGGGGGTAGCTTTCTTTTAAAAAAACATAATTTTGCTTTATCGATGCGAATAACCAACCATAACAGTTTTGTATCCGTAGTAACCATTAGCAATGAAAGGGAGACGAAAGGAGCATACCTTGTTTCTTAAAGTAAGTTTTGACTGCATTATTTATTAAAATATAATTCTTCTAAGTTCAGGCAATGATTTACATAAGCAACGGTGGGGATCGTGGTCAAGTTTAACCATTTTTGAAAATTGTGCAGGCTCCCTCGTACTGAGAGCACAGTGAGCCTGGGAATCTTTAAACCAACATTAAGCTTATAATGATAACATGTAATGTGTTGCTTGGAATCGCAGTTCACCTTCCTTCCGCTAAATTGAATGATGATAATACAAGAACATCCCGACACGTTAATATTGTTCAAAGGCTCCGTAGATTAATCATGAACGACGTCTAGGTGACATTTCATGCGAGGTTTTATCTGTGTTGCCCCACATCATCATGAATATGAAGGCATTCTACAAAGTCTTTAAACTTTCGAGTGTAGTTTTCTGACATGAATGCACATCCAATGAACAATCGTCAAGAGATCTCAAACTGCCTGCAGTACAAGGGGACATCGAACTAAATTCAAACTATTACAATCAGTCTAATAAATCGTTTTTAAAGGCATGTATCTTCAAATGTAACAATGATGTGTCGATAAGTTTAGTGTTTAAAGTTCTTTCTGAATATCTGGGCTGAACATTGAAAGTTTAAATTCAATGTCGTCACCCCATCGGAGGCAGACAACAGACGAGTCTATGGAATATAAACATAGGCGCGAGAATTTTAGTTCCACCCAAATCAGCTGCATTTAGTCATGGACGGTGGGGGAGATAGTGAGCGGGTGGGGTGAAGGCGTAATCATTGCTGTTAACGGAAAAAACCGACCCCAATAAACCGAAAGTCAGCCGAACACTTCAGGATTCTAAAGCGTCCCTCCCTGTCGCCGAACGGAAACAGACATTCGCTTCTAAGTTTTATCCTTTCCTCTTATGTTGAATTAATCAGGGGTAATATGTTGCATGAGCCCAAGAAGGTGTTAAAACAACCTTATCCGCTTTGAGAAATGATTTCCTCCAATTTCAAGCCCTTCTTATTCTCGTATTTTCTAAAATGTTATAACGCATGCTGTAGAGATACTATATATCCATTAAAGACCCAGTGGTAGCTATTACACTAACACCAGATAATAAAACATCTAGATTTGTTTTTCAGACAGATTATCTAAAGGTAGCTCATCACGTTGGCATAGGAACAAAAGAAATCTTAAACGGTTAATGAGGACAAATATAAAGTTCAACGACTTGTTGAAATAAAATATCAAATCTGAAGTTATTGAGTATACGGGATTGGGTGTATATAAACCTCTAGCAAGGCAGTACATACAAGCATTATCAATAATGATAGTTGACATGTTTTGTCCTTTTTGATGACACCGCCCTTTTGTCTGTGTGTGTGTATGTATGTGTGTGTGTATACACCACGCACACACACACACACACACACACACACACACACACACACACACACACACACACACACACACACACACACACACATATATATATATATATATATATATATATAGGAGTCGCTTTATATATATATACATATAAAGCGACTCCTATATAGCACAATATGAAAGAACAGGGGATTAATTTACTAAAGAATCGCAACAAAAGATATAGATTCGTTAACGGCAACCCGTTAATGCTAGTATAGCAAACGGAGGTTACATAGCCGTGGTCGGAATCACGTATTGGGTAGTAACTATACCCCGTTATCACGTTGCTTTATTATTTTTTTTAAAATCTAAATGCATTTATTCTTGGCGTATTTCTCTTCAGCGTTTGGTATAATAGTTAAAATTCTGCGCCAGAGCACCTTTGGTTACGTTGTTCTGATCTGAATTGCAATTCTGCTCAGATCTAATTGCTGTACTTCGATATATTTTAAATTACCCAACGTAGTTGATTAGGTAAATTTAGCTATATTGAAATACGAATTGTGGACTGTAGGTGACTCAGTAAAAAATGTAGCGATAGGGATACGGCGGTATTTTGGGTTGTGGTGTATCCAATAAAAACAATAAGACCAGTTGTGTGAGGTGGGGAGCACCCGTATCCCACCGTAAACGAATCAATATCGATTTAAATACTTCTATTTACGGAATAAAGCAATAAATGGACAAGTGCAGCAAAGACTATACAAAATATTTACCGTTTGGGCAACTGTTATTAGTTTTCAAGGTGTTTTTAATGACCTTATTAATTAACTTTGCCATACGTTGGTGACAGAAGAATGGACCTTTGTCAATTTTCCGAAATCTATTGTTCAATTTCTATATAAAAACAAATATATCGAACTAATTATTTAGCATAAAATATGAAATTTATTACAATAAAAATGACTTTGCGACAATAATACCGTCTCCCCGAACTGCGCTTGGTTTCCTGCTTGCTTCATTAAGATCTTCATTTTAGAACATAGTAAATGTCAGCCGAAGTTCATTTCCGTTGCTAAAGATCAGGTAGTCTGCAGTTCACAGCACTTTAATATTTTACTCGGAAGTTTGAGGATAATTTGGGGAAACTAAATTTTTCTTTAAACGTTTGCTTCACTTATAATGAATTGCACTCGCGATATATTTGATTTTGTAACGGACTGCAATCAGTATTGAATACGTTGTTCAGGATATCATTTCAGTTAGCAGGTCATTAAGCGGCAGAGAATATCATACTCTACAAAGTAGACAATATCCGTAATATAAACTGTAGTGTTTTTCGGTGTTTCTGCATTCTGTTGCCTTGCTTCCCAGTGTAATTTGTTCTCAAGCTTCTTCGGCAATAAGTCATTATATGGATGCACGCTGTACTGAGACAAAAATTAATTTTGAACATTTATTGATACAATTCTATTCAGAAATTCGTATAATAATCCTACTCAGTTACGTAGTTTAAGACAGCATCGTCCTTGGGATCATGCGAAATTACTTCTTGACATGTGGAGGCAGTTCGATCTTTCGATTCTGAACACAATCGACCGTTTAATTAACGAATTATGGGTGTGTGATGACAAGTAGGAACTCGGAGCTTAAGAGGTAAAACGGAATTCAATTGAGAATGACAACACTGTGCAAAAATCTTAGGCATACATATAGCTAGGGCGCCTAGAACTTTTGCACAGTACTATATATATATCGGTTAAAATGGGAAGTAGGATGGTAAACAGAAATAAGAATACCTAGCTTTGTATTAGCTCAGAAGTATTAAGTGTTATTTGGTAACTGGAAAGACATAACATTCGGTATTGTGCAAAAGTCTTAGGCACCCTAGTTATATAAATGCACACGACTTTTGCACAGAACTGCAGTTTAAACATTGCTGTTGAATATCCTTTTATGTCTTGAATGAACGACGATTTAGAATAATCGCAGCCATCGGAATTTCGCAGGAAACTGACATAATCGAGGGTCTGACAGAACCGACCAGCATTTCGTGCATTTTGAATGTAAACACGGGAGTTAAGTACAAATCCAAAATTTTAAACTTCTATGAATCCCGAAGAATCCTCTACAATGTTTTACAATCCCTGTAATGGCACACATGCGGGTTAACGCCACATACCAGGCTCGTAGTTGTAACTGTGAATGAATATAACAGCACACTATTCCGACATACGCAATATTATACTATATTTAATAAACTAATCTACGACGCTGCCGACCCAGTTGACCATGCCACATTCACATAATGTTTATTGAATTAAATTTAGCCGCAGATTCAAATACGTTACTCTTTTTCAACAACTGTAAATGAAATTCGGAGAGTGATGTACTTCAAGTAAAATATGGGAACGGAATATCTTTGATACTAAACTTGGGAAATGTGGTGAGTATAATGGAATTAGAAAAAATAAACGACCTTTACGCAAAAGGATTATCAGGCCTCATGACTTGTGATAAATAGCAAATATTATACACGTTGTTTCTCAGGTAACCAGTGTTATTGTCTGATGCAATGTAGGTATTTGGTGCATTGAACTGTATTCATTTATGCTGAGCGTCTCAGGGAGGTGTGCTAGCCCACTACTCTACTCTCCCTATACTCATGACTGTGTGCCTAGGTATAGCTCAAAAGCCATCTATAAATTTGCTGGCAGAATCTGAGATGGTGACAAAAGGGTGTACAGGAGCGAGATATACCAGCTAGTTGAGTGGTGTCACAGCAACAACCTTGCACTCAACATCACTAAGACCAAAAAGTTGTTTGTGGACTTTAGGAAGGGTAAGACAAGGAAACACAAACCAATCCTCATAGAGCGATCAGAAGTGGAGAGTGAGCAATTTCAGGTTCCTGGGTGTCAATCTAACCTGGTCTCAATGTATTAATGCAGCTTTAAAGAAGGAACGACAGTGACTATATTTCATTATGAGTTTGAATAGATTTGGTATGCCACTAAAAACACCCAAGAACTTCTACAGATGTACCATGGAGAGCATTCTGACTGGCTGCACCACTGTCTGGTATGGGGGGGTGGGGGGAGGTGGTACTGCACTGGATCAAAGTAAGCTGCAGAGAGTTGTAAAATTAGTCAGCTCCATCTTGGGTAATTGGCTCCATGTTATCCAAACATCTTCAAGGAGTGGTACCTCAGAAAAGCGGCTTCCATCATTAAGGTCACCCACCACCCAGGACATGCTCGCTTTGCATTGTTAGTGTCAGGTATGAGATACAGAAACCTGAAGGCACACAGTCAGTGATTCAGGAACAGCTTCTTACCTGCTGCCATTTGATTTCTAAATGGACGTTGAACCCAGGAACACTACCTCACTACTTTTTTCCCAAACAAATCTATTTTTGCACTACTTATTTTAATTCAACTGTTTCATATACATACATATTCTTACGGTAGTTCAAATTTTAAAAATATTTATCATGTAATGCATTGTAATGCTGCTGCAAAGTTAACAAATTTCATGACATATGCTGGTGACATTAAAGCTGATTCTGATTTTGATTATACCCAGTGCCTTAGGCATTCAATTTAGTGCGGTTGTCAGATCTGACCAAACCACATATCATACATTTATTCTTAGGCAGTGTCGCAGTGTCGGAGCCACTCCAAATCCATGTGTTCTGACGTGAGGGATGAGCCTCGCACACCCTGATATGTGTGGGGTAGAAGGAAGGGCAGGCGAGTGGTTCAGGAGTTGCTGACCCTCCCTGCCACTTAAGCTGATGTGTGTTCCTGATCCACTCCACCTTCTCAGTGCCATCCAAATATTCCTTGTCCATATGACTGGTCATGGATTAGGGATTCCCATGATTTGGTGGAGATGCTACACTTAGTCATGGAATATTCTTCAGGAAACCACCTGGGCTTCCCCCAGCTGTTCTGGTTTGCTCCCACATTCCAAAGGCCTGGGTTAGGGGTTGTAAGTTGTGCTCATGCTTTGCCGGTACAGCCTACACATATTTGGACAGTATTGGTTGCCGGTGTAAATGCCACATCTCACTGCATGTTTGGATGTACTGTGACAAATGAATCTAATCTAATCATTGAAGCCCAAAAACAAACCCTTTTCTTTAGTCCATGTTTTAATTCCATTCTGTGACAAAGGGAATCAATTCCGCCTGGGGCCAGAGCTGACTGACTGTATTAGGA
Organism: Hemitrygon akajei; assembly: GCF_048418815.1. Lineage (NCBI taxonomy): Eukaryota > Metazoa > Chordata > Chondrichthyes > Myliobatiformes > Dasyatidae > Hemitrygon > Hemitrygon akajei. Next base: position 163,157,457 of record NC_133129.1, on the reverse strand, counting down.
CTGCAGTGCCCCATATCTTGTCCTGAGAGAGGATGTGAATTTGCTTTTCCTGTAGATGGATACGGTGGATTCTCCAGAGGCAGTACTGGTGGCATCTCTCCACGTTTTCAGTCGTTCTTGTCTCCAAAGTTCCATGAGGGCAGAATCACATTTGCCCTGTTTCGCATGCACCTTCCGCTGGGTTTAAGAACTGAACTTTCCAACATTTTCCGCTGCCCCTGCCGTTTGTTAGCGCAGTGAAGGCAATGGGGTATTTTATCACTGACATGCACCTTTACAGATGAAATGATCCACATTTTTCATGGTCTTAGAATAGATATTGTCTGAGGGTAGTTCTGTACAGTGGAGGAAAGTCAGCAGAGGATCTTCACTTTGCAACTGTGAACTAAAACCCCTTTGTCATATGTTTCATTTAATTAGTTGCTGATGACAAAGGGCCCAGCTTTAGAACATGTGTACAATTAACTATCATCTGAATTGCACAGATAGATTACCAAAATTGCAGAGACCTTAAGAACATAGAAAGACAGAAAACCTACAGCACAATACAGGCCCTTCAGCCCACAAGGTTGTGCCAAACATGTCCCTACCTTAGAAATTACTAGGCTTACCTATGGCCCTCTATTTTTCTAAGCTCCATGAACCTATCCAAAAGTCTCTTAAAAGACCCTATCGTATCTGCCCCCACCACCATTGCCGGCAGCCCATTCCACGTACTCACCACTCTCTGAGTAAAAAACTTACCCCTGACATCTCCTCTGTACGTACTCCCCAGCACCTTAAACCTCTTGTGGCAACCATTTCAGCCCTGGGAAAAAGCCTCTGACTATCCACGCAGTCAATGCTTCTCATAATCTTATACACCTCTATCAGGACACCTCTCATCCTCCATCGCTCCAAGGAGAAAAGGCCGAATTCACTCAACCTGTTTTCATAAGGCATGCTCCCCGATCCAGGTAACATCCTTGTAAATCTCCTCTGCACCCTTTCTATGGTTTCCACATCCCTCCTGTAGTGAGGCAACCAGAACGGAGCACAATACGCCAAGTGGGGTCTGACCAGGGTCCTATATAGCTGTAACATTACCTCTCAGCTCCTAAATTCAATTCCACAATTGATGAAGGCCAATACACCATACGCCTTCTTAACCACAGAGTCAACCTGCGCAGCTGCTTTGAGCGTCCTCTGGACTCTGACCCCAAGATCCCTCTGATCCTCCACACTGCCAAGTGTCTTACCATTAATACTATATTCTGCCATCATATTTGACCTACCAAAATGAACCACTTCACACTCATTTGGAATGAGCTCCATCTGCCACTTCACAGCTCAGTTTTGTATCCTATCCATGTCCCGCTGTAACCTCTGACAGCCCTCCACACTATCCACAACACCTCCAACCTTTGTGTCATCAGCAAACGTACTAACCCATCCCTCCACTTACTCACCCAGGTCATTTATAAAAATCATGAAGAGTAAGGTTCCCAGAACATATCCCTAAGGCACTCTACTGGTGACTGACCTCCATGCAGAATATGACTTGTCTACAACCATTCTTTGCCTTCTGTGGGCGAGCCAGTTTTGGATCCGCAAAGCAAAGTCGCCTTGGATCCCATGCCTCCTTTTCTTTCTCAATAAGCCTTGCATGGGGTACCTTACCAAATGCCTTGCTGAAATCCATATACACTACATCTACTGCTCTTCCTTCATCAATGTGTTTAGTCACATCCTCAAAAAATTAAATCAGCCTCATAAGGCACGACCTTCCCTTGACAAAGCCATGCTGACTATTCCTAATCATATTATACCTCTCCAAATGTTCATAAATCCTGCCTCTCAGGATCTTCTCCATCAACTTACCAACCACTGAGGTAAGACTCACTGGTCTATAATTTCCTGGGCTATCTGTACTCCCTTTCTGGAATAAAGGAACAACATCCGCAACCCTCCAGTTCTCTGAAACCTCTCCCATCCCCATTGATTATGGCCATCGCCAGAAGCTCAGCAATCTCCTCCCTCACCCCCACAGTAGCCTGGGGTACAACTCGTCTGGTCCCAGTGACTTATCCAACTTGATGCTTTCCAAAAGCTCCAGCACTTCCCCTTTCTTCATATCTACATGCTCAAGCTTTTCAGTCTGCTGCAAGTCATCACTACAATCACCAAAATCCTTTTCCATGGTGAATACTGAAGTAAAGTATTCATTAAGTAACTCTGGTATTTCCTCCGGTTCCAAACACACTTTCCCACTGTCACACCTTATCTGGATGAAAGGGATGTACTGTATATGCTTGACCTGAAGATTAGATCCACACTGCTGGAAGACTGGTTGGGGGTCAGGTGCAGTATTGCAAAGAGAAATGCTGAGAATAATGTTAGTGTGAACATACAGTTTTCTTTGACGGGTCTCTTGTGGAATCATCAGTTTGGAACACGACTTGCATTTCACCATGAAGCCAACAAGGAGAATATTCATGGATGTAAACTTGAGGTAAAATTGCTAGAGTTAACAACTCTAGTGAGTTAATATTAGGCTCTGCATAGTGGTTGATGTTGCTCCCTGCGTTTTCTCCTGACGCTTTAACAAGTGAAGTTCATGTCTCCTGTGGCTCTAGTTGTCAGCATCCTAATGGCAGTTTTTATATTTGAGGTATATAATTGGCAAGAGGAGTACTATTTACAGAAGTTGTAAGTTATTCTCTTGAACTGGAGTATAAAAGAAAATGAATTTGTTAAGTGGGTCCCGGGAGGGGGAAGTTGAAGAGTAACCTAGCAATGACTTTCTTCTGCTAGATGGCTTAAAGGCTGCTCTGTAGTTACTCCAATGGACTTTTTCTGAAATTGGCAAATTAGTATCATGCATTGAATGATTAGCATGGTCAGCAAACAGACCTGAGCCCAATGCGATTGAACTACAACACAGTGCCGCACAGTCAAATATAAATTTGCACTGAACACAGATCATATACTAAATATTGAACATCTACTTCAATCCCACCATCTCATTTCACAACCTATCCCATATCCTTTCTCAATCGAAGTTTTCCATCATCAATGTTAGAGCCACTGACCTACAGTTCCCTCTCATTTATAAACACCAATGCCCCACACACTGTGATGGTTTTACCAGCCACGAACATGATCAATGGAAATTGGTGAACTGTATTAACCCTTCACGTGATCCAACAAGTGATTCCAGATTTAATTTTAATATGCCATACCTGTGTGGAGGCAAAAGGGAAAGTACACTGGTTCTTGCTGCTGTATCTGTACCCCAGCTCCTGTTTGATAACGAGTACTGAGAACCCCCCCCCCCTTTCCCAAAAATAAAAGGATGACTCCTATGTAAGAAAAAAGTGTCAATCACAGAATTCAACATTAAGACTGAGGAGCGGTGTGAGAAGAAACTATACATTTAGGGACTGGTGCTTTTCATACTTAATTTATTTATTGGGTACAGTCTGGAGTAGACCCTTTGGCCCTTTGAGCTGTGCCAGCCAGCAACCGCCAATTTAACCCTAGCCTGATCACAGGACAATTTACAATGAGCAACTAACCACTACGTCTTTGGACTGTGGGAGGAAACCAGAGCACCCGGAGGAAAACCATATGATCACGAGAAGAACATCCAAACTCCTTACAGACAGTGGCGGAATTGAACCCAGGTCGCCAGTACTATAAAGTGTTGTGCTAACCACTATGTTACACTAGCAGTGACTGAAGAAAGCCAGCATATTTGTTATTTACTCAGAACTCAGATTTATCACTATTCTCTATTCTCATTCAGGCATAAACTTATGAAATATATCAATGATTTATTTCATTAGCTGTGTTCTTTTTAGGTATTAGTTCCTGCCTGGATAACAAAAGAGGCCTAGATTCATTAAAGATGAAATAAGGTGTGCAATTAATCCACCCAGAAATGTGAGGTCCTACTTTACACAACAGTTTAGGAATGAGCTTGGACACCTTTTGGATCAAATGCACCATAGCTATTTTTTTTGTTGAAGGCCATTAAAAGTGCCGACAAGGAACTTCCTGCAGTTCAGAAGAGAGAAAGGTTCACCAAGAACCTCTGTAATCCAAAATAGTCCAGTATCAATGTTTATCGCTATATAATGGAAAGCTCCCTTAACTCCACAACTTGTTGGCAATTCATTATAAGTCCCATTTGGGAACGGAAGGTTCCTTTACATGATTTTTTGAGATAAATTCTTTACAACCACAAGTATAAACAAGACTGGACACTCTAATTATGAGACAATGTCGGAGAACATACCGCAAAGCATAATATGCATATATATGTATTTGATTATTATAACTACACTTAAATATGATTAAAAGCAATCCATTAAAAATACAACAGGCTATCTCCAGAACAGAATTTGTGTTTACTCAACGTTTAGTGGCAGTTTGATCTATTGAAGTAAATTCCAAAGGCTCTAATTGCTGTAAACAAACCATTTTACAGAAACAAACTTGTTTTCCGCAACCATTTATCATGTGATACTCTTACCATGTTATTTTTGGTATTTTTTCTCCTTAACAGGCATGTGATCTGCTCAAGAAATAGAACGTTTGGAATGTTATGTTTGCAATTTTAAGCACTTTGACTATACACTATTCAAAACATAGGGTTTGATCGGCCTCCTCAATGCTAAACATATATGAAGCTTAAGCTGGAAATCTTGAGCAATACGTGCAAAGTGCTGGAGGAACTGACAGGCAGCATCGATGGAGAGTAATCAACAATTGACATTATGGGCTAAGAACCTAGTAAAGGAAGGGAGAAGAAGCCAGAATAAGATGGTGGGGGTGAGTGGGAGCTGGAAGAGCACAAGCTGGCAGGAATTAGATGAAACCAGGTGAGGGAGAAGGTGTGTGGGTGGAGGGGGGGGGTGATATGAAGTAATGACAGCAGTGCCTTTTGGTAAACAAGGCCTCACCAGTGAGGAGTAGGCCCTACAGATCATATTAGGACAATATTGCAGGAGAAGGAAGAGTGCTAACTCTTTTAAGTAGCCCTAATAAAATCATCCTGTCGTCATTGGCTCTAGTTTGTGCACTGCTGTTCGAGGTTCACCAGCTTGGCAAAGTATCCTCTTGCCGTCCAAGGAGTCAAGCCTTCTCAGCGTTCCATATCAGTCAGTGTAATAGAATATCACACAATGAGGCACAAGACATGCTACCAAACATTATATGCTTTCCTGCCCAACTTTTCCCCAAAGGACAACACATTTATCCTATAAATAAATCTAGTGAACCTCCAGACTACCAACATTAAGACAAAGTTCCTGCAATAAAGGAAAAATTGCCAATTACCACTTTAATTTCTTGCTGCATATCCAAGTTAAATTCATTTATTTCATGTAGAAAATGATTGAATGGCAATGTTTAATAGTTTTTTTGTTAATTAACACCTTCAATGTTTTATTTGCCAGTCAAGGTGAATAATGTACAGTTTTTGTAAATTGTACTCTTTTTGCCAATTTTTCCTACAATTTTAAGCACTCTTTCCTTCACTGCATCATGTGTCTTCCTCACAGGTTTTTTCCTGAACCTTGTATGAGCACCGAATCTGAATACACGACACTCAGTACCTTTATCACAGTCACTAACATACAATGTAATTAAGTGGAGCCTCAGCACTGACTTGTGAAATCATTTTCTCCCCCTTATTTATAGCTGTCTGATAAATTGAAATTGTCCATGAATTCTCATTGCTTTTCTTTTGAAATGTCATTGACTTATCATGTTAACTTTGTCTCTCTTCACAGATGTTGGGATTTCCAGTACCTTTGCTTCCATTCCCATTCTCAGTCTGCATTCCATTGACTGAGCATCTATTTGTTGTTATCACGGCTCAATGAGCATATGTTGTGTTGCCACTCCTGTGGAACTTTTCAAATATCCACATTCATTATATCCACTGTTTCTCCTCATCTATCCACTTAGTTCATCTCAAATATTTTTGGATTTGGTTTATACTGTATTCCTAACATAAAGCTATCTTCGCTGAATTGTTATCCGATTTCCCAGGTAACCGGAAAATTCATTTTCTTTTGGCTGATCTCACCTTATTTGGTGGCGCTTCCCTTTTATCTTTCGCTACATCAATGAAATGTAGTGTTACATATGCTCCATTTCAATGCTTTGGGTCCTTTTGGAATATTAAAACAATTCAGTTACTATCTGTGCATCAGCATCTTCTAGGATCTAGGTTACAAGCCATATCTTTATGTTGTGGGTGGGTACTCTGGGCTCATTAATTTCTCAAGAACATTTCTTTTACTAATAAGTTTTTAAGATTTTCGTACTTATTTCTCCTTTGAGTCACCATTATATTTGCCACATTTGTCTTCAGAATATTTAATAGTGTAGTCACTTCCTTATCCCCTTACTATTATAAATTATTAATCAACCACTAAAAGATGTATATTTACATCTCTTCCTTTTCAAGGACTTGTAGAAGTCTTTACAACATTCTGTTTCCTGCTTTTTAATTTTTGTTTTAGTCCTCCTACGCTGGTTTCTAAAACACACCCAATCTCCATAATGACAATTTCCCCAGGAAACATCATAAGCTTCTTCTTTTAATTTAGTATGCACTCAGAGGCCACTTTATTAGGTACAGCTGTACCCCTGCTTGCTAATACAATCATGTGATAGCAACTCAATGCTTAAAAGGCTCCGTTGTTGTTCAGACCAAACATCAGATTGGACAAGAAATATAATCTAAACAATCAGTGGAATGATTGTTGGTGCTGGACAGGATGGTTTGAGGATCTCAGAAACAGCTGATCAAACACCAAAGACTATAAGATATAGGAGCAGAATTAGGCTATTCAGCCCATTGATTCTGCTCTGCCATTCCATCATGGCCAATTTATTATCCCTCTCAACCCTATTCTCCTTCCTTCTTCCATAACATTTGACACCTGATTAATCCCTAAACTATCAACCCCTGCTTTAAATAAATTCAATGACTTGGACTCCACAGCCACCTAGGCAAATGAAATCCACAGATTCACTACCCTCTGCAAAAGAAATTCCTTCTCATCTTTGTTCTAAATGGACATCCCTCTAGTCTGAGGCTGTGTCCTGAGGTCCCAGACTTACTCACTGTAGGAAACATCCTCCCTATATCCACTCTATCCAGACCCTTCAATATTCGAAAGGTTTCAAAGAGATCCCCACCCCAATTCTTCAGAACTCCAGTTATTACAGGCCCAGAGCCTATCAAATGCTCCTCATACATTAAACTTTTCATTACTGTAACCATTCTCACGAACCTCCTGTGGACCTTCCCCAATGTCAGCTCATCTTTTCTTAGATAAGGGGCCCAAACCTGCTCAAAATAATCCACGTAGTCTAATGAATATCTTATAAAGCCTTAGCACCACATCTTTGCTCTTATATTCTCACCCCTCACAATGAATGCTAACATTGCATTTCCTCACCACTACTGACTCAACCTGCAGGGAATTTGGCAAGTCCCTTTACATCTCTGATTTTTGAATGTTCTTCCCTTTTAGAAAATAGTCGATGCTTTTATTTCTTCTGCCAAAGTGCATGACCATATATTTCCTTCCATCTGGAATTTCTTTGCTCATTCTCCCAATCTGTCTGTCCTTCTGTAGACTCCCTGATTCCTCTACACTACTAGCCCCTCCACCTATCTTCATATTGTCTGCACATTTATCCACACAGTAATCAATCTTGTCATCCATATCATTCACATATGATGTGAAAGGAAGTGCTCCCTACACTGACCCATGTAGAACACTACAAGTTACTGGCCGCCAACCAGAAAAGACTGCTTAATTCCCACTCTTTGTCTCCTGCAGACAATCTTCTATTCATGCTACTATATTTCCTGTAACACCATGGGTTGTTATCTTGTTAAGCAGCTTCATGTGTGGCATCTTGTCAAAGGCCTTCTGAAAATACAAGTAAACAACATCAACTGCCTCTCCTTTGTCTGTCCTGTCAGTTATTTCCTCAAAGAATTCTAACAGATTTGTCAGCCAAGATTTTCCCTTAAGGAAACAATAGTGATTTTGGTCTATTTATCATGTGCTTCCAAGGACCCTAAAACCTCATCCTTAATAATGGACTCCAACATCTTCTCAACCACTAGAGTTTCAGCTAGCCCTTTCAGAACTCTGGTGTGTAGTCCATGTGGTCCAGATGGTTTATCCACCTTTAGACCTTCTACTTAGTAATAACAATGGCACATAAGTTCTGCCCCTTGACAGCTTTGAATTTCTGACAGACTGCTAATGTCTTCCAGACTGATGCAAGTTCCTCTGCTATCTCTTTGTCCCCAATTCTACCTCTTCAATGTCATTTTCTAGCAGTCCGATACCCACCCTTGCCTACTTTTTACTCTTTATATTTTTTAAATCCTTTGGTAACTTCTTATACATTATTGGCTAGCTTCCTTTCATTTTTCTTCTTTTCTCTCCCTATGGCTGTTTAGTTGCCTTCTGTTTGTTTTTAAAAGCTTCCTGATCCTTTAACTTCCTATTAATTTTTGCTATATTTCATGTTCCCTTGTTTGCTTTTATGCTGTATTTGACTTCCCTTGTCAACCACAGGTTCCTCATCCTCCCTTTACAATACTTCCTCATTGTTAGAATATATGTATATCCTGCACCTTCTGAATTGCCCCCAAAAACTCCAGTCATTGTTGTTCTGCCATCATCCCTGCCTGTGTCCCCTTCCAATCAACTTTTCTCTCATGACTCTATAATTCCCTTTACTCCACTATAATACAGATGCAACTGACTTCAGCCTTTCCCCCTCAAACTTCAGGGCAAATTATATCATATTGAGATCACTGTCTCCTAAGGGTTCCTTTATCTTAAGCTCCATAATCAAATTTGGTTCAGTATACAACACCCAATCTTGCCTTTTCCCTATTAGGCTCAACCATTATCTGCTCTAATAGAAAGCCATTTGTAAGAATTCTACAAATTCCCTCTCTTGCGATCCAGCACCAACCTGATTTTCCCAATCTACCTGCTTATCCCTTTGGCTCAGATTGTGTGTGGGGGGAGGGATTTGGGGATCGATGATTGTGCTGTCTTTCTTTTTTATTTCATGGCTATCCAGAGAAATTAAGAATTTCAGAGTGGTATATGTCGATAATGAATGAACCTTTGATATCAAAATCCTCCCTGACTATCATAACATTGCCCTTTTTATATGTCTTTTCTATCTCCATTTGTAATCTGTATCCCATATCTTGGCTACTATTTGGAGACCTGTATACAACTCCTAGCCGGGTCTCTTTACCCTTGCAGTTTCTTAATTCTACCCAGAAGTTTTCTACATCTTCCGATCCTATGTCACCACTTTCTGAGGATTTAATTTTATTTTTTACCAACCAAAAACCTCCCCACTCCCTTTGCCTACTTGCCTTTCCTTTCAACACAAAGTGTATCCTTGGATGTTAAGCTCCCAACTATGATCTTCTTTCAGGCACGGCTCAGTGAAGTCCATAATGTAATACCTGTCAATCCATACCTGTACTATAAGATCACTTACCTTATTCTATATACTGTTTGCATTCAAATACAGTACCTTCAGTCCTGTTTTTATCACCCTTTTCAATTCCCACCCCCCATGTTACATTTCAACTCATCCCACTGCCTGCAAGTTTGCACTATCATCTGCCCGTCCTTCCTCACAGTCACAACTATACACTTCATCAACTTGTATACCAACTGTCCCATCTCAGCCCTATCACACTGGTTCCCACCCCCATGCCAAATCAGTTTAAACCCTCCCGAACAGCTCTAGAAAATCTCCTTGTAAGGATATTGCTCCCCCTCATTCAGCTGTAGCCCATTCGTTTTATACAGGTTATTCTTTCCCCAGAAGAGAACCCAATGATTCAGAAATCTGATACCTTGCCTCCTGTACCATTTCTACAGCCACGCATTCATCCGGCAAGCCGTCGTATTCTTACCCTCACATTACCGCCTTTGAGGTCCTGCTTTTCAGCTTTCTATCTAATGCCCTATATTCTCTCTTCTGGACCATCCCTTTTCCTACTTACCTCATTGGTACCAAATGTACCACATCTTCTGGCTGTTCACTCTCCCCCTTTGGAATACTGTGGCCTGATCCCAGACGTCCCGACCTTGGCACATGGGAGGCAACATACCACCTGGGTGTCTCTTTTACATCCAGAGAATCTCCTGTCTGCTCCTCCAACTATGGAATCCCCTATCCCTACTGCACTCCTCTTCTGCTCTCTTCTCATCTGAGCCACACAGCCAAGTAGGTTTATCTCTACTTAAGCTGATAATACCTGTCTTGTTTTAAATGCTTTGTGCTTTCTGGTTAAAAAACACTTTAAGTTTAATGTTATAGAATTATCAAAATTTATGACACAAAAGGAACTCATCTGGGTCATTGGGTCTGGTGGCCAAAATAGAATCTACTCTCATAATTTATTTAGCAATATAGTATGAAGTGGGCCTTTCTGCTCTTCAAGCTATGCTGCCTCAGCAAACCCCAAAAAACCTAACTAACCCTAACCTAATCACAGGACAATTTACAATGGATAAACTAACCTACCCAGTATATCTTTGGACTGTAGAGGAAACCGGAGGACCTGAAGAAAACCCATACACCCCCATGGTGAGGAGGTACAGAGACTCCTTACAGAACAGCGCTGGAATTGAACTCCAAAGGTCGGACAGCCCTGAGCGGTAATATCATCGTGCTCAAATCAACACGTACAACAAGCTGGAGGAACTCAGCAGGGTGGGCAGCATCCGTGGAAACGAGCAGTCAACATTTCGGGCCTAGACCCTTCATCAGGACCCTTCTCGGCCCGAAACTTCGACTGCTCGTTTCCACGGATGCTGCCCGCCCTGCTGAGTTCCTCCAGCTTGTTGTATGTGTTGCTTTGACCACAGCACCTGCAGGGTACTTTGTGTTTAATATCATCGTGCTAACTGCTATGCTACTATGGAACCCACCTTGTAGTTCTGAATTTTGGAGTATTCATTCATGTACTTTTGGAAAGTGATGAGTGTTTCTGTTCTCACTACCCTATGATGAAAGAAGTACCAAATCCTTTCTATTTAGTGGGTGAAGAATATTTCTTCAACTTCCTTCAAATCTTTTCCTTTAAAGTAAGATCATGTTCCCTGGATAGTAACATGTGCCAACAAAAATTGTTCCCTCCAGATCCCCTTCTCTAGTCCTGTTATAATTTTATGCATCTTTAAATAAATCTCCCCCAATCCCTTTTGTTTCAATAGAAACGACCTCATCCTAACTAACCTTTCTGCAAAGCTAAGAACTAAAACAAAATTTTCCATTTCCAGCATTAGTCTGATAAATCTCATCCACACCTTCTCTAGTGCTCTAATATATTTCCTTCAGGATTACGATCAGAACTGTACATGGTGCTTTAAATGGCTTTAAGCTTGTGGTTCTTGGAAGATATCACTCTACACATAAGCTCAAGAGATTCTGCAGAAGCTGGAAGTCTTCAGCACACACACAAATTGCCAGAACAACTCAACAAGCCCAGCAATATCAATGGGAGGGAATGAGCAATCGACACTTTGGGCTGAGACCCTTCATCAGGGCTGGAACTGAAGGGGGCAGAATCCAGAATAAGAAAATGAGGGCAGAGGCAAGGTGGAGGCAATAGGTGAAGGATTATAGGTGAGACCCAGGTGAGGGGGGAAGATGGGAGAGGGCCTTGTACACCTTCTCCTCCTCCACTTTCTGCCCCCTTCCTTTCCAGTCCTGATGAAGGGCCGGCCTGCGATGTCAACTGTTTATTCTCCTTCATAGATGCTACCAGACATGCCGAATTCCTCCAGTGCTTTGTGTGTATCCTTGTACATATTTTTGTCCCTGAAATAAAGGAAGATGCTTAATTAACTATGCTATCTTCTTTATCTAGTCACTCAGGGATCAGAGGACATACTCTCCAAGATCTCTACATTTCATAATAGTTCTTCTGTTTGTTTGCCCTCTCTAATAGCATTGTCTCTTAACTTCTGGATTGACTCCTATTCGTTACTTTAGAGCCCACCCAACAAGTCTGTTGATGCCTTGCTGCACACTACCATAAGCGCAAGGTTGAATACTAGTCTCATCTGCAAACTTCTTTATTGTGGCCTTTAAGTTCACACCATTGTTATAAAACAAAAAATAAAGTACCCTGTATACTGCTCTCCCATCATCAAATCTCTGTTTGATTATTGTTACCCTTTAATTATTCATACCAAGACAATTTTGAATAACAGTTGGATTCATTGGATTCCATGGACATTCACATTCTGGACCAATCCGCCATCTATAATCAATAGTTTACTCACTTCAAACTCCTTGTAGCTTCAATCATTAAGCTGGCATATCTTAGCCTTAAATTTTATGCTGAGCATCCTTAATTAACTTGTGCCTCTTCAAATGTTGATTTCTGGCACTTCTTAGAACATATTTTGATAACTTGCCCATGCCCATCTTTGACGTAAGTTCCCTTTTTAAACAATGGTATCATAGTAACAAACACAAAGTACTCCAAATGCCAGAAATCTGAAATTAAATTTTTTTAAAAAGCGAGAACTACTCAACACTGTACAAGACACTTTTTCCAGGACTCTGATGAAAGGCCATTGAGCTGAAACGTTAGTTTGCTTTCCTTTTCCGTGGATGCTGCACGACCTGCTGCGAATTACCGGAACTTTCTATTTTATTTGTAGTTCTCCAAAACAATACGTAGCCAAAGGGGATTGGAGAATAAAATCTGCAGCATTTTGTTGCCTGGAATAATTTTATTTAGTTTTGAGAATATCTTCTGTTAATATGCCAATTTTATTTCAATATTCTGTACTTCCCAGTCTTCATCTATTATTCTTCATTCTGTATTTCCCCACATGGTACTCTTTCATGAAGAAAACTAATGAAAGTGCTTCCTTCTTCATATCTGAGTATTTGCAGACTTGCAGCTGGACCCCTAATTTGAGTGGTCCCTTTTGCAATGCAACATTTCTAATCTCTGGCCTAGGTATCTGACCAACGCACACAAAATGCTGGAGGAATTGAGCAGGCCACGCAGCATCTATGGAAAAGAGTACAGTCGACATTTTGGGCCGAAACCCTTCTACCTGACCCGCCGAGTTCCTCCAGTATTTTCTGTGTGTTGTTGGGATTTCCAACATCTGTAGATTTTCTCTTGTCTGTGACTAAATATCCGACCACTTATTTTGAAACCTTGTTTCTGCAGCCAGTGGAAACATCAATTCCACTTCTCTTCTGTTAAAACTCTTAACATGTGCATTCTACTCAACCAAAATGGAGTCATCAAAGGATAATTCCAGATACAAAATTAAAGAAGTAATGCAATCTGAGATTATATTCCCAGTGCACCTAATTGACTAGTCAATTGCCAACAAAAAAAAAATAGAAAAAGCAAAAGGCAAGGCTGTAAAACAGAGATCAGTCACCTGGCTCTTGTAAATTCTTATTGCATGCTTATTTCTCAGAAGGAAAAGCAGTATAAAATATATAATACAAAAAATTCTAAATTTGATATGGTATATTTTGCCTTTCAGCCAATTTTCTCCTAGTACTGTTATCATGAATACTATATTTGACCTTTGGTTTTGAAATGTGGATAATGTTTCGTCAGGAGTCCTGATGAAGGGTCTCGGCCCGAAACGTCAACAGTGCTTCTCCTTATAGATGCTGCCTGGCCTGCTGTGTTCCACCAGCATCTTGTGTGCGTTGCTTAATGTTTCATAAATACTTTTGGTTTGAATACCAATTATTTTAATAAGAGTCCTCATGGAAGTGTAGGCAGCTACCTTATATCTAATAATCTCATGTCTGTGGAATAGTTTTGCTGCAGTGCATGTCCAGAGTTGATATTCAAATCTGAGAAGTCATGATTTAGAGCATCTTATGACATATACGTATTGCAGAATTGCACAGAACGTCTTTGACTGAGTATTATGTCATTTCTGATGCATTTCAAAACAGTCAAATGACAATTTGCCATTTATATCTCACTGAGTCTATTGTGACAAAGAAAACAAATTCTCATTTGACTTAAGCTTTTGACGTAAATTATATTTAGATCTATTTGTCAGATCTGATAAAATATTTGCTATCATTGTTCAATGTGGTTTTTTTTGTTTAATAGATTTAATCTTCTCTATTGGTTCACATTGTGGATTTTTGTTTTTTCTAGACTTCCAATCCAAACGAGGCTTGCATCAAATCAGGACCACGCACAGCAGCTTGGAATACTTTATGTATGTAATAATAAGTTATCTTTATTTAATGCTAAATAGAGAGTTCTGTCACAATACAGTATAAATTAATATGACAAGTACTTTGGACTGTCTTCCATTCATAATTAGATTCTTTCATCTTATCCGGACATTAAAATATATTACACTCAATTTAGTTATAACTTTGATGTATGCAAGATGACGTCCAATATTTGTTTAAACCCCAGTTGCAAACCTCAAACACTGTCGAAGAAGGGTGTTGTCTCCAAACCTCCACAGTTTATTAATTTCTAGAGGTGCTGCTTGTCCTGTTAATTAGCAGTGCAAACATTCTAGTGTTTACTGTTACTAAGTAGTTGGGCATATTTATCGACATATTCGAACGCGTATTAATATGTATGCAGTCAAGATGACTTTTCCGAGTTCAGCCAAAATAGGATTTCTTAACGGCATAGTTTTCCTTCCAGTTATTATTTGCAGTAGCGTGCAAACAAGTGCATTCTACTGTCTTCACTTGATTAATAGGAACTCTTGAAGTTAACTGTTTTGTTAAAGGGTCTCCAGATAAACACGTTGATTTTCAGCACTTGCCTCAGTGAATGGAGTCGTCGCGCTGGAACAGTCAGAAGGACGAGAAGGATACAAAATGTCATTGTGCATTCTCATCTTCCGCTCAATATTCCGCGGTCTATTAAATCGAAACCTTGATGTCACATTTTCCATTCTGCGCTGATTGACCCGGAGGCTCGCGTGAAATTAATTTGCACGAATTCTTTAGTTATGAATCATATTGTCAATGGAAAGAGCAAGATATTGAAATCGCTGTTCGAATATTGTATTTCCAACATTTTCTGTTTTTATTACCGAAATCAATGCTCATTACTCAAAACTCAAACCCAACAGTACCTCAATGCTTATGCTTATAACACAGCAGGAAACATTTAAAACAGAGAAAAACAACGTTTCTTGTTTAATGAACAGTTTTGGTGTCTGTCGCTGGCATCGATAGATAATAAAGGAACACTGCACATATCTACAGTCACAGCTGATGGAGTTGACAAATAATTTGCCAGAATAAAACATTTTATCCGTTTTAAATTCTTATAGCACCACGAATGATTTCTGTCTGTAGCCAGTGTAACACTGGTCAAGGCATTTTTATTTCATATTCCCCCGATACTTAAACTGTTATTTTGTTTGCACGTTTTTTCCCGAAGTCAGTTAAATTCTCTGATCTCAAGGCTCATCACAATAGAGGCTGAACTGAGTTCAACCGGAGAGAAATCGCGAACAAGAGCCCCTCGACTCCACAAAGTAGAAATTGAGAAGCTATTTAAAGTTAAAACATCGGCTTTCAAATAAAGCGCATACAATAACTTCAGAAATGAGGATGATGAGGGTTATGGCTGAGACAGATTCTAAAATAATTTAAACTTGCTTTTCTAGTAACCCTTTTTTTTGTTTTTATTAATTTTCACGTGTTGAAACTTGGGAGATAAAAGAACAGAGGGAGCACTGAGAGATAAATCGTGTCTGCTGTGAAAACAATCTGGTCTTGTGGTTTTCATTTTCCTCCTTGGCCTTCCATAATAGATAATTACAGGCATCTTCTTCCTGGTCTGCGAGGCAGAGGATTTGAGAGGTCTGTCAAATAAATAGTCATATCTGACTTCAGTGGACAACGCTGAACCCTGATCCAACATTTCACTGCAGATTAACCCCGGGAGCTGAAAGTCAGATGTGAGTATGTGACATGTCCTGTCAGTTGGGCCATGTCGGCCTCTCCTTGACGTCACTGACCTCAGAAAGCTGGAGCTCTTGTGAAAACCATGTGGCTGAAGTGGGGTTGCTTCACCTTTAGCCCGCTATGAATGTCCACTTTATTAGTTCAAGGTTCAATTCGGTGTCAGTCAAAAAGGAATGGTATTCTTATATTAAAAGCCAACGTATTTCTTCGCTGGAGTGGCATTCAGATACGGCAATAATAACCATTTTGATACACCACAAACTAGACAAACTCGCAAACAACAAACGTTCTCTGTTTTCTCCGTTTCTTTCTTTTCTTAAAGCAGCAATTTATTTGCCCAATGCTACTAACAGCTGAGAAAAGTAACACTTTGGCACTTTGTTTCAAATTATTGCCAAATACCCGAAAATAAACAAGTGTATTTCATTATAAAAGTAATGAACTCCCGTGACTTTTCTGAAACTGCTTAAATATTATTGATTTTGAAACTTTTTTGACTTGTTTAAAATTAGTCTCAGACAGCTTAAGAGATGCTTGTAACCTGACATTTGGTCTGACTGATATTTAGTTCCTCCATCTACAACCACATTTGAATTTAGATCCCTTGATTATTTTTATGGATTATGCTGATCCCTGGCAATTTTTAACACCATGAAATATATTTTGTGCGAAGCTTACTTGTTTTTGAAATTATCAACTCAGTAGGTATTAAAACAACGAAAAGAGGAAGGACCATCTATGGAAAGGAGAAAGCAGTCAACATTTTGGGCTGAGACCCTTCATCTGGAGTTGGCTGTTTACTCTTTTCCACAGATGCTGCCCGACCTGCTGAGTTCCTCCAGCATTTTGTGCATATTGCTTGGATTTCCAGCATCTGCACAATCTCTTGAGTAACAGAAGAGGGATGTTTAGATGCTTTGGCAACCTCCTCCTTCCGTTATCAGTCTTGATATCAACTGCGATGAGGACAGAGTGTGGCGGGGCTACTGAAATTTGATCTGACCTCTTGGATGTGGGATTGTTGATCTCTATATAGTACATGTTGCTCTTCTTAGCAACACCAGAGGAACTCAGCAGGCCAGGCAACATTTATAGAAAAGAGTAAACAGTCAATGTCTTGGCCCGAAATGCCAACTGTTTTCTCTCTTCCGTGGATGTCGCCTAGCCTGCTGAGTTTCTCCAGCATTTTGTGGGTATTACTTTGACTTCCAGCATCTGCGGATTCTTGCTTACGTTGCTCTTGTTGTTTGCATTTAGACAGTGTTGCTACTTTGCGAGGTGGAACTTCACCTTTTCGGTGCATCTGGTACGACTCTTAATGCCAAGGCCAGTGGCCATAAGATGCCAGCTTCTATTCTAAGAATCCTCTTTAGAATCTTATAATTCAATGACGCCAACTTATGGTACGGGTGACACAGGGTTCTGTTCCTGCTGCTGTCCTTAAGAAATCTGGAAGTTCTCCATGTGACTGTGTGAGTTCCAGTTTCTTCTCACATTCCAAAAATGTACAGATTAGGCTTAGTGCTAGTGAGTTGAGGGCATTCTGTGTTGGCGCTGGAAACGTGGCGATACTTACCGACTGCCCCATGCGCGTCCCTGGGCTGTGCTGATCATTGATGCAAACAGTGCATCTCACAATATGTTTCCGTGTTTTCTTTCATTTATTTTTATTTAGTTATTTTATTTAGTGATACAGCACGGTAACAGGACTTTTGGCTCAATGAGCCTGCATCACACAATTACACCCATGTCATCAATTAACCTACTATACATCTTTGGAACATTGGAAAAAACTGGAGCACCCAGTGGAAACCCATATAGTCATGGAGAGAATGTACAAATTCCTTACAGACAGTGGCAATTAGTGTACATGTGACAAATAAAGCTAATGCAACACACACAAAATGTTGGTGGAACTCAGCAGGTCAGGCAGATCTATGGAAATGAATGAACAGTTGGTGTTTTGGGCCAAGACCCTTCTCCAGGAGTCCTAAAATCAAGCCAATCTTGTCTTTCATTTCTCAATTGGGTAAGTGTAGAACGACCTCACTCAATCACTCCTATAGGATTGAATCAGAAGATGGTTTGCTAGTGGTATTGGGACAGATTTGAGATAGCTTAGCAAAGAAATGGAATCTTGAACACTTGATTTAGAATGGAGAGATGAAATTGGAAATGGAAGACAATGAATTAGTGAGTGAGATTAAAAAACATAGGACATAAAGTTAGTAAGAAGGATGACCTGACAGTTTGGAAATTTTAATTGTGTATACTTCAATGCAAGGAGTAAAGTAAATAAGGGCACAGGTAGGCTTATGAAAGTATGATGTTCTTGTTACTGCTGGAATGGTATTTTAGTAACCATGGGAATGGAAATTCAATTTTACACCAATTCAGTGATGCAGTACAGGGATTTTAGTCGAGATTGGGAGCAACATAAAAATCTGAAAGGCAGAATTTCGTAATGTTAGAGTGAGAATCCATTACAGCCAGGAGGAAAGATAATGTGAGGGAGTTGGTAGAGATCAACAAGTCAATTCCCTTAGGTTGAACTGAAGGGGAAGAAAGGGGTAACTACACTGCCGAGAGTGCACCACATATATTTTCAAAGACAGAGTTGTCAGAAACAAATTTCATTTTCACTAAGTTTGGTTGATACTCCCTAAATGCCTTATCTTCTCCAAAAGAGAATTTTAATCATGTACACTTTCCTTACACTGCTGTCAGGCTAGTTGTAGTTTCCTATTTTCTCACATTTGTCCACTTTGAATAGTGCTTTTGCTATTTTCCAGTCCATGGACTATTTCCATAATCTGGGGAATTGTGGAATATCACCATGACCACTATCTTGTTTAAAACTAAAATTAAAGGACATTGGTTGCAGGAGATCTGTCCTATTTAAATTCTTAATCAGTTTTTGCTATCAATCATAATTATTTTTAAGTCCCTCACATATTATTTTAGTTCTTAACAATTTCTGGTTCGTTTAGTCATCCACGGTGAGAATAATAGAAACATTTTTGAATATCACATCTATATTTTACCCCTCATGATAACTTGTCCCATTGCAGTCTTTAAAGACTGATTTCACCTGATTCCTTTTTTTATTTATACATAATTTATGTAAACATGTCAGCAAATTTTTATAGTTTACAAGTTTATTAGTTAACCCTTATTTTATTTTTCTCTCTGTATTATGATTTTACTTTTTCTTTGCTGGCTTCTAAAAGTCCTCCAGTCTACTATTTTTATGGCAAGCCTATAAATTCCATTTAGGCTGATACTATCCTTAATCTCTGATTACCAGTGAATGGAGCATTTTCTATTTTGATATCTCAATAGTATAGTTATGAAATACCTCTTTAAATGTTTGCTACTGTTTATTTACCATTTTAATATTGGGATGATCTTGACTGTTTGGTTTTTGGGATGAATAGCCTGAGGTAGATTGATAATCTAATTTATCAGTTTACCTCAGGCTATTCATCCCAAGAACCAAACAGTCAAGTTTACTTATGTTAAGATTTTAGTCCTCATCTCAGTGTAGAATTCACTCTTCTCCAGAGGATCCCTTACCTGATAAATAATCCTTTGCCATTGGTAGGTTGGGTTCTAGAATATATGGTGTGTTTGAAATAATAAAGTGATTTAGCAGGGTATATGAAACAAAAATTTAGAACAAAGGACACAATACTAAATTCCTCAGCCATTTTATGATAGGTTAAAGGAAACCTTTTTCACAGAAGTAGCAGATATGTGCGACTTTGTCTCTTAAGACTGCTTATTTCAAGACCGTTTTACAAGCATAGTAATTCATGTTCAGCAAACTTGAATGAAGAGTTGAATGAAGTGGTGTTCTGGACTTAATGGAATGGTGGAGTGTATTTAAAGGTCTGCTTCTATGTTCACCATACACCTAAATATGTTTCATTTCACTGGAGACATGTATATGGCTGAATGACAATAAACACGAACTTGAACTGTGCTCCAAAACCAGATCTATGTTTTATGTTAAAATTTCAAACCAGTGAATAAGCCGTTATCTGTATCCCATTCAGAACTGAAACAATGTTGGTACTGACTCCAGATTTCCAGTATAGTTTATGACGGCTGTAGATTGAAACTCCCTCAGCATCAATCCAGATTAACGATGGTAGTAGGAAATTGGCAGTTTTAAGCAATCCAGTTGATAGCATCACTACAGTAGATTTACATAGTGACAGAGATTCAACTCAGATATGCTTGAAAGTTGCAATAAGTAAAATGAAAGTCTGGAGATATTGTTTATCTAAACCAATTAAATAGCAAAACTTATAACTGTGCAACATCCCAAGCCAGCCCAGCATTCTCTATCCTTAAGGTAATCAACAACAATAAGACAGAACAATTGAGAGTCTCACTTTTAGATTAATGAAGGCCTATTTTTTCAAATGTCCCCACTACTCCTTGGGCTAGTTGTAAATGTCTTTTACAACAGCCTGGATCTATATCACAACTGTTGTGCTTGGGAACTAAACTAAACAGCTTTCAGGAGTACAAGTATGGTCAATTGTGGAATAAATACTGAATTTTTGTACTGTTGTTTATTCTGTTAAGTGGATGGAAGCCTCAAGTCCTTAGAATAATAGTACTTGTTTCCCATTGTAATTTTAGATTTGATCAATGGTAAACTCCTACCTTTATCAGTAATTTACATTTGGTATTATGAGTTCTGACATATTCTATTGTCATATTCTTATGCGATTGCATGGCTAGAATCTGGTCTAATGCCATCTACAAGTTTGCGGATGATGCCACCTTATCAGGATGCATCTCAAATAACAATGAAGGAGAGTGCAGAAGGGACATAGAGAGCCTAGTGACATGGTGACATGATGTCCACCTTTCTCTCAACGTCCACATAGCAAAAGGGCTGGTCATTGATTTCAGGTAGTGGGGTGGTTTATATCAACTGTAATGAGGTCCAGAGGGTTGAGAGCTTAAGTTCTTAGGAGGGAACATCACCAATAGCCTGTCCTGGTCCAACCAATTTGATGCCAGGGCCAAGAAATCTCACCAATGTCTCTACTTTCTCAGGAGGCTAAAAAAATTTGGCATGTCCCCTTTGGCGCTCACCAATTTTTATCAATGCACTATAGAAAGCATCCTGTCTGGATGCTTTGCTGCTTGGTGTGGCAACTGTTCCGCACATGATGGCAAGAAACTGCAGAGAATTGTGGACACAGCTCAGCACTTAACTGGCCCCTCCATGGACTGTGTTCACTTCTTGCTGCCTCAGTAAAGTTGCGAGGACAAACAAAGACCCCACATACTCTGGATAGTCTTTCTTCTCCCCCTCCCCTATCAGGCAGAACATACAAAAGCCTGAAAGCTTGTACCACCAGGCTGAAGGACAGCTCCTACCCCACTGTTATAAACACAAAGTACACTGCAGATGCTGTGGTCAAATCAACACGTACAAACAAGCTGGATGAACTCAGCAGGTCGGGCAGCATCCGTTGAAATAAGCAGTCAACGTTTCTGAAGGGTCTCGGCCCGAAACGTTGACTGCTCATTTCAAGGGATGTTGCCACTGTTGTAAGACTGTTGAACAGCTCCCTCATAGAATAAGATGGACTCTTGACCTCACAATCTACCTTATTGTCTTCCTGCAATGCACTTTCTTTGTACATTGTTATAATTTTACATTGTACTACCTCAATACATTGTTGTAATAAATCGACCAGTAGGAATGATGTACAAAGCAAGTTTTTTTCCCTGTACCTCGGTACATATGACAACACTTAACCAATATACCGATTTACACTGAGCATCCACATCCTGATCCTTCACCAACCGGATCCTCTACCTGACATTCCCTACAACTATAAAGGTTCACTATAAGAACTTGGGGCATAGGGACAATTTCCCATTTTCTTGGGAGTACCCTCTTAGGAAAGACAGCCCAATTATGAAATTCACCACCACATCCAATGTGCAAGAATAGACTTTGGTCAAGTGAGGAAAAGGGCATTTGAAGATAAGGATCTTCAAGGTCCACTGGGCAGCAGTGATCTCCTTTATGTTTTAGAGACATGAACTCCTAGAGCAGGGGTTGCCAACCTTTTTTATGCCATGGACCAATACCATTAAGGAAGGGATCCATGAACCCCAGGTTGGGAACCCCAATCTATTGATTACTGGGATCCTTTAGCTCATAACTAGACAAATTACCTTGAGGACATCCATCAGATGCATCCAGACGTTCTGCACAAGGTAGCCACCCTCCTGACCTATCAGACATCTCCAAACCCATTTGTGAACGACTCTCTATTTCCCACAGTAACTATCCCAGAGTCTACAAATCAGAGTAGAAGCAAGTTGGCCTTGGTTGCTAGCGACCACCAAAAGGAAGTATATTTTGTTAATAGAAAGTGCAGATACTCACTGTATTTTTATGCCAGCCTCACTTTGAAAATCTAAAACTTTGAAGTTTCTGTTGCAATGATTTTGAATTTAATTTCTTCATTTGGCTACTTATATTGATCAAAATTATAATTTTGCTATGCTTTTTATTTTATTGAACATTAATTACAGTTCATTGAATTAAATCAAGTGGCTACATCTTTTCATTTTACAGAAGTCAATATCTATCAACAGTTTTATAACCTAGATGTAAAATCTAAAACTATGATTCTCTTCTCCCTGCTCTGTGATGTCCCTCATGGACATCAAGGCAACCAAGGAGACTTCATTCAATGCCGAGGACTATCAGTCAAGGAGATCTGTCAGATACTTTGGAAATGTTAGACTTTTTCTTTGGATTTCTTTTTATCCTATCAAATTTCCAGTAGTTAGTCCTGCTTTGTTCTATTAACGATGTAAGGATGAATGTGATTCCTGAACCGTTGGAGCCTGTGATTTGCAGTTTGGAGATCGTTTGGATGTTTCAGTGCTCTGCGGTCTCTGAAAGGATTCCGGGAGGCAGAGGTGGCGCGTGCAAACTTTGTGGCGAGAAGACTGTGGGATGGGGTGCGAGCTAATATTCGACTTCATTTTGCCAATTAGAGGTTCCATTATTCGCCGACGAAAGTGATGAGGTGGGGTGAAAGATTGAGGTGAATGCGAAAGGTGAGTGCCAGCTGCCTGCCTTTTGATTGTTGGTAGGATCGCTCTGCGGCTGGAAACGGGATGCTGAATTTTAATCACTGGTGGGATCGCACTGCTGCCAGAGAGGGAAGCTCGTGTGGCCTGCCGGAGAACGTTACCCAGGTTTCCTGTATTTTGGATATGGACTTGGACTATGGATTTTTTTTCACTCTTATGGTGTTTTATATTCCGTGTTTCTCGTCTGATCTTTCTCGTTTTGTGTGTGCAGGGGAGGGGGATTTAATGGCCAATGTTCCTGTTCTGTTTTTGTTCTTTTTTTTGTGTGGGGAGTGGGAATTTGCGGGGGGGGGGGGCGGGGGTTGATGATGATGCAGCCATTCTTTTCTTTCTTGGTTTTGTGGCTGTTTGGAGAAGAAGAATTTCAGAGTTGTGTACTTTGATAATAAATGAACTTTTGAACCTTCTCCCTAGTAATAAAAACTGCATGCACATCTGCTCCCTGACACTTTCGAAACTGGCATTCTGTTAGTGTCTTACACAGTAAAGACGGATGCAAAATACTAATTCAGTTTATCCACTATTTCTTTGTATCCTATTACTACCTCTCCAGCATCATTCCAGTGGTCCAATATCTACTTTTGACTCTATTTATTCTTCATTTTTCTGAAAAAACTTATGATATCCACTTTGATATTATAGGCTAGCTTACCTTTATATTTCACCTTTTCCCTTCTTAATGCTTTTTTAGTTGCCATCTGTTGTTTTTAAAAGCTTTCTAATCCTCTAACTTCCTACTACTTTTGCTCTATTATATGTCCTATCTTTTGCTTTAATGGTTGGCTTTAACTTTCCTTGTCAGCCACGGTTACCTCATCCTGCATTTGAAATACTTTCTCTTCTTTAGCAGATATCCAGTTCCTTAACATGTTCTCTGAGGAACTGTGGCTAGGTGCGCCTAATGCAGATATGGTTATCCTGGAGACTGAAGGTCTCCCAGAATTCTGACATCTCCCACAAAGAGCACAACACAGCCCCTCGAGCCACTCACACTGCTCTAACAATGCAGTAACAGATGAAGAATGAAGAATGATAAAGAAGAAACTTACCAGATATTTACCCCGAAGAAGCCTATTGAGCCAAAGCCTCCCCATTCTAACACTCCAACAATGGCCACTTCACCTGTCCCTGCTCTTGCTAATAAAGAAATGCAGTTATGAAATGCCATAATAAACAAAGACTGTTGAACAGCTAATATGCAAAAGATGATAAATTGCACAAAAAATATAATACTGAGAACATGAATTGGAGAGTTCTTGAAAATGGGTCTGTAGGTTGTACAATCAGTACAGAGTTTGCTGTCAATGAAGTTATACATGCTGCTTCAGGAGCCTGATGGTTATAGGGTAATAACTGTTCCTGAACCTGGTGGTGTAGGGCCTATGGCTTTTGTACCTCCTGTCTGGTAGTAGTAGCAAGTGGAGAGTATGGCCTGGATGGTGGACATTCTTGATGATGCATGCTGCTTCCTTGTGGCGGCACTCCATGTAAATGCGCTCATTGGTGGGAAGGGCTGGCCTGTATCCTCCTCTTTTCGAAGTCTTTACCACTCCTGGACATCGGTGTTTCCACACCTGGGGAGAAGCGCCAATTTTGAGGAAATCCACTGTACCATATCTTTCACCACCAGGCCATACTACCAGCAGCTGCTTGGCAACAAGAAGTACCCTCTAAAGACTTGGCTAATGATAGTACTTCAGTGTAGTCAGCCACTCAATAGTGGGCAAATAATGAGAACCATTCCACTGCATGTCTCAACATGGAGCTTGCAATTGGTTTTTTGAAATGGTGGGTTTGGTGCTTGAACTTATCTGGAAGCACCTTTTAAAATGGTCCTCAAGGTATCTCCAGGTACAGAATGTGTCTATTCTCCGTAACCTGGAACTGATGCAGTGTCAGCAGTTGATAAACGCCAATGGGAACAGGAGGAGGAGCAGGAATGGGAGGGACAGGATGAAGACCACATCTGCATCTATATTTTGCCTGTACGCTATAGTATGCCTGATTCTGATGTGATTACCCACAGATTCTAGTTGAGTACAATGACTGAAATAGTGCTGTGTTAGTCAATGGGCTTCAGTCTCTATACAAAGCTGGAAATGGACCCTTTAATCCCCTGTGATGTTTCACTCAGCTTTGCTGGCTGAGTGGCCAGTGACCCAAGCATCTCAACATAGTCCTTTCTAAATATTTTTCTAGTGGTATCCTTGTATTACCATGACTGTGCAAGCAGCTGGTTTATACTTTCCACCTGGGCTATTCAAGTTCTCAGCAATTTATCAGATGCAGGTCTTGCTTCCAATTTCATATCATTATTAAGTTAAGGGCTTGTGTTTGAACTGAGGTCTGGCCAGGTGGTAGTTCTTCCCATTCGCCAGGGGCAGTTTGGATTTCCTGGCTATCTGAATGCACAAAACAAATGGGTAATTGTGAGGGTGCACCATATTTAGGGACATGTTTACACTACTCTATTATGTAAAT
This sequence comes from Hemitrygon akajei, assembly GCF_048418815.1. Lineage (NCBI taxonomy): Eukaryota > Metazoa > Chordata > Chondrichthyes > Myliobatiformes > Dasyatidae > Hemitrygon > Hemitrygon akajei. The sequence continues at coordinate 163,131,810 of NC_133129.1, read as the reverse complement.
GAAAAGAGATGATGAGATGAGGGAAACCTCAAGTGTCATAAGTAGGAATCATCCATGAGCTTACCACCCCCTGTGGACTGTGTGCCTCCTGAGGCATAGCAGTTTCAGTAATTAAAGAGGCTCTCTCTTCTCTTCTCTCTGATAATGAAACAAATGCTGAGGCATTTGTCTCCCACCAGTCTGCTGTTATTTTGTGCTCACTTATCCGGTCTGATTGTGAAAGTGTGGGAGGAAGTGTCATGAAACAGGTTTGGTTGATAAGATTGCAATAGTCACATACAGTAGTTGGGAGTTTAGTTGGTTACCTTGGAGCATCATTTGTTCTATCAATGTGTGATGAGACTTTATTATGTCCTGCCTGAAGGAGATTGATCTCAGGTGAATTTAATGAAGCAGATTATGCTGTTGAAAAACAGTAAGGGAAATGAAGTTTATTATATATTTTGTATTTATGATAGAGACTGTATTGCTAACCTAATCATTGTTTTATTTGCAGAAAACCAATTTCTAAACAAGTGTTTTTTAATGTCATTTTATAGACATACAATCAATTGATATATATAAGCAATCTTGTGTATTTAAATGTATTGTGTTTTATTAGAATTATTGTGTTCCTTACATTTTTTTTGTACTGCATCGGATCCGGAGTAACAATTATTTGTTCTCCTTTACACTTGAGTACTGGAATTGACATTAAAAAAAACTTCCTGCAGAAGGGACTCAGCTCAGAAACGTCTACTGTTTATTCATTTCCATTGATACTGAGTTCCTCCAGCATTTTGTATACGTTGCTTTGGATTTCCAGTATCTACGGACTTTCTTGTGTTTATTCAAAAATGTTGTCTTGTATGAATGTTATGATGTAACACATTTTATTTGATGGATTGTTCTAGGATTTAATGTGGAATTGAAAATGCATATATAGCTGTAGAATATTTTCAAAATATTAAATTTCTTTTTAATGACATTATATAATTTTGATTTATATCTCAAAGGTGAGATATATTACAAAATCTACAATAACCATCATTTGGGCAATGACTTCTCTGTAGCAGAAATCCTCAGGAGAATTTCCAGAAATATCACTGAAGGAAAAATGAGCAAATTCTATTCATGTCATCCAACTTGTACACATACTGATGACAGGGTAGCATTTACTTGTTCAGCTTCTGTCCTTGACTATGCTGAATTTACTTGCCTGAAGTAAAATATGCCAATTATTAGTTCTTTGGAGTTAAAAAAAGAAAAAAAAGTTGGGTTAAAAGCATTTTTATGGAAGCCATCATTTATGCATATGATGGTTTATGATCGCCATGATCTTAGATGCTCTTAACAGATTAGAACCTGGCCAAAAGAGTGAAATCTGGATCCAGATTAAGTTCTACAGCCTTAGTAATGGCTTTTCACTATTAATTCTAGAGTAAGCATAAAACAAAACAATCAAAAGGGTATTACTTTCTTCTGACAATAGCTGTGTCTACACTAAAATCCTCAATGGGTCTTCCACTTTATTGCTATAAGGGCTATTACAATTCTTTTATAACCAGAGGTATTGAATGATTACACAGCACTTTCATAGCCGGAGCGCTGAAGGGCATTTCTTTCTCTGTGATTTATGGTATTAGTCACACTATACTCGACAGCGTTTTCACAACAATCTCCAGCTATGTCAAAGATCACACACTGCTTATGACCACCAGCGTTACTGTGTTTGGAAACTGTTGTTGCAATGGTGAACTCTCAAATGTAATTCTATTTTTATACAAATATTTGTTTGATCAATACTATCTGCTGTGAATTCTTAAATGTTTACAGATTGCTGTAGTTTGGTGATTTACTAAAGGTGGAAGAACAGTTCACTTTGTTGGAATTTTATAATATTTACTGCTTGGTGGATGTTCCAGTCTATTCTTAACAAGGTGGCCTTGGTATCCCCTTCTCTAATACAGAGAAAGTCATAATTATGGGCTTGGCACATTATCTATTCTATGTAGTAGGGTAGGTACCATAATGATCAGTACACTTAAATAACTCTCATTTCAATCTAGTTATATGTGTTTAAATTATAATACTCATTATCATTAGAGTATCATTAAAACAATATTCAGAATTATTATGAGAACATTTTATGCTTGCTGTGATGATTGACTTTAAACTGATAAAGTCAGTGGTGTTCCCTTAACTAGAAATGAAAACACATACTTGAGTAAAGGGGGGAAAAAAGTCTTGGGTTTCAGATAGCTTGTATAATTGTTTTAAGAATCTGAATCCATTAAATGCTTTGCTGTTTTTTTGTTACGTTCTCTGTGTTTGCAGGAAGAGCTGAATAACGAACAGGATAATGTGCTGAACGCATTATTTTATAGTTTTATGTAGAGGTACAGCATGGTGACAGGCCTTCTGGCCCAATTACCCCATGTTGCCTGATTACACTCATTTGACAAATTAAAGTATTAACCCGATTGACTTTGGTATGTGGGAGCAAACCAGAGCACCCAGTGGAAACCTAAGCAGTGATGGGGAGAATAAATAATCCCCTTACAGTGAGTATTATGCTAGTTGCTACATCAACATGCCACCGCATTACGTCCACCTAGAAAATTAAATCTAAATGCATAAGCCTGACTAAGCTGTTCATAAGGATTTCTTTCAAGCTTGACTCCAGTTGGAGTTTCATGCAAATCAATTGATAATGTATCATTCAGAAAACAGCATAGATGTTCTAAAAATGATTTGACTTTGATAGACAAATCTATTGTTTAATAAGCTGCTAGCTCTAGAGAAACCATTAGGATAACGATTCCTTTACCAGTGGTTTTAATGACAGAAGTATATGCTGCAAGCAGCCTGAGAAAATAATTAATACTAGAACGAGGTTGATGTGTCCATAACTGTTGTCATTTTTCATTGTTAAGACAAGTACCTTGATGGCTTTTCTCTATTAAAGTGATACTTATTAGCAATTGGCGTTTCAAAACAGAAAACAAACTTTACTTGGAAATTACAGAAAGTGGTGGATATAGGCCAGTCTTTTGAGGGCAAAACCATCCCCACTCTGGAGCATACTTACGTGGAACACTGCCACAGGAAAGCTTCATCGATCATCAAGGACCCCCGCTATCCAGGGCATTCTCTTTTCTCACTGCTACCATCAGGAAGGAGGAATAGAAGCCTTAGGTCCCACACCACCAAGTTCAGGAACAGTTATTACAGGCTCCTGAATCAGCATGGATGATTTTATGCACCACAATTCTGAATGGATTCTACAATCTGCAGATTCTATTTCAAGGACTCTTTACAACTCTGTTTCTCAGCATCTCTTTATTTGTTTGCACAATTTGTCTTCTTTTTCCACATTGCTTATTTGTCAGCCTTCGACAAATTAAATGTAGTGCTGGACTAGACTCAACACTCCACAATTCTCATACCAAAGAAATGGAGGATCATTAGTTACATATTCAAAAACTTTATACATACTGTACGACCTATATACTCCCCTGATGTGATGTATTTTTGGATAAAATGGGATATTTGTATTAAAACTCCAGCAAATGTGAATTCCCAAAGTTTTAACTTAAAGGTAAAACTCAGGCGTGCAAGTTGATATTATGGACTGTAAAGTTTTACAGCTTCTTCAGTAACTTCTTCCTGGAAGGGCCATGCACCTTAAATATCCAGGAACTCAAATTCTTGAACCTCTTTGTGATAAGTTAATTGCTGTAATTTTCTGCAGTGTTGCTTCCTTTCTTTTACGGTTCTGAAGAAAGGTCATCGACTAGAAGCAGTAATTCTGTTCCTTTCTAATGAGAAGCTCCTGACCTGCTTAGTATCACCAACATTTTCTGCTTTTTTTTTCAAATTTTAAGTGCCAGCAGTTTTTGCTTTTCAATTTCCATTTAATGCACACTAAAGCAACCTCAGAAAATCTTCATGGAGGCAAGTAAAATATAACACAGAAACAGGCCCTTCAGCCATCTAGTCCATGGCAAACCATTTAAAGTCTCGACTCCCACTGGCCTGCACTGAGACCCTAGCCCTCCACACCCCTACCATCCATGTACCTATCCAGACTTAAACATTGAAATCAAGCTCACATGCACCACTTGCAGTGGCAGCTCGTTCCACACTCTAATGACCCTGTGAGTGAAGAAGTTCCCCTCTCATGGCCCCCCTTAAATTTTTCCCCTGTTGCCCATAACCCATGACCTCTGGTTGCAGTCCCACCCAACCTCAGTGGAGAAAGCCTTGTTCATAATTTTGAACACCTCTATCAAATCTCCTCTCAATCTTCTACATTCCAAAGAATAAAATCTTAACCTGTTCAATCTTTCCTCATAACTCAGGTCCTCCAGACCCGGCAACATCCTTGTAAATTTTCTCCGTACTCTTTCAGCCTTATTTACAATGTTCTTAGAATATTCTTTGACAATTCTCTGGTGGATCTCAGTAAACTCCTTTTCTCCAGGTGTAATGTAAATATGAAATACAAACAGTAAATCACTTCCTGTAGACTGATATGGATAGTATTTGACTGTCCATAGATGGTGCTAAGACTTCCAAGTAAACAGCTTTGCAGATACATGCAAAAACTGTTACCAATAAAAATAAGAGGACATCAGGAGAAATAAAAAGTAGCCAATGAGAAAAACAGCTGCTGATCTCTGTCACGCGTTGAGCATTACTCCGCAAGACCAATTTCACCCTCATAATCTGACTATGAAATCCTTTTTAGTGGTATATGACACGTAGGTTTATGTTAACTTTTGACAGGCATAGGATGTAAGGCTGTTTGCAAATTTCCAACTTCTTTAGTACTTGTATCTTCCATGGCTGGCATTAATCTAATTTAAAATCGCAAATTTTTACAAAATGTTCACTCTCAGACTTGTATCCTGATAACAAACATGTGCAAGCTGAAAATCCTGCAAACGGAAACTCAGCATTCAAAGGTCAATCAAGTTGAAGGCTGGACCGTAAATGCGGAGAATAGTGGAAATATTTTGGAAAGAGAGCATCGATGAATATGTAATCAAACACAGACTGATCAGGCTTCAGGCAGTGTTTTAAAATTAGGACAGTTCATTCCTAGTTCAAAAGGACACAGAACAATACTTGCACTTACAACACATACAGCAGAAGAAAATGACACTGACCTCTCCTTTCACATCCAAAGGAGGAAATGCTTAACACGAGCGTAACAATCAGCAGAAAAAAAAGCATTTCAGGAGGTAGCTATCAGAGGGCAGTGAGAGGAGTGCAAGAAAGGTTATGACTTGGCAGCAGTATTTAATTTCCTGACAAGAAGGCCCAAGTAGCATTGTCCTCAGCCCCAACCTTGATAAAGGAATCTAAAAATAATATAGGCGAATTACCATTAAAATGTCACAAACATACCATCAACTAGTCTACCAAACAAATGAGCAATTTAGCTTTTAAAAATGTATCATCCAAATCAAATACAATTGCTCTGAAATTGGATTTCACCTATTTATAGTTCACCAAACCATTTGGTATCGTCGGTGCATTTGCTCTTTCAGGTCACCCACAGAAGAACAATGTAGTTGCATAAAAAGATGTTTGAAAACACCCAGGTAGCTTAACATTCAGCCTGATGTGCTGAAATGAGACTTATGCATTTCCAGCAAAGGGTCATTGTGATTGGCAAGAGAGTCAGTAACATTGGTGGGTCTGGGCTCAACTAAATGCCAAATTGGTAAAGGTGGCAGAGTTCCATCAGAACTAGATGAGTTTCTATGGTAATATTAGCACCCAGGATGACTTTTCCTACACCACATTCAAATATTGTTTAAAAAAAAAATTAAAATAAGTAAGTTTAAAAAGTGCTGGACTCGCCATTGAGAATATCTACAAGGAGTGTTGCCATGAGAAAGCAGCATCTATCATCAAGGACCCTCACAATCCAGGCCATGCTCACTTTTCATTGCTGCCATTGGGAAAGAGGTCCAGGAGCCTTATATCCCACATCATTAGGCTCAGGAATAGTTATTATCCTTCAACCATCAGGCTCCTGAACCAATGTGAATAACTTCACTCACCTCACACCTGAACTGATCACTGAATTCAACCCATGGACTCACTTTAAAAGACTCTACAGCCCATATTGTCAGTATTCACTATTTATTTACTTATAATTTGTTTCTTTTGCATTTGCACAGTTTCTCTTCATTTGCACATTGATTGCTTGCCAGTCTCTATTGTGTGTAGTTTTTCATTGATTCTATTGTATTTCTTTATTCTGCTGTGAGTGCCTACAAGAAAATAAATTGCAGGGTAGTATATGGTGAGGCATACTGTATGAACATTGATAATAAATTTACTTTGAAATTTTGAACTCTAATAATTTTTTAAATGCAAAACTTGCAAAATAACAGAATTCAGATTGATTAATTGTGTATCAATATACATTGTATATCCCCAGCTTCAGCCATCATCATGGCTCAATAACTTTCACTCATGAATTGAATATTTTGTTGTTCTGTAACTAAAAGCCTTTTCACTTTTGCCTGTTAACAAAGTATAATGGTTGTTAAAAAGCTCAGATGTGTAAATTGCCTAAAATGTGTGTTGAAAAGTGACTAACACAGAAATTTATAAACTTGCAGAAGGGAAGTGCTTCTTCCTTTGCAATTTAAAATTGAAGTATACTCCAAGTTAACTTTGTAGCAGATATAGAGATGGAGTGGGAATGACGAGGAAGGATGAATTAGAGCCAGAATTGTACTGTAAGGGGTAAAAAAAACATCGGGTTACATAGAAGAAATGGAAAGAAAATTTAAAGTAGTAAAATTTATGTTTAAATAATTTATGACATGCAAGGATGAAATTCAGTTTTTTTTAAATCGTTCTATTTCTGAGCCATGAATATTTATCATCTTTGCAATGATAATCAACATCTTGTACGAGGGCAATTGCACTGTTAAGTGTGAACATTATCATTATGTGGTGGGCTTAATGTGAAAATTCAGAGAGTTCCTAAAAGTAAAATGAGTCCAAACCGAGATGAAAGACTAAAGGCATTTGGCTTAAATTCAGCAGGAAGCTCTGGAGATTTGAAATGTATAACACATTTGTACTTCTTAAATTGCTGGCCAAACGTGCAATGTTCACAGAGTGTGTTGTGAATTTTCAGTTAAAATTATTTTCCAGGACAGTTTGATCCAACTTGTCTCTGTAATCTTTAAATGCATTGTAGAATTACACATAGCAGAGAACATTTTGTAGTATTTTCTTTATTACCTGTAGAAAACAAAAATAATTTTTGTATGTTAATTTCTTAAGAGGTTTTATATTCTCCCTATTCTTAATAAACATTTTCAGGACTCTAAATTATCAACACTATTTTCATCTCACTTACCTTAATTAGTAAGTTTCATCAAACTTACCTTAATTCTTGGAAAAAGGGTATTGAAAAGTGTCTTCTTGAATTGCTGTAGCTTATGATAAAGATGTTTCGATTGTGTAATTGGTTAGTGAGCCTCAGAGTTTGGACTCAGCTACAGTGAAGGAATGGTGGTTGATTTCCAAGTCAGGGCAGTGCATGATTTGGAGAGACCCAGTGTAAGACACTGGTTACAGGATTGGAAGGTGCTGTGGAAGAGATCTCACTGCACTGATTGATATATATTGTATGTGGTTATCCATTCTAATCATGGTATGTCACTGAAGGGGGAAGTGAATTACATGTAAACTTGGAAGCCAATCACATTCAATATGTTCATATCAATTTTCTTAGTTTGCAGTTTTCATCTCTTTTGGTTCACAACCTCATTAATTAAGATAAAACAAGTTTTATGAAACTCAGCATTATGACGCTTACCGGACAGTTTATTATTAATATATTGATGTAGAGGTGGAGGCCAAGGCATATTTTACTTTGCTTATCTCCTGTAAAAAATGCTATTCCCTTTTCTCAGTTCCTTTGCCACCACCACATCTGCTCCTAGGATGCAGATTTCACTTCCAGAAATATCCTCCTTCTTCAAAGATTCCCACCCTCCACTATCGATGCTGCTTTCACCTGCATGTCCTCCATTTCCTGAACATCTGTGCTCACCCCTCCCACCCCATGAGCCTCTGCACCCAACACATCATACTCTGCAACTTCCACCATCTCCAAAAGGATCCTACCACTAAACATATCTTAACCTCCACCCCCGCCTCTGTTTTCTGCAAAGATTTCTCCCTCCATGACTCCCTTGTCCATTCATCCCTCCCCGCAAATCTCCCTCCTGGCACTTAACCCTGCAAGCACCTAAGTGCCACACCTGTTCATTCACCTCCTCCACACCTCCATTCAGGGCCCCAAACAGGCCTTCCAGGTGAGGCAACACTTCACCTGAGAATCTGCCAGGGTCGTCTATTGTGTCTGGTACTCCCGATGTGGCCTCCTCTACATTGGTGAGACCCATCATAAATTGGGGGACAGCTTCATCATGCCCCTCTCCTCTATCTGCCAAAATTGGAACTACCTGGTGGTCAAGCATTTTTAATTGCAATTCCCATTCTCGTTCCGACATGTTGGCCCATGGCCTTCCTGTGTGCCACGTTGAGGCGACCCTCAAGGTGGAGAAGTAACACCTTACATTCCGTCTGTGTAGCCTCCAATTTGATGGCATGAACATCGATTTCTCCTTCCAGTAAGTATTTTTTTCTGTCCCTTCCCCTCTTCTTCTTTTCCCCATTCTGGCCACTTCTCGCCTGCTGGGGACCCTCCTCCTTTCCTTTCACCCATGCTCCACTCTTCTCTCCTATCAGATTCCTTCTTCTCCAGCTCTTTATCTTTCCAATGCACCTGGCTTCACCTATCACTTCTAGCTATCCTCCTTCTCCCTCCCCCCACCTTTTTATTCTGGTGTCTGCCCCCTTCTCAGACCTGATGAATGGTCTCCGCCCTAAATGTTGTCTATTTATTCATTTGTGTTGATGCTGCCTGATCTGCTGAGTTGGTCCAGCATGTTGTGTGTGCTGCTCTAGAATTCTAGCATCTGCAGACTTTCTCATGCTTATATATTTTAATTCGTGCAGTCTTGTGTGGTAATTTGGTGTAGAATGTCTACCCTTACGGCACTATTGATTTTAAAAGCATAGAAATTGATTAGATACTATGAAACGCACGTATCACCATGTTCCATTAATTAAAAAATTCCCTTAGACTTTTCGATATTTCAATAAGTAACATACATTGTGTAAAACTCTGGATAAAAATTAAAAGAAGCTCATACAGTCATGGCGTTATACAGCATGAAAATAGAATCAGAATCAGATTTGTTATCAGTGGCATGTATTGTGAAACCACTTTATAATAGAGAAAGAAGAACACAAATAAGTAAATCAATGACAGTAAGTGAATATATATATATATATGTTTATTAAATAGTTAGATTAAAAATAGTGTAAAAACAGAAATAATTAATAAATAAGTGAGGCAGTGTTCATGGGTTCAATGTCCATTTAGGAATGAGATGGCAGAGGGGTTGAGTGTGTGTCTCCATGATTCTGTATCTCCTTCTCGATGGTAGCAATAGGAAGAGGGCATGTCCTAGGTGATGGGGGTCCTTAATAATTAACGCTGCCTTTCTGAGGCACTACTCCTTGAAGATGTCTTGGAGGCTAGTACCCAACTAATTTTACAGCTTTCTGTGGTTTCTTTCGGTCCAGTGCAGTAGCACCACCACCAGACAGTGTTGCAGCCTGTCAGAGTGCTTTCCATGGTACATCTGTAGAAATTTTCAAGTGTTTTAAGTGACAAACCAAACTCCTAATGAAATATGGCCACTGTCTTGCGTTCTTTGTAGCTGCATCGATATGCTGGGACCAGGTTGGTTCCTCATAACTTGAAATTGCACACTCTCTCCACTTCTGATCCCCCTATGAGGATTGGTTTGTGTTCCCTCATCTTACCCTTCCTGAAGTCCACAACCAGCTCTTTCGTCTTACTGGCATTGAGTACAAGATTGTTGCTGCGACAGCATAAACTAGCTAGTATATCTCACTCCTGTACGTCTTCTCATCTCCATCTGAGATTCTACCTCCTGACCCTTCTGCCCAGCATGCCTATGCCATCCAATGAGTCAGCCTAAGTTAGAACCATTTGAGGCACTTAGCCCATACTTCTCTAAACATTTACCTACCCATATGCCTTCTAAACACTAAAGAATGTTAAAAGATATTTTATTGTTCTGGATAAATGTGTGTAAAGGAGATCATGTTGAAAAAATATATACAGTAAACAGGCAAACATGAGGCATCCTTTCAAATTGTTCCCCTCAAGGTTATGCTCCAGTGTTATTAATACTGCATCCATTTTGAGTTCCATGTCCAGCGTAAGTAGTGAAATAAATTGCCAGTCTACCAAAAGTCTTTTGCATAGATTACAGATCATCCATGGTGATATGCATTAAGTCTTTAGACCAAGACATAAATCTATGGTCTACTTACTCAAAAATGAGAAATTAGTGTGTAGTAAGCAATTTCTCTAATTTTATAGATGTTGTAGCAACATTTTCTATGCAATCTTAAAAAAAATCGCCACTTTTCAACCTTTTTTGATCAGTGGAAACCCATGGTTATTTAAAGTAGAATATGATGTTTAAAATCGAGGTGAATCTTTCTCCTTTCCATCACTCTTTCTCCCTCACCCTCTTTGTTGTGAATGAATATATAATGCGTGAAATTATGAGTGAAATTGCAATAGTCCAAAGACCCTTCATGAAGACTTATGTGAAACACCAGAAAATAAAGTTCTAGCATTTGATATATCCCAGCCAAAAACAATTCCAACACAAAAAGCATTCAGCTCTAATTCCCAAAATGAAACATAAATAAGCCCCATTATAAGACACATGTCTGTTCAGTCTCTATTAAATCTGAAACAGTTGATCTGAATTTTTAGCATCTATTGATGCACAAAGAGATCATTTTCCATTGATTTCGATATATAACAGACCTAAATGGCATGCATGATTCTGTGCATCAAATATTAAAATATGCATGAAAATTGACACGCCTCTGTTCTGCCCTCGGAGCCAAAGAATTAACTATGGTTTTACACAACCACATCAATTGAAGTAAAAGCTTCACAGCATAATACACGATAGAATTATTACTGATACCCTCAGTACAGACAATCAAGGCAATATCATTTTCATTCATTTTCAATGCTTCTTTCAAGTATTTCTGGCTCAACAGACAAAATCTGTCAAAAGCTATAGATGGAAAAAGAATAATGTGGCTGAATTTACAGTGAAAACTTTGCAGATGTGAAGATATAGGACACATTAGACTTGTATGTCTTTTTAAAAGTAACTTGAAACATTTTGTATGATAATATGGTTATTCTCCACAAAATTACATAACTATGTTGCCAAAAATGTTGAATTGTAATGGCTGTATGCTAAACTGAAAGAACTAAAGCAAAATTTAAGCTCCCTACTCAACTGAATTCAATAAACATAAAACTTTCCACAAATAGAGTTATTTTATATCAACGGATTTGACTTGTTATGCTGTTACTTGGAAGTCAAAGTTGGATTTCTACCTTAGATGTTAGAAAGCGAATAAAATGATGATATATATTTTACAAAGATGTTATCTTCAAGTATTATACGTACATGGAAAATACACTAGGTGGCCACTTTAGTAGATACTTCCTGTACTTAATAAAATGGACACTGAGTGTATATTTGTGGTCTTCTGCTGCTGTAGCCCATCAACCTCAAGGTTTGACATGTTGTGCAATCAGAGATGGTTTTCTGCACACCTCTGTTGTGATGGGTGGCTATTTGAGTTACTGTCACCTTCCCGTCAGCTTGAACTAGTCTGGCCATTCTCCGCTGAACTCCCTCATTAACAAGGCATTTTTTTGCCTGCAGAACTGCCGTTCACTAGTATTTTTTGTATAATTTTCACACCATTCTCTCTAATCTCTAGAGACTGCTGAGCGTGAAAATGCCAGGAGTTCAGCAGTTTCTGAGATACTGACACCAGCCCATCAGGCACCAACAATCATTCCACAGTCAAAGTCACTTAGATCACATTTCTTCCCCACTCGGATGTTTGTTCCAAACAACAAATGAGCTTCTTGACCATGACTGCATGCTTTTATTCATTGAGTTGCTGCCACATGACTAGTTAATTAGATATCTGTATTAACGAGCAGGTGTACAGGCATACCTAATAAAGTGGCCTCTGTGTGTCATTTCTTTCCAACCTAAAAACTTAGTTTGGTTCATTGAAATTTCTACAGAGATTGCACTTACATCTAGCTTTGTAACAATCACAGAATTCCTTGTTTAAAGTATTATTTTCTCATGACCTGAAGCAGATAGAAATTTGCAGTTTATTATTAATGGCAATTTATTATCTAGCCAATGTACATATTTAGTAAATATTCTCTTACACCACATTAAGATTCATACAGCCAGTGTGAAGTCCAGCATAATATGTGGATGGGGTTAATACTCCTAATTATTCACACGTACTATCAGTCAGGTGTGGAGAGAAGACCTTGTATGTCTAAGAGGGGAAGGAAGTGGCAGCCCAGTCAGACCTATAAACCCTCTGAGCTCCATTATACAGCTTCAGAAACAAATCATCCGTCTGCAATTTTAGCTCACTATTTCCATCTCATTAGTGCAAAATGACCACCTTGCAGCCTTCTATTAACTGCACAGAACATGGACAGTGCGGAATCTGCCCCCAGCTGCCACATTAATCCATTTGTTCTCACCATTTCAGAGACCAAGTCATGGGTCCCACAGGACAGACGCAGGCTCTTCGGCCCAGCTGCTCCATGCCGACCATCAAGTACCCACCTACTTGGATCCCAGTTCAAGGATCAAGGTTCAAGGGTAAACTTTGTTTGGGGTATACAGTAAATTTACATTTAGTAGGAGTTTGCTATGTTTCATTGGCCAGGGTGCGACATTCGAAAACAACAACATTCAACAATTATAAAGAATAAAGAACTGTATAAATAAGTTAAAAGTTACAGTACCAATGTAGAATAAAATTTACCAACACTTGGTATGTAACCTTTTTTGCCTTGGTGACTCAAGTGTTCATCTTGTTACAAATTAAGTGGTGTGAAAGACTCTGTCTTCACCACCCTCTCAATCAGTGCATTTCAAATTCTAACTACATTCTGTGTGAAAAAAAATCTTCTGTATGTCCCCTTATTGCCTCTGATTAAGGATACCTCTACTATACTGTGCTGCAAATCTATTTCCTTCTAATCCTTTACATTTAGTTTTCTATTTCAAGAAAAACAAGCACAGCCTTTCCAGTCTGACTTTTTGCCTTTCCATCCCCCACCACCTTCTCTGCAGCTGAAAACTCATATGCCTCCTTGTTCTCCCACTTCTGATTAAGGAGTTAAGACAGTGAACTGATTCCACAACCTATGGACTCACTTTTAAGGACTCTACAGATCATGTTCTCAGTGTTATTTATTTACTTGTTTACCATTAACTGTTAATTTTGCATTTGTACGGTTTGTCTTCTTTTGCACATTGGCTATTTGCTAGAATTAGTTAGTTTGTGTGCAGTTTTTCATTGACTCTGTTGCTTTACTTTGATCTACTGTGAAAGCCTGCAAGAAAATGAATCTCAAGGTAGTATATGGTGACATACAATAGTGTGCCAAATATCTGTTTTACATATGGTCTCAGAAGATATGGCCTCCACAGAGCCCTGATCTCAACATCATCGAGGCTGTATGGGATTGCCTGGAGAGACGGAAGCAAATGAGACAGCCAAAGTCTGCTGAAGAACTGTGGCAAGTTCTCCAAGATGCTTGGAACAACCTACCAGCTCATTTTCTTATAAAATGCACAAGTGTACCTAAGAAAATTGATGCAGTTTTAAAGGCAAAGGGTGATCACACCAAATATTTATTTGATTTAGTTTTTTACTGTGTACTGCTTTTTATAGGATTTTTTCTGATATTTAGAAAGATTTTATTTCATTATTTTTGAAAGCATCTGCTCTTTACAGATTTTTTTTACATGTACCCATGAGTTTTACACAGTAATGTGCATTCAGTGGTGACTTTTATGAGGTAGATCTGTATACCTGCTCGTTAATGCAAATATCTAATCAGCCAACATGAGAAAATCTGCAGATGCTGGAAATTCAAGCAACACGCACAAAATGCTGGTGGAACGCAGCAGACCAGGCAGCATCTATAGCAAGAAGCACTGTCAACGTTTTGGGTGTCCTGACGAAGGGTCTCGGCCCGAAACGTCGACAGTGCTTCTTCCTATAGATGCTGCCTGGCCTGCTGCGTTCCACCAGCATTTTGTGTGTGTATCTAATCAGCCAATCATCTCGCAGCAACTCAATACATAAAGGCATGCAGACGTAGTCTGAAGAGGTTCAGTTGTTGCTCAGATCAAACATCAGAATAGGGAAGAAATGTGATCGAAGTGACTTTGACTGTGGAATGGTTGTTGGTGCCAGATGGGCTGGTGTGAGTATCTTAAAAACTGCTGATCTCCTGGGATGTTTATGCACAACAGTCTCTCGAGTTTGTAAAGAGTACTATGAAATGCGAAAAAACTTCCAGTGTCCGGAAGTTCTGTGGGGAAAAATGCCTTAATGAGAGAGGTTAGAGGAGAATGGTCAGACTTGTTCAGGCAGTCAGGAAGGCAACAGTAACTAAAATAACGATGGGTTAACAACAGTGTGAGCAGAAGAGCATCCCTGAATGCACAACACATCATTCCTTGATGTGGATGGGCTTGCGCAACAATAAACCATGAACATACATCAAGTAGCTGCTTTATTAGGTACAGAAGATGTATAATAACGTGGCTACAGTGTGCATTTGTACAAACGTACTTCGATAATAAATTTAACTCTTGGTTTTCTCTCTACAGATGTCGCCAGACTGGCTGAGTGCTTCCATCATCTCTGTTTTCCTTTATGAAGTGAGTTACTCAATTATTCTCTTGGATGAGGATGAAAAAACTTGGAAAATATATTATATAATAGAATTTCCTAAAAGTAAAACGGAAGTGAGACTGAAGATCCATCATGGTGTAAAAAGATGATTGATTTGAATCAACTTGGTCTAAATTAGTGTTTTAAGAACATGGCTAAACTAGTAACAGATAATAGGAAGTACTTTTTAACACAAAGGGCTATCAAGGTATGAAATGTTCTACCTGAAATGGTAGTAAAATTATAATCTATAAGAACATTAAATAAGAATGACTGTTTTGATACAGATCAATTTGAAATGAGATGGAGAGGTGGCAGCTGAATTAATAGGTCTTTCAGAATGCAGTTGATCAAGAACTTTTGATTAGAGCATAAACTTTGGGCAGTGGATGAAGTTTGCCATTTTAGTTTATGCTATAACATATTAGCATGCAAAATACCTGATGGCAGAGAAGGAGAGAGGGTGTAACACAATTTGATGTCATATTAAATTTCTGTGTGTGCACTTTGTGCAAATTAATCAAGGGAGTAAGTAGAAACATTGCCTATTCCCACTAACTCAAGCAATTGATCCAATGTCTCTAATAGAGCTATCCACTTGTACTCATTTACCCTGCTTTTTGCCACTTTAAAATGTAAAATTATTTGAATAATCTATCCAGTTTGTTCCTTCTTGTAGACCATACACAATCTGTATTTTCATGGACTCTGCCCAACTTGAATGAAGAGAACTACCACATCCAAGTAAATTTATGCTTTGTGAAATTTTAGCCTAAGGCTGAAAATAATTGACTAAAACTGCAGGATATAAAATCTTAACATTAAAAACTACAGGAACCTCCCAGCGGTTAGCTACAGGGAGGCAGCAAGTCATCTGATCATCCTGTCAGTCATTGAGCAGTGCGAGGAGAAAATTAAGAGTTCAGAGAAAAACACATTAGAGGAAGGTGAAATTGCCAATATGATTCAAAGCAGACATTTAGCTCCTTACTACGCCTCTTCAGTTCACCCATTCTCTGTATCCACTGAGATCCTGCAATACTTAACTTCAATAATTTAACTTTTATGGCTTGCTTTTCCAGTGTTTCTAAAACAAAGGATTTTAGTTGCAGTAATTAGCTTCAATTGTTAACATCTTCATATCCAAAGTAAAAATGTATTATTAAAGTGCATATATATCACCATATACTACCTTGAGATTCATGTCTGTTAAGAGACATGCAGGTGTTAAATTGAGAGTGGTGATTGTGATGTCGAACAAAACCATGTCCATTTACTGTTGTTTATTGCATTTAATTATAATTCTTTGTAGCATCCACCTCGAAATTATTGTCCAATGTCATGACAGTCTAGTAGAAGTGAAAGCTAGTTTGCAATGCTCAAAGCTCTTTTTCTTTAATATTTGTGACCTATGTAATCCTTTTTCATTTTGTCTTCATTATATCTGTCCTGAGAAACCACCTTAAATGTCAATGTAACTTTGAAGGTTGCATAAGTTGAAAGTGGCGACAAAATTAATAATAAGGAGGAAATCAACCTATTTCAGCAATGAACTGAGCAGACAAATGGCAGATTCAAGTTACTGTACATCAATGTGAGCTGATGCACGTTGGAAAGCAGTTTATGTTATCGGCAACATTCTGAAGCATGCAAACACTTGAGTAGCACCTTCATAACTTTCTTTGCTGCTGGCCAGGCTAATTGATAATATACACTATAAAGTATATTGGTTATTTAGTTTTGTAAACAGGAGCACAAAATAGAGTGAGAAAGCTACCATATAACCATATAACAATTACAGCACGGAAACAGGCCATCTTGGCCCTTCGAGTCCATGCCGAACACTTACTCTCACGTAGTCTCACCTACCTGCACTCAACCCATAACCCTCCATTCCTTTCCTGTCCATATTTTACTTTAAATGACAAAATTGAACCTGCCTCTACCACTTCTACTGGAAGCTCGTTCCACACAGCTACCACTCTGAGTAAAGAAGTTCCCCCTCGTGTTACCCCTAAACTTTTGCCCCTTAACTCTCAACTCATGTCCTCTTGTTTGAATCTCCCCTACTCTCAATGGAAAAAGCCTATCCACGTCAACTCTATCTATCCCCCTCATAATTTTAAATACCTCTATCAGGTGCCCCCTCAACCTTCTATGCTCCAAAGAATAAAGACCTAACTTGTTCAACCTTTCTCTGTAACTTAGGTGCTGAAACCCAGGTAACATTCTAGTAAATCTCCTCTGTACTTTTTCTATTTTGTTGACATCTTTCCTATAATTTGGTGACCAGAACTGTACACAATACTCCACATTTGGCCTCACCAATGCCAAATACAATTTTAACATTACATCCCAACTCCTATACTCAATGCTCTGATTTACAAAGGCCAGCATACCAAAAGCTTTCTTCACCACCCTGTCCACATGAGATTCCACCTTCAGGGAACTATGCACCATTATTCCTAGATCACTCTGTTCTACTGCATTCCTCAATGCTCTGCCATTTACCATGTATGTCCTATTTTGATTAGTCCTACTAAAATGTAGGTATGAAAATTAAAAGGGAAAAGACCAGTAAACTTCTGCAGGAGAGGCAACATCTGTGCGGAAAGTAACAGGATTAACACTTCAGGTCTTTCATTAGGTGATGCACACGCAGAGGGCAGGTAGAGTTCTGATGGACTAAGTGACCTCATTCTGCTCTGTAAGGTTCTATAGTTATATAATTATATTCTATAGTAGCAGTTAGCGCGACACTATTACAGCGTGGGGTGTTCCGGAGTTCAATTCTGGCACCTTTCTGTAAGCAGCCTCTGTACATTCTCCCCTTGGAATGCAGGGGTTTTTCCCCAAGTGCTCCAGTTTCCTCCCACAGTCTAAAGATGTACTGGGTAGGCTAATTGGCCATGGTAAGTTGTCCCGTGATTGGGTGAGGTTTAATCATAGATGTGGGGCTGCTGGCGTGGCGTGGCAGAAAGGCCTAATCTGCACTGTATCACTGAAGTCCTGAAGAAGGGTCTCAGACCGAAATGTCAACTATTCACTCTTTGCCATAGATGCTGCCTGGCTCTATGTGTGTGTGTGTGTGTGTGTGTGTGTGTGTGTGTGTGTGTGTGTGTGTGTGTGTGTGTGTGTGTGTGTGTGTGTGTGTGTGTGTGTGTGTGTGTGTGTGTGTGTGTGTGTGTGAGACTTTGGATTTCCAGCATTGGCAGATTTTCTCTTGTTTGCTAAATAAGAAGTTTGATAATCCTATAGTCCAAACATGTCATTATGTGCACAGTTTACCAAGAAAACCTCTCTCTAAATGTTATCCTTGGTCAACCTAGCAAATGTTACAAAACATGGAAAATGTCAAGACTCTCATGAAGAGATTAGTGGTAGTTGACTGGAAAGAAGGACAACGATGGCATTATATGACCAAAATTGTTTTCACGTGAACAGATGAATCAGTGTCAGCTGCCCTTTAACCAAATTAGCTTGATAAGATATACAGAAGATGTACAGTTATGTAATAGTGGAATTCATACTTGGGCAGAAAATCGTTTTGCTAAAGTCACGTCAGAAACTAACAGATCTATTTACATTTTATAGACTGCTAAGGAAGTTCACCTCCTGTGGGAAGGTGGATTTGAGAGCAGGCAGTAATTAAGCCATGCTAAAAAGAATGCACTTTAACCCAAATGTTCCATGTTACTAACAGAGAACACATCAGGTAAATGGCTTGAAAGTTTTGGTGTGTTTGTTACTTAACTGAATGAGCGCCGCTTTTTCAGAGTTTCTTGGCTGTGAGACCAAGGTAAGGCTACACAAAGCTCAAAGTAAAATCTGTTCTCAGAGTGCCGACATGTTATCACATACAACCCTGCGATTCTTTTCCTGTGGGCATTCTTAGCAAATCTATAGAACAGTAACTGTAAACTATGGACAACCAACTGCAAATGCAGACATAACAAATAGCAATAAATAATGAGCATGAAATAACACGATAAGAGTCCTTAAATGAGTGTAGTTATCCCCTTTTGTTCAAGAGCTTAATGGTTGAGGGGTAGTAACTGTTCTTGAACATGGTGGTGCAAGTCCTGAGACACTTGTACTTTCTACCTGATGGCAGCAGTGAGAAAAGAGCATGGCCTGGGTGGTGAGGACCTTTGATGGATACTGATTTTCTTTAGCAACATTTCATGCAGATGTGCTCAATGTTTGAGTGGGATGTACTGGGCCGAATACTCTACCATTGTAGGATTTTCTGCTCTAAGGCATTGCTGTTCCATACCAGGCCATGATGCAGCCTGTCAGCACACTTTCCACCACACACCTATAGAAGTTTGCCAAGATTTTTAATGTCACGCTGAATCTCGCAGACTCCCGAGGAAATAGAAGGACTTGCCCCATTTGAAGTGTTCAGAGATATTGTACGTGGCAGAACAAAAACAAAGTTCAGGAGGAACTCAGCAAGTCAGTCAGCGTCTATGTAGGGGAATAGTCAGGCAATGCTTTGTACCAAGACTGGAAAGGAAGGAGCAAGAAGCTCGGCTTGAACCGTCGACTGTTTATTCTCCTCCATAGATGCTGCCTGACTTGTTAAGCTCCTCCAGCATTTTGTGTGTGTTGCTCAAAATTTCCAGCATCTGCAGAATTTCTTGTGTTAATTGTATGTGGTGGCTGGTTAGCAAACATTGGTTAGAATTTGAGCTATGTGTGTGAATCTTCTCCCTTGTTTTCAAACTTCAGACGTGCCAGCTAAATTTTGCAGCTCTCCCAGGTGTCATTCCTAAGGCAGCTGGTTTACTGTGCACCACTAATGGAATCAGAAAAGGCTAATTTTGAGCAACAGCAGGAACATCAGGCACAGTAGCAGCAGTTCCTCATGTATCTGCTACTATAAACGAAAGAGAGAAATGGAGAGATCCTGGGTAGAAGGACCTCAAAGTAGAAAGGTTCAATATAGGGTCAGATAGTGGAAGATATTTGCAGTAGTCTTAAAGCAGACAAGTTGCCACCCAGATTGAGTGTCCAGGCTTTATTAATAGTTCATAATGCCACCACCTCCTTCAACACCTTTGCCTTGCAATTTTTTTCAGTGCTCTCCCAAAATAATCTTATGTGAATTCTCACAATCAGCTACACAACTGCACAGACAAAAAGATGATTTCTCCTTTATGCATGTTGGCCTGTTGCGTCAACTTGCAATGCGACAGTCTGACTAAGCAGGGCCTTAGTGCTGTCTGGCTTTCTACCGTGTAAGGTGTCATGGATGGTATGCATGCAGAAATCAAGAGCCTCTACATCATACACATGTGCTCACCAATTGTAAGGCCTGCCTCCCCATTAATCTGCAACCTCACAAAGGTATGACTGTAGATGGTGAAGGCATCTTGAAATATGGTTGAAGTCTCATTAGTTTCCTGATAATATTTAGAACATATATAAAAGTTTTGCAGTATTTTAACTAATTCTACTTTAATCACAAGATATTTCCTTTTTTTATTTGTTGTAACGTTGGCATAGAATATTTCCCTCCCCCCATCAGTTAAATGTGCTCTTTGTGACATGCTTGTGTATAAGGGGACGTGTCTTTCCTTGCCCTGAAGTTGCTGTCTGCATTTTCCTGTTTGTTCTGGAGTGGCTCAGCCTTCAGTGGCGAGCCCAGTTCTTAATGCCATGGAGTGTAGTCTGAGCACAGACAGCTGGCTATGTCCACAGAACTGCCACAGGCTCAACACCTGACAAAGTCAATGGTGTTACCAGGGACATGCAATGTCTGCAATGTTTGAAATCATGAAAAGTACTTTTTTTAACCTATGACTCATTAAGATATATTAACACAATAAAAATAATTTAAGTAGCTCTTAGAATGACTCCACATGCCTTTCGAGCCGCTGATTTCTCACATTCCTTTTTAAAGAAAACTACTGCGCTTGTGCCGAGACATGAGAAGCCTTCACACAAGTTAGTGTGGCCTGGAACTACAAAGCTACAATCGCTATGATGCTGCAACCAATTTGGGTGCAGGCTGGCACTAGAAACTGAGACTTCTGCAGAGATATTGCTGTATTCATCCATATAAGTGTTGGTGTTGGGTTGGAAGATCTGCAAGGTCATTTGCACCTGGATGAGGTGCAAACTGTCCCTGTAGATGAGCTGGACAGCTACCAATATCAAAATAAATAAATTACAAATGTTTGAGGAAATTATATATTCAATTTAACTGTTTAGTAAGACGACTATGAAAGATTTTTTAAAAAATGTCATTATAGACATCTGCTTGCTCATAAATATACATGCAAAGGGTGTGCAATTGAAGGCCCATTCAAGGGAAAACTAATTAACTTCATCATGACATAAACGTTGATTAAATTGCATTGACATTTATAAATGTACAAAACATTTGCACTTGCTGTACACATACCAACCAAGAGAAAAACTGCTCAATGCAAGAACACGGAATAAGACCAGTTGCTTGCCAATCTTGGCAGTAAAAAATAATGTCAACAGTTAGAAATTACCCTTTGAAGTACAGTATAAGTTTTTTCATTCTTCAGAAAAATATTTAGTCATATGCATAAGATCATAAAATAGCATTTTAAATTTTGAATAATGTATTCTGTAGCAGTCTTTGCAAAGTAATATTTCATTCAGACGAGGTAATCCAGGCCATATATCTGCTAGGTAATCGAGCCTTGGAAAATGTAGAATCCAGGACACCAGGTCAGATGTTAATAATTCATCAATATCACACAATTGTTTTAACTCTTGCAGATTTTATCTGATTTTTCTCACTCGTATAACAAGTATTCAAAGAAAGAGCCAGGTTCATTTAATGTTGATATGATTTTCATCATAACATAAATGAGCCTGATTGTCACCTGTGGAAAGGCACATTCTCTGTTACCAATAGACCTTGAAATATTTGGTTTTAACCAAAGTTAACAGAAGAAAAACAGGTTGTAATCCAATTTTTTTTACACCAAAGCTTATGCATGTGGTCCCAAATTACCAGAAATATATTTAGACTTTGACAGTGGCTTAGCAGATCACCATCAATGATTTTCCCCTTACAGGTGAGTGCAGGGGTAGATCTGGATCATGCTGACAGCTTTATATCATTAGTAACTGAGGTATATAGTACCTACCTCTCTCACTTGAATGGGGTTGCCATGCTGGATAGAAAAGGTAATTAATGTTAATGGCTTGTGTTTTACTCAATTTTAAAAACTTGTTTTCATCAATGATATGTGCAATTAATTACATCTATTATTTTTAATTTATTAATTTGAAAGAGTATATTTTAAATTATTTTGAGCTACTTCAACATATACAAGGGGCCTCAGGATCTGCCCTCGGAGTCCTAGGCAGCTTGACAATGAGGAGCTGGCTGGTTTCGAAATTCCTTAACTTACCCCCCTGCAACGAGTTCTCTGAGGGTAGTGGGTAGGAACCTGAGGCACAGCTAGGGTCAATGCAATGCAAAATATTTCATATCCTTGGGAATGCATTTTTCTTTATGACTCTTTCAAAATGTGCATGTTGCGCGCAGACTAATGCCCAATCATAACTTTCCCTAGATACATAGCGGAGCAGGTCTTTCAGTGCCGGGGTATGGATAATCCGGAATAGTATAGAAATTGATGACAATTGGTGGTTATGCAAACACTACTATTGACAACAGAATCATAATCATATCCATCATCTCTGACATATGTTGTGAAATTTGTTGGTTTGTGGCAGTCTTTACCGTGCAAAGACAGCATTTCTATAAATCATAAAAAATAAATAAATAGTGCAAAATTGGAATAATGAGTTAATAATAATGTAGTTGCAATTTATTATAGAAGCTGAAGATTAATACATCTGAATAACTGAACATACCCGACTTTGCTAAACTGAAAACTGATTAAGGTTTCCCGAGCAGACCCAAATATTAAAACTTAATAGCTTCTCATTACTATGCAACATTCTTTCATTTAATTGGGAGCTATTGGCAATTAATATGTCCAGTTGTGCCAAAAATGAATAAAACCGGAATTGAAGCACTGTGTCAGTGTGCCGACCTTTTGTCATTTACTGTGTTCTAATGAGAAATGGACAGGACCAGCTGACCGTGCGCCTTTGGGCTTCTCTGTCCTCTGCAAACGGGAACTGGCTGACTGACTTTATGGTGCCGTGTCTGCATTTACCAGTCTGTCTCCTCAACTAACAGAGATTAAAGGGGTTTTTCAACAGAAAAGTGCTAGTACTTTTCAGAGTAAATAGACACAGTCTACACATCCTGCTCGTCCCACGGTATAAATAGCACCATAGCTCTACAGGAGGCCGACTTGGATGTCTAACACCTTCCAGGCAGTTATTGCTCAAACTATTGTAACACTACAGGCCAGGACAAGGAGCAAACTGTGCACCAACCAATATTCAACCTTTATTTACAAATGACCGACACGTGTTGATGCCTGCTAGGATTTTTCTGAGTTTGCAAGGAGGATTTAAATTTCACCAGCAATGCAGCTTGCTTGGGCTCTAGGAGAATGGAGTGGTAGGGATGGATGAGTTCATTGGGAGTACGGGCTATTGAACTAGAATAGAGACTGATCTCATGTTCAGGAGAGAGACCAGAATTGGGACAGAGGAGGGGACAGAGGAGAGGCAAGTAACTGGGAGCGATGTCAACTTGATCTGCATTGGAATTGGTATTGCCAATGATTTATTATTGTCACATGTACCATGACACAGTGAAAAACTTGTCTTGCATTGTGCTCAAATAGATCAAATCACTACACAATGCATTGAAGAGGTTAGAATGATTGGAGTGAGTATGTCTGCTATGCTCCGGTGCCATCCTACATTAATCTTCTATTCTTTTTGATTCCATATATTGCTCAATGTTAATCACCAATTTGTTATTAATGTATTGGAAATGAAAACACTATTATTTTTTGGGGAAAAAACAAGCTATCTTCAACAAATATAACATACAAATGGACCAGGATTGATCAGTGGAATGAGTCTGTTGGAACTGAAATGAAAATGAGAGTTAGAAAGGATTATTTAGAATTTAAAGCATTGGAATAGCCAGACGAGTGACCCATCTCCTCTGACTCCACAATCACTCTTCCTGCACTGTGCTAGTATTGGAATCTGAGTCATGCAGACAGGAGGTGCAATGGATAGAGAGGGACCGTCCACTTACCAGATTTCTTTTTATAACTAATTTTTATCGCAACACCAACAAATTACTTTCAATGCAACCAGTTACCGATCACATTTCGACTGTTTAACCCAGCCATCCCCCCAACCCTCACCGCCATCCCTCCTCCACCCCTCATCCTCATCTCCACCCCCTCCTACACCCCTCTCTCTCCCCCCCACCCCTCTCCCATCCACCAACCAACTGAATAGCAGTGCATACACAGGCAGAACATTCCTATTTTAACAGAAGATCTTTTCAGTTAGATATCAAATTTGTCCACATTAAGACTGTGTTTGCTCGTGCATCATTTATTCTTGCTGATGATAATTCCAGGTAAGAAATGTCCAGAAAGCTCCGAAGCCAGTGAGTACTTGAAATATCTTGAGGAGGTTTCCAACGCTGGACTACAATCTTCTTAGCTGCAGCCAGGCCTGCCAGCCAGATTTTGTGTGTTTTTTTCCGTAAGGGAAAGGTGGGAGTCATCATTTAGAAGATGTACAGCGGGGTCCATTGGTAATTGTACCCCCATTAGTTCTGTAAGAGTACTGATAACCTTCCCCCACAAACCAAAAACCCCTGGACATTCCCATACAACATGTATAAAAGAGCCAATGGTTCCGTGGGGGCAAAATGAGCAATATGGGTCAGGAACCAATCCCATTTAATGTCTAATTCTCAGTGTTAGACTCTATGACACTTGCCAGATTTCTCACCAACCAGCACTATGCCAGTTCTGTGCACTTGAACTATAATGGACAGAGCAGTTGAAAGAGGGACCACACCCAGAATAAATCCCTCCCCTTGTATGGATTGTGGATCTGGTGAGAGTAGTCACAGATTAATCCTCGCCTGCTTGTGGATCGGCCTTTAGCTCTGAAGTGGACCCAGGAGGAACTGCCCCACATTTAAAGACATTTTCTCAAATTTCATGTGGTAGCTTCACAGGTCTTTTTGGTTGATTTCATGAAGGCAGCTCTTTCCTCACTATCAGTACTTGGAAGTCCAAGCCTAGAAATTCTAATGGACTGGAAATGGTGTGTCACTGTAGCAGGATAATGTGACTCAAAGGGGTGTCACACAAAGCAGGAGATCATCATGTCTGCCCTGAGCCAGACATCAAGTCAAGGCACAAGCTGATTCATGTCCAGCTAAAGAGAACAGTACTACATATTTACATTTCTGGATATCACTCAGAACAGAGATAAAGAAGGGGTATACATTGGACACTGCTATCTATTCCAGAAACAAATAGACTACTTTTAAAACTAAAACTTTTACAACTTAAAACTAAATATTAATCAAGTAAATGTACTTCCTGGTTCCTGTGTTTATCCAAAGCAGGGACAATTCTGGCTCTAATACATTTAAAGTCTTTACTTTTGAAACCGAAGGCTAAGGCAGAAATGGGGAAACATAAAATCTCATGATAAAGTAACTAGATTTTATGCCATGCAGATGCTGCCTGACCTGCTGAGCTCCTCCAGCATTTTGTGTGTGCTGTTCTGTATTTCCAGCCTCTCCAGAATCTCTTATGTTTAGGGTTTCATCCTGTGTGTGTTGGACGACTGTTTGCAGAGTGTGCAGAAGAAATACTCCTTGTTTTGTTTCTGTCCTGGAGCAATCCACTCAAACCTTGAAACATCTATTAATGACATTGTATTAATAATGAAGGAAAAAAATTCTTATTGGAGGCTATGAGCAGGATTTTAATCTGCAGATTCAGATATGATTGTGAGTGAAAAGTCTAAATGAAGGTGAGATCTAGTAGGAAATTCACACCATACTCTCTGAAACACATCTATTGTGATGCAGTGAGTAACGGTTGATGCTCATGTCAAGGTTAATTTATTATCAAAATACATATATGATACCATATACACTTTAAGGTTCATTTTCTAGCAAGCATTTACAGGAAAATAAAATACAATAGAATTCATGAAAAAACTATTCATTTGTTCATCAGTCACTGAAGGTGAATGAGCAAGTGCAGCAGGCAGTGAAGAAGGCTAATGGAATGTTGGCCTTTATTACAAAGGGAATTGAGTACAAGAGCAAGGAAATCCTTTTGCATTTGTACAGGGCCCTGGTGAGACCACACCTGGAGTATTGTGTACAGTTTTGGTCTCCAGGGTTAAGGAAGGACATCCTGGCTGTAGAGGAAGTGCAGCATAGATTCACGAGGTTAATTCCTGGGATGTCTGGACTGTCTTACGCAGAGAGGTTAGAGAGACTAGGCTTGTACACGCTGGAATTAAGGAGATTGAGAGGGGATCTGGTTGCAACATATAAGATTATTAAGGGATTGGACAAGATAGAGGCAGGAAATATGTTCCAGATGCTGGGAGAGTCCAGTACCAGAGGGCATGGTTTGAGAATAAGGGGTAGGTCATTTAGGACAGAGTTAAGAAAAAACAACTTCTCCCAGAGAGTTGTGGGGGTTTGGAATGCACTGCCTCGGAAGGCAGTGGAGGCCAATTCTCTGGATGCTTTCAAGAAGGAGCTAGATAGGTATCTTATGGATAGGGGAATCAAGGGATATGGGGACGGCAGGAACCGGGTATTGATAGTAGATGATCAGCCATGATCTCAGAATGGCAGTGCAGGACGGAAGGACCGAATGGACTACTTCTGCACCTATTGTCTATAAGACTGTCAAACAACCAATGTGCAAATGAAGTCAAAAAGTACAAATAAAAAAATATGTAAATACACAATACTGAGAACATGATTTGCAGAGACTCTCAAAGTGAGTCTGTGGGTTGTGGAATCATTTCAGAGTTGAGGTGAATGAACTTAACAATGTCAGCTCAGGAGTGTTACTTGGCAAATAAAAACATCCACTTTGAGTCTGATAACGTCTTCTGCTTTTATTTTACTGCGTGCTTAATCTATTAAGACCTTAAGACCATAAGATATTGGAGCAGAATTGGGTCATTTGGCCCATTGCATCTGCTCTGCCATTTCATCATGGCTGATCCGATTTTCCTCTCAGCCCCAGTCTCCTGCCTTCTCACCATATCTCTTCATTTCCTGACCAATAAGGAATCTATCAACCTCTGCCTTAAATATATGTAAAGAATTCCACAGATTCACCACTCTCTGGCTAAAGAAATTCCTCTTCATCTCTGTTCTAAAAGGACACCCCTCTATTCTGAGGCTGTGTCCTTGGACTCTCCCACCACAGGAAATATCTTGCAAACATGAGGAAATCTGCAGATGCTGGAAATTCAAACAAAACACACAAAATGCTGGTGGAACACAGCAGGCCAGGCAACATCTATAAGGAGAAGCACTGTCGACATTTCAGGCTGAGACCCTTCATCAGGATTAACTGAAAGGAAAGATACTAAGAGATTTGAAAGTAGCAGGGGAGGGGGAAATGCGAAATGATAGGAGAAGACCGGAGGGGGTGGGATGAAGCTAAGAGCTGGAAAGGTGATTGACGAAAGTGATACAGAGCTGGAGAAGGGAAAGGATCATGGGACGGGAGGCCTCGGGAGAAAGAAAGTGGGGGGGGGGGGGAAGCACCAGAGGAAGATGGAGAACAGGCAGAGTGATGGGCAGAGAGAGAAAAAAAACAACTAAATATGTCAGGGATGGGGTAAGAACACCTTATATACTGGCTGGGTAGCCTCCAACCTGATGGCATGAACATTGACTTCTCTAACTTCTCTTAATGCCCCTCCTCCCCTTCTTACCCCATCCCTGACATATTTAGTTATTTGTTTTTTTTTCTCTCTCTCTGTCCATCACTCTGCCTGTTCTCCATCTCCCTCTGGTGCTTCCCCCACCCCACCCCCAGTTTCTTTCTCCCGAGGCCTCCCGTCCCATGATCCTTTCCCTTCTCCAGCTCTGTATCACTTTCACCAATCACCTTTCCAGCTCTTAGCTTCATCCCACCCCCTCCGGTCTTCTCCTATCATTTCGCATTTCTCCCTCCCCCCACTACTTTCAAATCTCTTACTATCTTTCCTTTCAGTTAGTCCTGACGAAGGGTCTCGGCCCGAAACGTCGATAGTGCTTCTCCTTATAGATGTTGCCTGGCCTGCTGTGTTCCACCAGCATTTTGTGTGTGTTGTTATGGGAAATACCTTCTCCACATCCACTCTTTCAAGGCCTTTCACCATTCGATAAGTTTCAATGAGGTCACCCTTCTTTCTTCTGAATTCGAATGAACACAGGCCCAGAGCCATCAAATATGATAAACTGTTCAATCCTGGAATCATTCTCATGAACCTCCTTTGAATCCTCTCCAGTTTCAGCACATCCTTTCAAAGATAAGGGGCCCAAACTGCTCACAATACTCCAAGAGAGGCCTCACCAGTGCTTTATATTCTAGTCCTCTTGAAATGAATACTAACACTGCATTTGCAATCCTCACCACAAACTCAGCCTGCAAATTAACCTTTAGGGAATCCAGAACAAGAAGTCCCAAGTCCCTTTGCACTTCAGTTTTTTGTTTTTTCTCTACACTTAAAAAATAGTCAACCCTTTCATTTCTTCTACCAAAGTGTATGACCATATTCTTAAGGACACTGTATTTCACCTGCCATTTCTTTGCCCATTCTCCTAAGCTATCTCAGTCCTTCTGTAGCCTCTCAATTTCCTCAAAACTACCTGCCCCTCCACCTATCTTCATATTGTCTGCAAACTTTGCAACAAAGCCATCAATTCCATCATCCAAATTTGACATGAAAAGAATCAGTCCCAACACAGACCCCTGTGGAACACCGCTAGCCACCAGCAGCCAGCTAGAAAAGGTTCCCTTTATTCCCACTCTTTGCCTCCTGCCAATCAGCCACTGCTTTACCCAAGCTAGAATCTTTCCTGTAATACCACAGGCTCATAGCTTGTTAAGTTGCCTCACGTGTGGTGCTCTGTCAAAGACCTTCTGAAAATCCAAGTACACTACATTGATCGATTGCCTTTGTCTATCCTGCCTGTTATTTCTTCAATGAATTCCGTCAGTTCTGTCAGGCAGGATTTTCCCTTGAGGAAACCATGCTGACTGAGGCCTATTTTATCATGTGCCTCAGGAATCATAGGAATCTATTTAATCCTTGGCTTTATCCAGTGGATGATCATTATTAGTGGCATATAAAGTTCACTTGATGATGATAGCTAGATAAAATGATACTCTAGATGTAATTACTGGCACACTACTATAAATTCCCTTTAATACTATAGCTTTTGGCAATAATGAACATTCCATTTCTGTTGTTCCCGCCTGAAGGATGAAGGGTACACATTGCAGGTAGAAATTGGACCATCCCCAGCTCTACTGTGTTCAAACTGGGCCCCATACTCCAAACTGATCCAATGCAAATAAATTATCTGGTAAGTATGTGGAGCCATCTGGTTCCACTCAGCAATCATTACATACTTTATTTATATGTTTGGATAGAAAAATAAGGAAGAATTGCAAATATTGTTTTACTGGCATTAATATTTTTCACCATCACACTAGAAATAGCTAATTCCAAAATAATGCACAACAGGGATATAAGAGAGTACATATGAAAAGATGAAGGCATGAGAGGATTTCTCGAGATTTGCCCGATACTGATAAAACCTGTAATTATGCAGCACATTAAATAGTTAAGCCGCAGTGTACAGAAAGACTGCAGGGATGAGAGTTCATTGAAGATAGGCTAAAGGCTGATATATCCAGGCTGATTTTCTCTGGATTGTATCAAAAATTGAAAACTCTAGAATTAGGAGATTTCCTCTGTTGGCTTCTTTTCAATGGTTCCGAGTTCCTAAGATCCAGTCCTAGCCAAGGGAATCCCATTGAAAGCGTGGAGACTGAGACAGTCTGAACCAAACATCCATATGCCACAAAAAGAAAGTTAATCTTAACAATAAATTTATTTGATCCAAATGGAAATTGGAGGCACTGGCTTACCGCAATTCCTTCACAAGCTAGCATTTTGCCCAGAAGAAATTCCATCAGGGAGGTAGCTATTTGCAACCAGTGATCAGTTCTGCTTTTCGTTTCTTTGATGGAAAAGCTCAATATTCAACAATAATATTCCTTCCATCTCATTCATATACATTAACAACAGGAGCCCTGTGTATTTGTCTGCTCTGTTGTTTGAAGCTGTAATTTACTGGGAGTTAATTTGGGATCTTACTTTCTCAGTTGCAGGCTGTCAAATTTCATTGTCTTAAAATGAAGTACAGAACTACCAGAGTTATTAATTTTACTGGAAGGTGTAGGAATTGTATTGTGCTTCACCTGTTGTTAATTAACAAAATGGACCACAATCTTTCAATTTGACACATAAGATGAAAGTCTAATTACAAACAAGAGAAAATCTGCAGATGCTGGAAATCCAAGCAACACACACAAAATGCAGGAGGAACTCAGCAGGGCAGGCAGCATCTAAGGAAAAGAGTGCAGTCGACATTCATTCAGTCCTGATGAGGGATCTTAGCCTAAAACGGCAACTGTATTCTTTTCCATTGATACTGCCTGGCCTGCTGAGTTCCTCCAGCATTTTGTGTGTGTTGCATAAGATGATAGTGATTGAATTGTCCTGTCAATACATGAACATTGGCCTTAGGTAACGGGGGAAAATTGCTACCATTTTGCTGAGGGTGTTCTTAATCTTCTGAAATGCCTGCTTTAAGTAAGCACTAGACCAATTAAAATATTATATAGGTATTCTTAGACATAGTGATTTATCACCCATTTGGGAAATTGGATTGTTTTAGTGCCTATTCATCGGTTCTTAAGCTTGCTTAATAATCTCGCTGAAAGCAGTCTGAAGCAATTTTCATGAGCAATATTGAAGGGAAGTCTGTGCTTTGGCTGGTGCTTGATGATCCCGTTCCGGAAGCAATTTCAACATGTTTTCTCATTTGCCTTCTGAAGGACTGCAGCATATTAATTCTACATATCTGTGCAGTGTTCACTGATCAGAGACTGCCATGCCACATGTAAATACAGTTTACAATTTTAACCCTCAGCTTAGTTGTTAGATGACCAATAATGGTAACTGTAGGAGCAGTGCCATGTTGTGAGGAAAGAGTTAAAAGTGATTCCACCTTGATATATTCTAAAACGAAAACTATGTAAAGCAAAATGATGTTAGCTTGGAATGGGATCGTTCTGAGCAAGTACAAGGGAAGCAGTCCACAGCAATGTCCTGAGAAAGTCAAGGAAGTACAAATCTGCAGCCATTGTAGTGGAAAGTGGGGGAAAACATGGTGGAGGTTGTAAGAGATAAGGGGGCGCAGTTGGTACCTCTAAGGGATGGAAGAGTATGGTGTGAGAGGTCTTAAAGAGTATAAAAAGAGGCACATTCTTTGTGTAAGTAGGAGAGCTTTGTCTTAGGTTAGGTCACAGCCGGTGTTAGTGCTAAGAAAATGGAGGGGGGGAGGGAGAGAGGGAAGGGGAGAGGGGGAAGGGGAGAGGGGTAGGGGAGGAGGAAGGAGAAGGGGATGGGGAGGGGGAAGGGGAGGGTGAGGGGAAGGGGGAAGGGGAAAGAGTGGGTGAGGGTGAGGGAGAGGGAAAGGGAGAGAACAGGCTATATTTAAGGTTGCTGAATCTGTTCAACATTGCAGAAATTGGCTTGTTTCATGAATAATACGTGTTACTTTGATTTCAGTAATTCTACTGTTTTTCTTTCCGTATTGTGTTTGTGCTAGTTCAAATAAAGTGTTTTCTTGTGGTTTAACACATGTGCAATGCCTCCTTTGCTTGTGAATGCATATGGAAATACCTTGAGCTGTAAGGAAAGATCACAGAACGGACTTTAAAATAATTTTCTTGACATATATTATCCCCATTTAGAATAGAATATTTCTCTCTAAAGGTGAAGTGTGAGTACTGTTTTTGGTTATTTGATTTCCAAGGCATCACTGAAGAGTTCCCATAGTTGTCAGCAATGGATCTGTTGATAGCATTCTCAACTCTTGAACTACAAGAAGATGTGTTTGACTCAACGTCAAACTTAAAGTAAATTTATTATCAAAGTACGTACTGTATATGTTACCATATACTACCTTGAGATTGATTTTCTTGTAAGCATTTCAGGAAAATAAAGAAATACAATAGAATTTATGAAAAACTATACAAAAACAAAGATTAACAAACAACCAATGTGCAAAAGAAGACAAATGCTGGAAATAAAAATTAAATAATACTGAGGACACGAGTGATAGAGTCCTTGAAAGTGAGTCTGTACGTTGTGGAATCAGTTCAGAGTTCTGGTGTGTTAAGATATCCATAGCAGTTCAGGAGTCTGATAGTTGAATGGTAATAACTGTCCCTGAACCTGGTCCTGTGGCACCTAAGGCTCCTGTACCACCTGCCCAATAGTAGTAATGAGAAAAAAGCATTGTCTGGATGGTGGGGGTCCTTGATAATGGATGCTGCTTTTTTGTGGTAGTCCTCCTTGTAAGTGGCTTCCAGTGCCAGCGGAACAAGCCCACAACTCACTAACCCTTCTTTGGAATGTGGGAGGAAACCTGAGCACCCAGAGGAAATCCACGTGGTCATGGGGAAAACATACAGACTCCTTACAGCCAGCGGCAGGAATTGAACCGCTGTAAAGTGTTGTGCTAACCACTACTCTACTGTGCTGCCCTTAGGGCTGAAGACTAACTAAGTTCCCTGACCTGGATGATTTGCTTCGAAGTATCCTCAAAACGATATAAGGGATACAAGGATTAAGTTGGCATCCACAAGACAGTGCTGGGACTGCAACTGTTTGCATCGTACAGTGTATTCGTGACATGGAGGAGGGACATGAATGTATGTCAACCAAATTAATGGGTGACACAAAAATTGGTGGGAAGTCTTTTGCAAGGAGGTCAGAAATAGTTTACTGATATTAAAAGGTAACAAGAGTGCACAAAACTTCAGCAAACGGAGAGAACTTGCAATAAACTGGAAAGAAAAAAGGGATTTGGGACAGCACACACAAGGTGCTGGAGGAACTCAGCAGGCCAGGCAGCATCAATGGAAAAGAGTAAACAGTTGACATCTCAGTCCTGATGAAGGATCTCGGCCCGAAACGTCACCTGATTACTCTTTTCCATAGATGTGTGTTGTTTTGGATTTCCAGCATCTGCAGATTCTTGGGTAAGGATTTGGGATTTCAGAACATGCATATCTTAACATAGATCAATTCCAAACTGATTCCCTTCAATGCACTTTGACAAGGCCCAGGGCAAGGGCAGATGCAAACTAGTCCGGGAAGAGGTGCAAGCATCTCAAGGAAGTGTCTTCCTCCAGGATGGTTGGAATAGGGCAGCAGGGGGCTTGGATAAGATGGAAGCAGAAGACCTCCTGGTCCAATAACTGGTAGGCAGAACCCCAGTGCATCAAGTTCATGATCCAGACTGTGTATGACGTTCTGCCTAGTCCAGCGAACCTTTTTGCTTGTGGCAAGAGTGACGCACCATTATGTGTTCTGTGCCCTCACATAAGGACCCTGGAACACATTTCAGCAGTTGCCCAAAAGCCCTAGGAGAAGGATGCTTCTGCTGGAGCCATGGCCAGGTGCTGAAGGGAGAGACAGAAAATAAATTCTCAGCCATTAACAACAGTAGGCACCTCCACCAATCCAGAAAGCCCATATCTTTGTCAAAGCTGGAGACCAACCACAGCTTCAGCCCAGATCACCTTGCTTACCATGGCTTCCGACTGATGACTGAAAGTTGACATTGTCAAGCAGTTAAAGTTCCTGACTTCATTGCATCATTATCATTGAGGCCTGACATGGTCAACTTACAGTGGTCAGTCGAAGCAGGTTGTCATGATAGACTCACAGAGCCTTGGGATGACCATAATTGAGGAGGTACCTGAGCAGAAGAAGACCTAATACCAGGAGCTGTTAGATCATTACCAGAGACATGGGTGGATGGCACTATGCAAGCCTACAAAGGTCTGGTGTAGAGGTTTTGCTCTCTGCTTGCTGTGCAGAACTTACTCTCTTCTTAACATTATGGGGGCTGCAAAGAGAAGAGTCATTAGGGCCACTGAGTGTGGCTCCGGATGGCTTCGGATCAGGAGGTGTGACCCATGGACCAATGCTGCTGTTGGGGTCTGGCTGAGTTGCCTGAGCGAGGGTGTCAGATGTTGAAAGAACCAAAACACCCAATGACCCGAAGTTTCATCACTGATGATGCATCCCAGCACGTTGTAGGGTGTATCTCAGCATCATAGAAATCTAACGTACGATGTAGCAAATAATGAAATGTTCGCTCTTATTTTAAGGAGGCTGGAGTGTGAATGTAGGGTAATCATATTGCAACTATAAAAGTTACTCATGAAATAACATCCAGAGTACTGTGAACAATTTTGGTCACCTATCTCAAGGAAAGATATTTCCTTGCAATAGTTCAGAGATGGTTCATTTAGCTAACTCTGGGTATGAAGGGAGAAAGTTTTGAGCAGATTGGTACTGCTTAGAATTTAGAACAATTCAGAACAGGTCCTTGAGAAGGATTCAGAACAAGTTCTCCCTTGCAGTTGCTAGGAAATTCATGAGAATCCAGTGATGGGACACAATTGAGAAGCTACTGACTTAACATGCCTCACAAGCTTGGATCTTTTATAACCACATGTCATGTGAAACTGCTGATGTTTCCAATTGAATTAACTTGTGCAACAAAGGCCTATTTAAATTGGAATCAAGAGAGGCCTTCTCTGTAGGAAATGTTTTTCGGGCAAAATGCTAGTGGGTGATTTCAGCTTTCTCAGGTAAATATAAATGATATGAAGGAGTACAGTGAATCCTTTTAAATGTTTTTAGCTAATATTTATCCCTCAATCACAGCTAAAACAGATCATTCAGACATTTTCACTATTTTTGTGGGAGCTCGCTGTGTACATATTTACTGTCATGTTTGTTTGCTGGAACCTTTAGGTAGGCCTTGTGGATGCTATAAAAGAATCCGTCTTTCTTTTTTAATTAATTTATGATGTGCTAATGGAGTAGTTTAATTTTCATGCAGATATTTTTTCATAATTAAATCTTCTTTGCTCTACATTATTAGTAGACGGTTATGGAAAAGGTTAATGTAGTTGAACTAGGCACTTCCTTTAAATGAGAAACTTATTTCCAGCATGCCAAATCTCTATAGACTATAGAAATCCTACCTTCACATTTTTTTTTAATGGGGGTTGTTGCTTCCTCTCTTGAAGCGTTCAGAGAGCTACTAATGATGGCTTCATGTTGACCTTCTCAGGGACAGTGGGCAAATCAGTAACTGGCAAAGTGACTGCAGATTTGATGGTTGATGTTGTTAAGTCTTTCCAAGCATTCTTGAGTGATCATAATGGCATATGTCAATCTGTAGTGCTCCATTGCAACAAGAAGATTACTGTGACTTCAGTCAGCTGGATCCCCAAGTTATATTCTTACATATCGATTCTAATAAGCAATAAAGGCTGACTGTGAAACACATTAAATAGTACAGTACAGTATCGACCCTTTAACCTATTCCATAATCAATCTAAACCTTTCCTCCTATAACCCTCTATTTTTCTTTCATCCATCTGCCTATCTAGGAGTTCTTAAGTGTTCCTGATATACCACTGCCTTTGGCACTTACCACTTCCTGTGTTTAAAAAAAACTACCCCTGACAGCTCAAATTCCAATCTTCAAAGTTAATTTATTATCAAAGTACATATATGTCACCATATACTGCCTTGAGATTCAACTGCCCTGAGGTTCATTTTCTTGTGGGCATTCAGAGTAGATACAAAGGACAAAGTGGATATAAAGTGGAACTAATAAAAACCTACACATGAACAAATCAGACCAACAACAAATTGTGAAAATGCAGACTGTGAAAATTGTGTAAGAGACAACAAATTGTGAAAGCGCAAAAACAAAAACTAATTAATAAGTAAATAAATATTGAGAACATCAGAGTAGAGTCCTTGAAAATGAGTCCATAGTCTGTGGATTTGGTTCATTAGTTGGGATTAGTTCAGGAATCTGATGATGGAGGGATAATACTGTTCCTGAACCTGGTGGTGTGGGACGTAAGGCTCCTGTTCCTCCTTTCTAATGACAGCAATGGGAAGAAAGCATAGCCTGGGTGACAAAGGTTCTTGAAAACAGATGCTGCGTTCCTGTGACAGTGCTCCTTGTAGATGTGCTCAACGATGCCGAGGGCTTTACCTGTGATGGACAGGGCTGTATTCACTATTTTTTTGTAGGCTTCTCTGTTCAAGGACATTGGTGTTTCCATACAGATCATGATGCAACCAGTCAGCATACTCTCAACCGTGCATTTGGCTTGAGAAGACATGCCGATTCTTTGCAAATTTCTATGGAAGTAGAGGTGCTGCCATGCTTTCCTTGTAAAGGCACTTAAACGCTGGGCCCCTAAGCCTACCTCCATGCATTTTAAAATGAAGTCCAATAAATATCAGAGTTCTCAAAGTCACACTTTGCTGATGGTAATATATCACATTGAAGTCGTATTTGTGATCTCTCTCAGTAACAGGCATCACTCTCTTTGTGTGAGGCTAGTGTGCCATCCCAATTTAAGGTGCTGCACATGAAATCAAGACAGCCCAATTTTGTCCATCAATAATCATCAACACCTACACTGATTAGGGATGGCCAAAAATGTATGGACCTGGTTTTGATAGCTTTCTATGATCCTGCCTCCACAGCACAGAACTTGAGTGCCAAAGTTCAGAATCTACCTGATCTTTTACTGAGTACACATTCAGCAGGATAAAGTTCTATACCTTGGTGAAGAGCCCTTGCAGTATGGGCTATAGATGTTTTAAAGTTAACAATTGCCTGGTACATGTTGCATAGTCGAGCATCTCCAACAGTTTGCCCAGTGAAGCTGAATTGTTAGGAATCCTGATTGTGCAGAGATTGGTCAGAACGCAGAGCAGGGTAGACCCATTGCCTAGTAACTGGAGAAAAATAGCAGGAAATGATCCACAACTGTTTTCAATAAAGAAAGAAAAGGGGAGCTTACATTTATATGCCACCTTTTGCGACCTCAAGACATACCTAATCATTTCAGGGAGAAGGATCAATCACAGCTTTCATATTAGACCATGAGACGCTCTCTCAATAATCCCATGACAGGCACTATGCAATAAATCCTTGGGTCTTTCAGAGATAAGTCATTCCTTTACTTAATTAAAGTATGAAGTGCTACAAACTCCAGCACACTGATGCATGGTCACATTATCTAGCTGACAACCTTTTGGTTTAGTTAGTGCAAATTCTGATTCAACTCTCTACTGTGACTGCTGCTGAACCTGAGGTCGAGTCTCTTGCTGCCGCAGGTAATCCAAGCCATCAGCACTCTGCTCCTAACCGCTTGCCTTCAGCTCTGCCCATCTCTCACTACCTCGTCAGCATGTCAACCAGGGAGTTAAAGAGCTTCTGAATTCTGTGTGCTTAAGGGTTTAATAGTCATCACAGCTCTCTGTGCAATGATCTTTAGGGCTGATTGCTGACAACGTTTACTTTTGCAAGAAGAGTACGCATTGAAAAAGGCAACAGACTCAATCAAAACCAATCAAAGCCTTAGTTTAGAGTCAGAAGTTTGTGGATTCATATTCCATACCAGAGATGTGAATTCACAACTCAGAGATTTCAATATAATATGTGCTAGCTCTCCAGGGTGGTATTGAGGGGAGAGTGCATTGTCAGAATGCCAACTTCAGGGGAATTGTTCAGCCAACAATAATGAAAATAACTTGTACTCCATATGAGCTATTAAGAAGTCCCTTTAGTCCATTAAAAATATAATATGACACTAAGCCTCTTAAATAATTAAAAGCCTAGTTGATGATAAATTGTGAAGCAGTATTTAAATAGAAAAGTAAAAGAATCCCTGGGAGAGATGGAGAGTAAAGACAAAATTTTAGAGATTACAGCCTTGAATACTGAAGGCATGGCATTTGAAATTGGGAACATTTAAACTGGAAGTCAGAGAATTTGACTATCTAGACAGTTATCAGAGAATCAAAGAATTGTAGAAATGCACAGAACAGAAAATGAGCCTTTCAGTCCATCTAATCAATCAACCTTGATTCTTCTCTATGCTTATCTCATTTGTATGCATTGAGCCAATATCCCCATATGCTTTTTCTAACTAAGTAACTACCTAAGTACCTTGTAAAAATAATTATAGAGTCATAGTGCATAGAGCACTACAGTACAGAAACAGGCTGGTTGGCCTAGCTAGTCCGTGCAGAACAATTAATTTCTGTAGTCCCATTGACCTGCACCCAGACCATAGCCATCTATACCCCTCACACCCATGTACCAATTGAAATTTCTCTTTAATATTGAAATTGAACCTGCATCCACCACTTCCACTGGCAGCTCGTTCCACACTCTCACTCCCCTCTGAGTGAAGGTCCTCCTCAAGTTCCCCTTAAGCATTTCACCTTTCACCCTTGACCCATGACCTTTAGTTCTAGTCTCACCCAACCTCAGTGGAAAAAGCCTGTTTGCATTTACCCTATCTATACCCCTCAAATATCTCTATCAAAACTCCCCTCAGTCTCTTAAACTCTAGGGAGTGAAGTGCTAACCTATTTAACATTCCCCTATAACCCAGGCTCTCCTGGCGACATCCTTGTAAATTTTCTCTGCACTCTTTCAATCTTACTGATATCTTTCCTACAGGTAGGTGACCAGACCTGCACATAATACTCCAAATTAGACCTCACAACTTCAACATAACATCCTAACTCCTGTACTCAAACTTTGATTTATAAAGCCCAATGTGCCAAAAACCCTCTTTATGACCTTATCTCCTTGTGATGCCACTTTCAAGGAATTCTGGCTATGTATCCCCAGTTCCCTCAGTTCTATCACACCCCTCAGTGCCCTACTGCTCGCTGAGTAAGTCCTACCCTGGTTTGTTCCCCTAAAGTGTAACACCTCACTCTTGCATTAAATGCCATCTGTCATTTTTCAGCCCATTTTCCAGCAGGTCCAGATCCTACTGCAAGCTTAGCTAGTCTTCCTTGCTGTTTACCAGACATGGTATCATGTGCAAATTTGCTGATGCAGTTTACTACATTATTATCCAGATCCTTGATATTGATGACAAAGACCAATGGACCCAGCACTGATCCCTGTGGCACACCATTTGTCAGGGAGGGAGGCAACCATCTACTGTACTACCACTCTCTGGGTCATCCTGCGAAGCCAAATGTCTAATATCTGCCACCATGACTTGGTTTGAGGAAATTAAAGAAATGGGGCAGGACTAAACAACAGAGGGATTTGAAAATGAATGTGAGGCTTTAAAACAGAGGCCTTAGTTAACTGGGAGCCACTGAAGATCAGTGAATCAGAATGAACTTGCTGAGGTTTGTGACATGGGTATTTAAATGTTTGAACTGCGTCACTGCCTGGTTCGGGAATTGCACCGTCTTGGATCGCAAGACCCTGCAGCGGATAGTGAGGTCAGCTGAGAAGATCATCGGGGTCTCTCCTCCCGCCATTACGGACATTTACACCACACTCTGCACCTGCAAAGCTAACAGCATTGTGAAGGACCCCGCGTACCCCTCATACGAACTCTTCTCCCTCCTGCCATCTGGCAAAAGGTACTGAAGCATTCAGACTCTCACGACCAAACTGTGCAACAGTTTCTTCCCCCAAGCCATTAGACTCCTCAATACTCAGAGTCTAGACTGACATCTACATCATTTATTATTATATTGTAATTTGTCCTCTATTGTGCCTATTGTCTTGTTTATTAATTATTGTACTGCCCTGCACTGTTTTGTGCACTTTATGTAGTCCTGTGCAGTTTTTATGTTGTTTTACGTAGTCTAGTGTAGCCTTGTGCTGTCTCACATAGTCTAGTGTAGTTTTGTGTTGTTTCATGTTGCACCAGGGTCCTGGAGGAATGTTGTTTCATTTTTACTGTGTACTGTACCAGCAGTTTATGGTTGAAATGACAATAAACTTGTCTTGACTTGACTTGACTTGATCAGAGTTTGAAATACCGAGTCTTCTCAGCAGTTTGGGTTGCATCTATGGAAGGGAATAAACAGTTGACGTTTCAGGCTGAGACCCTTCGTCGAGACATCTGATGCCTGATGAAGGGTCTTTGCCCAAAATGGCAACTGTTTATTCCCTTCCATAGTCTGCCTGACCTGCTGAGTTCCTCCAGCATTTTATATGTGTTACTCTGGCTTCCCAACATCTTCAGAATCCCTTGTGAATACACACCAGT
The DNA here is from genome assembly GCF_048418815.1 of Hemitrygon akajei. Classification (NCBI taxonomy): domain Eukaryota; kingdom Metazoa; phylum Chordata; class Chondrichthyes; order Myliobatiformes; family Dasyatidae; genus Hemitrygon; species Hemitrygon akajei. The sequence goes on along the minus strand of NC_133129.1, from coordinate 163,091,461 downwards.
CCACTGCTCATTTGGAGAGTTTTAATGTTTAGTGCTTGCAAACACTTCAAAACAAAAGTGAAATATTTTTTATACACAGCTGATATATAAAAGTAGGCGCATTTGGGTCCAATATCTAAGTGATGCAAGTAGTGGCATGTAAGCTAAAACAGGGTGCTAATAGTTAGATATTAATGAAAAGTAGTTCTGAAAATATATAAATCAAAGAAACAAATGAAATCTGAATTAGCGAAAGGGGAGGGAAAAGGAGAACTGAAGGTTGAAAGTGTGAGAAACAGAATTGGAATTCCAGATCAAGTGAATCCACTTTGGTCTGTCAGCCACAAAAGGTAGGGTCTCTTGGCAGCTACCCATTTCAATTTGACTTCCCAATCCCACAACAACATGTTTATCTACGGCCTTCTCTACAGCCACAATGAGGCTAAACTCTGTTTGGAGGAGCAGCACCTCATATTCTGTCTGAATAGCTGCCAACATGTTGACAAGATTGATTTCCTTAACTTCTGGTAATTCCCCCCCCCCTTCTCTTTTTTACATTTCCTGTTTTGGTTACGCTCTCAACCCTTCTCCCCTCCTCACCTGCCCATCATTTCCTGCTGGTGACCCTCCTCCTTCCCTTTATTCATGGTACACTGTCCTCTATCAGGTTCCTTCTTCTTCAGCCCTTTACTTCTACCATCTATCACCTCCCAGCTTCTCATTTCATCTCCCCTCCCCCACCCACCCATCTTAACCCTCACCTGGTTTCACCTATCACTTGCCACCTTTAACTCCCTCCTCTCCCCCTACCTTCTTACATTGGCTTCTTCCCCCTTCCTTTCTAGTCCTGATGTAGGATCTCAGCTCAAAACATCAGTTGCTTATTCCTTTCCGTAGATGCTGCCTGAGTTCCTCCAGCATTTGTGTGTGTTCTCTTGCTATACATTTTCAATAGCAGCTAATTTCTTGACAACCATGGGTTTCCATTGGGCCAGAAGGGTCTTGCCCCAAACCATCGAATATTTGTTCCCTCCATAGATGCTGCCTGACTTGCTGAGTTCCTCCAGCATTTTGTGTGTGGCTGAATTCAGTGTTGAAATTTGAACACTGTAATGTACCAAGTAGGATGAGGTACTTTTCTTCCAGCTTTATTGAAACAGTGTAGGAGAGATCAGAGCGAGGCTGGAATGGAGATTGGACATGATTGATGGCTGCAACCTTGTGGACTAATAGAAGTCACCAAATCTGCATTAAGTTTTAGCAAACTTCAGCTAACCAGTTGTGAGCATCAAATGCGATATATTATATTTATAGAAGTGTAAGTAAATTGCTGATCATTTCTGAGAGTCTCTTGCTTTTTTAAGTTTTTGCTTCCAGTAAAGAGCACTAACTATTGAAATACCGGGAAAAACTCAGTCTGTGACTAATTTTATATATGTACATGGTTTGCTTCTAAATAAAGGAATTTAACAATTGAAAGCAAAGCTATGTGACTGCCTTAAGAGTTGTGTAATGAAAGAATAAGAGAATTTCCCCGAGGGCCAAGTGTACTATATTCCCTTACAGTGAACTTTTGGGATAAATATCATCTGATCTTTGAACCCTGGAATGAGTTTCCAGTTTATGATATGATCTAACCAAGTTTGTTTTAAAATCCACCAGGCAGGTCTAAAGTTACTTCTCAAGGTTTGATTTCCCTGCATTAGACAGAGGTCTAAAACATGTTGTCATGACTGTGACCTGTGACCCCTCCCCCTTAATTCCAGATCAAAGATCCCTGTCTTTGCAAAAATACAAAATATAATTTGGAGAATAGCAAACAAACAGAAATACCATGACAAGGTAATCATCTATCAATTGAAACTGAAACTTAGTATGATGTTGAAGTAGAAATATCATCTTTTACTTTGTTTTGTTTACGTGAACATTTAAAAAGACATTGTTAAATCATTTACTTTTAGAACCAGGCAATGCTTAACATGCTCCATGTTTAGATGACCTGTCTGGTATTGCTTTGGTTTGGAGAAAACTTGACGATGGCCCTATTGAAAACCTGTCTCTGTTCAGTCTGTGGCGATGAATAACCACCAGCAATTAATATCTTGGGCAGTTTTTCTTTCCTGTGATGCTATGATGTCTTTTAATAAGGGTTCCACTGTGTAATCTTTGATCTTAATAATTTGGAAAGGTGACACCATGCACTATATAACTGAATCCAGATGAGCATCCTTATTGTACCTGCAGTCCTCACTTCAGCATTATCAGATTCCAAAACGAAATGGAGGTCCTTGTGATAATCAAACTGAGTTCAGTACTTAAGGTTTGTTTGTTCTGTATGTCGCTTGCCACGGTTTAAATTATTTATTAACATCATCCTTTTCTTCATTAGAGCTTTGAGGGAGAGCCAATAAACACTGAGGGGAAAAAAGCATCAAGAATTGAGTTGCAAAACTCACCTTTGCTTCAGAACTTGTATTGAATGCCAATGTCCTTTTTACAGATGATCTTCATCGGCATCACAAAGTTGGAAAATTATACTAATTCATCACCACGGTATCGGTGAGCTCCTGATCATGCCACCTTTGGAGCCGTTCCCTAACAGGGATGAAAACCTGTCAAAGCACCTAGCTGGAAAATTTGGACGTGAAATTGAAAGTGAAAACATAATTACAATTTAATTGAAATGATCACCTTGGAAAAGTATCCAGAAATGTCAGAGAGTTAGAGAAGTAACTATAGACATATACTCCAATTTGAGGTGGTCACTTTCTTCCCTAAAGAAGTCCTGAACACCCAAAGGGTGAAATGTGTACTTAATTTAGTACAATTGATGGTTATATTGATATGGAGTTGTAATTAAAACATAGCAGTCATATACCAGAACTCCTGGATCTTCCACCATGACTTCCAATCTCTCATCCTATTTAAAATACTCTATTTTTCTATCAAAGTAAATTGCTTCACACATAGAACCATAGAACATTACAACACAGAAACAGGCCTTTTGGCCCTTCTTGGCTGTGCCGAACCATTTTTCTGCCTAGTCCCACTAACCTGCACCTGGACCATATCCCTCCATACCCCTCTCATCCATGTACCTGTCCAAGTTTGCACATTATATTCATAGGATCACAGAATTGTACAGCATAGGTACGGACACCTTTGGCCCACCTCATTCATGCTGAGTTGATATATTTTAACAGGAGTTCCACCATGTAATGTCACAGCCTATGAGATAACAACCTATATTTCAATGTAAAATTTGCTCCTTAGATCTCATTTAAATTTCTCCTCTATTATCTTAAATCTGTGCCTTCGTATTCCCCTGAGAAGATGACTCAGGCTGTTATTGTATCTATGCCACTCATAATTTTATAAACTTTTGTGTTAACCTCTCACCCTTCTATGTTTCAGCAAGAACAAATCTAGCCAATCCAATCACTCCTTACAACAAAATCCAGGTGTTACCTTGGTGAACCTCTTCTACACTCTCACTACCTCCTTCCTGTAGTGGGGTGACCAGAACTTTACATGATACTCTAAAGGCAGACTAAATAATGTACTTTACAGCTGCAACAAGACATCCCAATGCTTATAGTCTGGCTCTCAGCCTATGAAGGAAAGCATACCATACGCCCACTTCACCACCCACCATATCCACAGATATGGCACATTCTATGGATATGGTCGTTCTACAGATGTGCAGTAGGGAGCATCCTGACAGGCTGCATCACTGCTTGTTACAGAGCGTACACGGCAGCAGATGGAAAGGCTCTACAGCGGGTAGTCAAAACTGCCCACGCTTCACCGGCACCAGAAAGGTGCCGGAAAAGGGCCAGTAACATCATGAAGGATCCCACCCACCCTGCTGATTGATTACTTGTCCCACTCCCATCAGGGAGGAGGCTACATAGCATCCACAGCAGGACCACCAGGCTCAAAAACAATTACTTTCCACAAGTAGTGAGGCTGATCAACACCTCCACCCACCAACACCACCACTACTTTATTATTTCCTGTCAGACTCCTTATGTACAACCTAGAGTCATTTTATGGACAATCAATTTATCTATATCTTATGCATGTATATTTATTGTGTTTTTTTAATTATTGTACTCTTTATCTTTTTTTATATGTTTTTCTGTGCTGCATCAGATCTGGAGTAACAATTATTTTGTTCGCCTATACATGCGTGTACAGGAAATTACTTTAAACAGTCTTGAGTCTTAAATATCCATCTGTTTATCCATTTTTAGTGAGCTGTGTACTTGCATCCCAAGGTCTCTCAGTATATCAAAGCTTTTAAGGTCTCTGCCTTTCATTATGTATGTCCTATCAGAACCTGACTTCCCAAAATGCATAACCTCACACTTGCCTAGATTAAATTTCATCTGCACCTGCTCTGCCCAACTTTTCAGCTGATCAATGACCCTTCTTCACTATCTACATCTCCAACAATCAAAGACAATCTACAGTCTCCTCAAGACCATTTATATGTACGACAAAAAGCACATATCCAAGCTCTGATTCCAACCCATAACCGGTTACAAGTTAATGACAGTGCCGCCTCTCTTCCTGATAGGCTGGATGTACTTTTTAGAGCAATTGAATGACATGACATCAAAGAAACAGGCACCCTGCCTGGCACAGCTGAGGTGAGTAGGTCTCTAGTCAGGGTAAACCCATGCAAAGCTGCAGGGCTGGGCAACATACCTGGCCAGGTGCTGAGGACTGTGCGGGCCCTGGCAACAGAGGTACAAATGGACATCTTTAGTATCTCTCTGAAACCATCCACTGCCTCCACAGACTTTAAGGCAACCACCATCGCTTAAGTGCCCAAGAGAGCAACAGTAATTGGCCTAAATGATTACTACCCAATGGCACTGACTTCAACAATTATGAAGTGCCTTGTGCAGCTGGGAATGGATTGTAAAACAAACCCATCTTCCAGCTACATTGGACCCTTTCCAGCTCACCGACTGCTCAGCTGGTCCACTGATAACGCCATAGCCTCAGCCCTCCACTCATTCCTGTCTCACCTAGAAAACAATGCCTTGAATGCCGTGATGTTGTAATTTGATTTTAGCTCAACCATCCCTCAGAGACTGGTAGGTAAACCGTCCTTGCTGGGTCTCAACACCCTTCTCTGTAACTGATTCTTGAACCTCCTGATGGAAAGACTCCGGTTAGTCCGAGTTGGCAGCAAAATCTCAAGCTCCAACGCCGGTTCCCCACAGGGCTGTGTGCTCATTTGCTGCTGACTCATGACTGCAATACCAGATTCAGCTCAAATCGCGTCATTAGGTTTGCTGACGATACTACAGGGGATGGCCTCATCAGCAATAAAGATGAGTCAGCGTGCAGAAAGACTTGTCAAATGGTGTGAATCTCAATGTGGACAAGACAAAAGAGATGATTGTAGATTTAAGGAAGGCAAAGGTCGCCCACTCTCCATTGCACTTCAATAGTTCTGCTGTGGAGAGAGTGAAGAGCACAAACTTCCTCGGTGTGTGACATAATGCACGATCTAACCTGGATCCCCAGCACCTTCCTCACAGTAAACAGCATCTACGCCTTCTGAGGAGATCGAGGCATGCAAGTCTCCCCCACCCCTATTCTAACAACTTTCTACAGGAGCACCATCAAGAGTGTCCTGCCTGGCTGCATCATTGTGCAGTACAGAAGCTGCAAGGCATCGGACCACAAGGTGCTACAAAGGATAGTAAAAACCGCTGGGAGGATTATTGGAGTTTCCCTCTCCCCTCTCCCTATTTGTGACATTTATTGGGAGTGTTGCAAACAAAGGGGCGAGGCATTGTTGAGGATCCCTATCACTCATCCCACAATCTCTTTGACCCACTACAATCAGGAAGGAGGTACAGAAGCATCAGGACTAGATCTACCAGACTGGGTAACATCTTCTTCCCTCAGGCTGTGAGACTAATGAATATACTGCCACCACCGAGGTCTCGTCACTAGGACAACAAGCTGTTTACTGTTTACCTGTGCTGCGCTTTACCACATGCATTTTGAATTGTACTTTGTTAACTTAGTTATAGTATAATATTTTTGGTTTATGTGCTGTGTGTGATATACGTTGTGTGGGTGCACCATAGTCCGGAGGAACGTTGTTTCATTTGGTTGAATATATGTACAGTCAGATGACCATAAAATTGAACTTAATCCCCATAACTACACCACTTACAGTCAGAAAAATACCCATCTGCAGCTCTCCTCTTCCTCCCAATACCAATCCAATTAATGGATCCACAAGACACTGCAGGTGCTGGAACTTGGACACACAAAAGACCACAAGACATAGGAGCAGAATTAGACCATCTGGCCCATCAAGTCTGCTCCACCATTCCATCATGGCTGATCCTTTTTTTTAAATCTCCTCCTCAACCCCTGTTCCTGGCCTTCTCCCCGTAACCTTTGATGCTATGTCCAATCAAGAACCTATCAATCTCTGCCTTAAATACACTCAATGACCTGGCCTCCACAGATGCATGTGGCAACAAATTCCACCAATTCATCGCCCTCTGGCTAAAGAAATTTCTCCACATCTCTGTTTTGAAAGGGTGCCCCTCTATCCTGAGGCTGTGCCCTCTTGTCCTAGACTCTCCCAGCATGGGAAACATCCTTTCCACATCTACTCTGTCTAGGCCTTTCAACATTCAAAAGATTTCAATGAGATCCCACCTCATCCTTCTGAATTCCAGCGAGTACAGACCCAGAACCATCAAACATTCGTCGTATGATAACCCTTTAATTCCCAAAACACTGGAGAAATTCAGCACATCAGGTGGCATCTATGGAAGCAAATGGATAGCTGATATTTCAGGTCAAGACTTTCATTTGGACTGACAATTTGGATCCACTTTGCCAGTAAGCTTCAAATCTCTTAAACTTTAATCTCCTGCACCAGCCTACCATATTGGACTTGATAAAAAACCTCAGTAGAATCCATAAACCATACCGGCTATGCAACATTCATCAATTTTCATTGTTGCCTCAAGAAATTCAGTTTTGTGAGATATGACTGTACTGCATAACATCATACTTCCATCTACCATATCCTTTCCCATTAACTTTGCCTGTTTATAACGACTCCAAGGCCTATCTGTCTCCTTCACATAACCCTGACTCTCACCCAGCTTTACATCACCAGCTAACTTAGATACTCATTCACTTAATCCCGTTTATTGATGCAGACTGAGAACAGTCAAGGGTAGTCCCTGCAGCACCCCAGTCATCATAACCTCACAAGCTAAAAGTTACCTCTTCATTTCTGAAAAAAGAGATTCTGCAGATGCTAGACATCCAGAGCAAAACACTCAGAACGCTAGAGGAACTCAGCAGGTCAGACAGCAACAATGGAAAGCAACAGTCAATGTTTTGCGCTAAGACTTTCACCGGGGTCTCATCGTGAAACATTAACTGTTTATTCGTCTCCCTTGATGCTGCCTGACCTGCTGAGTTACTCTAGCATTTTGTGTGTGAACTTCTTTATTTCTACTCTCTACCTATAGTCTATTAACTAATCCTCAGACGATGGGTGTACTTTACCCTTAATCTCACGTGCTTTAATTTTGCTTCATAACTTCTTATGTGATATTTAATCAAAGGCTTTCTTAAAATCATAATACAGTATATCCACTAGGTCCCTCATATATTTTTTTTCTACTGGTTACAACCCAAATATAACATACTTTTCAAATGTAATTTCCATATTGTCAGTCAATGTTGATTCTGTCCAAATCTATTTTTATTTTCTAGGTACCCTGTAGCCATGTACTTAATAATAGATTGCAGCATTTCCCTACGATTTACACCAAGCCAACTAATCGGACTTTTTTCCCCTTTTTTCCTGCTTTCTTGAACAGTGAAGTTGAATTTTTTATTCTCCAACCTTCCTCAAGGGCTCTTCATCTCATGTTCTCGATTTTTATTGTTTATTTATTTAATTATAATTATTATTTTGTTTTTTTCTCACTTTCTTTTTGTAGTTGCAAGCTTATTGTCTTTTTCCCACACTTTGCTGTCCATCCTGTTGGGTGCAGTTCATTGATTCTAGTATGTTTCTTTTATTCACTGTCAATGCCCACAAGAAAATGAATCTCAGGGTTGCATATGGTGTCAATGAATTGATAATGAATTTACTTTGTGTTTTGTACTTCTCATATATAATTTGCTTTGTGTAGATTTAAAACCTTAGTTTTAGACTGAAATAAATCACTTTTAACCTTTATATAAAATGTAATCATAGATTGATTAGTTTCCCCCACAGCTTCCAGGAGATCAACTAACCCTCTTCTCAATGAACTATGTTGGATCTAAAATTGCCTCGATCTTCACTTGAGATTAAAATATGCAGATACTGGAAATCTTAAATAAAAATAGAAATTACTTGAAACATTCGGCAGGTCAGGCAGCATAAATGGAAAGTGAGAGAGAATTCATATCTCAGGTTGAAAGACTTTCATTTGAACTCCTCCACCTTTGATTTATCAACACAGAAAATCATCTCTTGTATGCTCCTTGAATTAATCCTTCGCATGGTTACTGCTATATTGTGTTTTCCCATTCTACATGCAGACTAAAGCCTCCAGAATTGTATTAGCCTTGATACATGTACCTTTCATTTCATGATTCATACCTTACTCGGCATTATTGCTGTTGTTCTGCGATCAGCACACAACTCACTGCAATATTTTTTCTGTGCACTGATTCTACTTCTTAATTTATTTTCCTTGTTGTAGTTTGGAGGCTTGTGTGCTTCTATGACCCAGAGAGTTATGTGGGCTGGAGTCAGGGCTTTATGCTTTGGTCATCCAAACTGTTCAAAGGGTCGAGGCTAGACTAAGGGTGCTCCGCCGGTCCTCAGAGGCTAACAAACACTGACCAGTAAAACAAAATTTTTACAGATGGAGAATCCGCCTGTTGCTCTAAATGTCAGCAGTGTAGCAGGCAGTAAGTAAGTTAGTTAGTATATTTCTACCCCAGATCCTTTTTCTCTTTTAGGTTTATTCCATTTTTATTATCAGGGATTCTCCTTCTTTTTTGACTAGCTGCTTAAAAAATCCAGAAACACTTAATTCCCAAGCTTGGACACTTTAGAACAACATTTGTGTAAAACCATTTACTCACACCCATTTATTTAATTTTGTACAATCGATTCATCTTTCTTATCATGAATGCTGAATCTGTTAGGTAGTTTTCAAATCCGACTTTTTAAAAATTAATTATTCCTGCTTTAACTTTAATTAGAACTATACTTGTGTGCTACGGTGTATGTCCTTTCCTGAAAGACCCCAGTTGTCAATAGCCATTCATCTATTCTGTGTTATTTCCTCATCTTTTATCTTTCTGTTCCTAATTCTCTCCTCATTAGACCCCAGTCACCCACTGTTTAATTTAGAGCCTTACCTATCGCTTGGTTTGCTAGGTTACTGGATAAGGTGAATCCCACCCCAGTGGGACAGTTCTCTCTTATCCCAATGTGTGTCCCATGAAATGAAATTGATTTTGCCCACACCATACAATGGTAGACACACTTATTTCTTTCCTTATCAGCTGCTGTCTGATAACTGGTGAAGTGGTTTCGGCAGAGCCTGGAAATAAGTTACCATCAAGAATGACCTTGTACAACTTGCATTTTATAGATAATTGTTCATGCTGGCTGAGATAATGCTTTCAAACCTAAAAAAAGAATTTCATAAAAGGATAAAATATACCTAAGTAAATTTTGCTTGAAACAAGCTATGAATGGTTTGTTATTAGATGCTCTTGCTACTTGCATTTTAACTTCTATGTTGTAGGCAAGGCCCCATGATATAATTTAAGTGTGGGATAAAAATCCTGCTCTGTTTACTTTGAAGCAAGCAGTTTAGTTAACTTAAAACTAGGCTTTTTGTTTTGTGCAGTAAAAATAGATTTGGTGTTCATTACTTTAAGATGCATATGAAGTCTTGCTAGAACCTCTTTTTCTCTGTTAAAAGTAAACTTCAAAATATCTTCTTAAAATCCTTAGACCAGTTCTTCCTTTATTTTCTCCAGAACGTACCTGGACTGTTTTGTTCTGAGGGATCTGTTCAACTGCTTCTCTCCTTTCCATTCCTTCCTTCAGATAGTAGGTCAATGCCCTATCTCTGAACACAAATCTTTCTACTCGTTACTCTCCTAATATCCAGCATGGTCCTTTGAAGGTCACACCCACCTCCTGTATCTTCAATCCAGCAAAACTCCTGTTAACTCAACTTCCTCTGAAGACTAAAGTTAGCTAAGTTAATTAACAGATCCCTACCTTAATATAGCTTTTGAGCATCTGAGGAGAAAGATGTTTGAAGATCAGGACGCTGGACCCAATGGTCTACCAGGCAGCAGTGATTGTCACCTTCCTATATCCTTTTGATACTTGCACTTCAGAAGGCACCTCAAAGTATTTCTGAAAAAACACCAACATTCTCTCAGCAAACCCCACTGATAGAATAAGAAAACCAACATCAACATCCTTTCTTGGGCCAGCAGATCTGGTACTGAGACCTTAATTATATTGTTGGCTCCATTTGACAGCCTCTGTTATTCATATGTCAAAAATAGGCTTACAGAACTCTCTATTCCACGACTGCCACTAGAAGAGACTACCAGGCAGACTTGGGGGTAACTTGAGGATTATCTCTGAATCGTCATGAAAAGTTGCAACATCCTCAACACCTCCTGGGAGTCCTTAGAAACATAGAAACATAGAAAATAGGTGCAGGAGTAGGCCATTCAGCCCTTCGAGCCTGCACCGCCATTCAGTATGATCATGGCTGATCATCCAACTCAGAACCCTGTACCTGCTTTCTCTCCATACCCCCGATCCCTTTAGCCACAAGGGCCATATCTAACTTCCTCTTAAATATAGCCAATGAACTGGCCTCAACTGTTTCCTGTGGCAGAGAATTCCACAGATTCACCAGTCTCTGGGTGAAGAAGTTTTTCCTCATCTCGGTCCTAAAAGGCTTCCCCTTTATCCTTAAACTGTGAGCCCTTGTTCTGGACTTCCCCAACACCGGAAACAATCTTCCTGCATCTAGCCTGTCCAATCCCTTTAGAATTTTATACGTTTCAATAAGATCCCCCCTCAATCTTCTAAATTCCAGTGAGTATAAGCCTAGTCAATCCAGTCTTTCTTCATATGAAAGTCCTGCCATCCCAGGAATCAATCTGGTGAACCTTCTCTGTATTCCCTCTATGGCAAGAATGTCTTTCCTCAGATTAGGGGACCAAAACTGCACACAATATTCTAGGTGCGGTCTCACCAAGGCCTTGTACAACTGCAGTAGAACCTCCCTGCTCCTGTGCTCAAATCCTTTTGCTATGAATGCCAACATACCATTTGCCTTTTTCACCGCCTGCTGTATCTGCATGCCCACCTTCAATGACTGGCGTACAATGACACCCAGGTCTCGTTGCATCTCCCCTTTTCCTAATCGGCCACTGTTCAGATAATAATCTGTTTTCCTGTTCTTGCACCCAAAGTGGATAACCTCACATTTATCCACATTAAATTGCATCTGCCACGAATTTGCCCACTCACCTAACCTATCCAAGTCACCCTGCATCCTCTTAGCATCCTCCTCACAGCTAACACTGCCGCCCAGCTTTGTATCATCCGCAAACTTGGAGATGCTGCATTTAATTCCCTCATCTAAATCATTAATATATATTGTAAACAACTGGGGTCCCAGCACTGAGCCTTGCAGTACCCCACTAGTCACTGCCTGCCATTCTGAAAAGGTCCCGTTAACTCCCACTCTTTGCTTCCTGTCTGCCAACCAATTCTCTATCCACATCAATACCATACCCACAATACCGTGTGCTTTAAGTTTGCACACTAATCTCCTATGTGGGACCTTGTCAAAAGCCTTTTGAAAATCTAAATATACCACATCCACTGGCTCTCCCCTATCCACTCTACTAGTTACATCTTCAAAAAATTCTATAAGATTCGTCAGATATGATTTTCCTTTCACAAATCCATGCTGACTTTGTCCGATGATTTCACCTCTTTCCAAATGTGCTGTTATCACATCTTTGATAACCGACTCTAGCATTTTCCTCACCACCGATGTCAGACTAACCGGTCTATAATTGCCCGGTTTCTCTCCCCCTCCTTTTTTAAAAAGTGGGGTTACATTAGCCACCCTTCAATCCTCAAGAACTAATCCAGAATCTAAGGAGTTTTGAAAAATTATCACTAATGCATCCACTATTTCTTGGGCTACTTCCTTAAGCACTCTGGGATGCAGATCATCTGGCCCTGGGGATTTATCTGCCTTTAATCCCTTCAATTTACCTAACACCACTTCCCTACTGACATGTATTTCCCTCAGTTCCTCCATCTCACTAGACTCTCGGTCCCTTACTATTTCTGGAAGATTATTTATGTCCTCCTTAGTGAAGACAGAACCAAAGTAGTTATTCAATTGGTCTGCCATGTCTTTGTTCCCTATGATCAATTCACCTGTTTCTGACTGTAAAGGACCTACATTTGTCTTGACCAATCTTTTTCTTTTCACGTATCTATGAAAGCTTTTACAGTTAGTTTTTATGTTCCCTGCCAGCTTTCTCTCATAATCTTTTTTCCCTTTCCTAATTAAGCCCTTTGTCCTCCTCTGCTGGTCTCTGAATTTCTCCCAGTCCTCAGGTGTGCCGCTTTTTTTGGCTAATTTATATGTTTCTTCTTCGGACTTGATACTATCCCTAATTTCCCTTGTCAGCCATGGGTGCACTACCTTCCCTGGTTTATTCTTTTGCCAAACTTGGATGAACAATTGTTGTAGTTCATCCATGCGATCTTTAAATGCTTGCCATTGCATATCCACCGTCAACCCTTTAAGTATCATTTGCCAGTTTATCTTAGCTACTTCACGTCTCATACCTTCAAAGTTACCCTTCTTTAAGTTCAGAACCTTTGTTTCTGAATTAACTATGTCACTCTCCACCTTAATGAAGAATTCCACCATATTATGGTCACTCTTACCCAAGGGGCCTCGCACGACAAGATTGCTAACTAACCCTTCCTCATTGCTCAATACCCAATCTAGAATGGCCTGCTCTCTAGTTGGTTCCTCGACATGTTGGTTCAGAAAATCATCCCGCATACATTCCAAGAAATTCTCTTCCTCAGCACCCTTACCAATTTGTAAGTCCTTGGACTGTCACGGTCAAAATGGAGATGGAGAATTTAAAATGGGTTGATTAACTCAAATCCAGGAATATAAACACAGCATGAAAAGTGGAAGAGTTCATCACCTGACAAACTACACATCCACTTGCCTTATTACATTGATCCTGCCTCACTTGTGCAAAAGTTGTGTGGTCTAATTGGAACCCAGAGAAGTGGAGTGGAAACAATTAATCTTTGCTCCATACTACTCATAGCATGGAAACAAACCATAGGAAAAACGGATCTGCTTGAGAAGAAGAAGAATCCTCAGGTACCAACCCACACTTTCAATACCCATTCCTTAAAAGTCAGCCTTGTGGAGGCCTAGCCTATTTCTATCCTTCTTTTCCTCTACAGTTCTCAAACAGGTTGTCATTTCACAAATCCTGGCACATAGTTCTTACATCTTTATATCTGAACTGCTGCTAAGGTAAAATGACATTTATTTAAGCCTTTGTTGCCAATGTCCTAAATAGCACTAAGGCCTGTTGCACCATCAGCCTTGCGCTTTCTGTGGAAGAATTTTAAGTTTATTTTCCTAGTTTGCAAGTCCCTACTTGGCCATGGCCCTAGTTAACTGTATTAACTTTTTCCAGTTTTGTTTGCACATCACCAGCTTTAATGATAGCATCCCTAACTCTAAGTGACAGCTTAGGAGTGAGGCAGGATTTTAACTGCTCCTCCATTGGAGCCCATGCCTTCAAAGCCTAGATCCCATTCTCTAGAATATGTTCTCTAAGGCTTTCTGCTGTTCATTCTCTTCTCACCCTGTCCCCTCTCTCTCTCTACTCTCTCTCTCTCTCTCTCTCTCTCTCTCTCTCTCTCTCTCTCCCCCCCCCCCTCTTTCTCTCTCTCCCTCTTCCTCTCTCTCTCTCTCCCTATCTTTTTTTTCTCTCATTTCCCTTCCTCCCTCTCTCTTTCTCTCCAACCCACCCCTCTTTTTAGACATTCTTATAAACAAACTCTTTGATCATTCTTTTGGTCAACTGCCCAATATATTTTAGTCAATGTACTAAATTTTGTTTGATAACAAACATGTGAAATGCCTAAGGATACCTTGCAATATTAAAAGTGAAATATAAGGGAAATCATAGCTGTTACTGGGTGGTTGCACTTTGGCCCTCATGAAAACTTGCATGTTCTGCTGAACTTCCTGGAGGTTTATGGGTATGAATTACATTCCTCGGCCGACACACAGCACTGAAAATACAAGCCAGCTGAGAGGAAGGCAGTCCCCTTAATATTTCATTAGCAATAATCCCATCTTTTTTAGATGGTTGCTTTCTGTTCTCTGCCTACCTTCCTCTATGGCTCCTAATCCAAAGCTCTACAATCCCCGTTGAAATTGACAGGAAATCCTGCAGTGACTGGCAATTCCCTTGTGCTCTGGATCTTTCAATAAGTAAGGGATTTCATGACTGACCGTATATAGCTGGAATTCCGGGTGAATATAATCCCACGATTAAAGAATGGAGAGAGAGAGAGAGAAAAATGGAATTTTTTTACTAGACAAACGGTAACAGCACAATTAGAAAATATTAATTGAATTGGTCCTGATCAAAATGGATTCATGTTTGATAAATCTGTTTTTTTGGATAAGGAGAAACAGGTGGATGTGATATCATAAGGCCCTTGATAAGACTTCACATAAGAGTTTATTAAATACAGTTAGAGAGTTTGGTACCAATGATAATGTACTGCTTTGGATTAAGAACTGGTTAAAAAGATGAAAACGGGAACAAATGGTTTATTTTTGGATGGGAGGCTGTAACAATTGGGTCAGTCGGTAATGACTGGTTCCTTGGGCCTAGTTGTTGATGTTCTTTTTCAGTTATTTACTTTAAATGAGGGAATCAAGTGGAATATATCAAAGCTTCCTGAAGATACAAAGGTAGGTGGTGGTATGTCCTGTGAGGAGGATGTGGAGAAGCTTCAAAAGTATAAATAAATAGACAAAGACACGACAGACAGAATATAGTGTGGAAAAATGTGGGATTGTTCACTTTTATAGAGAAGTTGTCTAGAGCAGAATATTTATCAAAACATAAGGACGGAAGGTACTTTTTATCTAGAAGGATCTGGATGTTTTTGGAGTGGAGCAATCTGGGTTCAATTCCCGCTGCTGCCTGCGAAGAGTTTATATGCTCTCCCCTTGACTACATGGGTGCTGCACTAGATGCTCCAGAGTCTGCCACATTATTGGTTAGGGTTAGTAAGTTATGTACATGATATATTGGTGCAAAACGTATGGCTACACTGCCTCAGCACAAGCGCGGACTGCGCTGGTTATTGATGCAAACAGCACTCTTCATTGTATCTTTCAATGTTTTGATGTACGCATGACAAATAATGCAAATCTTTTAAAATTTCTTAATGAATCATTGAACGGTAACATGTAGCTTCGGTAAGAAATAGAAAAGGCAAATATTAGGTTGCCCTTTACTGTAAGCAGACTGGTGCACAAGAGTAAAGACATCCTGATTTAATTATATAGGATCCTGGTGAGATTGCATCTGAATTATTGCACACAGATTTGGTTTACTTACAGATTGTGATAGAGAGAACACTGCAAAGGTTAGTCATAGAGTCAAAGAAAACTACAGCACAGAAACAGGCCATTCAGTCCATCTAGTCCATGCCAAACCATTTAAATTGCCTAGCCCCATCAATGTGCATCCAGACTAGAGCCCTCCATGTACTTATCCAAATTTCTCTTAAACATTCTCTTGAAGGTTCTGGGATGATGGCTGACAATTAAACAAATTAGGAAGTTCGGAATAAGCGAAAAAAAATTGCAGATGGCAGGAGTTTTAAAAAAATAGATAATGCTGTAAACATCCATCCTGACATCACCCGATTGCTGAGAATTCTCGTGTTCTCATACTGCAAACAGTCAGGCCTGATATAAGCTAAAACGCTCAGGTTATCTTTATAAACTGAACAGATATGTTCTGCAAAGCAGTCACCTGATCTACATCCGGTTTTTCCACCACCATGTTGTGAGTATGGAATATAGCACAATAAAGTATCCGAAATCCAGGTTAAACACTGTTTCACCCAGAAGGTATGTTTGGGTCTCCTGTTTTTGGGAAACTTCCCTGCAAAAGTGTAATGAGAAATGTCAGAGTGACAGCTATTGCCTAATCTGCAACTTTTTTTTTCTCTTTATCTCAGATTTCGAGCATGAACAGGAATTTGCTCTTCAGTTTCAAAGTTCAAAAGTTAAAAACAAATATCAAAGTACATATATGTCACCATATACAACTCTGAGATTCATTTTCTTGTGGGCATTCACAGTAAATATAAGAAACATAATATAATCAAGACTGCACCCAACAGGATGGATAAGCAGCCAATGTGCAAAAGACAACAAACTGTGCAAATACAGAAAAATAGAAATAATAATATGCTTAATATCAGTTCTTAATATACTGTGTATAAACTGCACCCAATATTTGTGAAACTCCTGGAACATCTGATGAAGCATCGATGTACGGTAATCACCCTATCTATTAATAACAAAAAACGTACAATCACCGTTATCGAAATACACTGAGGAATTTTCCAAGGTAATTTTCTAAGCTCACTATAGTTCTGTCTCGCTTTAAACCCACTCTCTAACTGAATCAGATGAAAACTGGCTATAAATCAGAAACAATGAAATAAGCTATACCTTAACACACCCTTTATACACGAATGATTTGTCATTATATGCTCCCTCATCAGTTAAGCTAAAGCAATTCATTCAAATAGTAGAACTATTTTCAAAAGATATAAACGTGAACTTTGGACTGGATAAATGCAGCACATTAAACATAAAGAAAGGTGCAATAGATCTAACAGAATGCAAAATAGAGCAGCAGGATACAATATAACTGATGGACGAACATGAAACATTTAAGTATCTGGGATATCAACAAGGAAGAAAATAAATCATTGTGCAATAAAGGAAAATCTTTTGACAGAATTTACTTCAAGGCTTGAGAAAATCTGCCAAACAGAGCTCAGCAGTAAGAATATAACAAAAGGCAATAACCACTTTCTGTCTACCTATATCAATGTATTCTTTTGGCATAATATCTTGGTCTGAAACAGATCTGGAAAATTTACAAAGAAAAATAAGAACTGAAATAAATTGAATTTAATTAAAATGAATTTGAATTGAATTGAACTGAATTGACTTCATTACTTACATCCTTTACATACATGAGGAGTAAAAACCTTCACGTTATGTCTCCATCTAAATGTGCGATGTGCAATTTAGAGTAATATGTAATTAACAGTATGTACAACAGGACAGCCAATATAGCACAGAAATACAATTGTATCAGCGTGAATTAATCAGTCTGATGGCCTAGTGGAAGAAGCTGGCCTGGAGTCTGATGGTCTTGGTTTTTATGCTGCAGTACCGTTTCCCAGATGGTAGCAGCTGGAACAGTTTCTGGTTGGGGTGACTCAGGTCCCCAAAGATCCTTCAGGCCCTTTTTATGCACCTGTCTCTGTAGATGTCCTGGATAGTGGGAAGTTCACATCTACTGATGCACTGGCCTGTCTGCACCACTCATTGCAGAGTCCTGCGATTGAGGGAAGTACAGTTCCCATACCAGGCAGTGATGCAGCCAGTCAGGATGCTCTCAATTGTGCCCCTGTAGATAGTACGTAGGCTTTGGGGGTCCATACCAACCTTCTTCAACCATCTGAGATGAAAGAGGTGTGCTTTTTTCACCACTCAGCCGGTATGTACAGACCACGTGAGATCCTCGGTGATGTGCATGCAAAGGAATTTAAAGCTGTTCACCCTCTCAACCCCAGATCCATTGATGTCAATAGGGGTTATCCTGTCTCCATTCCTCCTGTAGTCCACAACCAGCTCCTTTGTTTTTGTGACATTGAGGGAGAGGTTGTTTTCTTGACACCACTCTGTAAGGCTGCCTCATTATTATTTGAGAAAGGCCAATCAGTCTAGCATCACCAGCAAATTTAATTAGCAGATTGGAGCTGTGTGTGGTGACACAGTCATGGGTATACAAAGAAAAAAGGAGGGGGCTTAGGACACAGCCCCGAGGTGCACCTGTGTTGATGGTCAGAGGGGCAGAGGTGAGGGAGCCCAATTTCAGAAAACTTCAAATTTCAGAAAACATTATGTACAATCGAATGCACTTAGATTAACACTACCTAGGACAGAAGGGGGGAAGAAGAATAACAGACATTAAACATCTACACAACAGTCAGATTAAACTTCTTAGGATATACTTCCATCAACGAAAACAAGAGTCAGCACTCCACACGAGCATTTCTTTTTGGGTAAGAAATATACACCACTAAATTTAAATGAGAGCACAACCCAGAAAAATGAACACATTATCACTGTTGAAGAAAATGTTAACCAGTGACCCTCCATGGAAGACATCCCCACAATCTGAGCAGACTAGGAAGCATCGAATGCATGGCTCAGAGTTGGAGACCTCTTCCCAGAATCAGAAAGGTTTCTTGTTGCAATACAAGACCAGGCGGTAAACACAAAAAAATTATCAAAAAGATATAATAAAAGACCAACAAATTCAAGATGATAAATGTAAAACATAGCGAGAATAAGCAGGAACAATCCAACACATTACAGGATCCTGTAACAGTTTAACTCAATCTGATTATTTACACAGGCACAGTCAAGAAGCAAACATCATTCACCAAAAGCTTGCTTTAAAATACAAGCTCATAAATGAGTTTACAAACAACTTACTATAAATACAAGCTTAATCCAGTTTTTGAAACAAAATTTCACTAATTATATTGTGACTGATCAGTTATTAGGACAATCCATAATGAGTGTCCAGATATAATAATACAGGATAAACAAGCAACAAGAACTTGTTTAACAAATATAGCCATTTCATTTACATAACTTACAGAAATCAGTAAGTGAAAAACACTAGAAATATGCTAAATTAAAGGAGGAAATTTGTCCTAACAGTAATAGTAATAGTTATATCAAAGTCATTACGCTCCTGTACTTTCTGCCTGATAGCAGCAGAGAGAAGACAGCATGGACTGGATCATGGGCTCACTACTTCACTTTTTAAATATAAATTATTTCTGCTTTTTTGCATGATTTTTAATCTATTTAAAATACATTTGCAGTAATTGTTTTACTTATTTATTATTATTACTATTATCTTTTTCTTTTTCTTTTATATTATGTGTTGCATTGAACTGCTGCTGCTAAATTAACAAATTTCACGACACATGCCGGTGATAATAAACTTGATTCTGATTATGATAATGATGAATGCTGGTTTCCTGCGACGTTACTCTGTGTAGATGTGCTCAGTGGTGGGAGGGCTTTACCTGTGATGAACTGGGCTGTATCCATTACTTTTTGTGGCATTTTCATTCCAGGCTATGATGCTACCAGTCAATGTGCTCTCCACTGCACATCTATAAATGTATGTAAAAGTTTTAGATGAAATGCGGGCAATCAATAAAGACTTAAAGTGAGAGGTAAAGAAACAGTGGTGATATCATGAACAACATATACAAAATGTTGGAGGAACTTAATGGGTCAGGCAGCATCAATTGAGAGGAATAAAGAGTCGACATTTTGGGCGAGACCCTTCATTAGGTGGTGATTTCATTTTTTTCATAAATTCCACAGTTATGATCTGGTATTGCTGCTTGAATGTGTTGAGGAAACAGGGAAGCTATTATAAACTAACATCATAATTTTCAAATAAGTTGGAGATATTTTTAAAGGAGAAAAAATACTGTTATGGGGAAAGACAAGAATGAAGTTCTCCATCTCTTCACTCTTCTTTCCCCATTACAATGGATTGTGTACAGGCACAGTGGATTGAATGCTCGACTTTCTTCCCCATTTTATGCTTTTATTTTACATAATTTTCTTAAAATTCTCACTGATTTTCCCATTGCAGATCGTCTCTAGTCAAAAACAAACTGCTAAAGATCTGTTTCCTTCAAAACAAGAGCGATCAACACATTGTAACAGTGATAACTGCTTGGATCAGCATTGATAAACATCATCCAGAGAAGATTTTGGCCATGGTACATCATCTCTATTCCTTTTAATTTGTCTTGGCTCCCAAAAAGTATTTCCTCAATAGCCTTTTGTGAATAAACTTATCTCGTTCCACCAATGCATTGCTGAAATTAATGCACTATGAGTAAATCTCATGACCAAAGATTTTGGGATATATTTACTGTACGAGGAACTAACCAAAGTGAAAGCATTGTCTGAAAAAAAAGTAAAAGTTGATTACAGGAAGCTAGCAATTGACTACACTGCCTACAAAATCAAACCATGACAGAGGAACTTCAGTCACAAATTCACAATCGCATCTCTTATATCTGGTAAGAGGAGGATTCTTCAAAGGATTTCAGAGATATGATGCTCATCTTCAAAAAAGGAGAAAAAATATAAGACTGTAGTCTCTACAGAGGGTTTGTCCTCTTGGCTGGCACAAAGAATGTCATCGCCAGGGTCCTCAACTGTTCCTACCTATGGTCAAAGATCTACTCCCTGACCTACAGTTTGGACTTACCATATAAAGGAATGATAGATGTGATTGTCACTGTGCATCAACTTCAAGAGAAAAGCAGTAAATTTAATCAAGTACTCCATTTCTTCATCAATGTCTCTCTTTATTTAGAAGTAGCTCACAAGATATGGAGAATGTTTAATGTTTTCCAATGTTTCGTTTTTGCAATCTTGTCCATTTTTCCTTTGAATGTACTGAATCCAAATTTCAATTTAGCTTTCAGAGCATTGACCACTTTAAGGAGGCACTTGAAGAAATGGCGTTCTCTTTCTTCATCTCTCTTTGAATCCATCAGTCAGTGCAGGCTGTGAAGAATCAACAAATGAGCACAAATTAATCTATTTTATATCTGTTTCATGATAGCATAGACACAATAACCTTAACCAGAGGTGCATAATAGACCTAACCTTACATCAGAATAGTATCAAGCGCAGCTGTGTTATCAGCCCATGTGACTCAATCTCTTTCACTGTAATGCTGGAACTGCCCTTCAGCAAGCTTCTCACCACAGTGGAGCTAATCAACAGGAAAAATGGGGAACTATTCAAATTTCTTCATTTCCACTTCACCAGCGAAGTTTGCTCACTTAAAGTAATTGAGCTACAATATATGGACAACACTTGACTTTGCGCTACTTTAGATGCAGGCTCGATCACTGAGCGACATACTTAACATCTAGCAATCTGCTCTAACTTGGCACAACAAAATCTTCCGACAATGAAGGTCCACAATGAAATTCAGTAAAACATGAAGCATTTCCCATATCTCTCGAACCACCTCTCGATGGTGTTCAACTCCATCATCTGCTCTGTACAAATCAACAAGCTTCAAAACCTGGGCGTCGGTACCTCACTTCACAACTGGATCATACACTTCCTCATCAAAGACAATCGGTACACACTGGCAACAACATCTCCTCCTCACTGACAATCAATATGAGTGCACTTCAAGAACGCATGCTTAGAGTGCTCCACTCTGTCTACATTCATGACCAGATAAACCCCGTCATTACATTAGTTGCTG
Source organism: Hemitrygon akajei (assembly GCF_048418815.1). Classification (NCBI taxonomy): domain Eukaryota; kingdom Metazoa; phylum Chordata; class Chondrichthyes; order Myliobatiformes; family Dasyatidae; genus Hemitrygon; species Hemitrygon akajei. The sequence continues at coordinate 163,069,690 of NC_133129.1, read as the reverse complement.
TGTTGTTGGCAGTATCTCAGATGTCAATGATGGGGCTTATAGTGAGATGGATTGACTGTTGAGAGGTGTCTCAGCAACAACCATGCACTCAACATCATCAAGACCAAAGAATAGAGTATGGACTTCACAAAGACGAAGTTGGGAGAACACACAGCAGTCCTCATTGAGTGATCAGCAGTGGAGAGAGTGAGTAGATTCAAGTTTCTTGGCATCACTATCTCAGAAAAGCTATCATGGGCCCACGATATTGATGCAATCATGAAGAAGGCATGGCAGTGGTTGTACCATTAGGAGGTTTGGTATGACACCAAAGACTCTAGCAAATTTCTCCAGATGTACTGTGGGGAGCATTCTAACTGGTTGGAACACTGCCTGGTATAGAGGTTCCAGTGTTCAAGACTGAAAGAGGCAGCAGAGGATTGTAAATTAATGCAGCCTCTCCACCATTCTTCCAGTAAGATGGTGGCGCATTAGGATGCAGCGGCCTCCTGGGGGCTGACAGTAGTGCTTTTTTTCTCTCTGTTAAACGTGTTTTCGATGATCACAAGACAGTGATGGGCTCTAAGAGCTTCCAGTGCTGCATGTCTACCTCATCAGTGAGCTGTTCGTAGTTCGGAGGAGCTGGTCTGGAGCATCAGAAGAGATGGCCTGAGTGTCGGAGGAGCCAGACTGGGTTTCGAGGAGTTGGCCTGGGTGCAGATGGTGTTATAGTTTGCTGCAAGAAAGCATCGAAGGCATCGGAGTTGGTGCATAAAGGTATCGTACAGTGTAACTGTGGGAGATCGTCTTGGACATTTCTCTTGTGATCACAAGACCCTGTTTATACATTGATAATGTAAGATGCCGCAGGCCTGTTTCCCTTGTTTGGTAGCCTGACAGGTGGTGTGGGAGCTGTGTGGCCTCAGATGTAGCAAGGACTAGGCCTCAAGCCATGGGCTTGCCTGCTGGGACAGTCCAGGTGAGGAGACACCAGAGGCGATGTAGCGTGGTGTCTGTTCTTGGTTGGGGGGTCGGCCTCTCCTGTTGGTGCTGCCCTCCAGTGTTCAATCAATGGAATGGCAGGCTGGATTGCAGTGTTTGCACACTGCTGGGAACTGTACCATCAATTGACAGGACAAGTCACTCAGGATCTTGGACTATATATGCATTTTTTTGTGTGACTATGTTTTTGTTTTGCTTGCTATTTTAAGCGTGCTGTCTATGTTTTGCACTTAGCCACAGAGGAATGCTGTTTTGTTTGGCTGTATTCATATATGATTGAATGACAATTAAATTTGAATTTGAGGACATCTTCAAAAAATGGTGCCTCCAGAAGGCAGCATCCATCATTAAGGATCCTTAGCATTGGAACAGTCCCTGTTCCCATTACTACCATCAGGGAGAAGATACAGAATCTGAAAGATGCACATTCAATGTTTTCGGAACAGCTTCTTCCCTGCTGCCATCATACTTCATAACTGTCCATAAACTTACGAAAACTACCTATTTCACTTTTGTATTTTTTTGTTACTTATAGTAAATTTTTTAAATGTTTTGCACTGTACCGCTGCCACACAACAACAACTTTCATGTCATGCAGTCTGCCAATGGTAATAAAAATTATTCTGATTCTGAAAGAAAAAGAAAGTTTGAAGGTCAAAGTCACCAACTTGGCACAAATCCCAAGGTATGGAAAGCCAGACAGACAGACATATTTTATTGATCCCGAGGGATTCTTGACTAAGACAAACTGCCAATAATGAAATAACTTGAAATTTGCATTTGATTTCCTCCTTCATCCCATGACGATACCCAAGTCAGATAAATATGGCATCACATTCAACGATGCTGCATGAAATATAGTTTTATTTGCATACCATACCACACAACGGCATGTGAAGGTGATACAACAGAAAACCAATAATCAAATTCAGAATATACGTAACAGTCACAGGGAAAGTGGAGTGCGGGCCAACAATAAGATGCAAGGCCATGATGAAATACATTGTGAGATTAAAAGTTCAACTTTATTATACAAAAGGTCCTTTTAAGAGTCTTAAGAATCATATAGCAGTGGGAGAGAAGCTGCCCTTGAGCCTGATGGTATATGTTCTCAGGCTTTTGTATTTTTGCCTGAAGGATGAAGAGAGAAGCAAGAATGACAAGGGTGCAAGGGGTCTTTGATTACGTTGGCTGCTTTCCCTGAATCAGACCATGTCTGTGGCCCCTTGGATGTAATCAGAGACATGTGCCAATAAAAAAGACAGCCAGTTAGTATTGGAAAGGAAAACACAGCTTAAAAATTAATGTTATCCCATGAGTAATGCAGCGGCTATTAAAAGATGAAGATTCTAATTTAGCAACTAATGGAGCAGTATGATTAAGTACCTCTGGTGTATTTTCCTTTTTCTTCTTGGGCAATCCCTTGGAATCAGGAATGTACTGTATCCGCTCCATTTTGTGAATTCCGTAGTGCCAATTTGGAAACCACAGGCTCTTCCACAGAAAGAACAGGTGGTTGTCAACAAGGCAGGTGGGCTTCTGTACTTAATAAAGTAGCTACTAAATGTATGCTTGTGGTCTTCTACTGCTGTAGGCCGCCCATCCACTTAAAGCGTGTCGTACATTCAGAGATGCACTTCTGCGCACCACTCTTGTAACATGTAGTAATCTGAGTTACTGTCTTTTTTCTGTCAGCTTGAACCAGACTGATCATTCTCCTCTGACTTCTCTCATTAACAAAGCACTTTTTCCCACAGAACGGCTGCTCACTAGATGTGTTTCTTAAAACTCTAGAGACTGTTGTGTGTGAAAATCCCAGGAGATCAACAGTTTCCGAGATACTCAAACCTGTCTGGCACCGACCATCATTCCACTGTCAAAGTTACTCAGATCATATTTTTTCCCCACTCAAGTGCTTGGTATGAACCTCGTGATCATGTCTGCATATTTTCATGCATTGAATTGATGCCATATGATTGGCTGGTCAGATATTTGCATTAATGAGCAGGTGTACAGATGTACTGTATCTAATGAAGTGGCCACAGAGTGTATATACATTTTAACATGCTTCATTTGTTAGGTCCATTGAAAAGTAACAGCAGGGTTATCTGGTGATCCTTGGAGTTGGGTGTTTTTGGACTTGCAATGATGCACAACCTGGCGCCTTCAATTCTCCAGTTTCATCATCGTGTGAGGGCTCCACGTGCAAAGGAAGATGAAGTGTGACATTCCAAATTGTGGCTGGTTCCCTTGAATGTGGCACTGGCTTTCCAATAATTTTTTCTTATTTCTGAGGTTGGCTGCCCGCACTCTGTGTGTGTGATCCAGCTGTGATATAGTGCATTGAATACAAAAGACAAACAGAAACCACGTGAACTTTTACAGGCTTCTTATTTTAAAAGTGTTATTCAACTCCGTAGATCTAAGACACAGTTTCACAAATGCATTTGCTAAGGAAATCATCAGCTCTGTACTACTTAACAGTAATAAAATGACTTCAGCTTTTTGCCTGGTCAGCATCACTATAATATTTACCGTAAGATTTCCAACAACTCCTAGGGGCTAAAATGACTGGTGTTCAATGTAGGATAATTAGCATATACATATTTTAAAAAATAGAGAGCTAACATTTAAAAATTGAAGGACTCCAGGGCTAGCAGAAGGGCAATTACATTAAGCTCTGAAGACAGAAAGTCTGATTAAGTGCTTTGTGAAGAATGTAATATAGAGGATAGCATTACAAATTGGTTAAAATCAGCATTTTTCCCCCAGTCATAAAAGGTAACGGTTACATACTGCCTCTTGTTATTTAGACATAGAATTTACGGGAACAGTTAGCAAAATGATTAATGGAACAAATTCTTCTGAACATGGGTGGGTCACAGTCTCAAAACACAAAAAGAGAATATAAATGTGTCTGTCTCTATAAAGATATTCATGTTCTTGCAAGTCATCCAAAGGATTAAGGAAGTACAGCAGATGTAAGTATTTTCCATCAGTAGTACACATACTTGATATATGAAAAATATTATTTCAATAAATTAGGAGCCACAACAGATGTGATTGTGGAGTAAAACATGTCAAATGCATAATACAAGTATTGTCAGTGATCAAAGAAGATTATAAAGATTATATATGTGCATATACACATATGTGTGTGTATGCATATGTGCATGTGCATATATGGCAAAATGGCAAAAGCTGCTGATGTGAACAACTTAAACAAATAGCAGTATGTATATATTGCAGATAATAATTTACTGTTAAAAGAAATAATTAGAGGTTTGGTAGGGACAAATATATAGCAAACAAACTGAAAGAGGTAAATGAGTACTGGCAGGGGTAGTTATGAATCAGTATCATTTCTAATGCTCTATCAAGACCAGCCTGAGAGGGCATTGTGACCACTGACCTCAATGTGGACCAAAGAAGCAGATGCATGGGTAGATCCTCACCCATAGGTTACCACCCAGGCTACACACCAGATTGATCTGTTCTTCTAGAGCAGGGATTTCCAACCTGGGATCCATGGGCCCCTTGCTTAATGGCATAAGAAAGATTGGGGACTCGAGATCTAGAGCGTGTCCTTTTTATGCCAATGAATCTTACCATTAACCTAGGGGTCCGTGGACCCCCAGGCTGGGAACCCTTGCTCTTGATGAACAAATTCTTTCAGATTAATCTGATCAAACCAGACTTAATGCCCTAAATATAATTCAAAGACTCAAAGTACATTTACATAAAATAATCAAAATATTTGCATTTGGTTGGACTCTCTAGTGTATCTTCTTTAATCTTCCACCATTTCTATCATAAAATCTAAAAGAAAGTCTACCTTATGGATTAAGCAGGAGTAGCTAACAACTTTTTCCCAAAACTGATATTTTAATATAATTTCCAAAAATATGGAGTTTAAAAACTCAGAAAAAACAAGAATACCAACAACATTACAAAAAAACGTCCAACAGCTCTTACATCCTTATTCCCATACCAAATGGACAAAAACACATTCATTAGTTTTCCCATTTTGCAAAAACATTAATCAAATTCACATCTTGGAATAAAAAGGTACAAGCTATGGGGGATTTTGGATGATATCCAATAAATACACTAGCTCAAAGAAAAGTGTGAGGTTCAGTGGAAGGCTAACTAACTCCATCAATGCAGCAAATGTAATTGTGCCCACCTAGCAGAAATTGGGCAAGAGAGCAGCTGAACTCCCTCAGGAATATTTACCCCAATTAAGTCATGTTCTTATCCTATAGTCTTTGTGCAATCAAAGTGTTGCTTTTAAGCAAATGTAATAATGTCCATGGTAAAGGCCATCTTAAAGAATGCAGAAAGTGAGAGTGTTTGTTCTGAATTCTATTGAGAAAATTGAATACTTACTACTTTCAAAAATTTTAACTCCATCTTCAAATTGCAAAATCCTGTTTCCAACAAATTTCCCAGAGATGTACTAAAATAGAAGTTCAATTTATTCAGCCCAGCTGAGGGGCTTCAACTTAATGAGTCAGTATTAAGTGTCTATTTGATGGTTTGCCTTCATGATCACATTCCTGTAAACTGGAATACTTGACTATCTAAAGGCCCTGAGTAAATATTTAAAGGCCCTAGAAATTTATAAATTATATCTCAGTCAGTGAGACTTCATGAAGTTCTTTTCTGCTCTCTTTTTGAATCTATGATCATATGTAGACATACAGTCATGCTAGACATTTTGTGAACCCTGTAGAGTTTTCTCTATTGCTGCTTAAATATGACCTAAAATGTGATTGGATCTTTTCATAACAGAACCCAATTAAATAAATAACACAAAAAACATTATACTTGTTCATTTATTTATTGAGAAAAATGATCCAATATTACATGTATTCATTGAAAAAGTACATGAACCTTTGCTTTCAGTAACTGGTGTGACCCCTTTGTACAACAATAACTTCAAACAAACATGTCCAGTAACTGTTGATCATTCCTGCACATCAGCTAGGAGGCATTTTAGGCCATTCCTCTTTACCAAACTGCTTCAACTCTGAGCTCTTGGTAGGCTTCCTTTCATGAACTGCTTGCTTCACGTCCTTCCACGACGTTTCAATAGGTCTAAGGTCAGGACTTAAACAAATTTTCTTCCTTTTAAACCATTCTGTTATTGACTTACTTTTGTCTTTTGGATCATTCTCTAGTTGCATTATCCAACTTTTATTAAGATTCAGGTGCTACCCTGACATTCTTCTGTAAAATTTCTTGATACAATTTTGAATTCATTGTTCCCTCAATAGTTGCAAGCTGCCCAGGTCCTGAGGCAGCAAAGCAGCCCCTAACCATGATACTCCTTCCACCTGCTTCACAGTTGGAATGAGGTTTTGGTGTTGGTGTGCAGTGTCCTTTTTCCTCCAAACATAGCAGTGTGCATTTCTGTCAAAAAGTTCAACTTTTGTCTCATCAGTCCAGAGAACATTGTCCCAGAATTGCTGTGCTGTTTTGCAAACCTGAGATGTGCAGCGATTTTTTTTTTGGAGAGCAGTGGTTTCCTCCATGGTGTCCTTCCATGAACATCATTCTTGTTCAGTGTTTTACTTATAGAGCACACATGAACAGAGATTTTAGAAAGTTCTAGAGATTACTGCAAGTCTTTTGCTGTCCCCTAGAGTTCTTTTTCACTTCCTTCAGCATTGCACATTGTGCTCTTGGTGTGATCTTTACCGGATGCTCATTCCTAGGGAGAGTAGCAACAGTAGACAATTTCTTTTACTGTGGACTGATGAACACTCAAGTCTTTAGAAATTGTTTTGTAGCCTTTCCCAGCTTTATGCATCTCTACAATTCTTCTTCTAACTCCCTCCAAAAGTTGTTTTAATTGAGGTATGGTAAACATAACAGATTTTTCTTGAATTCTCTGTATCTAGTTTTAGGGATTACATGAAGATCTGATCACATTTATGCAGAAAAAGAGAAAATTCTACAGGGTTCACAATCTTTCTAGCACCACTGTAGTTATGTTTCATTTGAAGTTTACCTTGTCAGCTCACCTTTATACGTTTAAGAACTGCAGCAGAGGAATGCAAAAGCAATTGAAAACAATAAGATTCAACTAGATGTAGCCTCTGTTAAGGTACAGTCAAAAGAGTTGTACAGAAAGTATTGGTAGAATGACTCTATTAGTTAAGTTTGTTTAAGGAAATAAACTTTTCATCCACTGATTTTGTGGTACTAGTGAGAGTATTCCTCATTCAGGACACGTGCAGGAATTGATATTTTTTAGATTCTTAAGGAGCTCAAATGTTGTAGAGTGAACATGGAAAGATGCATCATTTATATTTTAATTTTTAAAAATGACTACAGGGATTCAGATTCTTGTGTTCCTGTTTAGTCTCACCACTCCTCCCTCTTTGCAGCACCTCGTTTTCCACAAATCTTGTGTTCATTCCTTTCCTTAAATGCTCCCAAGTCTTTTGAATTGGAACAACATGCTAATGCCTTGTCTCAGATTCTCCAGCATTGTTGAACAGGCTAACTTTTATCTTCCATAACTTCTTACAATGAGAAATCCTATAAGCCATGGATGTGTTCCTTGTAGGCACTGAGCAGGTTCCTTCCTTCTGCCTACTCAATCTTATGGGTCTGCAAACGCAACGTATCTTTCATACTGTCCTCTTCTTATTGATCGAGCTCCAGCAACATAAAATAAGCTGGGTAACAACTATGTCCTGGAAAGGCTGGCATAGTTGTATATAAGACCATAAGAGCAGAATTAGGCCATTTGACCCTTTAATTCATCATGGCTGATACATTTTTGCTCTCAGTCCAGTCTTCTACCTTCTCCCCATATCACTTCATGCCCTGACCAATCAAGACTCTATCAAACTCTGCCTTAAATATACATACAGACTTGGCTTCCACAGCTGCCTGTGGCAATAAATTCCACAGATTCACCATACTCTGGCTAAAGAAATTCATCCCTACCTCCATTCTAAAAGAATGCCCCTCTATTCTGAGGCTGTGTCCTCTGGACTTAGGCTCTCCCACCACAGGAAACATCCTCTCCACATCCACTCTATCAAGGCCTTTCATCAGTCAATAGGTTTCCATAAGGTCACTCTTCATTCTTCTGCATTCTAGTGAATACAGGCCCAGTGTCATCAAATTCCCTTCATATGACATGCTATTCAATCCTGGAATCATTTTTGTGAACCTCCTTTGTATGCTCTCCAGTTTCAGTACATCTTTTCTAAGGTAAGGAGCCCAAAACTGCTCACAATACTCCAATGAGGCCTCATCAGTGCTTGAACATTACATTCTTGCTTTTTATATCCTAGTCCTCTTGAAATGAATGCTAACGTTGCATTTACCATCCTCACCACAGAGTCAAACTGCAAGTTAACCTTTAAGGAATCCTGCACATACTTTCTCAAGTCCCTTTGCACCTCAGTTTTTTGTATTTTCTCTCTGTTTAGAAAACAGTCAACCTTTTCATTTCTTCTACTAAAGTGCATGACCATACACTTCACAAAACTCTATTCCATCTGCTTCTTCTTTGCCCATTCTCCTAATCTGTCTAAGTCCATCTGCAGCCTCTCTACTTCCTCAAAACTACCTGCCCCTCAACCTACCTTTGTATCATCTGCAAAGTTTGCAACAAAGCCATCAATGCCATCATCCAATTCATTAATATTTAACATAAAAAGTATCAGTCCTAACTCAGACCCCTGTGGAACACCACTAGTATCTGGCAGCCAACCAGAAAAGGCACCTTCTATTCCCACTCTTTGCCTCCTGCCAATCAGCCATTGCTTTATCCATACTAGAATCTTAACTGTAATGTAATGGCTTCGTACCTTGTTAAGTAACTTCATGTGTGGCACTTTGTCAAAAGCCTTCTGAAAATTCTGAAAATGCACAACATCAACCGATTCTTCTTTGTCTATCCCTTTACTGAATATTGGGACCAAATATGTGCACAGTACTCAGGTGTGACCCCCACCAGTACCCTGTGCAATTGTAACAATACCTCCTTATTCCAAAACTCCAACCCTCTTGCAAAACCTCTCATCAAGCTTTAACTATGAAGCTCATGATATTGCTCTAATTGAAGAAATGAATTCCAAATTTGATGTCTGAATAGCTGTTCCTTACATGAAGGGTAGAATATGGCATTGAAATTATCAGCATAGATTTTCATCTCCAATATCTGAAAAGGAAAATAAGGATATTATGGTTAATTTTTTCAGTACACTTCCTTCTCTGCCATAAGCATAGTCTCCTAGCTCCTACCCATTAAGGTTTGTTAGTATTTTAACTGTTTGACTTTTGGTGTAAAATTACAGAAATAAAAAAATGTTAAAATTAGAATTGATCAGAGATTAAAAGCAGCAAGAACTTGCAAGGTTTGCTTATGTATGAGTTGACAGGGTGAGATGATAGATAACGTCTGAAATACATCATTGATTCTAAGAATTTTGCTTTTACTTTTGTGGACTCTAGAATTCTGCAACTGTAACGCAGGGGTCAACGAGAGGGGATGCAGTGGTCCTAAATTTGGTTGGTCTCTAAGCCCTGAACTTTGAATGTACCTTTTCTGCAGGAAGACACCGTGACCTGGGTCATCAGAGAGCCAGAGGCTCTGTGGGATCAGCTTGCAATTTCTATTGAACTCTTTAATTCTTTGCTACTGGCCTGGACTGTTCAACCTACATGCAACAATCCTCCATTCGTAAGCTCCCTTTGAAATTTCGAGCTTTGTTCAAAGGATAAATCTGTATAGAAAACGTCAACAATATCTAAATGCCAGATCCCGCAGGCAAAATATTAATGAAAGTCATTTCTAGATAAATAATAAAGGAAGAAGGTGGAAGCATATCAGATTTGTGATGTTCATATAGTCATAAGGAAACATTAAATTAGATAGACAATGAAAATTAAAGTTAACTTCAAAACATATGTTCTGAGATCTTGTCACAAAATGGAGTCAATAATTTCAAACTATTATATAGCACTCCTCTTTACTCCAAAATTACTTAACCTTTGAAAATCTTACCAGATATCTGTATTAATGGCTGTTATAAAACTGTTGCTAGAATTTCTCTTGCTTAAAGTAAAAATGTGATGAGGTGAGGCCCACAGAAAGGCATTAAAATACATGAACTTTCGTCTTAATCATCTTTCAGACGTAATTATTCCTAGTTTGCTATCTTTGCCTTCCATCAGCTATGATAATGCTGCCAACCAAAGCACCCTGAAGTGATTAACCTGTTGTATCACATTAGAGACAAGAGAATACATTCAAATCATATTGAGAATGCATGGGAACAAAGAATCTTTCTAATGGCAGCAATGTATACGTTAAAGAAAATATTTGTAACAGTCTGAAAACTGTTTAACACTCATAATACTGAGTGAAAAGTGGCATTGATCAATTACTGGTAGTACTGAAATTTATTTTGAAGAAAACTTTGTTGCCTTCAAAGATTTAAGAAACTCACAAATGAAAGGGGTGGAGGGGTGGATGGAAGAAATTATTGTGGATAGTATTGGGCATGTTTAATTTAAAGCAGAAACATTTTAGCAGTGTTGAGATTTATTTGTGAGTGCTAGGACTTTAAATCGAGAGAGAGAGAGAGAGAGAGAGAGAGAGAGAGAGAGAGAGAGAGAGAGAGAGAGAGAGAGAGAGAGAGAGAGAGAGAGAGAGAGAGAGAGAGAGAGTATTGGGATTTTTTTTCACTGTTTTCCAAACGGTAGTACCATGCCTCCTTCTTTCTTTCCTCTACAATTCATGTTATAAAGTTTTGTTTTGGTGCTCTGCTTAGTTATGTGACTAAATGAAAAGAAACAGCCCCAGAATGGATGAGGCTGCTCGGTGTAACAATTCAGTCTGATCAGAATCAGGACATTTTTGTTATTAAGCCACGCCAAATATTTAGTCATCATTTTAAAATCAAACCTACTGGGAACAATAAACCAAAAGAGAAAATTTGTACAGCAGAGATTCATTTTTAAAATTAATGACACTGCAGTCTTTCTAACCACACATAGTGGTTTACAGCAACCTTACAATTATGTTATTTAAATGATACTCTGCTGATCAAGCTGTGATATTCTTTACTCTTGGAGACTAGCAACTTTTATATTACTAAACTGCACCTGTTTCATGTGTTTTCATTCAGAGGAAGTCCCACAGATGTGAAGATTTATTGATTGCACTAAGACATAAAGTATCTCCAATACAGATTAATTATGTCCTGAAGGCACTTACTCTGAGTCTGCTAATCCTCTCACTAGTATGAACCCATACACAGATTTATAGTTGCCAAGGTTAAGGATCATATTGTAAGGTTTTGTTTCCAGTTGTCATTACAAAAACCATGTCACCCTTACATTTTCAACATTTTGCTTTGTAATGTAATCCATTTTACAAGTTTGAAAAAAAGGGTTATTACTAGATGAATTAGATTTGCCGTTTACTGCTTAATCATCCTCTTCATATATGCTGTTATATTGTGCAAAGTAGTATTAGAAAGTAGTCCCTTCTAATTAGAATACAGAGCAGTGTATTAAATGTTTTTAAACAAGGGGATGGAAAGCAACAGTATAGTCAGAAACCAGTTTAAAATCAGTTTATAAAATCAGAATTAAAACCAGAATTCCAATGATCTAATTACCAATTCCTTCTAAGTTGTGTATTAAAAATATTCCCCTTCCTCTTCCACCAATTTTCAATTTTAACTTTGAATCTTCAATGTCAAACTTTGAAGATAGCATTGACCATTTGCCCAGGAAATGACTTTCAGGATATTGGCATCAAGTCCAGTTTACACAGAGAGGGACAGCATAACAGCAAGTGCACATTGCAGTAGCATAGCATAGAGAATGAGAAGCCCATAAGGCATAGAAATAGAATTAGGCCATTTGGCCCATCGAATCAGCTCTGCCATTTTATCATGGCTAATTTATTATCCCTCTCAACCCCCTTCTCCTTCCTTTTCCCCATAACCTCTCTCACCTTACCAACGAAGAACTATCAACCTTCACGTTAAATAAACCCAATGACTTCCATGGCAAGGAGTTCTACAGATTCACCACCATCTGGCTAAAGAAATTCCTTCTCATCTCTGTTCTAAAGGGATCATCCTTGCATTCTGAGGCTGTGCCCTCTGGTCCTAGACTCCCCCACTATAGAACATCCTTTTCACCTCCACTCTACCTAGGCCTTTCAATATCTGATATGAGATACACCTCCTTCTTCTAAACTGCAGCAAGTACAGGCCCAGAGTATCAAACGTTCCTCATATATTAGCATGATGGTGTCATGGTTAAGCTACCAGAGTAATGTCCAAGGGCTCGGACTATTAAACTGGAAATATAAGTTTGAGAAATGATGGAAGATTTAATTAATCTAACCTCAGAAAAGGAGGTATTATTAATAATTATGACTAATCAGACTCTTTTTGAAAACTTCATCTGCTTCATTGATGTCCTCCTAGCCTGGTTTGTTTCAGGTCGGCAGCAATGTGATTGAATCTTAACAGGCCGCTGAGATGGCCAAACAAACCACTCAATCTCACAGTGGCCACGTTGTTTGAATTCATGGCAAGAATAACAGACATCAGATGTTGATTTTGGTCACCAGATATAAGCCCAAATCACAGCTGTGCACTGGTGACAGAGGACAGGTAATCTGCAGTAAAATCATGAATGCATATTTTATAAATAGATTGAATATTTTCTATAGCAGATGAAGAAATTTTAAAGATTTGAAGGATATTGTTCCTTTTTGGGGTTGACCCATTGCTTGCACTCAATGTCCATATTGTCCCATGAATGCATTTAAATTTTGCAGTCCTCTGGTTTGAAGCATCCTCCAGGTCTTGCTGTTTGGCTGTCTCACAGAGAAAGTGGTCTATAAAGTTAAATCTTTTGTGGCTGATCACCTGGCCCAGACCTGAACCATCCAGGAAGTCTTTTGGTTGAACCTCTTGATGCTTATTATTTTACTACCTGAGACGTTTGAAAACAGATCAAAAATTTAAATGATTTAAAAGACTGTTAGAAAAAGTTAATTGTTTAAAATAAAAAAAGATAAAATAATTAGTTAAATTGTTAAATATATCAAAATAAATAAAAAATGTTGAATTAAAGTAAAATTTAAAAAAAATTAAACTTGATTAACACTGAAGTTAATGGGTATAAAGTTAATGCTACATACACCAACACTTACAAAGGGAAAGGTCAGATGGACCAGCATTTGATTTCCCAGCTTGTTCCTGATGTCCTTTTTGTAGTACCCAAGTTAATAAGTCTGAATCCACTGACTCATATACCTTTGCACGCTTGAGGTTCCCTATAGAACCACCATCATTCAACCCATTAAGTATGTTTCTAGCCTAATCAATAAAGAAACAAACTGGTTATAGCTTTTCCAGAATGAAATAGAATGTGTGATATGTATTTCAACAGATGCACATGTGGGTAAAAATATGGCCAAAATATGAATAGGGTCAAAATAGTTGTGGAATAGAAAAGAAATATTATTTAATAAAATGTGTAGACCAAAAAGAGGCATTTTGAGAACAGATCAAGGACAGGGAGACTGGAAAGAAGACTTGATTAGAAAAACAATAAATGCTGAATGATCACAGTTCAAAACATAAATATGTATTGACCATTAGGAGGAAAAGTGGTTCACGGGTGCGTGTGTGTGTGTGTGTGTGTGTGTGTGTGTGTGTGTGTGTGTGTGTGTGTGTGTGTGTGTGTGTGTGTGTGTGTGTGTGTGTGTGTGTGTGTGTGTGTGTGTGTGTGTGTGTGTGTGTGTGTGTGTGTGTGAGAGAGAGAGAGAGAGAGAAAGAAACAGGGTAAAAACAAGAAAGGAGGTGGTAAGTGCATTGGTGTCACTTAAGTGCGACATTTCAAAAGGTTGTTGGGTAAAGATGAGGCAGAATTAGCTGAAATTCTGATTACAATCTTTCCGTATTTCTTGAATAAATCAATGTCACCAGGAAACTAGAGGATTGCTTATAATGCACCATTTACTTAGGGGAGATAGTAATGCCAGTCTAAGGAAGATTGTTAGAAGATATTGTCAAAGACAAAAATAATTTCCACATGAAAAATCATGATAACACATTTGTTAAATGTAAAATGCATCCGATGAGTTAAGTTGTGTTCTTTGATAAAGTAGCAAAGTGGGTTGATGAATGTGAGACAGTTGACGTATCAGACTTCCAAAAATCATTTGGCAAAGTACTAAAAATACATTTGGAATACAGAAATTATGATATTAAAGGAAGAGTGGGGAAGGTGTGATTTGGGAACATAATTGCTGTGGCACAGTAGGCAGAATATTGATGTGAAAAGCATACAGAGGATTTCACATGGGTTACTGTAGGGACCTTTGGTTTTAATGGCATAAGGAAATGCCTCGAATATTCATAGGGAGGCCAATTTGAAAGTTTTGAATAACACAAAACCTAATAAAATTTTAAAAATAGAGCAAGATGAGAGCAAGCAGAATGTGTAATTGGCTGAAGAATAAAGGACGTAAAATAATAGAGACTGATGTGAAGCAACACACTCTGGAAGGATTAATGTGAAGAAGCAGTGTTTTGAAGCCGTGTAAGAGCGTTGGGACCTGTGGCTGCCAAACTAATTAGATGGCGGCAATGATAGTTTTCAATGCATTGAAAGAAATAATGTTTGATTACGTTTGGCTTTGTAAATGAGTCACTGAACAAAGAACAAGTTATGGATAAGTGTTGAAAACATCCCACAGGTCAGGCCACATTTGTAGAAAGTGACACTGGTGCATCATGGTTGCAGAGTGACCATCTGTGAAATATACTTCCGTTACTTCGTAAAGCTACTGTCATTACATCCTCCAAATCAGCAATTGTTACCCCCCAAGGGTCACTGGGAAATACAACTCCTACTCAAATCACATAATATCCTGATTTTGAAATACTTCAGGCCCACAGCAGAGCCCCTGTTATGTAAATGAATTAAAATGTACTAATAAGTATGATTGAGCATATAAACAGGTGGAACCTAATTCATTCTAATAGTTGAAATAAACCCAATGTATTTGCATAATTAAACAAATTAACAAACTGGCGACTAGAAAGAAAATTCTACCAGGGACATAATCAAGTAAGATTTTATTCTTTCATTCTAAAGTTGATTAACAGCAAATAAAACATTCTTTATTTCAGTCTGCAGATATATATATTTGGATGAAGTACACACATGGATAAAATAGATTTACTTAATTTGGGAGGTTATACAAAATCGGTTGAATAAAATTACATAACCAAGGAGTGTTAAGAATTAAGGGGAAAGAGCTATTGTGGTTAAATCTGGGTATGATTACAGCATTTTAAAAATTACAATCTGTTTTTAATAGCAAATCCTTAATTTGAATTTAAAACTCTTCACTTTCCTGCAATATTAAAGAAGATCATTCCTTAATTTTGTTTGAATGCGGTAATGCAATAATGAAAATCTTTCTTTCTTCGTGTTCTGCTGGGGCTCCAGTCAACTGGAATGTGAATATATCAGGCATCATGGATTCTAGGCCAACAACAGCTTCTGGTCCTAGTCTTACCCACATGACTGATTGACAGCTGTGACAGGAAGAAAAGCATCAAATTCACTGTTACCATATTTCAGCAGCTAAAGGGAATATGAAACAGATTTTTGTCAACAAAGAATTCTTGGGATATTTCTTCAGTGCAGCGGAGCAGTGTGAGCCAGATAGCTGCACTCTTCAAGAGAATGGAGAAATTCCAACATGTTATTCTGTTCTGGAATAAACCCATGGTTCTGAAAGCTATAATAAAAAGAAGATGAAACCACAATATGGAAAGCCATAGGAATTTGGCTCCAACTTTGGGAAGAGTAAAAGTAGTTTTCTCTATAATGATTTATTTTTAAAAAACCTGTGTATCACAAATAGTTTAACAAAAGAGGAAATGCATAACTGATCCATCTTAAAAGAGAAAGACTGTTATTAAGGCCAGTGCTTCTCACTGGCATAATTCTTCTCAGAATTTCCAGCCTTGCCTCACAAGTTGCATCCTACCCTCGGAGTCAGAAGGTCATGGGTCATTAGTCATAGGTCATTTTAAATTAAGGAAGTGTTTTAATGCCAGAGGTGCCATCTTTTTGGTGAATTCAAATAGCTATTTGCCCTGATGGATGAATGCAAAAAGAGCCTTCCCTAGAAATTAAATTGTGCAGTCGTTCTATTTTTGGACCAAGTTATCTACAATCAATTGCGTGGTACTTTTATTTTAAAACCACATGACCTCTAGCTGGTGAGACAAAAAAGGCAGAAGGATGTCGTTTGGTATCCAGCTGTTCCTTCATAGAAGTTGTCACATTAGATGCAAGTAACAGTATTAATACAGAGACCATGTACCTCAGCTACAGAGTGTTGGGGGGGGGAGGGGAGTCACAGTTTACTGGCTCCACACAACTTCATGAAAGAACCTAGAGATGATCCTTTCCTACATTTAATTGGTCAGGCCTGACAACAGGTTGATTATCTTGTGCTTCATCATCTTCATTTATGACAGTATACAAGTGTGAAGCGGCTGCTTAGTGATTTCACACAATTGCCTCCCTAATCCTTTGCTCGGCTGCAAGCATTAATGTCTAATAGCTCTCCTTGTGCTGGCCATTTCGCTAATCTGTGTTGCACAGTCTCTGAGGTGATGCCATGGAGTGTCAGGCACTGTGACACATGTAGCCATTGTCACCATCAAAGTCCATATCTTCCTCCTTTCTGCCTACCTGATTCTGCATGCTGCTATTTCTAATCTGTATGAACTATTCCAGTAATAAGGAAATCAGAGGGGCAGCTCCTTATGACTTATAAAGATAAAACAGAAGATGGCTGCACTAATACGTTGGGCCTAAAATACCCAAAATGCCCAGAAGCACAAACACTGATATGGATAGCTGAATTGGATGAACAGCAGGTGGTTGTACTAATCACAATTAAACAACATCAATAAGCATATCTGGCTGATTTTCTGTAGAGTCATAGAGCATTACAGAACAGAAACAGGCCCTTTGGCCTATCTAGTCTGTGCTGAGCTGTTATCCCATCAACCCACACTTGAATCATAGCCCTACATACCCTTCCCATCCATGTACTTATCCAAACTTATCTTAAACGTTGAAATTGAACTGGTATCCACCACTTCCACTGATGAAGTTCATCCTCAGGTTCTCCTTAAGTACTCCACCTTTCACCTTTAACCTGTGACCTCTAGTTCTAGTCTCACCAAACCTCTGTGGAAAAAGCCTGCTTCCATTAATTCTATCTATACTCCTCGTAGTTTTGTATACTCAGATCTCTCAATGGTAGGAGCATGGTATAAAGGGAAGGAAGAGGGGAATCTGAGGGAGGAGAGGGGTAGATGAAAAGGGCGAGAGGTTAACCAAAATCAGGAAAGAAAAGAGATGGAGGCAGGGGTCAGGGAGGGGGAGAAATATTAAACATTGATTTCACCAAAATCTAGTAATTTGTCCTCTCTGCCACTTTCTCTAATCTCCATTCTATTTGGACTCTTACCCATTCCCTTTTCCTCACCCGTCCATCATCAACTTCTGGTTCCCCTCCTCCTTCCTTTTATCCCATGGTCTACTGTCTGACATTTCATATTCCTTCTTCTATAGCCTTCTATCTCTTCCACGTATCCCCTTCCATTTTCCTACTTCGATTCCCCTCCTCCATGCAGCCACCTTCCCCCTCACCTGGTCTCACCTATTACCTGCCAGCTAGTACTCAGTCCTCTTTCCCCACCTTATTATTCTGGTTTCTTTCCCCTTCCTTTCAAGTTCTGATGAAGGGTCCCAGCCGAAAACATTGACTGTTTATTCCCCTCCATAGATGCTGCCTGACTTGCTGAGATCCACCAGCATTTTGTGTGTGTTGCTTAAATTATCTTTCAACCATTTTTTCCGTCAGGGAGAAAAACATTTTCTCCATCTTAGCCTTAAAACAGAAATACTTATACTCACTGGCCACTTTATTCGGTACCTCCTGTACCTAATAAAGTGGCCACTGAGTGTGCGTTCATGGTCTTCTGCTGTGTAGCCCGTCCACTTCAAGGTTCAACGTGTTGTGCATTCAGAGATGCTCTTCTGGACACTAGCGTTGTAACACGTGGTTATTTGGGTAACCTGTATTCCTGACACCTTAAACCAATCTGGCAATTCTCCTCTGACCTCTCTCATTAAAAAGACATTTTTGCCCGCAGACCTACTGTTCACTGAATGCTAGTTTTTCTTTGTTTTTCACACCATTCTCTGTAAACTCTAGAGATTGTTGTGCATTAAAATTTCTTGAGATCAGTAGTTCCTGAGATACTCAAACCACCCTGTCTGGCACCAACAATCATTCCATGGTCAAAGTCACTTAAATCACATTCCTCTCCCATTCAGATGTTTGTCTGAATAATAACTGAACCTCTTGACCATGTCGACATGCTTTTATGTATAGAGTTGCTGTCACATGATTGGCTAATAGGTTAGATGCACTATTGAGCAGGTGTACAGGTGTACCTAATAAAGTGGCCACTGAGGGTATATGTATCACATCTATAACAGTCATAAAGAAGTACAGCACATAAACAGCCCCTTTGGCCCATCTACTCCAGGCCAAAGCCATTTAAGTTACCTACGCCCATTGACTTGACCTGGGACCACAGCCCTCTATACCCCTACCATCCATGTACCTAACCAAACTTCTCTTAAATGTTAAAACTGAGCTTGCATGCACCACTTGTGCTGGCAACTCATTCCGCACTCTCACAATCCTCTGAGTAAAGAAGTTTCATCTCATGTTCCCCTTAAACTTTCACCTTTCGCCCTTAACCCATGACCTCTAATTGTAGTCCCACCCGATGCACAGTGCCTACAATAAGTATTCCGCCCCTCCTTGGAAGTTTTCATATTTTATTGGTTTGCAACATTGATTAACAGTGATTTAATTTGACTTTTTTGACACCGATCAAAAGGAGAAGACTGTCATGTCAACGTAAAAACATGTCTCTACAAAGTGATCTAAATTAATTACAAATATAAAACACAAAATAATTGACTGCATCCCCCTTTAAAATAACACACCAAATCATCACAGGTGCAGCCAATTGGCCTTAGAGGTCACATAGTTAAATGGAGACCTGTGTGTAGTAAAGGTGTTTCAATTGATTGTGGTAAAAGACACCAGGATCTGGAAGGGCTAACTGCTGGCGAGTCAGTATCCTGGCAAAAAGCACATCATGAAGAAAAAAGAACCACTCCAAGCAACTCTCTAAAAAAGGTTATTGAAATGGACATGTCTGGAGATGGATGCAAGAAAACTACCAAGCCACTGAATATACCTTGGAGTACAGTTAAGTCAATCATCAAGAAATGGAAATCAGAATCAGGTTTATTATCACCGGCATCAGTAGTAAAGTTTGTTAACTTAGCAGCAGCAGTTCAATGCAATACATAATCTAGCAGAATAAAATGATAATAATAAATAAGTAAATCAATTACAGTATATATATATTGAATAGATTAAAAGTGGTACAAAAAACAGAAATAATATATATTAATAAGTGAAGTAGTGTTCAAGGTTCAATGTCCATTTAGGAACCGGATGGCAGAGTGGAAGCTGTTCCTGAATCACTGAGTGTGTGCCTTCAGGCTTCTATACTTCCTACCTGATGGTAACAGTGAGAGAAGGGCATACCCTGGATGTTGGAGGTCCTTAATAATGGTAGCTTCCTACATTAAGTCTTGGTAGCACACACTCATCCACACAGGTTTTAATGAAATCGGTAACCACTGCAGCATACTCATCCAGGTTTGAAGTGGAATCCCTGAGTACAGTCCAGTTGACTGATTCAAAACAGTCCTGTAAGTGCTCTGGTGTTTCCCTTGTTCATACCTTCTTGGTCCTCAGTACTGGTGCTGCAGTCTTCAGTCTCTGCCTATAGTCAGGGAGTAGAACAACAGCCAGGTGATCAGATTTCCTGAAGTGAGGGTGTGGAGTAGCATGGTAGGCATTATTGATGGTGGTGTAGCAATGGTCCAGTGTGCTGTTTCCTCTAGTATTGCAAGTGATCTGTTGATGGTAATTGTTTAATGCTTTTTTCAGACTGGTCTTGAAAAAATATGGCACCGCTGTAAATCTACCGAGAGCTGGCTGTCCTCAAAAATTGAGTGACTGTGCAAGAAGGGGACTAGTGAAGGATGCCTCCATGAGACCGATGACAACTCTGGAGGAGTTACAAGCTTCAGTGGCCGAGATGGGAGACACTGCACATACAGCAACTGTTGCCCAGATGCTTCACCAGTCACAACTTTATGGGAGCGTGGCAAAGAGAAAGCCTCTGCCCAGAGCTTTTATTTTTTTGCTTTCTCTGCCTGAAGCGCATCCTCGCTGAAGCCTCAAAGAGCTAAAGCATCAAAATCACCACTCTAACTCTGTCCTCTCAGACGATGGCCATTGTACTTGCCCCTGCCTTCCTTTAATATGTTCTTGTAAATTAATCCCATTCGTCTATGTGGTCAGAACTCCAAACAAATTACCACAAGTTGCTGCCTTTTATACTCGGTCAGTGGACCTGAGTGAAATTTCCTCCTCTCAAGCTTCTGATCTCCTGAATGGTCGTTGGTCAAAGCTCCAGCACTTAGCATATATTTCTTGGCTTCTGGTGCAGGTACGCTCACAATACTGTTGACCAGAGAATTGTATGATGTAGCCTACCAATGGTGAAGGAATAACAGTGTATTTCTAAGAGAAAATAGTGAGGGACTTGGAGGGGAACTCACAAGTTCCATTCAACTACCTTTGTCATTCCTGGTGATAGAGGTTATGGCTTGGGCAGTTTTTTTTAATAGCTAGCAGTAAAGAAACTTCAGTTGTTCTGCTTGGCACATAACAGGTTGTGAGGAAGTTTGTTAGCGGTGTACAGAGTCATGATAATTTAAATAAAGGGAAGACATTCCCTTAAGCGTAACAGGGGAATATAAATCTAAAGATAATGACATAAGAACCATGGACGATCTGAGAATATTTTTTACTGTAGTAAGTAGTTTTGATCTGGATTTCTACTGCCTGTGTGTAACTGTGGATACAAATCAAATTGTGGTTTTCAGAAGAAATAGAATAAATATCTTTAAGGAAAGGATTTTGTGAACTAAGGAAATGGATTTGGCTACTCTACAATTAAAATGGACTCCTTGGATTGAATCACATTCTTCCATGATATAACAATTGGTAGATGCCAGGCACAAAACGCAGTGAGAGTTCTGCTGAAAGAGTGAACTTGTTCATGACCCTACCTGAAGCACTGAAGTAAGATGGCTAAATTTCCTGATGTAAAGCCCATTTGCTACTGAAATAGTGTATCAAAACTCAATCAAGTCACAATCCCTTTGCTTAAAGCACTATTTAATGTTTTAATGTCCAGGATTACATATTTGTGGTAAATATGTGGTTTGGTTCTAAATGCCAAATTTAAATATTGCATTTCTATTGCTAGTGAAGCATCTATAAATTTTTATGGTTAATAGCTTATATTCTGAAGAAGAGTTGACTGTCTAGCCTTTCTTTTGGGAATGTTAAACTATACAGTCTTTGTAGTGGAAGTTTATGATGCCTTATTTCAAATTAAAACAACATTTACCTTGGATTTGCAGTTGGAACTATTCTAATCTGATTACCTGTGACACACCAACCAATTAACTGTTATATAATAGTGTTGTACTGGAAAACTTTAGCCCAAGGTAACCATTCACATATCAGTCTGCATTTAATTTACATCAGAGTTTTAAGATGCCCAAATAGTGGAATCTAGTCAAGCATTGGACAAATGGCTGGTTGAATTTGGAGAAGAATTATGTTCAGTAGAGAGTGAACAGAAACCAACCACCTTATCAAAGTAATTTCTTAATCTGACTTTTCACTAAATATAAACCAGATTCAGTATAACTGTACTGATATAAGACACCACTTGTAAAGTCACAAAGATTTGACGGCTGGTCACCAGGAATCCTTCAGCAACAACAGATGTATGAACTAATTGAAGGATAGCTAAAAGTTTCCCTGTATTGCAACTTGACTATGATATGAAACATGGCCACAATCAAAAGAGTTATGGTGTCCTCATGACAGGCCCACAGTGATGTGCAAAGGATTTTAGCAAGCATTATTTACAGAGTACAGTATTTCATTCCAGTGTTCTTTGCAGGTATATCAGCTGGTAAGAAATCCCAGGAACCTTCTGTGGTGGTTTCTCAACCTTGACCTTTAAATCTATGCCTGGTTTTCCCAACTTCGTTAATCGGGGAAAGACCCAATGAGTGGTGAGACCCCATTTCAGACAATGAAAATTTTTACACATGTAGATTTTCATGTTGCTTGATTCCCTAAGCATAGATAAGAGTTCTTGCACTGTTCCCAAGTTTGCCTGACCAACAAAATAATTTGCCAAAAGCATTATCTAAATTTATAGTGCCTTTACATAACTTGGTCATTTTTCAGCTAAAAAAAGGCTAATAAATGCTCTCTCAGTTATGTATCAAAATTTCCATGTGTATTTTTGAAGATCATCATCATCATCTTTATGTGCCCGGTTGTATGACATGGGTGATCGTGGTCTTGGCACCTTTTTCTACTGAAGTAGTTTGCCATTACCTTCTACTGAGTAGCATCTTTACAAGACTGGTGAGCCCAGCCAATATCAATACTCTTCAGAGATAGTCTGCCTGGCGTCAGTGGTCACATAACCAGCACTTGTGATATGCATCAGCTGCTTATACGACCATCCACCATCTGCTCCCATGGCTCCACATGACCCCGATTGAGGGGCTAAGCAGGTGCTACACCTAGCCCCAGGGTGACCCCAGACACCTTACACCTCCTTTGGTGGAGATGTATCTCCACTCCACTACCCTTTAAGATCAGTAGGGCTATTATCTGGTCCTGGCCAGTAGTACCTCCAACATCACTCAGAAACTACCGGTAATAATATATTGATTTATTTAATTGTTATTTATAGGACTTTGTTGTACTGTATATAAAAAAACTAGTTAGTATTTTTATATTATGATAGTAACTACACTTCAGTAATATTCCTTTATCTATGGAATACTTTTTCATTTGTCATCCTGCATTAGAGATGTAAAACTGAGAGGGAGTAGTGCCATTTTTGTTGTGCTGGGGATTATTTTCAGGTGATATTGTGGCAGACATGAAGTGGAACTCGGCCTTTTCATGTGCTGTTCAATTTAGTATGTATAATCTTTTTCTGACATCCACTGCACACCAAATACTTCACTTTTCATGTAATGCCATATTTTGCTGTGCTAACAACAATTAGAGCCAAAAGCTGTGACCAGTGAAGATCAGGGAGCACTCTCACTGAAATTGGGAGCATATGTGCTATTCTGTTGCTTTAATTTTAACTATATAGACACAATGTTGGCATCAGGAGTCCGAATTGGGCAGCTACAGAAATGACAGAAGACTGCTTGTACACCTCCCAAATTCCACAGATTGTACCATGACTGTTAGGGGTGCTTTTTTGCGGCATTTAATGTTATGATACTCACTCAGTTGGTTTCTCAGCAGCAACACTGTTAGCCTCATTCCATTGTCAGACGTACCTTTAAAGCCATTGCTAGCCAATAAGGGTGATCCAGCAACCTTGAGGCACAGGCAACCCATCGGTAAAGAGCCTACTTCCACTGATTCTCCAGAGACAACCTGGACCCCTGCCTGTTAAAAAAACATACTTCATGATTTTAGAAGCTGTCCTCATTGGGAGGTGTGGTAATTTTCATTAAAGAAGATACCCAGACTTTTTTTTCCATGGAGGTCATGGTGACTCTCAATTTCTACACCACAGGATTTCTCCAGTGATTTCTCTAGCAGGATAATCATGAAAAGTCTGACAATGAGATTTCTGTGCCTGTGATATTATGGGAGCAACATGTAGTACAAGTCAGAAAGATGTGGTGACTTCATTCACACTCCATACAATTGAAAGTAGTTGCTGCTGCTGGAAGAACAACAAAAAGTCACAATGTCTGAGAACCTTGAGGTGGAAGATGGAGAGCCACAGGATGAAGATGAGTATCGGGAATATCTCTACTCAACATCAACAGCCTCATCCTGCAGCTGAAGGGTGAAAGTAGGCATTAGTTACATGGGAGTATAAGGAACTTTGTAACTTTGTAATTTTCAAGAGAAATCTGCACAATATAATTTTCAAGAAAAGACTACAAAATATGTTTACCAACATTTCACCTAATTTAGTTCTTACAGCTGTGCGGACCAACATTGCATCAGCAGGAAATATTTACACCATCCGAAAACTGCACAGTACTTTAATAAAACATAATATAAAAGAAAATTCCTGCTACATGGCAACGAAGGCTATGTGCACAGGAGCATTTCAGCTACTGCGCGGCCATGCACCCGCACAGCTTAGAGGGAATCGTGATGTTTATTTAATTCATAATCGGGCATATTACAATTAATAGCACCAAATTAATTTACTAATAATCAGTAAAGTAATAAACAAGAAATAAGATTCAAGGTTTATTAATGTCATTTCCAGTACGCAAGTTAAAGGAGAACAAAACAATTCTTACTCTTGAGCTAATGTAGCACAAAAAAGGACAAAAAGATAATGAACACAATAATTTTTAAAAATATATAAATATATAAGATAGCTTATATACTTTGTACATTGATTGTATGTTCATGAATGTGTGGCATGTGGCCAAGTGGATAAGGCATCGGTCTAGTGATATGAAGGTCGCTAGTTTGAGCCTTAGCAGAGGCTGTGTGTTGTGTCTTGTCTTAACTTAACAACACATTGCTCTGCGACGACACTGGTGTCAATCTGTATGGGTCCTAATGCCCTTCCCTTGGACAACCTCGGTGGTGTGGAGAGGGGAGACTTGCAGCTTGGGCAACTGCAGGTCTTCCATACAACCCTGCTCAGGCCTCAGTCAACATCGAAAATTGATGGACAGCCGAAGAGAGAACAGATGTTTATGAAGTAATGCTAGGCTGTACGTAAAGTGTTTCTGACAGAAATGATAAAGTAGTAGTGGTGGATAGAGGTATTAATTAGCCTTATTGCTTGGGGAAAGTGACTGTGTTTGAGTCTGATGGTCTTGGTGTGGATGTTATATAGCCTCCTCCCTGATGGGAGTGTGACAAACATTCTATAAGCAGGGTGATGGAATCTTTCATGATATTTCTGGCCTTTCTTCCCAGCACCTTTCTACATGTATGCTGTAAAATCCCTTACTGTAAAGATCTTCCCGCCCGGAACATTACATCATATTGAACAATTGCCTGACCCCATAATATCTAAGTCTTGATAAAACTATTCTATTCATCTTGATAAATATCACCTCAGCTAAATAATTACAGTATCTGCACAAAAGACACATTCCTTGGATCTCCTTTACTTTAAATGCTAAGTTGTTGAACCATTCAGGCTGCTGCTCTTTGTAGATGGTGCCTCATCATCATTGAATTAGCAACAGCTGAGAGCAATGTGCATTCCATCTGTTTTGATCAGATTGGTATTCGGTGGTTAGGGAGATGCAGCAAGTCTACAGTCACTCAACACTGAAGATGCATTTGACTTCAAATGAACTTCACGTTAAGCCATTGTTCTAAGATTCACAATGGTCTAGAACTGATGAAGTATTAGTAGAAGAAGCATGTAGTTTCACTCAGTTTGCAGCAGCTGAATATGATAATATTACCTTTTTCTTCATGAGCCATCATTTCTCACTAAAGCTTTCCCATCTACTTGTGTCACATTCAATTCCCTGGATATCATTTGGCTTGAAGACTAAAAAGTAATTGAGAAAATCGCTGAGATTTCCTTTATTTATTTGGGACACTATGCTATTTAATTGGGACAGGAGACAATTGTCAGTTTCTAACTAGAGTCAGTCATGTAAACTTGTATGGAAGTTAGACACGACACCATGCTTAGAACAGTTTTTAAAAAGTGCCACTTGTGTGTGTTTGTGTTAAGAAGCAGTGTTTTGTTGCTGATAGTTGGTGAGAAATGAACAGTAAGATCACTTAGAGTTGTCTTGCTCTTTGGAGTTTCAAACATTCAGGCTTGGAGATGCCAGAAATGGCCAGGAATTAAAATAAAATGATATCACCACTTCAACAAGTTAGTAACTACGAAGAATTGAAAGGTATTGTTAATCATCTTGAATGTGACAATGTGCCGCTGTCTCTAAAGAGTTTGTATGTTCTCCTGGGTGACCACATGTGTTTTCCTTGGGTCCTCCAGTTTCTTCCTATATTCCAAGGAGGTAAGGGTTAGGGTTAGTAAGTTGAGGATATACTATGTTGGCACCAGAAGTGTTGGTTGCTGATGCAAATGACATGTTTATCTGTGTGCTTTAATTGCTTCAATGTACACATGAAAAATAAAGCTAATATTTCAATCTTTAAATCTTTAGATTGTCACATTTTGTAGGGCATCATGTTGGGTGTTAATATTAAATGCATTGGTGTTTTAGCACAACTGAGCTGGGTGTAATCTAAATTCTAGCCTTATATGAATTACCTCTTTTAGGTACACCTGCTTGCTAATATAAGTATCTAATCAGCCAATCATGTGGCAGCAACTCATTGCATAAGAGCATGCAGACATGGTCAAGATGTTCAGGTGTTGTTCAGACCAAATATAAGAATGAAGAAGAAAAGTAATCTAAGTGACTTTAACCATGGTATGATGTTGGTGTCAGATAGAGGGCTTTGAGTATCTCAGAAACTGCTGATCTCCTAAAATTTTCATGCACAACAGTTCCTAGAGTCTTCAGAGATAGGTGTGAAAAACCAAAAAATCACATGAGCAGCAGTTCTGAGGGTGAAAATGCATTGTTAATGAGAGAGGTCAGAGGAGAATGGCCAAACTGGTTCAAGCTGATAGGAAGGTGACAGTAACTCAAATAACCACAAGTTTAGGGGTAGTGGAGGTTTAATTTGTCCATCTGTGCTGACCACCCCATCCTTGACTAAGCTGTTCCACCGTGAACACGATCGGTTATGAGTCAACATGATGCTTTCAGATCCGGTCATGTATAGCACGTACCTCTGCCACACTGCTCAAGTGTGTTTCTGGGGTACAGGGGCTAGCAACCCTTGTGCCTGTTTTTTGTGTTCTATCGCTGAGCAGCAGTGAACCATCTGATTGGCCTATCAGCGTTCTCTTTGGGAACTAGTTGACCTGATCGGCATTTCTGATTTGGCTATTGTTCACGATTGCACTTAATTTAAAAAAAAGTTACAACAACGGTGGTATGCAGAAGTCCATCGCTGAATGCACAACATGGTGGACCTTGAAGTGTGTGGACTACAGCCACGAACACACACTCAGTGGCCACTTCAATAGGCACAGGAGGTACTGAATAAAGTGGCCACTGAATGTATTTGCCATGACTACAACCATAATTGCCAGGCTAACTCAATTTACATAAAGCATGCATTAGTAAAGAATTTTAATTCAATACCTTACACAGTCAAATACTTAGGATAAAGAGTACATTTAAAATTATTGGAAAATTATTGTGGTTATACAGAGGAGATCAGTCAGGTGTTTCACAGATGGAATATATAGTTTGGGTTATTTTAATACTCTACAGATGGCTACACATAAAGGTGCACATAAATCAGCAGGTGTAAATTTGATAATTAGTGCCCTTTGCAAATCTTTCAAACTCTGCTGGTTGTGCTGAGGAAACCGTAAAGTTGGAAGCTTGTGTAAGCTGAAAAGTGTTCTAAATAAAGCCAGTTCAGTAGACCAAAATGCTGATGTGTTTTGGTCTTCCTTTTCCTTCTCTCATTATACAGTAATTGTTTTAGTAATTTAGTATGCAAATATCATTTTTTTTCTTGGACAGTGTTGGTTTTGGTTGCACAGACTAGATGGTACATTTTTATTTACCGTTGTGTAATTCCCTGGTTAAGATTTCCACTGCTTTGTAGGGTTCTATAAAAGCAGTGTGCCATGCTGGAAAGTGTATTTTGGCTTTGGTGAAGCTAAGGAGACATGTTGTCCGGCTTAGGAATGTGAGTCCTAAAGAGCTGTGAGGAAGAGTTTTTTTTACATTACAGTCAAATTTGCTGCTACTATTACGACTGGTAGGAAAGCAAATAAGACCATACGATGCAGGAGCAGATTTAGGCCGTTAGACCTATTGAGTCTGCTCTGTCAATTCATCATGGCTGATTCAGTTTTTCTCTCAGCCCCAATCTCCTGCCTTCTCCCCGTATCCTTTCATGCCCTGACCAATCAAGAATCTATCAACCTTTGCCTTAAATATGCACAAAGACTTGGCCTCCACAGCCCCCAGTGTCAACGAATTCCATAGATTCAACACTCTTTGGCTAAAGAAATTCCTCCTCACCTCCATTCTAAAATGTTGCCCATCTATTCTGAGGCTGAATCCTATGGCTTTAGACTCTCCCATCATAGGAAACAACCTCTCCATATCCACTCCATCAAGGCCATTCACCATTTGATCAGTTTCAATAAGATTACCCTTCATTCTTCTGAATTCCACTGAGTACAGGCCCAGTGTCATCAAATGCTCTTTATATGACATGGCATTCAATTTTGGAATAATTTTTGTGAACCCCCTTTGAATCTTCTCCAGTTTCAGCACAGCCTTTCTCAGATAAGGGTTCCAAAACTGCTCACAATACTCCCAAGTGAGGCCTCATTTATAAAATCTCAACATTGCATCCTTGATTTTATATTCTAGTCATCTTGAAATTAATGCTAAAATCACATTTGCTTTCCTCACCACAGACTCAACCTGCAAATTAGCCTCAGAGAATTCTGCACAAGGACTCCTAAGTCCCTTTGCACCTCAGTTTTTTGTACTTTCTTTCCATTTAGAAAGTAGTCAACATTTTCATTTCTTCTGTGTAAGTGCATGACCATACACTTCCCACACTTATTCCGTCTGTCATTTCTTTTGCCCATTCTTCAAATCTGTTTAAGTCCTCTGTAACCTCTCTACTTTCTCAAAACTACCTGCCCGTTTACCTATTTTCATATCATCCGTGAACTTTGCAACAAAGCCAACAATTCCATCATCCAAATCATTGACAAATAACATAAAAAGATTTGGTTCAAACACAGACCCCTGTGGAATATGACTATTCACCGGCACCCAACCGGAATAGGCTCCCTTTATTCCCACTCTTTGCCTCCTGCCAATCAGCCACTGCTTTATCTATTCTAGAATCCTTCCTGTAATATCATGGGTTTGTAGCTTGCTAAGTAGCCTCAAGTGTGGCACTTTGTCAAAGGCCTTCTGAAAATCCAAGTTCAACCGATTTTTCCTTTGTCTATCCTGCTTGTTACTTCTTCAAGGAATTCCAACGGATTGTCAGGCAATATTGGAAAGCATGCTCACTATGGCCTATTTTATCATGTGCCTCCAAGTACCATGAGCCCTTATTCTTAATAGTTGACTCCATCATCTTCCCAACCACATGGGCAGACTAACTGACCTACCGGTTCCTTTCTTCTGCTTCTCTCCCTTCTTGAAGAGTGCAGTGCTATTTGCAATTTTCCAGTCTTCTGGAACCATTCCAGAATCTAGTGATTCTTGAAAGATCATTACTAATGCCTCCACAATCTCTTTAGCCACCTCTTTCAGAACCCTGGGGTATACACCATGTTATCCAGTTGTCTTGTCTACCTTCAGACCTTTCAGTTTCCCCAAGGTCTTTCTCCCTAGTAATGGTAGCTTCACACACTCCATGACTCCTGGCGCCTGGAACTTCCACAATACGAGAGGTGATTGATAGGTTTGTGGCCTAAGGTAGAAGGGGTCAGTTTTAGAAAACCTAGCAAATTTATTTTTCAACATAGTCCCCTCCTACATTTACACACTTAGTCCAGCGGTCATGGAGCATACAGACCTTGGACCTCCAGAAAGTGTCCACAGCAGGGGTGATTGATAGGTTTGTGGCCTAAGGTAGAAGGAGATGAGTTATACAGCTCTCGCTACATGCACATGCAGTTCAACTCTTTGATTATGCAGAAAATTTGAAGTTAATAACTCATCTCCTACCTTAGGCCATGGACTTATCAATCACCCCGATGAGTTATTAACTTCAAATTTTCTGCATAATCAAAGAGTTGAACTGCATGTGCATGTAGCGAGAGCTGTATAACTCATCTCCTTCTACCTTAGGCCACAAACTTATCAATCACCCATGCTGTGGACACTTTCTAGAGGTCTAAGATCCGTATGCTCCATGACTGCTGGACTAAGTGTGTAAATGTAGGAGGGGACTATGTTGAAAAATAAATGTGTTAGGTTTTCTAAAATTGACTCCTTCTACCTTAGGCCACAAACTTATCAATCACTCCTCATATTGCTAGTGTCTTCCACAGTGAAGACTGATGCAAAATACTTACTTAGTTCATCCACCATTTCATTGTTGTTGCCACCTCTCTAGCATTGTTTCCAGGTGGTCTGATATCCACTCTCGCTTCTCTTTTACACTTTAGGTATCTCAAAATCTTTTGGTATCCACATTAATATTAATACCTAGCTTACTTTCATATTCTATCTTTACCTTCTTTATGACTTGTTTAGTTGGCCTTCTGTTGGTTTTTAAAAGCTTCCCAATCCTCTAACTTCCCTCTAATTTTTGCTCTATTATATGCCCCTCTCTTTGGATTTTATGTTGGCTTTGACTTCTCTTGTTAACCATGGTTGTGTCATCTTGCCTTTGGAATACTTCTTCCTCTTTGGGATGTAAATATTCTGTGCCTTCCAAATTGCTTCCAGAAATTCCATCCATTACTGGTCTGCCATCATCCCTGCCAGTGTTCTTTTCCAAACAATTCTGGACAACTCCTTTTTCATACCGCAGTAATTCCCTTCACTCCACTATAATACTGATACATCTGACTTTAGCTTCTCCTTCTCAAATTTCAGGATGGATTTGATCATATTATGATCACCCCCCTGAATGTTTTTTGCCTTGAGCTCTCTAATCAATTCCAGTTCATTACACAATACCTGATCCCCGAGTGGGATCAACCACGAGATGTTCTAAAAAGCCATCATGTAGGCACTCTAGAAATTCCCCCAGCTGGAATCCAGCACTAAGCAGTATTGCGCCCATATTGTACTGTCTCAGTACTTTTATATTTGTGTGCTGTATCACTTACTTTTTATTCACAGTTATTTTGTAAATAACACTATTCTTTGCATTTCTGGTTAGATGCTAACTGCATTTCATTGTCTTTGTATCTGTACTCGGCACAATGACAATAAAGTTGAATCTAATCTAATCTAAATGATAGTGCAGTTATAGCAGATGGTTAAATGGAATGTTGATCTTTATTTCAAACAGGATGTAGAATAAAGATAAGGAAGTGTTGCCTTAACCACCCAGGGCATTGGCAGTACCATCCTTGGAAATAATTCTCTTTCTTAGAATACCAAAATTCATTCCAGAGCTCTTTGATGTGAACATATATGAAAGTTTTTTTATCTTCATTTGCTC
Source organism: Hemitrygon akajei (assembly GCF_048418815.1). Lineage (NCBI taxonomy): Eukaryota > Metazoa > Chordata > Chondrichthyes > Myliobatiformes > Dasyatidae > Hemitrygon > Hemitrygon akajei. The sequence continues at coordinate 163,038,126 of NC_133129.1, read as the reverse complement.
AATGAGGTACTTCCATAGGTGATCAGTAGAACAACGATACTGCTTTGAAATCTCTATCCTGTCTGTGAATCTAAAGTCACTGATGAAGCACGAGCAATTTAAAACCAGGCATTAATGGGAAACTAAGAACTGATAATCGTCATGTTATTTCATACTGTAAAATATGGTAATATATTGAGATCAAATGATCTCTTAAAGAGCAAAAATATATTGACTGGGCAACATCGGCTTTTATCAAAAACAAAACTAAAAAATGATGTATAAAAAACAATTGTAGATCATTTCCTGCTATTTTTCTTGAGTTACTAGATTTACCAAGCCCTCTTTCCTGACCAATGTTTGACTTAATTGCAGAGTAAGCATCCCTTTGCATTATCGATACTGCTAACCTTTTCTGACTTTCAGTGCTGAGAAACAGCAAAAGGCAAAGATTATTCTTACAATTCTTGCTTGGTAGTACTTCAAATATCCTTTAGCTTATCAAGACGTCAAAAAGAGTGCATTTTTTTATTGCACCTGATCTCCTCTGAACAATAAACTCACCAATAAAGTGTAATCAACAAGGACTCGAAGGAATACTTTATAAAATGCTTCCAATGAAGAAATATCTTACAACTGTGCCTGTCTGTAGTGAAGGCTCTGTTTTCCTGTGCTTGCAGGACTGTGAGGTGCTGACTAATGAAGTGTTAGACCAGATGCTCCCTCAGTGCTGTCCCTCCATCAGCCTGGCTACTTTCACAGTTCTGTCCCTGCACTGGTCCATTGGTACTTCTCTAATAGTCTGTCACCTCACTCTAAAATTCAGGTCATGAGCAGCTGTAAAATTATGCAAAACAGAGCTTCTTTTGCATATAGATTTCAAATATAAGATATTTGTTGATGTTTAACTAGGCTGTACACTGGTTGAATAATAACTCTTTCGGTTCAGAGTACTTCACAAATGTATCAAGTATTCTATCAGTCACACACCAATGACAGCAGGAAGAATTGACTGCAAATTCACAGAGGATCTTCAATATACTTAACAAAGTCCATGTGAAAGGTGTATAATTGAGGATGAGCTGAATAGAGCATCTAACACTGTTTCATGCCAGGGTGTTATTTAGGTATTAAGGTATGTGACTGAAATCTTCTGACGATGCTTTGTACAACGAGGCCTTTGTAACAATTGCTGTTAAGACCCTGCTTCTTGCTGCAGTGACTGGAAGCTTATAGCCAGCAACAGCCAAACTCCTGTTGCCCCTAGGGAAAACGGGCAAAGTAGAACTAGTTAGTTTGCTGACAGAGGAAGGAACATTCACCTCCGAGATCTACAAACTCAAGTCAGTAGTGATTCTTCGTGTACAAATTTATTTTGTCAATCTATATTCCTTCAATCTTAACAAAAAGAAAGGGATTGCCATCAAAAATCATAAATTCCTCCACTTATTTTTTCTGTCTGAATCCTAGAGGTCAATCTACTGAAAATATCACTTTCTGAGTTGATTTATGGAAGGCTACAGTAATGTGCTCTGATAATAAACTTTTGCTGTTAACTATTGACCTGTTCACTCTATGATGGAAGCTGTTCCTGATAGTACCATTGCACAGAGCAGTCACTAATCACCTTCTCAGCGAAGCTCAGTTTGTGTTACAATGGGACTGTTCGACTCCAGACCTCACCATGGTCTTAGTTATCAGTTGAGAGTGACTATTCTGGACACCAAGGCAGCATTTGACTTAGTTTGATCTTGAGTCAAACTGAAGTCAAAGTACATCGAGGGGAAAACATTGCAGTGGTTGGAGATATTGATCGTGGGGATAGTCAGAGGCTTTTTCCCGGGGCACAGGTTTAAGGTGCTGGGGAGTAGGTAGAGGGGAGTTGTCAGGGGTAAGTTTTTTACTCAGAGTGGTGAGTGTGTGGAATGGGCTGCTGGCAATGGTGGTGGAGGCAAATACGCTAGGGTCTCTTAAGAGACTCCTGGATGGGTACATAGAGCTTAGAAAAATAGAGGACTATGGGTAAACCTAGGTAACTTCTAATGTAAATACATGTTTGGTACAGCATTGTGGCCCAAAGGGCCTGTATTGTGCTGTATGTTTTCTTTGTTTCTATGTTCTATACTTTGCGCAAGGTTGCATTTGTCAGATGTCAATCATGTCAGTCCCAAGACTTGGTCACTGTAAGAGTTCCTCAGAGCAGTGTCCCAAGGCCCAGTGGTTTTCTCCTTTCATCATAAGATTCAAAGCAGGAATGCTTGGTCATTAATGATTGCAGAGTGTTCAATTCCAAACACAACTCATCAGCCAACAAAGCACCCTGTTCCTGCATGCAACAAGATCTGGGTAGCACTAAGACACGGGCTGGTAAATGGAAAGTAACCATTACCTTGCAAGGTTGACCATCTCTAAAAATAAGGGTTTTATTATCTGCCCTTGATATTCAATGGCGTGACCATTGCTGAGCATCACACCATCAATATCCCAGTGGTCACTATAACCCATCAAGAACAGTCACTTAAATAGCTTGGCTACAACCTGGAATCAAGGTGGTGAAACTATAGTACATACACCCAGGATGTGCAAACGTTTTGTTGTCACGTGGCATGCAGTGCTACCCCTCAATTCTTTAAGCCCTGTCTATAATAAATATATACGTAATTATTAGCTTTACTGTTAAAACAGGCGGTGAATGATTTTTACTACCCAAGAGTCATGATGTTTCAAACAGGACATGTCTCACACCATCTTGGCACCAGCCAGACGATTCCCAGAACATGTGACATTGGATGTTATGTTTTGACTTGCCGTACACATCAGTATTTGAATAGTAAACAGCTGGAGCACCTACTATTGACTTTGCTCCACTTACGCATTTTTTTCTTTTGTCATTTGTAAGTGAATATTGAATCATCTTCATTAGATGCCATGGTCTTTGACCATGATTGTTCTTGGCAAATTTTTCTACAGAAGTGCCTTCTTCTGGGCAGCATCTTTGCAAGACAGGTGACCACAGCCATTATCAGAGATTTTCAGAGATTGTCTGCTTGGCATCTATGGTCGCATAACCAGGACTTGTGATATGCACCAGCTGCTCATCTGACCACTTACCACCTGCTCCATGGCTTCATGTGGCCCTGATCAAGTGGGGAGGGGGGACTAGGAAGGTGCTACACCCTGCCCAAGGGTGACCTGCAGGCTAGTAGGGGAAGGAGCACCTTCTACCTCCTTTGGTAGAGATGTATCTCCACCCTGCCACTTTCAGATACTGCATTTGCAGTGATAAAGAGGTAAATACTGGATGTAGTTTCGTGCCTCCATGAACATTTATATTTTTGAAATAAGCATATTTTGTTTATATTAGTAAAAATATCACTATAATCTGTTCTTCCATATATGTCCAACACCTCCTGATTCTCCAGACTCAGAAGTAGCTAGTAATTCCAGTGCCACATACAGTACACCTCTGGTATTACTGAATGCACAGAGGAAAGTTTCAGCCATCTTTTTGTGAGAGAACATGGCTTTCATTGTCTTCAAAGTGCAACTAAGGATTATCAATTATATATGCTTTGCTGATGGTATCGATATCTTGTGAACATGAAACATTACCAGCATGGCTAACTCTCAAAGTCATCGTCCTTGGGGATATTATTGATCAGAAACTTAACCTGGCTTAACCATACCAATATCATGGCAGAGAATGGGTAGCCTCTCCTCCACATAAAACAAAAGTGTGAAATTGCAACTTGCCTGGGAAGCTCAAACCATCAGGACATAGCAGGACGTTCCAAGGAAACTGGCACCAAATCCCTTCCGGGCTCCTGATCTTGCATCGCACTTAATACGATTGTTCCAAGAGTACCTTCCAGACTCTGGGATTGTAAACACAAACAGCCACAAAAGTTATCATCATCATCATCATCATCATCATCATCATCATCATCCCAGAATTCTCCTTTAAATACACACACAAGATAGTGATGGTTTAATATGCTAAAATCCTCCACTCATAGCCACACATTGCCACAAAGTTTAGACATTCATATGTTACGCTCACCATCAATTTCTCAATGGCAACTTGATCTTGACAGTAAGTATAGTTTCGGTCATGTTGCCAATACATTGAAGAGAAAGGTGGATAGATATCCATTGGATATAAACTTATACAGATTTGGCTGTATCCTCGGAACATTGCCACCTTAAGAACCATTTAGAATGTCCATTGGATAGATATGCTATCATGCAACACCCTGGTGTCCCTGTATGTAATTTGAAGGATCAAAAAGCAAGACAAGTGTACCTTGCAGTTTCACATAATCAGTTATGTATAATTGATACTTTAATGTACCTGGGGCCTCTGTTAGAATAATGGACCCCATGTTTAAGGAGGTAGAGCAGAGAATGTCATCTAAGATGAATAAAATGATAAGCAGCTGTATGCTGCAATAGTAAATAATACAGTAGAAATTGGAAAAGAAATATGTTTTAATTTTTTAATATATTGTTTAAATGACTATCTTAAATTTGAAACTGGTGTAATTTTAGAAACAGCAGCGCCAGATCAGGCAAACATTCTATGCCTACTATCAATCAGTTTTATGAACTGATTTGTTCTCATCGATTTTTTTTTAATTAGGAGCTCATGTATGTCTGTAAAGGCTAATGGACTTCAAACCGTCATTAGTTTCGGTTGCTGTTGTATATCAAATTAATTTTAACGGCTCTCAGAAAGAAAGCAACAGCTGTACAGTTAGGAGTTAGTTATCTGACCAATACCCCAGTTACAGCTGGTCAGTCAAAATATCATAAGGACAATATCCTGTTTGAGTAGCTTATGCAAGAAGTAATTCAGTATTCAAAGTCACAATACTGCAGACCAATTCGGCTCAAAAATTGCTATTGCAGATGTGAATGTATTTTTACTCCTGTTATCAGTTTGTCTCAATTATTTTTGTAAAACATGACTGTGAAGATTCCCGATACATGCTGACATTGTCCTGTTGTGTGTTTAATATTACCAGAGCAACACACACAAAATGTTGGAGGAACTCAGCAGCGATGGAAGTTGATGATCTGGGGCATGAGCCTTCATCAGAACTAGAAAGGAAGGGGAAAGATGCTGGAATAAATAGGTGGAGGGAGGGGAGGAGGACAAGCTAGAATGTGACAGGTGAAGCCAGATGGGTGGGAAAAGTAAAGGGCTGGAGAAAAAGGAATCTGATAGGAGAGGAGAGTGGACCATAGGAGAAAGGGAGGAAGGAGGGGCTTCAGGAGGAGGTGATTAGCTGGTAGGAGAAGCTGTAAGTGGCCAGAGTGGGAATAGAAGATGAGGGAAGGGGGAGGGGAAAAGAAAAAAAATGAAAGAAAAAGAGAAAGAAAAAGGTTACTGGAGGGAGAAATCGATGTTCATGCTGTCAGGTTGGAAGCTACCTAAATGAAATATGAAGTGTTCCTCCATTCTTCATTGCCAAGACATCAGAGATGTCCTGCTTCTTCGAAGAACAGGGCTTCCTTTCCTCCACCATTGATGCTGCCCACACTGCATCGCCTCCATTTCCCACCTTAACAAGGATAGATTTCCTCACCTACCACCCCATCAGTTTCCATATCCAGCACATCATCCTCTACAACTTCCGCTTCAACAGGATACTACCATCAAACATATCTTTTCTTCCCTCTCACTCTCCACTTTCTGCAGGTATTACTCCCTCTGTGAGTCCCTTGACCATTCTTCCCTCCCCTCTGATCTCCCTCCTGGTGAAAATCCCTGCGAGCAAGAGAAATACCACAACTACCCATTCACCTCCTCCCTCAACTTCATTGAATGCCCAAATCGGTCATTCCAGGTGAGGCAACATTTTACCTGCTGGAGTTATCTGTTGTATCCAGTGCTCCCAATGCAGCCTCCTCTACATTGGTGAAACCCGACATAAATTGGGGGATCTCTTTGTCAAGCACCTCCACTCCACCTACCAAAAGCAGAACTTCCTGGTGGCCTACCATTTCCATTTCTTTCCCAAATCCCATTCTTCTGCCATGATGAGGCCACTCTCAGGATGGAGGAGCAGCACCTCATATTCCATCTAGATAACCTCCAACCTGACGGAATGAGCATCAATTTGTCCTTCTGGTAACCTTTTTGTTCCCTTTGTCTTTCTTTTTTTTCTTTTCCCATCTGCCTTCCCTCTTCTATTCTTCACCCTAGCCTCCTACCTCTTCTCCCCACCTGCCTATTACCTCCTCCTGGTGCCCCTCCTCATTCCCTTTCTCCTGTGGTCCACTCTCCTATCTGATCAGATTTCTGCTTCTCCAGCCCTTTACCTTTCCAACCTACCTTACTTCACCTACCACATTCTAGCTTGTCTTACTTCCCTCTCTCTACTTTTTTAATACTGGCATCTTCCCAGTTTCTTTCCAGTCCTGCAGAAGGGTCTCAGCCTGAAACATTGACTGGTTTTTCATTTCCATAGATGCTGCCTGACCTGCTGAGTTCCTCCAGTATTTTGTGTGTGCTGCTCTAGATTTCCAACATCTGCAGAATCTCGTGTTTAACATCACTAATTATGTTTCCTACTTTAATTTATTTTTGTACATATTTATGTATCTCTATCTTATTAAATTAGTCCTATTGGCTGCTTAAAAGGCCAAATAGCCTTCTATTAAATTAATGGTAATGGAGGTATGAGTATCAAAGGAGTTATGAAACAATGTGACATAGAAAGAAATGAGATGTTTACATGTGAACTTAATTAGAATGAAATTGCTGGGCAAAATGAACTTTTGGTGTTATCAAAGTGGTCCGTATGCAGTTAGTGTTCCCCAATGTTTCAATTTGGGAGGATCTCTGGAAAGAGGATATTGAAGTTGAAAATGAAAAGAGATTTTTTGCCTATGTCACTGCTCCCATAGCACTGTCCATGTTATTTTGCTTGCATTGTAACACCTAGGTTGGTTTAAGAATTCAATTCAGGATTTTTGTTCTTGAAATGTCATAACCACTGCCAATCACTTACCTGTCCCAGCATGGGTTGCAGGGAACTGGCATGCACTCCTCATAAACCGGAGAGTCTGGAGTTGGGGGCTCTGAAAGTTTTAAGAGCAGTTTTATTGCTGTGAGGCCTGATTCAGCAGTCTGTGTAAACGACAGATATTTTACAACGTGTAAGAGGTTTGTGATTTTAGGAGCAGAGGAATTCCATTCTTCTTTTTCATTCCATTCCAACTTTCTTCTGCTGCTTCTCGCTGCTGAAAGAATCCATGATAAAGCCACACTTTGCCAACTTAAGCACAACTTGGAAAAATTCCAGACTTAGACTTGGAATGGCAAATAATATGTGTGATACAGATACGATCTATATCCACAATATATCTAAACATTTTCCCAAATACATTAATGGTTCCGGCAGCCATCAGTTCACCCCTTTCATCACTATCAAGGTGGATCGACATTAATCAGTACAACTATATCATCTTTGTTGACATAATTCTGCAAGAACACAGTGGCAACCACATACTCAGTGACCACATTATTAGATACACCTGTATACCTGCTTGTTAATGCAAATATCTAACCAGACAATCATGTGGCAGAAACTCAATGCATGAATACATGCAGACATGGTCAGGAGGTTCAGCTGTTATTCACACAAAATATCAAAGTGGGGATTTAACGTGACCTAAGTGACTTTGGTCATGGAATGACTGTTGGTGCCAGATGAGTGGTTTGAGTATCTCAAATACTATTGATCTCCTGGGATTTTCGTGCAGGGCAGTCTCTAGGGTTTACAGAGAATGGTGCAATAAAAACATCTAGTAAGCCACCGTTCTGTGAGTGAAACGCTTTATTAATGAAAGATGTCAGAGGAGAAAAGACAATCTAGTTCATGCCAACAAAACAGTGACAGTAACTCCAATAACCACGCAATACAACACTGACATAGTAGAAGAGTATTTCTGAATGCACAGCATGTTGAACCTTGAAGTGGATGGGCTACAGCAGCAGATGACCACGAGCATACGCTCAGTAGTTACTTTTTTTGGTGCAGTAGTTACCTAATAAAGTGGATACTGAATGTATACATTGTAAAGAGAAGGCAACCTTCTGATCGCTCATAGCCTCTCCACCTTTTCACCAACAAGAGTCAATCTGCAGATGCTGGAAATCTAAGCAACAGACACAAAATGCTGCAGGAACTCAGCAGGCCAGGCAGCATCTATGGAAAGGCTTCAGGCCAAGACCCTTCATTAGGGCTCAAGAAGGATCCTGATGAAAGGTCTCAGCCTGAAAGCTCGACTGATTACTTGTTTCCATTGATGCTCCCTGTCCTGCTGAGTTCCTCCAGCATTTTGAGCACGTGGCCACTATTTCACCATCAGGTTCAAGTCTTGAATGCACAGAAAGATGATTTATTAACCCGTTTAAGAATTTTATTCCATCTATCATCAGAAATCTAACAATTTAGGTCATCCTCCCAAGCTTTTCTTATTTTATCTATAGTCTTGTCTAGAATCAATCAACAAGTTATAGATACCATTAATAGAACCATTAATAAAAGGTTTTAAATTTAAAAGATCGTCCAGTAAATTTTTATCAGGACCTATAGGAAAAGTAGTTAATTGGAAACGTAAGAAATCTCTAATTTGAAGGTATCTGTAAAAATGTGTTTTTGGGAGTGCAAATTTAGTTGACAATTGGTCAAATGAAGCAAGAGATCCTGAGATAAATAGGTCCCAATAACACTTAATAACTAGTTCATCCCAATCCTTAAAGACTTTGTCAGTCATGGAAGGGATAAAAAAATAATTAAGGAGAATGGGAGATGATAATGAAAAATTCGCTAAACCAAAAAAATTTCCTAAATTGAGACCAAATCCTTAAAGTTTGCTTAACAATGATGTTATCTTTTATTTTATTTGCTGAAAAAGAAGAGTATGATCCTAGAAGAGAACAATAGAGGAATTTTTTACAGAATTAACTTCTATGGAGACCTATGACGGGCAATCTTTACGATAAATATAATAGGACCAGAAAGTAATATTCCTTATATTGGCAGCCCAACAGTAAAACCTAAAATTGGGTAGGGCTAATTCACCTATCTCTTTATTTCTTTGTAGGTAAACTTTACTTAAACGAGCTTGTTTATTATTCCAAATATAAGATGTTAAAATTGAATCTAAAGAATCAAGGTAGGTCTTGGGAATAAAAATACCGGTAGGTAAGGCCTGAAAAAGATATAAAAATTTAGGAAGAATCTTCATTTTAATCGAATTATTTCGGCCAATTAGGGATAAAGAAAGAGGAGACCATTTAGAAAGTGTCTTTTTCACATAATTAAATAAGGGCTTTAGATTTTCTTTAAATAAATTCTTGAAGTTTTTAGTACGGTAATTGTTACACCTAGATATGTAAATTGACTTGTACCAACTTGGAACGGAAATTTGGCATTTGATGACATTAGGTCATTTAAAGGAAATAGCTCACTTTTATGTAAATTCAGCTTATATCCTGAAAAAGAACTAATCTGGGAAATTAAAGAAAGAACCAAAGGTAAAGAAGTTTCAGTGTTAGAGATAAAAAGTAAAATATCATCAGTGTATAATGAAATTTTATGAGTCATACCTTCCCTTAGTATACCAGAAATGTCCTTGGATTCTCGAAATGTTATTGCTAAGGGTTCTATAGCTAAAGCAAAAAGTAGAGCATTCGCCGACCACTCATAAAGACATAAGTGCAATAACCCCCAGTAATAGCATTAATCAAGTTCTATTTCAATCAACTCTTGCTATAATCAAATGCCTTGATTCTACAAACTATTGAGTTCAGCAGCATTGTATTCTCCATTAAATGAAGAGCAAATTTATGTAAAAAATTAACTAGTGAAAAAAAATTTACTACTCAATTTTTTACATAAATTTGCTCTTCATTTAATGGAGAATACAATTATATATTACACCACAAAAAATAAATAAATTAAACCCAAATTTATCTGATCAATGTTTCCGATGTAATCAAGAAATTGGTACTTTTTTTACACTCTACTTGGTCTTGTTATAAAATTCAAACTTTTTGGACAAATTTAAGAGTTTTACTGGAACAAATTATTGGAACACAACTTCCACATAATCCAATATTATTTTTACTAGGCGATATTGAAGGGATAAAACCGAAACCCAAATTGAATAAATATCAGAAAGAATTCATAAAAATTGCATTGGCAGTAGCTAAAAAGGCAATTTCAGTTACTTGAAAATCGGATTCATACTTAAGTATAGATCGTTGGAAGAATGAAATTTTCAGCTGCATTCCACTTGAAAAAATTACTTATAATTTAAGAGATAAATATGAAATATTTCTGAAAACTTGGCGCCCTTATTTACAAAAGATAGGATTAAATATATAGGTGCTCCGAAGATAAAATTATTGGTTATCTGGGGAAAGAAATAAATATACATACTAAAGCTATTATGAACTCCATGGAGCATGTGGGGATCTTCCGATATCCAGGCATTCTTTCTTTCTTTCTTTTTTCTTCTCTTTTTTTTTCTCCTTCTATAGGGATATGTTAGGGGGGAGGGGTTAAGGGGAGGAGGAAGGGTTGATAATTTTTTTTCTCTTTCTGTAACCTATTTGAAAATTCAATAAAAAAATTTATATAAAAAAAAATTGACTAGTACCTGAAGTAAACAGGACCAGTTTGGTGACACAGGGTCAAGTATTAACGACCAAAAGCTGCATCCAAAGCTTTATGATTTTTGAAAACTAAGAACGTCTATGAGAATTTTGCCAGGAGTCAAAGGTCTGAGATATAGGAAAAGGCTGGGCAGGATATAGCTTTATTCCTTGGAGCAAAGGAGGGTTGTCCTTGTAAAGGTGCATAAAATCTTGAAGGACAGCGGATAAATGCACACAGTCTTTTTCCTAAGGAAACAGAACCAGAACTAGAGGGAGTAGATTTTAAAAAGGGGCATGAGGGGTAACTTTATCATGCTGAGGCAGTGTGTATATGGAACGATCTGCCAGAGAAATAGTTGAGAAGGATAAAATAACATTTTATAAAAGAAAGTGGATAAGTATGTGTATGGGAATAGCTTCAGAGATTTATGGCCAAACTGGGGACTTCCCACTTCCATGCACCATTACTCTGTGACTTTATGATTCTTTAATCTTTAATCCCTGAGTGTCTGAAATTCTGGAGAAATTAAGTAAAGTTTGTTCAAATATAGATTGGAACAAATTTGTTCCTGGTTAGTTGTTAGCCTTTATTTAAAGTTAAATTTTCAGTTTTAGTATCTGTAGGGCCTGTTATGTTTCAATGTGTGTAACCAATTAATTGTTCATGAATCAGTACCCAGTGATCAGAAACACAGTAGAATTCAAGTGTCTTTAGAGAATTTTTTGTAGACAGTATAGAGAGTGAAAAAAGTTATAACCTTTTAAAGACAGACTAGACTTGATTTATTTCTTTTGCTTTTGTCTTAAATGATTTTGAAATCCGAGCCACCGTGTTTCAGAAAATGAAGACTTCAAGGATGTTGTTTATTTGTTTATTCCACTCAGGAGGTTGGAAACACAGTGAGTCCAGCTCAGGGCAAAGAGCACAGCAGCAAATCCCTCAGCACTTCCTGTTGCCCATTTTGTAAGACAGGGAAGGAGAAAATAAAAGATCAGGTACACTGCTGTCCTGGTGTAAACCGACCCTCGAAACATTCCCACTCAATCAAGGTGTGATGTCTATGAATGCAGGTCAAAGTTCAAAAACATAGTCAAAGAACGAGCTTGAACCTTTGTACCTACAAAAAGGCTGGAACAAAAATTTCTGATCCTTTCATCAGTACTTTCTCTGATATATGGAATAAAGCAAATGCCGGTATCCCTTGGGAAGTCTTTGATTACCTCTGCAAGCCCAATGTTATTGAACAAATTAAGTTAATGTCTTTGCTCTGTCAGAAACAATAATAATCTAAACAACAAGGTAGTTAAGTAAACAAGAATGACTCTGCAAAAAAGTAACTTAATTAATAGTATAAGAAGAATTTTAAAAAAATCTCTGGTTACTATGAGTGCATACGTAATTGCAGCATAAGTTTCCAGATAAGAAGTACATGATATCAAAGAGGAACTGATCGGCAATCATTGTGTTTATGACAGGGCATGAGTTTGCAGGAGATACCGTGTCTGGCATTAACTCTTGGGTAAGCAAATCTATCGCGTGAGTATGAAATCAGTGTGCACTACTTCTTCCTCATCTGTGGAAGAGAGAAGAAACAAAAGCAATGTGCAGTATTTTTTAAAATAATATAGGAAGCCAGTAATATTTTTCCTAAACTCTGCAATTATAGCTCTGTTACTTGAGTACATTTTCCTCATCAGTGCTCTTCCAATGGATGTTTTATTGATGTACACTCAGTGGCCACTTTATTAGGAACACCTATACACCTGCTTGTTTATGCAATTATCTTATTAGCCAATCTTGAGGCTAGAGTCGATGCATAAAAGCATGCAAACAAGGTCAAGAGGTTCAGTTGTTGTTCAGACCAAAAATCAGAATGGGGAAGAGATGTGATCTAAGTGACTTTGGTTGTTGGTGCCAGTAGGGGTGGTTGGAATACCGCAGAAATTGCTGATCTACTGGGATTTTCACGCACATCTGTCTTTGGAGCTTACAGAGAATGGTGCAAAAAAACAAAAAAAAAATCCAGAGAGCGGCAGTTCTGTGGACAAAAATGCATTGTTAATGAGAGGGGCTAGAGGAAGAATGGCCAGACTGGTTTAAGCTGTCAGAAAGGTGACAGTAACTCAAATAACCATGTGTTACAATAGTGGTGAGCAGAATAGCATCTCTGAATGGACATACTGAAACTTGAAGAGGATGGGCTACAGCAGCAGGAGACTATGAAGATACTCTCAATAGCCACTTCATTAGATACAGTTTCGAAGGTTCATTTATTATCAAAGCATCTGTCCATACAACCCTGAAATTTGTATTTCTCCAGAGAGCCACGAAACAAAGAAAGTACATGAAAATCGTTGAAAGAGAAACATCCAAACCCACCTCCCCTCCCCCGTACTAAAACGACATCTGTATCATTAACCCCCCCCCCCCCCCAAAAAAAGCTTTTCCCTGCACAAAATGAATAGGAACATCGATCCCCAAGAACCAACCCCACCCCTGCACAAAGTAACTAACAGAACATCAATCGTCAAACACTCTCCCCTCACACAACAAAATGGAAAAGGAATGGGTGATTTAAAAAAAAACACAGAATATAAAAACTGCAAGCCTGAAGTGGTCTGCAATCCATAAACGCAAAACCACAATACCATCCTCCGATATCACCAACATTCAATGAAAGAGAAGGACACCACACGATTGCAGAGAGGCCTACCCACCTGCTACAGCAAGCCACACAGCGATAGGCGCTGCTCATAGACACCTTCTCTGGCAGCGATCAAAATGCTGACAGTCAGTGCTGACTCTCGCTTCCCCTTTCTGCATTTGCCTCAATGTCTCAACCTTCCCCAATGCTTTAATCAGCAATGAATGGACACTTTAAACAGTGAAATGGAGTCGAACATCAGCTTGCCCCCACCCTTCTTGAAGCTTCTTCGCACCGAGGCCCTCCGAGTATGTGCTCGCTTCTTCTAGGAGACAGCAAAGCGCTGGGTCACTCAAGCGATCACCAAACTGTAAATCACAGGTTCTAACTGTCCCAGAAACACACTTAATGTGAAAAACAGATGTAAGGGAAGCAAAAAAAAGAAATTTTCGTGAGCTATCTGGAAGATGTTGACCGAAGGAGCATTGTATGCTGGCACCATCTTGACCGGACACTTGACTGGACAGAAGGTATATAATAAAATGATGTCCAGTGAGGACTTTTGGATGATCCTGGTAGATTCAGACTTTCATCACAAACCTGTAAGATCAAGAAAGTTTTCAAAGCAGTATTAGTTTATGAATGCTCCATTCATTCATATCTAAGTTCTTAGCACTTTTAGTAGAGCATATCTTCAACGCTTATTCTTTTATTGAAAATAAATCAAAATTGATCATTTGAGTATGGTAAATTTGATGCCAAGAAGGGCAATGGCCCAGGAACTTCCACAATTATATGTGATATATATCAATCAGATAACAAAAGGCATATTGAATTGCCAGCAAATGCTTATACTATGGATTATTTAGGATAGTGGTCTGATATCCCAAATATACTGAGTCTCAATTACAGTATTGGAAGCATTTTAGAGCCAAAAGCATATTTGTGGTTATATTGTGGGTTTTTTTGTCCTTGAACAAATTAATTGGCTTCTGTAGGAATTTTTACCTCAAATTACAAAAAGGAATCAATTCAGTGCTTACATGCTTTATTTGGCTTTGTCCTTCAAGAACCCACATCATCAATAGTTGCAGTCATTGGTGTGAAATTTGCCACCTTGAGTGATCTTAAAGATGAAGTTGGACTTTCCCCACTGAGCTTTCTAATAAATGCACAAAAGTTCTTCTAACTTGCTTCACATGTGTTGACCCAGTACATTGCACCACCAAGGAAGCCTCAGACCTTAAAAAGAAAAGTCTGTTCAAATATTGAGGGAAAGAGGGACAATCTATCTGGAATTTGTTTCTAAACTGAGAGTACATCCTACTCAAAGTAGTATAGTTTCACACCACCTCATGGAAACCAGCCTGTGTTGAGTGGAGGGAAGGTCTTTAGCCAAGATGGGCTGGGCCACATCCACTACTTTTCATAGGATTTTCCTTTCAACAACATTGGTGTTTCCAAACCAGGCTGTGATGCAGCCAGTCGATATATTTTCCACCACCAATCTATAGAAGTTTTTCAAAGTTTTAGATTCCTTGCCAAAGCTTTGCAAATACTTAAGGAAGGAGAGATGCTGCTTTATTTTCTCCATAACTGCACTCACATGCTGGGCTTAGGCAGGTCCTCCTAAGTAATAATACCAAGGAATTTAAAGTTGTTGACCCTCTCCGCCTCTGATTCTTTGATGATGACTGGATCATGGACCTCCAATTTCCTCCTCCTGAAGTCAATAATCAGCTCCATGGTCTTGCTGATATTGAGTACGAGGTTGTTGTTGTCACACCACTCAGCCAGATTTTCAATCATCCTCCTATATGCTGACTCGTCACCACCTTTGATTCGGCCTATGGCAGTGGTGTTGTCAGCAAACTTGATTGTGACATTGGAGCTGTGTTTATCTACACATTCATCATTATAAAATGAGTAGAGCAGGGGGCTAAGCCCACAGTCTTGTGGTGCACCTGTGCTGATGGAGACCGAGGAGGAGATGTTGTTGACAATCTGAATGGACTGGGGTCAAGGGGATTGAGGATCCAATTGCACAAGTATTGAGGCCAACGTCATGAAGCTTATTGATTAGTTTTGTGGAGATGATGGTACTGAATGCTGAGCTGTAGTCAATAAAGAGCACCCTGACATATGCAACTTTTCTATCTAGGTGTTCCCGGTTTGAGTGAAGAGCCATTGAGATGCTACTGACCTGTTGTTCCTGTAGGCAGATTAGATAGATAGATAGATACTTTATTCATCCCCATGGGGAAATTCAACATTTTTTCCAATGTCCCATACACTTATTGTAGCAAAACTAATTACATACAATACTTAACTCAGTAAAAATATGATATGCATCTAAAATCACCCTCTCAAAAAGCATTAATAATAGCTTTTAAAAAGTTCTTAAGTAGTTTACTTAAATACATTGAGTCCTAACCCCGGCACTTTAACCTATCTTACTCCTGGCGGTTGAATTGTAAAGCCGAATGGCATTGGGGAGTATTGATCTCTTCATCCTGTCTGAGGAGCATTGCATCGATAGCAACCTGTCGCTGAAACTGCTTCTCTGTCTCTGGATGGTGCTATGTAGAGGATGTTCAGGGTTTTCCATAATTGACCGTAGCCTACTCAGCGCCCTTCGCTCTGCTACCGATGTTATACTCTCCAGTACTTTGCCCACGACAGAGCCCGCCTTCCTTACCAGCTTATTAAGATTGGAGTGGATCCAAATCAATTATCAGGCAGGAGTTGATGTGCTTCATCACCAACCTCTGAAAACACTTCATTGCTCTGGATGTAAGGGCTACTGGATGATTGTCATTGAAGGTGGTCACCATAGTTGTCTTAAGCCTGCTTGAACGAGGTGGATACCTCAGAATGCCAAAGTGGGAGGTTAAAGATCTTAGTGAACACTCTAGTTAGTGATCAGAACAGGTTTTTAGTACTTGGCCGGGTTTCCTTCTGGGCCAGATGCTTCTCATATGTTTGCCTTCTTGAAGGCTGCTTGTATGTCATCCTCAGAGACTGAAATCACAAAGTCATTGGGGGCTGTGGGAATTCATAATAGTTCTTCCATATTTTGACAGTCAAAGTAGCATGGAATGCATTGAGCTCATCTGGAAGCGAAGCCCTGTTGTCACCTATGTCACTTGATTTAACTTCATAAGAGGTGATAGTACCCAAACCCAACCACAACTGTTGAGCATCCTTCATTGATTCAACTTTAGTCCACAATTACCAGTTCATCTGCGAGATGGCTTTACAGAAGTTGTAACTGAACGTCTTGTCAACAGGCTGTGGATCTCATGATTCATCCTGGGCTTCTGGTTGGGAAGGTCTCTGAATGATTTTGTGGGGACTCACTCCTCTACAACTGTTTTAATATCATCCGTGACAACCATGGTGTATTCATTCAGATCCACAGTACTTGAATACGGTCCAGTCCATCAACTTGAAGCATCATAGCCACTCCTCTACCTTCTGGGACCACCTCTTTGTTGTCCTAATTTCTGGAGCTTTGCTCTTTAGTGTCTGCCTGTATGCATGTAGGAGGACAGCCAAGTGATCCATTTTACCAAAATGTGGTCTGGGCATGGAACGGTAGGCATTCCTTATCTTAGCATAACAGTGGTCTAGTGTGTTTGGACTACTGGTGCTACAGATTATATGCTGATGGTAACTGGACAGGATTTTCTTTGAACAAGCGTGGTTGGTGTCCCCTATGATGATTTGAAATGTGTTCAGATGGGCTGTTTCTTTCTGAAGACAGCATCATGCAGTATCTCAAGCACTTGATTATAGTCAGCCGCTGGTGGTATGTAAACTGTGGTCAGGATTATGAAGGAGAACTCCCCTCCCTAGGTAAATAAGAAGGATGGCGTTTGACCATTAGTTGTTCAAGGTTGGAGAAATAGGAGTTGGACAAAACTACCACAGTGGATCACCATCGAGAAACATATACCTCCACCTTTTTTGAATCAGCATTTTGATCCAATCTTTAAACCGCGAAGCCTCCTGGTCAAAGACAATTCTATGGCTATTGCAAATGCAATGTTCTGCCACTGCCAATTTTTGTCTGGGTAACCCCAAATGGATACACATCCTATGCTCCTTGATGCGGGTTTCCATTGTGCGTACCGTCTGGCTGATATACACTATTAGGCCAATGTACAATGACCTGGGATTCAGAACATCTAGCATTTACAGGATTCCCTGTGAATGTGGAGCAGTGTATATCAGCCAGACTGGGTGCACAGTGGAAACCTGCATCAAGGAGCAGAGGAGGTGTATCCGTTTGGGTTACCCAGAGAAATCAGCGGTAGCAGAACACTGCTTTCACAATGGCCATAGGATTGACTTCAATGGCACAAAACTACTGTGCCATGTCAATGGCATTTGGGACTGCCTATTAAAGGAAGCCAACAAAATAAAACTACAGAATATGAATTTTAACAAACTCTCACTCGAAATAAGAACTGGAATTTGATTGTAAACAGGGTGGGACAGAGGAAGCCTGATTGGTTAAGGACAAACCAATCAGGAGGGATGGATGATGGAGGTATGTCTACCGTAGGACCAGATGTGTCTAGGCATCATCCCTGACAAAGATGTGGAGTTTGGCATCAAAACATCGGTTAAAATCAATACCTGTACCCAGCTGGAAGCCCAAGAGGAGTTTATTTGTTAAACTGCTTAACTTTGAGTGTTAATAAATGGGAAGACAGAGGAGAAGAGTAACGTGGGAGGGTGATGAAGGATGAGAAAATGGAGGTGATAGAGAGAAATGTTATCTAGCGAGAGAGACAACAAGAGAGCAAAAATTTAGAAGAAAATTTGGGAGAGAGAAAGTTAAAATGAACTAAGGAGGCAGAGAAACAAAGAAATATAGGAAACAGGAGAAGAAAAAGGCCAATTATTAACTGCAAGACGCATCCCGTTCCTGCAATTTACCAATATTCTTGGGTCATTTCGTCATTGAGAAGTAGATCTAACATAGGAGATATAAAAATTCAGGGTGGAGGGAAAGAGAGACACAGGAGAAAAAATAAGTGAAAAGCAAATTGATAAGTGAGAAAGAGATGGGGAGAGAGAAACTGGAATGGGAGGAAAGTGAAGAAAAAATGGAGGGAGGAGATGGAAGGAAATAGAGAGGGAAGAAAAAGTAAAAGACAGATGGGAAGGAGAGCAACAGAATCGGGATTGGACAATGAGCAACATGAAATAGGAAGAGGGATTCTCTCTGGAATGGGAGAGTTTACATCAGACTGCAATGAACACTACTGTATATATTTTTACAGTGATTAGGCAGCTATGATACTTCTCAATGGGGACTAGGCTGATCTGCTTAAAGCTATCCTTCTGAGTTGGGCACAAATTCAGTACTTCAAATTAGATTTATTTATATAACATCATGCATTGAACTGTACAAAATCTTTATCTGGATATCACTTATACTGATCAGGATTTTAATGAGTAATCAGTAGTTATTTATCAACAATTTCTCATTGTTGATAATATTACAGAAACATCAGTTGCTTTTATTCTATGTGTTATAAATTATCAATCACATTATTAATAAGAACAAATATTTCATTTTCAAGGTATTCAACTGGGGTATTTAGAATGAGCAGGCAAACATTGTGTGACCAAGTGTTATGGAATCAGTATCACATGAGTGATGCCATCTAATTGAATTCCATGTGATCAAATGTTACTTTATTAAATTTCCAGGAATGCATCAGACCAAAGTCAACAACCCTGTATCTGCTCTTTGAAATAGATCTGTTTTCATTAAAGTTTTGTTTTGCTTTTGTATTAATGAGGCAGTAGTTCAGTTGATGGGTCAAGAGAGAAATGACCATTGGCATTACATTTTTCCTCAGGGTGAAAATGTCTCTTCACCTTCCTACTCTTCTTTATAATCATCTCCACCATGATTTCTCTCTTTCCTTACTTCCCCCTCTGTCACTTTCCCTTCCCGCTTCCCTTCCTTGAGCAAGGTGAGGGCTGATCTTGAGTGTGTCCTTTGAATGTTCACTAACTGCAGTTTAATTCATTGTGAATGGAACTAGTCTAAGCAATTTCCTTGCAGGTACACCACCAAAGGGGAATGATAGTTTTATCTGACAACACGTTCAAACAGTAGAGAGAAAATGTGAAGGAAGTGACTAGAAAAATATCAAGAAATGGAAATATTTGCAAATGTCAAGAATAATCACATACCATAATACTTAAAGCACATAAAGTCACATGTGGCATTTTGAAAATATGTTATATTCAGTTGTAATTATTGATAAGTCATATGAAGTTATTGTAAAGGTCCTTATTGTTTGGCATCAAAAAAATCAAGTTTTCTAATTTGTTTCTAAAGGTGAAAGCTGTCGTACATGAAAAATAAAGTTGCTTCGCATTTCTTGTTGTCACAGTGACAGGATCTATAAATGCTTTGTTGCAATTTAACACATATGTGACTAAGAATCAAAAGTGAAAAAGTTAAATGTTAAAGTATTTCTTTCCTAAAAAACAAAGCAGATGAAAACTCGAGAGGCTAAGTCCAGGGCATTAAACGTGACACTGATTCTGAAGAATGCTGGCATTTTAATTAAACTTCTGACTGAAAGCTGGGAGATTTACTCCAATGGAAAATAGGGTCATTTCAAAGGCCCATTTTCAAATTTGCTATTTTCACATTTTTGAAAGGGCCATACATACCAGGCAAAGAATGCACATCATTTATATTAAATATTTATTTTACAGCTCTTACTGTAAGTGATATGGCTATGTACACTTAATACAGCTCCCATACATTTTACGACTGGCTTCAATTGAGTGCTCAGTTATTTTTCCCCTGTTCTGCCCTATCACCTTCTTTTCACAATGCATGATTCTCTAACGCTGAGGAATGCGGGCAGGTGACTTGCTCCTGGTTGATCTCCCTTTGCTACATTACTAGACAGAGCAGAAAATGTAAGGTCAAGTGGTTAAAGAATTATGCCAAATATTTATATTGGCTTGGAAATATCCATGATCCTTCACATGTTAATTTTTAAGAAGGCAGGAAACACAAGCCTAGGCATTCTGCTCACCGCGAAAAGTAAGCTGGGAAATGACAATCAAATCACCGCCACCCATTTCTCAAAAGTAACTGAGGCTCTAGAGAAAATCCTTTGCTGAATCAGAGCTGGTCTTCTTAA
Source organism: Hemitrygon akajei (assembly GCF_048418815.1). Lineage (NCBI taxonomy): Eukaryota > Metazoa > Chordata > Chondrichthyes > Myliobatiformes > Dasyatidae > Hemitrygon > Hemitrygon akajei. The sequence continues at coordinate 163,017,637 of NC_133129.1, read as the reverse complement.
CAAGAAAATCTCCAACAAACCAAAGAAGGAAAATGACAAGATAAACAATCAAATGCTTTTTTTCTAATATTTTCTAACATCTCAGAAAAGTTACGCTTTAAAGAAAGGTGAGATAGTAGAATGGGAAATGCTCCAAACAAGTTTTCCCTCTAGTCCTAGCAACTTCTAGGTGTGACCTTGGACATTATAAACCGATTTTATTTAATGGTTATAATTAAAAGCACACTGGCTTCTTAAAACTTGACACGAAATCGGAAATCACACTCTTTGTGGGTTTATTCGATATAACAGTGGGAAATGGAAACATAGTACTAAGGATCATCTAAAGTCTTGAATCTACATTTCTAAAATGCAGAATATGGCGTATGTATGCTCTCTTATCAGCAAATGCACTAGGTAACACAAATGTAGAGGATAGTGCATGCATCTAAATATCTACTGGGAAGAGCAAGGAGCTCATTATATCCCTGATTTGACTTTTATTCAGCCACTTTGGAGCTGTATGCTCCAGTTTATGTTCCTTCTTAACCCTGAGCTGCTGAACATGACAGCTAGCAGCATGAAAGAGGCCCTCCAGCACTATTTAAACAGGCCATCAATTACTCACACATTAGTTCCTTCTATATTTCCCTGGGCATTAGACTGTTAAAAGTTTCAATGGCTTACTTCAGTGTTGTGGTCGATGTGAATTGACGTAAGCACATTGAAGTGCCAGGGGTAAATGATTTGGATCTTGAGTCTGATTTGCTATTCAATAAAATTATTGCTGATTCTTTGCCTCACATCGTGCTTGGACCCCATATCCTCTGATTCTCTTGACGTCCAAACCCCTGTTGATCTCAGCCATGAATGTTCTGCAAGATCATGCAAGTGCTTTTGTGTACTGACAGCCTGAGTGATGAGATTAACAGTTTGAACTTCGGCAACATGAAGTTAAAATTACCCAGTATCAGTGAGGGTTTCCATTGCTGTAGTCAGCCAATATGCACCTGCTAATTGAGCTGCTCTGAAAGCTATGTCATTATCCATTGGATACTGAACAATGGCTGGTTTTATGGCAGGTAAAATTCGACCACCTCCCAATCTCTTTTAGGTAGATGAGCTCTATGGTCAGTCGAAAGCATCATGTAAAGAGATTGAACATCCCCTGAACATTGAATGCTAGCTTCTTAGCAGATAGTACAACATAAATAGACTGATGAGAGAATACGTACACGGCGCTGGAAGAACTCAGCAGGTCAGGCAGCATCCGTGAGAAAAGAGTAGCCAACGTTTCGGGCCGAGACCCTTCATCAGGAATGGGGGGGGTGGGGAGTGAGGGCCGAAGACCAGTAATAGAGATAGGGGAGGGGGAAGGGCTAGAGGCGCCAGGTGGAAAACCAATCAGAGGAAGGATAAAGGGGGGAGGGGATAAGCATGAAAGAACTATAGAGATAAAGGAGCAGAAAGTTGAAAGGGGAGAGGGGCAGAGAGGGACCTAGGATAGGGGAAGGGGCAGGGGGAGGGAATTACCGGAAATCGGAGAATTCAGTGTTCATACCACCAGGCTGGAGGCTACCCAGACGGTATATGAGGTGTTGCTCCTCCAACCTGAGTTTGGCCTCATCATGGCAGTAGAGGAAGCCATGTATGAACATATCTAGATGGGAATGAGAGGCAGAGTTGAAGTGGGTGGCAACCGGGAGGTCCTGTCTATTGTGACGGACGGAGCGGAGGTGCTCGATGAAGCGGTCCCCCAATCTGCGTCGGGTCTCACCGATGTAGAGGAGGCCGCACCAGGAGCACCGGATGCAATAGACGACTCCAGCCGACTCACAGGTGAAGTGTTGCCTCACCTGGAAGGACTGTCTGGGGCCCGGAATGGTGGTATGGGGGGATGTGTTGGATCCCAGTTCCTCCGTATCCGCCGCATCTGCTCCCAGGATGAGGCTTTCCGTTCCAGGACTTCTCAAATGTCCTCTTTCTTTCAGGATCGTGGTTTCCCTTCTGGCATCATCAAAGATGCCCTCACCCACATCTCCTCCACCTCCCGCACTTCAGCCCTTAACCCAACCTCCTGTCACCACAACAAGGACAGGGTTCCCCTTGTCCACACCTACCACCTCACCAGCCTCCGGATCCAACACATTATCTTCCGCAACTTCCGCCACCTTTAACAGGACCCCACCACCCACCACATCTTTCCCTCCCTACCCCTCTCAGCCTTTCGCAGGGATCATTCCCTCCGCGACTACCTGGTCCACACGTCCCTCCCCACAGAACTCCCACCCGGCACTTATCCCTGTAAGCGCAAATGCTACACCTGTCCCCACACCTCCCCCCTTACCACCATTCCGGGCCCCAGACAGTCCTTCCAGGTGAGGCAACACTTCACCTGTGAGTCTGCTGGAGTTGTCTATTGCATCCGGTGCGGCCTCCTCTACATCAGCGAGACCCAACGCAGATTGGGGAACCGCTTCGTCGAGCACCTCCGCTCCGTCCGTCACAATAGACAGGATCTCCCGGTTGCCACCTACTTCAACTCTGCTTCACATTCCCATTCGGATATGTCCATACATGGCCTCCTCTACTGCCATGATGAGGCCAAACTCAGGTTGGAGGAGCAACACCTCATCTACCGTCTGGGTAGCCTCCAGCCTGGTGGTATGAACATTGAATTCTCCAATTTCCGGTAATTCCCTCCCCCTCCCCCTTCCCCTATCCCAGGTCCCTCTCTGCCTCTCTCCCCTTTCAACTTTCTGCTCCTTTATCTCTACAGTTTTTTCATGCTTATCCCCTCCCCCCTTTATCCTTCCTCTGATTGGTTCTCCACCTGGCGCCTCTAGCCCTTCCCCCTCCCCTATTTCTATTACTGGGCTTCGGCCCTCTCTTTTCCCCCATTCCTGATGAAGGGTCTCGGCCCAAAACGTTGGCTACTCTTTTCTCACGGATGCTGCCTGACCTGCTGAGTTCTTCCAGCGTCGTGTACGTATTCTGTGATCCACAGCACCTGCAGTTGTATTTTGTATATAAATAGACTGATTCCTCAAAATCATCATTTGAGACCCTTCTAGCTCCCATCTTTGTCTCTTGGAGACCTTCACTTGTCCAAGCCAGTGTTTCCCTTGTTTAATTTAAAACTGATCTTGTTTTCTGCGTATTAGCTTTCAAGCCTGCTGTAGCATTCACTACAACATAATCCTCCTCAATACCATCTTCCTTCTCGGTTCCCATATCCCACAATGTCTCTTCCGTCTCGTTATCTTCCTCTTAAACATATTCACTGACTTGGCCTCCACTGCTTTCTGTGAAAGAGTTCCACAAGTTTATCACCTGCTGAGTGAAGAAACTGCTCCTGAATTCAGCCTTAAATGCCCTACCCTACATTCAGAGGTAATGAACCCTCATTATTGACCCCTGAGCCTAAACATCCAGCCTGTCATGCCATATAAAAATTACATATTCCAATCATATCTCCTCACATTAGTCACAGCCTGTCAACCTGACAAAGAGTTGTTTATTCTTCCTCTCTGCTGATGGTCTCATGACCAGGTCTCATTCCATATCATTATCTTACGCATAGCTCCATAGGACCTAACTTTGTTCACGAGCCATCTGTGTGGATTCTATCAAAACTCTTCCAAAAATCTGAATGCACAGTAGCTTGTAGTTCCCCTTATACATCTTAGTGCTAACATTCTTAGAGCATTCCAGTGTATTTGCCAAGATGCTGGAGGAACTCAGCAGGTCAGACAGCATCAATGGGCAGGAATTGACATGAATCAGAATCAGGTTTAATATCATCGGCATATGTTGTGATATTTGTTATCTTTGTGGCAGCAGCACCTTGCAATATAGAGAAAAAGCTATGAATTACAGTAAGTATGCATTTGTATAATTAAATAGTTAAATTAATTAAGTAGTGCAAAAACAAAAAAAAAGTACTGAGGTAATGTTCCTGGGTTCAATGTCCATTCAGAAATCATATGGCAGAAGGGAAAAGCTGTTCCGTAATTGCTGAGTGTGTGTCGTTAGGCTTCTGTACCTCCTCCTTGATGGTAACAATGAGAAGGGGGCATGTTCTGGGTGGTGGGGGTCCTTAGTGATGGATGCCTTTATGAGGCACTGCTCCTTCAAGATGTCTTGGACACTGGAGGCTAGTACCCATGATGGAGCTGACTAATTTCACAACTCCCTGAAGCTTATTTTGATCCCGTGTGGTAGCATCCCCATCCCCCCCCCCCCCCCCATACCAGATGATGATGCAACAAGTCAGAATGCTGTCCACAGTAAACCTGTAGAAATTGGTGAGTGTTTTGGGTGACACCAAATCTTTTCAAACTCCTGATGAAATATAGCCACTCTTGCCTTCCTTACAGCTGCATCCATACATTGGGACCACATTAGGTCCTTAGAGATATTAAAGGCCAGGAACTTGAAGTTGCTCTCTCTGTCCACTTCTGATCCCTCTATGAGGATTGATTTGTCTTTCCTCATCTTACCCTTTCTGAAGTCCACCATCAGCTTTTGGCCTTACTGACTTTGAGTGCAAGGTTGTTGCTATGACACCACTCCTGATGAACGGTCTTGGCAAAAATGTCGACTGTTTATTGATTTCCATAGATATTGCCTGACCTGCTGAGTTCCTCCAGCATCTTGTGTCTGTTACTTTGGATTTTCAGCATCTGCAGAAACTCTTGTGTTTAATATATTCATCAAACTTGATTTCTCTTTCATTAGTCCATGCAGACTCAGCTCAACCAGAGTATACTTTACAAACTTTACTATTATTACAGTTTTTACTGTAGATTCCAGTATCTATATATAATTCTCTCTCTCTCTCTTCTCCCCTTTAATGCTTGGGATCACAAATGTTTCCCTCCAATCCACTATAACAAGTAAAGAATCCATAGCATTTTGGAAGATGATAACCAAAATGTTCACTATTTCCATAGGCAACTACTTCAAAATAATGTAGATTCATCAAGTCTTTAGGATTTATCGACTTTTAGTGTCACAAACTTCCCGTTCTAAGAAGCAACTGTAAAAGCAAAAAAAAAAGCAGCTAGTTTTTGATCCATTCTCACCTCATCGATAAAGCAAGTCATTTGACCTCGGGAAATGTGTCAAGAATCCAAAGCTAGGTCTGATACAGATTAAGCAGCAGCAGCAGCAAGGTTGACACAAGAACCACTGTGCTGGAAATTGTATGGGGCCCCAAGCTAGCCTTGGGTCCCAATCAGACCTAACACGACAATAACTCTGTAGTTGTTAGTATCACTGACAACTAAATATGAAGGCTGGAACAAAAGTGAGGCAGTATTACGAAAGATCTAAGTTTATCCTCTTTTGACTATGTGAAGTTACATTTATAAAGGGAGACAGAAACTTTTGCTATCAGCACAAACTGTCAGTTATTCTGTGATAAGTATTTCTTTGACCTTCTGAAGATCAAAGTTGAAGAACTGCTGCAGTTAAGAAAGGACTGACTCTGTTCATGGCATGACATTACTTTATCATTATCTCTTCAGGGGCACCTGTTGTGATGTAACAAATAATTTTATGGGTAGGAGGTTGAATAATTAATTCTACAGACACAGTAACATTTATTTTCTGTCATATGTCAAGACCTTACTTGGAACTTCAAAGAATTGTCTTTAGTGACCTGAGACAGGCCTCCAGTAATCCTGAAGGAATTTGCTAAGGTAATTCGTTATCAGAAGCCTACAGGTAAATCATCATGAAACTCTGTGGTAGTTCATAAAAATAGAGCAAAACTGGCATGAACTAGGAGTTGTGTATTCTTGAATTATGCTCTGATGTGTTGGATCCTATTGTTTGTTGCTTTTCCTGGCTGATTATACAGGGAATTTGTGAGCCCAGGATTGATCCACTTTAAAATACATTCCAGCTGTAAAAACATTGCTTGGGACAATGGTGCAATATGCAAAAGAGAATGGAGGAAGGGAGATCAAAATTCCAAAGGAGAACATCCATAGAATTTATTCACTTACTTATTTTCTTGTGCACATTATCAGCAAAACTATCATTTATTGTTGATTTCTAATTAATCCAGATAAAGCGATGATGACTCAGCTTAAGCTAATGCAGTTCTTCTAGTGATGGTGTTTCCCAGTGATGTTGAGCTGGAGTGGTCCAGCACTGCTGAGGAAGTGACTATGTATTTCCAAGTCAGGATGATGTGTTGTCTGCAGGAGAACATAGAGCTGGCAATGTTCCCATGCACCTGTTGCCATTGTCCTTCATCATAGCAGAGGTCCAATGTTTGGGATATGCTGTTGGAGCAGCCCATGCAGTCTAATAGATGATTCACACTGCAGCTACTGTGCATCAGGTGATGGACCCATTGTTGAAGGTTCATGTATCTAACGAAGAAGTGAGTTTTGACAATCACTCCAGATTTGTGCTGAACAGATAGTGGAAAAAGATTAAAGGTTAGCTTTATTTGTTACATGTACATCAAAACATAGAGTGCATCAATGGCCAATGCAGTCTGAATATGTGTACAAATATGGTGCTTTCAGCACCAACATGGCATGCCTACAATTTACCTGTACGTCTTTTGAATGTGGAGGAAACCAGAACACCAGGAGGAAACCCGGTCATGGGGAAAACCAAAACAGATTGCTTACAGAGAGTGGCAGGAATTGAACCCTGATCTTCTGATCACTGCCACTACAAAATGCTAAGGTACAGCTATGCTACCATGCCGCTCCAGTGCAGAGTGACTGGAAAGACATAGGGATTTCAGGAGGTAAGTGATGGCACAGAAAACTTAGACCCTGATCTATTCTTAAGGCCTCTATATTTATATGATTAATCCAGATAAATTTCTATAATCGTTGAACTCCAGTGTGTTAATGAGGGGAGGAAGGTCTCAGCAACAAAATTCCTGTAAAATATCAGAGGCTGGATTCTTCCTTGTTGGGGATGATCATTACCTGGCCTTTTTGTGACATAAATATTACTTGTTTCATAGCAAATCATGCTTGAATTTTGTCTAATTCTTTTTGCATGAAAGGGAAGACTTTGATGAAGCAGAAGAAAATGTTCAGCCAAGAAATCCACCATGAGGGAACTCCCACTCTGATAATCTGAAGCTGAATGAATGACACAGCCAATTTCCTTTGTGTGTGGTGTGAAATTTCCTTCATGGTCATTGGCTTTGGATTTTTCAGCTTCCTTGTCACCAGACTAATGTTGCCTTGGTGTTAAGAGCAGTCACTTTCTGCACATCTAGAAATCAACTCTTTGGTCCATGTTTAGTCCATTAATGTGATTAAATTTGGAACCAAATGGTTGTGCAAATTTCAAACAGGCCATAGCCGACCAGACAATTGGTTAGTAGATAGTGCATCACATCTTCCATCACTTTGTTAGCATTCACTACATGGAATGGGTGGAAAATAGCATGTTTGGATTGTTTTGCTTTTTGTTTACAGAAGGTTCTTATCTTTTAAGGTGCATTTGGGTGCCTAAAGGGTAAACAGGCACTCAGACATCCTAAAATGAATCAGGAGATTGAGGAAAGTTCAAAGTAAATTTATTACCAAAGTACAAATACGATACACTGTGATTCAATTTCTTGTGGTTGTTCACAATAGAATCAATAAAAAGCTACACACTAAGACAGACCAAGGTGCAAAAGACAACAGATTATGCAAATACAAAAAGAGGATCAAAATAAACTGTGAGTGTGCTGGTCACTGCACATATGTTCTCATGTCATGTATCAAAATAAGGGTATCTCTAGATCCTGGTGCTGAGCCTGCAATATGGCCTACCCAAAATATTATAGCTAACTGAAGGTAACCATGGTGGTGAACCTATGGAATTCATCTGCTCAAAGGGCTGTGGAGGCCAAGTTATTGGGTATATTTAAAGCAGAGGTTGATTGGTTCTCGGTTAGTAAACCATGAAAGGTTATGTGGATAAGGCAGGAGAATGGTTTTGAGAGGAAAAGTAAATCTGCCATGATTGAAGCAGACTCCTTGTGATAACTGGCCTAACTCTACTCCTATGTCTTATGGTCTTATGGACTTCAGTGGTGGAGATGTTGATCTGGGAGAGGACATTAACATTAATTTACTTACCTTTCTAAAGAAGTGGCAGGATAAGTGATCATTACTAATCTTTAGACCATGAGATTTGTAGCAGTTCTGAAGTCTTGATCTTCATATAATTTTCCTCAGTCAACCAAAGGTCTTGCTAGCAGTTTGTAAATGATGGTGAACTTCATCTCTAATGTCTGCTTTCACCAGGAGATGGCTCCTGAGGCATATGAATTGTCCATGTTGCAGGAACCGTTATTACCCGAGCAATAAGGGTCAGTTTAATATAAGACCTTTGGCTCGAGGATGCTGACAGTAAGGCCCTTCCATTTAGGCTTCAGTAAACGATGTAATAATGGCTTGGAGCTCAACCTTTTATCGAACATAAATGCAAGTGTCATTTGCATATTGAAGCTTAATTGCTGAGATCTGTGTCACCTTGGTTCTGGATTTGGCGGCTACAGATTTGAAGAGATTCCCATTGGTTCTGAAGATTTTTAGAGGATACATTCAAAGTTCATATGGAAAAAAAAATGACATCCTTAATGACTTCTGGGAATCTCTATTCCGTGGCACTGAAAATGGTGAAAGAGTATTCAGATTGGTATTGAGATTTTGAGTCCATATATTGATAGTATATGTAATCAGGGTCTGTGTGAGCAGGAGAAGGAGAGCAACATCTCACAATTCAGTCAACATGTGAGGACCTCCTTATCTGATCTGTGGAAGAATCTGCAGTTATCACATTGCCTTCACCAGCCATTTAAGATACCAGAAGACTGGAGTGGAATCAAACCATCACTGATCCTGTGGGATTGCCATGGAAAATGAAGAGTATAGAGCAGCTGTCTGACCTAGTTCCCTTGACGTCTACCATCAAGAGATTCAGGATGATGCGAACACCACTGCAGTTTTGATGCCGGGTGTCAACCCAAAACAGTGACAACTACTTAACCCCCATAGATGCTGCTCAACCAGCTGAGTTCATCCAGCAGTGTTTTTTTTACACCACAGGTTCTCCTCCATCATGATGAAGTAGAAGTATACTGCTGTTCTTTCATCATCATTGGGTCTATGTATTGGAACACCTTTACCCAATAGCATATTGGGAGTACCTTCACAAGAAAGCTGTAGCAATTCAAGAAGGCATTTTCACAACATATTCTCACGGACAATTGGGGATGAACAATATATTTGGATTTTCCCCTTCAAATTTTTTTTTGATTCTTCTGTTTTGGTAAAGGTTGTTTTTCTCCTGAAAGGGAGATGACTTGATTATCAGAGCAATGCAATTGTAAATCTGTCAGATGATGAATTCAAGCATTCATTGCTCTGTTGTCAATATCTTTGGGGTAAGTTGGACAATGAGGAAATTATCTCAGACAGAATGGTGTGTAAGACAATTTTCCATTGACTTTGCATGTTGCTGCTATGAACCCATTCACATAACATCATGTGGGACCAGTGTTAGTGATTTGAATATCTGTGTGTATGAATATTTATTCTTTTATCAGAATCAGGTTTAATATCACTAATACGTCATGAAATTTGTTGTTATGTGGAAGCAGTACATTGCAATACATAATTAAAACCTGAGAATTACAGCATATATACATATATAAAATGCCTATAAAATATAAAAATACCACTCAACCAGCTGATCTATCTAACTCCTGTACACCTTCTCATCACCATCTGAAATTCTGCCAATGGTTGTTGTGTTGCCAGCAAATTTATAGACAGTATTTGAGTTGTGCCTAGCCACACAGTCATGGGTGTCGAGCAGTGGGCTAAGCACACATCCTTGAGGTGTACCAGTGTTGATTATCAGTGAGGTGGAGATGTTCTTTCTGATCTGTATAGACTGTGGCCTTCCTGTGAGGTAGACAAGGATCCAGTTGCAGATACAAAGGCCCAGGTTTTGGAGATTTTCAATCAGAACTGTAGGAAAGATTGCATTAAGTTTGGCTTGCACCATCTTCCTTCAAGTATTATTCAAAATATGATCTGTTGTGTCTGTGAACAGCTACATATTAAATAAAAGCGCGCACACACACACACAGGAGATGGCTTTAACTGGTGTACTGTATTCACATTGCAGTGAGAGAGGGAAAACAATGCACATGCATAGACAACAGCACATGCACAGACAACAGATCAATATGTAGTGCTGGGGGCGGTCTTGCTCTAAAAGAAATAGATCCATACATTACACTTTGTCACCCTTTAGATTAATGCAACATAAGACTATATATGTACAAAACATTCAGTTTCCCTTTCATAAGCACATATTCCAAACAAACATGCTTTCACAATAACAGTCCATAAATAACTTCACAGTTCTAGAGGTTCAGTCTTTTGGGTGGCGCTCTGTATCTTACAGGATAGCACCTCTGGACCTGTGGCGTGGCATCAGGTTCGGCAGGTGTCTTGTCTAAGACAACATTCTCGGTTTCTGGTGTCACATTGCTGTCAGTGACATGATCATCTTGTTGGATGCAATTGACTCAGGTGTATTCTTTGGTTGAGCATTCCGTATCTGGTCCACATGACATCTCCATTCTGATCTCCAACATCCACTGTGTACATCAGTGGTCCAGTTCTTGTAACTATCTTGCTGGGTGTCCACTTGTCCTCTCTGTAATCGCGCGATAGGACTTTGTGTCCAATCTTGAAACTCCTTACTGCTTCACTTAGCAACTGGCTGGACTGTTTATTCTGCACTTCCCTCCACAGATCTGGTTTCAGGAGGTCTATACAAGATCTCAGATCCCTGTTCATGAACAACGTTGCAGGTGTTTGATTTGTCATTGCTTGAACAGAGTTCTGATACACAAAGAGGAAGTTGTCCACCTTGTGCTGTAGAGAAATGTCCTTGTCCATCACTTTAAAGGACTTCTTGAAGGTTTGGATAAACCCTTCAGCTAACCCATTCATTGCTGGGTGGTGAGGAGCTGGCTTGAAATGTCTGATGCCAGTTTTCTTCAAGAACAGTCGGAATTCTTCTGACGTGTAATGTAGTCCGTTGTCACTCCCAATTTGTTCTAGTAAGCCATTTCTAGTGAAGATAGTCCTCTGAGTGAAGACTTCACTCAAGTGGAGTCTGAGGTGGTTGCTGAGGTGGTTGACTTCATTGGTGTAACCTCCATTCACTTTCAATGAGCATCCACAACAATCAGAAACATGGAGTCCATGAATGGCCTAGCAATGTCAGTATGTACTCTTGGCCATGGTGAAGATGGCCACTCCCACGGATGTAATGGTGCCTGTGGGGGTGCATTTTGAACTTTTTGGCATCTTGAACATCTTGGCCAAGTTTTCAACTGTTTATCTATTCCCTCTCAAACACCTTCTGATTAGCATTAAGCAGCTGTGACAGCCTCAGGTTAGTGCTACCATTTGGACCACAGTTACCTGTTGATGCCACACTGAAAGCTTTGATTGAGAGTCAGTCTCATTGGATTTTTCTCAACCATTCACATCTGGAAAGTGCTGGCCCTCCACTTTTCAATACATAAAACTCTAACTGTTGTGTTTGGCCTCCATACGTCACATTTGGTTTCAGTTTGTTTTTGGGAGACACTTTTTCACCTGTGTAAGTCTTTAGCATCACTGAGGTCTTATGGCATCTTAGAAAACAGTCTGATAGATAGATAGATAGATAGATAGATAGATAGATAGATAGATAGATAGATAGATAGATAGATACTTTATTCATCCCCATGGGGAAATTCAACTTTTTTTCCAATGTTCCATACACTTGTTGTAGCAAAACTAATTACATACAATACTTAACTCAGTAAAAAAAAATATGATATGCATCTGATCACCGTCTCAAAAAGCATTAATAATAGCTTTTAAAAAGTTCTTAAGTCCTGGCGGTAGAATTGTAAAGCCTAATGGCATTGGGGAGTATTGACCTCTTCATCCTGTCTGAGGAGCATTGCATCGATAGTAACCTGTCACTGAAACTGCTTCTCTGTCTCTGGATGGTGCTATGTAGAGGATGTTCAGAGTTATCCATAATTGACCGTAGCCTACTCAGCGCCCTTCGCTCAGCTACCGATGTTAAACTCTCCAGTACTTTGCCCACGACAGAGCCCGCCTTCCTTACCAGCTTATTAAGACGTGAGGTGTCCCTCTTCTTAATGCTTCCTCCCCAACACGCCACCACAAAGAAGAGGGCGCTCTCCACAACTGACCTATAGAACATCTTCAGCATCTCACTACAGACATTGAATGACGCCAACCTTCTTAGGAAGTACATTCGACTCTGTGCCTTCCTGCACAAGGCATCTGTGTTGGCAGTCCAGTCAAGCTTCTCGTCTAACTGTACTCCCAGATACTTGTAGGTCTTAACCTGCTCCACACGTTCTCCATTAATGATCACTGGCTCCATATGGGGCCTAGATCTCCTAAAGTCCACCACCATCTCCTTGGTCTTGGTGATATTGAGACGCAGGTAGTTTGAGTTGCACCATATCACAAAGTCCTGTATCAGTTTCCTATACTCCTCCTCCTGTCCATTCCTGACACACCCCACTATGGCCGTGTCATCAGCGAACTTCTGCACATGGCAGGACTCTGAGTTATATTGGAAGTCTGTTGTAGTCAACCTCTGGAATTATGACAAAGTTGACCCTGTATCCAGCTCCATTTATAGTTTTACACCAGACATATCTATTGTGATTCAAATGATTTTGTGATCTGCTTCAGTTATACTATGCAGTTCTAGACATGACGGTTCACAGTTGTCAGACTCTATGTTGTCTGATTCTGTTTTACATTCGGTAACTTTATGCATTTGCTTAGTTTTGTGTTTGAGACTTTTCATTTGGTTGTGCTTTTTATCTGCCTTACACACTCTTTCTATGTCACCCTGTCTGTGACACTTTCTGCACACCTTTTTCTTTGAACTGTCATTAGCATCATGGGAAGATGTCTCACACCTTTGGCTTTTTATACCATTCAGGGACATTTTGTGTATTTCACATCCTAACTTCCTTTTCTGTCGTTCTACTTCATCCTTTGCTGCTGTCTCTAACGATATAGCAATGGTCAATGCCCGTTCTAAGGTTAGGTCTCTTTTGGACAGTAGCTTCTTTTGAGTGCTTTGACTATGCATGCCACATACAAGCCTGTCCCTTATTTTTTTCAGAAAGTCCATCACTAAAGTCACAGTACTGGGAAAGTTTGCGCAGTTCTGCAATGTATCAGAAAGGCTTTCATCTTTTGATTGATTCCTTTTGGAAAATCTAAATCTTTCCTATTAACAGCAATATAGGGTTCAAGTGATTTTGTCAAATTGTAACAATTTCATCTAGCTTGCTAGCTTTTCAGGAGTTATTAGGTTATGTAAGAGACTGTACATTCTCGGGCCCATTAAATTAAGAAGTGTAGAGGTTTGTTTTTGCTCCTCCACATTGTTCGCGTTACAATACAGTTCAAGTCTCTTGATAAACAACTCCCAGCCTTCATTAGCGCTATCAAATTCGTCAGCTTTCCTGACTGAAGCCATCGCATGATATTTTCACTTTAAATTCAGCACATCTTTTACTGTTAATACGCACTGTACTCATGCCTTTGTTAGTGTTCGTGACGGCCATCTCTGTACTGTCTAACTCTCGCTGTTTCATCCTGTAACCATGCTGTAACTGTCAGTGCAGTTCATGATATTTTCTGACATTCAGGTTCGTACTCGTCGCCAATTTGTTGTGTCTGTGCACAACTACATATATATTAAATAAAAGCACGCACACGGGAGATGGCTTTAACTGGTGTATTCACATTGCAGTGAGAGAGAGTGAACAATGTGCATGCATAGGCAACAGCACATGCACAGACAACAGATCAATATGTAGTGCTAAGGGGGGGGGGGGTCATTCCTCTAAAAGAAAAAGATCCATACATTACATGATCAATCCCCTGACTAACTGTATAGTTATCTGCTCGCTCCTTGTAAGGTAAAAAATCTTTTCATGACATTTTCTAAAGGACCAGTCTGAAGTTCTAAATGACCAAATTCAATGACATGTTTCTTTTCTCTATTTAATCTAGGTCCCTACTGGGATTTTGGAAGAACATTGATGTCTGCTTTGTCTGCATAAATCACCCATTTTTGGGATATTCAGTGGCAGCATGGTATGAACAAGCCTGCAAGTCTTTTCCACACTTACCGCAAATGCACTCCGCAATTAGCTCTTGGTTCTTACACATGGCATTACTCATGCCTGTTGCTGCTCTGAAGCAATAAAAGGAACAATTTGAACAGATATCTTGGATAATAATTAGAAAAATAATCTCTTCAGCTGTTCTCAACATGTTTAACAAAGTCTGAGAGAGGATTAGATGAGATGTTTCACTGAATTAGGCTGCTCAATCAGGACATCTCCAAGTTCATCAGTTAAGGATAAGAATCAACCCCAACGTGACTGCTTCTGATTTGTTTAGTTCTCCTTATTGAAAGGGTATATATTAAATAGCATGCAAATAAGGTCAGCAAAATTGAAAATTGAAGTATGGCAATGTTGCTAAAGTACCAAAGGGTGTCGAACACCATTGTAGGTCTAATCCAGCGAGGTCTACACATTGAGAACATGAAGAGAGAGAAAAATACCTCATCATTTAGAAACAAGATCAACTTGAGTCTATTCCACACCTCGATCGTGAATATTGCCCTCCCCATCGCGTGATAAATCAGTTTGGTCCCATTATCGACCATAACTAGCAAACAAATTCAACTTTACTGAGGCTAGTAACTAAAATACCTTTCTTTCTTTAATGAGATATTTGGTTTTTCATTCTCCATCTATAGTGGCAGAGTCTCCAATAAGAGGGCATAACTAAGAGACACAGGCCCAGTCATTTGAAATGGAGGTACATAGAGATTTCTTAAAGATGTTGTTGAATCTGTGGAATCCTCTGCCTGGGGCGGGGCTGCAGAAGCATGATAACTATTTAATGTAAGGGTGCAAATGTATTTGCTAGATCGACGGATATGGAAAAATAGCACAGAAGAGAAGCTGAGACCAACATAAACCAATAAAAGGACTCAGAGTACATTTATGATCAAAATGTCTGTGCAGCTTACAACCCTGAGATTCATCTCCCCACAGACATGAAACGAAGGAAGCCATGAAACCCATTCAAAGAAACACGTCAACCCCTTCCCATGCGCAAAATAATGAACAAGAAAGAATGAGTGAAAACGCAGAGTATAACCAAAGGGTCCATGTTCAGTTCAGCTCCGTGTTCACTATCTGCAGGCCACCCCGATTCAAAGTCGCCCAAAATTAGCAACAGAAAACGGAGCAACATGAAAACCGGGAAACACATCATAATGTGAACTGCAGTTCAATCCACAAACCATGTTGATTCAATCTTGCTCCGGTACCATCCTCAGACTGTATTCAGGGAGAGAGTGCTCATTCATTCCTATGGGAGCAGCGAGCGTGAGGGGGAGAGGGAGACCACCACAAGCAGACACCTTCTTCAGCAGCAGCGAGTGAGAGGCTGGTAGATGGAGCTGAGTACTTGTTCGCCTTCTGTACTCACCTCTACGTTTTCAATCTTCCTTGAAGCTTTAATTGGTGACATAGGACAGAAGTGGAGTCGAGCATGGGCTTGTGTCCTGCCTCCAGGCTTCCTCAACTCGAGGGGGCACTCGACTCCCATAACCGTCTCGGAAACAGCAAAACGCCAGATCCCTCAATTGGCCTGAAAACACACCATCAAGCTGTAGATCAGAGGTGACATTAAAGAAGTGAAGGAAGCAGTTTCACAGACCATCTTGAGAATGTCGCTCGGGTAGCATTGTTCACTGGCGCCATCTTCTTCTGGTCATATTCATCATATTATATCATGCTGATAGTAAATGGTGTTCTGGGCCTAAAGGGCCTAGTGGCTTACTTCTGCTCCTATTTGCATATGCTCTTGTATTTTGCATACTATTTTGTCCAAATTATAAAGACTACAGGTACTAAGATTCAAATTAAGAATTTATCTCTGGCCAAGTCACAAATTAGGTATTGCCCTAATTCTACACTTGGTTGTTAATGCCACTCTTAATTGTCATTTCTAAAGTGAAAACACACTAAATCAGTTTCTCCTGTGTCTGTTCCTCTTCCCTCTCTTTCATATATTAAAGAAAACTAAACTTCACTGAAGTTCAAGACGTGACTTCAACATTTCATTTCACATTTTGTTTCAGTCTGTTGAGTGTGGAAATGTGGAACAGATCTTTCCATCAGCCAATCCATCTAAGTTTTAAACCTTTGTTCAAGTCAGGAGGAACTGTGCTGCAAAATTTATTACAGCTAGTGCAATCTGAGAGTCTTTTATGGTAGAAAACTTTTCTAATTAGTTTTATGATTCAAAACAATGATATTTCAGTCATTATGCTATAGAAGTGAGTATAGTCAGTTTTATCATCATTTGCACCAGAGCCTTACCCAGAGTACGAAAATGTTTCCCCAGTTTACATGTGGTATACTGGAATATATTACAGCATGGATATCACAATTATACAGAAGCAAGGAGGGCACTTTGCCCACCATTCATGCACTAGCTCTCTGTGAAAAATTCTAATTAGTCCACCTTCCCCTTACACTTCACTGTAAATTTGTAAATCTTTAAAGTAAGCATTCAATATTTGTTACAAAGGTTCTAGCAAATCTGCTTCAAACAGACTTTTATGTAACAGATTCTAAATTTAATGAATGATTTTCATAATTCACAAAGTTATTAAAACATTTCTACCACCAATTACTGGAACTTTGGGATAAGTTTCTAGTTTGCATTATGCTAGTCCTTATTTATTTCATCATTTTGGTTTCTAACATTATTTCTACCACATTACTTTGGGGTTTGCACAAATTACTAGACAAAGAGCCATGAAGTTTTATCTTTCACAGTAAAAAGCTGAAATTTTAAGTATTGGTCAAATTACTTTTTTTCATAAATAACATTAGATTCAAAGTACAGTATAGGCAGGATAGGCCAAATAACTTCTTGTTGTGAAGCATCGTCATGTTATTTACAGACAATTCTCTATTGTGTCTCTGCCCTATATCTCAAAAGTCAAAACATGCTTCACTAAAGGTTTTTTAAATGGGACGGAAAAATAAATTGATGTGGGAAATGATTACAAACTCATAATGGAGATTTTATTAATCAAAGCTTTGTAAATGGTCTATTATTGGAACTAATGTCCTGAAGTTACTGGAGCAGATTTTCTCATGAGCACATGATCATAATTAAAGAAGGATATAAGGACAATGTTCCCATCTTTCTTTGTGAACACATGTATTAATACTAGCAAAATTCCTAAAGAACAAGAATGAGTCTATCATCTTTCAACCACTGTCATTTTAATTCAATAGAAAAGCCTGTTCTTTTGGAGAAAACAGCTGGCCCACTGCAGTGTATAAGCAGGTGCAGAACACTTGTGGAGCTCCCTCAGATCTCAATCACCTATCAAAACAAAAGATGTGATAGGGATTTGGCCATTTAACTTATGAGCAATAACTTTCGTTTTAGCTTCAGGTTGTTTGAATGTTAGCCAGACATTTATCAAAGGGAGTTACTGCCATGAAAGTTTGTTAAAATATAGTGAGGACCCAGTTGGAATTCATAATTCTGGTAATATATCTGTAGCTATTTAAAACAGCAGAATCCTTCCTATTTTTAACTGAGCAATGAAGCTTATACTTTGAATACAGCTCAGTAGAATATTTGGGTTCATTCATGAATAACACTTTAAATCTGCCAAAGTAGTTGATCAAAACAATTTCACCCTTCAGCAGTGCAGTGTGTTTTTTGTTACAATGCTCTCATAGCCAAATTAGAGATCTTCAGTAGTTTCTGTTTGATTATGACTTTAAAAATGATTGTTGCCAAGTTTTTTTTAATGCAAGGGTGTTGTGTCATCCTCTCAGTTATCTGAGGCACTTGAGAAACGCTTGAAACAAACCAGGCCATTTTCCAATCGCAGCTTCTTTTTATGACTTCACCCCCAACTGCACTAGATTGAAAGGGCACAGACACTGTCTAAGCCCTCTCCTTCATCACCGTCCATTTGTGCATGCATGAATTTTGGCATAGTAAAGCAGCACACTCTAATGATGTGATATGTGATACCAGCATTGCTGCAAACTCCATATTTCTATTTTGCCAAACAAATGCTTAAGATGACATTGACCTTGAACTGTGCTAATTACAAATGTATATTTCTAACCAGTGGAAATTCTTCTTTAACTTTATCTAAAACTCAAAATCTATTCCATTCCATTGGAAGATATTATAAGCAAGTTGTTTGTAAGTGATGGGGATCAATTAAGGTAAAAGCTTAATCTGTTTAATGAAACTGACTGTGTTAGTTTCAAAGCTTATCATTGTATTTACAGTAGATTTTTGAATGACAAGTGATATTACAGCCATTGATAAATGATGTAAATGCATTTACTGCAGAACCTCTATGTTTGGTCGACAAGTTGTTTGTTTCAACATTCTAGGGTGACTCCCCCTTGGCACCGGCTGTGCACAGTGAGATGCTGTTGCCTGTTCCATGGTGCACAGGAAGCCCTTTAGAGGCCAGGCAAAATATTTCCTTTTAATCTGGTCCATTCACCCCATTGAAAATAATGCTGGCTCTTAGAGAATTCCCATCAGTACAATTCCCTCGTTTATTTCATTGTAGTTGGCAGCCTCTCTCATGCCCATCAGCACCCCTAATTCTCCTGCCTGCCTCCTAAACTAGGGTTAATTTATAGCCAGCCAATTAAGCCACTTTTAGGACATAGATGGAAACTGGAACATTCAGCGGAAAACCTGCAAGGTCACAAGGAAAATGCACAACAGCATGGAAGGTCAGGGCTGAATCCAGCTTGCTAGAAAGGTGAATATTACTTAAGGATACCACAGTAAACAACAGTTCATCTTTACGGTGGCTTCACCTTGAGCAACATCGTATTTGAGGGTAAACCACACACTGGTAGATGACCAAAAGCTTGCCTGGTGAGAAAGAGGGGAACAAATGGGCAGAAAGGAGTGTAAATGTGAGCTGAGAGATCACACAGAGTTGGTGTTCAAAATAATGGGAAATTTATCAAACAACTGGCATGCACCAGACCAGTCAAAGCTGATCTACCTTAGCATGAATTTCGTACAGCTTTTACATTCTCAATTGAAAAGATTCCCAGTAAAACTGCATTTTGATACCAGACTGGTGACTAGAGGAAGACTTAATTCAGTATTAGAAAAGGCCCTGATTAAAGAATGAAGTGATTATCCACAAGTTTAACTGTAAATCCAATTTTTTATTACACTCTATAATTAATCAAGTTCCTAAACCTTGGATGTTATAGGTAATGCATTCCATGGCTCTTCTTCTAGGCTTTCATCTGCAGATCCCTGTTACCATATTAGCACAATCCACATCCCCATTTGTTAGTTATTGCCCCTCACTATTCTGTCCCTTGCAATAGGCTGGAGATTCTTAGGCCTTGGCTGGAGAAGTTGTGGGTCGCCGAAAAATTTCAGGAATCAGCAACTCATAGTGTGTAGCTTTTAAACAAATCTGTAGCAAGGCCACAAGCATCAATCTGCTTTTATTAATTAAAAACTCTAAAGAAACGCAGTTACAATAAATAGGACCTTGGCAGAGGATTGGATTAGTCAGTGATGGCCCTTGTATTCAAACAGCAAGCTGAGAACAATGTGCATGTTAATTCTTTCTTGTACAAGATGGGTAGCAATACTCATTTCCAATGAAACGCTGAAAACAATGAAAAATTGTAAACTAATATCATCGGATGTTATACCACACTGAGCAACGTGAATGCAGAGCAGATGTTAAATTCCTCCCCAATTCTCTTTCAATTGTACAGGCATGCCATATTGAATGATGTGGCTGCCATTCCTTTAAGAGGTGTTGCTGATGGCTATTTTAAAAATGCACTCTACAATTAGACATAGAATCCTATCAGTAAATTAATTGTTTTTAATTATGTGTTAAAGTGAAGCAAAACCAACCTCCACAGGGACACTTGCAATAATCAATCACAATGTGATCTACGCAAGATACAACTGCAGCTTTTTTTCCTTTGCTCGCTTGGCTTCAGCAGGTAATTTGCTGCATTCGTGCATGTTACTAGTGCAGCAGATGCAGTGCTGCATTTGCAGGCATTCATTTTGTCAACAAACCAAACACTCCCTTAAGGCCACTTGACATTTAACCACATTGAACATCAGGGGTCTGCTCATTCAAGTACTAAAAGTACCTGATTCCTACATAGATAACAAGCACTGAAGTCTCAACTTATCTGTCACCACTGTATAGCCATTATTGCTTGGATCAAATCCCCAGAGGTCTTAGCTGGTTTGCTGAATCATAATTCACAGGAAAACAAAGTTTGACTTACTGACCATACAGTGTGTTGTTTTAAAGGAGGTAAAAATTTCTGACTACAACACTCCAAATCAATGATGAAGCCCCTGAGGAGCAGATAAAAGGGAGAATGAAAGAATCAAAGAGTGCATGTTTTTTTCTAAAGCATTAAACATGGCTGTGAAACAAAATAAAAATGAAATCCTTTTGGGAACACCAAACAGCTGATGGTAGCAGCTGTTCCATCTGTGTATATGAAGTTGTTTGGTTCATCAGTGTCACTGCATGCCATGTAGATAAAGAAAATAGACTGCTGATGAAAGATTACTAAACACATTGAAAAATAAATACAGTACAACTGTTCATGTGAATGTTGAACAAAATGTTTGAGGAATCTCAAACATGTTAGCGTTTTATTACTGACTACTCTCTTTTTGATTCCAATTGCAAAATTCATAAAAGATGGTAATAATGTATCA
Organism: Hemitrygon akajei; assembly: GCF_048418815.1. NCBI lineage: Eukaryota > Metazoa > Chordata > Chondrichthyes > Myliobatiformes > Dasyatidae > Hemitrygon > Hemitrygon akajei. Next base: position 162,996,722 of record NC_133129.1, on the reverse strand, counting down.
AATTAAATCTTTTTCATTATGTAGTTTTTATTTTTATTACCTTGTAAAATATAAGTGCATTTTCTATAGAGCCTTAATGGGTTTTTTAATAGCTAAGGATATGTTAATAGGCATATGGTTTTGTTTTAACGGTGATGCTTCAGGGGCGGTGGGGGTTTAGTTTAGAAATGTTAACTCTATAAGACTGTAATGTCATGATAGTTCTAAGGCTTAAAGAGCCCAAGAGAAAGGGAGTACATCGGTTTTAATTGTACAGTCAATCTTTGTGAACACCACAAGAAAATTGAAAACTCATCCTCAGGAATTTAATGTAACTGATCTCAGAGCATTCGGGAGCCCCGTGCTGTGGGGGCAAGAGCACCAAATGGAGAGGCTTACACAGCAGGCAGGAGATTGGAGAAGTCTTCCTTTAAAGTTGGCGCAGCACGGCTGACATCTGGCAACTGACATGAAACTGACATGCAGTCTAAATGAAATTCCTTTGTCAAAAATTATTCCTTAAGCTGTGTGAACAGATTCATCATCCAGTAGTTGCACAAATCAAAAATTAACTTATGATGAAAGATGTTCATTGAAAATGTAATCTAATTGTGTTCAATAACAATTTTCCTTGATATCAGATTATCTTTTTATTTTGCTTTTTGCAAGGATAACTTCAAGACTGCAGGTAACGTTCAACGTCTTCCTAAATTGCACATACAGTATAGATCTATATGAAGGGGGACAATGCAGATAAATCGAATGTTCTTAAGTGGAAGTTGTTAAATAATGCCACAATAATCACATTGTAGTATAGTTTGACTAACTTTTCAATTTATTTTGCTCCTTGGGTAATTAAAATTGATGTTAAAAACCCATCAATAGACTAAAAGCACTACAAGCATAGTTCCAAGTGGAACAAATTCCAGACTTATTCCTTTGTAAATAAGGATTTCAGATTCAGAATATTTAAGAACAGAGATGGGAAATGACTACCACTCTTCACTTGCTGACAGGTGAATCTTTTCGATAGAGTGAATGGATGTGGAGATCAGGCATGGACAGAGTCAGCTGGGATGTGCTTCATAAACTGGGAATATTCACATGTAATTGGAGAAAATCTGCAAATGCTGGAAATCAAAGTAATACACACAAACTGCAGGAGGAACTCAGCAGCCTGGGCAGCATCCATGGAAAAGAGCAAACAGTCAACATTTCAGGCCGAGGCCCTTCATCAGGACACAAACAAGAGAAAATCTGCAGATGCTGGAAATCAAAGAAATACAGAACTGATAAGGGATTCGGGCCACAGCGTTGACTGTTGGCTCTTTTCCATGGATGCTGCCTGGCCTGCCGAGTTTCTCCAGCATTTTTTGTGTATTAATGTAGTTGGATACATGGGTGAAGTGACAAAAGGCACGAAAGGTCTATGACAGGGGTGTCAAACTCATTTTAGGTCACGGGCCGGATTGAGCAAAATGCAGCTTCATGCGGGCCGGATCAGTCGGACGCGTGCGAACGCAGCTTTCGTTGCCTCCGTTTTTTCAGCCTGCTCTCATGTGTCTCAGTCTCTGCTATAACTACAAAGTGTTTCACTTTACAAATTCCGTTTCTTATGAAGAAGACTGCCGAATAAACACTAAAAACCCTGAAAACCTGGTACCTGAATAAACTCAGCATTAGCCATATCATACGCCATAGGCGCTTCAATTACTGGGGCCAGCTTTAATAGTAATTAGATATTATCTCATGGGCCAAAGATAATTCCACCCCGGGCCGGATTTGGCCCGCGGGCCTTGAGTTTGACATATATGGTCTATGATATCAAAGCTGAGCGCAGAATAACTTCTTCATGTGGAATATACACAAATCAGAAAAAAAGAGCATTACATATTCCTTTGTGATGGTTTTCAATCAATACTGAATTACACAGCAAAAACCAGATTCTGATGCACAATAAAATGTTCAGACAAGACAACGGTATCCAAAATAAAATTATGTTGACATACATATGTGGATAGTATAGCAGGCGACCAAAAGCTTGGTCATAGAAATAGGTTTCAGGGAATGTCTTACAGAGGAAGGAAAGGAGACCCCTATCACTACCACATATACAGTAGGTGCGGCAGGCAGCAATGCCAAGCAGGAAACTTCTTCCTGTAAAGCTCATTGGGCTCTGTCAGCAAGTGTAACAAGTTTACAATAGAAAAACAGTTTAGATAGCATTGTTCTGTTTTGGGTATCATAACAAACATTTCTGAAGTGGTGGTAACTGAAACATTGACTCTCCATTTCTCCCCATTGATGCAGTCTGACCTAGTGAATTCCTCCGGCAGTTTGTGTTGATCAATATTGCTCTGCTCTCATCAATCATCTTGGTGATCTCTTCAAGATCAAGTTATGGGTCTTCAAGATCTTCAAGATCAAGTTATGGGTGTGCCTTCAAGATCTTCAAGATCAAGTTATGGGTGTGCCTTCTTCATGATTGTATCAGTGGATAGATGGCCAGGTTAGATGCTCTGAGAATTTGATGCACAGGAACTTAAAGTTGCTTACCCTTTACACCGCTGACCCCTCAGTTAGGTCGAACGTGTGTTCTCCTGACTTCCCTTTCCCAAAGCCTACAATCTGTTTCTTTGTCTTGCTGGCGCTGAGTGTGAAATTGTTGTGTCAGCACTCGAACAGCTGATCCATCTCTCTCCTGTATGCCTCCTCATCGCCATCTGATTTGCTTAGCAGGTGCCCGACATGCCCTCCTTTGGCCCTCCTGATCTCTCTCACAGATGCACTCCTACACTTCTTATTTTTGGCAAATGTAATCAACTGCAATCAAGTGTACAACCTAGCAGCAGAATGTGAGTAGATACAAGAGCATTGGATGAAAACCCACATGTTGACAGTGAGAATGTGCGAACTGCACATAGGCAACATATCAGGATGTAACCATGCTCAGTGGAGTAATGTGGCAGCAACACCAACGGTTGCACTACTGGGACACCCATAGTTGATAGACATAGACAGAGGGAAGAATCTTGTGGACACTTGTGTTATGATACCAGCCCCCTCCTTTGTGAGAATTGCAAGAGCCCTAGAAAAGGGGGGGTCAATGACCCAAAAGAGAGAGAGAGAGACAGGCTGAATGGACACAGGAAATGGAAAGACATTCCACTGGGACAAAAGCTGGTGACTGTGGCATTGTTCTCAGGAGACCCCTGGGAACTGCAGACGTGCCAACTCGCAGGGACATTGTAAAGCCCTCGGGCAAAGTGGGCTGGTTGAGAGAGAGATTGCACCACCTGCAACCTGATTGACACCTGAGATCCCGTGAGGCAGTATAAAGAAGGGTCTGAAAGAGGACGACCCTCAGACGCACCAAGGAGACACCAAGAAGCACGATAACGCTTCCCGTGGGAACGGGAAGCCATTTTGAAATAAGCCACGTGCGTTAAATTCCGAATGCGGGGTTTGTGGCTGGAACCAACGGAAGATCGCTTTTAACTAACAACGGGGAAGATCGCTCCCCTGATTACACGGATGTAAACGGCAAGTTTTTCCGTTTTATCTCTCTCTCTCTCCAACACGTGAAACCGAAAGCCTGCAGACTTCAGAGTGACTCTTTATATTTCCAATTGGACTCAGTATTATATACCCTAGACAACGAAAGAGCCTATTTCTGATTGATTATGGTTACACCGGTGTTTTAGATTGAGTTTTGACGATTTGAATGTTTTGTATTAACCATACGTTTGTGCCCTTATTGAATAAAACGTTTGAAAATAGTAGCATCCGACTCAGCTGATCCATCTATCTTTGCTGGTAAGTTACCTGGTTACGGGGTTTTCGTAACAAGTGGGGTTCTCGTCTCGGGATTTGACACCAAAAAGGGGGGAGGTCAGTGAATCGGGCTGTAAGTCCAAACTTAAATCTGGTTACGCAGGTAGTCAGACGGGAAACCAGCAAAGATGGATGTGGGTGAATTCATGAGAAACCCGACGGTAGAGGCGCTAGGGAAGGCTACAAAATCAGACTTAGTAAGTTTGGCGCAGGCCTTAGACCTCACAGCGGTGAAGCCAGCAATGAAAAAGCAGGAAGTGCTAAGGGTCATACAACAGCACTACGTTGGGAAGAAGGTGTTTACAGCTGAGGATTTGGAAAATATTCCCGAAAGGAGATTAGTGAGTGGGACAAATCAGGCAGAGTTGGAGAAAGCAAGGCTGGAACATGAGTTTAAAATAAAGCAGCTAGAAATAGACGCAGCTCAGAAGGCTGCAGAGAGAGAAGCCGAGAGGGCAAGAGAAGCCGAGAGGGCAAGAGAAGCCGAGAGGGAAAGAGAGCAGGTGTTCAAACTAAAGCAGCTAGAAGCAGAAGAGAGAGAGAAACAGAGGAACTATGAATTGGAGCTGGACAGGCGAAAACAAGAGCGAAGAACTCAAGGGGGAGAGAAAGAGGGGTTTGATATTAGTCGGGCGTTGAGGTTGGTCCCCCCGTTCGAGGAGACGGATGTTGATAGTTATTTCTTGCTCTTTGAAAAGGTGGCAGAGAATCAGCAGTGGCCCAGAGAGCAATGGGTGGCGTTGTTACAAAGTGTGTTACGGGGAAAAGCACAGCGGGTATATGCCGCGCTGCCCACAGAAAGGGACGGGAATTATGATCAAGTAAAGGAGGCCATTCTCCGAGGTTACGAGTTAGTACCTGAGGCGTATAGACAAAGGTTCCGAAATTTAAAAAGAGGGTGGAATCAAACGTATACCGAGCTAGCCCATGAGAAGGGTGTGCTCTTGAATCGTTGGTGCACAGCTGAAAAGGTGGCCGAGGACTATGGGCGTCTCAGGGAGCTAGTTTTGATTGAGGAATTTAAAAGTTGCGTTCCGGAAGAGATCCGAATGTATTTAAATGAGAGGACGAATCAGTCCATCTCAGAGATGGCTAGGCTCGCAGATGAATATGCCCTAACCCACAAGACAAAGTTTTCCTCGCCAAAAAGTTACCCGAGAGACCGTCGGAATGGTAGGGACAGTCCGCCGGCTAAGGGAGAGACTCCACCGGGAGCTAGCACAAAAAGTGAGGATAACAGACAGGAAACCTGGAGATCTCCTGGTTTAAACTGTTTTAATTGTGGAAAGGTGGGACATATTGCATCAATGTGCTTTGCTCTGAGAAAGGAGCCAGAGAGGGAGAGAGCAGCGATCCCTATCGGGCGTTCAGTGGTAATCAGGACGTTGACAAGAGGGCCCCAGGTAGATGGAGTACCGGAGGGGCGGGAGACATTTAGTTCCGAAGGAACCGTGTCTTTGAGGGAAGGGGACCCCCCCATCCCTGTACGAATTTGGAGAGACACGGGGGCGGAACTATCGTTAATTAGCCGTAATGTGTTAAATTTCGGCCCTCGGACGGGGGAGGTTGCCCTGAGAGGAATCGGGAACCAGATCACGGTCGTGCCTTTGCATAGGGTCTTTCTCGATTGCGAGTTGGTGTCGGGACCTGTGGAGCTAGGAGTCCTGCCGGAGTTACCGGGGGAGGGCGTGGACCTCCTGTTGGGTAATGACCTCGCGGGTGGGAAGATGGGAACCGCCCTGATAGTTGAGGCCCCGCCCATGGAGTCCCCGAGCTATCGCGCATGCGCGGTCACTCGCAGCCTGTCGAGAGCGGCGACTGGGACCGCGCGCAGTTTGAAATTGGCCCAGACGTTTTTACCGACCCTACACCACGAGGGTTCAGAGGGTGGTAAAACGGAAGGTAGTAAAGTAAAATGGGGTAAGGGTAAGGAGATAGCCCTCCCCTTAGTGAAGAGAAAGGTCCTAGAGGTAGGAAATAAAGATGAGAAACGGATAAAGCTGTTAAAACGTCCAGAGTTGGACGTGGTTGATCTGTCTGGTTTGGCAGAATTGTTTGGAGAAGTTGAGAGTCCTAAAGATGTTCTCGATGGTCCCGAGAGTGAAATGAGGGCAGTCTTAGAGGAGAAGGGTACCCTTGCCGTGGAGAAGTCAGCTGAAATGGCCGAGGAGGTTGTTTCAGCTCGCAGGGTTGCGCCTTCCCCAACGGGGGGCTGCCTAGAGAGTAACTGGAAGGATCGGGGGACGTTAGAATTTGAAAAAGGTACGGGTATTGAAAGCCTGGAAGGGGCCAATGTCCCGTTTGAGTGTGTCCAAGATGGGGGCGCACGTGGTGCTGAACCTGGTAACAGAGCTCAGGGGAAGTCTGAGGTGTTTGATTCAGGGGGACGGGGCGGCCGTCCTCGTGAGTCAGATAGACCTGGTTCGGGGAAAAAGGGGTTAACCTTGGGAAGTGTGAGTTCCCAGAGGGTTGTACAGAAGGGGGTCTTCAGAGTTAATGTGGAGTTTACGAATGGGGAGATAACTGTTGTTGTGGAGGGAGGCGGGAAATCTGTAATTCCCAAATCAAAGGAAGAAAATTTAAGGTCTGGATTGATGTCAGAAGCAGCAACCAGGCTACAGAGACAATGGCTTGGTAACACGGTGCCTGCGAATCAATTACAGGTTGATTTGGAATGTAAAGGTGCCCCACACGCTATTGTTATTCAAGAGGGTGCTGTGAAAAGGCAGAATTTGAAATGCTGTCTGAACAAAGCGAGATCGCTTGCGGATCTTAAATTGGAAACTAATAGCATGACGGGTCCTGAAGAGGAAAACGACAAATGGCCTAAAATTAAGGAATTGGGTGGTCTAAGTTTGGAACACGCTGACAAAATAACTCCTATGAAAGGAGCGGGCGAAAGCTTATTTCGCCAGGGTGCCCAAGATCGCCACGAGGGAATTAACCGGAAAAAAGGCGAGGGTTAATGGGGGCGCGATTTTTAAAATAGCAGAAGCCGGTTTTAAGGGATTTTGACAAAGTATGTGAATAATAAAGACAACACCCATGGAAGCTTGACTGTTAAGTTTGAAAGTAGCATAAAAATTTGTCTTTTGCATGAACCTTTGTAGATGTATGTAAGCTAAGATCACACCTCCTTAGTTATGTTGCCGAAGAAAGCAAATAAATAAGGTGGTTATTGAGCTGAAGTTTGATGCTACCAGGCGTTAGTAGGGCACACGAGGTTAAGGTATTAAAGGAAAGGGGCACTGTACTTGTTAACTGTTTAGATGCTGACTTGAATGTATAACTGTATTACTCTGTATTAGATTCAAAATTTCTGTAAGACTGTACCACTCTGGGTTTTAACCGCTGGTAAAAACCTTTTTAAGAGGGGAGGTGTTATGATACCAGCCCCCTCCTTTGTGAGAATTGCAAGAGCCCTAGAAAAGGGGGGGTCAATGACCCAAAAGAGAGAGAGAGAGACAGGCTGAATGGACACAGGAAATGGAAAGACATTCCACTGGGACAAAAGCTGGTGACTGTGGCATTGTTCTCAGGAGACCCCTGGGAACTGCAGACGTGCCAACTCGCAGGGACATTGTAAAGCCCTCGGGCAAAGTGGGCTGGTTGAGAGAGAGATTGCACCACCTGCAACCTGATTGACACCTGAGATCCCGTGAGGCAGTATAAAGAAGGGTCTGAAAGAGGACGACCCTCAGACGCACCAAGGAGACACCAAGAAGCACGATAACGCTTCCCGTGGGAACGGGAAGCCATTTTGAAATAAGCCACGTGCGTTAAATTCCGAATGCGGGGTTTGTGGCTGGAACCAACGGAAGATCGCTTTTAACTAACAACGGGGAAGATCGCTCCCCTGATTACACGGATGTAAACGGCAAGTTTTTCCGTTTTATCTCTCTCTCTCTCCAACACGTGAAACCGAAAGCCTGCAGACTTCAGAGTGACTCTTTATATTTCCAATTGGACTCAGTATTATATACCCTAGACAACGAAAGAGCCTATTTCTGATTGATTATGGTTACACCGGTGTTTTAGATTGAGTTTTGACGATTTGAATGTTTTGTATTAACCATACGTTTGTGCCCTTATTGAATAAAACGTTTGAAAATAGTAGCATCCGACTCAGCTGATCCATCTATCTTTGCTGGTAAGTTACCTGGTTACGGGGTTTTCGTAACACTTGCATAATTTCTCAGTCAGCTACTACCAGGGACTTAACATATTATTCAAGCATTTTCATCTAGAGTACCTTCAGCATGACAATCAAAACTCACTCTGCCAAATGACAAATGCATTTTCTTCCTCTGCGACTTTAGATGCTGACAAGCTTCCTATATCTGAAGTTCTTTATTCTCTGCCAAGAAACCATAATAACGCAATGACAAATATTGCTCGACAAAGAAATGTGAGGAACAGCCGGTAATGATACCTAATAAAAATAGAAAATGTAACGGGAAGATGGGATTTAATGCGATCCATAATCAGATGCTCAAAGCATTTCATTATTGTTGAGGTCAGTGCCACTGGACAGTAGTCAGTGAGGTAAGTCATGGGCACTGGGATGACAGGGGGCAACTTGAAGCCCGATGGGACAGTAGAGATTGTTCCAGAGTGATATTGAAGATGTCTGGTAGAACCTCAGTTAATTGGGCTGCACAGTTCCTCAGCACTCGACCAGCCACGTATGTTACCAGGCCCCACAGCTTAATATGGGTTGACCCTGGCTAAGGTCTTCATCACATCAGTTGCAGCCAGATTGAGTGCCTGCTCTTTGAGAGAAAAGTGGGGAGGGCTTCCTCACTGGCATTCCATCAAACAGAGCGTAAAAGGCATTCAGGCTATCAGGAAAAGAAGCATTACTGTTGTTGATGCGCGAGGTGGATTTAAAGTTCGTTATGGTCTGAATGCCCTGCCACAAGCTCTTATTTCTGGTGTCACAGAAATAGCTGTATATTCTCTGTGAATAATCCCATTTTGCCTTCCTAATGGCACAGGAAAGTCCAGCCTTGCTGACCTGAGAGCTGTCTTATCCCCCAGACTGAATGGCAGCATCCCGATCTCACATTGTGCCCCGATCTCACATTGTGCCCAGACCTCTGCTGTCAACCATGGCTTCGGATTTGCCATCACGTAGATGTGTTTAATTATGGTGATGTCATCAATGCACTTCCCTGTGTAGCCAGTCACAGATCTCGCATATTCATCGACGTTGATGTGATGATCATAGGTAGCCACCTCCCTGAACATGTTCCAGACTGTGTTTTCAAAACAGTCCTGTAACGCTGAGATTGCTCCATCTGGCCCGCTCTCCTGTCCTGTGAGTAAGCAAATCCCAAGCTTGTACACTTTATACATACCTAAATTATAAATGTAGTTGAATCTTGAATCTTGACCAGGTCTTTATCTCATTTAATCAGTGGATGCTATGCAGGAACAGGCATAACAGATAAGTGATCAGAGAATCCCCCAACGGAGAATGGGGAGCAGCTTTGATGGCACCATGGATGTTGGTATAAACCAGGTCTAATACGTTCTCACCTCAGGTAGCAAAATCAACATGCTCATAGAATTTAGACAGGGCAGCTTTTAAGTTAGCATGACTAAAATGAAGAAACTTTCGGGTTGTGTGGTTTACAAGTCATTGATGGTGCTGTGGTGCTCACACAGAGCTTCCCCGCCATTAGCATAGGGGAGGGATGAATACAGGCACAATCAGAATAGCAGTGAACTCCTTCAGTAAGAAGAAGGGCTTGCACTTCACCACTAAGAACTCTACCATAGGCGAACACTGGGTCGTCACTACCGAGGTGTTCACACACCAGTTCTTATTGATGTAGATACATACACTTCCACCACGGGTCTTACCAGAGATCACGGAAATTCTGTCAGCCTGAAAAGAGCTGAAACCCTTTGGATGGCCGCATAGCCAGGAGCCTTCCTTCCATCAGAATGAGTCCTTCATCTCATGCTGATTTGGTCTCAGACAGTGGTAATCTAGTTTATTTTCTAGTGTTGGAACATTTGAAAGGGGAATCGACTGGTGAGCTGGCCTGAAGGGTTTCGCCTTTAGTCTTGCACGACTATCAGCGCATTTTCCTCTCTTCTGTTTCCTTGCGCACCACTTCTGAGCGTGTGTTCCCTGGGCGCCTGTAGCAGGCGACAACATGGTGGGCAATAAGCCCAAGCTGTGGAGCTCATCTGCTGTCCCAACAACTCATAGTGAGGTAGATTTGCAGTACTTGTTGTTCTCAATATCTAATAGGGTCCTGTAACCTACTATCTACAAAATACACTGTAACAACACACCAAAGTTCCTGAGGCAGCACTTTCCAGACCCACGACCACTACCATCTAGAAGGACAAGAACAGCAGATACCTGGGAACACCACCACTTGGAAATCTCCCTCCAAGTTACTCACCATCCTGACTTGGAAACATATCGCCAATCCTTCATTGTCACTGGGTCAAAATCATGGAATTCCCTCCCTTACCGCACTGTGGGTGTACCTACACCTCAGGGACTGCAGCGGTTCAAGAGGCGGCTAGGGATGGGCAATAAATGTTGGCTTAGCTGGCGACACCCACATCCCATAAATCAATAAAAACAAATCACAAGAAGGACGTAAAGGATGAACAATTACATCATTTGTTGGAGCTGGAATGGCTGCTATAATTGAATGTGCCACCTTCTTGAAAAAAACAAAGTAATGAACTACGAAGGAGACAGTTCAAGAAGAAATAATTCCAAGTATCATGCAATATCCAAATATAACAAGAAAATCAAGAATAAATCTCAAAAAGGAAACAACAAATGAATTGCCAGGAACAAGGAATTAATCAGAATGAGAGAAATTAATACCTCCATTGGAAGAAAATAATAAACAAAAAGGCAGTGGTAGAGGAAAATATAATTACAACATTTAAAAAGTATTTGGTTAGGTACTTGGATAGGAAAGGTGTAGAGGTATATGGGCCTAATGTAGACAAATGGGATGGTATAGATTGGCAACATTGTGGGCCTTGAAAAGGTGTGCCAAAAGCAATCCATCCTTGTGCAGTACATTTGCAGGTTGGGTTGGTGGTGAGGAAGGCAAAGGCAAAGTCAGCATTCATTTCAAGAGGACTAGAATATAAAAGCAAGGATGTAATGTTAAGGCCGTGTAAGGCACTGGTAAGGCCTTCACAGAGTATTGTGATCAGTTTTGGGCCCTTTAGCTGAGAAAGGATATGCTGACATTGAAGAGGGTAAAAAGGAGGTTCATGAAAATGATTCTGGGATCGGAAGGCTTATCATATGAGTAATGTTTGATAGCTCTGTGCCTGTACTCGCTGGAATTCAGAAAAATGAGGTGGGGGGGAGGGATCTCATTGAAATCTATTGAAAGGCCTCAATAGAGTGGATGCGGAGAGAATTTTTCCTATGGTGTGGGAGTCTAAGTCCACTGTGCACAGCCTCAGAGGAGAAGAACATCCATTTAGAATGGAGATGAGGAGGAGTTTCTTTAGCTGGAGAGTAGTGAATCTGTGGGGGAGAGGAGGCTTTGGGGTTCTAACATTTTACTGTCATTTATTCTTTTGAGGTTCTTCTGCTTTTCATGGGTGTCTGTGAAGACAAGTATTTCAGGTTGTATATGGTAATGAACGGAACTATTTGAACCATTTAATGGGTCAAACTATTATAGAAGATATCAGACTGTTACTATAGCTATTGTATTTATTTGAAGAACACAGAATTAAATTCTTTCATTTTACAAGAAATCTCAAGTGATTCGAACAGCTTGGTATTTGACACCAATCCTGTTTAGCATCATAATGCTGATTCCCCCCCCCCCCCCCACACTTTAAACATTTTGTATGGATTTGCTGATGGATGAACTATGTTATCCTGTCTGTCCTGCATGCAAGGACCTGCATCTCAATTCTGGTCTGAGACTAAGTCTTCCAGTAAAACTGCTAACATTTTGATTACTGTCCCAGAATGGAATCTAAAATGTTAGAAATTTCACTAATGTTTGAGCATCTGATAGATAAAATAATTTTGATACTGTGCAGGAAATTAGAACCTGTAGGTGGACATATTACGTCAAAGCAGGAAATATTCTTGCATTATGTAAAATTGAATGATTTTATTACTTCCAGCATTCATAATAAACAATAAGTAAGTGAATGAGTACAATCCTTCAATATGTTGGGATATAATAGGAAATAAAATACTCTTGTATGAGAATTATAAAATATTCTTGATGATGTGATAGGTACACACTTGAAGTTAACATACATTGTTGAGGAACAGCATATGTAGCTTAATGTGCTGTATCTGACATGAGGGTACTTAAAACTATGTATTCCAGGTCCTAAATAGGTCAACCCAATGAGCCAATACATATATAAAATTACGAAATAATTTATCTGAATTGTTTTTACTATCAACAGCTTTATTGGTACATACCTTCAGAAAACAAAGTCCTATAACTTTATCCTTTGTGAGTATTAAACTTAATATATAGGGTCTCCTTCATGTACTTCTTGAAGCCTGTTGGGTGAACATAATTTTCTTACCATTATTGAACTTTCTTTGATGTCCTATCATGTTCTTTTAATATCAATGTATTCCATTTCTACACTAAATCTATATTTAATGTGCTCCAGGGGTTGATGGATTCATGATGTTTGCAAGTTGCGATGCTTATCTACTGCATAATTCTTCATAAGTCTTGGTTTCCTATTCTCTGAACGAAGGATTGTACTTGTGTTGATCTAAATGTTGGATAAAAGCTTTAAGGTGATGATATTAAATAAATAATTTTTCTTCACATAATGATCTAATTTTATTCCTGGCAGTAACTCATGGAATAATCAGAAAACTAAATTTAAAAGTAGTTTTATAATTGCGATGACTATCAAACTCCAATAAGAAAAAAAATCTGAAAGGAAAACAAAGTATGTTGGAAATACTCAGCAGGTGCGATAACATCTATAGAGAGAATGCAAAAACATTACTATCTCCATTCAGTAGGCCACAGCATCGTGTGTCATTCACTCTGTTTTGATCTCTACCCCCTAAAAAACATTTTCTCCGATCCTGCTCCCTCCCCTCCTTCAGTTGAAAACTTGCTTCATTCCTGGCTACTCTCAATTCTGATGAATGGTCACCACCTGAAAGCATTAACTCAGTTCCTTTCTTACCAGATGAGAATTTCCAGCCATCCCTACTTCTATTTTTTACTATAGGTGGTATAGATTCTCCTCCTCATGGACCGTTACTTTGTCGTGGTAAGGGGGCTTGTGTATCTCAGTGATGCTATGAACTATACCATGCAGAGCTTCTCAAAGTGGACAGGTCACGGCAGAGAAGTCAGGCTAAACATGGGCCACTGGAGAAGGAAATGGCAACCCACTCCAGTAATTTGCCAAGAAAACCTTATGGAAAAGTCCATGAGATCACAAAGCGTAGGACGCGACTTAATGACTGAACAAAGTATAGATTCTAGACTGCCTGTGCAAAGGAAGAGTGGGGACAGTTTAATGTTGATCATAGATGTTTCATGCAGTACCGAATCAGGTGATTGTCCATTCATGGTCTGTGAAAGTGTGGAGTAAAACTTGTGGGATAAATTTTCATCTTTACTGATTGGGATTAAAATATTTCTGGGGCTATGCAGAGAAGACCAATCAAATGGCAAAAAATGGAATTGGGTGATTTCATTCTATTTATGTATTAGATCTGTAATATTCTGTAAAGGATTTGCAATCTTTCTAGACAGTGCTTAATACCGAAGCAGAAGAAAATATATTGTGCTATGTGTAGTTGTCCATTCTTGTGAAATTACAAAATATTAACAATGCATTTGCCCTTCATCACAAGGTGGTACAAAAATGAAACTATGGACATATTGCTGAGACTTCACAGAATTCTGGTAGTATTCTTGCAGTAAGGAGATAGGAAAATAAAAGCAGGAGCAGACTTCTCAGCCACTCAACGCTGCCCTGCCATTTAATATGAATACAGTTGTTCTGACATGGACCTCATCGTCCCTTCTGTACTTGATCCCCACAGCTTTCTTTTTTTTTGTAATTTATTTTTTTATTGAAGTTCATCAAACAAACATTTCCATAAGATGTATTTCAGACATTGTACATATACATCATATAATCATCTATATCACAAATCGCCACAAAGTATTTATCTGAGGTATACACTTATAGAAAAGAGTGGAAAGAAAAAACAGGCAAAAGGAAAGAACTATGTACAAGTAGGGAGTGATCTTTTTTTTACAAGATTCATTGATTTGTGAGAATAAAATCAGGCCTACAAGGCATTACGTAGTTAAACTATTTTTCCCAATATGAATCAAATTGTTCCAGCTTATGATTAACAGATGCTGTTATCTTCTCCATTTTGTAAATGTCCATTGTAATTTCCATCCATGTATTTAAAGTTGAGCTCTCCCGTGATAACCATTTCCTAGTAAGAGTCTTTTTACCAGCCACCAACAGTATATTCATTAAATATTTATCTCTTTTCAACCATTCTTGAGGTATATATCCAAAATATATGGTCTTACTCTCCAAGGGTATTTCACATTTAAAGATGTCTTGTAGGGCATTGTGTATCCCCCTCCAATAGTTTTTGATAACAGGGCAGTCCCAAAAAATATGATAATGATTTGCATTTTGATTTCCACAATTTCTCCAGCAAACAGGGAGGTTACTATCATAATGGGATTTCTGAGAGGGTGTAATAAAATATCTTATCGAGTTTATCCATCCAAACTCCCTCCATTTCTATGAATTGGTACACTTCCATTGATATCTCCATATTGTTGTCCATTCTTCCTCAGATATAATTATCCCTCCTTCCTTCTCCCATTTTGTTTTAATGTATGAAGTCGAATGTGTTTTAAGATTTGACAACCCCTTATACATGCTTGAAATGATTCTACTACTATTATCTGAATTATATGCTTTTCTAAAGAGCTCTATCAAGCATGTATTTGCCTTGGTTACATTTTTAAGCATCTTATTAACATATTGTCGCATCTGTAAATACCGATAAAAATCTTGTTTTTCTAATAAGTGTTTCTCTTTAAGCATTTCAAAACTGAACAGTGTTCCTTCTTTCATTATGTTGCAAAGAACTGTTATTCCTTTAGCTGTCCAGTCCTTAAATCTAGCATCCAATTTATTTGGTGTAAAATCAGAGTCATATGCACACCATTTCAGAATTGCAATATCTCCCCACAGCTTTCAATTAACAATTTGTCTCCTTTAGGTAACTCCAATAATCTAGCCTTATCAATACTCTAGGGTAAAGAATGCCAAAGACTCACCATCCTCTCCATGAAGACATTTCTACGTGCCTTTTTTTTCGCTCTTATAAAGCAGGTGAATGAATTGGGTTGGGTGGAGAGGTTTGAATGGCCTATTTCTGCTCCAGTGTCTAATGGTCTTATGGTATCTATGCCTAAGAAAGGGAATATTTGAACAGGAGTCAGTTTATCAGTAGATCAAGGTTTTGTCTCATAAAGGGAAATTGAGGAAGATTGGCTTATGAGAAGGAAGTGCATAGGATGGGCATTCAGTCACTAGACTTCAGAAGAATGAAAGTGAATCTCATTCAGACATACCCATTTCTAAAATGGATTGATTGAGTAGATACTGAGAAACTGTTTCATACCATTGAAGAATCTACAGCTGGGGGTATAATCTCAGAGTAAAGGAGTTATCATTTTGGAGTGAGATAAGGAGAATCTTACTTGTTAAATTTGGCTTTTAAATTATTTGGAATTTTTTCAGCGCAGATAACTCTGGATAATCAACCATTGAATACATTCAAGGAGCAGATAAATGGGCTTTTGAACATTAGTAGAATCTAGGAACTGGGCTGGAAAATGGACAAGACACAGGATGATTTGTGATCTTACAGAATGGCAGAGCAGGCTCACACAGTATATGTCCTATGTTTCTTGTTTCTATTATTAAACTGTAGAACTCCAAACAAGGGTGACCATTTTGGTAGTAAAACCACTGACAAGTATTTTTGAGCAAATTATCTGTCTATTGCTTACGGCGCAACCAAAATCACTGTGTATGTTTGTTACAGTGCTTTTATGTAATTCAAAGTTTACATTTTTATATTGACATGCAGCACTCAAAATAACATGGTTACAACAGGGACTGATCAATTAATATGTATCTTTTAATGTTTCAAGTAAATAGAGCCACTGCATATTTTTTGTTGCCATGGTAGTTGACACTCTTCCCCAAAGAATTCCTGGACTTTCAACAAAAGACATTTAGTAGTTGCTAACTCACTGCAAAGATAGTCAAAGATTTCACCTTTGGTCATCTGGAACCTCAGTGACAAATCCTTTCGAGATGCCTCAAGATCAAATACACATTTGTTCTGCATGTGGCAGCCACATGTGTTTTGATTTGCCATATAGTAAGCATCAATTTTTTTGGTCAGGATGGATGAGGGCAGCAAGCAGTTAGAAAGATGATTTAACAGATCTCTCAAACATTAGCTCATGGATCAAGCTAAGAGATATGCAGTATGTTATAATGTTTTGATTAATCTAATCATTCACCCTCTTAAAATTAATGATTAAGCTATTTAATGAATCTAAGGACTACTTTTATATTTTTCCCTGAAATTTGCAAGATTTGAACATAAAAATAAAAATTTCCTTTCCATTTAAAATATGGTCCACCATTTCTGTCTGCTTGAATAATGTTGTTTTTTCTACTTTTTTACACATTGGACAAAGCAATACACATTCAACTGAGTAAAAGTGATTCTCATTTATTTTAGTCCTTTTAAATGATATTTTGATCCGGTCAGATCATAAAAAGCACATATGATCCTCGTGTTCTTCTTCCCCCAAAGCACCATCAAGATGTCATTTTCTGCCAAGCTGATTATAACAGAACTATTTATTCGCATTGAAGGAGCTGCAACAGAAACAACTTTAACTTATCTGATTTGATGAGGATTTGATCTGGATACTTTCATTTCAAGCCAGTGGTTATTTCCTTATATACTCTCATTGTACCTAGAGGAGGATGCAGATATCCTGAAGCTACTGATAACAAACATGTTCAAAATGAATTCACTTTTCACTGCTCCTGGCTCCCAGCTTTAGCTAGGGAGGAAACACAAGTTCCTGGGTAACAGTGTAACAAAATACACTGATCTCACTGGTAAATGTAAGCTATTAATAATCACTTCAGTAACCAGTTTCTTTATTTCTGGCCAAAATTGGTGAATACTATAACTATCATCCTGATGATTCTCATATTGATTGTCATATTGTCATCAAAAATACAAATGAAAATAATAATAATAATAATAATAATAAAAACTTCATTGACCCTTAGTGGGAAATTCTTTTGTTACAGCAGCAACATTTAAAAACACACTTGGCAGTGTGCAGACTTAACTAATAATAAAGTACAGAATAATAATACACAATAATAATTTACCAATGTGTGATAATTTGCGATAATAATGTACGAAATAATAAAACAGAGACTATCGTACAATGATGTGTGTTCTCCTGCCACACAGAGACGAACTGTTGTATATGCTTGTAGCATTTGGTAGGAAAGATTTTCAGTAACAATTCTTGTGACAGTGGAGCTGAAAGAACCTGTTCGAAAGGGTTCTCCGCTGCTTATTCAGTAGGTCATGGAGAGAATGTACCAAGTTGTCCATAATGGATAACAGTTTATTTAGTGACCTGCTCTCCACTACTAACTCAAAAGAGTCTAGGTTGTAGCCAGGGACGGATCCAGACTTTTCGATGTTTTATATGGGGACCTTAGTGCAATAACAGCTTGCTCCTGTCGCAAAATGACATTAAATTTACAGTCATTTTCAGACACTTAGTTCAATTTATATACAGTACTCTAAAATAGTGTTGTCTTCCTAGTGCCAAAATCAAGAATGTCTTTAAACAGCTACAGGGTATTTTGAGTGGAGAAATTGAGCATATTGGTACCAATGACAGATACAATAAGGAGGATGAGGCTGTGGAAAGATTTTAGGGAAATCTAAAAGATTTAGGGTTATTTGAAAGATGAGACGTCCAAGATCATAATCTTAGGATTATTACCCATGTCATGCACTAGTAAGTCTAGGAAAATGAAGATAGCGGAGTTCAAAATTTGGCTAAGTTGCTTGTACAGGAGAGGGGACTTCAGATGTTGAGTTCTCTTCCAGGGTAGATGAGACCTGTAAAAGTGAGAATGGTTCCATGTGACCTGGAGGGGCCAACATCCTCTCAGGGAGTTTGCTAGTGCCACTCAGGAGGTTTTAAACTACAGTGTCAATGCTGTGGGAACCTGAGCAGAAGGGCTACAAGTGGCGGGGTGGAGAGAAAAGATGGATGTTCATGACAGGTAAGCCTGAAAGGAAGGATGAGCTGAGGCAGGTTAATAACAGCAATGTGAGTGTGTTTACATTAATGAAAGCGGAATTATGGGTTAGGTAAATGAACTTATATTCAGGATCAGCATATAGAATTATGTATTTGTCGTCCTTACAGAAATTTGGCTGGGAGACAGACAGGACTGGCAGCTAGACGTTTCTGGAGTTTGACGTCTTAGACAAGATAGAGAACTGGGTAAAAGAGATGGAGGAGTTTCATTACTGAACAGGGAGAATGCCACAGCGCTCATACAGCTGGTCCCAATTTTATGCTTTCAGCCCATATCCCTCTAAGCTCTGACGCTCCATGTGCCTCTCTATCCAAGTGCTTCTTAAATGATATTATTACGCCTGTCTCAACCACTTCTTCCAGCAACCTGTTCCATACACTCACCACCCTCTGTGTGAAAAAGTTGCCCCTCGGGTTCCTTTAAAAATCTTTCCCCTTTCTCCCTAAATCTATGCAACCTGCATTTGTTGTCCCCTACTATGGAGAAAATAATTGTTGTTATCCACCTCATCTCTGCCTATCAGCATTTTAAATATTTCTCTAAGGTTACCCCTCATTCTCCTACATTCCAAGGACTAAAGGCCTCCTTAATACCAGGCCCTTTAATCATGACAATATCCCTATAAATCTTTTCTGCTCTCTTTCCACATTAACGACATCTTCCCTAAAACAAGCTGACCTAGATAATGCATGATACTCCATATGCAGCCTCACCAACAGTTGCAATGTAATGTTGTAGCTTCTGTACTCAATGCCCTGACTGATGAAGGCCAGTGTGCTAAACGCCTTTTTCAGACTGTGAAGATACTTCAATGTACTCCCAAGTCCCTCTGTTCCATTACACCCTTTCGTGCCCTACCATTCATAATACAAATCCTGCATTGTTTTGACTTTCCAAAATTCATCACTTCACACTTATCTGTAGCAAAATATATTTGCCACCCCTTGGCCCACTTCCCTATTTGATCAAGATCCCCTTGTAATGTACGATAATCTTCAACATCAACAGTATCTCCTCATTTTTTGTCAGCTGCAGACTTTCTGATCAAGCTACGTGCATTCATACGCAATCATTTAAATAAAAAGCAAATAATGACCAACCCCTATGGTACACATGAGTTGCCAGCCTTCATTCTGAGAAACAACCTTCAACCAGCACCCTCTGCTTCCTAGTGCTGAGCCAATTTTGAATCCATCTAACTAATTCTCCCTGATTTCCATGGGGCTTCACCTTCCAGACCAGCCCAACCATGCAGTCAAAAATAAAGGTGCAGTCACTCTGCTGGGGTTATACTACAAGCCTTGCAATATAGGGAGAAACTTGGGTGGTTTCCTTTGAAGGGAGACACAATAGAAGCTTATAAAATTAAGAGGGTCATAGGTAACAACTCTATGACAATCAGAATAATTTTTCTTAGTGTAGAAATGTCAAATCGTACGTGTGGGAGTCGGAAAGTTTAAAGGAGCTATGCAGAACAGAGCATGTTTCTTCTTATAAAAATGGGAGGTGCATGGAATGGGCTGCCAGGGATAGAGGTGAAAGCAGAATCCATGATGGTGTTTAAGAAGCTGTTAGATAAACGCATGAATATTCAGGTAATGGAGGGATACGGATCATGCACAGGCAAAAGGGAATTAGTATGATTTGTCATCACAGGCAGAAGTATCTGTTCTTGTGCAGTACTGCCCCAGTTTCCATATTCTATGCTCAATGACCTATTGTCAGTCTTTTGTAATAAATGTGATATTATGACTTAAGTTCTTAATAGGTTATTAACCTAGTAAGAATTGGGTCATGTGACTAACTGCTCCATGGTTTGCAAGAATATAAGGCCAACCCCAGATTATAAGCATCTGACTAATGGACACCCCAAGATATGAGGAAGCGCCCATGATATTGTGTTTGAGGCTAAAATCCATCTTGGAACAGACTTTTGAGCATTCATCTGAAAGTTTGCTGCTTGGCACATTCTGCTTTGATTTCCTCGGATTGTGCCATTGGCCAGCTTTTCTGGAATGTTTTCCTACATTACACATACAGTAGAATTGCCAGCTACACTATTCCTGTTGATAAACAACATTCAATGCTATACTTGTTTTTCTGATTAACACCTAATAGTAACATTTCTACTAAATGCTTCTCTCAATTAGCACATATTTGAATGCAATCATCTCATCGGTTTTTCTATTTTGTATTTGGCTCTGTTTATTAGCATTTTGGCTTTGATAATAAGCTTGAAGCAAAGTTTATAAACTGCTGTGAACCAAATGTGTGCATTATATATTTGGCACAATCTTTTCAACCATTGAAATCTCAGCATATCAACACTTGAAAGAGGCTTTTTAAGGTGAGACCATAAATCAAAGGAATTAGGCCATTCAGCCCATTTAGTCTGTTCCATCATGCTGATTTATTAACCATCTCAACCCCATTCTTCTGCCTTTTCCCTGTAACATTTGATTTTCTCGCTATTTAGGAACCTATCATCCTCCACTTTAAATATACCTAATGACTCGGCCTCCACAGCTGTCTGTGGTAATGAATTCCACAGAATCACTACCCTCTGGCTAAAGAAATTCCTCCTCATCTCTGTTCTAAAGGAACATCCTTCTATTCTGAGGCTGTGCCTTCTGGTCCAAGACTTCCCCAAAACAGGAAACATCCTCTCCACATCCGCTTTATATTCAATATTCACTCGGTATCAATAAGATCCTCCCTCATTTTTTATAAACTCCAGCGAATACAGGCCCAGAGTTATCAAATACACCTCATATGCTCTTTCATTTGCAAGATCATTCTCATGAACGTCCTCTGGACCCTCTCCAGTTCTAGCTTAGATAAATGGCCCGAAACTGCTCACAGTACTCCTATTATGGTCAGACCAATGCCTTATAAACTTCAGCATTACATCCCGGCTTTTATATTCTGTTTCTCAAGAAATGAATGCTAACATTGCTTTTGCCTTCCTTAACACCAACACAACCTGCAAGTTAACCTTTAGGGAATCCTGCATGAGGACTCCCAAGACCCTTTGCACTTCTGATTTCTGATGTGATCCCCTTTAGAAAATAGCTTACACCTTTATTCTTTCTACCAAAATGCCTGCCCATACACTTCCCAACATTGTATTTCATCTGCTACCTCCTTGCCCATACTCCTAACGTGTCTAAGTCCTTCTGCAGACTCCCCTCTTCCTCAACACTACCTGCCCCTCCACCTACCTTTGTACTGTTCACAAACATGGCCAAAAAGCTATCAATACTGTCAGCCAAATCATTGACATATAACATGAAAAGAAGTGGTCTTGACATAGTGCCGTGCAGCCTACCAGAAAAGGCTTCCTTTATTCTCACTGTGTCCCTTCTGCCAGTCAGCCAATCTTCTAAGTTGCTGAACAAGTTAGAAGTTAGAAGTTAACTTCTAAGTTAAGAACAAATCTGCTGAAGTAACCACAATCTGGAAATTATATTGTTAATGATAGTAGACAATAAGTGCAGTGTCAAGTATGGTAGCATGTGGTCAGCGTAACACTTTACAGTGCCAATGATTGAGATTGGGGTTCGATTCCTGCTGCGGTCTGTAAGAAATTTGGACAGTGCTCCTGTTACCTCCCATATTCCTAAGTTAGGGTTAGTAAAATTGTGAGCACTGGAAGCATGGTGACACTTGGGGGCTGCGCCCAGCACAATCCTCAGGCTGTGGCCTGATGCAAGCAATGCGTTTCACTGTATGTTTCAATGTACATGTGATGAATAAAGCTAAAGCTAATCTTTCAAAAGCTAATCATTAAGTTAATCTTTATAGTTCAGCTCTTTAAATTTAATCAAAATAGAGGTGAAAGACTACAGATAAAAATACATGAGGTACTTATTCACTCTTCTATCTTCTACAGCAATCTTTCAGAATCGAGGTTCACTTGCTTTCGCTCCAAAATTGTGGGTTTTGAGGGAACTAATCAGGCTCTTCCACTGCTGGGACAAGATGTGGGTGGGTAGTTTGTCTGGTGTTTGTTCACTCCTTGTGGCTTTTAAGCAGGGTCTCTGTGTGCTCCAGATATATGCACTCAAAGTTCACAAAACCACCCTCGATGCTACTTCTCCAGTTTGACTTGTCATTGATCCATAAATTCCAGGAATCAGCGGGGACTTTGCACTTTTTCGTGGAGACATTGAACATATTTTGAATATTTTCCTTGATCTGCCTAGAAATTTCTTCCCACTCCCAGAACCTGGAATGGAATGCTATTTGATGATTGTGGTGTTGGTCGTGCAAACCTAGTGGCTTGCCCAACAAAGGTGACTGAGTGTAATAAGGACCTCGGTGGTTGGGGTGTTATTTAGGACAGGGCACAGGGATTTGTTCTCTTATGTGTCCAGTGAATTTGAAGGATATGTGGAGATAGTCTTGGAGGTATCTTTCAAGTGCCTTGGGGTAACTGTAGTTAATGCAGATTTTAGAAACATACAATATATCGCTCTCCAGTAGATCATGAATATTGACTTAGGTGCATATTCTTGATCATCAAAGACCGGTCCCTCAATTGACCAAAGGCTGTGCAGTTGCATCAAAGACAATTGTCAATTTCATCATCAATGTCTGTTTTTGACTTTACCACATATCACACATAAAAAAACATAATTTCTAACCTTTGACACAGCAGTTACATTTGAAAATACCCTGCTAAGTAAAATAAGATAAAGCTTTGTTTGTCACATGTACATTGACACATCTAAACATACGGTGGAATGTGTTGTTTGTATCAACAACCAATACAGTCTCAAAGATTGTGCTGGGGGCCTCTCAAAGTCCCCATCATGAGAGTTAGAAGTAGGTAAGGCCAGCTGAAAGGGCTCTGGTGACGCTGTGTAAGCTGATCCCCTGTACAATGAATACATTGATGAACTCCGGGCAAACTATCAACTTTGGATGACAGAGATGGGAGGTCATCAAAGGCCTACACTCCACTGGGAGCTAAGGGTCCAAGAATAAGATTGTGCTGGGGAGAGCCCACAAGTCCAATCATAAACTGTACAACTTTGGAATGTGGGAGGAAACTGGAGCACCCAGAGGAAACCCACACAATCATGGGGGAACATACAGTCTCCTAACAGCGGCTGCCGTGGTAGCATAGTAGTTAGTGTGATGCTATTACAGCATGGGGTGTCAGAGTTCAGAGTTCAATTCCACTATCCCCCGGTAAGCAAGTTTGTATGCTCCTTCCAGTGCGTTCATGGGTTTTCTCCGGGTATCCCAGTTTTCTCCCACAGTTAGAAGGTTAGTAGATTAATTGGTCATTGTAAATTGTCCCATGATTAGGCTAGAGTTAAGTCAGTGGGTTGCTGAGCAGCACAGCAGTGTGGAAGAGCCTATGCCACACTGTAACTCTAGATAACATAAAATAAAGATAGCAGTGGGAACTGAACCCCCATTGCAATCGCTGAGACTGGGAAGTGTTATGCTAGCCTCTGTACTAATGTGCCGCGTCTGACATCGAGTATGTGAATGATGTGGCTTATCCAGTGTGGCTGTTGTGAATTTGGATGATTTTTTTCAGAAAAAGCTTGGGAAGATGCTTCACTCTCTTCAGTGAAGCATAGAAAAAGATGGCCCTACACTCAACATCTGTAAAATTCTCTAACAGCTTGCCTCTGCTGTACTTCACCACTCTCGGACAGCAATGGCTCGTGTTGAGACCAGAAAAAAGTGAAGGCAATCACTATGTCTCATGTGTGTAAGTTCAAGTGTCATGTATGAAGACAGTTCTGAGCTTTGAATAACCTTGGTTCAAGAGTGCACTTGCCATTGGTCACTGCCCTTCTATTAGTTCCATTCCTACAAATAGATTTTGGTGCCTGAGATGCAGCATTGTGCAAGAAGGATTGAAATTGGAGCAATGCACGTCCTGGTTTGACACCAATCTTCACTGAGATCCATTGAATGATATCATGGCTTGCATGTCTGTATGTAGCAAGTGTAAAATAAAGGCAAATTTCTGCAGGCAAGTGAATTTGAAAAGTGAGTTTCAAAGATTTTGTTTAGATCGAAAAGGTCATGAATAGTAGCTGTCACTTCCTGCGTTTTCCTTGGAGTTGTCACGTTATGAGGCTCATATCTGCTGTGGATCTTAACAGACAGAATCCACACAGTGATTCTGGGAGCAGATCTTTGAGTAAATCTGGTTTTAGGTGGCACTGGTGAAGCACAGCGATGACTTGCTGGTAGCAACCAAAACAAACAAAGCTATAAATTACCGTATTAATCACAGTCTTTTCTCAGATATGATCACTGCAATCAATAGACATTTCAGAGTTGAGATTTTGAACCGTCTATAAGATCTGACACTTTTATGGTGTGAATTGAAGTCTCAAAGGTGCAAGACGGCTGCGGTGTGGTGTGTGGAGCCTGGGCCTGAGAGTGGGGTATGTGCCAATGTTTGGGTAGTGCTGGAGAAGACTTGGAGGCGATTTGATATGGTAGTATGAAGTGAGGCGAGGCAGAGTAGGCCCGTGCCAGAGGGTGAAGAAAGACTCAAGGTTTGACCAATTTAAGTACTGAGCCAAATCAAGGCGGTGGGGCCTGGGCCCAAGAGCGTATTGAAGCAGCAGGGAGCAGGTCTGAGAGTGAGGAATGACTTGAGGTTTGGTCAGTTTAAGCACTGGGCCAGATTGAAAATGTCAGGGTGTCAGGTCTGGAGGCAAGGGGCAGGCTGGTGTATAGCTCTTTGCACTGAACTGCGGCTAAGGCCTGCAACTAACGGGCTTCTGAATTGGCTACAGTGATGACTGGCTTCATGGCTGTCGACTTACTTTTGTGAGCTTCAGCTCTGAATGTTATTTGCTTATTCTATTGTTTGCACTATTTGTGTTTTTTTTTGTCCTGCACATTGGGTGTTTGACAGTCTTCCTTTCTTGAATGGGATCTATTGGGTTTCTTTGTTTTGTGGTTGTCAATGAGAAGACAAATCTCAAGGTTGTATATACTATATACTTGGAGAATAAATGTATTTTGAACTTTGAAATGGCCACAAAACTGGCTCTTCTTGGACAACACCTTGCAACAACCTGTCAGCCTGCAGCATACGGGACCTGCAAGGGCTCGCCTCAAGTCTGCCATAATTGGCACTTCTGAAGAAATACTTAGCTTCTCTAACAAGAAGAACAAGAATTGATTCAAACGAAATGGCCAGGAGATAGAAACATAGAAAACCTACAGCACAAAACAGGCACTTCGGCCCACAAAGTTGTGCCGAACATGTCCCTACCTTAGAAATTACTAGAGTTACCCATAGCCCTCTATTTTTCTAAGCTCCATATACCTATCCAAAAGTCTCTTAAAAGACCCTATCGTATCCGCCTCTGCCACCGTTGCCGACACCACTGTTACCTAGCTCTCTGAACCTTCTGTAAGCTTTTCTTTTCTTCTTGACTAGATTTATTACAGCCTTTGTACACCACTGTTCCTGTACCCTACCATAAATTACCTGTCTCATTGGAAAGTACCTTTGCAGAACTCCACACAAATATCCCCTGAACATTTGCCACATTTCTTCCGTACTTTTCCCTGAGAACATCTTTTTCCAATTTAAGCTTCCAATTTCCTGCCTGATAGCCTCATAATTCCCCTTACTCCAATTAAACGCTTTTCTAACTTGGAGCTAATTAAGTGTGTGATGGAGGCAGAAACACCATCAGTGTTTAAGTAGCATGGGCAGATATGGAATAAATGTAGGCATGTGGGATTAATTAAAAATGGCACGAATGGTCAGTAGAAACATGGTGGGCTGAAGGGGCTGTTTCTGTGCTGTAAAATTCTATGACTATAAGAGTATTTGGCATTCCTTGATGAGAAGCACTTCCTTTCTTCAAGAGAAAAGTACAGCTTTAAGGACACTTGAATTTAGTGGTTGCTTTGGAACAAGTTGCAGTCAACTGTTTAATATCCTAGCAAACTATCACTATCATTACTAATGATTCACAGCAATATCCAGATGTCCTACACATGCTCTTTGTTGTCTAGTCACCAACTACAAACTCCCATCCTGAAATGGTCCTTTCCAAATACTGAGAGTAAAACAGAATGTGTGCATTTTAATGAAGAGTCATACAGGAAAATAAGTCTCTTAGTTTTAAAATTTGCAGCAGTCTAAACATGTCTGATTTGAATTTCATGGCCAAGAAGCGGTCTACCACAGTAAGCAATCAATTCTCCCTCGATGAAAATTGTGGGCATCTCTGGATTCAAAGTTATGTTTTCCCTTTGTTGTCTTTCAGGGAATCCTCAAAAGAGATGTGGGATAAATTATACGATTCAGAACTTAAAGGAGTCTGTTTCCAGAAATATAAAGTGGGAAAAGAATAAGAAAGAAGCACAAGGCTGTGGATACAGCGGAGATGCAAATAGAATGAGGAACAACTTCAGACAGTGTTGGTTGTTGACACCAGCTGTACGTTTTGATGTGCATGTGACAAACAAAGCTAACCTCTCTCTAATCTCAGTCAGACTCCCGATGCAAGCATTCTGTTCCGGGCTCTGTCATGGGAAGAGATTGGCAGACAGACAGAGGAGAAGGTTCAATAATATGCCCAAAGCCTCCTTCCACTTCCCACCAGCTCCCCAAATCTCTGGCCTACGATCACTCAAAGTGGTCGGAAGAAACATATGGAATGGAGATGGGAACCATGGCTCTGTGCACCAGGAGCACTCAGCAGTCCTTTGCAAACTAGGGAAGTAACGGACCAACTCACAGATTACCAAATCACTTACCACATCAACCACTATCTGCCCCAGCTGTGGGAGGATCTGCAATTCACACATTAGCTTCATTAGCCACTTCAGAAACCACTGGTGGAAATCAGTCATCTTCAAGCCCAAGGGATTGCTTAAGAAGAAAAGATATGGCAACATTATTCAGAAAACCTGGATCTTCCCAAGTTACTAACTTGGGATGCCAGCGTAATATGCTCAAACTACCACACATTTCACCTTAAGATTTATATAGCTATCTGCACTCAAAGAATACTGTTTGCATTAATGTGGGACTGCAGAGTGCCCAATTTATAATGATTTACCCTGCCAAGTTTGCTCCAGCATAGAGTCAGTGCTCAACTTAACTTCACTGACATCTTAAGCTGGTTTTAAGAATCCACAAAGACACAATTGTATTTTTGTCAGAAACTGGAGCTGCCAATAATGAACTATAACTCTTCAAAGGAACACATGAAAGCCACAAAAACTGTATTAAAATTTCAATTTTCTGACTATTCCAAATTTTGCCTACTATTTGATCTGATCTTTATATAAGCGATTTGAAGAGAAATTCTAAATTTATGTATGAATCATATTAGCCCACAGGCAGATTGTAGCATTATAATTACTTAGTTCCAAATAGATTGCACTGGGCCACATAAGTAGGCTCTGTGAAAGAAACTTAATGATCTTTGAATAGAGTGTATTCTGGAAATGATCATTTGTAATTCATCTTCAAGTGCAACATATAATGAGCCAGTACTTGCTGCCAGCAGTCAGCTGCCCGGACTAGCTATACAGTAAAAGTCTAATTCTTTTGTGTAGATCCACCTTTGTCACCTTGCTGCCAAGTACTGACTCAATGTTCAATGGCAAGGCTGTGTATAATGGCAGGGCCTTGTGCAAGATAATGCTTCCAAATGGGGAATAGGCCGAATCAAGGCAAAACAGCTGATTAGAAATTCTTAGCTAGCTTTTAATCCTATTTTCAAGGTTTAAGAATATCCCTAACATGAAACAGTAAAGATTATTTAAAGAATAATCGTTCCTATGCCCTATCTAAACACACAAATTCATTGACAGATTTCCCAGTGATAAGTGTTTAGACATTGCAACTAGTTAATTGGGAATCCATGTCAAAGAGCAGCTAAAAGGTTTGATAAGACCATAAGACCACTTCCAAGTTGACTTGGGATAGGATGAACATGATGACACTTGGAGATATTTTACCACTTCTGTATAGAACTACCTACTTTTCCATAAGGCTCGGTGTTATCAACATTAGAACTTCTTTTAAGATTTATAACAAAGATTCAAAGTACATTTATTACCAAAGTATGTACGTAGTATACAACCCTGAAATTTATTTTCCACTGACAGCCACGAAACAATGAAAACCATGGAACCTGTTCAAGGAAAAACATCAAATCCCGCTTCCAATGTGTGAAAAATAGCAAAATTGCGCAAATAGCAAAGAAAAATGGTGAAACACATAGAATGTAAAAAAAAACACAAAATCGAAAAGTTCAGTTTAGCTCAGTTCTAGTTCAATCTAGTGCTGTGTCTTTCATTATCTGCATGCCATCCCAAACAAAATTGCTCAAAATAACAAAAAAATCAAGAGGTCTCATAATTGATTATAATTTACTTACTGATTTGAAATCATGAATTGACACACTATGTATGTGAAGTATTAAATATTCAAACTTGTAAGGCCAATCTTATTCATAAAATTACCTTTATATAATGTTTTTTCAGTCTATATATTATCCTAAAGTGCTAACCAACCAATCACAATTACCTTAGAAGGCAATTATTATTAATCTACAGGAAATGTGTTAATCTGTCTGTGTACAAGATCCCACAAATAGTGATATGATAATGCCAGATAATTTGTGTTGGTGATGTTGATTGTGTAGTGATCACATGAATATGTCTGCTAATAGTGCTAAGGAATCTCCAAACTCCAAATGAATGGGTTTATGGAATTTGACAGTGTAAGGAAAAATTATATCTTGTTAAATGAAACAAATTCTCAAGACTGCCAAATCAAATAGGTTTACCTTTTTAAATGTTCAGCAGTTTTGTGAGAAAGTTGGCCTTGCGGAAACAGATTGTAATATTTGCAGAGAGATCTAACTAGCTAATTGGTTGTATTCAATGTTGCTCTTCAGGAGCTCACTCATGCAAACCCAGCTTTAGCAAAAAGGTTTTGGAAAATAGCTGTTTTTTGCTTGTTACTGCTTTATTAAAGTCAATCAGGAACAGCTGACAGTGAGCTACACAGCTGTGTTGGTTGACAGATATGTACTTTGCTCCTGGGCAGGCCTACTGTTAGAAGGCCGAGTGAAAGAAATCACTGCTAAAATATCACAGCAGTAGTGGCAGATGTAAACAGTGTTGGTGGGTTTTCTTCCATTGAGTGTGGCTACAGTAGTCAGAATCGGAATCAGATTCAAGTTTGAAATCATTGTCTTTGTCATGAAATCTGCTGTTTTGCCATGCGGTACAGTACAATGCATAAAAATATCATAAATTGCATTAAGACATATATTAAAAAATAAACTAAATAAGTAGGGCGACAAGAGCAAAGTTATCATTCATGTGTTGTTTCATCATCCATTCAGAAATCCAGTGGCGGAGAGGAAGAAGCTGCTGCTGAAACATTGAGTGTGTGTTTTTGGACTCCTGTACCTCCTCTCTGATGGTAGTAATGAGAAAAGAGCATGTCCTGAGTAGTGGGAGCTTTTAATGAGGGAGCAATCTTGTTGAGGGATTCTCTATTGAAGATGTCCTCAATGGTGAGGAGGCTCGTGCCACCACACAACCAGGCAATCTATCTCAATAGTGCCACCTTAAAAAGATCTTCTAATTATATCAGCAGAGGGAGGGAAAAGCGATATTCTGGTAATTGTAGGTGGGCAACCTACAAAGGGTTTGAACTACACAATATATGCTATCTGAGGAAGAAGTTCTTTAGCCATATAGTGGGGATTCTGTGGAATTTATTGCCACAGATGCCTCTGTAGGCTATGTCATTGGGTATAGTTAAAGCAGAGGTTGATAGGTTCTTGATTAGTAAGGGCATCAAAGTTTACAGGGAGAAGGCTTAGTAGAGCCTTTTGAGATGTCACTACTGAGATAGATTGGCTGGTTGTGTGGTGGCACGAACCTTCTCACCATTGAGGACATCTTCAATGGAGAATCCCTCAACAAGATGGCTCCAACATTACCCCACTACCCAGGGCTTCTTCTTTTCTGATTACTACCATCAATCTGCATGGATTGGTAATAACATATCCTCCTTGCTGACGATCAACACTGGCACACCTCAGGGGTGTGAGCTTATCCCACTGCTCTACTCTCTATATACACATGACTGTGTGGCTAGGCATAGCTCAAATACCATCTATAAATTTGGTGATGATACAACCTTTGTTGGTAGAATCTCAGGTGGTGACAAGAGGGCATACAGGAGTGAGATATGCCAACCAGTAGAATGGTACCACAGCAACAACCTGGCACTCAATGTCAGCAAGACGAGAGAGCTGATAGTGGACTTCAGGAAGGGTAAGATGAAGGAATGCTTACCAATCCTCATAGAGGGATCAGAAGTGGAGAGAGTGAGCAGTTTCAATTTCCTGGGTATCATAATCTCTGAGGATCTAATCCGGTCCCAACATATCGATGTAGTTATAAAGAAGGCAAGACAGCGGCTTTACTTTATTAGGTGTTTGAAGAGATTTGTCATGTCAACAAATACACTCAAAAACTTCTATAGTTGTACCGTGGAGAGCATTCTGACAGGCTGCATCACTGTCTGGTATGGAGGGGCTACTGCACAGGACCGAAAGCTGCAGAAGGTTGTAAATGTAGTCAGCTCCATCTTGGGTACTAGCCTACAAAGTACCCAGGACATCTTCAGGGAGCGGTGTCTCAGGAAGGCAGCATCCATTATTAAGGACCTCCAGCACACAGGGCATGCCCTTTTCTCACTGTTACCATCAGGTAGAAGGTACAGAAGCCTGAAGGCACACACTCAGCAATTTAGGAACATCTGATTTCTAAATGGACATTGAATCATTTGGACACCACCTCACTTCTTTTTAATATACAGTATTTCTGTTTTTGCACATTTTTCTAAATCTATTCAATATACATAATTGATTTACTTGTTTATTTATTATTATTATTTTTGTTTATTTTTTTAAATATCTCTGCTAGATTATGTATTGCATTGAACTGCTGCTGCTAAGTTACCAAATTTCACGTCACGTGCCGGTGATAATTAACCTGGTTCTGATTCTGAGTGGGGCTGAGAGGGACAATGAATCAGCCATGAATGAACAGTGAATCAGACTCGGTGTGCTAAATGGCCTAATCCTGCTCTATGTCTTATGCTTTTCTGCTTTACGGGACAGGAATAGGCTATTCAGTTTCTAACTTGTCTGTTCTAACATGTAAAGAGATAACTGATATGCATTTTATCTTTGTTTTGTCATTTTTTTAACTTGATTCCATAACAGTGGGCAGATCTGAACGTGACAAAGCAGCATTAAGCTGGAGAACATATGAGATTTAATATCACTGGCATATATCATGAAATGTGTTGTTTTCTGGCAGCAGTAGATTGCAATACATGATAATAAAAACCATAAATTACAATAAGAAATACATTTTTTAAATTACATTTGATAATTAATGCAAAAAAGAAGCTAAAAATATTGAGGTAGTGTGCATGGGTTCATTGTCCATTCAGAAATTTGATGGCAGATAGGAAGAAGCTGTTCCTGAATCATTGAGTGTGTGCCTTCAAGCTCCTGTTGGTAGCAATGAAAAGAGGGCACGTCCTGGGTGATGGGGGTTTTTAATGATGGGTGCCATCTTTTTGAGGCATCACCTTTTGAAGATGCTCTCGATGCTGTGGAGGCTAATGCCCATGATGGAGCCGGCTAACTTTGTAACTTTCTGTAGTTTTTTTCCTTTCCTCTGCAGTCCTGACATGTGGACACAGGAACCAGCCAGACACTAAAGGGTGGAAATATTGTAGTCAGAAAATCTCTGCTGGGGCATTTGGAGATACCCACTATTACACACTCTATAAAAGAAGTAAGCAAGTTCTATCTTGCCTCACATAGAACTAAAGGTTTTACGTGAACCTGTAGTTGTATGTGAGAACTAAACCAAAACTCAACGTCTTTAATGCTCACTTGGAAAGGGTGAATAAAACTCCAGCTACGAGGATCTCTGCAGCATCCAGTGACCCTGTGTTCTCTGTCTTGGAGGCCGACGTCAGAATATCTTTAAAGAGAGTGAACACTGGCAAGGTGACAAGCCCCGATGGTGTACCTGGTAGGCCTCTGAAAACCTTTGCCAACCAACCGGCAGATGTGTTCAAAGACATTTTCAATCACTCATTGTTACAGCCGTAAGATTCCACCTGCTTCAAAAGGGCAATATGATGCTAGCACCCGAGAAGAGAAGGGTGAATGGCTTTAATGACTATCATCCAGTAGCATTCATATCTACAGTGATGAAATGCTTTGAGAGGTTGGTTATGGCTAGAATCAACTCCTGTCTCAGCAAGGACCTGGACCCACGGCAAGTTGCCTATCACCACAATAGGTCTACTACGGATGCAATCTCAATGGCTTTTCATGCGGCCTTGGATCACCTGGACAATATTAATACTTACATCAGGCTGCTGTTTTCTGATTACAGCTGAGCGTATAACACGCACGTTCCTACAGTTCTGATCAAAATGCTCCGAAACCTAAGCCTCTGTACCACCCTCTGCAACTGGATCCTCAGCTTCCTCACCAGAAGACCATAGTCTGTGTGGATTGGAAATAACATCTCCACATCGCCGATAATCAACACTGGCACACCTCATGGATGTGTGCTTGGCCCACTGCTTTATTGTTTATAAATAGCATATCCAAAAGAAGCATCTACTCTCATGCACAAAGTCTAAAAATCATCAATTTGTACACTTGAAGCTTAACTGAATTTGATACAAGTCAATACAAGATGGCGGCGCGACTCAGCTTGCAGCGGCCACTCCGGAGCTGATTATCTGTTATTTGTGAAGTGGGGTGCCGTGCGCAATCATAATCGATTGAAAACGGTTGTGGGAGCACGGAGGAATATCTGGGAATCTCCAGGAAGACCTTGTTCATTGCTGCTGCTGCTGTGAGGTCCGGGACTCTGCTGGGAAGGACAGGCCACCCAGTCCTCGGGGTCGCGTTGCCGATGGCTGTCTTAATACGCTCGACAGAGGATGGTGCTCGGAGAAGCTGTGCTGGAGGGGATGGTTGTCGACTCATAGGTTCGACGGACTCGGAGTCCGCTGCAGTCAGGTCGCTTTCGGTGTGTGCTGCGTCTGTGAGGTTGGGTTCGACGGAGCTTTCATTGTGTGCTGCGTCTGCGAGGCTAAGTCGGGCGGCACCGTGGAAGTCCATAGCAGAGGTATTCCCTTCTGCCGCTGGCATGGGATGGCGAGTCTGTCAGGACCCTGGGGACTTGTGGAAACTGTGTGGTGATTTCTTTTGAACTTATAGTCCTTTAACATCTTTGGACTATTTTTACTGTGCCCATGGTCTGTTTTTTTTTATCAATTATGCTATTGTTTGCACTGTTGTAACTGTGGTTTTGTGCAGGTCTTGTAGCTTTAGTTTTTGGTCTTGTTTTGACTGGTGGGATTGGAGCTCCTTTCCAGGGAACGCGCTAAGACGGTAGTGCGATATTAATACACAGCAGCCTCTCCGGACTCTGGATTGGGGATTGCCAAATGTTATGTGGATTTTCTGGTGTAGTCTGTTTTGTCATATGCTTTTGTGATATCATTCTGGAGGAACGTTGTCTCATTTTTTAACTGCATTGCATTTGTGGTTTCTAAATGACAATAAACTGAATCTGAATCTGAATTCCAGCTACCCCAAGGATCTATTATAACACCAACATTAGATCCTGTGCCATTAGCAAAAGAAAATCTGCAGATGCTGGAAATCCAAGCAACACAACCAAAACATCGACTGTACTTTATTTCATAGATGCTACCTGGCCTGCTGAGTTCCTCCAGCATTTTGTGTGTTCTACATCATTAATGCTATTTTAATAATTTAAAAAAATAGAATATCAAATATTAGAACTGGACAAGTTACACGCAAAACTATTTTTTTCACATTTTCAATCCCCCATTAGTCACACGTTTTAGAGAATGTATAGCCATTACCATGGGCATGGAAGTTCAATGTTCACAGATATCCACCTGTAGTTTGTTTTGTGGCAAAGGTGGAGAGATGGTGGGGGGGGTGGAGTGGAGGGATGGGAGGGGGTATGGAGGGACAGGGTGTGTTTCAGGAGGAATGGGGTTGTGCTGGGGAGGTTTGGTTGAAGGAGAGGGTGGGATGGAGGTAAGACACTAGAAGACTGGCAGGCAAATAGTTTAACCAGATAAGGGAGAGACATTTGGCTTGTTCTGATCCCTGCAGCTCATCAATAGTCACAGGCTTTATATCATAAAAGCCACCCTTGACCATTGGTTTCTGAGGCAACCTTAGGTCCTTTTTATCAAGTTGTTCTAGATCCCGTGGACTCTTACATCTTGGAACAGTCTTCCAAATGCAAACTTACCAAAAGCCTTCAGGAAATCATTTACACTACATTAACAGCAGAGCCCTCATCAACACACTTTAACTACTTCCTCAAAAAATCACTCAAAGTTAATTGGATAGTATTTCCCCTTAATGGACCAATGCTGATTATTTTTGCTTAGTTGTTGTTTCTCAATATTCTTCAGATTAGTTCCTTACCACTTTTGAAGTTGTCTGGTTTGTACCCACTCTCCTTCTTGAACAAAGATGTTGGTGAAGAGTCCAGAAAAGGTCCCAATGTATTTCAAAAGCTGTTTTTTCAAAGCTGACATTCTGCAAGAAAACAATGAATAGCAATATTTCTTTAAATTTTGCTCAAATACACTCCAGTGGTTTATTTACTGCTAATCAGTTGCTAATCACATTTAGGTCAAGTTTTTCACATCAAAATGCCACTCACCTCTCTTAATTACAACTAGCAGGTAATTTAAATGGTAAATAAGCCCTTAACAACTTTCCACTAGCTATCCCTAGTGCAAGCTTCAATCCTTTCTCCAAATGGGCAAGCACATTCAACACCCTATTTCAGCCACCTCTAAGGATTTTTATTGCTGAAGGAGGAATTACAAAAATCACCCCGTGGGTCATTTAGAATGAATTTTCATTGTGACCAATCCCATGTGGTAAATTAAATCTTTAACAGTCCTTTTATACTGTGACAAACGATGCAGTTTTTAATTGCAGCGCATTGCTAACTGGCTTTATATGTGTAAACCTAGCATGATAGCATTTCCTCCACACACCCTTCATTTTCATTTTTCACCAATCCCACTTTCTGGGGCAGAACTTATTTCAAGCAAAAATCCCCAACATTTAAGGTAGAAGCTGAACATCTAGTTTGGGTAAGATTATTTACTCTGTTTTAATTGCAATACAGTGCAGAATAGGCCCTTCCAGCACTTTGAGCCACACCGCTCAGCAATCCCCTAATCACGGGACAAGTTGACCAATTAACCTCCCCATCAGTGCAGCTTTGGACTGTGAGAGGAACCTGGAGCACCTGGAGGAAACCTACATAGTCCAAGGGAGAACGTATAGACACCAACCAGCCTTCTCCTTCCCACCCTCCCCCCACCTTCTTTATAGGGCCACTGCCCCCTCCCTCTTCAGTCCTGACAAAGGATCTCGGCCCCAAACATTGGCTGTTCATTTCCACAGATGCTGCCTGACCTGCTGAGTTCCTCCAGCATGTTGTACGTATAGACTCCTTACAGCCAGCAGTGGGAAGTGAAGCTGGGTTCCCTACACTGGAAGGTGCTGTGCTAACCACTATGTTACTATGCCATCCTCTGTGCACTTCCTGCCCTGTTCTCAGCTAGGGATATCAGCATTTTAAATTTTCATAGCCCTTTTTTGATACAAGGTAGATTTGAATCATCGGAACCCAGAGCAATCTGGGCACAAATGGCTGGATTTATTATAGGACCTGTTATCCTCTGTAACTTAACATTATAACATCTGAGCCCACTTGCAAATAGTCAACAGTGAATGACTTTAAATAGGACTGAGCATTAATCAGAATATTTCCAATACATCTATTGGTTTTGATTGATATACAATAATTGAATCAAGACTGTTATTCTTGTACTACTGTACATCTCAATGTATTTTGTCTGTTTCTTTCTGGCCCTTCAAATACTTCAGCAATTTAGGGCCAGCCCACTGAATACTGTTCATTCTAGTTTGTTTGCCTTTTGGCTCTGTAAGTGAGAAAGCTGAAAATGTTAACTCCACCCCAGCCTTGGTAACACATGGCGTTTTTTTTTTGGAGGAGGTCTTGTTCACCTTGAAGGTGGTGTAAAATTTCCTTCGATAATATTTGTAAATAGGGAAGAGGTACTCCAGATGTCCTGATCAACGTTGATAGTTGAACTCTCATCATTACATCAGAATTACACCCTGTCTATTTCAAGCAATTATTGGACATGACTCTGTGGGCACATACTGGTCTCAATCAACAGCTCCAATTTAAAAAAACTTAGCTGTGAAGTATAGGTAACAACCTGTAGGTATGAAAGTCTACATAAACATGTAGGTTCATTTCTTATCTCGAAGTTCAAGGTACTTGTGCAACCTTGAGATTTGTCTCCTTACAGAGAGCCACAAACAAAGAACCCATTAAAACAGATCATCAAACACTCAATATGCAGAAAAAGACAGTGTACAAACAGTATAAGTCAGCGAATAGCATTCAGAGCTGAAGTTCATGGAAGCGAGTCCACAGCCACAAAACCAGTTACAGCCGATCCAGGAGCCCGTTAGTTGTAGGCCACAGCCTTGGTTCACCATAGAGATGAGTAAACCTTACGAGAGGTAAACTGAACACTGGCCCATCCATCTCCTCTGGTCCTGACACCCTGATTCTTCCAATCTGAATGGGCGCTTAAATCAGCCTAACTGTGGGTCGCTCCTCCATCCTGGACCCAGGACTTGCCACTTTGATACACTCTCAGGCCTGGGCCCCATCACCTTAATTTGGCCAGTACCTAACTTTTCACATCTGGCCTGATGCTTAAGTCAGTCAAACAGCGGCTTGTTCCAGGTCCAGGCTCAGGACCAGGCCCTGCCGCCTTGATTCTGCCTTGCCTTGGCTCACCTCGCCTCGGTTCTGTTGCTTCAAATCTCCTCCAAGCCCGCCCCAGCAATGAACATGCAGTGGCTTGTTCCCTACTCTCGGGCGCAGGTCCCATTGCTTCGATTTGGCCTGAACATGCCATGTTGCAACAGTCTTGTAGCTTTGAGACTACAATTCGCACGGCAAAAGTACCAGATTGTACAGGCGATTCAAAAGCTCCGCATTTTAAACCACCTTAATTTGTTGGACTGCTATCTAGCCAAATATTTCACGGAGAGATTTCTGTGCCCACCTCCTTCTCTCATTTGATAATGTCAAGTATCTATTTTGCTGTGTGATAGTTCGCCTTCTCAAGGCTAGAACAAACTAAACAATTTTGTAGACGCTGCTACGCCGGACTATTCCATTGACACGGATTCAAATTTATTTATCAGCTGTACATGGAAGTAAGCAATAAAATGTGTCGTTTCTGTTAACAGCACATTTTTCTTCTCCAGATGTTCTTCGTCACCCGTCCAAGTCGCTGCCCTTCGAGCGCAGAGTGGAGCCCTGACCTCTAACTCCTCCACATCCCTGTCCCTAAGCCCTAACCTGACCCCTGACTCCCCATCCTTACGAACTTAAAAAAAACACTAAGTCTGAGATGTGATTTTGATGGAGACTGCAGCTTGGTACTATTTTGACCAGAAATGAGAAGAAAGATTCAGTAATCAACTAAGTTTTCTTCTTCTTGATCACATTAGTCATAACTCCTTGACTTTTAAAATCATTGTTATCAGACCCTGGTGCAGACTGCATAAGCCTTGGAGCCTGTTCATGTGTTGCAACATTCCAGGATTAAACATGTAATAAAAAAAAACCCGCTTGAGGAGCTCAGTGGGTCAGAAACCTCTGTTGTGGAAAATGGACAGTTGATAATTTGGGTTGAGACCCTTCCTCAGGGTTAAGAGTAGGAGAGCATTGTAAAGAAACGGCTGTGGGGGGTGGGGAGAGGTGAGGTGAGAGCTGGCAAGCAAACGGTGGATCCAGACGTGAAGGTGTGGGTTGGCAGATGGAACTTGGTTGGCCGTGGGGAGGGTACAGTCGGCAACGGAGACTGAGAGGTGGAGGCATTAAAAGGGAAAGGGAAAGAAACTGGCGATCAGGGGATGGGAGGTGCATAGAGGAAGATACTGGCTAGATCAGGAGAAGGAAAAAGAAACGGGTGGGTGAGCAAGTTAACTGAAATTGCAGAACAACACCTCACTCCTTTTGGGAAGTCATAGTCAGAGAAAAGTACAGCACATGAACAGGCTCTTCAGTCCATCTAGTCTGTGCTGGACCTTTTCAATTGCCTACTTCCATCATCCTGCACTGGGACCAAACACCCCCAAACCCCTTCCATCCAGGTACCTACCAAACTTCTGAAACATTGAAATCAAGTTCAGCTGCACCACTTCTTGCTGGCAGTTTGTTTTCACAAACCTCTTAGTAACAAAAGTTCCCCTCATGTTCTCCTTAATCTTTTCACTTTTCACCCATATCCCAAAACCTCTAGTTGTAGTCCCACCCAATCTCAGTGGAAAAAGCCTGCTTGCATTTCTCCTATCTATATCCCTCATAATTTTGTATACCTCTATCAAATCTCCCTTTAATCTACCGTGTTCTACAAACCAACTCGTAAAAACTGCACTCCCCAATTTTAGATGGCCTGTTTTCCTTTGTCCTTCTGAGATACCCAGGTCCCTCCAATGCACATCCAACACAATACCCTCTTTCTCCCCACTTCACCCCCACCAATTCACCCAGTTTATTTAACCTACTCCATTTCACCACACATCTCTCTCACTGAATCCCCTCCCTCAGCCATTCTCATCTGGCCACACCTCACTCCACCATTTAATTCCATGCTCCAACATCTCGGCCTCTATCACCATTTCCCTTCCGCCACCTGACCCCTTCTGCCAATCACACTCATCACTCAGTTCAGCCTATCATTTACCAGATCTTTCCCCAACCTTCCCACCCACCTTTTCATACTGGCTGTGTCTGTCTCTTCTCCCAGTCCAGATAAAAGGTCTTCACAGGAAACAACAACTGTCGACAGATATTGCCTGATCTGCTGAGTTCCTCCAACAGATTCTCTTTTCCAAATGCCAGCATCTGCGGACTTGTGTGTCTCTGTTTAAAATTTTCCTGCATTGCTGTTTCATAGTATCAACAAACTACTTTCCTTATTCTGATTTTAAAAAGTCACCAACCTCAAACATTCACTCTACCGCTATTTCCAGAAAACCATATGACATAGGAGCAGAATTAGGCCATTCAGCCCATCGAATTTTCTCTGCTTTTCCATCATGGCCTCTAATTCTGCCTGACCTGCTGAGTACCTCTGGCACTTTCTGAATTTTATTTCCAAATTCCAGCATTTGCAGTGTTTAGCTTTTCAACTACTTTCTCTGCTGAGCTCTGCTCAGTCAAATGTCCCATGGTGTTCTCAAAACCACTTTCCTTTGCAGTCCTCAATAACCCCTCAAAGAATCTGCTCCACTAGGCAATAAGATGTTGTTACACCAGTCATAGTTCAGGATTTTATTATAATCTTCCATAAGAAGCAAGAAATCAAGCCAATGTTATTTTATATTTTTATTAGATAAGAAAAGAAGCAAAATAAAATTGACAAACACGTGAAAATTTTCAGATGCTGGAAATCCAAGCAATACACAAAAAATGCTGGAGGAATTCAGCAGGC
Source organism: Hemitrygon akajei (assembly GCF_048418815.1). NCBI lineage: Eukaryota > Metazoa > Chordata > Chondrichthyes > Myliobatiformes > Dasyatidae > Hemitrygon > Hemitrygon akajei. Next base: position 162,956,758 of record NC_133129.1, on the reverse strand, counting down.
CAGACAGCACCTGTGGACAAGAGAAAACAGTCAATGTTTTAGGCCGAGAACCTTCAGCAGGAGAGTAAAATAAAATTGAATTGGCTTAATTTTGCTCTTTGTTAACGGTTAACTTTATAAAGTACTGCTAAATTTCAAGTACATATCTTTGACTTGGGCTTTGGTGAGAACAAATAGCTGATTAAACAAGTTATTACATTGCAGCTCTAAAGATGACGAAGGGTCTCGGCCCGAAACGTCGACAGCGCTTCTTCCTATAGATGCTGCCTGGCCTGCTGTGTTCCACCAGCATTTTGTGTGTGTTGTTGTTTGAATTTCCAGCATCTGCAGATTTCCTCATGTTTGCTGTAAAGATGAAACTTTATTTTCACACGTATGTTGAGACAGTGAAATGCATTGTTTGGCGTCAATGACCAACACAGTCTGAGCACGTGTTGGGGACACGCCAGAAGTGTTGCTATGCTTTTCTCGCCAACATAACTCAGCAACTCAATAACCCTAACTGTACATTTCTGGAATGTGGAAGGAAAATGGAACACCCAGAGGTAACTTGTGTGCAAACCTCTTACAAACAAAACTGGGGTTAATTGAACCCCAATTGGTTATCGCAGGTGTAGTAAATTATTTCGCTAACTGCGACAACACTGTGCAACCCTCGATGTACTTTTGTAAACAAGTAATAAAGCATTAAATCTTAATTAAATCCTCATCAATTCCCTGCAATAGGATAGACAAAATAACTTACAGAGCTCAGCACTGCATACTGTCCAGTACCTTTGACACTTGACAACATTTTAATCTTTCTGTCATTTGCTTTACTTGGTAAAGTGGTTTGGTAAAATTGTTGAGTTAGTTGGTTATTATTTATTTCATCAGTTCATGCATACTGAATATTTTGTAATTAAAAATTATTCTGATTGTTTTGAGGACTCCCCACATTTATGGTACTGATGAGTGATTTTTTTTAACTGCTTAGTGTTTCTCCTAAATAAGCCTTTTATTTGTCTATGATTTAGATGCACTCCGATAAGTCTTTCTTTAGATGCTTCAAAGAATCGACCTTTTGAATAATTGTGTAGTTGTTGACACAATTTAGACATTTTAAAATCCACCAGTTGACACTGTTAATAACTGAGGTTACTCTACAGAGCTTTGCAAATTGTTGTCAATTCCTGAGAAGTAACAGGTCAAGTTGCTCAGAATAAATTTACCTGTAATCAACAATTTGCCTTCTGCCATCAGAGTATGATCCCATGGCTATGTGTGAGTCAGTGTTAATTATCTGGGACGTGGTTTACAGGGTTCTGCAATGCTTTGTGGAGAGCAAAGAGCATAAAAAGACACAGAAGCAGTCATGGTCATCCACTGAAACCAAGGAAGACCCCAGTTGGATTAACTACTCGTACCACTGGTCCTAGACTACCAAGATTGAGAGAGTGGAATTACCCAGTACAACAGCGTTTCCACTTTAAAACCACTCCTGCACAGGTTTTGAGACCTGTTATTGTCAGATATGACTGACAACCAATCAATCATTCATTTACTAATCGGAAGCATGGCATTTTGATCCGTAATACATAGGAGCAGAATTAGGCCATTCATCCCATTGGGTCTGTTCTGATCTAATTGGCTGATTCTTGTATAGATTTACAATTTCCTCTTGCCCTACTTCACCTAAACCTGCAGTATTTACTTAACTTTCCATTCATTGTCTCTTCAGGATTCAGATACGTTACACTACTCATGTGCAAGTATATTAGATCTCTAATTTATATTGTCTACGTAAAGAAGATTGAACAATCGAATGAGGTCTATGACCCAACCCCCACATTTTGGACTTCCAAAAAGTTGATACTTTAATTTACTAAATCAAACCACCATGACTTTAAAGACTGCCTTTCAGCTTCTCTTCAAAGGAGACCACTCCAGACTTTCTTGCCAGTAAAATATATCATATTTGGTACCATCAAGGTCAAGGAGGTGAATGTTGGACACTTACTCCTAATGAATGTAATGTTTCACACAAGACTGTCCTCTGGCTGTGCAGATTGAGTGTCTTCTGACAGCTCTGACTGCTACCAGCAATGTTCTGCCTTGTTGTTCCGGCTATTGAGTTTCAGGATTATGGACCAAGGGATGCGCTAAACTCAGTGCAGCCAATGAACTGCAGTCTAGGGTCCTTCCACGTCACACCAAGGAACTAGGTCTAATTAAAGAAGCCCTTCATTTACTTGGTTTGCATTAACTCAGGACATGTGAGTGGAAATAGTGATATGTACACAATGTGTAAACGCATTCTGTGAATACAGCCAGCAGCACTATGAATGTATAGAGTGAATGACACTTTGAATGTAAAGAGAGCCGCATGCTGCTTTGCAATAAATAATGTTTAATTTGTGTGAGGGGGGAGCATGGCGAATTAGTTTTTTCTGATTCACTTGTGGATCATAGGTGTCACTGACATAGTCAGTGTTTAATGCCCACCCATTATCACCCTAAAGCCGCAAAGCTTTCTTGGCTTTTTCAGAAAGCAGTGAAGAACCATTATCAAATTTGGAGTTGCACATAAGCCAGACCAGAAAGAAACTCATTCAATTTCTTAAAGAATGCCAGTGAACCTTTTGGATTTCCAACAATCTAGCTTTATGGTCACTGTTATTGATAATTTACATTTTAGCTGTTCTTTTATTTTAATTAATTGAAGTTGTGTTCTGTAATTAGCTTGCTTAGGTTCGAAACAGCAGAGAAATAATAACCTGGTAATCTGTGCTGATGTTGTCTGAGGTATAAAGAATTGAACTAGGACTCTAGTTAATTCCACTGTTCTTAAAGTAGGGTCATTCCCTCAACATAATACTGCAGGTAATGAAAATCTGAAGCACAAGTAGAAGTTGGTACATGAGGCAGCTTCTCCGGAAAAAGAAAGGTTTTCCCTTGAGCAATACTGAATTGAATTAACCTGTGGGTCTCCATCAGAACTTTATTTTGTCTTTGCTCACCTGAGAGCATAGACTTGCCCTCGATTTGAAAAGCATCATATTGTGGTTGTGTGTTGTGTGAGTAACCCCCACACTTTATTGAAGTTCATGATAAACATGGGCCTCAATTGGGAGGTTCACAGCATAATATTTCTCTGAATAACTTTGTCCCTTTAAGAAGAACGGATAAGGAAATGGCTCCCTGTGCAGGCTGGATGGATACTGTGGTGCGACTTTGAATGTCCTTCACAACGTGATCCTTTGGTACCTGCAAGGCATCATTTTCTTGCCCTCATTACCCACGAAGTGAGGTTTTATGTTTGAGTAAGTGGGTATTGAGAGGCAGTTTTATTTGCAGCAAAATGGCCGAGACTGCAAGAACGGCCCAGTGCAGAGAGTTCACAGAATGAAACTGTGAATACCAAAAGCTACGTGCAGTGACATCTTGGGACCTCTCACTGATAACATTTGGGCAGAACACTCCTTTTGAAATTATCCTTGAGAGTTGAACTGTAACAAAAAATACTTGCAAACATGTACACACTGTGCAAAAATGAGTGTGCGTTGCTACAGACCAATGCTGAGGCACCTAGAGGAATGTGCATAATTGATTTACTCTGCATTAATGTGGTTTTCAGCTTCACAACTCTGTTCTTTATCTCTGGCATTTGGCAATCAAATTTCTAAGCCAGTGTCCCAAACAATGCTGCATTTCTTCAGTACCCTTCCAGAATGTTAGCATAGAACTTTGCCCTCAAGTCCTTTGAAGGGGATTTGGATCTAGATCCTATTGACTACCAGCACAGATGAACTATGGCCAATATTAAAGTATGTGTGGTTGGGACAAGATTGGATTGAATTATGTGAATGCACAGGGATGGTGAGAATTTTGCATTGAGAATCAAAATCAGTCATGATACCGCACTTTAACCCATAATGCTGAATGTTCCATTGCCGGCACAGGTGCTATTTGATTTAACAAATTCTACCAGCAGTCTGATTTTTTTTTCCTTCAAATTCCTACATGGAGTCAGTCCTAGAACACTACAGCACAGAAACAAGCTTTTTGGCCCATCTAGTCCTTGACAAACTATTTATCTGCCAAATCCCATTGGCCAACACCTGAACCATAGCTTTTCATACTGCACCAATCCATCTACTTATCCAAATTTCTCTGTTGGAATTGAACCCACATCCACCACTTCTTCTGGAAACTTGTTCCACACTCTCGCCATCATCTGAGTGAAAAAACTCCCCCCATCTTCCCCTTAACCATTTCACCTTTCACCCTTAATGTGTGATCTCTAGGTTCTAGTATCTCCCAACCTCAGTAGTAAAAGCCTGCCTGCATTTACACAATCTATGCCTCTCGTAATAAGAACAATGGTCCCATCACTAATCACTGTGGCACACCATTAGCCACACTCCACTGTTCACAGGCCTACTGTCAGAGAGGCAACCATCAACTTCCACTCTCCGGCTTCTCCCATGAAGCCAATGTCTAATCCAATTTACTCCCTCATCTAGAAACCTTGACCAACCTCCAATGTGGAACCTTGTCAAAGGCCTTGCTAAAGTCCACATAGACAACATCCACTCCCTTGACTTCATCAACTTTCCCGTAGCTTCCTCAAAAAAAACTAAAGATTAGTTAGACATGATTTACTACACACATAGCCATGTTGACTTTCCCTAATTAGTTCCTGTCTATTCAAATTCTTGTATATCTGGTCCTTTAGAATACCTTCCACTGACTTGCCCACTACTGAGGTGATCAGGCTCACTGGTCAATAGTTTCCTGGCTCATTCTTAGAGCCATTTTTTAAACAATGGAACAACATCAGCTATCCTCCAGTTCTCCAGCACCTCACCTGTGGCTAAGGTCATCTGAAGCACCTCTGCTAGGGCCCCTGCAATTTCTGCATTAGCTTCCCACAGGGTCCAATGGAACACCTTGTCAGGCCCTGGGAATTTATCCATCCTAATTTTCCTTAAGACAGCAAATATCACCTCCTCTGTAATCTGTGTAAGGTCCATGACATAATTGCTGCTTTACCTCACTCTATAAACTCTTGTGTCCATCTCCCGAGTAAACACTGATGCAGAAACTCCATTTAAGATCTCCCCACCTCTCTTTTGGCTCTACTCCCAGATGACCACTTTGATCTTCCAGATGCCCAATTTTGTCCCTTGCTATCCTTTTGCTATTAATATATCTGTAGATGCCCTTGGGATTCTTCTTCACTTTGTCCGATAGAATAACCTTATGCCTCCTTTTAGCTCTCGTGATTTCCTCCTTTAATGTTCTCTTGCATTTCTTATACTCCTAAATATCTCATTTGCTCCTACCTGCCTATACCTGCTATGCACCTCCTTCTTTTTCATAATGAGGGCCTCAATCTCTCTCAGACCGAGGTTCCCTAAACATGTTATCCTTGCCTTTTATTCAGACAGGAACATACAAGCTCTGTACTCTCAAAATTTCACTTTTGAAGGCCTCTCACTTGCCAAGTACACTTTTGACTGAAAACTGCCTGTCCCAATCCACACACGCCAGATCTTTCCTGATACCATTCTGACAGCATCTGCAATCTTTTGTGCCAAATTAAGTTATCCCTCCACACACTTAAAAAAAAAATAACATTCATGAATTTATTTTCAAGATTTCTACATGGGTAAGCTGGTCAGTAATAAGTTTCTCTTACCAGGATGACATGCTAAAGAAAATAGATAAGGGAGGAAAAATATAACCCCAAACTGATTAAGCCAATATCTTAAACCTATGTGCATTTGAGAAGTAAGATTCCACAAAAACTAAACACTATGAAACAATATTCTTTCAATAGCAACCAATTCTTATGTTTGCTCAAAACTGGCTGATATCTGCTAGTTCTGTACTCTAGATCCAAATGCGATGTTCCTGAGATGGAACCAAAACTTGTAAATTGCACAATATTTCAAGAAATGTCAAAATCTAACACTTTGTTAAAATTGCTTTTTTAAGTTGCTTCAATGAAAGAATGTCATGCATGTATAAAATTTATTAATCATATGTGCATCTTAACACAGTGAAATGCATTGCTTGCATTTGATGTGTTGGAGGTAGCCTGCAAGTGTCTGGGGCGAATAATGTTCAGTAGAACAACACACAGCCAGCGTATACAACAAGCACCAGCAGCAAAACAAACCCCTTTCCATCTCCCCCACCCACACACATAGACAGATCCTCAATCCCAGGACAAACTGTCTCTGGGCTTCTGAGAGCCAGACCATGGCCCAAGACTTGCAGACATCAGGCATCCAAACTCTGGTCTCACCCACAACGTCATTGGCAATAAAACTATTGGGATTATCCAGTGTTCCTTTATAGAGGACAAACTCCAGAGGATTTGACCATTAGTAGATTTTTTTTGTACTTCCTATGAGTAAATTATTGTTCAGGAGCAGTGAAGCACCAATTGCTAATTACCCTGAAATTTCTCCCCAGTTAATGACATCAAAAGCTCTCAGAGCTCCATCAATTTGTAGTCAATCCTGATCTGTGACGAGTATGGAATTTGCAGTTATTTGTGTAACCATATGGATTTCCCCTGGGTGCTCTAGTTTCATCCCTCATCTCAAAGGCTGGCTGATTAGTGGGTTAATTGGCTATTTAAAATTGCCTTGATGTTGGTGACTGATAGAGAACCAGGGTAGAATGGATGAGCATGGAAGAATACAATAGAGAGATAAGTAGGGGAACATGATTGGTGGGATTGCTGAGACCTGGCTTAGACTCCAGAGACCAAATGGCAATTTCCTGCATTATACAAGAACAAGAAGAAATTGTTACTCCAAACTCATGTCATTCAATTTATACACAAAAGGGGTGTAACAGTTGTCGGTGCTGCAACAAAATGCTGAAGGTCTGTTTTAGATGTAAAATTCCCAAACTGTAAATTTCAATTCCTGAGATTTTTTTCTCTCTTGTAAGACACTCCTTAAATCCTCTTTAATCATGCTTTTGATTATCTGTCCTAATATTTCATTAAGGGACTTAGTCAAATTTTGTGCGACAAAGTTTCTGCTCTTAAAAGGCACCTTCCTGCATTTTGCTACATTGGAAGTTCTATCTTAGTGCAGGTTGTTTGAAAGTACATAACACAAACCAAGTGGTGTATTCCTACAAAGTTGGAGACTGTAGGGTTTTTAAAAAAAATATCTAAAAGCAATTTTATAAGAGTTGGATAAAACTATTGGTACAGTAGATATTACATTGTGGATGCTGACAAGTTTTTGCTCCATTCATTCAACAGAAACTAATAATCGATCAGCTCTGGCAAAGATTTTATGCTAATGCTAATTTCTCAAGGTATACCACAACCTCAGCAAAATATGTGTGTTCTGTCAGTCACAGAACAAAATAGTGTATTTAAAATAACTTGCCTGAACACATGGATTTACACTTTCATGTTTTATAAAATCCTTTGGATTATTTTTCAGAGGTCAAGGTCACAGCTAGGTAAGATGATTACTACTGGTTCCCTTTGTAGTCCTACAAGTGCCTTTTTTTAAAACTTTTTTTATTGTGTTTTCAAATAGTTACAGAATAAAAGTGTGTGAAAAAGAAAATATGTGTTACCCATCCCCCCTCCCCTTAACCCCTCCCCCCTAACATCCCTATTGAAAAAAAGAAGCAAGAAAGAAAGAAAGAAAAAAAAAGAATGCCTGGATATTGGAAGATCCCCACATGCTCCATGGAGTTCGTAATAACTTTAGTATATATATTTATTTCTTTCCCCAAGTAACCAATTATTTCATCTTCGGAGCACCTATATATTTAATCCTGTCTTTTGTAAATAAGGGCGCCAAATTTTCAAAAATGTTTCAATTCCTTTTTTAACATTACTTTTGGAAGTACAAAAGTCTTGCAATCTCTAGTTTTGCATGATAATGCCATTTGTTTAACTCTTAGGAGTTTAGGAGGACGATGGCACCTAATGGCGACTCCTTTGCTTACATCTTCGGAAATAGCCCTATTTCTATCTTTAATATCTCTTTTTTAACTTTTCAGGGTTCTTTTGAAGACCCTGACCTGAAGTTATATGCTGACTTCAGTTCTTTGTGGGAATGGGACCCGCACTCAGGGTCTCACGACTGGCCACTTTTTGATATGCCGAAGACACGGCCCAGAAGACCAGTGCACCTTCAGGGTGCCGGATTTTCATGGCTCTGGAGGCGGGCGGACTCGAGGTTGGTGCCTCTGTCTAATGCGTCGTGGGAGATGGAAAATTGAAAGCAGCGAGCTGGATGTGTGCCAGAGACCCGAGTTCTTCGTGCACAAAGCTTGGAAAAAGTGACAAAACAGACCTTCAACACCATAAATTGGCGAGTTGTTTGGCTATGTCTTCCCTCTGGCTGTGAAACGGGGACACCACTTTTTTCCATTGTTAGAGAGAGAGAGAGTGAGAGAGGGAGCCTGTGGTATGTCGAATACTGGGTGAACTAGTAGTCTTTGGGGTACTGCAAGTCCGTGTCTTTATTGATGCTTTGCTGCACGCTTGAGAGCTCGGTGGGGGTGCCGATGCTTTCTTTTGCTGGTGGGGGAGGGGTTGTTACTTACTGCTGCTTGTGTGTGGGGGGGGATCTGGGGGGGGCTGCTTTGGGGTTCTAACATTTAACTGTCATTCATTCTTTGGGACTCTCCTCTGTTTCTGTGGATGCTTGTGAAGAAAAAGGATTTCAGGATGTATATCGTATACATTCCTCTGACATTAAATGTAGCTATTGAAATGTATTGAAACTCTTTTTCTGTCTCAGATGGCAGCTTTCCTTCCTCCATTTTCCCCCTACTGTATAAACTTGTAAATTAGGTGTTAGTTTTTGAGCTACTTTGGATTTCAAATGAACGTTGCCTGAGAAATTGGCTTGTGAAGCCAAAAGTCAAACCATTCAGCTGTTCAACTGGCACAGCAATTAGGGTTTGAATTAAAATCTATGGAATCAATTGACGTCTGCCATCCAGCCCTCGGGTGGCATGGATGATTTGGGCCAAAAGGCCTGTTTCCATGTCCAATTCCTTCTCCATATTGCAATTGCCACTGCTCAATTTATGCTGTTTCAATTTTTTTTATTGTGGTATTGTGATAAACACCTACATCAGATTGCTGTTCGATGACCATAGCTCCCCATTTAGCACCATCATTCTACAGTCCTGATAGCTAAGCTACAGAACCTGGGCCTCTGTACCTCCCTCTGCAACTGGATCCTTCACTTCCTAACCAGAAGACCACAATCTGTGTGGACTGGTAATAACATCTCCTCACTGACGATCAGCACTGTGTACTCCAAAGCTGTGTGTTTAAGTCACTGTTCTACTCCCTCAAAACCTATGACTGTGTGGCTAGGCATAGCTCAACAAGAACAAGAAGAAAAGAAAAGCTTACAAAAGGTTCAGAGAGCTAGGTAATGTTAGAGATCTAGAAGATTATAAGGCTAACAGGAAGGAGCTTAAGAAGGAAATTAGGAGAGCCAGAAGGGGCCATGAGAAGGCCTTGGTGGGCAGAATTAAGGAAAACTGCAAGGCATTCCACTTGAATGTCACGAGCAAGAGGATAAGAAGTGAAAGAATAGGACCTATCAAGTGTGACAGTGGGGAAGTGTGTATGGAACCGGAGGAAATAGCAGAGGTACTTAATGAATACTTTACTTCAGTATTCACTATGGAAAAGGCGCTTAGTGATAATAGTGATAACTTGCAGAAGATTGAAAAGCTTGAGCATGTAGATATTAAGAAAGAGGATGTGCTGGAGCTTTTGGAAAGCATCAAGTTGGATAAGTCTCTGGGCCCGGATGAGATGTACCCCAGGCTACTGTGGGAGGCGAGGGAAGAGATTTCTGAGCCACTGGCGATGATCTTTGCATCATCGATAGAGACAGGAGAGATTCCAGAGGATTGGAGGGTTGCGAATGTTGTTCCTTTATTCAAGAAAGGGAGTAGAGATAGACCAGGAAATTATAGACCAGTGAGTCTTACCTCAGTGGTTGGTAAGTTGATAGCGAAGATCCGGAGACACAGGATTAATGAACATTTGGAGAGGTATAATATGATTAGGAATAGTCAGCATGGCTTTGTCAAGGGTAGGTTGTACCTTACGAGCCTGATTAAATTTTTTGAGGATGTGACTAAACATATTGATGTAGGAAGAGCAGTAGATGTAGTTATATGGATTTCAGCAAGGCATTTGATAAGGTACCCCATGCAAGGCTTATTGAGAAAGTAAGGAGGCATGGGATCCAAGGGGACATTGCTTTGTGGATCTAGAACTGGCTTGCCCACAGAAGGCAAAGAGTCGTTTTAGATAGGTCATATACTGCATGGAGGTCGGTCACCAGTGGTGTGTCTCAGGGATCTGTTCTGGGACCACCACTCTTCGAGATTTTTATAAGTGACCTGGATGAGAAGTGAAGGGATGGGTTAGTAAATTTGCTGATGACACAAAGGCTGATGGTGTTGTGGATAATATAGAGGGCTGTCAGAGGTTACAGTGGGACATCAATAGGATGCAAAACTGGGCTGAGAAGTCGCAGATGGAGTTCAACCCAGAGAAGTGCGAAGTGTTTCATTTTGGTAGGTCAAATATGATGGCAGAACATAGTATTAATTACTTCAGTATTCACTATAGAAAAGGACCTTGGTGATTGTAGTGATGACTTGCAACAGACTGAAAAGCTTGAGCATGTAGATATTAAGAAAGAGGATGTGCTGGAGCTTTTGGAAAGCATCAAGTTGGATAAGTCGCCAGGACCGGATGAGATGTAACCCAGGCTACTGTGGGAGGCGAGGGAGGAGATTGCTGAGCCTCTGGCGATGATCTTTGCATCATCAATGGGGATGGGAGAGGTTCCGGAGGTTGCAGATATTGTTCCCTTATTCAAGAAAGGGAGTAGAGATAATCCAGGAAACTATAGACCAGTGAGTCTTACCTCAGTGGATGGTAAGTTGATGGAAAAGATCCTGAGATTTATGAACATTTGGAGAGGTATAATATGATTAGGAGTAGTCAGCATGGCTTTGTCAAGGGCAGGTCCTGCCTTATGAGCAAACATGAGGAAATCTGCAGATGCTGGAAATTCAAACAACAACACACACAAAATGCTGGTGGAACACAGCAGGCCAGGCAGCATTTATAGGGAGAAGCGCTGTCGACGTTTCGGGCTGAGACCCTTCATCAGGACTAACCGAAAGGAAAGATAGTAAGAGATTTGAAAGTAGTGGGGGGAGGGGGAAATGCGAAATGATAGGAGAAGACCAGAGGGGGTGGGATGAAGCTAAGAGCTGGAAAGCTGATTGGCGAAAGTGATACAGAGCTGGAGAAGGGAAAGGATCATGGGACGGGAGGCCTCAGGAGAAAGGGGGAGGGGAACACCAGAGGGAGATGGAGAACAGGCAGAGTGATGGGCAGAGAGAGAGAGAGAGAGAGAGAGAGAGAGAGAGAGAGAGAGAGAGAGAGAAACAAAACAAACAACTAAATATGTCAGGGATGGGGTAAGAAGGGGAGGAGGGGCATTAACGGAAGTTAGAGAAGTCAATGTTCATGCCATCAGGTTGGAGGCTACCCAGCCGGTATATAAGGTGTTGTTCCTGCAAACTGAGTTTGGATTCATTTTGACAATAAAGGAGGCCATGGATAGACATATCAGAATGGGAATGGGACATGGAATTAAAATGTGTGGCCATTGGGAGATCCTGCTTTCTCTGGCAGACCAAGCGTAGGTGTTCAACGAAACGGTCTCCCAGTCTGCGTCGGGTCTCACCAATATATAAAAGGCCACACCGGGAGCACCGGACGCGGTATACCACACCAGCCAACTCACAGGTGAAGTGTCGCCTCACCTGGAAGGACTGTCTGGGACCCTGAATGGTGGTGAGGAAGGAAGTGTAAGGGCAGGTGTAGCACTTGTTCCGTTTACAAGGATAAGTGCCAGGAGGGAGATCGGTGGGAAGGGATGGTGGGGACAAGTGGACAAGGGAGTCACGTAGGGAGCGATCCCTGTGAAAAGCAGAAAGAGGGGGGGAGGGAAAAATGTGTTTGGTAGTGGGATCCCATTGGAGGTGGCAGAAGTTACGGAGAATTATAGGTTGGACCTGGAGGCTGGTGGGGTGGTAGGTAAGGGGGGAACCCTATCCCGAGTGGGGTGGCGGGTGGGTGGGGTGAGGGCAGATGTGCGGGAAATGGGAGAGATGCGTTTGAGAGCAGAGTTGATGGTGGACGAAGGGAAGCCCCTTTGTTTAAAAAAGGAAGACATCTCCTTTGTCCTGGAATGAAAAGCCTCATCCTGAGAGCAGATGCGGCAGAGACGGAGGAATTGTGAGAAGGGGATAGCCTTTTTGCAAGAGACAGGGTGGGAAGAGGAATAGTCCAGGTAGCTGTGAGAGTCTGTAGGCTTATAGTAGATATCAGTAGATAGGCCGTCTCCAGAGATGGAGACAGAAAGATCAAGAAAGGGGAGGGAGGTGTTGGAAATGAACCAGATAAATTTGAGGGCAAGGTGAAAGTTGGAGGCAAAGTTAATGAAGTCGACGAGCTCAGCATGCGTGCAGGAGGCAGCACCAATGCAGTCGTCAATGTAGCGAAGGAAAAGAGGGGGATGGATACCCGTATAGACTTGGAACATGGACTGTTCCACAAAGCCAACAAAAAGGCAGGCATAACTGGGACCATACGGGTGCCCATGGCTACACCCTTGGTTTGGAGGAAGTGGGAGGAGCCAAAGGAGAAATTATTGAGAGTAAGAACTAATTCCGCTAGACAGAGGAGAGTGGTGGTAGAGGGGAATCAGTTAGGTCAATTGATGCACCAATCAATAACTCTCTGAGACGTGAGGCGAGATATTGGCTTTTATTGACTGGAAGAAAGAACAAGCAGCAATTGACCACCATGCTACATCCTGGAGACTGAGGGCCGGGCTCAGGCCTCAATCGCCTTTATACCGAGGTCTGTGGGAGGAGCCATGGTCAGTGGGAGGGGCCACAGGAGCAGTCGGGGGGGGCGTGTCCAGACAGGTATATGTAGTTCACCACAGTCACCCCCCTTTTGTTTTAAAAGAGAGTCCCCATGGGGCAAAGTTTCTTACAAGTATATTTACAGGTTAAGTCTATCAGGTGGTCAAATCTATCGCTGCGATCTATGTAGCACTGGCTGTGATTGCACAGGTGCCGGTGGTGATTGCACCGGAGACGGTGGTTCTGCTGGTTCCGGCCTAACTAGAGGTGTCAGCCCACTAGGCGTCAGTGATCCCTCATGTGTGTGCGAGGCGCCCGGTATAGGAGTGTCGTGAGGAGTCTGTGTAGGGCTCGGTGTGCGCGGTGTCACCTCGGGTACAGGGTTCATAGTTACCGTGGAGTGTTCGGGGTAGTGGTCTGCTGCTGCTGCGGGCGCCAGGTCGCCGGGTCCCGCCCATCAGGTAAGACCACGTAGGCACATTGGGGGTTCGCATGTAGAAGGTGAACCCTCTCGACCAGCGGGGAGTATTTATTGCTCCTCACATGTTTCCGGAGTAGCACTGGCCCTGGGGACGTCAGCCAAACTGGTAGGGTGGTCCCAGTGGCAGACTTCCTGGGAAAAGAGAATAGGCGCTCGTGAGGGGTGGCATTGGTGGACGTACATAACAGGGAGCGGATAGAGTGGAGTGCCTCGGGGAGGACCTCCTGCCATCGAGAGACCGGCAACCCTTTTGACTTAAGGGCTAAAAGTGTGGCCTTCCACACTGTGGCATTCTCCTTCTCCACCTGTCCATTTCCCCGGGGATTATAGCTCGTGGTCCGACTAGTAGCAATGCCCCTAGCCAGCAGGTACTGGCGCAGCTCATCACTCATAAAGGAGGACCCTCTATCACTGTGGATATAGCAGGGATATCCGAACAGAGTGAAGAGCTGGCGCAGGGCTTTTATGACGGACGTGGTAGTGGTGTCGGGGCAGGGAATGGCAAAGGGGAACCGTGAGTACTCGTTGATAATGTTGAGAAAGTAGACATGGCAGTTGGTGGAGGGAAGGGGGCCCTTAAAGTCAACACTCAGTCGCTCAAAGGGGCGGGTGGCCTTGATAAGTTGCGCCTTTTCAGGATGGTAGAAGTGCGGTTTGCACTCAGCGCAGACTTGGCAGTCCCTGGTCATTGTCCTGATGTCCTCAAGGGAGTACAGCAGGTTCCAGGCTTTCACGAAATGGTAAAATCGGGTGACCCCTGGGTGGCAGAGATGTGCATGGAGGGTGTATAGCTGGTCGAGCTGTGCGCTGGCACACGCTCCCCGGGATAGGGCATCAGGGGTCTCATTGAGTCTGCCAGTCCGGTACAGGATATCATAGTTGTAGGTGGAGAGTTCTATTCTCCACCGCAAAATTTTATCGTTTTTGATTTTGCCCCGCTGTTGGTTGCTGAACATGAACGCAACTGAGCGCTGGTTGGTCAGCAAGGTGAACCTTTTGCCAGCGAGATAGTGCCTCCAGTGCCTAATAGCTTCCACTTTGGCCTGGGCTTCTTTCTCCACCGCGGAGTGCCGAATTTCAGGGCCTTGAAGGATACGAGAAAAGAATGCTACTGGCCTGCCTGCCTGCTTGAGGGTAACAGCCAGCGTGAAATTGGAGGCGTCACTCTCTACTTGGAAGGGAATGGTCTCGTCCTCCGCATGCATCGTTGCTTTGGCAATGTCCCCTTTAATGCGGCTGAAGGCCGCGCAGGCCTCAGCAGAGAGGGGAAATGTGGTAGACTTGACTGGGGGGCAGGCCTTGTCTGCGTAATGGGGGACCCATTGGGTGTAATAGGAAAAGAAGCCCAGGCACCGTCTGAGGGCTCTGAGGGTGGTGGGAAGAGGGAGTTCTAACAGGGGGCGCATACGGTCGGGATCAGGGCCAATGATCCCGTTTTCCACGACATACCCAAGGATAGCGAATTGGGTGGTTCCGAACACACACTTGTCCCTATTATAAGTAAGGTTCAGGGCTTTGGCCACTTGGAAAAATCGTTGGAGGTTGGCATTGTGATCCGGCCAGTCGTGACCACAGATGGTGATGTTATCCAGATAGGGAAATGTGGCCTTCAGTTGCCACATGCAGAATATAACGCAAAGTCCCGATATTCTGTGCCCTGCACCACCAATGTTGCTTCACAACTCACCCGGATGTCTGTGGAATGCGACCCAGAAGCCATGGTGACCCTCTGGCTTACCGGCCGTGTCACGAGTCCGCAGCATTGCACTGTGTCCGGGTCAATAAAACTCTCAGTGCTGCCCGTGTCAAACAGGCAGCTAGTCCTGTGCCCCTCCACCAGGATGTCCATCATTGACCTTGCAAGCTGGTGTGGGGCGCTTTGGTCGAGGGTTACGGAGGCCAGAGTTAAACTGCTGTCTTGGTGCCTGGTAAGCACTGGTGGGTCGGGGGCG
This sequence comes from Hemitrygon akajei, assembly GCF_048418815.1. NCBI lineage: Eukaryota > Metazoa > Chordata > Chondrichthyes > Myliobatiformes > Dasyatidae > Hemitrygon > Hemitrygon akajei. The sequence continues at coordinate 162,941,362 of NC_133129.1, read as the reverse complement.
GGGCAAGGTGGCGCCGACAAAGATGGCCGCCCCCATCCGGGCAGGCAAGATGGTGGCCCCCATGCCTCGCACGAGGCGGGCAGGCAAGATGGTGGCGACCAAGATGGCGGCCCCCATGCCTCACACGCAGCGCTGCCCGACCCCACTCGTGGTTTAGACTTACAGACCTTGGCGAAATGGCCCTTCTTCCCGCAGCTGGAGCAGGTCGCTTCTCGGGCCAGGCAGCATTTTCGGGGGTGCTTTTCGAGTTCGCAGAAGTAACACTGCGCAGACTTGTGACTGGCAGCAGCTGTGGTCGGGTTCGGGGAGTTCGCGGACTCACGACTGGCGTTGGCGTTGGCGAATTCGCTCGTGGGAACCGCCGGCGGCGGGGTCTGAGGTGTCCATGGAACCGGCGGGGAATCGTGCGGCTGGACAGTGTCAGCGTTGTGCAGAGCAGCCTCCAGCGTGTCGGCCATCTCGATCGCTGAGCGTAAGGTAAGATCGGCATTTTCCAGCAGCCGCTGGTGCACGTACACTGACCTGATCCCCGTAACAAAGGCAACTCTTACCAGGAGCTCCGAATGCTGCTCAGCCGTCAGACCTTTGCAGTCGCAAGTTCGCATGAGTGTCTGTAGGGCTCGGAGAAACACGGCGCTCATCTCATCGGGTTGCTGTCGTCGCGTCGCTAAGCGATGTCTTGCATAGACGGTGTTCACCGGCCGCAGGTACTGTCTTTTGAGGGCGTCCAGCCCCTTGGTAGGTTGGCAGGTCTCTGATAAGTGAGTAAACTTTTGGGGTGACCCTCGAGAGGAGAATTCTGTGCATAACAGCGTGCTCAGTCGCACTAACTTCCTCCAAGTATGATTGGAAGCATGCAAGCCAGAGTTCAAAGGCAAGAGCTGCTTCAGGGGCTTGGGGGTCCAAATCCAATTTTTCCGGGCATAAAATACTTTCCATGTTTTAAAACTTCCAGTCAATAAAATTGATGCACCATCAATAACTCTCTGAGATGTGAGGTGAGATATAGGCTTTTATTGACTGGAAGAAAGAACAAGCAGCAATTGACCACCATGCTACATCCTGGAGACTGAGAGGCAGGGCTCAGGCCCCAATCACCTTTATACCGGGGTCCGTGGGAGGAGCCACAGGAGCAGTCAGCAGGGGGGGCGTGTCCAGACAGGTATATGTAGTTCACCACAGTCTGGAATCCAAAAAAAAGCGAAGAGCTTCGAAACCATCTCGGTGGGGGATGGAGGTATATAGGGACTGGACGTCCATGGTGAAAATAAGACGGTGGGGGCCAGGGAACTTAAAATCATTGAAAAAATTCAAAGCATGAGAAGTGTCACGAACATAGGTGGGAAGAGATTGAATAAGGGGGGATAAGACAGTGTCAAGGTATGCAGAAATGAGTTCAGAGGGGCAGGAGCAAGCTGAGACAATAGGTCTACCTGGACAGGCAGGTTTGTGGATCTTGGGTAGGAGGTAGAAACGGGAAGTGCGGGGTGTGGGAACTATGAGGTTGGTGGCAGTGGATGGGAGATCCCCAGAGCTGATAAGGTTGGTGATGGTATAGGTGACAATGGCCTGGTGCTCCTTAGTGGGGTCATAATCAAGGGGTAAATAAGAGGAGATATCAGAGAGTTGTCGCTGTGCCTCGGCCAGGTAGAGGTCAGTACACCAGACAACAACAGCTCCCCCCTTATCAGCAGGTTTTATAGTGAGGTTGGGATTGGTGCGGAGGGAGCGGAGAGCAGAGTATTCGGAAGGAGTTAGGTTGGAATTGGAACAGAGTGTAGTGAAGTCGAGACTGTTGATGTCCCGTCGGCAATTAGCAATAAAGAGATCCAGAGGAGGCAGAATATGATGACAGAATATAGTATTAGTTGTAAGACTCTTGGCAGTGTGGAGGATCAGAGGGATCTTGTGGTCCGAGTCCATAAGACACTCAAAGTAGTTGTGCAGGTTGACTCTGTGGTTAAGAAAGCGTACGGTGTATTGACCTTCATCAATCGGGGACTTGAATTTAAGAGCCAAGAGGTAATATTGGAGCTATATAGGATCCTGGTCAGACCCCACTTGGAATACTGTGCTCAGTTCTGGTTGCCTCACTACAGGAAGGATGTGGAAGCCATAGAAAGGGTGCAGAGGAGATTTACAAGGATGTTGCCTGGATTGGGGAGCATGCCTTATGAGAATAGGTTGAGTGAACTCGGCCTTTTCTCCTTGGAGCAATGGAGGATATGAGGTGACCTGATAGAGGTGTATAAGGTGATGAGAGACATTGATCGTGTGGATAGTCAGAGGCTTTTTCCCAGGGCTGAAATGGTTGCCACAAGAGGACACAGGTTTAAGGTGCTGGGGAGTAGGTATAGAGGAGATGTCAGGGGTAAGTTTTTACTCAGAGAGTGGTGAGTGCATGGAATGGGGTGCCGGCAACAGTGGTGGAGGCGGACACGGTAGGGTCTTTTAAGAGACTTTTGGATAGGTATATGGAGCTTAGAAAAATAAAGGGCTATGAGAAAGCCTAGTAATTTCTACGGTAGGGACATGTTCAGCACAACTTTGTGGGCCGAAGGGCCTGTATTGTGCTGTAGGTTTTCTATGTTTCTAACACAAACCCATCCTTATAGAGGGATTAGAAGTGGAGAGAGTGAGCAATTTAAAGCTCCTGGGTGTCAAGATCTCCTAGGATCTAATCTGGTCCCAACATATTAATACAGCTATAAAGAAGGATGACAGCAGCTATCTTTTATTATGAATTTGAAGAGACTTGGTTTGTCAACTCAAACACTCAGAAACCTCCACAGATGTACCGTGGAGAGCATTCTGACAGGCTGCATGTATGGGTTGGAGGGGCTACTGCACAGGACCGAAAGAAGCTGCAGAAAGTTGTAAAATTAGTCAGTTCCATCTTGAGCACTAGCCTTCGTAATATCCAAGATGTCTTCAAGGAATGGTGCTTCAGAAAAGTGACATCCATTATTAAGGACCCCCATCACCCAGGGCATGCCCTCTTCTCACTGTTACTGTCAGAAAGGAGGTACAGAATCCTGAAAGCTCACACACAGTGATTCAAGACCAGCTTCTTCCTCTCTGCCATACGATTCCTAAATAGACATTGAACCCACGAATGTTAACTTACTTTTTAAAAATAAATATTATTTCTGTTTTTGCACTATTTTTAACCTATTCAATATACATACAATACTGTAATTTCATTTATTCTATATTTATCATGTATTGCATTGAACTGCTGTGCTAAGTTAACAAATTTCATGACACATGCCAGTGATAATAAATCTAATTCTGATTCAGCTTTGTATCTTACTCAGTAATTTTACAAGAAACCACAGAGGTGTGTCTGTAGCTCCAAATTGGCCTGATCAGATAGCGAACCCAAGGAGTTTCTGTAACTAATCTGGTAGTTTTGTAGTGATCAGTGCTAATTTTTATTGCAGATTATTAACTTAAGTTCCAAAGCAGCTTGCTGGGATGTTTAACCCATTTCAATGGATTACCAGTTTGATTACTTTTTGGAGTATGGTGATCAGGTAATGGTTATTTATATTTGGACTTACTCACTTGTGCAATGTTCAGAAAATATATGATGGCATTCAAATAATAAATCATCTTTCACAGAGTGTGATAACTACCTTCCTCTTCTCTACATCACTCAACTTCACTTACCCAGTCATTGAAATGTTCCCACACCTATGGGCTCATTTTCAAGGACTCTTCATCTCGCGTTCTCAATATTTATTGCTTATTTATTTATTATTATTATTTCTTTCCTTTTGTATTTGCACAGCTGGTTGAATGCCCAAGTTGGTGCGGTCTTTCATTGATTCTGTTATGATTATTATTCTATTATAGATTTATTAGAAGAAAATTAATCTTAGGGTTATATATGGTGACATACATGTACTTCGATAATAAACTTACTTTGAACTTACAATTTAGAGCTTAACCACACCAACACTAACCTCTGCAAGCATGTATTACACAAAGTCACATGGAAAAAACTTGTTGAATGTCAAATTGTTATTTTTCTTGTATTTTCCTTAAAATATACGGAAAATTTCCCGTGCTTGCATTTATTTTCATATAATCACCTAATTCTTCAGTGGATTTTTCAGCAATCTTAGTACAGTTGCTTCTGTATTTTCCTAGAAGCGTCTTGGTTTTCTGCAGCAGGTGTCACACCACTTGAATCTGGCTATCTTATAAGTTAATTGTTATCACTGGAATTTCATTATCTCTAGTCTGGGTATGAGAGAACCAAGATTGCTTCTTTTCTTGGTCTTTCCTTCGTTTTCTCAGCTCACCTTTCTTTGTTCATGTTTTGTTCTTGTAACACTTAATAAAATTGCTTCCCAATAAGTTTTATGCCCCATTCTTGACTTCCAAAGAACCTTTGGATCATGAAAACACCAAGATTCAACCGAGTATAGTCATTTTTCTTGCAGATATAATCAACAATTGGAGAAAGTATATAACAAATGTTGGTTTCACTAATTTCCTTAAGATGTTTTATCAACCAATATTGATTATGTAAGGATCATAGAATGTAAACCTTGTGCAAATCCAGTTTTAATGTGGAAGACTATTAAAAGACTGGATTTGGCAGAGTTGAAGTGGTCTCCAGGGTCAGAAATTCCATCTGGGAATTGTAACATGATTAGCTATTCTGAGTCGCCGGACAAACAGAAGTTTCCCTAGGGCCATGTCACGCTATTGGAGTGAAATGGCCTCATTTTTTCAGCTCAAGGCAAATAATAATCAAAGAGTTTAGTGTTTCAAATACAAGTTTTTTTAAGGAAGTCCTCAAAACAAGGAATTCCTGCAAAGCAAGTATAAATACAAACTTAAATTCAATAAGAAAAACATGAGTGTGATTAATTCATTACTGTACTTGAAGGGCACTCCTTGTTCCTATTTCCTATAAATTATTATACATTTCAGCATTTAGGGAGACAGTTTTTATATTAAAAAATCCATGGCTCATGTTGTCTCCCATTCCCACTGTTGCAAAATTCACAAAATATATATATGTGATTGGTGAAAGGATTATTCACACCTGAGGAATTATTTTGCACAGTAAATTAATCTGGTCTAAACTGATATGGTCCATTAAACCTTCCTTAGTAGTGAAACTGCATGTCCACTAGGTATATAAGTATTCCTGCAGTCACTTGTATATGTTGTATGCAATTAAATCCAATTTCCTTTTGTTTTAAATAAACATCAAGCTGAGGTAAGCAATGGGAGTGATAGTGACAGACGCTAACATGTTCTCCTTTTTAAACAATAGCATCGTAACTGCTCAAAACACTGCAGGCAAGTGCAAGCAGGGGATTTGAGGATGTGTATATTTTGACCGAGTCATAGAATGTAAAGAGGAACACTCATGACAGCTGGAACAATTTCTTCTCTTAGCTGTCAGTTGTATTTCCCTTTCTGTCAACTAACTGAAGCTGAACAAGTTGTTTGCAGCCACAGTATTGTGTTTAATCCTGGGATAAGCTTTGGAGCACAGCTTCTTTTTGCCAACACTTAGAATGCTGATATCAACTGATTCTTTCCCCGCCTCTGCTTTCTTGCTGCTGAAACTCTCGTTTGTGTGTAGATTTACCTATCCCAACACACTCCTGGCCAGTTCACCTAGTTCTACTGATTTACAGCAGATCCATGCTCTAACTCACACTTCTTTGATACATCATCCAATATTGAATCCCATTTGTGCAATAGATCTCTATTAAATTTCATGCTTTTGACTTCAAATCCATCCATGTTCTGTATGATTTTTATTGCATCTGAAGGTATGTGCACTCCTCTAATTGTCTTTAATTATCCCCAAATGTAATTGTTCCATCATTGCCAACAATGCCTTAAGATAACTGACGATGGCTGATCAGCTGCCTAAATTTCCTACTCCACCGCTGCAATATTTAACCCCCATGGTTTAATTTCAAAAGAAATCAATGAGTGAATCTCCATATTCCTCTGAAATGGAGAATACCAAGAATTTACCATCCCATGAGTCGGAGGGAAAAAATAATTCTCATTTCTGCAATAAAAATCCAGCCTTTTCAGTAGGAACTTTGAATTCTAATTCAGCACTGTCAAGCCAAGAACTTTGTATGTTTCTGCGATTAAGAAGTAATCTTTAAAACTTGAATTAATCCAAGCCTTTGAAATCTCTCATTGTATGATATATATTATGTTTTATAACATCAAACCATAAAACTAATTGAAAGTAAAACACAGAATTCGGAGATCTGTGTCTAATTTATTTGTACTTTTAGCATGTTGCACACTTATGACATGATGGTGTAATGATGTAAGCCATTCACAAACGTCTACATATAACCCATAATGACATGCAAAAATGCTTAATTAAACAAAATATTTACAATAGTGCTCATGCAACTCTTATTGAGAAAGTAAGGAGGCATGGGATCCAAGGGGACATTGCTTTGTGGATCCAGAACTGGCTTGCCCATAGAAGGCAAAGTGTGGTTGTAGACAAGTCATATTCTACATGGAGGTCGGTGACCAGTGGCTTGCCTCAGGGATTTGTTCTGGGACCCTTACTCTTCGTGATTTTTATAAATGATCTGGATGAGGAAGTGAAAGGATGGGTTAGTAAGTTTGCTGATGACACAAAGGTTCAGGGTGTTGTGGATAGTATGGAGGGCTGTCAGAGGTTATAGCGTGACATTGATAAGATGCAAAACTGGGCTGAGAAGTGGCAGATGGAGTTCAACCCAGATAAGTGTGAGGTGGTTCATTTTAGTAGGCCAAGTATGATGGCAGAAAACAGTATTAATGTTAAGACTCTTGGCAGTGTAAAGGATCAGAGGAATCTTGGGGTCGAAGTTCATGGGACACTCAAAGCTGCTGCACATGTTGACTCTGTGGTTAAGAAGGCATATGGTGTATTGGCCTTCATCAATCATGGGATTGAGTTCAGGAGCCGAGAGGTAATGTTGCAGCTATGTAGGATCCTGGTCAGACCCCACTTGGAATATTGTGCCCAGTTCTGGATGCCTCACTACAGGAAGGATGTGGAAGCCATAGAAAGGGTGCAGAGAAGATTTACAGAGATGTTGCCCGGATTGGGCAGCATGCCTTAGGAGAACAGGTTGAGTGAACTCAGCCTTTTTTCCTTCGAACGATGGAGGATGAGAGGTGACCTGATAGAGATGTATAGGATGATGAGAAGCATTGATTGTGTGGATAGTCAGAGGCTTTTTCCCAGGGCTAAAATGGCTAGCATGAGAAGGCACAGCTTTAAGGTGCTTGGAAGTAGGTACAGAGGAGATGTAAGGGGTAAGTTTTTTATGCAGAGAGTGGTGAGTGTGTGGAATGGGCTGCCGGTGACAGTGGTGGAGGCAGATATGATAGGGTATTTTAAGAGACTCCTGGACAGGTACATGGAGCTCAGAAAAACAGAGGGCTATGGGTAACCCTAGGTAATTTCTAAGGCAAGGACATGTTCGGCACAGCTTTGTGGGCTGAAGGCCCTGTATTGTGCTGTAGATTTCTATGTTTCTAATATTACTGAAATATTAAATACACAACACTCCTCCCTGCTCGGCTATAAACTCCAACTCAATATAGAATGCATCTCAATGATATACACAGTATATGATATTATATAACTATAATATAAGAACATGGATGTGATGCTGAGGCTTTATAAGGCATCACCTTGCGTATCATGAACAGATTTGGGCTTATAATCTAAGAAAAAATGTGCTGGCATTGGAAAGGGTTCAGAGGAGGTTCACAAGGACAATTCCGAGAATGAAAGGATTATCATATGAGGATCATGATTTAGCTCTGGCCTATACTCGCTGGAATTTAGAAGGACGAGTTGGGGGGGATCTCTTTGAAACCTTCTGAATGTTGAAAGGCCTAGACAGAGTAGATGTGGAAAGGATGTTTCCCATGTTGGGGGTGACTAGGACAAGGGGGCACAGCCTCAGGATAGAGGGGCATTTATGGTTTGTTGGATGTGGAGTATGTTGCACTGTGAAATGCAAGGAGGCAGTCGGTGAACTTCTGGTTCATTGTCAGTGTAATGTGTTCTGCTGACATTGATCGCAGTGTGTGCTTTAAACTTTGGACAAATGTTTCTGCCAAGCCGCTTGTAGCTGTGTGGTTTGGTGCAGATGAAATGTGTCTGATTCCATTCATTTTCAGGAATGACTGAAACTGTCCACATTGTCACTGACTAAGTGTTCTGGAAGGCCAGTCCTTGAGAAGAGGCCTCTCAGCACATCAGTGTGCGAGGATGTATTGGGAACACTTCTGGCCACTTTGTAACTGCATCCACTACTACCAAAGAATTTGTGCCCATGAGTGGACCAGCAAAGTCCACATAAACGTTCTGCCAGGGTAACGCAGGCCGCTCCCAGGGATGGAGAGGCACTGCTCTTAGCATCTTCTGAGTGTGCTGGCATTCCAAACAGGTGTGGCAAGCTGCTTGATCCATTGATCTATCCCAGGCCACCGGACAAAGTGCAGAGCCAACACTTCTAATTTGACTGTGCCTGGATGACCGGTAATTAGCTAGCACACTATGGAAATAATTTCAGCTATTACAGCTGAGTAATTAATAAGTGTACTGTTGAAAATCATGAAGTGGAAAATGGACAGGTGTTAAACAGACAAGATGTAAAACAAACGGTGTGATCACTAAATGTGAAATTCACCCTTTAGATGAATAACTGAGCAATTCTATTGTAAAAATACTCAGTGCCAGTTAACATACACATTCAAATAGTGGAAAGGAAACCAATGTGCATAACATTTTTTTAAGTAACATTGCTCACAAACATCTATAGGATTTGATGTCAGAGAGTCATAGAAACAGTCTCTTCAGCCCATCTAGTCCATGTCAAACTATCTGCCTAGTCCCATTGACCTGCACCCGGACCATAGCTATCCATATCCCTCCCATCCATGGACCCATCCAAACTTCTCTTAAATGTTGAAATTGAACCCGAATCCTCCTGTGTTTAAAAATCCCTAACTAGTCAAACGTGTCTGAGAAATTCAAAAACATAAAAGGATAAAGAGAGAAGCAGGACTAGACCCCTTCTCTCCCCAGTCAGGATAGCTAAAGATCAAAGATCCCCTTCAAAATTAAATTGAAGTTATGACTTTTCAGACTCCATTGAAACATTAAAGCTGTCACAGACAAATCGTTTATAACAGAGCAGTATTTGTGTTGGAAACTTCTCTGCTAAATCAGTTATTAAAGACTCTTGTCAGTTACAGAGCGTGCTTTGAATTTGTGGTTTTATATAAAAAGGCCATCTGCTTTACTGAGTTTAGGAAATCAGAATTATGGATGGGGCCAAGTATCCAAGATTAATCATGCCACCATTTTAGTGTCAAAGTTGTAACAGAGAAAGGAGTGGATTAGCATAGGATTGGTCAGAGAGTCATTTACCTAAGAGGTGAAATTTCATCACTTCCTTTTGGTCAGAAAATCAGCGCTAGCAAATCAGATCTCTGGTTTGTTTAAACAGTTAGCTTAAACTAACTGTTTAATTGTGCACATTTTTATTGTCCAGTATTGTGGTGTCCAATTATAATGGAAACTGAGTTCAATACAAGATTGGTGGTAACTCACACTGAATGCTGGAATTGAGTAGTACCTATGGAAATGAATAAGCAGTCCACATTTCAGACTGAGGCCTTTCTTCAGCACTGGAAAGGAAGGGGGAAGATCCCATAAAAAGTTATGGAGAGAGGAAGGACAATAGCTCGATGGCAATAGGGTGAAGCCAGGCGGTTAGAAAAAACTAAAGGCTGGAGAGGAAGGAATCTGATTGGAGAGGAGAATGGACCATAGGAGAAAGAGTAGGAGGAGAGGCACCAAGGGGAGGTGATAGGCAGGTGAGAAGAGGTAAGAGGGGAATAGAGGAAGTGGGGAGGGGGTGGGAAATTTTTCTTACTGGAAAGAGAAATCAATATTCATACCATCAGATTGGAGGCTACCTAGATGGAATAGAAGGTGTTGCTCCTCCACCCTGAGGGTGGCCTCTTCGAGGCACATGAGATTGCCATGGACCGACATGTTGAGAAGGGAATAGGAATCAGAATTAAAATGTCTGGCTACTGGGAAGTTCGGCATTTGGCAGATGGAGCGGCAGTGCTCAGCGCAGCAGCCCCCCAGTTTATGATGGTCTCATCAATGTAGAGGAGGCCACATTCACACACAATAGATGACCCCAACAGATTTGCAGGTGACGTGTTGCCTCACTTGGAGGGACTGTTTGGGGCTTTGAATGGAGTTGAGGGAGGAAGTGAATGGGCAGGTGTAGCACTTTGGCCACGATCCCTGTAGAAAGTGGAAGGGGGAGGGGGTAGTAAAGACATGTTCTGTGATAGGATCCCTTTGAAGATGGTGGAAGTTGTGGAGAATGGTGTGTTGGATATGGAGGCTCATGGGGTGGTAGGTAAAGATGAGGAGCACTATCACTGTTAAGGTGGCGGGAAAATGGGGTAAGCGTGGATTTTCAGGAACTGGAGGAGATGTGTGGTGGAGGAAGGAAGACCCCATTCTTTGAACGAGGAGGATATCTCTGATGTCCTAGAAAGTAAAAGAGCATCCTGGGAACAGATGCAGCAGAGACGAAGGAACTGAGAAAAGGGAATAGCATTTTTACAGGAGACAGGGTGGGAAGGGGCATACTGAAGATAACCATGGGAATCAGTAGGTTTATCAAAGATGTTGGTCAACAGTTGTCTCTAGAGATAGAGAGAGAAAGATCGAAAAATGGGAGGGAGATATCAGAAAAGGTAATCAGACAAGTCAGAGGTGTCAGAAAAGATTGATGGTAGCTTAAGCAACACCTCATTATGGCTCTGAGATAAGAACTGAAATGAACTCCTTGATGTGATATGCATTGAAGATTTGTATTTTTACTTAGTAGATTCCTAACATGGGATGAGAACTTATTCTGATGATTGAAAAGGTTCTTGATAAATAAAAATTTGGTAATATTTCCTATTTGGAAGATACTCTGAATGTAATAACTTGAGATGAGTTTATTTTGGAGTCAAAAGAGATTTGAACAACTCCCAATAGTCCACTTTCATCATCACCAGTTAGATTGCTTAATCACTGCCAAAGAACAAGATAAAAATTACCTTTATTTGCCACATGTACATGAAACATCGAAACATACAGTGAAACCCATCGTTTGTGCCAATAACTAACACAGTTCAAGGATGTGCTGGGGGCAGCCCACAAGTGTCACCATACTTCTGGCATCAACATAGCATGCCCACAACTCACCAATCCTGCTGTACATCTTTGGAATGTGAGAAGACATTGCGCTACCATGAAGAAACTCACAAGGTCGGGGGAGAGTTGCTACAACATAACAAAGCATACCAAAGGCATATTTTATCTTTTTATAAGTAATTTTGCTACCTGCGATCACAAATGCTTTGAAGGTTTTCTATTTGACTTCTTGAATATTAATACCTTAAAACTCTTAAGCCAATGTATTTACCAAGTACAATTCAAGAACTGACAGAAGGAAACTGACCTGATTTTGAACAGCGGCTAATTGGAGATCTGAAGTGTGAGAAGACGTAGCTCACTCAGGTATGCTAACTGGGTACAGAAGGTCCATGGGTTGCAGTTCACAACTGGAGAAAAGCCAATTTTGATTGTGTCAGAAAGGCTCTGGCCAATATGGATTGGGACAGGCTGTTTTCTGGCAAAGGTGTACTTGTTAAGTGGAAGACCTTCCACTTATTGTAATTTTTAGAGTGCAAAGCTTGTATGCACCTGTCAGAATAAAAAGGAAACATAACAGGTTTGGGGAACATTGGTTCTCAAATTACCTTTAGGGTCTGATTTTTAAAAAAAGGAGGTGCATAGCAGGTATAGGCAGGTAGGAACAAATAAAATACTTATTGGAGTATAAGAAATGCAAGAGAATATTTAAGAAATAAATCAGGAGGGCTAAAAGAAGGAATGAGGTTGCCCTAGCAGACAATATGAAGGAGAATCCTAAGAGATTCTACAGACAAGTTGAGAGCAAAAGAATTGCAAGGGACAAAATCGGTGCTCTAGAAGGTCAGAATTTAACCTGCAATAATTCTGCCCAAGATAACATTTTGCCCACATCTGCTAGCTGTTCCTTCTACTCTTTGGAGGTATTCTGTCTCCTATTTTAATATAAGTCTCAGGTTTGGACACCTCTTCCTCTACATTAATGTGGTAAACAGTTAAGTGTGGGATACCCATACACTTCCAATTATTGAGAAGCTGCCCTTAACTTTTTAATTTTCTTCTCCCTTCAAACCCGTGCTTCAATCCATTTTGCTCCCTCTTGCCCCTATTTCCACATCTGTTGATCTTCTGCAGTGGAACCCGATTTAAAACCTGCAAGAAAATGGCTCAAAGAAATTAGTCCTATCCAGTCAGACTTCACCACCAGTGGAGAAAGCTGCTGTGATTAAATGGGCAGAAATTTTAACGACTACTTTTCAGGCATGTGAATGTTGAAGGACAGCAAGTTGTTACCATGGACAGAATTATCAAATGTTAAGTGTATTAACTCTGCTTCATGTGGTGATGAATAATTTGGAAAGAGCAAAATTCAGACTTTTGGATGAGAAGGATTTTGCTAACACATTTAAAGTTGCGAGGCCTCATGCACCACCTAGGCACTAAAGGTTCAGACGACGATTTAAAGTTGCATTTCAATTGGGTAAGATAATTTTTTTTAATTAAGTGATGTGGCAAGAGGTAACGGAGTGAAATTCAAATCAGGACCAACTGTTTTGCAGCTTAAGATCAAAGATTTTTCTTTTTTTTTTACAAATCTGAGTTAGTTGTAGAACGGACAAAATCACACTAGGGCTCTTTATTAACAAGTTATGACAGAAAATATGTCGCGGCATCCTCAAGTTTGAACTTTGTTTCTAATAAATAGTGAAATGTAACTGTGCAAAGGCAGTTAACAGATTTTATGGCAAAAAAATTGATTTAAAGAGCTATACGGGCTAAATTTTGAAGTATTATAAACAATTATGCTGTTGTACTTTTGCTCAGATTTTGGTGGGGTATTTTAATGATTTAAGAACAATTCCAAACAAGGAATGGAGTAGGTTTCACAGCACTGAGTGGTTATTTTAATATAGTATTGCTAGTAGCATGTTTGATGCATGTTTACTCTCCCTCATTTGAGTTTGAATTCGTTCAGACTTCACGTACGTCATTTTTCAATTGCTTTCCTTCCCATCACTGAATAAGAAAAATGTTTACTTTGGCCACCATCCCACTGGAGGATGGAGTAAAACTGGAGATGTGTATAAGAGGTTGAGGGTCTCACTAGAATATAGGAAGACTTTGGACAATAGAAGCAGCTGATCCATTTCATTAGGATTTTGTGGTAACCAATAGGATTGTCATTCCTACTTGAAGTACTTGAAGCGTAGGGAAAGATATTCCTGAAATAGTGTGGGTACTGGCAAATTCTGGTTGGGTCAAGCTGCAACAGCACAACCATTCATTTTCATGTATTTTATTTCTATTTTTTGGACTTGGCAGTAGAATCTGTGAATGAGAATCTGCCTTCATTGCCTGGCAGATAGAACAGCTGATCTATTAGCTCTTTAAATATTGAAGAATGTTTTCAATAGCCTTTTTGGCTTTCTTTTGTTATTGATGAAATGCTCCTTCAATCTTACCTCTTCACTTGTGCTATCCTTTAGAGGTCATTATTTTTCTACAGTTGTGTGCAGCTATGAATATTTTGAATACTTTTTTTCGTAATGTAGTAACAGATCAAGTGACTTAGTTTTACTTGTTGGAATAGTTGAAACATTTCAGATGACAACTGATTACATGTCTTAATTTATGACTGGGAGTATATTAATATGAAGCAGACAAAAATTGTGTTAAAGATTAGGCAGTAAATTTATGTGCTTAATGGAATCAAACTGTCTAAAATATATTTACAACTGCTAGCTGAAATAATGAAAGTGCAACAAAGAATGATTTATTTAATCTTTGTTTATTTTGTATTAACAATTTGGCTTATATAAATTTTTAATTTTTATTAACATGGGTAAAAGTATAAACAGATGTCATCGTTCAAAAAATTATGTAATTATTATTTTGATAATTGCTTCCTATAACCATGAATGAAGTTGAAATTCCAGAAATGAGCATCTTTCTTCATACGCTTGACACTTTATCACAGCAGTTTCCTATCTTAAATCAGTTATACTACTTCATGTGATTTATCATTGCACAGCTGAAAAAGAGAACAGGACATAGAACGTACTGCACTCAAGCAGGTCATTTAAGCTTGCAGTTCTATGGTGGTGATATACTTTATGTGATCCTCTTCCTACCCAACTAGTCTTGGCTGGCGGTCAGCCTAATCCTCTATACTAGTGGTTCCCAACCCGGAGTCCATGGACTCCTTGGTTAATGGTAGGGGTCCATGGCATGAAAAAGGTTGCAAACCCCTGCTCTATATCTTTCCCTCTTAGCTATGTATCAGACCTCTCTTTAAATACATCCATGCTATTATCCTAAACATTGTGGTAGTTACTTCCACATTCTAATAGTCTGGTTAATGTCCTTTCTCCCAAAATGCAACATAATTTTAGTAACCATCTTTCATTCTTATTTATGGGTCCCTTTGATTTTTTTTCTTACCCCCGCCCCCAGGACAAGGGAAAACAAATTCCCAATACTTTTTTACTCAGAGAAAAGAACTACAGCCTGTTCACATTACTAACAAGATTTCAAACTGCCAAGTCCTTTCACATTTGGACCACTGCAGATGTTGTCACAATTTATTAAAGAAACCAATGATCCCAAATCTGACATTATGATCTCGCCAGCATTTAAGTATCAATTAATCAGAGACAGATCCCTGCAAGGATCTTCCCAGTGTTGGATTCAGTTATCTTTCAACTTTTCAAATGCAACTTGGGAGTGAATTGGGATTTGATGGCTATTGTTTATAGCAGATGCTGTTTAGATAAAAATCATTGTATCTCCACGCGTTCGTCAAGGGAAAAGTACAGTTGGGTGCAAACACAACATTTGCAAATGTAAACACTAAAGTCCAGAGGTTCGAAAACTGATACACTTGGATCTATCAGAGGTTTCACTGCAGCTCAGAACTCTGACTTAAACCCAAAACATTCAAGCTGTGCTGCTGTGGGTTGAAAAGATCTCATCAGCCTTTGGAACCTCTGCCTCAGTCCTTCCTCCAGATGCTTTGTAACCTTCTCCGGCTGTCTAATCCTCCAGCCTGTCGTCAGCTTCCTTTTAGTCACTCCACGTGAGCTTCAGTGTTTGCATTGCTGTGGCAGGCCATTCTTTCTCTCTTAATTCCAGCCAGTAATCCAAAATAAAGTGAACAAAAGAAAATGGGAGGACAGGAAAGGAACGGGATAGTTTGGCAGCTGGGCAAAAACTGAAAGGAACATGCCAAAGACTGAAAACAAAACAGAAAACAGGGAGAACACAAGATTCCCAAAAGAATAAAGAACTCTCTTTCTTAAAGAAAAGACCTTTAAAAAATTTCATGTCCAAAAATATGTAATCCTGATTTGCACCATCAGTTTGCTTCTGGTGACAATGCAGTCTAGGGAAATATAATGCAGGGATGTTGCACCTGAAAGCAGGCTGATATCAATGGCATTACACTACTTTTGACAGCAGTAGAGAATTTACAACATGTAAAAGTCTGGATGAAAAATGCCATTTGTATCTTTTCACCTTTAGGGTCCTGGCCAATATTTATTTCTCAATGAACAGTTAAAAGTGAATCATCTGATCATTATCATGCTGTTGGTTGGAGCTGCTGTAGACACGTTATTTGCTGTGCTTCTCAGAAAGTGGCTGCACTTTAAAAGTATTTCATTTGTTGTGAAGTCCTTTGGGATGTCCTGAGGTTTTTGAAAGACAACCTTTTACTTTTTTTTCCAACGGACCTGCTGGGCATTTCCAACATGCTCTGTTTGCATTTCATTCTATTGCGTGGGTGTTGCTGCTGCTTTTAAAAATGTAATAATGAAGAGGAAATTTTGTCGGCTTGATCTGAGGCCATTTATCATTTGAATTGACCTTCTGTTTATTTGGTCTCTCAACACAGCCTGCAATGTATTCCCCAAGGCCAATTAAAAACACAGTGGCAAAGCGGTGCACAAGAAACTCTCTGTTCATATTTGTGTATGACAAGTAGTGGTTAGCCCCTCTTACTTTCTGTGCTCCAGGCCCCGTGTTTTCTCAGTCTCAGAAAGCCAAGAGTGAGTCATAGGGAAATGGTATGGTAACAGGCTCTTCATCCCTAATGAGCCAGTGCAGACCACAAACATTCAATCACACAAATCCTATATTAATCTTATTTTTTTTATTTTCACTAAGCTCTTGTCGACTCTTCCTTCCATCCCCCTGCCTCCTACACCCAGTTCTACCATTCATCTACATACTAGGGGCAATTTACAGTGGTCAATTCACCTTGTATTTAGGAAGAGGGAGGAAACCCATGTTAACACAGACACATGCAAACTCCACACAGACAGAACTGAAGATTCCAATTTATTCATTGAACTTGAATCTCTGGCTCTAAAGTAGCAGCTCTACTGCAGCATCGCTATGCAGACCTTGTAAAGTATGACATCTTACATTCAACCATAAGATACAGGAGAAAGATAAGGCTGTTTAGCCCATCAAATCTGCTTCATTATTCAATCATGGCTGATTTTTTAAAATCCCATTCTTCCACCTTTTCTCCATAACCATTAAACCCCTACCAATCAAGAACCTTTAACCTTTGCCTTAAATACACCCAGTTACTAGGTCCCCATAGCCCTCGGTGGCAATAAATTCCACAGATTTACCACCATCTGGCTAAAAAATTCTTTTCTCGTCTCAGTTCTAAAGGGACATCACTTAATTCTGAGGCTGTTGCCTCTGATCTTACTAATCAAAACCTCCATTCTATCCAGTCCTTTCAGGATCTGACATGTGTCAAGGAGTTTCAGCCCTTCAACTTCCACCACCACCTTCAATCTTTCTGAACTCCATTGGGTTTGGCTGATGAAAGCTTGGTTGGCACTTTGGTAAGACTACGGTTAATTTGGCAAGATTAACGACCCACAATCCCTACCGATTTCTTGTACCACCCTCTCTGGAGCTTAAGTAGTAAAAAGAAGTACCAAAATCTTAAAATAAATTAATAGATGTTGGAAAAACTCAGGAAAAGAAAGAGAAACAGTCATCTAGATGGAAACCAGCAAAGCTGGAGACTGAGCTCTTTCCAAGTGGTTTTTACATACAGGGTGTGGCATGTTCTCCAGCCAAATGGGAGCCACTTTGACACTGAACCTCTTTTATCTGCTCCATCTGATCCTATTAATTCGACAACTTCCAGCATGTGTGGAGGTGAGGTCTCCTGACAGGCAATTATGTGCTTCATTTCCAATACGTGTACTCCCAAAAATGCCAAATTGTTTCAAATGCTCCAACAGGAATCTTTAATCCTCTGTTGTATTCCTGAATGAATAAATTGGAATAGTCATAGTCTCACTTAATTAATTCCGAATAGTACTACCTGGAGTGAATGAAGCGTGACTCAACAGCAAGGTGGGCAGGTACATTATCATTTTACTTTTATGCCTGTTCCATTATTAAACAGCTAAATACCACAATTTCTTCTGAAGTATGATTCATATTCAGGTAAGTTTAGAACATAACCTATTAGAGTCAGGTTTATTATCTCTGACATATGTCATGTTCTTGTTTTGTGGCAGCAGTACATTCAAAGACAATTAAAAATACAAGTTACAACAATAGATAAATAGTGCAACAGGGAATAGTCAGGTTGTGTTCATAAGACCATAAGACCTAGGAGCAGAGTTAGGCTATTTGACCCATCGAGACTGCTCAGCCATTCCATCATGGCTGACTTGTTATCCCTCTCAACTCTATTTTCCTGTCTTCTCCACATAATCTTTGATACCCTTACGAATCAAGAACCTATCAACCCAATAATCTGCCTCCACAGCCATATGTGGCAATGAATTTCACAGAAGCTGTTTCTATAATGTTGAGTGTGGGTCTTCAGGCTCCTGTACCTGTAATTAGCATCAAATGAAAATATTGTATTGTACAATGTTGCACTTTCCTTGCATTGCCAGTCTGCTGTTTAATCATTGAGTTTTTATGTGGGTGAAGTCTCAAATAAGTGATTAAATTCATTTCAGAGCATCCCTGTAAAGAGTCATCTAAGTGAAATTATTGAGGCAGATTTTTGATTTAATGTGCCTGGCTCTCAACCTGATGGATTACCTGCCTGGTTGGAAGTAAATTTCTAGATAGGAAAATGAGGAAACGTACTAGAGGGAATTGGTAATAATCTCTGCCACGTTATTACCCTGCAGGACAGAAATCTTCTCCAGTAGGTTCATGTAGTAGTGTGGTCACTCAAGTAGACTATGATACTCTCCTAAGTGGTTGTCATCAGGAGAACGCCTGTGCGTGACTGTTTGATGTGGGGAGGCTGATGCACGGGCAGCCACCATACAGTGGTTGACAGATTGGGGTCAGAGTTCAATGGCATGGAATACAAGACAACCAGGGACCCTTCCTTCGCCTTCACTGCCATTGTGATGTTTCAGCATCTTCTGCCAGCTCCACTGTTGAGGTCCTGGTTAGATTGCCCTTTGCTTGGGTGCTCCCCCTTAACCTTACCACCACAGGTGACTCCACCAAGAGCTAAGTGGCAGATTGCTAAACCCCAGGCGCCGTCACTCTTGGGATCACAGGAACTCACAAGCCTCTTTACCTCGACAAAGTGATGACACTCCGAAAAGAGTTCATATATAAATGTACAGTGCATGAGTAGACCAAACAAAAAGGTTGGCCTTCTGCGGATTGCTATGAAGATCTGTGGCTGACCTCAACAAGTCCTCCCCAGTTTTTCAGTGGCCATCTTGTGTTCAGTACACAAAAAAGTTTTGGGAAACCAGAGGGATGGGTTTTCCAGACGCTGTGGGGCTGCGAGGATCTTGTGTCATGTGGGAACTCAAATCATGACCTCATTTTTGACTTGCAAACTGTTTTGGTTACTGTGGGTTCACAGGAACAAAACCCTTCTGTAATCTAGGAAGAACTTTGTAGTAAAGTGCTAAAGGAGTACTTTGTATTTGTTCTCACTGAAGAGAAGCTGCCGTGAGAAATGTGGTATAAAAGCTGGAGTAAGCTGGCAGCATTCATAGTTCTCAGGGTGAGGATGTGACATATGTTACGCTGAGAAGAGAGCAGAAATTGTGGAGGTTCTACTCACCATTTTGCAGCCCCCTCAGACTTGGGAGTTTGTGAGCAAGTTGAAAGATTGCAAACATTACTTTTCATATCAGAAAAGGCCCAGAAAACAAAGCCAACAACTTCAGTCCCAATGGCTAACAGGCAAAACAAATTCAAGTGAACCTGTGAAAATGTGGAGTGCTAAATGAAATCCTCCTTTGATTCACTGGCCAGTTTTGCTAACTTGGAGTTCATTGAAACAATAGACAATTGTACCTCTGGTAAAGAGTCACTTAACATTACAAAATTGAAGCAAATGTGTTTAAGGGGACAAGTAACTGTGGAGATAGAGATCTGGTTAAGAACAAGCAGATGGGAGAAGTGGTTCATAACTGGAGGCAAGTGTGTTGGCATTTGATATTTAATATTATATCTCAGGTTCTGAAATCTTTTACATTATGTATGTTAATTGCTGGCGCTAAACCCCTGCAGGAGGTTCCTGGTTACATTGGCAACAACACTAAAACTAAAAGCATGCTATCTAGCCCTCAAGCTTGCTAGCATTATGATCTGCCCAGGCATTGATAACCTTTCTGTGCCAGTTCCGAATAACTCTTGATTCCCAATGTTTCAAAGTTATTCACCTCCACTTTAAATGCTTCTAATGACAGTCTCTGCTATCCCTTTGGGTAGAGAATTTCCAAATTTCATCAGCATTTATGAGAAGAATGTTCAACCGTATGTATTTGATTCCAGCAGCTCTGGAGAGGATCAACTGTACGATGGCCAAGTACCTATGACAACCTGACCCCCTCATTCTTCTCCTTTTGTTTTCTTGCCACTGTGGAGTTTTTGTCTTTGCTATATATTTTCATGATATTCCCACTAACAAACTACTGTATATGAACAGCATCTAACATCAAGGAGACCCATAATTCAGGTCATGATCTAGCAGGAGGTGCTTGAGCCTTAGACTCCATACACCAGATTAAGGGCAGTTGTTAAGGCTGTAAAATATAGGAGCAGAATTTGGCCATACAGCCCATTGAGTCTGCTCCACCGTTCCCATCATGGCTGGTTCATTATCCTTCCCAACTCCATTTTCCTGCCTTTTCCCTGTAACCTTTGACACACTAACTAATCAAGAACCTATTGACCTCCACTTTAAATATACCCAATGACAACCTCCAAAGCCACCTTTCGCAATGAATTCTACAGATTCACTACCCTCTGACTCAAGAAAGTCCTTCTCATTTCTGTTCTAAAGGAATGTCCTTGCAATCTAAGGCTGTGCCCTCTCATCCCTCACTATAGGAAACATCGTTTCCATATCCACTCTGTCTTGGCCTTTCACTATTTGATAGTTTTCAATGAGATCCCCTACCCGCCCCCCCCCCCCAGATCCATCAAACAGTCTTCACACATTAACCCTTTAATTCCAAGATCATTCTCATGAACCTCCTCTGGACCCTCTTCAATGCTGGCACATCCTTTCCTACATTTGGTTCTCAAAACCAACTTGGCATTTGATATGCACCTCAATACTCTGGGAAGTTCCAACAAAAATACTCATCTCAAATGGCATATAGAATTTTAATTTAATAATTGAAATTGCATTGAAAACCATAAAATTTCATGTTATTCATTCCTTTCATTGTAATCTCCTTTCAGCAAAGTCTGAAATTGTATTTTCACAGGAGTAAAATGACAAGGACAGTGTTTATTCACTCACGTACTGTATATAGAGACTTGTCCATCTGTTGCTGTTTTGCACATGAGGGACCAGCTTTTAGTCTGAGCCTATTTTAGATCCCAGGGCAACAAACATTCACCCTTGTCAGGAGACTCAAAGGTCAATAGAAATTGGCCCCCAAACCTCATCGGCTTACTCTGTATCAACTGACCTTTGTCTGACCTGCCTTTCCTGCTATTTTTTGGTTGGGGTCTTTTACGAGGCATTTGGACCAATAAAACAGGATCAGTTTCTACATACACTCAGTGTATTTCTGTATGTTTGTGGCCTTCTGCTGCTGCAGTGCAAAAACTTCAAGCTTCAATGCGTTCTGCACTCAGAGATGTTCTCAGCACCACTGTTGTAATGCATGGATATTTGAATTACTGTCACTTTTTTGTCAGCTTGACCCAGTCTGGCCATTCTCCTCTGAACTCTTTCATCAACAAGGCATTTTCACCCACAGACCTGCTGTTCACTTGATTTTTTTTTTGTTTTTCACACCATTCTCTGTAAACTCTCGAGTCTGTTGTACCTGAACATCCCAGGAGATCAGCAGTTTCTGAGATATTCAAACCACACCATCTGGCACCAACAAACTTTCTACAGTCAAAGTCACTTAGATCACATTTCCCCCATTTTGATGTTTGGTCTGAACAAGAACGAAATTTCTTGATCATGTCTGCATGCTTTTATACATTGAGATGCTGCCACATGATTGGCTGATTAGATACTTGCATTAACGAGCAGGTGGACCAAAAAAGAAGTGGCCACTGAATATATACTTCTGTAAAAATTGTTCAAATGCTAAACTGTAATGATTCATACCAATTCTATGCCCCTCCAAAGGTTTATACTGTGCATCTACTTTCTAACCTGCTATTCAAAATTAGTTATATAAGAGAACAAGGACCAATACTATGGTTCTCAGAGATACCCACTGCATCCATGAAGTTGCAAGAACATACACACATCTGAGTTGGGAAAAGAAGTAGGCTGTTTATTCCCTCAAGCCTCGTTCATTACTCAATGAGATCGTGGATGGTCTGACTTTAACCTCAACTCTGCATTCCTGCACAATCTAGTAACCATTCATCCCTTGTCAATCAAGAATTGGGTAGAATTTTTAACTTGCATACAGGCTTCAAAATATGCAGTAACAATTCATAACAATTAATAAAAACTGATGTATTTAGTAATTTGGTGTTATCTAATTTTCACTAGCCCTTTTTTTCCCCAAATGGTCAGGATCTGAAGCAGAATTGGGTTTATTATCACTGGCATGTGTCATGAAATCTGTTAAATAAAATGGTGATGATATTCAAATGAAAATGGGCTGTGCGTGTGGTAGAAGGTCCAGGGATGCACAAAAGCAGAGTGAGGTTACAGGGTGATGGAATCGGCTTTGACGAGTATATTTTTGTGGAGGCAAGCTTTAATCCCATTCTGCTAGCTAAAGAACTTCAGTTCAGATTATTAAATAAATCTGGAGTAAGAAAGCAGGCACGCTGTAGTAATTATGATCATGAAACTACCCTATTTTTCGAAAAGCATATCGGGTTCAGTGATGCCCTTTTACAGAGGGAAATCCGGTGCTGTTTGCAGACCTGGCTCACATATGTCTTCAGATCCATAGTAAAGTCAGTGACTCTTGCTGCTTTCCGAACTAATCCAGCAAAGCAATTGGTTCAAGCATAATCAAAGTTGGCCAATTAGTGTTGATCTTACCAAAGACATCCATGTTCTGAGAATGAATAGAAAATAGATGTGTGAAGGATTTATTGTTTGGCTAGATTAACAATGGCTGTACATTCATTGACTGATATCCTTAAAAGATCGATTTGTTTGTATCATTCTTGATCAGTACACTTCAAATTTAATCAATGTTTATCTATGCTGCTTAGTGGCAATCTTTTTTTTTAATTGAATGTAAAATTGTGACCTAGTAGTAAAATATACATTAATCTGCCAGATTTCTAGGACACTCCTGCACCAATGCATGCATGTTCTTGGACATAGAACATAGAACATAGAACAATACAGCACATTACAGGCCCTTTGGCCCACAATGTTGTGCAGACCCTCAAACCCTACCTCCCATATAACCCCCCACCTTAAATTCCTCCATATACCTGTCTAGTAGTCTCTTAAACTTCACTAGTGTATCTGCCTCCACCACTGACTCAGGCAGTGCATTCCAAGTACCAACCACTCTCTGAGTGAAGAACCTTCCTCTAATATCCCCCTTGAACTTCCCTCCCCTTACCTTAAAGCCATGTCCTCTTGTACTGAGCAGTGGTGCCCTGGGGAAGAGGCGCTGGCTGTCCACTCTGTCTATTCCTCTTAATATCTTATACACCTCTATCATGTCTCCTCTTATCCTCCTCTTCAAAGAGTAAAGCCCTAGCTCCCTTAATCTCTGATCATAATCCATACTCTCTAAACCAGGCACCATCCTGGTAAACACGAGGAAATCTGCAGATGCTGGAAATTCAAACAACACACACAAAGTGCTGGTGGAACACAGCAGGCCAGGCAGCATCTATAAGGAGAAGCACAGCCGAGACCCTTCATCAGGACTAACTGAAAGGAAAGATAGTAAAAGATTTGAAAGTAGTGGGGGAAGGGGGAAACGCGAAATGATAGGAGAAGACCAGAGGGGGTGGGATGAAGCTAAGAGCTGGAAAGGTGATTGACGAAAGTGATACAGAGCTGGAGAAGGGAAAGGATCATGGGATGGGAGGCCTCGGGAGAAAGAAAGTGGGGGGGGGGGGGGAAGCACCAGAGGGAGATGGAGAACAGGCAGAGTGATGGGCAGAGAAAAAAAAAACCAAACAACTAAATATGTTAGGGATGGGGTAAGAAGGGGAGGAGGGGCATTAACAGAAGTTAGAGAAGTCAATGTTCATGCCATCAGGTTGGAGGCTACCCAGCCGGTATATAAGGTGTTGTTCTGAGTTTGGATTCATTTTGACAGTAGAGGAGGCCATGGGTAGACATATCAGAATGGGAATGGGACGTGGAATTTAAATGTGTGGCCACTGGGAGATCCTGCTTTCTCTGGCAGACCGACCGTAGGTGTTCAGAGAAATGGTCTCCCAGTCTGCGTCAGGTCTCACCAATATATAAAAGGCCACACCGGGAGCACTGGACGCAGTATACCACACCAGCTGACTCACAGGTGAAGTGTCGTCTCACTTGGAAGGACTGTCTGGGGCCCTGAATGGTGGTGAGGGAGGAAGTGTAAGGGCAGGTGTAGCACTTGTTCCGCTTACAAGGATAAGTGCCAGGAGGGAGATCGGTGGGAAGGGCTGGGGGGGACGAGTGGACAAGGGAGTTGCGTAGGGAGCGATCCCTGCGGAAAGCAGAAAGGGGGGGTAAGGGAAAGATGTGCTTTGTAGTGGGATCCCATTGGAGGTGGCGGAAGTTACGGAGAATTATACGTTGGATCTGGAGGCTGGTGGGGTGGTAGGTGAGGACAAGGGGAACCCTATCCCGAGTGGGGTGGTGGGCGGATGTGGTGAGGGCAGAAGTGCGGGAAATGGGAGAGGTGTGTTTGAGAGCAGAGTTGATGGTGGAAGAAGGGAAACCCCTTTGTTTAAAAAAGGAAGACATCTCCTTCGTCCTGGAATGTAAAGCCTCATCCTGAGAGCAGATGCGGTGGAGACGGAGGAATTGAGAGAAGGGGATAGCATTTTTCCAAGAGACAGGGTGGGAAGAGGAATAGTCCAGGTAGCTGTGAGAGTCTGTAGGCTTATAGTAGATATCAGGAGATAAGCCTTCTCCAGAGATGGAGACAGAAAGATCAAGAAAGGGGAGGGAGGTGTTGGAAATGGACCAGGTAAATTTGAGGGCAGGGTGAAAGTTGGAGGCAAAGTTAATGAAGTCAACGAGCTCAGCATGCGTGCAGGAGGCAGCGCCAATGCAGTCGTCAATGTAGCAAAGGATAAGAGGGAGACGGATACCCGTATAGACTTGGAACATGGACTGTTCCACAAAGCCAATAAAAAGGCAGGCATAAGTGAGACCCATACGGGTGCCCATGGCTACACCCTTGGTTTGGAGGAAGTGGGAGGAGCCAAAGGAGAAATTATTGAGAGTAAGAACTAATTCCGCTAGACAGAGGAGAGTGATGGTAGAGGGGAATTGGTTAGGTCTGGAATCCAAAAAGAAGTGAAGAGCTTTGAGACCATCCAGGTGGGGGATGGAGGTATATAGGGACTGGATGTCCATGGTGAAAATAAGGTGGTGGGGGCCAGGGAACTTAAAATCATTGAAAAAATTTAAAGCGTGAGAAGTGTCATGAACATAGGTGGGAAGAGATTGAACAAGGGGGGATAAGACAGTGTCAAGGTATGCAGAAATGAGTTCAGAGGGGCAGGAGCAAGCTGAGACAACGGGTCTACCTGGACAGGCAGGTTTGTGGATCTCGGGTAGGAAGTAAAAACGGGAAGTGCGGGGTGTGGGAACTATGAGGTTGGTGGCAGTGGATGGGAGATCCCCAAAGCTGATAAGGTTGGTGATGGTATAGGAGACAATGGCCTGGTTTTCCTTAGTGGGGTCATGATCAAGGGGTAAATAAGAGGAGGTATCAGAGAATTGTCGCTGTGCCTCAGCCAGGTAGAGGTCAGTACGCCAGACAACAACAGCTCCCATCTTATCAGCAGGTTTTATAGTGAGGTTGGGATTGGTGCGGAGGGAGCGGAGAGCAGAGTATTCGGAAGGAGTTAAGTTGGAATTGGAACAGAGTGTAGTGAAGTCGAGACGGTTGATGTCCCGTCGGCAATTAGCAATAAAGAGATCCAGAGCAGGCAGAAGACCAGAGCGGGGTGTCCATGAAGAGGAGGAGGGTTGAAGATGAGAGAAGGGGTCATCAGTGGGGGTAGGAGAGTCCTTGTCAAAGAAGTAAGCTCGGAGACGGAGCCGGCGGAAGAAGAGTTCAGTGTCATGGTGTACGTGGAACTCGCTGAGGTGTGGGCAAAGGGGGACAAAGCTGAGGCCCTTACTGAGATGCTGGAAATCCGTGCAACACGCACAAAATGCTAGAGGAACTCAGCAGGCCAGGCAGCATCTATGGAAAAGAATACAGTTGATTTTTCAGTCTGAGACCCTTCATCAGAACTGAAAGAATAGATGAGGAATCAGGATAAGAACCGCTGGTGAGAGGTGAAAACCGGGAACCTCAGGGTGGGGTGGGGTGTGGAGGATGAAGATTCAAAGATTCAAGATTCAAAAACTTTATTGTCATTCTAACCGTACAGCAGCTCTGCGGGGCAGAATGAGACAGCGTTTCCCAGGAGCAGTGCAATCATAACATAACAAACGCAACATTAAATAATAAACATAACAATAAATAGTAAAACACAACAGCCATATGTCAGTTAAAAACAAGTTATAAGTGAAGAGCTGGGAAAAGCTGTTGAGTCTTGTGCTATAGAATATAGCAGATGCTGATTTGGAAGGAGTTCTTAGTGAATCAATGTGCCTTGCCAAGCATCAAAGAATTTCAATGCTTTATGCTTCTTCTATGTTTATTCAAGGAATATTTGACTGACAGTAAATAAAGAGCTAGATGAGATTATCATGACATTTTTCCTGTGGTTTCTATAATGGTTTTGAAAAGTATGAGTATGTATAACCCATTAGATATAGAGATTCAACTAATTTTGAATGGAAAAAGTTGTATCACAAAATAGAGTTTTTTGTCTGTGCCTCAGACACTCTACATGCAGGAAGATAAAGGGGATAAAAAATGTAAATTGCATTTTGTCAAGATTAATAATATGTAACAAGTATTTAACAATGAATTTTTGCAACAAATGAAATAGAATTCCTGTGCAGATTGAAGCAGTGCTAATTTTTTGAGGAGCCTGTAGAACAACGTAATAAATATGATGTTATGCTTTATCACTTCCATTATGGGTAAACTCCTCCCCATTACTGAGCACATCTACACAAAATATTGTCACATCATCTGTCATCATCATCCATCATCAGGACTCCCATCACCCACGCTCTCTTCTTGCTGCTGCCATCAGGAAGAAGGTAGAGAAGCCTCAGGATTCATACCATCATGTTCAGGAACAGTTATTACCCCTCGACCATCAGGCTCTGGAACCAATGGTGATTACCACTAAAATTTACTTGCCCCATCACTGAAATGTTCCCACAGCCATGGACTCACTTTCAAGGACTCTTCAGCTCATAGTCTTGATCTTTATTGCTTATTTATTTATTATTCTTTCTTTCATTTTGTACATGTCTTTTGCACACTGATTGAACGCCCAAGTTGGTGCAGTTTTTTATTGATTCTACTATGGTTATTATTCTATGGGTTTATTGAGTAGCCCACAAGAAAATGAATCTCAGGGTTGTATACAGTGACATATATGTACTTCGTACTTCGAACATGAATCAAAAGAGGCATCTGAAAATGTAGGGAATTTCAGCCTGACTTGAAATAAATCAAAGGTACAGCAAGAACATTTTTGTTTTTTCCCTTCAGTCCAATTTTGATCCTACCTTGAGCCAGAATTCAGTTTCCCTACTAAACACAGGAGATGCTATGGATTGTCTCATAGAACTGCTGGCTTAAAGCTCCAGTAACCCAGGTTCAATCCTGAACCTAGGAGCCGTCTGTGTGGAGTTTGCATGTTCTACCTGTGACCACATGGTCTCCTCTGAATGGTCCAGTTTCCTCTCATCCCAAAATCATGTGGGTTGCTAGTGCCTACATTGCCCATGGTATTGGTGGGTGGTAGAACCTGTGGAAATTTGATGGAAATGTGAAGAGAACTGGTTACAAGAAAAATCAGAGAAGGACAGTGAAGCTCTACAAACTGGCATGGACTCCATAGGCCACAGAGTTTCCTTTAGCATCATAAATAAGAAATTACTAATGTCTCTAAGAGATTTCAACATGTTATCTTAACAAAAATGGAGATTTATGAATTTGATTTCAAATTTAAATATGAATCCTAAACTTAATGGAAACCAAAGGAGATGAGCAATTAAAATTGAACGATTCCACTCCCTGCACTGTTGCCATCAATTTCCGTCTATCTTAAACTCAATTAGTTCCCGTAAATAACACAACCAGGTGTTGCAAGCTCTCACTCCTTCAACCAAACAAACCCAATGTCAAACACGTGTGGAATGGCGCTTTCTGGATTGACCATTACTGCAGTAATGGAAACATGCAAACACAGAACCACTGCTGTATCAATCCAAACGCTTCTTAGGAAGTCAGTGGAGTTAAATTCCACGACTGATCCCTAATCCCTTTTATTTGACCTGGGGTTATACAACCAATTTGGTGTTGAAAGCTTGTGCTCCAGGCTACTGGAGCCCAGAACTTGATTGGTGGAGCGAAGAAACACAGATGCATTGAAGGTCAGTCAAATTAACAAGCAGAGGGCACTAGGCAGTAAAAGCTCATGACATTTTTACAAAAATAGCACATTCAACTCGGTCAGTCTCGATAGGAGATTTTTTTATAGTGACCTCTTTTAGGTCACCATTTTAGTGTACTGTTTCTTTTATCAAATTTTCTTTCCTGACTCAATTATAATCACATGGCGGGTTTTTTCAGAGGGGAAAAAAAGGTCTTAGTTAAGCTTAGTTTTCAAAGGCAGTGCACTGACTAACATAGCAAACCCTTGGGACCAGGCAGCGTAACAAATTAAAACATTGTAATGAAACAGGCCTCTTGTTATCCCTAGTGTCTGATTTGAATCCAGTCTTGATAAATAGAGATGGAAGCTATTTTTTCCTCCCTGATAACTAATCATGGATATTAATCTTCAATTATGAAACAAAGTGGCTTATGTCATTATTCATCTCATGTTTCATTATTTGAGAGATTTTTTAGGATATTTTATGTTACTGGACTCATTTTTCATTCTGAAAGACTCTTCCTCTGATTGGTATAAAGAATAGCTTGGAACCATAGACATTGGGTACTGCTCAGACTATAGAGCTTTGAGAAGCACCCAGTTGGAGAGATCAAAGGCCTGCGAAGACATAATTCACTCTGGTTCGCCAATTGAGTAGAAAAGGAGGCAACTCGTGGCATTTGGGAAATTTGAGCAGGGCTCATTTGGGGAGATCCGAAGCCTGAGAAGGCATAGTTCACTCAGGCAAAGACCTGATAAACGCTTTTGGGGCTTTCAGCCAGGTGCAGATCTCGATTTTAACAGACGTTTCGATGCCAGGTTCTGCCATCTTTATCAGGCATCATTCCTGATAAAGATGGCAGAGTTGGCCATCGAAACATTGGTTAAAGTCAATGCTTGTACCCAGCTGGAAGCCCGAGAAGACTTCATTCATTATATGCACTAGATCCTTTTTTGTACTGCATTCAAGTTTGCCGATTGAGTAGGAAAGGCAGTGACTCACGAAAGTTTGGAGCTTTGAACAGTGGCCAGTCAGCGTTCAGGATTGATTGGCAAGAACAAATTAAAGTAAAACAGGGCTGGTGGAATGGCCATTGCGGAGTGGACAGCGTTAGAGTGGCGATTTTGAGGCATCAGCAAGGGAGAAGCTTCAGTCAGAGAAGGAAGCTGTAGGTTGAGCTCCCCCCCACCACCACCCCCACAGTTTATTTGTCTTCCTTTTTTATATTTGCTCAGTTAGAGATGCCAGGCAGGATAGTGGAAGGCTCCTGCTGTGGGAAGTGGGAAGGCAGGGAGACCTCCAGTGCCCCTGATGACTACACCTGCGAGAAAGTGCGTCCAACTGCAGTTTCTAATACTCCATGTTAATGAGTTGGGGCTGGAACTGGATGAACTCCGGATCATTTGTGTGGCTGAGGGGTGATAGGTAGGACATACAGAGAGGTAGCTACACCCAAGTTGCAGAACATAGGAAAACAGGTAACTGCCAGGAAGGGGAAAGGAGTTCAAAAACCAGTGCAGAGTACCTCTGTGGCCGTCCCCCTCAACAACTGCTGAAGGAAATTCATAGCGGTCCGGTCACTGGCACTGAGTCTGACTCTGTGACTCAAGAAGGGAAGTGGCGAAAAGAGGCGAGATGTGGCATTTGGGGATTCATTAGTTCAGGGAAAAGAAAGAAGGATCTGTGGACAAGGACGAGGTTCCTGGATGGTGTGGTGCCTCCCGGGTGCCAGGATCCAGGAAAGCTCAGACCAGATCCTTATCATTCTTACGTAGGAGGTGAGCAGCCAGAGGTTGTGGTCCATGTAGCTACCGATAACATAGGTAGGAAGAGTGAAAAGGTTCTGCAAGGTGAGTCAGGGAGTTAAGTGTTAAGTCAGAGAGCAGGACCTTCAGATTCATGATCTCAAAATTGCTAAGTGCTAGTGAGGCCAGAACTAGGAAGATTTTTCCATTTAAAACATGGCTAAGGAGTTGGCGTAGGAGGGAGAGCATAAGATTTTTGGATCATTGAGCTCTCTTCCAGGGAATGTGGAAACTGTACAGAAGGGACAGTTTACACCTGAAGTGGAAGAAAACTAATATCTTAGTGGGATGTGGGATTTAAACTGGAGTTGCAGGGGATGGGAACCAGAGTGCCAGAACTGTTAGTGGAGAGGTTGTATACAGATGTTATTAAGACCTCAGGCAAAATCAGGAACCAACAGGTTAAGCATTTGTGTAACTAATGTCCCAGGCGCCATATATTTCAATGCAAGAAGTATTCTAGGAAAGGCAGATGAGCTCAGAGCTTGGATCAATGCCCAGAATTAATGATATTCTAGTCATTAGTGAGACTTGGTTGCAGGAGGGGCAGGACAGGCAGCTCAAGGTTCTGTTGTTTTAGATGCGAAAGAGCGGGAGGGATTAAAGGAGGAGCGTTGGTGCTACTAGTCAGGGAAAATGTTATGACAATGCTCGGAAGAACTCATCTATTGAAGTGTTATGGGTGGAACTGCAAAATAAGAGAATTTTTTGAAAGTAGACCCACATTAGTGGGGCTATATTCCAGAGCACCCAACAGTCCAAGGGATTTAGAGGAACAAATTTGCAGAGAGTTCACAGATTGCTGCAAAAAACATAAGGATGTTATAGTAGGTGATTTAGCTTTCCATATATTGACTGGGACTCCCATACTATAAAACAACAAGATGGGATGGAGTTTGTCAAATGTATTCATAAAAGTTTCCTTAATCAGCACGTAGAAGTCCCAATGAGAGAGTGTGTGATAGCTGATCTATATTAGGGAATGAAAGAGGGCAGGTGACAGAAGTTTGTGTAGGGGAACTCTTTGCATCTAGTGATCACAAAGTCATTTTTCATGGTATTAGAAATGATCTGGCAAATGTGGTTTAGGACAGGTTGTTTTCTAGCAGAAGTATACTTGGCAAGTGGGAAGCCTTAAAAAGTGAAATTTTGAAACCACAAAGCTTATATGTATCTGTCAGAATAAAAGGTAAAGATAAGAGATGGAGGGATTGTTGCTTTTCAAGAGATATTGACAGCCTGGTTAAAAACAAAAAGAGGTGCATAGCAGGTATAGGGTAGGAACAAATGAGATGCTTATGGGGTATAAGAAATGCAAGAAAACACTTAAGGAAGAAATCAGGAGGGCCCAAAGAAGGCATGAGGTTGCCCTAGCAGACAAGGTGAAGATGAATCTTAAGTGATTCTACAGATATGTTAAGAGCAAAAGGATTGTAAGGGACAAAATTGGTCTTTGGAAGATCAGAATGGTAATCCATGTGTGGAGCCAAAAGAGAAGGGGGAGATCTTAGGTGGATTTTTTGCATTTGTACCTACTCAGGAGATGGACACAGAATCTATGGAAGTGAGGCAAAGCAGCATCATCTTCATGGCCCCCAATACAGATTACAGAGGAGGAGGTGTTTGCTGTCCTGAGGCAAATTAGGGTGGATAAATCCCCAGGAAGTGACAAGATTTTCCTTCAGACCCTGCAGAATGCAATTGCCAAAATTGCCAGGACCCTAGCAGAGATATTTAAGTCATTGTTGGTGACAGGTGAGTTACCAGAGGATTGGAGGATAGCCAGTGTTGTTCCACTTTTCAGAAAAGGTTCTAAAAATAAACCAGGAAGTTATAGGCCAGTAAGCCTAACAAAATAATGGGAAAGTTACTCAAAGATATTCTGAGGGACCGGATATATAAGTATTTGGATAGACAGCATTGCTTTGTGCATGGTAGGTCATGTCTAACCAATCTTATAGAGCTTTTCAAGGAAGTTACCAGGAAAATTGATGAAGGCAAGGCAGTGGATGATGTCTACATTAGTAAGGTATTTGACAAGGTCCTGCATAGGAGGTTGGTCAGAAAGGTTCAGTTGCTCAGCATTCAAGATGAGATAGTAAATTGGATTAGACATTGACTTTGTGGGAGAAGCCAGAGAGTGGTGGTAGATGGTTGCCTCTCTGACTGGAGGCCTGTGACTAGTGGTATGCCGATGATATTTGTGCCTGGTCCATTATTGTTTAGAATCCAGATCATTGATATAGATGACAATGTGGTTAACTGGATCAGAAAATTTGTGGGTGACACCAGGATTGGAGGTGTAGTGGACAGCAAGGAAGGTTATCAGGGTTTGCAGTGGGATCTAGACCAGCTGAAAAATGGCAGCTGGAATTTAATGCAGACAAGTGTGAGTGTTGCACTTCAGTAGGACCAGTCAGGGCAGGTTTTGCACAGTGAACGGTAGGGCAAGTGGTGCATGCAAGCCTGATTTCAGTGTTTAAGAGAAGTTTGGATAGGTACATGGATGGTAGTGGTTTTGGTCCTAGTGAAGGTCGCTGGGAGTAGGCAGTAAAAACAGTTTGGCACGGACTAGATGGACTGAAAGGCTTGTTTCTGTGATGTACTCTTCTATGTCTCTATTAACAGAGAATAACTACATGGCATTCAAAACGTGCAGTAGATAATAACTCTAGAAACAATCTAATAATGTTGCCATTGAATAGACTGTACACATAATGAGCTTTTATTGTGTTAATTTCATTGGATGTTGAATGAAAATCTGCTAATGCGTTCAATTTGATCATATCTAAACTCTAGATATGTTTAATGGCAGATTCCATTCTTTCTTGTGGCTCGACAAAATTGTGATAGTTCCACGGATCCAACTTGAACATCACTTCAGTGAATTAAGATCTTTAGACCAAATACAGCTCTCGCTTGGTATGTTTAGAGAGTAATTTCATTGCCACTAATACAGGGGGAAATGATTGATAACATTATTAATCTGGATATATTTTAGAATTCCAATATATTTAGCAAACACTGTTGTACAGTTGAGAAGAAAATGATGTTTGCAATGTGATATCATTACTACTAAGTCCACATAATAAAGAAACCTATTGTATGTGTCTACAGTCCATGACAATCATGAAACACTTGTGTATTTACGTAAATGTAGACATATTCAAGGACTTGATATATCGGTGATATGAAATGAAATACTTACCACAGCTCCTTCCATCAGGTATGTTTTGGGTTAACCTGAAGGATGTTGTAATCTTTACCTAGTCTATATGCATTAAGACTAGCACCTAGTGGTGCAACTAGTGCTGAGCTGAAGGAATACTTTTCTTCCCCATCATTAACATCTTTGTTAAAGTCATGGGTACTCCAAACAATTTAAATTTTGAAAAAGAAGAGAAAAAGAAATGCCTGCAACAGTTTTCCTATAATGATGCCTTAACCTCATGACTGTATGAATTTGGAATATTCCTAACAATCATTCCTGAATAAGGTTTATCCAGTTTCGATTTCAGAGGCCCAGAAATCTTGGTGTTTCTAAAACTGCACATGTTTTCAATAACTGTGGGATACCAAGGAGTCTTCTGTATAAAATAAGGACACAGGACTTCATATTCATCACTAGGATCAGCCATCTTTGCATTTAATTTTTAAATGTCAACCAAACTTAAGTATTGAGCTAATATCAGATTGTTGATGGATACTGAACAATCCAAGGAGACACTAGAAACTTCCTGACCCCAGCACTGCATCAATAGGTGAACACAGCAGGAAGTAAGCTGAAGTAACTATGATGCACTTGATAAATTTGTTGCACTTCTGATATCTAAATTGAACTTCAGTGCCTTCTATTGAATGCATTAAAAAGGCTAAATGAGTCACGCGTCTTGCTTCCATCCGTTTCTGCTCATTGTATGAGAAACAATTTCAGATCATTGTGCCTAAATGTTTGCGGGCAGTGTTTTGAAGAGTTACTTCCATTATTTTTTGATTTCATATTATAGCTGAATATTTTCCTTCTATTGAAAATATTTATTATAAACAACCAATGTAATTCAGGATGATTTCTTTGAAACAAAATGCTAAAATGAAGACAAGTGGTTTTCCAACACATGGATGTGTCCTGTGGCTGACTCACCAGCTCAAACAGGAACCTTTCTGTTAAGAAGCTTCAATAGTCCTTAACAAGTTTTAATTGCCCTGAGGAAATACCAGTTATGGATTTTTGGATGGAGGAATTAAATCACAACTTTACAGGATATTGTAATTCAATGCCATCATTGTGTTTGTTTAGACTTTGGTCAAATTGATGGATAAAGCATTTTACAGTAATATACATGATGAGCTGTAAAAGTTAGTAAGGCTTTTAACAGCTGAAATAAATGTGGCACCTATCAGTTGCTTCTCCATTACTGTTAGCAATGGATGTGGGAAAGATGCAGAACCAAATAGTATTCTTGTAGCTGAATGAGAAAATGATACTATAATAGAAATAGGCAAAAATGTCAATCTTATGTGGCAAAGAGAAAGTCAAGTGGTAGTATAAGTATTTCAACATATTATGAATTATTTTCAATAGTTTGGAGGGACCTCATTTCCAAATAATAGCTTTATTATTTTATGACCTTCTACTGATGCACAGTTACTAATATGCTGTATCACTGTATGGTTTGGAAACTGCATGTGGCAGACAGGAGGATTCTACAATGGGTAGTTGAAACTGCCCAATGCATCACCAGCACCAGTCTACCTGTCATCAGGGACATGTATACCGATATTTACCAGATAGTGATCAGCAACGTCATAAGGGATCCCACTCACCCTGCTCACCCTTCGGGGAAGAGGCTACATAGCGGACATGCCAGCAGCACTAGATTCAAAAAGAGTTACTTTCCCCAGCAATCACTCTGATCAACACTCCACCCATTAACCCGCCCACCACACCGTCACTACTTTATCATTTCCTGTCAGTCACCTCATGTTGAGACACTCCTGTACCTAGCGTCACTTTATGTACATATAATTAGTCTGTGTATATAAGTTAATGTATTTATATTTATTGTGTTCTTTATGCTTGTTTTTTTAACATTGCATCAGAACTGGAGTAACAATCAATTCACTCTCCGTTAAACTTTTGTACTGAAGAATGACAATTAATGGTCTTGAATCTTATTACAGTAGATATCTAAACACCCTTCATCCTTTGTGTGAAATATTTTACTACTAATTTAAACATGATTAATGCTTCTTTGTACATATATTAGCAAAAGTGACTTAATTGTGTTCCATTTCCTTTATACATATCAAGTATTAAATTATTACAATAGAGATATTCAAACTTAATATGGAGACAATTTAAAGTAGATTGCTTCCAGGTGAATTGGTTTGTTTATGGCCAAGCAGAGCTCTCACAGATTACTTTCCAAATCTGAGCAAATCAGGATCTGAATCTGTTTGAGAATGTATCATTATAATTTTTTTGAGCTGGGTTGGGTGTGGCCACATTTCCAGTTGACAGAAATGTGATTTCTTGCAGACACTGGAAGTAGGAAGTGTAATTACAAGTAATTACTAAAAGCCAAATAAGTGCAAGACTAGATGTGCCACACTTCATCATTCACCTGAGAACAGAAATTGTGTGAGACAACATAACATCTGTACATATTTTATGGAAAACATGAAAACTATAACTCCTAATATACCCAGAGTAAACTTTGACTTCTGACAATACCAACAGGAATTTCCCAGAGAAAGCGTAAAGCAATGTTAACATAGCTTCTCCTGAGTTCAAAGTCTCTTCAGGGTTAATTAACCTTGATGGTTTCACTTTTTTAAAGTTTCATTGCAACTTGCTGAACATCTTTGAAGGGAATCAAAGCAATCTTGCATGGCTTAAAGGTGACTCTGGTGTGCACACTGGGGGAAAGGCAATGCAAACTAGTTTGGTGTTGAATTGTATTATATGCCCAATCACAGAATTCTGTACTCTGTTATAGTTTTACCTTGTACTACCTCATTGCACTTTGCATTGAATTGAACTGTATTAATGGTGCATAAGACAACTTTTTCACTGTACCTTGGTACATGTGACAATAATAAAAAAATGAAATATTAAGATTCAAAACGTCACCTAAATTCAGTGCTCCAACTCAAAGTTATTGCCTAGATTTTACATACAGACTCATAATAAATCAAGCCAAATCTAAACAGTAATAATTGTTAGTCCTACATCAAACCTAATTGTAAACAGCATGTTCTTCAAGCCAAATTTCCATTCTAGTACTTAAAACAAGCCCTCTAAGTTTAAAGAAAGCAAGCTCGGTTTTAGTCTAATTCTAACTACTTACTGCATTCTGCTAAGCCCGCGTAAGACCCAGTATTTGCAATAATCCTTGAACAGCCTATTGTCTACAACTATTACTGGTATGAAGGAAACAGTTATGTGGCAGTTTTTAACTGCACCAGATAACAAAAATCAGCAGATGTTTTGCATCAGTGAATATTATTGTCTTCTCAGTTTTGGCTTTGCTGCTTATTGTTGTGGATAATGTGGATCTACAATGTTTTTAAGTTTTTTTGCATTAGGTTCCAATAATTGTCTAATTTTGTTTTATTTTGAGAAAATATTTGGTGAATTATATGCTTTTATTTGACAATAGATGATGTAAAATTATCTATGGCAGATCACGCAAAACTACGTGTGCAAGCAGCATTTTCCAATTTTTCAATTGTTATGTATGGTGGATTCCAGTTAATTGTGCCATCAGTTAAGACCATAAGACATAGGAGCAGATATAGGCCATTTGGTCCATCGAGTCTGATCTGCCATTCAATGATGTCCGATCCTTTTTTCCCCTTCTCAGCCCCACTTTCCAGCCTTCTCCCCATAACCTTTGATGCTGTGTCCAATCAAGGACCTATCAAACTCTGCCTTAAATACACCCAACAACCTGACCCCCACAGCTGCCTGTGGTAATACATTCCACAAATTCACCACCCTCTAGCTCAGGCATGGGCAAACTACGGCCCGGGGGCCATATGCGGCCCGTTAAGCTTTTTAATCCGGCCCGCAGAACTTGATGAAATTATATTAATAAACCTTGTTAACGTTTTTTCCCCGCAATTCTGGCGTTTTCCCAATAGATGATGCACTCTATATACATTGACCTTTGTTGAGGTGCAGCGTATTATTCCACATTTGCGCTTTACTCTTTGACCTCTCACCCCTTCTGTAAAGATGAGTGGAGCTAAGAAAAGAAAAGTGGATAGAGAATGTCGGGTGTTTAATAAGGAGTGGACAACTAAATATCTTTTTACCGAACACCGATCAACTGCTGTATGCCTGATATGCCAAGAGACTGTGGCGGTTTTTAAAGAATATAATATCAGCCGTCACTTTGCCACAAAACATGCCAACTATGCTAGCAACCAGTCAACGAAAGAACGGGAAGCTAATGCTCAGAGGTTGGCAGCTAATTTACAGGCT
Organism: Hemitrygon akajei; assembly: GCF_048418815.1. Lineage (NCBI taxonomy): Eukaryota > Metazoa > Chordata > Chondrichthyes > Myliobatiformes > Dasyatidae > Hemitrygon > Hemitrygon akajei. The sequence goes on along the minus strand of NC_133129.1, from coordinate 162,903,644 downwards.
CAACAAAATTTTTTTCACCGTCAAACTGCCATTCATGAGTCAAGTACCAAGGCGAGTTTTATGCTGTCATTCAAATTAGCAAAGGCCAGCAAGCCTCTGTCTGAAGGCGAGTTTTTAAAAGAATGTATGGTGGAGACAGCAGGTGTATTGTGTCCGGAGAGCAAAGACAAATTTGAAAAAATCAGTTTATCACGCAGGACAGTGACTCGCCATGTGGAACTGATAGATGAAGATATAACCAGCGACTTAAATAAAAAGGCAGAGTCGTTCACGTTATATTCATTAGCACTGGATGAAAGCAACGATGTAAAAGACACTGCTCAGCTCCTCATTTTTATCCGAGGAATTAACAATACTTTTGAAATAACGGAGGAGTTTTTGACAATGGAGTCTCTGAAAGGAAAAACACGGGGAGAGGACTTGTATGACCGGGTGTCTGCTGTCATCGAAAATATGAAGCTCCCTTGGAGTAAACTTATCAACGTCACCACAGATGGATCTCCTAATTTGACAGGGAAAAATGTCGGCCTGCTGAGGAGAATACAGAATAAAGTGAAAGATGAAAATCCTGACCAGGATGTTATTTTCCTTCACTGCATCATCCACCAGGAATCTCTATGTAAATCGGTATTACAGCTGAATCATGTTGTGATTCCTGTCGTAAAACTTGTCAACTTTATACGTGCAAGGGGACTTCAGCACCGTCAGTTCATCACGTTCCTGGAGGAAACTGATGCGGATCACCAGGACCTACTTTATCACTCCCGTGTCCGCTGGTTAAGTTTGGGCAAAGTGTTTCAATGAGTATGGGAGCTCAAAGAGGAGATCGGTGCATTTTTGGAGTTACTGAGGAAAGCCGGCGAATTTCCTGAGCTGAGCAACAAGAGCTGGCTTTGTGACTTTGCGTTTGCTGTGGATATATTTTCACACATGAATGAACTGAACGTGAAGCTACAGGGGAAGGATCAGTTTGTGCATGACATGTACACAAACGTGAAAGCCTTTAAATCCAAGCTGGCTTTTTTCTCCAGGCAAATTTTGAATAAGTTATTCACTCATTTTCCCACACTAGCCACGCTGGAAGAGGCCAGCGCAAGTGTGAAAAAATACAGCGAGTCACTGGATGCGCTGCACAGAGAATTCTGCCGTCGCTTTTCTGATTTTGAAAAAATTGACAAGTCACTTCAGTTGGTGGCCTGTCCCCTGTCACAAGATCCTGAAACAGCACCAGAGGAGCTACAGCTGGAACTGATCGACCTTCAGTCTGACCCCGTCTTAAAAGAGAAGTTCAACTCTCTTAAACTGAATGACTTTTATGCTTCACTTGGTAAAGAGGTGTTTCCAAACCTCCGGAGGACGGCACAGAAGATGCTGGAGTTGTTCGGCTCGACCTATTTGTGTGAACAGGCGTTCAGCGTCATGAACATCAACAAAGCCAGCCACAGATCCAAGTTAACTGACCAACACCTCAGATCCATCCTGAGAAACTAAATCCAGACTTTGATGCGCTGGCTAAAAAGGGAGACCAACAACACTGTTCCCACTGAAATTAAAAATAAGTTTCTTCATTGTGTTATGTAAAAAATGCATTTGAAAATATTTTTTTCAATAAGCCTTACATGTTACATGTCATTTCTGTTAAGTGATGGACATGAGTAGTGCGCAGGTGCACGTACGTTCTCAAAAAAAAAGCGCTCCAGATCAAATAACGCGCTCCGCATACTGGCGCGCTGTCACTGTTCTGTCCTTGTGCTGGTCGTTGTTGAGTTTTGGCACAGGGGACAATTGAATAAGAAGGAGCAGGACAAGTAGACCTGCATCTCCTACCGTTTTTGAAATAAAGACAGTCAGGAGGAGAGTGATGATGATAATATCTTGAAGGATAACAGAATTTTCAGTGCTTTAAAATAATAACTGTTACTATTAAAAAAAGCTGTATTTTATTCATTTAATTTTCAGTGTTTTAAAAGTCATTTCAAGAAATAGCTAAATACCATGGGACTTCAAAGACAGATATTTTGTTGTAATGCATTTGTTCATTTTCAATTGAAATTAAAGCACATGTTTTCTACATATCCCATGATATTTTATTTTCTCTTATGAGGTGTATTACCAAAACACTCCGTCCATCTGCTCCTGGTCCGGCCCCCCTGTCAAATTTTAGAACCCTTTGTGGCCCACAAGTCAAAAAGTTTGCCCACCCCTGCTCTAGCTAAAGAAATTTCTCCACATCTTTGTTTTAAATGGACTCCCCTCTATCCTGAAGCTGAGCCCTCTTGTCCTGGATTCCCCACCATGGGAAACATCCTTTCCACATCTACTCTGTCTATGTCTTTCAACATTCAAAAGGTTTTGATGACATCCCGCTAAATTCCAGCGAGTACAGACTCAGAGCTATCAAACTTCTAAAATAGCATCAATAGAGTGTTTGTGTTCAAAAAGCCGTGATCTCTGTCACTGATATTTAACTAGCACTAAGCAGTAAGTCAATTCAGGATGGTTTTGCTCACTGTGGTTGCAAGCATTCAGACTCAGAGATGCCAAAAACAGTTGGGAGTGAATATGAAATGATTTCACAACTTCAACAAGTTAGGAACTATGAAGAATTTGAAGGTATTTTTAGTCATCTTGAATACTAAAATGAAAATGAAGAATTGCAGGATGCAATCATCGAAAGCATTGCATGAAGGCAGTGCATTATCTGCACTAGGTGCCTACGCTGATTTTGTTCATTTACAGTCAATCATAAGAACACAGCAGTTTGCACTGGATGAATCCCTTCAATAACTAATTGGAAGTAATACAGTTTTGTAGTACTGTAGAGATCATGGTAATTATTGTGTATTTAATACTTCAGTAATATTTGAGTAATATTGTAAATATATTGTTTGAATAAGCATTCTTTGTTGTTTACATTATTCATTCAGGTTACATGTAAAAATATGTGAATGGCATACGTCATTATGGCACCACGTCGTAAGTATGCACACCTCACTAAGATAAAAATGAAACGTGCATGGTTACTTGGGCTCCTGTGTTCTTCTTTTAATTAATTTTTATATTTTTGAGTTACAAAAGAGAACAGTGGTGTTCTAATTTGTTCTGAATTTCATGTAAATACTGTACATAATTTCAACTAATTGGGGGAGACGCTTAACTGGGCCAAAACGTACTGAGCCCTGTATACGCCAATTAACCGGAATCCACTGTATTTGCTATTGGTCTTATTTTTATAATTTATTTAGAGGTACAGCAAGGATTAGCCCTTCAAACTGTGCCGCCAGCAACCCATGGATTTTAATCCTTGGCCAGTCATGGAACAATTTACAATGACCAATTAACCTACTAATTGGTACGTCTTTGGCCTGTGGAAGGAAACTGGAGCACCCGGAGGAAACCCATGCATTCATGGGGATGACATCGGGATTTAACACTGAACTCTGATGCCCAAGCTGTAACCATTATGCTACCATGGCCCCCCTTAAAATAAGGGCACCACTGGGATTTGAACTTGCAATCTCCTGTTTACCAGGCAGGCACTTTAACCAACAGAGCCACATGCACCAGTATCTGTTCCTCAATGTCCCGGTGGCTATTGGGGGTTTGTAGTACTATTCCATCAGTCTGATTGCACCCTTCCTATTCCTGAGTTCTACACAAATGGACTCTATTTAAACTTTCCATTATGTCTCCCCTGAGTGCAGCAGTGATATTGTCCCTGATTAGTAGTGCACCTCCTCCAGCCCCCTCTTTTACATCCCGCTCTACCTTTTCTAAAACATCAACCCCTTTGGACATTAAGCACCTATTCCTGTTCCTCTCTCAGCCAAGTTTCTGTAATGGCCACAATATTGTAGTTCCATGTGCTGATCTATTCTCTAAGTTCATCACCTTTACCTATAATGCTCCTAGCATTAAAATACACGCACTTCAATCTATCCGCGCATCAATCCTGTTATTTTGATTTTGCCTTTCAATACTTTTCCTGACATCTACGTTCCTGTCTGATCCTTCACTTACTAACCCGGTGCTCCCTGCACCTCCCTGCAAAGTGAGTTTAACCCCTCCTGAGCAGCATTAGTAAACTTCCGGCCAGGATATTGGTTCTCCTCCAGTTCAGGTGCAACCTGTCCCTCTTGTACAGCTCACCCCTTCCCCAGAAAAGGATCCAATGATCCAGGAACATGAAACTCTGCCCCCTGTACCACCTGCTCAGCCACTCAATCATCGGTGCTATCATCCCATTCTGACCTGCACTATCCCATGCCACTGGGAGCAATTTGGAGATTACTACCTTGCAGGTCCTTCTCTTCAGCCTCTTTCCTAGCTCTATACATTCACTGCATAGGACCTCTTCCCGTTCTGCCAATGTCATAGGTGCCAATATCCACCATGACTTCTGGCTGTTCACCCTCTCCCTTGAAAATATCCTGCAGCTGCTTTGAAATATCCTGGACCCTAGACACCATCCTGGTCCCTCTTTGGTGACGATGGAATCTCCTGTCTGTCCCCCTAATTATCAAGTCCCCTATAACTATCTCACTGCCTGATTTTACTCTTCCCTGTTGAGCCTCAGAGCTAACCACAGTGCCACTAGCTTGGCTGCTGCTGTGTCTGGGCCATTGCACCCCGTCCCCCAGTATCCAAAGAGGTGTACTTGCTACCGAGGGGAATAGCCAGGGGAATCCTGCACTAACTGCTTAATCCCCTTACCTCTCCTGGTGGTCACACATCTGCTGGCTGAAGCCTGTACTCTGGGTGTGGCTACCTCTTCAAAAGTCTCCTCTGTAATGTCTTCAGCCTCCCAGTGTACATCCAACTCCAGCTCCAACTCATTGACCAATGTCAGTCAGGAGCTGAAGCTGGGTGCCCTTCCTGCAGAGGCAGTCACCAGGGAAACCATTGGGTATCCTGAATTCCCACATCTGACAGGAGGAACATTCAACCCTGACTACTCTGCATTAAATGAGAGTTAGGGAGAACCAGCATGGCTTTGTGCGGGGTAGGTCGTGTCTTACCAACTTGATTGAGTTTTTTGATAAAGCGACAGGGAAGTTTGATAAAGGTAGAACAGTGGATGTTGCCTACATGGATTTTAGTAAGGCACTTGACAAAGTCAACCGAGGGAGGCTCATCCAGAGGATTAAGGTGCGCGTCTGCGGCAAATTGGCGTTTCGATTCAGAAATGGCTTGTCTATAGAAGACAGAGGGTAGTGGTTGAAGGTACTCATTCGAGCTGGAGGTCTGTCATTAGTAGAGTTCTGCAGGGATCTGTGCTGGGGCCTCTGCTGTTTGTGATGCGTATAAGTGACTTGGATGACAATGCAGCTGTGTGGGTTAGTACGTTTGCAGATGATGCCAAGATTGGTGGAGTTGTGGATAGTGTAGAAAACTGGCAAAGAATACAGCGCAGTATAGACCAGTTGCAGATATGGGCAGAGAAATGGCAGATGGGGTTTAACCCAAATAAATATGAGATGTTGCACCTTGATAGGGCAAATGCAAGGAAACAGTCCATTATTAAGGGCTAGATGCTTAATAGTACTGCTGAGCAGAGAGATCTTGGGATCCAAGTTCATAGTTCCATGAAAGTGGCTACACAGGCCAATAGGGTGGTTAAGAAGGCTTATGGAATGCTTGCTTTTATTAGTCAAGGCATTGAGTTCAAAAGTCAAGAGGTGATGTTGCAACTTTATAAAACTCTGGTTAGTACTGTTCTGGTCGCCCCACTATAGAAAGGATGTTGAGGCTTTGGAGAGGGTAAAGAAGAGGTTTACCAGGATACTGCCTGGTTTAGAGGGGCACGTGCCATCATGAGAGGCTGGATAAACTTGGGTTGTTTTCTTTGGAGTGGCGGAGGCTGAGGGGAATTCTGAGAGAGGTTTAGAAGATTATGAGAGACATAGATAGAGTAGAAGGGGAGTATCTGTTTCCCAGGGTAGAAATGTCTAATACCAGAGGGCATGCATTGAAGATAGAGGGGGTAGGTTCAAGGGAGATGTGAGGGGTAAGTTTTTTACTCAGAGAGTGGTGGATGCCTGGTATGGTGGTAGAAGCAAATATATTGGAGACTTTTAAGAGAAGTTTTGATAGGCACACAAATATGAGGAAGATGGAGGGATAAGGACGTTGTGAAGACAGGAGGAATTAATTTTTGTTTTTTTTTAATTTATTTTTTATCTGGTTCAGCACAATATTGTGGGCTGAATGGCCTGTTCCTGTGTTATACTGTTCTATGCCCTATGTTTTAGTCATCCACTTCAGTACCTTGTTCCTGTTTCCCTTGATCCCTTTAGAAGTAATTGATAAATCTACCCCCTTCTTAAATATATTTATTGTTCCTACAGACCTTTCTATTGTAAATTCCATAGGTTTATATGATGAAATTTCTCTTGATCACAGCTGTAAATAATATACCCTGTATCCTGAGCCCCTGACCCCTGGTTTGGGAACATCCTCCTTTGATCTGGTCCACCTAGCACTGTTAGAATTTTACAGGATTCTGTGAGAACTGCTTGGCGAGGTTCAGATGCCAGAAATACTGTTTGACCAGATATGGTTTCCTGCTAAGAACCTTTCTCCACCTCATCAACTTTGTTTTTTCAGAAGCTTGTTTTGCTACCCAAACTCCCTGCTCTTCACCTTAACCATAGTAATAATAATAATATTTCACATATCAGCCTGCAAGCAGCTTCCACTGAAGTTTCTTGAGCATCGGTGCAACACATCTTGTAAAGTTTGTGAGTTCAAACAATTATAGTTTATGGAAATACAAGTACATAGCAATAGTCCAAAAATTCCCTTGTCCATTTATCACTCCCCACTGACCTCTTATTCTGGCACTTACCCAGGCAAGAGGAAGAAGTGCTACATCTGCCCATTCACCTGCTCCCTGATCACCATTTTCCTTCTGGGTAAGGCAAAGCTTCACCTGTGAATCTGTTTTATCAGTGTGGCCTCCTCTACATAGACTGCAGGACTGCTTTGTCCAACACCTTTGCATCTGGAGCAAGCAGGATTTCCTTGTGGCCGACCATTTTAATTCCACTCCCCATTCCCACTCCAACATGTTGGTACGCGGCCTTGTCTGCTGCCACGATGAGGCCACTCTCGGGTTGGAGTAGCTACACCTCATATCCCTTCTGGGCAGCCTCCAAACTGTCGACATGAACATCAATTTCTCTAAATTCCAGCACTTTCTCCCCACTTCCTTTCTATTTCCTTTCCCCATTCTGGCTCCTCCCTTACCCATTCTCTTCTCTTCACCTGCCCCTTCTCCTTCCCTTTCTCCCATTGTCCATTCTCCTCTTCTACCAGCTTCCTCCTCTTCAGCCCTTTACCTTATCCACCTTTCATCTCCCAGATTCTCACTTCATCCCCCAACCCCCACCTCACTACCTTCCCCCTCACTGGGCTTCACCAATCACCTAATAGCTTGTACTTTTCCCCCTTCACCCACCTTCTAATTCTGGCTTCTTCCCTCTTCCTTTCTGTCCCAGTTGAAGGGTCTCAGCTCTAAACATCAACCCTTGATTCCTTTCTCCTTTCCATAGACACCGCCTGACCTGCTGAGTTCCCCTAATATTTTGTGTGTGTGTTGTTCTGGATTTACAGCATCTGCAGAATCTCTGGTGTTTAAAATTATTGAGCGGTTTATCTGGAAGTAGTTAATAATTGCCTTAGAGTAAGAATGATGAGGCTGGGAGTTCTTTCCACTTCTGAAGACATTTAGTCATATGAATTTAAGAAATAATGTCGGTAGGAGCATCTGCTACTGCCCTTGGTCACATCCTGATGGTCACAGTTCATTCACAATTATATATTCACCGTAGAATTGCACTGCCAGAGATATGCTGTGACCAAAATGCATTACACAATTTCATTTCTTGACGGTGGTGTTTAATCAAGATCACATTTAGGGGCTGCAATTTGTTGGCAGAAGTCATGGTGTTAACTAAAATCCTATGTTAACCAGAAACAATGATAGTGCCAAGATTAGACCCCTGCTCAGAATTAAAGTTCCAGACCACAGTACTTCCGTTCAGCCAGTTTAGTGTAACAAATCCAAAATCAAAGAAGCGGTATGCCCTGTTGCTCTGGGACATGGCAACAACTTGAAGAAGAAAAAAAACCCTTTCAATGTTCAGTGCCATTTGAATCCGGCTTATTCAACAAAAGCGTTATTCTGGGCACTGAATGGTAATACATTGTTGCATTCAAATATTAAATTTTAAACCAATAAAATTGCTTCTAACATACTCACGTCTACTTTAAATTTTCAAATGCATTTCGAATGTAAGTAGTGATTACTGTCCCCTACTGCCCATTGTTTGTGGTTGGAAAGTTGATAGTGCCTCCACATTAGGTTTATTGGAAGGAGATGCCAGGAATACATTTGGTTTATTTAATTTATGCTCATTGTGCAATTAATTAGCACAGTCTTAAATTCACTCACGTCCAAGACTAGATCAATTCCAGGCTCAATTTAGAGAAGCATGTTGCAAGATTCATGCAGCACACACAGGATGCTGGAGGAACTCAGCAGGCCAGGCAGCATGTATGGAAAAGAGTACACCGTTAATGCTTCCAGCTGAGACCTTTCATCAGGACAGGGGGAAAAAATAAGAAGTCAGAGCAAAAAGGTGGGAGGAGGGTAGGAAGAAGTATCGGGTGATTGGTGAAACTGGGAGGGGAGGAGGGGTGAAGTAAAAAGCTGAGAAGTTGATTGGTGAAAGAGCTAAAGGCCTGCAGAAGGGGGAATCTGATAGGAGGGAGTAGAAGACCATGGAAGTAAGGGAAAGGGAAGGAGCACCGGAGGGAATTGATGAGGTGAGGAGGGAAACAGGAATGGGGAATGGTGAAGGAGAGGGGCGGTGAATTACTGGAAGCTTGTGAGATCAATGTTCATGCCATCAGGTTGGAGGCTACCCGGACAGCATATAAGGTGTTGTTTCTCCAAAGAGTGTGGCCTCATTGCGGCAGTAGAGGAGGCCATGGACTGACATGTCAGAATGGGAGTGCGAAGTAGGATTTGAATGGGTGGCCACCGGGAGATCCTGCTTTTCCTGGCAGACGGAGTACAGGTTCCCAGCAAAGTTGTCTCCCAATCTACCTTAGGTCTCACTGATATACAGGAGGCCACACTGCAAGCACCGGATACAGTAAAAATGTCCCCAACAGACTCACAGATGAAGTGTTGCCTCACTTGGAAGGATTGTTTGGGGCCCTGAATGGTAGTGAGGGAGGAGGTGTAGGGGTAGGTGAAGCACTTGTTCCGCTTGCAACATAAATATGGGAGGGGGGAGATCAGTGGGGTGCAACGATTGGACAAGGGAGTTGTGTTGGACGAGTAAACCCTGTGGAAAGCATAAAATGGGGGCGGAGGGAGAGGTGCTTAGTGGTCAGATCCTGTTGAAGATGGCAGAAATTGCTGAGAACTATATGTAGACACGGAGGCTGGAGGGATGGTAGGTGAGGATAAAAGGAATCCTATCCCTGGTGGGGTGGTGGGATGATGGGGTGAGGGCAGATGTGTGTGAAATAGAAGAGATATAGTTGAGGGCAGTGTTGATGGTGGAGGAAGGAAATCCCCTTTCTTTGAAGAAGGAGGACATGTCGTTAGTTCTGGAATGAGAAACCTAATCCTGAGAGCAGATATGGCGGAGGCAGAGGAACTGAGAGAAGGAGATGGCAGTTTTACAAGTGACAGGGTGGGAAGAGATATAGTCCAAGTAGCTGTGGGTATTAGCTGGTTTATTAAAGATATCAGTAGATAGCCAGAGATAGAGACAGAGAGATCAAGAAAGGGGAGGGAGGTGTTGGAAATGGATCAGATAAATTTGAGCAGGGTGGAAATTGGAGGAAAAGTTGATGAAGTTGACAAAATCAGCAAGGGTGTAGGATGCAATCTGTTGATGTAGCATGGGAAAGGTTGGGGAGTGATACAGGTGTAGGCTTGGAACATAGACTGTTCCACATAGCTGACAAAAAGGCAGGCATTGCTGGGACCCATGCGAGTGCCCATGGCTACACCTACAGTATGAGGGAAGTGGGATGAGCCGACGTGGAAATTGTTGCAAGATTCATCTGTTATTTCTTTTTCTTGCTCTTGAAGATTCATGGTATCTCATCCAGTTTTCACGAGCTTGACATTTAAGTTTAAGTGAAATATTTTTTTGATTTAGATTTAAATCAGTCAAGCAGTTACTTGTCCTAAACTGTTGCAGCCTACAACTTTATCTGATTTACAGCATGCAGAGTGATGTTTTACTGTCCTTGTGACATCATTCACAAGGGTTATGCTCTTTGAAGGTACACGTACTAAATAAGCTTTAGGATGTAGAAATTATGCAAAGTGTCGCACAGAAGAGGGAATCGTTAATGAGATCAATGCATCAAGAAGCTGGACATAAAAGGGAACATTATGGCTTTAACTTAAATATTGTGCTGTTTAGAATGTTTAAGCAGATCTAATTTATCAGGAGGTAGGCCTGCATTCAGCTGATATGGGTGTTCATGCTGCTGCTGAATTAAATGAACCTTATCATTTTTAGAGCGCCTCTTGTCCCTACCTAGTCAGATGGGGCTTGTCAGCTGTTGTTGGCAGCTAATCTAGGAGAAGTAAAACTCTGATTTCAAACTTCCACTGCCCTGTGGCTATACACAGTATTGGAGAAGGCTTCAGGAGTAAACCCCCAAGGAAAAATCCAGAGCTAGAATCCCTAAGGGAGTCTTATATTGAGTTTAATGCCAACTGGCAATTCCCGTGACACCACTGGTGCCAAACCACATCAGTCTCTGCTGTTCCTTTGGAATTATCAGCTGTGTGGAGAGGGGGAGCTGAGTGCCTGGGAAACAGCTTGGTCTCCATATCCCACTGCCCCTGTTTGCATATTGATTGATGGAGGCAACGTAGACAGCTAGGGCGCAACATCCATGGTTGGCCCCAACTAACAGAGGGCCTCAATCTTGTCCCAAGCATTTTCCAATCTTAAAATAAAGGGCTACTCAAAATAAAGGGCCTGAATATTATTGAAAAATTATAATATAGAGTCAAAAAGTATAAATTTGTTACAAGATGCACATATTCACTACAGACTTCACCACCCTACCTCTCCAGCTGGGCCTTGATACGAGCTGAAACCAATGCCAATCAAACAGTGAAATTAGAAATGGATGCCTGGTTACTGTCCATAGCTTACCTGTATTACAGTAAAACTCTAGGAAAAATTCAGTTCTTCCTCCCTCTAGATGATACCAGAACAGCTGAAATTGGGCCTGGGCAGTCTTTGAAACCTTAATTTTTTTTAAAAAACCTAAAAATTAGCTTTATTTGTCACATGTATGTCAAAATGTATGGTGAAAGGTATCGTTTGCATAAGTCAAATCAGTGAGAATTGTGCTGGGCAGCCCACAAGAGTCACCACGCTTCCAACATCAACGTAACGTGCCCACAAATTTACTAAACCTAGCCTTTGGAATGTGGGAGAGAACCTACACAGTCCTGGGGAGAATCAGTGGTGGGAATCAAACCCCAATTTTACAGTCCACATCTGTAAAGTGTTGCGTGAACCGTTATACTACCATACTAAGGATGCTGGGAACCTGAAATAAGAAAAAAAGTGCTGGGGGAAAATCCCAGCATGCCAAGCAGCATCTGTGGAAAGATGAACAATTAAACAAAGTGGAGAAACTCTTATTTCTAGTGAAAGATCACAGATCTAAAATGCTTACTATTTCTTTTTAAACCGAAATCCATATTTTCTGGTATTCTCTGTTATACGGCTATTTATAAAATCTTCATTTCATTTGAGTAGACGCAACCGACTCAGCATATGAAATGTAAACTTGCAAATGCAACTTATGTGAATAGATCCATTTTAGGAAGGAAGTAAGTCACCAGTATGAGAGAAGAAGAGCTTTCAGAAATAAAAATACAGAAAAAAAAATCTTGACAACAAATAGGTGCTTCTTAATTCTTAAAAATGGCCTAGTAATGTTTGTCACCACCTTTTCAAGGGATAGTTAGAAATGGGCAATAAAGACGCTTTTGATAGCAGCACTCAAACCCCAAAAATGAATAAATTAACTAAAAAACTTTAATGAATACCGAGGTGGAGATACATCTCTACCAAAGGAGGTGCAAGGCTCTCTGTCCCTCCACTAGCCTGCAGGTCACCCTTAGGGACTGCATAGCACCTGATCAGGGTCACAAGAAGCCATGAGAGCAGGTGGGTGGATGATTGTATGAGCAGCTGGTACGTATCCCGACAAGTCCTGGTTATGCGAACACAGACACCAGGCAATCTGTGAAGGGTATTGATAATACTGGGGTCGCCTGTCTTGTAAAGGCATTGCCCAGAAGAAAGCAAAGGCAACCAGTTCTGTAGAAAAATTTGCCAAGAACAATCATGGTCATGGATACATGATGATTGCCTAAGTGACATGACATGGCACGTAATGGTGATGATGACTTCTGCCAAAAAAATGCAGTATCTCTTTGAGATCTGGTGAACATATTTTATGGGCACTGCATACCTTTTGTACTCCATTTCCGCAGTGCAAATATCATTGTATCAGAATTGTGATTGTCACATAGCTAGTTATGTCAGCATATATTCCCTTGTGAAGATTTTTGAATTATTGAAAGGAGCTGAGTTATGTTGCACAAGTATCTATATTTAAGGAGAATGTTCTGTCCACTAAATTTGATGAGTACATACTCGATTTGGTGAGACCTGTTTTTCTCTGCACTGATTTCAAGGTCCCCATCGTCCAGGCCATGCTCTCTTCTCATGGCTGCCATTGGGAAGGAGGTGCAGGAGCCTTAAGTCCCACATCACGAGTTTGAGGAACAGTTATTACCCTTCAACTGATGGACTCACTTTCAGGACTACATGTCCCATGTTCTCTATATTATGTAAAGTCGTAGAGTCAGAGAAAAATGCAGCACAGAAACAGGCCTTTTGGCCCATCCAGTCCATGCCAAGCTGTTTCCCATTGACCTGCACTAGGTCCAGAGCCTGCCATACCCCTGCCATACATGTACCTATCCAAACTTCTTTTAAACAATGAAATCGAGCTCAGATGCACCACTCGCACCGGCAGTTCATTCCACACGCTCATAACCCTGTGAGTGAAGAAGTATTCCCTATGCTCCCCTTAAAGTTCTCATCTTTCACCTTTAACCCATGACCTCTAGTTATTGTCCCACCCAACCTCAGTGGAAAAAGTCTGCTTGCATTTACCCTATTTATACCCCTCATAATTTTGTACACCTCTATCAAATCTCCTCTCGATCTTCTACATTCCAAGGAATAAGGTCCTAACCTATTCCATCTTCCCATATAACTTGTGTCCTCCAGACCGGGCAACTTCCTTGTAAATTTTTTTCGTACTCTTTCAACTTTATTTACATCTTTCCTGTAGGAAGGTGACCAAGACTGAACATAATACTCCAAATTAGATCTCACCAATTTCTTACACAAATTCGACATAACGTTCTGTCTCCTATACTCAACACGTTGATTTATGAAGGGCAATCAGAAACAGATTCACCAGCATATGGTGTGACATTTGTTAACCTTGTGACAACAGTACAACGCAATATATGATAATATAGGGAAAAAACTGAATTACACTAAGTATATATACAGTCTATTAAATAAGTAAATTAAATAAGTAGTGCAAAATCAGAAATAAAAAAGTAGTGAGGTAGTGTTCATGGTTTCAATGCCCATTCAAAAATTGGATGGCGGAGGAAAAAAAGCTGTTCCTGAATTATTGAGTGTGTGCCTTCATGCTTCTGTACCTCCTTCCTGATGGTAACAGTGAGAAAAGGGCATGCCCTGGGTGGTGGTGGTCCTTAATGACGAATGTCGACTTTTTGAGGCACCGCTCCTTGAAGATATTTTGGATACTATGGTGCTAGTACTCATGATGGAGCTGACTAATTTTACAACTCTCTGCAACTTACTTCAATCCTGTGCAGTAATACCAACACCCCCACCCCCAACCAGACAGTGATGGAGCCAGTCAGACTGCTCTACATGGTACATCTGTAGAGTTTTTGAGTGTTTTATGTGACATTCCAAATCTCCTCCAACTCCTAATGAAATACAGTATAGCCACTGTCTTGCCTCCTTTATAGCTGCTTCGATATGCTGGGACCAAGCTAGGTCCTCAGAGATACTGACACTCAGGAACTTGAAATTGATCATATCCGATCCCTCTTTGGGGATTGGTATGATTTCCCTAATCTTACCCTTCCTGAAGTCCACAATCAGCTCTTTGGTCTTAGTGACGTTGAGTGCAAGGTTGTTGCTGCGACACCACTCAAGTAGCTGAAAAATCTCGCACCTGTACACCCTCTCATCTCCATCTGAGATTCTGCCAACAATGGCTGTATCATCAGCAAGTTTATAGATGGAATTTGAGCAGAATGCCAAATATGACAAATTACTTATAATTACTTAAATTACTTACAAGCAATTATTTATTTATTATTGTTATTGTTCATTGTTTTTCTTTTTATATTTGTGCAGTTTGTCATCTTCTGCATCTTGGTTGTTTGTCCTTCTTTGTTGTTGTGTAGTTTTTCAATGATTCTATTGTGTTTCTTTGTATCTAATGTAAATACCCACAAGATAATTAACCTCAGGGTTGTACTGTATATACGTACCTTGATAATAAATTTACTTTAAACTTTATCAATTAGCCTGAGCATTTCCAGAAGCTCTAGATCACATATCCAGCATTTGCATTGCTTTACTTTTGCAGTAATTGCATGCTTCAGGACCGATGCCCATTCATGTGTGTGTAGCCTGGTTGGTGTACCCGGGGCTGAATGGGTGGTGTGCATATACTGCATAGAGTCATTGAGCGCTGCAGCACGAAACATGCCTTCAGTTCACCTAGTCAATACTGATCTATTATTCTGCCTATTCCCATCGAACTGCACCTAGACCACAGCCATCCATTCCCCTAACTTCAAGTTGAAATCGAACCTGAATCGACCTCTTCCATTGGCAGCTCGGTCCACACTCTCTCCACCTTCTGAGTGAAGAAGTTCCCCCTCATGTTCCCCTTAAACATTTCACCTTTCACCCTTAATCCATGACCTCTAGTTCTAGTCTCACCCAACCTCACGCATAGCCTGCTTGCATTTACCCTCACTACACTGCAAATAATTTTATATACCTCTATCAATTCTCTCCTCATTCCAGGGAATTAAGTCCTAACCTATTCAACCTTTCCCTATAACTCGGTTTCTCAAATCCCAGCAACATCCTTGCACGTGTGAATACTGGGGCAAGTAAATGTTAAGCAGGAATACTTACTGACAGAGTTTGTTGTTAGATGTATGGTGCAGACTTGTGCTTGAGGTAGTGTGTGACAGATGTGAAGAATGGAATATGTTGAAGGTTTCACTAACTCCAACCATACTACTGTGGTCATTAAACTTTTTTTCCAGCACTTCACACGGGCTCTTGGGTCATCTCCAACAACTGCAATCTGTATGACTTATGAACCCTTGGGCAAGGAGGAACACACTCTTCTGTCTACAGTAACTCAGATGGTTCTAAGACATTGCACATTATAGTAGATTTACAATGTTTCTGCGCCTGCCTGAATGAAATAATTCTAATATTTTGCACATAAAAGTTTCTATTGTACAAAGCACAAGGGTCAATAGGTGTCTGTTTTCTGGTTAATATGAATCTAGACCAATTTTCACTGCTGCATTACAATGAAATCCTCAAACAATTGAAATATTATTTCAATGCAATAGCAGTGTATTTTAGGCTGATAAACATACCAGAATTTCAGTTTAAAATGCAGGACAATCCCATTAACACCACCAGATGAAAACTAGCTTTGAAGGAAAAATGTATGGTTAAGTTTAGCATCGGTCTACTACAAATATTTTATTTAATGTTAAGTGCTGTTGGAGGAACTAGTAAAATCAGTTGGGAGAGCTTAAAGTGTTGAACCCTGGCAGAAAGGAAAATGTATGTTTGTAATCAGCTCAAGCTTGAAAGCAGTGAAGTGCAATGGAAATTTAGTAGATGAGTTCCTCATTGCAACATTCTTAGCTTTTACTGACAAAGAAACGATTTCTGGTATAAATGAGGTGTGTAATGCAAAGATCTAAATAAGTGAATTGTGGGATGTTTAATTTCAGGTCCTCGCTATCTGGGGAGAAATTTCTCAATAGCAATTTACAACAGATGTTGTCGAAAACCCTTACATTAGATAAAATGGCTTTATGAATGTTGTTAGAGCATCATACTCATTCAAATAAAATGACTTTATGAATGCTGTCAAAGCTCCATTTCCAATCCCAGAGACACAAATCTGAAAATTATAGACTGCAGTCGAGAAGAGAGAAATTGAGCATTTTGTTCACCAGTGGACTGAAACCACAGAGCACAGAAAGAATAAAGTGTGTGCCATTAATCCAATAAGAAGATAATAACCATCCTTTGCATATAATCTTACTGGATTTTGGAGAGTATGATGTTCAGCTCTACATGTGAGGCATTTTTTGTAGATTTATTTTGTTAATTCTATTAGCTTCCTATGCAAATTTCTTTGCTTAGTCATCTCCTTCATGGGCACCATCCCCAAGACATCTTTCTAGGAGTGGTGCCTCAAAAGGGCAGCAACAATCATTAAGGACCCTCACCACCCAGGACATGTCCTCTCTATCAGGAAGGAGGTCCAAGGAGGTACAAGAGCCTGAAAGCATAAACACTGTGCTCCAGAACAGCTTTTTGCCCTCTGCCAACCAATTTCTGAATAGACATTGAACCCATGAACACTATCTCACTAATTTTATTTCTGTTTTTGTAATACTTATTTAATTTAGCTATTGTGTATATCTCTCTATCTATCTATCTATATACATTTCTTACCATAATTCACAGTTTCTCTCTCTATATTATCATGTATTGCATTGTACTGCTGCCACAAATCTAACAAATTTCATGATTAAACCTGATTCTGATGAATAAACTTTCAGTTTGAATCTAACTCTTATGGCCAAAATAATTAATTTCTTGATATGTTTCCATTATTTCTTTACAAGTAATTTGCAACAAACCCTGGACAATGAAAAAACATTGGTTCAATTGACAACTCTCATGAGCTGCTCTATTATCAAAATACTGGATTCATATTGACAGAGTTCATACAGATCACACCAACATATTGACACAAACTGTAATAAACCCCTGCTTCTACAATTTTGTGATCAATAGCACTTTGTAATTATGATGCAAAATTCCTGCTATTTCTATAAGAACAGTCAGGGAATAAATAAGGATACTATAATTTAGTGGAGAGATCTACTCTCAGCATTTATAGACCATGCAATTATAATCAAGAAGTAAATTAGACTGTTTAAATAGTGCTCTCCAGGTTTAATTAAACCATGTGCATTTTTTATATTGCTGCTGATTTTTTGTGTAAGACATGAAAATAACTTTACTGCTAATGCAGTGATCTCAAATATACTTAACAAAGTAAATACACCATCAAACTAAAATCAGACCATCACATGGACATTATTTTAAAGTTATTCTTCCAAGATTCACACTTTTAAAAAACTAGGTTTCATAATCAATATCAGCATTTTATCATCTTTCATTCACAACCATTTTATCATCTTACATTTATAACCAATGTGTGAACAGGACTTGGCTGAATATCAGTTAAACTGAGAACAGTAAAGACATCCCAGTAACTAGGTAGTTGCACATTAAATTAGCAGTGTTACAGTTTGAGTTGTATAATCTGAGCATCATAAAGTCTAAATATTCAAGTAAAGTCAGGAGAAGACAAAGGTTTTAAGTTATTCTGAACTTTTTTAGAAGGTTGATTTTAATAGTGTTCTGCAAGAGAACATCTTGTCAAAAGTTCACATAAGAATTCATAAAGATTCTTAATTCATCTGGTAAAGACACTGTAGGTGAAGTAGATTTTGTAACCCTTGAGACTGATCAATCACACGTCTTTTTTTTATTTATTGTGAAAATAGGTTCTGATTATTATATCCCAAACTTGCGACAAAATTAGTGTCCAAAGCCATTAAATATATAAGAGTTGTCTTTTGGGTTTTTTTGCATCAAATTTTTATGGCAAACTAGTTTCTTCATAAGGAGATAGAATATTTTTGTCCACAGAGTCAGAAAAGTTAATAATACCACTATTGATTCTAGGTAATGAAATGTGATTCTGTCAATAGTGCATCTACTCCTTCAAATGAATCCATCTAATCTGATTTTTATTTATTTAAGCCTGAATCCCAGTTAAGTCTCAGATATGGATTTCTATTCCTTTCATTTGCGGGTGTGTGGAATTTGGATTCTAGACCACCCCCCGTGCTTTGGAATTTACCACTGAGTCATTATGGATTTATTATGAAACTGGCTGCTAGGTTCAAAGCTTTTCAGCAGATGTTGTCCAAAATAATCTTCAAATTTAAATAAAGCACCAGCTCCGGTTTGTGTGGGTCGGATCGAGCAAAACAGGATCCAGGCCTTGTGGATCAATAGCAGCCAGCAGTCAGATCTGGCCTTGGTTAGGCTTTGACCATGAGTTGTGGTCATGAGTGAACAGTGATTAAGGATATGGTGGCAGAGGAGTGTGATCAGTGATTGGTGGAGAGGACATTAATGTCACATTGGGAAGAAGGTAAAGGGGTTATGTAAGGGAAGCTGCCTGAATGGGGTTCTCAACTGTAGGCTGGAGATTTCTCTATAACAGCATCTTTAAAACCTGTTTATTCTGAACAGTGCTATTGGCAGTGTTCTTGGAATGATTTAACCTAATTTCCTAAGATGTTCTATTGGAACTTCCTGCCGGAGAATGTTATCATTCCTTAAACATCTGTCATGCAAATAACATCGACGGCACAAGCACAATTTGCCACTGAAAAGGACTGGTTGGATTTTGTAGAACATAGAACATTACAGCCCAGTACAGGCCCTTTGGCTCACAATGTTGTTCCGACCTTTCAACCTACTCTAAAATCAAACTGACCCTTCCCTCTCACATAGCCATCCATTTTAACGTTCATCCTTATGAATTTCTAAGAGTCTCTTAAATGTCCCTAATATGCCTGCCTCTAACATCACCCCTGGCAGCACGTTCCACACACTTACCACCCTCTGTGTAAATAGAAACCTACCTCTTCACATCTCCCCCTATACTTACTCCAACTGCCTTAAAGTATTAGTCATTGCCACCCTGGGGAAATTGTTCTGGCTATCCACTCTATGTGTGCCTCTATCAAGTCACCTGTTGTCCTCCTTCACTCCAAAAAGAAAAGACCTAGTTCATTCAAAGCTTCTTCATAAGAGATATTCTCTAATCCAGGAAGCATCCTGGTAAACCTCCTCTGCACTCTCTCTAAAATTTCCACATCCTTTCTATAATAAGGGGATCAGAACTGAACACAATATTCCAGGTATGATCTAACCAGAGTTTAATGGAACTGCAGCATTACCTCATGGCTCTCTGAACAGTTGAAGTGGGTGGCAAATGGCACTTCAACTCTGCTTCACACCGGTTACCACCCACTTCAACTCTGCTTCACATTCCCATTCGGATATGTCCATACATGGCCTCCTCTACTGCCATGATGAGGCCAAATTCAGGTTGGAGGAGCAACACCTCATCTACCGTCTGGGTAGTCTCCAGCCCCTTGATATGAACATCGAATTCTCTGAATTCCGGTAATTCCCTCCCTCTCCCTTCCCTATCCCAGTTTCACTCTGCCTCCTCTTCCAGCTGCCTATCACCTCTCTCATGATTCTGCCTTCTTCTACTACCCATAGTGCTTTCCCCTTACATTCCTTCTTCACCTTTCCTGCCTATCCCCTCCCTGCTTCCCCTCCCCCACCCCTTGATCTTTCCTCTGATTGGTTTTTCACCCTCCCCCTCCCCCCACCTTCTTTATAGGGCCCCTGCCCCCTCCTTCTTCAGTCCTGACGAAGGGTCTTGGCCTGAAATGTTGACTGCTCGTTTCAACGGATGCTGCTCGACCTGCTGAGTTCCTCCAGCTTGTTTGTATGTGTTGATTTGACCACAGC
This sequence comes from Hemitrygon akajei, assembly GCF_048418815.1. NCBI lineage: Eukaryota > Metazoa > Chordata > Chondrichthyes > Myliobatiformes > Dasyatidae > Hemitrygon > Hemitrygon akajei. The sequence goes on along the minus strand of NC_133129.1, from coordinate 162,883,548 downwards.
ATCTGCAGTGTACTTTTCATTAATCCCCTGATTAATGAAGGCCAACACACCATGTGCCTGAAAAATCCTATCAACTCTTATCGTGACTTTGAAGGATCTATGAACATGGAGTCTGAGATCCTTCTGTTCTTCCGTACTGCTAAGACCCATGCCGTTAACGCTGGGCTCTGCCTTCAAGTTCATCATTCTAAAGTGGATCACTTCAGACTTCTGTGGATTGAACTCTGTCTGCCATTTCTCAGCCCATTTCTGCATCCTATCAATGTCCCATTGTAATCTACGACAACCTTCTACGCTGTCTACAATGCCACCAACCTTTGTGTAATCTGCCATCAACTTTCATGTCAGAGAAGTGTGATTTGTCCAGGAATTTTTAAGATCAGGCTCAAGTTTAATTGTCATTCAACCATACACATGAATACAGCCAAATGAGACAGCATTGCTCCAGGGCCAAGAAGTAAAACGCAGCACATGTACCACATGTAATTACAATATCAGTAAAACATACAGTCACAAAAACAATAATAATATAGCCCATCTCCCTGAAGGTCATGACCTGTAGATTGATGATTCATGGGATGTTGTCTTGGAGCCACATTTCTGCAAAACAAGCCCACAGGAGCAATGTTCCCTCTAATTTTTAGTAGTCAGTGTGCGCAAAAATCTTATGTTGTGCAAATTTTTTTCCTGTGACAAAAGTTTGTACGCACTGAATGCACACATGGCACAGTTTATGTAGATTTACAAAATATTTGACATCAAACTGCGCTGAATAACAACAAAATAACAGACATATTTAAGTTACTCAGTTATTTTTTTCTCTCTCCTGTCTGGCATTTACCCATTCTTATTAAACTCTACCTAGACTAATAGAACGTCCATCCAATTGATAGCTTTTGATTCTTAATAACATATCCAAATGATATTCACCTAAACAGTTTCTCAGCTTGTTTTTCAGTTGATTCATTAGGCTAAAACCTTGCTCACAGTCCACAGTAGACACAAGAAAGGTTCCCCCAATGTCCATCAACTGTGCAAGGTCGAAAACTGTTCATTTTGAAGTACAAATGCCACCATTTGAGCAAAGTTTGAAATCAGTTTGGATTTAATTTTTTCTTGCACGGATAATTTGAAATCATTAAACTGTCCAACTATTACAGTATTTTCAGCTAGAAAATCATGATATCTTAGATATAAGGCATTAACTTGTTAAATGCCAAATGTGAAGTCACAATCTGCAATTGTGGAGAAATCAAAAGCTGACCATACTCGTACCTCATCTTCAGGAAACCTTTCTTCTAAATGAACACAAAGACTATTTATAAAAGTCAACGGCAAACTTGTATCTACTGTGACGTTTTCGGTGTAGCAGTTTCTACTATTTTGTTAAACCATTCAACTTTAAACAACTTTGCAGTTCTTTTGCGCTTCACACCCCTCGCTTCTTTTGAATTCGACATAGTGAATCAATATTTTTTCAATAAATACTTAGTAAGCTATCTACAGGATTCGAAACAGATATGAACTTTACGATATGCACACTGTCCGCCAAAGATGGCTGCCACCATGATGCAGCTATACAAACTGGAACAGGAAAGGTGAGGTGACGTAAATTAGTGATATTTGAAAAACCAACAGGTTAACAGAAACATTAAGATAAAAGATTGTGTTCAATAAGTATAATTATTAATTGCTACATTATTTTAGGTAACTAACCTTTTGTGCACACATTAATTTCCTTTGTGAGCTAGTTGAAAAACATATGTGCGCACACAGCTTAGAGGGAAGCTGTGCGCACAGGAGTCCTCAGTATGCGCAAGTGCAGCCGTAAACACCGAGCAAACAGTGGAGTGCAGCATCAACAGGAGGGGCCAGCCCTAATCCAGCACGGACGCCCACCGTGCCACACCGCCTCCTACATTTTCCACCCCCATCTCAATCACATTCTGTTGTGGAAATAGAGTGCCACTCATGAGGAAGTTGAGGGTTCAATTTAAATCCGATCCTGTTTTCACTTAACGTGCCAGTGTATGTTTTTCTGTTTTGCATTTACTGCACTGCAACAAAGACCAAGAACTCTTACTGACCCCTTCCTCGTCTTCCCCAATCTCGTTACCTCTCCTCCTTAAAACACCAGATCTCACATCACACCTCCCTCCAGGAAGCTAAAAACATCTTATTGGCTATCACAACAGGGCATAGTTTTAAGGTGCTGGGGAGCAGGTACAGAGGAGATGTCAGGGATAATTTTTTTATGCAGAGAGTGGTGAGTGCGTGGAATGGGCTGCCGGTGGCGGTGGTGGAGGCAAAAACAATAGGCTCTTTTAAGAGACTCCTGGAGCTTAGAAAAATAGAGGGCAATGGGTAAGCCTAGGTAATTTCTAAGGTAAGGACATGTTCAACACAGCTTTGCGGGCCGAAGGACCTGTATTGTGCTGCAGATTTTCATTGCTTCGATGTTTCTATCTCTAATCTTCCTTTTAACATACTATCGTACAGAAGGTAATCTATGCAGACTAAAGATCAAATTTGAGACTTTTCCTGGTGGGCAAAGATCAGTAACAGACCATGTGATTCTTTAATCATTAAAGATATCTCTGATCAACACCATTTTGAAACATTAAGCCACAGCATCATATGGTATTGCCTAAGGCAAGATTAATTTGAAGGGAATTGATAGCTATCTTCACAACAATCCACTGCTGATCATTGTAATAAACAGTGAAAGACCAGAACTGAGCAACAAGAAGGGATGAAATTCACCGCATGTACTGTGAATTCGCCATTCTGTGCTTTCGTCTTGTCTAGCAGTCTTAACTTAAAAGTTTAAAGTAAATTTAGTATCAAAGTACTTATACTGTATGTCACCATATCCTTCCTTGAGATTTATTTTTTGCAGGCATTAACAGGAAAATAAAGCAAAACACTAGAATTTATGAAAAACAATACATAAGCAAAGACGGACAACCTGTGTACTGAAGGAGATAAAACATGCAAAATTAAAAATAATTAAATAACTAATTCTGAGAATATGAGTTGTCGAGTCCTTGAAAGTGAATCTATAGGCCCTGGAATCAGTTCAGTGTTGAGGTGAGTGAAGTTATCCATGCTGATTCAGGGGCCTGATAGTTGAAGGGTAATAACTGTTCCCGAACCTGGTGCAGGGCCCTAAGGTTCTTGTACCTCCTGCGCAATGGTAGTAATTTTGCTCTAATCTAAACATTGATCTCTGAGAATGGCAGAGGATTTTGCTAATACATTGTCAACGTCATCTTGTGCAGTTATGTGCCTGTGGGGATTAGGATCATTAAATCCTTTGACCTATTATTAATAAAGCAGAATAAGATAGCGTGGAGTCACTTAATTAGACATTACACTTGTTTCTTTACTCTTCAGCTCACTTGCTGGACATGGTAGTAGTAACAATACTGTAAAATCAACAGGTATCTAGGAACATAGCAAAAAAATTACCAGTAGTCTGTAGCCTTATCCAAAGAAATTTAAGAATTCCTAAAGCTTTAGAGAGGTGTTAAACACATTATATTTGTGTTACTAAATTGCAAGCAGTAAAATATGCATTTAAGTTATTTTTGTCAATAGACAAGACAGTCTCTTATTTCATTTATTTATTTAGATATAGCGCAGAACAGGCCTTTCCAGCCCTTCAAAAAGTGCCACACAGTAGTCCCCCGGTTTAATCCTAGCCTAATCACGGGACAATTTACAATGACCAGTTGACCAACCAACTGGCATGTCTTTGGTCTGTGTGAGGAAACTGGAGCACCCGGAGGAAACACATGCAATCTTGAGGAGAACAAATAAACTATTTACAGACAATGTCGGGGATTGAACCCAGGTTTCTGGTACTGTAATATTTTGTGCTAACCACTACAATGTGTGATTATTTTTCCTTTCATGTATTTTAGGAAACAAGGGCAGTTGCTCTCTATTTGCAAAAGCTAACTCCATTCTATAGCAATGCCCAGCTGTGTTACAGGGGAAGGTATGTATGTATCATGGTGATTGTTAGTTACTTGCAAATTAATGAGCCCACATTCCTTGGGTGAGGGGATAGCCCTGGGCAGCTGACGGGACTTTAGCATTGACTTTCCTCCCAAACCAAATCCACAACAAATCAATTTAACAAATCAGTTTAACTTGCATCCTGATAGCGCACTTTGTGGCATGTGCACAACAATTATCACGTAATTGCTAACCGCTTTCTAAAAGCAAAGTTATTGGTACAGAGCCTAGTCCATTAACAGGATTCTCACACTATAATAAAAATGAATTTAATTTTCTGCAGTGAAGTTAGTTTATACTTAGAGCATAAATTAATTAATTTCTTGCCATTTGTGTGGAGGCTGGTTGAGAGTTCCAGTTAACAGTTAAGCAGTACAAAATGTGTTTTCTCAGGGCATATAGCACCCTTGCTACAAACCACTGAACGTTTCACATAGTAGTAGCAGTATATGCCTTTACAGACACCATTGGAAACAAGTTCTGGCCCAGTTTTCCACTCAAGTCAAATCAGTCATATCTTTTCCTTTGTGGTTAAGTACATTTTATCAAAGTTCCTGTAAAAGTTATCACGATACAGTATTCTGCTGTAGGCTGGCAGAGTGAATTAAAATCATTATATCTGAGTCAATCATTAAAATACTTGGGCAGTAATAGTTCTGTACAGTGACCACTTAATTCTCCACCAAAAACACAATACCAACCCAAATCGAGGATGTAGACCAACCATGACCAGCAGTAAAATTGGATCGTGACTAAGACCTTATGGTTTTAGTTTTAAATTTGAAAACCTAAATCTATTCACAAAACTTAAATCTGGACCCAATTACCACAGTCTTGTGTGTAAGCCTTCATAGGCAGCAAGGAAACACGGATACATTCCTCACATCATACTGCTAAGCAGCACAGATGCAGACAAATCGTTAAGACCACCAGGGAATCAAACATCTATTCCTTCCCTTGCTACCTGCTCTGGAAGAATACTGCTCCTCATCTCATATCTCCTTCTTATTTAAGTGTTTCCCCTCTGAGACCATGTCTTCAAGGTTCTCTTTACCCACCCTTTGTTTCCAAGACCATTCACCCACTCTTGATATTGCTGAGCATCTCTGCTCCCTTCTCATTTATCTGTGCTTTTACATTACAATCCTTCACTCATTGGCTCTCCCTTTGGTTTCGCTGTGCTCCATGTCAGATGAAACAATTCCAGTAGAAAATCACTTCACATTAAAAATGAAAAAAAAATTCCCACCCACTTCCATTCTCCCTCTCTGTGAGTCCTACTGCTGCTCCAGCATCTACTGTATTTCACAGTGAAATGGTGCACAAGAAGTAACAGGGCAACTTCCCACCTCCCCGTCTACATAATCTGTTCCCCTTGTCTGCAAGGAGAGAATCAAATTTTGACCATTAGTTGTACAAATCTGGTTGTCTGACAGGAGAGATGTGTGCTTTACCGTATTTAATAGACCTCAGTGCTTCAGGGCAGAAGCAGAAACAGAGAGTGGAATGAAGCAGGAATTGAAAGGAGGGGGGAGGGAGAGGGAGAGGGGGAAGGGGAAGGGGAGGAGGAGAGGGAGGAGGGGAGAGAGAGAGAAACTGTGTTCTAGAAATTTAAAATAAAAAATGAAGATTCAAGATTCGAGTTTATTTCTCATGTGCACATCGAAACATGGTGAAATGCTTCATTTGCATTAATAAATGAGGGTGAGCTAGGGACCGCTTGCAAGTGTCATCACACATTCCGGCGCCGATGCAGCATGCCACAATACTTGGCAGAACAACAAAGAACACAACAAGCAACAAAACAAGTCCCATTCCTCCCTCCCACCTACACACATACACGGTTCCCTAACCCCAAGCCAGGCTGACTTATTTGGCCTCCAGCTGACTCGAACACACAGACGTTGGGCCTTCAACTATCCCAGTGAACTCGTAGAGATGCTAGAAATACTAACCAAAACAGTTCATTAGTTGGAAATGCCCGCACCAGCAAATATGATTAAATAAAAACATAGGCTAACCAGTGGTGAAATTTAGGTAAACCAGGGTATTCAACTGACTTTACCACAATAGTCAATGATACTGTTGCGAATTTTCTTCTCTCATGGCAGACCTGCAGCAACACACAGATCTAGCCACCTGTCTCCCAAATGCTTGTTCATTTGTATGGGCTCTCCACAAGCTAGGTGTTCATGAACAGCATCTGATGGATAACCAAAGTCAAAATCTTGCAGATGCTGGAAATTTTTTGATGAAGGGCTATTGATCTGAAATGTCAATTCTGCTTCCCTTTCCATAAATTCTGCCTGACTTCCTGAGTATCTCCAGAATTTTGTTCATACTGCTCTTCAGGCAGAGGAGCTAGACCTTTCAAAGAATTTCCTCCATCTATAAACTAACTGCTAAGGTGCCCTGTTGTCCAAATAGCAACTGAAGCTGTGATTTCAAAAGCCTATAACTGTTCTTGTTACAGTTGCTTCTAGTCATTAAAATTTAAAGTTCAAAGTAAATTTATTACCAAAGTACATATATGTCACCATATACAACCATGGGAATCATTTTCTTGTGAGCATACTCAATAAATCCATAATAGAATAATAACCACAAAAGAATCAATGAAAGACCGCACCAACTTGAGTGTTCAAACAGTGTGCAAAATACAACAAACTGTGCAAATACAGAAAGAAAGAAATAGTAATAATAAATAAATAAGCAATAAATATCAAGAACGTGAGGTGAAGAGTCCTCAAAAGTAAGTCCACAGGTTGTGGGAGCATTGCAGTGATGGAACAAGTGAAGTTGAGTGAAATTATCCTCTTTGGTTCAAGAGACTGATGGCTGAGGAGTAACAACTGTTGGTGTGAGTACCGAGGTCCCTGCACTCTCTTCCTGATGGCAGCAGCGAGAAGACAGCGTGATCTGAGGTGGCAGGGCTCCCCGACAATGGATGCTGCCTGCCCGTGACAAATCTCCATGTAGATATGCTCAGTGGTGGGTAGGGCTTTACCTGTGATGGACTTGGCTGTATCCACTACTTTTTGTAGAAGTTTCCGTTCAAGAGCGTTGGTGTTTCCATGAACAGAAAATTACACAGTAATGTGAAAAAGAGAAAAGTGATTTTTAATTAACAGCTGTAATATTGCATCTCATTTCAAGCTGGATGCTTATTGGCTATGCATGATTGCTAATGAATGTCAAAGACAACAGAGGACGTACAGTACAATTCAATATAATTACTGGCAAAAGAAGCATGAAAGAAAATTGTTGTTGGGAGTTTTATGCTGCTCTTGTCCACATCCTAGTGGCTGTCTCAGGAACATTATCTATGATTGGCTGGCATTTAAAAAAAGCTTCTTCTCGGCTCGGGGTTTATGCGTAAGAATCAGTTAAGAAAAATAGAAGAATTTTCAAAGAAAAATGTGATTAACTCCATGGCTTAACAGGATTTTTGATTTAATTCAATCTTTTCAACTTCACAACTGCTGAAGGAACTAATTTGTGTGAATAATAATCCCCAGCTGTGTCTGAAGTGCTGTAATTAATAACCAAGACTTGCCTGGTCTGACAGGTAAGTACAATCTGGACATTATCTGCAGATGCTCAAAGAATCCCAAAACAGTGTGACTGACATTTGTTTTCTTTGCCCAACAAAGATGACAAGATTCCTCTGCCCCACTTTAGAAAGATCATGTAAATTAATGTGCTTGATAAGCAGACACTTAGATATTGCATAGCTTGATTTGAATAACCATACATTAATTTGTATTTTATAAGACTATAAGATAGAGGAACAGAGTTAGGCCCTTTGGCCCATTGAGTCTGTTCCACTATTTCATCATGGCTCATCCATTTCCCACCCAGCCCCAATCTCCTGCCCTTCTTCCATATCCTTTCATGCCCTGACTAATCAAGAATCTATCAACCTCTGCCTTAAATATGCCCAATGACTTGTCCTCCACAGCTGCCTGTGCAACAAATTCCACAGATTCAACACTTACTGGCTAAAGAAATTCCTCCTCATCTCCATTCTAAAAGGATGCCCCTCTTTTCTGAGGGTGTGTCCTATGGTCTGTGACCACCATAGGAAACATCCTCTCCACATCCACTCCATCAAGGCCTCTCAATATTCGATAGGTTTCAATGAAATCACCCTCATTCTTCTGAATTCCAGTGAGTACAGGCCCAGAGCTATCAATCGCTTCTCATATGACAAGCCTTTCAATCCTGGAATCATTTTCGTAAATCTCCTTTGAACCCTCTCCAATCTCAGCACATCCTTTCTCAGATAAGGGGTCTAAAACTGCTCACAATGCTTCAAGTGAGGCCTCACCAGTGCTTTAAAAAGCCTCACTTTACATTACATCCTTGCTCTCTCAAAATGAATGCTAACATCACATTTGCTTTCCTCACCACCATTTCAACCTGCAAATTAACCTTTAGAAAATCCTGCACAAGGATTCCCAAGTCCCTTTGCTCTTCAGATTTTTAAAATTTTGTCTCCATTTAGAAATTAGTCTACCCTTTTATTTTTTTCTACCAAAGTATATGACCATATACTTCCCATCACTGTATTCCCTTTTGCTACTTCTTTGCCCATTCTCCTGTCTAAATTCTTCTGTAGACTCTCTACTTCCTCAAAACTTCCTGCCCTGCCACCTATCTTAGTATTGTCTGTAAATTTGGCCACCAAGCCATTAATTCCATCATCCAAGATATTGATATATGACGTAAAAAATAACAGTCCTAACACAGATCCCCATGGAAAATCACCAGTCACCGACAGCCAAGCAGAAAAGACTCCCTTTATTCCCACTCTTTGCCTCCTGCCAATCAGCCACTACTTTGTCCATGCTAGAATCTTCCCTGTAATACCATGGGCTCTTAACTTGTTATGCAGCCTCATGTAGCACCTTGTCAAAGGCCTTCTGAAAATCAAAGTACACAACATCAACCGAATCTACTTTGTCTATCTGCTTGTTAATTCTTCAACGAATTCCAGCAGATCTGTCAGGCAAGATTTTCCCTTGAGGAAACCATGCTGACTACAGCCTATTTTATCTTGTCTTTCAAGCACCCTGAAGCCACATCTTTATCAATCGACTCCAACATCTTGAGATCAGACTAACTGGACTATAGTTTGCTGTCTTCTGCCTCTCTCCCTTCTTGAAGACTGGAGTGACATTGCAATTTCCCAGTCTTCTGGAACTATTCCAAAATCTAGTGATTATTGATAGGTCATTACTAATGCCTCCCCAATCTCTTCAGTCTCCTCTTTCAAAACCCTGGGGTGTATACCATCTGGTCCAAGAGAATTATCTACCTTCAGACCTTACAGTTTCCCAAGAACCTTCTCCCTAGTAACGGCAACTTCACACATTTCTGTCCCCTGACACTCACCAACTTCCAGCATACTGCTACTGTCTTCCACAGTGCAAAACTAATGCAAAGTTTCAGTTCATCCCCTATTTCTTTGTCCCCATTTCTACCTCTGTAGCATTATTTTCCAGTGGTCTGATATCTACTCTCACCTATCTTTTACATTTTATGTATCTGAAGAAACTTTTGGTATCCTCATTAATATTATTGGCTTGCTTACCTTTGTATTCCATCCTTTCTATCTTTATGACTTTTTTAGTTGCCTTCAATTGATTTTAAAAAGCTTCCCAATCCTTTAACTTCCCACTAATTTTTGCTTTATTATATGTCCTCTCTTTGTCTTTTATGTTGCTTTTAACTTCTCTTGTTACCCACAGTTGGGTCATCCTGCCTTTAGAATAGTTCTTCCTCTTGGGGATATATAGATCCTGACATTCTAAATAGCTCCCAGAAATTCCAGCCATTGCAGCGCAGTCGTCATCTTCTTTTCCAATCGATTATGGAATCATGATGGTTTTCACATTACTCACATTTTCCTATGACATAGAAAGTGATTATTTGCCCCAGTTGATCCCCAGTTGGATCTCAGAGCAATCCCATCAATGTCCATTTGCCCACGACTGTTATAGCACAGAAATGGTCCCCTGAGCCTACCACATCCATGCAAACCTTTTTTTCCAGCTACACTAGTCACATCTGACTGCAGTTAATCTGTATCAGTTTATGCTTTGCTGCTTAAGTGCCTGCATAATACTTTTCTTAAGTGCAGTGAATGTACCTGACTCCACCACTTCTACAGGCAGCTAGTTCCTCTCAAAAGTTTCTTTATAACTGTTTCTTCTCACCTTAGGGCAGAAGTGTTTTGTAGTCCTACTGATGAAAATGAAATACATAAGGTGTTATTATTATTTAATAGTAATGAGACATGATAAATCGGAGAATTCTACACAGTTTAGATATTACGGTAAAATGTTATGTTTAAATAATTTTTACCATCTATGCTATACTGTCTTACAGTAATGATTATTATGAGATACATTTAGGAATCAAATTTCTACTTCCAGTTTTGCATCCATTATTCTTATTAAGTGTTCTCCATTATCTGCATCTAAAGCTAACTATACATTCCTCAGCCTTTTACCTTATTTCAGCGATTAGAAGGTTGCACTTAAACTTTCAAAAGGGAAGAGCAATACCTTTAGTAAGTACAAGAGGTCAAAGTATTTGTCAGAAATTGGGTGCCTCAATGCATGAGCTGAAAGGGAAATTCTTACTGAGGACTTTAAGATAACAGATTTTACAGGCAACCCAAAGTTGAAGACATCACTGACTTCAAAAAAAAAAGTCTGCCCACAAAGACTCTGATGTAACTTTGAATCTGATGCCACTTGCAGCATCCAGCAATAACACAGTCATTATCAGGTAATAATTAGCTGATCAGGATAAACCTCTCTTAGACTACAACAAGGAAAGCAAACTACAGAAGTTAGAGTTGTGCATCGTGAAATAGAAATGGGATATTCACATGAGATTAAAGATCAAGTCTGTGCACCGTATCTATTTACTCATATTAGAGACTTGCTGTGATGTGTTGGTCAGGGCACAACATGCAACAAAAACACCAACATTCAACAATTATAAAGAATTATATAAAAATAAAGCTAAAGGTTAAAGTATGGAAATGGATTAGAATGTGCCTAAATGCATAAATACTGGCATGTATTTACAATGTAAAGAGCACTATAAAATGGTGACTCAGGTGATATTAGAGGGGGTAGGAGGGGGCTAACAAGAATAGTTGGTCAGATTAATTGCCTGGTGGAAGAAACTTTTAAAATGGTGAGGATTTTTTTTTGTTTTAATAACCCTATAGTGCTTTCCAGAAGGGAACTTTAAGAAATCTCGATCAAGCATTTAAAAAGTAAATGTATTCATGTTATTGGGGAAAAAAATACAAGTTTTCAATATTATTCTGAAGAATGATATTCGAGGCCTGTATAAAATGCCTTTGTAGGGCCAAACATTACTCACCAGTATTTATTACTCACCAACTCCACCTGGTCAAAGTAGCCTCAAATTTAATTGGATTCTACAGTTAAGATTGTGCAAGTAATTTCAAGTTTACATCAGATGAATAGTTGTGTTGATCACAACTGTAACAATTATGGAGAAGCAATATCTGGGTCCTGAGCAGAACATACAAAATACTGGAGGAACTCAACAGGTGAAGAGACATCTATGGAAATAAATAAACTGTCAACGTCTTGGGCCAAGACTGTTTTTCAAGAATGGAAAGGGGAGAGGAATATGCCAGAATAAAAAGTGGGGGAAGGGAAGGAGTACTAGCTATGAGATGATAAATGAAGAAGGAATCTGATAGGTGAGGGGAGTGGTCCATGGGAGAAAGGGAAGAAGGTTGGAAACCAGAGGGAAGTGATGGGTGAGGAGAAGAGGTAAGAAAAAGAAATCAGTGTTCATGCCAGTAAGTTGGAGACTACCTTGGCAGATTATGAGGTGTTGCTCTTCCACCCTGAGATTGGCCACATCATGGCAAAAGAAGAGGCCATGGACTGAATTAAAGTGGTTGGTTACTGGGAACTTCTGCTCTTGACTAATGAAGTGGAGGTGCTTGACAAAGCGAACCCCAATTTACATTGGTTTTCACACAGTAAATGACATCATCACCTGGAAGAAATTTTCAGGACCTTGAATGGGGGTAAGGGAGGAGGTAAATGTGCAGGTGCAACATTTCGATCACTCGCAGGGGTATGTGCCAGGAGGGAGATTAGCAGGGAGGGATGAATCAACAAGGGAAACATGGAGGGAGCAATTCCTGTGGAAGGCGGAGAGTGGGGTGGGAGGGGAGGTAATGATGTGTTTGGTGGTAGGATCCCATTGAAGATGGTGGGAGTTCTGAAGAATGATATGTTGGATGCAGAGCTTATGGGGTGATAGGTGAGCACAAGCGGAATATCTGTTAAGGGGCAGGAAGATGGAATGAGCGTGAATGTTCGGGAAATGGAGGAGATGTGGGTGAGGGCAGCATCAATGGTGGAGGAAAGGAAACCCTGTTCTTTGAAGAAGGAGGACATCTCTGATGTCCTGAAAGGAAACCCTCATCCTGGGAATAGATGTGGCAGAGTCAAAGGAAATAAGAAAGGGAATAGAACTTTTAAAGGAGATAGCGTGAGAAGAGGTTATAAACAAGATAGCCATGGAAATCAGTAGGTTTATAAAAGATGTTGGTAGACAGTTTGTCTCCAGAAATGGAGGCAAAGAGATTGAGAAAGAGGATAGAGGTGTCAGAAATGGACCATGAATTTAAGGGCAAGGTGGAGGTTGCTGGCAATGTTGATTAAATTGACAAGTTCAGTATGGGTGCATGAAGCAGCACCAATGCAGTCATCAATGTAACGAAGGAAGAATTGAGGACCATTACTGGAGAAGGCTTGGAACATGGAACATTCTCCATAGCCAACAAAAAAAAGGAAGCATAGCTGGGGCCCATATGGGTGCCCATAGCTACCCCTAGAGTTTGGAGAAAGTGGGAGGAGCCAAAGGAGAAATTGTTGCGGGTGAGGACCAATTCTGCCAGACACAGGAGGGGGTGATGGAGGGGACTGTTTTGGTCTTTTGTTGAGAAAGAAGCAGAGAGCTTTAAGACCTTTTTGATGGAGGATAGAAGTGTATATCATCCATATTGAAAATCCATAATGAAAATTTCCATCCATAATGAAAATGAGGTGGAGAGGGCCAGAGAATTGAAAGTTGTTGAGATGGCGGGCACGTGAAATGTTGTGGATGTGGGTGGGAAGACACTAAACCAAGAGGGATAGAGTAGAGTCAAGGTATGCAGACACGAGTTCAGTTGGGCAACAGTAGCCAGAGCCAATAGGCCTAGCCAGAGAGTCAATCTGAGAATCTTGGGTAGGAGGGAGAAACGAGCAGAGTGAGGTAAGAGAACTATGAGTTTGGTGTCAGTGGATGGGAGTCCTCCAGAGTTGATGAGGTTAGAGGTGGTGATGATTCAGAGTGGGGTCCTTTTCAAAGGATAGATATGAGGAGATGTCTGAGAGTTGCTGTCTAGCATCTGCACTAACTCTAATCATTTGTCTTTTGTAATGTTGAAGGAAACCAGAACTCCTGGAGGAAACCCAATCAGTCATGGGAAGAATGTACAAACTCCTTACAGAGAATGGAACCCTGATTGGCGATTGCTTGCACAGTAAACCAGTTGCACTAACCACTACACTAATGCACCAACTTCATAAACTCTTTTAAAATGAGTTCAAATAGTGTTCTTGAACTAAAAAAATGCTCATTAAAAATTTGTATTTAATTTGAGACTAAATTATAAATTTCATAATTACATGCATTTAATACAATATGTACAATATCCTCCATTTCAGTATTGCAATCTTAATTGAAACATGTAAACCAAATTAGGTTCTCTAAGAAAGCAGATACTAAACACAAGCATGAAAGTCTGACAGATGGGAAAGGTTGGAATAGATGAGTGGAGACCATGGGAAAATCTGTTCTTTGATCTTGTGTACTATATGTACATGGAAGTATTGACTACTGTCTGTATTTAGTTTTACCTATTTATGCTCCTTGACCTCAAAGTGAAAAAAAGGCAGATATTTTTATTTGTGTACTTTAAGTATATTTTTAAGATGTGATAGTCACTTCTCCATTTCTAATTACTCTCGATCTGAGAAGCCAGATGAGAATTGATCACATTTGTGCATCTGGAGTCACACAGAGGCCATACTGGGGAAAGCTAGCAGATAAAGCTCACTTGGTGGACCAGATAAATGTTCATAACAATCCAGCAGCTTCATGGTTACTCACACTCGCACTAACGTTAGTTTAAGTTGCAGATTTATTTAATTACTCAAACTGAAATACCCTGGTTGCCATAGTAGGATCTGGACTCGTGTCTCTCAATCTGTCATCTAGAATGCTTGCTGTTAATCCAGTTACATTAAATGTACTGCTGCCATACTCAAGAATGTGAAAAGCGTTTTATGTGGTGGCAATTAATACAGAAAATGCAATTCATGCAAGAAATGAAGTTCAGCCTGTTTTTAATGCTGAGATGTTGTAAGATCATAAGAGCATAGGGCTCAATTAAAGTACCAAGTACATCGATAGTTTTTTCTAGTTCCATAACTAAACAGCCATTAGTTCTTCAAACACAAGAAAATCTGCAGATGCTGGAAATCCAGAGCAACGCACACAGCATGTTGGTTGAACTCAGCAGGCCAGACAGCATCTATGCAAAAGAGAAAACAGTGGACATTTACTGCTGGAGTCCTGATTAAGGGTGTTGGCCCGAAATGCTGACTGTTTCATCTTTTCCAAAGATGCTGCCTGGCCTACTGAGTTCCTCCAGCATTTGTGTGTGTAGCCATTAGTTCTTTATTTCTTCTGAAAGATTTTCTGTCTAGAACATACAGCACTGTGCAAAAGTCTTAGGCACCCTAGATATTATACATATATAGTTTTAGATGTTTAGTTTTTGTCTTTTGCACTAATGTGCCAGTAGAAAAGAGCTGATTTTAGATTTCCAAACATTCACTTTCCAAAAAATTAAATGTAACAGAGAAATAGTTGTATTTTATTAAAGAAAGTTTAACTAATAGACCATTTTGCAAATTAAAACTTGATTATTTATAGGTATGTAGCCCAGTGCATGATTAAACAAAGATAACAAATGGGTGCTATTGATTAATGACACAATGAGCTGAATGAACTAAACTGATTAACTGAAACAGAAATGGGTGTAGGCAGAATCAAACTGGGTGAAAGACAGCCAAACTAAAAGCTGAGAGTGTGGCAGATATTCAAATAGTTCAATTTAATATCAGAGCATGTATACAGTATACAACCTGAAATTCTTACTCTTCACATGTGACAGTTTTATGCTCAAGCAACTGGACATAATTCAAAGTCAAGCATTAAGGTTAATCAGTGGGGCAATAAGGACCACACCAGTGGAGGGAATGCAGTTGTAGTTGGGAGATGCACCCTCCAGAGCTGAGAGGAACCCAGCTTGCATTAACAGATTGGGTAAACCTACAAGGGCCTGGAGAAAATCCTCCAACTATACAGCTTTTAGATCCATGCTGCGCTAAGGTGAGGAAGAAAATTAGAAGTTTTGCGAGGAAAAGTAGAAAGGACAGAAATTAGTAATAAAGCAGTGAGTGCTTCTGTGCCTTTTCCTAGGCTGCCTTCATGGCTGTGTGAAGCACCCCAGGTAGATCTTAAATTATTCAAAAGGAGACAGGAAAATAGAGAAGTGATTTAACATCAAGATATATTTGAATCTTATGTAAATAATAATTATTATGGATATTTACAAATATACACAGTTGCTTCAAATATGGTAATAGTAGAGGTAGAATTCATAGTGTCTAATTTTAACATTAAAAATGAGCTGAGGATAAATGATGATTTCTCAGTGTATACAGGTGAAATACTCTAGGCTTTGCAGTGGGTGAAGGAAATGAGACTGATGAGAGTTGTAATAATGTCTGATTCCAGTCTAAAGTACTTACATTTGGAGGTAAGGCCAGACATTATGTGTGAGATAATACACACCTTCTTTACAATTCAAATGATGATACTCCAGATAATCCTGCACATGTTGGTTTTAGGAGTGAGCAAGCAGATAAATTAGCAAAGGAGGCAGTAGTGGACATTCAAATACATTACAGTAATGAAAAACATGATTGAAAGTGAAATTAAAAAATGTGGATGAAACAATGGAATGGATAGAGAACAGTAAAACATCTTTATAATATTCAGAAAGAAGTGGGATGGTTGAGGAAATGCAGGAAAGAGCAGGAGGGAGGAGGTGATAATATTGAGATTGAGAAGAAACCCAGCAATGGAAGGTGTGAGTATTGTAACCAACAAGAAACAGTTTAGCATGTACTGGTGAAGTGCTCAAGATATTATCAAGAGAGGGGATGGTTGATTTGAAAGTTATCACAGAATAAAATACAATATGACATTAACAATATTTTGCAGAAAGGATCACAAGATATTGGTTTAAATTTATAGTGTGGTTCCTTAATGATACAGGACTTCATTTTAATAGAATTTGATACAAATATAAATTTGTATCAAATTTAGATTTAGATATTCCGACCCACACTCTAGTTCAGAAGGCGCAGTAATGCACCTTAGAGCTGTTTGCCAACCACCATAAGACCTCAGATGAAGAAGAAGATGAGGCACTTCAACCTTCAAATCATCCATTGTTACACCCTTGCAAAAGTGAGCACAGCAACAAAGCATGAGGTGGTCATCCTGCATCAGCATGGTTTCTCCCAAGCAGAAATTTTACCATAGACAGTTGTTTCAAAATCTACTGCCCAAGCTCTTCTGAAGAAACACAAAGAAACAGGCAAGGTTGAGGACCAGAAACACAGTAGTCAGCCATGGATACTGAGTGCAGCAGACAAGAGTTATATCAAACTGATGTCCCTGCGGAAGAAGTCCAGCACTGCTATCAGCTCTGAACTCACAAACACGACTGGAACCCAAGTATACCCTCTACTACAGTCTGGAGAAGTCTTGCCAGAAGTGGTCTTCATGTTGCCAAAAAGCCATTCCTCCAAAGTGGAAACAAAGCCAAGAGACTCACCAATGTACAAGAACACTAGGACTGGGGCGTTGAGTAAGGCAGCGAGTGCTCTAGTGTGATGAGCCAAAATTTGAAATTTTTGGCTCCAACTGAAGGCAGTTTATCTGTAGAAGAGCTGGAGAGCACTACATGGATAAGTGTCTGCAGCCAAAAGTGAAGGATGTCGGAGGTTCCCCGCAGGTTTGGGGCTGTTGTGTAACAGTTTTTAACTAGTGTCAGTCACATGCATATATGTGGCCATTAGACACTACACCATGCTTAGAACAAGCAGTTTTTTATGTTATGTATTTAATATATCAGTAATATTGTAAGTATAGTTTGATTAAGGATTCTTTTTCATTTTAATAATTCATTATAGTTATATATACCAAGTATGTGAATTGCATATGTTATTACGCCACCATGTAATATGTGCGTACCTCGCTTAAAGTAAACACGAAGTTAAGCTCACATTTTGAACTCCCATCTTTTCCTTTCAATTAGTTTAATGTTTTGGAGTTACACTACCTCCCTGTTGAAGCACAGTGAGCCGTACGAGGTAAAAAAAAAAGCATGCATCATATTTTCTTTTTGTTCGCAAGTTGGAGATTTTTTTTAAAAAGGCAGAAAACGGAAGAATTCCTGGGTTCATAAACAGGGAAAACCAGTTCACAAAAAAAAGCTGAAGTTGCTAGCTATATCAGTAAGATGTATGTGTTTGAATACACACCAGATAACTATATGTTGTATCTGAATGAATTGAGTAAATGAAGTAGCCACTGAGAAACAAGTACCAATTTTGCTGAGTGCATTCGACTTGAAGGCGTACAGTTAAAGTCATGTAAAACTACAGCACAGAAATAGGCCTTTCAGCCCATTTAGACAGTACCAGACCATTTAAGCTGCTTAGTCCCATCTATCTGCACCCAGATCATAGCCCTCAGCCTCCTACCATGGCATTATGCATGGTAAGTAGTGTCTAACCAATCATCCGGTACCTCACCTGTCACTAAAGATAATTTAAATATCTCTGCTAGGACACCAGCAATTTCTGAACACGTATCAGAGAGGATAAATTAGGATTTATCCATCCTAATTTGCTTCAAGACATCAAACACCTCCTCCTCTGTAAACTTTATCAGGTCCATGACTTCACTGCGGCTTTGCCTCACTTCTATAGACTCTGTGTCTGCGTCCTTAGTAAATACAGATGCAAAAAATCCATTTAAAATCTCCTCCCATCTCTTTTGGCTCCATGCATAGGTTACAATTCTGATCTTCCAGAGGGCCAAATTTCCCATTGCATCCTTCTGCTCCTAACATACCTGTAAAATCCTTACAACACACACAAAATGCTGGTGGAACATAGCAGGCCATTTACCAGGAAAGTTGATGAAGGCAAGGGAGTGGATGTTGTCTACATGAACTTTAGCAAGGCACTTGTCAAGGTCATGCATGAGAGGTTGATCAGGAAGGTTCACTCAGTGGGTTATCAGAGTGTAAAATCAGCTGTCAGTGCAAGTGGTGCCTGCAAGTTCGATTTCAATGTTTAAGTGAAGTTTGAATAGGTCCGTGGTGGGAGGGCTATGGTCCAGGTCGATGGGACCAGGCAGTTTAAATGGTTTGGCATGGACTAGATGGGCCAAAGGGCCTGTTTCTGTGCTGTAGTTTTCTATGATACCTTGACTCTATGACTTGTTATACATTTGGCTCCAACTTCTTAAACTTACACTCTACAATCAACTAAATGCTTTCAAATGACTCAGCACCATGCGCTGTTCTCACCAAAGCCTGTTGAACCAGAGCCTGACCACTCTAACACTGGCCTACTCCAACAATGACCACTCCGCTTACATCTTGAGTTTCTTTTATTGGCACTTGCTAAGTTACTATGACCATAAGATCATTTATACTTTGGATGTAAAGTCCACAAGGAGCTGTCTCCAACTCAATCTGCAATCTCCCATTCAACAGACCAGAGGAGATAACTTCACTCACCCTAGCACTGAACTGTTCCCACAATCTATGAACTCACTTTCAATAACTCTTCATCTCATCTTCTCAATATTCATCGCTTATTTATTTATTAATATTATTTTGGTGTTTTTTTTTCTTTTTGTCTTTGCACAGTTGGATGTCTTTTGCACTTTGATTGTCTGTACATTTTATTGTGTGCAGTTTTTCATTGATTCTATTGTGTTTCAATGTGAATGTCTGCAAGAAAATGAATCGTATATGGTGACAAAATGTACTTTGATAATAATTTACTTTAAATGTTGTTCTGCCAATTCTACCCTTTGATGCCTATGTACATTTCACCTAGTTGTTAATCAGATCCATGGCTTCTGACTAACCTAACTAGAAAATTATGTTCCGTTGCTGCCTTCCTTTTAGATCAATAATATCTAAATGAACGACTGTTGGACAGTAAACTTTGACCTCAAACTACCTAAAGGTCTTATTCATTTCCTGATTGGTCGGGATAGGGCAAGAAATCAGGTGTATGAGGTTGAGTGGGATCCATGATCAGCCATGATGGAATGGTGAAGCAGATTGAATGGGCTGAATGGCCTAATTCTGCTCCTATGTCTTATGGTCATATGATCTAAAGAGATTCCCACCTCTTGTACTGGTTGCTTAGTGGATATTCCAGTTTTCCATTGAAATGAATAAAACATGAAGGAAATGTCAAACTGTTTGTAGGGTCATTGTTGTGAACTCCTCCACGTCAAAGTAAATCAGCATCCACAGTTATGCCTACAGTGTTGCTTCATCGAAATTAGTCAGCCTCCCAAAATCAGATGCAGCAAAATATCATGAGCAAAACAAAAATGCCCACCATGTTGACATGGTTAGACTTTAAACAGCTCATGAATTTTAATCTGGAAATATCACTCATCTGCAGCATGTGATGACAAACAAAAATCTTCAGAAGTAGATTTTTTTGTACAGTAGTATTCCCATAATATTAGTGAAGCCATATAAAATATACAATACAGCTAAAGTAAATGAATAATCCCTCTCACTGAGTGGTTCAAGTTGTTAACCAATGATACTGAAAAAATGAACTTGCGCTGCTGAAGAAAATAAAAGAAGCAGAACAACATTATTTTGGGTAATCTTACAATTTAAAATACAACAGGCAGATACACTTTGTTCTTCATCATGCAGTCTAAGGGGATTCTGTGGGGAATTTAAAGGAATCAGAATTAAGTTAAAGATTCAGATGAATTCTGGTTAAAACCACCAATTGTCTGTTGCTTGTATCTAGGCAGACATTGGGTTAAAAATATAATTTGTAATTTTAGCAGCATAGACAAATTTTATATCATTTATAATGTTTTGAACCAAATATTCTTGGAAAACTCTTTAAGGACACAATGTTCTCTAATTATTCTTTATAGACAGACACTTTATTGATCCAAAAGGAAATTACAGTGTTACAGTAGCATTACAAGTGCTCCGATATACAACTATTAGAAGAGAAGTTAGAAAGAATAAAAATAAGTTACCTTAAACAGTCTAACAGGAGCGGGTCATCACTTCCCCAGCTCTTGGTTGACTCAATATAGAGCCTAAGGATTGAGGGTAAGAAAGACCTCTTTGGACCAGCACAGTTGTCTTAGTCTATCACTAAAAGTGCTCCTCTGTTCAGCCAAGGTGGGATCTAAAGGGTGAAAAACATTGCCCAGGATTGCCAGTTTTTTTCTGCAGGGTCCTTTGTTTTCCACAGCCTCCCCTGTGTCCAGTTTGACTCCTATAATAGAGTCAGCCTTTCTAATCAGTTTATTGAGCCTGTTGGCATCACACCTGTTGATGCCATTGCCCCAGCACACCACCACGTAGAAGATTGCACTGGTGACAAAAGACTGGCCGAACATGTGAAGGAAAGGCCTGCTTACTCCAAAAGACTTTGGTCTCCTCAGGAAGTAGAAGCGACTCTGACCAATTTTGTACACAGCCTCTGTGTTGGTGCTCCACTCATGTCTGTCATCTAGGTGCAGCCCCAGGTGCTTGTAGGCCTTCAGCATATCCATGTCTTCACCATCAACAGTAACAAGGTGCAGTGCAGGCGTGGTCTTCATAAAGTCCATCACCATCTCCTTTACTTCCGTAGAATTACTAAGATGTACTTCTTTGAAAGTGAATTGGAAAGTTCTCTATTGACTGAGTCAATATGTTACCAGGGAACTCAAATGCACATTCTTGTAAAATTACTGATGATTTTGAAACAGATGTGTTTGTCTTTATTATTTGTCATTAGAGTTTTATAAAACTTGATTTTTCACATCAAATGACACTTAATTGTTGCCATTTTAAAACATATACACAATTGTCTGTTCTTATCAAGTAGATTCGAACGACCTGTACCGAATCAAACTACTTTGATGTAAGTGCTGAAACCAAATTCTATCATGTTCCCTCTTGAATTTGGCCAATTGAATCTGCTTGCTAACAGCATTAGATGAGGCTATGTGATACATGATAAGTGTGCCTTCTCTCTGAAGTGAATTATGTGTTTACAATGGGAGCACATTATGCAATTTGAATGAAAGTGATGTCAAGATCATAAAGTTTGAACTCTGTCCTTTGACAAAAGAATCAAACTATGATGATATGACTTTGATTCAATACAGTTGTGATAAAGTAGAGAAGTATCTTGTAGTTATATTTAAAATAATTTGCTGATCCTCCAATATGATTTACTAATCTTATTTATTTTATTTATTTAGAGAACCAGCACAGCAACAGGCACCTCTGGACTAATGAGACCACTCCACCCTATAGACCCATGGTCCAGTTAGTCTACTAACCCTTATACCTTTAGAATGTTGGAGATAACTGGAGCACGCAGAGGAAACTCTGGCATGGGGAGAACATAGAAACTCCTTACAGACAGTGGCAGGAATTGAACCTGGGTCACTGACACTGTAATTATGTAATACTAACCACTCCTCTACTGTATCTCTTCTGATTTAAGCTGCTATGTTTTTGAGAAATGGATTTGAGTTGAGTCAGTTTTCTCCCTCAAAGTATCACGTCCATAATTAAAATCCATCTTTCAGGAGAACAGTTATCATAAATTAAAATGACTTATTTTTGGATCTGGCACCCTCAAAATGTGACGAAATACACATTGTTCAGGAAAGAATGTAAAAGTGCTACAAGTGAATTGAATGGAGCAACAAGATTCAAAGAACTCCGTCAAAATGAAAAACTGCAAATGATCAGCAATTCCCATGGAACCTCTTTGATGCATGAGCCTGACTCATTTGAGATTTCAGTGCTGAAGCCACCTGATTCTCATTTGCAATAATAAATATTCAACGTTAGGCACAAGCACCAACCTTTATTCATCAAGCAAAGCATTCTGGTGTGTGGGAGGCTGATGGCTTGGACCTTTCTAACCTACAACAGTTCCTGGGAGTGGGGTGGGTGGGAAGGCAAGCATTTCTTAGAGCATTCCACAGAGTTAGAATATTATCGTGAACAAGTTACTTAACTGGCACAGATATTATAATAAAGGAATTGTTGCATTTAATTAGTGCACAGCTGACCCTCAAACATGTCCAAATAATTGGCTATAATTATGTTGACTGGAGAATTAATTCTGACTACCACTGCAGGATAGTTCTCATACATATTTTAAAATAGTGTCATAGTTTATCTGACTACAACCTGAGAGGGCAGCAATTGCTTTAGATTAACATTTCATCTGAAGGATAACTATTTTGAAATTCTATTTCATTCCCTGAATTTCACTTTCATTACTCTATAGCATATTAGCATGACCAGCCAGAGAAGAAATTTTAGCCAGTTCTTCTCTATGCTCAAATCCTGAGTGTGAGACTTGAACCCATAACCCCTGGGTTTAGAGGTTAGAATGCTATCAATTAAGTCATTCTGACATTTATTATTAGGTATAATATTTATTGGAGCAAATTGATTGTCTACCCCTTTATTAAACCTGAACATGATGGGCTGCAGGCCGACTTGACTCGCGCCTGAAGCTTATGAAGTTTTTGCATCTCATCTGACCCCCTGACATACATCCATAGACTTCAACTTGTCCCTTGCCCACTTCAGCTCAGCAATTATGAGATGCAAGCCTCAGAGCAGAGGTAAGGCAAGGTTTATTTTTCCCAGTTCAAGACCAATCATGACAATTTGATGCACTTCAGTTAGCGGGTGTTAGGACAAACACCATGACTTAAACAATTTGGTGGTTTTCTTGCTATATGCGAAGGAAATGAAAGTAACATTCAAAGGGGGGTAGCAACTATGCCTTTGTAAACAAAAAGTTTTCAAAGAATTCCAAATTTAAAGCAAAACTGGATAATTAGCATTTCTTTGGTTTTAACTTTAAAGGAAAGCCAAGATCGATAGCTCTTTAATT
Source organism: Hemitrygon akajei (assembly GCF_048418815.1). Taxonomy (NCBI): domain Eukaryota; kingdom Metazoa; phylum Chordata; class Chondrichthyes; order Myliobatiformes; family Dasyatidae; genus Hemitrygon; species Hemitrygon akajei. Next base: position 162,860,116 of record NC_133129.1, on the reverse strand, counting down.
TATTTTTGTAACTGAATAAAAATGAACTATTGGTGGTAAAAGATTAGCTCTATTTGTCACATGCACATTGAAACATACAGGAAATACGCTGTTTGCATCAAAACGAATCAGCGATGATTGTATTGGGGGCAGCCTGCAAGTGTCCGCACGCTTCCAGCGCCAACATAGTACGCCCACAACTTACTAACCTTAATCAACACACCTTTGGGAAGAAGTGGGAGGAAACCCACACAGTCACAGGGAGAACTTAAAAACTCCTTACAGACAGTCAATTGAACCTCAATCAATTGATTGCTGGCAATTGAGGCTATGCTGGCCCTGGGTGAGCACACATTTGGTTATATTAGCTTACACTGCCATTTACTTGTAATATGAAAAATTGGTGTACAAGTTTATCAAAACCTTATTTAGGAAAAATAATAGTGAGAAATAGTTGATTCCATTATTATATCCCTTCAGTGAAGGTATTCAGTCTGAAATAGAGATCTGAAAGAAACTTCAGTTCAGAGGCTGACAATAAACAGACAGGCTGTTTGTGTTGTTCTGCACTGTTAGGTCCAGATTCCAGCCACATTCCAAAGACACAAGGCTGCCATTTGCTTCAATGATGCCTCATACCAGCTTTTAGTCATTCTAGCATGTATCAGTTGAACTTCAGCAAGTGATTAATAAGTTGTTGCTCAGTCTCAACAACCAACAGCTGCAGGAGATTTCAATCATATCATTGTAAACAATGATAACTCAAAGAGGAGGATGTCACTATTCATCCAGTATATGATACATTGCCCTGGAACAAGTACCACTGCGTCATTGGAATCTCAGAACGCTTCTAATATGTGAGGCTCATCAAGGGAAATTTCTGAAGCCATGGATTATGACTTCTCCAAAGCCTCCAACAGAATCAATAAAGCACAGATACAATGTGTAGCACAAGCTGTCACAAGGGTTTTGGGTATAATATATAACAGGTACAGATAGTCAGCTGTGATAGTGTCCAGTGAAAATTTCCCAATGCTACACCTTTGTCATGTAGTTTATAGAGATGTGGATAAGAAGAGGAATCAACTGCAACTGAAAACTTATGGCACCAATCACCATAAGACATAGGAGCAGAATTAGATCATTCTCCCACAAGTCTGCTCTTTCATTCCATCATGGCTGATTTATTATTCCTCTCAGCTCCATTCTCCTGCCTTCTCCCCAAAACATTTGATGCCCTGACTAATCAATAACCTATCAACCTCTGCTTCAGATGTACCCAATATACCAATGATACTGCACAGCCCTCTATGGCAAGGAATTCTGCAGATCCACCACTCTCTGGCTTAAGAAATTGCTCCTCATCTCAATGCTAAAGAGACTCCCTTCTATTCTGAGACTGTGCCCCATGGTCTCAGACTCTCCCACTATAGGAAACATTCTCTCCATGTCCAATCTACCTACTCCTTTCAATATTCGATAGGTTCCAATGAGATGCCTCCTCTTTCTTCTAAACTCCAGCAAGAACAGGCCCAGAGCCATCAAATGCTCTGCATGCATTAACCCTTTCATCCCTGGGATCATTCTTCTGAACCTCCTCTAATGCCAGCACATCCATTCTTAGATAAGGGCCTCAATTTAAAGGGTGTTGACTTGAGCAGGCTATGTGCTGCTGGAATATTATACGGGTGAGAATTTCTCATGTGTTAACCCTGACAGTCCTATCTGCAGCCAGAAAGCTTGAATAGCGTTAATGTGTGTGTATCATTCCCACAATGCTCTGAGAGTTCTGCGCTCTGAGAATTTACTTATTGAACTTTCTGTGTGCAACTATCAAGCAATTTTTCCTGACTGACATGTCACCAAAATCTGCATACATCCAAACCCAATCAAACTTAAGAATGCTAACACGAGGAAAAATGATATAATGGAATCCAAGACCTCTGCAGCAGCAGTTCTATATCATACTGTAGCAATTATATAAACAAATAATTAATCATTGACACCTAATATACATCCCTTAAGGAATAAAAATCCCCTGGAAAATGTGGTTCAAACTGGAGTAACATATTAATGGATTAAAGGAACTGTCTTGTAATTGTGCAAAATAATAAATGTAAGAAATGGAACCAGGAGCGGACTATTTTGTTTCTCAAGTCTGCTCTGCAACTTAATAATATCATGGCATTTTTTTACATCTCTGAATCACTTTCCTGCACTCATTCAAAATCCCTTGATGTCCAAACATCTTCTGATCTTTTGAAAATACTGTGTACCTGAACTTCTACAGTCCTTTGGGTTGAGAATTTGCCAAAGATTCATTACTTTCTGGTTGAAGAAATTTCTCCTCATCTTTGTCCTAAATGGACAGCACCTTATTTTAAGATTGGAACAAGGGTTGCTTCCAGACAGTCGAAGAAATGAACATTAACCGTGCATCTATGCTATCAAGTCCCATAAGTATTTTATACAGTTCCATAAGTTCACCTCTTGTTCCTCTAAATCCATGTGGATATGGACACGGTCTGCTTAATCTCCTCTCATAAGTTAAGCTTGGTATCCTAGTAATCAACATGATGAATGGACATTATTATATCCCTCTCTTGCAATTTTATTCCTCCTTTAGTTTGGGAGACTGAGTTATATTATTTCAACATGCAGTTTCACCAAAGCAAGTGTAACACATGCATTGAGGACAAATAATCAGACATTAACTTGTTCTTGCAGCCATTGTATTTAGCTGGTTCTGATTCCGGTAAGTGCTGGCACATGTTCTTCCCCGAGGAGTTCAAATTGAAGTAAAGATTGTATAATTATCACTTGTAAAGTGAAAGTAGAGTACTCACAGTTGAATGCAAGCTAAACAAGTTATTGGTGAGTAAAAACCATGATGCACTGCCCACTTACTGATGACTAAATGCAAACACTTGGAGTTGTGTTCGCTGGATTTTAATTACCCTCGTTTTGAGTACTAGACACGTCTGAGCAATTTATCAATTCAGGAAGTTCCATCACAACATCTCAGCTGGAGTTGTAGATTGACCTGGAATATTAGTCTTCAGCACTACAGCCACAGTGTATCCAACATACTGAGCTGTCATTGGTTAGAGTGAGTCAAATGTTTGAAACAGTGGTGAGAAGGGAGGGAAACTAAGATGCATTAGCTAGTCAGCTGATGGACATTTTGGGTTGAGAACCTTCATCAGGACCAGAATAAGAAGATGAGAGGAGAGGAAGAAGTACAAGCTGGAAGGTGATAGGTGAAGGCATGTGAGGGGGAGTGTAGGAGGGTGAGGGAGGGGTGAAGTGAGAAGTTGGGAGGTGATGGATGAAAAAGATAAAGGACTGAAGAAAGTGGAATCCAATAGTCAAATATTGAAGGGAAGACCCACATAACCCGTCTTGCTTTTTATTTCTAGTGTTCTTATGCCACTAACCAAACTATCAATGGATTGACTTTGTTTCCTGCCATCTTGATTCCTACCAAGATTAGAAATGAGTGAAATCAGGGGACACAAGAGACTGCAAATTCTGGAATCTGAAGCAAAAATAAATTGATGGAAGAGCTTAGCAGGTCAAGTGGAGCTGCAAGGCAGTCTGATGGTTGGCATCATGCTATTATAGCAGCAGCGGCCTGGCTGGAAATCCACCACTCTCTGTAAGGAGTTTGTGCATCCTCCTCATGATCGAGTGGGCTGCTGTAATTTCCTCCCACATTCCAAAGACACACGGGTTAGGGTTAGTGAGTCGTGGGCATGCTACGTTGGCCCTGGAAGACTGAGACTCAGCACATTGTTGGGCTGTGTTGGTTGTTGACACAAACGATACATTTCACTATATGTTTCAATGCCGATGTGACAAATAAAGCTAATCTTCAAGCAGCGTCAGTAGTATCCCTGCTACCGGATCTCCATCGATCATCCCTTTGCTTCCAGGTACGCAACCTGACCCATCAAGTTCTTCAGCAGTTTGTTTTTTCTTGCTGAATTCAGGAACTCAACTCATAGCAGAAGATACTCAATCATTTTATTAATCATTGCATTGCAAAGGTCTTTGATCGATAACCAGAGGCCTTATATTAATTTATTTTCCATCAAATGCTTGCCCTTAACCATGGTTTAGACAAGGTTCAGTCACAGTAAAATTGCAAATTCCTGAGTCTCAAAATTCAAAGTATATTTATTATAAAAGTTTATTTATATACATCACCATATTCAACCTTGAGATTCATCTTCTTGTGGGCATACTCAATGAATCCATAAAAGAATAACAACCATATTTGAATCAATGAAAGACCACACCAACTTGAGTATTCAACCAGTGTGCAAAAGACAACAAACTGTGCAAATACAAACAAAGGACGCAATAATAATAAATAAGCAATAAATGTCAGGAACATGAGATGAAGAGTCCTTGAAAGTGACTCCATTGTTTGTGGGAACATTTCAATGATGGCTTAAGTGAAGTTGAGTGAAATTATCTCCTTTGGTTCAAGAGCCTGATGGTTGAGGGATAATAACAGTTCCTGAACCTGCTGGTGTGAATTCTGAGGCTTGTACCTTTTTCCTGATGGCAGCGGTAAGAAGAGAGTATGTCCAGTGTGGTGGGGGACCCGGACGATGGATGCTGCTTTCCTGCAGCAAGATATCTTCAATGGTGGTGCGGGCTCTACTCGTGGTGCAGTGGACCTGTATCCTCTAGCTTATGTCGGATTTTCTGTTCAGGAGCATAAAACAACATGAATTTATCTTCTGTATCAGTAAAATATCAGCTGGATCGGAGGTAACATTAAGGTAATGGGACATTCACCTGTTAAAGTGTTAATAGTAAATGTTAAAGATGCAGATGGCTCCACAGCTCTCCCTCCACTTGGAAGATCAGATCACAGTCTGGTTCACCTCATGCCCTTGTATAAGCCCAAAGTACAGCAACAGCCAGCTACCACCAAGATAGTAAAGCAATGGCCTCGAGAGGCCACTGAAGCCTTGAAGGGCCGCTTTGAGGTTGCTGACTGGAATGTGCTTTGCGAACCATATGGGAGGACATTCACAAATTTACCGATTGCATCACTGGCTACATCAACTTCTGTGTGGACACGGTAACACCAGCGAGGACCGTCCACTGCTTCCCTAACAATAAACCATGGGTCACCAGTGATCTAAAGGCTCTTCTCAACCAGGAGAGCACTTTTAGATCAGGAGAGAGGGAGGAATTGAAACATGTGTAGAGAGAGCTAAAGGAGAAGGTCAAGGTGGCTAAAAAGGAATACAGGAGAAAGCTGGAGAGTAGTCGATGGGAGGTGTGGAGAGGCATGAAGAACATCACTGGTTTCAATCATCCTGGCTGTAGAGCCTCAGAATGCAGCCATGAATGGGTTACTGAATTAATCCCATTTGTCAATAGGTTTGACAATTGCCCTCCTGTGCACACCCCCCTCAGACACCAGTCCAGATGTCAAGGCACCCAATGCTCCCTTAGCACCAAAACCTCCCCTCCTCTCTCCTCCCCCTCCAAATCAACACATGGATGAACAACACAGACTACCACTGTCTATATCCCCTCCTTGCCCTGCACCTACCATCCACACCTCCACATACCAACTGCTATCGTCCTGATCTTCAGCTCCCCCAGCCCCTGCCTTCCACCAGCACCCTAGTCATCAGGGACTCCTCTTCACTACTAAGCAGATGAAAAGGGCTCTGGGAAAACTCAAGCACGGCAAAGCATTGGGACCAAATGTTGTGAATCGCAGGTTCTGAAGGAGTGTGCTGAGCAGCTGTGTGGAGTTCTCCTGTGAACTTTCAATGATAGTCTCAGCCTGGAAAGGGTTCTGACTGTGTGGAAAACATCATGTGTAGTCCCAGTACCCAGGAAGGGCAACCAAAAGTTTTGAATGAATACCATCTAGTATTTTTCATTTTTGATTTTCAAACGTTTTTTGATTTCTCAAGTTCCTTTAATACCATGCAGCCCTCATTGCTGGAGGAGAAGTTCCGTTCAATGCAGATTGGTACTTCCATTGTATCCTGGGTAATGGACTACCTGAATGGCAGACCACAGTATGGGCAGCTTCAGAGCTGTGTGTCAGACATGGTCATAAACAGCACTGGGGCCCCACGGGGGACTGTGTTGACTCCCTTCTTGTTTACCCTGTATGCCTTGGACTTTAGATACAGTACTGAGTCATGTCATCTGCAGAAATTCTCTGATTCTCAGCAATAGTTGAGTGTATAAAGGGAGGAGGGGAGGATGAATACAGGGCCCTGGTGGAGGACTTAGTCAAATGGTGCAAGCTGTATCATCTACAGCTCAACAACAGTAAGACAAAGGAGATCCAACAACAGATGGTTGCTGGAGATCCATGGAGTATAGATAGATATCTTCGATGGCATAGATGAATTGGGCCAATGGGCCTGTTTCTTTATCCTGTTACCCTGAGTCTATGAACCTCCTACTTTGTGAACTTTCTGTTATCGATTGTCAAGACTTTCAATCAGAGACTTAATGGTAAAGATAAATGATCATTAATCCAGACTGTGGACACAACTGCATACAGATGCAGCAGGGAACCGAACAGAGATGGGAGGGTTTAGCTTGGGGTGAATCCCTTGCACCACACAGCTCATAGTTACATCTACAAGCTGCTGGCTGAGGAGAGCCATACTGCTGATTGTGAACATGTGGAAAGCATTAATCAGGATTATAATGCTGCAAAACAGGAGGAAACACTTTGATCCACACATACTTTGAACAGAGTTTTTTTATTATGGACTACTGACAGTACATCATCGTACCTTGGCTCCTGTAAAGTGACGTCCTTCATTCCCCAGAGCTCTATTCTCTGATTCAGCATACATTGCCGTCTATTGACTCGCACATAATTACGCTACAATATATGTTACTATAAAAACCATTTACTGCTGCTTTTGCAAGGCTAAGGGATTTGGGGAGACATAGGTCCAGTAACTATTTACCCCAAAACTGTCCATTTTAGTTCAATAATCAGAAGAATTCCAAAATAAAAGTCCTTAAATTAAAAACATTGACCCCGAGTTGGTCAAAATAGTTTTTGCAGTCACCAACAGAACAAACTATTAGAGCAACTCAATGCATCAAGCAGGATCTGTGATGAGCAGAATGGTTTCTCACAAACCCACAGAAAAGTTGCAGCTATGGAGGTGACCATTCGGCCTATCAGTTCTAGACTAGCAATTTCAAGCCAGCTAGTTCTTACTTCCTTTTTTCCATTTCCTTGTAAATTTTCCTTGCAATAAATTATCTACATTAAATCTGTCTTCACTATTGTCAACATTAATAGTAATTTTAGCCATTGAGCCACATAACAATACAGCACAGAAATGAGCCCTTCAGCCAGTCTAGTCATGCATCCATGCACCTATCCAAATTTCTCTTAAATGTTGAAATCGAACCTGCATTCACTACTTCATTCCACACTCTCACCACCCTCTGGGTAAAGAAGTTCCCCCTCATGTTCCCTTTAAACATTTCATCTTTCACCCTTAAACCATGTCCTCTGGTTGTGGTCTCACACAACCTCAGTGGAAAACCTCTGCTTGCATTTACCGTGTCTATACCTCTCATAATTTTGTATACTTTTCTCAAATCTCCACTCAAACTTCCATATTCTAGTAAATAAAGCCCTAACCTATTCAACCTTTCCCTATGACTCAGGTCCTCTGCGTAATATCCTTGTAAGTTTTCTCTGCATTCCTTCAATCTTCTTTACATCTTCCCTGTAGGCAGGTGACCAAAACTACACACAATACTCCAAATTAGTCCTTACCAATGTCTTATATAATTTTAACATAACATCTCAACAAGGCCAATCTTCAGAAGTATCTTGATTGCCTTATCTACCTGTGACACAGCTTTCAAGCAATTAAGGTTCTCCATTCCCAGATCCCTCTGTTCTACCACACTCCTCAATGTCGTACTGCTCACCGTGGTTGGTCCTTCCCAAAGTGCAACACCTCACCCTTGTCCACATTAAATTCCACTGCCATTCTTCAGCCCATTTTTCCAGCTGGTCCAGATCCTGTTGCAAGTCTTGATAGTCTTCCTCACTGTCTACTACACCCCCAATTTGATGTCATCTTATCCAGTTTACCGCATCACCCAGATTGTTGATGTAGATGACAAACTACAACAGACGCCAACACCGATCCCTGTGGCACACCACTAATCACAGGCTTCCGGTCAGAGAGGCAACCATCCACAACTCTCTGGTTTCTTCCACAAAGCCAATGTCTAATCAGTTTTTTCCCTAATCCTGAATGCCAAACGACTGAACCTTCTTGACCAAACTCCTATGCAGGGTCTTGTTAAAGGCCTTGCTAAAGTCCATGTAGACAACATCCACTGCCATACCTTCAATCTTCCTGGTAATTTCCTCAAAAATTCCTATAAGATTAGTTAGACATTATTTACCACACACAAAGCATTGTTGACTATCCCTAATCAGTCCCTGTCTATCCAAATGTTTATACATCCAACCCCTAGAATGCATAGAAACATAGAAAACCTACAGCACAACACAGGTTCTTTGGCCCACAAAGAATGCACGAAGTGTCAGAAATAAGGCGGATGAGCTTGAAGCCCAGGTGCGAATGGGTAACTATGATGTTGTTGGGATAATGGAGACATGGCTGCAGGGAGATCAGACCTGGGAAATGAATGTACAAGGGTATACGTGCTATCGTAAAATAGGGTCAGGAGAAGTAGAGTCTGTGTGGATAGAACTGAGGAACAGTAAGGGCAAAAGGACCCAAATGGGTGTTGTCTACAGGCCACCAAACAGTAGCATGGATATTGGGTGCAAGTTGAATAGGGAGTTAACATTGGCATGTGGCAAAGGTAATGTCACAGTAGTTATGGGGGATTTCAACATGCAGGTGAACTGAGAGAATCAGGTTGGTGCTGGACCACAGGTTAGGGAGTTTGTAGAGTGCCTACGGGATGCATTCTTGGAACAGCTTGTACGAGAGCCGACCAAGGACAAGACTATTCTGGATTTAGTGTTATGTAATGAACAGGATTTGATAAGCGATCTCGCAGTAAAGGAGCCATTAGGAGGTAGTGATCACAATATGATAAGCTTTTATCTGCAATTTGAGAAGGATAAGGGCAGCTCGAAGGTGTCAGTGTTGCAGATGAACAGGGGAAACTATGGAGCCATGAGGGAGGAGCTGGCCAAAGTTGACTGGACAGATAGCCTAGCAGAAAATACAGTGGAACAGCAATGGCAGGTATTCTTGGGAATAATGCACAAGGTGCAAAATCAGTTCATCCCCCAGAGAAGGAAGGATTCAAAGGAGGGAAAGGGGCCACAGTGGTTGACAAAGGAAGTCAGAGATTGCATAGCATTAAAAAAAAAGGAAATATGACAGAGCTAAGGTGAGTGGGAGGACAGATGATTGGGAAGTTTTTAAGGAACAACAGAACTTAACTAAAAAGACAATACGGGGAGAAAAAATGAGGTACAAATGAGGTATGTGAAGAGAAAGAAGATAGTTAAGAACAATGTTGGGCCCTTGAGGAATGAATTGGGTGAAATTGTTATGGGAAACAGAGAAATGGCAGAAGAATTTAATGAGTACTTTAGATCTGTTTTCACTAAGGAAGACACAAGCAATCTCCCAGATGTATGGATGGGCCAAGGACATAGGGTAACAGAGGAAATGAAACAGATTGACATTCGGAAGGAAACGGTGATGAGAAGACTGATGGGACTGAAGGCTGACAAATCCCCAGGTCCAGATGGTCTGCACCCTAGGGTACTAAAGGAGGTGGCCCTGGAAATTGCGGATGCATTGGTAATCATTTTCCAATGTTCCTTAGATTCAGGATCAGTTCCTGAGAATTGGAGAATGGCTAATGTTATCCCACTTTTTAAGAAAGGAGGGAGGGAGAAAACAGAGAACTATCGACCTGTCAGCCTGACATCGGTGGTGGGAAAGATGCTAGAGTCCATTATTAAGGATGAAATAGTGGCATATCTAGATAGCAGTGATAGGATTGGGCCGAGCCAGCATGGATTTACCAAGGGTAAATCATGCTTGACTAATCTGTTGGAGTTTTTCGAGGATGTAACCAGGAAGTTAGACGGGGGAGATCCAGTGGATGTAGTGTACCTCGATTTTCAGAAGGCATTTGATAAGGTCCCACATAGAAGATTGGTGGGTAAAATCAAAGCTCAGGGCATCGGGGGGAAGGCATTGACATGGATAGAAAACTGGTTGGCAGATAGAAAGCAAAGGGTAGCGGTGAATGGGTGTTTCTCGGAATGGCAGGTGGTGACTAGTGGGGTGCCACAGGGCTCGGTATTGGGACCACAGCTGTTTACCATTTACGTTAACGATTTGGATGAAGGCATAGAAAATAACATCAGCAAATTTGCTGATGATACTAAGCTGGGTGGCAGTGTGACGTGATGAGGATGTTAGGAGAATTCAGGGTGACTTGGATAGGCTGGGTGAGTGGGCAGATACTTGGCAGATGGCGTTTAATGTGAATAAGTGTGAGGTTATCCACTTTGGGAGTAAGAACAGGAAGGCAGATTATTATCTGAATGGTGTAGAGTTGGGTAAGGGAGAAATACAAAGAGATCTCGGAGTCCTTGTTCATCAGTCACTGAAGGTGAATGAGTAAGTGCAGCAGGCAGTGAAGAAGGCTAATGGAATGTTGGCCTTTATTACAAAGGGAATTGAGTACAAGAGCAAGGAAATCCTCTTGCATTTGTACAGAGCCCTGGTGAGACCACACCTGGAGTATTGTGTACAGTTTTGGTCTCCAGGGTTAAGGAAGGACATCCTGGCTGTAAAGGAAGTGCAGCGTAGATTCACGAGGTTAATTCCTGGGATGCCTGGACTGTCTTACGCAGAGAGGTTAGAGAGACTGGGCTTGTACACGCTGGAATTAAGGAGATTGAGAGGGGATCTGATTGAAACATATAAGATTATTAAGGGATTGGACAAGATAGAGGCAGGAAATATGTTCCAGATGCTGGGAGAGTCCAGTACCAGAGGGCATGGTTTGAGAATAAGGGGTAGATCATTTAGGACAGAGTTAAGGAAAAACTTCTTCTCCCAGAGAGTTGTGGGGGTCTGGAATGCACTGCCTCGGAAGGTAGTGGTGGCCAATTCTCTGGATGCTTTCAAGAAGGAGCTAGATAGGTATCTTATGGATAGGGGAATCAAGGGATATGGGGACAAGGCAGGAACCGGGTATTGATAGTTATTGATCAGCCATGATCTCAAAATGGCGATGCAGGCTCGAAGGGCCGAATGGTCTACTTCTGCACCTATTGTCTATTGTCTATAAAGTTGTGCCGAACATGCCCCTACCTTAGAAATTATTAGGGTTACTCGTAGCCCTCGATTTTTCTAAGCTCCATGTACCTATCCAAAAGTCTCTTAAAAGACCCTATCATATCCACCTCCACCACCGTTGCTGGCAGACCATTCCACACACTCACCACTCTCTGCATAAAAAACTTACCTCTGACATCTCCTCTGTGCCTACTCCCTAGAACCTTAAACCTGTGCCCACTTGTGGCAGCCATTTCAGCCCTGGGAACAAGCCTCTGACTATCCACACAATCAATGCCTCTCATCATCTTATACACCTCTATCAGGTCACCTCGCATCCTCCATCTCTCCAAGGAGAAAAGGCCGAGTTCACTCAACCTGTTTTCATAAGGCATGCTCCCTAATCCAGGCAACATCCTTGTAAATCTTTTCTGCACCCTTTCTATGGTTTCCACATCCTTCCTATAGTGAGGCGACCAGAACTGAGCACAGTACTCCAAGTGGGGTCTGACCAGTTTCCTATATAGCTGCAACATTACCTCTCGGCTACTAAATTCAGTTCCATGATTGATGAAGGCCAATACACCATACACCTTCTTAACCACAGAGTCAACCTGTGCAGCTGCTTTGAGCGTCCTCTGGACTCTGACACCAAGATTCCTCTGATCCTCCACACTGCCAAGTGTCTTACCATTAATACCATATTCTGCCATCATATTTGACTTACCAAAATAAACCACTTCACACTTATCTGGGTTGAACTCCATCTGCCACTTCTCAGCCCAGTTTTGCATCCTATCAATGTCCCGCTGTAACCTCTGACAGCCCTCCACACTATCCACAACACCCCCAACCTTTGTGTCATCAGCAAACTTACTAGCCTATCCCTCCACTTCCTCATCCAGGTCATTTATAAAAATCACAAAGAGTAAGGGTCCCAGAATAGATCCCTGAGGCACACCACTGGTCACTGACCTTCATGTAGAATTTGACCCATCTACAACCACTCTTTGCCTTCTGTTGGCAAGCCAGTTCTGGATCCACAAAGCAATGTCCCATTGGATCCCATGCCTCCTTACTTTCTCAATAAACCTTGCATGGGGTACCTTATCAAATGCCTTGCTGAAATCCATATACACTACATCTACTGCTCTTCCTTCATCAATGTGTTCAGTCACATCCTCAAAAAATTCAATCAGGCTCATAAAGCACGATCTACCCTTGACAAAGCCATGCTGACTATTCCTAATCATATTATATCTCTCCAAATGTTCATAAATCCTGCCTCTCAAGATCTTCTCCATCAACTTACTAACAACTGAAGTAAGACTCACCGGTCTTAAATTTCCTGGGCTATCTCTACTCACTTTCTTGAATAAGGGAACCACATCCACAACCCTCCAGTCCTCCAGAACCTCTCCTGTCCCCATTGATGATGCAAAGATCATCACCAGAGGCTCAGCAATCTCCTCCCTCAATTCCCACAGTAGCCTGGGGTACATCTCATCCGGTCCCAGTGACTTACCAACTTGATGTTTTCCAAAAGCTCCAGCACATCCTCTTTCTTAATATCTAGCCATTGATCAGAGATAGTGTCACAGCTACAGAAAAGGTGGACGTCATGGAAGGATTGTCTACGGAGTCTCTGTGGGTGGAGGTTAGGAAGAGGAAGGGGGTCAATAACTTTACTGGGTGTTTTTTATAGGCTGCCCAACTGTAACAGGGATATCGAGGAGCAGATAGGGAAACAGATCCTGGAAAGGTGTAATAATAGAAGAATTGTTGTGGTGGGGAATTTTAATTTCCCAAATATTGATTGGCATCTCCCTAGTGCAAGGGGTTTAGATGGGGTGCAGTTTATTTAGTGTAGATATGTAGATAAGCCTACAAGAGGAGAGACAATTCTTGATTTGGTATTGGGAAACGAACCTGGTCAGATGTCAGATCTCTCTGCGGGAGAGCATTTTGGAGATAGTAATCATAATTCTATCTCCTTTACAATAGCATTGGAGAGAGATAGGAACAGACAAATCAGAAAAGCATTTAATTGGAGTAAGGGGAATTATGAGGCGATCAGGCAGGAACTTGGAAGCTTAAATTGGGAACAGGTGTTCTCAGGGAAAGGTATGGAAGAAATGTGGCAAATGTTCAGGGGATATTAGTGTGGAGTTCTGCATAGGTATGTTCCAATGAGACAGGGAAGTTATGGTAGGGTAGAGGAACTGTGGTGTACAAAGCTGTAGTAAATGTAGTCAAGAAGAAAAGAACAGCTTACGAAAGGTTCAGAGAGCAAGGTAATGTTAGAAATCTAGAAGATTATAAGGCTAACAGGAAGAGTTTAAGAAGGAAATTAGGAGAGCCAGAAGGGGCCATGAGAAGGCCTTGGTGGGCAGGATTAAGGAAAACCCCAAAGCATTCTACAAGTATGTGAAGAGCAAGATGATAAGACGTGAAAGAATAGGACCTATCAAGTGTGACAGTGGGAAAGTGTGTATGGAACCGGAGGAAATAGCAGAGGTACTTAATGAATACTTTACTTCAGTATTCACTATGGAAAAGGATCTTGGTGATTGTAGTGATGACTTGCAGTGGACTGAAAAACTTGAGCATGTAGATATTAAGAATACTTTCCAATAACTTTTCCACTGCTGACATCAGGCTCATCTGCCTATAAATTCTAAGCTTATTCTTAGAGCTTTTGTCAAACAACGGAACAACTTTAGTTATCCACCAATTTTCCAGTACCTCACCTGTCTCTCAGGATGATTTAAATATCTCTGCTAGGGCCCCTGCACTTAACTCCCACAGGGCCTGAGGGAACACATTATCAAGCCCTGGGGATTTCTACACTCTGATTTTCCTCAAGGCAGCAGACACATCCTCCTCTATAATCTGTATAAGGTCCATGACCTTGCCGCTGTATTTCCTCATGTCTGTAGACACTGTATCCATCTCCCAGAAATTACAGATGTGAAAAAATCCATTTAGCATCTCCCCCCATCTCTTTTGGCTTCACACATAGATTACCATTCTGATCTTCCAGAAGACCAATTTTAACCCTTGCTATCCTTTATCCTCTTAATATACAATATCTGTAAAAGCCCTTCGGACTCTCCTTCCCCTTGTCTGCTAGAGCAAACTAATGCCTTCCTTTAGCCCTCCTGACTTTTTCCTCAAGTGTTTTCTTGGATTTCTTTTACTCGTCGTACCTCATTTCTTCCTGCCTGCCTATACCTGCTATGCAGCTACTCCTTTTTCTTATCCAGGGCCTCAATATCTCTTGAAGACTAAGGTTTCCTAAACCTCTTATGCTGCATTTTATTCTCACAGGAACATGCAAACTCTGTACTCTCAAAAGTTTCACTTTTGGAGGACTTCCACTTACCAAGTACGCCTTTGATTGAAAACAGCCTGTCCCAATCCACACTTGCCAGATCCCTTTGGATACCATCAAAATTGGCCTTTCTCCAATTTAGAATCTCAAACCAAGGACCTGATCTATCCTTTTCCATAATTACCTTGGAATTAATGGCATTATGATCATTAGGTGCAAAGTGTTCCCCTACACAAACTCTGTTACCTACCCTGCCTTGTTCCCTAATAGAAAATCCAGGATCACACTCAGTCAAACTGGAACTTCTATGTACTGATTAAGGAAATTTTCCTGAACACATTTGACAAAATCTTTCCCATCTAGTCCTTTTATAGTGTGAGATTCCCAGTTAATATGTGGAAAGTTAAAATTACCTACTATCACAACCTTACGTTTCTTGCAAACATCTGCAATCTCTCTACAAATTTGCTCCTGTAAATCCTGCAGGCTGTTAGGAAGACTATATAATCCCATTAACGTGGTGATTCTTATTTCTGAGTGCTCCCCGTAAAGCCTCACTAGACGAGCTCTCCAGTCTGTCGTGTCTGAGCACTGCTGAGACAATTTCCCTAACTCGTAATATCACCGCTCCCCATTTAATCTCTCTGCTCTACCACGTCTAAAACAACAGAACCCTGGAACATTAAGCTGCCAAACCTGACCGTCCTGCAACCAAGTCTCAATAAAGGCTACAATTTCATAATTCCACACACTGATCCATGCCCTAAGCTCATTCCGCCTTTCCTACAATACTCCTTATATTGAAATATACACAACTCAGAACATTAGTCCCACCATGCTTGTCCTTTTGACTCCTGATTTTGTATGTAGGATTAACAACATCTGGAAACTTTCCAAGGTGCTTTCCATGATCTATCAAGACTAACAGAGGCCTACAGTCCCTCTCCACTTCAGGTGCAAACTATCTCATCTTTACAGGTACTCATTCCCTAGAGGAGAGCCCAATGAGCCAAAAACCTGAAGTCCTCCCTCCTGCACCATCTCCTATGCCCTGTGTTAAATTGTATGATCTTCCTATTTCTGGCTTCACTAGCACATGGCACAGGTAGCAATCCTGAGATCACAACCCTGGCAGTCCTGTTCTTTAACTTAGCACCTAACTCACTTTGCAGGATGTCGTCACCCATCCTACCCATGTCATTAACACCAACGTGAACCACGACCACTGGCTGCTCACCCTCCCACTGAAGAATGCTGTGGATTTGATCTGAGATGTCCCTGACCCTGGCACCCAGGAAGCAACAAACCACCTAGGGATCTTGTTCTCATCTACAGAACCTTCTTTCTGTTCCCCCAACCAATGAATCCCCTATCACTACAAATCGCTTGATCACCCCCTTTCCCGTTCGAGTCACAGAGCCAAACTCAGAGTCCGAGACTTTACCACTGTGACTTTCCTCTGCTAAGTTATACTCCCCCAACCAACAGTATCCAGAGCAGTATACCTGTTATTGAGGGGAACAGCCACAGGGATTATCTGCACTAACTGCCTTTCCTTTCCTGATAGTTACCTGTGTCAGCACTTTGGGTGTATCTACATCCCTGTATGTCCTGTTTATCAGTCCCTCAGCCTCCTGAATGATCTGGAGTTCACCCAGTCACAACTCCAATGCTTAACATGGTCTGTTAGAGGCAACAGCTGGATGCAGTTCTTGAAGGTGTAGTTGTCAGGGACACTGCAGGTCTCCCTGACTTCCCACATCCCACAAGAGGAGCATTCCTCTATCCTGCCTGGCATCCACACCGCTCTAAATGAGCAATAAGAAAGAAATAAAGAATAAATAATGACACAAATATCTTTGGCCTATGCCCCACCTCACTAAAGCCTCAATGAGCCGAAGCCTTAACTCCCCAATCTGGCACTGGCCCACTCCCTTAATGGCCAGTCCCTCAATGGTCACTCCGCTTAAATATAACTTCTTTTTATTGTCCCTTGCCGTGCCAAATTATGTGCAATCCAAAGTTTACTCGGGACTATGGTGCACAAAAAGTGTCAACTATAAGAAAATAAGATATAGGAGCAGAAGAGGGCCATTCAGCCCATTGAGTCTGCTCCACCATTCAATCATGGGCTGATCCAATTCTTCCAGTCATCCCCACTCCCCTGCCTTCTCCCCATACCCTTTGATGCCCTGGCTAATCAAGAACTTATCTATCTCTGCCTTAAATGCACCCAATGACTTGACCTCCACAGCTGCTCGTGGCAACAAATTCCACAGATTTACCACCCTCTGACTAAAGTAATTTCTCCACATCTCAGTTCTAAATGGATGTCCTTCAATCCTGAAGTCATGCTCTCTTGTTCTAGACTCTCCTACCATGGGAGTCTAGTCGTTTAGAGCAGTGTGTATGCTAGGCAGGATAGTGCTCCCACTCGCTTCTTTTAAACTTTCTCTCTCACTACACAATCTGGGGTTTCCTTGGGAATTTGCCATGCAAGAAATGCTGACCACTCCCATTTGCTTCTAATAAATAATACTAATCAATAAGCTCCAAGACTTTGGCCTCAATACCTCCTCAGCAAGCAAGCAAGTTTATTTGTATAGCACTGTTCAAACACAAAGCAGTTCAAAGTGCTTTACATAGAACAAGGTATAAAAAATATATAAAAGAATAAAATCACACAAAAATAGATATGATAAATAGAAGTTAAATAAATTAAGAGCTACATCAAAAAGCTTTAAGCCTCGATTTAAAAGAGCTTAAAGTTGGAGCAGACTTCAGATCCTCTAGAAGGTTATTCCAGATATATGGAGCATAGTAACTAAAAGCTGCTTCACCATGTTTAGTTTTGACCCTGAGGATAGTAAGCAGACTCACCCCAGATGAAGGTTCGTGATGCAGCAAGAGATCGGAGATATATTTTGGCCTGAGACCATTCAGTGCTTTATAAACCAGTAGTAATATTTTAAAGTCAATCCTTTGATAGACAGGAAGCCAGTATAACGATCTGAGAACTGGAGTGATGAGTTCTACGTTCTTCGTCTCTAGAAGCCCTGTTCTGAATGAGCTGCAGCTGTCTGAGGGATTTTTTACAGAGACCTGTGAAAATGCCATTACAGTAATCAAGCCTACTAAAAATAAATGCCTGGATGAGATTTTCTAGATCTTGCTGAGACAAAAGCCCCTTAACTCTTACTATAATTTTTAAGATGGTTGTAGGCTGACTTTGTAATCGTCTTAATGTGGCAGTTAAAATTTAAGTCAGAGTCCATCACAACACCAAGGTTTCTAAGTTGGTTCGGGGTCTGTAACGACAGGGATTCTATGTGAGCACTGACTTTTAAGCATTCTTTTTTGGCACAGAAAAAAATTATTTCGGTTTTCTCTTAGTTCAACTGGAGGAAATTTTGGCTCATGCAAACAGTGATTTGTTCAATACAGTTTTTTCAGTGATTGTATGGGATCATTGTCACTTGATGACACTGTTATATAGATCTGAGTGTTATCTGCATAATTAAAGTAAGATATTTTGTTATTTGAGCTAGAAGGAGCATGTATATTTTAAACAAAAGAGGCCCTAGTATTGACCCTTGAGGCACTCTGCATGTAATTTTTGTTTGGTCTGATATTCAGCTACCAATGAATTCAAAATAGTCCCTGTCCTGTAAATACAATTTAAAGCACTTAAGGACTGTACTGAAAAGTCACACCCAGTTTTCCATTCAGTCCAATAACATGCCATGGTCAGCTGTGTCAAAAGCAGCACTAAGATCCAGTAAAACAAAAACTGAAATGTTATCATCATCATATTTTAAGTGGAAGTCATTTAAAACCTGGACCAGAACAGTCTCAATGCTATGGTGTTGTCGAAATCCAGCCTGGAAAACATTCATACTGTTGCTTAGTGCCAAAAAGCTATTAAATTGCTGATAAACAACCTTTTCAATGGCTTTACTTAAACATGGTAATTGGATCTTCAATTTTCTCACTTGCAGACCCCAGTGAGCTCAGATTAGCAACAACACTTCCTCCACAATCTCCATCAGCACAAGTGCTCCACAAGGCTGTGTGCTTAGCCCCAACTCGACTCAGGTTACACTTATTGACTGTGGGGCTACGCACAGCCTCAATGCCATATTCAAATTTGCTGAGGGCAGCACTGTCATTGGCCGAATCAAAGGTGGTGATGAATCAACGTATAGCAGGGGGTTTGAAAATCTGGTTGAGTGGTACTAATACAACAATCTCGTAGTTAATGTCCGCAAGACAAAAGAGGCTGATTATTGACTTCGGGAGAGATCCATGAGCTAGTCCTCATAGGAGGGCCAGAGGTGCAGAGTGTCAACAACTTTAAATTCCTCAGTGTTATTGTTTCAGAGGACCTGTTCTGGGCCCAGCATGTAAGCTCCATTATGAAGAAAACACAACACCATCTCTACTTCCTTAGAAATTTGTGAAGATTGGGCATAACATCAGAAACTTTGTCATACAGCTATAGATGTGTATTGGATTGGCTGGTATGGAAACACCATTGCCTTTGAATGGAAAATCCTAAAAAATTAGTGGATACGGCCCAATCCATCACAAGTAAAGCCCTCTCCACCATTGAGCATATCTGCATGAAACACTGTCATAGCAACGCAGCATCCATCATCAGGGGCCCCCACCACACAGGACAAGTTCTCTTCTCACTGCTGCCATCAGGAAGAAGATACAAGAGCCTCAGAACACACACCAGTAGGTTCAGGAACAGTTTCTACCCCTCTACCATCAGGCTCTTGAACCAAAGGGGTTTCCTTCACTCAATTTCACTTGCCCCATCATTGAGATATTCCCACAACCTATTATTATTATTATTATTATTATTATTATTATTATTTCTTTCTTTTTGTGTTTGCACAGTTTGTTGTCTTTTGCACACTGGTTGAACACCCAAGTTGGTGTGGTCTTTCATTGTTTCTGTTACAATTACTATTCTATTATAGATTTATTGAGTTAAAATGGTGCTGATGAAGCCCAGTGACTACTAAACGATAGCAAACAAAACAAAGAATACAACTAAATACTTTATTAATAACATATTTTCTGGTAAAATATATGGTAAACAATCACCGCAAACAATGGAGAGCTGGTCAGTAGTGAGGAAGACCTGAGGGTCAAAACAAGCAGAGGTGAGGCCGAGTTGAGGAGTGAAGTGAGGGTGTGGAGTGAGGCAAAGTCGAGACGAGGTTGAGGCATATTCGAGGCAAGGCAAAGTTGGAGCAAACAAGGCAGAGTCAAGTCTTGTCTATCTAAGCCAAAAGTTGGAAAAAGAGCAAGGTTTGATCAACCTAAGCACCAAGCCGATTTGGAAAGGCCAGAAACATGGTGGTGAGGTCAAGGCCCAGAGCATATTGAAGCAATGGGGCCAAGATCCTAGAGTGGGGAATGACCCAATGTTTGGACGTTTCAAACGTCAGGCCAGTTTGAAAAGGCAGTGTGTCAGGCCCAGAGACGAGGCTCGGGCCAGTTTTGTTTGCCACTCCACGACATTTACTCACTTCTCTGCTGAACTGAGGCTGCGGCCTGCTCCTGCTGCGTGGACTTCGGCTCTGTGGACTCACTTTCACTCTGAATGCTATTTGCTTTCTCATATTGTCTGCACGATTTGTTTGTTTCTTCTCTCTGCAGAATGGGTGTCTGACAGTCGTCCTTTTTTAAAATGGATTCTTTTGGGATCCTTTGTTTTGTGGCTGCCTTATCTCAAGAGTGCATAATATATATATACTTCAATAATAAATGTGCTTTGAAATTTAAACTTTGAAGAAAATTAATCTCTGGGTTGGATATGGTGACATATATGTACTTTTATAATAAATTTACTTCAGACTTTGAATCTCTTTTTAACGCTCTCCATCTATGCAACCCCGTGTTTCCTCAGGACTGTGGTGCGCAAAAAAGTGTCAACTGCCTCCGCTTAATTCTTTTCAACTCTCTTCTCCTCTATGCAACTCGATGTCTCCTCAGGACTGTGGTGTGCAAAAAGCTTTTTTAAGGTTTAAGGGTGGTTTTAATGGGATACTAAACCATAGTTGCTAACTAACAAATTATCTAGCCATGTAAAGCTAATTTTATAAGTTTGCTCTAATTTTGTTAAAAGTATATTTCAAAGCATAATTTATATTACAATCTTCTGCATTTTGTTTTGAATATAACCATATTTATTTCTCCTTTAGCTATACATATGTACTCTAATCTTTTAGATCTGCATAACATTTAATAAGAATGACAAATTGCTGCATCTTTATCAGCAAACCCAATAATGCCAAATGATTAACACTTTACATGGATAACCCTTCAGACATAGTCAGCCTGAACCAATTAGCCTGATTCTGCCTCTGGAGATACTGTTAGATCCTATCTGAATTGGTTCCTGAGAGGAGCGGACATTGGAAAGGGGAGCTGTTTGCCACAGAGGGTTGGATCTTTCTGGAGAAGTTCAGTCTAGAACAATAGAAAGCTCTGTTACTTTACATCCAACTACATATTCTGCATCAAGGTGTTCCTCTTTTGGCTAATTCTCTGACTTCATCATTGGGTTTATTTATGGCCTAAGGGCCATAAATAAATCCAATGATGAAATTAGAGAATTTTCTTTGCTCAGAGTGTGGTTAGAAGGTATAATCTGCTACTGACTGTCTTTGCCATAAATTGCTGATTCTTGTGATTATGCCTCAAAACTATCAGTTACAAAATACTCAACACCATAAATGGTCATATACCTTCAGGCTATTTTTCTTTCTTTGTCTTCTCGTAAAATGCTACGTTAAACATCGAGCAGCTGCAGAGGAGATGCACCAGAACATTGCCTGGGATGGACCATTCAATTATGAGAGACAGTTATGAGGTTATGGCTGTTGTTATTGGAACTGATGGTTAAGAAGGGACATTACTGAGAAATCGATCATCCTCAAATTTTATACAAACTGTAGAAATCTGTCAGCTTATTTTTTTAAAGTGTGAAATAGTTTTTCATTGTAATGGGAACATAATGCCCCACAAGAATAAGTTGTGCTCATGAAAGCAACTGTGTAACAGATTTAGCCATCTGATTTTTTTAAAAATAAAGATTTTGGGAACACAGCCTGTTCTGACAAAGGGTACTGGACAGATCCTCTCCTCCAGTATCTATCATTCTTTTTATTTTCATTTGGGTATCCTGCAATTAGAAATCAATTTTACTGTAGGCTGCATACTGACTTGACCTTGATGGAGCAGACTACTGGCTCATTAGCTGCCCGAACGAGAACAAATGGGACATTTCAGCCTGCAGGATTGCCAAATCTGTTTTGAAAATAAAATGAAATAGTCTATAAATTTAATCTTTTATACTTTCATTCTGTTGTAAATACAAAATTCACATATTAATTCAATTTTTAATCTCATTAATGAACCAGAAGAATGGATATTACCTTTTTTTAAAAATTATAAGTGCTATTGTATTCATCACTTGGCTCAGTTTTAACCCAGACATAAAGGAAGTACTGAAGTTAGCTGAGTCCATATGTTAACTTGGTTATATTCCACTCTCATCCTCATCAGCTTTAAAGTGAACTGGTGTTCTGACAACAAGCACGTCAAATGTTGTTAACATTTTTACCTTAAATATTGGGTGGGAGAGGTGGTTGGCAAAGCTGCTGACATAAGATGTTAGGGGTCAGCCGAGCCAAAGCCACTTTTCTTTTCTTTGTTGTTTGAGAGAATATTAAAGGAATGAAGGAGAACATGATCACAGCTTCTAGTGCTGAGAACAATGATTAAATAATTTTAATATTCTGATTCCACAGTGAATGTTCAGAGCAGAAATAGGTCATGAGGCCTAGCTTATTTCTGCCACTTTTGCTGCCCAAATACCTTATTCCATCTCACTTTCTCAGACCTATGCCTCAAACTTTGGTAGCTTCCATTTAAATCCATTTATGCAATGGAGCGCAAATATTATCGGTACCTGTAATTACAGATTACTTGTTTTAACCAGCCTCCGAGTAAAAATGATTCTCCTGAATTCATCATGGAATTTATTTAGGGTTGTATTATACTTACGGCCACAAGTGCGAACGTCTTGGCCAAGAATTTGCAGTCATCTACAAAGCAATAGGCTTCCTGCGGAACTAGATTGAACTTTACCACAAAGAACCAACTATTGCCAGCACAGGTAGCTTGCCTTTACATTTGCCTGCTCTGGGGCATGTTTTCAGAAAGGATCCCTGCTTAACAGCAGGACGCTGGAGATTTTTGACAAAACTGATGACACCAGAAATACTCAGGCCAAACAACATCTGTGCAGAAAAAATACAGAACAAACGTTTCAAAACCACATTCTTTGAAAGACTGTTAATGCAAAATGTGACATCATTACACCTGCTGAGTGGCCTGTTCTCCAAAACAGAAGACCAGAGGCAATTCTTGTTATATGTTGTAACTGCAGAAACTAATCGAAAGGAAAATATGGAGCTGGGAATAACGTGTCCACTTCTTTCTTACTTTAGTGAGCTGTGTACATACGACGTATATGATGACATATGCCATTCACATAATTTTACATATAACCTGTAAATAATTACTTAAACAATGAATGCTTAATCAAACAATATATTAACAGTATTACCCAAATATTGCCAAAATATTCAATTCACAATGTTCCTCTCTACTTAGCTAAAAACTCTAAATTGGTATAAAATGCAGGTCAACTCAAATTTTCAGCATATTACTCTATGGTTTTATATATATGTAACACATTTAATACATAATACATTTACTACATAGACATCCCCAGCACAGTAAATTTTAAATTGTCCCATTCAGTTCTAAAGATTTAATCACTGTGGAGGATTTCTTACTCTTGTGGGATAGTGTCTTCCTTGACATGAGAGGTCATGCTGCTAGGCAGGTGAGACTTGTGGCTTTGAAGCAATCTCCGTTTCTGAAGCCTCCTGCATGGTCATTGTAGGAGTTGACTCTGGGATTGCAGCAAGTGGGTATGACAGCACTGAGCACGCTTCTTCTCTAACAATTAGTTCTGCTCTCCTCGACTGATTGATGTGCCTTTTCCGGAAAACATCGGACACAATCGCCACTGAGTAGGAGAGTGGTCCAGTTCTGTCATTAATCTTTTCAAGTTACCACTTCTGATTTCCTCTGTAGTCCCTCGCCAGGACTGCTTGTCCAGGAGAGAAACATCAAGCCTCCTTGTTGGTGGAGTCCTCAATTTGTCTCAGCTGTTTGTCCTGCGTACTCCTTCTGAGACTGGATTTGAGGAGATCCAGGTGTGAGCTCAAGGGACAAACTAGGTCCAGCATAGCTGGTAAGTTGTTGGTTGTGGAGTGTGCTGCATTGAGATATTCAAGGAGGAAATTGGTGAGCTTCTGATTCAGTGTCAGTGTAGTGTGATCTGCTGACATTGCTTGCAGTGTTTTTCTTTAGACTCTGGACAAACCTTTCCTCCAAGCCATTTGTTGCTGGGTGGTATGGTGCAGATGTAATTTGACTTATTCCATTCATTTTCAGGAATGACTGAAACTGTTCCGCAACAAACTATGATTTACTGTCACTGACTAATGTTCTGGAACACCAGTCCTTGAGAACAGTGTGCGAGGCTGTAGTAAAGGTTATTGGGAACAGTTCGGGCCACTTCATAGCTGCATCCACTATAGACAAGAAATCTGTACCCATTTGTCCAGCATAATCTACATGAAACCGTTGCCAGGGCAATGCAGGCTATGCCCAGGGATGGAGAGGTGCTGCTCCTGGATGTGATGGCATCCCGAACAGTGCTTGACAAGCAGCTCCATCAGCTAATCTATACCCAAGCCATCAGACAAAGCTTCAAGCCAACACTTTCATTTTGACCACACCTAGATGACTGGGATGCAGCTCCTCCAACAGTTTAGCTCTCAGCCTGGACGCTCCAACAACTCTCAATCCCCACATAAGGCAACTACTGCTAAGGGCAAGTTCATCCTGGTGCTGGTAAAAATGAGAGAACTCAAATTTGTGCTGCACATTCCAGATATTTTGGGTGGCCTTGAAGACCAGAGGCAGTGTGGGGTCTTTTCTGGGTTCCCTTTCGATCACTTTTGCCATAATAGGAAGACTTTCAATTTGTATTAGGGAGAATAGGTCAAAAGAAATGTCTCCCTTTGTAAATTTTCAGGCATTTTCTTTTCCAAGGATAAACAGGAAAATCCATCAGCATTTCCATGATCAGTTCTGCGCTTGAATTTGATATTGCAATTGTGCCCTTCGAGAAACATCTCTGCATTTGTGCTGCTGCTATTAGTGGAACACCCTTCTGCAGGTTGAAAATAGACATTAGCGGTTACTGGTCAGTAGTGAGGGGAAACTCTCTCCCATACAGGTACTGGTCAAAACCTCTTATACCCCAAACCAGACTCAAGGCCTTGCTGTCTATCTGTAAATTTTATCTGCAGAGGTAAGAGAAAGTGGCACAAAGGCAATGGACATTCATTTCCATCACTCAGGCATCACAGGGAAGTTTCACTGGATGATGTAGATAATGTGTGAGTACAGTGCCTGATGTCACTATTTCCATTTCCTTTTGGAAAGCCACCTCACACTGCCTTGTCCATTGCCATTCCTTCCCGATCTGTAGTAATGAATTCAAAGGGTGGAGCACAGTAGCAGGTTTGGCAGGAACCTGTTATAGTAATTGACAAATTCTAAAAAGGATCTACAACTTTGACACATCCTTTGGACTTGGGGCAACTCCCACTGTTTGATGTTTCTCAGCACAATTGTGTAAATCTGCTGTGACCACAATAAGAGATGCTTGGTTTAAAGAATTCGCACTTGTTGCGACGTGCTCTGAACCTATAATCTTCCAATCTATTTAACACTGCCTTGAGATTTTGGAGATGTTCCTTGTCATCCTCACCAGTAACAATGATGTCATCCAGGTAACATTGAGTGCCTGGGCAGCCCTGCAGCACCTGCTCCATAGCTTTCTACCAGAGTGCAGGTGCAGATGTTGCTCCAAAAATAAGCCTGTTATAGTGGTAAAGCCCTTTGTGAGTGATTATGTTGCGAAACATTTTGGACTCTTCTTCCAACTCCATCTGTAGGTAAGCCTCAGCTAAGTCCACTTTGCTGAACCCTCCAGAACGGTTTGCAAAGGTTTCCTCTATCATGGGCGGAGGGTATTGATCTATTTTCAGTTCTGGGTTGATAGTGACTTTAAAATCACCACAGATCCTGACAGACTCATTCTTTTTGGCTACTGAGAGCATTAGTGTTTCCTATGAGCTCCAGTCAACCTTGGAAATAACCCCTTCAGCTTCTGTGTGATCTTGCTCACTGAGTCCTTTATCACGGATAGCATAAGGAACTGGACTCAGGTGTGGTCTTTTCATTTAACACTATTTCATCCTTGATATGTTTGAATTTTCCAGTGCCATCCTTGAACATAGCTGCGGTATCACCCAGTACCTTTTTAAACTCATTTTCAGTCGACTCTATTGCAGGGGATGTGGCATGCAAATTGTAGATGAATCTTCAATCAATTTGATGTTTCCTCAGCCAATCACAGCCCTTCTGTTTTTACAACATACAAGCCCAATGTGATTTGTTGGTTGTCGTATTTCACTGTTATGAATATCATTCTCACAAGGGTTATATTTTCTCCAGTATAAGCTCCTGGTTGAAGATCTGCAGGCTTCAGTTCAATATCTTTGAAATGCCATTCATACTGATTTTGTGGAATGACTGAAACAGCTGATCCAGTGACCAATTCCATTTTAATTAATTTGCCACTCACTTCTGTTGTAAGCCATATCTCTTGTCTCTTGTTAGCTTTCACGTTGTAAATCACAAGGCTACTCAGTCCTGTATTACTCTCAACATTATTGGAAGTTTCATCAACAGCATGAAGATTCATGCTCTCTTTGAAAATGCAGCTTGACTTTTTCTCTTTTTCTCTTAACAACACTGTTGTTAAGAAGGTGTATGGTGTGTTGGCATTCATCAACTGTGAGACTGAGTTCAAGAGCCGTGAGGTAATGTTACAGCTATGTAAGACGTTGGTCAGACCCCACTTGGTTCTGGTCACCTCACTACAGGAAGGATGTGGATACTATAGTGAGTATACAGAGGAGACTTACAAGGATGTTGCCTAGATTGGACGGTGTACCTTATGTGAATAGGTTTAGTGAACTTGGCCTTTTCTCCTTGGAGCGATGGAGGATGAGAGGTGACCTGATAGAGGTGTATAAGATGATGAGAGGTATTGATCGTGTGCATATTCAAAGGTTTTTTCCCAGGGCTGAAATGGCTAACACAAGGGGGCATAGTTTTAAGGTGCTTGGAAATAGTTACCGAGGAGATGTCAGGGATAAGTTTTTTCACACAGAGAATGATGGGCGTGTGCAATGCACTCCCCGTGGCAGTGATGAAAATGTATACAATAGGGTCTTTTAATAGCCTCTTAGATAGGTACATGGAACTTAGAATAATAGAGGGCTACGCGCTAGGGAAATTCTAGGCAGTTTATAGAGTAGGTTACATGGTCAGCACAACATTGTGGGCCAAAGGGCCTGTAATGTGCTGTAGATTTCTATGGTCCTATGTTCTCTTCACTGTGCAGTCCATTTATTTTTGTCTACCTGACATGCTCTTTGTATGAATTCTACTGTGTTAGCATTTTCTGCAGGTTTTGCCTTTAAACCTGCATTGGTCTGGTGTATGTAAGCCCCTGCCACAAAGGCAGCACGATCTGTTCAGCCAGGCCTGTTCCTGACTGCAATTCAATTGCACCTATGGCTAACAAGAGAAAATCTGTGGATGCTGGATATCTGAGTAACACACACAAAATGCTGGAGGAAGTCAGCAGGCCAGACAGCATCTATGGAAAAAAGTGCAGTCAACTTTTTGGGCCGAGTCCCTTCAGTAGGACTGGGGGAAAAAAGATGAAGGGTAGATTTAAAAGGTGGGGGAAGGGAGAGGGAAACTCGAGGTGATAGATGAAATTGAGAGTGGGGGGAGTGGAATGAAGTGAAGAGCTGGGAAGTTGATCAGTGAAAGAGATACCGGTCTGAAGGAGGGGGAGTCTGATAGGAGAGGACGGAAGACCATGGAAGAAAGAAAGGGGGGGAGGAGCACCAGAGGGAGGCGATGGGCAGGCAAGGAGATAACACATCCCCTTTGACAATATCAAAGATAAGTTTGTACTATCGCTTGCTGGGAGTGATCCCTTTAATAAAGCTACAGTATCCACATCTTTTCTTTTTCATTCTCAAAAAGCTATCGATTATATTTTTATCATCTCCCCCTGTGGTTAAACGACATCACAAAATAAAATGAGCTCACAAGCAGAATAACAAATTGTGAAAACTGGTGAATTTACTAAAATTACACTGAAGAGTATGTCATGGTGAAGTCAGAACTGAACAGTTCATTTGATCAGCTATACAATGAAGGTGGGGGGAGGGGAGGAAGAAGTTCAAGGTGGCAGGTGATAGGTGAAACCAGGAGAGGGGGAGGGGTGAAGTGAAGAGCTGGGAAGTTGATTGGTTAAAGGGATAAAGGACGGAAGAAGGGGGAATCTAATAGGAGAGGGAAGAAGACCATGGAGGAAAGGGAAGGGAAGTAGAGGTGTGAAAGGGAAACAGGAATGGGGAATGGTGAAGGAGAGGAGTGGGGGCAATTACCAGAAGTTCAAGAAATCAGTGTTCATGCTATCAGATTGGAGGCTACCCAGACAGAATATGAGGTGTTGCTCCTCCAACCTGAGTGTGGCCTCATCGTAGCAATAAAGGAGGCTATGGACTGATATGTCAGAATGGGAATGGGAAGTAGAATTGAAATGGGTGGCCAGAGGGAGATCCTGCTTTTTGTGTTGAACTGAGTGAAAGTTCTTGCGTTCCCAATCCAAGTCGGGTCTCACTGACATACAGGAGGCCACACTGGGAGCCCTGGATACAGTAGGTGACCCCAACAGATTCAAGTGTGAAGTGTTGCCTCACCTGGAAGGACTGTTCGGGGCCCTGAGTGATAGCGAGTGAGGATATGTAGGGGCAGATGTGGCACGTTCCGCTTGCAAGGATAAGCACCAGGAGGGAGATGAGTGGAGAGGGACAAGTGAATAAAGAGGTGTAGGGAGCGATCCCTGCAGAAAGCAGAAAGTGGAAGGTGGGTGGAGGGAAAGATATCCTCGGTGGTTGGAACCTGCTGGAGATTGCGGAAGGTGCCGAGAATTATGTACTAGATGTGGAGGCTTGTGGGGTGGTAGGTGAGGACAAGAGGAACCCTATCCTTGGTGGGTTGGCAGGAGGATGGGGTGAGGGCAGATGTGCATAAAATGGAAGAGATGCGGGTGAGGGCAGCATTGATAGTGGAGGAAGGGAAGCCCCTTTCATTGAAAAAGGAGGACACCTCAGTTGTTCTGGAATGAAAAACTTCATCCTGAGAGCAGATGCAGTAGAGACGGAGGAACTGGGAGAAGGAAATGGCATTTTTACAAGTGACAGAGTGAGAAGACATCTAGTCCAGATAACTGTGAGAGTCAGTGTGTTTATTAAAGATATCAGTAGATAGATTGTCTCCAGAGGTGGAGACAGAGAGATCAAGAAGGGGGAGAGAGATGTCAGAAATGGATCAAGTAAATTTGAGGGCAGGATGGAAGCTGGATGCAAAATTGATGAAATTTATGAGCTCAGCAACGCAGTTGACGATGTGGCCTAGGAAGAGTTAGGGAGTGATGCTGGTGTAAGTTTGGAACATATGTTGCTCCATGTAGCCGACAAAAAGGCAGGCATTGCTGGGACCCATTAGAATGCCCATGACTACACCTTTGTTTTGAAGGAAGTGGAAGGAGCCAAAGGAGAAATTTTTGAGTTTCCTGGAATACTATCACCTCCATATTTTCTTTAAACCACAAGCCATCTTGACTTGGATGTTTAATGTCCTTGGATCAATGCCCTGTAATCCTAACAGAAAGCTGAAAGCAATCTCACAGGAAGGACTGCAGATGATGAAAACATTCTCAAAAGCAATTAATGCATTTTGGTCAAAAATATAGTAATGTGGAAAAAGTCTTAGCCATACATGGATATAGCTAAGGTGCCTAAGACTTTCGCGCAGTACTTCATTTGGTCAACGTGGAGTAGAGAGCGAGCTTGTAAATCTGACGGCAGCAAAAGGTGTTGGGAATGACGGGAGGGTTGTGGGACAGATGGCAGAGGACTGCTGGGGGTGGGGGGAATGGTGGCATAGATGCAGACACACCCAGCCATGAGACACCAGGAAAGGTCATTTGATTCCAAACAATTGGTTTATTGATCATTACAGAATGTCTCTCTGGTGCTTCCCACTCCCTTCCCCTTTTCCCAACCATGATTCACCTCCCCCTGCGCCCTTCCCCTTCTCAGTCCACATTAGAGACCCATATCTGAATCAGGTTTATCATCACTCACTCAGCAGTACTGTGCAACACAACAGGTTACCACAGTACTGTGCAACACAACAGGTTACCACAGTACTGTGCAAAACCCTTGGGCACCCGAGCTACATCTGAGACTTTTACACAGTACTGTATTAAATGACCAAAACTGACAACCTTCACTGCTACCCTGAGTGCTGAATATATCATACATTGTTATATCCAGCCAGACCTACCTTGTAGAGGATTAATTAAGCCTGTGTCTGATTGCTACCCAGCAAAGGAAAGTATGTAGAAATTAAACCTAGTTGGACAGCACACAATTTGATGAGAAAAAAGAATAGCCACTGGCTGGCATTTATGAAGGTACGGCCCGGAACATGTCAACAGAATCAACTGACCTTTGGATATGATTCTAACAAAAGGTGTTATCTGCCTGTTCTGTTTGATCAAATAATTCTCATTGCACAATTGAGGATGGAGAGTTCTGGTACTTCTCTTAACTTCTATAACTGAGAGGGAAAAGCCTGCATCCTCAGGGCATCCCAAAGTTCTTACAGCAAATATTGTTTAGGTCTGGTGCACAGTAAGCTCCTCTGAAGAGCTATGGAGCAATGTTATTGGCGAGACACCTGTGATAATATCTGCTTTCTCAAATCACATCATGGGATTGTTTACACCTAACAAATGGGGCTCTGAATTAAAACCTCACTGAAATGGTAACTCCTTTCACAATGTAGCACTCCTTCACTTCTGAACCGGATTGTCAGTCTGGATTACGTGGCCAAGGCTGAGTAGGGTAGGACATGAAGCAACAAGCTTCTGACTCAGTTAGAGTGCTACCAACTAAATCATAGCTGATATCTTGGTGACAAAATGATTTACCCTTCACTCAAAGAAACAGAATGATCTCTCTATCACAGCATGGTATTACTGGTATTGCAAGTCATGCAGTTCAGATCAAAACTAACTTCACATTGCGCATACTACCTCAAAGGGAGAAATTAAACATGCATTTAATGTTGCAATCTTAACCAAGGATGAACACATCAATTAAGAAGATGCCAAATACTTTTTACAGATTTCAGACAACAGAACCAGTCAAAATAATGCAACAATTTTACAAAAATTCATCTTCAGACCATCTGACTACAGCTAAAATGAAATTTTCAGATGATTATCTCTAACAAGCGCTCTCCCGTCAAGTTCCATATGTGTCTAGCCGTCCTGCAATCAAAGCAGAAATCTGAACTCTTTTTTGAGCATTGCTTGCAACATGCACTGATATTGTCTAACTGCAAACAGCCTTGTAGTCTGAAGTTTGAAATTTGTCATTTATGACACACAGCACCAAAAGAATGTCAGTGTTAAATTAAAATGTATCTCAATACAGATAAATTGTTGTAGCTGTTTAGGGTAGTTTCAGGACTAAACCAACTTCACTACAAAATGATTGCTTTTCTAGAATAGCAAATATAAGTTATCAAAAGGATATTTTTACAAGAACAGCCTAAATATAAAGCAAAAAACAAAAGGCAGCTGTGACTACAACTGAAAAGAAAATAGGCTATTATAAGTTTAAAACACGTAATGACAGCAACATTTTAAAAAGAGAATGCTGATTAAAATCTAGAGTAAAGCAATGAGTTACATTTTCCATATGGTAAAAATTGGTTATGGCATATTATCTGGTGCATAACTGATGGTGTACCTCCAGCATGTGTTTGGATCAGGGAATATGAGAATCCACAAAAATTGGGACTCCAGGCAGTGTTTAAGTAAACTTGGGGAGCTGTTAGCACTTATGATGCTTTCAAATGTTTTTGTCGTGATCCAATGTGGGCCACCTGCCTCAAATGCAACCTGTAGGCACATTTACCTGGAAGGGGTTAAGAGAAGAGGAATGAGGAGGGGAGCAAGCTTGGGTCCACAGTGACTTAGCATTCATGTGGAGTTGAGGGCCACATTCTTGTACTTCCTGGCCCCGTACTGAATATGTGTATAAAAGAAATGTCGATCCAGTAATACCCATTATATATCCAAAGACAATTATTTGCAGAGATTTATAGCCAAAAGAAAAAGTAGAGTAAGATCTGACTAATTCTAAGAGTTTTAACAAATATATTGTGAAATAATTGCATGTTTGAGGTCAGTGCTGGCTACAGGGAGGGGGCAATATTATCTAAAGAACAGACATCCCAACAGACTCTGATAGGCCAAGCATATCCACAAGATATCCTCCGACTATTGTGAAGCTGAATTTGTCCTGCAGTGACTATCAATTAATTTGAATCATGTATATTTTTCCCCATTATTTAAGCTTCCAATTGCAGTGGTGGAGACATCTACAATAAGAGATTATTTCTTTCACTCAGTGACTGCTCCAACATAATTATCCTGCAGAAGTATGGTTATAGTTCCATTCCACTGGTACAATTTGGGAGGAAACTGCTCAAAATTTCATCTCTTAGAATCCATTGTTACCAGAAAAATTGCTGAACCAGTGCTGACAAATATCTTCTGTCAAGCCTTTGAATTTTATCACTTCAAATTTTTCTAAACTCCAGAATATACATGCTCAATCTACACTTCTTTTCCTCTCAAAGGAATCCTTTCATTCCAGGTACCAACCTTGTGAACCTTATTTGCACTAGCTCTAGGGCAGGTATATACTTCCTTTGATAAGAAGAACAAAATTGCAACAGTTTTGTAGGTGTGGCCTTACTAAACCCATGCAAAATTTAACCAGGTCTCTATTTTTATCCTACACCAACAGCACCAACAGTGTATTCCATTTGCAGTCCTAGCTACTCACCACTAACTTTCTTATGAGGGAAACCAGATTCCTCTAATTTAATTCCTTTTGCACTGCAACCTGTTTTCCTGCTCTATTCACCAAAATGAACAACCTCATATTTCCCTATGTTATACAACCACTGGCCACTTTATTAGGTACACCTGTACATTAATGCACATATCTACTCAGCCAATCACGTGGCAGCAGCTCAATGCTCAAAAGCATGTAGACACAGTCATGAGGTTTGGTTGTTCAGCTCAAACAGCAAAATGGGAATGAAATGTGATCTAAATGACTTTGATCATGGAATGATTATTGGTGCCAGATGGGGTGGTTTGAGTATGCACAACCTTTTTCTCACTTGCTAACATGTCTCTCTTTGATGGCAGACTTTTGCCACAACTTATTTTCCCATTTCTCTTGATAATATCAACAAACAGACCAATAGACTTGTTGCCTTCAAAATTTAAATTATAAATAGCTGAAACTGTAAGGACAAACACAGTCCCTGCAACACCTCACTAAGTACAGTTTGTCAAGATGAAAATGATTCACGTATCCATACTGCTTTCAGTCAGTTAATCAATTTTCCCTTGTTGTTACTGTCTCACAAGCTCTTAACTTGTAGAGTAAATATTCATCTAAGCAATTGATTGTACTGTGCTAAATTTTTGTAATTAAAATGACTAAACAAGTAGTGCAGTGAGTAAAATTCAATGTCTAAGACAACACATTTATGAAGCACTTATAATGTTATAAACAATTTCCTCATTAAAATTTGTGAGCACCTGCTAGACATTATACAGGAGAGATTCCATTGGCAGCATTGTGTTCTATTACCTATTGTTCTATTATTCATAAAAACAGCTTTAGGACACAGTAATCATTAGATTTTATTGGCATTATGTTCAGATTTCTGGCAGGTATCATTTGATGTTGATCTCCTTTCAGCTGTACCTTGTACAGTACATATGACTGGCTCTCACCACATCCTTCTTTCCATGGCAATATTTCTTAGCCTTAATGTTTTCTGCGCTGTCCCCACCATCAACATAACATGACTCCAGTGGGCACCATCTGCAGGATGCACCATAGCAGCCTGCCATGTCTCCTTTAACATCACTTCCCAAAGCCATAACATTGACCACCCTGAAGAAGGGAAACAAATGTATTGGAACACCATCACCTGCACGTTCCACTCCAAAAAACACATCAAATTGAACTGGCAATATATTGGTAACTCTTTGCCATGATTGCATCTCTCTACCCAACTGCATTGCAAAAGAAAGAAAAGGGTAGAAATAAAGTCTCCACTAGGTACTTCTTTGGCTCACACACTGCAATAGGAAGACATAAAGTATATTAAACTGCTGTTAAGTCTACTAAAAATAATTGTTTTATTCCAATCTACAAATGCTCTGCACTATTTGAAAACTATTTTCCCTTGTTGAATTTGTAGTGATGGATTTGTGTCTAAGATTTCATTTCCATTCGACCTTTAACTAAATCTTTGAGGTAACAATGCCATCAAAGGTAGTGACTGATCAGCATATTGGAGGGAGATTGAAAATTTGACTGAGTGGTGTCATAATAACAAATTTCACTCAATGTCAGCAACACTAAGCAGAAGGAAACCAGAGGTTCGTGAGCAGCCCTCATCAGAGGATCAAAGGTGGAGAGGGTCAGCAACGTTAAATTCCTCTCTGTTATTGTTTTGGAGGACCTGTCCTGAGCCCAGCACATAAGTGCAATTAGTAAGAAAGCACAACACCCACCTTTACTTCCTTAGGAGCTTGTGGAGATTCAGCATGACATCTAAAGCTTTGACAAACTCCTGTAGATACTGTATGTAGTGGAGAGTATATTGACTGGCTGCAACACCAATGTTCTTAAAAGGAGATTCCTACAAAAAAGTAATGGATTCAGCCCAGTCCATCACGGGTAAAGCCCTCCCAACCATTGAGCATATCTCCATGAAACACTATTGCACAAAAGCAGCATCCATCATTGGGGGCCCCCGAAACCCAGGACATGCTCTCTTCTCACTGCTGCCATCAGGAAGAAGGTACAAAATACTCACACCACCAGGTTCAGGAACAGTTTCTACCCCTCAGCCATCAGGCTCTTGAACCAAAGGGGATAACTTCACTCAACTTCACTTGCCCCATCATTGAAATGTTCCCACAACCGATGGGCTCATTTTCAAGGATTCATCATGCCAGGTTCTCAATATGTATTGCTTATGTATTTATCATTACTGTCTTTCTTCTTGCATTTGTGCAGTTTGTTGCCTTATTACTCTAGTTGAAAGCCTTAACTGGGCAGTCTTTCGTTGATTCCGCAATTGTTATTATTCTATAGATTTGTTGAGTATGCCTACAAGAGAATGAATCTCAGGGTTGTATATGGTGACATATATGTACTTTGATAATAAAATCTACTTCATACTTTGAACCATTGAAAAATATTAGCGCAATTTTGCAGTCCAAGTGGTTTATTTAGGGTGGATCAAAAACGATTTGCTGAATATTTATAAATAATTTTCCAACAATATTCTTTAAATGCATGTTATCTATTTAATGCACAAACAATGAACCCAAAATTCCTACGAAATGCAGCAAAAACAAATTTTGGAAGCATAACGTCCTGCAGTATATATTAATTCAGCCATAGGTCCTGAAGGGTGAATTCAGAAAATAATTAAACTTGACCTAAATCTGTGCTTTGGGTCTCCGTTGATCGCAGCTGACATTGAAATCTAAACATTATCAGCAAGATCTGACACACTGATAACAGTGAAAGTAACATGGGGACTCGTTCCTCTCCAACATCATAAATGAAATTCCAAGTTGCATTCTGAAAAAGCATGACAAAGGCCACTTTTGATTTAATTAAGTGCAGGTATGTTATTGAAGTCTCCAACCAAGGTAATTACAGCTGACGCCAGACCCAAAGGCAGCCTCACAGCCAGACTACACAAGCAGGGATGGTGTTTAGTGTCTCTGAGGGACTTGGAAAACCATACTCAAAGCAGTAAGGAATTTAGTGTGTGAAAGGGAGAGAGCGGCCCCAGGGGAGTTCAAATTCAGCCTCAAAGAAGAGAATCAAAGGTTCATCTCTTCGCCTTGGCACTGTCCCAGCAGCCCTTTAAACATACACATCAGCATCAGTGCTCCATATGGGGAGAGTCAGAGTGACAAATCCTTTTTTAACACTTCCCTTCCCAACAAATACGCAACAACAAACATAAATCACTCTTGGGCAGAATAGTGTGATCATATGAACTAGCTTTAAAATTTTGTTTAAAAGAGCAACTGTTTTTTTTGGTTTCCCATCAATTTTATATATAACTCTAAAAGTGACGATAACACTCTCAATTCGACTTTGTTTTCTGAAAGCTTCCTAGAGCCTGGTTTCAACAAAATTGCCCTTCATTGTTATCTGAAGAAGCATGCAGGCACTCACAGGTGTTTTTAAGTAATCTGCCCAGTCTAGGTACTGTACATATTGAGTAAACGCTTTTCCAAATTGCAAATGGACTTGATATTGGCTGCAGCAGTACTTGTTTAATTAAAGGCCTCGGGGAGTTATTTTATTCTTGCTACCACAAGCAGCGGGAGAGCATACAGACCCCTGAGACTACTCTGCCATTCCATGAGCTCCTGACTGATCTATATCTTAACTACATCCACCTGCCTTGGCTCCATGTCTTTTAATACCTTCACTTAGCAAACATCTATCAAACTTAAAATTATTAACAGAGTCAGCATTCACTGTGGTCTGTAGGAGAAAGTTCCACACTTCATCACCCTTTGCAAGATTTGTATTTCTTAACTTGTCTTCTAAGTGGGCTGGCCCTGATCTTAAGGTTTCATCTTTGGTCTTGGACACTCTAAAAGGGGAAAATTTCTCTGTATTCTCTCTATTTCCTGACCAAATCATAACAAATTTAATGAATAACATTTTCACTCTTTCAGAGAACACAAGCCCAATTTACATCATGTTCCTTTAACTCTTCTGACCATTTTCACTGCATTCTCTCCAAGATTAAATCCTTTCTAAGGTACTTACAATACCCTAAACAATGTTCAAAGTAGTAGATGACAAACTGTATTTCTTTTGTGTCGTTGTAACAAAAACTTTATCATTCTTATTTTTCAGTTCCCTTTTACAAAAGTTAAAATTCATCGCCTTTTTCATTAGTTTACATGCCTGATTGTTCATCTGTGCAAGAGAATCTATAAATAACTTTGGAACTCCACAGCTCCTAGTTCCTAACCATCTAAAACAATACTTGTTATCGTTCCTCTTCAGAGCATCGGGTGGCAAACTTGCCACTTCTTTAGCACTTGTCTGTTTACTATAAAGCTGAGCTGCTAGCTCAACACTCAGCTCAGCACAGATGGGAAGTGTGCAAGGAGCCAACTAGATTCGAACCTGGGACCCCTCGCCTTAATGCCCTACACCAGCGGCTGGCTAAAAGAATACTTGATTTTGCACATTCTCGATCCAAATTGGAACTCCCTTGAAAGTCATCTAGGACGGATTTATTCAGTCTGCCAGCATCTTCACTTGATCTTCGATGGTGGGGCCGATATAATTCAGATTAATGATAATGGGGATAATAGGTGTTGTCTTTGTCAGAAACGCTTAGAACTTAACAAAGGAATATGTTTAAAAAACAAAAGACCATTGAGCCACTAAGTCCTATGTTTTGCACCAACCTTTGATCATGACAAGAGAATCCATTAGAAATGGGTAGAATGCCATGCAGGTATAAAACAGGGGTAAGTGGCCAAGATGTAGAAACATTGGAGACTTTTAAGAGACATTTGGATAAGCACGTGAACATGAGGAAGGTTATGAATATTGTGCAGGCAGAAGAGATTAGTTTAGCTGGGCATTTGATTACTAGTTTAATTGGTGGGCTGTTTCTGTACTATACTGTTCCATATTCTACATGATGAAGATAAAGCACTTGGCAATCTGTAGCAGTACACAAAGGAGCTGGGGGTACTCAGCAGGTCAGGCAGAACCTATGGGGAGAAGTGGACAGTCGATGTTTCATGGGACCCTTCGTCATGCAGGGCTGAATGTTGTCATTTCCTGTTCCCAACCAGCTGGCAGGTAGGAACTGGAATGGGGCAGTGTGCTGTGGGAGATGCAACTGCCAAACATACTACTTAGGACCAGGAAGATCTTTATAGCTTTTTCAGCTACAGAGGAGCCCGCTTGCATTAAAAACAGAAAGATATCTTCAATGCAGACAGGGTAAAATGAATGATTTATGGTCAAATGTGATTACATATTTTAAGTATAGATACAGGAAATTTGAAATAAAACCAGAAAATGCTGGAGACATTCAACAGGTCAGGCAGCATCTGTTATTTTTATTTCATTTAGACATGCTTACTGCCTGTTACACTGCTGGTGTTTAGGGCAGCAATGAAGGTCCTCTATCTCTGGCAGTGCTTAGGGCTCCCTTCATGATATCGGTAGCTTCCTCCCAGTTTTCACTACTGTCAGTCATGCAAGTCCCGGGTGGAAGCTCAGGAAAATTGGCGCACTCAAGCATAGAAGAATTCTTCATTACCATTTCTGTAACAATTTTGTTTTACCAGCCAGGATTGTTACCCTGAGCTGAACCCCTGAACCTGGAGGACCAGAGGACCATTTTTAGTCTGTCATCCACCCTTTGATCTGTTTGGGTGACCCTACCAAAAGCCAAAGCATAAAGCTCCAGCCAACATAGCTCTCCAGCTCATTGAGGCATGCAGGCCTCCAAAGCAGAACAAGGTTCTGGTCCTCTTGGAGATCAAGCAGAGATACAGAATGGTAACAGGCTCTTCCGGCCCAACAAGCCAGCATCGCTCAGACAGCCAGGTGACCAATCAACCTACTAACCTATACGTGTTTGGGTTGTGAGAGGGAACCGGAGCACCTGAGGAAACCTGCGTAGCCATGTGGAGAACGTACAAACTCCAGACAGCAGCATTAATTGAACCCAGGCTGTTGGAGCTGTAAAGCGTTACTCAAACCACCGCTCTGCCCTGCTACCCCCATCTGTGGAAACAGAAACAGAATTGAAATTTCTGGTCAATTCAGTCAAAAGATCTTCGATCTCAAATGTGAACTTTGTTTCTCTTTTTTCTCAGATACTGCCTAACCGGCTGAGAATCACCACCATTTTCTGTTTGAGTTTTGTTTTGCTAGAACATAAAGAACAAGCAGGAGTTTGACCGCTCAGTCTCTCTTGCCTAGGCTTCAGGTGAATATCATACCTGATCTTCTCATTCAGCACATATTTCAAGTATTATTCTCATGTCTTGATTTCTTTAATATTTGAAAAATCCATTGACCTTTGTAGGTACTTTGTAAATGAGCCTCCACAGCCCACTTGAGTAGAGATTTCCAATAATTCATCACAATCTCTTTGAGAAACTTTTCTGCTTAGATCAATTCTCAACGGTTAATACATTGTGCAAAAGGTGTACTCCTGGTTCACGATACTACAGCCAGATAAACCCATTTTGTTAATGCCTACATAAGTTTCTGTTTCCATGAGATTACCTCCCAAATCTCCAAAATCCAGAGAGTACAATCTAGTATGTTCAATCTTTCAACCTCATTGGACTTACTCTGTGCACCGCTCCCCCAAACTTCCACAAAGCAAATCGGTGAAACTTTTATTTATCCCTTAATCACAGGAGTATCCATTCTTTGGTAGAAAGACCAGATATACATAGAATATTTTGCAAGTGGTCTCACCAGTGGCCTAGATATGTCCAATAACACATTGTTACTCTTGTTCTCCAATCTTCTTTCTACAAAGGTACTTTTCTTCCTAACTGCTGCCACACTTGCACATTAAGCTGCTGTACAAGGACACCCAGCCGCCTTCTAAAGACAACATTTTTCATTTCTCAAAATTAAAAACTGGACTATGCATTTCTATTTTTTACTGAAAAGCATGATCTCTCATCTTTCCACAACTCACTCAGTAACCATTTTATTAGATACTTCTTGAACAAAATAAAGTGGACACTGCATATATGTTTGTTGTCTTCTGCTGCTGTAGCCCATCCACCTCACAGTTTGATGTGTAGTGCGTTTGGAGCTGCTCTTCTGCACACTACTGTTGTAATGTGTGGTTATTTGAGTTACTGTCACCTTCCTGACAGTTTTTTTAACAAAATCGTAGAAGTTTATTTACACAAATATACAACGTACAAACATTAAGTATTTACAAGACAGAGAATACATTCAAATTAAAATATGATTATTACCGTCTATAAAAAGGTCAATTCTCTGGGGATCCACTGCTCCCAGAAATCCCCTACTATACCCATTGTGACCACATTCTCCCTCTCTAAGGACAGCTGGGCATGAACATATCCTCAGAAGAGGGGCAGGCAGTCGGCCCTGGCAGAGCTCTCAGCTTTCCGCTGCCTGACAGCTTGAACTAGTCTGGCTTCTCCTCTGACCTCTCATTAAAAAGGCATCTACGCCTACAGTACTGCAATTCACTGTATGTATTTTTTTTTGTTTTATGCACCACTCTCTGTAAACTGTAGAGATTTTGTGCATGAAAATCTCTGGAGATCAGCGGTTTCTGAGATACCCAAACCATCCTGCCTAGCAATTATTCCAGGATCATAGATTGTTAGGGAGGTTGGGTTAATTGACCTGCATCAAACCAGGCAACATGAGCTAAATTATTTTGCACTATTGTGACTTGAGTTCAATCTGGCAGTCCAGACAGTCCACCCAGCATATCAAACATGCTCACAGATATAGCCAATCAATAACTCAGAGACAGTCCTGACAACATTAATTTTGGGTGTCTGGGATTTCTGTCTTCAGAAGCTTTTAGACTATTTGTGTGAATTACTCTGTGACAAAGGCGTTTGAACATTCAAAGGTGTCTCCCACGGTAGATATGTAATTCAAAGGAAGCATAGTCAACCTAAAATATTGAAGTGAATGATGTTATTGTAACTATTGAAGTTGCAGTAACCTGTTGTTTCCTTTGATTTTAAGGGTATAAAAATGTGATGTAGCTTTGAGTTTGTGAACCTCTACGGAGAGAATCTCCAGAATAATATGTGCTTGTTGTGACGAATAAAGACTTCGATATCACCAGCTTCAATGTCTCCCCAGTGACTTCGACCATAGTCATAACAAGGTCACATTTCTTGCCCATCCTTATGTTTGATCTGATCAACAACTTAATCTCTGGACTATATCTGCATGCTCTTGCTGCCACATGATTGGCAGGTATACAGGTGTACCTATTAAACCCACTGAGTGTATGTTTCATTTGACACAACCTCTCCCATTCACTTAGCCTGTCAATGTGTCTGTGAAGCTCCTCTGAATCTTTGCTATACTCGAACTGCCACTCAGTGCTGTCTCATCTGCAGACATGGATGCAATACGAAGGGTGATTGATAGGTTTGTGGCCTAATGTAGAAGGAGATGAGTTATACAGCTCTCGTTACATGCACATGCAGGTCAACTCTTTGAGTGAGTATGCAGAAAGTTTGAAGTTAATAACTCATCTCCTTCTACCTTAGGCCACAAACTTCTCAATTACCCATGACGAGTTATTAACTGATGAGATATTAACTTCAAACTTTCTGCATAATCACTCAGAGTTGAACTGCATGTACATGTAACGAGAGCTGTATAACTCATCTCCTTCTACCTTAGGCCACGAACTTATCAATCACCCATGCTGTGGACACTTTCTGGAAGTCCAAGATCCATATGCTCCACGACCGCTGGACTAAGTGTGTAAATGTAGGAGGGGACTATGTTGAAAAATAAATATGCTAGGATTTCTAAAATTGACTCCTTCTACCTTAGGCCACAAACTTATCAATCACCCCTAGTACATTTGGTTCACTCATCCAAATAATTGATACAGATTGTGAACAGCTGGGGGCTTGCAGCAGCCACACAGTCCGAAGATGCCTTCACTTCTGGTTCTGCGTTCTTTCTGTTCATCAAAATTGAATCAATGCCATTTACTACACTCAGTTATGTGTTCTCCAATTTTGTTTATTAACCTCATGTGCACCACTTTTTTGAAAGTGCTGTCAAATCAATAACCGTGACACAAAGGTGTTTCAAGTCCAAACAATTCATTGGATGACAGCCTCTGACGCCATCTTGCCACCTTACTCATCATACAACAGTGCTCTGGAATATCAAATTGAGCGGAAAATATTAGTTTAAATTGGCATTCCTAATGAATGCCTATTAAAAGAATAGTGCTGTTTTATAATGAGATCAGAACAGACTGACTGTCTGCAAAGCAATCACATGCAGATATTTTTAATTGCTGAAATGCAGTATATTATTTTCACTAATACCATTTGTTTAATTTCTGAATGCCAAAATCCTTGGGTCAGAATATGTTCACAGATTTTGGAGAAAGAGGAATCCAATGATTTATACATTTCAATGAAGAACGTTCTCTTCATCTTTGCTCATCCTTGTCTGCCTTGGACCTGATTTCTAGACTTCCTGGTTAGCATAAGCAAACCTATGCTCTCACCATTCTCTCTCTCTCCTTCCTTTGGAGAGTTAAACTGTATACAGTGGATTCTGATTCATTGGGACACATTGCGACCAGTACATTTTGGACCAATTAAGCAGCTGTCCCAATTAGCTGAACTTTCATGGTAATGGTTAACAAGGTATATAACAAGGTAAAACAAACTACTATTTAACTAACAAATTATGTATTTAAAAGAAATACAGAAAAAATTAGAACTCTATCAATACTACTATAGTACTATAAAATTGTGTATTAGTTCCTACTAGAAAACTCTATTTCCATCTTAAATATCTCTATTTTTTCCTTTCAGGGTTCTTTGAAGACCCTGATCTGGAGTTACACGCTGACTTCGGTTCTTTGCAGGGCTGGGACCTGCTCTTGGGGTTTCACGACTGGCCGTTATTTGACAAGCCAAGGATGTGGCCTGAGAGCTTAGCTCACCTTTGGAGGTCCGGGATCTCGTGGCTCTGAGACAGGTGGATGGGAGGTTGATGTCCCAGCAGGAAATCAGTGCGTCTTGCGAGTCGGAAGATCTCTGGCTGTGTGTCCAGAGACCCAAGATCTTTGGCAACAGAGCTCGGAAAAAGCGATGCAACAGACTTTTAACATGGTAAATCAGTGAGTTGTTTGTTATGTCTCCCCTCTTGCTGTGAAACAGAGACACCTCTTTCTCCCTTACTAAGGAGAGAGAGCCTGTGGCATGTCAAATACCAGGTGAATGAGTAATCTTTGCAAGTCTGCGTCTTTGCTGTGGCTTTGCTGCGTGCTAGAGTGCTCGGTGGTGGGTGCCAATGTTTCTTTTTGCTGGTGGG
This sequence comes from Hemitrygon akajei, assembly GCF_048418815.1. Taxonomy (NCBI): domain Eukaryota; kingdom Metazoa; phylum Chordata; class Chondrichthyes; order Myliobatiformes; family Dasyatidae; genus Hemitrygon; species Hemitrygon akajei. The sequence continues at coordinate 162,816,869 of NC_133129.1, read as the reverse complement.
GGGAGACGGGATTGTTGCTTTGCTGCTGCTTATGCACGGGAGGGAGGGAAGCTTGGGGGGGATCTTTGGGGTTCTAACATTTAACTGTCAATCATTCTTTGGGGGCACTCCTCTGTTTTCGCAGATGGTTGTGAAGAAAAAGCATTACAGTATGTATATTGTATACGGTTCTCTGACATTAAATGTATCTTTGAAACCTTTAATAGTTATTGACAGAGGAATTTATTTAGTGAATGGGGTGTGTTCTTTTGATTGACTGTTGAACAAAATCAGTGCAGTCACCTATTTCAGATAGTGATTTGCCTTTAAACAGTGCTTTCAACAATTGCATTCTCCAAATCCTCATTGTAGCATACAAGATGATTGGCAATAGCTTCAATTTATTCATAGTTCATAATTTGCTGAAGCAGTGAAATTATTTCATTTACACTCCTGGCCATTTCTGGCATCTCCAAGCTAGAATGCTTGAAACCACAGTGAGCAAAACAGTTCTGAATTGTCTTACTGTTTATAACTCACCAAATTTCAGTGACAAAAATCACAGCTTTTTGAACACAAACATGCAAGTGACATACAAGCTATCTTAAAACTCTTTTCTCTAAGCATGGTGTTGTGTCTAATGGCCATACAATGTGATGTGACTGACGTTCGTTAGAAAATGTTCACCAACAGTCTGCTGCCCATTTAAGTGCATAGTGTCCTAAACAAATGAAGAGAAACCCAACTCTTTTCTCAATTTGTTTTTGTTCTTTAATGTTGCCTCAAATAATTGGCTGCCCCAATTAACCAGAATCCACTGTATATTATACTCCAGGAGCCGTACTCAACAAAGCCAGAAATGGCCAGAAGTGCAAATGAAATAATTTCACTACTTCAGCAAATTGGGAACAAGTTGCAGAAAGACATCTCTATCCTATACTGTAAGCTTCTTGCAACAAAGGCCACATCACATTTGCTTTCAAAATACTTTGGCATACCCCAGAACAACCAAATCATTCTGTATACCAACATTTACTCTATTCTGACTTTTAAAATATTGGTTAACTTTTTCTTCCTCCTAAAATCTCTCAGTAAACTCAACAACCACATTTTTACACATACATTTATTCAGTATGTATTCCTCTGCAGTCTCTTTGCACACTACCACTTAGATCACAATAGCAGAAATTAAGTCCACAATAAAATCTACAGTAGCCTAAAATAATCTAATATATAGTAAATATAGAATTTGTTCTGATTATTAACCAGGGTATTAAAAGGGATAAGTTCATTAGAACATACCTATCACTATACGTCCCTTTAATTGTGTTAAAGGAATTAAACAAAATAAATGAATATCTGAAAAAAGTATTCATGTTGTAAACAGACAAGATTCATTCTCCCAGGTGGAAATATTATGTTGTATTCACTTTTATTAGTTCCTAACAGTTTTCTTTGAGGTGCAGAGACTTTGAACAAACCAACAGCATGTCAGGGTTTTTATGGACCACGAAGGAGTTTCCCTATCTTTTTCTGAGCCAATAAAACATTACAATTTTTTTTGTCTATTTCCCCTCAAAATGGACTGCAGCAATCCTTTTATAGCTTTGGACTATTCTAAATTCAGCAAGGTTAAACAAATTGTACAACATAGCAAGTGTGCTTTATCAATATTTTTCATCATCTCCTTTAAAATTCAGTGTTCAAAGTAAATTTTATTAACAAAGTATATCTGTGTCACCATATACAACCTTAAGATCCATTTTCTTAGGTGCATACTCAACAAATCTGTAGAATAATAACTATAGCAAAATCAATCAAAGACCATTCAACTAGGGAACTGGAATGGCAATAAAGACAATAAACTGTGCAAATGCAAAAAGAAGAAACAATGATATTAAATAAATATCGAGAACATGAGATGAAAAATGCTTGAAAGAGAGTCCATTTGTTGTGGGAACATTCTAATGATGGGTCAAATGAAGTTTGCCAGAAGGAGTTGTCTACACTAAAATCCAGAAGTTCTCATTTACATTACATCTTAGCAAATGAGAACATATGAAATTGTTTAATCTGAGAAAATAATTTCTTGATGGCAAAAATATCTTTTGGCTTCCATTCAGCTGATAAGTTGTCACATGTCCACTGGACTATGAGCAAATTAAACAGCTATTAGAAGTCTAATTGAATCAAAGCTTACCTTTTCACCACTATAGTCCTAACTTGCTTTTAGCAAGTGTAGTTAAAGATTTCCCCAGCAGCATTTGGATCCTTTGAAGAACACAAAGCTGCTCTGAATTCATGTTTGTTACCCACAGATTTGTCCCAGATCAATTTTGACACATCATAATTGGAACAACATCCTTAGAAGCTTTAGGTTGAAAATGAAATATCCTAACTTAAGGATAATAGTTCATTAAACATAAAGATTACTTCAGATTTGAAATTTACAATGCAATCAGCTGCCGTGTTTACCTTTAAAATGCACACATGGAAGGACGCATAAAATATAAATGAAAACTAGAAAAAAAATTCAAATGACTTTTTTTTGACTTACATTTCACCATTACAATTCTTTCAAGGTGTTTAAAGTGTTAATACAGTACTGCCTCAACAAGAATAACAAACATGCATGCAAGTTGCGAGGCGATTTCACGACACAGAACTACCTTTTGAGCTGTGCATATATTGCCAAGGTCTGAACTATGGTATTGGATCGTTTCTAGAGTAATTGGAAGGAATTCCCTGACCAAGTCTATTGTTCTGACGCTATTGTCAACTTGTAGCTACCTGCATGTCACACTGTCTTCAATGAACACTGGAGAATCCAAATGAAATGGAGCAAAACGTAGAACCATGCTTTCACTCATTCTTCAAGCAATGCACCTACATAGAATGGAAATTCTAAAATTATAGTTGAAGGATCTATTAACACGGCAACAAATCGATTTTAAACAGCAGACAGATCTGTGCCTTACATGTCAAAACTGTAACATGTGGCCTGAAATAGAAGCAGGTTATTTATTTATTTAGTGGGACCGTGTGGAGTAGGCTCTTCTAGCCCTCCCCACCCTTCAAGCCACATTGCCTCAGCAGCCACCAACAAACCTGATTAACCCTAACCTAATCACGACACGACTTACAATGACCAATTAACCTACCCGCTGCATCTTTGGACTGTGGGCGGAAACTTGAGCACCTGGAGAAAACCCATTCATTCCACGGGGAGGGTGTACAGAGACTCCTTACAGAATGGTGCTGGAATTGAAACCCGAACTCCAGAATTCTCCGAGGTGTAATAGTGTCATGCTAACCGCTATGTACCATGGCGTCTATGGTAATGATAGTAACAGTCACAGGCTTGAGAACATCTGTGAAGAAAACCAGAATGAACACATTGGCTTGAAAGATCCAAGATTGTTTAATGTCGTTTTCAGTACCCAAGTGTAAAGGAGAATGCTCTTACAGAACTGCCAAAATGAAATACATACAGCATAGCAGTAAAATATGGACCAGGGTAGAATGACATGAGTATACTTATGCATAGTCCGGCTCTCTTCAGCCTTCTCAAAAAGTAAACGCATTGATGAGCTCTCCTGATTGTGCATAATGTGTTCTGGGACCATGCGAGGGTGTGCAAGATGTACTCTCCCAGGAGTTTGAAACTGCTCACAGTTTCCACTGCTGTGCCGCCGGTGTACAGAGGGGTGTGAGGGCTGCAAGTTCTCCTGAAGTCGATAACCATCTCCTTTGACATGTTGACATTGAGGAAGAGGTATTTGCCACCAGGCCTCGAGCTCTTCCACCTCCTCTCTGTAAACTGTCTCATCGTTGTTGGTGATGAGCCCCACCACTGTCACATCATCAGCGAACTGGACAATGTGATTAGTCACATTTGGCCATACAGCTATGGGCTCAGTACACAGCCCTCGAGGGCACGGTGTTGAGAATGATGGGGAGGGAGGAGCAGGTGTCCGTCCTGACTATCTGAGGGCTATTTGCTAAGAAGCTCATCACCTACTTGTACAGTGTATTTAGCCGTGGAGCAGGAGTTTGTTCACAAATGTGAGAAAATCTGCAGATGCTAGAAGTCCAAAGTAACACATACATCATGCTGGAGGAACTCAGCAGGCCAGGCAGCGTCTGTGGAAAAGAGTAAGCAGTCAATGTTTCAGGCCAAGACCCTTCATCAGGAGTTTGTTCACCAAGGTCTGTGGAACAATAGTGTTGAAAGCTGAATTGAAATCCAGAAACAGCATTCTGACATGTGTCCTTGCTTGCTAGGTGGTGTCAGGGCCAAGTGCATGACAGATGCTCTGACATTTATCGTATAGCGGTTTTGTCGGTAAACATATTTGTGAGTGCCCAATATGGCAGGAATGGAGTCAAGCTAAAATACCTCCACTAGTGCTGCCGACCGGCCACATCCAGCATTTTATTTCTGTTTGATTGCCGGGACTTGCATTTTTTGTTCATTGATTACTCATGGACACTGGTGATAAGGATCCTACGTGGTTAGCTTGGTAAATTCAGCACTTCCCCTCATCAGGCCAACAGATAATAAATTGAGTCTAACTTGTCACACTTAGCGTGGGAAATGTTTCAGTTGAGGTCGTTGTTCTCAAATTAATGTGGAGCATTTAGACTGGAGCAGAGTGAAGGGTTTACGCTTTATCTGATTGTGGAATGATGCCGGATATCTTATACATGAACTGTGCCATTCTTCAAACTCCTCTCTTACTTTCATAAGTTCAATAATTAAATCCAAAATAAGATGTACAAGTCAAAGGTATCAGTGGTAATGGACAACCTGTCGGATACCAAAATATTTTTATGTTTCTGCCCACTATAGTCTGATGAGATCTTATTCAAAATAAAGATGTACTGGTATAATGATTGTATGTTTTAGCATAGCAACAGTGGAAGGATATTAAACATTTTCTGTTAAACCTTAAATTTGTAGGCATTTCCAGAACATAATTACAAGCCATTGTAGGTTGGCTTTTCAAAACCTGGTGCCAGAAACTGATGCTTTGCATGTATTGGGTAATTAAACTGAAAACACAATAATGTATTCAAGTTGTTGTGACAAGCCACCAACTGCATGCAGTATCTCTCCAAGCTCTAGATCTCACTAAATTCACGTGAGGATTCTTTAAACCGAGCTGCTGTCATGACAATATCCCAAACGTAATTCAACAGATTTGTTACAAGAACTTGATGGAGGAGCCAATTCACATTCAAGCAAAAGGCGTATTGTGAGATTTATTTGGTTACCTGTCGTCTACGTTTAAATGAAGTATAGTTATTCTAGTGTCAGTACCCCGGAAATACTTTTCAGAGGATGGTAATCCATATCCCTCTGAAAATCAGAACCAGGACACAAGAAACTTCAGAAATATGAAGTGGATATTTCAGTTTCTAATACCTGAAACTTAATATAAATGTATACACATAACTTAGCAATAAATTGCTTTTATAGTGCACCATACCAACGCACTTAGCGGGGGGGTTTTTCAAACTAAACCTAAACCAAATACTGAATGAATTATGCAACAGTGAACAGAATACTCTTAACAAATATTCTTTGTGGATGTTATTCATGCGGAGGTAGCTAATTGATTGGTCCAGGTGAGCAAACTTTCAAACATAGAGATAGATCAAGAGTGGTCAGCTTTCACTGGCATTCAAGTACAAGGCTAAACTGAATGGAACTTCAACTTTGCATTGCCACCTACCCCGGATAACCTTTCACAGAATCCGTCTTCCTCCACCTTAAAAATATTCAGCAATACTGCCTTCATTTCCATTTGAAGAAGAGTGTTTCAAAAGGGAAATTCAACTCATCTCTGCAAGCTTTTCTTTTGAAAAGTTCTCTCGCTCTAGATTCTCCCACACGAGGAAATATGCATCCCACCGAGACACCTCAGGACCTCTTGTTTCTCAGTGAGGTCTCTACCCATTTTTCTAAACTCTAGTAGATAAATACTAAGGCTATGCAACCTTTTCTCATTATACAGCAGCCCCTTCCAATTCTATACGTCAGCATCTCTCTAGTTGATACTCTAATACTGAATGAGGCAATCCCAAGTCAATAAACTTTGACTTGCTATCAAAGCCAGAGGTTTACATGTGGCTCTGAAACAGGAGGAGCTCTCTCTTTTGATCAAGAAAATATACCCCTAGAATACAAGGTGAACAAGAATATGCTGCAATGGTCAAGTCTAAAGATAACAAACAGCTGGCTACAAGTTTGATACTCTCAGTGAAGCTTTCAGACCAGTCTTGTCACATTCTAATCACAAGAGATTCTGCAGATGCTGGAAATCCAGAGCATCACACAGAGAATGCTGGAGAAACTCAGCAGGTCAGGCAGCATCAGGAGAGGAATAAATATTTGACAAATCTGGCTTCTTACCCTTTCCTTTCCAGTCCTAGTGAAGAGCTTTGGCCTAAAATGTCAAAATATATTTATTCCTCTCCATAGATGCAAACTGGCGTGCTGAGTTCCTCCAACATTTTGTGTGTTTTGCCAAATTATACCAGCTCCCTTTGTTCCATACAACTATCATGAAACCTTTCATCTTCTTTACATTATTTCCACTTCACTTGCCTTTTTGGTCTATTTACAATGTCTGTTTCTCATATGTTGCTTTGCTTTTAACTTTCCCACCTATTTTTAAATCTCTTTATGGCTTATTCAGTGTGGTGTCAAATTTTGCTTGACAACCTTCCAATGAAATGCATGGAAATTTCACTCTTAAGTGTGTCACGTAATTTCATGTTGTAGTTGATAGTGTTACGGACCATGGCACTTTGGATGATCTGTTGCCAGTGGAAGCAGAATCACCTGTCAAGAGGGCTTCGTAGAATCTTTGGGAGACCACAGTCAGTGCAGATCAGGAAACATCTCCTCCTCACTGATAATCAATACTAGCGCCCCTCAAAAAGCTGCATTTAGCCCAATGTTCTACTCTTTCTACACCCATGACTGTGTGGCTAGGCTCACATAAAATACAATTCATAAATTTGTCGATGACACAACTGTTGTTGGCAGAATTTCGGATGGTGTCGAGGAGACATATAGAAATGAGATAGATCAGCTGGTTGAGTGGTATCACAACAACAACCTTGCACTCAATGTCAGTAAGGCCAAGGAATTGATTGTGGACTTCAGGAAGGGGAAGTCAATGAAACACATGCCAGTCTTCATCGAGGGATCAGTAGTGGAAAAGGTGAGCTGTTTCAAGTTCCTGGGTGTCAACATCGCTGAAGGTCTATTGTGGGCTCGCATATTGATGCAATTACAAAGAAGGAATGACAGCAGCTACAGTATATATCATTATGAGTTTGAGCAGACTTGGTATGTCACCAAAGAGTCTCTCAAATTTCTACAGATGTACTGTGGAGAGCGTTCCAACTGGCTGCATCACCATCTGGTGTGGAGGGGCCACTGCACAGGATCGGAAAAGGCTGTAGAAAGTTGCACACTCAGCTAACTCTATCACGGGCACTCGCCTCCCCAGCTTTCAGGACATCTTCAAAAGGTGATGCTTCAGAAAGGCAGCATCCATCATCCAGGGCATGCCCCCCTCTCATTGCTACCATCAAGGTGGAGGTACAGAGCCTGAAGACACACACTCAATGTTTTAGGTACAGCTTCTTTTCCAGCATCATTTGGTTCCTGAATGGACAATGAACCCATGTATACTAACTTACTATTATTTTCTATTTTTCTCTCTCTTTTCCCCTACTATATATATACACATTTCTTATTATGTTTTATAGTTTTTACAATGTACTGCTGCTGGAAAAATGTATTTCATGACATATGCCAGTGATATTAAACCTGCTTCTGATTTTGAATTATATCAAAATATTCAACAGAGCTACAGTATAGTTTATGTGAATCTCTGTTTATACTGTACCATTTACTATCATTGGTACCTCCTGTACCAATAAAGTGGATGCTGAGTGTATGCCCGTGCTCTTACGCTGCTGTCACCAATCCACTTCGTGGTTTGACATGTTGTGTGTTCAAAGATGCTCTTCTGCACACCACTGTTATAATGTACAGTTACTTGAGTTACTGTTGCTTTCTCTCAGCTTGAACCAGTCTGGCCATTCACTTCTGTCCCCTCTCATTAACAAGGCATTTTTGTCCACAGGACGGCTGCTTAGTGATGTTTTATGTTTTGCACACCATTCTCTCAGCGAACTCTAGAAACTGTTGTGCATGAAATTCCTAGGAGATTAACAGATTCAGAAATATTTAAAGCACCCCATTTGTCGCCAAAACTTGTTCCATGGTCAAAGTCACTTAGATCACATTTCTTTCCCATTCTGATGTTTGGTCTGAACAACAACTGAACCTCTTGACCATGCCTGCATGCTTTTATGCACTGAGTTGCTGCCACATGGCTGGCTAGACATTTGTATTAATGAAGTATACAGGTGTAACTATTAAAGTGGCCACAGAGTGTAGATTCTGTTCTATTATTGAATTGAATTGACTTTATTATTTACATCTTTCACAAACATGAGGAGTAAAAGTCTTTACGTTACGTCTCCATCTAAATGTGCAATGTGCAATTTATAGTAATTTGTAATAAATAGTATGTACAACCGGACAGTCAATATAGCATAGAAATACAATTCTATCAGCATGACTTAATCAGTTTGATGGCCTAGTGTAAGGAGCTGTCCTGGAGCCTGTTGGTCCTGGCTTTTATGCTGTGGATGGTAGCAGATGGAACAGTTTGTGGTTGGGGTGACTCAGGTCCCCAATGATCCTTCGGGCCCTTTTTACACATCTGTCTCTGTAAACATTCTAAATAGAGGGAAGGTCACAGCTGGGCTGTCCGCACCACTCTCTGCAGAGTCCTGTGATCGAGGGAAGCACAGTTCCCATACATGATGTTGCAGTGTATTTAAGTAAAATCTCCAGAACTTACTCACTACCGGTGAACAGCCTTTATCTTACACTTGTTCTTAAGACATATGTACTTAACAGTAAAATTATTACATACCATTAATATAATGAAAATATAAAGTGTGCGGGGTGACAAAAGCAGCCCAGCAGCATCAGGAGAAAACCTGCAACAGCTGTAGAACAACAACACACAGCAGCAGGCTTTCCGTCCCCACCCACGCTATGTTTTGATTAAAAAGTTACAGTACACTGTACTTGTATTTTGCATCTTTTTCAGCTTTTATGTAAGGTATTAAAACATTCAGCATTGTAGTCTTGTTCTAGTGGTAGATTTTCATCAGCAACTTTAAAAATTTAATGCCGTTATGTAAGCTATATAATCAATCAGCATTATAGACCTATACTGGTGCTAGATTTTCATGACCAGCCAAAGCTTTAAAAATGTAATGGCTATGTAAAGAATAAAAATTAACAGCATCATAGACTTGTTCTAGTGCTAGATTTTTGTGATCAACAGATGCTTTAAAAATTTAAGTCATGCCCTTTCTTAAATTTCTGCAACCAGCCTGCTGAATATCCATGATTACCCTCAATTTTCAGTTTGTCATGAGAGATCTTTACTTGATTCACGATCAGCATACTGTTAGGTGGTATATGTTCATTCTGACACTGACAATATACGATCGAGATTTTTTTCATTTTATGTAGTGCTTTTCTATTTTTCATTACATACGTGAGGTCACTCACTTCACAGAATTGTCTGCGGTACACAGAGGCTTGCGCATCACCCAGGAATCTTCCCAGCATCTTGTGGAATTATCCATTTGTGACAGCATGTCAGTGCTCAAAAAAAAAATTCAGATTTCAGAGGTTTTCAGATTTTAGAATATTGGATAAGGGGTACTCAACCTGTATAAGTAAGGACTTAGTGAAAACCTTCTTTCCTCTGAACTTATCCCACTAGAAAACATGAGATTCATGACAAGACTCAAAAACTTTAAGTTCTATTATAACAATATATCACTAGCAGCGTCAACTTAAAAAATACAAATTAATCCCAAAGACCAAAAATAATTAGAGAGTGTAGGGTTCAGATATAGGATTAGTTCACTACATTTATGAATTTGGAAGAACCCTTAAATGCATTAATTCAGTCACATTACATCTTTTAAGGCATTTTTAATTTTTCAGATAAATCTGAAGACTTTTTAAATTGGTTTACCTGGGTTGCAAAGATAGATTTTATTTTAATGGATGAAAGAAGTCATATTATACAAAATTCGGTTTATACCATATCAGTTCTTACCTGATAGAAAAAGAAGGGACAAAATTCAAAGTGCTTGTAGACTATCAAGATATTGCTATATTTCATGTACGTTTGTATAAACCTAGTGACTTGCCTAGTTTTTAGCCACCTGGGAAAGTTCAGTAACCAAAACCATCTGCTTCAGTGTCCTGACGATATGTAATCAGCACTTCCTTCTCCACATGCTAAATGATCAAATTGGTTCCATCTTTACTGCGTGAGCATCCTCATTATCTTCAGATGTTTGGCCAAAGAGAGCAGAAGGATTGAATTGGATTTGCTTCAAATCATGTGTCATCCATTCTAAGTATGTTTAGTGGACCACAGAGCTTGAAGAGTAGATGGGAACCTACTTCTCATCCATCTGCAGTGCAGTTTGTTGGAACCTCAGTTCACGATATGGTGACCCTACTTCAAAAAAATTAATATTTGTAAATAGGCAATTAGCAGCTTAATGTGCTTGACAAATAATGGGCACCAGAACAAAGCAATATTTTCATTTAAGGACAGCTTTTTCATTTGCCAATGTCAAATATTATTAAATATAAAGAAATAAAAATCACTTATTTTCTCTCCAAGATGCTTTTGTGAAACTTCTTTTGGGGGGGAGGCTTCATCATTTTAGTAGGAAAATGATTAACATGTTTGTTTTAATATGCTGCGAGACTTGTTTAAGCCTGTATCATTTTGTTGTTTTACTAAGGTTGTACAGGTCTATCAGCCCATACATCCTGCAAGAGAAACTTTAGCCTTTCCTTTTGGCAGATTTATGCTGCGGGTCTGCGTTTTGTCAAACTGCTGCCTCCCACTCAACACAAGCAAAAAAAAATCACCATCTTCTTTCATCAATGCTAATCTCAGTCTCCTTTTACCACAACAGCCCTGCTCTGCTTCCTGTCATGGCAGCCCACCAAAGGTTTGCTTGTCACAATTAACCTTCACCATATCTCCAAGTAACTTCAGTGAAGGTCACACATTCAAGACCATTCTTTACATTTCGAATGGCCCAAATCACTAAATATAAAGTAGTGCTAAGACATTAAAATTGTACCCCTAATTATCAGATTATTTTAAATAATGGTAGGCTTTTAAAACAGTAGACTTGGTGACCCAAAGTTTCTAACACACTGCAAAAGTTAACTTCTGAAACCTCCATTAAGAAGCAACATCTCAATGTTTTTTGGGAGAATTATTAAAGTAGGCCAAGAGATACACTTCCATCTTTGGCAGATATGGTCACAATTCAGATAAGTATGTAAATGGCAGGAAATCATATAAAGCCCATACTTTTCCCTTAATATTGCATTATATTTTTGGAATCTGTTCACCTACTCCACTAAAACCCAATCCTTGAAGGGTTAATATTGATTATGATGCATTAACCTGGGGTATGGTAGCATAATAGTACTAGCAAACCGGAGGCCTGCATATAAGGGCGCAGGTCCACCAACAGCAGCTGGGGAATTTAAATGTGCTGAAGTAAATAAATGTAGAATAAGAAAGTGAGCAATGGTGACCTTGTAACTGCTGAATTGGCACAAAACCCCACATTTCTCACAAAGGTCATTCAAGAAGGGAGCTGTGCTATCCTTCCTCATCCTGGCCTACAAGCTAATTCTTTCACCCCTACCCCGCTTATCTTACTGATCTCTTGAATGACTGGCAGGACGTTCAGTCTGAGGGCAGTTAGGTGTGGGCAATAAATGCTGCTCTTGCCCGCACCGCCTCCATTTTTGTGAATGAATGGAAGAGAAACTTAAATAGTTTCCTGACTATTTATGTGAAGAGGGAAGACGGCACCATCAGTGATAGTGCACAGAGGCCATGCACAATCCAACAGATGGTGGGGGTGATTGGCTTGGACTTTTTTTTTTGCTGTGATCGCAAAACCTTGTTGGACGTTGGTAATGTAGAACACTGTAAGCCCGATTCACTGGTTCATTTGCAAGAGCGACAGTGGAGAAGCTGCGTGGCCTCAGTTGTGGCCTGCACGAGGCCCTTATTCATACCTCAGTGTTGCCTGTTACGGCTGCTGGGGAAGGAGACTCCAGAGCTGGCTGTTTGCTGTGAATTCCATGCTGGGGTGGAGGCTGTGTCCTCCCATTGGTACTGCCATCTAGTGTTTGCTCGGTGAGCAGCAATTTGTCTGTGACTGCACAGCATGATATGATGAAATGCTGCACTCTGTTCTCAAAGAAACTTGGCTCCAGGACAATATCTATGCCATGACATTCAGGAACTTGCACTATATTAGATTTTTATATAATTATGATAGCAGAAAAAAATAGCTGCATGCATTCTATGTATTGTGTGCCATGTGTGATTGTTGGGTCTGTGTTTTAACCTTGGACCCAGAGGAACGCTGTATCTTCTGGCTGTATTCATGCATGCAGTTGAATGACAATTAAGCTTGAACTTGAACATTGTTATGCCTTGTACCTCTAAAACATAAAACTAATTGAAAGAAAAAATGCAGGAGAACTGGGCAAAAAACATTTTGTTTTTACTTTAGTGAGGTGCACCAGTGTAACATGTTGGCATAATGATGTATGCCATTCACGTACTTTTATATGTAACCTGTAATGAATCATGTAAACAACAAAGAATGGTTAATCAAACAATATATTTACAACTTCACTCAAATGTTACTGAAATATAAAATCCACAACACTCCTCCCTGCTTAGCTAATAGCTATAAACCCCAACTCAATAAAGAATGCATCTCAACATTATACTGTATTTTTATATATATCTATCTATATATGAGCCGGCTGGTGTAGTGGCATCAGTGCTGGACTTCAGAGCCAAGGTTCCCGAGTTCAAATCCAGCCGGCTCCAAAAAAACCCAGAGAGGGATGGGCTCAAATTTATTACAATTATTAAACACAAGATAATTAATTGCATAATTACTCACCCCCTTCAAGTCAGTATTTAGTAGGTGCACCTTTTGCAGCAATTACAGCCTTGAGTCTGTGTGGATAGGTCTCTATCAGCTTTGCACATCTGGACACTGCAATTTTTCCTCATTCTTCTTTACAAAACGGCTCAAGCTCTGTCAGATTGCATGGGGATCATCAGTGAACGGCCCTTTTCAAGTTCAGCCACATATTCTCAATTGGATTGAGGTCTGGATTCTGACTTGGCCACTCCAGGGCCTTAACTTTGCTGTTGTTAACCCACTGCTGTGCAGCTTTGGCTTTATGCTTGGAGTCATTGTCTTGCTGAAAAACAAACCTTCTCCCAAGTTGCAATTCTCTTGCAGACTGCGTCAGGTTTTCCTCCCTGTATTTTGCTGCATTCATTTTACCCTCTACCTTCACAAACCTTCCAGGGCCTGCTGCAGTGAAGCATCCCTAAAGCATGATGCAGCCACCACCATACTTCATGGTAGAGATGGTGTATTTGGGAGGTTGTGTGTTGTTTGGCTTATGTCAAACATAGCTTTTAGTCTGATGGGCAAAAATCTCAATTTTGGTTTCATCAGGCCATTGAACTTCCTTCCGAGTTCAGAATCTCCCACATGCCTTCTGCCAAACTCTAGCTGAGAATTCATGGGAGTTTTTTCCAACAGTGGCTTTCACTTTGCCACTCTCCCATAAAGCTGGGACTGGTGAAGCACCTGGGCAACAGTTGTTGTAAGCGCAGTCTCTCCCATCTCAGCTACTGAAGCTTGTGACTCCTCCAGAGTTGTCATAGGTCCCTTTTTGCACAGGCACTCAGGTTATGAGGACAGCTGGCATCTAGGCAGATTTACAGCTGTGCCATATTCTTTCCATTCCTTGATGATTGACTTAACTGTACTCCAAGGGATATTCAGTGACTTGGAAATTTTCTTGTATCCATCTCCTCATTTGTGCTTTTCAATAGCCTTTTTGTGGAGCTGCTTTTGTCTTCATGATGTAGTTTTTGCCAGGATGCTGACTCACCAGCAGTTGGACATCCCATTTACAGATGTACTTTTACTACAATCGATTGTAACACCTTGACTGCACTCAATGATCTCCATTTAAATAATTAAGTGACTTCTGCACCAGTGATGATTTTGATGTGCCATATTAAAAGGGAGGTGAGTACTTATGCAATCAATTATTTTGTGTTTTATATTTGGAATTAAGTTAGATCACTTTGTAAGGTTCACTTTGACACATAAGAGTCTTTTTCTTTTGATCAGAGTCAAAAAAGCCAAATTAACTCCACTATGATTCAATGTTGTAAAGCAATAAAACATGAAAACTTCTGGGAGTGTGTGTGTGTGTGTGTGTGTGTGTGTGTGTGTGTGTGTGTGTGTGTGTGTGTGTGTGTGTGTGTGTGTGTGTGTGTGTGTGTGTGTGTGTGTGTGTGTGTGTGTGTGTGTGTGTGTGTGTGTGTGTGTGTGTGTACTATATAATACAACTACTAAAGAACATCCAGAGCATGTAAATTTTAAGTTGTCCCACTCAGACCTAAAGAGTTCATCGCTGTGGATATTTTCTTACTTTTGTGGGATAATGTTGTTCCTGACAAGGAGGATCACTCTTAGCAGGTGGTGAGAATTATGATTGTGAAACAATCTCCGTTTCTGTGGCCTCCTGTAGGAGTTGACTCTGCGACTGCAGGAAGTGGCTCTGATACCTCTGGATAGCTTTCCTCCCTAACAATTGACCCTGCCCAACTCAACTCAGTGATGTGTTGTCTGCAGATGGCATCAGATGCAATATCCACTCTGTAGGAGAGTGGGCCAGTTCTGTCCTTCAAAGTACTCACTTTTAATCACCTCTGTAGTCCCTCAACAGGACTGCTTCTCCAGGAGAGAACCATCAAACCTCCTTGTTTGAGGAGTCCCAGCTGCGTACTCTTCCTGAGATTGGGTTTCAGGAGATCTAAGCATGAACGCAGGTGATGATGCAGGTGCAGCAGAGCTGATGAGTTGTTGATTGTGGAGTGTGATGCATTGCGATATGCGGCGAGGAAATTGGTGAGCTTCTGATTCAGTGTAGCGTCTTCTGCTGACATTGCTTGCAGTGCGTTCTTTAAACTTTCGACAAACTTTGGGGGCTATGGGAACACTTCTGGCCACTACTACCAAGAAATCTGTGCCCATGAATGATCCAGCAAAATCCCACAATAATGCAGGACATTCCCAGGGATGGATAGTCATTGCTCTTGCCATCTTCGGGATGTGTTGGCATCCATAAGGTTGAAAGTGTACAGAGAAAATTTCCAAGGATGTTCCCAGGTCTGGGGGACCTGAGTTATAAGGAAAAATTGAATAGGATAGCACTTTATTCCTTAGAATGTAGAAGATTAAGAGGAGAGTTGATAGAGGTGTACATAATTATGAGGGTTATAGATAGGGTTAATGCAAGCAGGCGTTGAGTGGGACTACAACCAGAAGTTATGAGTTGAGGGTGAAAGGAGAAAAGTTTAAGGGGAATATGAGGGGAAACTTCTTCACGCAGAGGGTCATGAGAGTGTGGAACAAGCTGCCAGCACATGGTTCATGCAAGCTTGATTTCTACAGTTAAGAGATATTTGGGTAGATACTTGGATAGTGGGGATATGGAAGACTATGGTTCCAATGGAAGTCGGGGTGAGTAGGTAGTTTAAATAGTTTTGGCATTGGCTAGATGGGCTGAAGGGCTGTTTCTGTGACACTATGACTCAATGACAAGGGTATGGCGACCCACTTCCCAGCGCACTCGAACCGGCTCACAAAGTGGCGAGCACCGGCATTGAGGCCGGTCCCAAAGAGGGCGCCGAGCCTGCTTCACCAGCAAGGGGAAAAGCCCGCGCACGGGACGGGACTGTGAATACGCGCCCCCTACAGCATTCCCGCCCGGGGAGGGTGGGAACAGGAAGGCTTTAAAGCGAGGCCGCAAAGTTTGAATAAACCTCTTTTGTAACTGCAGCTCGCCGACTCCGTGTCATTATTTCAGCGCTGCGTGTAGCACACTGCTACAATTGGTGACCCCGACGGCCCGAACGATATTTGGACCGGAGATGAATGACGCCGCATCTGTTCATGCAGTTTCGTTAAAACTGCCAAGCTTCTGGACGCTGCGACCTCACCTATGGTTCCAGCAAGCAGAAGCCCAATTCCACATTCGGCAGATAACCTCAGAGGACACACGTTACTACTACGTGGTGAGCTCCCTCGACCAGGAGACAGCCGCCCAGGTTGAGGAGTTCATACAATTGCCCCCAGCGGACGGCAAATACACAGAATTCAAAGCCCTGCTCATAAGGACTTTTGCTTACTGCACCTGGATGGTTTGGGGGACAGGCCACCGTCGGCTTTGATGAACGAGATGCTGTCCCTGGCCGGATGTCACAAGCCCTGCCTCATGTTTGAGCAGGCGTTCCTGGAGCAGCTGCCCGAGGACATACACCTGCTGCTGTCCGACATGGATTTCAGCGACCCCCCGGAAGGTGGCAGCCCGGGCAGACGTGCTGTGGAAAGCCAAGAAGGTGAGTGGGGCGTCCGTCGCACAGATCACCAGGCCACGCTCCCAGCAGCAAACCAGACCAGGCCCGGCCGCAGAGCCCGCTAACCCCAGAGGCAGGGGTGAGGAGGCCAACGAACAATGGTGCTTCTACCACCAGCAGTGGGGCGCAGAAGACCGCCGCTGTAGCCCGCCCTGCAAGTTCCCGGGAAACACCAGGGCCAGCCGCCACTGATGGCTACGGCGGCTGGCCGTCGGGATAGCCTCCTGTATGTCTGGGACAAGTGGTCGGGACGCTGCTTTTTGGTCGACACCAGAGCCGAGATCAGCGTCTTACCTCCGATGAGTTACGACACCTGCAACAGAGAACCGGGTCCCACCCTGAGGACTGCGAACGGCAGCACAGTAAGGACCTACGGCACCCATACGGTGCCACTACAGTTCGGCTCCAGCCGGTTCACGTGGGACTTCACACTGGCCGCTGTAGCTCAACTGCTCCTGGGAGCAGATTTTTTGCGAGCTCACAGCCTACTGGTTGACCTGCCCAGGAAGAGACTGGTCCACGCCGAGACTTTTCAAACGTTCTCCCTGGGTGAAGCCCAGTTGCCGGCCCCACACCTAGACTCCATCACGCTGTCCGACAACAACTTCACCAGAGTCCTGGCGGATTTCCCATCAGTTCTGGCACCGCATTTCATGGCAGCCATGCCCAGACATGGCGTACAGCACCACATCCCGACACAAGGACCAGCCCTCCACGCCCGTGCTCGAAGGCTTCCCCGGAAAAGCTCCGCCTGGCGAAGGAGGAATTCAAGCAGATGGAGGAATTGGGGATCTTACGGCGGTCTGACAGCCCATGGGCCTCCCCCCTGCACATGGTGCCCAAAGCATCAGGGGGCTGGAGACCATGCAGCGACCACCGCAGGCTGAACGAGGCGACAACACCGGACCGCTACCCTGTGCCACACATTCAGGACTTTGCGGCAAATCTGCACGGTGCACGGATCTTCTCCAAGGTGGACCTCGTCCGGGGATACCATCAAATCCCGATGCATCCGGACGACGTCCCCAAAACAGCACTCATCACCCCTTTCGGCCTTTTCGAGTTCCTCTGCATGCCATTCAGCCTAAAGAATGCTGCACAGACGTTTCAGCGATTAACGGATGTGGTGAGACGCGACCTGGACTTCACTTTCATCTATTTGGACGACATCCTTATAGCCAGCAGTAGTCATCAGGAGCATCTGTCCCACCTCCGTCAACTCTACGCCCGACTGAGTGAATACGGCCTGACAATCAACCCGGCCAAATGCCAGTTCGGGCTCGACACCATTGACTTCCTGGGCCACAGGATTACTAAAGACGGGGCAACCCCTCTGCCCGACAAGGTAGATGCAGTCCGCCATTTCCCCCGACCCAACACGATCAAAGGCCTTCAGGAATTCGTGGGTATGGTGAATTTCTACCACCGTTTCCTCCCCTCAGCTGCCCGAATCATGCGCCCCCTGTTCGCCCTGATGTCGGGTAGGGCAAGGACATTACCTGGGATGAGGAGTCCGCCGCCGCTTTCATTAAAACCAAAGAAGCCTTAGCAAACACCACGATGCTAGTGCACCCCAGAACGGACGTCCCTACCGCCCTCACAGTGGACGCATCTAACACGGCAGTCGGTGGGGTGCTGGAACAACTCATCGAGGGTCGCTGGCAACCCCTGGTGTTTTTCAGCAAACACCTACGACCACCCGAGCTCAAATACAGTGCTTTTGACTGGGAACTGTTGGCGCTATACCTGGCAATCCGGCATTTCAGGTACTTCTTAGAAGGTAGGCCCTTCACCGCGTTCACGGACCACAAACCTCTTACCTTTGCATTCACAAAAGCATCTGATCCCTGCTCGTCCCGCCAGCAGCGCCATCTGTCCTACATCTCCAAATACACGATGGATGTCTGGCATGTCTCAGGAAAGGACAATGTCGTGGCAGACGCCCTCTCCCGCCCTAACATCCAAGCCCTGTCCCAGGGGGTAGCAGAGGCGCAGCAGGCAGATGAGGAGATCCCTAGTTACAGGACCGCAGTCCCCGGTTTGCAGCTTCAGGACCTCCCCATAGTCCCAGGTGAGAGGACCCTACTCTGTGACGTCACCACCGGCCAACCCTGCCCCGTCGTTCCAGCAGCCTGGCGGCGGCACGTTTTCAACTCCATTCAAAACTTAGCGCACCCCTCCATCAGGACAACCATCCAGATGGTAGCCAACAAGTTCGTTTGGCACGGACTCCACAAGCAGGTCAGTGAATGGGCCAGAACGTGCATGCACTGCCAAACAGCCAAGGTGCAGCGGCACACCAAAGCCCTGCCGCAGCAGTTCCACCCCACCCGCCAGCGTTTCGACCACATTCATGTGGATATCGTGGGCCCCCTGCCAGTGTCATGAGGGGCGCGGCACCTCCTGACTATCGTGGACCGGTTCACAAGATGGCCAGAGGCGGTCCCGCTCACCGACACCACGTCCGAATCTTGCGCCCGAGCACTGATTGCCACCTGGGTATCTCGCTTTGGTGTACCGGCCCACATTACCTCCAACAGAGGCGCCCAGTTCACCTCCAGCCTGTGGTCAGCTCTGGCCAGCCATTTGGGGACACAGCTGCACCACACAACTGCTTACCACCCACAGTCGAACGGACTGGTGGAGCGTTTCCACCATCACCTGAAGTCGGCTCTCATGGCCCGCCTCAAAGGGCCTAACTGGGTGGACGAGCTCCCCTGGGTCCTGCTCGGAATCCGCACGGCACCCAAAGAGGATCTGCACACCTCGTCGGCCGAGTTGGTGTACGGCACACCCCTGGTCAGCCCAGGAGAGTTCATACCAACCCCAAGGGGGCAGGAGGAAGAACCTGCAGCAGTCCTGGGCAGACTACGCGAGAGGCTTGGTAACCTGGCCCCCCATACCCACTTCACAGCATGGTCAGTACCCGACCTGCATACCCGAAGACCTGCAAAACTGTAAGTTAGTTTTTGTACGACGGGGCGGACATCGGGCACCGCTACAACGGCCCTACGAGGGGCCGTTTACGGTGCTCAGAAACAATGGGTCCACGTTCGTGCTGGACATTGGGGGGAAAGAGGAGGTTTTCCCGGTGGACCGACTCAAACCAGCCCATGTGGACTTGGCGCAGCCGGTCGAGATTCAGGCACCGCGGCGCAGAGGCAGACCTCCCAAACAGAGTCCGACCCAGACTGTGGACATTGGGGTGTGTATTGCCGGTTCTGGGGGGTGGGGGGGAGTTATGTGGCGACCCACTTCCCAGCGCACTCGAACCGGCTCACAAAGTGGCGCGCGCCGGCATTGAGGCCGGTCCCAAAGAGGGCGCCAAGCCTGCTGCACCAGCAAGGGGAAAAGCCCGCGCGCGGGACGGGACTGTGAATACACGCCCCCTACAGCATTCCCGCCCGGGGAGGGTGGGAACAGGAAGGCTTTAAAGCGAGGCCACGAAGTTTGAATAAACCTCTTTTGTAACTGCAGCTCACCGACTCCATGTTGTTATTGCAGCGCTGCGTGTAGCACACCGCTACAAGGGTAAATAGGACAATCCATCAGCATTTCAATGATTAGTTTTCCTCTTGAATTCAATCCTGTAATTGTGCTCTCCAAGGAACAGAGCCCATCTCTGCATTCATGCTGCTGCTGTTAGTTGAACCACCCTTCTGTGGATTGAAAATTGACATTAGTGGTTGATCATTGGCAATAAGGGTAAATTCTCTCCTATACTTGTACTGTCTGAAAGGTTTTACACCCCAAAGTGGACTCAAGGCCTCTCTGCCAATCCGCATGTAATTTAGCTCTGCAGAAGCAAGAGAACATGATGCAAAGGCTATGGGCTGTTCACTTCCATCACTCAAAACATATGAGACGACCGCACCTATGTCATAAGATGGGGCATCACAGGCAAGTTTTACTGGACGATGTTGATCATAATGTAAGTACAGAGTCTGACATCAACATTTTCGTTACCTTCTGGAAAGACACCTCACACTTCTTCTCACACTTCTCACGCCATTTCTTCCCAATCTGTGGCAATGAATTTACGGGGTGGAGCACAGTAGCCAGGTTTAGCAGGGATCTGTTATAGTAATTGACAAATCCTAAAAAGGACCACAACTGTGACGCGTCCTTTGGCCTTGGGGCATCCACCACAATGCTTGAATTTTTTCAGCACACTGGTGTAAATCTTGTGCGTCAGTGGTGTGCAAGGGTAAATGATGCTTGGTTTAAAGATTTCACACTTGTCACATCACGCTCTGAGTCCATAATCTTCTCATCTTTTTAATGCTGCCTTGAGATTTTGGAGATGTTCCTTGTCATCCTTACGGGCAACAATGATGTCATCCAGGTAACACTGAGTGCCTGGGCTGCCTTGCAGCACCTGGCCTGTAGCTTTCTGCCAGAGAACAGGTGCAGATGCTACTCTTGGGCAGAGGGTATTGATCTATTTTCAGTACTGGATTGATGATGACCTTAAGTCACCACAGATCCTGGCAAACCAAGTCTTCGTGGCTTTTGGAATGACAGATGGAGCCTATGGGCTCAACTTAACTTTGGAAATAATTCTTTCAGCCTCCATGTGATCTAGCTCACTGATTACTTTATCATGGATGGTCTAAGGAACCAGACAGGCTTTGCAAAATTTGGGTGTGGTATTTTCATTTAACACTATTTTACTCCTTATATCTTTGAGTTTCCAATGCCACCCTTGAACACTGCCATGGCATCATTTAGTACTTCTCTTAATTCATTTTCAGTTGATGCTATTGCAGTAGATGTGGCATGCAAATGGTAGATGGATGTCCAATCAAGTCGTTGTTTTCTCAGTCACTTAAACCCCCTCATGCTAGTCCTCCTGCTTTCACCACGTACAAGCCTAATGTGGCTTGTTGGGTGTTGTATTTCATTGTTACAAATGTCATATCCCACATGAGTTATCTTTACTCCAGTAGAAGTTCTGAGTTGGATATATGCAAGTTTCAGGTTGATATCTTTGAAATGCCATTCAAATTCTTTTTGTGGAACAGCCGAGCCAGTGTCCAATTCCATTTTAATTGATTTGCCGTTCCCTTCTGGTGTAAGCCATACTGCTTATCTATTGTTAGTTTTCACATGTAAATGTCAAGGCTACCCAGTCCTATGTCACACTCATCTTTATCAAATTTTTCATCAACAGCGTGCTCTTTTTGAAACTGCAACTTGACTTTTTAGCTTTATCTCTTACCTGTGCAATCCATTCATTTTTGCCTGCCCAATGTGCTCTTTATATGTATCCTACTTTGTTGCATTTTCTGCAAGTTTTGCCTATAAAACTACATTGGTCTGGTGTGTGTGAGCCCCTGACATAATGATAACACAACTTGTTTGGCCAGACACTTTCTGTTTAGACATTGTAATTTTATTTATGTTCACTCTCATTCCTGACTGACACTCGCGTAAGCTGAAACACTCGCCTGCCTTTTAATACTGCTTATGAAACCTAAAGCGATCAGTAATCAATAATGGCATCAGTTCTAAATGTTCCTGCACTACATTCACAATATCTGCAAAACTCATTTCATCTGGTTTGGTTGAAACAGTTAAACTTCTAAGCAACCTGTATGCTCTTCCACTTATTACATTCAATAAAACTGGCACTCGTTTCTCATCAGCTATTCCATTTGCTTTAAAATACTGCTCAATTTCCTCAACATACATCACAGTTTTCTTTTGTACACTAGAGTGTCTATATCTTTATGATGTAGTCAGCCATTTCTGTTCATCCATTTATTAATTTATTATCACCCATTACTCCTGATTTATGAACTTGTGAATTTTGTCTGTTTTCTGCCCTTTTTTTAAACTCAACCACCTTTCTTCCACTTGCAAAGGAAATAAAACACGTTGTGCTTTTTATCAAAACTTGAAATTTCACTGTGCTTCAACAGATACTTATCTTGGGCTCATTTTAAAACTTACTTGTCACTACTGTTGTGTTTTGTAACTCCAAAGCATAAAACTAATTGAAAGAAAAACACAGGAAAGCCAAGGATATCTCCTGTGCGTTTTGATTTTATTTTAGTGTGGCATGCATATATAACATGGTGGCATAATGATGTATGCCAGTCACATATTTTACATATAAGCCAAAATGAATTATGTAAACAATGCTTAATTGAACAATTTACTTACAATATTACTCAAGTATTACTGAAATATTAAATACATAACAAACGTGAACTTGAAGAATTTACAGTTCTATTTTATTCCTTTCCAGCGAGCTTCTCCAATTTTATCAAGGCTTTCATCATTCCTAATAAACACTCAATCAATTGAATAGATCATTTTCAAAATGTTGTTTCTAGCTCTTATACCGTGATAGCAAATGGCATCTTTATTTATTCCGAGTCACTACCAATCTTGCTTACTTGTTTACTCATGTTTACATTTCGGTTAAACTTGTTCTTGAGGTAAGCATATCCCTACAGGAGGTCATTTAACTAATTGTTTGCAATCACAGCAAGGGACCCACATGGCTGAACTCATGAAAGCAATTAGTATAATGTATTTTAAAGTTCAATGCTTCCTGAAATATTTAAAACACAAACTGATTTCAAATATATAACTTACAATAGTCTTCAAAGATTTAATAACTCAAGAAAAACATAATTATTGTTTACATGTCTGATAATGTCATTGAAAACATTATCACCAAATATTTTTTGCAGGTTTACAATGATTTATTATATCCCTTACAATCCAAATATCTTCCTACCTTCACAGAATCAAACATGATACATGTTTTAAACATTTGCTGAGAAACGCAGGTCTGGTCAATGTTTTACAGCAGACACCAGGAAAGCTGAATTTGCAATGATGGATGGCTTGCTTGAACGAACTTCGTCAGAAACCAATCACATTGAAAATACCTGTATAACGTGCAGATAACAAAATGCTTGCAAAAATCTACAAATCCAAGAAAGAAAATTCTTTCCTTTGGAGCCATGCAAGTGTCAATAGTTTTGAAAGCACCAGAATCTTTTGTTACAAGTTCAGCTGTACATGTAATCAGTAATGTCCATATTATTAAGATGCCAATTTAGTTGAAAAGATGCATACGGGGAACAAGGCAGATAGAATGCATTAATGGCCTTCCTATTATGCCATTAAAGTGACTCTTCCTATCATGTTAAAATTCATGTGGTAATGAAAACTGCTCATTAAATGTAAGGAAGGCACTTCTCAGGCTTGATTGGCTATAGTAGTAGTGAATCAGCAAAATTATTTTTTTTTAAATCAGATAGTAATTTATGAGTTTAGTTACATAAAAAGCAGAATTGCACAGTATCAATCTATCCAGCAAACTAAAATCAAGTTAGAGCATTACCCAACAATGCCATGCTATAAACAGTATGGATGAAATATTACAAAAAATTACATAATATTTTCATTTTTCATGCACCCTGTGTACATTATAAAACTTCAATTACACTTTAGAAAGGATAGAAAAATTGATTGTCACAAACGTAATAAAATTCACTGACAGAGCTTTTTTTGCTGCAACATTGTGTCTTACAATACAATTTTCTTTATTATCATATAACCATATAACAATTACAGCACGGAAACAGGCCATCTCGGCCCTTCTAGTCCGTGCCGACACTTACTCTCACCTAGTCCCACTGACCCGCACTCAGCCCATAACCCTCCATTCCTTTCCTGTCCATATACCTATCCAATTTTACTTTAAATGACGATACCGGGAATATCGGGAACATTTACCACACTTCATCACTCTCATTCAACCACTAATAGATAGATAAGAATGGGAATCATTGTTTTAAATTGTCTGGTAGTACGCACTTAAAAATTCAGCAAAGCAATAAATAGCATTAGGCCTTGTAAGCAAATAACATTAACCTGTGTCCTTTAGTACAGAACATTATCACAAATGTCTGACCTTTATTTTTTACCTACAGCCAACTAGCACACAAAAATTCAGGAATAAACTTGAAATTCTTTCCTCTGTTATATTTATATTTAAGACAGAAGTTGAAGACCAAAATGTCCATTTGCCAAACAAACTCTGCACTGCGATGACTTAGTACTGACGTTTCAAAGTCCATCATTGTGTTGCTGGAAGGAGATTGGAGTCATTGCCAAAACCATGAAGTGTGCTGTGAGTGGTTTTGGTACAGGACAATTAGAACTCTCTGCTTTCTTTCTGAGACAGTAGAAAGATGTTGTTTCATAGCCTCCGGGGTGTTTTTTTAAAGAAAATATTTACTGGTGTCTCAGAGAAAGGGATAAACAAAATCAGCCAGGATTTGAAATTAAGTCCCAGCTTCCCGCAGTCTTAGTTTTAAACTCAGGTAATTCTTAATCTGTTTAGAATGTACTGACAAGAAACATGAATTCAAGCACGCCAAAAAGGAGCATTTTTCAAATATATCCTTTCCTTAAGTTTAGCCTGAGTGTAAAAGGAATTCAGAAGAATATAATTTAAACTAAATATTCACAAATTAAGTTAAGCAACAGTCACTTTTAGTTTTGGAAACTTCATTTAAAATGGTAGCAGAGAATATCTGATTTTGCAGTGACATGTATCCTTACAGTAAATTCTGAAAACATATTCAGCACCAGAAGTCAGACTCTTAAAGAAACGTTGCGTTGCCATCAAATACTTGGGCTGAAAATTATAATTTAAATCTACATAAAAGGTAAATTATTTTGCCCTTGAATTGTATTCTTCTAAGAACTTGGGAATTACAAAATTGCATTCAAAGTAAAGAGTACTGCAAACAATTTATTGCTATCCATGTGTTCCTTTTCAATAAAAGTAGAGTTCTTACTGCAAGTTTTAATTACTGAATATTATATTGAATCCTAAATCATTTAACCAAAACAAGTGTTAAATAACAATTACAGATATACAGTCATCCCAGACAGTAAAATGAGAAAAATGAGATGGGTAAATATTACAGGCATCTCAATTGTCTGTTTACTCATTTCAGTTTCAAAGGAACTTCTGCTATGATCAAGTTTGAAGCAGCAGACTTTTGGTAAGTAAAAAAATTAAACAAAATAAGGTTGAAGGAAAATATGTACAGGGCTAATGTCCTAAACTGGACATGCATTATCCAGTTTCAAATTCTTCTATTGTAGAAACTAGATACTATAGAGAATGCCCCCCACAGGGAGGTATACCTCACCAAAACTTTATACTGGATTGAGTTTGGGTTTCACAAGTCTTGACTCGACCTGTGGCTGTATCCCTTCAAAAATTAGTTTGAAACTGAGTAGAGTTTGTCTTTGTACAAGTCTGTTATAAATAAATGGAATTATCCCCCATTGAAGTTTGGATAGACAGCACAGGTACACTCTTTCATGGCAGGGAGTTGCGTTACAGGCTCCAAAGGACTAGACTTTCTTTTACTGCTGAATACATTTTGAAAAAAAGGGTGGATTATTTATGGTGGTGAAAGCCAGCAGATGACCAGACATAGAACAATGTTTCTAGCAATGAAATTGGTGGCATTGGTTTAAGATCCTTATTAAAAATACCATTCCACTAGAAATTCTAAACTTGGAGTACGATGAGTCTTAGCATTAAATCCAACCAAGATCCACACAAAGTCAAAAAGCAGAAATTGAAAAGTACTGCACAGCTGCCATTTGTTTTTGCAGCTGAGAAAAACATTGGAAGATACATTCATGGTGCTAATAGCTATCCATTTTGCTGTTGAATATTTTTTCTATTAAGATTTCTGAAGTTACAAAATAGCCCACTTGTTATGTATTGTAATTATGAATTATCCTGCTGCTCCCCTAAGAAAACTGATTCTGCTAGCTTTACAGTATTTATCTTGAAAATGTAATCATTAAAGTACAGTAGTGGAGCCTTTTTGTGGATTAACTTTATTAAGCAAGCATTAAACCAGCACAGAATAAACTCATCTGTCCCCAGAGTGAAAAGCTTGAGGTCAATTTCAAAGTTTATTTTTTGCTGCACAATGCCTCTTGTTTAAGTTGTTAAGTCAATCTTGATCTGTCAGAAATTACACAAGTCTGTGTATTTAGTGGGAAATTAAAAACTTGTAGTGCTACAAATCAACACCCATTCAAATATACCATCTGGCACGGTTCTAACCAGCAAGGATCTGGATTTGATCTCCAGAAGAAGGACAAGGAATGAATCGCAACTGGCTTCTTTGTTTCTGGGCTTGGGAGCGAAATATAAATAAAGGCTCTAACCACAGTTCTCATTCCTAGTCACAGTTTAATGTGGAAAAGGCAGATCCTATGAAAGCCAAGTGAAGGAGGATGAATTTGCCAAAACCAAAGGCTCAGGTTCTCTTACAAATGCAGTGACCATTCGTATAAGGTACCAATGGCTGATGACCATTTGTTGGTTGCACTCATATGTAAATTATAATGATAAGGAGGTTAAATATTAAATGGAAATATTGATCTCTCAACCAGAATAATTTTGAAATATCCCAGGGTATCAGCTTTGTAGCAGCAGGCAAACCCATTAAAAACTAATTCCTAACAGTGTGGAGAATCAGAGGGATCTTGGAGTCCACATCCAAAAGTCCCTCAAAGTTGCCACACAAGTTGATAGGGTTGTTAAGAAGGCACAAGATTTATTTGCCTTCATGAATTGGGGCTTTAAGTTGAAGAGCCATGAAGTAATGTTGCTGCTCTGTAACACACTGGTTAGATAAAGCTTGGAATATTGTGTTCCTTTCCAGTCACCTCATTATAGGAAGGACGTGAAAGCTTTAGAGTGGATGCAGAGGAGATTTACCAGGATACTGAGGAAGCTAGGGTTTTTCTCTTTGGAGTGAAAGAGGATGTGAGGTGAACTGACAGAAGTGTACAAGATGATAAGAGGCACAGATCAAGTGGTTAGCCAGAGACTTGTTCCCAGAGCTGAGATAGTTAATACCAGGGGATATAATTTTAAGATGATTAGAGGGAATGTCAGAGAAGTTTTTTTCCTCAGAATGGTGAGTGTGTGAAATATTAGGGGATGTAAGAAGCTCATAGAAAGGCACATGGATGATAGAAAAATGGAGGGCTACGTAGGTAGCAAAGCTTAGATTGATCTTAAGAGTAGGTTAAAAGTTTAACATAACATCATAGGCTAAAAGCTGGTGCTGTAATGTTCTATGTTCTAGATAAAAATTTAAATCAGATTTTCTCTGGTCAATGAGTTGTGATTTCATGAAGACATGTTATTTATTTTGTATTCCTTAATCTCTTAACAATATTTTTTAAAAAAATCAGAGATACATCAATAAGTTTGGTAGTCTAAGCAAGTTTCCAAATTGGATACTATTCAGATATAAAACTACGACTCAATGGTATGGATGTATTTTAAATTTGACTTTTAAGGTGGTCTTTCATTATGTTTCAACTCTCAGTATGCAGAAAACTTCATTAAATATCTTCTGATGATGTTAATGGAGCACAACCAGTAGCCAGAGTAGAAATGTTTTTTTGTGGCTTTTCCATCAGGAGAACCCAATGAAAAGAATAATTAGGACCAGAAGGGGGCCAAATAGGCAGCTTAATAAATGTTTCTCTGTCTTATTTATAAAATCATAGCTTGTGCATGACGTGGGTTGGGTAAACATTTATTGCCCATCGCTAATTGCCCATGATCTGACTGGCAGTCCAGGCTATTTCAGAAAGCAGTAAAGAGACAACCACATAACTGAGAGTCTGGAGTCGCTTGTTAAGCAGACCAAGGATGAGATTTCCTTCGCTGAATAACATTAGCGAACCATATGTTTTGTTCGTGATAGTCCAGTACTACAGTAGCATTGTCACTGCTTTTGACTCCAGATTCAAATACTTGTATTTAAATTCCCGACTGTTCATGATTGGAACTGAGCTTGTATCTCTGGATTAATAGCTCAGCAATCCACATAGTAGCCCACTGAGCACTTCTCTGCAGAACAGCCTCATGTAGGAAATCTCTTTCAAGCACAAGTAGTAGGAATCTTTAGTCCTCTCACCCTAGAGAATTCCCACCCCCTCGCAAGGGTAATCACTGGGAGTTCCTTCCTGGGTTCCACAGAACTGCTGATGCCTACACAGTTAAGGCAAAGTAAATTTAGTATCAAAGTACGTACTGTATATGTTACCATATACTAACTTGGGATTTATTTTCTTGCAGATATTTACAGAAAAACAAAGAAATGCAATAGAATTTATGACAAAATATATATAAACAAAGATTGACAAACAATCAATATGCAAAAGAAGACAAATTGTTCAAATAAAAAATAAATAGTATTGAGAACTTGGGTTGCAAAGTCATTGAAAGTCAGCCTGTAGGTTGTGGGATCAGTTCGCAGTTGTGGTGAGCGAAGTTATCCATGCTGCTTCAGGAGCATGATGGTTAATAGCTGTTCCTGAACCTGGCGTTGTGGGGCCCAAGGTTTAGGGGAGATCGTGCAATGTCCACATGGATGGGGATCGAGGTCAGCATTGAACCTGCAGCTCTGATGCCGTGCAGAAGCAGAACTGCCTGCTGTGCCACTGTGCTTTCTGATACCCCGTCCAATCCACATACGCACGACATTTTCCTTCTCCAAGTATTTACCGACAGATGACACAAGAAACAAAAGAATCAGCAGGGTTCCATGCCCATTCAACCAGTCATTGAGGTCATAACTCATCACATCTTGGTCACAGTAACTAGATTTTACTTCCTGTACCTTGTGCCTGATGGTAGTAATGACTTACTCTACCACCCAGTTGCCAACAAATCAGCATTGTACTGAAGATATTGGACGGAAATTGACCTGCAGTAAAAAAGGCAACCGAGTCAAGTTCCTCCAGACTTGATATTGCTGATGACAGCACGTTCTATTGCTGGGTGTGGGCCTACCTTTCTTGTTCTCTGACCATTGAAATCAACTTCCATTATTCTTATACTTTTAGTTTCTCTACAACTTCTAACCTCTTAATCAGCCTTTTGGTCTCTGTATTTATCTTACTTCTCCCACTCAGTCTTGTTGACACTACAGCAGGGTCTGACCCCAACCTCGAGTAAACTATGTGCTACAAAGTAGTTTGGTTTTTGACCTTTGACCACAACAGGATATGAAGCTGTATGTCACATGTTATGAACTTACCCCTCACGTAGCGCTCGCGTTTAGCATAGATATGAAAGCTCAATTAGATCATGTTTTTATTGGACCTCCTCGGTTTATAGCCTACTCATTTCTATCGGCTATTCTTGCAATGGTTCAATTCACTTGCCCGTCATGGAAAGCAACACTACATAATGTTCATCAGCTTGAAGAAACATCAAAAGCAACTTAAAGCTTTACATTACTCAGGACAAAAAGAAACATTAGCTGCCTAGAAAATGAGACTAAATATAGCCACAGGTAAAATGAAACTTGGAATTTGGGAAAACCTCTAGATATTGTACATTCCAAGGTTTGCATGGGGCCTGAATGGATATGCTGCTACTATTCACTGTGCCTGATTAAAGGTGCCCGTTTCAGTTTAGAAAATGCATTGCGGTCTATTTGAAGTGTTGTGTATACAACATCTGGAGCCTCCACTCCAGTTTCCTTAAGATGTCAGTCAAAGCAAACAGCCTCTGAAACTGTGTGGAGGTAGTTCCAACTATGGCTTTTCTCCAAGAGGAGTCCCAAGAGCTCAGCAGTGATTCCTTCCATGCGATCCTGCCACAATAACGTTTGTCCCTTTGCAACTTACATACATCGCCTAACCTAGAAAGGCTGCACAAGATAACACCATTTGCTTAGTTTGATGCTCCTCCGGTAACACACTAAGCAAGAAAGAAAGTCTCCCCGTTGACAACAACCTTCCAGCGCTGTTAACCCAGCTTCAGCTACAAGGTTTTGACCTTTCCTTTTCTGAAATGCAAAGTGCTCCATCTAATGGATGACTGAGATTTATTAGTCATCATTCAGCAAGAATGCATCAGTCTAAAATCATATTTTAGCTGTCGATCTACAGTTTTGGATTTAAACATTACACAATTAGAATTAACCTCATGCAACAATCTTTTGTTTTAAAATGTAAACCTAGCCCAAATTAAAATATTCTTATTTACACATAGAAGCATTTACCAGATTTATGTGTGGCAAATTATATTGGTTGCTTCTTCTATAGTGATTTAATCGCATTAACTCTTGCTGTAGGAACCTTTGACGTCTTTGTTTTTTCTTCAAAACAAACATTACTATTCATTATTCACAGTCTAATTCTGTCATGATGTATTAAACAGAAAATACTGAAGCTATTGGCCTGTCAAGTGCTACCTGTAAATTGAAGAAGAACATTGACACTTCTAGCACACTGTCCAATCTTCCACAGATAACATTGATCAGCAACTTTTGAAAACAAAATGAAGAGAAGTCAGGATTTAGCATAATTGTCAAATTACTGGGCTTGAATCTAAAATCCCAGACTAATGACCCGGAGGCAGAAGTTCAAATCCCTCCACAGTAGCTGAGGTATTGAAATAAACCTGAAATGATGTCATTTTACAGTAACTATGAAATTATAGAACAGAAACAAAGAAATGTCTGGTCCACTAACATTCCTTAGGGGGAGAAAAAACTGCCCTATATCTGACCCCAGATTCTTAATTCCCTATTGAGAACCCATTCAGTTCAAAGAGGATTACAGACCAAACTTTAAATGCTGACCTTGCATTTAAAATGCCTGTATTTTGTGAATGAATTAAAAACGAATGAGATATGAATGATAACATACATTAAAAGAGTTGGCTGAAGGAGAAGACAGCAGTTAGTTAAATATCGGACCTGATAACAACATCAAGCAGGTAAACTTGTTTTTCAAAAGCCTTCCAATGCTCAGTTCACAAACTGGACATTTATGTAATTGAGTTATTTTTGCTTGTGTCTCCACTCTTCTTCTAGGTTCTCCAGGGCAGCCTCCAGCAATTCTACAGGATGATTTAAAAGGATACAAAATCAACACATTCTCAGCAAACCTGCAGCACATTATTGGAAGGGTTCTGTTAGGCGCTCTGCCAGCAAAAGAAATGCACAGATTTTTCTAAATGTAAGTACCCAAACAGAAAACTGTAGTAGTGATTTAATTAACGAAGCATTTATCATCTAATTTCTTATTCCCAGTGTTAAAATTTATTTTAAAAGCCTTTTTATGCCACTAGTTTTACAAATGCTGAGGCAAATAGTATAAAATGTGAAGCATAAGTTCTCAAGCCAGTTTTACAACCTGGAATGCGACAATATGGCCTGTGTAATTGTCCTCTTTCCTAATGCCTAATTATTTCTCCTAAGTGACTTAATCCCGTATATCAATACAGCAAAGTATAAAGCAATATCCATCAAAGGGGAAGTGCATAACACAGAGGAAAATAGTAATGGTTGTCAGTCAGCAATCATACCAATTCTATTACTGCAGAATTTCATCAGACAGTGTCTTCTGCTGCTTCACCAAAAGCCTTCCTTCCACCCATACAGTCGGAGGTGGGAAGATTTGGTAACGATTGCATAAATCTGTTTTCAACTCCTCAGCAAATGACAAAGCCCATACCCACATGTATCAAACCAAAACACCTTTCAGGCACAGGCAAATAAATGACAAGTAACATTAACAACACATTGAATGACCATCTGCAAACAAGTGCGAATCTAACTGCCTACCTTTGGCATCCAAGAGTATCATGATCGCAGATTTCCCAGCATCAGAATTCAGGGGATTGCACATTGGTCAGAAACTCAGGAGGCCAGATACATAAACACAGTGACTGCAATAACAGGTCAAAAGCTATGTACCCTGGAGTGGGAGGCATCCCAAGGCCTCTCCATTACCTGCATAGCACTAGTCAGAGGGGTGATGCAATGCATTCCAGTTTCTGGATGACTGCAGTTTCAACAGTTCAAGCAGATCATCATTCAGGCCCAAGCATTCCACTTTATTGGCACTTAAATATTCTTTTCCTTCACTTCTGGTGGAGAGAGGTACAAAATACACCAGAGATTTAAGACCAAGTTGGATAGATTTTCACATAGTAAGGGAATTAACGGTTATGGGGAAAAGGCAGGTAGCTGGAGATGAGTCCATGGCCAGATCAGCCATGATTCTTATTGAATGGCAGAGTTGGCTCGATGGGCCAGATGGCCTACTCCTGTTCCTATTTCTTATGTTCTTACGTTCTGATGTTACTCTCCCAGAATACTCCAAAAGCACCTTCCAACTTGTGACATTAATCACCAAGAAGGGCAAGGGATCCGTGTACATGGGAACAACACAGCTAGCAAGTTCCCTTCCAAACTGTACGCTGTCCTGACTTGGAATTAGGCCCTGCATTCCTCATCTGGCCGAGGATCTGAAACTCCCTGCTCATAGGTGCCCTGGGAATATCTTCCCCAAAAGGACTGCAGTGAGTTAGGATGATTACTCACTGGCATCTTTACAACCTGAATTAGTTCTAATCTTGCCACTAATTCCCAGATCCCAAAATTAATTTTTTAAAAATGACTTCTGCCAATTATAACAACAGATGTGGGCTGTTCCACCAAAGCACAGAAGGCACATTCCACAGGTCTGGCAAAAGGAAAACAATAAAAATTGACAAATGAGCTAATAAAGTAACCCAGAGGAATAGATACAATTCATAGACTAGATATATGATTGCTAAAATGTAACGATCTGCTGGCTTCATTACAACATTATCTACAGGATGATGGAGTCAGAATTTGACTAAAACACAGAAGAAATAGAAAGGTAAGATTTGAGGAACCTTTAAACACTGATAACCATGGAAACTGGGGGTCGTAGAACAAAAAATAAAGGTGTCACACAAGTTTTGAGGCAACTCAGAAAGAATGGCCTCTACTCCAAGTGAGTTAGCCTAGGGAAGTTTTACTACAATCTATGATAATAATTCATCTCCCATACCATGTGATGATTTGGTCATTGTACCCAAGATATAGTTGCTTTGGAGGTAGTGCTCCAGAGGTCTGGTAGAGTGGTGAGTTTGAACTATGAAGAGATAATATATAAAAAGGACTTGAAATCAATGCAGTGCAAAAGAATGAGAGGTTATCACATTTTAACACCTAACATCCTAAGAGGAAACACAAACACAAGAGATGCTGAAGATGCTGGAAATCCTGAGGATCACACAGAAAATGGTGGAGGAATTCAGCAAGTCACACAGTATCTATGGAGGGGAATAAACAGTCGACGTTTCCAGCCAAGACCCTTCAGCGGGACTGGAAAAGAAGCAGCCGGAAGCCAGAATAAGGTGGTGATGGAAGGGGTACAAGCTGGCAGGTGACAGGTAAAACCAGTTGAGGGGGAAAGGTGGGGGAGTGGGGGAAGGGGGATAAAGTAAGATGCTGGGAAGTTATTATAAGTGGGAGAGGTAAAAGGCTGAAGAAGGAATCTGATAGAAGAGGACAGTGGACCAACCATGGGAGAAAGGGAATGAGGACGGGCACCAGAAGGAGGTGATGGGCAGATGAGCAGAACAGCAGTGGTAAGAGGGGAGACAGACTGGGGAATGGAAAAGAAAGAAGGGGACATAAAGATTTTGGAAAGCTATTTACTAAGTCTCCAGCAATGAAGTATCGTTGCAGGACAGAGGATTGGACATTTAGGAATGAAGAGAAGGAGAAAGAGTCATGAATCTTTGAAATTCCCCAGACCAGAAGACTGTGAATGCTGAGTCATAGGACAAACTCAAGGATGAGACTGATAAATAAGAGACGAAGAAAATGTATAGAAAAGTAACTTGAAATAGATGAGTAGTTATCCAACAACAGTGCAAACTTTAGGAGTTACACAGTCTATGCCAGCTATTTTCTTTATATTTTGTCCTTATGGTAGTGATTTCCTCCAAGGTTATGCCAGCAAGACACAGTGACATTTTGCAAACAAAACTATGAGCCATTCTATCAATTATACCTTTTCTGGACTATGATCACTTCAATTCACAGCCTGTAATTTCTATTTGGAAGTTGTGCTTTTGAACTGTCTCTATGACCTGGAGTTTTAATGGTACCTTGAAGGATTTAGTGATTTGGATTCTCGAGAATGCAGATACTGTACTGCCGCTGGATGCAGTAGATTCAGGGCCAGATTGAAACTTCAGGCTGGATCAAAGCGGCAGGGCCCAGGCCCGAGAGTGGATAACAAACCAATGTTTGGCCGTTTTAAGCTCTGAGCTGGATTAAAAAGATCAAAGCATTGAGGCCAAGAGCAAAGGATGAACCAGTGTTCAACTCACTATTCTAAAAGGTTTTACTCACCTCAGCACTGAAGCAGCTCTGCAGCTGTGGCCTACAGCCATCGGCACTTGCCTCAGCATCGTATTTGAACTCAATCTTCACCACTGGCTTCTCCAGTGTAGAGATAATGAACATGGACAGCGAATCGAATATACCAAAGTGGAAGAAGTGAAAGAGCTTCACCTCGACTGTTCCCCTGCCTGGGTGGAAATAAATGAGGTAGAATGGCAATTGTTGCATCACCTTCAGAATGCTGACAAGGGAATATAGGGGATGAATGATGGTCCATAGGGTGGGCCTGGATGTGAGGATAGGTGGAACCACCATCTTTCTGAATGCTTACTGCATCAAGAAAGCCCTGAAGTCCACTACAATTAATAGATGTGAAGAAGCCCCTGGTCTTTCTACAACAGGACACCAGGCTGATCAGGAGAGTCAGTTCAAGGTATTCCTGGATTCCAAGTTCTTCCACAAGGGAATGCAGACAGCTCCCCAGGCACCTGAAGGCAGAAATCAACAGAAAACCTATGCAGAACAACTTGTCAGTGGAAAGGCCCAGGAACTCATTGATAGCCACGACACCCATGGATTCTACAATGCAGTCAAGGCGATCAACAGGCCTGAACGCCCAGGGGATCACCAAGCCAAGAGCCAAAAACAGAAACTAATTCACTGAGGACAGAGAGGTACTTCGTGACTCAGCCACACCTCCGTGCTTGGCATGAGCACCGGTAACTTCATTACAGAGCAAACTGTCAATTCACTGTGACGGTCACCCCAGATCAACAAAAGGTCTAAAGGCCTCATGCACACAGAGAAGCAGCACCTCAGATGCTGACAGTAGTACACTTGATGAAATTCTAAAACTTGGTAGAGAGGAGTTTCAGTCACCTCTGCAACCATCTTCAAGGACAAACCCAAATGTACAGTGAGTTCTCGCTACTGCCTGGTCTCTTCTCATATTTCAGGAACCACGTCTCAGTTAAGATCTCAAAAAATATAGTTCACCATTGCCTTTAGTGCACTAGCACAGCATGGGGAAAAGAATGTTTGAAGATTAAGATCTCAAACTTGGCACAAGGCTCAATGACAATCAAGTAGTGGTTTTCCTGAGATATGAATTAACTACAAAAATAGCTCAAAGTCTCTGCAAAAATCCTCCAAATTCAAAGGCAGGTTAAGCAAACCAACAGCAGTATCCTCTCACTGCAAAACACCGCCAAACCTGAAAGTCTAATCCAATGATAAGCCGCACCATTCACATGCTCAGCTCCAGAATTCCAAAATAGGCCCATTATTCCAAACTGTGCCATGCCATGGGATTCCATAAACTGTAAAAGCGAGGCAAGATTGGACATTGGACCACTGGAAAACTACACTAGAGAGGTAGTAATGGGCGACCATGAAATAGCAGTTGAACGGAATAAGGATTTTGCATCATGTCTTCACAGTGGAAGACACTAGCAGTATGGTGGAAGTTCCAGGTGTCGGGGTCATGAAGTTACCATAATTAGAGAGAAGGTTCTTGGGAAACTGAAAGTAGGTAAGTCATCTGGACCAGATAGTGTACACCCCCAGAGTTCTGAAAGAAGTGGCTTGGAGGCACATGATAAGATAGGCTGTAGTCAGCATGGCTTCCTCAAGGGAAAATATTACCAAACAAATCTGTTGGAATTCTTTGGAGAACTAACAAGTAGGACAGACAAAGGAGAATTGGTTGATGCTGTGTACTTGGATTTTCAGAAGGTCTTTGACAAGGTGCCACACATGAGGCTGCTTAACAAGCTACAAGCCCATGGTATTATAGGAAAGATTCTAGCATGGATAAAGCAGTAGCTAATTGGCAGGAGGCAAATACTGGGAATAAAGGGAGCCTTTTCTGTCGGACTGTCGGTGACTAGTGGTGCTCCACAGGATTCTGTGATGGAATTGATTCTTTTTACATTATATGTCAATGATTTGGATGAAGGAATTGATGGCTTTATTGCAAAGTTTACAGATGATATGAAGGTAGTTTTGAGGAAGTAAAGGGGCTACAGAAGGACTTAGACAGGTTTGGAGAACGGGCAAAGAAATGGCAGATGGCAGCGTTGGGAAGTGTATTTTCTGAATGGAGAGAAAATACAATCAAAACGGAGACACAAAGGGACTTGGGAGTTCTTGTGAGATTCACTAAAGGTTAATTTGCAGGTTGAGTCTGTGATGAGGAAGGTAAATGTGATGTTAGCATTCATTTCAAGAGGACTAGAATATAAAAGCAAGGATGTAATGACGAAACTTTATAAAGCACTGGTGAGGCCTCACCTCGGGTATTGTGAGAAGGTTTGGGCCCTTTATCTTTGAAAAGATGTGCTGAAACTGAAGGCATTCCAAGAAAATTTACAAAAATTATTCCAGGATTGAATGGGTTGCCATATAAAGGCTGCCTGATGGTTATGGGCCTCTACTCACTAAAACTGAGAAGAATGAGGGGTGACCTCATTGAAACCTATCAAATGGTGAAAGGCCTTGATAGAGTGAACATTCAGAGGATGTTTCCTATGGTGGGAGAGTCTAAAACCAGAGGACACAGCATCAGAATGGAGGAGCATTTGTGGAGGCCAATTCTTTATGTACATTTAAGGCAGAGGTTGATAGATTCTCTATTAGTCAGGGCATGAAGGGATACGTGGAGGAGGCAGGAGATTGGAGCTGAGAGGAAAACTGGATCAGCCATGATGAAATGGTGAAGAAGACTCAATGAGCCAAATGGCCTACTTCTGCTCCTATATCTTATGGCCTTATTACAAATGGGCAGAAAAAAAATTGAGGATATTCTCAAATCTTCTATGAAAAAGTGCTGCCTTCCCACCGATTCATGGGAAGCCCTGCATGATGATCTCAAAATGGAATGGCATTGAGAATCTGTAGTCTGTGTGTTGAGAGCCTTGAACAAATAACAGAAGGAACACACTACTCTCAAATGACCCAGCCACCTAAACTAACACTTCTTACCTCACTAGTGACAAAGCTTACAGGCCTACAATGCTTCATCAGCCACTTCGGGATATGAACGAAAGCAAGTCAGCCTCAGTCCCGAGACATTATATAGAAAGTTGTTAGGACCTTCCAGGTGTGATTCTGTCTTCATAATTCAATATAAAGTATTGTCAGCCCAGGCAGAATAAAATTTTAATTTTACTTCACACTTTGTCAGCAGTACATCATACCCTTCAATGGGAAAGAGACAACTGAAGTGAAGAGAAATGGAAATCTTGCCAAGAAGTTCTAGCTTGTGTCCATTGTTAGAATAAGCTCCATCTATAAATTTTCTGAGTGCTTAGAGAATCTTTTGGGACCAGTTAACAAAATATACATCTCAAAGGCAGTGAAAGCTGTAGCAGGGATGGTCCCTGAAAGTTACTAAACTTTTGCTTTGTACATCTCTATTGGTTAGCAATCAACGTAGCAATTAATAACTTGACGACAGGAGTCAGAACCTTTGGGACACTATGTATGCTTTTCTTAATGCTACTACCGGATAGGAGCAATTATTTTAATTAGGAAGGATCTTTATTTAAGGAGAATCTAATTGATAGTACATTACTAACTCTACCATGGACTGTAGGGGAAAGGTTGTCTTGCATAATTCCCCACATTGAGGTCTGTATAAACATTAAGTAGTTCCCATGGAGAGGGCAAATAGGGTATGTCAGTCAGCATAGTCCTAGCGCACATTTGAGTATTTGTTTCATAATTCAATTGCCAATTGCCAAGGTGCAGAAACAGTTATTCCTTTTGATTACTTGAATGGATAGATAATTAGAGGGAAGTAAAAATGACTACACAAAAACATTTGATCACATTTATTTTCCCTTAAATTTATAGAAAAAATCCTGACTTTATGGTGCCAGGAAGTGTGGGTTCTGTGATGTGTTATTGTAGTATGCAGTGCTCCCCAAATGCAATGTCTACAGAGTACAGACATTGATGGGTAAGAGGATGATTTCATTTTAAATAGTTATTTATTTAATATTTTTTCATTTGCAGTAGTAAGCATGTAGTAAAAAGTGGTAAGCAAGCAGTCTGCCAGTCTCCCAGTTAATTAGGTAACCAGCTACAATTGGCTAACCGAAGTTACTGTCAGCTGACTCAGAACTTTGGTGCCTGGGAATATAAATCTATGGGTTCTGTGAAACCACAGCATCTTTTAGCATAGCTTGCAATACCTACTGAGTGTGGGGTGTGGCCTTTGCTGGGTGAGGGATTCCAGTGTGGCATGGGCAAAGATGAAGCCCAAGAAATAATTAACCAAATAAGTAAATTATTTTGACAAACGTGGAATGATGGGGGGTGTGTTGCTGGGAACTGATGAGATCAGTGATGATCACGAAGATCAGGGGTTCCCAACCTTTATACCATGGAACCCTGCCAATAACCTGTGGAGCCCAGGTTGAAAACCCCTGATATGGAATCATAGAGCATTTGGGTGCCACAGTGATGACTCCCAGGAGCCTATTTGTTCGTGATCTACTGCTGCTGTAGCCCATTCATTACAAGTTTCAGAGATGCTCTTCTGTACACCACTGTTGTAACATGTGGTTATTAGAGTTACTGTTACCTTCCTGTCAACTTAAACCAGTCTGGACATTTCCCTCTGACCTCTCTCATTAACAAGGCATTTTGTCCCACAGAACTGCAGCTCACTGGATGATTTTTTTTGTTTTCCCCATTATTTTCTGTAAACTCTAGAGACAGTTGTGTGTGAAAATCCAAGGAGATCAGAAATTTCTGAGATACTCAAACCACCCCGTCTGGCACCAACAATCTCTTTATGGTCAAAATCACTTAGATCACATTTCTTCCCCAATCTGATCTTCGGTTTGAACAACAACTGAACCTCTTGACAGTGTCTGCATGCTCTTATGCATTGAGTTGCTGACACATGGTTGGCTGATTAGCTATTTGCATTAAGAAGCAGGTGTAAGTGTACAGGTTTACCTAATAAAGGGGCCACTGAATGTATGTCAATAATCTCAACCATGGGACCATGTGTCCTTTTCACCAAGACAACAAGTATTGCATATCCAAGTTTTCCAATGATACGAAGCAAAGTGGTGGTATGGGTTGTGAGGTGCATAGATAAAGGCTATGGGGGATTAGACAAGTTTCAGGGAAATATGGATTGTCTATGTGGATATATATGGACATGTCAGATAGAACATAATACTGAAAAATGAGGGGCCATCCATTTTGCTGAAATACTAAAAATTAATTTTATTGTAGAAACTGAAAGACATCTGTAATCAGAAGGACTTGGGTGTACTTGTATTTGAATGACTGAATACTAACACACAACTACAATGACTAGGAAGGCAAGCAGATCTTTATTGCGAATGCACTTGAGTACAAGAGTAAAGATGTCTTAATGAAACAGCTTAGAATCCAGTGAGACTATGCTCTGGAGTATCAAGCACAGTTCTGATCTCCCTGCATAACAGAGGCAATAAAGGGAGTGCAATGAAGGTTCACAAGGTGGGAGATGAGGGGATTACCCTGTATAATGTAATTCAACATATTGGACCTAAGATCCCGTGATTGGAAGATTGTAGGCTGTAAACAAGAGATTCTGCTGATGTTGGAAATCTTGAACAACGCATTCAAAGTGCTGGAGGTACTCAGCTATTCAGGAAGCATCTATGGAGGGGAAGGAACAGTAGACACTTCATCTGGACTAGAAAGGAAGGGCGAAGAAGAACGTAGTGGACCTAGGAACTTGTGTTTGAAAGATTGAGAAGATTGAAACCTAGAAAATTCTGTCAGCACAGAACAAGAGCAGGAAGATATTTTCTCTGATCTGAGTGTTATTAAACTGAAAAGGGCACAAAAAGGTTTTGCAAGGATGTTACTGGATCTGAAGGGCTTGAATCCTAAAGAGAGACAGCATAGACTGGTACTGTTTTCCCTGCAGCACAGGAGGCTGAGGGATGACCTGGAGGAAGTGCATAAAATTATGAGCATAGATAAGGTTATGGTCACAATCCTTTTCCCATAGTCATCTTCATCATGTGTCATGTCATATGATGTGTGCCATCATGATCTCATGGCCATGATCATTCTTGGCAAAAAAAAATTTCAGAAGTGGTTTTCCATTGCCTTCTTCTGGGTGATGTCTTTACAAAACGGGTGATTTTCAATACTCTTTAGAGTTTGTCTGCCTGGCATCAGCAGTCACTTAACCACCTGCTCCCATGGCTTCACGTGACACTTATCAGGGAGCTAAACTGGTGCTACACCTTGACCAGGGGTGACCTACAGGCTAGTGGAGGGAAGGAGCACCTTATATCTAGTTTGGTAGAGCTATATCTCCACCTCACATCCCATGGTAGGAGAGTTTAAAACTAGAGGGCGTAGATTTAAGGTGAGGAGTGGTGTGGGTGCATTTGATGCAGACCTAAGGATAGAGTTTACCATGGGGAGAGTGGTGGGTCTGTGGAGCAGCTGGGTGGAGAAGGTGGTAAAGTTAGGTACAAATTGCAACATTTTAAAGTTACTTGGATATGAAGGTTTAGAGGGATATGGGCCAAACACACAGGTCAGCACCTTAAATGGCATGGACAAGCTGAACTGAGGATCTATTTCTATGCTGTATAGCTCTATGACTGTGTAACATTTTTTAAAATAGTGAATTAATAGTGTCAACATGAGAGACTCCAGATGTTATAGAATGGAACAATAAACTACCTGCCGAAGGAGCTCATTGAGTGAAACAGGATCTATGGAGGCAAACAGACAGTTAACACCTTGGGCCTGCATCAAGACTAATTGTGTGATGGGGTAGTAATGTAAATGAAATCAAATAGTCTGGGAAATCTGCTAGTCCCAAGATTACTGACTTTTCTACAGAAGTGGTTTGCCATTGCCTTCATCGTTCCCTTAACTGTCGCTAAGAATCTATCTGACTGGCATTGTTCATTGTTGCTGGGTATGAATCTGCTCAACAGTATTGCTGCGTACCTTTACCAGGTGAACAGCAGTAATCCAGGAAGATCAGGAATAGCATTCACCGCTCAGCCTGCGGTGGAAATTTTCTTAGAGTTTGTTGCGTACCGTGGGGTATCTGATTCAATGTGGTGCCCTCTGCAGGGAATATGTAGTTCCTGAATCTTAACAGGAAAACAGTCCAGCGATAGATAGACATGGTTCGATAATCCTAATTGAGTTTATAATCCCGAATTATAAATGGTGAAGTATGCTATAGGAAAAAATCACCGAATGAAAGAACAAAGATTGAGGAAGAAGGAAGAACAGCAGTGAAATAAAAGAAGTAAAAAGGAAACATTAATAAAGACTTTCAGAAAACTGAAAAGAAATTAAGCAAAGGAAGATCTGCACACTCAGAGAATTAGTTTTAGGGCCAGAGTAGTTACTTGGCAATAACCACTCTAACATGTTAACTGTTCATTAATCCTTGATTATGCCTTTCACTGTACATCTTACTGAGTCACTGTGGTGTAATTATGCAGAATTCACATTGGAAAATATTGTCACGTGACATAACTTTCAAGCCCCTCCCCCCTCCCCATCACAAGCCCATGGCAGCACTGACCTTTGGCAGTCAGACTGTTTCTAAATCCCAGTCAGAGTCCCTGCACAATTAACTGCTCGCATGCGTATTTCAGAGGTTACTGTTAGACATTCTCCATTATAGTAAAGACTGTTAGTCTTGCTGCTTATTCTACCCATCTGGGTGCTAGACCTGCCATCGGACAACACAGAAATATTGGTCAGTTGAATAGAACTAGTTAACTGTGTGTTATGAAATATTTGATCATTGTGTCAACTGGCAGAATGAGAAGTGAAGGGAAGGAAGCCCCTTAGATCTAGGAGCAAGATGCTGGCCTTTCTATTTCACATGCATGAGCAGGGGACTTGTTCAGATGAAGTGGCTGGACGCTCTGCTATTTTATTTAATCTTTCACTTCACTGAAGAACTTTGTTGCTGACAATGTGGCTATACACGGGTTGTTGACTGTCCATACCGAACTAGCCCATTCACTGCTTCACAGAAATTAAGCTGTTATACCTCAGAGCTATAAACATTTCTCACAGCCCTGATCAGTCATACATCACAACACTCAATTGCTTACACAACTTGCCCAGATCGGAGACGCTCATGTTTGGCCTCACATTGTCAGTCTGCTGCCCACTTGCAGCTGACCTACAGTAAGAATCCTGACAGCTTCTGCCAGATCCAGGCTGCTGTAGCAAAGTTGTAAGCTTTCCAACTGATGCTCACTGTTTTTAGCCTTACCAGGAACCTCTTTGAAGCTACACTTGGTCAGATTCTGTCTCAGTGTCCACTGCTGTCTCTCTCATCTCACCTCTGGATTTCTAGGTTTCAACCAAGCCTAAAATTAGGTCAGCAGCCAAGTAGCCGCCACAAAACCCAAACTGAGCATCAGTCAGCAAGTTACTCTGAATGAAATAAAGCCATTGTCATCCCCTCTTGTATCAATATGTTGGGCACAGGATAGATCCTCTGAGACGCTGATGCCCAGGAACAGGAACCTGTTCACCCTTTCCACCACTGACTCCTTGATGATGACTGGTGTGTACTCTCCCAACTTCCCCTTCCTGAAGTCCACCATCAATTCCTTGGTCTTGCTGTCAAAACTGGGCAAGGACTGTAGATTTCTTCCCCTGGAAAAAATGAATGCCGGATAAGTTTTTACAACAATCACTGGTAATGTTGTATTTTGCAGTTACTGTGGTGGGATTTCCATATGTTTCTCTGGATGGTTACTCCAGGCCTCTGGATTAGTAATCCAGAAACATAACCACTGTATCACTACATCCCCCACCCTGATTTACACATCTATACTTTTTACAGTTAATCCTGCGATGTTTTGGCTTGGTGAAAGTGTAAGCTAATTTCTGCTGTACACATCCATTACAGGCAACACACTAGAGAAGCATTTGAAATGTTCTTTCAACATCTTTGCTCAGCTACTGAGCCTAATAAAGTTCATATGCATCAGTGGTCACTTTATTCGGTACCTCCTCCACCTAATAAAGTGGCCACTGAGTATATGTTTGTGGTCTTCTTTTGCGTAGCCATTCACTTCAAGTTTTGATGTGCTGTGCATTCAGAGTGGCTCTTTTGACGCCACTGTTGTAACATGTGGTGTTTGAGTTATTGTCACTCTCCTGTCAGTTTGACCCAGTGTGGCCATTCTCTTCTGAGCTCTCTCACTAAACAAGGCACAGAACTGGCACTCACTCACCCTTTTGTTTCTTCACACCATTCTCTGTAAACTCTAGGGACTGCTCTATGTGAAAACCCCCAAGGCATCAGCAGTTTCTGTGATAGTCAAACCACCCCGTCTGGCACCAACAATCATTTCACAGACAAAATCATTTAGATCACATTTTTCCCCATTCTGATGTTTGGTCTGAACAAATGAACCTTTTGACCATGCCTGCATGGTTTTTTGCATTGAGTTGCTGCCACATGATTGGATGATTAGATATCAAATGAACAGGTGTACAGGTGTACATAATAAAGTGGCCCCTAAAGTACTTTGAGTTTGTATAACAATCTTTTATTGCTGCTTACCTTCTTTCACCCTATGCTATGAGATGATACGTAAATTCTATTAGCATTTATTCTGTTAAAGCCTTATAGACTTGCCTAGTTTTTAATACCCAGTAAATCTCTGATCACAACTC
Organism: Hemitrygon akajei; assembly: GCF_048418815.1. Classification (NCBI taxonomy): domain Eukaryota; kingdom Metazoa; phylum Chordata; class Chondrichthyes; order Myliobatiformes; family Dasyatidae; genus Hemitrygon; species Hemitrygon akajei. The sequence continues at coordinate 162,772,216 of NC_133129.1, read as the reverse complement.
TCACTGCTTATCCACGGCACTGAGCTGACTTTTATCCAGATTACAATGACAGAAATTGGGGCTGACTAAATGAGGCCAATGCATCTCAGTGTCAGGAAGCGTAAGAGAAAGCAATCAATCTGCTTAATCTCTCTTTATACGACAAGCCTCCCATCCCAGCAATGATCTGGTGAACTTTTGCTGCATTCTTTCCACTGCAAGTTTGCAATACTTCAATCACTTGATATCAAATTTTGTTATCATTCCTGTGAAAGGACCTTAAAGACCCTTTTATTGATCTTTTAAAGCTTTGTTTGGTTTTCAAAATACCTAAATATATCATGTGCAATATCATCTAAAAAGCTTAATTCTTTGATCATGATACCCACGTTAATTTGAATCAGCAAACACATATTTTGCTAAGAATTTTTCTCCAAATAGAACAACTTTGCAAGTACTCCAATGCCAAATTTAACTGGAAATCCATTCATCACTGGCAGCACTAACTGTTCTAAATTGTCACCTTAGCAAGTCATACACAACCTCTGAAGTTCATTCCACCAATTTCAGAAAATAAAACACATATAAAATTTATATGAACAGAACATTTATTGCATGCCAATCCTGCCATGTTATTTACTGGTAATTTAGGAAATACTCAGCACATCTGAAAATGTAGTGGAAATTCACTGAGTAGAGTAGTTGTCTTAAAATACAAAGGACTGTCTTCATTCATTGGTGCTGAACATTACATCAGAGTGCTGTTTTCAGTCCTCCTAGTTCAATTGGATGAAGTTGATAAATTTAATAGTTGTTCACAATAGCAATACAGAACCAGCACAGGATCAGTTCCTTTCTAAGTGTAAGGATCAGAGTTCCTGCAAAGAGACAAAATAAATCACAACGAAGAGTTACTTTTAAATCCAACCCACAATGAAAGACTAACCGAGGGATAAATTCAGAAAGTGATATAAACATGGTGTACATAGATTTGGTTTCCAATGAAAAGGATTCGAAATTATAAACATATTGAATTCTGAACAGTTGTTTATAGTCAGGTAAATCTTCCAATAAACTTTCTAGCAGTATTGAAGGCACAGGCAGTGTCTTATTTTTTTTTTATCTTCCTTGCCATTTTATTCAGTCTTTTGATCAGTATCCCACACTATGGGAACAGTTGGAATCCAATGCACAGGGGAGAATATTCAGTGTGGATATGTGGAAAGGGAGCAGGAGAGTTAAGGAATTCCAAACACAGGATGCTGAAAGGAAGGAACAGGAGAAATGACAGATGAAAATAGAATGAAGTGTCAGCTCTACAAAAAGCAAACAATGAGCACACATGGCAAGCAGATCTATAAAAGTGTTTCATTTGAACCTGATTTATACAGGCAAAGACTGGGCAGCCTGCTGTCCATGTGAGGACCAGCAGGAGCTGCAAACACTCTCTAAGGGAAAGGAATATTCATTCTTAAACTCAAATAATTCAACTTGTTGGCACCAAAAGTGACTTCATTCTTGTAGTAATATCAGCTGTGGCTGAGACTATATGAAAACAGATGATAAGTTCAAACAGAACACTAACCATGAAAGATTGACACATTTTAACTGAAACCACAACTCAAAGAAAATCATTTAACTGTTACTTGACATATATCTATAGCAATTAATTGAACTGACTGAAACTTCGTGCTTTAGGTAACTTCTAGTTAGGCTGATTAGACAAATATGGGTCGGAACAACTATATTTTAAATAAAAGTTTTGCAGTGTTTCTATAAAAATGACTAATAGAGTGAGAGGGGAAATAGGTATAATCCAGAGAAATTAAGAAAAATATATAAAATGCATACTTTTATAGCAACATATCTGTGTCAATACTGTGTCATGAACTTTAATGGTATATTAAACGTGCTTCTAACCCTCAGAGTTCTTCCTTTGCACACTTGTTCTATCATTATTTTATGCCAACATTGTGTTTAGTCACAAGAGCAATAACCTCAAATCTTGTACGGCTGATGTGCTTGTTGGCCAGGTTTAAAAGTGTCAGCTGAAGGGATTATTCTCCAACCTCTGAAACAGCCAGCGATCTGGGAGTGGAGAGTGTAAATGCTGAGTGATACAGAGTTACTCGGCTGAGAGGGAAAATAATCTACTCCAGGGTCAAGAATAGTATGTGACAGGAGTTAAGAAATTGATCATCTTGTTTCTTGAGTGGGACCAATTTAGAGTGCCCCACCAGACTTCTGATGAATGATGCAACCAGGGGGAGAAAAACAAGGGCCAATTAAAATTCAGAAAGAAAACAAAATACAATGCAATAGATTACCTTTGCCCTTTTTGAATAAAAATATAAATACCAGCAAAGTAATCCAATAATTTAATTTGCACTATCCAAAGAACGATAATAAAGTTCCATCTTCCCAGCTCGGAGTATCAGTTTCACGTCTGTAACAGCAGTTGTCCCCGAATAACCACCAGGTGGTGCTCCCGAGACAGTTGGCCGTACGTAAAGAGCAACGTAACTGTGGGACTACGGTCCGATTGAGCTCGCAAAATGTATGTGTCTCCCTTACTTAATACGGACACGTAAACTAAACCACCACTTCCTTTACACCCGTTCAAGCAGTCAGTGAGAAACCTGTGTTTTCCTCAGCAATCGGTGGTCTTGTTGAATCTTTGCATAATAACAACACTACCTTGAATCAGTTTATTTCCAAACATTCACTCTCATTGTATGATAAGGTCTTCCCGCGTCCATACCATAATTCATAATACTGGGTACTTTGGTTTAAGTAAATGTCTGTCTCTTTTCCGCACCAGACAGTGATGTTGCGACGTAAAACAACATACTGATAAAGTGCTACAGACTTTCTCTTCCCTGTATTACAATATATTGCCAGATGTGTCACGGCATCAAAAGCATTCTTTTAAGAGGTCAGATGCCCTTTCAATAACACATATGGTGGTGAAATGTGAATAGATGTACCTGATTTGTACAGGGGCTTAAAGATCTCCTGGAGGAGTCATCAGACAGATTTTCAATCTTTTGCCTGCTGTCTCTGCAAAAAGATTACTGCTTGACCTTCCCTCTAGTTTCCTCCCATTAAATTGTTTGATTTATCCAAACAGTGCTGGAGAAATTAGCAACCACTGTAACTTTACACACTACAGGTACAGAAGCTGCACAGTCAGAAATTAATACCTACCTAAACTAAGTTAAAGACACAGTTTGCTAAGTTTGCTTTTTAAAGACACACAGGGAACAAACATACTGTACCTGCAAAGTATTGAACATTTCTTTATCTATTGAGATACAGTGTGGAATAGACCCTTCTGGCCCTTTGAGCAGTGCTGCCAGGCAATCCCCAATTTAACCGTTGCCTAATCACAGGGCAGTTTACAATGACCAATTATGATTTGCCTTTGGAATGAGGAAGGAAACAGGGGCATCCAGAGGAAACCCACATGATCATGGGGAGAACATACAAACTCCTTACAGACAGCGGCGGGAATTGAACCTGGGTCACCGGTTCTGTAAAGCTTTATGCTAACCGCTATGCTACCATGCCGCCCTGTTTTCTAAAGGTGCTAGGAAAATCCTGCCAGACGATATAGCAGTCCCAGCTGAGCTCCTCTCGCTGTGCTGAGTCATTTGCAATCCTCTCTCACATTAATGGTAGGCTTGTCACTGGAAACTAGAATCCCAGTAACCGTACAACATTGGAAGTGATCATTGCACTTGTGCAGTCAAAAGAATGATTCAGCCTAATCCCACTTCACGAAAAACTCACAAGAAGGACATGTCTGGATTACATGGAGTCATTTTGATTTTGGCTCCAAAGTCCAACCTGAAATAAAGCAAATCAGATATCACAGGTAACCCAGTAGTTTTACTTCAGCTCTGCCCACTTCCAGATTCTACATATAGGGAGCATCCTCACATCAGCCATTATTGTCCAGTATGGTGCAGCATCATCTCACAATGTACTGAAACCACAGCAAGCTATCACGTCAGCGAGCTGGTCATTGGATGCAATCTACTAACACTGCAGGACTTGTGTGTGTCCAGGACAAAGAAATGGGCAGGAAAATCATTGTGGACATTCCCCACCAGGAAACTGCCTTTTCCAAAAGCTCCCTTCTGAAGAGTGCTATAAGAGCGTTTGACACCATCTTAAAAGTTTCTTTCTGTTGGCTGTTAATTTGATCAACTATTCTAGTTAGCCGCCTATTAGCGCAATAAGGCTGCACGGAAAACACATTAGTTAGTTACTGGTACTTAGGGCAGCAATGAAAGTAAACACTTCAAACCACTTCTTATAATGCTGTTTACATTGTTAATACATGCTAGTATTTATGTATTTATGCAGATTTTATTCCAAATCCATATGTTAACCTCCAACTCTATTGTTATATAAATCTTTATAATTGTTGAATGCTGTCTTTTGTTACGTGTCACATCAACACACCACAGCAAATTCCTAACGGAAGTCAATGTATATGGTGTATCCTCAGACAGGATGAAGAGGTCAATACTCCCCAATGCCATTAGGCTTTACAATTCTACCGCCAGGACTTAAGAACTTTTTAAAAGCTATTATTAATGCTTTTTGAGATAGTGATTTAGATGCTTATCATATTTTTTACTGAGTTAAGTATTGTATGTAATTAGTTTTGCTACAACAAGTGTATGGGACATTGGAAAAAAAGTTGAATTTCCCCATGGGGATGAATAAAGTATCTATCTATCTATCTATTGACCCTTGTATAAATCTGCATCACTTCTGCTGCACATTGGTCCAAGTTGGGGCATGTGTGACGAGTGTGTGTTGAGTGGGGAGGTGGAGGATAGAATAGCAAACACAACAGAAATAAAAGTTATCCTACAACATACCACAGGGCATAGCTCCATACACTCCAGCCTAGGATTTTGCACAGAGGCGCAATCCATAATGAAGGCTGCTTATAGTTCAGAAGAATGAAATTCAAAGATGTTTAAGTCTTTTGAAATTGTAGGTCGCAGTAAAATCTCTTCCAATAACCCATAGGAAACCAGGGCAGCCACCTAAAGGCTCATTAGGTCGGGAGGATATGACAGAGTCATAGAGCAAGTTGGTTTCGGGGAGAGGAGTGGTGGCTGGCAGTCGGTAAATATGGATGTGAACACAGGGGTGAAGACAAGAGGGTGTACAGTCATGCTCTGAGGTCTGAAGTCAGTATGGGATGAGGGTGGAGAAGCTATTATTGACTGTCATGATACTTTTGGTCATCTGAAAGGAGTGGAATATGTGGTAATGTTTCTTGCTAGTGATCTGGGAAAGTCTATTTCTCTTGGATCATGAGTACAGATGTAAAGGCACTTTCTTCCTGCATTCGTGATTGATGTTAAGATTATAGCAGATTCTTTAGAATATTTAAATGGCCAATGTCAGTTTGCCCTAATTTGGGAACTTAGAGGCAAATTGAAAACCCTGTTTCAGAATTTTTGAGATGAAACAACATCAATCTAAAGCTACAATATTTGGGAAATATGATCCTGCCACTACTTCTGAAAAAGTCAAAAATTCCTCCAGTGTCAAATACTTTGAACAAGACTTGGAGTTCTTCATCCAATTTTAACAATTGTGCAAGATCTCTCTCAGCATCTTTGGAGAAAGCGATCAAGTCTTAAATGCAACTCTTCACATTTAAACCTAGAGTTTCATGAAATATTCAAGATTCCTTCGGCACTTGGAATTTAAAAGATGGTGCTCTTCCTTTTTTTTCTGTTGCCAGAGAGATTGCTTACCATGAAAGCAAAATAAGAAACCTGAATCACTAAAGTGTCACAAATTCACAGCAGCAATTAAAAACACCACATGCGGAGATTTCAAATCTGTGGTAGAATATTTCACTGAGTACTTGAGATACAATTATAAAACATAATTATTGTTTCAAAGACGATACTGAAAATAGTTATGCTCATAAAAATGTAGTTTCTTACCCCATGGGTTTGAGTGTAGCTGTGATAGTCGCATCTTTCTCCTAGTTAGTTATAAACAAAAGAATATGACATTCAGACTGTTTGAATTAAAACAAGGTCCAGCTATAGAGAAAGTCAATGGGTTAAAATTACACTACAATTCAATTACTGTTATTCGTTTAAAGATGTATTTACTTAGTAAAATTAAACTTATACTCAAGTTCAAGCCATGCAAAACCAGCTGGTTTAAATTTTAGATTTGCACATGAACAAATACGAACATCATGCTAAAGTTGTCGAGTGTCTCATGTAATTCTGTCTCAATACAAAAACCTACAGTTGTGAAGTAGTGTTCTTAGATCACCAAATAAACAAAACGTTTGTATTTATTGATTGCAGACTAACACCATGTGGAATACTTTAGAACTACAGCTTCATCCTTCAAATATTACTGCCCGTATGCAATAGTAAATTGTGTCAATAGTAAAGGGCTGGAAATTATTATTTATTGCCTCTGTTTTTACAGTGTAAAGTGGGTCCAACCCTCTTTTGCAATGGAAGTACAAAGCAGGTGAAGCTGTGTCTGTGGGAAAAGGAACTGTCAACTTTTCAGGTTGAAGTCTCTTGACTCTGTTTCTCCTCAAACACAGCCTGGCCTGGTATATTCTGATTTTCTTTTAGATTTAGAGTATCTGTTTTTTTTTAACTCTACTTGCAGTGGGAAGGCCTGCAACCAATATGAGCAGTGTTAAAATCACTCCCAAATTCTGCAGTCTACTTTTTGCCACCCTGGACTACTGGAATTTCAGGCTGTTAAATCCTTGAATATATAAATGAGGAATACATTGCTAACTCAAGAGTTCACTTGAAAAATAAGTAACCAGTGAATAGATTCTTCAGCTCAAACCATGTCATCAAGAACGATGATGAGACAGAGTACAGAGAGGAAGTGGAGCGGCTGGCGGACTGGTGTGAGAAGAACAACCTAAGCCTGAACACGGAGAAGGAAATCATTGTGGACTCAGAAAGGTGCAGACAAACCTCCCATCTCTGCAAATACATAGTTCCTCCATAGAGAGAGTTAAGTGCACCAAGTTCCTGGGAGTTCACATCATGGATGACCTCACCTGGTCCCTTAATATCACTTCCCTGAACAAGAAGGCACAGCAGTGCCCCACTTTCAAAGAAGATTGAGGCAAGGGTGGCTCCCAACCTCACCACCCCCCCCCCCCCACATCTTAATTGCATTTTACAGGAGCACCATTGAGAGTGTCCTGACAAGTTGCATCTTTATCTGGTATGGGAGCAGTTGAGCATCGGACCAGAAGTCCCTGCAAAGGTCTGTGAGAACAGCTGAGAGGATCACCGGGTTCCCCCTACCATCCGTATGTCGGGGACATTTATCAGGAGTGCTGCATAGTATTATTAAGGATCCCACCCATCAATCCAGCATCGTCTCTGACTTTCTACCATCAGGCAGGAGACTACGATGCACAAACACAAGAACAGTCAGAGAACAAGCGGCAGCTGCAAAAGGAGAGACCGAGCAACGGCCAAGCCACTCACCGCAGCCTCCATTTACAATGCCCACAATGCACCAGGATATGTGGATTCCGGATCAGCCCCTACAACCACCTGAGGCCCCACCAAAAGGCAACCCATGAGGAGATCATCATACAAGTGATCACACTACTATTATTGTAAAATAATTATTCTCAATAAAATGGGATTAATTTAAATTCCATCTGTAATATAACAATAAAAAATGTTAAAATCAGATTTTTTAAACCATGGTAGCATGGACAATAGAAAAACAGAGTTCTATGTAGGAGGTTAGAATAATCTCAGAGTAGGTTAAAAGGTTGGCCTGTACTGCACTGTAGTGCTTACGTTCTAGAACTATAATGTTGATTTAAACGGAAAACTTCACCAGCTTTCCCCTGAAAATTAATGTAATGCATCAAATTAAAGTAATTTTTAAAATAAACAATAGACTATACTATAAGTAGACTATAGTTATTCGATGGCATCCGTTAGTCTCGCAAGACCGTGGATCTGCGCCTGGGAAGTCTTGCTTCAGTCTGTGTTGGGGAGCAGCGTCTGTTGTGGCTGTAGAGGCCCACATGGGAGTGACAGTCTCAGCTACAGCAACTGCACTTGAAGGCACTGTCCTCCGCTGTTGTCATGGTGCTGTTTTCTCGGCGAGCGCGCTTTTCTTCAGCAGCAAGCCTCAGCTTCTCTTCTCCTCTTTTTAGACCTCTGCATAGTTCCAGCCTCCAACAAGAGCGATCGCTTGCAACATCCTCCCACCTCTCCATGTTCATGTCTCTCTCGCAGACATCTTTGAAACGAAGATGGGGCCGCCCTTGTGCTCTCTTGCCAGAGGCCAGTTCCCAGTACAGCAGGTCTTTCGGGATCCTCCTGTCTGACAGGCGGTGTACATGGCCCAACCAGCGGAGACAGCGTTGTTGGAGCAGGGTGAAGAGGCTGGTATCTGGGCACCGGCCAGGACTTCATTGTTGGTAACTCCGTCAGTCCACTTGACGTCCAGGATGCATCTCAGGCTGCGAAGGTGAGACTCCGCTCTTGTCTGAAGTAGAGGCTCCAGCTCTCGCTGCCATAAAGCAGTGTGCTGAGGACACAGGCCCTGTAGACTGCAATCTTGATGTGCGTCGCCAGCTTTCTGTTCTCCCAGACACTCTGTCAGCCTGGCGAATATTGCGGCTGCTCCATCTGTTGATCTCGGGGTCTAGGGATAGACTGTCCATGATGGTGGAGCCAAGGCATGTAAACTCGTGAACTACCTCCAGCTCGTAGTTGTTGATGGTAATGGCAGGGGGGTGCTCAATGCCTTGGCCCAACACGTTGGTCTTCATCAGGCTGATGGTCAAGCTGAAGTCCTGGCATGCTCGTGAGAAGCTGTCCACAAGGCGTTGCAGTTGCTCTTCAGAGTGTGTTGCCAGTGCCGTGTCATCTGCAAACAACATCTCCCTTCACGAACCTCGGTTTTCACCCTCAGCCGGAACAGACTGAACAGCCTCCCGTCCGATCTGGTGTGGAGGTAGACGCCATCAGTTGATGTTCCAAAGGTGCACTTGATGGCCTCTGGTGGAATGTCATCCAATCCTGGTGCCTTCCCAGTGGGCAGGCTGTCGATGGCTTCACTCAGTCGGCAAAGCATTCAGTTCCTCCATGACAGACAGGCATTCCACGGCAACTAGCGCACTATCCGAGATACTGTTTTCTCTGGAGAAGAGTTCAGAGTAATGCTCCACCCATCTCTCCATCTGCTTGCCCTTGTCTTTGATGGTCCCACCTGTGATGGTTTTCAGTGGAGCTATCTTGCTCTGGATTGGGCCGATGGCTCTCTTGATCCCCTTGTACACTCCACTGATGTTGCCTGCATCAAATGATGACTGAATGCTTTCGCATAGTTGTAGCCAGTAGTCATTTGCACAGCGTCTGGCTGTTTCCTGGGCCTTGCTTCTTGCTGTTCTTAGCGCTTGCAGTGTTGCCTGGGTAGGGTGGCGTTTGTGCTCTAGTAGTGCAACATGCTTTACCTCAATGACAGCGATGAGCTTATGTGAGCTCACTTCAAACCAGCCCCGTGTCTTGCCCTGTTTCTTCCCGAAGGCCTTGAGTGCAGTGCTGTGGATAGTGTCCCTGAGAGAGTCCCATCTCTGCTGAGCATCTCCTTCTGGTGGGTCTGCAAGGAGACTATCATTCCATTACTTACTCTTCCAAATAAAAATGTGCGATATTTAGAGTATCAATGGTCCTCTTATATAGCAAAGACCACTTCAGACACACTGTATCTCTGGTTGCTTGTTTAGTCCTACAAAATAAAATTATTGTCTGATGAGTTAATAATATTGAAATGCTGTTGCAATCTTCCACAAGTATATAAAGACAGCCAGCTCTTTCGGTCGCTTAATTCTAAATTCAAATGATTTCAACCAAATGTGTTTCTTCTATTAATTCCAAGAGTGTAGTTAATGTATTGCCTCCCCTGCTCTGGAGAAGCATCTCTGGAGAATGGTTTGTAGCTTTCAGGGTGGTTGTACTGGAGACTGGTTAGGTACGAAGTAAAAAGATTACGAAGGAATATTACTTTTGTAAAGAACTATAGAAGTGGAGTACAGAGTAAAATACCAGTAGTGGGGGAAAGATGAAAAAGATGTAATTTGGAAATTAAAAATTAATTACATATAGAGCATTTTTTCTGCTCTTTGAGTCATATCATCTTTTGTTGTTACCAAGTGTTGATCAAGTTCAAATTAACCCTTATTTGTATATTCTACAAATGCATCATTGTGGTTCTTACTGTACAAGTTAGATGATGATCTCAGAGCGAAACATCAACTGTTTATTTCACTCAATCCATGATGCCTGACCTATTGAGTCCTTCCAGATGTTATGTGTGTTGCTCAATATATCCAGCTTCTATTATGTGTACCTTTGTGCTCGTGTGTGTTTACTTAGACAAAAACAATTCTTGAAGCTGGATAACCAACAAAGCTTAGCATTGAAAAATAATTTCCCCTCTTCAAAGTTCCAGTTATAATAACAACATCACCAACTACTCCATTTCTTGATCTTCTTTTTGTTTTCTTGTTTCATCTTTCTTAAATCTCTTACACCTCTCTGTTCCTTTAAGATTTATAAATTGTTCTTTGTTTTTAAATAGGTATGGCCTGAAGTTGTCACAGTCTGAGATAAATCATCACGGCAGAATTTATAAAATGTTCTGCTTTGTAGTCAGTAAACCCATTGAGTTTTCCTCAATGTCATCCATCTCTCGCAGGAACAGCTGTAAGACATTTCAGTCAAATGAAAAAAAAGGTTTAAGATGAGGTTAGGTGTTTGAAAAATTCTCCATTCCTTTCTCTAAGTTTAACTTGAACAAATGGAATTCTGGCTTTTGCATGCTGAATATTCATGATCTAGCTCTAGCTGCAAACTGTACTGTTAGATATTTACATGGTTAATTATGATTGTATGACAGATAGTCTGACCCTACAGTACAAGAATGTAGCTTTTACTTGCAATCCAAATGTCTGAAATATATGAAAGATTATAATAAAATAATGTTAACAAGGAGCAACCCTCCCTTTACCAGGCTTTTATAGAAACCTGTCTCATTAACCACTCTTCTAACAGCCACTGGGCTTAGCGGTGAGAAAGCCACCTTTCTTAAACTCCATGCGTCTGGGGTCAGTATGACTTGGGTCCCACCAGACTAGAAAGAACATAAGAAATAGGAGCAGGAGTAGGATTCAATAAGATCATGGCTATTCTGGCCATGGACTCATCTCCACCTACCTGCCTTTTCTCCATAACCTTTAATTCCTCTACTATGCAAAAATCTATCCAATCTTGTCTTAAATATATTTACTGAAAATGTTGGGATGTTTTGACCACCCGAGTCCTGATCTGAATGAATACTGTGTAAGTACTGACCACATACAATTATCCATCAGCAAGAAATAACAGATCATATACAGCATACAAATACAATTACTAATTGCAGCTGTATGAAACAGATATTAAAAGGAGGAGAAAAAGGTCCATTATAATTAAATCAGTCTAAATGTGCACGTGTTGGAGCTCATATCTTCCAAAAGCTGAATGTGTCCTTTATTCACAGCACCAACTCCTCATCACCGTTCACCGGTAGAACTTCCCATCTAGGACTCCGGATCACATTTTCCGATCAGATTGAACCCAATGCCCATCTCCCTCGATCTTCTCCTCATTCCATCTCCTGCCAAAAAGATCACAAACCCCACCAGTATCCATCACGAATCCTCTCATCTCTGCTTTCTCCAGAACCTTCTCACATTCCACCTTCCTGATTGGTTTACACAACATTCCTAAGTTGAAGAGCACAGCCCCTTTAACTAAAACCCAAACACTGCTTCTACAGAAAACTACGAAATGAAATACCCTACAGCGTTAATAGTAAAAATCTTAACCAGGGCTTAACAAAGGCTTTAATTAAATAAATGTCCATGTAACTCCATTCTAGAAGAACAGCAGAAATATAAACACTGTTTTCAGAAATATGAAATTTGCACATTAATCAGAAAAGGAAAGTTCCATAACCAGCAGTGTAGACCTCACTAGTAACAGTGTGATCACTTGGGTGGAGTATGATGTTCTCCTAAGGGGTTGTCTTTTGGTAGATCTTCAGGTCGTTGTAGAGGCAAATCTGGGAGCCACATAAATGGATCCGCCTGTGTGCATCTTAGTTCACTGTGCAAAGGCTGATGCACGGGTAGCCATCACACGGTCCTCAACTGGTCAAGGTTAGGGTCCAGTGGCATGGAATGCAAGGTGACTGAGTCTCTAAACTCATGCAGCCTTCCTCCACCTTCACTGCCACTGTGAATTGTCATTACCCCCAACATTGTAGTTCCGGTTGGATTGCTCTTTGGCTGGAGCTAAGCACCAAATAGCTAAACTCCAGTCGGGAACAGTCTCGGGATCACAGGAATTCTCAGGCCCCTCCACCAAGGCAGAGTGACGATCCTCGGAGAAGAGGATTTCACTACGACACAATAATGAACTTCTATAGCTTGTACTGGTTTATATAGTTACTTTATATTTGGGGGGAAATTAGAAAAACGTATAGAAACACAAGTTCATATCATTTCTGTGACAAATATATACTGAGATTATTCCTGTGCATCAAAAATACAAAATGCTGGAGAAACTCAGCAAGTCACAGTATGTTTGGAAGGGAATAAACAGCTGATGTTTCTGGCTCAGACCCTTAATCAGGACTTCTGTGACCATGAAATTCTATCCGTCAATTTGTGGGGTCAATCTATGCCAAAGCAGGAACTGGTCAACATTTGAGACAGTCAGCCTGGCTTTCCCATGACTGCCTGATGGTATTTTAAGTTTGACGAAGAGCAGATAAGTTGTAGGAAGATGGTTTCAAGTTGGTCTTACAGAAGAGAAGACAAGCAATCTTGGCACGACCGTACAATTTACATTTCAGTTAGCTTACCTCTTACACTTTGGTTGGCGGGAACATTGCCGGTAAAATGTAATCCTGGCTCTTCCAAGTGAAAGGTTTCTTCAGTCCTTAGTAACCGATGAAAAAGCATAGGGAGGATAAATCAAGGTTTGCTGCAGTTGGAAATATGAGCATCTATGGGGTTCAGCAAAACTGCTGCATGTTCCACAGGTTTTCACTTCAACTTGGCACATGGAGTGTCTCCCGAATCAACTGGTGTCGTGCTATGGATTGCGAGGGCCATTTTGATTTTACCTCAACTGCTCAGATAAATCAGAATCGTGTTTAATATCATGTTGTGAAATCTGTGGTTGACTTTGCTTCCAATTTCCACCCTGTCCATTTCTGACAGCGTTCTTCCTTTTCGTGATCTGCCTCCATCTCTGGAGACAAACTGTTTACCAGTAGCGTTTAGAAACCTATGACTCCCATGGTTATCTTGACTGTACCTCTTCCCATCCAGCCACCTGTAAAAATGCCATTCATTCTTCTCAGTTCCCTCTTCAGTTTCACCTTCACGCCACCTTGTCAGGGATAGAGTTCCTCGTCCTCGCCTACAACCCCATGAGCCTCTGCATCACTCACTGCAACTTCCGCCATCTTCAAAGGGGCCCTACCACCAAAAACATCTTTACCTCCCCAAACTCTACACTTTCCACAGGGATTGCTCCCTCTGTGATTCCCAGGTCCATTTGTCTCTCCCCTCTAATCTCCCTCCTGGCATTTATCCTTGCAAATGACAGAAATGCTGCACCTGCCATTCACCTCCTCTCTCACCTCCATTCAGGGCCCCAAACAGACCTTCCAGGTGAGGCGACACTTCACGTGCAATTCTGTTGGGATTGATTACAGCCAGGATAGGCAACCTACGGCCCGCGGGCCAAATCCGGCTCGCGAAGGTATTTTGACCGTCCCGCAAGCAAATATTGGGATACTATGCTTATCCGGCCCGCAAGCAAATATTGGGATACTATGCTTATCCGGCCCGCAAGCGATTTTTCCTTATTCTGAGTGTTTCACGAGACCACACTGATGGACATGCATGGCATCTTGTTACATTGACCCCAGGTTCCGTTTTGCTCCAGACCAAACACTGGTATATACGAATGATGGGAAAGGCAGACTACCTTACTAATATGTATTAGATACTGACCATGCATGCGCAGGTTTTCAGATGGGATCGTTCAAATTTGTAAACAGAAACAGTGTCACTGTGTTTTAACAAGAAATCCGCGCTAAATATCCAGATATTCACATGTGCTACAATACTTGTTGAATAACTCACGTTTCAGAATAAAATGATAGAAACATGGAAAACCTACAGCACAATACAGGCCCTTCGGCCCACAAAGTTGTGCCAAACCTGTCCCTACCTTAGAAATTACTAGGCTACCTATAGCCCTCTATCTTACTAAGCTCCATGTACCTATCTAAAAGTCTCTTAAAAGACCTTATCGTACCCGCCTCCACCACCGTTGCCGGCAGCCCATTCCACGCCCTCACCACTCTCTGCGTAAAAAAACTTACCCCTGACATCTCCTCTGTACCCACTCCCCAGCACCTTAAACCCGTGTCCTCTTGTGGCAACCATTTCAGCCCTGGGAAAAAGCATCTGACTATTCACATGATCAGAGCCTCTCAACATCTTATACACCTCTATCAGGTCACCTCTCACTGCCGAAAATTGAAGGAAAAAATTCCATTGGCAATGAATGCAAAACGCAGGAAGGTAGACTCTGAGCGCCGAAATTTCAAAGACATTTGGACACCAGATTACTTCTTCATCGAGCAAGCTGGGAAACAAGTTTGTCTCATTTGCCTAGAAAATGTTGCTGTGAAGAGGGTGACAAATATCAGGCAACATTACGAGACCCACCATAGTGGAAATTTTAACAAGTTTACTGGGCAAACAAGGAAAGATGAAGTTGAGCGAATGAAGGCGCGTTTCGGAAAACAAACGTCATTTTTTGCCAAGAAAAGCAGTGAAAATGAAGGAAATACCCGTACCAGCTATGGAGTCTCAAAACGTATTGCAGAAGCTTGGGGAGGATACTAACTTTACATGTCTTCAATTTGGGTGCTTTCTCAATTATCTTTCTTTGTATCATATTATTATTGTATGTTTATTTTTGCACTGTATCAATGTTCTTCATTTTGATCCGGGGTTTTTTTTACCTGTAGCTATGTAGAAAATGTATTAAAAAACTAATAATAAAAAAAAACGTATTGCAGAAAAGATGAAGCCATTTATAGACGCAGAGTTTGTCAAAGAATGTTTACTGGCAGTGGTGGATATTGTTTGTCCTGAAAAGAAATCTTTATTTGCATCTATCAGCCTGTCAGCAAGAATGATCACACGGTGAATTGAAGAAATGTCAGCAGATGTGGCCTTTGAAAGAAAGCTGCAATTGTGGGAGTACCAGCTTCAAGAAGGAAATTGTGTGCATCTTCCCACTTTTCAAAAAACTAAAGCACAAGATCCAAGCATTTTTGTGAATATGGTCCAGGAATTGAGAATCTCGTTTTGCTGATATTCGCTTGCATGCAAATGAGTTCAAGCTGTTTGCTACTCCATTTTATGTGGAAGTGGACGCTGCATCAGAAACTTCTCAAATGGAATTGACTGAGATGCAGTGTGATGACATATTGAGATCGAAATTTCATTCTGAAGATGTGTCACTGCTTGACCTCTATGGAAAATATATTCATCCAAGTGGGAAGTATTCTAACCTAGTGGACCATGCAAAAAAAATGGCATCGTTGTTTGGCAACACTTGTCTGTGTGAGCAATTATTTTCAAAAATGAAGCACACCAAGAACCATTTGAGGACAAGATTGACTGATATCCATCTGGATAATATCTTGCTCTTGGCATCAACAAGTCTGACACCTAATATTGAGAAGCTTTCAAGCAACAAACAGCATCAAGTTTCACGTTGATTTATCGACTGTTTGCATTAAAATTTTCTTTTTTATTATACTTAATTTACCACCATTCAATGCATCATGTTCATACGTTTTATGTTTAAAGATTCTTTGTGTCCTTTTGATAGATTCAAAAGATGCCTTGATTGAAATAAATTGCAACTAAACTGAGCTCTTTGATCACTAATTGGCATCCTTGGTTAAGCACAAATGATTTTCTAGCATGCATTATTCATTAATTTGAGGCAAAGCATAACTAGATGTATTTAAATGGATAATTCCCACAATTCAAGTGTTTTGTAGCATTTCTCTGGCCCACCATCCGCTCATTAGTACGCGATCCGGCCCACAGAGGCAAAAAGGTTGCCAACCCTTGGTTTACAGTATCTGGTGCTCCTGGTGCAGCCTCCTCTATATTGGTGAGACCCATCATAGACTGGGAGTCTGCATAGTAGAACACCTACACTCCATCTGCAAAAAGCATGATTTCCTGGTAGCCAACCATTTTGACTCCTATCCCCATTCCCATTCTGACATATCAGCCACAGTCTCCTCTTCTGCTACATGAGGCCACTCTCAGGTTGCAGGAGCAACATCTCATATTCTGTCTTGGTAGCCTCCAACCAGGTGGCATGAGCATTGATTTCTCAAACGTCCAGTAATGTTTCACCTCCCCCTTCCCTCTTCTTCAATTCTCCACTCTGACCTCTTGCCTGTGCTCCTCACCTGCCTATCACCCCCTGGTACCCTTCGTTTTTCCTTTCTCCCATGGTCCAATCTCCTCTCTTATCAGAATACTTCTTCTCCAGCCCTTTACCTTTTCCACCTATCACCTCCCAACTTCTTCCTTCATCCTCCCTCCCCTACCCACATAGCTTCACCTGTCACTTTCTAGCTTGTCCTCCTTCCCCAGCCCCCACCTTCTTAATGTGTCATCATCCCACTTTCCAGTCCTGATGAAGTGCCTCGACCTAAAATGTTAATTCACATCCATAGATGCTGTCTGGCCCGCTGAGTTCCTCTAGCATTTTGTGTGTATTAGTGTGAAATCTGTTGTGTGTACACACACACACACACACACACACACACACACTCGTTCCATTCATATGCCTAGCTTGCTGTGCAGTTCCCGCATTTTCTGCTTTTGTTTAAGTCAGAATATGGAAAGAATGAAGTTAAGTGAATGCTTCTGCCATCAGCTAAGGAAGGTAGAAAACTGGATGGAATTTGTATGCATGCTAAGTTTCAAAATAAATACGCAGTTGGATTCGTAAGAGAAACCTGTTATCTACATCTGGAGTAGGACATAGTATTATAGAACATCTGAATCTGACAGAATACAGTGGGAAATACAAGCCATGACAACTCTTCATTTTTTTTTATACAAACAGCAACATTTTGGTTTCCATAGCAGAATTTTTCTGTATCAGTGCAAATCCTGGTTCCAAGAAACTCGTACATTTCAATGCAGAGTTATTTATTTGTTCTCATTAAGGTACAAAACATATGGGAAGCACAACCAAGTTATCTGAGTATGCCTTGAACCTGCAACCAGATTTTTAGAGTTGCAGGGAAGCACAGTCCAACATCGCTAATGGAACCAACTAAATTCCACATTCCTGAAGTCCCATTTCAATCACTAGTAATAAAAATGTATTTTACAATGATTTTGACTTGAAATTTCAAATTATTTGTAATGAGGTCGCAAAAATAAAACACAGATGATGCAGTTTGGCAGAACAATGTGATCAATGTTACTGGGCTACCCCTGACTGGGAGGCAATATTAAAAATAACACGTTTTAACAAGCTTTACAAAGTTCCAGTAGAATAGCTTTCAAGAAATTCACCTTATTTAGTTTACTATGAAATCTTTTTGTAATAAGCCTTATTGAACCAAAGAATGATGAGAAAATGGTTGTTAGAGTGCTGAAATGCAAAATTAAATGTGATAGTGCCATTGAACTAAAGAAATCCCAGAAAGTAAGGCTCAATAAGGCCTGTTTAAACGTATTCATGACATTTTACAAAGGATATTCTTACTTGCCATTTTGCCTTTAAAATTTACTTTATTCTCAATTAATTTTAACTTATTTCTACTAAGTGTTTTCAAAGTAAAACCAAACATGGAACAAGTGTTACTTTGGATCCCTGTTTATATCTACATTGGAAATTAAGCTATGTTAAACACGAACAGTCAGCTTTTATATTTTAAACTAAAGATGGCTGCAATAGAACCGGGCTGCTGATGACATCCAAAGATTATGGAAAGGCCAACACCGAAGTAGTTCATTTTAAGTTAAAGGACTAACACTAGTGATATTACATTAGTTGAAATCTGAGATAAAAACTAATTTTGATTGTAGCTTTAAAGTTAAACAATCTGTCATCTGATGTTTCACTTCTATACAGACCGTTTCCAAACCATGTAAACATTATAACATAGATAATTTTTAACCCAATTGTGTATTAGAATGAGGTTTCAGATAAACGCTATGCCACATGTTAGAAAAACAGGAATAATACTTTTGTATACTGTACTTACATAATACAACTGATACCCCATCTTCAGCTGTCACTACATTCCAAACACTGCAAAACAGAACTAGGTATCTTTGATAAGTAACAACAGTGAAGATTAATAATCCTTACCTCAAAATTATTAAAACCTTCACAGAAATGTACCACATAGTAAAATACATATGTTCTACATCATACAACATCTGCACATTTGCAATGCCAAATACTAGAAATATGGAATTTCGCAGATGTTAACAACCAGGGAACATTTTGTAATTCAGTACACCAAATAGACATTTCTGAATTTCATTTTTAATACATAACGATCTAGCTGCAGTCCTCCAAGTATGAAACACCCTTTGAAAAAGCTTTGATTTCAAAAACCATTAAACATTTTGTTAAAAACTTTAGGTTTACAATCCATTTACAGTCTGATCAAAGGGCTGAAAATACAGATGGTGTAAGAAATGAGGTTAATTCCTGGTATATTTTCCATTATGCACAAGTGACTTAAGGAAAAATATCCAAACTTGCTGGCATTGTCTGGGAGGTTGGATATCCACTGACCATTGGTAAACAGGTGCAAAGCTGCAAGAGTAAGTTGAAATTCTAAATCAGAGCACCTTAAAATATTCTTGCAGAATGCTTTACTGCTAGCTAATGAGTTTGTGTGTTTACACTAGGGAGAAAGCTACTTAATCTTTGTGGGCAGACAATTTTGACTAATTGCTTTTCACATGGCCAAAATAAGTCAAGGAATTTTTTTTGCCGCCTTATCTGTTAAATATATTTAATTAAATTGAATATTTGCTGTTTTTATCAGTTTAAATAATTGTTCCCTTTTGTTACTGGAAGATTTTCCCCTTTACCAATTGCCAAGCTTTCTTTCACTATATTTATATTTGCAGCACATTAATCAGTGTAATAACCACTTCCACATTCCTGTCCTTTGAGATTACAGAATCCAGCAGCTGTAAACCACCATCTTTTTCAAACTTAAGGAGCTGATTAGAGGAGCATTGATTTAACCCTGAAAGTAAACAGTTGTAAAATTTAACACCAACTCCATCATCCTTTGGGGACTTACTACTGATTACTGTATGTACTTCAGCTAAACATAATGGTCTCTCTTGATGCCAGAAACTGAATTTTAAGTTTGAATACTTCTATGTTACAACAAACCTTGTCAGATTTCTTGAAAGCATGACTTTAGAGTTCTCCTTATTTTACAAAGAAATAACTGATCTTTTCTTTTTTTTTTAGTAATATCCGAATAATTGGTCTCGACTTCATTATTAAAACACTCACCTCTCAGTTCAACAGATCATGGATTCCAAACCCACCCGAGGGTCTCCTGCATCAAACGTTAGCCTAACATTCTGGGACAGCCCAAGAGAGCGCTGCACTGTAAGAGATGCCCTTTCTTGGATGTGGATTAGACTGAGGCCCAGTCTTTAATCAGATGCATAAAGTCAATCCCATGGGCCTTTTTGTAAAGCAGCAAGGTTATCCCTGCTGCCTTGGCCAATATGTTTCTTAATGATCAATTTAAAAAACCGACGATCTGGTCATTTTTGTGAAAGCTCATTGCACACCCATTGCCTGGCATGTTTCATGCACTGCAATGACTACATTTCAAATGAACTTCATTGACCGCAAGGCATTTTGGGATATCAAATGTCATGAAAGCATTACAAAAGTGCAAGTATTTCTGTTATTTATTTATCAAAATTTGCTAGAGTGAAAATATAGCCTGATTATGGCTTTTAATTACATTGATACATTGCTAAAAGTACTATCAAATTCATACATTTACTTCGTCTGATTTTGATTCCATTACTTCCATTCATTGAGCTGACTTTTTTCTTAACTTCGAAGTTGCATGACTAACTAAAATAGATTTTCAATTTGCTTTCATTAAAAGCAATGGCAGAAATCAAGCAAGGAGTTGGTAACACACGGTTTTCAGCCAGCACCTTGCTGAAGCATTATATAACAAATATTTCAGGATATTGCAGCTGAAAGGTCCTTAATCTAAGATAACTAAGACATACAATTTGAAACTCAAGCATTGTGCCATTTTGTTCAAACTTGGATAGATAGATAGACAGATACTGTACTTTATTGTTCCCAAAGGAAATTACAGTGTCACATAGCATTACAAATGTACAGATATAAATATTAGAAAAGAAGTAGAAAGAATAAAAAGATAAATTCCAACAAACAGTCTAACAGGAGGGGGTCATCTCTTCCCCAGCTATAGTTTGACTCATTATAGAGCCTAATGGCGGGGGGTAAGATGACCTCACATAGCACTCTTTGGACGTCATATAGCATTAAAAGTGCTCTTCTGTTCAGCCAAATTGAGAAAAATAGTCCAGAATTTTCCGTAAGGTTTTTTGTTCTACCACAGCCTCCAGTGTGTCCAGTTTGACTCCTATAACAGAGCCAGCCTTTCTAATCAGTTTATTGAGCCTGTTGGCATCACCTGTGTGGATGCCATTGCCCCAGCGTACCAGCGCACAGAGGATTGTACTAGCAACAACAGACTGGAAAAACCTGTGAAGTAGAGACCAGCATATTCCAAAGGAAGTAGAGGCGACTCTGGCCCTTCTTGTACACGGCCTCTGTGTCGTTGCTCCACCCAAGACTGTCATCCAGATGCACCCCCCAGGTACTTGTAGGTCCTGACCACATCCACGTCCTCACCATCAATAGTAACAGGAAGCAATGCAGGCTTAGTCTTCCTCAAGTCCATCAGTCTCCTTTGTCTTACTGATGTTGAGCTGCAGATGATGTCCACCACCAGGGCACTGTATTAATACGCCTGTCCTCCTTTATACACCCAACTGCTGCTGAGTCATTAGCAAATTTCCATAGATGACATGACTCAGGGTTATATCTAAAGCCCAAGGTATACAGGGTCAACAGGAAGAGCGCCAATACAGTCCCCTGTGGGGCCCCAGTGCTGCTTATAACCATGTCTGACACACAGCTCTGAAGCTGCCCATACTGTGCTCTGCCATTCAGGTAGTCCATTACCCAGGATACAATGGAAGTACCAATCTGCATTGAATGGAGCTTCTCCCCCAGCAATGAGGGCTGTATGGTATTGAAGGAACTTGAGAAATCAAAACAACATGATCCTCACAGTGCTGCCCTGCTTATCCAAATGGGAGTAGTCTCGGTTCAGCAGGTAGATGACAGCATCATCAACTCCGGTGTGCTCCTGGTAGGCAAACTAGTTACATTGGCCACAACACACACAAAATGCTGGTGGAACACAGCAGGCCAGGCAGCATCTATAAGGAGAAGCACTCTCGACATTTTGGTCCGAGACCCTTCGTCAGGACTAACTGAAGGGAAAGATAGTAAGAGATTTGAAAGTAGGAGGGGGAGGGGAAAATGCGAAATGATAGGAGAAAATTGGAGGGGGTGGGGTGAAGCTGAGAGCCAGAAAGGTGATTGGCAAAAGTGATACAGAGCTGAAGAAGGGAAAGGATCATGGGACAGGAGGCCTCGGGAGAAAGAAAGGGGGAGGGGAGCACCAGAGGGAGATGGAGAACAGGCAGAGTGATGGGCAGAGAGAGAGATTTAAAAAAACTAAATATGTCAAGGACAGGGTAAGAAGGCGAGGAGGGGCATTAATGGAAGTTAGAGAAGTCAATGTTCATGCCATCAGGTTAGAGGCTACCCAGCCGGTATATAAGGTGTTGTTCCTCCAACCTGAGTTTGGATTCATTTTGACAGTAGAGGAGACCATGGATAGACATATCAGAATGGGAATGGGACGTGGAATTAAAATGTGTGGCCACTGGGAGATCCTGCTTTCTCTGGCGGACAGAGCGTAGGTGTTCAGCGAAACGGTTTCCCAGTCTGCATCGGGTCTCACCAATATATAGAAGGCCACACCGGGAGCACTGGACGCAGTATACCACACCAGCCGACTCACAGGTGAAGTGTCGCCTCACCTGGAAGGACTGTCTGGGGCCCTGAATGGTGGTGAGGGAGGAAGTGTAAGGGCAGGTGTAGCACTTGTTCAGTTTACAAGGATAAGTGCCAGGAGGGAGATCGGTGGGAAGGGATGGGGGAGACGAGTGGACAAGGGAGTCGCGTAGGGAGCAATCCCTGCGGAAAGCAGAAAGGCAGGGGGAGGGAAAGATGTGCTGGGTAGTGGGATCCCGTTGGAGGTGGTGGAAGTTACGGAGAATTATACGTTGGACCTGCAGGCTGGTGGGGTGGTAGGTGAGGACAAGGAGAACCCTATCCCGAGTGGGGTGGCGGGTGGATGGGGTGAGGGCAGATGTGTGGGAAATGGGAGAGATGCGTTTGAGAGCAGAGTTGATGGTGGAAGAAGGGAAGCCCCTTTGTTTAAAAAATGAAGACATCTCCTTCGTCCTGGAACGAAAAGCCTCATCCTGAGAGCAGATGCGGTGGAGATGGAGGAATTGTGAGAAGGGGATAGCATTTTTGCAAGAGACAGGGTGGGAAGAGGAATAGTCCAGATAGCTGTGGGAATCTGTAGGCTTATAGTAGATATCAGCAGATAAGCCGTCACCAAAGATGGAGACAGAAAAATCAAGAAAGGGGAGGGAGGTGTTGGAAATGGACCAGGTAAATTTGAGGGCAAGGTGAAAGTTGGAGGCAAAGTTAATGAAGTCAACGAGCTCAGCATACGTGCAGGAGGCAGCGCCAATGCAGTCGTCGATGTAGCGAAGGAAAAGAGGGGGACGGATACCCGTATAGACTTGGAACATGGACTGTTCCACAAAGCCAACAAAAAGGCAGGCATAACTGGGACCCATACAGGTGCCCATGGCTACACCCTTGGTTTGGAGGAAGTGGGAGGAGCCAAAGGAGAAATTATTGAGAGTAAGAACTAATTCTGCTAGACGGAGGAGAGTGGCAGTAGAGGGGAATTGGTTAGGTCTGAAATCCAAAAAGAAGCGAAGAGCTTTGAAGCCATCCCGGTGGGGGATGGAGGTATATAGGGACTGGACGTCCATGGTGAAAATAAGGCGGTGGGGGCCAGGGAACTTAAAATCATTGAAAAAATTCAAAGCATGAGAAGTGTCACGAACATAGGTGGGAAGAGATTGAACAAGGGGGGATAAGACAGTGTCAAGGTATGCAGAAATGAGCTCGGTGGGGCAGGAGCAAGCTGAGACAGTAGGTCTATCTGGACAGGTAGGTTTGTGGATCTTGGGTAGGAGGTAGAAACGGGAAGTGCGGGATGTGGGGACTATGAGGTTGGTGGCAGTGGATGGGAGATCCCCAGAGCTAATAAGGTTGGTGATGGTATGGGAGACAATGGCCTGGTGCTCCTTAGTGGGGTCATGATCAAGGGGTAAATAAGAGGAGGTATCAGAGTTGTCGCTGTGCCTCAGCCAGGTAGAGGTCAGTACACCAAACAACAACAGCTCCCCCCTTATCAGCAGGTTTTATAGTGAGGTTGGGATTGGTGCGGAGGGAGCGGAGAGCAGAGTGTTCGGAAGGAGTTAGGTTGGAATTGGAACAGGGTGCAGTGAATTCGCGACGGTTGATGCCCACAATTAATTTCAAGGTTGAGGGAGTGCTTTCATCATGGTTCGTTCACAGTCTTCAGATACAATGCATTATTCAGCTAGGAGTTTCTTGCAATTTTATTTATCACTTTTTTTTTTAATGTGCGTGCTGCTGAAACATGCCAGAGTACAGCCATTTTCAAATTACCCTGGTAATCCATTTTAGTTTTGGGAACTAAAAACAATAGAAAAGTTCTGGAGGTAATTTACCACAAGATTTTGTGTAAAGGAATAGCTCTGTCTTCCAGGGATGTCTCTGTTTCTCAAACACGAGAAAATCTGTAGATGCTGGAAATCCAAAAGCAACACACACAAAACGCTGGAGGAACTCAGCAGGGCAGGCAGCATCCATGGAAAAGAATAAACAGTCGATGTTTCAGGCCGTGACTCTTCGTCAGGACTGGGAAGAAAGGAAGAAGAGAAGTTGGAGTAAGAAGGTGGGTGGAGGGGAGGAAGAAATAGGTAATGGGTGAAACAGGAAGAGGGGGAGGGGGTGAAGTAAAGAGCTGGGAAGTTGATTGGTGAAAGAGAATAAAGGGTTGGAGAAGGGGGAATCTGAAAGGAGAGGATCACAGACCATGGAAGAAAGGGAAGGAGTAGCACCAGAGTCATTTGAAAATAGCTCTTTCAGCAGATGGGCACAAAAGGCGGTAAGGCGAGAGGAGGAAAACAGGAACAGGAAATGATGAAAGAGAGGCCAGGGAGTGGGGGGGGGGGGGTGCAATTTCCGAATGTTTGAGAAATTGATGTTCGTGCCATCAGATTGGAGGCTAAGGTGATGGTCCTCCAACCTAAGTGTTGTTTTATTGCGGCAGTAAAGGAGGCTGTGGACTATCTCTGGTTCTTTTGTAAAAATGTACTGTTGCCTGTCATGTTCATGGTGTGGTGGATTGTAGCTGTTTGTGCTTACCCCAGTTAAGAGAAGCATTGCTCCAGCAAGAAATCATAATAGGTGTGTTTTTCAGATTGTAGTCAATAAACTCTAGTAGATTTTACTTTCCATCCAAAATTTTAAGTACGTCTTAAACTTTTCTTTTTTGTTAGAGAAGGTAAATAGTCAGAGTTACATACTTCCTGGACACTAAGCAGTGCAGTAGCAATTCACTAAATCTGAAGAAGCTTCATAACCTTCAGTAATATAACCTGATAGCATGTTGCCAATCAAACACAATATGACAAAGTAAAGGAAAGTAATGTTCAATACTTACTCATTAGTTCATGTGTTTACCAAAAGTTTCTGATTTTCATTTTAGGTCAGTAGAAGCTGTCAAAGGTACCCGCCTCTCAGTAGCGTTTCACTCATTATAAAGCCAACTTCTAAAAAAACTAATATGTTGTGTTAATGGATTCAAGCAAAAAAAATGCAGAATACCCTGCCATTAAAACAGCAAATTACTACTGATTCAAATGAACCTGCCCAACCCCTCCCTCACCAAAATTGACAAGGCAAAGCTGATTTCAGACTGCGAGTAATTAGGGTCTGAAATTTCACTGCCAGGAGTTATAGTGAACATGGATTCAAATATTGTGTTCATCTGGGTTACATGTAAGGATTTGAAAGTAGATAATTTGCTGGGCTGTAAGTAGATAGATTCAGTGGATCAAAAGCTGAAAGCGTTTTGTGATTCTAGATATATCCTGAGATAAATAACACATATTTTTGAACTAAATAATCTTGAACTATAATCTGTTTTCCAGCTCCATATGTTATTTTGAAAGCCATGAAACTATATATAACTATATAACCATATAACTATAAAAAAACATAAGCTATATCTCAGTCAGTTTCTCCACAGCTCTCCATGGTCAATTCCTTTCCTAGTCCATTCTTGGAGTATTGTGAGCAGTTTTGGACCCCTTGTCTAAGAAAGGATCTGCTGGCATCAGAGAATGATCCCAGGGATGAAACGGTTAATGTATGAGGAGTATTTGATGGCTCTGGGCCTCTATTTGCTGGAGTTTAGAAGAATGGGGGGAGGGGGGGAATCTCATTGAAACCTTTCAAATATTGACATACATATATAGAGTGGACATGGAGAAGATGTTTCCTAGAGTGAGGAAGTTCAGGACCAGAGGGCACAGCCTCAGAATAGAAGGACATCTCTTTAGAACAGTTGGATGATTTTTTTTAAACAGACAGCAGTGAACCTGTGGAATTCATTGCCACAGCCAACTGTGCAAGCCAGGTCATTGGGTGTATTTCAAGCAGAGTTTGATAGGTTCTTGATTAATATGGGCATCAAATACTGCGGGGAGAATGCAAGAGAAAGGGGTTGAGATGGAAAATAAAGCAGGCATGATAGAAGGACTCAATGGGCAAAACTGGAAAATTCTGCTTCTATATCTTATGAAATCTATAGAAAGTGTTTGCATGTGGAAACAAAAAAGCTATTTGTCTCATCTTCTTATACACCTCTGTTGGGTCACCTCTCAACCTCCATGCTCCAAGGAGAGAAGGCCAGGTTCACTCAACCTTTACTCATAGAATATTCACCTACCATCCTTTCCATCTCATTGGAACTTACCTATGCAGAACATCACACAAATATCCACTGAACATTTGCCATATTTCTGCTGTACTTGTCCCTGAGAACATCTGTTCCCAATTTACACTTCCAAGTTCCAGCTTGATAGCTTCATATTTCCCCTTACTCTAATTAAATACCTTCCTGACTTGTCGGTTCCTATCCCTCTCCAATGCAATGGTAAAGGAGATATAGTTACGATCATTATCTCCAAAATGCTCTCCCACTGAGAGACCAGAGACCTGACCAGGTTCATTTCCCAATACCAGATCAAGAACAGCCTCTCCTCTTCTAGGCTTATCTACATATTGTGTCAGGAAACCTTCCTGGACACACCTAACAAACTCCCCTCTATCTAAACCCCTCACTCTAGGGACATGCCCATCGATATTTGGGAAATTAAAATCTCCCACCACAACAACCCTTTTATTATCACACCGTTCCAGAATCTGTCTCCCTATCTGCTCCTCAATGTCACTGTTCCTCTTGGGAGGTCTATAAAAAAAACACCCAATAGTTATTGACCCCTTGCTGTTCCTAACTTCCACTCACAGAGACTCAGTAGACAATCCCTCCATGACTTCCTCCTTTTCTGCAGCCATGACACTATCTCTGATCAACAGTGCCACGGCCCCATTCTTTTGCCTCCCTCCCTGTCCTTTCTGAAACATCTAAAGCCTGGCACTCTAAGTAACCATTCCTGCCCTTGAGCCATCCAAGTATCTGTAATGACCACAACATCATAGCTCCAAGTACTGATCCACGCTCTGAGCTCATCTGCTTTGTTTATGATGCTCCTTGCATTAAAGTAGACTCATCTCAAACCATCAGTCTGAGCGCATCCCTTCTCTATCACCTGCCTATCCTCTCTCTCACACCATCTACAAGCCTTCTCTATTTGTGAGCCAACTGCCCCTTCCTCCGTTTCTTCAGTTTGATTCCCACCCCCCAGCAATTCTAGTTTAAACTCTCCCCAATAGCCTTAGCAAACCTTCCTGCCAGGATATTGGTCCCCCTTCGAATCAAGTGTAACCCATCCTTTTTGTACTGGTCACGCCTGCCCCAAAAGAGGTCCCAATGATCCAGAAATCTGAATCCCTGCCCCCTGCTCCAATCCCTCAGCCACACATTTATCCTCCACCTCACTCTATTCCTATACTCACTGTCGCGTCCTTTGAGGTCCTGCTTCTCAACTTACTTCCTAACTCCCTGTAGTCTGTTTTCAGGACCTCCTCCCTTTTCCTACTTATGTTCTTGGTATCAATATGTACCACAACCTCAGGCTGTTCACCTTCCCACTTCAGGATATCGTGGACTTGATCAGAAACATCACCTGGGAGGCAAGCTACCATCCATGTTTCTTTCTTGTGTCCACAGAATCACCTGTCTGACCCCCTGTCTTTTTTTCTACACATGCTGACTCACCTGAGTGTTTCCAACATTTTCTATTTTTACCTTTAATTCCCAGGATCTGCAGTACTTCAATTTACTTTTCAGAATTTTCCACATATCTATAAAATCTTCTCTCACTGTTCTAAAGTTGAGCTGGCCCTCATCCTTCAAGACCAGTCTACCCTTAAGGAGTCAAACTGCAACAGCATCATTTCTTAGAATGACTTCCCTATGTTGCTCTTCTGTTTTCAACTGTAGTTTGCTTTACCTACCCTGCCTAACAATCCAGTGGAGTTTCAGACTTTTTTTATAAAATAAAAATAAATAGTTTTATGAACTCATGTGGAGTTCATTTGCAATTTTATGAAATCGGAATTGGAGCAAATTCCATCACTATCCAAAATCATTCATGGTCAGCCAAGATCTTGATGAATGGTGGAAAAGGTTTGAAAAACTGAATAATTTACTCTTGCTCTAATGCTGTGTTCTTAATTTTTCTGTTATTACCGTTACACTCATTCATACTTATGAATACTACATAAAAAGGTCAATATGTGACACAGGCCCAAGGAGTACAGCGGTTACTTGAGATATTGAATTGAAGAACTTGAGTAATTCAAATTTAAGGTAATACTGTAGGGAGTATTTTCACCCTCTGGGAAATTTGTACTTATAATCCATCACAACAAATTAAACACTGAATAACAAATGAAACCTTAATAATCTGAGGCAATCTTACTTCAGAACATTTGTGGAGCAAAGGGGAAGCAGATGTGGTCTGTTTAGTCAGCTGATAGTATGTTTCTTTAATATGAACGAAGAAGTTGTGGACAAAAAGGGAGAACAAAATTCCAGATATTAGAATATCAGTATAATCAAAGCACATGTGGTTAAAATTTACAAAAACTTTTAATATGCTGGAAAAATAGATGAATTAAAAATAAAATACAATAAAATGATTCAAGTGCTATGTTCAGGAAGATCTTTGATCTTATTATTGACTTAATCTGATTGACAAGCTGATGCTGTAAGATACAATTTATACCATCAAATATTTGTTTATTCTAATTGAGCAAAATAGTGATCTCATTTATGGATATGCAATCACAAAGCATCAACTGCAATATATTGTTATTTACCACCTCCAATGACTATATATGGTCATTGAGTTAAGTGATTACACACTCACATGCACATTTTATATATATATATATATAAAAACACGTATACATACACACACACACACTGAAATTCAGGGTTTTTTCCTATTATTACGTATTGCATTGTACTGCTGCTGCAATGTTAACAAATATCATGACATGTGCCAATGATATTAAAATTCATTCTGATTCTGAAATCAAATCAGTAGTTCTTGTTAGCTGTTCTAATGCCAAAGAACAATTGCACAATGTAATCAAACCATGAAATTTTAATTTATTTTTTTAAACTTTGTTTTGTAATAGATTTGTCATTGTAATAAGGAGTCGAGAGATATCCTCCTTTGAATGCCCCTCACAACCTTAAACAATTATTATGGAGACTTTCAGTATTCACTATAAACTAATGGTTCTTCTTTAGCTAATTCATCTCATTGAATATTATTGGCTCTATTGTGTCAGGTTGTGGAATTCAAAAAAAAGTTCAATAGTGTTAATTTGAAAATGAATTTATCAAGAATGATAGCAAGCAACTGTGCTGCTGAGTTCCTTCGGCATTTTGTGGGTTAACTGTGCACTCCATCAAGGATCAGCTTTATTCACCACATGCATTTACATACATTAGGAATTTGCTGTGATAGGTTAGTGCAACATGCAATAAAAACAACATTCAACACTTGTAAAGAATTAAATAAAAAATAACTTTAGAGGTTATTGTTGGAAGGAACTGCAGAAAGCTTGATAAGGAAAATGCATCATTGTTTTTGAAAGCAATTACTCTAAAGCACAAAGTTCAAAAAAGTTTAAAGTAAATTTTATTATCAGAGTACATGTATCTCACTGCATACAACCCTGGGATTCATTTTTTCCTGTAGGCATACTTGGGAAATCTATAGAATAGCAAATACAAATTTTAACACTTAGATGATTTTGGTCAAGTTACTGCATTCCTGAAAAAAATGCCTATATCAAACATATTTAAACTGATTAGAATTTTAAATGCAGGACAATTTACACCTCACTGAGAAATTGCCATGTCCCCCTCTATTTGATAAAAACATTGCACAAGTAAAATTCCAATTCAGTTCCTCTAAACAATCTTGCAGCTGCTTCCCAGGATTGTTTAGAATAGCTGAACCTGGATGTTACTTGACAAATAAGTTAACTTTTAAAACTTATTGCAATTATTATTTTTACAGAAAATGAAAAGCTTGGTAACATCTGTGGAGTGAGAAACAGAGTGGGACCACATTGCACCAGCATTCCACCTGTAAAAGCAGCACAACGTTCAGTGACTCAATTGGATGAGAAGTATTTTTCAATACAACATAAACTTGGTGTGTTATTCAGTGCCTTTGCTGATAATTACCTTTATGAGATTAAAAAAAAACTTTCTTTTTAATCAATGTATTCTTCTTGGGTAGTTCCGTCAAATTAATGACAACTTGTTCCACTCCAGTTTTGTTGATTGTTAAGACTAAAAGATCCTAAGATATCAGAGCAGAATTAGGTTATTTGGCCCATCAAGAGGGTTCAGAGGAGGTTCACAAGGATGATTCCAGGAATGAAAGGAACATTTGATGGCTCTGGGTCTGTACTCATTGGAATTTAGAAGGATGAGGAAGAATCTCATTGAAACCTTCCAAATGTTGAAAGGACTAGACAGAGTAGATGTGGAAAGGATGTTTCCCATGGTGGAGGAGTCCAGGACAAAAGGGCACAGCCTCAGGATAGAGAGACGTTCATTTAAAACAGATGCAGAGAAATTTCTTTAGCCAGAGGGTGGTGAATTTGTGAATATATTATCACAAGCAGCTGTGGAGGCCAGGTCATTGGGTATATTTAAAGCAGAGCTTGATAGGTTCTTGATTGGACACGGTATCAAAGGTTATGGGAAGAAGGTTAGGAAATGGGGCTGAGGAGGGGAGAAAAGAATCAGCCATGATTTATCCTTTCCTGCGCCATAACCAGATGGACTCGATGCAATTTTGGTTCGTTTCAGAACAACCAATCCAGAAGAACTGATCCCTTGGTGGGCTCAACCATGAGCTGCTCTAAAGATCAATTTTGTAGGCACTCTAGAAATTCCCCCTCATGGAATTCAACACCAACTCGATTTTCCTATGCATATTGAAATTCCCCATGACTATTTTAACATTGCCCTTTGGGCATGTATATTGTGTCTCCCATTGTAATTTGTAAACCACATCTTCCCTCCTACACCAACTCCTTAGCCACATATTAAACTGTATAATCTTCCTAGCTCTGACCTCACTAGCACGTGGTACAGGTAGCAATCCTGAGATCACAACCCTGGAGGTCCTGCTCTTTAACTTAGCACCCAATTCCCTGAGCTCCCAATGCAGAACCTCATCACTCATCCTACCCATATCATTGGTACCTACATGGACCACAATTTCCCGCTGTTCATCCTCCCACTTAAGAACGCTGAGGATTCAGTCCAAGATGACCCGGATCCTGGCACCTGGGAGGCAACATACCATCCAGGAATTGTGTTCTTGCCAACAGATCCTCCTGTCCATTCCCCTAACTAATGAATCTCCTATCACCACAACATGCTTCTTCTCCCTTCTTCCCTTCTGGGTCACAGAGGGAGACTCAGCGCCAGAGAACTGGCCACCGTGACTTTCCTCTGTTAGGTCATCCCCCACCCTGACTGTATCCGGAGTGATATCCCTGTTGCTGAGGGGGATGGCCACAGGGGTACTCTGCACTGGCTCCTCAACCCCTTTCCTCTCTGTAACTATCACATGGTTTCCTGTGTCATTCCAGCGTGTGGATGATAGACTCTAGCGCAGATGCCTGAATGGGTTGTCTGCAGGATAATCTGCTCCTTTTGCTGAAGCAAAAGGCCTCTAGGTGTTCTCGATGCATGGACCAAATTTTCAGGACTATTCTGAATGTCCACCCTCCGCATGGATCCTGAGACAGAGATTTCCAAAGTAAGTTGGGATGCCGCATTTTCTCAATCAGATTTTGAGTATATGTATGCATCTTTTTATTTGTCTGATGGTCCCTTCCCTTGACAACAAAGAATGGAATACTTGTTTCTAGAATCTTGTGTCAGATATGTGAAAAATATGGCTTGACCAAAGGAGGAGGAGTATTATTTGGCCTTCAGTATTGGCAGAATATGCTAATATTTGCTTCTCCTCCCTGGGAATATAGAGGATATTTCAGAGACAGCACTAGTGGTATCTTTCCAGTGCTTTGAAATGCTTACTTTCTGAGGTAGCATAGTTCTCAGCAATAGACTACAGAGATCACCGCAGCCCAGAGGAGTCCATGGTTTTGTGCAAAGATGGCAGTCTACATCTTCAAACACCCTTTCCCATAATCATCCAAAGTCTGAGATGTCACATTGAAATCTGTTGCCAATGTTTGCCTTAATCAGGAGGTATTGCCCAAAATGGAACTTATTGTCAAAGCCGTGTTTTAAAACCTTGCAGTTGATTAAACCTGGGGAGAGATGGTCTCTGCCAGGTTTCAGATGCCCAAGACACGCCGTACAATGAGCAATCACTAAAAAGATCGGTGCAAAAAGCTTGTCATGACAGCGCCCCAACGACTCCACCAGGAGTTAAGGGCGCACGCACGCGCACACGCAGAGTTGATCAATGTCAGGCCCATCTTCTAGTAAATCTATGACAATAATTTTGAACTCCGCAAACTTACACGCTAAACTGTCAAATTCCACTTGCTTACCGAGGTTGGCTTGGTTCTGGAATGCAGTTGCTGCAGAGCGAACGGTTTCCCAGTGGTTCAGCACGCGCAGGAAGCTTATTAGAACTGAGCGACAGTATTGCAATGGGAAATGTTAATATAAATGTGCCTGAGCAAGGACCAAGGTCTTCACTGAGATTGATTCTGCTGTTAGCCCCTTGGTTAGAACATTAGCTTGCATGCTCATGAAACACATGGAACGTTGAAATAAATTGTCATAGGTAGCTGACTCTGAAAAGAGTGCTTTACAGACTGCAGTGTTGCAATATAAAGACACTGAGGGCCTTGCATTGTAGTTGAAGCTGATCCCTGGATTTCTCTTGCAGTTTAGGTGCAACTGTTTGCTGTCATATCAACAGGTTAATTTTAACATTATATACATTATGTATATTGGATTCTCAACTTTCCTGGCTTTTGTTCTGTTTCAAAATGTTACTTCCCTGGACACTCCCAGCTTTGGCACAGGACAGTTTTTGCTATCGTTGGCTCCCTCTGCTGGGTTTTCCCAGAAATAATCCTTATGAGATTGAATGGCAGACCATCCTGTTCTTAAATCTGATTTACTGTCCACTCATCCCCATGGCTGAACCTAGCTTTGTGGCACAATCCATTACAACTAAGGTTTCCACTCCTCAGCCCATATACAGGGTGAAGTACGTGTGAGCTTCTTGACAATAGGTGGTGAAACCAGCATCTGTACGTCGTTTTAATTTTCATTTTGTAAATTAGCGATACTTATTTGCTTAAAAAAAACACCTTAGGTTACTTTTGAAAGGTTAGCGATGCCATTTAAACCAGCCAGAACCTTTAAATGAATGGAGTCGTTACATGGTTTCATTTACCATAATTGCCAACCTCTGTGCAGTTGAGGAGTCTCTGAATATCTGAGCAAGAAAATTGAAAACTGCAGCTGCTGGAAATCTGAAATTAAAATAGAAAAGGCTTTTGCTAGGTCAGGCAGCAAAGGAAAAAAACAGATACCTTCATAATTACAAGAAAGCCTGCAGATGCTGGAGATCCAATACAAAACACAAATTGTTGGAGGAACTCAACAAGTCAGGCAGCTTCTACAGAAATGAATAAACAGTCAATCTTTCAGGCTGAGACCCTTCCTCACGACTGAAATGGAAGAGGAAAGATGCCAGGATAAATAGGTGGGGTCAGGGGAAGGAGGCTAGGTAGAATGTGATAGGTGAAGCCGAGGGAATAGGAAAGGTTAGAGAAGAAGGACTACGATAGGTGAGGAGAGTGGACCATGGGAGAAAGGGAAGGAGCCGATCTGGGGGAAGGGATAGATAGGTAAGAAGAGGAGATGGGAAGGGATTTTTTTTAACCAGAAGGAGAAATTGATATTCATACCATCAGGTTGGAAGTTACCCAGAAAGAATATGAAGTGTTGCTCCTCCACCCTGAGGATGGCTTCATCATGTCAGAATGGGAATGGGAACGGAAATTTAAATGTTTGGCCACCAAGAAGTTCCACTTATGTTGGATGAAGCAGAGGTACTTAATGAAGTGTCCCCCAATTTACGACGGGTCTCACCAATGTAGAGGAGGCTACATCATGAGCACCAGTCACAATAGATGACCCCTGCTGATTCACAGGTGAAGTGTTGCTTCACCTGGAAGGATTGTTTGGGGCCCTGAATGGAGGTGAGGGAGGTCTAACACTTGGGCCATTTGCAGGAATGAGTGCCAGGAGGGAGATCAGTGGGGAGGGATGAATGGACAAGGGAATCACAGAGGGGGGGAAGCAAAGGGGGGAGTGAAGGTAAAGATAAGTATAGAGGTAGGATCCTTTTGGAGATGACAGAAATTGCAGAGGATGTGTTGGATGTGGAGGCTCAAGGGGTGGCAGGCAAGGACAAGATGAACTCTATCACTGTCAAGGTGGTGGGAAAATGGAATGACTGCAGATGTTTGGGAAATGAAGGGCAATCATTTTTATCCCAGCATGTATCAACAGTGCAATTACTACACTGCAGAGCAGTTCAAAAGAAATGTGAATATGGATGGAACTATATCAGTAATATATTTTAATAGTAGAAGCCTCTGTATTAATCTTTTTAAAATCCAGGATTGTTTGAATTTATATCATAAGGACTGCACTGTAATAGCTGTTTCTGAGACTTGGCTAAATGAAGAGCAAATTGCCGTGGTTGAGATTGAAGGATATGATTTATTTTTCATTAATAGGCTTAATAAAAGGGGAGGGGGTTGCCGTATTTATCAAATCATCTTACAAAGGTGAAATCGTTGAAAATATGTCTTTTGCTTTAGACAATATTATGGAATGTGTGACTGCAGAAATTAAAGTTGAGAGATCAAAAAATATAATTATAAGCTGTATATATAGAACCCCAGGATCCAACATGGATACATTTAAAGATAAGTTGGCTGGGTTATATGATAACATTAACAAAAGAAGGTGGTTTTTGTCTGTGGGGATTTTAATATTGACTTGTTAAATCCTCATGGACATACACAAATAACAAATTTTATCAATACAATGTTTTGCATGAGCTTACATCCTTCAATCACACAATCAAGCAGGATAACTGTAAATAGTGCTACACTTACTGATAACATATTTACAAATGTTACTGATGGGAAAATAACAGGAGGTTTACTCATAAATGATGTTAGTGTTCACCTGCCTATTTTTGTAGCTTTTGACAGCTGCATCATGATTAATAATGAAATTAAAACTAGTAGGTTAATTTGACACATAACAGAAGGTACCATTAAATCTCTTAAGGAAGAGTTAATTAAACAAGGTTGGAATACTGTCTATGTAGGTGATGTAGATGAACCCTATGAAGCATTTGTTTCTGTAATAACTAATTTGTATGATAAACATTGCCCACTAGTTAAAAAGTTGACAAAGAGAAGTATATTGATAAGCTTTGGTTAATAAAAGGAATACAAAATGCTTGTAAAAAGAAAAATGTATTACATAAGAAATTCTTAAAACATAGAACAAAGGAAGCTGAAATTAAATACAAGATATATAAAAATAAGTTAACAAGTATTATAAGATCTAGTAAAAGGAATTATAGTTCATTATTGGAGAATAATAGAAATAATATTAAAAATACTTGGAGTGTTTTAAATGAAATTATTAAAAAGGAAAAAAGAAAAACAATTTACCCATATTACTTTAATTCAAACAATGATATGGTAATAAAGGATACTAATTTGGTTGCAGATAGGGTTAATGATTTCTTTGTTAATGTGGGAACTAAATTACCTATGTCAATTACTGAACCCAGCAATAAAGATGGAGTAAATAGTAATATTATCAATATAAACACTTACACTATGTTTATTAGAGCAACTGTGGAAAAATAAATAATTGATATAGCATATAAATCAAAGAGCAAGAAATCAACAGAATG
Organism: Hemitrygon akajei; assembly: GCF_048418815.1. Taxonomy (NCBI): domain Eukaryota; kingdom Metazoa; phylum Chordata; class Chondrichthyes; order Myliobatiformes; family Dasyatidae; genus Hemitrygon; species Hemitrygon akajei. The sequence continues at coordinate 162,736,026 of NC_133129.1, read as the reverse complement.
GAATGGATATGATATGTATTTAATTAAAAACATCATTGACTCTGCTGTGAAACCACTGACTCATATCTGTAATCAGTCTTTGATTGCTGGAAAATTTCCCAATAAAATGAAAATAGCCAAGGTCATTCCAATATACAAAGCTGGAGATAAACATGTATTTTCAAATTATAGACCAGTTTCTTTGCTCTCACAGTTTTCCAAAATATTGAAAAAAATATTTGTAAGAAGGTTAAATGATTTTACACTATAACTAAACATAATATACTCTGTGAACAGCAATATGGTTTCAGAAAAAACAGAACCACTACAATAGTATTAATAGATTTTGCAGAAGAAATATCAAACACTATAGAAAGAAATGAATACACAGTGGGAATATTCCTTGATCTAAAAAAAGAATTTGACGCCATTGACCATAAACTATTAACAAAATTAGAAAGATATCATATTAGAAGGGTGGCACGTGACTGGTTAAGTAGTTATTTGGAAGAGAGGTATCAGTATGTACATATAAACAACTCGAATTCAAAACTTTTGAGGGTAACTTGTGGGGTTCCACAAGGTTCAGTGCTTGGTCCATTGCTGTTCATTTTGTATATAAATGATATATGTATGGTCTCTCAGACATTAGAATGTATATTATTTGCTGATGATACAACTATATTTTGTAGTGGGGAACATCTGAAACAACTTTTAGACACAGTGGAGAAAGAACTAAAAATTATAAAGAGATGGTTTGATACTAACAAATTATCACTGAATCTAAGTAAAACTAAATTCATAGTATTTGGAAACCGTGTACCAAACTCGTATAGTAAACTTAGAATAAATGATGTTGGAATTGATAAGGTAACCGAAACAAAATTTTTAGGAGTGGTAATAGATAGTAAATTAAACTGGAAACCACAAATAAATTATGTCAAAGCAAAAATGTCAAAATCTATTGCAATACTGTACAAAGCGCAAGATTTCTTAAATCAGGAGTCTTTGTATACATTATACTGTTCACTTATAGCATACATGACTTTGTGTAAAGGTTTGGGGAAATATATACAAAACAAATACAAATTCAATTTTTCTACTCCAAAAGAAAGTTATACGAATTGTAAATAAGACAAGTTATTATGCGCCAACCAATCTATTTTAAAATTCAGAGATTTGGTAGATTTTAAAATAATACAAATTATGTATAAAGTAAAAAATGGACAGCTACCACAAAGTATCCAAAAGTTGTTTAAAATGAGAGAAAGTCAACATGAATTGAGAGGAACATGTATATTTCAAACACAAAGGATAAGAACAAATGTAAAAAATCATTGTATTTCAGTCAGAGGGGTGAATCTATGGAACAGTTGTAGTAGGAATTTAAAAACATGCACTACACTTAACAAGTTTTAACAAATATTTAAAAATTATTTAATGAACAAATATAAATACATGATTTAAAATGAATGGGAGTAATGTAAATAAATGAAATTTGTAATTGGATTTTGTGTTAAAAGATTGTGATTTTTTTTGCTTTTGATGTGATGATTGACGCCAAATAAGTTGTTGTATAAGTAAGAGGGGTAGGCGTAAAAAGCTGTAGCTTCAGCCTACACCCTTTCCGTCTGTTTTAAATAATATCTATGTTTTTTGTTGTAATTTTGTCCTATGAAATCATCCGTGTAAATGATGCTTTTTGTGATGTTTGTACTGACCGAAATAAATCAATTTCATTCATTCAAAAAAGAAACACAGGTGAGGGCAGCATCAATAGCAGAGGAAGGGGAACCCTGTTCTTTGAAGGAAGACATTTCTGATGTCTGGAAAGGAAGATTGCATCCTTGGCACAGATGCACCAAAGACAAAGGAACTGAGGAAAGGAAATAGTATTTTTACAGAAGATAGGATGGGAAGAGGTTTAGACAAGATAACTGTGGGGATCGGTAGGTTTATGAAAGACGTTTGTTGACAGTTTGTCTCCAGAGCTGGAGATAGAGAGATCAAGAAAGGGGAGGGAGTTGTCCGAAATGGGCCGAGAGAACTTAAGGGCAGATTGGAAGTTAGAGGCAATGTTGATAAAATTGATGAGCTCAGCATGGATGCATGAAGCAGCACCAATATAGTCATCAGTGTAGCAGAGGAAGAGTTGGGGAGTATAACCGGGGAAGTCTGAACATGGACTGCTCTATGTCACCAGCAGAGACAGACGTAGCTGGGGTCTATGCAAGTGCACATGAAGTGCCTCAGCTTCATGATTAATTATTTCCTTGACAACCCTTGCTGATTTTTCACCACCTTCCTAAGTGTCTTGAAGTCAAACAAAGTAAACAAAAGCTGATAAAGAAATAATTCTTAGAAAATCTTAAGTACAGTGACAAATGTATTGTTTTATTTCTTTGGATAACAGAGTGCATTTCAATCCTCATTGCACAAGGAAGGATTCCACTATATTTGGAAAATTAAGTGCTTATTTGAATAAAACTCTCAAGATATTAAAGAGAGCATCTTCTTCTCCTCCTCTCTTTGGCTGTCCATCGATTTTCAACGATGACTGAGGCCTAGGCAGGGTTGTATGGGAGACCGGCAGTTGCCCATGCTGCAAGTCTCCACTCTCCATGCCACCGATGTTGTCCAAGGTCCACTAGGACCCATACAGCTTGGCACCGGTGTCGTCGCAGAGCGATGTGTGGTTAAGTGCCTTGCTCAAGAACACAACACGCTGCCTCAGCCAAGGCTTGAACTAGCGACCTTCAGATCACTAGACCGACACCTTACCCACTTGGCCACATGCCACAGAGAGGATATTAGATATTTAACTGGTGCCCAATCCAACAACTTGCATATCCTCCCTCCACTACCTGTGCACCCTGGCTATCAAGTGTAATGTCCACAAATACATTTTAGTTTATTGCCAAGGTAACTCCAGAAGCAGGTCCCACACTCACAACCTCTGCCACTGATGTATGGGTGCCATTATCATTTGCATCACCGATGAACAATACTCCATAGGCAAGAAAGCCCAGTAGTGTCTCTACTTTCTGCGAAGGCAGAGAAAAGTCCATCTCCCACCCCCCATCCTCACCACACTCTACAGAGGATGTATTGAGAGCATCCTGAGCAGCTGCATTACTGCCTGGTTCAGGAATTGCACCATCTCGGATCGCAAGACCCTGCAGTGGATAGTGAGGTCAGCTGAGAAGATCATCGGGGTCTCTCTTCCCGCTATTACGGACATTTACACCACACGCCCCACCCGCAAAGCTAACAGCATTGTGAAGGACCCCACGCACCCCTCACACAAACTCTTCTCCCTCCTGCCATCTGGCAAAAGGTACCGAAGCATTCGGGCTCTCACGAACAGACTGTGCAACAGTTTCTTCCCCCAAGCCATCAGACTCCTCAGTACCCAGAGTCTAGACTGACATCTACATCATTTATTATTGTATTGTAATTTGTCCTCTACTGTGCCTATTGTCTTGTTTATTAATTATTGTATTGCTCTGCACTGTTTTGTGCACTTTATGCAGTCCTGTGCAGGTATGTAGTCTAGTACAGTTTTTATGTTGTTTCACAGTGTAGTCCAGTGTAGCCTTATACTGTCTCACATAGTCTAGTGTAGTTTTGTGTTGTTTCACATAGCACCAGGGTCCTGGAGGAACGTTGTTTCGTTTTTACTGTGTTCTGAACCAGCAGCTTATGGTTGAAATGACAGTAAAAACAACTTGAACTTTTGTTTCTGATGCACCATCAATAACTCTTGGAGACATGAGGTGAGATATAGGCTTTTATTGGCTGGAAGAAAGAACAAGCAGACAAGGCCACCCACCCCTTTGAGTGACTGAGTGTTGACTTTAAGGGCCCCCTTCCCTCCACCGACCGCAATGTCTACTTTCTCAACATTATCGACGAGTACTCGCGGTTCCCCTTTGCCATCCCCTGCACCAACACCACTGCCACGTCCGTCATAAAAGCCCTGCGCCAGCTCTTCACTCTGTTTGGATATCCCTGCTATATCCACAATGATAGAGGGTCCTCCTTTATGAGTGATGAGCTGTGCCAGTACCTGCTGGCTAGGGGCATTGTTACTAGTCGGACCACGAGCTATAATCCCCGGGGAAATGGACAGGTGGAGAGGGAGAATGCCACAGTGTGGAAGGCCACACTTTTAGCCCTTAAGTCAAAAGGGTTGCCGGTCTCTCGATGGCAGGAGGTCCTCCCCGAGGCACTCCACTCGATCCGCTCCCTGTTATGTACGTCCACCAATGCCACCCCTCACGAGCGCCTATTTTCTTTTCCCAGGAAGTCTGCCACTGGGACCACCCTACCGGCTTGGCTGACATCCCCAGGGCCAGTGCTGCTCCAGAAACATGTGAGGTGCAATAAATACTCCCCGCTGGTCGAGAGGGTTCATCTTCTACATGCAAACCCCCAGTATGCCTACGTGGTCTTACCTGATGGGCGGGAGGACACGGTCTCCGTCCGTGACCTGGCGCCCACAGGAGCAGCAGATCACTACCCCGAACACTCCACGGTAACTATGAACCCTGTACCCGAGGTGACACGGCGCACACCGAGCCCTACACAGACTCCACACGACACTCCTATACCGGGCGTCTCGCACGCGCATATACCAGGCGCCTCGCACACGCGTGAGGGATCACTGACGCCTAGTGGGCTGACGCCTCCAGTTAGGCCGGAACCAGCACAACCTCCGTCTCCGGTGCAATCACCACCGGCACCTGTGCAATCACAGCCGGTGCTACGTAGATCGCAGCGACAGATTCGACCACCTGATAGACTTAACCTGTAAATATACTTGTAAGAAACTTCGCCCCATGGGGACTCTCTTTTGAAAACAAAGGGTGGGGTGAATGTGGTGAACTACATATACCTGTCCGGACAAGCCCCCCCCCGCTGACTGCTCCTGTGGCCCCTCCCACTGACCGTGGCTCCTCCCACGGACCCCGGTATAAAGGTGATTGGGGACACCGCCCCGGTCTCAGTCTCCAGGATGCAGTGTGGTGGTCAATTGCTGCTTGTTCTTTCTTCCAGCCAATAAAAGCCTATATCTCGCCTCACATCTCCGAGAGTTATTGATGGTGCATGGCTCAGTCACTGGAATCTGTTCCAAGTATGATTGGAAGCATGCAAGCCAGAGTTCAAAGGCAAGAGCTGCTTCTGAGCCTTGAGGATCAAGGTCTAATTTTTCCGGATGTAAAACGTTTTCCATGTTTTAAAACTTCCAGCCAATAAAATTGATGCACCATCAATAACTCTTGGAGATGTGAGGCGAGATACAGGCTTTTATTGGCTGGAAGAAAGAACAAGCAGCAATTGACCACCACACTACATCCTGGAGACTGAGGCCAGGGTTGTGTCTCCAATCGCCTTTATACCGGGGTCCGTGGGAGGAGCCACGGTCAGTGGTAGGGGCCACAGGAGCAGTCAGCGGGGGTGGCGTGTCCAGACAGGTATATGTAGTTCACCACAGTTTCTTAAAGGGATCACCACTTCTGACATATCCATTATCAAGGAGTCAACATGGTTCAAGAACACAAAGCAACCAGTCACACAAGTATAGAGCTATAGGACACTGGGAATTCTGGAGTCACCCAAACCTTTACCAACATTTCCGAGTTCTAATACCTGGATGAATAGAGCTGCAATGACACCTAGAGAAATTTGTATTATGCCAAGGCAAACCTCTTGATGGACACCTCATTCACCATCTTACAAAATTTAACTAAATGATGGCTTGGTCCCTCAGTCATCAAATAAGGTCATGGTTGTGCAGCAATGCAATATTGCATTCTGATTCACACAACTACCAATTCCCCATTCAAAACCTTTAAATATACTCAATGTCTGAGCATCTGAGGAGGATTCCAAAAATGTATAATGTCCTCTGTGGAAAAAAATCTCTCATTAGGATAATGGCTCCCAGTGGTCTCTCCAACTAAAGGAAACAGCCTTCTCACATACACCACACCTAACCCTTTATGTACTGTCTCAAGGAGTTTATCCTTTGATGTTTAATATCTCCATTGTATAGGACAGTGTTAGGTACCATCTCTTCAGAGAACAAATAAACCCTCAAGATAATCCACCCTCCACTATAGATACCCTCACAGAACAGCCGCCCCCTGCGACTCAAGACTGCTTTGAGAACTCCTTCAATAATCCTCAGAACTCCAAGAGTATCTTAAAAACCTGCATAGTGCTCTTCAACCACTGCAAGATTTTTAAGATGCTTTAAAGGTCAACACACCAGATGTCATAATTTTTAAACATTCAGTTTTTTCATCACTAGCTCCATAAATTTAATAAAGAACAAAGACAGTGTCAGTCAACATACCAGCAGGAATGCACATTAATATGCCTGACCCCCACGCCATACCATTCTAGGCTGCAGAATAAATGACGTAACAACAAAGTTAGATCCTTGAATTGCATACATTGCAATTAATATCTTGAGATCAGTCTAACATAACATACTTTTGTTAAAATATCAGATTTAGGGCCAAAATACACACACTTTATGCTAATTAAGCTTAAAATGTAAAATACAAGGACTAAAAAATCCTGAAAAATCATTGATGCAATTTCATTCATCTCACTCCATTACTTCTGTGTGAAAGATTTCTTAGTCTCCTAGTTCGTCACTTTAAAAATATATTTTTAAACAAAGAATCCTCTGTCATTTCTGGATGTAGTCCATAACACCAAACTTTATCACTTTACTGCCAGTTGTTGCTTGCACATTCTATTTGTAATCTAAAAAATAACAATTTGACGACTTCAAACGATAGTTTCTCAGTTTATCTGAGATAAAATTGATAGATTCAAACATACCATATACTCAAAGAAATTTAATTGTCAAGTACAGTACTTTTGTAAATGTAATTGTCTAGCGTAGGAAATATATCAGTCATAAGGTTGAGAATACCATTTTATATCTATAAAATTAAGAGCAACATCAAACATTGATTAAAATAGAACAAATTGAATCTATCAGCAAATTAAAGAGAGGGCCAAATTTTTTCCTGACATTGAATTACACCCACTTTAAGATTTGCCAGTGATGTTAACCCAAAGGTTGCACCGTTTCCATACAAATATTCTATCCTTTCATGGCTTATTTTCTGTTCCCTCTTGCGTCTTGTTCTGCACATTTCATAGACGACATCTATTGTACGTACAAACCTTTCTATATTGAATGCTTCTGGCTGAATATCTGTTAAAGATATCACAGATAAGCTAGCTATTCTTTCTCTAGAAGCTTAATTTAACAAATAAATTCAGATTCCAAATGCTACCATAAAACCATAAGAGCATTGTAATCAGAATTTCAACACTATTCACTATCCAGGACATTTACAGAGACAGGTGCGTAAAGAGGGTCCAAAGGATCATTGGGGACCTGAGTCACCCCAACCACAAACTGTTCCAGCTGCTACCATCCGGGAAACATTACTGCAGCATTAAAGCCAGGATCAACAGGCTCCAGGACAGCTTCTCCCACCAGGCCAACAGACTGATTAATTCACATTGATACAATTGTATTTCTATGCTGTATTGACTGTCCTGATGTACATACTATTTATTACAAATTACTATAAATTGCACATTTAGACGGAGACGTGATGTAAAGATTTTTACTCATGTATGTGAAGGATGTAAGTAATAAAGTCAATTCAATTCAATATCCAAAACAAAAACTCCAATTTCATTCTAACTCCATTTTATCTTTTATTCAACATTCTAAATTTGGTCCAATTTTCTATTCAATCCTTTTCTGTTTAGTTTCTTCTGACATACAGTGGCGTGCAGAAGTTTGGGTACCCCGGTCAAAATTTCTGTTACTGTGAATAGTTAAGTGAGTAGAAGATGAACTGATCTCCAAAAGTCATAAAGTTAAAGATGAAACATTCTTTTCCACATTTTAAGCAAAATTAGTGTATTATTTTTGTTTTCTACAATTTTAAAGTGAAAAAAAAGGAAAGGAGCACCATGCAAAAGTTTGTGCACCCCAGGAGATTTGAGCTCTCAGATAACTTTTACCAAGATCTCAGATCTTTTTTTGGCTTGTTAGGGCTATGGCTTGTTCACAATCATCATTAGGAAAGGCCAGATGATGCAAATTTCAAAGCTTTATAAATACCGACTCCTCAAACCTTGTCCCAACAATCAGTAGCCATGGGCTCCTCTAAGCAGCTGCCTAGCACTCTAAAAATTAAAATAAATGATGCCCACAAAGCAGGAGAAGGCTATAAGATAGCAAAGCGTTTTCAGGTAGCCATTTCCTCAATTCGTAATGTAATTAAGAAATGGCAGTTAACAGGAACCTTGGAGGTCAAGCTGAGGTCTGGAAAACCAAGAAAACTTTCTGAGAGAACTGCTCGTAGGATGAAAAGATGAAAAGAGGATGGCTCCTACAACAGGATAATGATCCTAAACACATCTCAAAATCCGCAATGGACTACCTGAAGAGGCACAAGCTGAAGGTTTTGCCATGGTCCTCACAGTCCCCTGACCTAAACATCATCAAAAATCTGTGGATAGACCTCAAAAGAGCAGTGCATGCAAGACGGCCCAAGAACCTTATAGAACTAGAAGCCTTTTGCAAGGAAGAATGGGCAAAAATCCCCCAAACAAGAGTTGAAAGTCTCTTAGACGGCTACAGAAAGCATTCACAAGCTGTGATACTTGCCAAAGGGGGTGTTACTAAGTACTGACCATGCAGGGTGCCTAAACTTTTGCTTTGGGCCCTTTTCCTTTTTTCTTATTTTGAAACTGTAAAAGATGGGAAAAAAAAGTAATCTTGCTTAAAATATGAAAGAAATATGTCATCTTTAACTTTATGCCTTTTGGAAATCAGGTAATCTTTTACTCGCTTAACTATTCACAGTAACAGAAATTTTGACCAGGGGTGCCCAAACTTTTGCATGCCACTGTATTTATCCCCACCAAAATATGTGCATAATTATGCATGACGGAACAAATTCACACCTTGGGTCTTTTGAACAATCAGGTCGTTCTTTCCTAGGCTGAACTGTTAAGTTAAGGTTTATATTAATAACTGCAAGCCCCAATACTCAAAATGAAAATTGGCTTGTTTTTGCACTTATTATTTTGTAACCTCCATCATATAGGATTTTGTAATTAAAATTCATATTCCTATAGTGGAATGTTTTGTTATTATATTTATTCAAAGTTTCACTCCTATTCAACCACATGATCTCAGGTATTGACTATACTACATCAACTTCAAATTAACTGTTACTCTATCACAACTCATACGAACTCACAGAAGACATACGAATCCCCTACTTCGATAGTGATATAATCAATCACAGTATCACTATGTATGGTCAATTTAGCATGTTCATGTTTTGATGATTTGACATCAAAAGACTTCAAATACTTGTAAATCTGAAATAAAAGCAGAAAAATACTGGTAACACTCAGCAACTCAGGTAGCACCTGTGAATGTTTGAGCATTTTCCATTTTATTCCACACCTGTTTCTCCAGCCCTGATCCAGAAATTCAAAACTTACATTCCTTAAATCACAAACAAGAGAAAATCTGCAGATGCTGGAAATCCAAGCAACACACACAAAATGCTTGAGGAACTCAGAAGGCCAGGCAGCATCTATGGAAAAGTGTAAACAGTCGACATTCCAGGCCAAGCCCTTTCATCAGAACAGACTCTGTAAATCAGCTGTTTTCTAGTCTCATGCCTATTGTAACAAAACCATTACTAGTAAGTGGTTTTTTTTAACTGGAATAATCAATAGCATTCTGCAAACAATAAAAGTTAATGAAAAGTCACTGACCTGAAAAATTTATATCCTCTAACTCATCAGGTGTGCCAGAACCACAGATTTGCAAAATGTTGTGTATTGAGAAAAGTGTCAAACCACTTCAGATAAAATCTGTCACTTCTTATTTCATCTAGTTCAGGACCTGATCATAACTACAACAAATCACAACTGGTAAAGATATATTTGGCTATAAACATTAAGACTAAGGTTTATGGAATACAAAGAAGCAAATGCTCAACAAAGATGATAATCACAGTCTGTTCCTAAAACCTTTGAAGTTCACCAGTTACTTTCCAAGTGCAAATTTCCAGACTGATCTTATCCCTACTTCTTCCAAAAATACATCTTAGACTTCGAGGCCTTGTCCTGTTTTGTATGCTAATGCATTCTTTATCATTATTTTTCGCTATCAAAGACCAGGCAATTCCTGCTTCAATTGTGCCCAATTTCCAGTGTAACTTGCGTGCTGAGATCTACTGCTCTCAAGTCCTATAGGGAGCACTTGACTATTTAAGATGCTAACACATTTGATCTTTTTTTTAAAAAATGTAAATCATCATGCAATTAGAGCTCATTTCCATCTTTTATTTATTACTTTCTTTTAAAAAGTTGAATTGTGAAGCCAATATGATTCATAACTGTTACAGTTTATTTCCCAATAAGACCCCAGGAAGGAGAGTGAGAGTACTTTGTGTAAATAAAACCATAAACTTGTGCTGAAGGAACTCAACAGGCCAGGCAGCATCTATGGATAAGAGTAAACAATCAATGTTTCCGGCCGAGACCCTTCATCAGGACCTGGTTACAATGGGACATTGATAGGATGCAGAGCTGGGCTGAGAAGTGGCAGAAAGAATTCAATCCTTAATAATGAGAAGTAATTCACTTTGGTAAGTTCAATTTCATGCACAATACAGGGTCAATGACAAGATTCTTAACAGTGTGTTGGACCAGAAGGGTTTTGAGGTTCCCTCCATAGATCCCTCAGTTGATAGGGTGGTTAAGAAGGCATACAGTGAGTTTGAGTTCAAAAACTAAGAGGCAATTTAGCAGCTTTATGAAACTCTGGTTAGACCATGTTTGGAATGGTTTGTTCAGCTCTCATTGCTTCATTATAGCAAGGACACAGAAGCTTCAGAGAGGGTGCAAAGACTTACAAGGGATCTTATAGACTTTGGCTTAGAAAGCAGATCTTATACAGTAGGTTGAGTGAGGCAGGGCTCTTCTCTTTGAAGGGGATGAGAGATGACTAGATATAGATGCACATGATGATAAGAATAAATTGAGTGCACAGCCAGAGACCATTTCCCAGGGTGGAATTGGCTAATAAAAGGTAGCGCAACTTTAAGGTGCTGGGAGGAAAGTACGGTATATAGATGGGGATGTCAGAGCAAGTATATATTATTTTAAACACAGTGGTAATTGCATGAAACACACTGCCAAGGGTGGTGGTAAAGGCAGATGCATTAGGCATGTTTAAAGAGATTTTTAGATGGGTATATGGATGAAAGAAAAATGAAGAGCTATGTGAGTGGAGGATTAGATTGATTTTTATGTTAAAGAGTTGGCACAACATCATGGGCCAGAAGGCCTATCCTATGCTGTTCTACGTTCACGAAACATTCAAGTTGCTGGCAAACAAATAAAAAGATTGATGAGGTGGTTTAAAGAGGTAGGCAGTGTAGCTGGAAAAGGTAATGCATGAGAGTGTATGGGGTGCAGCAGAGCACAGTTATCAATAAGCCCAGTGATTTTCACTATTTTCAAAGTTGCGATTTCTGGGAAAACAAAAAGCAAAAGCCATAAACTCATAATTAACACATTGCTTACAAAATGTCATTCTCCTCACCCCCATCCAGCAAGCCTCTTTTTTTTGGATTAACTTCCATTCACATTCTGCTTTTCTTTCTGCCCTTTATTTTGGTCTGTTTTCCTTTCTACATGTCTACTCCTCTGGTAAGTACTCACCAGTCTTATCCTACACCCAAACTCTCCATCTCCAGTGCTCTCTCTTTTTTCTTCATCCCTTGCTTTCTCAGTTTCACTTGCGATGGGCTTTCTAAATGTCTGCCCTTCCATTGCTTTCTCACTAAGGGCATCTCTCTATCCAAGAGTGTGTGGCTGGATGTGTTTTTATCACACGTTCTCCATTCTCCTTCCCTCTCTGTACTTCGGCTATGCTTTGCAAACATTTAGACACTGAAGTCATAATAGGTTAATTAATTTTGTAAAGGACCATGCACGAGTTGAGTGGCAGAAGGAATATAGAAAGGTCATCCACTTTATACCTAAATTTTTTTTTAACTGTGTTAATTTTATATTAAAAGAAAACAAGATGGACAGCTTGCACACAAAAGCTACCCTATAGGTACAAGGAGGCAAATGGTACACAAGGCTGTTAAACAATTACAAAAAGTTAAAAGTGTGCATAGGTACAAGGATGAAGGAGATATGGAGGGCTATGGTTTGGGTGCCAGTAGGTGGGACGAGGCAGAGACCAGGCTGGCATGGACTAAATGGGCAAAAGTGTATGTTTCTGTTCTTTATCTCCTCTGGCTCGAAAAGGATTTGAATATACAAGGCTTATTGTAATGATACTGATTCTTGCCAAGACTGCACATGGATCTCTGAATGTCGATGAAAGGGTGTATTTGCTACACAGGGAGTACAGCAAAGACTCAATGGACTGGTCCCAGTGGTAGTAGGATTACCTTATGAGGAAAAATAGAGTAGAGTGGGACTGTATTTCTAGAATTTGGAATTTTCTACCATGGAAAGCTGTAGAAATCTTCAGCATCTTCTTCTTCTTCTTCTTAGATTTAGGAGTGTCTGCCCATTCATGCCCAAGTGGTATCCTTTTGGAAAGTTGCAAACTGGCTTAGTAAGATCCAAAAGGACTGTCAGAGAAGCAAAGTTAGTAATGTTAGAAATTACAGTATACAGGGCACAGCTACAGAATAAATATTGTGTGCTTTTATATTGAACTTTTAACAATGAATTTTTCACAAATGCTTAAAGTATTCTACAATTGTTAACAAACAAGAGAAAATCTGCAGATGCTGGAAATCCAAGCCACACACACAAAACGCCAGAGGAATTCAGCAGGCCAGGCAGCATGTATGGGAAGGAGTGCATTCAATGTTTCGGGCTGAGACCCTTCAGCACACTGCAGATTAAAAAGATGAGCAGAGTGAATGAGGAGTACTCATCTTTTTAATCTCCAGTGGAGGGAGAAACACAAGGTGATAGGTTAAACCGGAGGGGCAGGGATGTAGTAAAGAGCTGGGAAGTTGATTGGTGAAAGAGATACAGGGCTGGAGAAGGGGAAACCTAATAAGAGAGGACAGAAGGTCCTGGAAGAGGGGGGCGGGGTGGAGGATCACCAGAAATGGGCAAGGAGATAAAGTGAAAGGGAAAAGAGGTTGGGGAATCATGAAGGGGGACATTATCAGAAGTTGATGAAATCAATGTTCATGCCATCAGATTGAAGGCTACTCAGGTGGAATACAATTGTTATTAGAGAGACATGGATTCAGGACAACTAGCATTTTTTGTTTTCCCTGGTGGAGTTAGGGGGCATTGCAATTACTATTTCAGGGTGTTTTGTCATTGCAGATGGAAAAAGGTGGGGAGACCTGCTAATGAGCTATGCCAACAGTATTTCATTCTGAAATCTGGTTTTCAATTTAAGCAAAGGAAACTGTACAGGTACGAGGAGCAGGAAGGCTGTGGCAGATTAGAAGCAACTTTAATGGCTAAAACTGGACGGGCAGTGGTTGGCATTAAAATAATTTACACCTTACATTTCAGGCACCAGTACAACAAAATTAGCCCAAGTGTCCAGTGCAAAAGAGGAATAAATATCAGTATCATTAAATGCTATTCAGTTGCTCGTTATGTGCTGTGTCATATGATGGTCTTTTGACCATGATTGTTCTTAGTAAATTTTTCTAGAAGTGGTCTGCGATTGCGTTTTCTGGCCAGTGTCTTTACAAGACCGAAGACTCCAGCCATTAGCAACACTCTTCAGAGATTGTCTGCCTGACATCACCAATTGCATAATCAGGACTTGTAATATGTACCAGCTGCTCCTCATATGATCCTACATCACCTACTCCAATGGCTTCACGAAGTACTATTAATATCTCTAACGAGCACAAAATCAAGTAAATACCAAGAATCTGCATACAGTCAGAGGCTAAATAACAATGCTCTCAAAGCAACGACAATGAAATGGTGCTTGTGGGAGTCAGAGGGGCAGCTATGGGATTGCTTTAGTGGACTGAGCCAAGTTCAAGCACAGAGAGGATCTGAACAAATATACAATTGGCACAAACTTTTATAAAACAGTCATAGTCAAGTGTGTCCCCACAAAATCATTCAGCGTCTTCCCCAACCAGAAACCCTGGTTAAACCATAAGACTGGTGATCTGCTGAGGTCCACATCAGTGGTGTTCAGGTCTGGTGACAAACTAAAGGAGGTCCAGATACAATCTCCGGAAAGCCATTTCACACATAAAGTGGCAGTTCAGAGTTAAATTTGAATCATTACAGGATGCTTGACAGCTGTGACAGGGCTTGAATGCCGTCACATCTAATCAAAGTGAAACCAAGCAACATAATTGACAAGGTTTGCTCTCAGTTAAGCTCAATACCTTTAATGCTCAAAGCATGGAGGCACCTTCACAAACTCACACAGCCCCCAATGACCCCGTGATTTCTGGGTGAGGCCAATACACGAGCATCCTTCATTCAAGGGCAGACCCATGGAAAGCATCCAGTGCAGATGGGGTACCTGGCCAAGTGTTAATGACCTGTGCTGATCAAATGGCTAGTGTTCATTATCTTTAACCTCTCACTTCAGCAGTCTGAGGCACCCATCTGCTTAAAGCAGGTTTCAATTATACTGATGCCCAGGAATGTGGTAACTTGCCTCAATGACAATCATCCAGTAGCACTTACATCCACAGTAATGAATTGTTTTGAGAGGGTGGTGATGAAACTTCTAGCTGAGAAGTGGCTTGGATCCACTCCAATCTGCCTATCACAACATACAGCATTTTATTGGCTCTTCATTCAACCCTGTAACATCTGGACAGTGAAGATGCATAAATAAGCATGTTCTTCTTGACTGCAGCTCAGCATTTAATACCCCTCTCAAAACTAAACAATAAGCATCAAGACATAGGCCTCAAATACCTCCTTGCACAATATGATCCTCAACCATCTGCAGACCCCAGTTTGAATTGATATCTCCACAATCTCAGTTAGCACAGATGGACAAAGCTGTGAGCTTAGATTGAGATGTCATGGATACAACCCAGTCCATGACAGGTAAAACCCTATCCACCATTGAGCATGCCTACAAGGAGCATTGTCACAGGTTGTCTTTTCCACGTTGATTGTTTATACTGTTGGGTGTTGTCTTTCATTGATGAATCTCTGGGTTCTTTTGTGACAAATGTACTTTGCTAACAAATTTACTTTGAACTTTGGAGACTTCTTTAGAAGATGTATGCAAGGGGAACTAGAGGATGTGATGCTTTTGAATTTTTATAACACTTTTGATTTCCTAAAGACAATCAACAGATTAGCAAACAGAATTAGAGATAATCTACAAGTATAGATTTCATGTTGTATAACACAAAAGCTTTAGGAATAAACAGGTCTTAGAACCGCTGGCTGTATCCAGTGAATTACTGCAGAAATCTATGCCTGCGCTCCAGTCACAATCTGTACGAGTGATCTTGTTGAGGGAAACAAATGCACCATTTCCAAATCTGCGTATGACTATAAACAAAGTAGAAAGAAGTGTAGTACTGAGGACAGAAGCTTTGGGGAAATTGACAAGTTATGAGTGATAACAATATGGCAGGTGTGTGGAAAAATGTGAAGTATGCAGGTAAAATAGAGATGTTCATTTTTTTTTTAAATGAAAGATTTCAGAACTTCCTGGTCCAAGGGGTACTGGGCATCCTCAAACACCAACCACCAATAAGTAACATGCATTTAGAGCAGGCAAATAGAAAATAAAATGGTAGATCAACTCTAAAGTTCTTCCAATAAAGAGTACAAATGTACTGCTACAAATATATTTGGCCTAGTGACATCAGACCTTTTCTAATTTTCCTACAGAAAATAGATTCTGCTATTGAAGGAGCACAGCAAAAAAAAATTAGACTGCTGCACAGGATGGTAGCTGTTAATTTGGGTCCCAAATGGCCTGTAACGAGGATTCCCCCCCCCCCCCCCAAATGGTGCTGAATCTCTGGAATTCTGTACCCTGGTCTGCTTGGGGGGGGGAGGGGACACCTCGGTTTTTTTCCACAAAGATTGTTTGATAGGTATTATCCAATCATAAAATCTTGTCCAGATATTAAAGGAATAGAAGTATACAGGGGTAAACAGAAAAGCAGTGTTGAGATAGATCAGCCATAACTACTATTTATGTTATCATGCTTTTGCTGTCGTTATCCCAAGAACAAGTGATAGAAAAGGCTGAGAAAACTCTGGTAGTAAGATTAGTGGAAAACTTGATAGCCTGCAACAATGAGGTAAAGTCATAGTTAGAATCAAAGGGTGTAAGTCAAAATTTTACAATGGAAGGTAGTCATATTGCATAGAACAATTAAACTGGAGTTCAATAAATTTAACGTGTCACTGAAAAAGTACAGAATAACAAGTTACTTAAATCAAGATTTTCATTTTGAGTTAATGTCCAGGTTTCCTTGATTTCACTGATGCCCAAACCATACTTCATGTACTACAACAGCATTCAAAAAGACTTCACTTTGCACTTGATTCTTGAGGTTTCTACAGACCATTGTTCAAAACACAATATCCTTCATAAATCAGTAACTGAATGTTATTTAAAATTCTCCTACGCAAGTCAGATATACAGAACAAAACAATACTCACGTTTGTCAAATAGAAACTTTATCTTTCAACTTAATGAACCTACCCAACTGATTTGAAGCAGTATCAGTGGTGATTCTGACACACTGGCCATTATCACGTTAGACGTGGAGAAAACAAGCCCAAGTACACTGAAATTAAATCTCACCAGGTTTGTGGGAAAACAATACGTAGAACCCAAATGGATATAAATATTTATCATTTATTATGTTTATATTAATGCTTCCCCAGTGTTCAGAGAAAAATGTTTTCTAATTGTAAAACTTCTCTGGTCATGAGTGTTCCATGAATTTTATAAAATGTTAAGACTTACACAGAGCCCTAGCTATAAAAATTACCAAATTAACTGCTACTACTATACACAATGAAAAATTATTGCTTTAACAGATCTTTTAAATTATAATACAGCTTAATTTGGTTAATATTGTAACACAGACTTTTGTTTTTAATTGTCTTTATTTAAAAAACACAAATATTCATAACCTCATGCCATGCTTCATGATTCCATAGAGAATCAACACATTTCAAAGAGTTGAAACACAAAACAAGCAGTAATTAGAACTTTCTAAAAGAACTAAACAGATAGATCTAGTCAGATAACAGACTTCCTCAATGTTTATTAGGCAGTGCTGTACTAGTAAAAATGAAAATACAGCCAGCTTGGTCTGAAATTATCTATTGGAGCCCCAGTTTTATTAACCTGATGAAGTTAAAGCCTCAAATGGAGATATGAGCAATACACAGTAGCCAATGAGTTACTCTGATACCACCCGGAGTCTCTCCAGTTTGAAAGCAAGTAGAGAACATCAAAGATAACTACCGGTAACTGATTTTACAAGAGTTAGTGTGAAAAGTGTTCACAAGTTCACCACAGGTCTTAATATCTGTTATTGCAGTCCAGAAGCCTATATACAGAAATGAATTATGCCACAATACACAGTTATTCACTGTATTGTACATAAAGAAATTATACACACTAGGTTAATAGGAGGCCAACAGCTATGAAGAGACCTTCTATTTCAATAGACTTCATCATTGCACCATTATTCACAGGCCATCTATTTACGACTGCTCTTTATTCTTTCCAGTCTTTTCTTCAAATCATCAAGATTAGCTGCTGAGGTTGCACTACTACTGGTTTGTATTGGTGGATGAGATTCTTGCTCTTGGTTACACTCTCGTGAATCTCGAAGATGGGTGAGTTTATTGTGCAGAAGCTCAGATGATGATACAACTGTAGGTAATGTTGGTTTGGATAGAAGCGAGGTTGCAGGTTGTCGTTCTTCATGCTGCATCAAGACAATATGACAGAATGGTCACACTTTGTTTTGATTAGAATACATCCAGGAGAATGGAAATATTAAATTACCAAATGACATGTTTGATGGAAAAGTGCCTTAAAGATCATTACTAGTCCTAAAGTATGAAGTAAAAGTAATCTACACACATGGACTACTTCAGAATTTAGCTTTATGAACAAGTGTCCTTTTCTTATAGGAAGATGAGTAATGTAAATTATTTAAACTTAACCATTTGTCTTCAACTATTCCCAACCAAATGCTTCAAACCATCACCAAATTATTCTCAAAGACCATTAAAGCTATGTTCTTAAAGCTGATTCTGTTTGCTGCAAACAGAATTAGCGTGGCAGCTGTGAAATGAGCTTAGGAAAGAAAGTCCGATTTTTTTTGTGAATAACTGTCAGGTTATGAAAAATGGTCTCTGGCTTAAACTGACTTTTAACTTAATTTTCTTAACTTAATGTCAGAAGTAAATTTCTTCTCAACTATTAAATAAGATACTTTGGAATCCCTTTTATTTGACAAAATCAAACAGGATCTGGAGCAATGGAGCACTCCTCCCATTTCTTGGCTTGGCCGAATATCCTTGCTCAAAATGAATATTCTTCCTCATCTGCTCTACCCAATACGAATGATTCCAGTCATTTTACCCAACAAATACTTTTTTAAAAATGGCTGGTTTGTTTCTTTCATCTGGAACAAAAAAAAAGATCCTGTATTAAAATGTCTAAATTACAGCTTCCCAGTCGTCTACGGGGTCTGGATTTTCCAGACATCAAAAAATATCAATTAAGTTCCTGTTTATCTTATGTGATTGACTGGGTTTGCAGGGACCCCTCCTCAATTTGGCTAGACATTGAAGCTTCACAAGCAAAATGCCCTCTTATTAATTTGCTTTTCCTCAATAAGATGAAACTAGTTAAGGTATATTGTCATAATCCAATAGCAATACAGTCAGGGCTTGGAGGGCAGTGCAACAAATTGAGGGCAACGCAGCGAAAAATATCACCCTTCACTCCAACAACCGGCAGTCCAGATTTTCAGCCTGGCATAATGGATTTTGGATTTAAAATTAGGAGATTTGTTTGATGAAGGAACGATGATGTCTTTTAGTCAAATAGTACAGACATTTAACATACCCAACAAAGATCTTTTTCATTTCTTTCAGATAAGAGATTATATACAGAAAAAATCATTAACTGATTTCTATAGTTTTGACATAGAAGATAGTATTTTGTTCTAAGGGTTTGGTTTGTTTTTTTTTTAAAACAACATCCTGAGGGAATGTTCTTGTGGAGAGGCTGAGCAGCTGGGAAGGGTCTGGGAGGAAGAGCTGGGAGTAGAAATTACAGACGAAACATGGGAAGACATCTGTGATAATGCAAAGAAAATTTCAGTTTGTAATAGAACTAAAGCATTGCAACTCAAAATTCTGCATAGAGCCCATCTGACTCCAGATAGTCTCTCAAAATTTAAGACAATGGTTTCTCCAATGTGTTCTAAATGTAAATACTGGAACTTTCACCCACTGTTTTTGGACTTGTCCCAAACTACAGGCATACCGGAGTGATATTTTGGGTGAAAGGGAAGAGATTCTGAAGATGGAGCTTGAACTGGACCCTGCGTCTTTTCTCTTAGGCTTACCCAGCAGTCGTATTATTAATGCACATCAGAAAAAAAAACTTATTAACATTCTGATTTTTTGTCCAAGGAAGAACATTTTACTTTGTTGGATATCCAATCAGGCCCATGGACTTTTTGGTTGGCATAAATTAATTATGGAATACATGTCAAAAAGTCCAAAGGAATGTATGGTACTCTCAAAAACAAATAGTTTTCATAAAACATGGCAACTTATTCTGCAGTATGTAGACGTAAACCTGTCTGCTATACGAATAAGGGCTTTTTTTAAAAAAAAAATAGGATGTTGTGGTGATGTCTATATTTTGATGGAAGTGTTCTGATGGCTGATATCCGTGAAGGGAAGAAATGTAAGTGTACCTGGAAATTGAAAGTTTTGTTATGCTGAGCAAAAATAAAACCAATCACGCTGTGACCAAGCTGCGTAACTAAGAGGATTTTAAACTAACAGTGGGGACAAAGTATCAAAGTGACAAAGAAGTGGTAAATCAAGGAGTAGGGAAAGACTAGAAAAAAGGTGTAAAAGTACAAAATAATAGTAAAATGCAGTGTACAAAGCTAGCAATGAACAAGCAAAAGGCTGTAACAATCAAATCTCTATTCCTAAATGCATTTGAAACAAAAGCAGGTGAACCAGGAGCTCAAAATGAAATGTGCTCAGATAGCCATTTCAGAAACAGCTGCAGAACCAAGGGTTGCAACCTAAATTTTGAAGAGTACATGACATTTAAGGAGAGGAAGGTTTCAACAATAAAGGACAGGGCTGACCAATTTCAGCAAAGTGAGATTAAGGACTGAGTGGAAGAAATAAAGACAAGAATTTATTTGCAGGAGTGGTACACAGACACCATTACTGTAATCACAAGGTAGGGCAGAGTATAAAAGGGAGCTTGTCAGAAAAGTAGGGATAATTGTGGAGGATTTTAATTTACGTACGTACACTACCTCCATTTCTCAAACAAAATAATGGCCCACCTGAAAAGGTATGTAACCAACTATATAGGTTTTTTCATCACTCCAAAAATATCTGCTAAAAAAACTTAATAATATTGATGCAGCCAGTACAGAGAATTGTTTTGATGGCATTTGCAAAACATGCTGCATTTACCCTAACTTAACAAAAACGTCAGAAGTACAAATTTAAGGGACATAATCTCAAAGAAATTGAAGCATTAAAAAGGAAACCTAGAATATTTTTATTGGCATACTTTGAAAATAAGTTCACAGCACTTTACAAAAGAACATACATGGGTATCTTGCTAAATACTCAACATCGCTTCTCAGTAGCAAGTGTGCTAACTGAATCGATGCCAAGAGGGAACATGAGAATATTACTGACAGTGCTGGTGTGCTGGGAATCTTGCATAAATCCTTGTACCATACCACTCCAGCACTGCAGCTCACAGGACACGCAGATTTTTATCTTCAAGGTGTGGTGGGTGGAAGAGGGCAGCGAAAGAACCTAGACTATCTGACTGGTGGACCAAGATCGCTACAACAGAGCTCTGCAGGGTAATGCTAGAAGGGTGGGGAGGGAGACAGCAAATAGAACTTGAGACTGTTTTTAAGAACAGGATATTCTGGAGGCATCCAAAGTACCGTAGATTCCGGATTTTAAGCCGCTACTTTTTTCCCACATTTTGAACAGCTTTGAACTTTGCGGCCTATAATCCGGAGCGGCTAATGCATGATTTTTTCTCATGCCGCCTCGTAAACATTTTGCCTCATAACAGTAGACCAATAAAATTGATGAGTAGTTCACAGAGGTCCAATGAAATTGTACGATAAATCAAGCGCACTTTCACAATTAAATTATTGTAAATCAGTCATTTGTACTCACCCTCATCAACATGGAAAACACTCGAAGCATTGTGCTGCCTTATGGCAGTTACTTAGTTTATAATATTTTCGCTTAGTAATTCATTTTCTAGTTAAAGTTAGAAGAGTTTTAACTATATTTGTTTTCTGTACTACATCGCGGGATGCTATGACGTCACACCCGGTTTCGCGGTGTCTTGTGGGAAAATGCCGGTTTGCGATAAACGGAAAGGAGGGGGGGAGCGCATTACGCGAGCGGCTTTGGATCTGAGCGAACGCTGCTTTTAAATGCCGTTTGCGATATACGGAAAGGAGGGGGGGAGCGCATTACGCGAGCGGCTTTGGATCTGAGCAAACGCTGCTTTTAAGTTAAAGGTGATCAATAACTTTTCCTGGTAGGCTGTAGTATATATATTTTTTACCAGTCGTTAGGAGATATTGGAATGTTGTTCAGTAAAGAAGTATACGCAACGTATTTAAAAGTAGCCGCGTTACGGGCACGGTTCGAAAAAAAGCATTTGCAATATGTATTTGTTTTTGTTACCATATGGATTTAATTAAAAGTTAAAAAATCCTCACGTGTAATATCTTTCTGTGTAAATATCTCATATTACAACGTGGGACACCTGCGGCCGAAAATCCGGTGCGGCCTAAAATCTGGTGCGGCCTTTACAATTAAAAAATTGATTTTATTTCTAAAATTAGAGCCAGCGGCTTTTAATCAGGTGCGCTCTGTAGTCCGGAATCTACGGTACATGCAATCTGATACTTCAAATGAAACAGCATTAATAACCTCATTGAAGTTACCCCTGGGTTGCAGTGATCACAAAACTGAATATTACAGGTTTACTAGGGGGAGGGGGTATACAGGGGTGAATAAAAATATGGGTCCAAGAGAATTGGACCCAAAACACAAACTGCACAATTTGAAAAAAGTTAACATTTTACCAAGCACTGCCTTACTTTTTTTGAAATTCTATGGTATTATTGTAGATGTTATTTGAATTAAAGCATAAAAAGATTTTTATATCCTTTGAAATAATCCCACATCACAAAAACATGAAAATTAAACAAAAAACATGCATGTTACCTTGGAGTTATTTTCTAAGCCACAACGCTGTCGTAGAATTTTTAACCGTTCCAAGTAAACAGCAGGACCAACTTCTTCTCCGTTAGTATTACCTGTAGAAGGGATGGAAGTGGAACTCGCTACATGTGGTAACTCATCGGGAGGTGATGAAACCCCTGCTAAATACACAACAGCAAGTACTCAAATCAACACTCAAAAACAACCTACCTCACCAGTTCCAAACTTGTGTTAGAAGGCACATTTAAACCTCTTTCTTTGCACTCCAAAGATTAATGCATTTGGCAGACTATTGTTAATTAAGAACATCCCTACTTTAAAAATACTGCCTCTATTGAAATGCATCTGGGACTAAAGTACCTTGAAATAGCAGTTTAGGAAGCAAAGTAGTAAACTTAAAACATTGATTGAAATTCGGCAGCATATAACTCTTAATTAGGGATGAAGCACATCTCAACCATGGAAAGAGAACGAAGTACTCTAATGGGAGGTTTGAGGGGTGGGAGAGGGCTGTCAGACGGAAGATAAGGAAACAAGTGCAAGATTAATAAATTAAATTGAAACATTTCATTTACCATTGGCTATAACAAAAGCAACATCAGAATTGTAGAGCACAAAAAATGGGGCCTTTCCATCTATGTCATCCATGATGTCCATCAATGCTAATCCCATCTGCCTGCATCCTTCCTTTTCAAGTATTGTCTAAAATGCCTCGAAATGTTATAACTGTGATTGTCTCCAACACCACCTCTAGTAGCTCATTTCAGGTTATTACAACTGTGGAAAAGCTCACCTTTCAGATCTTTACATATCATGCCCCACAAGCCTTAAAACTAAGCACCATAGTTCTACTCTCCCTGCACTGAGGGAGAAAAAAAGATTCTGACTCTATCCTCTTTATGCCTTCTATCAGCCTCCTATGTTCCAATGAGAATAACCCTACCTTACCCAACTCTATCCATATAAATACACCCCTCTATACCAGCCAAAATACTGGTGAATCTATACTGCACTCTCTTGCTACCATTTTCCTCTAGTAGCAGAGTAACCAGAACTGTACACAATACTCCAAATGTTAAATCATTTGTACAGCTGCAAAATAATACCCAAATCTTACACATGTAACATGCTGTAATGTTTCACTGCTAAGGTAATGGTTTCTCTGTAGCAGCAATGTTTGGGTTATGACTAGAGATAATGGGGGCTTTGGAATGCATGTTAGCCAATGAGTGGGATGTTGTTCTTTCTTGTGGATCTGGGAGCAGGGATTTTGCAGTCTTTTGCCGGGGAGAGATGAGGAGAGAAGATGTGAATGGAGAGAGTTGGTAGATCACCAGATGGAGTGAGATTTAGAGCGAGGGTCAGCTATGCTCGGAGGAGGTAGATGGGAAACAAATGAGCGGAACCGTGAGCTCCAACATTGCGCATTAGATTGTTTTATAAGAATGGGCCCTTTTCTCATATTTTGTTTCTTTACTAACCATACAGTCAAATTAATTTATAAAATTCAATCATTTAATTGCATATTGTATACTGTTTGTTCTTTCGTGGTACTGATTTGTAACAGGGGACCCATCACACAGCACCTACCCAAACAAGATCTGTTAAGTTTGGCCAGGCCGAAGGCCGTCTTCCTCTAGATTAAGCCACTAACACACCAGACATTCTTCACTTCCTTAGATCACCTGAAGTTATTTGTCAACCAGTGTCGCCACTTTCAGCAAGATTTATCTGCATGCTGCTGCTAACCCCCCCACATTTTACTCTTTCGCCCTACCAGGATTAGACTTCACATGTGTCTTAGAAACAGCACGACCTTGAAAGAACTGAGGCAAGGAACTGGAGGTAGAATTCAGCAATTGAGTACAGGTGGCCCCCGTTTTTCAAATGTTCGCTTTACGACAGCTCACAGCTACGAAAGACCTACATTTGTACCTGTCTTTGCTAACCAAAAAGAGGATTTTCACTTTTATTAAAAACAGACGCCTGCTTTATGCGTGTGTTTACCCCAAGACTACCAAGACCGTGAAGCCTTGTGTGGGCAGTTGTGTGCATATACGTGCCGATTTTTTTCCCTCCAAATCAATTTCGGCTCGCTGTCTTCCCGATTCTGTTAAATGAAACTACACCTTACATACAATATTTCTACTTTAAATAGGCTGTATATTTATCATATCATTCCTGCTTTTAGTATATGTTCCTGTTATTTTAGGTTTTATGTGTTATTTGGTATGATTTGGTAGGTTATTTTTTGGGTCTGGGAATGCTCAAAATTTTTTCCCATATAAGTTAATGGTAATTGCTTCTTCGTTTTACATTTCAGCTTACCAACGGTTTCATATCCGCTCTACTTTTGGATAGCGGGGGGAAACCTGTACCCTGAAAATGGAACTTTCAGTAACCTGCAGTCTAGGATCAAGATTATAAGAAATTTCTTTGCTCAAGAGATGAAGAGCAGAGTTGAACACTGAAGGGAATCAAGATGTCAGAAAATGAAACTGAAGATCAGTCACAACCACTCATTAATGAATGACAGATTGAATAGATTTTTGTTTACTCCTGGCTACTTGCATGATTTTCTAAGCCTCTCCCATCAACTGGATTGATAATTACCTTTAAATATCAAATAACTGACTTATGCACAAGGAAACAAACTGGTCTTTGATTGATATGGTGTCTGCCTCTACAGGTACTGTTAATTTTGTATGCTGTTCATTTTGTACAAACATCGCTTCCCGCTCATAAGCACTTTTTTTTTTTTAAAAGAAACATTATTTCCTACGCACATTAATTTGAATTTCAACACAGAGCAAATCTGATCGAAAGACATCCATTTTCATCCACCCAAAACAGCAATAACTGAGAGTCTTAAGTTTTCTTAATACTGGTAAACATTTAGTCGGTGTACTTTGAAGAAAGTATACATTTATCGTTCATAACCAGTAAGCTATCATTGCGCCACAGTTCACTCTAGTCCACAGCACTGCTACAGAATGTTGCACACGTGTATTACCTTATTTAATACCGATAGTGAGAATAATCAATAATATTAGCATATTCAGGTATTTGTGTGATGATTCTGCATTGAATTAATATGTGTTTTACTTTACTTTCTGCAGTTTCCTAGAATTTTCTTATTAAAAACCCGAAGAAAGCCTCTGGCTCGGGTGCTTTTTGAGCTGTTTAACTCCCTGCTTAGTTTTGTACACAACGCATTGCGGGGTCAGTGGACAGTTTTACAGTTTATGAAGAATAAAGGTACACAAAAATCTAAATAATAATTTCAAGTAGTAACCTATGAACTTTTGATCAGCTACTCAAGAAGCGCAACTCTGATTTAAGTTAAAAAGCACTGGGCAGCAAAATAATTTCAGATAATAAATTTCTTTTTCCATTAAGTTTTAAATCAAATTTACTTTCTTTAAAAAATTCTTACCAGAACTAGACGAAGAAGATATCCTTCCTTTCCCCTCCCTTTCATTTTCCACAAGCCGCAAACCTCTTTCAACATAATTCTGAAAGAACTGGGAAGATTTCCTCAAAAATGGTTCAATGTCGGCATCTGAATACTTCTTTCTGTATTCATAAAGTTCTGCTAAACCCTGTTCAGAGGCAGAAAGCAATGAGTTAAAACTTGGTAAATCACATTAATGAACGTGAAAAGGGTATGCTCCACAAGAACAAGAGATGGTTCAAGTAGTTCACAATTTACATAAACTGGACTCAAATTAGAACTACAATTCTAAAAATTGGGTGAAAATCCATAAAGTACATTAATACATTTGTACAAGTGATCTCGTAAGTGCAACAGCACATCAGTCAGTTGAATGAGGCCAGACATCTCTGAACATAAAAAGGTGCAAGGACCTCTCCAACCTGCCCAAAATTCACTGTTTTGCCAAGTATGAACTAATGGCAAAAGTTGACAGAAGGGCTCAGTAAGAACATCTTTGCCCATCAGTCCTCTCTGAAATCCCTGTGAATAAAGCAATGCCCAGGAACAGTAAATAATCCTTCAAGTTACTTTCTTGAAAAGTAAAATCTAAAAATATTAGGCTTCTCAGATCTACATTCAAATATTTTAATATCAATGGTTTTTCGATAATTTAGTGGGCACAAAAGTGAAGACCAACTAAAGAAATAATTTACTTACAATTATTCAAAAATAAATCATAACATACCTCCCTCGTGTTTTCCTTGGATCCAATCTTCTTGAATATTTCTGCTAAGGTTTCACTTATTTTTGCTTTCGATTCTTTACCCTCCTAGAATAAATGAAATTGCAACGATGACCACAGAATACTTCATTTTTAAAAACTTAACTCTAATTACATAGTTACTCTCATGTAGGATTTGGTGTTTGTGCTTTTTAACCACAAGAAATCAATGCTGTGAAGACAACTGCTTCCAAGAACATTCTTTTATTCGTAGTTGTTTAGTATTTGTTTAAATCAAGTATTTTTTTAAATAAATGGAACTGTTAATTTCTGAACAGTTCACAATAGTACAAAAAAAAACATGTCAAATATGTACAGAACTATTGTCCAGGGCAGGGAATACATAATACAAATAAGTTCCTTATCCTGACAGGAACATTCTCATATTAAGGATTTTTTTTTAAATATAGTATCATGTTATTTTGATCAGTCAAGCTTCTCTGAGCAAAATGCTCATTCTGTATTCAATTGGTTTACAGTTCAGGAAGTATAACATGTGGAAGAGAAGCACCATACAACTGTAGTTTGCTGTAACAATCACAACCATCATTCTTCCTATTTTTGAAAGGGTGCAGAGTTCATGGTCAATGTCTCTGGGTTTGCCAGAGCATAGCCTATTCCACTCTTCAGATAAAATGTGCAGAAATCAATCTAGATTTGGGGAAAGTACAGGAATTTGCAGGCAGAATGCCAAAACTATTTTAAATTCATTCCCTGTGATGTGTTGAAGGCTCGTATTTATCACTTGCTTGTGATTGCTCATGATAAAGTTCAGATAAATACATTATGGTGCTTGTCCACATTGAACTGCCTGATATTAATGCAATTAAGATCTAAGGACAAGTGGCGATGAAGATAATGCATTAGATTTCCACTTAATAAGCATCTGAAACATAGGTATCTAAAGATGGTGAGCCATGCACTTATTGCCCCTTTAATCATTGTTCAAAAGCTGCTGTCAAAGAACTCTAGTGGAAGTTTCTCCAATGTGTTGTTGCAAATACAGAATCCATAATGTACCCAAGGTGCAGGAAATGAATGTTAACAGTATATGGTGGATGGATCAATGAGCTGCTTTGCCTTCAGTTGTATCAATCTTGTGCTGCTGCATTTATACCCAAATAGTTATTAATCCCTGCCTTATAATAAAATGGTGGGAAAGGTTTGGGGAGTCACAATACAAATCAACTGCTACAAACATGCAGCCGCTAACCTGTTCTCTCTTACAACCAGAGTTATTTCATTTTCAGTTTATAGTTTCCATTGCATCAAGGTACTTGAGATACTTGTTCAGGGATTCCCATCTCTAGTTAATAGAGGTGGTCTACATCTTTTAAAAATTTCTTCAACCCAACACTCCCTTTCCCAGAACCTCAAATGTTATCCATTTTCACACATGACCCTTCCCGCCTCTAGGCCTAGGGTTTCCACCTGGTGCCCATGGATCCTTTGCTCCAAAGATATCGATCCATGACATCAAAGAAAGGTCAGGGACCTCTGCTCTCAGCTCTGCCATTTCAGTCACTTACTGGGTTCATGATTTTTCATCCCACAAACGTTTTCCTACTTTCCCTTTCACACACTTCTATTTTCCACCCCGCCACAGCTTATGTTCATGCAAGATTCAACTGTTATGTCAACTCCTGGCCTCCCAGCATTAAATAACATCCACAGGATTTAGAATTCAAATATACTGGTTAAAAACCGAAAGTCACATTCAAGAGGGTTCCTTCAAGCTTGCTTCACTCCTACACTTGTTCAAGCTTGCTTCAGCATGCCGTAAACTTATGATGGAAACTTTAAAACTCTGCTTTCTCTTCAAGTAGCTTCATTCCTTTAAATCCTAAAATTTCAGTTTCAAATGGATCCATCGACCAAGCATAGAATTCTGAGCATTAAGTGTTACAAAGAGTTTCAATTTCATGATATAAACTACACATTTAATTTGCTATCTTATTAAGTCCAAAGATCCCAGGCCAGGACAAATAGCCTTGGGTTCTAATTGGTCATATCCTCCTAAAGTCTTGTTAAGACTTGTTAAGTCTCAAATATAACTTCAAGAGCATTTTGGAGCTGCAGAACGTATAGGTCCATTATAAGGTACTCTAACTCAGTTCTCATCGCAAGAAATTAACCTGGTGATTTTATGCTGTAGTTAGCTTGGTAAGAATCTTCCTTCCTATAAAAGGAGAGACAAAAATAGACCTAGCTTTGGATTCTTGTCAGATGACGACAAAACTTCTCTACTCTTTAAGTTCATTCCCTTTGGCAAAGAAAGTATGATTAAATGACAAAGATTAAGCTACTATGTCACTACTATTCAGTCCACAAGTCTGACTAAGCTTCAGGCTAGCTTGCCATTTTATTTCTGACTTCTGCATATTGTCTCCTAGTCAACAACAACTCCTACATGCTTAGTCATTTGCACTGTAGTGAAACTTTACTGAAGATCAACAACCAGAAATTTAATCCATGAATAAAATACTTTACAGCTTTCCAAGTTCAATTCACATTAATGGTTCAACTTTTCATGGAGCAGCTGTTGACAGTATTTTCTATACCATAAATGAAGTAAATGCAATAAAGCTATAGCATTGTTTCTGCATTGCAATATTCAAAGGCAGTTAAGTTCAATTCTAATAAAAAGATTCACAATTATGTAATTAGTTAGGTGTTATCCTTTTTCAGTTTAATACGTACTATTGTAGAACCACGCTTTTCCGTTTCGGAATCAGTCTTTCCACCCGACAATGCCATTGACTGTTTAGTGACACGTCGTAGGTGAGCCTCAAGCTCAGATTCATTCTTGTTCTCAATCAGCGTCAGATGATCCATAATCTGGTACATAAAGAATAATTTAAAGTTAAACACTGCACATAATTTTTTTCAACTCGCTAACACTACTCTTTTGACAATCTTTTTATTTTAAAATAATAGATATCATTCAAATTCTGCAGTTACTCATTTAATATTGGCCACACAAGCGAAATGCAGTATGTGTCAATCTTTGAATTCACAGCAACGCCAGAAAGACAGCCGACAGCTCAATCCTTCTCCACAGGAGGAATAAAGAAAGTTCTTTTGAATGTAAACAAATCGCATTCAAGTGTTGGAGCTAACACAGGTTACTCCCTAACCATTATCCATCACTCAACACCGAAATGTAACTCCCCCTATCCCCAGAGAACTCAAACCTACAAATAGGTTAATGAAATAATGTCTCCTTTATTGAACCTAAAGAAAGGAAGCAAGATCACCTAGATATAGTGCCCTAACATGCTGCATTGGTAACTATGGAACATAGTATTTGCGACAATAGTCCATACACAAACGTTGTCTGGGTCTCACTGCATGCAAGCAAAGGCAATTTTGAGAGGAGTGGAATTGCACTATAATAATCAACAGACATCCCCCTTTCCAGCCTCATGATGGAAGGTTGTTCACTGAAGTAATGGGGGCTGAAAAGCACCATGAAGAGAACCTGCAGAGACATTGTGGGGCTGGAATGATTCACCCCAGATATCATAATCAACTTTCTTTGTAAAAGATATGACTCCAACCAGTGTTCTCCTAAAGATGCTCAACCACAAGTTTTCTCCCCCCCCCCCCCCACCACCGGTCACATTTCAACAAAGGGCACTCAACCTAAATTAAACCCTGGATTCATTTCTTCAGGTTCTGTCTGGTGGTTGAGTGTGGAGCTGAGACACCCTGATGTAAATAAACTGAGCAGGTACTCATGTAGCTAATGATAAATTCGTTCAATACTCATCTCCAAAATCCTAGGCATGGGTCTTAATACATTTCCTTTGCAACCAGATCCTTGACTTCCTGCAATCACTAGATAGCAGCAACACCTCCACCACAATTATTCTCAAACACTGGTGTCCCACAACACAGCACCCTCAGCCCCTAAACCTACTCCTTAAGATCCTGTTGCAATCTTAGATAATTTTCTTCACTACGTAGTCCCTTCAGCCCAACTTGTTCATGCCAACCAGGAAAGAAAAGCCAGATTGGATTCAGCACGTCTTTCATGAAAAATGAATACTCGGACAATTTTCTACAAGTAACTGCACTGGAGTAGCTTATAGTGGTGCAGCTTGTTCTGAAGTACATCACCTGAAATCTTGTGCAGTCCCAGAGCTTTGGCTGCAACCAGTGAACTCTTTAATATTACACGGAATGAAACGAACTAGTTGAAAACAGCCTGTTGCATTAGGGACCTTGGATAGACAGCAAGATTGATCATCCATTGGCATCCTCTAAACGCATTAAAATCTTCATATTCAAGTTGAACTGTGCCATCGTTGATATGGGGGAACTTTCTGGAGCTAAGTTTCCACCACAATTCGTGATTGGCTGAGGCAGAGTGCTGCCTTTGATCTGATCAACTGGTTGGGCATTCTTTTGCAGTATACCGAATGCTGTTCTTACTGTTTAATATGCGTCACTTTCTGTTCAACTGCTAAGTATTTTTTCAGGTTCATTTGTGGTGTCAGCATGCTGTTTTGCATTCATGCAAGCAGATTGATCCTCTGGCTCGATTCTAACAGTAGAATATATATTTGCTGGGTTACAAGGTTTCAGATAGTGATACAATGTACATCACTTGGCTGCTTGTTGAAATGCCAAACACTTTAACACTTTAAGGGTCTCCCTCCTCATTTAGCACAATTGTGGTGCCAGTCAATATAATGGGGGCATCCCCAGGTTTCAGAATGGGACTTCCCACATAAAGGGTGCATTAGTCAGTTTCACCACAACTGCAAATGACCACTTGATCTGTAAAAAATTCTGACAAAGAGGTAAGAGTTCCAATTTAATATTGGCCAAACCATGTCTTTACACAGGCACAAATTTACAGATATGTGTTCAACTGATAAAATAGTAATAAGCAATCTGATGGTTGTAAACAGCCTTTAAATTTAAACAACTTTAATACTTGAAATGGTACAAAATAAGTAACCTTCAGGTTACTTAAAACGAGAAGAAACCTAAAGAGAGGTCTACTGAAAAACAAAAATTGCAAAGGCTATCTAGCTTCACTAAAATTTGAATATAAACACAGGATGTTCACATCAACTTCTGCTGAAATTGGGCAATACTTTTTTCGACTTTCTTATAGTAGGGTTTACAACTCTCACCTACCTCTGAAACATCTGGGGCATTTAGTTTTTATTTTAAATATTGCAAGAGATATACAACCGCATCGTTATTAAGCAGGAAAATCATTACATCAGTCAACAAACCTTTGGTCCCAAGAGCTTGCAAAGTGTATGCAGCAATGTTTTCTGTGTTCTCATGGGAAGATCACTTTTCATCTGCTTTAATCTCTCCCTTGGGAAAACACGCATGAAATTGTGTACATCCAAAAGTACTCGGTCAACATTGATAACGTTCACGTTGCTTGGGAGAAGACGTATCATTCGCCACAAACACTAAAAGTTAAAGAGAAAGAGCTTAAATAATGTATGGAATTTTACAAGGATAAATAAAAGATACATTTCATATTGTACTCAATGTATTTGAAGTAATATATTACCTTCATTATAAGCTCTGAAAACTTGGGAGAGTTATTTGTGGTAGTGAGAAGACTATCTTGTAAGAGTACAATCAGGGAACTGCAAAATAAATTTTTCATTTAAGATGTAATTTAACAAGTCTATATGATGATCATGCTCTAAACTGCAACAAACTTAAGTCATTTGATTTGTGGAAAGTATTTGCACTCAGATCTTTGACCAAATGGTCTCAAATGAAATTTTCTTCATTAATCTTTTAATTCCTTTTTTTGTAGATAAATTGTCTTCCGGAGACAGGACTGTTATTAATTTGTAAATGATAATGATTTCCATTTTCCTTAAAGCATGCAATTTACCTCAATATTCTCATGACATGATCATACATGATTACTACCAGCCAGAGAAATAATTTCAACAAAGGTGCCATAGTTCCACAAAGGTTTCTCACATCATTACTAATCCTTGCCTACATATCACAATGATTGATCTTTATGAAAATTCCAAGAAAGATACAGAAGACCAGCTTCAAGGTAATCTGTAACCTACTGTAACAACAATAGTCAAGCTTTTCCCCTTTACCTTAAAATGTTGGTTGGATCAGATTTTTCCAGTACTTTTACCATCAGCAGATTGACTGATCGTATAACTTGAGGACCTTCATCCAAATCTTCCAAGCGCGAATCTAACATTAATAATATTAATCCATGCATCAAGTCTTTCAAAACTCCCATTGAAGCTTCCTTTGCCAATGGTTCTATTTGGAATAACTGAACAGGATAACAGAATAAAATCTTAGTAATCAGGTAATTAGGTGATTGTGCAAAAACAACAGTACAACTCAAAGCTTGTTGACAGCCCGCAGTTAGGAAGCAGCTTGGCCTGACATTTGGATGTATGTTTTATGAAGAATACCAAATGAAAGAGCAAAGACTTGGCAAATGGATTATAGTGTGAAAAACTAAAAGGCCATTTTCTTTAAAGATTTAGAGCAGGGGTTCCTAAACATTCTTATGCCACGAAGCCTTACCATTAACTGAGAGGACCCCAGGTTGGGAGCCCCTAGCTTAGAAAGACCTGGATGCCCTTGAGGATAAATAAAACTGACATGCAAGTACATCAACCAATTAGGAAGGGTAAATGCATGCTGGCCATAGGTGCAAGAATTTGAGTATTCAAGTAAAATGTATTGGTTCAATTTTGCAAAAGTTTACTTTTTGATCAAATCAGACTAAAGCTGAACACAGACTTGTGAAGTTAGTGGAAATGCTGCTGCCTTTTACAGCTCCCAATGATTTTCTTTCGGGAGGGTTACAGCCCAGAGTTGCTTCTTGCACAAATCCTTACTTACTTCACCCTACTTTCCATACAAAAGCCTTTGTTTGTGAGTCAGATGGCCCCTGTGCACATTGTTTAGTCGTCAGGGTTCAGAAAGGAGTAGCTATCATCACTGTATAACTACTCCTTTAAATGGTGCAACTCATCACTCTCACAGTTCTATTAGCCTATATTGGAAATGCCAATCTAGATGTACAACCAGCCTCATCTATGAGGCATCATAGTGACATTCTAGCCTGTTATAACCTAGAAATTCAATAATGACTTTTGTTTTCACATTTCTATCATTGTCAGATTTGTCCACTTTTGGCAGTGAGAACATGGCATAGCGGCCATTAAAGGTTAATCTGTCCAATGTAAGCATAAGTTCAGATCTTCATTTAAAAAGGCGATACTGCAACAATTCAAAACCATACCGTAATCATGTTCCCAATAATACAGCTGTAAAGTTTTAGGATTTCCATCTTGTTAAGTTTCTCATCAGCCATATGAGTATTGTAAATTAATCGGAGCTGCATGAAGGTTGCAATGAGAAACTGGTCTATGTGACCAGACATGGTATCAACTTTGCTTTCCTGTCGCAAAACTTCATCAATCTGAAAACAAAACAATATTTTTCAATTTGCCTCAAGTCACAGAAACATCCAAATACAAGACATGAAACCTTAATGTATTGAATTCTATACAATAAATTCTCAACATCCTGTGTAAGCTATGAAGTTTTGTAGGATACTGCAAAGAAAACTGCAATGATTAATGTACAAGATAACTGACCACATCCAGTGCACAAATACTCATCCATCACAATTAATTTAGTTTTAAATTTGCCAGGGTTCTTTGATGACATAGGCAAATGTAGATAGACATTACACTTCATTTCTGGAATTCAGCTTGTCGCCGTGACACAACCTAAACTAAATGCTAAGAATATGCTATCATGTGTCATGTGCTATCAATAACACCTTCCCTTTGCAGATGACTGGTATTATAGTATGCCAAATAATCAAATTAGTTAAATCCAGTCTTTCCCCCACCCCCGGAAGGATACAGAAGGCAATTTTTCAATTTATTGACATATTTGAACTTTGAAGCTATACCTAGGCAGCTCAGTTAAAAGAAATGCTAATTTTGGAGGAGTATGAATCCTTGGCTTAAGCTCTACCCATTGAAGTCTGCCATTTCCTGATATTACAGGGACTGATCTTATTGATAAGGACTTCAGGAATCATAGCTAAATTAGCATGCAAATTGAGGACACGGGAGGATGTTCTGATTTTTCACTCATTCGAGGTAACACAAGTTGAATGAATTTAAAATTGCTTCTCATTAATTCTGTTTCACTCATCCTTTCTAAAGTTATCTAAACTTTAATCAGATTTATGGGACCAATTTTCCACTTCAAGTTTCTGCATACATGTCTTCCTACACTGCAGTATGACAATCATCCTATTTGAGCACCCCTTGTCACTCCTGCATGTTCTCCTATGCCCATTTAACCAGCACTATCTCCTAGCTTGACAGTGTGGTGAATGCAATTCTGATGTTCATAGTTGCAAAGATGTTGTAGACTAATATGAATACATCTATTCAACAGGCATTTTATATTATTTTATCCAAAATAACAACTAAAAAAACAAGTTTAAAAGTTAAATATTCACCTGGCTCTATTTCCAAAACACACAGTGGCACTGATACCTTACCTGGGCAAGAGCTTGGATGCTGGTGTTAATGTCACTACTTGCCACCTGTGACACAACAAAATTGATAGTAGAATCAGTGCTGCCATGCATCTCATCATAGTGTGGAGAAACTGAACGATTTCTGAAATATCAAAGGGAATCCAAGATAACACAAAAAAAAATCAATAGTACAGAATTACACTGGATATGGTGACGAAGAATGCCAACTGACATCCTGTCATGCCAAATCTTTGGTAGACCAAATTATTTGGATTATCTGCCCTCTCCCAGAACACTAATTTTTCTTTCCATTTACCTCTTAAATACTACAATTGAAACCACCTCAACAAGATTGACTGGTAATGTATTTAAAACTGTAACCACTTTTCTCACACTGTTGGCACTTATGGCTTTAAAAAAAACACACACTTCCTCAACCTGCCCTATTATTTTCTATTACTCATGTACACATCTGTTCCTAGGGGCAGTACAGTAGCCTAGCAGTTAACAACACTTTACAGTACACCAGCTGTAAGATCGGGCTTCCACTGCCACTGAAGTTTGTAAGGAATTAGTACATTCTCCCCATGACAGCATGGGGTTCCTCCCACATTCCAAAGATGTGCAGACTAGGGTTACTATGTTATAGGCATACTAGTTGGTACCGCAACATTCCCTGCCCATAGTCTAGCACTACTAAGAGTCTTTAAGTGCCAGCATACTTTAGCTTTCTGCATTATTTCCATTACCAACATTACTTTTTTGCAATGCTGCATCTTAAATTCTCTTCCACTACTCCATTTTTCAACCTTAAACGTTGGTGGCAAAATATACAACTTCACATTTACTCCCTTTCCCCCACAGAATACCCCACATTCCAAGGGATAGCCTCTACATTGATAAGCAAATCCAAACACATGATAACTCAAGTGGAAGTGGAAGCCATAGACTGATATGTTGGCCCATGGCCGCCACCTCTTCTCCAGCTCTTTACCTTTTCCACATATCACCTCCCAGCTTATTTCACCACCTGAGTTCACGTATCTCCTATCTTCTAGCATGTACTCCTTCTCTTCCCCTATCACCTTATTTTGACATCTTTTCCCTTTCTTTCCAGTCCTGAAGGATCTCTGCCTGAAATGTCAACCCCCCCCCACCCCCCACACCATTTCCATTGACGCTGCTCAACTTGCCGAGGTCCTACAGCATTTTGTTTGTGTTATAGTGGTGACTTACTTTGGTTCTGGAATGCAAACAGGTTCATAGAGTTCATCAAGCTTGTGTTGTACCAGATCTGGTAATTCACATCCACCAGCATTGTTGTCATTTTCAATTTCATCAAGATCCAGCTGGAATTCTTTTGGAACCGTGTGCGTAGACTCTGAAGCGGAGTGTGCATTATTGGAGCGTGCTTGACTGCAAGAAATATTTAACGTTAGGATCATGTTTTTTCTTAAACATAAGAAACTCCAAAATGCTGTAAGTTTATTAACAAATCATTTCTTATATTAATCACCATCAACCTCTCCAGTCCACCTCCCTGCTGACAGCTTGCACTCAAACATATTTAATTTGATTGGTATTACAGATCAAATGCTTCAATCACTTTCCAGTACTTTCTTTGTGTGGACATTTTCAGGCACATACTCAATTTCAGTGAATACCTTCCAACTATTGGCAATAGACAATTATTGGAACAAGCAGCAAATTTTCTTCTGTCACTCAAACATAAAAGCAAATTGTAGCAACATCAAGAGAGCAGCTATTTTAGCTGAAATCAGGACACAAACTTAGCAACATCTGGTGCACAAAACTTAACTATACAAACTCCAGATTCTGGCTAATTGAGCCAGCGGTTCAACGGTTATATGGGACAGTTGAAAGAACAAAAACAAAATCAAGAAAATAGCTGGGATTCCCTTTGTTTATTTGAGATACTATGGCATGAGGCAGTCAGTCAAATGCACTTGTGTGACCACTAGTCACTACATCTTGCTCAGTATGAACAGTGGTATCAGTTGCATGTGCTTGTGTTCTGTTACCCATTTGTGCTGACAGACTCTGATGGAAAAGCAATGATTTTTGTTACTCTTTTTGAAAAAAGAGATCACTACCACAAAAAGATTTGACACTAGCTGAAAAAATTACCCTACTGGACCAAATTAAAAGCCATCCACCTAACACCACTCATTGCCAGTTGGCAGAGATAACTGGAGTGCCAAAATCTACAATTGCACACTTAACACATCAGCAAGATAAACTGCAAGAAAAATGGGCATTACACAAGGGACAAGAGAAAACATCTCAAAAGGTAAAGATTCAGATGCTAAAGATCTCAATAAATGGTTTTCCATTGTAAATGGACAAGGTGTGCATGTCAGGAGACCAAAGTTTTAAAAAAAACAAGTCAGAAGAGTTAGCTAAAAAGATGTGTCACGAAGAATTTAAAGAAACAAATGGTTGGGTGATGTAGGCACCACATTAAATTCAAGAAAGCACACAGTGAAGAAAGTAGTGCTGATGCTCCAAGTGCAGAAAGATGGAAATCTACAAACCTCCCGACTTGCTTCAAGAATTTTGTGTAAGTGATATCTGCAAAGCTGATGAAACCGGCTTCTTAAAAAATATATATTGTGCCATGCCAGACGGTTCTCTTTGCAACAGATGCTACATTATCAGGTTCAAAGAAAGTGGATTGCATAACTTATGTTGTCCAAGTATGTCACAAACTGATAAAAACAATCTGTTGGTTGTTGGGAAAAATGATAAACTCTTTTAAGGGGTTAAGAATAGATAGTTTACCAATCAAATACTATGCCAGCACTGTTTTATAGCAGTAATACAGGCAGTGTTCTTAATTTGTTCTGCATTTTATTCAAATACATAATTTGCTGCATAATTGAACCTTGTTTTTAAAATAGTTTTTTAACCACTTCCATGAAATTTCAGCTAATTGGGACAACCACTTAATTTGGCCAAAACATAATGCTCCTGATCTGTCTCAATTAACCAGAATCCACTGTATTTAGCAAGTCCGAGCTTTAAAGTCAGCTTAACAAGGAATCCTAACATCAGAAACCACCACCAAAGAAATTTATACATATGGCAGACTGTATTGCTTTCAATGTTTACAATAAATCCTAGAACAATTTAAACCCATACAGGGCAAATGCATCTGCTGCTGAATAAATCGTTGCATTAAACTAGATTCCGCTGCATTTAACATTTTTAAAACTGGGCATGTCAAGCTAATTTAGTAAGTCTTAGTTCTGAGAAGCAATGTGTACCATTATACAAAGTTTACAGTACTGTGCAAATGTCTTGGGCACAGCCCCAAGACTTTTGCACAGTACTATGTTGGTCTATGTGAAGTGGAGAGCGAGTTTGTAAATTCGACGGGAGCAAAGGATGTTGAGAATGGCAAGTGTGGAGCACTGCAAGAGGGGTGTGGGACAGGTGGCAGAGTAGGGGTGTCAGGGGCAGACACACTCAGCACTGATACACCAGGAAAGATAATTTGATTCCAAAAAAATTAGCTTTTTTGATCATTACAGAATGTCTCTCTGCAGCTTCTCGCTCCCTCTCCTCTGCGCTCTGCCTTCCCCTTATCCCCAACCATGATTCTCCTCTCCCTGCCCCCTACCCACTTAGTCCACAACACAGACCCACATCAAGAATCAGATTCATCATTCACGCCATGAACTATTTTTGTGGCAACAGTACAGTGCAATACATAAAATTAATACAGTACTGTGTAAAAGTCTTAGGCACCCTAGCTCTATGTGCCAGACTTCTGCACAATACTGCAAAAACTGCCATATTAATCATGAATGGCAGCCATTATGCTGGTTTGACAGCAGAACACTGCCAGCCAACAATAACAAGTTTTACTTACATTCGATAGGTTCGATACATTATTCTTTCCAGGGAAATGCGGTGAAAGAAGCCAGAACACAGATTTAGAGTTTAAGCACGATTATAAAAACAACAGACAAAGCACAACAAAAAAAGTTAAGTGAAGAAAATAGGCAGTTGTACTCAATATGATTTGACTTTAAACTACTTTTGAAGTCTTGGAAGGCAGAAATCCAATTCATTCACCCACAAGGCTTCTATACTACCCCTTCTCTCCCCTCCCACCACCCCCAGAAGTCTTCTATACTACCCCTTCTCTCCCCTCCCACCACCCCCAAAAGTCTTCTATACTACCCCTTCTCTCCCCTCCCACCACCCCCAGAAGTCTTCTATACTACCCCTTCTCTCCCCTCCCACCACCCCCCAGAAGTATTACTTTGCAGGGCTGCAGTAACAGGAGGGTTAGAATTACTTCAAATCATACATTAACACCCATTAGTAAACCTATCATTACTCGGAGAGAAGGCTGCTAATGAAACAGCTGAAGGCTAGATAAATAAACAAAATAAATAAAAAGGTATGATATTTTGGGCAAATGCTTTGAGATGCCAGTAATGGAGTTAGTTTAAACAAAAAGCCAAAAATTGCAGGATGTACAAGTAGATGATAACACTGGTACATAATCACCATCTACCTTAAAACTTACAATTATGCCAAAACCAGATTAGAAGCATTATGCCAACTACAATTAACCAAGTTTACAAACCACTTTAATAAGATCTTATTAAAGTGGCCCCAATTCTTTCAGATTTAACTGTGTATTAAAAGCTTGCACCTTCAA
This sequence comes from Hemitrygon akajei, assembly GCF_048418815.1. Lineage (NCBI taxonomy): Eukaryota > Metazoa > Chordata > Chondrichthyes > Myliobatiformes > Dasyatidae > Hemitrygon > Hemitrygon akajei. The sequence continues at coordinate 162,696,002 of NC_133129.1, read as the reverse complement.
GTTCTGAGATGGACCATTGGCAAGCTTGACTTCAATGGATAAACTTGACTTCTGTTCCAAAATGGAACATGCATACCCATCCATCCATCACAGAATTTGTTCTACACATTACTCTTCTACTGAAAACCAACTTGCTTCTCTTTCCCAGTTCTACTAAAGGACCACAGAGCCAAAACATCGGCATTTTCCCTCCAAGATGCTGCCTCACCTGAGGTTTTGCAGGATTTTCTGTTTTGTTACAGCTAAGCTTTGATATATATCATAGCGATCATTAAAAAAAAAATCACTGAAAATGCAGGTCACCTTTGCATGCACCCCGTCAACTCCAAACCACATCATTGTCTTGCTTCAAACAAGGACAAATCTTATTTCCAAACTAGTGACTAACTGCTTTTCACCTCAAGGCAAACTTTGACTAAGCAACACACACAAAATGCTGGAGGAACTCCGAAGGCCAGATATGGAAATAAATATTTCAAGACTGGAGAGAAAGGGAAAAAATATCACAATAAAAGGGGGGAAGGATAGCTAGAAGGTGATAGGTTAAGCCTGGTGGGCAGGAAAGAATCTAATAGGAGAGGAGAGTGGACCATCGTAGAAAAGGAAGAGGGGACCCAGGGAAGCTGATAGGCAGGTGAGAAAACGCAAAGGGCCAGAGTGGAGAATAGAAGGGTGGTGGAGACAAAAATACATTTTTTTTAAAACTGGAAGGAGCAATTGATATTCATCAGGTTTGAGGCTATACAGACAGAATATGAGCTGTTGCTCCTCCACCCTGATGGTGGACCTCATCCTAGCACAAGATGGCCACGGACTGACATGTCGGAAGGAGAATGGTAATTAAAATATTTGGCTACCGGAAATTCCCATTTTGGCAGATGGAGTAGAGGTACTCGAAGTGGTCACACAATTTATGACAGGTCTCACCAATTTAGAAGAAGCTGCACCAGGAGCATCAGATATAACAGACTACCCCAACAGATACACAAGGGAAGTATTATTTCACCTGGAGGGACTGTTTGGGGCCCTGAATGAAGGTTAGTGGGCAGGTGCAGCATTTTGGCCACTTGCAGGAATAAGTGTCTTGTGGAAGATTAGTGGGGAGGGACAAATGGATAAGGAAATCACAGAGGGAACAATCACAGAGCAGAGGGCGTGAGGTAGAACTATGATTGGTGGCAGGATCCCTTTGGATATGGCGGAAGCTGCAGAGGCCCACTGGGTGGTAGGCAAGGACAAGAGAAACTATCACTGTTAAGGCAGAAGATAGGGTGAGCACTGATGTTCGGGAAATGGAGGAGATGTGGGCGAGGGCAGCATCAGTGGTAGAGGAAGGGAAAATCCATTTGTACGAGGAGGACATCTCTGATGCACTGGAAAGGAAAGCCACATCCAAGAAACAGATGCAGCTGAGACAAAGGTACTAAGAAAAGGGAATAGCATTTTTATAGGAGAAAGGGTGGGGAGACACACATTCACAAGTTTAAAAAAAGATGTTGCTTGACAGTTTGTCTCCACAGACTGAGAAAGAGGGACATGTCAAAAATGGACCAAGTGAATTTAAGAGCAGGGTGGAAGTTAGAGGCAAAGTTGATAAAATTGAGAAGTTCAGCATGTGTGCACAAAGTAGCATCAATGTAGGGTTTGACTAAGCATAACACAAGGAGAACCACTGCATTATAGCCACTCAGGTAATGAAAATTTACCCTTACAGAATTCACAGATCACTACCCCAATTTATAAATTTGCTCTTATGGAATTTGTGAAAATATAATTTTTCCAACTCTGAATTGGTCCTGCTGTATGGGACTTTTAAGGGAGCAACCAGTGCCCAACTTCTTTCAGCTGCTTTAATCATGGCATTTTTGTTAATACACCATAAATGGTGGTTTGTTTACAAGTGACCAATATCCAAAATTACTAGCCCTTTTCTCCAAATCCTCAAAACTGGGGTTGCAACATTTATCCAGAAATATTGTATGAAATTTGCTTGAATCAAACTTCTACTATTGTCCTAGTTCTGAAAGAACCATCAAGTAAATGACACTGTGCAACTTCTTACTTTTTACCAGCACTCCTAAACATAGTTGAACGAAACACTGGCTTCAATCTCTTATTTGTTGTCCAGTTGTGTAAGCTACTCAACTCCTACTCATCCAGCCAATCACCCACAACATCTCCTCATCTCATTCACACAATCAGATTCCTAAGTCCTCCGTAGATCTAGCTTTCTGTTTGAGAAGACATGTTAAAAACAATATGAATTAGCCAGATTTACTTTATTTCAAGGGAAACTGCTGACCAAATTTTTACTCTATCTTGTGTGGTAGTATTTCCTTTTGGTTTCACTGTAGAGTTGGCTCCCTCCCTAAACTGCTTTACAATCTTCAATGTCAATCTTCTGGAAAATATTTATCCATTTGTAGTAACATTACTTTAAGCCTTGTGTGTGTTTTATACGTACTGCTTTGTGCACCTTGGTCCAACGGAACACTTTGGTTTGGTGGTATACATGTAATGACAATAAACTTGAACTTGACAAAGCTTTGATTCCACCAGGCCAAATACCCTCTTATGGCATGTAGACAAGGATTCACAATGTCCTTGTTGCGCTGCTTGGAAAGACTTACTGCATTCAAAGGTGCTATTTAACTGCAGGGTGTTGTTGACCAATGTTTTGAACTCCATTTACAATTCCCCAGATAAATTTAAAAAAGAGTTAAGCAGCAGCATCTAGACAAATAGGATTTGCACTACATAATATCAAAATTAAAGGAGTGGGCACAAGTAACCAAATTAAATACTCCTGCTGTGCTGTTATTTCATTATCCAAAGCATTCAAACAGAACAAATTCTTGCATTCAAATTACATGCCTATAGGATTCTCAACCAAGGATTTTTATAAAGTTATGAATCAACAATGGGAATCAGGTTACCCTCAAGGAGGGTGATATTTATTCCTTTTCTTCTGTCAATTATTTATCATCTATGTTCTCTAGCAACCAAACTCTTCAAACTTCACTATTAACTTTCTCATCTTAAAGAGCAATCCCATCTTCTTTAGTCCATTGATCAACTCAGTCATTTTTCAACAGGCAGTTATGGAACAATTCGATAAATACTAGTTTAATGTCAACTAGAGGTATAGTATCAGGAAAATTGCATCAGTCGTATAGGCCAATTATGAAAACTGCTTTCCATAATTATGACCATATTCTTAATTCTCAACCCCAGGCACAAAACTACAGTCTTACTGAAGAGGTGAGAAAGACGTTAGATCTTTGAGGATAATTATTTTTTCTATATTTTGTTAATTCTATTTTGTAATTAGTTAAGTAAAATAACATTTTAACCATTTTAAAATAGACTTGGAATCAAAATTAAAATATAAATTGCAGGGGATGTAGAAATATGACAGGTTAATTGTTAGTTTTAATAAGTTTAACCCAAGATCATAAAACTAAACTAGACAATATTGATTAAAAAAGTGGCTTATTTCTACCCAATCATTAAAACATTACACATTCAGACTGCAGCTGACAGCAATCCTAAAACTACTGATTTGAACAAAAGGAAAAAAATCTGTACATTGACTAAAGGTGTTTAAAAAGTAGGCCTTTCTTAGACTATTTGTACACAAGATTAAGACATTATTAGAAAGCTTCAACTACTCTCAAAACTTGTCAATTCAACATGTATAATATAAACTTAAGCTCATCTTCAGTCATTCAGATAAATCAAGATGACGTTAACAAATACATCCTGTAATAATCATTCAACAAATCCAGCCTGGATTATAAACCAGAAAGTATTCACTGAAAACTAGTCAACCTTTTCCTACTGTTCACTTCCTTTTCCAAGTGTTGATTACATTTTTCATCAGATTATAGCAAAGAAATGGGAGTTATTCAACTAGGATAATTTCAGGTTTAGCCGGTGATAAATCAAGCTCAGATAGATGAATGAAGCATCACTGTGAAACACATACCAGACTAGCAATCTTAGCAGACTAATGGATATTATTTTTGTTAATATACCCTAATGTCTTTGTTTACATTGCACAGTAAGAATGAGTAAATATAAGTAATGCTAACAATACTTCTATCTTCAAAACACCACTTGCAAATTGGTTTGCATTCTGGACTAATGATTCCCAAACAACTAAATACTGTATTTTTGTAGCTTTATTGTAATTGGTATTAAGTTAGCAAAATGAAAATGGTTGCAATCACTGCTCTTCATGAATATCTAGCTTTAAAGTTCATATTTGAATGATAAGCAAGAATTAGACTTTCCCATAATGGTCCACCAGCAATCTAAATAACTAGTGATAGGCCATGGATTAATAGAGCATACACCCTTAATTTCCAGAGGATTTCAGCAAAGTATACAGAAAACATCCAAATGTTAAAAAATTCAACTGATGCATGTTGTGAATTTCATACCAAAATATATTCCTTGTTTATGGTAATGGAAGGAATGCAACTGTTGCATTCCTCAGGGAAAAATGCCTCACCAATACCACGTGAGCAATACTACCTAAACAGCTAGGCTTTATCTGAACAGAAGCAGAGGTAAAAATAGAATTTTACAATCCTTGGCAAACTCTGGTTAATCAATTTATAATACTAAAATCAGGCTTGCAACCAGACAAGACAATTCAATTAAATTTACGTCCTTCATAACTCCAGACATTGGAAGGTAAAAAAAAGTGGCAATACATCTGAAGCTAAGGCCGAGTTACACTGTTAAAAGTTACAACAGCAATATACACAAAAGGTAATTTTTTACTCTATGCAGGACATCTGAAAAAACGTAATTCTATGGGGAGCCAAAGCAAGCTAAATATTCTAATGTAGTAATTCCAACTGGTAGCACCAAAAACCAGTTGTTAATAACCAGTTCTTAAACAAAATTTCAGCACCAGATCAAAGCAGAAAGAATTTCAGGTGCAACCAATGCGCTGTAACTAATTTTTCCTCGTGCTTTTAACTGAAACTGAACTACTCTTCTTTCTGTTTTATTGATTTTATGGGCAACCTCAAGCTGAAAATCCTAGTACCACCTACCACTGCCTCTAATGAAGTGTTCAAATACATCTTTCATCCTTCTGTATGCTTGGCCCAAACCACCTATTTGCCTTTTACTTGAGTTACAAGGCCCTGTCCCTGTGAACTGCCCATAGCCTAGTTTGCAAAACCAAAATGCAACAGTGAATGAAGTTCCCGCAAGGCAGAACATAGTCACAACAGCACACAAATCCATCACATCAGTCTCCCCAAAATTTGTTTGTATGTAGATGCTGTACACAAGTTGGGCATTTGAAAACTGAAATGAACCTGTAATCTTCCCATTATTTAGTTCAGGCTCCTTTTTTTTTAAAAAAAAAAATAAGAAATTTACTATACACAGGGGAGTCACTTGCCTCTTAATGGTCATGCCAGTTAAAAATGAACTTGTTTTACTTAAAACCTTACTTCCAAAGATCTTGGACTACTTGACCGACAAGTTATGGGTTTTCAAAAAAAAAAACTGGATGGAAAAAAGTGCTCATTCTCAAAATCATGCACCTCCCATTATGGAGACAAGTTTGCTCTATTCATCTCAGGCAGAATTATAGTCAATGTTTCATAACTGGTATTAATATCTTAGGCTGGTCTTGGCATGGGAACAAAGTTAAAGAACAAAAGCTGATATGTTCCATTGTTAACAGCCTGCAGACAGACTCAAGGCTGATAAGATGCTCATTTTAATGCAAGCACATCAAATCATCTCCATGAAGCTAGAACATGGCAAGCAATCAACAGGATGGGGTTCATACTTGCTTAAAAATCCTTCGGGTACAGAGACTTTTCAAAAGGGGATGCATTTCAATTGCAAATTTAGCATTTATTTAGCATTTAGCATTTATTTAAAATATTAACTGGAAGAGAAAGTGAAATAATTTTCTGTTGCAATCCAAAACTTAATTAACTACAGCCAGTGACCTTTAAACTTACAATATAGTACTGAGCTATCAATCAAGGAACCCCCAAAGGATGCTTCTTCAGAGGAAAAAGAAACACTAAATTTTGTAATGATCCAATCATAAAAACAAGTCAATGTTCAAAATACAAATTTTGCCATTTGAACACCGACACTAAATGCTCACCACTGTTTGGAATATTATATTACATACAAAATGAAAATACACAAATTATAGGATGTATGATATAACAACTACAATTAAACAGAGGCACCCTCATCATAAAGCCAACATGAAAATTGTTTTGGATTGTTCATTCCTCCTTGAGAAACCAAGGAACAGGATACACTAAAGTAAAATGACCACTGCTTCTGATCTGGAATCCTGGGACAAATCAACTTTTATGGTTCGAAGGAAGAGTCCTAACAGATCAGTAATACTAAGGGGTTGGGTCAAGTTTTTAAAAACAAAGGACAAATAAAAACAAACAAAAAAATCCATTAAGAATTCATAGTTAAATTGTCGAGGAAGCAGCATTGAAAGAGATGAGGGGTTGTGCTTTGGCATCAATTAATCTGGGCATCGTGCAACTAGGTGGATCCAATAAGGAAATGTGTACAAAGATGAGAAAATTTACAGATGTTGGAAATCCAATCACAAAAAATGCAGGAGAAACTCAGGAGGTCAGGCAGCATCTATGGAAAAGAGTAAACAGTCGACAATTCATGCCGAGACCCTTCATCGGGACTGGGGGGTGGGGGGGGGAGGAGGATGGGAAGTTAGAACAAGAAGGTGGGGGGAAAAGGAGGAAGTAACACAAGGTGGCAGGTGATAGGTGAAACCAGGAGAGGGAGGGTGAAGTAAAGAGCTGAGAAGCTGATAGGTGAAAGAGATAAAAAGGGCTGGAGAAGGAGGAACCTGATAGGAGAGGGTAGAACAATGCTCCCTTTAAGGTAGGTGCACACACAGATCTTTTGCTACTGGTGCACAAAGGAATTTAACCTGCACACAAAAGGTTGTCAACCCTCTACCTTGTTTGCATGTTAAATATATTTCACGATTGTACACAATCACATTTTCTTTTCCGGTTTCTGACGTGGATAGCGTTTACAACGTGAAGTTCCTGATGATTCATTTGCAGATTTTAGAACTAACTTATTTATACTGCTTTTATTGAAGAAATTGTTGATTCACTATGTGAATTCTAAAGAAGCAAAGGGCATTAAGTGCACAAGAACTGCTAGTCCATTTAAGCAGAAAGGCTTAATGAAAACTGTATAAACTGCTGTACCGAAAGCTTATGGAGATCAGGAACATGTAGCTACAAGAAATGCTTATATACATTACAGAAACTGATGTCACCTGTGTGTATTGTCATGATACTATAGTTGAAGAATTTGTAAGTGGGAAGTAGTGGAGTAATATCTGGAAATTTGACTTTTTAAAGTGTCACTTAGCAAGCAAATCACATATGGACAGTGTGCAAGAACTCAGCGAGAAAAACCTTCATTACGTGCTACAGGCCAGTTATGTATGCTTTGAGAGAATACAGGTGAACGAAAGTGAAAACAATTAAAACCAGAGGAGATCTAAGATTTTATTGACCGTGTTTTGCTAGCTCTATATATAAAGTTCACTCCACACATGCTGTTGTCATTAGCAAAAAATTGCCAGTACAAGAGTCTTGCACACGCTGGTCATTACAAATTAGAGGGAACACTGGAGTAGAAGACTATGGAAGGGAAGGGGGAGGAGCACCAGAGGTAAGGAGATAGGATTGGGGGGGGGGGGGGGGGGGGTGAAAACCGGAATGGCAATGGTGGAGGGAAGGGACAATTAACGGAAGTTTGAGAAATCAATGTTTATGCCATCAGGTTGGGGACAACCTGATGGCATAAACATCGATTTCTCAAACTTCCAGTGATTGCCTCCACCTCACTATTCCCATTTCCCCCTCTCACCTTTATCCTTACCTGCCCATCTCCTCCCCCTTCTTCCATGGTTTCCTATCAGATTCCCCATCTCCAGCCCTCTAGCTCTTTCAATAACTTCCCAGCTCTTTACTTCACCCTCCCGGTTTCACCTATCAGCTTGTACTTCTTCCTCCCTACCCCACCTTCTTGCTCTAACTTCTCAACTTTTCTCCCCCAGACTTGAAGGACCCTGGCCAGAAAAATCAACTGTTTACTCTTTTCCACTGAAATGTGCAGCTGCCTGCAGACAAATTATTTGTCATTTATGTGATGAACACTCTCAAAAGAGCCAAACCTTTACAAAATTAAGAGATTTTAGTTAACAATGCTGTTCAATATTTAACCATTCCCCTTGCTGTTTGAGATCATGCACATATTACAACATGTACATACTTCAGCTTGGATGGCACTTCCTCACAGCCCTTTCGTGGTGTGGCTGCATTTTGATTCATTCCCTGTGGTCTTTGAGCCTTCTCTTCCAGTTGTTTTATAGATACAGTCGAACTCTTTTTAGCTGATCGCTTGATTCTTTCCTCCAACATGCTCATCTCCTTCTCAGAAAGCTAGAAATGCAGAAAATGCAAATCCAAGTAGATAAAAGTCAGTACATATTTTAAATTCAATACCAAAATCCATAGATTATAAATAACTTTTAAAACAAATGTATCAAATTTAGTTTTAATACAAAAAATTTAGTACTCCAGCAATAAGACTTTACAAAGGCAGCTCATGTTAATTACAGATATTTGTATGGAAAGATTATAAAATTGACATTGTTATGGCTACTAAGAACTACTGTGCTTGAAAATAATCAGATTCCAGTTGATTGGGACACATGAGAATCAGTACATTTTGGCCCAATTAAGCAGCTGTCCCAATTAGCCATTTTCATGGAAATACAGTAGTTAAGGTATAAAAGAGACAATGGAGTAAAAATGTATTTAAATTAAACACAGAAGTTAGAACATTACCAATAGTAGTACAGTACTATAAAATTGTATTAGCCCCTGACAGTTAATGACTGAAGAATTAATTCAGTGCAGAGTATAGATAATGGACTGCCTTAATATGTTAATGATGATTTCATCCTCCAAATCTTCCTTTTCATTGTAGCATTCATCATTGCCAACACCTTCAAATTCTTCATAGCTTCTAACTTCTGGAGTAAAATCATTTCATTTTTACTCCCAGCCATTTCTGGCATCTCCAAGCCTGAATGCTTGAAAAATGTAGTGAGCAAGACAATTCTCACCAAATAAATGAAGGGTACCCCAGCTATTTTCTTGATTAGCTTTTGTTCTTTAAGAGTTGGCTCAAATAAGCAATTAACCAGTGGTCCAATTAACCAGAATCCACTTAATAGATGATCAAATAAAGTTGACCAGGGGCAGAGGTTGAAACAAATGAATAGTGCACCTGAAAGGAAGACTGCAAAGTGCCCACTTGTTTCAACAGCCAACAGATAATAAGGCAATCTCAAATTAAGAGTTTCCAGAGTTGTTTGAATTTGACAATTCTCTTGTACTGACTAACCAAGCACAGGGAGATTGTATCAGACATCAAATGTTTATCAAGATTAAGGATCACTTCAAAACGAAGCACCCATCAGTTTGGAACACCTTGTAATTCGCAAATACTTTATTATATAATGATGCATTCACACAGCAACTTAAGACAAGAACCAAGTTGAATACAAGCCAGCCTATCAGAATCCTATCACAAACTAATAGTAAGTTCTTGCAGGGATAATTTTAAAGAACCTTTGCTCCTGTCTCCTTTTAAAGTCAAAAGATGAAGTGACAATGTAGATTTAAGCTTCTACATTACTGGATACCATTTTCTTAACTGATACTAGTACTTTTCATTTCACTAGTATCCATTTTCTAAGCTTGTCACATTGATCACCATTTCTCCTCCATTTTCTGAAACAGACATGTCACAGAATATTTAGTTCTGAAACTGTTACAACACTGCAACCACAACCCTCAAAACTGCTGGTCTATATCCATAAATTTCTACTTGCAACAAAATTCAACATTATGAATTCTGCCCTCTTGAATTCTTGCTTTTTTCAGAAATGTAACCACTAAAGTTTAATACATTAATTACAATCAAATTCTCAATTCTTCAGGACAATCCAGTACAAGTGGAAGCTGGCTCGTTCCCCAACAGTGCCAGAGGCTCAAGCCTCTAACACTTAGAATTGTTTGTTTTGCCCCACAAAGAGCACTGGAGGAACTCTATTGGACAAGCAGCACAAATAGAGGGAAACAGTTGAGTTTGGGTTAAGACCCTTAATCTAGATTGAAAGAAAGGTGGAAGGCAGGGGGTTGAGCAAGAGCTAGCAAGTAATAGGTGGATCCAGGTGAAGTGATCGGGCAGATGAGGGTGAGAATAAAGTCGAAACCAGGAGGAGATATTGGAGTATAAAACTATAAATTTACCAAAACTATGAAGTCAGTTCTGAGCTTGCTATTTGCTATGCATGTACTCAATTTAGTAGAATGAAATCTTAGGAATGTAGAGGTAGCTAAAGAGCTAAAGAAATGTAGATTAGAACATTGCTCAGTTCTGAGTTTGCTATTTGCTATGCATATATCCTAAAAATGTAGATGACAATGGTGTGTTAATGAGAGGTAGCTACAGAAAGAGCTTGCTATTTGCTATGCATATATCCTAAAAATGTAGAAGACAATGATGTGTTAATGAGAAGTAGCTAAGAGATATAGATTAGAACATAATTAAGTCAATTGATAGAAATAGGGACAATGATGTACGTGAGGTACGTGTAATACGCAACTAATGCAACTGGACCAGGAGATTGCTATAAAAAATGCTGTGTCCGGGGATCGGTGGGCAATCAGCGACTAGCTCAATGACTGTCTCAGCTTTGATTTGCAAATAAAAGTTTAACCCTTCTTGAAGAATCTTCTGCGTCTCTTGCTCATTTGTGAGGCACGAAAAACCACGACAAGAGACAGGTGGAGGTGACAAAGAGCTGAAGGATGGTCGAGCATGGAGAGAATGAGGTGGGAAGGGGGGGAAAAAAATCAGTGGAAGGAGTGTGGGTGAGAGAAAGGTGGACAGAGTGGGGGAGTGGGAAAGACATTGATGGTGAGGAGACCAAAAAATAAGAAAATAGTAGAAATGGGACAGGGAGAGTAGTTACAGGAAGTTTGAGAATTCTACATTCAAGCTGCCAGATCGGATACGAGGTGTTGTTCCCCCCAATTTTCATTGGCTGTGATCTGGTTGTGAAGGAGACCATGGACAGACATGTTGGTGTGAAAATGTGAAGTGGAATTGAAATGGCTGGCCACCAGTAGACAGGACGGAGGTGTTTGACAATGAAAGTCCTCTAATCTATACTTAATGTCACTGATACAGACCTGCACTTGCGGCAATAAATAATACCAACTGATTCACGTATGAAATACCGCTTCATCTGGAAGGACTGTTTAGGGCGAGGGAGGTACTCAAGGGGGAAGGTTTAACACTGTGCAGTTAAAGGGGCAAGTGCCCAGGTAAAGGGGGAAAATCAGTGTGGAGGGATGAACAGATGATAATTCACCACAGAATTTTCTCATGTTTCCTTAACATTTTGTGGCAGGGTTCAAACATTGTTACAAAGAAGCTTCTAGCTACTGTTTCATTAAAGATACAGATATGAAACTGACACTAGAAATTACCCAGAAACTTTCCCAGCCTCACTTCCCAACAGCTGGTTAAAAGTTACTCCTCTCTAGTAGGGCCATCTACATATTTGGAAAATTTTATTGGACACAGGTTCTACCTTGTGATCCTACTATCATAACCCAATTATTCCTACAGTTATTTGAAATCTTCCTATACACTTAATCTTGTTATTCCCACTGACCATTGAATATTCAATAATACAATCTCAAGACGATTTAACCCTTTCCTTATTTCAAAATTCCACAGAGCCTCAACAGACAATGGCCCACTGTTCTTCCTAATCAAAAATGCAATCCCTTGCTCTCCTATCTCCATCACACTTATAGCATCAATACCTCACACTTGACAACACTGTAGTGCCAGCCCTGCCTATCCCTCAACCATGTTTCTGTAATAACTCTAATGGCACAATTGCTATTCCATACCCCAAGCTCATCTGTTTGATCTGGCAAGTTTCTAGTAATAAAATAAAAATGTAGTTGAGCCCTGCCTAACTTGCTGAGTTCCTTCAGCACTTTGTGTGCGCTAGCCCACAAATTGTTCCTCACTCGTTGCTTTAACTTTCTCATCTTCTGTTACTACTACTCTGGTCAGGTAGCTCCAGCAAGTACCCCTGCCAGATATTCGTTGCGTCTGAACTGACAGTGAGGGAAACAAATCTCTCTTCCACAGGCTATATCTTTCTCAAAAGACACCCCAATGATCAAAGAAAATAAATCCCTCTCTCATGCAACAGATCAGTGATACATGCATCTGCCCTATCCTTCTATCCCTACCCTCACTGAATTTTTAACAAAAGCTATGTAGCAAGAGAAACTGGAGGATGAGTGGTACTACAGCAAAGTACTGGAGTAATTACTCAGTTCCTAGAGTCCTGGACAACTGTTCTGGAGAGTTATTGGTCTGTTATCCAAATTTTTAAAAAAATTAAGCATCAAAACAAAGCCTACATATTATTTTTTAAAAAACACCATCTTAGCCACCTTTGAAAAATAATGTGGAGTCTGCCATCTTTTTGCAATCAGGCCTAGATGACCTCAGCACTATAACTGATTTTAAAACTTCACTAGTCAATTAACACCTACATCCTATAAATTTAAAAGAGCATTTATTGGTCAGCTCAACATTGAACATATTGATACCCTTAGTTCTAATCAACAAGCTCCAAAATTCCCTCTGCAACTGGAGCTTTGACTTCGTCACCGGAAGACCAGTCTGTGCGGATCAGAAACAGAATCTTTTCAGTGACATTGGTGCACCTCAAGGATGTGTGCTTAGCCCACTACCCTAGCCCCTCTAGCCCTACAATTGTTTGGCTAGGCGCAGTTCATAAATTTGGCAATGACAACTTTTGTTGGCAGAATTTCAGATGCTGATAAGGCATACAGGAGTGAGATAGATCAGCTGGTTGAGTGGTGTAGCAGCAACACCCTTACACACTCAACATCAGCAAAAGCACAGAATTGTTTGTGGACTAAGGAAGGTGAAGTCAAGGGAAAACGCACTAGTCCTCATCGAAGGATTGGCAGTGGAAAAGGTGAACAGTTTCAAGTTCCAGGTCAACACCCGAGGGTCCACCCTGGGCCCAACATATCAGTGCAACTACAGAGGCGGCACAACAGTAGCTATATTTCATTAGGAGTTTGAAGAGAATCGATATGTCACCACTTTTCCAAATTTCTGCAGATGTGCCATAGACAGCACCCTATCTGGATGCATCTCTGCCTGGTATGGAGGTGCCACTGCACGATTGGAAAAAGCTACTGAAAGTTGTAAACTCATCCAGCTCCATCATAGGCACTAGCCTCCCAGCAACCAAGATACCTTCAAAAGGTAATGCCTCAAAAAGAGAGTATCCATCATTAAGGACCCCCACCCAAGACATGTCCTCTTCTCATTGCTATCATCAAGGTGGTGATAAAGGAGCCTAAAGACACACAATGTTTCATGAACACAGCTTCTTCCCCTCTACCATCAGATTTCTAAATGGACAAAGAACCCATGAACACTACCTCTATTCCCCCCCCTTTTTATGCTTATTTTTCTTTCTTGTATGTAAATATTGCAATTTTTAGTTTTTATTATGCATTGCAATGTATTGCTGCTGCAAAACAAATTTCACAACATATGCCAGCAACATTAAAGCTTATTTAGATTCAAGTCAAGCTAACTCAGGTCAATAGGTCTTTTCTTTCTTGTTTTTGTTTCAAAGTAGGTAACTTACAGCATATACTGTGAAAGAAGTGACAGAAAGGAAGTGGTAGAAGCATTTAAAAAGGTTCCAGATAGCCCTTCAACCCTTCCAGATAAGGATTCAAAACAACTACATACTGTATATACACATATATAAACTTCAACCATTCACACTTTTCCATTTACATTCGTCATAGTTCAAGCTATTTAACCACAACAACGTCAGACAAAAGTACACTTACATTCCCAATCAATTTAAAAACTTGGTCTCCACAAAAGTTGTAGACAGTAACCACTGTATTTAAGGCAGCATTACGGACTGATGTGTCTCTGTCTCCAATCTGACTTGCAATTTCTTTGAGTGCTTTGGCTGGAGATGGCTGGCAAACATTCAAATCATGAACTTCAATTAATGCACCCAGCTCTTCTAAGCACTCTGAAAATAAAGACAAAAAAATTATCTTTCATGTATTTACTACTGAACTCTACACATTTACAATCAACCCTTGTGGTTATAACTGTGTTTGTGTTAGTAATTACATAATGATTTAATGAATCTCAACAAGAACTCGAACTGTAATTGACTGGTGAGGTGCAGCTCAAACAACCAAAACTAAGAAATAGGGATGCTGGTATATACATGCTCCAGAATCTGTTTTAAGCTACAAAAATGAAAGTATTCACTAATGTACACTTGCCTGCTCTCTGCTTTGAGTTTTTGGATTTGAGTCCTTCCATAATTAAACTAAACATTTTACTAGCTGGATAAACTTTGCACATCATATTCAGGATGGATCGAACATCTTTCCGAATGACATCTTTTGGTTCTCCAACCTGAAGCATAAATTACCTATAGATTAATTCCACACTCTACAGATTTATACAAATCAGAGTATGAACTATTCACAACTCCATATGTTGAAGTCCAGAGTTAAAAGATGGTGAATTCCCAATGAAGTATTTAGTTTCAATAAACATCGGACTGTTCAATTTACACGGAACCCCAAGTCATTTGAAAAATATTAATTTTCATCTTGCTTTGAGAATAATCCCAAATTCTGAACTAAGATCTTATTTTGAAAGGTTTCCAGAAACCCATCACTCCCTAATCCTATTATTTGCCCCCAACCCTTTCCAACATAGAGGTTGACCTGAAGATACATAAACAGGAACAATGTTCTACAAAACAATATTCATTCAATAAAAGTTACTGCTCAAGTGGATTAATCTTACTTCTGTTTTAAATGTTGAAGACAGCTTACATTTGTTAGTGTTTCTTAAAGATACTCCCAATCCATCCACATAAGGCAAACTCTTAACTATTTCTTTTCTTTGAAGTAATGCATTATAAATCTTCAAGTTTAGCAAAATATGGATACATTTCTTGCAAATATTTCTGTTGATATTTTCACTCAGACTGTTTAACTCACTGTATTTTTGCTTAATTTCAGAGCTGTTATCAAATCCCACTATTCTCAGATTCGTAAGTTTTTTCAACAACACTGACCCTTCAAATGTCTTTGTATCAGTATTGCTCTTTGCTAAACTAACTCTTAAAATTTATATCTGTGCCACTACTGGCAATGCTCTCATGGACATCTGTTCATGAGATACGTACTTTGTCAAAGATCCTTTAAAGCCCAAAATGACAATTTCTAATTACTTCCATTAGATCTAGTACTTCAATATCATTTTCCACCTTTTTCAATAGGTTTCCTAACCACAGTGTGGCCCATTTCATTTAACAGAAATGCAGCCAGTACTGGCCTCTTTCATTACTGGCTAAATAAAGACCAATTAAAAACTTGCAACTCCTCCATCCTGCGATTTTCATGAAAACCATCCTAATCTATAAAAGGATAATGGAAGTTGTCTATTATTGACCATCTTGAAGTTTCTACAACTTTGTTAAACTTGCACATTTGCTTCCCTTTATCCAATCAAGTGCTGTTCTGATGAATCACACACAAGCATATTTTCCAAATCCTTTCTTTAATCCCGCAACTATTTACTGCACTGTTATTGACCATATCCTATCCAATACAAAAAACAGATCTTTCTCTTCAATTTGCTAGGTCAGATTCAGCTGGCAGCTTATGGCCAAAGCTCTAACCCAGCCACAGCCACTTATGCAAATACACCCCATCTAATTAAGATTTTGCTGTAATTGCACTACAAAGCCATTTCTGGACTTATTACATTGTTGTTGCATACTTCCCACATCCTTCCACTCTTTAAACATAGTCAACTCTGTAGTATTGCAACTTGCGCTCTTCAAAAAATTTAGTTCCAAATTCCAAAATAAGGACCGACTCATTTTTGGTCACTCCCCTTCATAGATTAACTGCATTAAAAAAGTGCCAGTAATTTACCTTATTAATTAGGTACGGAATGAATGAAGTTGCCTCATTTTCAGTTAAATGATAATCTTCTTTGCTTAGCACTGTAAATAATAACTTCAAGTATTCAAGAACTTTCATCAGCACACTTGTGTTGGTGTCAAAAAATCGTAGGGTCACCCACTTCAGAATGAGATCCAGGCAAGCAACAGTCCCTTCCATTTCACTTTCCAAATGCTGCAAGAATACAAGTTACATATGAAGTTTAAAGACAGCCATGTCATTGAGCTAAAACCTATTGGTAAATTAATAATGGTCAACTTTATTTGCTTTCATGTGCACTGAACAGCAATTAATTAAGTGCAAATTAAATTAAATGTGCATCTTCCAAAGTTGCTATCAAGGGAGAAGATAACTCTCAATATTTGGTTTCTCTATCAACTTACCTAGTACAGCACTAAGATCCCTGTATTTTCATAATGAACTAAAACATGGATATCAAATAAGGACCAGTCCATTTTAGTAAAGTGTTTTTAGTTGTCTCAATTACTTTCAAGTAACCTTTGGTGAAGATGTGCTTTACATGTTATGGAATTTAAACCCTTAAACAATTATGGTTGAAGACTGAGACCATAATCTTGTCTTTCATCTTCTCCATCTCAAATTTATACTCCTATATTGTTGCTGTCTGTAGCTAATTCGGCAATAAATGTACCAGTTTATTTAGGTCATATGCTATACTATTTATTATCAAATCAATTTAGCAAGGGCAGCACCCAATTGCTTGATTTACTCAGTTTTCAGACAATTCAGTTAAAATCACTTACCTATAGCTTTTATCCCGCTAAAATACTGCAGGTGTTGTTTACTTAACCACTATATTAACTGTCCTAGCCTCAATATTATGAATTCGAGTTTAAAGTTCATTAATGATCACAGAAAATATTGCTATTTAATGCAATAATGAAAATAATAATTTCAATAGACCATGATACAATTTTGTTTTCCTGTTAATATTTTATAACAGTTTGTTGAACTGAATGGAATAAAGCTTAAATCAAGAATTTATCATATTTTGCTAAATATAACAGATGACAGTGATGTCAAAACAATTTGCAACAAGAATAGTTTATGAATGATCACATTCTTCTTAGTAATTGCTAAATTACAATTTTGAATAATTTATAGTTACACAGAATAATTTATATTTTATTGTTACTGAACAGGTAGTACTTGTGCAAATAGCCCTTTCACCAAAATCAAAACATACAAGCTTCAAGATAGTGATAACTTGGCTCTGTTAAAGTAGAAAGTTCAGAAAACATTCAGCAGATGAGGCAGAGGGAAAGAGAAGAATCAATGTTCATGTCAATGATCTTTCTCAAGATAAACATTACTGATCAAATCATAAACAAGGAAGATCGGATGTTTCTTTCCAGAGATGCTATCCAATCTGCTGAGCATTCCCAAAATACTTGTTTTCCAGCATTTTCAACAAATCCTTTAACAAGCAACACTTTGGACTTAAAACAAACGATAGCATCCAAGGATTCTGTTTATTTTAACAAATCATATATTGTTTTGGCCAAAGTCTATGTAAATTACTCTGAATATGGAAGAAATGCAGCCAGTGTTATACAAATTCAATATACTGTATCAGCACATGATACACTATACAACACATCATAGCTAACACTAAAATGAATTTGTGACTTGGAAAGTCAGCTTCACACGATTGCCAAAAAATGGATGTTAAGCTTTGGGAATAGATAGATAGATAGATAAGATACTTTATTCATCCCCATGGGGAAATTCAACTTTTTTTCCAATGTCCCATACACTTGTTGTAGCAAAACTAATTACATACAATACTTAACTCAGTAAAAAATATGATATGCATCTAAATCACTATCTCAAAAAGCATTAATAATAGCTTTTAAAAAGTTCTTAAGTCCTGGCGGTTGAATTGTAAAGCCTAATGGCATTGGGGAGTATTGACCTCTTCATCCTGTCTGAGGAGCATTGCATCGATAGTAACCTGTCGCTGAAACTGCTTCTCTGTCTCTGGATGGTGCTATGTAGAGGATGTTCAGAGTTTTCCATAATTGACCGTAGCCTACTCAGCGCCCTTCGCTCAGCTACCGATGTTAAACTCTCCAGTACTTTGCCCACGACAGAGCCCGCCTTCCTTACCAGCTTATTAAGACGTGAGGCGTCCCTCTTCTTAATGCTTCCTCCCCAACACGCCACCACAAAGAAGAGGGCGCTCTCCACAACTGACCTATAGAACATCTTCAGCATCTCACTACAGACATTGAATGACGCCAACCTTCTAAGGAAGTACAGTCGACTCTGTGCCTTCCTGCACAAGGCATCTGTGTTGGCAGTCCAGTCTAGCTTCTCGTCTAACTGTACTCCCAGATACTTGTAGGTCTTAACCTGCTCCACACATTCTCCATTAATGATCACTGGCTCCATATGAGGCCTAGATCTCCTAAAGTCCACCACCATCTCCTTGGTCTTGGTGATATTGAGACGCAGGTAGTTTGAGTTGCACCATATCACAAAGTCCTGTATCAGTTTCCTATACTCCTCCTCCTGTCCATTCCTGACACACCCCACTATGGCCGTGTCATCAGCGAACTTCTGCACATGGCAGGACTCTGAGTTATATTGGAAGTCTGATGTGTACAGGGTGAACAGGACCGGAGAGAGTACGGTTCCCTGCGGCGCCCCTGTGCTGCTGACCACCATGTCAGACCTACAGTCTCCCAACCGCACATACTGAGGTCTATCTGTCAAGTAGTCCACTATCCAATCCACCATGTGAGAGTCTACTCCCATCTCCGTTAGTTTGTGCCTTAAGATCTTGGGCTGGATGGTGTTAAAGGCACTAGAGAAGTCAAGGAATGTAATCCTCACAGCACAACTGACCCCATCTAGGTGAGAGAGTGATTTGTGCAGCAAATACCCAACTACTGATGATATCTTGGTATTCAACAGCTATGTACAATCAAAAGAAAATTAATACATTCTAGAGTTAGTCAAAAATTGTGTACGCTTACATGCATTAAATATTCTAAAAACAGGAAAATAAAAATGAGTTTTACATCCTTGTGGCTGCCTTTCTTTTGCTACTTTAAAATCTTACTGCATACAGATTTGGCACTCAAGAAGGTACAAAATACTTCAAACTATGCTTTTTTGCTCCAGCTATTGACATTGTCAAAATAATCACAGTTCATAAACACGCATTAAGACCATCAAAATAAAACTAACTTTAAATTTCTTACCTCAAGCAAAACAGTTAAAGCTTTAATGTGGTGATGAAAGTCTGCATGAAACATTTCATCTTGTAACCACTTAGCCACACAGCTAGACATTTGAGTTTTCAATTGTTCTGAATATTCATCCCGCGGAGTTGTGAAATTCCATTTCAACACCTAATATAAAACATGCGTTTAAATAAAACTAGAAATCGGATTGAAAAATGTTAAAGATGTTCGTAAGCATTCAAACAGACAATTCAACTCAGTAATCAAACCAAAGCTCTTACCTTTAAAGCCCTTTCATCCTTTACTCTTTGCTCTTTTGCATTTGGAACAATTATGAAAATAGGACCAGACTTATCATCATCATCTTTAAGGTTTGGCTTACTTGGCACTTTCTTATTGGGTGCAGACTGGAAAAAGTAAAAATCAATAAAATATATCCCACTCACTCAAAAATAGAAGCACCTATCAATGTTATGGAGTTAGGCAGTGCACCAACCCACTCAACAACTTCAATATTTTGGATAAACGTATCTTTCTCAAAATAGTAAAGAAAAGATTTTTGAAACCAACAAGACTACACCAGGTCTCAGTCTAAAATCTTGCCTATCCTTAAACCAGTAAACCTCCCCCACCCCACGTCTTTGAAACACTGTACCTGTACCCACTCTACAGCTTTCTCTAGGAATATAATCAATTTACAGTACTATAAAAAGGTGTTCACCCCTCTTGGATGTCTCATATTTTGTTTTACAACATTGAATCACAGTGGATTTAATTTGGTTTCTTTGACACTGATCAACAATAAAAGACTCATGTCAAAGTGAGAACAGATCTCTACAAAGTGATCTAAATTAAATTACAAATATAAAACAAAATAATTTATTGCATAATTACTCACCCCTTCAAGTCAGTATTTAGTGAATGCACCTTTGGCAGCAATTACAGCCTTGAGTCTGTGTGGATAGGTCTATCAGCTTTGCACAGCAATTTCTCCTCATTCTTCATTACAAAACTGCTCAGGCTCTGTCAGAATGCATCGTATGTACATAGCCCTTTTCAAGTTGAGCCACAAATTCTCAAATGGGTTGAGATCTGGACTCTGACTTGGACACAGGATATTAACTTCGTTGTTTTTAAGCCACTTCTGTGTAGCTTTGGTTTTATGCTTGGGGTTATTGTCTTGGTGGAGATTTCATGTGAGCTTTTCTTCCCCCCCCCCCCCCCCAACAGTAGCTTTTTCTCTGCCACTCCCATTAAGCTGCAACTGGCAAAGCATCCAGGCAACAGTTGTATGCGCAGTCTCTCCTTTCTCAGCTACTGAAGCTTGTAACTCCTCCAGAGTTGTCATAGGTCTCTTGGTGGCCTCCCTCACTAGTCCCCTTTTAGCACGGTCGCTCAGTTCTTCAGGACAGCCTGCTCTAGGTAGATTTATAGTGTGCCATATTCTTTCCATTTCTTGATGATTAACTTAACTGTACTCCAAGGGATATTCAGTGACTTGGAAATTGACTTGTACCTAGCTCCTGCCTTGTGCTTTTCAATAACCTTTTTGTGGAGTTGCTGGGAGTGTTCCTTTGCCTTCATAGCATAGCTTTTGCCAGGACAGACTCACCAGCGGTTGGACCTTCTAGATACAGGGGTATTTTTACTACAATCAATTGAAACACCTTTACTGCACACAGTCTCCAAAAACAGATCTCCATTTAATTATGTGACTTCTAAAATCTATTGGCTGCACTAATGATAATTCGGTGTGTCATATTAAGGAGGGGGAATACTTATGCAATTAATTGTTTTATATTTGTAATTAATTTAGATCACGTTGTAGAGATCTGTTTTCACTTAGACACAGGAGTCTCTTTCTGTTGATCGTTGTCAAAAAAGATAAATTAAACCCACTGTGATCAACGTAACAATGTTGTAAAACAATAAAACATGGTAACTTCCTTGGGGGCAGGGGGAAGAATACTTTTGATAGGCACTGTACCTGCACCCTCCAGTCCCTTCTAAATCTTTCCCCTCCCATGTTATGTTAAATTCATGTCCTTTAGTTTTAGTCATCCTGAGCTTGGGAAAAGATCAAAAGCCACATTAGCACTGGTCTCATGATTCTATATCCCTTCCACAGGTTCATATGCTGCCCGAAAAGAAGTGCTGGCCTATCCAAGTAACTCAAACCCTCTAGATCTGCTAATATCCTTGTAACCTTCTCTACACTCTTTCCAGTTTAATGACATGCTTCTTATGGGTGGGCAACCATAAATGCACAGATTTCACCAACCAATGATTTATACCTTGACTTTGGAAGCAACTCCAACTGCTTTGCTTTTCTTAGTATCAGATTTGAATGCATCGGTCTCATCATTTGTACTGGCACTGTTCACACGTGCTGAAGCTATCAACAAAAATAGAATTTGGAACAAACATTTTAATAGGCTAGCTTAGTACTTAAGCCAAATAATCAGGTAAAGAAATAATTTAAAGAACACAATATTGATGATGAGTTTGCCAAATAGTTAAGAGCCATGCTGCTGACCCAAGGAGATAATGAAGCTAAAGTTTAAACATCACAATACTTCAGGATGAATTACTTATAAAAGTCAGATGAGTTATGAGTGCTTCCGAATACAAATGAGACAAACAAAAAAAAATTAAAAATTAGAAATCTCCATCCTGGGTGGTGGGGTAGAAATATATCTCTAACTAGGTGCAGGGCGCTTGTTCTTTTCACTAACCTGCAGGTCAACCTTGGGCAAGGTATAGCACCTGCTTAGTCTCCCCCACCCACCCAGATCAGGATCACGGGAGCAGGTGCTGGATTATCATATGAGCAGGTGGTACATATCTCAAGTGTGAGTTATGTGATCACTGACAGCAAGTAGACAATCTCCAAGTATCGATAATGGCTAGAATTAACCATCTTGTAAAAACACTGTCCAGAAGGCAATAACAAACCACTTCTCTCATTTGCCAAGAACAATCACAGTCATGATCACCCATGTCATACAACATGGCACGTAACGAATGAAACACTTTACAAGTTAAACACTGCAAAGTAAGTGGACTCTGAACAATGGAATATTACACTTACTTGCTATAAAAATCACAAGACATTGAAATGCTGATAGATCCCAGTTATCATAACAAATAACAAGCAAAAATCTGCAGAAGCTGGAAATCTGAGCAACACACTCAAAATGCTGGAGAAACTCAGCAGGCCAGGCAGCATCGATGGAAAGAGAATGGGAAGTGGAATTAAACTGGATGGCCACTGCGAGATCCCGGTTTTTCTGGCGGACAGAGCGTAGGTGGTTGGTGAAACGGTCTCCCAAACTATGTCAGGTGTCACCGATATACAGGAGACCACACTGGAAGCACTGGATACAGAAGATGACCCCAACAGACATGAAGGTGAAGTGTCGTCTCACCTGGAAGAACTACTTGTGGCTCGGAAAGGTAGTAGGGGAGGTGAATTACTTGTTCTGCTTACAAGTGCCAGGAGGGAGATCAGTGGGGAGGGACGAATGGACAAGGGATCTCTGCAGAAAGTTTTGGGGTGGGGGGAGTGGAGGGAGGAAAGATGTGTTTGGTGGTGGAATGGGGCATAAAATCTACAAAGGACCCTTTTAAACTTCAAAAATAGAAATGTAGGATAGATTAAATTTAGAACACATGTTTAGTGGAAGGATTATGTTACCTGCACTTGGTGGCCTGGCTGCAGCTGCATTTGATTTTGAAGACATTTTAGCTGGTGCTGCTGGCTTAGATGGTACAATGGCTTGTGCCTTCTCAAGAGCTGTCACCACTTGGTCTTTTGAGGCAGGCTAATGTAAAAAGCAAAAAATATACATAGCTATAATTATTACAAAGAGCACACACTCCCAGAATCTCAATTGCATGACTTAATTGAATTGACCAATTCAAGTTCTATCACCATAGTTTATTAATCAATCCTATACAACCATTAAGTTTTAAGTAATTTGTGATACATTAGGATAAATTAAACAGAACACCACATTCACCAATGCTTACTATTTGCTGTCAACTCTTGGCATTTGGTAGCTTTTGTATCAATAGAGAGATTTCTGCACATTGTAGGCAATTAGAGGTAATAACCTATTCACCCTTAGAGAGTAAGTCACAAACCAAAAAGCTACAGAATAAACATTGCTCTCATGGAATTGGTGAAAAAGCAAACTTTTTTTTTAAAAGACAACCCAAATTTCTTGACACATGCAAAGGTTGAGTGGCTTCCATTACAAGAGATTGTGATATGGAAGGCAAACCAACCCCACCTTATTTCTCCCCTCTCCCACCCCATCACCCCTACTTCCAGAATGTGGGGGACGCCTGTACTTAGCTGAGAAATGCTGTGACGGGCTTCTTAAGAGGCTACTTTCTCAAACTAGAGAAATGAAATAACTATCTCACAAATAATGCTCAACTGGTGCCATGATACCCAATGCAATATTGTCGGCATATATCACCAATCTTCTACAAGTTTCTATTCAATGGTTCCAAAAGTAATTTATATGTGATAAATTACTTCAAGCAAAAGAAATTGCTAGAGGAACACAGCAGGTCAGACAACAACTACAAAGGGAAATGGACAGTTGACATTTTAAGTCAACACTAATCTTTTGATGCAGATTCCAGATCTGCATCCTCTTGTCTCCCCTGCAGAGCAGATTCAATGGGCCAAATGGCCTAATTCTGTTCTTATGGCTTATGGCCTTTTAGTCACTTTAGCATAACTTGATTTTCTAGATCAGAGCTTAGTAAATGTAGGCACTAACTTCTTGTATACAAATCTCAACAAAAGGCGTTTTGCTAGTTCAGCATTTGGTGTATTTTTTAAATTAAATCATTAATGATTTATTTAATGCTTAAACAAGGTAGCATTGAACTTGTGCCAACTACAGAATGATGAATGCCTACAATCTTTGTATTCAGGCATGTGGGGAGGGATGTGGATAAAAAAGCATTAGTTTTACCAACTAATGAAACAGGGATGGCTCATTCTGCTTCAAAGACTATGGGCTCCATACCACAATGGTGGATAATTTCTGCATTTATAGAAATAAAGCACAAGCATATCTGTGCATAATGTTTTTATTCTTTAAGAAAATGTCACTTAGAAACCTGACAGGTGGTGACACCATCAATATACATTCTGCTGGATGATGATATCTATGTGTTGTCTGCTTTGAGCAATAGAAAAGATAATTATCAGTTCGACAAATGTTGGCAGGTATTTCAGTATTTGGATTAAATTTTCTGGGTAAACCTTCCAATCACTGATAGTGATTTACATTCTACAATATTGAGCATTACCTTCAATTTGCCAGCAGCTTTATACATCTTTTCATAGCCAAGATGCATCATGAAAGTTGGCAGTGCATCTTGGGCTTTCTTTCGTACATCTCCATTTCTGTCTTCTAAGCAAGAGTACAGATGAGGTAAACAAAGCATGAGGTCCGAGGGTACAGATCGCAGTGTGGGCAATTTCTCAGCCAGCCAACCTAGCAACTAAACAGTAAACAAAACTTCAGCATTCAGATCAAATAAAATATTTTCAAAAACTGCAGCTGGACTGGACTTGCCTCCTGTCTAAGAAAAGGATTTTCCTTCTTCAACTCTTCCGAGAGGTCTTCACCATCCAGCCATTCTTTCATACCAGTCTTCTCAACCCACAAATTCAAAGTTGCAAGAGCTGCTGCTCGATTATTATTCTAGATGAAATAAATAGCTCTTCAATTTAAAGTACCAATGGCATAGCTAAATTTCTCTTCCACAAAACATACACTTCAAACAATCTGTCTACATTTTGAGGAAAAAGTACACTGATGCTCAACCGTCTATTTTTGTATCAATACAAGGTGTCGTTACTTGCAAGGGAGAAAGGCAAATACTTAGTACAGATGAGAAATCATTCACTAAACTCAAGTAAATTGACTCATTTCAAAAGCTAGATGGATTGAGATTGTGAGGATACAAATGCAAATATCCATTGATCAAATTTATTAAGCAAGCAAGCAAGCTTTGGTCCAAAATTTCTGTAACAAAGTTCAAATTAATCTGAAAATATATCTGTATAACGGGATAGAAGTGTCCAAGAAAGAATGAACTTTGAAGGACAAGAAAAATAAAACAATGGAGAGTTTTGTCCATCAGAACCAAAAATGATGCATACCCTATTCTGAAATGATGCAACACACAGAAAATGCTGGAATAATTCAGCAGGCCAGGCAGCATCTACGGAAAAAAGTAAACAGCCGACGTTTCAGGCCAAGACCCTCATCTGAAATGGACTTAATTTATCTTGAACATCTAGCAATTAAATCTAAACATCATAGTTTTAAACAGGAGTCACCAGTACATGTTCTTAAAGTGCTTAAAATTCTTACCCTGCTATCACCAAGAACAGAAATAATCGGTATGCCCAGTATTTTTACATGCTGCCTAATATTTGGCCCCATAGCCGTAGCCATCTGTTGTAAGATTGTAAGTGTTTGTTGAACCTTCAGAAAATTAAACAAATATGATTAATTCAAAAATCTCAGTGCAAGAGTCAAAGCAGCAATTTTGAGATTTCAAATCAGATACACTTATATAAACAGGCAAGATAAAATTTGCACCACTGGTGAACCACTTACCAGAATTTTATTTGAGTCATTAAGTCGTCCTTTCAATACCCCAGGAAGTTCTCCAATGTTGGGTTGTATAAGTTTAGCCTCATTTAGAATTGTACTCAATTCATCCAGTCCTTCTTTTCTCACTTTCCAGTTTTTATCTCCCAATTTTGACACAAGGTCTGAAGTAATCTTGTCCCTATATATTACAGAAGTTCAATTATAATGCCATCATATCGTCATCCTCTCAAAATCCATTATCACAACAAAAATGCCTTTTAGATTGTGGGCACCTTAATAAAAGTACACACTCTGGCTTTTACTACACAATATACAAGTGCACTTAGACTAAAATACATTGAAGATTTAACCCTATTTATTAATCTGTAGTCCACTTACTAATTCTCCCCATTGTTCAATATACTTGACATACGATAATTTTGCCTTGGTAAGACAATACAGTATGACTAAATTTACAATTGGGGAACTCACCCTATGTCTGTTCTTGGTAAGAGATCTTGCACATTTCCATTCTCCTCATCATCTTGTTCTTCAGTTGCTTCCTCTTCATCATCATCATCCTTACCCATTCTTCTAATGGGAGCAGGAGGAGTTTGTCCTTGCATCTGTAAAAACAGGATTTAATATGCTCATTCAGATTTGATTTAAAAATGATCCTTTTTGTAGCTAAAATACTACTGCTAAACAACAGCCGCTTAATTATCCAAATAAAACTGCCTAATCTTACTGTTAGTAACGTGATGATAACTTGGTACACTGCAATTATTGACTAGCTTTAGGAAGTTCACAAGGCACAGCAGTACAGTGAATTAAGGACTGTGATTTTCGTTTTACCTTCTCAAACTCTGCATCAATTTGAGATAACAATGCGGGTTTTTCATCTTCAAAAAACATTCGTAAAGGAGCACCCATATACAAATACATTACACCCAACAAAGTGATTGCTGATGTTCGTACAGCCTGCAGAAATAGATCAAAAACAAAATTTAGAAAGTACTTCAACATACACAAACAGATCATGAACATAGTTTTACTCACAGGATTTGTTGCAGCCAAAGCAGTTTTCACATGACTGATGAAAGCTTTAACATTAAGCCTGCAAAAGACAAAATAATATTTAGCTAGACTCAAGAGTTCACAATTATTTTATTTCAGATTGAAACATTTGTAATGTATTTGCTAATGAATTTTAATTGCAACAACACTTAATGCTCAAACTCTGCTCAATTTTGTTTTGTTAAATTATTGATCAAAATGGTTTTTTACTATATTCTACAATTTGGTAATGAACTCAAATACAATCCAAGCAGATAAAACAGAAAATTATGAATCTAAAGAGCTGAAAAATTAAAGTAAGCATACCCAGCAAATCCAAACTCCTTGATGGCCGTTGCTAACCAGTTTAGAATTTCAGACTGGTTTTTGGGATTTTTCTGTGCAAAAGCCATGGCAACAACCTGCAATTTACATAAAACCATCAAAACATTTGCTTTCAATTCTGAACATTATATCATTTACAGATGTTTGAAGACTAACTAATCTTTAGTCTATTTCTTGAAAAAAATAAAATCAATAAACATGAATCTTCTACATTAAATAACAGATTTTAAATGGTCATCTACCACAAACTATTTTCATTCATAAAGCCAGACATTATCTCTTTTGCTGAACTACAACGCTAAAAATTTCCCCATCCAATCTACAATTGTGTGCTGTGCAACTTAAACAGAATTTCCAAACAATATAATTACTGAAATTAGAGATCACCCAAGTATCTTAAAATGAGAGTGGGCATCCGGTATACCATATGAACATAGAGATTAGAAGGAAAATACTTATCCTTCCCATACCTGCTCTATCACTTAATAAGATTATGGTCAAGCCAAATGCAACCTCAATTCTGTGTTTTCAAATATCTCCAGAGCCACTCACACTCAGCTTAACCTTAAAAATAACCATTCTTCCTCCACTCAGGTAGAATTCCAAAGACACGAATGCACAGAATTTTGCTCTCCCTTGCTCATTTTAAATATCTGCTCCACATTCACCCCGACAGGATTCATTAGGATCTTATCTTTCAACTTTGGCTTAGCTCACCATTGATTTCATTACTCAATCTTTTAAAAAATGGAACAATGTTTTATTCAAAATATTCAACAGTTACAAATTACTTCTCTTGAAACTCAAGGACTTCAACACTGCATGACTAAAACATAATACCATTGAAAGCAACAAGGATTTTAACTACACAAGAGAGCTACTTGGCTCTGAGTTAGATTAAATGAAAGCAAATGCAGACATTTTGGTGCCATTAGAAGCAAAATGTGCTATAGAAATTTATTCTGACCCAACACTACCCAAATTACTTCTTTCCTGGCCCTAATTTTTTTTTTGATGTTTAGGATCAGAGAACAAGCAATTGATTCTGATATTGGTTATATTCTCCAATATCCACAGAACTTTACTTCAGTCCTAGTGTTCAACTGGAGTGGCATTTTTTCAGGAATGCCCAGTGAGTGTCAAGAAAATAAATTAATTGTCTCTTTAACAAAGCTTTGTTAATCTCCAAGCTTTTCCTCACTTTTCCAAATAGTTTTTCCCCTAGCTGTGTATTTGGCCATTGCTCATTCCCAGCCAATTCCACAGACCAGAAGCTATTGAAATTTTCTCTTTAACTTTGAAATTATGCTCACATGCACCACCTGTGCGGGGAACTCATTCCACCTTCATGACCCTCTGAGTGAAGAAGCTTCCTCTCATATACCCCTTAAACTTTTCACTCTTAACCCATGACCTCTGGTTATAATTCCACACTTCAGTGGAAAAAGCCTGCATTTACCCCATCTATACTCATAATTCTGTACACCTCTAATCAAATTACTCTCAATCATCTATGTTCTAAAGAATACAGTCCTAACCTATTCAATCTTTCCTTAAAACCCTGATCCTCCATACCCGGCTACATCCTTGTAAATTTTTATCTGCACTCTTTCAACCTTATTTACATCTTTCCTATGGCAGATGACCAAAACTGTACACAATACTCCAAATTAGGTTTCACCAATGTCAATATAACATCCCATCTTCTGTACTGAATACATTGATTTATGAGGGCAATGTGCCAAAAGCTTTCTTTACAAACTCACTTATAAAGATTTATGGACCTGTTTTCCAGATCCCTTTATTCTACTACTGCCAACCATTCACTGTGTAAGATTTACCTTGGCTAGTCCTACTGAAGTGCAAAATCTCACATTTCTCTACATTAGTTTCTATTTGCCATTTTTCAGCACATTTTCCAGCTGATGCAGATCCCTCAGTAAGCCATAATAGCCTTCCTCACTGCCCACTACATCCCCAATCTTGCTGATCCAGTTAACCACATTATCATCCAGATCACTGATATAGATGAGGAACAAAAAAAAACCAAACAGCACCAATCACTGTGGTACACCACTAGTCACAGGGCTCCAGTTAGAGAGGCAACCCTCTATGATCACTCTCTGGCTTCTCCCACAAAGCTCACGTCTAATCCAATTTACTACCTCATCCTGAATGCCGAGCAACTGAATCTTCTTGATGATCCTCCAATGCGGGACCTTGTGTCAAATGCCTTACTAAAGTCCACGTAGACAACATCCACCTTCCTGGTAACTTCTTCAAAATACACTACAAAATTGATTACACACAACCTACTATGCACAAAACCAAGCTGACTATCCTTAAATCAGTCTATGCTTATCCAAATACTTATACATCCAGTCCCTCAGAATACTTTCCAACAACTTACCCCACAACTGATGTCAGACTCTCAGGCCGATAATTTCCTGGTTTCTGTTTACAGCCTTTTTTAAACAGTGGAACAACACTGACTATCCTCTAATTTTCTGGTACTTCTCCTGTCACTAAGAATGTTTTAAGTATCTCTGCTAGGCCCCAGCAATTTCTGTTCTTGCCTCCTGTATGGTCCGAGGGAACAACTTATCAGGCGTTGGGGATTTATTCACCTTGATTTGCCTTGGGGTAGCAAAACCCTCCTCTAATCTATACAAGGTCCATGAATTTGATGTCACTTTACCTCACTTCACATCTACTCTGTTTAAATCTTGCTTCCAATTAAATAGATGTTACAGGAGCCAATTAGAATGGCAGACTTTACGAACCTGTTCAGCAGTCCAGGGAAGGGAACATGCGCCTGCAATTGCAGTGAGCGCTTCTTTGGCTTTTGGCCCACATTTTATATCTCCTATTTTATCAACCAGCCCATCCAACACAACTTCAGCAGACGTTCTAGAAAAGCTCCCTTTTTGGGCAATGAGTGCAACAATGTACAACTTCATTTGCATCACCTGCAGGGCAAGAAATAGCATTTTGTTAACTGAAATCATAAACATTAATAACCACATTAAGTTTCATAGCAATAATCAGTACTCTCACACGATCTAAATTATCCCAATGTACAAGTGATGGGAGATGTCAAGAGGAAAGTGTGATAAATCTCACTGGTATGACTGAACTATGACTGTTCATATGACTGAACTATGCCAATTAGCAAACTCCAAATCAAAATATTTTAGTGAAATATTTTCTGAAGGAACAGACCCAGAACTCAAAAGCTACCCATTTAAATAATCATACCTGAAAATTAGTTTCCTTCCAGCCTGGCTTTTTAGAAAGCATCCGCACAAGTGCCTGACAGGGCAGCGCTTTCTTCTCAGTGACTTCTACTCCCTGTAGTAGATGAAAGGGCCAGGATACAAGTTAATTTGACCAGCTGATACCACTTCAAAAGCTCCATCTTCTAAGACAAATAGTTGCAATATTCTGAACCAATCCAAGCTAAAGTTATTCAAGTTATGGATGCAATCTGTATCTGATACTTTTAGGAAGATTAACCACATCAACAAAATACCAAGGCAGATATGGTCGATAAAACATGAACATTTACAAGCTAAATTTTCTATTAGGCATATTGGGATGGAGAGGGGTGCAGGGTAAAAACCCAGGAACTGTATATACTTAAATATGCTCATATTTACTTCAATTTAATCATGCTTAATTTAATGAATGTGTCCTTGAGCAAGGCACTTAACCACACATTGCTCCAGTCCACCCAGCTGAAAATGGGTAGCGGCAAACTGCTGGGGGTTAACCTCGCAATAGACTAGCGTCCTATACTGGGGGGGGTGGACTCTCATACTCTCAGTCGCTTCACGCCACAGAAACCAGCATAAGCACCGGCCTGATGAGCCTGAAGGCTCGGGACAGACTTTAACTTTAACTAATTTAATGAAAAGCATAGTTATTCAGGAAGAACAGCTATTTCCTTCATATCTTAATTAGAACAAAGGCAGATATAAATTGTATATAGAGCACAAAACTGGGAAACTTGCGCTGATAAAATTTAATTTCAGAAATTTAGTATGGTTTATAACGCGATGCAATAATCAATTCCTTCACTGATTTTACACGATCATACAAATAAAAATGTGAAAACTTGAGAGGGATTGAGTGTGGATTGTTGTTGGTTGTTAACACTGGTAAAGATTTCTATAAACAACCCTAAAAATTGCCAACCTAGGGGGGAAAAAAAACACATTATAGTATTTAAATGTACTTTAAGCTTGCAATAATCAAACTCCTGGAAGCATAATGGGAACTGGGTAGAAAACGTCATAAGTAATGAACATTACTGAAGTTAGGTGTAGCTTTCATATTGACAATTGAATTGACGTTATTACTTAAATCCTTCATACACTTGATGAGGATTTAAGTCTCTAAACTCAAGAGTTATAGAATGGAATCTAAATTTCCATTTGTATCATTCCCATCTTGCTCCCTCCAACTGATCCCCAGGCAGAAGACGTCTTTAAACTGGTCCTTAAACTTTTTATTTTTAATACACATTGAAATCCTTCAAAAATCTTATCCCACTATTTCAACACTTTTCCACACTTCAGTGTACCAAAAAAGTGTGAATATAATTTGGGTTAGTACAAATTACTCCACCTCAAATTTAAGTGCCTTCAACTGTTCAGTGAAAAAATATTGAAAAATAATGGTATTTACTGCTGCTTAGATGTACAATTCCCTTCCAAAGCCTCTGGCTCTCAAGACGCTTTGAAATGTCTGATCAAGCTTTCAATGGGGCCCTGATATGCAGTCCTGTATCATTTTGTTTTGGTTCATGATACAGCTGTAAAAAAAAACACTAGAGGACTTTGCTATATTAAGGACTTCAGTATGGAAGCTGTATACATACTTAGCAGCTTAAAGAGAGGAATACAGGTGTTCCCCCCCCCCCCTTTACAAAGGTAGAGTGTTCCTATGAAACCTTTCTTAAGCCGAAATGGTGTAAAGCGAAGAACTATTAATTTATATGGGGAAAATTTTCGTAAAAGCAAAAATCCTCTTTGTAATGCGAAAGCAGGTTACTAATGTAGGTCTTTTGTAAAAGCAAAGTGGCATAAAGCGAACATTCATAAACCAGTGGTCACCTGTATAACCATACCAATATTGAGGTATGTATTTCATTGCTTCTAATAAAATAGTTCTGGCATCTTTTGAAATATGTTTAAAGTTGACAATGGCCTTATAACAAAGAATCAAAATGCTGTATGCACTACAATTCCTACAGAAACAGAGAACATGAAAGTCAACATTATAGCTTGATTTTCAAAGTGATACATTTGTTCCAAATACTACCCCATTTAACCCCTTTGTTTTGCACAAAACAATCCAAGCCTCACAAACGTGAGAAAGTCTGCAGTGATACCTTCTGGAACTCTTCCACACTGGCTAACCTTTCCTTCCAATTGCTACTATCAAGCTGTTGCAAGCACGAGGCCGGTAATACAGCTGCAGCTTTCTCTTCACAAACTTCAATCTTGTTAAGGAAAAGAAAAAAGAACTTTAAGCGCATCAGAAAACATGGAAATAGCATGGATTAGAGTTAATTGGGACACATCAGGGAACAGTACATTTTTGTTTACACAAGTGGCTGCACCAATTAGATGAAGTTTCATGGAAATAGTTAAAAAGGTATTAAAAAAGCACCAGCTACCAGAATCAGGTTTATTATCACTGGCATGTGCCATTAAATTTGTTAACTTAGCAGAAGTAGTTCAATGTGATACATAATATCGATGAAAATAAGTAACAGCATATGTATAATGATTAAAAATTATGCAGAACAGAAATATATTAAAAAAGTGAAGTAGTGTTCATGGAATCAATGTCCATATAGGAATCGGCAGAGGGGAAGAAGCTGTTCCTAAATTGCTGAGTGTGTGCCTTCAGGCTTCTGTACCTCCTACCTGATACTAACATTGAGAAAAGGGCATGCCCTGGGTGCTGGAGGTCCTTAATAATGGACACTGTCTTTCTGAGACAGCACTCCTCGAAGATGTCCTGGCTACTTTGTAGGCCAGTACCCAAGATGAAGCTGACTAAATTTACGACCTTCTGCAGCTTCTTTTGGACCTATGCAATAGCTCCCCCACCACTAGACAGTAATGCAGCCTGTCAGAATGCTCTCCACGGTGCATCTATATATGTTTTTAAGTGTATTTGTTGACATGCCAAATCTCTTCAAACTCCTAATGAAGCCGCTGTCTTGCCTTTACAACAACATCAATATGTTGGGACCAGGTTAGATCCTCAGAGTTCCTGACACCCAGGAACTTGAAATTGCTCACTCTCTCCACTTCTGATCCCTCTATCAGGATTGGTATGTGTTCCTTCAGCTTACCCTTCCTGAAGTCGATAATCAGCTCTTTTGTCTTACTGACGTTGAGTGGAAGGTTGTTGCTGTGACAGCATTCCAATAGTTGGCATATCTCCCTCCTGTACACCCTCGCATCTCCATCCAAGTTTCTACCAACAATGATTGTATCAGCAGCAAATTCATAGACGATATCTGAGCTATGCCTAGCCACACAGTCATGGGTATAGAGAGAGTAAAGCAGTGGGCTAAGCACACCCAAGGTGCACCAATGTTGATCGTCAGCAAGAGATATTATCACCAATTCACACAGATTGTGATCTTCTGGTTAGGAAGTCTAGGATCCAATTGCAGAGGGAGGTACAGAGGCCCAGGTTCTGTAATTTCTCAATCAGGACTGTGGGAATGATGGTGTTAAATGCTGAGTTGTAGTCGATAGGTGTTTGTATTGTCCAGGTGGTCTAAGGCTGTGTGAAGAGCCGTTGAGATTGCACCTGCTGTTGACCTATTGTGGTGAGAGACAAATTGCAATGGGTCCAGGTCCTTGCTCAGGCAGGAGTTCAGTCTAGTCATGACCAACCTCTCAAAGCATTTCATCACTGTAGATGTGAGTGCTACTGGGCGATAGTCAATAAGGCAGCTCACATTATTCTTCTTAGGCATTGGTATAATTGTTGCCTTTTTGAAGCAAGTGGGAACTTCCGCCCACAGCAGTGAGAGGTTGAAAATGTCCTTGAATACTCCCTGCCAGTTGGGTGGCATAAGTTTTCAGTGCCTTATCAGGTACTCTGCCAGGGCCTACTGCCTTGCAAGGGTCACCCTCTTTAAAGACAGCCCAACATCACGCTTCAAGACAGATCACAGGGTCACTGGATGCAGCAGGGCTCTTCACAGCTTTAGTTATATTCTCCCTCTAAAAGCAGGCTTAGAAGGGATTGAGTTCATCTGGTAGTGAAGCATCGCTGCCATTCATGCTTTGTAGGAAGTAAAATCACCCTTGAAATAGCCCTCCACAAGTCATACCTGGTTTTCTGGTACAAACCTGGGTCATCAGCCTTGAATGCCACAGATCTAGCCTTCAGCAGACAATGTACCTCCTGGTTCATCCTCAGCTTTTGATTTGGGACTCTGTGGGCACACATTCATCCACACAGGTCTTAATGACGTGACTAACAACTGCAGCATACTCATCCAGCTTCAAAGATGAATCCCTGAATACAGTCCAGTCTACAGATTCAAAGCAGGCCTGTAAGCACTCCTGTGCTTCCCTTGTTCATACCTTCTTTGTCCTCAGTACTGGTGCTGAAACCTTCAGACTTTGCCTCTACTCAGAGCAGAACCTACAGCCAGGTGATCAGACTTCTTGAAGTGAGGGTGTGGAATTACACAGTAGGCATTCTTGATGGTGGTGTCTCCACTGGTCCAGTGTGTTGTTTCCACTAGTACTGTAAATGATCTGTTGATGGTAATTGCTTAGTGATTGTTTCAGACTGGCCTGGTTAAAATCCCCCAAAATGAAGGTGAAGACGTTAGGGGGTGCTATCTCATAACATTTAACGAATTGTGTATTTAAATGAAAGACAATAAGTTAGAACATCAATATTACTACAGTACTATAAGACTATTAGCTATTAATAGAGGAATTAATCCAATTTACGCTGACATGTTCTTTTAATTGACTGTAAATGAACAAAATCATCACAGCATTAGTACAGACTGCCTCCAAATTTTCATTGTAACATTCAATGATCGGCAATACCTTCAAATTCTTCATAGTTCCTAACTTGAAGTAGCGAAATAATTTAATTTTCACTCCTGGCCATTTCTGGCATCTCCAAACCCAAATACTTGAAATGGCAGTGAACAGAACAATTCTGAATTGTCTTCCTGCTTAATTCTTACCAGCTATCAGTGACCAAAAAAAAAGCTGCTTTTTGAAAACACACAAATGGCTTTATTTTAAAACTGTTCACTTTAAGCATGTGTCTAACAGCCACAAAAAATGCACGCGACCCAAGTACAGTTGTCCCAAATAAGGAGCTGCCCCAATTAACAGGAATCCATGGTATCTGCAACAAAACTTAAAGTCCTAAAGAATACAATGGAAGCAATGTATCAGCATTCAGATTACAAAGTATGATATTTCTGTTTGAACAATTTAAAAAGACATTTGAGGAAGTCAATAGGCAGACTGGTCCACTGGTTTTTAAAGGTTACCACTTACAGCAAGCTCTGGTTCCACCTCTTTAGCCTCTGTTCCTTTTTTCCCTTTCCCACTTGGACCTGAAGGAGATACGACTGCTTTCACTTTTTTGGATGGCCCAACAGACTGCAAAATACCAAAAGAACACAATTCTTAAACATTAGTCTTTAGCAAAAGAGGGAATATAAGATAGCAAAAATTCCTGGGAAATTACGATTGGGAAGCTTTTAAAACCCCAATTAAAAATCCATGCAGAGAAATGATGAAATATAAAGGTAAACTAACCAATAATAACAAAAGATACTAAAACTTTTTTCAGATACATAAAGAGTAAAAGAGAGACAAGAGTGGTTATCAGACAAATGGAAAATTATACTGGAGAGGTCGTAATGGAGGGCGACACAAAGAACTGGTGGATGAAATGAGTAAGTACTTTGTATCAGTCTTCACAATGGAAGACACAAGCTGAATGCCAAAAATTAGAGTGTCAGGGGCAGGATTAAGTGTTGTTTCTATTATTTGGGAGAAGGTGCTTGGGCAACTGAAGGTAGATAAGCCACTGGGACCAGATGGAGTACACAGAGTTCTGAAAGCAGCTGAAAAGATTGTGGAGGTAAATAGATCATTTATTGATCACAAAGGAAATTACAGTATCACAGTAACATCCCCAAGTGCCAAGATACAAATATTAGAAGTAGAAAGAATAAAAATTAAATTAACACAAACAGTCTAATGGGGTAGGGAGGGGGCGCATCACTTTCCCGGCTATAGATTGACTCATTATACAGCCTACTGGCTGAGGACAAGAATGACCTTGGATAGTGCTCTTTGGAGTCTTCGTCCGCTAAAAGTGCTCCTCTGTTCAGCCAAGGTGGCACGCAGAGGGCGAGAAATATTTTCCAGAATTGCCAGGAATTTCCACAAGGTCCTATTGATCTTTCAAGAATCACTAGATTGCGACATGCTTCTAGAGGAATGGAAAACTGAAAATGTCATTCCACTTTTAAGGAAGAAGGGAGACAATAGAAAGGAAATTATAGGCCAGTTAGTCTGACATCATTAGTTGAGAAGACAGTCTATTATTAAGGATAAATTTTTGGGGTACTTCAAGGCACATGGTAAAATAGGCCGAAGACAGTTAAGTTTTCATCAATTGGAATTCTTTGAGAAATTAACAGGCAGGATAGACAATGGAAAGTCAGCATATATTGTCTACTCGGATTTCCAGGTGGCTTTTGACAAGGTGCCGCACATTAGACTCCTTAACAAGAGCCCTTGGCATTACAGGCAAGATAATAGCATGGATAACTGGCAAATGAGGGAAAGTGTGGGAATAAAGCGGGCCTTCTGCTTATCTGCTGGTGGTGAGTGGTGCTCTACAGAGGTTGGAGCTGGGACTTCTTGTCACATTATATGTCAATGACTTTGTTGACTGAATTGATGGCTTTATGGCCAAGTTTGCAGACAATACAAAGGTAGGTGGAGGGAAAGGTAGTGCTGAGAAATCAGGGAGTCTGCAGAAGGACTTGGACAGATTGGGAGAATGGGCAACTAAGAAGCAAATGGAATACTGTCAACAAGTAGATACACGATCATGCACTTTGGTAGAAAGAATAAAGGCGCAGACTATTTTCTCAACAGGGAGAAAATTCACAATTCAGGAGGTGGAAAGGGAATTGGGAGTCCCTGTGCAGGATTCCCCACAGGTTAACCTGCAGGTTGAGTTTGTAGTGAGGAAGGTAAATGCGTCGTTAGAATTAATTTTGAGAGCACTAGAATACAAGTGCAAGAATATAATGCTGAGACTTTGTAAGGCACTGGTCAGACCGCACTTGGCTGTATTGTGTGCAGTTCGGAGCCCCTTATCCAAGATGTGCTGGCATGGAGACAGTCCAGAGGATGTTCATGAGAATGATTCCAGGAATGAAAACATTAATAAACGAGGAACATTTGATGGCTCTGGGTCTGTACTCACTGGAGATTAGAAGGGGTGGGGAGGGGGAAGGAGAATCTCATTGAAACCTATCGAATGTTGAAAGTTCTGGAGAGAGTGGACGTGGGGAAGAGGTTTCCTGTAGTGTAAGAATCTAGGATCAGAGGGCACAGCCTCAGAGTAGAGTGACGTCAATTTAGAACAGAGATGAGGATGAATTTCTTTTCCAAGAGGGTCATGAATCTGTGGAATTCATTGTCATTAGTGGGTGCAGAGGCCAAGTCATTGAGTATATTTAAAGCAGAAATTGAAAGCTTCTTGATTAGTCAGGACATGAAAGGTTACGGGAAGAAGACAGCAGAATGCAGTTGAGAGGAATAAGCTGGCCATGATGGAATGGTGGAGTAGATTCAATGGGCCAAATGGCCAAATTCTGCTTTGATGCTTTATCATATAAATACTTAATGATTACACCAGCTTGGAAACATCATTGAACAGAAGCATTTTCAATTTTTGAAAAATATCACTTCCAGCATAAACACTAAGATTAGCATTATATCCAACAGATGGCAAATCTATAGTACCGAAAGTAAATACATATTAAGGATGTTAAAAATAAATTTAAAACTTTACAAATTCATTACTTACGACAAGTAAGGGGAAAAAGTAGATTCAATCTTTAAATCTACCTTGCTAGCAGGTTTCTTTGACTGCCCAGCAGTTTTGCTTGTAGAGCCATCAACTTTGTCTCCACTGCTTGAAGATGAACTAACTTTTCCTGATGCTCCAGTCTTTACTTCTTTCGATGCATTGCCTTTTTTCCCATGAACAAGTTCTACTTTATCTGAAGATTCTTTAATCTGAAATGGCAACAAACATGCTGCAATTAGAAAGAACATTTAAAGGTACAATGTGGTACCAGACCTGATCTTATACCACCTCAAAACAGCTTTAACACAAGGTAAATCACTAAACCTTTCATCTCTTCTGCTTCTGACTTATGGCATCTGCATACCTCAAACCTGTTTACCCAGAATAAAGTTCATAATTACCACAAAACTAATTAGTGGTTTCATACTTACATTCGTACTCAAAACACAACCACCAAAGTGCCATGATTAAGTATGTTTCAAAAATTTAAACTTACGCGGACAAAGCCAACATTAGATTAGCATTTTAATTTTACCCCGACCACTACCATACTTCACCCTCAAACAATAGCATTTCATCAACTTCTGCAGAGATATCCAAATACCTTTTCTTCAGCTTCAAATGTCCCATATGTAGCAAGAATTCTACATTAATCTATTTTAACTGCAACCAAAGTGGCTATTACTTTTCCAGAATTAACAGACTTTACACTTAGCATTTGGATGGCACTCTGCTGGAGGAATTTAGCAGGCCAGGGAGCATCTATGGAAAAGGGTAAACAGTCGATGTTTCAGCTGAGATCCTTCATCGAGACTGGAAGGAGGAAGACACCGGAATAAAAAGGTGGGGGGGAAGAAGAGAAATGAGGGGGAGGACTAGAAGGTGATAAGTGAATCCAGATGGGTGGGAAAGGTAAAGGACTGGAGAAGTAGGAATCTAATAGGAGAGTAGAGTGAACCATAAGGAAGAGGGGACCCAAGAGAAGTAATAAGCAGGTGAAATGAGATAAAAGGCTAGAGTGGGGAATAGAAAAGGAGGAGAGGGATTTTTTTTTTTTTAAACCAGAAGGTGAAATTGTTATTCATGCCATCAGTTTAGAGGCTACCTAGATGAATACAAGGTGTTGCTCCTCCACCCTGAGAGTAGCCTCATCTTGGTACAAGAGGAGGCCATGGCCTGACATGTTGGAACAAGAATGGAAATTAAAATGTCTGGCCACTGGAAAGTTCAGTTTTAAGCAGATGGAGTGGAGGAACTCAACAAAGCGGTCTCCCAACTTTTTCTGGTCTCACCAATGTAGAAGAGCCGCATTGAGAGCGCTGGATACAATAGATAACCTCAGCAGATTCACAGGTGAATTGTTTCCTCAACTGGAAGGACAATTTGGAGCTCTCAAGGGAGGTTTGGGAGGAGCTAAGTGGGCAGCTGTAGCACTTTGGCCACATGCAAGGATAAGTGCAGGGAAGGATGAACGGACAAGGGAATGGACATGTCATTCCTCACATTTAAGTTTTGAGTAAATGTCATTTACTGAACTGTAGATGTCAGCAAAATATAAAATGATAGATGCTTCTTTAAGGGGTTGAAGTTTTCAGGGGTAATCTTTCTATCAAATGCTTTGGAGCATTCTAACACGGCCTGACTGTTTACTCCTTTCCATAGATTCTACCTGGAATGGAGGGTGTGCACGTGTACGTGCGTGCGCTCATTGATTTGGACAGAGCATCTGTAGACTTCCCCACATTTGTGGTCACTTGATATGGGCAATGCTGGCCTGACCACAAAACAGATGTTTTATTTATTGTTCCAGTCCAGGTGGAGGATTTTGCAGAGAAGGTATCGGTGGTATCATTCCAGTGTCTTGAGATTCCTTCCAATGGGTAGTCCCAGTCTCAGAAGCTCTAATGCTTTGTGCCAAGTCTAATGCCTCATGACAAAAAGCTCACTAAATTTCACAGTAAGGAACAAACTAAGAAAAATAAACTTGACACCTAATTTACAAGTTTAATTGTGGAACATTATAACTTTAAAATGTTAATTAGTGAAAAATTCATTGTTGTGACTCACCTTGTCGAGCTTCAATTTATCAACATCAACAAGGAAAGGATTCATTGCTCTCTCACCAACAACTTTCAGAGCAGTACCTAGCGCTTCAAAAGCAGCATCTCTGACTTCAAGTGCAGAATCATTAATTTGCTGTACAGAATTGGATTATATTAGTTTTATAGGGTCACTAATTGTATCAATTATCTTAAAACAGTTATTTCATTAATGAAGCAAATAGCAAGATTTTTTAATAAAAAATAAGATTTGCATTACAACTCTATTACATACCTTAAGCAGTGCAGCACAAAGTGGTTTTAAAAGGCTTTTTGGCAACGTGGTTGGAGTGCAGTAACGGAAACTTCTTGCCAAGAAGAGTGATGCTTGCTGCTTGATTGATGGATTTTTGTTATCCATTACAGCCAAAACATCTTCACTTACATTCTGTAATGTGGTCTGAATCGACACAGGTAATTAAAATTGGCGCATATTCCTGCATCTCAAGAACATTTTGACAGCATACTCTGCTCATGGAAAACTTCAATGTTTCTATCATGTCAGTAGCACAATGTTCAGTTTTAAATGTTCCACTCCAATAAATTCTAAAATTAGGTAATTACCATGAAAATTATGATCGTAGAACTGCAAGCACTTTTACTAGACAAGTCAAATAATCTGCAGATACTTATCAAAGTACTTAACCAATTCAAAAATTGCTGAACACCAACGTCAGACTGAAGAAGCCAAAAAACAAAAAGCCAAATTTAGAAGTTGAGATTAAATCTGTGGGAAGAGGCAGGACCCATTTACTATGTGCCATCATGCATTAAACATCTGAAGATCACCAGGAACATGAAAAAATATCTAAATGCATCTTGATCCAATTCAAAGTAAGCACCCTCCCTGTAGTCATCTTTTTCCACATTGTTATTCTTCACATTAAACTGAACTTACGAACCACCAGACTCAAAAAAGTTACTTTCCCTAAGCTGTAAGGATAACCAACATCTCAACCCAATAATCCACCCCTTCACACCCCCAACTACCATATTGTTAGTGCGAGTTTATATAGACAAACCTGTGCCTTGCATCACTCTATAGACATACAATGCATGTCGAGTTATCTTGGGTATTTATATTTATTGAGTTTTTTTTATTATTGTGTTTTTATCTTATTTTGTCTCTTTTGTGCTCCAGAGCAGAGTAACAATTATTTTGTTCTTCTTTACACTTTTGTGACATGATCCTTGGATACCATGCTGTTGCAATTCATTTCTTTCTAATTTAGGCCAGCTCCAATTTCCTATACAAATTTTCTTTTTAAAAATATGGGCATTGTCAATAAGGAACATTAATGGCATATTTTGGTTAGCCAATTAATTTTGCAATGATACCCACCTGGACAATTATAACATTTTACTTATGAGGCATGTGAGAAAACATTTTCAAATTTTGTAATTTGCTTATCACTTCCAAAGAATTTCAGAATGCATTTGACCCTAGAAGGTCCCAGCATCAATCAGTGAAAGCTCAATAATTGAGCCTATTAATAACTTACTTATTAAACTTCTAAAATTGTTATTGTTCTGGCATTGTTTACCATGATTGGTGATACTGTTTTAACTCAGTGTCTTAACCGTAATATGCAAGCTATATTAACATGTAAATAGTACATGCTACTATGTGGACAACTGTGTGACTATGGAGAGGACTGTAGAATCATCTGACAAGCCAACAGTTAAGTCTTTTTAAGGAATAATGAGCCTAAAAAATGAAGTCATTTCAGTATGAGGGCTTCATGAGAATTCAAGTCTCATGCAGGAACATTTCTCAAACAAATCCAGTAAAGTTAAATGTAGCCAAGGTAAAAAGACCATTAAATTTGAGTCTCACTCAAGATACTTGAGACCAAGAGAAAAAATATGACAAATCCATGGAGCTAAATTTTAAATACTAGGGGAGTTCTCTCAAATACTCAATCAAGTCAATAGCTACGCTCAGTACCTAAAGATAGCTAGAAACATATTTGATAGTAATTACAAACTTTCAGAAACTGTCACAGAGTGCTTTGTAATACCAGGTTGTCAAAAAAAAAAACACAATATGGACATTTCTGAGATGATATAGAACAGCATCTGAAAGCAGAATAGAAATGCAATACAGAAATCTGAATATTGTTATATTTAGCTCAAGGAGAGGAAGATATTAAAAATACTGGCAAGTGAGAAGCTCAAAATTTCCATAGTTGCAAAAGGACGAATACACATGAAATATTAAAAATTACAACATAATCAGCTATCATTGTCAGATACACTGACAAGAAGAAATCCACAAAAGAAAACAACAATCTGTGCAGAACTAAAACAGCAATAAAGGAATGTGCCACATTGTACAGGATATCTGAATGCAATAATGTTAACATTTCAGCACATATGCTTCACAGTATCAATACTGAACTTACTGTAAGAAAAACTGCATCAATGGCTTCTTGCAAAGCCTGAACTACTTGAGGTTTCTTCTCTTTAAACTTTTCCAGCAGAGTTGGCACCACCTAAAACATTGAATAAACACATTAATTTACAACTCTGATGAGCATTTGAACAAAGACACTACAGATTCATAGCATCATTACAATTAAAAAGTAAATTCACAACAGAATCAGACAGATGACATTAACAAGTACTATTAAAAAACTGTTTTGGTGGATTAAAATAAGGTCCTAATCCCAACCTGATTGAAAAATACACACATAGAAAAATATTAAAGTTATCCATGGATTATGAAGAGTAGTAATCTTCTCGGATCCCAATCAATACCAAAATATTTCAGTGAAAACATTTCAAATCAGTCATCCCTAAAGCAACTTTTATTTTGGAAACATTCCCAAAGGAACTTCCATTTTCTTCATTTATTCACAACAATCATAAAAACTATTGAAAAGTCAGATGTTATTTGAAACTTACATGTGAAGCATAGGTTTGGAACCTTTTTCTGAGACCAGCAGCTAGACCAGCAAGACACTTTGCACCCAGTGCTACAAGCAATACATTGGAATCTTTTCCAATGACCTAGAGCAGAGAGTTCAGAAAGATGATTTCAATATTTAGATACAAAATAACTTTAACCTGGGAACCTAAATAAAAATAATGCAGGAGATATTCAAAAGCAACTACAGACCCTCTTAGGCAACCTTTTAATGGTTAAGTGGACAAAGAATTCTTAAAAGGATTATACCGAAAACAGACCCTCACTGATCACAAACAATTCTAACATTAGCAATCAACTAGAATCTGCACACCAAACAAATACACAGTAATGCCGCAGCCAGCAGTGTTGCCAATTTGCTCAAAGTTTGCTTTGTCTTAATATGAAAAGCATTCAGCTTGATTCTACCGTATTTATTGCCTAGTGTCGTTTTAGAATTCTAGGCTGGTGGCTCAATGCAATTGTGACCAAGAGCTACACTACAAGACTCAGGGAAAATACCACTTGTCAGATGCAACATTAAACAATAAGACATACTGACCCAAAAGCAGAAAATGATTTGAGCAAGTCAAAAGCCCGGTATGAAATAAAGCACAAAAAATGATTGACCTTTAAGATTCACATTAACAATAACAAAAATAAGTACTCGGCCAAAAACAAAAGATTTGCCAAAGAAATGTTTGCATGATAATAAGAGACAGCACTGTTTTAAGAAAGCAGAAATATACATGACAACCACTTTCTACACCATATTTGATTTTAATCTTATGATATTGAGGTACATCATGCAATTTTGTTTCAAAATCAGAATTCAATATTCTAAAATCCAGGC
This sequence comes from Hemitrygon akajei, assembly GCF_048418815.1. Classification (NCBI taxonomy): domain Eukaryota; kingdom Metazoa; phylum Chordata; class Chondrichthyes; order Myliobatiformes; family Dasyatidae; genus Hemitrygon; species Hemitrygon akajei. Next base: position 162,651,538 of record NC_133129.1, on the reverse strand, counting down.
AGATATTTCCTCCTCTGAAAACCTAGCATGAGTGAGAAAGTCAACGTATAACAGTAGAACAATATTCTTTAATTAAGCTATTTAAAATGCAGTACACACTAGTCAGACTTTACCTTTTTAAGTGCTCTCACAACATCTAAATAATCTCCTGATTCCAGCTTGGGATTTTTTACAAGCGCCTCAAGAACTTCCAGAGCTTCTTTTCGCTCCTGCCACTTTTTGGCCTCCTATTTTAAAAAGGGGAAAAAAAGGCTTGCTTAGTATGTAAATTAGATCTACTGGCAACTAGAGTACCCTTTAGCATATCGTTGAATCAAATTCCTGTTTGAACAGTAACAAGGACTTAAGTGTCATTTAGTTAAGAAACACATTTCTTTTTGATAAAGTATCTTCAAACAGACATCAATGAAAAGTACTAATAATACATTGCCAAACATGATAGACATCAGATCTATTAATAGTAACTGTTCACAAAGTCCACATGTAAGGATGCAGCCCCTTAATATGCTGCACCACCAATTCCAACTGCAGAATATAGGCTGAATGTTTCACTTCTTTGTAAAGCTACACGATTTAGTTTGAAGTAGTTTGCCTTACTTCAAGTACAATGAAAATTACTAAATTTTCAAAATGTGAAAATGAAAGATGTTGACATCCCAATTTAAAAGATCATAAAACCAGTAGTATATTTGAATTTCACAAAGGCAATAATGGCTACATTAAAAAAAATCATTTTGTAAAGGAATAAAAAAAAGAGTATTTCAGCTTCCAAATTAGTTTACTATTGATCTCAATATACAAGGCATTTCAAAGATGGTGCACTCAACTTAACCAAGTTATTAAAAACAGTGAATTGAATAAATGAGACTAACACAAAAGAGAAAATGAAGTAGAAGGGAACAGAATTCCTTCATTTATTCTCAAACAAAACAAAATGCGTTTCCTAATAAAGGATCACACAGTAGTTTAAGTACTTACAATTTTGTCATAGAAATCTTTTGGAAGCTTTAAAAGAATTTCAACAGGTTCTAAAAGTTCATAAGCATCCACAACAGGGGCTTCAGCTTCCTCTTCATCTGCAAGATAAAGACAACTTTAATTTTCTTTGCCTTTAACATATACAAATTTGGCAGCTGAGCTGCAATTCAAGATCAACCAATTCTGTATAGTCCTATTTCCCTTCCAATTGCACAAATGATTTTCATTTAATCACACTAAGTTTTCTTCCCAAATTACTGCAAAGGTTCCTGGGGATTAATATTTCTTTTGTAACTTCATTTCCCTCTTCACAAATGCAGACACTTCCGAACTAAATTTCCAAATGAATTTTTAACTGCTAACATTATTTCCAAAATTCCCATCCGTAGAAATCATTGGCATTTGCTAACAACAAAATGGCAGTAAAGCACCTAGGAAATAATAATAGAATTGATCAGAATTTATAGAAGGAAAATTTTGTCTTAACAGGAGCTTAATTTTCACTAATAAGACTCAAACAAGACGATACAGTTACAAGATACAGAACTAGTCATTTAAAACAGAGCTGTATAGAATTTAACTTTTCAGAGGCTGAATCTCTACAATTCTTCAGAGGTTTATGCACACTAGATCACTTGCGGTATTATAGTTAAATAAGTTTCTTTAATTTGGTCATAGCCAGAATCAATCCTGTCCATAACCTCCATCTGTTGCAATTTGCTTATCATCACAATAGGTCTACAGAAGATCTCATTGGCTCTCTACTCAGGTCACATGAACAATAGCAATCCCTACAACAGGCTGCTGTTTATATATTACAGCTCAGCATTCAACACAATCATACCCTTAGTTTTCAACAAGCTCCAAAAGCTGGGCCTACATGCCTCCTTCTGCAACTGGATTTGTCACTTCCTCACTGGGAGACCACAGTCCATGTGGATTGGAAATTACATCATTTTGCTGGGGCACGTCAAGAATGCATGCTTAACTCTCTGCTCATACCCACGACTACATGGCTAGACACAACTCAAACTGTGTCCATAAATTTACCAATGACACAACTATTAATTTCAGATGGTGATGAGGAAGCATACAGGAGTGAGATAGATCAGCTGGTTGAGTCATGATGCAACAACAAACTTACACTCAACATCAGCAAGACCAAAGAAATGATTGTGGACTTTAAGGGAGGTCGAGGAAATACACACCAGTGCTCATTGAGGGATCAGCAGTGGAAAGTGTAAGCAGTTTCAGGTTCTTGGGTGTCAACATCTCTGAAGATGTATCCTGGGCCCAGCGTACTGATACGATTACAAAGGTGGAACAATAGTGACTATATTTCATTATGAGCTTGAAGAGACTTGGCATGTCACCAAAGACCCTTGCAAATTTCTACAGATGTACTGTGGAGAGCTGGCTGCATCACCACCTAGTATAGAGTGGCTATGTACAGGACTGGAAAAAGCTGCAGAAAGTTGTAAACTCAGCCAGCTCTATCATGGGCACTCGCCTCCCCAGCATCAAGAACCTTTAAAAGGCCATATCTCTAAAAGGCAGCATTCATCAGTAAGTATCCCCATTACCCAATATACACCCTCTTCTCATTTCTACTACTAGGGTTCTACAGGAGCCTGAAGACACTCAGCATTTCAGGAACAGCTTCTTCCCTTCTAAATGGACAGTGGCCCCATCTACACTATCTCACTTTCGTTTTGCAATACTTTTTTTTTAAAATATACTTATTGTAATTTAGTTTTTGTATTGTGTATTGCACTGTACTGATGCTGCAAAACAAATCTCACAATATACACCAGTGAAATCAAATCTGATTCTGATTTATTTAACGATGTTAAAGGAATTCAATGGCACAGAAGTTGACACCAGTGTGGATCAGCTGCGATTATATCAAATGCCACAAACAGGCTTGAGGGGACCTACTTCTGCACCTTTTTGGTGTTCTAACTCAGACCAGACAAGTGGGAAGCAGTACTTAAGTATACAATGAAAGGGCTCTGAAAGGGTTTCGGGAGTCTTCACTGTACAAAATAATGTTGGCAAATTGGACAAAAAAGCCAGTCTGACAATTATAAAAGCCAGGTGAAAGTACGGGTCATGAGAAGACTACTAAGGCTTCAAGTGCAATAAATAAATGGACAAGGACACATCATATAGAATAGACGGCTTCTTCCTTCTTCCATTTCTATGCTCTATCTAGAAAAGTCAACTAAAATGAGACGAGTAAAAATCAAATAGCATGAATTTACTCCATGTGCTTTTTGTGATCAATGTGTTTTACTGACCTTCTTCATCTTCACCCACTGCTTGCTGCTGCTCAAATTTGGTTTTGAGATCTTGTTGAGAGCGCAAGAATCTGGACTGTCTAGGGGCTGTGGTTGGCAACTTAACCCATTCTTCTTCAAGTTCCTTCAACTGTGTGGTGGTTTGGAAGAAATCCAAATATTTATCTTAGCATTTGATACAGCAAAAGTGATGCAACAAAGTTAATGTATGAATGTACCATACCTGCACAGAATTAATATTTTGCAGTGGTGGTCGTAAGGCATCACGAATCCATTTGTATACTTCCACAGCCAATAATTTAGCTTCATCTCGAACTGCTTTTTCTCGAGATTCAAACAACTTTGGCAATACCTTGACAATTGGCTTGAGTTGTATTATTTTTGAACCAAATTCACTATAAAAATAATGTTAATTTTCAGTGAATTTTATACATTTTAAAATGTGGCTTAGTTTGCTAAGGAATTTTACACTTTTCCCAGATATTTCACACCCAAATCATTTTATTCACAATTAAATGTGCAGATGTCACTTGAAGACAAAACTTGAACATTTGATTACTTTTATAAAATTAATTTTATAATTTTATAAACTAATTTTTATAAAACTAAGGGACAATGATTTCTACAATTTCAAGAAATTATAACATGCTAGATTTACCTGAGTGCCTTCCTTATAGTTTCTATGCAAGCCACAACAACCTTAGGGGTTTTGTTGTCCAGCCCTTTCAGTAGTTCCTCTTGCACAGGTTCAGTCTTCTCTATTTCTATATACATAAGACATATTTCCATTCCCAACTCCTTGGCTCTGGCTTTCGGTTGGTTGAAGACTTTATTTACAACTCCAGATACCACCTCTCCAGCCGTTCTGAAATGATAAGTAGTAATAATTACTCCAGTGATTATTACTAAAATACATTACAAAAAAGGAGTACTGTTTGAGCAGCTCTTATCCAAAATACTAAAACCTCCGAAATGTAAATTTTTTTGAGCACTGACATGACATCACAAATGGAAAATTCCACAAGACACTGGTAAAGTTCAGAGGCAATACACAGGTCTCTACACACCACAGACAGTTCTGAAAAGTAGCCTCACATGGGTAAAGACCAGAAAACACTGCATTAAGCGAAAAATGAAGATCTTGCTCATGTATTGAAAGAGTGGATTAGTCAGCAGAGTTAACCTATAAGGCTTAACAGTATGCTGATCATGACATAAGCAACGACCTATCACAACAAACTGAAAATTGAACGCAACTGTTTCATGCAAAAAATTGTTAACTAAACCCCCTCCCTCAGTTGTTGTGGAACAGATGGGTGTTTGAAATCAATGGCAGATATGAAGCCAATCACAGCACTAGAACCCAGTAACAGACATGACTGGGATGGTCATTCAACTCCAACAGTCCATGGAGGACCTAGTTCCACTATGTCAGAATGTGGACTGTTTACTCTGAGCTTCACACCAGCTGCACATAAGCTGCATGTGTAATGCAAATGGATTTTGTGTTTAGACTTGGGTCCCATTCCAAAGGCATCTCAATATACAAGCACAACTATTACAAGATCTGAAACACTTCCAGCCGCAAGCATTTTGGATCAGGGATGTTCAACCCGTATAACACTTTCATGGCCAAAATATACCACAGTTCTGCTCCAGATCAGCACGAGAGAAGTATTATTCTGCATTTGCACGTGAATAAGAAAAAAAGTTGGTAACATTCAAAAGATTCTCAAAACATGTTAATTTATCCATGTAACCCATCAGTAACAAGATAAATAACTAATTTTTTTAACCAAGTCTGACCATGATTTAAAAACAAAGACTTGCTTCAAATTTTAAGTAACACTTTATTTTGGGTTTTTTTTGGAGCGGACATTAATCAGAGCTGTTCATTTACCTGTTGTTTTGAATCTGATCATTAATTCTAATTATATTTGGACTTAAATACATCTTCAACATCTGTTAAAGAAATTAAGAAATTCATGGATCTATTATGGAACAGTTTCTACATACAGAACAGGCACACACAGGTGTCCCCTGTTTTTCGAACGTTCACTTTATGACAGCTCGCTGTTACGAAAGACCTACATTAGTACCTGTTTTCACTAACCAAAGAGGATTTTCGCTTTTATGAAAAAAAGACGCCCGCTTTATTCGTGTGTTTACCCCAAGAAAAACTACCTTGACCGTGAAGCCTTGTGCAGGCAGTTGTGCACGCATGCGTGTACTTGCATACGCGCCGATTTTTTTCTCCAAATCAATTTTGCCTCGTTGTCTTCCCGATTTTGAAGAGTGAAACTACACCATACATACAATATTTCTACTTTATATAGGCTGTATATTTATCATATCATTCCTGCTTTTAGTATATGTTCTTGTTATTTTAGGTTTTATGTGTTATTTGGTATGATTTGGCAGGTATTTTTTGGGTCTGGGAACACTCAAAAAATTTTTCCCATATAAATTAATGGAAATCGCTTCTTCGCTTTACGACACTTTGGCTTACAAACGGTTTCATAGGAATGCTCTACCTTCAGATAGCGGGGGAAACCTGAATATTTAAAACAACAAATTATCACCCATGGTAACTTGGATTATTCCAAACCATTTGTATATACCATATAGCCATATAACAATTACAGCACGAAAACAGGCCATCTCGGCCCTTCCAGTCTGTGCCGAACGCTTACTCTCACCTAGTCCCACCTATACTGAAAGAGATCTCATATTAGACAAGTCAGTATGTAGTCAGGATAATTAGTTAATTCTTGCAATTTCACAAAATTACAAAGATCCCAAAACATGCAACACTTATACAACATGCAGCTCGTGCATTTGGAAGCCCATGCCAACAGAATTTAAAACATTAAATGAATGAACATCAATGGAATTGGTTTCAAAGAAAAACAACTTACTTTCCAGCAACATGAGCATTTTCTATGTAAGTAAGTGCAGCTTCCAGTCCTTTCAGTTGAGCTACTGCATTTGAATCAGTTACAAATTTTTTGATTAATCCTAGGTATTTTGACCATTCCGGGCTTTTTTCATCTGATATCTTCTGAAATAGTTTTGCAGCCTCTTCATAGCCATTCAGTCTAGCCTTCCACACCTGTAATGGATTTGTTTTCCATCAACATTAATAATGTTACATCAATATTAACAACACCTTGCATTTCATTTAAATGTACCTGCTAATCCAGAGCCACAATCTCATTATTAGCTTAATATTCTTCTAGTAATGGATCAGTAACTCACCCATATTTGTCTCCATATACAACATCACAAGTTTTGTATGATCATCTCTGCTACAGTATTTTATTCTCGCCCAACATAAGTTACAAGTGCCAGGAAACCTGAGGAATTAAAATCTGGCATCCCGTTCAGCAGTAGGATAGCGTCAAACACAAGCTAAATTTACCACATGCCGAACTGATCACATAGTATTCGGAAAGTGGCTAGTATTAATCAGAGATAAAATTAAATCATCCATCCAAAAGTTAGCAAGCACACAATAAGTACGGAAAATAGTGCTCAACACAGTTGGATTTTTGTAATGAGACAGAGGGCTGAAGATAGGAATGTTGTTGACACTAGTCAAAAAGCCACAGTCTGTCAACAAAACAATCCACGGAATGAAATCAGTAGTTGTACGAGTACAAATTAGCTTAGGGACAAGAATCATAGTGATACTTTAGGGTGCAGAAAAGTATATTGTATATAAAGGATCAGCAAGTGAATTTTTTAAAATTTATTCTTTCTGAGGTGGTGGTGCCACACCATTTCACAAAGTTGACCAGAACGGAAAAAATGGATGGCAGACATCTTCCTTGAAGAATATTAATAACATGAATGCAGCAAACCCATCCTCAAAATGTGCAAGCGACAAAACAGATGTAGTAAAAATGGAAGAAAATGGTAACTGACCAATAGACTAGTAACAAGTGCAGACATGGAAGATATGTTATTGTAGTTAATAAAATATCACTTTCATTCTTACAGGAAACAATTTTAAAAGTAGAAATTCAAAGTGGTTGTAGGGAAAACCAGGGACATAACCCTTTCAATGTGGCAAGAGAGGTCAAGAAACATTAAAAGTGCAAGGATTACAACTTACCTATAGGAAAGATGGAGAATAAAAAAAAATGAAACTTGTATCTCTTCAAAATCCAAATTTTGCCACACCCAAATTCATGTACCCAATTCTGGTTACAATGCTCAAAAAGCTTACAAAAAGCAAGTCAGATGATGCAGAATAAGTTTAGAATATTCAGGGCATTGAGAGATTAATTAAAATGGATGGAGTTATGTCTTAACTGTTTTTGTGCAACAAGATGGTCGGTTTATATAGATAATTTGATAGACATGTTGAAGATTTCACACATCCAGAAGAGATTGAAGAGTAACTGAATGCACAGATTGAAAAGTATATAAGGTTAAATTTAAATACAAGGATCAGATCAATGTGGAAAAGTATCATATAGCAAGATTACGTTTGTTGCCCGAGAGAATGGTGGAAACAGATTTAATTTGCACTTCCAAAAAGGAAATCCATTTAATATTTGAGAAGGAGCTGAATAACATGACCACATTGTTCTTGGAAAACCTGAATGGCAACTTCCTAGGCTTCAACAATGATATGGAAAATATTCAGTCTGAAATTCAACCCAGCACTTGCATCACCATTGTCTGAACACTGAATAAACAGTAAACAATACTATGTGCAATGTTTATTGGTGTACCATGGTCCAGAGGAACATCGTTTCATTTGATCCTGTATATATATCACATACATACATACATACATACACACACACACACACACAGTCAGATGGCAATAAACTTGAAAATGATAGGTTATCATAAACATCGTAAAGTTCTTCCTGAAATCAATTATTTGCACCAATTTCCATTTTACTTAACATTTTTTGGTATCAGGGTATAACAGATAAGGATGGCATTCATTGCTTATTCCCAATTGTGGTGAACTACTATCCTTAAAGCTACTAAGAAGAGGACTTCAGGATTTAAGAACACCAAGACTCCACTGTCTTTGGAGCTATGTGAGGACAATGTGAAATTTGAAGGGGAACCTCTAGGTGTGGTGTTACCATGTGCCACCCTTTCCTTGTCCCACTTTGTAGCAAAGTTTATAGCTAGGAATAAGCTGTCAGAGTGACCTAGGTAAAATACTAAGGTACATTTCAGAAATCATACATGCTGCCATTCATTCCTTACATCAGCTATAGCTATCGTGCACAAATGGTGAAAGAATACAGAACAGTATAGGAATAGGCCCTTAGCCCATGATATTGTGCTGAATATTGTAATTAAATGCAAAACTAAACTAATCCCCTCTGCTTATGTAAGAATCTCCCTCAATCCTCTGCACCTGAATATGCCCAAGAAGCTCAATCATATTTGCCTCGACTACCATAACCTGGCAGTACATTCCAGACACCCACCCTTAACTGAAGAACTTGCCTTGCACATCTCCTTTGAACTTATCCCCTCTTGCCTGAGATGCATGAATTCTTGTATTAGATATTTCAACTCCAGAAGATACTAGCTGTTTATACTATCTATGTCTCTCAATTCTATCAACTTCCACCCCATCTCCCTTCACCCTCTACCACAGAGAAAACAAGTTTGTCCAACCTCTCCTTATAGCACATGCCCTCTAATCCAAGAAGCAATTCTGCATTCCCTCCAAAATCTCCAGATTCTTCCTATAATGGGCACCCAGAATTTAATGCAAGACTACAGGTGCAGCAAACCTTCGTTACTATGCTGTGCGGCTAACTACAGGACCCAAGATCCATCTATACAGTGGCATGCAAATGTTTGGGCACCCTTGGTCAAAGTTTCTGTTACTGTGAATAGTTAAGTGAGAAGATGAACTGATCTCCAAAAGTCAAAGTTAAAGATGACACATTCTTTTCAACATTTTAAGCAAGATTAGTGAATTATTTTTGTTTTGTACAATTTTAGAGTGGGGAAAAAGGGAAAAGAGCACCATGCAAAAGTTTGGGCACCCCAAGAGATTTGAGCTCTCAGATAACTTTTACCAAGGTCTCAGACCTTCATTAGCTTGTTAGGGCTATGGCTTGTTCACAATCATTGTTAGGAAAGGCCAGGTGATGCAAATTTCAAAGTTTTATAAATATCCTGACTCCTCAAACCTTGTCCCAACAATCAGCAACCATGGGCCCCTCTAAGCAGCTGCCCAGCACTTCAAATTATGCTCACAAAGCAGAAGGCTAAGAAGATAACACAGCATTTTCAGGTAGCTGTTTCCTCAGTTCATAATGTAATTAAGAAATGGCAGTTAACAGGAACGATGGAGGTCAAGTTGAGATCTGAAGACCAAGAAAACTTTCCAAGAGAACTGCTCGTAGGATTGCTAGAAAGGCAAATCAAAACCCCTGTTTGACTGCAAAAGACCTTCAGGAAGATTTAGCAGGCTCTGGAGTGTTGGTACACTGTTCTACTGTGCAGCGACACCTGCACAAATATGACCTTCATGGAAGAATTATCAGAAGAAAACCTTTCCTGCATCCTCACCACAAAATTCAGCATCAGAAGTTTGCAAAGGAACATCTAAATAAGCCTGATGCATTTTGGAAACAAGACCTGTGGACTGATGAAGTTAAAATAAAAGTTTTTGGCTGCAATGAGCAAAGGTATGTTTGGAGAAAAAAAGGGTACAGAATTTCATGAAAAGAACACCACTCCAATTGTTAAGCATGGGGGTGGATCGATCATGCTTTGGGCTTGTGATGCAGCCAGTGGCACGGGAAACATTTCACTGGTAGAGGGAAGAAGGAATTCAATTAAATACCAGCAAATTCTGGAAGTAAACATCACATCATCTGTAAAAAAAAAGCTGAAGATGAAAAGAGGATGGCTTCTACAACAGGATAGTGAACCTAAACACACCTCAAGAGGTGCTAGCTGAAGGTTTTGCCATGGCCCTCGCAGTCCCCCAATCTAAACATCATCAAAAATCTGTGGATAGACCTCAAAAGAGCAGTGCATGCAAAATGACCCAAGAATCTCACAAAACTAGAAGCCTTTTGCAAGGAAGAATGGGTAAAAATCCCCCAAACAAAAATTGAAAGACTCTTAGCTGGCTACAGAAAGCACTTACAAGCTGTGATACTTGCCAAAGGGGGTGTTACTAAGTACATTCATGCAGGGTGCCCAAACTTTTGCTTTTTTGTCATTTTTGTTATTTTGAAACTGTAAAAGATGGAAATAAAAAAGTAATCTTGCTTAAAATATTTAAAAAATGTCTTCTTTAACTTTATGCCTTTTAGAAATCAGGTCATTTTTTACTCGCTTATTCACAATAACAGAAATTTTGAACGGGGTGCACAAACTTTTGCATGCCACTGTCTTGCACTGACATTAATGGGCTTGACATTAATGGCAAATGTTTAGTACAAAAAGCTGGATAGTAATGATATAGAATGCTTTGTCTTGCATAGCATCAAATTTCCTCAATATAGTTCAAGTTGTGAAGTCAGAAGCTTTCAATTTCTGGGCTTCAACATATTGAATGATTTGTCCTGGCCCTAGCATATAGATGCAATCTTAAGCACGTGCATGTCTTTACTATCACATATCAGCTTGTTATAGCACGGCACATCACTCTTCACCACTGGAAGTATCTACACGAGGTGCTGCCTGACAAAGGCAGCATCTATCATCAAAATTCCTCACCACCCAGGGCATGCCATCTCCTTGCAGCTACCCAACCACCCTCAGGCAGGAGGTACAGAGCCTGAAGTCCTACACTACCAGGTTCAAGTACAGCCACTTAACTTCAACCATTGGGCTGTTGAACCAACTACCAAACCCCTAACCACTACAATTGAGTAACACTATGGTTACTTAGCATTCAAAAAGACTCATCTATTCTGCTTGTGGTTTCTTGTAAGAATACGTAACTTATACTTAATTACGTCTATCATTTGCTTAAATGTTATGTGCCTGTGATGCTGCTGTTACAAAGTTTTTCACTGCACCTGTGCGTACACATACTTGTACATATGACAATAAACTTGCCTTTGAGCTCTAAGCTATTATGTTCCCCCTGTTGGCCGTAGTCTAGGGGTGTCAGGGAAGCAACATAAAAACAAGCCCACCCTCAGTGCTGTGTTGCTTGTGATGTGAGAAAGACAAGACAGACACAACTAGTCCTATTTGCAGTACACTTACAGAAGTGATCCAGGACACCCAAATCTAAAGAGTAATCCAAAAGCCAAAAATTCACAATGTGAAAACACAGGTCAGAGCATGAAGGGTACAAGCACGATTCTTTAACTAACAATTCCCCCCGCCCAGCTTTCCTTGCTTTAGGTGTGTCGATTTGCTGTTTGTCTCCATTTAGAGCACTGTTGAACCTGCCTCCTTGTCAGGACTGCTTCAATCAGTATTTGGAGAACGCAATTTAAAGAAGACTGCGTCTGGGAAGCAAGAGCGGAAAACGAGAACACAGGCACACAGTACGCAAGCATGTAATACCCCCACCCACAAGAAACGTGTCTCGGTTTTACAACAAAACATTAACTCACGGACTGAGAAAGTGCGTTGCTCCCTTATAATGAATATCAGTATTATAATTTTATGTCAGTGCACAAGGTGTTGGCTCTGCATACAAGAGAGAAAGACAATGGGATTGTAGTCTGTGTATATACTACTACTGGGAGAGAGCTGGAACCTACATAAACTTCGAAGTATTGTAATGCAAGTGGTTGTAGTATGGTGCAGTAGTTACTTTGGTGCTTGTCAAACTTCTTAGAAAAGTAACATACAGGATGGTCAACCATCCTCCTACAACTGCATTGCTGCAATTATTGGAGTATAAAAGTATAAATTTTGCTGTGTAACCAAAACTATGAAGTCAGTTTTGAAAATAGGAGAATGAAATCTTAAAGATGTAGATTAGAACATTGGTCAGTTCTGAGTTTGCTATTTGCTATGCATGTATCCTAAAAATGTAGAAGACAATGGTGTGTTAATGAGAGGTAGCTAAGAGATGTAGATTAAAACATAATTAAGTCACGAAGTATTAAGAATGTAAACTTGCTATTTGCTAGAGAATGAAATCTTAAGAATGTAGAAGACAATGGTGTGTTAAAGAGATGTAGATTAGAACATGATTAAGTCAATGGGTAGAAACAATAGGGACAAGATGTACGTGTGGTACGTGTAATACGCAACTATAGATCAATTACATGTTAATACAACTGGACCAGGAGATTGTTATAAAAAAATGCTGGGTCCAAAAGGATCGGTGGGCAATCAGCAACTAGCTCAATGACTGTCTCAGCTTTGATTTGCAAATTAAAGTTTAACCCTTCTTGAAGAATCTTCTGCGTCTCTTGGTCATTTGTGGGGCACGAGAAACCACGACACAATCAGGTGCAGTGAGAACAGGTGGGTGGCACAACAGCATCTTCAGAAGCTCAAGCAACACCTGGCACTCAGGGGTCCACGCAAACTCACGGGAAGAGCTCAGCAGGCTAGTAAGAGGGGACATGACTGTGGAGAAATTTTGACAGAAACATCCATAATAACCAGCCATACCAAAGAAACACCGGAGTTGCAGTTTCACATCGGGCACAGGGAAGGAACGCATTGTCTCAACCTTCGCGTCAACTGGACGCACTTGACCTCAGCCAACGACTTTGCCCAGATAGTTGACCCAAGCTTTCCCAAAGTCACATTTAGCCAAATTAAGGGCCAATGAGGCCTCACCTAAACGCATGAATACATGCTGTAAAGTCTCATGTGTGGCAGCTAGTCAGCAGAATAGAACACCATGTCATTTAAATAAGCCTTGCAGTGAGGTACTTCTCCTGAAACTAGGGACACAAGTCATTGGAATGTTGCAGGTATGTTACACATTCCAAACGCAATGACAGAGTACTGGAGGAAATGCTCCAGAGTAACTAAGGCAGAGATTTCAGCAGCATGAGGAGTGAGCGGGATTCTTTTAACAGGTCAAGCTTATTGACAAACTTAATGAATCTACTATCAATGCAATCCTCCATAAACAGCAGTTACTTTCTGATGTTCTACGCAGAAGTGGACAGCTCCATCACTCTTTGGCACCAAGATGCAGAGGATCTCTATGGTGTAGAGCTAGGATGGGCTAGCCCATGATTGAACAGGTAGCTTACCTCCTCAACGCTCTTTTAGTAGGGTTTACAAGGTACGCATGCTGCTTAATAGGCCTAGCACCTTCACAACAATGTCATGCTCCAACATATTTGTTCGAGTAGGGGCATCGTTAAACGAAACCGAATAATTCTGAATTAATTGTAACACATCTGACTGTTGCAGGGGATCCAGATGTGACAATCAACCAGGGAGCTCCAATGATGCAGAATTCTGCAATCTGATGCACTGCTCCAGGGCATTCCACAACTCTAGGCCATCTTCATCCATGCTGTCAGCTAGATACTACTTTCAAAGGCAGAACTCCTATTCGCTGTTCCCAATCATAAAACATCCTTAGTACATTGATGTGGTACATGCGGGTTTATTGCCTATAGTGAAGGGTATTGAGTCAGTTTCAGATCACACAAAGTCCTATAAAGCGAGCTTGGAGTGCTGATCCAGATACAGGAAGAAATGCCAAAGCCAAATCCCCAGGACTTAAGCAGCAAGGCACAACTTTTCTATCATAATGCATCTTCATCTCATTAGTGTGTACACGTCTCTGAATTCACTAACATAATCCAACACATTGGATGAGGACTTCAGGGAATCTCCTAGCAGGAGCTCTGAGTAGTTTAAGCGGCCCTTGAACAGTATGCCCAAAGACTAACACAGCAGGACTGAATCCTAGGGACTCCTGTACTGTTTTGCGCACTGCAAATAGTACAAAAGGAATGCCCGTGTCCTGGTCTCTGCCATGTACAAAACAATAGACACGCAACATACACTTAGCATTTGATGAAATCACTAACGTGCCATGACTCAGGGTGATGTGCACTGGACATCACTGGAAGTGTGTTTATAACGGGTGCAAACACTCAGAACAAAAAAATTCATACCCCGGTCAGTCTGTATAACTCTTGGCAGGCCAAGTGTGGAGAAGAACAGCATCAAGGCTTTGTTTATAACAGGGGCAGTAATTCTGCGCAGGGAAAACAGGTGGCCACGCACATTATTATCAGAAAAAACTGGCCCCCGACTTAGTTTTAGACAAGGGCCCTACGCAATTCACCAGCACTTGCACCAACAAGTGAAGAGGCACAGGGGGAATAACCTGGTTAGGTTTACCTACATGCTGGAATACCAGACTGGTTTGGCAATAGTCAGCCATGGCAGACTTCATTCCAGGCCAAGAGAAATGGGGTCAAATGCAGTTATATGTGTTAGTAACACCCAGGTGTTCTGCGAATGGTTGGTCAAGCACTTACTGCAGCACATGCCATCAGTTATTTGTCGGTATCACTATCTAAAAGACAGTATCGCAGCCGAAGCCATCAGAAACAACTGGCACCCACTTACACATAAGCAAACCATTTTCCTCAAAGCAAGCACTCTTTTTGCTGCTGTCTGTAGCACCCTCCTTCGCAGACCAACACAAAGCGAGGGAAGGAACTGCCCACAGAGCTGCAATAAACTGCCCGAAGGTAGATGGCAACTCAAGCACCCCACTAGATGGAATTTCCTTTAGATGCTTCACAGCAGAGTCCAGCACTACCAGAGCCACCGCAAGTGAGCTAGGTTGAGGTGACACAAAAAAGGTGTAGGAAAGATTCACTGCAACTTCAGATCTGTGGGACTGAGCACGAGTTTTCACACAGGCAGGAAACAGAGAGGAAATCACTAGCAAGTTTCTCATTCCAGGGTTGATCCAAGAGTGTAGCTGCCACCTCTGGCATGGCAGCTCCTTCCCACCAGCTAGGTCATTAGGTCATTGCCCAGGGTTAGGGTGACCTCTCTGGCTGGTAGAGAAGGTCTTGTCCTGACAACTGTGATGAAACCACTAGGCCTGACTGCAAATGGATTGTGTGTAGTAGAACTTCTAAACCCCCACCTCAATTCCCTGCACCAAGGCATATGATCCACAAAACATGCCCTCAGAAAAATCTAGTGCATCAGAGCAGATAAAAGACTGTTTTGCACCAGTATCATGCAGCATAGTCACCGAGACCCGTTTGTCACAAATACTAAATTTGTGTATATTTACAAAATACAATTAAGTTGGTCAGTAAAACTATTGAAAATCTTTTCTTTGTACTTTTAGGGTTCACGTGAATTAACATATCATAAATTTTTGTTTTTACTGCATTTTGGAAAATATCCCAACTTTCTGGAAATGGGGGTTTGTACAAGGACCTCCTGACTCTAGGCAACATTTCCTCTTCCATCTTTAGAAGGTCCTACCCTCATTCTAGTCATCCTCCTGTTCTTCACACATTCACAGAATGTCTTGGGGTTTTCATTAAGGCCTTCTTATTGCCTCTTCTAACTCAGCCAAGTCCATTCTTACAGTCTTTCTTTGCAACCTTGTAACTCTCTAGATGTCTGTGCTTTGATCTCTTGCACAAAAGATAAAACAAGAGATGAATAGCAATGCAAATTACTGCAGTTGTTGGCAAGTCAGTAACAAGAAAACTTCAGTATCAACACAAGCAAGCCTTTATGAAAGTTACATTTTCATTTTAACATCAAAGGGAGCAGCAATCAACATATCCAAGAAACACTGTTTTCCAATACTAGCTGTCTAGGGTAATGCCCCTATTCCAATAATCTGCTTCTATCATTAATAACATCTGGATACAGATGATTTGCATTCATTCAAATGTTTATTTCCATTTGACATTCCTTAAAACATCAGTATGTCCATGTTCAGAATCTAAAAACATTAATATAGCGACTGATAATTGCAAGCAACATTTATACCACCCAAGTGCCTGATAACAATGATATCCACAAACTTCATCTCATTGATATTTAATGGTACCACCATAATGAAGTCCACCACCAAACATTAGAGGCTACAGATCAGACATTGCTGCACCAACAACCTGTCCTGTGTCTCATTATTTCAATCCTTGGGATCTCAGATGAGTTACTTCATTTACAGTTTTGCAGCTTGCAACAGGGCTAATGAGACCAATGTGGGAACCAGACAATTTCACAGATCAGCAACTAATGGGAAAAAGTGGTGGATAGTTTTAGAGGTGAGCTGCTCTTTCTACAACGTGTGCAGGGTTTGTGGGTACACCTGACATATGGCCAAAGTTTTCAAACACCATCTACTGTGCTACCCAAAGAATCCTGGATACGTGCATTTTCCCCAAGTAGGATTTGATTATATCTTTGAATCTTTTCCTCTGTCAAGTAACCCCTTCCCATGCCAGAGCTCAGAAAAGTGTTTCAGGAACATAAATACTGACTACAAGACCAGGTCAAAAACAAGGTACCTAACAAGAAATGACTCACCTCTCAAATCCCCAAATCCTAGACACATACAAGACTTAGAGTCACTAAATTAGCACCAAAGCTTTATCACTTAGGGGAAAGCTGCCCACTTGAGTGGTACTTCACTTTAAACAGTTCCTCCCACCACAGCTAGCAAGTTACGACTGCAGGATACACTATCTATAAGAAGGATTTCAGCATCTCAAAGATTTTCTTCAATATTGCCAAAAAGCTCAACCATTAGGATAGAAGGTGCAGGAAATAATATCTTCAAATCATGCCACCTTCACTCAAAAATGATTGCCATTCTTTCATCACTCCAATTACCCAACTGATCCTCCACCTGATGGTGACTTCATCGTGGCACGAGGAGACCATTTAACCACCATTTATACCAATTGATTAGAAGCGTCTCCTACAAAGAATAGCGCGATATAGATCAATTGCAGATATGGGCAGAGAAATGGCAGGTGGAGCTTACCCCAAATAAATGTGACGTATTGCACCTTGGTAGGTCAAATGCAAAGGGACAGTGCACTGTTAAGGGCAAAACCCTTAACAGTGTTGCTAAGAAGAGAAATTTTGGAGTCCAAGTTTACAGCTCCTTGAAAGTGACCACACAGGTTGATAAGGTGATTGAGGTTGCTTTTTAGTTGACGCACTGAGTTCAAAAGCCAAGAGGTTATATTGCAACTTTATAGAACTCTGGTTTGGCCACATCTGGAGTATTCCATACAGTTGTGGTCGCTCCGCTATAGGAAAGATGCTGAGGCTTTGGAGAGTTTGGATAAAAGGTTTACTAGGATGCTACTTTATTTAGAGGGCATGTGCTGTCATTAGAAGATAGACATCTGTATTTTTTCCTCCACAGCAGCAGAATCTGAGGGGAGATCTGAGACAGGTTATTAGATGATGAGAGGCAAAACAGAGTAGATGAAGTATCTTTTTCCCCAGGGTAGAAGTGCCTAATGCTAGAGGGCAAACATTAAAGGTGAGAGTGGTTAAGTTCAGAGATGTGAGGGGTATTTAAAAAAAACCTAGTGGTGGATGCCTGGAATGTGTTGCCTAGTATGGTGGTGGAGGGAAATACATTAGAGGCTTTTAAGAGACATTTAGATAGGCACATGAAAATGAGGAAGGAAGGATATGGACATTGTGTAAATAGGAGGGATTTGTTTTTTGGGGGGCATTTCAATATAATTTTTAGCTGGATCAGCACAACATTGTGGGCAGAAGGGCCTGTTCCTGTGCTCTACTGTTCTATGTTTCTATGTTCTACAAGACAGCTTATTATCAGTACACAATATTTGGAATGGTAACAAATGTGGAAACATGAAAATTCTATTGATGAAAAGATCCATGAATTACAAAAGCTTGTTGCACCTGAAGCATGACATGCATAATCCAGAATACACAACTTCATTTTCAATAAAATTGTGCATGATTACCCAACTGAAATACAATGGAAACAATAATTGCTAATATTCTACATCCAAATTTATCTATTCAAATATATTCTAAAAAAAATCTTTCACATACCTTATGCTCGCACTTCTGATCAATTGGCAATTTCATCCACTCAGATTCATCACCCATGGCTATTGTGTATTGTGCTCACTCAACAGAAGCCTGGTGAAACAAAAAAAATCACTAGCCAGGAGAACAGTGAATTTCAACTGGCAATGTCTGAAACACTCAATAGCAGAACAATCTGATCTGTGAGAATAGGCTACAGTCATGCACAAAAGACCAAGTGCCAAAGCAGTTTCTGAATTAGCTTTCACTTTCAATACTAAACAAGGACTACAAACAGTTTAAAGGGGCAAAAACTGCCCATCATCTAGTAGTCACAAAAATTGATGGCATAGAACTAAGATTTTGTTAAGAGCATTCAAATGGAAACTGCTCTTGCGATTGAAGTTTCCAAGGGATATCTATAGTAAGAGGATACCAAGGACATAACCTCATTATTCTTGCATTCAAAAGCAGATTGCAAAAAATGAACCCTTGAGAGATTGTCCATCCACATTATATAGAGCGTGAGCTGCAGCAAAACATCTTAACAGCCATGCTGATTCATCTAAAAGAGTCTCGAGTCAGCAAAGTTGCACTGCCTTCTTAAATGTACTCAGGCTTCTTTCTCCACTGAAGGAACCACCATTGTTATATACTGTATATTGATAGTTATTTATGAAGCTTAGTTATAAATAAATTTAAAATACCAGCCAGATTTAAGCCATAATAAAAAGGTATTTTCCTCAAATACATCTCTCACAAGAACATATATAGGAGCAGAAGTAGGCCATCTGGCCCATCAAGCCCGCTCCATCATTCAATAAATCATGGCTGATCTGACCATGGACTCATCTCCACCTACCTGCCTTTTCACTATAACCCTCAATTCTCATACTGTGAAAAAAATCTATCCAACCTTATCTTAAATATACTTACTGAGGTAGCCTCCACTGCTTCATTGAGCATAGAATTCCAGATTCACTCTCTGGGAAAAGTTCTTCATTTCCACCCCAAATCTACTCCTCCCAATCTTGAGGCCGCGTCCTCTAGTTCTAGTCTTACCTACTAGTGGAAACAACTTTTCTGCCTCTATCGTATCTATCCCTTTATTTTTATATATACATTTCTATAGGATTTCCTCTCATCCTTCTGAATTCCAGCGAGCACAGTCACAGGCTACTCAGTCTCTCCTCAAAGTCTAACCCCCTCATCTCTGGAATCAACCTGGTGAACCTTCTCTGCACGGCTTCTTGAAATTGATTGCATTAGTTATTGGTTTTACGGATATGCAGATTTCAGTAGAGAGCTACAGAATTGCTTTAAAATTGTCCATAGACAGTTCATTAACCAAAATCTTCCAACTGGTTTTTCGTAAGTGGATCAGTATAACTTTGTTTCAACTTCCAATAGAATAACAATCAAGCTGAAGAACTATGCAATCCTTCATGTAAGTAAAAGTAACAACTGCACTCCGAAGAGTCAGACCCGAAACATATTTTCCACAGTTTCTGTCTGACATACTGTTGCCTTTTTGTTTTCAATAATTACATATATACTGTATATGCTAATATTTATGACTCATAGGCTGCTAGCAATATTTTTATCTAACAGAATGATGAAAGAGGACAAAATGGCATGATACTATAAAGTCACCCCATTTATAACAAAATGGCAAGTAGTGAACTTGGGAACTTTATTTTTAACACAGACATCTCTTGCGTTGTTTAGTAAAGCTGGTATACACAATAGCTTCCTACTTAGATCAAAGATAAAAGTTAAGCTTAACATAAAAGGATGGAAATTTCAAAGTGTCTAATAAACAGTTCATTAACCTTACCTACTAACAAATGCTTAAGATGTTTAAAGTAAAAAAATCTACCTTAAAACTGAAAGGTTTCAGAGTATAAAAACAAGCCTAATTTTCCATACAAAATCCAACACAGATTTTGCAACTAGTAAACATGAGGAAATCTGCAGATGCTGGAAATTCAAACAACACACACAAAATGCTGGTGGAACACAGCAGGCCAGGCAGCATCTATAGGGAGAAGCACTGTTGACATTTCGGGCCGAGACCCTTCGTCAGGACTAAGTGAAAGGAAAGGTACTAAGATTTGAAAGCAGGAGGGGGAAATGTGAAATAATAAGAAGACTGGGAGGGGGTGGGATGAAGCTAAGAGCTGGAAAGATGATTGGCAAAAATGATACAGAGCTGAAGAAGGGAAAGGATCATGGGCGGGGAGGCCTAGGGAGAAAGGGGGAGGGGAACACCAGAGGGAGATGGAGAACAGGCAGAGTGATGGGCAGAGAGAGAGAGAGAGAGAGAGAGAAAACAAAACAAACAACTAAATATGTCAGGGATGGGGTAAGAAGGGGAGGAAGGGCATTAACAGAAGTCAGAGAAGTCAATGTTCATGCCATCAGGTTGGAGGCTACCCAGCCGGTATATAAGGTGTTGTTCCTCCAACCTGAGCGTGGCTTCATCTTGACAGTAGAGGAGGCCATGGATAGACACATCAGAATGGGAATGGGATGTGGAATTATAATGTGTGGCCACTGGGAGATCCTGCTTTCTCTGGCGGACAGAGCGTAGGTGTTCAGCAAAATGGTCTCCCAGTCTGCGTCGGGTCTCACCAATATATAGAAGGCCACACCGGAAGCACCGGACGCAGTATACCACACCAGCCGACTCACAGGTGAAGTATCACCTCACCTGGAAGGACAGTCTGGGGCCCTGAATGATGGTGAGGGAGGAAGTGTAAGGGCAGGTGTAGCACTTGTTCCGCTTACAAGGATAAGTGCCAGGAGGGAGATCGGTGGGAAGGGATGGGGGGGGGGGAGGGGGAGATGAGTGGACAAGGGAGTCGCGTAGGGAGCGATCCCTGCGGAAAGCAGAAGGGGGGGGGGGGGGGAGGGAAAGATGTGCTTGGCAGTGGGATCCCGTTGGAGGTGGCGGAAGTTACGGAGAATTATACGTTGGACCTGGAGGCTGGTTGGGTGGTAGGTGAGGACAGGGGGAACCCTATCCCGAGTGGGGTTGCGTGCGGATGGGGTGAGGGCAGATGTGCGGGAAATGGGAGAGATGCTTTTGAGAGCAGAGTTGATGGTGGAAGAAGGAAAACCCTTTTTTTAAAAAAGGAAGACATCTCCTTCGTCATGGAATGAAAAGCCTCATCCTGAGAGCAGATGCGGTGGAGACAGGAATTGTGAGAAGGGGATAGCATTTTTGCAAGAGACAGGGTGGGAAGAGGTCTCTTGCAAAAATGCTATCCCATTCCTCTTCCCACCCTGTCTCTTGCAAAAATAACATCTTACATACCGGCTGGGTAGCCTCCAACCTGATGGCATGAACACTGACTTCTCTGACTTCTGTTAATGCCCCTCCTCCCCTTCTTACCCCATCCCTAACATATTTGGTTGTTTGTTTTGTTTTCTCTCTCTCTGCCCATCATTCTGCCTGTTCTCCAACTCCCTCTGGTGTTCCCTTCCCCCTTTCTCCCTAGGCCTCCCCGCCCATGATCCTTTCCCTTCTCCAGCTCCGTATCACTTTTGCCAATCATCTTTCCAGCTCTTAGCTTCATCCCACCCCCTCCCGGTCTTCTTATCATTTTGCATTTCCCCCTCCTGCTTTCAAATCTTAGTATCTTTCCTTTCACTTAGTCCTGACGAAGGGTCTCGGCCCAAAACGTCAACAGTGCTTCTCCCTATAGATGCTGCCTGGCCTGCTGTGTTCCACCAGCATTTTGTGTTTTGCAACTAGTTCTAGCATCTGAGAGAACAGCAGCTCTCAAAAAGGTTAGCTATGTAAAAGAAAACAAAAATAACCAAAGCAACCCACAAAGTGCTGGAGAAACTCAGCTGGTCAGGCAGCATCCACGGAAATGAATAAACAATTGATATTTCAAGCCGAGACTCTTCTTCGAGACTGGAAAGGAAAGGGGAAGACAAATGAATGAAAAGGTGGGGGTTGGAAGGATAGCTAGATGATAAATGAAGCCAGGTGGGTAGGAAAGATAAGGGCTGAAGGGCTGGTGAGGAAGGAAACTGACATGAGGTGAGTGGTGCATAGAAGAAAGGGGAGGAGTGGGGACCCAAGGGGAGGTGATAGGCAAGTAGTAAGGGGCCAGGGTTGGGGGGTGGTCTTTTACTTGAAGGAGAAATCAATATTCACACCATCAGGTTGGAAGCTACCCAGACTGAATAAAAGGTGCTGCTCCTCTGCGCTGAGGGTGACCTCATCGTCGCATAAGAGGTCATTTAATCAACAATTTGGAAGAGGAATGGCCACCAGGAAGTTCCGCTTATGGCAGATGGAGAAGTGCTCGACAAAGCTGTCCCTAATTTATGATGGGTCTCACCAATGTGTAGCACTGGACATAATAGATAACACCAGCAGATTCACAGGTGAAGTACTACCTCACCTGGAAGGACTGTTTGGGGCCCTGAATGGAGGGGAGGGAGAAGCTAAATGAGCAGGTCTAGGTAGCACTTTGGCCACTCGCAGGGCCAAGTGCCAGAGTGAGATCAGTGCGGAGGGACAAATGGCAAGGGAATTGCAGAGGGGGAAAACCCTGGAGAAAGTGGCGGGGGAGGAATGTAAAGACATGTTCGGTGGTGGGATCCCTTTGAAGACGAGGAAATTACGAAGAACAGTGTGTTGTATGCAGACATTCATTGGGTGGTAGGTGTGGAGAAGAAGAACTCTATCACTGTTAAGGCAACGAGAAGATGGGATGAGTGTGGGTGCTTGGGACATGGAGGAGATGCGGTGAGAGCAGCATCAATGGTGGAGGAAGGGAAACCTCATTCTTTGAAGGATGAAATTTGTCATTAACGTCCTGGAAAGAAAAGCCACATCCTGAGAACAGATGCAGTTGAGACAAGGAACTAAGAAATGGGAATAGCCATTTTGCAAGAGACACGGTGGGAGGAAGTATAGTCAAAATAACCATGGGAATTGGTAGTTTTATAAAAGTTTGCCTCCAGAGATGAAGACAGAGAGATCAAGAAGGGAGAGGGAGCTGTAAGAAATGGATCAAGTGAATTTAAGGGCAGAGTGGTAGATAGAGACAAATTTTATGAAATTGATGAGCTCGGCTTGAGTACACTAGTTCAATGCACCAAATGTGATTGACAAACTACCATGTTTAAATGAATTAATATGGGCTAAATCTGCCTAATCATCATGGTTTGCTCATTCTATTTTTTTTAAAAACATGTTAATTACTGCCAAACAATCTTGCAGATATTGAAGATTGGGAGTCTAACTTATTCAGCATTCAGTTGAATATTTTTTGAACATAACATTTTATTTTTGTAATATTTCTTTCTCCAGTCAATTTGACACCAACTTCAGCTTTCTAATCTTCATTTAAGGTACATAATTCTAAGATTCCAAGAAAGTCCAGAGCAGTTTATGAAAATACTTTCCAACACCTTGAATTTTTTTTTAAAAATCATTCTTTGCAAAAATGTGCATAATACAACTATTTCCTCATTACAAAAGAAAAGCATTGTTGGATGAAAGCTTCAATCATAAATTTATTCATCATTAAGAGAAACATGAGTAGCCCATTTGGCACTGATGCTCTAACATTCATCAAAACTGTGGCTTATATTTTACCTCAATGACATATCTTGCACAATTCTCATAGCCTTCAATTCCCTCAAATCTAGAAATTAATTAAGCTGTTCCAAATGTGTTTCCAGATCCCAGAGAATTACCTACACCACTTAATTGGTCAGTGGGAAGAAATTTCTTCTCATTCTCAGTCCTCTTATTCTGAGGCAGCAAAATATGAAACCTTCCTTAAGCGAGCCTGTTGAGCCATTTGAAATCTGCAAGTTTTAATGAAATCTCCTTCAATTCTTATCAAGCTCCAGAAAGTATTTGGTTACTCAATTTCACCTCAAACAGAAAATCTACCATTCCTGAAACAAGTGAATGAATCCATTCTACATTTCCCTTCATTTCACTGCAGATAAAAACAGTATACAGTGTAACACTTTGGACATCACTAATGCCCTGTGTAATTGTAATATATCACTCAAACTTTCTTGGAATGCAAGCCAAAATATAATGCTTACTGCACCTGCATGGTGGCTTTCAACTATTTTTATAGGAATAAACATCAACATTACCTGAACACAAGTTTAAAATTGCGATTTGGGATCAAAGAATTTGCATCTGCCATATCCTTGTCCATCCACCCTACTTGTCAACAGCATGACATGCCAATCACATTACTCAAGTAAAATCCAAATTAAGGAACCACCCCAAAAAGATTCAAAGGAAAACTACCTGTTGTCCAACACTATGTGCTAATGTCTCACGATTTAATTGTACACTTAAAAGCATTCCCCAATCTAAAATTTAAGAAACACTTAAGGCATGACACAAAGCAGATCATCACGGGGGGGGGGGGGGGGGTATTTAAAAAAAATTCTCTGCATTTATCATAATTCTTTCCAGCCTTAAAATGAACTATTAATAGGCAGTGTAAAGGTGCAAATTCATTGCTCACACGAAAGGTGTGGCAAGAAATAGCCGGTTACAATTTTTTTTGCTGACGGTCGAATTCAAATTAATGCAAAAAAATTAAAACTCGTGACTACCAGCAAGGAGCAGGCCAACAGCTCCGCATTCATCAACGTTATTTCATCTTAGCCTTTTAAACAATAACACACTCAGGTCGCGGCCTGCGAAGGGGAAAGAACCCTCGGTTTTGACAGAAGGAAAGTGCCGTCATTAGCGAAGATGAAAATCGGGGTAACACCATCAATACCACCCCACAAAATATCACGGCGGTGCTTTGCAACAGGCCTCGTTTTCCATCCAATGCCGTCCCTCCATTCTTTGGTGATCCAACATTGCAGAGTTGCCCAAGGCTAACCGGGCCGGTGCCAGTCATCAGCAGTGAAGAAGACACAACGCTCAGCGATTGAAGAGCATCATCCTCGGCCTCCAGGATCCGGCACTCCTCCCTACCCCACCCCCAATGATATCTAGGTTTTTTCTTCTGGAGATGAAGGTAATGAACAGCGAGTATCACCACACGGGTCTCCCTACACACTCCTCCAATCTTAACCACCCCCAATCCCAACCCCTTCTCGCATTTATCAGCCCCTCCTCCTACTCCTCGCCCCCCCCAACCCCCGCCCAAAGGTGCGTTAGGCGGCGGGCGCAAATAGCATATTAATACCATAATCCACGAACCCAGTTCTTAAGAAGGCCTTCGATAAGGGTTATACCGACCGAAGGGGCTGAATCGGGCAAACAGCAGCCGTGGCAGCTGATCCACCCGTCTAGGCTTCATTGTGTTCACAGCCGGCGACCAGCTGCACCGGGAGGGAAAATGGAGCTCTCCTTTCTCCACGGCCGCCTGGCTTATATAATGCACTGGCACGCAGCCAAGCGCCGGTAACTCGCACTGCCTACCTGGTTAGCAGGAATATCCCGTAATCACATCCACCTCGGTACCACCGACCTGCCAAGCGCCCCGGGACGATTGAAAAACCTTTCACCGTTCTTCTGAACCGTTAGCACTGAAACGCATTTGAAATTTCTATCGCGCACCCTCCAAACAAGGCTGCACCCAATTGGTCGCTAACAGGACTCGTAACCGGCTTCCTAATTGGTCACATTTAAACCTGACAGAGAACCGCCGGTGTAGTTGTTTGGATTGACATTTTTACCAGCGTATCGGAATGCGAGTTCCTTCTCCAAGTAGGCGGGAGAGGCGAAATAATGTTATATACATAGACGGTTGAGTATTGGCACCAACTCGGATATTGAGAGAGTGAGGGTTGAGTTCTTCAAGTGAGCTAAATTAAAAGTAGTTTGGCTTAAGACTTAAAAATCTATTTCGTATATTTAATTAAACTGTTCAAAGTAAATTTATCATCAAAGCACATTTGTCACCATTTACAACCGTGAGATTCATTATCTTGTAGGCATACTAAATAAATCCGTAATGGAATAATAACTATAATAGGGTCAATGAAAGACAGCACCAACTTGGGCATTTAATGAGGGTGCAAAAGACAATAAACTCTGCAGATACAAAACAAAATAATAATTGATGGGACAAGTTAAATTATCCCCTTTGGTTCAAGAGCCTGATAACTGTTCCTGAACCTGGTGGTGTGAGTCCTGAAGTTCCTGTACCTTCTTCCCGATGGCAGCAGCGAGAAGAGAGCATAGCCTGGGTAGTAGGGTCCCTGATATGGATATTGTTCCCATTTCGCATTTCTGACAATAACAATTGCTCAAGATGCATTCTTTGATATAAAACCTAACACTTCTCTCCCATCTGTGATTGATTAGGTCTTATACCAGTTTAAATAAAAATTGTGCTGTACTCTGGAGTTAAATATAATATACTTCCTTGGTTAGTGAATGGGCAATGAACCCATGAAGACTACCTCATTATTTTTCCTCTGTTTTTGCACTACTTATTTCATATATATATATACACACACATATAATTTTTCATTATTAAGTATTGTAACATAATGCTGCTTCAAAAAACAAATTTCACGATATACGTCAGTCATATTAAATCTGATTCTGATGACTGGTCATTGAATTTGGAGGTTGGACTCACATTGATACCATAACCTTATTTCTGATGTGATCAAGGGAAGGGCCCTGAGCCTAGCCCACCAAAATAACATGTACTTTAGAGGAAATGTAAAAACAATTACTAATCTGTGAAAGGGAGTTAGATGTTCCCTGGGTCATTCAATCGCCAATTTAACGAATGAAGGTTGATGGTGTTGTGGATAGTGTTGAAAGTCGTCATAGGTTACATTGTGATGTAGATAGAATGCAGAGCTGGATGGAGCAGTAGCACCAGGAGTTCAGTCCACAAAGGTCCAGTGTAGAGAACAGTGATTGAACTTGAAGGTGGAGTACAGTGTGGAGAAACAGACAAATCTTGCATCTAAGTCCATAGATCCCTCCAAGTGCTGGTTGATAGGGTGGTTAAGGTAGATAGATAGATAGATAGATACTTTATTCATCCCCATGGGGAAATTCAACTTTTTTTTCCAATGTCCCATACACTTGTTGTAGCAAAACTAATTACATACAATACTTAACTCAGTAAAAAAATATGATATGCATCTAAATCACTATCTCAAAAAGCATTAATAATAGCTTTTAAAAAGTTCTTAAGTCCTGGCGGTTGAATTGTAAAGCCTAATGGCATTGGGGAGTATTGACCTCTTCATCCTGTCTGAGGAGCATTGCATCGATAGTAACCTGTCGCTGAAACTGCTTCTCTGTCTCTGGATGGTGCTATGTAGAGGATGTTCAGAGTTTTCCATAATTGACCGTAGCCTACTCAGCGCCCTTCGCTCAGCTACCGATGTTAAACTCTCCAGTACTTTGCCCACGACAGAGCCCGCCTTCCTTACCAGCTTATTAAGACGTGAGGCGTCCCTCTTCTTAATGCTTCCTCCCCAACACGCCACCACAAAGAAGAGGGCGCTCTCCACAACTGACCTATAGAACATCTTCAGCATCTCACTACAGACATTGAATGACGCCAACCTTCTAAGGAAGTACAGTCGACTCTGTGCCTTCCTGCACAAGGCATCTGTGTTGGCAGTCCAGTCTAGCTTCTCGTCTAACTGTACTCCCAGATACTTGTAGGTCTTAACTTGCTCCACACATTCTCCATTAATGATCACTGGCTCCATATGAGGCCTAGATCTCCTAAAGTCCACCACCATCTCCTTGGTCTTGGTGATATTGAGACACAGGTAGTTTGAGTTGCACCATATCACAAAGTCCTGTATCAGTTTCCTATACTCCTCCTCCTGTCCATTCCTGACACACCCCACTATGGCCGTGTCATCAGCGAACCTCTGCACATGGTGTTATATAGTGTGCTGCCCTTCATTAGTCAGGGATTTTGTTCACGAGCCATGGGGTAATATTGCAGCTTTTTAAAACTCTGGTTAAACCTCACTGAGAGAATTGTGTACATTTCTGGTCACCTCATTAGAGGAAGGATGTGGAAGCTTCAGAGAGGATGCAGACAAGATTTACCAGGAAGATCAAACACGAGGAAATCTGCAGATGCTGGAAATTCAAACAGCACACACAAAATGCTGGTGGAACACAGCAGGCCAGGCAGCATCTATAAGGAGAAGCACTGTCTGGCCTACTGTGTTCCACTAGCATTTTGTGTGTGTTGTTTACCAGGAAGATGTCTGGATTAGAGAGCATGCTCTTTGAGGAAAGATTGAGCAAGCTAGGACTTTTCTCTTTGCAGTGAAGAAGAATGAAAGCATCTTAGATTACGATTATTACAGTGGATAGCCAGCACCTTTTTCTCGGTGTGGCAATGGCCAATAACAGAGGACATCCATTAAAGACAAGTGGAGGAAAATTTAGGGGAAATATCAGAGGTATTTTTGTTTTACACAGAGTGGTAGGTGCCTGAAACAACTGTCAGGGTTAGTGTAAATGCTAATACACTCAAGAGACTCAGATGGGCACATGGGTATAATAAAAATGGAGATTTATGCACTGTGTAGGAGGGAAGAGTTAAATTGATTGTGGGGTAGGTTTACATAGTTGAGCCTAATGTCATGGGCCATAGGGCCTGTACTGTGCTAGATACTGGGCAGAGATAGGAACACTCATGAACCTATAGAAACTGGTAATCCAAACTTTGAAAATTCCAAATTACCTTGGGTGCTTGGAATATTTTCTGCACCATCAAGTTACATATCTGTCCTTTCAAATATCTGGAGAAAAGCCTCTCTTGGGTACCTATCATCTGTCAAAGCTAGATTGTACTTCTTGAAGGGGAGGTGCAACAGTAATATGAACTAGGGGTTGTGGGGTTGTCATGGAGATAATTCTGATTCTCTTAGCAGGCTATCAAGGAAAATAAGACATACAATTTTCTAACACTGAACAGGAGGCCTTGGTTTAGGAGTGAATGTGACCAGGAGGCTGCCCAGGTAGACAGGACAAGAGAGGAAATAATTTTGGTAGTCACTGCCAGGAGCCAAGACCCAAGGACTGAATGCAGTCCAACAAGAAAAGTTCAGTGACCTAAAATTAAATGCCTATAAACACATTTCCAAATTTCAAACCTCACAAAACGCATCCCAAAGATGTATGGGTTAGTAGGTTAATTGGCCACATGGGTGTAATTGGACAACGCCAGCTTGTTGGGCCGGTATGGCATATGTTGTATCTCTGAATCTAAATTATACAGTAAATGTAAAAAACTATCCAATGATTTGGGATATCAGATTGAATCATGTAATACCTGGAATTTGGAGTTCTATATGACTGAAATATGCAGGGTGAAAGGAACCTAAATGAATGTAGAAGGGATAGATATTGGTCACTGGAGGTAATTGCCTTCTGTACCAATTCTGGATTGGCCTCAACCTGTTCAGTTGAGTTAAAACCAGTCATGGCTACCAAGCAGCTGATATTAAGAGAATTGGGCGGGGGGGGGGGGGGGCGCAATATGGAGTCAGAGCAGCACTGACTAAAAAAATCCACTATGATCTTATTGAATGTGGGAGCAGACCTAAGGCGGCTTTCATTTACATTCATGCAAAAGCCAAGGATGAGTAAATAGCACTACAAATATTAAAACATGACAAGAAATTACTAAAGGATGAAATACCATTCTCTAAATCACAACTGTAGCCTCAGCTCACATGTTTCTCTCCAACTGACTCAAAGTTACAAATGCCTGAAAGGCTGCAACCCATGTGTGTAGGAAGTCATCATTTAAATAGATGCACATGCATGGTTTTCTTTAACTCTAGATGATTTCCTTCATTTCTCATCACTGCAATCACCTAGAGGAGTATTTCTCTCTGATCAATCCTGTTGCAAGTTGTAGATATGTGCCCCAAATCTTCCAGATTTTATAATACAAACATTACACCAATGATAATTCAAGAGGTGTAAACATTTCGTTTAATGGTAACATCTTCCCTGCTGCAAGTCTTTGAAATAGCCATTCTTCCTTCTGTCCGTGAAGTTGCCTATTATGCTTCAAAAAGATCATCCTGTTTGTGTTTTGACTATTATCATATAACTGTGATTGGATGAGAAAGATTCATACGTTGTCATCATTTTAAAAGCCCACTGAATTTCATTCCAGTAGCAGTTTAAGTATTAACATACCCAGAGTCTTGTGGGAATGAGTCCAGTTTTGTTGGTACCATGGTTGCTGTTTTCCTGTGGGTTTGGAAGTCTTGTGGACAGTGAGTCACAGAGGTTTAGAGAAGGAAGGACACTTAAACTTCAACTCACAGCTTGTTTTAAAAGCTAATAAAAGTCTCTTTGTTCCTCGAGGCATGCTGGGATATGAAGCTTTCTCAATTCCTTTGTATGGATACCACAAAACAGCTTTCACGGTACAATAGCCTGATCCCTTTAATGTTGGTTTAGTTGAGTCAAATGCGTTCTTGTTGCAGGTTTGGCGATAATACCCATCATTGGGTGCCAGGAATCCTAGCAAAATGGATACCAAGTCTTTTTTTAAAAATAATAAATAATTAAATTAAGAACATAATATATGAGTGAACATTATCAGTCAGTGAAAGGATTCAACTTTTAAATCAATCACTATTAAAGCACTGCTACAGTTTTAGATATAGCTTAGTCCTATTGAGACAATCTGAAGAGTTGATAATTGCTGTGGTGATAGAATTGTAACATGTTATATAATGTACTTCAAGCATGATAAATATTGTTTTCAAAAATCTCAGTATAGTATCCATATAACTCATTTGTTTGTTGCTGTTAAAAGTTTTTTAAAAAGGTGCCAATCATTCCAATGCATTAGGACACTAATGAATTGGATCAAAATAATTTGATGCAAATGGATAATGCTCACATTTTTATGGGCATCCTTTTTTTTTCCTCATTTGAATTATATATTTGGCATTTGAAAAAGATTTTGACATCCTTGCCTTATTCTTCAACCAGAATTTTAGATTTATTACTAACAACATGCTTGTTTGATTTAAAACTGGATTTAAACATCTCAGATGGCTCCAAAGACTCTGCTGCATACGTATACCAATGCAACCCAAAAAGACTACAAGAATTGGACAGTCCTGCAGTCAGGATGACTGTCCCATCTGTGGATTGAGATATTTTGCACAGTGCTCAGAGATCGGGTCCATTTGTGCAAAAATGAATATTCCTTTTTTGAAAATCCTACAAAAGGTAATGGATTTGGTCAAGTACATCATGGGTAAAACCCTTCCAACCATTGAGCACATGTACATGAAATGTTGTCATAGAAAAGCAGCATCCATCATCAAAGATCCTCACCACCCAGGCCATAGTCTTTTCTCACTGTTACCATCAGGTAGAAGGTACAAGTGCCTCAGGACTTATATCACCAGGTTCAGGAACAGTTACTACCCATCAACAAGGGAAGATAACTACACTCATTCTATTTCTGATGTTCCCACAACTTTAAGATTGTGGTCTCACTTTAAGGACAATTTATCTTGTTATTTCATGCTCTTGTTATTTATTGCTATTTATTTACAGTGGAGCTAGAAATTTATGAACCCTGTAGAATTTTCTCTATTTCTGCATATATACAAGCTAAAGTATGGTCAGATCTTCAGATCTTCAAGAAAGTCCTAAAACTAAATAAAGAGAACGCAATTAAATAAATAACACAAAACATTATACTTATTCATTTATTTAATGAAAAAAATAATTCAATATTACATGTATTTGTTGGAAAAAGTATGTGAACCTCTGGGGTAATACCTTCTGGTAAAGCTATTTGGAATCAGATGTTCCAATCAATGAGATGAAATTGGAGGTGTGGGTTGTAGAGGTGCCCTGCCCTGTAAAAAGGACACACAAAGTTAGGTTACAGACAGAGCCTGCTCTTCTCAAGAAAGATCTCTTTATGTGTGCCATGCCTTGATCAAAAGAACTTTCAGAGGACCTCAGAAGGAGAATTGTAGACATGCATAAAGCTGGAAAAGACCAAAAAACCATTTCTAAAGACACAAGAGTTCCTCAACCTACAGTAAGAGAAATTGTCTACAAATGTAGGAAACTTAGTACTGTTGCTACCCTCCCTAGGAGTGGGCATCTTGCAAAGATCACACCAAGAGCACAACATGAAATGCTGAAGGAAGTGGAAAAGAACCCAGGGGTAACAGCAAAAGACCTGCATAAATCTCTAGAACTTGCTAAAATCTCTGTTCATGAGTGCACTAAAAGAAAAACACTGAACAAGAATGATGTTCATGGAAGGACACCATGGAGGAAACCACTGCTCTCCAAAAAAAAATGTTGCTGCACATCTCAAGTTTATAAAAGCCTACCTGGATGTTCTACAACACCTCTGGGACAGATTAGACAAAAGTTGAACTATTTGGCAGAAATGCACATTGCTATGTTTGGAGGAAGAAGGGCACTACACACCAACACCAAAGCCTCATCCCACCGTGAAGCATGGTGGAAGAAGCATCATGGTTTGGAGCTGCTTTGTTGCCTCAGGACCTGGACAGCTTGCAATCATTGAGGGAACAATGAATTCAAAATTTTATCAAGACATTTTACAGGAGAATGCCAGAGTAGCAGTCTGTCATCTGAAGCTTATTAGAAGTTAGATAATGCAACAACACAATGATCCTAAAGAAAAGAGTAAATCAACAACAGGATGGCTTAAAAAGAAGAAAATTTGTGTTTTGGAATGGCTGAGTCAAAGTCCTGAGCTTAATCCTATAGAAATGTCATGGAAGGACTTGAAGGAAGCAACTCTTCTAGGAAGCCCACCAACATTCCAGCGGTGAAGCAGTTTTGTAAGAAAGTATGGCCTAAAATACATCCAAGTCAATGTGCAGGACTGATCAACAGTTACTGGAAATGGTTGGTTGAAGTTATTGTTGTACAAAGGGGTCACACCCTTTACTAAAAGCAAAGGTTCACATAATTTTTCCAACAAATATATGTAATATTGGATCATTTTACTCATTAAAAAAATGAACAAGTATAATGATTTTTGTGCTAATTGTTCAATTGGGCTCCCCTTTTCTAGTTTTAGGGCTTACATGAAGATCTGATCACATTTTAGGTCATATTTATGCTGAAATAGAGAAAATCCTGCAGGGTTCACAGACTTTACAGCACCACTGAATATTTGCATTTGCACAGTTTGTTGTTCATTTATCCTGTTTACAGTTACTGTACTCTCGATTAGCTGAGTAGGCCTGCAGAAAAAGAATCTCAGGGTTGCATGTAGCAAAAAGTATGTACTCTGATATGATAATAAACTTTACTTCGAACTTTAGAATGATGAAAAAGAATAAAATTATGTTGATGTATTATTGCAGTGTTCTTCTAACTACTTATACACAACTTCTGAGGATTGTCACCCTGAAGTGGTGGAGAGGCTTGTGAGTCTGTCAAGGATTATGTGGTAGTTGCCTGTGCATCAGCCTTCCCATGTTAAATAAAGTCATGTTCAGGCAGTCTCCATTAAAGAAATCCACCTTAACATTTCTGAATATGTGGATTAGAGAATGGCCTCCAGTCACCTGAGGACTCACCAATATGGAATCCCGTAGGAGAACATCATACTTGACTCAAGAGATGAGAGACAGAGATGAGAGAGAGGGAGAGAGAGAGAGACAGAGATGAGAGAGATGAGAGAGAGAGAGAGAGAGAGAGAGAGAGAGAGAGAGAGAGAGAGAGAGAGAGAGAGAGAGAGAGATGAGATGAGATGAAGGGGAGAGATAGATAGAGAGAAAGTGACATACATGTATCAGAGTACATTCACGTCACCACGCACAAACCTGAGATTCTCTTTCTGTGGGCATACTTAGCAAATCTATAGAACAGTAACTATAAACAGGATCAACAGACAACAAACTGTGCAAATGAAAATATAAATAAATAGCAATAAATAATGAGCACAAAATAACAAGATAAAGAGTCCTTAAAGTGAGATCATTGGTAGTGGGAACATCAGAAATATAATGTGCTCATATTTGAACAATCCAAGCGCATTCATCAAAGAAACAACCAGCATTAAAGAAGCATGGCTTAGCTGCAAACTTCTAGGAACATTTGATATGTATGATGTTTGCTATTTAATTGCAATTGATAGTATAGGAAATAAACATGACATGCAGAATGCCTGATTTTAAAATGGGATATGAATTACATTTGCATGCAGCTGATCTAGTTATAAACCATTGTGTAGATTTCAGACAGGATGATGTTTTACGTGATCACATCTTCCAGAGCACATTTTCTGTCTCATTTATACCTACCTACATTTTAAATAAACAATAACTGGAGCAAAACTGAGTGGAACATATAATACGCTGCTAATGTACCCTCAGGCAAAGTTCTGAAAAGTGGTGAGAGTTAAAATTCATGACAGAGACTTAGAACTGGGGGAGGCAAAGGCGCAGTGGTAGCATGACTGGATAAATAATGTGATACCCAGGGTAAAATCCTGGGAAACTTGGTTCAAATCCCACCATATCAGATGGTAATAAATATGAATTCAAATTCTGAAATTAAACAATCTTCAGTATTGACTCTCATGAAATCTCATAGCATCAGGTTAAACCTGGGCAAGGAAACCTGGTGTTTATCCCTACCATCCCCTCCTCCACTGAGCTGATGGATTAAAAGTGGCTAAAGTACACCTTGGTAAATTACTTTCCAACTGCCCCATTAGGCTACTCTTGGTCATCAGTAAAATGACGCAAGGTGTAATTGACAGTACGACAAGTGGCACTAACTTAGCAAAATCCTGCTTATGTAAGCTCGGTTTGGGTTCAGTCAAAGTCGCTCAGTTCCTTACTTCATTATCGGCTTAGTTCAAGCATTGCTCTTGATGTCAAGACGGCATTCAAGCTAGGATAGATTCAATTCCCACTACTGTCTATAACGTTCTCCACATGACCGCGTGGGTTTTCTCTGGATGCTCCGGGTTCCTCCCACATTCCAATAGTCATACAGGTGAGAGTTAGTAAGTTGTGGGCATGTGATGTGGGCGCCAGAAGCATGACAACACATGCGGGCTGCCCCCAGCAGATAGTCAGATTGACCCCCTTGTCTATTCATCCCTCCCCACTGATCTCCCTCCTGACACTTAACCTCATAAGCGGAACAAGTGCTACATCTGCCCCTACAGCTCCTCCCTCACTATCATTCAGGGTCCAAACAGTCCAGCCAGGTGCGACGACACTTCACTTTAAAGTCTGTTGGGGTCATCTTCTGTATCCGGTGCTTCCAGTGTGGCCTCCCGTATATCGGTGAGACCCAACATAGATTGGGCGACCACTTCGCCAAGCACCTACGCTCTATCCGCCAGAAAAAGCAGGATCACCCAATGGCTACCCATTTTAATTCCACCCTATTCTATTCTGATATGTCAATCCATGGCCTCCTCTACTGCCGCGATGAAGCCACTCTCAGGTTGGAGGAGCACCAGCTTATATTCCATTTGGGCAGCCTCCAACCTGATGGTAATGAACATCAATATCTCGAACTTCCGGTAATGGGCCCCCCTCCCCATTTCACATTCCCCATTCCCATTTCCCTCTCTCACCCTTTCTCCTTGCCTGCCCATTGCCTCCCTCAGGTGCTCCCCCCCTTTTCTTTCTTCCATGGTCTTCTGTCCTCTCCTATTAGATTCCCCCTTCTCCAGCCCTGTATCTCTTTCACCAATCAACTTCCCAGCTCTTTACTTCAACCCTTCCCCCCTCCCTGTTTCACCTTTCACCTTGTGTTTCTCCCTCCCCTCCCACCCTCCTTCTAACTCTGACTCCTCATCTTTTTTTCTCCAGTCCTGCCGAAGGGTCTTGGCCTGAAATGTCAACTTTACTCTATTCCATAGATGCTGCCTGGCCTGCTGAGTTCCTCCAGCATTTTGTGTGTGTTGCTTGGAATTCTCTTGTTTGTGACTGCATTTCATTGTATGCGTTGGTTTCAATATACAGTGCATGTGACAAATAAAGCCAATCTTTCTTAGACTGCACCTTCCAAACCCATGACTTCTACCAGCTGGAATGACAAGGGCAACAGAAGCATGAAAAGTTGCCCACCATTCCTTCAATGTCACTGGGTCAAAATCCTGGAGAATTTCCCCCAAGTTGCATTGTGGGAATGTTCACACTTCACAGACTGCAGCAGTGAACCTCCACCTTCTCAAAGCCAACTAGAGATAGCAATTATCTCTGCGACTCAGACTCTCTCGCAATTCAGACTGCGAAGCCTTCATTGTTTGAATGAATGTTACCAAGAAAAAAATCATTGCCAGAAATAAAAATGGCCCACAACCATGATATATAATCAGACTCCATGAAAAGTCTCAACAAAATTGGCAAGGAAACCCATTATTGGATGCTAATTGAAACCTAATAAATCAAGTAGAATTTATTTATATCTCTGTTGTTGATGCACTTCCTCAATTTTCACAACCGAAGGGTTCAAAGTTCAAAATAAATTTATCATTAAAGTGCATATATGGCACCATATACAACCCTAAGGTTTGTTTTCTTGTCGGCTTACTCAGTAAAATCCAAGGACCATTCTAGAATCAATAAAAGACTGCACCCAACAGGGCAGACAAACAACCAAGGTGCAAAATAAAACAAACTGTACAAATACAAAAGAGAAAAAAGTAATAACATTAAATAAATAAGCAGTAAGAATCAAGAACATGTGATGAAGAGTCCTTGAATGTGTCCATAGGCTAACTCAAATCAAAAACTGCAGATGATTGCAATGTGAAATAAAAATAGAAAATGTTGTCAAGTGGCCTCTGCGTAAATATACTCCCATTTTTACTTTTAATTATTTCCTCTAGTCCATAACATTTTGTACTGTAGAGAAGCTTTATATAGTATTGTTCGCTTTGTAAATTTCATTCTGTCATGGGACTGAATTAGAAAAAGAGGATCAGCCATGGAAGGAGAGAGACTAAATGAAACAAAATATATCAACCACTGAAATAAGTGTACAAGTCGAGAATAATAAACCTGTAGTTCCCTGATCAGGAGTATGTTGATTGCTGTCTTTATCTAGGGTATACAGATATATAACTTCCCAGAGTTTTAGAGAATCAAAGAAATATACAGTATAGAAACAAATCCAGCCTACTTTGTGCCTCTCATACCCAAAACATTCTATCCCAGGCAACATCTGTTGAATGTCCTCTGCACCCTCTCCACTGCAATTACACCCTTCCCCTTGTGCGATGATCAGAACTGGACACAGTTCTCTAGCTGAAGCATGACTGAGGTTGGATAATGCTCTTACATTCTGTGTCTTACCTCATGAAAGGAAATGTCATGATAGTTTACTGTATGTGTTGGGTTTTCCCTATAATTTAATTTAGTACCTTTGTTGATCCACTCCAACAGTATGATCCTGTAGAAGCAATAGAATTTCATTTTGAATATAAATCTCACTTAAAATAGACCTGTGGATGGCAGGTAAAATTGTTCTTTTGAAAGGGAGGGTTTAAACTAGTTTGGCAGGGGGATGTGCACCACGGTAATAGGTTGGAGGATGGGGCAGTTGGGGTAAAGGCAAATGCAGTGTGTGGGGAGACTGTGAGGAGGAGGCAGCAAATAGAGCATAGTTGCAGTCAGTTGGATGGGTTGAAGCATGTCTATGTTAATGTGAGAAGAATCACGAACAAGGGTGATGAACTTGGGACACAGATCAGTATACGGAACTACAAAGTTATGGCTGCTGGATGACCCATGGTTCAGATGTTTCAATTGGGACAGGGAGGGAGGTAAGAACCAGAATCAGAATCAGGTTTATCATCGCCAGCATGTGTCGTGAAATTTGTTAACTTAGCAGCAGCCGATCAAAGCAATACATAATATAGGAGGAGGAAGAAAAAAATAGTAATGAATAAACAAGTAAATCAATTACAGTATATGCATATTGAATAGATTAAAAATCATGCAAAAATAGATAATATATATTAAAAAAGTGAGGTAGTGTTTATGAGAAGTGGGGAGTGGCATTGCTGATCGGGATAGTATCACAGCTGCAGAAAGGGAGGATAATTGCGAAGGGATTGTCTACTGGGTGGAGCCAGAAATAGGAAGGGAGCAATTATTGGGATTATTCTATTGACCTCCCTCCAAAGGCAACAGAGACACTGAAGAGCAGATCGGGAGGCAGAGTTTGGAAAGGTGCGAAAATAACAGGGTTGTTGGCATCGATGACTTGAACTTTCCTAATATTGATTGGCAAAAGGTGTAGATGGGTGGAATTAGTTAGGCATGCCTGAAGGATTCCTGACACAAAATATAGATAAGCCGACTAGAGGAGAGATCATAATGATCTGGAACAAGGCAATGATTCTAGCCAGATTTGGAAAGTGAGCATTTCAGAGACTGTAACTACTTCTCACTGACTTTTATCATTACCTTGGACAGGGATAGGAGCAGACAGTGTGGGAACATATTTAATTGGGGGAGGGTGAATTATGATGCTATTAGGCTGGAACTTGGGACTGCTGTCAGAGGTTACAGCGGGACATTGATAGGATGCAAAACTGGGCTGAGAAGTGGTAGCTGGAGTTCAACCCAGATAAGTGTGAAGTGGTTCATTTTGGTAGGTGAAATATGATGGCAGACTCTTGGCAGTGTGGAGGATCAGAGGGATCTTGGGGTTTGAGTCCATAGGATGCTCAAAGCAGCTGCGCAGGTTGACTCTGTGGTTAAGAAGGCGTGTGGTGTATTGGCCTTCATCAATCGTGGAATTGAATTTAGGAGCCAAGAGGTAATGTTGCAGCTATATAGGAACCTGGTCAGACCCCACTTGGAGTACTGTGCTCAGTTCTGGTCGCCTCACTACAGGAAGGATGTGGAAGCCATAGAAAGGGTGCAGAGGAGATTTACAAGGATGTTGCCTGGATTGGGGAGCATGCCTTATGTGAATAGGTTGAGTGAACTTGGCCTTTTCTCCTTGGAGTGAAGGAGGCTGAGAGGTGACCTGATAGAGGTGTATAAGATGACGAGAGGCATTGATCGTATGGATAGTCAGAGGCTTTTTTCCCAGGGCTGAAATGGTTGCCACAAGAGGACACGGGTTTAAGGTGCTGGGGAGTAGGTACAGAGGAGATGTCAGGGGTAAGTTTTTTTACTCAGAGAGTGGTGAGTGTGTGGAATGGGCTGCCGGCAACGGTGGTAGAGGCGGATACGATAGGGTCTTTTAAGAGGCTTTTAGATAGGTACATGGAGCTCAGTAGAATAGAGGGCTTTAGGTAAGCCTAGTGATTTCTAAGTTAGGGACATGTTCAGCACAACTTTGTTTTCTATGTTTCTGTACTATATCTCTAAATATGTATTAAAAAACCAGAGATGTGGGAGAGTTAAGTGGAAGAAAGAAGCATACTGAAAGGTTTAAGAAACAAGGATCAGAGAGGGCTTGAGAAGGTTACAAGGGAGCCAGGAAGATGCATAAGAGTGGCTTTTGGAGCACGGAAGGGGACACGAGAAGTCCCTGGGGAGCAGAATTAAGAGAAATTCCAAGGCGTTTTACATGTATGTGATGAACAGGAAGGTGACTAAAAGGAGAATAGTGCTGATCAGTAATGGTACAGGAAAAGTATCTGGAGTTGGAAAGTTCCTTTATAATTTGCTTCAGTACTCATCAGTGTGACCTTGACACACGTGAGGAGAGCGTAGAACAAGCAGATATGCTGGAACATGTCGACGTGAGGAGAGAGAATGTGCTGGAAGTTTTGAAAACCATTAGGAGAGATAACTCCCCAGGGATGAACGGGATATACCCCAGGTTTCTACAAGAACCGAGGGAAGAGATTGCTGTGTATTTGGCAATGATCTTTGCTTCCTCACAGGAGTACTACCAAAAGATTGGAGGGTGGCAAATGTTATAGCTTTGTTCAAGAAAGGTAACAGGGACAACACTGGGAATTATAAATCAGTGAGTCTTATATCAGTGGTAGGCAAACTTCGAGCGGATTCTTAGAAATAGGATTTCCAAGCCTAGTCTGTTTGGTAGTAGTCAACATGGTTTGATGAGGAGCAGGTCGTACCTCATGAGCTTGAGCAAGTGTAGGTTAAAAGTTTGGCACAATGTCAGGAGCCAAAGGTCCTGCATTATATGCTACTGCTTTATGTTCCATGGTTGTAATGACCTACATAAGCAAATTGGATAGGGGCCAACTCTTGCCTCCCACCTCATGAGATTATGCTGAACTTGCTGGAATTAAGCTGTTTATTTTTTGGGACAGCAAGGGAGTTTTGTTTTGGTCCCTTTAACCATTCCAGCTTTACTTTATTTTAAAACAAAGACTTCCATTATTTTCCAGACTGGGTGGAAAAGCGCTTGTGCTGTATTGTGCCAGAGCTTTTCCTTCTCAAAGACTTTCTGGAATTCCTGCAAAAAGATACAAATCAGGTCGCAGCTACTCATTGAGCAGCTTTTGGACGGCTAAACACAAGTGAGAAAATAGTGGTTTTCACTGTGAGCCAAATCTGTACCCTTGCTTCATACTTCAAAAATAGAATTTATTCATGTTTTGTGTTCTAAAGGGAATGCTATCCTCAGTTGTTGTTTTGAATGTCAGATAAACACTGTGCAGTTATTACTCAAATTCTTTAGTGTTTTAGTGGATCAAAATACAGCACAATACTAAATTGCTGAAAACGACCGCACATTTCAACGGAAAAAACTCAGTTTACCATTTTTGTCCCAGATGGGTTTGTAGTCTTTCCTCAAATTATATTTATGGGATCCAGGGAAATTTGGCAGTAAGGGTACAGATTTGGTTTGCCTAATGAAGACGGAGCGAGGTAGTAGATAGAGCGCATCTGCCTGGAGGTAGGTGATTAGTGGGGTTCTGCAGGGACCCCTGTTCTTTCTGATTTTTATAAATGCCTTGGAAGAGGAAGTGGAAGGGTGGGTTAGTAAGTTTTCAGATGACACAAAACTGGAGTTGTTGTAGCTTGAACCGGGACAT
Organism: Hemitrygon akajei; assembly: GCF_048418815.1. Lineage (NCBI taxonomy): Eukaryota > Metazoa > Chordata > Chondrichthyes > Myliobatiformes > Dasyatidae > Hemitrygon > Hemitrygon akajei. The sequence continues at coordinate 162,610,293 of NC_133129.1, read as the reverse complement.
CGACAGATGTAGATCTGGGCTGAAAAGTGGCATATGGAGTACAACATGGACAAGTATGAATGATCCCTATTGTTCAAAACCCAAATTTCAAAGTATTTTATTATCAAAGTACCACATGTCACCATATACAACCCCGAGATTCATTTCCTTATAGGCATACTCAATAAATCTATAGAATAATAACCATAATTAATGAAAGACTGCACAACTGGGGTATACAACCAGAGTGCAGAAGACAACAAACTGCAAATACAAAAATAAGAAATAATAATAAATAAATGAGCAATAGAGAACATGAGAGGAAGATTCCTTGAAAGTGAGTCCATTGGTTGTGGTAACATTTCAATGATGGGGCAAGTGAAATTAACCCCTTTGGTTCAAGAGCCTGATGGTTGAAGGTCGTATTTGAAGGCAGAATACAGGGTTAATGACGGGATTTTTGGGCAGCATGGAGGAATGGAGGGATCTTGGGATCTCTCAAAGTTGCTGCACAAGTTGATAGGGTTGTGACGAAGGCACCTTTTCTGTGGTCTTCATTAGTCAGGGGATTAAGTTCAAGAGCGACACCGTAATGTTGTAGCTCTATAGAATGCTGGTTAGATTGCACCTGGAAAATTGTGTTAGATTCAGGTCGCCTCATTATAGGAAGGATGTGGAAGCTTTAGAGAGGGTGCAGAGGATGCTAAGGGGCATGTCTTACATGTAGGGTGAACTGTGGCTTTTCTCTTTGGAGTAAAGGAAGATGAGAAGTGATGATAGAGGTGTACAAGAGGATAAGAGACACAAATTGAGTGGATAAGCAGAGGAATTTTTCCCAGGGCAGAAATGGCTAATACAAGAGGGCATATTTTTATGGTGATTGGTGAAAAATATAGTGGGAATATCAAAGGTACATTCTTTACACTGTGAGTGCGTGGAATTCTGTACTGGGGCAGTAGTGGAGGCAGATACATTACAGACATAAGAAACTCCTAGATAAGTATGAGGATGATAGAAAGATCGAGGGCTATGTTGGAGGGATTAGATTGTTCTTAGAGTAGGTTAAAAGGTTGGCACAGCATCTTGGGCCAAAGGACCTGTTCTGTGGTGTAATATTCTAGGCTCTATGTTGTATGTTCTACATTTGGCCCATTATCACATCATTTTGATTTGCACAATGACACATAAAATGCTGGGGTAGCTCACTGGTCAGGGAGCACCTATGGGCGGTGGGGGGGGGGGGGGGGGAGTAAATAGTCGACGCTCTGAGCCAAAACCCTTCGTCAGTTCCCCCAGTGTTGTATGTGTGTGTTTCTCAAGATTTCCAGTATCTGCACAATCTTCTTGTGTCTCCCATTGCTTTGCACCAACATTTTTTATTATAATAATAAAACATACAATACTTTGCCAGTCCATCACAGGTAAAGCCCTCTCCATCACTCAGCACGCTTATGAGGAGCATTACCACAAGCAGCACAATGCTATTATCGTTCAGGGCATCGGAGTTTGGAGTCAACTCCGGCAGTGAGAGTGAGAGTGAGAGAGAGAGAGAGAGAGTGTGTGTGTGTGTGTGTGTGTGTGTGTGTGTGTGTGTGTGTGTGTGTGTGTGTGTGTGTGTGTGTGTGTGTGTGTGTGTGTGTGTGTGTGTGTGTGTGTGTGTGTGAGAGAGTGTGTGTGAGAGAGACAGTGTGTGTGTGAGAGAGAGAGTGTGTGTGTGAGTGTGAGAGTGTGTGTGTGAGAAAGTGTGTGGGAGAAAGAGTGTGTGTGAGAGTGTGTGTGTGAGAGAGTGTGTGAGAGTGCGTGTGAGAGTGTGTGAGAAAGTGTGTGTGTGTGTGTGTGTGTGTGAGTGAGTGTGTGCATGACAGCATGTGCGTGTGTTTCCTCCAGGTCCTCTGGTTTTCACCAACAGTCCAAAGACATACCAGTAGTAGGTTAATTGGTCATGTTAAGTTGTCCTGCAATTAGGCCAGGGTTAAATCCGTGGGTTTCTGGGTGGCACAGCTTGAAAGGCCGGAAGGGCCTGTACAGCACAGTATCTCAGAATAAAATAAAGCAGAATCCATCAACAAGGACCCCGATCATCCAGGCCATGATTACCACTGGGCAAGCGGTAGAGGAGCCTTTGGTCCACATCACCAGATTCAACTTACAATCATCAGGCTCCTGAACCAGTGTGAATAACTTCACTCACCTCAAGCTGAATGGATTCCACAACCTAGACTCACTCACAATGACTCTATAACTCAGGTTCTCAGTATTATTTATTTACTTTTTCATTTATTATTGGCACGATTGTTCTCTTTTGCACATTGGATGCTTGCCAGACTATTATGCATAGGTTTCATAAACTATTGTACAGTATTTCTTTATTTTCCTGCAAGAAAAATATATATGGTGACATGTATGTATTTGATAATAAACTCATTTGAACTTTGAAAAACATTCTAGTGTTTATGCAAAATATAGATAACAGAAAAAAATGTGGATATAGGGGTAAACACTTTAATCGGATTATTTATTTATTTACTTACTGACTTCATTTTATTTCTTGAGATACAGAGCAGAACAGGCCCTTCCAGCCCAAAGACTTGCACCACCCAGCAGTCCACCTATTTAACCTCAGCCTAATCACGGGACAACCTACAATGACCAACGAAGCTATTAACCAGTCCATCTTTAGACTGTGGGAGGAAACTGGAACACCAGGAGACACTGTAATCCTGTTTGGTTGTGAGTATATAGGAAAAACATGCGCACCCAGCCCTGTCATCAGCGTCAGAAATCATCCTGGCACATGAGAAATTGTGAACACACAATATATATCTGAAGGAAATGTTGTATGACGATACTATAGATAATCAATTATTGATATATCTAATGTTTTAGTCAGAGAAACCTGCAACATCCAGGAATGGATATAAAGGGGAAAGGTGAAGTCCAAACCGGGCATAAAGGTGCAACTGGTTAATTTCTCCAATGAAGTATTTAGTACTAACTTATTTCATTTTAATGTGCTTTTCCCTCCTACAAGAAAGAACTGAAATTGTTTCGTATGTTATTTTATAGCACATAAACATAGTATCTGGTCCAAAGGAACTACGGAAGTATTTATACTCCACCCACACTCTCTATCTCCTTGCTTTGCCTCGCTATTTAATATAATTTCATAAAGATGGCCAAAATTATGAGTCACAAAGAGTGGTGTTTTTAAGAAGTTTTAACTAATTAAGATGACAAGATAAAACAAATAAGCACAGTTCATTGTTTCAAATATTACACAGATATAAAACATTTAGAAAACATCCAATTTTAATAACCAATTCATTTTATGTACACACATAGATATATAGCTCACACTAAACAATTGTTCTGTAAACATTTTCTAGCTGAACAAAGTTAGCAGTTTCAAGACTGTCTTAAATATCACAGATTTTAATTTAGGATAATTACAAAGTCCCAAATTAGTTACGTAGCTGCTCAACAAAAATATATTATTACACAATTGGAAGACAAATGCACGACTAATGTCCAAATGCAGTATTATATTTCAATCTATTTATTTTGCTTTCCCTTCTGTTAGATGCAACATAATATTCAAAACAATTTAAAAATATTTATGCTTTTATAGTATTTTCTAAGTTGACAAAGTGGAATACAAAATATTCCTGTGAGTGCAATGGAATTACTCCACACAAAAAAAATGCTGTTCTAGTTAAGATACCTGGCAATATGGATATTTGAGCTGGTTGTTATCCAAATATAAGTCTATACATGAAAATTGGTTAATTCTCTAAAATTCCATCATTTTTCATCTTAAATAGATCAATTTTTCAGTTATTGTCACAGTTAGTTAACTACCCAAGTATTTTAACCCATTGAGTACAGATGATCCCCAATAAAATCTCTACTCCTGATAATACAAAGATTAATCTGCATTTTTTTAAAAATGAAAGCAACTTGAAATAAGTGGTGTAGGTAACACAGCAAAATGGGAGTTCAATGTGAAAAGGGAGATATCATTTGAATAAAGTAAATCCTGGGTTATGAGCAGACTGTACATTGGAAAATACAACCTCTAGTGTTATTGAATAACCCAAGTTCACAAAACTAGCAAATAGCATGCTATAAAATTTGTCAATATATAGGATAAATGGTCAAAAAATTCATTCAGAAAAAATATCTTTTTTAAATAAAGAAGCACGTATTGAAAAGCTATAAAATGATTTCTGAGTGCTCAAAGGGTTAAAAGCCCTGGTGCAATTCCATCAAAGAACATTAAATTTACTACATTAATATTCTTATCATTGGCAAAGAAAGAATCTTGCAAATATTTGAATTTTTGAAGGGATAAAATCTATCTTCAGGGGCAGTAGAGTTTATATTTTAATAATCCTAGAGCTTTATCAAATATTTACATATTTAAACACTTTTTGTCATAACATAGCAAATGTCTTTTTGTTCAATTAGCATCCAATTGTTAGATCAAAAAATGCATGCTTAGATGTGTAGACAAACAGGAAATGTGGCCCAAAAGTGTGATCTGGATAAAATAGCATCACATTCATCTAAAGATACAAATGCTAGGCACTCAAAAGGTTAAAAGTTAAGTCATTTGGTCAAAGAAATGCATTTCTAAGCAAATAAACATGCTGAATGAGAGCAAAGCACCTGTGAGTCTTGGCTTTACTTTCAGCTTTGACCACTTGTTGGCAAAAGAGATACAAAATAATTAAAAAAGAAACACAACAAATTGTTTAATCACCGAGTGGAACCAAAACAATCTGTCTGTAATTAAATTTTAGGTCAGTTAATTTACTACTGATGATGTAATGATTTTCCTCATTTGATTGTAAGTGACACTGTCAAACCAACAATCAAACTCTGAATGCAAACAGCATGCGGATGAAGTAACTGATCTTTTGAAGTTGGGAGTCAAAGCAACGATGTTGTTGGAAGATGTGAAATATAAAACAAGTAGCAGGATATAGTACTCTCTGAAAGAATTACAGAGGTAATTGATAATACTGAGGTATCAATGGAATTTGAAATAAATTGGGAAGTTTTCCTTTAGCCTTATCCACAGGAACACCATGGAGTCTCCTGTCCTTCTGTTTTTGTTAAGGATTAGGGTTGGAAAAAAATATTTTCTAGATGATATTTTCCAGCATCATGAAATACTTAAGTGATCACTAAATTCCAATTGTTTGGCTGATAAAGTGACATAAATTAGAACAATCAGCACAATATCTTACTTCTATATTTAAACAAAATATCACCGCATTTGCTCTGGAAGAGTGGAATTTAAGAAGAAAAAAATCAAAACTTCCCTAGATAAAAGTAACAATAATTTATGACATACATTTAAATGCAGCAGGCAAGCAAAATAGCAGAAGTAGCTCATTGGAAAATAGATGGATTTAAAAAGTCCCCAAGTTGAATATTTGGGAAATGTTGAGTTAATGACTGTGACATTATATCTATTACTTTTCAGCAGTCAGTTGTGATCATTTATCTGCGGTGCTGAAAATATTTAAATCAGGCAGACTTACAGTTTAATTTAAATTATTAACAGCATTGTGCAGGGAATAATTGTAAAATTCTGCCATTGTTCCTTTAACAAAATAAATACAGAGCAAGTCTTCCACTCGCAGAACACTGATTTTGTGAATCAGTGCTCTTCTCGACTTAACAACCAAAACACATATAATGATGTAAATTCGAAGTTAGGATTGGATTGACTCCAAAAAATTAGATTTTATGTAACGAGCTGAATATTCGGGAGATATTTTATTGAAGTGTTTTCAATTAATGAGTACCCTTATCAAAGACATCATTTCAGTTGGAAGCAAAATATTCAATAATACGTTCTGTTGCTGTATTTTTATTTAATTGAACCACTGATTTAATTTCAAATCGGAATTTGAAATATAAAAGATTCCAGAAATCCAAAAAAGGCTATAGATACTGCTGCAAATTGGAGGCAGATCAGGTAACATTTCTGAAGCGATTAGAGTAATATTAGGTAAAATGACTTGTCATCATATGAGACTCTCTTTCTCCTTTACAGATGCTGTTTGACCTGCAGAGTTTTTTCTTCTTTTTTATTGCCAAGAACTTTTTATAGTTTGCTTCAAAATTTAAGTTTCTAAGCACAACTGTTAATGTAGTGTTCTTGTAATAAATCGACTCAGCAAATTGTTCATTTCTTTGAGTCCTGTTGTAGTCCTAATGAAGGGTCTTGACCCGAAATGTCAACTGTTTATTCTCCTCCATAGATGTTGCCTGATGTGCTCTGTTTGTCCAGCATTTTAGGTGTGTTGTTCTTTATTTGTTTGATACGTTAATTATAATTGAAAATTTTGAAATATGATTTGTTTCTCTTTACTCCCTTTAATATGTTCACTTGTCAATTTCAATGTAAATTCAATTTAATAGCCGCTTGCAGAATTGCTTGTGGTGATGTTAACTGTTTCCTATTGATAACCTTTCCCAAAACTTGCTCTGTATTTCCATTTAAAAATGTAAAGTAATACTGTGACCTCTATGTGTAAGGTTCAATATAAAATGCTGAATTCTGCCCCATTATTTATAATTCACACAATCTTCAGAAATAATCGGTAATTTGTGCTGTTTAATGTAACTAGCTTGCTCTGGTCTAATATTTTACATTTCAACTAAACATACAGAGTGGGTAAAAGAGATAACTCCTGATATCATAAGTACAGTTTGTAACTATTGATGGCAGCAGCATGCAAGTACAAAATTAGATTATTAATTGTAAATCAGTGCTTAGACAGATACTTAAGGGAAAATGCAGCTGGATCTGTATTAGTATTTGCCAATTCCTTAATCCTCTTTTCAAAGCAAGAGGGAAATACAGTGATTCCGGTCACATTTACAACCTCAGCTGTGTCTGGATGCCAAAGAGAAGAAGAATGAAGGGGTTAACTAAATATGTCCTTTCAAAATTCACCCTTATGTAGCCGAAGTCTTACCTGAGACTACAAGGATTTTCATACTGTTCCTCAGGAGACCAAAAATCGCAAGCCCTGCATACAGAATGAAAAGCCTTTTCCAAAAAGAGTACTCTGTTCTACATAAAGAAGTATATCCATTTTAATAGAGGAATTCTCTACAGTGTAAAAGTAGGCTAATGCATGCCACAGATAATCATCTGTATATTCACGCATTAACCACAACTGTTCCTTATATAAATCTGAAAATGAAATTGGAATTCAGATATTTCAGAAACATTTTTAGAGAGTTATGATCACTTGGCTTCAATCCATTCTTCCATGTACTGTGCTTTCTTTTTGGATGATGGATTGGTGACAAACTGTAGTACCATTCAGTCCCAGTTGAGTTGTGTGTCTTGACTTTAATGGAAGAATCTGAGGCCCCATCTTGTCTGGAGCATGCTCAGTCATGGTCAGAAGTTGCCATAGAAACTTTTTTTTAAATAGAACATGAAGGAAAAGAAAGATATTTCCCATCAGACCTCACTTTCAGTTGAGGGTTTGCGATTGTACTGCCAACCAGTGTCAGGCAAGGGGATGCCACTTCTTTCCTGTGTGCTTGTATTTACACTGCTACACTCAGACAGTGGTTCATCCTGTAGCAGCTGCTCTGTCTCTGTATCGTCAAGCGAGTCCGTGCTGCCCTGGACAGATAGTGTTTCTGCCTTCATGCAAACGTGGTCTCGAAGAATTCCTCCCCGGGTGTTCTTAATCTGTTTTAAGTCATCCCAATACATGTTGTCATTCGACAGCAAGCAGATGCCTTCGACAATTTTTATCTTTCCTTTTGTATAATTACTATCTGTAGCAGTCTGAAATGAAATGGCAAACAGTTCAACTCTGAACTCAGTGACTCCTGCATTTTTTAAACAATTATTGCTACATAAATTAGGCACAGCACATCCCAATTTCGTATAAGCAGATCCCATGAACAAAATAGACACACCACCTACATTTTCATAATTTTACAAACAAAATTATTTTGTGTCAAGCCAGTTGCAATACATATATTTCAATATTTATATATCTAAATTGACAAGATGCTTCATATCACTTGCAATTTTGATTGTCCATTCTATCTTGCTCTCCATCTCCTATGCTCTTGCAAAAAGGTTCAGAAGTACCTCAAAGTCCAGCATCTCATTTCTCTGCCTGATGCTGACTTCTTCAAATCATTACCATTCTACCACTATTTTGTGCAGCAGGTGCCAGTAGTCTTTTATTTTTTGCTTCTGCCACCCCTTTGATCACATAAGCATCCATTTTGTTATTCAACCTCAACACAGACTTTCTTCTTTGTTCTTTTCTCCTCTCCATTTCTCTACTTGGTCATCAAAATTCACATCTATAAATTTCTCTCACTTTTGATGAAATATGTCATCGGGCTTAAATGTCATCATTGCTGTAAACTTTGCAGCAATTGATATGGCTTCTGAGGATTTCCAGTAATTCTGTTTTGCATTTAGCTCTCTATCATTTGCAATATTTTGTCTTGCTGCTGTGGACTGAGTGTGCATGTGTGAAAACATTGTACAGCACACCATGCCTTTAATCAAATGTTTTAAATTACTTCCAGCGATATTTATGAAATATTATGCTAAGAAATACATACAGCTGCTGCACACTGCACCCTACTCAACTTCCGTGCAGCTGATTTTTAGAATAACTATGTTAAAATTAATGTCATACTCCCACTGTGGCAATACAGATGTGAAATAATCTTAATATTGCACACCTGTTTTTATGGTGTTTGTATTGTTATAATGGAACACAGTTTGAAATTAGTAGTTAGTAAAAATGCTTTTAACAGGTGAGCTGTTTGAAGATTTTTAAAGAAGATTAATGTAGAAAGGTAAGAGAATTAGGAGAATAGTTCCAAGACTGCAAAGCTATCAATAGTCACCATTGGAAAATAGAATAAACCAGGCAGATAATCAAATCAAAATTCTGAAACATTGAATGAGAAGCCAAAGTAAGTTGGCAAACAAAGGTAAGGAATAAATGTTGTCTGGGTGGGATAAAATATGGCAGGAAAGATGAATTTCAATAGATGAATTATAGATGTGACTTTCAGCAGATCATGACCAGGAGGAAAAAACACATTTTGGAGCCGGAAGAATGACCTCTTTATTGTGGACGCAACAGGCAGAAGAAATGAATTCTTGGTCGTTAATGAGTTGCTTCTACCTAGTGCTTTATTCATTGAGTGCTGAATAATTGAGGCATTGTAATTAAAACTGGATTGAGTTGCAAACAATCTTGTTCATCTTGATATAGTAATTGAGTAAGTGTTGGTATTCTGTTGTGGGAATTAAGCAGACAGTGTTGATTTCCCCAAAGTTTTATGGAAACAGAATAAAACTTGGATTTTAGACAAGTTGTCTCCATCCCTCTACCAAACTAGTAAGCTTGTGATGTGGCAAAGCCAAATCCAAAAATTGACTTCATATACTCAAAGGGGAGAAACATTTGAGAAAATGAAGTTAGAGCAAAAGAGTTTCTGAAAGTAGTTTCCAAATTCGTAAAAGAAACCACTTGTGGAATTGACTTAATATAGATACATTGGTGAGCAAAGGTCAAGTGAAGGAAGTCATACTGAACTCAACAATTGAAGATAAGAACTTGAGGGGAATTTTATAATTGAAAATGCAAAAGACTGCAGAGATACTAAGGAAAGAAAAGTCATCACTCCCTCAGCCACAGATAATACCATTTACAATTTATTTAAAACCATTCATCTAGACATTCCTTTGTATACTTCAATTGTTTGGATAAGTTCTTAAAAGGTGATTGAAAACCTTCCTTCAAGAATACTAAAAAAAAAGATGAGCCAGTGTGAAAGTGGGATACCAATCACACACACATAATCACTTTTTTCCTGCAAATGCTACTGAGGAATAATTGAAAGCTCGGAGCAATGCTTTCAAAACATAAAAGGCCCAATTCTTGATTCCCTGATGATTATTTAAAAATCAAACAGCATTGGAAAAGTAAGTGCAGATCCAAGGCAAAACATAATTTAATTTATTGCATATTAAAACAAATATGTAATTGTACCTAACATTTCTTTTGGCTATGCTATTATTTGAACAGTCAAGGAACTGAAGACTATGGGGGGCAAGTGCAGAAGAGTTGATGCCAATATGGATCAGCCATGATCATAATGAGTGGCAGGGTAGGCTTCTGGAGCTTGGTGGCCTACTCTTGCTGCTACTAGATTATGCTCTTGTGTTTGATTAATAATAAATGGCTGCACATTACAGAAGAGCAGAACAATGCTACAAACAACACAGCTGCAAAAACGTTCATCCAACAAAGTTAGCAAATTAATGAAACTCTCATCAAACCAATGTATATATGCTGACGCTAATTGTTTACATTGCCTCACTATATCCCTGGGTCATACACTATCTACAAAATGCACTGCAGGTACTTCTGACAGCTGATTGAAGACCATTGAAGAAATTGAAGACAGAAACGGGTGAATTTATTATGGGGAACAAGGAAATGGCAGATGAGTTGAACAGGTACTTTGGATCTGTCTTCACTAGGGAAGACACAAACAATCTCCCAGATGTAATAGTGGCCAAAGGAACTAGGGTAAAGGATGAACTGAAGGAAATTTATATTAGGCAAGAAACGGTGTTGGATAGACTGTTGAGTCTGAAGGCTGATAACTCCCTGGGACCTGATGGTCTGCATCCCAGGGTACTTAAAGAGGTGGCTCTAGAAATCGTGGATGCATTGGTAATCATTTTCCAATGTTCTATAGATTCAGGAACAGTTCCTGCTGATTGGAGGGTGGCTAATGTTGTCCCACTTTTCAAGAAAGGAGGGAGAGAGAAAACAGGGAATTATAGACCGGTTAGCCTGACATCAGTGGTGGGAAAGATGCTGGAGTCAATTATAAAAGAGGAAATTATGACACATTTGGATAGCAGTAGAAGGATCAGTCCGAGTCAGCATGGACTTACGAAGGGAAAATCATGCTTGACTAATCTTCTGGAGTTTTTTGAGGATGTAACAATGAAAATGGACAAGGGAGAGCCAGTGGATGTAGTGTACCTGGACTTCCAGAAAGCTTTTGATAAAGTCCCACATAGGAGATTAGTGGGCAAATTTAGGGCACATGGTATTGGGGGCAGAGTACTGACATGGATTGAAAATTGGCTGGCTGACAGGAAACAAAGAGTAGCGATTAACGGGTCCCTTTCGGAATGGCAGGCTGTGACCAGTGGGGTACCGCAAGGTTCGGTGCTGGGACCGCAGCTGTTTACAATATACATTAATGATTTAGATGAAGGGATTAAAAGTAACATTAGCAAATTTGCTGATGACACAAAGCTGGGTGGTAATGTGAAATGTCAGGAGGATGTTATGAGAATGCAGGGTGACTTGGACAGGTTGGGTGAGTGGGCAAATGTATGGCAGATGCAGTTTAATGTGGATAAATGTGAGGTTATCCACTTTGGTGGCAAGAACAGGAAGGCAGATTACTATCTAAATGGAGTCAAGTTAGGAAAAGGGGAAATACAACGAGATCTAGGTGTTCTTGTACATCAGTCAATGAAAGCAAGCATGCAGGTACAGCAGGCAGTGAAGAAAGCTAATGGCATGCTGGCCTTTATATCAAGAGGAATTGAGTATAGGGGTACAGATGTCCTTCTGCAGCTGTACAGGGCCCTGGTGAGACCCCACCTGGAGTATTGTGTGCAGTTTTGGTCTCCAAATTTGAGGAAGGACATTCTTGCTATTGAGGGAGTGCAGCGTAGGTTCACAAAGTTAATTCCCGGAATGGCAGGACTGTCACATGTTGAAAGATTGGAGTGACTGGGCTTGTGTACACTGGAATTTAGAAGGATGAGAGGGGATCTGATTGAAACATATAAGATTATTAAAGGATTGGACACACTGGAGGCAGGAAGCATGTTCCCGCTGATGGGTGAGCCCAGAACTAAAGGCCACAGTTTAAGAATAAGGGGTAGGCCATTTAGAACAGAGATACGGAATAACTTTTTCACCCAGAGAGTGGTGGATATGTGGAATGCTCTGCCCCAGAAGGTAGTGGAGGCCAAGTCTCTGGATGCATTCAAGAGAGAGTTAGATAGAGCTCTTATAGATAGCGGGGTCAAGGGATATGGGGAGTGGACAGGAACGGGGTACTGATTGTGTATGATCAGCCATGATCACAGTGAATGGCGGCACTGGTTAGAAGGGCCGAATGGCCTACTCCTGCACCTATTGTCTATTGATCAAGGCACCAAAGCCCATTGCCCCCATGATCAAGAAGAACAAGGGATTCAGGTACATGGAAACAAGTTATCATCCAAGTTGCACACTATCCTGATTTAGAAATATAACTGCTTTTCCTTCATACTTGTTCAGTCTAAATCATGGAATTTCCTTCGTAGAAACATTACAGGAGTACATTCATTCTGTAGGTTCATCCCAACCTTCTTGAGATAATTAGGGATTTTAGTTTTAGTTTCAGCCAAATTCCTCCACCTCCCCCCCCCCCCCCCCCGGAAAGAAAAGAATAAATGAAAGATTGAAACCACGGAGAGCACATTATTCTTTGGACTTGTCTGCTGCTGTCAACAAATGAACTATTTTCAAGACCCTTCTGGTTCATGTTGATGTTCATGCTGTAATGCTGACACAATTTAAGCAAACCTGGATCTTCTGACCTATCTTAACCTTAGTCCTGAATAGTTGATATTTCACCCATCAAGTTGAGTTCCATCAATAGGTAGAAATACTTTAAATTCAACAGGAATCCCAATATTCATCAGTGTTGCTCACCAACCTCATCCAGAAACCAAACATATTTAATTAATTGGAGCCCCCTGACCATATAAAGCAGCTGGTATAGTTCAGATATCATTAAAAGGCACAATTAAAAGATCTTTAGTGAAGACCAGCTGTGTGTACCTCTAACCATTTTTATAATGGTAGTTATGGATGCATACTCTCTTTCTTTGATGGCAGTCTGTTTGCAACAACTGTTTCAGTAACTAAAAATATTTGTTTCTCTTTAAGAAACTACTTTCTGGACTTGACCAAAGAGATGCTGACTTTTGCATCCTATGATTGACAATAGCCCTCATTATGATCCTCTCCAGTTGATTCCGTAATTTAACAATGAAGCCAATTTTAACAGGAAATATCTTCGCAAATTCTCAGCTAAAATATGCCCTTCTGTCAGTGGCTCATATCTTTTACTTCTTGTTCATTACCTCAGGTATGTTAATTCCATACTTACTATATCCCTCTGAACATCGCGTTCTAAAAGGAATAAAGGGAGGTATATCCAATCACAAACAAGAGAAAATCTACAGATGCTGGAAATCCAAGTAAAACACAGAAAATACTGGAGGTACTCAGCAGGCCGGGCAGCATCTATGGAAAAGAGCACAATTACTGAAACGTTGACTGTACACTTTTCCATAGAGCTGCCCAGCCTGCTGAGTTCCTCCAACATTTTGTGTGTGTTAAAGGTAAGTATATTCAGTTATTTGCACTAATATCCTACTCCATCACCGTTTCTGTTTAATTCTGGTGAATTCTTGGACTTATTAGTTTATTTTATGTCACCACATATTTTTGAGGACAAATACCTAATTTCATATCTCAGATTCCCAAGACCATATACAATAGGTTTTGAGGTATTTTTAAGTTGAATGGATCAATCAAATTCAACAAAATATACATAAACTGTTCTATGTTTTACAAAAATATCCTGCTGTGTGAGATGTGCCATCAGGGTAGATTTCCATCTTTATTACCAGGGAGTTAATTGTCTCCAGCATGGTGCACAGGCAGAAAATATGACATAAAGTGTCATTTGCTTTTTACAGCAACCACAGGATTTTGTTTTCATTAATTTCTTTAGAAGAACAATTCTCTTCATTGCATGCAGTCCTTCCCACTAGATTGTCATTATAGCAATGTATTTAGAAAATACTTCAGTCACAGGCGATAAAGATGAAGATAACACTCAATTCAGTAATGAAAGAAAATAGCAGCAAAGAATTACTTTAGGGAAAGGAGCAAGAAAATTGTCATTTATATTGCCCATTTATATACAAACTGTATAATATTTAGTAAAATAATTATAATTCTGTTCTGAAAACGATTTTGACCCTCGGGGGTAAAAATAAAGATAGTAGAGGAAAACTGCATGCACAATTTGGTAGATCATCATGCTGTGGCAGCAAATTAGCTTGTTATTAAGAACAAAAAGCAGATTAAAACAGCCATGAACCTTAAATGTTTTTTGCTATGGAAGCATTTGCATTTTGCAAACTGGTAAAATCTGATCTAAAAAAAACTTCAAAGTATAATATGTGATATTAGTGTTAAGAAAATATTAAGTATCTAAATATTAATTTTAAACTTTATCAAGTCGCTCTAGGTTAAACTGTCATAAGCAAAGTAGAGAAAGTGCACATATTCATATTGAAAGAATTAACATAATTTTATGTTAAAATTTCTTGGATGCATTTGCAGTTAAGCTTTAACAGTAGATTACACTTTTCTATATTTCTAATAAAATGGATGTTTAGAAACTACTTCTTTACTCTGTCCATTCCAAATAAAATTTGAAGAAATTATGCTGCTACATTTTATTCACTCAGCATTCTCCATTATTAATACTTTTTTATATTGTTAAATGAATGCACATCAAAAAATGACATGGCACACTTGTTGTTTCCAAATTTGCAAAATGCCACAGTGTATCACAGCAGCCCATGTCAAATGGAAGGAAACTGTTGAGGTATGGGGTGTGCATGTCACGCACTCATGCTGACGTGTACCTGAGGTAATATTTGAAGTAGCAGTCAGAAAATGAAAGGTGAAAGACTATCAGATGGGCCAGAGAGCTGTAGTCAAGGAAAAGAGATTTCCAAAATACAACACATCAATAATCTTCAATTTATTAAGCTATTTGATGCTTTATACTGTACACTCTGCTTATTATTTCATTTCATATAAAAATATAGGAACAGTAAAATCATCCCTCCAGAGATTACACATTGATTCTACATACTGAGCTCACTCAGATCTCAAGGCCCTGCCCATTTTCTTCTGCTCTGCTGTAACACTGCCATCCCTTATTCTTTGCTTTCCAAAGACGGGCATTGTGCCAAAAACCAACAGAAATTCCAGGGTAGGTTTTCTGCCAGTGCAAGTGTTGAATGCTGGTTTGATTTCAATGCTTAAGGGAAGTTTGGATAAGTATGTGGATGGGAGGGATACAGAGGGCGATGTTCCAGGTGCAGGTTTGTGGGACTAGGCCGAATAATAGTCTGGCGTGGATAGGGTCAGCCAGAAGGCCTGTGCCTGTGCTGTAGTGCTCGAAGACACTATGACTCCAAAAGGATTTGCATTTCCTTTGCAACAAGACCTACAAAGAAGCGTGTTGTGTTTTAAGGGAATAACTCAAGGAAATGGGAAGAATAATAGGCAGAATAAGTGGATATGGGCAATACCAGTAACATTAAACATGTACATAATTATCTTCAAATTAACTTACTTAAGTCTTTGAGATTCAAAGTTTAAGCTTCAAGGTTGCCTGTGCTCAGTTTGTTTGTGCTAGACCAAAGTCGCTCGGGGGGGCCAAGAATTGGCCTCATTGTTGAGAATAATTGGTGTGAAATGCCTCCTTGCCCACGAACGTGTATTGAACCTTGCTTATAAATTTCAATTCTATTGTAAAGAGTGAGATCAAATTTTGGAAGTAAGCACAGCGTATTACACTCGTGCATTAAGCACATGTAACAGGGATTGAATTTTTACTCTTTCAAAGTCCAATTCTTTCACTTTGTACTCACACTTTCAAAATACCATTGACCCCAATAGGACATAAATAGTCAAGCAAAAGGGGCAAACAGACCATGGATGTAACTTAATACAGAGAAGTATTGATGATACATTTTGGCATAAGGGATGGGAAGAAGCAATACAGAGTTAATGGCAGAGCTCTAAAGGGTGTGCAAGTATATCTAGGGGCTTATGGATCTTTCAGTGTGGCAGGAGCTATAGAAAGAATAACTGAATTTATTACAGACCACTTCACTGTCTGAGATTAAATAAGATACCCACTGAAGAAATATCTACTAACATGCTACAGCTGAATTTTCTCACCATATTAAATGTAGTTGGTATATTTTAAACTGAGGCAAAAACATTGCACGTTCATTTCCATTGCAAAGTTCTTGGCCTTCATAAATAAAATAAAGGCTTTCAGTACAATTGCAGAGGAGATATGCTGACTCTTCATAAATCCCTGGCTAGGCTTTAATTAGGAAATTCCATCAGCTCTGGCTATCACACTTAAGCCAGGATGCAAAGGTCAGTGAGAAGATGTAGAGGAATTTGTCTGGTATGAGAGATTTTAGTAATAAAGTTGTTCTCTTTGGAGCAAAAGAGGTTGAAGAAGATATAACACGAGGAAATCTGCAGATGCTGGAAATTCAGACAACACACACAAAATGCTGGTGGAACACAGCAGGCCAGGCAGCATCTATAGGGAGAAGCGCTGTCGACGTTTCGGGCCGAGACAAGTCCTGACGAAGGGTCTCGGCCCAAAACGTCGACAGCGCTTCTCCCTATAGATGCTGCCTGGCCTGCTGTGTTCCACCAGCATTTTGTGTGTGTTGTTTGAAGAAGATATGACTGATTAGACAATGAAACAAAATTCTGGTCTAATTAAACAATGGTACCGAGTTCAGAGAAGACAGATTTAAATTTTAAGCAAAAAATTATGGAGGTGGGGGGGGGGGGGGGGGATTGGTGGTGGAAGGAAGGGGAATTTGTCGTAAATACCTGCAACTCACAGCCTCTAATAATGACAGACCTGGAATTGATCAATGGTTTATATCAGGGAATTGGATAAGCACGAAGAAATAAACTTGCCAGGCTAAGGGATAGAGTGGAGTAACGAAATGGACTAAGTTGCTCTCTTGCACCCTCAAGTGATTTGGCGTGGCTTGTTTCTGACCAGCAGTGACTCTAGGAGTCTACAAATGTCACTCTAAATGTAACTTCTAAGCAACAGAATTTGCTCCTAATTTTGAAAGTATCCCAAAGCCTAGCATTTTGTCAGTTTAGATTATAATGTAGGCATATCTCTTACGAGTATAGCATGCCTCAGGAACACTTTTCTGTCCCCCTGTAAACTCTGTATTAGCTTTTAAAACATAATAGAGTTTACCTTACTGTTCTTTTCACCTCTGGTCCCCTAACTTGGCCTTTCAGTTTGAAAATCTGAGAAGTTTATTGATAAAATATTAATCCTAACCAGAACACTGTTTAGAAGGTTTTACCTCTTTCTTATATCGCAGCTGATTATATAGAGGTGGTTTCTGAACCGTTTCTATCTTCACTTCTTGCGTAGATGTCCTGTATGATGGGTTGCTGTAAGTTAGATTGCTCACGGCTGGATCATCAAACTTTGTTTTTTTGTGCCTGAAGAGGGGAAAAGCAGTTACTTCCACATTCCAAATGAGTTCCACTCTTACAGCTGAGAGCACATGCCTCTGATGTCTGTTGTAAAGTTTTAAAAAGCTACTGATAAAAGCAGAGAGTCAACTTCTGGGTGTTGCTGCCGCATTTGGAAGGACACACCTCTAGACCAGATATAATCAGTCTATTCATTTCACTGGGACTGAAAAAAGTGGAGAAAGATTAACTGCTTGGAAATATATAGTTCAACCAGGAGCCATCATAAAAGTCCAAAATTGCACCCCAAAAGTTACACCTCAAAATTGCAAAGAGGATCCCATGCCAATCTGAATGAGTAAACAGTGTCTTGGCTGTTTCCCACCCCTCTTTCCTTAGGACAAGAGTGCCTATTACGACTGAAGGGCATGAGTTCATACCATGAGGAATTCTATTAATTTATTTTTGGTTGGGTCTTCCAGAAAATGTCACCCTAGTTCCTGAACACAGTAAAAGAAACTTCCAATTAAGAAGTGGCTTTAGTGTAGCAAAAATATCCCTAAGTGCCTTACAGGAGCATTAAACAGAAAATGCTGCAAAGCCACATTTAGATAGGACACGTGATTAGCAATATTATCAAAGAGGTACTTGTAAAATAATGTCTTAAATGAGCAATGTGAGGTATTGGGAGGTAAATGAAGATCTGTATTATGGGGAGAGATTGGCCAGGCTAATTCTTTATTCCATGGTATGCAGGAAAATGAAGGGTAACCTTACTGAGGTGCTTAAAGTGATGAGAAGCATGGATAACGTAGAGGGGAGCAGTCTTTTCCCTCAGGCTACGAGCATCCTGAACTTGAGGGCCTATATTTAAGGGGTGAGGGGAAAGATTTGAAACAGACCTGTGAGGCAGCTTTTTTCCACACAGTGGGTGAATGAGGTGCAGGAGGAAGTGGCTGAGGCAGGTACCAGAGTATCATTTAAGAAACACTTGGATAGATACATGGAGGGATATGGGGCAAACACAGGAAATTGGGACTGGCCAGGTAGACAACATGATGGGTGTGAATTTGTCGGGCTGAGGCGCCTTTTATCCCTGCATGCTACTTTTACTCTTTGACTCCATGATTATCAGTACAAATGTAGTGCCTGTCTTAAGTGTTAACATCAATCAACAATTGGAGGAGCCAGTATTTAAATGAGGTAACAATATTATCCAATGTGCAGGATTCTGTCAACCCACTAATTGAAGTAGCGGCAGAACATCTTTGAACAATATACCTGGTCCTGCCTCATCGGTTACCAGAGTAAGTAAAAGATATAAAAATCCAGCATCTCCCTCATTTGTAACATATTTGCTTTGAAATCTGTTCCTATTTGATAATATTAAACACACTTCGATCATGTATTTAGTACTACCCACTGCGGAGAAATTTCTGGGTAAATGTCTCTGTCTACTAAACACACACTAATTCTGTGTATAGCCAATACTAAGCATTTATTGCAAAATGTATTCAAAATTCCAAGAAGTGAAATAAAAATCATAGAATGGTTGCACAAATATGATTGGAAGACAATACCTGTATATAATGAAGGCAGCTATAAGTATCAGGATAGCTAAGATTGTCAAAATGGCTCCAACGATGTAACTTACATGTAGCCCTTCACCTGCAACAGTCACAAGGTCAATTAGTCAGTTTTTACAGATGAAATGATGCAAACCAGAATATAGTATTTTTCTCTTATAGAATAATTTCTGAAAACTTAATCAGAAAGTTTCCTGTAGCTAAGTGTAATGTTTCAAGACTAGCTAACTTGGAGGGGAGGGGAACTAAGAGTGTGCAAGATCTAAACTATCCTTAATTGCAAGCATTAATCCATAGACAGGAACAATGTGTATGGCTGAACTATTCATAGGGTCAGCCTGCCTTTTTTATACAGATACTACCAACATGTGCCATTAATTCATAAAAGTTTTATATATTTAGTGGAAAATGTCGATCTTTAGTTGGTTCTACAATAGCTCAATGATTTCTTTATGAAAATGTGACTTTAAAACAGTTCTATTGTCCCCTTATCAGGAGGAAATCCAGCACAATTGCTGCATTAATTGTAAAACTGTATTGTAATGGTTTGGTTAAATGCAGGGTTGTATAAAATCCTCACAGAGGTTGTTCTTGATGCTGCTGGGTGATGCATAAAGGAAAAATTGAAGTTATTAATTTTTTTGTTGTAGTCATAAAGATAGTGTATTTTGTGAAAAGGTTTGCCAGAGGGGTGGTGTAGAACGATGCTCTTTCCCTGCTCATCACCTCCTGGAAAATAGGTGGAAAAACTACACTGACCTCTAGATGTTCCCCTTGACCAAAGACATGGATATTAACTTTAGAAATGAGATAACCCCTGTTATCTGATTTCTTTCTTCCTTCAGGAAAAATCTTACACGGCTTTCAATGGATTCAGTGAGTCAGAGCTGTACAAATATTTTATCTTGTGCACATTTGATCCAGTATGTATATACTGGATCATTTCTTGTTGGCATGAAAACTAGTATACTGATGATTCTATCATGATCTGCACAAACGGACAGTCAACATTTCAGGTCAAGACCCTTCAGCAGGACTAGAAAATTGAGGAAAGACCAGAAGACAAATTTGGTGTCGTGGTGGGGTCGTGATGAATTGTGGTCTCACTAGTACAAAGCTGAGGCCTTGCCTGAGGGCAGACCATTCTGGCTCAGAGGATGGATAGTGAAGACAAGTCAGGGGCTGGAGCTAGGATCAGGCATGGTGTCAGAAGAGGGTAGTGGCATGCAGCACTTGGGAGAGGAATGAGGGAAGAGGGAGGAATTGGGAGTGACAAGAGATACCTGGAAGGGGAGTGGGAATGGTGAATTGGATGGATGGTGGAAGAAGAAGAGTAAAGACCCTATGGCCACAGGCTTCTGGGAACTGAGGCAGAGCTGGAGACCGGTGGCAGGGGTATAAAGGTTTTGCCCCTGACAGTTCTATCTCAGAGAGTGGAGGTCAGAGGGGATAAGGCAGCTAGAGCAGGGGGAGAGGCTGGGAACAGGTGTGAGGTCAGAGGGAGGCAGTGGGATGGAAGGTCAAGAGAGACACACAGTCTCTGGTTCTTTGAAGGTAACAGTTTACAGTGCAGTTAAGGCGTCCACTGAGTTGTTTCTCACACTTGAAAAGAAATGAAAAATCAGAATCTGATTTATTACCACTGACATTAGTTGTGAAAGTTGTTATGTGGTAACAATACATAAAATTACTGTACGTTGCAATAAACAAACACAGAGCACAAAGGAGGAATTTACTGTCTTTTCAGAGCACAATTTCATCAGGCTATGAATAATCCATTTGGCTGTTTTGAAGCATATACTGTGCATCATTGATTTGAGTGGAAGGAAACAGATAAATGGTATAAACACAATCACAAATAGGACCATAAGATCATAAGGCATAGAAGCAGAGTTAGGCTATTCAGCCCATCAAATCTGCACCGCCATTCCATCATGGCTAATATATTATCCCTGTCAAACCCCTTCCCTTGCCTGCTCTCCGTAACCTTTGATGCCATGAATAATCAAGAACCTATCAACCTCCGCTTTAAATACACCAAATGGCTTGGTCTCACAGCCGACTGTGGCAATGAACTCCAGATTCACCACCTACAGGCTAAAGAAGTTTCTCCTATTCTCTCTTCTGAAGGGACACCCTTCTAATCTGAGGTGCGCCCTGCTATCCTGGACAACCTCATTGAGAAAACATCCTTTCTATGTCCACTCTTTTCTAGGTTTTTCAATATTCAATAGGTTCTTCTAAACTTCAGCAAGTACAGGCCCAGAGCCATCAAACGCTCTTCATACATTAACCCTTTCATTCTTGGGATCATTCCATGAACCTACTCTGGACACTCTTCAACGCCAGCACATCCCTTCTTAGATAAGAGGCTCAAAACTCCAAGTGTTGTTTGACCAATGCCTTATTAAGCCTCAACATATTATATCCTTGCTTTTATATTCTAGCCCTCTCAAAATGAATGCTAAGATTGCATTTGCCTTCCTTAAACCAATTCAATCTGCAAGTTAACCTTTAGGGGATCCTGGATGAAGATTGCCAAGTCCCTTTGCTCCACTGATTCTGAATTTTTTTCCCTGTTTAGAAAATAATCTATGCCTTTACTCCTTCTACTAAAGTGCATGATCATACACATCCCTACATTACATTCCTTCTGCCACTTTTTTGCCCATTCTCCTAATCCGTCAAGCCCTTCTGCAAGCTCTCTGCTTCCTCAACACTAGCTATGACCTTCACCTATCTTTCTATCATCTTCAAAGCAATCAATTCCATCCTGCCCCAGCCAATCTTCCTTCTATTCATACTGGTATCCTCCCTGTAATACCACAGGGTCATAGCTACAAAGAAACCAAAATCACACAGGTATTGATCCAGAGCTGTTAATAACAGAGGAAGAGTGAGATTTATTTTACCAAAAGTGGTGGAATATTCCAATAGATTACTTTTTAAAAAATATATATAAATCTGCAACAAAAACTGGTACAGTTGAAAATTATTTCTCTCATGTGAAATTCATTCAATTTCCAGTGGCAAACTGCTCCACCTAGTGGTCTTGCTGAGAATGAATTTAGAGTCATAGAGTCACGAAAAGTCAAAGAGTCAGCAAAAGGCCCTTTAGCCCATCTAGTCCATGCTGAACTGTTAATCTGCCTAATCCCATTGACCTGAACATGGATCGTAACCCTCCATACCCCTTCCATCCATGTACCCAACGAAACTTCTATTAAATGTTGATATTGACCTCTGGCAGATTGTTCCACACTCTTACCACCCTCTGAGTGAAGTTGTTCCCACTCATGTAACATTTCAGCTTTCATCCTTAACAAATGACCTCTAGTTATAAGATCACCCAACCTCGGTGGAAAAAGCCTGCTTTCATTTACCCTATCTATACCCCTCATAATTTTGTATACCTCTATCATATTTCCCCTCATTCTTCAACACTCTATGGAAAAAGGTCCGAACCTATTCAACCTATCCCCAGAATTTAGGTTCTCAAATCCTGACAACACCCTTGTAAATTTTCTCTGCACTCTTTCAACAAAACTAGACACAATAATCCAAATTAGGCATCACCAACATCTTATACAACTTCAACATTTCATCCCAGCTCCTGTACTCAATATTTTGATTTATGAAGGCCAATGTTCCAAAAGCTCTCCTTTCGACTCTATCTATCTGTGACACCACTTGTAAGGAATTATGGATTGTTTTCCCAGATCCCTCTGTTCTACTACACTCCTCAGTGCCCTACCGCTCACTGTGCAAGTCCTCCGAAGTGCAACACCTCACACTTATCTAGATTAAATTCAACTTGCCATTTTCAACCCATTTTTTCAGGTGATCCAGATCCCACCGATAGTCTTCCTCACTGTCCACTACATCTGCAATCTTGGTGTCATCTGAAAACTTACTAATTGAGTTTACCACATTAGATAGATAGATAGATAGATACTTTATTCATCCCCATGGGGAAATTCAACTTTTTTTTCCAATGTCCCATACACTTGTTGTAGCAAAAACTCATTACATACAATACTTAACTCAGTAATAATATGATATGCATCTAAATCACTAACTCAAAAAGCATTAATAATAGCTTTAAAAAAAGTTCTTAAGTCCTGGCAGTTGAATTGTAAAGCCTAATGGCATTGGGGAGTATTGACCTCTTCATCCTGTCTGAGGAGCATTGCATCGACAGTAACCTGTCGCTGAAACTGCTTCTCTGTCTCTGGATGGTGCTATGTAGAGGATGTTCAGGGTTTTCCATAATTGACCGTAGCCTACTCAGCGCCCTTCGCTCAGCTACCGATGTTAAACTCTCCAGTACTTTGCCCACGACAGAGCCCGCCTTCCTTACCAGCTTATTAAGACGTGAGGCGTCCTTCTTCTTAATGCTTCCTCCCCAACACGCCACCACAAAGAAGAGGGCGCTCTCAACAACTGACCTATAGAACATCTTCAGCATCTCACTGCAGACATTGAATGACGCCAACCTTCTAAGGAAGTACAGTCGACTCTGTGCCTTCCTGCACAAGGCATCTGTGTTGGCAGTCCAGTCTAGCTTCTCGTATAACTGTACTCCCAGATACTTGTAGGTCTTAACCTGCTCCACACATTCTCCATTAATGATCACTGGCTCCATATGAGGCCTAGATCTCCTAAAGTCCACCACCATCTCCTTGGTCTTGGTGACATTGAGACGCAGGTAGTTTGAGTTGCACCATATCACAAAGTCCTGTATCAGTTTCCTATACTCCTCCTCCTGTCCATTCCTGACACACCCCACTATGGCCGTGCCATCAGCGAACTTCTGCACATGATACAAATGACAAACAACAATGGACCCAGCACAAATCCCCTGAGAAACATCACTATTCACAGGCCTCCAGTCAGAGAGGCAACCATCTACAAACTCTCTCAGGCTGCTCTAGCAAAGTCAATGTTTAATACAGTTTATTGTCTCATCTTGAAAGCCAAGTGATTGAACCTTCTTGACTAACCTCCCATGTGGGATCTTGTGAAAACCCTTGCTAAAGTCCATGTAGACAACATCCACTATCTTTCCTTCATCAACTTTCCTGGTAACTTCCTTGAAAAGATCTGTGAGATTGGTTAGATACAACTTACCTGCACAAAGCCAAGTTGACTATCCCTAATCAGTCCCTGACTATCCAAATACTTATATAGCCTATCCTGCAGAATACCTTCCAATAACTTACCAACTACTGAAGTCAGGCTCATTGGCCTATAACTTCCTGCCTTTAGAGCTTTTCCTAAACAACGGAACTACATTAGCTATCAACTAATTCTCTGGCACCTCACCAGTGGCTAGGGCCCTGCAATTTCTCCACTAGCCTCCCCACAGGGTCCAAGGTTACACCTTGTCAGGTCTTAGGGATTTATCCATCTTACTTTTGCCTCAGGACAGCAAATATTTCCACCTCCGTAATCTGTATATGGTCCATGACCTCACTGCTGCTATGCCTCACTTCTACAGAGTCCTAAAGATGAAAAAGAATATCTTCCAGAGGACCAATTTAGTCTCTTGCTATCCTTTTGCTCTGTACAAGTACCTGAAATTCTCCATTACCTTGTCTGTTACAGCAACCTTATGCCTTCTTTTAGCCTTCCTTATTTCCTTCTTAAGTATTATTTTGAATTTTTTGTACTCTTCAAGTACCTTATTTGCTCCTTCCTGCCAATACCTTGCTTGCACCTCTTATTTCTTAAGCACAGTCTCAATATCTCTCAAAAACCAAAGTTCCCTAAACCTGTTATCCTTGTGTTTTATTCTGACAGGAACATAAAAACTCTACTCTCAAAATTTCCCTTTTGAAGGCCTTCCACTTACCAAGTTTCCCTTTGTCAGAAAACAACCTGTCCCAACCCACACTTGCCAGATCCTTTCTGTTACCATCAAAATTGACCTTTCTCCAATTTAGGATCTCAACCCAAAGACCAGACCTATCCTTCTCCATAGTTACCTTGAAACTAATAGATATTATGGTTTCTAGATGCAAAGTGTTCCCCTACACAAACTACTGTCACGTGTTCTGTCTCATTTCCTAATTGGAGATCTAGTATCACACTCTCTCTGGTTGGCTCCTCTATTAAAGAAACTTCCTGAACACATTGGACAAACTTCATACCATCCAGCCCTTTTACAGTATGGGAGTCCCAGTCAATATGTGTGAAGTTAAAATAACCTCTATAACATGTTTAAACAGTCTGCCATCTCTCTACAGATTTGTTTTTGTAAATCCTGTGGACTGCTGGGTAGTCTACAAGATAATCCCATTAATGTGGTCATCTCTTTCTTCTTCCTCAGTTCTACCCATATTGGTATCCAGAGTGGTATACTGGTTTCTGAAGGCAATGGCCACTGAGGTACTCTGCACTGGCTGCCTATCCCCATTCCCCATCTTGACAGTCACCCAGTTACCCTATTCCTGCACCTTGGGTGTAACTTCCTCCCTATATATCCTACTGATCAACCCCTCAGCCTCCCGAATGAGCCAGCTCCAGTTCCTTAAACTGGAGGGCTCCCTGAATTCCACTATCCTGCCTGGCGTCACCACTGGCTTAACTGTGCAAAAGGAAAGAAAAAAAAGAAAGAAAATGAAATGAAAAAAATCTGGCTAAGGACTCCGCTTCTCTTCATTGTAGCCTCTACAAACCCCAAAGCCTGAGCTTCTCACTCTAACACTGGCCCACTCTGCTTAAAACTAACTTCAGTTTTGCCATTATAAACAATAATATTAAGAGGTGAATGTCGTGTATGAATTTGTTCCCTGCTATGGAAATGGCAACCACCAATTTCAGTCCAAATTGTTCCACTAGTCTTAACTGGCCTGGTAAGTGGCTGGATGTTTTGTCAGGCAAATAAAACAACAGACTAGATTTTACAAAGTCCGGCCAGCAGTTACACCTGAAACACACAGGGATATCATTGTGAAAGCACATCCACACATTGGACAAGAGTGCATTCACCTTCAACCAACAGCTGATGGTTCAGCTCTGTGTCAATAAAATCTGAAACTTGTTTCAACCTCAACTGCCAACATTCAGGCCACCGTTTGGGTCTTCAGCTGAAGGCACTAGCCAATGACCAAGACACATAGTGCCGAGTGGACAATTACGTCACGATAATTGTCAGGACTCGACTGCACAGGCAGATTCATCCAGAGTCTTCCCTTATTCCTTGTAATTTGTCAGTTTGTATTTCATTAAATTGAATCTCAGCTAGGCCACTAGGTGGAGAACTTTAACAACTGTGATTGAATTAATTTCCCAAAGGAAAAACAATAATTAACTCTGTCCGTTTTAATTGGACTTAGTTTAAGCATGCAACCTCTTGCAGTATCCTGCTTTTTTAATGAACTAAATATTATTCTTTTCCAATTATGAATAGTTATGGTTTTATACCACAGGCATATTTTTTAAGAATGTAATTAGACTGTACAATTTTATTGGATCCAGTTTTCCCTCGTCAAATCAAAGAATAGCACAGGAACAGCAAAGGTTTGTGTAGTTCCCTCAACTAAGCAAATAAGGTCATTTACTGCTGCCATGTCCCCCTCTAGGGACTTATATAATCTAAAACGCTAAGAGGAGGCGCAAAAACAAGAGTTAATGAACAACCGTGGTGGAAGTTCCTTCATGCATAACTCATGTCATATTTGTTTAAAAGAGTGGATTTACCATAGTGGTGTACTCCATAATGGCAAACAGAGGTAGTAGCATTTACAGACACCTTCTCAACTGACTACTCTGCATATCTGCTAAGTATATTGTCCGCTCATAATGCTCCATGAATGTGGAGCCTAATACAATTTATGCTATAAACGCATGCTCTTTTAGAACTTAAATGGCAGACAATGGGCACTATTGGTATAAATTTCATATCAGAAGTTTCTCTGGGTTGGCCATGACACCGTACATTATTGGTGATATCACCTCAGCTAACTTTGTGCTGGTGGTATTAGGGTAGTGGGCAGACAGAGATGCTGGAATTACTTGGAAGCCACTGTCGTGTAATGTTGTCAACCCATAACAGTTTGAATAACTAGTGGTAATTTTATCACTGCAGGTCATAGCAACATGCATCCCTTGAAACCGTTCAGCTAACATTCAGAGCCACTTCTTATGCTGCTTCTTAAACAACCAGGAATATGGATTTGAACTATATTAATGCCCTTACTAATCAAGAACCTACCAACGTCTGCTTTAAATATAACCAATGACTTGGCCTCCACAGCCCCCTGTGGCAGTAAATTTCACAAATTCACCAACCTCTGGCTGAAGAAATTCCTCCTCATCTCTGTTTTAAAACGATGTTCTTCTATTCTGAGGCTGTGCCCTCTGGTCCCAGACTCCCTCATATTAGGAAACATTCTCCATGTCTACTCTATCTAGGCCTTTCAATATTCAGCAGGTTTCAATGAGATATCCCCACCTCCATTCTTCTAATCTCTAGCGAGTGTGAAAACACAGCTATCAAATGCTCCTCATTCCTGAGAACATTCTCTGGATCTTCTCCAATGCCAAAACATCCTTTCTTAGATATGGGGCTTAAAACTGCTGACAATGCTTCAAATGCAACCTGACCAGGGCCTTATAAAGCCTCAGTATTACACCCTTGCTTTTATATTCTAGTCCTCTGGAAATGAATGCTAAAATTACATTTGCCTTTCATTGCTGCCTAGTCAACACTTGGAAATCCCCACCTAAAAGGGTTTCTAGGTTAAGAGAAGGTCAAGAAAATAGCTTCTCAAGTACAACTAACATTGGTCTATAAATTCAGGCCTAGCTAAGGCTACACACCTGCCAAGTATTAACACAGGAAAATGGCATGTGAACTAATCACACTGTAACAAGGATTTTTTTTTTAAAGCTTGTTGTCTGAAAACATACCATTTACTGCAGGCAACACCCGACTTCCATTCTGATCACAGAGACCTCGACTTGCATCTTTCTGAGAACAGCTGGAGGGAAAACACATTAAATTTAGCGTCTTGCAGGAAGCAGCAATCCCTGCTGACAATTTCAACATTTAACAATAAGCATCAGTATGATGGTAATTATTTAATGGATCATCATGTGCAATAACTTAATTATGTGTAACACAACATTTCAAACACGGGTTGTGCTATTTCAGTGCATTAACAATGATGCAACATGTGCTCCACAGTTACTATGCAACTGCTGTAGTACAATTAGCTCAAAATCACCTTACTGCTGTCAGGCGGTGTGAGTGAATGTGGCACACTGACAATATATTGAAAACTCACACAAAGACTGTAATGTTCTTGTGCAGTAAAACTCCTGTTTATCTGTTATCTGATAGTTATGCATCCGGAATTCTTTCGCAACAGGCCATTTTTCAATTCCATAAAATGCTCAAACAGTGAATTTTATTTCAAGTGTAGAGCAAAATGAATATGAAAGGAAAATTTTCCTGCAATTATATAATGTAGATACACACACACACACATAACACAAAACACGTTTATATACACATATACATATATATGCATATACACACGAGCGCACACACTCACATATATATATACATATAGGCAGTGCATCTGTAATCTGATTACTAGCATCATTCTTGTTGTAGTTTGGGTATTTCATGAGATGGTACATTCATTTGATTTATTTGCTATATTTTACATTGATACTGTTAAGTCTAAAAATCAAGAATTGCAACATATAACAATTTTATATATTTTTTTAAAAAGTAAGATGATGTAACACATACAAAATACTGGAGGGCATCAGCACATCAGGCACCATCTGAGGAGAGGACCTGATGAAGGGTCTTGGCCTAAAATGTTGGTTCTTTATTCCTCTCCATAGATGCTGCCTGACCTGCTGAGTTCCTCCAGTTTTGTGTGTGTTGCTCTGATTTCCAGCATTTGCCGAATCTTTTGTGTTTAAGACGACGACGTGCAGTTTGGCAAGTCGTTTAAAAGTTAATGCAGAGTATACTCATGTATGATTTTCAAAGATATTCTCGTGCAGCCATTATATTCATACAACCAGCATCCTCATTCTACATGGCCGCTGAATGGCAAAGAGTATGCTGCAGAATGAACAGTGCCATGAAATTTCACTGTGCAATGGTGAGCTGTGCCAGGTTCCATGCCTACAGTTATATTTTTTCAAACTCTTGCACTTGCCCAAAGTTAGCCTTGCAGCTGTGACCTTGAGATCCAGTTTTCTTAAAGAACAATTCTAGCACCCCTCTTCCAATTACTATTGGGTGATGCTGCTCAAAAAGGAAAACTACAATAATGGAAAGGGAGGCGAGAATATATCCAAGAGTTCATAGGAAACTGTTCAGGTTAGTGGAGAAAAGATAGTAGGTAATAGAGATAATAGACATGGTTCTTGTGTAAGGAAGTCTTGAAGACCTTTAAGAGTTACTGGTAGGAACTTCTGACAGAAGGTTACCTGGGTTCTAAGGCAATAGTGTTTCAGTCTATGAATGCCTACACTTTGGAGAACCCTAAAACAATGCCAAATGTTTGTGAACACTGCAACTGTGGGTTGAAGGGAAAGCAGATCAGGCCTTCTTTTCCTGGCCTCTAGAGATCGGGGACCATCTTAACCAATTAAATTGTGTGAAATCTGACAGTCTGGAATAATCCTTAGAGTAAGTCACTGAATGACTGTGACGTTGACTTTTGCAGGCCAAACAATCCAGACATAAACATGGTTGTAATGAACATTGCATGAGGTCACAGATCTAACAGGAGTAATCTTGATGAAGTCTGCATTAACATTAAACTCTTATGACAGAGCACTGATCAGCAAAATTGTTCATCTAGAATGCCTAATTCAGAACATTGACCCCTGTTCATTATGGTAGAAGGTTAAGGTAGAATGAACGCCCCAAAGGCACACTGAATTGATTGCAGGGATGGCCATGTCGGGATGGCGGGAGCTGCGTACACGGTCATTGGGCCTGTATTGCACAGAACAAAAACCAACAGATGTTGACATTGAAGTACACAAACTTATTTTGGGCTTGAGAAGGTAGATGCAGGGATGACTGCTTCTCCCCGTTTTCTGTTATGTCCAGAACCTATGACCACTAAATCATCAAAGTAATATACAAGAGAAAATCTGCAGACGCTGGAAAACTGAGCAACACACATAAAATGCTGGAGGAACTCAGCAGGCCAGGCAGCATCTTGGAAAAGAGTACAGTCGATGTTTCGGGAATAACGGGTTGGCCAATCAGGAAGGAGAAGAAAGTTGTTCCCATAGAGGAACCGTCCAGCTGGGGCTGCTGTAGAGAATCAGTTGTTGAGTATTTTCAAGTGTTCCCCTCTGGTAACTCACCTAAATTTTTGGTGGTGCCATAGTAGTCTAGCCGTTAGCGCAACGCTATTACAGCTCAGGGCATTCCAGAGTTCGGACTTCAACTCTGATGCCACCTGCAAGAGGTCTGTACGTCCTGCCCATGGAATGCATGGGTTTTCCCTGGGTGCCCAGGTTTCCTCCCACAGCCCAAAGACATGCCTGATAGGTTAATCGGTCATTGTAAAATGGCCAGTGATTAGGTTAGGGTTCATTGAGTTTGTCAGGGTTTGATAGGACAGCTGGTTCAAAGGGCCGGAAGGGCCTACTCTGCACTGTATCACTAAATAAATAATAAAGTATGCATCAACTGGAGTGTCCCAGACGTAACTACTCATCTAGAGTCACTCTATAGCATACATGCTCTAAACAAAGTCGATATGTACTAGAAACATACTTAATGTCCACGCTACAAACCCAACAGAAAACGGCCAACGGCTCCTGCACTTAGTTTAACTGAGATCGCTTTCCTCAGTGCTGCGTCTCTTTGTTGATGAGCATTGAGAAAATGCTGGCTTCAGTTTGAATGATGGCATTCAATTTGAAAAATCTGATTTAAATGTGACATCCCACTATAAAGGTCCAGGATTTCCTTTGCAGAAGAATATTATTAAATACATACACAGAAATATCTTTCAATGCATGTTTTCCAGCCATAAATAGTGTCAGTGTTATGATGCATATGACTCTAAAGCAATATTTCAGCAGATGATTTTGTAAAATAATCTTCGCTTTCCCCTTTGGGGTAAGAGTGGGTTGTCGGTATAATGCTGCTGGGAGAGCATTCTGCATTCACAGTGTATGACAAACACTCTACTACTCCAGCAGCTTATTGTCACTTTTGTTTATGACTGTTGGAGGGAGAATCAATTCTTCATCTGAGACACAGCATTTTCAACAGTTTTGCTGAAAATGACTTCTGGCCAATGATCGCAGCTGGTGCAGGGAACCCTGTCTTTTGCTTTATGTTTAGCATCCCCACTATTAGTGCCTGCACATTAGTAACATAACGACTTACTTATTCACATTGCTGTGCTACAAACAAATATTTATCTCAAAGGCAAATAAGATTGTAATTCCAATTAACTCGATGAAAAACTGAAACTCAACAGAAACTACAACACACACAAAATGCTGGTGGAACACAGCAGGCCAGGCAGCATCTATAAGGAGAAGCACTGTCGATGTTTCGGGCCAAACCCTGACGAAGGGTCTCGGCCCGAAACGTCGACAGTGCTTCTCCCTATAGATGCTGCCTGGCCTGCTGTGTTCCACCAGCATTTTGTGTGTGTTGTTTGAATTTCCAGCATCTGCAGATTTCCTCGTGTTCGCTCAACAGAAACTAAATGCATTTCTAACCTGTTACTCACATGAAAGCTATTTGCTCTCCATTTCTCGCCAAAACTCTGGAGGAAGCATAAAACCCAGAAAACACAGAATAGAGAACATCACAGCATAGTACAGGCCCTAAGGCCCACAATGATATGCCGATATTTTAATCTACTTCAAGATCAATCTAACCGTTTCCTCCTACATAGCCCTCCAATTTTCAATCATCCATATGTTTATCTAAGAACTTCTTAAATGCCCCTCATGTGTCTGCCTCAACCACCACCACTGGCAGGGCGTTCCATGCACCCGTCACTCTGCGTGAAAACCTTTACTCTTGATGTCCCCCTTGCTTTAGCCATTGTCAGCCTGGGAAAAACTCATGGACTATCCACTTGATCTATGGCTCATCATTTTGTATGCCTTTTTCATGTTCTCTCTCATCTTTGTTTGCTCCAAAGAGAAAAGCCCTAGCTCGCTCAGCCCTCATAAGACATACTCTCTCATCCAAGCAACATTCTGGTAAGTCTTCTCTGCACCTTCTCTATCCAAAGCTGCCACATCCATCCTATGAGACAATCAGAAATGAACACAGTATTCCAAGTGTGATCTAACCAGGGTTTTATGGAGCTGCAACATTACTTTTAGGCTCTTACACATGTTAGATCTTTTCTTTGAAAAGATTTCAGGAGCATTGGGGAGTCAGAAATATAATGGTCAAATTACTAGACGTGAACAAAACATCCTGAGACGTGGGTAAAATGGAAATTACTGGAAATGTTCAGCCCTGCAGCATCTCTGGAGAGGGAAACAAGAGTTACTCTTTCAGGCTGATGACCTTCCAACAGAGTTCCATCAGATGGGAAGAAAGATCATCAACCTTATCCACACGTTCCATTTTTCTCTCTCCACATATGCTGCCTGGCTCTGAGTGTACCCAGCACTATATAGTTTCATCTGTAGGTTTTTGCTTATTGACCTGAAGACTCAGGCTTAAATTCCATCATGCCTGATGAGGAATTAAATAAATTCGGAATGAAACGTGCATGTCAATAATGCCGATCATGAATCAAACTGGAGCAACAGAAAAACTAAAACAACACACACAAAATGCAGGAGGAGCTTGGCAGGACAGGCAGCATCTATGGAAAAGAGTAAACGGTTGACATTTCAGGCCAAGCGCGCAGAGCAAGGGTCTCGGCCTGAAACGTTGACTATACTTTCTTCCATTGATGCTGCTTGGCCTGCTGAGTTCCGCCTGCGTTTTGTGTGTGTTGCTTTGGATTTCCAGCATCTGCAGATTTTCTCGTGCTTGTGTTACAAAAACTAAGCTGATTCACAATTATCTCCCGAGAGGGAAATTTGGTACCATTACCCAACGTAGTCCAGGTGTAACACAAGACTACAACCATACGGATTCCTCTCCAAAATGGCTAGCAAGTTGTTCATTTCAGAAGTAATTAAACCACCAGAAATGTACTAAACTCAGTAATACATAGATTAAAAAAAAATCCAATGGCGGGGTGGGAAATCACAATGATGTAATTTGACTGCATTTTCCCCCTGTTACTGTACAGCAGACAGGGAAGGAATAAAAATGAAAATTAATCCATGACTTCCCGTTTTTACAATATATTCAGTTTTTACATCTGTATGGTTTTTATTGGGATTTAGTGCATCATCTTGTTAACAGCTGAATAAACCTCACTATACATGTACTCAATCTATTATTTTCTGTAGCTCTCTGGGGGAAAAGACAAAGCTGCTGAAGCCTCAAAAGCAGAGGCTGAATTATATTCATTCGTGGTCCTCTTTGATCCACCAATGGAAAGACAAGTATGTTTATTGTTTCTGCTGAGATGTATTTTAAGTGAAGATAGATACTTGCCCTTCAAATCCTGACTCATGTTTAACTGGGATGAAGTCAAAACCATTAGTGTTGTAGCTGGAGGCAAGGGCACCAATCTGCATACTTACTTTTCACTTGCGTTCTTAATGGAATGCGTGGGTTTCGCAGGGAAGGCGTCAGAAGCTTTGCGAGGGCCAACAGAATCAGGCTTCTCTTCAGAGCTGGTGGTCTCTGGAAACAGAGGCACATATCCAGGAACTGCAAGGAATTACATTTATTGATTACCTTTGAATTAAGCATCTTGTTGAAAGACCACAGGCTCACCTGTCAGATCAGGATTAGGACATCTGCTCAACGTTGCTCATTCCTACATAATGCGCCAATTTATTTGACAGAGGCGTCAAATATAAAAGTCTTTCTTTCCAAAAGGAGAAATGCAGTAAACTTTAAGCAGAGGGCAAGGAATAAAATTTATTTAAACATATGCAACTGATAAGACCAGGACAGTCTCAGATGATGCATTGTTATGCTGCCGCAATTTGTGAATGGGGAAAGGGGGCCAGCGTCATCTGCCACTTCATTGCCAGAAAGCAACTGGTCACCTGATAAAATCTGGCGCAGGGCAGGTTCAGAAATTTTGGAAGGAGACTGAATTTAATGAAACAGCTAATTCGAGATTGGCAGGAGATGGACAGAAACCATTATTCAAAGAAAGCTAATGCAGTTTGTAGATTACCATGGAGAGAAAAAATAACATCTATTGCACATCGTTGGATGTGGATGCAGCTGTGTAAGTGAGAGAATGAAAATTGAGTATCTCCCAGTGATTACCATGGAAATTAAATACACACAAACGAGAGGAAAATTATTTTTCAAATCTCATTCAACTCAATCTAACTGTTGCCAGAAAATAGCAAAAGTAATTCATGAAATCTCTTGGATCATTAACTGCACAAAGACATTGTGTGTACACTAAATATGCAAGGTCCAAAATAAAGTAACCATGTGACATAGTGTCATTTTAGGATAGAACAGTCCATCTGAATTGGAACAAAATTTAGAAAGTCATTTTGCACAAACTCACTTATTTAAATGTAATATAAGAAGAGCACATTTGGATGCACATTACTTCTACTTGAAATATTGTCACTAATAGCAGAAATATGTTATGTAGCTGGATGCTTATAATGCATCTTCATGAAACTGAATATTTGAAGATTATTTTGTTTCTCATTAAGCTGTTACCATAGCAGGTCATGTTTGAGCCATTGCCATTTTCTCAGCGTGCAGCCTTAGAATTTCTACTCACCCACTGAGCATGGCCGTCTATCTGGTTCATCTGGGCATTCACACACAAAGTCTGTTGTCCTGGCAAAGCAAAGATGTGTGCATCCTCCATTGTTGACACCACATGAATTAGTACCTAAAATTAAATCCAAACACTTAAATGTTAAGTTCACAATTATTTCACACAGTAATGTTCTCTCAGCAACGTGTTTCGAGGATTCAATAAACAGAGTGGTGGGCAGAGGAGGAGTTGGATTTTGAATGTCAAACAACAGCAGCAGGGTGGAGCCCATGATGCAAAGCACCAGGCCTGTGTGGCAACTGATGTCCATGAGGCCTAGGGCAGATATTGTCTTGGTATTCTTTCAAATCTTCAATGCAGTCATGATTCAATACAATCATGATTAGCACATTATAAAATACATTATTTTACAATCTCATTATTCGTGTTCTTCAACAGACATTAAATGATACTATATCTTTTATTTGTATAAATTTGAAATAAATTTGCAAAGGGAGAATGAATATGATTAGTATTAAACAGTAAAATATCTTGCTGTGTTATGATTTTTGCTCTGATTTTAATTCAAATGGTTTCATTTTGACAAAGCAATTGCATCATAGGCATTGCCCAGCTATTCATTACATGGAAATTGTTGAAATGGTTTCAGTGGTATAATATTGCTGTATTTGTGCTCTAGGCACTGACAGAATATAAATCCTGGATATATTTCTGAGTACAAACATGAGAAAGACAATACTGTTGGTTCTATTGCTATTTTAATAATACTCCATAATGTTTTTCACCAGTGCAGCAAGGGGTAGAAATATGGTAAAAATAAACATATGCAAAAGCTGTAGTCTGAGTAACAATAATTTGCAAATAAATGTCACGACAATAGTAGTACAATTGCTTACTTACCATTAAAATGCACTGAGTATTATATAGTTGTTGTCTTTGTGTTTTGGGAACAGAATTACATTTAGGTTTTCATTTAAAAGCCCTTTGAACCAGATATTACATGTTACATGCTGTCAGTTTCACAGGGACTGAATATTAATTATTACAATCATGATATCCAATTTTGTTTTAAGCTAGGCATCTTTAAAATCTTTTTTTCCCTTTTGTTCATGATTTTTATTTTAACTTCACTAATATTCCCTCCTTTGTTTTTACTTCGGCATTGTGTTTGATATTGAAGCAGTCCACCCTGACTTACATCTCCTTGTGCTATTAATTACAATGCTTCAATTCAATCCAAATCATTTAGGAGATAGCTTTACTTGCCTCATTCACTTATTTTGAAGATGCCCCCCCCCCTTCTCACTGTCAACTAGTGCTTTCAATAACTACCCATGCAAAGAATATAAAAATGCAATTGGACAGGGACAAGTCTAACCAACATCAGATGGCATTAGATTTTCTGCTACAGCAAATTACAGACCAGGAGTTTTAAGTCCATTTCTTTCACTGTATACCTGTTTGCCTTTGTGGGGAGACTACAATGATGTCCATCAGTCCTTCTACATTAGCAAGGATGGTCTCCTTGTTCCGACCTGTGTACTTGTCCACACGTTGAACCGATTTGGTTTGCCAGTCAGTCCAGTAGATCCAGCGATCGTGCTAATTGCAAAAGCAACAACTTAGAATTTACAAATGATTTTACTTTGCACACTGAACAGTGCATGCAAATTAAAGTTGTGCAGCGTCCTTCCACAATTAGTTATTTCAAGTACAATTTAGGCTATTTGAGAAAATAAGACTTGTTGGGAAAAGTTAGGAGGAGTTGGGACTGAAAGTGCCTGTGAAGCTACACTCTCTGGGACATGCCCTCTTCTCATTAATGCCATCCAGGAGGCAGTACAGGAGGGTTGAAGGTGCACACTCTGTGTGTTAGGTACAGCTTCTTCTAACTCTGCCATCAGGTTTCTGTGGATTTCATGAACCCATGAACACCACCTCACAGTTATTCTTTGTACCAATTTTTAAAAAATTGTAACTTTGAGTAATATTTTAGACCTTGCATTGTGCTGCTGCCGGAAAACATCAAATTTCGTGGCATATGTCCAAAGACATACCACTTGGGTTAAATGGTCATTGTAAATTGTCCTATTAGGTTAGGGTTAGTATGGCTTGAAGGGCCAGAAGGGCCTAATCCACACCATATTGCTAAAAATAATTAAAAATGTGATATTTAAGACAGCCAGTTTTTTTTCAAGAAGCAATTTTCATCGGTTGATATTTCATTTAATGTTCAGACTCATAGAGTCGTTCCATGAAAGGAGACTAAATTGCAACCTTCTGTTCCATTGATATCTTTTGTTTGTCCACATGGTGGCACTCTTATATCTAAAGGTACAAAAATGGTTCTTGGGCAAAAATAAGTAACACAAGAAAACAGGAAGAGTCACCCACTCAAGTCTGCCCTGCCCAACCTTCAACTCCAGATCTGTGCCGGATATCCATAGCCATTTCCAGTTAGCTAGCCTCCACAGTGCTCTGGAGCAGAGTGTTTCAAAGATTCACCACTTTCTCTGAGAAGGCATTTTAAGTGTATTATTTCATTTTTAAATGACTGGACTCTCATCTTGAAGCTATGTTTCATTGTTGGAAGATTTTCTCACCAGTAGATTTTCCCAAGACGGTGCTGATGAAACACAGCGACGCTTTGCAGGCAGCTTACAACACTTCTATAGATACCTCTAAACCCTCAATGCAATCAACTGCCTGTAATTCCCCTTCAAGTAACATACTTTTGAAACACCTTGACAAACTAGTGATTTTGCAATCATCTGAAGGACTCGGAGACTTAACTCTCAGGAATGCAGGTACATCACCTTTAACCAGAAAAAGATATGGAAGAGAGGGGAAGAGGAGGACACTAAGCCAGACTAAAGCTCCAGTGTGTATCTTGTTGGCAAATGTACAGTCACTGGAGAACATGATCAAGAATCCAAGGGCAAGATTGCTGTATTGGCAGGAAATGAGTGATTGCAGTGTCCTGTGCTTCATGGAGACATTACTCACTTAAGATACAATGGATACGTCAGTAGGACTTGTTCCCCCAATCAGGAACATTGAATAATTAAGAGCTGACCAATCTCCTTACCAAGAGAGTTCTCCTCCATGATCCTGACCACAGTTTACCTATCGCCAAAGGCCCATGTTAAGCAGGCACTTGAGGTATTAGTGAAGTGATAAGCAAACAAGAAACAGCCAACTGTGGTCCTTTTAACTCATTGTCAGGACTTCAGTCAGGCTTGTTTGAAGAAATCTCTGTCCCATTATCATCAACATACAATCTGCAGCACCAGGTGGTAACGTCAACCACTGCTACACTGCCATAAGAAATACCTACTGGTCCATCCCTAGAGGGCATTTTGGGAAATCTGACCATCTGACTGTCCTTCTCCTACCTGTGTACAGGCTCCAGAGAGAAGGATAACAAAGAGGTGGTCACTGGAGGCAGAGGAGCAACTATGGGGTTGCTTCAATTTAGTGGACTGGGATGCGTTTCTAGAGGATTTGAACAAATACAAATGAGGCATTGATTGTGTGGATAATCAGAGGCTTTTTCCTAGAGCTGAAGTGGCTAACACAATAGGGCACAGCATTAAGGTGCCTCGCAGTAGGTACAAAGAAGATGTCAGTGTTATGCCGTTGGCCCCCTCCTTTGTGAAAATCGCAAGAACTCTAGTTAAGGGGGGTCAACTGACCCAAGAGGGAGACGTGCGAAAGACCACGTTCTTCCAAGACGCAGAATAAAAGTGACTTTGCCTATTGTCTCATGGAGACCACCTGAAAAGCCCTCGGGCAAAGTGGGCTGGTTGAGAGAGAGATCGCATTACCTGCAACTTGATTGACACCTGCGATCTCGTGAAGAAGTATAAAGGCGGGTCTGAGGGGAGGACCCTCAGATGCACCAAGGAAACACA
Organism: Hemitrygon akajei; assembly: GCF_048418815.1. Taxonomy (NCBI): domain Eukaryota; kingdom Metazoa; phylum Chordata; class Chondrichthyes; order Myliobatiformes; family Dasyatidae; genus Hemitrygon; species Hemitrygon akajei. The sequence goes on along the minus strand of NC_133129.1, from coordinate 162,571,495 downwards.
GGAAGGAGAAACGCTAGAATTCCTGCGACAGCGTTTTAATAGCTACAGCCGGTGGTGGGGTTCGTGTGCGTCCTTCCCTTGCCTGGGATTGGCGACTTCACCACGGAAGACGGCCTAGCTACAGGGGAAGCCACAGATGAGAGTCCATTCCCCCAACGAGACTTCCGACTACCTCCTACAGGTTGGAAAACCTGTCGGGTAAATGCTTCATGTTCTCTGTCTTTCTAACTAAACGTGCACCAACGCGACACTTCCGCCGACAACTAAGTGAAACTGCCGTGATCTAACAGACTTTTAGCTATCCAGTGAACGATATAAAATCTACATTACCCCTAGACGACGATCGAGCTTGTGTTTTGAATGATTATTATTACACCGGTGTTTTAGATTGAGTTTTGATGATCTGAATGTTTTGTATTAACCATACGTTTGTGCCCTTGTTGAATAAAATGGTTGAAAATAGTAGCATCCGACTCAGCTGATCCATCTATCTTTGCTGGTAAGTTACCTGGTTACGGGGTTTTCGTAACAAGTGGGGTTCTCGTCCCGGATTTGAAACCAAACGGGAGGGTCAGTGAATCGGGCTGTAAGTCCAAACGTAAATCTGGTTACGCAGGTAGCCGGACAGGAAACCAGCAAAGATGGACGTGGGTGAATTTATGAAAAGCCCAACTATGGGGGCGCTAGGGAAAGCTACAAAATCAGACTTAGTAAGTTTGGCGCAGGCCTTAGACCTCACAGCGGTGAAGCCAGCAATGAAAAAGCAGGAAGTGCTAAGGGTCATACAACAGCATTACGTTGGGAAGAAGGTGTTTACAGCTGAGGATTTGGAAAATATTCCCGAAAGGAGATTAGTGAGTGGGACAAATCAGGCAGAGTTGGAGAAAACAAGGCTGGAATATGAGTTTAAAATAAAGCAGCTAGAAATAGAAGCAGCTCAGAAGGCTGCAGAGAGAGAAGCCGAGAGGGCAAGAGAAGCCGAGAGAGCCGAGAGGGCAAGAGAAGCCGAGAGGGAAAGAGAGCAGGTGTTCAAACTAAAGCAGCTAGAAGCAGAAGAGAGAGAGAAACAGAGGAACTATGAATTGGAGCTGGACAGGCGAAAACAAGAGCGAAGAACTCAAGGGGGAGAGAAAGAGGGGTTTGATATTAGTCGGGCGTTGAGGTTGGTCCCCCCGTTCGAGGAGACGGATGTTGATAGTTATTTCTTGCTCTTTGAAAAGGTGGCAGAGAATCAGCAGTGGCCCAGAGGGCAATGGGTGGCGTTGTTACAAAGTGTGTTACGAGGAAAAGCACAGCGGGTATATGCCGCGCTGCCCACAGACAGGGACGGGAATTATGATCAAGTAAAGGAGGCCATTCTCCGAGGTTACGAGTTAGTACCTGAGGCGTATAGACAAAGGTTCCGAAATTTAAAAAGAGGGTGGAATCAAACGTATACCGAGCTAGCCCATGAGAAGGGTGTGCTCTTGGACCGTTGGTGCACAGCTGAAAAGGTGGCCGAGAACTATGGGCGTCTCAGGGAGCTAGTTTTGATTGAGGAATTTAAAAGTTGCGTTCCGGAAGAGATCCGAATGTATTTAAATGAGAGGACGAATCAGTCCATCTCAGAGATGGCTAGGCTCGCAGATGAATATGCCCTAACCCACAAGACAAAGTTTTCCTCGCCAAAAAGTTACCCGAGAGACCGTCGGAACGGTAGGGACAGTCCGCCGGCTAAGGGAGAAACTCCACCGGGAGCTAGCACAAAAAGTGAGGATAACAGACAGGAAACCTGGAGATCTCCTGGTTTAAACTGTTTTAATTGTGGAAAGGTGGGACATATTGCATCAAAGTGCTTTGCTCTGAGAAAGGAGCCAGAGAGGGAGAGAGCAGCGATCCCTATCGGGCGTGCAGTGGTAATCAGGAAGTTGACAAGAGGGCCCCAGGTAGATGGAGTACCGGAGGGGCGGGAGACATTTAGTTCCGAAGGAACCGTGTCTTTGAGGGAAGGGGACCCCCCCATCCCTGTACGAATTTGGAGAGACACGGGGGCGGAACTATCGTTAATTAGCCGTAATGTGTTAAATTTCGGCCCTCGGACGGGGGAGGTTGCCCTGAGAGGAATCGGGAACCAGACCGCGGTCGTGCCTTTGCATAGGGTCTTTCTCGATTGCGAGTTGGTGTCGGGACCTGTGGAGCTAGGAGTCCTGCCGGAGTTACCGGGGGAGGGCGTGGACCTCCTGTTGGGTAATGACCTCGCGGGTGGGAAGATGGGAACCGCCCTGATAGTTGAGGCCCCGCCCATGGAGTCCCCGAGCTATCGCGCATGCGCGGTCACTCGCAGCCTGTCGAGAGCGGCGGCTGGGACAGCGCGCAGTTTGAAATTGGCCCAGACGTTTTTACCGACCCTACACCACGAGGGTTCAGAGGGTGGTAAAACGGAAGGTAGTAAAGTAAAATGGGGTAAGGGTAAGGAGATAGCCCTCCCCTTAGTGAAGAGAAAGGTCCTAGAGGTAGGAAATAAAGATGAGAAACGGATAAAGCTGTTAAAACGTGGTTGATCTGTCTGGTTTGGCAGAATTGTTTGGAGAAGTTGAGAGTCCTAAAGATGTTCTCGATGGTCCCGAGAGTGAAATGAGGGCAGTCTTAGAGGAGAAGGGTATCCTTGCTGTGGAGAAGTCAGCTGAAATGGCCGAGGAGGTTGTTTCAGCTCGCAGGGTTGCGCCTTCCCCAACGGGGGGCTGCCTAGAGAGTAACTGGAAGGATCGGGGGACGTTAGAATTTGAAAAAGGTACGGGTGTTGAAAGCCTGGAAGAGGCCAATGTCCCGTTTGAGTGTGTCCAAGATGGGGATGCATGTGGTGCTGACCCTGGTAACGGAGCTCAGGGGAAGTCTGAGGTATTTGATTCAGGGGAACGGGGCGGCCGTCCTCGTGAGTCAGATAGACCTGGTTCGGGGAAAAAGGGGTTAACCTTGGGAAGTGTGAGTTCCCAGAGGGTTGTACAGAAGGGGGTCTTCAGAGTTAATGTGGAGTTTACGAATGGGGAGATAACTGTTGTTGTGGAGGGAGACGGGAAATCTGTAATTCCCAAATCGAAGGAAGAAAATTTAATGTCTGGATTGATGTCAGAAGCAGCAACCAGGCTGCAGAGACAATGGCTTGGTAACACGGTGCCTGCGAATCAATTACAGGTTGATTTGGAATGTAAAGGTGCCCCACACGCTATTGTTATTCAAGAGGGTGCTGTGAAAAGGCAGAATTTGAAATGCTGTCTGAACAAAGCGAGATCGCTTGCGGATCTTAAATTGGAAACTAATAGCATGACGGGTCCTGAAGAGAAAAACGACAAATTGCCTAAAATTAAGGAATTGGGTGATCTAAGTTTGGAACACGCTGATAAAATAACTCCTATGAAAGGAGCGGGCGAAAGCCTATTTCGCCAGGGTGCCCAAGATCGCCACGAGGGAATTAACCGGAAAAAAGGCGAGGGTTAATGGGGGCGCGATTTTTAAAATAGCAGAAGCCGGTTTTAAGGGATTTTGACAAAGTATGTGAATAATAAAGACAACACCCATGGAAGCTTGACTGTTAAGTTTGAAAGTAGCATAAAAATTTGTCTTTTGCATGAACCTTTGTAGATGTATGTAAGCTAAGATCACACCTCCTTAGTTATGTTGCCGAAGAAAGCAAATAAATAAGGTGGTTATTGAGCTGAAGTTTGATGCTACCAGGCGTTAGTAGGGCACATGAGGTTAAGGTATTAAAGAAAAGGGGCACTGTACTTGTTACCTGTTTAGATACTGACTTGAATGTATAACTGTAGTACTCTGTGAAGAGAAAAGCTTGTGTAGTATGTAGATTCAAAAAAAAAATTTCCTGTGTCAACCTGTTTTTAACCGCTGGTTAAAAACCTATTATGGGGGGAAGTGTTATGCCGTTGGCCCCCTCCTTTGTGAAAATCGCAAGAACTCTAGTTAAGGGGGGTCAACTGACCCAAGAGGGAGACGTGCGAAAGACCACGTTCTTCCAAGACGCAGAATAAAAGTGACTTTGCCTATTGTCTCATGGAGACCACCTGAAAAGCCCTCGGGCAAAGTGGGCTGGTTGAGAGAGAGATCGCATTACCTGCAACTTGATTGACACCTGCGATCTCGTGAAGAAGTATAAAGGCGGGTCTGAGGGGAGGACCCTCAGATGCACCAAGGAAACACAGGAAGGAGAAACGCTAGAATTCCTGCGACAGCGTTTTAATAGCTACAGCCGGTGGTGGGGTTCGTGTGCGTCCTTCCCTTGCCTGGGATTGGCGACTTCACCACGGAAGACGGCCTAGCTACAGGGGAAGCCACAGATGAGAGTCCATTCCCCCAACGAGACTTCCGACTACCTCCTACAGGTTGGAAAACCTGTCGGGTAAATGCTTCATGTTCTCTGTCTTTCTAACTAAACGTGCACCAACGCGACATTTCCGCCGACAACTAAGTGAAACTGCCGTGATCTAACAGACTTTTAGCTATCCAGTGAACGATATAAAATCTACATTACCCCTAGACGACGATCGAGCTTGTGTTTTGAATGATTATTATTACACCGGTGTTTTAGATTGAGTTTTGATGATCTGAATGTTTTGTATTAACCATACGTTTGTGCCCTTGTTGAATAAAATGGTTGAAAATAGTAGCATCCGACTCAGCTGATCCATCTATCTTTGCTGGTAAGTTACCTGGTTACGGGGTTTTCGTAACAGTCAGGGATAAGTTTTTTTACGCAGAGAGGTGGTGAGTGTGTGGAATGGGCTACTGGCAACGGTGGTGGAGGCGGATACGATAGGGTTTTTTTAAGAGACTCCTGGACAGGTACATGGAGCTTAGAAAAATAGAGGGCTATGGGCAACCCTAGGTAATTTCTAAGTAAGTATATGTTCGGCACAGCATTGTGGGCTGAAGGGCCTGTACTGTGCTGTAAGTTTTCTATGTTTCTAAATATGAACAATTGTCAGGGACTTCATAAAAAGTCAGATGAGTGTGTCCCCACAAAATCATGATACATTTCAATAAGATCGCCCCCTTAATCTTCTAAATTTCAAAGAATGTACATGCTAAACTAGTGGTCACCAACCTAGTCCAAGATCCCCTACCTCAGCCTTAGTGAAAGGCAAGATTGACTCCAAATCTATTAGTTACACGCATGCGCACCGGGGCAGAAAAGACCGGAAGTAAAACCCTGCAACTTGGAAGCAGAAATAACATATAAACACCAGGGGTCACCACCCTTTTATTTGCACTGCAGAACGGTTTAATATTGACAATATTCTTGCGGACCAGCCTACGGGGGGTGGGGGTGGGTGTTAAACGCGACAGGAATACAGCGATACTCGAAGCAGATTCCGCAATTTAATTGACGTGGCTCTCAGCTGCTGTACCGTTTGCTCACGTTTTTTCCGCTGGAAAAAAACTCAACGGGTTTGTCTTTCAGTGTAGGGTGCTTGGACTCAGGGTACCAAAGCAGTTTTGAGGGCTTCATTGCCTCATTAGACAGCCTCCAGGCCCAAGCTCCAGCCTCCCGCCTTGACCAGGTGCGTCTGTTCCTGTACCGAGGCCGTGGCGGTCGCAGTCCGGAGAGTGAGCGATCGACAAAGCGAGGAGTGCATTAGGATGCGCACCCGCCGCCCCCCCCCCCCCCGTAGGATCTATCAGCCGACAAAAGTTTGTTTCAGTAGATTGCAGCGAGGTAGCTGCTCTGCTGCTTATGAAACCCTGAGCCCGAATGAGGTCTGTGAATACTTTAGCACCAGGTTCCCCACGAACATTCGGAGTGCTAAACAGGTTCAGAGGCAGCGCCCGTCTGTCCGTGCTCCGGGCCGGTAGCATCGGCACTTCCCGCCGGCCGGTTACCGGAGGCCAATCAGTGAACTCTGGCGCGCTTGGGTAATGACCTCACGTGTATTCAAGTTCAACGGTGGGCGTGACGGGGAATGAGGGAAGGTGCAGCTGACTCATTGTTTCCTCTAGCCCGGTGGTTGGGGATCACTGAAGTACACTGTGTAGTGTGTGGGGGGGGGGGGGGGGAAGCTATACGTATGCACACTGGGCAGCAAGAACGGAACTAAAACCCTGCAACCCGGAAACAGTCTCTCAACAGTATTTGTGTATTTATTTTTCTTTTTTTTCGGGATCTACTGGGGAAGTCCCCAAGACCGACTAGTCGATCGCGATCGACGGGTTGGCGACCACTATGCTAAACCCTCTTGACTGGAGAATTCTCTTTTCCCATAGTTAGCCTGGTTAAACACTTTTGGACTGCTTCCAATAATGGTAATTCTTGCTTAGGTAAGGAGACCAAATCTGTGGGACAAAAACCTTCCTTATTCTAGATTGCATTGTACTTCCTATCAATCTGGTACTCAAGAGTCAAAATGAAAATACACTTCATTACCAAAAGTGCAGTACTGAGAAAACAAATTATTTTAATCTTTTGAAAAGAACCTACCGCATTAGAGATTTTACAGAAGTGTTTTAATTGGCATTATCTCTGGACTAACAAAACATCCAGTTGTCACTGTGGTTAGGTTGAGAGATCAGTTTCAATTTCTCCTGGAGCATGGAACAGTACCTGCCTTTGGGGACTTAGCTATGAATTCACAAGTTCGAGCAGGGTTTTCCAATTGCCAGGAATGTACAAGCAAACCAAGATTTTCAGCCATTCATTTAAAATCATGGGATTCATATTCATTCTTACAATGTTCTAAAATAACTGCGTTATTCTGGATAAATTAACAGAATATAGCTATTAAGTTAATGATTATATATTGCTGATTATTACCTCTACCAATGCATTACATTATTTCAGCACGTTGATATAACTATTTCTAAAATCCCAAATATCTGACTGGGAGTACTTCATAATTAATCTGTGATGGCTTATTATTCAAACAAGGATGAGAATTCAGATTGCTGATAATATAAATGATTCAGATTTCAACTGACTAAACGCCTTCACTACAATGGCTGCACCAAAGGCGTCACTCAGGCTTCCTGAGAACCATCTGAGGGCAATTAGGGATGGAAATCACATGGGGGCTTTGCCAACAATGCCCTTACAATGAAGACACGAACGGTGGTAAGTAGTCCCTGATGAACAGCTTGATCCAGTGGGAGTGGGCTGGGTCTGGGGTGGCAAATAGGTGAGGAAGAGACCATGGAGCGGAGTGGCAGTAATTGAGCCACCCTAATCTCCGTAGTGCATTAGTGTAAACTGGGCTATTATATTACCAGTCACTCCTTTTAATGAGTCCTGCGGATACCTAGCCCCAGCTTGAAGACATCTCATGGTTTTACACTATAATGTTAATGTCCCATACTGATGTCAAATGGGAAAAAGAACTTTCTTTTCAAATACAAAGGTCCACACAGGAGGGCACTGCTGGCAACCCCACCCCCCGGAAGATTATAATGGACATTGGCAATGGCGATGTTATCGACATGAAAGACAGCTGGTTTGACACTCTGCATGAAAGGTACCTTACTTGCCACCTGCACTGCCTACAGTACATCGATGCAACAGTCATAGTGTGTATATATTCTGTCATCCTCAGCATCACTATTCTGTATGAAAGTTTAAATAAAGTATTTCTTACCTGAGTTAAGGCAAAGGGGTGTGTGACTTGTCCGATCAGAACTTGCCGAAGTTTCCCATTTAAATCACAACTTTCTATTCTATCTAAGTGAGCATCCACCCAGTAGATCCTGCCAGGAATAACAGTTCTGATCAAATTTATGTCCATAATCAGGAAGGAAGTGACCTCCTATGTAATCCCAAATTTAACATCAATGAGATATTACACCAGCAACACAGCTCCAGCACGAAAGTTATTCAATAAGACTTTTCACGTCACACTGCATTATCTTCTGGATAATTTTATGCAAAAGAGGAATTCAAGGACCATCATATCGTGCTAATTACTTCCCACACTGAATGGCTCAGGGAAATCTTAACTGGCTGCTAGAGTAGACTACTGGCAAAGAGCCAGGGTTGAATAAAGCATTGTTTCATAACCTAAACCAGCTAATTAAGTTTCTGCTCCCTCCAGCCCATTTTCCATCAATCTTCCAAAGGCCCATTCAAACCTTGGTTTCACTCGGCTCACCTTCTTGTGTCATAATCCAAGGTTAGACCATTAGGCCAACCCAGATCTGTGTTGATTAGGACTTTGCGGTCTGTTCCATCCAGCTGTGCACGCTCTATTTTGGCAAGATTTCCCCAGTCTGTCCAGAAGAGATACCTCAAAGAGCATCAGAATAATATTTACATTTTTATATTGGATTGACTCATTTCACAGGAACATTTAATTCCACAGTCACAGGCTCAGCAAACAGATGCATTATCACAAGAAACATGACTTTATGTGTTTCATTCAATAATGTCATATATTTCTTACAAAGATACACACTGCCAAGAATATCTACAGTTCATGTCTCTTATTGATCCATTAAAGCAAATAGTAAGATTAATTCTGCATTTTAGCACTAACCATAGCGGCCTTACCCTTTCAAATATTGGAAAATAATCTCAAAACTAAACTCAGCCCAAGACGTTTTGCATAGTACCGTAGTTCTCAATGTGGAGCGGAGAGCGAGTGTGTAAATGTGGCAGGAGCAATGGATGCTGGGAATGGTGAGGGTGGAGTGCTGCAGGGCTGGTGTAGGATGGGTGGTGGAGAAGGAGTGCCAATGACATGGCATGGTGCAATCACACCCAGCCCCGAGACACCAAACAATGTCCTTTGATGACAAACGATTGGTTTAGAAATCATTACAAAATGCCTCTCTACTGCTTCCTGCTCCCCACCCTCTCCCTTCCCCTTTTCCCAACCATGATGCCCGTCTCCCTGCCCCCGTCCCACTCTCAGGCCACAATAGAGGCCGATATCAAGAATCAGTTTTATCATCACTCACATGTCATGAAATTTGTTGTTTTGCTTTTGCAGTAGTGCTATACTTAAAATTACTACAGTACTGTGCAAAAGTCTTAGGCACTCTAGCTATATATAGGTATGTGCCTAAGACTTTTACAAAGTACTGTCTGTCCTTACTTTGAAGCTGGCATTGGAGCATCTCAGGGACAGTCTCTGGATCTTCCAACATCGTTTATGATTGTTTCTCTTTCAAATACAATTAGTCCTGGCCTAATCCCTTACAAAGGAGGCACAATAGTTTGCAAATGCTGGAAATCTGGAGCAACTCACAAGAGCGCTAGAGGAACTGGGCGGGTCAGGTGGCACTGATGAAGGAAAATGGACATTCCACCCTTCATCAGGTCTGGAATGAAAAAAGGAGGTAGCCAATATAAAAAGCTGGAGGGGAGGGGTGGAGCAAGGGTTGACATGAATATAAGTGGTTCCAGCCGAGGTGGGGAGATAGTCATTTGAGGGTGTGATGAGAGTGATGCGAGAAGCTGGGAGGTGATGCGTGGAGAAAGATGATGGAATCTGATAGGGAAGGATGGCGGAAGCTGGAGGGGAGGGGAACCAGTGGGAGGAGTATGTGGGTGATGAGCAGGTGGAGAAGGTGAGGAAGAGAGAGATAGGGTAATAGGGGTGAGTAGGATCAGAAAAGTGAGACCTTTAGTATCACCAGATGGTGGCCAATCATTTAACTCAACTCCCCATTTTACCCACCAGGATCTTCCTGTGGCCAGCCACTGTAATTCTACTTCCCATTGGCACAACATGTCTGTCCATGGCTGCCTCCACTGCCAAGTTGAGGCTACATGCAATTGGAGGAAGAACACCTCATATTCCACCTTGGGGGTCTCCATGCTGATGGCATGAATATCACTTTCTCTAATTTACAGAAAACACTCTAACTGGCATTTTTTTCCTGGTTGCACTGACTATCTCCTTCTCTTCTCCCATGCTCTCCAGTCGCCCATCACCCACACATACCTCCTTCCAATGTCCAATGTCCTCTCTTATCAGATTCCATCTTCTTCAGACTTTTGTCACTTCCAACTATCACCCTGCTTGCATCATTCCCACTGTCCTACCTTCCCATGCTTATCATCGCCTTCCCCTGGATCCACCTCTCATCTGCCTGCTCTTGCCCCCCCACCACTTCCCCCCACCTTTCTACATTGGATAGCTCCTCTCTTTCATTCCAGTCATGAAGAAGGGTCCTGACCAGAAACATTGACTCTCCACTTAACTCCATCGATAATCCTTTGCTAAATTTGAGTCAAGTCAAACGCTTCTACATCTGTTTCAGTCTAAGTCCAATGTCTGTCACCTTAGGTGTTACTGGGATGGAGACAAACAGGAGAATTGATTGGTAAATCAACACATTCAGAACGAAGTAGAGGTACTTTATACCTCCTCAACAGTGATATCCACTCAGTGGCCACATTATTAAATTCAGGAGTGTACTGAGTGTACCACAGGAATGGAAACTGGTGTGGTCATCTGCTGCTGTAGTCCATCTGCTTCAAGGTTCAACATGCTGTGCATTCAGAGATGCTCTTCTGCACCCCGCTATTGTAATGTGTGGTTATTTGAGCTATCGTCACCCTTCTTGAGAGCTTGAAATAGTCTGGCCAATCTCCTCCAACCTTGCTCATTAACAAGGCATTTTTGCTCACAAAACTTCTGCTTACTGAATGTTATTTTTTAATTTTTCGCATGATTCTCTTTAAACTCTAGAGACCCTATTGTGTATGAAAACCCCGGAGATCAGCAGTTTCTGAGGTATTCAAACCACCCCAACTGGCCATAACCACCATTCCGTGGTCAAAGACAGTTAGGTCACATTTCTTCACCATTCTGAAGTTTGGTCTGAACAACAGCTGAAACTCTTTACCATGTTTACATGCATTGAGTTGCTGTCACATGATTGGCTGATTATATATTTGCAATAACGAGGTGTACAGGTGTACCTAGTAATATGGCCACTGGGTGTACAATGCAAACACTTCCAGAAATGGCTTGTGCTCAGTATATTCTTCACTTAAGAGTACCTTGACAGTTATTGGCTGTCAGAAGGTTGACAGCTGTAATTTCAGAAAGGAAATATGGAACATGACATAACATTCCAATTAAGAGCTGGTACATCAATGGATCCCCATTCTCTGAAAAAGAGGAGCTTACCCTTTCCTGGGAAATACAGCAATTGCCCTCGGCTCATCCAGACTGTTGTTGATTAGCACCTTGCGACAGGTTCCATCGAGCCAAGACACTTCAATGGTGTTTCTGCCTGTGTCTGTCCAATACAGGTTCCTTGCTACCCAGTCAATGGCCAAGCCATCAGTTGTTTTTAGACCCTGGCTAATCACAGTCTCCATGCCACTGCCATTGAGGTTTGCACTTCTGTGAAATAAAAAAAGCAGAGTTTATAAAGACGAGTATTTAAAAAGTGTAAACTGAAATACTTCAAATGGGATAATTAATTTGCAAATAAATAGTCAGAGGGACTGACTGGACTCCAGCTCCTCCAGTCATTATCAATAACACACAGCATAAAAAAAGGGTAAAAGATATATCATACAAGTGCTTGAGCCTACTGTATCATTCAGTAAGATAGGACCAGATCTCGTCTTTGCCCTGCCTTTACTTCCCTGCTTCTTCCCAGTAATCCTCAGCTACATATTGATCAATTCTTGATATTAAGTATTCAGAGAGATGCAAAAGATATATAAATAGATAAGAAATATGAAGAGGAGATTCACCAGGATGAGGCATGGATTTCAGGTCTTTGGTAATGGATTTTAGTTTATCGGATAAATTGGGCTTGTTTTCCCTGGAGCAAAGAAGGGGCGACCTTCTGTAGGAAAGTAAAACCATGACAGCCAGATAGTATGAATCCTTTCTCTAATATTGGGAGGCCACAGGTTTAAGGTGAGAGGAAATAATTTTAAAGGGGATCTAATGGGGTAAGATTTATTACACAGAGAGTTGCTGATATTCAGAGGATGCAACCAGAGAAGGTGATGCTATCATATACAACTGCTAATTTCCGAGATTACTAGACATGATAGAAGGGCACAGGGTTAAATGTGGATAAATGAGATCACTGAAGATGGAATTAAAGGTCAGTGTAAATGAGGCGGGACAAAAGTCCTGAGTCAATGCTGTATAACTCCATGACTGTGTGGTTATTTAAACATACCTAAGATGTAATTACATAAATAATCTTGAAGTCCATTGCAATGTTTTTTTAAAACCAGGTGTTGAGATATAATTAAAGGTCAAGGATATTGGCTGCTTCTCAATATTTCCCTTTCTCTGGAAAGTGGTGGTGCTGCTGACTTATTACAACATAGTGTTGTAATTAATATCCCTGCTTGATGGATCATAACAACTAAAATTGTCATTTCCATTAATTAATAGAAGTTTTTGAAGACAATATTTAATTCTCATTGTCAAACTACTTGCATCCAATTCACTCCCATCACCCTGTGAGCATTTTAATACTTGGTCTATTACTGGAATGCCTCTCTCTCTTATGGTCAATTTTCTGTCACGACTCCTTGCTACCAGAGTTTACAAGAGTGACTGGCAGCTTTGAGTGACCCAATTGTACATGGAAATCTCAATTCTGAGCAGAGCTGTCAAGTGGCAACTCTGACGGCCTGACAGCCAAACATGAATTCTGTAAAAGAGCGGAGGCCGTTCTTCCTGCCACATTAGTGCAAGTTCTCCGAGTGTGCCGGGGAAGGTGGGGGTGGTTTCCTGGCTCTCAGCCTCATCAGGACTACATGGAAATAAAAGACCTCCCCACTTCCTTACTCTGGCTTCTTCCCCACCCCCCCCCCACCCTTCCATTCCAGTCCTGATGAAGGACCTTGGCTGAAATGTTCACTATTTATTCCTCTCCACTGACGCTGAGTTCCTCCAGGCATTTTGCATACACTGCTCTGGATTGCCAGAATCTGCAGAATTCCGTGTTTAGGAAAAACAAGTAGGTTTAAATTGATCAAGAATCCTTGTAGGATTCTCAGTCAATTTCTTTTTGTTAATTTTAATGCAAGGAAAACAGGATTTATGTTGTGTGAAAGCTCGTATGCTCAAAATAAAGAACAGTGCCCTTTATTGCTTTGAATGGAGCGTCCATATTTTCTACTTCAGTTGTTACCAGAAGCTAGAATCCTATCTGCCTTCCCCTTTTACTGCCTCCCTAAGCTGAAGTCATATGAAGATCAATCCTGAGATCGGAACAGATCCACCAGACAGCTATTCACAGATAAAGCTCATGAAATGCATACTGTACTCACACAATGAGATGCCACAGCAATGCAATTGGACAACCTTTAATTTTGTGAGTATTGCTTCCCATGAAACATCCATGAAGTTTCTAGAACTCTATCACTGAACACAAGTTGTACGTCTCGAGTTATTTTACTGTTGCTCTGACCATTGGTATAGGATTCTGAGTAGCAGACAACCTCAACCAAAGCAATTCAACAACCATGTTCACGTGGGATTCAAAGAATCCAGAATAAAAATCAGAAAAATGGTAAGTTACTCAGCAATTTGGGTAACACCTATGAAAACAGAAATGGGATCAATGCTTCAGATCAATAACCTCTCATCAGATTTCTGATGAAATGTCAGTAGCCTAAAACACTAATGATTTGTCTCTTCAAGGATGCTGCCTGACCTGTACACGATTTCCACCTTCTAATGATCAGTTTTCAGGATCTCCATTTTACCGCGTTGAATGAATTTAGTACATGTCAAATTGTTTTTCCTTTTTGTGGGGCAAGCTTCCTGCTTCAGTTCCCAAGAACTTCCTCAGAAAAATCATGGATTTTTCATGGTAACAAGAAAGCATCTGTCAGATAGGTATCTCCAGATCTCCTTTCACAAACCATTTTTCCCAAAACATTTTACAAACAGAGGAATAATAGCCATGGATGTAATGCCAACAGCATTTTGCAAGCTCTCATGGTATTAAAGATCAGATAATCTGCTTTAGAAAGTTTGATTCAAGAATATTGTTCAGGAAACCAAAAATAACTTCCCTGCTCCTTCAAAATAATGCATGGGATCTTTGATCCCAGTCTGAGAGAACAGCTCATGATTCAACCTTACATTTGATGTAGCTCTCTTCACCACTGCCTGGAGTGTGGAGTGAGGCATAACTTTCTGATCCAGGGCATGTCCACTTCAAATGAGCATCAGTTGGCACAATACTTTCCATCTTCCCATTCATTTTTATTCACATTTACGAATCATGGGTCCAGATGTCAGCAAATAGTCATTCACCAGTCGTTTATGAACAATTTATCAGATGACAAAATACTTGGCTAGTTAGACAATGTTGTGCACTTACCTGATGACATCCAGGAAGACATCTGTGTAATACACCTTCATTTCCACACTGTCATAATCCAGAGAAATGACGTTATGCAGTTCAGGAACGGGAACGTATACGTCGGTGTAGTCGGTTGTATCCAGAGAGATCCTCCGGATACTGCCACGGCTGGAGAAGAGCAGATAGGTCTCAGGGGCATTGTCGCAAGTTCTGCCGTCAGTCTTCATTTTGATTCCTGTTGGACATGCGCAGGTGATACCACCAGGACGAGGGAGGCAGAGGTGACTGCAGCCTCCATTCCTGACGCTACACTTGTTAAAACCTGCAGAGAAAACAAAAACTCTTTCAAAAGAATTTGAAGGACAAAGTGAAATCTCTGAAACAGGATGCAGGAAGAACTTCTGAGTGCAGTTTTATAATATCAAGTAGGAATATGTTTAAGATAAACCAATTCGAGCATTCAATATGCTCTTCTAAAGTAACTCAATTTGAGGCAATGAATAATTCAAAATAAATTACACTGTTCAAAAATAAACACAGCTCTGCCATTTTAATCTTCAGTGGTTAAATTTCACCTTTGGGATAATTCAATCATTTTAAATAAAAGATGTCAAATCCTTCAAAGTTGCCACTAACAATTGCTGTTTCTCCAAATAAAGCTCTTATTCTGTTCAGAGGAACCTTTCACAGACTCTGTCTGCCTGACGTGCTCGCACAAAAAACAAATCAGGTTCATGGTTAGACCCCAGCAATAGATCAATGAGTACTAGAACTAGCCTCAGGATTTGGGGGAGTAGATTTAGGACGGAGATGAAGAGATACTGCTTTTCTCAGAAACTGGTATATCTGTGGATCTCTCTGCCCAATAAAGCAATGGAGGCTACCTCAGTAAATATATTTAAGACAAGGCTAGATAGATTTTTGCGTAGTGGAATTATGGGTTATGGGGAAAAGGCAAGTAGGAAAAGGAGAGGAGTCCATGGCCAGATCAGCCATGATCTTATTGAATGGCGGAGCAGGCTTGAAGGGCCAGATGGCCTACTCCTGATCCTATTTCTTATGTCCTTATATTCTGAGCTTTACTGCTGCTGGGGCCCAACCAGAACTTGAGCTCAGGTGTTGGGGGTACGACCCAGGAACTACAATATGTGAATAAGAAAAGGAAGTGGGTGATGGTACTGGAGGGTCAGAGTGGGATCACCAGTGAGACAAAAGGGATAATCACTCTACTCTAAGGCTCACAGAAATCAGTGGCTCTGACTTTTCTACAATGGTGGCATCTTCGTGTGATAAAATGCAACAATGTTATTTAAGATGTTCATGATTATAAAAATGTGTATGTATGGAAAATCTGTTTATTATCTATGTATTCTAGTTGTGAATTTCCATAAACAAGGGAAAATCTGCAAATGCTGGAACTCAAAGCAACACATACAAAATGCTGGAGGAATTCAACAGGCCAGGCAGCATCTATGGAAAAGAGTAAACAGTCAATGTTTCAGGCTGAAACCTCTCATTAGGACTGGAGAAAAGAGATGAGAAGTCAGAGAAGGAAGGGAGAGGGAGGGGAGGCAGAAGTACAAGGTGATTGGTGAATCTGGGAGAGGGGGAGGGGTGAAGTAGAGACCTGGGAAGTCAATTGGTGAAAGAGATACAGGGCTGGAGAAGGGGTAATCAGAAAGGAGAGGACAGAAGGCCAGGGAAGGAAGAGAAGGGGGAGGGGCACCAGAAGGAGGTGATGGGCAAGTAAGGAGATAAGGTGAGAGGGAAATGGGAATGGGAAATTGTGAAGGGGGAAATGGGAATCACAGTGAATGGCGGTGCTGGCTAGAAGGGCCGAATGGCCTACTCCTGCACCTATTGTCTATTGAAATGGTGAAGGGGAAATGGGAAATGGTGAAGGAGGGGGAGGAAGAAGGAGCAATTACCAAAAGTTCAAGAAATCTATGTTCATGCCAAGAGTTTGGAGGCTGCCCAGACGTGAATTTCCACTCCTGCCCATAGGAACTCAAGAGATTGGAGTGTAAGTAGGCCAAATGACTCCCTGAGCCTGCTCTGCCATAATGAATAATCAGACCTTGACATCTTTACTACCTATTCCCTGTATCTTTTGATTCTCCTATAAACAAGCTGCCCAATTTGATAGTGGAGTTTACAGCAACTTGGGTCCACGACACCTTGCTTAATGGCATAAAGCATTGGGAACCCCTGGTTTAGAGGGAGATGGGCCAAGCACGGGAAAATGAGACCAGCTTAAATAGGCATTTTGTTTGGCATGTATGCATTGGGCCTGCTTCTGTGCTGCATGGCTTTGAGACGAGAGGAGGCGACAAGGGAAGTCAAAGAGAGCTTAAAAACTAAAGAGAGGACATTATGGCAAAAATTTGTGAGAAGTTAGAGGATTGTGAAGCTCCTGAAAACTAACAGAAGGCAACCAAAAAAAACATAAGGAGAAAAATGCTGAAATATTAATGTAAGCTAGCTGAAAATATCAAAGAGGATACTAGAAGTTTTTTCAGATATATATAGAGTAAAAGAGAGGTGAGAGTGCAAATTGGAACACTGGAGATGTAGTAACGGGGGTCAAAGAAATGCAGATGTACAATACTTAGATGTCTTCACATCAAGTCTGCATCAGTCTTCACTGTGGAAGACACCAGCAATATGCCAGAAATTTGAGTGTGTCGGAGGCAGAAGTGAATGTCTTGTAGTTGCTATAACCAAGGAGAAGGAGCTTAGACAGCTGAAAGGTCTGAAGATAGATAAGTTACCTGGATCAGACGTACTACTCCCTGGGGTTCCAAAAGCTGAAGAGATTGTGGAGGCATTAGTATTTATCTTCTAGAATCACTGGATTCTGGAATGGTTCCAGAGGACAGGAAAATTGCAAATGTCAGTCCACTCTTTAACAAGGGAGAAATGCAGAAAAAAGGAAATTATGGGACAGTTAGCCTGACTTCAGTGGTTGGGAAGATGTTGGAGTCTAGTATTAACCCAGAGTTTCTGAGGTACTTGGAGGCATGTGGTTAAGTTAGGCCAAAGTTAGCATAGTTTTCTAAAGGGGAAATCTTGCTGATGAATTAGTTGGAATTCTTTGAGGAACTTGAGACAAAGGAGAGTTGGTGGATATTGTTAACTTGGTTTTCATAAGGCCTTTGATAAAGTGCTGCATATGAAGTTGCTTAACAAGATAAGAACCCATGGTAGCACAGTAAAGATACCAGCATGGATAGAAGATTGGCTTATTGGCAAGAGGCAAAGAGTCGGATTAAAGGGGCCCTATTCTGGTTGGCTGCCTGTGACAAGTGGTGTTCTGCAGGGGTCAGTACTGGGAACACTTCTTTTCATGTTATATATCCTATAGCGTGGGAGTCTAGAACCAGAGGACACGGCCTCAGAATAGAGGGATGTCCACTTCCGACAGAGAAGCGACGGAATTTCTTTAGCCAGAGAGTTATTTTGTGGAATTCATTGCCATGGACAGCTGTGGAGGCCAAGTCATTGAATATGTTTAAAGCAGAGGTTTAGGTGCTTGGTTAGTCATAGCGTTAAAGTTCATGGGGAGTTGGCAAAAGAATGGGGTTGAGAGGGTTAATAAATCAGTCATGATGGAATTGTGGAGCAGACTTGATGGGCTGCATGGCCTAATTCTGCTCGAATGTCTTATGGTCCTTAATATATTCAATGACTCAGTCTCCACAAGCCTCAGGGTTCAAGAATTCCAAAGACTCACAATGATGCCTCCTCATCTTGGTCTGAAACAGATGATTCCTCCTTCTGGAACTATGATCCCTAGAGCTAGATCTCCTACGAGGGAAATATCCTCTCAGCAGCATCATGGTACAAGCCAGAACATACCGACAGGCTGAACACGGTCAACCGCTTGAATGTCCATTAGCCCTGGCAAGTTGCCTCGCACTGTGATCATGTTGCCGCCTGTGTCCTTGTCAGCTCGTTGGATGCTTCGAGTCTGCCAATCTGTCCAATAAATGTGATGGCCAAGCAGAGTCAGGCCATAAGGATGCTGGACAGGTGTGACCAGAGTTCGGCGATTAGCACCATTCAGGTCTGCTGCTTCGATACGCTAAGGAACATGATTAAAATAATCATAAATTATTGGTCTTCTTATATTCTTTAAACAAACAAAGGCTAAACACAAGAATCACTGGACATAGTCCTGTCTTGTGGTCAGAATTCTAAGCTAAATCAATCTTCTGGGGAAAGGTTAATACCCATCTTTTAACAATCTTCTATTTCCATACCATAGTTTTGGCAGAAACATAACCTTTGAAATTCACAAAACACGATCTACCAATTGAGGAAAAATATTGAGTATAACGGGAGATCTAATTTTAAGAAATATCACATCTGGTACATCAAAATAGCACATCATTGACCAACTATATTCTCAGACAGAACAACTGTGTGTACCTCAGTGTGCGCATCAGCCCAAAGAAGTCTAGACCCCACTTTGTCAATTGCCAGACCATTAGGCCAGCCCAGGTTACTATTGATGAGAATCATTCTGTCTGATCCATCCATTGCAGCACGTTCCAACTTGGCATGTTCTCCCCAGTCGGTCCAATACATGTATCTAGGAATAAATAACATCAATACAAGCATAAGAATAAGGCAATGATATTTTCCTCATCTTAAAAAAGCACATTTTGAAAAATTTACCCTTTGACTGGCAGCAATGTTAACACCAGAGGACAGTGAGGCAGTGTTCCTAACATTACTGATAAATTAGCAGCCAACAATAACTTAACGCAAATTAAAATAGGAAAGAACAGACCGATTTGAAAAACTGATTTCTGGTTTTTTATTAATTTGCAGGGTACGCCTAAGTACTTTACAGAGATTGATATTGTTGTTCTCTTTAGTTTAATGATACCACTTTTTAAGTTTGAGCCAAAGATTATTGCTTCAAATACAAATATACTTCCCTTGATAAAATTCTATGCGGATCCCACATGTAATCAGTAGCAATGTCAATTTTGAAATCCCCAAAGTGAAGAAATACCCATTTGGAGAAAATATTGAAAATCATAATGGATATAATTTCAAGAGATGTCACAGTTCCACCTGTACATCAATTTCTAAATACTCTAGCACAAAATAATAGTGTGAACTTCAGTACACATATCTGCCCAGAGGAGCCAGGAACCCATTTTGTCATGGCCAAGCCAATAAGCCAGCCTGTGTTAATAGTGATCAGTGCCACTTGAGCTACCCAGACCAGGACTTGAGTAGTTAGTATCCTAGTGCAGCATTAACACAGTGCTAGACTATCAGATGTGTTGTCTTTCAGATGAGATCATAAGCTGAGCTACTTTATGATCTCTCAGATGGACGTAAAAGATACTTCAGAGTTCCTGGCCAAATTAATCTATCAAGGGTCCGATAACTGTTCATGGACCTTGCTGTGCACACATGCCTCCCTACACCACACTTCCAAAGTAGGTAATCAGCTGCATGATGCTTTGGGGTTCATTACTGATATGAATCTGCCTTTTAGCATGTTTGTGAAACCCACAATGTTGCCTTAAGTAAAAGCAACAGAATGCTCCAAACAAATGCTTCTGGATTGGCTGCCCAGTTTCTACCTTTAAAGTTAAGGCAAACCAAAAGCTCTGGTTCCCTGTCTGACACTTAGATCCTGTTCAGTCATTCCTTATGGCCCAACCTCCCTCAGCCAAGCAAAAGCTTGACTTTAAAAATTGCTACCCACTGGCCGTCATCATCCAAATTCATCAAACTCTGCAAAATAACTATGCTTTCCAAATTTATTTTCTTGGGAAATCCTGATTTTACTCTACCTTTACCAGCCTTGGCTTCGATGTTAAGGACATACAACAAATACAACACAAAATTCCCTCCCCATTTCCATTGTCTTTCTTACAAGACTTGTTAAAATCCCTTTCCTCATCTGCCTCTTGTGGCTCATTGTCAAATTCCAAAAACACAAGAGATTCTGCAGATGTCGGAAGTCCAGAGTAACACACACAAAACACTGGAGGAACTCAGCAGGTCAGGCAGCGTTGATTGACATTTCGGGCTGAGACCCTTCATCAGGACTGCAAAAGAAGGGGGAAGAAGCCAGAAAAAGAAGATTGGAGGGGAAGGAAGGAATGCATCAAGAGAAGATGATAGGTGAAACCAGGTGAGTGGAGGAGGCAGGATTAAAGTAAGAAGCTGGGAGGTGATAGGTGATGCACCATCAATAACCCTCGGAGACGGGAGGCGAACAATAGGCTTTTATTAGCTGCAAGAGACCACGATTAGCAGCAAGAGACCACCACACAACATCCTGGAGACTGAGGGAGGAGCAGTGCCTCCAATCGCCTTTATACAGGGGTCTGTGGGAGGAGCCACAGGAGCAGTCAGCAGAGGGGCGTGTCCAGACAGGTATATGTAGTTCACCACAATAGGTGGAAAGGGTAAGTGACTGCAGAAGAAAGAATCTGATAGGAGAATTGATCATTGGAGAAAGGGAAAGAGGGGAGGCACCGGGAGAAGCAATAAGCAAATGAGGAGAAGAGGTAAGAGGGAACCAGAATGGGGAATGGAAGAAGAGGGAAGAGGAAACATGTCTGAATGGGAATGGGGATTGGAATTAAAATGATTGGCCACTGGAAAATCCTGCTTTGTGCAGATGGAGCAAAGGTGCTCAACAAAGTGGTCAAGGAGGAGGGAGCAATCGTTGCACAAAGCAGAGAGTGGGGAGAAGGTAGAGATTCTCCACAACCTGCAGCACATTCAACGGGCATCTTTCTCTGCAACTTCCACCATATACAATGGGATCCTATCACCAAACACTTCTTTACGTCCTCCACTCCCACTCTCTGCTTTTTGCAGGGATTGCTCCCTCTGTGATCCCCTTGTCCCTCCCCACTAATTTTATCCCTGTAAGCATAACTGCTACACCTACCCATTCCCCTCCTCCCTAACCTTCGATTAGGGCCCCAAAAGGTTCTTCCAGTTAAGGCAACCCATGAGTTTGTCGGGGTTGTCTAGGTATCCAGTGTTCCCAATGCAGCCTCCTCTACATTGAGGAGATCCGGCGTAGATTGAGGGCCCGCTCTGTCAAGCAGCTTTGTTTCATTCACAAAAACCAGGATTTCCTTGTGGCAGACATTTTAATTCCAATCCCCATTCCCATTCTAAAATGTCAGTTCATCACCTCCTCTACTGCCACAATGAGACCACTCTTAGGCTGGAGGAGCAACACTTCATATTCCATCTGGTTAGCCTCCAACCTGATGGCATGAATATCGATTTCTCTAACTTCTGGTAATTATTTCCTCTCCATCTTCCCTCTTCTTCTATTTCCTACTCTGGATCCCCTCTTACCTCTACTCTTTGCCTAATTTGTCCATCACCTTCTCCTGCTGCCCCTCCTCTTTCCCTTTCTTCCTTGTTTCACTCTCCTATCAGATTCCTTCTTCTCTGGCCCTTTACCTTTTTCACCTATCACCTCCCAGTTTCGTACTTCATGCCTGTCCTCCACCCAACCTGGCTACACCTTTCACCTTCTAGCTTGTACTCCCTGCCTCCCCCAGTTTCTTATTCTGGCTTCTTCCCCTTTCCTTTCCAGTGCCGTTGAAGGGGCTCAACCCAAAACTTTGAATGTTTATTAACTTCCATAGATACTGCCTGACCTCCACTATTTCGAATGTGTTACTCTTGTCAAAGTCCATGCTCTCAAAGCCATCTTTTTTTTACTGATACTTAGACAAATTTAGAACAATTGAAATTAATTGTAGAATAAATAAACTGTTTAAAATAGTATCTTTTGGAAAAAAATTATTATTACTCATTAATTTAGTATATCAATATGCAGTTAAGTAAACTAAAATGTCACCATCTTGTCACCATCTAGCATTTTAGTCCAAGTTGAGGCTCAATGTCATGGTTGGTATACAGCTGAAGGACCAGATAAGGTGTGTATCTGGTTCCACAGCTAGCAGGAAGTTCCCTATAGCTAGCTGTGAACCACATCGTTCCCATTTCCACTATGTTGTTTATAAGTATATCTGATAGAAGACAGTGATTCCATTCACTGAAATGGTATTCAACAGGAGGCAAGTCTTCCGAACGAAGAGCCCACAGTAGCTATTTTGCTTGAGGAGATTTTGTATGTTACCAAAGACTCTAGCAATTTTCTGCAGAGGAACAATGGAGAGCATTCTGACTAGTTGCATTACTGTCTGGTGTGGAGGGGCCAATGGACAGGATTGGAAAAAAAATGGCAAAAGGTTGTAAAATCAGCCAGCTCCATCATGTCACTAGCCGCCCCAGGACTAAGGACATCTTTAAAAGGCGATGCCTCAAAATGCGGCATCCATCATTGAGGATCCGCATCACCCAGGACGTGCTCTCTTCTTATTACTACCATCAATGAGGAGGTACAGCAGCCTGAAGACATGCACTCAATGTTTCTTCCCCTCCACCATCAGATTTTGGGACAGTCCATGAACCCATGAATATTACCTTTTTATTTTTGCACTACTTATACATTGTAATTTGCAGTAATTTTTAATTTATTGCACTGTACTGCTAGGGTACCAGGGTGGAGATATGTTTCGACCACAGGAGGTTTCAGGCATTCGTTCCCCTCCGCTCGCCAGCAGGTCACTCAAGAGTAAAGTGTGGCACCACCTTGGCACCCGATCAAGGTCACATGAAGCTTTGGGAGCAGGTGGTAGATGGTTGTAGGAGCAGTTGATTCCAGGATTGAATGAATGACTTGTCATATGAAGAGATTTTGATGGCTCTGGGCCTGCATCCACTGGAATTCAGAAGAATGAAGGGCGACTTCATTGAAATCTATTGAATGGTGAAAGGCCTTGATAGAGTGAGTGTGGAGATGATGTTTCCTATGGCTGGAGAGTCTAAGACCAGAGGACACAGCCTCAGAATAAAGGGGTGTCCTCTTAGAAGAGGGATGAGAAGGAATTTCTTTAGCCATAAAGTGGTGAACCTGTGGAATTATTTGCCACAGGTAGTGGTCGAGGCCAAGTCTTTAAGCATATTTAAGTCAGAGGTTGATAGATTCTTGAATGGTCAGGGCATGAAAGGATATAGTGAGAAGGCTGGAGATTGGGGTGAGAGGGAAATGGATCAACCATGATGAAATGGCGGAGCAGACCAGATGGGCCAAATAGTCCTTAATTCTGCTTTTATATCTTAAGATCTTATATCACAAATCTTGGTTATGAGACCACCAACACCAGGCAGACAATCTTTGAAGAGTTGATAATGGCTGGGGTCATCTGCCTTGTAAAGACACTGCCTGGAAGAAAGCAATGACAAACTATCTGTAGAAACATTTGTCAAGAACAATCATGGTCACAGAAAGACCACGATTGCCAATGTCAGACGACGTGGCACATAACAAACGAACAAACTGTACTGCTGCTACTAAAAAAGAAATTTCCTGACATACATCACTGATAATAAACCTGATACATGCAACTTGACCTTCCAAATGAGGCAAAATTGCTGCCAAAGCAAAATGACATCACTGATAGTAAAATTTGCTTAGACTCTGCTTACAGAACATGAACCAATACACGCAAAAAGAGCAACTATAAAAATTATTAGTCATTTGATTAATGTTCTTAGTTTTCAATAAATATTGGGTAATATTTAAAAAGAATTGCCTGTGATATACAAGTCATGGAATCCAGTAAAACTAAAATCATGAAACCATTTATCATCACAGTCTGCTGTGACCTCTCCACTCACCCTTTCTCATGATGAAGAGCAATGGCTCTTGGACTGTCCAAATTCTGCCAGATCAGAACTTTTCTCATTGTTCCATCCAAATTAGCAACTTCAATCCTATTGGTCCCCGTATCAGTCCAGTATATTTTTCGGCCGGTCGCATCCACTGCCAGTCCATCAGTGGTCATTAATCCTTGAAAGACAAAGCACTATAAGTGGAATTTGCAGCTTATTTTGGAATATGTGAATATTTCAAAACATTCCTTTACAGTGCTAAATTTAATCTACTGAAGAAACCTAATTTTTATTTTGATAAAATAGTTTGCTTTTAATAGAAATAGAACTATACACAAGCCTGTTTATCTAAAATAGGTTAACATGATTTGAAACTTTGTACAAACAAAAATCCATTCTGGTTACAAGCAGCACAAATATTGGAGCTGATCATCATTATTTTATAGATACATTTAATATGTGATTATTATTTCTGGAGAAATTGAAGATACAGTGCTACTGTGGTTCCCTTGAAAGCAATGGGCTGGATTTTACCTGATCGGGCCACCATTCATACACACCTAGTTTACTGCATTAACCCCATGGCTGCACTGATCTTCTTCAACTGTTTGTTTAACATTGTTCCAAGGGTCTCACTGTGCAAAGGAGTTCTTGAAACAATGTGCCAACCATCTCTGATTTCTCACCTGTGGTTACAATATCTTCTTGCCGTGATCCATTCAAGTTGGCTCTGCTAATTTTATTCAGAGTGCTGTCTGACCAGTACACCTTTCCTAAAATGAAACGACATTAGGAGGAAAGATTAATTTGTGATGTGTTTAAATGATGAGTTTTTCAGAAGTTTTCTTCACCCAAAGGGATGCTCAACTAAATGTGTAAGGGCAATAGAAGAGCTTGCCAGAAAGAACAATTGCTTTCAAATGCAAGTGAAATTACAGCATGGGGCCAAACAATTTTACCAGACTTGTTTCATGTTTTGAAACAGTGTTGAAGATGCTTCCTTAGATTAGCCGTACAATAATGATCACATTCCTCATTAGTAAATTGCTCCATACCCAATAATCTTTTCATGTTCAATCACTGCCAGATTTTAGAGATCATGGCACATTGAGGGGTGGCACGTAGCGTAGTGGTTAGCATAACGCTTTACAGCACAGGTGGCCCAGGTTTAATTCCTGCTGCTCCCTGTAAGGAGTTGGTTATGTTCTCCCCAAGATCGCATGGGTCTCCTCCAGGTGCCTCAGTTTCCTCCCACAGTCCAAAGATGCACCAGTTGGCAGGTTAATTGATCATTGTAAAAAAAAAAATCGGTCTAGGATTAAATCGGGGGATTGCTGGGCTCAAATGAAAAGAACGGCCTATTCCGTTTTGTATTTCAATAAAGTTTTTAAAAAAACATGGAGTTACTAATCTGCAATAAAAGCTGAGCATTGTCTTTACAAATTCACTGTACTTATTGGTAGCTTAAGTCAGATGTGTACTTAAATAGATCATTGGGAGGTGAGAGAACATATATGTTGTGAGAAATGTCAAACAAAGCCTTTCTTTATATGAATAATCAATCACCTTCTTTAGGATCAACTCCAATTGCAATTGTATTTTTCATTGTTCCATTCACAGGCACCACCACATCAGCAAAGTATGGAATATCAAGTGACACCATTCGGATATCTGTTCTCCGCGCAAATATAAGAAAGCTGGTCATACCTAAAGAAGTACATAGGAAATTATGAAAATATTATGCAGAGAACTGGAAAGGATCGTTCCTAAATCAGCTGCTCAATCATTAGAAGTGTCACTGGTTAGTCTGTTCTGTACCTTACAATATTTAATTTTAATGCACTTTAGTTTATTATTTATGTGTGATTATCTGTATATTTTATCCTTATCTTCACAAGTTATTGTTTGTTATGTGTACTACTGTGCTTTACACCCTGGTTCAAAGAACCATTGTCTCATTTCTATATACATAATATGGTTATATACGTTATATACTTGTAAGTAGTTAAATGACAATAAACTTCACTTGACTAAAGATTACTTCAGCAAAATCTTGATGTTATCCTGTAGAGAGCAGGATGCCTTTGGTTTCTGTATAACTTGTTCTGTTCACTTACATACTCATTGCAATTTTGGAGGAGATTATTTTTGCCCCAGATTGAAATAAAGGGTACTCTATTCACATCATACAAATATATCACTTTAATGGTTTAGAAGAGCAGAATTAAACAGCTATAAACTCACATAACAGTTCAGGTGCAGTTTGGCATACAGGATAATTTTGTAATGTAAAAAACTGCAGATGATGGCAAAATTGAAATAAATATCAGAAAATGCTTGGAACATTTATAGAATAAATGAACAGTTTGATGAAGGATCTTTCACTTGAAACATTAACCCTCTCTCCATTGATCAAGAGTTCTTAATCTAAGGTCCACAGATGCCTCAAGGGTCCATGAGTTTGAATGAAAAAAAAATACATTGTTATTTTCACTAACTCCAACTAAAATTTAGCATTTCTTTCAATTATGAACGTAGGCAACAAGCCACAATAGTATGAGGAGTACCTGTGAATTTGTCACCAATAGAAATCACAGATATTTTCATATCACTTTACAGTTGTTACAAATATCTGAAAATATCATTGATGGCATGCTCATCACAACTTTGAAATTACGGGAGTTATGAGACCACTGCTAGACTGAACGTGATCACAGTCTTCCTGTCTGCAGAAGCTCATGCAACGTAGCTGGTCAACTATCGGGCAGCAGTGTGATTGGATTTCAACATGACATGCATGTTGCTCTGTCAAAGACCACCCCACAGTTTAATGTTCTTGTTCAAGCTAAGCAACAACAGCCTTCACACTGATATGTCTTTAAAAACTAAAACATAATTTTAGCTTTCCTATATTTTAAATGTGTAGTCTTGTTATTTTAATGCATTAATAAACACATATTACTATCACATCAGTTTTTTTTGTTAACTGTATTTCAATATAATTGGTTTCTTTTGTAACCTGATGTATTTTATTTTATATAAATATATTATTCTGAGAAGGGGTCCATAGGTTTCATTGGACTGCCATAGGGGTGCATGGCATAATAAAGGTTAAGAACCCCTTCCATAGATGCTGCTTGAGTTGCTGAATGCTTCCACCATTTTGCTTTTATTTAAAAATTTAAACTTCAAGATACAGCAACACACACACACAAATGCTGGAGGAACTCAGCAGGCCAGGCAGCATCTATGGGAAAAAGTACAGTCAATGTTTTGGGTCGAAACCCTTCATTCTGTGGTAAAGTGATAGACAGAAGAGATGCAAGTTAGTTTAACTTTTGACAATTTTCTTGAGCTATCCTTTCCTGAAGAAAAATTTCAGAGTCCAAAACAGCATTTAGTCATTTGAAGTATCGTTTCACATCATAATGGAGGAGTTATATCTTACCAGGTGCACATGTCTTTCCGTCTGCAAGGAGATTAATGCCTGTGGGGCACGCACAGCTGTAAGCCTTTGGCAATGGAGCGAGGAGACAGAGGTGACTGCAACCACCATTGTTTAATTTACACATGGTAGCCACTGTAAACAAATCAAAGATAAATCTTTTACAATCATTACTGTAGAACGAGATAGTGAGCTCCATTTATCCTTTTTAAATACATGATAACTTTCAATAAATCACAAACAACTCAGATTCCAGACCCTCTCCCCATTACCTGGTGTTCGATGCCTATGGAACATATGAATATCCATTAAGTTTTCTAGGTTTTCTCGCAGAATCACACGGCCCAGGCCAGTGTTTTTATCCGCACTCTGAATGCTTTTTGATTGCCAATCAGTCCAATAGATCTTATCATTATGTATAGTCAGCCCAAAAGGGTGAGGCAGCTGGCTGCCAATCAGTACCTAGAAAAGCATTTCATAAATGTTAGGTATGCAATGGACACGAAAGAAAGCTTATGTCAGTATGGAGTACGTGTTACTTAGAGCAGGCAGTGTAACTTGAAAATTAAAACATCATTAGCCTCAATACATTTCTAACCAATGAGTTGTCCAGCATTTGCAACTAGATAGTAAATGTTTTCTGACATCCCAGAGAGCAGGATAACTCGTTGCTACCTTTACCATCCTGAACAATTAATTTCATTCTACTAGCATTCATCGTAACTACTTAGGCTAAGGTACAATAATTACCAGCCATAAATAAGAAATCACAAAATTTAATAACCCAATACTGTGAAGGGAGCTGACTACCACCGATGGTAAGTCTGTTCAAACCACCCTTAGGGTGAGTTCAGCGGGTGAGAGTCTTGTTGAAAGTTGTCTACCAGTTCAAAGTACCTGGTTGCTGATGCCCTGATGATTGTTAGAATCACAGTCTCAAGGCTGAACCACTTTATGGTTTCTGAACGTATCTAACATTCAAAATCTATTCAAAATTCAACATACAATTTTTAATAAGAAAATCACTTATAAACATTTAAAAATACCCTAACAACTAAATATATGAAATAAAACAATTCAATTAGCATAAAGTTTAGCTAGTTTAGCTGGTTCCTTGCAAGCAATCTTCTTCTTTCAAATGAACAAGTTTTCTCTTCCTGAGTCATGCCTAACTTAGCACAGGCTCAGTGGGCAGAATTCCCAGCAAAAGGAATCAGAAACTACAGATTTGCTTGCTCTGCTGCCAGACTACAGCAACAGAACACCAATAAGGAAATCCCTACTGATCAACTGTTAGGAAGCTTGGGACTTCTGCATCTGTGCGGAAGTCTCCAATTTCCGCAGTTTGAGTTGCTAATGCCTGATATTTTGCACAGAACTGCTCACATTTCTGCAGAAAATTCAGCCAAATATTTCAATCTGAGATGACTGAAGTGTCGCAATTAATGTTAAATAGACAATGATATTCCCATACCCTTCTTGCAGTTCCATTGAGGTTGGCATACTCTATTGTCTTCATGCCCGCATCAGCCCAGTACAGTCTCTCTGTGCCATAGTCTACTGCTAAGCCATTGGGCCAGGTGAGATTGGAAGAAATTATTACAATCCGTTCAGAAGAATCCAGCCCTGCACGTTCAATCTTTGGACTGGCTCCCCAGTCTGTCCAATACATGTACCTTCACATGATAAAAATAGCAAAAAGTTATCAGTACGCAATTCCTGCAGTTAGAGACCAGCTGCAATGTTTGCATTTAACTGAGATGTTAACTGAGGCGTTTTAGACTTTAATAAAAATTACCACATAAGCATAAGCACTCCACATCAAAGTTAAGCTAGCGTAGGGTAGCTTATAATTTCCCATCACAAGCTCAAACTTAATGACCAAATATTCTGCACTTAGATGAGTCATTAGATAAATGGACCATAGAATTATAATCAGTTCACAATATATATGGGGCATATATCATTGCAAGAACAATAGTTCAATTAGCAAACAACTCTAGTAAAACCAACCCTCCAATAGGATCCACCACAATGTCTCTGGGCCTGTCTAGGTTCTCCCAGATGAGGACTGTTCGCAAGGTACCATCTAAATTTGAGGCTTCAATTCTGTCAGTTCCTAAATTGAAAAAGAGATGAAAAATTAAAAGTAAGTCTTCTTTGTAACAAGGAAGAATAAATATAATTACCGTAATCCATTGGCCAGACAATAATCCTAGTCCTTTGCTGTTTTCACAAATTGTTTTGTAAAAATAATGGATGAATTGTATTGATTGGACTGCTCCAGCAGGAGCTGATATAGACTCAATGGGCTGAATGGTCTCCTACTATATTGTAACAGTCTTTTTATTCTGGTGTTGGAAATGTTATTCACTGTGCCATGCAGTTCAGAATTACTTCTTACTCAAAAATAGACCATTTGATCGAATCTACATTTTGCTCCATGAACTAAATATATTTCAAACTAGTTCTCAAATTAGTTCAAAGTATTAACTACTGAAAATTCTAACTATTAAACCACCAGCAATCAATGTGGTGCAAATTATGGTTTTAAAATACCATAAGGAGTAGGATGGAGGCCAATACTCCTTTGCTTATAGCTCGTGAGATAGTTCCAACTTTTCATATCAAAACAGCACAAAAGCACCAATAAAATCACTTTTTGCATTGGGTACCTGCATCGGTCCAGTAAAGCTTGTTTGTCACCCAGTCAACTGCAAGCCCTGCAGGGCTCTCCAGACTGGTATCCACTACTGCCTGAAAGAAAATTGACAAAATCTTCAGTCAGTCAGAGATCAAAGTAATCTTCAGCAGGATAGCAATAAATTAGACTCCTTGCTTAACAACTCAAAGAGTGTAACCTCTGATATATTACCCAGTCTTTAATGCTTGGTACTACAATTAAAAGTTTGGAAAAAAAATCATTAATTTCATGAAACATTCACATATAATTCTACCGTAAACTGTAAAGAGTACATGCTGTCAAAGATATTAACTAAGGGCTACCTCATAATTCTAATCACATTCACAATTAGTAATTGCAACACACACAAAATGCTGGTGGAATGCAGCAGGCCAGGAAGCATCTATAGGAAGAAGCACTGAAACGTTGACAATGCTTCTTCCTATAGATGCTGCCTGGCCTACTGCGTTCCACCAGCATTTTGTGTGTGTTACTTGAATTTCCAGCATCTGCAGATTTCCTCGTGTTTGCACAATTAGTATATCTTCTTTTTAAATAAGTAACAGCATTTAATATTTGCTTACCTTAAATTAAAGTTATCAGTTATAAAGCTGTAAGATACAGGAGCAGAGTTTGGCCATTTGGCCCATCGACTCTACTCTGCCATTCAATCCCGGCTGACTTCTTTTCCTCCTCAGCTTCATTTTCATGCCTTCTCCCCATTAACCTTACTAGTCAAGAACCTATCAACCTCCGCATTATATAATCCCAATGACGGTCTCCACAGCTGTCTGTGGCAATGGGTTACACAGATTCATCAAGCTCACAGTAAAGAAATTCATCCTCATTTCTAAAGGGACATTCTTCTATTCTGAGGTTGTGCCTTCTCGTCCTAGACTCTCCTACTATGTGGACATGCCTTAGGATAGAGGAACTTGCATTAAAATGATGAAATGATTGATTTCAATATATTCTAATTCTTTGTGTGGTACCATTACAAACATACCTGGATACCATCTTATCACCTATGGAGAGACACACACATACCTCCTGCTTTGTTCCATCCCACTTAGCCCTGTTGATAGAGTCGGTGGTAACATCTGTCCAATAGATGTATTCCCCTTTGGCGTCCCAGTCAAGCGCAACAGCACTGCGCACATCAGCCAGTGGAATGACATCATCAGACTTGTCCTCAGTGTCGAAGCTGATGCGACGGATGTCCGTCCTTCGAGCAAAAAGCAGGAACTTGTCAAGACCTGATAAGGCCGAAAGGTCTCTTGTCACTTCTACGTTCAAAAAAATCAATACAACTTCTTCTAAATGTAAACATTTTATGAACAATATAGTACCAAAATAGGAACATAATCCTTCTTATTTGCACTCTGATTGGCTGACTACAACAAATTCTGCCTTGGGGGTAGATTCATTGTATTAATTGGACATCTTTATTTTTTTATAAATTAATAATTATTAATTTATTAAATACACCGATCTGCCCAATATCATTCTGCTGTGAACTTCAGTTGTGCCTCCAATTTTTGGCCAAACAGTGCTTTGTAATAAAGGAATTATCATAATCTAACTATGGATGAAAATGGAATCTGAATAGCCATTTTCCTTAGAACGTACTGTTTTCTTTACTGAAAAGTATATGATTTACACTTTTATTCAACATAGTTAAAATCCTCTACAATACATGCTTTATCCTTTATATAAATGTTCAGCTGTGTCTTTAATTTTATATTGTAATATTTAATCTATTTTTATAGTGTGTTAAGTTATAAGCAGCATGGAACATTTCATTATATTAAATTTATTGCAGATTGTTATTTTACTATGATAGAAGAAAGTTTTAAAAAGCCACTGGGTAGAATGTATCCTAAATGAACAATAGCATTTGCTATTACAATCAACAGCACATTCCTTTCATGGGTGATTTAAATCCATTCCTATTTAAAATTAGATTTCTATATGCTAGTGAGTAGACCATAATGTTGAATATATTACCAGCTGGTAGCTATGCATACAAAAACAGATGGACGATTCACTGAATAACAAAGGACTTCATTCATGTGGTCGGGTGCAGAAATAGCAGGCAGAAAGTTGCAGATTGTGTTTGTTCCACAAAATTCAGTCAAAATCTCTATCTAAATTTCAAATGAGTGAAGAAATCACCTTGAACATCGCTGCCACTGTATCTAGTACTCAACATAATGTGTTCAAAATACAATCAATGGCCAGGTGAGACAATTGATGCAACAGAAGTGAGTTGGTCATATGCTGTAGCAGGGGTTCTGTGGTGAACTACATATACCTGTCTGGACACGCCCCCCCGCTGACTGCTCCTGTGGCTCCTCCCAAGGACCCCGGTATAAAGGCGATCGGAGACTGAGCCCGGCCTCAGTCTCCAGGATGTAGTGTGGTGGTCAATTGCTACTTGTTCTTTCTTCCAGCCAATAAAAGCCTATATCTCGCCTCACGTCTCCGAGAGTTATTGATGGTGCATCAGGTTCCCCAACTTTTATTGTGCCATGAACCCCTACCATTAACCAAGAGGTCTGTGGATCCCCAGCTTGGGAAACCCTGTGCTATAGAAACATTCCAATGGTCTGTTCAAATGTTTGTAATATTGGAATGACCACTGCATATTTGTCACAAACATGAGAAAGTCTGCAGATGCTTGAAATCCAGAACAATACACATTAAATGCTGGAGGAACTCAGCAATTCAGGCAGTATCTATGGAAAAGAGTAAACAGTCAACATTGTAGGCTGAGACCCTTCCTCAGGGCCTGATGAAGGGGCTTGGCCCAAAACACTGACTATTTACTCTTTTCCATAGATTCTACTTGACCTGCTGAGTTCCTCCAGCATTTTGAGTATGCTTGTCAGATTGGTTTGAACAACTGGAGGCTGTAAAACTGAAAGGATTGGCTAACAAGCACTTGAGATGCAAGGTAGATAACTGATCCACTTCCTCTCACGTTTAAGACAAAAGATTAGGAGGGTGCGTGCCTTGTGGACCAGCCTTTACACAGGGCAATAGATGGAACAGCCTACACTCACCTATTGATCTAACCATAAAACTCAGTTCCCTTGTTAAACACTGCTATGGAATACATTGTGGTCGGGGATGGGTGACAGTTAAAGCAGCAAATCTTGCAATTAAATGACAGGATTGCTTGCCAGGAGCAAAATGGACTCTAACATTTGTGGAATGAGCAACTACGTTCATGGAGTATTATCATAGAGGAATTTAAACTTCCATGGGAAAATAGACATCACTGATGACAGATACATTTACTGCCTATCTTCAGTTTTCCCTGAACAGTTAAGAGTCAACTAACTATATGGGTGGATCTGAAAGTCCACAGAGCCGCACTAGTAAGGATACCACCAGTGAAGTAAATAAGCTTTAATAACAATCCAGGATTCTGCCTTGTATGGCAAAATGCTCAGGCCATTTTATTAAAGTGAAATGACATTCAACCCACTGAGAACAGCAAAACAAATCCATGGTGTGTCATGCCTGAGATTTTACGCATTATTACGGTGAGTAAAACAAAATAAAAAGAAAACCAGTTGCTGACAGAGCTGGAAATGTACATCACGCATTTATACACGGCTACAGCTCCCTTAACGTCCAGCTTACAATGAAGCTGAAAAGGCACAGTCCAGCCAGTGCCCCAAAGCAACTACAGCTTCAAAACTTTGTATGAGCACCTTTGCGTAATGATTTTTAATTAAAGAGACACTGTGAGTCAAATGCCAAGGCATGGAGAGCCATTTACATACCCTATTTTTTAATGTGCAGTCTATTTGGCTGGTAATTATTGATTCTTTTAAAGATGTGCTATTTGGGTTCTTAGAGCTACTGGTCAACTTAATTTAAGATCAGTCAATTGGGAAGAACTAAGGTAAATTGGAAATCTGCAGAAACAGCTGTTTATAAACACTTTCTTAAAGGAATACTGCCAGAGATAAACAGAGGTTTCATCCACTGGATCAAAATCTGCAAGCTACATTGAAAAGTCATCTGTTATCTAACAACAGCAGTTCAACAAGCTCTTGAACTGCAATTGCCTGCAACTCCAAGTGAATAACGATGTTTTTGCAGAGCTAAGAAACTGGATTTCCCAATGCTTTCCATCCAAGACAAACAGAATAACAACTACTATTAAACCACTTTATATTTAAATCAGAAAATTTGTCAGGACACTTTCTTCATGTTGACAGGTATTTCAGTAACATGACACTTCCTGGTCAGATGTCAATGGAATGACATCATTCCCAATGCTGCACTTGTATTGGTGGAAATTGAACTATGGTACTCTGGGGATACCTATTGTTAAGTATTCATGGGACAAGATGGGCTTAAACTTTTATCAAGACAAAGTTCTTTCCTACAGTTATCTAGCAAACTTCATAATCTCTTCAAGCTCAATATATTCTCCCCCCCACGTGATCCTTGCTGTAACACAGCCTTCCCGCCTCCAGCACAGCTCTTTGGCAGATCCATGGACTCTAATTACTTCCCCAACCTGCAACAATGTAACCAGTTCCATACCTTCATACCTGGTCAATGCTAGTCAAACTACTGACATCATCCGCCTGCCCACCTATCACTAAGGCAATCATACCAGTGGCTGATATCCTAATCCTGACTTTGATAGAGGACAGCACATGCACGGGACAAGACTTTGGTCATGACTGACATTTGGTACATTCCAGAGCACCCCAACAGTTTCAGTTTCTCAGTAAATGTTTCATCACCACACTACTCCTCAATAATAACACTCCTTGATGTTCCG
Organism: Hemitrygon akajei; assembly: GCF_048418815.1. Classification (NCBI taxonomy): domain Eukaryota; kingdom Metazoa; phylum Chordata; class Chondrichthyes; order Myliobatiformes; family Dasyatidae; genus Hemitrygon; species Hemitrygon akajei. The sequence goes on along the minus strand of NC_133129.1, from coordinate 162,536,533 downwards.
CAGAGTGCAGTTGCCACTCCGAAATGCTATCTTTAGAATTAAAGACAATATTCTTCCAGAACAGTTTTGCAAAAGCTTTTCATTCACTGGTCCCATTTCGGGAAATATAATCCAATAACTTTTTTTCCTGATGCTGTTATTTTATAGATATAGACATAGTCTGGGATCTATGAAGCATGTTGCTCAATCCATAGATTCAGACTGTACTGTTAACTAAGTACTAGCTCTGCTTAACAATGAAAGAGCTTTGTAAATGTGTTTGACCAATGCTTCCCCAGAGATTTCATTTTAATGCTCAGAGAAGACCACAGGAATGTACACTTCCTACTGTCATTAAAATGATTGAGGATATGTTTGAGAGGTCCCATGGTGGTACAGTAGAATAAATGAATATGTTTTAAATGTGGGTCCACACCCCTGTTGATTCTGGACCATTCACTGTGAAACTATATATGGAAGATAGTTTTACAACTCTCATTTTAGTAGACTCATGGGTCAGATAGCATCCTTATTTATCATTCCAGCTGGTATATTTTTGAATTACACTGTCACTTCCGTTCTGCGAAGAATCTGAGACCAAATGAAAGTGGCTCTGCAATGATCTCTTTGGCATGTTAGCTTGAGATGTTCGTGGTCATTGGAAAGCAGAATTGTAATAATGAAATAGACCTCAGACATTTTCAAAGTGATCATTTAGTAACTTTTATAGCCTCACTAAACTGGGACATGCAGGCAACTGTAGTTACATACAAACCGGTGATGTTAATCAAAGGACAGATCTAATTACCTGAAAATTTCCAGTTCTGAGTCAATAACTGGTATCCTTTCATTTTGTTTTAGATCCAAAGTGTGTAATGTATCATGCAGAACACAACGAGATATGAGATTATGGATTTGCTGTGCTGCTCGGTTGAATATTTTATTACCTTAAAAACACGTCATTGTTATACCGTACAATGCACAATTCTGCTGGGGTGAACCTATGTTATTGCAAATACAATTCTACTTTTAAGCAAACTGCAGCTTTGTTGAATTGAAGCTTAATTACAATTCAGTCAGGCTGATTTGCAGATTGGGACGTGCTTACTGGATTAAGTCTATATTGGCCCATCGACTGCTCTGCCACTCCATCCCAGCTGATTTATTATCCCTATTAACCCTATTCTTCGGCCTTCTCCCCATAACCTTTGACACTCTTGCTAATCAAGAACCTATCAACCTCCACTTTAACATGACTTTACCTTTGCAGTCGTCTGAGGCATTGAATTTCACAGATTTTCCACCCACTGGCAGAAGAAATACTTCCTCATCTTTGTTCTAAAGGGAAGTCCTCGTATTTTGAGTCTCTGCCCTCTGGTCCTAGACTCAGCCACAGTAGGAAACATCCTGTCCACATCCACTCTATTAAGGCTTTTCTATATTTGATAAGTTTCAATAAGACCCCCCCTCATTCTCCTAAACTCCAGTGAGTACAGGCCCAGAGCCATCAAACATTCCTCATTCATTAACTCTTTATTTGCTGGGATCATTCTAGTGAACCTTCTCCAGACAGCCTCCAATACCAGCACATCCTTTTTCAGATAAAGGTCCCAAAACTGCTCATAGGACTCCCTGATACATCAGTCCTGATGAAAGGTCTCGGCCCAAAAGGTCGACTGTTTACTCTTTTCCATAGATGCTGCCTGGCCTGCTGAGTTCCTCCAGCACTTTGTGTGTATTACTTCGATTTCCAGCATCTGCAGATTTTCTCTTGATCATAATACTCCCCTTTCCATCAACATTAATCATTGGTTCTTAAGTGTTCATTAAATTCTGGCAGTGTATCCAATAACTTCACAACACCATGTGTAAGAAATTTCTTTTGCTCTTTAATTTCCCAATATAATTGTTGTGTTTTCCCTGCATTCCTCAACCACTGGTAACAGCCTGAGGTTTGAGGTCCTAATAGAGATTTAAACAGCAAGAGAGAAAAGATGCATGGGGAAGATGGTGGTGAGGACGAGATTACATCAGCCATGGAGTCACAAGTGGCTACAAATGCTGGAATCTGGCGTAACAGGTAACCTGCTGGATGGCCACAGTGGATTGAGCAGCATCTGCTGAGGGTGCAGGAATTGCTGATGTTTTAGATTGAAGCTCTTTATCAGGACTGAGACCAGAGAGGGGGGCATGGCCAGCATAAAGAGGGAGAGCTTGGCAACAGCAGAAAGCACAGAGAGGGGGAGCAGGAAGAGAGCTTCTCACAGATCACCCGTCAAAGAGAGGAGGACAACTTCTTCCAGACCTTTCAGCAGACCTAAACAATGGGGAGGTAAGAGGCTACAGATGATGGAATCCTGAGGAACAAGCTTTCAGCAGACTGGTCCTGAATGTCTCCCTCCTGCTCCTGTTGCCATGTTCTTATGTTTCTCAAGTTGGCAAAATGGAATGGCTGATGCAAGAAGATCCAAAAGGAATCACCCATGTTCAACTGCTTACACCCACCAGGACACTGCCCGTTCTACACTGGCGAGAATTCCATAGAATTCTTTGGAGTAATCACATCTCCTATCTTGCACTTGGTCAGACTGGCATAAGATTAGAGACCTTAGAATGCTTGATAGGTCCAAGCTGAGAAAATGAGTTTATTTTAAATATTATTGAAATAGTTAGACTGATTTTAAATTACTATATTGCACTATTTTTTAATTTAATATTTTATGGTAATACAAGTAATTTTTTTAATGGCTTGCAGCATTTTGCTGCCACAAAATAACAAATTTCATGACATATGCCAGTGATAATCAACCTAATTGTGTTTGCTTCCCCACTGCTGCTGCTGGCCGGGACTTACTTTCAGCACAGTTGTAGTCATCGACCTTTTTGAAGCCAGTTGGACACGCGCAGGTGTAGTTGGTGCCACTGGGAAGGCAGAGGTGGCTGCACCCTCCATTGTTGGTCCCACAGCGGTTTCTCCCTGCTCAAATAGCAGAAAGCAGAGAACATATAAATATCATCAGTGTACAACAATCCCCTCTGGAATCACCAGCCGCTCTACTGGGACGTTGTCACGGCGCTCGCTTATTTCAACCAGTTGCTTAACAAAGACAACCTGGTCTATTCTTCATAACTCAAGAACAGTTTTGTTTTGAAGCAACACTACAGATTTTGAACTACTGGGTAATTCAAATCAAGCAACACATGCAACAGAATAGAATTAATTGAATGTCGATATGATTTAATTATATGGTTATTAACATTAAGTACTCTTAAATTAAGGTTGCAATTGTTTTAGCTCCCAGATTTCCTAATTAAAAAGTAACCACATTATATATCAATCAGCAAGCACAGTAGGTGCAAAAATCAATAAGACAAATAAATTAAACAAATTTTATGGCATGCCAAAACTACCTGAAATTTTAAATAAAAAAATTTTTCTTTAGTTTTTTCCCCAAGTCTGTACACGTAAAACAATAAATATATTTTTTAAAAACTACCTGAAATGTCTGCATCTGGACCTCATATAAGATTTCATTAAAATAGCTCAAATCATCACACTCTACACACACTATTCCTGACCCATTCAAATTCAACTTTCCATGGTGTAACGTTAGTTTTCCGGCCTCACGGTCCAGATGGAATGGTAACGAGAGGTTCATGTATACCATGCACATACACAAAGTTTGGCCCTCAAACTGACACTGATGTGCTTAGTACAATCCAACCTGATTTGTTACTGTACGTGGCCATAAAACCATCTTTATATGCTTGCATGACTGATGCTCTCACAACGCGCCTACTGACAACTAATGAATCATTTCCAACGCTTTCCCATTCCCAGCCAGGACCTAGCAAAAGATCCGCAAAGCACCAGAAGCTCAAGCAATGACATTGCATTGTTCTGAGCAATAAATTAACACCCATAAAACATCAGTCAGTTTCAGCAACTGTACATTTGTCAGTCCTTTAAGAATCTGATGTAATTTGCTTCACAGAATTTAATGTACAGCAAAACTGTTGCATCTGGCTTTTCCTTTAAAAATAGATTTTAATGAATCTTAAACCTCATAGGAAACATTGATTCACAAAATGAAACAATGAAATGCAGCACAAATGAGCCTCTCCATACTGATTCTTATGTTCTTCCTAACTACAGAATCTAAGTATATGAGAGGATAAGGTATTCTGAGAGTCAGCATGGACTTAATGGGCTGAATAGCCTGCTTCTATGTTGTGTGAAAAATATAGTACAAAATAAGTAAAGCAGCTTAATAAAATTTTCAAGGCTTTTTTTGAAGGAATTAAATGACAACCACGTATCCAGCTTCTAAATTGAAAATTCTCCTTGCTCTTCTTCGTTCCAACAGTTCAGCTACAATATCTATTGGTATGTAAGCTTCTTAGTAGGTGTAGCCAGTCTTTTTGATAATGGGCCACACATCACTGATAGTAGAGTGAAAGAAAAATGTGCGAGAGGCCTGAAGCCCTGATCTTAAGGTTGCAAGAATGAAGGAGGTGACATTGGTAAGGAAGGGGAACAGCCTATTTGAACATGAGAATACTTTTAACTTAGAGTTTAAAACGGCAAAACATTTTCCATTAGACGATTCACACTTAAGGGTATAGTGCGTTCCAAGGCCATTCAAAACTGTTGCATTGTATCTACAGAATTGACAACGATAGTTTTTTACAATTTCTTTTTTAGATCATTAAGAAAATGCCACAAAATAACACTCTTTCAGGTTAAGCCAATTTTCAATTGCAAAGAAATACTTAGTTTGCAGTTGGGCAAAGGAATCCTGAGGTCGGTCTTTTTCAGTCCACTACATGATGGTAACCTTCAGATTAAATGTTCCAGTCAGTGATAATATTGTGGGGGAAGCTGTAATACGGTAAAGAGGAACTATCTGGTTGCAAAGATCCTGTCTTATAACTAATCAGATAAGAATCATGCATCTCATCAACAAGAGAAAATCTGCAGATTTTGGAAATACAAGCAACACACACAAACTGCTGGAGGAACAAGTAGTGTTCATGGGATCATTGGTGTGGTGTGTGGCGAAGTGGTTAAGGCGTTGGACTAGCAATCTGAAGGTCGTGAGTTCAAGCCTCAGCTGAGGCAGCGTGTTGTGTCCTTGAGCAAGGTAATTAACCAAACATTGCTCCAGTCCACCCAGCTGAAAATGTGTACCTGCAAAATGCTGGGGGTTAACCTTGCGATAGACTGGTGTCCTATCTGGGCGGGGCGGGGGCGTGGGGGGGTGGAGTCCCGTACTCTCAGTCGCTTCACACCACGGAAACCGGCCTAAGCACGGGCCTGATGAGCCTATAAGGCTCAGGATAGACTTTAACTTTAACTATGGGATCACTGACCATTCAGAAACTTGATGGTAGAGCGGAAGAAGCTCCCCTCTATACTTCTACACGACTACCCCATCATTATTTTCCAGTGGTCCAATGAACACTTTTGCCTCTCTTTATGTCATCAGGTAGCCTGTCTTCATATTTCATCTCTTCTACCCTTATTACAGCTTTGTTATCTTTTACTGCTGATTAAATCTTTCCCAATCCTCTAGCTTCCTGCTAAGTTTGCAATTTTGTACACACTTTGTTTCTTTTTGTTGTCTTTGCCAATTTTCCCTCATCCTTCCTTTAAAATGTTTCTTCTTTGGGATGAAATTACCCTGTATTTTCTGAATTATTCCCAGAATCCCCCCTCAATGTCGCTCCACCATCACCCCTGTGAGGGTCCCCCCACAATCACCTTCAACCAGCGCTCCTCTCGTGCCTCTTTAGTTACTGTTACTCAACCGTAATGCCGATACGTCTGGTTTTAAGATTCTCCCTCATAGACTGCAGGGTGAGTTTTTTCACATTATGATTACTACCTAATTGTTCTTTTACCTTAAGCTCCCCAATAAGATCTGGTTGACAGCACAACACCAAATCCAGAATTACCCTTTTCCTGGTGAGCTGAATCATAAGCTGCTCTAAAAAGCCATCTTGCAGGGATTCTGCAATTTTTTTTCTTTTTCTGGTTGAGTGCGAAAATAAATCAGCCATGGCAGAGAGTCTCAATGGCCAAAAAGTCCCAATTCCCCCCTTTTTGATGACTTTCTCTCGGGATTTAATGCCAACCTGATTTTCCCAGATGACCTGCATATTGAAGTTCCCCATGACAGCCATAATACGCCTTTTTACATGCCTTTTCTATCTCCTCTTGTAATCTGTACCCCACATCCTGGCTACTACTCAGAGACCTGTACATAACTCCCATTTTACCCCTGCAGTTGCTTACCTCTACCCACAAAGATGCTACATCTTCTGATCCTATGTCACTTCTTTCTAAGGATTTGATTACATTTTTTACCATTAGGGCTATCCCAACCCCACAGCGAACCTACCTGTCTTTTTCTACAGGATGTGTATCCTTTCAGGCATGAATACACACCCCTCTGTTGATAGTCCTCTCCATGTTACCCAAAGTTAAATGTTTAATCCCTTTCTAAATTTTGTCTTATTTTTCAGTCTGAAGACTTTTGTAAGTACTCCTGTGCTCTCCTTCCCTTTTAGTTTCTCCATACTTATCCAAACCACTGACTAAACCCATTCTCTTAGTATTTAGTTTAAAGCCCTATTCACAGCCCTAGTTTTGCAGTTCGCCAGGACTCTGGTCCCAGCATGGTTCAGTTGGAGCCAATCCCATCAGAACACCTCCCTACTTCCCCAGTACTGGTGGGGAATGCCCCACAAATTTAAACCTACTTCTCCCACACCAGTTTTTGAAGCATGAATTTGCTTTGGCTTTATTTAACATCACAGCCTTAGAGTACACTAAAACATTTCTGACCTTAATATAAAACTTAGAAAATAAGATTGTCCCCTAAAGACGTCTTAGCTATAAGATTATAAATGAATCTTCTGCCCTTGTACAAAAAAAGATTGAAAATAGCCTGCTCTATTGTTGGTTCCTTAACACACTAATCTGAAAATCCATCTCACATATACTTGACAAATCCATTCACTTTGTAATTATTGATTGTTATTCCCAGTCTATGAAGCTTAAAGACGCCCATGAGTACCACAATTATATTACTCTTGTTACACATGCCTCTAACTTCCTGATTTATACTGTCTGCAGCTTCACCACCGTTGCTTGGAAGCCAATCACTTCTGCCCTTGCTGTTACTGATTCTATTTCCTGGTTTTCTGAGCTGAGACCTTTTCTCTTGTCCATCTTTATCCCATTCATTCACAACTCTTATTTTTTTTCCATGTTAATTGTCTCTCTTTTAAGATTACAATGGTATAGTTAATCCCAACCATCATGGCTTAGTGGTAATAACCATTTTCATTGATTTGAGGAGTTTGCCACATTCTCCCCATGTAGATTTCTTCCGGGTGCATTGGCTTCCTCCTACAATCCAAAGATATATAGCAGGCTAGTTGCTGATTTGGCCACTGTGAATCATCACTCATCTGTACGCAAGTGATCGAATCTGGGTGAAATTGAACAGAATTTGAGGACATCAGTTACCATCAAATCAAGGAGCTGAATTAGGCCATTCAGCCCTTCCAGTTTGTTCCAGCATTCCATCATGGCAGATTTGAGATTTTCCCTCTCAACCACATTCTCCTGCCTTCTTGCCATAACTTTTGACACTCTGACTGATCAAGAATCTATCAACCTCTGCCTTAAATGCACCCTATGGCCTGGTCTCCATGATGTCTATGGCCAAGAATTCCACAGGTTCACAACCCTCTGGCTATAGAAATTCCTCATCCAAATGGATGACCCTCTATTCTGAGGCTGTGCCCTCTGGTCCTAGACTCCTCCATTATAGGAAACATCCTCTCCTCATTCACTCTATGTAGGCCTTTCAATATTTAATAAGTTTCAATGAGATTCCCCCCCCACCGCCCATTCTTCTAAACTCCAGTGAGTACATGCCCTGAACCATCAAACGGGCCTCATAAGTTAACCCTTTCATTCACAGAATCATTCTCGTAAACTACTTCTGGACCCTCTCCAATATCAGTTACAGGGAAATAAGTGGTAGAATGGGATTGCAGTGTGAGAGTCAGTGGGCACAGTCCTCCCTCCCTGTGTTGTGAAGAAGTATGGAAGTAAGGAATCTGAGGGCCGATTTCTGGTACACTCCACAGAACTAAGGCCGAACCAGTCATTGCACTTGCCATCTTTTTGACACCTTAGAGGTCCACACTGGTTATCCCAAGACTGGTCTCCTCTGCATCCTTTCTGAAAGTGTTTATAGCAAAAGAACAGATGACTAGAAATCATGGCAGCTGACTTACAACATTAGGTGGGAATGGGTATCGTTAAGGGAGGCCTGGAGAGGGGAAGTTGGAATAGAAATAAGGCAGTCTATATTTGTCAGAACTAGCATTTTCAGTTTAATGTCCAGTATTTATGTTACTGAACCACAAGATTGTTAAAAGATCTTATTAAACAATCTTCATAGTACTTATGAGAGATTTAACTGAAATAAAGCATTAATTCTGCATTGCATGAGCTTTAATGCAGTTAGTTCAAATGATAGAGAATAATTGCTTTCCATGCTGACCTCAATTATCATGGCCACAGAGCTAAAGCACCCTTCCCAGTGGGCTTCTTTTTTTTAATCTTCTGCATGCATCAATAGTTCAAAGGAACATCTGGTTCAAACCATTGAAAGTTCCGTAATGAGACAGGGCCAAGCACCATGGCTGGAGATCTGTCAGTCAACTTTGCCAATGTTCTTTCCAGGATTTGACCTAAACCCAAAGATTGCGCAGTTTAATTGAGCGCAAGATGTTGAGAAAAATAAATTCAGCCAATGCCTGCCTTCATTGAATGATACCCCTCTTGCCTAGGAATCACAGGATTCTAGGACACATCTCCATTCCAGAATGTCGACACAAAATCCAAGCCGAGACTAATTCAGTACAATACTGATGGAGTATAACATCTCGTAATGATGTTGTTAAATAGTGGAGCAAACTCAGATGGAATAACAAAGAACTTTTTTCTCCCAGTACCCTATCCAATACTTATCTCCTAGCAACATTACTAAAAAATGCTTTCTAGGTTGTCAGAATCTTCCTGTCTGCACAGTAACTGGCATGGCTCTTCACACTAGATTATTGAAGCACTTCAAGGTGGATGTAGATACAAATTCAGTCTTCCTTTAGTAATAAGCTGTCAATAAGTCCAACTGATTTAATACATGGGCATGTTGAATAACAGTGTGCATGTTTCATTTATAGATACAGAATGAAGCTCTGTAATTTTTTAAAAAAGTAACAATTTCTTAAACAACAAATATGCAGATGCTGGAATCTAGAGTAACACACACAAAATTCTGGAGGAACTCAGCAACATATCTATGGAAAGGAATAAAGAGTTGATGTTTTGAGTCCTGATTAAGGGTCTTGGCCCAAAATATTGTCCCTATATTTCTTTCATAGATGCTGCCTGACTTGTTGAGTTCCTTCAGCATTCTGTAACAAGTTCTTAAACAGATCAATACAAGTCTTTTGTAAAATCAAATAAATGATAAACTTCATTAATGTTTTTAAGGGAAAAACATTGTTGGAGTTTATTCTTCAATTCACAACAAGTAGAATCTACACTTCCACTTGTTTTGAATGGAATTTTCTTAGATTTTCAAAGTTCCTCCCTTGTGTTCTTACCTGCTGGCTGTCGCTGCGGGTGAAGTGTATGAATATCCATTGGAAAGTGAAGTTTATTGCGGATAATCTCTTGATTTTTCCCAGTAAATTTGTTGGCACTATTTATGCTTTTGGTGTGCCAATCTGTCCAGTACAGACTGTCTTCAAACACAGTGATAGCAAAAGGATGAGGGAGGCCTGATAAAAGTCAAAGACTTCATGTTAGACTTCATGTTAAACACAAGAAATTCTGCAGATGCTATAAATCTTGAGCAACTCACACACAAAGTGCAGGACAAATAAGCAGGCCAAACAGAAATTACAGAAGGGAATAAACAGTCAACTTTCCAAGCCGATACCCTTCGTCAAGACTCAATGTTAAATAAGTGTTAATACAGTTCAGCAGATCCTTAAAATTTTTCTTCAGAGCAATCATTTAGATAATGCCTAATGTTTCTTATCTAGCAATTATGGAAACCAAGGCAGAAGCCAGATTTTGAAAAGCAAAAATAAAAGCACGTTGTCATTAGTCAACTAGTTTCAAAAGTCATATGAACCAAAACTCTAATTTACTCCAAAGTCACAATGATAAAGTTATAAAATCTGTGCTGGATTTAATTTTGAATCAAGATTTTTGATATACTGTACTATCTTTATGTGTCTAAGATTTACATCATTGAAGCATTAAACAATAAATGCAGGGACAGATCAGGCAGCAAAGTGGAAAAAAGACCATAGTTCACAGCTTAGGTTAAAGATCACCAGACTTTTCAAGTGCTTCCGGCATTTTCTATCTCAAAATTTTGCTTTTGTACCCACTTTGTTCCACAGTTTTGTACCAAGCCTCAAAACCAGGTCCTGAAATTAAACCTCAAACAAACAACAGTAGAAATTTGAATTCAACTGTGTACATTAAAGGTGCAAAGTAAAATGAAGTCCAGTTTTGGTGGTAAGTTCCCCCATTAAGCATATGCATCTACAACATGGTTTCTCAAACAAGCATCTTTATACCAACCTTGTGTTTTATTAAAAAACACATATCAATAGTTCTGTTGCTAAATTGTAATTTTTGTTTCTCAGCTCTGTTATAATTACCGTAGATTCCGGACTACAGAGCGCACCTGATTAAAAGCCGCTGGCTCTAATTTTAGAAATAAAATCAATTTTTTAATTGTAAAGGCCGCACCGGATTTTAGGCCGCACCGGATTTTCGGCCGCAGGTGTCCCACGTTGTAATATGAGATATTTACACAGAAAGATATTACACGTGAGGATTTTTTAACTTTTAATTAAATCCATATGGTAACAAAAACAAATACATATTGCAAATGCTTTTTTTCGAACCGTGCCCGTAACGCGGCTACTTTTAAATATACGTTGCGTATACTTCTTTACTGAACAACATTCCAATATCTCCTAACGACTGGTAAAAAATATATATACTGCAGCCTACCAGGAAAAGTTATTGATCGCCTTTAACTTAAAAGCAGCGTTTTCGCTCCGCCGTCCCGTTTATTGCAAACGGCATTTTTCCCACAAGACACCGCGAAACCGGGTGTGACGTCATAGCATCCCGCGATGTAGTACAGAAAACAAATATAGTTAAAACTCTTCTAACTTTAACTAGAAAATGAATTACTAAGCGAAAATATTATAAACTAAATAACTGCCATAAGGCAGCACAATGCTTCGAGTGTTTTCCATGTTGATGAGGGTGAGTACAAATGACTGATTTACAATAATTTAATTGTGAAAGTGCGCTTGATTTATCGTACAATTTCATTGGACCTCTGTGAACTACTCATCAATTTTATTGGTCTACTGTTATGAGGCAAAATGTTTACGAGGCGGCATGAAAAAAATCATGTATTAGCCGCTCCGTATTAAAGGCCGCAAAGTTCAAAGCTGTTCAAAATGTGGGAAAAAAGTAGCGGCTTAAAATCCGGAATCTACGGTAGACCAAATGCCACAATGGTTGACCATATGAAACAGGCATTAGTTGTTCTGTTGTATCGGAAGTGGAAGTTATTATTTCAACCTACTGATTCCACATTTAATTTATCTTCTCCATCTCCTTATTAGTTTGTGCAGCTTCCCACCATGTGCTGTGTCCTAGTCCCTGTCTGGTATCTAATATCTAGTAACAGGAGAAAAAAAAACATTTCATTATGAAGGGAAAGCCTTTCTGAAAACATACCACAGGACCTCACAATGGACTTTGCTTTATTGGCAGTAAACAATAGCAGCAGTGAATAACAGCACATGGGTTATGTCAAGCTGACAAATTGCAGCACCTTACCTATCCCCAATAACCACTATGCAACATCACTACTCTTGCTAAGTAGCAAATGAGATACTTGGGAAAAAGGAAAATTTAAACTAACAAATGCTGTGTCAATTGCCACTGTTAAATCTGAGATCGATAGATTGTTGATAACCAAGGGTATTTATGGGAGGAATGCGGGCATATGAAGTTAACTCTCAGATCAACGGCTTCCCAAGGAATTATGAACCAACTGGAGAGTTAAATGAGCTCGTTTAGTATGTTTAGATATTTGAAATTACTTTTAAGATAGTTCTTTAGAATGGCTCCAAACAACATTTTTCACCTTAAGGATATAAAACAGTACAACACAGTACAAGCCCTAAGGCCTACGATGTTGTGCTGACAGTTTAACCTACTCCAACATCAACCTAACTTTTCCTTCCTACATAACCCTCCATTTTACTTTCATCCATGTGATGATCCAAGAGTCTCAAAAATCCCTAATGCCTGTGTTTACCACCACACCTGGCAGTGTGTTACATTCACCAACCTCTGTGCAAAAAGCCTATCTCTGACATTGCCCCTATACTTCCCTCCCATTACCTGAAAATTATGTCCCTTCATATTAGCCACTTTTGCCCCAGTAAAAGGCACTTGCTCTGCACTGCACTCCGTTGGTATGTCTCATCATCTTGTACACCCTTAGCGACATTAAAATATCAAGCTGGTAAATGCCAACAAGTCTGTCATATACAAGGAAGGGAGCAGACAATAGCAGAGTGAAAAGGCTTTAGACTAGTCAGATCAGGAATGCAACAAAGCACAACTGCATGATTAAACAGCACAGAAATAAAGATTTCAAAGCAGGTACTGCACTTTAAAAGTAGATCTACACTATGAATAGAGAAACAAGTCTACAGTGTAAAACAACTTATTCCTCAATGTCTGCAAATGCTTTCTGCACCAGCTAGTACAATGATAAGAGTGCTCCCAGTTGACCTGGTATCTTTTCTGCCTTTTCAACAGACAAAAACTCATCATATGGGAAAATCACATATCTGAGCCCTATCTCTTGTAACTTCATTATGCGACATCTTTGTACATCTGTATATCTAATCCATATGCTAATATATTTGTACTTTGAAAAGGATTTACAGGCAAAACATATGTCTGTGCACATAACTGAAACGGCAGCCCTCATACAACTAATATTACACACATTAGCACAAACGTCAACTAGAACAGCAGTGAAACACTAGCTACAAATTCAGAGTAAATCATAGCTTTTGCCCAAGTAATCCATCTTACTTCTGCCTACTTCACAGCTTACTTGACAGTATGTTGGTTTGAATGAAAACTCTGCTTTCATAAGGATGCAATGAGAAAACATAGCTGCCACTATTTATTGTAAAAATATATTCTTTGATAGGAAGTTGTCTTTAGATGGCTATTGTCCCCAGTTTTCCATGCTGGTTCTGAACCCAGGCATTCATTACATTTCTTTTAACACAGATAACAACTGGTGCAGGTGTGTATATTCTCAAACAAAGGAAAAGAAGATAAATGAGCAGTCATGGCCCTTTGCTTCATTGAAGATTTTGCATGTTTCCACATCAAACACACTCTGGAATACATCCAAGTCAGCATTACAAAGAGTAGCACACAAACACAGCAAAGTACTGTTAACCCATTAACACAAAGACCATCAGAAGCTACATCAATTTTAAGAATGAAATATTGTAAACTGATACTCATGTCTGCAGTTAAATTACTGGTAATGAATGGGATCAATTTCAATTATATTCCATTTTGACATTCCTCACATATTAGGAACAGGCTCAAATTAAGAGAAACAGATTTTGGGTGTCTGGATCAATACGGTTGTTATTCTTTCAGTCAAACTTCAAGATGAATTTTTAGACTGCACAGATTTCAGATTCAAGTTTCAATTACATGAAATTCCAGCCCATTTCCTCCTGATGGGCTTCTTTCATGGCCTGCTAGGAGTAATCTAGATATGTATCATTTACTTAATAAATTGCCATCCACAAAAGAAAACTGTGAAAAACATTTTTCATGACAACTGGACTGCACTTGAACTGAAATAGTTTAGAAACAATACAAGCATTTCAGGAACAATTCTGTTTAAAAATATCACCGGCCTGTGAAACAAATGCACAGACATTTGCTCTGAAGACTACCTTCCAAAAGAACCCACACAGAATGCAGGAGGAACTCAGTAGGCCAGGCAGCATCTATGGAAAAGAGTCCAGTCGACGTTTTGGGCTGAGACCCTTCTTCCGGATTGAGAAGGAAGGGGGAAGATGCTGGAATAAAAAGGTGGGGGGAGGGGAAGGAGGCTAGCTGGAAGATGCATGGTGAAGCCAAGTGGGTGGGGAAAGTCAAGAGTTGGAGAAGAAAGAATCTGATAGGAGAGGAGAGGAGAAAGGGGAGGAGGAGGGTTCCCAGGGGAAAGTAATAGGCAGGTGAAAAGAAGTGACAGTCTGACATTTCTAATCCATATTCATAGAACACAAAATTCTAATCTGAAATGAGCAAACCATGTATGCTTTAGATTGAAAATGGCCTCAGTTCTGGGCTCCTTCACTTTGGCCATTATGGTGATTGTTCATTAAATGAAATTTATCATATAAAGCCTGGATAGAGTGGACATGGAGAGGATATTTCCTACAGTGGGGGAGTCTAGGACCAGAGGGCACAGCCTCAGAATTTAAAACAGTAATGAGGAGCAATTTTTTAGCCAGAGACTGGTAAATCTGTGGAATTCATTGCCGTAGATGGCTTTGGAGGCCAAGTCATTGGGTATATTTAAAGCTAAGGTTGATTAGTGAGGGTGTCAAAGGTTATGGAGAGAAGGGAAGAGAATAGGGCAGAGAAGGATAATAAACCAGCCATCATGAAATGGCAGAGCAGAGTCAATGGGCCAAATGGGTTAATTCTCCTCCTAATCTTATGATCTTAAATGTTGGACTTGCAAAAAAAAAACTGACTTTTGAGTCAATGAATCAAGTCTCTTCAAAACTACTAAATGCAATACAATAGACTATTTAAAGTAGCAAAAAAAAATTAAAAATGGATCAATAGATTTTATAATCAGCTTGCTGTAGCATTTTATTATTGGACCTTCTCCTGTTTATTAAAATAACCTACAGATACTGGTCAATTGTTAATGACTAAGTGGTATGTGTGCTAATATAGAAGGGGCAGGAGATGCGTATCAGAGGCACTCAACAGAGCATCATTAAGCTGCATTGTGAATTGACAGTTAATGTAAAGTCATTTATAATCAGTAAATTTTTAAAATTATTTAATTAAGTGTCATCACTTGTAGCTACACTGCACATTAAGAGCCTGGAGATGCAACAGGACTGGAAAGCAACAGAATATGGGAACATTTTAAAATCTGGAGATTTCAACTCATCAAAAATATAGTTGCACACAGTACAGTGAAGGCCGGATTACACAGAAACTTTAAGGTATGTACGTAAATCGGCATTTGTGCCAATAGATCTCCACCAGTTTTTATATGACGTGAGCCTCCATCATCCTTGGAGCATCTTGTCCACCAAAATATCTTCCTTTCCATCTTCCTAGAATATGTCACTCACCTCAAGCATTCCCCGTTGTAAGAAGTGCTGCATTCTCAGAAGCTTTTGAGATCGGAACATTGCATTTCACTCTGATTGTTGAGGGACTGCCTTGCATCATAAACATCACAGATACTGACTGAGTAATCATGATGATCACTACAGCCCAGATATTCAGATATGCGCCTTTTTTTTTTAAAAGAGCATCACATCTGAAAATCAATATTATTCCTGGATGCAATGGGATTGAAAGCAATTCTAATATAACGTCTGTGGAAACCAGACCTGCCTGAAATGCCGACCGTACTCTTTTCCATAGATGCTGCCCGGCCTGCTGAATTCCTCCAGCATTTTGTGCATGTTGCTTGGATTTCCAGCATCTGCAGATTTTCTCCTGCCTGGCATAAATCATGTCACCCCAGATATTATTCTAGGCACATCTGGCCACAAATCGCCACACCTGATGCAATTCCTGCACATTTAAGACACTAATAGATGTCATTCCTCATACAACTTCCTTTTCAGCGCAACCAGTGATAAATTAGTGCAAGTTATTCTAAAGAATAGCCAGTGCTGGGCAATCCAATAACAACTAGACTTTAAAAATACTGTTCTGCCTTATGACCACACTTGGTGAAGTCTCACTACTTATTAAAACTTTTGATTATTAGTGTTCTAAATAGTGGTTGGGTCAGGCATGACAGCAGCATGAATGAGGACATGGATAGGAGTGGTTTAGAGAACTGTGGGCCAAATGCGGGCAGATGGGACTAGCTCATGGGGCGGCACAGTCGATAGGGACAAGTTGGGCTGAGGGGCCTGTGTCCATGCAGTATGACTCTACTAAACTGGCAGTAGGAAGGCTTGGACAAGATTATAATGAGAATGTGAGGGAGCTTAGAAAAAAAACAATTCGAGTTTTTACAATGAACAAGGGTTAACACTGAACTCACTCATAAATAACAGCTGAAATATAGAAGAAAATGAACCCAGCGCAGGAAAATGGGATTGGAGTTGCTAAGTCCAGAAGAAAAGCCAGCAATAATTTAGATACTATTGGTTAACTGAGCTCCTTCTGTCCTATAATATCAATGATTAAACTCAGTAACAAGAGCTGAAGCAAACACCTCAACAGCCAACTGATCCAGCTTGAATTGCTTTGAAGAATTCTCTGCTGAGAACAGAACAATTCTCTTGCATTTATTTCCAATGACGATCCCACTGCAACCACGCAGTAATAAGAATAATTTTCAAACCGACTGCCAAGTCTTCACCAATTAATTTTGTAACTTATTAGACTTCCCGATGTTTTTGGATGCCCAACACTTGTGATTATATTCTGCAGAAACTATACAAAGTCTTAAAAGCGCACATTGTTAAACTGTCACATTGATAATTATATAAGTAACCATACTTCTCTGATGGTTGTGAATGAATAATCCAATAAATATACCTGGCAGAAACAGATGAAATGCAGCTTAATTACAAAACAAATCAAACAAAAATACAAAACTGTGTTTTTTGTGTATGTACAAAGTATACATTACTGTCATATGTGTAGAACAACCTGCCTATTTATCTACGAGAGCAAAAAAAAGCAGGAAAATACATTCAAAATCATTCCTGAGCAAACTAAAATTCACTACCAAGAAACAATCCTTTGAGGGATGGAAAACTGCATAATCGATGACATCAGAACATATTAACTGAAAAATAATAACCTTTTAATAAATCAGAAACACAAAGAAAGAGGATAAAAACAATTACTCAGAAATTCACTGCTGGTTGACAGCACCAAACAGGTTACATATCACACCAACATGTTGTATGCTACTGAGCAAGATAAAGTCTAGGCCAGTGTTGTTATCTAAGAGGCAAGTTAAAATTATAATGTAAAACTAGTGCGAGGAAGGAAACCTTAATGCCTTGGGAAGCTTCGTATACATAGCTACAGAAACACTCAAGCAGGCCATAAATAGCTCCATGCATTAAAAGAAAGTTTCACTCTACTGTTAAACAATTGACTTTAATAAAAATTGTAGGATCAATTGTTATACTTTTTCAAACTACGCAAATGTAAGTGAAAGCTTTTTAGCGGGGATAACCACCTTCAAAGAGATTCCAAAAGCACATTACAAAAAGGATAAATTGAAAAACAAGATTGTTCCAAAATTAATAACAACAGTGGAAACACCACTAAGTAGAGAGGCAGGGCAGTGTGCAGGTGACCGGAGATGATGGGCAATGAACTGATTGCTCGTTCCTCCTGAGAGGTGCTTCTTCCTTTGCTGCTACCTCATGCATGGAATGGAAGTGCCAGTCACAGCATTAATGCTCCTTGCCTAATTTGTTCTATTTCCTTTTTTTCCCTCTTCTAGTGATAAACCTCTTCAAAAAAATTCAAGTCATTGTACCTTTGCAATTTTCAACCAATTTCTTTACCAAACCATTAATAATCTAGGCATTGGAAAACAAACTGACTTTTAAGTCAGCGTGCACTTTCTATTATGTAACGGCCAGTGCCATCTTCTGTATAGTGTGACAACAACAAAACTGTACCAATCTATCTTTATTCTAGCAAAATGCAAATAGATATTTTCTTCTAAGAATAGATTTTTTCCTTATTTATTAGAAATAACTACACTCAGCAAATGAATTTAGTTTTAATTATGTAGAAATGAAAATTGACACAAGACATAAGAATGTAAGTAATGCCACATCATTTGCCTTGATTCTCTATAATAAATCACCGTTCCATTGCAACAGGTAATGTACACACCTTGGCTTATCACTGCTTTCCTGTTCTGACCATCAAGATCTGCACGTTCAATCACATGATGCTTGGCATCTACCCAGTACATTTTTTGACCGGCATAGTCAATGGTGAGTCCATTGGGCCAGAACAGATGGGTGTCTGCAATGATTTTCCGGTTGGATCCATCCATGGCAGCATATTCTATCCGAGGAGTGTTGCCCCAGTCTGTCCAGTAGATGGTTCTGAAAATCGCAAAAGAAGCACCAATGCAACCGAGTGAAGAATAGATCACTTTTGTTTAAAGGAAATTAATTCTTACACAAGATTTTCTAAAAACAGAGAAAAAGAAAATATCAGGATCATTGAAACCTTACACTAAATGATAAGTAATTATGCTGCTATTTAAAGGAAGATGAACATTGTCATCTGGACTACATAATGCTGGCACACCCAGAGACTGGGAGATGATCAGTTTCTGAATTTAAACTGTATTAGATCATACATATTAATACTTTCAATGAAAATACAACCTGAACATGAAATCAGAGTCAGGATATCTAATTCCTCTGCATGAAATATGGGACTATTTTAGCTTAGCACGTTAGGCTTTGTACTGATAAAGATGAGTGGTTATTTTATCATGACATCCTGAAAGGTCTGTTTAATACTGGATTGATAAAATCATCCTTTGTAACAAGTCTGCAAGCTTTGCGCTGATTTCTCCAGCTAGTCCGATGAACTGAGAACAAGGCCTTAGGTCTAATCCAGCTGCTCCAGTGATTCGGATCTAAGGACTCAATTTGTTTTGGAATACTGTTGCATGCTTCTATCGTCGGCACAATTTGTGTTTTCTCCCTCCTTTCTCTGCGCATTAGGTGCTGGTCTTTCTTTTTGTTAAATTGGGTTCATCGCACTCCTGGCAAATGGAACAAGTGCTACACCTCCTCCCTCACTACCATTCAGGGCCCAAACAATCCTTCCAGGTGAGGCGACACTTCACCTGCAAGTCTGTTGGGGTCATCTATCGTATCTGGTGCTCCCGGTGTGGCCTTTTGTATATCGGTGAGACCTGACATAGATTGGGAGACTGTTTCGCTGAGCACCTACACTCTGTCCGCCATAAAAAGTGTGATCTCCCAGTGGCCACCTATTTTAATTCTACTTCCCCTTCCCATTCCGACACGTTCATCCATGGCCTGCTTTACTGTCGTGATGAGGCCTCACTCAGGTTGGAGGAGCAACATCTTGTATTCTGTCTGGGTAGCTTCCAACCTGACAGCATGAACATCAATTTTTAAAACTTCTGGTAATGGTCCACCCCCCTCCTTTGCTATTCCCCATCCCCTTTTCCCTCTCTCACCTTATCTCCTTTCCTGCCCATTGCCTTCCTCTGGTGCCCCTCCCCCTTTCTCGTTCTTTCATGGCCTTCTGCCCGCCTTCTCCAGCCCTGCAGCTCTTTCACCAATTAACTTCCCAGCTCTTTACTTCACCCTCTATCCCAGTTTCACTTATCAGCTCATGTTGCTTCCTTCCCTCCCCCTCACCTCCTAACTAACTCTTCATCTCTTTTTCTCCAGTCCTGCTGAAGGATCTCGGCCCAAAACATCGACTGTACTCTTCTCCATAGATGCTTCTGACCTGCTGAGTTCCTCCAGCATTTTGTGTGTGTTGTAACAACACACAACTTGCTAGGTGTTGTGTGAAACTGAATTGAAGTAGTTAAGAAAACATTACACAATTTGTTTTTTTTAAAAGGTGCCTTACAAAGAATAACAGCTCCCAACTGAACCACAGTCGGAATGATTAATTGAACTTGCTTTGCAGAGTTTAGCCAATAACATCATCATAAAATATAATGAGTAGCTGCAATTACTCAGTTTGCATGACATACTTTCGAAAATATATTCTTTGCTATACCATCCCACTGATACAAGGTACTGCTCTATTCCTGTAAATACTTATCTAATCATTCCAAAGAAACCAGGCAGCAATTGATTTTGAGAAGGTATAAAAATATGTACTAGAAATCAAAATGATGTTAATGAAGCTAGGAGTACAAACCAAAAGAATTGAAAAATGAGGGAGATCATTTAAGTATCTATTCCAAGTTAATCTGTTTTGCAAGCAAAACCAAACAAAATCCCTGCAGTCTCTCTATAAGCACACTTCCTACGCAATATTAATTAACAGTGCCAGTTGTGATTTTGTGAAAGTTAAAATCACACCCCCTCGCCAATTATTTAAACCATTCTGAAAGCAACTGCGTTTGTGCAGCTGACACCAAGCAAGATATAATGAACAATTTTAAATGTTGACTATTGTCAAGAATCTGAAATAACATTGTGACGGTAAAACTCACTAATGTTTACAGATTGATGAGAAACTTCTCTTCACTGTTGAGAGATATAAATATACTTAAAATATTAGAGCTAAGGTAGCAGAGGACTGCATATGCTCATGGGAGAACATTTTACAGTGTAATTCCAACATCTAGTTAGATGACTTCAAATTACAGACAGTGGAGAATGTATTTGCGACATCCACAAATTAGAACGAGACAGTGTGACTATCCTTGGAGATTGGTTCAGATCTGTTGGTTCACTTGAGGCCATTTAATCAATGGCTGAAATGGAATTAATGAGAAAAGCCCCATCAAAATAATGACCTCAAAGTGTCCCAGGCAGGATATAAACCATCAGCACAAACAAGTCACAATGTCTATTTAGGGCTATTTAAAAATAGCCCAACAATATGTGGTCAGTAATAGAGACAGTTGAAATAACCAAGGCAAAAGAAATAAATGAAATGAAGTCGGAGGAACTGAGATAATGAGGCAGACTAGTTGAGAATCTATCCAAGGCAAACAGATTTAAAGATCAGAGATTTCTTTTTATAAGCCACATTTGCGGATCTGACAGGAGCAGTACAACATTAAATAGTGATTTTAATTTACTGTGTATGAAATAAAGCATTTAGTCAGCACTAGGGACAGGGTGTATGCTGTCAAAATGACCTGTGGGACTGTAGTATGTTACAAAAAGCATGAGTCATTTGAAGAATTAAAATCAGTCTGGAGTTTAAGATTAGACTCTGTTGATAATTGCAGGGATAATTAAGTGCAGAGGTTACGATTTTACTTGTAATATATCACTCATTGGAATCAATCACAAGTGAAAAATGTATTATTTCGACAAGAGATTGAAATTGATTCATACTGAATCATTATCTTACCCTTCTATAGGATGAAGTGCTATAGCACGAGGTTTCTCTAAGTTTTGCCACAGAAGTACTTTTCGCTGTGTTCCATCAAGATTTGAGACCTCAATACGTGATGTCCCAGAATCTGTCCAGTATAACTTGTTGTGGATCCAGTCAATAGCAAGACCACCTGTATTGGTTTGAAAATTTGGAGATATTTTACAATTGCTTTCAGTATTCTGCTCTACCATTACTTCAAGAATCAGATCAAAAACCTCTTTATAACTACCAATGGAAGCAACAGACTTTTCAGTAACAATTCCCCACTGTTCAACTAATTATCCTGTTAAAGTCAGTAAAAAGCAAATGATAGAACATGATGAATGATAAAAGTTGCCTTTGTCTGAGCAGTTCCAAACTTTTATAATTATTGTTGTCATTTCCTTTACCAGATCCAATTGAAAATAAACATTCCCGTCTCCAAAATATTAAAGATATAGATCGGAATAAACACTATTACAATTTTCTACAATGTCTTTACTGAATTTGTCAGTAATATCAACAAAAATATAAATAAAGTTCAAAGTTAGAAATTAGAAAATGACCACATGCTTTAGGAAACTACACCCTTCCTCCTGAGCCTTATGGGTCAATGATTTCAGCAGATTTGAATCTTTATCTTAACAGAACCACACATAAACACCTGATATAGTCCACACTGAAACAAAACTGGCTTTGAGAAGGTGCAGGATAAGAGGCGATTTCCTGCCTCTGGGATTCACTACTGGTAGAGTGGACTGACAGTTTCCACTTCCCAAATTTGTCATTACGTCTGAGACTTCTGCATTTAACAATATAAGCACTCAAGTTTGGGACGCACTGCTATTAAATTGCACAAAATGTCTGGTTCTGCTCAGAATAACCTGCAAAAGGCAGCAAAAAACGGACCCAATAAAATTTTCAGTGACGAATAAATATTGGCCAAATGAGTCTGCTTCAAAATATTGCCATGGGACCTTAACATTCACCTGAAATAGCAGGTGTTGCTATGGTTCAACTTTTTATTCAAAATACTGTACTTCCAGCAACATAATACTCAGTCCATTGTGTCTTGGTAAGATTTTATAAATAAAAGATGAATTGATGAGGACTTTATTCCCTGGAGCAAAGTGGGAAGTTTAGAGTACATACTAGCCGCCACATACAACCCTGAGATGCTTTTTCTGAGGGCACACTTAGCAAATCTATAGAATAGTAACTGTAAACATCCAGAACTGTAAACAAACTGTGCAAATGCAGATATAAAGTCCTTAAATGAGTGTAGCTATCCCCTCTGGTTCAAGAGCACGATGGTTGAGCATAGTAACTGTTCTTGAACATGGTGGTGCGAGTCCTGAGGCACCTGCACCGTCTACCTGATGGCAGCAGTGAGAAAAGAGCACAAGAGAATGAGAAAAGATTTGGTAGAGGTATACAAAATTATACGGGTATGGATAGGGTAAGTGCAAACAAGCTTTTTCCACTGAGGCTGGGTGAGACTAGAACTAGAGGTCATGGGTTAAGGGTGAAAGGTGAAATGTTTAAGACGAACATGAGGGGGAAATCTTCTTCACTCAGAGGGAGGTGAGAGTGTGGAATGAGCTGCCAGTGATAGTGGTGGATGTTGGTTCGATTTCAACATTTAAGAGAAATTTTGATAAGTACACGGCTAGGTGGAATATGGAGTGCTATGACCGGGGTGCAGATTGGACTAGTAGTTTGATATAGACTAGATGGACTGAAAGGCCTGTTTCTCTGCTGCAGTGTTCAATGACTCTGTGATTCTAATTCCTAGAGGTGTACAGCTTGTTATTGAATGATTTGCATCAAAACTTTTCATCAGCACTCTCTTTAGTTTGAGCTGATTATTGTTCAAATTCAATGACGTGAACTTCACTTCACAGGCACAACAAACTGCAGAGCTTTGTGAGCTGGTAGTTGGGCCAGAATGTGGAAAGCTGAAGCTCACAGATCTAACCCATGCCTCATTAGACAAGCTGCAGACGCCAATCAAGCATTCAGAGGTGGTTTCATGAGGACAAAGTTGTTCTGGCTGTCTCCCTGTGGGTCGATTCTGCGGAACAGGATGATGGATAGATCAGGTGGTTTGAAATAGCATCAAGGTTCGTGATCAAAGCCGGCTCCAGGGAAGAGCAGTCTTCTGCCAGTTATTTTCTTTTTTTCACAGGTCCAGCAGTGCTGGGTGCTGGAAACACTCACAGAACAAAGTTGACACCGAGTCTGGCCGTCTTTCCTGTCAGCCATGTTATGTTTTCCAGTTTACATCATCACCAAGAATTGTGCCACGTGAAGGAAAGTTTAAATGGTTTGCAAATGTGAACCTGGTCAAATTTCAAAAGATAACCCAGGAAGTTATAGACCAGTGAGTCTTACTTC
The DNA here is from genome assembly GCF_048418815.1 of Hemitrygon akajei. Lineage (NCBI taxonomy): Eukaryota > Metazoa > Chordata > Chondrichthyes > Myliobatiformes > Dasyatidae > Hemitrygon > Hemitrygon akajei. Next base: position 162,512,619 of record NC_133129.1, on the reverse strand, counting down.
AGTGGTGGGCAAGTTGTCAGAAAGGATCCTGAGAGGTAGGATTTATGAGCATTTGGAGAGACATAATCTGATTAGGGATATTCAGCACGGCTTTGTCAAAGGCAGGTCATGCCACGAACCTGATTGGATTCTTTGAGGATGTAACACATTGATGAATAGAGAGCTATGGATGTAGTGTATATGGATTTCAGTAAGGCATTTGATAAGGTTCCCCATGTGAGGCTCATTCAGAAAGTAAGGAAGCATGGGATCCAAGAAGACCTTGCTTTGTGGATCCAGAACTGGCTTGCCCACAGAAGGCAAAGGGTGGTTGTGGATAGTTCATATTCTGCATGGAGGACAGTGACCAGTGGTGATCTGCAGGGATCTGTTCTGGGACCCCTCCTCTTTGTGATTTTTATAAATGACCTGGATGAAGAAGTAGAAGAGTAGATTAGTAAGTTTGATGATGATACAAAGGTTGGAGGTGTTGTGGATCGTGTGGAGGGCTGTCAGAGGTTACAGCGGGACATTGATAGGACGGAGAACTGGGGTGAGAAGTGGCAGATGGAGTTCAACCCAGACAAGCGTGAAGTGGTTCATTTCAGTAGGTCAAATTTGAAGACACAATATAATATTAATGGTAAATAACTTGGCAGTGTGGAGGATCAGTGAGATTTTGGGGTCCACGTCCATAGGACAGTCAAAGCTGCTGGGCAGGTTGACAGTGTTGTTAAGAAAGCATATGGTGTGTTGGCCTTCATCAAATGTGGGATTGAGTTCAAGAGCCATGAGGTAATGATACAGCTATATAAGATCCTAGTTAGACCCCACTTAAAGTACTGCATTCATTTCTGGTCACCTCACTGCAGGATACTATAGAGAGAACGCAGAGGAGATTTACAAGGATGTTGCCTGGATTGGAAAGTCTGAGAATAGGTTGAGTGAGCTTGGCCTTTTCTCCTTGGAGCGACAGAGGATGAGAGGTGACCTGAGAGAGGTGTATAAGATGATCAGAGGCATTGATTGTGTGGCTAACCGGAGGCTTTGTCCCAGGGCTGAAATGGCTAACACAAGGGGGCATAGTTTTAAGGTCCATGGAAGTACGTACAAGAGGGATATCAGAGGTAAGTTTTTCACACAGAGAGTGGTGGATGTATGGAATGCACTGCCAGTGAAGGTGGAAGAGGCGGATACAATATGATCTTTTAAGAGACTCTTAGATAGGTACATGGAGCTTAGAAAAATAGAGGGCTATGAATAGGGCAATTCTAGGCAACTTCTAGAGTACTAGGTTATATGGTCGGCAAAAAATTTTGGGGCGAAGGGCCTGTAATGTGCTGTAGATTTTCTGCGTTCTATGTTCGGTGTTCTGCATAGTGCAGAGTATTAATAATTATGCTCATAAGAGGTTTCAATTTAATTGTCATTGCACATCTAGACCTGATGACTCATTTCTAATGTAATGCATAATATTACTGCACACAGTAATCTTTCCGGAAAATCTGACCCATTAAGCAATGATAGTTCAATATCTTTCAAGTTTTTGAAACAATGTTATTTGGAAAGGGCAGGAGACTCCTAAAGTACAAAGAATAATGGAATTAAGTACTAATAAATGCCTATACTTTGTGCACGGTGTTGCCCAGGACAACATCCCATGCACCATCAATCTTCAGTCCATGCCACTCAGGGACTTGTGCTGATATTATTTTGTGACTGTATGTTCTCTTGTAACTAGGTGTGCTGTTTGTGATTGTATGCACTGTTTCACATCTTGGCCCCAGAGGAACACGTTTTGTTTGGCTGTATTTATGTGTATGGTTGAATGACAATTAGACTTGAATTGAATTTAACTCTAAATAAAAATAACTAAATAGGGATGGGGATATAGGTCTTTACCTCTTCCCATCACGCCTTGCCCATACTAGCATGCAGGTACAGCAGGCAGTGAAGAAAGCTAATGGCATGTTGGCCTTCATAATGAAGGGAGTTGAGTATAGGAGCAAAGATATCCTTTTGCAGTTGTACAGGGTCCTGGTGAGACCACACCTGGAGTATTGTATGCAGTTTTGATCTCCAAGTTTGAGGAAGGACATTCTTGCTATTGAGGGAGTGCAGCGTAGGTTCACGAGGTTAATTCCTGCGATGGCGGGACTTTCATATGTTGAAAGATTGGAGTGACTGGGCTTGTATACACTGGAATTTAGAAGGATGAGAGGGGATCTGATTGAAACATATAAGATTATTAAGGAATTGGACACGCTAGAGGCAGGAAACATGTTCCTGATGTTGGGGGAGTCCGGAACCAGAGGCCACAGTTTAAGAATAAGGGGTAGGCCATTTAGAATGGAGATGAGGAAAAACTTTTTCACGCAGAGAGTTGTGGATCTGTGGAATGCTCTGTCTCAGAAGGCAGTGGAGGCCAATTCTCTGGATGCTTTCAAGAAAGAGATAGAGCTCTTAAAGATAACGGAGTTAAGGGATATGGGGAGAAGGCAGGAACGGGGCACTGATTGTGGATGATCAGCCATGATCACAGTGAATGGTGGTGCTGGCTCGAAGGGCCGAATTGCCTACTCCTGCACCTATTGTCTGTTGTCTACTTCTTAAAGTTGTCATGCTGAGGTAATCACAGTGATACAGTTTTTTTTTACACAGAGTGTAGAGGTAGAGATGTTTAAGAAACTCTTAGATAGGCATATAGAAAAATAGAGGGCAATGTAGGAGGGAAGGGTTAGATTGACCTTAGAGTCGGTTAAAAGACTGGCACAACAGTGTGGGCCAAAGGACCTGTACTGTGCTATAGTGTTCAATGCTCTTTTAGAATGACAATTTTTTTGAAAGTAATTAATTATTTGACAGAGTGTTCTCGCCTCATTTTATCAACTCAAAGATGCAATTAGTCCAGTATCATAAAGATTATTTTGCTGCTATTTTTCACCCAGTTTAACTTGAATAAGTGGCTCTCATGATATGAACTGTTAATTTTTTCTCAAGTGGAAATTGCACCCTCTGATTGCAGCTCTCTGCCAAGCACCTGCAGTACATATGACCATGATAGAGCACTTGAAGGAAAGGGGGGGAAAAAAAGCCATTCAGTTTCCACCTACCATGGCAACTGAAATGGAATAGAATCAGGCCTCTGAACTGATTGCTGAGTATTGTTCCACACCATGTCAGCACCAATCTATTCCTCTATTATCGCTTATCTTATTTTTTACAACCAGCTGCGTTTATCTTTATAGTGTTTCACTGCTGCGATTCCTTTCTTTTTGTCTTTCATGTTGGGGAAGCAAACCAACTGGCATTGTTTAGGCCTTTTGCCAATTGACTCCAAACAACAGGGACTGTGTGCAGTATCACTGTACATCTCCAACAAGATGATAAGGTGGATATGCAGAACTTTAAACTTCCCTGACCTTTAGAGATACACATATGTGCATACCTGATATTATGCAGACAGTGCAAGCACCCACAACTAAAAACTCAAGTTATTGTTTTATGTGCATGACCATTTGGGGGGTGTGCAAGGAGGAGGGGGAGGCAAGGGGGCACACAGCAGTGTTGGGCTGGCATGGTAGCATAGTGGTTAGCAGAACATTCTACAGCGCCAGCGACCCAAGTTCAATTCACGCCACCATCTGTAAGGAATTTGTACGTTCTTCCTGCGACCACCGAGTTTCTTCCCTCTTTCCGTACAAGATGTATGGTTTAGTAGGTTAGTCAGTCAAATGGGTGCAATGGGGCAGAACAGGCTCTTGGGGCCAGAAGGGCCTGTTGATGTTATCTCTAAATAAAAATAAATAAATAGGGGTAGGGATAGGGATGGAGGTCTTCGCCTCTTCCCATAAAGCCTTGCCTATTCTCCTTAAAGTTGTCACGCTGAAGTAATCGCCCTGATGGAATACACTTGCCCTCGAGGGAGTGCAACAAAGATTCAGGAAAATGGCTCCTGAGATAGCAGGTTTGCTATCTAAGAAGAGATGCAGTTAAACGGTTTATTCTCCAGAGTTAAGAAGAATGAGCTTCATTCGCATGAAACCTTACTGCCTGCATGTTTTCCTGGACTAAGGAGTCACATTCCAGGACCAGTGATCACATTCTCAGAATAAGGTATGAATACTTTAGGACTGAGATAAGGAGAAATTTCTTCACTCAAAGTGTGATGACTCTTTGGACTCCGACTTCGATCAGATCAGATGACTCTGTACCCAGAAAGGTACAGATGCTCAGAAATTGAGTTCATTCAAAACAGAGGTCAGATGTTTCCTGGATATTAAAGGAATAAAGCGATTGGGAGATAGGACAGGCAAATGGAGCTGAGGTAGAAGGTCAACCATGATCTTCTGCTCCCATTTCTTACCATCATTAAAAATAGTCATTCATGTCAGAAGCCATTTTAATGAACACAAACAATATAAACAATGATTAGTAATATCCTACTTGGTTGTAATACTTGAACTAATTTTTTTTACTCCATTATGTTTTGTGTACCTGGACTCTCGAGACCGGTTGACACAACTTCCTCAACGTTACTTCCATTCAGGTTTGCTTTCATAATCCGGTCCAAGGTCACATCGGACCAGAACACCAGCTCTTTGCTGTGATGGAAGTCTAGAGCAATGGCATTCTCCAGGTTGTTCAGGAGGAGGGTGTATTCTGATCGGCGGGGTAGCACCTGACGGATATCAATCCGATTTGCAAACAGCAGCACTGGTTCCGGTCCTTTTGAGAACAACGATATACAGGCGAGTTAAAGATCATGCCGCAGTCAAACTCAACTTTCCCAAGACATAAACACAAAAGATCGTACAGATGCTGGGAATCCAGAATAACACACAAAATGCTGGAGGAACTTTGCAAGTCGGACAGCATCCATGGCGAGGAATAAACAGTCGACATTTTCTGGTTCAGCCACTTCATCAGCACTCCTGACCACTTGGTTCTGATGAAGCGTCGTGGCCTGAAACGTTGGTTGTATTTTCCTCTCCATCGGTGCTGTCTGACCTGCCGGGGGTGGGGGTGGTGTGTGTGTGTGTGTGTGTGTGTGTGTGTGTGTGTGTGTGTGTGTGTGTGTGTGTGTGTGTGTGTGTGTGTGTGTGTGTGTGTGTGTGTGCGCACGCGCGGGCAGCTTTCCTGACATTATTTACTGATAAAGGATTTAAAAGGAACTTGGTTATACAGAGAGAAATGGAGCTCACTGTCACCAGAGTTACATCGCCTGCTCGTTTAAGGGCCGTTATTCCTAAGTATCCACACCATCTGGTGCCATTTGCTGCAAGTTATCTGCTCCCTGTGCGCTGGTCTCCATGAATGGAGTCACATCACTCTATGGCAGAGTGGCTGGAGATATTGGGTTGCAAGTATCCCTTCCTCTTATGCGCTAATCTTTCAAAGGCGGTGGGGGGGGGGGGGGGTGAACAGAGCAGTTTGAATCAACCCACCTTTGAAACCAAGGAATGATAACAGCTTGCATTTATATTACATTGATTAGAACCACCATCTAAAGACGCACTGGTGGGTCGATTAATTGGATATTGCCAATTGCCCCGTGATTGGGGGATTGCTGGGCGGCACGACTCGAAGGGCAGGAAGGGTCTATTCTGCGCTGCATCTCAATAAATAAACAACAAAGTAATGCTCCAAACAGTAAAAAGCACAAATATAGAAGCTGAAGGCGAATTATATGGAAAATTAATCTGGAAAAGATGCTTTCCTTTTGTTAAAACTTGCTACCATAAGCTATTAATAACACTGGACAACAAAGATTTTGCTTCCGGAATACCTTTAGGTGTTTCTTATGAATTTTGGGCTACTGATCATGAAAATCACCATGAAATTTCCCTATCACGCACCAGTTTTTGAAATCACTTAAGTTTATTATTTCAATTCATAATTCAAGTCAATTAAAATGTTGCCTACAATGTAAGCTAGAAAGTTTCCTATCTTGTCCAGGCATGCTTGGGTAGCGTGGCTGCTTCATAGCAGGATAGGTTTTGGTAATAATTATTGGGTTCAGGACTGTAAGGATGGAATTTCCAATCACCAGGCTCAAAAATTTCTATGAAGGATTTTGATATTTGAGACAGATGCTTCCCAGAATAACTGATGCCAAGATTAAGGAAAGCATTTTTGTTGTTCCACAAATCAAACAGGTCATCAATGACAGGCAATTTGAAGAATTTCTAGTGGGACCGGAGAAAATCACACAGAAGGCATTCAAAGAAGTTGTTGAAATTTTTCTCGGCATCTACAGAGCATCAAACAATATGCAGCTGGTTGAAAGCATGATTCAAGCATATAAAGCCATTAAATGCAACATGTCTCTTAAGATTCATTTTCTGCATTCCCATTTAGACTTCTTCCCTGCAAATCTTGGTGCTGTCAGTGACGAGCACGGTGAAAGGTTTCACCAGGACATTGTGGTCATGGAGAAAAGATACCAGGGCAACTGGAATCCATCAATGCTGGCGAATTATTATTGGACACTCAAGCGAGAAGCCTCAGACACTGAGTACAAAATCATTAATAAAATATTTTTAACTTAGTTGAACTATTGCAAAGCATCAGCACCATTATGCAATTAAACACATTATATTCAATAAGTTAATTTGTTGTTTCTCCAAATTCCTACATGATACGAGTGGTCTGAAATTATATTTGTGTTCATCTTCAAGCAGTCTATCATAAACAAAAAAAAATTCTGAGGAAGCAACACTTTTGAAAAAATTTGTAGTCCAGTGTAATAAATCATCTAAACGAGTAAAAGCATACGCACCTAGAGCTTTGCAGCCACGTTTATCAGGACGCAGTTCATATCCCTGGACACACCAGCACTGGAATCCTCCATCTAAATTGGTACAACCTTGGCTGCAGTATCCATCTTCAGCACACTCATCGATGTCTGCAGAGATCAGCATAACAATACCCTTACTGCACCATGCCATGCTAGCAGAGAGGCAAGTTAAATTGGTTTGGAAAGCATCCCCTTCACTCTTGATTAAATATCACTGCAATATTCCCGATTGAGCGTCTGCTCTGAGGCTGCTGAAGAAATGGATTAGCAGAGTTCTACACAAGAGGAACAATGTCGATACCGGTGTTGTTCACTTTTGCCCATCTAAGGTCCCTTTCATTCACAGCAGTGAGTGGCGAGTGTAACACTATTATAGGGCCAGTGACCCGGGTTCATTTCCCAGCCCTGTCTGTAAGCAGTTTGTATGCTTTCTCCATGATTACAGGGGTTTCCTCTGGGTGCTCTGATTTCCTCCACATTCCCACAACACACAGGTTAGTCGGCTAACTGGTCACATGGATGTAATTGGGCTGCACAGGTTCATTGGCCTACGAGGTCTGGCACTGTGCTGTGCCTCTAAATTTAAAAATTACAAAATAAAAATGCCACCGCCCCAGATAACAACCACTCTCTGTGTAAAAGATTTGCTCCTCAGATCCCCCTTAAATCATCACTTTGGGGCGACGTGGCCAGTGTAACACTATGACAGTGCCAGAGGGACCCAGATTTAATTCCCATTACTCTCTGTAAAGAACTTGCATGTTCCTCCCCACGACCACGTGGGTTTCCTCTGGGTACTGTGGTTTCTCTCCACAGTCCAACGACGTACAAGTCAGTAGGTTAATTGGTTACGTGTGTAAATTGGGGTGGCGCAGGCTCGCTGGGCCATATCTCTAAGTAAATACATATATGCCTCTTCCTTTCAAATCTAGGTCCCCTTGCTTTTGATGCTTCTACCATGGAACAAAACATCCCAGCTTTTATGCTCTGACTTCCGAATCCAAACAAGCACTGCCTTCCTCATTGCTTTATCTACCTGTATTACCACTTCCGAGCACCAATAAACTTGGGTCCCAAGGTCCCCTTGCTCATCGGCATTCCGCAGCACCCTATCACTTGCTGTATATGTCCCATCCCAACTTGACTTCCCAAAATGGAACGCCTTGCACTTGCTGGGATTAATTTCCATCTGCCAATTCTCCATCTTAATTTTCATCTGATCTACATCCTTCTCCAGCATTAGGACAGTTCTTCATTGTTCACAACACCAGCGAAGCCCTCACAGTCTCACAGAAACATAGAAAACCTACAGCACAATATGTACAGGCCCTTCAGCCCACAGAGTTGTGCCAGACATGTCCCTACCTTAGAAATTACTAGGCTTACCTACAGCCCTCTATTTTTTTAAGCTCCATGTACCCATCCAGGAGTCTCTTAAAAGACCCTATCGCTTCTGCCTCCACCACCGTTGCCGGCAGCCCATTCCCATTCCACTCACCACTCTCTGTGTAAAAAAACTTACCCCTGACATCTCCTCTGTATTTATTCCCCAGCACCTTAAACCTGTGTCCTCTTGTGGCAACCATTTCAGCCCTGGGAAAAAGCCTCTGACTATCCACACAATCAATGCCTCTTATCATCTTATACACCTCTATCAGGTCACCTCTCATCCTTTGTCGCTCCAAGGAGAAAAGGCCAAGTTCACTCAACCTATTCTCATAAGGCAGGCAACATCCTTGTAAATCTCTTCTGCACCCTTTCTATGGTTTCCATATGTTTCCTGTAGTGAGGCGACCAGAACTAAGCAAGTGGGGTCTGACCAGGGTTCTATATAGCTGCAACATTACCTCTCAGCTCCTAAACTCAATCCCACGCTTAATGAAGGCCAATACACCGTACGCCTTCTTAACCACAGAATCAACCTGCGCAGCTGCTTTGAGCATCCTATGGACTCGGACCCCAAGACCCCTCTGATCCTCCACACTGCCAAGAGTCTTAACGTTAATTCTATATTCTGTCATCATATTTGACCTACCAAAATGAACCACTTCACACTGGAAGCCCTTTCAGTTCACAAGTGAGCAAGAGGCCTCTATGGTGGGTGGGACTGGAGGACAGTTTATTTCAATAGATGGAAATATTGTGAGTTGAATTACCAGTATTTTTTTGCTCCACACAGATGCAATCTGATCTGCTGAATATTTCTAGCCATCTCTTTTATTTCACATTTTCAGTAACTGCTGTCTTTTACATTTCACCATCCCAGATTAATGACTGGTACCCCCTGTTGTACTCATTCCCCTCAATTGATAGATTAGATGTGATTTGCAAATATCCATCACAATCTCTGAGATTGCTTTAACAGCGTATATGTCATCTGGACAGCCTTGCTTTCAATCTGACAGATATTCTGTCTGTTCTCTCCACTCCTCCTCCTCTCTGCAATTTAAAACACACTTCTTTTCTCACTTTCTCCAATTCTGGCAAAAGATCAATGTCCCTAAACACTTTTTCTCTCTCCACTGATCCTGACCGACCTGTAGATAATCTGAGATTATTAATTTTTCTGCCACCAATACTTGTAATAAATAACCAGCCTGAACTGCATACAGTACCCCCACACAGTAATATTCTGAATACCCTACAAGGGAGTAAAGAAAGTATGTTCGGGTCAATTCATGTTAATGAGACAATCACTCACACTGTCATTCACAAGCAATCTGAACTCAGATTTGGCAAAGCACAGCTGGAACTCAGCTCTTCCAGACTGACACAAAAATGGCCTTTAGCCAAAATCCAGCAAGACACATCTGCACGCAGTGATTTTTATTCCCTATGCAAATCAGCCATCTTTGTGGGTTTTTTTGCTCCTCCTAAGTGAAACCAAATGCAAAACAACACCAAATTAAGGCCAAGTGATCTTAAACTCCAAGACCAAACCAACAGTTTTATATACATTTTTATGTAGGTGGTCATCACTGACAAAGCTGGTATTTATTGCATGAATATAACAAGCCCTTCAGAAGATGCAGAGAGCATCTTCCCGGTCTGTTACCGTCTAACATTGGACAGAGGCTGCACAATTTCACTCCATGTGCTATCTTTACAAGCAGCAGTGTGTTGTCCCTGGCTAATCATAGAGTCGTAGAGCATAGAAATGGTCCTGCGGCCTACTTCACCATGCCGAACTTACTGCCCAACCATACTAATGCCACTTTCCCACAGGAGGCCTGTATCCTTTCATGCCTTGTCTATTTAAGTGCCTGTCCCACTGTATCAAACATTATGAATGTATGTGACACGTCCATCTCCTCTGGCAGTAAGTCCTATATACCAACTACTCTCTGTGTAAAGAAACCCCCCCTGAAACTCCTTTAACACTCCTTACACTCACTTTAAACCTATGCTTTTGTTTTTTTTTTGCCATGGAGAAAGATCTACCTCATCAACGCTTCTTGTAATTTTTAAAAATATCACCTTCAACCTCCTTTGCTGCGGAATAAACAAATCCAGCCTATACGACCTCTGCATTTAAATCCTCCAATCCAGGTAGCAATCCTGGTAACCTCCTCTGCACTTTCTCCAGTACAGCCATATCCTTCCTGTACTGTGGCTGTCAGAACCGCTCATAACACATAAAGTGCAGTCCAGCCTGTACTGTGTAAATTTTCAATAAAACGTCCCAACTGTTATTGTCTACGTTCCAACTACAGTAGGAAGGCAAGCATGCCACATACCTTCTTCATCTTCCTGTCTACTTGCATTATCATTTTCAGGGAATAATAGATTTCAACCCCAAGGTCCCTTTGTTCATGAACATTTCTTAGTGCCCTACTATTTACAACTAGCAAAGTACCCCTCTCTGTCATCTTTTATCTCCTCAGATACTTCCTCTCTATCCAACAACTTGCATTTCATCTGCAAATGCTCTAATTTTACTGCACTCTTTACGAGGGCTTACCAGTCAAATCATGGACATCTGGCAATGGAACAAATCCACAAAGGCCTATCAGTGGCTTCACTAAAACTGTAACAGCCTTGAGCTAGCTGGAGGAGGGCTGACTGTGGCAGAGCATTGTACGCATAAAAGCATCTGCCTGCCTTATGCCTGGAGATATTTTCTGTCTTTTCCACACCTTTCACCCTACAGAGCATCCATTGCTACTGGTGCTTAAACTGAAACATATTGAGTAAAGAGATCCATTTCTCATAGACCATCAGACATAGTTGCCCCCATTATACATCTGATACTCGGCACAATGCGGTTTACTGTTCTGCAGCTTTTCTAATCCTAGCAACAACTGCTCACCAGTTTATGCTTCACTATTTTGCTAAGTTTTACAAGCAGTGGATATTCCAGAGCTCGTATGGTAACGCAGTGGTTAGCGCAATGCTATGATGGCATCAGCGACCTGGTTCTAGCCCACCGCGGCCTGTAAAGAGCTTCTCCCCATGACCGTCTTCGTTTTCTCAAGGTGCTCCAGTTTCCTCCCACATTCCAAGAACGTACAAGCTCAAAAGGCTGGAAGAGCCTGTCTCTCTAAAATAAATATACATGTATTATTTGCCTTAGGGACTTCATACCTCATATAAGGACAATTCCAGGAAATTGAGCACATGGGGGTGTGTAACAGTTCAAGCTCAAGACAGCCAATTCTGGCAACATCTGTAAATGACAGAACATTCTGAAACATATCTGCAGAACTCACAGGATGCTCTATGTATTCAAGAGCAAGAAGCCATACAGATAAATGAAGTGAGGGGCCTGTTCCGCCAATCTTTTGATTCTTTTTATCACGGTGAAGATCAAAAGTAAATTAATGTAGATACTACAAAAGGTGATTATGAGCATTGAAGTTGGGAGATTGATCTTCTTGATGTTAAGAATTTTTTTGGATTTCTTCAAATATTTCACTGAAGTTTGAATCCAACTATTACTTCATCATTTAGACTGATACCTGCTTTTCCTGAAACATCCTGAACCACAGCAATGGATAAAAACAATTGTACGAGCCTTTAAATCTGCTTCTCATGGTGACTGATTCCAACAGCACTTGTTGTACGGTCCTGAGAAGTTAGAGGGCCATAGAGCACTGCAGTACAGAATCAGGCCCTTCAGCCCATCTAGGCTATGCCAAGCTATTATTCTGCCTAATCCCATGGATCTGCACCCAAACCATAGCCCTCTATACCCATAATAATAGAGCCAATAGCTAATAGTGCCAACCTTAATTATTCTGTAAAATGCCTGCTCACACTTAATGATATCCTGACAAACATCGAGCTGAATCTCCACTTAATAAATGGGTAGTCAGATTTCTAGCTCCTTCTCTTAAATGTACATGATTCTGCCTTCCACTAATCAAACACTGCCACTTGAACCAGAGGAAAGTTATGCTAAACTGATATGTAAATTGGGAAGTAACTTAACTGATGTGATCAAGCATGTTTGTGAATTGGTGTTTAGGAGGCCAAACTGATGACTCATCATTTGGATCATCAGTACGGCTTGCTCAACGCCACTTCAACCTAATGAACTAGACAGTTCAGCACCTCTGGGCTACTCAAGTTACTAAAGAAACATTGTGCACTTATCATAAAGCTAGCCTCGCCTCTCTGATTTCCCTTTGATCTGAGTCAATAAGTTTTACAACTCCTTGTCTGTTTTGTTTGATCAAGGTCATGTGATGACATTGGGCGTCTGACGGATTGCTGCTACCAATTTCCCATTAATCTGATAACAGGAGTACAGGGAAACAAGAACAAACAATACTGAAATCACTCAGTAGGTCAGAAATCTCCTGTGAAAAGAGAGGTTTAGGGTCTGCGACTCTTCTTCGGAACTGGGAAGGACAGAGAAATGCAAGTTAGTCTTGGTAGAAGAAAGGATGGGGGAAGGGTATGCAAAACAAAATGAATGTCTTTGAGGAGTACACTGAACCACATTGTCCAGCAGAGTGCAACCACAACACAAAATCTGTAGAGAACTTAAAATATTATCCAATCACATTTGCAGTCACATTCGGGTAGATGGAGCTCATCAGCCTGGGAAGGCAGTCCACCCAAGAGAGGGAAAACTCTGATTTCAAACCTCCGCTGCCTTGTGGCCATACCCACTCATGGGAAAGGCTTAGGGACTAAACCCTGAGGACAAATTCGGAGCTGGTGTCCCTAAGGTTGCCTTCAACCTCGTTCTGGCAACTCCTGCGATGTCACTGGTGGCAAGGCCCTTGCCCTTCCCTTGGACAACATCAGTGTCGTGCAGAGGGAGGCTTGCTGCATGGGCAACAGCCGGTCTTCCATACAGCGTTGCCCAGGCCTGTGCCCTAGAGAGTGTGCAGATCCATGGTCTCGCGAGACTAATGGATGCCACACACATTTGCAGAGATAATTATGCACATAATGCTTGCAAAGTGAATTCCTGCTCGACTACATCAACTTATCACCCCTCCCCCCCTCGGTATAGTGTGGTTCACTTTCAAGAAAATTCTGAATTTTTGATACACTCCTAGGTAAGTGCTATGATTTGGCCTTCCTACCTTGGCACGATTTTCCATTCTCCATTAATCGATAGCCCGTGTGGCACGTGCATTGGACGATGCCTCGAACCTGCTGACACTTGTGCGCGCATCCGCCATTGTTCACATTGCAGCTCTCCTCCTCAGATCGCTCACCTAATTTAGATCACATTGTTGGTTCTCATGCATCATAACTTCAGTATCGTACCACGTGGCAAGCAGTGTTGGCATTGTGCATCACAACCCATCTGTAACCAATTTTTGCATGCATTTTTATTCTAAAACTGAATTTGTTGAGTGATTACTGCATTCCAAGAGAGCGTTGGGCAAAACATTCGGCTGGAGCCAATATTCCCCAATCTCCTCACAGCATGCTCCAGTACCAGAGGATAAGACTCTCGTCCATCCTCCAGTCCAGAGAATTGTGCTTGGAAACAGCCAGGAAAAGCAGCAATCGATGGTAAAGAAACTGCAAACAAGTATTTATCTTCATAAAACCATCTGACTTCAATTACTTTTTGCTGATAACTCAGTCCCATCCTGAGCAGAGATTACGACAGATGAAACAGCATTCTGTACAAAACAAAATTTATAAAGCTTTAAAACTATGCCAGTTGCGTGATCATTAGGTTCAGACTTACGACAGTTCTGGTGTGGGTTTTCGTCACTACCATCTTCACAATCATTTGCCCCATTGCAGACTTTCCGTTGACCAATGCACCGTCCATTGCCACATGTGAACTGATCTGGAGCACATTGCGGGGTTTCTGCAACAAAAGTGCCGGAATTAACCCCTGCAGAGCAACCTTCTGACGTTCACCGGAGTTCCATTAGGAAAACAGGATATCATGCATATAATTAGTTGGGGTTCTACTTAAAATTATTTGAAAATCAAGCAAATCTTTTTTGACAAATTTCTGCCACGAGGATTCCACTGGAATCATAAACTATCAGGACTGTTTCCCCAACCTATGGACTCACTTTCAAGGACTCTTCATCTCATGTTCTCAATATTTATTGCTTATTCATTCATTATTATTATTTCGTTCTTTTGGAACTTGCAGCTTGTTACCCTTCGCACACTGGTTGAACGCTCAGGTTGGTGCAGTCGTTCATTGTTTCTGTTATGGACTTATTGAGTGTGCTTGCAAGAAAATGTATCTCAGGGTTGCCCATGGTATCATATACGCACTTTGATAATCAATTTACTCTGAACTTTGAAGCATTAAAATGACCAAGCTCACAGCAGCTAAAATGACCCACTTCAAATTTTGCTTCTAGTCGTCACAGAGGGTTGACCTTTCCACCTCTAACCACCATCCTGGTAATGCTGGCTGACCTGGAGTGAGGAACTGATATGTGTATACATAAATAGATAAATCAGGGCCTTACACATGGCTTGCATATATTGTATATCAAATGTCGCCCTTGAGCTACAGCAGAAGCACCCACATCGTGGCCCTCGGATACTCTCTGCCAATTCTGTGGTCACTATTCAACAAGTAATGCACTGTCCTGCAACTACCAACAGAAGGATCCCTGGCACGAATGGAGGGACACAAATGAAAGGCAATAATGTGCCAAGGGTATTTTCAATGAGTGACCAGGCAACATGTAGTGGAGAGCTTAACATTTAGGGATTTGTCAACTGTCCACAGTTGTGTAGAAAAGAGGGTTGCTATCTCACAGTTCCAGTGATCCAGGTTCAACTCTGACATCCAGCGGAGTTTGCACTTTTCCCCCCATGGTCATTAGTTTCTTCCACATCCTGAGGTTGATAAGTCCTCCAGAACAGAACAGAAAATCCTACAAAAGGTAGTGGATTTGGCCCAGTACATCATGGGTAAAGCACTTCCAACCGTTGAGCAAATCTACATGAAACGCTGTCGTAAGAAAGAAGCCTCCATCTTCAGAGATCTTCACCACCCAGGCCTTGTTCTTTTCTCACTACTGCCATCAAGTAGAAGGTACAAGAGCCTCAGGACTCACACCACCAGGTTCAAAAACAGTTATTACCGCACAATCATCAGGTTCCTGATTAAAAGGGGATAACTACACTCACTTACCATCCATTGAGGTGTTTCCACGACCAATGATTTCACTTTAAGGACTCTTTAGCTTGTTATTTCACATTCTCGTTAGTTACTGCTATTTATTTATATTTGCATTTGCACAGTTTGTTGCCTTCTACACTTGTTGATATTTGATTGATTCTGTTATAGTTACTGATTTCTTGAGTATGCCCACAAGAAAAAGAATATGTGGTGATGTATGTCTACTTTAATAGCAAAATTTACTTTGAACTTTGGTAATCTATCTGACCACAGTAAATTAACCTTAGTGTGTAGGTGAGAATTACAGTCTAGATGGAGTTAAAGGGAACATCAGGATAATAAAATGAGATTAGCACATGATCATTATAAAAAGGATGTGTGTTGATTGGGTTCGCCTCTCTTTCTAGGCCAGAGACTATGTTGAGGCACCATAAACTGGAATACTGGCTACAATAATGACTGGCCCACGACTGGTATGTTCAGGTTTCATCAACGTGACCTAAAAAGTCTTTTCCTCACCTGTCTTCTCGCAGTTTTCTTCATCACTGTTGTCAGAGCAATCGTCCTCTCTATCACATCGCCACGACAAGCGTATGCAGCGGCCTGACTTGCAGCGAAACTGGTCTGCTGTACACTGCGAGGCAGCTGCCCAGGAACAAAACACAACACATCTGGTTAAAGTGCCTGCAAAGCAATATTGGCCAGTCGGGGTAACTGCTTCTCATAAGCATTTTCTTTGAGAAAAAAAAGCTGTTTAATACACTTACTGCAGTTTTTCTCATCGGACTGATCGTCACAGTCAAAATCGCCATCACATCTCCAGCCAGCATTAATGCAGAGCCCGCTATTACAAAGGAACTCTCCAGACCGACAGGGGTGATGGGAAGCTGTGGGGAATAACAAAAAAAAATTGTACTTGTCAGGAGCTAGAAGCTTAGATTTTAAAAGTAATATTCCAAACAACAGGCCTGCAAATGACTTCCTTTAATCCTATCAACAATATTTTTGGAAAATAATTTTAATGAGAACACAATCAGACTATTTCGATACGTATGAAATTGAAGTCTCCTGTTGCAGTTAGGTGTGGGATGATACTCCTGCAGTACTGCTTTTAGAAAAATTACCACATCCACTATACACAACTGGAATGTTCAGATGTATTTCTGTACCTCTATCGCTAGAGGCTCACAGTGAGTAATGTAAAGGTTAAAATGAAACTGATACTCATTTTAACTAATTCTGTTAGTTTGATTGCTTCCACACGCACTTTCTGAAGGCTGTTATCAAACAAAGACTGGCTGCGAGAAGTTACTTCTGCCTACGTATCCAAAAAATTCTCCTTTTCCTACCAATGGTTAAATCCATAATTAAGGATCCTCACCACCCAGGACATGCCCTCTTCTCATTACTACTCTCAGAGAGGAGATACAGGAGCTTGAGGACACACACTCAATGTTTCAGGAACAGATTTTTCCCTCTTCTACTATCAGATTTAAGAATGGTCCTGGAAACCTTTATCATTCCCTTACTGTTTTGCTCTCATTACAGCTTTGCTCTCTTTTTGCACTATCCATTCATTTTTTATATAGTTGCTATTGCAACTTATAATTTTTTATGCATTACATTGTACCCCTGTCGCAAAAGAACAAAATTCAGAACATGGGGACATTCGGGGATAGGCATGGATGATAGAAGAATGAAGTGCTATGTGGGTGGGAAGGATTAAATTGATCTTAGGATAGGTTAAAAGGCCAGCACAGCATTGTGGGCCGAAGAGCCTGTATGGTGCTGTAATGTTCTGTGTTCTATATGTCAATGATAATAAACCTAGTTCTGATGCTAATTCACGTTCTGAAAACACAGTTCACGTTAAATTTTGTCAGCCTCTGGAATTTTATAGCATCCTGTCCTCATTGAGAAATAAAGCTGCCAGACATTACAAGATCCAATGTTAGGATCTCAGCCTGTTAACAGCCTAACAGAACATCATCGTCTATTGTCCTTTCTCTACTTCTTTATTCTCTATCGCAATTCAAAGAAAAACATCTTGCACAGTGTTAGCCTTCAGGCATCACCCTACAATAAATATTATTCACATTAGACTTTCAATTGGATGCCAATGAGCTTCTCTATTGAGATTACAGCTAAGCACAACCTGTGATCTATCTCCACTGAAGCAAAGTTAAAGCATCAGTAATCAAACAAAAGCTACCCTGAAAAATTGACTCCTAACTACAAGCACTCTTGTTAAGTCAGTGAAGCGCATTAGAAGGAATTAGTGTCTCTCCTGAAATATTTATTCCTTCACTACAGACATAAACTTCTGGGGCTTTTGTTTTTCAAAGGAAGGCTCAGTCTTGCTGAGCACACATTGAAATTATTTCCGTTCTTTCACATGGAATTACATTTGAGGGCAATATTACCTGTTAATAGAGTCAGAGAGTCAAAGAAAAGTATAGCACAGAAAGGCTTTGGCCCATCTAGTCTGTGCCTACCCATTTAAGCTGCTTTCTTCCATCGGTTTGCACTGGCACCATAGTCCTCCATACCACTACCATCCATGTACCTGTCCAAACTTCTCTTAAACTTTGGAATTTTGCTCTCATGTAGTACTTGTCTCAGCAGCTCGTTTCAAGCTCTCACAACCCTCTGAGTGAAGAAGTTTCCCCTCATGCTCCCCGTAAACTTCTCATCTTTCACCCTTAAACCATGTCCACTGATTGGTTCCCACCCAACTTCAGTGGGAAAAGCCTGCTCACATTTACCCTATCTATGACTCTATCAAATCTCACCTCAATCTTCTACTTCCCAAGAAGTAAAGTCCTAACCTATTCAATCATTCCTTATAACTCAGGTCCTTCAAACCTGGCAAACATCCTTGTAAATTTTCTCTGAACTCTTTCAACCTTATTTACATCATTCCTGTAGGTAGGTGACCAAAACTCCACACAATACTCCAAAATTAGGCCTCACCAATGTCTTGTACAACATCAACATAACATCCCATCACCAGTACTCAATACTTTGATTTGTGAAGGCCAAAAGCTTTCTTTACAACCCGATCTACCTGTGACAACATTTTCAATGAATTATGGATCTGTATTCCCAGATCCGTCTGTTCTACCACACTCCTCAGCACCGTTCTCTTCACTGTGTAAGACCTACCCTGGATGGTCCCACCAAAGTGCAAAACCTCTCACTTGTCTGCATTAAATCCCATCTGCCATTTTTCCAGCTGGTCCAGATCCTGCTACGCCCCCAAAACTGGTGTCACCTGCAAATTTGCTGATGCAGTTAACCACATTATCATCCAGATCATTAATATAGATGACCAACAAAAGCGGATCCAGCACTGATCCCTGTAGCACTCTGCTAGTCACAGGCCTCCAGTCAGAGATGCAACCACCTGCTACAATTCTCTGGCTTCTCCCACAAAGCCAATGTCTAATCCAATTCACTACTGCATCTTGAATGTCGAATGACTGAAACTTCTTGACTAACCTCACATGCAGGACGTTGTCAAATGCCTTGCTGAACTCCATATAGGGAATGTCCACTGCCTTGCCTTCATCAACCTTCCTGGTGGCTTCCTCAAAAAACTCTATAAGATTGTTAGACATGACCTACCATGCACGAGACCATGCTGACTATCCTTAATCAGTCCATGTCTATCCAAATACTTGGATATCTAGTCGCTCAGTATCCCTTCCAATAACTTTCCCCATTACTGATGTCAGGCTCACTAGCCTATCATTTCCTGGATTATTTTTAGAGCCTTTCTTGAACAGCGGAACAACGTCCTCTGGTTCCAATCCTCCAGTAACTCACCTGTCGCTAAGGATGAGTTAATTATCTCTGCTATAGCCCTGGCAATTTCTTCCCTTGCCTCCCGCAGGATCTGAGTGAAAATCTTGTTAGGCCCTGGGGATTTATCCACCCTAATTTGCCTCAGTACAGCAAATACGTCTGTAATCTGTATAAGGTCCATGAAGTTGATGTCACTTTGCCTCACGTCTATAGACTCTGTGTCTGTCTCCTGAGTAAATATAGATGCAAAACTTTTATTTAAGATCTTCTCCATCTCTTCTGGCTCCACACTTGGATTACATTCTGATCTTCCAGAGAACCAGTTTTGACCCTTGTAATCCTTTTGCTCTTAATGTATCTGCAGAATCCCTTAGGATTCTCCTTCACCTTGTCTCCAAGAGGAACTTCATGCCTTCTTTTAGCCTCCCTGATTTCTTCCTTAAGTATTCTCTTACATTTCTTATACGCTGTAAGCACCTTATTTGTTCTTACCTACCTATAACTGCCATGTAGCTCCTTTCTTTTTAGTGAGGGCCTCAATAAATGGAGAAGATAACAGCATCTGTTAATCATAAGCTGGATCAATTTGATCATTACTGGGAAAAATGGTTTAACTACATAATGCCTCATAGGCCTGATTTTATTCTCACAAATCAATGAATATGTTTTAAAAAAAGATCACTCCCTACTTGTACATAGTTCTTTCCTTTTGCTTGTTTTTCCTTTCCACTCTTTTCTATAAGTGTATACCTCAGATAAGTACTTTGTGGAGATTTGTGATATATATGATATATATGTACAATGTCTGAAATACATCTTATGGAAATGTTTGTTTGATGATGAACTTCAAATAAAAAATAAATTACGAAAAAAACCCTCTTGAAAACCAAGGTCCACTACACCTTTTATTTTGACAGGCACATACAAGCTTTGTACTCTCAAAATTTCACTTTCAAAGGCCTCCTGCTTAATAGTTACATTTTTGCCAGAAAACAGCCTGCCCCAAGCCATACTTGCCAGATAGTATAATATCAATTTTGAAATTCCTTCCTCTTTAGCGTCTCAACATATATATTTATTTATTTGCAAGCAACACAAGTGAATCTGCAGATGCTGGAAATAAATAAAAACACAAAATGCTGGCAGAACTCAGCAGGCCAGACAGCATCTATGGGAGGAGGTAGTGACGACGTTTCGGGCCTGATGAAGGGTTTCGGCCCGAAACGTCGTCACTACCTCCTCTCATAGATGCTGTCTGGCCTGCTGAGTTCTGCCAGCATTTTGTGCTTTTATTTATTTACTTACTTATTTTTATATATATTTATATAATTGTAACTTTTAAATCATCTTAATGGAGCATTTTTTTGCAAAACAAGTTTAATGTTTGATATTAACCCAAGTTTGATGTTTATCAGATTCCTGACTGGCATTATGTTTGATTGTAAATTCGACACCTTAACCCTCCCCTTCCATTACGTCAAAAATAATTTACATCCACCCTCTGGATTGTAGCTTGCATTTCCTTCCTCAATTTCCTACTGGGATCTTATGTAATGGGCTTCCTCTGCAAAGATTAAATCCTCATTTAAACAGCACAGCTCCTCAGAGACACAATAAATAGGTACAGCGTCAGAATAAACCTGGTCAGGACAAAACTCTATTTTTTCCAATCTCAGTCCTGAGTCCAACTCTGCTGCCGGATTACCCAAGTGAAATTCAGCAATAGATCAGACATATTTTCCCCAGCTGATTATTGGAACTGTAATATTCATTTCCCTCCAAAAGCACAATGCACCGTAAGCTGAATGCACTTTCTCCAATGCTGCTTACAAGGGTTGAACAACATCTATCCTCTCTTCACTTTGAACAATGCCTCAAAAACCAAGTAACAATGGAGACATACACATACTATGACAATAAATTTACTTTGATCCCTTCCCCCTTCCATCAGGGATTCCTTCTCCTGTCTGCACATCATTATGTTTCATCCTTCTACATCTTACCACAATGTCAGTGACATTCTGATCCATGCTGGTTACCTCAGGGACTGAATTACAATATCCAGACATTGAGCAGAGATGTTCAGTCTCTGAGACTCAAATTTTGCACTTGTTCACATCCCTGTTATTCATACCCTCTCTCTTAACCATAGAGCAGATATGTCCTCACCAATTTTGATTGATTACCACACCACAGCTCCAAAATTAGACTAATGCTTCAGCTGATGCTGTGCAAACGTCAGATTATTGTGTGTTTCCCAGTCTCCAATCACTTAAGTCAGTATCAATCTCGACTGTACTCTCTGCAAAGCCGTTTTATCAACTTTTCATGTTTTTTTTCCAATTTTAAAAGACTCTCCATATTTTCTTCAAGACTATGTACGTTTCTTATTTTTTAAATAAATTCTTTTAGAAACCACTCAGTCATATTCAAGATTTAAAGGCTTGATAGATTTTAGTACAGTCTGGTTGTTAGGTGAAGAAAAGTTAGCATTTGTTTCATCGCAGTGGTCAGTTTATTGACTCAAAGTATCCATGACATTACAGTAGTCTCCAAATCTTTTCCTGCATCATAAAAATGAATACCTTTGTCAGAAGACATAATATAAACAGTGATTGAAAATAAAAAAAAAACACGCAGATGCATGAAGACAGAAATAAAAATACAAGGTTTTGGAAATACTCAAGAGATAAGTCTTTCTGTGGAAAAGAAGCAGTTTATATTTATTTATGACACAACATAAACTATGAAAATGCCCAATCTCTTTCTCTAGCCAGTGCCTCATAAAGGTTCTCAGTTTCTGAAAAATAACTGCTGGAACACACAGAAGAAACAATTTGTCACCGATTGAAGTTTAACATTTGCTGCTGGGAAACTGCAGAGCGCAAGAATAATGATAACTTAAATAATAATAGACTCTCTGGGTTTGCCAAAATATTTCTGGTGGTATCATTTACAGTGTGAAATTTAACTCTATCACACTGCTGCATTATTTCATTAATTTATTACACATTTAATCTTAGTAGCAAACAATTAAATCTTTCAACACAGAATCACACTGAAACAACTGAAATATTCGTTTGCTCCTGATGCAGCCTTCCCTACATCGATGAGACTCGGTGTAAATTGGGGGATTGCTTCGTCGAGCACCTCCACTCCATCCACCTAGGTCAAACTTTCCGGTGGCCAAACATTTTAATTCTGATTCTCATTCCCCTTTTGACCTGTCGGTTCATGGCCGCTTCGTCTACCACAATGCGGCCATCCTTAGGATGAAGAAGCAACTCATTATATTCCACCTGGGTAGCTTCCAACCTGGATGGTATTAATAATGATGTCTCCTTCTGGTACAAGAAAATCCCTCCCCCTCCCCTCTTCTTCTGTTTCCTACTCAGACATCTTACCCTCTTCTCATCTGCCTTTCACCTCCCCCTGGTGTCCCTCACCTTTCTCCTATGGTATACTCTCCTCCCTTCTTAGATTCCTTCCTCTCTAACCTTTCACTTTTCTTACCTACCTGGCTTCACCCATTACCTTCTAGCTATCCTCCTTTCCTCCTACCTCCCCTCACCACCTTCTTATTCTGGTGTCTTCCCCCTTCCTTTCTAGTCCTGAAGAAGGGTCTCAGCCCAAAACTCCAATTGTTTATTCCCCTCCACAGATGCTGCCCGATCTGCCGAGTTCCTCCAGCGTTTTGTGTGCTGTTTTGCACTTCCAGCATCTTCAGAACTTCTCATGTTTATGAACTGAGAAATAAAGATATTTTCCATCTCTAATCCTTAAAGTGACTGCTAGCTGGTGATTAAAACTGAGTGAAATTATTAGATGTTGAATTTGCTACTATTTATGCGGATGACATAGAGATGTGGGATTGAGCTGATCTGTACAAATACAACTGCAGAGTCAGATCAGGTATCTTGAGATCAAAGGGCCCCACAGCGCCATAGCGATAATATGACGCTATTACATCTTGGGATGTTCTGGAGTTCAATTCCGGTGTCATTCTGTAAGGAATCTCTTTATGTCCTTTTCCATGGAATCTGTGCATTTTTGGTGGGTGCTCCAGTTTCCTTCCACACCCCAAAGACATACCAGGTGGATTTATTGGCCATTGTAAATTGTCCCAATCGGGCTTGTCGGGGTTTGCATGGCTCAAAAGGCTGTAAGGGCCTATGGCACACTGTGTTGCTACGTAAAAATAAAAATAAGTCAAAGACGATCAAATCCCCAAAGCTGATTCTCACAACATAAACTCTATAAAATTTGTTTTGTGTAACACATAAAATATTTCTTCAAACCATAAAAGAGAAATTGGCACCAGAGCTTTCTTGATTATGTTCGTGGATTAAGCATCTACAGAGAAATGTTCGGATACAGCTGCCAGATATCATCGGGGTTTATAATCCGTGGTGCGGATGTGAATCACATGACAGGAATTTACTGGGAACAAAGTATGCGCTTTCCTCACATGATGAAGGGGACAGTTTCATTTTTAAAAATAGTATCATGCTCTGTCAGTAGAACTAGCTGTGAATAGTTCAGTGAAATGGCTATGCCACAGATCAGATGCCGAGAACCAACAGCAACAGGGAGAAAATTAAAGAGTATACTGTTTGGTGTGGCTGGTAGTATTAGTATGCAAGATATTACCAACGTGTGTGGTATAATTCATCCATGATGTAATGGATATGGCACCAAAGGTGACAAACATTTAAATTTAAGAGGTATGTTGAATTTACTGAATAGAAACAATGAAATCTGGTACCTGCTTTAACAGCCATTTCACACTGAGGGAATAAAATATTACCTCAGTTTGTAGACCACATGCAGCCCACAAGTTAAAGTCAGGTTTTATTATTTCATAATTACCTCAAAATGTCTGGGCAAGTGTTTCAAATTACTTGCATCTTTCTTGTTACCATAATAGACCCCACTGCAAGATTATGTTACTAATCACATCTCTCACTGAAATTGCTGTGTGGTTCAACGCTTCAGTTTTAAACAGCCACTGAATGTTTCTGTCTACTGCAGCCTACATACAGGAAAAAGAAAATTACTGGCTGTAGCAAACTATAAATCAAGTTAAGCAGAATAAGCTCTGCTTCTCGCATTGGCAAACAATTCATCAAATTTAAACTAACAGCTGTTAATTCAAGCATATTGACCACATCATTACAAAAGAGTCTCTCATGCACAAACTGAAATTCTGATGTTTTTACACTAATGCTCATATGGAATCTTCCACTCTTATTCAATGTCACGACATGTGTACAGGACATATAGTGTAACAAAATTAATCTTGTTGCATACCTTGGGGCTCCATGGCTCCCATAAATTCATGACTGACTGCGTTCTTATCTCAAGGATACAAAATGTACCTTGTCAGTCTTGCTTTAAAGGGAATACAGGACAGATCTGAAGGAACAGCACTGTGAACTCAAGTATCCAGCATTCATGCCCAAATAAGTGAGGCATTGTTGAATCGTACCATCACAAGGTAACTCTTAATACTGGTACCTGATCAGTGCCACCCTGCCAAGCACCTATTTGTTATAGTCCAAACACTCACAACTACATCCCCCATTGCATTTCAATAAAAGACATTCACTCTGTCTGCGAGCTGAACGCTGTTGTGTTGGGAATTTGATCTGCTGTTGAGTGGGCAGACTGAGAACGTGGCCAACGTGATCTGGGGCTCAAGACTGCACCCTTGCTGGAATAGTGAGTGTAAGGCTATTACTGGGGATCAGTGTGATTGCTGGGCGTCACTCTTAGTGTTGACAAACCATTCTTATCCAATAATCCTTCTAATCATCTCCTGTTGGATATGACGGAAGCTGCTGTCTCCCCTCTCTTTGACTGAGGGAAGATTTTGCTCTGCATTGAACTCATCACTGAGTTTGTTATTACGGTGTGTGAACATTCCTGCCAGGTTCCAGGCACAGCATTGGTCTCAGTAATCTCAGTAATCCACCTTTCTACATACAATGCTATCCACTTAATACTAATGCATCATGATGCTAAGCTAGGTAGCAATGTTCTACTGGCACTTTTGAAACACGCTAAATGGAAAAACTTTCCTTTTTAACACATAACTTCCAATTTGCTTTCCTTTGAGGTTACGTCCCTTCAATCCTGTTTGCTTGGTGTTCTTCGCGAACAGAAGGATAAAGCAACATCAATGCAGAGCATCTCTACAGCTGCCTTCAAAATACTTCTCTCACCTACCCATCATGTCACCCTCCAACGGTATACATTTACATTCCTGCTCAATGAACCCAGCCAGCCAAATATATTTGTCCTTCAATTGAGCCTGTTCTCCATTGTTCTAATTGAAAACAATGCACACTTGTTATCCACAAAGATCATAATTCGTGGTCTTTGTGGACGTGGACAGCATTAGGTAGTGTTAGTCGATTAGAAAATAAATAGCTAGTTGTCACAGTATGCTTTCGAACAGGAGTTCCCAACTTGGGTCCATGGACACCTCAGTTAATGGTAGGGATCCATGGCATAAAAAAGGTTGGGAACCCCTGCTTTAGAGCAACTGAGAAAATCTCAGGATTGTGGATCAAGACTCCATGTTATTCACCACCTACATTTACGTATATTAGGAACTTGCTGCAGTGTGTTGGTCAGGATGCAAAAATGCAACAAAAATAACAACATTCAACAATTATAAAGAACAAAATATGAAAGTAAAGTTAGAGGTTAAAGTACAGATATGGAATAAAAATGTCTTTATTTACTTATCTAGATACAGCATGGAGCAGGCCATTCTGGCTCTTTGAGCCACGCCACCCAGCAATCCCCCAATTTAATTCTTGCCTAATCCTGGTATATTTACCATGACCAACTAACCGACAAACCTGCAGGCGTTTAGACTATGGGAGGAAACCGAAGTAACTGGAGGTAACCCATGTTATGGGGAGAACATACAAATTCCTTACAGGCAGCGATGGGAATTGAACCCAGGTTACTGGTACTGTAAAATGTTGTGCTACCCACTATGCTACCGTGCACCCCCCCCCCCCCAATAAATACCAACAAGTATTTACAACATAAGCAGCATTATAAAAGGTGGTTTGAAGTGTTTACAATGCTGTAAATTAAGGAGAGTAATAGATAGAGGGGGTGAGGGTGGGGATAACTAGAGTGGATGATCAGATTAACTGGCTGGGGGAAAGAGATTTTTAAGATGGAATGGGTTTTTTTTATTAGTCCTATAGCACTTTCCAGAAGGTAGTTTCATAGGATCAGCGGTGACTTCATAACCTTCATTGATAAAATACTGCTCTATTTTGAGGAAAGCAGCACCATTTACAATCTGAAACATCAAAGCTTAAAAATCAGGCATTTCATGGCTGTGATTCATCACTGCCTGAAATTACAGCTCAGCACATATTTCTCCAGTCATGAGCAATGAAATGTGAGAAAGCAACCTTCATGATCTGAGTTGTGTGATACTTATGTTCGGAATATGTTCAAAAAATAAAGTGAACTAAACAGAGAATGATATGAAGAATAAACACAGGAGATTCTGTAGAGGCTGAAAATCTTGAGAAACACACAAACAGCTGGAGGAACTCAGCAAGACGGGCAGCATCTATGGAGGGGAATACACAGATGAAGTTTCGGGCTGAGCCACTTCATCAGGTCCAAATGATGGATCTCGGCATGAAACACGGACTGTTTATTCCCCTCCATAGATGCTGCCTGATTTGCACCGGCATTTTCTGTATGTTCCTCCAGCATTTTATGTGTGATCCCATCAATGCAATGCACAATAGGAAATGCAAAAAACCTACTGCTGGAAGAATGCAGTGGGTCAAGCAGTATATGTGGAGGTAAAGAGATGGTTGATGTTTGGAGCCAAGGCTCTATATCATGGTATAACAGGTTTGTGGATTTTGTAAGGGTCTTACATTTTGAAATCACCAGAAAACACACCAAACTAGTAACCATTGAAAAAGTTTCTGGTAACTAGAGATTTTTTAAAAAGTTCACTGCTATCAATGTTCATGCACATTTAAAAACTATCTTCAGGTGGCATTCAACCAAAAATGACAAGGTGATGTAGATATCACATTAGCTTGCCCCACAATTAGTGCAAGGAGTTAAACTGAGATGCATTTCCTTTGTTTGCAATCGTCTGCTAATTTTGGGTTCACAGTAATGACGTAATAGTCACTAACCACAATCTGATTCATCGGACCAGTCTCCACAATCATCGTCACCGTCACAATGGTATATGTCAAGAATACAGCGCCCATAAGCACATTGAAATTCCTCCATACTGCAGTTGGTAATAGGAACTTCGGCAGCTGAAAAAAAAGATCAAAGCAAATCTTAATTAGGCATGATGTTATCTGGGAATGTCATCTGTCTTATTACCTATTCTCTCTTTTCAGATTATTCTGGAACTTCCTGTCAACTAGGTCTATCAATTTGAAATGACATACTGCCCCATGACAAAAGTAAGCAGGACGTAATAAAGCTTACAGATGGATTGCTCTGTGGAAATGATGGTAATATTAAATCATCACAATGGCTGTGTGAATCACTTTGACAATATTAATTCTGCTATAATTCCCAGAATACTAACCAGCACTACTGATGCTCATGTTTAGTGGAGGAACTGAGAGGAGGTGAGTTTCACAAGTGAGTGAACGTGTATAATTCTACCAGGAAGAAAGAGGTAAATAACATCAGCTTCTTCTTCTTCTTCATGTGCCTTGCGCGTTACACGCTTGATGGAACGATCCCTCACAGTGTCAATGATATCTCGCACATTTACATTTGTTAGTTCTTTCACAGTGAGCCATATATTTTCTTCTCTGCCTTCCTCTTCTGTGTTTCCCAGGCGTACGGCCTTGCAATGTCAGGCATTCTATTTCTCCCTTTCTGATGACGTGGCCCAGGAAATCAAGTTTCCTCTCACTTAATGTTCTCATTAAAGATCTTTTTGTATGTAGAATACCAATTTTCACTTAATAATAAATTGCTGCATAAAATACAAAATTTGGTATTGTTTATATTGTACACAAAATTAAGATCCTTCACTCAGTAAGATAGTGAGCTTCACATGCATAGCAACCTGCTCATTACTTAGAATTTAAAGAAATCTGGCTATCTCACAGCCAGACAGATTTTCAAGATACGTCTGATACATTATCTTATTTCTTTTGATTTATTTAGAGATACAGCGCAAAACAGGCAATTCCAGCCTAACGGACTCCACCACCCAGCAACTCACCTATTTAACATTAGTCTAATCACAGGAGAACTTATAATAACCAATCCACCTATTAACCGGTACACCTTTGGACTGTGGGAGGAAACTGGAACACCCGGAGCTGTCACAGAGTGAATGTACAAACTCCTTCTGGACGGTACCAGGATTGAACTCTGAACTCCCAAGCTGTAATAGCGTCACACTAACCACTACAATACCAAGGTGGGTAGTGACTTGCAGCGCTGGGGGATCAATATTCTAACCTGTCTCAAATTCGGAAAAGTGGAGGAATGCATTGTAAATGAATGCTCCAAAAAAGCAAAATGTAGTCAAGTGTTCGAAGTGACTGCAGTGTAAAACAATTCCTGATGTGTATACAATATCAGTCCTCACATGTTCAGAATTATCTAATCTGAAAAACTGCTGGAAATTTACTTCTAAATTTTACTATTAATAAGTCAAGATACTTAAGTAGTCAAAACAAAACCATTTCTGCACTGATTAATAAAGAGTTTGGATGCTTTACTCATTAGTCTGTTGGTTCATAGGAAATGATTTTAGTAGAAATTACAAACAAGAGAAAATCTGCAGATGCTGGAAATCCAAGCAACACACACAAAATGCTGGAGGAACTCAGCAGGCCAGACAGCACTATGGAAAAGAGTACAGTTGATGTTTTGGGCAGGTCCTGCTGAAAGGTCTAGACCCAAAATGTCAACTGCACTTTTTTCCACAGACGTTGCTTGTCCACAATTCTGAAAACAAACTAATTAAGCAAAAATTGAAAATGAGTGACAATAGTTGCACAGAAACCTGACCAGTTATTTCACCATCTGTGGTAGAGAGCAGTTAATAAAATTTATGGTTTTGTGTATGTGCCAGATGTCAAGCAGTTCTAGTATTTATGACATCATATGATAGGACAAATACTGATATAATATCATAGATAAATTAATGAGTCTTCTCACATTTTTCTAATTTTTATGTTTCGTTTGCTCTATGTGTTTCAATAACATTTTGTAAACAGTGGTGATTTTTTAAAATCGATTTAATACTGACTTATGTAAAATATGGTTATGGCAAATAGTAGTTCAAAAATAATTTCAGGGTGTTGGTTTCTGCTTAAGCTTGCAATTATGGAGCATATTGACAGCTTGTGGCAGATGCCAAATTTTTTGTGGCTTATGTTGTTACTCCTAAACAATCCACCACTGCCCCAAGATGATTTTAAACACCAATAAAACCTCAACAGATAAAATTTATCTGACAAAAAACCATGCAAATAACCTGACAAGATTCTCAAACTATTGCTTTAATCTTGTTGACCCACAAAGGAAATCTACACTGCACAGAGCCATAACACTCTGAAAACAAACATGGATTGATTCAATTTGGAGCAAGTCACTCTGGTTAAGGTTTGAACTGAAGCTTACATACACTGTCATTGATATGATTCCCCACTGCTCTTCCTTGCAAACATTAACCATGAGCTGATTTGACAGATTGCCAAAAGTGAGAAGCAGTATAAAATTCTTTGTAATTTTGATAGAAAAGATCCCCTGTGAACCATTTTTAAACTCAGCCACAAATGACAGCTGTGTTTTATCAAAAGGAATGTATAAAATGCAGTTCTGGTGAAAACAATTATCGATGTGCACAATTCCAACATTTCAGTCCTTACGCATGCCACCTGCGTGCTGTAAAGAGAATATCTGGCATTTCCCCCTTTGATATGAAAGCTTTGATCTTATCTGCTGTCAACGATTGTATTGACATTCGCTAAGCTATTGATGAAAACTGCACACAGAGGTTTAACCACTACTCGTCATTCGTCCTTCTTAAAGGCGCCACATCTTTCTTACAAAAGATGGTGGCCAGAAGGTAGCCTCAAAATGCTGTTCATTTCAAATGTTGAACCAGGTACCATGAGGAGCCAGATTTATAAGGATCAAGGCAGTGCAGAGAAAGATTCTAGCAAAACTTATAGACTTAGAAGGCTTTTCAGTAATAAGATTACAATTCCTTCCACTCTTTATACAGACTAATACAATATACCATTCAATTTTGAACCTGGCAATTGATTCCTTTTATTGACGGAAAGCAAGTTTAAACTTTGGTTGGTGGGAGAGGGGAAACCAATTATATTAACAGACAAAGAGGTAATGAAGAACAGTCCACCAAATTTTTTCAGGGTAGATTTGACCCGTAAAAAAATTCAAAAGCCCTCTCCCTCAAGTGTTCTCTCCTTATCTATTATTTTGTTCTTAATTTGGTTCTTTCTCACAAGCATCTACAGTTAAACAAACAAGGAAAACAGAAAAATTAAAAATAAAACGTTAAAAAAATCAATGAGAGAAAAAATAGGAGACAAGAACTATAATCTTAAAAAGAATCAATATTGTGTCTTTAGACTTACATGGACTCCTCAAATGATCCTAGAAAAATACTGGTAAGAATCACTCTTTCTACAGTGATGAAAGTAGCGATAGTTTTCACTGGTTACTCTTGGGTCAGTCAGACACATAAGGAAGTACTGATAGACTTGCCATTAAATGACTTATAGTTAATTTTGGGGGTCATTGGTATTTCCTATAATGAGATGACAAAAACTAAACATAACACTCCGAGCGTGGTCTAACAGACTTTTATAGAGCTGCAATATTACCTTGTTGCTCTTGAACATAAACCCTGACTAATGATAGCCAATACACCATACACCTTCTTAACAGCTCAACTTGAGCTGCAACTTGGACATGAGAGCTTAGGAGATGATGGTGCCTAACGGCAACTCCTTCACTTGCACCTTCAGAAACAGCTCTAATTCTGTCTTTAATATCTCTATTTTTCCCTTTCAGGGTTCTCTTGAAGACCCTGACAAGCTGACTTCGGTTCTTTGTGGGAATGGGACCCGCTCTTGGGGTCTCATGACCGGCCATTATTTGATATGCCAAGGACGCGGCCTAGAAGATCAGCTCGCCTTCCGAGTTTCGGGATCTCCTGGCTCTGGAGACGGGCAGACTCGAGGTCGGTGCCTCTGCAGGAAATCGGTGTGTCATGGGAGACGGAAGATCTCTGGCTGTGTGCCCAGAGACCCGAGTTCCTTTGGCACAGAGCTCGGCAAAAGCGATGCGACGGACTTTTAACATCGTTAATCAGCCTGTTGTTTCAGAGCTGTTTGTTATGTCTCCCCTCTCACTGTGAAACGGAGACAACTCTTTCTCCCCTCTTAGGGAGAGAGAGAGCCTGTGGTATGTTGAATACTGGATGAACGAGTAGTCTTTGGGGTACTGCAAGTCTGTCTTTATTGATGCTTTGCTGCAAGCTTGAGTGTTCAGCAGAGGGGCGCCAATACTTCTTTTGCTAGTGAGGGAGGGGGGATAGTTGCTTTGCTGCTGCTTACACGTGGGGGCTCCGGGGGCTTGGGGTTCTAACATCTAATTATCATTCATTCTTTGGGGCACTTCTCTGTTTTTGTGGATGGTTGTGAAGAAAAAGAATTTCAGTATGTATATTGCACACATTTCTCTGACATTAAATGTACCTGTGAAATCTTTGAAGACCCCCCTGTTCCTCCACACTGCTAACAATCCTGCTATCAACCCTGTACTCTGTTCTTAAGTTCGACCATCCTAAATGTATCACTTCACACTTTTCCGGATGGAATTCTATCTGCCACTTCTAGGCCTATCAGTGTCCCGTTGTAACCTATAACAGCGCTAGCCACAACACCACCAACCTTGTAATCTGCAAAGTCTTCTACTTTCTCATCCAAGTAACTTGAGAAAAAAAAGATCAGAAAGAGCAGAGTCCAAAAATAGATCCCTACGGAACACCACTGGTCACCAACCTCCAAGCAGAATACATACCATCCACAACTCTCTGCCTTCCAGGACAAACCTTGTCTGCATCCGCCTGATTCCCTGGATCCCATGCCTCCTGACTTTCTGAGTGAGCCTATGACAGAGAACCTTATCAAATACCTTACTATAATCCATACACACCATCCACTGCTCTAACTTCATCAATTTGTTTTGTCACTTTCTCAAAGAATCCATCAGGCTCGTAGGGCACAACCTGCCCTCACAAAATCATGCTATTTTTAACCAGGCCATTATTCTCCAAATGCTCATAATTCCCGTCTCTAAGAATCTTCTCCAATTGTTTTCTTACCACTCACTGGTCTGTAATTTCCAGTGCTATCACCTTTCTTCAACAAAGGAATAACACTTACCACCTTCCAGTCTTCTGGTACTACTACTACTGTGGACAGTGAGGATGCAAATAGCCTGGGGTATATTCTCTCCAGCTCTGGGGACGTATCTATCCTAATCATTTTCAAAAGTTCCAGCACCCCCCCAAATAAATAAATAAACAAACAAACTGTATTTATATGTTTGGAGATACAGTGCGGAAAAAGCCCTGGTAACTCTCTAGAACTCTGTCTGATCCTTGCTTCTTAAATGTTAAGTAAGCTTCTTTCTTCCTCTTGACTAGATGCTTCGCATTTCCTGTCAACCATGGTTCCTTTACCCCATAAACCCTTTTCTTGCCTTAATGGGACAAACCTATGCAGAAGACTGGGGCTGAGAGGAAAATTGGGTTGGCCATGAAAAATGGCGAAGCAGACTCAATGGGCCAAATGGTCTAATTTTGCTCCTATATCTCACGGTCTGATAGAACCCCATGCAAGTGCTCCCAAGACAATCTCCACAATTCCATCACGTATTTTTCCAACTTATGCTCCAAAGTTCCTGCCTAATAGCATCATAATCCTCTCTCCCCCAATTAAATGCTTTCTAAAACTTCCTGCTTCTATCCCTCTCCACGGCTATGGTAAAGGCTAGGGAGCTGTGGTTACTGTCTTTGAAATGCTCACCCACAGAGAGATCCATCACATGACCAAGTTTATTGCCTCATACCAGATCAAGAGTGGCTTTCTTCTTTAGTCAACCTGTCCACATATTGTGTCAGGAATC
The DNA here is from genome assembly GCF_048418815.1 of Hemitrygon akajei. Lineage (NCBI taxonomy): Eukaryota > Metazoa > Chordata > Chondrichthyes > Myliobatiformes > Dasyatidae > Hemitrygon > Hemitrygon akajei. Next base: position 162,479,251 of record NC_133129.1, on the reverse strand, counting down.
TTTCAAGGATGCACCTGGCAAATTATACCTCATTGACACCTTTTGTGCTAAGAAAGTGCCGATCAACATTGGGGAAGTTGAAATCACCTGTGACAGCAACGCTGTTATTTTTGCAGCTTTTCAAAACCCTTCTCCTGATCTGTTACTACTGGAGGGTCTATAGAATACTCCCAATAGAGTGCTTGCACCCCTCCTGCTTCTGACTTCCACACACGCTGACTCAGTAGACGATTACTCAGCGACAGGTTACTATCGATGTAATGCTCCTCAGACAGGATGAAGAGGTCAATACTCCCCAATGCCATTAGGCTTTACAATTCTACCGCCAGGACTTAAGAACTTTTTAAAAGCTATTATTAATGCTTTTTGAGATAGTGATTTAGATGCATATCATATTTTTTACTGAGTTAAGTATTGTATGTAATTAGTTTTGCTACAACAAGTGTATGGGACATTGGAAAAAAAGTTGAATTTCCCCATGGGGATGAATAAAGTATCTATCTATCTATCTATCTCACCATGACGTCCTCATTTTTTCCAGCTGTGATACTATCCCTAATAACCTATGCAACTCTCCCACATCTTTTACCTTCCTCCCTGTTCCTTTTGAAACATCTAAACCCCAGAATCTCTAGCAGCTATTCCTGCTCTTATGACAACCAAGTCTCTGTAATGACCACAACATCATAGTTCTATGTATTAATTCATGCTCCATGTTCATCACCATTGTTCCTGATAAATTGAACTCATCCAGCTGACTGCAATTATGCCCTATATACTTCCTCTGATTCCTAACAGTCTCTCTATACACTACATCTACCTGTATACTAACCATCCCATCTTCTGACCTATCAACACACACAAAATGCTGGAGGAACTCAGCAGGCCAGGCAGCAGCTCTGGAAAAAAATATATAGTCGACATTTTGGGCTAAGACCCTTCATGAGTCCTGACGAACAGTCTCGGCCTGAAACATCGACTGCACTCTTTTCCATAGATGCTGCCTGGCCTGCTGAGTTCCTCCACCATTTTTTGTGTGTTGCTTGGTTTTTCAGCATTGGCAGATTTCCCCTTGTTTGTGCTCTGACCTATCACTCCAGTTCCTATCTCCCTTCCCAACAGCTCGAGCAAACCTGCCCACAAGGATATTTATATCCCCCGAGTTCAGGTGTAACCCATTCCTTTTCAACATGTCATACTTACCCCAGAAGAGATCCCAAAGACTCACAAATCTGAAACCCTGTCCCCTGCACCACTTCTTTAGCTGGATATTCATCTGCCATATCATTCTATTCCTTGCCTTACTGGCATGTGGCACAGGCAGAAATCTAGGGATCACTACACTTGAGGTCCTGCTTTTTCACTTCCTACCTAGCTCCCTATATTCACTTTTCAGGGCCTCATCCAGTATCTTTTGTACGTTGTTGGTACCAATATGAACCATGACCTCTGGCTGCTCCTTAATAATGTTGTGGACCCTATCTGAGACGTCCCTGATCCTGGCACCCAGGAGGCAACATAGCATCTGGGTATCTCTCTCACATGCACACAATCTCCTGTCTGATCCCCTAAATATTTAATCCCCTTTCACCACCATCTCTCCTCTTGCCTTCTGAGGCAAAGAACCATACTTGAGACCAGAAACCTGGTTGCTGCAGCTTTCCCCTGGTATGTTCTACCCCCTACCCCCAGAGCAGTGTCCAGAGCAGTATACTTGCTACTGAGGAGGGTTACCTCAGGGGTATTCTGCACTATCTGCCTGTTTCCTTTCCACCTCCTGACAGTCATCCTGTTACCTGTCTCTTGCAACTTAGGAGTGTCTATCATCTCCTTGTTCTCCTAAATGAGCCATATGGCATCCCCCTGCAGCTCCCTCATGCAGCCTGGAAGTAGTGGCACCAAGATGCACTTCTTGCAGATCAGAGAGACTGGTTATCTCCACATCTTGCATGACGAGCACACCATTGACCTCGAATCCATTCTCCCTACTCTAGCAAGGCACTAAGAAAGAAAGAATGAGAAACTTGACAGAAAACTCATCCTAGCCTCTACCCAATGATCCCAGGCTCCACAGAAAATCTCAACAGGACCCGCTTGCTTTTAAATCTGGTGCCTACTCACCACAAGTGCACACACTGTCCTAACTCTAAGATAAACAGGAATGGGGCCACAGTGCAGAGAGCTCTCAGCTTGTTTTTTGTTTCCCGCAGCAGAGCTTTTTAAGAACCTAAGCTTACCCTTCCCAGTGATTACCAACTCATTGTTATGTCACTGCAAGAGCTTCTTCCTGGAGACGGGTTCATCCATCAAAGTCAACCAAGAAAAATCAATGGCTCACCAAGCTGCATCAGCAATAACAGAAGAACAAACTTGCATACAGTACGTCTTCCATTGTCTTAGAATATTTACTGCTTTTTACAGCCAATAAATATTTCTGAAGTCACAGTTGGGAAACATGACACAAAGGGAACAGAAATACCAAGGTCATTCATTAAAATCATGGATGAGATTTTACCTCAGTGCCATTTTTCCTGTATTAACCCCATATCTCGTAATTCCTAGTACATTTAAAAATGTATCAATCTCTGTTCTGAATATACTCAGCAACCATATTTCTCAACTAGAAAACTCCAAGGGTGAAGGAATCCACATCCTAAACGGCTGACCCCATTACTTGAGACCATGACTTTTGACTCTACGCATCGCAGCCAGGAAAAATATCATCCCAACATGTTCTCTGAAATTCCTTTTTGTAATTTTTTACATTTCAGTGTTACAGGGTAATAACTGTTTCAAGAACAGGTATTACCCTTCAACCATCAGGTTCCTGAACCTAACAACTTCACTCACCTCAAACCCCGAAGTGATTCCACAACCAATGGACTCACTTTCAAGGAATCTATAACTCATGTTTTCAGTATTATTATTGTTATTGTTATTATTATTATTATTTTCTTTCTTGGTATTTGCACAGTTTATCTTCTTTTGCACATTGATTGTTTGCCATTGTTAGTGTGTTGTTCTTCATTGAATCGATTGTATTTCTTTGTTCTAGTGTGAATGCCCACAAAAAAATGAATCCCAGGATAGTTTCTAAAAACATATACATACTTTGACAATGCATTTACTTTGAATACATCAGTGGGGTAATTCCTCATTCTTCTGAACTCGAGAGTGCCGATTCTGTCTGTACATTAACTGAAGAATATTAGGAGTCTGGGAGAACCACAATTCTCTTTGAATAATGCACAGAGTGTTTTATTTCGTATGGGTGAGGATATGGAAACTGGGATTATGGATCAATTCTCAGGTGTGGTATTTGAAGCGATGAGATAAGAGGGTTACCCCTAAATTGAGAGTGATGACTAAAGACAGCAAAAAACTGGATTTAGCACGTCTGTCTCCTTAAACCTATACAATGAATACTATTTGATGGTTTCATAGACTACAGAGGGGTATATGTGGAGCTGAAGGTTTCCGAAGCAGAATTTCATTGTCAATATTACAGACACCATTTTTAAGAATTTTTTTGAAAGACAACCTAACTAAGACAAGCTTTATGTGCTTCTGAGGAAGCCAGGTGTTTATAATGACAAGAACTTCCATCCTCTATCAAAAGAACATTGCAATACACAGGAATCTGACTGTCATCTCAAACATATTTTGAGTTGGTGTACTGTTCTAATGTTCCACACCCATCAGTTTGCATCACTGAACACATCTATTTACACTTACACCCGACACATTATTAGTACCTACTCATTTTCATAATTACATACCTGTTGAACCACATTGCACCAGGTAATACATGGCAAATATATGCCTATTCAAATGACACAAAAAGATAATTGAAACATACCGAGAAAAACAATATTTTGGCAGAACTGCAATGTTGGGCCCATGTGGGTTTGGAACATCTAAGGCACAGAAACAATCCAGTTGGTCTAACCAGTCTATGCTGACAATTAGGCTGTATTAAAAACTTCTCCCATTCCTCCTTCCTCTGACTTTGATCTCATCACCCTTCTTGCACTTACTCATCCTCTGGTTAAATGCAACTGCACTTCCCAACTTAACCATGTACTGTGAAACTGAGTTCTAAGTGCTCAGAGTAACCTCACCACCTTGTTCGATACCTCAATGACTAACTCATTTCACTGTCCGATTCACTCTAGCCTGTAGATGCAACTCTCTCTCTCTGCCCACGATTATCAAAAGCTTTCAGAATTTCATTGGCTCATGCTTTTTCCCCTTTCAATCCTATTTATCGTTTTTTTTCTCTCTGAGAGCTATAAACTTACATTTCTGCTCTCATGCTTGTGAGGTTTTTTTGCATTCTCTCTGTCTCCGGTGTCTATAGGCTAAAATAATGACTAGTACTATGCAGGGTACTTCAAGGGCAGTCTAAACAAAGCTTGCTACAACTCTGAAATATATTTTCTACTTTTCAATTCTATACCTCTGGAAATAAACAGTTTACGCTTTGCTTTTTTATGTCCTCATTGCTCTGATTTGTATATTTATATTCCTTTAACTTTTTTATTCCACTTGAATTCCAAACAAGACATGACTTTTATCTTTCTCAGCAAAACATAACCTAGGCTGAAATTTGCCATATATTTTCCCATTCTGCAAGTGACATATGGCATTAGCCCTTCAGTCCACTGAACCTGTACTGACCATCGTGGGTCCTAAGCTCCGCATCTTTTTTTACATTTTCCCTATATTCTCATGAACTCCCCCCAATTCTACCACTGAACTCCATACTAGGAAGCACTTATGGTGGTCAGTTACCTACCAGCCCGCTACATTTTGGAATGTGGGAGAAAACCAGAACACCTGGGAAGAACTGGCAAACGCCATAGAAACAAACACTGGAGGTCAAATTGAACCAGGCCTGCTGAAAACGTGAGACAACAGCCCTACCAGTTCTGCTGCCTACTGGCTTTCCTAACAAAGAAATCTTCACATTCACTGAGAGGATGCACAAATTAAAAGGGATAGAGAGGGAGGAAAGGGGAGGAGGGGTGGCATTACTGATCAGGGATACTATTACAGCTACAGAAAGGGTGGGTAATGTAGCAGGATCCTCTTTTGAGTCAGGATGGGTGGAAGTCAGAAACAGGAAGGGAGCAGTTACTCTACTGGGGGTATTCTATAGGCCCCCTGGTAGCAGCAGAGATACCGAGGAGCAGATTGGGAGGCAGATTTTGGAAAGGTGCAAAAATAACAGGGTTGTTATCATGGGTGACTTTAACTTCCCTAATATTGATTGGCACTTGATTAGTTCCAATGGTTTAGATGGGGTAGAGTTTGTTAAGTGCATCCAGGATGGATTCCTGTTACAGCACGTTGACAGGCCGACTAGGGGGAATGCCATACTCGATCTAGTATTAAGTAACGAACCGGGTCAGTTCACAGATCTGTCAGTGGGTGAGCATCTGGGGGACAGTGATCACCGCTCCCTGACCTTTAGCATTATCATGGAAAAGGATAGAATCAGAGAGGACAGGAAAATTTTTAATTGGGGAAGGGCAAATTATGAGGCTATAAGGCTAGAACTTGCGGGTGTGAATTGGGATGATGTTTTTGCAGGGAAATGTACTATGGACATGTGGTCGATGTTTAGGGATCTCTTGCAGGATGTTAGGGATAAATTTGTCCCAGTGAGGAAGATAAAGAATGGTAGGGTGAAGGAACCATGGGTGACAAGAGAGGTGGAGAATCTAGTCAGATGGAAGAAGGCAGCATACGTGAGGTTTAGGAATCAAGGATCAGATGAATCTATTGAGGAATATAGGGTAGCAAGAAAGGAGCTTAAGAAGGGGCTGAGGAGAGCAAGAAGGGGGCATGAGAAGGCCTTGGCAAGTAGGGTAAAGGAAAACCCCAAAGCATTCTTCAATTATGAGAAGAACAAAAGGTTGACAGGAGTGAAGATAGGACCGATTAGAGATAAAGGTGGGTAGATGTGCCTGAAGGCTGTGAAAGTGAGCGAGGTCCTCAATGAATACTTCTCTTCGATATTCACCAATGAGAAGGAACTTGATGACGGTGAGGACAATATGAGTGGCAGGATACTTGGTAGTGTGGAGGAGCAGAGGGATAATGTCCACAGATCCCTGAAAGTTGCCTCACAGGTAGATAGGGTAGTCAAGAAAGCTTATGGAGTGTTAGCTTTCATAAGTCAAGGGATAGAGTTTAAGAGTAGTGGGGTAATGATGCAGCTCTATAAAACTCTGGTTAGGCCACACTTGGAATATTGTGTCCAGTTCTGGTCACCTCACTATAGGAAGGATGTGGAAGCATTGGAAAGGGTACAGAGGAGGTTTACCAGGATGCTGCCTGGTTTAGAGAGTACGCAGTATGATCAGAGATTAAGGGAGCTAGGGCTTTACTCTCTGGAGAGAAGGAGGGTGAGAGGACACATGATAGAGATTTACAAGATATTAAGAGGAATAGATAGAGTGGACAGCCAGCGCCTCTTCCCCAGGGCACCACTACTCAATACAAGAGGACGTGGCTTTAAGGGGGATAGTTCAAGAGGGATATTAGAGGAAGTTTTTTACTCAGAGAATGGTTAGTGCGTGGAATGTACTGCCTGAGTCTGTGGTGGAGGCAGATACACTAGTGAAATTTAAGAGACTATTAGACAGTTATATGGAGAAATTTAGGGTGGAGGGTTACATGGCAGGCAGGGTTTAAGGGTCGGCACAACATTGTGGGCCGAAGGGCCTGTACTGTGCTGTATTGTTCTATGTTCCATGTTCTATGTAAATTCCGAAAAGACAGCACATAGTCTGGTGCTAGGAGGTTGTGGTTCTAAAAGCTCATAATTTCTCACCTATGTTTACAACTGGTGTCATCTTGAAATTTCAAAATTCTGCTTTTAATTCAAAATTCAAAGCAGTGGATAGAACAGTGATTTTTTTTTAGCAAATTCCATTTCTGGACATTAATCTCAACATAACTATCATGTATCTATGATATCAACCTCCTTTACTAATTCAAATATTTCAATCAGCCTGGTCAAATAAATAGTAACTTTCTGAATTCCATACTGAAAATAGCTGCAGTCTTCTTTTTAATTTTTTTTCTTGCTAGTATTTGTTTATTATTGTCATATGTATCAAAATACAGTGAAAATTTGTCCTACATGCTGTTCATACAGGTCAATTCATTATACACTGAGGTACAACAAGGTAAAGCATTAGTGTAGAAGTGGAAAGACTACAAAGAAACTGCAGTGCAGGTAAACAAAGTATAAGGTCATTATGAGGTGGATTGTATTATCAATATTACATCTTACTGTACCAGGCTGTTCAATATGTGTAGACTGTGCAATGGTTTGTGGGAAATGTTGTGCTGTCCTTCATAAATACGGATAACACATCCGCTGTGCGTTGGGTTTGTGGTACTGCACCATTTTTAGCAATGAACCCTCATTTTTTCCTGCACATCTGCAACCTTTTCTTTGGGTTATTTTAGAACGTGCTAATAACTTGCACGTTGGTAAACCGTTCAGCTTAAATGATTAAGCGTTTAAACGATGAGCTATTGGCTGTGGAAAGGAGTTGAAGAGGAGGCATGGTTCCTCAGAAAACCACCACTAAAGCATCAGGCATCACTCAATTATGTTGGACCTTTGCCATTTCTAAGAGCCAAATGATTCTATTCCAAGAACTCTATTTATCCTTAAGTTAACTAGTTTCTGATGTAGTAAAAGAGACTAAAATATGCTTTCTAACCTTTTAATGTTCTCAATACAGCCTCAGAGATCATCTGTGAAAGCCATAAAAGAAATTGAGAACTTCTATTTGCAATGTTCATATAACAAAAGGTGTTGTCCCTATAAATACTGTGGTTTCAGGATAAACAGAGTCGGTAAAATACGAAGTATTAATCTGGTCATTGGGTTGAGATTCTAAATTGGAGAAAGTCCAAATTTGATGCTAACAGAAACGATCTGGCCGTTGGGGACTGGGACAGGATGTTCAAGGTGTACTTGGTAAGTGGGAGGTTTTCAAAAGTGACATTTTTGGAAGTACAGTGTTTGTCTGCTCCTGTCAGAATAAAAGGCAAGAATAACAGGTGTGGGAACCTTGGGTTTTCAAGAGCTATTTAGGCCCTGGTTATGAGAGAGATACAGGTGGATAGCAGGCTTAGGCAGGAAGGAGCAAATGGGCCACTTGAGGAGTATTACAAATTCAAGAGAATACTGAAGGAGGAAATCAGAAAGGCTAAATAAAGGAATGAGGTTACTCTAACAGACAAGGTGACGGAGAATCCCAAGGGCCTCTACAGATAGATTAAGAGCAAAAGGATAGAAGGGATAAAATTGGACCATGGAAGATCAGAATTGTCATCTATACATAGAGCTAAAAGCAATGGTGGAGTTCTTAAATGGATATTTTGCTGCTGTATTTACCTGGGAGATGGATACACAGTCTACAGAAGTGAGGCAAAGCAACAGTGAGATCATGGACCACATACAGATTACAGAGAAGGAGGCATTTGCTGTTCTGAGGCAAATTAGGATGGATAAATCACCTACAGTGTTCTTTCAGACCCTGCGGGAGGCAAGTGCAGACATTGCAGGGGCCCTAGCAGAGATATTTAAAACGCCCTTAGCCATAGATGAAGTGCTGGAGGACTTAAAGATAGCTAATGTTGTTCTGTTTTTTTAAGAAAGGCTCTAAGATTAAACCAGGAAATTATAGGCTGGTGGGCCTGACATCAGTCGTGGATGAAGTTATTAGAAAGTATTCTAAGGGACAACAGGGATAGTCAACATAGCTTTGTGTGTGGTAGTCCATATCTAACCAATCGTATAGAGTTTTCGAGGAAGTTACTGAGAAAGTTGAAGAAGGCAAGGCAGTGAATGTTGTCTACATGGACTTTAGCAAGGCCCTTGTCAAGGTTTTGCATGTGAGTTTGGTAAGAAGGTTCAGTCATTTGCCATTCAAGATGAGTTAGTGTATTGGTTTAGACATTGGCTTTGAGGGATAAGCCTGGGAATGGTAGTAGATGGTAGGTTCTCTGTCTGGAGTCTAGTGATGTGCCACAGGGATCGGTGCTGGGTACATTGTTGTTTGTCATCTCTATCAATAATCCATAGGAAAATGTGTTATACCAGATCAGCAAATTTGCAGATGACACCAAGGGTGGGGTGTACTGGACAGCAAGGAAGATTATCAGAGCTTGCAGGTGGATCTGGAAAAATGGGCTGAAAAATGGCAGATGGAATTTAATGCAAACAAGGGTGAGGTTTTCCACTTTGGGAGCACTGAAATGGTGAACTGTACGGCATTGATGAATGTGGTAGAACAGAGGAGTCTAGGAATATAGATCCATTATTCCTGAAAGTGGTGTCACTGGTAGATAGGGACATAAAGATATCTTTAGGCACATTGGCTTTCATTGATCAAATATTGCATATGGGAATTGGGATGTTATATTGATGTTGTACATGACGTTCGTGAGGTCTAATTGGGAGTGTCATATGCAGTTCTGGTCACCTATCTACAGGAAAGATGTCAATAAGATTGAATGATCGCAGAGAAAATTTACAAGGATGTTGCCAGGACTTCTGGACTTGAGTTAGAGGGGAAGTTTGAATAGGCTAGGTCTTTATTCCCTGGTACATAGAAGAATGAGGGGAGATTTGACAAGAGATTATGAGGGGTATAGATAGGGTAAATGCAAGCAGGCTTTTTCCACTGAGGTTGAGTGAGACAAGAACTAGAGGTCATGCATTATGGGAGAAAGGTTAAACATTTAAGAGGAACATGAGGGGAAATTTCTTCACTCAGAAGGTGGTGATAGTGTGGAATGAACTGCCAGCCGAAGCAGTGGATGCTGGTTCAAGTTCAGCAGTTAAGAGAAATTTGGATAGGTACATGAATGGGAGGGGTATGGAGGACCTTGGTCCAGGTGCAGATTGGTGGGACTTGGCTGAATAATAGTTCAGCACAGACTAGATGGACCCAAGGGCCTATTTCTGTGCTGTAGTGTTCCATGACTCTTTGTTGATCTGTGAGTAGGTAACGAACTGTTCCTTTTTAGAGCAGTGGGATTAAAAATTTCACTGAAGGAGAAACTGCGCACGGTTCAAAGCTGTTGAAGTCATTGGGAGAGCTGTTGCTAAAAAGATGTTCAGCAAATCCAAATACCACAGAAAGTACCTGGCATTGAACTACCTGATGGATAATTGTGCTGAAATGGGTGGAAAGTGTTCCACTCTGGTCTTACTGCACAGTGCTGTTTTTACGGAGTCAAACAAGGGAATTTCTAGACTTCATAGTTTACATTCAAAGGCATCCACCAGAAAGTAAAACAATGACACCTGCATCAATAATGTCTGATTTATCTGTGGATTAAGGATAAATTCAGAAATCCAATTAATACTTTTGTGTTTTAGTTGATACAATGTACAAAGAGTATAGAATTTAATATTACTTCCTGAATAGGAGCAGCCCTACAAATGACAAAGTTTTATTTTCATCGAGCTCCTCTCAAGATAAAGAAACCTGTCTCAGTGCTTAAGAAGACAGGTTATAAGATACGTCACATACAGTTATTTGAGACCACTAGATTAGGCCAATGAGCACGGCTGTCTAAAAAATATGATCACTATCATAAATTGTGTGGTAAAAAATGACAATTTTTCCTAACCGTACAGGGTTTGGATTTAAATAAAAATCAATTCATCTGTGTATGCTATCTGCACATGCTTTCTTCTGTGTTGGTTTAGCAATGACTGCTTCAGTCAAGACAAATCAGATTTTCTGCTGCATATTTTATGTGCAATAGGTTCAAGTCAGTGCATTGAGGACATCATTCTCAGCAGCGTATGATTGCTCATTATCTGTAGAAGGGTGCCTTTATCTGTTAAGATCAAAGAACTGCTTCAGTGAACTGAAAGCTGAAGAGCCAGTGGGTTTAGCTTTTAATCCTTTGAAGTCCTCATTAGCCTGAGCCACTTAGAGTTGCAAGCATCTGATCCGGTTTGTTCCCTTCTGTCTGCAGCAGAATTTTGGCATTTTATGATTTCCTTCTTTTTTTAAAATCCAACCACCTTTTTTACCAAATGCAATTAGTTTCAGCGATCTTAATGTGATGCAAAACGTTTCTTAAATAGAACGAGATAACAATAAGCAGAGTGAATAATCCATTCGTGTTTCTCCATCCCATCCAGAACATGAGCCAACATCATAAGTGAGAAAGAATGAGAATTATTTTTCACGTTAGAACTTAGCTATCTCTGTGCGGGAGCTAGAACAAGCAACATTCGGTTTTTAAAATCAGTGCTATAATATTCACCAGATACAATGCATCATGGTATCCTTCTGAACGATGGATTCTTTTATGATCTTTTCATTAACATTTCCAATCTTTATACTTTTCTAAGAAGATATCCTGACTGTTTTCTCACTCATGTCTAAAGGCTCTGCTCACTTTGTAGATTGGTTTCTCAAATTCATAAATTCCAAATGGGGAGTCAGGAATTTACATTTATATTTTCATTTGGGAATAATGATGTCAAAATTGTTGCCAAAAGACTGTTTACTCTAAAATATTTAATCAAACAATGAACAATTATATATGAGATAAGATGGATGGAAATAAAGGTTCAATGGACATTATGATCATTCAACTGAAACGTAAGGTAATTGAAAGTAATTTAATATAGGACTATGGTTGTGTGACCTTTTGCTGTTTCACTGACTATTCTGGTTAACAAAATCAAGGCAAATATATGCTGATTTGGAAGAATGTATTTCAGCTGCTGGTAATCACAATTTATTCCCAAGTTAGTACTTACGGCAGCCATCTTCATCAGAGCCATCTTTGCAGTCCGTGTCACCGTCGCAATACCAGTGCTCTGCGATGCAGCTGCCATCATTACAGCGGAACTCTTTGTCAGAGCATTTTCTCATGTCTGCAATGGGGAAACAAAAGATGGCATGAAGTGGATCACCTTCACCTCAGGTTTAGGACTATGTTGGTCATCACTTTAAAACAGGGGTTCCCATTCCCAACTTTTTTATTAGCCATGGACCAACACCATTAAGCAAGGGGTCTGTGGACTCCAGGTTGGGAACCCCTGCTTTTAAATATTTATGGCTTGCACAGTATTGGATAAAATTTCTGGGAAATACACCGCAGGCAAACATAACTAATTTGACAATGGCTCAACAACTTACTGATTGTGGATTAAAGTAAGATTGCTGATAATTAGTGTCTTCTCAGGAACTTTATGAAGTAACACTCACCACACTGTTCATCACTGTTATCCCCACAGTCATTGTCACCATCGCAATGCCACAGACTCCGAATACAATAACCATTCTGGCAGTGAAACTCATCTTCTTCACACTCCCGAGGTGCTGAAATGCAACATAATAGAGAAATTAAGTGATCTTGATGACTTGGATTTGCAGCGGAACAAAATTAATAATTTCCAGCATATAAGTGATATTTCAGTCTTTTCTAATGATGGTGGAGTTTCAGTCATGCCTTAAAAATATTTCTCTACGTTCTTCTACTTTAAATAAGTTACCACATTTTTACCACACATTTCGCATTAACTTTCTCCCTACTCTTCATTTAAATCAGGTTTTACTTTAATAAACTGATATTTTTCTGATTATACAACCAAATTCTCATAAACCACTTGAAAGCCTGTTAGTTTTTTACATTCTCATTGATTGAGGTTTCTTGTGCATTATAAATTTTAAGCAAGTAAATAATTGCAGATGTTGCAATTTCTGTTATTTAGTCAAATTTTAAGAATTTAGTTGACCTGAGAAAAAGCCAGAGCTTACTCTTACTAGGCTAATTAAGAGTTCTCTGTATACACTTAAACTGGTGAGGTTTTTCTTTGCACGCTCCAATTACTTTCTCCAACAGCTTTTTTCTTGAAGGCCTCTACCTCTCTGACAACGATGTTTTGGAATGATACATCCAGCTAGGTGTGATTAAAAGGTGAGTTTGAGTATGTGCAAGAACATTAAAATCTCCGGGTGATGCAAAATACTTTCCAATTAATATAAAAATGAAATTATTTTCTTTTGATTTTCATCAGTTTCTGCCAAAAGCATCTTCAAACCTGTTGGAATAATACTTAAAGAGCATGAATTTCAAAATCTTCATAATTAAAGTGATCAAACTCTGTATATCTCCAGGTGGAAGAGCAGTAATTAATTGTTCACTTTACAAATTAAGTTGAACATACACAATTCCATTTGGCAGTATAACTTCCATAATGATTATATTATCACCTAGTTAAGTAAGGCAGACAAGGTTACCCAAGGCATAGAAGGCCACAGAATAAATACTGGTAAATGGGGTTAGTATGCATTGTGTGTGGTGGTTGGCATGGATGGTGTGGGCCAAACGGCCTGTTTCTGTCCTGTATGACTCTGTTACGCTGACTCCATTAATCAACAGAGGTGTACCAGTCACAGAAAGACAATAAATACCAATTTAGTACAGAGGTTCCTGAGGAAGTCACAAACCAATACATGGTAACCGATGATTATGGTGGTATACTGCTTATGTTACAGGTCTAGTAATCCAGAGACCTGAACTGATGATCTGGAGACAAGTTCAAATCCCACCATGACAGCTGAGGAATTTAAAAACAGCCAGTTACGTAAATCGGAAACAGAATTCTTGCATCAGTAAAGCTGACCATCATAAATCATCATAAAACCCCATCTGTTTCACCAGTGTTCTTTAATATTTGCAGACCTACAACAATGCAGTAAATTCCTAACCAGCCTGTGAAATAGCCAAGCAAGCCTGTCTTTTTGAGGTTATTAGGCTGGCTTTTCAGTAATAACACATTTTCTGCATGAGTAAAAAAAAGCTTCCAAACTTGCGACGCCGAAACTCTGCTCTGCCCCTCCTCCCACTGTTGACAGACATGAAGAATGCCCCCGCAGCCAAACTTCACAAGCTCTGCTTGTGCCAAACCTCAGCTACACCTTCCACAGTTCTACCACAGCTCAGATTTCACCTCTAGCAAAACAGGATCAAAAGAGTTTCCCTACTGTTAAGCTGCAGCAGTCATGTCAAAATCCAGGCCTACCACCTCATTTATGTCAAATATGAGGATCAATCCCCAGTGATACATAAAGCAAGCAACATGCAGGGCTGCCCACACCAAGTATAGCTAAATATAATCACACTTCCCAGAACTGTTAAATCCACCTGCATGCTCTCTGAACAACAAAGCCACAAGATCATTCGTGGGACCATTGTCAAAGACACATTGACAGCCAACTATTTTAGCCGCTGGACTTTGTTCGGAGTTTGAGGAGGTTTGGTATGTCACAGACCACTGCATAATTCTATAAGCTACAGAGGCTCCAACACAAGAGGTTGCAAGAGGCTGGAGCGGCTGTGAACTGAGCCAGTTCAATCACAGGCACAACCTTCCTGAAGATCACGGTATCTTTAGAAAGCATTGTCGAAAGAAGGTGGCAGCCATCATTTAAGGACCCTCACATTTCCTCTTCTCATTGAAACCATCAGAGAGGACCACCAAAAAAAGCTATGGGAAAGCAGCGGGAAGAGAAGTCATTACCCATAATTTACTGGCTATATATGGACAGTTTGCCAGATTAACATCATAATAGAGGAGGAGGAAAGTTCACCCCAAACTGATGCATTATGCAAACCATTTTGCTTTCTATTTTTTGCTCTACTTTTAGGATAAGACAATTGAACAAATAATATTAAGGGATAACATTTAAAAATACAATTATTGACAGTTTTCACCAGATAACATACAGAGTTCTGCCCATCAACACTTAAAGGATCAGTGAAGTTAGAATTTGACAGTTTCAGTCACTGAACCTTACACGATATTATGCAATGTGCTGAGAAGTGAATCTTCAAGAAAGGAGAGATGAATCAGAACCAGGTTTAATATCACTTGGGTATGTCATGAATTTGTTCTTTTGTGGCAGCAGTACATTAATGCATAATAAAAAATAACTATAAATTACAATGGGATATATATATTATAAAAATTAAATAGCTAGTGCAAAAAGAGCAAAAAAAGGGGAAAAAAGGTGTGGTCGTGTACATGGTTTATTGTCCATTCAGAACTCTGATGGCAGAGGGTAAGAAGCTGTTCCTAAAACATTCAGTGTGTGCCTTCATGCTCCTGTACCACTTCCTTGATGGTAGCAATGAGAAGAGAGCATGTCCTGGGTGATGGGGGTGTTCCTTAATGATGGATACCACCTTTTTGAAGCATCGCCTTTTGAAGATATCCTTTAAGTTGGGAAGGCAAGTGCCCATGATGGAGTTGGCCGAATTTACAACTTTCTGCAGCTTTCTTCCAATCACCTGAAAATAATTCCTTTTTATATTAGCTATTTCCTCTTTGGGAAAAAGTCTCTGGCTGTCTACTCAATCTATGCCCATTAATGATCTTGTTATTATGATAAGAGGCATAGATCTTGTCTCTTATCAACATCTATTAATCTTTTTCATAATGAATTCCATTTTCATGCAAATAATGAAAATATATCATTGATTTAATTGAATCCCCACCTCCTTATTGTTACAGGAGTATCAAATTAGAACGAAACATTAATTAAGATAACAACACACCCAAAATGCTGGTGGAACACAGCAGGCCAGGCAGCATCTATAGGGAGAAGCACTGTCGAAGTTTCGGGCCGAGACCCCTCGTCAGGACTAACTGAAAGGGCATTTAATTAAGATGGTTTCTACTATAAACAAAAGCACTAGTGTTTATAAACATTTGGATAGAATTACATGACAAAATAAGGAATGAATTTTAATCTATCTGTTCTGCTCTAATTAGCTCTATGCATTTCACATTTTCACTCTCATTATGTTGGCCTTGAGAGGTTTATTACACTATTAGCTTAAAGTAAATACTGAAAATACATATTTTTCTTCAGCCAAAGATATGCATGTTATACGTTGCACAGCATAGCAATATTCAACTTTATTTTTATCTTTACTTCTGACTTGAAATCACTTAAAGAAAAAAAAGCTGTGCTGTCTTGCAGTCATTTTTGGACTGGGAAAGCAGTTTCTCCCAAGTGTACTAGGTTCTGCTTTGATCTAAACCCACTGTGGCATCATTTTCACAGGACCAACCGACTCTATTACTAAAAACCATTTCCTCCCTCTTGACATTTTTGCAATGCATCACAAGAAGAAAATCAGACTTATTTACACTACAGAGTGCAGCTGGAATATTACACACCACTCTGCACATCAGTGTGTAGACGCACTTAACATAATGCCTTCTGATGCTTCACTCTCTTGTACACAATAGGTCACAAATTATTTATGAATTAGCCCCTCAAAGAGCACATCATTTTTGTTTAGTGCTTCATTGTAGTACAGTGCAAGTTTCCCTTCCTCTTGTACAGTATATTGTTAGTAAATGCATGGAGAATGTGCAAAGTAAAATCCATTGAGTTGGCAGTATAATTTTGATGATTAATATTCAAAAGCTTTTATTCAAAAATTGGCATCGTTAGCATTACCTTTACACATATCATAGAATTGTTAGAGAGGGAAGCCACCATTAGGTCCTTTGAGTCAACACATCCTGTCATTCCTATTCCCCAATGCATTTCCCACAGCCCTGCAAATTAGTTTCTGTTGGGAGTACCCATCCAATTCCCTTTTGAAGGTGCTGATTGATTGCATTTCCCCTGCCCCTCCAGGTGGTTAATTCCTGATCCTAAACGTGCTCTGAGTAGAAAAAAGCTTCCCCTCACATCCCCCTTGTATCTTTTGATCAAAACTTTCAAATCTCTGCCCCCCGGTCCAGGAACCTTCAGCTCACAGAAGCACATCCCCTCTCTCTTTATCCATCTAAGTCAGGCAGAGCAGAATTAATGATCACTTGTGAACTGAACTGCCTGGTATTGTTCATATAGCTTGCTTCGGATGGGAGTGGGGGAAGAGTGTTGTTGGGAGTTCTTAAATAACTGTCGTAATTCTCAGCAAAAAGTGTCAGGGGGTTTCAATTACCTACAAGAACACAGACACGATACAATGGGGATTCTCCCCACACCATCAGGTTCAGGGACAATTATTATCCTTCACCCATCAGGCTTCTGAACCAGCATGGATAACTTCACTTAATCAACACTGAACTGATTGCACAACCTATGCACTCACTTCAAGTACTCTACAACTCATGTTCTCATTATTATTTAAGTATTTATTAATATTATCTTTTTTTGTATTTTTTTTTACAAATTGCCTTCTTTTACACATTGGTTGGCTGTTAGTCAGACTTTGTGTGTATCTTTTCCGCTGATTCTATTGTAGTTCTTTGCTCTACCGTGAAAGTCTGCAAGAAGAAGAATCTCGGCAGTATATGGCGACATATACACACTTTGATAATAAACTTACTTTGGACTTTGATTCTCCGTCTGTACTCCACCGCTATGCACACTGTGGGGCAGCTGAAATGCCCCAACAACCACCAGATCTGGCACACGTTTTGCGACACATTCATTTGCAGCAGATGCAATAAAGAAAGAATAAAATTGCTCCTTGCTTAAGGATTTTTAATAATTTGATATTCACAGGACAATATTTTGTTCAGAGATTCAGCACTGTCATACTCCGTTCTGGACCAACAAGAGGGTATCGCCCAATTTCACCCACATGAACAATTTGCCTGTTAACCCGCAAGTCTTTTTGGGATGAGACAGGAAACGTGTGATCACAGGGAGAATGTACAAACTCCTGACAGACTGCGGAGAACTTGAACCAGAGTCACTGGCACTTTAATAGCATTACACTACCATGCCTCCCCAATTCTTATGTTCTTAAAATAAAAATTATATTTTTAATTTTAATTAGCTTTTAATACTAAATGGTTAACTTTAAAGGAAAGTAGGGTTTTGCCAACTGTCAAAGCCACTTGCTGAACTTAATGGCCAGGATTTGTCGGTGTGAGCTGCCAGCATGGATAGAAGGTTAGCTGACCGGCAGAAGGCAAAGAGTGGAAATCAAGGTTGGCTGCTAGTGGCCAGTAGTTTCTGCAGGGGTCAGTGTTGGGAGTGCTTCCTTTCACGTTATACATCAATGATTTAGGATGGCGGAATTAATAGCCTTTTTTGGCCAAGTTTGCGGACAGTAGGAAGATAGGTAGAGGGGCAGGTAATGTTGAGGAAGCAGGAAGTCTGCAGAAGGATTTAGAAAGATTGGGAGAATGGACAAAAAAGATGGAATAAAGTGTAGACAAGTGTATGTTCGTGCACTTTGATAGAAAGTATAAAGATGGAGACTATTTTCTAAATGAGGAGAAAATTCAGAATTCAGGATTCCCAAAGGATTAACTTGCAAGCTGAGTCAGTGGTAAGGAAGGCAAATGCAATGTTAGCATTCATTTTGACAGGAGACTGGAATACAAGAGCAGGTATATGATGCTGAGGCTTTATAAGGCACTGGCCAGAATGCACTTGAGGTATCGTGAGCAGCTTTGGGCCCCTTATTTAAAAGATGTGCTGGCATTGGGGAGAGTCCAGAGGAGATCCACTAAAATGATTCCGGGAATGAAAGGGTTATGAGGATCGTTTGATGGCTCTGGGCCTGTACTTGCTGGCATTCAGAACAATAAGGGTGATCTCATTGAAACCTATCGAATACAGTGGATTCTGGTTAATTGGGTGATGGGTTAATCAGGGCAGCTGCTTAGTAAGCAGAGAAACACAGAAAACCTACAGCACAATACAGGCCCTTCGGCCCACAAAGTTGTGCCGAACATGAACTACCTATGTGTACCCATGGCCCTCTATTTATCTAAGCTCCATGTAGCCATCCAGGAGTCTCCTAAAAGACCATATCATATCTGCCTACACCACTGTTGCTGGCAGCCCATTGCACGCACTCACCACTCTCTGTGTAAAAAACTTACCCCTGACATCTCCTCTGTACCTACTTCCAAGCACCTTAAAACTATGCCCTCCCGTGCTAGCCATTTCAGCCCCGGGGAAAAGCCTCTAACTATCCACACAATCAATGCCTCTCAATATCTTATACACCTCTATCTGGTCACCTCTCATCCTTCGCAGCTCCAAGGAGAAAAGGCCGAGTTCAATCAACCTTTTCTCATAAGGCATGCTCCCCAATCAGGCAACAACCTTGTAAATCTCCTCTGCACCCTTTCTATGGTTTTCACAACTCTTTTTAAAAAAAAACACTGATTGAGAAATTGGCCAAGATTCCCTTTGTTTATTTGGGACATGACGTGCTTAATCGGGGCAGGGGTCTATTCCTGATCTGCTCCTAACTAGCATCAGTGCATGCACTTGAGTGGCAACACAGTGCTTCAAGTGAACAGTTTTTAAAATTATCTCAGTTGCATGTGCTTATGTTCAAAAAGCAGTGATTTTTTTGTCACTGATAGCTGGCAAGAAAACAGCAGAAAACAATTCAGAATTGTTTTGCTCTCTGTGGTTTCAAGTATTCAGGCTTGGATGTGCCAACACAGCCGGGTGTGAAAATGAAACAATTTCACTACTTCAACAAATCAGAGACCATGAAGAATTTGAAGGTATCACGAATCATCTTGAATTTCTCATTCCATTTACAATGAGAATGAAGATTTAGAAAGAGCAATCATCAACAGCATTGAATTAAGGCTGTCCATTATCTGCACTGGGTGACTGCCGATTTTGTTCATTTACAGTTAAAAGAATGTGACAGGGATGAATTTCTCCATCGATAAGTATTAGGAACTAAAGCAGCTTTATGGTACACAAGTGGTATTGGCAGTGTTCTAATTTCTTCTGCATTTCATTTAAATACATTTTTAGCACAATTTGGCTTTTTTAAACCTTTTTATCTATTTCCACTAAACTTCAGCTATTTGCGGCAGCCACTTAATTGGGCCAAAATGCGCTGGTCCCAGGGAACTGGAACCACTGTACTGTAAGGCCTAGATAGAATGGATGTGGAGAGGATGCTTCCAACGGTGGGTGACTCGAGGACCAGAGGGCACAACCTCAGAACAAGGGGATGTCCATTTAGAACAGAGGAGGAGGAATTTTTGCCAAGGGTAGTGAATCTGCAGAATTTGCTTCCACAGGCAGTTGTGGAGGCCAAATCAATAGGTGTATTTAAAGCGGGGGTGATAGGTTTTTGATTAGTCAGGGGGCCAAGAGTTACAGGGAGAATGCAGGAGAATGGGGTTGAAAGGGATAATGAATCAGGCATGATAAAATGGTGGGCAGAATGACCTAATTCCACTCCTATGTCCTAAAGTGCTACAAAAGACTCGATCCAATGCTGCTGTGATGTCAAAGGCATCTTCGGTCTATGTTTCATAGATGGGACTTCAACCAGAGGTCAAGGATTACGCGTGAAAGGTGAAAAGTTTAAGGGGAACATGACGGGAAACGTCTTCACTCCAGAGGGTCATGAGAGTGTGGAACAAGCTGCCAGCATGTGGAGCACGCGAGCTCGACTTCAATGTTTAAGCGAAGTTTACACTGGTAGGGTTACAGAGGGCTATGGTCCCAATGCACATCAATGGGAGTGGGCAGATTAAAAGGTTTCAGCATAAGCCAGATGGGCTGAAGGGCCTGTTTCTGTGCTCTACTTTTCGACGACTCCATAACATATAACAGTAGAGCACAATTTTGGCTCTCTGGCCCACAATGTTGTGTCAACCTTTTAAGCTACTCGAAGATCAATCTAACCCTTCCTTCCCAGATGGCCCTTGATTTCTCTTTCTTTTTTTTAAATGCACCAATCAGTACATTCCATACACCCGCCACTCTCTGTGTCAAACTCCTGCCTCTAACATCACACCTGATACTTTCCTCTAATCAAGTTAAAATCATGCTTTCTCGTATTAGCCATTTCAGCCCTGGGAACAAGCCTCTCTGGCTGTTCTCTCTGTCTAGGCCTCATATTATCTTATGGATCGCGAACAAGCCATCTCTTATCCTCCAAAGAGAAGACCCCTAGCTCGCTCAACCTAACCATGCTTGACATGCTCTCTAATCTGAAGAAGATGGTGACACGAATAGACACAGTGGGTTCAAGCTCTCCATATCAGGCAAACATTCTACAATATTATCAACAGGAACATCTGAATATCAGTATCAAGTATATTAAGAGCTCTCAGTTTATTCTCACAGAACACATATCGTCAGAGATTGCCTAACACCGAGACGAGCCTGAACTTTAGCCCCAGCCAGGAGACGCTGCAGGCCGCCCAGCAAGGGGAAGCTGAGTGAGCCGGGGTCTGCCCTGGGCTGAAACCTGCACCTTGCAAGCCCCTGCTTCCGGGGGCATCTTCCTTGCCGACACCTGATCAATCACTAACAAAAAGGAAATCAGGCTGAGATTTACCGTGCAAAGCAACTTACCTGACCGCTGTGTGATGATATTCACTGAAGCCTGGCTGAATCATAATGAACCCAATGCAGCTATTGATCTAGCTGGCCACTCGTCCTATTGGGCTGACAGAACGCGCGATTATGGTACGAGATCAGGAGGTGGCTTATGCATTTAATGTTTACAGTGCCTGATGCATAAACTCTGTCATCAGTGACAGAAACAGTTGTCCCAATCTGGAATATCTCGTGGTAAAGTGCGGGCCTTTCCATCTTCCAAGAGAATTCAGTTGTTTACATCACAGCAGTCTACTGTAACACTAAGTTAGCATTAGCACAACAGTATGATGTTATTAATAACCAACTGTCTGTCCACCATCGTAATCAGTGATTTCAATCAAGGCAACCTTAAGACAGTATTCCCTAAATATTGCTGGAATGTGAAATGCCCCACAAGGGGCAACAATAGACTGGACCAGGTTTCGACCAATACTGCAGGCACATACACGGCAGATCCAAGCCCTCACCTGGGAGTGTCCAACTACCCGTCTATTTCTAATCCCAGCCTACAGACCAGTGATGTGGAAGGCAAAACCAATTACCGGTCAGTGACAGTATGGCTTGAAGGAGCTGCCTCATGGCTTCAGGACTGCTTCGAGTGCTGGAATCCGTTTGCATGCCAAGCAATGAATAATTCAGGAACTGACTTAGGAATACACCACCAGGGCCGTGCACTATATCAAATACAGTGTGGCCAATGTCACCAGCAATTAAAAACATCGGTGTATTCCCAAATCAGAAGCTATGGACGATCAACGAAGTCCAGAACCTACTCAGGGCTCGGGACGCTGCTTCTCGATCCGATGACACTGCAGCACACAGCAAAGGCAGGCACACCTTACCAGAGGCATTAAAACCGTCAAGTAAAAATACAAACCACAGATAGAAGCACACTTCAATAACACCACCAGCCCCGACTCGTGGGAAGGTATCACATCCATCGGTGACGAGAAAGGAGAGCTATTCGGCCCTGCAAATAACAATGCCACGCTAGCTAAGGAGCCAAAATTCTTTTTTTTTTTTTGGTTTGACAGGGACAACAACAAACCAGTGATGAAGGCCTTGATCTCTGAGGATGCAGCAGTGATGCTGAGACGTACCCAGGCAGGTGCTCAGGGACAGTGCTAACCAGCTGACACTTACAAACTCTCTCTGTCCTTTGCACACTTCAAAACATCAACTATCGTACCAATCCCAAAGTGGCCAGCAGTAACAGGCCTCAACGACAACCGGCTGGATGCGCTCATCCCCACAGCAGCCAAGTGCCTGGAGAAATGGCTTATGTCCCACATTAAGAACACCATCCCTGTTACTCTGGATCACCACCAGTGTGCCTACAAGGGAGCATAAGGGCAACTACACCAGGATGCTTTTTATTGACTACAGTTCAGCCATCAACACCATACTCCCCAACAAGTTGACTACTAACCTACACAATCTGGGATTCATTGCATCGATTTGCAACTGGATTTGCAACCTTCTTACCAATCGCACGCAGGCAGCCAGACTAGGCAAGTACATATCACCTCCCTGACCCTGAACACTGGTGCACTGCAGGGCTGTAAACTGAGCCCACTCCTTTACTCTCTTTTCAGCCCTGACTGTACCCTCCCCCCCTGCATTTGCCACCAGCTCAGAGTTATATCACTATCCATCACCAGATTTGCAGTTGACACCACAGTGCCTGGATTAACTGCAATGATAATGAAGCAACACACAGAGAGGTGGTGTTGAATGGTGCAACAACCATAATCTTTACATCGTTAAGAAAAACAAAGAAATGATTATTGATTTCAAGAAAGTGAAGAGGTATGAACAAGCTCCTCTACTCATACTGGCAGTGTGGAGGATCAGAGGGATCTTGGGGTCTGAGTCCATAGGACACTCAAGGCTGCTGCACAGGTTGACTCTGTGGTCAAGAAGGCGTACAGTGCATTGGCCTTCATCAACCGTGGAATTGAATTTAGGAGCCGAGAAGTAATGTTGCAGCTATATAGGACCCTGGTCAGATCCCACTTGGAGTACTGTGCTCAGTTCTGGTCACCTCACTACAGGAAGGATGTGGAAGCCATAGAAAGGGTGCAGAGGAGATTTACAAGGATGTTGCTTGGATTGGGGAGCATGCCTTATGAGAATAGGTTGAGTGAACTCGGCCTTTTTTCCTTGGGGCGACTGAGGATGAGAGGTGACTTGATCGTGTGGATAGTCAGAGGCTTTTTCCCAGGGCAGAAATGGCTAGCACGAGAGGGCACAGTTTTAAGGTGCTTGGAAGTAGGTACAGAGGAGATATCTGGGGTAAGTTTTTTTACGCAGAGAGTAGTGAGTGCATGGAATGGGCTGCCAGTGACAGTGGTGGAGGTGGATACGATAGGGTCTTTTAAGAGACTCCTGGACAGGTATATGGAGCTCAGAAAAATAGAGGGCTATGGGTAACCCTAGGTAATTTCTCAAGTAAGGACATGCTTGGCACAACTGTAGGTTTTCTATGTTTCTATAAATGGTGAAGCAGTGGAAAGGGCCTCTAGCATTAAGTCCTCGGGAGTGAACATCAAACAGGAGCTCTCTTGGACCACCAACACCTCCTTGATGGTAAGGAAGGTTCACAGTACCTATACTATCTTAGGAGTTTAAAGAGAGCAAAGCTGCCCCAAAAGTTGCAGGTAAACTTTTACATATGTGCCACTGAGAGCACACTGACCTGCTGCATGACAGTATGGTGTTAGTTGCAACAACATCGACCAGAAATCACTTCAATGAGTGATCAAGATTGCACAAAACATCATTAGGACACAACTACCAGTTACGGAAACCATCTGCAACTCATGGTGTCTGTGGCAGGCTTGCGACACTGTGACGGGCTTATCTACCCCAGTAACCACCTGTTCAATCTCCTACCATCTGGCAGGAGATACAGAAACACCTCTGCACGGACATCTAGACTGAAAAACACCGTTTTCCCCCAGGGCTGTCATGCAACTGAGCAATGACCCCTCACCCACCCATAGCCCATAGTTACTATGGACAATCTCTAAGTGCAGTGCATGGGTATGTACAATGTTTGGGTTAAAATGGGACAGCTACTTTCCTTTCATTTTAAATCTCTTTTTATTTAAATTTCAGCTTTAATTCTTGATGTTATTTTCTACTTAAAACATTGTATTTTATAACGTGGACATGTGCAATATTTGAATGGGGCAGCCACTGTTTCATTTTAGAGATGTTTGCTTTTAATTCACTTGTAACTTAGATGCATTCTAAATAACTCAGATGTTATTTCAAATTTAGTCACTGTGTTTTTAGTGATTAAATTGCCAGTCTATTGTCTTGCACTGAATGGAATAAAGTAGCACTTAAATTCCATTGTACTGAGCAATGACATAAAGCTTGAAAATAAACACAGCCAGCATCCTGGTAAATCTCCTCTTCACCCTTTTTAAACCCTCCCACGAGGTGACCAGAACTGAACACAATACTCCAAGTGTGGTCAAAGCTAAGTTTTATAGAGCTACAACATTATCCCGAGTAGTTAGGGTCAACACACAACCCTGACAACTTGCATGGCAACTTTGAGGGATTGATGGACGTGGACTTCAAGGTCCTTCTGTTCCTCCACACTGCTAAGAATCCTGTATTCCGGCATCAAGTACAACCTTCCAAAGTGTATCACTTCACATGTTTCCAGATTGAACTCCATCTGCAATTTTTAGCCCAGCTCTGCATCCTTTGACGTCTTGTTGTAACCTATCATGACCTTTCACATGATCAAGGCTGTGGGGTCGGCTGTGCGGCTGTACTGAAGTTTGGAAGGGAAGATTTTGAGTGCTGATGACTAGATGTCTCTAATGGACTAGGCTATGATCAGAGAGAGGAACTTTTAAACTCGAGTGATTCAGATCTAAAGTCACCATGGAGCTTTAAAACAAAATCACAAAGGACACCTGTTAATAACACATGGATGAACACAACATTTAAAAAGAGATAGATACTCTAGAGAGTGCAGATGCTGGAACCTGGAGTAACAATGTACTAATTTGCTGGAGGATCACAATGGGTCAAACAGCATCTATTGGGAGGAAGGAATTGTCAACTATTATTGAAACCTGCATCAGGACCATCAGAAAAAAAGAAATGTCCACAAACTAAAACTTGCAAGACGTATTTCAAGATATCTGTAGTTTGGCCATTTTTACAAATTCTTTGTGCCAGAAGATTACTTGCCAAGTAGACTTGTGCAAAAAAAAACCTTACTAAAGATTCATGAAGCTAAGCTCTTCAATGGTTATATTTGCTTCAGCTGAGCAAGTAGAATGTTTGTCTCCGAATTTGATAAACAATTAGGCATTTTTATTTTAGTTTCACCTCAGTTATGTTGTCATTGGAAACTAAATTATGTAATGCATGATGTATTGCCCTGCACAAGATTCAGCAATCAAGGGAAACTGGAAAAATTAAAAAGCTAAATTTCAGTGATGGAATCATGCTCAATTTAAAATGGTGTCAAAAGTAACCAAGCAATGCAATCTTAGATTGGATTAGCGTTATTTGTCACGTGTACACTGAAACATCAAAACCTACAGTGAGCTGTGTCTTTGGCGACAAAGAACAACGCAGTCCAAGGGTGTGCTGGGGGCAGCCCACATTTGGCACCATGCTTCTGGTGCCAACATAGCATGCGCATCGTAGATCTTCAGAATGTGAGAGGAAACCAGAGCACCCGGAAGAGACCCACATGGTCACGGAGAGAATGTAAAACTACTTGCAGACAGCTGTGGGAACTGAACCCCCCACCCACCCCCGATCTGCATCGCTACACTACCGTGCTGTCCTTAAATCGTGTCAAAGTGAAATACCACTAAATGTTCGAAGTGTCTCATGCCTTTGATGTGATTTGGCAATGACCCTTTCCTGGACAACTTTAGAGACCCGGGAGAGTAATTAGAAAAAAAAACTAACCATTCACAGTTAGACATCCATCCAATTTAAAATGACTTTACCAGCAATCATCTCCTTTATTCAGCTAGAGGTAATGTTCCCAGCCAGAATGCAAAACATATCAATTATAAACACGAGGTACAATGAAAATTATAGCTTAAAAACAAAATTTGTGCCAATGCTAATGAATAACCTATTTTGCAGAGAGTGATCAATTTTATGGAATTATTCATAAAATACCATTCCTCTATTAGATCATGTTATAGACGTGCTTTTGTTCAAATGTACAGCAATTTACATATAAATTTCAACAATTATCATATCTGCATAATGTGAAGATACAAATACACAGAACTACAATACTGCCTGGGTATAAAAATAATCAGCAAATGTGTTAACCAGGCTTCAGTTCAACAAATTTATTCACATAATTCATAATTGCTTTACAGGAAATATCCATAAATAATACTTATATTTTATATTTAAAGAGGAATGAAAACTGCATAACCTGTTCACAGGGCCCAGGTGGAGGCCTTTGTCAAATGGTGCAAGCTGAATCACCTGCAACTCAACATCAGTATGACAAAGGAGATGGTGATGGACTTTAGGAAGACTAAGCCAGTACTGCTCTCTGTTACTATTGATGGTAAGGACGTGGATGTGGTCAGGACCTACAAGTACCTGGGTTGCTCTTGGATGACAGACTTGAGTGGAGTGCCAACACAGAAGCCATGTACAAGAAGGGCCAGAGTCGTCTCTACTTCCTCAGGAGACTGAGGTCCTTCGGAGTAAGCAGGTCTCTCTTTCACATCTTCTACCAGTTTGTTGTCGCCAATTTTCTATGTGGTGGTATGCTGGGGTAATGGCATCAACATGGGCGATGCCAACAGGCTCAATAAAATGATCAGAAAGGCTGGCTTTGTTATAGGGGTCAAACTGGAGGCTGTGATAGGACAAAGGACCCTGCGGGAAATCGTGGCAATTCTGGACAATGTTTCTCACTCTCTGCATGACACCTTGGCTGAACAGAGGACCACTTTTAGTAATAGACTAAGACAACTGCGCTGCTACAAAAAGTGCTATATGAGGTCATTCTTATCCCCGGCTATTAGGCTCTATAATGGGTCAACCTACAGTGACTACCTCCTGTTAAACTGTTATTAACCTCTGTTTACCACACCCTGCTACTACAGACACCTGTGCTATCACTTCTTAGCTGCATGGTGTGAATGTGCACCCATTAATGTATAATATTATGGTCATTCTTGCACTACCATCTTATCAGTTTGAACTTGGAAATCTTGTACATCTTATTTCTAAGGTAACTTTTTTAAAAATCTTTCTTCTCTTCTAATATTTGTATACCTGTGTACTTGTAATGCTACTGTGACACTGTAATTTCCTTTGGAATCAATAAATTTATATCTAGCTATAAAAACACAACATTTAAAAGGAAGGTTTTTCTACCAAACTAAAAAGAAAGGACTCTTTCAAGGAGCTTTTGAGAGGGTTTTTTCTACATAGTCCTTTATAAAAGGGTTGATATAGATGGTCGTTCTGTATCCACTGTATGTGGGACAAAATTGTCTTATTTCGTTTTGCCTGCGTGGCTTGCTTCTGCCAGAGGTCATATTATTGAATATTTGTTCTACACACACACACACACACACACACACACACACACACACACACACACACACACACACACACACACACACACACACACACACACACACACACACACACACACACACACACACACACACAATCAATCAATCAATCCAAGGCCAAGTGCACTTGTGTTGAACTTGGAAATGAGTACCCCATTGTGTATGGTGGTCGAGGGAGTGGGATGGAGTTAAGTCATCTCCTTATGCTCATTTCACAAACAATGGCTCAAATGCTTCCCGAGTGGGGATGTCTGACCAGCATCACTGCCGAGATCCTCGTCTCCAGCAATTCAGCGAAGCACAGAGGCGAGCCACTGTCTTATGAAATATGCACCAGGGTTTAATAATGTCCTCAGGTACGGTTTATGTGACATTTATGAAACATCCCAGTGATAATGTTAGTTTTCTACATGTGCTCTGGTTGAGAATCAGGTTTAGTATTGTATGTTGTGAAATCTATTCTTTTGTGACTGCAGTACAGTGCATTTTCTTTTAAAAAATCTCTAAATTACATGCATATATAAATAATGCAAATAAGGAACAGCGAGGCAGTGTTAAGAGATCTGATTGCGGAGGGGCAGTTGATGTAGGTCAACTGGCCACTGCAAATTGATCCTAGTGTGTGGGTGAGTGGTGGAATCTGGGGAGAGTTGATGGGAGTGGGAGGAGAATAAATGAGATTAGTATAAATGAATACGAGGCGGTCAGTGCAGAGTCTATGGGCTGAGGAACCCATTTCCCAGATGTATCTCTATTATTCCTCCTGGTTTGGACCTAAATGGCTAAAATTGTGGTCAGCGTCTTAGACCAAATTGAAAATGTTGTGGCTTCAAGGCCTTTACCTAACCTAAAACAGTCCATGAAAAGACTTGCCCATCAAACAGCAAAGATCTTTTTGTTTGACCAGAAAGCCAAACTTCTCATTGGCCAAAGAACACTGAGAATTAAATAAAAACTGTCAAGACCACAACCAATTAAAAATGAGAAAAGAATAAAAATCAGATCACTTTAATACACCAAAATAATTAAAACATCACAGAAAATCTTATTAAGTCTAAATTACTGTAACAGCTGCAGCCTGTAATTTCCACCTGGGAGTTGTGCTTTTGAGCCATCTGTACAACCTGGTGCTTTTATGGCATAGGACATAGAACAGTACAGGCCCTTCGGCCCACAATGTTGTGCCGACCCTTAAACCCTGCCTCCCATGTATGTCCCCCCACCTTAAATTCCTCCATATACCTGTGTATCCTGAAGGATTCTGTGAGCTGGACTCGAGAAGGCAGGTGCGGCTGTGTGAGGCCGATGAGGACTTGGTGCCAGACTGAAACTCTGGGCCGGATTGATGCAGTGAGGTCCGAGCCCAAGAGTAGATAATGAAACAACGTTTGGCCGACTTAAGTGCCGAGCCAGAGCAAAATAAAATTGAAGCGGCAAGGCCGAAAGCAAAGGATGAACCCAGGGTTCAGCTCACTGCTCTGTGAGGCTTTACTCGCCTCAGCACTGAGGTGATTCCGCAGCCGTCGGGCTCCAGTGCTGACTCGGTGGTGAGATGGCTCCATGGCCGTGGCCTGTAGCCATCCGTACGCACGTCAGTGTTGAACTGGTTCCGTGGCTGTGGCCCCTGGACTGGCCGCAGCGCTGAGTTGGCCCGCAGCTGTGGACCGAGGACTTTGCCGTTCGTGTCCTGCGGATAGTTTCTTTCGCTTGCACAATTTGCTCTTTCTTTTTTGCATGTTAGACATTGGACTGTCTTTGTGCTGTGGGGGTTTCTCATAAATTCTGTCGTGTTTCTTTGTTTTGTGGCTGCCTGCAAGAAGATGAAACTCAAGGTTGTACATGTAATACATACCTTGATAATATGAGGGTGATTGATAAGTTTGTGGCCTAAGGTAGAAGGAGATGAGTTACACAGCTCTCGTTACATGCACATGCAGGTCAACTCTGAGTGCTTATGCAGAAAGTTTGAAGTTAGTAACTCATCAGGGGTGATTTATAATTTCATGGCCTAAGGTAGAAGGAGAAGAGTTACTTGTAAAGAAGAATGGGGATAAATTGGTGTGTCAAGGTGTGCAAAGCTGATAGAGACCTATCCACACAGACTCAAGGCTCAATAAAGGTGCATCTACTAAATACAGACTTGAAAGGGGTGAATAATTATGCAATCAATTGTTTTGTGTTTAATAATTGTAATAAATTTAGACCAATTTGTAGAAATGTTTTCACTTTCACATGAGTCCTTTTTTGTTGATCAAAGAAGCCAGACGATCCACTGTTGTAAAACGATAAAACAGGAAAATTTCCAAGGGCGGTGAACACTTTTGATAGGCACTGTGTAGCTGGAAGGTGAGAAGAAATCAGCCGTCGCAGAAAGGGCAGATTGTCAGTCCAGTGGGGACGGCAGTCAGTAAGATAGAGAATTGTTGCTGTGTCTCTCCACACCCTGTAGTGCATCGGGTGCCGACCTTGCCACTTCTTTAGCATTTTGTCTGTTTTTAACGAGGCCATGTTGCTAACTTGATGCTCAACCCAGCACGGATGGAAAGCGTGCAAGGAGCCAGGTGGATTTAAACCTGAGACCACGCGCCTTGAAGTCACAACACCACCAGCCAGCTAAGATGGATGAGTTTGGCAAATTTTTGTCCCAGTGGAAAGAAAGCCTAGTTTGGAGTTGCCAGGATAATAGTGGAATTGTGATAAGAGGCCTGGAGCAGAACCAAGCACCAGTCATACCCTCTAATTATTTGGCCAAGATTCCTTTTAAGATGAAAGCATGCTTCTGCACAATAGCCAGCTTCTCTGTGACAGAAAATCATTGAAGCGGTTTTCAGAATTATTGCACACTACGAGTTATTAAAGAATTTAGATATACATTGTTTGCATATAGAAGAATGAGGGGTGATCGTATTTAAGCACATCAAACCCTGAGGGAGCATGACAGAGTGGATATCAACAAGTTTGCACTAGTTAGAGAATCCAGAACGAGAAAACATAATTACAACAGTAGAAAGTGGACATTTAAAATTGCGGTGATTAGAAACATTTCCATTTAGAGGGTGATGAGCACCTGAATCATCAACCTTGCAGAGTTATGGAAGTTAGATAGTTGAGGTATTGGAAGAGATGCATTTGCAAAATATGAAATAATTGAGGGCATAGGAAGCTGACATAGAAGAGATGAGATCCAGGTTAGGTCGGTTGTGGTCATATTGAACGGTGGAGCAGATTTGAGGAGCCAAGAGGCCTACTCTCATTCCTAATTTTCTATGTCCACTGTGGAATGAAAATTAAAGACTTGGATTGTGAAAACGTGCAACATAAAATATCCACCTTCCTTTCATCCAAGGAACCAGTAACATTGCACTTGATCAAATCTGGAAGAGTGTCAGTATTAGTGCATGTACTATATTGATTTAGAAACAATAAATACTTTTGTTAATATTTAAACTGAAATCACTTGGACTCTGACCAAATTCAGAAAAGTATGAATGAGACTTTGTGTCTAGAGTGAATGGATCATATATATCGCTCTAACTTTTTATCTTTTCCAAACATTTATTAACTAACTTTTATTGATTGACATCTGAATGATACTTATTGTCTCCTTTAATCTTTCCGGGATGCGAAGTAGGCGTACATACAGTACAGCCGGACAAAATGATGGTGAGATAGCTAAATCTACTTCAGACAGACCTATTCTTAAGGAAGAAGTGACAAGTTTGTTTATAGCCACATGTTCAGTTTTTAAAAAAATCACTTTATTGACTCTCTGAGACTTCCTGAGCCACAAGATCTACTTGATTGATTGCAGACTAGCAAGGAATTATCACTGAGGCCACTAATCCAAGGATGCCCACGGCATTTGCAATTTCTTTTACCTATTCATTTTTCTAATCACGTGTGTATTGCTACAGATTGCTAATTGAGCTAATTGGTCTTACTGCTGCACGTGCTCTCACAACGTTGCTGTGTGGAAACTTCTGGAATTTTCACCCAGCACCAATAAATGGGGATACTTCTTCAGGTCAAGATCTTTGCGCAGTTTGGTGGGGATCTTGCAGTTTCTGGTGTTCTCACAAGCCCGCTAGACAGGCGAAGATGGAATGGGAGGAACTGCCAAAATAGCCTTTGCTCTGCACATTTGGTCACCACTCTATTTTATCGAAAAATATCCTACATTTCTGGAGCATATTTGACATTCCTTTAGGAGTGTTCCAAAAGATGTTAAGATTCTCTGAACTATTATCATTGTACGTTCATCAAGATTTTAATAAAAGATTGTTTATCATATGAGACACTGAAAATGTGAACTTCTGACACAATGTGCTGAGACAATGCAAGCACAATTGCCTTAGCATTGACTAAGTATTAGAAAATGAAACCTTCAGTGAAACGTGGCCTATTTTAACTCCATGACTTATTCCAGCTTCAGAGCTTTTGTACAATCTGAACAACAAACTATTAAGTCTTAAATGAAATTATTTTAGACATCAATAGGTAATGAATTGGCTGATCTCGGATCAATAGAATGATGGGACAAGCTTGAAGACCGAATAATCTAATATTAACATGAGAATCTGCAGATATTAGGAATCCAGAGCAAAAAACACAAAATACTGGAGGAAATCAGTGGGTCACTCACATGGCCGCTCTTGCACGACTGTGCCCATAGCGACGCCTTCACGTGGCGCCCCTGTTCTTACTGAGCTTGTAAAGGCACAACTGCGTGTGCAGCGATATATCTGAGTGGGCAGGCCAGGCTCATCAGCCTTGGTTGGCGGCCAGCCTAGGAGATTCCAAACACAGGTAGATGGGACCTGTTAACCTCGCCAGACAGTCTGTTTAGAAAAGGAAAACTCCGATACTCGAACTACAGCCTTGCAGTCGCCACAGCTCGCGGTGACATTGTGGAACATCCCCTGGCCTAGAAAGTGGATTTGGTCCGCGCGCACTGATCCTCACTATAAACCTACGTAATGCAGGCAGGAAGAAAAGTCATCCTCCAGCAACAGCATTTCCCCCCCACCGATCTTCGCAAGCGATGAACCAGCTATCATTATCATACTGCAATAAATAACAAAAATACCTACAGCATAAATTACAAGAAATATATATATATAATTAAATAAGTAGTGCAAAAAAGGGAAAAAAAAGTGAGGTAGTCTACATAGATTCATTGCATATTCAGAAATCTGATGGTAGAGGGAAAGAGGCTCCTGTTCCTGAAACATTCAGTGTGTGTCTTCACACTGCTGTACTTCCTCCTTGATGAGAAGGCATAAACATCAACTATTTAATCTTCTCCATAGTTGCTGCATGACCTAATATTGGCTCTATATGAAACATATTGCTGTAGAGATCTGAGGATTACGTTCCGCTAGAGTACTTGCAGGGATAAATTGTACTGTCCCTGATTGAATATCTATCCTTTCAAAATGGCAGGTGCATCAATTTCACTTCAAATAGCTTTGGTGCAAATCTGAAAATCCTATTGGCAGACTATTGCAGCAATAATGCTCCAAACCTCTCAAGTAGCTAACGAGCAGCTCCATTACCAAGCATTGGATTAGGTAATCTCACTGTGCAGTGCACTAGTTCTAAAAGCTATTGACTCCATGAAAATGCAAAGCCTTCAACCACAATTAATAATGAATTAGTCTTCAGGAAAATTCCTTACACCAATATTTAACAAGCAACATGTTTCACTTCCCTCTGCTCATCACAAGAGACTTGCAAACAGTTTGATTTTTCGCTCAAGCTGTCAGGGACAACAGATAATCTAGGAACATAAATTTCCCTTTAGAATTAATTGAGTAAGAAAGCAAAATTACTTGTATTTTCTCATAAAATATATTTACACTTTGGTAACATGTATAGTTTGTTGGGTTGTAGGAATGTGGGAATGTCTAAGTGCTTTGAAGGTGGCGGGAGAAAGTGAGAAGGCCATTAATATGGCATAATCAAGATGAGGCTTTACATATATTTATAGGACCACAGGAAGCAAAAGCAGAGAAGTGATGCTAAACCTTTATAAAACAGAGGCAAGGCCACAACTATGCCATTTCTGGGAACTGTACTTTAGAGTGGATAAACAAGCTCAGTATGCTCTCGTTCACTCTCAAAGATAACTGGTTATTTGATCTATTAAATAAGGGCACTTATAAAAGTACATGTATTTCTCTAACCAGCATTTTTCAACAGTGTGCCTACTAGCACACAGACAGGCAATTCTCCCTCGAGGCAATGTCTCTGACGTCCTCATCACTGAAGTATTTTCAGCAATTTTCAACAAGCAGTTATAACATGCTACAATTTTAAAAGGAAACATGTCCAATCTAATATAAGCCACATACTTTGTAAGCCCCAAGAAAGCAAGTAGAGGTGATATGCTGCAACGGCATCGGGAGTAATGTCTTGTTAAATGGACAGGCCAGGGAATCTGGAGTTGGGCTCTTTACATCAAAGATAGCTTTTAAAGATAAAAGGTCAGCTGCTGATGGACTGTTTGTTCCACTACCATCAGGAAGGAGGCGATGTAGCACCTGACTCAAAAATAGTTACTTTCCCCAAGCAGTAAGGCTGATCAATACCTCCACCCACTAATCCACCCCTCCACACCCCCATGACCACTACTATATCGTTCCCCTATGGCCACTACTATATCATTTCCTTATCAGTCACCTTATATATAGACACTCTTGTGCTTAGCATCACTTTATGGACATACAATCAATCTATGAATATAAGCCATCTTACTTCTTCACATATAATTGTGTTTTTTTGTATTATTATTGTGCTAAACTTTGTGTTTTTTTTGTGCTGTATTGGATCCGGAGAAACAGTTTTTCATTCTCCTTCACACTTGTATCCTGGAAATGACGTTAGAGAATCATGAAATGTGAACCTTAATGCTATATCAGAATCAGAATCAGACTTTAATCGCCAAGTACCTGTGCACATACAAGGAATTTACTTCCGGCAGATGTTGTCTCTCTGCTCATAACAATAATAATGATAAATATAAATGAAAATATAGATTATACATACAGGTAGTGCAATCCAAGTAATAGTTAGCCGACAGTTAACCGGCAGTTAACTGTTCAGCAAAGTGACCGCAGTAGGGAAAAAACTTCTCCAGTGCCTATTAGTCTTAGTCTGGAGGGATCTGAAGCGCCTACCAGACGGAAGCAGATCAAACAGTCCGTGCGCAGGATGGGAGGAGTCCTTTATGATGTTCAAAATACAAAATCTGTATTGCTGTTATAACCTGTATGCTGGACCATATAATGATGAATCATCAGCCATATCAGAGCTATAGTATATTGGTTCATTGGTAGATTCCTGTGTCTCAAACACACAAAGAGAAATAGAACACTGAAAATTTTACAGAAGCAGGTTAGCACTGTATTCTTTAGGACATAGAAGATGGAGAGGAGATTTGATAGAGGCATTCAAAATTATAAAGGATATCGATAGGGTAAATGCAAGCATGCTTTTCCATTGAGGTTGGGTGGGACGACAACCAGAGGTCATGGGTTAAAGGTGAAAGGTGAGAAGTTTAAGAGGAACATGAGGGGAAACCACTTCACTCAGAGGGTCATGAGGGTACGGAATGAGCTGGCAGCACAATCGGTGCCAGCGAGCTTGATTTCAAAGTTTAAGTGAAGTTTGGATGGATGGTAGGGGTATGGAGGGCTACGGTCCCAGTGCAGGTCGATGGAGTAGGCAGTTTAAATGGTTTCGGGCATGGACTAGATGGGCCGAAGGACCTGACTCTGTGCTGTACTTCTCTATGTTTATGTCTTCTATTGATAAATAGGGAAGGGAGGGGTCAGCAAAAGAACAAGTTACCCCTATAGTCAATGTATCCATACTCAAAAACAGAGCTTCCTTGGTCTTAGCAAGATCCATGTGTGAACAATAAATAATGTGTTTAAATACAACAAAAATTACAATAGTTAAAAAGCAACCATTTTTGGTGTTCTGGAATTACATATAGGCCAGTCTGGATAAGATTGTCAAATTTCTTTCCCTGAGGACACAAGTGGAGCAGATGTTCTTTCATGACAGTCCAGTACTTTTCGGCAACCTAACAGATGCCCACTTTATTTAAGATTTCCAGAGTTACTTAATCATGTGCGTTTAAGATCCCCAAGCATGATGTTGAGATTCAAACTTGAATCTTCAAATCAACACTTTAGACCCTAGTTCAGCAACTTTGGAGTATTTCCAAAAAAAATGGTGAACAACAAACACAGCCATAGTTAAGTCAGAGCCTATGGAGCAGTCACTTGAAACGTAGAACATTACAGCACAGTAAGGATACTTTAGCCCACAATAGTGTGCCGAACTATTAACTGAATCTTAAATCAATCTAACCAGTCCCTCTTGCATTACCTTTTATTTTTCTATCATCAATGCACCTATATGAGAGTTTTCTTACATAACCCTAATATATGGCCTGTACCAAACCCTTGGCAAAGCATTGCATGCTCTTACCACTCACTGTGTGAAGAAATTACATCTGACACCCCCCCCCCCCCAATACTTTCCTCCAATCGCCTTAAATTATACTCCCTTGTATCAGCATTTTCTGCCCTGGGACCAACTCTCTGGCTGTCCACACGATCTATGCCTCATCATCTTGTACCCTTGGTAAAATTATACAAAAGCTGGAAGGAGAAAAAGCAGCTGCGAAGACCAATATACAATATACTTGGAGGAGAATCACAGAGAGATGAGCTGTGCTGCTCATTAAACAATGAAAGCAGCTTTTCCAGAGAATCAGTAGCAGTCAGCCATTGCTCAGGAAAGAGGGGGAAAAACTGAAGCCAAGCGTCAACCGCAGGGCCGCAATAAGCACCACAGGTTCGCCGGCTTCTACAACTGCAGTTTGCTTCTCTAGACCTGTGCTTGTTCTCCATCGAATTAGATATGAATTAACAATCACCTCAATTTAAAAATGAAAATGCCCAAAGGTGAAGACTATGTACTTTGTTTTTAGGGAATCTCATCCAGCTGGATACCTCGCCTGTGCATTCTCACAGGATTCACTGCTTCCACCCATCTCAGCCATTAGCATTCTGTGGAAGATGGAGATTTTCACTGAAGCTCCAAGAGACAACATTCTCAAGCATGGTTTATGAAACCTTTATTGATGTTATTGTTTTTGAAGTATTTCAGGGAGCAACAAATTGTTACTTGACATGACTGCTAGTGCTGGTAACAATGCAGATCATGTATTAAAAATTACTAAGACCTGAGGAAAGCAAAGTTCTTTATCATGACCTTTAGCTGCAAGGAAAAAGAATTAACACCTTCCTCTATGTATTTCGCATAGCAGCAGAGTTGTAGTTAACTACTGTTCACCAAAAAGCAAAGTATTTTCTCTACTGGATGTTTATGAAAAACAAGGAGCAGACAACGTGCATGACATTTTATGCACGTGCATGACTGTGATCAGATTTTAATCTTTTTCAGTTACGTTAATTTAATTTTCCCTTCCTCCAGCTGTTCTTCCTCTCACTATATTCATACGCTATTACAGCGCCAGTGGCCCCGGAATTTGTACATTCTCCCCGTGTCTGCGTGCATTTCCTCCGGATACTTCGGTTTTCTTCCACACTGCAAAGGTGTACAGGTTTGTAGGTTAATTAGTCACATGGGACGCCACAGTCTTGTTGGGCCGCAAGGACCTATTACCGTCCTGTATCTCTAAATAAATATCCATTTCTGCTACTCTTGAGTCCTGTTATAATCATAGACTTGGACAGCACAGAAACAGGCCCTTCAGACAACTGGTTATATCAATCCCACTTGTTTCCATTTGTTCCATATCTCTCCATGCCTTTTCTTGATGCCTCTCAAGTATTGCTACTGTTCCAATGTCCTCTGGCAGCTCATTCCAGATAACAATCAGTTTTTGTGTGGAAAATTTACCCTTTAAACCTCCTCCCTCTCAACTTAAACCTATGCTTCTAACTTAGCCATCACTACCTTAGGGAACAATACCTGCTTTCTATATATGTCACCTCTTCACCCAGTAAAAAGCAACTCAGCCCAGCCAATCTCCCCTTATAACTCAAACCCTCCAATCTAGACAACATCCCTGCACTTTCTCTAACTTAATAACATTCTTCCAATAGTGTGGTGACCAGAAGGACACACAACACTCCCAAACGCAGGCCAACCAACACTTTGTACAACTGAAACATTGCAAGCCAACTTGTAAGCTCAATGTCTCCACTGATAAAGGAAAGCTTCCATGTTTCCCACACCATCCTGTCCACTTGCCCATATTTTCAGGGATCTACTGTAGCCCCGACGATTCTCTCCATTGTCCTGCATTTCACTGTCTGTGCCTTGATCTGGTTTAACTTTCCGAAATGCATTGCTTCATACTTGTCCACATCTGCCATCTCCTTACTCATATTTCCAGGTGTTCTAGATCCTGTTGGAATTTCAGACAAACTCAGAAAACCTTCGCTTACTGGCCACCGTGTCACTCACCATGCCACCTACAATCTCATCCAACACATTAGCACATGTCAATCAACAGGGGACACAACAACAATCCCTGGGGCACAGACTGGTCACAGGCCTCCACTACCATCAAACCAATTTTGTATCCAATTGGCCAGCTCACGTGTTGTAGTTTTCCAGACCACTCTATTTCACCATCAGAAACGCCTTCTCTCTTCCTCTTTCTGATTTTCACAGGGACCATTCTCTCCATGACACCCTGATCTGCTTATCACTCCCCACCCACACCTCACCATCCCTGGCAATTTCATCTCAAACATAGGAGCCTTACTTGTTTCTACATCTCCTCCCTCCCCATCATCCAGAGACATCAACACCCCTTACAGGTGAAGCAGATTCATGTGCCCTTCCTCCAACCTTGTTTATTGTGTTCCGTATTCTTAATATGGACTCCTTTACATTGCTAAACCCAAGCATGGACTGAGGTGACCAGCACCTTGTCCACAACAGACACCTTGAGCATCCAGATGCATGACATTTCAACTCCTACTCCCTCCCCATTCCCTCACCAAGCTGGCTGCCTTCCATCTTCTCCATTACCATGCTGAGGCCAAACGCAAACTAGGGGAACAGCATCTCTTATTCCACTTGGGTAGCCCACAACGCAAAGGTATGAACATTAAACTTTCCATTTTCAGGTAACCAATGCCTCCTTTCTTCCTTTATCACTCATACTCATCCACCTAGGTTCGCTTTCCTTGTGTTCATCTTTTCCATCTCTACCCCACAGCCATTACCTAGACTTGTTTCTCTCTCTCATCTCATTCCATCTGTTTATCACCCATATATGCATCTTCCTTAGGTTTACTTTTCTAAAGTTCCATCTGGTTCCATCTGCCCATCGTCCTTCCCTTATCTGATTCCACTCATCACCTTTCAGCTTCTGTCTCTACATAAGGACATAAGAAATAGGAGCAGGAGTCGGCCATCTGGCCCATCGAGCCTGCTCTGCCATTCAATAAGATCATGGCTGATCTGGCCATGGACTCATCTCCACCTACCTGCCTAAATTCCACCTGCCCTTAATTCCCCTACTATGCAAATAT
The DNA here is from genome assembly GCF_048418815.1 of Hemitrygon akajei. Lineage (NCBI taxonomy): Eukaryota > Metazoa > Chordata > Chondrichthyes > Myliobatiformes > Dasyatidae > Hemitrygon > Hemitrygon akajei. The sequence goes on along the minus strand of NC_133129.1, from coordinate 162,439,639 downwards.
CTACACAACCTTGTTTAAAATATATTTACTGTGGGAGCCTTCACTGCTTCACTGGGCAGAGAATTCCACAGATTCACCACTCTCTGGGAAGAATAGATCCTCCTCAGCTCCATCCTAAATCTACTCACCCGAATACTGAGGCTATTTCCCCTAGTTCTAGTCTCATCTACCAGTGGAAGCAACTTCTGTGCCTCTACCTTATCTATCCCTTTCATAATTTTATGTTTCTATAAGATCTCCTCTCAATCTTCTGAATTCCAGCGAGTATAGTCCCAGGTGACTCAATTTCTCCTCATAGTTTAACCCTCTCATTCTGGATTCAACTTCCTCTGCATTACCTCCAAAGTCAGTATATCCTTCTGCAAGTGAGGAGACCAGAACTTCATGCAGTACCCCAGATGCGGCCTCACCAGTTGCAGCATAACCTCACTGTTTTTAAATTCAATCCTCCTAGCAATGAAGGTCAACGTTCCATTCCCCTTCTTTACCTCTTAAATAATAATCGGCTCTTTTACTTGTCCTTCCAAAGTGGATGGCTTCACATGTACCAACATTGCACTCCATCTGCCAGAACCTTGCCGACTCACTTAACCCATCTTCCCCACTCCCCTCCTCCTATCTGGCTGCCTTCCCTCACCTTCCTTAATTCCACCTTTCACCTATTAAACTGACGGTCCTGCACTCTAGGTCCTGGTGCAGGGTGTCAGCCCCAGATGTCAAATATCTCCTGTGTCTTTAAAAATCTCTTGATTGATAACTTGTTTATAATTACTGACAACCTTCACAGGCCTCTTCTGTGAAAAGCTTTCTTCTCAACTCTACCTTAATTGGCTGGCCCTGCATTTGAGAGTGTGACCTGTGTGGCAGATGACAAATGAAACGTCAGCACTTCATCTACCCTATCAAGGCACACAAGATTTCTGTATGTCAATGACATCATCTCTGCTAAACACAAGACTGTTTGCAACCAGTCGTAGTTAATCAATGCAAAAAGTGTCACAGTTGGACTCAACCTGATACGAAGAAGTTGATCATATTGCTGGTAGAGTTTGATGTCTACTAAGTGTGATGTCAATTAAGTTCACACCAGTTCAGAATTTTATGGAAGCAATCGCCAAGAAATGTCACAATACTCGCCCACTTACGGCAATCCTGCTCATCGGAATCATCTCCACAATCATTGTCACCGTCACAGACCCAGGAACGTCGTATGCACTTGCCGTTGTCGCAATGGAATTCCAAAGGGGAACAGGTTGGCAGCACTAAACGAAGAAAAGAAACAGTGCTTACTAGGTGCCTTAACGGCATTGCTACGTGAGTAGTGAGGCCGAACGTGTTGCCTACGCAGAACACTTTGCTATAAACAGAATCTTTAGCAAAATTATAGGGAAATCTAATACGGTTTATGCAACTGAGTCTCTCAATAAATGATACGTCCCCAAAGAGCACTGGGAATGTTAAGAAGTTATGCCGGCAGCTATTACATCTTCTTTCTGGAAAGACAGAAGAAAAGGAAAACTATTTTTAACTTTGAAGAATTTTGCACAGACATTGGAAATTTCACCAGTGCTATCACAAATGGCATTCTGTACACAATACTAGGGGTTTAGTTGCCATTTTGGGGACAAACAAACTGTGTGTAATTCATGTTTATTTTACTACATTTAAGTTCTATACGTTAGCTAAAAACTGTTCGGAGAAACACACGTGCAAATTTATAGGAGTACGTGGAGGACAGGGTCTTCTTATCACAAGAGGATCTTGATTTTAAACAAATGAAAATAACTTTAAAAGAAACTACATAACCCATTTACAAGCTTCTTGTAGATCAGTCAGCTTCTTAGTAATTAGTTTAAATATTTACAGTCTTTAAAAACACACCTTCTGGTACCTTCAATAATTAAAAATTGAATATATTTACTAATTGATTTCAATAACTGCACATTATTAAGACACTAATTAAACTTGTTAAAGCATGATAAATTTTCATCAACCATAGTGGCTGTTTTTAATTTGTTCTCATATCATCGTTTAACTTGACTGAAGTTGGGTCTTTCCAGCACCTCAAACAAAATTACTTATACATAATGCTGTGGAAACTTCTTGCTTTCAGTTAAACAGCTAATACAATGAAGACTTGATATGTGCACAGGAAGTAACTGAGGTTAATGAATACCTCATTGAGTTAATTCAAATGTTTCACTCAGGGAATTGGGATGCATGATGAAGGAATCCAGGTTTAAATGGAAAGCCACACAATTTCCCTAGTAACTGGAGCACTGAGCCCAAAGGGACATTACTCCGCTTCAGTCGGTTCAATCAATCATGAATAGCCCATGGCAGATAAAGACGACATTTTAAAAAAACAGTTTAGTCTGAACTTTGAGAGATCATAAAACCCATTTGGGCCTCATGGCAATTAACATCAACGTGATTTTATTGGCTTGATGGTTTTGTGACTTCCGCACAGTGACCTTTCTTTACTGATTACATTGGTAACAGAGGGTAAAACAATCTTTTATCACGAGCGATATTCACCTAGACTTTACCCTGAAGCTCTTGTTGAACTAATAGGTGGAAACATTTCTAGATCATGTACTGAAAGTATCTTTTCCATTTGAACTCATAGTTGTAAGGGATTTCAGTTTGTCCTGCACACCTAATTAAATATGCAAAATTAGCAAGCTACATAGATAACATAAGGAATCTCATATTATCACAGTTTTCTCATTTTCCACCAAGGAATTGCTCATGGCAAACAGGATGCAGATGTGCTCTTAACAGTGATCAGAGCACAAGTGTTTCAATAAGTTTCGTCATATGACTGGAAGCAGATTTAATCACATCAGCTTAACAAGATGACATGCCTCACTGCGCATGGAGCTCTGGTTAGCTGGTCAGAAGTAATATTTTGAAGGGATAATGTGGTAAGGATATTCGTGCTTCATCTTGATCTCAGTAACAAAGGTCTGGGAACTCTCACCGGACCAGATTTTACTTCTGATCAAACACCCCCTTTCCCAAGCCCCTTCAAAAGTGCCCTCCAACAGCGAGCACTGATGCACTGATACCAGAAGCTAGTGAGATATTAATAATAGATACAGCATGCAAACCTCTCTCAGTTGCTTAAGCATATCTTTTAACTGTTGTTGGGCACCTGTCATTATAATGTTTATAATTTCAAAGCAACATTATATTTTACAATACACAGCTTGCCTCATATGCACACATCCATGTAGAAACTATGTTACCTGTAAATAGTAAATATTCCATAGCATACTTTCCTACCAGAATCAGCTTTATTAATATCACTGACACGTGTACTTGTGAACTTAGCAATTCAATGCAATACATAATATAGAAGAAAAAAAGTAAAAATAAATAAATCAATTACAGTATATGGATATTGAATAGATTAAAAATCATGCAAAAACAGTAATAACATATATTAAGAAAGTGAGGTAGTGTTCACTGGTTCAATGTCCATTCAGGAATCAGATGGCAGAGGGGAAGAAGCTGTTCCTGATTCGCTGAGTGTGTGCCTTCAGGCTTCTGTACCTCCCACCTGATGGCAACAATGAGAAAAGGGCATGCCCTGGGTACTTACAGGCTAGTACACAAGATGAAGCTGACTAAATTTATGACACTCTGCAGCTTCTAACAGTCCTGTGCAGTAGCCTCCCCCATACCAGACAATGATTCAGCCTGTCAGAATGCTCTCCACGGTATATCTATAATAGTTTTTGAATGTATTTGTTGATGTAACAAATCTCTTTAAACTCCTAATGAAGTATAGTCACTGTCTTGCCTTCTTTATAGCTGCATTGATATGTTGGGACCAGATAAGGTACTCAGAGATCTTGACACCCAGGAACTGGAAGCTGCTCATTCTCTCCACTTCTGATCCCTCTATGAGGATTGGTGTGTGTTCCTTCGTCTTACCCTTCCTGAAGTCCACAATCAGCTCTTTTGTCTTACTGACACTCCAAATTTATAGATATTTGAGCTATGCCTAGCCACACATTTATGGATATAGATTAGAGCAGTGAGCTAAGCACACACCCCTGAGGTGTACCAGTGTTGATAGTCAGCGAGGAGGAGATATTATCACCAATCCACACAGATTGTGGTCTTCCGGTTAGGAAGTCAAGGATCCAATTGCAGAGGGAGGTACAGAGGCTCAGGTTCTGCAACTTCTCAATCAGGATTGTGGGAATGATAGTGTTGAATGCTGAGCTTGATGGACAGCATCCTGACATAGGTGTTTTTATTGTCCAGGTGGTCTAAGGCCATTTGAAGAGCTGTTAAGATTGTGTCTGCAGTTGTTCCATTGTGGCACAGGCAAATTGCAGTGGATCCAGGTCCTTGCTGAGGCAGGAGTTCAGTCTAGTCATGACCAACCTCTCAAAGCATTTCATCACTGTAGATGTGAGCACTACTGGGCAATAGTCATTAAGGCAGGTCACATTCTTCTTCTTAGGCACTGGTATAATTGTTGCCTTTTTGAGGCAAGTGGGAACTTCCACCCATAGGACTGAGAGGTTGAAAATGTCCTTGAATATTTCCACCAGTTAGTTGGCACAAATTTTCAGACTCTGTCGGGGCCTTCCTCCTTGTGAGGGTTCACCCTCTTTAGAGACAGCCTAACATTGGTCTCTGAGACAGAGATCACAGGGTCATTGGGTGCAGCAGGAACCTTCACAGCTGCAGTTAAATTCTCCCTTTCAAAGCGGGCATAGAAGGCGCTGAGTTCATCTGGTAGTGAAGCATCACTCCATTCATATGATTGGGTTTCGCTTTGTAGGAAGTAATGTCTTGCAAACACTGCCAGAGTTGCCGTGCATCCAAACTCACCTCCAAACTCATTTGAAATTGTCTCTTCACCCTTGAAATAGCCCTCCACAAATCATACCTGGTTTTCTGGTGCAGACCTGGGTCGCCAGACTTGAATGCTACAGATCTAGCTTTCAGCAGACGACATACCTCCTGGTTCATCCATGGCTTTTGGTTACCCGGATATAAATTAACAACTGTGACTGAAAATGTACACAAAATGTGCACAACACAGTATCAGCAACATTTATATGATCTTTATTGATAACAGAGCTATGCTAAATGTCTTCTATTCAAATACTTTTATTTTTTAATTGTTGGTTCAATTTTACACTTTTAGTTTGCTCAGCCATTCAATGTGATTCCAACTCATGTCCCTACTTCAGTCATTCTTTCCACCTCAGTCAAATAACGTTTGATTCCTTTTGCATCCAAATTTCTTTTGACCTCTATCTTGAATACACTTAACAGCACAGAATGTGCATCCAATTTAGCAGGAAATTCCGAAGATCCACAACCAAAAGAATTTATACTCATCTCCATTCTACGAGAGATTGGGATTATCAATTTTGAAGTCACTAACTAATGGAAATTCTTTTGAAGTAATTGCACTGTCAAGCAACGTAGGAAGCATTCTTCAAAGATTTAAGAATATACACTTAATTTACTGAATACCTGGATATGGAAAAATAGTCTCAGTCCGGCATTCAGCACAGTACTCAGTCCTTTGAGTAAAGAGACCAAATTTGTGCGTGATATTCTTCAAGACAATGACCCTCCAATCCCCATGTAATCAAACTATGGTCAAGTTTCACTGCAATGACCCAATATCTAATATCAATACCATGAAGTGTAGCCTAGAAATGGAAATAGACAGGACACAAGACTGCTTTACAACTTAAGAGATCAGTATACAGGAAAGATCCTGGCATGGACCATGGACAGAAAATTGGCTAACTGGCTGAGGCAAAGAGTGGGAATAAAGGGGACCTTTTCTAGTTGGCTGCCTGTGAGTAGTGGTGTTCTGCAGGGGTTGGTGCTGGGACCACTCTCTTTGATGCTATAAGTCAATGATTTGGATGAAGGAATTGTTGACTTTGTGGCCACGTTTTTGAACAATACAAAGACAGGTGAAAATGCAGATCGTGTTGAGGAAGCAGGGAGTGTGCAGATGGGGCTTAGACAGTCAGGAGAATGGGCAAAGTGGCACGTGGAATACAGTGTATGGTCATGCACTTTACAGAAGGGATAAAGCCATAGACTATTTTCAAAAAAGGCAGCAAATTCAGAAATCAGAGATGCAAAGGGACTTGGGAGTCCTCGTGCAGGATTCCCTGAAGGTGAACTAGCAGGTTGAGTTGGTGATAAGGAAGGTAAAGGCAAGGAGCATTCTTTTTGAGTGGATGAGAATACAAGAGTGAGGATGTAACACTGAGGCTTTAAAATGCATTGGCCAGACTGTAGTTGGGAGTATTGTGAGCAGCTTTAGGTCCCTTATCTTAGAAATTATGTTCTGGAATCCAGAAGAGGTTCACTAGAATGATTCTGGGAATGAAAGGATTAAAATATGAGTTGTGTTTGATGGTTCTGGGGATGCACTCACTGGAGTTTAGAAAAATAAAGGGTGATCTTATTGAACCCTTTTGAATATTTAAAGGCCTAGATGGAGAGGATGTTTCCTATAGCAGAATAGTCTAGGACCAGAGAGCATCACTTCAGAACATAAGGGTGTCCCTTTAAAACAGAGATGAGGAGGAATTTCATTAGACAAAGGGTGGTGAATCTGTGGAATTCATTCCTACAGACAGATCTGGAGTCCAAGTCATTGGGTATATTTAAAGAAAGGTTGATTGGTTCTTGATTAGTATGGCTTATGGGGAGAATGGGATGAAGAGGGATAATAAGTCAGCCATTATGGAATGACGAAGCAGACTCAATGGGCCAAAAGGCCTAATTCTGCTCCGATGAATTATGGTCTAACATTGTTGTGGAATTGAATTTCTGACCATTTGTTGTAATTTGGTTTCCTAATATACAGTAGCCAACTTGCCACATGCCAACAAAGCAACACACACACAAATGCTGGAGGAACTCGGCAGGTCAGGCAGCATGGAAAGGAATAAACAGTCAATATTTCAGTGCAAGTCCCCTCTTCAGTATGGTTATCATTAACGCTGTCTCATTATGTAATAAGAGACTTAAAGAGTTCGGTTCCTTGACACACTGATCAATAAAGCCATCTTGAGTGCATTTCACACCCTTGCCCTCTTGAATGTCATTAAAAGATTTGCTTTGGCCTATGTATTAATTTTAATAATCTCAAGATTACTATTTCATTATCCTTTAACATCCTGACACTATAAATACACCCCTCCTGCGATTAATGCCTACTTTTATTTCTGGGGTCCAACCAAACAAGTTCAGAATCTTCATTTTCTGAACTGAAATCATGTCTTTTTCCCAGCATTACCCCATCCTTCATTATTATGGCTCTCCCACTTCACTCCTTTTCCTTCGATTTTCAGGCTCTGCATTTAGTATTCTTTGCATCATTACTTCATTAACTTAAAATATCTGGCACCATAAATGATTAAATTTAGTGTGACAGCGATCCAAACAAAAAATATCAGACCAATGGAAAAGGGAAAAAAGAAACAGGAATCTTCAAAGAGGGAGTTTACAACTCCGAATCTGCATGAATACGTCCATATGATGCGGCAACTGGAGAAAACCTTTCAGCTGTAACATTCAATAGGATTATGGCAGATCAGAAATTGCTCATTTTCATTCTTTTACCCTTTCCCCTCAACCCTCTTAATCCTCATAAATCTACCCACGTCACCTTAAACTTGGTACATAAGTGATAGATAGCTCTCGTTCTAAAATATTCACACAATGCTGCTGCACATTCTGACACGCCAGTCCATGGCCTCCTCTACTGCCACTAGGAGGCCGCTCTTAGGTTGAGCTAGCAACGGCACTTATTCTGCCCGTGTGGTCTCCAATCTTACTGCATGAACATCAATTCCTCTGACTTCCAGTAATTTCTGCCCATTTCCCCTTCTCTCTTTTTCCATTCCCCATTCTAGCTCCCCTTTAACTCCTTCTCTTTTCCTCTCTTGTGTATCACCTCCCTCTGTGCCCCTTCTCTCAGGTCCACTCTTCTTCAACCCTTTACCTCTTCCAACCACCAGCTCACTGCTTCTAACTTCATCCCATGTTCTCCCTCACCTGATTTGACCTATCACCCGCCAGCTTTTACTCTTTCCGCTCCACCAACCTTCTGATACGGGCTTCGTCCCCTTTCTTTTCCAGTCCTGATGAAGGGTCTCAGCCCAAAATGTTGATTTCTTATTGCTCTCCATTGACACTGCCTGACCTGCTTAGCTCTGCCACCATTTTGTGTGTGTTGCTCTGTTTAATCAGATGGCTGTGAACAATTTTCAAGTGACAGACAGATGAAAGTGCCCCTCCTGTTCAGGAACTTTGGTAGTTGAATCACACACTGCAGCACTAAACCAAAATAAATCGAGCAGCATCACTGAGATGCATCAGCCACAGCCCGCATTTATGGTGAGATAAATGCCACCTTGCTCACCATATCTTCCATACCGGCGAGACTGGTCAAACAACCTCATTAAGTAACTATAAAGCTTAAAGTATTTTCATACCACCCTAGAAGACAACTAAGACATTCTCTTCTCATAGTCAATAGCCTCAGGTAAAAGACTGCTTACACATCTATCCATCTCAGCATGCAATTGTCTTGGAATCTTCCATCCCAATGGAGGCCATTTAACCCATTGAGTCAATACTATTTTTTTGAAAGAAACTATGTCCCACAACTACACTAGGTCTTTCTGCCAACTTTTCCCAAACTCCTCGCCGTCACACAGCAATCCATGTCCTGTAGAACCCATTCAGGTTTCAGGCACAGCATCCCAAATCCTGACAAGTTCAAAGTAAATTTATTATCAATGTACATATACTATATACAACCTTGAGATTCATGTACTTGCAGGGGCCCACAGGAAAATAATGAAATACAATAGAATCCACGAAAAACCACACATAAAAAGACAGACATCCAATATGGAAATGAGGTCAAATCACGCAAGTAATTAAAAAAAAATGCAAAAAAAAAACGTAACTCTGAAAATATGAGCAGCAACGTTCCTGAAAGTGAGTCCACAGGTTGTGGAGTCATTAATAATTGTCAATAAATGCTAATTTTTATCATTTTCCTTTAGAAAAGTTTGTTAGTGAACTTAAACCTATGGTTATTGGCCTACACTTTAGAATAATCTTTCCTCATCCAGACTATGAAATCTCTCATCACTACAATCTCCAGATGGTTGAATCTTAAGCCTCTCTGTTTCAAAGGGAATTCTTTAAACAATGCTGATGAGTGCTGAAAGTGGGGAACTATTTTTGCCCCTGACCGTGACATTACTGAACTCAAAGAGCACACAATAATTTTGTAATGTATATGCTTTGTACCAATCATGAAATCCATCTATCAGATGAAATTACTTCCTGTTAACTATAATGCAAATAGTCTCCTGTCATTCAGACATTTATTTTAATTTTTTATTTGCAAGCTGAATAGCTCATTTCACATTGCCAAGTTGCTTTGGTCTGTCTTCAAGTTCAGCTTGCTTGAAATCCTACACAATTATCAGATTAACATGACTCAGATTGTATTAACTTCCAAAAAGTAGATCTTTATTTTCAAGAAAAGCATTATCAAAATCTAAACACCAAAAGTCTGCAAGTTTGGTAAATAGTTCACATAGACTGTTGTACAATACAAAGACAATTTTCAGGAAAAAGTGCTATTTATATCAAGGTTTATTTGTAAATTTAATTTCGTAGTAGGTCATACTTCACAAAAATACAGCTTCAAAAATGTATAAAACTTTCAGCGCAGATATAGTTATTTCTATATTTTATGTAACTGAAGCACACTTGCTACCATTTTGTTTTGCTTTGTGTTCTTTGGTTTCCAGAGAAGTGCTTGAAATCCCCATCCCAATTACAGTGGATGTTAGGGGTAAGGGGGTAATTAGGCATTTGGATAATCTTTAAAGAAGAGTGGAAAAGCCTAAGTGCAAAATGAGCTTTTAAACTAATTCATATGAAACATTTGACTACTGACTGCCATTTGTTTTACTCTATAAAACACAAGGGAAATACACAAAAAAGTAAGTATTATAACCACATGCATGGTGGCCCCTCTATTAAAACCACTACCCCAACGGCCCAAGGAAACATTCCATTGAAGGGCAGTAATATCTTTATAATTTTCCTTTCTGAATTGCATGTTCTTTGTTGTGTGCAGTTTTTCATTGATTCTATTGTGTTTCCTTGTTTTATTGCAAATTTCCACAAGAATATGAATCTCCAGGGAGTGTATGGTGACGTACATGTACTTTTGACAATAAATTTACTTTGAGCTTTGAATTATTGAACAGCAAGACTTCATCCTTTCCTTTTTCAGTAATATAAGTTGAGCTGCTAAAAGGAGAAAAATATGTTTCACCCTAAATAGCAACAGTTTGTTTCCTCTAGCAGATGATGACAGACTTGCAGAGTTCCTCCAGCAAACTGTTTGTTGCTCCAGCAGTGAAGAGTGAGCTCCCAGAACTTTTGCTGTAATCGGAATTCCACTCTTTCTTGATATCCCAGATGGTGATGATGATGAAGGTGGCTGAAGACTGATATTTATCATGACGCCGATGTCAGGAAGCTGGGATGAGGACTCATTTGGTACTTCTGCCTATAAGCTTTTGTGAAAACACTAACGAGCAACAGCGACTTTAGGACGTACTTTGATGTATCTATCAGCATGGGTGTACGTCCCTGGGCACACCTGTGTGGTCATGCTGTGATCCTGTCGGGCAGACATGCCATGTGGTGAGCCTGCCATACAACAATACTGCAGCAACTCATCCCATACCAGGAACTTCAAGGCTCAGTCTGTACAGGTCCTCTCCAAGTTCCAAATACCTGACTTATTTGCAGCCATCTATACCAATGAGTAGTTGTCAGCCAGTCAGAATGAATCTGCTGGTAGCTGTGGGGCTGTAGCCATCTTCTGCTATGTGGGAACTCAGTTCTCGCCAACATCTGAGTGGTTGGGTTAACTACACATCAGTTGTCTGGCAATCATGCAAGGAAACATCTTATAGATTTTTGAACATTTGATAGAGCTAATTTACAGTAATACAGACATGTATTGTTAATATTAAAGTAATGGCAAGATTGCAGCAGTAAAAAAGTAATTGGCCTGCTACCATTTCAAATGTATTTTTATTTGTGCTGGAATTCAATGCTTCAATAACAATATTCAATGCATTGTGAATGGTTATTTGCTTCTGTGCAAATATATCTCCACTGAATCAACCCTAGTATTTCCCTACTTATCTGCATTTGACTTTTTTTCATCCTGCATACCTTGTTAGTAGAGTCATGGAGTCAGAGTCTAACTTTTTCTACTCTCCTTGGTTGTCTCTGCAAAATATTTGCAATTCCAGTCCAGCTTGGAGCACAGCACTGGAGGGGGTAGAAAGTGATTAGACAAAAAGAATAGCCAAGCATGAGGATGGTAGTAATATAGACATATCCCTGCATCAAAATCTCATCTATCAGATATTCGCTAAGTATAATCTCACGCGGACAAGAACAGGTATATAAAAAAAAATCAACATATTTTTTGAAGTGTGAAATTTTCAGTCACATCGTGAAGAAAACTAATGTATCAAAAGAGTACTGAACAGTAAAGTGTCTTGGTTCAAAGACCACTATAGCATTCAGTTCAAATAACATCACTGTTTCAGCCTGTCACAATATCAAAGAAAAACATATTCCTCCTCTTGATCTACAATTTAAGACAACATTCTATAATACATTCCATGAACAGGCTCCTCAGTAAAAAAGGAACAGAAAGGAGGCACCACAAGCGCAAGGTGAAGTCAAGTCTTTATGTGATATTAACTGGCATAAAACAAAGGGCTTCCTTGGAGATGATAAAAGGTTCTTTTGATTTTGTTCTGAGACAAACATCAAAAGCTGGTGGAAGATCATCAATTCTGTGAAATATGCACTTTGATCTACCCGAACTTTTATTGGCCTACTGGCACAATGACAAAATGCCCATAAGGAAATACTGCCCTCTGGCACATTCCAGACTACTGGAGCACATGGTGTAGGACACATTGCCTGCTGCAGCCAGTGCAAAGACTTTGTGGGGAAGGAATGCAGTTTTATATTCTCTCTCAGTCAACACGGAGTGGCTAAGACCTGTTGTGAAATCCTCTGTATTGGAACAAGAGGCAATACTGTATTGGACACTCAATGTGCCACACTATAAATGTATAGAACCAATAACACTATGAATGTACAGACAACCTGAATGTAAAGAAAGCTGTGTTCTGTTTTTATTTACAGAATTGTGCAAAAGTTTTAGGCACATATATATAGCTAGGATGCCTTAGACTTGCACAGTACTGTAGTATTCTGTATGTTGCACTGTATTGCTGCCACAAAAAAATTATGACATATATGAGTGATGATAAAGCTGATTCTGACATGGGTCTCTAATATGGCCTGATATTGGGAAGAGGATAGAGAGAAGGTAATCATAGTTGGGAGCGGGAACCACCAGGGAGACATTCTATAATGATCAATAAACCAATTGTTTGGAATCAACTGACCTTGCCTGGTGTCTCAGGGCTGAGTCTGAATGCACCTGTACCACCCCCCTACCCAGGCAGTCCTTCTCTGCCACCTGTCCGTCACCCACCCGCCGTGCTCCACCCTCACCAGTCCCAACATCCTTTGGTCCTGCCAGATTTACAAACTTGCTCTCTGTTCCACATCAACAAATACAGCATTGTGCAAAATAAATAAATAAACAAAAACACACACAAAGACTTCTGCACAGTACAGTATTTCCTTTTTTGTTGAGTGATCATTTCAACCTGTTACATTTCCTACTATTCTGTGTACAGCAAACACAAGAAAGTGTGAGATATATGCCACAGAATGTCGGAGTAAATGTACATTCTTATATCAAGGAATCTCTTTCTAAAGTCATTAGTTTCCTTTTAAAGTGAAAATGATGGTTTTTGACAATCCCTTTAATTATTGATCGCATCCCACTTACGGGATTAATTTTAGCAACACTATCTCCTCACACTTATATCTGCAGACTTTTGATATAATCAGCCACATTTGATTAATGGAAAACTATCATTTAAATATTAGCAATATTTAAAAGCCATCTAGGTAAGAACATGGATACAGATTTTAGAGGGTTATGGGCCAAACATGAGCAGACGGGACTAGCTCACTGAGCGATGCAGTTGGCATGGATGAGTTCGGCTGAAAGACCTGTTTCCACGTTGCATGACTAACTCTTGCACTTTTTTTTAAGTAAAAAAGTGTCATAAACAGGACACGTGCAAGGAGTGGGGGAGTGGCCTAATAGTAATTAAGGTGTGTGTGTGTGTGTGTGTGTGTGTGTGTGTGTGTGTGTGTGTGTGTGTGTGTGTGTGTGTGTGTGTGTGTGTGTGTGTGTGTGTGTGTGTGTGTGTGTGTGTGTGTGTGTGTATACAAGCGCTCTCCAAAAACCAGAAACTTTACATTCCTACACCTAGTCCTAGAGAAGAAGCCCAGTTCTAAATAAATTTAACAGTTAAAAAAGCACATGCTGGTACCAAATTCCTTCCAAAATTATTCTCTTGTTAATGTACCATGAATCAATACCCTCTACCTATTATTACTTGAGTCTGATCATTTGTAAAGTGTGTGGGTTGTTTTCTATAGTTTTTAGACAGGAGGCATCTTACAAATGAGTTTAAATTGACCCTGGTGCCCTTCTCCATTTTTAAGTCAAATGACTTAAATTTCCACGGCCACATCTATTGTTTCTAGAGATGGAACAGCATTGTGGATAAAAATGAACTGAACATTTGTATCTGGGTGGCAAAGTCTCCAAGGAAAAGAACAAATAAGATGAACACCAGTGGCCTTGACTTAAATCATTTTCAGAAATAAGTGGCAAACAAAAAATAAACTATTGAAGTGAAGATGAGATTTGCTAAATGCCACTCCTGGATCCCTATACCAAAAAAAACTGAAGGTCAGTTGAACAGGCTGAGGTGACTGTCTTCTGAATTAAAAAAGATTTTTTGTTTTAAATCCTATTGAAACTGAAACACTGAATTAATCAATTGAGTTCCAGCATTTGCACATCTCCGAGCTGAATGTGGGAATCTGAGACAGATCAGAATTTGTAAATTGTTGAGAAATGTCACAATACATGCAGCAAAACCCTAATGGAAGCAAATAAGTCTTTCCACTATTCGTCCAACAATACAGCTCCTTTAAGAGGGATATAACTTGCTGTTACAGTGTCAAAGGTGCACACTTTAGTGCCATAACAGAGGAAATGAGGAGGAAATGTGCAGTCCTGACCCCTGCGCTCGAAATTAGATTGGACACAAGGACTAAAGTTTAATGGCATGCCTAGGCTGAACACTCTTCAAGTTGGAAGAATTACTCATTCATGTGACGACACTTTGAAGTACAAAAGGTCGATATTATAGGCCTGCTGAACACAACAGACTGCATGGATAATCCTTAAATATTCTGAATAAATTAATCAGTCTGCTTTCATATTTCTTTTAAATCAAGCGTGTGCATAATTTTTGATGAAATAGTCCATAGTTACACAGTGGAAGGGTCAATTTTGCAAAGGTTTCATGTTCCTGTTCGCATCCAAAGGCACTAATTTGTAACATTCCACAATCTCATACCTAAAATCGGTGAAAAAACATTTTTTTTTAGCATGCCAGGCTGAATAGACTGGATACACGATCATTTGGTCTTTCCCATTCATAATCTTAACTCTGTTGGTGTGACTAACCCTACTTCATTTGGCAGTTGTGTTGTACCACAATGGCAATGATACAATATACAGCAGACAGCAAAGAATGAGCTGATTGGACTAAACTTGAACCAAATGAGGGGGAGTGTGGAGAAATTACCATAAATCAGAGAAGTCAATGCTCATGCCATCAGGTTGGAGGCTACCCAGACGGAATATGAGATGTTGCTCCTCCAACCCGAGTGTGGTCATGGTAGTCGAGGAAGCCAGAGACCGATATGTAGGACTGGGAAAGGTAAGTTGAATTGAAATGGGTGACCACCAGGATTTCCTGTCGTTTGCGATGGATAGAGCAAAAGTGTTTGACAAAGCACTCCCCAGTCTTCATCAGGTCTCCACAGTATTGAGGAGGCCGTACCAGGAGCTCTGAATAGGGCAGGCGGCCCCCCCAAAGACTCACAGGCGAGGTGTCGTCTCACCCTGAAGGACTGTTTGGAGCACCGAAGGGTGGTGAGAAAGGAGGTGTAAAGGCAAGTATGGCACTTGTCTGGCTTGCTGGGATAAGTGCCAGGAGGGAGCTAAGTGTTGAGGGACGAGTGGACAAGAGAGTCATGTAGAGATCTATCCCTGTGGAATGCGGAGAATGAGGGGAGGGAAAGATGCATTTAGTGGTGGGATCCCATTGTAGGTGGCAGGAGTTAAGGAGCCTGTTGGAGTAGAGAGCATGCCAGGTTTCCATACTTGCTGTTAGACAGAAAAATAGGTGAAAGGGTGAGCTGTGATAAAGGTACTACGGTTCTGTAATATCATTTAGATAGATTGAGTGAGTGGGCTAGCCAATAATATCAAACAGAATACCAAAAGTTTTTTCAGATATATAAAGAATAAAAGAGAGTTGAGAGTAGATATTGGACTGGCAAAAAGTGACGCTGGAAAGGTAGTAATAGGGGACAAGGAAATGGCGGAGGCACTACATCAGTATTTTGCATCCATTTTCACAGTGGAAAACACTAACAGTAATAGCAAGTTGGGAACACTTGCTATTACCGGGGAGAAGGTGCTTGAGAAGGTAGATGGACTACACCACAGGTTTCTGAAAGAGGTGGCCGAAGGGAAGCATTGATAATGATCTTTCAAGAATCGCTAGAATCCAGCATGGTTCCAGAGGACTGGAAAATTGCAAATGTCCTCAAAAAAGGAGGGAGGCAGAAGAAAGGAAATTATAGGCCAGTTAGCCTGACCTTGGAAAGATGTTGGAGCAAATTGTTAAGAACGAGGTCTCAGGGTACTTGAAGGCACTTGATAAATTAGGCCTAAGTCAGCATGGTTTCACAAGGGAAGATCTTGCCTGACAAATCTGTTGAATTCTTTGACGAAATAACAAGTAGGAAAGACAAAGGAGAATAGGTGGAAATTGTGTACTTTGGGTTTCAGAAAGCCTTTGACAAGATGCCACACCTGAGGCTGCTTAACAAGAGCCCATAGTACTACAGGAAAGATACCAGCATGGATAGAGCATTGGCCGGAAGAAAAGACTGGGAACGAAGGGATCCTTTACCAGTTGGCTGCCAGTGACAAGTGGTGTACCACAGGGGTTGGTGTTGAGACCAGTTCTTTTCACATGTCAATAATTTGGATGACAGAACTGATGGCTTTGTGGTCAAGTTTACAAACATTACAAAGACAGGTGGAGGAGCAGGTAGTGTTAAGGAAGCAGAGAAGCTGCAGAATGACTTAGACAGATTAGGAGAATGGGCAAAGAAGTGGCAGATGAAATACAGTGTCCGGAAGTGTATGGTCATGTGCGTTTTAGAAGGAACAACAGCATAGACTATTTTCTAAATGGGCAAAATCCGAGGTGCAAAGAGGCTTAGGAGTCATCGTGCAGGATTCTTAAATGTTAACTTTCAGGTTGAGTCAGTGCTGAGGAAGGGAAATGCAATTTTAGCACTTAATTTGAAAGAACTGGAATATAAAAGCTGAGGGTTTATAAGGCACTGGTGAGGTCTCACAGAGTATTGCGATCAGTTTTAGGCCCCTTATCTCAGAAAGGGTTCAGAGGAGGTTTGAAAAATGATTCTGAGAATGAAAGGATTATCACACGTGGAATGTTTGATGGCTCTAAGCCTGTATTAGCTGGAATTTATAAGAATGAGGGGATCTTACTGAAACATCTAATGTTGAAAGGCCTAGATAGAGCAGATGTGGAGAGGATGAGACTACAGTGGGGGAGACTAGGACCGGATGGCATTGCCTCAGAATAGAGGGACATCCACGTAGAACAGAGATGAGGAGGAACTTCTTTAGCCAACGGGTGGTAATTCTGTGGAATTCGTTGCCACAGGTGGATGTGGAGGCCAAGTCATTGGGTGTATTTAAGGTGGAGGTTGATAGATTCTTGAATAGTCGGGGTGTGAAACGTCACATGGAAAAGGCAGGAGAATGGGGTTGAGAGGGAAAGTGGATCAGCCATGATGAAATGGTGGGGCAGACTCGATGGGCCAAATGGCTTATATCTGCTCCTATATTTCACGGTCTTTAGAGCTTTGGAAATACAGGTCCAAACCATTTAGTCCTTACTTTATTTATTTTATTTCCTGGAGTTTGAAGAATGAAGGATCACCTAATTCAAATATGCAAGATTCTAAATGAGCTTGAAGTGGAAATTTCAAACAAAGAAACATAATTACAAGGTAAGCCGGTCACCTAAAAATTAGGTACCTGGAAGGTTTTTCTGATAGATAGTGGGAATCCCTGGAACTCTCTGCCATGGTGGATCATGGATCATTACAAGTATTTAAAGTGGAGGCAGGTAAATACAAGATGGATTGAGGAATCCAGGGGTACGTGAGCACAGGTGTTACAGTCAGCACAGATTAACCATAACAATAGACAGGCTTAAATGGCTGACTCAAAACTCCTGCCTTCTCATGTTCTTTCAGTCTTCACTTATTCTTTGGGTTTCCCACTGCGATGGAAAATAGATCCTCCCTTACATTATGAAACTGTCACAGCCCAAACATCAGTTCTGGATCTCCTGATGACATACAAGACTCTTGATGAACTGCCTCGCATTGAAGATGTTTAAGTGCTTTTAAATAAACATGAGAGACATAGAGACCATCGACAAGGTAGAAAGCAATACTGGGTTGATCATTGAGGGACCTGTGAGAGGAATAGCAAGTAGCTGTACAGATGTTGAAGCAATGGGGAGGGTGCAGAATGTGGAACTTGTATCTTTATGCATGCATAAAAATATTGCTGTCTAATTATATGATTAGTTTTCAAAGTGGATAGCATTGATCCTCCCTGAAAAGAAAAGGTGATGCTCCCGTGACTTAAAGTAACATGAAGCTACTGAATGGGTGTATTTATGCTAAACTCAGAGGGATGAAATAATATTGATGCAAAATCTAAAACTATGATAGATTTTATTGATTATATTTACCATAAGCTCAAGTTTCTTGTCAGCTGACTGTACATAATGCTAAGTATGCCCGCTGGAAAAAGAGTCTCAGGGTTGTATGTGATGACATGTATGTACTCTGATAATACATTTTACTTTGAACTTTGAACAAATATACAACCAAATGAAAACAATGCTTCTCCGGACCACAGTACACCCACTAAACATATATCACACACAGCACGTAAAACAATATATTACCTTAAGTTAATAAAATACAATTCAAAAATTCATGTAGTGCAAAGCACAGATAAACAGTAAACAGCTTGCTGTCCAAGTGACAAGACCTCAATGGTGGCAGTCTCAGAGCTTAGGGAAGAAGCTGTTACCCAGTCTGGCAGCCCTAGTCTTGATGCTTTTGTACCTCCTTCCTTATGGTAGTGGGTCAAAGAGATTGTGGGATGGGTGGTAGGGATCCTCAACAATACTTTGGGCCCTTGACCTACAACGATTCTGGTAAAAGTCCCAAGAAGGTGTGGAGATGAAGACCCCAGTAATCCTCTTAGCGGTTTTTACTACCCTCTACAGGGTCGTGTGGTCCGATGCCTTGCAGTTTCCATACCACACAATAATGCACCCAGACAGGACACTCTCAATGGTGCTCTTGAGGAAATGTTGCTAGAATGGGGATGGGGAGACTTCCATACCTCAATCTCCTCAGAAGCTGTAGACACTGCTGAGCCTTAATTAATGAGGAGGTATTGTGGGCCCAAGTTACATCGCCCGTTATGTACTCACCAAAGAACTTTGTGCTCTTCAGAGCCATTGATGACCACTCTCCAACAATAAAAGTGGATATTAAATTTAGTTCATATTATTTTCATTCAGATTTGATTTCAAATCACCCAGCATACTGTAAAAATTGCACAGTAAAATTCACATGCCTTTTTCAACTAACTAGTGGGAACCCTGGAAAGCTAATACTCACACACACATTATTATGTGGCAGTGCACTAGAATAAAAAGATCAAAGAGAACACAGCACACCTTAGTTACAAATGTCTTAATTATATTAAATTACATCTCGAGTTAAATCTGTTTCTGTAGAAAGCTGTAGAAATTAATACAGCTGGAAGAACTGCTTCAGAAATTCTAAGAGCGATATTTTACATTGAGATCGAGAAGATATTTCTCTGAGAACTGTCTAAAGCCCCACCTGGTTCTGAGCCATCATAAAACACAAATTGTAATTGTAATAACAAATTGTAATAAAAAATTACAAAAATGTGCTACAGTTAATGATAATCAGGAATCATGGCTCTGTCTATAAATCTCCAACAGAGATGGTACTGGGAATTGCCTTGGTAGGAGAACAGGAATAGGTACAACACATTCTGACAAGTATTTAAACTGAAAACAGCATTTCTTCGACAGGATGAAAGACAGGAAGATAGAAGAAGGTGAAATCATCGTTTCTTTCTATGTCACCATGCTGTTTACTTGAAACAACCTAGACGTGGCAAGAGACAGCACGAAAGAACTACTAAAGGAAGCTGAATATATAGCACAGACACCGAAACCCAGCAGCACAGGTGAACTACTAAACCTTCGTCTGTCAACATATTTCAAGTTTGAAGCGCAGAGGAACACCACTGGAATCATCAATATTGCTAAGGCCGTTAAGACTAAAAAATGGCCCTTCCAGTCTTCAAACTCAAACTCTCAGTGTGATACGTAAGATGATATCTTTGTCATACTCAACTGAAGTGAAATAGAGGATACCTTTAACCAAATCAACAGCATTTCAGCGACATCAAGTTTACAATGGAAAGAGAAAGCAGGAACCAACCCGCATTCCTGGATGTACTTGTCATGAAAAGGAGAGAAGGTACAACAGAGAAATCCGTCTACTGGAAGGGTACACACACATGGACCAAGTATTGAATTACTACAGCAACCACCCAGTCCGCCACAAGCAAAACTGCATTCACACCTCATTTAAGACGTCACAAATACACTGCAGCACCACTGAACTTGGGCCAGGGAAGAGAAGCACTTATTCAAAGTACTCCAGAACAAAGGATTCCACAGAATTTCATTTGGAGATGCTTACTAAGGAGAGAAAGTTGTGCAGACCTTACTCAGTGCACATTGAAAGGCGTGACCTTGCCCTACATCAACAATATATCAGAAATGACAGCTCAACTGCTCGAACCTCAAGGCATCACAATCACACACAAACCAACAACAACTTTAAGGAAGTTCGTCTCAAGAACCAAACTACCATTAAAGACAACCAACAAAAGCAATATTCTGAACAGGATCACTGTGGAGGGAGCAAAAAGAACTACGGTACATCAGCCAGACAGGATGTAAATCTCAACTGATTTACAGGAACACAAACTGGCAGTATGGAGACACGATCCAATGTCACTGATCTCAGTACCGAAGACCAAGGAGGTCACCACTTTAACTGGGACGCCATAGAGATTCTGGCACAGGCAAACTCAAGCCAGGCACAAGAATTTTTAGAAGCGTGATTCTCTTCTGATAACTCCATAAAGAAACATATTGAAATTAGCATCATTTATGAACCTCTGAGAGCAAAAGAAATGCGAGCCAATGGAATTCAAAGATCAACTGAAGGGGCAGCCAATCAGTCCTTAAGAGACCATAAGACATAGGAGCAGAATAAGGCCATTTAGCCCATCAACTCTGCTCCGCCATATCATGGCTGATCCAATTTTTCTCTCAACCCCAATTTCCTGCCTTCTCCCCATACCCTGACCAAACAAGAATCACAACCGAGGCAAGCAAACAGAGGGTGCACCTATATAAATGCGAGCACCCCCACAGAGGAACACCAAGAGCTGCACACTGAGGATGTCAGCGCGACTGGTGATGAAATGCCTGCAAGCTAATTGCTAAGTTTGACAAACATAGCAACATCAAAAGAAAGCAACCAATTCTCATGTTCATGGAATCACACGACGATTTCAAATGTCTATATGTAAGTTGATAAGAACCAACTTTGCTTGTGAAGATACAGCTTTTCCAAAACTTCAAATAAAATTCAATCTTGTGCATGACCTGAATCAGATTGTGTCTATTAAGATTCTTCCCAAAATGCAACAGCACCGGACAGTAACATACTGTTCTCAAAGACCCAGAACACTTTCAGCTAATGCCTTTCTTCATGGGAGACCCAGTGTGAGACTTTAGTTGTCTCACTACAACAGCAGGCAGCTCCCTTCCACAAACACCATTACAAATCACCAAGGGTTTTATGAAAAACTGATTAGTTTTAAGAAATCCTACTGGATCTAATTTAATTTAACATTGATTCCACACCAAAGAGAAACATAATAGCACAATGACATGAGAATTTCAATGCTGTTTTCAACATCGAGGAGTAATGATTTATTCTTCAGAATATTCCACAATGAAAAATGTTATATGGATAGTGTTAAAATTTATGTAGCAAATGTTTTGTTCCAAATACATCTGGGAGCTTGTATTAGTTCGCTTGTACAACAAACAATAGTTGCAAGCACTTCAAATGTCAAATTTTAGTCAGAAACATTTGCTGTGATTTTTGTCTAACTTATTTCTTCGTGTTCGTGACTTTGAAATGTGAAAACCTGTCATATATCAACTGTTTTCAGTCTCTTTTCTCTTAATGTAACACTCTTGTTTCTTTTTTATTACTATCTTGTGAAGTAAAGTTCTCTCTTTAGACCTCGACCTGTTAACAATTAACTATTTCATTAATTTTGCTAATATTTCATTTTTGTTTTAGATTTTCCATGTCCAGTTTCCCACTCCCTATTTTCGTTTCACCCATCTCACTTTCTCTCAATCTGTTTCTCCCTGGCTGATGTTTCCAGTATTCTTGCATTAAAATATGGGAATGTTCATGGGATTGCTGTAAGTTGGCAATCACAGTTCATTTTCTGTGGAGGTCATAAATCAGAAAGCCTGATTTTATTTTTGTCATAAATGTTAGAACAGGAGCCCTTAATCTTCCTCTTCTTATATTTTCATCTGATAAGCTTCATTGTTTTGAAATTATGACTGATTATTCTGGCTCTTTCTGCATTCCAACTGTTCTTCAATCACTCCCTGTGGGACACACCCGGAAATCCTTGAGGATCTCCTGCCATTACCTCATTGTTCCTGAAGACTCCTGGTTTGATAATTCCTACTTAATGCTTCCCTACAGTGTGCGGAATCAGTACGATGCACTTGGTTGCTCAGTCCTGGCCCTCACAGGGATGTACCCGCCTTACACTGGCTGCACCAGCTCAGGAACCTGATGAGAATCAGGCCCTTCACCACTGCAGTACAGTACAGAGCTGGGATCCTGCGGTAAACCTCTGCCTTCTGCCTCTACCTCACGTTACTTCCACTGGCTCAGTGTGGAGAAGGCAGTGTTGCCACTCAGCATTGAGAAGTGGGGGCTCAGGATTTTCAGTACGGAGAATGTGGGCCTTTGCTGGGGACCTGCAGCACCAATTCCATGTGACCAATCAGATTCCACCGTCCTCCTTGTCATTTTCTGTGGGGCGTGGCAGAAACTGCTGTCAGCATTACACCCCCCCTACCCCTCTACCCCTCTTCTCTGCTTGTTTCCATAAAGCTAGTGGCCACCATTGACTCTGTTACCATAATGATGTCTCCAGCTTGGGGAGACCTATAGTACAGTGCAAAAGTCTTAGGTATATATATATAGCTAAGATGCCTAAGACTTTACCACAGTACTGTATTTGTCAATGTGGAACGGAGAGTGAGTTTATAAACTTGGTTGGAGCAAAGGATGTTGGGAATGGTGATGGTGGAACGCCGCGGGAGGGATGTGGGACCGCTGCAGAGAATGAGTGCCAGTGGCGGGGGCTGGGTAGGGTGGCACAGGTGCAGACACACTTAGCTCTGAGACACCGGGCGAGGTCATTTAATTCCAAACAATCGGTTTATTGATCATTACAGAATGTCTCTTCGGCGCTTCCCACTCCTCCCCATCTTCCACTTTTCCCAACCACAATTCCCATTTCCCTGCTCCTTTCCATTCTCAGTCCACAAGAGAGGACCATATCAGAATTAGGTTCGTCATCACTCGCATGTCCTGAAATCTGTTTTTGCGGCGGCAGTGAAATTTCAAGCCATGAAATTTTTACAATACTGTGCAAATGTCCAAGGCATCCTAGTATATATACGTGCCCAAGACTTTTACACAGCACTGTATGAAGCCAAACAAAGACAACGAGCAGCTTCCATCATATCCAAGGTGGAGATGAGGGAGACCATGGGATCCAAAGGTTTAGTCAAACTAGATCAGGATCTGCCATTCCCCATCAGTGCCCATTCCTCAGCTCAACTTGTTCCTCCCATCTCCGGCTCTGACAGGCAACTCCTCACACTGAACCACGGGGAAGAATATAACCAGGAAAGAACGGGTCCGTCAGGGACCCAAGAGGTAATCTGCACTTGGAGCCAGAGTCTACTCTGTATTCACTAAGGAGATTGGTAATTGCGAATTCAGGAAGAGACGAGTGAAACAGAACAAATAAAAGTGATGTGTTAGCTGGCTCAAAAGTAGATAAAAGCACAGGCCTGAAGCACTGTATCCCAACCTGCTAACAAGGTCTACAGGAACTTCAATAAGGCTCTTGACAAGATTTCATGTGGAAGACTTGTCTAAAAGGCTAAAACAGATGAAACCAGGGGCAAGCTAAAAAACTGGATCCTAAACTAATTTGGTAATAAGAGGCTGGAGTTATAATGCAGGGTTGATTCAGTAATTGCCTGTGACTTGTGGTATACCACAGAGATCAATACTGGAACCCCTACAATTTGCTGCATACATTAAATATTTGCATATAAGTGTAGGAGGTGTGATAAGTAAGTTTGAAGATATTAAAATCTGGTAGTGTTGTTGATAGTGGAGAGCGTAGTCTCAGGATGATATCAATGTGTTGCCAAGATAGACAAAGCATAGCAGATGGAAGTTTGAAGTGATGCATTTTGGGAAGGCTGATAAAGCAACAAATAGCAGGGCCTTGGCGAATATTGAGGAACAGTGATGTAAAGGGAAATTGGTAAGTGATAGCACAGGTAGATAAAATGGTTATGAGGCATCCAAAACATTCTGATTAATTATACCTAACTTATCATTTCACCGACAACAGGATGTCCAAGCAGAACATGACGTTGCCTAAAATAAAAGGAACTGGGTTTGTTTAAAAAAAAGTACTCAGTTACTTCAACCTTAATCTCTTCAGTTTGCTATTAGATTCACAGGCTTCTAGCATTTGTTTTTGTGAATTTGCATGCAAGAAACAGACCATGTGTAGAGAAAAATGGTTCAGAAAGACATCAAAATGATTGAACCAGTCCCTAAAAGCAAAAGCATGCCAGGATTAGCATTCTTCCTTCAGTTTCATGCCGAAATGGATGCTTTTCATGTGCTTGTCCAGATAGTGGATGATAATTTGATTGTATGGTATGTAATCACTGACAACATTGATCTTGTGCTTACCAACCCATGTGTGTGCACACACTTACCAGGTGTGAAGATGTCACTAATCAATATACCTCTTGGAGTGTGTTGAGACTATTCGCATCATGTAGCTGTTTTTTTTTAAACTCAAAAAAGACAAGATATGAAATACAGAACCCCATTCTTTATTATTGTCTAGCATAGGTCTTAAAACATTGGACACAAAATGTAGAAATCCACAGCAATGTACAGGCCCTTCAGCCCACAATGTTGTGCTGATCTTTTAGCTACTCTAAGATCATTCTAACCCTTCACTTCAACATAACCCTCCATTTTTCTGTCACTCATGTACCTATCTGAGAGCTTCCTATATGCCCCTCATGTCCTGGCCTCCATCACCATCGCTGGCAGCGCATTACACAAACCTACCTGTCTTGGTGCAAAAAAAAAACCTTACCTCCAACATCTCCCCATACTTTCCCCCAATCACCTTAAAATTATGCCTTCTGGTATTTGCCACTTCAGCCTTGACAAAGTCTATGGCTGTCCACTCAATCTATGCCTCTTATTTTCTCATATACCTCTATCAAGTTGCCTCTTGTTCTCCTTTGCTCCAAAGAGTTCACCCAATGGATCCTCATCAGATAGGCTCTCTAATCAAGACAGCATCCTGGTCAATCTCTTCTGCACTCTCTCTAAAGCTTCCTCATCCTTTCCATAATGATGTCACCAAAACTCAACATATGCATTTATACAACAGAAACAGGAGACTTGGATCTGCCCAATTTGCCTACCCGAGCAACTGGTCCATAGCAGATGCTATCTCATTGGCTCTTCACTCACTCCTGGAACAACTGGACAGCAAAGATGCATACATCAGGACTGCTCTTTATCGACTACAGCTCAGCATTCAATGGCCATCATCCCCTCAAAACTAATCAATAAGCTCCAAGAACTGGGCCTCAATATCTCCTTGTGCAATTGGATCCCAGGTTTCCTTACTTGTAGATCCCAGTCAGTTTAGATTAGCAACATCTCCTCCATGATCTCCATCAACACAGGAGCACCACAGGCCTATGCACTTAGCTCCCTGCTCCACTCACTTTGCATCTATGACCGTGTGGCTAAGCACGGATCCAATGCCATATTCAAGTTTGCTGATGACACCACTGTTGTGGGCCAAATCAAAGGTGGTGACAAATCAGCATACAGGAGGGAGACTGAAAATTTGGCTGGACGGTGTCATAGCAACCACCTCTCACTCAATGTTAACAAGAGGTCCATGAGACAGTCCACATTGGAGGATCGGAGGGGCAGAGGATGAGCAGCTTTAAATTCTTAAGTGTTACTATTTCAGAGGACCTGTTCCGGACCCAGCAGGCAAGTGCATTTGCAAAGAAAGCTCGGCAGCACTTCTACTTCCTTAGGAGTCTGCGGAGATTTGGCATGACACCTAAAACTTTGACAAACTTCTATAGATGTGTAGTGGAGAGGATATCGACTGGGTGCATCAGAGCCTGGTATGGAAACATCAGGCCTTGATGCAGTCAGTCTTTGAACGGAAAATTCTACAGAAGGTAGTGGATTCAACTCTGCATCACAGTAAAGCCCTCCCAGCCATTTGAGCACGCCTACATGAAATGCTGTCACAGGAAAGCAGCATCCATTATTAGACACTCCCGCCAGCCAGGTCATCCTCTCTTCTCACTGCTACCATCAGGCAGAAGGTACAAGAGACTCAGGACTTGCACGACCGGATTCAAGAACAGTTACCAACTCTCAACCATCAGGGCTCTTCAATAAAAGGGGACAACTACACTCACTTGACCCATAATTGAAATGTTACTGCAAACAATGAGATCACTTTAAGGATTCTTCTGCTTGGTACTGCGCAAGCACTGCCGGACGGCTGTTACAACGCGCAGTCGGTGTGAACGGCGTGAGAGTTAAATTGTAAAGTGAGCTGTTTTGACTAGATCCCCTAAATTGATTTAATTGAGTCTAACTTTAAAAATATTAATGTCAGAAATACTGCGCAGGTCTGGCCGCAGAAGATTCCACTCTCTTGTTGATCTTGGGTAGAGGGAGTACTGGTAGCAAATTTTATTGAATGAAGGGGTTTCCAGTATGTAAGGGCCAGGTGCTGTCGAGTTGAACTGACCCTGTGACGAATTTGGATATTTGATGGAGTGATGTTGTGAACTTCCTTGAAAATGGAGATTAACCGTAGTTTAGTACTTCAGTTTACAGGTGGTTCCCATTGAAGGTTAGCGAGCATATTGGTGACACTGGATTTCCTGCTGTAATCATTTAGCACAAAGCAAGGAGCACAGCCTTGGATTGTTTTGATGGACTTCTTATTGTTAGCTTGATGGGGATCCCATATGGCCGCACAATACTCAAGCTTTGGACGGATGATTGTCCTGTTTGCCATGACCTTGACGGATTTACTACCTGAGTGGAGGCTTCTTCGCAGGATTCTACCTCACGTTCGCGTTATTGATTGCGATTTCTTTCCTTTTGTATTTGCAGTATGTTTTCTTCAGCACTCTGATCTTTCGTTGATCCTGTTGTAGTTACTATTCTATAGATTTGCTGAGTCTGCCCACAGGATGAAAAATTTCAGGGCTTTTTACAGTGACATATGCACTTTGATAATAAAAATTACTTTGAACTTTGAAGCTCTTAAGATCCTCCCAGTTTTGTTAGCATTTATGCATTACAAGGGTTATCTCCCAGCTGGCATCAACTAACTAGTCCTATTAACAGGTCAATTTATTCTTGCTCCCTCATCTATTAACTAGCAATCTATTAAACAGATCCACACAAGTTACCCCAAGTGCACTATGTTTTAGCAAGTTGCATATTCTAATTATTTCTGGGTAGAAAGTTTTAGTTTCCTATTTAATTGCCTGCCCATTTATAAGAGCACAAGCAACAAACTTCACAGAGTAAACAGCAGGATCAGAAACTCAGCAACATTGTGAGCATCACCATGAACAAAATTGTGACAGTCTGTCAAGCGATGAAATGCTGAACTACATATGGCCACTTCAAGGACCATCATAGTTCAAGGCATTCAAGTGATTCATGCAGTGAGAAAACTTGGCAGATCTGTATTGTGCTCAGGCAGGGAAAAGACAACTGTGTATATTTTACAGCATTCAGAAAGAAAGAAATGTGAAAAGACAAAGTAATCTACACAGGGGAACTGAAAGAAACACAGTGTAGTAATTGGATGCAAAATGCTTCACAGACTTATTTGAAAC
Organism: Hemitrygon akajei; assembly: GCF_048418815.1. Lineage (NCBI taxonomy): Eukaryota > Metazoa > Chordata > Chondrichthyes > Myliobatiformes > Dasyatidae > Hemitrygon > Hemitrygon akajei. Next base: position 162,411,743 of record NC_133129.1, on the reverse strand, counting down.
TTATTCGAATAAACTACTACAGTTCAATCTTTAATCAGCAAGAAGTCTTATAAAAATGCTGCATGTATGGTCATGTTAAAACTGCATATTATGATTTCAAGATTGGAAGAGAAATAGTGCTGTATTTTATAGATCTGAGTTCTATAAAAAGCAGAACCCAGTGCAAACATCAGTGCCAGGAATGTGAACTGACATTTAGTTTTTCTGTATTGTAGCCTTTTTCAAGGGTGTGTGGAGAAAATTCATGGACAATGGTTATCCACCTCAATTTTTCCAAAGAAACCGTCTTCGAACCAAGAAATCCTGGTTGATTTTTGCAGCTGCCATTACTTTCTCACTAACCCACCAGCTAGCCTGCCATCACACTCCACAAGTTGTCAAAGTAGTCTGTGTGGAAACAGCTGGCCAATATTCTTTTATGAAGCCTCAGTGGAAATCTGGAACCATAAAACAAACTACGGGGGGAACTCAGTGTGGGCCAGGCAGCATCTGTGGAGGGAAATGGAGAATTGGTGTTTTGGATTGAGGGCTTTCATCTGGACCAGATGATTGTTTCTAGCATTTGCTCATTTTATCCAGATAAAGGGTCTCAAGCTGAAACGTCAACCTCCCTTCCCCCTCCAGTTTCCTCCAACAGCTTGTCTCTCGATCCAAAAAACTGGAACTTATCAATCTCCATAAAGTGGGAATTGCCAAAAATGTGCATAACTTATTCCTCTTTTGAAGGGTAGAGAGCCAAAACATCAGATTCTCTTCACAGAAAACTGATCTGCTGTGTGAACCTTCCATTTATTGGTTCTATTTCAGATGTAAAGAATTAGAGCAGTTTTTTCTTTTGTAGTATTGCACCAGTCTGTTTCACATTGTTACATGACAACTCAATTAAAAAGTTTAATGAAATCCATATCCTCAATGTTTTCAGCATAAATCCAACTAAAATCTTGTGTTACTAAGTGTACTTGGAATTGACAGCCTGTGAAAACTGTTGTGGTGTAGCTGTGAAACTAAATGTGATCTAATGGTTTCGCTCTGGGTGGACCTCCAAGGGACATTTCTACAATACTGGAATCTACAGATGTGACATAAACGTTGGTCACTGCAGCTGAATTCTGCACTCCAGCTGAAGATTCAAATCCTCCTGAAAGTCACCACCTACATTTTTATTGCTTTTCACAACAACTTTCCTTCCCAACTGGAGTTTCTCTATTAAATGTATGCACAGCAACCCTTACTGAAGGAAGAAGTGAACATAAGACACAAACATTTTTGTGACTTTGAAGGAAAAAGACTCCATATCCAATGACTTCTAAGCAGATATGACTATTCTTTTCTCATCAGGCACAGCCAAGAGCTACCAACTGTTTTTCAAATGGTGATAATGCATAATGGTTATGCAGACACAGTTCTCAAGAGCAAAAACAAATTTATCACGGCATTAAAATCAACAAGATTACAAAAGAATTAGCACATCACAGCAGAAAAAATGGCTCAAATTTTACTAGATGAGAACAGAATTAACATGCTATGCATATGTGAATTGGGGCATCATTCAAGTCTAAGCTTTGCATGGACCCTATACTTGCCACCTGTGCAATTAGGCATATGTTACAATCTAAAGCGTTTGACAAGTTTTAGGAACACAAACACAGCTTCTAACAAACTATAGTATCTTTAGCATTCAGCAAAATCATGGCATAGTCAAATATTACCTTGACTTCATGTCATCATTTACTTCTCGCCTTGCAGATCATCTTCAGTAGATGAACACTTGGTATTTTGATGAATCAACCCAGTTTGGATACAATTTCCTCCTGAAACCTCTCCATAAGATTGTATTACAGAATACAAGCTGTTAATTTACAAAAGCCTTTTCAGAGACAGGTGACTCACCATCTGAGTATTGCCTGATGCCAAAAAGCTATGAAAACTTTGTAAAGATACACCTAACTTGGTAAAATTTGGAAGATCGCATTGGGATCCAAAACTGGATGGATATTGACATTTGCTATGTCTATAAACTAGCTACCTAAACATAGGTTTTAGGGGTATCCTTTGATGCAGAGCCTTGTTGCTCCAATAACTAAATCTTGTTGTACACACATTATCATTGTACAACAGATGGAATAAGTTCAATTCATTGCAATGAGCCTGAAGGGAAGGTTCTCCTAAGTATCTCGTTTTCACACAAAGAATGAGAACCTTAGCAAATATAGATGAAAATTTTGTGCATTAAATGAAAGAGCCACAAAGCTGGAAATTCATTAAGGTTCATCAAAAACAATAATATTTTCCCATTCCATTCCTCTAGGTGGATGTTAAAGAACATTATTTGAATTTTAAGATGGATTTCAGGATAGAAAACAGGACTATAAGAAATAGGTGCAAAATTAGTCCATTTGGCCCATCAAAACTTCTCCCAATTCTATCATGGCCGATTTATTATCTCTCTCAGCCCCACTCTACTGCATTCTCCCAGTAACCTTTGACACTCTTGCTAATCAAGAACCCAGAACACCATAGCACAATACAGGCCCTTCAGTCCACGATGTTGTGCTGACATTTTAACGTGTTCTAAGATCAATGTAACCCTTCCCTCCTACATAGCTCTCCATTTTTAATTGTCCCAGTTGGTACAGCTGAGTTGTGGACTCGTCAGACAAACTTGTACAAAATTTCATTATATTCTTATTAATATGCAAAATTAGAAAAAAGGCAAATTCAGAGAATTAACTCAGCTGAAAGCATTTTATGCCTGTTTATAATGCTGCTGTCTTGTAACTCTTACTGTAAACCAGCTGCTGATCATTCACAACCATTAGCCATCCATTAGAGAGTGGAAAGATACAGTCAGTGGGTAGATAGTTAATACAGGAACAACTAATATAAACTAGAAGCAGACTTCAAATGGTTTCCATCCATATTGTTACTGCAAGAAGTGAACCATTTTGAAATCTCAAGGTACAGCTGTATAAACAAAAGTCTGCTCTCTATGAGAAATAGCAGCTATAATGTTACACAGCAGGCAACCACTTAACATAAGTGGTCTGGAAACTTATCACTTTATTTATACAGATAATGATTGGGCCCTCAATATGTTCATGTATTTATATATAAACACACTTTACACTTTATTCGTTTTACATCGTTCTCTGCAACTTCCTCCATCTTCAATGGGATCCCACCACCAAACTCTTTAGCTCCAGCCCCCTCCCCACTCTCCGTAGGGATTGCTTCCTACATGATTCCCTCCCCGCTGACCTCCCCCCTCACTTCGATTCAGTTGCCACGATGAGGCCACTCCCAGGGTGGAGCAACAACTCAAATTCTGTTCAGGTTGCCCCCAGCTCGATGGCATAAACATCAATTTCACCTTCAGGGAATTTTTTTCCTCCTGCTTCCCTCTTCTTCTATTTCCCACTCTGGCCTCTTACCTCTTCTCCTCATCTGCCTATCATATCCCTCAATACCCCACTTTCTTTCCTATCTCCCATGGTCCACCCTCCTCGATCAGATTCCTTCTTCTCCAGCCCTTCATTCCCCCTCCCCCATCCACCTGGCTCCATCTATCATCTTCTGAGCTTGTCCTCCTAACCCTCCCCTCCCTGATACACAGACTGTTTATTCATTTTCATAGATGCTGACTGACCTGGTGAATTCTTCCAGCACTTTGTGTGTGTTACTGTTATTCGTCACTCCCCCCTCCAACCAGGAAGGCCTCAATGTTCTCCACTTCTTTCTGGACAACAGACCTAACTATTTCCCCTACAGCACTACCCTCCCCCATTTGGTGTAACTAGTTCTCATTCTCAACAATTGCTCTTTCAGTTCCTCCCACTTTCTCCAAATTCAAGGTGCAGCTAGCAACCCCTGCCTTTTCTTCAGGTATCTGGAACTGTCTATGTTCTAAGCCTACCCTGGCAACGCCCCCCAATTCTTTCTATGCTGCACTGACTACGGGATTGGTGCTGTCATTGATTCCTCCTCCTGTTCTCCCTTTTGCCTCTCCTCATTCTGGTTCCTATCATCTCTTCTCTTCTCCTCACTTGTCTTCTCTGGTGCCCCTCCTCCTTCTATGGTCCAATAACCTCTCATATCAGAATCGTTTTTTCTCCAGCCTTTACTTCCTCCATCTATCACCATGTAGCTTCTTACTTCAGCTCCACTCTCCTACTCACCCACCTTCCCCCTCACCTGCCACGTTATGCTCCTTCCTTTATCCACATCCTTATTCTAGCTTCTGCCCCTTCCTTTCCAGTCCTGATGAAGGGTTTTGGCTGAAAACATCAAATGTATTTAGATACTTTTTGCAATAATGAGACAGAACAACATTGACCTGGCCTTGAGATATTATGAAATTGCCAAGAAATAACCTGGATCAAATGAAGATCAGAGATAAATGTACATGTTACTTGGATTTCAATCCAAATCCTCATGAGAAACACTGATCACATCATGTTAAGTAGACCAATGTACTACAGAGAGGTGGGAAAAGTACCAGGTGATTGAGAACTGCCATGGATAATCTAAATAGTAAATGACTATCTCACCCAACTCAAAAAATTAAGTTATTAAATAAACTTATTTAAAACCCCTTAAATGTGATAAATTAAAAGCATGATACAAAAGAAATTCCCCGCAGCTTTTCCAACCAGGTCAGTGATGAGACAGAAGTTTGATTTTAAAGTGTACCCAATGCCTTGACTCAACACAACTTAATTTGGACGTACCGAGTCCATGGCAAAGTGAAGCTTGGGCTGGGCGGCACCTAGCTCCAGAAAATCCTGCACTTCCCTCTCTAATGTGCGGGAATCTAAAACGCAGCAAACCATGCAATGCACTTCTTTATGTCCACTGAAGAGGACTACTTGGGCCTGGAAACGGACTTTCGACCAAGGTAAATACTTATAGCTTGAGCCTCAAGATCAACATTTTATTAAAGGACTTATCTTGTCCTTTAGCTCTTTAGCCCTCTTAAACAAATTGGATACCACAGATTATGTGCAGATCAAACAAAGCCGTTAAAAACATTGTAAATGTACTCATCCTTCTATCAGACTGAAACTTTATTTGCCCATGGAGACTTCCGAGATTTTCAGTCATTATGTTTTTTTTAAACTTGCAGTCTGGATACCTGGGAGTTAACAGCAATGCCCGATTAACTTATTGATTTTCACCGAAATCCATTAGGTTAGGGCAATGGTCTCATAAATTTAATTCTTATATCCAAGGAGGCAAAAAAAACCAAAAATTATAGTTTCTGCCAGTAAACCACAATGCAAGGCTCCTTTGCCAATCTGTTAAGTACACAAAACAAAAGCACCTTCAAATTAATAATTATCCCAGCCCTGTTGTTCTTTGAAGGTTTCACAGATAATTGGAGAGGATTCAAAATTCTTATAGAGGAAAAAATATCAGGTAGGAAAAAGGGAATGCAAAGAAAATTGACAATTCAAAAATTATAAAACTTTTCTTGCTGGTCATATCACTGATTTTGAAAAATATGTTTGCTTAGATACAAATAATTTTAGTTCCTTTTAAAGAGACAACATTACAAAAATACATTATTTTTTGTTCTTATTATTTGCATTTAAATCATAAAAACTCACAATCCTGCTTTCAAGCTCTCAAGTTAAGAATGGTGAAGACTTATGGTTCAAAAGTTATGATCCAAAAATAAGTTTAAAAATACAAATATTTTGACAGCAGTTTGGAAGGATCCTGCACTACAGTAAACGAGTACAAGGTGCTGAATATCAGATGCCAACTCAACCAGCCTCCTGATCCACTGCTGAACTCCAGAGGAAGAACACAATTTTTCTGTGCTGAGAAACCAAATGTATTTTGGACCTAGTTCTTCTTTATGAGAGCCCCAATGGCATAGATAGGATGTCCGCATTGATTTGAATAGGGTAACCAGCCCAGATTTTTGAAGGTCCAGGGGTGGATTCAAATTTCTGCTATCTAGTTGAGGCAGGAAACTTTGAGCACCATTATATGTTGGCGTGCCACAAGGTCTAATGGAGATCGTTGGGGAGGAGAAAGGCAAAGCTGCAATGGGAAAAGAGCCCAAATTGGTTCAAGCACGATAATGCCCAATGATATTGCTGCTGTGATGTAACCTTTCACATGCTGTCCGGTACCATCAACACAGTAAAATGAGCCAACTGGCCAGAAGACTGCCTTGAAATTTTGCCTACGTGTTAAATCCAGTCGGGTCTGGAGAATCAAATTAATCTTAGACCTCCTCCAACAGTGGAAATGCCCAATTTTTTGGAATTCTGAATTAACAGCATTTCAGTCATCTTTGTTAGAAGGAAGTCCCACCTCTCCACCCCCACCCCATCCAGAGAGCTGATTTTAAAGGGAATCCTCTCTACCAAATAGCCTACAGCACAAAAAGCCAGAGGAAGTAGTGGATCCAAGGCTGGCTATTATATGGCCTGTGTGAAAAAGGTTTTCTTTGTAAAAGCTTTTGATGATATTCACACTAATCAAAGAGTTACAATTGCTGAGAATTCTGGCTTGAATTGTTTGAACAGAATTGTTTAAAATAAGTGGGGTATTTCCCCAGATGGGCAATATCTATCAGCTCTTCACAGCATGTGGGAGAGTGGACGGGGGCTTACCTGGGATTCCTCGTGACCACAGTAGAGGAGCATTGCTGGGGACACAATTGTGTGCAGTGGAATGAGCAAGAGGCCACGGATTGAAATGGATTAGTACCATCAATAAGTGGAAAGTTAAGTGGGAAAAACTCAACAGAAGTAATGTGGCAGTTTGTAGAACTAATGGGGGAGGAAACATTTAATGCCAGCTTCAAATAAATTGTAATTAAACGTAATCTTACTTTCTCCTAATAAGAGTGATTTGCAAAATTGTGGCTTTTGGTGTTTAAAATTGTCTCCCTTGAAGGATATGAGCTAAGTAATGGGAAGAATCTTTTTGATGGGAGGCCAGGCTGACAAGCTGAATTCTGAGATACTTTTGCTGACATGGAATGTTTGAAGGTCTCCGGCATTCACAGCTTTAACAGTTGGTTAACAATTGAGAGCATGATATCCAAGCTCTTCTGAGTGGCTAGGCTTACCACTTCAATAATAACCGTATAGTTATATTTCAGATCTAGGAATATTTATAATCTAGACTGACAGGTAAAAACTCACATTCATTTGGGAAAAACTCCCCTCAAAGTGCCTGCCCACCAAGATTTGGAATACTCCTCGTTTGATCTCACCCACAGTGTTATAACATTTCCATCTGGCCCACTGTAATGATTGTAAAATGTCATGTCAAAAATATTGGTACACAGAATTATCCACTCACGCCCCATGCTCCAGCTAAGTCTGCAATGTATAAGCATGCGGACCAAGTGACCAGTGCAGGGGAGCAGCGAGAACAGGTGACTCACTGTAAACTATTTATCCACCTGTACTGAGATGGCAAACACCCTCAAAAACCCCTTTAGAAAGTCTGCCCCCAACCTAAGGAGCATCTAAAAGGAACCAACGTTTAAGTTTATTTTCTGGCAAAAACTACTTCTTAATTGCATTGCTTATTGTAAGAAAGTATCGTGAAGATGCCTTTGATATTTATTTGCCTCCAAGTATAAAGAAACACCAAATCCATGAGAACAACTTTGGTGTGGGGGGGGACTCTAGGGGAAATGTAATCATCCTTAAGTTGCTGGTTCGACTTCTTCTCAAAGGAGTGGGCGTTCTTTTTTGGGGGTAGTGCAATAGCATAGTGATCATTAATGCAACACTTTACAGCAGGGTTCAATGCACGCAGGTGTTTGTACATTCTCCCAGTGACTGTGCGGGTTTCCTCCAGGTGCTCCAGTCTCCTTTCACATTAGGGTTAGTGAGTTGTGGGCATACTATATTGGTGCAAGGGGCATGGTGATACTTGCAGGCTGCCCCCAGCGCAATCCTCGCTGATTTGATTTGATGTAAATGATGCCTTTCACTGTAAGTATCAATGTACACATGACAAATAAATATTATCCTTTTCTTTTGTTCAAGAGAAGGCAAATTTATCCAACTTTTCCAAATGGAAGCATACTTTATTTTGGACTCCAGACTTTAAAAGAATGCCTGAACATGTATTTCTGCATATTGTGGCGAAGATCAAACAGCAAAAACTCCTCATCATGTTCCTAATGGTGCAATCACCGCTGGAGGTAGGATGTACATGGGAATTGAGTGAGAAGAGAATCAGATTCAGTAGCAATGCCTCCAACAGTTGAAAGGCAAGCTAACGGTAAGAATGCATTCAATATTGGCCACTTGGAGAAGGTAGCTACAGTCGCTGAGATCCATCTTTCAGTGAGGAATTAATAGGCACTTTGACATTGCAGAAAACCCACAGCAGTGCTACTGGTTTCTCGCGTAGCAACTGCAAACTAAATGTAGAACTGACAGACAGGCAAACCTGGTTTTCTGAGTCATTCTTGGTGAACTCAGCTACACTAGTCTGCAACACCAATGAGGTACAAGATCATTTGACTCTTTTAAGACTGAGAGATAAAGAAAAGGCTAAGTGAAAAAAAACATAGAAATCACTTGCGTGCATTCTTTTGCACAGCATTCAGTTATGGTTTGAAATCATCTACGAAAAGAAAACAGGACAAATCTAATTCAGACAGTTATCACCCCTCCCATGTACTCTCAGCCTTTAGGATATCTCTGGCATTTGGCTGCATGGCACAGACATACCAAAACACAACTACAGTAGTGCATGTTATACACCATCCAAATAAGGAAAAGCAGATTGTTCTAGATGCTGAAATTTCTTTACTCAATTGCCCCACAAGAGTACCTTCAAATCCCATGACTGCTGGGGTTCAAGAATGCACCTCAGCACCCTCTTCCCAAGGTCAGCTGGGGATGGGCATTAAATGCTGGCTCTGACAAAAATTCGTACATACATTTTATTTAAATTGGTGAATCACTATACAAGGTTAGTGAGTCTCAAGTCACTGTAGATCAATATTGAGTGCATTTTGCCTGACCAGTGTTGGATCTCATGTAGATCATGTAAATTCTGTCTGTATGGCCCTTCTAATCTGCAAAGCGGCAACCAGCCAAAGAGAATAGCTGCACAATGCTCATGAATTTCATAAAATTATTTCAAACCACAATTTCAAAGAACTCCTTTAGCATATCATCATAAATACAGCACAAAAACAGGCCCGTCAAATCATCTAGCTGAGCATCAACGTATATCATTTATATAAATCCTACATTAGAAGAAGAAAAAAAGGGAAGGTTGTATAAGGGTATGAGCAGGGCTACCACTGTGCCCTTGAAATCCAATCAAAAGAACAGATCCCTGCTTATCTCCTCATCAAATTCTCAGTGACTTAGCCAATTGGATTCAGAATTGGTCTGCTCAGAGAAGTAGCGGTCAGCAGGACTTATTCTGGCTGAAGGCCCATGACACAAGAGATCCGCCCTGGGACCACTGCTATTTGTGGCATAAATGACCTGAATAAAAAATGTTAGTAAATGAACGTGTGATACAAAGATTGGTGGTGTAGAAGTTTGCCAGGTGACACAGCAGGATATAGACTGGTTGCAGATACAGGCAGAAAAATGGCAGGTGAAGTTTAATCCGCCCAAGTTTGAGGTGTTGCACTCTGAAAGATCAAATGGAAAGGGACAGTACATAGCTGAGGCGAAGAGAGACATGATGGAGGCTTATAAGATTATGAGAAGCAGAGATAGGTAGACAGCCGGTATCTCACCCCAGGGTTGAGCTATCTAATACTGAGGATATGCAGTTAAGGTGAGAGGGAGTAAATTCAAAAGGAGATGTGTTGGGTTGAGCACTGGGTGCCTGTAATGCACTGCCAGGGCTGGTAATGGAGGTAAATATGATAAAGGTGCTTTAAAGGCACATGAATCTACAGGAAGGATATGGATATTGTGTAGGCAGAAAGGATTAGTTTAGCTGGGTATTTATTCAGCACAATATCATGGGCTGAAGGTCATGTTCCTATGCGGTAGAGTTTTATCCCAGATTCCTTGCCTGATAAAATTATTCAGCAATTCCCTAACTCACCTCTTCTGCCGAACTCCTCTCATCCGACACCCTAATAAATTACAACATAGTGTCTCAACCCACAGAAATCCTGCAAGGTCCCCAGCATAACGTTCACCTGAGTACCATAACAGATGTAGCTCCGAGCAGACCTCGCAGAAAGAGTCCGTGTCACGGTAAAAGACAAATAATGGGAAAGTGACAACTTTTCATGAATGAGTGTTGACTATTTCCAGCCAAAGCAACTGGCCCTTCACCAGTCACAGAAGGACCTCTCAAACCTCCACTTCTGTCTCAGAAACAAGTCACATATCACACCTCCTGCCCAGGCCAGAGTAAGGTAAGTAACAGATAGAAGTGCTGCTGTGCTGAACCTCATTTGCTGAAGTGAGACCCGAGAAATTGTGATCCTACTGTAAACCAGCTAGGTTGTTTCTGAAAGCGCAATGGCTTCCAAATATTTTGGCTCAAACTTATATGGTTCCTAATTTTTAAAAAAACACAAATGAAACTATTTTATGACTGCATCAAAAGTAAAATCAGGCTACAATTTTTAAAAAAAAGTTTTTAAAAAACTGACATATTGTCGCTTCTTCAAATTATTACACAATTCTTGATGTAACTTGTCGCCTAGATGTCTTCATTGGAGCTGGCATGAGGATAGGTAAATGGAAGTGGTTAGAGAAGCATTCATTTTATCTGCAGCTTGTCACAAGATATCCTCTGAGACTTGTAAATCAGGGTAAGATTGCCTTCATAAAAAGAAGAAAATCTAAAAATATCTCTGAGATATATGCTTCTTCCAACAACTTTCACAAAATACTTCTCAATGCTCACGGTAAAGATCTATAGGGACTTTCTTTTGCACCTTCTTGAAAGATGAAGTGAACTACAACCATAAAAAGACAAAGTAATCTTGAGAAATGCAAGTAACCAGTAGACGGTTTTATGCGAACGTGGCATAGATTAAGTAACCTCCCTATTTTGCTTCCTTCTGGTGGAGAGAATTGCAGCTGTAGCTATTGAAAGGTTTTACTGAGGATTAAAAAAAATGCCTTCTGGGATAATAGTGCACTTCATCAAAGATTAGAAGAGCACCGCATGATTGCATCAAATCCAATTAATTCTGGCCTCTTATCAATACTAATAGGCATGAAATAGATCAGACAACCATATTCAAAGCAGGTTAGGGTCAGGGGTATTCATCAAACAAGTAATTGAGTAATCGCTTGCCTCCCTCTCTCCATAATGGTAAAAATAATCTGCCCAAATGCACCATATCATGATCTGAGAAATGTGCGTCCCTCAAACAACAATGAGGAAACCATTTTAAAGTGGGTTTCTCAATCATTCAGATTACATGGAAATTAGGATCCAAATGTTTTACACTGTAGCAGGTAAAGGGCATTGTTATTAAACAATCAATTTAAATAAAAAGTAGTTGTTAAATTTGGCCTCTTTTTTTTCAGATTCAGAAATCATGATAGAGTGAATATAACAGAACATAAAGCACATGCACAGATATGCTCACTGAAGCTCGGTGAAGACATTAGGAGGAAGGAATGTGGGCTAAGAAGGCTCTTCCACCATTGGACACGGAAGAGCAGGACTCTTAAGTACCAGCTCCTCAAATGATTCATGGGTGCATTGTTTGCAGAGAAAACCCATGTGACGTTGACACCGTTACGCTTCATAACTCCAAAACATAAAAATTAATTGACCGAGAAACATGGAAGCAGGATAACTCATGTACATTCTTCATTTTACTTTCAGCAAGATGCTTACTTATGATGTGGTGACTAGATGATGTATACCAATCACATACTTTTACATATAAGCCACAATACATTAAGTAAACAACAAAAAATGCTTAATCAAACAATATATTTACAATATTACTGAAATATTAAATACATAGCAGACTCCTTGTAAGAAGATGCACTGAGTTGATGGTACAATGTACATCGAGAAAGACAAGTCTCAATTATATTTATTGTATATATTATGAATAAAGTGTTTGGAAAATAACCACATTTCCCTGTTATATAAAGGATATATTACCACTGATGAAAGTGCTGAAAGTATTTACAATGACAATGGAACTATGAGGTTGGGACTATGAAGAAAATTTAAACAGAGTGGGGCTCTTCATTAAAAGGGAAAGCAAAGGAATGATCAAACAGGTATCACTGAGGGATCTGCATCATCTGCGGAGAGGGACCACTAAAATAATAAATTAACTTATAGCATCCACAAGGAATTCAAGAAAAACATTTTTACTCAAAGTGTCTGAGCTGATTGCTGCAAAGTCTATAGGATTACTTTTTTTTAGTTCACGCATTTAGAGGATGTGGACATTCCTGAAATGCTGGTGTTTATTACCCCAGAGGAGGCAGCTGTCAATCTTCCAGCAATCACCTATCACCTTCCAGCTAGCTTCTTTCCCACCCCACCACCTATTTATTCAGGCATCTTCCCCATTCCCTTCCAGTCCTGAAGAATGGTCTCAGCCCGAAATGCCAGCTGTTTACTCTTTTCCATATATGCTGCCTGACCTGCTGAGGTGTGCGTGGGTTTGTGGGTCAAATCTCCTCAAATAGATTTACAACAAAGGTTAATCTGAAGTTCACAATTTACTCATGAGCCACATTCAGAAGGCCTTTTTCCCCCAAGAATTCAAATTCTTATCTAGTGCAAATCCAATACCTTTTTTCTCCCAACTTTTTAAAAAATCTCTCAGTCAGCTCACTGTCAATTGGCCTACCCACCCCCTCTACTTCAACAGGTCTGCTAATCTCCTCTATTAAAATCGATGAATTCATGCTGATTTGTTTTCCCTATGTTATTGCTTTGGATATTTGAAGTCGTGAAATTTCAAATGATAAAATGAGGACACAGCAGATAACAGCTTGGGAATTCCTGATCAGAATTTCCTAATACAGGAGACAGAAAGGAAGGTGTGGAGAGTTTGGGTACTGGAAGGGAAGTTCTGAGTAGGACTACTGATTTTCTCTATATATGCTACACTATGGCCTGATCGTGGAAAAAGATGCACTCATGAATCTCACACATGGAAGAGAGGAGGCTCTGACAGTTCATTAACCATGATGTAGTTCTTAGTCATTAAGTATTTTATGTGCCACAAATTCAGTTTGCTTTGGGATTTTATCATTACTGGAGGAGTAGCTTCTTCATTTAGTCTACAGTCCTAAAGAACAATGACAAGGCAAATTAACATCAACAATTACAGTCATGAATATGAATAGCCAACTGGGCCTGATGATTCTAATGGTTAAATAGCTGGGAAGGGACTAACTCCATGATGTGTCAGTTTTCAAGATAGAATATCACACCAGATTACCTAAGGCCGAATAGTATTATGCATAATTCAGAAATGTGTTTCAGCATCCCAACGCCATACCTTACAATATTGCCCCACATATTAGAGATATAAACATTGAATGGAATGCCCAAATGTAAAATCTCTCTCACTGTCTATTCTCATCTAATCTTATATGAATCAGGAGCTGGAATACAAAGCTCAGATAAAACATAGGTTATCTCTCAGCTTCTTGACACTTGTAAGATTTTCAGAATCTCATTTTGTTTTGTGGATTGCACCGAGCTACCACCCACCCTATGCCAACCTCCTGACAAAAGAAAGCAGCCTTTTTCAGCCTTGTTACTGTGTTGGTCTCTGGAGAACCTGAAATACTCATTATAACAATCTGAAGAAACCTGAAAGAATTGTAAATAACAAACTCTCTAGGATTCCCTTCTTAATGGATTCAAGCTCCCAAATAATCACTGGAACAATGCTCAACTGTACGATTCAGAGAGAAAAAAAAACAACCGATTCCCAAGAACTTTATCATTTACTCCCTGCTTACAAAGTTTAATCACTAGCTGGCACTCATCTAACTATATATTTGTATTTTTTTATCTTTGCTGCATTTCTCCTTTACTGTCCCTTACATTATTTTATCTTTGTGGTATTTCTTTGGCTGGTTTCTGTAAGACACTGATTTTTCAGCTGCTGCTGATGACCTTTCCAACAGGTGAACTACAGCTCCTCGTGCCTGACTAACTCTGCACGTATCCATGCCAACCGTGACTTGTGGAATTCTATTACCACTCTTGGAAGCTCTATACTATCTTTATATAGCAGAAATGATATGGTACAGTAGTAGTCTGCCATTCATTTCATTGACTCTTCACTGTCTACTGGTGGAGTAATAATTTATAGCACAGAAGCCGACCCTTTGGCCAGAGCAGTCATTCTCCCTGAACGTCCCAGTTACTCATGTTCAACCCATAAATCCCCATGCCCCTTCCATTCATGTATGCACCTATCCAAATGCCTCTTAAATGCTGCAATTGTACATCTCAACCACTTCATCTAGCAACTCATTCTCGGTATACACTACCCACAGTGTAAAGAATTTACCTCTCAGGTTTCTTTTAAATATCTCCCCTCTTGAGTTTGACCCCTGGGGGAAAGACTATGACTGTTCACCTTATCAATATCCCTCATGATATTATGAGTTCAATCCTCATTCTCCCACACTCCAAAAAATAAAGATACAATCTCTCCCTGTAACTCAAGCCCTTTAATTCAGGCAGCAAACTCGTAAATCTGTTCTGCACCCTCTCCAACTTGATAATGTCTCTGCTATAACAAGGTGACAAAGCTGTACACAATACTTCGCTTGTGGCCTCACCAATGACCCACAGAACTGCAACATAATGTCCCTATTGTTCACCTTGATGAAGGCCAGCACCTTTTTCACCGATTTGTGCCACTGCTTTCAGCTACTGCACACTCATGCTTCCAGATCCTTCTGTTCCGCAACAGTCATCAGTGGCCTGCCATTCACTGTATCGGGCCTACCCTGGTTTGAATATCCAAAATGTATCACTTCACACCTACCTCAGACCAAGTCCTATTTGCCATTCCTCATCTCATCACACTAAGCAATCAAGATTTCTTTGCAATTCATTGTAACTTGCTTCATATCAACAAGACTATTCAATTTAGTATCATCAATCTTCTGAATCGGGCCCTGTACATTCGCATCCAAGTTATTTACATAAATAATGGACAACAGAGGTTCCAGCACTGACCATGGGACACAACTGTTCCGCTCTGCCATTTACTCCCCAGGGCCCTGCCAATTATTCTCAGGAGTTTACCTATTTACCATTTGATTGATTTCCCCACTGTTTTTACAGCCATCGAATTGCAAATCTACTCAATATGTGAAACAACCTTCAGTTATTCAGACACCCTGAAGTCTTGTAATATTTGTAAACCAGGGTAAGTCTTGCATTTATATGAAGGCTCCATCACAAATCTTTGACAGCATGCATCACATTAAAAATGCCCATTTCTTAAGAGCTGAAATGCTGCAGGATGTGTCCATGTTTTACATTTCATTTGAAAGGACAGATTATGAAACCTTTACTCCATATTTTCAACACAGCACTGCCAGTTACAGTTGGACAGTTTCCACAATGGTTTAATTTGCTTTGGGTACCTCTACCCACACCCTCCATTTTGTCAGCTGATGGGTGGATGCCAGTTTCCTGAGCGCTGACAGCAATAGCCAAACAGGGAAGCCGGAGAACAATCTGCAACTGGAGACACTTGTGAATGGTGGTCACATGTTCGGGGTATCAAAGCATCCAACGACAGCATCAAGTTCCCTCATGAGTAGATACACAAATTATACACGAAACACACTTCTGCAAGTGCATCCCCTAGCATTGTACATTCAGCACATTCAAAGCCCTGATACCACATCCTATCCTACACCAAGCCCTAGACAGCCATTCTCACTGACTGGGTTTTTCTATTGCTAATCTTTTTCGGCTCTACACCTTGAGTTAGCTCAAGACAGCATCATGACCTCTAGTTTTGTCTGGAGTTTATATGTTCTCCCTGTGGTGGCTCCCAAGAGTTCAGCACTTTCATAAATCTATCCACTTAGGAATCTCCACTCCCTTATGCAATAGATCACAATATGGGATAACATTTATTTATTGATTTAATGATACAGAAGGATATACAGAGACTCCTTACCAAATAATGGCGGAATTTAACTCTGAACTCCAGAATAATGTTGTTGCTCTAACCGCTATGTATGACAATATTATCCTACTACAAGGCTCTTCATATGTCCTCCTTCTATAACTTTCTTAAAATTATCATTCTTTTTACAGGCTATTATTCAGCCTTCAGAACATCCATTTCTTTGACCCCCACATCTACTTTGTTTACATGTGAAATACCCAGCATGTTAAACTATTATGCAGACGCAATGGGTGGCACATCGGCGTGATGGTCAGCACAACACTTTACAGTACCAGCAACCTTCCCACTGCTATCTGTCAGAAGTTTGTACATTCTTCCCGTGAACCCATAGGTTTCCTCTGGGTGCTCCAGCGTCCTCCCATTGCCCAAAGATGGACTGGTTATTAGGTTAATTGGTCATTGTAACTTGTCCTGTGATTAGGCTAGGGTTAAATCAAGGGAGGGATGAAGGGAGTTACTGAAATTTTGATGCGTAACATTGTCTCCTTTTCTCTTCATTCATTCCCTCATAATTTAAAGCAGTTAATATTTCTGTCTGCTGAGAGAGCACTGCAGAGAAAAGGGTCATCATTGTTTGCCAACTTGAATTCTATAAAATATAAATGAAATGGAATAGTCCACTGCATTTCCGTGAAAGAAACATCTTATCTGGCACCTTTTCATGGAGCTGCAATGTATCAAAGTGCATTACAGTCAAAGAAATACATTTTGTAGATGTGGTCACTCTTATAATGTCAGGAACAGTGGTCCAGTACCCAAATGTCTGGAGTTGATTTAACTCACAGGGTTAATTATGGGCAGTCACAATCCCAGCTGCTAAAGGGTTGGGCATGGAGCTAGCAACCCCAGTCCATAAAGACCTAGAACTCTAGAAACGGCAACAGAAGCTCCAAAGACCTCATCCCTGAGAGAGGAAGGATCTTCACTTAGAAGGTGCATGACATCATGAGGGGAAAGCTGCAAGTCTGTGGAAACCACAGGGCGGATCATCCTTCTGTTGTCCAGACCACTACCATTGGACCATGAAATGTAAAGACCATGTATGCAAGTGGAAAGACAGTGCAAGAGTTGGCCAAAATTAAGAACAATAAACTGAGGCTGCCTGGCAGGTGCAAGACAAGATGGACACAGTCTGGGCAGAGGCTGATCGTGTGTTCTCAGGGCATAAGGAAGATGATGCCTGCACACACAAGGAGTGGCATTCATGCTATCAAAAGTAGCATGGAAGGCATTGATTGAATGAGAAGCCTATGGTCCCCGTATCATCTTGGCATCCTTTAGAACAAACAAAAAGACCGAAATGAACATCACGCAGTGTTATTCACCAACTAATGACGATGAAGAAGAAACCAAGGACACTTTCTACAACAGACTGCAGAACATCCCAAAAGTGCATCCTGAAAGAGAGATAATAACATTCTCATGGGAGACATCAATGTTTCAGGCTCAGACCCTGAAGAATGGTCTCGGACAGAAATGTCAACTGTTTCTTGATTTCTATGGATACTGCCTGAAACTGCTGTTACTCCAGCATTTTGTATTTGTTGTTCTCATGTGTTTATGATAGTGAACCAAACAGGCCACATCTGTGTATCCAGGAAATTCAGAGTGAGGAGAGGAGCAGGTGTCACATTTGACCTCTTGGTTGCGATGCTAAAACTCAAACTGGAGAAGAATTGGATGGAATGAGCATCATGAGGCAGAGATTCAACATTAAGCTTTTGAGAGACACGCAGAACCAAGAAACATTCAAAATGGTCCTCAGCAGCAAGTTTCAAGTAATACAAGAAGAACAGGATCAACACCTTGAATGGGAAAAGGTTAAGGAGATGTTAGACGCATAGACTGGATCACAAAGACATCTACAGTGCTGAAATGAGATCCAGAGGGCCCTATGGAAACAACTGGACTTCACTGATGATATAGCTCTCCGGTCCCACCTCCACACTGATCTACGTCAGAGAACACACCAGCTAGCAGCACAACAAGGAAAAAAAGATGGGGATTGATTGGCCAAGTACCAGCATCACCAGGCAAGTGATAATGTTGAATCCCCAGGGAAAGCAGAAGAGAGGGCAAAGAGCACCCGGCAATGCAACCATGAAGCTGACACCAAGAAATGGACTACACATGGGGACAACTCAAGAGACTGGCACAGAACAGAGGAATTTGGGGATCTGTTGTCAACAGCCTATGCCCCAGCAGGGATGATGGGCTTAACTAATTAACAATTATCTTGTGAAATAAAAACTTACAGAATGCTCGAACAGCTTTAATCGTTCTGCAGATAATGGCAAACGTTTAGTCAGTGTTACTTTGAGTGTTATTAGTTAGCAGAGGCAACCACTTGTTGCACATGTAACTAAATAATTGCCAATTTTGAATACAAGAACAAAGACTTGACAGCAGAATCTCAAATTCGCCAAGTGCTACAAGCAAAAAAAGAGCAGAAGTTGGCCATTTGACCCCCTGAGCATGCTCTACAATTTACAAGATCATGACTGTTCTTCCATCTCACTATATATTCCATAAGAGCATAATATTCCTACCCTATCCTCATATTCTTTAAATATCCAGAAACCTATCACTCTCGTTTGAATATCATCGATTACTGAGACTTCATAAACTTCTGATGTCAATTTGAGAAAGAAATTTCTTGATCAGTTCCAAATGGCATGTTCCATGTTTTGAGACTGTGCCCCCTAGTTCTAAATTCCACAAGCACTTATCTTGTCAAGCACTCTGAGAATTTGAGATGTTTCATTGAGATCACCATTCATTCTCCTAATAGCCTAGCTTTCTGAACCTGATATGACCAACCCATCTGAGAAGTCAGTCTGCTGAATCTTCACTCTGCTTCCTCGATAACCAGGATATCTATTTTATTAAATGGAATCCCAAAATTGTAATTAATTCCCCAGGTGTAATTTCATTTAGCAATTATGAAATAAGACAGTCACCTGACACACCAATCCAACAATGCCTATTATCACTTTAATTTCTATTAATTGGCTTTCATCAACTTCAGTTCATCTGCGGTAGAAGGCAAATGAGGAAAATTTAGTAATTTCCTTGCTCCTACCAAAAACAATTAATTGAAATCTCTGGGATATTACAAAAGGTTGTACGTGTCTGAAATATCATATAAAAGAAGAAAGAGTTAACAATACTCAATGGGTCGGATAGTATCATGACAAAAGTAACAATGTTCATGAATTATTGGGAAAAGTCATCAATTCCACACCATACCCTTACCGAATCGTGGTTCTACTGGGGAATCTGTCCACTGAATATAAGTCAAGTTTGATCTGGCAGAGAATCCATAAACTTACTTGTTTCAATGAAGAGAAATGTTTGCAAGATAGGATTAAAAGTGAAGGATTTTTTTCTTTATTACATTAGGTTTAATGTCATTAATTGTCCTTTAATTGCTTGAAATTATTTTAAATGACAATCTTAAAATCACCAAAATACTAATATTTCAATCCTTGTATTAATAGTTATATTAATTGTATTGCAATGCTGTCACTCATGTGGTAGCATTACAACACAATGGCTCAATCTGAAAGCATTTACAAGCAAATCAGTACAATGAGATCTATTCTACAGCAACAGAAATGCTTGATTTCTCCATAGATGCTGCTTAGTCTTCTGAAATTTTTCAGCATATTCTATGGTCCATTAAGCTTGAGTCATCGTGGATAACCCAAATCGGCTAAATCATTCAGAAAGCATAATGTGCAACTATAGAGCTGCAAAGTATCATCAAATGATTTCACTTTGTCACTTTCTCTCAATCAGCCATCTCCTGCAATCTTTTAGTCATGATATACAAGGTGCCTGTGTCTTATTTACATTTTAAATTAGCTCACAGGACAATATTGCAATGATTCTGCTACAGGATAAAATGGTTATTTATAATGCAAACAGTGTGAACATGAACCTAAAGCTGGATTCGAGTCCGCGTCAAATACAGTTTCCCTGTCATGTATAATTTATGTATGATTTATGCATAATTCATGTTCTGTGTGTTGTCTGAATCTACGTGCTTATCATGCTGCAAAGAAGTTCTTCATTACACCTACACTTCTTTGTACTTGTTCATATGACAGTAAACTCAACCTGAACATATCTATAAGGCAAAATTCAAATATCTAAAGTTCTAACATTTAAAGAGAAGTTTAAATCAGGATAAATCAGGATTAAATGTGGATTTAAGAACACTTAATCGAACACCACTTCATTAATTTCCAAAGGTTACATTAACCTAATGTTGTATTATTAAAAATCTAATGCAGAAACATTTTAAAGAAAAAGAACAGCATTATGATTAAGGTATTGAAATTATCTCAATATTTAAACATATTTACTGAGAAATATCTTGAAAATTCTGCTTCTATCGTTAGTCTAGGTTTTATGTAAAGCAACTGAATTAATTTTTGAAGTCAATTTGAAACATCCAGTAGCTGTCAAAGTACAATTTGTAATTGAAACTGGATGATGACTTTCTCACAATGGACTGAACACCAACTCTATTCCAAGACTTATTAGCTTTTTATTGCTAATGGACATGTTGGAAGCGGATCTGACTGGGCATTCCCAAACCAAGAGTCAACACTACTTCCAGACAAAGTTAAAGAACATGTCCCCTGAGCAGAGTGACTTGTAATGTCAGAGTATCACTGAGTGAGAGAATATTAAAAAGTATGGGCAAGAACCAAGCTCACTACTGCCCATTTTTAAGTTGTTAAATTAATGATTTAAATCTTTCTTTGCCCAAGTCTTCAGTTCCTCGCAATTCTGGCCGCTAAACTTTATAACATAGTAGTTTACTACTAGCATTACCTGGCCTTCAGTTTGGATGCAAAATATTATTTTCCACGTGAGCAACACACACAAAATGCTGGAGGAACTCAGGTCGGGCAACATTTATGGAAATGAGTAAACAGTCAACGCTTCAGGCCAACACTTCATCAGTACTGGAAAATAAGGGGGAAGGCGAAATAAATAAGAGGTTGTGGACAAACTAGAAGGTGATCGGCGAAGTCAGGTGGGTGGAAAGGGTTAAGGACTGGGGAAGAAGGAATCTGATAGGAGAAGAGAGTGTAACATGGGAGAAACAGAAGGAGGCAGGGCACCAGGGGACATGATAGGCAGGTGAGAAGGAGATGAGGCCAAAGTGGAGAAATGAAGAGAGAGTTGGGTGGGGGGGGGGGGGGGGGAATACCTGAAGGAGAAATCTACGTTCATGCCATTAGCTTGGAGGCTACCAACACGGAATATGGGGTTTTACTGCTCCACACCAAGAGTGGCCTAATCATGACAGAAGAAGAGGCCATGAACCAACATGACAGAATGGGAATAGGAATGGGAAATTCTACTTTTGGAATTTGGAGAAGAGATGCTCAGTGAAGCAGTCCCCCAACTTACCTCAGGGTCTGGAGGAGGCTACACCAGGAGCATCGAATGCAATAGATAACCCCAACAGATCCACAGGTGAAATGTTGCCTCACCTGGATGGACTGTTTGGGGTCCTGAATAGAGGTGAGGGAGGAGGTGAATGGGTAGGTATAGCATTGCTGTAACTTTCAGGGATAAAACACCAGGAGGGAGACTAGTGAGGGGGAATGAATGGGCAAGGAATCATGGAGAGAGCGACCACTGCGGACAGCAGGAAGTGGGGGGAGTAACAATCTGTTTGGTGTTAGGGTTCCTTTGAAGATGGCAGAAGTTGGGAATAATGACATGTTGAATGCGGAGGCTTGTGGGGGGAATGGGCGAGGATAGGTGGAACTCTATCCCTGTTAAGGTGGTAAGAAGATGGGCTGAGCAGAGACACTTGGAAAATGGAGGAGATGCAGGTGAGGGCAGCATCAACTGTGGAGGCAGTGAAACCCAGTTTTTTTGAAAAAGGAGGACATTACTGGTGTTCTGGAAAGAAAAGCCACATTCTGGGAACAAATGCAGTGGAGGTAAAGGAACTGAGAAAAGGGAATGGCATTTTTACAGGAGACAGGGTGGCAAGTGGTATAGCCAAGATAACTATGGGAATCAGTAGGTTTATAAAGGATATTGGTAGACAGTTCATTTTTCATTTGGGGCAATCTGGCTACTTCAGGATTCTAACATTCACAATCAACGTGCTCCTTAACCTGAACAAAAATACACCAGGTAGGACTATACCAAGACAAATTTATTCCTATCGTTACTTACTTTTAGCATCCCAAGAAAAACAATCTCGAAATGACAGGAGTTGAGGAGCATCACTTTGTTTTAATCTCGAGGCCAATTCTTGGAGCTCTTGGTGCTGTGATGCTGTTATTGTTAACAACATGAAATTGATAATGACAGCAAGTCCAATCATCAAGCCTCTCTCTGTGGACTTGTTGGAGCCAAGTAACCAACTCCTGGCAGGAATCACTATTGGATAATGCCTCTATACATCTAACTCCTAATTATTCTCACTGACATGTTACTTATCTCAACAGCCAATACTGAAGAATGACCATTTATATTTATGTTACTTTAAGTTTATAGTCACTTGTGCAAGAAAGCTGATTTTGATAGGTAAGTTTATCTATGACAAGGAATTTGAACTTAAATGTAAATCAATACTGATTGAGTAGTAAATGGTGGGGTGCTTTTGATCTATCATCAAATACTACAAGACGCAAGGATTCCTCAAGCAAGCTTATTTGTAAAAAACTAGTTTTCCAAGTGTAGTATTATCTGGAAAGGTCAATCAGCTAATTTAACAGTTTGAACTCTTACAAAAAAAATGACTGAAGTAATTATTGATAAACAAATAATTGTAAAGCGAACTATAACGATGATTTTGAAGTCAATGCGTCAACAACAAAGAACATCCCCATGAGTAGTCTAATTTGGAGGTAGAAGTAAAACATCACATAGCAAAGTGATGTCAGATCATCCAATTTAAGGTTAATGGGAAATGGCAAATGATAGAAATTCCTATTCCAGATTAGAGATTAAAAATAGATCATACAAACTTGTCAATATAATTCATTTTCTGAAGAGGGTAACCATAAAACCAATTGGTCAATACATTCAGCCCTTGGTATCTGTGGGGATTTGGTTTCAGGACCCCCCTCCCCCGCGGATACCAAAAAACGCGGATGCTCAAGTCCCTTATATAAAATGGCATAGGATTTGCATATAACCTACACACATCCTCCCGTATACTTTAAATCATCTCTAGATTAACTTATGATACCTAATACAATGTAAATGTATGTAAGTAGTTGTTACACTTTATTGTTTAGAGAATAATGACAAGAAAAAAAAAGTCTGTACATGTTCAGTACATCGTAGCTCTTCTGGGAACACTGATGCTGCCTCGGCATCAGCTGATGCTGATTCTCCCGGGATCTTTAAGTTCCTGAGGCTTTACATAGTTAGCCAGCCATCCCTTACTAGCCTTAAACTCCTTCCTCTCGCTGACAACACAAGTAGCGAACGAGACGTGAGGTAAACAATGCTCAAACAACAAGTGCTAGAGAGACTGAGGATCTGTAAAATGGCGGGAGGTTACAGCAGGGTATGCCTTCACATCACTTCATTCGCGTGGATTTAGCGTAGTGCTCGGCGCGCGGCAAATTCAAGTTTTGCTCCTTGGAACTTTCTGGAATTTTTTTTTCTGAATATTTTCGATCTGCAGTTGGTTGAATCCCCAGATGCAGAACCCGCGGATATGGAGGGCCAACTGTATAATTGAAAATGAACTATAATAAAGGCTTTGAAGCAAATTTTGTAACAGCAAAGAGCATTCCCATGAGCAGCCTAACTTGGAAGTAAAAGTAAAGTTAGTGCTACGTTATTACAGCTTGGGGTGTCAATTCCTGCATCCTCTGGAAGCAAGTCTGTACATTCCTTTCCATGTGTGCATGGGTTTCCTCCGGGTGCACAGGTTTCCTCCCAGTCCAGAGACGTACCGGGTAGTAGGCCATTGTAAATTGTGCCACGATTAGGTTGGGGTTAAATCGATGGGCTGCTGGAGCGTACGACTCAAAGAGCCAGAAAGGCTTGTTCCATGCAGTGTCTCTAAGTAAATAAATATGAAGCCAAAAAGATGACAGTATATTGTTTACAGGTGCATAAAGAGGATACACAGGCACCTGTTAACACTACAAATGCAAAAGCAGCCAGGAAAAAATGTTCATTGCCTTTCTGAGCTGCCATAATAACATGTTTCTAACTGATTGACTTGACTATCAGAGTGAAAGACAAAGCTATGCAGGTTCAGAGCTATAAATCTCCATAGCTCCGGCACCTGAGGATTAAAATGAAGAAGCTGAACCGGCATTCTGCAATGCTCAGAAAGCATGACACGGACATCCTCTGCCTTCGCACAAAAGCGAGGAAGTCTATTTGAGGCACTCTCATTAATGACTGGCTTTCTTTTGTGCTGTTAATGGTGAACAAAGTCATTTTAAAAAGGTATTCAACAAAATAGAGGACAAAATTCCCTAGCTTCTGCCAGCCTCTTATTGACTTAGTTATTTAAAAATACAGCACAATAACATGCACGTCCGGCCCAGTGAATCCGCACCACCCAATTACACCTATGTGACCAATTAACCTACCAACCCATACATCTTTTTAATGTGGGAGGGGAAACCAGACCACTCAGATGGTTTCCCACATGGCACAAGGATTCTACACTCCTTTCAGTCTATATAATAACCATCTGCATAAATAGATTCCTTCACTTAAATATTAGACCATAAAGACCAATAAACATAGGAGCATAATTAGGTTAGTCAACCCACTGAGCCTGCTCCACCATTCCATCATCACTAATTTATTATTCCTCTCAACTCCATTCTCCTGCCTTCTCCCCAAATCTTTCATGCCCTGATTAATCACCTCTGCTTTACATATAACCAATAATTTGGCCTCCAAATTGGTTTGAGTCTGAAGATTTTAATAACCAGCAACAGGTTATTACTCATTGAAGTCAAACACCTTAACGTCTGGGTTCTAAGGGCATCTTGATTCACTGTTGACCCTGTTCTATTGGAAATGCAGTGAAGGTAGAAGAGAAGCCACGTTGAATGATGATAAAAAAAAACCAGTTTGATTATGAGTATGGGAGGAGGAGGATATAAAAGGCCTTCAAGGTCAAGAGGACAAGCTGGGTGAGTAGCAAGAACATGGCAGATGGAAAAAAATGTGAGGTTATTTACTTTGATGCACTTAGTAGAAAAGCAGGTTATTTGTTAAATAGTGAGAGGTTATGCTTATAATGAATAGAATGATGGCCCTTCAGAACAGAGGTGAGGAGGAATTTCTTTAGCAAAAGGGCAGTGATTCTGTGGAACTCTTGCCACAAACAAATTTCTTTTCACACCCTTGCTTACGTATTTTCACCGAGAATGGAGCAAGGGAAGAAAAGCAAGAGTTTTTTTGCTAATGGTCGTAGTTTGAAGGAAGACATAATGAAGTATCAAGTACAGTTTGTTGCCAGTTGACCTTGTATCAGGGATAAGGAATATGACAAAATGCATTCTATGTTTAATTATGTGCTTTAGAGTGTTTAGGAACTCATTTTGTGGTTGGGACAAGCTCACAATGGATTTAAGAAATGGGAAGGTCCTTCGCATCAAAGAATTTTTTTGATCTTTGTATCCTCACCACATGTGAGATCCCAGAGAACTGGAGAATAACCAGTGTTGTTCCTCTATTCAAGAAAGGCAGTAGAAACAAGCCAAATTATAGGCTTACATCAGTGGTAGGGAACTTTTGGAGAAGATTCAGAGATAGGATCTACTCACATTTGGAAAAGCACATACTTACTTGGGATAGTCAGTATGGCTTTGTGCAGGAGAGGTCATGTCTTACAAACTTGATCGGGTTTTCTGAGGAGGTGACAAAGATGATTGTTGAGGTAAGGCAGTGGATGTTGGTAAAGCTTTTACAAGAATCTTCATAGTAGGCTGAAGCAGGCTCTATGGACTAGATCCAAAACTGGATTAGCCATAGGAGAGAAGAGCAGGTAGTAGTAGAAAGGTATTATCCTAACTGGAAGGTCTGCAACCTGTAATATTCTGCAGGGATCAGCTGATTGTAAAATATACAGTACTGTGCAAAAGCCCTGGACACTTAAAAACCTAGGGTGCCTAAGACTTTTGCATAGTACTATAGTAATTTTATGCATTGCACTGTACTGCTGCCACAAAAAGAACCACAAATTTCATGAAGATATGCGAGTGATGATAAACCAGATTCTGACACGAGTCTCTACTGTGGACTGAGAGTGGGATGAGGCAGGGAGATGATAATCATGGTTGGGGAAAAAGGAAAGGAAGAGGGGAGAGAGCAGTAAGCAGAGAGACATTCTGTAATGATCAATAAGCCAAAGTTTAGAATCAAATATAATTGCCTGGTGTCTCAGGCTGGGTGTGTCTACACCTGTGACACTCCACCCTCGCCAGTCCCAGTATCCTTTGCTTCTGCCAGATTTATAACTCACTCTCTGCCCATTTCGACAAATACAGCACTGTGCAAAAGTTTTATGCACCCTAGCTATATGTGCCTAAGCCTTTTGCACAGTGCTGTGTATAGCTAAATGATTTGAACAAAAACATAGGAGGGCTAATTTGTAAATTTGCAGATAACACAAAAATTGGCAGAGTTGTGGATAGGGAGGAAGCTTTGTCAAGACCAATTACAAATGTGAGCAAAGAAATGGCAGTTGGAGTTTAATTCAGACAAGTGTGAAGTGTTGCTGTTTGGGAGGTTAAATGTGATGGGAGAGTATACAGTAAATGGCAGGATCTTTAGGAGCACTGATGTACAGCAGGGTATTCAGTACAAACACATAACTCAGTGAAAACAGCAACACAAGTGGATAAGGTGGTAAAGAAGATGTGTCAACAGTCTTGCCTTCATTTGTTGGGGTGTTGAGCAAAAAAGATGAGAAGTCACTTTGTGAAAACCAGCAATTATCTGAGGGATGGTTTGCTAGTCCCATTTAGACTTGTGTTAAATATTATCTTCCTAATTTCCTTTTGACATGAAATTATTATTTGAAGTAATAAAGCAAACAAAGGCAAATTGGTCTCTACACTTTCACAGCCTTTGGCAGAAGAGTGAATGATAATTTGATTGCATCTTTCCATCAATTGCAAAGCTATTACAGCCCTGATACCCGGAGCCTTGGGTTGGTACAGAATATCAAGGATGGATAATTTATCAATAGAATTGGTGACTCTAATCTTATGCTGATTAAACGTTAATTAAGAAAAACTCTTTTGTGGTCGACTGGAGATATTTTGGTAGCACTCAATGGACTCAGGGTCCAAAGCCGCGGGGCTGCCTGCTCTACAGCAGGAAGGGGAAGATGCCTGAGCCAGTGTACTCCACTGGAGTTGTGGGCTGAAGATTTCAATGCAGTGAAGGTTCCGAACTATATACATATACATTTTGTGTGGTTGTATTTTACTAATATTCTACACGTGCTTGGATATACAAGGACTGGGCCTCACCCCAAGGTGTCACCTGGTGGGTGTCGGAGCTGGTGCACTCTATTGTGGTCGACTGATGATGCTGATAGGCTGGAGGGTTTGGACTATGTGTGTGTGTGTATATATATATATATATATATATACACACACACACACTCACTCACACTCACTCTGTAGTTTACTGATATTCTTGTTGTCTTGTACATGCGAGGACTGGACCCCAAGCCACGGGGGGGGGGGGGGGGGCGGGGAGGACTGTCGTCAAGGCTGGTGCACTCCACTGGGGTCAGTGCCCAGCCACCAGTCTGGAGTTGCTGCTGACCCCCCCCCAGTGTTCTCTTGGTGGGAGACGGGCTCTATTATCGTCAACTGTGGACTGATGACGCAAGCTTTGGGACTCCTTTATTCCGTGATTGTGATATACCATTCATGCTTGTTATCTTGTGTATGACTGCACCTTGAACCCAGAGTAACGCCGTCTCATTTGGCTGTATAATTAAACTCAAATTGAATTGAATTAATTGGTTCATTAATATGAACAAAGGATGACTTCTATTCTCTAGATTCCTGCAAGCTTTCACCTGTAGATCCAAATATTTGCATAAATCACCCCTGTCAACAAGAATGAAAGCAACCAAATCATGAGTAAATGTCAGCAGTCATTCAGAATCAAAATCAAATTTATTATCATTGATATAAGTCTTGAAATTTGTTGTTTTTCGGCAGCAGTACATAAAATAGGCTATAAATTACAGTAAGACATATTGTCACACCGAGTGCAAAAATGCTGGTAAATATAGTGGTGATTCAGAAACCTCATGGTAGAGGGGACGAATTTATTCCTCAAACTTTGAGTGTGTGTCTTCGGGCTCTTGTACCTCCTCCTTGATGCTAACTTCTTGAGGCATTGCCTTTTGAGATGTCCAGTGCCGCGGCAGCTGGTGCCTGTGATGGAGCTAGTTGAGCTTGGAACAATTCTGTACACTGGCCTCTCCATACCAGGCGGCATCTCTTGCTATATGTGATGACATTTTACTCCATTTGCAAGAACCACTACGGCTAACGCGTGCAGTATAGTGCAATATATTAATGAGATAGTGAATATCACATTTTAATAAAAGTTCTCTATTATACTATGGTGCTCCCTTTTCCAACTCCACCATGGGCAGTCACACACCCGGCTGCAAAAGGAGGTTTGGGCATGCAGCTAGCAATATTATCCTGTAAAAAAAAATGCGTAACAGAAACACCAGCAGAAGCTTCAAAGACCTCATCCCTTGGAGAGGAAGCATCGTCAAAAATGGACTACACCTGGGGGTAACCTAAAAGACCGACCCAGGACGGAGCATTCTGATGATCTGAAGTTGGCAGCCTATACCCCAGTGGGGGTGATGGGCTTGAGAAGAAGTCTCCCTTTTCCCACAGATTCAGACACCAAAATTGATTCTAATCTGTTACTATATGGATTACTTCATATGAATGGAAAACACAGCATGTTCCAGGAGAAATACATGTTATAAATAGGAACAAAAGCTATGTTATCAACATCAATCACATTCACTCCTCCCCCTCCAATCCTGCCAAATCCTGGGTAAGTAACTTTCTGTGTTGTTTCAACAGCTGCAGTCATACATAAGAGTCATGAGCTGACATACACAAACACTGCAATGTCATGTCATAGCCTTTATTGTCTTTATAAGTGTTTGAAGGGGAAATCACCAGCCATTCTCATTCACAATCTGCAGCTGCTAAATCAATCCTCATTTTTGCCTCATATTTCTATAGAGAGCTTCATACAGGGACATTTATATCTCATACAGGGACAAAACGTTCAATCACATATTGTTTCCATTCACTACTGCTGAAGTCGCGGCCACACTAAACCCAAACAAACTTCATTGCTAGTTACTCACTGACCCATGTAATCAACATGTCCAGTGATCTAATCAACTGTCATCAATTAGGCATGTCAACCTAGACAGAAAATACCAAAGGAATCTTGAAACTGGAACAAATCTTTGTAAGTTTTTAATGTTAATTTTAAAAGAGAGCCTGACCACTTTCCCATTACCCCCCTCCTCCCACCAAAGGTATTGATTTTAACCAACTGTTAAGAATTACCAATAAATGCAATCTCAGAGTAGTGGCTATTCCCTTTCCTGAAGAATTGTGGTAATAGGTAATTAAATGTTGGCTTAATAGGATGCACAGAACTTGAGAGGCTGCTGTGAATACTTATATTTGCATTGAACTCAAAGGGCTCGAAAATATAAATATTTGCATGCTCTGCCTGTCCCAACAAACGGGTCTTGGGAGAAAATTGTATTCAGTTGAAACTAGAGGTTATTAAATAGGAACAGGTTTGGGGACTTGGTGGCATGTGGCTGTGGCTGCTCTATTTTTAAACTGGAGGGGAATGGATCAAGGAAAAGAATTGCCATCAAGTGCATTTTATCTCTTGTTTAGTGCGGCCCATTCAGGTGGCCATCCTCGATTTCCTTGCAAAGGATTCCGGTTAATTGTGACACATCAGGATTGGTACATTTCAGCCCAATTTAAGCAGCTGCCCTGTTGGCTGAAGTTTCATGGAAAAAGTTAAAAAGGTTTACAACAAGACCAACTGAGTATCAAATTGTCTATTTAAATGAAATATAGTACACATTAGAATACTGCCAATATTACTGCAGAACTAAAAACTGTGTATTGGTTCCTAATACTCATTGACAGAGGAATTCATCTATGTCCCATTCTTTTGACTGTTAATGAACAAAATCAGTGCAGTGACCTAATATGCTGCCTTCATACAATGCTGCTGACAATTACATCTTCCAAACCTTCATTATCATTGTAACATTCAAGATGATTGTCAACACTTTCTAATTCTTTGGGTTCCTAACTTGTTAAAATAATGAAATCATTTCATTTTCACTACCAACTATCCCTGGCATTTCCAGCCCTGAATGTTTGAAACCACAGTGAGCAAAACAGTTCTGATTTGTCTTTGTTTATTTCTCACCAACTATCAGTGACAAAAATTGCTTCTTTTTGAACAAACACACACGACAAATTCTTTCTCAGAGCACGGTGTAGTGTCTAATGGCCATGCAAGTGCACATGACCTACATACTTAGAAACTGATTAGCAACAGCCTCCTGCCCCAATCCACGGGCATAGTGTCCCAAATAAATGCAGGGAATCCCAGACCTTTCCTCAAATAGTTTCTGTCCTTTAGGTGCTGCCCCAAATAAGCAAATCGCTCAGTTACCTGATGATCCTATTAACCAGAATCCCCTGTATTTTATTTATGGCCGGTGCAAACACTGATCCATAACTAATAAAGTGTAACTCTATTGTGCAGAATTGCTATTTCAGAACTTGAGCACAAATACGAATGTTGCAGACTGATTGAAGGTGGAATGGTAGTTGGAACATCTTCAGATTCGCCTTTTTCTGCCTTCCATTCCGTCACTGTTTAATTCAAAGACGCCACCCTTCAATACGTGGGAGCTCTGACCATTGAGCTGAAGGGAAAACTCTAAGCTCCTCAAATCAGCTATTTTGATGATGTCACAAGAATGTTGCTTTGATCAGAATTCATGTTTCCAGTGAAGTTACTGACCTGAAAGGGCATCAGAAGAGGAACTTGCTGTCCTGCACTCTCAAGTAGTGAGAATCAAAAGATTCACAGGTAAGAACATCGAATGGAAAAGCACAATACAGGCTTTTCAACCCACTGTGCGCTGACCTTTTAACCTATTCCAAAATCAATCTAACCCTTCCCTCTCACATTGCTCTCCTTTTTATCCATGCCCCTATCTAAGTTTCTTCAATGCCCCTAATGTATCTGCCTCTATCATCACCCCGGCATCATGTTCCATGTACCCACCACTCTGTGTAAAAAGAAAATCTACCTCTGATATCTCCCCTATATTTTCCTATCACTTCTGCCCTGGGAGAAAGGCTCTGACTGTCTACTCTTTATCTCCTTATACAACTCTATCAAATCACTTTTCATCCTGCTTCACTAAAAAGAGAGGAGTCCAGGCTTGCTCAAACTTTTTTTCATAAGACATGTTCTCTAATCCAAGGAGCTTCCTGGTAAAATTACTCTGCACCCTCTGTAAAGCTTCCACATCCTTCCTATAATGAGGCGACCAGAACTGAACACAATACTCCAAGTGTGCAGTCTATAATTTAAAAAAAAACACAAAATTTAACTTCTCAGCTTGTAGATCATTCTGACAACGGATTTTTGACCAGAAGTATTAATGCTGTTTATTTTCCCTAAAGACGAAATGAGATATGCTAAGTACTACCAGCAATTTAAGTTCTTATTTTACATGTTCAGGTCTCACTTTAACACACACAACTTCTGGAACTGGAGGGAGAAAGGTTATTTGGCTAACACGAGTCACATTATTGCAGAAAGGATTACCAAAAATAACCTGGGAGTCCAAGTCATCGGATATATTCAAAGTGGAAGGTGATAGGTTCTTGATTAAGAATCGCTTCAAAGGTCATGGGGAGATGGCAGAAGAAAGGGGTTTCAAGGGAATAATACATCAGCCATGATTGAATGGCAGAGCAGATTTGACAAGCTGAATGGCCTAATTCGTCTCCTATGACTTTTGATCATTGAAAAGCAAAAAAAAAAATCCTGGAAAGCTGAAGCAAAGCAGAATATGATGGAGAGACACAGCGGATCAGATTTTGTGTTAAAATAAAACCAGAAGATGCTGTAATTACTCTGCAGGTCAGACTGCCGCTGTGAAAAAAGAAACAGACTTTATTTTGCCAGTTGAAACAATTTGTCTAACTGACACCGGGGGTGCAGCTGGTAGAGCAGCTGCCTAACAGCACCAGCCACCCAGGCACGGTGAAAGCATCTATAGGGAGAAGCACTGTTGAGATCCTTCGTCAGGACTCCTTCGGCCCGAAACTTCGACAGTGCTTCTCCCTATAGATGCTGCCTGGCCTGCTGCGTTCCACCAGCATTTTGTGTGTGTCGCTTGAATTTCCAACATCTGCAGATTTCCTAGTGTTGACACGATGAAATCCTGCTGAAGGGCCTTGGCCAGAAACGTCGACTGTTTACTCTTTTCCGTAGATGTTGCCTGGCCTGCTGAGTCCCTCCAGCATCCTGTGTGTGTCACCCAGGTAACATACTGACTTGTGTTACTGCCTGCGTGGTATTTGCACACCTTCCCACAACTGCAGTGAATCGGAATCATGTCCAACATAACCAGCAGTACAATGCAATGCATTGTAATAGAAACTAAAAATTATAACAAGTATATATAAAAATAAAATAAATAAGTAGTGCAGAAGTGCAAAAAGAGGGAAAATACTGAGAAAGTGTTCATGGGTTTATTGTTTATTCAAAAATCTGACTGAGAGGGGAAGAAGCTGTTCCTGGAACATTGAGTATATGTCTTCAGGATCCTGTCCCTCCTTTCCTGACGGTAGCAATGAGAAGAGGGTATGTCCTGGGTGACTGGGGGCGGGAGGGGAGAGGCCCTTAATGATAGATGCTGACTTTTTGAGTAACAGCTTTTTGAGTGCTTCAGTTCCCTCCTACATACAAGAAAATGATAGGTTTGTTAATTTTGGCCAGTGTAAATTGTCCCGGGTGTGTATGGGAGCAGAAGAATTTGGAAAGGAACTGTTTGGAACATGGAAAAAATAAAATGGGTTAGTGTAACATTTGATGTTTGATTGTCAGTGTGTACAGTATCTTTATCCGCGGGGGATTGGTTCCAGGACTCCCCGCGGCTACCAAAAAACGCGGCTGCTCAAGTCACTAATTTAACCTGTCTCAATGCGGTGGATCTTAGGACCCAGTGGAACCCCGGACCATATTTAACCTGTCTCAGTGCGGTGGTCTTTAAGACCCGGCGCAGCTCTGAATCCGCAGTGCTTCTGTTCACGAGAATAATCATGATCTTGATTGAAAATGAAGCAATTGGAAAGAGGTGAAACACCATCGGTCATCGGGAAAGCATTAGGCTACAGTCGGTCAACGATCGGAACAATTTTAATGGAGCATGTGAAAGGCCCTGCCCCAATGAAAGCTACAATTATTACTAAGCAACACAGTGGTTTGATTATTGAAATACATACATTTCTTAAGTGTTTTATATGCATAGAAAGGTAAAATATATACTATATACTCAGACAAATGTTTGACCAACTGACGCTAAGTAATACCAGGTGTACCTATTCCGATTTCAAATCCGTTTTAAAGATGGACTCAGGAAAGGAACTCCTTCATACCCGGGGACTGCCTGTACTTTTAAATCATCTCTAGATTACTTATAATACTTAATACAATGTGAATGCTATGTAAATAGTTGGTATACTGTATTGTTTAGGGAATAATTACAAAAAATAGTTTGTACATAAAATCTGCCTTTATCACCACCTATGGCAGTGTGTTTCCTACACCACCACCACACTGTGTAAATAAAACCTACCTCTGATATCATTGCTGTATTTTCCCTCCAGTCTCCTCGGGATTATGCCCTCTCATATTAACCATTTCTGCCCAAGGGAAAAGGTCTCTGTGCGCATTATCGCAGTGCTGCTTTAAACTTTATTTTGCCCTGATTCACAAATCTTCTGATTTTTTGCAAACATTGAGTGCATCAAAATAGAATGAAATCCGATCTCCAAACACTTGTGTTTGATAAAGAAACAGATTCCATTTTTAATTTTTACTTAAATGTGTGGCCTCCTGTATCTTCAAATATATCCATGAGTGAGGTCAGGGTCTCTTTCACCGAGCTTCGCAGCCTCAGGTTCATTCAGGTTGCCCTTGTTGATCTCTGTCCCTTTTCACAGCCCGCTGTCCCCTCCTGCTTTTTGGTGGTCACTTAAACTCTAAACAGGGAGGAGACAACTTCTACTTTTTCTTCATCCGACAAATATCAGGTAGACAGTGCGTGAGGGTCTCCTGCAGGTTTCCTCAAAATGGAAGCATTCGAAGACTTGACATGCTTTCTATAGAAACCATCCTGCCAAAAGATTCTGCCTGTACCCTAGTTCTAATGAAAACCTCCTGATGACAAAGATCTTCCGCAGTACATGCAGGCCCATTCTAATCCTACGGAGCCATGTTCCCACCACTCCCTCCTACCATGGCAGCATCTATTCATTTAGTTGTAGCAAAAAGAGTATTATTTCTATTGTGGAATGATCCCTTAAGAGATGTCTGTAGAGACTCCACCAGCAAAGCTAAATGCTGACTGTGAAAAGTTGCAAGAGTTCAACAGAGAACCCAGTACTAGACTAAACACACAAAAATACTGGAGGAACCCAGCAAGTCGGGCAACGTCCATAGAGGGGAATGAACAAGACACTTATGCGACCTGATTTGCGGTGTTCCTCCAGCATTTTGTGCGTGCTGCTCAGGATTTCCATCATACGCAAAATCTCTTGCCTAACATTATCACAGT
Organism: Hemitrygon akajei; assembly: GCF_048418815.1. Lineage (NCBI taxonomy): Eukaryota > Metazoa > Chordata > Chondrichthyes > Myliobatiformes > Dasyatidae > Hemitrygon > Hemitrygon akajei. The sequence continues at coordinate 162,376,668 of NC_133129.1, read as the reverse complement.
CGGTGTCAGGATGGTGACCGTGAAGCTTAACAATGTAGTTCTAAGAACCTTCCAGGTGACAATCTTGGCCATTATGCAACTTTCACAGATGGTATTCAAATACAACATTTGTATACCATTAAAAAGGAAGTGAAGCAATTTATAAACTTGTCATTTTCAGAAGAGCAATCCACTGTCAAGTCTGTATTGCATTGAAGTGTCAGCCTAGTTCATGAGCTTAAATCCCTGGACTAGACCTGAACTTATTTACCTTCTCTGCCAAAGCCAAGAGCGCTGTCTCAGAATTAAGGCTGACTGCCTAAACAGAAATATCCTGTATCAACACTCAGTGGCCACGTTATAAAATATATTTGGTACCTAATAAAATGGTCACTGAGTGTATGTATGTGGTCTTCTGCAACTGTAACCCATCCACTTTAAGGATCAATTGGTTGTACATTCAGAAATGCTTTGCTGCAGACCACTGCCATAATGTGTAGTTATTTGCATTACTGTAGCTTTCCTGTCAGCTTAAACCAAATGCGAAAATCTGAAAACAGAAAATTCTGGAAACAATCAGTTGGGCCAGCAGCATCTGATGAAAAAGAAAAAGAATAAAAAATTCCAATCAAATACCTTGAGCTGCTGTCTTGTGGACCACATACAAACTGAAATTTTGGAAGTACTAGGAATATGGTTAAAAATATTTATCCATCAGTGGACTGGTGGCTTTTGACTATACATGCCAAACTACGGAACTTAAATAAATTTACATTACTTTAAAAATACACAAATCCTACCCATCCCCCACCAGAAAAACTAAATCATGACAATTCAAAACTGCATGAAGTGCAAAGAAAATTCAATGATGAAGTTAGGTAAAGATGGTGATCTGAGGAGAGAAAGAAGGGGGAAAAAAAACAAGGTCAAATCATTAAACCTCTCCCTGGATTGACATTGTCATCATCTTTCTCTCCAACAACTTCTAACAAATCCTCTGGAAATTGCTAAGAGGTTGAGCAAAGCAGGTGGAAGAAAACGAGAAGGAGTTTGTACAGTTTTTCTTCCATCAACTTATGGAATTTCCTCCCTTTCATTACCATCATATTACTGCATGCCAATGCCTGTTTAGGTTCTTTGGTCAAGTCTATTGTCATTTCGACCATAGACAGTACACAGTAAAAATGAAACAATGTTCCTCCAGGACCCTGGTGCCACATGAAACAACACATTACACTATGTGAGACAGCACAAGGCTACACTAGACTACGTAAAGCAACATAAAAACTGCACTAGACTACAGACCAACACAGGACTACAAAAAATGCACAAAACAGTGCAGGGCAGTACAATAATTAATAAACAAGACAATAGGCACAGTAGAGGACAGATTACAATATAATAATAAATGATGTAGATGCCTACACTCTGGGTATTGAGGAGTCTGATGGCTTGGGGGAAGAAACTGTTGCACAGTCTGTTCGTGAGAGCCCGAATGCTTCAGTACCTTTTGCCAGATGGCAGGAGGGAGAAGAGTTTGTGTGAGGGGTGCATGGGTTTCTTCACAATGCTGTTAGCTTTGCGGGTGCAGCGTGTGGTGTAAATGTCCGTAATAGCGGGAAGAAAGACCCCGATGATCTTCTCAGCCGACCTCACTATCCGCTGCAGGGTCTTGTGATCCGAGATGATGCAATTCCTGAACCAGGCAGTGATGCAGCTGCTCAGGATGCTCTCGATACATCTTCTGTAGAGTGTGGTGAGAGTGTGGGGGTGGGAGATAGACTTTCCTCAGCCTTCGCAGAAAGTACAGGCGCTGCTGGAACTCTCTTGGCTATGGAGCTGGTGCTGAGGGACCAGGGGCGATTCTCCGCCAGGTGAACACCAAGAAATTTGGTGCTCTTAACGATCTGAACAGAAGAGCCATCAATGTTCAGCGGAGAGTGGTCGCTCCGTGCTCTGCTGAAGTCAACAACCATTTCTTTTGTTTTGTTCACATTCAGAGACAGGTTGTTCGCTCTGCACCAGTCTGTTAGCCGCTGCACCTCCTCTCTGTATGCTGACTCGTCATTCTTGCTGATGAGACCCACCACGGTCGTGTCATCAGTGCACTTGATGATGTGATTTGAGCTGTGTATTGCTGCACAGTGTTGGGTCAGCAGAGTGAACAGCGGGGAGCACACAGCCCTGGGGGAGCCTGCATTGGATCTCAATAGTATCTGATTGTTTTTGTAGATGGAAATGTCAGACTCTCTACAGTTTCCAAAACCTCTTCCAAAGCAGGTCTCACAACTTGCTACAAGGGTCAAATTGCCATCATCTCCTCGGAGAGAGTGATTTTAACATGATTACCTGCAAAGAAGCATCACACCTAGCAATGGCAAACACAGCTGGCAGACTGAAATGACAGCAAGTAATGGGAGAAAGCCAGACAAGCCCCTCAAATACTGCATTATTTAGACAATCACAATTCATATTACAATACATATTCAGTGGAAATGTCATTTCTATTCCAACTGCATTGATTTGGACTGCATTGTGAAATATGTAGACAAAATAATGGATTATTTAGAGAATAAGATTTCTTTTACAATTTCACAACAAGAGGCAGCTTGGCTGCTTGCTCAAATCAGCAAAGGAATAGTTCACACCCAGAAACAGACATTAAAACGATACATATGTGGTTCCACAAGGGACCAGGTCCATAGAATGCAGCCGATAACATTTTGTTATGCACCAGCTGCGGAACGTGCTGTCGGCACACCAGCAGCTACAGTCAGTCAACAACATGTCTACCTCAGGGTAGGGAAAGAAGTGAAGGTGGGGGGAGAAGAGAGAGAATGGGGGCATCAGCATAAACAGAGACAGTTCCTAGAAACGGATATTGGTCCTTGAAATGTGAATACATGCCCAGAGCGTTTGTTGCCTTATTGCCCAGATCCATCACGGCGTCTTCAGAAAGATCAGTGGGAGGGAGTTTGAGTCTGTCAAGGAGCGAGAATCCACCCAAAATGGAGAAATGGACAAAAGGTTTCAAGTCCTATCTTGATTTGCAAAATATAATAACTCTAAAACCAGCAAAACTGACTAACGACATTTTCTTGTCATGATTCCCTTCCGCTTGATATGATCAGCAGCAGATCATCTGTGCTGTTACAAAACCATGAAGATGTTTGATCGGGGCACGACTGCGCAAGCGCGTGGACGTCAGCCAGTGAGAACAGCGAGTTCAAAAGGAGGCTGTTATTTCTTCAGTGGTTTGATCGGGGCACGACTGCACAAACGTGTGGACGTTGGCCAGTGAGAACAGCGAGAAGAGTTTAAAAGGAGACACCTTATAGAGTGGGCGTCAGAGGAGTGGGTGTTGGCGTAGATGGAGACAGAATAGGAAGGCTTTGGCTCAGCAGGGCTTAGGGGATAACGGGTTGAGTCGAGGTAGGTTATCTGTGTAGAATACAGACAGAAAGTATGTGTGTGAGGCTGATGTTCTCTGCTTGGTGTCAGATGTGGGAAGTCCAGGAGACTCCCAGTCTCTCAGACGGCCACATTTGTGCCAGGTGCATCGAGCTGCAGTTCTTTAGGGATTGGGTTAGGGAACTGGAGATGCAACTGGATGACCTTTGTCCGGTCAGGGAAAGTGAGGAGGTGATAGAGAAGAATTATAGGCAGGCAGTCACACTGGGGCCTCGGGAGACAAATAAGTGGGTAACAGTCAGGAGAGGGAAGGGCAAGAGACAGATACTAGAGAGTACCCCAGTGGCTTTCCCCTTAACAATAAGTACTCCTGTTTGAGTACTATTGGTGGGGGGGGGGGGAGAGAGAGACAGCCTACCTGGGGGCAGCAAAAGAGACCGCACCTCTGGCACAGAGTCTGGCCCTGTGGCTCAGAAGGGTAGGGAAAGGAAGAGGAAGGCAGCAGTGATAGGGGACTCTATAGTTAGGGGGTCAGACAGGCAATTCTGCGGATGCAGGAAAGAAAACGCGGATGGTAGTTTGCCTCCCAGGTGCCAGATCAATGTTTCTGATCGCGTCCACGATACCCTGAAGTGGGAAGGAAGTTGGGAAGCAGGACCGCAAAGGTAGTAATCTCAGAATTATTGTCTGTGCCATGTGACAGTGAGGATAGGAATAGAATGAGGTGGAGGATAAATGTGTGGCTGAGGGATTGGAGCAGGGGGCAGGGATTCAGATTTCGGGATCATTGGGACGTCTTTTGGGATAGGCATGGACTGAACAGAAAGGACAGGTTGCACTTGAATCCCAGGGGGACTAATACCCTGGCAGGAAGGTTTGCAAAGGCTTTTGGGGAGAGTTTAAACTAGAATTGCTGGGGGGTGGGAACCGAACTGAAGTGATGAAGGAAGAGTCGGTTGGCTCACAAATGGAGAAAGTTTGGAAATAGTGCAAGAGGGAGGATAGGCAGGTGATAGAGGAGGGACGCGCTCAGACCAATGGTTTGAGATGTGCCCATTGTAATGCAGGAAGTATTATGAACAAAGCAAATGAGCTTAGAGCATGGATCAGTACTTGGAGCTATGATGTTGTGGCCATTACAGATACTTGGATAGCTCAAGGGCAGGAATGGTTACTTAGAGTGCCAGGCTTTAGATGTTTCAGAAAGGACAGGGAGGGAGGCAAAAGAGGTGGGGGCATGGCACTGTTGATCAGAGATAGTGTCACGGCTGCAGAAAAGGAGGAAGTCATGGAGGGATTGCCTACTGAGTCTCTGTGGGTGGAGGTTAGGAACAGGAAGGGGTCAATAACTCTACTAGGTTTTTTTTATATAGACCACCCAAGAGTTACAGGGATATCGAGCAGCAGATAGGGAGACAGATTCTGGAAAGGTGCAATAATAACAGGGTTGTTGTGGGGGAGATTTTAATTTCCCAAATATCGATTGGCATCTCCCTAGAGCGAGGGGTTTAGATGCGGTGGGAGTTTGCCAGGTGTGTTCAGGAAGGTTTCCTGACACAATATGTATGTAAGCCTACAAGAGGAGAGGCTGTATGGTACTTGATCTGGTATTGGGAAATAAACCTGGGCAGGTGTCAGATCTCTCAGTGGGAGAGCATTTTGGAGATAGTGATCACAATTCTATCTCCTTTACCATAGCATTGGAGAGGGATAGGAACAGACAAGTTAGATAAGTGTTTAATTGGAGTAAGGGGAAATATTAGGCTATCAGGCAGGAACTTGGATGCATAAATTGGAAACAGATGTTCTCGGGAAATGTACGGAAGAAATGTGGCAAATGTTCAGGGGATATTTGGGGGGGGGGGGTTCTGCATTGGTACATTCCAATGAGACATGGAAAGGAGAATAGGGTACAGGAACTGTGGTGTACAAAAGCTGTTGTAAATCTAGTTAAAAAGAAAAGAAGAGCTTACAAAAGGTTCAAAAATCTAGGCAATGATAGAGATCTGGAAAATTATAAGGCTAACAGGAAGGAGCTTAAGAAGGAAATTAGGTGAGCCAGAAGGGGCCACAAGAAGGCCTTGGTGGGCAGGATTAAGGAAAACCCCAAGGCATTCTACAAATACGTGAAGGGCAAGAGGATAAGATGTGAGAGAATAGGACCAATCAAGTGTGACAGTGGAAAAGTGTGTATGGAACTGGAAGAGATAGCAGAGGTACTTAATGAGTACTTTATTTCAGTATTCACGATGGAAAAGGATCTCAGTGATTGTAGGGATGACTTGCAGTAAACTGAAAAGCTTGAGCATGTAGATATTAAGGAAGAGGAGGTGCTGAAGCTTTTGGAAAGCATCAAGTGGCATAAGTCAATGGGACCAGACAAGATGTACACCAGGCTACTGTGGGAGGCGAGGGAGGAGATTGCTGAGCCTCTGGCAATGATCTTTGCATCATCAATGGGGACGGGATAGGTTCCGGAGGATTGGAGGGTTGCGGATGATTGTTTCTTTATTCAAGAAAGGGAGTAGAGATAGCCCAGGAAATTACAGACCAGTCAGTCTTACCTCAGTGATTGGTAAGTAGATGAAAGAAGATCCTGAGAGGCAGGATTTATGAACATTTGGAGAGACATAATATGATTAGGAATATTCAGCATTGTTTTGTCAAAGGCAGGTCATGCCTTACGAGCTTGACTGAATTTTTTGAGAGAGCTCCCTACTCTCTCCTCCCGTGCAAGCAGCAACGAGCATCAGCACAACAACCTCCCCCTCCTCATTTGAACAAAAATGTCAAAGCCCACCATCCACCAAGCAACTGCAATGCACCCAAAGAGAAACCATGATCTGCAGTCAACACAAACTACTGGTTATCCAACAGTTTGACATGCCGGGGAGACTGACTGCTGCTGCCCTTGTGGATTATCTGGACAAAGTTCTTGTTTCCCTACCCAAGGAGGTGCATGCATACAGCAAAAGCCGTGGATGGTGCCCCCGAGAACACAGAAAAAGACCATGAATTCACTGTTAGATTGGTGTGGATGGATACACTGCGTCATGTTGTGCAAGCCAAATGCATCCATTGGGATGAAGGACCCTCTCCCTTTATGGTCTTACAGGCGCTGGTGTAGATGCAGAAGTCTATGCCAAACATTCTTGAGGCTATACACACTTTGTTGCTGTCGATCAACAACAATCCGGTCACATAGCACCTGCTACGTAAGATGACTGCAGCTCCAGAGACATAGCCATCGCCAAAGAAGAAACAGCTCACCCTAAAGCATTTAAGTCATAGTTGGGGGTGTCAATCAGTTTTGTTTGAAGAAATATCTGCATGGTTGTCATCAACATATGACCTGCAGCACCAGGGGTCCGAACACACTCGACCACTGTTATACCACAATTCGGAATGCCTACTATTCAATGACTAGACCACGTTATGTAAGATCTGACCACCTGGCTGCCCTTCGCCTACCTGCATACAGGCAAAGGTTAAAGAGCAAGGCCCCAGAGATAAGGAAAACAAAGAGATGGTAGCAGGAGGGAGTGGAGTGGCTATGGGATTGCTTCAAGTAAGTGGACTGGGCTGTGTTCAAGGACTCAGAAGATCGGAATGATTACACGACAGGTGTCATGGTTGATAATGAGGTGTGCCCGCAACATCATTCAGAATCTTCCATAAACAGAAACCCTACTTGAACTTTGAGATCGAAAGTCTGCTGAGGGCTACATCAGTGGCATTCATGGTCTGGCGCCCAAGAAAGATACAAGAGATCCAAGTACAATCTCTGGAAAGCCATGGCACATGCAACTGGCAATTCTGAACCAAACTTGAATGAACGACAGCTGTGGCAGGGATTTAATGCTATTTCCTGTTACAAAGTGAGACCAAACAACATAGGGAGCAGACAACAATGCTTCGCTCCCAGATGAGCTCAATGCCTTCTATACTGTCTTTGACTGTCAATACAGAAAGACCTTCACAAACTCCCACAGCCCATGATGATGTACTGATTCAGGCTATGAAGCCGTTGTGAGAGGACTCTTCAGAAGGGTGAACCAACGGAAAGCGTCTGGCCAGATGGAGTACCTGGCCAAGTAGTCAAGACCTAACCTGATCAACTGAGAGGCGTGTTCACCAACAGCTTTAACCTCTCGCTTCAGCAATCAAACCCACCTACTTCAAGCAGCCCTCAGTTTCACCAATGCCTAAGGATCCTGGTAACCTGCCTCAAAGACTATCATAGAGCAATACTTACATCCACTGCAATGAAGTGCTTTGACAGGCTGATGATGAAACACATCAACTCCTGTCTGAGAAGTGACTTGGATCAGCTCCAATTTGCCTACTGGCATAACAAGTTCACAGCAGATGCTATTTCACTGGTTCTTCACTCAATCCTGGAACATCTGTACAATAAAAATGCATACATCAAGATGCTCTTTATTGACTATAGCTCAGCATTCACTGCTATCATCCCCTCAAAACTAATCAATAAGCTTCACAATCTCAGCCTCAATGCTTGTGGCTACTCAATCTCAGACTGCAGTCAGTTCAGCTTGGCAACAAAATCTCCTCCACAATCTCCATCAGCACTGGTGCACCACAAGGCTGTATGCTTAGTCCCCTGCTCTAATCACTTTATATTTATGACTGTGAACCTGAACTCCAATGCCATATTTAAGTTTACTGACAACACCACTGGGCAAATCAAAGGCGGTGGAGAGATTATTTACTGGTTGCATCGTGGCCTGGTATGGAAACACAAACGGCCTTGAACAGAAAATCTGAAAAAAAGGTAGTGAATATGGCCATCACTGGTAAAGCCCCCCACCGTCGAGCACATCTACTCAGAGCACCGTCGCAGGAGAGGAGCACCCACCACCCAGGCCATGCTCTCTTCTCACTGCTGCCATCAGGAAGAAGGTACTGGAGCCTGAGGATACACACCACCAGGTTCAGGATACCCCTCATCCATCTGAACCAAAAGGGAGAATTTCACTCGCTCCGTTACTGGACAATACACACAACCTATGGACTCACTCTCAAGGACTCTTCCTCCCACATGCTCGATATTCATTGCTTATTAATTTTTATTTTCTCTTTTACATTTTGTTGTCCTTTGCACATTGGTTGTTTGTTCCTGCTGCTGGGTGCGGTCTTTCGCTGATTCCATCGTGTTTCTTGGATTTGTTGTGCATGCCCACAAGAAAACAAATCTCAGGGTGCCATATATGAATTTTGAAAACAAATTTAGTTTGAACTCTTTGGTTTTACTAGCATTGTTGCCGTGGCACCACTCAGCCAGATTTTCAGTCTCTCTCCTATATGGTGATTCATCTCCGCCCTTATTCAGCCAATGACAGCTCAGTTTGGGAGTTGAAACAATGGAGAGAGGGTGAATTCCATTAAATAGCTGAATTATTATCTACACACAACCTCCCAAGAAATGTCCTTATATGCAGGTTAAAGACTTTGACAACGCTCACCCCCATCCCCTCGTAAGAGAATTAATTAACCCCATCAAGGCTCTGAGACAACACACTCACCCATATCCCATGACCAGACATAGAGACTGATCCATCAAATAGCCCTGGGCAGTGATCTAAGAAACACCAATTTAGAACAAGAGTTTTTCATGGGTTATCAGCTATATCTATGTGGACTCCAGGATGAAAGGCAGCCATCTTCCTGCAGCCAGGCTGCAGACAGAGAGAAAGCACAGACTTAGCACGAGAATATCAAAGATTACATAATCTAATTGCAAAAGGCCCTGTCCCCTCTAAACTGTGTAGGTGCACAGACGTACTGTAACTGAAATGCTTCTGCGCACATATCCTTTGCTACTGCACAGCTGGAACTATATTTTGTCTAAATATAATTTTGAAATTTATGTTAATTTAATTGTGGGATACCTTGTATTTAATTATGTTAATGAACACCATTAAATTTTTTTTTAACTAATAAATCTACCAAAACCTTTACTTTGAAACATTTTAGAGCTTTGATGTATTTGCAGTCTTAGCATTTCAAGTTACAACACTGTTACAAATTGTAACAATAAACACAGAATGGACATCAGAAGCTCATTGTTAATAAAACACTAGTCCACTGAACGCCCACACTGTCTACAAAATAAACATTGCAAGTTTGCGTAGTTTTCAGGCCATGTAAAAATGTTGTGCTCAGAGCAATGGTTGGTCCACACAGCTGTACAAAAAAATTAGAGCGAATGTTGGTGACAGGAATAAAGTTACCTGGGTACTCATGTTCAGATTCAGCATTTTTTACATATAAACACTTACATTATTTATTATAACCCTTACAGAATGCACTAACACATTTATTTACTTAGGACAAATCGCACCCTGTAGTTATGCAAGGATAAGTGACACTGGGGTGGCAGCTGCTAGAATTAAAAGAGACCCTGCTGTTCATCACCTGGAAAAGTTGTTAATGAAGTGCTGCCAGCAGAGTCACTGCTAAATCACCAAATGTATAAAAATCTCAGCAGCTAAATGCTGCAGGAAACATATCCTGTTAATTGTAACAACTCTTGTGTGTTGGAAAGTGCTGAGCAGCCTGCAACAATTCAGAAGGTGCCCAGTTTGGTCTCCTGTTATCACTAGAAATTTTTAATGAAAAGTAACAAATTAGCACAACGTGTGCTTCAGTGTCCCTTTTTAAGCAGAAATGGAGGTGGCACAAATAACTACATCATGAGCTACATGACTGAACCCAGAAATGAATTTACCTGCAAATGCCCCACTGGGTTTCAAGTGGATATCCTCTCACTTTGAAACGATTGCTAAAGCTACTAGCTCTGAGTTAACCTAATTTTTATTGGATTTGCTTGAGCAAAATAGACACTAACCAATCCATTTTCATGCCTGTTGTGCTTGAGACCATTTGTTTTAATTAAGTGATACTGCATTCTATATACTGTTCTCAAAATTCATGAATAATTCACAACCCTCCTGATGGACCTACAAAGGACCATAAAATTATCAACTTCATTTTAATTTAATTCTTTGGGAAGGCAAGAAATGAATAACTGTCAAGATTTATTGGCAGAACTTGGAATTAGGTCAGCTTAAATATTTCATTATTTATCACCATGTTAGAAACTACCTTGAATCAAAAAGTCCTTTCTAATTTGCTAATGGGTTTTCAATGTAACATACTGCATAACTGTGGGTTGAATTACAACACACATTAATGTTTGAAATGTTGAGAAAAAATGCTGTAAACCCATAAAAAATTATTTATTGGTAACTACATTTTGGAGAGTTATGCATGGATAACTCAAAAATTTTGCAGGAACACAATAAATAATCTGAATATACTAAGGACAATTTTTGCCTATAAGAGTCGCTTCTAAATTTTTGAATCTCTTTCTGATTAACGAATAAAAACTAATTTCTGAACAATTTCATATAAACTAAATTCTAAGAGCAGCCCAAAAAAAGAAATTAAAATGGCAAATTTGAAATTACAATCTCGTTGTCATTGTAGTCCAAGCCTTACCGTTAACAGTTCATGGTTGTCTAACAAGCGAATTAAAAGCAAACTGAAGTGCCTTGTTTTCATTAAAATAGCTCTTCTGATCTGTATCTGTTGACGTGAAAAGCCCCAAGGAAACTGCAGAAAAGGTGCAGTTCAGAGGAACCTCTGATGTAACTGATTTTGGTTCCCTTCCCTTCTTAGGCTAAACCTGGGATACATTGGGACAGAGATTACAAGTTCCTGTTAACAGACCAGGGGATTTCTGGTTCTGCTTATAATCAGTGGGGATTTTGGCCAGTTGGTATGAGGCTCTGACATTCTCCTCCCACTTTCCTCTCAGAGCCAGTTATCCATTATGCACCTGAGGAAATGCTACTAAAATTATGCTGCAAAGAGATGGTTATGGCAATCATTGCTCTGAGGCAACAGTGCCTTTAGAAAGTAGAGAAAATTAGGACAGTACTTCAGATAATTTATTAAAGGGCACCATATTTAAATGTCAATTTCTCTTGACTGGTTCTCTACCAGAATTTCTATCTCAGCTGCCCCTAACAAGGACACTAGGTCAAGTGGGGTCATTGTGGTAGGACTGACCACAAGTCAAGTTCTTTGCCAAAATTCATCAGGGTACTGTTTTGGAGAACGAAAACTTACGAGACAAATTGAACCATTCGACCTTTCACCCGGTAGCTACTTGCGGTTAGAAAATTTGTACTTTTAAATCAGGTTGTAGACGGACTGAAGGACATACAGAATCATTGTATTTTTCTTTAAAAAAATCTTTAAACACATTGTATTTCACTTTATATTTCGATATACGTGTGACAAATAAAGCTAAGTTTAAAAAATGCATTTATTTTGGAAAGAAATCGTTTCTTAGTTACATTTTACTTTGCAAACTTCAACAAAACCAGTAGCCGACCTGGCTGTATTTACAAGATGGAACAAAATTTTCTTTCTCTTTCTTGATCTTTACCTCTTCCTGAATGGGAGCATAATAGATTGCCCAGAGCCCAGGCATCAAGAAATACCAGCTCAGAAGGTATGTATAATGTTTATAAAAGCTTGTCCTGTAACTCCTCCGTTTTCTGAGCACATGCTCTTCCCCAAACAAGTTCTGTGAACTTGCCAGGGTGACTTGATAGGTGAATGGTGTTGTATAGCACAGAAATAGGTCCTACTGCCCATCGTGGTTATGCTGACCCTTACACTCATCTATATTAATAACAATTCCTTGTATTAATTCCAGATCTCTTTACACGTTGCTCATTCAAGTACCAGTCCTCGAAATTTTTACATATCATTACTCTTCTTGCCTCCTACAATTCCTCTGGCAAATTGTTCCAAATGGCAACTATTCTTTATGTAAACAATTTGCCCTCCAGATCCCCTTTGAACTTTCTCCCCTGCACCTTTAAACTACACCCTCTAGTTTTAAACATTTCTACCGTGGGAAACTCACACTGACAATCCAATCCCAATCTAACTGTGCTTCTTATCATTTTGTATCTCTCTGTCATGACACTTCTCCAAACACAATAATCTCTTCCTTTGACTCATTGTGGGAGCAGGGTGCAGAAAGTGGAAGAATGTCCCATTTCATAACATTGTCGTCCTTCAGTTTAAATCAATTTACGATTACCAGTTTTAGTTAGTGTATAGCTTTCATGGGGCCACAGTAGGAACACCACATCATTCCTCTGGGAGTTCATTCTGACTGCATTCTACTATCACCATTCACCAAGTCAACCAAAATCAAGGAGGCTGTTGATGGAAAGATTCATAACTTTACTACATAGAAACAAAAACCAGAAACATGACCATGAGAAGCTCCTAAAATTTCTCTAACCTGCTCAAACAAGTCTGATTAGAATGCACTTGGATGTAAGTCAAGAATTAAGATGGATTCTTAGAGCAGCTTGTACTGAAGCCTACCAGGGAGAAGGCAATTCTGGATTTAGTGTTGTGTAATGAACCGGATTTGATAAGGGAACTCGAGGTAAAGGAGCCATTAGGAGGTAGTGACCATAACATGATAAGTTTTAATCTGCAATTTGAGAGGGAGAAGGGAAAATCGGAAGTGTCAGTATTACAGGTGAACAAAGAGGACTATAGAGCCAAAGGAGCTGGCCAAAGTTGACTGGAAAGACCATAGCAGGGGTGACAGTGTAACAACAATGGCAGGTATTTCTGGGGATAATACAGAAGGTGCAGGATCAGTTCATTCCAAAGAGGAAGAAAGACTCTAAGGGGAGTAAGGGGTGACCATGGCTGATAAGGGAAGTCAAGCACAGTATAAAAATAAAAGAGAAGAAGTATAACATAACAAAGATGAGCAGGAAGCCAGAGGATTGGGAAACTTTTAAAGAGAAACAGAAGATAAGTAAAAAGGCAAAACAGGGAGAAAAGATGAGGTACGAAGGTAAGCTAGCCAAGAATATAAAGGAGGATAGTAAAAGCTTCTTTAGGTATGTGAAGAGGAAAAAATTAATTAAGACCAAAGTTGGGCTCTTGAAGACAGAAACGAGTGAATTTATTATGGGGAACAAGGAAATGACAGACGAGTTGAACAGGTACTTGTAATAGTGGCCAGAGGACCTAGGGTAACGGAGGAACTGAAGGAAATCCACATTAGGCAGAAAATGGTGTTGGGTAGACTGATGGGACAGAAGACTGATAAATCCCTAGGACCTGATGGTCGGCATACCAGGGTACTTAAGGAGGTGGCTCTAGAAATCGTGGACACACTGGTAATCATTTTCCAATGTTCTATAGATTCAGGATCAGTTCCTGAGGATTGGAGGGTAGCTAATGTTATCCCACTTTTTTTTAGAAAGGTGGGAGAGAGAAAACAGGGAATTATAGACCAGTTAGCCTGACATCAGTGGTGGAGAAGATGCTGGAGTCAATTATAAAAGATAAAATAGCGGCACATTTGGATAGCAGTAACAGGATCGGTCTGAGTCAGCATGGATTAACAAAGGGGAAATTATGCTTGACTAATCTTCTGGAATTTTTTTTGAGGATATAACTATGAAAATGGACAAGGGAGAGCCAATAGATATAGTGTACCTGGTCTTTCAGAAAGCCTTTGATAAGGTCCCACATAGGAGATTAGTCGACAAAATTAGAGCACATGATATTGCGGGTAGGGTACTGACATGGATAGAAAATTGGTTGGCAGACAGGAAGCAAAGAGTAGGGATTAACGGGTCCTTTTCAGAATGGCAGGCAGTGACTAGTGGGGTACCGCAAGGTTCGGTGCTGGGACTGCAGCAATTTACAATATACATTAATGATTTAGATGAAGGGATTAAAAGTAACATTAGCAAATTTGCAGATGACACAAAGCTGGGTGGCAGTGTGAAACGTGAGGAGGATGTTATAAGAATACAACCTGCCCATCTGACTTGGACAGGTTGGGTGAGTGGGCAGATGCAGTTTAACGTGGATAAATGTGAGATTATCCACTTTGGTGGTGAAAACAGGAAGGCAGATTACTATCTGAATGGTGTCAAGTTAGGAAAAGGAGAAGTACAATGAGATCTAAGTGTCCTTGTTCATCAGTCACTGAAAGTAAGCATGCAGTGAAGAAAGCCAATCATGTTAGCCTTCATAACAAGGGGAGTTGAGTATAGGAGCAAAGAGGTCCTTCTGCAGTTGTACAGGGCCCTGGTGAGACCACACCTGGAGTATAGTGTGCAGTTTTGATCTCCAAATTTGAGGAAGGACATTCTTGCTATTCAGGGAGTACAGCGTAGGTTCATGACGTTGATTCCTGGGATGGTGGGACTGTCATATGTTGAAAGGTTGGAGTGACTGGGCTTGTATACACCGGAATTTAGAAGGATGAGAGGGGATCTGATTGAAACATAAGATTATTAAGGGATTGGACACGCTAGAGGCAGGAAACATGTTCCCGATGTTGAGGGAGTCCAGAACAAGAGGCCACAGTTTAATAATAAGGGGTAGGCCATTTAGAACAGAGTTAAGGACAAACTTTTTCACGCAGAGAGTTGTGGATCTGTGGAATGCTCTGCCTCAGAAGGCAGTGGAGAGGCCAATTCTCTGGATGCTTTCAAGAAAGAGTTAGATAGAGCTCTTAAAGATAGCAGAGTCAAGGGATACGGGGAGAAGGCAGGAACGGGGTACTGATTGTGGATAATCAGCCATGATTACAGTGAATGGTGGTGCTGGCTCAAAGGGCCGAATGGCCTACTACTGCACCTATTGTCTATTATAAGTAAAAATAGAATTGAAGCTTCAAGCAACAAGTTTCAAAGGTGGACTAAATTGACTAAATTTTTGAGGGTAACAGGCATATAAAAGCAGCTAAAATATTTCCACTTTGTTACACCTGCAGCATCACTAATTACATGACAACCCATTTGAGATGTTGCTTCCTCTCAAAGTTAACACAAACCAAAAAGTTGCATCTTGTGCCGTTCCAATGATTAGATAGTTATGAAAATGAACCTTGTGCCTATCACAACGTCAAGCATGTGGCTGGAGGATATAACTTTACCATCAGTAAAACAACAAAGGGAGAAGTTAGGATAAATATTTAATGCTTTGTGCATTAAGACTTAGAAAGATAGTTCAGAATTAAAAATAACAGAATACAAAGGAATCTTTAAAATTTAAAATGATAGAAAATGTAGTTTTAAAAAGCTATCCAAAAGGGAAGGGAATACTTGGATAATTCAGTTGAAAGTGGTCTGCAGAATTCTAGCTCTATAATAGGGTCTTATTTTATTTAACCAGGCTTTGATATGAGAGAAACTGGTCTATGGTTATGGAGTTAGAATTAATTGTGCTTTGAATACTGTATATACATTGACTTGCTTTGGGACCGCTCCAAAATTTGCCAACACCCTTATGTGCTACCCTTATCTACATATACATAAACATGGAGGGGGAGGAAGACCATCTGGACTGAGACCTGAGTTTCCCGATCGTAGCACCAAATTTTGCATAATTGTGACATTTGGCACAGCAGGCTTCAGTCCCTTGTGGTTTTTTGATGCCTTAGAAATTAACTAATTAAAGAAATAGAACCTAATACATTAAGATTTTCCTAGATATTTTATGCAAATTGTAAGCAAAATTCATATGGAAATCACCAATGAGATTTATCCTTAAAGTTTAATCAGTATGAAACACAGTGCTATTACAGTTAATGGTTTTCAATCTAAGTCATGCACCATTTTGAAGAAAAAAAATAAATCTTTCAAAACCTATCATACATTGAAAGGCATATATCAAGCGGATGTGGAGAGGACGTTTCCTAAAGTGGGGGTGGGGGGGTGAAGTGCCTAAGATCAGAGGGCACAGCCTCAGAACAGAATGGTGTCCCTTTCAAACAGAAACAAGGAGGAATTTCTTTAGCAAAGGGTGATGAATCTGTGGAATTCATTGCCACAGTTACTGAGGAGAGCAAGTCATTGGGTATATTTTAAGTGGAGATTGACAGGTTCTTGATTAGTAAGGGCATCAAAAGTTATAGTGAGAAGGCAGGAGAATAGGGTTCAGAGAGATAATAATATTAGCCATGATGGAATAGTGGAGCAGGCTCGATGGGACGAATTACCCACATTTCATGGTCTTAAATCATAAGAAAGTGAGTGTAAGAGCAGAACAAACTACCGTAACAACTTTCCAATTCAAAGAGTAAAGGTTCGTTCAATGATATTTAGGTTGAGGGCAATGATCAAAGTTCAGTAGATGCTAGTTTACTTACTGCAGCCATCTTCATCACTATGGTCTCCACAATCGTTGTCTCCATCACACTGCCACTGAGCTGGAATACAGGTACACTCACCAAAGGCGCTCACTGCACACGTGAAATGGTTCCTGCCGCATGAGCACTCAGTACTTCCTGAACCTGTCACACCTGCACGGAAACAAAAATAACATCAGTGAATCCTACTGAAGATCTTCAAACTCCAAATCGTGTGGACAGTCAGAGGCTTTTTCCCCGGGCTGAAATGGTTGCCACAAGAGGACACAGTTTTAAGGTGATGGGGAGTAGGTACAGAGGAGATGTCAGGGGTAAGTTTTTTACTCAGAGAGTGGTGAGTGCGTGGGATGGGCTGCCGGCAACGGCGGTGGAGGCGGACACGATAGGGTCTTTTAAGAAACTTTTGGATAGGTACATGGAGCTTAGAAAAATAGAGGGCTATAGGTAAGCCCAGTAATTTCTAAGGTAGGGACATGTTCGGCACAACTTTGTGGGCCAAAGGGCCTGTATTGTGCTGTAGGTTTTCTATGTTTCTAAAACTACAAAGAATACCAGGAACAGTTATTGCTTTGGAATTAATTTATTACTATGTTGTTCAGTGCCTGGGAATTAAAATTACTGCTTGCATGGCACGTAATACCAAGACAGGCTGGTTGATCTTCATGATGTAGTTCTGTGCTGTAAGCTTTGTAAGAATTGTTTGGTAATTTAAAAATAACAAATCACTACATCTTCAATGCTGGCCAGGAATCAGGTTCAAATATAACCAACAGCAATCAACATACACTCAATGGCCACTTTATTAGGTACACCTTACACTTGTTTGTTATTGCAAATATTTAATCATGTGGCAGCAACTCAAAGCGTAAACACATGCAGACATGGTCAAGAGGTTCCATTGTTGCTCAGATCAAACATCAGAATGGGGAAGAAATGTGATCCAAGTGACTTTGATGATGGAATAATTGTGCCAAATGGGATGGTTTGAGTATCTTAGAAACTGCTGCTTTCCTGGAATTTTCAGTGGTTGAATTTAAACCATTGAACATCCACACAGTCTCTAGAGTTTCCTAAGAATGGTGTGAAAGACATTAAATGACAGTGAGCAGCAGTTCTGCGGGTGAAAACACTTTTTGATGAGAGAAGTCAGAGGAGTTTGGCCAGAATGGTTCAAGCTGAGGGAAGGCAACAGTAACTCAAATAACCACACATTACAACAGTAGTGTGCAGAAGAGCAGCTCCAAACGCACTACACATCAAACCTTTAAGTGAATGGGCTTTGAACATACTCTCAGCTGGTCACAGTTCTAGGTATGGGGGCTACATAATGAAGTGGCCACTCAATGTATTTTCAAGCAGAGCACAGCACTGAACATTTTTTTAAGTGCTAAAGCTAAAGTCCCTTGCATGCTCTTTGAAACAGTTTGAATACTAACATTAGGAGATTAATACAACCCATAACCCAGTTCAGGAAAGGTAAAAATGGATTAGAGCTAAGGCACCCTCACCTCACAATTCTCATCCCACCCACCCATCAATTTATGTTGGCTTATTTGTGGAGGATTGAAAAGTTTCAAATATCTTGGTAAACATGTAGAAAATTCAACAAAAACATTCGGAAGACTTCTTTCGAAATTACAATAAAGCTCCAAATAATTAAATGGCATTCTATTCCATTGCCAGAAGTATAGCTTTAAATCGTTACACAGCCCTGACAACATATAATTTATTGCATGTAGAAAATTCCACAAAAAGCACAAAATTGCAATCTGCATAGATTACCATGTCACAAATTAACTGGCTTTAGGATACAATTGATATACCATCAAACAAATAAAAATGTGTATACAGAGCAGAAATGACTGCACCATAATTTACTGGCTCCCCAGAGAAGTTTGCACAATTCATCTTCCATAAGTTGTAAAGAGGTGCACATTTGGAAGCCTTTGATCTCATTGTAGTAGTAACTACAGGTCAGGACCATTGGTTTGAAATGCCATTTATACACGTCTACATTGGACCCACCACATCACCTGATGCAGCATTCACAAAACCATTGAACTCAGAAGTTTAAATTATGTGCACTCTGAGCTATTTCCCATGGACTAATTCTCCCCTGCTTCTGCTATAAGCTAAAAGCAAGTTTATCTTGCAATGCCAAATAATGTAGATGGTTTTCACCCTTACTGATGGAATCTTCACTAAAAAGAGAATATTTTCTAAAGCAAATGCGCCACAGATTTCTGTAATACTACTAATTATCGTGTTTCTGCTACTCCCTAGGACTTACTTCCAGCAAGAAATTAAATTGATATATTTTGTAATTTAAAAGACAATCTGATATGATCTAATTACAATCTCACAATAGGCAGTCTGAGCTTTTAAGGAAATGACAGACATTTATTTATCTTGCACAAATGCAATACTCTTGTTGCTCCCATTGTACCTTGGTGCATACCAATTACTTAGGACTAACTTTTTAGTCTATGTTGCACCAGCATAGATCCACAATGGTGAATAAAAACAAATGTTAACTATCTTGTGTCAACCATTGTGTTCACCAATTACCTCTGTCAGGATTAATTCTCAATCTGTCAGCACAGCTGTTTCCAAAATTCTTACGTGTGTTATTATACAAGATTCATGAAGAAGTTGCTGAGGCAAAGGTACTTCCACCATTGGAAAAATACTTCATTTCATTATACTGGTTATTTCATTACATGACAGAAATTTCCTGAACTTACAAGGTTTATTCTCGTTCTTAGCTGTACGACCCAGCGATATATTTACATTACACCTGTATTACAAATCCATCCAACTAGCAAACCTTTCATAAATTATCTATTTGAATTGGAAGCATGATATATTTCAAACATCACTCAAACAAACGTCCACATGAAGGAAGATGGTCTCTTGTTTTGGTGAAATTGTAAACCCAATGCTAAAAGGAAATTTCCTCTTCCCTATATACTAAAACAAATATGAATTCTGTCTCACTCTTCATCCTAAATCTCAGTGGTCCCATTTCCCCAGGGATAACCATTCTGGAATAAGATAGAAGTTCGGTCTCAGTTCCCATTCAATGTCAGCACCACGCGGTTATTTAGCAGGTAAGCACCCTGACTGGCTCAGCTGACATATGGATCTGTTCTATGAGCCCTCGCTGTGGGTTGGTTTCCTGTTCTGCAAGATATAATCTCCGCAATGCAGTTGCAGTTGAAAGAGGAAAATTAAAGTAAATGGATATGATGCTTAGAGCTTCAGAGTTTGCCAACTGGCCCATTGTATCTGCAAGGTTCTCTGGCAAAGCAGCTCCATTAATTCCATCTCCTTCTCCATGGCCTGGCAGTTTTTTCCATGCCTTACATCTACGCAATTCTTCCTTGAATGACAATGGAAGCTGCCTTCACCACATCTATAGGCAGTGCATTCAGATCCCAATTATATGCCATGTAAGAGAGTTTTTCTTAATTTCTTTCCATTTGTTTTGCAACAGGCACCTTGGGATCTCAACACCTCCACTAAAGTGAACAGCTTCCCACTATCTAATTTCTATCTTGGATGTGCCCTTTTCTCATTGTTACCGTCAGGAAGGAAGTACAGAAGTCAGAAGGCACACACTCAGCGATTCAGGAACAGCTTCTTCCACTCTGCCATACAATTCCTAAATGGACATTGAACCCAAGAACACCAACTCAGTTTTTTAATATATTATTTCTGTTTATGCACTATTTTTAATCTAATTAATATACATATATATATATATATATATATATATATATATATACTTACTGTAATGGATTCACTTAATTATTTTTTTCTCTCTATACTATCATGTATTGCATTATACTGCTGCTGCTAAATTAACAAACTTCATGTCACATGCCGGTGATAATAAACCTAATTCTAAACCTATACACCCCTCATTATTCTGTATACTTCCATTAGATTTTCTCTCAGTATTCTCCATAGAAAACAACACCTATTTCTACAGTCAATTTGTTACCACAGTCCCTCACACCAGAAACCACCTCCGTAATGCCTCGCATTCTTTGACTGAAGTGACCAAAACTGAACACAGCATTCCAGTCAGCCCAGACCAGATTTTTATAAAGTTTCAGAAAGACTTCCTTGTTTTTCAGCCCGTTCCTCTTTTTATGAATCCCAGCATTGTATATGCCTTACTGACACACTTTCTCAACCTTCTCTGTCATATTCAATGATTTGAGCACGCAGGTCCTCTTCACTTTTAGAATAGTCCTTTAAAATAGTATTTCTTTATTCTTTATTGCCTCTTTTCATTCATTCCCAAAATGCAATACTATCTACTATAACTACGCAGACAAAATGGTTAAATACCAGTTATCCTTAACATATAAAGACCGATTTAATCCAATTAATCAATTCTCTTCCAAATGACTAAATCCTGCCCTGGATCATTGTTTTCAAAAGCTCTCCTGTAAATGACATTAAACTGAATGGGCTTATCCTTCCTTCAGCTTTGAGTAAGGAAGTAATATTAGCTACTTTCCTTTCCTCAAGTACTACTTTTGTATCAAAAGAGTATTGAAATATCTTAACTGGTGCCCCATGATTTCCTCCTATATCCCCATCAAAAACCTAGGACGTATTCTATCTGGACCTGGAGATTTACTATACCCACTTTGAAGCTGACCCAGCTTTTCCAATACCTCCACGCTATCAAATGTCCACACAACTGTGCCTCAAACATCTCTAAATTCACTATTAGTTTGGAAACATCTCCTTATACTTGTAATGATTGAAGGCATTTTTGTTTTGTTTCTGATGACAGAAAATTGTCAGATGTCCTATCGGTCCTTTAAAAAAAATTGGAAATTTTACGAACAATTGGGAATAATTATGAAAAGAACAACCCTCTCTCTCTCTAATCTAGTCCAAAGAGGGGAAACCTACACAAACAATGGATAACAAGGGATAGAGTGTTCTGAGGATTACAAGCAGTAACCCATTGCCTTTCCATTGAATCAACATGTTTGTCAGTACATGCCAGCCTTTGTCTCTGGGAACTTCTATTCATCAGTAATCCTCCAGTTTTGAAGAAAGATCATTAAGTTGTTCACTCTCTCCATACATGACGCCTGAATGCTAAGTTACCCCAGCACTTTGTTTCCAAAAACACTGCATGGTTGGTTCTAATGAAACATTATTTAAAATTATTTTTGAAAGAACATAAAAGACATTCTGAGTACATATATTACTACCCAGTATAATGCAACAAGACCATAAGACCATGGTGACCATGGTGCACTGGACCACTGACTACAGGAGACTTTATAGAGATTATTGGTCTATGTAAGTAACTACATTTGGAAACAAATTAAGCATTTTTGATACCAATTGTCCATCTTTGGTAAAACCTTCAATCTGACATGAAGGATGCATAATTGACTTTACCTGAAAAATGCAGAAACGGCCTCATTTATATTAACTGAGTAATTTAAACTTCAGAAAATACTTAAGTTTCTAAAACAGTTAAAAAAAAGTGCACCTTTATTCTGTAAATTGTATTCTAACAGATTTCAAAATTCAACAAGATTATATAAGACTTGAGTAGTCTCAATCTTTCCCACTATTTATCCACATTAAGAAATATTCAGCAAATTTTATTCAAGGATGAGTAAATAACAGCAAGGCATATACAAATTCTGTGCATTCTGCATAGAAACGAGCAAATCAAATCACAAAGAAATTAATTCATTTAGCTGATTGAAGGCAAAGGAAACCTGACAAGACTTCAAGAAAAAGAGATCTGGCTCAGTTCTGTCTAATTTCATTTGATGTCAACATCCTCACCCACAGTCTTTCTTCTTTTCAACATGACTTCCAATACTTTCCTGGTCTAGTTCCCATTTTCAGTAACTCCAAATATCCAAAACTCTGACTTCTATAGGCCAACCAGCATCTGTTTCCCCTTACTCAGAGAGTTACAATGTCTCCTATTGAAAACCCAAGTTTAAGTGTTCTCATCCTCATTTCCAATCCTCATTTCTCCGTGACCTTGGTCCTCCCTAGCTCTCTTCCAGCTTTACAAACATGAGAACTCTGGGGGCCTCCAGTAATACCTTAGTATGCAATCTACCTTTACTCATGTCACTCTTGGCAACTGTAGATTCAGATATTTTAAGCTCCAGAATTCACATCCTAAACTTCTCTGCTTCTTTAACTCTCCCTCATGCATCTTCAAGTCACTATTTAAAATTCCTATGTGACTTAATGTTTGTTTTCATGGGGGTAACACAGGGTCACTGCCGGTTGTGAAGATGACCACAGTCCCAGTGACCTCCCCTACAGTCTGCGGAAAGTCTGCACATTCCTCTGGGATTATGTGGACTTCCCTCAGTTGCTCCTTCTTTCTTTCTGTTTGCTGGCTGCTAGGTTAATTGACTTCAATGAATTACTCCCAGAATAGGCAAGTGATCTGGGAATCAGACAGTGTTAATGTGCAGTTAGACGAGAAGCTAGACTGGACTGCCAACACAGATGCCTTGTGCAGGAAGGCACAGAGTCGACTGTACTTCCTTAGAAGGCTGGCGTCATTCAATGTCTGTAGTGAGATGCTGAAGATGTTCTATAGGTCAGTTGTGGAGAGCGCCCTCTTCTTTGTGGTGGCGTGTTGGGGAGGAAGCATTAAGAAGAGGGACGCCTCACGTCTTAATAAGCTGGTAAGGAAGGCGGGCTCTGTCGTGGGCAAAGTACTGGAGAGTTTAACATCGGTAGCTGAGCGAAGGGCGCTGAGTAGGCTACGGTCAATTATGGAAAACTCTGAACATCCTCTACATAGCACCATCCAGAGACAGAGAAGCAGTTTCAGCGACAGGTTACTATCGATGCAATGCTCCTCAGACAGGATGAAGAGGTCAATACTCCCCAATGCCATTAGGCTTTACAATTCTACCGCCAGGACTTAAGAACTTTTTAAAAGCTATTATTAATGCTTTTTGAGATAATGATTTAGATGCATATCATATTTTTTACTGAGTTAAGTATTGTATGTAATTAGTTTTGCTACAACAAGTGTATGGGACATGGAAAAAAGTTGAATTTCCCCATGGGGATGAATAAAGTATCTATCTATCTATCTATGTCTGAGGGTGTTCAGATCCAGAGCAAGAGCAGATTTTGCTTGTTCTCCATGATGGGGACTCCTCTCTCCATGGCACTGAGGCTATGAAGACTGCCTAGCTGCAGTCCTCCATGCCCACTAATATGATGAACTGATCATAGTAGGCTTTGGGCCCAGCTGCTCCAGGTTTCCGATCTGACTCAATTTTGTTTTGGAATGTTTTTCACTTCAATTGTTTGCATGATTTGTGTTGGTTTTCTTTCTCTTGCGCATCAGGTGTTGTTCTTTTATTCTAATTCTTTTTCTCTTTATTTGGGTTCTTTCGGGTTTCTTGCTTTGTGGCTCCCTGTGAGCAAACGAATCTCAAGGTTGTATAATTTTGCATTCTTTGATAATATATGTACTTGAATCTTGGATAGTTTATGGGGAAATATGTGGGGGAAAGAGTTGGCATGGTCTCAATGGTGTTATAATTCAGAGGGAAAAGTTCTAAATAATATAAGAAAAATATTTCCATGATCTGGTCTTGGAATGTTTTAGTAAATTACAGCAGCATCTAAATTCAAGTTGTCAGAATGGCAGTTCCTTCCAGAGGGAACAGAAACATTTTGCATTTTAGACCATCTCTCAGAAGCAATTGCTTTCATTTATACAGCAACAAATTAAATCCCCAGGGCATTTCAAATCATTTGAATTTAGGTCATTATTAAAATAAAATGATATTCAGCACAACTAAAAATGAATAGTTCCTTTATTGTAAGTAATGCATTAAGGGGGTTTATGGGGCAGAAAGCATTTCCTCATTAAGCTTTATGCACTGAAATATTGAAACCCTATGATGTCAATTAGATTGTAAAATGGAAAGATGAAAGCAAAAAAAGACTCTGTGTGTATCCAAGTTATTTCAATTGTCACAAATTCTCAAACCTTCAGAAAATCAATTCCATAGCATCATTTTGAAAAGGATAGCATGCCAACATTTGCTCAAAGCAAGGAAACAATTTCATAGCCAAGCAGTAACAATAAGTGGGTTTCCATTGCCAGCAATCTCTGTTCTGGAACTTGGGCTTTACAGCATTAAGGAACAATTTTGCAATGAATAAAATTAAATCAGGGCCATTACATTACCATTAATCACTAAAACATGGAAGTTAAACAGGATTAGGTTGTGATCTTATTTATTTATTGTTTCATGATCACGAAATGGTCTCATGTTGAAAATACCCACGTACTTGCAGCTCTGTTGCTGAAATAGCCCACACACTTTCCAGCTTAGTGAGTGAGCTTTAATTAGTAGCATATTCATGGGCTTATTTGATGCTTACAGCCATTTCGATGTAATTGTGCCAGGAAGAAGATGGCAGCAGCAAACAACGCTACCAAGGGTGACATCCTCCACACGGTTCATGAAATTTCAGATCTGGATCTGCTTCTGTTGAAGCCTGTCTGTGATCTACATATTGAGTATTCAGGCTGATTGAGCGCTCCCGGTGCTCTGCTGTCTCCAAGGGGGTTCGGTGAGGTTTCGAGCGAAGTGGGCGGCCTAGAGGCCAGGAATCCTGGAGAGAGGGCACAAGTCCACGATTGATTCCACTTCTTGCCGGTTAAAGCGTCGAGGAAGATTGAAAACATCAAGGGCGCGAGCGGAAAGTGAGCAGAGTTCGGTGCCGTCTACTTGCAGGTGACCGGTCTCTCTCACTGCTGCTGGAGGTAGGCGCCTATGTGACACAGTCTCTCTCCCTCTCATCCACTGCTGGGCAAAGGTTTAATCAACGCAGTTTGTGGATTGGACCCTGTAGTTAATATTACAAAGTCTTTCTGGTCGCTCCTTTTCTGTTGCTATTTTGCGTGATTTTGATCGGAGTGGCCTGCCAATAACAAACAGCAGCACTAGGTTGGACTGAACTGAGCTAGACTGAATATGCCTGGACTCTTTCGACAACTTTGTGGTTTGGTGTTTTACATTCTGTGTTTTTCGCTTGTTTTGTTTGTAGTTTGCTCTGTTTGGTTTTGTCCTGCACATTGGAGTTTCGATAATTTTCTTTGAAAGGTTTGCATGGTTTTCTTTATTTCATGGCTGTCTGTGGGAAGACGCATCTCAGGGTTGTATACTGCATGCATACTGCAATAATAAATGTACTTTAAATCTTAGAATTCCTTAATTTACATGGTGGCTACCCCTTTGGAAGCTAATTTTGGAACTCTCCAACTCAACTCCCTTTAGGAGTGGCAGATCTAAGGCAATAGACTTCAGCCTCACTCAAACCATAAAATGCTCCACTAAATACTGATGAGTGGATTGAACAGATAACATTGGACATTTTTCTTTTCAAATGTATGTGCTTGTTTTGCATCAAGATGCTAGTGCATTGCCTTTCACAAAGAAACAGACCATTCAGCCAGTCAGCTTTGGTCTTCATCCAACACATGCAGCAAGGCAGTCATCACCTCTGTGCAAAACACCCTGTTCTGCTTACCAAGCGTTTATTAAGATGAGGGAGAGTCCCCGTTTTCACTCCCAGTCTGTATTGAATTGGATCTCAGCTCTGAAGCAAAGATGCAACACAATGTCGCCAACATTCCTATATTTTGAAGAGGACAACTCAACCAGGCATGGCCCTTTTGGAAAAGCCTTTCCTTCTGCTGAACCATTCTAATCGAACAATCTCCCACTGCCCTTTATTAAGCAAGAACAATGGCTTTTAAGGGGAAGGTATTCGAGTATGCGACACCAACAGATCCAAATATCAACAACAGAAGAAATGGCCTAAAAATTCTAACCTGTATCACGGGGTTTTTTTTAAAATCACAAACACGAGAAAATCTGCAGCTGCTGGAAAACCAAGCAAGGCCCACAAAATGCTGAAGAAACACCGCAGGTCAGGCAGCATCTGCAGAAGAATAAACAGTTGACATTTTGGGCTGAGACCCTTCTTCAGGAGGATGCCTGAAGGAGGAGCTTGGCCCGAAACATCGACTGTTTACTCTTTTCCATGGATGCTGCCCGACCCGCTGAGTTCCTCAAGCAGTTTGCGTGAATCACGTACGTTTATAAAAGCTGCAGCGTAATTTCCAAATAGTTCTTGCTTAGCCCATCTGCAGCACACTTCCAGAAATTAAGGCACAAGCTCACTGTTGGCATCCAAGCTACTGCGAATATGAAGTGACATTAAACAGCATTTGACATTACTTATTTTGCACATAAAAGGCCTGGAAAGGTTTGGCTCATTTACACTGAAGCAGGTCTCAACTGTGGCTTGAAGACGACCACGGCATTATTTAGCTTGTTCAGTCTTAATTACTGGTAGTCCACTGTCAGAGTTCAAACAGTCAATCATCTTCTAGGTAGACAACTTACTTAAACTTGGATTATTATTCATTGATTCAAATCTACTCAGTAAACCAGAAACCTGAATATATCCCCGACAGGCTTTTTTTTCTCTCAGCCCTCTCTAGTGTTCAATGAAACGACCAGTAATATAGTTCAAACCCCAGAGAGAGTCACCAGCTGAAGCTGCCAATACCGTGACCACTGAAACTATTCAGAGACAGGATATTCTGCAGGTTCATCTCTCTGATTCTGCCAAGTCCGTCTGCCACCCACAATATATGGCAAGACTGACATGAAACCTCACTCCTGTCTTGTGTAAGCAGAACTGAAACAACACTAACAAGAAACACAGAACAGCATCCATAATGAAGAAGCTCCCCCCCCCCAACATGTTCACTCCTTCTTTCACTGGCACAACATGGCTTCAGAAGACCTCTTCCATTTCTGAAACCATCACAAGGGTATGGGAACACCATCTCTCCACCATCCTTCCTCTTCCTCCTCCAGCCAAGATTAAAGTGTGCCATTGCAAATGGATGGGATTGGTGTCTCCAAGTGACAAACACTGTCATATTAAATTTTCAATTAATGCTGAAAGCCTTGTTCAGCGCTTCTCAAACTTAACAGCAATTTGGATACGAGGAGAGCTGAAAGGATAAAATCCAAAGCAAAGAACCCTATAAAGAACAATTCATGAGGTAAACATAAAGGTGCAATTATTGTTACTGGACAAGCATTATGTAATTCATTTTAGACCAGTTAATGTCAGTATTGAAATGACAAAGAGGGGAAAGCTTGCGAATGGGCTGGATAAGGAGATTCGTTTACATGTTTGCAGAAGAAAATGAGAGAAAAAATAGCAACATTTGTAAATTGAAATCATGGTGCAGATAGTATTTTGTGTTTCCCTGCATTATGAATATGTATATTCATTCCATCAGATAAAATATTGTTATGATTAAGGTTTATGGGAATACATTGTTAGACTTCTTTCCCAAGATAGAGACATACAACATCTGTGGAAATTTACCATGACATTTTCTAAGCACTATGCTTGGCAGGAAATAAGCCTACTACAAAAATTCTGACAATTTTTATGACACTACATTGCCTGTGAGACAATATGTTTTACTGAGTGCATAAAAGCAGAACCCACTGTATCACACAGGCTATTTATAATTAAAAACCAGAAAACGTAAACTTAAAACCATTTCACTTTTAGTGTCTTTCCATCTCCCACAGGAAACATAGTATTTAATGGCAGATTTCACAAAGAACACTCCAGAAGCTGCCAATAAACTGACTAGATCCATTTCCATTGACCTCACCCCCTCATCTCCTATCCTCAAATGGAAGTTCCCAACATTCTAACATCTGCCTTTAACTGACGTACCTGACAAGCAGGCAGACAAAATACCTGAGACCAAAACGGTGTATGGAAGATCTGTTTAGTTAGCTTAAAACTAAACAGGAAACTGTATTCTTTGACTGTTCTAAAATCAAATCTGTAACCTGGTCTAAAAAGCTGCTTTCAAAGCACATCTGATAGTAAAACGGTATTTTCCGTTTTACATGGAATTTGCAACGTGTCCTGAGGTAAATGTCGGAAAGGTTTCTAATATTCAAGCCCTTCACATACTTGTGTTGCACAGTGGTCCAAGTGGGCAGCACAGCGGAAGATCTGGTAGAACTGTCATTCACAGTCCAGTTTGTGAGGACTTGCACTTTCCTGCTTGTAACTGCACAGGAATCCCCAGGGTGCTCCAGGTTTCAGGGACGTCCCAAACATGAGGGGTGATAAACTTACAGGCACGTCGTCCCTCAAATGTAAATAAGTGGCCGAATCTCAGTGAGTTAGCGGGGATGAGGGGTGAAAAAAAATTAGATCATTGTAAAATGTACATTTGATGGTTGGTACAAACTGGGTGGTTCTGTGATGAATGAATCTATGATGTTATCAGACCAATCCTAATTTGGATTATCAGCATCATAAATACTACGCAGTGAGATTTACAGAACTAAGCAGGTTAACATTTCCAGAACCGAATGGCAAAGTCAGGAAGGTGGTGATTACACTCCAACAAAAGTCTGCATTGTATTAATACTTTTTCTATAAATCCCAGCTAGCACTGGAAGGAACTAAATGAACTCAACATGAATACTTAGGGGACGTGGCTACAACACAGCAATTTCTGTTGAATATTACAGAAATAATCATTTGTTGCAGCAACTTCAGTGCTACTGTCCATTTTCATT
The DNA here is from genome assembly GCF_048418815.1 of Hemitrygon akajei. NCBI lineage: Eukaryota > Metazoa > Chordata > Chondrichthyes > Myliobatiformes > Dasyatidae > Hemitrygon > Hemitrygon akajei. Next base: position 162,347,343 of record NC_133129.1, on the reverse strand, counting down.
GATGTTCTTTGACCTTTAAAAACTAACACATTACATTCAATTTGTTGTTGATGTATTTCAGCTTGAGGTTATAAATAAGAGACGGCAAAAGAGGTAAAGGCTAATGGAATTTTAGACTGTCAACGATGTTCCAGTGTAGAGGACTGGCAGCTACTGAGTAAGCAACCGTCCATCTAACAGGAGAGTTTACAGACATTAAAGGGCTCCCCAATGGCCTTATTTATGAAGACATTTCCTTCTGTAACACGTGGGCATAAAATGGAAAGGTCTGTGCTGAGTCAATTTAGTTGTCAAGAAGGCAAGTGGGATATTCCAAAAGATGCGTGAAGAGTATAAAACTAGAACAATTAAAGAAAGCGGAGAGCATAAAAATATTCTGGACAGCTAAACAATAAGATCACTGGAGAAAGCTCAACTTTTGATAACACTGTAACATAGCCTGTCTCTTACCTTTGTTTAGAACAAGGGTTCCCAACCTGGGGTATATGTGGCATAAAAAAGTTTGGAAACCCCTGGTTAAGACTCACTCAGTTAATTATCAAATACCTGGGTAACACTGTGGAAGACTGAATCAGTGGTTCAACTGTACATACTGAAATGGACAGAATTGCTAAAGGTGTGTGGCTGAGTATAGGCTTTCAGTTACTCCCCCCACCCTTAATGTTAGGTTCTTCATCATTGCTGGATTCAATATGCGGGCTAGCATTAATACACATACATCTAGCGTTCAAAGACCAACTTAATGTAATCCAGTTCTAATCCAATGTGTTCTTCATTGAGGAAGTTTGAGTGGGTCAAAGATGATCTGCAACCATTAGTAAATAATCAAATAAAACCACAAAATGCTGGCAGAACTCAGCAGGCCAGACAGCATCTATGGGAGGAGGTAGTGACGACGTTTCGGGCCAAAACCCTTCATCAGGCCTGAAACGTCGTCACTACCTCCTCCCATAGATGCTGTCTGGCCTGCTGAGTTCTGCCAGCATTTTGTGTTTTTATTTATTTCCAGCATCTGCAGATTCACTCGTATTGCCAGTAAATAATCACAGCTTGAATTATTCCACGACCAGGTCAAGTATGCAATCTGAGGCACACCCAAAGGTTCACAATGATTGGGCTACATTATAGAGTCATACAGCATGGAAGCAGGGCATGCTGCCCAACCGATCTGTGCTCTTTGCGCTGCTCAGTGAGCAAGTCCCACCTGCCCATGTTTGACCCACAGCTCTCTAAACCCCTCTTACCTACAAACTTATTTAGAGAGCCTTTAAGTGTTGCTAACGCGCCCACCTCAACCACTTATTTCCAGCAGTTCATTCCAAATGCGCAACACATTACAGGGGCAAAGAAAAAAAAACCCAAATGCATCGATAGTTTAGGTTCTAAGCAGAAACATAGCTACAGGCTAGCCCAGAGTGGAATTCCTCAACACATTACTTTGTCAACAGCTAGGGAAACATTATGATGTGCTGCTAGCCACAAATCTGAGGCTCCTCCGCAGATCACAATCCTTTCCAGATAAAATTAAAATGGACAGATAGTTAGGATTAATGATTTTTTAGGCCATAGTAACTCTGACAACTGCAGAAAATAATGGTAGCGGTTATATTGCTAACAGGTGCCTGAAGGGAACTTGCAATCTTTTGAACTCTTGCGAATGGAGAACAATGCTTCTGGGAGAATTTGTTTACCTATCATTACTGATGGTCCAACATTGAGCAACTGAAGTTCAGCAAAGTATGTGATCTCAAGAGCCACTGAAATTAGTGTCCATGTCGGAAGTGAGCTACTAGTCTATCTGCTGCACGTCGCACAAGTCTCTAACATTTCCTGCGGAAAACAAGGTTTCAGAGACATTATAGCCTGGTTAAAAAGTGTGCACAGGAGTGTCTTGTCTTTCACTCTCTTGCTCAGGGACAACTGTAATTGGATGCAGTACTACTCCATGAAGTTGCACCATGTGGAACCTACCTTTGTCAGTTCTAGTCTGAGATGGAAACAGAGGGAATCATCAGTGAAAAGGAATTTGCCCTGTAGTTCATTTCTGATCAATGGTGCTCAACGTGCTGTCCACAAAGGAATGAATTTCAGCAAGTGAAGTACATCATGCTGATATGACTTTATAACACATTTAGCACTCCATCTAGGAATAAATTTCTAGGCAATTATTCCCCAATCCCAAAGGGAAGGTGGATTGAAAAGGTATTTTTTTTTTGTCATTTCTTTTTATGTTCTCTCTATTCAGAAGGGAACATGAAAGGAGACAGGATGGCCATCAATTTTCAGCACCTGACACGTTTCAAAGCGTGTGCCATGGCACCAGCTGCCCTTGTGAAGGACATGTTAAAATGAAACATACCCTGCATTACTCTGTGGTGCGCTGCTTGAAGAGAAAATATAAGATAGCAATAAGTTTTTTCCGAAAGCAAAGCAAATAGGAAATCGGGTTACAATGCCAATGTGCAGCTCACCAGAGGTCACTTTAGTCAGGTCCCATCTCAACCACTGTAGGTGGCTCTGATTGTCTCAATGGAAAGGCCTTGGCCAACACGAATAGAAACGATGGTGCTGATACCATGCTTCTAAGCAAAGAGCAGATACAAGCCAGAACGCTTCAGATACAACAAACAGATCATAGATCTGGTTGAGTTAAACAAGACAATGAAGAAAATAATTTAAGATACTGTTTTTCCTTGATTGAGGAGCACTGCTGAGTGATGTTCAGAGGAGCCCTCACGTAGGCGCTTTGGGGAAAACTCCTATTGCCACCGAACATTGAGAGGCTGGGCCCTGTGTAACAGCTTTGTAAAGGAGCAAGGTGTGGTGTTGACCATTGTTGAATTTATATACAATGAATGTAGAGAAAAACAAGGCCCGATTGGATTTATACTGTGAAAACATGCTTTCAGAAAAACAGGCACTGAAAAGGTCCTGCTGAAAGGTCTCAGCCCAAAATGTCAACTGTTTACTCTTTTCCATTGATGCTGCCTGCCCTACTGACTTCCTCCAGCATTTTCCATGTGTTACAGAGGCAGTGCAAAGTTTGGAAGCACAAGCTCGAGATAAAGAAGGGAATATTCAGCGCTGTAAATAGCTGAGAAGGCTATCAGCCAGAGTGGGTTCAGGTTTGGTCTGAATTTCAAGTAGAAACTAAGAGAGAGAGCAGGGTGGGAGCCATTTGAAAAGAACAAGTCACTTTGGAAGTGTGTCATAATTTTAAGTAGAAAGAGAGAGAGAGAGAGAGAGAGAGAGAGAGAGAGAGATCATTGCAAGGGAGCCATCTGAAAGTCTCACTGGGAGTGAGGTTTATTTGCTAAGTTAAAAGGGTGGTGTAGGCCGAGCAGCCATTGTTAGAGTGAGAGGCTTAGGCGCAACAGGCTTCAGCAAGAATAGGCTTGACCAAGCAAAGGCGGAGGTTCTAAGCAAGGTTCTAGCAAGATTTTCTCTCTTTTTTGTCTATTAGTACATTGCTAGTGCAATGAGAATGGATCCACGTTTAGCAGTATGTTTTAAGTATGAGTTGTGGGAACTCTAGGAGATCTCCAGTCTCCCTGATAACTACATCTGCATGAAGTGCATCGAGCTGCAGCCCCTTCGAGATTGTGTAAAGGAAGTGGAGCTGCAGCTTGATGACTTTTGGCTCATACAAGAGAATGAGGGAGTGACAGATAGGAGCTACAGTGAAGTAGTCACCCCTAAGTTCCACTTTGTTGCGGGGGGAGGAGTTGGATCCTACCAGGGGAAGCCACAGCGACTGGATGATCGGATCTCTGGCACTGTGTCTCGCTCTGTAGCTCAGGAGGAGACAAGAGGAGTTCTGTCATGCTGGGATTTAGAGGAGTGGACAGGAGATTCTGTGGATGTGAAAGAGACGCCCAGATGGTACGATGCATCCCAGGCGCCAAGGTCAGGAATGCTCTGGATTGGGTCCACAGCATGCTAAATGGGGAGGGTGAGCAGCAAAAGTCCTGATCCATATTCGTAACGACGATATAGGTAGGAAAAGGGAGGAGGCCCTGAACAGAGAATATAGGGAATTAGGTAGAAAGCTCAACAGCAGGGCTTCCAGGGTAGTAATCCCTGGATTGCTGCCTGTGCCATGCGCCAGTGAGGGGAAGAATAGGATGATTTGATAGATGAACACATGACTGAGAAACTGATGTAAGGGGAAGGGTTTCAGATTTCTGGGAAAGGCCAGACCCGTACAAAAAGGATGGGTTGCACCTGAACTCGAGGGGGTACCAACAGTCTTGTGGGTAGGTTTGCTAGAGCTGCTGGGGTGGGGGGGAGAGTTGAAACTAATTTGGTAAAAAGTGAAATCAAATCCTTAAGAAGAGGTGGCATAGGATTGGAAGATGTAGAATTCTTGTGGGTAGAGTTAAGAAACTCCAAGGGCAAAAAGACCATGACAGGAGTTATATACAGGCCTCTGAATAGTAGACAGGATGTGGCTACGAATTACAATGGGAGACAGAAAAACCCTGTCATAAGGGCCATGATAAAATAGTCATGGGGGAATATCAATATGCAGGTAGATTGGGAAAATCAGGCCAGTTCTGGATCTCAAGAGAGGGAATTTGTAGAAAGCCTATGAGATGGCTTTATAGAGCAGCTTGTGCTTGAGCCTACAAGGAGAAAAGCAATTCTGGATGGGGTGTTATGTAACGAATGAGGTTCGATTAGAGAGCACAGGGTAAAGGAACCTTTAGGAGGCAGTGATCATACTATGATAGAATTCACCCAGCAGTTTGAGAGGGAGACACTAAAGTCAGATATATCACTATTACAATGTAGTAAAGGGAATTATGGAGGCAAGAGAGAAGCTAGCCAAAGTTGATTGGAAAGGGCACTAGAAAGGATGATGGCATAGCAACAATCGCTGCAGTTTCTGAGAGGCATCCCAAAGATGATCAAGTATACTAAAGAGAAAACGACAAAACTGTGGCTGACAAGGGAAGTCAAAGCAGCATAAAATTAAAAGAGAGAGCATATAATGTAGTGAAAAAAGTGGGAAGTTAGAGGATTGGGAAGCTTTTAAAACCAACACAAGGCAACTAAATATCCATAAGGAGAAACAAGATGAAATATCAATGTAAGCTAGTCAATAACATAAAAGAGGATACCAAAAGTTTTTTCAGATATATAAAATTAAAAGAGAGGCGAGGGTGGATATCACACCACTGGAAATCGACACTGGGGATAAAGAAACGGTGAACAAACTTAATGTTTTTTTGCGTCAGTCTTCACTGTAGAAGACACTAGCAGTATGCCAGAAATTTGAGTATGTTGGGGCAGAAGTTAGTGTAGTTCCTATTGTGAAGGAGAAGCTGCCCGAGAAACTGAAAAGTCTGGAAGGTAGATAAGTCACCAAGACCAGATGGATTACACACCAGCATTCTGAAAGAGGTAGCTGAAATGACTGTGCAGGTATTAGCATCCATCTTTCAAAAAAAAATCACAAGATTCTGGAATGGTTCTGGAGCAATGGAAAATTGCAAATGTCACTCCCCTCTTTAGGAAGGGAGGGAAGCAGAACAAAAGGAAATTTTAGGCCAGTTAGCATGACCTCAGTGGTTAGGAAGATGTTAGAACACCTGATAAAATAGAACAAATTCAGCAAGTTTTCCTTAAGGGAAAATCTCGACTGACAAAGCTGTTGGAATTCTTTAAGAAGATAACAGGCTAGATGGACAAAGGGCAGTCAGTTGATGTTGCTTTACTTGCATTTTCAAGCCAACAAGATAGGAGCCCATGGTATTATAGGAAAAATACAAGCATGGACAGAAAATTGGCTGATTGGCAGGAGGCAAATTGTAAGAATAAAGGGGACTTTTTCCGATTGGTTGCTGGTGACTAATGGTGTTCTGCTAGGATAGGTGGGACATATTCTTTTCACTATGTGCCAATGATTCGGATGATGGAATTGATGGCTTTCAGGCCAAGTTTGCAAACAATACTAAACTAAATGGAGGAGCAGGTAGTGTTGAGGAAGCAGGGAGTCTGCAGTAGGATTTAGATTGGGGCAATGGGCAAAGATTTGGCAGATGGAATATAATATAAAGAAGTGTATGGTCATGCAAGAAAGGAATAAAGGCACAGATTATTTTATAAAAAGTAGAGAAAATTCAAAAATCTTTATTGTAAAGGGACATGGGAGTCCTTGTGCAGGTTGTGATAAAGATCAACTTGTAGGATGAGTCAATGCTAAGGGAGGCAAATGCAATGTTGTCATTCGTTTTGAGCAGACTAAATATAAAAGCAAGGAAGAAATGATGAGGCTTCATAAGGCATTGTTCAGTCTGTATTTGGAATATTGTGAGCGATTTGTGCCCCTTATGTAAGATGACCTGGCATCAGGGAAGGTCCCGAGGAGGTTCACGAGTATGATTCCAGGAATGAAAGTGTTAATTTAGGAGGAGCTTTTGATGGCTCTGGGCTTGTACTCACTGGAGTTTAGAAGAGCAAGTAGAGGATCTCATTGAAACCTATTGAAGATTGAAAGGCCTGGATAGAGTGAATGGGGGAGAGGATGTTTCCTCTAGTGGGTGAGTCTTGGACCAGAGAGCACAGCCTCGGAATAGAAAGTTGTCCACTTAGAGCCAAGATCAGGAGGAATTTCTTTAGCCGGAAAGTGGTGAATCTGTACAATTCATTGCCATGGACAGCTATTGAAGCCAAGTCATTGGTTATATTTAAAGCAGAGGATGATAGGTTCTTGATAATTCAGGGCATGAAAAGTTAGAGGATGAAGGCAGGATTATGGGATTGAGAGGGAGAAAGAAAAAGCCATAATGGAATGGAGGAGCAAACTTAATTATCTGAATGGCCTAATTCCACTCCTGTGAACTGGGTAAAAGAACATCAATACTGTAGGCAATCGTCATAAAGTGGTATACTTAACACACAAGAGGAAAACTTTTATTCTTTTTTCTGTAAAAATGTCAAGGACTACAATCATTGCACAACTAGCTTTCAAAAGGAGTTTGCTAATTGGAGAGGCCTTCTAAAATTTGGTTAACATCTGGTATGAAAATTACCAAAGTGCCTTAGTAAGCATTCAGACAGATGGATATAAAACTCTGCTGTGTAAACTGCTGTTACTTGATAATGAATAAATTAAGAACAAGATTAAATACAAATCTAACAATGTATTATCATTGTCCAATCCCTATGCACTTCTATCTCCAATCAAGCTCTCCGCTTCTAACTCAACAAAAGATCCCCAACCAGTTCCCCGACACCACCATATTCCTTCATCTGGCAGAACTGGTCCTCACACAACAATCATGAGGAAATCTGCAGATGCTGGAAATTCAAACAACAACACACTCAAAATGCTGGTGGAACACAGCAGGCCAGGCAGCATCTATAGGGAGAAGCACTGTCGACGTTTCCAGCCGAGACACTTCGTCAGGACTAACCAAAAGGAAAGATAGTAAGAAACCTCACACAACGATATCTCCTTTGTCTCCTCCCACTTTCTCCAAACCCATGGGCAACCACATGTACCCTAGATTTGCCTGCCTTTTCATTGGCCACATAGAACAGTCCATGCTTCAAGCCTTCCCTGATTATACTCCCCAACTCCTCCTCTGCGACATTGACAACTGCATAGGTGCTGCTTCATACACCCATGCTGAGCTTGTCAATTTCATCAACTTTGCCTGCAACATCCACCCTGTCTTTCAGTCGAATTGGTCCATTTCTGACACCTGTTTCCCTTTCTCAATCTCTAGAGAAATACTGTCTGCCAAATTCTTTTATAAACCTACAAATTCCTGCAGGGAATGCTATTCCCTTTTCACAATACCTTCATCTCCATCAATTCTGTTCCCAGAGTGGGACTTTCCTCTTCAAAGAACATGCTTCCCTTCCTGAACCAATGATGCTGCCCTCACCTGGATCTCTGCCGTTTCCCGGACATCTGCCCTCATGTCAATTTCCCGCCGCCTTAAAAGGGATAGAGTTCCTATTGTTCTTATCTACCACCCCATGAGTCTCTGCATCTGACGCATTATTCTCTGTAACTTCCGCCATCTTCAACAGGATCCTACCACATGTCACAGCTTTACCCACCCCCATTCTCCACGGGTATTACTCTCTCTGTTATTCTCTATTCCATTCATTCCTCCCTAATAATCTCCCTGGCACTTATCCCTGCAAGTGACAAGAATGCTACACCTGCCCATTCACCTCCTTGCTCCCTTCCATTCAGGGCTTCTAAGTGAGGCAATACACCACTTGCAAATCTACTGGAGTCACCTATTGGATCCAGTGCTACTAATGAGGCCTCCTCTACATTGGTTAGACCTGACATAAACTGGGAGACCGCTTTGTCAAGCACCTCCACTCCATCCACCAAAAGTTGAATTTCCCAGTGGCCAACCATTTTAATTCCAATTCCCATTTCCATTCCACCATCTTTTGGCACAAAGAGGCCACCTCCACACCTCATATTCCGTCTTGGTCAAACTGATGGCACAAGTTCCATTTTGTCCTTTCAGTACTTTTTCATTTCCCCTTCCTCCTTCTTCTGTTCCCCACTCTGGCCTCTTCCCTCTTCCCCTCAACTACCTATCAATTCCCCCTCATGCCCCTCCTTCTTTCCTTCCTCTCATAATCCACTCTCCAATCCTATTGGACTCCTAAATCTCCAGCCCTTTACCTTTCCCATCCACGTAGTTACACCGATCATCTTCTAGCTTGTCCTCCTTCACCTCCCACCTTTTAATTCTGGCATCTTCCCCTTTCCCTCCCAGTCCTGAAGAAAAGTCTTGGCCCAAAACGTCGACTGTTCATTTCCGTAGATACTGCCTGACCTGTTGAGTTCCTCCAGCATTTTCTGTGAGTTGCTCTTGATTTCCAGGATATGCAGAATCTCTTATGTTTATGCATTATTAGGGGTTGCAATTCAGTAAGCTTTTGCTTTTCCTGAAACCAAACTTCATTTTTAAACTGAAAATATTTCATTTACTGAATTCATGATTAAAAGTTCAGGGAAGGCCAGAGAATTGACAATTTAAAATGTCAACCTTCCAAAACCTATTGGTAAGAACATAAAACAGCACTCAGTACAGCAAAGGACCTTTGGCCTGCAATGTTCTGCCGACCTGTTAACCTACTCCAAAATCAGTCTTACTCTTACCACCCACAGATACCTCCATTTTTTTTTCAACCATCTGCCTATCAAAGAGTCTCTTAAATGATAAATCCCAATACTACATCTTAATTCTATAAAGCTGAGAAAAATTAAAGGTGATCGCTTCAGTTCAATCTCACCGGACCTTTGTCAGTCAGATTGGTAGGTACCTGGAATATGCTGCCAGAATAGAGGAAGTAGAGTCGCTGACAACACCAAAATCACCTCAGCATTGAAGGCTTTGGGCCTAGTGCTGACTGATGGGATTAATATGGATGTGCTCGCTGATTGACGTGGACAGGGTAAGCTGAGTGTCTTGTTTACACGCTGGTTCACTATGACTAAAACTCTTAAGGCTCATGAAGGAGGATTACCTGTTTAGATGCAGGGAGGATGCATCTCCTGCCTGAGGTGTCTAAAACTGGGGTTCACGGTCCATTGAAAAGGATACGCTGTTTAGCACCGAAATTAGAATGAATTTGTTCTGGACATTAAATGAATCGAGGCATTTGTGAAATCAAGGAAAACTGCATTGCAATCAAAAATCTGAGATGATCTTGCTGAGTGGCAGACAGGACAGAAAAAGGTCTGATTTCATTCCTATTTCAAGAAAGAATAATGCATTAAACACCCAGGATGAGGCTGTGTAGGTTACTTCTACTGCTGAGCATGCATGTGACTGTGTATTATTAGCTTGTATGCCAAACTCCAAAGTGGCAGTACTGGTGTCCAACCAGCTTGGCAAACTTGCTCATGTTATGCATATATTCAGGAGATGCTAGTTATATACAGTCCTGTTCACTGCTCAGTATCAGAAACCAGGCCATGATGCAATACAAGAAACCACATGAAACAATATTACCAGTGAAGTTTGAGAAGTAACCTTTGCTTTCAAATAAACAGTCATTTACTTTTTGCAGGGTAGGTGCAGAGCTGGTTTGATTCTTTGCAGCAAGACCCTGTGTATTATCAAGGCCTCCTCAGCTGTAAAACTGTCACATTATGAAGGATCCGAACAAGACTTGGCCACAAAATATGATCTGGTAACGTCCACTATCTTTCAAATGGCACACATCTTGCTTTATTTGTTTTAAGAAACCACTTTTAAACCCTAGTCACAACATTTGTTTTTCATTATGTCATTTTCATGACTCACTTCTCATTGTTTTATCTTCCACGGATTGTCATAAAACTGTGATATATACTTCATGCACAGTCAGACTGCAATTTTTAATTAGTTTTACTCCCTTAAATGTAAAACATGGAAGAAATGCCTGAGGCAGTTCCTTTGTATTGAAAATTGGAATAAGTTAAAGCGCTCTCCAAATGCCACCTCAAAAAGAACTTTCCTACTCCTACACAAATTACAATCTATTCACATCAAAACACATGGGGACGGGAAGGAGCACTAAATTCCTCCTGTAAATAGCTGACAGAAACTTTTTGCTTTAACTTTTCTGCGAAAGTTACTTGCCAGAGCAGATGGCCCTATGAATCGGTCACCACACTTACTTGTGCACACCCTTGAGGCAGAAGAGTGCCCCCGCTTTCTACAAGCTCTTTTTTTCCCAAATATCTGCAACTGCTCTCATCTAATTAATAATCTGCATAAAACGAGCCGTTGACCACACATGTATTATGGAAGAGTTCGATAGGCAAGCTGATGACAACTATTTAAACACATGCAATTACTTTCTCAACATATGCTGCTATCAGAAACCTCTGTAATACGATTCCCCTTCAGGAAGCTTAGGCTCTTAAAATACTTTGCCTGGTGTTACAGGAATATACAGTTAATTGCATGAAAAATAATATTGGACCTACTGTCTGAGAAGACTGAAATCAACTTGACAGTATAAAAGTACAAAGAGAAACCTGAAAAGCAAGAACAATGTACCCAACAAAAACTGCTGCTCTGGGCAAATAAAACACATATAATCCTTCATGTTAAATGGTGTGTTTTTAATACATAATTAAATCTGAATATCACTTCCCTATTTGGTAAGAAAACCCATCTCTTTTTAATTCCTTTGATTCATGATTTCTTTCAAATTGTGAAGGGCGCCATTAAATATTTACAGAGTTTATATCAATCCTGTTTTTCTTCCCCGAGTCAGAGGAATTGCTCATGGGCAGAGGGTTAGAAAGATTGTGATGCACTTTTAATAATCATTATCTTTTAAAGGCTCCGCTGTATCGACGAGATGTTAAATTGGCTCTATGCCAGAAACAAGCTGCTCTGTAAAATTATATACTCATTACAGTGGCCACCATGGGATAAGGCACACAGTCGGTAGCTGATCCAATGTTTCTGGTGTAATTTCAGGTCCAAAATTGTCCAGCATTAATCTCCTGAACTGCATTCCGACTTTCACTGGAACAAAAAAGTTTGGCCAGTAAACTTAAATTTTAAGTTTAAAATTTAAGCCGAGGCTTAAAACTTGGAGCTGCCGTTAAGTCATCTGAAACACCAGTGAACCCTTGACACCTTTCCGGTCGTTTCGGATTCAGAAACACACCATTACGTGCCTTTATCCGCAGAGGTGTCAAAATATTGCTCAGCGTTAGCTAATGTTATTAATTTGGCTTATTAGCACACTTCTCCAAACATTGAAAACTGGACCTGTTCTACACTCCCCTGCTGTCTTTGACCGTTGCCACATGCTCAAAGAAGCCACTGGAATCAATGACTACCTCAATCACTTTGGCAGACAAAAATAAGAGCAGATGATGCAGTGTGATGGATAATTTATTCAAGGCACACTCAGTCAGTTCTTTATTGCCTAGCGGTTCTCTACTTCACTACAGTTATTCACAAAACCCACAACCTGCAACTCTGTTTCAAATCTGATTTAAATCATTATACATGGCAGCCTGCTTTAAACCCACTTTAAACCCATCACCTATAAACAGTATATCATTATCCCCAGGTGTTCATCTGTTTGCTTACTAATTAAACCAATAGATTATTACAGCCAGTTGCCCAGTTAGCATCATAAATGTGTGGGCACATGCCGCTGCTGGGAGTCTGTGCAAGGAATTCTAATTTTTTTTTGCTTTCTACTTAAATTGCATAAGCTGCCCCTAAAGGGAAGATAGAGATGAGCTTTATTTGTCACATGGACATTGAAACATACAGTGAAATGCGTCAATGGTTGTCAAATCAAATCAGCGAGGATTCTGCTGGGGGAAGTCTGCAGGTATTGCCATTTTCTGGTGCCAACAGATCATGCCCACAACTCAGTAACCCTACCCCAGCACGTCTTTGCAATGTGGGAAGATACCCGAGCACCCGAAAGAAACCCACGCAGTCATGAGGAGAACATACAAACTCCTTCAATACAGCGACAGGAATCGAATCCCAGTCACTGGCGCTGTAAAATGATTGTGAAGATTAACTGCTTAATTGTATTTGAAAACTACAAATTGACAAGCTTTTGGACAGTCGCTTTTCATTGGGAAAGTAAAAATCCTTTTAAATTTTCATCAAGTTCCTGGGTTGGTTCAAAGTAGTCTTCAAAGTACATGTGTCACCATGTACTACTCTGAGGTTCATTTTCCTGCAAGCATCCACAATAAATACAAAAAAAAAACACAACAGAATCAAAGAAAAACTGCTCACAAAGACGGGCAGCCAATGTGCAAAAGACAACAAATTCTGCAATACAAAAGAAAATGACTAAGTAATAAATATTGAGAACGCGACTTGACGGTGAGTCCATAGGTTATGGAATCAGTTCTGTCAACACACACAAATGCTGGAGGAATTCAGCAGGCCAGGCGTCATCTAGGAAAAAGAGTACAATTGACATTCCAGGCCAAGACCCTTCTTTCTCCAGTCCTGCTGAAGGATCCCGGCCCAAAACATCAACTGTACTCTCTTCCACAGATTCTGCCTGGCCTGCTGACTTCCTCCAGCATTTTGTGTGTGTTGCTTGGATTTCCAGCATCTGCAGATTTTCTCTGGTTTGGAATCAATGCAGTGCTGAGATGAGTGAAGTCATCCTCTCTGGTTCAGGAGCCTGCTGGTTGAAGGGTAATATCAGTTCCTGAACCTGGTGATGCAGGACCTAAGGGTCCAGTACCTCCTTCCTGATGGTAGCAATGAGGAGAGAGCATGGCTTGAATGGTGGGGTCCATGATGATGGATGCTGCTTTCCTGAGACAGGTCATCGCAATGCAACTACTGACCCATTGCCCAAACGTTATTCATTTGCTGCCAGTTTGTTCATGTCATGCCTTGAGAACAGCAGCAGGGATAATTTAGGGAACAACAGGCCAGTGAGTACTTACATGAATGGTGGGAAGTTATCAGAAGGGATTTTGAGGGAAGGGGTTTATTTGCATATGGAAAGGCAAGGACCAATTAGAGATGGTCATCATGGTTTAGTACACTGTAAATCATGTCACCTTCTTTGAATGAATGACCAAGAGATTTGGTAAGGGCAGGATGTTGTCAATACGGGCTTTAACAAGGTCTTTGACAAAATCCTTCATGGTAGGCTGGTCTGAAAGATAACACCACACAGGATCCAAGGTGAATACAGAATTAGGCTGGTGCTGGAAGTCAGAGGGTGCTAGTGGAGGATTGCTTGGCAGTTTGGAGGTCTGTGACCAGTCATGCATGGCAAGAATCAATGCTGGGTTCTTTGCTGTTTGTCATATGTATTAATGAGTAGAATGAGATTGTAGATGGATTGATTATTTAGCAGATGACACCAAATTTGATGGTACAGTGGAGAGTGAAGGGCGTCTAAGATTACAACAGAATATAGATGAACTTGGAAAGTGGGCAAGGTCAGATGGAATATAACACAAACAAGCGTCAAGTGATGCATTTTGAGAAGTTGAACATATAAACTATATACAGTAAAGGGCAGGATGCTGTGGAGTGTCACTCAATAGATTGACCTTGGACTACAGTTCCATAAAAATGGCAAAATACTGGTTAGGTAATCACACTACAGATTGAATGTTATTAAACTAGAAGAGGTGTAAAAAAAGATTCACAAGGATGGTGCCTAGACACACTGGGTCTGTTTCCTCTGGAGCAGAGACTGAGGAGTGACACGCTAGAGGTTCGTAAAATTAGAAGAGGCGGAGATAGGGCAAAAGTCGCCATCCATGTTAAACTAGAGGCTATTAGTGGGAGCAAGTTTAAAGTGCATCTTCTTCACCCAGTTATTTTCACACAAAGAGTTGCTGCATCTGCCAGTGGAGGGTGAGGGGTCATGGACATCAGATACATCTGGACAGGTACCTGAATGAGCAGTGCATAGACGGATATGGACTTGATACAGGCAAGTGGGATTAGCACAGATGGTTGGCGTACACATGGTGAGCCACAGAGCTTGTGTCTACTCTGCACAACTCTATGACGTCTTTAATGTTAATTTGAAGTGGAAGCAAGGCATCCCAATACTGAAGAAGGGTGACAATCATTTCCAGGGTTTGGAATGTCAGGAACTTTAGAGGTCTAAAGGAAAGGCATCCTAGCCTTTGGTCAAAAGGTGTTTAAGCCTTGAAGCTGCTAGCGATCATAACCAGACTGATTCTTGCTGGGCAACATTTGAATGAACTGAGACCATTATGAAAATTAAGAAACACCATTTTTTGTCTTATACACCCCTAGCACTTACTCTGATTATCTATCTTCATCATTTTCACTCACTGCTGTTCAAAGGGAAAGCAAAATATGACACCTGTTCCATAATCCTTGTTTTGCCATCATAACATCTAATCCTGAAACAAGCGTCCAAATCTATACAATACTTTCTCAGAGTAAAACTGAATCAAGTGGTTTGTTGTTACATTTTCACAATGGATTGGATATTGAAACACAAAAGGAGAGATTAGGACAGTTGATCAACAGCTTAGACAAATTAAAAAGAGGCAGAGAGCGTCGGGAGGGAGCTCCAGAGTCCAGGGCACAGGTACCTGAAAGCACGGCCATCAATAACAGATTCAAATTCAGGTAAGAACTTGAAGCGAGAATTAGGAGAGAAAGATCTCATGAGGATTGTAGGGCCTGGAGGAATTTACAGAAGCTGACAGGGTAAAAACACAGAAATGAAAAAGAAACATGCAAGGTTTAAAAAGCATGGCATTGGTGGACCTGGAGTCATAGGTTCAAAAATACATTATAAAATTCTAATGAAATTGTTAAATTACACAAATACATCTCTTTGATCTCTTCATATTTACCAGGAATCTATGGAGAATTTTAAATCCTACCATGGCTTAAGATAAACCTGGAACCTCCTTGTCTTCTTTCAAATGTGAAAAGTTTCTGGCAAACCTTGTGGGGACATTGTTTTGGAAAGAAGAAATGAAGAAATAGGATATTCTAAGAAGACAAACACAGTGCACACATCCCAGCATCTTGCACCTTCTCTTTGTTGTCTTTAAATAGAATGATAACTGACTCCATCACAATTTCTCAGTTTTAAATCTTCTATGGTATTTTCAGCCCAAACTGAATTTTCCTATGATGAAACAGCTGTGCTTCATTGATATGCCTTGGTGTCAACATCACTGAAGATCTATACTGTGCCCAACATATTGATGCAATTACAAAGAAAGCACAACAGTGACTATATTTCATTAGAATTTGAGGAGACTTGGTATAGCACCAAGCACGCTCACGAATTTCTACAGATGTCCCATGGCATGGCATTCTATCTGGTTTAATCCGCATCTGGTATGGAGGGGCCACTGCACAGGATCTGAAAGAGCTGAAAATCGTTGCAAACTCAGCGAGGTCCATCATGGGCACTAGCCTCCCCGGCGTCAAGGATATTCCAAAAGGCAATGCCTCAAAAAGGTGACACCTGTCATCAAGGACCCCATCACCTAGGACAGGCATGGGCAAACTACGGCCCGGGGGCCATATGCGGCCCGTTAAGCTTTTTAATCCGGCCCGCAGAACTTGATGAAATTATATTAATAAACCTTGTTAACGTTTTTTTCCCCGCAATTCTGGCGTTTTCGCCACAACAAAACTAAATCCAGACTTTGATGCGCTGGCTAAAAAGGGAGACCAACAACACTGTTCCCACTGAAATTAAAAATAAGTTTCTTCGTTGTGTTATGTAAAAAATGCATTTGAAAATATTTTTTTCAATAAGCCTTACATGTTACATGTCATTTCTGTTAAGTGATGGACATGAGTAGTGCGCAGGTGCACGTACGTTCTCAAAATAAAAAATGCGCTCCAGATCAAATAACGCGCTCCGCATACTGGCGCGCTGTCACTGTTCTGTCCTTGTGCTGGTCGTTGTTGAGTTTTGGCACAGGGGACAATTGAATAAGAAGGAGCAGGACAAGTAGACCTGCATCTCCTACCGTTTTTGAAATAAAGACAGTCGGGAGGAGAGTGATGATGATAATATCTTGAAGGATAACAGAATTTTCAGTGCTTTAAAATAATAACTGTTACTATTAAAAAAAAGCTGTATTTTATTCATTTAATTTTCAGTGTTTTAAAAGTCATTTCAATAAATAGCTAAATACCATGGGACTTCAAAGACAGATATTTTGTTGTAATGCATTTGTTCATTTTCAATTGAAATTAAAGCACATGTTTTCTACATATCCCATGATATTTTATTTTCTCTTATGAGGTGTATTACCAAAACACTCCGTCCATCTGCTCCTGGTCCGGCCCCCCTGTCAAATTTTAGAACCCTTTGTGGCCCACAAGTCAAAAAGTTTGCTCACCCCTGACCTAGGACATGCCCTCTTCCCATTGTTACCATCAAAGTGGTGGTACAAGAGCCCAAAGACATGCTCTCAGTGTTTCAGGAACAGTATTTTCCCTCCAGCGCCAAGTTTCTGAATGAACAATTAATCTTTTATTTTTCTCTTTTTGCACTGACGATGATAATGATGATGAAGAAGGCCGGTTCTTTGCTTGCGAAGATCAGGAGGGAAGAAGAGTCCTTTCTTCCCACCTGCGCTGCGTAGGTTTACAGTGACAATTGGGACATGCACACCAATTCCACTCTTTAGGCTGGGGGACGTTCCACAATGGCACAGCAAGCTGCAACAATTGCAGCGACCGCAAGGCTGAAGGTTGAGTATCAGAGTTTCCCATCTCCTAGACAGACTGACTGGCAAGGTTAACAAGTCCGATCTACTCTGGTTTGGAATCGGAGTTGTCCTTCTGCTAGACAGGCTGCCAACCAAGGCTGATGAGCCCAGCCTGCCCACCCAGTTATAGCACTGGACTCTCAGTCGCGCCATGACGTTGCAAACTTCGTAAGAACGGGTACGCGTTGCTATGGGCACAGTGGCCTAGGAGAGGCCACACGCGATGGACCTCCAGCACTGCAAGCCAAACAGTGGTCCTGCAGCGATCAGAGCACCTGGAAAGGAGAGGAGATGGGAGGCGCTTCCCCGTCCTTAAGTGAGCAGGACTTCCAGCCCAGGACTCTTATGTCTTATTGTAACTTAAAGATTTTTGATTTTGTACTGCTAATAACAAAAACAAATGTTACAACATATGCTAATGATATTAAACCTGATTATGGTATCAGGAGCTGCTGAATTTCTGTAAACGTTGTTGAAAAGTGTGCAATCCATTAACCACACTATGAAAAACATTTTACTCTCCCTGTGCAAATATTCCCTGGACCTCTTCATATTTGACCAGGAATCTCTGGTTAATTCTAAATGCTACTATGGCTTTAGATAAATCTGGGTCCTCCTTGTTCTCTTTTAACTGTGAAAGCATCTGGCAAACCCTGTAGGGACCTTTTTTTTGTTAAGGAAGCAGCACATTAACTATTGTACACTAAGGACCCCGAAGGTGTATGCAGAAAGAGCAATGAGACATGCACACACAGTTCGCAAGTATTTGGCTAGTATAAAAAAGTGTTTGTTGTGTTGAATTGAAGTTATAACAGAGCAGAGAAGAATGTGACCACAGGCTTAGATCCCGGTCTATTTAATTGCAGCGTAGTGCGAAACATGCATTTGAAAGAAAATCTGAGTGGAATATCAGCTGTCAATTGTACACACGCCTTCACAATGCAACACAAAGTTTAATTGGCAAAATTAATTTACATTTTAGTGTAGCAATACTGATACATCAAAACAGTCATCGTATGTACAAACTTGTATACTTTTTAATATCAACATGTACTTTAATAATATAATGAATAAACTGTTTAATTTTCTAGTGACTCTAGAGATTCTGCTGGTGCTGGAAAACCAGAGCAAGACAAACTGGAGGTACTCAGCAGGTCAGGCAGCATCTATGGAAATGAATAAACAATCAATGTTTCAGGCCAAGACCCTTCAGCAAAGTTCAAAGTAGATGTATTATCCAAGTAGGTATACTATACACAACCTTGAGATCCATTTCCTTATAAGCAGCCACAAAACAAAGAAACCCAAAGGAACCCATTAAGACTGCCAAACACCCAATGCACAGAAAGAAAATCATGCAAATATTAAAAGTCAGCAAATAACATGGAGATCTGAAGTTCACAAAAGTGATTCCCCAGCCATGAAACCAGTCATCACTGCAGCCAGTCCAGGCCGAAGCCTCAGCTCAGCACAAAGACGAGTAAATCTCGCAAGCATCGAGCCTGTCTCTCATCTCCGACCTGACACCCCGATATTTTCAATCTGGTCTGGGGCTTAAATCCGCCAAACAGTGGGATCTTCCTCATCTCAGGCACAAGCACTGCCTACCACTTCGATATGTTCTCAGGCCTGGCGCCCGCTGCCTCAATTCAGGCTGTATTCGACCTTTCCAATCCGGCCCAGTGCTTAATTCAGACAAACACGGCTTGTTCCTCTCTCGTGTCTGGGCCCTGCCGCCTCTACTCTGCCTCACCTTGATACAACACAACAAACACTTCTTTTATACTCACCTCGCTTTGCCGCTTCGAATCAGGACTGGGAAGGAAGATGGCAATTTAAGAAAGTGGAGGGGTGAGGGGAAGGAGGACAAGCTAGTAGGTGATCGGTAAAGCCAGGGAGTTGGGGGAGGAGGAATGAAGTAAGAAACTGGGAGGTGATAGGTGGAAAAGGCAAAGGTCTTTAGAAGAAGGAATCTGATTGAAGAGAAGGAGGAGGGGGCATGGGAAATATACAATGACCATCTCTGCCTTTAATTTTTCCAACTCAACTATTACAAACCATGAATATCTTCTATAAAAAAGGACCAAATGATCTACTCTTGCTTCTACTTATTTGTCCTTACGCAAGAGGAAATTTTAAAATACTTTAAAGTTTAATCTGTGATTTAAATTACTAGTAAAAATCTTCAATCGTATGCTTTCTTCTTTCCATTGTTTCATCTTATTTTTGTTTTTTTCCTCTGTTAATTGAACTGGGCCAGTTGATGTAACTTCTCCCATTTTAGAAAACCATAAACATCAGTATAATTAGAGCCATGTGGAAAGAGTCAAATAAATAGAAGCTGAAGTTGGGTGATGAGCCACACAGACTTAAAAAGCTCAAAAATGATGTAAACTTCAAAAGAAATTGTAAAAATGCAAACAGCATTTGATGCTTCGGGTAAGAAGGAGACAAGAGACTTTCTAAATGCAAGATCACCCGGGTGGGAACAATTAACTATTTTCATTCTCTTTAGATTTAATGGGCTTTTTTTTCTCCTCATGCTGTTAACTGTGGCTTGTTATGAAATACCACAATCATAATGCTTGACTAAGCTTCAAAATCATCTTGGGTAGAAAGTTTCCCCACAGCTCTCTGCACTCATTGGCCACTTTATAGCACTAGGCCCCTCCTGTAGCTAATAAAGTGGCCGCTGAGCATATATTCATGATCTTCCGCTATGGTAGCCCTACAAGGCTTGACGTGTTGTGTGTTCAGAAATGCTCTTCCGCACACCTCCGTTGTAACACACGATTCACTGGATGCTTTCTGTTTTCTGCACCATTCTCTATGAATTCTAGAGACTGTTGTGCACGGAAATCCCAGGAGATCAGCAGCTTCTGAGATACTCAAACCACCCTGTCTGGCACCAATGATCAAAGTCACTTAGATCACATTTCTTCCCATCCTGACATTTCGTCCGAACAACATTGAACCTCTTGACCCATAACTGCATGCTTCTGTGCATTGAGAGACTGCCACGTGATTGGCTGATTAGATATTTGCATTAATGAGTAGGAGTACCTAATAAAGTGGCTACTGAGTGTTTATTCAGCCGTCTCCATTTTTCACAAAAGCTATGGGTCATGATTATCAGCACAGTTATACGACTCCTCAGCTGCTGGTGAAGCATTGTGATCAACTGACAGCGACAATTTTTATTCTGAATTGAATCACATTATCAGTAATTACACATTTCAACACTCTGTCCATAATTTTGTTGGCATGCCATTAACTATAATGAAAAATAGGCGCTTCGCTCCTTTTCAGTGAAAATGCAGCATTTATGTCCATGCTCCTCCCGAAAGGCCTTGGCATATGGATAGAATTTACCTCTTAGCACAGTCTCTGATTATGACTCAATCTGACTCCACATCTGGGTTTAAGATGGGCGTGAGTCAGCTTCACCCTCGTACATCAATCAAATCTCAGAAACAACAGCTGCAGGAGGGAAGATTAGAGATGTGCCTGCATATGCATTCACGCACTTTGGTGATGCTGTCAAAATATTGTCCTTGCTTAAGATACATCAATTGAGAAAAGCAGCTTGACTTCATTTTGACTTGCACTTTAACACTGAAACTACCCAAGCGCCTGTACCATAGATGCAGGTTAACTTTACTAGTCAGAAACCTGGGAATGTTTGATCTGCTAGGTGCACTACCATGGATATTTTGACAAGGTATCTTCATTTTGAGAAGAAGACTGAAGATAGCTTGACAATATTCATGACCTGAAGACAAGCTAAAAACAACAAATTCCTTTCCCAGGAGGAATTGTGCAGCTGAGGGGATACATGGGATAGCAGTTTTTTAATGAGTTTTGATATCTCTGATGTATCTTTCCACAAAACAAACTTTGCTTAGTCTGTAAAAATTACTCTGACAAACAGACTGAATATAATTTGCTGGACTGGCATCATCTCTTTTTTATTAGACTCACTGACATCTGGCTTTAGAGAAGGAATTCATTGCTGCTTTTTCCTCCTGTGTAGTCACATAAACAGAAAACATACTACTCATATATTATTTGATCTTGTCAGCACAGTGAAAATCAATGACAATAATTTTCCAAAATACATGCTACAGTGAACACTGCTCAAAAGTTTCTGTAATTCTTAGAACACACGTTGGAGCTTCATGGTATCATGAAAAGAACAATATAAATAGAAAGAGAAGAGATTCTGCAGGTGCTGGAAATCTAGAGTAACACACTCAAAATGCTGGAGGAATTCAACAGGTCAGGCAGAAAGGAATAAAGACAACAACATTTTGGGTTGAGGCTCTCTGAAGACCCGATGAAGGCCAAGTTTGCAGACAATACGAAGATAGGCGAAGGGAGAGATAGTGTTCAAGAAGTGGGGAGACTGCAGATGGACCTTGACAGATTGGAAGAATGGACAAAGTGTAGGAGGAATACAGTGCAGAGAATTGTATGGTCATGCCATTTTGCAGAAAGAATAAAGGAGTAGACTATTTTCCAAACAGGTAGAAAATTCAGAGTCGCAAAAGAACTTGGAAGTCCTTGTGCAGGATTCCCTAAAGATTACCCTTATCTAAGAAAAGATACGCTGGCATTGGAAAGCGTCCAAAGATTGATATCTTCTTGATTTGTCAGGGCCCCAAAGGTTTTGGGGAGAAGGTATGAGAATGGGGTTGAAAGGGATAATAAATCAGCCAGGATGAAATGGTGGAGCAGACTTGATGGGCAAATGTCCTAATTCTATTCCCATGTCTTACAGTGTTAAGGTCTTTTCATACTTGTCAACAGGTTAAAAATTTTCAATGTTCCTCTCATAAATAGAACACAGCCATCTGAAACCAAAATTCACAGCAATGATTTTGGTAATCAGTTCCTATCCATTGAATAGAAATTGCAGCTGCAAAAAGAGGCAGGCACAAAAACAAATTAATTATTTTTCAGGAGTAATATGAAAGGGACAAATAAGCAGCCCATTATAGAACTTAACTGATCAAACTTTCCTCTGAATTCTGAATAGGAACACTGAGAAAAACCAAGCAGCATAGAATTGCAGGGCCCAATTAATATCATCCAATTTTCTCGAATAATTTCAAACCCTGTGTGATGCCAATGGAAACACCACTGCCTCTCAGTAAAGATCAGGAGGTGAACCGATTTGAAAGAAGCCCAGTACATACACGTTGTATCTTGATTGAGTTACTTTAAGGGAAGATGGAAGACAAATTGAAAATCTTTTTGCAAAGCTGCTTTCACAATATTGTTCTCAATCCAACAAAAGTGACCAATCAATTTTCCTT
Source organism: Hemitrygon akajei (assembly GCF_048418815.1). Taxonomy (NCBI): domain Eukaryota; kingdom Metazoa; phylum Chordata; class Chondrichthyes; order Myliobatiformes; family Dasyatidae; genus Hemitrygon; species Hemitrygon akajei. The sequence goes on along the minus strand of NC_133129.1, from coordinate 162,324,795 downwards.
TGAGTGAAAGCCATCCAAAATTACCAAATCACTACTACTAATTTCATGAGCTGGAACGGAGTATTTTAGCTGAAAGCACTGAAATTAGATAATTGAGAGATGGGCAGTTTTTCTGATCAATCTTGCCTTACCCCCCCACCCTTACTACATCTGTTGGAACATCAGAAAACTCAAATAATGCCTAATCCCTATGATGGCACTCTGCAGGGAAGAAGCAAAGCAGCTAATTAAACTGAAAAGTTGAATCATAAATTGATTTTTGGAATACGCTGGCTGCTCAAGGGACAAGATTTCTTAGAACGTGGTGTTCTGCCATAAATCCGTGCCTCTCAGTCAGACTTTTACCAAAGATCCCTGTCTTTATAAAGCACTTCAGATACATTTGTAAGTAACTTTATGTTACTTGCAACCAAGAGGAGATATAATGAACCCATGACCTTGTGTTGCGATATCATGTCAAGAAAAGACATTGACACAATAGATTCTGCATATGCCGGAAATATTGAGTACCACACACTAAAAGCTAAAGGAACTCTACAAGTCAGACAGCATCTATGGAGAGGAACAAACAGGTAGAGGACCCTCCCCTCAATGTTAGCAAAACAAAAGAGCTGGCCATTAACCTCAGGAAGAGGACAGTGCACACACTCCCGTTTATATCAATGGTACTGCGGTCAAGAGGTTTGAGAGCCTCACGCTGAGGAGCAAACCTCACCAATTGCCTATCCTGGTCCAATCACAAAGATACCAAGGCCATGAATGCTCACCAGCATCTGCTTCCTCAGGTGGCTAAAGAAATTTGGCATGTCCCCTCTGACCCTCTCCAATTTTTTATCAATGCACAATAGAATTCACATCTGGATATACCTAAGCTTGGTATGGCATACTCAGCACAACAGAGAAAGCAGCTTCCCTCCATGGGCTCTGTCAACATTTCTTGCTGACTTCATAAGGCAGCGAACATAATCAAAGAACTCCTCCTGCCCCACCCCTCCCCATCACACCATCGGGGAGAAGATACGAAAGCTTGAAAGTACATACCAGCAGGTTTAAGGACAGCTATCCCAGTGTTATAAGATTATTGAATGGTCACCCAGTACAATAAGATGCACTTTTGACCTCACAATCTACCTCATTATTATGACCATGCATTTTATTGTCTGCCTGCAGTGAACTGTCTTTATAACTCTAACACTTTATTCTGCATTCTGTTATTGTTTTCCCTTAGACTATGTCAATGCACTGATGTACTGAAATGATTTACAGATGGCATGCAAAGCAACGATTTTCATCGTACCTTAGTACATATAACAATAACAAATAAATTTCTCCTCCTGGAAATAGTATATAAATCGATTTAAGGTGAGATTAGATTTGGTATGAGTTTATTTGCAACACATACTGAGATGCACTGAAAGGCATTTGTTTTGTGTGCCATCCAGAGAGATTCCAGCACATAATTACATCAAAGACAATGTCACAGATGCCTAAGGTTACTACTTAAGCGCATTTTTCTGAAGTAATGTTTCTTGGACCTTTCAGAAGATCCTGACAAGTCTTTCACTGGTACTTTCCATGTTTTAACTATATCCTTGCTTGATTAGGAGCAAGCATGAGATATCATGGAAGAGATGCAGGTTTATGCAATCTGGCTGTTAGCAAGCAACAAACATTGTGTGTGTATGCACGTCACTGGTATTACACTGTTAGCCCATCGTGCATGGAGTCTTCAAGTTCTGTCATCTTCCCATGCATCATCTTTCAGGCTCTGACTAATGGTACACATGGTCCATCACCTCTTGCGAGATGGTGCAAGTGACACTGTCTTTGATGGCTATCCAGGAAAAGATATTGGGCAGGATCTGTTATTTTACATCCGCCTCTGGTCACTTTTGGCAGGATATGAAGGACCATGAGGGGAAGGGACAGATAAAATCTGAATCATTCCAAAAATCTCATCTACAAAGAGAAATTGTCTTATTCTCCTTGAGGCAAATAAGCATTAATAAGAATTGGATAAGCCTGTTGTGTTAAGGAGATGTAGAAGATCATTAATTGAACAACAATCTGCAGATGCTGATAGTCTGAAACAAAAATGAAAAATGCCAGAAACATTCAGGAGGTTGGGCAGCATTCGTGATGGGGAAAACACAATTAATGTCTGAGGTAAATGACCTTTCAACAGAACCGGTTAAATGAGAAAACAAGCATGCATTTAATTGTAGTGTGTGGGAGAGATGAAAAGAATGCCTGTACAGGGAGAAGATCAAGATAGGTAATAGATCAAGTTTAGGTCACAGAATTGCCTTCTCCATCATCAAGTTCACAAATGAATCAGGGCTGATGGGGGGGGGGGGGAATAAAAACACACTGGCACTGTAAAGTGCAGAATGTAGCAGCCGCAGGAAACACAAAAAAACAAATTGTTTGTTCCATATACTTCCTTTTTATAGAGGAGGCCATTTTAGACCATTGACTCAATGGCATAGAACTCTCAATCCCATTCTAACATTTTCTCCCAGAACAGATGAGAAGGTGGGAATGTCTCCTCACATGCCACTCAATTGACACCCTATCCCCCACCTCCATGAACCTCTGACTCTCTCACTCACTAAAATACTAGAGAAATTTAGAACAGCCAATTCAATCACCAACCTGCCCTTTCCCCGACACAAGAGAGGATGCCAGAGCAATCAAGAGAAAACCACCTTCAGTGCCTTTACAACACTACGAGTTTTGAACACACACCTCATGATTTTTATTTTGCCTCAATATCTACTTATCCTTTAAGGTAAAGGAAAAGAAAAGGTGTTACTATGTAGCATGCTCTGGCAATCCGGACAATTTTATCATCTCAGTCTGTCTGTCTGCCTTCTTGTTATGCTTTCTCTGCCCTTCGTTTCCTTATTTGGTGGATTAGACAACAATAATCAGATAATATAACCCGAACAAACTTACATTCACAAGTCCTGATGAAGGCTCCACCCACATCATCGACCGCTTATTCCTCTCCATTCCTGACCTGCAGAGTTCCTCCAGCATTTTGAGTGCATTACTCTGGACTTCCAATATCTACAAATCTCCTGTGCGAACCTAATAAAGCAGATCTCTGAGTTCTAGCCTGATCTCTAAAGTTGTCTGTGAAGAGCTTCTACATTCTTTCAGTAACTGTATGGACTTCCCCTGGGTTCTCCACAAGTACTGACCGGTAGGTTAATTGTCCTCTGTAAATTGCCCCTGCAGTGTAGCTAAGTGATTGAATCCTGGGCTGAGTGGAACTATCTCACTACTTCTTTTAGTTCTATTTTTGCCCAACTTATTTAATTTATTATATATAAAATTGTTCAATTTAATGTCGTGAGAAAGTGAGACACATGCACACCACACACTTGCCATAAAGCAGTTTTTATTTTATTATGTATTGCATTGTACTCTGCTGTTAAAAGATTTCATGACCTATGTCGGTGACACTAAACTTGATTCAGATATGGGGGTAATCAATTGAAATTGGTGTTGGATTTGTTGGAAGGTCAGTACAGGTTTGATGGGCTGAAGGGCTTATTTCCAAGCTATAAACTTTAGTTCACCGCAGTCCTTTTAAGAATTGTGCTGCATTATCATTGCCTCACTTTCATGGCTGTACATGTAGTAGGTGAATACAGACCGACCTGAATAATTAAACCATAACAGCCATTAGGACTGCGGTACTTTGAAAACAGGGAAACAAAATACAACCAATGGGTACTGAAGGACACAGAGGCCATAATTTTCCCATGAGTTTAAACATTATTTGCCCTGAAGCAAATGTCATGTATTTCCATCACACATAGAGAAAGCTACATTTATTATCCTTCTTCTCAACCACTGAGCAGAGATGGTAAATGGAAAATAATCACAAAATGTCTGATTATTTTGCAGATAATAATAGAGCTCATTGTTTATGCCTCCTGGATTCACATTTTACTAATGATTTTGATTTGAGGTCTTTTTGCTACTGTGCCAGGGATCAAGACTTCAGTCACAGGATGGACTGCTGAATTTGTTGTGCTGGGCTTTGTACTCTTCAGACTTGAGAGGAGTCACAATACCGGGTCAGAAGTGATTAAGGATTTTAGTTATGGATCAAAGCCAGGGGAAGAAGATTGATTGAGCAGGACAACAGTTGGGTGCAAAGCAAACAGGAATAGAATAAAATTGCAAATTTTCTAGTTCTTTGAGCACCTCATGGAAATTTGACACAGACTTTCCATCAACACTAGAAATATGGTCCTGGTGTGAAAATTGCCTCAATGATGTCAGCAAGAGCACAGTGGCCAAAACAAAATGGCTATCAGCTCCTATTGATCCTGCACAGACTTTTAACAGACTCCAACCATCTCAGGTTGCTCCACAGCAGTCTACAGCCTCATAGCTTAAACTACATAATGCACACACTTAATAATAAAGAGCATTCTTCAACTTTCCATGACATTTCTGCAATCAGAACTAACTGCCAACATGTACTTACCAGCACATAGTGTCGCACATGCTGGATGACACGGAAATAGATCACAGGCCTCAGGGAAATGCTGGGATTAACTGGGAGAAGGCACAGCAGAGCACAGTACATCAATGATCCAGCAATTTACAGAGAGGATTTTATCTGTGACGTCTGCAAGCTGGACTTCACCGCAGTAGTCCTCCTGAGTAGCTGTGATAAAATGCAACCTCAAATACGAGATCGCATTCATCAAGTGCAAACCAAATTTAATTCCCAAATTCCAGCTTGCAGCACTGCTGCATATCTCTTTAAATCTGGATCCTGAGGGGGGGGTCACTCCTCAGACAAATGCAGGCAGTATGGTGATACTGAAACACCTCAACACGTTTGGGAGCATTGAAGCACACACAGTGCACCTTTAAGCCTGAAACACACAGCAGATTTTAATGAGGGCCGCTTTTTAAAAGTGCTAGCCTTCTATTCAACGCTATCTTAGCACATCTACAATGCAGAACAGGAATTTCTAGGCTTTTCTGTTTGTGGTTGATGAGAGGAAAAGCTATTGTATTTATGAATGCGATTTTCTACACCGTGTTTGTCCAAATACAATAAAACAAAATCTGAAGACAAGCACATTGGCTATTAGAATGAAACTTCCATCAAAACTCACATCTAAAGGTACTGTAGAAGGCAAACAGAAATAGATCACTTTTAGAAAAACAGTACTTGAAGTGAGAAATTTCAACCATAGACTTAGTAATGATTTCAGTTGCTGCCTAAGCAATTAGTCAACACAAGCCAAACATCAGTACTGTATCCTTGCAAGTGCTACACCTACCCCTAAACCTCCTCCCTCACTAGCTTTCAGGCCCCAAACAGTCCTTCCAGGTGAGGCAACATTTCACCTGCAAGTCTGCTGGGGTCATCTGCTGAATCCGGAGCTCCCTGTGTAGCCTCCTGTGTACAGGGGAGACCGTTTCACCAAGCACCTACACTCCATCTGCCAGAAAAAGCAGGATCTCCTAGTGGCCACCCTTTTAAATTCCACTTCCCATTCCAAATGTCAGTCTATGGCCTCCTCTACTTCACCAGGAGGCCACACTCAGGTTGGAGGACTAACACTTTATATTCCATCTGGGTAGCTTCCAACCTGATGGCACAAACATCAATTTCTCGAACTTCCAGTGATCCTCCCCACACCATTCCCCATTCCCAGTTCTCTCTCTCACCTTATCTCCTCCTCATGTGCTTATTGCCTCCCTTTGGTGCTCTTCCCCCTTTTTTCCTTCCATAGCCTTCTGTCCTCTCCTACCAGATTCCCCCTTCTCAATCCCTGCATCTCTTTCACCAATCAACTTCCTAGCTCTTTACTTCACCCCTCCCAGTTTCACAGGTCATCTTGTGTTTCTTCCTCTCCTCCCCCCACCTTCTAGCCCTGGCTCATTTTTTTCTAGTCCTGATGAAGGTTGTCAGCCAGGAACATAACTGTACTCTTTTCCATGGCTGCTGCCAGGCCTGCTGAGTTCCTCCAGCATTGCTTGGATTTCCAACGTCTGGATTTTCTCTTGTTCGTGATCGATATCGTACGCATGTTTTAAACCCAAAAATAAACAAAGCACGGATTGCTTTGAATAATTTTCATTTGCAAGTGGAATCATCAGTTCAGTGCTCCAGAAATTATCGTGGTCTTTGCAATGTTTCTTGCGACCAACAGTTTCAGGTCCATATCACTTCAGGACAGATTGGAGTAGAAATTCTCCACACCAGATTAACACATTCTTTGAGGTTCTGCCCACGAAAATGATTTCTCAAGACAAAGCATTTCCTCTTTTGAAGCTGTAATTTTACCCAATTTACAATGCTCCACAAAGCATACTATGCAAATGTTGGAAGAAAATATGTACATTAATACAGAGGTTGAGACCACCCACATTTTCAATACGGTTTACGTATTTAGCAATTCAGGGGCTAGTAGGCCATTCTGGCCATTCGAGCCGTCCCACAACCCCAATTAATCCCAAACTACCACTGGACAATTCATGACGACCAATTAACCTACCCAGTACATCTTTGGACTGTGGGAGGAAACCAGACCACCCACAGAAAATCTGCACATTTCACTAAGGGGACGTACAGAGACTTCTTATAGAACAGCGACAGAATTGAACTCAAACTCCAGAACACCACAACCTGTAATGGTAGTGGGGACTCAGGAAATTTTTGAAACCTGTTCCAAGTGCGACTCCATTCAGTTCTTAATTATCTGACTTAATTAGGTTTAGATCAATATGAATTTTTAATAAGCTTTCCATTCTCCACTAATGTTGATAACAGCAACTGAAATCCTCCTGAAAAACTTATCAATTGCATTTTAAAATACGAATCAGAGGCTTTCATCTGCATCGACATAAAAGATAACAGTTTAGAATTCTGTCTATTTGTAATATTTGAGATATATAGCCAATTCACACAAAATGCTGGAGGAACTCAGCAGGTCAGGCAGCATCTATGGAGATGAACTAACAGATGATGATTTGAGCCAAGACCTTTCTTCACTCAGTCCTGAAGAAGGGTTTCGGCCCAAAACGTCAGCATGTTTACTCATTTCCATAGATGCTGCCTGACCTATTGCGTTCCTCTAGCATTTTGTGTGTATGTGGACTTCTAGCAGCTGCAGACTTTATATATCCAATTGTTGCATTACTGGCAATCAGTGTGGATCAAAATGCTTTAATCTTTGTTTTGTATTGCACCAAATCTCAAATACAAAGGCAATGCTGCCTGTGTTACACAGAACTTGAAATACAATCAGATGGCTATCAGCCTCACAATTCAAATTCAGCAGGATTTCAAAATTTGCGTTGGGATTTTAATACTTTTACTCCAAATTGAAACCAGATTCAATCACTCTGCATAGCACATAGCTGGAAATTCATAATCAGTTCAGGTTTGGAAATAAATTTGCATCCGTGCTCTGCAGTGAGCTATCTTACACCCTGATCAAGAAAAAATGTCTGTCACTCAATCATCACATCCTGACTTCACCATTCCCACTACTGTTATATCGCTTAGAGAGCTACCCTTCCAAATTTATAATGACACGGTGTAATGAGGAACAGTACTGTTGAGAATGGGGAGCTAAAACAGAAATCCAGGCAAATTAAAAGTGGGTGGGGGGTGGAACACTGCCAGGTAGAATGTGGAGAAGTAGGAGATTATCCACATTTCAACGTTATACAGCTGTTGTTGACTCATTGCGTACAGAATGCTTTCTCTTATACTAAATCCAAACTTGCAGCAAAACCAGGTGGGCAACACTTGCTGAGAGTTGGCCTGGAATTGTACAATGACCAACAGTTTCGAAAAGGAAAACAGAACATATTTGATTACTAAATCTCTTAAAGAAAACCCAATTATGCATCAAATCTGCAGGCAAAGCTCCATTCCAAACTTGCAGAACGGATTCTTAACTTGCAAATATATGTGGTTTGGTGTACGATAAAGCCTGTAGGCAGAACACAGCAAGAGTGACCCCCGAGTGTGAGGTCTGTCCTGTTAGGGCAAATTCTGGAGTCACGGTATATAGCAAAATATTAACTCCAACAGTAGATTTTAATGTGAACTGCTGATTGTATTTAAAATGCAGCTCAGAACAATGGTCTTCCTGGAGCCGCAGACTGGGGTTGATTGCAAACTGAGGCTACATCCACACTAGACCAGAATTTCAGAATTTTGAAAACGCCAGTTTCGTGCTGAAACGATAGGTGTCCACACTATGCGTTTTTGAAAATATCTCTATCCACACTGAAACTGAGATTTTGGTGAATCTCCTCCTCCTGCGCAGGACACATCTACCGGAAACAAGCGACATATTTGTTGTCGAATCTCGCCGTAAAAGTGCTCGTCAGTGTAGTTAGACTAGAAAAACTTAAAACGACGGACAGCTGTTGGCTCTCGCACAGGAGGACCTAAAACTTAAAAAAAAAACAAATACTGGAGCGTACGGAGGCAACCAACAGGGAGTTCACAGACAGATTGACCCGGCTGACGACGAACATTGAAAAACTGACGAACTCTGTTGCATTGATAAACCACCTTGTTAAATGTATAAAACATGTCTGCATCAGAGTTATCTTGTATTTCCATACAATGTTACATTAGGATGTTACACATCTATCGTCAGAGAAGTACTTGCATAAATACCGTAGATTCCGGATTTTAAGCCGCTACTTTTTTCCCACATTTTGAACAGCTTTGAACACTGCGGCCTTTAATACAGAGCAGCTAATACATGTTTTTTTTTCATTCCGCCAAAAACATTTTGCCTCGTAACAGTAGACCAATAAAATTGATGAGTAGTTCACAGAGGTCCAATGAAATTGTACGATAAATCAAGCGCACTTTCACAATTAAATTATTGTAAATCAGTCATTTGTACTCACCCTCATCAACATGGAAAACACTCGAAGAAAAGCACTGTGCTGCCTTTATGGCAGTTATTTAGTTTATAATATTTTCGCTTAGTAATTCATTTTCTAGTTAAAGTTAGAAGAGTTTTAACTATATTTGTTTTCTGTACTACATCGCGGGATGCTATGACGTCACACCCGGTTTCGCCGCGTCTTGTGGGAAAACGCCGGTTTGCGATAAACGGGACGGCGGGGGGGAGCGGCGGAGCGAAAACGCTGCTTTTAAGTTAAAGGCGATCAATAACTTTTCCTGGTAGGCTGCAGTATATATACTTTTTACCAGTCGTTAGGAGATATTGGAATGTTGTTCAGTAAAGAAGTATACGCAACGTATATTTAAAAGTAGCCGCGTTACAGGCACGGTTCGAAAAAAAGCATTTGCAATATGTATTTGTTTTTGTTACCATATGGATTTAATTAAAAGTTAAAAAATCCTCACGTGTAATATCTTTCTGTGTAAATATCTCATATTACAACGTGGGACACCTGCGGCCAAAAATCCGGTGCGGCCTAAAATCCGGTGCGGCCTGTACAAGTAAAAAATTGATTTTATTTCTAAAATTAGAGCCAGCGGCTTTTAATCAGGTGCGCTCTGTAGTCCAGAATCTACGGTAGGTAAACCACCTTCATACCAGCAAGGACAGAAAACAGGGCAAAGTGAGTATACTTATTTATTCAGTAAGTTATGGGTCAAAGTATTTGGCTCGTTGCCGTCTGTTCTGAAATTGTTAGGTTGCGTTCAAGAAAACAAAGAAATAGCGCGCTGCCGTCTGACAGCGTTTTCAAAAGTCTCCGGTTACCCCGTCCACACTGATCTGCCCGAGCAGCGTTTTCAAAAATACCCACCCTTGAAAGCGTTTCTAAAAAGCTCCGGTTTCGGGGGACATAAGCGCCATTTTAGTGTGGACGGAGGGTAAAAACGAAGAGAAAAAGCTTCGGTTACGGATTTATCCAGCATAGTGTGGATGTAGCCTGAGAAAGACCCATACTCCTGAGACATCTGCATATGCATGAATGCAGCTCAGATACTTATTTTTGTGTGTGTTGGTGTGAAGATCTAGGTGTTTGAAATAGTGTGTGACTCAGAGGAAGCATTACGAATGCATTGTAACTATAGAAATAATCCCATTGCTACCTTGTCCTGACGAAGGGTCACAGCCCAAAACATCAACTGCTTATGCGAGTGGGAGCGAGAGAGAGAGAATATATACATATTTAAAACATTGCATTATACACGCACACACATTAACAGCATATGGTTGTGTGCATTAACTTGACAGAGCCAAATCTTGTCTTGTTTCTAGCCTGCAAATCAGATCCAGTTGGATGGATACATAAACCCGTCAGAGAGTTCTTCAGGAGATATCACCAGTGTCAATTCATCATTGGAGAGACCCACTAATTATGATGGTAATGTTGTGTAATGATGTGTATGAATAACTTACAATTAAGTAATTCAAATATTCCACCTATGGGTTTTCTTACATCTAAAGCTACTTTGATGAGACAGAACAACACAAACACAAGATGCCGGAGAAACTCAGCAGGTCAGGCAGCATCTATGGGAGGGAAATAAACAACGTTTGTGGTGACATCCTTCACCAAGACTGCTGAAGAGAAGTCGAAGACACCACAATAAGGTAGGGGGAAGGGAAGGAGTAGTGTCACAAGAAATTGTCCCTCAATTATACTCTTCTATGATTCTCGATATTTCTGAACATGCAGCCGTTCAGGCATCTTTTTGGGTGGAAACAACCCACGAACAATGGCTTAGGTCTTCTTCAGGACCTAGAGCTCCTACAGTAGGATTCTGTTGACATTTCTGTGTCAAACTATTAAATCTCAGTTTTATTCAAGCTTGAAGCCATGGGGTTCTGCTTGAATCAGTGTTGCTTTCAATTCTCTTTGTTCCTTGCCAAGAAAACAACAGTGCTTTATGCATTATTTCTGCATTTTTAGGATTAAATGTTGAACCACAAAAAAGAGATGCAGAATGATGGTGACAGGCCTCCCAGATGATCATACTAAATCCCAACCCTCAGGGACCATGATCAAGCTCTCCATTGACTTCAATGATCCAAATCTGCCTTTGTGCATACATTCAGTTTGTTGTTTTTCATCACAACTGCATCCTGCTGGAAATACAAATGAAAGTCGGCACGTTAAAGCCTGACAACATAGTGAGAAAATTAGATCTCCAGGGAGAACGATTGGGAGCTTAATTACATACACCAAGGTCAATTGTTACAAAGACTTACATTTATGGAGCATCTTTCACCACAGTCATCTCACAGTCTGAAAGTAGGTAAAGAATTACTTTTGAGTTACAATCTGTGTCCAGCAAAATCCCACCAACAATGTGATAATTATCAGCCACAGTGACAGTGGTTGAGGGATTAGTCAGGGTACCAGATGGACTTACCCATTCTGTTTCATAGCAGTACCATGGAGATCCCTTAAATTCATAACAGAGGTTGCAGAAATCCCTTATACTGTTCGCAATAAAGACAGACCTAACTTTGGGTTTGGAGGGCCACTTTAAGCTTCAATTACAAGCCCCTAGGCCAAAATGATTGCTGATACTTCCATGTGTGTAATACCTCTGTGCAGAGGCCAGTGATAGCATCAATGAACAATGCCCAATTAGACTAATGTGCATAATTCTCCAATCACTAGTCCTTCATCGATCACTGAGCCTAAATAACTGGATCTTCCTCCCGCACTGCGGAAGTACCTTCTTGAGAAGGGCTGCATCAGATTCTCAAGGACAAATGGTGTTTCCAAACCCATCTGCAGATTTCTGATAGAAACCCTTCCACTCATCTACCCCCTGAACAAACCTATGAGCCCCCTTCCCTTGCACTAGTGATCACCAACCCGTCGATCGCGATCGTCTGGTTGATCTTTGAGACTTCCCCAGTAGACCCCGAAAAAAAATCAAAAATAAATAGACAAATACTGTCGAGAGATTGTTTCCGGGTTGCGGGGTTTAGTTCCGTTCTTTCTGCCCAGTGCGCATGTGTGTAGCTCCCCGCACTACACGGTGTAATTCAACACGTACAAACAAGCTGGATGAACTCAGCAGGTCGGGCAGCGTCCGTTGAAATGAGCAGTCATCTGGAGATTTATTTTCCTCAGTTATTGAGTATTATGTGTACTGCTCTGGAGAAATGTCATCTCTTTGACGGTATACATGCATGTAAGTCACATGATAATAAATCTGATTTGACTACAGGACTGTAGTGAATAGAGAGTTATACTTTTGCTCATCCCAGCTGTGCCACTTTAGAGCAAAACAAAAACAATATCTTTGTGAACACACCCAATGTTCAGTATCTGGAGACATTTCCCAGCCACGCCAAACCTGGAGCCACTTGAAGATTCAGCAGAGAGAAAAAAAAAAATTGCCCTCATCAGGTAAAGTGGTGCCACCATAACAGAAATGCTTTGTAACAATTGTCACATGTTATGGAAAAGAGAAACAAGAGTCCATAGAGCGTTGTAAAATTCAAATTTGTCATACCACACTATGCAAAGGGCTAAAAGGGAACAGCAGAGGCATATACATCGGACAGTGCGTCTTGAGTTACAAGCAGTGAACTGTAACTCAACTCCATGACCTTACGACAGAGAACCAAATTCTGAAACCCAAACTCAAAACAAGCTGCCAAAAATCCTAATAGACCTTTTGGCACAATGTTATTTAGTTTTGCAGAACAAATTTTCGCAGAATTTTGAGAACCTCTACAGCAAGTTAAATATATGAAACTAGATTTGAAAGACATGGGAAATGCAAATAAACTATCCTGGACATCATTAGCTATCTATCAGAGTGGCAATGCTTTATTTTTTTATTTGTACCTTTAATAAAAATGTTATAATTCAACTCAGCCTGTCACAGTGTAACAGCTATTTGATAGGCTGCTTCACAGCTTCTGCAGTCTGGATGCAGTCCTGATTTCCAATATTGTCTGTGGGCAGTGTGCATGTTCTCCCTGTGACTGCTTGGACTTTGTTATGGTACTTCTATAAAGCTGATGGCTTAGAGAGAACAAGTTACAGAGAAAATAAGTGGGTGAACAGAATTTCCTTATGAACCTGCACAGGCTCAATGTCGCAAAGAAACGTGGAGTATTTAATAATTTAAAGAAAAATGTCTTTATTCAGTGGAGAGATGGCCAAGAGCGAGATGAATTTATGGCCAAATAATGCAATAGACCACAGGCATCAGCCAGCAACTTAATAATTAATCTATTACCATTCTAACTCTGGCCAAGATCAGCAAATCCAATGTTTGAACAATGCTTTTTATTTCTTCATGTTTTGACATAACATCAAGAGTATCCAAAAAAAAGATGTGAAATAGAGATTCAGATCAATGTTAATTTTTATTTTACTTTGTGATCATACCCCAAAATCCTGCAGGGCTTTCTTTAAGCACACTTCTAGCTACTTGAACAAATACTGATATAATAATATTTCAGATGGTAGGAGAACCAATTAGTTTCAGATTACTTTCAAGTGCCAAAGTCTGAAATCTTAAAGGATACTAAACAGGATATATAAAAAAGGAAGAATGTAAAGTATAAAAAATACTATTGCTTAGTTATTTCAGATAATATCACTGTAAATATTATGTGGAATATATGTGTTTGAATTTGTAGCCTCCTTTCTCAAAAAAGTAACAATTTCAAAGTAAAAACTGGAACGGCTATCAACTTTAAATAGTTATTGCCTATGTTGATGTATGTTTCCTAGTGTCATCAAATACTTGACATTAATTACACAAGAGCTAATTACAAAGATGCTGAGAGAACAGAAAAGTTCTCCTGTCATCGGCAATGCCATAGTTCATATGTGCAGATTCAGTGTATTTTATTGGTGACATTCATCTCTTACAAAGAATTCCCTTGCTCCTGCATTCATTGCGTGTTGAAGTGACCCATTAACAGGTTGCAGGTGTATCCTACCTGACAATTTGTAAATCTGGTTAAGCATTTGCAATGAATTACATATAATAAATCAAACCAACTTGTATCTTAACAGAAGAAAATAGTGAAAACTTTAGCTTCCATGCAACAAAGAATCATTTTCCCCCACAAATCCCCCAGATTTTTTTTTAGGAATAGTCAATCCTCATGGTGCAATTGGTAAATATTTAGGGAGGAAGAGGGAAGACACCCTCCAATCATTACACCCAAGTTTTTTCTGGGGTGCAATTGTTGAAATAGTGGAAGAATTGATGGTCATTGTGCTGTAAAAGGGTTTTACCAAGGCAGCAAATACTGTTGGAAATAGCTGACTTGTTTTATGAAGTCATGGACTTAAATGTAATCTTAGTTATACCAATTTTAGGGTAGAAAATAAACAAATATCACCAATTCACCAGGGCTTTGGTTTAGGTCCAGGAATACCTAGCAACACATTCTATATTTTTTTCTCTCATCATGTTTCCATAGTTCCATTTGACTTAGTTGACCAGTTGGGCCACTGAGTTTAAGAAGGTTCATAGAGCAATCCCATCTCCCCCAGTCTACCTCCTACAATCAATTCTGCCCACTCTATCAACTCCTCCCAAGTCCTATCACATTCGGGACAATTTATAAACTACCAACCTGCACAACCTTGGAAATGTGACAGGTAATTAGAGCAGATAGAATAAACTGCTTGAGTGGGTGACCTCCCGACTCCCACAGGAATAACGTACACGTTCCACTCAAACTGCAGCTGAGGTCAGGACTGAAATCTTGGCATGGACGCCAGCTAGAACTGATGGCCCCTAAAAAGGTGATTTAGATTTAGATTTATCAATCACATGGAGATGATCATCTGAGGATGTGTTGGGACAGCCTGCAAATGGAGCCTCATGTTCCGGTGGCCACACTATGTTCTGCAGAACAATATGCAGCTGACGTATACAATTAGCAACGACAGCCAATTAAAACCCCTCCCCCCCTCCACACACACACGCCAACAACCCCTGGACTCGCAGACATTGGTTTTCCAACCTCCGGACTCTGCCCCGCCCAGGGGCTGAAATCTTTGAGCAGAGACTTCCAGACTCGTTGGAACACAGAGCTTCAACCTTCAGTCTTTGAATTTCGGACTCACTGACCTCTGGACTTCGACCCCAGGACTCACCGATCACGGGCATTTAGCCTCAGGAGCCACTAACAGTGCGGGAGTGTACTGAATAGTGCAACGCTATTGCAGCTGGGGCATTCCAGAGTCCTGAGTTCAATTCCAGCACCGTCTGTAAGGAGGCTTCTGTGAACCGCATGGGTTTCCGCCCACAGTCCAACGCCATGCCTGCTAGTAGGTTAGCTGGTCATTGTAAATTGTCCTGTGACCGGGCGAGTTCTAAATAAGCTCGTTGCTGAACAGTGCGGCTCATTGGGCCAGAAGGGCCTGTTCCGCGCTACATCTCTAAATAAAAAAACATCACACCGCTCGCAGATGTCACTGTGCGACTCCTTGAATGGTGACCGTTCTTCTCTCCTGTCACCAGTTACCCAAACACTGCTGCTGAGGCAAGACGTACATACCAAAGCAATAAAGCTGCTTCTGAAGATCTGACAGTCTCCACGCATTTCCCCGATTATTAAGAAATAAGTTAAGAATGAAGGGCTGCGGGGAAAAGGCAGGTAGGTGGAGGTGAGTCCATGGCCAGATCAGCCATGATCCTATTGAATGGCAGAGCAGACTCAACGGGCCAGATGGCCGACTCCTGCTCCTATTTCTTATGTTCTTAGTTATAGACAATAGACAGTATGTGCAGGAGTAGGCCATTCGGCCCTTCTAGCCAGCACCGCCATTCACTGTGATCATGGCTGATCATACACAATCAGTATCCCGTTCCTGCCCTCTCCCCATATCCCTTGACCCCGCTATCTATAAGAGCTCTATCTAACTCTCTCTTGAATGCATCCAGAGACTTGGCCTCCACTGCCTTCTGGGGCAGAGCATTCCACATATCCACCACTCTCTGGGTGAAAAAGTTTTTCCGCATCTCTGTTCTAAATGGCCTACCCCTTATTCTTAAACTGTGGCCTCTAGTTCTGCACTCACCCATCAGCGGGAACATGCTTCCTGCCTTCAGTGTGTCCAATCCCTTAATAAACTTATATGTTTCAATCAGATCCCCTCTCATCCTTCTAAATTCCAGTGTATACAAGCCCAGTCGCTCCAATCTTTCAACATATGACAGTCCCGCCATTCCGGGAATTAACCTTGTGAACCTACGCTGCACTCCCTCAATAGCAAGAATGTCCTTCCTCAAATTTGGAGACCAAAACTGCACACAATACTCCAGGTGGGGTCTCACCAGGGCCCTGTACAGCTGCAGAAGGACCTCTTTACTCCTATACTCAATTCCTCTTGTTATAAAGGCCAGCATGCCATTAGCTTTCTTCACTGCCTGCTGTACCTGCATGCTTGCTTTCATTGACTGATGTACAAGAACACCTAGATCTCGTTGTACTTCCCCTTTTCCTAACTTGACTCCATTTAGATAGTAATTTGCCTTCCTGTTCTTGCCACCAAAGTGGATAACCTCGCATTTATCCACATTAAACTGCATCTGCCATACATTTGCCCACTCACCCAACCTGTCCAAGTCACCCTGCATTCTCATAACATCCTCCTGACATTTCACACTGCCACCCAGCTTTGTGTCATCAGCAAATTTGCTAATGTTACTTTTAATCCCTTCATCTAAATCATTAATGTATATTGTAAACAGCTGCGGTCCCAGCACCGAACCTTGCGGTACCCCACTGGTCACAGCCTGCCATTCCGAAAGGGACCCGTTAATCGCTACTCTTTGTTTCCTGTCAGCCAGCCAATTTTCAATCCATGTCAGTACTCTGCCCCCAATACCATGTGCCCTAAATTTGCCCACTAATCTCCAATGTGGGATTTTATCAAAAGCTTTCTGGAAGTCCAGATACACTACATCCACTGACTCTCCCTTGTCCATTTTCATAGTTACATCCTCAAAAAACTCCAGAAGATTTGTCAAGCATGATTTTCCCTTCATAAATCCATGCTGACTCGGACTGATCCTTCTACTGCTATCCAAATGTGTCGTAATTTCCTCTTTTATAATTGACTCCAGCATCTTTCCCACCACTGACATCAGGCTAACTGGTCTATAATTCCCTATTTCCTCTCTCCCTCCTTTCTTGAAAAGTGGGACAACATTAGCCACCCTCCAATCAGCAGGAACTGTTCCTGAATCTTTCTGAATCTGTTCCTGAACATTGGAAAATGATTACCAATGCAATTTCTAGAGCCACCTCTTTAAGTACCCTGGGATGCAGACCATCAGGTCCCAGGGACTTATCAGCCTTCAGACTCAACAGTCTATCCAACACCGTTTCTTGCCTAATATAAATTTCCTTCAGTTCATCCTTTACCCTAGTTCCTTTGGCCACTATTACATCTGGGAGATTGTTTGTGTCTTCCCTAGTGAAGACAGATCCAAAGTACCTGTTCAACTCGTCTGCCATTTCCTTGTTCCCCATAATAAATTCACCCGTTTCTGTCTTCAATGGCCCCATTTTGGTCTTAACTTTTTTTTGCTATTCACATACCTAAAGAAGCTTTTACTATCCTCCTTTATATTCTTGGCTAGTTTACCTTCGTACCTCATTTTTTCTTGGCGTATTGCCTTTTTTGTTATCTTCTGTTGCTCTTTAAAAACTTCCCAGTCCTCCGGTTTCCCGCTCATCTTTGCTATGTTATACTTCTTCTCTTTTATTTTTATACTGCCCTTTACTTCCCTCGTCAGCCACGGCCGCCCCTTACTCCCCTTAGGATCTTTCTGCCTCTTTGGAATGAACCGATCCTGCACCTTCTGCATTATTCCCAGAAATACCTGCTATTGTTGTTCCATTGTCTTCCCTGCTAGAATATTGTTCCATTGAACTTTGGCCAGCTCCTCCCTCTAAGCTCCATAGTTCCCTTTTTTCAACTGTAATACTGACATATCCGATTTTCCCTTCTCCTTCTCAAATTGTAGGTTAAAACACATCATATTATGGTCACTACCTCCTAATGGTTCCTTTACCTCGAGGTCCCTGATCAAATCCGGTTCATTGCACAACACTGAATCTAGAATTGCCTTCTCCCTGGAAGGCTCCAGTACAAGCTGTTCTAAGAATCCATCTCAGAGGCACTCCACAAGCTCCCTTTCTTGGGGTCCAGTACCATTCTCATTCTCCCAGTCTACCTGCATGTTGAAATCCCCCATGACAACTGTACCATTACCTTTGCAACATGCCAATTTTAACTCTTCATTCAACTTATACCCTACATCCAGACTGCTGTTTGGGGGCCTGTAGATAACTCCCATTAGGGTCTTTCTACCCTTAGAATTTCTCAGTTCTATCCATACTGACTCTACATCCCCTGATTCTATGTCCCCCCTCGTAAGGGACTGAATATCATTCCTCACCAACAGAGCCACCCCACCCCCTCTGCCAGTCAGTCTGTCCTTTCAATAAGATGTATATCCTTGAATATTCATTTCCCAGGCCCTGTCCGCTTGAAGCCATGCCTCTGTTATTCCCACAACATCGTACTTGCCAATTTCCAACTGAGCCTCAAGCTCATCTACTTTATTCCTTATACTTCGTGCATTCATATATAATACTTTTAATTCGTTACTCCCCTCTCCTTTCATATCAATTCCTATTTCACTTGGCCATACTGTATGATCTCTTCTTGAGCTTTCTACTCCATTGATTCTGTTGTCCTTTTAAACTTTTCTTATTTTCACTTTCCCTTTAACTCCATCCTTATATTTCCAGTTCATCCCCCCCCCCCCCCCACTATTTAGTTTAAACACATCCGTGTTGCAGTGGCAAACCTATCTGCCACAATGCTGGTCCCCCGCCTATTAAGGTGCAACCCGTCCCTTTTGTACAATTCATCCCTACCCAAAAACAGATCCCAGTGGTCCAAGAATGTAAATCCTTACTTCCTGCACCAGTTCCTCAGCCACATATTCAGATCCATTATCTCCCTGTTCCTGCCCTCTCCAGCACGAGGAACTGGAAGCAAACCAGAGATAACCACCCTGGAAGTCCTGCTTTTCAGCCTTCTTCCGAGTTCTCTGAAGTCCCGCTACAGAATGTTCTTCCTGTTCTTCCCAATGTCATTTGTGCCGACATGTACTACCACTTCCGGCTGTTCACCTTCACCCTTGAGGATTAGTTATGTCGAGGGCCAATTTCAGATCTGGTTCAATATCTCCTTATTTTTAAAAATAAAGCAGAAACTATCATCACCCATTCTTCTACCGTCTTAAGATGCTATCAGTCTAAATATTGAAAAATATCACCCAGAATCCCATCCTACCCTACATTAAACACAAAGGTTTATTCCTGTTAGTTAATTCCATGTGCCTCAAGCTAAGCTATAATCACCTGCCAGTTTTGAAGAGGCAGTAACCCATGACTTCATTGAGATCGTTAGGTGGTGGGTTCAAGAACCACTCCAAAAATTTGCTAATATTCTGCATTACTGCAAAGTCAAAAGTGCTGGCTTTTGAATAAGGAATTAAACATTGGCTCATCAGCTTTCCCAGTGTAAAAGATCCCTTTATTGTAGACGGGAACATTTTACTCTCAATATCTTGGCCAATATTTATCCTTAAATCAAAGTCACTGAACTATAGAATCAATATCATGTTTTTGGTAGCTTACAGAGCACAGATTAACTGAAGCATTTCCTACATCGCAAACAGTAACTACATTTATGAAGTGCTTCCAAAAGTACTTTGGTTTGTTTTAAGATCATAAAAAGTGCTCGATTAATTCAATCCTTTCTTATGCACATCAGTAATAACCACTTGGCAAGCCTTTCTACCTGTTTCTGAAAGCACAGTGCCAAGATTGGCAGGGATCCCACATTTAACATTATTAGCATGATAAAAGCCAACAGGCAAATCTTAAATATAAATTATTCAAAATCATCATTTAAAAATCTGAAATGCTCGTCTTTGACTAAGTTACTCCATTACACAGACTCCGACTTGCTTTAATTGACACAGTTACAGTGAATTTTAGTGAAGAAGCCAACAGTTATTTAACAGAGAGGGAAATCTTCTTCTGTCCTTATCCATGATAATAGGTCATTTGTGGCAATAAGGCATCTGACAAAAGGATGTACACTTTATTTCAGTCACACTACTCTGGACATTGACATTGATGGGTTTTCCAAGAACCACAGTGGACCAGGATGGCAGCAGTG
Organism: Hemitrygon akajei; assembly: GCF_048418815.1. Lineage (NCBI taxonomy): Eukaryota > Metazoa > Chordata > Chondrichthyes > Myliobatiformes > Dasyatidae > Hemitrygon > Hemitrygon akajei. The sequence goes on along the minus strand of NC_133129.1, from coordinate 162,304,590 downwards.
GTGTCTGCATCAGATCAGTTATAACTCAGACATGTTTTTCAATTATCCTATGCCTCTTCTGAATCTGCCACCAAAGACGAGAAAGAAATCACCATCTTCTCTCCTCAAGGTTTTTTTTAATTCTGGCTTTGGTAACCTGATAGTCCTTGTGAGGGTGTAATTATAGGCTCTTACAACATTCATTCACAGAATATAAAAGGGAGACCCTTTGGTCTATCAACACAATGTCAGCTCATTGCAGGGAACTCCTGCCAAGCCCTTTACAAAATATTTCCCTCAAAGAAAAACAAATGGGGAAGACAATAACGTTAATTTTATCAGCTTTAAACAGACCTCAGACAAGAGTCTGAATGTTGCGATCTGGCAAGTCCACTATTTGTCAATTGCTGGGAGCCAATTCAGAATGTTTAGGTGGATTTGGAATCACATGATGTCCAAAGGAGACAACAGAATTAAATTTTCTTCCCTACAGGAGAATAGTGAGTTATATGGGTTCTTACAATAGCCCAGTAGTTTCATGGTCACCTTCACTTATTTTTAAACATTCCAAAGTTATTTATCTATTTAGTGATACAGTGTAGAACAGGCCCTTCTGGTCCAAAGAAATGTGCTGCCCAGCAACCCACCAACGTTACATTTGCCTTTGCAATGACCAATTAAATGAGCAATCTTGAATCTTATTTGCTGCATTGGTGTCAACAGCTGAATGTTTTTATAAAGGTTTACCAACAAAATGTTGATGTAGCTACTTTCTTTTACAAGAGAAAAGTGGGAGTCTTGAGAGATTAACTCTCCTGTCCTGATTTACTTGGTTACAAAGGATTCGAAGCACAGGATCGGGCCTTTAGTCCGACAGATTCAAACTGCTGTTTAATCTCCACTTAGATCTCCTTCTGCTTTTCCAATCCTATATTCCTTCTCACTTTTTTTTTGCAACATTCCATTAAATATTTTGAGATATTTGAACTACAATACAGGGAGGGCCCAAGTTGCCTCTACTTCCTGAGGAGACTGAGGTCCTTTGGAGTATGCAGGTCTTTCCTTCATATGTTCTAACAGTCTGTTGTCACCAGTATAATCTTCTACATGGTGGCGTGCTGGGGCAATGGTATCGGCCCGGGTGATGCCAACAGGCTCAATAAACTGATTAGAAAGGATGGCTCTGTTATAGGAGTCAAACTGGAGGCTGTGGTGAAACAAAGGACCCTTCGGACAATTCTGGACCATGTTTCTCACCCTCTGTGTGTCACCTTGGCTGAACAGAGGAGCACTTCTAGTAATAGACTAAGACAACTGCGCTACTCCAAAGAGCTCTATACGAGGTCAATCTTACCATTGGCTCTATCATGAGTCAACCTATAGCTGGGGAAGTGATGAACCCTCCCCCCTAAAATATTTGAAGTAACTTATCTTTTTTTTAGATTTTTTTCTTAACTCTCTTCGAATATTTGTACATCTGTACATTTGTAATGCTACTGTGACACTGTAATTTCCTTTGGGATCTATCTATTTATTCACAGTGGTAAACACAAGTATTTCTGCAGATGCTGGAAATCCAAAGCAAAACACACAAAATGTTGGAGGCGGCTCAGCAGGTTAGATAGCATCTATGGAATCAAACAAACAGTAATGTTTCAGGCCGAAAGCCTTCTTCAGGACTATAGCCCCTTCAGGACTTACTCAATTTGTAATCCTATCCCTCTCCAGTTAATGCAGTTTCTTCCAAATGTTCTTTTGAGTTTATCAATGACTGTCTTATATCAATTACCTTTGATTCTTGTCTCTGGCCATGTTGGAAACAGCCTCTCTATGCAAATCATATTAACCTCTTTCATTATTTTGATGATCATCCTTCAGTTTTGTTTCCTCAGGAAAGTTTTTACAGGGATACTTCAATTTTGTTGGCTTGGTTTCAAAATACTTATTAAAAGTCTAATGTGAAAAAAGTGAAAGCATTTACTGAAATATGTCACTGGCAATTTTACAGCAATCACACAAAGAGATCAACTGGCTTCATTGTCTCAGATTTTAACTCTGTACATACAAGATCGGTTAACTAGGTTGAACAATGAAGACCCAGGAAATTAGGCCAGGCCATTTTAAGTGAGGCCTCTATTAAATTCCAGCCAGCTATGCAGCTGACATCACTGGGATCCAATACAAATAAGGCAAGGCAGGTTCTCCCAGGATCTGTGCAGGTGTCCTCATTATCTGACCAACAGAGCATGTTGAAATTTCGAGCCATTGCTCGTGTCTGATAACCAGGGCAATTGTAACTGCCCATCAGCCAGCTTCTATTGAACGGGCTACCATTAGGAACAGCCCTAGAAAGTTTGAAAGGGAAGTAAACAAGGTAGGTCAGACTGTCATTTAGGGTCTCATGAAAGAAAATATTTTTAATGACTGATGCCAGGAGCGAAAGACTTCAAAAAAAAACTACTTCCCCCTTCCCTTCTTCCAAGCCATATTCATAAGCTTATTTTCCCTTTTAACTGTCCCCCAAGGGAGAGACTTAGTTAATAATGGGCAACAGGTTACTATATCTCATTAGCTGTAGCTTGATTTGCAATCTAGCTCTGTATTTGTGACTTCTAACATTTCTATTTAAAAAAAATTTCTCTAAGTAATAACATTGCAGGTTGGATTACAAAACAGTTTCTGGATTTAGGTATAAAATTTACCACATTTATAAATGTACAACCCTACAGAACAAATATAAAATCAAAAACACACAACATGTACCCTAATTAAATTTGCTGAGAACACTGCAATCCAAATAAAATGCTTTTCAAAAAGGATTCCGGCACTAGCCTCTCAGTGAACTGCAGTCAGTGGCCAGAAGACCTGGCAATAAAAATTCCAGTCATTGTACAACTTCAAAGCACTGCACTGCCATTTGGATCGAACAAGTGGAATTGTTGTGATGATAGAGAGGGGAGGGACAGAGCAAGCTTCTGACGATATAATAATGTGAAAAGGGGAGGAGCATGGGGAGACGGTCCTCCTAACTCCGCAGAGGACCTCACTACACACACACACACAAAATCAACGCAGAACTACGTGGGACTAAGGCTTTCATCTCAGCTTGCTGCATGTTTTACCAACTTCAGCCTGGTTAACACGACCTTCATTTCACTGGCGACATTTTCCATTCACTGTTCCCCTCAATCCCCTCTGACTATTTCATACCAGGTACATAATGTGCCTAATGACTTTTCTTCAATTCACATCTTCATTGGGCCCAGGTGTCAAATTCCGAATCCTTTATCATTGCTGTTTGGTTTCTTGGAAGCATAGGAGTCAGAATATGGGTTTAATCGACAGATACCCAAGCCCACTGTGTAATGTTGCTGTCAAACTAACAAATTGAAATTTTGCTCTGTCAAAATGATCATAAGCCAAACCTTACTCAATTTCAGGTTCCTAGCTATGTCTGAGTCTCTGATCTTGATTTCTGTTCCTGACAATTAAAGTGAATATACACCTTTTGTGCTTTCTTCTTGACTCCAAGCTCAAGTCTCTGTCCCCCAAAGCCCATGTTCCGACTTCAGTCCTTATTCACTTCTACATCCCCATTCCTCTCCTCCCGTCATCAGATCCTTCATTCTTAGCATTATTCAGGTTGAAGGAAACACTCTGAACAACAGTGGATCTAATGATAGAATTCTCTCACTTGAGCTTATAATGCTGCCTATTTATTAAGGATTTAGAAAAAAAAGTATCTAAAAATCTATGAGCTAAAAAGAATGCAAAGAATTCATTCTATTATCAACAGCTCACTCAGCTTAAAATGCTACTGCTTCATCCAAAGGAGATTGTGTTTTAAACTTGCAATTACTTAAATATTTCTATACATGTTTGTTTCCGACATCTCACTGCTAGTGAGAAAGCCGAGACAGGCAATTAAATTGCCATTTCTTTAGAGAAGAGCTTTTACTCCACGGAGGGATTGACTTCTTTCTGGCCACATCCAGTTGTTGTGGGACTGGCAGCACCAGAAAAAGGCTGATCAATCTTTGCTGTCTGCTCCCACCTCACAAAGAATCATTTGTTATCTTTGAACTTGTCCCTTCGTCCATTCACGCTGGCGAGGTAACACATTTCCAATTGAATGTCTGCGCAGGGGGATCGACTGGTTACAACACTGAGGAGTTGCAGCTCACTAAAAAGTCTGCTTTGTGCTTACTGCTCATGACTATAGTGACACATTACAAGAAACGTAGTGTTGGACACTGTAGTACAGTCATCCCTGCGTTGGGACTGTACCATGCATTCAGGAAGACTTCTGTATGGCCAGTGCTTTGTAACCAGCTGGAAAGACCCTACCTCACCTGCCCAGCAGGACGCTGCAAAATGGCGTGTGAACATTTTTCCCCTCTCAGTCTCAGAGTAAAAGATGAACAATAGTCCCTGCCAGCTCAGTAGCCTGCACAATACAACCCCTTGAGGCTATCCCTGCCTGTGCTGCATTGCAACAAACAAAATTCACAAATTTGCTCAAAGAAATACTGAACCCTCTTTCTGTTCTCAGGATCTCTTTTGTAAAAAAAAATCAGTCGAAAGGGTGAAGCAAGTGAAATCTCAATTAATTTGAACATCCTTGCTTAAAAACTATACATTCCTGAGGCAACATTTTACAGCCATTATTTTATTCATATTTACACATCCAATTTGCAGCTTTAAAAAATCCCAATCAACCAGTGATTCTGGGATAATTAAAGAAAAATATATCAAGCAATATTAATCAAGAAACTGACTATAACAAAGGAAAAAAAATAATTGGACCTACTGGTCATAATTTATTTCCTACAACTTTAACCTAATGTAATTATCCTGCATACCATGGCTTTGTCCAATCAAATCACAAGTATGCAGATTGCACACACTCCTCAAAAGTTTCCCTAGACATGTAATCTACAGGTGCTCTTTAGACTGTATGCTGAAAAAAAATGTTCATGAAATACTCATTTACAGTCTATGTTGGAAAATATTGATCATCTGTTCTTTTATAACAATAGACTATTCATGTTCCTTTGTGCAGAATGTAAATTATAAATATTACACAAATTCTTAGACATATTATGTATTATAAATATCTTGGCCTATACCAGATTCACATACCACCATAAAACATAGGAGCAGAATTAGGCCATTTGGCCCATTGAGTCTGCTCTGCCATTCCATCGTGACAGATTTATTATCCCTCTCAATCCCATTCTCCTGTCTTCTCTCCTTAACCTTTGTGTCCTTGCTAATCAACAACCTCATCACTTCCAATATAAACATATTCAGCAACTAGTCATCCATGGCAAAGAATTCCACAGATTCCCTATCCTCTGGCTAAAGAAATTCCTCCTCATCTCTCTTCTAAATGGATGTCCCTCTATTCTGAGGCTGTACCTGCTGGTCCTAGACTCACCCAATTTAGGAAACATCCCCTCCATCTAGGCCTTTTAATATTTGATAGGTTTCAAGGAGATCACCCCTCATTGTTCTAAAATCCAGTGGGTACAGGCCTAGAGCCCTCAAATGTTCCAAGCAAGCACATCTTTTCTCGGATAAGGGTCGGAAACCTGCTCACAATACCCTAAGTATGGTTTGACCAATGCCTTATAAAGTGTCGGCATCACATCCTGAAGAAGGGTCTCGGCCCAAAACATCAACTTGTAACCCAGGTTAACTAAACGCAAAGATATAATGTTAAGAAAGCTCCAGCTGCGGAGGGATGAAAAAGAGGTTTACTGATTTAAACAAAAGAAGGGAATTTGGGGGAAAAAAGTGCTATGTGAGAGGAGGTGTAGCTAATGCAATCATGGACAAGGAAGAAATACAACAACGATTAGAAGCTGAAGACATGAACTGTTAAGAGTGGAACTAATAGTATCTTTACCCTACTAACTTGAAAAACTCAAGGTGAAACCCCTGGAGGAGAGACAATAGCGATAAAAGATTTATTGAAGCTACGACTATAACACACAGCAGCTTTAATGACACAATATCGGCAGAGGCGAGTGTCCAAGATCCCTACCGTGTCATCGGGAATTAGTTCTGTAAAATCATATCAAAGGAATTGGTCGAGTTATTTTGTACAAGTTTGTGAATTGAGTTGCCGTGGATGATAAACCATTTCATTCCAATGAACCAAGAACAAAGATGGCGAACTTCCCAAGAATTGACGAATCAGCGCGGGGACAAGATGTGCAATGACACAGAGGATTTAATACGGTTGGACGTACAAGTTATTTTCAATTAAAGAAATCCGAACTTGATTTTCTGATTATTTTTGCAAAGACTTTGATAAATTACTGAATGAGATTTACTTTGTTTTAAAGTTGTGATGTTGGAGAATTGTTGTGAAAAGAGTTAAACTGTATATATAAATTTTTGAATTTGAATTTACACTTGTAGATATACTGCCTGGAACTGAAACTGAAGTTAACTATAATACTTAAGAATAGGGATTATAGTTGGTTTGCTAACTAACAAGGGACAAGTAAAAAGGAAAGTTTAGTCTGTAAACTTTTAAATAGGGAATAACACTATATCTAATTAGTAATAAAGTACTCTTGATCAGAGTAATAAAGGAATCGCACTGATTCTAATTAAAAAGGATTTGATTTGGTTTGATATCCAAGATTTAGAACCTAAACAGAATGTTGGAATTTTGAATTGTTCTTGCTCATGTAAATATTTTGTACATATTGTTCTTTTTCTTATAAACAAACCTTATCTCCAGAAGTGTGTGGTTTCTATTCACCGCCTCCTTCCAATACCTAGAATCTTCTGATGGCCTACTTGCACCTAGTGGAGTACTGTGTAGTTTGATTTTCTCAAAGAGTGTGGCAACTAGTCACACACGATAAGAGGGTTGTTACACAGGTTTTACAAACTGTTTATTCATTTCCAGAAATGCTGCCTGACCTGCTGAGTTCCTCCAGCATTTTGTGTGTCTTTCTCTTATATTAGCCCTCTCAAAATAAATGCCAACTTTACACTTCCTTGCCATTGGCTCACCCTGCAAGTTCACCTTTAGGGAATCATGCGCAAGGACTCCCAAGTCCCTTTGCACTACTAATTTTTGAATTTTCTCCCCATTTAGAAAATAGTCTATGCCTTTATTCCTTCAACCAAAGTTCATGACAATACACTACTCTACATTGTATTCCATCTACCACTTCTTTATCCATTCTCTCCATCTGTTCAAGTCTTTCTGCAGACTGCCTCCAAATTCAACACCTACCCCTCCACCTATCTTCTTATCATCCGCAAACTGGGTCACAAAGACAATTCCATCAGGCGTGATTCGAATCTGACCACCAGCTGATTTCATTTGTTCTTTTTTCTTTATCTTTTCTTCCATATTTCCCCCATAATAACTCCTTTGTGTTACATTTCCAACTTATAATATTTCATCATTTGGTTTGCAGATGTGACATACGGTATATTCTCTCTTTGTTAGTTCATGATCTCTTTACAAATGTTTGCCAGAATGGAAAACATGGACAGATCCCAAACTGAAATCCATTTGTGTACACAGATCAAAGAAGCGTTCAAAGGATAATGTGCTACCGGGAAAATGAGGAAGAGGAATACTAAATGTATTTACATTGCTAAGAATGCATCAGTGGCTGTGAAAACATCAGCCCCTTATACACTGGAATACAGCAAAGCAAGTAGTTGAGGTCTTTATGGTAGTAGGACATGTACCTATAATTGAGTTAATGATGACTCATAACAAGGACAATAATATGCCAAAGTTTAAATTTTGAAGCAAATTTATTACCTATACTGCGATTCATGTTCTTGTGGGCAGTCACAGTAGATACAAAGAAACAGCACAATCATTGAAAATCTACAAAGACGGACAAACCACCGATGTGCAGAAGGCAACAAACTATGCAATTACAAAAAGAAAACAGCAATAATAATAAAATAATATTGAGAGCATTTTTGTAGAGTCCTTGAAAGTGAGTCCATTGATTGGAAACTGTGTAATGTTAAGGTGAGTGAAGTTATCCATGCTGGTTGAGGAGCCTGATAAGTTGAAAGGTAATACCTGGTGGTGTGGGACCCAAGGCTTCTGTATCTCCTTCCTGATAACAGCAGCAAATAGTGGGCATGGCCTGAGTGGAGGGGGTCTTTGATGATGGATCCTGCTTTCTTGTGGCAGAGCTCTTTGTAGATGTGCTGGTGGCGAGGAGGGCTTTTCCTGTAGTCTAACCACCTCCCCATGACATCGAACAACAAAATTTCCAGTACCAGCAGCCAGATCCTCACCCATGGAGCAAACAACTAAGACAAGCACTCTATTCACCAGCTTTAACATTTCCTCCATCCACCCTGATGTAATGTTCCTTCAATCAGTAACTTCTACAGCTGGAACTCCTTACCTAACTGCATTGGACGGTGACTTCCCCACAAGGACTGCTGCCGTTCAAGGGAATAATCAAGGGAAAAATTAGAGAGGAGCAGAAAGACAGCTGGGGATGCCTGTGAACTAAACTGTGCACAATTACTTATTTTTGTGGTTCAATCCTGAATGCTCGAATTCAGCGGCATCCTTTGGGTACCATCCTGAATTCCAACTGCTTTAAAAGGAGTTTCTGACTGTACAGTTGAAGAAGGGGCCGAGCAGTGAAAAACACTGAACACAAATGAAGAATCTTAAACTGAAACATTAATTCTCCATTTCCTGCCATAAGTATTACCTGAGGAATTACGCAATCATTTTGTGTGTTGAACACATGCAGCAATATTTTACACAACATTGTGATTATCAGTGCAACTTTAATATTTTTTGCTTTTAAAACATTTGTCAGTACCAAACAACAAAAAGGTTTGAGTGCTTTTAACAGTTAATTTGATATCCAGATATTATATTTGAATTAAATGAACAATGGATCTTGGGGAAAGAGTCGCAGGTCTGAACTAACATTTCCTTTAACCAGGCATGACCATTAACAAAGCAGCCATTAACTGTGTAAACAGTTTACCTCCAAATCCAATTTACTGCTGATTTGTAAGTACTAACATAGCAGCACAGACTGGTCTGCTAGCTGATAATAATTAACTTTTCTGCCTGCCCAGATCAATCACTGCAGCACAATCCAATGAGCATAAACAGAGCATCCACCATGAGTTAAGTAACCTGACAGAATTGATATTCCTGAATTATGTGAAAGTTTTTATTCTGCAAACAATAATGAGGCTCTGAAGGGGAAATAAACAACTTTATTATGTTAGTAATGTGATGTCCTACTTGACAGATGTTTATTTTTCAGAAATTAAAATTAATTACTGAGAGCTTTTGAATTATTAATTACTTGGATGCTTCACTGCACAGCCAGGTTACGGTTCTCAAATTTCCAATATTTTAGGTCATTTGGTAGTATTCACAAAGAATGATTATTCATTACTTTCATGTATTTATATAAGGCAACAAGATTACAGTGGTTTGTGTCAATTAAGACTATAGCAAAGAGATGCATCACTGGATATTTTTGGTAATTGAATATACCGTGGCCTGTGCTGAACTTACAACTGGCACTAAATGATGATATTTAAAATTCCATACTCATTATTAAAAACTTTTATCACATCATGCCACGTAAAATCAAGGAATAATTTGCAATTGCAGTTCCTATAATTATGCAGTAAACATGGCACAGAAACGGCCTGTTTCTTTGAACCACTATCTCAAATCATATATCTCTGCAATTCCTTTTACACTCTTTAATTATATTTTCTACATATCCTTAAACATTGGCATGACCTCGGAGTTGATCTGAAAGTTGGTTGTTTATTGAGCAGCATTGCAAACAATCATAATAAAGGGGGGCTTCTTCTGTTTAGTGCCCTTTACAACAACAGCATAGACTACTACTACGTCGACTCAGGCCTAGGGGGCCGGCCTCAGGCACAATGACGGACGCTCCACTCCTCCCTCTCCCTCATCAGTGTGTTCAGTTCATCTACATTAGCCGCGCCGCTATCTTCTAGGAGTGTGTTGACCATAGTCTTGGGAGGGCGCCCAGGGTTCATCCTCCCATGCTTGGGCTCCCATGTGATGACTAGGCTGGCAGGTAGCTCAGTGTGGTGTAGACAGTGCCCCGCTAGTTGCAGTCTTCTCGCCTCGATTTTAGTAGTGAGCATTGGTAGGTCGCCATATAACTCAACATTCGTCACGTGCTGTTGCCAACTCACGTCAAGAGCCATCCGGAGCATTCATGTATAGCAACCATCCAGTGACTCTCGCATGGTCTTGGTGAGTGTACACGTCTCACATCCATACCTGAGAATGAACTCTATGACTGCTGTGAAGATCCTCTTTTTGAGCCCTCTGGTCAGGTTCGACCTCCAGATTTCCTTCATGTCATTCATAACCCTCCATGCCAGCATCTTCTGTATCTTTATGTCCTTCTCTGAACCCATCATTCTTGACCTGAGGTACTTGAAGTCTCAGACTTTCTTAATGGTATCATTCTTTACAGCACAGAACCCATGGTAAAAAATTCAAATCTGTTGCAGCAGTTTATTGGACAAAAACTGGATAAAGGGCATTGTAGCTGGTTAATGGTGTACAAGATTTAAGAAATTCAGGGGACTGAAGAAATTAGGAGGCTTAGGACGGGAGAATTTAATGAGTAAATGTCTAATGATCTGATGTTGGAGCAAAGAAATGAAAGATACATAACCAACATGGATGAAGGGCTTCAGAAGATATTCAGAAAGAAACCAAGTAAAATAAAGAACTACAGATACTAGAATCTGAAATAAAAACAATGCGCTAGAAAATACTCCCAAGGCCAGGCAGCAACTGTGGAAAGAGAAACTGAATCACAGCTTTAGGTGCATGAACCTTCATCAGAACTGGATAAATGAGAAAGCAAACATGTTTAAAGATGCAGAGAGGATACGACGTAGGGAGAACAAAGGCAGTGTCTGTACCAGGGTGGAGACCAGAGTTGCTCAAGTGAAGCAATGCTCTCAGAGCTGCAGACTTCATGAAACACAAATCTAGACTGAATCACATTCAACTCCCCACAAAGATATTATGGGTTACCAAGTCTGCATGCAGAGATAAGTTTTTCATTTTTTTATTGCTTATCGCTCACTGATGTGTGTAAATATTGTTTAACATTTTATCAAGTGTCATTTTGAACCATCCACACAAGCCATAATTCAACAACGACTTGATGCAAATAGTTAATTTTTCAGATCTATCAGCGTGAGGGAAATTTCCAGACTAAATCCTGCTGTTAATTAGGTGATCAGCAATATTTTAGTTATATACCATTTTTAAAGCTCCAAAACAGTTATTTATAATTGCTTTCATCAATCTGCATAATTTTATCTCTTAATATTTTGAGGCATTACACATCTTGTAATATTTCAAAAATAAGACAACATTCCTGAAAGTATTTCCAAAACTTCCAATGCAATTGCCAAATTATAATGCTTGCTACATCTTTGAATGGACTAGAAGGCCATGTACATAGTCAAGCGAATGTCAACGTGGGCAGTTAAGGAAAAATAGAGGCATTTGTCACTCATTATTTTTAAAAAGTCCCTGTTCGACGTGCAGAAAAGGATAAAGGAATGAGGCAGATAGAAAACAAAATTATCTGTCTTTTCGATGGACTAGAAGGCCATGTACATAGTCAAGCGAATGTCAACGTGGGCAGTTAAGGAAAAATAGAGGCATTTGTCACTCATTATTTTTAAAAAGTCCCTGTTCGACGTGCAGAAAAGGATAAAGGAATGAGGCAGTTAGAAAACAAAATTATCTGTCTTTTCGCCAGGTCGTGTGGTCGTTTTTCGAGCCCACCAGGGATCTACGTCGGGCTGAAAGAAAACCCCAATGTGTAAAACCCCCGTTGTATTTAGTTTGACAGCTGTTTCCTTGGGGAACATTGTGTATTCAAAACACACTGAGCAGCAAACAAACACAAGAGAAAACCTCCAGAACACATTCATGTTCCCACAGTAATTCACCTGTCAAAATAAAACTTTTGTTCAGCTCTGCAGAAAGAAGAGGAGAAAAGAATTTTGACCCCCTGCTCAGCTGGGAATGCCATGGCCCTCTTGAGAGGCTATATCTCTTGCTTCATTAGGCTAAACAAATTTGTGGTTCAAACTTAACTGTTTTAAACATCTTGTCACTTGAGGTTTTATAAAGTGGAATCCTGTGATAGGAGGAGGTCACGGCAAAATAAACAAACTGCTTATGAACGGGATCAGAGGATCACACAGGTCATCTCACCTCTTTCTATTTACCAAGTGCAAGAGCATTCTGGTTTGCAAGAGAGGCTGTGCCTTTGCAACACTGCAGCCAAGACAGTCAAACCGGCACTAACCATTTGGCATATAAATCCCTTTTAGCCATTCGGACCTCTGAGGTAAAGCAACACAAATCAATTTTTGTAATTGTATTAAATCGTATAACTGAATATTTACAGAAATTAGGGCACAGTTCAGAAGTTCATCACAAGTCTGAAACATCTCTGGAAAAGAATGAAGGCAGAATACAACACACTGGCTTTATGATGTGCAAAATATATGAAAAAGTAGGTTTACTTCTCCTTCAAAGGAGTAAGCCTTAGAACAATGGCAGGCATGTGCATTGGAGACATGTCACCTAGAGACCTGCTCCAGATTCCAGACAATCCACATAACCACTGATCAAGAAGCTTCATACCAGTTTGACGCACTGACAAATACTTGCATCTAATAGGAGTGAATTGAAACCCCTCTACTGTACTATAGTCTCAAAGAGAATAGCTCAAAATCTTTGTTCTAACCTGGGGCTTTCATTTCATCATGCCAAATCACCTGGGAGTAAGTTGCAGGTCTGATTAATAACTTGCTCATTCAAGAAATAAAACTTGATTAACAGAACAGATCCAAGAATTGTTTTCTGGACATACAACAGCAGAAGAAATAGCTTGATTCATGTACTGATGAACAAGAAGGTCACACCATAATACTGATATCAACAGAAAGTTACATAACAGATTTGTTAACCTAACCCTCGCGTCCTCTTCAGATGATTATAGCTACCTGCTATCGACATCTTTTCAAATGATCAATACTGTGGGACAAGAAGATTTTGATAAATTTCAAGTTAAATGAAAAGTAAAATTTTGAATGATTGTTGCTGAACCTTGCCGTTTCTTTAGCATTTTTGTCTGTTTTTTTTTGTGAGGTAAAGCTTCTAGCTCAACGCTTTACCCAGCACAGATGGTAAGCTTTCCAGGAGCCGGCAAGATTCGAACCCGCAACCATTCACCCTGAAGTCTGGTGTGAATGCCACCACACCACCAACTGGCCTTTTGAATGAATAATGCCATGCACCCTTTAATAAATATTAGCTCTTCTTCAAAAAAAATAGCAATCAAGCATTTAATAAAATGTTGAATTCACCTGAAAAATTTGCATGAATACAGTCAATGCTTTATCCTCTCGAGTACATTTATTTTAACAAGTTGGTTGTGTAATTAGATAGTAATGATTAAACATTTCTTCAAGTCATTTTCCTGCTCTACTTAATGGAATTGACTTATTTACGATGAAGGTTTTATTAAGTTAATAATGGGATTTAGAGTTGCCGTGCTCAGAGTGATTTAACAGTAATGTTTAATAGACTACAGAGACTACAGCAGCAACATAATTTCAGGATTAAAGTTGCAAATCATTCATTGATTGGAGGTTATATTAGTAATTATCTCTGGGTATTCTGGAACAGCAAGTTACTGGGAGATGGATTAAGAAATACATGAGAGTCTCAGAACTGCAGTTATACATGTGAAACTGACACTTCAAGGCATTTCTCATCAATCCTTAGGGAGCTACAATTGTCTGGATGCCAAAGGACAAAATTTAGTGAAAGAACATCATTTTTGTTTTAATAATGCTCTAATTATCTTTTTTTATTATTTCTGCACAACTCTAAAAATTGGTTGAGTAAGATTTTTTTGTGCTCAAAGAATGTTAATGAAGGTAATTCTGACTTTGTAAAGGTTTTGTTCTAGCTTTCTCAAATTAGACACACACTCAACCCCCCCCCCCCCCCCCCACCGGAACACAATTGTATTTAGCTCATTTGACTTGCTCTCCACTCCTTTTGCAAAGAAATTAACAATCACCCTGGAACTGAAAACAAAATTATAATAGTGGATCAATTGTTCCAAAAATAAGAATGTCAATGTTTCCGAAGAGATCTATTATTCAAACTTTAATTGTATTGTTTACATGTGTGGGTGTTGAATATTGGAGAGAAACAAAAGAGCTGGTGGGTTTTTATAAACAGTCCAGTCTTGTCACTATGGCTTATATTAAGAAAACTTCTTTATTGCAATACTGTCTCGCATCACCTTATCAAAGGAATGAATTACTGATGACCATCACTCCAGTACCTACTCATACTGGATCCAAAGTGAAGCAAATATATGAAAAAAAATTAGCTTAAAATATCTTTTTTTTTTATGTTGCATCAGTTTAAGGGAACATAGTATAAACACAAGGTCAAGACAAGCGGACTGACCATTGTCTGAGCGGACCAGAGTTAGAGTGGGGGAGGCTTTGGCTCGGTAGGCTTGGTGAGGCGAGTTTCTTCTTCATTCTCCATCTGTTTGTACATAGTTAGAGCAGTGAGAATGGCCCTAGGGGTTGTGTTGTCTTCTTAGTGTGACATGTGGGAATTTCTGGGAGACCTCCAGCCTCCTAGATAACCACATCCACACTGAGCTGCAGCCCAGTAATCTTCGGCGCATGTGGGAAAATGATGAGGGGATATATAGGAGCTACAGGGAGGAAGTCACCCCAATTTTCAGGAGACAGGTACGTGCGTGACTGTCAGGAGAGGAAAACAAAATGTACAGCGAGTGCTGAGAGCCACTTCGGCCATTCCCCTCAATAATGGGTATATGGTTTTGGATACTGTTGAGGGGGACAACTTACCAGGAGGGAGCCACAGTCATTAGGCCTATGGCACTGTGGCTCAGAAGAGAAGGGGGGTAGCAAAGGCTTTCTATAATGGCAGGGGTTTCAGAGTTACAGGACTAGACACAAGATTCTGTGGGCATTAAAGAGACAGATGGATGTTGCCTCCCATGTGCTTGGGTCAAGAATGACTTGGATTGGGTCCACGATATTCTAAAGGGGAAGGGTGAGCAGACAGAAATCAATGACATGGGTAGGAAAAGGGCTGAAGGGAATATTTCGGAAGTTAGGTAGAAAGCTGAGAAACAGCGTCTCCTGGGTAGTAATCTCTGGCTTGGTGCTTGTGCCACGCACCAGTGAGGGCAAAGATAGGATGATTTGGCAGGTGAATGCGTGGCTGAGGAAATCTTGTGGGAGCAGGGCGTTCAGATTTCCAGATCATTGGGATCCCTCCGGGGAAGGTATAACCCATACAAAAGGGATGAGTTACACCCGTACCCGAGAGGAACCAATATCCTTCTGGGCAGATTTGCTAGAGCTGTAGGGGAGGCTGTAAGCAACTTTGGCAGGGAGACGGGAACCAGAGTGACAGGGCTTGAGGGTGCAGCAGTTAAGAAACAAGCAGATGTAGTGTGCAATGAGACGATGAGGCAAAATTTCATTCAGTGGGATGAATTGCAGTGTAACATGGGGACAAAATTGAAAATGATGACAAATACAAATGAGAGGCACTGATCATGTGGATAGTCAGAGGCTTTTCCCCAGGGCTGAAATGGCTAGGACGAGAGGGCACAGTTTTAAGGTGCTTGGAAGTAGGTACAGAGGAGATGTCAGGGTAAGCATTTTTTTTAAAAAGGGAAAGAGAGTGGTGAGTGTGTGGAGGTGGAAGCGATAGGGTCGTTTAAGAGACTCCTGGACAGGTATATCGATCCTAGAAAAATAGAGGGCTATGGGTAAGCCTAGGTAGTTCTAAAGCAAGGACATGGTCGGCACAGCTTTGTGGGCCGAAGGGCCTGTATTGTGCTGTAGGTTTTCATTGCTTACAGGACTGAAGGTGTTTTGAATGCACACACTATACAGGATAATGTAGATGATCTGTTGTGCAGTTAGAAATTGGCAATTATGATGTTCCTGGCATCACTGAGTCATGGCTGAAAGAAAATTATTGTTGAGAGTTTAACATTCAAGAATACACGTTGTATCAAAAGGATAGGCAGATAGGCAGAGAGGGTACCATGGGTCTATAGGTTAAAAACAAAATGATAGCAAATTCTTAGAAAGAGGTGACACCGGATTGGAAGATTGGTAGTATCTTTGTGGGTGGAGTTAAGAAAGTGCAAGGTAAAAATACCCTGAAGGGAGTTATATACAGGCCTCCAAACAGTAATGCTTGTTTAATCATGGGGGACTTCAATATGTAGGTAGATTGGGAAAAATTACATTTGTGCTGATTTTAGATCCCAAGAGATAGAGTTTGTAGAATGCATACAAGAAGGTTGTATTTTTTTTTTTTTTTTTAAACAGACCAAGTTGTAATTGCTCCAATTAAGGGGGAGGCAATTCTGGATTGGGTGTTGCGTAATGAACCAGATTTGATTAGGGAGCTTAAGGTAAAGGAATAATGATCATATGATTATAGACAGCAGCTAAATTCAAATATATCTGTATTACAGTGAAGTAAAGAGAATTATAGAGGCACAAGAGGGGAGCTGGCTCAAGTGGATTGGAAGGGACCCCTAGCAGGGGTGACGGCAGCACACTGGGTGGCTGGAGTTTCTGGTGGCAATTTGGAGGGCATAAGTCAGATACATCCTAAAGAAGGAGCAGTCGTATTCTAAAGGCAGGATGATGCAACTGTGGCTGACAAGGGAAGTGAAAGGCAACATAAAGTAGAACAGAGTGAATATAACAGAGCAAAAATAGAAGCTTTTCAAAACCAATAAAAGGCAACTTAAAAAAGAGCCATAGGAGGGAAAAGTGAAATATGAAGGCTGCCTAATAATATCAAACAGGATACCAATAGATTTTTTTCAGATATATAAAATAGTAAAACAGAGGTGAGAGTAGATATTGGACCACTGGAAAATGATGCTGGAGAAGTAGTAATGGAGGGCAAGAAAATGGTGGATGAACTAAGTAGGTATTTTGCATCAATCTTCACTGCAGAAGTCTCTAGGTGTATACTGGAAGTTCAAGAGTGTTAGGGGCAGAAGTGAGTGCAGTTGCTATTACTAGGGAGAAGGTGCTTGAAAGGTCTGAAGGTAGATAAGTTACTTGGACCAGATGGAGCACACCACAGGGTTCTAAAAGAGGTAGCTGCAGAGATTGTAGAGACATTAGTAATAATCTTATAAAAATCACTAGATTCTGGAATGGTTCTGGAGGATTAGAAAATTGCAAATGTCACTCCACTTCAATGGGGGAAGGGAGGCAGAAGAAAGAAAGTTACAGGCCAGTTAGCCTGATCTCAGTGGTTGCAAAGATGTTAGAGTCAATCGGCAAGGATGAGGTCTCAGGGTACTTGGAGCACATGATAAAATAGGTTGAAGTTCCTTCAGGGGAAATCCTGCTTAACTATTCTATTGGAATTTCTTTGAGAAAATAACAAGCAGAATAGACAAAGGAGAATCAGTGGATATCATGAACTTGGATTTTCAGAAGACTTTTGACAAGGTGCTGCACACAAGGCCACTTAACAAGTTAAGAGCCCATGGCATTACAGGGAAGATACTAGCATGAATATAGTGGCTGATTGGCAGGAAGCAACAACTGGGGATAAAGGAAACCTTTTCTAGTAGGCTGCCAGTTATGAGTGGTGTTCTAAAGGGCTAGATTTTGGGACTACTACTTTTCACATGAAATGTCAATGATTTGGATCATGGAACTGATGGCTTTCTGGCCAAGTTTGCGGATGATATGAGATAGGTGGAGGGGCCGGTAGTGTGAGGAACCAGGGTATCTGCAGAGGACTTAGACAGACTGGGTGAATGGGCAATTCAGGAAGTGTATGGTCATGCACTTTGGTAAAAGGAATAAATGCATGGACTATTTTCTGAATGGGAGAAAATTTTAAAAATCCAAGGCACAAAGGACGCAGGAGTCCTTATGCAGGATTCCCAAAAGGATAACTTGCAGGTTGAGTCATCGTTGAAGACAATTGCAATGTTAGCATTCATTTCAAGAGGAATAGAATATAAAAACAAGGATTTAACATTGAAGCTTTATAAAGCACTGCTGAGGCCTCACTTGGAGTTTTGGGTCCTTTTCCTAAGGAAGCACATGCTGACATTGAAGAGTGTTCAGAGGAGGTTCACTACAATGATTCTGGGAATGAAAGGGTTATCGTATGAGGAGCATCTGATGGCTCTGGGCTTGTACTCACTGGAATTCCGAAGAATGAGGGAGGATCTCATTGAAATTTATCTAAATGTTGAAAGGCATAGATTGAGTTGATGTGGAGGGATGCTTCCGATAGTGGGAGACTGTAGGACCAGAAGGCACATCCTCAGAATAGAGGAACAACCATTTAGATTGGAGATGAGCCAGAAGATGGTCAGTCTGTGGAATTCGTCGCACCAATTGTGGAGGGAAGGTCATTAGATGTATTTAAGGCAAAGGATGATAGATTCTTGATTAGACAGGGCGTGAAAGGTCACGGGAGATGGCAGGAGAATGAGGTTGAGAGGAGAAATGGATCAGCCATGATGAAATGGTGGAGCAGACTCAATGGGCCAGATGGCCCAAGTTTGTTCCTTGGTCTTATGGTGTCTAAAGGAAAGCAGCTTACATTACAAGGCAGAGCAATTGGCTGAAGGAAAACAGGAGGAAAATGCTCAACATTACATTGTTTATCTTTTAGGGACAATGGAAGAACAATTTTTCAAATATATTTTCTTTTGCTCTAGGCAGGTTCTAATTGCAGTGCAACTAATGAAAGGAATGAAAACAAAGGCAAATATGTTACAGGCACATTTATTCCAAAAGTACTGGACTTTTATACATGTTGGTTTATAAGACAACATGTGAATCTATTCCTTGGGTAGTTATCAAGGGAATTAGGGGAATAAAAAAAAAAGGATTATCAGGGATTAGTGTAAATGGATGCTTGATAGAGTTGGGGAGCCTAAGAGATTGTTTCCATTCTGCATCTCTGTATAACTCTTCTTTAAGCTTCACCCAGGGAATTAAAAGATCAATTAATTTTTGTCATTTGGTAATGTTCCACTTAACAAATTTTCAGTTGATGGACATGCATTAATTTTGTGTCATTTATAATTCTAATAGAACAGAAAATCTAGCACGTTTATTCAAATTTTCTGATATTTTAATGCCATTTGTGCTGCAGCTCAATTAATTAAAATTGAAGTTACTTTTGCATTAATTACACTAACACCAAAAACTACTCAATGTATTAAGCTGAAGTACAGTATTTTGTCCCACGATGCTGAAAAAGGAACAATCAATAAAATGCTAGAGGTAAGTTTGATCAGAGCAATTTTGTCCCCACAGAAAATAGCAGGATTTCATTATTTTAAGGGTATGTTTGGAATGCCCAAAAACTAAACAATGTTTGAATGTACATCTCTAACCACCCTCCCCCTACAAATCACCAATCTGTCCAGTGCTCACAGCAAGAAATAGGTCCCCATCCAAACGATCTAATTTTCTTTAATTTTAAAACCCAAGTTATGCATCTTTCATTCTTCTTTCCTGAAATATTCCAGAACAATTGCCTCATCCAACTACTCCCAAAATTACCCTTGTAAGTTATACCCCTGCTGCTTTGGTCTCAGATATCTTTAATCAAACACCAAATCATGTTCTTCTAAATGTTAGAATTGCAGAAAATAACTCAAAGTGCATCTTCACCTATTATATAAGAGAAGGTTAAGAGAATTAATTGAATGACTTTGAAAAATGCTGATGTTCACAATAGGTATTTTCTTTGGTAGCAAACAACATTACAGTGTCTATACCCTTGGAAATTTTCTCATTTTATTGTTTTCATGGTGGATTTAATTTGACTTTTTTTGGACAGTGATCGACAGAAAAAGACATTTTCATGACAAAGTGAAAACAGATCTCCACAAAGTGATCTAAATAAATTACAAATATTAAACACAAAATAATTGATTGCATAAGTATTCACTCCCTTTGATATGGCACTCCACTGTGCAGCCTATTGGTTTTAGCAATCACACAATTAATTAAGTAGAGATCACCGTGTGCAGTCAAGGTGTTTCCATTGATCATAGTGAATATACACTTGTATCTGAAAGCTCCCAACCACTGGTGAGTCAGTATCCTGGCAAAAAGATAAAAGAACACTCCAAGCAACTCCATGAAAAAGTTATTGAGAAGCACAAGTCAGGAAATGGAACAAGAAAATTTCCAAGTCATTGAATACCCCTTGGAATACAATTATGTCAACCATCAAGAAATGAAAAGAATCTGCCTAGAGAAGGCCATCCTCAAAAACTGAGTGACTGTGCAAAAAGAGACAAGTGAAGGAGGCCATCAAGTGACCTACGAGTTACAAGCTTCAGTGGCTGAGATGGGAGAGACTGCGCACACAACAACTGCTGCTCAGGTGCTTCACCAGTCGCAGCTTTATGGGAGAGTGGCAAAGAGAAAGCCACTGTTGAAAAAAATTCACATGAAATCTCAGCTAGAGTTTGTCAGAAGATATGTTGGAAACTCTGAAGTTAGCTGGAATAAAGTTCTATGGTCTGATAAAAACAAAATTGAGCTTTTTGGTCATTCAGACTAAACTCTAACACTTTGACACAAGAGTCTTTTTCTGTTAATCAGTGTCAAGGTAAGCTGAATTAAATCCACTATGATTCAATGTTATAAAACAATAAAACATGAGAATGTCCGGGGGGGGGGGGGGGTGGTGAATATTTTTTATATATAGCTACTGCAATTTTGAGGTACATGACCAGGGATAAAGGGGTTTAATGTTCAGGCAGGCAGTGAAACAGGAATGCTACAACTGATGTTGTAATCTCCATCAGAAAATCATGTTGGCAGGATGGATTGCAGCTTTGGGTTAACATTTTTGTTTTCCTGAGGACTGAAGCTTGCCCTGTGCTGGCATCTGCCACCTACTTCAAGCAATCTTTTGCACTGAAATATATAAAATTTTGTAAGGGCTGTAACTATTTTTAAAAAGTCAAGTATTACTCCAAATACAATTATTCTTCAAGAGTTTTCCAAAAATGCCCATCCAAATTCATGGACTAGAGGCTAGGTGGATTTCACAACTGGTTGGGAATTTATCTGACAGCAGTCTAAGCACAGTTCCTGAAGTTGAGAATCATCTCCTATTATTTTGAATTCATTTCTGACCATCTATTAGCACAGTATAACACAGGAAAGAAAAACCTGGCACTTCAAAGTTAGTTTTATTTGTCCACATAAGTAATGGATTCCTTCAACAAAAGAAAATAGCCATTGTTTTCCCATATTATTTAAAGAGAGGTATATGCAAACTTCCAACAATGACTAAACTCATCCATCATTACACTTTCATCTTTTATTGATGTTTGATTCAAACCGATGGCCCAAGGTGTATCAAAGTTTAGGAGACTTCAGAAGCAATTCCCAATTGGTCCCATTATAAAGAAGGTATTCAGGCAATATTAATGGATAGCAAACACAACAAGCTGCTCATTGAGGCCCTCGGCCAATTTGTGAGAATTTCTAAGAAAGCACCTTCAGGGTCTAATTTGAATTATTTCACCAAACATTTGCCTGCTTCGTGGATACTTTGAAAATGACTGATGTACGAACTTTTCTGCGACTAAGGAAAGTATAATGTCTACTTCAGCACTTTGGCTGTTAAATTCACTCAAGTTTATTCATACATAAATGTATAGCTCTCCTTCCCTACTCACTCTCAAGGACTCAACAACTCATGTTCTCAGTACTATCAATTTAATTATTTATTTATCCTGATGATTATTATTGCATTTGCACAGATAGTCTTCTTTTGAACATTGGCTATATGCCAGTCTTTGTGTATAGTTTTCATTGTTTCCATTATATTTCTTAGTTCTTCTGTGAATTCCTGCAAGAAAGTTAATCTCAAGGTACTATATGGTGACACACATGCACTTTGATAATAAATCTACTTTGATTATAGCCTTAGCTAATCCACATTTTTAACTCCAGTGTTTCCCTTGCTGATATTCCTCCTGGTTCTGATGCAAGGTTGTTTGAAGTGGTGAGCATCTCCAGTGATGCTCACCGACTTACTGAGCATTGCCATCATTTTCCATCTTTACTTCTCTGCCTCACAACTCGTATTGAGCGATTGTGAATAAAACAGACAGCTGATAGTCATTATATTGGTTTGAAACCTCAGCCAGCCTTTTCCTCTATTAAAAAGGAACAATCACAATTATGGCTTCCATATGGCTCCACCAGAGCACTTGGACAAAATCATGCACCCATAACTGGCATGCAATTAACAGATTTTGAAGAAGCACTTCCAAAATAATTACTTACACGTGAATATTACTTGCGATCAAATTCAATTTGAGAAATCACAACATTTCCCATTCCTGCCCTTCACACAAAGTGACCACTATATATGTGTGAACCAACTTGCTACCCAATGTAAACACACAAAATGCTGGAGGAACTCAGCAGGCCAGGCAGCATCTATGGAAAAGAGTAAACAGTCGACGTTTTGGGTCGAGACCCTCCATCAGGACTGATGATCTCCACGATAAGGATAAAGATGTTTATTTACCGAATGGTAGAATTCCTTGGAATTTTCTACACGAGTAATGAAGGTTCAGTCCCTGAATATATCCAAAGGAGAGACTGAAATATATCCATATCTTAAGGGTATTATTGTGTATGGGCTGGTACAGGAAACAGCTGAGATAAACCGGACAGTAGACTAGAAGAATATTGGTGTTTCAAGAATGAATGATCGCATTTACACTCATTTCCATTTTATGGGGTACCTCCTGTACCTCACAGAAGTGGCTACTGAGTGTATGTTTGTGGTTTTTTGTTGCTGTAACCAATCCTCTTCAAGGTTTGACATGTTGTGCATTCAGACAAGCCCCTGTGCTCACCACTGTTATAACATGGTTATGCGAGTTCCTGTCACCTTCCTTTCAACTTGAACCAGTCTGGCCGTTCTCCTCTGACCACTCAATTTCGTATTGTTTTTCACACCATTCTCTGTAAACTCTAGAGACTGTTATCTGAAAATCCCAGGAGTTCAGCAGTTTCTGAAATTCTCAAACCAGCCCGTCTGGCACCTACAATCATTCCACGGTCAAGGCCGCATTACTTCCCCATTCTGAACAACAACTGAACCTCCTGAGCGTGCCTGTATGCATTTGTGCATCAACTTGCTGCCACATTAATTGGTTGATTAGATATCTGCATTAACAGGGTGTGCAGGTGTACCTTATAAAGTGGCCACTGAGTGTAAGGAACAATGGAATCAGAGGCTCAGGTATAGCTGTGGGAACCACCTGAGAAAATCCAATGGGAAAATTAGGTAGAAACTGAAGGTCCCATCGACAATTGCAATAAGAACCAGATAAATAATTGTAGTTTTTAAGAGATAATGTGATTGTAATAATTGTCAAAGAAAGCCAACCTCTAGAAATAGGAGCAGCGAATCAGGAAGAGGAAAGAGTCAAAGACAGAAAGTGTAAATAGAAGGACAGAAACAGGGCACTTAGACAATCATAACTTTATTGTTGAGAGCGCAATATACATTTAAGAAAATAACATAATTCTGTGATTTGCTGTTGAAATGAAAGACTGGTGTGCCTTTAAACCACAAGTGACGTGCAATACTTCACAAGGGTAGTCAACAGGAAAATGTGGTAGGACAAGTTAAGCACAGCAAGCTCCCGTGAATAGCAACACTGTGATGACAAACTATTTGCTTTTGTGAGAGCAAGCAAGGAATTTTGACCAAAATACCAATGATAGGTTTCACTGCTCTTCTTTGATCTTCTTCTATCATCATTGCATCTTTTGAAACCACGGGGAAAAGAGCAACTTAGTTGAACACAAGTTCAAAGACAGTTTGATATTAAAATCACCCTCAGTCCCAACATTTACCCAGTATACTACTGAATCCCCACAAGCCCAAAGCTTACATTCAAATCTCATTGTGAGACTTGAATTCACAACTGACTCAATGACATGAATCTTTTATTTTGTGGATCATCAACAGGGTGAATGAGGTAGAATCAGTGGCTCCAGCCAGTTCCTTGATTCTTCAAAAACATTGCAATGGGTTCCCACAAGAAAGGCAATTCCACACAATAAAGCTTCATTGAATGACTCCATTTGGAGGATTGTTCAGTGACAGTAAAAAGGTTAAGAACAAAATGGGTAGTTTTCAGGGGATAGGAATGGGGGTAGACTGTAACTTGTGAGGAACCTAGTGATCAGCATTGGACTTCTGTTGGTCACAATCCACACTGCAGATCCAAGCTTTTGATGGTAATACGGAGGCAGTGAATGTATAGAGACAGAGTAAGTGAATGGGTAAGAAACATGGTATTTAAAACACAAAATTAGAGGAACAAATAAAAGAGCAAAATCTTTTATCGAAGTTCTTGGTAGCTGGATGTAGCTTTGCAGGGACCTGGGGACCTTATGTACAAATCAATTCAGACTCCAAATGATAAGTACAATAGAACTGAACTGTAAATTAAAACTAAATTGTAAAGGAGCCTTAATGCAATTAGATTGTACCTAGATCAAGTCATACCCTGTATATTATATACGATTGGGATTCACTCCTCAAAAAAAAAAGACCTCCCTGCCTTGAAGGCCATGTAGGATGGTTTGCAAAACTATTTTCTGGAATGAAAAAAAAAATGGGAGGTCAAATAACTGATAATTTTATGTTTTATCCAAAAAATTACCCATATGGATGATCCACAAAATTCTTAAAGGGGTTTGACGGTGTAGATTCTAATTGATTCCCATGCTGGGGAGATTGGATGCAGAGAAACTTTAATCTCAGTACAAGACACTAGCATTCAGAATTAAGATGCAGAAGAGGCTCTTCATTTAAAGCTAAACCTGCAAATCTCCTCTGCAGTTTTCTTGGGCAGACAGTGATTGACTGACATCGATGCAGTTGCCCCATTACAATTATAAAGGTTAGCTTTATCACACGTACGTCAAAAAATACTGTACAGAGAAATTTGTCATTTGTATCAAGACCAACACAACCCGAGGGTATATTGGGGGCAGTCCATGTTTCCAGCACCAACACTGCATGCCCACAACGTTACTGGTCCTCTTGAATTGTTCAAGTGAAAATATTGCAAACAATGGTGTAAACAAGAAAACTTCATTCCTAAATTACCTGGACTGGGAAATGACACTGTGTCTGTTAGCCATTCCTTCCACCTGCTAGCCCGCAGCTCACCCTTGGGCAATGTGTAGCACCGGCTTAGCCCCCCAATCAGGGTCACATGAAGCCATGGGATCAGGTCGTATGAGCACCTGGTGCATGCCACAAATTATAGTTATGCGACACTGACACCAGGCAGACCATCTCCGAAGGGTATTGATAACGAGTGGGGTCACCAGTCTTGTAAAGACACTGCCCAGAAGGCAGCAATGGCAAACCATTTCTGTAGAATTTGCCAAAAATGATCATGATCATAGACTATGATCACCCACATTAGACAACAAGGCACATAGTAATGATAATGATTCTACATCAGCCTTTTGAACTTTTATCTATTTTGTCAGCAGACTGCCACGGTATAAATAAATTACAGACAATTCCTCATCTAAGACAATGGCATCATCTTAATCAATAAACCATTGCCTCAGATGTTATAGTACCAGGACTTTTCCAATGGAGATTCTTTTCCTGCATCATTGTCGACACTTTGCTCCATCAACAGGTAGTGAAAATGTAGTGACACAAGTAATAGATACACTGTGGTTCCAGACAGCATTATCACTGATATTCCTGTTGTCTGAAAAGGTGAGCTGTTGGTCACTTGAACAGGATCAGAATTAAACCTCATCCTCGGCTCTGTATTCACATACTGTACATGGATCCAATCTCTCTCAGTTAAAGCTGCTTACACCATTTTTGTACTGGTGCAGCCAAAAACATCATTGACATTTCTATTGGGAGTTCTTCATTCCAGGAATAGGAACAAGAGTGCCATAGGGATTGCATAAGGTGACAAGGCGATGAAAGTGGGATGTCAAAGAGAAAGGTTCAGCTAGGAGTTACTGACAGAACACTGCAATCTGCTCTATTTCTGCACTACATTGTTTTCAATGTGCCAAGGTGAACAAGATTATGAGGCAGGGGGTAGATCGGAGTAAACTTCTCCCAAACAGATGTGTCTAAAATTAGAGACACAAGTTTAAGATAAGAGGGTGATTGGAATTTGTCTGAAAGGGTGATGGAGGCAACATTTAAATAGTATCTAATAGAGATCTTCAATCATCGAGGCACAGATGTCTCCAGGCCAAGTGCTTATAAATAGGATTAGTATAGATGGGCTCCTGATGGTCTGCCTGTTCGTGGTGTTTCTTTGCAATCTGACTCTGATTCCATATGAACACGATTGTTGATGCTGAATCAAGAGAGTGGGAAGGAGTGCCAGGAGTTTCAGAAAGCTGAGATGAAAAATAATGACTACGGTCCTTTCATAACTCCTGGTCAGGTTGGTGAGTCATTTGTGGGTTAAACCATAATGAATGGTATATATTTATCTGTTGAGAAACTTTATATTGAGCAGACTACTGCATTTTCCTTCCAAAACAAAAAATAGGGAGCTGAATCATGGCATCCTTCACGTACATGAGTAAAAATCTTTATGTTACATCTCCGTCTTTATGTACAATATGCAATTTGTAATAAATAGTATGTACCATAAGATATACAACAGTAGTCAATATGGCTTAGAAATACAAATGTGCCAGCATGAATTAATCAGTCTGATGGCCTGGTGGAAGGAGCTGTCTTCATAGCTTGTTGATCCGGGTTTTAATGCAGTGGTACCGTTTCCCAGATGGTAGCAGCTGGAACAGTTTGTAGTTAGAGTGACTCGGGTCCCCAATGATCCTTCGGGCCCTTTTTACACACCTGTTGCTGTAAATGTCCTGAAAAGTGGGAAGTTCGCATCCACAGATGTGCTGAGCTGTCTGCACCCAGACTGACCAGAAGTGATTGAAATGAACAATTTAAGTAAAGGAAAGCTAGATGAGTGCATTATAGGAAAAGCTGAAAGACCAAAGTGAGACAGATCTACTGATAAATAAACATCAACAGACTATTTGGCCTAAATGTTTAATTTCAGTAATGTCTTCCACTCAATCTTTTTTCTAATTTAATGTTCACATTTTCCCAGTATAAAGAAGAGTAGGGCAAACTGAAGGAACTGGATTGTGATTAGAGGGAGATCTTCATCCATCCTGCTGAATGCCAGGAATATCATTAAAGATTCTACTTTAAATGCAGAGCTAAAATGAAATCACTTCACACATCATCACAAAGAAAATTGTTAAAATACATATAATAAGCATAACCTTTTTATTTTGCATGGTTTAAGAAAGTTTTAGTTCTTTATGCTCATTGAATTCCTCTTGGCCTACTCTGGGAATTTTGGCACACAATACCAATAATTAAATCAAATCTTTGAAGCAATGATCATAGAAGACCAGAAAAAGTACCAGCATTATTAAAAACACTTGGCATTCCTTATTCAAAGCATAGCATGCACTGGGAGTAACAACAAAATCTGTAAAACCCACATGAAACACCAGTTGTCAAAGAGCATAATAATGCCTTGCTATTCCTGTGCAGTGACAAGAGCAATTACTAAACACTTAATTTTCTTTTAAGAACAGGCCAATTAATGTATAATGTCTCTAGAGTTTAAAAGCATTGAAACAGCACTATATTTAGAGTTACTGGTACAACTAAATATTATTCTTAATTACAGCCTAACTGAAGAGTGAGCACACAAAGGACACTATTTCATTAGCATATACAACAGGCAGCTTCAGATATTCTGTAAAGTTTTGGGGCATAAAACCAGATTTAAACTTGCATACTAATTAATGCTTTCTATCTGGCCTTCGAACCACTGTTAAACTCATGAGTGCAACACAGTTAATTCTTACATTGCTCTTTCTTCATTTAAAAAGGTGGCAAGTGCAAGATGAAAGTATTGACACAAACTGAACGGTAACACCACAGAACTGATGCCTAGGCTTTAATATATTAAAAAACGTATAGGCCTTGCTGTAGAATTTAGTTTGTGTTCTCTGATCATACACACAGAATCTATGTGCACACTCATTCATATTGTTTAAAACTAACATTCTTGCATTGCCAATCATAGTGTGCAAGATTGACTTCTTATTGCCATAGTTACTCTGTCAAATTTAATACACTGACACAAACACTTCATTATAAGTTATTTACTTTCCTTTCTTCTATGTATCTGTTTCATCTGCTCCAACCCCGGCCACACTGCCTATATGCACAACTTTGTATTCTGGCATGTAATATAAACACACATCCCAATTTTCACTGAATAGGTTGCCCCTGTTAACAGGAATTATCATCACTATTGATATAGTAATTGATTTAGAAGATATTTAATTACGTAATGATGACCCCATTCAGGTCAAGACATGAAACAGCTGGCTCTCAATAGCAACACTTAATAGATTGAAGAATCAAACAACTGAGCCAAAACCACAATCGGCTTCAACTTCCTGTGTGGCTATGGTAAAGCACTTGAAGCCTGGACCAGAATAAGCTGCTCTGGTGTCTGGTAAATCTCTTTAAATTTAGACTGTGGAGCAGTCAGGATCTCTGCCAGAGTGAAACTCAGCAGACAGCAAAGTTTTGTCACAATCTAGAACACCACTTGGCAGATTAAATTCATTTTTCAAACAAAAAACTGCCGTGTGAAATAGGAACTTATTGATGACAATACAGGCAAAAAGCTGTCCTAAAGGGCTGAACTAATTCTTCAGTTCTATGACATATACAGAGGAAAACTACTGCGATAAGGACAAGCTACCATGTGGCCAGCCCGTCAATGGGCTTGTATAATTTAAAAAATTTATTTTGGGGGAAATTATTTGAGGATGACAAGTAATAGGAAAGTTGAAAACAGAAAACCAGAGGTTAAGAGAACAAAAGCATTAGATCAGTCACGTATTTGTTGTCCCTCACCCAGCAGTGATGAATAATACCTCGAGTAATCTCATTTATTTGCTCAGTTTATGCAAAGCAATATCTGTGTTTTGGCTGGGATTTCAAGATGTAGCCATTTGATAAGAGATTAAATGCTGGTAACCCTAGGTGACTGCATCTTGCCCTCTTATCGCCTGGGCCATAAATCCTTGATTAATCAGGAACATTTACATTGCAGGAACAAATTTCAAAACATTTCAGTGGTGTCTTCAAATAATGTAACAGGTTGCCTAAGCTTCTACAAGGACCAAGTGCAATAAGGTTATTTTTAAATAGCCAAAATTATAAACACTTTAAACGTAACATCTAACTTCTTTTAAGTATGGAGAAAGTTGACTGAAGAGTTTCTCATGTACAAAAAGTTATTGTTATGTTGTGTGGCTAAGCAGAGTTCTTATGGCATATTTATGTTTGCTGACAACACTCTGCAAATGTGTGTACTTGGCCACCTGAATGGTTTTTTCTCTAATTCCAGCAGCCTGTATTTAGAGTTGGTAACAAATCTGAGTGGTGCCACAAAACAATCTCTCAATGTCAGCAAGACCACGGAGTTGGTGATGGGCTTCAGGAGGAGGAACCCGAAGCATGAGACAGTCCTCATTGGGGGAATCAGAGATGGAGGGAGCCAGCAACCATAAGTTCTTTGGTTTTATCATTTCAGAGGATCTGCCCTGGTTAGAGCAAGTACCATTATAAAGAAAGCATGCAGCACCCTCCACTTTCTTGGAAGTTCGCGGGATTTCAGCATGTCATCTAAAACTTTGACTATCACATATATGGATGTGTAGTGGAGAGTATATTGACTGGTTGCATCAAGGCCTGCTATGAAAATACCAATTCCCTTAAATGGAAATGCCTACAAAAAAGTATTGTATTTGGTCCAGTGCTTCAAAAGGCAATACCCTCCCTACTACTGAGCATATCTGCACGGGGTGCTGTCGCAGAAAACAGCATCTATCAAAGAGGATCTCATTATCCAGGCCATGCTCCCCTCACTTTGCCACTGCCAGGAAAGAGGTACAGGAGCTTCAGGACTCACACCACCAGGTTCAGGAATAATTATTGTCCCTCAACCATCAGGCTCTTGAACCAAAGGAGATAACTTCACTTGCCCCATCACTGAACTGTTACCACAACATATGGACTCATTTTCAAGGACTCTTTCATTTCATCTTTTCTTTTGCATTTGCACAGTGTGTTGACTTTTGCAAATTGGTTGTTTGTCCATCCTGTTGGGTGTGGTCTTTCATTGATTCTATTGTGATTCTTGGATTTACTGTGCATGCCACAAGAAAAGAAATCTAAGTTTGCATATGGCGTCACTCATGTACATTGATAATCAATTCACTTTGAACTTCAATTACACTAGGGGTTTTATAAATTGATTTTTTTTAAAAATGAAAATGAAACTAAAGACTGCCAATGCAAAATAAAAACAGAAGATGTTGCATGGGCAACAGCTTGCTCTCCATATTGTACTGCTCCTGCTTGCAGATAGCCTTGCCTAACACGTAGACAGCTAAGATACAATATTATGGTTGACAACAACCAAAGGATCCCCCGATGTATGGTCAGCCATTAAAATCATTAACTCGGCAGAAGAGGGCACAGTCATTGCTGTTCAAAATAAAATCAGCTTCATTCTCCCCAAGTAATTCAGTTTTCTGACTGTACCTGTATTTTTGCAGTAAGATAAATATACCAATTTACTAACCAAAAAAAAAGGAAAACTGAAAAATGTCCGATGACAGACAATTCGTCATCTATCAAAGGGCAGGGGAAAGGCAACAGTAAATGAGATCACTGAAGAGATGATGGAAAACAAAGATCAGTTCAGGTTCAGTGCTATTTCAAGTATGAGTGAGGTCATCAGATCGGCTATCTCTTCGCCAATGTTAACTTCATTTCAGAATTTTATAATAACCAATGTGGCGGACTGATTTTTCATTCTAGTTATTACATTCTAATGAATGGTTCAATGTATGAACTTCCAAATCTATGTGGATAAAGGTAGATCATACTTTCCACATGAAAGGTCCATTCAGTTCTAAATAAAATTAAGGACGTGTGGTGATAAATTCACATTTTACAAAAAAAAAGTCCCTTTTTCAATGACTAGGATTATGTTCAATTATCGTACTCCACAATCAACCTATTCTATCCAATTCATTGATCTCCCCCGCCCATCTTCGAAAACATGCCAAGATGCAAAAAAATTTATCTTTTTTAAACAATATGCCAAGGCAAGGATCATTCAAATGTCTCACTTCTTTATTTATCAGGTGTTCTGGGATCTTAAATATTAAACAAAAGAAAGGTCTTGAGGCATATTTGTATTGGCAGTGAACTGTTAATCATTGCTGCTGTTAGAGACTGCTGCAAGAGTGGATTATAAAGATAGTAGTTCTGCAGTCTCGCCAATCAACATTCTGCTAAAAAATAATGACATTCTCTGGATTATCTATTTTCAGAGTAAATTTATTATCAAAATACACGTCATCACATACAATCCTAAGGTTCACTTTCTTGTGGACATACTCAATAAATCCTTAAAAGAATAATAACCATAATAGAATCAATGAAAGACCCCATCAACCTGGGTGACCAACGAGTGTGCAAAGACAAAAAATAATAATAATAAATAAATAAGCAATAAATATCAAGAACATGAGATGAAGAGTCCTTGAAAGTGAGTCCACAGATTGTGGGAGCATTTCAATGATGGGGCAAGTGAAGTTGAGTGAAGTTATTCCATCTGGTTAACAGCCTGATGGTTGGGGAGGGGTAATAACTGCCCCTGAACCTGGTGATGTTTCTCTTGAGACTCTTGAACCTTCTTCCTGATGACAGCAGTGAGAAGAGAGCATGAGTTTAGTGGTGGGGGTCTCTCACGATGGATTCTGCTTTCCTGCAAACAAGGCTTCATGTAGATATGTTCAATAGTGCGGAGGGTTTTACCCATGATTGACTGGGCCACGTCCATTTTTTTTGGTAGGATTTTCCATTCTGGGGCATCTATAGAAGTTTGTCCGTTTTAGATGGCATGCCAAATCTTCACAGTCTCCTAAGGGAGATTGAGGTACTGCTGTGCTTTCTTTGTCATTGCCCTTGCGTGCTGGACTCAGGACTGGTGGTCGAATGTTAACTCTGAGGAATTTCAAGTTGCTGACCCTTTCCACCTCTGATCCTG
Source organism: Hemitrygon akajei (assembly GCF_048418815.1). NCBI lineage: Eukaryota > Metazoa > Chordata > Chondrichthyes > Myliobatiformes > Dasyatidae > Hemitrygon > Hemitrygon akajei. The sequence continues at coordinate 162,272,215 of NC_133129.1, read as the reverse complement.
CAATGAGGACTGGCTCATGGACCTCTGGTTATCGCCTCCTGAAGTCAATAATCAGCTCGTTGGTCTTGCAGATGCTGAATAAGAGGTTGTTGTTATTGCACCAATCAGATTTTCAACCTCCCTCCTGTATGCTGATTCATCAGTTTAACTTACAGGGCAGCTGCATGCAAAACACTGCAATGAAGTAACATTGCAATTGTGTGTGAAGATTAAAATAAACAGTAATGAATAGGGAGCTACATTGAGAGGATAATTTGATGACAAGTTCCATTTAAATAGAGAACATCTCAGATACACATTTTCATCACCAGTTTCTGTCTTCCAATCAATATATATTTTCAGTCCTCTCCATTAAACATTGCAAATGGCATCAAAATCTATTCAGCTATGCAATATTCACATTTCTTTTAGCAACCATATCAATGTGGATGTTGAGTAAAATCTTAAAATTGCTTTCTCCCGTTTTACCCCTAAAGCAGCAATCGATTTCTAATATGTTGGTAATCAGTGTTCAGAATCTGATGACATTACATCCCAGGCTTTGCTTGGTTTCCATATTACCATAACTATTTCTGGCCACGATAAATACTCTATTGTACCTTAACATGTGTGCATTTGTCCACGTCAGAATTATACGTACTACACTGGACTCACTTGCTCATGGATAATTTTTTTCTTAAAAATGATGGAAAAATACTACCTTGTAAAGTCAAAATCTGCAAATGTGTGGACTAGGCCATCTCAATTGTTTTTTTTCCCCCGAATTCTATTGGCCAGAATTTAGAGCTCTTGCTTTCAAGTTAAAACTTGTACTCAAATTAAAACTGCAATTGTTGCAGGTGCAATTAAGTGCTTATCTAAGGCCATGATTTGCATTTCAGATAGAAGTTAATGAGGTCCAGGGCATCACTGGGCATCAGGAATTCATCCCAAACTCAAACAATAATGTTATTGGGCACTTCACTGCTGTGTGGAAAGCAACTGTTGCACTTAACTGCGTAACTGCAAAATGCAGTCCTTCCGAAAATATCTGGATGCGCTGCAATTAACTCGTTTTTCATTTTTCTTAATTTAAAATATATTTTATACAATTGTCAAAGTATATTCTATTGCAGTGTTTTCTTTATTTTCCTTCCTTTCACTCTTACTTTACAATATATCACCATTTCATGGACTGACTCATTTTCCTTTTTTTGCTCTTCCTAACATTGAACAGAAGACTAAAAGACCATAAGACATAGGAGCAGAAGTAGGCCATTCAGCCCATTGAGTTCACTCCACCATTTCATCATCGCTAATCCAGATCCCATTCAACTCCATACATCTGCCCTCTCACCATATCCCTTGATGCCCCAACCAATCTGGAATCTCATCAACTTCCGCTTGTATACCCACAGACTTGGCTGCTACCACAGTCTCTGGCAGATCATTCCACAAATTCACCTCACCTTGGCTAAAAAAATTCCTCCTTACTTCTGTTCTAAAAGGTCACACCCCTCAATTTTGAAGCTGTGCCCTCTAGTTCTGGATATCACCAGCAGAGGGAACATCCTCTCCACATCCACCTTATCTAATCCTTTCAACATTGAGATCCACATGTATTCTTCTAAATTCCAGTGAGTACAGGCCCAAAGTTGCCAAACGCTTCTAATACACTAACCCCTTCATTCCCAGAATCACCCTCATGAACCTCCTCTGGACTCTTTCCAATGACAATACATCCATTCTGGGCCCCAAAACTGTTGACAATACTCTAAAGTTCAGCCTGACAAGTGCCTTACAAGGCTTCAGCATTATCCCCATGCTTTTATTTTCTGCTTTCCTTGAAATAAATGCCAACATTGCATTGCCTTCTTTACCACAGATTCAACCTGTGAATTAACCTTCTGGGAGTCTTGCATGAGGACTTCCAAGTTCCTTGTTTGAATTTTCTCCCTATTTAGATAATCGTTTGCACTATTGTTCCTTTTACCAAAGTGAATTAACATACATTTCCCAACACTGTATTCCATGTCACCTTTTTGCCCGTTCTTGCAATTTGTCCAAGTCCTGCTGCGTTCACATTGCTTCCTCAGCACTATCCTACTCCTCCACCTACCTTTGTATCTTCCACAAACTTTGCCACAAAACCATCAATTCCACTACTTTAATCATTGATAAACTGTGTGAAAAGTAGCAGTCCCAATACCGAACCCTGAGGAAAACCATTAGTCACTGGCAGCCAAACAGAAAAGGCCCCCTTTATTCCATTCCATTCAGAACTATTTCATTCAAGTAAATCTGCAATTCCATTTGATTTTGTACTTTCAGAGGCTTGCAATAACTATGTTGCTTTCAAAAAAATGTTCAGAATTCTTTGCATTGAAGTCTTTTGTAACATATTGTTGGAGATATCTTCGATGTGTGTTCTTCATGCATTCACTTATCAACAGTAGTTCTACTTTCTCACCTATTGCTTTTATTTCCATCATGTTCCAAATGTCCCTTTGGGCATAGTGTCCCAAATAAAGAATTAGTTTTTGTTCTTTAAAAGTTGTTGCAAATAAGCAGCTGTCCCAATTAACCAGAATCCACTGTATTCGTTTTGAATACCTACCTCCATTACTTGGCAAAATAATCCTAGATATCATTTTTAATAAAGGAGTGTATGCAGACAGCATGCAAGGTGCATCTGAGAATTTTCTGCAGATCTAATGTCCATACATCAAAAGTGACAAGAGAAAGCAGTGATCTATCTTAAGAGTTATAAAACACGGAAATATACCCTGTAGACCAACTTGTCCATACCAAACCAAGTGTCATCCTGAGCTAGTCCCATTTAACTGAATTTGGCCCTTACCCATCCAAACCTTTCCTGTCCACGTACCTGCCCAAATGTCTTTTAGAACACTTTTAAATGCACCCACCTGTACATCTTCCAGGCTCCCTTCCATAGAATCTATACTTCTCACAGCCTCGGTACATTGACCTTAATACTTTGCACTTTATTGTCCACCTGCTCTTCACTTTCTCTGTAGCTGCACCACATTACTCTGCATTCTGTTACTGTTTCCCTTTATGGGTGACATACAAAATATTCTGCAATCTACCTCTGTACACGTGACAATTATACATTCATCACCAAATTGGGCTTTACATAACACAAGGCAAATATTTTGATCATATAATATCTGTGAAGAATGAAGTTCAAGTATGCTTTATGTATTGACAAAAGAGCACCCATTGCTTATCTTTAAAAAAAAAAATCACTCAAGATGGTTTACAAAGCCTGCTCAAAAATCACTAACTGCCATTAAGGATCTCAAAATAGTTTACCAGAGAAACAAATTTCTCCTGTGAAATGAAATAACGTTTCAGAGTGGCCAAGATTTTCATCCACCTGATCTTGCTAGCTGAATTTGGTTGATTCCAATTTGCAGATACCAACCCAGACTACTAACAATGACAAGAACAAAATATGCATAAGAACACTTCTACATGCAGTTTTCCTTCCAAGTTGTGCACCAAACTAACTTGGATATATATCACTGGTCCCTCACCACCACGTCTAAATCCTGCAACTTCCTGACAACATCATCAGGGACAAGTTTGGAGCAGAGTCACTAGCCAGGGAATTAGCGATCCTGATCATGAAAAAAAAAATCAGATAAAAATAATGCCATCGTCCCAGGAGGTAGAAATTCAAAAGGCTGGCCAGGAATTTGTATGCGTGCATGTTTGACAAAGGCATATTTAGCCTCAAATGTAATATCTCCATATAATTAACTAACGGTCTGATATTCACTTGGAATCTAGATGACAAAGGGTAACTTAATGATAACACAGGACCTCCAGCAAATTGCTCTGGAAAAGTCTCCCCAAACTGGAATTAATCCATGGACATGACATGGACAACAAAAAAATGGATGAAAGTTACAACTAGAAAAAGTTTAGAACAGAAAGTTTATGCTAAAGTTATTGAACCCTTAGTTAAAAGCAGTGTTTTAGGTCCTAGAAGTTTTCCACTAATATAGGAATCAAAAATTTAAAAAGATCCCAATCCAATTAAATGCCACATCAGAAATGTTCAGTGATCAAAAGTGACACCATCAGACCAGCTTGAATGTTTTATTCTCTAAAAAAGATAAAGGAGGCAGGCAACAAAAGCCTATTATTTTTGAACCACCTTGGCAGCAGCCTTAATAAAAAAGAGACAATGATTAATTAAGAGGAATGTAACCGCTAGATAAATTGCTGTCTGCATCCTAGAAGGATTGCATTAGTAAAGATTTTGCAATTGTACAGAGATTATCTATCTAGCTCCTCTAATAGGCCTCTTATTCACAAATCCAGAGTCAGCATGAATATAAACTACATTTTATACTAACCCCATGTGAAATATTCTCACGTGAACAATACCACAATTCCTCACTTCCTCTGAAATGCAGAAACAATCGGACTAATTAACAATGAGCACAACATCCTTGGACATGCCCCTGCATTTTTTTCCTGCACAATCCAGATTTTTAAAAAAAACAAATTCTGCAAAAGCTGATTGGAATTTTAAAGTGATACCAGGCCAGAAAGGGTAATGGGGTAGCTGGCATCATAGGTAATGGCAGAACCAATCACGGCTCGACATGAACCCAAAGGAAGAAATGGAGGAACAGAGAAGGGTGAATTGAGACAAAGCAAATACAATGAACTGACAGATTTCAGAGAGGAAAAAAAATAATTAAAAGCAAATAGCAGGAAAATAATTAAACAAGCTTGATATTCAACTGTGCAATAGCTAATATAACACCAACAAACCTGGCTCAATTTCCAGCCTATAAGACGTTTGTATTGTTACGGATTCAGCAACTATATATCAGGGTTTTTTTTTATAACAAATAAAACATTTATTAAACACTGAAAAACAAACCCCTAAAAGTAAACAAACCACTAACATAACCGGAAATCAGTTGCTGTGCGGCAGCTTAAACAGTTCTTAAAGGAATAAAGCAAAAACAGTTCTTAAAGCGATGTTGCAAAAACAGTTCTTCAAAGTAGTACTGCAAAAGTTCAAAATGCTTACAGTCCATTAAAGGAGAGACTTTTTAGATGATTTAAATTCTCTTTCACGTTGTGTTGTTGCGGTTCCCAGTCGAACTATACTTTTCCCGGAGAATTTACGAAGATGAAAATGAAACGGCTTAAAGGCACTGACCTTTCCTTTACAAAACTGTACCCAACCCTTTCTGCTATTATTTGCAGGGGTTACCACAGGGACAGCCAACGAATTCCTTCCGAATGAGGATCAAACAAGGTCGAACCTGTTTCACCGTCGAAATCGACTTTCCTCGATCTTTTAGCTTCTGAACTCTGATCTTCACTCTTCACTGATTTTTAACTGGCAGTATTATAAAGAAACTGCCGGCAATGACCTTTTAAACTTTAGGCATTAAATAAAACTCCACCTTTCAAACTGCGTCATAATATTGGACCACGCAGCGTCATGGAGTCAAAATGGCAAATCCAGCCACAAACTGCCCCTCCTCACAGGGAGGGGTCCTCCTTTTATACCCTGTAAAAAAAAACCTGTCACATGACCTCTACTGGCGGGGAAATGACGTCACTCCACCATCACAAGACCACTACCTTAAGTCCAGTATAGCTTCAACACCACTGTCACGTGATAAGTACAAGATACCCACAGGTACGTAACAGTATGCTCTCCCCATGGACGAGATGTTCTCTTGCAAGTGCTCTCGTTTCCTCCCACATCTCAAAGATGTACGGATTAGGTAGGCCATTTGGACATATGGCCTTATTGAGTGGCACGAGCTCTTTGGGCCCTAAGGACCTGTTACCAAGCTGAATCTCAAAATAAAGTATATAAAAATAAACCTTTGGTAATCATTGACTCTCTACAGAAATCAGATTAAATACCTTTGGGCCAGAAAGATTGCTTGGTATTACAATCAATTATCACATCATTAAATTGGCCTCAAAAGTTAAAATCAGATTTAGCAAGTTTTTAAAAATAATAGCAAGAGTAAAACTAGGACAAAGTGAAGCAAACAGAAGAGCAGTAATTGCCGTCAGGATAGCCTACAGGTTCCTGATTAGAATTTAAATTTTCATCATGGAAAATTATTAGCATATCCACATATGCCACTTACATCTCTGTTAATTCCTCTTGGAACGTGTGATACAGAAGCAGTGGGAAGTCATTCAGCCTCTCTGGCCTGTTCCGCTGTTTACTCAGATCGCAGATGATCTTTTACCCAAGCCCCACTTTCAAAGCACTGAAACATATCCCTTAGTATCTAAGGAATCAGTTGATTCAGTTGAGTTTACTTAGTGATTCTGCCTCCATTGTCTTCTTGGGTAGAGAATCCCAAAGGTGAAGAAATTTAGAGTCATAAGATCACGTAGCTCAGCCGTAGGCGTTCTGGCCCATCAGATATCGATCTGCAGGACTCCTACACTAATCCCATTTCATTCTTCACATTCCCATTCACTCACTTCAGATTGTACTACTTACCTGCCCAACAGATACAATTTACAGTGGTCAATTAACCTAACAATTTGCTCATCTTTTGGACGTGGCAGGAGACAGGTGCACATGTGGTCACAGGGAGAATATGCAGGCTCAAGACAGAGCACCAGAGGTGAGAACTGAATGCAGGGCAATGGAGCTCTGAGGGAGCAAATCTACCAAATGCTCCCCTCTGCTGCCCCACTGGAGTGGGGGCAAATCAGTCTCAATTGCAAATGACTACCTAAGACAGAAACAAAATAATCATCACACCTTGAAAATTGCGAGACCTAATCACTAAGACACAAAAATGTCATACCGTTCTAGTCAGCATGCTTCAGTTCGAACTGGTAGTTTTAACACCATGAAAAAGTATCAATACATGATAAGCATTGTACGTACCTGACAGAAAATTCCCAAGCAAACAAATTGTCCTGAAATTTATTTTAGTGCTTTAATTTTAAACAGGCTTCATACGTCTTACTTAAAATTTAAATACCTCATATGTTTGAAATATATGCATTTCTGAACACAATGTCACTGAAATTTAAACTATTTTGAATTCTTTGGCAACTCTGACAAGGCAAAGCTCTACACTTGCCTTTGCCTTCTGTCAAAGCTTCACACAGGGTGCTCCAGCCACAGAGTTCCTGTAAAACACCATCTGAGCCTACTCGAGGCCGAGTCCTTATTGCACCTCACCAGATGCCTCTAACATTCAGGGTCCCAGCAGGATTCCACTTATGCATTCTTACTTGATTATTGCAGCCATGGGGAGAACGTTGGCAGCCATTCTAGGCAATGGGCCAGTTTCAGAACTAATCAGCCCATAACTTCAGAAGTAAAAGACGTGAATAGCTTAAACTTCAGTTGACAGGAGCACTACCTTTGGATCAAAAATCGTCCTAAATGACAGGCAGCTCAAGAGCCTCTTATTTTTGCTGCTCGTGTATCAAATACATCTTCATTCATGTGATTCAAGTCTTCCAGGGCAAAGTTATGCAACAGAGCTGCCTCCAACCTGATACACAAGGGAAGGGGGTTACTATGCAGCATTTGCTTGTCGATGACTTTAACAGTGAGCTCACCCAGGAATGTCAAGATTCAGTTATTCTCAAAGAATGTATAAATTATACAACCTTGAAATTTGTTTGCTCACAAGGAGGCCACAAAGCACGAAACCCGAAAGAACCCAATTAAGGGAAAAAAATGCAAACAATTGAAGCAAATAACAGGATTCGGAGCCAAAAACGAATCCTTAGATCCACGTAAATGTTCCATGAATATTCCCTCAACTCCCCACCAGTGAAACTATTCTTCGAAAATCAGAACCAAATACTAGCCCGCACAACATGAAAGTACCAAAGATGAGATATCTTTTTGCCAGATATCCAATTTACTGCATTGAACTTGGTGTAATTTATTTATTTAGTGATACAATGCAAAACAGGCTCTTCAAGCTGTGCCGCTTTGCCACCCATTGATTTAATACTAGCCAAATCACAGGACAACTAACCTACTAACCAGTATGCTTTTGGACGGGAGGAAACCAGAGCACCTGGAGGAAACCTATGCGGACAATGGCGGGACACACACAAACTTGATTAGAGTAAGCAGGAATTGACCTCTGAACTCTGACACCCCAAGTTGTTGTAGTATCATGCTAACCACTATGCTACAACGGCACCCCATTTTAGAACCATTTGATGGATATGCTTTCATTTAATATGGGCACATGTTTTAATTTGATCAGATAGATTTAACATGCAATACAAAATTAAATTTGGGAGAGCTAATTTAGATGTGTGTGGTTAGAGGTCAATATTTAACAGCTACAAGACCCAATTTTCACCACATTGGTTGAGTGCATTAACATAAAAACAAGATTTTACAAACTGAATGCCTGTTGAAGATTGGGTTATAAACTAGCTGTTTTGTAAAAGCTTTTGACAAGATTTGGTGTAATTAGTTGATATCAATAAACTTTTGATGAGAGTCTTTTTCCCAAGCCTATTTCTCCTTTACGGCACTGCCTAACCTGTTGAGTGTTCCAAGCATTTTCTGTTTTTTTTTCATTAAAGCAGGTTTTTGACAATCCACAGCCGCTTTCCTTGCACATTATGTGACAAAGTTAGTTTATCACAGTTCACTATTAAACCAGGGTAGGTATAATGGATAACATATTGATGTCCAAACACAGCTATCTTTAATAGGTTATCTTCCACCTTTTCTGAACTGTACAGGAAGCAACTTAACTCAGGAACAAAATCTACAAGGTACATCAGCAACTTGCCAAGGGCACATTCCAAACCCACAACTCATTTGGTTCATTTGATATTGGAAGAGGTTAATTACACATTGAGTCTACAATAACTCTCAGAGCAGTCCCAAGCAATCTTAAGCAACACACACCAAACACAAGAGGAACCAAACCCTGGAGAAGGGTCTCAACCCTAAATGTAAAAGGATTATTTCTCTCCATGGATGTTGTCTGACTTGCTGCATTCCTTCAGTATTCTGCATGTGTTGCTCTGGATTTCCAGCATCTGCACAAATCTCATGTTTGTTTATCTGTGCCCATCAATCCTAGTCACTGTAACCTATGGTTACCCATAGGTTGCCCTGTTGCATGTACTCTCTCCCAAGACTATTTCCACCATGATTTGTTAGTCCACACAAGGGGAATTTAACAGTAACCACTCAAACTACTGAGAGAAATCCATGTAGAGCATACAAATCCTACACAGGCAACAGGTGAGGTCAAGACAGGGATCCTTTCATTCCAAGGGTCAAAATTTTAAGATTAAGCAACACTGACTTGATGAAATATCACTGTTCTTTTGTGGTCCCTGGACTTAAACACTAAGTGTGTACCATCACTTCGAAGCTACAAGCAGTTCAAGAAAATAGCGTACAATGACGACTTCTCCAGGACAGTTATGATGCCTTTTGAAATGGTGCCCAAATGTTGCAAGCAGGTTATGGGGAAAAGAAAAAAAAATCACCACAGAACGTGGACTTTTCAATGATGATTCATTACTGCTTAGAAATTCTGGTCCAAAAGAGATTAATTATTCACTTGTTTCTGCTTCAACCTAACTTGATACTTTCTACATTTGCAGGAATGACTTGGATGTTACATGTAACATCTCACTGCCCGCTTGTCAAATCATTTTGCATGATTGTTTTCCATTTCTTCTTTAACTATCTGAAATGGAGCTTGGAATAATAGCTAAATTACTCTTGCACTGGCTGTTTCATGCCCACTAAAACATATTCTGTGTTAAAGTGCAAAGATGAGGTCCTGACAAAGGCTACCATTTTTGATGGAAGAAAAATCACAACTCTGACCATAAATTACTTAATGGTGTTCATAAAGGCAGAATTTTAACCTGATGTTCTTTGATTCGGTTTCAGGTGATTTTACAAAAAATCCTGTTGCTAAGATACAGAATTACTATGGCCGATTTTCTCATCCATTTAATGTGTAGGTTGTGAATGGATTAAAAGTTGGTAATAAGATTTCAGTGGAGCACTTGCTCAGTATCATCATTCACAGTCACTGTTTGCCCCAGGTTAATAAAGTGTGGTATAAAGAGACTGGCAAATAGGTTGGGCTGACTATAAAATTCCCATCCATTTATTGCCCTTTAAATTGGACATTGTTTGTATTGACAAAGCAATCTGTTCCACCGGGCACAGAAACACTTTCCAAATGTTGTAGCTCTGGCCCTGTCGCCAAGCACAAATTGCCAATGCTATCATAGGGTTTTTCAATAATGAGTTGACAGCTACCCACTGCGCAGAGCTGTGGGCAAGTTCATCTTACTCACAACAATTCAGTACATCTCATTAGTTCCAGCAGCTGTATTTTCAGGTAACTAAGAGGCTACCAGTTCTCACATGGAATAAACAATGAGGAAAACGATTCATTTCAGATTAAACAATCACAGGGCTGCCGTGCTTTGGAGACATTGCGAGTGACAGGTTTTTTAAAAAGACCTCTATTGAATATGTGGCCTCAACACCAAGAAACAACATTTATAGTGACTCAACACTTTGGCAGTCTGGTTCTGACTAGGATGCCAGCAGCACAGATCGCCACCAAGGCCAACAACATATTGATGAAGCCTGGTTTAAGCTTTATTTTATGCTAGATTTCTTCATATGCTCAACAAAGAACAAAAATCTGAAAAGACATATTCTTGGATTGAGGGGTGATGATCTGAATATTCTACATAGCATTAATAAAAGATTACATGTAGAATATTAGGAATCAAAGCCTAAAGTAGAATATTTAAGAAGTGAACAACCTATTTAAAGTGAACACCTATTTATGTTTGGTTCAGTGGTTTGCACTGTATTGTCGTAATATTGTGCAGATAATTTCTGTGCTAACACTTGAAGAGAATAGTAATTGTATTAACTATGTTGTGATGGCTGCTTAGCATTATTGCTAAATCTATTTCATTCTACATTTTCTCTGAATTCCTGCAGAAATTAAACTCCATCATCAGTGCTTGAGGCACAAGGACCTGCTGTTAGATTGGAGTGCTACATTGACAGGATGTGGTGAAAGGTGTGGGAGGTAAATTACAATAGTTATAGGTCTGGTTTTCCTCTCTGAAATTAGCAGCCTGAAAATGAAGCACAAATTGGATTTTTGCAGAAGGATCCACTGTGTTCTTACTAAGGAATAACAGGATATAATTATAGAGATGAAGGGAATTAATTAACAAATGGATCTGGCATTTGATTTGTTTAAAGTCTCTCAAATAAACTGTTCAGTTTCATTTTATTCATTTCAAATCCAAGCATTTAATGCAAATTCTGAACCATTTCTGAAATGGAATACGACTTGTCCAACTGAACAAGTTCTGTTGTATGTAAAGTCAACTTTTATCCTTTACTTTCCAATGGCTAGATAAAGAAAACATTCCTCACTACTACTATATGCAAATGTTATTCTTGGCACATTCTCTGAAGAAAGTCTTCCTTTAACTCAATACAAGATGCATTTCATTCCAAGCAAATAACATGACTTTGTTTAATGAAGTAATTAACTTTCCTGATATTTCTAGGGGTGTCCAGAACAAGGAAATTACCCATTTCTATTTCCCACAAAAAAAATGGACAAATTTGTTTCATGTTCCCTCTTTAACCTTTGAAGGAATGCATCTCAAATCTCCTTCAATCTATGATTCAGAGATTGGACTGGAGTAATTACACCCATTCATCTTCATTGCTTGTGCACCATGTACTTTGTTTGTTACTGTCTCCAATCCATGCCTTATACATGTACTTTTCTCCTCACAGAACATTTCTCTCCTTTCATGGAATTTGACAAGTTACTTAATTTCTTGCTTGCAAGAGTTCTGGCACAATGAACATGGTCATGTTATCAGGTGTTGAAGATTATCTGAAAGGTTGCTGGACCTTCATAAAAATATTATCATCAATACCATGGTGAATGACTACAACTAGATCTGACAAGTCAGAAGCAGCTGTAATAGGCTCAATTCAATCTGCTTAAACTTGAGCCTCCTGCAGAGAGAAAAAAACTTCTATTCTCACAATACATTTTTCACATGGAAAGACAGTAAAGGCTCATTTTTTTTTATTTGAAAAAATATAAAGTTAATGCTATTTTCAGTATAACTTACATTTATAAAGGATTAAATCAATCTCCCACAGTCCAAGAGCAGAGACAAATGAGATTTTTTTGGTATTATGATGGATTCTTGCATTTGTATTTAATAAATTGAGTTTCACAACTGTAGATTTTGGCAAATGATTTAGCTACCAGACTACATAGCTCAGGATATTGACCCTCAAAAGACTATCTCAGTGCAAACAACATTGATTAGAGTCTGGAATAAAGGTCTAAGGGCAAGACCACTACTAAATAAGTGAATGAGTAATTCAATTTGCACAATTTTGATGAGCATCTACGATGCACCACCTAGAAATGTATCACTTGGTTAGTACATAGCATGCAGGATAGTAGTGACAATGCAATGCACTCTAAATCCTGAAATACAGTTTGATTGCACTAAATTTTTAAGGCAGAGTGCAAAATGTCATCACTACTCTAAAATATTTAGCTCTCTCACACAGAGTTCCTAGGCATAAATCTGCAAACCAGTTTTATTTTTCTAGGCCGATCTGAAGCCAAATGATAACAACAATGATGCAAACATCAGAGGCTGGAGCTGTCTATGCTCAAGGCAATGCGTAAAGGTGCAAATAAGCTTAAATAAAGGTGCAAATTAGTAGGTGCTAATAAAGAGCTTTGGGGCCAAGTGTTGATATGAAGAGAGTTCCAAAACACACAGAATTCCATGTCAACCATTCCTCACATCTTCTTGCATTTCCACAGCATTCTTTTGTGCCATGACCGTTTTGGGAAGTTGAGGGGCAGTGAAGATCATGTCTCACTGCCCAGCAGTCAATCAGCCAAGAACTCTGCCAAGGACATCCTCTCCCCCCCCCCCCCCCCCACCCAACAGTAACTGCTGCACTCCCATTTCTTCTCTGGAATCTCAAGTCACAGAGAAATACAGCATGGAAGGAAGCTCTTCAGCCCTCCAAGTCCATGCTAACACAGCCACCCATGCACGCTAATCCTTTTGGCATCCTATGCTCCAGAGTCCTTCTTTTAAGGGATTTCTGTCTGATTCAGTGCAGTTCTTCTGGAGACTAGAATGAGGATTGGTGCTATACATGACACATTTGCCCACCAAGATGGTGGAGCCCAATTTTCAGACAACTGTTTTCAAAAACAGGGGGGAGGTCAGGGGTCGACATAAACAGAGGAGCAATATTCAGGTGTTTAGAACTTTACGGATGAATTCTTTGTCATAGTTTAAAAACAATCCGAATTACAAGAACAGAGATTCTAAGCACCAATCCTCTCTGACCGCAAGCGTGTTGCTAGAGGGCTGGGAGCACACAAACGTGAAGAAAGAGATCAACTGGATTTGAGACCAGAACGCCCATCAATGGTAATGGAATCAATTTACAAAACAATTCAGAGGCACTGCACACATCTCTTAAATTGGCATAGACTAATCAAGCCCAGTCAGCATGAACTTGTTAAAGAAAGGTTGTGTCTGACTAATAATGGAAATTTTTAAAGGAGTAAAAGCCCAGGATCAACGATGTCAATGTATTATACATAGTCTACATGGATTTTAACAACGTTTTTGACAAGTTTCCACATGGGAGGCAATATCCAAACTTGCCTTGCTGGCAAGCAGCCAAGGGCAGTGGTTTACAAGCGTTTTAGAGCCTGAAATTGTTTTGCCAGTGAGGCTCCACAAAAACAGAAGACGATGTGGAGGGAAGAAAAGCTACTGAGCATAAAATATTCATGGGCTACTCATCAGAGCAGGGAAAAAAAATGACAAATGAAGCTCAGTCTGGAGATGTGTGAAATATCTCGGAATAGGCAGAGGGTAGACTGCAACAGGAACACAAAAGGGAGCGGACTGACAAGTGTAGGCATAGAATTGTGGGTTACGTGTCCATAGATACCTGAAGTAACAGGATAAGTAAGTGTGATGCTTGGGAAGGCACGCAGATGGCATACTTTAATGGCCATAACAACACTCTATGCATTCTGGGAGGTCATGCTAGAAGTGTATCATCAAGTCTGCTCAGGATGATGCTAGAGTATGGTGTGTAGTTTTGTTCATAACATTATATCAAGAACATGATAGTACTGCTTGGCTGGCATCCCTTTCACAATTCCAAGTATTTATTCACTACACCACTAGCCAACCATGGCAAGAACAGATATCAACAGGGTCAATGCAGCAACTGTAATTTTTCCCCCCCCCCCAGTGATGCCTCCGGAACTGGAAGAACAGGGCTTCCCAAGCTGGGGTCCACAGACACCCCCCCTCGGTTAATGATAGGGTTCCATGGCATAAAAAGGGTTGGGAACCCCTGATCTAGAAGGAAAAGGCCAACTAATGCTCAGGTATCTGTTGGGATGTCCCTTTACAGAGTGGAGAAGCCGGAGGGTAGTGAATCTGTGAAATTCATTGCTCGGCTGGCTGTGGAGGCTAAATCATCAGTACATTTAAAGCAAAGTTTGATAGGTTCTTGATTAGGAAGGCCATCAAAAGTTGAGGGGAGAAGGCAGGAGAATGTTGTCAAGAGAGATAATAAATCAGTCATGATGAAATGGTGGGACAGACTCAATGGGCCCCCATGGTCTAATTCTGTTCCCATGTCTTATGGCAAGACACCCCATCCAGTCACACACCATCTTGGCTCAGAAATAATATTACCAGTCCTTAATTGTTATAGGTCACATTTCTGCATTCACTATGCAACAGTACCTTTGGAGAGACTTCACCAAATAAACTGCAGCCTTCAAAACAGTACTGCACAAGGATAATTAAGTGTATTGATTTCCAATTCTTGATTAAAAACCAGAGTATCCCATTCCAAATCTCTTTTTCATCTTTACACCATATTTAAAGGTACTTTACAACTTGTGACTGACTAAAAGGAACGATAGAGCACAACTTTATTCTCTGTGCTGTCTGCATCCTGAGGCTTTACATTAGCTTTCTATTTTCCTCTCCATCCAACTCCAGATTTTAAAAAGTTAACTCTTTTCCCTAGTTGATTATTTCTAATTTCAGCACTTAAAATGTTAACTGACAGGAGTGAATTCCTGTAACAGCAGTATATTAATGACCAAAATGTCCCAGTTCTTCATTTCTTTCTCTAACCACACAAGTATTGTTGCTATCTCAGTGGGGATCATTCAGTCAAGTTAAACTTCTGGAACAGCTTTAAGCAATTCCCTCCAACAACTCCAGTAAACCATGGCATCAAATCAAGTGAGATGGAAATATCAACAATATTTTTGCGCTTCCCTTTAAGTTCTGGATAGCTAAACAATAAACTGTCAATTCAATACCACAACCACATCAGCAATGGGACCGCCATATTCTTCACATAATTATCATTGTTTCATGATAAGTACCACTTCTCAAATTGAAAAAGACCCTGAGAAGTACTTGGCTCTTTAACCCCAAAACTAGACAGCCCTACTTCACATCTTGTTTATAAGGATAGCCCGAAAACCACAGCATCCCAAATCAAGACCCAAAAGAAAACCAGCGAAAGACCAGAGAAAAGCCGTGTGCTCCTTGAATAGAAGGCCAGCAAAAACAAAGCCATACAGTTCTTTAGTGGAGAAATTGGGCAATTCTCAAATTTAAATCTTCTTTCAAACTTTTAAATACACAAGTCTTTGACTGCCATTTCTAAGCTTACTTGTATACTTCTTTCCCTTATATTCCTCAAGAACACAAATAACCATTAAGTAACCCCAGGGAGCAGTTTCGTAAAATGTGCTGCTTCTAAACTTCCTTTGTTCGTCCAACACAGCAGTCAACTTCATTTCCATCTGCTGAAAGTAAATCAAAAATAGCCAAAGCTTTCCTGCTTGGAAACAAACTACAGCAAAAGAGGAATAATAGCTGCTCTCAGCTTCTCACTCCCAACATCCACTCAGCAAGTCATATTCCTGCACCGTCCATTATCTCTTTCCAAATATCCCCACTGATTTGCTGCTCTACCAGACGGAAGCCTGGGGTTTCTGTTTCTGAGGACTCCATTGATTTGTCACCAATGATGAGTGTTCACTACACGTTCCCACAATCCCTGAACAGTGAAGATTCTCCAACATTGCCCTCCGGGGAGAAGACAGAACAAAGGCATAAACTCAGGAGAAATAAAGATCCCCTCTATTTTGAAGTATCAGGTTCTTAAAATGCTAAGAAGTTGTATAAGGAATGAAATATGTTTTCCCTCTATGGCAAAGGCAAGATGCAGTTTGATTTAACTGCTTATACACTGTGCTTCCTTTAGGAAATTTATTTGGACAATCCCTTCAGTAATAGATTATCTGAATGAAACAACATCAACCTTCCCCTATAGGAATACAAGTAACAGTGGATTCTGGTTAATTGGGACAGCAGCTTATTTGAAACAATTCTTAAAGAATGAAACCTAATCGAGAAAGTAGACAGGATTTCCTTCATTTGTTTGGGACACTATGCTGCTTAATTGGGACAGGAGACTTGCTAAACAGTTCCTAACTCGCGTCAGTTGTGTGCACATCATGTGGCCACTGTGTTAAGAGCAAACAATTTTTAAATGGCGTCACTTGCATGTGCTTGTTCAAAAAGCAATGATTTTTGTCACTAACAGTCGGCGAGGAATAAGCAATAAGACAATTCAGAACTGTTTTGCTCACTGTGGTTCAAACCATTCAAACTTGGAGATGTGAAAAACAGCAAGAGTGAAAATGAAAAGATTTCACTGCCTCTACAAATTGAAGATATCAACAATCATCTTGAATGTTACAATGAAAGTGAAGGTTTGGAGGAAGCAATCATCAAAAGCATTGTATGAAGGCAGTCCACCAAGTGTCTGCATTGAATATGTATATTTACAGTCCAGAGAACACAGCAACATACACTGGATGAATTTCTCTGTTGATAACTTTTAAGAACTAATAAATAGTTTTATAGTACTGTCATAGTATTGTTGGTTCCTTAATTGTTGTTATAGCCGGGGGTGGTAAAGTGGACAAGCTCCCACCACTTATTAAATGCTCCCAATGGCGTGCACCTCAAAGAGGCTCTGACAACCAAGTCCAGCTCCTGGCCTTCATGTGTGGCTTAGCTACCAAGCCCAGCAGAATTGTTTCTACTAATAGGAGAAGGGGCAAAAGTGGGTTACTGGCACTTAAAACTAGTCGCTTCAGGCAGATGGGGCTCATCAGCTGTGGCTGGCAGCTCATCTGGGAGAAGGAAAACTCTGATCTCAAACCTCCGTTACCTTGCGGCTATACCTACATATGGGGAAGACTTTGCGAGTAAACCCAGAGGGAAAAATCCAGAGCTGGAGTCCATAAGGCAGTCCTACATTGGTGGCAACTCCTCCAATGATGCAGGCACCAAACTGTACCGGACTCTGCCATTCCTTTGGGTTCATCAGTTGCGTCGAGTGAGCGAGCTTGCTTTCCATAATCATACTGACGAGGCTTGTGTGTCTAGACAGCTACGACACAAACATCCATGGTCAACTCTGACCAACAGAGGCCCTTGGTAGTATAGTTAGTGTTCCAATTGGCTTTGTATTTCATTTAAATACATAATTTGTAAGCCAATTAAATGGTAGTTGGTCTTTTTTAATACTTTAATAATTATTTCCATGAAACTTCAGCTAAATTGGGGTAGCCACTTCATTGGGCCAAAATGTACTGGTCCCAAAGTATCCAAATTAACCAGAATTGTCCACTGTAATTACATCTGTTACATGGACACGCAGCGGAAGCAGCCTAAAGATGCATTCTCCATTATTCTTATTTTTCCTCACTTCTCTGTATACTAAAGCATAGTGGTTAAGTTGAAGACATTAGACACTGCAGGTGCTAGAATCAGAAACAGTAGTCGGCTGGAAGAACTCAGCAGGTCAGGCAGTATCTGTGGAAGGAAAAGAAGAATCGATGTTTCAGGATGAAACCCTGCTTCAGGGCTCTGTAGTTAAGTTATTGGACTAGAATGCAAAGGACTGGGCCATAGGTTCAAATCCCAGCGTGGCAACTAGAGAATTTGAATTCATACAATCCAAGAAATATGACAGTTTAGGAACATTTGAAATATGTAACCATGACCATAACACTGTCATAAAGTCTTCTCAGGTTGAGTGATGAGTAATGTCTTTTGTGTGGTGGGGGGGGGGGGGGGGGTGAGAGAATCTGCCATCTTTAACCTGTCTTGCCTCTTTGTGTCTCCAGACACACCGAAGTTGTTGAAGTGGATTGCCTCTTTAGTTCAACAACTATTAGGGATGAAGATAAATGTGGCCATTGCCCAGTAATGAACTAGAATTCCCATGAACTAGAACAAAACAAAAAATAGTTAACTTAAAACAAACTGCTTCCACTCGTTTCAAACTTTAAAGTGCTAAAACCATCCCAATTCTCAAACTAATTTGAAATGACTGCTTATTTTGCAGGCAAGCTTGCATCCATGAAGTTTAAGATTGAGTGAACTGAATTAATGTTTGCATGGTGTGATTAATTAATTTCATGAATATACAAGAATGATAATGTGTAACATTACAACTTTCGATTGATCCAAGTGACACGCTGTGCAGTCCAATCAGTGGGGAACTGCAGGTAATCACTATTACAATACCATGCTATTCAATGGCAAATAATGGCCCTTAGAATATTATTCACGATAATTGCATTTGTATTACAATAAGATTCACCGTATTTACTGTAGGAATTATCTAATATCTTAATTGTTCAATAACATTTAAACAATTCATTTATTTTTAATCTACATGAATAAAGCTAAGATTTTTTGCTTTTTTAAAAAAAAGTTTAGAATGCTTTGACACAGAACAGTACGATCTTTTATGATAACCAGCATTATCCGGTTGGGTTTGAAGCTCTTTACTGCAATGATGGGATCTGTGCCTCAGACAGCCTTTGTACCTGCACAAGAGGCTTGTACTCATGAGCTGGATTCACACCCCAGTTAATTAGTGAAACCCATCTTAGAAATGCTAAGCCAAAGACTGGTTTGCCCCCTTCACGGGCACAGAACATCTCATGGCATTACCTGGAGACCAACTGGGAAATGCTCCTCAGTGTCCTAGGCAACATTTATCCCTCAATCAACATTACACACACAAAGAAGAACATATCACCATTACTTCATTGCTGCAGAACCTTGATGTGGGTGAATCAGCTGCTACTCTCACTACAGCAGTGACCGGACTTAAAAGGCAATTCATTGCTTGTAGAGCGCTATAGGACGCCCTTTGGTTGTGAAAGTTGCTATAGAAATGCAAGTTCTTTGTTTATTATACAAACCGTTCTGCCACAGCGGGAATGAATTTAATCCCTTTACAGTTTGGCCACTTGGTTTTAGACAACACTATGCTCCATCTTGGGATAAGAAGTAGTCTGACGAACTCACAAACTGCATGGCACGACTACAAGCAAGCCTTTGTTATCATGGAGCAACACTGGGGGCTGATGTCAACCACTCCAATATTAGTGATGTGAACCAAGCAATCTTTCAACAAAATCAAAACAAAATGTGCAGCATCAAAAGGAGCTGCAAAATGGGAATATTTGGTTAAAAGAAAGAGACCGTAAAACAATTTTCTCATGTGTGAAAGAAAATGTAAGCAAGGCCAGGTGCAGCAGAGGTTTGCTGTTTTATAAACATTCACGCTTTACTGCTTTTCATGCAAAACCCAGATCTATTCCCTGCTGCACATTAGACCACACTGTGGAAGTTTTATCATCAGTATCGAAGATTCCAATTTGAATGAGACAATCAGGCAAGCATGAGAAATTCGCTGCCCAAGCATTTTGCTTATTATGCTTAGAGATTGCTTTAATACAAATAGATTCTATGTAAATAGTACCTTTTGAGTTACAGTATTGGTAGGTATGACTACTGCCACACTGAAAGGGCTGATAAATAATCATCCATGAGGAAATCTGCAGATGCTGGAAATTCAAGCAACACACACAAAATGCTAGTGGAACGCAGGAGGCCAGGCAGCATCTATAGGGAGAAGCACTGTCGACGTTTCGGGCCGAGACTCTTCGTCAGGACTCATGTTTAGTGGCAGATCAATTACTCACATCATTTTTTGCCTCTGCATGTCAGCTATTGAAACACTATTTATAGTTGATAACTGCATTCAATTTACGAGAAATCTCATGCTCCTGGTTGCCATCCAGTTTTACTCTGAATTTTACACATATCAATAACTTAATATGGAAATTGAGATATCTGTAACTTTTCAGCACCTGAGAATCATTCTTATACTTTACAAATCAAGCAGAAGTGGTGGTATCTCTAAAGGGCTACCATCATCTACCTGACCCTGTCAGAAAAGAGAGAGATTTATCTGTAGATGAAATCTGATTTACTGCAGACATTCCTGTTTCTTTGAACTTGCAGATCCCTCATTCCCCCATCTGCATTCTTTCAAAGAACAAATTTTGCATATGACACATGCTAAATCTTTAAAGCAAATTCTATGCCAGCTCATAATGGTCTACAGTGCATAAGAAGCTTGCAAAAGCATTCCCACTTAGAAATCCAGAAGTACTCAGAGACCAGAACATACAGTTGGAAGAAAAACTTTGTGAAACCTTTGCAATTACCTGGCTTTCTGCATTAATTACTCATAAAATATGTCAAAATAATAGACAAATACAATCTGCCTAAATTTCTAACACATGAACAATTGTATTTCTTCTCGTCAATATTGACAATTACAGTCTAGGTTGAAAAAAGTATGTGAAGCTCTGGGGTGATGCCTTCTACAAAATCTATTTGGAGTCAGGTATTCCTATCAATGAGATGAGATTGGAGGTGTGGGTTGTAGAGGTGGCCTGCCCTATATAAAAAAAAAGACACACAAAGTCAGGTTACTAACAGAGCCTGCTCTTAAGATTTGTTTCTGCACACTGTGCCTCAATCGTAACAAATTTCAGAGGACCATAGAAGAATTGCAGAGATGCATG
This sequence comes from Hemitrygon akajei, assembly GCF_048418815.1. NCBI lineage: Eukaryota > Metazoa > Chordata > Chondrichthyes > Myliobatiformes > Dasyatidae > Hemitrygon > Hemitrygon akajei. The sequence goes on along the minus strand of NC_133129.1, from coordinate 162,251,117 downwards.
AAGCTGGAAAAGGCTGCAAGAGCATTTCTAAACACCTGAGTGCTCAGTCACCGCAAGACAAATTCTCTACAAATGGAGGAAATTCAGTCCTGTAAAGATCACACCAAGAGCACAAGAGCTGATGGAGGTGAAAGAGATCCCAAGAGCATCAGCAAAAGATCTGCAGAAATCTACAGAATTAGCTAAAGTCTCTGTTCACGTGTCCCTCAGAAGAAAAACACAAGAATGGTGTTTGTGGAAGGACATGGAGGAAACCACTGCTCTCCAAAAAAACACATTGCTGCACAACTCAAGTTTACAAAAGACCACCTGGCATGTTCTACAATGCTTCTGGAACAATGTTCTGTGCACAGGTAAGACAAAAGTTGACATTTCTGGCAGAAATGCACACAGCTATGTTTGGAGGAAAAAGAGCACTGCATACCACCACCAAAACCTCATCCCAGTGGTGAAGCATGGTGGAAGGAGCATCATTGTTTGGGGCGGCTTTGCTGCCTTAGAGTCTGGACAGCTTGCGATCATTGAGGGAACAATGAATTCCAAATTGTATCAAGACATTATAAGGAGAATGTCAGGGTAACAACCCTCACCTGAGCTTAATAGAAATTGAATGATGCAACAAGACAAGGATCTGAAACACAAAGTAAATCAACAACAGAATGGTTTAAAAAAGAAAACATGTGTTTGGAATGGCCAAGTCAAGAGTTCAGACCTTAACCCAAATGAGATGGCGTGGCATGACCTGAAGAAGGCTGTTCATGCAAGGTATCCCAGAAATATTGATGAACTGGAACAGTTTTGTATGGAGGAATGGTCTAGAATTCCTCCTCGCTGTTGTGCAAGTCTGATCAGCAGCTACAGGAAATGCTTGGTGGAGGTTATTGCTGGTATTTATATGAAATACTAGGGTTCATATACTTTTTCCAGCCTGGACTGTGAATGATTAAACAACGTGTTCAATAAAGACATGAGAAGTGCAACTGTTAGTGTGTTATTAGTTTAGGCAGATTGTGTTTCTCTATCATTGTGACTTAGATGAAGATCAGACCACATTTTATGAGCAACTAATGCAGAAAAACAGGTCATTGCAAAGGGTTCACAAACTTTTTCTTATAACTGTACCTTTATCAGAAAATGTCCTTACCATTGGGAAAGCCTGAAGCTAGGAGTTACCCACTTACCTTCTCATTGCAAAGCCAAATGAAAACAAACAAAACAAAAATCTGAATTATAATTTAATGGAAATAAACTTAAACATACAAATTCCAGGTGCAGTTGGCAGCCCTATTTGAGGTAGATGATGATTGCAGTCTAGAATTAAGAATCAGCAGAACAATTCCAGCTGCACATTTCTACCAGTCTGAAACAGAAATCTTTGTGTTACAAGTAATAGGTGATCAACATAATGAAGTGGTAAGTTTTGTTAAGGCAGAGTTTAAAATGTGAAATTCCAGCCCCAGCCACCATTTATTCAAGCACTATCTTTATTTCTGAACAAATGTTTCTAATCACCAATCAGGCCAGTAACTAGGAGTCCTTTTAATAGCAACACATTAAAGGAGCATTATTAAAGAGACCTCTTCAACTGATGTTGGTCCCATTAGCTGAAAGAAAATCTACACTAGTGGTGAGCTGTTTTATCCAAACTACGTAACCCTGCTGTGAAAAGGAAGTGCCATGGGCAGATAAAAAGGCTATTTTAAACATTGTAATCTGCTCTAATCAGAAGCCTTACATGTTCAGATTTCTTTTTAATACAACTTAACGATACAAGAAGCTGTAGAGAATTCAAGGTGTGGCCACAACTCAGCACATGATGGGAACTCCATGGATGCTGTCCATCCTTGCTGCCTCAGTAAAGAAGCCAGCCTAATCAGAGACTCCCCAATGTTCTTTCTTCTCCCTTCTCAAAGTGGGCAGAAAACACAAAGGCCCAAAAGTGTGTACCACTGGCTGAATGACAGTTCATATCCCACTGTCATCAGGCTCTTATATGATACAGTGGACTCCAGGCCTCACCATCTACCTTGTTATGATCTTGCACTTTACTGTTTACCTGCACTGCAATTTTTCAATAGTACTCTGCGCTGATATTGTTTTACCTTATTATAACCAATTCACTGTGTAATGATTTAATCTGTATAAACAGTATGCACGTCAAGCTGCTCTTGGTACATGTGACAATAATAAACCAAGAAAAACTGGGCTCCAACATAGCACAATGGGTAATTGAGAAAATTGATGCCTATTTGTTCACAAGGGTTCATACTTAGCTGTGCATCATATGGTGTTGCCATCATGAAGATTAGTAATTCCTTTTGGTACAATCCCAACCACTTGCAGCGGATGTATGAGATATGTCCACAGTGAAGAAAATCTATTTATCCTCCATAACAAGCCATGCAATCTCTAATTAATCTAGCCGACTAGTTTATTATCTAGCCGACTCCAGTTAACAAAGTCTCAATGGCAAGTCACTAATGGGCACTCTTTATAAATACAATTTAGAGAGCAGTGGATGCTGTTTTAAAGGGAAGGATAAGGGGGTAAATAGAATTCCATCTGTTTTGCTTTAGGAGGCACCATTTAACAATGACAAACACGAGAGATACTGCATGCATGCAGATTCAGGCAACGTTTTTCTCATCTCTCTGCACATTGGGTGCTGGTCTTTTTAAATTGGGTTCTTTAGAGCTTCTTGATTTGTGGCTGCCTGTATGCAGACAAATCTCACGGTTGCGTAATGTACACAAACTTCGATAATAAATTTGAACTTTTGAAATCCAAAGCAACACACATAAAATGCTGGAGTTGCTCAGCAGGTCGGGCAGCATCAATGGATGTGAATAAAGAGTCAATGCTTCGGGCCGAGACCGTCCTTCCGAACAGGAGAAAGGCCTCGGAGGATTTCTATTTTATAAATAGTCCTGCAAGTTACAAACCATTTCTAAAACACAAAGGATTTCCAAACCACAGGTACAATTCCCACAAGCTAAAAATACATAACAATAATGCGGACCAACCAGTCATCCATCACAGAAATCAAAGACAGAGGAAGGGATTCTAGCTCACCTAGTGTTTGCCATTTGTCTTTGTTATTTAACCATTCCTAAGAAATCTAAATCGGTATCTACATTTAAATGGTTCCTTTACCACTTGAGTGGCTTCACACTTTACTTCATTAGATACCCTTTTTACACAGTCTTAAAGTTTCTTTGAGACAGAGATCTCAATTACCCACATTTAATGCTATGCAGCTAACTACCCTGAGTACACAAACCTTTCAACTAATTACTAGATCAAAAGCAACATACACAAAATGCTGGAGGAACTCAACAGGTCATCTATGAAAATTAACAGTCAACATTTCGGGCCGAGACCCTTCCTCAGGACTCAAACGTGTTTCTCATGTTATTAATAGTTCAGTTATTGATGTGCTAAGTGATCATCTCCATCTGGTCTGCAAACTTCCTTGAAGGAAATAAGTTAGCCAGCGTTGTCTGTTTTGAAACAAGCAAAATTAAATAACCTATTGTCTTATACTGCACCTCTTCAGCAAGAGAGGTACTGTAACCCAACATCTCACTTGCTATAGAACATCAATTCTAGATATTTATATATAATCAATGGTCCAAAGACAAATCTCCCCTGGTGGGACAAACATCTACTCATGACTATTGCCCCCTGTAAAAGCCTAAATGGAGTGGATGTTTCCTATGGTGTAAGAGTCTAGGACCAGAGGGCACAACCACAGTCATTGTGTATATTTAAAATGGAATTCAATAGATTCCACATTAGTCAGGCTGTCAAAGGTTACCAGGAGAAGACAGGTGAATGGAGTTGTGAAAGATAATAAATCAATGATGGGGTGACGGTGCAGACTCGATGGGCCAAATAGCCTAATTCTGCTCCTATGTGTTATGGACTATATCTTAACCAATAACATATTCCATTGAGCCTTTAAAACCATGTGTTTCCATTCTCTGAATAGATCCACTATTATATCAAGTGGCTTTTCAAAGTCCTTACAGCAGCTACTGAATCAATCTTCTGTTACTTCATGAAAGAACACACAGGGGTTAATCAGACATAATTATGTTCTTAATGTCTGACAAATATATGCTGTCTCTCCAAGTGAGAAACAATTTGGTCCTGAAGTCTTGCCTCTTGTAGCTTCACCATAACCAACATTGCACTGGCTGGCCTGTTGCTCCTTCTAGTTGGATTATATGAGTAATGTTTCCAATCCTCTGGCACGACTCCTATAACAAATGCATGGCTTCCTATTAAATTACAGATATAAAGTACCATACTTTAGTAGCTGCACTCAAACATCGATGAGTCAGCTGCTGTTACACAAAAGATTAAAATTCCTCAAATAAGAGGAAACCTTAGAAGCAAGACTTTGGAAAGGAAGGCCAAGTAATCTCAGGACGCCCATTATCAGTGGCAGAATTAAACTGTATTACTGAAAAACGTACACTAGGCTACATGACACTTATTAAACTTAAAACTTAAACTTGTGTGTGTCCATAACAAGTCCATACAGCAAATGAATTTGTTCAAAGTCTGTGGAGAAGCTGTCAGTGCTGAAGATTATTAAAGAAACAAAATGTTTAAAAGAAAATCTAATACTATCAATTTTTCTCTGGGAAAAACAAGATTATAAAGATAATCTAACACTGTATCAAAAAAAATATACTTTCATGGTGGTCCTTGGAGTACAGCTCTCTCAGAATGTAGGTTTCAGTGAGGGCTTTGGTTGAAGAGGGTTTGTCAGAACTTCTTAACACATAGAAACATAGAAAATAAGTACAGGAGTAGGCCATTCGGCCCTTCAAACTTGCACCGCCATTCAGTATGATCATGGCTGATCATCCAACTCAGAACCCTGTACCTGCTTTCTCTCCATACCCACTGATCCCTTTAGCCACAAAGGCCATATCTAACTCCCTCTTAAATATAGCCAATGAACTGGCCTCAACTGTTTCCTGTGGCAGAGAATTCCACAGATTCACCACTCTCTGTGTGAAGAAGTTTTTCTTCATCTCAGTCCTAAAAGGCTTCCCCTTTATCCTTAAACTGTGACCCCTCGTTCTGGACTTCCCCAATATTGGAAACAATCTTCCTGCATCTAGCCTGTCCAATCCCTTTAGAATTTTATACGTTTCAATAAGATCCCCCTTCAATCTTCTAAATTCCAGCGAGTATAAAAGCCTAGTCGATCCAGTCTTTCTTCATGTGAAAGTCCTGCCATCCCAGGAATCAATCTGTTGAACCTTCTTTGTATTCCCTCTATGGCAAGAATGCCTTTCCTCAGATTAGGGGACCAAAACTGCACACAATACTCCAGCTGTGGTCTCACCAAGGCCTTGTACAACTGCAGTAGAACCTCCCTGCTCCGGTACTCAAATCCTTTTGCTATGTATGCCAACATACCATTTGCCTTTTTCACCGCCTGCTGTACCTGCATGCCCACCTTCAATGACTGGTGTACAATGACACCCAGGTCTCGTTGCACCTCCCCTTTTCCAAATCGGCCACCGTTCAGATAATAATCTGTTTTCCTGTTCTTGCAACCAAAGTGGATAACCTCACATTTATCCATATTAAATTGCATCTGCCATGAATTTGCCCACTCACCTAACCTATCCGAGTCACCCTGCATCCTCTTAGCACCCTCCTTTGGCACTGGCCTTTGCTTTGACAGTGGGACATTGGTGCCAATCTGCCTGGTAGCTGGTGACGGTTTTCACTTTTAAAAAGTTCAAATACAATGTGGGAATAGAGATTGAGTTACATTCTAAGGTGTTATTTCTCTATGGCAGACAGGTTCAGTCCTGAATGTTGTACAGTTTGAGGCTTGCAAGTATTCCAAGATGCTTCTTGCATTCCCAAGATCCACAGCTACAGTTGGTGCCCCTGGTTTCACCAGCTCGTGCACTGGGCTGCAGAGCCTGGAGGCATTGCCATGCATCCACGAGTCTGAAATTTTATCTGAATAGCACAAAAATGGTCACCCAGCAACTTCAGGAAACACAGTCAGAGGAAGGGAGTCATGGTCAGCAAAACATCAGAGTGCATCACCAATGAGGTTGCACTCAACTGCAAGTTGTTCTCCAACTTGAAACATTAAGTAGATTTCTTTCCTGCTGTATCACTTAGTGTTTCCAGCATTTTCTGCCTTTATTTAATATTTTCAACACTTAAGGGACTCTTAGATAGGCATATGGATGAGAGTAAAACGGAGGGCTATGTAGGAGGGAAGGGTTGGATTGATCTCAGAGTAGGTTAAAAAGTCAGAACATCATGGACCGAATGCAATTTTCTATATTCAAGTTCATTGCCATCTGACTCTACTCACATGTAAACAAACAAAACAACATTCCTCTGGAACACAGTGCACCCACAAAACATACGTCTCACACAGCACATTAAAAAAAATTACCACAAATAGGTTAATGAAATACAATTCAAAGTAAGTGTAGTGCATTGTACACGTAAACAATTTACTGTCATAGTAATGAGACTTCATTGGTTGCAGGGCATTCATTAGTCTCACAGTTTAAGACTTGAGTTCCTTAAGTTTGGGAACAGAATCTGCCTTTTTCAGCTGCAGAGCAGCCATGCTGTCTCATCGGCACTTCCTTAGAAGAGGGAGAACTAGCATTTCTTGATCTTTTAACAACTGTATAAAATATGAAGATGCAAGAGGTTTCAACTCTATTGTAAAGTAAGCCATTGACAGTCATCAAAGAACGCCAATGACAAGAATCCTGTGGAGTTTAGTATCAGAGGGTTGTCTATGTCCATGGAAAAAAATAACTTGCTGTCCGCAAGGCATTCAAAATTATTTTCCAGCCAACAAGCTATAGACGTGCAGCCGACAGTATATGGACAACCATAGCAGTCCAAGCTGTTCCAGCACAATTGTACAAACAATATTTGCAACAAATGACTGAGAGCTGTTTTGAGAGGCCAGTTGAAAGGTGAATGCTTTAGAGAGAAAGTAACTGCCAGTTGGAAAGCATTCTTCTGCAACTAGGATTTCCAAAAGCACTTCAGAGCCTTTCGAGAATTGGTCACCATCATTAAATGATTAATTTCAGTTCAGTTCAGTTTATTGTCATTTAGAAACCACAAATGCAATGCAGTTAGAAAATGAGACAATGTTCTCCAGAAGGATATCACAAAAGCACACGTCAAAACAGACTACACCAGAAAATCCACATAACGTTTGGTAATTCCCAAGTCCAGAGTCCGGAGAGGCTGCTGCGTATTAATATCGCGCTACCATCTTAGCGCATTCCCCGGAAAGGAGCTCCAATCCCATCAGACAAAACAAGACTACCCAGACACACCAAGTCAGGAGACCAACTCCACCACCCAACAAACCAAACACTAAAGCTACAAGACCTACACAAAACCACATAGTTACATATAGTTACAACAGTGCAGACAATACCAGAATTGATAAAAAACAGACCATGGGCACAGTAAAAATAGTCCAAAGATGTTAAAAGACTAAATTCGAAAGAAACCACCACACAGTTTCCACAAGTCCTCAGGGTCCCGATAGACTCGTCATCCCACGCAGGCGGCAGAAGGGAGTAGCCCCGCTGTAGACTTCCACGGCACCGGACACGAGTTCCACGAACAAAACTGTCCATGATCTAAGGGCTTATACTACACTTAGCACTAAGGATGCATTCCTTGGAGGTGGAACACTATGTAAATCAGCGCTATGCGGGGTCATCATAACATTAAGTAAATAGACGTGTGCTTGATTTTAAAAAAATCAAACCCGAGATATAAGATGTTATTTTATGTTTACACACGCAAATGTAAATCAGTGGAGCAGCAGCAGGGGAGGGAAGCAAGTGGTAGTTACGTCTTAGAAGGACCAGGCTGTGGGTCCTCTAACTTTGGCTTCTTCTTCAAGTAGGCGTCGAGATTTGACTGCCCTTTCTTCTCATGAAGCAGTCCTTGGCAGCAGGGAATCATGTCAAGATCACCTCTCTTTGCCTTATTGCTTCGCTCCCAGTCAGGGTCACTATCGATGAACTGGTTCGTGATTTGTGCAATTATGGTGATACCAGTGCTGAGGTTTCTTGCTGGAGTTTCCTCGTCTCCATCCATGACCTCCGATTCACCCAGGTGTTGCTCTGGCAATCCTCGAAGCTCTTTGTTATTAAGACTCTTGCTACAAGAATGCAGCAACTTCAACCACCATCATTAACATTCTCATGCCGTATTACTTGCAGTTTCATATCCATGCTAATGCTTTCCCTGGACATCTTAGATGCACTACCCTCACTGGAAGCTGCAGGCCATTTTCCAGACAAAATGGATGAAAAAAGGAATAAATTGGCGAGGGAGCAAGAATGTTTACACACGTAGGGAGGCAGAGTGTAACTGATATGTGATTGGCTGTGAGTGGTTCAGAGCATATGTAAAGTGCTTACATTGGCTGATTGAATGTTAACTGTCATGGCGGCCACTCTTGAAAAGTATTAAGTGTTGTTTAGAATGAATTTTTGTCATTTTAAAAAATTTCTATAAAAGGATTGAATAGCTACGCTGTAACGAATCACCGCTGTGTTGGGTAGTGTTATGTGGGGTCTGAGTGTATACTGATTATGGAATAAATACTTGCTGCATTACTGGACATAATTGCTGCTCTTTCCTAAACCCCCCCCCCCCCCCACCACCCCCACACAGTATTTCCAAGCAAATTTTTACAACCACCTTAAAAGTAGATGGGGCTTCAATTTGACATTTCCTCCGATCAGCACAGTACTTCCTGTGCACCAGTTTCTTTTTAGTACAAGTCTTTGCTTTTGTTCCCATAGCTCAGAAGTCCTGAGCCCACAATTTTCTGACTTCATGATTATTGTACTGCAAATTATGTTACAGCTAACACGCACTGGCCGGAAAACCACAAGAATTGTGTTAGGGCCATCTTTCATACCCCCTAAAAAGGTTTAACAGTACCTGGTATAATGTCAATAGACAATGCATTGAACACTCCCTCACGAATTATTTAAGTGTATAAAGTGTTCATACTTTGAACAGGACTGGAATTGAAATTCACAGCCAACAGACGCAGAAGTTCAAGTTAAATATTGCATGAGAAATGACCTTGATGAAAGAAGAATATAATTGGAACTCCAGCAAGTCTAAATGTTCACAATGAACAAAGCAGTCGACATAACAAGCCTGTACATGGAAGTACCATTACCGAGTGTGTCAGTAGCAAAACTGAAGTTTGGCACAGGTGTCTGTTTATTTGCCACCGATGGGAAGCAGATACTTGCACGAGAGCCAGCCTACATGTTGAACATTTGTTTTCCTGTTCGTTATTGTTACTCTCCTTAACAGCAAGTACAGATTAAAGGAACACAAGGTAGCATTAGCTAAATACAGAGGCCTAGCTAAATGAGTAATGCATCAGTGATTGATGTCACAGCTAACATAAAAAAGATGACATGCTATTAATGAGAGACAGCTCAATCCCAGCACAAGTTGTGTTGGAAGTTTCTCAAGAACCTTCCTTGGTTAAGCATCTCCATCCTTCATACAAGGGTAGGATGGAGCTCTTTAATGATGATTCCACCATTTTATCTATTTCATGAACAGTAATGTAGCAGCCCATGGCAGTCTACAGCAGGGCCTGGGTAACATACAGGTTTGGCTTGATATGAGACAATTATAGTCCATTCCACAAAAAAGCCATGGATTATTCATCTTAAATGAGGAGAAACCTTCGCCACTGATGTTAAAATACACCTTTACCACAGAGCTGCAATCACTTACTGACCATCCATTCCAAAACCTTGGTAACAATGATTAGGTGCTGTGCAATGAGAGAATTTCTTTCCACCTATCAAAGCCTCTTCACCATATGCACCACTATTTTTTTGGTATACCTGTACACCTGCTTGCCAAGGCTAATATCTAAATCAGCCAATTATGTGGCATCAAGTCAATGCATGTAAGTATGTAGACATGGTCAAACAGTTCACTAACAGATCAAACATCAGAATGAGGAAGAAACGTGATCCAAGTGATTTTTGATTATGGAATGTAGCTGGTGCCTGAGGGAGTGGTTTGAGCATCTCAAAAACTACTAATCTCTTGAGATTTTCACAGACAACAGTCTCTAGAGTTCACACAATGGTGTGAAAAACAAAATCCATTGAGCGGCAGTTCTGTGGGCAAAAGCTTCTCGTTAACGAGAGAGGTCAGAAGAGAATGGCCAGACCAGTTCAAGCTGACAGGAAGGTGACAGTAACTCAAATAACCGCACAGTGCCGAAGAGCACCTCAATATGCACAACACACACTGGGAGGCACCTAATAGAGAGGCCACAGAGTGTATGTTTATGGTCTTCTGCTGCTGTAGCCCATCCACTTCAAGATTCACTTTCTTCAACCATAATCTTTCACTGGCATTGCCCCAAGGATGACAGCAGTTCAAAGAGTGAATGTTTCACTACCAATCATTGATAGACAATAAATAGTTATTAACAACATCCATATCTGGAAGCAATTATTTAAAAGGTAAAGCACATTAATATCTTCAACCTTGACAAAAAGAAAGAAGAGTTCAATAATAGGTTGTTCATAAATAGTTACTTTATTTTAAAAACCCTGAGAAAATGACTTATCCTGTCAATCAAAATGCTGCAGCGCTCAATATACCACTTTCCATTATTTATCTGAATATCTGGCGATGTTATTGAAAGGAAACCATTATGACAATTACTCGTTTCAGATGAAGAACTGCAGGCACTGGTAATTTAGATTTCAACTAGTGGTAAGAGAGGACGAAAAAGGATATTTTGAGTTATAAAAGAGCCCTCTTGAAGGATCTCCCACTGGAACTGATAACTGGATTTCACTATGAGGTGTACTGTACTTCAAATCTCATTGGGAAAACAACAGTGTTCAAAGCCACACCATATTTACTGATGTTTCCTAATAAAATCTGAGTTGGAAGGGTGACGCCATTTTGAATTTGAAACAATGGCTGGTTGAACAACTACTGTTTAAATTTCAAGAAACAAATTATACTCCATTACATTCACTTCAAAATCTTGACTCAAAAAGATGTAGAGATAGGTATAAACTAAAATAACTTCTTATATTTCAAATGAGCCAACATTTCCCTGCCAATAATTTACAAATGTATCACAATAGAAACCAAGTATCACCATGATAGGAATACATTTAGTTGACTTGATGAAAAAAAAATACACTTACATACAACCATTGCATTTTTTCATGGAATGATCAAGGTCAGTCGGGGGAAAAAATTGTCCTCCTGTAACCACAAGGAATTCCTGGTCCAATTGCTAGCCTTTGATTTTACCAATATTCAACTGGACAGCCATAAGTAATTTAGTACCTTAAGAATAGCTGAGTGATACTAATCTCTGAACACGGTTAGAAATCCATTTTTGGGTCAACACTAGCTCATGTTAGGATCAGAACTGAGAGGTAGGGATAGGGAAGAAGAAAATTACAATTAAAAAGTAACACCTCCTCAACAACTCTCTCCACATGGTAGAAAGCCACTAATATACGATGTGCAGTAAAAGATAACCAGGTTCTTCATTTATACCACCTTATAGCTTGCCTCAAATCAATCCAACATCCTCAGTAGAACAGCAAGTTATTCTCTTGCCCCACTCCTTCAAAGAATGAGTTACCCACCAGATCCAGAATGGAACAGTATAAATGTCATTACAGTAACCCACAAAATATCCCAGTCCTGACAAACTAGTGGGAATAGAGGCAAGATCTAAAGCCCAAACATAGTACTTTCTTAATAACATCAGGGAGATCACTCTAACAAGTACTGTGACTTTGGCCATTAAGACCAACTTTATATTCACATTCTGCTACATCTGGGAATTTGCTGTCAGCAGCCACTGTACTTGAAACATCAAGACACAATACATCAAAGTAACTCGCTGCATTTGAAATATTGAGACACTTCTGACTGATGTGATAATGTGCAACACAAGTGTGTGGTCTTTTTTTTGTGAAATTTTATCTAGCTAGATCATATATTCTGATCCTGTCTGAATGTGTGTTCTATGGACACAATGCAGGAGACAAATCTGGTACTGGGAATTGAACAGCAATATCAGCATTTGTTCCTGGCTGTAGCCCACGTTATAACAACTCACGAGGTTTGACACCAGTTGGAATGCAGTGACGAAGCATCACAGCTGGCCACTAGTATTGTGAAACAGCTGCAATCTATCTGTAATGACCTCTCACTCTTTCCACTCAGCAGGCTGCACAGTGAGTATACAGACTATATTCTAACAGTGCTATTAATACGATAAGTCTTTTCTTTACAGCACTGTTGGGGCAATCGGAATAAGAAACCAAACAATGTCTCTTTGGCTCAAGAGTAAATTCCTCACAAATTTAGTCTTTGTAAAGCCTAAACAAGCAATAATGGTACATCTCATGACTATAATTAATATGCTCTTTCAACAAGATCACACTACCTTGGTGCTGTATGACTGAAATGATCTTAGACATAGGCAAGTCCCTCTGATGTGCTGCCAGCAAACTGAGCTACTGTCTCAGTGTTCGGATACTGTAGAACAACTTGCATGATCTTTTCTCTCCAAAAACAACACATCTTCTAGCACTGCATCCATGTGATTGAAGATAACCGCCCCCACACAACAGGGACAGCTTTGAAATTCTGCAATTAAGTCATCATCTTGGTCCTTGTCCAAGCTCAGAAATATACACTGGTAAGAGAAAGGAGGTTGGCAAATTATCCCTCTCATATTATATGAAACTAAAACCAAACTTAATTCTAATTATCATTACAAGTCCAAATCACTTCTAAAGCTATTTCTTAAGAGCATAATAGGAATGGTGCGTAATTAAAACAGATTTCAAGAAATGCATCAAATCCTTTATTCTACTTAACACCACTGTTCCATGATTGATAAATTAAATTCTCAACAAAAGCTTAAATCTGTCCTTATGGTGTCCATTATGAGAAGTGGTTGAGTTTTCCCAAAGATCTTAATTTAGTAAACACTGGGCTTATGTGCTCAATCCTGCTGTTAACTCTTGCTCTTTGACCTTTGTTTTCTGCCAATCACAAAACTCAAACCCAGGGATAAGAGGCCATGTCAACAGTGTCAGAACCAAAGCATGCCGAATTGATTATGATCCACATCCAGCAAAACTATGGAGTGTTTGGCACGGGAAAGAACACATCTTATTAAGATTGTTCATTACCAACTACAAGTCCAACATTTATCTCTCAATGATTAATTTATTTCAAAGATCATGATTCCCTCAATTACTGAATAAAGTTGGAAATACAAGCATCTCCCACTTGAAGGATATTGCAATTGGAGATCAAAATCATGTTATTTCACAAAGGGTCAACAGTAGATACGGGTTAACCATGAAAATCCCTACTAATTTACTAATTCTGGTTAATACACATATCTATGGAGCCAAGAAAATTTGCAAAAAATTCTGCTGGAAAATTCAGCAGTATCCTGCCATGCAACTTTCCAAAGAACTTCTAATTTTGTATTGGACCAAATCACCAAGAAACACATGCAATTGTGTTTTCGGTTTTTCTTTTCCTCTCTCACACACATTCAGTCATCTGCTGGTGAAACTCCACAAACCACATTTAGCACAACCATTGAAAAATGAATTTGTGGACCCTATCCTTCAGCACGCCAATTTGATAGTCCTTTCTGTATTCTTTCTTTTTGTTAGAATACAATATATTTACATATGTGTGTATGCGCTGACCATGTGCATAATTTTAGTATACATGTTGGAAAGGTATAGAATACTGTCAGATTCCTTGATTGATGGATACCCAGAATCTATTAAAAACATTTCAAATTAAATTACATGCCTTCAAAACAGAAAAGGCCACTGTTTGTCGTCATTGTTGTAGTGCTTCAGTGAAGCAGCAGCAGATCATCATTCATCTCCTGGGACTGAGATAACATCTGTTACACTGGTTGTCAATGTTTGAATTAAAAAAACATCTTGGCAATCTCCAAACTACAACAACACTCCTGTGTCTAGAAGCCATGAACTGCCAGTCAACCTACTTTCCCCCATATGCTTTCAATGCATTAGCCTTTGCGTTACTGTTAATTCCTTCCACAAGCGTAGAACAAACAGAACGTTGCATTAATGTGTACTTGTGTAAACAGGTATGGCACAAAAGTCACTTACACTGCCCACAATTAATCCAATAAGTGCAAAGGTCAGGATTTGCAGTGTAATGAATGGTGTAGGCTTCATCACAATGAATAATCAAGTGCTCATGATTTAGCTGGCATCATTTGGGTGATGGGACTTTATAAAGCAGACTGACTCCCCAAACACTATAGAGCTTCATAATTAAACAGGTAGAATGAGATGTAATAATAATAATAATAATAAGTACTTTATTGATTCTGAGTTGGAAATCCTTTTTATAGGAAATATAGAATTTATAAATCATTGGTACGTTATAGTATCTGGAAATTAATTTTTAGAACTTTTAATGCACTTCCAATATGGTTTTGGTCACCTTTCACTTTATTACACGATTGCAACAGATTTGGGGTCTGGGCCATTTGACAGGAAAATAAAGAGTAGCTCATCATTATTTCCCCCAAGGGGAAGCTTATTTGACACAAAGACTCAACAAATATAAAGGGAAGTGTATGCTTGATAAATAAAATACAGAATTGCGTGTCTGTAACTTTGTTAAAATCATTTGCTCTCAGACATCAACTCTTACAGGAGAATGGCAGTTATGATATCATCAGGCAAACTAAACACCCAATTGATTTGAGAGGCAGAGAGAAAGAATCATTGTGGAAAACACATTAAATTTTAACCAACATCTTAAAGAAAATCTAACAAAAATTGTGTCACACTAATGAAATTAAGAAGCTGAAATTTGAAATAATTCCCCCCCCCCCTCAAACAGCAAGTTAACTGCCCAAGAGTTTCTTAAATAGAAATTATTATTAGAATTCTGAAGGGTTTTTAAACAACAGGGACAGTATGTCAGTAGCTTGACCAAGAAACACGCTGGTGCTTGCCGAGATAATTGGTCATGCAGATGTTGAAATCGGGAGTAAAAGAGCAACCTGCTAGAGTAACTCGGTGGGTCAGGCAGCATACGTGGAAGCACAGATAGACAAAATTCAGGTTGAAACCCTACATCAAATAGTCACTGAATGACAGACTTTCAACTTGAATATTAAGTGGTGCCCAAGGCCCAGATACTGGATTATTACCAATCATGCAAGGATGAACCTGGAAGCTCGTGGGAGACTTGGGTCTCACTAGTTGTGGCCTGGGTCATTTGTTCAAGGCCTAAGGTCTAAAAAGATTGTGAATGAGATCTAATCCACAGAACAATCATAGGCCAAGCAGAGAAAATGTGCTAAGCAGCTATTGAATCAGTCTTAGGGACGAGGTCACTGAGTGGGATCTTCATCTCAGAACCTGGTCATCATGGGGCATTGGAAATTCAAGGGCTTTCGCACTGTTTATTCTGCAACAGATCATACATTTTACGTCTTACACCATAGTGCTGCTGCTAAGCAACAAAATTCACAACAGATGTGAGTGATGATAAACCAGATTGCTGATTGTTGGAGGGAGAAGAGGATCATGAATACAAGAAGTTCTAAAAGCCAGAACAATAGGTCAGCAAATAGGATGGAGGGAAATTGGTTGGCTGGAGGCACTAAATGACTGCAGGTGATTAATATGAAGGGTATATACCCTGAACACTAGATTCCCGTGAAACCATTTTAAACAATGTTGTGGCTCACCAAGAAGTGCCATTAATATTTAGTTGCTCAGAGAGGTGCAACTCAGAGCCACTCTGATCTAATTTTCCAAACAATGCTCTGAAGGACATGTGCAAAACAAAAGAGCAAAAGTCCTGTTCTGCTCAGATCAGCAAGCTGCAATGTTTGAAATATTTCCCTGCAGATGATAATGCAGAAAATTGCAAAACTGCACTGAGAGCTGGGAATCACTGACAGGAAATGACAGATTGCTTCACCAGCATTTCTCACTGCACATTCTGTTTCAGTACCTTGCCATTCCCTCCCTTGGGTGCCGGTATAAAAGAACAGTTCTCTGCAGTACGATGCTGGAGGTATGTACATTTTACTGCTGTCTGCATGACCACATGCTGCACTGGTTCCAAAATCATTCTGGACTCTTCAAGAATTAACTGCAACATTGGATCTACGTGCAAAAACTTAGTCTTTTTCCATTCAGCCTCAAAAATCCTGATAGCTTTGATTTGACTAAGCGAGTCCTCAGCTGGTGAGCCACATCCCATGTATACAACCATGCAAGATTTCATCTCTGAATCTGCACAATGATTTCATGAATAGGCACAGAAAATTATAATTGGGTTGAGTTGTTCTCCGAACTTTGCAATCTACCGTACGAGGGGACAACAACAGTGATTGTTGAGTTCTCTGCAATCTTGGCAATCCATTTGCAAGTGTTGTGTCACCATACAAGGAGACATCATCAGTGCACTGTTCACTTGTGGGGTGTCCTCCGAATGCTGGGCTTTTATGTATTTATCATTCAGTTGATTGGTCGTCATTATGGAAATTCAATCATGATGTTGGTAGGGGGTCTTTTCACTGATTGGTTGCGTGGTAAACTCCGTGTGTTGTCTGGAATTTTGCCTGCATTGGCCTATAAATGGGATTGAGGTCTATATGGCTGTTTATAGAACTGTTTACAGAAAAACATGCTTCTAGGAATTCCTTTGCATGCCGCATGTTTGCTTGTGCCATGACTTTCACTAATGTCGCATTTGCGTGGCAAGAGAATTCCTAGGAGCATGGGCTGTTTATAAAACTGTTTGCGGAAGACATGTAGACCTCGATCCCATTTATAAGCCAACGTGGGCAAAATTCCAGACAACGCAGAGAGCTCACCACGCAACCAGAGATAAGACCCCCCCCCCCACCCTATGTCACAATTGAATTTCCGTAATGACGACCAATCAACTGATTGACAAGTATATAAAAGCCCAGCATTCAGAGGACACACCACAAGTGAACAGTGCACTGATGATGTCTCCTTGTATGGTGACCCAACACTTGCAAATGGATTGCCAAGATTGCAGAGAACTCAACAATCAACCACCCAAGCTATACATTTTCTGAGTTATTTCCACTGAAAATTATTGCTTATTACCAACTATGAAAATGGTGCTCTTTGACAAAGCAAAGATTGTTATTCCAATAAAATAAAGCAATGAAGTTCTCATTTAATATCTTGAAGAGTTATCATTCCCTTGGAGGAACATCAGAAAATGCAGAAAGTGATTCCATAAACTATCTTAAAAATCTTAAGGCCCTGAAAGCATACCTTCATGACATTCTATAACAATACTTTCTTGCCTGCGTTGAATCAGAAAACCAACTAAAAGCAGTATCAGTTCCAATCTGAGCTGCCGAACTGCTGCCAAGCTGCAAACTGAAACAGAAGCTGGTACCTTTGCCTTTTACAACAAAGCTTTTTGTCGTCGTATAAATCTAAACTATTTTTTGAAGTGAGGAATCCATGGAATGATTTAGAAATGGATACGGTTTCTAAAGGCTAGCTTTCAATCAACTTTTCAGTTACAATAGCCCTTGCCGAACACCTGCACATTACTTTTCTCCTGAATATCATACAACCATATAAAAGGTACAATATTCTTTTCTTACAATGAATCCAAAGCAGCATACATTAAAGACATCAAAATACATAATGTGCACTTCAAAGGTTTTTCTTGTCAATTGAGAAAGTTTAACAGATGCTCCCAGGATGAAGGAGGTTAATTTTGCATTCAAATAAATACCTGGCATTTTAATTTTTTTTCTCTCCATTGCTACTATCAGTTCAACTGCAGTCATTCCTCCTCGACACCCAATTCTCCTACAAGGGCAATCCAGCACACAAGCTCTGGTCACTGACTTCAGGAAGGGGCAAGGGTGCATGTGCAGAGTACATGATCCTGTTAACAATGGTGCACAGGTGAAGAGGGCTAGCGGAATGAACATTAGCAACAGCTGGCCTGATGTGGACACCACAGCCAGGAAAGCTTCCCAGCGCCTCTAAGTGGAATCGTCAACAACTTCTCCCCCACATTCACCATCAGCACAGGTGCACCCCAGGGCTGCGTGCCTAGGCCCAGCATCGGCCACCCTTGTGCCCCCTCCCACAGATGCTGCTTGATCCACAGAGTGTTTTTTTTTGCTCCAGATTCCAACATCTGCAGCCAACTTACAGCACTGAGAATACATATTAAGCTCTGACAAATCTGCTGAATGACTCCCGGTATTAGCAGTTTAGCTGAAGTAAATAGTAAATAGGATGGACGTGGGAGCTTTGGAGAGGGCACAGAAAAGGTTTACCTGGATGAAGGAGCATGCAGTTGACCCCCCCCCCCCCCTTCTTCCCAGGCATCTCATCGCTAGCAGTCTTCCAACTTAGCGCCAAGAAACCCAGCCTTCTGCTGCCTCATATGTCTAGGGTATACACACTCCAGTCCCAGCAAATCCATGACATTTGGGATGTCCCTCCCACCCACGTCCCAGCTTGTGTGATTTGCTGCCCTATTACAGCTCGTCAGCAGGAATTAAACAGACCGCACATAATTAAAGGAAGTACATTTACGAATATTAACTTAACCAAAGAATTAGTAAAGAAAGAAAAAAAAATGGGCCCATTATAATTAAACATTGAAATGTGCACAGGTTGTAGCTCAAATCTTCCAAGAGTCATATTCGTCAATCCACCGATCCTCAGTAGACTCCTGCGCCTTGCTCCATCGAATCACAGTTCCCACCGGACCGAATCCTACGACCGGTTCTCTCCAGTATCTCCTCTCTTCATCTCCCGCTGAACAAAGTCCAACACTCCCACCAGTGTCCTGCACAAGCAAACCCGCTCCCCCAGCCTGCTCTCCTGATTGGACATTCCCAAGCACCCCCTTATCTCTAACAATTACCCAAACACTGTTAGCAGTGAAACCTTTACCAGGGAGTTACGGAGAGTTTGGACAACCAACTGTACTTCCTCTGAAGGTTGAGGAGTGGAGGTTGGAGATTCAAAAGTCTGTAAAATTTTGAGAGACGTAGATGGAGCAGACTGCTGATAACTTTCCCCAGGGTGAAAATGTATAATACTAGAGGGCAGGGATTTTAAATGAGAAGCAGTTAGTTCAAAGGAGATGGACAGCGTAAGTTTTGTTAAAGAAAACAATAAACAAAAGCATTAGATGCCTGGAGTGCACGACCATGAGTGGTAGTGGTGCCACCTATGATAGGTGGTGTTTAAAAGGTTCTTAGTCAGGCATTCAAATGCACAGAAAATGGAGGATTATGAACTATGTGCAGGCAGAAGGGATTAGTTTAATGAGGCATCACCAACCTAATTGCTTTGGCACAACATTATGGGTTGAAGGCCTTGTTCTTGTGCTGTACTGTTTTAGGTTCCCCATTTTCTTTCATCAAGGGAACATGAAATTCTTCTTTATTCTAGTTGATTAAAGTAAGATTGGTTATGAAAAAGTATTTCTTTACATTGCATTAAGGCAGAAGAGATAAAATCAGCTGCTGATTTCTCTCATTTTGTTCACTCACTCAATTCAGGCTTGCGTTAAAACTCCCTGCCCATTTAAAATAAATGTGATCTGAATCTCATTTGAAAAAATATTCAGATTAATTTACCAGTCAGTTGCTACAGCGCACTTAGATGCTTTGCCAGAAATCCTTGTTCAATCTGTGATTAAGAAACAAAATTCAAAGGCTGCCAGTTCAATGTACTATGCACTCATTCTATGCTGCATGATCAACAAAGTACCTAGAATATCCTCAAAAGAGAAAGCATCTTGCATTTAAATAACATTTTCTACATAACGAGACATTCATGGGTGCCCTATAAGAACATTACAGAATTTGGCACGCAGACATCAGTCTTGGGGTAAGGTTTTAAACTTGATTAAAGCGGTAAGTGTTAAGAAGTGCATCAAAGAAGCAAGGAGCAGATATTTAGGAAGGAAATTCCAAGAGTTCTAGGCCCTTGTTGTTGGAGGCATGGCTAACAGTGGAGGAATTCCACTTGGGAAAAGACATTGGATGAAATATTACCTCAGCAAGACGAATTCCTGAGGGAACGCACTCAGAAGCGACAGTAACCTGCACAGCTTCATTCTCCTATGATAATGACTGGCTTGCCCATCCCTCTAACAATACCGATTTCCATTCAATTGACTCATCATTAGTTTTGTTGTCTCATTTATCAAAACCACCAGATTATTGTACATTTTGTTTTCATCTCAATCCATTAAATCATTTTGTTTCTGTGGAATATCATTACTCAATAATTACTGGAGGCTCTTTGGAAATCAGAACCTATTTATATTTTGAAGACTGAACCACAAACCAGTTTCCTCTTCCTTACTGCTCAGAGCTGTCTGCTGTACTCAAGACAGACCAGTGCAGGCATGCTTCTGACATAAAAGATTACTTTTAAATTTCATAAATAAGAATTATTCTTCATGCAAACAAGTCACAACCACTTTTACTGGTAGTCAATTACAAGCACAAAGACAGCTTTGTACACCAAAAATAACAACTCTTATTTAGCATAAAGACTTTCCCCTTTGGGAGACTCGTGTTGATACTAGACTCTCACCTTGATTTATTCTAGGGTAAAAATATGGTTATTTAATGGCCTCATTATAGATATTTGCACTCCCTATCAATATGCCTTTAAGAAACAATCTGCTTTTAGGACTGGTTTTGAAGGTTATGGAAAGAATTGGCTGGAACCTGTACAAGCATGGAAATTACATGGCAAGGATGACCAACTAGATGGTCTTCTTTCACCCTAGTGACTACATGAACTCTAGATAACTGAGGTGTTGACTCATTACTGCAATCTATTTCTTTCATTCATTCTGCAATGGACCCACTCTTGACACAAATGAATGGGAGCTTCAGCAGCAGCAAGTCAGCACCGTGATCATCCCAAATACCGATTATGCATCATTCTGCAAGCTCAAATTCTGTGTTCCAAGAGAAATTGCTTGGCTGAGTCAGTAAGTGTTTTACCACCTCCTAATCTACACACAACCATTTTGAGATTGGTTTTATATACGGACTCCTTCTAGAGCCCCTTCATATTCCACTGTGTGGACAAAATGAAATGGCTTGTTCCCTCATCCCTAGAGTAAAATAAATGAGTATATCACCTTCCAAGCTGTTCTGCTCCAGTGGGAACATGCCCTATTTACATGATTATACATCTATTGTGAAACCACCAATCGTAAATGCAAATTTAACATCCGGTCAAGTCAAAATTTCTGCTCTAGCACATCAAAAGAGCACCCCTCCAGGTCTGACATTTCACCTGACAAGCATTGGTTGCCAACACCAGAATCATGGTCCAAATCCTTATGTTTGTATGATAAAATACATTCTTATTCTCCAGTAAGATACTAGAAGAGCGAGACAGTGGAGGTGATATTTATGACACGTTACGGGCAGAGGCAAAAATATCCGTAGACTCTTTGCACTTGGTATTGAAGATAGGGATGGCGAGGTCAGAATTTCAGAAGATGGATAGTAACAAAGGAAAGAAGCTTCACTGTCTGAAGCAACGACAGCTTTAGCAGAGGAACGCCAGCTCCAATGGTGCTTAACTTGGTCATCCATCTGGCTAAATCATAATAAACAATAGCTACCATCTTCTGCGACTCCAGGATATCAGATTCCCAACACAACTTCCAAAGAAATTTAAAAAGACATACGATTAATTTGCCATTGAAAAGTATCACTGAGAACCGGAAAAAATTTCCTTTATCAAAATAGTTTAACTTAAACATTTTCAAAAATTCAGCTTTGGGATGGGGGGGGCACTTTATTTCTCCAAGCAGTATATTCTCTCCTTTTCAGCTGTCGGCATAAATGCAGAACAGCAGAAGGAAAAGAACTTGTGATGGAAAACCAGTCAATATTACAAGGCATGTTAACACTTAAATATTAATTATTCTTACCTCACTATTGCAACAATTCAGTTAATGTTAATCACAATTTCTTTTCGACTCCTACACAGACTTGCAACAATTACACAATGGCAATGGCAATTCCAGTGTAGTTACTTAATTAAGATGTGTTTAGACACATTGCTTCAGCCGTGTTAAAGGAAACATCAGTACTGTGAAATGCTTAAAAGGATGACAATGGCAGTCAATGCACTGATGTTGGCAGTGTGGGGCATGCTATGAATTTGTCATTTAGTGTAGGTTTAAGGCACTGTTACCCTACCAAGTATGAAAATGGCTGAAATTGCCCAATAATGGCATGGTCAGTTAAAATGTGGCTGACTACAAAGCACTTGCAGTATGATTGAGTCCACTGTGAGCAATGGAACCATCAGTGAAGCCAGTGGTATCACTGGTGGAATTAAATGTCAAATCCCAGTTAGCTGCAAATTCTGGAATGTAAATCAACTGTCAAAGTAAAATAGCTAATGCATTATTTAATATAGCAGACATGGGTAAACACACAAGCTTTCTGCTCTTAGAAATAGACTTCATTCTTGGGGATTAGTTCAATTACGAGCTTACATTATTACCATTCTCAAGTAAAAGATAAGCATATCATGGTGAGCAAAATCCCAAAAGCACAACTTGATACCTGGCTTGTGCAACAAGCTTTATGAACAAGCTTCTGCAACAAGTTCTGTCTTTCCTTATTTGACCACGCTTTGCCAAATCTATCAATAGCGTAGAAATAGTGTAAACAGGGATAAGCAATCAGAATTTCAACAGCAAAGATCCTTGCCATGCTTAATTTTGATAAACAGCTAAAATAAATGGACTCTGGTCAAATGTGAAGGGCTAGCAAATATTTGTCAATTGGCGAAACAGAAATTAAACAAACCTCGGGGATAAATGACTGACTTGCTTGGTTAGCAGTAAATCCCGGTATTTGAGCTAAGCCCCATCCAAACAGAGAATCGAATACCCAGAGGCTGAAAAATAATTTCAGGAAACTGGCAGGAAGATAAGGAGCAGATCCTTCAGTGCTATTAACACAAGTTCTAAATTTAAGAGACATCAGTTTGCCTGTTCCTTTGACAACAAATATATTGCTACCTTGTGCACAGAAAGTAAGCCTATAATCCTACAATCAAACAGGGTGTAACTCTGAAATCATAAAAGATAAAATTTTGCAACAAAATTGATGACATTTTTGCAGTAAATCTGTGGTAGGGTGAACTTCTTGTCTGTCAATTCAACTATTAATTTGCAATTTGTTACAGCTCCATAGGCCTGCATGGCATCTACTCTGGCTTGGTGGTTCTGTTCTTGCCAAGGTCATTAGTCTGTACTCTCAGTCCCACCCTGACACTTGTGCACATCACAGTCAGCACTTCAATCTAGCAATGTGGAGTGCTGCCCTGTCACATACTGACACTGAAACATTTAGCGAGATGTCTCATCATATTTAATGAGCACTCGTGTATGTTGGTGAAGTCTGGGCACTATACAAATGAGGGTACTATCACATGCAAAGCAGATGACTATCAGGATGGTGCACAGGTCAATACAGAAAATCATTTGGCCCATCAAATCTACATTGCTTTTTTTTTTGCATAAAAGGGGAATTGAGGGTTAATGGGGAAAAGGCAGGTAGGTGGAGATGAGTCCATGGCCAGATCAGCCATGATCTTATTGAATGGTGGAGCAGGCTCGATGGGCCAGATGGCCTACTCCTGCTCCTATTTCTTATGTACTTCTTCAGCCCGTCATCCTATTGAGGTATAGGCCTCTGACCGCAGCTCACTGGTGTCCTTTGTCCTGGCCAGTCTTTCAAGTTTTCCCAAGCGTAGCCCATCTTTTTAGTGTATCCTTCCTTTCCCGGTGATGAAATCTTTGGAGCTTCTATGGGTGTTTTTGTAGCTCTGGGTTTTTATGGAATGGGTTGCTAGCCCCATGCCCAACCTCCTCCTTTTGTGGCTGGGCTTGGGACTGTCCATGGCAGAGTTATCAAATCTATACCGATTACACTCAAGTATAATTCAGACCTCAACCTTTTGACAAGGACCAATAAATTCTTTCTGATATTTATCCAGTTTCCTTTTCAAAGCTACAAATGAACTTGCCATTCTCCAGTTCATTCCTTGACACTTAAGAATTCACTGCCACTCAAGTTCCACATCTTCATTCTGTGACTACTCCCAATGGGAACTGTTTGACACAATCCTCTATCTGTAACCTTCATGACTTTGAACTTGAATCTCAACTACCTCTGGCAAATTCAATCACTTTGCCTAGGTTCCAAGGGAGAACTATCCCACTGCTCCAGTCTATCACACAACTAAAATTCACAACTTCTAGAATTATTTTAGCAAACTTAAAGACTACATCTCCCTTAAAGTGTAATACCCATACATAAACAGAATATTTCCATTTTGATTAAGCCTGTACTTTATAAATCCTTATTATGGCAGAAGTCTTAGGTCCCACACCATCAGGTTCAGGTACAGTTATTACCTTTAAACCACCAGAGTCCTGAACCTATGTGTGCAAATTCACTCACCTCAACTCTGAACTGATTCCACAAACTACAGACTCACTTTGAAGGACTTACAACTCATGATCTCAGCATTTATTTTTGCACAATTTGGCTTCTTTTGCACACTGGTTACTTGTCATCTTTATGTGGTTATTCATAATTTTTCTTTTCATTTTCCTCTCAATGCCGGTAAGAAAATGAATCTTAAAAGTGTATATGGTGATAAATGTGTACTTTGATAATAAATGTTCTTTAAATTCCTTAATCTTGTGCTTCATGTCTCAATTTATGAAGCTAGGATCTCACACACATTTTAATCACTTTCTCAACCTGCCCTTTCAATGAACTGCGCACATACACCACAGATTTAGGGTCTTTTATCCCTTTTAGATTATTGCCTTCAAGATTATATTGACTCTTCTCATTCAACCATCTCAAAACCAATAGAACTGAAGCAGAACTGAGTCATCCTTTACCACAAAGGACTAAGATGAAGTGGAATGTAGCCAATTGCAGCATCCAAAGTATCAGTATCCATCACTCATTTCCTGCTAATGGCCATATGTGCATAGAACCGAGAGGTTTATTGAGATCGAATTGGAATTGCCTAATCCAGTTATCAATATTGTCCATGTTACTACCTTTCAGAACTTTCTACACTACTTTTTCTGTAGGACGAATGAAAGTGCTGAGCAAATGCTTCCAAAGCATACCAACAGTCTGAAGAAGGTAACCATAAGTCAATCAGCTCGTGAGATAAGTAGTTTCATTTAATTTCTAACTTAAGCTGTTGACATAATTGTCATTTGGGTACATTTAAACCAGCAGTTGAAAGGCTCTTGATTAGTAAGTACATCAAAGGTTACAGGGAGAACGGGGTTGAGGGGGAAAATTAATCAGCCAATGGGAAACTAGATGGGCTGTCTGGCCTAATTCTGCTGACCGTTCCCATTTCCCTCTCTCACCTTACCTGCCCATCACCTCCCTCTGGTGCTCCTCCCCCCTCCCTTTTTTCCTTGGCTTTCTATCCTCTCTAATCAGATTCCCCCTCCTCCAGTCCCTTATCCCTTTTACCAATCGACTTCCCAGCTCTTGACTTCACCCCTCCCCCTCTCCCGGTTTCATCCATCACTTAGTATCTTGCACTTCTGCCTCCCCTTCCCCCTACCCTCTTACCCATACTTCTCATCTTTCCCCTCCAGTTCAGAAGAAGAGTCTCAGCCTAAAACGTTGACTGCTCACTCTTTTCCATAGATGCTGCCTGGTCTGCTGAGTTCCCCCAGCATTTTGTGTGTTCGTATGTCATATGGTCTCGGCAGAGCGACCAGCATAGTCGGAGAGAAGATAGAGTTCACAGAGGGGGCCATGATGTGCTGAGTTCAGTGAATTACTCTCTTCAGTTTCTTATATAGTTAAAGCTTTATTTTTTAAAATCTGAATATGTAAGATATCTCTTCCGAGCAAATTGTATTTGTTTGAAATTGTCTGCTCATGCATTTCGTCCTCGCAGCAGGATTAGATAATTTAGCTAAAGCAGCTCACCACAAGTGCTGATTTTTTCCCCAGCTAATGGTGATAACATTCTAAGAGATTCCAGAACTCGCACAAAAGGAAATGTCTGAAATCTTGCTTTTAAAAATTACACATTTATATTAATTTTAAGCTTCACATGTCACACAGTTTGGGCCTCTATTTCAACAAATAACATTTAAGCAAGCTTAAATTTTAAGGGCCTAAACAAGGTTAATGGCGATGTTTCATGAGTCATAAACAGTTAGATATTAGTGAAATGTCATGGACAAAGCTTTCTTTGTAGAGAGCTCTGGATTCTGCCATTTCTATTCTTAATTTATTTGTTCATTAATATTTTAAATGCCTTAGGCAGAGCCTCTAGCAATTAGAATTATTCATATAAAAAGTGATTCAATATTATGGTTCCAAAAAGGATCTAGTGCTTTCCCAGCAAATACGACAAAAACTCTCCCTGGGCTTCCGGCAGGTACAGATATCGATTATAACCAACGTTTTGATGACAAACTCTGCCATTTTCTTCAGGGATGTTGCATGGTCACATCTATTCTGGTGGTATTTATACTTCCGTAACCCGTCCCTCCTGATTGGTTAGTCCTCATCCAATCAAGTTTCCACTCTCTCACTGTGTTTACAATCCATTTCCAGTTCTTACATAGAGTGAGTCGTTCATCTTTATTAAAATTCTTTCCCTCTGGTTTTATTTCAATGGCTTTTTTTACCAGACAGTTCCAAAAGGTGTGGCACAGTAGCTTTGTGCCAAAGTAAATCCCATGGCCATTGTGAATGCAGTGTTGTCCTTTTGCCGAGTTCTCTGGGTAACCCAAACAGATACACCTCCTGCGTTCCTTGATGCGAGTTTCCACTGTGTGTCCCATCTGGCTGACATACGCTGCTTCATATTCACAAGAAATCCTGTAATCTGAGTCCCAGGTTATCTTTAACCCACATAAGCTGTGATTTTAATTTCCTTACAGGTTTGTGTAGGGTATTAATTCGGTATTTCTTCAGGATCCTAGCGATCCTTCCAGAAACCAGAGACAGGTGGTAGTGACAAGTTCCTCCTCATGGTTAGGTTTCCTGGTTTTTCTGTCAACCATTTTAAAGGCCCAATTTCTTCACCTTTTAATTGAAACCATACCCATACAAGAACAAGGTCAGTTTCATAAAACTTACTCCAAAGGTGAATGCAAGACAAAAAAGATGACCATGATAATGGGATCAAATTCAGCAACAATTTACCACAAGTATTAAAAGATTGAAAATGAAATACGTGAAACTACAGATGTTTAGCATGGAGCTCTACGATTACAAGATCCAATAACCTTTCTACTTTAAACCAAGCACTGGTACAATCAAAAATAAAAAATAATGGAAATACTTAGCAGGTCAAGCAGCAACGATAAGGACAAAAATAATGTTTATATTTGATATTTCAAAGTATTACACAGTACAATTAATAAGCAAAAATCTGATCCAGGGTGGTTTAACAAGTGACATGAATTGGCTCACATAACCAAGGATCTCGAAATACTTAAAAAATTGAACAAATTCTACATAATGAAAATCAAATCTCCAACTGATTCAATTATGTCTTTTAACATATTCAACCATTATTTTTCTAAGAGGTCCCAACTGAAAATCACAATACACCATTTCAAGTTAATATTTACTCCCTATCAAAGGGTCTCAATTATGACATTTGAACAAATCACTGTGTTATATTTATTAAAGGTTTAATCTGCTATTATTAAGGACTTACAAACATTTAGTAAAAAAGTTTAAGTGGCTTCAATTATTTTGTGAGTACAGGTACTGGCCAATTTAATAAACCATGCCACAAGGTTTAATTTCAAGTCTGTTTTCAGTAATCTTGCAGAGCAATCAAGTTCCTGCAAGTGGCCTAGAAAGGGTTCAAAATATCCAAGCTAGAGTTCCCCATTTGAGTTTAAATGGGTATCACACATGGGTAGTGTAGAGAGGAGTGTCAAGGATATCTCAGATTATAGCAAAGTAGAGCTGTGTGTGTTGAGTTCAGGAAGGACCAGATCACCAGGGTGACTTAAGTGATTAATTTTACATCTCAATATCCTATTAATAAAAGCAAACTGTATTGCAACAGCAAGTTTATAGACAAACAAGACCCAATATAAATTATTTAAAAGCAAATCCCTGTCATCCAAGATTCTCTGTACACTTTCCCACGCTACTGGAAACTTTATCCATTGGATCAAAAATAACCCAAAAATATTTCTCTCCATCGGGATTTCATCAGATACTTAACTCCTGTCACCAAATAGATTATTTTTTTCCATATGCTGCAAATAAACTCCCAGACAGGCAAGATGTCAGAATCAACAAAGAATTCAAAACAATTTAAAAAAGATCTGCTCGGGCTATCTGATGTCATTCTTAAATAATACATGGCATGCCATCTGAATTTGGCTGTCCCGTTCCACTGTGGCAGACCAGCAAAGCCAAATTCAGACTTCATGCCAGCTATTATTTGGACTTACTGATCTCTTTTCATCATATATTGGATAAAACTGTATAACTTGATGCAGTATTGAAGGCTTTAAAAGCTTTAAAAAGCCTTTGAAGTTTTGTTAAGCTATGTTCCTTTATCCCACCCTCAACTAAAGGCACAATCTGATATAATTCTCACTACATTCCCTGGTTCAGTCAGACGCAGGTGGTGGTGTTATTACAGCTGTGTACACGGCGTGTGGGCAGTAGCAAGTGAGAATGCAATGGCAGTGCGTGTTTCAAGTCAAGAATTTGTACTTCATATTTACTTTAACACCACTATAATTTTGTAATTCAAAGCTCATCAGGGCACAACTTCAACAGCTAGACAAAATCCTAACTAAAAATGTTCAATAAAGTAGTTCAATAGACAGACACAGACCTTCAAAACCCATGCTTGAGATATGCAGGTAATGCAGCAAGCTCAGAATAGCTATGAATAAGCATATAATATTAATCGTTATAACCCTTGCAGATATAATTATTTTGATTACATTTTGACATTTCTATGATCTTTCATCTTTTCAACCATTCAAGTTAAAAAGACACAAATAAAACAACCTAATGTTTTTCACTGACAGATGTTGAATATCAAAATTATCTGGTGACAGAAGACCTTGTGTCAAATACTGTGCTGTTTACATGGATGGAAGATGCCACGATTAGATTTTCATTTTATTTTAAGGAACGCCTGCTTTAGCAACTGCTCCACTAAAACCTTTTTGAATATTTATAGAAAAACTTAAAATAAATTGTTCAATTTAAGTCATTTATGTGAGTGGTACAGAAAATACAAGAGTTGAGGTTTGGTATCGACAGAATGGCAGTGGAATCTGCAACACAAAAACAGACCGCTTGACGCAACTGGTTCTGTGCAGGGTTTGAGCTTCTCACAATTCTCCTCCTATCACTCCTCCTTCCCCGCCATCTTATCACCCTGTCCCTCAGGATTCCTTTAACTGGATACCTGTCATCTCAACCACTACAAAAATTCCACTCCCTTTTCAATCTTACTGGATGTCTCTGACTTATTATACATGTGATTTCTTACCCTTCGACCATCAGGTTTCGGAACCAGTGCGGATAGCTTCACTCAGCCCAACACTGAACTGATTCCATAGCTCATGGGCTCACGTTCAAGGACTCTATAACTCATGTTCTTATTATTTATTTACTTTTTCTGTATTTGCACATTGGTTGTTTGTCAGTCTTTCCATTAAGTTTTTCCATTGGGTCTATTGTATTTCTTTGTTCTGTGAATATGTGAATGCTTACAAAGAAATGAATCTCAGAGTAGTACATGATGACATATACAAACTTAAATAATACATTTACCTTTAATTTTGGAAATAATATTGTCAAATATTCAGACAAAAGCAATTCAGGTATGATTATATAGCTACCTGTATGTTAATTCCCCAATAAATTATACCTGCTGCTAATGGTTTTGCAAATAAGGTGCAGTTCTAATTCTTCACATGTGCCAGTGATTGACGAGCATCAACTGTGCAAACCCAGCAAGTATCATTTTTATCCTAAAACATCCTCCAACCAAAGTGGAGCATCTGTTCAGAGGACACTACTGCTCATCCAATCACTCCAAATTAAGAGCGTAATAAAAGCAGCGTGGGAAATCTCATTAGACACCATGTTGTTCCATCCTATCTCTTAAATATTCCAGCAATTCCACCAGCGGCTGCAGTGAAGTGATTGGCAAGTTTATTAGAAGTGGCCACATTTTCAAGTGAGTATCATTTCTGTCTTATTTGCTTGGTAAAATTGATGTTATTAATTATGTTAATTGATCTATTAACATAAAATTGAAATGAAAATGTACATATCCAAATTCATGCCTATTAGACTCACTAATAAACTTTAACAGGAATTGGGCATCAGATTTTTAAAAACAGTTTAATTTAGTGGTCAATAATTTAAATCCATAGGCATGATTTTCCCTTGAAGCAAAATAAGTAGATATCTAAACCTGTATCCCATTCCTCTACCTATACATAAAGTTTAAATTGTGTTCAACCACATCACAAGACACGTTGAGTGGGCTTCATGTCTGGAAAGCAGAGTCTCTGGTGTCATGAACTGGACTCCTGCTGGAAGGAAGATTTTCTCTTTGATCTACAGAACAAAGCTGCAAGCAAAAGGGATCCTGGGATTTGATGTAACAGCACTTATTCACGTCTGCACAGCAGGATAAAAACAATATGAAGTCAATACAACTGAGACAATATCCACACACCAGGTATCAATTCAAACAGGAACTAAGATGAGAAAGCCACCAGTTTATTGAAAAAAATTACCTTTATAGCCTTCTTCAACTGTAAATGGTTGTCTTCTGATCATCCATAGCAGAGCTATTTAACCACCTGTAAATAATCTTCATTACCAGTGGAAAGAATGGAGACAAATGTTACAGGAAAGAAACGCAGTAGTTTATTAATCTAACAGATTTAAAATAAACCAGGGGCAGCTTTAAATGTTGCTGTTGCATTTTGATTTATGGGTATCGTGAACCAGACAGCCTGCAGAGAAAGGTCAGACATTTGTAATATAAAATGTAGAGTGTGGATATGTATGCCCTGGAATGTGGTCACATAAAAAGCTGAGCTTAAAAAGCATGCAGTACGAAATCCAATGACAGTAGCTGCCTGCGGTGCCAGGCTTGACCTTTTCCATTGCGTTGTATCCATCAGACATTGGAAGGTCAAGAGCGAAACAAAAGCCAGCCTCGGCTCCCTTTCACAGCTTCAGAAAACAGACACCCACGGCATCCCTTTGAACTCTGCAAATTGGAGGTTGGCAAAGTGAACAAAGGGCATATCTATTTGTCCAGGGCTGAGCAACAAGAATAGCTGTCACCGACACCACAGGAAGAAGATGCAGCATGTCTCTCAGGAGATGCCCACAGGAGGCCCAGATCACTAAGAGACGCAAGGGGTCAGAGGGGACAATGAAAACTGGATCCTGTCTCATACCACATCATGCACTTTTAATAATAATGCAGCTTATCACCCCGAGTTTCATCTACACACTAAAGAATGCTGGGAACTCAGCAGAAAATCCAATCAAAACCAAGCACAATGGAGCTCTCATATGATCATGTGTGTTTTTTTAAAACCGAGTTTATCTCCAACATTCACTCCTCCGATCTGCCTGCCACTACAATTTAACAGCACAAAATGCAGCTTCCTTTCACAGCTCAGAAACAATTAATTTGACGCTGTTCTGCAATCCTTTCACAGCCACGAAACAAGTGCTCAACCACCAGATACTTCATCCTTCACATGTTTTAACATTTTACTAGTCTGTGAAGTTACCTGGGTGTCTCACGGCTCACTGGGCCTTTCTAGAGCAGGAGACTTCCAGTGCAAGCAAATCACATGTACGATTCGATTTCATTTTGCAAGATGAGACAAGGAACAGCTAAGTATATTTGATGTTTAGCTATTGTAATCAGGTTTCTGTAGAAAACAAACTGCGCCTATGAATGCAAACATTTGATAAAAGTTTTCAATCCTGATTGAAGACCTGAGGGGTCAGCAAGCTGAAATACGAACTCAGTTTCTACCCTTTGAAAAACTTGCTTGAACGGCATTTGTTCCCATTCATTTCAGTAAGGAAAATAGCTCATTTTGGTACAAATTGATGATATTAGATCAACCTTGACTTTGGTTTTAAAAACAGTCTCGCCATCGGGCTGTATATAGTGACAGTGCTAAAGCCAGCCAGGCTGGAGCTTATTGGGTAAATACCTCTGATGCTTAACCTTGGTGACCCCACTGCTATAAGTGACTGTGATTAATTTTACATGCATATATGGAACAATTCTCCACTCACTGCAATTTCTTTTCATGAAAAGATTGTTCTGTGTATTTGGGGAAGCCTAAGAGGTTCCCCTTCCTCTGCTCTTTCAACTGACTAACATGGCGCTGCTGGAGGACAGGCCATTTGCACTGAGTCTCAGTGGCTGGAGCAATGCTATTACAGCTCAGTTTGTAGTTCAATTCTGGTGTCCTCCATAGGCAAATTTGTACGTTCCTTCCTGTGTGTGTATGTTATGTGGGTACAGTCCAAAGATTTAACAGTTAGTAGGTTAACTTGTCAGCCTAAATTGTCCTGTGATTCGGCAAGGGTTAAAATTCGGCGGGTTGCTGGCCAGCATGGCTCGAAGGGCCCAATTCTGCTCTGTATCTTTAATAAATGAAACCGTTTCATTGGCTTACGCTTTATTGTCAGTAAATACTTTAAACAAATAATTAATACAGAGAAAACTATTGCAAGGTGGCATGGTAGCGTAGTGGTTAACACAATGCTTTACAGTAGCAGCGACCCTGGTTCAATTCCCACTGCTGCCTGTAAGGAGTTTGCACATTCTCCCCATGACCGCCTGGGTTTCCTCCTCCGGTCTGAAGACATACCAGTTGGTCGGTTAATTGGTCATTGTAAATTGTCCTATAATTAGGCTAGGATTAAACTGGGTGATTGCTGGGTGGTGTGGCTTAAAGGGCCCGTTCTGCATGGTATGTCAAGACAAAAATAAATAAAAGATGAAATTTCTAAATATAGTACTTTAATCACAAAATTATTATCATATTCCTCAGCTAAATCCAGGAAACCCAGCAAACCATCTAGGGGAATAATGCAAACTGCAGAGTACAGATAAGCTAAACACTTAATGGCCTATATTTTAACAGTTTTATGTAAACACTAAGTAACAAATACATACACCTTTACCATTTTAATTAAAGACTCACCAACACCATTATCAAGTGACAAATGGAGCAAGTTTCATATGCATGGTGGAACTGAGTACAGTTTGATGAGTTCAGATATGTCAGCTGTGCTCTACACTCAACTCTAAACACCTGTACACCAGATTTGCGCCTTAAAAAAAATCAACTCCCTCCCTGTCCAATCATGTTTCTCCCCCTTGATGCCCCTCTAGTCCACTACCACGCCTCGAGTGCAATCTCCATTCCGTTCACACTTGTATTCTCCTGATACCCAAAATCTAGACATTGGGAACATTTCTAACTCAGGAACACAGAAGCTCAATTGGAATTTAACCTCACAAAACGGAATCTTTTCTTCATATTATATTTAATGTTAAGTAAGAAATACTTGAAGAACATTCTATAATCATAATTGAGTAATCAGGCACACTTGATTGAGCAAAGAGCACATCAGCTTTGGCTCAGTGAAAACATACTGCTGGAGATCGTTAGATACAATTCTATGCCCTGATGTTGGTAAATAACCTATCAGTGTCATATGGAAAGTGACATAGTTAGAGTAACCATCTTGCAGTACAGACTTTAAAGTACGTTCAGAGGGAACATAAAATAATTATTTGCTCTAATCTGAGAATGATGGAAAAATTATTCTTTTGACATTATAAATTCTCTTCATACTATCCAAGATCTTGCTGTTTATAATTTAGATCTTATCACTTTTCACAGAAGCACCGTGTTTCAGAACAGTTCGTTGCATTCAAACCACTAAAATATCCAGAGGACATGAACGATGGTATACAAATGTTCAAATCTGTCAAAGCCATAGAAATACAAATGTTCTTTCTCAGATAAACAACTTTAATAATTCCCAGTGCAGCATAAAGCAGTACTGTGCCCTTTCCTGCTCTGCTATCTCATCACTTACTCTTCATGAAATATGGATTTCGGCTATACACAAATTATTGAAAGTACTTCTATTTAAAAAAGAGAAAATATTCCCCTATTAATACAGTTACAAGTCTTCTGATCTGCCCACCACATGTCATAAAACAGAATGGCATATTGATTTAGCCTACAGTGCTTTTTGCCTTTATGAAATGGCTTCAAGTGCATATCAAAGCATTGAAATGTATGGATTCTCTCTCCAGAAAAATAAAATGGAATTACAATTGTCTCAAGAGTGCTTGGAAACATGAGAGAGAAAGTGATGCTGTTAATTTCTTGCAAAATATCATCAGGACCCTCGCCATCCGGGCCATACCCTCTTCTCATTGTTGCCAACAGGAAGGACGTACAGGAGCCTTGGGTCCCACACCACCAGGTTCACCCCTCAATCATCAGCTCCTAAACCAGCATGGATAACATCACTCGCCTGAGCTGAGCTGATTCCACAACTTAATCGACTCTCTTTCAAGGATGCCACAACTCATTCTCAATACTATTTATTAGTTTTTTTGCATTTGTACAATTTGATTTTTTTTGGCACTCAAGAGGATTAACACAGTAGATACAAGGAAGAAGGTCTACCTAGCTGGGATTTCTAGAATTATTTTATATTTAGAGAAACAACCCTTCAAGGCATATCACCAAACAGCCCCCAACAACCCTGATTTAACCCTAACCTCATCACAGGACAATTTACAATGACCAATTAACCTACCTGGTACATCTTTGGACTAGTGAAAGGGCAGCAAATCTTCAAAGTTCTACATCCCTATTTATATCTTTTTCATTCATGGGATATGCTTTATTGAGACAATTCTATTCATTTGCTGATACAGAGGGAAAAAAAACATATGATTTTTCAGTATTCTCTCTGGCTCTGATATCTATGATAGTAATTTACAAATCCTGACCATGTGACAGAAGCTGCCCTCTGACTAAGATGCCTACTGTGGCATTCCTAAAGCCCAAAAAACACAGTATGCTCAGAGCATTTAACCTGATGGCATATTTGCTGCAACGGTCAATGCCATACTCTACATAAATGTTTCTACTTTAATCTTCTGAGCAGAATTACTAGTGTGTTATGTGGAGGATAACTTATAGGTTAAGACACCTTTACAACCAAGTATTCATTCAAGAAATTTAGATAGTTTGTAAAGAATAAATCTTGCATTGAATATCCTTGGGGCATTCTTAAGTGCTTCAAAGTCATTGAATTACTTTGAAATATAAGCACTTGTTTGAGCTAATAGGATACTGTTAAGCTCTGTTCTACCCATGTCTGATATAAGAAAATGATTCTGGATTTTTAGTCACAGAGCATGTCAATAGCCAAAACCAGGTCAGACTACATTGCTCAGCAATTACATCTTCGAGGCAATATATCAGTAATCTGAGCTATGCATCGTGCTGTTGGCATGTTAGTGAACTGGAAGTCCTTTGGTATCCCACTAGGTAGAATCATTCAAAGTAGTACAATAGGCAAGTAATTACAAACTCTTCAACCTAATAACAATGGTGAACCTTATACTGGGAAACAGAGAGGAACAGTTTTAATCACTATTTAGAAATGAATAAATTAATCAAAACAGTCACCATAAAATTTTCAAAGGCTAGGCCATGTCTGTGTAATCTGGTTAAATATTTGAAAGAGGTACCGAAGAGGTCAATGAAAGCATTGTATTTGATTAGTTGACAGGCCATTTCACAAGGCATCTGGCAAGAGTCAGATTCATCTGAAAAACAAGCACTCGTGAATTTTCACAAAACTGGCAACTAAATCAGTATTGTCATGTACAGAGTGATAATCAACATGTATTTTTGTGGTTAGGTTTTGGCTGCCTGTGCGCTTTCAAGGTGCTCAGTACTCCTTCCCCTGATTTTGTTGTACATGCCAGTGATTTAGAGTTAAATGTAAGAGTCAGATATATTATCATTGACTTCTATCATGACATTAGTTGTTCTAGGCAGCAGTACAGTGAAAGGCATAAAATTACTACAAGGTTACAAACTGCAAAAGTGGACGAGCAAAGTAGTGTACATGGACCCTTCAGAAATCTGAAGGTAGAGGGGAAGAAGTCATAAAATACCGAGAGTGGGTCTTCAGGCTGCTGTACCTCCTCCCCGATGGTAGTAATGAGGAAAGCACGTCCTAGATTGAGGGTCCTTAATGATGACTGACACCTTCTTGAGGCACCACCCTTTGAAGATGTCAGAGGTTGGGAAGCATGGTGGCTGCGATGGAGCTGGTTACATCTATAACCCTCTGCCACTGCTTCATTGGAGCCCCCGTACCAGGCAGTGTTACAACCTGTCAGAATGCTCTCCACCGCACATCCGTAGAAACCTGCTGGGATTATTAGTAACATACCAAGTCTCCTCAAACTCCACTGGCATGCCTCCTTGGTGACTGTATCAATATGTTGGGCCTAAGATAAATCACCTGAGATCCTGCTGCCCTGGAACTTGAAGCTACTCACCCTTTCCACCGCTGATCCCTCAAAATGACGACTGCTGCGTGTTCATCCAATTTCCTCTTTCTGAAGTCCACAAT
Organism: Hemitrygon akajei; assembly: GCF_048418815.1. Lineage (NCBI taxonomy): Eukaryota > Metazoa > Chordata > Chondrichthyes > Myliobatiformes > Dasyatidae > Hemitrygon > Hemitrygon akajei. The sequence goes on along the minus strand of NC_133129.1, from coordinate 162,214,186 downwards.
CAATTCCTTGGCTTTGCTGACATTGAATGTGAGGTGGCTGTTATGACACCACTCAACCAGCGAATCTATCTCACTCCCTCTTCATCACAGTCTGAGATACTGCCAACAGCAGCGCCAAAGGTGAATTGATAGATGGCATTTGAGTTGTGCCTAGCCACATGTGGGTTCAGAAGGAGTAGAGCAGTTGACTAAGCACACATCCTTGAGGTGTGCCTGTATTGTCAATGAAGAGGAGGAGGAAATGTAGGGGGCCACATTTGTCAAGAAATGCAGAAATTGGCTACATGGTTTAAACTAAGAAACAGTCTTCATTGAGTTATTAATGGACATGTCAGGTATGCAATGGCACCTTAACACTCAGAGACATGGAAGATGATGCATCTGGAAAGGTCAAAAAGCAAGTGAATATTTGACAAATTATACCAAATTTATGGACGTAGAGCACAGGCCAGCCATAGAGGGCACGTCCAAAGATTTTCAAAAAATAGGGCCCAAAAGGAAACTAAAAGTAGTTCATAAAATTATGAGAGGCATGGATTTGGGGGGGTGGGGTGACAGTCAGAATCTTTTCCTCCCCCCAGGATAGAAATTTCAAATACTTGAGGACACAGTTTTAAGTAGGGGGTTGGGGTGAGGTAGCTTGAGATATGCAGGGCACATACCACTGTGTAAAAGATCTTTTTTTTAAAATGCAGAAGCGCGGTGGGTACTTGAAATGCATGACTGCTGGAGATGGCAGAGGAAGTTAGGACAGCGGGGTTCAATAGTCCTTTAGGTAGGCACATGAATATGCAGGAAATGGAGGGATACGGATCATGCACTGGCCGAAGGGATTAGTCTAATGTGGCATCATGTTCACCCCAGACATGGGCCGAAGGATCTGTTTGCATGTGCTGTATCTAAGTTTTAAATTTTACGAACACCTTGCATATTTCATATTTTTGTATTCTGAAGCCTGTGCGAGAGTCAGGTAGATAGATGGGGATGGGAGAGGAGAGGATAAGCATCTGTAGGAACTGCCCCACCCCCCATACCACTCATTAACAATTCAGTGACTTCAAACACGGAGCGAGTAAGCATTTCCACTGAGCACAAAGATGAGTAAATATTGTGATAAATATGAGCAAATATCCTTTTAAGGAACATATCCTGACTCCAGTTTTCAGTACCCTGCTTCATTCCACTACACCAGGACATAGAATCTCTTGTGCTTCTAAATACAATCTCTATTGTGCTCTGCAGAAACTTTTGAATAATTTCACAAAAGAAAAGCTTAAGCAAACATATATAAATTCATGAGATTCAAGACTTAAATGTAGTTGTTAGTCTTCAGTTTTGTTGAGTATTATTAGGTTGCATTTGATTTTGCTGTTTAAAAACAAGGAATGACTGAGACACACCAGACCCCGGCCAAATAAGAAATAGAAACACTATAAACACAACTTCAAGGTACAACAATATCGTGGATAAGTTACAGAGAAAGGAATCCAGAGATCCAGACTCATAAGCAGTTTCTTTTTAAAAGTCCCACCACATTAGGTTTAGTAGTTAAATTCAGTTAAGGAATAAATTGAGGAATTTAAAAATTAAGTCAGTAAGACAGACTTAAAATCTACCGAATCATTAAAAAGCCACCGGAATCCTGAGTAACACACTCAAAACGCTGGAGGAATACAACAGGTCAGGCAGCATCCATGGAAGCAAACAGAGTCGATGTTTTGGGCCAAGACATCTCGGCCCGAAATGTCAACACTTTATTCCTTTCTGTAAATGCTGCCTGACCTGTTCTGTGTGTGCTTGTGCAAGAGTTACTCCGGATTTCCAGCATCTGCAGGATCTCTTGTTTTGGGATACTGTCATCTTTATCCAGTTCGGCCAATTTGCAATTTAAAAAAAAATTCTCACTCCAATGTGATTCGTTGTCCTGGTAATAAGCAATAGCCATCAGATGTTCAACATATTGTTATTATGTTAAGAGAGAAAGCCCTCAGTTAATGAGGAGAAACTGAGTTCTTTTCCCCCAATACAGTACTGCCAATGATTCCAGCTGAGCATTGAACCCTGGCAAAGAGTGAGAAAGACAATAGCATCTATAACCTGCCTACGGAAATTTGTCAATAGCCTGCGGAGGCTTACTGTTTAGTATATATGTGGCCACTCATTGAAATGGGAGGGAATCGCATGTGGTGCTATGTATTCAGATTTAGACAAGTCAAAATTATTACAATTCAATTGATCAGCATTGCTGCCACTATGCCACCCCCACATTTATTTTCCAAGATACTGGGGGATTTAAAGTAACAAAAAGCAATATTTCTTTGTGACCACTGCCCCGCCAGCAAACCAACACTGCTAAAGGCAATAGAAACCAGTTAAAAAAGGAGTGCATTTGGTCTCATAATACAATGCTTAAAACAAGTCCATGGCTAATGGGACATTTTGTAGATACCAGAAGAAGACAGCATTAGGATTAATACACCAGCCAAAATGATGGCAGGGGAGGGGTGATACGGCAAGGAATGAAAACTAGAAGCGATCAATAAATTAAGTAAAACAGAAAAAGAATAGCAATTAGATTTGATGTAATAAAATTGAACTCTGTGAAAATAAATAGCCATTTAATAAATCGTAAATTTGCATTTGAAAATAATATTGTTCATAAAAGCCTTCCGAGAACCTGGAATTAACATGCTGTTAAGGATTTTTTTTATATTCAAGTGTACATATTTCATTTTATCATGCGTAATCTTTGTAGAAACATTTCACTGTAATAATAAAAAACAATATTATCTTCCATCAAGTATGTTATTTTGCTTCACAGCATCTTTCATTTGTATTGAAAAACATCATACTTCAGAGAAGTGCAATCAAAATAAAAACCATGGACAGGCTGCATAAAAAGATTAGAGTAAGAGATCGAATGAAAGTTCAAGGAGGTGGATTTTAAGCAGCCTCTTAAAAGGTGGATGGCTAGAACACTGGAGAGGTCAAGGAATTCCTGAGCACCGGCCCTTGGCAACTGAAGGCACTGTCACTAATGGTGAAGCAATTAAATGCGAAGATGATCGAGGGGCCAGATTTTAAGTTAGATAACTCGGTGTGGCTGGATGAGGGGAGATTACAACAATGGCTTGTAATTAAATCTCTCCCATTTTTGCGACACTGTGTAGTCACTACATTTTGCTTCAATGATAAATCAGAGAACACCAAAGAAGGTATGAATATGGGAGCCCTCCTTCTCCAAAACATCATTGAGATTTACTATCTACTGGAAGCATTAATATATGCCATGCAGTTACAAATGAGCTACAGCAAGGGAACTCTCCAGGTAGCCACTGAAGAGAAGGTGGTGGGCAGGAGGAGATAGTGGGATCTCCTGTGATGTGCAGTGATTGACTTGCAGGAACCCATTGGAGCAGGGGAACCACAATATTGTCTGCATTTTGAGGGAATGGAGCTGGAAATAATGACACATGCATTGCAGTTGGAAACTCAAACCACCAAGCACAAGGACTCTCTTCAAAGTGGCTGGTCTATTTGTCTGAAGGGCAGGACTTTAAAAGAAAATGGACAGAAAACACACAATTCTTTGTGTAATTTACACATAGAGTTCCATAAATGTCACAATATCCCTTGTAGCATCAATCTACAGGCCATGCCACCCAGGGACGAGGGCTGTATTATTTTATATTGTGATTGTATATTCTGCTATCAGAACTCTATGTGCTGCTGGTACTGTATTTTGCACCTTGGGCCTGAAGGAATGCTGTATTCATGTATGGCTGAAAGACAATTAAACTTGGAACTTGCATTTGAAATGGGTCTATTTCTAAGAAAGGCAAAACCCAATGGAGCAATTTGGAAATTAGGTACAAATTGCAAAACAATATTACTTAAGGACCAACTAACGACAGGACAATGGGCAACAAATTAGGACATGGCAGAAGAATTTCAATGCGACCTAAAGTCCATAAAAACAGAATATGAAATTCCAGGTATCATTGTGTTAGCACAGTCAAAAATCTAGAGGTAACAAAGCCATCGAAGAGGAATTCAGCAGCAGATGAGTTAAGCCAGACCGATCTAGCAACATGGAAAAAGATCATCTTGGTAAAGGCACAACTATAATCTGATTCTGCTTTATAACAGTTGTCCACGAAAGGGTTAGATTTGGAGGCCGTGCAGTGGGTAACTTGAAGATGTTGCAACTTGCCTGGTGGAAAAGTACTATGCAAGTTTTCACATACTCTATTTACAAATCATAATCACTGTTTACAAATCTGCTGATTTAACAATGCAATTTTGGTGAAGGTGAAAGCCCAGGGTCACTGAAGGGTGCCTACATCACTTCAGCCAACCATCACTCACTTCTGCAACAAATTCTCAATTCTACAATACAGTTGGCCCTCCTTATCCACGAATTCCACATGCTCCAATTCAAATCACAAAAACCCAGAAGTGCTCTTCCAGCACTTGTTGTTCGAGCATGTACAGACATTTTTCTTGTCATTATTCCCTAAACAATGCAGTATAACAACTATTTTACATAGCATTTACATTGTATTAGGTATTATAAGTAATCTAGAGATGATTTAAAGTATACGGGAGGATGTGCGTCGGTTATTGTGGATCGGGATCGGAAAAAAATTGGAAGTTCTCTTACTAAGTAAGTTGGAACAGGTACATCCGGTATAATTTAGCATCAGTTAGTCAAACGTTTCTCTTCAGATATAGTATATATTTTACCTTTCTATGTACATAAAACACTTAAGAATGTATGTTTCAGCACTGGGCTTGGGAACGGAAGTTCCCGAGTTCAATCCAGTGACAGACCACTCCCGAGTGTGCTCTCCACCGTGCTGGGTTGATGTGGAGGATCAAAAACCCAAAACCCAAAAATTAAACCACTGTGTTGCTTAGTAATAACTGTAGCTTTCATCGGGGCAGGGCCTTTCTCACTTTATCCTTTAAAATTGTTCCGATCGTTGACCGACTGTAGCCTAACGCTTTTCCAACGACTGATGGCATTTCACCTCTTTCCGATCGCTTTATTATTTCCACTTTATCTTCAATGGTGATCGTAATTATTTTCGTGAACAGAAACACTGTGGATTCAGAGCTCCGCAGGGCCCTAATGTCCAGCAGACCGAGGCAGCTTAAATATGGTCCGGGGTTCCGCTGGGTCCTAAGGTCCACCGCATTGAGATAGGTTGAATAAGGGACTTCAGCATCCGTGTTTTTTGGTATCCGTGAGGGGTCCCGGAACCAATCCCTCACAGATAAGGAGGGCCAATTGTATGTTATATTATTCTTGTTCAAACTACTAGCAAGTTTCTTCCAGCTTGAGTTCTCTTTTTAACCACTTAGAACCATGTAACTGTATACATCTTTTACTTGCAAGACTTTGCAAAAATTAATAATCCAAGGCAATTATATTGCTTAGAGCTTAAGCACATTTCACACAACACTTCAGTAAAACCACAGACTCAACCAGCATCAAGTTATAACGATTCGCCATTCTCAGCATACAGAAGATTTTACACAGATGGTCGTATCAACTATAAAGCCATACGGTTTCTGAATTTAAATGACATCAATTGTCTTAGAACATTTACTAAGATTTTAAAAATACAAATCCTAATTCTCTTCTTACCTCAATATTCCCAGATTGCCGAGGGACTGCAGACCTCAGAAACAAATTTCAGTTCTGCACTTCACCGTGGGCTCGAGGACCACTCCCTATTTCAAGGATGTCACTGGGCCCCAAGCCCTAATGCTCGCGATCACAACCCCTATAATACTTCATCCCTTGACCATGGAAATGCTCATAAGAATGCTTTGTATCACTGTCTACTCCTATAGTACCTCTAGGCTCAGAGCTCAATGGCGTGGAACTTCAGTTGTTTATTCTTACAAGTTGTTTGTCAAACTTTGTGAGCTGTCATGTTTGCCTACACAAAGGTTGGCTGTAAGTAAAAAACAAAGTAATTTATTTTGTAGAAGTTTAAACGAAACATTTCATCACGATAAGAAAGTTTCTATGTACTTTCAAGTACTAGTTATTTATTAACCGTACACTAATGAAAATATTATGTTGCTGGACCAGTAATCCAATCAATCAGAAAGAAGTTTATCATCACTGACATATGTCATGAAAATTGTAGCTCTAGATGGTTGGAAAACAAAAATTATGTATTATTGCACTCTCACAGACTGCAAGATATAGTAAAGCAATTACTTCCTGGTGGTACTGTCTAAAATCTAATTATGCAGGACAAGATTTACAATTAGGTCAAGAGTTTTTACATTTACCTTCCAGAGCATCAAATGAACTTTTATTTTTAAATTGTCTTAATAAAATTGGAACTTAGCTGAGCAATTCTGTTTTCAAAAAGAATTGAATCACATTCTATCTTTTTGGATTGTAAAATTCGTTGTGCAAGCGGCCATACATTTCGCTGGCACAAAGACATTTTCACTGCAAACCCACATGCCATAGCAATGTCACGTTTTCTGCACCATCATCCACATTCATACGCCTGCCTCTCCAAGCTTTAATCAAAGGCAGCCCAAAGCAGCAGGCTCTATTAAACAAACAATATCAACTCACCCCAAGCACAAAATAGGCTTTTCAAACATCAGTTAGAATGGCAAACATTGTCCAAGAATGGTTACTAATGAAGTCAGCTAGTAGAAACACTTCATTGGAACAGTCCTTTCAGAGTGGCCTCTGTAGATTCCATGTCAAAACAGCCTGGACTGTGCTGCTCGGAGATTTGAAATGGTAGCTGTTGACTTTTTTACTTTTCGTGCAGTGTGACAGAGGAGACAGCAATTTTCGGCACCTTCCTCAAAGGCTGGCCCTGATTAAGAGAGAGCTGCATGCAACTCCTTAGGAATTTTCTAAGAGACCACCCATAAATCAAAGCATTGTACGGCCACAGCAAATCATGGTACTGCTGCTGCGATGAGGAGCTATTCATTTGAGAATGAGAGCTTTATCTTGATTCAGCTAAATGTGATTACATCCAACAGATAGCTGCATGTTTCCCATTCGGGATAATGCACTGATTTCCCATTTCCAGATGTGAAAGCTTGCCGTGTCAGGGCTCTTTTAACCAAAATTTAAGAAATGGGATTTTACAACCAAGTCGCTGGCTGACACAGCAGCTGTTAGAACAAAGACTTCCATACTCAATTCCACTCTGCACTTTATGCAAGCTTCAAAGAAATTTCCAAGACCTCCCTGTTGCTTTAATGTTATCCTTAGTGCATTCCCACTTCATATGCCCATGGCTGAAAATAGTGTCATCAGTCACCTCATCCACTCTCTCCAGAATTCCCATTTAATCACTCTGCATTTCTAGATTGCTACATCTAACAGATCTATAGTTGGGTATCCCACATATATAACAATCACAGCACGGAAACAGGCCATTCCGGCCCCCATCTACATGTTTGATTCAATGTCAATTTTAGCTCACTTTTATTACATTTAAGGTGCAATGCAATGCATACACACACACACACATATATACTGTAGAGCACCACAGCACAGAAACAGGCCTTTCGGCCCAACTAGTCTGTGCTGATCTGTTATTCTGCTTACCCCATCAACCCCTACCTGGACTACAGCCCTCCCCATCTCTCCCATCAATCATTCCATTTGAATCTATCATTCCAAAATTTGCAGATTTTAATGAAAATCCACTCCTCTGACTTTGCTTATGATAAGGCTTCATTTTGTTTTTGTTAAATTCAGTAAAATTGGAATTTCAAGGGAAAGTTTAATTTGCACTAAAAATGAATGCCAGGTTCATTGTGCAAGCCTGGGCCCAAGGATTGAGGCAAGTTCTTCCGAGGGAGGCAGTAAGGTCTTAGGTACCAAAAGAGCATCCCTGAACAGACAAGTGATTGGAACCATCTCTGACACCCGAACGTAAAGCAAAGTGAGGTGACTGGAGTTGGCCCAGACCCATACAAGGACTAGCACTCCTTGCGCCCAGAGGTCTAAACCCAGAGGATTGTGTGGCCACTCCACTGTGACATCCTGATGGTTCTGTCTTTAACCTATACAACAGGGAAGAGCTGATAATTTCAGAACTTTCAGAGAACGCATATTTGTATCAGGGTCTTACAAATCAAGCTATAAGGAAATATTATGTTTTACATCTGAGTGAGCTCCAGCCAATATAAAGACATGCCTAAGAGCCGCAGCTAACGAGACTTACCCATCAGTACAGGCCTCCCCCATGATTCTCATCTCATACCAGTCAGTTTTTCCAGGGTACAAGGAGAGCTAAGAGTTAAATTTCAACCCAAAATGTGAACTGTAGTTTATGTCTGTCTATTGGACTGGAAGATCTAAAGTTTCTGTCAATAATGTGGTGTATTAACCTAGTGCAATTGGCCCCAAACCTGTCTCGAGTTAGAATATACAGTATTTGATTTTCAAGCCAATCCAGAATTTCGGCACATAACCTAGGCCATTGGTCATATATCAGAGGAACGGTGCAGCTTTGGAGATGCACATCGAAAATATAGTTCTGTCATACTGATCTTGAAAGCAGGAAATTTCATGACAGCAACTACAGAAGTGCATGAATTTTCCCAACATACTATCCAACATCTCTCTTTTAAACAACTCAAATGTAGTTGAGCTATTTATTGATTCAGTTTACTGCATGGGGAAAACTGACTGTGTGTAGTAATCCTATCCCGATAGGGTTCTTCTTGTCCTCACCTACCACCCCACCAGCCTCCACTCCAGCCCACAATTCTCCATAACTTCTGCCATCTCCAATGTGATCCCACTTTCCACAGGGATCACTCCCTATGTGACTCTCTTATCCATTTGCCCCTCCTGGCACTTATCCTTGCAAGGAGAACAAGTGCTACACCTGCCCCTACACCTCCTCCCTCACTACAATTCAGGGCCCCAAACAGTCCTTCCAGGTGAGGTAACACTTCAACTGTGACTCTGTTGGGGTCATCTACTGCATCCGGTGCTCCCAGTGTGGCCTCCCGTATATCAGTGAGACACAACGTAGATTGGGAAACGAATTCGCCGAGCACCAGAAAAAGCCAGAAAAAGCGGGATTTCCCAGAGGCCACCCAATCTAATTCCACTTCCCATACCTATTCCAACATGTCAATCCATGGCCTCCTGTACTGTCGTGACTGTCCTCTAACTGAGGCTACACTCAGGTTGGAGGATGAACACCTTATATTCTGCCTGGGTAGCCTCCAACCTGATGGCATGAACATCGATTTCTCAAACATATGGTCAAGGACAACACCACCCCCCCCCCACTCCACCATTCCTCATCCCCTTTTCCCCTCTCTCACCTCATCTCCTTACCTGCCTATCACCACCTCCTTTTTCTTTCTTCCACAGCCTTTTGTCCTCCATTAGGTTCCCCCTTCTCCAGTCCAGTATCTCTTTCACCAATCAACTTCCCAGCTCTTTACCAGCCCTCCCCTGGGTTTCACCAATCACCTTGTGCTTCTCCCTCCCCTCCCCCTTCTGACTGACTCATCTTTCTCTCTCCCCTCCTTCTGAAGGGTTTCGTCCCAAAACGTCGACTGTACTCTTTTCCATAGATGCTGCCTGGCCTGCTGAGTTCCTCCAGCATTTTGTACATTGCTTGGATTTCCAGAATCTGCAGATTTTCTTTTGTTTGTGAACAGGTTTACGTCATTAGCTCTGCACTGTCATAATTCCAGTAGCCAACTCGAAAGGAGAAATTGATTAATAATAATTTCTTTGCCCTCTTATCTGGATAATAACATGCATTCCAAACAATAAATTGAAATTTAACCAAGCGAATGGGTAACAAATTATCAATTAGTTCTGCATTCTACCTGAATTCATCCTCATTATGATTTTATTAAACTAAAAACAGCAACAAATGCTTGTCATCAATGGGCTTTTGAACTAAAAATAAAGGCACCATTTGCCAAAAGCAGTCAACCAACCATTAAGCTCATATTTCTGACATGCTATTAAGGCAATTGACAAAGACAGAGTTTTAAGAAATGTTTGTCTCTGTAGGAAAGTTGAGCAGTAACAATGAGTCCAGTTACCGTCTCAGTATCCAACACATAGTTTGGCAGGATAACTTCTCATACACTCTTGTGAATATCTTGCTGATGTATTTGGCCATTCTGCTGTGTTTGTACTCATTGTTCCCACCTCTAAACAACAAAGAGTATTCCAGTCCTTTCAAACGTGCTTCAAGTCCAAGCCTCACCTATCTACCAAGGTTCAACATGGTCCAATATCATCCCTTAGTTAGTACAACAAACTTCCTAATACTAAGCCCCACACACCAACAGTGTGCCCCCATCTCACACTTTTGAACTGTTCCACCTCCAGCTCAGTAACCTGCTACAATTCATTTTCTATATCAATACTTTTGCTCATCACCAGAATTTAGAAGCTATTTTCCACTGGCATTCCTGTACTTTTGCCCTTCTGTGCAACTTTTCTCTCACTTTGCTCTGCTTGTCAAGTCAAGAGTTATGACACAATATGCAAGCTGCAAGAACATTGCTGTAGAAGCACACTAGTTCTAAAAAAATTTATCAGTTACATCTGCTCTTCAGATCTTGAAAAATTGTTACACTTCTGATTTCCCAACCACAAGGACACCACAATCGCAAGTAATCATCACCCTACAATTCTTACTTGCTTGCAGTCCACTCCACCCCTTCTATATGGAAAACAAAGGATTTCAGGCCAACATATTCTATCCTCACTGTCATTTGTGCATCTCTCACTGTACAATGAAAGCTCAGTAACCAGGTTCAGTCAAAACTTACTCAGGATCTCAAATCCAGTAAAATGGACAATTCTACAATTGAAAAGGCCCAACGATATAATTCAGAAAAGCAAGTTATCCTTGGTCTCAATACTTACTTTCAATCAAAGTCACAGATAAAAAGACTCCGATTACTATTGTCTTGTTTGTGGAAGTAGAAATGATTCTTTCTACACCCAAACACTCAATCTTACAATAAGCCCAAAGCATGCTTGTGCGCTCAATTCCAATTTTATTTGGCCCAGTAAAAACAGTGAGGCCAATAGCATTTGGTAATTTTTTTAAAATAAGATTAAAATAACAGTGAGGCAAATAATTAGATAAATGGAAATCATCTCAAATTGCGGGTGGACTTACAATTCTCCCTCATTCCAAATTTCAAAGTAAATGTATTACCAAAGTTCATATATGTCACTATATACTACGCTGAGATTCATTGTCCTGCAGGCATTCACAGCAAAGCCACTCAAAGTCCACCCTTTGTCCCCATTGGGAGAGGTGGAAATGGGCAAGGCCAGCCAACAGGGCTGCAGTGAAGCTGTATAGGCCAAAATACAAGGGATTACAGAAACACTGATGAACACTAAACATTCCATCCATTTTGGGCGATGGAGATGGGAAGTCATCAATGGCCTATGTGCCACTGGGAGCTAAGGGCCCAAGAGGAATCATAGTAAATACACAGAAACACCACAGAATCAATGATAAACTTGCACACAAAGGACAACAACCAATGCACAAATGACAACAACTTGTGCAAATACAAAAAGAAAAACAAAATAATAATAAATAAATTATTTTGACAACACAAGTTGTTGAGTCTTGGAGAGTCCATTGGTTGTCAAATCAGTTCATTTGCTTCACATCAACTGTGACTCACTATGGAAATGCAATGAATGCAATTCTGTTGCTTCAGTCATCTGGTAGATTTGAATCAATTCAATACACTCCCTTTCTAATTAATCAAGTGAACATCAGATGGCACCAAACATTTTAATTTATGCTAAGCACTCTCTCTGGCATTGCTCTGTGCCCACAGTCTGATATCTCATTCTGCAATCTTTATTTGCTGAAATGTTCAAACAAGGCGTTTTTAAATATTCGAAGTTTTCCTTTCAGTCACATTTTCCCCATCTCCTATAACCCGTCCTCTACCAGTAACAGATTTTGAGGGAGATTTGCAATTGTGTTTATCTAAAAATGACAATATGATGTTCCACCTGTCTCCTCCTGAGGTCTATCACAAAAGCCAAGTTTCAATCAGTTTGATTCACCATGCGATAAAACGAACAACAATGTGTATCGAATAGAGAAAAGCACAAGGTCCTGATAAATAAGTTCATTTTCCCTTTTCTTTTCAGGCCATTAAAGGATTAGCCAATGCATAATTGAAAAAAAACTTTTCCAAAATGTAGCAAGTATGTACTTGAACTTGCCGCTACCTGCCTGCATTGCTCACATAAGGATAGCTAAGATGCCATTAGCATTTAGTAAGGTATTTAGATGCCCAAGCACTTTCTCAGAAACAAAATACAGCACATTAACTTCAAAATTTGTTTAAGTTATGTCATAGAAGAACTGTTTCAAACTAGAAATCAGTGAATTTTTACTTGCAATATAGTTAATACAAAATATATACAGTGAGTATCTACTCCAAGCCCATTTAAGTTTCTCCCATAAGAGCTACTGTCACTCCAATCATTTTATGACCAACTTTTATTTCTTGTGTTCCACACTATAGACATATCCATCAATTATTCTTTGTCGTCAGACTTATTGCAATTTCAAAACAATTACAGTATATGTTCTTAATATAGATTGTTGAAATAAGTCCTCCATCAAGCCAATATCTGAAGAGAAAAAGTCAGCTTTTTAAGCTGAGAAGTTCCCCCCCATCCAATCTGAAAAAAAAATTGAGGTGATACAAGCTTTAAGAACCAGAGACAGGTGGGATTAGATTCGAAAAACAAAACAGAAAAAATATCATAGTTAGGGCTGAAGGCAGGAGAGATTACATGAATGAAATGGGTACGGGTACTGGCACATGACAACCTGGGTGGTAACGGGAGAAGCAAGGCAGAAGAATTTGTTGGGAGGTTGGAGTCACTGCCATCAATTGCCATACAAAAGAAAAGGATTAATGCTTATGATCCAAAATTATTGAATATTGAGGCTGGAAGGCCTAATCAAAAGATGAGGAGGTATTGTTACTGGAGCAACAGAGTAGGAGACACGACTAAAAAGATTCCAATGAGAGAAGCAAGGTGGTGTGGGGCCTTACTTCACACATGCACTGTGAAAGCAGCTTTCCACATACAGGTCTTCATTTACCAACTCAACAGTGTACAGTGCTGTAACATGAGTAAAACCACCATATCTCCTTGCTATCTTACTGAATGGATATCTGCAACATCCTTTTCATTGATTCTGGTATGTTCACAAGTCAAGATTGTTTACTGTCATTTCCTGTGCACAAGTGTAAAGGAGAACGAATTAGTTGTTATTCCAGATCTGATTGATACAGCACGAAAAAACCCCACAAAAATAAAGAATATTTTTAAAAACACAATAAATACATAGAATAGGTCAAATACATAGATTGACTGTATGCCCATAAAGTGACTATAGGCTGCACAAGGTGACTGACAGAAAATAATAAAGTGGTAGTGGGGGTAAAAGGTGGGAGCATTGATCATTCTTACTGCTTGGGGAAAGTAACTAACTGCCTCTGAGCCTGCTGGTCCTGGCATGGATGTGACATTTACTACAGATAAACAGAAATGTCCTCATTGCAAAATGAAACAAACTGCTTTTACCAAAGGAGAAAAAGAAAATGAATTAAAAGAGACACTTACAATGCTCTTACTTGTTAATTATGAATTCAGCCTGCTAAAGCTTCACCTAGGTCAGCCAAATTTCAATTAGAAAAGAGGAGATTTATTCCCCTCCTCCAATCACCTCCTGATGCATGTATTTAATGAATACTTTCTTGTGTAACCAGTCATTATTCATCTGTCACCCCTAATTAATAGACTTTTCAGATCAATGTGATGCATATCTGCACAAGATAGGCCCCCTAATTCTAATAACTTTCTACAGGAGCACTATCGAGTGTCCTGTTTGGCTGCATCATTCTGTGGCACAGAAGCTAGAAGGCAAGACCCTAAGGGGACAGTAAAAGCAGCCAAGAGGATCACCGAGATCTCCCTCTCCACTATTTGTGACATTTATTGAGAGTATTGTATACAAAGGTCCCAAAAGCACTGTGGAGGATCCCTACCTCCCATCCAGCAATCTATTTGAACCACTACCCTCAGGAAGGAGGATCAGGACTAGGACTGCTAGACTGGGTAACAGGTTCTTCCTTCAGGCTGCGAGACTAATTCTACTCCACCACCACCAAGGTCTTGTCACAAGAACAATAAACTGCTTACTTATTGTTTACCTGTGCTATGCACTGCATGCATTTTGAATTTTATCTTATTCAAATATGGTAATATTTTGGTTTATGTGCTGTGTGTGATACAAGTTTTGTCAGTGCATCATGGTCCAGAGGAACACTGCTTCATTGGGTTGTATACATGTACAGTCAGATGACAATAAACTTGAACTTGAATTGTTGGGGTTGTTTTGCATTCCCATTGGTTGAAGTGTTATAGGAAGCTCCTTAGAAGTTTCATAAAAATACTCGCCACCTTGCCTATCAGTGTACAAGACTGAACAATTGTAACCAAATAACATGTCAAAATGGGGAACAAACCTTTAATCTAGACTTCATGTCAATCATGACCACTGAAAGGCTGGAAGATATTTTATTTGTTGCTGCACCTCCCTTCCCCACACCTTTTATTAGAATGATAAATCTATTTTGAGAACGTGAAGGAATTAAGGTATTTTAATGATCAAATTACATTCTTCATTCAGGAAAGATTAATCAGTGTCTCATTTTTGGCAATAATGAACATATTATTGCCCAAAGCCACAACATAATCATTATTTTGGGTGGTCTCCCTGTAATAACAGCACTGTTTAATGAAAGGCAGCGTGTATACAATAGATCACTCACTTGTTCTGTGAGCTTTAACCAAAGCAATGCTTAATCTACTGTTTCTTCATTAAGTTTGTAATCAATCAAGGCAGTTTTCTAAAACAATTCTCTCACTGGATTCATTTCCTCGTTTACCACCCTCATCTTTCTCCACATCATTAAGCAGAGTTTCCCATTTTAGTATCTAAATAAATCCCTCAAAGCATGGGGATCGCAGAAAGGATACACTCAAACAACTGTTTTAATTCAAACAGTTCCAAATTTACAAGCCACATATCCTTGAAATTATTTGGAATTGAGCACCCTGGGATTATCCACTGTTTTAACCTAGCAGCTCGTTCTGAAATCAGAAGACAGTTCTAGAAGGTTCACATCTTTTGTGAATTTCAGAACGGTGGTCATTTCTGTAAGTACTGGAAGTCTACTGAGCTGCCTAGACACTCCAAACACAGACAGAAATCAAACTATTTTGCAACAACCACATTAAGCAACGTTATAAAATTGGATCGCTTCATGAACATGGCAGTTGCTCAACCCTTTTAAGGTAGAATACCTACTCGTCCTTACAGCAAAGTCCTTCAGTAGAAAGTTTGTATTCTAGCAGGATGCAGACAAATCTATTCCAGTTTCCAACTTTTTCTAACCAAATGAAGAAAATGCTCAAAAAGGAATGTGAATTTTCAGAGCTGAAACATTTAGAAGCAACGTAACTAATGCTATAACACATGCCAAGTACTGGAGGAACACAGCAGATCAGTAGCATCTATGCATGACTGCAGGATTGGACCGATGAAGGGTCAAGTCAGAAATATCAATTGTTTATACATTTCCATAGATGCTGTCTGACCTGCAGGTTCCTCCAGCATTTTGGATTTCCAGCATCTGCAGAATCTCGTGTACCTGAAGTTGTACAAATTTTAGTGGACTATCAATTTTAGCACAGAAGTAATATTTGAAAAAGTCAAGCAGTAGGCTAGATAGGTGGTGCTTTAACCTGATCACCACCTTCTGGCACAAACTGCATACCTTGATACCCTTAATGTACAAAAATCTAACAAATATTTTTGAATATTAAGTGCATCTCAACAGTTCTCCTGTACAGAGAAATATAAAGATTTATCATTCTTTGGTTGATGAAATGCTTTTGCACAGTTGTGTTCTGAATGACAAATTTTTTTTAAAGAAAATAACTGAGCTCCAATTCAAGACGCCACAGTCATCAACCCTGCATCTTTCCTTTCAAACGTTAAAAAAAATTACATGTTTCACTGAGATCACCTCTCATTCTCCTAACTCTGGAGAATTGAGGCCTTGTCTGATTAATCTCTCCCCACAAGAGAAGCCCCACCCCCAACCTAGCAATATGGTGAAGCTTCATTGCACTCCCCCCGTCACAATATCCTTCCTTGTGCAGACAAACTGGACACGTACACAAAATTCCGTTTGGTCTCACCAGGGCTTTGTTTAATTTCTTGTACTGAAATGTCCTTGCAGTAAAGGCCAATATAATCTTCGTAATTGCTTGTTGTGCTTGTATGAAATGTTTTACACCAATTAACCTATAATACTCTCCAATCCATTCCCCGCACTCTATTTCTAAATCACAACCAGAAAAGGTTCTCCACTGCCCAACAGACATTTTTATGATATAATGCTGATTGATCACCTATTGCGCTGCCAGATCAGATGAAGGCTTTCTGCAGCAGACAGAAGTCTTTTTAGAACCTGAACAACTGCATATAGAAAACTTCTCTCTGGACCTTTGACAACCATAGATAGACCAAATTTTATTCCAACCCATCTGTCTCGACTGGATCTAGATCCAAAAACGTAAAACAACAGTCCTCTAACACTCTGCATCATAAATTCCAGTTACCAACAGGAGTTTCTTTCTTTCCTCTGCCTCTGGATCTCTGCATGCGTACACCATTCCGCAGTCAAGAAGATTCCAACAGCATACTTCCCAAGACCAGTCATGAATTCTTGAGCCAACTACCAAGAGATACACAATAGCAGCATTGATGAACCTGAATCCTGATGTTTCTTTTAGCTTTCTCCATTGGTGTGATCAAAACTGGGATTCTGCATCCCTGATCATGAATGAGCTTTCTAATGAATCACAATTAACACTATTGCCCAGAGGTCTTCAGAGACAATAAAATAGAAAATGCTGAAAATATTCAACATCTATGGAGTATCTATGGAGAAAAATAAACGTTCACATTTCCTTTACTTCCTACTTAAGAGAAGTTATGCCAGTGTGGCGACCCACTTCCCAGCGCACTCGAACCGGCTCACAAAGTGGCGCGCACCGGCATTTGAGGCCGGTCCCAAAGAGGGTGCCAAGTCTGCTTCACCAGCAAGGGGAAAAGCCCGCGCGCGGGACGGGACTGTGAATACGCGCCCCCTACAGTATTCCCACCCGGGGAGGGCGGGAACAGGAAGGCTTTAAAGCGAGGCCGTGAAGTTTGAATAAACCTCTTTTGCAACTGCAGCTCACCGACTACGTGTCGTTATTTCAGCACTGCGTGTAGCACACCGCTACACCAGGGAAATTAGGAAATTAGGAAATGATGGTCAGCATTATATGGTGCAAGCCATTTCATATGGGCACAAAAATTAATCCGGAAGGCGCACAATACTTTGGCCTTTATTGCAATGTTTTAAGTTCACCTTTTGTCAGAGCTGCAAAATGTTAAAGAAATACAAGGAGTGAGTGAAGAGCATTAGAAAGCAAAATACAAAGAGATACAACAAGGTGGAAGCTAAAATCAATGGAAAATCATTTGGCACTAAGCAATAAAGAGTTATTTGTGGAACAAAAGACCAGCCTCAAGGAAATGCAAATGGAAATAGAAAAATGTTCACCACTGATCATAGTGTTCTGCCTAAAAACTTTGAATGCACCTTACAAAAAGATAAATGCCGTGCCTCAAGCTCCATTTGAACAGTGAAAAGGCAGGAAATACAAATCCCAAGGGCACTCACAAACTGAATGGAGGTGTTTGACAAAACAGTCTTCCAATTAGAGCATGGTTTCCCAAGATTAAAGAGTGAAAGCCTGGGCAGTGGGAAGCTTGGACATAAATAGACAATGTGCATCCTCCATGCTTGCACAGAAAGATACACGGCAAAGATTTAACTTACAGAAAAATGACCAGTATGTTCACTGTAGGTACACTCTCCCAGCTCAAAGGGCCTAGACCCACACCCACCCATCCCCATCAGTGGATTGAAGGTTTCTGGGTCAAAGTAGCCCAGAACACCCAGAAAGACATCAGACTCAAGAGTCTATGACAGGAGTTCCCAACCTTTTTTATGCCATGGACTAATTCCAGTAAGAGGTCCATGGACCCCAGGCTGGGAACCCCCTGTCTATTGATGTCAGTATCCATGTGAAATACTGAAAGGAAAGACTAATTTTTCAAAAAAAGTCTATTTTTCCATCGGTTTGAAATGCCAACTGCTTAGTCTCCTCTGTAGATGCTGCCCTCACCTACCAAGTTCCTCCAGCATTTTTGTGTGGATCTCCAGCATCTGCTGAGTTTCATGTTTCTAACCTTACATTTCATTCAAGTGGTGACTTTGTGGTAGATAAGACAGAAACAACAGAAAACAAACAATGAATAGGGAGGCGCATAAAATAGACAGTGAGGTCAAAATCTAATCCATTATTTTGGGAAAGGGGGCATGGCCTGAGCACGAAAATGCAAGAAATGAGGCTAATGCAGTTCAAGACTTAACCTAAAGTGGAAAACAAATCTTTGAGTAATCTGTTTTCCGCTTGATATTCCAAGGACACGGCCTGGAAGGAGAGCGTGCCTTCAGGGTTCCGGATTTTTGTGGCTCTGGAGATGGGCCGATTCTCGGCCGGTGCACCTGACTGAGGCATCGTGGGAGGACGGAGAACATGGAACATCGGGAGCAGTGGGCTAACTGCCGGGGGTTGTGCGCCCAGAGAGACGCACCGACTGGGCGCAGAGCTCAGAAAAAGCAAAACAGACTTTTAACATCGCATATCAGGGAGTCGTTTGTTACGTCTCCCCTCTCACTGTGAAATGAGGACACCTCTTTTTCCCTCATTAGGGAGTGAGAGAGGGAGCCTGTGGTATGTCGAATTACCGGGTGAACAAGTAGTCTTTGGGGTACGGCAAGTCTGTGTCGTTATTAATGCTTACTGCAAGCTTGAGTGCTCAGTGAAGGGTGCCACTGGTGGGGGTGGAGGTGGTCATTGTCTTGCTGCTTGTGTGTGGGAGAGGGCAGCTGGGGGGGCTTTGGGGTTCTAACATTTAACTGTCATTCATTCTTTGGGACACTCCTCTGTTTTCATGGATGTTGGTGAAGAAAAAGAATTTCAGGATGTATATTGTATACATTTCTCTGACATTCAATGCACCTATCGAAACTGATTGAAGTTGGCTGTTCCATACTGGACAACATGTAGTGGCATCTCCAATGTGTCATGCTCTAGTACAACCATAACAGTGAAAGAGAAATTTTACATTTTTAAGAAGAAACTGATGGGTGGGTGGGGGGGGGGGGGAAGAGAAGAAATGCTG
This sequence comes from Hemitrygon akajei, assembly GCF_048418815.1. NCBI lineage: Eukaryota > Metazoa > Chordata > Chondrichthyes > Myliobatiformes > Dasyatidae > Hemitrygon > Hemitrygon akajei. The sequence continues at coordinate 162,194,756 of NC_133129.1, read as the reverse complement.
TCAAGATAGGTTTAAAATCCAATTAATGTAGCATACACATTGATGAATAATTAATCCCTAAAAATGGAGCGAGAGATATTAAGAGTCAGGAGGACCACACAAAGCCGAAAGGAGAACAGAAAATTTTTCATTAAAGAACTTATTCTCTCAATTTTGTGTGTCAAACCTCAAAACAATGAGAATTTTCAGCTTCAGCAGCATTTATACATTATTGATGTATGAAGTGAACCCTAGGGATCTTTTTCCTGCATGTCAACCAGGAAAATGAAACACAAGACTGAAAAATTATTGTAATGACATATCACATAATGAAAAATAAGACTCAGTCAGGTTTTTAATGTTCATACCATCTCAGAGAACAAAGTGATGGACACCCTGTAGCTGAGTTCAAATGATACTGTAATGACAATTCTTCCCTACTCCAAGCTCCGAATGACAAAAAAGTCACAAAGCTGTGGCAAAAGTTGTCAGTTTGATGCAAAGGGAAAACATACTAATTCAAAACCTTTATTATGCATACTTAACTGGTGGCTGCCACCCTTCACTTTTCCCTGCTGCTTCCGTGGCCACTTAGGAGCAGTGAATCACCCCTAGCCTGGAACTGTATGGATCCCATACTGTGGCCAATGTCCAACTTCCATCTACATCCTGAACAACGTCAATGTACGATCACATCAGGGCCATATCCACTTTTTGAATCCTCATTCAGGCTCATCTCCACCGAGACATGCTTTAACATCGGATGATTGCAGGACATTTATTCCCTTCCCTAACTTAACACAAAAGGGGTCCTTCAAATTTATCCCTACCATCTCAGCTGAGACTGTCTGCCTGATCATTTTCTTCCTTAATTCTACCCCTTCAAAACCAGTTATTGAAACATGTTTGCGAGCTGTATGATTGGAATGCTTTTTCAGATCCCTACAAGTGATTCAGGTGCCTACGAAAACAATTCCTCAGCCACGTTTGCATTATTGATGCGCTCATTTTTCTGGTGAATACAAGTGACTGAACTGCAAGGTTCAGTTTCCATTTTGGGGCTCCCGCGTAATTGAAGACTGGGGAATGTTGTAACTAAGTACAATAGAATAAAATGAACTCTTTACTATCTAAAGCCCTTTTGAAATGCGCTTAATTAAGTTGGACACGAGGTAAATTACAACAAAGGCAGTTCTGGAGTCACTTCTACTGGCGGCGATCTTAGGTACGCCACCACCTGTTACCGTGTCAGGCATGTCAGAATTGAGCCACGGACAGAATTCCGCAGTGTCTTACTGCCCCACCGACAATATGCATAACGCACAGTGCTTTTTCAGACAAAATTGTTAAACATTCATATCCATGTCGAACCTGATGCACGAATATTGGGTATAGTGTACTAAGGACTTTTAAGCTAACAATTGATTTTTTAATGAAAAACATTCAGCGATTTACTTATGTATAGGACAACGCCACTTTTGCATCCCATTCATCAGTGACGATGCAGATATTTGAGTATCTGCACATGTTGAGCACAAGTTAAGACATTTATTTGAACATTCGTCGATAAATAAGGCATTGTATATATGTACTTGATAATTTGATGCAATTCCTTGCGATTTATATATCTGTTTGAATAAACAGTGACAAGAGCGATTGGACAGAAATAGATACATGTAGCAATAAGTAACATCGCAGCCTGTTCAAACTAAACTACGCTTGCCCATTTATATCGATCGAGCGCTAGGACCGCGGAGGCTTTTTTTTTAAAACTCCCTGCTGTTCCCAACTGGGTTTTCAAAGAGAGTTCCTGTAATAAAATAGCTGAAGAGCGGCATTCGCGCCAGGGCGGCAGGAAAATTCCACGACAGAAATTCTTCGCACTGTATTAATATACACGACGGAACCTGGGCAAACAGGCACCGCGGTGCCAGAGACAGATTTAGACAAGATAAAAGTTCCTACTACCCGGTACATATACCTGCCCACAAATTGATCGTGTGCGCGCGCAAATGATACTAAAAGGACAATCTCACCATTTACAAAAAAAACTAACCACCACGTCAAAAATTGCTTGAAGTACTTAACGTACTAATTCCAACAAACTCTAATTGCATAGAGCCGAGGTAAAATGAAGATTATCGACCACATTAGGTAGATTGATAGTAAAGAACTGTTAGAAATGATGTTTAAAAACTCAACACGACACCAAAAGTAACTGATCAGTTTCACGAATAATTTTCTGCTGTAGCCAACGGGCCAAGTCTTCATCCCGGTTTTAAAAGGAAGGTAAAAAAAAAGTCTAGCACGGTGGTCTCTTAAAGAAATATCTGCATTCCACAGCTTGCTTTATTTCGGCATGGATATTCAAATCGCTCCAGTAGGTGAACACATTCAGATGGAAACGCAAGTCCGCCAGCTTTGGAGCTGACATATACTGAGCGTATCAGCGGTGGGTTTTATTTTACCTACTGGGCGCTTCATATTTTTTATTAATATCATTACGAGGTTTTTCAAACAGATATATCTGTCGGGTTAAATAAACACTTTGCAATTAATTCCCCCCCCCCCCACCCCACCCCACCCCACCCCACAGACACACACACACACAAGCACGCAGAGAACATTTTCTAAAGTATTCCGGTAGACAGGAATTTCTCGAGAGTTCTAGACTACACTGATAGACACCGAGAAATAGTTGTCAGGTTTCACCCTTACAACGCCACAGGCTCGGAGGATGGACTGGCAAAAAGCTGTACTGGGACTGCACGAACCACCAATCACAGCAGGTAAACAGCAAGTCAGTGTCAAACATCGAATACTCGTCATTTGTCTTATCAATATGCACAAACAGGGCGATTTTCAATGGTCGAGCGTTTTCCGTGGATGAGGAAACGCCAATGGGGTGGTTCTATTGAGAATTTAAACACCTGCGCTGGTTACAAAGTGCTACTGCTCTCCCCGTGCGCTGAAACCCAAGTTTTAATTGTTGAGACGTATTCTGGCTGGTGTGATGTTTTCGATCAAACATTAGTTTGCCCACGACTCTGAAATGTGTTTCACAGAGCGCGTTCTATCTTTTGGAAGAGGCTGGGATAATTATAGTCAGAAGACTAGTAATTACAGTCCTACAACGGAAATGGTCAAGTCTCGTTTCCCCGACATCCCAGCGCTGCCCAGACAAAGCAAATGAATCAAGAGACGTTCAATTAGAGAACACAGTCCATTCCGCGTGGCTATTCTGTTTGTCCTCAGTAGAAGGGCGATGGTATTCCATCTTAAATACTTTAAATACTACTTTTAAAGTACTGTCGCCGCTCGTCCTCTGGTGTGAAGGGCTGTTGTAATCCTTTGTCTTACGACAGATAAAGGCTAAACTGGCGCCTGCATATTTAATCGGGCTGCAAGAAAAGAATGAGCAATGCTCGTCTACCGGAGAGTTAGTTATCTTTCTCAGATGGGCAAAGTAAACTGTAGGCGCAGGGGGCTTCCTCCAAACACACTGCCTTTAGTCAGTTTCAAACAATTTTACTCAACCGGGAGTCACAATTGTGACTGACTCATTTGAGAGCGGCGGGTCAAAGTAGGACTTTGCAAAGTGTAGCAGAAAATGTGTAGGAGGAGACGGCGCAGCTGTCACGAAACAACCTCAACCAGCTCTGTGACAAGCCTTTTAATCGGACTGGCTAACAAATTATTCTGCAGGAGGACACAACGCTGCACTTTTAAAGCGAAATGGCCGTTTGAAGAGATCAAACTATCTACATAACATTAGCTGGGTTTTTTTAAAGTAGTAAAATGATGCAGTCAAGATATAAACTTCAAAGCAATATTGAAACTGGGCACATGGTCCTACATAGCAACCGTTTACTATTTCAGACTTCGCAGTTTAAGTTAAAGCCCCCGAAGCGCATTACTTCCTCTACATAACCCGGTATTCCTCGTTTGCTCTTACTTGGATGATCTAAGACACAACACGTGCATGAATATACTTGAGAAACCAATCACCCTTAATGCTCGCCGACACCTTTTTAAAAGAAATCAGTAAAATAGTTTTGAATGTTCGGAGTGAGAATTCCGCCTTAGCCACCATGCCTGATCCCCAAGTTCCCTCGTTCCTAATACATACCACTCCTAATCGCGGCTTCTGTTACAACATGCAAGGTGTTGAAAGCCTACAAGACCCAAGCAACCTTTCTACCTCGCTCCTTTGGCTCAAGAATGCCCGAATATGCAAGGCTGATAATGAATAAAACTCTGCATGCCTACTAAAACCCATCGGCGTTTCTGTCGAAAATCCTTTCTTCTGACGGAGTTTGTTGGGGGAAACAAAGACCGAAACATACACTTCAAAACTTGCATCAAAACTTTGTTCTCATCTTCAAACAACTTTACTTTATTTCATTTGGCTTGCTGATAAAAGACCTCGGTTCAGCTCCGTATACCAATTCGTCTCTATATGGTCCTGTAAAGTTGGAATTAAGTCAGTCAGTCAGGAGTTAAATGACATACATCCAGTCTCAGGCAACACGCCGCCTGCCTATTGCGGGGGCATCCGTTCGGTCCTCGTTTCTTCCATAGCCCTCACCGACTACTGCACATCCACTCTAAACTCCACGATCGTATCTGTCCCCCCAAAACAAATACTGTAATGCCGATAGGGATGGTAAGTTCTTACCTTGGCCGTGTAACACTATAGCAAGCAGGAAGCCCAAGAGCAGCGCAACAGGCTGCATTATGATCTTGTCTGACTCCTGATGATTTGTTTTGTTTAAACCAACACTTTAAAAGGAGGGAACAAAAAAAATGTTTCTTTAAGGTTCGGGAAAGGAGGTTGCAGATAAGATCAGTTCATGGCTGGCGGCTGTTGTTAGTAAGTTTTCCTCGCTCTTTTTAAAGGTAAACTTCAGAACGACGCGACTGTTGGATGATACTCGCGAACGTGCACCGCTCTGCCGTCTCACTCCGAGTGCACGATATTTTCTCCCATGGATTGATCAAAAGCAACATGGACTGCACCACCTTCCAACACCGGGGGAGGAGGGTTATCAAACTGTGAAGACACGGTGAAATCCCTAAACGCTGCCTGGCCTGCAGCCGCGACAGTCCACCGAGTTGTAAGTAAATAGTGATAATGTTCTTACTTAGATTGCAATTAATATTTCAAAGCCCAAGGAAATTGCGTCTCCGGCTAACTTGCGTCCCCCGAAGATATGTGCTGAATGCAAGAAGCTTTCCAATCCTAAACTTGCTTTAGTCAGTCGCCAGCCGTAGTGGCAGAGACGAAGGCAGTAGATAGTAATCACCAACAGGCAGTCTTTAACATATTTGAAGTGTTCATTTATTATCTATAAGCTAATTTAAAACAATGCAATGCATACATAAGAGTTAATTATTAGCAGTGCAATAAAATATTTTCTGACAGAACTTATTGCATGGCATAAAAAACGAAGTACTTGGATTAATGTTACGTCCTTAATGTTCTCTGTCCCTGCGGACTTCCAGAGAAGTGTTTTCAACACTTTGACTGAGTCGCGTAATGAACTTTCAAAACAGGTGATGAAAGGTTTGCTGAAAGGAGGGTCTTCAGGAGGAGGTTGAAGAAAGCAATTCAGACCCACAGACTGAAGACACGAGTGCCACTAATGGGAGGGATGGAAGTCAGCACAAGGAATCAGAAGCACACAGACCCAAAAGGTAGCAACAGGATTTAAGAAGGGCAATGAAGACAATAGCCATCCTAATATGTAACGATGAGGTGGTTTGGGGGGGGGGGGTTCTACCCGACCAGTACTCCGTGCAGTCTAACAGCCTGACAAATGAGAATCAATGAAGTATTTTCAATAGGTGGCGATGAGTTAGATTTGAGTGTTATGAAGGTAAAAGGAGAATTTTCACAATACCCACAGCATTTAGCACATCAAGCTTGTATTAGGAGATGGATCCAATAATTTGTCATTCCGCATTGTTCCCTATACACTTTTACTATTTGTCTATTTCCTTTTTAAAAGTTTCAGTTGAAACTGCCTCCATCATTAAATTGGATAATCATTTTAATCAATAGATAAAAGGAATCGGGTTTCAGCTGTACTACAAATATTAAGTGTTTTGGGGGGAGCGGTGCAGTAAATCGAGAGCAGCGCTCACAATTAATTAAGTGTACTTATTCCCCCCCCCCCACCCCCAACCATCCTCGACAGGAGAACGGGCTCGCGATTAGATGTGGTCTCACTTGGGGATAGGGAACATTAGAGAATCGGATGGCAGGCCTTTCGAGCCAGATCTGTCGTTCAATATGTTCATGGCTGATCCATGCCGACTTAAATTCCTCTCCTCCGTCAGTTCCCCACAACCTTCAATTTCTTGGGGGTTTTTTTTCCCCATTCCTAACTACTTCCACTTTAACTATGATGATTTGACTTCCACCACGCTCGGGGGCAAAGAATTCTAACCTCTGAGACGTACTTCCCCATAATCAAATTACATGTACGTTTATATCTGTGTATAATATGGGTCTGTTCAAAGTGCTTTTCCGAAAAGCGTTCAAATTAATTTCCCATGCATGGTCCTGGTCTCAATGGTCTCTTAAAACCCATTCCTCATTGGTGTTTCTAGCTGTTAAAGCATTGATACCAGTAGTGTGCAACAGGTAACATGTGAGCCACAGCCGGATGCTCGGATGGGTCGATCTCGCCTGCTTCAGCGCGCAGCGAATCATCATCCTAAAACAACGTTTTTAACAGCTTCTACCCCTCCGCCATCGAGTTCTGAACGGATAATGAACCGACCCATGAACACCACCTCGCTATTTTTGCACTAAATTATTTTCTAAAATATAGAGTACTGTGCAAAAGTCCAGGGCACCTTATGGTTCCAGATGGCAGAGCCTCCACAGAGCCCTGATCTCAGCATCATCGAGGATATCCGGGGTTACCCGGGGAGGCAGCCTAAGTCTCCACGAGAACTGTTACAAGTTCTCCGACATGCTTGGAACAGTCGATTTCCTTCTAAAACTGCACGACAGTGTAATTGATACAGTTTTAAAGGCAAAGGCTGGTCACATCAAATATTGATATGATTTATTTTTTAAAAAACTGATTAATGTTCATCATAATATTTTTCTGATATTTCGAAACTTTTCATTTCATGAAGGCATCTTCACTACAGAATTTTTTACATATGCTTAATACTTTCGCATAGTACTGTATATTTCATATTGTAATTTATAATATTTTTATGTACTGCTCTATTTCATTACATATGTCAGTGATAGTAAACCTGATTCTGATCCTATGCTTGCTCCCATCCAATCTTAACCACAGCAGCAAAAGGCGGGCCAATAAACTCACCATGACACATACTGTACCTCCAATTACCACTGAAATCAGCTACAGTTTAAAAGACATCGTGGGGTCAACATGGCAATAGTGCAAAGACCCTGGATATGTGAACACTGAGACAAAACCTCAGTTACTCGCCAAGGGCGATCACAGATCCCACCTGCTGAAGTCTCCACAACCGTTTAACCCCGCCCCTGCGTTCACCAGCAGCCAAATTTGTCAGCGTCTTCGAACGTTAGAATGCATGTGTTCCTGAGCAATGGAGATATTTTGAAAGCATGCAATAAAATACTTTAAAATTATTAAAAGTGTTTATAAAACAAAAACCAAATATATTTGTCAACATGTCAATTAATTTATAACATATAAAATACCTTTCTCGCTCAGAAGGGTTCCTCATTGAAATGAATGGAGCCGCTGAACCTGAACCAAGTCTTAACGCGGTGCGAGTTCGGTGTTCGGAACTCTCAGCTGAGCAAATGCAAGAAGTTCGCGTTCCGAAACGACACCACGGCAAGTCCAGTTTTGTGAAATGCGGCCAGAATGGCGGCGGGCGCTTTCAGGGAAAGTGAGACTCCTGATTTCGCACAAGCAGTCCTCAGATGGACCTTGTGTTGCTGGTCAGTCTCTCCCACAGAAAGCGGTGTGTGCCATTGATATAGACTGTCTGTGGACACATTTTGATTTTTTCAACTTTCCCTTGTGTTTGAAGAATATTTATGTTAACAACAGTAATAGATCTACCCTGCATGGAATTAAAATAATGGGTCTTTCTTCCCCAGACTTCCTCATCAAGTATTTTGACTCAGAGATTTATTTATATTCTGCCCTGCTTTGCTCCCCTGTTTGGATGACATCTTCTGCCATTTATTTATCCCCTTCCTCCTTTTTACCACAACCAGAGGGGGGTATAGGAATCTGAAGACACACACTCAACAGTTTGGGAATTCCCCTCCGCCATCAGGTTTCTGAATCAGCACACGAACACTATTTTTGCTCTTTTATTGCACTATTTATTTTATTTTATTTTATTTAGCTTTGTGGTATGATAACAGTCCCTTCTGGCCCAGTAAGCTCATCCTGCCAATTACACCCACATGACCAATTAACCTACTAACCTGTATCGCGAGAGGGAACTGGAGCCCCCTGAGGACGCCGGCATGGTTATGGGAAGAAAGTACAAACTGCTTTCAGACAGCGGCGGGAATTGAACCAGGTCACTGGTGTTTCGCTAACCGCTATTTCACAATTTGTCAGTGATATTAAACTCTGATACTTTGACCTTTATTCCTTTATTGCAACTCATGTCTCCTTTGTCTTTGTAAAGGGCCTTGGGATGTTTTCCTTGTTAAACATGAAAGCTGTTGAACCCACATTGACTTCAGCAGCCAAAAGAAGATCCTGTGTACCAGAAGGGCAAGGGATTTATTTACTTTTTGTTCAATATCAGCATTGTGTATCCATTTTGAGATGGGGTTTCCCTGGCCTAAAATGCAGCTGAAAACGTTCAGCTGTTAGATAGGTTGAGGCAACAAGCATTCTGCTGGAGGAACTCAGTAGGCTCAGCAGCATCAGTGGAGATACTGTGGGTCAGTTCTCTGCGTCAAGAAATTGCGTCAAGTATACAAGATATTAAGAGGAATAGACAGAGTGGACAGCCAGCGCCTCTTCCCCAGGGCACCACTGCTCAGTACAAGAGGACATGGCTTTAAGGTAAGGGGTGGAAAGATCAAGGGGGATATTAGAGGAAGGTTTTTTACTCAGAGAGTGGTTGGTGCGTGGAATGCACTGCCTGAGTCAGTGGTGGAGGCAGATACACTAGTGAAATTTAAAAGACTACCAGACAGGTATATGGCGGAATTTAAGGTGGTGGTGGTGGGGGGGGGGGGGGTTATATGGGAGGCAGGGTTTAAAGGTCGGCACAACATTGTGGGCTGAAGGGCCTGTACTATGCTGTATTGTTTTATATTCTAAAGATTGCTGTCCTCACAGATGCTGTTCAACCTGCTGAGTTCCTCCAGCAGATTGTTCTATCAGCTAGCATCTGCAATCTCTCGGTCTCCAGATTGGATACGGTGTTACTCAGCTATGCACCTGAACTAGATGCTAGCTGTAATAAATATTGATGTACAGTACTTTATATTTATTATTTCTATATTTATTAGAGAACATGATTTTTTTCGATGTATTGCAAATCAGAGTGGGTAAAGAAAATTCCCTGTATTGGTTGTATTAGGTTGGTTTAGAAATGTGATGCCGGGGCAGTTTTTCCCCCACTCTGATTTGCAATGCATAGAAAAATCAGCTACCAATACTGAAGAAGTAGGCAGCAGCAGTCTAACCTAAAGGATTTCTCACTTCAGTTAAATTAAGTCTTTGCAGAGATATTTTTAGCTGCTGCATATTTCTGGTGCCATTATTTTGTAACTAGATGTCTTACTTTAACATGATAGGAGAGGAACGTATGGGGAAGTTGTGCTTAGCAGGAAACTAGTCTCTGACATCTGTCACCTGCTGCAATAGGAATTATAGACAAATTCATGGGTACACACGGCATTGGCTGTGGCTGCATGGGTTATTTTGGCTCTCAATTTCAATGCAACAGTTCAATCCAAATTGCGACAGATGACACTTAGTTGGAGCAGTAAATTTACTATCTATACAACCATTAAGCAGGTGATAGATAGCCAAGAGTGCAATACATCACTTTGCCAACGGAAGCTGCTGATCAAGAAAGGAAAGATCTCAATAATCCCACATTGCTGAATTTCCCCAGGTGCAAAATGTAATTGATTGCACACATGTTGCCTTGTGCTGTTTCTGTCAAGAGCCAGCAGTGATTTATAGCAGGAAGAGGTTTTACTTCCTGAATATTCATCTGATCAGTGACCGCTGAGAGTGAATAATGTATTACTGTATTTGTTTTCCTAGCAGCTGCCATGACATCTTAATAGTGCTCCAGTGCTCTCCAGTCTTTGGCCCAGACAGATGAGGATCATTATCTCTTTGGAGAAAGTTGTGATTCCTCAAACACAGAGTACAAATGTCCATCAGAAGTCTAAATAGCCATGCTTAATACCAACACAATGAAAACCATAAAGAAACCAGAAGTCTCTGACCAACAGCAAGATTCCTCAAGCATGGACTCTGGACTGATTTGGAAGAGTCCATTCAGAGAGAATAAACCTTGTCCTTCTTGCAGGAAGAGGTCCAAGAACAGGATAATCAAGAGAAAGAAGAAAACCAAAGCCAAGCATGGTTACCATCTTCTAGGCCTTAAGTCAACAGTTATTGTAGAAGGATTCTCTGAAGCAAACTATCCCACTAACAGCCCTATTTGATTCATCCCTTCAATCCACTTCTGACTATTCTCCAACACCCTCCATTTACCCTCCATTCTGACTTGGAAGCATACAACTAGTACTTCATCATCATTGGGTCTAAATCAAGCAGTGCTATGGAAGTACCTTCATCAGATCTAGTCAGTTCCATCTTGGGTACTAGCCTATAAAGTACCCAGGACATCTTCAGGGAGTGGTGGCTCAAAAAGGCAGCATCCATTATTAAGAACCTCCAACACACAAGGCATGCCCTTTTCTCACTGTTACCATCAGGTAGAAGGTACAGAAGCCTGAAGGCACACACTCAGTGATTCAGGAACAGTTTCTTCCCCTCTGCCATCTGATTCCCAAATGGACATTGAACCCTTGGACACAACCTCACCTTTTTGTAATATACAGTATTTCTGTTTTTGCACTTTAAAAAAATCTATTCAATATATGTAATTGATTTACTTGTTTATTTATTACTTTATGTTTTATTTTATTTATTCTTTTTCCTCTCTGCTAGATTATGTATTGCATTGAACTGCTGCAGGTAAGTTAACAAACTTCACGTCTCATGCCGGTGATAATAAACCTGATTCTGATTCTGGGTTCAAGAAAGTGCCCCATCATCACCTTCTCGAGAATAATTATGGTTGGACAGTAATTGCTGGGTTTGCCAGCATTGGGAACATCCTGGAAATTAGTTTAAAATATATACATGTCTCATGATGTGCCTCCTACATATATAACAATAGAGTCACAGAGATATACTGTACCGCACTGAAACAGGCCCTTTGGCCCAACTCATCCATGCTGACCAAGTCTCCTAACTGAGCTCGTCCCATTTGCCTGTATTTGGCCCATTCCCCTCTAAACCTTCCCTATCCAAATATCCTATAAGTATCAAAATTGTTTCTGACTCAACCAACTCTTCCATATATCCAGCATCCCCCGTGGGAAAATGTTACTCCTCACGTTGCTTTCAAATCCTTTCCCTCCTACCCCAAACCCATGCCTTTCTGATTGATACAACAGAGCTGTTACTGGAAAATATCTCTTCACTTAATCACATGCATGATCCCATTTACACTTCTCCTAACAATGAGATAAAATCGCTCTCCATCTCCACCATCTTTCTGCGTGTTCTAGTGTTTCTATGAAATAGTTCTTTATTTGCAGGAGGATGCAAGAGGAAAAAGATTAAAGATTAACTTTATTTGTCACACGTGCATCAAAACATACGGTGCAATGTGTCATTTGCATCAAATCAAATCAGTGAGGATTGTGCTAACAGCCTGCATGTGTTGTCACACTAACCTAGCATGCCTATAACTCACTAACTCTAACCATGCATCTCTGGAATGTGGGAGGACACCGGAGCACCTGGAGGAAGCCCGTGCAGTCATGGGGAGAACGTGCAGAATCTTTACAGGCCGTGGTAGGGATCAGACCCCAATCTTACAGCTGCTGCTGGAGTAGTGTTCTACTAACCACCAGGCTACCGGTCCGCCTCATCTGTCTGACCATCTACTGAGACCTCATGTCCATTGTGGGTGATCCCAAGGAGCTCTGGTTCTTGTGCAACAGACAGCTTAGTCTCCGTGAGGGTCAGGCAAATCTAAGTTAGCTGGTTGTGTAGAATCGACACAGGCACCAGGTCAGTAGCGGATTAACGAGCGGACCTCCTGGTATCCTAAGAGGAATTTCCTTCACTTCCCCCTCCAGTGTGAAGAAGAAACTAGTGCTATGGTATTTTCATATCAATGTTCTGAGCACACCTAAACATGCTATCTGTCAGTGCTGGAAGACTGCAGAGATGTGAGATTATCAAGCTCACAGTGCTGAGAACTCAACAAAATTATTGGAGCTGCAGTTATCTTACAGTTGATCACTTGCTTTATGGTTGATTACAAAGTCGATCTCATAGCCCAAAACAAACTACAATGGAACTCCTTCATGCTTTCTGCCTTACTATGCAGGCTTGTTGATAGTGTAGTGCTGGACAGTAAATGATCTTTTAATGTAGACAATGCCTTCAATATCTGTGGCTTTTAGTGCAGGTGTGTCATGTGCTCCAGGAGGATCTTTTCTAAATCAATCCATCTCTAGAAAGGATGAAAATGGCATCTTCCAGCTTCTCCATACCATGTAAAAACCCTTCTCTGTGACTCGTCTGATACCTCTTAAAAGTAAAGATGCAGATACTGTATTCTGGAGCTAAAATGAAATAAACTGTTGAAGGAACTCAACAGGTTACAAAGGATCTGTGGAGGATGTTTTGAGAAGGGGCAGCCAGTATAAAGAGATGAGGAAGAGTGATGAGGCAAGAGCTGGCAAGTGATAAATAGATCATTGTGAAGAGGGATTGGCTGGGGTCAAGAAAAAGAGGGAAGAGTGGAGATAGTGAAAGGGCTGGGAGGTGATAGCTGTGGCCAAGTATGAACTAGAAGAGCAGCACCTCATATTCCGCCAGGGTAGTCTATGACCTTACAATATGAACATAGAATTCTACAACTTCTCCCTCTTTTATCTTTTCTTCTGATTTACCTAGGCAGTCTCACACACATCTTTTCGCCAAGCCACCCTTTGCTCCCCATCTTCCAGTTTTTAGTCCCCTTAGCCACTTACTCCATCTTCCTTTACTATCATTGTTGGGGGATTTCAACCAGGCTAGCTGGAAGAGCTCTACAAAACAACTACCACCAACACATCACCTGTGGAACCAGATGAGCCAATACACTTGAGCACTGTTATACTGCCATCAAGAACACTGACCTTGCAATCCCGCGCCCACACTTTGGAAAGTCCGGTCACTTGGCTGTACTACTCATTGCAAACAGGCAGAAACTAAAGACCACAGCACCAATGGTGAAGACCAGGAAGGTATGGTCAAGGGAGGTGGAGATGAGCTTACAGGACTGCTTTGAGTCAGTGGATTGGACAATATTCAGGGATTCATCTTCAGGTGTGAATGAATGTGCCACCGTTGTCACTGACTTGTGTGGATGAGTGAGTACCTTACAAAACATACCAGACCCACCCAAGCAAAAAACCGTAGATGAACCAGGAGATTCATTGTCTGCTGAGGACTAGATCTGTGGCATTCAGGACTGGTGATCCAGAACTATATGAGAAGCCCAGGTACAATCTATGGAAGGCTATTTTACTAACAAAGAAAACAATTCTGATGGAGGTTGGAGACAGAATTGGATGCTCGTCAGCTCTGGCAGGGTTTGCAGGCCATTACTTCCTACAAGGCAAAACCTAATGCCATGAATGACTGTGATGCTTCACTCCCAGATGAACACAACTCCTTTTATGCATGGCTTGAAAAGGAGAATAAAACTACACCTGTGTGAATCCCTACAACATCTGATGACCCTGTAACCTCTGCCTCAGAGGCCAACGTCAGAACATCTTTCATGAGGGTGAACCTTCTCTAGAGATCAGGCCCTGATGAGGTACCTGGTAAGGCACCAAAAACCTGTACCAACACATTAGCGGGAATGTTCAAAGACAACTTCAGTCTCTGACAGCTGCAGTTGGATGTTCCCATCTGCTTCAAAAGGAAGATAACCATATCCATGCCCAAGAAGAGCAGGGTGAGCTACCTCAGTGACTATCACATAGTTGCATTCACCTCTACTGTGATTTAGTACTTTGAGAAGATGGTCATGGCCAGAATCAACTCCTGCTTAATCAAGGATCTGGACCAACTGTAGTTTGCCTATTGCCACAATAGGTATACAGCAGATAAAATCTCACTGCCTCTCCACTTGGCCTTGGATCACCTACATCAGGATGTTGGTTATTGATTAGAGTTCAGCGTCCAACACCATCATAACCTCTGTACTAATCAACAAGCTCCGAAACCTCTGTACATCCCTCTACAACTGGGTCCTTGACCTCCTCACTGGGAGACCACAGTCAGAAATAATATATTCTCCTTGCTGACAAGCAACACTTGCACACTTTAAGGATGCATGCTTAACCCACTGCTCTGACTGCGAGGCTAGGATCACCTCAAATGCCTTCTATAAATTTACTGATGACGCAAATATTGTACGAGGCGGTGTGCAGGAGTGAGATAGATCAGCTGGTTGAGCGGTGTCACAACAACACCCTTGCACTTAACATCAGTAAGACCAAGAAATTGACTATGGACTTCAGGAGGGGGAAGTCGAGGGAACACACACCAGTCCTCATCGAGAGGTCAGCACCGGAAGGCATAAGCAGTTTCAAGTTTCTGAGTGTCAACATCTCTGAATATCTTTCCTGAGCCCAACATATTGATGTAATTACAAAGAAGGCACAACACCAACTATATTTCTTTATGAACTTGAGGAGACTTGGTATGTCACCAAAAACTCTTGGAAATTTCTATAGATGTACCGTGGAGAACATTCAAACTGGTTGCATCATGGTCTCATATGGAGGGGCCACTGCACAGTATTGGAAAATACTACAGAAAGTTGCAAAGTCAGCCAACTGTATCATGACTCTAGCCTTCCCAGTATCAAGGACACCTTCAAAAGGCAAGGCCTCAACAAGGCGACCACGATCATTAAGGGCCCCCTTCACTTTGTCCCTTTCTCTTTGTTACTATCAGGATGAGGTACAGGAGCCTGAAGACACAGAGTCAAATTTTATTGAACAGCTTCTTCCCATCATGATCAGGTTTCTGAATGGACAATGAACCCATGTACGCTACCTCATTTTTTTCTTTTTTTGCTTTCTTTTTGCACTATACATACACATACACACACATATATACACACACACATTCACATACATACATATATGTATACATATAAATATTTATACACACACACACACAATTATATCAATGTTCTGCTGCCACAAACCAATATATTTAACCACATATACCGGTGATATTAAGCCTGATTCTGCCCATCAGCCACATACTCCACACACTGCGTCTCTTCCCCCCCACCGTTCCTATTCGCCTAACTCACCTCCCATGGTTCCTCTTTGCCCTCCTTTCATAGTTTCCAAGATCCGCCGCCCTTTATTGCCTCCACTTGTTTCTGCCCTTCCCTCTTCCAGCTGACTCCATCTGCCAATCACCTCTCCTCTGCTGGGTTTACCTATTAGTTGCCAGCTCCTGCCCCACCCCCTCCCATTCACCGCTTTAAACTGGCTGTCTACCCTCCACCCTTTCAGTCTATGAAGAGCCTGGACCTGAAATGTCTGCTGTCTGGTTACCTCCACAGGCTGCTTGACCAGGAAAGAAGGCCTGATACTTCCCTTCCTACCCTCAGATCCTTTATATTATTGTAGGCCAGCTTCTTTTGCCACCAGGAAAATCAATCAATGTAGTAATATGCTTCAAAAATATGCATATTCAGAGAGACCAGCAACGCTGGTGGATAATATGTGGTAGAGATGCTGAGGAGGTGAACACTGTGATAGAAATGAGAGTAGAGCTGACAGTATGTAATATTTGGAAGAGTTTAAGCTACTACAAAGTGTGGAAGTAAACGAGAGAGTGTCCTGGAAATCTGGACTGGAAAGTCTGAGAGTTGGGGCTTCAGAGTTGTGTAGAGGCTGCTAAAGAGATGACTTGTGCACTTTACTTTAACAAGTTTGTGGAGGCTGGATCATTTAAAGGGGAGTCATAATTTTTTTGACAGAACAAGGGATTGAAATCTCTGCAGAACTGGTACTGTTGCAGAGGACTGGTGGCCTGGATTGGATCAGCTATGATTAGATTTAATAGTTGGGCAAATCTGAGAGGCCTAGTACTGCTCCTATTTTATTTTTGATTTTCATCAGAACATTCAACCTTTCCCCTCAATATAGCCAAGTCCAAGGATAATGCATTGGACCCCATCTTATGAGCAGCTTTATTCAATGTTGCTGAGCATCTCAGGGGAGAAACTCACATTTTCAAAGTTCATGTTCAAGTTTATTATCATTTAGCCATACAGATCTATATAGCTCAATGAAACCTCGTTCTTCTGGGGCCAAGATACACACCACCATACGTACTACATACTGTTGACACACTGTACACCGCACATATCGATATAATGCAGTACATACAGTTACCCACAACACATATAATTGCAATAAAGCACAATACAGTCACAAAATAATATTAGCACAGGCCCCTGAGAGGCCGGGCCTGAAAATTAATAGTGTATGGGACGTTGTCCTGGAGAGGCATTTTTCTAAAAATAGTACGCAGCAGTTCCTCATCTCATGCTGGGTCAGTTACCAGGAGGAAGGGATGACTTTCACCTGTAGACTTTCCCTAGAACTGTTTTGGAGAAGCGAGGATGGGGGCTGTGTTTGCAGACGGCTTCTCTTGGCATGATGTCTTCTGATCTATTTCCGAGTTGCCTTCAGCCAAGATGCACATTTCCTCCATGATATGCAATAATTAGCATCAGGAGTGTCTGATCTTCCTGTCCACCCACACTCGTCCATAATCAGGTGCATATTAGAGAAGCTGCAGAAGCCAGTGAACATTGTTGTGCAGCTGCGATTGGTCTCCTGCAGGGCAGCGTCATTCTCGGGTAATGGAATCTAGCCAAATGAATCTGTACCAAAAGCATTTTGGAGATGCCATCCAGCTCTTTAAATGGTTCCTTAGAACAGAAATATACTCCTTTAATCCCTGTGACCCTGACTATTATGCTATATGTGCAGTAACTGGATAACATATTGTTGGAATAACAAATACCATTCTGTTGTTGAGGTATGCACAGGTAATATCACCGTCTGCCACCATTGAGACTGGATTCCAGCAGTATGTTGTCTACACTGACTGGTAGGCTTGCTTTGTCTGCTTGCTGACAAGATTCGCTGGGACTTACACGCCTCCAAGCTGGAGTAGTCTGAAACAACAAGCATCTCTGCACTTTGGCGGCAGTAGAACAAGCTGCAACCCGCAGAATACGAGAGCTCCAACCGTTTATCTCCTTGCACGCGTGAGTTTCACCAACAAAAGGGAATGGAGGGACACTGCTGAAAATGCGGGTGGATTATAAATACAGCTGCTTATATTGAACCATTCGTGGACTGGAATTTAAGCACAAAGCTTTTGACGCAGAACTGGAAAGTGAGATTAGGTGATACACTGACTTAATGAACACCACAGACCAAATGGCTTGCTCAGTACTGTATATCACTACGATTTTGATATAATGCCCAGTAGTGTGCTGTATCCTGCCCTGTTTATACGTGTGAAGACTGAGTTCTTAAATGACCATGGCATTGGACACAGTGAAGAGAAAGCTCAGAATAAACGCACCATGTGTCCTAAATCTTCGCCTGATTGAGATTTTCAGCAAAGGGAATAATAATGAAATGTCGGAATATTAGTGATAGGAGCTGGGATGGGCCTCTCACTGTTCTACCTTTATCACCGCTGAGCTTGTATTTAATTGTTTGAATCTACATCCCAATTTTAAAAATCTGCTCATTGGATTTGAGTACTTGGCTGTACTGCACAGGATCGAAGAGTTGTAAAATTAGCCAGCTCCATCATGGGTACTAGCCTCTGCAGTATCCAAGACATCTTCAAAGGCAGCATCCATCATTAAGGACCACCATTACCCAGGACATGCCCTCTTCTCATTGTTACCATCAGGAAGGGGACAGAAGCCTGAAAGCACACACTCAGCAACTTAGGAACAGATTCTTCCCCTCTGCCATCTGGTTTCTAAATGAACATTGAACCCATGAACACCATCTCACTACCTTTTTATTTCTGTTTTTGCACAACTTATTTCATCTAGCTATTATAAATATATATACTTACTCTAATGCAGTTTTTTCCCTCTATACTAATCAAGTATTGTACTGCTGCCGCGAAGTTAACAAATTTCACCTCGTACAAAAGAAAATCTGCAGATATCGGGAATCCAAGCAACGCATAAAAATACTTGAAAAACTTAGCGGAGCCAGGCAGGATCTATGAAAATGAGCACATTTCATGCCAAGACCCTTCAACAAGACTGGAAAAAAGATGAGGAGTGGGGAGTGGGGAGGAAGAACCACAAGTTGACAAGTGAAACTCGGGGTGGGGGGATGGTGGGTAGTGAGGTAAAAAGTTGGAAATTTGTTTGGTAAAAAAGATACAGGGTTGGAGAAGGGGGAATTTGATGGGAGAGGACAGGGGGCCATGGAAGAAAGAAAAAGGAGGAAGGAGCACCAGAGGGAGGTAATAGGACATAGGATACCTACAGCACAATACAGGCCCTTCTGTCCACAGAGTTGTGCCCTACATGTCCCTACCTTAGAAATTACTAGGCTTACCTATAGCCCTCTATTTTTCTAAGCTCCATATATCTATCCAAAAGTCTCTTAAAAGACCCTATCGTATCCGCCTCCACCACTGTTGCTGGCAGCCCATTCCACGCACTCACCACGCTCTGAGTAAAAAACTTACCCCTGACATCTCTTCTGTACCTACTGCCCAGCACCTTAAACCTGTGTCCCCTTGTGGCAACCATTTCAGCCCTGGGAAAAAGCCTCTGACTAACCACACGTTCAATGCCTCTCATCATCTTATATACCTCTATCAGGTCACCTTTCATCCTCCGTCACTCAAAGGAGAAAAGACCGATTTTCACTCAACCTATTCAAATAAGGCATGCTCCCCAATCCAGGCAACATCCTGTCGCCTTCTGAGAAAAACTATGCCATGCACAAGTTGGAATTTCTGGCGTTGAAATGGGCGGTGGTGGAAAAGTTGAGTGACTACCTCTACGGGACCAGGTTTGAGGTGAGAGCAGACAACAACCCCATAATTTATACCCTGACCTCGATGAAACTGGATGCCACAGGCCATCAGTGGTTGGCGGTGTTGTCTGCCTATGATTTCAGCTTGTAGTACCAGTCAGGAAGCAGGAATATTGATGCTGATGCTTTGTCCCGGCGGGCTCATGAGGGACTGGTCAGGGACGAGGAGTGGGAGAGTGTTCCTGACCCAGGGGGTGAAGACCGTGTGTCAGTTTGCAATCACTGTGAAGGCAGAGGGAAAGGAGGGGCAGGATCAAGCAGTGAATCAATTTGGAGCTACTGATGGTGTCATTCCCCAGGTTTATTGTAACCTGACTGCTCTGAAGACAAATAAGCTGCTGGAATTGAGTTCTGGGGAAGTGGCAGCTGCTCAGCGAGATGATCCGGGCATTGGCACCATTTGGTCAGCGGTAGAAAAGGGAGACATGGCTCAGGCAGAGAAGACAAAACATGCTGCGGTGCCTCCATTACTGAGAGAATGGCCTCGTTTGGAGTTGCGGAAACAGTTCCTATACCAGGTCACATCACCCACGGACCAATCTCAGAATTGCCAGCTGGTTCTGCCAGAGAAGTATCGAAGGATTGCGTTGAAGTCACGTCATGATGATTCTGGACATTTGGGGGTTGAAAAGTCCTATGGATTGCTCAGAGACCGGTTTTACTGCCCGCGAATGAAGTTGGAGGTTGAAGAACACTGCAAGTTGTGCATTCGATGCATACGGCAGAAGACACTGCCTACGTGGGCAGTCCCTTGCCCCACTTGCAGAGTGCGGGGCCACTGGACCTTGAGTGTATGGATTTCCTGTCAATAGAACCTGATGTCAGCAACACGGTGAATGTCTTAGTTATCACGGACCGCTACACCAGATATGCTCAGGCTTTCCCTGCCAAGGACCAGAGGGCGTCCACGGTGGCCAAAGTGTTATGGGGGAAGTATTTCATTTAATATGGCCTTCCCAGGTGGATACATAGCGATTAGGGACGGGATTTCGAGAGCAGACTCATCCATGAATTACTGGGCATGCTTGGAGTCGAGAAGTCGAGGACCACGCCCATTGTGATCCCCAGCCAGAGAGAATTAATCGAACCTTGCTAGACATGCTCAGGACCCTGGAGGTCAGCAAGAAGAGCAGGTGGAGTCAACATATTGGACATCTGGTCCACAGTTACAACTGTATCTGAAGTGAAGTTATTGGGTACTCGCCATACTATCAGAAGTTTGGGTGCGAGGTGAGGTTGCGCATTGACGTTTGTTTTGGGACTGACAAGGGTGACTTACCACCCAAGACTTCTCTGATGCATATGTCTGATATGAGGAGAGAGCTGAAAAGGGCTTATGAATTCAATGGGGTCGTGGCTGCCAAGTTTAGAATCAAGGAAATAAGTGGAGGTATGACCAAAAGGTGAGGTTCTCCCACCTCCTGCCGGGAGACCGGGTCCTCATAAGGAATTTGGGGCCACCTGGGAAACATAAGTTGGCGGACCACTGGGCGGCTAAACCCGATGTAGTGGAGAGTCAAATGCCGAAAGTACCAGTTTTCCGGGTGAAACCAGAGGATAGGAATGAGCCTGACAAGGTTCTCCATCGGAACCACCTGCTGCCCCTGGGACAAGAGTTACAGGTAGACCCAGAGACCGACTTGGAGCCGACACCTAGTAAGAGGACTCTGCAGAAATGTGGGGTGACTGCAGGACCCACAGCAGGAGAGGTTAGGCCGGCCCCCATTCCTGACAGAGACTCTGATTTGGAGGATGAGGACCTGGATGTGTGGTATATGCTGCCTTTTGCTAACTCCCCATTGATTGAGGAAGAGACTTTCAGCCCTTCTCCCGCTAACTCCGGCGGAAGTGGGGGGAGCTATCTGTGGACAGCCTGGGTTACAGCGGGACCCTGCAATGGATGAAGTGGGGCTTGGTCATGGGACAGAGGGGTCCAAGTTGCAGGCGGGCACAGGTGATAGGTCATGGGAAGCCTCGCCAGGTAGACCAGAAATACCCCCAATAGTGTCTGAACCTGAAGAGTTAGGTGAGGGGGTGCGGAGGTCTCAGAGAATTAGGAGACCACCAGATAGGCCGACCTACGTAGCACCAGAGTGTGACCCCTATCATTTTGGGGAGCTATGTCACTGCCTTGTACATCTGGATTGGACTTTGTGTTTTGCAGGAAGGGTTGGCGAATTATCTCAACGTCATGAGGACATGACTAAATTTGGTGAGGGAAGAGTGTAACACGCTGTAAGGTTTCACTGCTAAGGTAATGGCCTCTCTGTAATGGTTCACTGCTAAGGTAATGGTTTCTCTGTAGCAGCAATGTTTGGGTTATGACTAGAGATAATGGGGCATGTTAGCCAATGAGCAGGATGGTGTTCTTTCTTGTGTGTCTGGGAGCAGGGACTTCGCGGGCTTTTGTCGGGAAGTGATGAGGAGAGAGGACATGAATGGAGAGAGTTGGTAGACTGCCAGACGGAGTGGACTGAGGAGAGCATGTTCGAGGGTCCGAGGGTCAGCTACGCTCGGAGGAGGTCGACAGGAACAAATGGACAAAACTGTGAGCTCCAATGTTTGTGCATTAGACTGTTTCGTGAGGATGGGCCCTTTTCTTTTTTTTGTTTCTTTACTAACCATACAGTCAAATTAAGAATTATATAGCTCAATCATTTGATTGCATATTGTGTACTGATTTGTAACAGGGGACACATCACGCCGTATCCACCCAAACAAGATTTGTTAAGTTTGGCCAGCCTGGGGGCTCTCATCCCCTAGATTAAGCTGCTAGCCAAACCGAGGGTTACCTTTGGAATAAAAATTATTATCATAAGCTCTGTCATATACTATCCTGAGATTCATTTTCTTGCAGACATTTACAAATAAATAAAGAAATACGGAAGAATTTGTGAAACACTCCACATAAAGGCTGACAAACAACCAACGGGCGAAAGAAGACAAACAGTGCGAGTAAACTGTGGTGAGTGAAATTATCCACGCCGGTTCAGGAGCCTGATGGTTGTGGGGTAATAACTCTTCCTGAACCTGGTGGTGTGGGACCTGAGGCTCATTGTGGTGAGTGAAGTTATCCACGCCGGTTCAGGAGCCTGATGGTTGTAGGGTAATAACTCTTCCTGAACCTGGTGGTGTGGGACCTGAGGCTCATTGTGGTGAGTGAAATTATCCACGCCGGTTCAGGAGCCTGATGGTTGTAGGGTAATAACTCTTCCTGAACCTGGTGGTGTGGGACCTGAGGCTCATTGTGGTGAGTGAAGTTATCCATGCCGGTTCAGGAGCCTGATGGTTGTAGGGTAATAACTCTTCCTGAACCTGGTGGTGTGGGACCTGAGGCTCATTGTGGTGAGTGAAATTATCCACGCCGGTTCAGGAGCCTGATGGTTGTAGGGTAATAACTCTTCCTGAACCTGGTGGTGTGGGACCTGAGGCTCATTGTGGTGAGTGAAGTTATCCACGCCGGTTCAGGAGCCTGATAGTTGTAGGGTAATAACTCTTCCTGAACCTGGTGGTGTGGGACCTGAGGCTCATTGTGGTGAGTGAAATTATCCACGCCGGTTCAGGAGCCTGATAGTTGTAGGGTAATAACTCTTCCTGAACCTGGTGGTGTGGGACCTGAGGCTCATTGTGGTGAGTGAAGTTATCCACGCCGGTTCAGGAGCCTGATGGTTGTAGGGTAATAACTCTTCCTGAACCTGGTGGTGTGGGACCTGAGGCTCATTGTGGTGAGTGAAGTTATCCACGCCGGTTCAGGAGCCTGATGGTTGTAGGGTAATAACTCTTCCTGAACCTGGTGGTGTGGGACCTGAGGCTCATTGTGGTGAGTGAAATTATCCACGCCGGTTCAGGAGCCTGATGGTTGTAGGGTAATAACTCTTCCTGAACCTGGTGGTGTGGGACCTAAGTCTTTAGTAGCTCCTGATGGTAGTAGTGAGGAGCAACCATGACCTGTATGGTGGCATCTTTGGTGCTGGATGCTGCTTTCTTAAGGCAGCGCAGCATGTAAAAGTGGTCAATGGTGGGGAGGGCTTTGCCTGTTTTGGACTGGGCTGCACCCACCATTTTCTGCAGCTTTTTCCATTCCTGCGCAGTGCTGTTTCCATGCCAGGCCAAGCTGATGTTGCATTTTTTAGATTTGGAAGTGATCTGGTCATGGAAATGATTTAACTTCCATAATTCAACTTTGTTTGTTCTGATTGCAGAATTGTACATGCTTTGAACTTTTAAAACAGAGAGTGCATCTGGAATGGAATTGTGTTTTAAATTGAAATCAATTATACTGAGCTTTCTAAATGTCCCCATTTTACAACACTACAGGGATGTCTGATGTGGAAGGTTGATTTGCTTGTTAGTGTGTGTAATTTGAAATGCATGCCTCCACTCTGCAAATTTGAAAGCCATTTTTAATTTGCATGTATTGGATAAGGACTTCTTCATATGAAATAACAAATGAATGAACCCTGAGCACATGTGCTAGAAATGATGAGGAACCACAGGAATTTTGGCCCACAATATAATGGTCATTAAAGGCGTTGACAATTTGCAAGCTCCTGACTGGAAACAGCCTGAACCATCAGGGAAAACTAAACTTTTCCTTTCCTGTACTTTTCACATAAGTACTTTACTGGATGTTATTAATGGTTGTATACTAAAATAATCTTTTTGGATATTTTTAAGGAACACACGTATTCCCTTGACAGTCAAGAAACTCTATTTAAGATTTTATAAACAAAATTTGAATACATAAGATAAATACAAGAGATTCTGCAGATGCTTGAGATCTTGAGCAACACACACAAAATACTGGAGGCAATCAGCAAGTCAGGCAGTTTCGATGGAGGGGAGTAAACAGTTGACATTATGGGCCCAGACACTTCAACAGGACTGGAGAGGAAGGGGGCAGAATCCAGAATAGGAGATGGGGAAGGATAGAAACCAGCAGGTGATAGGTGAGACCGGGTGAGAAGGAAGTTGAGTAGGTGGGGGAAGCGGATGAAGTGAAAAGCGTAGACGGGAAAAGGAAAAAGGCTGAAGAAGGAGGGATCTAATAGGAGAGAACAGTGGACCTTGGAAGAAAAGGAAGGAGGCGGGGAACCAGAAGGAGGTGATGGGCAGGTGAGGAGAAGAGAAAGGGTGAGAGAAAAAAAAGAGAGGAGTGAGGAGGGAGAAGTTACCATAAGTTAGAGAAATTGATATTCATGCCATCAGGCTGGAGGCTACCCAGACAATAGAGGAAGCTATGGAAAAAATGTGAACACGTAACAAATTTAGCGGTGTCTCAAAGAGAGGAAGACAACAGTTCCTCAGAGATCTATTTTAAAATGATAACGTTGACGGTTTTGATTCCCTGTTATTCATCTGGAAGTTATTTTAAGAGTTCCTTTTTTAAACAGTTAAATAATCAGCTCAGGCAATGGTTCCCAGAGCAGGAGTGAATGAAATTATGAAATGTGGTGGCCATTGGTTAATTATTCCAGCTTGTCGTCTTCAGATTCAGATTACACACTACAACAGCATATTCAGAGTAAAACTAACAATTTGTGCAAAATTAACAATGGAGGAAGCTGAACTCAGCAAGATTAAGCAAATCAGCCCTTAGGAATCTCAAAGGGCTGCGTGGTAACCTTAACTGTTTTCATAAATGTTCTTCTATTCAGGTATCAATGTTGCTGATCCCTTTTGCAGCAGAACTTGTACAGCATCTAGGTTTTGAGCAAGGAGGTGTGGGATGTGGCTGGTGAGGTCAATATGGACTAGAAACATCTGGTCTAGCCATACACATTGGCCACAAGACTAGATCATGATAAACAGTATGTGGTGAATAACTCAATTTCAGATTCCTCAGTGAATTTTTCTCTACCTGCAGTCTATCATATTTCTGTACAATTTGGAAATGTGATACACTGATCTCCAATTACTTGGTTAATTGCAGATCCTCCAAAATTCAATAATCTCTGAACCTTCCATGACAAAACAGCCCATTTACTGCCACATTTCCCACAATTCCAACAATGGTGCCAGTGGCTGCAGTAAGTATCAAATGCATAATGCACCACTTCAAAAGTACAAGAGCAACAGGTATATGCGACAAGTTGTCACTCCTTACGTTCACTAACCTGTCATCCATCTTTTATTTTTCTGCTATATAGCAGATGTACCTCACTACCCAATCTATAGTAGTGAGTAAGATGTTCATTTTCTGTTGATGCCCTGACCTTATTATTTAAGGAAAAACTTGTCCCAATGTGCTCTTTATCTTGGATTTCAGAAGCAATGATGTTTTTAAGTTAGGTATTTAATTTGGAAATACTTGGTGCTTGCTTTGCCCTGACAGCCAAGAACATGAGGAACAATGGCAAATGTATGACATTAGCCTCTTCCCACCTGCTCAACTATTCAATAACATTATGGTTGTTATATCAGAATCAATTTCATGTAGTATTCACAGAGTCCCTGATGTTTATTCTCCAAAAATCTATGAAACCCTATCTTAAAGATACGAGGGGTGATTGATAAGTTCGTGGCCTAAGATAGAAAGAGTCGATTTTAGAAAACCTAGCACATATATTTTTCCTACATTGACACACTTAGTCCAGCGGTTGTGGAGCATACAGATCCCTTCTTTGTAGAAGTCGGCGTCTTGGACCTCCAGAAGTGGCCCACAGCATGGGGTGATTGATAAGAAGGAGATGAGTTATTAACTTCAAACTTTCTGCATTTTCACACAAAGAATTGAACTGCACATGCACGTAACGAGAGCTGTATAACTCATCTACTTCTACCCTAGCCCACAGACTTATCAATCACCCCATGCTGTGGACCACCTGGAGGTCCAAGATGCTTTTGTTACATGCACGTGCAGTTCAACTCTTTGAGTGATAATGCAGAAAGTTTGAAGCTAATAACTCATCTCCTTCTATCTTAGGCCACGAACCTATCAATCACCCCTGCCGTGGACCACTTCTACAAAGAAGGGATTTGTATGCTTCATGACCACTGGACTAAGTGTGTACATGTAGGAGGGGACTATGTTGAAAAATAAATGTGCTAGGTTTTCTAAAATTGACTCCTTCTACCTTAGGCCACAAACTTATCAATCACCCCTCATACTCGGCAGTTTGTATTACCATGATGTCAGGAATCTAAGACAAAGAACAATTTGGGCTGAAGCTTTTCTTAAGTATTAATGCCAGTGTGGCTTCAGAGAATGGAAATCTTATGGAACTTGCACCAAAGGAAAAAGAGCTCTAGATGCAAGTGATAGAAATGATATCTATGGTAGAAGCTAAAAAATTCCTCAATGCAAATAAGATAGCAATATGAAGAAGTGTCTAAAATCTCTCAGCTTTTCACAGAATCAGTGGGCAACACTGATTCTAGGAAATGGAAAAGTGTGTCACTTGCACCTTGAACTGTCTTCCGATCCCTCTTCCCCAGCTAATAAGGATGTATTAGGTGCTACCCTCTGAACTTGTTTCTTTGGAGATCTCCTTCACATCAAACCCTCTCCACTGCACCGCTTCAGTGAGTAGTAACTCTCAGTACTTATTAAAGGAAGGTGATAACTCAAGCTTACATTAATGGCCTCTTCTGGTTGTGTATTCTCTTCTCACAGCGACGTCTTCATCCAGGCCAGTGACAAGGTTAAGACTGTACTTGAACCCTGATCTACAGACAGACAGACATACTTTATTGATGCCGAGGGAAATTGGGTTTTGTTACAGTCGCACCAACCAAGAATAGTGAAGAAATATAGCAATATAAAACCATAAATAATTAAATAATAATAAGTTAATCATGCCAAGTGGAAATAAGTCCAGGACCAGCCTATTGGCTCAGGGTGTCTGACACTCCGAGGGAGGATTTGTAAAGTTTGATGGCCACAGGTAGGAATGACTTCCTATGACGCTCAGTGTTACATCTCGGTGGAATGAGTCTCTGGCTGAATGTACTCCTGTGCCTAACCTGTACATTATGAAGTGGATGGGAGTCATTGTCCAAGATGGCATACAACTTGGACATCATCCTCTTTTCAGGCACCACCATCAGAGAGTCCAGTTCCACCCCCACAACATCACTGGCCTTATGAATGAGTTTGTTGATTCTGTTGGTGTTTGCTACCCTCAGCCTGCTGCCCCAGCACACAACAGCAAACATGATAGCACTGGTCACCACAGACTCGTAGAACATCCTCAGCATCGTCCGGCAGATGTTAAAGGACTTCAGTCTCCTCAGGAAATAGAGACGGCTCTGACCCTTCTTGTAGACAGCCTCAGTGTTCTTTGACCAGTCCAGTTTATTGTCCATTCGTATCCCCAGGTATTTGTAATCCTCTACTATGTCCACACAGACCCCTTGTATGGAAACAGGGGTCACCGGTGCCTTAGCCCTCCTCAGGTCCACCAGCAGCTCCTTAGTCTTTTTCACATTAAGCTGCAGATGATTCTGCTCGCACCATGTTGACAATGTTTCCGACTGTCGCCCTGTACTCAGCCTCATCTCCCTTGCTGATGCATCCAACTATGGCAGAGTCACCAGAAAACTTCTGAAGATGGCAAGACTCTGTGCAGTAGTTGAAGTCCAAGGTGTAGATGGTGAAGAGAAAGGGAGACAGGACAGTCCCCTGTGGAGCCCCAGTGCTGCTGACCACTCTGTCTGACACACAGTGTTGCAAGCGCACGTACTGTGGTCTGCCAGTCAGGTAATCAATAATCCATGACACCAGGGAAGAATCCACCTGCATCACTGTCAGCTTCTCACCCAGCAGAGCAGGGCGGATGGTGTTGAACGCACTGGAGAAGTCAAAAAACATGACCCTCACAGTGCTCGCCAGCTTGTCCACATGGGCATAGACACGGTTCAGCAGGTAGACGATAGCATCCTCAACTCCTAGTCGGGGCTGATAGGCGAACTGGAGGGGGTCTAAGTGTGGCCTAACCATAGGCTCTAGAACAAGTCTCTCCAGGGTCTTCATGATGTGGAAGGTCAATGCCACCAGTCTGTAGTCATTGGAGCCACTGGGGCGCAGCGTCTTCAGTACAGGGACGAGGCAGGACGTCTTCCGCAGCACAGGAACCCTCTGGAGACTCAGGCTCAGGTTGAAGACATGGTGAAGTACTCCACATAGCTGGGGGGGCACAGGCTTTGAGCACCCTGGGGCTGACACCATCCGGGCCTGCAGCCTTGCTTGGGTGGAGACGTTTCAGCTGTCTTCTCACCTGTTCAGCTGTGAAGCCCACCGTGGTGGTTTCAGGTGGGGGAGGGGTGTAGTCACGACATAGACAAAGAAGATATTCCACCTTCGTATTGGAGTGTCTTAGTCAGAGTAGCAGGTGAAAATGAAAAACAGCAGATTTCAGCCTCCTATAATTCTCTCCTTTATGGAATTTTTCCTGGTTAATGAGGGTTAATATCTTATCTCAGTGCACCATCGCTATGTTAGTTCATCTTTGAATGTTGATGTTTATAGTGAATATAATTTTTGAACTCTCAATACTTTTGGAGTTTTATATCAGTATTATTGAATTTACAGGCTTTCCTTCACTTCACATGAGATGGAACCCCATTAGTCTGTATCACTTCATCCACTAGAAATGAACTGACAGAAGTAGGACTCCATTTCCCAATTATATTTCTCTGCTCTTTGATTCAGATGAGGAAAATATGAGTAGAAGGTTTGGACTCGTAATCAGTCAACACTGTCAATGAAATAGATTTTACAGCCATATATGGTAGAAAGTGGGACACTGATAGTCTAGTGATTAAGCTTTTTTAAAATATCATCTGACAGAAAGAATGTAAACAACCAGCTTCTTGTCCTCTATTCATTATCTGATTAATTATCAGATCAGGTAACCTGGTTGTTACAGCTTGCCAATATCCTATAATAAAGTCAATGAGAAAAATTTCATTTGACACTGTCTTGTGTATTTCTTCACTTCTAATTAGAAACATCAAAGGAAAGATTCCCCAAAGTTTTATTCTTTTAATATCCATGCATCAAAGTGGTTCTGTTATCCTAAACTAGACAACTGCATAAGTATTTTCTATGCTTCCTCTTACATAGATACTCAAACTGCTTGCCCAGCGGCAGTCAGAGAAAGGACAATTAAAATGTTGTGACAGTGACAAGTAACAAATCCAGATTTAAAAATTGTTTTATAAGGATTTTATATACACTGGAATGGGACAGACACCATTCTATGTCAACTGATTTACATTTAAAGATGCTTTTCAAAGCACTCATTATTTATCTTATAAGAATATACAACCAAATAATAGGTGAATTTATAAAGGGATTACCGGTAGTAGCATTCTGTGTGAATAAAATTTATCATTGTATTTTAGGGCATGTTTTATTAATCAAGGTAGGATACATTCAGATTATTTCAAGTAAACATTTCCTGTCTAATGATGTTGTAAGAATTCTTTATTCTTTGAGTTATCAGATGTCCTTTGTGTTTTCATTAAACCGTACTTATTCAGTCATAGAGTCATAGCACAGAATCAGGCCCTTTGGCCCATATAGTCCATGCTGAACTGTCCTGAAGAAGGGTCTGATGGCCTTGTCCTGAAACGTCAACTGTTTATTCACTTCTGTGGATGTTTCCCGGCCTGCTGAGTTCCTCCAGCATTTTGTGCGCATATGCCAAACTACCTGCCTAGTCCCATCAACTTGCACCTGGACAATAGCCATCCGTACCCCTCCCATCCATCTACCTATCCAAATTTCTCTTAAATATTGAAATCAAACTTGCAGCCACCACTTCTGCCGGCAGCTCTTTCCACACACCTGGTACCCTCCGAGTGAAGAAATGCTCCCTCATGTTCCCCTTAAATATTTCACCTTTCATACTTAACCCATGACCTCTAGTTCTAGTCTCATCCAACCTCAGTCAAAAAAGCCTGCTTGGGTTTACCCTATCTATACCCCTCACAATTGTGTGTACCTCTATCAATCTCCCTTCGTTCACCAATACTCTAAAGACCTAATCTATTCAACCTTCCCTATATACAGAACATGAAAGAAATAATTTTCTCTGAGGAAAATAATCACCAACTTCATTCTTTCAATCAATGATCAGTGATTTTTAAAAAGCTGCTAAGATCTTCTATGCCAAGTATTTGCACATTGTTGTGGTGAGACAAGATGTGTTATCATCAGGGTATATGTTGATAGCAGCTTTTCATCCTGATATGATCAACCATCTCAGATAGGTCTGAAGAGAAGGGTTAGACAAAACAGACATCCTGGTGGTCAGACACAGTGCCAACAACTCTGTTCTGTGTAAAATAATACTTGTTTTGAAATAGTGGTAGAGAAATCAACTGTTACAAAATTCAGAAGTTATACATTCATATGACTGCCAGCAGTTGAAACCGAAAGAATTATTGAAGATTTGGATTATTGAAATATTGAAGAGCACAATGCCAGGGCTTAAAAGCAAAATTGTCATTGGAAAGTGTGAAAAAATAAATCTAGCTCAGGCCACAGCAGGAATGAGACACCACAGCTAATATATCATGAACATCAGATGGTCAGGAAGATTATCAACAGCATCAGGAGAAACATACTCAGGATGGGATGGTGAAACCACCACAAGAGGTTTGCCAATCTTATTGAGAAGGAAATGAAGTGGTTCCTGCTGGAGTGGAAGACCATCAGCAACAGATTTATGAAAATCAGATTGACTGGGAAACAATGGCATCACTCTAGTTTGGTGCAATATTCCAACAGCTGACAGTGATTTCACCTCAGACTTGGCATTCAGGTTTCTCATGAAGGTAACTTTATTATGGAATGCTAAAATGTATCATGCCATAATAAATTACCATCATGACAAACCTGAATGCTGAAGTTGATAAGGACAATGCAGATAATAATAGTGTAATGGGAAAATGGAAAAAAGACTTGTTGACATCTGCACGAAATGAACAAGTTGGCAGTGGACATCATTTCAACATTGTGATGTGAATTTCACATTGTGACAACCTCCATTAAGGTAAAACAGAAATATCAGTCCACCACAGAAGGGATGTACACTCAGTAGCCACTGTACTAGGCACAGGGGTTCACCAAATAAAGTGGACATAGGAGTGGAAACCAGTGTGGTCTTCTGCTGCTGTAACCCATCCGCTTCAAGATTCGATATGCTGTGCATACAGAGATGCTTTTCTCCACATTACTGTTGTAACACATGGTTATTTGAGTTACGGCTGGCTTCCTGTCTGCTTGAACCAGTCTGGACATTTTCCCCTGACCTTATTCTTCTCATTAACAAGGCATTTTTGTCAACAGCACGCACAACACGCTGGAGGAACTCAGCAGGTCGGGCAGCATCCGTGGAAACGAGCAGTCAATGTTTCGGGCCAAGACCCTTCATCAGGATGTGTTGCTTTGACCACAGCATCTGCGGAGTACTTTGTGTTTACTTTTGTCAACAGAACTGCCACTCACAGGACTTTTTTTGTTATTTTGCACCATTCTCTGCAAACTCTAGAGACTGTCGTGCATGAAAATCCTAGGAGATGAGAAGTTCTTGAGATACTCAAACCACCCTGTCTGGCACCAACAATCTTTTCACAGTCAATACCACTTACATGACATTTCTCTCCCATTGTGATATTTGATCTGAACAACAATTGAACCTCTTGACTTTGTCTTCATGCTTTTATGCATCAAGTTGCTGCCACATGATTGGCTGATTAGATATTTGCATTAATGAG
The DNA here is from genome assembly GCF_048418815.1 of Hemitrygon akajei. NCBI lineage: Eukaryota > Metazoa > Chordata > Chondrichthyes > Myliobatiformes > Dasyatidae > Hemitrygon > Hemitrygon akajei. The sequence goes on along the minus strand of NC_133129.1, from coordinate 162,162,613 downwards.
CAGGCGTGGCCACTGGGTGTATTTTTTGTACATAACTAATAAACTAAAGATTGGCAGAATGAAGAAGGCCCAAATTTCTGCAGTTAAAACATGAAACTCAAGCTCATGATAAACAGCAAAGGAAGCCGATGAGATTGACAGGAAGTAGGGATAATCCATATATAGAGGAATGAAACCTATTTAAGCTAGGCTGTAAAAGGAAAAAGGAGGGACAGTGCGTACATCCAACATGTGGAATGCAAAGACACTGGAGGATCTTCGAGACACAAAACCCCAAAGGTTAGAGGACAAATACAATGACCAGAAGAATGGGGCAAATTGGCAAGCCATACCCCTTTGTAAGAGAAGATATCGATAAGCTGGCAACACAAGCAGTCAGGGAACCTGCCTCTGGTGATCAAAGAACTGTGAATAAAATGGCATGGCTTATTAGTGGAAAACAACAAACATACTCACCAGTACCAAGCAAGCCCATCTACCAACAACAGTAAAACAGTATGCTTACTGGATAGTGCTCCAAGAACTACTGAACACGGAGCTCTCTGAAGAGATAGCGTTCAGGACGCAGAAAAAAAGCTTACTATCAATGTAGACATCCTGATAAAGAAAATATCATCCAATCTATCAAATCCTCAAAATAAGTGAAAGCAAAGACAACTTGAACATGAAATTGTCAAAACAAATCTAAGTCACAAAAGTCCAGAGAAGGGAAAAAAGTCAGGATAAATAGACCTATAGGTTTTTATCGAGGATACATAGGAAAAGAGGGTGTTTGGATACATGCTAGCACCTCTATTAACAAGGTATTACAGTACTTAAGTTCATTCATATTTCTGGTTCTTGATAGCACTCCCAGAAAAGAAGAAAGTTTTGTAAAGACTGTCTTTACTCAGTCCAGTATTTTACTTTACAGGACATAGAATATTATTCAGAATGGTAATTGAAACTTTGCATAAATTTATAGACCATCGAGAATGTTCAGATAGCATGGATAAGACCCACCTGTGGCATATTTTGTAAACATAAGGAAACATTCTCCATTTGATCAGTATCGTCAAAAACTTCTCTTTAACTTGACATGCAAATTTTGATTAGAGTGAACTCAGATACTTCAGAGATATGTCATGTTTTCAATTCTCTTCAAATGTCATTGATTAGGTAATGGGGTTAGAACAGAAGACATACCAAGATGATCAGATTGATATCCTTCTTATCTCTTGAAAGCATTGACTTTGCAGATGATCTTGTCTTCCTATTTCATACCAAATGATCCAAAAAACCTGAATTAAATACTTATAGCAAACACATCTGACTGAACATTAACCACAACAGTTGCTATCATCTTCAAAAGTTCCTCACTATCACCAGAACAGAGAGAGGTTACCAGCTTCACTGAAAGAGAAACATACATGTACTGTACATCAACCAGGATGGTAGAACAACTCAGTATAGCAACAACAGAATATTTTCACGTATTTAAAGTAGTTTACAAATCAGCAAAATTCAGTTCAAAGTTTATATGTTTTCAGTATTTCTCAATAATGCCAAAAATGATAGGACATAATAGAGTATGATGTGTCCAAACTGTCTTCAAACTGCTTCAGAAGAATCCTTCATTCCTTTTGGTCCAGAATAAGTTTTTATCAGGACTTGTATCGTAAAATGGGCCAAGGATGTACTGTATGAGAAGCATAATTGATAGAAGGTGTAGATGATGGTCCAACAATATGTATCTGATGAAAGCCAATTTCATCACTATAACAGCAATAAGAGCATTAGAGATAGGAGCAGACTTAGGCCATTTGACCCTTTGAGTCTGCTCCACCATTCAATCATGGCTGATCAGTTTTTTTTCCCCTCTCAACTCCACTTTGCAGCCTTCTCCCCATAAACTTTCATCCCATGTCCAATCATGAACTTATCAAGCTCTGCCTTAAATACACCCAATGAACTGGACTCCATAGCTGCCTGTGGTAACAAATCCCACAAATTCTCCACCCTCTGGTTATAGAAATATCCCCGCATCTCTGTTTTAAATGGACGCCTCTCTATCCTAAGGCTGTGCCCTCTTGTCCTAGACTCCCCCACCATGGGAAACATCCTTTCACATCCACTCTGTCTAGGCCTTTCAATATTCGAAAGGTTTCAATGAGATCCACGCCTCATCCTTCTAAATTCCAGTGAGTACCAATCCAGAGCTATCAAACGTTCCTCATATGATAATCCCTTCATTACCAGAATTATCCTTGTGAGCCTCCTCTGAACTTTCTCCAATGCCGGCACATCTTTTCTCAGATGAGGTGGGCAGAACTGTTCACAATACTCAGCCTCAGCAATCCATCCCTGCTCTTGTATTCTAGACCTCCTGAAATAAATGCCAACATTGCATTTGCCTTCCTCACCACCAACTCTACCTGCAAGCTAACCTTTAGGCTGTTCTGCACAAGGACTCCCAAGACCCTTTGCATCTCAGATTTTTGGATTTTCTCCCATTTAGAAGATAGTCTAAATTATTTATTTCTTCTACCAAAGTGCATGACCAACCATTTTCCAACATTGTATTTCATTTCCCACTTTCTTGCCGATTGTCCTGATCTGTCTAGATCCTTCTGCAGCCTATCTGTTTCCTGAACACTACCTGCTGCTCCACCAAGCTTCATATCATCTGCAAACTTGACAACAAAGTCATCTATTCCATCATCTAAATCATTGATATACGGCATAAAAAGAAGTGGTCCCAACACCGACCACTGCAGAATGCTACTAGTCACTGGCAGTCAACAAGAATAGGATCCTTCTCTTCCCACTGGCTGCATCCTGCCAATCAGCCAATGCTCTAACCATGCCATTAACTTTCCTGTAATACCATGGGCTCTTAACTTGGTAAGCAGCCTCAAGTGTGGCACCTTGTCAAAGGCCTTCTGAAAGTCCAAATACAAAAACATCCACTGTATCCCCTTTTTCTATCCTACTCAAAGGATAATCTCCTCAAAGGTTCCCAACAGGTTCATCAGGCAAGAGTTTCCATTAAGGAAACCATGCTGACTTTGTCCTATCTTGTCCTGTGTCACTAAGTACTCCATAGCTTTATTCTTAACAATTGATTCCAACATTTTCCCAACCACTGAGGTCAGGCTAACTAGTCTATAATTGCCTTTCTGCTACCTCCCCCCTTTCTTAAAGAGTGGAGTGACACTTGCAGTTTTCCAATCTGCATCTACTGGCACCATTCTAGAAAGATCATTACTAATGGCTCCAATAGTATCACTACCTCCTTCAGAACCCTAGGGTGCAGTTTATCTGGTCCATGTGACTTGTGTACCCTTAGGTCTTTCAGATTTTTGAGCACCTTCTCCCTTGTAATAGTAACTGCACCCACTCTCTTCCCTCGCATGCTTCAACATCTAGCACACTGCTAGTGTCTTCCACAGTGAGTACTGATGCAGAATACTCATTTAGTTCATCTGCCATCTCCTTGTCCCCCATTATTATTTCTCCGGCCTTATTTTCTAGCAGTCCTACATTCACTCTCATCTCTCTTTTATTTTACATACTTGAAAAAGCTTTACTATCCACTTTGATATTGTTTGCTAGCTTACTTTCATATTTCATCTTTTCCCTCCTAATGATTCTTTTACTTGCTCTCTGTAGGGTTTTAAAAGCTTCCCAATCCTCTGTCTTTCCACTAATTTTTGCATTGTTGTATGTCCTCTCTTTTGCTGTTACATTAGCTTTGACTTCCCCCGTCAGCCACAGTCGTACTATTTTGCCATTTGAGTATTTCTTTGTTTTTGGAATACATCTATCCTGCATCTTCCTCACTTTTTCCAGAAGCTCACACCATTGCTGCTCTGCCATCATCTCTGCCAGCAGCTCCTTCCAAGTTACTTTGGCCAACTCCTCTCTCATACCGCTGTGATTTCCTTTACTCTACTGAAATACTGCCACGTAAGACTTTACTTTCTCCCTATCAGACTTCAAGTTGAACTCAATCATTTTGTGATCACTATCTCCTAATAGTTCTTTTACCTTAAGCTCCCTAATCCCCTCTGGTTCATTAAGTTACACCCAATCCAGTATAGCTGATCCCCTAGACTCAATGACAAACTGCTCTAAAATGCCATCTCATAGGCATTCTACAAACTCACTTTCTTGAGATCCATTACCAAATTGATGTTCCCAATTGATGTGCATGTTGAAATCTCCCATGATTATCATAACATTGCCCTTTTGATATGCCTTTTCTATTTCCGTTGTAATCTGTGGTCCACATCCCAGCTATGTTGGGAGGCCTGTATATAGCTGTCATCAGTGTCCTTTTACCTTTACAGTTTCTTATCTTAACCACAAGGGTTCTACATCTTCTGATCTGATCACATCTTTCGACTGATTTGATGCCATTCCTTACCAGCAGAGCCACACCACCCCCTTTGCCTACCTTCCTATCCCTCCCATCATGGTTGATTTTACCCTCTCAAGCCCATTCTCTGTCTTCTGCCTGTAACCTTTGATGCCCTAACTAATCAAGAACTTATCAACCTCTGCTTTAAATATACCCAATGATATGGCCTCCAAATTGTCCGTGGCAATAAATTGCACAGATTGACCACCCTCTGGCTAAATAAATACCTCATCATTTCTGTTTTAAAGAAACTTCCTTCTATACTGAGGCTGAACACCCTGCTCCAAAACACACACTACTGAAAAAATTTGAATAGTTTATTTTCTCCAAAGAATGGTAGGCATCTTCCCCTTTATGACCACCCACAGTTCAAATGTAGATTTATTAGCTAAAACAAGATTTATTAGCTAATACAGGACCAATTCATAACAAACATCATCACGGAATCACAGAAAAATGCAACATTTTGCATTTGCTGTGTGAAATTTCATTTGTTTTCATCCATTCCAGCTATTTCCTCTTGACAAATTTATTCTCCTTCTCATGGTTCATCCTGCCTCTAAGCATTTGTATATTTCATATTTGCATTCAATAATTCTACAACTCTTGTTCTCAGTTTTCTACACCTCATGCTCCCAGTATTATTTATTTACTTATTTATTTATTATGCCTTTTTTATTTGCACAGTTTGTCTTCCTTTGCACATAGGCTGTTTTGTCAGTAACTCAGTAACTGTGTGTAGTTTTTCATTGATTCTTTTGTTCTACCGTGAATGCCTGCAAGGTAAGGAATCTCAATGTAATACAGTATATGGTGACCTATAAGTACTTTGACAATAAATTTACTTTGAACTTTGAATAACTGGTAGGCATCCAACAGTTAGATTCAACTTGAGTACTGCTTATAATTTAAGATCAGTTCTTAACAATTGCAATGTGTATGCTTACAGATTTATTTCCCCATATGTTCATTAATAGCTCTCTGTGTATGTTCAGGATTTTGTACCGTAAGATAAAACAATAAATGGAAAAATGAACCATTGGTGGTGGGACCAAGTTAAGAATGCTGAATATAATTTTAGCACTGCAAGATAGTATGGATGATAAAACTAATTATATGTATATGAAATACAGTTCACGTACACTTTCAATCTTCAGTCAGTACATATTGAAGCTTAGGTAGCCGAGAACAATATATGTAGCAAGGTGTCTGAATTCCCACTATGTTTTCTCTGATTTCTATGTTCTAAGATGCCCAATTTAGTTCATGTCTGAGTCATCTCACAGGCACAATGCAAATTATTTGTTACAGGCATGGAATTTGCCATTTACTTATGAATTATAAAAACGAAACCTTAAGTGAAATGATTTAATTTCCATCAATCAGTTTTCAAATGTGAGTCAGACACCAAGAGGAATGATATAATTTCATTCATCCAAAGTCATTAAAGTTGAGTTCAGACATAAATAAATTGTCAAATGGTGATTTATTTGCAACATCCAGTTAACGAAATCAATTCCATAGTGAAATTAACATTGCAAATTACAACACTAGATATTGTTAACAGAGTTTAAACTGATATAAGCCCTAATGTAATTTGTATACTACAAGTATTTGAAATGTAATTGTGCTCTCTTGGTTTCAATACTCTTAAGATATATTTTGAATGAGAAAGTTATGAAATAAATCAATAAAATTACATTTACAGTTGGTGTTGAGCACATTGCTGATGAATTATCAATGTCAAATAAGGGATTTTTCTACCTGTGTGGGAACAAACATATAATCTAAACCAAATTTTCCACTCATTTAGTAGTCTTAACCCATGTGTCAACCCTGTTTTTGCATGATTTCCAGAGTAATGTTTCACAAACACTGAGAAAGAATTCTAGCACAACACTTTTCAAACTCAGGTGCAACAGGCCATCAAGAAGATAAATGGAATTTGACCTTCATTGCTGAGGAACATTTAAGAGCAGCACGGCTATTTTCCAACGGACTTTGAGGACTTTGGAGGAGTTGAAAAGGAGGCTCAGCAGGTTGATTCTGAAGATAAGGTGGTGGGGGGGGGGGGGGTTCAAAGTAAATTTATTATCCAAGTACATATATATCACTATATGGAACCCTGAGATTCATTTTATTGTGGGCATTTGCAATAAATCCATAGAATAACAGTATCAATGAAAGACCACACCACCCTGGGCATTCAAACAGTGTGTAAAAGACAACAAACTGTGCAAATACAAAAAGAAAGAAAGAATAATAATAAAAAATAAATACTGAGAACATGAGATGAAGAGTCCTTGAGTGAGTCCACAGGTTATGGGAACATTTCATTGATGGGGCAAGCGAAGTTGAATACAGTTATCGCCTTTGGTTCAAGAGCCTGATGGTTGAGGGATAATAACTGTTGCTGAACCTGGTGGTGTGAGTCCCAAGGTTCCTGTAGTTTCTTCCTGATGTCAGCAGTGAAAAGGAGCATGTCCTGAGTGGCGGGGCTCCCTGGTGATGCTTTCCTGCAACAGCATTTCATGTAGATGTTTTCCGTGGTAGAGAGAGTTTTGCCCATGATAGACTGGGTCGTATCCACTACTTTCTGCAGGCATTTCTGTTCAAGGGCAGTGGAATTTCCATACTAGGCTGTAATGCAGCCAGTCAATGCACTCTCCACTGTACATCTACAGAGTTTGTCAAAGTTTTAGATGTCATGCTGAATCTTTGTAAACTCCCAAGGAAGTAGAGGCACTGCCATGCTTTCTTTGTAATTACACTTAGGTGCTGGGCCCAGGACAGATCCCCCACAAAAGTGACATTGAGGAATTTAAAGCTCCTGACCCTCTCCACCTCTGATCCTCCTGCTGGGAATTACTCCATATACTCACTAGAATTCAGAAGATTGAGAGGGGATCTTACAAAAACTTTACCATTATTGAAGGGATAGGTAAGATAGAAGCAAGAAAGTTGTTTTGACTGGTAAAGAATACTAGAACTAGAGGACATAGACTCAAGATTCAGGGAAACAGATTTGGGACAGAGAAGTTGAAAACTGATTTTCCCCAGAGTGGATAACATTGAGCTCTCGCCCAAGGAAGGTGGGACGTGTGCAGAAGAGACAGTTTGAAATGGAGAGGGAAGGTTTGCTTCTGCTGCACAAGGGTGTATAAACTAGAGTTGCAGAGGGATGGGAACCGGAATGCCAGACACATAGTGGAGAGGTTATGGAGACAGATGTTGGCAAGAATTCAGACAAAATCAGGAATCAAAAGATTGAGTAGTGTGTGACTAATGTCCTGAGCTCAGGGCTTGGATCAACACATGGAATTATGATATTGTAGCCAATATCTAGGCCTCATATGGAGCCAGTGATCATTAATGGAGAATGTGTGGAGCAGGTTAAGACCTACAAGTATCTGGGAGTACAGTTAGACGAGAAGCTAGACTGGACTGCCAACACAGATGCCTTGTGCAGGAAGGCACAGAGTCGACTGTACTTCCTTAGAAGGTTGGCGTCATTCAATGTTTGTAGTGAGATGCTGAAGATGTTCTATAGGTCAGTTGTGGAGAGCGCCCTCTTCTTTGTGGTGGCGTGTTGGGGAGGCAGCATTAAGAAGAGGGATGCCTCACGTCTTAATAAGCTGGTAAGGAAGGCGGGCTCTGTCGTGGGCAAAGTACTGGAGAGTATAACATCGGTAGCAGAGCGAAGGGCGCTGAGTAGGCTACGGTCAATTATGGAAAACCCTGAACATCCTCTACATAGCACCATCCAGAGACAGAGAAGCAGTTTCAGCGACAGGTTGCTATCAATGCAATGCTCCTCAGACAGGATGAAGAGATCAATACTCCCCAATGCCATTCGGCTTTACAATTCAACCGCCAGGAGTAAGATATGTTAAAGTGCCGGGGTTAGGACTCAATGTATTTAAGTAAACTACTTAAGAACTTTTTAAAAGCTATTATTAATGCTTTTTGAGAGGGTGATTTTAGATGCATATCATATTTTTACTGAGTTAAGTATTGTATGTAATTAGTTTTGCTACAATAAGTGTATGGGACATTGGAAAAAATGTTGAATTTCCCCATGGGGATGAATAAAGTATCTATCTATCTATCTATCTATCTATCTATCTAGTGCGACTTGGTTGCAGGAGGGAGCAGGACTGGCAGATCAATAATCTGGGGTTCTAGTACTTTAAATGCGACAGAGCAGGAGGGATTAAAGGAGGAGGGATGGCGTTACTAGTCAGGGAAAACGTCACGGCAGTGCTCAGTAAAGAGGGACTGGAAAACTCATCCAGTGAGACATTATGGGTATAACTGAGAAATAAGAAAGGTATGACCACTTAATAGGGTTATATTACAGACCACTCAACAGTCTGCAGGATTTAGAGGAACAAATTTGTACAGCGGTTGCAGACTACTGCCAAGAAACACAAGGCAGTTATAGTAGGTGATTTTAACTTTCCACATATTGACTGGGACTCCCATACTGTAAAAAGACTAGATGGGACAGAGTTCGTCAAATGTGTTCAGGAAAGCCTCCTTAATCAGTACACAGAAGCCCCAATGAGCAAATGTACAAACCTCCTATTAGGGAATGAGACCGAAGCTTATGCAGGGGAACACTTTGCATCTAGTGATCATAATCCAATTAGTTTCAAAGTAAATATGAAAAAAGCTAGGTGGTCTGCAGGTTGAGATTCTAAATTGCATCTGTATTTGCACAGGAGATGGACACAGATCTAGAAAAGTGAGGCAAAGTAGCATCGACCTCATGGACCCTTTACAGATTACAGAGGAGAAGATGGTTATCGCATTGAGGCAAAGTAAGGGTGAGTAAATCCTCAGGGCTTGACAAGGAGAGTTTCCTGAACACATTTGATCCTATGGGAGTCAAGTGTCGAGATTGCAGGGGCACTAGCAAATATATTTAAATCATCCACAGGGACTGGTAAGATATCAGAGGATTAGAGGATAGCTAATGTTGTTCCACTGTTTAAGAAAGGTTCTAAAAATTATCCAGGAAACTATAAGCCTGTGAACCTGACAACAGTATTGGGAAAGTTATTGGAAGGTATTGGATATATGATTATTTGGATAGCCAATGATTAATTAGGGATAATCAGCATGGCTTCATGTGTGGTCGGCCATGTCTAACCAATCATATAGAGTTTTTCAAGAAAGTTACCGAAAAATTAACGACGCAATGTAGTGGACATTGTCTAGCTGTTCAGCTTTATAGAACCAACTCTTGCACATTCTTTGGGATTCTGGGCTGATGAGCTTCACGCTGGACAAATAAAATCTGTTGACAAGAACTTCCTTCCTTGCTCATTTCATTTTTATTCAATTTAAATTTCCAGCATGGAATTGGCCCTTCCGGCCCTTCGAGCCACACCGCCCAACCAAAAGGAAAAACTGCTTTAACTAACAACAGGGATTTGCTTCACAAGGACGACGGGCAAGTGTTCCTTCTCTCTCCCTCCAACACGTGAAATGCCAGCGGTTCCCGAAACGGGGAAGCCTGCAGACTTTGAGTGACTCTTATATTCCATTGGACTCAGTATCCCCTAGACAACGATAGAGCTTATTTTTGATTGATTATTACTATACCTGTGCTTTAGATTGAGTTTTGACGATGTATATGATCTGAATGTTTTGTATTAACCATACGTTTGTGCCCCTTTATAAATAAAACGTTTGAAAATAGTATCATCAGGCTTCAGCGGACCTCTCTATCTTTGCTGGTAAGGCACCCGGTTACTGGGAACGTAACACAGGCAGCAGTGGGAATTGAACCCGGGTCACCCACCTGTACTGTAAAGCATTGTGCTAACCACTATGCTACTGTGCCACCCCCTCTTGTTCATGTTCACCTCATCCTCGTTAATTAGTTGTAGTGGAGTGTTTTGCAATTATAGTTTTGAAGTTATACTTCTCAAAGGTTTGCCACACAGATAAAGGCATTAGATATAGTTGTGACACCTGTTGCAAGCTTACTTCTGTAAGGTTAAACATTCAACGTTACTGGACTTTCATGGCCAGATCAGCCATGATCTTATTGAATGGCGGAACAGGCGCAATGGGTCAGATGGCCTACTCCTGCTCCTATTTCTTATGTTCTTACATACTGTTACAAAATTACTTCTGTAAGGATAAACACTTAAAAATTTTCAACTTCATTCTTAACACATTTTTTCTGAATTTCACTTAATTCCTCGTGCATTACTGTCCACTTTCTGCCTTCAGAATCAGAAAGAACATAGACGTGTATCTTAAATACTGCCAAAGAATGCTCCGAATCCTAGAAGACAGCAGGAAAATCTATGTGGATTTCTTCCAGAATTTCAGTCAACAGGTATGTTTCAGAAGTTGAAAGCCAAATAGAACATAATTTCAACGGAATCAGAGCCTATTCATCTGACTTTCCTATGAATCAGGGTCCTGACAGAGGTCTTTATGCTCCAATTGGTATTTTCCACCCTTCGCCATTTGTTCTTTTGTTGATTATATGAATAAATTAGCCATTTATCTGAATCTTCAATTTACCATCTCACTGGGTCTGTATCAACAGAACAAAGCTCATATCCACGGGAGTTTTGAAGAGTTCAAAGTGACTTGTTTGATAAATCTAAGATCCTAAGAGATCTAGGCAGATTGAATGTGGAGACGATGTTTCCTTAAGTGAGGGGAAGGGAGTGTAGATTTTGAGCTCTCTATTCAAAAGTAAAGGATCATCCACATAAGAGGAGTTTTTATTTTATTCTCTTTGTCCCTTGTCTTTGGAACTCTCTTCCTTGAGAATATATGAATGTTTTCAAGGCAAAGTCAGGAAGATACTTGATAAGCAAGAAGATGATTACTGCAAGTGGACTCGAATGCAAGTTAAGGTTCAGCCATCAGATCAGCTGCCAACTTATTAAATGGCAGAGCATAAATGAGAGGGCGGAGTGGCCTACTCTTGTTCCTAATTAAGTTTAGTTGAACATTCACACCTAGAGTCATAGAGCTATGCAGCATGAAAACACGCCTTTTGGCTCAACTTCTCCATGCCAGTCAGGGTAACCATCCAAGTGCGTCCCATTTGCCATGCAGTTCAATGCTAACCAGAACATAAATTCAGAGAAAGATACATTACAGAAGTAGGACCTTCAGCCAGCAAAATCATGCTTATCATCAATATTTACAGCAATATTACATTAATTCCTTTTTTAAAAATCTTAGTACATTCTCATAAACATCAACCGGCCCTCCGCCCTCCACCCTCCACCCTCCTTGCACAATTTACAATTTCACTACTCTCCTACATAGTTGGGGCAATTTATACTGGCCAAATAAGCTACATATCCACATATCTCTGGGATGTGGGAGAAAACTGGAGCACCTGATGGAATTCCTTGCAGTCACAGGTAAAATGTGCAAATTCCATACAAGCAGCACCCAAGGTCAAGTTTGATTCCATATCTCTGCTTCTGTGATCCAGCAGGTCTATCAGCCTTCCTGATGTTCTGCCCATTATCTGAACTTCCTGTAAATACCTGATCTGCTAGAATCCAGCATTAAACCTTCAAGTTTGCTGAGAATTCTGTATTCTGCCATGGAAAAACTTAAGGGCTAGTAATGACATGCACAATTGCTCTCTCAGAGCCTAATGTTGGAAAAAGTGCTTACATTCAAAGAGAAATATGATTGCAGTCATTTGCAGATTGCATCACATCAGAAATTCAACTACACATTAAGGCCTCAACCCAGGACTTGGACTCCAAGCCAGTGACATCATTTTTAATTTACAAAGGTTCAAAGGTTCATTTATTATCTAAGTATGTATGCAGTTAAGAACTCAGATTTTTCAACTCCAGTTAGCCATGAAACTAAGAAACCCATGGGTCAGTTTAAAGAGAAACAGCAACCCCACCCCCTGCACAAAAAAAGAATGTCAACATGATCATCAACCCCTTCTCCCATTCAAAACGCAACAAGAACATTGGTACCCAAACACCTCCTCACCCTGCACAAAAAAGAAACTAACAAAAACACAAAAAGAATATCGACCCCCAAGCCTCCCTGCACCTGCACAAAAAAATGAGAAAGAACAGGTGACAATACAGAATATAAAAACCATATGACTGAGAAAGTCTATGGTCCATAATCCAAATCCATAAACGTGGACCTCGGTAACATCCTCTGACACCCTTGAAAGAGTGAGACACCACTCACAGAGGCCTACCTGCCGTCCACAGCGATAGGTCAGCGATCCCATCAGCGATCAAAAGGCAGGTAGTCAGCGCTGAACTCTCATCACCTTCATTGCCGAATAATGGAAGTTTTAATCGTTGAAACGGAGTCAAAATTACCTCACGTCCCGTCTCGTAGTTTCTTAAACTTAAATGCTTTATTCAGGACTGTACCCCCCATTCCCTGACCCACTGTGTCAACCAGGTATTCTTCTCCAGTAGAGCCTAACTCTGCCTTAATTCTGAAGCCATCCTCCCTCCACTCTATATCCAATCTCCTCATATCTCTCTCCAGTTTCCATACATTCCATAATTACTTGAGAACCCCTCTTCCCAGGTCCTTGTTGGACCTCTACCAGCTGTTGCCCTTTGTGCTCAGCCTCCTCAGACCTGGCCCAGTCCATTATTAAACTCACAATCTCCACAGCAGATAAAGCATAATATTCAACAGACACCTTGGGCCTGCTGTTCCAAGCAAATTAATGGACTGGATAATGATTCCCAGAGGGATCAGGTACATCATTCATCATCTGGAACACAGCCTTCGAAGCATTCATATCTCTGTAAATCCATGTTAAAGTTCATTGAATATTACAGCCAAACCAATGCCACATCACGCGCCCCACATCTTATCTCCAAACTGCATTATTCATTTACGTTGTTGTTCTTTGACTGATTAATTAAAATTGTAAATAAAACTGTCAGCAGAGTTAGATATAACATGAATAAAATAGATGTGGGGATTTCTTTTTTGTGGTTCAGATCCAGAATGCACAGATGTGAGACATAAAGATGCATGATGCAACTGAAGGTAGGGTAAGTTTTTTTTAATCATTTGAGATGAATCATAGCTTGGTACTTTTATAATGTCACTGTTACCCAGGACTTGTCAAACTAAGGCTGGATATTACTGCATAATTATGAGTACTTTTGAATGTAACTGACAGTGTTATACATAATGTAATAGCATTATCTGTCTGTAAGACTAGCTTCAAAACACTTAAGAGGCTGAAAGTCAGAATCTTTGAAGTTGATTTTTTTTCTGAAGATTTTGTGATTGATTCAGAAGATTCACTTTAATAGCTCTCATTGTGGACTGAAACACACTACTTTGTGCCAGCATCTTAAAACCTAACCATTCCCAGGCCAACGACTGAAACAGACCATTTGTTGTCTCATTGTAATAAGGGTTGTGGTTCTGTGCCTGTACTATCATTAAAGTAGCAATTTCCACATCAGAGAACTAGCAACATGGTGTCTGCTGTCACCCATGTCTGTCTTGCCTCAGGTTGACTACGTCCTCCTTAAACAAGCTCATTGAAAACTCTCACAGCCCACATCCTAATTAATATTCTTTCAGCTACCTGTCATCCCATACCCAGTAAAAAAACATGGGTCTTGGTTGAGCACCATTGATTTTCAAAACATCTTTAACATTTTCCGATCATTCTATATCCTTGATTATTTATATATCTGTAACATTTTCCAGTTCTATAATGTATTGAGATCTGTAATCCTCTATTTTGGCTTCCTAGACAGACACTCTTGGTTTTAAATTCGCCATCACTGGCAGCAAATCAATAGTTGTTCTTTCTTAGAAGGCCCTAATATTGTATATCTTTTTTGTCCTTGCAGTTATTTCATAAAATCTATCTCTTTGCAAAATAGTAACTGGACAAATATGTGCATCACAGTAATAACTTTTAATTGTTGATCCTCCTGGGACATGCTTTGAACATTTTACTGATTTAGAATCAATAAATTAATGCAGATTGTAGCTATTTCGGAGGGTGGACTTTCATCTTACAACCTTGATATGAATTTAGCATAGAGTAGCTGCCTACAGTACATGGCATGGCAGGGCTTGAATGCTATCACCCCTTACAAAATGAAACCAAATGACATTGGTAACAAGGTTTCACTTCCAAATGAGCTCAATGCTTGCTTTGACCATCAGAACATGTATGAAGCTTTATGTACTCCCACAGCCCCCACCCCCATTTACCCTGTGATTTCAGTATCTGAGGCCAATGTGAGAACATTCTTCAGGAGGATGAACTCATGGAAGGCATCCAGCTCCAAGGGGTTACCTGGCCAAGTACTAAACACCTCTGGTGATCAACTGGCCAGAGTGTTTACTCACATCTGTAACCTCTTGCTTCAGCAGTCTGAGGTAACCTTTTGTTCAAGCAGGCTTCAATTACTTGAGTGCCTAAGAAGGATGTGGTAACCTGCCTCAATGACGATCGCCCAGTAGCACTTACGTCCACTGTGATGAAGTGCTCTGAGAGGCTGGGGGTGAAACATATCAGCTCCAACCCAAGCACCAACCTGGATCTGCTCCAATTTGTTTACTGTCATGGTAAACCAACAGCAAATGCCATTTCATTGGTCCCTCATTCAACCCTAGAATACCTGGACAGCAAAGACGCGTACATCAGGATTCTCTTCACTGACTATAGCTCAACATTCAATATTAACCTCCCATCAATACTAATCAATAAGCTTCAAGGCCTTGGCCCCAATACCTCTTTGTACAACTAGATCCTCAATTTCATCACCTGCAAACCTCAGTTAGTTTGGATTGGCAACAACATCTCCTTCACAATCTCTACCAACACAGGTGCACCACAAGGCTTTGTGCTTAGACCCCTGCTTTACTCGCTTTATACTCATGACTGTCAGCCTAAGTGCAGCACCAATGCCCTATTTAAGCTTGCTGACAACACCACTGTCCTTGGCCAAAGCAAAGGTGGTGATGAATCAACATATACTGTAGGAAGGAGACTGAAAATCTGGCTGAGTGGTGCCACAACAACCTCTCACTCAATGTCAGCAGGACCAAGGAGCTGATTATTGACTTCATGAGAAGAAAACCAGAGGTCCATGGACAGTGTCAGCTCAGCAACTTTAAATTCCTCTGTTATCATTTCAGAGGATCTTCCTGTATCCACTGTATAAGTGCCTTAACAAAGAAAGCACTGCATCGACTCTAATTTTCCAGAAGTTAGCAAAAATTCAGCACATCATCTAAAACTTTGAAAAACTACTATAGATGTGTGGTGGAGAGTATTTTGACTGGTCACATCATGGCCTGGTATAGAAACACCAATGCTCTTGAATAGAAAATCCTACAAAACGTAGTGAATTTGACCCAGTTCATCATGGGTAAAGCCCCCCTCCTACCATTGACACAATTACACAGAATGCTGTCTCAGGAAGGTAACATCCATCCTCAAGGACACCCACCATGCACACCATGCTCTCTTCTTGCTGTTGCCATCAGGAAGAAGGTACAGGAGTCTTAAGACCCACACCATCGGGTTCAGGAACAGGTATTACCCCTCTTCTATCAGGCTCTTGAAGCAAAAGGGATAACTTCAATGAACTTCAACTTCAACTTCCCTCTCCAGCAGCAGGATGAATTCTATCACTGTCATAATATGATCACAAGCTCCTAAGGGTTCCTTTACCTCAAGCTCCCTAATCAAATCTGTTTCATTACGCAACATCTAATCCAGAATTCCCTTTCCCCTAGTTCAATCACACACTGCTATAAAAAGGCATTTCATAGGCACCCCTCTCTTGGGATCTAGCACCAACCTGATTTTCCGAATCTACCTGCATATCGGTGATACCTCTCTGTCCTTTGTTAGTGAAAGAGAGCCTGTGGCATGTTGAATCATCAGGTGAACAATAGTTTTTTTTGGACTGCGGATACTGGTCTCTCTTTTGGGGCTTTGCTATTGCTTGCTTGGTGGGTGGTGGCTGCTGATGCCTCCTGCTGAATAAGTGGTGGAGGAGGAGGGGGGAGGGTTGATGCTATGCTGCTGCTTGTGCATGGGGCAGGGGAGAGGGGTCTTTAGGGTTCCAACATTTTTTCTGTCATTTATTCTTTGTGTTACTCTTCCGTTTTTGTGGATGTCTGCGAAGAGCAAGAATTTCAGGTTGTATACCCTATGCGTACTCTAATATTAAATTGAGCCATTGAACCATATTAAAATCCCCCATGACTATTGTAACATTGCCCTTTTGACATACTTTTTTAATATCCTGTTGTAATTTATATCCCACATCTTGGCTACCGTTCAGAGGCATGTATATAACTCTCATCAGAATCATTTTACCTTTGTAGTTTCCTAACTCTATTTACAAGGATCCTACAAGATGTACCAAATAGTAGGTTAATTGGTCATTGTAAACTGTCCCTTGATTAGCCTAGGGTTAAATCAGGGGTTGCTTAGCAGTGTGGTGAAGGGCCAGAACAGCCTATTCCAGACTGAACCTCAATAAATGAATAAATCTTCTGATCCTACAGTAAGCCATCTCTTTCTAAGGATTTGACTTAATTTTTTACCAACAGAGCCAAACCGCCCCCTTTGCGTACCTGCCTCTCTTTTCGATACAATATATAAACTTGGATGTTAAGCTCCCAACTATGATCTTCTTTCAGCCATGACTCAGTGATGCCCACAATGTCATACCTGCCAATCTCTAACTGTGCTATTAGATCATCTACTTTATTCCATATACTGTGTTTTCAAATATAACACCTTCAGTCCTGCGTTCATTACCCTTTTCAATTGTCCCCCCATGTTACACATCAACTCATCCCACTGACTGCAAGTTTCCCCAATTATTTGCATGTTCTTTCTCACAGTCTCACTACATACTGCATCTATTTGTACACCAACTGGCCCATCCTCAGCCCTATCATCTAACTCCCAATTCCCAGTCAAATTAGTTTAAATCTGAGAAGTGGCTGAGAAGTGGCAGATGGAGTTCAACCCGGAGAAGTGTGAAGTGGTACACATTGGAAGGACAAACTCCAAGGCAGAGTACAAAGTAAATGGCAGGATACTTGGTAGTGTGGAGGAGCAGAGGGATCTGGGGGTACATGTCCACAGATCCCTGAAAGTTGCCTCACAGTAGATAGGGTAGTTAAGAAAGCTTATGGGGTGTTAGCTTTCCTAAGTCGAGGGATAGAGTTTAAGAAATGCGATGTAATGATGCAGCTCTATAAAACTCTAGTTAGGCCACACTTGGAGTACTGTGTCCAGTTCTGGTCGTCTCAGTATAGGAAGGATGTGGAAGCATTGGAAAGGGTACAGAGGAGATTTACCAGGATGCTGCCTGGTTTAGAGAGTATGGATTATGATCAGAGATTAAGGGAGCTAGGGCTTTACTCTTTGGAGAGAAGGAGGATAAGAGGAGACATGATAGAGGTGTACAAGATATAAAGAGGAATAGACAGAGTGGACAGCCAGCGCCTCTTCCCCAGGGCACCACTGGAGGACAATGGCTTTAAGGTAAGGGGAGGGAAGTTCAAGGGGGATATTAGAGGAAGGTTTTTCACTCAGAGAGTGGTTGGTGCGTGGAATGCACTGCCTGAGTCAGTGGTGGAGGCAGATACACTAGTGAAGTTTAAGAGACTACTAGATAGGTATATGGAGGAATTTAAGGTGGGGGGTTATATGGGAGGCAGGGTTTGAGGGTCGGCACAACATTGTGGGCCGAAGGGCCTGTAATGTGCTGTACTATTCTATGTTCTATGTTCTATCCTCCTAACATGCTGTCAGAGGCAGAGCAAAGAAGGTTCATTAGTTTTATTCCTGGTGTGTGAGGATATCCCAATGAGAATATGTTTGTTTTAAATTTATCCATTTATTGGAACGCAGGCATTATGGGAAAACCCACCATTTATTTGATGATTTAGATAAGATGATGGTGCACTGCCATTTGTACCATACCAGTTATGTTGGATAGCGTTCCCTTTGAATTAAATCCAATGACAATGAACAAATAGCAATACAATGGAGGGTTACCTGCACGTCATGTACCTGTTGCCTTGTCCTCCTGGTTGGTAGAGCCCATGGGTTTATGAAGTGTAGCTTAGGTGAGTGCAGTGCTGTACAAAAGTCTTAGGCACATATATATAGCTAGGGTGCCAAAGACTTTTGCAGAGTGCTGTAGTACTTTTATTTATTGCACTGCATTGCTGCTGCAAAAATAAAATACATTTCATGACATAAGCGAGTGAAGATAAACCAGGTTCTGATATGGGTCTCTGTTGTGGACTGAGAGCAGGAAGGGGGCAGGGAGAGGGGAATCATGGTTGGGAAAAGGGGAAGGGGGAAGGGAGGGAGCGGGAAGCACCAGAGAGACTTCCTGTAATGATCACTAAACAAATGACTTCGCCTGGTGACTCGGGTGTGCCTGAACCCACACCACCCTCCGCCCTGGCACTCCTTCCCTGTCACCTGTCGCACACCTCTCCTGTGGCGCTCCACTCTCACCATTCCCCACATCCTCTGCTCCTGCCAGATTTTCAAAATTGCTCTCCACTCCACATTGATAAATGCAACACTGTACAAAAGTCTTAGGCACCCTAGCTATATATATGTGTCTAAGTCTTCTGCACTATACTGCATACTGGACATTTTTATTACATGACACATACTGGGTCAATGGTACATTAGTGATGGAAGTAATGAATGTTTAGTTTCTAGACAAGTAGGCGGCTTTGGTGTTGAACTTCCAAAGTGGTGTTGGATAAGCACTCATCCATTCAGGCGGTGAATATTCCATCTAATATAAATATATGGCACAGTACTGTACTGTTTAGTGTAAAACTTTACAGCACTAGCTGTAAGATCAGGGTTCAATTCCTGCTGCTGTCTTGTACATTCTTCCCGCAAACTCATGGGTTTCTTCCGAGTACTCCGGTTTCCTCTCACATTCGAAAGACGTACAAGTCAGGGTTAGTAAGTTGTGGGAGTGCTCTGTTGGCGCTGAAAGCACGTTGACACTTGCGGGCCGCGCCAACGCATTTCTGACTGTGTTCACTGGTGACACAAACAACACACTTCACTGTATGTTTCAATGAACATGTGACAAATAAAGAGAGTGAACCCTCGCAAGGCAGAAGGTCCCAATGGAGTATCTTTAAGGCTCTGAAAACTTGTGCCAACCAACTAGCAGGAGTATTCAAGGACATTTTTAACCCCTCACTGTGGGGGAAGTTCCCACGCTTCAAAAAAGCAACAATTATACCAGTGCCTAAGAAGAATAATGTGAGCTGCCTTAATGACTATTGCCCGGTAGCACTCACATCTACAGTGATTAAATGCTTTGAGAGGTTGGTCATGACTAGACTGAACTTCTGCCTCAGCAAGGACCTGGACCTGTTGCAATTTGCCTATCGCCACAATAGGTCAATGGCAGACGCAATCTCAATGGTTCTTCACACGGCTTTAGACCACCTGGATAACACAAACACCTACATCAGGATGCTGTTCATCGACTATAGCTCAGCACTTAATATCGTCATTCCCAGAATCCTGAGTGAGAAGTTGCAGAACCTGGACCTCTGTACCTCCCTCTGCAATTGGATCCTCAACTTCCAAACCGGAAGACCACAATCTGTGCGGATTGGTGATCACATATCCTCCTCGCTGACGATCAGCACTGGCGCACCTCAGGAGTATGTGCTTGGCCCACTGCTGTACTCTCTGTATACACATGACTGTGTGGATAGGCATAGCTCAAATACCATCTACGAATTTGCTGAGGATACAACTATTGTTGGTAGAATCTCAGGTGGTGACGAGAAGGCGTACAGGAATGAGATGTGCCAATTCGTGAAATGGTGCCACAGCAACAACCTGGCACTCAACGTCAGTGAGACGAAAGAGCTGATTGTGGACTTCAGGAAGAGTAAGCTGAAGGAACACATACCAATCCTCATAGAGGGATCAGAAGTGGAGAGAGTGAGCACCTTCAAGTTCCTGGGTGTCAGGAACTCTGAGGATCTAACCTGGTCCCAACATATCGATGTAGTTATAAAGAAGGCAAGACAGCGGCAATACATTGAATCCTGATGAAGGGTCTTGGCCAAAAACGTTGACTGCTCGTTTCCACGGATGCTGCCTGACCTGCTGAGTTCCTCCAGCGTGTTGTTCGTGTTAATTTGACCTCAGCATCTGCAGTGTACTTTGTGTTGGCTATACTTTATTAGGAGTTTGAAGAGATTTGTCATGTCAACAAATACACTCAAACACTTCTACAGTTGTACCGTGGAGAGCATTCTGACAGGCTACATCACTGTCTGTTATGGAGGGGCTACTGCACAGGACCGAAAGAAGCTGCAGAAGGTTATAAATCTAGTCGGCTCCATCTTGGGCACTAGCCTACAAAGTACCCAGGACATCTTTAGGGAGCGGTGTCTCAGAAAGTCAGTGTCCATTATTAAGGACCTCCAGCACCTAGGAAATGCCCTTTTCTCACTGTTACCATCAGGTAGGAGATACAGAAGCCTGAAGGCACACACTCAGTGATTCAGGAACAGCTTCTTCCCCTCTGCCATCCAATTCCTAAACGGATGTTGAATCTTTGGACACCACTTAACTATTTTTTAAATATACAGTATTTCTGTTTTTGCACTTAAAAAAAAATCTATTCAATATACGTAATTGATTTACTTGTTTATTTATTATTATTATGTTTCATTTTTTTTTCTCTCTGCTAGATTATGTATTGCATTGAACTGCTGCCGCTGTTAACAAATTTCACGTCACATGCCGGTGATAATAAACCTGATTCTGATTCTGATTCTTTATCTCTAATCTTGACACAAATATAGGAGTTGGGAGAGGAGTATTCTACTCGGCCTCTCAAGCCTATTCCACTATTTAGCAAGATCATGGCTGACACTAACTTCAACCCAACTCAGTATCCCAATCTAACCATGCTCAACTTTCATTTCCATTCATATCAAGTACATGCATGTCTGCTTTGCCTTAAGAATATTTAAAAACCAATCTCCAGCACCCTTTAAGGAGGAATATTCCAAAGACTCACCATCTCTGACAGAAAAAATAAATTTCTCATCTCTACCTGAAGTGAAAACTATTTTTTAAACAGTAGTTGAGAAATAATGAAACAGAGGCACTGTCTGTTAACAGAAATCACTATAAATAAATATTGAAGTGACTTTATCAAACCCAAAATTATTATTTTTGTCTTTTGTTACTTTAGTAATCAGCTAGCTTTGTATTTAGGAAATATAATGTTTAAATAACCCGAGATAACAAATATTTGGAAGAAATAACTTGAATATTTTGAGCTATCTTTGCAATCTTAGCTTTCCATTAAGCCAATGATTTATATTCTGAAATATAGTCAATAATAAGCCTATGGAACACAGAAGTGATTTGGACACAGCAAGGTCCAAATTAAACAAATGTAATGATCACACAAAGCACTTTAAAAACAAATTTTCCCAATAATATGTTCTACGTATTTTAGACACAAGGTCTGCCTAGTGACTATACTGACAGTTATGAGACGCCAGCTTCGCACTTAATACAAACTTTCTTCATGTGACAGCTCATCAGTAGATATACTTTGTTGTCATGCCTTGATTGGAACATCTGAAATAATGAGGGCTGAAGGTTTTCCTTTTCACGATAACCATAAACCATGTGAGAACAATCAATCACTCATTAGTGTTTAATGTACTTAATGTAGAGAAAACCAAAAACTAAATTATCAAACAGCTGTGTCAACATGTCTTCAGGGAGATTAGAATAGAATTACAGTGCTTTGATGTTTCTGATTGACCTGTTATATATTACTTACTCTGCTCTATGAATGAACCTTTACGAATCTTTAAGAAGCTTACACTTATGTAACAAGAGAAGCCATGGAAATTGCCGGTTTATTTGTTCTTGATTTTTTTTGAATGATTGCCTGAGTAAATTTACACAGTACTGAGCAAGATAAATTACTGCAACATAATAACTGAACAAAAATAATTCTCTTTAACTCTGGTGACTTTTCTTGGTGAAAGGCGTGTTACAGCACGACCAAAATAAATTGATGGCCAAATGGCAAACAAAGGCTTTTAATTAATCCATCTTGTTCAAATTCTGGCAACATGACTTGGTAAGATTGAAATTTCATTCAAGTAGGTAATCTTCAGTGAAACATCATCACTAAATGAGGGACATCCTTCGTGTAGTTATGTTTTTATGAAAGATCTACAAAAAAGTAGTGGCCTAGTCCATCACAAGGAAAGCCCTCCCCATCATTGAACATATTTACAAGGAGCACTGCCACAAGAAGGTGTATCCATCATCCTCAAGGACCCAGATCATCTAGGCCAAACTCTCTTCTTGTCTTGCTACTGCCATCAGACTGGTTTTATAGGAGCATCAAGTCCCACACCACCAGGTTCAGGAACAGTTATTACCCTACACCATCAGGCTCCTAAACCAGCATGGATAACTTCACTCAGCTCAATGATGAACAGACTCCACAACCTATAGATTCACTTTCAAGGACTCTACATCGCATGTTATCAGTAGTATTTTTTTAAATTATTTGCATTACACTGTATGACCTTATTTGCACATTTGCAGCTTGTCAGCCTTTGTTATTTATCGTTTTTCATAAATTCCGTTGTATTTCTTTATTTTCCTAAAATATCAGCAAGAAAATGAATCTCAAGATAGTAAATGGTGACATATACATACCTTGATCATGAATTTACTTTGAACATTGAAAATAATAATGTCGAATATTCAGGCAAAGTCAATTCAGGTGTGATTACATAGCTATGGCTGGGCAATTTGAATTGCTCAGGGCACTTTATTTTCCAATTATAATTTATTTATCAACATTTTGTACTTTACTTTGACAGTAACTGAACTTATATCTGTAATTACCTTCCTAGCTATAGATTATGAAAAGTGCATTTCATTTCGTTGAAACTGTGGCATTTCATGACCTTGTAGAATGTCAATGGAAAAATTAATGCATTTCCCATTGTCAAGTTTAAAAATCAATTACACTTATCATTGAAACATTAAAAAATAGAATCCACTAAACTTTGATACATTACACATAAAGCTAGCTATAGCTGAAATGAGTAATATTCTATTATTTGTGGAACTTGATAGATAAGAATGGAGTTTCATCAGCCTTTTCAAACTATGTTCCTTTGCACTAATTGGTATTCCTAAACTTGCTGACATAAACTTTCTAAAGGATGTGACAGCTTAAAAGGCAATCTTAAATATAAGGTAATGATAAGAGTCATATTTTATGATGACTCAAAAAGTTAAATATGACTTTTACTATTTGGAATGCGCAATTTGTGTTCATATTTTGGAGAATCATAATTTAATCTACTTATCTATTCTAGTGACAAATACTGCAGTCAGCCGCAAACAACATAGCTCATTAAACTTGCACTTGTCCATTGATTTTCTTCTAAGCTTTTGCATTAATGCATCCTCTGGAATATGCAGTCAGTAGAAATTCAACTCAACAGTTCCATGTTTTGGTATTTTCTGAATTTGGAGAATGGCAAAATCTTTCCTCAGACTGTAAAACTTCTTGCCAGATGCTACTATTCTGTTCAAATTATAGGGTTCCAAAGTCATCCGTAATCAATGGTTACTGACATTTTGGAAGCAAAACACAGGCATTACTTTTGGTAACGTATTTATCCACTTGAATATATACGTTATGATATTAGTTAGTTCCTTATTTGTGGAATGAGCTTCCAGTAGAAGTGGTAGAGGCAGGTTCGGTATTGTCATTTAAAGTAAAATTGGGTAGGTATATGGACAGGAAAGGAATGGAGGATTATGGGCTGAGTGCGGGCCACTAGCACTAGGTGAGTGTAAGTGTCGGCACGTACTAGAAGGGCCGAGATGGCCTGTTTCCGTGCTGTAATTGTTACATGGTTATATGGTTTATTCCACATTAAATTGGCACCAGTACAGCTATTCTACAGCTCAAAGAAGAAGCCAATGATTAAGTTCACACATTAAGTAGCAAGAGGACCTCACCAGCAGTATTTAATAGGATCATAAAAATCTTAGAGGACCATTACTGTTTGATTTCTTATTGCCATTGCTGCAGTTATTTATGGTTCCTTCCAGTGATGTTTTAAAAGTCTGCAGGATGTGTTTGACAGATGCCAAGATACCTGCAGGCAAGTTTAAAGCTTTTATCCAAACTAAATGCTCAAAGACAGAGCAGTGTGTCAATGAGTGTCATTCTAGATATTTACATAATGTGATTAATATGATCAAACATCTGACGGTCTATACAAGATGAGAGATATGGCTAGGAGGCTTGCAAAAGAACTAAGCTGAAAATGAAGTGAACTACAGTAGATGCATATTTATGGGGCAAAATGGTGGTGTAGTGGTTAGCATAACACTTTGTAGTGCCAGCAACCTAGGTTAACTTCCCGCCACTGCTTATAAGAAGTTTGTGCGTTCTCCTCGTGATCATTCCTTCAGGTTGGACATTATCATAATGTCAACAACCCGGGTTCAATTCAATAGTGAGTCGATACGTCATTTTGTCACATGGGTATAATTGGGCTGTGTGGGTTTGTTGGGCCAAAAGGCCCTGTTACTGTGTTGTATCTCTAAATAAATGTTGGTGTGAGAACATATCAGTAGATTTTCCTGGAAGGAGAATGGTGAGTGTATGGAGTTTCCTCAAGAATAAACTATGGGTGTATGGAGTTGGAAGGATCTTTATTCAGTCACTGACTTTGAATACATTTATGAGATTGTTGAAATCATTTGTGGCACTGCGCTCAAATCATTGATGCTAGACACCTGACATTCAACTCTTGAGCTCTGTCAGCCATCTTACAAAATACAAAATAATACACAAATCAGATGTGTAAAGGGTACTTGGAAGTCCTTGTGCATGGTTCCCTAAAGGTTAATTTTCGGGTTGAGTCAGTAGTGAGGAAGGAAAATGCAAATTTACCATTCATTTCCAGAAGACTAGAATATAAAAACAAGGATGTAATGTTGAGACTTTATAAAGCACTGGTGAGGCCTCAGTTGGAGTATTGTGAACAGTTTTGGGTCCCTTATCTTAGAAAGGATTTGCTGAAACTGGAGAGGGTTCAAAGGAGGCTCACAACAATGATTCCAGATTGAATGGCTTGTCACATGAAGAGTACTTGATGGCTCCGGGCCTAATTTCACTAGAATTTGGAAGACTGAGAGGTGACCTCATTGAAACCTATTGAGTGCTGAAAGACCTTGTTAGAGTGGATATGGAGAGGATGTTTCCTATGGTAGGAGAATCTAAGACCAGGGGACGCAGCCTCAGAATAGAGGGGCATCCATTTATAACAGAGATGAGAAGGAATTTCTTTAGCCAGAGAGTGGTGAATCTGTGGAATTCTTTGCCACAGGCAGCTGTGGAGGCCAAATCTTTATGTAGATTTAAAGCAGAGGTTGATAGATTCTTGATTGGTCAGGGCATGCAGGGATACGTGGAGAAGGCAGGAGACTGGGGCTGTGAGGAAAATTGGGTCAGCCATGATGAAATGGCAGAGCAGACTCAATGGGTCAAAGGGTCTATTTATGCTCCAATATCTTATGGCCTTATGGTTGAATATGGATATAAGGAGGACTTGTACGGAGGACTTTCTCTTCAATTTCTTCCACCAAGATATCCAGTGTAGCGTTGGGAGAACAAAACACTGTCATGAAGCATTCACAGTCTTGAAGAAGTCTTGGCCTGAAAAATTACCTGTTTACTCTTTTCCTGTCCTGCTGAGTTCCTTTTGTGTGTATTACTTTGTTTTCCAGCATCTGCCGATTTTCTCCTGTCACGCTCTCATAGGTTCAGCTTATTGAGAGCTCACAGTTGACTCCTATACAAGCACTAACCATAAGCAGCTTGAGTTCAAAAAAGAGGCAATCTAACTTGAAACTCTAGAAGCTATGTTTAAGTAGTGACAATCCTGATTTAGTGCGGATAAAGGAATGTCTGCAGAGTTGGGGCGGGTAGAATATGCTGCATTTCTTGAGTATTGGAATGGGTTCTGGAAAGGGCAAAACCTCCAAACTGTACCAGCTTACTCATCTTTTTAGAGGGTACATAGGGCAGTGGAATAGGAGTGTGGCTTCAGAAGGGGGGGGGGCAAACAGGTAAGATAGAAATGTATGGGGTGAGAATTAGTAAGTTACGGTAGTTTGAAAAACTGCAGAAATAAAGGCTTGAAAATAGACAGCAAAGACTTCATCAATGTTTAAACTTCTATACATATAGTAAACTCCTAGTGTTTGTTGGAAATCAGTATACAATTATTGCAAATTTATGTTGTCCTATGCATTTGAACACTTTCTTTCTGTGAGGTAATTTTATTTTTCCTTATGGAGTCATTATTGATGCAGGGTGGCCTTCTCCTGGGATTGGTGCTAACAAGGCCCTTCGTCAAAATTCAGAAAGACTGAGAAATAAAATTGCAGAGAATGTTAGGAGGGATGGATAGGACAAGGAATCTCTGTGCTAGAGTGAAATCAATGTCTCCATAGGGTTAAGTTGGAGAGGTCATTCTGCTAAATGGTCATTGAGGGCAGTTCAAGAATAAAAACAAAAGAACATAGAGAGTTGTGAAATTAGAGCTGTGGGATGTGTCCAGTGGGCTAGGTTATATTCATGGAGAATGAAAAACTGAGGCAATATCACAGACAGATGACAAACGTGGCCAATCCCAACATAGAGAGAGTATGTTAGCTATCTGAATCTGTAGAATTTGATATTGAGTCCAGAAGGCTCCAATATGTACAGAAACAAAATGTTGTGCTATTCCCCATGCACACATTGCACTCACTACAACAATGCATGAGGCTAAACACAGATTGGCTGGAATTAACTAGGACTGGAGAGAGTTGAAGAATTAAAGTGTCTAATACATTCTTAATGGAGTGCAATACCCATACCTGAATGTAAAACTGGGGGTAAACTAGTCTTACAAATTCTATTTTATACAAATAGTATTTTCTTTTCTGCACTGTACTATTTAATCCCTCCAGTTTCTACCTTTCATAGTTTAGAAGCCAGTCTTACTAAATATGAATGATCAAAGTGAATGAACTCACATTTTCCCATAATCTTTACCTGTCATATTCTCACCTGCCTAATATATCAACTTTCTGCTCATGCTAGTGCTAGTTATTGTACTCAATAATTTAGTGCCATCAACAAATATGGATATATGAATCTTTACTTTTATGTGAAATACATTTCTAGCTACAAATTAGATTACGTGGAAAAAAATGTAATGGTAGGATATATAAAAGAAACGGTGACATTTGCTTAAATATTTTGATTGAAAATATTATCATGAATCCACAATGACAATCCCAAAAGAACACATGTTGCATTGTTAAACTGAATTCCTATTATGTGTCAACACGAGGAAATCTGCAGATGCTGGAAATCCAAGCAACACACACAAAATGCTGGTGGAACGCAGCAGGCCAGGCAGCATCTATAGGAAGAAGCAACTGTTGACGTTTCGGGCCGAGACCCTTCATCAGGACTAACTGAAAGGAAAGATAGTAAGAGATTTGAAAGTAGGACAGGGAAGGGGAAATGCAAAATGATAGGAGAAGACCGGAGGGGGTGGGGTGAAGCTGAGAGCTGGCAAGGTGATTGGCAAAAGGGATACAGAGCTGGAGGAGGGAAAGGATCATGGGACGAGAGGCCTAGGGAGAAAGAAAGGGGGAGGGGAGCACCAGAGAGAGATGGAGAACAGGCAGAGTGATGGGCAGAGAGAGAAAAAAAGTGGGGGGGGGGAACTAAATATATCAGGGATGTGGTAAGAAGGGGACGGCATTAACGGAAGTTAGAGATGTCAATGTTCATGCCATCAGGTTGGAGGCTACCCAGACGGTATATAAGTTGCTGTTACTCCAACCTGAGTGTGGCTTCATCTTGACAGTAGAGGAGGCCATGGATAGACATATCAGAATGGGAATGGGACGTGGAATTAAAATGTGTGGCCACTGGGAGATCCTGCTTTTTCTGGCGGACAGAGCATTTCGCTGAACACCTACACTCTGTCCACCAGAGAAAGCAGGATCTCCCAGTGGCCACACATTTTAATTCCACGTCCCATTCCCATTCTGATATGTCTATCCATGGCGTCCTCTACTGTCAAGATGAAGCCACACTCAGGTTGGAGGAACAACAACTTATATACCGTCTGGGTAGCCTCCAACCTGATGGCATGAACATTGACTTCTCTAACTTCCATTAATGACCCTCCTCCCCTTCTTACCCCATCCCTGATATATTTAGTTTCCTCCCCTTTTTTTTCTCTCTCTCTGCCCATCACTCTACCTGTTCTCCATCTCCCTCTGGTGCTCCCCTCCCCCTTTCTTTCTCCCTAGGCCTCCCATCCCATGATCCTTTCCCTTCTCCAGCTCTATATCCCTTTTGCCAATCACCTTTTCAGCTCTCAGCTTCACCCCCCTCCCTCCGGTCTTCTCCTATCATTTTGCATTTCCCCCTCCCCCTCCTACTTTCAAATCTCTTACTATCTTTCCTTTCAGTTAGTCCTGACAAATGGTCTTGGCCCGAAACATCGACAGTGCTTCTTCCTATAGATGCTGCCTGGCCTGCTGCATTCCACCAGCATTTTGAGTGTGTTCCTATTATATGTTTTTATATTGAATAATGTTACATATCTGTTAACATAATTCTAAGGTGATCTACAACAATATTGTTTCATTTGCTTGCAAGGTCAGCTGATGTGAGTGTATGCTTGCTGAGTATTTAAATTACTCACTCTGAATCCAGAGGATTGGATTATATTGACCTAGAAGCACATGTTCTAATCCCACCATGTCATCTGGAAATTTAATTCAGGTAATTTAATCAATCTGGCATTTTTAAAAAAAGGATATGTCAGGTAGAGCTACCATGAAATTACCAGACAGTTGTGAAATCACATACGGCTCACTAATCTCCTTCTGCGAAAGAAATCTGCTTGTCTGCTCTATACGTGATTCTAAAGTGATTATTTCTGCTCTTTGATCATCATTTCATTGATTCTTATTTTGCAGAAAGTGTTAGTTTAACTTGAGCAAAATTTTTGGTCACTGCTTACGTACTTTTATGATTTCTTTGTCACAACTGTTGATAGACCAAAGTTTTAAAAACCACAAAGCCTTGGCTAAAAAGTACTTGTCTAAAACACAGATGTATGTTGATCCATTTATATGTTTGCTAACATAATCTAATATCAACAATGTAGCAGATGAGAAAGCACATGCAGAAGGGGTTCCTACAATTTCTTAAATATATCCATGGAAACACTGGTTGAGTGCCTCTTATCCAAAAATCCAATAACCTCTGAAATCTGAATTTTCTTTGAGCGCTGACGTGATGTCACAAATGAAAAATTCCACAAGGCGCTGGGAAGGTTACTAAATGATGTGTGTGGTCTCTGCATGCCACAGGCAGTTCTGAGAAGTGACCCCACATATGTAATGAACAGAAGTTAATGAAAAACAGGAAAACAATCTATAAAGCAAACAATGAAGATCTTGAATGTGTATTGAAAGAGTGGATTCATCAGTGTTGGAGTGAACATATGCCTCTTAACATGAAACAAGCAAAAATCTATCACGATAAGTTGGAAATTGAAGGTAATTGTGAATATTCAGCAAAAATCTAGTACTGATACAAGTCTACAATGCTGATTGTTTTAAAACTTGCAAAAAACCTAAAAAATAGTAAAATACAAATACACTGAACTGCATTTTTTTTTATCACAACACAACATTGTAGGTGGAGTCTGAAAGCCGGCTGTTGTTGGTCGTTTTTCTACAGCTGATTCAGGTATTCTCTCCCAATGCTGCTGTGCTGGTTTTTACTTTTCTGACTGCTAGTTGTGCATTGTGTCCAACGATGACAGGAAACCTGTGCGGGAGAGTTTTTTTAATGTGGAACAGCAGTTGCACTGAGGCAGTTCCACTCTCTTGACCTCAGAAGTCTGGGTCCAGTGGTACAAACAAGCATTATAACTCATCTCCTTCTACCTTAGGCCACAAACTTATCAATCACCCCTGATGAGTTATTCACTTCAAACTTTCTGCATAATCACTCAGAGAGTTGAACTGCATGTGCATGTAACGAGAACTGTATAACTCATCTCCTTCTACCTTAGACCACAAATTTATCAATCACCCATGCTGTGGACACTTTCTGGAGGTCCAAGATCCTTATGCTCCACGACCGCTGGACTAAGTGTGTAAATATAGGATGGGACTATGTTGAAAAAGAAATGTGCTAAGTTTTCTAAAATTGACTCCTTCTACCTTAGGCCACAAACTTATCAATCACCCCTCGTATATTCCAAAATCTGAAACATATCTGAAATCCGAAACACTGCTGGCTCCAAGCATTCCAGATAAGGGGTATTCAACCTGTATCAGGCAGAGCACCAACTAATCCACCTAAAATGCACTAAAAATAATGATTTCTATTCAATCATTTCCTGAATTATTTCAGGGTTTTTGCTCAGTGCAAGTAAGTCAATTTCAACAGTTGGTCACCCACTGTTGGAAGTGAACCCAGTTCACTTTTTTGTTAATTTGAAATTGTGCTCATCCTTGTGATAGTTTGTAACTCCAAAACATAAAACTAATCAAAAGAAAAACCTGAAGTGGAGAATAACGTGTCTACTCTGAGGTTTACTTTTAGTGAGGCTCATGTATATAATGTGGTGGCATAATAACATATGCCATTCATGTACTTTACATGTAATCCGTAATGTATTCAGGCCTAAAGGTTTCATTTCTGTGGGGACTTTTCTGACAAGTGGGGATCACTCTGCTTGGCAGGTGAAACTTGTGGCTGTGAAGCCATTTCTGTGATGGTTGTAAGAGTTGAATCTGGGACTGCAGGAAGTGGTTCTGAGAGCTCTGGACACCTTTCTTCTGGGCGAGTCGGCATCCTGAACAAGCTGCTTGATCTGCTGATCTAACCCAGGCCACCAGAAAATGTTCCAAGCTAGCGCTTTCATTTTGACGACACCTAGATGACTAATGTATAATCACTCCTCCAAAACTTTAGCTCTCAGCTTGGATGGTGCAACAATTCTCAATCCCCACATAAGGCAAGCTCTGTCAAGGGCAAGTTCTTTCCAGCACTGGTAAAAATGGGAGAACTGGGATTTCAGCTGTACATTCCAGCCATTTGGGGTGGCTGTTTAAACCTAAGACAGTGTGGGGTCTTTTCTGGTTTCTATTTAGGTTTTCTCTGCCGTAATAGGGAGACTTTCGATTTGCATTAAAGAAAATATGTCGAGAGGAGTGTCCTCTTTTGTAAATTTTTCAGCTAGTTCATTTCCAAGGTTAAAAAGGTTAGCACTTCCATGAATGGAATTACATCCAATCATGGAATTGTAATTGTGTCCCCCAAGAACCAGAACCCATGTCTGCATTCATGCTGCTGCTGTTTGTGGAACACCATTCTGTGAACTGAAAACCACTGAACTAGTGGTTGATGATCAATAATGAGGGTAAACCCTTTCCCATTCAAGTACTGGTTGAAACATTTTACACCACAAACCAGACTCAAGGCCTCTCTGACAGTCGTTGCATATTTTTTCCCCACAGTGGTAAGGAAACGTGATGCAAAGGCTACGGGGTGTTCACTTCAATCACTCGTAACATGTGACATGACTGTACATAGACCATAAGGCAAGGCATCCCAGGAAAGCTTCACTTGATGATGTGGATCATAATGTGTGAGTACAGCGTCTGATGTGACCATTTCCTTTACCTTTTTGAAAAGCACCTCACACTGCTTTGTGCATTGCATCTGTAGTACTGAGTTCAAGGGGTGGAGTACAGTAGCCAGATTTGGAAGGATCCTGTTATAGTTATCAACAAATCCTAAAAATGACCACAACTGCGAAATGTCCTTTGGCCTTAGGGTATTCACCACTGCTTAAGTTTTCTCAGCAAATTTGTGAAAATCTTGTGCGTCAATGGTGTGACCACAGTAAGTGATGCCTTGTTCAAAGAATTCACACTTGTTGTATTGTGCTCTGACCCCAGAATATTCTAATGTCTTGAGATGTTGAAGGTGTTCCTTGTCATCCTTGCAGTAACAATTAAGTTACCCAGGTACTACTGAGTGGTTGGGCAGCCTTGCAGCAATCTGGTCCATAGCTTTCTTCCAGAGTGCAGGTGCAGGTTCTACTCCAAAAATAAGCCTATTATCGCAATAAAGCCCTTTGTGATTGTTTATGGTAAGAAACACTTTAGACTCTTCTTCCTTTTCCATCGATAAGTAGGCCTCAAGTCCACTTCACTTCCAGAAAGGTTTGCAGACATCCTCCATCCTGGGCAGAGGTTATTGAGCTATTGTTTTGATGGTGACCTTAACATCACAACAGATCCTGACATATCCATTCTTCTTGACTACAGGGACCACTGGCGTTGCTTATGGGCTCCATTCAGCCTTGGAAAGAATTCCATCAGTCTCAATGCATTCTAGCTCACTGGCTACTTTATTATGGATGGTAAAGGGAACTGGACAGGTTTTGCAAAACTTTGGTGTGGCACCTTCATTTACTACAATTTTACCCTTGATGTGTTTGAATCTTCCAATGCCACCCTTGAACACAGCTGTAGAATTATCCAGTACCTTTCTGAATTTGCTCTCAGTTGACTCTGTTGAAGGGTATGTGGCATACAAATGGTGAATGAATCCCCAATCACGTTGTAGTTGTCTCAGCTAATCACATGTCCACACTGCTGTCCCTCCTGTTTTTACCACATACATGCCCAATGTGGCTTGTTAGTTATTGCATTTCATTGTTACGAATGTCATTCCCACAGGAGTTACCTTCTCTCCAGTATAAGTTCTTAGTTGGATATCTGCAGATTTCAGCTCAGTATCTTTGAAATGCTGCTCAAACTCATTTTGTGGAATGACTGAAACAGCTGAGCCAGTGTCCAATTCCATTTCAATTAATTTGCCGTTCACTTCTGGTATAAGCCATATTGCTTGTCTCATGTTAGTTTCACACAGTAAATCTCAAAACTTCTCAGTCCCGTGTCACTCACATCATTATTAGTTTTTATGACAATAGCATGATTAGTACTGTACTCTTTTAGAAACTACAACTTTATTTTCTGTCTTTTTCTCTTCCCTTGGTCTGGTATATGTGAGCCCATGCTACAATAGTAACAGAATTTATTTGGCCAGGCAAGTTTCTGTTTAGACAATGGAATTTTGTTTGTGCTTACTTTCATTCCTGACCACAACAAAATTTGATCTCTGTTTGCTGTTTTCATTGATATAGCGATTTCAACTGCTCTTTTAATTGTGATTTGTGCTTCAGTTAGATGTTTTTCAATGCTTCGTTGAAAGATTTCACAAACTAAACAACCTCTTGGTGCATCATTAAGTCCATCTCTCAACTGGCAATGCTCAGACATTTTTTTCAATTCAACCGTGTAAGCAGATATGGACTCCCCTGCATTTTGATTCCACTTATGAAACCTAATGTGTTCTGCAATCAACAATGGTTTTGGTTCTAAATGTTCCTGCATTCCTTTCATGGTAACAGCAAAAATCATTTTGGCTGGTTTGGTTGGGACAGTTAAACTTCTAAGGAAACTGTATGACTGTGTGCCAAATACACTCTTCTCGGGCTTTCAGCCAGGGACAAGCATCAATTTTAACTGATGCTTCATTGATAAACTCTGCCATTTTCATCAGGGATGATACCTGGGCATGTCTAGTCTGGTGGTATTTATACCCTCCCTCATCTGTCCCTCCTGATTAGTTAGTCCTCACTCAAGCAGGTTTTGTAAGAACATAAGAAATAGGAGCAGGAGTAGGCCATCTGGCCCGTCAAGTTTGCTCTGTCATTCAATAAGATCATAGCTGATCTGGCCATGGACTCATCTCCATCCTCCTCCATTTGCCCCATATCCTTTAATTTCACTACTATGCAAAAATCTATTCAACCTTGTCTTAAATATATTTACTGAGGTAGCCTCCACTGCTTCCCACTGTCCCACCTTGTTTACAATTAAATTCCAGTTCTTACTTATAGCAAGACCTTTGACTTTATTAAAAAATTTTCCTGTAGTTTTATTTCAATGGCTTCCTTCACCATGCGGTCCCAAAGCGAAAATATGATAAGGACCAACCAATCAGGAGGGATGGACAATAGGGGTATAAATACCATTGGACTAGACATTCCCAGGCATCATCCCTGATGAAGATGGCAGAGTTTGTCATCAAAACGTCCATTAGAATTGATACCTGTACCTGGCTGGAAGCCTAAGAAGAGTTTATTCATCATCTAAGCCGGAAAAGCACATGATCCTTTTTTAAACTGTATGCCTTTTCACCTATAGCACCTGGTAACACTGACACTTGCTTTTCATTGGCTATTTCATTTGCTGCAAAATACTGCTCAATCCATTTAACTCTTGTGCAATCGAGCACACCTATCTTTCTGATGTAGCCAGCGAGTTCTGCTTTTAAAAAATTTATTGTTGTTATCACCTCATACAACCTGTGAATTTTGCCTGTTTTCTACCTTTTTCTTTTAACTCAACCGTCTTGCTCCTTTTCTGAAGAGACACGTGGTGCCCTTTTTTTAAAAAAACTCGAATGTCTCCCTCCTGTTGCAAAGAAAAAAATTGTGCTGTGCTTCAACAGGTAGATAGTCATCTCAGGTTCATTTTAAAACCTACTTGCCACGGTTATGTTTCGTAATTCTAAAACATAAAACTAATTGAAAGACAAACACAGAGCCAGAGATAGTCTGAGGTTTACTTTTAGTGAAGCACACACGTGATGTGGTGTCGTAATGACGTATGCCATTCATGTACTTTTACATATAAGTGGTAACAAAATATTAATCATAATTTAATGATATGTTAAATGTACACCTCAGACTTTGATTCCAAGGAAAATTGGAGATTGTTTGAATAGCTTCTTAATTTGGCTACCTCTACAAAGTTATTTCTATCAAATGCCTTTATTTTTCTTTGTTTTTATAAATGAGTTCACTGATGCTGGTCTTTGTTTCTGTACTATTCCAAGTTTCAGTCCTTGAATTATGTTTATGCTTAATGGACATTACTACCACAAGACAGGAGGTACAGGAGCTTAAACCAACATACTGGATGATCCAGAAATAACTCCTTCAGATTTCAGAATGATCCATGAACCCATGAACCTTGTTCTTTGCACTCATTTATTTTGTAATTTATAGTAATTTTATGCTTTTGCATTGTACTGCTGCCATAAAATAATACATTTCATCGAATCTAAGACAGTGTTAATAAACTTGATTCTGATTCTGAAGTCTAATTCAATATCAGGACAAACTTTCCTGACCAGCACTCAGTTATTTTGTTTGTATATTGTACAACCAGGACAAACTTCCCTGACCAGCACTCAGTTATTTTGTTTGTATATTTTAGATTCCAAAACAACATCATTTATAATATTAAAATATTTACAGATGCAACATCAACTATAATTTGGACTTAATATAATAAACTGCCTAAGATGCTTTATAGTAATAGAAAACTACAGCACAGAAGTCCTTCAGCCCATCCAGTTCATGCCAAGCCATTTAAACTGCCTGGTCTCAATGATCTGCACCGAGACCTGCACCTCCATACCCGTCCTATCTAAACTTCTCTTAAACTTTGTAATTGAAATCACATCCACCACTTGCACTGTCAGCTTCACCCTCTTGAGTGAAGACATATCCCCTCACATTCCCCTTAAACATATCATGTAGCATTTAGAGCAGTTTAATCAAACACAGTTGGTCATTGAGGCACATAGGGAAGGAATGGGCAGATAGGTAAGATTCATGAGAAGAAGGTCTCATGAAAGTAAAAAGAAATTACTGATGCTAAAATATAAACAGAAAATGTTGGAAACACTTTGCAGGCCTGAAGCATATTTTAAAGGACAAAAAAGTATTAACATTTCAGGCTGAAGACCCATTGGTAGAAATAATCTAATTTTGCTTTTAATGAATCTGGTGCATTTGGTGAGTAGAAAAGGTTTATAGCAGGCACTGAAGAAAATAGTTCTGGCTTTTCTATTTTCCCAAAGAATTAATTTCCATTTCTGCAACACAGGATGTTGTTCACTGGTTCAGGTTCAGACAGTGAATGGGTCAGTGCAGGCATCAGGGTACATGATATGTCTCCCTATCTGCTCCTCAATGTTCCTGTTACTATTGGGTGGTCTATAAAAAACATCCAGTAGAATTATTGACCCCTTCCTGTTCCTAACTTCCACTCACAGAGACTCAGTAGACAATCCCTCCACGACTTCCTCCTTTTCTGCAGCCGTGACACTATCTCTGATCAGCAATGCCATGCCCCCACCTCTTTTGCCTCCCTCCTTGCCCTTTCTGAAACATCTAAAGCCTGGCACTTGAAGTAACTGTTCCTGCCCCTGAGCCATCCAAGTCTCTGTATCAACATCACTCTTCATGATTTTTATAAATGACCGGATGAGGAAGTGGAGGGATGGGTCAGTAAATTTACTGATGACGCAAAGATTGGGGGTGTTGTGGATTGTGTGGAAGGCTGTCAGAGGTTACAGCAGGACATCGATAGGAGTCAAAACTGGGCTGAGAAGTGGCAGATGGAGTTCAACCCCGATAAGTGTGAGGTAGTTCATTTTGGTAGGTCAAATATGATGGCAGAATATAGTATTAATGTTAAGGCTCTTGGCAGTGTGGAGGATCAGAGGGATCTTTGAGAGTCCATAGGACACTCAAAGCTGCGGCACAGGTTGACTCTGTGGTTAAGAAGGCATATGGTGCATTGGCCTACATCAACCGTGGGATTGAGTTTAAGAGCTGAGATGTAATGTTACAGGTATATAGGACCCTGGTCAGACCCCACCTGGAGTACTGTGCTCAGTTCTGGTTGCCTCACTACAGGAAGGATGTGGAAGCCATAGAAAGGGTGCAGAGGAAATTTACAAGAATGTTGCCTGAACTGGGGAGGATGCCATGAGAATAGGTTGAGTGAACTTGGTCTTTTCTCCTTGGAGCAATGGAGGATGAGAGGAGACCTGATAGAGATGTATAAAATAATGAGAGGCATTGATCATGTGGATAGTCAGAGGCTTTTTCCCAGGGCTGAAGTGGCTAACATGAGAGGGCACAGTTTTAAGGTGCTTGGAAGTAGGTACAGAGGAGATGTCAGGTAAGTTTTTACGCAGAGAGTGGTGAGTGCATGGAATGGGCTGCAGGTGACGGTGGTGGAGGTGGATACAATAGGGTCTTTTAAGAGACTCCTGGATACATACATGGAGCTTAGAAAAATAGAGGGCTATGGGTAACCCTAGGTAATTGCTAAATTAAGGGCATGTTTGGCATGGCATTGTGGGCCGAAGGGCCTGTATTGTGCTGTAGATTTTTTTATGTTTCTATTTTTTTTACATATAGAAACCAATAATTTGTTCACGTGAATTCTTATGGGGCAGAGTGCACAATTTACGTGGAATTGTGTGCAGTTTACTGTGTTTGAAGAATAAGGAACTTAGAATGAGTCTTTATTTGAACTGATCAACAGCAAGTAGACTCAAATGCTAAATGCTATATTGTTGAAATCTTTATTGTTATAATTTGAGAATGAGTTTGTTCTATTGGTTTGGTATTCTTGAAATGTTTACGAAGAATACAGAATACCAAAGATGGAAAGAAAATTATGAAACCAGAATGGAGTTAAGTGTTCCAATGTCAGACTGAGATATTTCTTCAATAAATATTTATCTAAATAAATACTGAA
Organism: Hemitrygon akajei; assembly: GCF_048418815.1. NCBI lineage: Eukaryota > Metazoa > Chordata > Chondrichthyes > Myliobatiformes > Dasyatidae > Hemitrygon > Hemitrygon akajei. The sequence continues at coordinate 162,124,334 of NC_133129.1, read as the reverse complement.
AATATTGGACATGCCACGCAAAGTTCCACAAATACATCAATTATTTCCTCCTTCAGTCTCTCATGACCCATCAGTCCCCTCAAGATCTGCTATTGTATCCAATGTAAAAGGATCCAGCCTATTCTTTGGTGGAATGACAGCATCTGCATCAATGTCTTCACTGGACTTGCCTGGATTTGCAAGCTATGCAGAAAGTACTATAAACAAAATGATGAAATACAGCTTACCAATTGCTGACTATGCCAGGAGAGGAAAGGGGCTCCACTTGAGGGGCTCCACTCAACAAACCTTACACCGAATCAGTCCCCACCTGAATCAACAGCAACAACCATGCACTGGGTGTGCGAAGACAGATAGTTAATGCAGCATGTGAGATACCCTCAACAGCCACAATGTGGTGAACTACATATACCTGTCTGAACTGCTCCTGTGGCTCCTCCCACAGACCCCTGTATAAAGGCGATTGAGGCCTGAGCCCGGCCTCATTCTCCAGGATGTAGTGTTGTTCATTCTTCCAGTCAATAAAAGCCGATATCTCGCTTCTTACATCTCAGAGTGAGTTATTGATGGTGCATCACACAATGACCTTGGAACTGACACCACTTGATTCAAAGTACACTTTTAAATCTCTCGTGGTTCTGCCCATGTCATCTTTTGCATCCTTATCCGTCCCTGCATATTCACAATTATTTTTGGCTTTCTTGAAACCATAGCACATCCACGTACTTCCACCTTCAGTTTAAACCATTACAACCATTAAATCATGCTATCTGTAATTCAGACAAATTACAACACATTCAAAATGCTGGAGGAACCCAGCAGACTCGGAAGATTCTATGGAAAAAGAGTATACAGTCAACGTTTCGAGCCAAGTCTTCATCAGAACATTATTACTGCTCATTACACCCATCTCATTACTTCTATCACATTACACCTGCTTGAAAAAAAAACTCATCTGAGTTTTACACTCCTCTGTTTTCCTTTCGATTCCTTTGTCTAATCACATGACAGTGAAATGCCTCTTTACTTTCACGTCCAACTCTAAGCAAGTTGCGCGCTGGGATGGATGGAACTGGTCCCGGAACCAAAGCTCGCCACCGACGAAGTTGAGACGGTAACTATCAGAGTAGCACCTTTCCGGAAAGCTGCTGTTATGGTAACCGGAGCCAACAAGCTGCACAAGTACGCGGAGCTTTAGAGAAAGACCGGCGACTCGGTACGTTTGCTGGAGTGAGTGTAGGGAGGATGAGTGCTGACCGGTTCTCGCTGTCTGCTGAGGAGTATCTGGGTGAGTATAGGGAGGGATGTGCGGCGAGGAAGCTCTCAAACGGCCTGAATGACTTTCAGTCGAACCACACCTAACCGGGGCAGGAGCAGTGATGAGCCTCGACTCCATGGCTTTCATCACTTGGGCAGAGCACCCATCATCCATCCTTTGAACAGTCCCGGCCGGTGGGACTCTGGAAATGTGTCAGCAGATTGTGCATTGGTACAGACTCATTCCTGTCCCATTGGAAGCAGAGATTCTGATGTTTTCCCCTGACTGTCTCCATACCATTTCCTCACCATCTCTTCCTTTAAAGGCACTGTAGTTAATGCTACTGCAGACGGGAAAGCATTAGTGTATAAAACAATAATCATAAAGACAATTGCCGTTGAAGTTTAAGCATTTGTTTTTTTTTACTAGTGGACTAACTGTACCTTTTATCAGAGCTGCATCGTATAATCTTCAGAAAGCAAGTTGCACAGACCACCATGGGCCAAAGGGCCCGTTCCGATGCTGTAAATGTTCCTAGAGTGTTTTGGACGTACCAGCTCTATATGTTCATTAATGAATTTAAGGGAAAACTTGTGAGCAATCTACTAATAAAGAGGATTGCTAATTTCTGTTTTGTATTGCAAGATACGTAGTTCATTAAAACTAATTTCAGGAACCTGAGCCAGACATGTTGCTGGAATGTAGACCTCTGCCTATTGCTTACCTTTGTGGATTAGATCAGACCATTCTGTCTTTTGAACGCTGTAATTTTTAATAAGTTTTCTTTTGGGCTAATATTTTATTGTGGGAATAGGAAGATGCTGACATCTATAATTTTAAAGTAAAGCTATGTTTTGAGTGTGGAATAACTCAGGCTAAAATATCTTGTGCAAAATAGTAATACCGAGGGGACAATGGTGCTGAATGTCCAGCTGCAAATCAATAAACAGCAGCCTGATTGTATGTTTTGCTGTTGTCTTTGTGCTCCAAAGCAGAACAGTGTTGGTGAAATTGGGAATGTTTGGACTTGTGGTGGTGGTAGGTGAATTGCAGTGGTGCAGGTCCTTGTTCAGGCAGGTGTTAAATCTAGCTGTAACCAGTATCTGGGGAATAGAAATATGGGGGAGAATAAAGTTGGCTCTTTGTAAATGGCTTAGACAAAGGGCTTGTTTCCATGCTGTATTATTCTCTGATACTGGACCCATAATGGGGTTAATTTGCATGTTAGTGTCTTCTGTATGTCACATCATTCTATCTCCTTGCAAGATTTCAAATATGATGTTGATTTTTATTTCATTTAGGGTACCACAGTAGCAAAGTGTTCAGCACAACCCTATTACAGCTTGGAGCATCGTAGTTTGGAGTTCAGTTCTGGAGCTGTCTGTGTACCTACCCAAACTTCGTTTAAATGGTGAGATTGAGCTTGCATGCTCTACTTGTGCTGGCAGAAGGTAATTAATAGCCACAGGTGGTTGCAGAGGCCAAGTCATTGGATACAGTTAAAGTGGAGGTTGATAGATTCTTGATTAGTAAAAGTGTCAAAGGTTATGATAGATAGATAGATACTTTATTCATCCCCATGGGGAAATTCAACTTTTTTTTTCCAATGTCCCATACACTTGCTGTAGCAAAACTAATTACATACAATACTTAACTCAGTAAAAAAAAAATGTGATATGCATCTAAATCACCGTCTCAAAAAGCATTAATAGCTTTTAAAAAGTTCTTAAGTCCTGGAGGTAGAATTGTAAAGCCTAATGGCATTGGGGAGTATTGACCTCTTCATCCTGTCTGAGGAGCATTGCATTGATAGTAACCTGTCACTGAAACTGCTTCTCTGTCTCTGGATGGTGCTATGTAGAGGATGTTCAGAGTTATCCATAATTGACCGTAGCCTACTCAGCGCCCTTCGCTCAGCTACCGATGTTAAACTCTCCAGTCCTTTGCCCACGACAGAGCCCGCCTTCCTTACCAGCTTATTAAGACGTGAGGCGTCCCTCTTCTTAATGCTTCCTCCCCAACACGCCACCACAAAGAAGAGGGCGCTCTCCACAACTGACCTATAGAACATCTTCAGCATCTCACTGCAGACATTGAATGACGCCAACCTTCTTAGGAAGTACATTCGACTCTGTGCCTTCCTGCACAAGGCATCTGTGTTGGCAGTCCAGTCAAGCTTCTCGTCTAACTGTACTCCCAGATACTTGTAGGTCTTAACCTGCTCCACACGTTCTCCATTAATGATCACTGGCTCCATATGAGGCCTAGACCTCCTAAAGTCCACCACCATCTCCTTGGTCTTGGTGATATTGAGACGCAGGTAGTTTGAGTTGCACCATATCACAAAGTCCTGTATCAGTTTCCTATACTCCTCCTCCTGTCCATTCCTGACACACCCCACTATGGCCTTGTCATCAGCGAACTTCTGCACATGGCAGGACTCTGAGTCATATTGGAAATCTGATGTGTACAGGGTGAACAGGACTGGAGAGAGTACGGTTCCCTGCGGCGCCCCTGTGCTGGGAAGGCAGGAGAGTCGGGTTGAGAAGGATAATAAATCAGCCATGATGGAATGGTGGAGAAGATTTGATGGGCCAAGTGGCCTAATTCTGCTTCTATATCTTGTATATTGAGTAAGGGAACTGTCTTGAACACCCTACACAAATTCTGTCCCATCCAGGCTCTTTGCAATCTGGGTTCCCCAGTCAATACCTGAAAAATTGAAATCTCCTGTTGACACCCCTATTATTCTCACAACTAAGTGCAATTTCTCAACCCATTTGCTCCTCAAGTTCCTGCTGACTGTAGTAAAGTCCTACCAAGGTGACCAACCCATTCTTATTTCTAAATCCTACCACGTGGCCTTGTTAGATGCTCCTTCAAGAATATCTTCCTAAGCACTGGTACTATATTCTCCCTTATCTGAAAGACAACACCATTTCCATTCTTACCTGTTCCCCTTCATGCCTAAAGCATCAGTATCCAGGAACATTAAGATGCCAAACCTGCCCTTCTCTCTGCCACATTTCTGTTGTAGCCACAATATTCCATTCTCAAGAGACAATCTGCGTCCTCAATTTGGACTTCCAGTCAAGTTGGCACCTCCATTTCACTGATTAATGCTTCCATTGTTTGCTGATTAAAGTGACAAGGGAGATTGAAATATTGAAGCGAATGATGAAGGTGAGTGCCTGCTGGGGGAATCACTCCACTATGGAGAGGGGACACTGCCGTTTGATCACTGGTGGGATCGCTGTACTACGAAGGGGGAATTCGCTGTGCCCAGAGAATGTTGTCCAGGTTTTCTGGATATGGACTTTGACAATAGGCTTTTTTCCAGACTTTTAGTTTTTATATCCTGTGTTTTTTGCCTGATCTTTCTCGTTTTTTATGTATGTGTGGTGGGGGGGGAGGGGTTTAAGGGGTCGATGTGCCTTTTCCATTTTTTGTTCCTTTTTTTGTGCAGGGAGGTGGGATTTGGGGGGTTGATGGTTATGCTACCGCCATTTTCTTTCTTGGTTTCATGGCTATCTGAAGAAGAAGAATTGTCTACCTTACTTGTTAAGCCGTGCACATTAAAGTAGTTGCAATTTAAAGCAGTGGTCCTATCTGCCCTTTTCCTGTAAATGTTGCTGCATGTGTCCCTGTCTTGTCACCTAGTTTACTCTCTTGAGTCCCCTCCCAACCTCCACCCCTCCCAAGACCTGATCATTGCTGGTAGCTTTGAAAGAGCATCACCCTCAACAGTATCCCTAAAAGTGTGCCTGTTAGTGGATCCCTGCACTGAACTTCTGGTGGTTGCTCTAAAACCCGTTCCTTGGGTGTGACCATCTCAGTAACAGTTTCATCAATAAAGTCCTCACCTGAGTATTTCCAGATCCAACTCCAGTTCCTTGACCTATGCTGTCAGGAGATGCATTTGGAGGTAGTCATCAAGGAGACAGCATTCCACTGCCCTAACTACCATCTTGCTACAATGCATCAATTACTAAGGATGAGCAACCAAATAAAATCTTACCTGTGCCTTCTCACTGAGGCAATTTTATCGAGCTGCTCTCTCTCCTTACACTTGGGTCACTTCCTCTGTCTTTTCATACTGAAGCCTCCTGAGCCAAAGCCTCAGCTCCCACTCTTACGCTGGCCCATCTCAACAATGGTTGCTCCTCTAATGCTTATTGTGCTTCAGTTAGCAATGAATTATTGTAATATTTTCTGTGTTTTTGCACAGCCTTTTATGAACTTTTTCTAACTTATTGAAATGTTAGGTAGCATGTCTTAATGACTACTGGCCGTGGCTTTGACATCTACCATTGTGAACTGCTTCAAGAGGCTGGTCCTGATATACAGTAACTCCAGCTTCCCAGACAAATTTCATCCATTGCAATCTGCCTACTGCCCAAACAGGTCCACCGCAGATGCTTTCTTCTTGGCCCTACACGCATTTCTGGAGCATCTGGTCAACCTACGTTGGACTATTGTTTATTGACTACATCTCCATCTTCAATACTATTATTCCAAACAAAACTCCTGGACTCAGAACTCAGCAACTCCCTTTGCAATTGGATCCCTGACTTTCTGATCAACAGACCAAAATCAGTGAGGATAGACAGCAAAACCTCTGCCCTGATTATTACCAGTGCTGGTGTCCCATAAAGCTGCATCTTCAGCTCTCTACTCCCTATAAATTGAGAACTGTGTGGCCAGATTCTGCTCAACGTCAATCTTTATGTTTGCAGATAACCATCACAGTAATAAGCTGAATTTCAAATAATGATGAGTTGGAGTACAGGGAGAAGGTACAGAACATAGTGCAATGGTGTCATAACAACTATCATTGCCTTGATGTCAGCCATTGACTTTATAAAAGGGAGGCAATGCATATGCTGCTGTTTATATCAATGACTCTGAAGGTGGGAGGGCTGAGAGTTTAAAAGTTCCTAGGAGTGAACGTCACCAATCGCCTGACCTGTCAAACTATGTTGGTCAGGGCCAGGAAAATTCATCATTGCCTCTACTTCCTCAGGAGGCTCAATAAATTTTGCATGTTCCCTTTGACCTATGCCAATTTTTTATACACAGAAGGAAAACAAGCCTAGTCAAGAAAGTTGAGTGCTCTCCAAAAATATTATAGCCCACTGTTCTGAAATACTGAACAATTTGTTGTTTTGTGCTGGATTAAATACAAATCAATCCAGGTGCATTGTTAATTCTGGAAAGATAATCTGAGGCCAAGATATTCTTTGGGAAGAAGGAAAGGCTCCAGATGAACCTGCACCAAAATTATTTGCAAATGAGGCTGGAGAGGTTTTCTCTTTCCTCAATGCCCACTCCCGCTTAAAGTAGCCACAACCCTTGTTATTGTCAGGATTTCTTGTCCCCATTGCATAGGAGTAGAAAGCTTTTCCATGGTTTGGTTCTGCACTTAACACAGTAAGCCTCTTAACTCTATGACTATATCTACATGGTAGGGGGTAATATTTTCACCAATCCATTTACACTGTGCTGGCTATAAATGGTTTTCTGAAGGAATAACCCTTGAAGCTATCTTATCAACTGAGGGCAGGGAGCAAGTAGATGAACAATTTTTATTGATGCACCATAGAAAATATCTTATTTGGATGCATCATGGTTTTCTATAGGAATTGCTCTGCCCTTGACTACAAAAAACTGCAGAGAGTTGTGGAAACAGCTCAGCATTTCATAGAAACCAACTTCTGTTGAATTTGTCTACACATTTTGCTGCAGCCAGTGTAATCAAAGACTCTACCCATGCCTGACATTGTCTCTTCTTTCCTCCTTTCATTGTGCAGAAGACACAAAAGCTTGAAAGCATGTACCACAGTCTCTGGGACAGCTTCTATTTCAGTTTTAAGACCATTGAATGGTGTCCTATTATGATAAGATGGTATCTTGATCTCAAAATCTACACTGTTACGACCTGTCATCATATTGTCTATTTTCAACACAATTACTGTGTAATTGTAATATTTTATTCTGTATTCTGGATCTGGATGTATCTTCCTTCCTAAAGGTTCACTTTTACAAGCTGCTTGCCTCTGTGTACAAGTTTTTATCCATTTTCGTAATTGTTTGCCAATTTACCAATTATTTTTATCCCTTATAGACACTGAGAGTGATTAATCATTTTAACTTCCTTAAACTTTGTAATTTTGTTAAAAGGTCTTATCTGTGCATCGATATATTGCATATAGTGCATCCTCAAAGTGTTTTTGCAAATATCTAATAAACACCTTCGCTTTGTGAAAGTCTGTTTTGTGCACAGAATGTGCATTCAGAGAGAATGATTTGTGGAAATAGCTTATTATAAATGTTGCAATTTTTGAGTAAGTATTTATGTTGCTCTTTTGTTTCATGATTTAATAGTGCTGTGGTAAAATATGGCAAATGACATTGAAATGATCAACTCAATCCATCTATCATGCTCCTGCCTATCTTTTCTTATAAAATTGTATAAATATACAAATGCAGGGAGGTGGGTCGAGCTTCCTGGGTAACACAGTTGGCCTGAAAGGCCTGTTTCCATTCTGTAGGGCTCTGACTTAATATAATGCCATTTTATTTTTTGTGAAGTTCAGAAGTTTTGATACTGTAAAGTTGACCTTTATCAGGAAACTGTATTGCCCATTTTTAAAACAGCACAAATAAAAATAAGCATATGAAAATACTGAACAGTGATTGGCTCATAACCAAAGTTCAAAGTAAAATTTATTAGTAGATACGTGTCACCACGTACGACCCCGAGATTCTTTTCTGTAGCATACTTAGCAAATCTATAGAACAGTAACTAAACGGTAAACTTCTGGAACTGTTAACTGTAAAGAAATTGTGCAAAAGCAGAAATAAATAGCAATAAATAACGGGCATGAAATTACAATATAACAGAGCCCTTAAATGAGTGCAGTTATTGCCTTTTGTTCAAGAGCCTGATGGTTGAGGGGTTGTTCTTGAACCAGGCGGTGCAAGTCCTGAGGCACCTGTACCTTCTACCCGATAGCAGCAGTGAGAAAAGAGCATGTCCTGGGTGATGAGGATCTTTGGTGGATGCTGCTTTTCTACGGCAATGTTTCATGTAGATGTGTGCAATGGTCTGGAGGGTTTTTATCTGTGATGTACTGGGCCGAAGTCACTAACTTTTGTAGGATTTTCTGCTCAAATGCATTGGTGTTTCATACCAGGGCATAATACAGCCAGTCAGCACATTTTCCTCCACACATCTATAGGTTGCCAAGTTTTTTTGATGACATGCCAAACCTCCCCTGACTCCAGACGAAGAAGAAGCGCTGTTGTGCTTCCTTCACAATAATATTTACATGATGGGTCCAGGACAGATTCTTTGAGATATTGACACTCAGTAATTTAAAGTTACTGATGCTCCTCACCTCTGATCTTCTGGTGAGTACTGGCTTATGGACCTCTGGTTTCCCTCTCCTGGTCTACAATCAGTTTCTTGGACTTACTGACATTGAGTGAGAGGTTGTTGTTATTACACCACTCAGTCAGTTTTTCAGTCTCCCTCCTGTATGCTGATTCATCACCACCTTTGACACAGCCCACAACAGTGGTTTTGTCAGCAAACTTGTATATGGAGGGTGGAAAGATTGTGACATTTTTATTTTGGCAGGTGCCAATCAGTGCAAGAAGTTGCTTGTTGGTGATGCAGTACAAGGTTTAAAAAGAACTCGAGTGCTTTTTTTCTTGGCTGGTGGCAATCAGCAGAGAGGTTATTCATTGGTGACACAGCACAAGCTTTAAGAAGAACTGAGGTGCTTTTTCATTTTTTTTTTCTTGGCGGGCACCTATTAGCATGAGAGATCATTTGGTGACGCAGTGTTTAATAAAGAGCTTGGGTGAGTCCTGAAGTAAGTTCTTGGTCTGAAATGTCGACTGTTTATTATTTCTATAAATGTTGCCTGACCTGTTGAGTTCCTCTAGCATTTTGTGTGTGTTGCTCAGGTGCTTTTTGGCAGGCAGTAGTCAGTGCGAGGCCAAGAAAAAGAAAGGAGCTGTAGGTGGAGCAGCCATTGTTAGAGTGGTCTGGCTTTGGCAAGCACAGATAGAAGATCCAAGTAAGAAAGTTTTGATTAAGTTTTATTTCTGTTAGTACATAACTAATGCAATGAGAATAGATCCAAAGGTAGTGGTATGCTCCTTGTGTGAAATGTATGAAATTTGGGAAGCCTCCAGTCTCCGTGATAATAACATTTGCACGAAGTACATTGAAATGCATCTCCTTAGAGACCATGTTAAGGACCTGGAGCTGCTGCTCGATGACCTGCAGTGTGTACAAGAGAATGAGGAGGTGATAGATAGAAGCTCCAGGGTGGTAGTCACCTCGGTAACTTGGAAAAAGGAATAGGCAGCCAGTGTGGAGTACCCCTGAGGCCGAACTTTCAGATAGAAAAAGCTCGTGAAAAGGGCAATTTAGCAATAATCGTGGATGATTTCAATAGGCAGGATGCTTGTAAAAATCCAGTTGGAGCTGGATCTCAAGACAGGGAATTTGTAGAATGCTTCTGATCTGGCTTTTTAGAGCTGCTTGTGATGGAGCCCACTTGGGGAATGGCAGTTCTGAATTGGGTGTTACGTAATGGCCCAGATTTGGTTCAGAAACTTAAGGTAAATGAACCCTGAGGAAGCAGTGATCATAATATGATAGACTTCCTGCAGTTTCAGAGAAAGAAGCTAAAGTCAGATATATCCGTGTTACAGTGGAGTAAAGGGAATCACAGAGGCATGAGAGAGGAGCTGGCCAAAGTTGATTAGAAAGGAACAATAACAGGGCTAACAGCACAACAGCAATGTCTGGTGTTTCTGGGGGAAACTTGGAAGGTGCAGAATAGATATGTTCCAAAGATTAAGAAGTATTCTAAAGGGAGGATGAAGCAACTGTGGTGGACAAGTAATGTCAAAGACAGGATAAAAGCAAAAGTGGCCTTATAATACCACAAAATTTAGTGGGAAGTTAGAGGATTGGGAAGCGTTTAAAAACCAACAAAAGGCAACTAAAAAAGAGACAAAAGATGATGTATTAAAGTAACTAGCCAATAACATTAACAAAATACAAAAAAGTTTTTTCAGATTATATAGGAGTAAAAGAGAGACGAGAGTAGATATCGGACCACTGGGAAATGATGCTGGAGAAGTAGTAATCGGGGCTAAAGGAATGACGGAGGAACTTAATACGTATGCATTTTGCATCATGCATCACTATGGAAGACATTAGCAGTGTGCCAGAAATGTGCCAGTGTCAGGGGGCAAAAGTGAGTGTCTTTGCTATATCTAAAGGGAACGTGGTTTAGAAGTTGAAAGGTCTGAAGTTTGACAAATCACCCGGACCAGATGGTATACACCCCAGGGTTCTGAGAGGGATAGCTGAAGAGTTTGTGGAGGCATTAGTAATGATCTTACAAGAATCACTAGGTTCTGAAATGGTTCCAGAGGACTGAAAAATTGCAAATTCCTTGCTGTTCTTCGGCACTAGTATGACTGCTGCTCTGATAAGGCAGATGGGAATTTCACACCACATCAGTTAGAGGAAGATGCCCTTGAAAAGGCCAGCCAGTTGGTTGGCACAAGTTTTCAGTACACTGCCATGTGTATCATCTTGGTATCACCCTGTAGCACTCACATCTTCTGTAATGAAGTGTTTTGAGATATTGGTTATAACTACCCTTATGTGCACCCCTTACCTATGCAAGGATCTGGTTTGCTGGGTAGAAGAAGTTCATCTACTACCACCTCAGTTTCACAACAAGTGTAATCACATTGGCTCTCCATTTTGTTCTGGAGCACCTAGACAGCCAGGAGTCTCTGACCAACTATATTCAACGTATCAACTGCAGAAGCAGAGGAGCTAACAGACTTGATGACTCTTATACCACCATCACAAATGTTTACTGTGCCACCTCAAGCTCTCACTTTAGCAAGTCTGATCACTGGCTGTACTTCTACTGTTGGCATATGGACTAAGTGAGGACCGCAGTACTAGTGATAAGTTACTGTGAAGGTTTGGTCCAGGGAGGTGGAGGAGTGCTTGCAGGATTGCTTTGAATTGATGGACTGCACCACATTTAGGGATTCATCTTCAGATCTGAATGAAGATGCCACAGTTGTCACAGACTTCATCAAGACCGGAGTATGTTCCCTCAATAACATACCATACACATCCAAACCAGAAGTGTGCATGAACCGGTCTGCTGAAGGCTAGGTCTGTGGTGTTCAAGACCAGTAATCCAGAAATGTATAAGAAGTCCAGGTAGAACCATCACAATAAGATACAAAACCTGGGCCTTTGTACCTCCCTCTGCAACTGGATCCTTGACTTCATCAGGAGATCATGGTCCATGTGGATTGAAAATAACATCAGCTCCTTTCTGACAATCAACACAGGATGTGTGCTTAGCCTGCTGCTCTACTCTCTCTACACCCATGACTGTAGTTAGGCACAGTGCAAACACCATCTAGAAATTTGCTGATGATACAGCTGTTCCTGGCACAATCTCAGATGGTGACAAGGAAGTGTATAGGAGTGAGATAGGTTAGCTGATTGAGTGGTGTTGCAATCTTGCACTCAACGTTAGTAAAACCAAGGATTAGATACTGGACTCCCGTTGAGGAAACACACACCAGTCGTCATTGAGGGACCAGCAGTGGAAACAGTGAGCAGTTTCAGGTTCCTGGGTGTCAGTATCTCTAAAGATCTATCGTGGACCCAACATATTGACATAATTCTGAAAAAGGCATGCTAGTAACTATATTTCATTAGGAGTTTGAGGAGATTTGGTATGTCACCAAAGACGAGTGAATTTTTACATGGGTACTGTGAAGAGCATTCAAACTGGTTGCATTACTGTCTGGTGTGGAAGGGCTGGTGCACAGGATTGGAAAAGAACTGCAGAGAGTTGTAAACTCAGCCAGCCCCATCATGGGCCCTTGTCTCCCCAGTGTTGAGGAAATCTTCAAAAGGCAATGCCCCAAAAAAGCCTGCATCCATCATTAAGGACTCCCATCACATAGGACATGCCCTTTTCTCCTTACTGCTATCTGGGAAGAGGTACAGGAGGCTGAAGCCTCACACTCAGTATTTTAGGAATATATTCCTCCCCTCTGCTATCAGATTTTTGAACAGTCTATGAATATAACATAATTATTTTTGCTCTTTTTGCACAATTTATTATTTATTTCTTATTGTAACATAGTATATTTAATGTATTACACTGTATTACTGCTGCAAAACAATACATTTCAAGACTTAACAGTGATAATAAACCTGATTGTGATTCCAATTAATACGTCAGGCTGCTGTTAGTGATTTACCTCTCAGTATTCAACACCACTATCCACTCAGTACTAACACCAAGCTTTAAAATCTGGGCTTCTGTACTTCCCTCTGCAACTGGATCCATGGCTTCCTTATTGGAAGATCACAGTCAGTGCGGACCAGTAATAATAATCTCCTGCTGGTAATCAGCATAGGCTCATCTCAAGGAAGCGTGCTCAACCCTCTGCTCTTTCTAAATTCAAGACTGGTGGATAAGCACAGCTCAAAAGCCTTCAAGACTGGTGAAACCACTATTGTTGATAGATCCTTAGATAGTGATGAGTAGGTGTACAGGTGTCCCTACACCTCCTCTCTTACCACCATTCAGAGCCCCAAACAGTCCTTCCAGGTGAGGCAACACTTCACTTGTGAGTCTGTTGGGGTCATCTATTGCATCTGGTGTTCCCGGTATGGCCTTCTGTACATCAGCGAGACTCGACGCAGATTGGGGGACCGCTTTGTTGAGCACCTCCACTCCGTCGGCCACAACAGACAGCATCTTCCGATTGCCACCCACTTCAACTCTGCTTCACATTCCCATTTGGATATGTCCATACATGGCTTCCTCTACTGCCATGATGAGGCCAAACTCAGGTTGGAGGAGCAACACCTCATATACTGTCTGGGTAGTCTCCAGCCCCTTGGCATGAACATCGAATTCTTCAACTTCCAGTAATTCCCTCCCTCTCCCTTCCCCCATCGCAGTTTCACTCTGCCTCCTCTTCCAGCTACCTATCACCTCTCTCATGATTCTTTCGCCTTCTACTACACAGTGCTTTCCCCTTACATTCCTTCACTTTTCCTGCCTATCTCCTCCCTGCTTCCTCTCCCCCACGCCTTGATCTTTCCTCTGATTGGTTTTTCATCTGGCACCTAGTAGCCTTCTTCTCAGCCTCCCCCCACCTTCTTTATAGGGCTCCTGCCCCCTCCCTCTTCAGTCCTGACGAAGGGTCTTGGCCCGAAATGTTGACTGCTCGTTTCCACGGATGCTTTCTGAACTGCTGAGTTCCTCCAGCTTGTTGTACGTGGTACAGGGGTGAGATTGTCTGGTTTGGAGTAATCTTAACAATCTCACACTAAATATTAGCAAGAGCAAGGAATTGATTGTGGACTTAAGGAAGATGAAGTTGGAAGAACAGATACCAGTTGTGTATTGTGGGGTCAGCAGTGAAATGGTGAGCAGCTTCAAGTTCTTAGGTGCTAAGATCTATCATGGGCCCAACACAGAGAATTCTTGCCAACAGTTTTCCTCTCTTTGGGATTTTGAGTAGATTTGGATCAGAGATTCTGGGAAATTTCAATAGATAGATACTTTATTCATCCCCATGGGGAAATTCAACTTTTTTTTCCAATGTCCCATACACTTGTTGTAGCAAAACTAATAACATACAATACTTAACTCAGTAAAAAATATGATATGCATCTAAATCACTATCTCAAAAAGCATTAACAATAGCTTTTAAAAAGTTCTTAAGTCCTGGCGGTTGAATTGTAAAGCCTAATGGCATTGGGGAGTATTGACCTCTTCATCCTGTCTGAGGAGCATTGCATCGATAGTAACCTGTCGCTGAAACTGCTTCTCTGTCTCTGGATGGTGCTATGTAGAGGATGTTCAGAGTTTTCCATAATTGACCGTAGCCTACTCAGCGCCCTTCGCTCAGCTACCGATGTTAAACTCTCCAGTACTTTGCCCACGACAGAGCCCGCCTTCCTTACCAGCTTATTAAAGCGTGAGGCGTCCCTCTTCTTAATGCTTCCTCCCCAACACGCCACCACAAAGAAGAGGGCGCTCTCCACAACTGACCTATAGAACATCTTCAGCATCTCACTACAGACATTGAATGACGCCAACCTTCTAAGGAAGTACAGTCGACTCTGTGCCTTCCTGCACAAGGCATCTGTGTTGGCAGTCCAGTCTAGCTTCTCGTCTAACTGTACTCCCAGATACTTGTAGGTCTTAACTTGCTCCACACATTCTCCATTAATGATCACTGGCTCCATATGAGGCCTAGATCTCCTAAAGTCCACCACCATCTCCTTGGTCTTGGTGATATTGAGACGCAGGTAGTTTGAGTTGCACCAAATCACAAAGTCCTGTATCAGTTTCCTATACTCCTCCTCCTGTCCATTCCTGACACACCCCACTATGGCCGTGTCATCAGCGAACTTCTGCACATGGCAGGACTCTGAGTTATATTGGAAGACTGATGTGTACAGGGTGAACAGGACCGGAGAGAGTACGGTTCCCTGCGGCGCTCCTGTGCTGCTGACCACCGTGTCAGACCTACAGTCTCCCAACCGCACATACTGAGGTCTATCTGTCAAGTAGTCCACTATCCAATCCACCATGTGAGAGTCTACTCCCATCTCCGTTAGTTTGTGCCTTAAGATCTTGGGCTGGATGGTGTTAAAGGCACTAGAGAAGTCAAGGAATGTAATCCTCACAGCACAACTGGCCCCATCTAGGTGAGAGAGTGATTTGTGCAGCAAATACATGATAGCTGTATGATGGAGAACATTCTGACTGCTTGTATCACAGCCTAGTATGGAGGATCCAACGCATAGGATTGCAAGAGGCTGCAGAGGGTTGTAGACTCGGCCAATTCCATCTCGTGCAGAACACTTATCACCAACAGCCGGTGTCTCAAATAGATGGCTACCGTCACTATGTACCTGTGGCATCCAGTGCTTGTCCTCTTCTCATTCTCACCTTTGTGAAGGAGGTACAGGAAGTCATTGATTCAGAGAAAGCTTCAAGTTTCTGAACAGTCTACGAACCCATGAACACTATCTAATTTATCCTGACGAAGGGTCTCAGCCCGAAACGTCGACTGCGCTTCTCACTATAGATGCTGCCTGGCCTGCTGTGTTCCACCAGCATTTTGTATGTGTTGTTGTTTGAATTTCCAGCATCTGCAGATTTCCTCGTGTTAACACTATCTAATTATTCCTTTTATTTTACATTATTTATTTTTGAAGTTTATTATAATTGTTATGCCTTTATGTGGAAATGCTGCTGGAAAACAACAAATTTCATGGTATAAATGTCAGTGATAATAAATCTCATTCAATTCAATTTTTATGTTAAAATATATTGAATATAGAACTGCACAGCACAGGTCAGGCCTTTCTGCATGATGTTCTGCCAAACTAATTAAATCGTGATGCCTAATCAATCCAATCCCTCTTCTCCACACATTCACCATATCACTCTCTCCTCCACACATTTCACATGTTGATCTAAAAATATCTTATACTTTCCTGTGCTATCTGCTTCTACACCACCCTTGGACGTGCATTTTGGACTTCATCACTCTTTGTGTAAAAGAAAAACTTGCCTTGCACATCTCCTTTTACTTTCCCCCTCTCATTTCAAATACATACTCTCTTGTAGTAGATAGTTTAATCCTAGGATAAGCATACTTGCTGTCTACTTTATGGCTCACATAATTTTATAAACTTACATTAAATCTCCTCTCGGCCTCTGCCTCTCGAGCAAAAGCAGTCCCAGTTTGTCAAACCTCCCTTCATAACACATGTCCTCCAAAAACAGGCAACATGCCTCACGCTGTAAAGGGATTGGATGGGGATGGAATTTGTCAAAAGTGTTCATGAAAGTTTCTTTCTTCAATATGTGGAGATCCCAATTAACAAGAGTCTGATACATACTGGAACTCCTGTTCGGTAATGAGACGAGCAGCTAATAGAATTGTATGTACAGGAACACTTTGGATTTAATGATACTTTTAGTTTCAAGATAATTATTGAGAAGAATAGGACTGAACCTTGAGTTGAGATTCTAAATTGGTGTGAGGCCAATTTTGATGGCATCAGAAAGGATCCAGCAGGTATGAATTTGGATAGGCTGTTTTCTAGCAAAGGGATGTTTGGTAAGTGATATAGAGAATACAGAATCTGTATTCTTGTTACATAAAACACATGGCCAACAGGTTTAGGGAACCTCAACTTTTGAGGGATATTAAAGCCTGGTAAAGAAAACAAAAGGTGGAGCATATCTGGTATAAACAGGATCAAATGAGGCACTTGAAGAAATGCTGGACCGAATGAGGAGGCTTAAGAGGGCATGAAGTGCTCTGGTGGGCAAGGTGAAAGAAAATCCCATGGGTCTCTTTAGCTATATTAAAAGCAAAAGGAACATTGTGGGCTGCTAGTGCCAAAATTGCAGGGGCCCTGATAAAGTTATTAAAAATGTCCTTAACCATGAGGGAGATGCCAAGGGCTGTAAGATAATGTTGTTCAAGAAAGGCTCTAGGAATAACCTGTGGAATTACAGGCTGGTGAGTTTGAGGTCAGATATGGGTAAATTATTGGAAGGAATTCCAAGTGACAGGATATGTAAGTATTTGGATAGATGGGACCTGATTGGGGATAGTTTACATGGTTTGTACATGGTAGATCATCTCTAAGCCTTTGAGGTGGTTACCAGGAGCATTGATGAAGGAAAGGCAGTGAAGATATCTACTGTACATGGACTTTAGCAAGGCTTTTGACAAAGTCCCATGTAGGTGGCTGGTCCGGAAGATTCAGTTGCTTAGCATTCAGGATGACGTGGCCAATGGGATTCAATGTTGGCTTAGTGAGAGAAGTCAGAGCAGTAGTAGGTAATTGTTTTTGACTGAAGGCATGTTACTAGTGGGGTTAGTCCTGGTTTCATTTTTGTTTATCATCTATAGAATTATTACATTATAATGTAATATCTGCTTCAGTAAATTTGATGATGACATCAAGATTAGGGGTGCAATGGACAGTGAGGAAGGCTGTCAAAACTTGCAGTGTGATTTTTGACTAGCTAGGAAAATGGACCAAAAAATGGCAGATGGACTTTAATGCAGACAAGTGTGAGGTATTGCACTTTGGGAGGACAAACCAGTGTATGACTTGCACAGTAATGGTAGAGCTCTGAAGTGTGTCGTAGAACAAAGAGACCTGGGGGTACAGAATCTTAATTTCTTGAAAATGATATCAAAGGGAGATAGGGTCATAAGGAGAGCTTTTGGCACATTGGCCTTCATAATATTGAGTATTGGGTACAGGAGTTGGGATGTTCTGCTCAAGTTGTATAACACATTGGAGTATTGTGTGCAGTTGTAGTCAGCTAACTACATGAAAGTTATCAATAAGTTTGTAAGTGTGCAGAGAAAATTTATAAAGATATTGTTGAGGCTTAAGGACCTGAGTAAAAGAGAAAGGTTGAATAAGTTAAGACTTCATTCCCTGGAGCAGAGGTGAATGAAGGGAGATTTAATAGAGGTTACAAATTATGAGGGGTATAGATAGGGTAAGTGCAAGCAGGCTGTTTCCACTGAAGTTGGGTGAGACTAGAACTAGAGATCATAGATTCAGGATGATAGTTGAAATATTTAAGGGGAACCTGAGACTCAGTGCAATGCGAGTGTGGAATGAGCTGCCAGTAGAAATGATAGGTATGTGTGCAATTGTAGAATTTAACAGAGATTTGGATAGGTACATGGATGGGAGAGGTTTGGAAGGATCTAGTCTGGGTACAGATTGATGGGACTAGGCAGAAAATCCGGTTGGCATGTATTATATGGGATGATTCTGTGCTGTAATACTCTATTAATCACACTTGGATGCTCTCTTACAATAGAAGTGTGAAATCATACAGATGTTGGTTGTATATAGTGGTGAATAAAGTTTGTTCTTTAGACCAAACTAATTATTGCCCAAATCTCAAGAATAGAATTATTACAATTAAAATGTTGCATATCAAACCTTCATACCCAACTGGATGAATCTAAATGCCTTTACCCTGAAGAGAAATTCCTTTCATCTTGTAGGTTATGAACTGCATTTGGTTTCCCCTGTTTCAGAGTTCCATTTGCTGAAAATGGTTGTGGCAATAAGAACATTTTTGTTGGACAGATCCACACCACGTTTTTTGGGCCATCAATGATTAAGTTAAGATATTCTGGAAACAACTATGAAATGTTGGCATCTGGTTATTTCAAGAAGGTTTATTGGATGTGTAATCCAAGCATTAGTACTTTTCCTAATCTTATTCTGTGACTTCTGTCTGTTTATCTAATAACTTAGATTGTATAAACATTTGGTTATCAACTTTAATGTGAATGGTGTTAAACACTTATTTGTTTTTTGACTTCTTAGAAAGAAAAAAGTGTATGACTGTTGGTCTGTCCAACCATAAGTGTGAATTATACAGGAGAAAGGTTTCTTCTTTATGGCCAAGTAATACATCAGTTAAATGAGTTACATAATTGTGGATGAACAGCTGAGTAATAGGAGCACAGCAGGAAATCAATTAAAAGTGGGGTTACAGGGATGGATTTTGTCACTAAAATTTGGCGCTTCTGCCCTCCAAGCAGCAGCCAGATAAATTGACATAGCAATTAGCAGCTGCAAAAACAAGGATGGCCTCTGGAAATCAGGATTGGGGGTGGGGTAATGAGAGGGAGGAAGGTTTTGACGGTGATAGAATGGTTGCAAATTGCTGGAGGAATGAGTTGGGGAATAGAATAGTAGGAAGACAGAGTTTGAATGCATCTGTAGCTTATGGATACAGCCATCAGAGTCTTTGGATACGAGAAAGAGGGAAGGCCGCTAACTGCTCGGAACCAAAGGCTTTCTTGAAGGTGCAACTGCCAAAGCTCCTACTGTCTGCTTGGATCACAAGTTATAAACAAATTTTGTATTGTCAGCTTTATTTTATTTCACTGTGGAGTTGTTTGAGCACTGGGATACCCACAAGATAAATGTAAAAGAATGATTTGTATACATTTTATAATGTTCCAATATTATTGGTGAAACATGGGGTCTTTGAAGTCCACCCAAGATTTAGTTAATTTGCTCATTTCTGATAAATAATTATTAATGTGGATTTATTTCTCTGTTATGCAGTGTGTTCTGTTTTTACTTCAGATTGCATGTGTTGCAGTAGTTTACCCCTGTACATTGAGATATTGGCCATATTTTATTTCATATAGAACCAGAATATACAATCTCTTTTAAAAATAATTCTTAAATCTGTGTTATCGTAACTTGAGATAAACTGATTAAAAAGTAGCTTTCCAGAGACATATTTGAAGCATAGATATAAAAATAAGCTTGATATTATTTTTGTTTCTGTGGTTTATTGTCTATTTAGCGGTTGCACTTGGGGAGGTGTGTTCTGACATTCAGCAATAATAACAAATAAATATTTCACCATGAGAACAAATCTGATCGTTTGCATTGGGGTGACACAGTGGAATTTGTATTATAGACCATTTGCCTATGGTATAGAACATAGTGTAAAATCAGGAAAGGTGAGAGGTTGTAACTTTCTGTTAAATTATCTGCTTAGAAAGAATTGTAGGTAAACTTCAGAGGGTTGAAGGGGAATGTCAGTTCGCCACTGGAATGTGAATAGTTTAATTTTTAGGCAGCAACAGGACATGCCTGCATCCACTAGCTGTTTCCAAGGTTGAGTATATGATTGTGGGAGAATGTTTCATTTTGGAAATAGAAAATAAAGAACTTGTTTATAGAAGTCAGATGAGGACATGCTTGTTGCTTGGTTGTGACACCATAATGTTCAAGTATTCTGTTGGCACTTATTTCAATGTTTGAAGAACAGTGATTTGGCAAGGTATCAGAGCAGTGATGACATTTCAGTAGCTGTAATCAATGAAAAGTATTTCCCAGGAGAATAGAAGAACAAATAAGAAACATTATAGCTCTCTCTCAGTGGAAGCCAGCAAGGACTGGGTTGACATTGAAGTTGTTTTAGTGTATATTACAATGGTGTTTTAGGAGATGATAGTTGAGCTTAGTACAAAAATCAATTCCGTAAACAATGCGGAAGCACATTAGTGTACTTGCAAACAATAGGAAGTTGCAATTGAGCATCATGTGGGAGATTTGGTTCCCTTGAGAGTAGTGCCATTGTTTTGCCCTCATATAAACTGTTTTCTGCTTTGTGTGTGTCCCTGTATTGATTAAGGGATAAGGATTTCGATGCCAAGAGTTCACAATTTTAAACTAATTGTGATCTGTTGTGTGGCTCTAACATCAGAGGTGAACAGGAGCTATTTCTGCTGCTGTTTGCTTTAAAACATTTAATATAAGTGAAGTGGCTTTCAAGATTGAAAGACGCCTGGATGTATGATTTCTGTTAATTTGCTCAAATAAGGTTAAATATTTCAAAAAGCCACATCAAAAAATGGTTTAAGCCATAATGCAGGCTTTTTTAGTTTTAAATGTAACCAAATATTTTCTTCAGTGAAATTTTACAGTTTTGGGGACAATCTTCAAGTAGTATTACAATTCTTGTCTAAATATGTCAGTATCTGGGCCACTATTTATCCTTCAAGCTAAGTCATCCTAAACAGACTTCGTCCCTTCGTGTCTTTGGGATTTTTCTATGGTATGTACAAGGCCAATAGGAATATGGCTGATTTTATGTGCAAATGACTCCAGTGACTAGAAATTAACTAAAGGAAGAGATTTGAAGTGTTCTGCTTCTGGAATTAGATGAGAATTCGATCCAGTTTACACATGTACCTCTGTAAGCCTTCAAGTGTTCTTCGGGAAGTTCAATCAGCTGATTGCCTGGAACTATGAAAATATGTGAGTGGAGTTTAAGAAATAAGTTGTAGAACCATTTGGTGATGGAGCAACTGATAAATTTACAATGAAGTCCCAGTTAACAGAAAAATAATAAAGAAATAAAATCACTCTTGCTTTACTCTGCGTTCCACTTCATGGAGGTGAGAATGAACTATCAGTGGACATATGTTGTTTCATGTAATACTTAATGGTTGTTTAGTAGCACTTGTCAGTTCATTTCTGGATTGACCAGACAAAATGTTACTCAAATATGTTAAGAAAATTGCTTGGGTGGTTTTGTAAGTTGATTAGGATATGAGAAATGTGGTAAATGTACCCCTAAAAGAATATCTTTAAAACTTTATGTAGGAACATAGCTCAACTTAGCATAATATAAGACTATGATAAATGTGCAGAACATTTTTGTATGTTTTTGACAAAGCATACATGTCAAACAAGGCCACATTCTATTAGGTTATACAGTAGAATTATTTTCTATGTGCTTTCTCTACAAATTTGGATGCTTCTCAATGAATAAATGTTGATCATCTGGCCATGTACAGTATTTATAACTTCAAATTGTATTTGTTCATTATTCTATTAGGTGTACTGACTTTGTTTAAATAAAAGCAAAAGTGTTAACAGCATAGGCTTAAGCCAATAAAAATAGCAAAGCTGTTTTAATGCATGTCTTCCTTTGTGTTTAGCCTTAGAAAGGTACACATATACCATAGAAAGTATAGACAGATCTGACCTCTAAGCTTATTCCTAAAGCTTAAATTGCAGTATAAAGAAGACAACTCTCTATGCCAGTGGAATATTATACACCATTTAGTCTGATTTTGTCACTGCATATGGTAGACTGTCGAAGATATTTCACATAAGCACAAGCTAAAGTAAAATGGAATTGGTGTCACTAAAGACTGCAGATGGCTGGAGTCTGGAGCAACAGACAATCGAATGGAGGAACTCAGCAAGTAAAGTACCTCCAGTTCACCTCTATTCCTCCCATTTTTGGTTCATTCCAGTTGACTCCCCCCAGACTCACATCAGCCATTTTTGCCCCCCCACCTCCACCTGGTTGCTGCCCACATAGTTTATCCACCAAACCCTCTTCCCCATCTGGATCCAATCTGCCTATCTCCCCACTAGTGACGACCATTATCACTTATCAGATTACTCCCCTGGTGGACTTTATGTTCTCGCTTATCTCCCTCTAGCAACTGTTTCCAACTTCATTCTCCTCTTCCTCTCTGAATTGCATCTGCCTCCCTTATCATGCACCTGCTTCTTTCTTCCAACTCTACCCTCCCCCACCATGCTCAATCTACCCGTTATCTGGATCCACTGCAATTTGCCTATGGCCACAGCAGGTCTATGGCAGACACAATCTCAATGTCCCTTCACACAGCCTTAGATCACCTGGAAAATACAAACACCTATGTCAGGATGCCATTCGTTGATTATAGACAGTGTTTAACACCGTCATTCCCAAAGTCCTGATCAATAAGCAACAGAACTGGGCCTCTGTACCTCCCTCTGCAATCACAAACAAGAGAAAATCTGCAGATACTAAAATTCTTTTCCTAGATCCTGCCAGGGTTGCTGAGTTCCTCCAGCATTTTGTGTGTCTCTCTGCAATCATTGACTTCCTAACCAGAGGATCACCATCTCTGTGGATTGGCGGTAATATCTCTTCCTTACTGATGATCAACACTGGTGCACCTCGGTGTGTGCTTAACCCACTGCTCTACTCCCTCTATACCCATAACTGTGTGGCTAGGTGCAACTCAAATACCATCTATAAATTTGCTTACGATACAACTTGTTGGTAGAATCTCAGATGGAGATGAGAAGGTGTACAGGAGCAAGACATACCAGTTAGTTGAGTGTTGTCACAGCAGCAACCTTTTACTCAGTAAAATGAAAGAGCTGATTGTGGACTTCAGGGGGGGTAAGATGAGGAACTCAAACCATTCCTCATAGAGGGATCAGAAGTGGAAAGAGTAACCAATTTCAAGTTCTTGGGTGCCAAAATCTCTGAGGATCTAACCTGGTCCCAACATATCGATGCAGCTTTAGAGACAGCAAGTCGTTGGCTATATTTCATTAGGAGTTTGAAGAGATTTGGTTTGTCAACTAAAATGCTGAAACTGCTGGGGTGAGTTGGTGATACTGCACAGAATTGAAAGAAGCTACAAAAAGTTGTACAATCAGTCAGCTCCATCTTTCGTATGGGCCTCCATAATATCCAAGACATTTTCAAAGAACGGTGCCTCAGAAAGGTGATGTCCATTATTAAGGACATCTATCATCCAGGACATGCCCTGTTCTCCTTGTTACTGTCAGGAAGGAGGTACAGAAGCCTGAAGACGCACACTCAGCGATTCAGAAACAACTTCTTCCCCTCTCCCTAAATGGACATTGAACCCATGAACACTACCTCACTTTTAAAAAATATATATTAATTCTGTACTTGCACTATTTTTAATCTATTTAATATACTGTATATTGTATACTTGCTGTAATTGATTTATTTTTTCTTTCTATGTTATCATGTATTACATGGCACTGCTGCTGCTAAGTTAATAAATTTCACAACACATGCCAGTAGTAAACCTGATTCTGATTCTTCAGCAGTCTTCAGTCCACCAATCAATTACTGGTCCGTCTCATTTCTGCCCTCCTTTTTATGCTGTCTATCTGCCTTCTCCCCACTCAGTCCTGATGTAAGGTTCTGACCTGAAATGCTGACAATTCCTCCACATTCCCTCACCCCCACAGTAACAGATATATTGCTTGATCAGTTGAGTTCATTCAGTAAATTGCCTGTAGCTCTCAAACAAATCAATTGATGCTTTCACAGTCACATTGTTGAGTCTTCAAATTTAAAGACTAATAATTTAAAGAAGAATTATTATATTCAATCAGATAAACAATACCTCCTTTTTATGCCTCACATCATTGTGATTGACAAATTATGACAATAATTTTCTATTGCAAGGAGTTTTGGTATTTGTTATTTCGAGAATCTGAAAGAAAAACTCTTTACTCTCTATTCTCTAAAATGTTGTTTAACATTATTTGTAGTCAAATACAGTATACCACACTTTCCATCATTGAAATATGTAATTTATGATCTCTGTGAGGCAATTTACATTGACACAATTATTTCAGACTGAGTTAGAAACCTCAAGTTATTGCAGGCTTTGTTTCAAAGAAATATTTCAATGTTAGTCTTTTTATGTGAGAAAATACTAAAAAAAGACAATGAATGCCCTTGCACTCGGAATTAACATTTTACTTTCTGAAACAAGTCTCTGAAAGCCTGTTTCTAGTGTGCATTGGCTACAGATGTAGGAGTCAAAGAAGGGTTGTACTCGTTTTTAAAAAAAAGAGAAAGTAAGTCCAAAGCAATGCACAACCTAGTGGTTTAGATTTATCTGGCAAGGTTTAATTTTATTTCTTGCAGGAGGAACACAAAACTCTAACTGATTTAGTGTCCTCCTGTAATAGGAGACCGAAGGTACACCAGAGGGACCAATGTTAAAAGGCTTTTCAAATTTATGTTGACTGCTTGATTTAGGGGTAGAATAAGAAGATTTGTTGAGTCAAGTTTGTTAGTATTCTTCTAGTGCACATTATTCAGATTATAAGAATTTGTGCACTTGGTTTTGGAACTACTTGGGAATAGGGTCTTTGCCCAGGAAATGTACTTCTTGCCCAATGTATTTAAATAATAGCTGCAGTGAGCTAGCAGTATACTTTGGGGAAATTAGGATTCTGGCAACTAAAGTATAGCAATGTTTCTGGATTTGGCAGAACAGAAGATTTTATCATATCCATCAAAACAAATGGGAAGTCTTTTTGATATTTTGCGAGTTATAATGTGAATAGCCTGTTTCATTTTAGCAACCATCTGTTGGATAGAATCGATCACTATAATGGGGAAAAACCACTGACATTGCATTTTGCTATGTCTTGTTCTCTTTTCCTTGCACAGGCATCTTTACGTTTAATGTTACAACAGTTGTGACCTTTCAGTTGCAGTTATATGATCCATATCAATACTGTACAGCACATGCAGAAGCATGTAAGTGCATTTATATTGCCCCAACTGGGCAGATCTGCTTAAACCAATATATATAAAAATTTTAAAGCAGGCCATCCTTTTGTAATGCTTTCAGAGAAAAGTAGAAAGCATTTAATACACCCTTATTGATGTGTATTTTTTTGCGGTTAACATTATGGAGCCCCTCACTTTTGCTTTAAGATAATTTCATGAAAATTGCAATTGGAGATGATCATTATACATAAGTGTTTTTGCTATTAATTTTTTTAACTTCTCTCCATTTGGGTGTCTAGCAGCCTGCTTAATTTGTTTATAATGCCTAGGCATATATGTTTCTCTGAAAAGCAAAGACTCATTGAAGCATACAGCACAGAAATGAGCCATTTCAACTCAACTCATCCAATTTGAGTCTGATGTCTACTTATGCTAATCCAATTGAAGAACATAAGAACACAAGAAATAGGAATAGACCATTTTGCCCGTTGAGCCTGCTCTGTCATTCAATAAGGTAATGGCTGATCTGGTCATGGATTCAGCTCCATCTACCTGCCTTTTCCCCATGGCTCTTAATTCCCCTACTATGCAAAAAAAATCTATCCAACCTTCTCTTAAATATATTTACTGAGGTAGTATCCACTTCCTCATTGGGCAGAGAATTCCACTCTTTGGGAAAGATGAGTTCCTCCTCATTATCTCCACCCTAAGTTTACTCCCCCAAATCATGAGGCGATGTCCTCTAGCTCTAGTCTCACCTACCAGTGGAAGCAACTTTCCTGCCTCCATCTTATCTATCCCTTTCATAATTTTATATGTTTCTATAAGATTTCCTCTCATCCTTCTGAATTCCAGTGAGTACAGTCCCAGGTGTCTCAATCTCTCCTCATAGTCTAACCCCCTCATCTCTGGAATCAACCTGGTGAACCTCCTCTGCACTGGCTCCAAAGCCAGTATATCCTTCCTCAAGTAAGGAGACCAGAACTTCACGTAGTACTCCAGATGTGGCATTCTCAGTACCCTATACCCATAACCTCCCTGCTCTTAAATTCAATTCCTCTAGCAATGAAGGTCAACATTCCATTTGCCTTCTTGATAGCCTGCTGCACCTGCAAACCAACTTTTTGCGATTCATGCACAAGCACTCCCAAGTCCCTCTGCACAGCAGCATGCTGCAATCTTTTACCTTTTAAATAATCTGATCTTCCATTTTTCCTTCCAAAGTGGATGACCTTGCATTTACCAACATTGTACTCCATCTTCCAGACGCTTGCCCACTCACTTAATCTATCTGTCTCTCAGCGGACTCTCCATATCCTCTGCACAATTTGCTTTTCCACTCAATTTAGTGTCATCAGCAAACTTGGATATAGTACACTTGGTCCCCTCTTCCCAATCATTAATATACAGTTGGCCGTCCTTATCCACAGGTTCCGCACGCGTGGATTCAACCAACCGCTGATCGGGAAAACCCAGAAGTTCTCTCTCCAGCACTCGTTGTTTAAGCATGTACAGACTTTTTTTCTTGTGATTATTCCCTAAATAATGCAGTATAACAACTATTTACATAGCATTTACATTGTATTAGATACTGTATTATAAGTAATCTAGAGATGATTTAAAAGTATAGGCAGTCCCCGGGTTATGAACGAGTTCCATTCCTGAGTCCGTCTTTAAGTCGGATTTGAAGTCGGCAAAGGTACATCTGGTGTTATTTAGCGTCAGTTAGTCAAACGTTTGTCTTAGTGTATAGTATATATTTTACCTTTCTATGCATATAAAACACTTAAGAAATGTATGTAATATAACAATTAAACCACTGTGTTGCTTAGTAATGATTGTAGCTTTCATCGGGGCGGGGCCTTTCACATGCTCCATTAAAATTGTTCCGATCGTTGACCAACTGTAGCCTAACGCTTTTCCAATGACCGATGGCATTTCACCTCTCTCCAGTCGCTTTATTACTTCCATTTTATTTTCAATCGTGATCATGATTATTTTCGTGAACAGAAACACTGCAGATTCAGAGCTGCACGGGTCCTATGGACCACCGCACTAAGACAGGTTAAATAAGGGACTTGAATATCTGCGTTTTTTGGTATCTGCGGGGTGTCCCGGAACCTATCCCCCGCGGATAAGGAGGACCGACTGTATATCGTGAACCGACCCCTGCAGCACCCCACTCACCACTGTACGCCAACCAGAGGAACACCCATGTATCCCAAATTGCTGCTTTCTTTTGGTTAACCAGTGCTCTGTCCATGCTAATACATCACCTCCAACTCTGCATCCTTATAGATAAGTCTTTTGTGTGGCACCTTATCGAATGCCTTCAGGAAATCCAAGTAAATAACGTTCATCCGTTCCCCTCTATCCACTGCGCTTGGTATATCCTCAAACAACTCCAGTAAGTTTGTCAAGCAGGACCTGACTTTGCTGAATCCATGCTGCATCTGCCTGATGGATCCACTTCTTTCCAGATGCCTCACTGATTTTTCTTTAATGATTGTTTCGAGCATTTTCCCAACTATAGATACTAAACTAACTGGCCTACAGTTGCCAGCCTTTCACCTGCATCCTTTTTTGAACAGTGGCGTAGCATTTGCCATCTTCCAATCTGTTGGAACCTGCCCAGATTCCAGAGAATTTTGGTAAATTGTCATCAAAGCCTCAATTATAACCTCTGCCATTTCTTTCATTTCCCTGGGATGCATTCCATCAGGACCAACTTTGTAAGAGGTTATGGCATTCAAATCCTACCACAGCTGTCTAGCATCCCTAGTTGGTTCCGGGAAATGGCTTTCTGGAGATCATACCTGCGCCTTTTGTAGCATTCTCGATCTCCAGACTTAAGTGCCTCTGATATGGCTCTCGGCAGGTTCCGGACTTCTTTGTTCATCTGGGGCTTCTGATTGGGGAAAACACTGAACAATTTTGTGGGGACACACTCATCCACTGCTGCTTTTTTTTAAAAAAAGTCTGTAGAGTTTCTAGTGTCTTCATTCTAGTCTTCAAGTGAGTTCTTGAATCTGGGCCAGTCTGAAATTAAACCTATGGCCTCTCTCTTCCCACACTAAACCTGTGCCCTCTAGTTCTAGACTGCCCTGTGCTGGGAAATAGACTTTGACGATTTACGTTATCTCTGTAAGGACCGCGTCAACCTCCAAAGTAACAGTGAAAGTAAAGCCAACCTTTCCAATTTGCAGCCCTTCATTCCATCCAACATCCTAATGAATTCCTTCTGCTCCCTTATTATTACTTATCACATCCTTCCAGTAGTGTGGCAACCAGAACTGTACACGATACTCCAAAGTGTGGTTTGACCCAAATCTTGTACAATTGCAACATGTAATCAATATTCCAACTCTTGTACTTAATGCCTCAGTCTTTGAAGGCAAGTTATCAAATACCCTTTCACCCTTCATTACTCTAGCCATCTGTATCTTCAATTTCAGGCAGCAAGTTCCCTGCCATTTATTCCTCGTGCATTTATTCTTCCTAGCAGAATTTGACAGTCTAAGGAGTATTAACTGATTAAATTCATTTAATAAAGTTCTGCTCAACTTTTCAACTGAGCTCTATCCTGCTCTATCTTTAGACAACCTTCTTCACTATCTGGACTCTAGCAATTTTCAGAATTACAATACTTTCTATGTAATATGCTGTATATATAATTGGGTTAGTTTGAGCTAAGTATAACCAGTACTTGTCTGCTAGTCAGTTATCTGCTAGTCACAGTTAAGCTTGTCAAATGTCAACGTGAGAGTTTAAAATGAGCTGGTTTATTTGACCTCCGGCTTTTCTACTAAACAGTACTGAGGCCAGTAGTGAAGGACAAGTATACTGTGAAACGAGAACAGATGCACTTTGCAAAATAGCATAAGCACACCAAATTTTTCATTTAAATGTAAGTACATCAATTCATTGGTTTAAATATTTTAAGGTATTTTAGCTATTTTTAGTCATTTAAGTTGTTTTACCTCATTTTTAAGTCATAAAA
The DNA here is from genome assembly GCF_048418815.1 of Hemitrygon akajei. Lineage (NCBI taxonomy): Eukaryota > Metazoa > Chordata > Chondrichthyes > Myliobatiformes > Dasyatidae > Hemitrygon > Hemitrygon akajei. The sequence goes on along the minus strand of NC_133129.1, from coordinate 162,095,083 downwards.
TTATTTACATCTAAATGCAGTGGTCTTCTGAACTCTTTAAAGCTAGTTCCCAAAGGCATTTGAATCTTTAGGGTATTAAAGTCTTCAGGGCATTTGAGAGTTGTTCCTGAGAATCCAATGATCGAGACTTGCTTGAAATGTGAAAGTGCTCTTCAATGCAAGATGCCCTTCAGCTAAGCAGAATCAGGTTGGACAGCCCTGTATATTGGGAAGAGTAATTAGTCAGGTTTTGAGGATGGTGAGTTTAGGCACTGGAGTGAATCCAGGCTGATTTCTTACAGAATTACGTTATTGAAAATCATGTTGCCTGCTGCAATGATGGTGGAAAGGTGGCTGTGTTATGTTACACCATTGACTATTCAGTATTGTTGTAGTTAATGAGGAGATGTTGTTGATCTTTCCAGGAATGTCTAGTGTTGATCAAGCACGAATTTCAGTTTCTGTTTTTATTTTAACCTCAACCATCGAATCTTATGTCAAGCAGAAGTTTTCCATAAATAAGGCAAAGTAGACAATTATATTAAACAGTTTTGACAGATGATTAAGTAAAGAGTCATGTGTTTAAGTATTTTGCAACCAGGAAAATAAATGTTGTGACACACACACAATTGAGTTTGAAGCTGAAATATACATAAACTTAAAAAAACAATCTTTAATTATTTTAAAATCTTTGGAATAATAATTGTGAGGCAGTGAGACATGGCACATAAAAAAATAGAAAATTCATTAATCATGGAATATAACAGCGTTTCAAAGTTCAATATCATGAAACCTTTTCATTGATTTTTACAAAAAATATTGTATATGAAGTTGAATTTCTTGTCAAATTGCTGTTTTCCAATTGATTCTCTCTGCCAAAGTCTAAAAGTGCACATCGTTGTGGAGCAGAACATTGCTGACATTACATTTTGAATTATGCATTTTAACATCACATGCACACTAAATATTGGTGTCAATTTTGCCAAGTAATAAAGGTGAATACTGACATTTTACCTGTAATTACAATGACAATATATGGTGACTGCTTTATCAGAGAAAGATCTTTTGTCCCACAAATCTTCAGTACCTACATGATTTAGGTGACAAGATTTGTGGTTGCATTCAAAGCAAAGTGCTCACTGAGCCATCTGCTTTGAAAATTTGCAGTAGCGCCTTTTTCTTAAAGAGAAGTACATCAAAATGCCAGTGAAGTATTCTGGGCTGTATCTGGCTGGGTTAACATTTGAATAATTGGAAAGGAAGCTGAGTGTAAGTTGTTATATTACACATAACACTGTTCAGAGTCATTTAAATACATAGATCTTGCTCTGTTTTAAAACTGATGTTTTACTGATAAAACAAGATATCCACAACTGCCCACATTGGATGGTTAACTTTTGCCAAATACGTTGATTCTTTTTTTAGTTTATATTCCTACTAACAATTTAATCTATAAACTGGAGCCACTGTATTACTCAATCAACTGTCATTATATCTACTGCCTTTCTGTTCATTTTCAAAGTGTGGTGTTCTTTTATGTTTTCACTATTCTTTGTGACAGGTGGTAAACTTTTTCCATTGATCAAAAAAATAGTCTAACCCAAAGACAAGTAATTAAAGTTTTGCTCACAACTTCTGAACTGGTTGTCAAAATTATCAGGGACTGAAAGCAGTCACAAAAAAATGTATATAACAAAATTGCCATTCTTTTGAGAGGCTTATTGTCCATTCCACCTGTTAACGTGACAACGGGTTTCATTTACTGTGGGCATCACTTTAAATGCCTGGACGAGGCAGGAGTATGATGTCAGTATAACAAAATGTGGACAGACTGCTGGGACATTCGGGAGAGGGGACAAGAGCAGACGAGATGACACTCCGGACTGTGAGCAGGAGCTCGCTACAGTAATGGGTGAAGTTTGATACTTTCCCATGCCCAAAGGATCGTGTGAATGAGCGGCACACAGTGCATATTGGATATGTAACTGTCTCTACTTATGATCCATACATGGATTTTTGGAGTATTCTGTGGTGACCGCTTTCATTAACCCTTACATGGATTCGGGTGTATTATGTGGTGACCACTTGTGCTAAGGAATATTCTTTGACTGTCACCTTGTGATATCTCTACGTGGATTTCGGAATATAACTTGTCGGCTGAGATCTTCTGTGACGGTTACTTTGTTTTTCACAGTGTGGAACCTGTGGAATTCTACCTGATCACCTCCTCGTTATATTTTAAGGTGGATTTACAAGTTTCTCCTTGCACCTATTCCATGGATTACTGGAACTTTCTAGCTTGCCATCCTAAGACTTTAAGAACTGTTCCTAAGCTTGGTGGTTTGGGAGCTACACTATTAATTTCTGTTAGGAGAGTAGTCTGTTTACCTTTCTATATTTTGAGTAGATACTAATAAATATACTGGTTTAATATTAAACCTTGACTCAGTTTGTGGTCTATTGCTGCTGGTGCGTGACATATAATTGGGGGTTCATTTGGGATTTTGAACAAATTGGAGCTTATTGATTGATTATCAATTTCATTGATTACTTCCCTTTTGATTGACTTATATGTGGGAACCAGCAACAATGGATATTAATAAATTCTTGGCATTGCCAACCTCTGAGGAGTTACAGAAAGCCAAAAAGAGAGAGTTGTTGGTCATTGCTAATAAGTTAAAACTTGTTATGGTAAAGCTGACTATGAAAAAGGCAGAGATTCAGAGGAGAATAGTTGAGCACTATGTAACTAAGGATGTGTTTACAGCCAAGGTGTTGGAGCTGTTTACGGAAAGTAAACCAAGTGACCCTGAGCTCTAGTACAAGCTGGAGCAACTAAAGTTAGAGAAACTTAAACTAGAAGCTGCGGAGAGAGAAAAACAAAGACAGCAAGATTCTGAGGAAAAAGACAAACAAAGGCAGCTTGAAGCTGCGGAAAGAGAAAGACCAAGGTAGTTTGAGGCTGAGGAAGAAGAAAAACAAAGGCTGCTAGAAGCGGAGGAAAGAGAAAAAGAAAGGCGATTGGAGCTAGCGAAGCTAAAGTACGTGGATCAAACTTCTGGCTCTAGTGACAGGTTTGTTGCCAGTTGGGAAGTTAGATTGGTTCCTCCATTTGATGAGGCTGAAGATAAATACTTTTAGCATTTTGAGGAAGTTGCTCAGAGCCTACGGTGGCCAAGAGACTGCTGGCCTCTCATGTTGCAGAGTGTAATTAAAGGTAAGGCTCAGCAGGCTTATTCTACCCTATCAGTTGAAGATGCAGCTGACTATGGGACAGTAAAACAGGCTGTGTTTAAAGCTTATGAGTTGGTTCCAGAGGCTTCTAGGCAAAGATTTAGGAATTTGAGAAAATCTGTGAGCCAGACTCATGTGGAATTTGCTTTTGAAACATCTGTGTGTTTTGAACATTGGTACACATCTCAAAATGTGAACGATGATTACGACAAATTGAAAGAGTTGATTCTAATTGAAGAGTTTAAAAAGTGCATTCATAATGATATAAAGAGGTATTTAGATGAGAAGGATGCTGCAACTTTAGGAGAATCTGCTAAGTTAGCAGATGAGTTTGCTCTAATCCACAAGTCTAAGTTTGTCCCAAGTAAGATCTTCCAAAAGAATAGCATGGATAATCAGGGTAAACCAGAAATTAAATCTGGGAAGAGTGACAAAGGTAAGGATGAAGGGAAGCCATTAAAGGAGAAACATTCTGGTCCTACTTGTCACTATTGCAAGAAACCTGGTCATGTTATGGCTAATTGTTTCCTCCTGAGGAAGAAGGAAAAGGAGGTAGTTCGAGATGCCTGCATTCAGCGCTTTGAAACACCTGTGAACCCACAGGGTACTGGACATTATGGTGAAGCTCAGTCAGAGTTCAGATGTCTCAGCCTAGTTAGGAAAGAATTCATTCCTTTTGTGTCAGGGATTTGTTTCTATAAATGAAGTGTCACCGCCGATGCCAGTGACAATTCTTCAAGATATTGGGGCTTCTCAGTCACTATTGTTAGACAACGTTCTAGAGTTCGGTGATGAGTCTGCCAATGGTGAGGTAAATCTTATTCAAGGCTTTGGGGGCAACATTGTTTCTGTGCCTCTGTACAAAATAATTTTAAAGGTGTTTCTTTGTTGTTAGGGAATGACCTAGCCAGGTGGCAGAGTTGTCCCTGCAATGCAGCTGAAAACTAAGTCAATCACTGGTGACCCAAAGATGGATTCTAATGTTTATCCATCCTGCACAGTAACTCGAGCTATGACTAAGAAGCTTGCCTATGCAGATGGTCCTGTGCAGAATGATTCCATTACCAATGATAGCCGAAACCAGGATTCAGGTTTCGATGACCTGTTAGGGACTTTCCTTCCTTCATTGTCGGACCAGGATCCTTGTATTAGATCTGGCTATAAAGATTTGCCTTTGTCCAGGAAGGAGTTTATAGTGGAACAGACCAGAGACCCTGAGATTGCTACATTGAGAGATATAGCTCTCTCAGGTGTTGAGATTGAGAAAGTGCCAGTTGGGTACTATTTCAAGGATGGAGTGTTAATGAGGAAGTGGAGACCACCTGATATTGCAGCAAGTGAGGAATGGGCAATTGTTCACCAGGTGGTAGTTCCTAAGGTCCATAGGAATGAGATTTTAACCTTGGCTCATAGTATGCCCTTAGGTGGCTATCTGGGTGTGAATAAAACTGTGGAAAAGATTTTGAGGAAAGATGTTGTGACATTTTGCCGGACTTGTCACACTTGTCAGGTTGTGGGTAAACCTAATCAGGTCACCCCAGTGGCCCCACTGCAGCCTATTCCTGCATTTGGTGAACTCTTTTCTAAAGTTATTGTGGATTGTGTTGGCCCATTGCCAAAGACTAGAGCTGGCCATCTGTCTTTGCTAGCCATCATGTGTACAGCATCTAGATTTCCAGAAGCAATATCTCTCAGGAGTATCAAAGCTCCAACGGTGTCGAAGGCTCTCATAAAGTTTTTCAACCTATTTGGTTTGCCTAAAGAAATCCAGTCCGATCAAGGAAGTAATTTTATGTCAGGATTATTCTAGCAGGTAGTTCACGAACTGGGAGCCAAACAGATTACGCCGTCTGCATACGTCATTGCAGAATCGCAAGGGGCCTTAGAAAGATTCCATTCTACCCTCAAAACCATGATTAGGCCATTATGTATTGAAAATAAGAAAGATTGGGATGAGGGAGTTCACTTGCTTTTATTTGCAGTAAGGGAGTCTGTGCAAGAGTCCCTTTGAGCTTGTATTTGGACACCAGGTCCGAGGTCCTTTGGCATTGTTAAGAGAGCAGTGGATTAACAATAACCTGCATATAAATTTGCTGGACTATGTTTTAAAATTCAAAGACAGACTGAAAAGGGCTTGTGACCTGGCAAGGGAAAATTTAAAATCTGCTCAGAGAAAATTGAAAACCTGGTATGATAAGAAAGCCAGAATTAGATCATTCAAGCCAGGAGATAAGGTACTTGTTCTTTTTCGCTGTGCAAACAAATCCTCTGCAGGCTAGGTTCCATGATCCCTATGACATTGTGTCTAAGGTCAATGATGTGGATTATTTAGTCAAAATACCAGATAGAAGAAGGCCAATGCAGCTTTGTCACGTAAACATGCTTAAGTGTATCATGGAAAGCAGACTGCAGCTGTGCTGGTTGCTGTAAATAACGATGGATCCAAGCTCTCTGGAAATATACTAGCTAATCCTACTGAGGCCCATTTTAAACCAAACGTTGTTCAGGCCAGATAGACAAATTCGACTACTTTGGAAAATCTTGATGAGAAACTGGCTCATTTACAGCCACAGCAGTGGCAGGAGATGAAGCAGTTGATCATGAAATTTCAGGATTTGTTTCCTGATGTTCTGAAAAGAACAACAGTAACCTCACATGATGTAGATGTTGGTGATGCCAAACCTATAAAACAATATCCGTATTGCATGAATATTGAAAAATGTAGACTTGCTGATCAAGGAGTTGAGTATATATTAAAAAATAGTATTATTAGGCATTCTACTTCAAATTGGAGCTCATCTTGTGTTATGGTACCCAAACCAGATGGTAGTATCAGATTTTGCATTGATTACAGAAAAGTGAATGCCATAACAAAAACAGATGCTTACCCAATCCCTAGAGTGGATGACTGTGTAGACAAGGTTGGAAAAGCTGAGGTTCTTACAAAAATCAATCTGTTAAAAGGGTATTGGTGGATTCCATTAACGGATTGAGGTAGAGAAATTTCTGCATTTGTTACGCCTTCTGGGTTGTATGAATACAATGTTTTGCCATTTGGAATGAAGAATGCTCTGGGAACATTCCAGAGAGTGATTAATTTTGTAATTCAGGGGTTAGAACACACAGATGCATATATTGATGATTTGGTCACAGGGAATGAAACATGGGAAGCCCACATCTCTGCAGTGGAAAGGCTGTTTGACAGGCTTTCAAAGGCCATTCTTACAGTTAACTTAGCTAAGAGTGAACTTGGTCATGCCACTGTGACCTATCTTGGTTATGTTGTAGGTCAAGGCAGGTTGGCTCCTGTTCAGGGAAAAGTTCAGGCAATTTCTGAGGTTCCCATTCCGACCGGTAAAAAAGCTCTTAGGAGATTCCTGGGAATGGTAGGATATTATTGCAAGTTCTGTAAGAACTTTGCTGATATTGCCTTCCCATTGACTAACGTCCTGAAGAAGGATGAAAAATTTGTTTGGACAGAGCCTTGCCAGGAGGCATTTGTTAAATTGAAGGCCATCTTATGTCACCAATCTGTGCTCGGGTCACCTGACATTGCAAAGCCATTTTCCATAGCAGTAGATGCCAGAGGTGGGGTCTCGTCCGGGATCTGAACCCAGCACCCCTCGCACCCCAAGCGAGAATCATACCCCTAGACGGTTTGGGAGCTACAACGCATAACACTTAACTTCTGTTAGGAAAGTAGTTTGTTTAATTTTCTATATTTTGAGTAGATACTAATAAATATAGTGGTTTAACATTAAACTCTGACTCAGTTTGTGGTCTATTGCTGTTGGTGTGTAACACACCTCACTCAGGAAGGAGGTACAGAAGCCTGAAGGCACATTCTTGGCTTTTTAGAGTCTTCCACTCTGCCATACAATTCCTTATTGGACATTGAACCCATGAACACGACCTCACTTTTAAAAATGTATATATTATTGTTTTTGCACTAATTTTAATCTTTAATTGCATATATATTTACTGTTATTTATTTATATATTATCATGTATTGCATTGTACTGCTGCTGTTGCTAAATTAACAAATTTCATGACACGTTCTAGTGATAATACTTCTGATTCGGACTTAATACATTCTGAGTACAAAGTGCAAGCTTGTAGTTGAGCCTTCTTCTGCCGGGATGAACAAGTTCACTTTTGGAAAGATAATGAACTGTAATTTGTCAGCGCCTAGTGTAAAGGCAGAAATCTGAATTTACCATATTTAGCAGTTCGGGATATTTCAATAACTTCTGACTTCTCTGGGAGTCTAAAATGATATTTGAATCACTCACTTTAGCTGAGTGTCCTGTATTACGAATTGTAAATTGATACCTTTGATAAAAGAAAATACTAGTTTGCTAATGGAGCATTTCTACACAGAAAATTTCTTATTGCATAAATTATACTTAATTTGAAGATAGATTTTGGTGCTTAATGAAGAGTAGAAAATTACATTCTGTTAAGGTGTCAAGAGGTTCTAATTTGATCTGCTGTCTACACCAGACTAATTGAACTCATTAGCACTAGCATTTAGGTTGCTACTATTGTCTTGCATATTCCTGTAGGAAAGGACAACTTGCATTTCTACAAGAAGGGGGACTCCTTTGATTTACATGCTGTTATCTGAACAGGTGGATTTTATGTATACTTTAAACAGAGAGACAACTAGAGCAAACAGCAAGACAGGCGAAACACATTTCCTTTAGAACTTTGTTCTTTTTAATTTTGTCAGCACTATTCTACAATGTTTCATTGAGCAGTCATTTTGTTTTGCAAAACTTTTCATTAAGTTCTGAGCTGTTGGTAGGGGTGGAGAGTGAAGGGTCTGTAAAAGTGTTTGTGTCACATTCTTATTCAGTGAGAGAAAGAAATAACTACATTGGCTTTTGTCTTCCAGCAGCCAGTCTCTGCAGAAAGCTGTGGGCAGAAAGGAAGTGGGAGGGCATGGATGGGGAACAGAGGGGTCTGGGCTAAGTCTACACGGCACTGCAGAGCAAAACTGATGATAAATGCAGGATCAAGGCATAGTGGCAGTTACTAGGAATCATGACACAGCCAAACATGATTTGCAGCATGTTGCAACTGTGAATGTAATTCCATTCTGTTCTTGTCAATGCAAGGCTCTTCTACTGGAGTGCAGAAGATTACGTATTGAGCCTGTAATGATCTGCATCTGAGAGATAGCAATGTGAATGATGGATAAAAGATTTTCTGCTTGTAAATGAACACATAACAACTTCCTGAAAATTTCTCTCTTCTACCTCTTCTTCATTGCCAGATCCATGAATTATTGTCCAAATCATTTGTTCTCTTTCAGGTCAATGGCAAAGCAAGAATCATGACATTTTTCAGAGGTAGCTATAAATCACAAGATTACAAAACCAATACTCTAGCAGTTGAAATAATCTATCCAGTATTTACAGAAAAGTTGAAATCTACTAAACTAAATCTGGATTCTAAAGAATTTATGTTTTAATGTCAGTTCTTAATTTACTCAGAAGTTAACCCACTGCAAGTATTATGTGAATGCCCCAACTTTGGAAAAAATCATATTCTCAAAACAAAACTGCAAAAGTTGTGACAGCCCAAGAGTAGTTGCTGGTATTTTAAATATAAACAGAACATGCTCGAATTATGCAACAGGTCTGTCAATATAAATGGAACTTCATGGAAGCTTTCTGAATTGCTAAGTATTTCTTGGATTTTAGTTTTATATTTCAGATTTCTAGCTCCATTTTAATTTGCTCTTGTGTTGATGCTTTAAAATTGTTTGAAATTATGACTGTCAGATTGCTTGCACGCACGATTTTTGTAACTGATTTAGAAAAGGTTTAAAAGATGCCAAAAGAGAGGTCAATCCTTAAGTGAATACAGAACACTAACTGACATACTTGGTTGGTTTGACTAGAAAAAAACTGTTTAAAATAGGCATGGATGAATTCTGCCCATGAAATGGACAAACAGTGGGCAATGGTACACCTAGTTTTTTTTGTAAATATTGACATTTCCATTTCTCTTTTTAGCATGAGTATTAACAACAGTTACTTTTTTTAGAAGTTAATATTGATCAATAAACATTTAGTAATGCCATTTTGTAGTGAAGTTTGTAAAAGCAAGAAACAACTATTGTTCTGTGTAGTAGAACAAATTCATTCATCCCTATGACACATTTACAGGGCTATGGTGGATAATCACTCTGGTTAAATTATATCATTGTCTTTTGACTACCTAATATTCTACATCTAAACAATAATACAAGTTGGGATATGAAATATAGATATTATTGGTCACTCACTGTGTGACATATTAAAAAACAACATTGAGGAGATATGAAATGTATCAATCAACTGGGTAAATTATTCACAGATTCAAAAACATTACTATTTTTAAAAAAAAAGTAAAACTTGCATTTGAAATTCCCAACTGATACTAACCTTTTCATTTTGGCATACTATTATTCAGTCCTGGCACATACTTAAGTTTGTCTCAGAAACAATTCGAGACGTCTCAGTCATTTTATTACAATAAATCAAGCTAAATTTAACAAACAGTGTTTACTGTATATTAAAATGTATAAAATGATTAACATCAGGTAAAAATATTTGCATTTTTTCCCTAAGATGTTAATGCAGTTCTACAAAATTTAAGCCAGATTAGGTCTTGATTTTGTAAAACTGTGCAATTCAGAAATTAACACTAAATTGTCATATGCATGACAAATTGCTGAGGCCAGTTCCTGAGTATATGGAACTGCTGCAGTGGCAACGAGATGCACATGTAATGAGGAATGGCGCAAGATCTTTTTGGAATGGAATATATTGTGATCTTTTAAATTTTTAATGTAACCCCAAACATAGAGCAATTATATTTAAATATTTTATAATTTCATATACAGGAAAGAAAAGTTAGTAATTCTACATCATAAAATTTGTCCTTCATAGTCTTTTGCTTACTTTGAAGTGAATAATTAACATGTCTTCAGTATTGTTAGAGGTGAAGCATTATTTTGCCTGTTACACATGATTGATGTTGTAGGCTTAGATGGTAAACTGGGTTTTGCATTTATGTGGAAGAGTCTCCTTTCTTGAACATATAGGAGTTGCATTTAAATTTAATCCACATACATATGTTGTTTCCATAATTTATGTAATGGCAATTGATCATATTGAATTGCCTTTGTACAGTACCATAACACAATCTATTGAAGTCCATATCAGGAATCTCAGCCAGGGATAGCTGTGCTTCATGCTGAGGTCATTGTGTATTTCATTTTGAATACGAAAAACCCGTTCTCACCTTCTGTATTGTGAATACGGCCACAAAACATGCAGTATACCCTTGTATGATTGAATCAACCCTAAAATAAACAACTAAATTATCAACGTGAAGTAAGGAGTTTATGGGGGTTTTTTTAAATAAAGGAAATGAATTAAAAACAATATAACTTACTCCTTTGTGTAAGTGTTTTATTATGACTCCACTATAGATAATTATGCTGTAAACAATGGGTGGTGCACATGAACAGGTTCTAATGAGACTGATTTGTGCTGAGGGGTGTACCTTGCTGTTCTGTTTACAAGATGTCAGGACTGATGCACAGTGGAAGCATAAGGACAGCTGCAACCAGGGTTCTAATGGGCAGGAAGGAAATCAACACCAGTGATTATTTATGAACATTAAGGCCTCTCCAAATTGTCGCTTTAAGGGAGAAACATGATAAGCTTTGTGTTGATTGAATCCTATAACTCTACACTGAGCCTTCAAGATGTGATGCCCTCAAATAGCTGTCTACTCAGAGTTCATTCAGAAATTTCAAAGATGATGATTAAAGTTTGAGTATTTCAAAGAAACATTTCATGACACTGTTAGTGACTGCCATTAATTATATAATACAGGTCCTTGTATCTTTCATATAGTGAGCATCTGCTGTGAGCTATGCTGTGATTGTCAGCACCTTTATTCCTTTCAAGAATTTCTTTTTTCCTAATTGGATATTTTCTGTTCTTGTTATTAGTAGAGCATATTACACAAAAGATCCCTCTCCAATTTCCTCCTCAACCATGTTCCTTTTGAAATAAATACTGCACAATCTCATTTTGCCCTCAGAAACCATCCCAGATAAATCACTTTTATAGTTCCAACTCCATCAGACAGGCCAATAGTAATAGTTTTAATATATATGTTAAAATTTGAACTTAAAGTAACATAACAATTAACTCATTAAATTTAAATTTAACCCACAGCTTTTCACACAATGCATATTTGACATAGTTTACTGGCCAATTCATGATCCTGCCTCCATTGTGCACACAGAAAGCACAACTGTGCCATGAAAATTAATGGACAGAAAATTGTTGTGAGCCTTTGCTGAAATTCCTGGCAGCTAAAGCTGTGCTCTTGGATTTCTAAGATTATCCACATGAGTAAGTCCACCTGCTTTGATTGTGAATGTGAAAATGATGGCATCAATTACTTTTTTTGGCTACTGGTTCCTTCCAGACACAAATTTTTTTTTGTTTTCAGACATTGCACTAGTTGCAATGTTCACAAGTATTCATAGCACTGTTTTGAAAGGTCCATGGATTTGTCTAATTCCACTACAGTGGAGACAAAGCAGAGATTTAAAAAAGATTTTTTTGGAATGTGACTGACTGCACACATAGTAATGGGGATATAAGAATTTAGCCAACAATGTAAATGAATTACAAGAATTTTATTTTGGTAATAATGCACGAGAATGATTCTGGTGTATACATAATATCTCTGGTCATTATAGGGCACTGTTAGCTTATTAATTTGCTATCCCTGAACTTCCTGAATGAAAAAATATTTGCAAAACACGTAATGGTAATTGAGTATACTGTAGCCATGCTCTAACACCATCAATTGTAAAATTACCAATTACTGTATTTGGAGAATTTGGATACTCCAAATGCTTGTGTCCTTTTTTATGTATGTTTTTGAAATTTTAATAATTTTATTACCTTGTATATTGCAGGACTATTTTTCTTCTTTAAGAATAATCTTTTAATTGAGTGTTAGTTTATGCTGACAAGGCCACTACTTACTGCCCATCCCCAACTTCCTCTGAACTGGGTTCCTGGTAACATAGTAGTTAGCACAACACTTTACAGTATAGCACTGGCAATAAAGCAGCCAACTACATCAATCCTATTTTTCCTTGAGCTTCCCCATCAAAATCACCATTCCCATATGTCCTGCAAACCGTTACACAAAGGACATGAGGGAGGAAGCCCAGTGGTGTATCTGAGGTATGGCACGTGTCCTGGATGCCACTTGAAGGGGGGCGCCACTGAGCAGTTTCTATTAAAATCAGATAAGCCATCCTCGGATAGTGAAAAAAGAATTTTCTTCAGATGTATGATCGGTCTTTGATTATCATGGGTGGGAAGCACCAGGATGGCCTTATTTCAGAGCATTGTGTAAGAAGACCATGAAAAGTTTCTTCATGAAGAAGAAAAAAAGTGGAGCTGAAGGACGGAAGAGACGAGAGGTGGGGGAAGCCAGAAGTCGAGCAAGTTCTTCATGCCCTTTTTTGAAAAGCCCGGAACAAGTAGTTGGACATGTTCCATGGAGTCGCCTGCACCTCCTACAAGTTTGTTAGAATCCGAAGGTGGATCAAGTACAAATGCGTCACAAGCCAGGGAAGTCAAGTCAATTAAATCCAAGTATGATGAGATTAAGAGTGAGGCTGCCACAAAGAATGTGGCCATGGCAGGGGGGAAGACGATGGTGGTGGTGGTGATGTTGAGCTTATTGACAAGATTTTACCTGATGAGATTGAACCTGACAACACTGAGCCCAGAGAACTGGATGGTGTCAAAGTGTCTCAAATTGTCATACCAGAAGTGATTGAGCAGCATGACATTGGACTTCTGAAGTTCGACAAGGATACTGGAAAAGCAATTCTGCCTTGACACATTGAGAACAGAAATAATAAAGCTGGGTTCAAAGTATTTCCAGAACAGTGAGGGGCCTTCCCTACCAACAAATAACCGCTCAATGAACAAAATTTGGTTCAAGAGGAAATTGGAAAATGATCATGGTGAGGAAGTGACTCGCTCATGGCTGGTCTATTCCCCTTCTAAAAAGTCTGCATTTTATAGCTGTTGTTTTCTCTATCAGACCATCAATCTTCATTGGAGCAAGAAAATGGATTCAACCAGTGGAAAGCACCTGAGAGGATTAGCATTCATGAAAATTTCAAGAATCATCAAGAATGCTTCACACAGTGGAAAGAAATGGAAAGAAATTTAGCTGGAAACAGAGAAGTTATTGACGTGGTATTTCAGTTACAGATTGAGAGGTAAAGCAGAAGTGGTGTGATATCTTGATGAGAATCCTTCACTGCATAAAATTCCTTGTGACTCAGAACCTGGCTTTGCAAGGACACGGAGCTACTTCAGCTAGAAGATGACTCCAATGTGGGAAATTTCCTTGGCTTACTGAAACTACTGGCCATCTTTGACCCTGTCGTAAAAGAACTCCTCACTCAGTTGGAAAGTCATCCTGGATCCACATTTTATCTTTTACCGAGTGTCCAGAACAAATTCATCCATGTGATGGCATCCACTGTTGCCAGAGTTTACTGAGAAGCATTTGAAAAGCCAAGTACTATGGTCTTATGTTCGACCTGACTCCTGATCAGGCACACTGTGAGCAGATGTCAGAAGTAGTGAGTTATGTGGAAGTTGATTTTGAGGGGGAAACAGTCCGTGTTGGAGAGTCCTTCCTTGGTTTTATCCAGATAAGCAGAAGGATGCTGAGAGTTTGGTTGAAGACATCTTGAAACAGCTAGAGAAGGATGAAATGGAGCTACAAGATTATCGGTCACAGTGCTATGACAACACTGCTGTAATGGCTGGACACAAAAGTGATGTTCATCAAAGAATAAGTGAGAAAAACAACCTGGCAGTGTTTGTGAATTGCGACAATCATTCACTCAACTTGGTGGGTGTACATGCAGCCAAGCAGAATACAATGATAGTTACGTTTTTTGGAACCATCGAAGCTCTCTACATGTTTTTCTCTTGTTCAACACAAATCCTGGAAAAACTCAAAAATGCCATGCCTGTGGTTGTTTAAGTCGGAGTCCGAAACCAGAAACCAGGTGGAGTGCAAGGACAGAAGCAGTGAAGCCCGTCAACGAGTACCTTGAGGAGATACTTCAAGTTCTCCAGGACATGATAAACAATGAAAATGAGACCAGTGAGACAAGAAGTGATGCAAGGCAGCTGTACAAGTGCATGTTGAGTTACAATTTTCTGATTTTGCTAGGATTTTGGAACAAAGTACTCATTCGCATTGACCATATTCAAAAGAGGCTGCAGGATCCTAGCATGAACTTCCACGATGCTGCCCTGGATTTGAAAGCCCTCCAAGATCACTTTTATGATGATAGAGAAGTGTTGGTCAGTAAGTTACTTGAAGAAGGAGTCGGTCTCTGACAAGAATGGAATATTGAAGTTGAAAGATGTCAGAGACGAAAGAAATGAATGGCTGATGAGAACTCGAGAGATGCTGGGTCAACAACTAAGAACAAAATGGAAAGAGTCATGAAGGGAACACTCAACTGTCTTCACAGAGAAATGGATGAAAGGTTCACTCGTTTGCACGACACTGACACCAAGTTTGGGTTCCTTCTCGATCTCAAGGGACTCTTGTTATGGCACTGACAGTAACGACCTAAAGAAGAAGTGTGAAAATTTGGGCAAATTGTACAGCTCTGATGTTGATGGACAGCAGCTATATGAAGAAATTTTGGATTGCAGACTGTTGCTATCAAGGCAGGTCCACATGAAAATATCAATATCTGAAGAGCTTCTTGAATTCATTGTTCAGTATGGAGATGAGCGCATCCTCCCCAATCTTTGCATTGCTATTCTGATAATGCTAACCACCGCAGTTTCCATCGCCAGCTGTGAGAGATCATTCAGCAAGTTAAAACTAATACCTTCGTATTTGAGAGCTTGCATGGGTTAAGGCAGACTCTGTGATCTTGCTCTGCTGAACGTAGAAAGAGAAGAAACTGAAAAAACTGACTTTGATCACATCATAGATCAATTTGCATCAGTGAAAGCAAGGAAGGTACAGTTATAATTTTCATGTAGTGCCATAATTTGTTAATGAAAAGATTAACGAGCTTGACTTGTATTTTTGAGCTGATATTATGGTAAAGTTATCTAAAAGATGGGTGTCAGATGTTTGGACAGGGGCACAATTTCAGTGCTTGCCATTGGCGATATTTTCCATAGATACACCCCTGAGGAAGCCAGACCTCCTATGCAGTAACATGGAGTGTGTGCAAATTCCACACAGACAGCACTGAAGGTTGAGATTGAATCTGGATCTGTGGAGCTATAATCGTTAAACACTGTATCATACTTGGTATAGATAGTAGTTTTCTTTGAACATCTTTAGCGGAACTGTTGGGAAAGTCACATCTAGATGAGCTTTGAAGACAGCTCATATGCAGCCATTTTGAGTAGCTTGAGGAAATGTGCCAGGCTAGTAGGCTGAATGGAGCTAACAGACATGTGTCAATTAAGAAAGGAAAAGTTTATGATTCAGATTGTCTTAAATGCCCAAGCAGACACAGCCAAATGATTGTCTAGAATTTAGATGATCGTGCATCATTTTCCTTTGAGTAGCATGCACACAATGAGCCAAGGCTCTTCCTTTTGTCCTGTAAAATTTTGTAATTCCATGATGGAATTAATCTGATGACCAATTTAGACAAACATTCAGTAATGTAAACTTGCCTCACTACCATAGTAGATGGCATCTCCTTTCCAAGGTTTATCAGTCATCATGTTATCTGCATATTTGTTCTTTACAGAAAGAATAACTTGAATTTTAAAGCACCATCCACAGCACAAAGTATACCAAAGCTGCCAGTAGAAGGGTTAAGGACTGAGTAATAAATACAAATAAATTGTAGGGAATGATTTAAACTGTGGGTGAAAAGATAGGTTTTAAGAGAATTTTTACATTGGGAGTAGGAGGAAGAATGCTGGCTGAAAATTTGGGCCATAAAGTGGGAATGAGAACTCCACCAGAATGTATATACCGTATTTATCATAAATTTTAGATATTGCGAGGAATAGTTAAAACTCCTTTCTGAATCAGGTAGTGAACTGTGGGGCTTTTTTTTAAACTGAAGTGCTCAGAAATTGAAAATCTAGAGAGTTCCAATGGCTCATTTCCGGTAGGTAGGATTGTGGATTTGATATATCGGACTGTTAATTAGATTATTACACCAGTATCATCTTTGTAAATATCTTCTATTTTAAACTTTTTATTCTGTGCTACAACTTTAAAATGTGTCATTTTACTGAGATAGAAGTAAAAGTGTAGGGACTAATACTTCTCTTTTACCTCTGTGAATTGTTTGTATACACTTAAGCTCTATCCTGCTCATCACCTTTTCCTTTGCGAAGGCCTTCAGCAATATTTGATCAATGGAGTGAGTATTTCTTTGTTGGCAAGTGAGCACTTATATAACAGGGATGTCAAACCAAATGATGTCTCAGTTTACATCTGCTGGTATCTGACACAGCAATGC
Organism: Hemitrygon akajei; assembly: GCF_048418815.1. Lineage (NCBI taxonomy): Eukaryota > Metazoa > Chordata > Chondrichthyes > Myliobatiformes > Dasyatidae > Hemitrygon > Hemitrygon akajei. The sequence goes on along the minus strand of NC_133129.1, from coordinate 162,078,285 downwards.
AAGCGCTTCTGTTAATTTATGTTGTGTCTTTGAACTCCAGATGGCTTAAGTTCATCAGACAGAAGAAATGAATATATTAATAATATGGTATTACAACACCTTCTTGAACTTTAAAGGGTTAGAAGATTAATGCAGTGCTATAATGTAATTTAACTTTTTACTGTAATTCTTAATGTTAATTAATTTAAATTTATTTCAAAGAACAGCTCCAACTAATTATAAAGAGTATAAACCTTTAAAGGCCCATGTACTGTAGTTATGAGGAAAAAGTTTTTTTCATTTGAAAGTATGTTTTAAAAGCTGTTACATTTAATGTCCTTGGGCCAAATGCCCAAATGTACTTGCATCTATCACTCTCGTTTGGTTAACTTAAAATGTTTCACTTCACTTGTGTGTCTGTGTGGAAAAAATAAAATTTACTTGAAAACTTTGAAGGAGCAGTATTTCTCTGAAGTAACCATTTAGAAAGGCACAGGATTGATCAGGGCAATCAGCACAGATTTATCAAGCGAAGTCTATTTCCAGCGGACATGAGCTTTGTTTTAAAAGGAGAGATAATTAAGTAATGGTGAGGGTAGCACATTTGATATAGTCCATGTGGATTTTAGCAAGGATCTTAACAAGATCCCAGTTGGCATACAGACTAAGATAGTGAAAGTCCAGAGATTCAAGGGGAGTATTGCAAGTGGGAACTAAAACTGATTTTGTGCCAAGAATCAAGGAGTAATGATCAGCTGGTGTTTAATGAACAGATTAATACATGTAGCAGAATCCACAAAAAGTGGGTTTTGCAATAAATGTAGGGTCAAATAATTGAAAACAATCTGGAAAAATTATTTAGAAATGTAAAAAGCTTTATTTTCGTTTAGGATAGTTTTGAAATGTGTCTGTAACAGTAACTTATAATCATTTGTCATAATCCATATGGTTCATTGGTGCCCTTTGGGTCTGGAGATCTGCTATTCTCTTCCAGTTGGGTTTATAAGTAACCCCAGAATCACATATGGTTGACTTTTAACTGCCCTCTGAAGTAACTTAACCAAAATGGCCTGGCAAATCAATTGGATCAAGGGCAATTCAGCACTGTTACAAAGCAGGTGACGTCATATTTAGTGGAATGTAACAGCAGGAAGATCATGTTTGAACTTACAAAATATCAGTTAGACAACAACTAGAGTATTGAAATTACAAACAAGAAAAAATCTGCAGATGCTGGAAATCCAAGCAACACACACAAAATGATGGAGGAACTCAGCAGGCCAGGCGTTACCTATGGAGAAAATTCAGGAAGGATTTACAAGTATTTTAAAAGCTAGTAACTGAGAATCAGGAAGTGTAATTAGTCAGTAGAGCTAGATTTTGGCTGGTTGGACATTAGAGATGTCATGGCATTTTCTTGTATTGTAAACTCTTGTTCAATTTAACAGCCTTCAGTTTTGCCCTGAAGCTGATGCTGATTAGCTTGAAGTTAATACCTGATTTTACTCCTCATGGGAATGTATCTACCTTGGATCCCAAACTCTTTACCCTTTGAAAATTATTCATTTACGTTTGGACTTCTTCAGGATCTGATTCTTTTTAAATAAGTGATGTCAGTTTACCTCAAGGTAAGTATTTTTATACTTAGTTATTCATGTCCTTTCACAATTTAGTTCACTTTCTGAACAATTTAGATTGATGTTAACAACATAAAATTCATTCCTCCAACTGATCAAATTTGTTGTTACCAACAACATTGAATGCAAATATGTACTTGGATGTGAGGTTTTGCAGTTAAATATTGCTCTGAAATCCCAATATTTTCATGCATGAAGGTGGGTTTGTGATAGATGAAGCTTGTATATGATATTGGAATGCCAACAGCTGTACTTCATAGATTAACAGGGATCAATCACAGCAGAAGCTTCCTCCTTCTCATGTTTGAATATTTATGTGTTTATTAAGAGAGGGACTTATGGGCACCTGCTAGCAGCATTGCCCACTGACAGGTCAGATATAGCACAGTTAAATGTGCAGGCAAAGCTTTCTCCAGCTTCAGAACAATACCATATCCTCCCAGAGTGGCACTTCTTTAGCTTCTTAGCATTCTTAGGCTTGCTTGAGTTTGTTACTTTAAACATGTTTTTCCACTAGTTTCTTTCAAACTCTAGGCAGAGGAACTTATTTAATGGAGAAACCCAAATAACTATTTCAGAGATTCAAGATTATTTTGTGAAGAGTAGTTTTGAATCTTGCTCTAGAGGTGAAAAAATAATTTCTTTAAGCAGCTTAATCATCACCATAATTTTTGCCAGAGATTTCTTTACTTTTCTGCAAGTTTTGAGTATATCATATTTTGGATGAAGATGAATTAATTTCACTTATGTGTTTTGCATAAACCCGACGATGAATAGTGACCATAGTATGTGTTTCTCAGCTATCCTGGATCTGTATGAGGAAATGGCATTGGAATCTGTGAATGGATTTGTGGTTGGGGGAGTAGTAAACCTGGAGATTCTATGGAGAGTTGAACAATTGCAAAGAGTCTCTGGAGATTGCAAAGGGATCACGAGTATGCAAAGAATATGAGGACCAGTAGAAGCACTGAGGTATAGAGGGTTCTTGGGGTACAAATTCATAGCTCACTGATAGTGGTAACAGAAATGAATAGGGTGATAAATAAAGACACATGGCGTACTTGCGTATAAAACTTTGGTTAGGCTGCATTTGGAGTGTTGTGTGCAGTTCTGGTCATTGCATTACAGGAAGAATGTGGAGGCTTTGAAGAAGGTGTTGAAGAGGAGGTTGGCTGGAGTTTTAGCTAAAAGGAGTGGCTCAGACTCAGATTGTTTCTTCTAGAGCGTCAGAAGGTGGGGTGATGGTGGGGGTGGGGTGGGGTGAGAAGGTTGGTGACCTGCCAGAAGTATATAATACTGAGAGGTACAGATAGATTAGATAGAGTTTTTTTTCCCCATCAGGTGGGGAAAAAAACTTATCTAATCCATCTGTGTGGCTTAGCTTTAAGGTTAGAGGGGGAAGGTTTATTGGAGATTTACATGGCAGTTTTGTTTTACCTGGACTGTGTTGTCAGGAGAGGTTGTGGAAACTGATACAAAAGTAGTGTTTAAGAGGTATTAGAAAGGCAAGTGAACACACAGGAATTGCAGGGATAGGGCAAGTGAACACACAGGCAGATGGGGTTGTTTTGGATTAGTGTCTTTGTCAGCACAGACTCTTGTGCTGCACTATTCTGTATTCTGTCAGAGTTGTAAACAGCGTTAGAGCAACTGCAGCAGGTTTTCTTGTTGAATTGTCACTGAAAGTGGCAACACAGCTGAATAAGGTGGTGAATTACACTTCCTAATTCCCAGTTACTGGCTCTTCAATTCAGCTCTTCTTAGCCTGTTGAGATCGACAGCAAAAACACTGACCTGACTCTGACAACTCCCACTTTCCTTCAGCTTCTATGTTTCATGAGATCCAAGAAGACTGAACTTCCACTTTAAAAGGCTTTTATGACATAGTCTCTTAGTGTCAAAATCATCAACACACCACCAAAGCGCAGATTATTCCAACACCCCTGTACTTGCCTCAATTAATTTGGAAGTGTATTGTGAATGGGGCAGCATAGAAGCATAAATGCAGTGCTTTATAGCACCAGCTGTGAGATCAGGCTTCAATTCCTGCAGCTGACTGAGGAGCTGCTAAATTCTGTCTGTGACTGTGTTGGATTTTCTCCTCGTGCTCTGGTTTCCTTCCAAAGTTCAAAGTAAGACTTGTATTCAGAGTACATACATGTCACCACATGCAACCCTGAGATTCTTTTTCTCTCCACATTCCAAAGTAGCACAGTCAGGGTTAGTAAGTTGTGGATATGCTATGTTAGTGCCACTTCTGGGCTGCCAAGCACAATCCTCACTGATTTGATGTAAGCGATGCATTTCACTGTATATTTCAATGTACAGGTGACAAATAAAGCTAATTTTTATGATTGTTTTTACGTGAAGCCCTGTGACTGGCCTTCACATTTTTGAAAGGAGAGTTCACTGCAGAACCTGCGCCCTAAGCTAAGACTCAAGTGTTTCCTCTTCTGAGTACAGGAATTGCATTTTTCAACAGAAGTTATTATAATTTAGTTTTATAATGCTAAATATTGATGGATTTCTATGCAAGATAATTTTTTTTCATTCGCCCCCATTTCTTCACACTAGATCAATGTCCATCCTTGATTTGCTTTTTGACTTTGTGGATTTGTAGAACTTTTGACGCTATTTTCAGCATTTCCCTGTCATTCCATTGTACTGAGTTGAAAAAATATGTCTCTTCTACGCATAACTAGATATTGCAAATTTTATTTAAATTTATAAATGCAGTAGTAGATGTGAACAGGAACGTAAGGGGATATTATTTTCAGAGATGAAAATGATCTAGCTCTATAATCACATAATGGAATATTGGTATTCGTACTTTAATGTTTAATTTTCACTATATTAGTTTATCTCCTTGTGTATAGTTAATTCCAGTACCTCTCTAATCTTTGTGAAGAATAACTTGGATATGAAAGAAAATGGAATCATCTTAGGGAAATTAAAGACAGTTTTGTAACTTAAAGTATTGAATATTCTATATTAATTTGCAATTGATATCTTTATTTTCAGGCCAGACTCATGTTTTAACTTACATTGAGGATGCAGTGAGTCAACTACTAGAATATAAGGACGAACATAGTAAAATTGGAATTACCAGGTTCTTCGCTGAATAGTAAGTACAAAAATGTCTCAAAGTATTGATAGATATTGAAACTTCAGTTAATTAAAGTAAATCATTGTGCAACAAAGGTGTTTTAATTTTTGTTCCATTTGGTATATTTGATACATAAGAATTTCATGTTTGCTATGTTCTAACCCATGTAAGCTAACCTGTTAAATATTTTGCAACAAGCAACTAGCATGTAATGATGTACATCAGTTTTTCCTGTGATTATTTCATTGCCCAGACTAAAGGTATTGACACTAATAGTTTGGCTGTGTGAAGGGTACCATATGTTTATCCAGAATATCTTTAGTCCACTTGTTCCCCAGTTTTTGAACAAAATATTTTAACAATTTGATTTTCCTATTTATATTGCTAGATTATTTTATGGAAAATTTAAATATTTCTAATTTGCGGAATACAAATTTTGCAATATATGAAAACTATAGTAGGAAAGGGTAATAGCAGTAGTCTACTATTACTGCAGGACTTGTATGGCCCTGGACAAAGGAAAAATCATTGCTAACACCACCCACCCTGCAAACTACCTCTTCCAAAAGCTCCTTTCTGGAAAGTACTAGAGGGCTATTAAAACATACCAAAAAAAAACAATTTCACGCCATCTTGTAAATTTCTTCTCCTAGGCAGTTAATGTAATCAACCATTCTAGTTACCCCCCCCCCCCCCACCTCTGTCTATCTATAACCTCAGTCACATTTTAAGCCACATTTTGTAATGCTATTTACATTGTAAATACATGTTGGTATCATGCACTTACATGTCTGTACTTCATATTTTATGTAATTCTTTATTCCTTATAATTGTTGAAAGTTGTTGTTTTGTGTTCCATGTTGCACTAACACACCACAGCAAATTCCTAATATATGCAAATATATATAGCAAATACATTTAGCAAATCCTTGATCCTTAAATCTACATATATAAATAATTATCTTTAGCCATATACATTTCCTTTTCCTGTTTTTCTTTCAGTTTCCTTGTTACTCCTTTATTGAAAGTATTAACTCCTTGTTAGTCTTCAGTTCTATGGACACTTTTTCTTGAGTTTCAATCAAGGAACTATACTAGAAAAGCAAACTTTGTTGGTGAGTTGAATTAGGTTATTCAATTACATGGTACCAGATAGCTCTGCATTGTCCTAGACCACATCTCATTCCTCACAATCTAATGCTGGCTCTAAGTTCTAATACAATGACGGTATCAGCAATAACTTTATATTTATTTAATATAGAATATGATCAGAAAACATAAAATCTCTAAATGAAAGAGATCATGTGGCTTCTGATCATAGATTAGGGGCAACTTCAAGTTCAAGCTTTAAAAGAAAGAAAAAAGAAGGGGCATAATTGATTGAAATTGAAGGCTTCATTTTCAAATGTTCCTTTCTAGGTGCCAATCTTTTCAATGGAGCTTTTGCTCTGTCCCCTTACCTGGATTTCTTCCTGAATATCCTACAATAGCTCAATTTTTACTTTTTAATTATGAATTGCAAGAGAATTGAGATATAAGTATATGTCTTTGGTATCATCTGGTTTTGCACAAAAATATTGAAAATCAGAGATTATATTTTTACATCTTATAACTTTAGTGAAAGTCTTTTCCAATACCTAAGTCAACCAGCACACAGCAAACTAAAATACATCGTCCCACAGGCATCAAATCAGCATGAGCAACCACAAACTATATTGATATATAATCTGGAATAGATGCTTTCCTTAGGATGGAAAAACAAATAATAATCCTGTCCTTATTCATGAAAGCTTTTTGGAGCAGGCTAGCAATACAAAGGCTCTGTATGCTGAGATTATCAGTAGATTCTTTATAAATACTGTGCTGGTGTTTTCATGGTAACTAAACTTGGTTATGAATGTTGATTGCAGTTGGGCATAAGTTATTTGGACAAGGAATTAAAAATGTAAACTCAGCAGTAGAAATTCCTTTTTTTAATTGGTCTAAGTAATTGGATTCTGTTCTTAGAACATGGAACAGTGCAGCACAAGGACAAGTCCTTCAGTCCATTATTTTGTGCTGAAATAATTAAACCAGTAATTAAATATCTAACTAAGACTAATCTCTTCTGCCAATACAGTGTCCATATCCTTTCATTATCTATACATTTGTATATCTAAGAGCTTCTTAAATCTCCCTGTCTTATTTGCCTCCACTACCACTTCTAGCAATGCATTCCAGACCCCAGCACTCTGGGTGGGCGGGTAAATAAATAAACAAATAAAAACACTTGCCCTACAAATCTCCTTTAAGCCTAGCCCCCCTCACCTTAAAGGCATGTTCTTTAATATAAGACATTTCAACCCTGAGAAACAATAGTTGTTGTCCAGTCACTTGCCCTACAAATCTCCTTTAAACCTAGCCCCTTCTCACTTTAAAGGCATGTTCTTTAATATAAGACATTTCAACCCTGAGAAACAATAGTTGTTGTCCAGTCTATCTATGCCTCGCATAATCTGATAAGCTTCTATCAGGTCTACTTTTAGACTTTGCTCCTCCAAAGAAAGCACCCAATACTTGTTCAACATTTTCCCCAGCATATGCCCTATAACCCAAGTATAATTTTGGTAAACATGTCCTGCATCCTTTCCAAAGCCCCCACATCCTTCCTATAATGGAGTGACTAGCACTGAATGCAATATTCCAGATGAGGAATTATAACTGGAGTTTTATAAAGTATGCCATATGCCTTCCTTGATACCTCTTGACCTATGCAGCCTTTCTCGGGGAGCTGTGGCTACAAGATCCCTCTGTACATCAATGCTGTTAAGGGTCCTGCAATTAGCAGTGTCCTGCCCCTTTTCATATGATCTCTCAAAGTGTACTACCTCGTGCTTGCTTAATTAAACTCTATCTGCCATTTCTATACCCATATCTGCAATTGATCTATAATCCACAGTATCCTTTCACAATCTTCAACACCATCCAGAATGCAACTAAATTTTGTATCATATACAAACTTACTACCTCGTCCGTCTATATTTTCATCCAAGTCGTTCATAAGTATCACAAACAGCAGAAGTTCCAGCATGGTTTCCTGTGGAACACTACTAATCACTGACCTTCAGTCAGAATAAGTCCCATTAACTGCTACACTCTGACTTCCTTTAGCAAACAAATTATGAATCCAAGTGTACAAGTCATCATGCAACTCATGCATCTTAATCTTAAAACCATATGAGCATTAGAAATAAAACCAGAATTAGGCCATTCAACCCATTGAGTCTGCGATGCCCTTCCAACATGGCTGATATATTTACTTTCTCAATCCCATTTTCCTGACTTCTTCCTGAAACCTTTTGACATTCTTACTAATCTAGAACCTATCAGTGTCCGCTTTACATGTACCTAATGATTTGGCTTCCTCAGCTGTCTATGGCAATAAATTCCACAGATTCAGCACCTGCTGACTAAAGAAATGGCTCCTCAGCTCTGTTCTAAAAGTACATCCTTTGATTCTGAGGCTGTGCCGTCTGGTCCTAGACCTCCCCACCATAGGAACCATCCCCTCCACATAAGCTATCAGGGCCTTTCGATATTTGTTACGCTTTAATGACAACCACCCTCATTCTTATAAACTCCAGTGAATACACGCCCAGAGTCATCAAACGCTCCTCATACATTAATCCTTTCATTCCCAGAATCATTCTCGTAAACCTCTTCTGGACCCTCTCCAATCTTTTCTTAGATAACGGCCCAAAACTACACACAATACTCCTAAGTGCTGTCTAACCAATGCTTGATAAGGCTTTAGCATTGCATCCTTGCTTTTACATCCTCAATGTGAACATTACATTTTCCTTCCTTACCACCTGCTCAACCTGCCAATTAACCTTTCAGGAATCCTGTATGATGATTGCCAAGTTTCTTCGCACCTCTGATTTTTAAATTTTCTTATGTTTAGAAAATAGTCTGTGCCTTTATTCCTTCTACCAAAGTGTATAATCATACACTTCCCTACAGTATATTCCATCTGCCACTTGTTTGCCATTCTTCTAATCTGCCCAAGTCCTGCAAACTCCCTTCTTTCTCTGCACTACCTGTCTCTCCCAAACCTGTTCAGAAAGCCATCAAATTGCGTCATCAAAATCATTAAGCTATAATGTGAAAAAGTGTGGTCAGTTTAATCCCAGTCTTTGCCTCCTGCCAGTCAGCCAATCTTCAATCCATGCTTGTATCTTAACTGTAGTACATGGGATCTTGTTAAGCAGCTCATTTGTGTCACTTTCTCCAAGGCCTTCTGAAAACCTAAGTAAAGAATATCCCTAGATTCTCCTTTGTCAATCCTGCCTGTTATTTCCTCAAAGAATTCCAATAGATTTGTAAGGCAAGATTTCCCCTTAAGAAAATCATGCATTTTATCATTTGCCTCCAAGTACCCTGAAACCTTATCCTATAAAATGGATCTTCAGCATCTTCCCAACCACTTGTTTTGTTCTATTGTTCTTCTGTTCCCCATTTTAATATTGTTAGCTAACTCAGACTAACTGGCCTATAATTTCCTTTCTTCTGCCTATCTCCCTTCTTGAAGATGGAGTGACATTTGGAATTTTCCAGTCTGCCAGAATTATGCCAGAATCTAGTGATTCTTGAAAGATTACAGTTAATGCCTCCAGAATCTCTTCATCTACATCTTTCGGATCTTGTGGTGTAGTCCATCTGGTCCCGGGTGACTTATCTACATTAGACCCTTCAGCTTCCCAAGCATCTTCTCCTTGGTTACAGCAACTACTCTCACTTCTCCCCCCAATACTCTTGAATTTCTGGCATACTGCTAGTATCTTCCACAATGAAGACTGACACAAAACACTTATTAAGTTCTTCTAACATTTCTTTGTTCCCTCTTACTGCCTCTCCAGCATGATTTTCCAGTGTTCCAATATCCACTCTCGCCTCTCTTTTACTCTAATATCTGAAAAACAGTTTGTATCCTCTTCCAAATGATTCTGCCATGAGAGACCTTGGGCATAGATCTACCTTTATTGATCACCTTCATTACCTCTTTGTAAAACTCAATCAACTTAGTAGGACATGATCTGTATTGCACAAAGACGTGCTTTTCTTACTGCTCATAGATCCTATCCATAAAGGTTTCTTCTGTTCTGCTGTTCTTTTGACCCCTATTTTAACATTGTTAGTATTACTGACATTACTGATTGTTTATAAGTGTAATTTATATATTATCATGAGATTTGTGTTATTGATTTAAATTGACATGTTTATACAATACTTTGGGAATGGTTCCTTGAATCCTTCAAAGACATTGCCATGAAATTCCATTGACATGCCATCTAGTACCTCATGTAGCCATAACATACAGCAGCATTATTTGTTGAGTGAGATAATTTATGTTAAAAAGAATAGCTTGATTGTTACACTTCTTCAGTTATAAATTTAGGATTAATGTACTGAGGTTTCAGAATGTATCTTGTAAGATGGTGGAAGTCGTTACCTATTCAGAATAGTTAATCCAAGATCTGAATGTTAATCCATGCATGAAGATGGAGGAGATCTTAATTGAGGGGTTTGCATCTGTATTTACTCAGAGAGACGCAGAGTACAGAAGTGAGGCAAAGCAGCATCGACTTCATGGGCTCTATACAAATTACAGAGGATAATGTGTTTTCTGTCTAGAGGCAAATTAGGGTGGATAAATCCCCAGGGCATAACAAGGTGTTCCTTCTGACCCTGTGGGAGGCAAGTGTAGATATTGCAGGGGCCCCAGCAGAGATGCATACGTCATGCTTGGCGGAAGGTGAGGTACCAGAGGATTGGAGGACAGCTAATCTTGTTCCACTGTTTAAGTAAGGCTCTAAGAATAAATCAGGAAATTATAGCCCTTTGAACCTAATATCAGCAGTGGGAAAATTATTGGAAGGTATTGTAAGGGACTGGATATATGAGTATTTGGATAGGGATAGTCAGCATGGCTTTGTGTGTGGTAGGTTGTGTCTAAACAATCTAATAGAGTTTTGCAGGGAAGTTACCAGCAAAATGGATGAAGGCATTCAGTGGATGTTATCTGTGTGGACTTTAGTAATGCATTTGACAAGGTCCCGAATGGGAGGTTGGTCAAGAAGTTCAGTTCCTCATCATTCAAGATGAGATAGTAAATTGGAGTAGACATTGGCTTTGAGGAGTAAGCCAGCGCATGGTTGTAGATAGTTGCTTCCCTGATTGGGCCTCTGAATAGTGGAGTGCCACAGGGATCAGTGCTAGGTCTACTCTTGTTTGATATCTATATGAATTATCTAGATGATGATGTGGTTAACTGGATCAGCAAATTTGCAGATGACACCAGGACTGGGGGTGTAGTGGGCAGCAAGGAAGACTATCAGAGCTTGCAGTGAGATCTGGACCAACTGGAAAAATGGGGTGAAAAATGGCAGATGGAATTTAGTGTAGAGAAGTGTGAGGTGTTCTCCTTGGTAGGACCAACCAAGGTAAATCTTACACAGTGAGCAGTACGGCACTGAGGAGTGTGGTGGAACAAAGGGATCTGGGAATACAGGTCCATAATTCATTGAAAGTAGTATCATAGGTTGATAGGGTCAAAAAGAAAGCTTTTGGCACATTGCCTTCATAAATAAAGTGTTGAGTACAGGAGGTGGGATGTAATGTTGAAGTTTTATAAGACGTTGGTGAGGCCTAATTTGTAGTATTGTGTGCAGTTTTGTTCACCTAGCTACAGGTAATATGTAAATAAGGCTGAAAGAGTACAGAGAAAATTTACAAGGATGTTGCTGGGTCTGGAGGACCTGAGTTATAAGATTGAATATGCTGGAACTTTATTCCTAGGAACATAGAAGATTGAGGGGAGATTTGATAGAGGTATACAAAAGTGTGAGGTGTATATATAGGGTAACTGCAAGCAGGCTTTTTCCACTCAGGTTGGGTGGAACTAGAACTAGAGGTCATGGGTTAAGGGTGAAAAGTTTAAAGGAAACATGAAGGGAAATTTCTTCACTCAGAGGGTCGGGAGAGTGTGGTACGAGCTGCCAATGCAAGTGGTGCATGTGAGCTCAATTTCAATATTTAAGTGAAGTTTGGATGCATGTAAAGGGTATGGAGGGCTATGGTTCTGGTGCAGATTGATGGGAGTAGGTAGTTTAAATGGTTTGGCATGAACTAGTTGGGCTGAAGGGCCTGTTTTTGTGTTGTCCTTTTCTATCACTCTATGACGCTAAAGTCATAAATATACCATACATGATAATTCTAGTCATTCCAGAATTGAAGCTAGCAATTGCAGCCAGGGAGTAGGAAATTTGGAATCTCTTTTTGTGCCTTTGTTTTGAAACCTTGAGAGAAGGCATCTAATTCTTTTATTGCTGAAGCATTTGAACAATTATGGATAGTTGACATTAAAAACAGGATTTTTGCATCTAAAATGAATGGTCACATTTCTGTGCAACTTAAATAATGCCATTAGTTCAACTCTTCAGTATTAGAGGGAAATATACAATCAAATAATCTTGATTTTAAAATGTAATGTTTCTTGTACACAGTTGCCACAAACTTAAGAGATTCTGAGTTTTCCGTGTAATTGAAAGGATATCTTTGTACAAACAAGAAGAAGACAGTTGTGGTGAAAATGCTAAATATTCAGTGTATTTATTGAAGTTACTTGAAAATAAGTGGAATAAGCATTGGCTAAAGTTTATATTATTCTGCAGTTAAGTATACATGGATTGTAGTAAATAGAATGATGAATAATGGCTTATTGGTGTGTTTATTAAACAATCATTGTCCTTAGTCAAACAAGTTTCAGAAGAGACATGGTTTTGAAAGGAAATGAGCGGATAACCTTTTATTTATTGTATAATTAATGGGTTTTTTTGTTGCCTACAGCTGTTGAGTGCCTACTTTATTGTACTCAGTGACCTGTGTAAACTGGAGGACGCACGGGCTTGGAGATCACAAAAAAAAATACCTATTAAGTGTATTTGATCACTTGCTGCATGTTATTAACTATCCTTTGGAAATGCATTATAGTCAAATGTCATTTAAAATGATCGAGGAATGGGTTTTACAAATTCAAAAGCAAATCTTAGGCTGATGCTCAATTGGAGCATCTCTAAACATCCAGATGATTTGGAAAAAATAACAGAAAATGCTTTTCTAAATATTACTGGGATTGAAACAAATTACACAAAACTGAAGAATGCACAAAAAACTGTGCTAATTGAACTCTTCATATTTTACCTATTGATAGCGCAAAAAATAACATTGAATAGCATGGAGAGAATGTGTGAAATCTAGCCACTGACTGTAATTTATAGTTCTGAGCGGCTTCATCATAATTCAGTTCCCTTTCCCTCCCATTTTAACTGCATTTCTAGCCACAGTTTGCCATGAATTGAATTTTCAAGCCTCATTTTTGACAGATTTGTCATGACTGACAACAATCAATGTGCATGAGATTTGGGCAAATACCCTTGAGTAATAACAAATCACTATTAAACGATTAGGCAATGGTTAAAAAATGCTTAACTAAATTATTGTTATTTTAGGTTATGTGCCAGAAGGCATTTAGCATTTTTATATAGTGTTGTGGTGACTCACTTCCCAGCGCACTCAAACCGGCTCACAAAGTGGCGCGCGCCGGCATTGAGGCCGGTCCCAAAGAGGGCGCCAAGCCTGCTTCACCAGCAAGGGGAAAAGCCCGCGCACGGGACGGGACTGTGAATACGCGCCCCCTATAGCATTCCCGCCCGGGGAGGGTGGGAACAGGAAGGCTTTAAAGCGAGGCCATGAAGTTTGAATAAACCTCTTTTGCAACTGCAGCTCACTGACTACGTGTCGTTATTTCAACGCTACGTGTAGCACACCGCTACAATTGGTGACCCTGACGACCCGAATCATATTTGGACCGGAGATGAATGACGCCGCATCTGTTGATGCAGTTTCGTTAAAACTGCCAAGCTTCTGGACGCTGCGACCTCACCTATGGTTCCAGCAAGCAGAAGCCCAATTCCACATTCGGTAGATAACCTCGGATGCCACACGTTACTACTACGTGGTGAGCTCCCTCGACCAGGAGACAGCCGCCCAGGTTGAGGAGTTCATACACTCGCCCCCGGAGGACGGCAAATACACAGAATTCAAAGCCCTGCTCATAAGGACTTTCGGACTCTCACGGCGCGAGTGAGCTGCCCGCTTACTACACCTGGATGGTTTGGGGGACAGGCCACTGTTGGCTTTGATGAACGAGATGCTGTCCCTGGCCGGATGTCACAAGCCCTGCCTCATGTTTGAGCAGGCGTTCCTGGAGCAGCTGCCCGAGGACATACGCCTGCTGCTGTCCGATGCGGATTTCAGTGACCCCCGGAAGGTGGTGGCTCGGGCGGACATGCTGTGGAATGCCAAGAAGGAGAGTGGGGCATCCGTTGCACAGATCACCAGGCCACGCTCCCAGCAGCAAACCAGACCAGGCCTGGCCGCAGAGCCCGCTAACCCCAGAGGCAGGAGTGAGGAGACCAACGAACAATGGTGCTTCTACCACCAGCGGTGGGGTGCAGAAGCCCGCCGCTGTAGCCCGCCCTGCAAATTCCCGGGAAACGCCAGGGCCAGCCGCCGCTGATGGCTACGGCAGCTGGCCATCGGGATAGCCTCCTGTATGTCTGGGACAAGCAGTTGGGACGCCGCTTTTTGGTCGACACCGGAGCCGAGATCAGCGTCTTACCTCCGATGAGTTACGACACCTGCAACAGAGAATCGGGTCTCACCCTGAGGGCCGCGAACGGCAGCACAGTAAGGACTTACGGCACCTGTACAGTGTGGCTCCAGCCGGTTCACGTGGGACTTCACACTGGCCGCCGTAGCTCAACTGCTCCTGGGAGCAGATTTTTTGCGAGCTCACAGCCTACTGGTCGACCTGCCAAGGAAGAGACTGGTCCACGCCGGGACCTTTCAAACGTTCCTCCTGGGTGAAGCCCAGTTGTTGGCCCCACACCTAGACTTCATCATGCTGTCCGACAACGACTTCACCAGAGTCCTGGCGGATTTCCCATCGGTTCTGGTACTGCAGTTCATGGCAGCCATGCCCAGACACGGCGTACAGCACCACATCCCGACACAAGGACCAGCCCTCCACGCCCGTGCTCGAAGGCTTCCCCCGGACAAGCTCCAACCGGCGAAGGAGGAGTTCAAGAGGATGGAGGAATTGGGGCTCATACGGCGGTCCGACAACCCATGGGCCTCCCCCCTGCACATGGTGCCCAAAGCAACAGGGGGGCTGGAGATCATGCGGCGACTACCGCAGGCTGAACGAGGTGACAACACCTGACCGCTACCCTGTGCCGCACATTCAGGACTTTGCAGCAAACCTGCACGGCGCACGGATTTTCTCCAAGGTAGACCTCGTCCAGGGATACCATCAAATCCTGATGCATCCGGATGACGTCCCCAAAACGGCTCTCATCACTCCTTTCGGCCTTTTCGAGTTCCTCCGCATGCCATTCGGCCTAAAGAATGCCGCACAGACGTTTCAGCGGTCAATGGACGTGGTGGGATGTGACCTGGACTTCGCTTTCATCTATTTGGACGACATCCTCACAGCCAGCAGCAGTCGTCAGGAGCATCTGTCCCACCTCCGTCAACTCTACGCCCGACTGAGTGAATACGGCCTGACAATCAACCCGGCCAAATGCCAGTTCGGGCTCGACACCATTGACTTCCTGGGCCACAGGATTACTAAAGATGGGGCAACCCCTCTGCCCGCCAAGGTAGGTGCGGTCCGCCATTTCCCCCGACCCAACACGATCAAAGGCCTTCAGGAATTCGTGGGTATGGTAAATTTCTACCACCACTTCCTCCCTACAGCTGCCCGAATCATGCGCCCCCTGTTCGCCCTGATGTCGGGTAAGGGCAAGGACATTACCTGGGACGAGGAGTCCGCCGCCGCTTTCATTAAAACCAAAGAAGCCTTGGCAAACGCCGCGATGCTAGTGCACCCCAGAACGGACGTCCCTACCGCCCTCACAGTGGACGCATCTAACACGGCAGTCCGTGGAGTGCTGGAACAACTCATCGAGGGTCGCTGGCAACCCCTGGCGTTTTTCAGCAAACACCTACAACCACCCGAGCTCAAATATAGTGCTTTCAACCAGGAACTGTTGGCGCTATACCTGGCAATCCGGCATTTCAGGTGGTACTGAGAAGGTAGGCCCTTCACCGCGTTCACGGACCACAAGCCTCTTACCTTTGCGTTCATAAAAGCATCCGACCTCTGGTCGTCCTGCCAGCAGCGACATCTGTCCTACATCTCTGAATACATGACGGATGTCCGGCACGTCTCAGGAAAGGACAATGTCGTGGCGGATGCCCTCTCCCGCCCTAACATCCAAGCCCTGTCCCAGGGAAAAGACTATGAAGCACTGGCGGAGGCGCAGCAGACAGACGAGGAGATCCCTAGTTACAGGACTGCAGTCTCCGGTTTGCAGCTCCAGGACCTCCCCGTAGGCCTAGGTGAGAGGACCCTACTCTGTGACGTCACCACTGGCCAACCCTGCCCCGTCGTCCTGGCAGCCTGGTGGCGGCGCGTTTTCGACTCCATTCACAACTTAGCGCACCCCTCCATCAGGTCAACCGTCTGGATGGTAGCCAACAGGTTTGTTTGGCACGGACTCCGCAAGCAGGTCAGTGAATGGGCCAAAACGTGCATGCACTGCCAAACAGCCAAGGTGCAGCGGTACACCAAAGCTCTGCCGCAGCAGTTCCACCCCACCCGCCGGCATTTCGACTACGTTCATGTGGATATCGTGGGCCCCCTGCCAGTGTCGCAAGGAGCGTGGCACCTCCTGACTATTGTGGACCGGTTCACAAGATGGCCAGAGGCAGTCCCGCTCACTGACACCGCCTCCGAATCTTGCGCCCGAGCACGGATTGCAACCTGGGTATCTCACTTTGGTGTACCGGCCCACATTACCTCCGACAGAGGCGCCCAGTTCACCTCCAGCCTGTGGTCAGCTATGGCCAGCCTTTTGGGGACACAGCTGCACCACACAACTGCCTACCACCTACAGTCGAACAGACTAGTGGAGCGTTTCCACCGTCACCTGAAGTCGGCTCTCATGGCCCGCCTCAAAGGGCCTAACTGGGTGGACGAGCTTCCCTGGGTCCTGCTCAGAATCCGCACAGCGCCCAGAGAGGATCTGCACACCTCGTCGGCCGAGTTGGTGTACAGCGCACCCCTGGTCGTCCCAGGAGAGTTCATACCAGCCCCAAGGGGGCAAGAGGAAGAACCCGCAGCAGTCCTGGGTAGACTACGCGAGAGGCTCGGTAACCTGGCCCCTATACCCACTTCGCAGCATGGGCAGAACCCGACCTGCGTACCCGAAGACCTGCAAAACTGTAAGTTCGTTTTTGTATGATGGGGCACTGCTACAGTGGCCCTACAAGGGGCCGTTTACAGTGATCAGAAACAACGGGTCCACATTCGTGCTGGACATTGGGGGGAAAGAGGAGGTTTTCACAGTGGACCGACTCAAACCGGCCCATGTGGACTTGGCGCAGCCGGTCGAGATTCAGGCACTGCAACACAGAGGCAGACCTGCCAAACAGAGTACAACCCAGACTGAGGACATTGGGGGGTGTATCGCCGGTTCTGGGGGGGGGGGGGGGGGGTTATGTGGCGACCCACTTCCCAGCGCACTCGAACCGTCTCACAATGTGGTGCATTGAGGCCGGTCCCAAAGAGGGCACCAAGTCTGCTTCACCAGCAAGGGGAAGAGCCCGCGCGTGGGACGGGACTGTGAATACGCGCCCCCTACAGCATTCCCGCCCAGGGAGGGCGGGAACAAGAAGGCTTTAAAGCGAGGCCGCGAAGTTTGAATAAACCTCTTTTGCAACTGCAGCTCACCGACTACGTGTCGTTATTTCAGCGCTGCGTGTAGCACACCGCTACAGTGTTGGGAAAAAGGCCAAATCATTTTGGCATAGATTTAATATTTTGAATTTCTATTACAGATTCTGAAGCATCCAGCCTGTATGCAAGAAATTGGTGTCGTGACTGACCCTAAAATTATCTTCAGTCCTCTAACCATCTCAAAGACCACTTATTTCTATTTCTGATCAATTGTCTGATGTTTCTTGTTGCTGTTATTTCTAGAGTTGTTTATTCTGAAGCACTTCAGGTCAGCTTTCCTAATGCCATATTTCATAACCTTGCGGTTATCCAAAACTCTCCTTCTCTCTTTCTAAAGCAGATGATGCAGATACTTAAAATCTGAAATATAGCAGAAATATTGAGCAAGTCAGGCAGCATTGAAAGAGTCAAAAAGTAGAGAAAATGTATACAGTTGATGAGGAAATGCACACTGCCTACTGACTGTTGCTCTTCACTGTCGCTATCCACTAACTTAACATCTGGAGAGTTTGTCAACTGAGGCTATATGGGTGGAAATGAGGAATGAAAAAAAGAATTCTGTTATAGACTACCCAATAGTCAGCGAGATTTAGAGGAGCAAATTTGTCGAGAGATTGCAGACTGTTGAAAGAAACAAGGTTAGAGTGGTAGATGATTCTAACTTTCCACATATAGATTGGCACTCCCATACTGTAAAGGACTGGATGTGAAAGAGGTTATCAAATGTGTTCAGGTAGATTTCCTTAATCAGTATGTAGAAGTTCCAACTAGAGAGAGTGTGATACTGGATCTCTTATTAGGGAATGAGTCAGAGCAAGTGACAGAAGTTTGTGTAGGGGAAACACTATGCATCTAGTGACCATCATGCCCTTAGTTTCAATGTGTTACGGAAAATAGTATGCCGGGTCCTCACTCTGAGATCCTAAATTGGAGAAAGACCAATTTTGATGGCATTAGGAAGGATCTGGCAAGTGTGGATTGGGACTGGTTGTTTTCAGGCAGATGTGTATTTGGTAAGTAGGATGTCTTAAAAAGTGAAATATTGAGAGTACAGAGTTTATATGTACTTGGGCAGCAGAATAAAAGGCAAAGATAAGAGGAACCTTGGTTTTCGAGAGATATTGAGGTCCTGGTTAAGAAGGAGGAGGTACATAGCAGGTATAGGCAGGAAGGACCAAATGAAGTACTTGATAAGTATAAGAAATGTAAGAGAACGCTTAAGCGGGAAATCAGGAGAGCTAAATGAAGGCATAATGTTGCATTAGTAGAGAAAGTGAAGGAGGGCTAACCTGGTCCCAACATATTAATGCAGTTATGAAGAAGGCAAGACAGCGGCTATTCTTCATTAGGAGTTTAAAGAGATTTGGTATGTCAACAAATACACTCAAAAACTTATATAGATGTACTGTGGAGAGTATTCTGACAGGCTGCATCATTGTCTGGTATGGAGGGGCTGCTGCACAGGGCCAGAAGAAGCTACAGAGGGTTGTAAATTTAGTTGGCTCCATCTTGGGTACTAGCCTACCAAGTACCCAGGACATCTTCAAGGAGCGGCGTCTCAGAAACGCAGCCTCCATTATTAAGGACCTCCAGCACTCAGGACGTGCCCTTAATGTTACTATCAGGTAGGAGGTACCTGAAGCCTGAAGGCACACACTCAGCGATTCAGGAACAGCTTCTTCCCCTCTGCCATCCGATTCCTAAATGGACATTTAACCCATGAACACTACCTCACTTTTTTAATATATATTTCTGTTTTTGCATGATTTTTAGTCTATTCAATATACATATACTGTAATTTATTTATTAATTTTCTTCTATATGATGTATTCCATTGACCTGCTGCTGCTAAGTTAACAAATTTCCCAACACATGCCAGTGATCATAAACCTGATTCTGATTCTGAGAATTCCAAGAGCTTCAACAGATCTATTAAGAACAAAAGGATTGCAGTGACAAAAATTGGTCCTCCTGAAAATGAGTGGTTGTCTATGTATGGAGCTGAGGATGTGGAGATCTTAAATGTTTTTTTTACATCTGTATTTACGCAGGAGAGTTGAGGACCTGAGTTATAGGGAAGGGGTGAGAGTGTGGGAAGAACTGCCAGAAGAAGTGGTGGATTTGGGTTTGATTCCAGCATTTAAAAGAAATTTGAATAGGTACATGTATGGGAAGAGTATGTAGAACTATGGTCTGGGTGCAGGTTGATGGGACTAGGCAGATTAATAGTTCAGCATGGAACTAGATAGGTTAAAAGGCCTGTTTCTGTGCTGTAGTTTTCTCTAACTCTATTTGTAGGTCTATGCAGTCTTGAGGTCAGCTTTGAATTACTGGGAAAGTTAGTAAATGTAGTGTGTTCTCCAGACCTGTCATCTGGGGTGTATGGTAAATTCTGTTTGTCATAAGATAATTGCATTGATGTGACACTGCCAAGTAGTAAGTATCAATAGTCTGCAATTTGGGTTGGGAACACTGAAAGTTTTGAAAGTAGGCAGATTTGTGTCTGGTGTGCAGAGTTCTTGCATGTTTTATTTTGTCAGATTTTACAAGCTGAGACTTGCATGTAATTATATCCACAGATAGATTGATGTTGTAACATCGCACCTTTTGTGTCATTACATGCCCGGCTGGTAGCTGTTGTATTTTTATTTTTTGATATATAATATATATATAGTGTGAGAAGACTATACCTCTAAACCTTGCAAGTAACAAGGACTCCGTCTCCGCCGCATCTGCTCTCAGGATGAGGCTTTTCATTCCAGGACGAAGGAGATGTCTTCCTTTTTTAAACAAAGGGGCTTCCCTTCGTCCACCATCAACTCTGCTCTCAAACGCATCTCTCCCATTTCCCGCACATCTGCCCTCACCCCATCCATCCGCCACCCCACTCGGGATAGGGTTCCCCTTGTCCTTACCTACCACCCAACCAGCCTCCAGGTCCAACGTATAATTCTCCGTAACTTCCACCACCTCCAACGGGATCCCACTACCAAGCACATTTTTCCCTCCCCCCCCCACTTCTGCTTTTCGCAGGGATCGCTCCCTACGCGACTCCCTTGTCCACTCGTCCCCCCCCATCCCTTCCCACCGATCTCCCTCCTGGCACTTATCCTTGTAAACGGAACAAGTGCTACACCTGCCCTTACACTTCCTCCCTCACCACCAGTCAGGGCCCCAGACAGTCCTTCCAGGTGAGGCGACACTTCACCTTTGAGTCGGCTGGTGTGGTATACTGTGTCTGATGCTCCCGGTGTGGCCTTTTATATATTGGTGAGACCCGACGCAGACTGGGAGACCGTTTCACTGAACACCTACGCTCGGTCCGCCAGAAAAAGCAGGATCTCCCAGTGGCCACACATTTTAATTCCACGTCCCATTCCCATTCTGATATGTCTATCCATGGCCTTCTCTATTGTCAAAATGAATCCAAACTCAGGTTGGAGGAACAACACCTTATATACCAGCCGGGTAGTCTCCAACCTGATGGCATGAACATTGACTTCCCTAACTTCCGTTAATATCCCTCCTCCCCTTCTTACCCCATCCCTGACATATTTAGTTGTTTGCCTGTTCTCCATCTCCACTGGTGTTCCCCCCCACCTCCTTTCTTTCTCCCAAGGTCTCCTGTCCCATGATCCTTTCCCTTCTCCAGCTCTGTATCACTTTCGCCAATCACCTTTCCAGCTCTTAGCTTCATCCCACCCCCTTCAGTCTTCTCTTATCATTTTGCATTTCCCCCTCCCCCCCCACTACTTTCAAATCTCTTAGTATCTTTCCTTTCAGTTAGTCCTGACGAAGGGTCTCAGCCCAAAACATCGACAGTGCTTCTCCCTATAGATGCTGCCTGGCCTGCTGTGTTCCACCAGCATTTTGTGTGTGTTGTTGTTTGAATTTCCAGCATCTGCAGATTTCCTAGTGTTTGCTCTTTAAAGTAACAAGGATTTTGTGTTCGCATGGTAGCTGTAGGGATATTACCCTGGGACTGTAGTGGATATTAGTTGGAAACAGACCCTGGTATGGAGACAGAAAAGATGAGGGAGGGAAAGGAAGACTCTGAGATGATGTAGGAGAGGGTGCCAAATTAGAGCAAAGATGGCTCTCTTGTTCAGTGTAAGAGCTGTAATGTTGCCCCATTGGAATAGGGATTATGCATAGGATTAAAAAATATGAATTTGACATGGCTACCACTAAGAACTGCACACAAGTTGAACATTTATAGGTTCCTATTCCTACGTGATTACAGCCTTTATTTGGAGATAAGTGAGCAGTGTTAAGAAGGATGTTCCTTGTGTTCCATTCCCCCCCCCCCCCCCCCCCAGGATCTGTACTCTTGTTACCCTGTTCCAACTGACCAACATTTGTTTCGGGTTAAGCAATTTTTGTCAGTTTTAAAATTCTTGGCCTTTTAAAATTCTTCTGTGGCCTTTCATTTTATTATCCCTATAATCTCCCCTAACCCCACATTTCTTCAATTTCTACATGCTCTTTCAAATCAGACCACTATTGGGATGATGCCTTAAGCTGCCTGAAAACGCGTTGAGATAACTTTTTTCATTAAAAGCACTGGATAGAGGCAAGATGTTACTTGTGCTGTCCATCAAGCAGTAACTGCGAGTGGTCTGAAGGAGTCTTGATATAGGGCAAATATAATTTCGTCAACAAATAATTCTCCATCTCTGATTGACAAAGGGGTTTCTACTGTGCATTACAAGGGTACTTTATCTTTAGCATTTAAAGGTTAGGTAAAGACTCAGTTTGGCTCAGTTTGGTGGCAAAGTTGTATAAATACCATAATACTCTGACCAATCTCGCCAATTCTTAAGTTTTCTTACTGAATTGACTCTGTTAATGAATTGAGCAGTCCATAAATATGGAGAAATTGTATATAAAATCCTATAAATTTTGAGCAATATATCATTCCATTCAGCTCATTTTTTGTCTTTTTATTATGTTGTCTTTAGTAGATGCATGCTGATTCTCACTAATTTAAGTGCCTCCATTGGCACAGCAGCCCTTCATCACTAGATACCTCACTTGTTGATGCAACTATCAGTCTATCTGTAATCCTCCTCTTCACCATGTGAGATTCTACCAACAGCACTTGGCCTTCTTCTTGACGATGCTTCAAAATCTTACATGAGACTTACCCTACACATTTTTCAATCACTTGGAGCAACTGTGAAGATATAATTGACCTTGGTACTGCTGAATTACAGATAGAAGAGTGTTTAGTCAAGAATTTCACTCCTTAACCATATTCAGTGACACATGTTCTAAAGAAGATTGTTAGCTCAACAGAAATTTGGGGATTGGCTGCCACATTGCCTTTTAACAAGTTATTAAGGACAAACTTCTGGAATTGAGCAAAAAGATTTTTTTAAAAATTGGAGAATTATAGAGAAGTGAAATCCCAAAATCTTTTAGTTTCTCTTAGAAATATGTATCATAGGAAAGTCCATTTGTGCTAATGGTGATGCTTTTAAAAATCAATCTATTATCTGTACTTAATAGTCTGCAATTTCATTTTTGCTTTTTGTGCATACGTACAGTTCTTTTTTGAAATTTACTTTTGAACCTGCCCCCACTGGTTTTATCAACAGTATGTTTTAGAGTTACGCTGAAAGGTTTGTGGATCCATCTGGTAAGGCAGAAGGACACACATTCCCCTTATCTGTTTCAAAACTTTGTTTATCTGGACAGAAAAGAGGAAGCATTAAACTACTTATCTAGATGTGTGTGTGCCTCCTTCACCATAGCACACCTCCAACTCTGCCTGATCTGTTCGTGATCCAGCCTGTCAGTGAGGCACTGGTAAACTTTCTTCATGCCCTGACTGCTCTATTCCACTGATATATAATGCTGCAATCAGTAGACCAATACATTTGCACCAGCTCATGCCACTGAACCAATAATCACTTGCCACCCCTCTACACGAATTCCCACCCCTGTGTTCATGTAACTATCATGCTCACGGTTGCCAACAAAGCTTCTGCAGCTTGTCACGTATGCCCAAGGCCACAGTGAGCAAGATATTTGACATGCACAAAGATTACTCTTGCAATACATCCAGATTATATTTTTATGCAAAAAATAGAACTTCTGTGCATCTCCCTGAGCAGCTCCTGGGATATTTTGCCAATTACTTTAAATATATTTCCTCTGATTGTTAATAGACTATAAGACATAGGAGCAAAGGACATCTGGCTCATCGAATATGCTCTGCCATTCAATCATGGCTGATCCTTTATTCTATCTCCTCCTCAACCCCAGTCCCAGGCCTTCTCCCTGTAACCTTTGATGCCATGTCCAATCATGAGCCTACCAATCTCTGCCTTAAATTCACCACAATTTGGCTAAAGAAATTTCTCCGCATCTCTGTTTTGAAAGGGCACCCCTCTATCCTGAGGCTGCGCCCTCTTGTCCTAGACTCTCCCACCATGGGGAAACATCCTTCTACCATCTACTCTGTCTCGGTTTTTCAACATTCCAAAGCTTTCAACAAGATTCCCCTTCATCCTTCAGAATTACAGTGAGTATGGACCCAGAGCCATCAAACGTTCCTCATATGATAACCATTTCATTCCTGGAATCATTCTTATAAACCTCCTCTGGACCCTCTCCAATGCCAACACATCTTTTTTCAGATGAAGGGCCTAAAACTGTTCACAATACTCAAGGTGAGGCCTCACCAGTGCCTTATAAAGCCTCAGCATCACATCCTTACTCTTGTATTCCAGACCTCTTGAAATGAATGCTAACATGGCATTTGCCTTCCTCATCACCGACTCAGTCTGCAAGTTAACCTTCAGGGTATTCTGCACAAGGACTCCCAAGTCCCTCTGCATCTCAGGTGCCTGGATTTTCTCCCCATTTAGAAAATAGTCTGCACACTTACTTCTACTACCCAAGTGCATGACCATGCATTTTCCAACATTGTATTTCACTTGCCCCTTTCTTGCCCATTCTCCTAATATGTCCAAGTCCTTCTGCATCCTACCTGATTTCTCAAAGCTACTTGCCGCTTCACCAATCTTTTGTATCATCTGCCAACTTGGCAACAAAGCCATCTATTCCATCATCTAAATAATTGATATACAACATAAAAAGAAGTGGTCCCAACACCGACCCCTGCAGAATATCACTAGTCACTGGCAGCCAATTAGAAAAGGATCCTTTTATTCCCTCTTTCTGCCTTCTACCAATCAGCCAATGCTCTAACCGTGTTCGTAACTTTCCTGTAATACCATGGGCTCTTAACTTGGTAAGCAGCCTCAAGTGTGGCACCTTCTCAAAGGCCTTCTGAAAGTCCAAATATACAACATCCACTGCATCCCCTGTCTATCCTACTTGTAATCTCTTCAGGGAATTCCAACAGGTTCGTCAAGCAGGATTTTCCCTGATAAAAACCATGCTGACTTTGTTCTATTTTACCCTCTTTCACCAAGTACTCAGTCACCTCATCCTTTACAATTGACTCTAACATCTTCCCAACCATTGAGGTCAGGCTAACTGGTCTATAATTTCCTTTCTGCTGCTTTCCTCCTTTCTTAAAGAGTGGAGTGACAATTTGCAATTTTCCAGTCCTCTGGCACCATGCCAGAGTCTAATGATTTTTAAAAGATCATTTCTAATGCCACCACAATCTCTAACGCTACCTCTTTCAGAACCCTAGGGTGCAGTTCATCAGGTCCGGGTGACTTATGTACCTTAAGTCTTTCAACTTTTTGAGCACCTTCTCTCTTGTAACAGAGACTGCACCCACTTCGCTTCCTTCACACACTACAGCATCAGACGTACTGCTAGTGTCTTCCACAGTGAAGAATGACGCAAAATACTCATTTAATTCAGCAGCCATCTCCATGTCCCCCATTATTATTTCTCCTGCCTTATTTTCTGGCAGTCCTATATCCTATATCCACTCTCATTTCTTTTTTTATTTTTAACATACTTGAAAAAAACTTTTACTATCCACTTTGATATTATTTGCTAGCTTGCTTTCGTAGTTTATTTTTCCCTTCTAATGATATTTTTTAGTTTCTCTCTGTAGTTTTTTTTGGAAAACTTCCCAATCCTGTATCTTTCTCCTATTTTTTGCATTGCTGTATGCCCTTTCTTTTGCTTTTACAATAGCTTTGACATGCCTTGTCAGCCACGGTTGTACTATTTTGCCATTTGAGTATTTCTACATTTTTGTAATACACATGTCCTGCACCTTCCTCGTTTTTCCCAGCAGCAGACACCATTGCTGCTCTGCAGACATCCCTTCCAGCAGCTCCTTCTAATTTACATTGGCCAACTCCACTGTAATTACCCTTATTCCACTGAAATACTGCTACATCAGACTTTACTTTCTCCCTATCAAATTTCTGGTTGAACAGAATCATATTGTGATCACTAGTTCCTAATGTTTCTTTTACCTTAAGCTCCCTAATTTCCTCCAGTTCATTACATAGCACCCAATCCAGTATAGCTGATCTCCTGGTAGGCTCAATGACAAACTGCTCTAAAAAGCTATCTTTAGGCATTCAACAAACTCACTCTCTTGAGATCCATTACCAACCTGATTTTCCCAATTGACCTGCATGTTAAAATCTCCCATGACTACCATAACATTGCTCTTTTGACTCGCCTTTTCTATTTCCTGTTGTAACCTGTGGTCCTCCTGCCAGCCACTGTTGGGAGGCCTGTAAATAACTGCCATCAACGTCCTTCTTACCTTTGCAGTTTCTTAACTCAATCCACAAGGATTCAACATCTTCTGACCCTATGTCACATCCTTTTACTGATTTGATGCCATTCTTTACCAGCAGAGCCACACCACCCCCTCTGCCTACCTTCCTAACCCTCTGATATGTGTAACCTTGGACATTCAGCTGCCAATTACAACCATCCTTCAGTCACAATTCATTGATGGCCACAACATCAAACCTGGCAATCTGTAATATTGCAACAAGATCATCCACCTTACTTCTTATACTATGTGCAATTAGGTACACCTTGAGTACCGTATTTGCTGTCCTTTCTGACTCTGTATCCCTAATAGTTTGATACTCAGCTTGTTGGCTGCAATGAAGTCCCATCACCTGCCTGCCCTTCCTGACTATCTGATTGCACGCTATCTTTACTTTTTTACCTTTCATCCTTTCCTGAGTCCCTTCACTCTGGTTCCCACCTCCCTGCCAAGTTAGTTTAAACCCTCCCCAATAGCTCTAACAAATTTGCCCGCGAGAATATTGGTCCCCCTCGGGTTGAGGTGTAACCCATCACTTTTGAACAGGTCGTACCTCCCCCAGAAGAGATCCCAATTATCCAAGAATCTGAAGCCCTGTCCCTGTACCAGCTTCTCAGCCTCGCATTATCTGCCAAATCATCCTGTTTCTACCCTCACTGGCGCATGGCATGGGTAACAATCCAGAAATTACTACCCAGGAGGTCCTGCTTTTCAACTTTCTACCTAGCTCTCTAAATGATCTTTTCAGGACCTCATTGTTTTTCCTTTCTATGTCATTGGTACCAATATCTGGCTGCTCTCCCTCCCTCTCCAAAATGTTGTGGATGTGATCCGAGTTAATCTTCCTGTCACTATGAAAATAATCTTTTTATTTTAAGCATTGAAAACCTTTTATTTTTGACCATTTTCTCTTTGAGCAATTCTGAATTCTCTTGTACTGCACATAATTGGTTCATCATTACCGAAACTATCATCACCACACCCTGCCTTTGGCCTTGACTTCTTGTGTCATCTATGGTGCCCAGAATTGCACAATAGTCCAGCTGAAGCCTGGTATATTCTATGCAGGTTTACCATAACTTTCTTACTTTTGTACTCTGTACCTGCTCTGTCTGAAATTGAATCGCATTTGCAGATCTTATTTGACCTTAAGATAACCTTTGGAATGCCCAGCTCTACATTCCTCTTGGGTGCCTGTGGTTCTCCAATTTTGTCATCATGAGCATCCCTAAATTTAGATGTTCCATAACTGCAAGTTGTGCATGGCATTGCCAATACACTGAATTCTGAAATAACACATCCTCCATTCCTGTTTTCTTCAAACCAGCTTTTTGCCATCTTCCCTATTATCTTAAGATGTACAAATATGCTGGAGGAACTCAGCAGGTCGGGCAGCATCTGTGGAAATGAGCAGTCAACATTTCGGGCCAAGACCCTTCATCAGGACTGAAGACGGAGGGGGCAGGGGCTCTATCAAGAAGGTGGGGGGAGGGTGGGAAGGAGAAGGCTGTTAGGTGCCAGGTGAAAAACCAATCAGAGGAAAGATCAAGGGGTGGGGGAGGGGAAGCTGGGAGGGGATAGGCATGAAAGGTGAAGAAGGAATGTAAGAGGAAAACACTGTGTAGTAGAAGAAGGCAGAATCAAAAGAGAGGTGATAGGCATCTGGAAGAGGAGGCAGAGTGAGACTGGGATGGGGGAAGGGAGAGGGAGGGAATTACCAGAAGTTGGAGAATTCAGTGCTCATGCCAAGGGGCTGGAGACTACCCAGACGGAATATGAGGTGTTGCTCCTCCAACCCAAGTTTGGCCTCATCATTGCAGTAGAGGAGGCCATGTATGGACATATCCAAATGGGAATGTGAAGCAGAGTTGAAGTGGGTGGCAACCGGGAGATCCTGTCTATTGTGACAGACGGAGCGGAGGTGCTCGACGAAGCGGTCCCCCGATCTGTGTCGGGTCTCGCCAATGTAGAGGAGGCCGCACCGGGAGCACCGGATGCAATAGATGACCCCAACAGACTCAAAAGTGAAGTGTTGCCTCACCTGGAAGGACTGTTTGGGGCCCTAAATGATGGTAAGAGAGGAGGTGTAGGGACAGGTGTAGCACTTACACTTGCAGGGATAAGTAACAGATGGGAGATCTGTGGGGAGGGATGTGTGGACCAGGGAGTCGAAGAGGGAACGATCCCTGCGAAAAGCGGAGAGTGGTAGAGAGGGAAAGATGTGCTTAGTGGTGGGGTCCTCTTGAAGGTGGCAGAAGTTGCGGAGGATAATATGCTGGATCTGGAGGCTGGTGGGGTGGTAGGTGAGGACAAGGGGAACACGGTCTCTGTTGTGGTGACAGGAGGATGGGGTGAGGGCCGAAGTGCGAGAGATGGAGGAGATACGGGTGAGGGCATCATTGATGACGGCAGAAGGGAAACCATGAACCTTAAAGAAAGAGGACATTTGAGATGTCCTGGAACAGAAAGCCTCATCCTGGGAGCAGATGCGGCAGAGATGGAGGAACTGGGAATAAGGAATAACATTTTTGCATTTGGCAGGGTGGGAAGAGGTATAGTCAAGATAGTTATGAGAGTCAGTGGGTTTATAGAAGATAGTGGACAGTCTGTCTCCAGAGATGGAGACCGAGAGATCGAGAAAGGGGAGAGAAGTGTCTGAGATGGACCAAGTGAATTTGAGGGTTGGTTGGAAGTTAGAGGCAAAGTTGATGAAATTGATGAGCTCAGCATGGGTGCAGGAAGCAGCACCAATGTAGTCGTCAATGTAGTGAAGGAAAAGTTGCAGAGCAGTACCGGTATAGATTTGGAGCATAGACTGTTCCACATAACCCACGAAGAGGCAGGCATAGCTGTGGCCCATGCAAGTGCCCATAGCTACACCCTTTGTCTGAAGAAAGTGGGAAGAGCCAAAAGAGAAGTTATTAAGTGTGAGTACCAATTCTGCCAACCGGAGGAGTGTGGTGGTGTTGGGGAACTGGTGAGGTCTATTGTCAAGAAAGTAGCGGAGGACTTTGAGGCCTTCTTGATGGGGAATGAAAGTGTATAAGGATTGGACATCCATGGTGAAAATGAAGCGGTCGGGACTGGGGAACTGGAAGTTATTGAAGAGGAATTCCCTATTATCCCCTTGTGTGACTGACCATAAGATGTTTTCTTTATAAACTGAGCAGCATCTTGGGATACTTGGCAACGTAGCTAACACTATGGAAATATACATTCCTGTTATACACTCCATGGCCACTTTATTAGGCACATCTGTACAACTGCTCTTTATTGCAAATTTCTAATCAGCCGATCATGTGTCAGCAACTTAGTGCATAAAGACATGCAGACATGGTCAAGAGATTCAGTTGTTGTTCAGACCAAGCATTAGAATAGGGAGAAATGTGATCTGTGACTTGACCGTGAAGTGGTAGTTGGTGCCAGACAGGATAATTTGAGTATCTCAGAAACTGCAGATCTCCTGGACTCTTCACACATAACAGTCTCTACAGTTTACAGACAACGGTGAGAAAAACAAAAAACATCCAGTTCTGTGGCAAAAATACCTTGTTGATGAGAGAATTCAAAAGATAATGGTCAGACTGGTTCAAGCTAACAGGAAGGTGACAGTAACTCAAATAACAGTGGTGCCAGGAGTGCATCTCTGAATGCATGGCACTTTGAACCTTGAAGTGGATCGTCACAGCAGCGGAAGGTCATGAATATACACTCAGTGGCCACTTTATTAGGTACAAGAGTTACTTGATGAACTGGCCACTGACTGTATATTCTGTTCATTCTTTTTTCCAAATTGCATCTTTGTGCACTTTGCTTCAACGAAGCTGCATCTTCCTTGTCTGCTTGTTTCACTAGTTTGTATACTGTATATCATATAAAATATGTTGCAGTTTTTAATGGTGTTCATTGGCCATTACACAAACTTCAACTATAATCTTTGAAAGTATGCCTCCTGTTTTGAACATTAATAGAGATTAAAATGCAGTGGCTTTAATACCAAGTCCAGAGTGACACCCTGTATGTCTTACTTTGATCTGAAAATCTCTGTTTGCCCTTGGTTTGCTTTGCATTACGTTGTGAAGAAACATTTCATTGCTGTCATCGAAACAACCACAAGTCGATATGAAACCCAATTAAGCTTCCGAAACAACTTACGAAATCTAGTTTGTTGTACATATAAGTTTGTACTTTTTAAATGATGTGTGAAGTAGAAAATTGAAAACCAATGCTGCTTTATTAAGAGAAATTGTAAACATTAGGTCAGATATTGGAAAAGCAGCTCAGAGGCAAATGGAAATAAATAGATTTAAGGTTCTCATGAGAACCAATAAGAATTTTTTAAAAAAGTAGAAACCTCAACCTGACTAATTATTAAGTCCTTGTGTAATCTGAGATTTGTATTAAACTGAATGCTCTTTCTCTCATTTTAATCATTTAAACATTTCTAATTTTGGTTCAGTTATGTTTGCTTTTTACAAGGTATCTTAGTTATGGAAATTGCTGTATTTGAAAAATGGTACTTCTAATGGAAAAGCTCAGTGTGATGTATTTACTTTTAAAATTGTTTATTCATTCTGTAAAGGAGAATTGGGCTGTAATGATTGGTTTTCCTGCTAATGGTTTTTAGCTCAATATATTCTACATATTGATTCCTTGTTCTTAACAGTCTGAAGAATGGGTAGGTTTTTCTTCCCACAGATACTGCCTTGCAAATGCACTAGTTTAATAAATTGCCACTCTTGCCTTTCTTTGTACTTCCTTATAGTTATCTTCAACAGACTTTTTGATACATGATACATATGTATACTATATCGCTCCAACTGTATTTATTGTCAGCATAAGAAACGTGAAAAAATAGGTGCAGGAGAAAGCCATCTAGCCTTTAAAGACTGCTCCATCATTCAATAAGATCATGGCTGATCT
Organism: Hemitrygon akajei; assembly: GCF_048418815.1. Classification (NCBI taxonomy): domain Eukaryota; kingdom Metazoa; phylum Chordata; class Chondrichthyes; order Myliobatiformes; family Dasyatidae; genus Hemitrygon; species Hemitrygon akajei. The sequence continues at coordinate 162,047,005 of NC_133129.1, read as the reverse complement.
CGCCATGAACTCAGCTCCACCTGCCTGCCTTTCCCCCCATATCTCTTAAGTCCTCTGCTATGCTCAAATCTGACTGACAGTGTTTTAAATATTCTCTGTCCAGGGAATCTACTGATTTCTGGGCAGAGAATTCCTCAGATTCACTAGAGATAATTGAATCATAGAAAAGTACAACATAGGATCAGGCCATTTGGCCCATCTCGTCTGCGCCGAACCAGATAAATTGCCTACTCCCATTGACCTGCACCAGGACCATTGCCACCTTCCATCCATGTACCTATCCAAATTTCTCTTCAACATTGAAATAGATCCTACATCCACCTCTTGTGCTGGCAACTCACTTTCACAACCATCTGAGTGAAGAAGTTTCTCCTCATGTTCCCCTTTCATCCTTAAATCATGACCTCTAGTTGTAGTTCTACTGAACTAAAGTGCAAAAAGCCTGCTTGTATTTACCCTATCTATACCCCTCATAATTTACTGCCTTATCTTGAATGCCGAACAACTGACCTTCTTAACCAATCTCCCCTATGGGACCTTGTCAATGCCTCGCTAAAGTCCATGTAGACAATGTTCACTACCTTGCCTCATTAACTTTCCTGGTAACTTTCTCGAAAATCTCTATATGATTGGTTAGACATGGACGACCACACATGAAGCCATGCTGATTATCCCTAATTAATCATTGGCTATCCAAATAATCATATATCCAATACCTTCCAATAACTTTCCCAATACTGTTGTCAGGTTCACAGGCTTATAATTTCCTGGATAATTTTTAGAACCTTTCTTAAACAGTGGGACAACATTAGCTATCCTCTAATCCTCTGATATCTTACCAGTCCCTGTGGATGATTTAAATATATTTGCTAGTGCCCCTGCAATCTTGACACTTGACTCCCATAGGATCAAATGTGTTCAGGAAACTCTCCTTGTCAAGCCCTGAGGATTTACTCACCCTTACTTTGCCTCAATACGATAACCACCTTCTCCTCTGTAATCTGTAAAGGGTCCATGAGGTCGATGCTACTTTGCCTCACTTTTCTAGATCTGTGTCCATCTCCTGTGCAAATACAGATGCAATTTAGAATCTCAACCTGCAGACCACCTAGCTTTTTTCATATTTACTTTGAAACTAATTGGATTATGATCACTAGATGCAAAGTGTTCCCCTGCATAAGCTTCGGTCTCATTCCCTAATAGGAGGTTTGTACATTTGCTCATTGGGGCTTCTGTGTACTGATTAAGGAGGCTTTCCTGAACACATTTGACGAACTCTGTCCCATCTAGTCTTTTTACAGTATGGGAGTCCCAGTCAATATGTGGAAAGTTAAAATCACCTACTATAACTGCCTTGTGTTTCTTGGCAGTAGTCTGCAACCGCTGTACAAATTTGTTCCTCTAAATCCTGCGGACTGTTGAGTAGTCTGTAATATAACCCTATTAAGTGGTCATACCTTTCTTATTTCTCAGTTATACCCATAATGTCTCACTGGATGAGTTTTCCAGTCCCTCTTTACTGAGCACTGCCGTGACGTTTTCCCTGACTAGTAACGCCATCCCTCCTCCTTTAATCCCTCCTGCTCTGTCGCATTTAAAGTACTAGAACCCCAGATTATTGATCTGCCAGTCCTGCTCCCTCCTGCAACCAAGTCTCACTAATGGCTACAATATCAGAATTCCATGTGTTGATCCAAGCCCTGAGCTCAGGACATTAGTCACACACTACTCAATCTTTTGATTCCTGATTTTGTCTGAATTCTTGCCAACATCTGTCTCCATAACCTCTCCACTATGTGTCTGGCATTCCGGTTCCCATCCCTCTGCAACTCTAGTTTATACACCCTTGTGCAGCAGAAGCAAACCTTCCCTCTCCATTTCAAACTGTCTCTTCTGCACACGTCCCACCTTCCTTGGGCGAGAGCTCAATGTTATCCACTCTGGGAAAATCAGTTTTCAACTTCTCTGTCCCAAATCTGTTTCCCTGAATCTTGAGGCTATGTCCTCTAGTTCTAGTATTCTTTACCAGTCAAAACAACTTTCTTGCTTCTATCTTACCTATCCCTTCAATAATGGTAAAGTTTTTGTAAGATCCCCTCTCAATCTTCTGAATTCTAGTGAGTATATGGAGTAATTCCCAGCAGGAGGATCAGAGGTGGAGAGGGTCAGGAGCTTTAAATTCCTCAATGTCACTTTTGTGGGGGATCTGTCCTGGGCCCAGCACCTAAGTGTAATTACAAAGAAAGCATGGCAGTGCCTCTACTTCCTTGGGAGTTTACAAAGATTCAGCATGACATCTAAAACTTTGACAAACTCTGTAGATGTACAGTGGAGAGTGCATTGACTGGCTGCATTACAGCCTGGTATGAAAATTCCACTGCCCTTGAACAGAAATGCCTGCAGAAAGTAGTGGATACGACCCAGTCCATCATGGGCAAAACCCTCTCTACCACGGAAAACATCTACATGAAATGCTGTTGCAGGAAAGCATCACCAGGGAGCCCCGCCACTCAGGACATGCTCCTTTTCACTGCTGACATCAGGAAGAAACTACAGGAACCTTGGGACTCACACCACCAGGTTCAGCAACAGTTATTATCCCTCAACCATCAGGCTCTTGAACCAAAGGCGATAACTGTATTCAACTTCGCTTGCCCCATCAATGAAATGTTCCCATAACCTGTGGACTCACTCAAGGACTCTTCATCTGATGTTCTTAATATTTATTTATTATTTTTCTTCCTTTCTTTTTGTATTTGCACAGTTTGTTGTTTTTTACACACTGGTTGAATGCCCAGGGTGGTGTGGTCTTTCATTGATACTGTTATTCTATGGATTTATTGCAAATGCCCACAATAAAATGAATCTCAGGGTTCCATATAGTGATATATATGTACTTGGATAATAAATTTACTTTGAACCCCTCCCCCCCACCTTATCTTCTGAATCAACCTGCTGAGCCTCCTTTTCAACTCCTCCAAAGTCCTCAAAGTCAGTTGGAAAATAGCCGTCCTGCTCTTAAATGTTCCTCAGCAACGAAGGTCAAATTCCATTTATCTTCTTGATGGCCTGTTGCACCTGAGTTTGAAAAGTGTTGTGCTAGAATTCTTTCTCAGTGTTTGTGAAATATTACTCTGGGAATCATGCAAAAACAGGGTTGACACATGGGTTAAGACTACTGAATGAGTGGATAATTTGGTTTAATCTGTATATAATTCTTCTTAGCTACAGTTTACACAGGGTCAGTTGAACTGTGATTGACCTAAAATATTAATGCTGTTTCTCTGTCCACAGATGCTGTCTAACCTGAGCTTTTTCAGCATTTCTCTCATTATTTTAAAATTAGTATCTGCACTTTCTTCACTTACAAGAGTGGGAATAGGATGAAGTAAAATTTACATTAATCTTTTACTCATTCTTCTACTACTACTACTACTTAGTGCTGTGCAGGATGTTTATATATTTGTTAAAGCTCTGGTTGTTTCTAATTCTAGCAATGTTTTTTTTTCCTGGCAGAAATTGAAGATCACTTTGTTATAAACATAGTTAAAGGAATAAGGGAATGAAAGGAACTAGGACTAGATCAATTAGGAGTATTAGAAATGTGGAGTGCATCTTTGGAAATAAACACGTCTTATTCTTCATGAAAACAGTATTTAATGTAAATATATATACTGGGTAAATATATTTTGGTTGAATGAATTTCTAGAATATTTTTCAACTCAGTATAATTTGACTCAAAGCTGGGTGGCAGTGTGAAATGTCAGGAAGATGTTATGAGAATGCAGGGTGACTTGGACAGGTTGGGTGAGTGGGCAAATGTATGGCAGATGCAGTTTAATGTGGATAAATGTGAGGTTATCCACTTTGGTGGCAAGAACAGGAAGGCAGATTACTATCTAAATGGAGTCAAGTTAGGAAAAGGGGAAGTACAACGAGATTTAGGTGTTCTTGTACATCAGTCAATGAAAGTAAGCATGCAGGTACAGCAGGCAGTGAAGAAAGCTAATGGCATGCTGGCCTTTATAACAAGAGGAATTGAGTATAGGAGTAAAGAGGTCCCTCTGCAGCTGTACAGGGCCCTGGTGAGACCCCACCTGGAGTATTGTGTGCAGTTTTGGTCTCCAAATTTGAGGAAGGACATTCTTGCTATTGAGGGAGTGCAGCGTAGGTTCACAAGGTTAATTCCCGGAATGGCGGGACTGTCATATGTTGAAAGATTGGAACGACTGGGCTTGTATACACTGGAATTTAGAAGAATGAGAGGGGATCTGATTGAGACATATAAGATTATTAAAGGATTGGACACGCTGGAGGCAGGAAGCATGTTCCCGCTGATGGGTGAGTCCAGAACTAGAGGCCACAGTTTAATAATAGGGGGTAGGCCATTTAGAACTGAGATGTGGAAAAACTTTTTCACCCAGAGTGGTGGATATGTGGAATGCTCTGCCCCAGAAGGCAGTGGAGGCCAAGTTTCTGGATGCATTCAAGAGAGAGTTAGATAGAGCTCTTATAGATAGTGGGGTCAAGGGATATGGGGAGAGGGCAGGAATGGGGTACTGATTGTGTATGATCAGCCATGATCACAGTGAATGGCGGTGCTAGCTAGAAGGGCCGAAGGGCCTACTCCTGCACCTATTGTCTATTGTCTAATAGAATTGAGTTTTTAGTAATGCATTTGATGCACTTACAATTGACATAATTGCAATTCAATTTTAGTGACCAAATCATGGATAATGAGTAATTTTATGAATCCTGGTTGCTGTATGTACCATCGACAAAGTGCTTTATAATTACCAGCTTAGGCCACAATGATAACATTTTATAAACCTCTACCAAGACAGACAAGGCTGCAGATACATGGGACACTGCTTTTTGCATGTTATCCTCCAGGTTACAGAGAAGGAGGTGTTTGCTATCTTGAGGCAAATTGGAATGGATAAATTGCATAGGAGATTGGTCAAGAAGGTTCAGTTGCTCAGCATTCAAGGTGAGCGAGTAAATTACATTGGACATTAGCTTTGTGGGAGAAGCCAGAGAATGGTAGTAGATAGTTGTCTCTCTGACTGGAGGCCTGTGATTAGTGAAGTGTCACAGGGATCAGTGGTGGGTCTTTTGTTGTTTGTCATTTGTATGAATGACCTGGATGATAACTGAATCAGCAAATTTGTAGATGACACCAAGACTGGGGATGTACAGGACAGCAAAGAAACCTTTCAAAATTTGTAGCAGGATCTGGACTAGCTGGAAAAATGGGTTGAAAAATAACAGCTAGAATTTGATGTAGACAAGTGTGTGGTGTTGCACTTTGGGAGGGCCAGTCAAGGTAAATCCTACACCAGGTGAGCTGTAGGACACCGAGGCGTGTGGTAGAACAGAGGGATCTGGGAATTCCTTGGAAGTGGCATCATGTAGATAGTGTTGTAAAGAAAGCTTTTGACATACTGATCTTAATAAATCCAAATATTGAGTATAGGAGTTGGGATCTTGTATTGAAATTGTATAAGTTGGTGAGGCTTAACATGGAGTATTTTGTCCAGTTTAGGTCACCTACCTACAGGAAAAATGTAAATAAATTTGGAAAGAGTGTAAAGAAAATTGAGAAGGCTGTTGCCAGGCTAAGGACCTGAGTTGCAGGGAAGGGTTCAATAGGTTTGCACTTTATTGCCTGGAACATAGAAGATTGAGGGGGAGATTTGATAGACACATACACAATTATGAGCGGTATGGATAGGATAAATGCAAGCTGGCTGTTTCCACTGCGGTTGCATGAGACTAGAACTAGCAGTGATGGGTTAAGGGTGAAAGGTGAACCCTTCATTCAGAGGGTTATGGGCATATGGAATGAACTGCCTGGGTAAGTGATGGATGCGGGGTTAATTTCAACACTTAAGAGAAACCTGGATGGGAAGGGTATGGAAGGCTGGGATCCAGGTGCAGGTCAACAGTATTAGGCAGATATATGGTTCAACATGAACTTGGTGGGCGGAAGGGTCGGTTTCTGTGCTACACTGTTTTATGACAATGACTAACCAGAAGAACAATATTTGTACTGTTTGTTTTAAAATAGTAAGGAATAGTACAGGGTTTACAATTCACTTTATTAATTTATGGAAATGGAAAGTAGTCTAGAACACAGTTTAAAAGTAACACTTGTACAGATAGTATCCATTTCAGTATAGACCTTACTGTTTTGCCTTCTGTTAATAAGAATTAGATGCATATTATGCACATTACTAATTATATGTACACCGGACAGTTGGTATTGGCAGTATCCATTTCAGCTGCTAATTACCACGTAGGTGCATGTCTTAGTAGTTATGTCATGCATATTTCATGGATGTGACATAACTGACTGTGGTATTCCTATCAACAAAAATTTAACATTTTAAATTAATTTGAAATGCATTCAGGACAATCTGTTGTGCCTCAATATAAATGCTTGTGCTGTGAGGCACTCTGAAATGTTAAGCTAAAAAAAAATGAACGTTCTAATACAGAGCACAATTTCAATATCAACAGTACACATTCTTTAATGATGCAGTTAGGGTGCTGCTTCTTTGCAAATGTGAGGAGGCTTGGATGATGTTCTGGCCTTTAGAAGTGCAGTTTGTTTTGTATGAATGTCACTTCCTGTAGGTAAGCTGCGTTTTAAATCATTTCCTGTGCGTGTTAATTTGGATCTCATTTAGAAGCACATCTGTCTCCATCTGCTCTTTATTGCTCTTGAAGCAGCTCTGAGCACTGTTCAATCAGAGGTCGGAAGCCTGAGAAGACACGGTTCACTCACTTTCTCCAAATGAGTAGAAAAGGCCGAGACTCACGGCAGTTTGGAGCTTTGAGCAGTGCCCAAATAGCATTCGGGATTGATTGACAAGAACATTTTAAAGTAAGGTAGGGTCCAGCAGAGCAGCCATTGTTGGAGTGGCCTTCATTGGAGTGGACAGTGATAGAGTGGGGTTTTGAGGATTTAAGCCATTGAGGCTTCTGTCAGAGAAGGATAAAAAAGCCGTATGTAGAGTTTCTTTTCTCCCCCCACACAGTTTATTGTTTTCCCTTCAGTTGCTCAGTTAGGAACAGTGCAGATGCCAGGCAGGATAGTGGGACGGCAGAGAGACCTCCAGTGCCTCTGATGACTACACCTGCAAGAAGTGCATCCAGCTGCAGCTTCTAACACACTGCATAAATGAGTTGGAGCTGGAACTGGATAAACTTTGGATCATTAGAGAGGCTGAAGGGATAATAGATTGGACATTTTGAGAGGCAGTTGCACCCAAGGTACAGGACACAGGAAATTGGGTGACAGTCAGGGAGGGGAAATGGGTTAAACAGCCAGTGCAGAGTACCCCTGTGGTTGTCCCCTCAACAATTGGTATACCATTTTGGATACTGTTTGTGGAGGGGGTGAGGGAAATGACCTAGCAGAGGAAAATCGCAATGTTCAGGTCTCTGGCACTGAATCTGGCTCTGTGACTCCGAAGGGAAGTGGGGAGAAGAGGCGAGCTGTGGTGATTGGGGATTCATTAGTTATGGGAACAGAAAGGAGGTTGTGTGGATGAGAAAATGATTCCTGGATGGTATGTTGCCTCCCAGGTGCCAAGGCCCAGGAAATCTCAGATTGAGTCTTCTGCATTCTTAAGTGGGAGGGTGAACAGCCAGAAGTCGTGGTTTATGTAAGTACCAAATGATAAGGGTAGGACGAGTGATGAGGTTCTGCATAGGGAGTTCAGGGAGTTAGGTGCTAACTTAAAGGGCAGGATCTCCAAGGTTGGGATCTCAGGATTGCTAGCCGTGCCACGTGCTAGTGAGGCCAGAAGTAGGAAGATTATACAATTTAACACATGGCTAAGGAGACGTTGTAGGAGGGACGGCATGAGATTTTTGGATTATTGGGCTCTCTTCCAGGGAAGGTGGGGCCTATACAGAAGAGATGGTTTACACCTGAACTAGAAGAGGACTAACATCCAAGCATGAAGGTTGCTAATGCTACCCGGGGTGTGGGTAGCAAACTAGAGTTGCAGAGGGAAGGAGCCAGAGTGCTTGAACTAATAGTGGAGGGGTTGTGGGGACAGATGTTATTAAGACCTCAGGCAAAGTCAGAAACCAAAAGGTTGAGCATGTGTGACTAATGTCCTGAACTGCATATATTTAATGTAAGAAGTATCGTTGGAAAGGCAGATGAGCTCAGGGCATGGATCAACATCTGGAATTATGATATTATAGCCATTAGTCAGAAATGGTTGCAGGAGGGGCAGGACTGGCAGCTCAACATTCCAGGGTTTGATTGTTTTAGACATGACAGAGTGGGAGGGATTAAAGGAGGAGAGGTGAAGTCACTAGTCAAGGAAAGTGTCACAGCAGTGTTCAGGACAGACTATAGAACTAATCTAATGAAGGGTTATGGGTGTAACTGAGAAATAAGAAAGGTATGACTAAGTCATTGAGGCTGTTTTACAGACATACTAACAGTCTGATGGATTTAGAAGAATTTGTGGAGAAATCGCTGATTGTTGCAAGAAAGATAAGGTTGTTATAGTAGGTGATTTTAACTTTCCACATATTGTCTGGGACTCCCATACGGTAAATGGACTGTAAACACAAAGCATACTGCAGATGCTGTGGTCAAAGCAATACGTACAACACGCTGGAGGAACTCAGCAAGTTGGGCAGCATCCATGGAAAAGGACTGGATGGGATAAAATTTGTCAAATGTGTTCAGGAAGGTTTTCTTATTCAGTACATAGAAGTCCCAATGAGCGAGTGAGTAGATGAGTGGGTTTATTGATTATAGCTCAGCATTTATCACAATTGTGCACACAGTTCTAATCAATAATCTCCAAGACAGAGTGCAACATGAATGTAGCAGTTAGCCCTACACTATTACAGCTTGGAGTGTTGAAGTTTGGAGTTCAATCCTAACATCCTCTGTTGGTTTGTACATCCTCCCAATGGAATGCATGGGTTTTCTCCAGGTGCTCCAGTTTCCTCCCACAATCCAAAAGCATACATATTAGCAGGTTAATTGATCATTGTCAATTGTCCCATGATTAGGTAGGGTTACAGTAAATTGGGGGGTTGTTGGGTGGCACATCTCGAAGGGCTGGAAGACCCTATTCAGTGCGGTATCTATAAATAAATAATAAATAAGGGTTAGGCAAACAACAAACAAACAAACTTGGGTCTCTGTACCTCCCTCTGCATCTGGATCCTTGACTTTCTCACTGGGAGACCACAGTTGTGCAGATTAGAAATAACATCTCCTTGCTGACGACCACAGTGGTACACCTCAACGATGCATGCTTATGCTGTACTTTCTAGTCCACACCCATGAATGTGTGGCTAGGCACAGCTCAAATGCCATCTACAAATTTGCTGATGACAAATCTATTGTTGGCAGAATCTGAGATGGTGACCAGGAGGCATGCAACAACAACCTTGCACTCAACATCACTAACACCAAGGAACTGATTGTGGACTTCAGGAAGGAGAAGTCAAAGGAACACAGATCAGTATTTATCAAGGGATCAGTAGTGGAACGGGTGAGCAGTTTCAAACTCCTGGGTGTGAACATCATTGAAAATCTATCCTGGGCCCAACAAATTGATGCAATTACAAAGAAGGCATGACAGTGAGTATATTTCACTAGGAGTTTGAGGAGACTTGTATGCTATCACTGTATATTATGGAGGGGCCACTGCACAGGATCGGAAAAAGCAATGCCTCAAAAAGCGGCATCTGTCATTAAGGACCCTATTACTCAGGACATGCTCTCTTCTCATTGCCACGTCAAGGAAGAGGTACAGGAGTTTGAAGACTACATTCATTGTTTCAGGAGTAGCTTCTTCCTTTCCACCATCAGATTTCTGAAAGGACAATGAATCCATGAATTCACTTCATTTTCTTTTTTTTGCACTACTTATTTAATTTGTTTTTATATATAGTTCTTGTTGTAATTTATAGTTTTTATTATGTATTGTAATGTACTGCTGCCGCAAAACAACAAATTTCACAACATACAGTATGCTAGTGATATTAAACCTGATTCTAATTCTCAAAAGACCTGGAAAACATTGAGGCATGAATAATCATGCAACTGTCAGGTAGTGACTGCTTGCTATGAGAGAGAATGTAACTGCCTTTGCAAAAATTAACAGCATATTTTTCTAGGATTAGGGATGGGGGTAGTGTCACCATTAAATCAGAATCGGGTTTATTATCAATGTCATATGTTGTTAAATTAGTGGCAGCAGCATAGTGAAATACATAAACTATACTCTAAGCTATAATAAGAAACATAAAAAATGTATTGCAAAAAGTGAGCAAACAAGTGAGTTAGTGTTCATGGCTTCATGGAGTGTTCAGAAATCTGATGGTGGAGGAGAAGAAACTTTTCTGAAATATTGAGTGTCTATCTTTTGGCGTCTGTACCTCTTTCCTGATGGTAGCAATGAGAAGAGGAAATGTCCTAGGTTGTGAGGGTTCTTATGATGGAAGCCACCTTTTGGAGACTTTGGATTTTGAAGTTATCCTTAATGGTGTGGAGACAATTGCCCATGATGGAAGTGGCTTTTTCTGATCCTGAATAATATACACAAAATGCCAGAGGAACTCTGCAGATCAGGCAGCATTTTGGAGAACTAGAAGTCAACATTTTGAGTTGAGGGTCTTCACCAGGACTTTTGTAATCCTGTGCACTGACACCTCTATACCAGACAGTGATGCAACAAGTTGGAATGCTCTCCATGGTACGTCTGTAGAAATTTGCTAGTCTTTGGTGATATACTGTGTCTCCTCAAACTCCTAATAAAATATAGCTGCTGTCGTGCCTTCTTCGTAATTGCATCAATTTGTTGGGCTCTGGATAAAGGTTTTTTTTGTAATTCAAATTTTTATTATTGTTTATTCTTATTTTACAAAGCAGCACAGCATATCATAGAGCAGATACAGTCAGAGATGTTTACACCCGGGACCACAAAACTGTCAACCTTTCCACTGCTGTCCCCTCACATGGGAATGGTATGTATTCCCTTGATGTCTCCCTCCAGAAGTCCACAATCAATCAAAGGATGAGAGGGGACTTGATAGAGGTCTACAAGATTATGAGAGGCATAGCTAGGGTGAATAGCCAGTATCTGTTTTCCAGGGCATGAATAGAAAGCACCAGAGGGCATACGTACAAAGTTAAGAGAGGGAAGCTTAGGGGAGACATCAGGAGTAAGATTTCTATACAGAGGGTTGTGGATGCCTGGAATGACTTGTCAGGGATGGTGGTGGAGGCTAAAACATTAGGAGTATTTAAGAGCCTCTTGGACAGGCACAAGGATGAAAGAAAAATAGAGGGTTACGGGGTAGTGTGGGTTTAGTACTTTTTTTTAAGGAATATATGGGTCGGCACATAATCAAGGGTTGAAGGGCCTGTACTGTGCTGTAGTGTTCTAGTGACTCTCCAAATTCCTTCAAAACAAGACAAGACCATATGGCTGAAACCTCTCCATGTGCCCAGGTGAGTACAGCTGGAATGATTCATTCAATGTAATTTGGCAAGACAACTTCAGTCATGCACTGCAATTTGATAAGACTTGTCCTAAATCTACAACCTCTGATATCTGAATCCTGGAAAACTAGGAACATAGAAATACTGAAATAAATGCAAAACACTGTACAAAGTGTTCAAGATACTGAACTGTTCAGGTAGTTTCTGTGGAAAATAAAACAGTTAAACATGTAACAAATTCTTTGTAAGTACAGGTGGAGTACCCCTTATCTGAAATGCTTGGAGCTAGAAGTGTTTTGGATTTGGGATTTTTTTCAGATTTTGGAATATATAATGAGATAGCTTGGTATTCTTTTTTTCCAACTGAATTTATGTGCTTCCGGTAAGTATCTTTGTCTCACATTTGTTCATCACATATAAGTACTTAAGAGTAAAAATTATTATATACCATTAATATAATGAAAATATAATGTTGTGCAGGGCAACAAAATTAGCCCAGCAGCGTCAGGAGAATACTTGCAACAGCAACAAAGAACGGCAGAACTTACGGTAGTCTACAATTGCAATGCTATATTTTGATTAAAAGGTTGCTGTACGCCATAATTGTATTTTACTTTTTTAAGATTTTATGTAAAGTGTAAAAACAATCAGCATTATAGACTTGTTCTGGTGTTAGATTTTCATCAGTAATGCTTTAAAAAAATTAATGCTGTTATGTAAGGTATAAAAAGAATCAGCATCGTAGGCTTGTTCTGGCGCTAGGTTTTTGTGATCAGCAGATGCTTTAAAAATTTATTGCAGTGCCCTTTCTTAAATTTTTCCAACCAACCTGCTGCATATTCACAATTACCTTAAAATTTTAAGTTTGTCATGATAGATCTTTGCTTGTTTCATGATCAGCATTCAATTAAGTGGCATATTTTCACTGTGACACTGATGGTACACGATTGTTATCTTCATCTTTCACTTTATGCAGTGTTTTTCTGTTTTTCATTAGCTTCTGTTCATTGTACATGTGAGATCACTTCTCAGAACTGTCTGTGGTGCATTGGGACCTGCTCAGCAACTGGGAACCTTCCCAGCATCTTGTCGAATTTTCCATTTGCAATGTCATGTCTGCGCTAAAAAAACGTCGGATTTTGGAGGTTTTTGAATTTTGGAATGTCAGATAAGGGGTACTCAATCTGTACTTGAAAACATCTTAGTTTATTTCTCTTCCAGCAATGCCAGTCTCGAAAATGATGGGGTTTTCATTCCTGTTTTTGTTTTTGTCTAAATATTAGACTATCTTGTTGTTTCTCTTAATATTTAAGCAGCCTGAGAACATTTGTTATGGCAGCTCAAATTATTTATAGCTTTAACTCTCCTGCTGCTGTATCTTCTTTCACTCATCGTTATCTCCTCCCTTATTCACCTTAACATTCCCTGACATGATTAATCATCTCATTACTACCCAGTACCTGAAACCTATTTGACACTTCAGTGCCCCATTACCTAACAGATTTTCTCCTCTTCTGACTGTGATTAAGTGTCTTATTCACCATGCACTGTCATTGTTCATTGTCTATGATATCAATTCAAGAGTGTTAGATAACTGTTTACAGAATTATTTACGTTTCTTGCATTGCATGACAGAACACAAGTGGAATGCTTAAGCTTCAACAACTGTTTTCCTTCATCTACAAGTCGGAAAAATCAGCATTCAATAGCAAATGTTCTCATAGCAACCACAGATTTATCCAGTGATCAAGAATCCTCAACTAATGGGGATACACAGTACTCTGTTTCAAGCCATAACAGGTGCAGATATGGTTGTTTTTCCTATATGGTGTTCTTCTTGCTGCAGTGATATATCTCTCATTAAGTTATGTGAGTTTATTTTCTGTTATTGTGCCAGCTGATTACCATTATTATGTTATGAGGCTATCTGGACGCATTAAAGTTCAAAGTAAATTTATTATCAGAGTACTTATACCACATACTACCTTGAGATTAATTTCTTGCAGGCATTTACAAGAAAATAATGACAATAGAATTTGTGAAAAGCTATATATAAAACAAATTCTGACGAACAATATTCTGTATGTTAAGTTAGTTTATGTTCAATAATATTTTGCCTCAGCTTAAGTTAAGCTGCTCTCGCTTTTTTCCTGATCTATTCTGGTTAATACACTGTTTACCTGAAGCAGTGTCCTCTTGTTATAACACTTTTGCCTTTAGAAGATTTTTCATCTTATCTATTTCATCAGGCCATTCATGATTTCAAATCGCGCCTTTGAATTGCTTCTCGTCCTTCTCTGTTCTGTAGTGGTATGCAGAAATTCCTTCTATCAGGGGGTAGTGAGTCTCTGAAATTCCCTACCCCTTATTGGTTATATAGATGTATTTAAGGTGCAGATAGATAAATATTTGTAAGACTGAGAGTTTTGGGGAACTGGGATAGAAGAGCAGATGAGGACAGCATAGACCTGCCATGATCATATTGAACTGGGGGCCAGATGGCCTCCTCCTGCCCCTATGTTCTTCTACTCTTGTGAGACAACCTTAGATTTTGTAGTCTCTATATACTTGTATCAGTTAGTTCACTTGTACCTTAGTAGCAAATGTCTTTTACAGTTCATCTAATCCCTTGGTATGTTTTACTCTGGTATCCAGAATTGGCCTTAATACACTAGTAACCATATAACCATATAACAATTACAGCATGGAAACAGGCCATCTCAGCCCTTCTAGTCCGTGCCGAACGCTTACTCTCACCTAGTCCCACTGACCTGCACTCAGCCCATAACCCTCCATTCCTTTCCTGTCCATATACCTATCGAATTTTACTTTAAATGACAATACCAAACCTGCCTCTACCACTTCTACTGGAAGCTCGTTCCACACAGCTACCACTCTCTGAGTAAAGAAATTCCCCGTCGTGTTACCCCTAAACTTTTGCCCCCTAACTCTCAACTCAAGTCTTCTTGTTTGAATCTCCCCTACTCTCAATGGAAAAAGCCTATCCATGTCAACTCTATCTATCCCCCTCATAATTTTAAATACCTCTATCAAGTTCCCCCTCAACCTTCTATGCTCCAAAGAATAAAGGCCTAACTTGTTCAACCTTTCCCTGTAACTTAGGTGCTGAAACCCAGGTACCATTCTCGTAAATCTTCTCTGTACTCTCTCTATTTTGTTGACATCTTTCCTATAATTCAGTGACCAGAACTGTACACAATACACCAAATTCGGCCTTACCAATGTTATGTACAATTTTAACATTATATCCCAACTCCTATACTCAATGCTCTGATTTATAAAGGCCAGCATACCAAAAGCTTTCTTCACCACCCTATCCACATGAGATTCCACCTTCAGGGACCTATGCACCATTATTCCTAGATCACTCTGTTCTACTGCATTCTTCAATGCCCTACCATTTACCATGTATGTCCTGTTTGGATTATTCCTACCAAAATGTAGCACCTCACACTTATCAGCATTAAACTCCATCTGCCATCGTTCAGCCCACTCTTCTAACTGGCCTAAATCTCTCTGCAAGCTTTGAAAACCTACTTCATTATCCACAATGCTACCTACCTTAGTATCATCTGCATACTTACTAATCCAATTTACCACCCCATCATCCAGATCATTAATGTATATGACAAACAACATTGGACCCAGTACAGATCCCTGAGGCACACCACTAGTCACCAACCTCCAACCTGACAAACAGTTATCCACCACTACTCTCTGGCATCTCCAATCTAGCCACTGTTGAATCCATTTTACTACTTCAATATTAATACATAACGATTGAACTAACCTTCCTAACTAATGTTCTGTGCGGAACCTTGTCAAAGACCTTACTGAAGTCCATATAGACAATATCCACTGCTTTACCTTTGTCAACTTTCCTCGTAACCTCTTCAAAAAATTCAATAAGATTTGTCAAACATGACCTTCCACACACAAATCCATGCTGACTGTTCCTAATCAGACCCTGTCTATTCAGATAATTATATATACCATCTCTAAGAATACTTTCCATTAATTTACCCACCACTGACGTCAAACTGACAGGCCCATAATTGCTAGGTTTACTCTTAGAACCCTTTTTAAACAATGGAACCACATGAGCAATACGCCAATCCTCTGGCACCATCCCCGTTTCTAATGACATTTGAAATATTTCTGTCAGAGCCCCTGCTATTTCTACACTAACTTCCCTCAAAGTCCTAGGGAATATCCTGTCAGGACCTGGTGATTTATCCACTTTTATATTCCTTAAAAGCGCCAGTACTTCCTCCTCTTTAATCGTCATAGTTTCCATAACTTCCCTACTTTGTTTCCCTTACCTTACACAATTCAATATCCTTCTCCTTAGGGAATACCGAAGAAAAGAAATTGTTCAAAATCTCCCCCATCTCTTTTGACTCCACACATAGCTGTCCACTCTGATTCTCTAAGGGACCAATTTTATCCCTCACTATCCTTTTGCTATTAATATAACTGTAGAAACCCTTTGGATTTATTTTCACCTTGCTTGCCAAAGCAACCTCGTATCTCCTTTTAGCTTTTCTAATTTCTTTCTTAAGATTCTTCTTACATTCTTTATATTCCTCGAGCACCTCATTTACTCCATGCTACCTATATTTATTGTAGATCTCTCTCTTTTTCCTAACCAAGTTTCCAATATCCCTTGAAAACCATGTCTCTCTCAAACTTTTAACCTTTCCTTTCAACCTACCAGGAACATAAAGATTCTGTACCCTCAAAATTTCACCTTTAAATGACCTCCATTTTTCTATTACATCCTTCCCATAAAACAAATTGTCCCAATCCACTCCTTCTAAATCCTTTCACATCTCCTCAAAGTTAGCCTTTCTCCAATCAAAAATCTCAACCCTGGGTCCAGTTCTATCCTTCTCCATAATTATATTGAAACTAATGGCATTGTGATCACTGGGCCCAAAGTGCTCCCCAACACATTCCTTCGTCACCTGACTTATTTCATTCCCTAACAGAAGATCCAACACTGCCCCTTCTCTAGTTGGTACCTCTATGTATTGCTGCAAAAAAACTATCCTGCAGACATTTTACAAACTTCAAACCATCCATCCCTTTTACAGTATGGGCTTCCCAGTCGATGTGTGGAAAATTAAAATCTCCCACAATCACAACCCTGTGCTTACTACAAATATCTGCTATCTCCTTGCAAATTTGCTCCTCCAATTCTCGCTCCCCATTAGGTGGTCTATAATACACCCCTATAAGTGTTACTACACCTTTCCCATTCCTCAGTTCCACCCAAATAGCCTCCCTAGACGAGCCCTGCAATCTATCCTGCCAGAGCACTACTGTAATATTTTCTCTGACAAGCAACACAACACCTCCCCATCTTGTCCCTCCGATTCTATCACACCCGAAGTAACGAAATCCAGGAATATTTAGTTGCCAATCACACCCCTCCTGCAACCATGTTTCACTAATAGCTACAACATCATATTTCCAGGTATCAATCTATGCTCTAAGATCATCCACCTTTCTTACAATGCTCCTAGCATTAAAATAAATGCATTTAAGAAATTCTTCACCTCTTTCTCTCTGTTTATCTCTAACAGTACAAAGGACTTTACTGTCTTCTTTTTCCTCCTTCTCCCATACATCTGTTCCTACACTCTGGTTCCCCTCCCCCCTTGTATCTAGTTTAAATCCACTGGAGCCTCTCTAGCAAACCTATCTGCAAGAATGTTTGTCCCCCTCCAGTTCAGATGTAAACCGTCCCGCCGAACAGGTCCCACCTTCCCTGGAAAACTGCCCAATTATCTATAAATCTGAAGCCCTCCCTCCTGCACTATGTCTTCAGCCACTTGTTGATCTGCACTGTCTTACTATTTCTAAATCCACCTGCACGTGGCACTGGTAGCAATCCTGAGATTGCTATCCTGGAGGTCCTGTAGTTTAATAAGTTTTTTGGAAAGTTTTCGCATGTTTTCCTAGCTTTGTATTTTGTAAAAGGCTTCACAGTTTTTATTGCCGTCTTACCAAAGCTTCCTATCCTTATTGTTTACTACATTTCCAAGTCTCGTGTCATCTCCAGATTATGAAATTATTATATTTCAGAGGAATGGATCCCTTACTGAGGTATGGAAGACACCAAGGAATTCCTTCCAATTTAAAAACAGAGCCATCTAAAACTGAAAGATCCAAGAACAAATAGTATTTAATTGCAACAAAAACATTCTATTGTATCCTAGAAATATTTTGAGTACTTTTATTATAATCTCATCTTTGCTTATATGAAAGACAATGACCAACTTTAAATTCAAGAAAGTCCTTGCTATGTTCGATAATACATTGCATCTTGTACTATGTAGGTTGCTAGAGTTACATGACTGAGTCAGAGCTAGCTCCAGCACAAAACTATTGAGAAAACCTTGCAAAAGTGTTAAAATGACACTCCTAGTTGGCAGACTGTCATTACCATCATTTTATTTCAAAGTTTCTGTGTGCTCCTGGCCATCAGTTGCATGCAATAAATGTTAGATATGAATAATTAAAATATTTAATAAGTTAAGTAAAATGACAAAACCTTTTAATAATTAAATTAAAGTAAATTATTAAAAACATAACAGCAAACAAAAATAATTTTAGAAATGTGACCTATTTTATTCTAATGGTACAATATCTAAGCACGATGACAGATTTGTCAGCAAGGTCTTGTTAGCATGTTCATACTTTGCACATCTGGATACACATGCATCAAATTCTCAGAGTTGTTGGCTGACGTGAGTAAATGCTGGCATTTCTCAGTGGAACAGGTGTCATTTGCCAGCAAGTTGGCGGCATTTGAAATAACCTTCTTGACTTGATCATCAGTTTTCAACAATAAAGTTTTCAGAATTGCAATTATTTGTCATAAAACCCACTCTATGAAAGAAGTTGGCATTCATGATCATCTTATATCAGATGTCTATTTCTTCTCCCTTTACTTTGTACATTCATACCGTATAATAGAACTCACATTGTTGTTATTACATCATGAAAGCATATGATTAGAGTAGACTCAATTGTAGCTCTCTTAAATTTTAAGTCAGAAATTTTGAATTCAAGTCTTGCCCAAACACTAAAATGTCCTATGGTCTTATGAATTCAAAGGTATAATTTAAACAGTCCAATCCAATTAGAAATGAAATATACTTTCTTTAGAATGAGCAGAAAGATTTTTCTTGGTCATTTTTATCACAAAACTAACACTAGCAAGGCTCATTATATTGCATTTCAGCGTATTTGTTTGATGTACTGTGAACAATTGACTATCACTGTATTTCAACAGTGTCTCTACTTCGGATTTCATTGGGTTTGAGTCATTTGATATAGAATATTGTTTATATGTTATTACCTTATGTTCATCTAATTGAGTTAATTTGTATGAAATAGATATACTTGAGTCAACAATTTATAGATTACTATCATTAACAGTTTTTGACTTAATTTTTCTTTCAAATATTTGGAAGAAATAATAAATGTGCATTTTTTTCACCTTACCATTCGCGTCAGTTTTAAATTGGACTGAGCTACAAATTCTATTAGAATAAAATAAAAGATAGTTTTTAGAAGCCTACCTGTTAGGTGCAACTTGAAAAGGCACAGAAATACTCTGGAGGTTAATGACCTGTACGAATTTGATGCTATGGTCACATCACTACAATTTTTTTCATAAAAATTGTTGTTAGCTTCTCATCTTCTGCTTTTTTTTGTTCCAAAACCATATTGGAAGCCACCGGTTGAAAATGACATTGTGTTTCCGAATGTACTTGATACGCACATGGATGAAAGAAAAATGTGGTGCTAAACAGAATGGAAGGGTTAGATTGATCTGCGAATAGGTTAAAAGGTCGGCACAACATTGTGGGTTGAAGTACTAAGATGTACTGATCTATATTCTATTAAGAATGACCAATGTGAATAGCTTGAGAGCAACTTTGAGAAGAAAAATAACTCTATTATAATTTTTGATTTTGTTTTCCTCCTACCCTAAACAGGCAAGAAAGACATTGCCACACTATTTATGCCCTGCCTCTGCTTTGTTGTTAAGTGATGCATGAAGAGGTTTCTGATTTTGCTGATGCCATGGAGATAATTGCTTTTCCAAAACCTTTTCTAGAGATTTTTCTCATGTTTTCTCATGTCTGAAGACTGCAGGATGCTATACTTCTTCAGACAATGGTTTCATGTTCTCACAGTATTTCAACCACTTTTGCAACTAGACATTTTTGGCAGGAATAGCTTTTAAGAGATCTGAGCATTCACTCTTCCCGACTGAAGGACCATCTGGCTTCACTGCTGGTTCTTTTTTAAAATGATCTTTGTACACATCTAACTTAATTGAGTTCACTTCTTTACTTTTCATTGCATTTACTTTAGTCCAATTTGAGATCATTATTTTTCAAGAGAGAAATTCATTCCATGTGGAGGACTAACTATGTAGATATGATGTCTAGTTTTCAACCCCTGGAGCTATTTCCAGACTAGGTTGCAAGTTGGTTTCCATCTTAAGATGTTTCTTCTAAATGTAAGCTTAATTATCATTTTAATAAGCATTCTGAAACAATGTAACTTACTTGCTTTGAAGTGTAACTTTCTGACAGCCTTTGTTTTTTTTCTTTACTGCCTACACATGACTAACAGCTTTGTTGGGCAGAACGGTATTTGGTTTAAAAATGCTTCCTTTTATAATGAACGATGCACAACTACAGGATCAGTTACAATTTATACTCTGAAAACTCAGAATATATATATCTTTGTATTATCTGGAATGATGCCAGCTTCTAGATCTAGACTATATTAAATAAATATTTGCATTTTTATAACTTCTCAAGCAGATGCATGATGGGTGCAGGAGTCCATTAGTCTTTGCCCATTAATGCTATTTCTTTATGGAGCAGTTAATAACTTTATTAGTCCTGCCCATGTGCTGGATTAAGGTGGGAAAGCAATATAAATCAGTCACATGAGGCTCTGAAGTTATATCTTCCAATTCCTATAGTTGCTCGCTTGCTGATGCCTTGCTCATGACACTGTCCTGAAATAAATCATCGATATAGAAATTTGCTCTTTGATTCATGTTATAAATTAGTAGTGTATTCACATTGTGCTCTCCTTTCAAAGGTTCAAATTTCAGAAATAGTATGTCTCCTTCTATATTGAACATTTAGTGCATATAACTCAAAGCAATTTTTGATTCACTTGACTCCGCAGATCACATTTTTGGGCAAGTGGGATACCAAAAGTCTGTGAATCAATCGACGATATGAATGGAATAGTGAGGGAAAAAAACAATCAACACTCATCCTGTCCATTAGACAGTTCACTATCCCCCAAAAGTCAATGGCCCAGAGGTGGTAACTGATTGGATGTTTCCAAGTGCTATTGTACATTTGTAGCATGTAATTAATAATACAGAAGGAAGCAAGAACAGAATCTTGAGAACACCTAAATTTTGCTGTTCAAAGAAATGTTGTTGCATGCAATATAATGTATTCATTGTCCCTTACATGGCAGCAGTAAAAATAAAACAATGTCAAAGTAGTAGATTACCAAGGAAGTCATAAATGGGGGAACATATTGTGGGGATCACAAAATGGTTGATGATATAAAAGATGAAGCAAAGGAGAAGGAGAAAATATATTGAACTATGGCAACAGATATGCCATATCTGATAAATGACCATGTGCAAACTTGTAGTTTTATAATGGATTGGCCACTAAAAATGTCTTTCAGCGATAAATATTTCAGGGCTTTAAAAATAAGAAAAAAGAGAATGCATCAGAAGAATAATGGACTTGGTGCTGTTTTGTTTTCTGGAATGTATTATGTGCTGTTAAGGTTAAATAGAATCCAAGAAAACAGACGTGCAAGCATGAGATTGAAGAAATGATGGTAAGGCTAGAGATGACCAGAAGACCAGGAAATGTGCTTTATGCATCAAATTTGTGAGAAGGATGAAATGGGGGAGAAACATATTTCCTGCTCTATATGTTGAGATACAAGTCATCTGGAGAACACAGTCAAAACAATTATTTTTATTTCTTGGAAATACATAGCCATTGTTTTATAGCTCTTGGTTCTTTAAATATCAGTCTTAATTTTAAATGATAGTTTAGTACTGTGAATTTATCAAAGAAAAGCGGAAAACTGCTTTGAAAGTACAGAGGAATTTATCATGTTGGCATAGCTAGTGGAGGTCACAGCATTTGGAAATGTTCTTAGCAAATCAAAATTCATGTTGGAAAATGTGTTCTGCTTCTCAGTGATTGCTCATGATCTTTTGATTTTCCAAGTTGTCAAAAGGGTTACTGCTACTTATTTAAAAGCATGAACTCCATTATTCTGTTAATTGTAATTTCAAATTATCATTTGCTCTACCACAAAGGAACAGCACAGCATAGGCACAGATCTCTCGGCCTACATTGTCTGCCCTCCATGATGCTAGTCTAATCTAATCCCACTGGTTTACATATGTATACATAGGTATGCCTCAAGTTTTGGCCTGTTCAATTGCCTATCCGGATATAAAAAACTGAAGCTTGCCTGTTATATCTACTCCCTCCACTTCCCCTAGCAATATATTTCAGGCACCTACTATCCCCTGTGTGATGAAATTGCCTTGTAAATCTCCTCTAAATTTCCCATCTCCTGCCCTCTAGTAATCGACATTTTCATTTTGAGGAAAAAGGACTCTCACTATCTACCCTCTCAATGCCTCTCATAATTTTATTTTTTGTTCTCTTGGGTTGCCCATCAGCCTCTGATGCTCCAGAGAAAGCAATCCAAGTTTATCCAGCCTCTCCTTATAGCTAATACTCTAATCCAGGCTACATCCTGATGAATCTTTTATACACCCATTCCAAAGCCTCTACATCATTCCTGCAATGCGGTGACCAGAAGTGTATATAATATGTCAAATGTGGCGTAACCAAATAGCTGACACATGACTTATGACTTTTATGCTGAACACTAAGTGAATACTAATTATTTCAATGTTTCTTTTAATGTTTAAAACTTCAATAAAATTGAATAGAAGCTTTTTATAGCAGCATAAGATTATGAACAAAACATTAAACATAAAGACTTTGATGCAAGTTCCCTTCTTGAATCAGTGAATGCAATAACACGTAAATTTGTGGATCAATGGATGAAATTAAGTATTATCATGGGCAATGAGAGGGATGTGATGACGTGAGCTATTTTATCTGTGAAAAGCAGTGGCAATTACATTTCCATGTAACAAATGAATTAATCCACAATGGGTCTAAAAGAATAAAACGGTACTTTCTAAGTGGTAGTGGTGATCGGAAGAGTTTACATGAGTCCATATATAGATTATTCTTTAATATCAGAGCTACAGTACCTGAAAGACTTGTAATCATGTGTATTGAGCAGAATCTTGTGTTATTGGCTTATGAGTGGGCTATCTATCTCACTTTTTTGAACCAGACCATGGAAGAATTTGGAGACTCAAATTGTGATGAAAGTAATTTGTGCTAAAGCTTCCGTGACCTTTTGTTCCAGTGATGCTGATGGGTGAATTCTGTTGAAAAATCAGTTCTTGTTCTGCCTCATGAAAGAGTATGCAGTTATTACTGTTTTTCTATGAAAATTAAGATATTTACATAAAAAGGAAATAACTCACGACATTGATGCACCCATCCAAACATTCTATCCTCATCCCCCCATGTCCCTGTAACTTGTTGAGTTTCCACATTTTGACTTAAGTAACCTAGCGACAGTCCACAAGAGCCATCAGTAAAAATATGACGTGAACTAGTTTCAATAGTTGAATCACCCTTTGACAATTTGTCAACTGGATGGTTGCAGCTATAGTTATTTTGGTAACTTGTATGCTTTTCATCATCATTGTGTTTGCCAGTGTGCAGTAACATGGCAATACTATGTATACTGGACATGCAAGACTACACACAAAATTATTTCTGTAAAGAAGATTACCTTTATAGACGGAAAGGTTCCACTGGGATAGTTGCAATTAATAACCTGATTAGCTGGAGAAAATTTTGCTGATTGATTTAACACAAATTTGGAGGTGTAATAGACTGTGATAAGGATAGTTTTAGACTTTAAGGAGACATAGATAGGCTACTGGAATTGGTGGAGAGATATTAGGTGAAATTTAATGCTGTGAAATGTTAACATTTTGTTCAGAAGAATGGTAAAGGAAATACGATGATTCTTGAATAAAAGAGAAATGTAAGTTATGTATGCATAGTTTATCAAAAGTTGATGGGGCATCTTAAGAAAATGCTTAAAAAAGCATAGAGGATCTAAGGTTTTATAATTTGATGTAGAATACAGCTGCATGAAAGACATGATGAATCCCATAAAATACCATTTTGGCCACAAATGGGCTATTATGTCCAGTCATGAATACCACACTTGAGGAAAAGTATTAGGACTTTAGAGGGTGTAAAGGATATTCAATAAAATAATTCCAGTGATAAGAGAATTTTGTTTGTGGATGCAGTAGAGAAGCTTGGCAACACACAAGAAATGCTGCAGGAACTCAGCAGGCTGAGCAGCATCTATGGAAAAAAGTACAGTTGACTTTTCAGGCTGAGACCCTTCAGCAGGAGGCCCAAAAAGACCACTGTACTTTTCCATAAATGCTGAGTTCCTGCAGCATTTTGTGTGTGTTGCTTGGATTTCCAGCATCTGCAGAATTTCTCTTGTTTGTGATAGAGAAGCTTGGTTGTTTTTTTTGGCTGAGAGGATGAGGTATTTGTGATTCTGTGCATCTATTTGAAATTGACAGAGTAGATGGAGAGATATTGTTCCAATTTGTGGAAGAGTAAAGAATGAGGGACATAGAATAAAGATGATTGATGATGGATTCAAGAGTTACATGGAAAAAAAACATTTTATGCAGTGACTAATTAGAGACTGGAATGCCCTGACAGGATAAGTGAGTGATACATGGGGATTCAATTGTAGTTTTGAAAGAAGAGCCAGATAAGTATCAAAAAGGAAAGAATGTACAAAGCAATGGGAAATGAGTATGAAAGTTGAACTAGCTGGAATCAGCTAGTAATGAGAATTCTGTGATGTTTCTGCTTTTCTTTCATCAGAAAAAAAATTTCATTGGTATCATTTAGGAAAATTTTGAGCAATAAATTCACTACGGAAAAGGATATTCGCAATTATAGGGATAACCTACAGTGGACTGAAAAGCTTGAACATGTAGATATTAAGAAAGAGGATGTGCTGGAGCTTTTGAAAAGCATCAAGGTGGATAAGTCACCGGGATTGGATGAGATGTTCCCCAGACCATTGTGGGAGGCGAGGGAGAAGATTGCTGAGCCTCTGGCAATGATCTTTTCATCATCAATGGGGACGGGAGAGGTTATGGAGGATTGGAGGGTTGCGGATGTTGTTCTCTTATTCAAGAAAGGGAGTAGAGTTAGCTCAGGAAATTATAGACCAGTGAGTCTTTTTTCAGTGGTTGGTAATTTGATGGAGAAGATCCTGAGAGGCAGGATTTATGAACATTTGGAGAAGCATAATATGATTAGGAATAGTCAGCTTGGCATTGTCAAAGGCAGGTCGTGCCTTACGAACCTGATTGAATTTTTTGAGGATGTGACTGAACACATTGATGAAAGTAGAGCAGTAGATGTAGTGTATATGGATTTCAGCAAGGCACTTGTCAAGGTACGCCATGCAAGGCTTATTGAGAAAGTAAGGAGGCATGGGATCCAAGGGAACATTGCTTTGTGGATCCAGAACTGGCTTGCCCACAGAAGGCAAAGAGTGGTTGTTGACGGGTCATATTCTGCGTGGAGGTCAGTAACCAGTGGTGTGCCTCAGGGGTCTGTTCTGGGACTCCTTCTCTTCGTGATTTTTATAAATGACCTGGATGAAGAAGTGGAGGGATGGGCTAGTAAATTTGCTGATGACACAAAGGTTAGGGGTATTGTGGATAGCGTGGAGGGCTGTCAGAGGTTACAGCAGGGCATTGATAGGATGCAAAACAGGGCTGAGAAGTGGCAGATGGAGTTCAACCCAGATAAG
Source organism: Hemitrygon akajei (assembly GCF_048418815.1). Lineage (NCBI taxonomy): Eukaryota > Metazoa > Chordata > Chondrichthyes > Myliobatiformes > Dasyatidae > Hemitrygon > Hemitrygon akajei. Next base: position 162,021,438 of record NC_133129.1, on the reverse strand, counting down.
TGTGAAGTGGTTCATTTTGATCAGTCAAATATGATGGCAGAATATAGTATTAATGGTATCACTCTTGGCAGTGTGGAGGATCAGAGGGCTCTTGGGGTCCGAGCCCATAGGACACTCAAAGCTGCTGTGCAGGTTGACTCTGTGGTTAAGAAAGCATTGGCCTTCATCAGTGGGATTGAGTTTAAGAGCCGAGAGGTAATGTTGCAATTATATAGGACCCTGGTCAGACCCCAATTGGAGTGCTGTGCTCAGTTCTGTTCACCTCACTACAGGAAAGATGTGGAAATCATAGAAAGGGTGCAGAGGAGAATTACAAGGATTTTGCCTGGATTGGGGAGCAAGCCTTGTGAGAATAGGTTGAGTGAACTCTGCCATTTCTCCTTGGAGCAATGGAGGATGAGAGGTGACCTGATAGAGGTGTGTAAGATAATGAGAGGCATTGATTGTGTAGATAGGCAGAGGCTTTTTCCCAGGGCTGAAATGGCTAGCATGAGAGGGCACAGTTTTAAGGTGCTTGGAAGTAGACACAGAGGCGATGTCAGGGGTATGTTTTTTACGCAGAGAGTGGTGACTGTGTGGAATGCACTGGTGGTGACAGTGGTGGAGGCGGATATGATTGGGTCTTTTAAGAGACTCTTAGACAGGTACATGGAGCTCAGAAAAATAGAGGGCTATGGGTAACCCTAGGTAATTTATAGGTAAGGATATGTTCAGCACAGCTTTGTGGGCTGAAGGGCCTGTAGTGTGCTGTAGGTTTTCTATGTTTCTAAATGTAAAAATATATCTTGTAAACCCAAGCATGTTTTATAGCTTAATTTAACACAATTTGTTGTGTCCATTGATTGCAATACAGACAGCACACCAACTTTGCTGTGCATGCTAATTTCTGGTATTAACTTTGCTGGTGATTGATTTATTGCATTATTGAGGGGGGCAATATTATGAATGGCTATTTTCAGTCATAGAAGGTAATTTACTTTGTAAAAGGAAATGCATTACGACGGATAGTTAAAGTGGGCTAAAGTGTGAGGTGGGTTACATTGAAAAAGGAAACCACCCAAGTGAAAGTGAATTGAAATTTTCAGATGCTGCAACAAAGACAATGGAAGAGAAGCAGATTAGCACAAATGTCTTCTATCCCTACAGAACTTTGATCATAAGACATTGAGTGCAGGTAATCATGAAACTCAATGCCAGCAATAAGGTCCCAAGGACTTGCAGCACATAAGTAAGTGGTCCTGACTTAACTTAAGTGGTCAAATTTAAAGAACCCATTTTGAAAACCTTACCTTCCCAACTGTGATAATACCCTTCAACATTAAACAGTTCTATACACCCAAGCCTACAGCTATCCAATCACTTACCAAAATCTTGGTGACTAGAACTCATAAGATCTCATATGAATTCCAAGAGGAACAACTATCATCCATAAAACAAAATCAAATTCAAAGAAGTCCTGTAGGAATAGAAGACATCTGTGCTACTCTGCATCACTTCCATTCCTTTTGTTCCAGCTTAGATGGATGGTGGGTCTGAAATAGCAAACAATGACTAAAAGATTAATAGGGAGAGGAAAAAAAGCCAGAAAAGAGGTGATGAATCTAGCCAGAAATGTACAAACAGTGAGAGCTTCTGTAGATATTTAAAAAATGGTTAACAGTGTTGGTCCTTTAGAGAACGGGTCTGGAGAATAAATAATGAAGTATGAAAATCCTCCTGACATGAATTAAGCAGACTGATGCATCAAACAGGTAACTTGTATCAGTCTTCATTGTGAATGATAAATGTAACTTGCTACAAATAGCTATTAATTGGGATTTGAAATGGAGGGTAGTGGTACTAAGTATATTGTTGAAGCTGTCTGCTGATAAATCTGAGTCCTGTTGGACTTCATTCAGGGGCCTTCAGAGAAATAGCCAGTGATACATTTGATGCCTTGATTTTAATTGTTTGGAAGTTCTGAGTTCCATATAATATTGTATTGGATTGTTATGATTTAAAAATGGGAGTGGGTGGCTGACAGTAACAGAAAGCAAAAACTACCGTACAGTTAGCTTTATGTCTGTCAATTGGAAAATTTTAGAAGCTGTATTATGCCATGGTAATCTGGAAAAGTCAACATGACTTATGAGATAAAGTATTTTGCTAATGCATGAAATCTTGAGCAACACATACAAAATACTGGAGGAACTCAGCAAGTTGGGCAGCATCTATGGAGAGGAATAAACCCTTGATGTTTCAGGCTGAGACTCTTCATCAGCACAACTTTATCAAGGAGCCTTTATGAAGACAGAAGACAGAACATATGTTATAGTGATGATTTGCAAAAGGCTGCCATTCAGGTACAGCCAGTAATTCGGAAGGCTAACATGTCAATGTTAACTGCAAAAGAAGAAAGAAGGAAGATGTGCTTCAATTATATAGTGTGTTGACTCAACATTTGGAGTACCTTTTAAAGTTTTTTAAGGAGGAAAGTTAATGCATATAGCAGTCATGTAGGATTTGCTGCAATGAAAAGCTGGGCTTGATTAAAGCATATACGATCCTGATGAATCTCAACAAGGTAGATGTAAAAAGAGTGCTTCATATTATTGGCCAAGTGTTTTTTTAATATTATACCTTATTATCATTTACAAATATAATGGATTCTGCTTAATTGGACACATTACGACCTGTACATTTTAGATAAGACCATAAAATATAGGAGCAGAATTAGGTCATCTGGGCCATCGAGTCTGCTCCTGCATTTCATCATGGATGATCCATTTCTCCTCTCAACCCTAGTCTCCTGCCTCCACCCCGCCCCCCCCCATATCTCTTCATGCCCTGACCAATCCTGAATCTATCATCCTCTACTTTAAATATACATAAAGACTTGGCCTCCACAGCTGCCCGTAGCAATGAATTCTACAGATTCACCACTCTCTGGTTAAAGAAATCCTCCTCATCTCCATTCTAATAGGACACCTTTCTATTTTGAAGTTGTGAATTCTGATCTTAGACACTCCCACCATAGGAAAGATCCTTTCCACATCTTCACTATCAAGCCCTTTCACCATTTGATAGGTTTCAACTAAACCCTCATTCTCCCAAATTCCAGTGAATACAGGCTCAGAGCCATCAAACACTCTTCAAATGATTTTGGCCCAATTAAGCAATTGCCCCAATTAGCTAAAGTTTCATGGAAATAGTTTTAAAAAGTATAAAAAAAAAGAACAACTGTTTAACTGAGTAATAAATTATGTACAGCACTAAATGGAATACAGAACAAATTAGAAGACCTAGCACAGATAATGAGCTGCCTTCAAGCAGTACTTTTGACAATTACATCCTCCAAATTTTTGTTTTCATTGTAACATTCAAGATGATTGTTGATGCCTTCAAATTCTTCATAGTGCTTAACTTATAGAAGCAGTGAAATAGTTTCATTTTCACTCCTGGCCATTTTTGTCATCTCCAAGACTGAATGCTTGAAACCACAGTGAGCAAAACAGTTTTGAATTGTGTTACTACTTGTTACTGATGGTTGGCGAGAAATAAGCAGTAAAACAATCCAAAACTGTTTTGCAAATGTTACTGCATTTTGAACACGCACACGCAAGTGACGCTATCTAAAAACTTCGCTCTTAGCACAGTGTAGTATCTAACAGCCATACGATGTGCGTGCAACTGATGCTCATTAGAAACTGGCAATTCTCTCTTGCACAATTAAGTGGCATCATGTCCCAAATAAATGAAGGGAATGCTAGTTATATCTCAATTTGTTTTTTTAAAAAGTTGCCACAAATAAGCAGCTGCTCCAATTAACCAGAATCTGCTGTATTCATAAATGAAGAGGGCTTGATTTGATACTACAAACAAAGGTTTGCATTTTACACCATTATATTTATACCTTATTGTCACTGAATGATTACTGTGGGGCTGTAAAATCATCATAATTTCAGCCAAGGTGTTGTCTGGTGCCATAAAAGTTAGATACATAAAAATTTCATTGCTATTGTCATTTTGGCAGATGCTGCTATTGTTGTCTTTGTCCTGATCTTGTATTGCAATTGTAATAGTGGTTTTGTGGATATCCTTTAAAGTAACATTTCATTGGTTTACCAGCTCATGCATTGCAAGGAGGATTGCTCCCTGAGTGATCTGGCTGCTGTGTCCTTTTGATTAAAGTTCTTTTTCCTGCTCTTCCCACAGTGCATTCTGTTCTCCCTATTCTCTGTTCATTCTCCCAAGCCATATTCTAAGGGCAATGCTTGGTGTTTGACCCATGTCTTAAATCTAGAGTGAAACGAACACTATTTTCATCTGATTTGCAGTATTGTCATATCAATAGATGACAAAAGTTAATTTTAAAACAAAGTAAAGATTTAGTATTTCCAGTGATTATTATTTAGGGAAGAATTTTCTTTGCTGAATTGAATTTGGATTTAGAAAGTAAGCAAAGCTGAGAGGCATTGGAGTTCATTTTGGATTAAGCCTTGCTATCAATATCCCTTATTTAACGGGGCCAAGGAATTTGATAAAATTGTGATTTGAAGTGATGCATTTTAAGTTGCTGACAACAGCATTTTATCTGAATTTAAAGGAAAATGCAACAAAGATTTCCACTTGGGATGCTTTAATTATTTCCCTGTACATTGAGGTAAATTCACTACTGTAAAAGGCTATGTCTTTGAACATTCTGTTCAGTATAATTTTCACATAGTGATCATTTTACTCAAGTTCCAAACTGCATTTCACAATTTATTATATTGTGTTGTGGTGTCTACATTACAAAGACACAGCTGCACACCCTCATATGCCTTCTGAATTAAATATTTACCTGAAAGAAATTTGACAGCAGTATAAAGGTTGCTAACTAGAACACTGTATAGTGGCCTTTCCAAAACTATATGGTTTCAAGTTTTGTTTGAAATTTTGGCCACATAAGCAAGTGTAAAGAAAAGTGTCATTGGTGAGAAAAACCTATCTGAAACTTGTCAGCTGAACAACAGGTGTTGCTATTAACTGGCAGTGCTGCAGAGTTTTGTTTTCAAACTTCTTTGATAGGAACGTAATCTTCATGGAGTGGTTTGGTCCCTGTCCATATTTTCTTTTGTGATGTGCTGAGATGCTAAAATCTCAATATATATGTTATAAAGTTTTGCCAGTTTTATTTTCATTTACTGTTATGAACCGCTTTCTTTCTACTTATAATTTAATGCAGGCTGTTTTCTTTTTGAAGACTTAAAATGAGGTGGTTAACAAGATTTTGAGAACAAATATTTTCCAGTTTGGCGAAAATCCTTCAGTAAATAAATGTTAGAATTAAAGTTTAAAAAACTTCTTAATTTGTCCAGTCAAGTGTTAAAGCTAAAAGACCAGATGTTGCATGTTTCCCTGAATTGACATGGGATTGAACATGGTTGTATCACAGGTGCAGTGCATGGAATACAAGATATAGAAGCTGTAGGAGCTCATTTTTCTTCGAGGCTTCTTCGCCATTCGACAGGATCATGACTGATACTTGTACTTCATCCAATTTCTCTAATTATATTTAAGATCTAAAAGTCTCAGCTTTAAGTGTTTTCAAAACATCAAGCACTGTCTCTGAGATAGAGAGCTCCAAAGTGCTTTTTTTTGTGAAAATGTATGTAACCTCAGTGCTAATTGTTGAAGAAAATACTGATATTATGCCCTTAGTTCGAGATTATCCAGCCTGAGGCAATAGCTTCTCAGTATTTACTATGCCAGACTCATTTTAATGAAGCCAACTCTTATGCTTCTAAATTCTAGGCAATATACATCCAAATCCATTCTTGATCTCAGGAATCAAAATAGTGAATCCAAGCTACACCATTTTCAAGGCACTTTAGTTTCTTGTCAATGAACAAAGCTTCACACAGTACTGTAGGTCTGGTCTCATCAAAATGCTGTATAATTTCACCATGATCCCCTTTTCTTGTTCTATAACCACCTTGTTCTGTCTGCTTTTGAAAACACAAATATACAGCATCTGCTAGTTTCTCTTTACTTCTTCCATCTGATTGCAACTTCCTGAACAATTTTTTCTCCATTGAAAGACATGTTGACTTTGATTAATCAAGTTATCTAATTTGTATTTCAAGTCAAGTTAAGTCAAGTCAAGTTGCTTTTCATTGTCATTTCGACCATATCTGCTGGTACAGTACACAGTAAAAACGAGACAACATTTTTCAGGACCGTGGTGCTACATGAACAATACAAAAACTACACTGAACTACGTAAACCAACACAAAAACTACACTAGACTACAGACCTACCCAGGACTGCATAAAGTACACAGAACAGTGCAAGCATTACAATAAATAATAAACAAGACAATAGGCATAGCAGAGGTCAGTAGGTTGGTAGCCCAATGGCTCGGGGGAAAGTCTGTTACATAAATAATCAGCTGAATGGTGACGCCCGGGATTCCATCCATTTCTGTACTCACACCGAGTATATCGTTGCCACAGATATAGTCCAATTTAATGTCCATTGGAGAGCAGAATGGACAGGAGAGCCGGCCGGCTAGGACTTGCTTTTTTCCTGGCATGGTCTCCTGCCCGCTCATCTTGCTTCCGCTTCCTTGCATGTCTAATAATAGATTCCAACATTTCCTCAACCACTAATGTCAAAGTGGTCCATAGTTTCCTATTTTCTCTTGTTTTTCTGTACATAATGATAGTACATTTGCTATCTTCCAAACTTTCTGGACATCCAGGGAATATAGGAAGATTATTATTACATCCACCACCACCTCTGCAACTGCTGAGTTTGGGCTATCAGAAATTGGGTTTTATCTTATTGTAGTTGTCTTAGTGCTTCCTCTTTAGAAAGACTAATGACTTTGAAATTCCACTTCATAAATCAATATTTCTTACAGATTTACTATGTATTCCATGATGAAGACAAATACAAAATGTTTCATTAATGTCTCACTCATTTCTGTATTACATATTTTTATTTCTTTGGCCCTTGGTTCCAGTGGATCTGTATTTACTGTTGCAGATTCTTCTGTGGTTGTAGAATCTCTTTAAATCATTTTCATATTTCTTATTAGTTTACATACACATTCTCATATGTTCAATGATTTGATTATTCTTCGGGTTCTTACTCACGTCAGCCTTTCCTTTTGCCCTCTTTTCCCTTTATGTCATTTTAATTTCTCTCAGCAATGTACAGTATATTTATTGAGAATTATAAAGCATTTTAAAATTATTCTGGAATCATACAGTTGTAACAGCACAGAAGATTCTGGTCAAAACCATAAATATATTGTCATAATCATTACACATCCATACTTAGTTAACTTTAAGATTCTAGTTTCTGATGTGCATTTCTCATTCCAGGAATCAATGAGACTGTGCTACTGTCTATATTTGTATTGTATTTAAATTTCCTGGGCACCAAAAGTTATGATTCTCTGTACCTAATGCCTCTCCTGCTCTGATCTCCTGCAGCTTTTATTTGATATTATCAGGTTTTGAATTTCTCCACCTATAGCAATGTTTTAAATGACCAGAACACCAAATTGAGATAGGAAGGTGCCTGTATAAGTTTGGCAAAGCGTGTGGAAAATGCTAACATTAGTGGAATGGCATCAACATGAACTTGGGAGGAGTGTCAGAATGTTATATCCAGAAACCAAAAAGGCAACACAACTTTTCTGCAATCCATCATATAGAAAGCTGGATGGATGTTAAGTTTCATCAAATAAAATAAATAAAGAGGGCACAAAATGGCAAGCCAGCATGAGTTTTACTAAGTTTAAAAATGTGATATCCAATGTATCCTCACCAAATTACAGTGCCTTGAAAAAGTATTCAACCCCCACAAGTATTTTCACATTTTACTGTCTTAGTTTCTAAATTTAAAATTATTGAAGTTGGATTTTGAGCCAATCTACAAAACATTGTACATCATGTCAAATCAAATGAAAAAACTCGATTTACTAAAAAATTAAAAACCAAAGCCGTGAGGCTGAAAAGGTGTTCTTCCCTTTTGTAATTACATACTGTGCTAACTTTCCTCAGGTTCTCTACTGTATGTTACCTCAGCAACTCACCCAGTTAGTCCTACCGAAGGGTTTTTGGCCCGAAACATCGACTGTACTTTTTTCCATAGACACAGCCTGGCCTGCTGAGTTCCTCCAGCAATTTGTGTGTGTTATTTGGATTTCCGGCATCTGCAGAGTTTCTCTTGTTTGTGAACTCACCCAATTTGCTGATGTCGAAAATTGGAGGATCACCAATTTTCAATGAATTCATTAGAGCACTGTAAATATTCCCTCTCTCTGTAATGTCCAACAGTGTGGTAGACTTTCAACAGACCAAACCAAAATGAAGAAAAAAGAGCTTTTAAGACAAGTCAGGGAAATGATAATAGAGGAGCACAAATCTGGGGAAAGGTACAAGAACATCCCAAAGGCACTTGAATGTACATCAGAACTCGGTGCAGGCATTGTGAATGTGGAAAAAAAGTATGAAACTAAAGCCACGTCTAGGTCAAGCCACCCCTCAAAACTTAGTCATCGGAGTGGCACGTGTAAGTGAGGCTACTGTGATGCCAACAATCATACTGAAGGAGCTGCAGAAGTTAGTAACTGCAACTGGAGATGAAGTTCATGGCTCCACAAACTCTAAGGGCTTGAACGTAAAAGGGTAGTTATGGAAGAACGGCAAGGAAGAAGCACTGGCTTTAAAAAAAAGTATATCCTTGCCCGTAAAGACTTTGCAAAGTGCCACTTAGAAGATATTGTAAGTATGTGGAAGAAGGTCTTCTGGTTGGATGAGACTGAAGTGGAACCTTTTGGCTTCAACACTAAGCGGTATGTGTGGCATAAATGTACTATTACGCATCAACCAAGTAATACCATCCCTACTGTAAAATATGGTGGAGATTGCATTACACTATGGGGATGCTTTTCAGTAGCAGGGACTGGAAATTGGGTCAGGATTAAATGAGAAGATGAATGCTGCTAAATATGAAGAGCTCCTGGATAAAAACCTGCTAGCCACTGCTAGAAAGGTTAAAGCAGAGGAAGTTTGTCTTTCAGCAGCACAATGATCCAAGCCAGAGCAACCATGAAGTGGCTTTAAATGAAGAAAATTGATGTCCTTGAGTGGCTCAGTCAGTCCTGACCTTAACCCAATCAAATATCTCTGGCAAGACCTCAGGATTGCTGTCCACTGTGGACTAACCTGGCACAACTTGAGTAATTTTGCAAGGAGGAATGGGCAAATCTTGCTCCGTCGCATTGTGCAAAGTTGAGACTTATCAAAAAGATAAGTATGTAGTAGCTGCAAGAGGGCTTTCAACTAAATACTAAGCAAAAGAGGATGAATACATATGAATGGCTAACACTTCAGTTTCTGAATTTTTAGTTTTTCATGCTTTATAGTTTTCCTTGGTTTTTGGGCTCTACTGTGGAGAAAAAATGGAGCACGTGATTCACAAATAAAAATTCTTAGTTAAATTGATCAAAATCCTTGGTTGTAATACTCACTAATGTGAACAAAGGGTTTGAGGCTGAATACTTTTACAAGGCAGTATATTAGTCAGAAGATATGCACTTGAAACAAACTGCTGAGGTGAATTAAGAGTTGGCTAAAAAGGCGTAATTTTAAATCAATTGCATTGACTTACAATACTGGCAGCATGGGAGAGATTGGCAGGTGAGGAGCCTTGGCTAGATCAGGAACCGATCTAATTAATGGATCCTCAACACACATGTCCCTCGTGGCTGTGACTAAGCCTTTTCTCTCTGTATACCCATATCTGTGTCGCCACCCACAGCTCCAATCTGCTAATTAAATTTTCTGACGACACTACACTGATTGGCCTAATCTCAAATAAGAATGAGGCGGCCTACAGAGAGGAAGTCATCATCCTGACACAGTGATGTCAAGAAATCAACCTCTCCCTCAACTTCACAAAAACAAAAGAGCTGGTTGTGGACTACAAGACAAATGGAGACAGGCTAACCCAGGCATGGGCAAACTACGGCCCGGGGGCCATATGCGGCCCGTTAAGCTTTTTAATCCGGCCCGCAGAACTTGATGAAATTATATTAATAAACCTTGTTAACGTTTTTTTCCCCGCAATTCTGGCGTTTTCGCCACAACAAAACTAAATCCAGACTTTGATGCGCTGGCTAAAAAGGGAGACCAACAACACTGTTCCCACTGAAATTAAAAATAAGTTTCTTCGTTGTGTTATGTAAAAAATGCATTTGAAAATTTTTTTTCAATAAGCCTTACATGTTACATGTCATTTCTGTTAAGTGATGGACATGAGTAGTGCGCAGGTGCACGTACGTTCTCAAAATAAAAAATGCGCTCCAGATCAAATAACGCGCTCCGCATACTGGCGCGCTGTCACTGTTCTGTCCTTGTGCTGGTCGTTGTTGAGTTTTGGCACAGGGGACAATTGAATAAGAAGGAGCTGGACAAGTAGACCTGCATCTCCTACCATTTTTGAAATAAAGACAGTCAGGAGGAGAGTGATGATGATAATATCTTGAAGGATAACAGAATTTTCAGTGCTTTAAAATAATAACTGTTACTATTAAAAAAAGCTGTATTTTATTCATTTAATTTTCAGTGTTTTAAAAGTCATTTCAATAAATAGCTAAATACCATGGGACTTCAAAGACAGATATTTTGTTGTAATGCATTTGTTCATTTTCAATTGAAATTAAAGCACATGTTTTCTACATATCCCATGATATTTTATTTTCTCTTATGAGGTGTATTACCAAATCACTCCGTCCATCTGCTCCTGGTCCGGCCCCCCTGTCAAATTTTAGAACCCTTTGTGGCCCACAAGTCAAAAAGTTTGCCCACCCCTGGGCTAACCCCTATAGCTCAATGGATCTGGAGTTGAGAGGGCGAACAGCTTAAAGTTCCTCAGCATAAACATCATTGAGGATCTCACATGTTCTGTACATACCAGCTGTGTGGTGAAAAAGGCATAACGGCGCCGCTTTCAGCTCAGACAGTTGAAGAAGTTTGGTACGGCCCTCCAAATTCTAAGAACTTTCTACAGGGGCACGATTGAGAGCATCCTGACTGGCTGCATCACTGCTTGGTATGGGAACTGTACTTCCCTCAATCCCAGGACTCTGCAAAGAGTGGTGCGGACGGCCCAGAGCATCTATAGATGTGAACTTCCCACTTTTCATGAGATTTACTAAGACAGACGTGTAAAAAGGGCCCAAAGGATCATTGGAGATCTTAGTCACCCCAACCACAAACTGTTCCAGCTGCTACCATCCGGGAAACGGTACCGCAGCATAAAAAAACAGTATCAGCAGGCTCTGGGACAGCTTCTTCCACCAGGCCATCAGATTGCTTAATTGATGCTGACTCAACTGTAATTCTGTGTTATATTGACCATCCTATTGTACATAATATTTATTATAAATTACTATACTATAATTGCATATTGCACATTTGAACGGAGACATAATAAAGATTTTTATTCATGTATTTGAAGGATGTCAGTAATAAAGTCAATTCAATTCAATCGTGTTTAATTTGATAAAATGCAAAACTATGATAAAGCAGTAAACAGTGAACATAATGCTGTCTTGTTGAGATTAATATTTTCTCATGGACACCTCTAACTTACTGCAATGGTCAAGAAAGACCTTTCAGCAGAAGTCTGTACAACTTTAAATCTATTGCTTAGGTATACCTCAGCTGCAGATGTTGTACTGTACCTGTATAAACTTGAATTTGAAAAACAGAAGCAATGCTTTTGACTGATCTAGGCATTCCACTTGAGGGTAAATATTGAGTAGCACTCCTTTATCTATTATTTGTAGTTTAGCTTCAAAGCAGTTATATGAAATCCCAGAAGAACAAAATCTAGCCAATTTGCACTCATCCATTTGAAGGAGGAATGTTTGGAAGTTAGTAATTACAGTGGGCTATAGTAAAGAGAAAAGATAGTTCTTTTTGCCAAACATTGTGATTAACATGTTAGTTCTCAGGAACAGAACATAGATTCAAAGATATCTTATCTCCAAAAAGTGCTATCGATTCTTGTTTCATCTACTTTTAACATTCACTTTTGGTGTGTGGACTAGTTTCACAGAATAACTCCACTTAGTACATTCCTAAACTGCAGTGAGAAGGGAAGAAGTGAATCCTTCTCGCAACAGATTTTTGGTTGAATAAAGTCGCTATGTCATTAAGTATATTCTTACTTGTTCTACAAAAGACTACAGTCGGCCCTCTTTATCCGCGAGTTCAACCAACTGCGAATCACGAAAACCCGGAAGTGCTCTTCCAGCACTTGCCATTGGAGCATGTACAGACTTTTTTTCTTGTCATTATTCCCTAAACAATGCAGTATAACAACTATTTTACATAACATTTACATTGTATTAGGTATTATAAGTAATCTAGAGATGATTTAAAGTATATGGGAGGATGTGCGTGGGTGATCGGGATCGAAAAAAATCGCAAGTTCTCTTACTAAGTAAGTCGGAACAGGTACATCCAGTATTATTTAGATTCAGTTAGTCAAACGTTTGTCTTAGTATATATTTTACCTTTCTATGCATATAAAACACTTAAGAACGTATGTTTCAGCGCCGGGCTCGGGAATGATCCAGTGACAGACCACTTCCGAGCACGGTCTCCACCATGCCGGATTGATGTGGAGGATCAAAAACCCAAAACCCAATAATTAAGCCACTGCGTTGCTTTCATCGGGGCAGAGCCTTTCTCACTTTATCCTTTAAAATTGTTCCGATCATTGACCAACGTAGCCTAACGCTTTTCCAATGACCGATGGCGTTTCACCTCTTTCCGATCGCTTTATTATTTCCACTTTATTTTCAATCGTGATCGTGATTATTTTCATGAACAGAAACATGTCTACCGCACTGAGACAGGTGAAATAAGGTCTCGGGTTCTGCTGGGTCCTAAGGTCCACCGCATTGAGACAGGTTGAATAAGGGACTTGAGCATCTGTGAATTTTGGTATCCGCAAGAGGTCCCGGAACCAATCCCTTGCGGATAAGGTGGGCCGACTGTATATGCCATTCTGGAAAATGAGCAGAGTGCTGTAGAAAAGCTGTTGTAGTCCCAAGAAATATAATGACAGCCTCAGGACCTTTGTGCAAAGTGAATACAAAGAAGTGGATTGAAGCTACATTAAGGTGCGTACTTAAACGATGTGTCTTCATTTTTATAAAATAGGAGTGTCGCTCTGGTATTGGCAACATTAGAAATTAGAATCAGAATCAGGTCTATTATCACTGGCATGTGACGTGAAATTTGTTAGCGTAGCAGCAGCAGCAGCAGTTCGATGCAGTACATAATCTAGAAGAAAAATAGTAATAAATAAATAAGTACATTCTATTCAGTGTACTTTTTAAGTATACGTATATTGAATAGATTAAAAATCATGCAAAAAATTAGAAATACTGTATATTAATAAAAGTGAGGTAGTGTCCAAGGGTTCAATGTCCATTTAGGAATCGGATGGCAGAGGGGAAGAAGTTATTCCTGAATCGCTGTGTGTGTGCCTTCAGGCTTCTTGTACCTCCTACCTGATGGTAACAGTGAGAAAAGGGATTTCCCTGGATGCTGGAGGTCCTTAATAATAGACGCTGCCTTTCTGAGACACCACTCCTTGGAGATGTCCTGGGTACTTTGTAGGCTAGTATCCAAAGCTGAGCTAGCTAAATTTACAACCCTCTGAATATTTGTTAATTCTAAGGCATGAGATTTTTTCCTGATAAAATTGGCACCTTTGTTCTCCTGAAAATGTAATTTTCTTCTCAAATTTGTCTAAGTGACTATTCTGCATTTGAGAACCAAATACAATCTGAATTTTCAAGTCAAATAAGAGAAGGTTACAAAAGCTATATTGAAGTTAAAGTGGAAACTGTTTTCTCACCAATACTGGAAGGAGCTGGGGTCTGTGTGTGGCAGGGTAATGTCACACAGAAAAGTTTAGTGGTTTGTTTTATATATCACAGTTATAAAATTCCAGACATGGGAAAGTTCCCTTATTTTTCAGACCATAAGACATCAGAGTAGAATTAGGCCATTTGGTTCATTGAGTCTGCTCCGCTATGTGATCATGTCTGATTTATTTTCTCCTTGCCTTCTCCCCTTAACCTGTGACACCCCTTACTAATCAAGAACCTATTCACCACTGCTTTAAATATACCCATTGACTTGTCCTCTGCAGCCGTTCTTGATAATGAATTCTACAGATTCACCACCCACCAGCTGAAGAAATTCCTGTTCATCTCAATTCTAAGGTGACGTCCATCCAATTTGAGATTGTGCCCTCTAGCCTTCTGATCACTTACTGTAGCTTTATACTTCTCAGTATGTACATTTGCCTTCCAGCAATATTTCATTTTATGTGTTTCTTTAATCTCTTTCCAGTCATACTATATTACATCTTCATTGTTGCACATCATTTGGCCTACATGGCTCTCCTGCACAATAGTTTTTTTTTAAAGTGATTGACAATTATGACGTCCATATAAGTAGTCGCAGACATATTATTGTTCCAACTCAATTGTTGTAAATCTGTTGGGGTTTGAAATGTGGAGAGTGCAGGTGTTGCTTCTGTCATTTTTATTGGTTGGGCATATTATTGCATTTTACATCGTAAAATGTGGCTATATATCAGTTGCTAACCTTTTGCGGCTGCATCTTGAAAGATGCTCACTTTTTAAATAAAAGGATATGGGAAGCGTGTGTAATGAAATTATAAATGCTTTCATTGACTCTGCACACTATCTGACATGCTTCACATGAACTGCGTAAATAGTTTTGAACACTTTGACTAATGATCATCTTTGTTACATGCTGGTTACTTCTTTGTCCACCTGTAAATCTTCTGTTCCACAGCTGCACCCTACCTCACTCCCAAATATGAGATGGAAAGATATAATTACAATTATGACAGCAATATGCAGCTCTATTAATGTTTTTCCATTTTATCTTCCATTTTGTAATGTGATGCAAATTGGCAGGGAGCTCTTCTTATTAACCATATAACCATATAACAATCACAGCACGGAAACAGGCCATTCCGGCCCTCCTAGTCCGTGCCGAACTCTTAATCTCACCTAGTCCCACCTACCCGCACTCAGCCCATAACCCTCCACTCCTTTCCCATCCATATACCTATCCAATTTTACCTTAAATGACACAACTGAACTGGCCTCTACTACTTCTACAGGAAGCTCATTCCACACAGCTATCACTCTCTGAGTAAAGAAATACCCCCTCGTGTTTCCCTTAAACTTTTGCCCCCTAACTCTCAAATCATGTCCTCTCGTTTGAATCTCCCCTACTCTCAATGGAAACAGCCTATTCACGTCAACTCTATCTATCCCTCTCAACATTTTAAATACCTCGATCAAATCCCCCCTCAACCTTCTACGCTCCAATGAATAGAGACCTAACTTGTTCAACCTTTCTCTGTAACTTAAGTGCTGAAACCCAGGTAACATCCTAGTAAATCGTCTCTGCACTCTCTCTAATTTATTGATATCTTTCCTATAATTCGGTGACCAGAACTGTACACAATTACACAATTATTCTGGTTCCATATAATGCAGATAAAGCTACTTGAGGCAGGCATTTAGAACCTTCATGAAAAAACATTAGCACATGCTATCTTGTCAAGTTGGTAGCAGAGCTTGGCCATTAGGTTGGACATAGAAGGAAAGAAGTGTGTAAAAGTGAAAGAGTCCACACATGAGAACATATAGATAGATAGATAGATACTTTATTCATCCCCATGGGGAAATTCAACTTTTTTTCCAATGTCCCATACACTTGTTGTAGCAAAACTAATTACATACAATACTTAACTCAGTAAAAAATATGATATGCATCTAAATCACCATCTCAAAAAGCATTAATAATAGCTTTTAAAAAGTTCTTAAGTCCAGGCGGTAGAATTGTAAAGCCTAATGGCATTGGGGAGTATTGACCTCTTCATCCTGTCTGAGGAGCATTGCATCGATAGTAACCTGTCGCTGAAACTGCTTCTCTGTCTCTGGATGGTGCTATGTAGAGGATGTTCAGGGTTTTCCATAATTGACCGTAGCCTACTCAGCGCCCTTCGCTCAGCTACCGATGTTAAACCCTCCAGTACTTTGCCCACGACAGAGCCTTACAGTTTAAAAAAAATTGCAGCAGGTCTCTTCTGAAATCTTGGTCATAAGCTTTTCTTTAGTTCTGGTGTATGATACAAAATATTTTAAAAACTAAGCCATAATTAAATTAATCTAGTAAAGTGAGTAAAAAAAAAAGTAGCTTGAACTTTTATTGTGGTTCTGGAGGACAAATGCATCGGCATCCGTGAATATTTTTCTCCATCTATAGTATTAATGTACATAATATTGATCTGATTTTTTCAGATTTTATATGTATTTAGTTTCTGCAAGCTTCTTTTGCTGAATGATATAGAAAGTTATTGCTCAATTTTCCCTCCTCCTTGAGTTTTCATGGTTGGCAATAGCATTCTTCATGATAGAAAAACCCCAACATCTCTGAATTTCTGTACTATCAGTGTAGCTAGATCATTTTGTGTAGGTTTTTATTTGGTGTTTTATGCCTATGTTTTCATCTATGGATGTCCCAATGTTCATCTTTGCTAGACAACATTTTCTGGTTTTGTATTTGTGGAAAAGATGCTCCTTAGTTTCTAATCTTAGTCTCAGAATCAGAATCAAGTTTAATTTCACTGACACAACTTGTGAAAATTGTTGTTTTCTGGCCGCAGTACTGTGCAAGCAAAACAATTTCTTAAAATTATGATAAAAAGTAGTATGGTAGGTAAGTAGTATAAAAGGGAAATAGTGAGGTTGTGTTCCAGATGGCGAGGGCCCTTCATGATAGGTGACACCACCTTGAGGCACCCCTTTTTGAAAATGCCCTTGATGGTGATGTGGCTTGTGCCCATGATGAAACTAGCTGAGTCTACAGCCTTCTGCAGCCTCTTGCAGTCCTGTGCATTGGCACTTCAGTGGCACATATTAAATCAACCATGATGGAATGGTGGAGCAGACTCAATGAGCCGAATGGCCTAATTCTGAGCCTTTGTCTTATGGTCAGACGGTGATACAGTCAGAATGCTGTCTATGGTACATGTATATTGCTGGAGTCTTTGGTATCATACCAAATCTCCTCGAACTCCAATGATTCTGGCCACAATACTTCCTTGTGCGTTTTGATCCTGGATTTTCTCACTTGCAGACCCAGTCAGTTCGGATTGACAACAACATCTCCTCCACATACTCCGTCATCACAGGTGCACTGCAAGGCTGTGTGATGATGGTGTTGAACACCGAACTGTAATCGATAAACAGAACCTGACATATCTTTTGCTGCTGTTGTCTAGTCTGTCTTACTGGATGTTCACTCACTTTCAATCAACACTTTTTGTCTTTTTGCTCATAATGCTGAAAAAAGTTTCAAAATTTGCATCATTTTACCACTATTGTTAGCTGTGTCTCCTATGTAAGTACAGAATTGTGGAGTATTTGTATTATAGAGAAAAGCCATTTGGCCAAATATGTCCAAGCCAGTAAAGAAAGAGCCACTTAATCTAATCTCACTTTCCAGCACTGCAGGTCATACTTCTTTAAGTACATTTCTAAAGATCATAGTTTTTCTATTCAAACTCTTCATAAATCTGTACACCTTCATTAAATTTTCGCTCAACCTTTTCTCTTCCAAATAAGACAAACTTATCTTATCTGATCTTTCTTCTTACAATTTGCCAGTCTTGGTCACATCTTTGCCAATCTCTTTTGCACCTTCTCCAATGCAATTGAATTTTTCCTGTAATGTGATTACTAGAACTGTACACACACAGTACTTGCGCTGTGGCCCAACTAGTTTTCAATACAATTCAAGCAAAACCTTGTTGCTCTTTGATTCTAATGAGGAAAAGGAACTTTAAATAATTAACAACAGTAAAGGAAGTGATATGGAAAAATTGTTGCAACTGAAAAATCACAATTCCCTTGAATCTGATTTCCTGCATGGTGGGCTTAAAAGAAGTTAGCTGCAGAGATGAAAGATCTTTTGGTTCTGAATTTCCATAATTTTATGATTTTTGGTATCATCCCAGTAGAATAAAATCTAGTAAATACAACACTATTCATCAGGAATGATGGTACAGACATGAAGTACAACTGCAGGCTAGTTATGCTAATATCAGTCATATTGAAAATGTTCTTAATTATTCATTACGTGTTAAAACAGGGCTCTTGAAAAAGCAGAAGTGATTTAGCATAGAGAATATTGCTTTATGAAAGCAAAGTCAAATTTGTTAAGAAATTTTTGAAGGTTTAATTGGCAAGGCCAAAAAGCGAAATCAGCTGAATTAGTATATTTGAAAAAATACCAAGGTATCCCTTAAGGGATTGTTAAATATGATCCGTGCTAACATAGATTGAGAGAGATAAAGGGATTATTTTTGGGAAGACATACTGTATATAACCAGAGTGCTGTGAGAATCAGTGCTTCATCCTCAGCTATTCCTAGTCAATATCATTGTTATGAATGTTGTAATAGATGTAATATGTCCATTGTTTCTGATTATTCAAATTTAGAGGAAATTTCATCTGTGGGGGGGCATTGGGAAATACAATAATTAAGTGATTGCACAAGAAAAAGGTAAGTGGAATTTCAAATGAGTGAAAGCCACTTAAACTGGAAGAATAGAAAACCAATAGAGTTTGCTTGCTTTTTGCCTTTTGCACTATTTGTTCTTTTTTGTGTGTTGGGTTTTTGATGTTTCTTTGTTTAGTGGCTCCCTGTGGAAGGAAGAATCTCAGTTGTACTCTGTATACGTACTTTGATAACAAATGTACTTTGAATTTCTGAATCTTTAAATTTGAGAAGCTGGTATACATTTACATTCAGGAGTCATGTACATGAGCTTATTTAGATAGTTAATATGTACTCACTGCTTTGGTCATAAGACTTAAGTGTACAGTTTTCAACTTATCTGAGAAATGTTAATTGGAGAGCATAGCAGCAAGGTTTACACTCTCAGATATTTTGTACAGAATTGAGAAGAATCTTTTTCTGATTGATTAAACATTTTATTCTAACAGACTGGTGTCACTTTCTTCTGATGATGCTCATGTGAAGCACTTTTGGATGCTTCAAAGTATTAAGGGGTTTATCTAAATGAAAATTTTATTAAGTGTTCCATCTGAATGAAGATTACATTTTTTGAGTCATGAAATATATTTGAGATGTTTACTGAAATAGTCTTTTAATTTTATGTTTACTGCTTGATAATAAAATTTACTAGATACAGTACACGCTTGCATAATAAGTTAATTTAACAATATTAATAAAACCCTTCATGTGGAAATATGATTTAATTGCTGAAACAAACACAATCTCTGAGCATTTCTCTGTAAAGTTGTTTTCTTTAATTAACTTCCCATCATCTTTGCTAGGACATTAAAATGATCAAAGTTGTTTCTTCAATTAGACTATATCATATTACTTATGGTTTTCGCAATTTAAATTGAAAGACCAGTTCTCATCCAAATAATAGGCCGTAGCCAAATAGTATTTTTAATTTGTTTTCTAAGATGTTAAGTTGTCATGTAGATCCCAATTTCTTTGGACAAATTTCGCTGTCTCCTTTCACCCTTTAATTTCGGCAACATTTTCCAATACATCAGGAATTTAAGCTGACATCTTTCATAGCCAAGCATCCTACTAAACAGTCAACTGAACTATAAACCCATTAAAATGCATTGTAATTTGACATTATTAAATAAATCTGTATTTTGTTTTAATATTTTGCCTGGTCAACATTTTGCAATATTTTCTGTATTCATATTTCCTGTTCAATTTTTGTGCCACCATTTAAATATTTGAAGTTAATCTAGTGATAACCATACCTGAAGATGTTTATATAAAAACTTCATTGCATAATATACAATCTGACCATCATTTATGCAATAATAAGCATTGAATTTTTGTACACCTGTTTTTCCTTGTACCAATATAATGATAGAAACCACTCAAAATTACATTACCCTTGACCAATTAACCACAAATATTCAGTAATATCCTGAACAGTGAAGAAGAGGAGCAGAATGAAGTGATAAAGATCTCGGCCATTTGAACTGAAGGTGCTGAAACCTATAACGGGCTACCATATTTGATGAATATTTACAACCTTCCTTCCCCGTTTTTTATCGCAGGTATCTTCTTCCCTTATTTATTTATTGAACGGAGTCCTTCCCCCATAGCCAGCCTCTGCCCAGCCATGCTTACAAAATGAATTTAACCTCACCATAAAATTAGCTTTCCCTGTCAGCTTGAGTCATACATAACCATAATGTCAAATCTAAAAATATGCTGAATGCTAGATTTCTTTGCAACTCCAAACTTGCCTCCGTTCTGACAAGAGAAATACCTATGGCAACTACAAAGTTGGCTGGCTCAGAGCAAGAGTAAAAGTCATATTAACATTTGCAATGACAATGGCAGCAAATTTGGCAAAAACAGACATGCTCAGAATATTCAACGAGCACCAAGTTAAAGCTGAATGGATGTAAATTCAATGTAAATGTAAAGAAGGTAATTTTATCAGCACATCCATTAGGAAATTGCTAGTTTGCTGAATGTATAACAATTTATTGGAATGAGATGTGAAACAACTATAATGCAGTATTTTAATTAAAGAGAAAATAATAAAAATTATATAAGGATTATGAGGAGAAAGTCAAGAATCAGAATGACTTCTGGTATGAGATTAATTTTAACCATATGTTGTGGCATATGGTGCAGTCTTGCTATCATACAATCATTGTGGAAGTAAAATGGGATAGTTCAATTAGATATGCAGCAATTAGGAGAGAACGAGATTGATCTTGTCCCACATTTATTATCAAATGTATTGGACTCCATAGCACTAAAATAAACACCCCAAAGCATTTTTTTAAATAATGTGGTTGGTGGAGATTTATTTCAAACATTTATGATCAATATCCCTGTACAATAGTAGCATGAATCATCCTGAAATCATGTTGGTGTGAAGGGCATCCGTGTGCGCCCACTCCACCATCAGCCACTAAAATTTAAATATGTGTGCACACCCACACAGATAAACACACATCATCAGCAAAAAAAAAAGACTCCCCACCAGCACTATTTAAAGGGATCTTCCACTACTTTAAAGTGTGTTGCAATTACAGAAGCATCAGTCGACCTGGAGTTCTCATGGTTGTTGAGATTTACAGAAATTGACTTTTCTGCAGAAATGAATTGCTCTCTGACACATTAGTAAACATTATCCTTGAACTGCAGTATTCCTAGGAATAAAAGCAATAGAGGACAGACTCTGTCTCAAAAAAGTGTACTTCAGGAATCCTGTACTGAATCTCGCTGCAGGGTTGTATGTGAGTCATATGGGTCTAAGTTACAACATCTTCCTCTGCTATCTGCTGCAACCTTAAAGCAGGATGATGTCCACCTTACCAATTGCTGTTGAGGTGACCATGCCCAATATCTTTAACATTTTAGACTCTTTCCAGCCTGAAGTTCAATATGTTTACAATATATTGTTTTGTTATGTAAGAAATATCTCAATTCAGAAGTGAGCTGACTGTAATTCATTCTTTCCTGAAAAGGGATAGGTATTTTGTGTTCATGCGAAATGCATGATATGCAGTGGTGTAGGTTGAATTTGAGGGCAGCTGCATCATGGAAGACATAAAATTATTATAAGTTACCAGAATATATAGTGCAATTGAGGAATAATGAGGTTGTGCTCTTGGACCATTCACAAATCTGATGACAGTGGGAAGGAAACTGTACTGAAAATGTTGAATGTGCGCCTTCAGGCTCTTATACCTCCTCCCCAATGGTAGTAGGGAGAAGAAGGCATTCCGGATGATATGGTTCTCTTGAAGATGTCCTCAATGTGGAGTGTTTAGCCCATGATGCAGCTGACTGAATCTATAAACTTCAACAGCCTTGTGTAATCCTGTGTGTTGGGGCCTCCGTATCAGGTTAGCCCTCCACCCTACATCTATAAAAATTTGTAAGACTCTTCAGTGACATCCCAAATCTTCTCAAACTCCTGACAAAGTAGAGCCATTGACGCAATCCATCTTCATGATTGCATCAGTGCTTTGAGCCCAGGATAGATCCTCCGGATTGTTGACACCCAAGAACTTGAAGGTGCTCACCCTTTCCACTACTGACCCCTCAATGAGTGCTAATGTGCCTTTGCCTTACTTTCTCCTCCTGAAGTCCACAGACAATTCCTTGGTCTCGCTGATGTTGAGTATGAGTTGTAACACCCCTCAACTAGCAGATCTCTCTTCCTCTTATACACTTCCTCATGATTCCTTCATTTTTTGATAAACCACTGTGTCACCTGCATTTGCATCACCACTATAAACCAAAGCTTGACTACATAATCTCCTGATTTATTTACTTAAATGTGGCTCATGACTGATGTATCATTTGTATACTCATAGCCAATATGACCGACTCCTAATTTAAGACTAGATCCCCTGGTTCCTCAAACCCCAGCCAAGAGAAACATCAACTCCATGGCCAACTTGTCAAGCCATCAAATGTCAGGATTTTTCATGTTTCAAAAATCTTACCTCTCATTTTTCTGAACTGTCTTAACATTTTTTTTCAGAAGTTGAAAATACATTAAGGTGTTGTAAAGTAAGTAAAATAAAGCATATTTGAATAATTATGTGTATTCTAAAATTCTTAACCTCACCTCAATTTTTTTCAATGAAAATCAGTAACCCACATTATGATTGTGGACAGGCAACAGTTCTTGCTGAAGCAAGCCCAGTGTCATCTTGTGAATTCATTAGGTTTTTGAAAAGGTTTCTATGAAGTACCATGACATTTTTGACAATGGTACTATAAATACTATTATTTTTCAGCATTTCAAATTTCTTTTGGAAGTATATGTGTATTCTACAAATGGTTGACACTCTTCCAGAAAAGCTCACCACACTACAGTGTTAATTTGCAATCTTGTCTTTGCTATACAATGTGGCCCACAAAAACTCAAGTTTGAGACTATATCCTTGATGCTTAATGTCTGCTAGCATTAATACATGCACAATAGATACCATTTAGCCAGCGCTTTAAAAAATTGCCGCAGGATATTATGCAATCTTGCAAAGTATACAATGTAATAGAGCAAGTACGTACATAGTTGAAGTAATTTTGTTTATTTATAGTGGATTTGTATATAATGTGTTTATTTTATTGATGCTTACAGTTGTACATTTTTCTTGTTCTCTGCATTGGTATGTTTGAGGGAAATTATAAATTAAACATTATGGCTGACTAAGCTTCTATAGATGACGGAGTTGGAGTACAGGAAAGACTAGAGATGTGGGTGAGAGTTCCTTTACTGCCAGTAGAGGGAAAGGCATATTTTCTGAGAAAGGAAGTCATTGAAGATTAAAGATTAGCTTTATTTGTCACATACAGATGAAAACATACAGTGAAATGTGTTTTTTTTTAATTCAAATCAAATCAGAGAGAATGGTGCTGAGCAGTTTGCAAGTGTTGCCACACTTCTGGTGCCAACGTAGCTTGCCCTTGACTTTTGAACTGTAACTGTACGACTTTGGAATGTGGGAGGAAACTGGAGTCCCCAGAGGAAACTCACATGGTCACTGGTTGAACGTACAGACTCTTTAGAGAGTGACAGGAATTGAACCTCAATCTTAAAGCTGGCTCTGTAAAGTGTTGTGCATGCCACCCCATTTCATATGTCCTGGAGTGGAAATGTAGCACACAGAAAAAACTGAGAGAAAGCGATGGAGTCATGAAAGGGATGGCCTTTCCAATAGACATCTCTTCCCTATGATGTGTAAAGATGACTGCCTTGGTAATTGTTTCTGCCTGCTCTTGCCCCAGTAAACTTAACTCCACATACCTTGACTCTATTTTGTACCTCCTCGTCCAGAACCTCTCCACCTAGATCCTGTATACCTCACATGCTTTCCATCATCTGAACAATATCCAATTACTTGGACCCAACTGTTTTACTGTGGACTTCTAGTCCCTATACATCTCTGTACCCCAACAGAAACCCAGCATCATGAATGGCAGTGATGCTTCACTCCCAGTTGAGCTCAACGACTGTTATGGACACTTTTAAAGGAGGAATAAAACTACAGCTATGAGGATCCCTGCAGTATCCAGTGACCCTGTGATCTCTGTCTCAGAGGCCGACATCAGAATATCTTTCAAGAGGGTGAACCCTTGCAAGGCAACGTACCACAAAGGTGTACATGATAGTGCTTTTGTGTCAACCAACTGGCAGGTATGTTCAAAGAAACTTGCAATCTCTCATTCCTACAGTCAGAAGTTTCCACCTACTTCAAAAGGACAAAAATCATACCAGTGCCCAGGACGAGCTGCCTTGATGACTGTTGTTCAATAGAACTCACATCTACAATGACGAAGTTCCTTGAGAGGTTAGTTAGAATCAACTCCTTCTCAGCAAGGGCCTGTACCCATTGCAGTTTGCCTATCACAACAATGGGTCAACAGTGGATACAATCTAATTGGCTCTTCACGTGGTCTTGGATCACTTGGATAGTACTCATACTTATGTCAGGCTGCTGTTCATGGACTACAGATAAGCATTTAATATGATCATACCTACAGTTCTGATTTTGAAAAAAGAAGCTCCAAAACCTGGGCCCGTGTACCTCAACTGGATCATTGACTTCCTCACCAGAGGACGATAGTCTGTGCGGATCAGAAACAACATCTCCACCTCACTGATAATCAGCTCTGGTGCACCTCAAGGATGTGTGCTTAGCCCACTGCTCTACTCTCTCTGCAACCATGACTGTGTGGTAGGCACAGCTCAAATGCCAACTATAAATTTGCTGATGACACAACTATTATAGGCAGAATTTTAGAAGGTGATGAGAAGGCATACTGGAGCAAGATAGATCAGCTGGTTGAGTAGTTTTGCAGCAACAGCCTTGCACTCAACGTCAGTAAGACCAAAGAATTGATTGTGGGCTTCAGAAAGTGTATGATGAGGGCAGACACACCAGTCCTCATCAAGGGATCAGTAATGGAAGGGGTGTACAATTTCAAGTTCCTGGGTGTAAACATCTCTGAGGATCTATCCTGGGCCCAGCATATTGATGCAGTTACAAAGAAGGCACGACAATGGCTGTATTTCATTAGGAGATTTGGTATGCCACCAAAGATGCTCCCAAATTTATCCATATGTACCATGGAGGGCCATTCTAACTGGCTGCATCACTGTCTGGTATGGGGGGGGGGGGGGCACAGCAGGGGATCAAAAAAAGCTACAGAAAATTGTGAATTCAGTCATCTCCACCGTGGGCTTTAGTCTGCCCAGCATCCAGGTTGTATTCAAGGAGTGATGCCACAAAAAAGTAACACCCACCATTAGGAATGCCCATCACCCAGAACATGCCCTCTTCTCATTGCTACCATCTGGGAGGACGTACAGGATCCTGTAGGCACGCACTGAATGATTGAGGAATAGCTTTCTCCCTTCTGTCATTAAATTTCTGAATATACATTGAACTCATGAGCAATGTTCCTCTAATTTTTAGTAGTCAATGTGCGCAAAAATCTGATGTTGTGCAAACTTTTTTCCTGTGACAAAAGTATGTGCGCACTGAATGCACACATGGCACAGTTTATGTAGGTGTACAAAATATTTGACATCAAACTGCACTGAATAACAACAAAATAACATACATATTTAAATCACTCAGTTATTTTTTCTCTCTCCTGTCTTTGGCATTTACCCATTCTTTGTAAACTCTATCTAGACTCATTGAACTTCCATCCAATTGATAGCTTTTGATTCTTATTAACATATCTGTCATGGTCCGGTCTGCGAGGTCCACATTCTGGTTCACAGTCCGGTCAATGGACTCCAGACACTGGGTCTTCCGGCTGTCCCTTGTTTCATTCGGGCTTAATCATAGGCACCTGATTCTCGTCTTGGGGCCGGGAATATAAGTGGCCTGGGTTCAAGTGTAGGTGCTGGTTCGTCTCGTCAGTATCCTGTCCTTGCCTCTGTGGGGTAAGTCAGGCCATCTTTGCCTTTACCCTGTGGTTGGATCTGTCCCTTCCTGTCCTTGTCTCCGTTGGGTAAGCCAGATTGTCTTTGCCGTTACCCTGAGGCTGGACTGTTCCCTTCCCTTCCCCTTCTTTCTGTATCCCTTGCCTGGAGCCTCGTCTGCTACCTGGGGCTGTATTGTGGATTAGGTCGTTTTCGTGACCAGCTGAGTTGACTGCTGTTTGCGCCACTCCGAGCCGTTTCCATGGCCAGCTGAGTTTTGCTGGTCCAGTTGCTGCTTCTCCGAGCCGAGACTCAAATGGACTGTGGTTGTTTGGTCGTCTTGTATCCAGCGCAGTAGGCAGGCCGTTTACCACTACTCGAATGGACTGTCATTGTTTGTCATTCTGTGTCCAAGTCCAGTCCGTGTCCAAGGCTCTGAGGAGGTTCCATTCCGTGTCCGAGGCTCCGAGGGGAGGTTTCCATTCCGTGTCCGAGGCTCCGAGGGGAGGTTTCCAGTCCGTGTCCAAGGCTCCGAGGAGGTTCCAATCCGTGTCCAAGGCTCTGAGGAAGTTCCAGTCTGTGTCCGAGGCTCCGAGGAGGTTCCAGTCCATGTCCGAGGCTCCGAGGAGGTTCCAGTTTGTGTCCAAGTCCAAGTTGTAGCCTAGGCTCTGAGTCATGGTCTTGTCCAGGGCTAGTGTCTGTGTCCAGCTACGCCTCTCCCTGCTTCTGTTTTGCTCTCCCTCCCTCGACCTAGGCTCTGCGTTCCTGCTCTCCCTCGACCTAGGCTCTGTGTTCCTACTCTCCATTGATCAGGACCAATCTGAGCTCCATGTCCTCGTCCAGCCCTGGAGTCCCACGTCCTGCCCCCACGTCCAGTCCTGTTGCCTTGCTATGTCCAGTCCTCACCTGGATCTGGAGTCCGAGCCCGAGTCAAGACCCAGGTTCTGGGTCGCTGTCCAGTCTCTGGCTCGGAGTCCTTATCCAAGTTCCTAGTTCCTTGTCCAGGTTCCACTTTCCTTCTCTAGTCCTAGCCCATGCCCTGTCTCCTAGTCTTGTCCAGAGCCTGTGTCTTGTCCAGCATCGTTTCTTCCCCACTTCCCTTGCTTTCTTGATACACCTAGACCTCTCCCTAGTCTGTGTCTTGCATTTGGGTCCGTTCCCAATACCCACCTTATGACAATATCCAAATGACATTCACCTAAATGGTTTCTCAGCTTGTTTTTGAGTTGATTCCTTAGGCTAAACCCTCGCTCACAGTCAGCACTAGATGCAAGAAAGGTTCCCCCAATGTCCATCGACTGTGCAAGGTCGAAAACTGTTCATTTTGAAGTACAAATGCCACCATTTGAGCAAAGTTTGAAATCAGTTTGGACTTAATTTTTCTTGCACGGAAAATTTGAAATCATTAAACTGTCTGTCTATTACAGTATTTTCAGCTACAAAAACATGATATTTTAGACACGCATTAACTTGTTCATTGCCAAATGTGAAGTTTATGGTATGAACACTGTCCGCCAATGATGGCTGCCGCTGTGACGCAGCTGTACAAACCGGAACAGGAAAGGTGAGGTGATGTAAATTAGTGATGCGCGTTGTGGTATTTGAAAAACTGACTATCTAGTTAACGGAACCATTTAGCTAAAAGATTATTTTCAATAAGTATAATTATTAATTACTACATTATTTTAGGTAACTAACCTTTTATGCGCACATTAATTTCCTTTGTGCGCTGGTTGAAAAACGTGTGTGCGTGTGTACATGTGCACAGCTTAGAGGGAGCACAGTTCATGAGCACTACCTCACTACTTTCCTTTCTTGGCACTATTGAATTTAACTTTTTAAAATATATACTTACTGTAATCTATAGTTTTTTATTATTATGTATTGCTGCTGCATAACTACAAATTTTGCAACATATGCTGATGATATTACACCTGATTCTGAAAGACCATAAAGCCCTCCATTTCTCTGCAGAATTTACATTCTACCAGTTCCTCAGCTCCCCTGGCCACACTTATTCTCATCTTGAACCTCATTGATTCCTCCCACCTTTTAACAAATCTAAGATGTAGCCATGGGAACATGCATGGACTGTAGTTTAATTGGCTACATGGAGCAGTCTGTGTTCCAAACCTGCTCTGCTTTTATTCTGCAACTCTTTCCCCAATATATCCATAAATGCATTGGTGGTGCCTCCAACTTTATCATCATTACTTACTTCCACCCTGCTCTCAAATGCATTTGAACTGTTCTTGACACTTTACTCACATTTCTAGATCTCTATCTCCCCATCTCAGGAGCCCAGCTATCCATTAACATTTACTGTGAACCCATTTACTCCAGCCCTGTCTCTTGTAATGATGCCACCCCTTTCTCTCAGTTCCTCCATCTTGGTTGCATCTGCTTTTTGAGATGAAGCATTCCACTCCATGATATCTGAAATGGTTCAGGAAACATGGTTTTGCCACTGCAGTATGTGTTGGAGACCTCACTTGCATCTCCTTCATTTCCCACACTGCTGCTCTCAGTCACCTTGGTGAAGAGTCATAAATTCACAACCTTGTGGCCTGTAGGAGGACATGCAAGTGGCCTTAGTCACACCATAACTGTGACATTTTCAAGAAAACAGCCAAATCTAATTGCAGTAATGAAAAAAAATGTTTCCCCCATGGTCTGTCACAAGGATTTTAAGCTATTTTAAACTAACTTTTTCTAAAGACTTTGTTATGATAAGAAGTAAACTGAATGGATAGTGGAAGCAGTTTCAGAATAATCAAAAGATACTAGGGTAAAATGCTTGAGAAAGAAAATATTTCAAAGCTGTGGTGAAGAACATGATGACGGGACTAATAGAATCTCTTTCAAAGAACAAACATGTGGATCCTGTCACCAGATTCGGGAACAGTTATTACCCTTCAACCATCAGGCTCCTGAGCCAGAGTGGATAACTTTGCTCACCTCAGCACTGAACGATTCCATAACCTATGAAATCACTTTCAAGGACTCTCCAACTAATGTTCTTAGTATTAATTAATCAAATATCTATCTATCTTTTTATCTATTAGTAGTTTTTGAAATTGAACAGTTTGTCTTGTTATGCACATTGGTTGTTTGTCCCTCTGTGTGTGCAGTTTTTTATTGATTCTTTGGTGTTTATTGTATCTATTGTGAATGCCTGCAAGAAAATGGACAGTTTATGGTGACATATATATACTCTGATAACAAAATTGCTTCAAATTTAGTTTGATCTTTGGACCATTGTGCAAATATTTGTTGTAAATATTGCACAACACAAATACAGATGTACTCTTTGGGATTTACCTTCATAAGATTGAAAAAATAACCCAACTAGTTTGCAAATGGGAATATAATCCTGTGAGGTTTGTTTCACTTTTGTTTTTTCAAAGTCTTAACTGATTAAAACAAAAAAAGGTTTTACAAAAATTGAGAAAGTGTTTTATGTACTAATGGACAGTATGAAAAGTTTCATGTGTGGTATCTATATGACCTTTCAGCTCAACTGTGGTGTTAAATAATGGTGATTGAAGGTAAACTACAAAAGGCAAACCAATCTAATAAAGCATGACAGAGTTGAATAAGAAGACTTTGTAATTCATGTTTGCTCACTTACAATGTTATAGCCTTTAGAATGAATTGCCTTCATGATTCAACTGCATTGGTTTGTACTACATTATACTTCACTTAATGCCACACTTTTCTGATATTTGCTAATTTTATCACTGCTGTCTTACATTTCAGGATTATTTAATCACAGCATTAACCATAATATGGATAGCTATTGATATCTTTCTTGACTAAAGATTTTGTTAATTTTGTTTCAAAATAAGGTATTTTTTCAGAATCCATTTTGGATGGCATTTATTGTTAAAAGCAACACACAAATGTTGGAGGAACTTAGCAAGTCAGGCAGCATCTGTGGAAATGAATGAACAGATGATGTTTTAGGCCAAGACCCTTCTTAAGGACCCTGAAGAAGAGGCCTGACCTGTTGACCAGCATTTTGTGTGTGTGTTACTTTAAATACATTAGATTAGCTTACATGCATAGACTGATGGTATCTATATAAAGGGAATCTAAGTACCTAAGGTGACTCTGAGAGGAAATGGTAACGTAGTGGGGATGGGACGTGTGGTATGTTTAGGCTGACAAAGCTGTTATACAGAATTACAAACTCAAACCTATGCTTTGGAGTGGGGGGGAGGGTGGGAGACGCAAGAATAAAAAGGGGGGGATGAGGATAGCTAGAAGGTGATAAGTGAAACCTGGTGGGTTGGAAAGGGCTGGAGAGGAGGGAATCTGATAGGAGAGGAGAGTGGACTATAGGGGAAAAAAGAAAGGAGTTGGGGACCCAGGGGGAGGAGATAGGTGAGAAGAGCTAAGAGGCCAGAGTGGGGAATAGAAGAAGAAGGAAGAAGGAGAAAATTTTATTTTTACCTGAAGGAGAAGTCAATATTCATGCCATCATATTGGAGGCTACCCAGATGGAATATAAGGTGTTGCTCCTCCACCCTGAGGGTGGCCTCATCTTGGTGCAAGAGGAAGCCATGGATTAGCATGTTGGAATGGAAATTGGAATTAAAATGTTTGATCACAGCAAAGTTCCGCTTTAGGCGAAAGGAGTAGAAGTGCTCAACGAAGCTGTCCCCCAATTTATGACAGTTCTCACCAATGTCGAGGAGGCTGCGTTGGGAGCACTGGACAAAATGGATGGCCCTAGCAGATTCACAGGTGAAATGTTGTCTCACCTGAATGTCTGTATGGGACCCTGAATGGAAGTGAAGGAGGAGATGAATGAGTAGGTGTAGTAATTTGGCCACTTGCAGGGATAAGTATCGGATAGGAGATTAGCGGGGAGGAATGAATGGACAAAGGAATGGACATGTCATTCATCAAATTGAACTCTTCAAGTAAGCACTTCACTGTAGATGTCAGTAGTCAGGTTTTGACACAAAATTTTACTGCTTTACTTTGTTTATGGTTACAGAATATGGAAAATTGCTTTTCTTATCCATCAGCAACTCCATCATCTCCACCCCATTTCCCCTCAGAGTTTCACTGAGCAAAGTTATATAGGTCACATTTTCTATATTCTCTTTCATAAGTGTAACCTCTCATTCTTAATGTAATTGCAATGAATTATTCCTTTTGTCGTTTAGTGTCTCTAATGTGCTTCAAACTTATAGAAGAGCAGATATGTGATAATCATGAAGTTAATACATTGTCCAAAGTACATTTCCCTCGTCCATGTTGTTTGATGAGTAGTTGTCTCATGCAGTCTCAATAATGAATGGAATTGTCTTGTGTCTTATTCATAATTAATGTCTCTTTTTGTTTAGTTTCACCAGTGTTAAACGTGGAAGTCACATTTTGTTTCGTGAGTTCAGCTTTGTGAAAGCCACCCCCTACAACAGAGCCTCATTTATACGAATGTTCTGGCAGTGCTTTCGACAAATTGGCAAGAATGGAGGTAAGATGCTCCCAGTAATCCATTGCAAATTTCCTTTTATTCACAACTTGCTTGTCTTTTACTTAAAAAAGTTGTTCACATAGTACGTTTCTCCTTTGTGGTTCCAGCTTCTTACAACTATTACTTTGGTGATAGCAGGTATATGTATTACCTACTGTATTTCTTATTTAAGCTCTGAGAACGTTTTAAAACTGCATTTTAAAAGGAATTTACTATACATGATCAGAAAGTACATATAAGCTTTAAAATATTTCTATCCTTTTCATTCATGTAGTCACAGTTATTCACAAAATTCAAAACCAATGTTCTTTAAAACACATATGTTTTTATTCTTCAGCAAATGCACTAGCCATGTTATTCAAGATTAAATCATATTATGATTGAGCTAAAATAACTCAGGTTAAATAATGATTAGTATACCAGGGAAGGTCTGCAAAATTCATGTAATTTAGAACAAAGATCAAAACTAAACACACACACATATATATATTTTGATTTTGTTATTCAATCATTTGTTCATGTGAGTCTAACATACATTTTGGAAATATATATATATATTTCTTCAATCATCAACAACACACTGAAAATGAGCAACTTCATAATTTTCCCTTTGGTATTTCTTAAATGCTAATCATTTTGTGCTTGTTGCACTCATGTGAAAATGAATCAGCAGTAATTGAAATTACAACACCAACTCTTCAAGGAGACCTGACAAGAATTTATTTCACTGCTGGAAGACATAGAGATGTATTGTTGGAAATGTTGGTTGGAAAAAACCTTTAAGCCTACAGATTCACTATCTGCAACCTGGACATCCATTGTAGAAGGTGTAGAGAGCTTCATGAAAGTGCTTTGCAGAGGGAAGCCAGAGACTCATGACCTCAGTATCTCTTCCATATGGTGCATTCCAGATAATAACAACATACTACATTTTTAGAAAATATTAATAGTGTTTTTCCCCAAATGTTTTGCTATTTACTTTAAGGTGACATCTAATTACTTTCAGCTTTTAAATTGCTCCTATTGTTGTTTCAAGAGCCATAAATTAACAAACCAAAATGCTGTTTGTATTTCACTTTTGATAGGTGACTTCCCACCAAGTTTATTGTCAAAATCTGAATTACCAAATTTGCTTGTTGGGAAGCATCACCTAAATAAATTGCTTCACTTGACTAAATACTCACAAATATATTTTGTATTCATTATTTGTGTAATAGATTTTCACAATCATGTTTGAACAAAATAATTCTGTTTGCTGCCAGATCATGTAGAATTTTAGAATGTGACTATGCATAAGATATGGGTCTTAATTTTTTCTTGATGAAAGTTAGGATATAGAGAGATGGATGATGAAAAGAAAAAAACAGGGCTTGTCCTAAATACACATCTTATTGTGTCTCAGGCCACCAGCATAGGTGAAGAATGCCCGTATTCAACTATACTAAACATGAAGTTTAAGTTGAAAATATTTATCTTCACAATTAAACCAAAGAGCATTAATTAAGGACACATAATCACATTGAAATGTATTCCAATGTCCTCAGACATTAAATTCTTAAGAATTTAATTAATTTACATACGCTGTTTTGATAGATATTATTGGCTACACTTCATATTCTAAGTGAGAAAGTCAGCTGTTGGAAAGCTAATGATGTATTGACTCACTGAACGTTTAAAGGTTGGAGTAACTGTAAGACTGTTTGCAGGAACCCAAGCTATACAAAAAATTGAGGTAATTGTTGATGGAATCAACTCATTACTTCTGGTGGTCCTGAGTGAAACATCCAAGCATGAAATAGGAAATATATTTATTTTTTCCATTCATAGTAAAACACACATGAAGAGAAATTTTACCTGTTTGGTTGCTGATTGTAAATGGAACTTCACATTTACCTTCAATGTCTTGATCAGAGCCAATGGGCAAAGTGTTGACATATCCATCATCTGTTCTGAAGGAACTAGGCAGTTCCCAGTATGATTCTAGTATGCCTAGTATGATTCGCTAGGCAGTGAAATCATAGCCCTTGCCTTGGCCTGAAATTACAGGTGTGGCTGGAGCAGACAGTAGATTTTGGTGAATCTATCATTATTGAATCATAGGCTCTAACAATTTGAGTTTTATTGAAGTTCAGGTACCTGACAAATTGTGAAAATGTGGCATTAAAGGCCGGAGGTATCATCGATGTGTGGAGGGCTGTCAGAGGTTACAGCAGGACATTGATAGGATGCAAAACTGGGCTGAGAAATGGCAGATGAAGTTCAACCCAGATAAGTGTGAGGTGGTTCATTTTCGTAGGTCAAATATGATGACAGAATATAGTATTAATGCTAAGACTCTTGGCAGTGTGGAGGATCAGAGGGATCTTAGGGTGCGAGCCCATAGGACACTCAAAGCTGCTGCGCAGATTGACTCTGTGGTTAAGAAAGCATACGGTACATTGGCCTTCATCAATCATGGGATTGAGTTTAGGAGCCGAGAGGTAATGTTGCAGCTATGTAGGACCCTGGTCAGATCCCACTTGGAGTACTGTGCTCAGTTCTGGTCGCCTCACTGTAGGAAGGATGTGGAAACTGTAGAAAGTGTGCAGAGGAGATTTACAAGGTCGTTGCCTGGATTGGGGAGCATGCCTTATGAGAATAGGTTGGGTGAACTCGGCCTTTTTTCCTTCAAGCAACAGAGGCTGAGAGGTGATCTGATAGAGGTGTATAAAATGATGAGAGGCATTGATCGTGTGGATAGTCAGAGGCTTTTTTCCAGGGCTGAAATGGCTAGCACGAGAGGGCACAGTTTTAATGTGCTTCGAAGTAGGTACAGAGGAGATGTCAGGGTTAATTTTTTTTTCAGCAGAGAGTCGTGAGTGCGTGGAATGGGCTGCTGGCAATGGTGGTGGAGGGGGATACAATAGGATCTTTTAAAAGACTCCTGGGTAGGTATATGGAGCTTAGAAAAATAGAGGGTTTTGTAACCCTAGATAATTTATAAAGTAAGGACATGTTCGGCACAGCTTTGTGGGCTAAAGGACCTATATTGTGATGTAAGTTTTCTATGTTTCTATGTTAAACTTGGAGTCATTCTCCTCTTTATTACTCCTTTAATATCATGTCATGCTCTCTGTGCCCCCTCCCCCCTCTTATTATCCCGTTCAGAACCTCATGTGGTTGGGGTCATTGAGGTCAGCAAAAACACATTCAACACTCACCATGCCATAACCCGTTGAGTTTTGAAACTTGACAGGACTGTGGAATCATAAAAAAAAAGTATGAGAGAGGAGGCTTTAATGCCCATTAGGTCTATTCTGTCATCAGCTACTCAGCATTAGACCTCTATAGTCATAGCTCTTCAAGTCAGAAAGCAGAATATAGTGTTGAATCATAGCAGTAGCCAAGAGGAATCAAACATCAAGTAAGTTCCACTTTATTTATAATTCCTTTAGAAAGCCCTGGTGTGGCATTCTTTTGATGCTTAGCATGTATTTTGTGAAAATAAAGAGAGCAACAATTTGATTGCCAAGTTCTAAAATGGGAGCGGTGATGTCAAACCATTGTTGTATCGGTTATTAGAAGTCAAAGAACGGAATTAATCTGTCAATTAGCAGATTCCTATGAGTAGAGGAAATGTACCAAAATATGCTTCTTAACATTTCATCATTATGAAAAAGCTATATAACATACGAGTAGAGATAAAATCATAGATGTGGCTTGAAATTATCAAAACAAACGTCTTCCCATCTCCAAGGCCATTATAATTAATTGTTAAATAGGTATAACTAATAAGTAAGTGTCTCTGTGACATGTAGGTGCACAGGTTCAGGAGATAATTGTTTCAAATCATCATTTAATGTACATTCTTTAAAAAATCTGCTCACTTTCATTGGCATTCTTCTTATGTAGATTCATATTAAGCCTATGTGATATGTTTGATGTTCAAGGCTTGCATGGTTCAGAATATGCGTATGTAAAATATAGACATTTTGCAGGGCTTTTTCCTTTTATGACACTGCCAAACCACAAAGCTTGTGAATGACATCCAGGAATTAGAGTAAGCAAATTGACTTGGATCTGTGTTATTTTGCAGTACTGAGATTATTTGATAATTTTTTGTGTTTGCAGCATTACCTTGTGAGGGCATGTCATTTGAAACAGAATTGTTTCTTGAAAATTAATGCTGGATATGGTCTCCACTGAGGTCCTCCTTCCTTCCATTCTCCTTGCACTTCTATCAGATTTTTCTGCTCTACATCTTTCCTATTCAATTGTGCTGTAATGCACTACCCCAAGAGTATCTCGTGATTCCCATTGCAACATGTTGGTCCATGGCCTTCTCTACTGCCATGATGAGGTCACTTTCAGATTGTGGGAGCAACACCTCATATTCCATATCCAGTGTTCCCAGTGCGGCCTCGCCTACGTTAGTGAGACCCAATGTAGATTGAGGGAACCACTTTGTCAAGCATCTTCTCTCCATCTACAATAAGTAGGCTTTCCCAGTTGCCAACCATCTTAATCGCAATCCCCATTCCCAATCCAACATGTCAGTCCATGGCCTCCTTGACTACAACACATAATATTTCATCTGGATAGCCTCCAACCTGATGGTATGAACATTGATTTCTCTAACTTCTGGTAATTTTTCTCCCTTCCTCTTCCCTCTTCCTCCATTCCTTATTCTGGCTCCCCTCTTACCTCTTCTCTTCTCATCACCTACATTCTCTCCCTTACCTTTCTCCCATGGTTTATTCTCCTTTCCTATCAGATTACTTCTTCCTTAACCCTTTATGTTTTCCACCTATCACCTCCCAGCTTCCCACTTTATTCCCGATCCCCTACCCAACGGACTTCACCAATCACCATCTATCTAGCTTCTACATCTTACCCTTCCCTCCACCTTCTTATTCTGGCTTCTTCCTTCTCCTTTCCAGTCTTAATGAAGGGTCTCAGCCTGAAATGTCAACTGTTTATTCCAATCCATTGTTACTGCCTGACCTGCTGAGTTCCTCCAGTATTCTCTGTGTGTTGCTCTTATTTTTCAGTATCTGTACAATCTCTTGTGCTTCTGGTTATTGCAGAACCCTTAAAACCAAGTCAAACTCCTCTGGCTCTGAGACACCACTGCAAAACTCTGGAAACTCCAAGCTAACCATCTATAGAAATTATGTAACAAAAGAACAGGACTGAGTTAATCCCTCCTACTCAGAACGCATGTTCAGCAGAGCACGCTTAATGTGCACCATCAACTGGACTGCTGAACTCCAATTTAACAGCCTTGTTATCAAGTCTGAATTATGCAAGGTTTTGCCAATGGTAATTTAGTATCACTAGACATAAAGCATAAAATTTAAGCATTTTGTCCATTATCTGTGTAAGTGCATTTTCACTGCACATGTACTTATATGTATTAAACAGCACATTAGAACCAGTTCCACATCATAGCCACAATTAATGGACAATTTTGCAGTCTATTTTCTTTACTGATGAAATATGAACCTGTGTTAATAGTTTTCATATGATAATAGTTGTCATGCTTTTGCAAATTTGACATTAGATCTTAAAAGTTGGATTATTTTCTTAATTATATGTGTGTATAGGAACAAAAATATTTCACCTTCAGATTTCTTACTACATTGCATGTATGTGCTTGTAAAATGGAAAAGAAGGATTTTTTAAAGATCAACTCCATTCATTTATGAAGGCTATAATTATGATAGAAAAAGAACTCGAGGACCTAAATAGTAATTTTTACCTTTACTGATCCCAAGGAGAATGGCACAGGCAAATAACCACTGGGGAATATCTTCTATAAATTAACATTAAAACTTTTGTCTTCATTTCATGTAATTACGTGAGGGGTTTTTCTTATGTGGTTTGAAATTCATATATTTGGATCAATAAAGAATTGATGTACCTTTTTAACTTTGAAATACAATAAAAATATCACAGTGGCATTCAAGTATCTGTTTTATCATAAAACTGCAAATTAAATGCACATATAAATTGAAGACTTCAGCTGGGATGCTCACAGGGAGGCACGTGTACAATTTATTTGCGAAGGTGAGCAGGAGTGTGTAGTTGGAATTGCAAGAAACTGCAGATATTGGAATTTGTAGCAATGGTGGCAGGCGGTGCTCCTTTGTGGCCTTCTCTACATTGGCAATACCAACAGCAGACATAGCAACTGATTCGCAGTGCATCTGCCTTCTGTTTACCAATGCCATCTCAAACTCCCCGTTCAATTTGCTTTTCTTTTCCCCAGCCGAACTGCCACCTTTGGCCTTCTCCAATGCCAGGATGACGCCCAATGTAAACCAAAGAAGCAACTCTTCATAGCTTGGAGACACAGAGACTATAGACGCTGGAATCTAGAGCAATAAATAATCTGCTGGAGAAACTCAGCCAGTCATGAAAAATCTGTGGGAGGAAAGGAACTGTTGACATTTTAGGTTGAAACCGTGCATCAAGACCAGATTTTTGTAACACTCTGTATTCTGCCTGTATTGTGTTCTGGGTATAGGTTCAGCCACTTCTTACTGGCAGCAAACAAATCTACTATCTATTCTATTACAATTTTATGGACAATGATCACGCAATAGCCTGGAACTTTACTTTTTGGAGTTGTGCTTTTAAACTGTCTGAACAACCTGGCATTTCTGTGGTATGAACGCGAGTTGTGAAGATACAGTAAGGTTGCGGTATGGGCAGGTTTGGGGTGAATCAAGGCTATGGGGCCCAGGCCCAAGAGCAAGGATTGAGCCAGTGTTTGCCCATTGCTGGAGCGGATATTGGGGCTGAATCGAAGCAGTGGGGCCCAGATCCAGGAGTAAGTTACAAGCTGATGTTTGGCCAATTTAAAAACTGGGCCACAATTTCAGGGTTGAAGGAGAGTGACCGGCATTCAGCTCACTGCTCCACAAGGTTTGCTCATCTCTGCATTGAACTGAGGCTGTGGCCTGCAACTACTGGGCCCTTGGACTGGCTGCAGCAATGAACTGGCTTTATATCTGTGGACTCACTTTCATGAAATTCAATTCAGAGTGTTATTTGTTTACTTTTATTGTTTGCATGATTTTTCTCTTTTTTCACACATTGGATGTTTGGTCATTTTTCTTCAACTCTTTACTTCACCCCTCCCAGTTTCACCTATCTTCTCCCCTTCCCCCACCTTCTTACTCTTTTTTTCTCTCCAGTCCTGATGAACGGTTTTATTCTGAAACGTCAACTGTACTCTTTTCCGTAGATGCTGCCTGGCCTGCTGAGTTCATCTAGCAGTTTGTGTGTGTTGCAACGGTCCGTCTTAATTGGTTCTATTGGGTTTCTTTTTTTCTTTTGGCTGTCTGTAAGAAGACAAATCTGAAGGTTGTACATAGTATACATAAATTAATGATAAATATACTTTGAACTTTGTACCCAAAGTTATGGTCATTATATTTTCAAGTTGTAGATAATCCTTACCTCCAGTGTTTACACCCTCCCCCACCTTCCTTACCATCCTCCTTCAGATTCCACCCCCCCCCCGCAATGGTTATCATTACCATAAGACCATATGACATAGGAGCAGAATTAGGCCATTCAGCCCATTGAGTCTGCTCTGCTATTCCATCATGGCTGATCCCAGATACCACTCAACCGCACACATCTGCCTTCTCATCATATCCTTTGATGCCCTGACCGATCAGGAAACGATCAACTTCTGCCTTAAAAATACCCACGGATAGCCTCCACCACAGTCTGTGGTAGAGGAGAGGATTCCACAGATTAACTACTCTCTGTCTAAAAATATTCCTCCTTACCTCTGTTCTAAAATGCCGCCACTCAATTTTGAGGCTGTACCCTCTAGTTCTAGATACCCCCACCATAGGAAACATCCTCTCCACATCCATCCTATCTAGTCCTTTCAACATTCGGTTCAATGAAAACCACACACGTTCTTCTAAATTGCAGAGCTGTCAAACACTTCTCATATGTTAATCTTTTCATCCTTGAAATTATCCTTGTGAATCTCCTCTGGACTCTCTCCAATGACAACACATCCTTTCTGTGATAAGGGGCCCAAAACTATTAACAATACTCCCAGACTTGTGTCTTATAAAAGCTCAGAATTATTTCCTTGGTTTTATATTCTATTCCCCTTGAAAGAAATGGCAACATTGCATTTGCCTTCTTTACCACAGACTCATCCTGTAAATTAACCTTATGAATCTTGCATGAGGACTCCTAAGTCCCTCTGCACCTCTGATGTTTGAACCTTCTCTCCATTTAGTTAATAGTTACACTAACTGGCCTATAATTTCCTACCTTTTGCCTTTCTCCCTTCTTAAAGAGTGGAGTGACATCTGCAATCTTTCAGTCCTCCAGGACCATGCCAGAATCAAGTGATTCTTGAAAGATCATGATCAGTGCATCTGTTATCTCTTCAGCAGTCTCTCTCAGGACTCTGGGATGTGGTCCATCTGGTCCAGGTGACTTATCCACCTTTAGACCTTTGAGTTTGCCAAGCAGTTTTTCCTTTGTATTAGCAATGGCACTCACTCCTGCTCCCTGACACTCACGGACCTCTGGCACACTGCTATTGTCTTCCACAGTGAAGACAGATGCAAAATACCCTTTAAGTTTATATGCCATTTCTTTGTCCCCCATTACTACCTCATCAGCTTCATTTTCCAGTGGCCCAATATCAGCTCCAACCTCCCTTTTTCTCTTGATATAACTGAAAATTCTTCTGGTATCCTGCTTTAAATTGTTGGCTAGTTTGCCCTCATATTTCATCTTTTCCCTTCTTATAGCTTTTTAGTCACCTTTTTTTGGATTTTAAAAGCTTCCCAATCATCCAACTTCTCACTCACTTTTGCTAACTTATATGCCCTTTCCTTGGCTTTTATGCCATGATTAAATTCCTTTGTCAGCTACAGTTGCCTACCCCCCACCACTTGAGAACTTCTTCCTCTGTGGGACATATATCTATCCTGCGTCTTGTGAATTATTCCCAGAAACTTCAGCCATGTCCTCTGCCGTCATCCCCACCAGTATCCTCTCCAATCCAGCTAGGGAAGCTCCTCTCTTATGCCTCTAAAATTCCCTTACTCCATTGCGATACTGATACATGTGATTTAAGCTTCTCCCTCTCAAATCATCACCTTTACTTATTAGATTCTATCACTGGGACCATTTGTGTTTCTGCTTATCACCTTCACTATCTTCATTCACCCCTCTTCCTATCTGGCTCCATTTACCTCTGTTTTATATCCACCAACTGCCTGTCTCCCAGCTCCCTTACCTTGCTTTATTTACCCATTTTTCCTCACTTTCCCCCCACCAATTCCCATGTGTGATAACCAATCATCTCTGCCACTGTTTCACCACAACCTCACTCCTCTTAATATTGGGTGGCTCCCCTCATATTAGATCATAAGATATTGGAGCAGAATTAAGCCATTTGGCCCATCGATTCTACTCTGCCATTTCATTATAGCTGATCCATTTTCACTCTCAAGCACGTTCTTCTGCCTTCTTCTCATAACCTTGCACACCCTGTCTAATCAAGAACCTATCAACCTCTGCCTTAAATGCACCCAATGCCCCAGCTTCTGCAGTCACCTTTGGCAACAAATTCCACAGATTCACCACCCTCTGGCTAAAGAAATCCCTCATCTTCATTCCAAAAATGGATGTCCCTCTATTCTAAGGCTCTGCCCTATTGTCCTAGACACCCTCACTATAGGAACCATCCTCTCCACGCAAACTCTATCTAGATCGTTCAACATTTGATAGGTTTCAATGAGATTTCCCCCAACATTCTTCTAACACTCCTCATATAATAACACTTCCATTCCTGAAATCTTTCTTGCGAACCTCCTCTGAACACTCTCCAATGTCAGCACATCCGTTCTTAAATAAGGTACCCAAAACTGCTCACACTATTCCCATGTGCGGTCTGACCAATGCCTTATAAAGTCTCAGCATTACATCCTTGTTGTTCCATCCAAGGAAATAGAAAAACAAGGGTGTTAAAAGATAAAATCACGTTAAAGAATAGAGACAAGGGAATCAGAAAGGTGCAGCTGTCTGTGGATGGAATGCAATTTCTTACTGATCGTTAGCAACCAAAATCTGTTAATTCTATTCTGGTCCTCTCAAAATGAATGCTAACATTACGTTTACCTTCCACACCACCGACTCAACCTGCAAGTTAACCTTTAGGCAATCTTGCATGAGGACTCTCAAGTCCTTTTCCGACTCATATTTATGAACCTTATCCCTATTTAGAAAATAGTCTCTGATTTTATTCCTTCTACCAAAGTGCATGACCATACATTTCAGAACACTGTATTCCATCTGCCACCGTTTTGCCCATTCCTCCAATATAATTCCTTCTGCAGCCTCCCTGCTTTCTGCCCCTCCACCTATCTTCATATCATTTAGAAAGCTGGCCACTGTCATCGGAACCAATGACATATATAAGGGGTGATTGATAAGTTCGTGGTCTGAGGTAGAAGAAGATGAATTATTAACTTCAAGCTTTCTGCATAATCACTCACAGAGTTGACCTGCATGTGCATGTAACAAGAGCTGTATAACTCATCTCCTTCTACTTTAAGCCATGAACCTTTCAATCACCCATGCTGTGGACACTTTCTGGAGGTCCAAGATCTATCTGTATGCTCCATGATCGCTGGACTAAGAGTATAAATGTAGGAAGGGACTATGTTGAAAAATAAATGTGCTAGGTTTCCTAAAATTGACTCCTTCTACCTTAGGCCAAAAACTTAGCAATCGCCCCTTGTAATGTAAAAAGATGCTGTCCCAACACACACCCCACTGTGGATCACCACAAATCACTGGCAGCCAACTAGAAAAGATACCCTTTATTCTCACTCTTTGACTCCTGCCAGCCGGTCTATACATGCTAGTATCTTTCCTGTAATCCCATGGGCCTTATCTTGTTAAGTAG
Source organism: Hemitrygon akajei (assembly GCF_048418815.1). Classification (NCBI taxonomy): domain Eukaryota; kingdom Metazoa; phylum Chordata; class Chondrichthyes; order Myliobatiformes; family Dasyatidae; genus Hemitrygon; species Hemitrygon akajei. The sequence goes on along the minus strand of NC_133129.1, from coordinate 161,978,920 downwards.
CTTCATGTTGGCACTTTGACAAAGGCTTTCTGACAGTCCAAACCGCACTGATTTTCCTTTGTCCATCTGCTTGTTATTTCCTCAAAAAATTCATAAAAACATAGAAAAACCTACGGCACAGTACAGGCCCTTTGGCCCACAAAGCTGTGCTGAACATGTCCTTACCTTAGAAATTACCTAGGGTTACCCATAGCCCTCTATTTTTCTAAGATCCATGTATCTGGCTAGGTATCTCTTAAAAAACCCTATCGTATCTGCCTCCACCACCGTCGCCAGCAGCCCATTCCACACACTTATCATTCTCTGTGTAAAAAAAAAAGCTTACCTCTGATATCTCCTCTGTACCTACTTCCAAGCACCTCAAAACTGTGCCCTCTCGTGCTAGCCAATTTTGCCCTGGGGAAAAAGCCTCTGATTATCCACGTGATCATTGCCTCTCGTTATCTTATACACCTCTATCAGGTCACCTCTCATCCTTCGTTGCTCCAAGGAGAAAAGGCCGAGTTCACTCAACCTATTCTCATAAGGCATGCTTCCCAATCCAGGCAACATCCTTGTAAGTATCCTCTGCACCCTTTCTATGGTTTCCACATCCTTCCTGTAGTGAGGTGACCGGAACAGACGTCCAACAGACTGGTCAAGCAAGATTTTCCCTTAAGGAAACCATGCTGATTTTGGCCTTTTATATCATGCCTCCAAGTACCCTGAGACCCCCCCCCCCCCATCCTTAACAATTGGCTCCCAACATCTTCCCACCCACTGAGGTCAGGCTAACTGACCTGTAACTTACTTTCTTCTGCCTCCCTCCCTTATTGAAGAGTGGAGTAACATTTGCAATTTCCCAGTCCTCTGGAATCTTGTCAGAATTTAGTTGATTCTTAAAAGATCATTACGAATGCCTCCACAATCTCTTCTGCTACCTCTTTCAGAATTGTGGGAAGTGGTCCACCTGGTCGAAGTGACTTATCTACCTTCAGACCTTTCAGCTTCCCATTCACCTTCTCCCTAATAATAGCAACTACACTCACTTCTGACCTGTGACACTCTTGAAATTCTAGCATACTTGTAGTGTCTTACATAATGAAGAATGATACAAAATGCTTCTTCAGTTTGTCCACCATTTCCTTGTCCCCCACCACTACCTCTCCAGCATCATTTTCCAGCAGTCTGATATCTATTCTCGACTCTCTTTTATTTGTTATATATCTGAAAAAACTTTTGGATCTTCTTTGATAGTATTGGCTAGCATACCTTCATATTTCGTCTTTTCCCTCCTTTTAGCTTCTTAGTTGGTTTCTATTTTTTTTTAAATTTCCCAATCCTCTAATTTCCCAGTAATTTGTGTTCTATGATCTGCTCCCTCATTTGCTTTTATGTTGGTTTTGACTTTCATTCTCAGCCACAATAGCATCAGCTTGTTTTTAGAATGCTTCTTCTTTGATGTGTATCTATTCTGTGCCTTCCAACTTTCTCCCAGAAATTCCAGCCATTGCTGTTCTGCCAGCATTCCTGCTAGTGTCTCCTTCTAGTCTACTTTGGCCAGCTCCTCTCTCATATCTCTTTACTCCACTGTAATACTGATACATCTGACTGTAGCTCCTCCCTCTCAAATTGCAGGATGAATTCTGTTATATTATGACCACTTCCTCCTTAGGGTTCCTTATCCTTAAGCTCCCTAATCAAATCTGGTTCATTACACAACACCCAATCCAGAATAGCCTTTTCCCTAGTGGGGTCAAGAGCAACAGAAGTTGCTATAAGAAGCCATTTCGTAGGCATTCTACAGATTTTCTCTCTTGAGATTGAGCACCAACCCAACTTTCCCAATCTACCTACATATTGAAATCCCCCATGACTAAAGAAGCATTGCCCTTTTTACATGCCTCTTCTATCTCCCATTGTCATCTGTAGCCCACACCCTGGCTTCTATATAACTCACATCCTGGCCTTTTTATACTTGCTGTTTCTTAACTGTACCCGCAAGGATTCTTCATTTTCCAATCCTATGACACCTCTTTCTAAGGGTTTTATTTCATTTTTACCAATAGAGTGACATCAATCCCTCTGCCAACCTGCCTGTCCCTTTGATACAATGTGTATTCTTGGATGTGAAGTTCCCAACTATAATCTTCTTTCAACCAAGACTCAATGATATCCAAAATGTCATACCTGCCTATCTTTATAACTGCACTACAAGATCATCTGCCATATTCCATATACTGTGTGTGTTCAAATATAACACCTTCAGCCCTGTATTCATCACCCTTTTTGAGTTTGTCCCCATGTTACACTGCAACTCATCCCACTGACTGCAATTTTGCCCGATCATCTGCCTGTTCTTCCTGAGAGTCTGACTAGACACTGCATTTGTTTGTATAGCAATGGCTGAATGGCCTACTCCTGCACCATTTTTCTATGCCCTATCCTCAGCCCTATCACTCTGGTTCCCATCCTCCTGCAAAATTAGTTTAAACTCTCCCAAACAGCTCTAGAAAACCTGAGTGCAAGGAAATTAGTCCCCCTCAGGTTCACGTATAACTAATCCCTTTTTTACAGATCATATATTCCCCAGAAGAGATCCCAGTGTTTCAGAAATCTGAAAACTTGCCCTCTGCACCAGTTCCTCGGCCACTCATTCATTTGCCAAATCATCCTATTCTTACTCTCCCTGGTATGGGACACAGGCAGCATTACAGAGTTTACTACCTTTAGAGGACTCACTTTTCAGCTTTCTACCTAACTCCTTAAATTCTTTTTTCAAGACCGCCTCCCCTTTTTTACCTGTGTCATTGGTGCCAGTAGTACCAAGAATTCTGGCTGTTCACCCTCCCACTTTAGAATGCTGTGGGCTTGATCTGAGATGTCCCTGATACCTGGGAGGCAAAATACCATCCTAGTGTCTCTTTCATGTGCACAGAATTTTATGCCCATTTCTCTAACAGTGGAATCCCCTGTCACTAACGCAGTCCTCTTCTCCCCCTTTCCTTCTGAGCCACTGCACCAGACTCAGTGTCAGAGACCTGGTTGCTGCTGCTTCCCCCAGTGGTTCATCACTCTCAATAGTACCCAAAGCGGTATTGAGGGGAATGGCCACAGATGTATTCTGCACTGGCTGCCCATTTCCTTTCCCACTCTTGACATTCACCCATCCTGAAACTTAATGGTGACTACCTTCCTGTAGCTCCCATCTATATCCTCCTCATTTTCCTGTGTGAGCCAAAGGTTATTGAGCTGCAGCTCCAGTTCCTTAACATGTTCTCCGAGGAGCTTCAGCTTGGTGCACCTGGTGCAGCTGTGGTTATCCGAGAGACTGGAGATCTCCCAAAATTCTGACCTCTCACACAAAGAACACACCGTAACTCCTGGAGCCATTCTCACTGTGCTAACTGTGCATAATAGTCAAAGAATGAAGAAGAAACTTACCTCACCAAAGCCTGTTGAGCCAAAGCCTCCCCACTCTAATACTAGCACATTCACACAATAGTTGCTCCTCTTGACCCTGCCTTATTATTAATTTACCCTTGCTAATAAATCACAATATGATGGGACCACCAGAAAAAGCAGAAAGTCCATGATCACTACTTTTTACATCACTTGCCCCTACCTGTGTGGAATCTCCTTTGTTGATTTGGTTGGGCTGACAAAGAAAAAAGTAAAGAAAGCCCATGAATGTTATTTTTTTAAAATCACTCGCTCCTATCTGTGTGGAGCCTCCTATGTCAGACTGAATGTTTCAGACTGAGACACTTCCAGACTGGAAGAGGAAAATACCAGAATAAAAGGATGGGGGGACGGGAAGGAGGGAGAGCTAAAAGTTGATAGGTGAAGCCAGGTGAGTAGGCAAGATAAAGGGTTGGAAAGGAAGGAATCTGATCGGAGAGGAAAGATATGGAAGAGAGGACACGGGAAGGTGATAGGCAGGTGAGAAGGGTTAAGAGGCTAGAGTGAGGAATAGAAGAAGAGGGGAGGGTGAGTAATTTTTTTTTTACCCGAAGGAGAAATCAATATTCATGCCTTTAGTTTGGAGGTTACTCAGAAGGAATATAAGGTGTTGGTCCTCCACCTTGAGGGTGGCCTCATCTTGGCACAAAAGGAGGCCATGAACTGACATGTTGGAACAGGAATGGGAATTGTAATTAAAATGTTTGGCCACCAGGAAGTTTTGCTTTATGCAGCTGGAGCTGGGATGCTTGACAAAGTAGCCCCTAAATTTTCGACAGGTCTCACCAACACAGAGGAGCCACATCAGGAGCACTGGACACAGTAGCCAACCCCAGCATATTTGCAGGTAAACTCTTGCCTCACCTGTTTGGGGCCCTGAATGGATGTGAGAGAGGAGGTAGATGGGCAGATGTAGCAATTTGGCCATTTACAGGGATAAATGCTGGAAGGGAGGTTAGTGGGGAGGGAAGAATGGACAAGGGTATTATGGAGGGAGTGATCCCAGTGGAAAGTGGAGGGGGGGGGAGGGGGAAGGTAAAGATATGTTTGGTGGTTGGACCCCTTTGGAGATGGTGGAAGATGCAGAAGATGATGTGTTGAATATGGAGGCTCTTGAGGTGAAAAGGTAAGGACAAGAGAAACTCTGTCACTGTTAAGGCAGTGGGAAGATAGTTTGAGTACGGATGTTTGGGAAATAGAGAAGATGCGAGTGAGGGCATCATCGATGGTGGAGGAAGGGGAACCCCATTCTTTGAAGAAGGAGGACATCTCTGATGACCTGGAAAGGAAAGATGCATCCTGGGAACAGATGCAGTGGAGATGAAGGAATTGAGAAAGGGAATAGCATTTTTACAGGAGATAGCGTCGGAAAAGGTATAGTCAAGATAACCATGGGAATTGGTTTATAAAAGATGTTGGTCGACAGTTTGTCTCCAGAAATGGAAACAGAGATTGAGAAAGGGGAGGAGGTGCCAGAAATGGGCGAAGTGTATATAAGGACAGGCTGGAAGTTTCAGGCAAAGTTGATGAAATTGATGAGCACAGTATGGGTGCGTGAAACAGCATCAATGCAGTCATCAATGTAGCAGAAGAAGGGTTGAGGAGCATTACTGAGGAAGGCTTGAAACATGGACTGTTTTATGTAGCCAACAAAGAGCCAGGCATATATTAAGCTTCAGGTGGTGGACTGCTACCCTGACATTCTCCTGTAAAATGTTTTGAATTCATTGTTCCCTCAACGATTGCAAGCTGTCCAGGTGCTGAGGCAGCAAAGCAACCGCAAACCATGATGCTCCTTGCACTATGCTTCACAGTTAGGATGAAGTTTTGGTGTTGTGTGCAGTGCTGTTTTTCCTCCATACATAGCAATGTGCATTTCTGCCAAGAAGTCCAACTTTTGTTTCATTTGTCCACAGAACATTGTCCCCAGAGGTGTTGTAGAACATCCAGGTTATCTTTTTCAAACTTGAGATGTGTAGCAACCTTTTATTTTGGAGAGCTGTGGTTTTCTCCATGATGTCCTTCCAAGAACACCATTCTTGTTCAGTATTTTTCTTATAGTGGACACATGAACAGAGACTTTAGCAAGTTCTAGAGATTTCTGCGGGTCTTTTGTTGTTATCGTTAGGTTGCTTTTCACCTCCTTCAGCATTGTGTGTTGTGCTCTTGGTGTGATCTTTGCAGGATGCCCACTCCTAGGGAGAGTAGCAACAGTATTGAGTTTCCTCCACTTGTAGGCAATTTCTCTTACAGTGGACTGATGAACACTCAGGTCTTTAGAAATGCTTTTGTAGCCTTTTCGAGCTTCACACATCTCTACAGTTCTTCTAAGGTCCTCTGAAAGTGCACATAAACAGATCTCCTTTGAGAAGAGCAAACTCTGTCACTAACCTGACTTTGTATGTCTTTTTTATCGGGCAGGGCACCTCTACAATCCACAATTCATCACCAATCTCATCTCATTGATGGGAATACCTGACTTCAAATAGCTTTTGTAGAAGGCATTACACCAGAGGTACACATACTTTTTCCAACAAATACTTGTAATATTAGATGATTTTTCTCAATAAATAAATGAACAAGTTTAATGTTTTTTGTGTTATATATTTAATTGGGTTCTATTTATCTAGTTTTAGGACTTGCTGGAAGATCTGATCACATTTTAGGTCATATTGTCATATTTATGCAGAAATGGAGAAAATTCTATAAGGTTCACATGATTGTACATGATTGGGATTCGCTGTGGCAGGTCTTGATCAATAAGATGAAGGGTGTCAATAATAAAGATGGCACAATGATACAGCTCTGTTTGAATCCATTCTTAATAGTAAAAGGTTCTGATTCAGCTCCACTATTGCTGAGTACTGTGGCTGACATGCCATCGTGCAGTAGTCTCAGTACTTGTCAAGGCAACCATGTCTTAATAGTACGTATATGCTAGAGAGCTTGGCAGTCAACTGTTTCAAATGCCTTTGTCAAATCTATGAAAGCCAAGTACAAGTGCTGCCTTTGTTCATAGCATTTTTCATGTGATTGGTATGCTGTGAAGATCATTTCTGTGGTAACTCTAGAAGGGTGAAAACCATGCTTTGATTCAGGGAAAACTTCAGAAAGCAGGAGGAGTCCGTTGACAGCAGTATGCCTGTTGTTGACAGGAGGGAAATGCCTCTGTAACAATATCATCAAAGATCCTTGTGAAAGATTTTGAGGATCAGCTGGAAGGACAGACACACTAACACCAGCGTACTGGAGGAGGCCAACATGAATAGCATCTCCAATATGGTACAACAACACCAAGTCCGATGGATGGGTCATGTCATTCAGATGCCTGCTCATATCTCCCAAAATAGATCCTTTACTCACATTTGAAAGAAGATCAGCAAGCCCCTGGTGGGCAAAGGAAAAACTTCAAAGATGAAATTAAAATCAGCTTGAAGAAATTCAACATTACATCTAAAAATTGGGAAGACATTGGACTCGGTAGGTACAGGAGGAAATTTGTTCAAGAGGGATATGTGCTACGTGAAAACGTCCTCTGCTGTGCCTCAGAGAACAAGCAGGAGCTACAAAAGGAGAGACTGAACAACCAAAAGACCAAACCATTAACCTCGGCCACCACTTACACTTGTCCACACTGCTCCAGAACATGTGGATTTCGGATCGGCCTCTACAGCCACCTGAAGACCCACTGATAACAATCCCTTAGGAGAGCATCATACTTGATGTGAGGTTTGTACTACAGTTGAGTCCCCCTTAACCAAAATGCTTGGGGCCAGAAACATAGAAAACCTATGGCACAATACAAGCCCTTCGACCCACAAAGTTGTGCTGAACATGTCCCTACCTTAGAAATTACTAGGCTTACCATAGCCCTCTATTTTTCTAAGCTCCATGTACCTGTCTAAAAGTCTCTTAAAAGACCCTATCGTATCCGCCTCCACCACCGTTGCTGGCAGCCCATTCCACGCACTCACCACTCTCTGAGTAAAGAAGTTACCCCTGACACCTCCTCTGTACCTACTCCCCAGCACCTTAAACCTGTGTCCGCTTGTGGCAACCATTTCAGCCCTGGGGAAAAAGCCTCTGACTATCCACATGATCAATGCCTCTCATCATCTTATACACCTCCACCAGGTCACCTCTCATCCTCCGTCACTCCAAGGAAAAAAGACCGAGTTCACTCAACCTATTCTCATAAGGCATGCTCCCCAATCCAGGCAACATCCTTGTAAATCTCCTCTGCGCCCTTTCTATGGCTTCCACATCTTTTCTGTAGTGAGGCGACCAGAACTGAGCACAGTACTCCAAGTGGGGTCTGACCAGGGTCCTATACAGCTGCAACATTACCTCTCGCCTCCTAAATTCAATTCCACGATTGATGAAGGCCAATACACCGTATGCCTTCTTAATCACAGAGTCAACCTGCACAGCTGCTTTGAGCGTACTATGGACTCGAACCCCAAGATCCCTCTGGTCCTCCACACTGTCAAGAGTCTTACCATTAATACTATATTCTGCCATCATATTTGACCTACCAAAATGACCCACCTCACACTTATCTGCTTTGAATTCCATCTGCCACTTCTCAGGCCAGTTTTGCATCCTATCAATGTCCCACTGTAACCTCTGACAGCCCTCCACACTATCCACAACACCTCCAACCTTTGTGTCATCAGCAAACTTACTAATACATCCCTCTACTTCCTCATCCAGGTAATTTATAAAAATCACGAAGAGTAAGGGACCCAGAACAGATCCCTGAAGCACACCACTGGTCACCGACCTCCATGCAGAATATGATCTGTCTACAACCACTCTTTGCCTTCTGTGGGCAAGCTTGTTCTGGATCCACAAAGCAATGTCCCCTTGGATCCCATGCCTCCTTTCTCAATAAGCCTTACATGGCTTATCAAATGCCTTGCTGAAATCCATATGCATTACATCTACTGCTCTACATTCATCAATGTGTTTAGTCACATCCTCAAAAAATTCAATCAGGCTCATAAGGCAGGACCTGCCCTTACAAAGCCATGCTGATTATTCCTAATCATATTATACCTCTCCAAATGTTCATAAATCCTGCCTCTCAGGATCTTTTCCATCAACTTATCAACCACTGAGGTAAGACTCACTGGTCAATAGTTTCCTGGGCTATCTCTACTCTTTCTTGAATAAGGGAACAACATCCACAACCCTCCAATCCTCCGGAACCTCTCCCGTCCCCATTGATGATACAAAGATCATAGCCAGAGACTCAGCAATCTCCTCCCTCACCTCCCACCGTAGCCTGGGGTACATCTCATCCGGTCCCGGCGACTTATCCAACTTGATAAGTTGCCGGGACCGGAAGTGACAAGAAGCCAGGACAAGAAGTGTTTTGGATCTTGGATAATTTTCAGATTTTGGAATATATAATGAGACAGCTTGGGATTGCCATCATTTCTGACTGTTAATTTATGTGCTACCGGTAAGCAGTCATTGTCTTACACTTGTTCATCACACATCTGTACTTACCGTGAAAATTATTATGTACCATCAATATATTGAAAATATAATGTGTTCAAGGTAACAAAGCAGCATCAGGAGAATACCTGAATCAGCTGTTGAACAACAACGAATAACAGCAAGCTTTCGGTCTCCACCTGTGATGCTGTGTTTTGATTAAAAGGTTACAGTACAGTGTTGTAGACTTGTTCTGGTGCTAGATTTTCGTGATCAGCAGGCGCTTTAAAAATATAGTGCTGTTCCTTTTCTTAAACTTCTGCAACCAGTCTCTTGAATATTCACAATTACCTTCAATATTCAGTTTGTCATGATAGATCTTTGCCTGTTTCATGATCAGCATTCTGCTGTAGCGTATGTTCACCCCAACACTGACGGTACATGATTGAGATCTTCATTGTTTCCTTTTTGCAGTGTTTTTATATTTTTCATTAACTTCTGTTCATTAAATATGTGCGGTCACTTCAAAGAACCATCTGGTGTGCAGAGACCTGTGTACCACCTGGGAACCTTCCCAGCATCTTGTGGAATCTTCCATTTGTGAAGTCATTCAGCGCTCAAACAAAAATTGGATTTCAGAGGTTTTCGGATTTTGGAATTAGAGACGAGACACCCAATCTGTACTGCAGTTAGTATTAACATTGATAGCGAGTATACAAAAAAAGAGACATTCTTCAAAAAACACAATTTTTATACTTTAAAAAAATATTACTACATTGGAATTGGTGTAGAGTATATTGTAATGTAGGTATCTACATCCTACTCAGGGAATTGCATTAATTTTTGAATTTAGAAAATTTAATTATTTAACAATTTGAGTTCAAATTATTTAAAAGAAAAATATATTTTAAAATTGTATTTAATTGAAGACTTGGAAAACATTCAAATTTTTAATGTGTGTTTATGTAACCTTTGAATGTTTCTTTGTAAAATAAACTGTTGTCCATTTAGATATTTTCATTACTATTCAGAAAGAACATATAATGGAGTGTTGTGAAGTTGTTCGATCTGCAGTGTATATGAAGAGATACAGGACCTGCTGGAGAATATGAGGTTTATGTGAGAGATGCCTTTTGCTGAGGAGAGGCGATTTAGAAGATGGAATATCAGGGGTGGTGTTTCTGTTTTCACAGAATAATCAATTAGGATACATATGTGCCAATTTTCTGAAGTCTGGATTCAAACTTTATGCAAATCATCTGCATAATTGCAAATGTAAATCCTGACATGAAACAGTGTAAACTGGAAGTGAATACTTTTTTTTCTTGCATTGTTAAATACTCCTTAATTCATTTAATAGTAGCAACATAGTGCAGCTTTGTTAAGAGTTAAAAACTGGATTACCAGAAATATTAAGCATGTTTATAAATACAAACAAGGAGCAGAAGGTCACGTGCCCCCTTGAGCCTGCCCCATCATTTAATAAGATCCTTGGCAATCTGATAGAAGCCTCAACTCTACATTCCCAATTACCAACAGAAACCTTTCACCTGATGCTCATCAAGTAACCATCTGTTTCTGTGCTTGATGAAAAAGAATTACAGATCTGTTAGCTTTTTGAGAGTAAAAGTTTCTCCTCTTTATTGCCTTAAATAGGTGACCCCTTATTTTTAAACAGTGACTCCAGTTTCAATTCACTTCCATAAGAGGACACATCCTCTCCACATTTACGCATCAAGGCCCCATCTAGTCCACCACCTGTGAATATTCCAAATTTAAATAACTGAAAATAACTTCCCAAAAGTTATGTAGAAACAATTACAAGGTCATGAGTATACATATATCAGTTTCATCATAAAGTCAATATTTTTTTAATATTTCAAAGGTACTTACTACTGCTTGTGCCTGAAAAAGCAATTTTTGGACATGATTTGAAGGCATGTAAACATTGTATGATGATTGATTTTGGAGTTGTGGCCAGTTTTGTGCAGGCCCTGTTCCAGCATGAATGACTTTGAAGTTACACAAGAGATTTTGTAAATTCAAATTTCTAAACTGCTTTTGTAATTACCAAAAAAAAAGTCAATGGTTTAGCTATTTGGGACTAGATCCACATACCCAACAAAAACCAAGGAGAAACATTTCCCCCTCATGTTTACATAGAGTACAACAGTCTCTTAATATAGTAGAATCTGAATTAAGTAGTCTGATCTTAAATGTTGCTCGTGCTACTGTCAATTAAAGAATTTGCTGATTCATTTCATTTTACCAGAGGTAACTCAACCCATTTTCAGAATAAGTTCCTGAGATGATATGCATAGAAGGCACAATATCCAAATCTAAATGAATAAAAATGTATTGTTTTATTTCTTATTGTATTCTCATTTAAGTAGATATTGGGCAGTGAGAGTTGTTTTAGCACATAAAAGGTTTGGTAGATAGAGTATAATTAGCTTCGAATTGAATATATCTGACTAAATTTCAAAGCTAAATGAATCTGGCGAGCTCAAGGTATTGGTTCCAAAAGCACCTGCTAGATCCATGCGATCTCAGTTGTCACTGTCTCCACCTCCCCCCCCCCCTCCCCCCCCCCCCCAGTTTCTCCAAATTCCTGTGTGTGGAAGCTCAAGAAATATGGCCTTCACTTTAGGTCCAGGTGAATGAGGGCAGACCAGGAAGATCGGAACATTATCTCAGTGCTATCGTCATGACATTCTGGATTACGAGTGCAATTAAAGGACTAAATATGAGTTTTAGCTCTGATTAGCTGACCCATGTTACTATGACTGTCTCAGATTTGTTGGTTTTGATCATGCAGCCAAAATCTGTTAAATTATTTAAATACAAACACTATATTTTAATTATAAATTTTTAAAAAAAGTTTATATTTGAACAAATTGTAATAAGCAGCTATTTTCAAACAAACAATTTCTGCAGCAGAATTTTGAAAATAAAATACGGTATATATTGGGCTTACTAGTAAATTATTGTGTGTTGTATGGCTTTAGGTGTTGGACACAATTACAGGGGGTGGTTATTTGGTTGTGACTGAAGAGTGAGGGGCAGCACACTCCTCTGGTTGGCGGAACTGGTACTCACACTTAATAACTTCTCTTTTGGCTCTTCCCACTTTCTCCAGACCAAGGGTGTAGCTATGGGCACTTGCATGGGCCCCAGCTATGCCTGCTTCTTCGTGGGTTATGTGGAACAGTCTATGCTCCAAATCTATACCGGTACTGCTCCCCAACTTTTCCTTCGATACATTGACCACTACATTGGTGCTGCTTCCTGCACCCATGCTGAGCTCGTCAATTTCATTGACTTTGCCTCTAATTTCCACCCAACCCTCAAATTCACTTGGTCCATCTCGGACACTTTTCTCCCCTTTCTCGATCTCTCGGTCTCCATCTCTGGAGACAGACTGTCCACTGACATCTTCTATAAACCCACTGACTCTCATAACTACCTTGACTATACCTCTTCCCACCCTGCCAAATGCAAAAATGCTATTCCCTATTCCTCCGTCTCCGCCGCAGCTGCACCCAGGATGAGGCTTTTCATTCCAGGACATCTCAAATGTCCTCTTTAAGGATTGTGGCTTCCCTTCTGCCGTCATCACTGATGTCCTCACCCGCATCTCCTCCATTTCCCGCACTTTGACCCTCACCCCATCCTCCCGTCATCACAACAGGGACCGAGTTCCCCTTGTCCTCACCTACCACCCCACCAGCCTCAGGATCCAGCATATTATCCTCCACAACTACCGCCACCTTCAACAGGACTCCACCACTAAGCACATCTTTCCCTCTCTACCCCTCTCCGCTTTTCGCAGGGACCGTTCCTTCCACGACTGCCTGGTCCACACGTCCCTCCCCACAGATCTCCCACCTGGTACTTATCCCTGCAAGTGTAAGTGCTACACCTTTCTCTACACCTCCTCTCTTACCACCATTCAGGGCCCCAAACAGTCCTTCCAAATGAGGCAACACTTCACTTGTGAGTCTGTTGGGGGTCATCTATTGCATCTGGTGCTCCCAGTGCTGCCTCCTCTACATTGGCGAGACCCGACACAGATTGGGGGACCGCTTCGTCGAGCACCTCTGCTCCCTCCGCCACAACAGACAGGATCTCCCGGTTGCCACCCACTTCAACTCTGCTTCACATTCCCATTCGGATATGTCCATACATGACTTCCTCTACTGCCATGATGAGGCCAAACTCAGGTTGGAGAAGCAACACCTCATATACCGTCTGGGTAGCCTCCAGCCCCTTGGTATGAACATCGAATTCTCCAACTTCCGGTAATTCCTTCCCCTCCTTTTCCCCATCCCACTTTCACTTTGCCTCCTCCTCCGGCTGCCTATCACCTCTCTCATGATTCTGCCTTCTTCTACTACACAGTGCTTTCCCCTTACATTCCTTCTTCACCTTTCCTGCCTATCCCCTCCCTGCTTCCCCTCCCCCACCCCTTGATCTTTCCTCTGATTGGTTTTTCACCTGGCACCTACCAGCCTTCTCCTTCCCACCATCCCCCCACATTCTTTATAGGGCCCCTGCCCCCTCCCTCTTCAGCACTGATGAAGGGTCTTGGCCCGAAAAGTTGACTGCTCGTTTCCACGGATGCTATCCAACCTGCTGAGTTCCTCCAGCTGGTTGTATGTGTTGCTTTGACCACAGCATCTGCAGTGCACTTTGTGGTTATTTGGTTGCATGCAGCCTCTGTGTTAAAGTAGTAAATGATAACCACTGAGAAACAGATCCTTTCTGTTTGAACTGGAGAGATGATGAGAAGCTAGTTTCCTCTGTCTAATGTTAAGAAGATGAGTTGTATGTATGAAAGAGTTTGTCAGTTAAATAAAAATGAAAAATAAAAACATAAGCTGTTCTGCTGTTCCAAGACATTAAGCAATTTGTTTTCTGCCAAAAAGATGAGAGACATGTTTGTTACAAATACTTTGATATGATAGCGAGATGATTCTGTGCTTATTCAGCTCAGTTATGCTGGCAAATCATGTCAAATGTATGAATGATCTGTGCCTGCAAAGCTTCCAGCATGACAAAGGAAACAGCTGCACTAAAGAAAGTTGCATGGCACATAGCCTGTGATATTACAGTTTATGCTTTAAGCAACACAGAATAGAAATCATTGAAGAGTCAGTATTAGACTGCAGTGTCAATACACAATCAAGCCATCAGTGAGATGAATGTGACCATGCTTGCAAATCAGAGTTTGGCCTCGCATCAATCGAGAGGTCTTTGATGAATGAAATATTCTACATCAAGATGATGACTCAGACTGTGGTTCCTAATATCACTGGACTATTACATATCCTACCAACCCTCTTTAAAGGACTCTACAAGTTGAGTTTCTCTATTACTTATTTTTTATTTGCACAATTTGTCTTTTGCACATTTGTCGTTTGTCAGTCTTTGCTTGTGTATACATTTTCATAAATTCTATGTAGTCTTTTGAAAGTAGAGTTTCTCTGCTTTCACATTGAAGTTATGTGAGAGATAAGGTGTTTTTTGATGTATAGTACTGTAAATTCGTAGGCACCCTAGACTTTTTATTTGGTTTCAGATGGTATGGCCTCCACAGCCCTGATCTTTGAAGCTGTCTGGGATACCTGGAGAGACAAGCGCAAGCAAGATAGCCAAGGTGTGCAGAAGAAATGTGGCAAGTTTTCCAAGGTACTTGGAACAACCTACCATCCAGTTTTCTTGTAAAACTGCACAACAGTGTACCTAAGAAACCATAAGGTACAGGAGCAGAACTAGGGTACTTGGCGTGTTGAGTCTGCTCCACCATTTCATCATGGCTGATCCAGTTCCCTCTCAGCCCCAATCTCCTATAAGAGAAGTGTTGCAGCTTTAAAGGCAAAGGGTGGTCACAGCAAATATTGATTTGATTTAAATGTTTAATGTTTACTGTTATTTATAGTAATTTTTTGATATTTTAAAACTTCATTAGTTTTGAAAACCTCTTTGCTTTACAGAACTTTCTTACATGTGCCTAAGACTTTTGCATAGTACTGTAGTTTATATATTGGACTACAACTTTCCTCTGAAAAGCATGGGATATAAAACTATAACTCTATCTAGTTTTTCATTTCAATGTTGAACTAATGTGACAAGAATTGTGCAATTTGAGTTATCGGAAAAGAAGGATATAGAGAAACGTGGGAAATGACTGGGAAATGTGGATAAAAAGAAAGAAATGGAGTATTGGTAAATTACTCAAAATAATCAGATCTGCTAGTATACATCAAAAACAGTGTCATACTTGGTCAAGACATTTAAGGACAGCTTTAAGGAAATAAATGGGTAGATTTTAAATTCAAACAGAGATGGGCCACACCTTCTATTCAAATTATATCTAAAGCTTCTGACTAGAAAAGTAATATAAATTGGATAATATTTTACATTGCTAACAATAGTTAACAGACAATGCACAAGTTGCAAGCAATACAACACGTTGAGGCATAACACCTGAAAAGAGAAAAGTGAATCATCAGTGCCTGACCAGAGAGCACAAGAACACAATAGAATAGGATCAGGATCACAGGCCCCTCTAACCATTCCACTAATCCCATCTGTCTGCATTAGGCCTGGATCCGTCTATGCTTTCCTTAACCAAAATACCCCTCCAAACACTTTAATGCTGTAATTGTATCTACCTCCATCCCATGTGTGAAAAATTTACCCCTCAGATCTCCTGCTAGTACTGCAATGTGATAGAAAAATTGAGGCTCAAAAAGCTGGATTGCCTACTCCTGCCATAATTTCCTTTGTTCTTATGTTCTTCAATACTTTATTGAATTATGTACTATGTTCTTTGGAAAGTTTATAAGTAGAATATTCCACACCATCATTGTATAATAACATAAACAGTTTCAAAAAGTGAAGTATCAAGTAAAAGGAAAATAATTAACTTTGAGAGATTAGTCAAACATCTTTAAAACCAGGGATTCCCATCTTCTTTTATATCATGGACCAATATCATTAAACAATGGGTCTGTGGACCCCAGGTTGGGAACCCCTGTTTTAAACCAAATTTTTGATGATGGAAGTAGTCTTTAATTACTTTAAATTAGCTTGGTTCTTATTTGTAAAAATCAGTCCAACATTAAATACCCTCCAGATGATCAAGGTGTTTGTAAGTTTTGTGCTCCCAGTGCCAGCTCCAAATGCAGTATCAATAAAATCTTCAAACTCTCCGAAGATGTAAGTACCTAAAAACAGTGAGTCTGGGTATCACATTGTATTATTAAGCCACACTGGCTGTTTGTAATGCAAGCAACAAGCTATCCATGGCATACCTGCTCACTGTGATTTTAACATGCTGGCAATGCTGGTGGTAGATGGACTAAATAACTAATACAAGTTAAAGCTCACCTGCATTTCCTAAAGCAGCAGTAGAATTGAGAACAGTACAGATGTCATTAAGTGAATATGATCCAGAATCACTAATAAACACGAGAAAGTTTGCAGATGCTGGAAATCCAGAGCAACACATAAAATGCTGGAGGAGCTCAGCAGGTCAGGCAGTGTCTATGGAAATAAATAAATAAATGCTCCTTTGGGCCGAGACTCTTCAATGATGATGACGTTACATGTGGTCTCCAAGGTTCCTGAGCAACACTATGTAGCAGATGATGAAAGATAGTCCTGCACTTGTATGGGACCAGGAAGTCCTACAGCTACAAGCTCAGAAGGCAGTGGTGCTCAGTGACATGAATCTGGCTCTGACAACTTTGATGCAAGATTGCATTCATTGTCTTGGCATTCATGGTCAAATTCAGAGAATAAACTTTCAAATCTTACATCCTGTCAACTGAGCTCCCAGTCCTTAAAAATTTGTACAGTTCACCAAACTGTGAGCAGTCATTGCCATTCAGAGGATGTTTTGACAGATTTTTTTTTTACTTGAAGAAAGAAAGTTATATGTTCTTTGGTTGTGTTCAGTGTTCTTCTTACCTCTCATACTCCTAAACTGCTCCCTCTGTATCAGGTGTCGAAAGCTGTTTCCCCATGTCAGCTCAATTTTCTAGCATGCAGCAAGAAACAACACATTGGAGCATTCATAGACTTGAGTACTCTGGAGCTCTTGCTGAGCAGTTTCGATCTCTGAAAGATCATTTCTGCATGCCCTATCACACCCTTCCTCTCTGGCCATTCTTCTCTCCCCTTCCATGGGGTAGGAACAATAAATGCTTAAGATACACACACATCCAGGCTCAAGGACAGCTTCTATCCCACTGTTATAAGGCTTTTGAATAGCCCTCTTGTATGTTAAAAAAACAAAATCCTGACCTTATAATCTACTTCACCAAGGCACTTGAAACTTATTGTCTACCTGCACTTCGCTTTCTCTGTAACTGTGACTATAACACTATATTCTATTCTCTATTATTGTTCTTTCTTTTGTGCTGCTTCAATCATGTTTTGAAATGATCTATATGGATGGCATGCAAAACTAAGCTTTTCACTGTATTGCAGTACTTGTAACAATAGTGAGCCAACTACCACATACCAAGATAGATCCCATTGTGCTTTTATGTATGTGTCCATGGGATGCAGACTGGCATCATGAGCCTCGTCATTAGCTAATACTATTTGAGAACAATAGCTTCCCTTTGGTTTGCCACTAAGTTCAGATGTACAGTACTGTGTAAAAGTCTTAGGCACATATATATAGCTAGGGTGCCAAAGGCTATTGCAGAGCACTGTACATTGGTTAAAATTGGAAGGTGGTTGGGAAACAGAAATGAGAGTACTTAGCTTTGTATTAGCTCAGTAATATTAAGTGTTACTTGGTAACAGGAAAGACAATGTACAGTACTGTGCAAAATCTAAGGCACTCTAGCTATATATATGTGCCTAAGACTTCTACACAGTACTGTACATATATATTAGGCACAGTAATGTATCTATAGAGAAATGAAGACAACTAGTACTTTCTGGATATCAGGCGTAGGTCAATGTGATTCATCCCCAATTAACACAGCCAATTGGACCATGAGGGAGTAAAATCTCTTCTAGATTGGCATGCAGTTATTGCACGTTGCAATATCGGGAAGTCAAACAATGATCTTGTATTGATTTGACCAATAGCTCATAAGGAATTTAGCAGCTACTAATTTGTAAGTAGTTGACAGTCTCTTTAAATGTATTGTTGCAAGGGAACTGCGATTCCTTTGCTTTGCTGAGTGTGAGCTTATCCAACTAAGTGTAGAAAAGGCAATACTGAAATATTGAGTTCCAGGTGGCAGTACCAGAATCAACTTCAATTCTAACCTTGATTGATATCATGATCAATATCTAGTATACTTCAGGTATAATTCATTGTACATGCAACCCCCTCCCTGTTATTGTAATAATAAGATTGGATAATATTAAACACAATTTAATATTCAATGTTACTCATCATCAGCTTTTTTTTCTATATAATAAAGCTACTGATACCAAATTGTATCAGTCTCTGCTGTTCCTTTGGGTTCATGAGATGTGTGGAGAGCGGGAGCTTGCTACATGGGCTTGCTCCATATTGTACAGACCAGGCCTGCATACCTAGACAGCTAGGACACAATACACATGGTCATCTCTGACCAACAGAGGCCTCGGACTCAGAAGATTTGAAGTAAATTAAAATGAAAGGATTTTAGATTCAATGTACCATACTTATGTATTACTTTACACAATAACAAAATGGTTAATGGTTCTGTTCTAATTTTGGCTCTATTTCTACATAAGTTAGATATAAGGAAACACTTGTAATCTTTGGTATAGATAATCAGATTTTAGAAATCAAGTAATCCATATTTTTTGTCTGCATTATTTGAATTTCATTGAAACAATATTTATTGTCAAAATTAACATATATTGTGACTTACTATGAAAATAGATAAATCTTGATTCCAGGCCACATCGATAAGACTGGGAAAAACTCAAAAGTAAAGCTGCTAACTTAAGTGAGACATCTGTGGCATCGGAGAAATATTGCTGACATAGGACACAAGCCAGTTGTTGCTTTAAGGAAGAGATGTGTCTATAAACTGTTGAAGTATGAATATTTCAGCACTGTTACATGATTGCCTTCACTTTAGAGTTGAACAATATTACTGAATTTCTTTTCTCTCTAAGTGAAGTGAGAACTCCAAAAACAAATAAATTAAACCTGGGGCAAACACAAGGAAATCTGCAGACGCTGGAAATTCAAACAACAACGCACACAAAATGCTGGTGGAACACAGCAGGCCAGGCAGCATCTATAGGGAGAAGCACTGTCGATGTTTTGGGCCGAGACCCTTCGTCAGGACCTGGAAATGGTTTTCAGTTCTATTGAAGAGCTTTATACTTAAACATCTAATGAACGACCTACTGTGTGTTTTTGCGCAAGTAGAGTCTTGCCTGCTGATAATTTTTGTACTTTCAGTCTCCATGAAAATTTGTTTTGCCATATCGTTACTGTTCTGTCATTTGTATTCATCTTGACTAAACAGCAGAATGTTCCACAATTTAGTGTACTTGTTGAGTGCAGTGAAACACCTACTAATTCATTAAAGAATGCAGTTGCAACTAAAGAAGAAAACTCTAAACATTTTACAGAAAAGATCAGATCATTGTATTGTCCTCTGCATATGTAGCTAGTTAGGCAAATTCACAGTTGCAGAATGTAAAATAGATTTATATTATCATAGTCATACAGCACAGAAATAGGCCTTCAGCAATATAGTCTATGGCATGGTTTTCTGCCTAGTCTCATTTTCTTGCACCCAGACCATAGTCCTCCATACTTTTCTCATTAAGGTAGCTATCTAAATTTATATGGCCTCTCACATCCCAATTATCGCCATCCCCAGTGTATCCCCATTGAACAAGTTGCTGTATCTCTCTTCATTTCTATTATAAAAGCTTTCCTTCATTTCAACACTGATTTCCAGAACATTAACAATGAAGCTAACTGACACAAATGGTGCCGTATTGTTTTTGTAGTCAGACCTGGTTGAAGATTACACTAACCTACCATTCAGATTTGTGGGACCTGTAGTTCATTCTGTTTTTTGTCATGTTGATTTTTGTGCAGCTTCCTCATCAAAGTTGATGCATTCAAAACAAATATTTCATTGGCTGCAACATAATTTTGGATGGTGAGAGGTTGTAAAAATCATTATATGAAGAGTCACTTTTTATTTTTTACTCATGAGTATTCAAGATTTCAGATGTGCTCGTTCAATACCCATTATTATCTTTCAACGTTTGTAAGGTTTATGATACTAAAATCAAATGGAGCCTTTGATGATTCTTACAAAGCTAGAAATTAACTCAAGGGGGATTAAGAGGCCCAGAAGGGGCCATGAAAAGTCCTCGGCAAGTAGGATTAAAGAGAATTCTATACATAGATCAAGAGCAAGAAAGTAATGAGAGAGAGAAGACAGGACAACTCAAGGACAAAGGATGTAACATATGCTAGGAGGCAGAGGATGTGGGAAAGGTCTTAAATGAGTACTTTAGCATCAGTATGTACCAAGGAGAAGGATGTGGAGGATAGTGAGGTCAGCGTGGAGCTTACTAATGTGCTAGGGCACTTTGAGATAAAGAAGTAGTGCTGAGTCTCTTAAAGAACATTAAGGCGGATAAGTTTATTGGGCTTGATGGGAAATACAGGCAAAAAGTGAGACTGCTGGGGTCTTGACCAAGATATTTGTGTCCACTGTAGCAGAGTCCCAGAGCACTGTCGAGCAACTAATGATGTTCCATTATTCAAGAAGGGAAATGATAACAATCCTGGAAGCTGTGACTGGTGAGTCTCATGTCAGTGGTCAGAAAACAATTTCTCAGGGAATTCTTCAGGATAGGATTTATGAACATTAGAAAAAACATGGCCTTACTGGGGACAGTCAGCATGGTTTAGTACAAGGCATGTTGAGCCTCTCTAATTGAGTTTTTTGAAGAGGTAATGAAGATGATTAATGAAGGTAGAGATGAAGATGTTGTCTGCATGGATTTTAGTAAGGTATTTGACAAAGGTCCTAAATGAGAAGCTCATCAGAAGATTAAGATGTATGACTTGACTGTTTGGATTCAGAAATGGCTTGCCATTATAATAAATAGGGTAGTAGTCAATGGGATTTATTCTACCTGGAGGTCCATGACCAGTGGTGTCCCACAGAGACCTTTTGCTGCTTGTGATATATACAGCATAAATGATCCGGATGAAAATGTGGATAGGTGGGTTAGCAAGTTCCCAGATGATACAAAGGTTGGTAGTGTTGTAGATAGTATAGAAAATATCCAAGGAAATGGCGGGATATAGATCATTTGCAGGTATGTGTGGAGAAATGGCAGATGGAAATTACTCCAGGCAAATATGAGATGTTGCACTTTGGAAGATAAAATGTAATGAGACAGTACATAGTTAATGGCAAGATTATTAATGATATTGATGAGAAAGGGATCTTAGGATCCAAATCCATAACTTCTTGAAAATGGCTGCATAGGTTGATAGGGTGGTAAAGAAGGCATATGGCAAGCTTGTCTTTATGAGTTCAAGAGTTGAAAATTTGTGTTGCAGCTTTATACAACTCTAGTTAAGCTATTTCTGAAGTATTGCATTCATTTCTGGTTGCCACATTGTAGGAAGTATGTAGAGGTTTTGGAGAGGGTGCATAAGAGGTTTACCAGGATGCCACCTAAGTTACAGGGCATGTTCTATAAGAAGAGGTTGGACTAACTTGGATTGTTTTCTCTGGAAAGGCAGAGACTAGGGGAAACTGTAACAGAAGTTTATAAGATTATGATCGAAGCATAGATAGACAGCCAGTATCTTTTTTCCCCAGGGCTGAAATGTGTAATATTAGAGCGCGTGCATTTAAGATGAGGGGGTAAGTTTTTATAAAGGAGATATGCGAGGCAGGTTTTTTCCACAGAATGGTGGGTGCTTGGAGTGTATTACAAGAAGTGGTTGTGGGAGCAAATATGATAGAGGCATTTAAAAGATTATTAGGTAGGCACATGAATATGCAGACAATGGAGAGCAGTGGGCATCATGTAGACAGAGAGGATTAGTTCAGTTAGGCATTTAATTACTAGTTTGATAAGCTTGGCACAATATCATGATCTGAAGGGCTTATTCTAATGGCGTATGTAATGTTCTTTCTAGGTATTTTTCACAAAAGCATGCACAAATGTTGTAATTTGTTTCATTTATTTAAACAAATAAATTGTCTGGTATATATCTGTCCTAAGATACCGTTATATTTAAATATAAGGTTTTTTTTTTAAAGAAAAAATGTATTTTTCTATCACTGTCAAACAAAGTGATGGAAAATTTTTAACCAAATGAGCTGCAATAAGTTGAGTAATTGGACCACTGCCAATGTCTCAGATTATTAAAGATGGGTTCTAAATGTTGATCATTCT
The DNA here is from genome assembly GCF_048418815.1 of Hemitrygon akajei. Taxonomy (NCBI): domain Eukaryota; kingdom Metazoa; phylum Chordata; class Chondrichthyes; order Myliobatiformes; family Dasyatidae; genus Hemitrygon; species Hemitrygon akajei. Next base: position 161,956,615 of record NC_133129.1, on the reverse strand, counting down.
AGTACAGTATGTTGATGTCCCATGAAAGAATTAAACAAAAACAGATCAGTTATTCAAGCTCATTAATCTCAAGTCCTCTGGGTCTCTTTTTTGATGTAAGTGTGAATGTGGGACTGTCGTCCTGGAGTCACATTGAATTTTATATGGCAAGATAAGAGTTTTAATACTTTATTCTGAAAACACTCTTTGGTATGTATATATAGTATTGACAGGATTGGATCCGAACCTCAAGTAGGCTAATGACATAGAGTATTTTAATTGTGTTGTAATGAGGTCCACACCCAGTGGACTCATTTAACAAGTGGTATACTGCTACTTAGACACAAGGTATAACCTAAGATACTGAAATATCATTAGAGACTTCCCTGATGGATTTTTAACACCACAGCAATGGTGCTGATGAATTTCTAAATGTAACTTCAAAAAATATACCATTCATTCACAGGATTGATTCCCCAGAATGTGAGGGTTGTTTGCTGGGGGTAATTGAATACGATTAGCCAATATTCACTGAGAAATGCAAGATTCAGAGAGAGGTTGTTATGGTACATACCAAAATGCTGTTTTCACTGGGTGGGAAATCTAGAAATAAAGATTAGGATTGTCTGAAGATTAGAAATGATACATTTACAACTGTGTTACGACTGTGCCCCAACTCTGAGGGGCCGAAGGGTACAAAGTAGCCCCCTCCTTTTTGAGAATCGCAAGATCGCTATTAATTCAGGTCAGGAGACCCAAGAAATGAGAGAGAGACGTTTGGAATGTGTCCCGGCCCCTCAGCGATACAAAGCCACGGAAAACGGCCATTGTCTCTTGGAGACGGAATTGTGTATTGAGCACTGTATTATTTATTTGAAGCCCTCAGGGAATGACCAAAAGTGGGCTGGTTGAAGGGTGGCATCATTCCAGCCTGATTGACATCTGAGACCCCGTGAGTAAGGATAAAAGAAGGTCTGGGGAACAACCCCTTTAGGCGCACCAGGAGAAACGCTAGAAATCCCGTGACAGCGTTTAATAACGACAGCCGGTGGAAGGTCCACGTGTGTCCTTTCCCGTTGCCCGGGATTGAGGCCTTACCACGGAAGACGGCTTAGCTAATGAAGAGATCGCCACCGACGACATTTCGAAGGATCGACATCATAAAAAGGAAAACGGGCAAGTTCTAAAAACATCATCTCTCTCTCCAACCAAAAGCTGCAGCCTGAATGAACTTGAGTGACTTTTATATTTCCATCGGACAATACATTATCCCCTAGACAACGATAGAGCTATTTCTTATTGATTATTATTATACCCGCGCTTTTAGATTCAGTATTGACGACGTATATTATCTGTATGTTTGCATTGATATTATTTTTGTGTGTTTTTATCAATAAATACTGTTAAAAGTAGTACCATCAGACTTCAACGGACCTTTCTATCTTTGCTGGTAAGTGACCCAGTTACGGGGTACGTAACAACTGAGATATAACATTTCTTTCTGTTATGGTTGTATAACTGTACCTCAGAGGGCTGTAGATGATCATTTGTTGAATATTATATTCAAAGATAAGATTGATAGATAAGTGATAAAGAGGATAAGATTGTGGGTAGAAAAGTTGACTTCGGTTGCTAGAACAGGTTCAAGGTTGTTATAGTGTACTGTCTATAGTGCTGATATAGCATTTATACTTAGATTAAAGATTAGTTTTATTAGTCACATGTGTATTGAAACATTATACAGTTAAATATAATGTGTTGCCTCCACACATGCACCTGCAGTACATTCAAGTTTCCAGCCACACAATGCAGATAACTTTTCTCTTTGTGTCACTCTTTAATTTTTTTCATTTGTTTAATACCTGTAACCTTTTCCTCAGCCCATTCTGTCAAAGTGAACAGCCTCCTAATGTCCATCCTTCATCATTTAATATACTTCTATCAATTTCCACTTGGTCTTCTCCAAAAAGAGTCCTAGTCTCTTTAATGTAGTCTTATAACTACAGTCTCACATCCCAGGAACAATTATAATAAATCTTCTGGAAACGCTCTTAGATGCCTTCATATTCTAAATATACTGAGAAAACCAGGATTGAACATCATACTGAGCCAGGACCAGTGTTTTATAAAGGTCAATATAACTTTCATGTGTTTATATGTCAAGCCTCTATCCACAAAACCCCGAATGTGATGGCCTCATTGACAATGTCATCCTGCCTTATCAGTTTTAGTTATCTTAGCACACATACCCCAAGGTTCCTCTAATCCAGCAGTGCTTGTCGAATGTTATTCTTAATTCTATATTGTTTTTCCTCATTCTTTGTATCAGAATTCATTACCTTGCATTTCTCATCTTTAAACATTTACTGCAGGAGTTTCACACTTCCCACCAGCCTTTGCATTTCCAGCTGAAGTTTATCACCATCAGTTTGCCATTTTATAATACAGAAAAATTTTGTGTCTTCAGTAAGTTTAAGAATTGTACCTTGCACCCGCAACAGGGCTGTGCAAGAGTCTTGTTCACATGCAAAAAAATTCTGTAAAGGGAAGATGCATTCAAAATTAATGAAATGAGAAGTATCTATTTTTTAAAAATCCTATAAAGAGCAGTAAACAGTAAAAAAAAACTAAATCAGGTCAATATTTGGTGTGACCACCCTTTTCCTTAAAACTGCATCATTTCTCATAGGTACACTGCTGTGCAGTTTTATAAGAAGCTCAGCTGGTTGTTCCAAGACTCTTGTAGAACTCGCCACAGTTCTTCTACAGACTTCAGCTGTCTTGCTTCCTTCTGTCTCTCTAGGTAATCCCAGTCAGCCTCTGATGATGTGACATCAGGGCTCTGTGGAAGCTGCATAATCGAAAACCATATTAAAAATACTAGTGTGGCTAAGACTTCTGCACAGTACTGTATATCAAATGATTATGAGGCACTGAAGAGATGTACAGTATTTTTAGTTTAGCATATGCACAGCATAATGCAAATTGCATGCACTTAAGACTTAATTTGAATTTTGTGTGTGTTACTTTGCATATGCATTTGCTTATTACACTACTCTAGTGTACTCTCCTCTCTAAATCAAAGTACTTTCACTGCTCTGTTCCCACTGTGGTAATCCATTTTGTTCAAAATCTATATCAATCTACAAAGTATTTATTGTATCATGGATGTGAACAAACATAATAAATTTTGAGTTAATACAGACATCATCATAAAACTCACAATTCAGATTTGAATATTGGATGTAACTATCTTGTGTATTGTTACTGAAGTCGAAACTTGGATCTCTAAAGAATCCTTTTTTAAAACATTATGAAAATTACCCCACTAACGTAAGAGTACAATTGAAAGATGATTCTTCGTATTCTGACTAATGCTGTATGGTAACTATTCATTTTTAGAATACTTGTGTAGCTATTATTTTAAAACATAGTTATTGAAAATGTAATGAACATTTTATGATTGTTTTTAATATGTAGATCATTTTGAATTGTTAGCTTGCCTTCATCGCAATCAATCTAAAGCAATGGTTTTGAAGCAGGGGTTGTGAGTCAGATGGGCTGTGGGACATTAAAGTGTGGATCACCAAAATGGATCATGCAAAGGTTGCTAAACTGTTAGCCAAAGGATTCTAGTTAACAGGAAGGAAAGAACCTAGGGGAATTTGGAGAGAACACAATGGAGAGATACCCTGGGTGCTTGGTGGAAGGAGTATCTTGGGGTGCATAGCAGAAAGGTTGGAGTGAGAGAGAGGTCTGGAGTATATGAGGGTTGAGTGCAGGATAGGGAGGGTCCAGAGAACATGAGTAAAGGACTGAAAGCCTTAGGGGCTTGAGAAAATTGGGAAGAGGGGAGGAAAAGTAGCTCAGGTTTTGGGAGAGAGGGGATTGTGCAGGAGGGAAAGGACTCTAGAGAACCTGGTTGGGAGAACAAGGCAAAGAGGTTTGTAGGGAGCTTGTGGAGAATTGGGGAGGGTGACAAAACTAGAGAGCTTGGGAGAAGGTCAGGCGAGAGGAGCCCAGTGAATTTGGGAGAAAGGAGGAACAGAGCACAGGGCTAAAAATGACACGTGGAACTTGTGGAGAGTGAATGAGATTGAGGGCAAGAAACTTGGCGAGTTTGAGGACCTTAGTGGGTCTGCAACAGAGTATGTCAGGGTACCTCCACTAATCAGAATCAGGTTTATTACCATTAGCATGTGTTGTGAAATTTGTTAACAGCAGCAGCAGGTCAATGGAATGCATAATATAGAAGAATAAATAAATAAATTGCAGCATATGTGATAGATTAAAATATGTAATAGATTAAAAATCATACAAAAGCAGAAATACTATATATTTTAAAAAGTGAGGAAGTGTTCACGGGTTCAATGTTCATTTAGGAATCAGATGGCAGAAGGGAAGAAGCTGTTCCTGAGTCACTGAGTGTGTGTCTTCAGGCTTCTGTACCTCCTACCTTATGGTAACAGTGAGAAAAGGGCATGCCCTGGGTGTTGGGGGTCCTTAATAATGGACGCTGCCTTTCTGAGACACTGCTCCTTGAAGGTGTCCTGGGTACTTTGTAGGCTAGTACCCGAGATGGTGCTGACTAAATTTATGACCCTCTGCAGCTTCTTTCAGTCCTGTGCAGTAGACCCCCAACCCCCCCATTCCAAATAGTGATGCAGCCTGTCAGAATGCTCTTCACAGTACATCTATAGAAGTTTTTGAATGTTTTTGTTGACATACCAAATCTCTGCAAATTCCTAATGAAGTATAGTCACTGTCTTGCCTTTTTTATAACTGCGTGGAGATGTTGGGACCAGGTTAGATCCTTAGAGATCTTGACACCCAGGAACTTTTAACTGTTCACTCTCTCCACTTCTGATCCCTCTATGAGGATTGGTATGTGTTCCTTCATCTTACCCTTCTTGAAGTCCACAATCAGCTCTTTCATCTTACTGACGTTGAGTGCAAGGTTTTTGCTGCGACACCACTCCACTAATTGGTATATTTCACTCCTTATGCCCTTTCATCTACACCTGAGATTCTACCAATAATGGTTGTATCATCAGCAAATTTATAGATGGTATTTGAGCTATGCCTAGCCACACAGTCATGGGTTTAGAGAGACTAGAGCAGTGGGCTAAGCACACACCTCGAAAATAACCAGTGTTGATCGTCAGCAAGGAAGAGATATTATCACCAATCCACACAAGTTGTGATCTTCAGTTAGGAAGTCAAGGATCCAATTGCAGAGGGAGGTACAGAGGCCCAGGTTCTGTAACTTATCAATCAGGATTCTGGGAATGATGGTGTTAAATGCTGAGCTATAGTCGATGAACAACATCCTGACATAGGTGTTTGTACTGTCTAGGTGGTCTAAGGCCGTGTGAAGAGCCATTGAGATTGCGTCTCCCATTGACCTATTGTGGTGAAAGGCAAATTGCAGTGGGTCCAGGTCTTTGCTGAGGCAGGAGTTCAGTCTAGTCATGACCAACCTCTCACAGCATTTCATTACTGTAGATGTGAGTGCTATTGGGCAATAGTCATTACAGCAGCTCACGTTATTCTAACCCTACCTGTGCTAACACCAGGCAGCAGTAACATCGATTAAATATCCATTTCTTATGATAGTACCTTTTAAGGTTTAACTGAAGTCATATCTTTAGATTTATAGTTTTCACTATTGAATTGTGTGGGTGAACCATTGTTTAAAGTGTGTCACCTGAAAGATAGTTGGAGAATCACTTAGCTAAGCACACTAAAAATCTTCTGCTCAGCATGGTTACCATATATTTCCCACTCTTTGTTGCTATGAGTAGATGGTGTTGGGCTTTTACATTTATGTGCAGTGACAATGCTCACATATTTCTATTCATTTAAATGTTCCAGGACCTTAAATGACTTGATTCGGCATTGACGAAGGAATAGTGAATTAATGTGCAAATCAGCACTATGTGTGTCTTGCAAAGGAACTTGAAGGTGATAATATTCCAATGCCTTGTTGAACTGACACTTTAGTTGAACGTTGCAAGCAATGGATAGCTTGTTGCAATTGTTTTTAAAAAAAGATAAAGTGGCAAGTGACCTTGTTAAACATTCACAAGTTTTAATATGCTATTTAAAAGGAAATAATGTTTTGTATTGTAGCTTACCATCAATATTTTTCTTAAGGTAAAATTTTTAGGTTTCATAACCAGTTAAAATCCTAGCATGTATAGATCACTAGAGCTAAGACAAGGATACCTGGAAAAAAATTTAATTTGAACAATAGTGTGAGTAGCATTGGATGGAGGCTATTATATTTTCATATTTGTAGAGTTATCAACAAGTGACAAGTATTAAAGGGATGAAGGAGATATCATTTTCATAGTCCTGAATAAGTTCTTCACAATCTTTCAAGAGTTGATAAGCTTAAAGGCACTTGCTTGATAGGAAACCAAATGATGTTTAGCTACGATAAAGGTACTCTACAAATAAAATGTATTGTTGTTAAGCAGCAATTGCTTTCCTGAATAATATGATTCCTGAAATTTTTGAACTTTCACTGTGATATCTACAAAATGATGATAACAATCATTTTGTAAAATGATATACAACAGTTGTTTGAGGACTGTGAACATTTAGTGGCATATAAAACAGATAATTTATTAAGAGTGTATAATTTTTAAGTTTTGAAAATCTGGCCACATTGAATGCCATGGAAAACAGTTGTAATTTTTATATAATTCCTTATCTTCTACTTCAAAATTTGCTCTTCCTTCTGCTCCATTTCAGTGCCATCTGCCAACATAAACAACCTGTGTATTTTCTTTATTCAGTTTTACTTCAATAAGACCATAAGATAAAGTAGCAGAAGTAGGCCATTCAGCCCGAGTCAGTTCCGCCATTCAATTATGGGCTGATCCAATTCTTCCAGTCATCGCCACTCCCCTGCCTTCTCCCCATACCCTTTGATGCCCTGGCAGGTTATTAAATTGTTGGATAATTGTTCCAGAAATGATGCAATCCTTTTATTTTAAATGGTCAGCATTAGCTTGACTAACATAATTTAATAATACCCACGTAAGTAAGACCCTTAGCTGCCTTTTTCAGCCTTTTTACCCAGCTCCAGATATTAAATGCCCACTTTCTCTGAGCATGCTATGTGAAGCTTCAAAAATAAAAGATTCTGAGGCATATAATGAAGTACACAACAAGATTTTTCTTTTGGGCAGTAACCCCCCCCCCACCCCAACATTAGAGAACTGGTAGACAGGTTGTGTTTATCCTATTTGTAACCATGTTTGATATTTGATTTATTACAATCCATGACATCCGTTACCAAAAATATAATCAAATTCTTCACAAAGTACTACTTGGAAAGCATTTTATTTTATCCTATTGCAGCTTGAAGTATCATAAAAATAATGGTTTTGAAAAGCGTAGTGACAAGCAATTCTTGAACCTGACAGATAAAATCCTGAATTCAGAACAATGCTGTTTCTAGTCTCTTTGCACCTTTATTCTCCAATCAAGAAAATCCCAGAGCCCTCTGTTTCTTTCTTGAGCAAAGACCTACTAGTTCCAATCTGCTAACACCTAAATCTGCTTAGCAGAATTTGTCCTTGCCCTTAATCACTACTCTTTTGATTCCACCCACTCTATAGATCAAAAATGTAGCAGTGGGCACTCATGTGGACTTTAGATTTGCCTGTCTTTTTCTTGACTATGGTAAATTGTCCTTGTCCAAGCCTATTATATCAGACACTCTCAAATCTTTTCCTGCTGCATCAACAGCTGCTTCAGTGCTGCTTCCTGCATGGATACAGAACTCATCAATTTCATCGCCTTTGCCATAACTTTCCACTCAAATTCACCTGCCTATGTCTGGCACTTCATTTCCTTTCCTCGATCACTCTTTTTCCATCTCAGGAGATGGATATTTTACTGACATCCTCTTTAAACCTACTCACTCCTACAGTTATGTCAACTATACACCCCTCTTCCCATGCTTCCCATGGACGCTATCTATTTTTCTTGATTTCTCCATCTATCTGCATCGATTCTCAAGGTGAGGCTTTGTTCTTTCAGGCTTCTGAAATGTCGTCCTCCTTGAAAAGTGGCTTGCCTTCTGCTATGGTAGATGGAATCTTTGCACACACTTCTTCCATTTCCCCATAATCTGTTCTTACCCCCTTCTCCCCAGACAATCAGCAATAGAGCTCCCTTGATCTTCTTGTTTCATCCCATCACATCCAATATATCATCCTTCAGCATTTCTGCCAGCTCCAGTCGCCAGTCACATTTCCCCCCACCTCCTGCCTTTCTACATTTTGCAGGGGCCACATTCAGCCATCCCTCCCTGAACCCTTGTACTTCCCATTGCAATTATGAGAGGTGTAACACCTGTTCCCTCAGCTCCTCCCTCACCCTCGCTTATCAGGGACCTAAACATCCCTTCCAAGTGAGGTAAAGGTTCATTTGTGGCTCTTCCAACCTGGTCTGCTGCATTCGGTGCTCACAGTATAACCTACTCGATGTTGGTAAAACCAAGCATATGGACCACATGACTAGGTTTTGTTGCACACCTGCACTCTGTTTGCAATGGACATCTCAATCTTCCAACTGCAAGTAATTTTAACTCTCCGTTGGATTGCATGGGGATCATGAGTGAACAGGCTTTTCAAGTTCAGCCACAAATTCTAAATTGGATTGAGGTCTGGACTCTGATTTGGCCACTCCAGGACAGTAACTTTGTTGTTTTTAAGCCATTCTTGTGTAGCTTTGGCTTTATACTTGGGGTTGTTGTCTTGCTGGAAAACAAATCTCCCAAGTTGCAGTTGTCTTGCAGACTGCATCAGGTTTTCCTGCAGGTTTTCCCTGTATTTTGCTGCATTAGTTTTACCCCCTATCTTCATAAGCCTTCCAGGACCTACTGTAGGGATGGTGTGTTTTTGATGATGTGTGGTGTTTGGCTTACGCCAAACATTGCGTTTAGTCTGATGAGTGTCGTTTGGCTGAAAAGCTGTATTTTGGTTTCATCAGACCAAAGAACCTTCTTCCAGCTGACTTCACAGTCTCCCACATGCCTTCTGGTAAACTTTAGCCAAGATTTCATTGAGTGCTTTTCAACAGTGGCTTTCACTTTGCCATTCCCCCATAAAGCTCTGACTGGTGAAGCAGCCAGGCAACAGTGTTGTGTGCGCAGTCTCTCCCATGTCAGCCTCTGAACCTCCAGTTCTCAAAGGTCTCATGGCATCCCTCACAAGTCCCCTTCTCGCACAGTCACTCAGTTTTTGAGGATGGCCTGCTCTAGGCACATTTACAGCTGTGCCATACTCTTTCCATTTCTTGATGATTGACTTAACTGTATTCCAAGGGATATTCAGTGACTTGGACATTTTCTTGTATCCATCTCCTTGTGCTTTTCAATAACCTTTTTGTGGAGTTGCTTGGAGTGTTATTTTGTCTTCACGGTGTAGTTTTTGCCAGGATATTGACTCGCCAGCAGTTGGACCTTCCAGATATAGGTGTATTTTTACTACAATCAATTCCAGACACAGATCTCTATTTAACTAATTTTGTGATTTCTAAAACCAATTGACTGCACCAGTGATGATTTGGTGTGTCATACTAAAGGGGGTGAATATTAATTATCCAATCAATTATTTTTTGTTTAATATTTGTAATTAATTTAGATCACTTTGTAGAGATCTGTTTTCACATTGACACAAAAGAGTCTTTTTCTGCTGATCATTGTCAAAGAAGTAAAATTAAATCCACTATGATTCAATATTGTAAAACAATAAAATATGAAAACTTTTAAGGGGGGTGAATATTTTTATAGGCACTCTGTAACGAACAGAAGTTAATGAGAAATAGAAAAACACTGCATAAAGCAAAAAATGAAGATTTCAAAGTTCAAAGTATAATTTATTATCAGAGTACATGCACGTAAGCACATACAACCCTGAGATTCTTTCTTCTGTGGGCATATGTAGCTAATCTGTAAAACAGTAACTGTAAACGTGTATCACCAGCGATGGAGTGAACATTTGCCACTTAACAGAATGAGGTGAGTTGAGGGCCTCTGCTGGTCAGAGTTGAGCATGGATATTGTGTCCTAGCTGTCTAGATATGCAAGTCTGGGTACTACAATATGGAGAGCGAGCTGTTGCCCATGTAGTAAGCCCGCCCCCAACCACACATCTGATGAACCCAAAGGAACGGCAGAGACTGATACAATTTGGTACCTGCAGTATGGCAGGAGTTGCCAGTCAGCATTGAACACAATGTAGGACTGCTTTAGGGACTCCAACTCCAGCTTTTTCCCTTGGGATTTTACGCCTGAATCCTTCCCAATGAGTGAGTATAGCCGCAAGGCAGTGGAGGTTTGAGATCAGAGTTTTCCTTCGAGATGAGCTGCCAACCACAGCTGATAAGCCCTATCTGCCCAAAGCGACAGGTTTTAAGGTGCCAGTAACTCGCCTTTCACTGCTCCCTGATCAGTAGAAATGGTTCTGCCAGGCTAAACCATAAGTGAAGACCAAGAGCTGGACTTGGTTGACAGAGGCTACTTGAGGCGCACACCATTGGGAGCGTTTAATAGGTAGTGGGAGCTTATCACCATTACCACCCCTGAATATAACAACATTAACGACCCACTTAACAGTTTGCTGATCATGAAACAAACAAAAATCTATCACGACAAACAGAAAATTGAAAGTAAATGTGAATTTTGAACAGGCTGGTTGCAGAAATTTAAGAACAGGCACGCCATTATATTTTAAATCCTCTGTTGATCATGAAAATCTAGCACTAGAACACATCTACAATGCTGAATATAGCAAAATAAAAATACACAGTACTGTAACCTTTTAATCAAAACACAGCATCATAGCTGGAAATGAGAAAATCTGCAGATGCTGGAAATCCGAGCAACACGCACAAAATGGTGGAGGAACTCAGCAGGCCAGGCAGCATCTATGGGAGAAAGAACAGTCAATGTTTCGGGCCAAAACCCTTGAGCAGGACTGGAGAAAAAAACTGCTGAACAGTAAATTTATAAGTGGGAGGGGAGAGAGACAACCACCAGGTGATAGGTGAAACCTGGAAGGGAAGGGATGAAATAAAGAGCTGGGAAGTTGATCAGTGAGATGAGATGAGAGAGGGAAAAGCGTGTGGTGATATCATGTGTAAGAACGTGATTGGAGAGAGTTCTGAGCATGCGCAGAAATGATAGAAAGATCTGAAAGCAAGGCATTGTAAGACACGTGTGTTTGTTGCTGTTAAATAACAGCTCTATTTCTTCCAGAAGATGTTTCTTTATTAGAAACCCACAGTACGTATTAATATAAAGAACACAACATGATGTCAGAGGTCAGTCTGGAAGAATAATACATGACCTAACACTGGAAAATGGAAGATAATAGAAAAGAATTTGAACTATTTTGGTGTTTGCTAATAGTTTTACAAATGGAAGGGCTGCAACCTTCACCGATACTTCAATTGTCTAGGAACGTAGCTGAGAACTGGAGAAAATTTAAGCAATGTTTTGAAATTTAATTATCTGTGATTGGAGTGGATAGAAAACTGGAGAAAATGAAAGCTGCGTTTCTACTCCACGTAATAGGTGACGATGCAATTGCAATATATAATCAATTTATTTTTGAAAATGGAGATAATTTAAAGTTAAAATCAATAATGGACAAATTTGAAACATTTTATATACCGAAGCGTAAAGTGACATATGAGCGGTACAGATTTTTTACATGTACGCAGAGAGCTGGTGAAATTATTGATCAATATGTTACTGAGTTGAGACACCAGAGTAAAACATGCGAGTTTGCAGAACTGACAGACTCTCTCATTAAAGACAGAATTGTTTGTGGCATTCAGGATAATGATCTTTTCATTGAGAACTGCAACGTAGATGCTGTGCAGAAGCGCAAACATATTAGAAGAAAAAATAATAAAACAACAAAAATGACAGAGAGGAAGATGTCATCTGAGAGAAAAAAGCTATGTGATGGCTGTGGGTGGCAGCATTGGCCAAAACAGTGTCCGGCATATCGGAAAATGTGCAACTACTGTGGTAAGAGTAATCATTTTTCATGCTGTTGCTGAAGTAGAAAGAAAATAAAACAAGTAAATACAGTGCTTGAAATGAACGCAAGGAGTTTTATATAGATGTGCTTTGTGGAAACAAACTAAGTAAGAATGACTGGACTATTCCATTGCAAGTAAACCAAAACAATATTCTGTTTAAACTGGATACTGGAGCACAAGTAAATGTTCTTGCAGAATCTGAGTTTAATGCATTAAAGCCAAGACCAAAGTTGCATAAGAGAAATATAAAAGTGACTGGGTATTCAGGTGCAGACATTCCAGTTAAAGGAACATGTGTGGCAAAAGTATCACACAAAAATATTGTGCACACGCTTTCATTTGTGGTGGTGCCAAGGAATGTACAGCTAATACTGGGTTTATCTGCCTGTGAGAGACTGAATTTGGTGAAAAGAGTATTAGTCATGGACAGTGACACGGAGTCAGAATACGAGGACTTGTTCAAAGGGCTTGGTTGTCTTCCAGGAGAGCACACAACTAAAATTGACAACACAGTGCCACCCGTAGTACATCCATGTAGAAAAGTGCCTTTTGCATTACATCATCAACTGAAAACAGCTTGACAGAATGGAATGGTTAGAAGTCATAAAGAAAGCTCCTAGACCCATCCCTTTGTTATCAGCATTTGACAAAGCATTGCCACCAAAATCAGGAGTTGCAATTTTGTCCTCTGGAAGTAACGCATGTGCATCAATGGGCCATGCATTCCATCGCAATCTCACCTCAGCAGGAGGACAGAGGCCAAACTTGCCAGTACAGTACAATACTGATCTGAAGCCAAAGAGTGACAAGAATCAGGATCTGATTGAAGAAGTGAAAGCACAAGTGAAGGAATTGAGAGGTTTTATTGAAATGATTAAGTCTCAGCATAAAAAAGAGATTACACAGTTAATGAATGAATTAGTTGAAGAAAAGAAGATTCGTATTTAATTACAAATGGAACTGGAAGGAATTAAGAAAGCTGTAGTACTTGAAAAAGTACAACCCAGATCATTCATGGTTCAAACAGAAGAAGGAGCAGTGTTAGGAAAAAATTGCAAAGACCTCAAGAAAGAGCCAACTTCAGAGTTTCAGTTAACTGATGCAGACCAGACAAAACATGGAAATAACAATGAAACACAAGAACTGTGTGAACCACTTAGAAGGTCTACTTGTGTTCATAAACCCCCAGAGAGACTGACAGAGACATGTTAAATTATGCATTTGCTCTGGTCAATGTTGCTAATTGTTTTTCTTTTTAAGGAAAGGAAGATGTGATATCACGTGTAAGAACATGATTGGAGAGAGTTCTAAGCATACGCAGAAATGATAGAAAGATCTGGAAGCATGGCATTGTAAGACACATGTGGTTGTTGCTGTTAAATAAAAGTTCTATTTCTTCCGGAAGATGTTTCTTTATTAGAAACCTACGGTACATATTAATATAAAGAACACAATAAAGGGGATGGGAAATGGAGAAGAGGGAGGTTGAGGGGTATTGCCAGAAGTTTGAGATATCGATGTTCATGCCATCAGGTTGGAGGCTACCCAAACAGAATATAAGATGTTATTCCTCCAACCTAAATATGGCCTCATCAAGTGGAGGAGGCCATGGATGGACATAGTGGAATGGGAAGTGGAATTAAAATGGGTAGCCACTGGGAGATCCCACTTGTTCTCGCGGATGGAGCGCAGATGCTCGGTGAAGCAGTCTCCCAATCTACGTCAGGTTTCACCGATGTACAGGAGGCCACACCGGGAGCATCAAACACAGTAAATAATCCCAACAGACTCACAGGTGAAATGTTGCCTCACCTGAAAGGATTGTTGAGGGAGGAAGTATTGGGATAGGTGTAGTATTTGTTCCGCTTGCAAGGGTAAGTGCCGGGAGGGAGATCAGTGAGGAGGGATGAATGAACAAGGGAGTCGCGTAGGGATCGATCTCTGCAGAAAGCAGAAAGTGAGGGTGGGGGAGGGAAAGATGTACTTGGTGCTGGGATCCCATTGGAGTTGGCAGAAGTTTCAGAGAATTATGTGCTGGATGCAGAGGCTGGTGGGGTGGTAGGTGAGGACAAGCGGAACCCTATCCCTGGTAGGGTGGTGGGAGGATGGGGTAAGAGCAGAGGTGCGTGAAATGGAAGCGATATGGTTGAAGGCAGCATTGTTGTGGAGGAAGGGAAGCCCCTTTAAAAAAAGGAGGATATCTCCTTTGTTCTAGAATGAAAAGCCTCATTCTGAAAGCAGATGTGGCAGAGACAAAGGAATTTAGGAAAGGGGAAGGGTTTTTTTTTACAAGTAGTAGGATGGGACGAGGTGTAGTTTAGGTAGCTGTGAGAGTCCGTGGGTTTGTAATAGACATCGATGGATAAATTGTCTCAGGAAATAGAGACAGTGAGATCAAGAAAGGCAAGGGAGGTGTCAGAAATACACCAGGTGAATTTGAGGGCAGGGTGGTAGCTGGAGACAAAGTGGATGAAGTTGACAAGTTCAGCACTGGTGCAGGAAGCAGCAACAATGCAGTTGTCAATGTAGCGTAGGATAAGTGCAGGACGGTCATCCGTGTAGGCTTCAACTATAGACTGTTCCATGTAGCCAACAAACAGTCAGGCATTGCTAGGACATATGTGAGTGCCCATAGCTACCACTTTTATTTGTAGGAAGTGGAGAGCCAAAGGAGAAATTATTGAGAGTGAGAACTATTTCCACCTGGTGGTGGAGGGGAACTGGTTAGGTCTGGTTTCCAGAAAGAAACGGAGAGCTTTGAGGCCTTCATGGTGGGGGATGGAGGTGTACAGGAACTGACCATTCAAAGTAAAAATGAGATGATGGGGAACCTGAAATCCTTGAAAAGATAAAGAGATCATAGCTGGAGACCAAAAGCCTGCTGTTGCTTGTTGTTGTTTAACAGCTGATTCAGGTATTCTGATGCTGCTGCGCTGCACACATATATGATGGCATGTTATATATTAATGGTATGTAATAATTTTTACTGTTTACATATTCGTGATGAACAAGTGTAAGATAAAGACTGCTTACTAGTAGCACATAAACTCAAAGCTGGAAATAATGGCAATGCCAAGCTATTTTATTATAAGTATATTCCAAAATCCGAGAAAATCCAAAACACTTCCAGCCCCAAGCATCTCAGATCGGGGCACTTAACCTGTACTTAAACATCACTCAGTTAATTCATAACTTAGATTGGCTGTGAGATTGTGCCTCAAAGATGCCGTTTTGTTCGGAACTATGATCAAGCCTACAGTGTCATGGTGCAGGTTTGTAAGTTTTGCTGCAGCTTTGGGTTTGGTTTGTTGTAACTTGGAAACTATAAATTAGTGTGAATAAAAATGGCATTAGCTATTTTTGTGCTGAGCAAGATGAAAGCTATTGAGCAATTTAAAATTATTACCAGGTTTGTGATTGTCAATTCTGATGAACACTGATAATGATCAAAAGAGAAACAAGTGTTTTCAGATAAGTTAAGCTAGATAAAACAAATTACTTGTTGCCATTGTTTCAAAACAGTTAATTGGAATCTTTTTCTTTAGCAGGATGTATATTATAGTGAAGTATTTAATGTGCAGATGCTGGAAATCCAAGCAACACACACACAAAATGCTAGAGGAGCTCAGTAGGCCAGGCATTTGTGGAAAAAAATACAGTCGACATTTCGGGCTGAGACTCTTCATCAGGACTGGAGAAAAAAAATGATGAGGCGTAGGTTTAAAAGGTGGGGGGAGGGGAGAGAGAAACACAAGGTGATAGGCGAAACCTGAAGGGGGAGGGATGAAGTACAGAGTGGGGAATTTAATTGGTGAAAAAGGGCTGGAGAAGGGTGGGGGAGTCCGACAGGAAAGAACAGCAGACCATGGAAGAAAGAAAAGGAGTAGGTGTACCAGAGGGGCGGCAATGGGCAGGTAAGGAGATAAGGTGAGAGAAGGAAAAGGGATAGGAAAATATAAAGGAGAGGGCGGTCGGGGGTGGGGTGGAGGTGGGGTCATTACTCGAAGTTTGAGAAATCAATGTTCATGCCATCAGCTTGGAAGCTACTCAGACAGAATATAAGGTGTTGTTCCTCCAACCTGACTGTGGCCTTATTGCGACAGTAGAGGAGACCATGGATTGACATATCGTGAAATTCCCAACAAAATTATAGCCATGAAAGATGAGCATTCTCATCACTGAGAGAGTATTGGGGTCCTAAAATAAGATCTGTTCTAAAATTGCATGGGAAACCATAATATTCTGTTGGGCTAAACAGTGAATTAAGTGGAAACAAGGTGTTTAATCATTATCAAGCATATTTTGTCAACCACTTTATGAGTAGGAATCCTGGAATTTGATACACTTTTACTTCGCACTCCCCCTCCCCCCTTTGGTCATTTAGTTTCTCTTCCTTTCTGCCTGGTGACAGATCTGTTGTATTCTCTGCTTCTCCCTACTTTCTCTGCATTTCAAGATATACTTATTTCTAACCTTTCCAAGTTTTGGTGAAGGGTTATCTGTACCATGGTTACTGTTTCTCTGCTAAAAGATAACATTGGACCTGCTGAGTATTTCCTGCATTCCCTGGTTTTATTTTGGGTGTCCAGCAACTATAGTATTTTTGCTTCCATCAATTTGAATTAGTAACTGCACAAGCACTGAGATAGATAATAGATGTTTTTTTCTTTAAGTGATGTATTTGTTGTATAGCAAACAAAGTGGGGTAGGATATTTTATTAGGATAGTCACCACAGTAATTGTTTCTGTATAATTATAGAAGAGTTTCAGATGAGGTTAGAAACAGGATGATTTAGCAGATAAATGCATGGCTGAGAAGTTGGTGCAGTGAGTGCGGCATCAGGTTCTTAGATCATTGGGATCTCTTCTAGGGGAGGTATGACTTGTACAAAGAGGACAGGTTGCACCTAAATCCGAGGGAGACCAATATTCTTGTGAGCAGATCAACACGTACAAAAGCTGGATGAACTCAGCAGATCGGGCAGCATCCGTTGAAATGAGTAGTCAACGTTTCAGGCTGAGACCCTTTGCCTGAAATGTTGACTACTCATTTCAATGGATGCTGCCCAACCTGCTGAGTTCATCTAGCTTTTGTACGTGTTGATTTGACCACAGCATCTGCAGTGTACTTTGTGTTTACTATTCTTGTGAGCAGTTTTGTTAGAGCTTTTCGGGAGGGTTTCAACTAATTTGGAAGGGAGAATGGGAACTGGAGTTAGGATGGATGGTAAAAAAACAAAGATAGTATGCAGCCAGACTGTCAGGAAGAGCAGGCAGATGATATGACAAAATTGCTGCCAACAAGGTGAGTATCAGTACTTTAGGGTTATAGAATCAAAACGGATAGCACATACATTGCTCAAGGTGTTATATCTCAATGCATGGAGTATCAGAAATAAGGTGGATGATCTTGTTGCACTTTTACAGATTGTCAGGTATGATGTGGCCATCACTGAATCGTGGCTGAAGGATGGTTGGAGTTGGGAGCTGAATGTCCAAGGAGGGATAGGAAGGTAGACAGAGGGACCAGCATGGCTCTGCTGGTGAAAAAAAATGGGATCAAAGCATTAGAAAAATGTGACATAGGATCAGAAGATATTGAATCCATGTGGGTTGAGTGAAGAAACTGCAAGGGTAAAAGGACCCTAATGGCAGTTATATACAGGCCTCCAAACAGTAGCTGGGATGTGGACTACGGATTTCAATGTGAAATAGAAAAGGCGTGTCAAAAGGGCAATGTTATGATAGTCTTCAGAGATTTTAACATGTAGGTAGGTTGGGAAAATCAGATTGGTAATGGATCATGAGAGTGAATTTGTTGAATGCCTGCAAGATGGCTTTTTAGAGCAGTTTGTTGTTGAACCTACTAGGGGATCAGCTGTACTGGATTGGGTGTTGTGTAATGAACCAGAGATGATTAAAGAGCTTAAGGTAAAAGAAGACAGTGATCACAATATGACTGAGTTCAACTTGAAATTTGATAGGGAGAAAGTAGCAGTATTTCAATTGAGCAGCTTTTCAATGGAGTAAAGGAAATTACGGTGGTATGAGAGAGGAGCTGGCCAGAGTAAATTGGAAGGAAATGCTGGCAGGGATGGCTTAAATTTTTGGGAAAAATGAGGAAGGTGCAGGATAGATACATTCCAAAAACAAAGAAATACTCAAATGGCAATATAGTACCTCCGTGGCTGACAAGGGAAGTCAAAGCTAATATAAAAACAAAAGAAAGGGCATGCAACAAAGCAAAAGTTAGCAGGAATATACAGGATTGGGAAGCTTTTAAAACCTACAGAGAGCAACTAAAAGAATCATTAGGAGGGAAAAGATGAAATATGAAAGCAAGCTTGCAAACAATATCAAGGTGGATAGAAAAAGCTTTTTCAAGTATATGAACAATAAAAAAGAGATGAGAGTGGATATAGGACCACTAGAAAATGAGGCTGCAGAAATAATAACGTGGACAAGGAGATGGCAGATGAATTAAATGAGAATTTTGCATCAGTCTTCTCTGTGGAAGACACTAACAGTGTGTCAGGTGTGAAGGGTGTGAGAGAAGAGAAGTGAGCACAGTTAATATTACAAGGGAGAAGGTGCTCAAAAAGCTGAAAGACCGAAAGGTACACAAGTTACCTGGGCAGATGAACTGCACCCATGGATTCTGAAAGAGATAGTGGTTGAGATTGTGGAGGCATTAGTAATGATCTTTCAAGAATCATTGGATTCTGGCATGATTATGGAAGACAGGAAAATTGCAAATGTCACCTTACTCTTTAACAAAGGAGGGAGACAGCAGAAAGGAAATTACAGACCAGTTAGCCTAACCTACGTAGCTGGGAAGACGTTGGAGTCAATTTTTAAGGATGAGGTTATGAAGTAGTTGGTGACACAGGACAAGATAGGACAAAGTCAGCATGGTTTCCTTAAGGGAAAATCCCTGCCTGATGAACCTGTTGAAATTCCTTGAGGAGATTATAATTGGATAGATAGAGGGGATGCAGTGGATGTTGTATATTTGGATTTTCAGAAGGCCTTTGGCAAGATGTCACATATGAGGCTGCTTACCAAGTTAAGAGGCCATGGCATTACAGGAAAATTGCTGGCATGGTTAGAGCATTGGCTAACTGGTAGGAGGCAGTAAATGGAAATAAAAGGATCCTTTTCTGGTTGGCTGCCAGTAACTAGTGATGTTCTGCAGGGTCGGTGTTAGGACTGCTTCTTTTTATGCTATATATCTCTAATTTAGATGATGGAATAGATGGCTTTACTGCCAAGATTGCAGATGATACAAAGATTGGTGGAGAGGCAAGTAGCTTTGAGAAATCAGGTAGGATGCAGAAGGACTTGGACATATTAGGAGAATTGGCAAGAAAGTGGCAAATGAAATACAATGTTGGAAAATGCATGGTCATGAACTTTGGTAGAAGAAATGAATGTGCAGACTATTTTCTAAACAGGAATAAAATCCAGAAATCTGAGATGCAAAGGGATTTGGGAGTCCTTGTGCAGAACATCCTAAAGGTTAACTTGCAGTTAGAGTTGGTGGTGAGGAGGACAAGTGCAATGTTGGTATTCATTTCAAGAAGTCTAGAATATAAAAGCAGGGGTGTGATGCTGAGGCTTTATTAGGCACTGGTGAGGCCTCATCTTGAGTATTATGTACAATTTTGGACTCCTTATTTAAGAAAAGATATGTTAGCATTAGAGAGCGTTCAGAGGAAGCTCACAAGGATGATTCCAGGAAAAAAGAGTTATTTGATGGCTCTGGGCCTGTACTTGCTAGAATTCAGAAGGATGGGGGTGGGGGAGGATCTTATTGAAACCTTTTGAATGTTGAAAGACCTAGACAGTAGATTTGTGAAGGATGTTTCTCATGAAGGGGGAATCTAGGACAAGAGGGCACAGCCTCAGGATAGAGGGGCATCCATTTAAAACAAGATGCAGAGAAATTTCTTTTGCTAGAGGGAGGAGAATTTGTGGTATTTGTTTCCATATGCAGGTGTGGAGGCCAGCTAATTGGGTGTATTTAAGGCAGAGATTGATATGTTCTTGATTGGCCATGGCATCAGTGGTTATGGGGAGAAGGCCAGGGCATAGGGCTGAGAAGGGGAAATAAAAGGATCAGCCATGATTGAATGGCAGAGCAGAATTGATGGGCCATAGGGTCTAATTCTGCTCCCAATGTCTTATGGTCTTATGATTGGTTTTACTGTGTGAGATTATCTGATTATCCTTTTGTTCATCTTTATTAGTTTCAAATATTGTATGTGATTATCATGAAAAGCAAAATTACACAGTTTTAAAAGAGGATACAGGAACAATGACACCTGGGAATTCATATGAATCTTTTCAGGTGGAAGAACCTATTGGGAAGATTTTTCTTAAATAAAGAAATATTTGATCTCTGGCTTTCCAAGTGGAGGTGAAGAGTATAAAAGTTTATACAAGTTAGGCTTGAACATGAAGGCTACTTCTTAGCAGCACGTTTAAGAGTATGTTTAGAATTTTGACAGAAGATGGATGAAATGGCACTAGTGATTAATGACTTCACTTATTTTGAGAGACCAGAGAAATGGGGGTTATTGTCCTTAAAACAGGAACCTGAAATTTTAGAGTTATTCAAAATCATGATGGGAATTGATGAAGCATATGAAGGGAAATAGGTTCCAGTGGTAGAATGTGCAGTAGTCACAGGTTTAAAGAATAGGGTTAACCATCAGAAGTAGCAAGACAAAAGAAAAAAGTTACGCATGTACCGGTAGTTATTATATGGAGTTTTCAGGGCTGGAAGGATGGTGAACCTAAATGTATTAATAACCTCCAAAAATGAATTTGATAATACTCCAAGGGTAAAATGTGTAATCCCTGGGGAACGGATAGGAGTATGGTGCTAATGGCATTCAAAGAGCCAACAATGATCCACTGAGTTAGATTGCTGTTAGTACCATAATATGATTCTCTGTATAAATCAGAATTGCAACTTAACTGTCATCTGGACCTTTTGTCAACACGTTGGTGGCTAGGCAATTTGACTCCATTCCCCCTTTTCCCCACATAATTTCATTCAGTTATGCTGGAAAGCAATGGCATCACTGAATCAAATTGAAGTGAACCATCCTCTATTATTGTTTGTATTCTTAACCTCACTGTATTTTCTCAACACTAGCAGTCAATGCAACATTTATCATTGTTTTTTTTCCCACTGCCTTCTCTTCCACTAAGCTAATCCATTTTGAATCTGCATTTGGTCACAAAGGACAAATCCCAGTGTCATCATATTTATACCTTCTAGCAAGGAGAGTAGTGTGTGGTTTGGTGAACTGGCACCTATCTTGCAGCAGCAAAATATAGACACTCACACAACTCATATGGACCATCATTCTACCACTAAGCACCTGCCGTTGTCTTCCAGACAGGCAATGAACTCATTTCTTTAGAGGATCTTCCCTCCTCAGCCTGCTACCTTGTATTCTCTCAAAGCCATTCAGCAATCTCTACCTCCTCAAGATGCCAGGTCTGGAGAATCCTGGTAGAACTCATTGTTTCAAACCACATTAAGCCTACATTTTAACTATTCTTTCTCACCTTAAACTGTCCACTTATAAACATGACTTTGATTCTTTCTGCCATTGTGAAAGTTTCTAATTTTCCAGTTCCAATTGGATGTCAAGTGTTTGTGATCATCCCACATCAAGATGATCCGAGAGCCTTCTACTTCTTCCTCAAGTAGATGCCTAATTACTGAACTTGCTTAATTGGCCTTACATTGAACAACGTTATAAAAGATTAACTTTGTTTGTCACGTGTACATTGAAGCATGCTTCTGGCGCCAGTATAGTATGCCTACAGCTTACTAACCTGAATCCAAACATCTTTGGAATGTGCGAGAAAACAGGAACACCCAGAGAAAACCTATGTGGTCACGGGAAAAATGTACAAACTCCTTACAGACACTGGCTGGAATTGATCTCTGAGCATGATCACTGGTGCCATAAAGCATTACACTAACCGCGACCTACTGTACACTCCCTCAGCTTTATTTAGTTTCTCCAAGATGTGTCAATAGGAACTCTCCTGTGCACAGCTATGACTGTGACTATGTTGAACATGTGGAATAGCCCTGACTGCCTCATCTTCACCATGGATGTTCTGTCCCTGTGCACTTATATCCCCAATCAAGAAGGCCTCAAAGCTCTCTGCTTCTTTCTTGACAAAAGAACCAACAACTTACCCTCCACCATCACCCTCCTCTGTCTGGCAGAACTGGTCCTCACCCTGAATAATTTTTCCTTTCAGTCTTCTCACTTACTCCAAACTGGAGGGATAGCCATGGACCCAAGCTATGCCTGCCTCTTTGTTGGCTATGTAGAACAGTCCATGTCCAAAGCTTTCTTTGGTTAGACTCCTCAACTCTTCCTCTGCTACAGTGATGACTGCATTGGTGCTGCTTCATGCACCTGTGCTGAGCTTGTCAATTTTATCAACTTTGCTTCTAACTTACTGTAAACCTGCTCTTAAATTCACTTGGTCCATCTCTAACTCTTCCCTCCACTTTTTCAATCTCTCTGTCTCCATCTTGGGAGACAACATTGTCAATCGACATCTTTTATAAACCTACTAATTCCCACAGTTTTTCTCAACTGTACCTCTTCCCACCTTATCTCCTGTAAAAATGTCATTCCCTATTCTCAGTTTCTTCTCTTCCACTGCATGCATCTTCCCAGGATGCAGCTTTCCATTCTAGAACATCAGAGGTGTCCTCATTCTTTAAAAAAAGGATTTCCCTCCCTCCACTATTGACACTGCCCTCACCTGCATCTCCTCCATTTCCCATACATCCGTGCTCACTCTATCTTCTCGTTGCCTTAATAGAGAGCAGGCCATTCTAGATTGGGTATTGAGCAATGAGGAAGGGTTAGTTAGCAGTCTTGTCGTGCGAGGCCCCTTGAGTAAAAGTGACCATAATATGGTGGAATTTTTCATTAAGATGGAGAGTGACATAGTTAATTCAGAAACAAAGGTTCTGAACTTAAAGAAGGGTAACTTTGAAGGTATGAGACGTGAATTAGCTAAGATAGACTGGCAAATGATACTTAAAGGGTTGACGGTGGATATGCAATGGCAAGCATTTAAAGATCGCATGGATAAACTACAACAATAGTTCATCCCAGTTTGGCAAAAGAATAAACCAGGGAAGGTAGTGCACCCGTGGCTGACAAGGGAAATTAGGGATAGTACCAAGTCCAAAGAAGAAACATATAAATTAGCAAAACAAAGCGGCACAACTGAGGACTGGGAGAAATTCAGAGACCAGCAGAGGAGGACAAAGGGCTTAATTAGGAAAGGGAAAAAAGATTATGAGAGAAAACTGGCAGGGAGCATAAAAACTGACTGTAAAAGCTTTTATAGATACGTGAAAAGAAAAAGATTGGTCAAGACAAACGTAGGTCCTTTACAGTCAGAAACAGGTGAATTGATCATAGAGAACAAAGACATGGCAGACCAATTGAATAACTACTTTGGTTCTGTCTTCACTAAGGAGGACATAAATAATCTTCCGGAAATAGTAAGGGACCGAGGGTCTAGTGAGATGGAGGAACTGAGGGAAATACATGTTAGTCGGGAAGTGGTGTTAGGTAAATTGAAGGGATTAAAGGCAGATAAATCCCCAGGGCCAGATGATCTGCATCCCAGAGTGCTTAAGGAAGTAGCCCAAGAAATACTGGATGCATTAGTGATAATTTTCAAAACTCCTTAGATTCTGGATTAGTTCCTGAGGATTGGAGGGTGGCTCATGTAACCCCACTTTTTAAAAAAGGAGGGAGAGAGAAACCAGGGAATTATAGACCGGTTAGTCTGACATCGGTGGTGGGGAAAATGCTAGAGTCGGATATCAAAGATGTGATAACAGCACATTTGGAAAGAGGTGAAATCATCGGACAAAGTCAGCATGGATTTGTGAAAGGAAAATCATGTCTGATGAATCTTATAGAATTTTTTGAAGATGTAACTAGTAGAGTGGATAGGGGAGAGTCAGTGGATGTGGTATATTTAGATTTTCAAAAGGCTTTTGACAAAGTCCCACACAGGAGATTAGTGTGCAAACTTAAAGCACACGGTATTGGGGGTATGGTATTGATGTGGATAGAGAATTGGTTGGCAGACAGGAAGCAAAGAGTGGGAGTAAACGGGACCTTTTCAGAATGGCAGGCAGTGACTAGTGACCGCAAAGCTCAGTGCTGGGACCCCAGTTGTTTTCAATATATATTAATGATTTAGACGAGGGAATTAAATGCAGCATCTCCAAGTTTGCGGATGACATGAAGCTAGGCGGTGGTGTTAGCTGTGAGGAGGATGCTAAGAGGATGCAGGGTGACTTGGATAGGTTAGGTGAGTGGGCAAATTCATGGCAGATGGCAATTTAATGTGGATAAATGTGAGGTTATCCACTTTGGTTGCAAGAACAGGACAACAGATTATTATCTGAACAGTGGCCGATTAGGAAAAGGGGAGGCCAGTTATTGAAGGTGGGCATGCAGGTACAGCAGGCGGTGAAAAAGGCAAATGGTATGCTGGCATTCATAGCAAAAGGATTTGAGTACAGGAGCAGGGAGGTTCTACTGCAGTTGTACAAGGCCTTGGTGAGACAGCACCTATAATATTGTGTGCAGTTTTGGTCCCCTAATCTGAGAAAAGACATTCTTGCCATAGAGGGAGTACAGAGAAGGTTCACCAGATTGATTCCTGGGATGGCAGGACTTTCAAATGAAGAAAGACTGAATCGACTAGGCTTATATTCACTGGAATTTAGAAGATTTTAGGGGGATCTTATTGAAACGTATAAAATTCTAAAGGGATTGGACAGGCTAGATGCAGGAAGATTGTTTCCGATGTTGGGGAAGTCCAGAACAAGGGGTCACAGTTTAAGGATAAAGGGGAAGCCTTTTAGGACCGAGATGAGGAAAAACTTCTTCACACAAAGAGTGGTGAATCTGTGGAATTCTCTGCTACAGGAAACAGTTGAGGCCGGTTCATTGGCTATATTTAAGAGGAAGTTAGATATGGCCCTTGTGGCTAAAGGGATTGGGGGTATGGAGAGAAAGCAGGTACAGGGTTCTGAGTTGGATTATCAGCCATGATCATACTGAAAGGCGGTGCAGGCTCAAAGGGCCGAATGGCCTACTCCTGCACCTATTTTCTATGTTTCTATGATAGAACTCCTCATGTCCTTACCAACCAGCCCATCATTTTCCACATTTAACACATTATCTTCTGCAATTTATCCTCTCGTGAGGCATATGGGTGGAACTGACAAATAAGCAAGGTATGATCACATTAATAAGGTTATATTACAGACCATCCAACAGTCCTAGGGATTTAGAGGAACAGATTTATAAAGAGATCACAGACTGTTGCGAGAAACATAAGGTTGTTATAATAGGTGGTCTTAACTTTCCACATGTTGGCTGGGAATCCCATATTGTAAAAAGACTAGATGGGATAGAGTTTGTCAAATGAGTTCAGGAAAAGTTTTCTTCATCAGTATGTTGAAGTCCCAATGAGAGAGCGTGCGATACTGGATCTGCTATTAGGGAATGAGACAGGACATATGACAGAAGTTAGTATAGGAGAACACTTTGCATCTGGTGACCACAAAGCCATTAATTTCAAAGTAAATATGCAAAAAGATAGTTTTGGTCCATGGGTTGAGATTCTAAATTGGAGTAAGGCTAATTTTGAATGGTATCAGAAATGATCTGGCAAGTGTGGACTGGGACAGGCTGTTTTCTGGCAAAGGTGTACTTGGTAAATGGGATGCCTTCAAAAGCGAAATTTGGAGAGTTACAAAGGTTGTATGTGACTGACAGAATAAATGGTAAAGGTTACAAGTGTAGGGAACCTTGGTTTTCAAGAGATATTGAAGCACTAGTTAAGAGAAAAACGGAAGTGCATAGCAGGTATAGGTGGGTAAAAACAAATGGCATGCTTATAGATATAAAAAATGCAAGAGAACACTTAAGAAAGAAATCAGGAGGGCTAGAAGAAGGCATGAAGTTGCTCTAGCAGACCGGGTGAAGGAGAATCCTAAGGGATTCTAAAGATATGTTAAGAGCAAAAGGATTGCAAGGGACAAAATTGGTCCCCTGGAACACCAGAATGGTAATACATATGTGGAGTCAAAACAGATGGGAGAGATCTTTTACATCTGAATTTACTCAGGAAATATATGAAGTCTATAGAAATGAAGGAAAGCGGCATCAACTTCATAGACTCTGTACAGTTTACAGAGGAGGAGGTGTTTGCTATCCTGAGGCTAATCAGGGTGGATAAATCCCCAGGGTTTGACAAAATATTCCCTTGGACTCTGTGGGAGGCAAGCACAGAAATTGCTGGGGCCCGAGCAGAGACATATAAATCCTTGGTGACAGAAGAATTACCAGTGGACTGGAGGATAGCCAATGTTGTTCTGCTGTTTAAAAAAGATTCTAAACATACACCAGGATTTTATAGCCCGGTTAAGTCTTTCATCAGTTGTAGGAAAGTTGTTGGAAGGTATTCCAAGAGACCAGATAAATAAATATTTGGAGAGACATGGACTGATTAAGGGTAGTCAGCAGGGATCCATGCAGGGTAGATCATGTTTAACCAATCTTTGAATTTTTTGAGGAACCTATACCAGGAAAGTGGATGAAGGCAAGGCATTTGCCTCTTTGACTGGAGACCTGTGACTCGTGGTGTGCCACAGGGATTGGTGCTGCGTCCTTTGTTGTTTGTCATCTACATCAATGATCTGGATGATTATGTGGTCAACTATATCAGCAAATTTGCAGATGACAGCAATGTATAGTGAGCATTGAGGAAGGCTATCATGGCTTGTAGAGGGATCTGGATCAACTGGAAAGATGGGCCGAAAAATAGCAGATGGAATTTAATGTAGACAAGTTTTACACTTCAGTAGGACCAACCAGGGTAGATCTTACACAGTGAACGGTACAGCACTGAAGAGTGTGGTAGAACAAAGGGATCTGGGAATGCAGGTCCATATTTAATTGGAAGTGCCATCACGGGTAGATATGGTTGTAAAGAAAGCTTTTGGTGCATTGGCCTTCATAAATCAATGTATTCAGTACAGGAGATGGGATGTTATGTTGAACTTGTATAAGATGTTGGTGAGATCTGATTTTGAGTATTGTGTGCAGTTTTGGTCACCAACCTCCACGAATGATGTCAGCAAGGTTGAAAGAGTACTGAGACAATCTACATGGATATTGCCGGGTCTGGATGACCTGAGTTAAAAGGAAAGATTGAGTAGTTTTGGACTGCATACCTTAGAACATAGAAGATTGAGAGGAGATTTGATAGAAGTATTCAAAATTATGAGGGGTATAGTTAGGGTTAATTTAAGCAGGCCTTTTCCACTGAGGTTGAGTGGGACTACAACCAGAGGTCATGGGTTAAGCGTGAAAGGTGAAAAGTTTAAGGGGAACAAGAGAGGAAACTTATTTTCACTCAGAAGTGTCATGAGAGTGTGGAATAAGCTGCCAGTACAAGTGGTGCATGCTAGCTTGATTTCAACATTTAAGAGAAGTTTGGATAGGTACATAGATGGTACAGGTATGGAGGGCTATGGTCCTGGTGCAGGCCAATGGGAGTAGGCAGTTTAAGTGTTTTTGGCATGGACTAGCTGGGCCAAGGGCATGTTTCTATGCTGTATTTCTCTATGACAATGACTTCTGCCATCTCCAAAGGGATCATGCACTTAACATATCTTTACCTTCCTCCTATTGTCCACTCTCCTCTTGTATCAGATTTTTTTTCTCCAGCCCTTTACCTTTCTCGCATACCTGGCTTTACCTATCACCTTCCAACTAGCTTCCTGGCCCTTCTCCCACCTGTTTATCTTCCCCTTACTCTTCAGTCCTAAAGAAAGCTTTCGGCCCAAAACGTTGACTATTTTTCATTTCCATAGTTACTGCCTGACCAGTTGAGTTCCTCCGGCATTTTGTGTATGTTGCTTTGGATTTCCAGCAACTGCAGCCTTTCTCATGTTTTTTTAAAATTCAGGCCTAATTCCTCAATTTTATTGTTGCACCACTGGCTGTATGGATCATACCTTCCCACACATGTATAACTATTAAAAAAATTATTAGCTCTGCTACTAATTTCCCTCCTATTCTCACTGTTGGCTAGTCCATATTTAACTCTTTCCTTTCCTCCTTTGATATCTCCATCTTCAGATTCAGTTTATTGTCATTTAGAAACCACAAATGCAATGCAGTTAAAAAATGAGACAACGTTCCTCCAGAATGATATCACAAAAGCATATGACAAAACAGACTACACTAGAAAATCCACATAACATTTGGCAATTCCCAATCCAGAGTCCGGAGAGGCTGCTGCGTATTAATATCGCGCTACCGTCTTAGCGCGTTCCCCGGAAAGGAGCTCCAAATCCAACAGACAAAACAAGACCAAAAACTAAAGCTACAAGACCTGCACAAAACCACATAGTTACAACATATAGTTACAACAGTGCAAACAATAGCATAATTGATTAAAAAAAAAGACTATAGGCACAGTAAAAATAGTCCAAGGATGTTAAAGGACTATAAGTTCAAAAGAAATCACCACACAGTTTCCACAAGTCCCCAGGGTCCCGACAGACTCGCCATCCCACGCCGGTGGCAGAAGGGAATAACCCCACTATGGACTTCCACGGCACCGCCCGACTCAGCCTCGCAGACGCAGCAGACAACGAAAGCTCTGAGTGTTCATAAAAGTGATTATGATATTGGTCTGTATTGTGGTCTGAGAATGTGAAGGGGGCAGGGAGAGGGGAATCATAGTTGGGAAAATGGAAAGGGGGAGGGGGAGGGAAGGGAGCAGGAAAGCGCCAGGGAGATATTTTATAATGACCAATAAATCATTTGTTTGGAATCAAATGGCCTAGCCTGGTGTCTCAGGGCTCAGTATTGTCTGCACCTGCACCAATCCCCGGCCCTGGCACTGCCTCTCTGCCACCTGTCCCACAGTGCTCCAACATCCTTTGTTCCCACCAGATTTACAAACTCACTCTCTGTTCCACGTTGACGAATACAGTGCTGTCCAAACGTCTTAAACACCCCTGCTATATATATGACTTAGATGTGAAATCAAGGTGCAAGCCCCCCAAAACTTCCTGTTTGTGTGGATGCTGCATAATTTGTTACCCTGTTTCAAATAAGGACTATGAAATAACAGATAGTATACTGCATACAATGAAACAATAGAGCTTTATAATTCTTAATTTGACTAAAGGGTTAGTTAAGAAAAAGGCCCATTTTATTGGAACAGTCTAATGTACACAAGTTGGAGCTCACGGTTTCCCCTTCACCGATCCTCTTTCAATCTCCCCAAGCTTCATCGAATCTTGGCCCCGTTCCAGGTCAAGTCCTGTGACCTCTTCTCTCCAGCGTATTCTCCCTTCATCTCTCCCACCGAACCTAAGACCCAGCTCACACCGGTGTCAGGCACACAACACGAGAAACACATTGGACGGCTCACATTCCAAAGCACCATAACCCAAACTCTGCTTCTGCAGAAAGACCATTACATTAGCCGTGAAACCTTTTGCAGGGTGTTACATATGTAACGTGCTTTCATTGTAAATACCTTTACTTGCTGGGCCCAGGGCAGGTCCTCCAGTGAGGACTGTCTCACAGACCTCTGGTTTCCTCCTCCTGAAGTCAATAATTAGCTCCTTGGTGACATTGAGTAAGAGATAGTTATTGTTGTGGCACCACTAGGCTGTATTTTCAATCTCCCTCCATCCAATATGCTGATTCATCACCACCTTTGATTCGGCCTACAACAGTGGTGTCTCCAGCACTGAGTATGGCATTGGAGCTAATCTTAGCCACATAGTCATAAGTGTAAAGCAGGTAGAGCAGGGGGCAAAGCACAAAACCTTGTGGTGCTCCTGTGCTGATGGAGATTGTAGAGGACATGTTCTTGCCAAACTGAACTGACTGTAGTCTGCAAGTGAGAAAATCAAGGATCCAATTGCACAGGGAGGTATTGAGACCAAGGTCTTGGAGTTTATTGATTAGTTTTGAAGGGAGGATGGTATTGAATGCCGAGCCGTAGTTGATAAGAAGCATCCTGATGTATGCCTCGAATATCTTTGCCATCCAGATATTCCAGGGTGGAGTGAAGAGACATTGAGATGGCATGTGCTTTGGGCCTGTGGTCCAGTAGGCAAATTGATGCCATGTTTCATCACCAACCTCTCAAAACACTTCATCATTGTGTATGTAAGTACTACTGGACAATTGTCATTGTGGCAGGTTAGCTCATTCATTTCTATGACTATCTCACCAGAATTTCTTCCAACCCAGCATTCTGTTCTTCCTGTTCACTGATCTCAGTTGTTTCTGTTGTGATGAAGTGACTGTCCAGAGTCTTTAAATGTCCTGCTTCATTAACCATGTCTTTCCCTCTTCCATAGTTCACATAACTACGAACGGCACATCCACAATTTCCCACACTTTTACTATCATTCCTTCTCCCAACTGGACATGGATAATCTCACCTTCCATCCAGCAGTCTTCACGTGCACCCAATCATCCTCGATAGTTTCTGCCACCTCCAATGCATCTCCACCACCAGACACATCTTCTCCTTCCCTCACCTTCAGCATTCAGAATAAATCAGGTACTTCACTATACCCTGGTCCACTCTTTCAACTTCAACCCAATGGTGGATTGGACAGCTGAGGGGAAGCAAATGGTTTTTAACTTCACCCTTCCCATCATGCACATGCAGACAGTCCTACCATGTGAAGCAAGTAGTTCAGTTGATCTTTCAGTAGAGAAATCAAATACAGATTGGGTGAGTAATTTCCAGAATATCTGAGTTCATTCCACAAGAATGACCCTGAGCATCCTTAATTCTCTACCTCACTCCCACTCTGACTTCTCTATCTTATTCTGCTACATTGTTCTAGTGATACACAACATAAGCTTGAAACGCTGAAGCTTGCAGGATTTAGTTTTGAATTTAATATCTTTTGGCAACCTCTCCTTCTTCTCTTCATAGATGAGTCTACATTTTTCTTTTAATTTCATTCATTTCCCTTTTCTGTTTATTATCACCAAGTAATTATCACCTGGATATGTGCACACCCACCCCCTT
This sequence comes from Hemitrygon akajei, assembly GCF_048418815.1. NCBI lineage: Eukaryota > Metazoa > Chordata > Chondrichthyes > Myliobatiformes > Dasyatidae > Hemitrygon > Hemitrygon akajei. The sequence continues at coordinate 161,925,394 of NC_133129.1, read as the reverse complement.
CTCCTGCAATGAAACATATTTGTTTCGTCAGTTTTTCAGGTCTCAGAAGAATCCTTGACCCAATACATCAGTTTTATTCTCTTCTTGATCATACTGCTTGACTTGATGAGTGCTTTTTGCATTTTCTGTTTCACTTTACATTCCAGCTACTGCAGCTATTTTTCAATCCTATATAATTTCTGGATTGAGTAGCCAGGATACCTACCTCACATTTGTATAATCTCTTCCAAGAATCTTGGTTTGGTTATAACCTTGCCCTCATGAAAAGTAGTCATTATTCTATATTTAGTATGATGGAAAGTACCTGTGAAGTGGAAGTTGCAATGAAAATATTAACATTACCCAGTCATGAAAAACAATATGCTACCCACAGAGCAATGTCTGAGTTTGACGTGGGGAGGAAGGAGTAATGGGAACTCTAGGGAGGAAGAGAGAATTGCAAAGACTACCAATCTGCTCCTCGATGAGTTAAGCAATACTGTTTGAGCCTCTTCTGAAAGGGAATAGTTCTGTTATTAAAATCTTGAAAATGAAATCATATTTTGGATATTACTAGACAGCAAAAAGTCTCACCATTTTCTTCTTCAAATTAAATTTCTTATCATTTGGCTGAAGATAATGATTGTTTTATTACCAGTTTTAGTGCACTTTGTAGTATGTTACAGTAATTTGTGTAGTAAATGTAATACCCCCCACTTTGTCAATAAATGTTTGATCTAAAACTTTATACTGTTTGGCATTAAAACTTGAATTTTATCCTAATTCACCATGTTAGAGGTGTTGAGTTTTCACTCCGTATTTTCTCTTACTAGGATCATTTATTTCCTTCTCCATTACAAATGAAAGGCATTATATTCGACCTCAAAGACTTCAATCTTATGCAATTTCCTTTACCTTTGAATTACTGGTGCATTTTCTTTATTTTGCATACCAATAAATATTGGAAAAACTGCCTGTGAATTTGCACAGATTTCCAATGTTATAACTGTGTAATGTCTTCAGGACCATTCGCTTATGAAAGCACCTGAAGATTGCATATTTTATGCTTTTAAGCAGAAACTAAACCTTGAAAGTAAGCCTCTGTACTTAAAATTAAAATTGGTTCCTTTGATGAAGGAATCAGAGCCAATGCTGTGTTGCCAAAGATATGCTATTTTAGAAATTACATCAATTAACATTCAATTTTATATTCAATTGTGCAAAAATACTGTGCTAACATGCATTTCTTGATTAAAATTGCATCCTTACAAAAATAGATTAGGCTCTTTCATGTTCTATTTTACTGCTCCTGATACTTATGTGACATCAGGTACAGATTTGACAATGTCACCCATTTATGTAGAACCGCTTTCCTCCCTTACCAGTTGGAGCTCAATTGAAACTTCATGGAATAGTCTCAATGCAATTGGACCACATTGGCACTACCTTGTTCATAAAATTACTATTCAAAGGACTCTTTGCTGATATTGGGAGACATTGCAAGTAGCTCAGGCATCTTCTTAGCCATAAAACTGCATTTCATAGAATAAATGCTTTGAGAGGCTGGTAAAGGATTACATCTGCAACTTGCTACCACCCAAACTAGACCCTGTACAATTTGCCTACCAACACAACCGATGGACAGATGATGCAATAGGCACTAATCTACACACTGTCCTTATACATCTGGAGAAGAAGGGTGCTTATGTGAGAATACTGTTCTTGGACTACAGTTCAGCATTCAACATCATAGTTCTGTCCAGGTTTGACAAGAAGCTCAGAGGCCTCGGCCTTGACCCAGCTTTGTGGAGCTGGATTCTGGACTACCTGTCAGATCACCAGTAGGTTGTGAGAGTGGGCTCCCTCACTTGCAGCCCTCTGACTCGCAATACAGAAGCCCCTCAGGGCTGTATACTGAGTCCCCTCCTTTACTCCCTGTATACCCATGACTGTATCACCACCCACAGCTCCAATCTACTAATTAAATTTGTTGATGACACTACATTGATTGGCCCTATCTCAAACAATAACGAGGTGGCCTACAGGGAAGAAGTCATCTCTCTGACACAGTGGTGTCAAGAAAACAACCTCTCCCTCAATGTCGCAAAAACAAAGGAGCCCATTGTGGATTACAGGAGGAATAGAGACGGCCTAACCCCTATTGACATCAATGGATCTTGGGTTGAGAGGGTGAACAGCTTCAAGTTCTTCGGCATCCACATCACCAGGACCTCAAGTGGTCCATACAAATCAGCTGTGTGGTGAAAAAGGCACAACAGCACCTCTTTCACCTCAGACAGTTGAAGCAGTTTGGTGTGGGCCCCCAGACCCTAAGAACTTTCTACAGGGGCACAACTGAGAGCATCCTGACTGGCTGCATCACTGCCTTGTATGGGAACTGTACCTCCCTTAATCGCAGGACTCTGCAGAGAGTGGTGCAGACAGCCCAGCACATCTGTAGTTGTGAACTTCCCATGATTCAGGACACTTACAAGGACAGGTGTGTAAAAAGGGCCTGTAGGATCATTCCCAACCACAATCCATTCCAGCTGTTACTATCCAGGAAGTGATTCCGCAGCATAAATGCCAGGACGGACCAACAGGCTCCGGGGCAGGACAGCTTCTTCCACCAGGCCATCAGACTGATGAACTCACGCTGATTTGAGTGTACTCTATATTACATTGACTGTTTTATTTATTATAAATTGCTAGGATTCCACATTGCACATTTAGATGGAGACGTAACGAAGATTTTTACTCCTCATGTATGTGAAGGATGTAAGAAATAAAGTCAGTTCAATTCAATTCAAGAAATAAATTGTACTGGGGATCTTTTGTCTTCACAACCATGTTCGTGTATCAAAGTATTACCATTTCTAGATTTATCCTGAACTGATTTGATTTCAAATTCTTTTATTTCAGATCTACTGACAGTAATGGAATACCATTCCTTACTTCAGCTTATTTGCCATGACTTTCCAATGGATCTTGCCCAGAAAGCAGCAAGGTAATGTGCAATTTAACAAACCATTCTGATGCCATATTCTTTGAATTTAGAAGCTCTGTAAAATGCTGGTTTTGTGTAGGAGGTAGCATTCTGCAAAATAATATTTCTTAGAATAAGTGGTATCAATATTCTGTGGTTTTCTAAACAATTTGATAATTCATTGTTCAATAAGCCTAGAAAAACAATGTGTTCAATTGATAAGTAGCTTTTGTTTTCATTTCCCAAAGATTTTTTAATGCAAGTAGAATTGTACTTGTATTGTGAAGACCATCCTGTTAACTATTTTGTAATTAATTGTGAGGCTGCTTGACTTCATGACCATTTTACAGATCGTGTGAAAGGGATGAAAAAAAGGATCTAGTGCTTTCTTGGCATACATGAAGAAAAAACTCTTCTCAGGCTTCCAGCTGGGTACAGGTTTTGATTTTAAGGTTAAAATCAATACCAGTACCCAGCTGGAAACCTGTGAAGAGTTTATTTAGGGCAAAAAAAATTGTAATTGTCAATTTACATTTCCATGCTCTTTCAGTATTTAAATACCACATTTTACATTATTAATGTTTTTATGTATTTCATTGCTGAAGGAGTAAAATTAGTGTTCATTGAATGTGCTTTGAATACTGGACATTTATAATTTGATTTATTAAATGTGAATTAATTGTTCATTGAATTTTTTAAAATATTGAAAGCAATTAAAGCTTAGCTGATCTATCTTCATAGCTACAATTTTCTAAATCTAGTAATGGCTTTGTAAAATTCCTTCACTTCATCACTAGTGTAATAACATCTTTTTTGTAATGTGCAGACTGTAATTATAGGCTGTACATAAGTTGTGGCCAAACTAATGCCAGAGTTACCTCCCTGTTGTTATATTCTATGCTCTAGGTAATGAATGTAATGGTGTAAGAACACCTATGAACCGTGACCCTTTGTTTCCTGCTACTAAGCTAATTTTGGATCAGTTTACTGCCTTCTTTTGCGACCAATGGAAATTTACCTTTTTGATCAATCTTCTCAAAAACTTGCCAAAATCTGTGTAAGCTACTTCAAGCATACTTCTTTCAATGACCTTCAGTGTTACCACCTCACAGAAATCAATCAGCTTTGTCAGGCATGATCTTTCCTTAATCCATACTGACTCTCTTTGATTAATCTGTGCCTTTATAAATGAAGGTTTAATGGCCCCTTACAATGGATTCCAATAAGGTGCCCGCCACCAATGTTAAACGAACTGGCCTCTAATTATTTGATTTATCTTTTCTTCAATTTTAAACATTGTGTATTATTAGCAATCCTCCAGTTTTCTGACAGCATTTCCGTTTCCAAAGAGAACCAAAAGCAACTACTGTACTTTTCTTTGCTTCTTTTAACAGCCTGAGAAATATGTCATCCAGGCCGGGTAATTAATCAGTTTTCAAAGACAATACATCCCTTAATGTTCCTACCTTTGCTATGATTACCCAATCAAATATCTCACAGCATTGCTGTCACCTACCTGTCTTTGTGAATATAATTGCAAAATATTCATGAAGCACCTTAACCACATTCTCCACCTCAACACGCAAGATATCTTTTTGTCCCTAATAGCCTTTATTATTTCCTTTGTTATTTCTTTGATAAAAACATTCTGTTATTATTTGTTATCCTTGATAAAACATCTATGGATTTTCTTAGATTTTACTTACCAAAATTATTTCAGGCCTTTTTTTTCTCCTCATCTTCTAACTCTACTCCTACACTTTTCATTCTCTTCCAGGTTTCTTGGTGGCTTAAGCTCTCAGTGTCTGTCATCAATTTCCTTCTTCTGTCTCATCTGGTGAGAAGGAAACTACATTTTGCAATCTCATTCATTTTCTTTGTGGGAATATGCTTACCCAAATTTCACGAATCTTCTTGAATGGTTTCCATTGCAATGAAACTGTCTTACCTTCAAGTTGTTTTAACCTATGGCTAAATAAAATAAATTATGTGCTTAAGAGTGTATAATCTGTTTCTTAGGCATGGTTTCCAAGTGCCTATCACCTGAGGTTGATAGTTAAAGCTCAACTGCAAGTATGATGCATTTAGTCACAAATAATTTAACTACATCTTCCTACAATGAAAAACTACTTGGAGTCATATATCAAAGAAAAGGGCCCTTTGGTCCAGTTCCTTCAGGCTAATCGTTTTTCCCAGTGGGCTAGATCTGTCTACTTGCATTCGGCCCACAGCCCAGTAAAGCTCTGTACTTTTTGAGATGGTTTTCGATGGTTTTCAATTAAGCATGAGTTTCTTCATGATATTTTTCAGTTCAATTTGGGTGCAAGAATTTAGATAACTGCTTGGATTAAAGTGTAGATTTATTTCAAATATTTAAACTCTAATTCTCTAATTGAAAACATCATAGCAAGGTTTTATCCAACTTTTCAGAGATTTAATAAAAAAAATCATCAATCTAAAATATTAAGCCACACACAGAATGCTGGAGGAACAGAGCAAGTGACATTAAATGTACATTTGAAACCTTTGAAGTCAGCAGCATTTATGGGGGGAATTAGTTTTCGACATTCTGGGTCTCCTGTTGAAGGGTCTTGACCCAAAGTGGTGATTGCTTATTCCCTTCCTTAGATGCTGCCTGACATGTTGACTCACTCCAGCATTCAGTGTGTGTTGCTCAAAATTTCCAACGTCTGTAGAATCTTTTAAATCTAACGTAGTAACTTTATTTCTCATTCTACAGAATCTGTCTGACCTGCTGAATATTTCCTGCCTATTCTGTTTTTTTATTTCAGATGCCTTTTTCTGTACCATTTTATTTGGTCTGAGTTAATCTTTTTTGTTCAGTTTTAGCTGTTTAGCTGTTGTTTTTTTTCTAATTTGTATATGGTGAATATAATTTTGTAATATTGTTTTGATATCATTCATAATATACAAACAGGATCAATTATTGTACTGTCTTTAAAAAATAACCAAATGAGATCATATGTTACAATATGCTTTAAAGAGTGTGGATGACAAACTCTTTCAACAGCCTACAGACATAGGTATGTGGGTATTCTGCACTGATAATTACTCAAAAACACTCTATAGAAACCTTATAATTATGGTTTTGAAATTAGATTATTTTCCAACCAATATTATGTTCAATAAGGAAAAATAGCCACTTTATTTCCAGATATACAATGCATCAATGTATCTTTAGAGTTAATTAGACAAGAATATTCCTTTGAAGAACTCACTGGTAGGAATTCCATGTAATATAAATCTGGTCATATTTATCTTTGAGAAAATGAAAGATTTCTTGAAGATTCATTCTAAAATGAGTTTTATGTTGTTTGATTTAGTTATAGCTGCTTAGCTGTATCTGTAGTTTAGTCTGAATTATTTATCTTTCACAATGCTCCTCCGATCTCACCGCACCTGGATTCACTCCCTCTCAATAACCATATCCAAATGTACACAATGAATCATCATTGTTCCAAATTAACTCCAAGTTAATTAGTTTCCAATATTTCATTTGAATTTTCTCATATCATCTCCTTGTTGGTCTGCGTGTATGACATTTCAATTCAATCGCTGCCCTGATGTGGCTCTCTTCCTTCAGTCTTTCTCCTTGGTGGTTAACTTCTCATCAGCCACTGAAAGGACCGTCCACTTTCTGTAACCTGGCAGCTCAAACCCCCTACACTGGCCTTTTACTCATCACCTCTGTGTAATTTCTCCTCTCCTGCCAGTTCCATAATGGCCTTCTTGCAAACTGTGATAGAGAGGTAATTTGTGAAGTGATGTGGCAGCATTGAACGGAGGTGATGTGCCTTAATTTGGCAACATTGAACAAGCCTAACATCAAGGACCTGTAATGAAACTGAAGTCATTGGAAATAAATCAGAAAACTCTTCACTGTCTAGAATCATACCACACTTAAAGGTCACCAATCTCAGCACATCACCGGTAGGGCTCTTCATTGCAGTACACCCTATCCTCGTTATATGCGGGGGATATGTTCCTCGCAGTCCGCGCATAATGTGAATAATTATTTAAATGGAGAAAATAGGGATGCATTCCAGAGGACTTTCTAAATATGTTTTATCTGTAATTCTATCAAGCCAAGTCACTTTTTATTGTTATTTTGACCATAACTGCTGGTACAGTACATAGTAAAAATGAGACAACATTTTTTCAGGACCATGGTGTTACATGACAAGGTACAAAAACTAGACTGAACTACATAAAAACAACCCAGGAAAAAAAAACTACTCTAGACTACAGACCTACCCAGGACTGCATAAAATGCACAAAACAGTGCAGGCATTACAATAAATAATAAACAGGACAATAGGGCAATAAGGTGTCAGTACAGGCTCTGGGTATTGAGGAGTCTGATAGCTTGGGGGAAGAAACTGTTACATAGTCTGGTCATGACAGCCCGAATTCTTCGGTGCCTTTTCCCAGACGACAGGAGGGAGAAGAGCTTGTATGAGGGGTGCATGGGGTCCTTCATAATGCTGTTTGCTTTGTGGATGTAGAGTGTAGTGTAAATGTCCGTAATGGCAGGAAAAGAGACCCTGATGATCTTCTCAGCTGATCTTACTATCCGCTGCAGGGTCTTGTGATCTGAGATGGTGCAATTCCCGAACCAGGCAGTGATGCAGCTGCTCAGGATGCTCTCAATACAACCCCCGTAGAATGTGATGAGGATGGGGGATGGGAGATGGACTTTCCTCAGCCTTCACAGAAAGTAGAGACGCTGCTGGGCTTTCTTTGCTATGGAACTGGTGTTGAGGGACCAGGTGAGATTCTCCGCCAAGTGAACACCAAGAAATTTGGTGCTGTTAACAATCTCTACCAATGAGCCATCGATGTTCAGCAGGGAGTGGTTTCTCCGTGCCCTCCTGAAGTCAACAACCATCTCTTTTGTTTTGTTCACATTCAGAGACAGGTTGTTGGTTCTGCACCAGTCCGTTAGCCGTTGCACCTCCTCTCTGTAAGCTGACTCGTCGTTCTTGCTGATGAGACCCACCACGGTCGTGTTATCGGCAAAGTTGATGATGTGGTTCGAGTTGTGTGTTGCAGCACAGTTGTGGGTCAGCTGAGTGAACAGCAGTGGACAGAGCACACAGCCCTGGGAAGCCCCCGTGCTTAGTGTGATGGTGTTGGAGATGTTGCTCCCGATCCGGATGACTGAGATCTCCCAGTCAGGAAGTCTAGGATCCAGTTGCAGAGGGAGGTGTTCAGGCCCAGTAGGCTCAGCTTTCTAATCAGTTTCTGATGGATGATTGTGTTGAATGCTGAACTGAAGTCTATGAACAGCATTTTTGTCCAGGTCAGTTAGGGCCAGGTGGAGGGTGATGGCAATGGTGTCATCTGTTGAGCGGTTGGGATGGTACGCAAACTGCAGGAGGTCCAGTGGGGGGGGGGGGGGCAGCAGGGTCTTGATGTGCCTCATGACGAGCCTCTCGAAACACTTCATGATGATGGATGTGAGTGCAACTGGATGGTAGTCATTTAGGCAGGACACTGAAGACTTCTTCGGCATGGGGACGATGGTGGTGGCCTTGAAGCACGTTGGAATGGTGGCGCTGCTCAGGGAGATGTTGACTATGTCAGTGAGAACATCTGCTAGCTGGTCTGCACATCCTCTGAGCACTCTACCAGGAATGTTGTCTGGTCCAGCAGCCTTCCGTGGGTTAACCCTGCACAGGGTTCTTCTCACATAGGCCATGGTGAGACACAGCACCTGGTCATTCGCAGGAGGGGTGGACTTCATCGCCGCCATGTCATTTTCTGCCTCAAAATGGGCGTAGAAGTTATTCAGCGCATCTGGGAGGGGGGCATCAACCGCACAGTCAGGTGATGTTGTCCTGTAATTCACATTTTCATACCAATACGAGGCAACATTTGTATTGTATTTCATCAATTTAAGGTAATAGTCAATGTAATAAATCATAGAAAGGTAACACACTAGTGTGTACAGTATGCACCAACAGTGGCAGGTGTGTTCGCTCAGGGAGATGAGTGGTTGTTGTGGTGTTGGGAAGCTTTAGATGGATGAGGTGGATGGTTGTGGTCGTTTCGATCATATCAAGCACAGTAAGGGGTGAAGGAAGTCTCATGGAACTCTTAGAACTGCTGGCAGCAGGAGATGACACCAGTTTGAAGAAAGTGGTGAGGGTTGTTTGCTTGGCAGCATTTTGTTTTTCAGCATAAATTTGCTTGTAGGGAAGAAGGGTTGACGGCAAGGAATGAGTGAAATGCTGACTCCGTTCTAAACTTGGGTCCATGTCCAAGTGTTTGTGCCAAGTGTTCCGACTTCCACCATTCCCTCACCAGGTAAACTCCTGGGATTTTCAAAATCGCCTGTTGCTTGCAGCATCTGAGAGATAATTCGCTGTAAAAAAAAAACGTTTTGAATGTGAATCACACCTTGGTCGAGTGGTTGAATCAGTGATGTTGTGTTAGGCGGCAGGATACGCACTGTTATGTTAGGATGAATGCTGTCTAAATGTTTAGGATGGACTGGCACATTGTCAAGCAGCATAAGAACTTTAAAGGCAAGATTCTGTTCCCGGCAGTAGCGTCCCGGAGCTGTGTTACCTTCACCTGATGCCGCGCTGTTTATAATTTCCAACTCTTTTTTAAGTGTTAAAGCGATTCTCTGCCACTCAGCTGATGGCCCGGGACATGACATCGGACACTTAGGAGGCATAGTTAACTATCTCAAGCACAAAATCACTGCACCGTACGTAAAACCAACAAAAGTTCAAGAGCTCAAGATCACACATCCACACCTTGCCAAAACCAATGTGAGACTGGCGGGAGTGAGATTGTGAGGTGCGTGCACCTGACTTATATTGGCGGGAAAGCGGTGCTTTTCGTCCCAACGGTGAGACTGCAAGGCGTGCGCATGTGACCTGTATTGGCGGAAAAGCAGTGCTACTTGAATAACTGTGAGTTTTGGATGTATATAAGGAGACGTTGGTAGAGCAAACACGAGGAAATCTGCAGATGCTGGAAATTCAAACAACACACACAAAATGCTGGTGGAACACAGCAGGCCAGGCAGCATTTTTAAGGAGAAGCACTGTTGATGTTTCGGGCCGAGACCCTTCGTCAGTTGCAGAAGGAGGTGTTCAGGCCCAATAGACGTTGGTAGAAATAGGTTCCTCGCATAACTGTGAATCCGCATTGTCTGAAGACGCATATTGCAAGGATAGGGTGTATCTTAATCCTAGCTATATCACCTGCATCATGCGTGATTTTAGCTCAATCATAAAGTTAAAAATAGGAATGATGTTAAAGATTGAATGTTGTTTGCTTCCATTTCCAACTCCTCTGATGAAGAACAGCCCACGCCTGCAGGCAAATGACATTTGGACAACATTTAGTTTGATTTGATGTGACAAATCTTACTTGTATCACAGAAGTGCCAAACAATAACGAGTCTTCACAAAAAATAAGGACAATTTACAGTACTGTGGTGAAGTTCTAGGCACACATACATATATGCTATACATACATAGCTAGGGTGCCCAGGACTTTTGCCCAGTACTGTAGTAATTTTATGTATTGCACTGTACTGCTGCCATTTAAAAAAAAAAACAAATTTCATGACATATGTGAGTGATGATAAACCCGATTCTGATATGGGTCTCTATTGTGGACTGAGAGTGGGAAGGGAGCAGGGTGAGAAGAATCATGCTTGGGAAAAAGGGAAGGGAGATGGGGTGAACTGGGAAGCACCAGAGAGACATTCTATAATGATAATTAAACCAATTCATTTAGAATCAAATAACCTTGCCTGGTGTCTCAGGGCTGGGTGTGTCTGCACCCATGCCACCCACTGCCCCTTGGCACTCCTCTGCCAGCTGACTGACACCCCTCCCACAGCGCTTCACCTTCGCCGTTTCCAACATCTTTTGCTCTCACCAGATTTACAAACTTGCTCTCGCTCCATGTGGACAAATACGGTACTCTGGAAAATGTCTTAGGCACCCTAGCTATATAAGAGGGGTAATTGATAAGTTCGTGGCCTAAGGTAGAAGGAGTCAATTTCAGAAAACCTAGCACATTTATTTTTCAACATAATCCTCTCCTATATGTACACACTTAGTCCAGCAGTCATGGAGCATACAGATCCCTCTTTGTAGAAGTGGTCCACAGCAGAGCTGATTGATAAGTTTGTGGCCTAAGGTAGAAGGAGATGAGTTATACCGCTCTTGTTACGTGCACGTGCACATTCTAAAAGGTTCTCAATTTAACAAATGAGCAACATTTTAATAATAGACAATAGACAGTAGGTGCAGGAGTTGGCCACTCAGCCCTTCTAGCCAGCACCGCCATTCACTGTGATCATGGCTGATCATACACAATCAGTATCCCGTTCCTGCCCTCTCCCCATATCCCTTGACCCTGCTATCTATAAAAGCTCTATCTAACTCTCTCTTGAAAGCATCCAGAGACTTGGCCTCCACTGCCTTCTGGGGCAGAGCATTCCACATATCCACCACTCTCTGGGTGAAAAAGTTTTTCCATATCTCTGTTGTAAATGGCCTACCCCTTATTCTTAAACTGTGGCCTCTAGTTCTGGACTCACCCATCAGCAGGAACATGCTTCCTGCGTCCAACGTGTCCAATCCTTTAATAATCTTATATGTTTCAATCAGATCCCCTCTCATTCTTCTAAATTCCAGTGTATACAAGTCCAGTTGCTCCAATCTTTCAACATATAACAGTCCTGCTATTCCGGGAATTAACATTGTGAACCTACGCTGCACTACCTCAATAGCAAGAATTTCCTTCCCCAAACTTGGAGACCAAAACTGCACACAGTACTCCAGGTGGGGTCTCACCAGGGCCCTGTACAGCTGCAAAAGGACCTCTTTACTCCTATACTCAATTCCTCTTGTTATAAAGGCCAGCATGCTTCTTCACTGCCTGCTGTACCTGCATGCTTGCTTTCATTGACTGATGTACAAGAACACCTAGATCTCATTGTACTTCCCCTTTTCCTAACTTGACTCCATTTAGATAGTAATCTGCCTTCCTGTTCCTGTCACCAAAGTGGATAACCTCACATTTATCCACATTAAACTGCATCTGCCATACATTTGCCCACTCACCCAACCTGTCCAAGTCACCCTGCATTCTCATAACATCCTCCTGACATTTCACACTGTCACCCAGCTTTGTGTCATCGGCAAATTTGCTAATGTTACTTTTAATCCCTTCATCTAAATCATTAATGTATATTGTAAACAGCTGCGGTCCCAGCACCAAACCTTGCGGTACCCCACTGGTTACAGCCTGCCATTCCGAAAGGGACCCATTAATCGCTACTCTTTGTTTCCTGTCAGCCAGCCAATTTTCAATCCATGTCAGTACTCTACCCCCAATACCATGTGCCCTAATTTTGCCCACTAATCTTCTATGTGGGACTTTATCAAAGGCTTTCTGAAAGTCCAGGTACACTACATCCACTGGCTCTCCCTTGTCCATTTTCATAGTTACATCCTCAAAAAATTCCAGAAGATTAGTCAAGCATGATTTTCCCTTCATAAATCCATGCTGACTTGGACTGATCTTTCAACTGCTATACAAATATGTCGTAATTTCCTCTTTTATAATTGACTCCAGCATTTTTCCCACCACTGACATCAGGCTAACTGGTCTATAATTCCGTTTTCTCTCTCCCTCCTTTCTTGAAAAGTGGGACAACATTAGCCACCCTCCAATCGGCAGGAACTGTTCCTGAATCTATAGAACATTGGAAAATGATTACCAATGCGTCCACAATTTCTAGAGCCACCTCCTTAAGTACCCTGGGATGCAGACCAACAGGTCCCGGGGACTTATCAGCCTTCAGACCCAACAGTCCATCCGACACCATTTCTTGCCTAATATAAATTTCCTTCAGTTCATCCATTACCCTAGTTCCTTTTGCCACTATTACATCTGGGAGATTGTTTGTGTCTTCACTAGTGAAGACAGATCCAAAGTACCTGTTCAACCTATCTGCCATTTCCTTGTTCCCCATAATAAATTCACCCATTTCTGTCTTCAATGGCCCAATTTTGGTCTTAACTATTTTTTTGCTATTCACATTCCTAAAGAAGATTTTACTATCCTCCTTTATATTCTTGGCTAGTTTACCATCGTACCTCATTTTTTCTTGGTGTATTGCCTTTTTTGTTATCTTCTGTTGCTCTTTAAAAGCTTCCCAGTCCTCCGGTTTCCCGCTCATCTTTGCTATGTTATACTTCTTCTCTTCTATTTTTACACTGTCCTTACTTCCTTTGTCAGCCACGGCCTCCCCTTACTCCCCTTTGGATCTTTCTTCCTCTTTGGAATGAACCGATCCTGCACCTTCTGCATTATTCCCAGAAGTACCTGCCATTGTTGTTCCACTATCTTCCCTGCTAGTGTTTTGTTCCATTGAACTTTGGCCAGTTCCTCCCTCATAGCTCCATAGTTCCCTTTGTTCATAATAGTAATGAGAGATCACATGAAAGCTGCCATTTTGGGTCCAGAGAATGAACTAAGCTTTACAATGAAAAAATCCACTTTACTTTATACTCTCCAATCTCGCTTTGGTAGATGCATGGTAATATTGGTAGACATCGCTACTACACATGAACATGCAGACTAACTTCAAACAGAAGTAGCCCTCTCGTGCCTGTTCTGTTATTCAGTAAGATCAAAACTGTTATTTTACCTCAATGCCAGATCCATGCATAATCTCTCTGTACTCCCTTGATGCTCTTTACACCTAAAAGTCTCTCATTCTGTCTTAATTATACTTCATAGCCCTTTTTCAACTCTGCCCTGAATAGCCAGTTCCCTCAGTTCTGCATGTCTCAGCCAGAAAAGGCATTAACTGTATATCTTCCCCGTCAAACCTCTTTAAAATGTTGTATTTTTAACTACTTTTTACTTTGAGATCCAGTGTGGTAACATGCCTTTCCAGCCCAACAAGCCCGCACTGCACTATTACACCCATGTGACCAATTAACCTATTAACCCTTTGTCTTTGGAATGTGGAAGGGAAGGTGACTTCTAATTCCCCTCAACACAACAGAGCTTAAGCCAGCTCAATCCCTTTTCAGATGACAAACCAGCCACCTCAGTGACCCTTTGCTGCTCTCCCTCTGTTGTATGTATATCCTGCCAAGGTCAAGACCTGTATATGACCATCTGTTCATTTTAAGATAGTAGTCAAATCTAGTGACTGTTAATGAGATATCCTTGTAGATTTTAAACATTTAGCTGGAACTTCTTTGTATTCTTTTTTGTAATCCAACACATTAGTTTTTTTGAGAGGTACCACCAGTAGAATAATTAGCATAGTTTTTATACACCCTTTATTCCTTGCATATTTTTCCTTGTGTATTTTGTGTTGTTTTTGGCAGTTTTGTATGAAGTTGTAGCAAGCCATTCTGGGAGGGCTCTGTATTGTGTTCGTAATTGAAGAGAGTAAAACCAGGGGAATCCTTTAAATCCTTGAAACTGAGATCAAGTATTCACCTAACTTAAAAATGGACACTAGGAACCAGAGCATGGAGTGTTTTCAGAGTGGGCTTTGGTATCCTTCGATGTGTATGGTCTGGGGGAGATTCTCACCATTGTCTTTCAGTTCAATGGGGTGCTATCAATGCAAGTCAGGGAGATGGATGATTAGTCTTGTCTGGCAATTTTATAGCTTATTAGTTATTACCGGAGATGCAAAACAGCAGCACTTCTTGATCAAGTCTACTGCATTTACCTTACCATGCTGGAGGTCACGGATGTGCTAAGTGTGGTGCTGCCAACCATGTGCAATGTCTTGAGCACCAGCTAATTTTCCACACTTCAGCTGTTGTGGCTAAAATCACTGTGGTGCATCTGTGAGGCTAAGACAGGTGCACTTTGAGAGATGGCCACATTGTAGCTTAAGTTTGGGCTGAGGTAAAGTCCACGGTTGACCAGTGGCTCACTAACTCCTTCTCAATGACAGAATGGGATAGAGAAATAAATGCTGGTCTTGCTGCTGATGCCCAGATCCTGAAAAATTACTAAATACTTTTTGTCTCAGCAACCTATATGTGACTTGGGTTGTAAATTAGGTACCACAGCAGAAGTACTAAATGAAATACTTAACATTCTGCATGCCAATAGTGTTGGTTTCAGGCAAAGGGCAAAGTTGTGAACATATTTTAGGAAAGTTGGTACCTACACATAGCCAATACAATTAACCTAGGAGTTGGGGAATATTATTTCCAATCCAAACTGGTTGATTGTTTGGCAGTGCTGTTAATTAATTCTTGGCGATAAAAACTGATGGATGATTCAAATGTTGGTGTCCTTTGTCACAGTGAATGAAGAATGATAGTCTGAAGGACAATAGAGAAGTCTATAGTTTTGACGGTTAGTTCAGGAATATTAGCTTACAAAGTGAGGACACCACCATATAACTGACAGTATTTATGTAATCTATATTTAATTTACAGGCAATATGCGAAAAGAAAATTGTTCTTTGAAAATAATTATTTTAGTGCTGTGAAATAAATGAGAGTGTTGATTTACAGCTAGTCTTTTGTCACCAGAATGTTTATCAGTGGATCTCTCTGAAAGTAGAAAAAGTCATTTGATGCTTGGGAGAGAACAACATCCATTCATTCTGGAAATGTAATTAGGTTTTGTCATTGTCTCAGAATCAGGCTATTATATAACTAGATATTATGCAGGAACTATATGTTCCTTGATGTACTTCTGGGAATGATCAGTGACAAAATCAAATATATCGAATACAGAATCTCAAAATAGTGGAACAGTTGGTGCCGTACCTCAAAAGTATGTCCTGAACGCTTTACTTTTGTTAATCCACTGCAGGCATTAATCTCAGTGAAAGCTACCCTCAGTGATAATAGTTTTAAAATGTTTTGTATGATAGACAATAGACAATAGACAATAGGTGCAGAAGTAGACCATTCGGCCCTTCGAGCCTGCACTGCCATTCTGAGATCATGGCTGATCATCTACTATCAATACCAGGTTCCTGCCTTGTCCCCATATCCCTTGATTCCCCTATCCATAAGATACCTATCTAGCTCCTTCTTGAAAGCATCCAGAGAATTGGCCTCCACTACCTTCCAAGGCAGTACATTCCAGACCCCCACAACTCTCTGGGAGAAGAAGTTTTTCCTTAACTCTGTCCTAAATGACCTACCCCTTATTCTCAAACCATGCCCTCTGGTACTGGACTCTCCCAGCAGCTGGAACATATTTCCTGCCTCTATCTTGTCCAATCCCTTAATAATCTTATATGTTGCAATCAGATCCCCTCTCAATCTCCTTAATTCCAGCGTGTACAAGCCCAGTCCCTCTAACCTCTCTGCGTAAGACAGTCCGGACATCCCAGGAATTAACCTCGTGAATCTATGCTGCACTTCCTCTATAGCCAGGATGTCCTTCCTTAACCCTGGAGACCAAAACTGTACACAATACTCCAGGTGTGCTCTCACCAGGGCCCTGTACAAATGCGAAAGGATTTCCTTGCTCTTGTACTCAATTCCCTTTGTAATAAAGGCCAACATTCCATTAGCCTTCTTCACTGCCTGCTGCACTTGCTCATTCACCTTCAGTGACTGATGAACAAGGACTCCTAGATCTCTTTGTATTTCTCCCTTACCTAACTCTACACCGTTCAGATAATAATCTGCCTTCCTGTTCTTACTCCCAAAGTGGATAACCTCACACATATTCACATTAAATGTCATCTGCCAAGTATCTGCCCACTCACTCAGCCTATCCAAGTCACCCTGAATTCTCCTAACATCCTCATCACATGTCACACTGCCACCCAGCTTAGTATCATCAGCAAACTTGCTGATGTTATTCTCAATACCTTCATCTAAATCGTTGATGTAAATTGTAAACAGCTGTGGTCACAATACAGAGCCCTGTAGCACCCCACTAGTCACCACCTGCCATTCCGAGAAACACCCATTCACCGTTACCCTTTGCCTTCTATCTGCCAACCAGTTTTCTATCCATGTCAATATCTTCCCCCCAATGCCATGAGCTCTGATTTTACCCACCAATCTCCTATGTGGGACCTTATCAAATGCCTTCTGAAAATCGAGGTACACTACATCCACTGGATCTCCCCCGTCTAACTTCCTGGTTACATCCTCGAAAAACTCCAACAGATTAGTCAAGCATGATTTACCCTTGGTAAATCCATGCTGGCTCGGCCCAATCCTATCACTGCTATCTAGATATGCCACTATTTCATCTTTAATAATGGACTCTAGCATCTTCCCCACTACTGATGTCAGGCTGACAGGACGATAGTTCTCTGTTTTCTCTCTCCCTCCTTTCTTAAAAAGTGGGATAACATTAGCCATTCTCCAATCCTCAGGAACTGATCCTGAATCTAAGGAACATTGGAAAATGATTACCAATGCATCCGCAATTTCCAGGGCCACCTCCTTTAGTACCCTAGGATGCAGACCATCTGGACCTGGGGATTTGTCAGCCTTCAGTCCCATCAGTCTACTCATCACCATTTCCTTCCTAATGTCAATCTGTTTCATTTCCTCTGTTACCCTATGTCCTTGGCCCATCCATACATCTGGGAGATTGCTTGTGTCTTCCCTAGTGAAGACAGATCTAAAGTACTTATTAAATTCTTCTGCCATTTCTCTGTTTCCCATAACAATTTCACCCAATTCATTCTTCAAGGGCCCAACATTGTTCTTAACTATCTTCTTTCTCTTCAATTAAAAAAGGTTTTTAAACATGATTTTCTGTCTAAAAGTTCATTGGAATTTGCTGTCCGAGGCCTAGGAGTACTGCTTTGTGGATTCCTCATGGCTGGGAGAGCTCAGCATTTGGGAACTATGCACCTATTAAAGGTAAGTGCTGTTGCAGAAGTTAGTGGTGGGGAAGAAAGGGTTAAAGGAGAGTGGGATAAAGGAAGGGTTGGTGTGGTGACTGAAATCATACTCTATGATTTCTTAAGTACATTTTCAGCCTTTAAGTCAGAATTGCTAAGTATACACTCTTAGGATTTTACACTATATTCATACTCTTCAAAATTCTGATAATCATAGTCACAGATTCATAGAAAACTACAGCACAGAAACAGGTCCTTTGGCCCATCTGGTCGTTGCTGAACCAATTAAACTGCCTAGACCTATCAATCTGCACCCACACCATAGCCCTCCATACCCCTCCCATCCATGTACCTATCCAAACTTAAACATTGAAATCAAAATTGCATCCACCTGTTGCATTGGCAGCTCATTCCAAACTGTCACCACCCTCTGAGTGAAGAAGTTTCTCTTCATGTTCCCCTTAAACATTTCACCTTTCACCCTTAACCCATGACCTCTAATTGATGTACTTTATAATAGTATTACAAAAAGATAGACTACAGAAGCAGGCCCCTTGGCCCAATAAATCTGCAGCAGCCATTAACAGTATTAAATATGGAAATTAACGGTATTCCCAGTTCATTCACCCTGATTTTACCATCAGCTTACATGTTAGGGGCAATTTAAAGTGGCTAATTTACCTTCCTTCCAGCACACCTTTGGGATGTGGGAGAAAGCTGGAGCATGTGGGGGAAATCCACACATTGACAGGGAGATTGTGTATACTTGGCACATACAGCACCCAAGGACCATGCCAGCAGCAACCTGATTTTCCCAAACTACCTGCATATTGAAATCCCCCATGATTATCATAACATTGCCCTTTTGACATACATTTTCCAACTCCCACTGTAACTTAATCCCACATCTTGGCTACTGTTCAGTGTATATAACTCCCTTCAGGGTTTTTTTTCACCTTTGCAGTTCCTTAACTCCACCGACAAGGATTCTACATCTTATGATCCTCTTTATAAGGATTCAATTTCAGTTTTTTTTACCAACATAGCCACACCCTCTGCTTACTTGCCTGTCCTTTCATTACACTGTGTATCCTTGGATGTTAAGCTCCCAACCATAATCTTCTTAGAGTCACATCTCCATGACGCCACAATGACAAACTGTACCTGTAAATCTATAACTGCGCTACAAGATCATCTAACTTATTCTGTATACTGCATGCATTCAAATATAATACCTTCAGTTCTATTTGTCGCCCTTTTTAATTTTGTCCCTCTGTTTTATTGCAACTCATTCCACTGACTCTAACTTTACTCTGTCATCTGTCTGCCCTTCCTGACATTCTCACTACATGTTGCCTTTGCTTTTACACCATCTGCCACATCCTCAGCCCAATCACTCAGTTTTCCATTCCTCTGCCAAATTAGTTTAAATCCTCCAAAACAGTTCTAGCAAGCCTGCCTGCAATGATACTTGTCTCCCCCAGGTTCAGGTGTAATCTAACGAGATCCCAATTATCCAATTCCTCAGCCACACATTATTCAGCCAAATCATCCTGTTCTTGTCCTTACAGATGCGTGGCACAGGCAGCAATCCTGAGACTACTACCCTTGAGATCTTGCTTTTCAGCTCTCTACCTAGCTCCCTAAGTTCTCTCTTCAGAACTTCTCTTACCCTATGTATATCATTGGTACCAACATTTACCAAGACTTATGGCTGCTCCCCATGGAATACTGTAGACCCAATACGAGGTGGCCCTGGCCCTGGCACCTGGGAGGTAACATACTATCTGGGTGTCTCTATTGTGTCCACAGAATCCTGTGTCTACTCCTCTAACTATGGAATCCCCTATCACTATTGCAATCCTCTCTCAACCCTTCCCTTCTGAGCCACAGTGCCAGACTCAGTGTCAGAGGACCCGTCATTGCACCACCCCCCCCCCCACACCTAAAGACCATCCATTTCAATAGTACAAAACAGTATACTTATTATTGAGGGCAACGGCCACAGGAGTACCCTGTATTGGTTGGTCATTTCCCACATCTCACTCAAAGAACGCAGCACAAACCCTGGAGCCATCCTCTCTGCTCTAAATATGTACTAACAGACAATGAATGAACAAGAAGAAACTTGACAGTTTCTTACTTCACCCAAGCCTGATAAGCCAAAGCGTCCCCACTCTATCACTGGGGCACTCAGACAATGACCACTCTGCTTGTCCCTACCTTATTTTTATTTGCCCTTGGTAATGAATCTCTCATTGATTGGGCCAATGGAAAAATTCTGGAAGCCCATGAATGCTCCTTTTTTTAAACCTATCTCAGGGACCTGTGAGTTGCCTCTTCTCTCTCTTGTTCTAATTTTCTCCCATAATCAGAACTACCTTGAGTTCTGATTATGCACAGATTGCCAGACACTATTATCTATGCCAAAATTTGTTAAAATGTTTGTTCTTTCTGAGGCTTCCAAATTGGTTCTATAAAAATGTAAGAAGTAAAAGTGGTCCGTCAAATACGTGCCCTAATTTGATTTGAAAATATTTAGTAGATCTTAGTATGCGTTTTTGATTGATGAAGAGCTTCCTTTTTAAACTCAGCCATGCCTTCCTGTTTCTTGGTGCATTTTAAAGTCTAATATCCGGGAGCAATCTTTTGTGCCCTTTCATTTGGATGATTTTCTCATGACTGCAAGAATCAGGTTGGCAAACAGTATAATCTAGTCAGGGCTGGTCAATTGGAAATCAATACTTAAGTGACTCAATATAGATCTGTAGCTAAAGTATAGTGGCAGCATATTTGTCCTTGTACTTGACCTACAAGCACATTGTGCTACGTCTTTCAATATGGAAAAATATTCTGTTTCCTAGCATGAGCAATCAGTATGTTAATCAAAAATTCATCAATACATTTTTAAAGATAAAAAAAGATTAGTAGTGATGACATTATTCAGAAAATGGTTAAAAGAGCTAACTGACATGATGATGGAAATGAAATAAAATAACTGGAAGGAGTAATTAACTCATAATTAATTCAGAAGTTATATTACATCTAAATTAGCTCTTTCACAGTGTCAATTTATTAATACTCTCAGTAAGTTCAGCTGACAATGTCATGTCCTGTGTTGAAATACAAACATTGAGCACACCAACAGAAAAAGATTAATAATGAACTCTTATAAACATAAGTTTGAATACTTATATCTGAGGGAAATAAATCTCTTTGTCATGATTAGATGCTTCCAGCTGAGGGACAACATAACCAGGTCCAATGTAAGCTATCTTTCATTGACATGAAAGCTTGCTGTGTTGTTCTCTGTATTGCAAACATGACTGAACTTCTAGGTACTTTAGTAAGTGAAAAGTGTTTTGGGACATCTTAAAATCATTAAAGATGCAATATTTCATGCTGTCATACTTAACCCATCCTATTAAACACCATTTAGATTGTTGCCCTGAGGAGCGATTTTCAAATCAGTAGTAAGATGAGGGTAGTTCCAACATTTATCCATTGGAAGCTGACAAATCAAAATGAACCTTTACAAATCAAGTATTTAATCTTGGCATCCTAGGCTGAATTTACTGTATCTCACAAGTTGGAGACTTGATATGAACTTGTTGTACACTGAATGATCGATTTAAAAAAAATAAATTCTGCATGTTTATCTTTTTGAAAGAGATTTTTTTGTGGGTTCTTTACATTGAAATAGGAAAGCAGGTTGTGCTCATTTTGGAGTCCTTAAGGACAACAGTATTTACTTATTTATCCATCCATTATTTTGGCACACAGACACTGCCAGCAAGACCAGCGTTATTGCTATTAAGTAGAGAGTTCGATGACTTAAACCCAGCAATAATGAGGATCTGCCAATATTCTTCCAAATGCTTCTCAAAGGGGAAGTTGCAGATAGTGATGCCCTCATTTATCTGCTGTCCTCATCCTTGATGAGAAGTTATAGGCTTGGGACATGCTATCAGGGCAGACTAGATAATTAACTGCAGTGCACTTTGTTGATGGTGTAGACTGTACTGCTGTGCACTGTTGGTGGAAGGAAGGAATGTTTCAGGCCATTGCTTTATTCTTGATGGTGTTGAACTTCCCGAGAATAGTTGAAACTCCATTTCTTCATGCAAATAAAAAATACCTGTTGGACCATATCATCCTTGTTTATTCCACCATTTCTTGACCTATTTCACATCTTAACCCAGTTCATATCATTTGAGTGCCTCTTGGATCCAAGCAACCTGGGTTCAACCCTGACTTCTAGTGCTGTATTTATGGAGTTTGCATCTACTCCCTTTGTGTTGGTAAGTGGTAGAACCTGTGGTGAATTTAATGAGAATATTTGAAGAATAAAATAGGATTAAGAATAAAATGGTGCTTGATTTTTCTAGCATTGACCCAGTGGATCAAAAGGCTTATGTCTATGCTATTTAACTCTTTCTATCATAATTACACTAGATTAACTTCAGAATATATTCACGATCACATAAATCTTATATTCATTTGTATATTTATTGCAGTATTAAGTAAATTACATGTACACTTCTACTTTCATCTTACATGATAACCCTCTGTACCACATTTTTCATCTATCACTTCAACATCCCATTTTTAAATGTCAGTTTTTCAACGTAGTTAAAATATGAACTCTACCATGTTGCTTGAAATGCCTTTCAGCATGTACAGAATCATGATTTTGTCTCTGTGTCACTTGTGTAACTTCCACTCTCTTCAAAATCTGGCTAATCTAAATGCAATCTTTTTTCAGTCTTTAGCATACTAGTAACCAAGCTGGTCTATAGCCTGCTATGGACTCTGGCATTATTTTATACTTAAGCAAACACTTATTTTACTGATATCTTACTTTAAATGGGCACCCCTAAAATACCCATTGTCTCAATGCTTCTTTCACAGTTCTCAGATCTGTCAGTAACTCCATCTGGTGCATGATCATGTCGTAAAATATATGTGTGCGCAGCAGTATTTTGTTTCACAGAATTCTCAGTTTCACATAGAACGCAGCAGGCCAGGCAGTATCTATAAGTTAGTCCCTTTCAGTTAGTTCTGACGAAGGGTCTCAACCCGAAACGTCGACAGTGCTTCTCCCTATAGATGCTGCCTGGCCTGCTGCATTCTACCAGCATTTTGTGTGTGTTGCTTGAATTTCCAGCATCTGCAGATTTCCTCGTGTTTGCTCAGTTTCACATGGTAGTCTGATCCAGCAGTTATGCATGTGCGATCCAAGTTAGCTTGGCAAGTTTGATCCAAAATTGGCTTGGAGGCAGAGTATAGTGGTCAAGAGGTGTTTCTCTATAGACTGTAAGCAGTGGTGTATTTATTTTATTTTTATTTAGTGATACAGCATAGTAACAGGCTTTTCTGACCCAATGACTCCACACCACCCAATTACACCTATGTGACCAATTAACCTACTAACCCATACGTCTTTGGAACGTGGGAGGAAACCCACTCCGTCACTAGGAAAATGCATCAACTCCCTACAGACCAGCGGGAATTGAACCTGGGTCACTGGTGCTGTAATAGCATTATGATAACTGTCAAGCTACCACGCTCCTGCTGGGATCAGTGCTCGGACTATTAGTGTTTGTCATTTAAGTAAAATACTTAGTTGAGGATGTAAAAAGAAAAGAAGGTTGTCAAAGTGTACAGAAGGACATATATCAGTTGGAAAGCTAGGCAGGGCAGTGGTAGATAGATTTTAATCCAGGCAAATGTGAGGTAATACATTTTAGGATATCAGAACATATACTGTAAATGATAGGGAAGTTAGGACTCTTGATTGACAAAGAGACCTTGTGTATTTAATATGTGAGTAATATTGTAAATATATTGTTTGATTAAGCATTCTTTGTTGTTTACATAATTCATTACTGATTTTTTGTAAAAGTACAGAAATGGTGCACGTTGTTATGCCACCATGTCAGTATGCCTCGCTAAAGTTAAGAAAGAAGCAGAAATGTTATTCATGGCTCCATGTTTTTCTTTTGATTAGTTCTATATTTTGGAGTTACAAAGCGTAACACAAGCCATAAACATGAGATGCTGGAAATGTTGAGAAATGCACACAAAATGCTGGAGGAACTCCTGATGAAAAGTTTCATTCTGAAACACTGACTGTTTATTCATTTCCATAGATGCTGCCTGACTTGCTGAGATCCCCCAGCATTTTGTATGTTGACCTTGGGTGCAAGTTCATAGCTTCCTGAAAATGGTGACACAGGGTAACTAAAAAGTGTTTTAGTAAACCGCGTGCTTCCTGTGGTGTGGCAACCAAAACTGAACACATACTCCAAGTATGGCCTGATTAATGTTTTGTATAGCTGCAACATGATGTTACAAATCTCATATTTGATGCTTCAGTGAAGCATGCTTAATTAAAGTACAATAGAGATTCACAAACATGTTGCCCAGAATGTAAGGCTTTACTTACAAGGAGGGATTGGACAGGTTGCATTTATCCTCACTGGAACATAGGACGCTGGGCTGACCTTGGAGAGGTTTATATAATCATGTTAGGAATCCTTAAGCATCTATCATCTAAAAAGATATAGACTACTTTTCAGGCAATAAAGGCACAGCATGCTCCAAAACATTGAAGCTCATCCTCTAGATCAGGGGTTCCCACCTGGGGTCCATGGACCCTTCAGTTAATGGTAGGAGTCAGTGGCATCAAAAAGGTTGGGAAGCCCTCTGCTAGATTTTCCTTGCTCCTGCACTGTCACTGTAGACAATGGCATATCAAAGTTCCTGATGATCCCTGGTTAACTACACATTATCCTCAGAAGAATGCCCAGAGCTGTGCTACCCCGTATGGAAATCTGTTAGAATGAAACAGTACAAGTTAAGTGTCATCACTACACAAACCTGTACATTTTTATTTATCTCAATCTGCTGATTAGCAACAATATGCTACGGATTGTGAAGGTCTATTCTCCAGCTATCTACAAAAGTGAATCATCAAGTTGTAAGCATGTATGTCTATTTTCTCATTGTGCTGCTGCCTTTCCCTACCAAAACAAATAATGTCAGAAGAGAATACACAAGATTTCCTGCCACTTAAGTGCCTATTTAATTGCATTCTCCGGTTTACTGGATTAACACAATAGCTTTTGTAACATAAACCCCATGCTGTTGGATTTATCAAGAGATCTCTTATCCCAAAGCATTTAATTTCCTTTTGCTAAATAATGCTATGTATCTGCATGGCTTCTCTCTTCCCTGCATGAAGTGTTCCCATTATTATCCAACGTAGCCAGGTGCCTCAAGCTATTGGCTTGAGGTAACATGTTCTGTTTGACTCCAAAGTCTTTCTTTACCGCTATACCACCAATTTGTATTGGGGTTCTTTGTCTTACAAAATCTAGTGCCATAAACACAGTGTAATGAATTGCTTGGAGAACAGCTAAAAGATGCACATCTCATTTATTCGGCACTTCCTCATTGTACATGTTCATTTGTGTCATTCATATAATGCACGTGTTTACAAAGACTACGATAGCCTATATTTTCAACTTAAATATATATCAAAGCAGTTGATGAAAATTTCTATTTGGTGATATAATTAGAACTAGAGAATAATATTTAACACAGATTACAAATTTAATTTGTTGGGTATTTTCCACATCACTACAGTGCCTACCATCTAAATTAACTTAATTGTAAGACTTTAAATGGAATTACATAAATTAATTTTGCTTTCCTTTTGCTCACCTATCCTTTGGTATTTTTCTAAATTCTGATCTCATTTATAGGAGGAGGTTGTTGTGTCTCAGCAAACGTCTGTCAGAGAACTGAATGAATCATTAACTTCATTCCAATTACTCAGAATCCTCTAGGGTTATCACACTACTTATGCCCAGGAAAGAGAATGCCTAAACTTGGCTCAACAAGCTATCTTTTATCACCCTATTTGGAATAAATATGTTTTCCCTTTGTTGAGTTAATTGAACTGAATTTATTTTCAGTGAAGTGGAGAAAATTAAGATGGGGAAAGGGAATGTTATTAAACTGCTCTGCAGCGAGTTTGCTAATTATTGATTGTGGACAGCCTGGAGGTAAGAACACAAAATGAGTGCAATTCAAGCCCTCAGCAAGGTATGAGGAAATATATTCCTATCAAGTACAAAGAACAATTTTATGGCAAAACAAATGTTTTAATTATAATAATCTCCTTCAAAATCAGAAATTTATGCACTTCTGTTTAGGAATTGAACAGATGAAACCTTTAAGTAATGAACAAAAATGATTAAACTTCCTTTGAAATCTGATTTTAGCTGAATCAAACAAAATTCCTTTAAAGGTAAACAGTTAGAGTTCAGAACTAAGACGTGCTAACTTCACTCAGTAACACTTGCACAAAATCTCATGATGGGGAGCTTAAGCTTCATTTAAGGACTTGAGCACATATTTTAGCTTCATCCTTCAGTAGAGTACTGAATGCATATTGCCTTGCAGATTATAACATAATTAGAATGTGACATGGATCCTAGAACTACCGTAGATTCCGGATTTTAAGCCGCTACTTTTTTCCCACATTTTGAACAGCTTTGAACTTTGCGGCCAATAATCCGAAGCGGCTAATGCATGATTTTTTTCATGCCGCCTCGTAAACATTTTGCCTCGTAACAGTAGACCAATAAAATTGATGAGTAGTTCACAGAGGTCCAATGAAATTGTACGATAAATCAAGCGCACTTTCACAATTAAATTATTGTAAATCAGTCATTTGTACTCACCCTCATCAACATGGAAAACACTCGAAGCATTGTGCTACCTACCCTACTTAGTTTAAACTATATTTGTTTTCTGTACTACATCGCGGGATGCTATGACGACACACCCGGTTTCGCGGTGTCTTGTGGGAAAATGCCGTTTGCGATGAAACGGGACGGAGGGGGGGAGCGCATTACGCGAGCGGCTTTGGATCTGAGCGAACTCTGCTTTTAAGTTAAAGGTATCAATAACTTTTCCTGGTAGGCTGCAGTATATATATTTTTAACCAGTCGTTAGGAGATATTGGAATGTTGTTCAGTAAAGAAGTATACGCAACGTATATTTAAAAGTAGCCGCGTACGGGCACGGTTCGAAAAAAAGCATTTGCAATATGTATTTGTTTTTGTTACCATATGGATTTAATTAAAAGTTAAAAAAATCCTCACGTGTAATATCTTTCTGTGTAAATATCTCATATTACAACGTGGGACACCTGCGGCCGAAAATCCGGTGCGGCCTAAAATCCGATGCGGCCTGTACAATTAAAAAAATGATTTTATTTCTAAAATTAGAGCCAGCGGCTTAAAATCAGGTGCGCTCTGTAGTCCGGAATCTACGGTAGTTGTTCCTGTGGTTCAATTTTTCTTGAAATCCCGATCAATCTGTTTAAGAGACCTAGCTGCGGAATTGCTCCCAGGTCACCTGCAGTTATTTTGCTGAAAAATAATTATGTTTGAAAGGTACACATAATTATGAAAATGACCAGCAACATTTGGCAAGGAACAGACTTTCTTAAGTTATGGATTGTCATATTTCTGACCAGTTATGATGCTTCATATTTTGTGTTATGAAATAAATATTGTCCACTTAATCCCTCCATGATTTGCATAGTGCTACTGCCTTTGTATATTGGTCATAAATTTGCTGCAGAGAAATAAATCTGCCCTTTATTGTGAATGAAATCATGATTGCGAATGATGATCGGCATCTTTTAGCCCTGAGTGCAAGCAGTTATAATTACCATGTCCTTTGTTCAGCTGGTTGTGATTTGATTTTTTGGAGATTTATAACTTTCAGATGTTTGTTTTATTTTAAATTTTCTTCCTTTATTTTCTCATTTGTTTCTATTTTCCCTCTCCTGGGCCATTTTGACAATGAATTCAACCACAATAATTCACCATCTTTGTCAATGCTTCCTCTATTTATCTCTTGTTCCTTTCATCACACTGTTTTTCGTTCTGGACCTGTTGACCTACCAGTACCATTAATCAGTTTTCACTTGCAGCAACTTCATCAGCAATACTTTTTGGTTCCTGAAGTTTAATGAAAAGCCCATGCCTTCCCTCACTCCAAGAAAAAAAATGACTCAGTTTATTTTTAGTGAACATATATAATACTGTAATTTATTTCAGAACTTAAACAGGCAGAAACACATCTAGCCAACAGTGTGGACCATGATTTTCCCCCAATCCTCCAAAATATAAGTTAATATATTTATAGAAAGCATAAATACTAAAATGTATTTCAGAAGAAGAAGTAACTCTTTGGGTGGCATTAGTTGAGGTTAAGTGGTATTTGAAATCAGGTTGTATATGTTTCAAGCAAAGCTGTTGCACCTGTGTTTACCCAGCTTTTGCAGTACATTGCCATATACAGATCATAATTGGTGTAAGCAATGAAGATATTTATAATTTACTTAAATGGGGCATTATAAATTGTGGTTTCTTTGCTTTTAGGGGAATTTCTTTTTCTGTTATTTATAGATTTAAACAAAAGGCTGCAAGACTTTTGATGTGGCCCAGTACTTTTTAATTGATGCTGCTGGCAAAATGCAAAAATGTTTTGGAATGGTTTGCTCGTGGCTTAGGGTGAAACGACTGGAGCCAAGTATATTTAATAATACTATATTCATATATAGTAAGTACAAATAAGAATGATCAAAGGTACATGTGAAGCTTTAATCTTCTGTAAACATATTCATGATCTTAGACATAAATTTGTAATTTTTTACAAAATGTCATTCTCTTGTAGAGCCTCATCTGAATTTGGTAATAAATGGGAGACAGGATCCCTGTAAAGGCTGAAGAGACTCATACCCTGCAGTTGGGACCCTTAGTACTATAGGGATGACACTAATCAACTATCTATCTAAGTATAGTATATAGCATGGTGGATTGGCAAGAGGAAGCAGCAGGAGACTACATCCCCTGACATGCTTCAACCTGCTGTTGTTGGTGCTGGGAAAAGAGCATCAACTCTAGGCCGCAGATGATCTTGGAAGAGGGAAAGCAGATGATTGGGATAAAGGTGATGAGATAATGGGGAGAAGTATGTAGGGTGTTAACTGAGAAAATGGGAATGGAGTTTAGGTTGGAAATTGAGAACAAATACAGAAAATGCTGAAAATATTCATCAAATCAAGCCTCTGCGGTGGAAAGAGAAACAGTGTTAATGTGTCAGCTCAGAAACCTTTTTAAGAAGTGAAAAGGAGACCAAAGAGGTTTGTAAAGTAAAGGTAGAAGAACAGAATATCTCTCATAGGGTACAACTGCGTGGAAATTGGTAAAAGGCTTTAGATTGGAGTTTGGAAGACAATTTAAGGCTGTAAGTTGGTGAAGGGGTTTAGCCTGTAGTTTGGGAAAGAGTGTTTAGGTTGTATTTTGGATGATGAAGATTAGGTGACAGGTTGAGATGTAGGTTTTAGGCACATGATCAGGAAGTCTGTACAGGCTACTGATTTGGAAAGCATCAAATTGCTAAGTTAAGAGATTGCGAAAAGGTTGGGAGTTGGGAAGAGGGAAGATGGTGATTTTGAACAGAGAAATCTAGCAACTGAGAAGGCTAGAGGAAGATACTGTATGAGGCTTGACTTCATTGAGAGATCTGAGACAGTTTATAAACACACTCCTGCTCCTTTTGGTGTACAAAGTGTGGTGAAGTGAAGCCTACGTTAGGAAGTTAGCAGTGTCTGCCAGACATCAGACCCAACAGATCAGGCAACCACTTCTTCTGACATTAAATTTACATTTTAACATTGATATTGGCACTTGTTTGTGACTTTGCTATGTGAATTACACCTGCACTATTTTTTTACTTTTGTGTTTAATTTTAGTTTATTTGGGGAAGTCTTTCAGTTCTTATTGCTTTGCCAAATCAGATATTTGCAGTTACTGGGGGAAAAAAAACTTAAGTAGATGCATCACCTTTCAGTTTCTGGGATAAATCACAACTAAATAGATAAAGAGAAACAATAAACCTACAGATTAAATTTTATCCAATGCATCCTAAGTTTTTATTAATCTGAGTCTTTTAGTCTTTGAACTATCCTATCACCTCACAGACCAACTGTATGAATAAACAAGAGCAAATGATCAATATTTTTTCCACAATATAAGTTTTTAGAAGTACGTCCTTAAAGAAAAATTTGTGGTTGGCATTATTTACTGCATCCCCTATGAAAAAAAAGGATTTTTAAGCAGTTTTTTTTTAGGTTTTCAGTTTTTCATCATTTCAACCTATTTTGGTTATTATCATTAAAACTGAACAAATGAGGCACAAATCATTTTTGCCTTTTTCTGGGGGGCTTGCCCAAGATCTGAATTTTTGTACCTTAAAGTTTTAAAGTCAAAGTTGAGCTTATTGTCGTATATATAAATACGTGTATGCATAGGTGCAATGAGAAACACAGTTGAGGCAGCGTCAAAGGCACACAGCATCACATAAGCAGCATTCACAAGAGAAAAATATAAATACAACTTTTTAAAGAAAAATAATTAGAATAAGTGAAAATCAAAATCCATTTAGTGCAAGGTAATCAGAATAGTCATAATGATGATTTGGCTCATGATATTATGCCAATCTTGATGTAAATTTATAATAAATGTCCTCCTACTGAGTACATTCATATCCCTCCAATCCCTTCATTTTCATATGTCTATCCAAAAGCCTCTTAAGCTCTAGCAGACCACCTGATTCAGTACCCACGGTAACCTATTCCAGGCACCTATCATTTAAGTAAAAAACTTGCCCTTCATGTTGTTTTAAACTTGCCCCCTCTAACCTAAAACGCATGTCATTTGATGTTTGGCATTTCTTCTCTGACTAAAGTTTTATCAACAGCAGCATGATTTCTTTATCTTCTACTCAACACCCAATGATGCCGAGAAAGTCTGCAGATTCTGTAAACCCAAGCAACACATACAAAAAGCTGGAGCAACTTAACAGGTCAGGCAGAATCTATGGAAAAGTAAGGTCTTGGCCAAAAACATCCACTGTTTATTCTTTTCCATATGTGCTTCCTGACCTGCTGAGTCCCTTCAGCGTTTTGTGTGTGTTGCTAAGGATGCCATATGTCTTAGTTGCCGCCTTATCCACTTGCCTAGCCACTTTAAGTGAACTATGGACCTGGACTCCAAGATCACTCTGTACCTCAATGCTATTAAGGAGTCTACCATTTACTATTTACTTTCTCCTTTCATTTGGCCTCCCAAAGTGCAATACTTTACATTTTCCTGGATTAGACTCCATCAGCCACACCTCTGGCTATATTTGTAAATAATCTATATCCTGCTGTGTTCTTTGAGAGTGCTTTCCACAGTCCACAACTCTATCAACTTTGATGTCACCCACAAACTTGCTAATCCTTCCTTCAAAATTTTCATCCAAGTCATTGCTATATATCACAACAATAGAGGTTCCATCACCAACTCTAATGGAACACAACAGATTACTGACCTCCAGACAGAATAACAGCCCTACACCCCTACTCTTTTCGATGGCCAAACCAGTTTTGGATACAGACTTACTATTCATCCTGGATCCCATGCACCTTCATCTTCTGAGTCAACCTACTATGAGGAACCATATCAAATTCATTACTAAAGTCCATGTAGGTTACATCAGATTCTTTTGTTATATCCTCGACAAGCTTGATCAAGTTTTAGAGATGTGATCTGCCCTGTACCAGGCCATGCCTTTCCAAATATGCATAAATGCTATCCCTCAAGTATCATCACCAGTAGCTTCCCTACCACTGATGTGAGACTCACTGACCTAGAACTGAACATTGAATAGTACAGCACATGACAGGCCCTTTGGCCCACAATGTTGTGCCAACCCTCAAACCCTGCCTTCCATATACCCCCCCCCCCCCCCACCTTAAATTCCTCCATATACCTGTCTAGTAGTCTCTTAAACTTCACTAGTGTATCTGCCTCCACCACTGACTCAGGCAGTGCATTCCACGCACCAACCACTCTCTGAGTGAAAAACCTTCCTCTAATATCCCCCTTGAACTTCCCTCCCCTTACCTTAAAGCCATGTCCTCTTGTACTGAGCAGTGGTGCCTTGGGAAAAGGCGCTGGTTGTCCACTCTGTCTATTCCTCTTAATATCTTGTACACCTCTAAAATGTATCCTCTCATCCTCCTCTCCAAAGAGTAAAGCCCTAGCTCCCTTAATCTCTGATCATAATCCATACTCTCTAAACCAGGCAGCATTCTGGTAAATCTCCTCTGTACCCTTTCCAATGCTTCCACATCCTTCCTATAGTGAGGCAACCAGAACTGAATACAGTACTCCAAGTGTGGCCTAACTAGAGTTTTATAGAGCTGCATCATTACATCGCGACTCTTAAACTCTGTCCCTCGACTTATGAAAGCTAACACCCCATAAACTTTCTTAACTACCCTATCTACCTGTGAGGCAACTTTCAGGGATCTGTGGACATGTACCCCCAGATCCCTCTGCTCCTCCACACTACCAAGTATCCTGCCATTTACTTTGTACACTGCCTTGGAGTTTGTCTTTCCAAAGTGTACCACCTCACACTTCTCCGGATTGAACTCCATCTGCCACTTCTCAGCCCACTTCTGCATCCTATTAATGTCTCTCTGCAATCTTCGGCAATCCTCTACACTATCTACAACACCACCAACCTTTGTGTCGTCTGCAAACTTGCCAACCCACCCTTCTACCGCCACATCCAGGTTGTTAATAAAAATCACGAAAAGTAGAAGTCCCAGAACAGATCCTTGTGGGACACCACTAGTCAAAACCCTCCAATCTGAATGTACTCCCTCCACCACAACCCTTTGCCTTCTGCAGGCAAGCCAATTCTGAATCCACCTGGCCAAACTTCCCTGGATCCCATGCCTTCTGAATTTCTGAATAAGCCTACTGTGTGGAACCTTGTCAAATGCCTTACTAAAATCCATGTAGATCACATCCACTGCACTACCCTCATCTATATGCCTGGTCACCTCAAAGAACTCTATCAGGCTTGTTAGGCACAATCTGCCCTTCACAAAGCCATGCTAACTACCCCGATCAGACCATGATTCTCTAAATGCCCATAGATCCTATCTCTAAGAATCTTTTCCAACAGCTTTCCCACCACAGATGTAAGGCTCACTGGTCTATAATTACCTGGGCTATCCCCACTACCTTTTTTGAACAAAGGGACAACATTCGCCTCACTCCAATCCTCCGGTACCATTCCCGTGGACAACGAGGACATAAAGATCCTAGCCAGAGGCTTAGCACTCTCTTCCCTCGCCTCGTGGAGCAGCCTGGGGAATATTCCATCAGGCCCCAGGGACTTAACCGTCCTAATGTATTTTAACAACTCCAACACCTCCTCTCCCTTAATATCAACATGCTCCAGAACATCAACCTCACTCATATTCTCCTCACTGTCATCAAGTTCCCTCTCATTGGTGAATACCGAAGAGAAGTATTCATTGAGGACCTTGCTCACTTCCACAGCCTCCAGGCACATCTTCCCACTTTTATCTCTAATCTGTCCTACCTTCACTCCTGTCATCCTTTTGTTCTTCAAATAATTGAAGAATGCCTTGGGGTTTTCCTTTACCCTACTCGCCAAGGCCTTCTCATGCCCCCTTCTTGCTCTTCTCAGCTCCTTCTGAAGCTCCTTTCTTGCTACCCTATATTCCTCAATAGACCCATCTGATCCTTGCTTCCTAAACCTCATGTATGCTGCCTTCTTCCACCTGACTAGATTTTCCACTTCACTTATCACCCAAGGTTCCTTCACCCTACCATTCTTTATCTTCCTCACCGGGACAAATTTATCCCTAACATCCTGCAAAAGATCCTTAAACATCGACCACATGTCCATAGTACATTTCCCTGCAAAAACATCATCCCAATTCACACCCGCAAGTTCTAGCCTTATAGCCTCATAATTTGCCCTTCCCCAATTAAAAATTTTCCTGTCCTCTCTGATTCTATCCTTTTCTATGATAATGCTAAAGGTCAGGGAGCAGTGATCACTGTCCCCCAGATGCTCACCCACTGACAGATCTGTGACCTGACCTGGTTTGTTACCTATTACTAGATCTAGTATGGCATTCCCCCTAGTCGGCCTGTCAACATACTGTGACAGGAATCCATCCTGGACACACTTAACAAACTCTGCCCCATCTAAACCCTTGGAACTAATCAAGTGCCAATCAATATTAGGGAAGTTAAAGTCACCCATGATAACAACCCTGTTATTTTTGCACCTTTCCAAAATCTGCCTCCCAATCTGCTCCTCGGTATCTCTGCTGCTACCAGGGGGCCTATAGAATACCCCCAGTAGAGTAACTGCTCCCTTCCTGTTCCTGACTTCCACCCGTGCTGAATCAAAAGAGGATCCTGCTACATTATCCACCCTTTCTGCAGCTGTAATAGTATCCCTGACCAGTAATGCCACCCCTCCTCCCCTTTTTCCCCCTCTCTATCCCTTTTAAAGCACTGAAATCCAGGAATATTGAAAATCCATTCCTGCCCTGGTGCCAGCCAAGTCTCTGTAATGGCCACTACATCATAATTCTATGTATGTATCCAAGCTCTCAGTTCATCACCTTTGTTCCTGATGCTCCTTGCATTGAAGTATACACACTTTAGCCCTTCTACCTTACTACCTTTACACCCTTTATTCTGCTTCTCTTTCCTCAAAGCCTCTCTATATGTTAGATCTGGCTTTACTCCATGCACTTCTTTCACTGCTGTATCGCTCCGGGTCCCATCCCCCTTGCAAATTAGTGTAAACACTGCTAGCAAACCTACCAGCAAGGATATTGCTCCCCCTCAAGTTCAGGTGCAACCCATCCAATCTGTACAGGTCCCACCTTCCCCAGAAGAAATCCCAATGATCCAGAAATCTAAAACCCTGCCCCCTGCACCAACTCCTCAGCCACGCATTCAACTGCCATCTCCTCCAATTCTTACCATCACCATCACGTAGAACTGGCAGCAATCCTGAGAACGCCACCCTTGAGGTCCTGTTCTTTAGCCTTATGCCTAGCTCCCAAAACTCACACTTCAGGACCTCATCCCTCTTCCTGCCTATGTCGTTGGTACCAACATGTATCACGACTTCTGGTTGCTTTCCCTCTCGTACCAGGATGTCATGCACTCGGTCAGAGACATACCGGACCCTGACACCCTGGAGGCAATAAACTATATGGGTGTCCTTCTCACGTCCACAGAATCTCCTGTCTGCCCCCCTGACTATGGAGTCTCCAATGACGACAGCTCTCCTCTTCTCCGTCCTATCCTTCTGCACCACAGGGTCAGACTCAGAGCCAGAGGTCCTGCCACCGTGGCTCACACCTGGTCGGCTGTCCTCGCCAACAGCATCCAGGACGGTAAACTTATTATTCAGGGGAATGGCTACAGGGGTGCTCTGCACCACCTGTCTACTCTCCTTCGCTTCCCCCCCTCGGACTGTCACCCAACGACCTGCTTCCAGCAGCCTAGGTGTGACTACCTCCCTGTAGCTCTCATCTGACTGCCTTATTCTCCCTTATGAGTCGAAGGTCATCCAGCTGCTGCTCCAGATTCCTCACACAGTCTTCCAGATCGCCCAGCTGCAAGCACTTCTGGCAGATATGACTCTGCGGGAGAGGGGAGCTCCCCCAAGACTGCCACATCTCATAGGAGAGGGACACCAGCGTCTCAGGAGGCACTGTAAAGACTAACTGGGAACAAGCTCGTCCTCCGCCTCTTCCTGTCGAAGCCTCTCAAGTCAAAGCCTCAAATCGCCACTCCTTCACTGGCCCACTCACTCACTGGCCACTTTCCAATTCCCTGGATTATCTCGTGTATCATGCTTGAACAGAGATACAACATTTGCTGCACTCCATCCTCTGGAACCTTGCCTATTGTTAGTGAGGGCACAAAGATCTCTGTCAAAACCCAGTAGTCTCCTCACTTGCTTCTTTCAATATTTTGGGATATATGCTTTCAGGCCTTGGGTACCTATCCATCTTAATGCTTTCAGAAGACCCAACACTACCTCCTTCTTATTCTCAAAATGTTGCAGCATATTAGCATATCCCACTCTGCCTGCATTTTCCTCTGAATTCTTCTTGTTGGTAAATACTGACACAGTGTACTCACTTAATACCTCAACCAGTTGCTCTGACACCAAACACAAATTCCCCCCTATATCCTTGAGTGGATATACCCTCTTCTTAGTTACCTTCTTTTTCTTAATAAGAGCATAATAAAATTCATGTGTTGTGGGATGGAAGCTGTTATCTGGTAAAATACTTCATAATATTGAAAGGTATTTGAATTGCAAAACATTGTTACCAGGCTTATTGATTTTGATTGGGACTAATTTTCTTCATCTGTGAAGCTGCTTATGTACAAAGGCCATTCCCAGTGTGCAATCCTAAGAAATAAGACAATGGTCAATAGAGCAAGGCCATTTTCATTGCACATGGAGAGAATACACAGAGACAGTCACTAAATTCTTTGGTTTAATCACACTTCTACTCAAGTTTCAGGGTTCAAGGTGCTGTGCCAGCCCACCAGTGTCGCCACACATTCTGGCTCCAAAAGAGCATGCCCACGATGCTCACCAGAACAATATAGAACACAAAACAGACCACAACAAACAACAAAACGGTGACTCAAACATAAGCCCATATTCCTTCCTCTCTCACACACAGATACACAGTCCTCTAACCCTAAGGCAGTCCATATTCTTCGGCCTCCAATGGACCTGGATTCAGATTTGGATATTGATGATAGTGTAACTGCTATAATACTCTTTTATGATGAAGCAAAGTAATAATTGTTTCCATTTTTGAATGATATCTCCCAGGTCTATTAACAAGAGCAAGAATAGTGTAAGATTACATTTGACATCCCTTCAATATAATTATGTATTGATACTTAAGATGTTGGAATGCGCCATTATTAAACCAGTAACTATCTTGGTCTACCCTACCCATCTTTGTGGTATTTATTCTACACATAGGCTATGACTGAAGTGCCTCACTATCTGAACAGTATCAGGTTCTCATGCTTCTCATCTATACTAAATTACAATTTTTAACCTATCTATCTGGACTTCACCCTTATCTCATTCATGGTTGTCGGTGTCAAGGTTCTAACACAATGAGTATTCTTACCCAGATTGCTACAATTTAAACAGCAAAAACTGAACTATTGAACTTTTTTGTCTTGTTACGTTTCCTATCGTGCCCTATGATCCTATGATTAGACTGCATTCATGAAACTGAAAGAGGGATGTGGAGGGCATTTCAGAACTAATTCCTGCTTGATTTCTCGTTTAACCAGTTCTGAAGTTTGTATGTTAGTTTTGAGATAAAAATAGCTTTCAGAACTTACTATATTTAGACGGATATTCTTAAATATTAAAGACCTAGTTAAGCATCTAGTTAAGTAAACTAGTAAAATGTCTAGTTTTACTTACGTTTTCACACATTGCCATCATTCTCTAAATGAAAGCTCACGGTGCAATACCTTAAAAGTAGTGACATTAAATCAAACCAGCCAGATGGTACAAGCGATAACTATTTAAAATATTCAAATGTTCATTCAGGATGAAACATTTTACACTAAACATTGTAGTTCAGATTCTGATTTATTTTGTACATGTATGCCTATAGATTGGAGAAGCTCAGAACCATTAAAATTCAGCCATTAAATTTTACGTTCTCTATCTAATATTTTCCTAGAGGTTTTTTAGCATCTGGTACTCTGCTAGTATGAATTGCTTTGATCAGCATTGGCAGGGGACCATATACTCCACCCTGATGTGTTAATTATGTAAAGTCTGTTTCTGAGAGAGTTTTTGCCTTTTTAGGCTATAGCATACTGCAACGGGATCTGGAAGTTCTAGTACAGAAACACAAAATTTAGCATTCAGTTACAGTGGGTAACTGAAAAGGTTGATGAAACGTCATTATTAATTGCAACTGATATGGAGTATAAAAGTTAGAAAATTTTGATACAATTTTACAAGGCATTGGAGAGAGTACACCTTGGCTATTATGTTTTGGTGTCCATAGTTAAGGAATAATACATCTTTGTATTGTAGGTGGCACAAAAATGTCCCCAGATTGATTACTGGGATGAAATGGTTAATGTAGAAAGAATGGTTAGCTGCTGGAAAACTGAATATAGTTTCAGCCTCTATATTTTAGGAAGAGCACACTTACATTGAAGGCAGAACAGAAAAGGTTCACTAGGTTGATTCCTGTAATGAAAGGGTTGTCATCTGAAGGAATGTTAAATAAGCTGGGCCTTTTTTTATTAGGATGTAGAAGAATGTGAGATCATTTTATCGAAATACATATGATTCTGAAAGGGAGTAACAAGATGAATACTCACAGATTGATTTCCCCAGTGGGATGTCTAGAACTATGGGGCATAGTTTCAGAATGAGGTTCATTTTTGAAAGAAATGAAGTGGAACTTCTTCCCTGAGGGTTGTGAATCTTTGCAATTCTTTACTCCAGGAATTGTGGAGGTTGAGCCATAGAATGTAATCAAGTGGAGACTGACAGATGTTTGAATTACAAGCAAGAGAGTAGGAAAGTGCTGTTGAGGCCAAGAATGGAACAGCAACATGATGAACAGAACAGGCTCCAGGAGCCAACTGGCCTACTCTTTTTCCTGCTCCTGTTTCTGTTTCTTATGTCCTTGTATTCCCACAAGACCAAGGGTTGAAGAATTTCATCCAGGTCTTTTAATTAAGACATATCAAACACTTCTGTTTGGCCCTGTATTTTATGTCTCTGTTTGGCTAGTGTATGGTTTAAATTTTCTGTATTTGAAGCTTGCCAAGATGTACTGTAAATTTTATTTTGATATTGCTAAGTCAAACAAATTCTGACAACCCTGAGAAAGGAAATATGCTGGAAGTTCCAGTATTTCCTCGGGTATGCTGGAATAGTAAGTGGTGTGTGATTCTGACAATATTGGTCATTGTGTCAATGCATCAAAACCATTTGCAAACAAAGCATGAGGCCAGTGTTGTAAGGAATCAGGAGTTGTACATTTTGTATCTGAAGTACAGATCCCTGCCTCCATTGCTGATCTCCAGGTGTAATGTGATGGGTTAGTTTACTTGCCGGTTGAAAGCTGCTTCTGCCATGCCGGTCATTTATTGGCCTGTTTGACGGATGCAGCAGATCTTTCCCACTGGTTTCCTTGTGTGCTAGGGCACCAATGTCCAGTTCCGGACACGTCAGAGGTATAAGAACAGCATGTGTGAGAGACTTGCTTGCTTTTCCTTAATCGTCAGGGGCTCATCTTTGCACTGAGATTGTGAACAGTGCTGAAGAACCATTGGGAAAGTATGCTGCAAATTTAGGAGGGCCCTCAACCACACCTAACTAAGTACCTGTTTGGTGAATGTTCCCACAACACCAAGTTCTGTAGTTGTGTAACCTGGGGAGACTTAATAAAGTACCTGTTGAGTTTGAAGTGTTACTGAATGTTTAGTGTTGTGGTTTTTGTAAGTTCCTGTTGAGTTTGAAGTGTTACTGAATGTTTAGTGTTGTAGTTTTTGTAAGTTCCTGTTGAGTTTGAAGTGTTACTGAATGTTTAGTGTTGTAGTTTTTGTAAGTTCCTGTTGAGTTTGAAGTGTTACTGAATGTTTACTGTTGTAGTTTTTGTAAGTTCCTGTTGAGTTTGAAGTGTTACTGAATGTTTACTGTTGTAGTTTTTGTAAGTTCCTGTTGAGTTTGAAGTGTTACTGAATGTTTAGTGTTGTAGTTTTTGTAAGTTCCTGTTGAGTTTGAAGTGTTACTGAATGTTTAGTGTTGTAGTTTTTGTAACTTAGGGTGGCTTACATGAGTATTTGTTTAACTTAGATGTTTGATTGAATGTTTTACTGTTTGTAAATAAATGGTTAACATGCTTACTCATTATTAGTGTCTTCCATCTCACTTACCAAAACCATGAACCTGCTTCCCTGTTAACACCAGGTTTGGCAGTTCAGCTACAGGTCTCGACAGTGATTTGGAGTGTTGATGCTTATAGCAGGAACTCAGTGCCCTGTTTTCAAATACCATCCTGTACACACACTCCAGTAATTCATCCTGCCCATCATTATTGTTAATTTGTTTTGGCTGATGTTTGGGAACCATGGACAACTCCAACCAATGTTTTCTACCATTTGATGCTTCTTCACTTCACCCAGAGAGATTTCCATATTATTTCCTTATAGAAAGCCATTCAGCTCACCATGACAAATCTCAGAACTCCCCATCGGTCCTATTCCCCCACGTATTTCCCCATAACTTGTTCTGTCACACATATTCGTCAACAATCCTCCTGATTCTCCTGCTAATGATCTATACTGTGGATAATAGTTCACTAATAGATCTGTGGAACACCTAGGGAAAACCAGCATGGTCTCATGGAGAAGGTGCAAACTCTATACAAAGAGCATTGGAGGAAGAAATCAAACCCAAGTCCCTGGATCCATGAAATAGCTCCACTACCCACTAAGCTCCTCTGGCACATCTTATTTTTGTGATCCAACATCTTTTCTTGCTGCAATTTTATCCAATAATCTACCCTGAGAACATCCAACAAGTTAATACACAAGTAATTGGAATAAATAATAAAGTTTTGCATTAGAGGTACTTCCTTTCACAGCCTTAGGTATTAATAACTTTAGGATGGAGCCAACTTTAGCATTCAAAAGAAGTCCTTTTGAGTTGCGGTTTCCTTGTAGCATAAAAAATGTGACAGCTAACTTACATGCAAGTTCCCACACAGCAATATGATAATGAGCAGATTATATTTTTTTAATGATATGGATTGATGGATGAACTTTGGCTGGGACTCCTAAGAAAATACCCTACATTTTTTCCAAGTGGCATCAAGGAATCTTTAAATCTATAGTGAATGAATAGACCTCAGTTAATTTCTAATTCACAAGATAGCACACTATGTGTCAATTTAGATTATTTTGCATGTGACTCTGGAGTAAGTTTTAACCTACAACCTTTTTGATTCAGGTGAGTGCTGTCTGTTGAGCCGTGGCAGACAGTTGTGGAGAAGCTTTTGACATAGTTTTCAATATGATGCTATGTATTTTATGATCTGTGGAAACAAATGAATTCCAACTTTAGTGATGGTATAATAAAATGTTAATGGAGTCCAATGAATGGCTTAGCTTTTACATGAGCAGTGAGGTTAATATGCCACTTTGATTACCACAGAAACCTTGCAAAATGTTATTTTGAATTATGCATTTATTATTAGTGGCACATATCTATAATGCTATGTGCGGTGGGGAAAAACACAATGGATGAGGCTCCTACCTTTGAACTTGGCCTTACATATATCACATCTTCTGTTTGCTAACTAGCGTTTTTAACAGTTTTTAAAATCCTTTTCTTACTGAAAATCCTGCAGAGTTGTAGTTGTACCGAGACTTCCAACTCTCTGTACTTCATCCAACAAGTTAGTGTTTGACCTTGGGAATGGACTGTAACTGTCAGTGGTTTGATTGACATATGTCCAAGCGTAATATGGTTCTTGCGTACAGTTTTGAGGAAGAGCTAGTCAGTAGCACTGATGATCAGGAGTTTTTAATGATTGCTACAATTACTGTTCAATATTATCACACACAATCATGCTGGCCTGAGCTTTGTGTGCTCAACAAGAAATGCCAGTTAATTGTGTGAGGCAAATTGAAACTAGGTAGGAAATTGGTTTCATCAGTGCCCTAAAGAATGGGCAGTATTAAAGGAATAGCATGTCATTCACTTTAAAAATATCATTTTTCAATAACTACTGTTACACTAGAACCAATATGTTAGCATTTGGAAAGGCAAGGACTGATTAAGGTTAACCAGCATGGATTTGTATGTGGTAAATTATATATTACAAATTTAATAGAATATTTTTGAAAAGGTAACTGAGAGGATTGATGACAGCCATATATTTGACTAAAATAATTACTATTAATGTCTATCACATGATGATCTTTAAAAGGTCTTTCATTGTAGACTGGACTGGAAGGTGATGCAGGGTTAGCTAGACAATTGAATACAAAATTGATTTGATTAAGGAGTTAGACGATGGTAATGGAAGGATTTGTTTTTCAGATTGGATGCCTATGTCCAGTAGTGTGCTACAGGGATCAGTCCTGGGTCTTCTGTTGTTTATCATGCAAATACTCTGGAGGAGAATCCAAATAGCGTGATAAGTTTATTTTCAGATGACACCAAAATTGGTGGAATGGTGGACGGTGAAGAAAGTCGTGATACGCTTACAATAGGATTTAGCTCAACTGAGAAAGTGGGAAAAGGAATGGCAGATGGAATTACCGTCAGACAAATGAAGTCGTGCACTTAGAGAAGTTAAAC
Organism: Hemitrygon akajei; assembly: GCF_048418815.1. Classification (NCBI taxonomy): domain Eukaryota; kingdom Metazoa; phylum Chordata; class Chondrichthyes; order Myliobatiformes; family Dasyatidae; genus Hemitrygon; species Hemitrygon akajei. Next base: position 161,883,176 of record NC_133129.1, on the reverse strand, counting down.
CAGGGCAAGTCATGTACAGAAAATGACAGGGCCCTGGGGAGATTTGTAGAAAATAGAAGCTTTGGAGTGCAAGTACATGATTCCTTGACAGTGGTTATACAGGTAGACAAGGTGTTGAAAAAGGGATATGGCACATTTGTCCACATTGGGCAGGACGTTCAGTACAGGAGTTGTTGCAACTGTACAAGGCACTGGTTATACCGCACCTGGAATATTGTGTGCAGTTATAATTGCCATACAAAAAAAAAAGAATATGATTGAAATGGAGGGAGTGCAGAAAATATTCACTAGAATGGTGTTGGGACTGGAGAGCTTAGTTGTAAGGAGAGACTGGAATGGCTGTGACTGTTTTCCTTGGACCATAGGAGCTGAAGGATGACCTTATAGAGGTTTGTAAAATCATGAGGGGGACAGATAAGGTGGATATTTGCAGCATTTTTGCCAGGAAAGGAGAGTCTAAAACTAGAGGATGTCAGTTTAACATGCAAGGGGAATGATTTAAAGAAACCTGAGGGGTGTTTTTCCACACAGAGGGTAGTGGGTATGTAAAGCAAACTATCAGAGGGTGTGGTAAGGTCAAGTTAAAGTAATTTTGACAAGTTCATAGATAGAAAGGTTAAGAGGGATATGGTCCAAATGGGATTAGCTCAGGAAGGCACTCTTGGTTGGCGTTGTTGAGTTAGTCCAAAGTTCCTGTTTCTCTATAATATAATTTATGACTCTAATTCCTTTGGCAGTTCATTCTAGATAACTACCATTCTCCCCTAAGAAAATTCACTCTCAGATCTTTAAATTTCTCCACTCCAGAATTTGACTTCCCAAAGTGTATTAGTTCACACATAGCTGGATTATATATATGTTTTATAAATAACAAAGGTTCTAACACCAGTCCCTTTGTTACACCACTTACTAGAGACTTCCCATCATAAAAATTATGTATCACTGCTTCCCTATCCTATAAACAAGCCAACTTTGGATCCAGTTTGCCAACACACCTCAAATTCATTATGCCTTAACCTTCTGGACCAGTCCACAATGCAGGAACTTGTAAAAATCTTTAATAAAGTCCATGTAAATTACATCTACTATGCTGCCTTCTTCTAAGTTGCTTTCTCAAAATTCCCCATCAGATTGTTGAGATATGATCTTCTTTGCTGACTCCACTTCATTAATCCCTGTCTTTCCAAGTGAACATAAATCTTGCCCCTTGGAATCTCACTAGACTGTAATTTCCAGGTGTATTTCCACTGCCCTTTTTTGAATGAGAGGCAATGTGAGTTATTATCACAAAATGATTGAGGAACTCTGTAGGTTAAACAACATCTTTGAAAAGGAATAAAGTGTCAATGTTTCAGGCTGAGACCCTTCATCAAGACTGGTCCTGATGAAGGGTCTCAGCCTGAAACATTGGCACTTTATTCCTTTCCAAAGATGCTGTTTGATGTTTTGGGCCAATGATGAGCCCTGATGAAGGATCTCAGCCAATGATCCCTCTAATGTGTGCACGTTTGCGTACACACACATCTTTTGCTGCTAGCGCACAAAGGAATTTTAACTGCGCACAAAAAGTTGTCACCCTCTAGCTCGTTGGTGAATTTGCAAGTGAGAAGAAATGGAGTGATATTTGGAAACTTGACTTTTTAAAGCGTCACTTAGCAAGCAAATCGCATATGAACTGTGTGCAAAAGCTGTTAATTTCTTATTTACAGTGTTTCGCTAGCTGTTAAAGTGAATACCTCTATATTTAAAATTCAGTACGCACGTGTTGCCACTGGGCAAAAAAATTGCACAGCACAAGATTTTTGCACATACTGGTCATTACACGTTAGAGGGAACATTGATCTCAACCCAAAATGTCGACCCTTTATTCCTTTCCATAGATGCTGCCTGCCCTGCTGAGTCCTCCAGCATTTTGTGTATGTTACTCTGGATTTCCAGTATGCACAGAATTTCTTGTGTTTATAATGTGAGCTCTGCTTTCTGAGATTTTGTATACGGCTTGCTAGATCATCTACATATATCACTATTTTCATCTCAGCAGCTGATCACCAGCTGTGAGAGTGGCCAGTTCATGTTCTGGACCTTCTTGCTCAAAAAGCATGTGAGCAGCTGCTAATGGTTGCATGAGGGGAAAAGATGACCTTTTCATAGTCAACGTGTCCAGCTGGAGGAAAGCTGTGTATTTATGAGGTCATAAACAACAGAAAAAAGAAGTAATTAAACATTTCCTTTCAGTTGCTCTTTAGGTATAAAAGTCATATTATAAAATGCTCCTTTGTGGCAAATAGGTATTAGAAAATTTGTTCACACAGTGCACAGGAGATATAAGCACTGGCATTTCATATTCCAGCAGCAAATTAGCATGCACACAATGCTCAGCAGAACAACATAGATCGCAACAATCAACAAAGCCATAACAGCAAAACAAGCCCTTTTCTCCCTACCACCTACCTGCACATACATATGCAGACTATCCTCCAACTCCAGAACAGGCCTCCAGTCTCTAGGCTTCAGCCATTAGGATTAGTGTTAAAACCATTGTTGTCCATAATATATAGGAAGGACCTGGATGAGAATGTAGGCAATCTGATTAGTAAATTTGCAGATAATATGGAAATCGGAGGTGATGAAAGCTGTCTAAAGATACAGTGGGACGTGGATTAGCTAGAAAGTTGGGTAAAGCTGTAGCAGACAGAACAAAGTGCATGTACAACACGCTGGAAGAACTCAGCAGGTCAGGCAGCAACCATGGAAACGAACAGTCAACGTTTCGGGCCAAGACCCTTCGTCAGGACTGAAGAGGGAGGGGGCAGGGGCCCTATAAAGAGGGTGGGGGGAGGGTGAGAAGGAGAAGGCTGGTAGGTGCCAGGTGAAAAACCAATCAGAGGAAAGATAAAGGGGTGGGGAGGGGGGAAGCAGGGAGGGGATAGGCAGGAAAGGTGAAGAAGGAATGTAAGGGGAAAGCACTACGGGTAGAGAATGAAAGCGGAATCATGAGAGAGGTGATAGGTAGCTGGAAGAGGAGGCAGAGTGAAACTGGGATAGGGGAAGGGAGGGGAAGGGAATTACCAGAAGTTGGAGAATTCAATGTTCATGCCAAGGGGCTGGAGACTACCCAGACAGTAGTGGTGTACCTCAACACGTGACAAAAATGATGAACTGTAGTGATGTGCTACACACAGCGCTGAAATAACGACACGCAGTTGGTAAGTCGTTTCGAGACTAGTTTATTCAAACTTTGCGGTGCTGGCATTTAAATCCCTAGCGCCCGCCCTCTCCGGGCAGAAATGACGTCAGAGATGCATTACCAAAGTCTCTCCCTGCGCGCTGGCTATTTGTGAGCCGGTTCGCCTGAGCAGAAAGTGGGTCGCCACATAACCCCCCCCCCCCCCCCCCCGAACCAGCGATACACCCCCCAATGTCCTCAGTCTGGGTCGGACTCTGACCGGCTGCGCCAAGTCCACATGGGCTGGTTTGAGTCGGTCCACCGTGAAAACCTCCTCTTTCCCCCCAATGTCCAGAACCTACGTGGACCCGTTGTTGTTGATCACCTTGAACGGCCCCTTGTATGGCCGCTGTAGCAGCGCCTAGTGTCCGCCCCTTCGTACAAACACAAACTTACAGTTTTGCAGTTCTTTGGGTACATGGGTCGGGTTCAGTCCGTGCTGTGAAGCTGGTACGGGGGCCAGGTTGCCGAGCCTTTCGCATAGTCTGTCCAGGACTGCTGCGGGTTCTTCCTCTTGCCCCCTTGGGGCTGGTATGAACTCTCCCGGGACGGCCAGGGGTGCGCCGTACACCAACTCGGCCGACGAGGCATGCAGATCCTCTTTGGGCGCTGTGCGAATTCCAAGCAGGACCCAGGGAAGCTCGTTCACCCAGTTATGTCCTCTCAGGCGGGCCATGAGAGCCAACTTCAAGTGACGGTGGAAGCATTCCACCAGTCCATTCGACTGTGGGTGGTAGGCTGTTGTGTGGTGTAGTTGTGTTCCCAACAGGCTGGCCACAGCTGACCACAGGCTGGAGGTGAACTGGGCGCCTCTGTCGGAGGTAATGTGGGCCGCTACCCCAAAACGTGCTACCCAGGTTGTGATCAGTGCTCGGGCGCAGGAATCAGCAGAAGTGTCGGTGAGCGGGACCGCCTCTGGCCACCTCATGAACCGGTCTACCACCGTTAGGAGGTACCGCGCTCCTCGGTATACTGGTAGGGGGCCCACGATATCCACGTGAATGTGGTCGAACCTCCAGTGGGTGGGTTCGAACTGCTGTGGCGGGGCTTTAGTGTGCCGCTGTACCTTGGCTGTTTGGCACTGCGTGCACGTTCTGGCCCATTCACTGACCTGCTTGCGAAGTCCGTGCCACGTGAACTTGCTGGAGACCAGCTGGACGGTTGTCCTGATAGATGGGTGCGCCAAACCGTGTATGGAGTTGAAAACCCGCCGCCTCCAGGCTGCCGGGACGATGGGGCAAGGTTGGCCGGTAGCCACGTCGCACAGGAGGGTCCTCTCACCTGGGCCTACAAGAAAGTCCTGCAGCTGCAAACCCGAGACTGCGGTCCTGTCTCATCATCTACCTGCTGCGCCTCCGCCAGTGCTGCATAGTCCACCCCCAGGGACAGGGCCTGGACAGCTGGTCTGGAGAGTGGGTCCGCCACGACGTTGTCCTTTCCCGAGATGTGCTGGATGTCCGTCGTGTACTCCGAGATGTAGGACAGATTGGCGAGCCGACCAGGGATCGGACACCTTCGTGAACACGAAGGTCAACGGTTTGTGGTCCATGAACGTGGCGAACGGCCTGCCTTCTAAGAAGTACCTGAAATGCCGGATTGCCAGGTATAGCGCCAACAGTTCCCGGTCGAAAGCACTGTATTTGAGCTCGGGTGGTCGCAGGTGTTTGCTGAAAAATGCCAGGGGTTGCCAGCGACTCTCAGTGAGTTGTTCCAGCACCCCACCGACTGCCGTGTTAGATGCGTCCACTGTGAGGGCAGTAGGGACGTCCATTCTGGGGTGCACTAGCATCGCGGCGTTTGCCAAGGCTTCTTTCGTTTTAATGAAAGTGGCGGCGGACTCCTCGTCCCAGTTAATGTCCTTGCCCTTACCCGACATCAGGGCGAACAGGGGGTGCATGATTCGGGCAGCTGAAGGGAGGAAACGGTGGTAGAAATTTACCATACCCACGAATTCCTGAAGGCCTTTGATTGTGTTGGGTCGGGGGAAATGGCGGACTGCGTCTACCTTAGCGGGCAGAGGGGTTGCCCCGTCTTTAGTAATCCTGTGGCCCAGGAAGTCGATGGTGTCGAGCCCGAACTGGCATTTGGCCGGGTTGATTGTCAGGCCGTATTCACTCAGTCGGGCATAGAGTTGACGGAGGTGGGACAGATGCTCCTGACGACTGCTGCTGGCTATGAGGATGTCGTCCAAATAGATGAAGGAGAAGTCCAGGTCATGTCCCACTGCGTCCATTAACTGCTGAAACGTCTGTGTGGCATTCTTTAGGCCGAACGGCATGCGAAGGAACTTGAAAAGGCCGAAAGGGGTGATGAGTGCCGTTTTGGGGACGTCGTCCGGATGCATCGGGATTTGATGGTCCCTGGTCGAGGTCTACCTTGGAGAAGATCCGTGCGCCGTGCAGGTTTGCTGCAAAATCCTGAATGTGTGGCACAGGGTAGCGGTCCGGTGTCATAGCCTCGTTCAGCCTGCGGTAGTTGCCGCATGGTCTCCAGCCCCCTGTTGCTTTGGGCACCATGTGCAGGGGGGAGGCCCATGGGCTGTCGGACTGCCGTATGATCCCCAATTCCTCCATCTGCTTGAATTCCTCCTTCGCCAGGCGGAGCTTTTCCGGGGGGAGCCTTCATGCGCGGGCGTGGAGGGGTGGTCCCTGGGTCGGAATGTGGTGCTGTACCCCGTGTCTGGGCATGGCTTCCGTGAACTGCAGTACCAGAATTGATGGAAAGTCTGCCAGGATTCTGGTGAATTCGTTGTCCGACAGTGTGATGGAGTCCAGGTGTGGGGCTGGCAACTTGGCTTCGCCCAGGGAGAACGTCTGGAAAGTCTCGGCATGGACCAGTCTTTTCCCTTGCAAGTCGACCAACAGGCTGTGAGCTCGCAAGAAGTCCACCCCCAGGAGTGGTTGGGCCACCGCGGCCAGTGTGAAGTCCCACGTGAATCGGCTCACACCGAACTGCAGCTGCACTGTGCAGGTGCCGTAGGTCCGTGTCGTGCTGCCGTTTGCAGCCCTCAGGGTGGGTCCTGGCCTCCTTTTGCGGGTGTCATACCCCGTCGGGGGCAAGACGCTGATCTCCACTCCGGTGTCGACCAAGAAGTGGCGTCCCGACTGTTTGTCCCAGATGTACAAGAGGCTGTCCTGGTGGGCAGCCGCCATAGTCATCAGCGGCTGCTGGCCCTGGCCCTGGCCCTTGCAGGGCGGGCAACAACGGCGGGCTTTTGTGCCCCACCGCTGGTGGTAGAAACACCACTGTTCACTGGCCTCCTCACTCCTGTCTCTGTGTTGTGTGCGCTCCCCTGCCGGGCCTGGTCTGGTCTGCTGTTGGGCGCGTGGCCTGGTAATCTGACCGACGGACGCCATGCTCTCCCTCTTGGCTTTCCACAGCACGTCTGCCCGGGCCGCCACCTTCTGGGGGTCGCTGAAATCTGCGTCGGCCAGCAGCAGATGTATGTCCTCGGGCAGTCGCTCCAGGAACGCTTGCTCGAAACTGAGGCAGGGCTTGTGTCCGTCAGCCAGGGATAGCATCTCGTTCATCAATGCTGATGGCAGTCTGTCTCCCAAACCGTCCAGGTGAAGCAGGCGGACACCCCGCTCACGCCGTGAGAGGCCAAAGGTCCCAATGAGCAGCGCCTTGAATGCTTCATATTTGCCATCTTCCGGGGGCGACTGTATGAAATCCGCAACCTGGGCGGCCGTCTCCTGGTCAAGGGCGCTCACCACATGGTAGTAACGCGTGGAATCAGAGGATATCTGCCAAATCTGGAACTGGGCTTCTGCTTGGCTAAACCACACGCTTGGTCGCAGCGTCCAGAAAGTCGGCAGTTGTAGCAAAACTGTGTGAACAGATGAAGAGTCGGTCATCTTTGGTCCAAATCCCGTTTGGACCGTCGGGGTCACCAATGTAGCGATGTGCTACACACAGCGCTGAAATAACGACACGCAGTCGGTAAGTCGTTTCGAGACTAGTTTATTCAAACTTCGCGGCGCTGGCATTTAATCCCTCGTGCCCGCCCTCTCCGGGTGGAAATGACGTCAGAGGTGCATTACCAAAGTCTCCCCCCGCGCGCTGGCTATTTGTGAGCCGGTTCGCCTGCGCAGAAAGTGGGTCGCCACAGAACCTTCTTATGTTTAATCTCAGTTCTTAGCTTTCATGATGAAGACTTAAAAACACATTATTTTATTTTGTTGACAAATGAATTATTTATGACTTGCCCCTATGTAATCTTAATTATTCAAATATACATTAATTGTTAATAATAACCAGAAAATTGCACTGTTTGTAATGCTTAATATTTGGTAGAGATTATACATGTTACAGATTATTTCCTAGAAACTGTCATTCACCCTCATGTCATGCACAAAATGAGCTATGTGGAATAAGAATTGGCTTGAAGGTAGGAGGCAGAGGGTTATGGTGGAAGCTTGTTTCTCAGACTCAAGGCCCATGATTACTGGAGTTCCCTAGCCTAGTGGTATTTGTCATCTATATCAATGATTTGGACGAGAATGTACAAGGCATGGGTAGTAAATTTGAAGATGGCACTAAGACAGGTTGGCAGTGAGGATCGTTATCAGATTTTACAAAGGGATCTTGATTAGTTGGGTAGGTAGTCGGAGGAAAGGCAATGCAACTTATTTTGGATTATCTATCTATCTATCTATATATTTATTTAAATCTTACATCCGTCCTACAATATGAGGGAGTAAAAAATCTTTGCGCTATAACTCCATCGCAATGTACAGATATGTGAATTTATAAGTCTAATAGCTTGTGGAAAGAAGCTGTCCCATAGCCTGTTGGTCCTGTATTTAATGCCACGGTACCATTTGCTGGAGGGAAGCAGCTAAACCAGTTTATGGTTGGGGTGACTGATGTCCCCAATAATCTTCCAGGCCTTCTTTAAGAACCTGCTTCTATAAATGTCCTCAATGGAGGGAAGTTCACATCCACAGATGCACCAGGCTGTCCGTACCACTCTCTGCAGTGTCCAGCGATCAAGGTCGGTGCAGTTCCCATACCAGGCGGTGATACAGCCAGTCAGGATGTTCTCAATGGTACCCCTGTAGAAGGTCTTGAGGATTTGGGGGCTCATGACGAACTTCATCAGATGCCAGAGGTGGAAGAGATGCTGTTGTGCTTTTTGGCCACACAGCCAGTGTATACAGTCCAGTTGATATCTTCGGTGATGTGTATACCGCGGAACTTGAAACTACTCACCCTCTCAACTGCAGTCCCATTGATGGTAATCTGGACAAGCCTGTCTCCTTTCCTCCTGTAATCCACAATCAGCTCTTTTGTTTTTTGGACATTGAGGAAGAGGTTTTTCTTGGTACCACTGTGTCAGAGTTAACCTCTCCTCTGTAGGCTGTCTCATTACCGCTAGATATAAGGTTGATCAATATTGTGTCCTCTGCAACTTTGATCAGCAGAATGGAGTTGTGTGTGGCAACACTGTCATGGGTGTAAAAGGATTGGAAGAAGGGACTCAGGTCACAACCCTGGGGGGCACCTGTGTTGAGGATCAGTGGGGCAAAGGTGAGGGAGCCCATCCCTACCACCTGTCGACGATCCAATAGGAAGTCCAGGATCCAGCTGCACAAAGCGGGGTGCAGGCCGAGGTCGCTGAGCTTCCTGTCAGGTCTGGATGGAATTATGGTGTTGAATGCTGAACTGTAGTCCAGGAACAGCATTCTAATGTCTGCATCCCTCTTCTCCAGGTGAGTGAGGATTAATGTAAGGTGTTGCTTTTTGGGAAGATAAATGAGGGTCAGACTTCCATCATGAATGGTAATGCCTTTAGGGAGTTTTGTAGAACAGAGGGAACTAGGAGAAACTAGGTGTCCTGGAAGTGACAGGGTGGTAAAGAAGCCTTTAAAACACAATGGCCTATATCACTCAGACCATTCTGTATCCAAGTTGGGATGTTATGTTGCCATTAATGGAGTATGATGGTGAGGCCACATTTAGATTATTGTGTTCAGTTTTCATCACTCTTCTATAAGATGCCATTAAGCTGGAAAGGGTGCCGAGGAGATTTACAAGGATATTGCCGACTCTTGAGGGACTGAGCTCTGGAGCGAGGTTGAGCAGGTTGGGACTTACTTTCACTGGAGTGTCGGAGAATGAGGGGCGATGTTCTAGAGGAGTATAAAATTATGAGAGGCATTGAAAGGGTGAATGGGAACAATCTTTCACCTATGGTTGGGCAATCAAGAATGGGAGGCATAGGTTTAAGCTGAGAGGGGAGAGCATAGGAACCCAAGGGGCAACTTCTTCCTCCAGAGAATGGTCAGTATATCGAATGAGCTGCTAGAGGAAATGGTTGAGGCAGTATATTAGCAAATTTTAAAAGGTACTTTGACAGATACGTGGATAGGAAAGGATTGGAGGGATGTGGGTTAAATGTGGGCAAATAGGAATACTGTAGATGGAAATCTTAGTTGGCATGGACCAGCTGTGCCGAAGGGCTGTTTCTGTGCTGTATGGCTGTTTGACACTACATGAGGTGACTTGCAAAATATCCAGGAATCATGGAAAAATCTAATTTAAAAAAAACATTAGTTTTTCACTCAAATCTTTGTAAAATTTGAACTATGTGGTGTGACAACATCTACCTGCAGACACTGCAGATGGCACCTCATTGCCATGCTGACTGTTGTGACGTGGGTCAGCTTTTAAACAGCATTATCCATTGGTAACCACAGCACAGCTTTGTACAGAACAATACCACAACTTGAAAGTCTCCCATGGAAAGGAGGGAAAGCAGCTGGTTTTGTAGGAGCTGAGCTGGTGTGAAAGATAGGTAACTTGTTGCTCTTCTGTATAGTTAGGCAGCCCCTACAAACCCCTCACTAATCTCCTAGCAGCTACAAGCTTATCAAGGGACCAATGATCACAGTATCAGCAGAAAGGCATAATATGCTGACGCTGCGAATGTTTTCAGTGGTACTATGGTAAAAAGTGAAGGACAGAAAATGACTGTGGTATTCCCTGTAAGCACAGCATTGATACCCCAGTGTGCATCTTTTACTTTGTGTTATTTTGCTAACTTGCCTCAGGTTTTGCTATATCTTCTCCAATTAGTCATAAATTTAGGTCACTCCTCTTAACAGCCACATTCTGGCAAATAATGCAGAAAAGGCCACTGCATGCTAGATGATATTGTTTAATCTGTGTGTGGTGCTCAGATGAATCACGACTGGAAAATGGCTGGGTAATTTCCAAATGGTTGCTAATAAAACTAGAACTGGTTGCAAATGTGATTTATGAAGTGCAAAACAGTTGCTCCAAATGGGCCAATTTCTAGGTATATGCCTCTTAATAGACAAACTTATTAATAAGTTTTTTTCAATTATTGACTCCTATATTTTTACCTAACTTAACAGGAATAACATTTTCCAAGTCTTTGCTCGTCCTAAGTGCATGGCAGCCAAGGAAAGTACTCTTGGTCCATAGTCTTGTCAGCTCTTCAAGTGAATAACCAAATGTACTTTAAACGTAATGAGGGGGTTTGGTCTCTACAACTCTAGATGCCAGTATTCTTTGAATATTTCTCTTCAACTCCCTACTAATCCTACTGCCAGACAATATTAATTTTGTGCAGTCTAATAATTCACATCTCTGCTAAGAGAAATAGATCCTTCCTGTTCACACAGCTTTACGTTCTTCTAATTATTTACATCTCAGTTAAATCTCCACTTATTCCCTTATGTTCCAAAGAAACCAGCCTGCCTTGACTGTCCCTCCTTATAACCAAAATTCTCCCATTCTAATCTCTTGTGCCAACATTACATCCTTGAGATGCTGTGGGCTAAAGAGCTGAGTTCTCATTACTTTCTTGCTCTCGTATTCTATACCTCAGCTGCGACAGTAAATATTCAGTACATTTTTTTCCATGTGCTTTGCCATTCTAGCTTTGGCAAGGAGGTTCCACTGAAGCAAATAAATGTTTTAATAAGATTATATTCATACCCAATTAACCAAATTAAATGATTTTTTTCCAGTAAGCCACAAACAAAATCTATTCAATTGCTGTTTGCAGGATTATTCTCATGGATGATGCAATGGACTGTCCAATGTCGTTTATGGATTTTTTGTATGCATTCCAGATACAGTTCTACTACTGTGGTAAGTTTCTATCTTTATTGCTTTCTTGTTTCATTTGGGTGAACAAAACAAGCAATTGAATCATGAAACAGTGCTAAGGGCCTGAACAGCTCTCTCTGCATTGTATTGTATTTGAAATTAATAAAATTAGGCAATATATAGTAGTACCCTCTTGAATTTAGAAGTCATCTGATAGTTCACAGCTTATACAACCTATGGTTCCTAACAGAACAATACCTGTCGAATATTCATTGATGTAGGTTGACTCGTTAATTTTAGGACAAGAAACCAATTTGAAGCAGTGATTTGTTGGAAAGTAAATTTTACCTTTGAGTCTGCTTTGAGACTTTAATTTTTTTTAACTTAAATCTATCATCAACCATACGATATGAGACATGAATGTTTACAATTGACTAGTGTAATATTGTTACAAACCTCAAGATGCTTATTATAAATAAATTACTTTTCTAAGTATGCCTTTCTTCTGCAATGGTCTGTAGCTTTTGCAAAAATTGCAGGTTTTCTTCAAAATCAGGTTTAATATCACTGCCATATGTCATGAAGTCTGTTGTTTTGTGGCAGCAGTACATTGTAATACATAATATTTTTTAAAGCTATAAATTACTCAAATAAATAAATAGATAGATAGATAGCTATATCGTGCGAAAAGAGAGCTAAAAATAGTGAGGTCATGTTCATGGGTTCATTGTCCATTCAGAAATCAGACAGTGAAGGGAAAGAAGTTGTTCCTGAAACACTGAGTATGTGTCTTCAGGCTCCTGTACCCTCCCCCTTAATGGTAGTAGTGAGAAGAGGATATGTCCTGGGGGCGGAGGGTGGCTTGATGCTGGAGAGGCTGGTTCCCATGATGGAGCTGGCTGTGTTTACAGCTTTCTGCAGCTTTTTCTGATCCTGTGGGTGCCCACTTCATACCAGACAGTGATGTAACCAGTCAGAATGCTCTCCATTGTACAACTGTAGACATTTGCAAGAGTCTCCTCAAACTCCTAATGAAATGTAGCCACCATCATGCCTTTTTTCTGTGTTACATCAATATATTGGACCCAGGATTGGTCTTCAGAGATGTTGACATCCAGGAACTTGAAGCTGCTTACCCTTTCCCCTGTTGATCCCTCAATGAGGACTGTTGTTTGTTCCCTTGACTTCCTCTTCCTGAAGTTCACAATCGATTCCTTGGTTTTACTGACATTGAATGCAAGGTTGTTTTTGCCACCATACTCCACCATCTGATCTATCGCACTCCTGTACGCCTCCTCGTCACCATCTGAAATTCTGCCAACAATAGCTGTTTGAGCTGTGCCCTGCACTCTGTTGTAGGCGTAGAGAGAGTTGAGGAGTGGGAGAAGCACACATCCTTGAGGTGCACCAGTGTTGATTGTCGGTGAAGTGGAGATGTTATTTCCGGTCCACACAGACTGCAATCTCCCAGTGAGGAAGTCAAGAATCCAGATGCAGTGAGAGGCTCAGAGGTCCAGGTTTTCACATTTGTTGATTAGAACTGAGGGTGCGATTGTGTTGAACACGGAGCTGTAATCAATAAATTACTTACAGGCTGGCATAGGTATTACTATTATCCAGTTGATCCAAGACCGAGTGGAGAGCCAGTGAAATTGCACCTGCTGTAGACCTATTGTGGCGACAACAACAGATAAGAATGTATTTATATGTGAAATATATGTTTTATATGTATGTGTGTGTGTGTGTGTGTGTATATTTTTTTTACGGGTGAGAGAATTGTAGAAAAAGAGAAGTGTTAGAATAAAAGCAAGAAGGCAATAGATCTCTGATGAGAGAATTGACAAAATAAAAGTAATATAAAGGCTTTCATCCAGAACATGCATAATGATTATGAACCTATAAAATAGGAATGATTTAAGTTTTGAACAAAGGAATTATTAATCATAGTATATCAAAGACTCAACAGAAGGTTAACTCCATTTTGAGTCACAAACATGGAAGGTGTGAAAAAGAGGTATTACTTGGAAACTTTGTATCTTCTTATAACCATATAATGATAAAATGAAAGAAGTTAATGTCCTAAAATTGAACCCCCAAGAGATCAACTTTTAAAAAAATTGATTAAGTGTTGAAAAGCATTACCTGAATGAGATATTCATTAAAAAAAACAGGCCCCAGAAAAAATGCAAAATCAAACAGGGTATTTGAAATCTGTGAAGCAAAATGAAAGCACTTAGATAAATATGATGAAGAAAGGCAAGGGGAAGAAAACTAAGCTATAATTTCTTTGGAAACTGTAGAATGTTCAAAATAACTTACAAAGCCAGTGTTTAAAACTTAAAGCATTCCTGTTTTATATGTTCATAATTATTATGTATGTTCAGGATTAAAGACTTCATATTACTTTTATACTTTTATTAATCCATTGTAACACCCAATGGAATCCATCTTCTGCCAAGTCCTTGATATACTATGATGAATAATTCCAGTGTTAACTTAATGCGTTCCTATTTTATAGGCTCATAATAGGTAGTAGGGATAGTATATGAGAGAGAATATGGCAGTATTAGTTTTGAGGATGAATATATAATATTAAATGGATAAATTTAGGAAGCTGATATGTTCTTTCTTTTTACAATATTTTTATTCAGAAGAAAAAAAACAAGATTTACAGAGTGCAACACATAGATCCATTTCAACATAACTTGTGTACATTCATATATTGTAATAAAATTGATCAAAATGTTATAGCATAACACATAAAGGTGTACCACTCTGTAATCAAAAATTTAAACATAAGTCATACATCATAAAAGAAATTTTTTATATAAAAAAAAGTCAACCCGTTAGCAACTACTGAAGCTGATATGTTAACATCAGATTTCAAGGGTAATTCTTCTGGGAATGGAGTTGCAGCTTATGAGAAATAAGCAATACAGTTGTCAAGCATTAAGTTGAAGTATTAAAAGAATTCAAAAAATGTGTCTAATTATGGAAAAAAGATAGGATACCACTGAAGTTATTTAAAACCACATTTGCAAACAGGAAGATAATTAAATTGTTTATTTAATTTATTAGGTTATAGGGAGTTCATGATTACCCCTGCAAGCCAAGTAGGACATCACTTTCCACAAAGGAAGATTTGAAATAGGTAAAAGGTTTGGGTGACACTACTGGCCACTCGCTCAGCGATGTCCAAAATCTAGCTATTTTATCCAGCAAGGGAAGGAGAGAGATAAAATATGTTAATGACTGCCAAGGTGTTCAGGTTATCTGCCTGCTTTTGTTGCTAAGTTCTCAATATGTAAAAATGATTAATTGTACTTTAATTTCCTATATAATTTATGCCCTGATACAAAGTACCTTGGTTTTAAATCTCTAAAATAACCCATTTATAATAGACAATAGACAATAGGTGCAGAAGTAGACCATTCGGCCCTTCGAGCCTGCACCGTCATTTTGAGATCATGGCTGATCAACCACTATCAATACCCGGTTCCTGCCTTGTCCCCATATCCCTTGATTCCCCTATCCATAAGATACCTATCTAGCTCCTTCTTGAAAGCATCCAGAGAATTGGCCTCCACTACCTTCTGAGGCAGTGCATTCCAGACCCCCACAACTCTTTGGGAGAAGAAGTTTTTCCTTAACTCTGTCCTAAATGACCTACCCCTTATTCTCAAACCATGCCCTCTGGTACTGGACTCTCCCAGCATCTGGAACATATTTCCTGCCTCTATCTTGTCCAATCCCTTAATAATCTTATATGTTTCAATCAGATCCCGTCTCAATCTCCTTTATTCCAGCGTGTACAAGCCCAGTCTCTCTAGCCTCTCTGCGTAAGACAGTCCGGACATCCCAGGAATTAACCTCGTGAATCTACGCTGCACTTCCTCTACAGCCAGGGTGTCCTTCCTTAACCCTGGAGACCAAAACTGTACACAATACTCCAGGTGTGGTCTCACCAGGGCTCTGTACAAATGCAAGAGGATTTCCTTGCTCTTGTACTCAACTCCCTTTGTAATAAAGGCCAACATTCCATTAGCCTTCTTCACTGCCTGCTGCACTTGCTCATTCACCTTCAGTGACTGATGAACAAGGACTACTAGATCTCTTTGTATTTCTCCCTTACCTAACTCTACACCGTTCAGATAATAATCTGCCTTCCTGTTCTTACTCCCAAAGTGGATAACCTCACACTTATTCACATTAAACATCATCTGCCAAGTATCTGCCCACTCACCCAGCTTATCCAAGTCACCCTGAATTCTCCTAACATCCTCATCACATGTCACACTGCCACCCAGCTTAGTATCATCAGCAAATTTGCTGATGTTATTTTCAATGCCTTCATCCAAATCGTTGACGTAAATTGTAAACAGCTGTGGTCCCAATACCGAGCCCTGTGGCACCCCACTAGTCACCACCTGCCATTCCGAGAAACACCCATTCACCGCTACCCTTTGCTTTCTATCTGCCAACCAGTTTTCTATCCATGTCAGTGTCTTCCCCCTGATGCCCTGAGCTTTGATTTTACCCACCAGTCTCCTATGTGGGACCTTATCAAATGCCTTCTGAAATCGAGGTACACTACATCCACTGGATCTCCCTTGTCTAACTTCCTGGTTACATCCTCAAAAAACTCCAACAGATTAGTCAAGCATGATTTACCCTTGCTAAATCCATGCTGGCTCGGCCCAATCCTATCACTGCTATCTAGATATGCCACTATTTCATCCTTAATAATGGACTCTAGCATCTTCCCCACCACCGATGTCAGGCTGACAGGTCGATAGTTCTCTGTTTTCTCCCTCCCTCCTTTCTTAAAAAGTGGGATAACATTAGCCATTCTCCAATCCTCAGGAACTGATCCTGAATCTAAGGAACATTGGAAAATGATTACCAATGCATCCGCAATTTCCAGGGCCACCTCCTTTAGTACCCTAGGATGCAGACCATCTGGACCTGGGGATTTGTCAGCCTTCAGTCCCATCAGTCTTCTCAACACCATTTCCTTCCTAATGTCAATCTGTTTCATTTCCTCTGTTACCCTATGTCCTTGGCCCATCCATACATCTGGGAGATTGCTTGTGTCTTCCTTAGTGAAAACAGATCTAAAGTACTCATTAAATTCTTCTGCCATTTCTCTGTTTCCCATAACAATTTCACCTAATTCATTCTTCAAGGGCCCAACGTTGTTCTTAACTATCTTCTTTCTCTTCACATACCTAAAAAAGCTTTTGCTATCTTCCTTTATATTCTTGGCTAGCTTGCATTCGTATCTCATTTTTTCTCCCCGTATTGTCTTTTTAGTTAAGTTCTGTTGTTCCTTAAAAACTTCCCAATCATCTGTCCTCCCACTCACCTTAGCTCTGTCATACTTCCTTTTTTTTAATGCTATGCAATCTCTGACTTCCTTTGTCAACCACTGTGGCCCCTTTTCCCCCCTTTGAATTCTTTCTTCTCTGGGGGATGAACTGATTTTGCACTGATAATGTTGCAAAGTTTTCAATAATTTTTTACTCTGTTTGGAGATGGAGAAGACTCTCTGATAAAATTGTTTCTCTACAATTTTAAATTTTGAATGCCTCATTTTATCTGCGCTGTGTGGGTGTGTGGATCTTTGTATTTGCATGAGAGAGAAGGGCTGGTAAATTAGAGTGGGTGTAAATATGGAGAGAAATATTGCATTCTAGGCCAATTAGCATATATTGTTTTTATCTGGTTCTAGTGCACATTATGGATTTCAGCAACGAGTTGTTGAATTATTCTGTTTGTAATTACACTAGCAAACATAGTATGCACTCAAATGGGTAGCAATCATTTCTCTCCATTTTGCTGCATTTTTCTTGTTCTTTGAAGAACACAATCATTTCCTCCAGCTTTTAATGTACGCCTCAGCACCTGTTCTAAAATTATCTTGTAGCAGTTATTCTTAATTATATTAACCCAGATTCAGATTCTGATGGTGAACAAGGTCATTAGTAGTTTTTTGCATATCCACACTTTCAATAAGCTCTTATACTAATGTTTGCAGTAATGACATTGTGTTATCTCTATCGGGGCTTTGAGGTCCTGTGTGCAGTTTAAGAACATAGCTGATTGAACAGTATAGCACAAGAACATGCCATTCAACCCACGATGTCTCTGACATCCATGATACCAATTTAAACTAATCCCACATGCCTGCAAATGGCCCACATTCCTCTGTTCCCTGCCTGTTTGTGTACTTTTCCAAATGCCTCTTATTATGATATCTGCTGCCACCACCTCCCCTGGCAGCATGATCTGGGAACCTACCACACTCTCTCTAAAATAAGAAGTTGCCTCACGAATCTCCTTTAATCGTTACCCCATCTCACCCTAAATTTAAACCCGACTTTAAACATTTGCCCCTGAGGAAAAAAAGGTTATGTTTGTATTGTGTCATTATATATACTTCCATTGTGTCACAACTCAGTCTCCAATACTCCAGAGAGAACCATCCCAGTTTGTTCAGCCTCTTCTTGTAGCTAATACTTTCTATTCCTAGAAACATAATGGTGAACCTCTTTTGCACCCTCCCCATTTACTTCCTGTAATACAGCAACTGGAACTCCACGCACTCCAATGTGGCTAGACAAAGTTTTGTACAGTTGCAACATGACCTCCCAACTTTATATTCATTGCCCAAGCCAATAAAGGCCAGTAAACTTTATACCTTCTTTACCATTCTATTTACTTATGTTGCTACTTTCAGGGAGCTATGGACTTGCATCCCAAGATCCCTCTGTACATCAGTGCTCCCAAGGTGCCATTTACTGTATAGTTTCCTCTTGCATTTGACCTCCCAAAATGCAGCATCTCACACTTGTCTAGGTTAAACTCCATCTGTCATTTTCTGCCCGTGCTGTATTTCCAACTGATCTATATCCTGCTGCTATATCCTTGGGCAACTTCATTACTGGCTAAAATCTACTGTTTTTTGTGTCATCTGCAAACTTGCCAATCAGTTCACCTACATTTTCATCAGAGTCATTTGCATATTTCATAAATAACAGAGGTTCCAGCACTAATCCAAGCAGAACACGGATTAAAGACCTTTAAATTGGAATCAGAATAGACCTTTTAATCAGAATAACATCCCTCCACCTCTGTGCTCCATCTGCTATGACCAATTCAATTTAGAATCTAATCTGCCAAGTTACCATGGATCCTATGTGCCTTAATCTTCAGGATCATTTTACCATGAGGGACTTTGGGAACGCTTTACTAAAGTCTATGTAGAGAACACTGCCCTACCCTCATGGATGATCTTTGTCAGCTGCTTAAAACAAAAACTCTAATTAAGCCATAGCCACACACAAAGCCATAGTGACTACTCTGAACCTGTCCATGTTTTTCCCTAAGAATCTTCTGCAGTTATTTCCCTACTACTAATGTAAGGGCTACTGGCCTATAATTTACTAGTTTCTACCTACTGCACTTTTCTGGGAACACACCTGTAGTGAAAGAGGTTACAAGATCTGTGTCAAGGCCCCAGCAGTCTCCTCTCTTGCCTCTCTTAATAACCAGAGACCAATCCCATTAGGTCCTGGGGATGCCATAATGTGCTTCAAAGTACCGAGAATCTCTTCCTTCTTGTAATCAATATTCTCAGGAACTTCAGTACATCCTCCCTGATATAAGTAGATCAAGCAACATCATAAAGAGGGAAGGAATTGGGTTGAAACCTGCATCAGTATAGATCTTCCTGCTACATCTTAAGGTATGCTTATCATCATTTTCTTTGTGCCTTCTCTCATTGTACATTCTTATCTTGCTTTGAAGTTACAAAATGGGCTGCTTTTTTTGTCATTTAATATTTTAAGTGCCTTTACCCATCCCACCATCTAACCGGTTATTGATGAGGCATTACAACATTATTTTCTCTCAGTTGTAACTCTAATCTTCTTTCACAATTTAGTTTATCCTCATTTTCTTTTGTCTTATAATTCCTGTGTTTTTCTTTATCTGTACTTAATAAAACCATCATCTGACTTTGAACTAGATCAGCAGCCCTTCATTTTTGAATTCTCCAATGGATTTGTGGAGAAGACAGCTCACCACTACGTTTTCAAGCACAATTAGGCATGGGCATGAAATGCTGGCTATGCCAGTCATGACAAGATTTTTTTAAATGAATAATAAAGTTGTAATTTGGGATAAATATTGAGTGTGGCTATTATGCCAGCAGGGCTACAAACAACATTGGTAAAGAACAATGTAAAAGATCGAGATAATTAGACTCACTGTACGCTTGTTAAATTTATTGACCATATTAAAATACCTGGAGCAATACTGATCAAATGTGCAGCGTCCCAAAGAATGTGATTACAATTGCAATTGCAAAAACCAATGTAATAACTTAAACACAAGCCATCACTGGGTTATAATTGTCTGATTTATGGGCATCACTACATGCAAACAAGTTCCTGTAATATTATTAGCTTTCAAATTTGGCATGTGTTTGTTCCTATGAATGGAAGAACAAGTTTCTTATCTCCTTCCACTTTTAGTAACTGTTCTGTTATATCAGTCATGTGTGCTTTTGGTGTTATTCATTACAATACCATGGATTTATTTTAATAAAATCTATTTATTTTAAGTCTCTTCTTAAAAATTGTAAAGTCTTGGCCCAACTTGTATAGATGTAGTACCGTAGATTCCGGATTTTAAGCCGCTACTTTTTTCCCACATTTTGAACAGCTTTGAACTCTGCGGCCTTTAAAATGGAGCGGCTAATGTATTATTTTTTTTCATGCCGCCGAAAACATTTTGCCTCGTAACAGTAGACCAATAAAATTGATGAGTAGTTCACAGAGGTCCAATGAAATTGTACGATAAATCAAGCGCACTTTCACAATTAAATTATTGTAAATCAGTCATTTGTACTCACCCTCATCAACATGGAAAACACTCGAAGAAAAGCATTGTGCTGCCTTTATGGCAGTTATTTAGTTTATAATATTTTCGCTTAGTAATTCATTTTCTATTTAAAGTTAGAAGAGTTTTAACTATATTTGTTTTCTGTACTACATCGCGGGATGCTATGACGTCACACCCGGTTTCGCCGCGTCTTGTGGGATACCGGTTTGCGATAAACGGGAAGGAGAGGGCATTAGACCCGAGCGAAACGCTGCTTTTAAATGCCGTTTGCAATAAACGGGACGGCGGGGGGGGGGAGCGGCAGAGCGAAAACACTGCTTTTAAGTTAAAGGCGATCAATAACTTTTCCTGGTAGGCTGCAGTATATATATTTTTTACCAGTCGTTAGGAGATATTGGAATGTTGTTCAGTAAAGAAGTATACACAACGTATATTTAAAAGTAGCTGCGTTACGGGCACGGTTCGAAAAAAAGCATTTGCAATATGTATTTGTTTTTGTTACCATATGGATTTAATTAAAAGTTAAAAAATCCTCACGTGTAATATCTTTCTGTGTAAATATCTCATATTACAACGTGGGACACCTGCGGCCGAAAATCCGGTGCGGCCTAAAATCCGGTGCGGCCTTTACAAGTAAAAAATTGATTTTATTTCTAAAATTAGAGCCAGCGGCTTTTAATCAGGTGCGCTCTGTAGTCCGGAATCTACGGTATATTGTTGTTCTGAGGGCAGATTTCAACTCTATATACACAGTGGAATATTTGTGCTTTGAATTACCTTTCATGGTAAGGATTGAAATTGATGAGTTAACTTTTGCTTTCAAATCTTTTTGAGTCTCCCAAATTAGATCCATGCCATGTATGATACAGGTTATCCTTGGGTAACAAATATGTTCCACTTTTATAGGTCCAATATTCAATATTACATCAAAAATACACAAAAGTAACTTAATGTGATAACCATACCTCCACAGTATTGTAACAAGTAACACCAAAAGCACATAAGACTGATAAGAAAGAACAATTACCAAAAGTGGAGAGAGAAAGAGAGAGAAAACAAATTCTGTCATTCATAGGAACAAGCAGATATTATACTTTTGAATTTAATAACATTATGGGAGCGTGTTTGCATATAGGGAATTTTTGTTTTAATCGTGGCATCACTGGCATAGCCTATGCCTACTGGTGTTTGAGGAAATAGTGTGAGCTGTCTTCTCCACAAGCCTATTGAGGAATTGCAGGATGTAAACCAGTGATAATGCAGGACTGCTGATCTATTTCCAAGTTAATTGATGGTGTTTTCTTGGTGGTTTAGGTTATCATTTTGGGATGTTTTAGTAGAGTTATTAAAATGCATGCTGAGGCTAATAAACCAAAGAATCCTGGTTTGCTGTGATATTGAGGCAGACATTTAGAATTAGGGTTGACATGTAGATTGTCTAGAGCAAGTCTCTGTGAAGTTGTTGTATCTCCAAAGTGCTTTGGTATTGAGCAGCACTGACATGATGGATCAATAGGTAGCCCAGTTTCTCTGAATTCAGGTATGGCCTTACAATATACTGTATACATAGATAATTTTAAGTAGGTGTTACGTACCCCGTAACTGGGTCACTTACCAGCAAAGATAGAGAGGTCCGTTGAAGTCTGATGGTACTATTTTTAAAAGTCTTTATTTATAAAGGGGCACAAAAATAAGATTAATACAAACATTCAGATAATATATGTCATCAATACTCAATCTAAAAGCGCGGGTATAATCATAATCATCAATAAGAAATAACTCTATCGTTTGTCTAGGGGTTACTATATTGTCCGATGAAGAAATAAAAGTCAATTGTCATTAAAGATGCAGCTCTTTTGGGTTGTAGAGAGAGACAGTCTTAAACTTGCCCGTGTCTTTTATGAGGCCGATCCGTTGAGTCGGGGGAGTGGGTTCCCCGTTATTAGTTCAAAAATCGTTGTCCGTGGTACCAGCCACCGGCTCCCAGGCAAGGGAACCGAACGCATGTGGCTACCTTCAAATGGCTTCCCGCTATTACAGGATCACTAGCGTTTCTTCTGGTGCGTCTGAGGGGTCGTCTCTACAGCCCCTCTTTTATCTTGACTCGCAGGGTAGTAGATGTCAATCAGGTTGGGGGTGATGCAATCTCTCTCTCAACCAGCCCACTTTGCCCGAGGGCTTGCACGTAGCATAGTCCCCAATCCACGAAGGTGTCTCCAAGAGACAATGGCCAATGTCGCGTTTTTTTGCATCGCCGGGGAACGAGGCATCCTGCACGTCTCTCTCCCATTTCCTGGGTCCTCTGACCCAACCCACTAGTGCTCTTGCGATTCTCACAAAGGCAGGGGCTGCGGGCATAACATAGGTAATTTTATCAAATTATATATGCATATTTGTTTAATAATATCCATAAATATCTTTGGTACAGGGATAATGTTTTAGATCAAATTATTAAATTATCAAGTGAAATATATGCAGAATATATGCATAGCATACATTTAGGAGTTTCAATGTTTACTTTCATTGTAACAGCAAAGTATTCATAGAGCCATACAGCATGAAACAGACCCTTCAGCCCATTGGGTCTGCACAGCCCATAAGCTACTCATTTTTAAAAACTTTAATTTAGCAATACAATGCAGAGTAGGTCCTTACAGTCCTTCCAGTCATGTCGCCCCAGCAACCCCACAACTCCGATTAAGCCTAACCTAATCACAGCACAATTTACAATGACCAATTAACCTTTGGATTGTGGGAGGAGACCGGAGTACCCGGGGAAAACCCATGCATTCCATGAGGGGGCCATACAGACTCCTGCCAGGTAGTGCCAGAATTGAACTCCAAACTCTGGAACACCCCAAGCTGTAAAAGTATTACTCTAACCACTATGCTGCCCCACAACTATGACACCAATCCCATTCTCTTCAAGTCCACCCAGATTCTCCCACTCACTAACACACTAGGGGTAACTTAAAGTGGCCAATCTTTGGCATATTGGAAGAAACCAGAACACCAGGGGAAAATGCGAACTCCACAGAGACAATTGAATCCAGGTCTGCTGTTGCTCTGTTGCGTTACCCAAAATTAAAAAACTCTATTTCTTTATTTCTACGCTCTTCTACGCATAAACACTTTAACTCAACATATTTCAGAATGAGGATTGTAGTCATTTGTTGACCTCTGCTGGATTTGATAAGAAAAACATTCCAGTGGTTGATAAGTTACTTTTTAGAATTGATATGACTGTTAAATCTAGGATAATATTACTTTAATGTGGATCAGATAAAGTTAGGAAACAAATAGGTAGAAAATATTGTTCTAAATAGATAAGTGCTGGAACAATTAATATTCCTAAGTTTTATTAATAATTTGGATACACACAGCACTACAAGCTGATTAGTGTATCCACAGTGGCAGGCTGGTCTTTAGACAGCAATCAGACAAAGGGAAGTTAATAAGCAACTGGAGAAGTTTGAATTAATAAAGGAGGACTGGCAAGAATTTACTTACTTAAGGGTATTGACTAATCTGATTGAATTTTCCAATAATGTAGTTAGTAGAGATTTATGAAGGTAATGCAATATATACCATCTGTATGGATTTTCCATAGGCATTTGACAGACTCCCATACGACAGGCTGATTAGCCAAACTATGGCCCACAGAACAGATGTATCAATGACAATACTTATTAAAAAAATCAGCTAAAGATACAACATTGTGGTAGGCAGTTGTTTTCAGATCAGAGTATGATGGTCATTGTTATCTCTCAAAGGTCAACACCTGAACCAGGTTCCTTTTTAATATCATGTTCTATTTGATATCCATTAATAACTTGGTCATGTTTTTGAGATTAGAGCAAGGAAGAAGATAGTGTTCTGTGCTGAGGCAATTGCTATTTGACTGTATATTACTGACTGTAACTTGTATAAAATTTGCAGATGACATGAAGAGAGGTGGGGGAAACTTTGCTGCATGGCACAAGAGTATAGTACAGGTTGAAAAATGCCATTGGATTTCCAATGGGCTGATGAAATTTACTAGAGAAAGTAATGCTTTGGCAGAAAGAGTGAAGAGAGACTAGATAGATCATAGTTCCAAGGTTATGTAGGAACAAAAGACCTGGAGACATGCATAAATCTTTGAAAGATGCAGGGCATACTGGAGAGACTGGTTAGAATGGCATCCTGAGCTTCTTAAATAAAGGTACAGAGTAAAAAAAAGTAGGGAGACTCCATCAGAATTTTATGATATTTATGGTTATGCCATAACTGGAGCTTAGTGTCCATTTCCAGTCACCTCACTTTAATAAAGATATAAAATCCCTGAAGCAAACACGGAAATGATCCATTAATATGGTTACAGAGATGATGGATAGCCACCAAATGGTTAGACTGGAAAAGCTGGTGGTAATTGTTTCAGAGACAGAAGGCTGAGACGAGATTTGATAGGTCACTAGTTTAGATATGATAAATGGATAGAAGCTGTACCCATTGGTGAATGATTGATGAATTGGGGAAGGAATGCACAAAAGAAATAAGGAAATGCCAAAAAAATATTTTTTGCAAGGAGTGGTTTGCTCATGAATCCATTGCCTGTGGCAGTGGTGAAAACAGAGCCAGTCATGGATTTCAAAAGGAAATTGGATAGATAATTGAGGGAAAATAATTTACAGAGCTACCAAACATTGGAGGTGAATAAATGATTAAAACCAGAATCACTAGTCAGCAGTTAAAGTGCTAACATTGGGATTTATTTCTGGGTATACACATTACAAAAATAATGAAGTTATTTCATCTGTATATGCAACTTCTGCTACAGTCGAAGGACTGACTACATATCTGGTCTCCATGCTGACAAATAGATGTCAAAGCTGAAGTAAAGTTGTACAAACTTACAAGGATTCCACCGGAATGAAGTGATTATAGTTTCTCGGCATTATTGAACAGATTTAAAGCTTCTTTTTGATGCAGAGGAAGACCTGGAGGAAACCTAACAGTTGTTTGGAAATTGTGATTGAATGATCAGGAAACTGCATTCAAATCCATGTAAATTGGATTTTTCTGCCTAATCAGTACATATTTTAATTGTCCGTCCTATTTTCTGTTGAGATCTTACCTGTGAAGTAATTGGACAGGGCGTCTCTCCAGGATCGTCCTCACTCTAATATTAATATTGTGTCTCCCTTATTCTTCCCACACTTAATGATATTGTCAGTGTGCATGATGCCAGTTACTTATAGGCAGAAATTAGATCAGTTCATGGTTTTCATTATTTATTGTGCTGACATACTCTTCAGTGCTGCTTGTCAAAGATATATAGCAGAGAGGTAGAGTTATCAACAAATATTTCTCAATTTTTTAAACCAGAGTTATATCTTCTTTCAGTTTCATCTTTTCAGGAGGAAGTAATCTTAGTCTAGACATCCTGCTGCCACAGCTATTATTCTTCAACCCTTGCAACATGTTATTAAATCTCCCCAGTGTTCCCTCTGGTGCATTCAAGCAATCATGGTGAACAGAACTCTAGCAGTGCCCTTAATTATCTTCTGTATAATTCTAAAATGGCCTTTCTAATTTTGTGTGCTATACCATCTTTCACATATCAAAATTGTTATCTTAATCAGGGTATCTACTACCTGTTATCTTCTGAGATTTGTAGATGTATACAAATATTTCTAACCCACCATTTGGGAAGTTTTTCCTTCCCAAAGGCACCGGCTCTCATTTCTCCATATTGAATCCTATTTCCCACTTTTGTGCCATGTAACTAGTCTATTAATATATTTCTGTAGCCTAGAACTTTCTTCCTCTCTGACAACACAATCCCTATTATTGGCTTAATTCTTATTCCAGTTCATTTATGTGGACACAAACAAATCAAGGACCTAATACTGAGCCCTGAACAGCCTCACTCCATACAACCTCTTGACCCTAGTTAATGATGAACTTTTCTGCCACTGAACTGATTTTTAATTCCAATTTGTCACTCGAGTCAGCGGGCTTCTATTTTCATGATAAATTTAAGAAAAGCCAGATTAAAAACTGTACATTCATCAAAAGCTCCTTGTTACTTTCTTAAAAACGTAAATTAAATATGAACTTCCATATAATTTTGTGCTGATTGCCTTTGGTTGAAGTGTGTCTCCCTCAATAGAATCGGTTCAACAACTTGCCCACTACTGATGTAGTGTAGAATGACCTGCAATATAGTTATAGAATGAACTTGATTCTGATTCTGGGTCACTAGATCCATCCCTTTACCCCGCACTGTGACTTTCTTTGCTGTTTTTTCAGGAGCCTAGGCAGTAGTTTACATGGATCTGGAAAGTGACCCATTTTCAAAAAATATCAGAACTCTTACTATTCAAGATTACTTATTATTTTCATTCGTCAGTACATGGGTGTAAGAGAGAACAAAATGATTGTTACTCTGGATCCGATGCAGCATTGTAAAAAAGACAAGAAGCATAAAGAATGCAATTAAAACACAATAAAAATGATAAAGTAGTGGTGGCTGGGAGAGTGGTAGGCTGGACTAATGCGTAGAGGTGCTGATCAGCCTGACAGCTTCCGAGAAGTTACTGTTTTTGAGTTTGGTGATCATGAGTTGGATACTGCATAGCCTCTTCCCTGATTGAAGTAGGACAAACCATCCTTAAGCAGGGTGGGTGGGATCCTTCATGATAGATCTACAAGGGTGTTGCCTGGATTGGGAAGCATGCCTTATGAGAATAGGTTGAGTGAACTCGGCCTTTTCTCCTTGGAGCAATGGAGGATGAGAGGTGACCTGATAGAGGTGTTCAAGCTAATGAGAGGCATCGATCATGTGGAGAGTCAAAGGCTTTTCCCCAGGACTGAAATGGCTAGCACGAGAGGGCATAGTTTTAAGGTGCTTGGAAGTAGGTACAGAGGAGATGTCAGGGGTAAGTTTTTTTTACTCAGAGAGTGGTGAGTGCGTGGAGTGGGCTGCTGGCAGCGGCGGTAGAGGCAAAAATGATAGGGTTTAAGAGACTCCTGGATGGCTACATGGAGCTTAGGAAAATAGAAGGCTATGGGTAAAGCCTAGGTAGTTCTAAGGTAGGGACGTTCAGCACAGCGTTGTGGGTCGAAGAGCCTGTATTCTGCTGTAGGTTTTCTATGTTTCTATATTACTGACTTTCTCAGGCACCTTTCTGTAACATGTCTCTCTCTATGCTCTCTCTGTTTCTCCTTGCTCTCTCTTTGCCTTTTCTCTCACCTCTCTTTCTCTGCCTTCCTTCCTTCTCCCTCCATACTCTCCCACTCTCTCTGTCCTCTCCCACTCTCTCTCTATTCCTCCTTCTCCCTCCATACTACCCCACTCTCTCTCTATCCTCTCCCACTCTCTTGCTATCCCTCCCTCTCTCTTCATACTCTCCCATTCTCTCTGTCCTCTATCTCCTTTTCTATCCCTCTCCACCTCTCTATTCCTCTCCCTCTCTCACTCCCTCTGTCCCTGTCTATCCCTCATCCTCATCTCTGTCCCTCATCCTCCCTATACCTCCCCTCTCCTTCTCCCTCTCCCTCTTTATCCCTATCCCACATATCAAGTTTGCTCAATCAATGGCAATTTTTGATTTAAGCATCATTCTTGTCACTCAAGCCCCTAATCTCAGTTGACTCTCTCAAAGAAGCACGGGGAGAGAGTATGAACTGTCCTTGTAAATCAGGTGAGATGTTAAGCTCCTGTTGTTCATCTCACATGAAAGTTGAATAGATTGTAAAACTATTTTGAAGAGCAGAGGCATCTTCCTCTCAAAATTTATCCTTCAAAAATTGTTCCAGTCCCAATAACAGATTATCTGGCCACTGATAATTTGGCAGGAATGTATGTATCCCTGCACAATTGTAGGGGTTATAGTCCAAAAGCACTTAATTAACTCAACAATATTTTGAGATATCCTAAATTCATGGAAGTTGCTAAAGTTTCTTCACGTTACACCACTAATTTTAGTTTGAGTGTGATTCAGTTGCTTTGATTAAAAAGGAAGGGGAAACCAGCGAATTGTCGACCTATTGGTCTAACGGCTGTTGTCAAAATATAATATTTAATTAACAGAGGACTGTCTAAACAGTTTGTAAATTTTGTTCTGATTAGAGAGAGTAAGCCTGGAAATGTAGAGGGCATGTCTTTCTAATGAATCTGATGCAAGACTAGAAGCTACAGACATCTAATTGAATGGTAGAACTCTAAAGGAAACTAAATGACCTAGGCCTGTTCCTAACTTAGCTGCTTAATTGGGAATCTTCTAATAGGCCTCAAAGTTAAACTGGATAAGAATAGAAAACATGTTTAATTTTGCCTATTCACATTGGAAAATGAAGTAATCAGGTAAATCATGAAAGCTGTTTAATATATATAACTTAGAGGAGAAAATAAATAATATGGTATCCTTTTCATAAACTAAGATAAGCAGAGAAATATAATCTATTATCCTCCTGATGCTCAATCTTCAGATAAGTCCATATCTTCACTCTTTGAAGTGGTTAAGATCACGTGAAACAAAATTCACTTAGATCTTTTCAACACCTATCATGGACTTTGTACTCCCAAAGTGCTCATAGATATGTTGGCAAACAAAACTTGATATTTACTCATATAAAGATTGAAACATTTTAAAGACTTAAGAAGGAAATCCTGGACTTTGGAAATTGAGATCATAGCTAGCAATTGAAACAAGAGATGTTCAAGAGTATCTTAGATAGGATTGTGCTTTCATAAAGGGTTAATTAGTAGCCCAGTAGTTAAGGGGCTTATTTTATCAAGAATGACACTTGGGTCTTAATTCTAAGCAAAAGAAACTCTTGTGTTTGCTTTGGAATTAAAAGGTATGACAGTAAGCAAACAATGCATAATATTTAAAGAATTGATGTATTTCAACTCTTAGTTACACAATTCACAACAAATGTATAACACTTTTAAAGCAGCTAAAACCAAGTGAGGAGATGATCCGGCCATGGCCAACAGAAAGGTAAAGACAGTATTATCTTAAAAGGAAAATCTTGAAATATTGATGACAGATGAAGAAGTCTCGAGATTGAAAATATTTCAGAATTTCACAAAAGGAAGAACGAGAAACTGAAAAAGAAAGAACTAGAATACAAAAGTCATCCAATGAGAAAGGGTATCAAAAAACTCAGCAAAAATGGCGGCTTCCTTACAGACTGGGAAAGGAGAAATCTCATAAGGTAATACGGAATTGGTAGAAAATTAAACAAATATCTCAAGATGCAGAAACCCTGCGAAGTATTGGTGGTAGAACTCGTGCTACTCACACTCCTCTTTACATCGGCAGCACAGCAATGGAAGCTGTGAGCAGTTTCAAAATCCTGGGAGTGAACATCTCACAAAACCTCTCACAGTCTCAGAACATGCTCTACACAATCAGGAAAGCTCAACAACGCCTCTACTTTCTGAGGAGACCAACAAGAACTGGACTATGCTCATCTGTACTCAAATCGATCTATAGATCCTCAGTAGAAAGTATCCTAACAAATTGCATCATTGCATGGTATGGAAATGCTCTGCGGAGGACGGGCTGGTAGTCAAACCTTTCCAATGTAACACTGGCACCAGCCTACCTGCTATCAAGGACATACTGTATATACAGAAAGGTACCGAAAAAGGGCCAGTAACATCATGAAGCATACCACCTACCATGCTCATGGACTGGTCGTCCCACTTCCATCAGGGAGGAGGCTATGTAGCATCCACGCCAGGACCACCAGACTCAAAAAGAAGATACTATTCCCAAGAAGTACGGCTGATCAACACTTCCACCCACTAACCCACCCCTCCAAGCCCCAACCACCACTACTTTATCATTTCCTGTCAGTCACCTTATGGACAGACACTGCTGTCACTTTATGGACATACAATCAATCTATGTATGTAAACTATCTTATGTATTTATATTTATTGTGCTTTTTATTATTACGTTATCTTACTGTTTTTGTGTCACATTGGACTAGCTTGATGTCAAGTACTAAATTCTAGAACTAAATGATAGCAGGACACTCAACATAACTGGATTTGGCAGGGAGCTTTGGTTTAAGAAACAAATATGTTGTTTTTTTGAGATTATAAGTAGTGGAAAGGATGAGGGTAGACTTGTAGATAAGTTATATATAGATTTTCAGGAAGTCTTTGATAAGGTGTCACTTGAGGTAATGAAACAAAATTGGAAAAATGAGGTGTTGTGGATCATTTTCTGGTGTGGATTTAGATTTGGTTAATGGACAGAAAATATAGCAGGATTAGACGATCATTTTCAGGTTTGTACACTGTGACTACTTTGGTACCACAGGAATCATTGCTTGGGCCCTCACTTTCCACTATCTATATTAATAATTTTAATGAGTGAGGAAGTTTAATGCATCTAAATTTTCTGATGATATTGTAGTGCAAAGCAGCGTTGGTTGTGAGGAGGATGGCTCCAGGATACACGTAAAGTGAAGAAAACAAACTGCTGGAAGAATTCACTGTCCTGACAAAGGGTCTTGGCCCGAAACGTTGACAGTGCTTCTCCCTATAGATGCTGCCTGGCCTGCTGCGTTCCACCAGCATTTTGTGTGTGTTGTTGTTTGAATTTCCAGCATCTACAGATTTCCTCGTGTTTGCTGGAAAAATTCAGTGGGTCAGACAGCATCCAAGGAGGTCAGCATTTTGGGTTGAAACTCTATATCAGGACAGAGTATGTTGAGGGAAGATAGCCAGTATAAAGAGGTAAGGCAGGAGCTGCCAGGTGATAGTGGCTCTAGGTGAAGTGGCAGATGGAACCAGATGTGGGAAGGAATAGGGAAGGTAGAGAGAAAAATAAGTGGGTAAGTGTGGAATGATAGACAGAATCATTTAGGGTTGCAAATCTAGGTAATGAGTATAAGTGGAGGGTGTTGGAGGTTATGGAAAAAGAAAAGATGAACAGAGGCTATGGGTAGACCAGCAGGAGTGAGAAAGGAACACGGGGGGGTGTGGGTTACATGAAAATAGAAAATACAATGTTCATACAACTGGGGTGTAGGCTACCCAGGTGGAATAAGAAATTTTGTTCTTCTAATTTGCTTTTGACTTCACTCTAGCAATGGAGAAGATCAAGAACATGCAAGCTGCTGAGGAAGTGGGAAGGGAGTTGAAATGATGTGCCACCAGAAGTTCAAGATGTCTGTTGTGTACTGAGCACAGTTGACTGCAAAATAGTTGCTTAGTCCATGCTTAGTTTTGCTGATGTCAAGGAGACCACAGTGCTAGGACAGAATGCAATAAATGAGGATAGAGGAGGTGCCCCTGAATCTCTGCTTCAACTGGAAGGGTTGTTTAAAGTCCCTAAGAGGTTTTGAGGAAGAAGATAAAAGATGGGGAGAGAGGAAGACATGATTGGTATGACTGAGATCTCATGGCAGCTGGTGAACATGATACCTGAAAGAGGTGGCTGGTTGGGGAGGGGGGGAGGAGGTGGAGGGAAATTAATGAAATTATATCTCTGCTCTGTCTTGTCATGATTAAAACAGACATCCAAAAAATGGAGAAGATGCAATGAGGGTTCCTTCAGTTACAATAGTGGGGAAGCTGCATTTCCTGTAGAACAAAGGTATTTCAAGAAGATTGGAACAGAAAGCCTCACCTTCAGAACAGATGTGGGAGAGTTGAAGAAACTGACAAGGGGGATGGCATCATTACAGAGACAGGATGAGGAGAGCTGTTGTTATGGTAGCTGTGGCAATTAGTGCGTTCATACAGATATCGATCGATATTTTGCCTCCTGAGCTGGAGACAGAGATCCAGAAAAACGAGAGAACACGAGATTCTGGAAGTAAGACATTAAGACCATAAAACATAGGAGCAGAATTAGGGTGTTCGGCTCATCGAGAAGCTCCATAATTCCATCATTGCCGATTTATAATCCCTCTCAGTAGCATTCTTCCGTCATCTCCACATAATCTTTGACACTCTGACTAATGGAGAATCTATCAACCTCTTTAAATACACTCAGTAACTTCCCTCCACAGCCGTCTGTGGCAATGACTTCTGCAGAATTCACCACCCTTTGACTAAAGAAATTCCTCCTCATCTCTGTTCAAAATGGAAGTCCCTCTATTCTGAGGTGTACCCTCTGGTTCTAGACTCGCCCACTATCAGAAATGTCCACTCTGTCCTGGTCTTTCAATATTCAATAGGTCTCAATAAGATTCCCTCCCCCTCCCCCCGACCATCACCATTCTGCTAAACTCCAGTGACTACAGGTCCAGAGCCATCAAATGCTCCTCATGCATTAGCCCTTTCATCCTCAGAACAATTCTCGTGAATGTCACTGGACCCTCTACAATGCCGGAACATCTTTTAGGTAAGGGGTCCAAACTGCTCACAATACTCCAAGTGTGGTTTGACAAATGCCTTACAAATCCTCAGCATTACATTCTTGCTCTTATATTCTAGTTCTCTCAAAATGAATGCTAACATTGTAGTTGCCATCCTTACCAGCAACTTAACCTGCGTGCTAACCTTTAGGGTATCCTGCACAAAGGCTCCGAAGTCCTTTGTACCTCTGAATTTTTAATTTTCTCCCCGTTTTGGAAGTAGTCTAATCTTTCCGCTAAAATGCTTGGCCATGCACTTCCCGACACTGTATTCCATATATGTCAAACTCAAGGCCCGCGGGCCAAATCCGGCCCGCGGTGGAATTATCTTTGGCCCGCGAGATAATATCTAATTACTATTAAAGCTGGCCCCAGTAATCGAAGCGCCTATGGCGTATGATATGGCTAATGCTGAGTTTATTCAGGTACCAGGTTTACGACACTATGAAACGAAACACCACGACAAATACAAGCATCTGGACAAGAAACAGAAGCTCCAGAAGGTAGAAGAGTTGAAAAGAAGTCTGGCTTCACAGCAGGCTATGTTCACAAAAGCCAAAACACAAAGTGAGGTTGCTGTAAAGGCTAGTTTTATTGTGGCAGCAGAGATTGCTAAATCAGCCCGGCCCTTTACCGAGGGAGAGTTTCTGAAGAGCTGCATGATGAAGGTGTGTGACGTCGTGTGTCCAGACAAAAAGCAGATGTTGGCTAATGTAAGCCTGAGGAGAAATACGGTTGCTGATCGCGTTTGTGAGATAGCCACTGATTTAAGAACACAGTTGATTGAAAGAAGCAAAGACTTTATTGCATACTCGCTTGCTGTGGATGAAAGTGCTGATATGACGGACACTGCACAGCTGGCTATCTTCATCCGAGGAGTGGACTCCAATTTGTGCGTTACAGAGGAAATATTGAACATTAAATCGATGCACGGGACAACGTTAGGTCTACATTTGTGTTTGCTAATGCTTGATTTCAAACGGTTTATTAATGGAAAAGGTATGGCTCCCAAAACAATCTTAGCCGAAATAGCATCGTTTCTTTCTCGTTGCCTACTTTCTTGTAATTTACGACTGTAAGTTAATACCAATCATAAAAAGAATGCTTGCTAGGCAATCTGCTTCACAAAAAACGAAATTCGTAAAGTGAAACAATTTTAGATATAGCAGAGACTGAGACACATGAGAGCAGGTTGAAAAAATGAAGGCAACGAAAGCTGTGGGAGCACGAGCGTGCACAACTGATCCGGCCTGCATGAAGTCGCATTTTTCTCAATCCGGCCCGTGACCTAAAATGAGTTTGACACCCCTGCTTGTATTCCATCTGACACTTCTTTGCCCATTCTCCCAATCTGTTTTTAGTCCTTCTGCAAACACTGTTTCCTCAATACTACCTACACCCTACTTATCTTTGTATCATCCGCAAACTTGGCCACAAAGCCATCAATTCCTTCATCCAAATTATTGACGTATAACATGAGAAAAGCGGTCCCAATAATGACCTCTGCAGAGCACCAGCAATCACTAGTAATGTTCCCTCTAACATTTGTGCGTGTGTGCGCACACTTTTCTTTGCTACTAGCGCACAAAAAGTTTGTCACCTTCTACCTCATTGGCATGTTAAGTATATTTCACGATAGTACACAATCATATTTCCTTTTCTGTTTTCTGATGCGGAAAGTGTTGACAATGTGGAGTTTGTGATGATTTGTCTGCAGATTTTAGAACTGTTTTGTTGAAGCTTTTTTATTGAAGAAATTATGGATTCACAATGTCAAATTCCAAAGAAGCAAAGGACATGAAGTGCAAAGAAACTGCTAGTTTATTTAAAGTGGAATGGATTAATGAAACAGTAGAAACTTCTACCATGAGTCAGGAACGTGCAGCTACGAGAAATATTTACTATACTTACTATACTTAGTAAATATAATACTATATTTACTATATAGAAACTGGTATTACCTGTGTGTATTGTCATAGTGCAAAAGTTGCTGGAGAGTTTGCAAGTGGGAAGAAGTGGAGTGATATTTGGAAACTTGAAGTTTTAAAAGTGTCATTTAGCAAGCTCATCACATGTGGACAAGGCGCAAAAGCTCCAGCGAGAAAATCCTTGAATACCCACTACAGGTCTGCTATGTATCTTTTGTGAGAGTGCAGATGAACAAGAGTGAAAATAATCAAACCCAGAGGAGATCAAAGTTCTTATTGGCAGTGTTTTGCTAGGTGTTAAAATGAACACCTCTATATATAAAGTTCAGTGTGCACACATTGTTGTCACTGGGCAAAAAGTTGCACAGCACAGGATTTCTGTGCACACTTGTCTTTACAAGTTAGAGGGAACATTGGTCACTGGCAGCCAAGCAGCAAAGGCCCCCTTTATTCCCACTCTTTGCCTCTTGACAATCAGCCAATCGTCTATCTATGCTAGTATCTGTCCTGTAATACCATGGGCTGTCTTGCTAAGCAACCTCATGTGCAGCACCTTCTCAAAGGCCTTCTGAAATAAACAAAATCTATTGACTCTCCTTTGTCTAGCCCGCCTGTTATTTCCTCAAAGAATTCCAACAGATTTGTCAAACAAAATTTCCTCTTAAGGAAACCATGCTGACTTTGGCCTATTTTATCATGTGCCTCCAAGTACCCCCAAAGCCTCATCCTTAATAATGGATTCCAACATCTTTCCAACCATGAAAGTCAGGCTAATTGACATATAATTTCCTTTCATCTGCCTCCCTCCCTTCTTGAAGGGTGGAGTGACACTTACAATTTTCCAGTCCTCTGGAACCTTTCCAGAATCCAGTGATCCTTGAAATCTCATTACTAATGCCTCCATAATCTCTTCAGCTACCTCTTTCAGAACCTTGAGGTGTAGTCCATCTGGTCCAGGTGCCTTATATCCCTTCAGATCTTTCAGCTTCCCAAGCACTTTCTCCTTAGGAATGACAACTATGCTAACATCTGCCCGTGACACTTGAAATTCTGGCATACTACAAGTGTCTTCCACATCAAGCCTGATGCAAAATACTTAAGTTCATCCGCCATTTCTTTGTCTCCCATTACTACGTCTCCAGTGACATTTTCCAGTGGTCCGATATCCAGTCTTGCCTCTTTTTCACTCTTTATATATCTGAAAAAAACTTTTAGTGACTCTTTTATATTATTGGCTAGCATACCTTTCATCATTTCTCTCCTTATGGCTTTCTTAGTTCTATTCTGTTGGTTTTTAAAAGCTTCACAATCCTCTAACTTCCCACTATTTTTTTGTTACATTAAAGCCCTCTCTTTTCATTTTATGCTGTCTTGGACTTACCTTGTTAGCCATGGTTGCCGGTTGCCTCATCCTCGCTTTAGAATACTTCTTCTTTGGGATGTATCTATCTTGCACCTTGCAAATTGCCCCCAGAAGTTCTAGCCATTGCTGTTCTGCCATCATCCCAGCTAGTGACCCCTTCCAATCAACCTTGGCCAGTTCCTCTCTCATGCCTCTGTAATTCCCTTTACTGCATTGTAATAGTAATAAATCTAACTTTATCTTTTCCCCTCAAACTACAAGGTGAATTCTATCATATGATCACTATCTCCTCAAAGTTCCTTTACCTTAAATTGTCTAAGCAAGTCTGGTTCATTACACAACAATGACAAGCTGCTCTAAAAAGCCATCTCGTAGGCATTCTACAAATTCCCTCTTTTGGGATCCAGAACCACCTTGTTTTTTCCAATCTACCTGCGTATTGAAATCCCCCTTTACTATTGTAAAATTGACCTTTTTATATGCCTTTTCCATCTCCCGTTGTACTTTATATCCCACATCCTGGCCACGGTTCAGTGGCTTGTATATAACTCCCATCAGGATCTTTTTACCCTACATCTTCTGATCCTATGTCATCCTCTTTCTAATGATTTGATTTAATTTTTTACCAACATTCCACCCCATCCCCTCCATCTAGCTACCTGTTCTTTCAATATAGATGCTGGAAATCTTAAGCCACATACAAAAGAAAATACTGAGGAATTCAGCGAGTCAAGCAGCATCTGTAAAGGAATAAACAATCGACATTTCTGGCTGTTTATGATATCCAGATGAAAAGTCTCAGTCTGAAACATCAGTTGTTTATTTCCCTCTATAAATGCTGCATGATTTGCTGAGTTCCTCCAACATTTTGTGTGTGTTGGAGAGAAGTATCGAAGTGTCCAAGTGAATTTGAGAGCAAGATGGAAGTTAGTACCAAAATCTGGTTAAACTGACAATTAAAAAAGCAGAGGAGAAAGTAGGTATTTTTTAAATGATGGAAGATTGAAAAGTGTTGGTGTTCAGAGGGAGCTGGGAGCTTGCTCATGTTCATGATTCACTGCATGTTAATTTGTGGGTACCGCAAACTATTTGGAAAACAAATAGTTTATTGCAGAAGGATTTGAATACAAGGGGAAGTATGTTTTAGTCAAATTATGTGGAGCCTTGATTAAACTGCGGGGTGGTGTACAAGCCTGATTTCCTTTCTGGAGGAAGGATATACTTGCAATGTAGAGGGTGATGCCTGATGTTGATAGACTAAACAGACTGGGCATATACGCTGTTGATTGCAGAATGTGAGAGGTGATATCACTGGATGTAGAGATAACATTTTCCTTAACTGATGTGTGCAGAATCAGGATTCAATCTCAGAAAGGGGTGATTATTCACTACTGGGACGAGAAAAGATTACTTCAAGCATAGTGTTGTGAATGTTTGAAATTCAAGGCCCCAAGAGCACTGTGTAGACTCAGAGGCTAAGTCTGTTTAAGACAGACTGATAGAATTCGCATAATCATAGAACTGAGGGATATTGGGTTAATACAGGAAAGTGATGCCAAAGTAAAAGATAATCTCACTGAATGATAGAGCAAGCTTTGAATGACCTTTTCTGGCTCTATTTCTTGTGCTCATATGTTTGGAAGGCCGACATTGAAGAAATATCCTATCTCCCTACTACAGTTGGAGCAGAATACAGAGGTAGAGAGCTGCAAGGTCCTGGATGGATTTCAAAATTAGGCAAGAAGTTTAAAAAAATGTGGGGAATGGCTTGTTTTCTTTGTTAATTTGGGATTTGATTAGTTCATTAGAAGGTTGCATTACTGTTTAATTGTAATGTACAGTTTGAAACTATAACTTTGGAGCCATTTTTTATTAATTTATGAGAAATATGCTCATCGGACACTTTTCAGAATGTATTTTTATACTATGTTACATGTCTTCTACACCTCAAACCAGAAACCATGTGTTTTTTTTTGTACATGTGATTCAATAATATATTACTGCAGTACTCATGAACAAAATTATTCAGCTTGAATTATTTTCAATATACAGAATTTCTGGAAAGCATTGCTACGATTTACGAAGATCTCCATCTGGGAAAGAGTCCAAATACTGTGATTGTGCCAACTTCAATTGAACAATCACAGTCACCTCTTGATTCACCAACTCAAGAGGGTGTTGATGCATCCCAGTTTTATGACTGTTTGGAAACACTCTGTGATAGGTATAAGCACAGGTAAATATTAT
The DNA here is from genome assembly GCF_048418815.1 of Hemitrygon akajei. NCBI lineage: Eukaryota > Metazoa > Chordata > Chondrichthyes > Myliobatiformes > Dasyatidae > Hemitrygon > Hemitrygon akajei. The sequence continues at coordinate 161,845,051 of NC_133129.1, read as the reverse complement.
CTTTCTAATAATTTTTTGTGACTGTTGCATATACTTATTCAATTATTTAAATCATAGTTATCCAGCTATCAAACATTTTTTCTTTTTTATTGTCACAAGCATTTACATTGGCCTCCAAGAATCTCAAACTGATTTATACTTGGTCATTATTTGTGGCTGAACCAGTAGAGCAGATTGTCTGAATTGTTTTTTAGTTGTAATTCTCTGGTCATGTTACTTCCTTCAAAATTCACATGCAACATCCAGGACTGTGCAAGCAGTATTGAATAATCAGGAATATTGAGAAAAAATTTGCAAAATTACAACGCAGGGCCAATCTCACAATAGTCCCAAACTCACTATTCCTTTTGATACAAATTCTAATTTTTTTTTACTTTTCCAGTCTATTGTCTTCTTTGAAATGGTTTAATGCCCTAACTATTTCACTCATTGTATAAGTTTGTCTCTAAATTCTCTCGTGTTCCCCCAATAGCAGCAAGGACACTGAGCAGCAGAACAGTAGGCAGATCTTGGGAAGGTGTAAAAAAAATAGGGTTGTCGCCATGGGTGATTTCAACTTCCCTAATATTGATTGGCACCTCCTTAGTGCAAAGGATTAAATGAGGCAGAATTTGTTAGATGTGTCAGAAAGGTTTTCCTGACACAAGATGTAGACAAGCCAGTGAGCAGAGAGGCCATAGTGAATCTAGTGCTCAGCAATGAACCTGGTGAGGTGACAGATCTCTCGGTGGACAAACATTTTGGAGACAACTCCTGACATTTAGCATACCTCTGGACAAGCACGGTATAGGACAGTGTTTAATTGGGGGGAGGGGACTCATTACAATGCTATTAGGCAGGAACTTGGGAGTGTTTTCAGGGAAATATACAACAGAAATATGGAGGTTGTTTAGGGAAGATTTCCACAGAGGCTTCTCCGATTGAGGCAGGGGAAGGATGGTAGGGTTCAGGAACTATGGTTGACGAGAGAGGTGGAACATTTAGTCAAGAGGAAGAAAGAAGCATAAGGTTTAGGAAGTAAAGATCAGACCGGGTTTAAGGTTTAGGAAGTAAAGATTAGACCGGGTTTAAGGTTTAGGAAGTAAGTATCAGACAGGGTTTAAGGTGTAGGAAGTAAAGATTAGACAGGGTTTAAGGTTTAGGAAGTAAGGATCAGACCGGGTTTAAGGTTTAGGAAGTAAAGATCAGACAGGGTTTAAGGCGTAGGAAGTAAAGATCAGACCGGGTTTAAGGTTTAGGAAGTAAAGATCAGACAGGCTTTTAGAGTTGTAGAGTAGCCAGGAAGCTTAAGAGAAGGCTTTGGCAAGTAGGGTTAGGGAAAATGCCAAGACATTAAGAACAGAAGGATGATGAGAGTGAGGGTAGGACCAGTCAGGGATAAAAGAGGGAACATGTGCCTGGAGTCGGAGGAGGAGGGGAGGTCCATAATGAATACACTGCTTCAGTATTACATAGTGAGAGGGATCTGTGGTCTGCATAGAACAGGCTAATGTGCTGGAACATGTCAAGGTTAAGAAAGAGACTATGTTCGAACTTTTGAAAGCCATTATATAGATAGAACCCTAGGCCTGGCAGGATACACCTCAGGTTACTACAGAAAGTAAGGGAAGAAATTGCTCTGCCATTGATTTTTGTGTCCTCACTGGCCACAGGAGCGGTACCAGAAAATTGGAGGATAGCAAATGTTTAGTAACAAGATGCAAGCTGTTAACTTAATAAGACTAAGTTCTACCTCCTTTTGCTTCAGAAAATCTTTTAATGGAGTTCACTGAAATTAATATTTTGTGAAAACGGTCATAGACAATTTTGTTTGCCTTAAATTACTGCATCATTATGAACGGAGCTTTTGTTACCAAGATCCTCTTTCTAAATCAGGATGTTATCTGCTCAAACTGACACAATGAAACCTTTTTGTTGAACTATACATTCTGTGGTAAAGCAGAACCGGTTTTAGCTCTGGATTTACACTGCTAGGTTTTGTGTTAAAATTCAATTTGACCCAGACTGATTCTAACTTGAATTAAGAAATTTAAGCAGTTTATTCAGAATGAAAGCAGTCTATGTTAAATCATTTAAAACACTACAATTCTTCTTCTAAACATAATAGGTTTCTTAGTATTGTGCAGAATAAAGAATGAAACCATTGGCTACATTTTATGCCACTTCTAAATAACCAGATGACTTAAAGGATAACTGTTGTTTCAGCAATGATAGTAATCCTAGAGAAAAATGTTTAGTCTAATTCTCCAGGTTTCCCATTACATAGGCCTATTCCTTTCAAAAGATAACATTTAGATAAGTCAAATGAATACCTTTATTTTCTAAAAAGACTTTTAGTGTGCCATAGCTTTCTGCACTGAACCTCCTTATAACAAAATTCCTTAATAACACATTCTGTATGCTTAGGATAAATTTTGGCAGTGAAATATTTCTAGTAGAGTTCAAAGAATTCAATTTATGTAAATTCAAAGAATGGGAGACATTGTTACAATTTAAGCATCAGGTGATGCAAAGCACTACTGATTTGGGGTTAATGTACCATTTCTACATATTTATGATATCTTACACCACTTGCATTACAACTTTAGGCTTTTAACTATGATATTTGATAAAGTTATACATTTTAAAGGAATATGCTATGCTCCAATTTATTTAATTAAATACAAATGAGAACTTATGAACCACAATGTATTTACTTTGACAGTTACCCACCGACTTCATACCTTGAGCAGATCCTCCACAAAGTGGATCAAGTGACGTTCTTTGGATTTCTGATGGCCATTGTAAAGCATGAGGGAATCAACTGCAAATTGGGTAGGTACTAATTAAGAGGAAAGCTACACCTTTGGAGTTCTGGAATTTAAAATAAAGGTTTAGAAGCTGTGCAATACATGTGATGTAAATTTGCCAAGCATATCAAAGAACCACATATTCAGATATCTCAACAATAATTCTAGTGAGAAGCTCTAGATGAGACCCATTTGACTTTTTTTGGGAATTGCTAATCAGCTGAAGGCATTAGACAATTCCTTAGTTAAATATTAAAGTTAAACATTGTGTAATATATCCTGATATTTTTCATTTTATTACCCTTAATTGTATATACAGTGGGTAATTGGTTAATTGGGGCAGCCACCTATTTGGGACAGCTAAAAAACAAAAATTAATCAAGAAAATAGCTGGGATTCCCTTCATTTATTTGGAACAATATGCCGCTTAATTGGGAAAGGGGACTGCTGCTGAATAGTTTCTAACTAGTGTCAGCTGCATATATACATGTTCATTAGACACTATACCGTACTTAGAGTGAACAGTTTTTAAATAGTATCAGTTGCATGTGTTAATGTTTCAAAAGCAGTGATTCTTGTCACTGATAGTTGGTAATAAATAAGCAGTGAGACAATTCAGAACCATTTGGTCCACTGCAGTTTCAAGCATTCAGGCTTGGTGATGCTAGAAACAGCCGGGAGTGAAAATGTAACGATTTCACTGCTTCAACAAGTTAGAAGCTATGAAGAATTTGTAGGTATCGACAATCATCATCGATGTTTCAATGAAAATGAAGATTTGGACAATGCAATTGTCGAAAACATTGTATGAAGGCAGTCCATTATTTGCCTTAGGTATCTGAGCTGATTTTGTTCATTTACAGTCAATCAAAAGAACGTGCCAGCATACAGTGGATTAATTCCACTCATAGACAGTTTTATAGTACTATGTATTATTATTGGTAGTGTTCTAATTTGTTCTGTATTTCACTTTAATGCATAATTTGTTACTCAGTTAAATGCTAGTTTGTCTTTCTTGTACCTTTGTAACTATTTCCATGAAACTTCGGCTAATTGGAACAGCCATTTAATTAGGTCAAAATGTACTGGTCCCAATTAACCAGAATCCATTGTATTTAGTAAATCTAAAAATATGCTGCAATAATTCACCAGTGAATGTTGCCAACTAATTAAATGTTTCATAAGCCAATATGATTTGTATGCATTGACCTGACCTGCTAAGTTTGTCCAGCATTTTGTGTGTGCTAAGTGAAGTTTTATTTTGTTTTTAATTAATATTAATCCTTCACCAATAATTTTTCAGTTTTTGGCTTTATAAATATTTTTCAACTACTGTATTGAACTGTTGCTAATTATCGTAAACATTTGGAAACCGTGCGAATGGCCTTTTGTCAGCAGTTCATGGAATGGCTGCAGCAGCAAATCCAGTAGTACATCGGAAGCCATGTGATTGTAAAAGATAGTTCAAACTCAGGCATTCCTTCAGGGACAAATGGAAGGCGTGAGCCAGGTCCTATACCCAAATTTCCAACTTACCTGAGAAAACCGAGGGTGAAAATCAATGAGAAAAACACAGATGTACTAAATATGAAATAAATATATAAAGTGCTGGCACTACTCAAATTAGGTTCCATCTGTGGAATGAGAACAGAGTTAATGTACCAGGTTAATGTCCCTTCAGTTAACTACCTGAGACATTAATTCTCTTCCCAGATGTGAGCGTTGGGAAAGAATGAAAGAGCTGGCATGAATTCTGTGGTCGTGCATTTTCTCTTTGTGTACTTTCTGTGATTCTGAAACAAAGAGAAAGTGCCAGAAAGTATTTGTGCTGTGAGGTTCATTATAAATATTCCGAGTTGGGACCTTTCTCCAGAACTGATGAGAACTGTCTCTTCTGAAATTCTTCAGTTCCTACAAATGCTGAATTGAAGAATAGAAAGGAAATCAATTCCTGATCTGGTTGCTTCAACTTTCACTGCTGTGGCTTTGAATATGCCCTTCACAATAATTGAACATACAGAGACTGAAGCTGGCATTTTCTGGCAGTGGCTTCAAAGCTGCTTGCTTTGTGCTAAACGTCCTGCCTGGCAACATCTCAAACTGTTATGTCTCAACCTACATGATAAAAATCAGGTTACAAAATGCACAAAGGCAGTCCCTGGGGTACGCATGGGTTCAGTTCCTGAGAACTATCTGTAAGTTGATTTCTCCATAAGTTAGATATGTCCATTTTCTCCAGCTATCCATCTCATATTGCCCTTCATACATATGCTATAACTTTTCCATTTCATCAATATTTACCATAAGTACAGTAGCACTCCCCGTAATTAATCTTTTTTTTTATTAGTTTTTTTTACATTTTCTACATAGCTACAGATAAAAGAAAACCCCGGATCAAAATGAAGAACATTGATACAGTGCAAAAATAAACATACAATAATAATATGATACAAAGAAAGATAATTGAGAAAGCACCCAAATTGAAGACATGTAATATTAGTATCCTCCCCAAGCCCCGCAACAAAAAAAAACTCCAGACCAACCACAACACAATATAGAGAATATAAATCAGGACAATCAAACCCCCAAAACTGTAAATACACTTAGCAACAGAAGATATTAATGCCTACTACAAAAAAAAAGAGCTGAAAGCAAGGGACCAAAAAAAACCCTAGTTAAGAGGAAGGTTATGAAAGTACTCAATAAAAGGTCCCCAGACCTTATGGAACTTTAAATCCGAATTAAGGACTGAATAATGAATTTTTTCAAGGTCTAAGCAGGCTATAATATCATTAAGCCATTGAGCATGTGTGGGCGGGGCAACATCTCTCCATCTAAGGAGGATTAAACATCTAGCCAGGAGAGAGGCAAAAGATAATATTCGACACTTAGTCGAACTCAGACGTAAATCTGTCTCACCCCAGAAACCGAACAAAGCAATTAAAGGGTTAGGTTCTAGGTGGTGATTCAGAATATACGATAACGTTATGAAGACATCTTTCCAAAATTTCTCCAAGCTAGGACAAAACCAGTACATATGAATGAGAGAGGCCTCGCCCCTTTTGCATTTATCACAAAGCGGACTGATGTTAGGGTAAAATCGAGATAATTTAGATTTAGACATATGGGCTCTATGAACAATCTTAAACTGTAAAAGGCAACGGCGAGCACAAAGAGAGGTTGAATTAACCGATTTGAGAATCAAGTCCCAAGTCTCATCGGATAAAGAGGTATTTAAATCATGCTCCCATGCCATTTTAATTTTATCCACAGGGGCACGTCATAGGGCTGCTAATTTATCACGAATAAATGATATTAAACCTTTACCTAGTGGATTAATAGAAAGAAATAAGTCCATAACGTTTTTCTCAGGCATTTCAGGGAAGTTAGGGATTAAAGGAGTAATAAAGTGTCTAATTTGGAGATATCTAAAAAAATGAGCATTAGGCAGATTGAACAGCAGAGAGCTGTTGAAAAGAGGTGAAGCGATTATCAATAAAAAGATCTTCAAAATGTCTAATGCTCTTCCTATACCAATCATGGAAGGCTGAGTCATACGTAGTAGGTAAAAAAAAGGTGATTATGTAAGATAGGGCTAGAAAAGGAAAAACCATGGAAACCATAAAATTTCCTAAACTGAGCCCATATACGCAAAGTGTGTCTGACAAGAGGATTAACTATTAATCTGGACAAACTACTAGGGAGTACAGAGCCGAGAAGTGCAGAGATAGATAATTCTTTAGTGGAGCTCAACTCCATTGCCACCCAATTAGGGCACTCAGGTTGGCCATGGAAAAAAGACCAAAAGGAAGCACAACGTATATTGGCTGCCCAATAATATAAACGAAAGTTAGGTAAAGCCATGCCACCCTCTTTTTTAGATTTTTGGAGATAAACTTTGTTAATTCTAGAGCGCTTATTCTTCCACAGATATGACAAAATAATAGAGTCTAAGGAATCAAAAAAAGATTTAGGAATAAAAATTGGGATTGATTGAAATAAATATAAAAGTTTAGGGAGAACATACATTTTAACAACATTAATACGACCTACCAAACACATAGATAGAGGTGACCATTGTAACAGACTCTGTTTAATAGTATATGAAAGATTGGCAAAATTTTCATGAAAGAGATCTTTAAACTTCCTTGTGACTGTAATCCCAAGATAAGTAAATTGATTGTGGACTACTTTAAAAGGGAGATCACGAAATGTTAATTCTTGTGCTTCTTTATTAATTGGGAAAAGTTCGCTCTTATGTAAATTAAGTTTATATCCAGAGAACTGGCTAAACTGGTCAAGAAGTGAAAACATTGGAGGTAAGGATGTAGACGGATTTGAAAGAAAAAGTAATAAGTCATCAGCATAAAGAGAAACTTTATGCTCAACACCCCCTCTCCAAATCCCGGTCAGTTCAGAACAATTTCGAAAAGCTATCACCAAAGGTTCTATAGCCAAATCAAAGAGAAAGGGACTTAAAGGGCATCCCTGATGGGTGCCACGTTTGAGGTTAAATAACTGGGATTTCTGAGAATTAGTTAAAACAGAGGCAGTAGGACACAAATACAGCAATTTGATCCAAGAGATAAAACTTTGACCGAAGTCAAATTTTTCTAAAACTGCAAAAAGGTAGTTCCACTCTATACGATCAAATGCTTTCTCCGCATCAAGGGAAATAACACATTCAGGAATCCCAGTTGGAGGTGAATATAAAATGTTAAATGAACGCCGAATGTTAAAAAAAGGAAGATGGTTTTTAATAAAACCAGTTTGATCATCAGAAATAATAGAAGGGATAACAGTTTCTAATCTATAAGCCAAAACTTTGCCCAAGATTTTAATATCAACATTAAGCAATGAAATCGGCCTATACGAGGAACACTCTGTTGGGTCTTTACCCTTTTTTAATAAAAGAATAATAGAAGCCTAATTAAAAGAGGGTGGCAATTTGCCGTAGTTAAACAAGTCAGATAATACTGAAAGTAACTGAGGGGAGAGAAGTGAAGAGAATGATTTATAAAATTCTACGGAGAACCCATCAGGTCCAGGAGATTTCCCTGAGAAAAATGCAGAAATTGCAGAAGATATTTCATCTGATGATATAGGCGCATTAAGTTTGGCTTTAAAATCACATGAAAGCGAAGGAATATTCAGATTATTTAAAAAATGATCGATAGAGATATTGTCATTCAAAGATTCGGAGGAATAAAGTCGAGAATAGAAATTTTTAAATGCGTCATTGATTTCTAAGTGATCCGATGTAAGGTCTCCATTCTCCTTCCGGATCTTTGTAATATGTTGTTTGGCTTTGGAACGCCTCAGCTGATTGGCTAGAAATTTACCAGATTTGTCACCATGAATATAAAAACGACTCTTACTTTCAAGAAGTTGGCGTTCGACAGGTTGAGTGGACAGAAGATTAAATTTAGTTTGAAGTTCTACACGTTTCTTGTATAGTTCAGGATTCTTAGTTTGAGCATACAGTTGATCCAATTCTTTAATCTGATTAATGAGGTCTAATCGATCTGCACAGGACTTTCTATTAAGATTTGCTGTATGGGAGATTATTTGACCCCTCAGATATGCTTTCATGGCATCCCAGACAATCTGGGATGACACTTCAGGTGATGTATTGGTGTTAAAATAAAAGGTTATCTGATCCTTGATAAATTTTAGAAAATCATCATCCGATAGTAAAGTCGAGTCAAACCGCCAGTGTTTATTCCTCTGAGGAAGGCCAGGAAAATTTAAAGACAGAGTAATTGGGGCATGGTCAGAGATTAGTATACTCTGATAATCACAAGAATAGACAAATGGAATGAGTTGATTGTCGAGTAAAAAGTAGTCAATTCTAGTAAAGGTATGGTGAACATGTGAAAAAAAAAGAATAATCTCTCTCAGTAGGATGAAGGAAATGCCATATATCAGAGATACCATAATTAGAGAGAAACGATTGAATAGCTGAGGCAGATTTAGTAGGTGGTCTAGTAACAGAGGACGATCGATCCAAACTAGGATCTAACCAACAATTGAAATCACCACCCAGTATAAGAGAGTATGAGTTTAAGTCTGGTAGCGAGGAGAAAAAACATTCAAAAAAATTAACATCATCAAAATTGGGGGCATACAGGTTTGCTAGTACAACTTTAGTATTACATAGTTTACCAGAAACAATAACAAAATGGCCATTTGTATCAGATATCTTATTATGGAGTTCAAAAGGAATATTTGAGTTAATAAGGATGGAGACCCCCCCTAGCTTTGGCAGCAAAGGATGAATGAAAATGCTGACCCGCCCACTTTGACAAAAGCCTGGAGTTATCAGAACAACGAATATGAGTTTCTTGAAGGAAAGCAATGTCCGCTTTGAGTTGTTTAATATGTGAGAAGACCTTCCTTCTTTTAACAGGGTGATTCAATCTCTTTACGTTCCAGCTCACAAATTTAAGTGTATTAACCATTATCAATTGTTAGTGCGTAGAAGGCAGCAGGCATATAAAAAGTCAAGCAGTACAATAACAGTCTGGGAGCAAAAATGTAAACATAGATTCGTAGAATCAAAACAGAAACATGTCCTGAGTAACAGAGGAAAGCAAAGGAAACAGTGAGTGGTGTTGGAACTGGAGAACCCACCCCATCCTCGCAACCCAAAACTAGACGGCTACCAAAAAAAGCAGCTAGCTCTACCAAAAAAATTAACCCAAGTATGACTTCCAGTTCTGTGTTGTTAACAACAGTTCCGTATAAATACTATAGCAAATGGTAACTAGTTTATGCACTAGAAAACATAACAAATAGGAACAGCTTCAGCAGAAGTGTGAGACTTAATACAAAGAAAATCAAAAGAAAACCAAAACTAACTTACCCGTGAAAAATTATAGAAGATTATAAAGAAAAAAAAAGGGGAAGGAGAAAAGAGGGAAATTATAGATTCGAAAAGAGTACTTATCAACCATTTACAGAAAAAAAAAAGCAAAACTTAAACTATGAATTAACCAACAGGGAGGCCTTCAGTAAAAACTCCAAACCTCCAAAACAAGTTAAAGTTGCTTGTAGATCTCTATAGATAAAGTTATACAAAAATACAATAGATTGCACAAGTACAAACTAAACGTCCACAGGGAAACATTAAACTCGGATTATCTATTTAGAAAAAATGCACCAAGTCCAGGGAGAGATTGTCTACAGCCCTTAGAGTCTCAATAGATAATGTCTGAATTATTCAAGTACAGTCTGAGTCAGGAAAAAAAATAGCTTTACTACGAGAGGTACTTATCCACCATTTTAGAAGGTCAGACCGGGTTCCTGAGGAGACGGGATAGCCGGAAGACTTCCAACAAATGCCTCAGCATCCTTCACTGATTTAAACCATTTATATTCTCCAGTAGTAAGCGTAATTTGCAGGTCGGCTGGGTTGCGAAGAGAGGGTCTAAAACCACGATCAAAAAGCACTTTCATTACACCTTTAAACTCAGCACGCATCTTCAGAACCTGGGGGGCAAAATCCTCCACAAAACGAATGACTGTATTTTGAAAAGCAAAAGTACCTCTGCGGCGTGCCTCCATAATCAAATGGTTTTTCACCTGGTATTGATGAAAGCACAAAATTACCGGCCGTGGGCGGGAACCCAGAGTTGCACGGGAAACGTAGATCCTGTGTGCTCTTTCAAGCTCAGGTGGAGTCGGAAGAAATTCTTTCCCAAAAATCTCACAGAGAAAATCGGAAAAAAATTTCACGGGAGAGCCCTGTTCGGTGACCTCTGGCAAACCAAGAATTCGTAGATTGCAACGTCTGCTACGGTTTTCAAGATCCACCATTTTGGAAAAAAGCTTACAAATCTGCTGCTCCAGGCTGGAGCAGAGGGTTTCCAGATATTGGACACGGCGTTTTAGATCTTCAGAAGTTGAGTCGATGCAAGATAAATGTTCGGCATGTTCGTCCACTCTAGCGTTGATCCGATCCAATTTGACATCCAGCTGGTTGAAAGAAGTTCTAAATTCCTTTAAAATATCTTGTCGATGCTGTTCCAAAGCAGCGAGAATGTCAACTGGCAAAGCCGTAGAAATTTCTTTTTTCCCGGATTTAGTACTTTTGTTAGACATTATAAGATAGAAGTGTTCGCAGGCAAGTGAAAGAAACCCAATAAAATACCTAACTAAGGTTTAAGAAGGAGACATATAGTGCAAAGATAGGGAAAATGACGGAGCAAAAGTTCGGAACAGCTAAACAGTCGCCATCTTGCCGGAAGTCCCCCGTAATTAATCTAATGAAATATGTTGTATCTAGTCATTAATTAATACCACAAAACCTGGCTTTCAAGTGATCACATTGCTGCTACTATTACCACCACAAAGCATATTATAACTGTCTTGAAAAACACTGTAGAAACATTTGGGAGAATTTAAATAAAGCCTAATTTTCATAAATCGGGGTATCTGTAATCTGGGGATAATCTTGAGCATTGATAGTTTACAGCATGGGGGCACTTGTGTCATCATCCAGTACCTTTCTTAATTTGCTTTCAGTTGATTCTATTGCAGGGGATGTGTCATACAAATGATGAGCAGATCTCCAATCAAGTTGCCATTGTCTCAGTCACTCATGCCCCCACAGTGCCGTTCTTCCTTTTTTACCACATTCAAACCCAATGCACCTTATTGGTTGTTGTATGTCATTATTACAAATGTCATTCCCACAGAAGTTAACTTTTCTCCAGTATAAGTCCTTAGTTGGATATTGGCAGGCTTCAGTTTAGTATCTTTGAAATTCCTCTCAAACACAATTTGTGGAATGACTGGATCAGCCAAGCCAGTGTCCAATCCACTTTAATTAATCTGCCATTCACTCTGGTGTGAACCATATAGCTTGTCCTTTGTTAGTTTTCATGTTGTAAATCTCGAGGGTACTCAGTCATATTTCACTCTCATCATTATCAGATTTTTTTTTATCAACAGCATGTAGATTTGTGCTCTTTTTGAAACTGCAGCTTGACTTTTTATCTTTTTCTCTTCTCTGTGCAGTTTATTTATTTTTGTCTGCCCAACGTACTTTTTGTATGTGTTCTACTTTGTTGCATGTTCTGCAAGTTTCGCCTTTAAAGTTGCATTGGTCTGGTGTATGCAATCCCCTGCCACAAAGGTAACACAATTTGTTCAGGCAGGCCGGTTTCCATTTAGACCAGGGGTTCTCAACCTGGGGTCTGTGGACCCCTCGGTTAATGGCAAGGCTGCACGGCATAAAAAAAGGTTTCCATTCATACAACAATTTCAACTGCTCTTTTAAATGTAAGTTGCACTTCAGTTAGGAGCCATTTCACAAACTAAACAATCTCTCAGTGCATCTTTAAGCCCATCATTAGACTGACAATGCTTGGGCAATCTTTTCAATTCCGCCACTTATGCCCCTTCCTTTTGATTCCACTTATGAACTTAAAGCAGTCAACAATGGCTTTGGTTTCTCAATATCAACAAAGTTCAATTCTGCTGGTTTGGTTGGAACAGTTAAACTTATAAGCAAACTTTATGCTTTTAAACGAAATGCTCTCAGCAAAATTGGTACTCGTTTCTTATTGGCTGTAATTTGCTTCAAAATATTGTTCAACTAGCCTCACATTTAATGAGCCAGTAACCCATTGAGCAATTGAACACATCAATCTTTCCAATGTAGCTAGCCATTTTTGCTCTTTTATATTTATAATTATTATCACCCAGTACTCAATATTTATGAAACTCTGAATTCTTCTGTTTTCTACCTTTTTTTAACTTGACCATTTCTATATGTGCTACTCTTTTTTACTCACTGCTTCTTGCTTCATTTTTTTTTACTTGAAAGCATTAAACTAATTAAAAGGAAAACAAGAGAGCCGGGAATGAGAGTCTAACTACCTGTTTTACATTAAGTGTGATGATGCAATACACAATAATGTGATGATGTATGCAATTCATGAATTTTTACTTATTACTGTAATGAATTATTTAAATGAACAAGAATGCTTAATCAGACTATAGGTATACAAGATTACTCAAATATTACTAAAATATTAAATGCAGAATACATGCCTTTGTTGCCACGCATGTTTACAGTGCTGCACAGGTTTCAGGCCGTGTAAAAATTTCCTGCTCAGAGCAATGGTTGATCTGCACGGCTGAAAACAAAATGACAGAGAATGGTGTCTAAGATTGTCTACTGTATGATAGCCTTGCTTCTCCGAACAATTGACAGGAATAACTTCTAATGGATCATAAGATCCTGGGAGAGTGTGCTTGGGGACAATTGTTCTTGCAACAAGTCCTTGTGACTTTGAAGTGCCTGAACTTGTATATGATGGCTTTGGCTGAAGAGCTCACAGTATAGTTGTTTCAATTCTGCTTACTGGCTGCAACACTTTTATAGCTTTTGAGATAAAATCTGTGAAGGAGAATTAAGCTAAAAGTTATATCTCTCTTACAACAATTTGCATTGGATACCAATCTCCAAAGGGAGCTGAGCAAAAAAAAATGTCTAGGTACCTCTGCTACACAATGCATTAGTCTAAACCAGTAGTTTGATCTTCCAGATCTCCCTTAAATATCTATTATACATTAACCATATAGTGATGTAATGGCCCTTTTCCACATCTCACAAAAATAATTTGCAACTTCTTGCAGTCCTGGAACAAGGTAGTTACTAGTCCAACACCTTTCTTTACATATCTAAACAATCCCAGTGTCAATCAATCACATCAGTGTTCTCCAAGATTAAAGCCAAGAATTATAATTACAGAGGCAGGTGCTGCAAACCCACTGGAACTCCTTCAAATAAGAGGGGAAACAAAAGCAAGTAATTTTAAATGGTTATACATTTCTGGGATAGAGCAACCTTACCTTATGTTGCTTACAAAGTTTGCACGAAAGCTAATTTCATTACAAGTGAAGTAGTTAGTACAGGTCAATCATTGAAAAACTGAACCCAATTGCAGTGATGTAAAGGCTGGAAATCTGCATCACATTATCATGTCATTGCTAAGAATGGTTAAACAAGTTTATTTTCAGAAACCAAGCTTGAAGCATGAACAGAATGTAAAATAATAGCTTTACTATGTCACCACAATTTCCCCACTTGTTATGAGTGATAACTTCCAAGTTCTGCAAGAGAAATCAACACTATACATTGTAAACTTGTCTTGGTTATTTAAAACTTGGAAACTGTAATAGTTTTACGTGGGAAAAGTATATTTGTACCCAGAGACATGTATAATCAAGATTGTGTTTACCATACAAAACACTGAAGAACCTTGGGCGTATGAGTGTTAAGTATATAATTATCTCAGCCTTTAAATCCTCAATCATACATGACTGTCTGTTGATTTTAATGCATGAATGCATCTTGGCTTATTATCATTTCACCTCTGGCCAAAGACAAGTACAATAACATTTTTAGCAATTATACTAGTTTCAAATGGGTAAAACTGATGTGTTAGTAACACTGTATAAATAGCAGAAAAATTCCCTCTGATAGATGTTTCCAATTAAGTTGCAAAGTCCCACCTTGAAAATCATTCTGCGTGAAACAAGTCTTTCTGTTTTCCCATGGCAACCAGAGGCAATCATTTTACCTGGAATCAGAGGTTTGAATCTGCCATTTATTATAATTGTTTGGACATGTTTTATTTCTTAATAAAGTATCTTACAGTCAATTGGTGTATTCAAGAATTTGAATCAGATCAGTGATCACCAATCTTTCATGACACATGGTGGAATACTCTTATTACTATTCTTAGAGTAATGAAGAGCAAGATTCATTTTGTTAAATTGATATTGTTTTGGTCTTCTGGTAACTTTTACAGCATGTTAATACTTGCTCTCCCATTGAGTTAAATTGTTATTTTACAATAAAATTCTTCAAATATTATATTGAGTTTGCCTCAAATGCTGGCTTGTTTTATTGAAATTTTATTATATCAATTGAATGCACAAGGAAATAATTTAGTGTAATACAGAATGATACTCAAATCCAGAAACATGACAACTCAGAACAAGAACTGTAGCAAGTGGTGGAAGAGGTTGAAGTGCAGTCTATTTACTGTATTCTGATTTGATTCTGAAGGACACATTTCCCTGCAGTACTATTCTATCATTTTAATTTATTTGCATTGATGTATTTAACCTTCTTTTATCCTTCATTCTTTTTCCCCCTCTAAGGTGAGAATTGCAGAAGATATGCCCTAATCTATGCCCTGCCACAAACTACAGGAACTATATTTGCACAGATGCCTATCGGGTTTTCTTTTACCAGCTCTCTGCACTATTGGGCAGCTCAATACTAGTTAATGCTTCTGAAGATTACAGTGCCATCCAGTGTCAGATCTTAAATAATGCAAGGAAGTTAAACAGAAATTTTCAGGAAAGGAAAATTAACCATTTCTTTGATAATTACCTTTGATTGACTACGAACTTCATTGCTATATCTTTGGCAGCTGTACTTTCAGCATCCTGGCCTTAAGCCTAGAATTCCTGCCCTAACATTTTCCATCTCTTTTTCTTCTTCATTTATGATAGTTGCTCAAGCCAACTTTGTTGGCAAAACGTTTGACCATTTGCCATGATATATACTTAATGACTCAGTTTTCATCTGTAACAATCCTAACTAGTTTCATATTTTTAGCATTTATAACACAAGTACTGATTGTCTGCATTGAAGGCAGTTATAAGTATGTTGTAATGTCATAGTTATTTCCTATTATAATTTCCCCTGATTAAATAGAGAAAAATGTTAAAACTTTTTAAGCTAGTCCTAATGAATAAGTTTGTTAATATACTACCGATGTCAAATTACTTGAAAAAATATGTTCTATATTTACAGGAATTGTGCCCAATAAGGCAGAACTTTTTACAGATTCAGAAATGGACCAAGAGCTCGAGAAATTGTACGTGAGAATTAACTGCATATTAAACCTACAAGTTTCTGTCCTACTATTCCTTTTCATCTTACAATGACATTCCATTTTTTATAAACCAATATATCGAATCAATTGTCCTCCTCACACTTGCCCTCTTGCAGGTAATTTTAAATGTATATTTTCATGTACCCACTTGACCTCAATTGAACTCGAGTGATCTTCAGATTCGGCTAACTACTTTGCATTATGTTAATAAGGCAACCAGTCTACTGCCTTAGTTCCTTGGTTTTCTTGTTCCTTATTTGAAAGAGAATGGTTTCTTGAAGAAACCAGTATACTGGATGCACCTTCATTTTTCTTTCAATTGTTTTACATCTTTGAAAGATTAAATTTTTCATTAAAATGGCTTTAAAAGTGCTCTTCACAAGAAAGAATTGCCCCATAATTAAGTTCTTATTACTGGGGGTTTGTGTCTGTTTATTGTCACTTCTAACAGAAGAAGCCCTACAGCATTAAATGCAATTCACTCTATTGCACTAAAGAATGACAATATTCATGTCAGACCATGTGTACAATGTGTCTGTGTGATAGTAATGTAAATGAGATTAATAGTTTTTTTGTTATATGGGATTCAGAAACCATAGAAAAATAACATTGGTGAGAAAATATTGTGGCTTACAACATCTGTTTGATGATATGACTGTCTGGTATAGGGGAGTGGCGGGGGAGTGGGCTACTGCACAGGACTGAAAGAAGCTTCAGAGGGTCGTAAATTTAGTCGGCTCCATCTTGGGTACTATCCTACAAAGTACCCAGGACATCTTCAAGGAGCAGTGTCTCAGAAAGGCAGCGTCCATTATTAAGGACCCCCAGCACCCAGGGTATGCCCTTTTCTCATTATTACCATCAGGTAGGAGGTACAGAAGCCTGAAGGTACACACTCAGTGATTCAGGAACAGCTTCTTCCCCTTTTCCATCCATTTCCTAAATGGACATTGAACCCATGAACATGGGTTTGCATGATTTTTAATCTATTCAATATACATGTACTGTAATTTATCTGCTTATTTTTATTCTTCTTCTTCTATATTATGTATTGCATTGACTTGCTACCGCTAAGTTAACAAATTTCACAACACATGCCAGCGATAATAAACCTGATTCTGATTAAAGACTTCAAGCAAACCCTCGAGAATGAATGCAGCATCAGTTGCTCATTTTGGTAAATTGGTACGGGAGTAGTGTGTGGATTTTAATAATTTACTGGGATTGCTTAATCTCATGATCTAAATTTAGTGATAAAACACTCCAAATTTTTCATGGTTTGTCTTGTTCGTCTTCCCATATTGTAGTTTAGACGGTGCATTCAAGAGATGGGGATTGTTGAATATACCTTTACAAGGAAATAGTGGTGTTCAAATTTTTGCCGATGTCTAATGTGATTCTTTTTGTCTGTTGGCAGTATTGATCACATACTCAATAACCCAACCACCAGTACTCCTACACACAAGGAATCAACCCGAAAATCCACTCATCGTAAGACTTTGCATCGTCGCAAAAAAGTGGATATTGAGAGTGATGGGTCAACTGAAGAAACTGATTCCTCTGAAAATTGACTTCACTTTTGTACATTTTTTTTTCATTTTGTTGTAAAGTCTTAAGTTATACTATTTTTGTTAAAATGTAATTTGAATCCCATTTGGATTAATGGGATGAAAATTGCCTATTTCTACTACCTTTACTGAACTAGTATAAGGTCTGCTTAACCCAGTTCCATTTGAACCTTGCTTAAATAAAAAATAGTAGCAGCAATCTCATTTACTGAACCCTTCTGGGGATGGTACTGTTATGCAGATGGTGTGGTGGGAGGCTGTAAAAAATGAGCAATGGGTGCTGAACTGTCCACCTAACTTTATCAATGAGCTACGTCACCTTGATAAGAACAAAATGTACAAACATTTCTGTCCATCTACTTTAGATGGAATATTGAAGAGACAAATCTTAGCTCAATTACAACACTAGAGTCACAGTATCTGAACCTAGAAACTATGATAATGCATCTCCATAAAGCTCTGCTCAGGATGCTTCTAGATATTAATGATCTTGCTGTCATATTATTTGTCCAATGGTTAAGAGAGTTAGCTGGAATTTTAAAAAAACTACCATAACTAATACTGTACACCCATCCTATAGTTATCAAAAAACGATGATTTGGTTTCAACAGTGATAATCTATAATTGAACATCATTGTCAATGGTAACAGCTTGAAAAAGAACAGGTTAATTGATAAAGGCTTTGAATCTGAGTAAAATATATCAGGTACAAAAGAGATTAAACCTTACAAGGAAGTTGCAAGGATCTTCTATTAATCTGTAAACAGAGGTGAAATTCACTAAAACAATAACTTAAGTAAATAAATAAATTTGAACAGAATAAAAAGAACCAGGCAATTAATCCACAGCATAATGCATATTGTTTATACAAATTTTCTTAATGAATTCATTTAGACATACACTATCTATAACTCCTCAGTTGAAAGGATTAGAAACTGCCATATTAAATGCAGCTGAACTGAGTGCAGATTTACTTTGAGGTTTCAGATAAAGTTCATCTCTACAGTGAAAACCACAAGATTGTAAAAAAACAAGCCAACTTTGCAATAACATTGTAAATTGAGCCACTAAAATATTCTTGGATTTCTCTATGGTTGCCAGATATTTCTTCCATTGAACGGTGCAACATTTAGTTTTGAATTATATTGCTTTAAGGAAAAAAATAATATTACTTCTGTGTTTCACATGAGATATTCTCCCAGCATTTGTCAAATTACTGTTTTGGCACTTTGAAAATTGTTTAGGAACAGACTTTGAATCCAAAAATCAAACTGCATTTTTAACCGTGTTGTTGAACTAAGCAGTGTTGCAAATCTATTTCGTACACTCATTATTCTCAATTATTTCCTCCACATGTATAACAATTTAAATGCCCATGGTCTCTATTTCAATCACTAATTCTCCGGCTACTCAGTCCACCCTTTGATTATTTTAAAACATGACTAAAATCTTTATCCAAATGAAAACAAATCTAAACTCATTACTCCTTCATTACTTTAATGATATAAAATCATCTACAATTTCTTATATTCTCCAACTCATTCTCATCATTTTCCACAGGAGCATTCAGGTTCTGTGATGAGCACGTTTTAATTACATATGCACCGATTTCCAACACTCTTGATAATCATCAACTATTCCAGCCAGATTTTTCATCAACTTTTATACCTCCTATGGTGGCTGCATGTTGTAAGCATATTTCCAAGCTTAAATCAAATGTTCAGATATTGTGCATGCATATTAGATGCCTACGCGTTATTGCATTCTGTTTACCAAGAAAATACAGAAAGCCTGGAAATAAATCTTAAAAGTAGCGAGTGACAATCATTACATTTCTCTTGTTTTTATTTCCTTCCTCATTTTTTTTTTACCTCATTGCAACTTGAGGACTTTGAAAGATAAAGTAATATTAGACCGGCTGCTAATCCATACGCTCACACATGTAATTTTATATTTGTTGTTCTGTTTCAATGCAAGTGTAATATACTGCTAAACTTTGCACATTAGTGAAATGTAAATGCCTTTGAAAAAAAGACATAAAAATATTTTCAGTTTATATACTCCCTCTCATATTTCTTTCAAGACATTACAAAGAACTTTAAAGGCAATGAAACACTTATGAATCCTCTGCACCAGCGAAGCCTCTGATATGATAGAGGAAATCCAATTTACACATATACAAAGTCCCACAAACAGTGGAGTGATAATGACTGGAAGATTTGATTTAGCAAAGTTAAGCAAGTATAAATATTGGCTTAGATACTGGGAATGACTTCCCTACTTTCCTTTAAGAAGGCAGCTTGTAATCGTTAAATCTATTGGCCAGAGCAAATGTCACCCAAAAGTCAGCATCTTCTTCACTGCAATGTGCCCTAATACTAAGTAAAACTTTTAAAATAGTTGTCGATGTGTCAAGTCATAAGGCCTGTAAAGTGAAGAAATAACCAGTGACACATGTACTAACAAACAATCTGCTGCGGGAACTCAGCATGTCAAGCAGCATCTGTGGGGAGAAAAGTATTGTCAACATTTTGGGTGTCGATGCAGGATTTCAGCTGACCCACTTCCCTCTGCCGCCAACCGAGCTCCACTGGCAGATTGTTCATTGCCCAGATTCCAGCAGCTGCGGTCTCACCTTGAAATTGTACTGTCAATTTCAAAAGAGAAGCAACATAAGCCAGTATGATGTAACATTGTCATTTTTGGTCAAATTTATTCTAGAAATAGAGTTTATTTGAAAGCATGAAAGATTTTTTTCTAGCATTTTGCTTGGTACCGTATGTGGAACATCCTTCTTAGTAACACATTGTTTTGAACAAACATCTTGGAAGGTAGTTATAAACACAATCTGAATAATTTGTCTTCCATTAATGACATAAGCTTTGTAGACAGGAACAAGACGAAGAGCTTATTTTCTGCATGAGTCTGAGGTGAGTGAGGAGGATGAGAGAACAGCTGAGAGGGTGACAGTGAAACACGAGCTGTTCACATTGAGGGAATTCTGAGGAACAATCTTTATCTTGGGTGCTTCAGAGAACTGCTGGCAAAAGTCACAAGTGGCATACAATCTTCATGCCTTCCCAGCAATGCTACTGTCATGGCAGTTATATCATAAATAATGACCTTGACAACAATACTCTCATCCCACATATGATTACTTAAGAAAACTCAAGTCAACCAGGCTTGTTTGAAGAAAACACTGCCCAGTTACCATCAGCATATAACCTGTAGCACCAGAGGTTCCAACACAACAGACCACTATTATACTAAGATAAGGAATGCCTACCATTGTCATAAGGGGACAGGAGGCTGGACCCAAGTGTAGGACACAGGCACTGAAGTACTAGGGGCAGGACGGGAACAACTAAACAATAGACAAGATGTGGTGTGCGTGAAGGACGTGACGTTCAAGGTGATTCTGGGGTTCCGGGAGA
Source organism: Hemitrygon akajei (assembly GCF_048418815.1). Lineage (NCBI taxonomy): Eukaryota > Metazoa > Chordata > Chondrichthyes > Myliobatiformes > Dasyatidae > Hemitrygon > Hemitrygon akajei. Next base: position 161,824,337 of record NC_133129.1, on the reverse strand, counting down.
GTCTTAGAGTTCACTGGGCAGGCCGCTTAACTCCTAGGCAGGGCCCAGACCTCCCAGGCAGGAACACAGGGGCCTGAGCAGGTTGCAGGGTACAACCCGTCAGCAGCGAGGGATAGGTAGGGACAGAGACCTCTGGGCGGGCCGCATAACTCCTAGGCAGGGCCCAGGAGTGCTGATCAACTGGCTGGAGTGTTCACGGAGATCTTTAACCTCTCACTTTGGCACTCTGAGGTACCCATCTGCTTCAAGCAGGCTTCACTTACACTGGTGCCTAAAATGAATGCAGTAACCTACCTCAATGACTATCCTCCAATAACACTTACGTCCACAGTGATGAAGTGTTTTGAGAGGGTGGCGATGAAACATATCAATTCCTGTCTGACAAGTGACTTGGACCAACTCCAATTTGCTTATCAGAGCCACAGGTCCGCAGAAGGTGCCACCACATTGGCTCTTCACTCAACCCTGGAACATCTGGACAGCAAAGATACAAACATCAGGATGTTCTTTACCGACTACAGCTCAGCATTCAATGTTATCATTCCCTCAAAACTAATCAATAAGCTTCAAGACCTTGGTCTCCATACTTCCTTGTGCAATTGGATCCTTGATTTCTTCACTTGCAGACCCCAGTCAGGACGGATTGGCAACAACATCTACACAATCCGCATTAGCACAGGTGCAGCACAAGGCCATGTGCTTAGCCCCCTACCCCACTCACTTTACACTCATGACTGTGTGGCTAAGCACAGCTCAAATGCATTTTCAAACTTGCTGATGACACCGCGGTCGTGGGCCGAATCAAAGGTGGTGACGAATCAGCGTATAGGAGGGAGATTGAAAATATGGCTGAGCCACAACAACAGCAACCTCTCACTCAACGTCACCAAGGAGCTGATTATTGACGTCAGGAGGAGGAAACCGGAGGTTCATGAACCAGTCTTCATCAGAGGATCAGAGGTGGAGAGGGTCAGCAACTTTAAGTTCCTCAGAGTTATTATTTTGTTTGGCCTGTCCTGGGCCCAGCACATGTGTACAATTATGAAGAAAGCATAGCAACACGTCTTTCTCCTCAGGAGTTTTCAAACATTCAGCATGACATCTAAAACTTTGACAAACTTCTATGCATGTGTAGCGGAGAGTGTAGTGATTGGCTACGTCACAGCTTGGTATGGAAACACCAATGCCCTTGAATGGAAAATCCTACAACAAGTAGCAGTACGGCCCAGTCCATCACAGGTAAAGCCCTCCCCATCATTGAGCATATTTACATGAAACACGATTGCACGAAAGCAGCATCCATCATTAGGGATCCCGCCACACAGAACACGCTCTCTTCTCACTGCTGCCATCAGGAAGTAAATACAGAGCCTCAGGACTCATACCATCAAGTTCAGGAACAGTTGCAATATTAACCCTCAACCATCAGGCTCTTCAACCAAAACTCCACTCAGCTTCAGTTGCCCCATCATTGAACAGTTTCCACAACCAGTGGATTCACTTTCAACAACTCTTCTCATGTTCTCGATATTTATTGTTTATTTATTATTTATTTATTTTTATATTTGCACAGTTTGTTGTATTTTGCACACTGCTTGAATGCCCAGGATGGTGCGGTCTTTCATTAATTCTATTCGGGTTATTATTCCATTGTGGATTTATTGAACATGTACGCAAGGAAATGAATCTCAGGGTTGTATATGGTGACGTATGTACTTTGATAATAAATTTACTTTGATCATTGAACTTTGAAGTCACTTCTCTTACTACTGATGTGCTTTAGGTCATCGTTTTTTTTTGGGGGGGGGGGTTGGATCATTTAATGATCCCATCAAAGTATGAGTATATAAGAGAAGAGACAATGGCTCCCACTGTCAGTCAATGTGCATCTTTACACAACTGCATAGGTCACCAAAGCACCTGCATTGAATCAATGAGCAAGGCACAGTGTGCCTTCTACTGACCTCAGTCACCACCAAGTATGTCTTCTTTAATGCAGAAACACGCTTTCCTCTTCCCTTGCAGATATCTCACAGCCTACTGCAGATATTTGTGAAGTAAACTTTCCTCATATTTTGCTTTCTATGTTCCTCTTTTGCATTGCCCTTTTAAATCCTGCATTTCAGTTTGTGTTGTTATTGGCCATAGCTGCTATTGACGCACAGTGATACCGAACCAAGCCTACAAGCATATTTTCAACACAAATAAACACATCCTGCTTCTACTCTAATACAGATCAAGGACAAATTGATGTAACGCAGGCGTAAAAAAAACAACAAATTGTTAAAGAAAATTTTGGAAAAGCAGATAGGGCAGCGTCCATGGGGAGGGAAGAATTCCACATTTCAGGTCAACGCCCCTTCATCGATGTTTTAAGCCGCAGGAAGTGGGAGAGATGAAGAGGATGGAGATCAAGAATGCCCATTTCATATAAACCTGATTCTGAATTGCTTTTGGTGCCAGCTGTTAGAGTAAAGAAACAAAATGGCTTGAGTCTGTGAGACACAGGACACAGCAGCCACTGGAAATTTGAATCAAAAGAGTTTGCTGGAAATAGTAATTAGATTGGGTAGCATCTGGAGGTACTCGTTCCATCCTTGGTTTGTGGAAAGGGGCTAATAGAGAAGCAAACTAAAGAGTTGTGAAGTGAACAATTCTTGATGATGCAAAATCCTCTGTACTGCTTCCAACTCTGTGTCTTCCAGAGAGGAATTAATCTTATACACACGTAAACAAAATCTGTAAAGCAAAAAATAATGAAAAGTTTCTAAATATCAAAGAGATTAAAGTGCAGTAAAGAGTAAAATGCTAAATAAAATCAATATTTGTTGTGATCTTTAAAACTGCATCAAGTCTCTTGTATCATGGAGTTTTATAAGCGAACACGCCACAGTTCTCCGGCAGACCTTGGCTGTCTCTCCAGGTAATCTCAGACAAGCTCGACGATGTTGAAATCAGGCCATGCCATCTGTTGTAGAGCTCCTTATTCTTTTCACTTAACATAGTTCTTCATGACCTTGGCTGTGCGTTTGGAGTCATTGTCCCACTGCAGAATGCCTCCCTTATGGTATTGTGTGATGGATAATATCTGCTTGTACTTGCACTATTCAATTCCGATTCTCTTTCCACAGTTGCTGCCTGAGTCATTGAGTGTCTCTAGTGTTTTATGTTTTTGTTACAGAAGTTGCAAGCTATTGAATTCTAGAATTTGGCAAAATATAAATCCCATTTGCGAATTCTAACACTTTATAAATGCCAATATACCATTCTCAGTTTTTTCAGTTGTGTCCAAATTGTCTAATATATACAAAATATTTGCAAGAGTAAAGTGATTTAGTTAGCGTAATGCTATTACAGCATCAATGACCCAGGTTCAATACCTTGTCCATTCTCCCCGTGATCACGTGAGTTTGTTCCAGTCCTCTGGTGCTCTGGTTTCCTCCCACATTCCAAAGATGTACAGGTTTGTAGGTTTAATTGGTCACATAGGTGTAATTAGGCAGTGTGGGCTCGGTGTTCTGTTACCATGCTGAATCACTAATTGTAATACCATGCTGTATTACGATTGTATCTGGAGATTTAAAGATTTGGCTTCTTTCACGTAGGAGCTGCATTATATCATTTGGCCACAAGGGGGAGAAACAGAGCACGCTTGCTTGTGTTATTGAAGAAAACAAAATCAGCTTCAAATCTCATGTTTGGGCGTCACCGTGTGGCGAACGCGGGAAGTGCAGGACACCACGGTCTTTCACACATTACTGTAAAAATGTGTTATCATTACAGTATTTCCAGAAATCTGCATGCTCTGTCCCATTGATTTACCTTGTGATAGGTAAAATAATCTAATGCAAGATTTGTTTAAAGGGAAAGAAAGGTCTGTTTTGGAGATTCTACAACTGCCTTTGCTCTATTTAATGTCAGTGGTGTTGTAATGTCACTTGAATTCTGAGAAATAAGAATTCATTCTTAAGAAGGGTCTACATTGAAAATAAGGACAGGGAGGATGATGTAGAATCCCTCTGCTGGGAACTAACATAGAACTAGCAATGGGGCAAAGACCTTCACTATTGTAAAGAAGGAAGTCAACATGGACTGGAAAAAGGCAAATCATATTTAACTAACTCTTTGATGAAATAACAGATATGAGGGTGGTGCAGCCAGTATTGGTATATGAGCTTTTGAAAGTAATTTGACAAAGTACCATATAGTAGCTGTGAGCAAAAACATTTAAAAGGTTAAAGGAGCAATGGAAACAGAGAGACCAAATTGTGAATACAGAGCAAAGGGAAGCAATGAATCATTTATTTTCAGAGCAGTATTTCCCAGGAGTTGGTACTTAGGACCGTTAATCTTTTTGACATGTACAAAAATGCACAGTAGCATAGTGGTTAGCACAATGCTTTATAGTACCAGTGACTTGGGTTCAATTCCTGCCACTGCCTGCTGGGAGTTGTACTTTCTGCCCGTAATCACACGGGTTTCCTCCGGGAGCTTCGATTTGCTCCCACAGCCCAAAGATGTGCTGGTTGCTATGTTAATCAGTCATTGTAAATCATTAGGCTAGGATTAAATCAGGGGATTGCTGGGTTCTGTGGCTCGAAGGACCTACTTCACGCTGTATCTCAGTAAATAAAAAATTACCTTCATTTGAGTACATAGGATATAATTTCAAGATTTGCAGATAATGCAAAATTAAAATGTGGTTAACAGTGAAATCAAACAGGACGACAACCTATGTTCCCGCTCATTTCTAAAGACCAGTGTGTGCAAAAACCTTGTGCTGTGCAATTTTTTGCCCAGTGACAAGAACATCTGCACACTGAACTTTTATGTGGAGGTAAACCTGAAGCTATTCTAAGGATGATAAACAAGAAATAAAATAACTGTCCATAAGAACAGTGATCTCCTCTAAGCTTCAAAGCACAAACAAGAGAAAATCTGCAGATGCTGGAAATCCGAGCAATACACCTCTAGGTTTGATTGCTTCCACATTCGTTCACCTGCACTCTCCCAAAACATACATAACAGGCCTGTCGCGGGTAATGAAGGATTTTCCCGCTGGAGCTTTTGCACACTGTGCATTATGTGTTACACTTGCTAAATGACACTTTTAAAAAGTCAAGTTCCCAAATATCACTCCACTTCTTCCCATTTGGAAATTTTCCAGCAACTTTTGCATTGCTACCCTACACTCAGGTCACACCAGTTTCTGTATTGTACATAAGTATTTCTTGTAGCTGCACGTTCCTGACCTCATGAACTTTCGTGTAGCTGTTTCTGCTGTTTCATTGATCCATTCCACTTTAAATGAACTAGCAGTTCCTTTGTGCTTCGCACATTTTGCTTCTTTGGAATTTGACATTGTGAATCCATCATTTCTTCAAGAAAGGAAGGTAAGTAAACCAGTTCTAAAATCCACAGACAAATTATTGCCATCTCCACATTGTCAACACGATCCACATCAGAAACCAGGAAAGGAAATATGATTGTGTACGATCGTGAAATATACTTAACGTGCCAACGAGGTAGAGGGTGACAACCTTTTGTGCACAGTTTAAATTCCTTGGTGCACTAGTAGGAAAAGGTGTGTGTGCGCACAAGCACACACCTTAGAGGGAACATTGAATGCAACATATCTCAGAAACTACATGGACTGGTAAAATGGACAGGCCTATGGAAATTAAAGTTCATTACAATAAAAATGCAAGTTAATTACCCCTCATGCTTAGTTACGAGGGGTAATTGATAAGTTTGTGGCCTAGGGTAGAAGGAGTCAATTTTAGAAAACCTAGCACATTTATTTTTCCTACATTTACACAATTAGTCCAGCAGTCGTGGAGCATACGGATCCCTTCTTTGTAGAAGTCGGCGTCTTGGACCTCCAGAGGTGATCCACAGCATGGGGTGATTGATAAGAAGGAGATGAGTTATTAACTTCAAACATTTTGCATTTTCACTCGAAGAGTTGAACTGCAAGGGCATGTAATGAGAGCTGTATAACTCATCTTCTTCTACCTTAGGCCACAAACTTATCAATCACCCATGTGTGGACCGCTTCTACAAAGAAGGGATCCGTGTGCTCCACGACTGCTGGACTAAGTGTGTACATGCAGGAGGGGACTATGTTGAAAAATAAATGTGCTAGGTTTTCTAAAATTGACTCCTTCTACCTTGGGCCACAAACTTATCAATCACCCCTCGTAAACACAAAGGAATCCAAATCAAGTTCATACAAGCCATCTTCATCATTCAAACTTTTAAAGCTTGATTTAATTCCAGTGAAACTGTACATAATCTTTCCAAGGCCATGATGTTTTGCCCCAGATGTCAGTGAACAGAACTAAGTTTAGTCTTCGGCTGAAACCTCATTTCTGAGCTGAAGCTCTGTTTCATGTACTGATTCTCCTCTCTCCCATCAGACAGAAGATACAAAAGGCTAAAAGCACATACCATCAGGTTTAAGGGCGGGTTCTATCCCACCGTTACCAGACGCAGTAGCTGTTACACTTTACTCTGCATTGTTACTGTTTTATCTTATTCTAGCTCAACGCACTGTTCGATCTGAATGAACAGTATGCAAGACAAACTTTTCACTGCAACTTGGTACATGGAGCAATAATAAACTACTACCAATGATTCCCCTGAGATGAAGGCTAACATTTTGATTAGTTGATAGCCCTGGTCCAGGGGTTCCCAACCTGAGGTCCATGGACTCCCAACCTGAGGTCCATGGACTCCTTGGTTAATGGTCAGGGTCCGTGGCATCTTAAAGGTTGGGACACCCTGTACTAGTATTTAGGAACATCTAAATCTTTTTGCTCCCTCCAGAATTCTTTGGCTTTCATCACAAACCTGTCTCCAAATCCAAAATAAAGGATCTCACGTTACTAGTTTAAGTTCCCGCTGTAGATTTACCTGTTCAATGCTGCACCTTTGTATGTTTCTGTCACGTCACCACATTTCTCTTCACATTGTACTTGTCTGTACAGTTTTCTGAATAAGTATATTTGTAGGTACCAAATATAAACAACTTCAACAAATAAATATTTAAAATACTTCATATGAGCAAACTCAGATTCTGGCAATGGTTGCGCAAATACACTTTGCTCCTCTCTCGAATATACAGTAATGATGATGGCTGGTTCTTCGCTTGTGAAGATCAGGAGGGTAGAAGACTTTTCAGGAGCGATGGCATGATCACTGGTGACTGTACAGGCCAATTCTGGATCTGCAGATTCCGGACCAGTAGGGACACAGGGATCAGCTAGGTTGTGGATCCTCTTCTCTTCAGCAGTCAGTCTTTTGGACCGCTCGAGATCCTTGGCTGCTCCGTGGATCAGTGTTCCCAGCCACAAGCCACCTGCTGCCACTCAATGAATCAAAGAAATCAACATATCAAGGTCAGGTATACAGGTGTACATTTAATCACATGTACTTTTCCATCCTCTAGCCCAATACATTGGTGCGCCCATAATTCACGTGTGCACCGATATTCACGTATGTGGAGAAGAAGGGGTATGGGATGGGGGTAGGGCCGAGGATGGGGGTGTTGGTTTACAAGCAGAGCTGGTGTATACTGAGACTGTCAGGAAGGACAGGCAGATGATGGGGCAAAATTGCAGTCAGTGGGAGGGTTTACAGTGCAAGATGGAGACAAAACTGAAAAGGGTGACAAATACCAGACTGAAGGTGTTATATTTGATTGCATATTGTACACCGAATAAGTAGGATGATCTGGTAGTGCAGGCAGAGATTGGCAGGTTTGAAGTTGTGGATATCACAGAGTCATGGCTGAACAATGACCTTTATTAATGCAACAGAGTTCGTCAGTTTTTCAATGTTTGTCGTCAGCCGGGTCAATCTGTCCGTGAACTCCCTGTCGGTTGCCTCCGTACACTCCAGTATTTGTTTTTTTTTTGGTTTTAAGTTCTCCTGCATGAGAGCCAACAGCTGTCCATTGTTTTAAGTTTTTCTAGTCTGTAGCCACACAAATTCTTCTACGCTCCAGGGAATGTAGAAATATTGTGAGAAATAATATAAACATATTGTTTGATTCAGCATTCTTTGTTGTTTACGTAATGCATTATACTTTATATATAAAAGTACATGAATGACATACATCATTACACTACCAAGTCATGGGCACGATTAACTAAAGTAAAAACGAACTGTACGTGTTCTCCTAGTCTCCCCATTTTTTTTTCTGATTGGTGTTATGTTTTTCAGTTACAAAATACTCCAGCCTAGACCCTTCATCAGACTGGAAAGGAAGGAGACAGAATCCAAATGTGCAGAGTATGGGAGGAGCACAAGCTAGTGAGGGGGAAGGTGGGTGGATGGGTGAGGGGATGAAGTGAGAAGCTGAGAGATGATAGGTTGAAGAGGTAAAAGGCTGAAGAAAGAGGAATTTGATAGGAGAGTAGAGGGAACCATGGAAGAAGGGAAGACAGAGGGCATTAGAGAGAGGTGATGGGAAGGTGAGGAGAAGAGAAGGGGTAAAAGGAGAACCAGAATGGGGAACAGAAAAAAAGGAGGAGGGGAGAGAAATTACCAGTAGTTAGAGAAATCAACATTCATGGCATCGGGTTGAAGGTTACCCAGACAGAATATAAGATGTTGCTCTTCCAAACTGATTGTGGCCTCATCATGGGCCAGAATGTCAGAATGAGAAGTCAAGTTGAAATGGATGGCTACTGGGAAATCCCACCTTTTGAGGCAGATGGATCAGAGGTGCTCAACAAAACCGTGTCCCAGTCTATGTCAGATCTCACCAATGCAGGTAACATGAGTTGAAATGGCTTAATGGGGAGTGTTATCAGCACATTTAGCCACTAGACCTACATAATAAGTTGTTAATGGTAAGATGACAGGTCTTGGCCTGCAGGGCTAGATGTGTGCAGGATCTGGAAATCCTGAAATAAACTAGGCAGGCCAGGCAGTGTTTTGTGGACAGGTAAGCAGTTTGTAAAATTGATGCCCTTCGCTGATGGCTAATCCCGCAATAGCAATTTGATATAGATACTGAGGAAGGATTTATTGAGATATATTACACAGCACATTGAGATGTCTGTAGAGCAGGGGTTCCCAACCTTTTTTATGCCGTGGACCAATATAATTAAGCAAGGGATGTATGTACCCCTGCCCTAGAGGAATGCCGATAACTCGCACATTGCAGGTACCAGGAGTAGGTGCTGAGAGAAGCACTGGAGGCCAGTGCAGCCACTGCCAGTGCTCAGTGGAGGAAGAAAAGAGTATTGGGTTTGTCCGCTGCCAGACAAGGCGGGGCTGGGTTGGGAGACGAAGCCCCTCGAGTATTGTAGTAGTGAACCACCTCAGGGAGGACACATGAGAGGCAACAGTGCTAGAGGTTTTTAAGAAATGTAACTGAACGTTACTCAATGCATTGTCTATGAACGTAAGTATAAAAAGGCTTTGCACTATTTATAAAAAGGCATTGCACTATATATATAAAGTTGATTTTAGTTAATAAAAATGCTGGGAAAGGGCTGTGGGACCTATTTTGGGCTGTAATGTTAGTTTTTGCAGGAGTTTTGTAAATTGCATCGTTGGGAAATAGAGCCTTAAATGAGCTCCAAAGGGATTCTTGCTAATGCAAATTATCCAAAAATTCTCCAAAATAAATAATTTTTCACATTTTACAGCAATATCACACTTTTCTTAGGAGGACGCAGGGCATTTTGCAGCCAATAAAGCACTTCAAAATGTTGGAACCAGGAAAATAATGTGTACCACAGTAACACACACAATGCTGGAGGAACTCAGCAGGCCAGGCAGCATCTATGGAAAAGAGTGCAGTCGACAGTCCTGCTGGCAGGTCTCGACCTGAAACGTCGACTGTTCTCTTTTCCTGGCTTGCTGTGTTTCTTGTGTGGGTTGCTCGGATTTCCAGCAACTGAAGATTTTTTGTTTGTGTACCACAGTAAACACCTTTTAGAAACAATATAATGAAACCCAACACAATTTTTGTTAAGTATTTATATTAATCCATTCCATCTACTGATAAAGGAGACGGAGGTGCAAATATTCACATCTGACCTGAATGACAGTGCCTCTGAAACGGCCCCATACCATACAGACAAAGCTGGAAATACTCACTAGATCAGAAAGCATCCGGTGAGGGAGAAGAAGAGTTAATGTTTCAGGTCACAGACTTATCAAAGGTCAACATTATGAAATATTAAGATTTGTGAAATGGAGACACAAGAGGTATGCTTATCCTTGATTCCTATTTGTCCATGAATGCTGGCTGAGCGGCTGAGTATTTCCAGATATTTGTTTTTGCTTCAGTCTTCTAGTATGTGCAACATTTTGGTTTTCATCTTGTTCTATACATCGCCATGCAACATTCAGATTATTCGCCATTTATTTCTGTGCACTGACAAAATTCATGGCAAAGTTTTTTTTCCACATCTTATGTTAAAAGTTCCTAACACCTTCTTTGTCGAAATAATCAGTCTGAATATTTGTAATGATTCCACCTAACAACTTCCTTCCTGATGTCAGACTAATTGCCATTAATTAAGCAGTAGCACCATTTTCCTGTTTTAGTAACAGCAAACAGCATGGTAGTGTAGTGGTTAGCGCAACACTTTACAGTACAGGAGACCTGCCACTGCTTGTAAGAAAGTTTGTATCTTTTCCCTGTGACCGCACACGTTTCCACCAGTACTTCAATTTCCTCCCGAAGACATGCCAGTCGGTAGGTTAATTAGTCATTGTAAATTGTCCCATAATTCAGCTCCGATTAAATCAGGGGCTTGCTGGGTGACGTGGTTCAAAGTGCCAGAAGAGCCTATTCCACACTGTAGCTCAATAAATTAAAAAATAAAACAAGAGCAGTAACACAAAATTGTATAATCTATATTTCCCAGTTTGTACATTAAATGTTGTAGCACACATGCTTGTCCTAATTAGTTCTTCAGTTCCCATTAAAGCTCTTTGATGCAGAATATTCACTCTCTTTCTGGATGCCGCTGAACATTTCCATTTTGTTTCTAGACTTTCCACAGCCACCTTACTTCCATTATTTTGATAGGATTGATACCATACCGTTGCGTTTATTTTTAGAGAGGACTCCGCACACCTTAGTGTAGGAGGCATGGTAGCACGGCGGCTCAGGTAATGCTACTTCAGCGCCAGCGATCCTCAGTTTCCACACTTGCAGACCCCAGTTCTGATTGGCAATGACATCTCCTCCACAATCTCCATCAGCACAGATGCACCACAAGCCCCCTGCTCGGCTCACTTTACACTTATGACTGCGTGGCTAAGCACAGCTCCAATGCCAGGTTCACGTTTGCCAACAACACCACTGGTGTAGGCTGAATCGAAGGTTGTGATGAATCAGCATATGATTCCGAGAGAGACTGAAAATCTGGCCGAATGGTGCCATAGCAACGATCTCTTACTCAATGTCAGCAAGACCAAGGAGCTGACTGCTGTACTGGGTTCAAGAGAAGGAAACCAGAGGTCCATGAGCCCGTCCTCTTCGGAGGATCAGCGACTTCAAATTCCTCGGTGTAACCATTTTGTAAGGGCAATTACGAAGAAAGATAGGTAGCACCTCGACTTCCTTAGGAGTTTGCAAAGATTCTGAAACTTTGACAAACTTCTTTAGTTGTGTGGTGGAGACTATATTGACTGGCTGCATCACAGCCTGGTATGGAAACAGCAACGCCCTTGAATGACAAAATCCTACAAAAAGTAGTGTACATCACGGGTAAAGCCTTCCCCACCATTCCCCACATCTACACAGAGCATTGTCATGGGAAAGCGGCATCCATCATCAGGGACCCCCTCCAATGCTGAGGAGCCTCAGGACTCACGCCCCCAAGTTCCTGAACAGTTACTACCCCTCAACCATCAGGCTCTTGATCCAAAGGTGATAACTACACTCAACTTCACTTGCCCATCATTGAAATGTTCCCATAACCTATGGACTCACTTTCAAGGACTCTTCATCTCTCATTCCAGATGTTTCTTTCTTTCTTTTTGTCTTTGCACAGTTTACTGTCTTTTACACACCAGATAAATGCCCAGGTTGGTGTGGGCTTTCATTGATTGTCTTACAGATATCATTCTATTATAGATTTACTCTGTAAGCCCACAAGAAAATGAATCTCAGGGTTGTATATGATGATATATGTGTACTTTGGTAATAAACTTACTTTGAACTTTGATAGGTGTTCAATTCCCACCATTGTCTGTAAGGAGTTTGTTCATTCTCTCCATGGCCAATTGGCTTTCCTTCATCTGCTTCAGTTCCCTACCATTCCAAGGATGTACAGGTTAGGGTTAGTAAGTTGTGGGCTTGCTATGTTGGCACCAGAAGTATAACAAGACTTGCGGCTGCCCCCAGCACATTTTCACACTGTGTTAGTCGCTAACGCAAATGACGCATTTCGCTGTATACTTAAATATACACGTGACAAATAAAGCTAATCTTACATTACCTTCTTTGCTGATGTACCTTATGATCAATTGCTAATTTAGTCATTATGCAGGAAAGGCAGTCTAATATTGGACATAATGCACAGCGTAGAGAATTACATAGGGTTAAACAGCCAACTCTTCAAGAATCCTTTGATTGCTTATCTAAGGCTATCAGACAGGGTGGCTATAATTAAATCAAACAATTTATAATTGAAGGAAGTGCTTTACAAGAGCAGCTGTAACAGCTGACAGCATCATCAAGCAAATATGATTCTATAATACAATCTTCAGCTGGAAGAGGCTGCATATTTTGGACCCTGGGACCAGCTTACAGCTAAATATCTGCACCGTCTTTAACACCTTTTTGTCTCGACTCTGGACTGCAGTTCACCTGCTAAAATCCTCTTTCGAGCATTGGTTACCTCTGGATGTGAATGTTTCTATACATTCCTGAGTGGCCTACCTTCTCACAGTTGAAGTCATCCAATGCTCCAGTGTGTCTGCTGTTGTGTATTTAACATTTAAGTAATATTTGAGTAATCTTGTATATATTTTGGTTGATTAAGCATTCTTGTTTGTTTCAATAATTCATTACAGGTAACATGTATAAATATGTGAATTGCATACATTACAACACTACCATGTGTTGTAAGCACGCCTCCCTCTGATGTAAACCCGAAGTTTAACCCCCCATGTCTTCCTTTGAAATAGTTTAATGTTTTGAAGTTACAATACATAACACTGGCGTCAAGATATTTTATTTTAAACAAACTCGAGACATTCAAGTGCAGCAAGACGTTTGAACTAAAAGAAAACAGCGAGGATTGGTGAATAAAATACGCAGCACAGTACGTGCAGGCTGTCGAGTTAAACAAAAAACAGTGCAGCACAAATTCTTTGGCAGGGAAGACAATATTGAGTTGGAAAAAATGTCAGAAAAAGGAAGAAGTCATGGGTTAATTAACAGAAAGGAAGAATTCACAGGTTCATAAAATACTCCAAATTTGGAGTATTGTGCACAGTTCTGGTCACCGAATTATAGGGAAGATGTCAACAAAAAAAGAGAGAGTATACAGAGGAGATTTACGAGAATGTTACCTGGATTTCAGCACCTAAGTTACAGAGAAAGGCTAAACAAGTTAGGTCTTTATTCTTTGGAGCGTAGAAGGTTGAGGGGGGACTTGATAGAGGTATTTAAAATTATGACGGGGATAGATAGAATTGACGTTGATAGGCTTTTTCCTTTGAGAGTAAGGGAGATTCAAACAAGAGGACATGAGTTGAGAGTTAGGGGGCAAAAGTTTAGGCTTAACATGAGAGGAAATTTCTTTACTCAGAGAGTGGTAGCTGTGTGGAACGAGCTTCCAGTAGAAGTGGTAGAGGCAGGTTCGATATTGTCATTTAAAGTAAAATTGGATAGGTATATGGACAGGAAAGGAATGGAGTGTTATGGGCTGAGTGCAGGTTGGTGGGATTAGGTGGGAGTAAGTGTTTGGCATGGACTAGAAGGGCCGAGATGGCCTGTTTCCATGCTGTAATTGTTATATGGTTATAAAGAGTGCATATGGAGTGATATTAATCATTAAAAAATCAGAAATGTCTGGCTACATCAGAACGATTGATGAGTTTGATTACACAATGAATAATTTACTCATGAATACCGAGCTATTGGAACTGTTTGGAGCTATTGAAGCAAATGAAATAGCCAATGAGAAATGAATACCAATTTTGCAATGTACGTTGGGTTTGAAGGCATGCAGTTTGCTTCAAAGTTTGACTGTTCCAATTAAACCTGCAGAAATGAGTTTTGCTGATATTGTCAAAATAATGCAGGAAAGTTTAGAGCCAAAGCATTCATTGATTGCAAATGCTTTAGGTTTCATAAATGGAATCAAAAGGAAGGCGTGTCAATGCAATGAAAGTATGAACAAAATTGCAATGTCTAAACAGAAACCAGCCTGGCTGAAAGAATTGTGTTACTGTTGCGACAGGGGCTCACATACACCAACGTTCTGGTTTAAGATGGTTCTACTGAATGTGGGCGACAGCTTACAGATGGCTTTCAAGGCAAGAAATTTGACTGAATAGTCTATTAAAAACACTTTTTACATGGAAAATTGTGGTAAGTGATCACCGCAAACAATGAAGACGCAAGGGTAAGTGGTCATGGCTTGCAGGTGTAAGACAGAATCAAGCGAGGTTGAGGCATGTTCATGGAGAAGTTGGAGAGAAGTTGGAGAGAAGTTGGAACTTGGACATTGACATTGAAGTGGAGAAAAGTTGAAGCGAAGTTGTTTTGGAGCTCGCCCACCTAAACCGGAAGCAGGGTTTGATCCCTCTAAGTGCCACTCTGATTTGGAAAGTTTGAGTAAGGGCCGGAAGTGCCCTAGAGTGTATCGTTGTAGTGGGGCCTGGGTCCGAGTGTGGAGAAAGGCCCAGTGCTTAGACAATTTAAATGCCAGGCCACGAGGACTGAAAAGGCAGGGTGTTGGGACAGAAGGCGATGGGTTGGGCCAGTCCCGCTCCACAAGGTTTTGCTCTGTTCTCCTCAACGATGCTATAAGCTTGCTCTGGCTGCTATGTGCTTCGTGTTTCTGAGCTTTGTGGTAATTCACCCTGCTATATGATGAGCTGGAACTGAGGCTATGGGCCCACTCCGGCTGCTCTGGATTCGGGTCGATGCACTCAATTTGCTTCAGATTGCTGTTGCTTGCTTTGATCGTTTGCATGACTTGTGTTTTTTTTCCGTCTTTCTCTGTGCATTTGGTGTCAGTCTTTTAAAAAATATATATTTTTGGGTTTCTTGCTTTGTGGCTGCCTGTAAGCAGACAAATATTAAGGCTGTATAATTTATACATGATAATAAAAGTACTTTAAACTTTGAAAGTTTAAAGTTTAAACTTTGAAACTTCCTGTAAATGATGAAAAGTAGGACACATATAAAGAGCATTCTGGGCAGACAAAATTATGTAGACTACTCAGGGAAGAGAAAAAGTTAAAAAGTCAAGTTGCAGATTCAAAAAGAGCTCTAAGCTGCATGCTTTTGAAGACAAATCTGATAATGATGAGACTGACACTGGGCTGTGTAGCCTTGAGGTTTACAGTGCGAAAATTAACAATATGGCTTACACCAGAAGTGAATGGCAAATTATCTAAAATGGAATTAGACACTGGTTCAGCTGTTTCATTCATTCCACAAAATGAGTTTGAATGGCATTTCAAAGGTACTAAACTGAAGGTTGAAGATATCTAAGAACTTACAGTATACTGGAGTAAAGATAACTTCTGCAGAAACGATGTTTGTGACAGTGAAATACAACCAACAAGCCCCATTGAGCTTGCAAGTGGCAATAACAGGAGGACCACATTGTGGGGACTTGATTGGCTGAGAGAGCTAATGCTTGATTGAAGATCCACCCACAATTTGCATGCCACATCCCCTGCAATAAAGTCAACAGGAAGCGAATTAAGAAAGGTACTGGATGATGCCACAACTGTTTCCATGCTGCACTCCATGAACCATTGCCCAACAGAGGACAAGCAGGCATTGATAGCAGCCTCTGTGTCTCTGGTTGGAAAGGATATTGGAATGAGGAAGGACCGTGCTGCTCAGAGGAAGTGACAAAGGTAGCAGTCCTACTACAGCAGCTTTTGTAGGCAACATATCTGAGGAAGTTTCTGATATGTTAATCAAGGTGTTACTTGCAAAATGTAGTTTGGTTTTAAGCTGGAAGAGAGTTCAAGGACCTTCAGGAAAGTTGCAAGCATTTGGCCTTTGTGAATAAAGAACCAGAATCGACTCTGTGTGCATTAATGTTATTGGATGAACTTCAAATGGGAGACAAAAAGCTGCTTGTGAAAGTAAATCCCAAGACCAAATGATGAATGGAGGGCCAAAAAGAAAGGAGTCAATGGAGATCCGAAAAGTGTATTTATCAGATGTTATTGTGATTGAGGAAACCAAAAGAAGAAAAGGGAGCAATAGAAAGATTAATTAGAGAATACTGCAGTAAACTAAATGCACCTTCCTAAGATCAATATGCCCAAATTAGAAGAAGAAAAAGGAAGAAGAATAAAGGTGGCTACCACTGTCAGAATCACTTCCTGCAGTCTCAGAGTCAACTTCTACAACCACAATGGAGGGGGCCCCAGAATCTGAAATTATTTCACAGCCTGAAGTCTCAGCTGCCAAGCAGAGTGATTTCCCCCTTATCAGGAATAATTTATCCCACAAGAGTAAGAAATCCTCCATAACGATTAAATTTTTAGGCCTGAATCGGGCTATTTAAAATGTACTATTCAGTGGATGTCTGTATATAGCTGTTGTATTATATAGTACACTGTGTACCTAAGCTCAGAGGCATTCTATGTTGAGTTGAAGTTTATAACTAAGCAGGGAGGAGTGTTGTGTATTGAAATTTTAAGTAATATTTGAGATATATCAGTTGGTAAAGCATTCTTGTTCATTTCAATAATTCATTGTGGCTTTTGTGTCTAAAAACTGGAATTGCATAGGTCATCATGCTACCACGTGATACGCATACGACTCACTCAAAGTTAGAACCCCAATTCAAACTCTTAGTATTCTCCTCAGAATAATGTATTTAAAAATATGAAATAGAATACATCAGATTACAAAAGAAACAATTATATTGAAATATAGTTAGCAAAGTATTTTTAAGACTAATTTGTGATACAGTATGCTATGTGCTTCTTGATTAATGCATTACAACATAGGCAAGTTAAAATCAAATTTTATTTTTTAAAGACCTATCAATCTGAAGGATGTTGTTGCTTGGCTTGAACAAGAACATTAAACTGTGGGGTGGTCTTTTTCATTAAAAGCAACATGCATGTCATGTTGGACGTCCAGTCGCTGGGCTGCCCGATGGTCGACCAGCTGCATCACATGAGCCCCTGCAGACAGGAAGACTGCAATCATGTTTGATTTAGCGTCAGGTCTAATAACTGCCATAATTTCAATGATGAGGAAACGATATTTTGAGATGCTTACAACAACTGTAATGTGATATGAAAATATCTGTGATTTCTATTGGTGACAAAATCACAGGTACCGCTAAAATGATTTTGGTTTGTTGCCCACATTGATAACTGAAGTGTTAAATTTCAGTTAGAGGTTAGTGAAAATAAAGATGTAAATATTTTTCCCATCCAAGTTCACAGGCCCCCCCCTGTAATCTATCCACGGACCCCCAAGGGGTCTATGGACCACAGGTTAAGAAACCAAAATTATCCCCAAATTGACCTCGACGAGGACAAATTGATGACAATGGAAATCAACAGGCTATTCATCCTGCAACAACATGTTAATACTTAACTGGAATCTAATCAAGTCATCTGCATTTGCTGGCAATGATTAGTGGAAAGCAAACTGACTTTATTTAGCTGTGCCATATCAAAGCTGTTTAGTGTTTATAAGATTCTGAAATGTTCTGTGAAAATATAAACTGTGTCAGCTGTGGTACAAACTCAAACTGCAAAAAAACACTTATTACTTGTTGTCTCAGGACTTGCACCACCAAGTTCAGGAAGAACAATTATCCTCAACCATCAGGCTCTTGAACCAAAGGGATAACTTCACTTGCCCCATCATTGAAATGTCCCTACAACCTATGGACTCACTTTCAATGTCTCTTCATCTCACGTTCTCAATATTTATTGCTTATTTATTTATTGATATTATTATTATTTCTTTCTTTATTTGCACAGTTTATCATCCTTTACACACTGTGTGTATGCCCAGTTGGTGCAGTCTTTCATGGATTCTTTTATGGTTATTGGATTTATTGAGTATGCCCACAAGAAAATGAATCTCAGGGTTGTATATGGAGACATATGTACTTTGATAATAAATCTACTTTGAACAAAATGCTGGAGAAACTCAGAAGGTCAGGCAGCATCTACGAAAATGAATAAATGTCAAAGAATCTGGTGTCACTTCACTGCAGCTCAGTTGAATGATTTACTAGATTTGTGGGCATCCTAAATTTTCTTCTACGTTGCACAGGTCACAAGTACTTTTCAGACTCAAGTAGATGGTTTTTTGTTAGTGAAAAACAGCTGGGGAAAGATCAAAATTGTATCACTGTGTTAGGCAAATCCAGAAAAAAATATGTGCCAAATAGGTTTTGGCTGAACACACTGCTGCTTTAAGAACAGACTTTTTTATCTAATGTTTTTTTTTTGACCCATATCAAATAAAACTGCAGATGTTGGAATCTGAAAGAAAAACAAACAAATATTTCAAGAACTCAGCCAGTCAAGCGGCATTTGTGGAAAAATTTTCCAGGAAGATGAATCTCAGTGCTGTACACAGCTTATGTACTTTAATAATAAATATACCTTGAATCTTGAGTCAGAGGCCATTTGTCAGGTTGGTATTGTGCATGGTGAGGCACATTAGCTGCAGGATGTCGTCACAGTGTTCCTGCTAAGTGGGTGGGGGAGGGAGCTGCCACCCTCTTTGCCAACAGAAATGGGCAGTTAGCCAACCCAACACATGCATTTCATTGTGCCTAGCTCAAACCTACTTGAAGAAATTGCATAGAATTTTAATAAGAATTGTTACGTATCCCGTAACTGGATCACTTACCAGCAAAGATAAAGAGGTCCGCTGAAGTCTGATGGTACCGTTTTTAAACGTTTTTATTTATAAAGGGGCACAAAAGTAAGGTTAATACAAACATTCAGATAACATATGTCGTCAATACTCAATCTAAAGCGCAGGGATAGTACTAATCAATAAGAAATAAGCTCTATCGTTGTCTAGGGGTAAGGTATATATTGTCCGCTGTATATCTAAAAGTCTCTTGCGTTCACTGCAGTTCCACCAGCTGCCGTCTTTTGGGGTGTCGCGGTGGTGCACTTTTGATAGAGAGAAAGAGATAGAAATTGAATGAAACAGTTACCTGGCGGGTTTTTTCCAACCTTTGGGAGTTCGATCCATCGGAGTCTCGTTGGGGAGTAGCTGTTCACTTGTGGCCTCTCCTGTAGCTAAGCCGTTCTTTCGTGGTGAGGTCGCCAATCCCGGGCAAGGAAAAGACGCACACGAACCTCTCCACCGGCTGTCGCTATTAAACGCTGTCACAGGAGTTCTAGCGTGTCTTCTGGTGCGTCTGGGGGGCCGTCTTTACAACCCCTCTTTTATCTGAACTCACGGGGTCTCAGATGTCAATCAGGTTGGGATGATGCAATCTCTCTCCATCTCTCCACCCACATTGCCCTGAGGGTATACACATAGTACAGTTCCCAATTCACAAAGGTGTCTCCACGAGACAATGACCACAGTCGCCAGCTTTTGCCTCGCCGTGAAACGAGGGACACCGCATGTATCTTTCTCTTCTCTTGGGTCATTGACCCCCCCTTCACTAGGGCTCTTGTGATTCTCACAAAGGAGGGGGCTGGGATCATAACACCTCCCCTCTTAAAAACGTTTTTACCAGCGGTTAAAACGGAGTGGTACAGAGTCTTACAGGGTTTTAGGATTTAACATAGTACAAAAGCTTTTCTTTTAACTACAGAGCTGTACCGTCATACATTTTTCAGCGTCTAAACAGTTAACAATTACAGTGGCACT
This sequence comes from Hemitrygon akajei, assembly GCF_048418815.1. NCBI lineage: Eukaryota > Metazoa > Chordata > Chondrichthyes > Myliobatiformes > Dasyatidae > Hemitrygon > Hemitrygon akajei. The sequence goes on along the minus strand of NC_133129.1, from coordinate 161,804,287 downwards.
TCCTTTAATATGGTAACATCTTGTCCCTGACTAAAGGCTGGTAGCATCGGATTTCAACAGGCAGGGTTCCAAGGGGGTTGTCTTTGTTATTCACATGCTTTGTCAAAATCCCATACAGCCGGTTTTTCTATTTAAAAATGGCGCCCCCATTAGCCGTCACCTCTTTTCCAGTGAGTTCCTACGTGGGGGACCTGAGTAATTTGGCGAGGTACTCTCCCGCCTTTCCGTTCCCATACACTTGTTGTAGCAAAACTAATTACATACAATACTTAACTCAGTAAAAAAGATGATATGCATCTAAATCACTATCTCAAAAAGCATTAATAATAGCTTTTAAAAAGTTCTTAAGTCCTGGCGGTAGAATTGTAAAGCCTAATGGCATTGGGGAGTATTGACCTCTTCATCCTGTCTGAGGAGCATTGCATCGATAGTAACCTGTCGCTGAAACTGCTTCTCTGTCTCTGGATGGTGCTATGTAGAGGATGTTCAGAGTTATCCATAATTGACCGTAGCCTACTCAGCGCCCTTCGCTCAGCTACCGATGTTAAACTCTCCAGTACTTTGCCCACGACAGAGCCCGCCTTCCTTACCAGCTTATTAAGATGTGAGGCGTCCCTCTTCTTAATGCTTCCTCCCCAACACGCCACCACAAAGAAGAGGGCGCTCTCCACAACTGACCTATAGAACATCTTCAGCATCTCACTACAGACATTGAATGACGCCAACCTTCTTAGGAAGTACAGTCGACTCTGTGCCTTCCTGCACAAGGCATCTGTGTTGGCAGTCCAGTCTAGCTTCTCGTCTAACTGTACTCCCAGATACTTGTAGGTCTTAACCTGCTCCACAGATTCTCCATTAATGATCACTGGCTCCATATGAGGCCTAGATCTCCTAAAGTCCACCACCATCTCCTTGGTCTTGGTGATATTGAGACGCAGGTAGTTTGAGTTGCACCATATCACAAAGTCCTGTATCAGTTTCCTATACTCCTCCTCCTGTCCATTCCTGACAGACCCCACTATGGCCGTGTCATCAGCGAACTTCTGCACGTGGCAGGACTCCGAGTTATATTGGAAGTCTGATGTGTACAGGGTGAACAGGACCGGAGAGAGTACGGTTCCCTGCGGCGCCCCTGTGCTGCTGACCATGGAAAAAAGTTGAATTTCCCCATGGGGATGAATAAAGTATCTATCTATCTATCTATCTATCTATCTATTCTCTCAACACCGTGTCCCAAACTTAAATCATCGTGTGAATTTCCACCCAATTCCTTAATGTTACACAGGTAGCTAACCCTTTTGTCAAGACCATGCAAGCTGATGGGTTTCAGTTTGAACCTTTCCCTCAGGCCGCATTTAAATTTCGGCTTTTTCACAGCACTCTCTTGAAGAACAACAGCGTGTGGGGCACCTTTACATTCCAAATCAACCTGTAATCAATGCGCAGGCACCGCATTACCAAGCCCTCGTTTCTGTAGCTTGGTTGCTTCTTCTGACACCAATCTAAACTTTAAATTTTCTTCATTCGATTTGGGAACTACAAACTTCCCGTTCCCTTCAATAATAATGTTTATCCCCCCATGGTCGAGTTCCACTTTAAGGTTCACCACCCCTTCGTGTACAAACACCTGGGAACCCTCCCTTCCCCCAATTACCAAGGTTAACCCTGTCTTCACTGAACCCAGTCCATCTGACCCACAGGGACTGCATTCCTTTTCAACTGAATCAAATACCTCAGACTTTTTCTGAGCTCCATTACTAGGTTCAGTACCACGTGCATCCACATCTTGGACACACTCAAACGGGACATCTGCCTCTTCCAGGCTTTCAATACCTGTACCCTTTTCAAATTCTAAATTCCCCTGATCCTCCCAGTTCCTCTCTGGGCAACTCCCTTCCGGAGTAAACTCAACCCCGCGGGCTGAAACAACCTCGTCTGCCAACCCAGCAGACCTCTCCAAGGTAATGGCATCCTTTTCATCTAGGACTGCCTTCATCTCATTATCGGGAACACCTTGATAACTCTCAGCTTCTTCAAACAGGGCTGCCACCCCCGACAGATCATCCATGTCCAACTCTGGACCTTTTAACAGCTTTTTCTGTTTCTCATCTTTATTTCCTACCTCTAGGACCTTTCTCTTCGCTAAGGGCAGATCTAGCTCCTCTCCCTTAACCCCTTTCACTTTACTACTCTTCGGTTTACCACCCTCAGAACCCTCGTGGTACAGGGTTGGTAGGACCGTCTCGGCCAAATCAATACTGGCCAGATTTAAACTGCTCGCTTTCTCAGCTGTCTTTCTCGACAGGCTGCGAATGCTCGCGCCTGTGGTACAGACTGGCGATGCGAGGGGCGGGGCTGCAATCCTCACAGGCTGTTTGGGCCGTGTCATCCTCGTCCAAACCTGCCTCCCAGCTAAATCATTTCCGAGGAGGACGTCCGCGTCAGTTCTCGGGAATTCTGATGGCACCCCTATTTCGACTGGTCCAGATACCAGCTCACAATCCATAATTACCTGATGTAGGGGCACCATTTCTATTCTTGTACCTATCCCCTTCATGGCGACCATTCCCCTTCTCTGACCGAAATCTAGTATCTCACAGCGGATCAACGACAGCTCCGCCCCGGTGTCTCGCCAGATTCGGACGGGAATGGGTGGGTCTCCCCCCTTCACAGACACGGTTCCGGGTGACAGCCAAGTCTCTGACCCCTCTCCTACTCTGTCTACCCGGGCTCTCTCGTCGATTTACTGATTACCATGGCACACCCGATAGGGACCGCTGCTTTCCCTTTTTCTGGCTCCTTTCTCGGAGCAAAGCACCTAGAGGCAATATGTTCTCCCTTCCCACAATTAAAACAGGTCAAGCCCGGAAATCTCGGGCTGCCTGGCCTTTCCCCCTCAACCTTATCACTAGCTCCCGGCGGGACCTCTGCCTCAGCCGGCGGACTTTCTCGGTCGTTCCCACGGTCTCTCGGGTAACCTTTTGGCGAGGAAAACTTTGTCCTGTGGGTTAGGGCATATTCATCTGCGAACCTAACAATTTCCGAGATGGACTTATTCGGCTTCTCATTCAAATACATCTGGATCTCTTCCGGAACACACCCTTTTAATTCCTCAATCAAAAATAACTCCCTGATACGCCCATAATCCCCGTCCACCTGTTCCACGGTGCACCAACGGTCCAAGAGCACACCCTTTTCATAGGCTAGCTCGGTATACGCTTGATTCCACCCTTTTCGTAAATTTCTGAACCTTTGTCTATAAGCTTCAGGTACTAGCTCGTAACTCCGGAGAATGGCCTCCTTTACTTTGGCATAATTCTCCGCTTCTCCCTCCCCGACGGACAATGCCGCATATGCTCGTTGTGCCTTCCCCTTTAACACACTTTGTAACAACGCCACCCACTGCTCTTTGGGCCACTTCTGATTTACTGCCACCTTTTCAAAAAGCAAGAAATAACTATCAACATCCGACTCTTCGAATGGAGGTACTAACCTAAACTCCCGACTAACATTAAACCTCTCGTCTCGATCTAACCCTAGATCTCTTCGCTCTTTCTTTAATTTCTCCATCTCCAAGTCATGTTCCCTCTGTTCTCATTTCTCCTCATACTCTCTTTGCTTTTCAGCTCGTTCCTTCTCTTTCTTGGCTCGTTCCCTCTCGTTCTCAGCTACTTCTAGCTCTTTTAGCTGAATTTCATGCTGTCTTTGCTTTTCAGCTTGGTCCTGCTCTTTTTGCACCTCTAACCCCTTTAGTTGGAGCTCCTGGTCCCGTTTCACCTCTAACTCCTTTATGTGGAATGCCCGCTCCCTTTCTTTCTCAGCCCTTTCTTTCTCTCTCTCAGCCCGTTCTTTCTCCTTCTCAGCTGCTTCCAGCTGCTTTATTTTAAATTCATGTTCCAACCTTAATTTCTCCAACTCTAGCTGATCCATCCCACTAGCTGGTACTTTTTCAGGGATATTTTCCAACACCTCAGCTTCGAACACATCCTTCCCAATGTAATACCGAGTTATGGCCCCTCGCACCTCCCGCTTTTTCATGGATGACCTCACTTCTGTGAGGTTCAATCCCTTCGCCAAATTTAACAAGTCTGATTTGGTGGCCGCCTCTAGCGCCTCCACAGTCGGGTTTTTCATAAATTCATCCACGTCCATCTTTGCTGGTTTCCCGTCTGGCTACCTGCGTACCAGATCCAAATTTTTTGACTTACAAACCCAATTCACTGCCCTCCCAATTTGGTTTCAAATCTCGAGACGAGACCCCACGTTGTTACGTATCCCGTAACTGGATCACTTACCAGCAAAGATAGAGAGGTCCGCTGAAGTCTGATGGTACCATTTTTAAACGTTTTTATTTATAAAGGGGCACAAAAGTAAGGTTAATACAAACATTCAGATAACATACGTCGTCAATACTCAATCTAAAGCGCAGGGACAGTACTAATCAATATGAAATAAACTCTATCGTTATCTAGGGGTAAGGTATATATTGTCCGCTGTATATCTAAAAGTCTCTTGCGTTCACTGCAGTTCCACCAGCTGCCGTCTTCTGGGATGTCGCGGTGGTGCACTTTTGATAGAGAGAAAGAGATAGAAATTGAATGAAACAGTTACCCGGCAGGTTTTTTCCAACCTTTAGGAGTTCGATCCGTCAGAGTCTCGTTGGGGAGTGGCCGTTCACTTGTGGCCTCTCCTGTAGCTAAAACCCTTTCTTTCGTGGTGAGGTCGCCAATCCCAGGCAAGGAAAAGACGCACACGAACCTCTCCACCGGCTGTCGCTATTAAACGCTGTCACAGGATTTCTAGCGTGTCTTCTGGTGCGTCTGGGGGGCCGTCTTTACAACCCCTCTTTTATCTGAACTCACGGGGTCTCAGATGTCAATCAGGTTGGGATGATGCAATCTCTCTCCGTCTCTCCACCCACGTTGCCCTGAGGGTATACACGTAGTACAGTTCCCAATTCACAAAGGTGTCTCCACGAGACAATGACCACAGTCGCCAGCTTTTGCCTCGCCGTGAAATGAGGGACACCACACGTATCTCTCTCTTCTCTTGGGTCATTGACCCCCCCCTTCACTAGGGCTCTGGAGATTCTCACAAAGGAGGGGGCTGGGATCATAACAGAATAAACAAATATTGGTGGCAATGGGTCAGTCACACCCTAAATGTGCTCCACTATCCTTCACGATTTTGGCCCTTCCTTTTCTCTCTCCGTACCTCCTGATTCCCTTGCAGTTCAACTCTCCACCTTAAATATAAAAACCAACTGCTGGAAGAACTCAGCAGTTCCAGCAGCGTCAGTGAAGACAAGGACATGGCTGACATTTTAAGTTGTGAACTCGCAGCAGGACTGAGAGTATAGAGCAAAGGTAGCTATTATACAGGAGTGAGGGAGGGGAAGATCAGAGGCTGGTAGGTGATAGATGGAACCAGATGTGGGGCGGATGACTAGCAGACGGAGACAGGCGTGGACAGTGGGGAAGAGTGGGGAGAGAGAGGCTGGTGGGAGGTCAGTCTGTTTTCAAACAGAGATGAGGAGGAATTCCTTTAGCCAGTGGATGGTGAATCCGTGTAATCCACTGCCAAAGATAGCTGTGGAGGCCATTGGGTATATTTAAAGCAGAGGTTGAAATGTTCTTAATTGATAAGGATGTCAAAGGTTACGGGGAATGCGGTTGAGAGGGATAATCCAGGAATAAATATAATCATTTGTCACTGTTCAAAATCATTCATAGAATAAGGTTTATTATGTTTATAATTTACAATGACTTGGCAGTCTGCTCCCAGTATAGGTATTTCCCATTTTTATTTATGATCAATGCATGTATTTCTTTTAGTCCTGGTCTGTGTATGGAGCTGATGATTAGAAAAAGTAGAAAGTGATCGTTAATTTAGTAACTTCTTACAGAAACCCCAAACATGCACAACATGTTGGAGGAACTTAGTAGGTCAGGGAGCATCTACAGAGAGGAATAAACAGCCAACATTTCATGCCAGTCACAGGCCCAAGCTATCAGCTCTTTATTCCTCTCCATAGATGCGGCCTGGCCTGTGAAGTTCCTCCAACATTTTGTGTGTGTTACTCTGGATTTCCAGCATCTACAGAATCTCTTGTGTTTTACATGGCCACTATTTTTAATTAGTAGTCTAACTAACAATATTAGTAGTTAATTAGTGGCCTTATTTAATTTATATATTGATGCACTATCAATTACTCCAAAAGACTGGAAATAGAGTAAATACTGAAAGGCTTTTATTAACAACAAAATGGATCCACGTCCATGCTGCACGACTCTCCTGGATTGTGGGAGGAGAAGTGACACAATCGCCTTTATTCAGGGGTCTGTGGGAGAAGCCACAGGAGCAGTCAGCAGGGGGGCGTGTCCAGGCATGTCCAGACTGATATACATGGTTTACCACATATATGGTTATCTTAACGTATAGTATACTTTGTGTATTGCAATGTATCGTTATCACAAATCAGCACATTTCACGACATATGTCAGTGATAGTAAACCTGATTCTGATTTTGATTCTAATCTCTAGCATCTTAAACAGAATAATATTTTCATATTCTGCTATTTGTACTTTGTCATTTCTATTCATGCCTTGTTTATTCTATGATGTAAAGAGAGGGTAATAGTCACTTCCTCTGCAAATACCGGTAGTCGTCTCAGCTCAGGAGAATGTTAAGTACTGTTGGTGAAGCCCTCAAATGAAGCTATCCTTGGTGTGAATTATGTGCCAACTATGGTTACCAACGGCAGGAAGTATCCTAACTATTACTTTCTCAAAGCTTGAACATCAAATCAATTCAAGAAAATGCAAAAGAAAAATTAGTATAACCACTTTTCTTCTGCAACATCATGCATCAAAGGAATCTTCCAACCTTTTCAGTACAATGTTTTTGGTGTTGCTTGGTTTAATACTAACACAGATTTCTAGAAAGGTGGTGGGGGGGGGGGGGGGGGGTGGTCACAGGATGTTTTATCCTGATCGATCATGTTCGGAGTAATTTCAGGATTGTATTAATGACTCGGTAGAGCAAGAAAAAAAATGCAGTAAATGGAGAGTTTATAATAATGGGAGTATTGCAAACTTTGCCAACAAACACTTGAAAATTCCAGCATTAGCATTTTAAAGGGTGAAACATTAACATGTTTGGAGTAACAGAGAAATGGAACTAACAGGCTAACACTGCGGCATGATTATAGAATGCATCAGAGCCCATCTCACTTCTTACTAGCTTTCATCCCTTTTGACACTTCACTCACCTCAATGCTAAACTGACTAAACAGGCTGAGACAGATTTTCAAGAACTCTCCAAGTCAGTGCTTTTTAATTATTTATTTTACTACTTGCACAAATTTTCTTCTTTTGCACATTGGTTTGTCAGTCTTTATTATTTATAGTTTTTCATGAATACTATTATATTTCTTCATTTTTTTGTAAACGTTTGCAAGAAAACGAATATCAAGGTAGTATATGGTGACATATACGTACTTTGATAATAAAATTATCTTGAACTTTTTAACTGGCATATATGTACAAATCTGAATATTTCCACACCTTTGTCCATTTTATACTCTAAGATTGAATTGATTAAAAAGCAAACTTTCTCAATAATAAAGCACTAGATTGAGAATTATAATGCATTCTGAGTCCTCTAGATTCTCCCAGAATTGAGAAAATTAGAAAATTTGAATAAAATAACTGCCCCCTTGTAGGTAGAAAAGGGTGCAGGGACAGATACAAGACTGGGAAATTGCACCTGACAGGGCTGCTGATGACAGTTTGCTATTTACTGAACCAACAGCCATCAGCAGGTGACCTGATAGAGGTGTATAAGATGATGAGAGGCATTGATTGTGTGGATAGTCAGAGGCTTTTTCCCAGGGCAGAAGTGGCTAGCATGAGAGGGCACAGTTTTAAGTTGCTTGGAAGTAGGTACAGAGGACATGTCAGGGGTAAGTTTATTACACAGAGAGTGGTGAGTGCATGGAATGGGCTGCCAGTGACAGTGGTGGAGGCGGATACAATAGGGTCTTTTAAGAGACTCCTGGGCAGGTACATAGAGCTCAGAAAAATAGAGGGCTATGGGTAACCCTAGGTAACTTCTAAGGTAAGGACATGTTTGGCACAGCTTTGTGGGCTGAAGCCCTGTATTATGCTGTAGGGTTTCTATGTTTCTAATATCTGCCAAGTGTCAAATTGTTTTGATTCAATCTGTTGAAATGACTTCAACGGAATTTGCTTAGCTGCCCAGTTACTTTCACCTAGACAGCTAATGCAGATGTGATGCTGGCACTATCTGTATTTGCCCCCCGTTTCTAAATGTTTTTATCGTTGTGGTGAACTACATATACCTGTCTGGACACGCCCCCTGCTGACTGCTCCTGTGGCTCCTCCCACAGACCCCTGCTGACTGCTCCTGTGGCTCCTCCCACAGACCCCTGTATAAAGGTGATGGAGGTCTGAGCCCGGCCTCTCAGTCTCCAGGATGTAGTATGGTGGTCACTCACTGCTTGTTCCTTCTTCCAGTCAATAAAAGCCGATACCTCGCTTTTACGTCTCAGAGTGAGTTATTGATGGTGCATCAATCGTACTGGTCTTGCTGTCTGAATTTGAAAAGCATCTCTATTTAGCAAAGTCAATTTTCTCTACTAATCTCTCAGCAACGTATTTTTTATCGACCAATGATCTTGGGGAGCATTCTTTTCTGGGTCTCAGAGACCACTGGTATAAAAAGAAGAACTTGTGGTGGGAATCCAGAGATCTCCAGACAACTGAGGCAGCAGGTGCTTTATAAGCCACCAAACACCTTAACCATGAATATTCAGTTCCGGTGAGTTTTGGAACCTGAATATTTTGTGCATTCAGCTGGTTAAATAGCAGGTCCTAAAATTTGCAATAAAAGAGTAGAAAATTATATCAAAGTGTACAGACTAGCAAACAATTTTAAATGGATAATAAAATAGGGTGACATGCTAGCACAGCTGTTAGCATGATGCTATTACAGCGCCAGTGATCTGGGTTCAATTCCACTGCTGTCCATAAGGACAGCCTTTCTGTCTGCATGTCCGTCCCGTGACCGTGTTGGTTTCCTCTGGGTGAGGAAACCACATTCCGGAGATGTATGAATCAGTAGGTGTATCGATCTCATGGGTGTAATTGGGCAGCGTAGGCCTGCTACTGTGCTGTATCTCTAAACAAAATAAAGCATGAAGCTTTAAAAGCAGCCCTGTTACTAGGCCCGTGATACTTAATGACAATAAGCAGCAGCTTGCCGCACAATGGACATTAGTCCATTGTTTCAACACTTGTATAAATGAACAAATAGTAGAAAAATTTTCCCAATTTTTTTTTTTTTTTGCAGACCTGGGCCTCAGTCTCATTCGAAGCCCTGGGCCTCGGCACACTTGGCCAAACATGGGCAAGCTGGAGTTCAGATGGCATTTGTTCAGCTCTTTCACTAGACTGACGATTGAGCCCAGAAGCAGAGCACAGATGTGCCGAAGGGAAGGATGGAAGCACTGTGCATTTGCTTTCTTAGTTTCCTCCCAGAGAATTCTGGCATTGGAACATTATGTTCTGTGTCATTATGTTTATTTTCAAACACATGTAAGTTATATATAATTTATGTTAATGTAAGCTTATGTTAATGGCATTTAAACATTGTCTATGCACGCCTATGACAATAACCTTGAATGTGAATCTCATTTGAATGGGTTCACTAATCCTATAAGAAAGGGAAGTGCAAGTAACTTTTAACCTTCCTTTTACTTTTTATCTTATCCTCTTTAACCTCTTATCTTCTCGGCTTTAGAGTTTCCCTGATGGGTGGAGAAGGACATCCATGGACGTCAGGCTGTCCCAGGTTGGTGGCTTCAGGAATCAGATGTCCGTGCAAGCAGGAGGCACAAGGAGACACTAGGGCCACTGGTCAGCAAGCCTGGAGTTTCAGACTGGAGTTCGGGCCCTTTCGTTGGCCAGTCCGCGAGCTCGAAGCCCGCAGGTCAATCAGAAGTCCAAAAGCAGAAGCCTTGAGACTGGAACCTGGGTATAGAAGACTGGGGGCCTGTCCTGAAGTTAGAGGAATGCCCATGTGTGTAGGTGCGCGGGGGGAGAGTGGCTTGTTGTGTTCTGTTTCACAGTGCTCTGAGCATTGTTTGCATGCTGTGTTGGCACCAGAATGTGTGGCAATACTTACGGCCTGTCTGCAGCATGTATTTAGGTGTGTTGGTTGTTAACGCAGAATGATGCATTTCAGTGTATGTTTCCATGTACATGTGATACCCACATCTGTATCTGACTCAGAATCTTATGTGCATTTATTTAAAATACACTCAATTATGTCACATACACACAAACCTGTAAAAGCATCAGCAGCGATAGAACACACCTGGAGTCTGGTTCTGCTGTTAACAAAACACTATTTTATTAGTAACTACATAATAAAGTAACTTAAACCAGGTACATCAAGATTTAACGTTGTTATGCATATATAGGGGTAAATATATAAATCCCCAAACTTCTTCAAGCTTAGGTGGTAAGTGATACAGTCTTACGATGGTATGTAAGAAAGTTCTGTTCAGTTCAATCCACAGAATTTGAAGTGAAAGAGAGATATTTGTAATCCAAACAAACAGGTGTCATCGATCTTCCCGTTGTCCTCCGAGTCCTTCACACAAGATATCACCAACAGTAGCTTATCACAAAGGGGACCATCTTCAAGGGACCCACCACCCAGGCAAGGGTCGACACACTGGTAGATTCCACAAGGTTACCCAATCATACAACGTGATAGCCACATATCCAGTTCCATGACATAAAATATAACTCCAACAGTGATTTGCCACAGGGGTGCCTTTCTTCAGTGAACTACCACACCCTGACAAAGGGTAAACATGCACGTGGTATTCACAAAGGTTTCCCCTCACCAGAGAACCCACTCCTGTGGATTAACTATGTGACAATCACACTTTCGTATCCGAATGGAAACAAGCTCACCCCTTACGGGATACTTGGATCTCGTTGATCTCTTTGTCACTGGGTTTCTTCTGCTTCAAACCTTCCTCTCCTCTCCGCTCCCCTCTGCAAACTTCTAGTTGCAGCAACTTGTGAGAGTCATTTATCAATACTCTGGATATATCTCAACTCACCCCTTTGGGCTACTGAAAGTTTAAACCAGCAACCAACTCACCGCTGTCTTCCATTGACCAAATCCATCTTGACTTTGAGCATGTGCCTTTCTCTGTGAGTCTCTGTGTCCTTATATTCAAAACAAGCCGCAAGAAACCATAAACATTCATTGTCCATCAAATAGCTCTACCTCTCTCACCATAGTAACCAAGCAGCTCTGCAGTCAGCAGAAATTCAACAGTGTCCACAAGTCAGACTCATTCTCTCAGCATTTTAAAGTGACAGTCCACAGAATAAATGAACCCTAAGGGTATATAACAATGAAAAGAAGTTATATTTGGTAATTCTTTAAATGTATTTGAGTACTTTCTAAATGTATCTCAATATCTGAGATGTTTGTAAAGTTCTGCTGTTCAGAGCAGGAAGGTGGTCTAAATGGCTGTAATTGGCATAATCTCAGGATGAAAACATAGAAATTAGGATTAAAATGTCACATTACTTTCATTGTCTTTAAAGGTGAAACTGTCTGATGATTGATTCAGAGTTGGCGATGGTGCCCCTGAGATGACAACAGTAGTACCTTAAGATTGGCAGCAGTGGAGTTTACTAAGAGGACGGATCTGTTTAAATTAGTTTAAAGAGAGATTCTGTAAGGGCACAAGAGAATGGATGCAGTTCGGGATAAGGGATAAGAGAATGGATGCAGTTCGGGATAAGGGATAAGAGAATGGATGCAGTTCGGGATAAGGGATAAGGACTGAATGGATGCAGTTCGGGATAAGGGATAAGAGAATGGATGCAGTTCGGGATAAGGGATAAGGACTGAATGGATGCAGTTCGGGATAAGGGATAAGGACTGAATGGATGCAGTTCGGGATAAGGGATAAGAGAATGGATGCAGTTCGGGATAAGGGATAAGGACTGAATGGATGCAGTTCGGGATAAGGGATAAGAGAATGGATGCAGTTCGGGATAAGGGATAAGAGAATGGATGCAGTTCGGGATAAGGGATAAGAGAATGGATGCAGTTCGGGATAAGGGATAAGAGAATGGATACAGTTCGGGATAAGGGATAAGGACTGAATGGAGCATAAATTCCTGGACTACTTCAGAATCAGAATCAGGTTTAAGAACACTGGCGTATGTCATGACATTTGTTTTTTGCAGCAGTACATTGCCATACATAATATATTTTTTAAATTGACGAAGTGCAATTATATAAAATTAAGCAAGTAGTGCAAAAAGGAAGCAAAATAAAACTGAGCATGGGTTCAATGCCCATTCAGAAATCTGATGGCAGAGGGGAAAAAACTGTTCCTGAAACGTTGAGTGTGTGTCTTCAGGCTCCTTGATGGTAGCAATGAGAAGAGGGCACATCCTGGGTGATAGGGGGTCCTTCATGATGAATGCTGCCTTCTTGAGTCATTGCCTTTTGAAGATGTCCTTGACGCTGGGGAGGCTAGTGCCTGTGATGGAGGTGGCTGAGTTTACAACTTTCCGCAGCTTTTTCCAATCCTGTGCAGTGGTCCCACCATAACAGATGGTGATGCAACCAGTTAGAATGCTTTTCCTGGTACTGTAGAAACTTGCGAGAGTGTTTGGTGACATACCAAGTTTCCTCAAACTTCTAATGAAATATAGCTGCTGTTGTGTCTCCTTGGTAATTGCATCAATATGTTGGATCTTCAGCGATGTTGACACCCAGGAACGTGAACCTGCTCACCCTTTTCACTGCTGACACCCTGACAAGGACTGGTGCCTATTCTCCCCACTTCCCCTTCCTGAAGCCTACAATCAGTTCTTTGCTCTTACTGATGTTGAGTGCAAGGCTGTTGTTACGACACCACCCAACCAGCTGATCTATCTCACTCCTGTACGCCTCCTCGTTACCATCTCAAGTTCTGCCAACAATAGTTGTGTCAACAGCAAATTTATAGATGGGATTTGAGCTGTTCCTCTCCACACCACTGTGGGGTAGAGAGGGTAGAGCAGTGAGTTAAGTACACATCTTTGAGGTGCAGAAATGTTGATTGTCAGCAAGGAGGAGATGTTAGTTTTGATCCACGCTGACTGTAGACTCCCAGTGAGGAAGTTAAGGATCCGGTAGCAGGGGGAGGTATAGAATCCAGGTTTTGGAGCTTGTTGATTAGAACTGAGGTTATAATTGTGTTGAATGTCGAGCTGTTGTCAATAATCAGCAGCCGGTAATACTGTTTGAAGATGATTCAAGAGCGAGTGGAGAGCCAGTGAGACTGTATCTGCTGTAGACCTATTATAGTGTTATGAAGGATGAACAGCTCTGATGGGCAGAAGGGTGCAGAGTTGCCCATGTCTCCCCCCAGGAGAATCACAAACCGTTACTGTTGCTATGCTGCTCATGAGAGAGAGGGATGGAAAAGAAAACATGCAAGAACATCTGCTACAGATAAGAGAGAGATAAGAGAGGGGAGAGAGACTTGTTGATTCACCGTATTATGACTTCTGAGAGGGTTATTTATCTTATACCATTCTGTTCATTAAAATTCCTCAGTGGACAGCCGGAGTGGGCTGGCTTGATGGACACAGCCATTCAAAACTGATTGACAACTGAGACCCCGTGAGTAGGGATAAAAGTGAGGTCTGGGGAGACACCCTTCAGACACACCAGGAGACACACCAGTGGACACTGATTGAGTGTTGGAACCCACGGGAAGGTATGGGGCATCGGAGACCGAACCAGGAGATCGGTCAGTTAAACTCACAGTGTTACAGCAGGGCCAGTGGGGGCTTGTGTGTGTGTCCCCTCATGCCAGAGTGACGAGTCCACCACAGAAGAACTGTCCGGCTGAAGGACAGAGGGGTCATACCTGAATGGCCACAACGAAACGACGGATCAAGAACGCAAAGGAAGGTTTGCCTGACCGTAGCTGTTACTTCTCGCTCGCTCCCTCTCTCTCCAACGATTACAACACAACAACCAATATCTACCTCAGCACGTATGAACTGAACTGAACTTTATACTTTTCTATGACAATTCATTATCCCCTAGACATCGATAGAGCTTGTTTATTATTGCTTATTATTATTCCCCCACTTTTAGGTTTATTATTGCTAATGTGTATTATCTATATATTTGCATTATTGATATTGATTTGCTTATTTTACTAATAAACACTTTTGAATATAGTACCACCAGACTCTAATGGATTCTTCTTTCTCTGCTGGTTAGACACCCAGTTACGGGGTACGTAACAATAGTGATAGGCAATAATAGCAGGTCCAGGTCCTTGCTCAGGCAGGAGTTGATTCTAGCCATGACCATCCTCTCAAAGCACTTCATCTCAGAAGATGTGAGTGCATCTGCACAACAGTCATTGAGGCAGCTCTCCCTGCTCTTCATGGGCACTGATATGATTGTTGCCCTTTGGAAATAGGTGGGAACATCTGAATGTAGCAGTGAGAGATTGAAGATGTCCTTGAACACTCCGCCAGCTGGTTGACACAGGTTCTCAATGCCCTACCAGGTACATCACCAGGGCCTGATGTCTTTCGAAGGTTCACCCCCTTGAAAGAGGTTATGACATCAGCCTCCGAGGCAGAGATCACGGGGTCACCAGAAACTGCAGGGATTCGCACAGGTGTAATTTTATTTTCCCTTTCAAAGTGTTCAGGAAAGGCATTGAGCTCATCTGGGAGTGAAGCATCACTGCCATTCATGATGTTAGGTTTTGCCTTGTAGGAAATAATGACCTGCAAACCCTGCCAGAGCTGACGTGTGTCTGATTCTGTGTCTAACTTCAATGGAAATTGTTTCTTCGCCCTTAAAATAGCCTTCTGTAAGTTGCAGCTGGTTTTCTTTTATAGTTCTGGATCACCAGCCTTGAATGCCATAGATCCAGCCCTCAACAGAATACAAATCTCCTGGTTCATTCACTGATTTTTGGTTTGGGTATGTTCAGCATGTTCTTGAAGGCACATGCTCATTCACACAGTTCTAAATGAAGTTGATGAACTGTTGATGAAGTTGGTGAAGTTGATGAGCTGTGGTGTATTCATTTAGATTCAAAGATAAATCCTTGAATATATTGTCCAGTTCACCAACTCAAGGCTGTTCAGTAAGTGATTCTCCACCCCCTTGATCATGCCTTCTTAGTCCTCACCACTGGAGCTGTGGTCTTTCACTGACTGGTGGGATTTTCCATGACACATACTACATAATCCTTTCTTGAAATTAAAGACCAAAGTAATGAAAGTTACAAATTTCTGGAACACAGGGTTTTAAAAATGTTGGGCAACAAGAAAATACATGACATTTTTCTTGACCTCCACAATCTCTGATGTAATCAATTATGTTACTCTCCAGAGCCCAGTTCAATGAACCTTTCTAGTAACTAAAAGAAGACATGTTTTCACAAAATTAACATGTTTAGAATTGGTCTGTGTGTCAAGCTAACCATTCAAATAATAGGCAGTTCACGGGACATGTTCATTTGCACAACGGGGAGTATCCCAGATGGTTGCATCACAATCTGATAAGGGAACGCCAATGCGCAGGAGTGGAAAAGGCTTCAGAAAGTGCTGGGTACAATCCAGTCCATCACAGGCCAAGCCCACTGAATGCATTTACATGAAGTGCTGCCACAAGAAAGCAGCATCTATTATCAAAGAAACCTATGCTCCAGGCCATGCTCTCTTCTCACTACTACCATTGGGTAGGATGTACAGAGGTCTTAGATCCTACACCTCCAGATTCAGGAACGGTTATTACCCTATAACCATCAGGCTCCTGAACCAGTGTGGATAACTTCATTCACCACCACTGATTCTACAATTTAAGACCATAAGACACAGGAACAGAATTAGGCCATTCAGCCCATCGAGTCTGCTCCGCCATTCCATCATGGCTGATTTACTACCCCTCACAACCCCATTCTCCTGTCTTCTCCCCATATTCTTTGATGCCCTGACTAATCAAGAACATATCAACCTCTGCTTTAAATGCAAACAATGACCTGGCCTCCACAGGCGTCTGTTAGCATCTGTCGCAATGAATTCCACAGATTAACCACTGTCTGGCTAAAGAAATTCCTCCTCATCTCTGTTTTAAATGAGCATGTCTATTCTGAAACTGTGCCCTCTAGTCCTATCCTATAGGAAACATCCTCTCTACATCCACTCTTTCTAGGCCCTTTAATATTCAATAGGTTTCAATGAGATCCCCTCTCATTCTTTTAAACTTCAGCAAGTAAAAGCGCAGAGCTATCATCCACTCCTCATTAGGTAACCCTTTCGTTCCCATAATCATTCTTGGGAACATCCTCTGGACTCTCTCCAATGCCAGTACATTTTTTCTTAGGTAAGGAGCCCAAAACTTCTCACAATACTCCAAATGTGATCTAACTAATGTCTGATAAAGCCTCAGCATTGGATTATTCCTCTTAAAATGAAGGCATTTACCTTTCTTACCACAGACTCAACCTGCGAGTTAACCTTTCGGGAATCGTGCACAAGGACTTCCAAGTTCCCAGATCCCTATGATTTTTTTTAAAAATTTTCTCCTCGTTTAAAAAAATTTCTTCTACCAAAGTTCACTACCATACACTTCTCTACACTTAAT
Source organism: Hemitrygon akajei (assembly GCF_048418815.1). Lineage (NCBI taxonomy): Eukaryota > Metazoa > Chordata > Chondrichthyes > Myliobatiformes > Dasyatidae > Hemitrygon > Hemitrygon akajei. The sequence goes on along the minus strand of NC_133129.1, from coordinate 161,787,552 downwards.
TCCATCTGCCGCTTCTTTGCCAATTCTCCAAATCCTTCTGCAGACTCTGCTTCCTCAACACTGTCTGTCTTTCGACCTAACTTTGTATCATCTGCAAACTTAGCCACAAAGCCATCAATTATGTCATCCAAATAGTTGACATGCAGCATGAAAAGTTATATAGTTTTTTGTAAAATTCCATTATTTTTATTTTTGCCTGCAAGAAAATGAATCTCCAGGTAGTATATGGTAACATATGTATTTCGATAATAAATTTACTTTGAACATTGAATTTCTGAGCTGCATAGATGACTCTTTTGTAAATCCTGGTTTATTATTCCTCTCAAGGGCTCAGTGATACCATAACATAAAGGAAGGCAACAGAGTTGAAGAGGTTTGTTTGAAGTTGAGGACTGTCACTGTTGTTTGGGATAATACGAGGGCTGATTGATAAGTTGGTGACCTAAGGTAGAAGGAGTCGATTTTAGAAAACCTAGCACATTTATTTTTCAACATAGTCCCCTCCTACATTTACACACTTAGTCTAGTGGTCGTGGAAATGCAGAAACTTTGAAGTTACCTTAGGCCACAAACTTGTCAATCACCCCTGATGAGTTATTAATTTCAAACTTTCTGCATAATCACTCAAAGAGTTGAACTGCATGTGCATGTAGCGAGAGCTGTATAACTCATCTCCTTCTACCTTAGGCCGTGAACTTATCAATCACCCATGCTGTGGACACTTTCTGGAGGTCCAAGATCCGTATGCTCCACGACCGCTGGACTAAGTGTGTAAATATAGGAGGGGACTATGTTGACAAGTAAATGCGCTAGGTTTTCTAAAATTGACTCCTTCTACCTTAGGCCACAAACTTATCAATCACCCCTCGTAGATTTGAAAATAAAGCATAACACTGCCTGCTGGGGATAACTGTACTGGAATGGGTGCATAGGCAAAGCAAGACCAAGATGCACAATTGCAATTCTGATCCCCTTTCAAGTTATAGATTTTGCATTTAATTGCTCGATTGTGGAACAAACTATAGATGGAGACGGCCGCTTTTCACCTAACGAGTGAGAGAGCCCTCTGCGTGAAAGGAGTAAATCACGGAAATTTGGGGAGCACAGTAAAAGGTGAATGTATTACTAATGTTCTTACTAAGGTTGGTGTCTGGTCATGTCCCAAAAATACAGTCATATCGCCAATTGTGACTTTTGATCTGGAGTGCCAAGTGTTGAAGACATCGGTGAATACGAGGTACTGAGTAAGCAGAATGTGGTAATTGATTGTGATCACTATCACAGAAGATGCAGGTTTTGACCCTGATGAGGATCACTTGTTTGTGTATCGGTACAGAACTCTAATTCTGGAGTTGTTGGACTTGGGAGCCGAAAACACTGCGCAGCAGTTAGAAGAGGAACAGGAAACCAGGAAATGGTTCAGAAAGTTTCTCAGTCTTTGCTTGTTTATGTATGGTTTCTTTCATAAATTCTTTTGCATTTCTTTACTTTCCTGTAAAAGTCTTCAAGAAAATTAATCTCAAGTAGTACTAATAAATTTTACTTTGACTTTGAAGTGACATACAAGAGGGTGAGGATCATGACAGCTTCTGACAGTGGTACCTGCCAATATTGAAGGAGAGACAGCAAGGAGGAGGTGGTACAGGAGCCTTTGGTCCCACAGCACCAGGTTGAGGAACAGTTATTACCCTTTTACCATCAGGCTGTTGAACCGGCATGGATAACTTCACTCACCACAACCCTATGATTCCACAACCTATGGACTCTCCTAAGCTGAGCTCATCAATTTTATCAATTTTGCCTCCAACTTCCACCCCGCCGTTAAGTTCACTTGGTCCATTTCCAACACCTCCCACCCCTTTCTCAATCTCTTTGTCTCCATCTCTGGAGACAAACTGTCCAACAATGTCTTTTATAAACCTACCAATTCCCATGGCTATCTTGACTATATCTCTTTCCACTCTGTCACCTGTAAAAATGCTATTCCCTTTCTTCATTTCCTTTGTCTTCTCCACATCCGTTCCCAAGATGAGGCTTTCCTTTCCAGGACATCAGAGATGACATCCTTCTTCAAAGAACGAGGTTTCCCTCCCTCCACTATTGATGTTGCCCTCACCCACATCTCCTCCATGTCCTGGAAGTCTGTACTGACCCCATCTTCCCACACCTATTCCTCTTGTCCTTACCTGCCACTCCACGAGCCTCCAAATTCAACACATCATTTTCCGCAACTTCTGCCTTTTCTAATGGGATCCTACCACTAAACGCATCTTTACCTCCCCCCTCCCCCCTTCACTTTCCACTTTCCACAGGGATTGCTCCTTCCTTGATTCCCTTATCGATTCCAGGCTCCCCAGTAAGGAGCAACACATTATATTCCATCTGGGTAGCCTCCAACCTGATGGCATGAATACTGATTTCTCCTTCTGGTAAAAATAAATCCATCCCCCTTCTCTCTTCTTATTCCCCACTCTGGCCTCTTACCTCTTCTCACCCACCTATTACCTCCCCCTAGGTTCCCTCCTCCTTCCCTTTCTCCTACTCTCTCCTATCAGATTCTTTCTTCTCCAGCCCTTTACTTTTCCCACTCACCTTGCACCACCTTTCTAGCTCTTCTTTCCCTCCCCCTTCCCTCCTTTCTATTCTGGCATAAACCCCTCCCTTTCTTTCCAGTCCCGAAGAAGAGTCTCAGCCCAAAACATCGACTATTTGTTCATTTACTGACCTGCTGAGTTCCTTCAGCATTATGTTGCGTTGGATTTTCAGCATCTGCAGAATTTCTTGTGTTCTTATTGATGGTTTCTGCCTGATGTCTTGCATCATACTTTCCATGATGTGAGAATGGTTTTAAAGCCTTCCCCTTTGCCTGCATCTCCAGAAAGAGCTCGATTTCTATCTTTGATATCTCTTTTTAACCTTTTCAAGGTTCCTTTGAAGACCCTGACCTGGAGTTGTTTTGGTTCTTTGCGGAAATGGGACCCGCTGTCAGGGCCTTACGACCAGCCGCTTTTCGATATCCCAAGGGCGTGGCCTAGAAAACTCAGGGTGCCGGATTTTCGTGGCTCTGGAGGCAGACTAATTGAAGGTTGGTGCAACCGACTGCTGCATCGCGGGAGAACATGGAAGATCAGAAGCAGTGGGCTTGCTGCTGGCTGTGTGTCCAGAGACCTGAGTTCTTTGGGCACAGAGTTCAGAAAAAACGACACAGCAGACTTTTAACACCGTAAGTCAATGGATTGTTTGTTATGTCTCCCCTCTCGCTGTGAATTGGGGAACCTTTTTTTCCCTTATTAGGAAGAGAGTGCCTGTAGTATGTCAAATACCAGGTGAACAAGTAGTCTTTGGGGTACTGCAAGTCTGTGTCTTATTGATGCTTTGCTGCACGCTCGAATGCTCGGAGAAGTACGCCGATCCTTTTTTGCTGGTGGGGGGGGAGGGTTGTTGCTTGCTGCTGCTTGTGCTTGGGATGGGGAGCTGGAAGGACCTTTGGCTTTCTAATATTTAACTGTCATTCATTCTTTGGGGCACTCCTGTGTTTTTGTGGATGTTTGCGAAGAAGAAGAATTTCAGGATGTATATTGTATACATTTCTCTGACATTAAATGTACCTACTGAAACCTATTGAAATTGAAAATGAGTGCAATTTGAAGGGCCTTCCCAAATCAACAGCCTGAAGAATTTCATAATTTTGTTCTGAGTGTATGTGCAACTTGATGAGCAAGGGTAAGTCTGGGCAAATTTAATACTGAAGCACTTTCACTGAGAAAATGCGACAGCCAGTCCATTAGGGTATAATTTGAGGTTAAAACTCCACATTCATTTATAATTGTTTGCCTTGTTCCACATGGATTAGATTCAAGAATCAAGATTACTTATTGTCATTCATTTGTACACAAGCGCAAAGGAGAATGAAATGATTGTTACTCTGTATTCAATGCAGGAAGAAAAATACATAATAAGCATCAAGAATGCAATAAATATAAATTCATAAGATGAGAAAGTCTGCAGATACTGGAAATCCAAAGCAACACACACAAAACGCTGGAGGAACTCAGTAGGTCAGGCAGCATCTGTGGAAATGAATGAACAGTTGATGTTTTGGGCCAGGACCCTGAAGAAGCAGTCTGACCTGCTGAGCAGCATTTTGTGTGTGTGTTACTTTAAATACATAAGATTAGCTTACATGCATAGACTGACGGTATCTATATAAAGGGAATCTAAGTACATAAGGTGACTCTGAGAGGAAATGGTAATGTAGTGGGGATGGGACGTGTGGTATGTTTAGGCTGACAAAGCTGTTAAACAGAATTACAAACTCAAACCTATGCTGTGTAAATGACAATATAAGACTACACCACTAAGCACAATGCAGAATTCATTGATTTGGGGGGAAAAAAACAGTTCACCTCAATTTGGACGCTTTTAGTCGGTTTGACAATCCAACACAAATAAATAGTGTAATTTTCCAACATTCGGGGACTACTCATGTGGTTAAATATCAAGACTGCCTTATGACATAAACATGAGCATTTTAGTTATTACTGTTTCATTTAGCACGGGGCTAAGTCGAACACATGCTGGGTTGTTTTTCATATGAAGTTTGTTATGGAACAAATGACTTCACCATCCTGTAGAGTGACCCAGTAAATCAGTTTCATGCCTTGTTTCCATAAGTCCTGTTGAATCAAATAGTTCAAATGTGGAATGAGAATTAGAACTGAACCAAATGTACTGATATCCAGTTCTCTAGAAATCATAAGTCACACCAGTTCTAGCAATTTATGTCAGGTGGAGTAAAACGATGCATTTTAGGTCCAAAATGGTATATGCTCTAAATCAGAATCAGGTTTAGTATCACTGGCATATGTTGTGAAATTTGTTAACTTAGCAGCAGCAGTACAACGCAATGCACGATAATATAGAAAAAAATAAGTAAATCAATTACAGCAAGTCTATGTGTATATTAAATAGTTACATTAAAAATAGTGCTAAAACAGAATATATATAAAATATATGAGGTGTTCATTGGTTCAATGTCTATTTAAGAATTGGAAGGGGAGGAAGCAGTTCCTGAACTGTCGAGTGTGTGCCTTCAGACTTCTGTACCTCCTTCTTGATGCTAACAATGGGAAGAGGGCATGTCCTGGATGATGGAGGCTGCCCTTTTGAGGCACCGCTCCTTGAAGATGTCTTGGATACTACAGCGGCTAGTACCCAAAGTGGAGCTGATTAATCATCTGGTCCTTGCTAATCGGTAAACACATCATGATGGTAATTTGCCTCAAAGCTGAAAAGCTTTCAATTATTACATTGCTTACTATCAGAGAAAAAGAAACTCTAAAATAAAAATATATTTCCATATTTTAAATCACTGATGATAGAAATTATTCAGAATGTAAACTTTGACATCTGGTGACCCTCGGTAGCAGAAATCCTGTTTTTATTTATTAACTTTTGAGCATGAATTTGTCCTGTACCTCAGAATTTCTGTAATCAGTTATTCATTTAATCTTTTAATGTCTCGTGTTTTTGAAGCTGCATTACTGTGGATTGCGCACTAACACAATAGTTTTCCTCATCCTCCTCCATACGCTCCATATTTAAAGATCGCTGAATGGAAGTGCTCCATCTTGTGGCAGGTAAAAGGAATTTAAAAGGAATGCAGGTAAATATTCATTATTAAGTGCAATTTCATTTACTTATTTCAATTCAAATTAAGTTTATTATCGAAGTACATATATGCCACTATATATATAGAGCTACTTTAGAGCTGTGATTCATTTTCTTGTGGGCATACTCAGTAAATCTAAGAACCATTATAGAATCAATGAAAGATAGCACCCAACAGGACTAACAAAACAACCACTGTGCAAAAGACAGCAAACTGTGCAAATACAAAAGGAAAAAAAAAGAGCAATAAATATTGAGAATGAGAGATGAAGAGTCCTTGAAAGTGATTTCATAGGTTGCGGTAACTGTTCAGTGATGGAGCTAGTTGAAGTTGAGTGAAGTTATCCCCTCAACCATCAGGCCCTTGAAACAGAGGGGGTAATAACTGTTCCTGTCAATCTGAACAAGTTTGCCTGTGCTGAGTTCAGTCCAGGGCTCTAGGTGTAGAGGAGATCTGGGAAAGGGTCTCTTCATCCCAATGATCCAATGCATATTGTAGCAGTGACCTTCATCTGAACTTGTTGATGGAAATATTAGAAGAGGACGGACACAAGCCTGCCTGATCACAAGGAGTGTGTACTGTACGGGAACTGAACCACGCTGAAAAAACAAATTATTGTAATGTTGTGGAAGAAGAGCGCAAGGACTGCTTGGTGTTTGGTTCTCTAATGGAGGATTGGTGATGTTTAGATTCAGAGTCAGGATATCATAGCTCACTGCAAGTCTGGCCAGAGGTTGATTTTTGATGTGTTGGGTTCCTAAATAACAGTCATGATTTATCCATCTTTATAAGTGTACCATGTGTGTCTCAGTTATCTTTCAGCCACTGTCACTCTTTAGGGGTTACCTTTCCTGGTTCCAGTTTACCATATCAGCAACCTTGCTAAAATTCGACGGAATATCCCTAACCATCCCTTTCCCTCTAAAGCTGTGAAGCATGCAACATGCTCCCAAAATTTATTAAACATTGCTGGCTTGTACTGCAAGGCACTACCTGCCCTACAACAACATCTAAACTTTCTAAGCAGAATTCCAGTGGTATGCTTAACTCTCTCCGTCCTGCATAATGGATGAGGCATTGCAATTTCCCGATCCAGCTTTCATGGATCTACCAGGTGGGGTAATGAACCATGGAAGAGCTGACTGCCTCTTGTTACTAAGTAGCTCGATAGTGCTTGTTTCTGCTGCCATGGTAGGTCTGGACTACTGCACCAAGAAGTAGAGTGGTGTCAAAGCAACATACACAGGGATCTCAGCCTGTTGTCGCTCCACGAGCCAGACACAATGCAGTAACGGTGCGTAATGACCTGGACAATTTTGAGGAATCAATAATTGGGAACGTGCCACCCTTAGCCGCATGTGTAAAATTGAATGAATTATACTGGTTAAGTAAAGACAGCGCTGGGTTCTGACTCTCTGGAACAATTCCATTTGTGATAAGGGTTTGCTAGCAATCAGTTAAATTCAAATTACATTTATTATCGGAGTATATATGCTGTATATACAACCCTGCCGTTCATCTTCCTGCAGATGCCATTAAAACAAAGAAACAACCATGGTACCTGTTCAAAGAAAACATCAAACACCCAACGCACAAAAAAATTAAAGAGATCTCACAAATGGCAGAAAATGAATGAAAAACACAGAATATAAAGCATCAAACCATTGAAATAGTCCAGGAATGTTCATAAAGTTGAGTGCAGTTCAGTTCAATTAACCGCTGAGTTGTTCATTGACTGCAAGTACCATTTGCAGTGTGTGTGCAGACAAATGCACAAGTGTTGTGAAGGGTTCAAAGTGAGATGTATCACCTTTGTCCAAGGACTGCTCCCAGACTGCCTCTCTGTAAAACTGTATCAACATTGTTGCAATCCATGGAACTGTCAATCCTAAATGAAATACAGTCGGCCCTCCTTATCCGCAGGTTCCGCATGCGTGAATTCAACCAACCGTGGATCAGGAAAACCCAGAAGTTCTCTCTCTAGCACTCGTTGTTTCAGCATGTAAAGACTTTTTTTCTTGTCATTGTTCCCTAAACAATACAGTATAACAACTATTTTACATAGCATTACATTGTATTAGGTATTATAAGTAATCTAGAGATGATTTAAAGTATACGGGAAGCTGTGCGTAGGTTACCATGGATCGGGATCAAAAAACCCAGAAGTTCTCCCTCCAGCACTCATTGTTTGAGCGTGTACAGACTTTTTTTTCTTGTCATTGTTCTCTAAACAATACAGTATAATGACATTTACATAGCATTTACTTTGTATTAGGTATTATAAGTAAGTCGGAACAGGTACATCCAGTATTATTTAGTGTCAGTTAGTCAAACGTTTGTCTTAGTATATAGTACATATTTTACCTTTCTATGCATATAAAACACTTAAGAAATGTATGCATTTCAATAATTAAACCACCACGTTGCTTAGTAATAATTGTAGCTTTCATCGGGGCAGGGCCTTTCACATGCCCCATTATTCTCACTTTATCCTTTAAAATTGTTCCGATCGTTGACTGACTGTAGCTTAATGCTTTTCCAATGACCGATGGCATTTTACCTCTTTCTGATCGCTTTATTATTTCCACTTTATTTTCAGTCGTAATCGTTTTCCGTCAACAGAACAGAAACACTGAGGGCGGCGGGTCCCGAGCTCCGCTGGGTCCTAAAGTTCTCCGCAATGAGACAGGTTAAATAAGGTCCGAAGCTCTGCCAGGTCCTAAAGTCCACCGCACTGAGACGGGTTATATAAGGGACTTGAGCATCCGCATTTTTTGGTATCCGTGGGGGGGAGAGGTCCCAGAATCAATCCCCTGCGGATAAGGAGGGCCGACTGTAACAGCACTAAGGCATCAAATATTGCAGGGTAACATGGTTGTGTGGCAGTCAGCACTATCATTTTACAGAACCAACCAGTGATCAATAATTGGGGTTCGATTCCCACCACTGCCTGTTCTCTCCATGACTACATGGATTTCCTCCAGGTGCTCCAGTTTCCTCCCACATTTCAAAGACGTATGGTTAGGGTTATTGGCAAGACTTGTGGGCTGCCCAGCACAATCCTTATTGATTGGATTTGACACAAAACACTACATTTTGATGTAAAGTAAAGCTGATCTTTATCTTTAAAATACTGCTCCAAGCCAACATTATATACACTGCATGGGTACTGGCACTGTTGTAGAAGTGTTCAGAGGGGATGGGAAGAGTTTCAGGAATCAAGGCTGGAGGGAGAGGTTATGTTATTAAGAGTACGTCCAAATAAGCTGTGATATCTCTTGGAAATGTAAGACATGTAACCATCAGGCTTGGCCAGCACGTGTTCATCTAGGGGAAAACAACTTCTGGCCCCGCCAAACTGAGAAATCTTGTTTGTGTGGATGCTGTCTGATGTGTTGCCAGGTTACAAATCTGCACCGCAAAATATCAGACAGCACACCATATGCAATTAACTGGTTGAACTTTATACTGTAAATTTTAATCTGGATAGAGGGTTAGTTAGTAAAGAAAATAAAAAGTAAAAGGGCCCATTTTAAGGAAACAGTCCATTGCACATCGTTGGAGCTCACTGGCTGTTCATTTGTTCCTGTCAACCTCCAAGTGTAGCTGGCCCGTGGACCCTTGCTCCTCGGTCCACTCCATCCGGCGGTCTTCCAGCTCTCTCCATCCGCGTTCTCTCTCTCCATCGCTCCTTGACGAAAAACCGCGAAAAACTCGGCTTCCAGACTCACAAGAAAGAACAGCATTTCTCCCACTGGATAACATACATTCCAAACCTCGTTATCTCCAGTCATAAACCAAACATTGCTGCTACTGAAAAACCATTACATTAGCAGTGAAACGTTACATAGAAGTCATTACATTAGCCTTAGCAGTGAATCCTTACAGTGTGTTACAGACATAAGAAAACAAGGTGCATCTGTAACGGAAATAACAAAAAAGCATTGCAACTGTAATAATAAGACCATAAGACATAGCAGCAGAATTAGGCCATTTGGCCCATCAAGTCTGCTCCACCATTCAATCATAGCTGATCCTTTTTCTCCTCCTCAGCCCCACTCCCCAGCCTTCTCCCCGTAACCTTTGATGCTGTGTCCAATCAAGGACCTATCAATCTCTGCCTTAAATACACCCTACGATCTAGTCCCTACAGCTGCATGTGGTAACAAATTCCACAGATTTACCACTCTATGACGAAAGAAATTTCTCCACATCTCTGTTTTAAGTGGATTCCCCTCTATCCTGAGGCTATGCCCTCTTGCCCTAGACTCCCCACTATGGGAAACATCCTTTCCACATCTACTCCGTCTAGGCCTTTCAACATTTGAAAGCTTTCAATGAGATCCCCGATATCCTTCCATTTTTCAACTAGCACAGACCCAGAGCGATCAAACGTTCCTCATATGACAAGTCTTTCAATCCCAGAATCTTCCTTGTGAACCTCCTCTGAACCCTCTCCAATGCCAGCACATCCTTTCTTAGATGAGGAGCCAAAGACTGTTCACAATACTCAAGGTAAGGCTTCACCAGTGCCTTATAAAGCCTCAGCATCACATCCTTGCTCTTGTATGCTAGACCTCTTGAAATGAATACTAATAAAATGACTAAATAATTTGCCTTCCTCACCACTGACTCTATCTGCAAGCTAACCTTTAGGGTATTCTGCACAAGGACTCTCAAGTCCATCTGCATCTCAGATTCCTGGATTTTCTCCCCATTTAGAAAAGAGTCAGCACATTTATTTCTACTACCAAACTGCATTTTTCAACATTGGTATCTCAGATTTTTGTAATTTCTCCCTGTTTAGAAAATAGTCTGCACATTTATTTCTGCTATCAAAGTGCATAAACGTGGATTTTCCAACACTGTATTTCATTTGCCACTTTCTTGCCCATTCTCCTAATCTAAGTCCTTCTGCATCCCACCTGTTTCCTCAACACTACCTGCCCCTCCACCAATCTTCATATCATTTGCAAACTTGGCAATAAAGCCACCTATTCCATTATCTAAGTAATTTATATACAATATAATAAGAAGCAGTCCCAACACCAACACCTATGGGACACCACTAGTCACTGGCAGCCAACTAGACAAGGATCCCTTTATTCCCACTCACTGTTTCCTACCAATCAGTCAATGCCTTAACCATGTTAGTAACTTTCCCGTATTACCATGGGCTCGTAACTTGGTAAGCAGCCTCATGTATGGCACCTTGTCAAAGGCCTTCTTAAAGTCCAAATATACAACATCCACTGCATCCCTTTTATCTATCCTACTTGTAATCTCCTCAAAGAATTCCAACAGGTTCGCCAGGCAGGATTTTCCCTTAAGGAAACCATGCTGACTTTGTCCTATCTTGTCCTGTGTCACCAAGTACTCCATCACCTCATCCTTAACAATTGACTCTAGCATCTTCCCAACGACTGAGGTCAGACTAACTGGTCTATAATTTCCCTTCTGCTGCCTTCCCCCTTTCTTAAAGAGTGGAGTGACATTTGCAATTTTCCAGTCCTCTGGCACCATGCCAGGGTCCAATGATTTTTGAAAGATCATTGCTAATGCCTCTAGTGCTACCTCTTTCAGAAACCTAGGGTGCAGTTTACCTAGTCTGGGTGACTTATGCACCCTTAGGTCTTTCAGCTTTTTGAGCACCTTCTCCCCTGTAATAGTAACTCCACCCACTTCTCTTCCTTCACACACTACAACATCTGGCACACTGTCAGTGTCTTCCACAGTGAAGGCTGATGCAAAATACTCATCGAGTTCATCTGCCACCTCCTTGTCCCCCATTATTATTTCTCTGGCCTCATTTTCTAAATCCGTTCTCATTTCTTTCATTTTTAACATACTTGCAAAATCTTTTATTTTCCACTTTGATATTAGTTGCTAGCTTGCTTTCATATTTCATCTTTTCCCTCCTAATGATTCTTTTAGTTGCTCTCTGTAGGGTTTTAAAAGCTTCCCAATCCCCTATCTTCCTGCTATTTTTTGCTTTGTTGTATGCCCTCTCTTTTGTTTTTACATTAGCATTAACTTCACTTGTCAACCACGGTTGTACTATATCGCCATTTGAGTATTTCTTCACTTTTGGAATACATCTGTCCTGCACCTTCCTCACTTTTTTCTCACGCCATTGCTGCTCTGCTGTCAACCCTGCCAGCACCTCCTTCCAATTTACTTTGGCCAACTCCTCTCTCATACTCCTGTGATTTCCTTTACTCCACTGAAATACTGCTATGTCAGACTTTACTTTCTCCCTATCAAATTTCAAGTTGAACTCAGTCATATCATGAACACTGTCCCCTAAGGGCTCTTTTACTTTAAGCTCCCAAACTGCCTCCATTTCATTACATTACACCCAGTCCAGTATAGCCGATCCCCTCGTAGGCTCAATGACAAACTGCTCTAAAAAGCCATCTCGTAGGTATTCAACAAACTCACTCTCTTGAGATCCATTACCAACCCAGCTCTCCCAATTAATCTGCACGTTAAAGTCACCCATGACCATCGTAACATTACCCTTTTGACACACCTTTTCTATTTCCTGTTGCAATCTGTGGTCCACCTCCCAGCCACCGTTGGGAGGCCTGTATATAACTGCCATCAGGGTCCTTTTACCCTTGCAGTTTCTTAACTCAGCCCAAAAGGATTCAACAACTTCTGATCCTATGCCACATCGTTCTACTGATTTAATGCCATTCTTTACCAGCAGGGCCACGCCACCTCCTCTGTCAACCTTCCCATCCCTCTGATTTAACATGTAACCTTGGACATACAGCTTCCAACTACAACCATTCTTCAGCTACGATTCAGTGATAGCCAAAACATCATACCTGACAATCTCTAATAATGCAACACAATCATCCATCTTATTTCTTATACTCCATGCATTGAGATATTACACTTTGAGTACAGTGTTTGCTATCCTTCTTGATTCTACATCCCTAATGCACTGATACCCCCCCTGCTGGTTGCAATTCTGCCTGCCCTTTCTGACAGTCTCACTGCTCGCTATCTTTGCTTTTTTACCACCCATCCTATCCTGAGTCCCTTTGTTCCAGTTCCCAACCCCTGCCAAATTGGTTTAAACCCTCCCCAACAGCTCTAACAAACCTGCCCGTGAGAATATTGGTCCCCTGTGGGTTCAGCTGCAACCTGTTCCCTTTTTATAGGTTTTATCTCCCCCAGAAAGATCTCAATGATCCAAGAACCTGAAGCCCTGCCCCCTGCATCTGTTTCTCAGCCACGCATTTATCTGCCAAATCATCCTGTTTCTACACTCATTAGCACGTGGCACAGGTAACAATCCAGAAATTACTATCCTGCCTAGCTCTCTAAATTCTCTATTCAGGATCCCATTGCTTTTTCTTCCTACGTCATTGGTAACAATATGTCGAAAGTCATCTGGCTGCTCTCCCTTCCTGTCTAAAATGCTGTGGGCTTGATCCAAAACGGACCTGACCCTGGCATGTGGGAGTCAATATACCATCCAGGTGTCCCATTCACGTCCACAGGATCTCCTGTCTGTTTAAAGATACTGTTCCAAGGCAACATTACATACACTGCATGGGTACTGGAACATAAAATTTAATGTATAATTATAGCATTCTCCTCAAGGCAGATGCTTTGTTGCTGTATATGTTCGGCTGAAGGATGGAAAATACATTGGCCTACAGCAGTCATACATCGAACTACTGGAATGAACCAAGCCCCACCAATGTGTCCTGATGAGAGTCAACCTAGCAACAGGTAATAGAAGGTTTATCTAAGCAAAGGGCAATTTATTCCTGAAAGGTATTCATCCCAGCCAAAAATATTAATTGTAATGATTATTCACACTACTCAGATCTCAGACTATAGCCTAAAAGTGCCATCTCCACTATCCTTTCAGAAAGAGAAGTCTGGAACCCTTGTGCTCTGTGGATAGAAAAAATTCTCAGTATTCCTCTATTCCTACCGATTAATTTAATTCCATGCCTTAGGTTCCAAAGCCCTCTGCTAAAAGATTGTCTTACTGCTTAACTCTCAAGGCATCACATAATTTTGTACTTCTATCATTTTACTTATTTTAAATCTCCCCTCCCTCCCATTTGCTGAAAAGAAAACAGTCCCAAATAACTCTAATAGCGAGGACTGGGCCTCAAGCTGGGGTGCTGCCTGTATACAGCCACTCGGAGAACAGTATCGGTACCAGTGCTCTCCTCCAGGGGCAGTGTGATGCAGCACCCAGGCTGGAGTCGGTGCTGCTCTCCAGTATTTGCTCAGCAAAGACAAGCTGTATTGTGTCAACTGCAAATTTCTGCAACATCCATGGGCATTTTTTTTTTTGAGTGGGTGTATCTTATTGATACCTTTATGTGCTTGCAACCTTGCACGTGCTATATGTGCTTTGTGCTGTGTGACTGTTGGTACTGTGTTTTGCACCTTGGCCCTGGAGTAATGCTGTCTTTTTTTGGCTGTATTCATGGGTATTCATGTATGGTTAAATGACAATTAAACTGGAATTGAATAATACTCCAGCTTTGGCAATATTTTTGAAAGTCTTAATGGCATCTAATGAGGTGTTATCATATCCCTTTCATAGGGTGTGGACCAGAACTGCTTCACGTAATCACTATTTAATATACGTTTGTAATTCCTGCATGATCTCTTGATATTGGATCCTTTCTTCTTGTATTTGCGTAGTTTGTTGTCTTCTGCACGCTGGTTGAATGCCCAAGTCAGGTAGTCTTTCATTGTTTCCGTTATGGTAATTATTCTATAGATTTATTGAGTATGCCCAAAAGGAAATAAATTTCCTGTACGTGTATCAAAAATGATATATTAACTATGCTTATAACCACCTTATCTACATTTTCTACTAACGTAGGGGATCAGTGATGTTAAACTCCAAGTTCCCTCTGTTTCTCCGCACCTCGTACTATCCTGTTATTAAATATGTATTCCTTTATCTTGTTTTTTGCCCCAAAATACTTTATCTCACAGTTTTCCAGATTGATTTCCATTTGCTACTTTGGTGTACACCTAACCACACCATCATTATTTCCCTTGTGCCATGAACTAATATTATCAACCACAAAACCACATTTGGTAAAACTCTCATTGGCTCTTATCATTTAACTTTTAAGAACATTTTCAGCTTCTTCTGGATTCCATGGACATTTAATTCCCTAACTAGCCTGCCGAGTGAGAATTCCCAATACCTTCATGTAGACTTCACCAAATGCACTGTCATTAATCAATCACTCACTGCCTTCACGTAGGAAATTCTTGCTAACTATCCTTGCTAAATACTAACTTTTGCCCTTCATCAAAACGCTTTCAGATAATTTGGCCTCCCACTAGCTTTAGACCACGTTAGTCTACACCTTCACCCTTTACCCCCAATGGGACTGCATTAGCATACTTCCAGCTGTACGGCAACTTATGTGTGGCAAAATAAGAATTGAACATAACAGAGCCTGCACTATTTTCCACCCTCCTCCTTTTGAGAATCTGAGATACGAAGCCTACAAGATCAATGTGGTTTTCTCCTGGAAATTAAGATGCATGCAAAGGATTTTTCAATAAACAATGTTTGTATGACATGCCTGAATGAATAAAGTTCACAACTGTCCATTTTTACCTCAAAGGTTTGTTGAATTTCATGATTTGTTTGTCATTCCTCACAATTTGCAGATTGGTACATCCACAACTCTTGTAGCTGGCCTTTGTTGTGGTTTTCTAAATGCAAAGTTTGATCTAACGGCCCATAATTTCGTAACCACCTATTATCAACAAGGTGGCAAAATCAATGCAATGCTGATGTGAATTTTTTTTTGCCACAAAATACTGAGGAAACGTTTTTATTCATGCTAAGGCTGTTTCTGTGATCCCCTGGGAATTCCTCTGAAGGTTTCTGCCTTCACCCGAAAGACTGTAGAGCATAGGTTTCCTGCACTTGCACATATTGTGAATGAACTGTGAATAGAGGCCTAGAATTTGAGGCACAACAGAACCCATCGTTTAATTAACCAGGTGCTGGAAATGTGAAATAAAATTCAGAAAATTCTGCTTAAAATCTCTGTAAGCCAAGCAGCATCTGTGAAAAGAGAACCAGTTAACGGTGTATGTCTGTGAGATTTAATGAAGGGTAACATATCTGAAACATTGACCATGTCTTTCATGGATGTCCAGTCCCTATATACCTCCATTCCCCACCAAGATGGTATCGAAGCTCTTCGATTTTTTTTGGATTCCAGACCTAACCAATTCCCCTCTACCACCACTCTCCTCCATCTAGCGGAATTAGTTCTTACTCTCAATAATTTCTCCTTTGGCTCCTCCCACTTCCTCCAAACCAAGGATGTAGCCATGGGCACCCGTATGGTCCCAGTTATGCCTGCCTTTTTGTTGGCTTTGTGGAACAGTCCATGTTCCAAGTCCATCCCCCTCTTTTCCTTCGCTACATTGATGACTGCATTGGCGCTGCCTCCTGCACGCATGCTGAGCTCGTTGATTTCATTAACTTTGCCTCCAACTTTCACCCTGCCCTCAAATTTACCTGGTCCATTTCCAACACCTCCCTCCCCTTTCTTGATTTTTCTGTCTCCATCTCTGGAGACGGCCTATCTACTGATATCTACTATAAGCCTACCGACTCTCACAGCTACCTGGACTATTCCTCTTCCCACCCTGTCTCTTGCAAAAAGGCTATCCCCTTCTCACAATTCCTCCGTCTCCACCGCATCTGCTCTCAGGATGAGGCTTTTTATTCCAGGACGAAGGAGATGTCTTCCTTTTTTAAACAAAGGGGTTTCCCTTCGTCCGCCATCAAACTCTGCTCTCAAACGCATCTCTCCCATTTCCCGCACATCTGCCCTCACCCCATCCACCCGCCACCCCACTCAGGATAGGGTTCCCCTTGTCCTTACCTACCACCCCACCAGCCTCCAGGTCCAACATATAATTCTCTGTAACTTCCGCCACCTCCAACGGGATCCCACTACCAAGCACATTTTCCCTCCCCCCTCTTTCTGCTTTTCACAGAGATCACTCCCTACGCGACTCCCTTGTCCATTCGTCCCCCCCATCCCTTCCCACCGATCTCCCTCCTGGCACTTATCCTTGTAAATGGAACAAGTGCTATACCTGCCCTTACACTTCCTCCCTCACCACCATTCAGGGCCCCAGACAGTCCTTCCAGGTGAGGCGACACTTCACCTGTGAGTCGGCTGGTGTGGTATACTGCGTCTGATGCTCCCGGTGTGGCCTTTTATATATTGGTGAGACCCGACGCAGACTGGGAGACCGTTTCACTGAACACCTACGCTCTGTCCGCCAGAGAAAGCAGGATCTCCCAGTGGCCACACATTTTAATTCCACGTCCCATTCCCATTCTGATACGTCTATCCATGGCCTCCTCTACTGTCAAAATGAATCCAAACTCAGGTTGGAGGAACAACACCTTGTATACCGGCCGGGTAGCCTCCAACCTGATGGCATGAACATTGACTTCTCTAACTTCTGTTAATTCCCCTCCTCCCCTTCTTACCCCATCCCTGACATATTTAGTTGTTTGCCTGTTCTCCATTTCCCTCTGGTGCTCCCCCCCCCCTTTCTTTCTCCTGAGGCCTCCAGTCCCATGATCCTTTCCCTTCTCCAGCTCTGTATCACTTTCGCCAATCACCTTTCCAGCTCTTAGCTTCATCCCACCCCCTCCAGTCTTCTCCTATCATTTCGCATTTCCCCCTCCCCCCACTACTTTCAAATCTCTTACTATCTTTCCTTTCGGTTAGTCCTGACGAAGGGTCTCGACCCGAAACATCGACAACGCTTCTCCCTATAGATGCTGTCTGGCCTGCTGTGTTCCACCAGCATTTTGTGTGTGTTGTTCCATGTCTTTCTCCATGGATGCTGCATGGTCTGCTGAGTTTTTCTAGAAATTTCTGTTCTTATTCCATTTTCATGCTATTTTATTCTTAGGAGCATTTGAGGAAATTTCAGGATGTGCATTTGAATGGATAAGAATACATGTGATGTTTTTATGCTGATGTGCTTTACAGAAGGACAATACTTGTAGTTTCCCAATATTTAGGATATTAAGGTTAATTTTGCACTTATTCTGAATTGATTTTACAAAATGTCATACTCACTGTGAGAAAAATCTTTTAAATTCCTGGCCCACTGACAAAATAACTATTGTAAAGTTCTGGCTACATGACTTGTTTCAGGAAAAATGTCCCTTTCTTTCCCTCTACGTGCCCCTCAGTCTCAGCCAGTGCTTTAAAGCAATCAATACAATATTTTCATGAAAAATATTACGATTTTATTTGAAACTGCAAATCCAACAGGAAAATCAATCATATTGGTTAAACCAATGTAAACTAGAGCATGCAAGGAAATCATTTTTTCATTTATTAATTTTTCAGGACAGGGAAATGTGTGCCCTTTCCTCAATAACCTGAACAATAGGTTGTGTTGACACTCCCACAATGCTTTTGCTTAGGTATTCCAGGGTTTACACCCAGCAATGATGAAGGTACTGCAACATTTTTCTAAGTGACTTGTTGGGGAACTTGCAGACAGGGGCGATTCTGTGCTCACGCTGCTTTGTCCATTGGTTGTGGTTACCAGGGTGAACAGGATGAGTATCTGCTGAGGCTTTTGCCCTTTATGCTGTACTGGTTTGTAGAAAGAGGAGCCATATTTAGACCAACCCCTTAACTTAAAATCTGTAACTCTGTAACTCAGGTAGTCAACTGTCTGCATGATTTGCGCCTTGGAAAGTTTCCAGGGCAGGGTTGTCTGGGAGACCGGCAGTTGCCCATGCTGCAAGTCTTCCCCCTCCACGCCACCGATGTTGTCCAAGGGAAGAGCAAGGGCTGATACAGCTTGGCACCGGTGTCATCGCAGAGCAATGTGTGGTTAAGTGCCTTGCTCAGACACAACATGCTGCCTCAGCCAAGGCTCAAACTAGCGACCTTCAGATCACTAAATCGATGCCTTAACCATTTGGCCACACACCAACACACATGATGACAATGATACAGAAATTGGCATTACTGTTGATAAGTACGAGGACAGTCTTGGACTACAGGAGAATTGGTAAGATGGGTAGAGTAATGGCAGACAGAAGTTATTCACAATAAGTGTGAGGTAATGAATTTTAGTATGGCTAATAAGGTTAGAACATCTCAAATGTATGAACTAGCCTTCGGCAGTATTGAGGGACAGAGGGACCTTGGTGCTGAAGTCCAAGGATCACTGAAAATGGCAGCATAGGTAGATAAGTTGGTGAAGAATTCATACAGGATACTTGCTTTCATTAACCTGGACCTGGGCATAGGATATAAGAGCGGGGGTGGGGGGCATGCTAGAACTTTATAAAATATTATCAAATAGAGTTTCAACCCAAAACATTAACAGTTCCTTGACCTCCTCCCCCCCCCCCCCCCCACACACACACAGAAATGGGTCAACACACTGAGTTCCTCCAGCAGGTTGTTACTGAAGCATACCAAATGCCTTCTTCAAACCCTATCCATCTGTGCATCTATTATCAGGGAACTATGGACCTGTACCCAAGTTTTCCGTGAATGTTCCTCGGGTCCCTGAATTTACTCTACATGCCTTGTATAAACTGGCTTCTCAAAGTGCATTATCTCACAATTATCTGGATTGAATCCCAGTTGCCTCTGTCCTACCTAATTTTTCCAGCTGATCTATGTCCAACTGTACACTTAGACAACTATCTTAGTTATCTTGGATTCCACCAACCTAATTACTAATTAGACTACATACATTCTCATCCAAATCAGATATATCAAACAGCAAAGGCCCCAGAAGCATTGTTTCCTCTAAGCTGCCCCCATGCACATAGCCTTTGTTGGCGCACAGCTGGGATTTTATTTTATATTGTGTTTTATTAAAGTGCCGCACAGTTTTCAGGCCATGTGAAACTTTTCTGCTCAGGGAAATGGTTGGACCATGTAGCTGTAAAAAGAAATTAGAGGGAATGTCACTCAGAAGTAATCAGCCAGAGAAACCACTGCTACCCTCTGCTTCCTGTTGCCAAACCAATTTTGGATCCGTCTTGCAAACATAGCTCAGATCTCTTGTGCCCTAACATTCTGAACCAGCCTCCCATTGCAGGACCTTTTATCAAAAGCCTTACTGAAATTCATACAAACCACATCTTGCAAGCTGTCTTCATCAATTTCATTGATCTCCTCAAGAGACACAATCAGATTTGTGAGACGTGGTCTCTCCTGCACAAAAACATGCTGTTTCCTCCTAACTAGACCTTGCCTTTCCAAATAAACATAAATCTGGCCTGAAGCTACCAAGGTTACCCCAATTACCCTTTTTGAATAAGGGAGCAATATTAGTCCTTTGACATCTCACTACTGGCAAAAAAACTCCAGCGAACTCCAGCTCTCTCTTTCCATGATTACTTTAGCAAACTGAAGTACATACCATCCAGCCCTGGGAATTTATCCAGCCTAATATACACCATATTTATAAGATGTTGTCCTTCCTAACACAGACTTGCTCCAGAATATCAGCATCACCCTCCCTTAACGCTCCAGTCTCTACATTCTTCTGCCTGGTGAATACAGATGAGAAAAACACTTCCTTGAATTGCCCACAACACTCCAGTTCAAGCCTAACCAACCATCTGTAACATGTTCTTTTTTTTATCTATTTATTCTATGCCTTCATTTCTAAATTAAAGTTGCCTAACTGTAATTTTTACAATTTTATCTGTGTGCCCTGCGAAAGGATACCATGGTGTATCAGTTCACCCACACCTTTTAAAGCAGTGCCATTAAACTGTATATTACAGCCTTTCCATCTTAGTAAATGCACAATCCTTAAAATTAGCAATAGCAGAAAAGAGAATTACAAAATTCTCTTAACCTCTGTTCAAAGAAACAGAGGTTACATTTTCTCTGTTCTGATTTAGGATCTCGGCCCAAAGTGTCAACTGCACTCTTTTCCATAGACATTGCTAAGTTCCTTCAGCATTTTGTGTGTGTTGCTTTAATTTCCAGCTTCTGCAGACTTTCTCTTTTTAATTCCCTGGGCAGGTTCGTACTCTGAGAAGTATAGATACAAAGCAACCATTCACCAATAAAATTGTTTGATTTAAACCGGTGTAGTATTATAGATAGTAATCGCAAGGAGCATTGCATTCAGATGATAGTGTGTTCATGTAGAAAAGCAATAAATGTCAGTCAACACACACAAAATGCTGGAGGAATTCAGCAGGTCAGGCAGCATTCATGGAAGAAAATAAACAGTTGATGTTTTTGGCCAAGATCTTTCAGTAGGACAAGAAAGGAAGGGGAAAGATGTCAGAATAAGAAGGTGGAAGAGGGGAAGGAGGACAAGCTAGAAGTGATAGGTGAACCAGGTGGTGGGGGGGGGGGGGTGGTGAGGAAGATAAGTAAGAAGCTGGGTGGTGATAGGTGGAAAAGGTAAAGGGCTGAAGAAGAAAGAATCTGATAGGAGCGGACAGTGGATCATGGAAGAAAGGGGAAGCAGGAGGGGCACGAGGGGAGGTGATAGGCAGGTGAGGAGAAGAGGTAAGAGGCCAGAGTAGGGAAATGGAGAAGAAGGAATGGGAAGGGAAAAGAAATTACCAGAAGTTGGAGGAATCAATGTTCATGCCATCAGGTTGGAGGCTACCTAGATGGAATAGGAGGTGTTGCTCCTCCAACCTGAAAAGTTAGGCAGTTGTGAGAAATGGGGCAACTTTACCATTTCAGACTCTCCATGCTGGAACAAAGTTCTCCTTCAGCAGGTATAGTGAGGCTAAGTAAACAATGAAACTCCATTTATTCTGTCATAACAATTACCCACTGTACCAATAGCATTCTCAAATATCCACACCTATCCTTTAGCTTCACAAGTTTAATCAGCCTATGAATCTTGAATCAGAGCAAAGTCTGCCTGCGGGTCCCTCAGAAACTTGAATGAAACTGCTTAAGTTAGTTTCTGTGTTGGCATTTTCATCACAAATTTCCTGTAAAGAAAGCCTTTCAAGTTTCAACCGAATTTGTTCTTGTTTCTAAATGCTGGTCCTGAATGTTCCTTTTGAATATTTGCGTTAACTTTTAAATTTGCCAGTAGACATTGTCGTGGTTTTTCGTGCCTTACAAATGACCAGGAGACGCAGAAGATTCTTCAAGAAGGGTTAAACTTTAATTTGCAAATCAAAGCTGAGACAGTCATTGAACTGGTCGCTGATTGCCCACCAATCCTCGGACACAGCAGCTTTTAAAGCAATCTCCTGGACCAGTTGCTATAGTTGCATATCACAGGTACTATCTTGTCCCTATTGTTTCTACCTATTGACTTATTCATGTTCTAGTCTACATCTCTTAGCTACCTCTCATTAACACACCATTGTCTCCTACATTCTTAAGATTTCAAATAGCAAGTTCAAACTACATAATCTACATCAAGGCTGACTACATAGCTTTGGTTACACAGCAAACAAGTTCAAAGCAAAACATCTCTTAGCTACCTCTCATTACCACACCATTGTCGTCTACATTCAATTGGATACATGCATAGCACATAGCAAACTTCAAAGCTGACTACCTCTCTTAGCTACCTCTCATTAGCATATATTAACACACCATTGTCTTCTACATTCCTAGCATTTCACATAGTTTTGGTTACACAGCAAATAATACAAGTTTTATACTCCATAATATTTTATACTCCAATATATCCCCCCTTTGAGACCCAGAGGGTCTCACACAGAGAAAGAAGACTAAGAGTCTGCGCACAAAAGCCCCAATAAACTCAAGCACTTATTCCCAAATCTCGGGTTACACTATAATTTTCTGCGTCAAGACCTCAAAGTATTCTCTCCCTGTTACCCTGGGCCGCTGAGCCAAAAACCTGTCCCTTTGTACCTGAGACAGGGAAAAAGACTCATCAGCCCTTACAATCTACTCCCACACTGTCGTTTTGCTCCTGTTCATCCTGCAGGTGTTGTAGGCTGTAACGATACATTTTCGGTGTTTCTCTCTCTACTAAGCTTGCTTCAGTAATTGCCACGAGCATCGGAAATTGTTTGGTTGCAGCACGCACTACAAGAGATTTGAGACAAGAAAACAGCACAGCAGAAAAATATAATACTGACAGTTATTGCTATTTTAGTCAGCCGTGCTCCCCATCCTCCGAGTCTACTTTCTAACCAGTCAAAGAACTGATGTCCGAACCCTGCATTCTGTTTGACCTCCGTCCGCAGATTCCTTAACTTATTCATTGCTCTGGTGAAAGACCCTTCTGGGCTAGTATTGTTCGGTATGAAAGTGCAGCATTGTTCTCCAAACATTACACACACACCCCCTTTCTCTGCCAAAAGCCAATCCAGTACCTGTTTTGCCACGCCACCCTGCTAGTTGCATCCAGCTGTTGCCTTAAGGCCTCCAGTGCATCATCGGTGTAGTTGATGAACCTCTGTTGATTATAGTATATCCATTCAACATTTTTGCTTACCCCTATCACAGGTATGATAGCTTCCCAGTGAGCATCTCATGCGGTGTCAGGCATGTTATTCGATTAGTTTGCATGCGGTAACTCATCAATGCTAACGGTAAAGCATCGACCCAATTAAGTTTAGTGTCTGCACAAATTTTGTTTAGTTTGGCTTTCAGGGTTCCATTAATTCTCTCTACCCTGCCCTGCGACTGAGGGTGATATACACATCCAAACCTTTGCTTTATCCTCAGCGCCTGTAGTACCAGTTTGACCACTTTCTGGATAAAAGCTGAACCATTGTCTGAGCTAACTTCTGTAAGGTATTCCAAACCTTGGGATCACTTCATTTGTCAGGAATTTTACCACTGTCTTTATCATGTCTACGTAATCGATCACTAAATGTTTAAATGGTCCTTCAGGTACAGGAATATGACCTATTGGGGTTGTAATTCCCTTCCGAACATAATTTTGTGCGCATACCTCGCACTGTGACAAGACAAAGTCCACTGAAGCCTGTAAATAAAGGTGACCAAAAACCATCCTTCTTTATTTCCCTTATCACTTCCTCCCTTGCACAATGGTCCATCCCATGCGCTTCTGAAATCAGAATCGTCAGTAGAGGGGTGGGCGCTACCAACAAACCGTCTTCCGTGCTCCACAGGCCTTCCGGGTTCTGCTTGGCCTCCCTTTTTCTCCACATTGTCTGTTCTGCCAAAGTTGCCTTACCTTGTATTTCAATTAGGTCCTCCACGTCAGGTTCTGGAGTTAGGCTTACCTGGGGGGCAATGACAGCTGACGTACATCCAGACGCTTTTCTGGCTGCCTCGTCTGCAGCTTGATTTCCCTTTGTTATTACATTGTTTCCCTTTTTATGTGCCTGGCATCTTACTATAGCCAATGCTTTAGGTTTCATTATGGCTTTTATCAAGTCTAGAATTTGCTGACAATGTTGTATGGGATCTCCGCTACTTTTTTAAAACCTCTCTGCTTCCACACTGCCCCGAACAAATGGCATACTCTGTGAGCATATGCTGAATCAGTATAGATGTCTACTTTCTTACCTTCCATCATTTCACACGCAGCTGCCAGGGCTTTGAGTTCTGCTAGTTGGGCGGAACACGGTTGGGGACAGGACTCCATCCTAATAATCTTATAGCTCGACTGATCCTGCTGCACCACTGAGAATCCTGCGTGATTTCCATCATAATCCCTATAACAAGAGCCATCTACGAACAGAACCTTTTTATCTATCTCCTCTAGTGGTTCTGACCGTAAATCTGCTCTCAATTTGGCAAATGCCATCGTCTTCCCTACACAATCATGGGGTTCTCCTTCATAGTCTAAAGGGACAAAATCGGCTATATTACTGGTAGTGCATCTCTGTATAGTTATGTCAGGAAATGTCAATAGCATCTGATACGCTGCTATCCTGGCTGGCGTCAGCACAAATTTCCCTCTTTCCAGCAGTTCTGCTACTTTGTGGTGTGTGTACAGAGTTACAGGATAGCCCAGGGTTACTGATGATGCCTTTTCATATGCATAGTACAGCGCCGCCAATCCCTGATAACAGGGTGGGTACCCCTGAGCCACCTCATCTAGTCTCGTACTGTAGTATGCTATCGGCTGCTTTGCTTTTCCTGTGCCTGTCTCTTGTGTTAGAACCGCTGTAACATAACCCTCCTGTCGATTGGATACATACAAATAAAAAACCTTCTCGTAGTCAGGCAAAGCTAATGCTGGTGCTGACTGCAATTCTTGCTTAATAGTATTGAAAGCTATCTCCGCCTCTCCATTCCACTGTAAGCCGTTCTTTAAATTTGTATGTCCTGCTTACACTGTTCCTCGCTGTGGGAGCATATCAACAGGTCATCCACATATTGTAACAATGTACTTTCCAATGGCATGCCCCCTAGGTCTGCCTTCAATACCTGATTAAAAATGTGTGGTGAATGTTTAAATCCTTGCGGCATTCTGGTATAGGTATACTGAGCACCTCTGTAAGTAAATGCAAACACTGACACTGCTCAGCCAGAGGAATGCTGAAGAAAGCCGAACACAAATCGATCACTGAAAAGTAACTTGCTTCTGGTGGAACATTAGTCAAAAGCGTGTGTGGGTTGGGGACTACCGCTGGCCAGTCCTCTACCACATCGTTTACCGCTCGCAAATCATGCACCAATCTCCACTTAGATTTATCTGCTTTTAATACCGGCAACAACGGGGTATTGCATGGACTGTTTGTTCTTTTAAGCACTCCTATTTCAAGCAACCCCTGCACTGTCGACGCTATTCCTTCTTCTGCTTCTGGTCTTAGTGGGTATTGTGGTCTCCTGGGTGGAATTGCTCCCCTTTTCAGCTTTATTTCCACCGGACTAGCTGTTTTTATTTTCCCTACGTCCGTGTCATGCTGTCACCACAGAATAGACGGCAACTCATCTAACCTTTTATCTTTCTGCTGGCCTCTTTCCTTTCCCAGCACGGGCAAGTGTGGTTGGGGAGTTATTTCGACCTCTCTCAGTGTCCCTACCATATCTAACTTACCATTATTTTAATACAATTGTTGTCTTCTGATATCTACACCTCTGGCGTGATTTTCCTCCACACTGTTACGGTTTCAGCACTCTTAACTAAGGGTCCTAAGTCTTTAGACTGATATCCCTTATTTATCAACAACGTTACGTGGGGCGCCGCCTCCGGTATCCTGTACCATTTTTCTAAAAAGGTGTTCCACTTAACTTGTAAAGCTGCCCCTTGCTTCCCAATTATCACAGCCTCCCCCTTCCAGGTGCTGTTGGGTACATGCCTCTAGGTGCCATTTCTCCTCTAACTCCCTGTTCTGAGTCTCGTCAAAAATCACTGTACAATGTAGCTCAGATTTGGGCATTACAGCCCTGGGTAATATAGCCTGCACGCCCTTTTTCCATTTTTCCCAGGTTTCCTGAATCTGATCTGCGATGTCTCCTATCCAAAAGACATTAGCTTTCTTGTCTTCTTGCACTATCAATTGAGCCCCTGCTCTTTTCACACTCAGCCCATTTCTGGTGCATCCTAATTTTAATTACAGTTTCAACAAGGCATCTCTGCCTAACAAATTAATCGGAGTTCCTTTATATACTAGCACCGGCAAAACAATTTCTTTATTTCCCATTCTCAACTGCACTGGAGCCGTGCACTGTGTTAACTGTGTTTTCCCGAGAACCCTACCGTCTTAATAAACTTTCCTGACATGGGAAGGTGAAGGGCATATTGTGGCTGTACGCAAGTGTACGTGGCTCCAGTATCTATCATCATTGGTGTCAGTTGCCCTTCTAAAATAACCTGAACAATGGGTACCTTATCTGCCTCCCCTTTGCCCATAGCTTCTCTGTCCCCCTCCTTGGAACTTCCAGTCCTGTCTGGGCTGTTTGAATTTAGTCTGTTCCTGATAGGGCATTTGTGGGAATGCTCCCTCAAAGACAATTATTGGCATGGGGTTTTCCAGCCCTTGTCTTACAGTATGATTGGTCCCTCCATATAGCAGTGCTTTGTCCAGTTCGATGGCTGTACTGGCAGCATCTTTTTGTTTTTCTCTTTTTCCTTCTTTTTGAGTTCTTCGAGCTGCATTTGTATTAACTTTCTTTGCACCTCTTCCTGCTGCTCAGTCAACCTTTGTCTTTCCGGTATTTCTCAACTGCATGGACTACGTGGTCTCTAAATTCTTGTGGGGTCTTTGACGTTAGCCCAACCACCTCCTCCAGTTTGGATTTTACTTGTAGTGGCATTGCATCCAAAATGCTATGTCGGAACAGTGAGGTCATAAATAAGCTATTCTCCACCTCTTGCTCAGACTCCAGTCTCCACCTTTTCAACTGGTTTTCTACATAGGCTGCTGGGTTTTCAGTGTCTCCCAGTGGATCCCCTTTTAAGGCTTGGGGTCCACTTTGGGTGGATAAAGCTTTCTGAGGGCCTGCCATACCCTCTGCCTCACTCTGTCAAACCCATCTCCATCAGTTCTTGGGTCGTTCGAGTTTACTTTGCCAGCCATTTCCATTAGTTCGTTAAATTTGGAGGTTCCCATCAACCTTATCAACAGTGCCTTCAAATCTCCCATAGCCAATAATCATCCCGCTGTTTCTTCTTCAAAGGCTCTAATCCATTTCCCTGCTCCTTCATGTAAATTGGGCAGAGTGTTTTTCAGCCCTTTTAGGTCCTGGGATCCCCAAGGGATATACTGCACTTGTCCTGATCCTTTAACTAACAACGGCATCATTCTTCCTGCTCCTTTCCACCTGCCCTGGCTTTCCTCCTCACCTGACTCCCCATCTGTCTCCTTCTGTCCTTCTAGGGTTATGCCTCCTACCTCTTCCCCACAAATTCTCGCATCCTCTCTCTCTCCACTCTCTCCACTTAACTCTTGCTCCTCCAATGAGTCACCTTTTCTAGTCTGTTTATTTCTATGGTACAATCGATACTCCTCATATTCCTTTTCCTCTCTCAAGTATTTCAGCTATTCAATCTGTTCTTGCATTTCTCTCTGTACCTGTTCTATCTTTATCCTTTCTGCCTGTATCTCCTTCCATATCGCCGCTCTTTCCTTCTCGTATTGTTTTTTCTCCTCCTCATTATCCCAAACCTGTACTTCTCCCTGCATGTTTACTGTTCCTGTCAGCAGGGGGCACTGCTTAGGGGTTCCTTCCTCATTATAGGGAGGGGGTTTTTCTGTTTCTTTTGCATCCGGGTACGGAGCCGAAGCCAGCTTCTCACTCTAACAAGCTGTTTCTCCAGCACCTTAGTGTCTTCCTCACTTGTAATCAATATTCTACCTGTCCTCCTCAGCCTTTCTCCCTCCGTTCTGAAGAGTTTTAGCATTTCCATTTCTCGTTCTCTTTTTTGCCCTCTTTTCTTAGATTTATCTTTTGATTTGTACTTTTTAATTAGTCCCTCCATTTCTTCGCACAAACTTACATCAAATGTTCCTTCTATTGGCCACTTTGGGACCAGGTTTTTGGTTCTTTTTTCCCATTTTTCTGAAGCTTTTGTGATCTCATTTTGAAAAAATGGGAATTTTTTGCTCAGAATCTCTACTGCTGTTCCTTTACCTGTCATGTTATTCTCTCTTGTTAAGGTATTTCAGAGATTCACAGTTTGTTTACTGGATAATGTTATTTACTCTAATTCTACACCTATTCTAACACCTCACCCGAGCAGACCCTTCTCTCTTAAGGCGGTAACCACGAGGACTTTCTACCCTAATTCTATTCTAACACCTCGCCCGAGCAGACCCTTCTCTCTTAAGGCGGTAACCACGAGGACTTTCTACCCTAATTCTATTCTAACACCTCGCCCGAGCAGACCCTTCTCTCTTAAGGCGGTAACCACGAGGACTTTCTACCCTAATTCTATTCTAACACCTCGCCCGAGCAGACCCTTCTCTCTTAAGGCGGTAACCACGAGGACTTTTTCTTAACGTATTAACTTATTTGTACTTACCCTCACTGCAGTGTTCTTGAGCAATCCTCTGAGCCTCCTCTGTTAACCCCCAATTCTGCCAGATTCTTTGGACCGGAGAGACCCTTTGGCAGCGGTTCCACACTTCCGAGACTCCAAGACCTCCTCAAAGCCAACAGAATTCTTAGTCCAAATTGTCGCAAAAAGCGCTTTCCTTTTGTTTGGGTGCACCCTTAATTCTGTTAGCCTTGTGGGGGTCCCTAGAGGACCGGGAAGCGTTCCCAATCTGCTGTTTCCTTTCCACGGGTCTCTATCCGATCCTGTTCGTGACGCCAATTATGTCGTGGTTTTTCGTGCCTTACAAATGACCAGGAGACGCAGAAGATTCTTCAAGAAGAGTTAAACTTTAATTTGCAAATCAAAGCTGAGACAGTCATTGAACTAGTCGCTGATTGCCCACCAATCCTCGGACACAGCAGCTTTTAAAGCAATCTCCTGGACCAGTTGCTATAGTTGCATATCACAGGTACTATCTTGTCCCTATTGTTTCTACCTATTGACTTATTCATGTTCTAGTCTACATCTCTTAGCTACCTCTCATTAACACACCATTGTCTCCTACATTCTTAAGATTTCAAATAGCAAGTTCAAACTACATAATCTACATCAAGGCTGACTACATAGCTTTGGTTACACAGCAAACAAGTTCAAAGCAAAACATCTCTTAGCTACCTCTCATTACCACACCATTGTCGTCTACATTCAATTGGATACATGCATAGCACATAGCAAACTTCAAAGCTGACTACCTCTCTTAGCTACCTCTCATTAGCATATATTACCACACCATTGTCTTCTACATTCCTAGCATTTCACATAGTTTTGGTTACACAGCAAATAATACAAGTTTTATACTCCATAATATTTTATACTCCAATAACATCTGGCTTATTTGTACATTGTGGAATATCTGCTCTAGTAATGCGTTTTACTCAGTCTTCCATTTCCCGCTTCAGACATGTAAAGCTTGCTTCTCTTGCCATAGCTGTGGCCTGATTTGCTGTGAGTTTTGAGTGGGGGTTTTGCTATTTTCATGATGGATACTCTACAGTTTTCAGAGTCTTCCAATTTAAAACGAGTGTTCCAGGAGTAGCTGTGGCTTAATTTTCTAAAAAGCCTTTGTTAATGGTGTCCAACTAATAAAACGATGGAACTGAATATATGTTTTTTTATTAGAATTGCTTCAGATGTCCAGGAGATGAAAAATAACATCTTTCCCTTGGCTGCTATACATTCTTACCTGGCTCATTCCAATCCATCCTATTTTCTGATAGCAAGATACTTTTTGGTAACTTTAATCAAATAAATAGGCTAGCCCATATGACAAGGTACAAGATTGAGATAGATCAGGGCATCTGGTAAGGGCAGGTCATTTGAAGGTGGTATCTGAAATAGGTTCTGTGGCAGGAAAATAGTGGAACAGCTATGCTTCAGTTCCTCTCTACGTAAATCTGCTTTCTGTGTCATTTTCATCAAGCCATTGCAACAGACAACAAACAGTATCGAGAAGCATTTTTTACTGGCTTAAACTTACAACATAATCACCTTACCTCCCGCATCTTCTAATGAGTCAACCCAAGAACAAGGCTTCAAAAATATGTTTCACCATAGGTATTTTTTGCATCTAACCAGAATAAGTTTCTGCTGTGATTCTTTCCCTAAAAGTTGCTTCTGCTAAGCATTCATTACAACAGGTAAGGTCGAAGCAGATCAGCCCATCAGATTAAATAAACTAATAATTTCAAGTTAGTCAGCATGGCTTTAACAACAGCACTGACTGACCTATTATGGGAAGTAAGTAGGTTTACAAACTGCTGAAGATTTTTATGGTTATTTGTTTCAGGGCAAGTCTAAAAGTACTCTTTATGTTCAAGAAAGATATGTATAAAATACTCATCTTCATGAATACCAGCCAAGGGCTGTTTTGTTAACTCAGCTAACACAATGAACTCTGGGTTAGCAGGACAGGAGAAGTTTATTTTTCTCCAAAGAACAATACGCTGATATCAGGATAGGTAAGGCAACTTGTTGAAATTAAAGCAAGTTTTTTTTTGGAAAACGTATAACTGAACTTTAAGTCACCACTTAGAACCAAATAATAAAAAGATTTTTATGTTTATAAACTAGTTAAGGAGCATAAAATCATAGTATTTACATCTAGTCGCATTTAATTTCAGCATTAGTAATTAAATAGCAAACTTTTGGTGCTGTACAGTTTGCATACTGTCCTCATGACTATAAGCTGCTTGAATACAAGTTCCAAATATAGCAGCCTCATTCTCAGGGCAACTTTGTCTGGAATAACCGATAGGCTGTTGCTAAGTTCAGGAAATGTTGTTCTGAGGACTCAGTGCCAAAGATCTTAAATCTTTCTGACATTTCTGTTCAGGAGCCAGCACCTCTAAGAGCAGCAATTATTTCTAGTGTTCAACCACAGAATCTGCTTTAACCCCATTTGTGTTAAATTTGAGGAAACTTTAGTGTGTTTGAACTGGTTGCACTTTGACAGTTTACAGGCCTTACCAACAATGCACCGTTTTGAAACCAGAGGAGAAAAACACAATTAACACAGTTTCCATATGTAATAAACACTACTATGCAATTTAGACATGCATTATCTTTTATTCAGCTTTTATTGGATTTACCATAGCCTATTAGACAGCTGCTACATATTTTCTGTTTCAATTGTAAGAAAACTGGTCATTAAATAGGCATGTTAGAACAATTGTGATTGTTTTTCTAGCAAAATGAACTAATCAGCCATCCAGGAATAAATCTAATGGTCTCACAAATTTCACCAGCATGAGGATGATTGGAGCTGGAAATATAATGGCCAAACTATGATCACTACCACATGAAAATGACAAGCATAAGCAAATTTATTCTGAACCCTTGTGGGTTTGGAGATTTAAAAATCACTTACTGGCTCTTTGATGGAATAATCACAAACAAAATTAACCAAGTCTTTTGATAGCTAATGTAAATAACGACAGAATGAGTGGTTCAAATGTTATGTGTAGTCTCCGAGTTTTTGTAGTATATATGAAAATGGTACTTGAGCAGTGTAAATGTAGGCCAGGAGGTACCTGGGCTGTAAAAGAAAGAAATCTTCTGGTAGGATGGGCTTCACTTACAGCAGGTTAGGACCAGTCTGGAAATGAATAACTTATTTAGTAGGCAGAATTTTAAACTAAATACAGTACTGGGTTGGGAGGAATGTCCAGCTGAGGAATTGATGGGAAAATGTACATTTATTATCAGTATACCACCCTGAGATTCATATTCTCACAAATAGACATGAAACAAAGAAACACCATGGAACCTGTTCAAAGAAAATATCAAATGTCCAATGTGCAAAAAAAAAACAAATCGTGCAAATGGCAAAAAAACAGCCAAAAAAAAACACAATATAAAACATCAAACCACAGCGACATTGAAATAGTCTAGCAATGTTCAGTTTAGTTTAGCTCATTTCAAATTAGCACTGTGTCATGCAATGACTGCAGGCCGCAGAGTCGGCCTGCCCCAATCAAAATCGCACAAAGTAGCAATTAAACAAAGGAATAATCAGAAACCAAAACACATAGAGTCCAATCCACAAACTGCATTGCTTAAACCTCGCCCAAGATCCAAGGCTCCAGCACCATCCTCTGGCAGCATCACGTAAAAGGGAGAGAACAATCGGTCAAACACAGGCATCTTCCTCTGGAAGCAGCACACGAGAGAGGGACCCAGTCAAAGCTAGCAGACGATGCTAACCATCTTAAACCATTTATTATTTTCACTAAAGATTAAAGATTAGATTCAGTTGTCAAAGCATTGAAACATACAGTGAAATGCATCATTTTGCATCAAAGACAAGCACAGTCTAAGGATGGTGCTGGGCAACCTACGTGCGTTGCCATGCTCCAAGCACCAATGAAGCATGTCGGCAACTTACCAACACTGCCCGTACATCTTTGGAATACGGGAGGAAATTGGAGAACCTAGAGGGAATCAATGTGGTCACAGGAGAATGTACAAGCTCCTTACAGACAGCGGCAGGAATCAAATGCTGATAGATCATCACTGGCATTGCAACACGATTGCATTAACTGCTACACTGCTCTGCCACCCTGTCTGCAATGGTAGTTAATAGCCATTGAATTATTCTAACACAATAACATCATGTTGGTCATCAAGATAAGACATAATTAAAAACTTCAAATTCATGACTTAATTTTGCACGTCTGATATAAAGGCCTCTCTCAAGTTTCTGAAAATAACTACCAATTACAAACAAATGTTAATTTTATGTTTTGATAGAAAAACAAAGCAAATTTGTATGTACTACTGGAAATTAGGGTGGTGGGGTGGAGATACGTCTCTGCCAAAGGAGGTGTAAGGTGCTCCTTCCCTCCGCTAGCCTTTAGATCACCTTCAGCCCCCCCTCCCTCAGTCCAGGTCACGTGAGGCCATGGGAGCTGGTGGCGGTTGGTCGCATGGGGAGCTGGTGGCGGTTGGTCGCATGGGGAGCTGGTACATATCACAAGTCCTGGTTAAAAGACCTGTGAGTCAGGAAGATAATTTCTGAACCATATTGAATATGGCTGGGGTCACCCATCTTGTAAAGACACGGCCCCAAAGAAGGCAATGGCAAACCACTTCTATAGAAAGATTTGCCAAGAGCAATCATGGTCATGAGTGGTTAAAAGAATAAGATCAACATGAAGGCGGTCTTAAAGGCAGAAGGAGGGCTATGATCACCCAAGGCGAATGACACAGCATACAATGATAATAATGATGACTGCCGATAGGATGAACTAAAGAAAATCCCGGTCAAAAATGTATGTGTGTTAGGTTTGACATAGGAGCCCTTGAAGGATATGGGCAAGGTGTGAGTGCAGATTCAGATTCCGACAGCCTGCCAGTGTCCTTTGTTAAGCTGCACATTTAAAACGTGACTTCTTGGGTGGGAGACAAGCGCTTCGGTGAAACTAGTCCCCAGCAGCCGAAGGAGGAAAGAGACGATAATAATGGAAAATGGAAGAAGTCCAATAGGTCTTTGCAGTGACTTTCCTGAAACTTGTAAACTAATAATGGATCCAAATTTAGTCAAAGGTGCTTTAATGAACTATCTCTAATTAGTAACAAAACAGAGCTTTGAATTTTGAACTCTTTTTCTAAAACAGAAGTAAATTTCACATGAAGTTGTTCAAAGCGCGATATATTAGAAACTAATTACAATGATAAATCCCAAGCATGAGAATGTGTGTAATATTTTTATTTCTTTGTACACAGGGTATGGGCGCTGCTGGCAAAGCAGCATTTGTTGTTCCGTCCCCATTTCCTTGGAATGTTTCATAAAGATTTAATCACAGTAGCTGGTCTGGAGTGAGAGACTATAAAGCCCATAGATACCCTTTCCTGAAGAATGTTAGTGAACCACATGAGTTTTTACAATAATCCAGTCACTACCATGGATACTAGGTCATGTTCCAGATCTAAATAATTATTTAATGACATTCCCCAACTACAGTGGTAGATATCCATTCAGGAATTCAGGAGTCTTCATCACGGGAATGGTAAAAAGATGAACTTATCAATTAAAATTAATTGAGATCACTGCCATTGTTCATTTAAACAGAAGAAAATATAAGATTACTCTGATAGGAACACGGGAGGGAGTTCACATGCAACATCTCCACTGACAGTGACCAGCTGGATCAAATGACAGTATTTGTGTATTTCATTCTACGTATTAGGCTGGGATATTGGCTGAGGAATATGAAGATTACTATTAATTATGTACATGGGTATTACACCATGTAACAATGTATTATTTTGCTTCTAATACAGATGGGTTTAACCTGGTATTTTGCTTTATAACTTTGTGATCTGCTGCGAGAAATGTGGTAAGCAAGCCTTTCAGTACATGTGAGGAAAATGGAAGGATATAGACATTTTGTATCCAGAAGGGAATAGTTTGGCTGACCATTTGATGACTAATTTATTTGAGTTGGCACAATTTTGTGGGCTGAAGAATCTGTCATGTTCTATGTTCAATTTTCTAGTTTACTGTGCACAGTCCTACTGACAGGCCTTTTACCAGCACATGATGCTTTAAGTACCTTTAGCCTAAACATTTATATTTAGAGAAGCTCTCCTGTGATATAGATCATGGAAGTTTAGAACAAAGGGATACATGTAACAAAAACAGTAAGATTCTATCCACTTGCAATTGGACAACAGTGTTCACCTTCACCTGTACCTTTAAGGACACAAAGTTTCATGTTAAATTGACACATTAAGAGATTAGTTACTAGTCGGTGTTGAGGGTAGCTTTTTTTCTTAAATCATTAAATTTGTAATTGTCCAATCCATCAAAACAAGCCAACAGTTTTTGCCATGCTAAAGTGTGCTGACAGCATTCTGGGTGCTCAAACATGGGGAAGAACCGAAAACTATAAAAATAGCTAAAATTCCTTCAACCACCAGGCTCCTGAACCAAGGTGGACAACTTCACTCACCTCAACACTGAACTGATTCCACAATCAATGGACTCACCTCCAAGAACCCTGCAACTCATGTTCTCAATATTTATTGCTGTTTTTGCATTTGCGAAGTTTAACTTCTTTAGCACATTGGTTGTTCGTCTGTCTCAGTGTGGAGTTTTTCATTGATTCTATTGTGTTTCATTGTATCTGTTGTGAATGCCTGCAAAAAAATGAATCTCAGGGTAGTATATGATGATATATACGTACTTTGATAATAAACTTACATAAAATTAATAAATATATTGTTACTCTTTACATATGTACATTTAAATGCATCAAATTATAAAAAGTAAATGTACAGTTAACACATTGTCATTTATATTGTAAACACAACGTTTCTCATCATGAATTCACACCAGGGTTAAATGACGTAAACTGAAGTGTGCAGGTTAATGAGAGGAATCTGAACATGGAAATAGAAGTTGCTTTGTTTACCGTACATAATCTGGCACCAAGTTAAATCTTCCAGTGTCTGTGTCAGACATTGCACGCCTCATTGGTTATTTTATTTGATTAGTTAACAAGATTTCAATGTTCACACATGTCCCTGATCCCCTATGGATGGTGCAATCCCCTATGGTGAATGCCTCTCTAATCAATATGAATCCTCTGGAACCCCTGCAGACAGGTTTAAACACAATGAATGACTGGAGTTGCTCATCTCTTCTGAGTGAAATATCTGGCTCATGATGTTTTATAGAAATCATGTTGGGTGAAATGGTTGTCCCTTTCATTTCATGAAAAACCCTGGGTGAAACTTATTGAATTAAAAAAAAAACCTGACTCCATCAGTGTAGCTGCTTTTAAGTCATTCATAAATTTTAGATCAATCACGTTTCATAAAATGGCCAAAAGCAAAATACCACAGACACTGGAAATCTGAAATAAAAACAAAAGAAAAAGATGATAAGTCATCGACCTGAAACATTAACTTTGTATATCTCTTCATGGGTACTGCAGAATATCTATCATGGCCGGTGATTTGATCCCGTTTTTAATTGTTAGAGAAGATCCAACTATTGTATCTTATATCATTGAAGTAAATATAACTAACATTTTTATAGGATATTCCCGATTCTTGAGATATTTCAATGAGAATCCCCTCTTACTCTTCTAATAATTCCATCTATCAGAAACAGAATCAGAAGCATTTGTGTGTGTTATGCTGGATTTATGGGATCTATAGAATCTTTTGTGTACATGTCTTCAAATGCGTTATTTTGCGACAGTACATAAAAATATTGTAAGTTACAATAATAATTTATAAATAAATACTTTCATACGTGAGCAGATAGATAGATAAATAGTGCAAAAAGAGAGTTAAATAGTGAGGTAGTGTGCATGGGCTCATGGATGGTTCATAAATCTGTGACGGAGGAGAAGAAGTTGGTTCTAAAACATTCAGTGGGTGTCTTCAGGCTCCTGTACCTCCTCCTTGATGGTAGAAATGAGAAACGGGCATGTCTTGGATGATAGGGCTCCTTAATGATGCCTTCATAAGGCATCACCTGTTAAAGATGTCCTGGATGGCAGGTAGGCTAGAGTCCACGATGGAGCTGGTTGAGTTTACAATCCTTAGCTTTTACCAATCTTGTGCATAGACTCCTCCATACCAGTCAGAATGCTCTCTGCCGTACATTTTTAGAAATTTGCCAGAGCATTTGATGGTATACAAAATCTCCTCAAACTCCCAATGAGCTATAGGCACTGGTGTGCATACTTCGTGAATGCATCAATATGTTGAGTCTCAGATAGATCCTCTGAGCTGTTGATGTGCAGGAACTTGATGTTGCTCGCCCTTTCGACCCCTCAATGCGGACTGCTGTGTGTTCTCCTAACTTGCCTGCCCTGAAATCCGCAATCAATTCCTTGGTCTCACTGACGTTGAGTGCAAGGTTGCTGTTTGACACACCACTCAATCAGCTCATCTATCTCGTTCCTAAAAGCCTCCTTGTCACCATCTGAGATTCTGCTAACAATAGTTATGCCATCAGCAAATTTTTGAGATGGTGTTTGAAATGTGCCTAGCCACACAATCGAGAGAGTAGAGCAGCAGGCTGATCACATATCCCCGAGGTTTTGCCTATGTTGACTATCAGTGAGGAGGAGCTGCTATTTCCATTTCCATTCCACACTGTCAGTGGTTTCCCCTGCGCAAGTCAAGGATCCAGTTGCAGAGGGAAGTACAGAGGCCCAGGATTTGAAGCCTGTTGATCAATACTGAGAGCTTGATGGTATTGAACACCAAGTTGTAATCAATAAACAGTTGTCCACATTATCCAAGGCCGAATGGAGAGCCAGTAAGATTGCATCTGCTGTAGAACCATTGTGACAGGAGGCAAATTGCAGCATATCCAGGTCCTTGCTTTGGCAGGAGTTAATTCTATCCATGACCAACTTCCCATGAGTGCAACTGGGCAACATGCAATCTTCTGCACAAAGACCTGAGAAAAGCTGCTGATCTCCTCAATACCCTTTGATGTTGTGTGCATTTCAGAGGTAGACTGTCCAGTGCTTTGAGCACCATACAGAAAGGCAGCCTGGACCTTAGAATCCCTTGATACAGATGTAATAGACATCTATGACATCTTATATTCCCTGTTCCATTTGCTAGCTCCCTAAAGTGTCACCTCTAACAAAGCATGTGTTCTGCCAATGTGCTTATGATTACGTGAGCAGCTCAGCAGCCCAGGCAGCGTCTATGGAAAAGAGTAAACAGTTGACATTCCAGGCCGACACCCTTCATCAGAATTGGAGGAAGAAGATGAGAAGTCAGAGTAAGAAGGTGGGGAAAGGGAGGAAGAAATACAAGGTAGTAGGTGGTAGGTGAAACCAGATGACAGAAGAGGTGAAGTAAAGAGCTGTGGTGAAAGTGATAATGGGCTGGAGGAGGGGGAATCTGATAGGAGAGGATGGAATGCCATGGAAGAAAGGGAGGGGGTAGGAGCATCAGTTGAGTGGCAGGTAAGGAGATAAGGTGAGAGAAGGAAATAGGGATGGGGAATGATGAGGGAGAAGTGGGGGGCCATTACTTGGAAGTCCGAGAATTTGACATTCGTGCCATCAGGTTGGAGGCTACCCAAACCAAATATAATGTGTTGCTCCTCCAATCTGAGTGTGGTCTCATTACGGCAGTAGAGGAGATCATGGACTGACAAGTGAGAATGGGAATGAGAAGTGGAATTAAAATGGGTAGCCTCCGGGAGATCCCACTTTAATTCCGCTTCCCATTCCGATATGTCAGTCCATGGCCTCCTCTACTGCCGGGATGAGGCCACACTCAGATTGGAGGAGCAACATCTTATATTCCGTATGGGTAGCCTCCAGCCTAATGGCATGAACATCGACTTCTCGAACTTACGGTAATATCCACCCCCATTCCCTATTCCCATTTCTCACTTTTACCTTATTTCCTCTCCCTTCCCTTTCCTCCATGGCCTTCTGTCCTTTCCTATCAGATTCCCCCTTCCCCAGCCCTTTATCACTTTCACCAACCGACTTCCCAGCTCTTTACTTCACCCCTCCCCCTACCGCTGGGTTTCACCTATCAGCTACTACCTTGTATTTCTTCCTCTCCCCCACCCCATCCTCTTACTCTGACTTTTCATCTTCTTTCTCCAGTTCTGATGAAGGGTCTCGGCCTGAAATGTTGACCGTTTACTCTTTTCTATAGATGCTCTCTGGCCTGCTGAGTTCCTCCAGCAAGGGCTTGTAATGTGTTGTCGATTTCTATGTTCTATGCCATCTAGGTAGCCTCCAACCTGATGACATTAATGTCACTTTCTCCTTCCAGTTAAACAAAAAGTTCCCTTCACCTCCTCCCCCCCCCCCCTTCCCTCACTCTGGCCTCTTACCTCCTCACCTGCCAATCACCTCCCTTTGGTGCCCCATGCTCCTTCCCTGTCTCCTGTAGTCCACTCAGATTCCTTCCCCACCCACCTGGCTTCATCTATCACCTTCAAGTTTGTCCTCCTTCCCCCTCCCCCACTTTTTTATTCCAGCATCTTCCCCCTTCTTTTCTAGTCCTGAAGCAGGGCTGGGTCTCGGCCTGAAATGTCAACTGTTCATTTCCATGAATGCTGCTTGACTTGCTGAGTTCCTCCAGCATTTTGTGTATATCCTTATAACCTGCTGTGTATACTTCAGTTGATATACAGGGTGCAGTGAGGTGGGTGTGATGTGCAGGAAGAGCATAATCCTGCTTGTTTCCTTTCTAGATCATAGCCTCCAAGGCAACATACAAAAACATGGTTCACCTCAGAACCTTCTTCAGGTACGTCACAGCATCCAACAGAGACAGTCTATTGTCTACAATCAGAATCAACATCCCTTTTATGAGGTGATAGTTGCCTTTCAATATTATTACCGATAGTTTATATCCAACAGGCTCCTGCCAATGATCCCTAACTTGCTATCTTAGATCTGGTCATGTGCAAAGAGACGGGTGCAATTAGTGATGTTGTAGTCAGGGATCCTCTTGGAAAGAATGATCACAGTATGATTGAGTTTCTCATGCAAATGGAGGGTCTAATTGTTTAATCTAAAACCAGTGTATTATGCCTAAACAATGGAGACTACAATGGGATGAGGGAGGATTTGGCTAGTGTACACAGGGAACACAGGCTATATGGTGGGATGGTGAGGAAGAGTGGAAGACTTCCAAAGAGATTTTTCACGGTGCGCAGCAAAAATATATTCCAGTTAAGAGCAACG
Source organism: Hemitrygon akajei (assembly GCF_048418815.1). NCBI lineage: Eukaryota > Metazoa > Chordata > Chondrichthyes > Myliobatiformes > Dasyatidae > Hemitrygon > Hemitrygon akajei. The sequence continues at coordinate 161,747,664 of NC_133129.1, read as the reverse complement.
ACAGTAAGGGTGGTGAGAGCCAGCCTTGGGTAATTAAGAAAATAAAAGAAGGCGTTAAACTAAAAGCTCGTGTGTACAAAGTCTCCAAGGGTAGTGGGAAACTGGAAGATTGGGAAAACTTTAAAAAGCAACAAAGAACTACTAAATGAGCAATAAAGAAAAGGAAGTAGATAATGAAAATAAACTAATATAAAACAGATAGTAAAAGCTGTTATAATTATATAAAGCAGAAAAGGGTGGCTAAAGTGAACATAGGTCCCTTGGAGGATGAGAAGGGCGGAATTGATATTGGGTAATGAGGAACGCACCCAAAATGCTGGAAGAATGCAGCAGGCCAGGCAGCATCTAGGTCTGAAACATAAACTGTACGCTTTTCCTAAATGCTGCCTGGCCTGCTAAGTTCCTCCAGCATTTTGTGTGTGTTGCTCGGATTTCCAGCATCTGCAGATTTTCTCTTGTTTGTGATTGGGTAATGAGTAAATGGCCAAGGCTTTGAATGACTATTTTGTGTCAGTCTTCATGGTGGAGGACATGTCTAACATGCCAAAGAGAGATGTCATGGATGAGATGGGAGGTAAGGACCTCGATACAATAGCTATCACTAAAGAGGTAATGCTGAGCAAACTTATGGGCCTGAAGATAGATTGCTCCCCTGGTCCTGATAGAATGTATCCTTGGGTACTGAAAGAAATAGCCAAAGTTATAGTAGAGGCTTTGGCGATAATTTGCCAAAATTCTCTGGACTCTGGGCTGGTCTCGGTGGATTGGAAGATGGCAATGATCATGTCGCTGTTCAAAAAAGGATATAGGCACAAGGCAGGGAACTATAGGCAGTTAATTTAACATCTATAGTTGGGAAAATGCTTGAAGCAATCATTAAAGAAGAAATAGTGAGGCGTCTAGAAAAAAATGGGTCCATCAGTCAAATACAGAATGGATTCAGCAAAGGCAGGTCCTATTTGACAAACTTACTGGAGTTCTTTGAGGATATAATCAACTCAGTGGGTAGAGGGGAACAGATAGACATTATTTACTTGGATTTCCAGAAGCTATTCGATAAGGTGCCACATAAAAGACTTATCCATAAGATAAGAATGCATTGAGTTGGGGGTGATGTATAAGCATGGATAGTGGATTGGTTAACTAATAGAAAGCAAAGAGTTGGGATACATGGGTGTTATTCTGGTTGGCAATCAGTGGTGAGTGGTGTGTTGCAGGGGTCGGTGCTGGGCCCACAACTGTTCACAATATACATTACCGATCTGGGAGAGGGGACTGAGTGTAGTGTATCTAACTTTGCTGATGAGACTAAATTGAGTGGAAAAGCAAATTGTGCAGAAGATATGGAGAGTCTTCAGAGAGATATAGATAGGTTAAGTGAGTGGGCAAGGGTCTGGCAGATGGAGTACAATGTTGGTAAATGCGAGGTCATCCACTTTGGAAGGAAAAATGGAAGATCAGGTTATTATTTAAGTGGTAAAAAATTGCAACAAACTGTTGTGCAGATGGACTTGGGAGTGCTTGTGCATGAATCACAAAAGGTTGGTTTGCAGGTGCAGCAGGCCGTCAAGAAGGCAAATAGAAGTTTAGCCTTCATTGCTAGAGGGATTTTATTTAAGAGCAGGGATGTTATGCTGCAACTGGTGAGGCCGCACCTGGAGCACTGCGTGCAGTTCTGGTCTCCTTACTTGACGAAGGATATACTTGCTTTGGAGCCAGTGCAGAGGAGGTTCACCAGGTTGATTCCAGAGATGAGGGGGTTAGACTATCAGGAGAGGTTAAGTCACCTGGGACTATACTCACTGGAATTCAGAAGAATGAGAGGAGATCTTACAGAAACATATAAAATTATGAAAGGAATAGATAAGATAGAGGCAGAAAAGTTGTTTCCACTGGTAGGAGAGACTAGAATAGGGGACATAGGCTCCAGATTCAGTGGAGTAGATTCAGGATGAAGGAGCTGCTTTTCCCAGAGAGTGGTGAATCTGTGGAATTCTCTGCCCAATGAAACAGAGGAGGTTACTTAGTAAATATATTTAAGACAAGGTTGGATAGATTTTTGTATTGTAGGGGATTTAAGGGTTATAGGGAAAAGGCAAATCAGCTATGGTCTTATTAAATGGCAGAGCAGGCTCAATGGGCCAGATGGCCTACTCCTGCTCCTATTTGTTCTAAGCCAACGTGAGAAGACATGTCTGGTATGTACCCAATTCCACAGCTAACCAGATATCTAGAATTGACTCATAACCACCATGCAAACATAATTCAAATAATTAAGTAGATACATTCTATATTACATGAGATCTGACAAATATCTTTATTTTCACACATGGTCTCATGTCTATTTAATGGAAATGTTTGTATTTCCTGCTATTTGTCCTTAGGGAAAACTGATGCGCTTTAACCACACAAAGGAGTAAGAAAATTTCAAACATCTCACATATATCAGTGCACACATATTATTCAGTCTTTATTTTTATCTAAAATAGTGCAGAGGATTCTATGGGCTCTCCATGATCCAAGGGTCAAAGTACACACCCGAATGTGCTTCACCATTGGAGGAGTGATAACAGTGGGTCAGAGGAATGCGATGGAGGCATAATCAAAATTAATCTTTTGCTGTATTATCTTTCTGATGTTAATGGTGTTGTAAATGAAATAATACAGATAACTTTGTTATTGAAGTTTTTAAGCAAACCAGAAAATAAACATTTAACCACAGTCTTTTATATTATTGTTTTTACATGATTATCAGTAGATTTGAAAAATGTCTATTGATATTGAAAATGGATTAGAAACTGGAGGAGTATTATTTGTCGAGGAACTCTCCTCTTTTCAATTGACTTTGTTAATGAAATAGGCGAGAAAGGTTATGTCTCCCTAATTGGTGAAACAGGCAGAAGAGGAAAAAGAAGCTTGCATGTACCTGTCAGAATAAAAGGTAATGATAACAGGTTTAGGGAACCTTAGTTTTCAAGAGATATTGAGGCCATCATTAAGAAAAATCGTAGGTGCATAACAGGTATAGGCAGGTAGGAACAAATAAGGTACTTGAGGAGTATAAGAAATGCAAGAGAACACTTAAGAAAGTAATCAGGAGGGCTAAAAGAAGGCATGGGGTTGCTCGACAGACAAGGTGAAAGAGAATCCTAAGGGATTCTACAGGTATGTTAAGAGCTAAAGGATTGCAAAGGACAAGATTGGTCCTTGGAAAGATCACAATGGTAATCAATGTGTGGGGCCAAAAGAGATGGAGGAGATCTTAACTGGGTTTTTTTTTTCATTTGCATTTACTCGGGGGATGGACACAGAATCTATAGAAGTGCTGGAAAGCAGCAGCAAGGTGACGGACCCTACATAGATTACAGAGGAGGAAATGTATGATGTCTTGAGGCAAATTAGGGTGGATAGATCCCCAGGGCCTGACAAGGAGTTTTCTTAAATCCTGTGGGAGGCAACTGGAGAAATTGCAGTGGCCCTAGGAGAAATATTTAAATCATCCTTAGCGACAGGTGAGGTACCAGAGGATTGGAGGATAGCTAATGTGGTTCAGCTATTTAAGAAAGGTTCTAAAAATAAACCAGGAGATCTTAGGCCGGTGAGCCCGACATCCATAGTGGGAAACATTGATAGGTATTCTAAGGGACCGGATGTATGAGTATTCGGATAGACAGGGACTGATTGGGGATAGTCGGCATGGCTTTGTGCGTGGTCAGTCGTGTCTAACCATTCTTATAGTGTTTTTTGAGGAAGTTACCAGGAAAGTGGATGTTTTCTACATGCATTTTAGCAAGGCATTTGACAAGGCCCAGCATGGGAGGTTAATCAGGAAGGATCAGTCGATTGGCATTCAAGATGAGGTAGTAAACTGGATTAGACATTGGCTTCGTGGGAGAAGCCAGAAAGTGGTGGCAGATGGTTTCCCCTCTGACTGAAGGCCCATGGCTCTTGGAGTGCCACACGGTTCGGTGCTGGGGCTGTTGCTGTTTGTCATCTGTATCAACAATCTGAAAGATAATATGATTAACTGGATCAGCAATTTTGTGGACTACACCAAAATTGGGGATGAAACGGACAGTGAGGAAGACCATCAGAGCTGACAGCAAGATCTGGACCAGCTCAAAAAATGACCTGAAAATGGCAGATGGAATTTAATGCAGACAAGTGCGATGAGTTGCACTTCAGTCGTACCAGCCGGGGTAGGCCTTACGCAGTGAATGGTAGACACTGAGGAGTGTGGTAGGAGAAAGGGATCTGGGAATACAGGTCAATAATTCATTGGAAGTGGCATCATTGGTAGATAGGCTCGTGAAGAAATCTCGTGGCACATTGGCCTTCAAAAATCGGAGTACAGGAGCTGGGATGCTATCTTGAAGTTGTATAAGATCTTGGTGAGGCCTAATTTGGAGTATTGTGTGCGGTTAGGGTCAGCTACCTATAGGAAAGATCTAAATAAGGTTGAAAGAATGCAGAGAAAATTTACAAGGATGTTACCAGAACTGGAGTTCCTGAGTTATAAGGAAAGATTGAATAGGTTAGGAATTTATTTCTTGGAAAATAGAAGATTGAAGGGAGATTTGATAGAGGTTTACAACATTATGAGGGGTATAGATGGGGTAAATGCAAGCAGGCTTTTTCCACTGAGGTCAGGTGGGACGACAACTGGAGGTCATGGGTTAAGAGTGAAAAGTGAAAAGTTCAAGGGGAACATGAGGGGAAACTTCTTCACTCAAAGGGTTGTGAGAGTGTGGAACTAGCTGCCAACACAAGTGGTGCATGTGAGCTAGATTTCAATGTTTAAGAGAAGTTTGGATAGGTACAGGGATAGGAGGGATATGGAGGGCTGTGGTTCAGATGCTGGTCGATGGTAGTAGGCAGTTTAAACAGTTTAGTGTGAACTGGATGGGTCTCTTTTTGTGCTGCAATTTTCTATGATTCTATGACTCTAACTTTCTCTTGTTGCAATCCCTATTTCCTATATTACTTTTTGTTTCTCTCATATATATTATCTAGATTTGGTAATTTACATATGAATCCAGCAAAAATTAGCTTTATTCAGGGTAATGATGGTTTACAGGTGAATTCATTAAATTTACATAGAGTCATCTAGTCATCGAGTTATACAGTGTGAAAACAGGCCCTTTGGCCCAACTCCTCCGTGCCTCCCAAGGAACTTCTTGAGTTAGTCCCATTCATTGTATTTGGCCCATTTCCCTGTAAAACTTTCTTATCAATGAACCAACATCTTTGCACTGTCACCACAGTTAAAAAACAGACATTTCAATGTCTTTTAAATGTTGTATTTGTACCCAACTCTACAGATTCCTCTGCAGCTCACTTTCGATATTCATCACTGCGTAAAATGTGTGCACGTTAGATCCCCTTTAAATATATCCCCTTTCACCTTAAACTTACAGCCTCTAGTTTTAGACACACCTACTCTGGGTAAAAGACAGTGACCATCTACCTTACATGTGCCTACCCTGGTTTTATCAGGGAAACATTCCCAGTTTATCAAGTGTCTGCTTATAACTCAAACCCTCCAGTCCTGAAATACATTTATGAAATGTTTCAGCACTCGCTAGCGTAGTTACACCTTCCCTAGAGTGTCACAGCCAGAATGGGAGGACAATGGCTTCCCTGGATCCTCACACCATTTTCACTGCATTCAGAGCAGGAAAGCAGTGATTCAAGCAGAGCCAGGCAAGGTCCAGAGTCTTTGTGTAAAACACCGTTTGTTCCACAGGGTGATCAGACAGAATCGGAAGAAAATGAGGAGATAGAAGACAGATATCAATAGCCCTTCCTTGCTTGTCATCTATAACCTGCTCTCCCAATTAGGCAGATTTGTTCTTGTGGATTATAAAGAAATCCTTGATGGACAGGCTGCTGAGAAGAACCTATGAAATCATAATCCCCTGGGCAAATCCAGTGATGTTCCTCTTCACACTTCATTGGTTTCCAGCAACATAATACACCAACAATCAGGTGGAGAAGCCCAGATGACACGTAATAATCTTCTAACAAGCTACACCCCCCCCCCCATCATCAAGCACACCTAAAAGGAGTGCTGCCACAAGAAAGCAGCATCCATTATCAAAGACCCCCCCCCCCCCAGTCTATACTCACAACTAACACTGGGTAGGATGTACAGGAGCCTTAGGTCCCACACCACTAGGTTCAGGAACAGTTCAACCATCAGGCTCCTGAACTGACCCGGAGCACTTCACTTTACTTTGACCTTGGAACTTGGTAATCCTGCACATCTTGACTTGAAGGTTGAGTTGCATTGATTAACAAAAATCAGTAATTAATCTCTGAAGAAGTAAACTAAAACCCTAAAGTTGGGTAAAAAGGTGGACTTTATAAAGTGATTCATGGGGGACAAATTTGGGGAGGTGGCACAGCTTAGGAAAGATATGCAAATATGTTTAAAGTTATGGCCACCAATAAAGGAGTGAAGAACTTGGAATAGGGAAGCTTAATTTGGGGGGACCGTTGGTTACAGAGACAATATAGGATGACATTATTGTAGAATTTGAATCGCTGGATAAGGTTTCCTGATGGATTGTTGGTCATCTACATTGATGGTCATTGAGTTTGTGGGGTTGTGGGTGAAGGCGAATTGACAGCTCGTGAGACTTTGGAAGAGACTGTATTTATATATGAAGATGAGATGCCAACCAGAACCAAAAGCCTCTCTTATATTGGTCATTTGACTTTGCTTACATGAGCTGGATGCCACTGAGCAGCTTGGTAGCAAAGACATTGCATATTTAGAACACCAAGCCTATGTCCAAAATCTTCAGCTAGGTCAGGGGAAGTGGTGGAGGGTCAGGAAGGAGAAATGATCCAACACAAAACGGGCAATTGAGAAGGTGCAGAGGTAATTAGGGGAAGGGAACGAGGGAGAATGTAGAAGAGGGACAAACAGAAACTGGCATGTATCAGCTGTAGAGAAGCCCACCCATGCCACTCGCCTTCTTCCTATCTAAGTGTGTTACCTGTAACACCTCTCTAAATTGCTCCCCATGAATCTCTTCATAAAGCTTGCCTTTAGACCGGAGATTTGGGGTTTTAGCTTGCTTCTTCTGAGATTAGTTACCTCTTTGGCGGCTCCCTTTCGCAGTACTCTTAAGAAGCCCTGGTGAGGAATTATGCGCCTCTGAGTGCTGACACCCTGACACATTCAGGCTAAACCAATTCATTAAGAGTGGGAACTAACAGATATAGGCATGAAATTGGCAAATAGTGGTCCACCCCATGTAATGAAGGCCTGTGAATGAGAATCCGAGTGAGTAATTTGGAGTCTGGCGGAATGGATTTAGCAACTGCTGTGAGGCTGCAGGCATCTTCTGCTGGGTAGAAAGGAGGTGCTTCCTCCCCCCACATAGCACAGCCACCACAACCCCCCCCCCCATAATAATCAGGGGCTGGGTTGAGACCAGCAGGGTTAGAATCACTAAGGAGTCTCGCTCGCAAGTCAGTGAGGTCAGTGAGTCCAGCTGTCTGCCGCTCTTCCCACGCCTGCTCACTTTCTCAACACAGCTATTTCTATGACCCTCTCCCACACATGGTTTTTGTTGTTTTCTGACTTATGAACAGTTCGGTTTACAAACAGTTCTCAGTTTAAAGTTCAAAGCAAGTTTGCTGTCACGGTATGTATGTATTACCACATACTACCTTGAAATTCATTTTCATGTAGGCATTTACAAGGAAAATGAAATACAAAATAGTTTACAAAAAAAACTATACGTAAACACACAAACCGCCATGCAAAAGAAGAAATAAAAATAATATTGAGAACACAAATTGTAAAGTCTTCGAAGTGAGTCTGTGAATTGTAGAATCAGTTCAGAGTTTTGCTGAATAAAGTAATCTTTGCCAGTTCAATATGGTCAAATGGTAATAGTGTTCCTGAACTTGGTGGTATGGGACCCAAGGGTTATGTACCTCCTGCCCATGGAGGTAGCAAGAAGAGGGCCAGGCCTGGGTGGTGTGGGTCTTTTCATGATTCATGCTGCTTTCTTGTGACAGTGCTGCATGTCAGGGCAGGAAGGCTTTTGATGGGACAGACTCGGCTGAACCCATCACTTTCTTTAGCCTCAGGGACAGAATTACGTCAGAATCTGGGAACAGTCTGTAAGTACATTTCTACACTGACCATGGTTGCCTTGTTTGTTGTACACTACTGGGTCCAGATGTTGGATGCCCTTGTTCCCACCTTGCATCTGTAATAACTAGCACAGCATATTAATTTTAATGGGACATAAAAATTCATCTAACAGGGAACATTATAAATAGGATGGTGCAACTGTATCCTTTAAATATATCAAATCTGCGTTTACCAACTTGTACTTACTGAGAGTAATAGAATGCGGAGTCAATTATCTAACCAGTGATGACATCAAATGGGATTCATTTTGTAGAATCAGTTTGCTAATATACTGTACAAGAACATGTTGTTCTGCAGAGAGCACCATTAGCAAACAATGCCAAATTATTTAGAAAGTCTTCACTTAAATTCATACACTGTGTCAATTTGACAGTCTATTTTAAAACAGCACAGCATGAAAGCTGCAAAAGATTATTTTTGTGAAATTACTCCAATAGACCAATGATAAATGCAGAAGATTTTAATTAAAACTAGCATTCAAGAAAAGGGAAGAAAATATTTATACCATTCTTCAAGCTGTACATGTTTTAGATTGATACCATAGCTTTATTACCACAACTGGCCAAACATATTAATTTTATTTTCCTTATGTCCTCTGAATTTGTTGACATGAAATAGTTTCCATTGCATAACAAAGACCCTTTGCAAGAAAACTGTTTCTCACCGTCAAAGTGCTTACAGGGGAAAGAATCACTGTTTATTTTAACACAAGGTCCACAAATGCAGCTGCTTAATTACCTCCCTCACAGTCACCCTCTGACTGGGATCACCTGCATTTTACAGAAAGAACAATGGTCAGGAAGTTCCCTTTGGATCTTCCTAATCAACAGCTATTTAGAGAAAGTGCAACAGGGATTAACTGGTCTACTCTGAAGTGATGAAATATGCCAACACAGAAATTGAATAGATTAGTCCTTGAATTTGGAAAATTAAGATGTGATCCCTCTAAGAATTTTGTACTGTATAAAATTCTTGAGGTACTTGACCTTGTGGATGGTATGAGGGTGGCTCCCTTGGCTGGAGAATTGGGAACTTAGTCACAGAATATTCCAGAAACAATTCTCTGATCCCAGAAATTAGTCTAATTTACCTTCACCACACTGGTAAAGGCATGGAGGCATAGAGTGATAGAAAATGACCCTACTCCATCAATCTGTATCCAGGCCATAGCCCTCCAATACCCCCTCCCATCAATGTTGGAATTGAAATGTTCAAACTGAACCCAAGTCCACCACTTCTGCTGGCAGCTTGTTCCACACTCCCACTATCCTCTGAGTGAAGAATTTCCCCCTCATGTTCCCCTTAAACACCAAACCTCTGACCTTTAACCCATGACCTCTAGTTGTAGTCTCACCCAGCCTCAGTGGAAAATGTCTGTTTGCATTTACCCTAACTATACCCCTCATAATCTTGTATACATCTATTAAATCTCCCCTTATTCTCCCCTACACTCCAGGGAATAAAGTCCTAACCTAGCCAACCTTTCCCTACAACTCAGGCCCTCAAGTCCTGGCAACATCCTTGTAAATTTTCTCTGCACTCTTTCAATTTTATTGATCTTTCCTGTGGGCAGGTGACCAGAACTGCACACAATACTCCAAATTAGGCCTCACCAGTGCCTTATACAATTTCAACATAACATCCCAATTCCTGTACTCAGTAGTTTGATTTATGAAAGGCAGCGTGCCAAAAAATCTCTTTATGACCTGTGACACCACTTTCAAGATATTATGGATCTGTATTCCCAGATCCCACTGTTCTACCACACTCCGCAGTGCCCTGCTGCTCACTGTGCAAGTCCTACCCAAAGTGCAATACCCCACAATTCTCTGCACCACTGTCTACGCTCCTTCTGCAACTGCACATGAAGGGGCTGAGTCAGGAGGACAAGCCCCTGAAGCAATGAACTGGTGTCTCACCCCCGGGGGCAATGGTTTAAAGAATAGGTTTACACTACTAAATATAATGACCATGAATGTAAACATTTAACACTTTCTTTTGTATATACTGCATTTTTCTATTAGGAATAAAGATTATTTTTAAAAAAATATAAAAATAATACTTCAATGTCTACCCTGTCAAACTTATTTAGGATCTTATATATTTCTGAAAGATCACCCTAATTCAAGAGGAGTTGAGAACATTAGTTCAGCTTGTAAGGATCGATGCAATAATTACAATTGCAGAACTGCAGGGCGGCATGAAATATGATATAGATCATTTCAAGGTCTCAGTTAAATCTGTAAATTGACTCCCACCTACATTTGATTTGCAGCCCAGTGAAAGAGTTTGAACAGGTCACTGGGCAGTATAGTCACACCGCTGAGAGAGCAGCTGCCAGAGACTTGGGTTAAATCCTGGCCTTGGGCACTGTCTGCGTGGAGTTTGCATGTTCTTCATGTAACCATGTGAATTTCCTCCAGGTGCTCCAGTTTCCAGCCACATCCCAGAAACACGTGGGTTTGTAGGTTAATTGGGCATGGTAAGTCTCCCCTTGTGTGTAGGCGAGTGGCGAATTGAAATAATAGAACAGTGTAAATGTGTGGATTGTGGTGGGCATGAACTCCGTAGAGTGAATGCCCTGTTCTCTGCTCTCTCTCTCCAATGCACCACAGTAATGTTTCTCCACGCTAAGGGAACAGGGATAGAGATCCGATTGAGTGGCACAGTAAGGTAACACTTTACAGCACCAGCATCACTGGTGGGAATTCAATTCCCACCACTGTCTGGAAGAAATTCGTACATTCTTCCCGTGACCACAAGCTTCCTGCATGGGCTCCAGTTTCTTCTCACATTCCAAAGACGTGTGGGTTAGGGTTAAGGTTAGTAAGTGGTGAGCATGCTCTGTAGGTACCGGAAGAAAGGCAACACTTGTGGGCTGCCCCAGTACATCCTCGGACTGTGTTGTTCATTGACAAAATTAACGTATTTCACTGTATCTCTCAATGTTTCAATGTATATTTGTCAAGTAAAGCTAATCTTTATCTCACCTTCTGGAGTGTAAGGAGTTGAGTGTGTGCAGGGAAGGCCAAAGGTTTCCTTATGAACCGAGAGTGGACCATTTCTCTTTCTGCCTACAAAAAAAACCAGCTTAAAAGAAATTAAAACTTAAATTCTCTGTGTAGCATCAAAATGAATTGATACAGTTGGATTCCCACAATGGTATCTACTTCTTACATCTGCATAAGTAAACGTTAGCATTTAATAATGGTTTAGAGAAAGGTTGAGGGTGTAATCAGGATGGGGCTGACAATCTGTGGTCAATGAATTTATATTCCCTCACTTCTTGATTCCCATGGATGGGAGAAATTTATAAAATTCATGCATTTGTTTTTAATTGACACCATTTAAACCATCTGTAAACACAGGCCGACTGTGTGATTCACAGGGATTAGACTTCATATTTAACTATCTAACAGGCTGATCAGCTATTACACAGTCCCTGAGCAACTCCTTTAGTGCCCGTACTGATGTAATGAAGAGCCCAACTCAGGCTAAAAATCCATCCCTGCTAACCCATACAGAATATTTCTGAGCCAGTGTTCTGCTTTTAAAATGCTCTCAGCATCTCTGGATTTTTTTAGGCCAATATTTCCTCCAAATCTATTTTTAATAAAGTGCAGCTGCTAGGATCAGGTTAACCATCGTTCAAAGTGCATTTGGACAACAGAAAAGAAAGAACAAACACAAATTCAACAACTGTAAAATATTTACATTTTCAGGAAATGAGAGCTGTAAAGCTTTGCTTATAAATACCATTCATAATTATCTTACCTATGATGAAAGGAAGTAGCTTTTCTTGAACTTGGTGTGTGGTTCTTCAGGCTTCTGTACTTCCTTCCCAATGGTAGCTGCCAGAAAATGGTACAGTACAGTACAGTAAAGGTATGACCACATTAATAGGGTTGTATTATAGACCACCCAATTGTCAGCGAGAATTGGAGGAGCAAATCTGCAGAGAGGTAACAGACAACTGCAGGAGACAGAAAGTTGTGATTGTAGGGGATTTTAATTTTCCACACATTGATTGGGACTCCCATACTGTTAAAGGTCTAGATGGGTTAGAGTTTGTGAAATGTGTTCAGGAAAGTTTTCTAAATCAATATATAGATGTACCAATTAGGAAGGATGCAATATTAGATCTCCTATTAGGAAATGAGTTAGGGCAGGTGACGGAAGGGTGTGTAGGGGAAGTGTGGTTCTAGTGATCTTAACGTCATTAGTTTCAACTTGATCATGGATAAAGATAGATCTGGTCCTCAGGTTGAAGTTCTAAACTGGAAAAAGGCCAAATTTGAAGAAATGAGAAAGGATCTAAAAAGCGTAGATTGGGACAGGTTGTTCTCTGGCAAGGATGTGATTGGTAAGTGGGAGGCCTTCAAAAGAGAAATTTTGAGAGTGCAGAGTTTGTATGTTCCTGTCAGGGTTAAAGTCAAAATGAATAAGAATAAGGAACCTTGGTTCTCGAGGGATATTGGAACTCTGATAAAGAAGAAGAGAGAGATGTATAACATGTATAGGCAACAGGGAGGAAATAAGATGCTTGAGGAGTATAAAAAGAGTAAGAAAATACTTAAGAAAGAAATCAGGAGGACTAAAAGAAGACATGAGGTTGCTTTGGCAGTCAGGGTGAAGCATAATCCTAAGAGCTTCTACAGGTATGTTAAGGGCAAAAGGATAGTAAGGGATAAAATTGGTCCTCTTGAAGATCAAAGTGGTCGGCAATGTACGGAACCAAAAGAAATGGGAGAGATATTAAATGGGTTTTTTTGCATCTGTATTTACTAAGGAAACTGGAATGGAGTCTATGGAAACAAGGCAAACAAGTAGGGAGATCATGGAACTTATACAGATTAAAGAGAAGGAGGTGTTTGCTGTCTTGAGGCAAATCAGAGTAGATAAATCTCCAGGACCTGACAGGGTATTTTCTCGGACCTTGAAGGAGACTAGTGTTGAAATTGCAGGGGCCCTGGCAGAAATATTTAAAATGTCGATATCCACAGGTCAGGTGCCGGAGGATTGGAGGATAGCTCATGTAGTTCCGTTGTTTAAAAAAGGCTCAAAAAGTAAGCCGGGAAATTATAGGCCGGTAAGTTTAACATCGGTAGTAGGTAAATTATTGGAAGGTATACTAAGAGATAGGATCTACAAGTATTTGAATGGACAGTACTTATTAGAAAAAGTCAGCATGGCTTTGTGCATGGTAGGTCATGTTTAACCAATCTATTAGAGTTTTTTGAGGAAGTTAGCAGGAAAGTGGATGAAGGGAAGGCAGTGGATGTTGTCTACATGGACTTCAGTAAGGCCTTTGACAAGGTCCCGCATGGGAGGTTAGTTAGGAAGATTCAGTCACTAGGTATACATGGAGAGGTAGTAAATTGGATTCGACATTGGCTCAATGGAAGAAGCCAGAGAGTGGTAGTGGAAGATTGCTACTCTGAGTGGAGGCCTGTGACTAGTGGTGTGCCACAGGGATCAGTGCTGGGTCCATTGTTATTTGTCATCTATATCAATGATCTGGATGATAATGTGGCAAATTGGATCAGCAAATTTGCTGATGATACAAAGATTGGAGGTGCAGTGGACAGTGAGGAAGGTTTTCAAAGCTTGCAGAGGGATTTGGACCAGTTGGAGGAATGAGCTGAAAAATGGCAGATGGAGTTTAATGCAGACAAGTGTGAGGTATTGCACTTCAGAAGGTCAAACAAAGGTAGAACATACAAGGTAAATGGTAGGACACTGAGGAGTGCAGTAGAACAGAGGGATCTGGGAGTACAGATACATAATTCCCTAAAAGTGGTGTCACAACTAGATAGGTTTTTAAAGAGAGCTTCTGATACATTGGCCTTTATAAATCAAAGTATTGAGTATAAGAGTTGCAATGTAATGGTGAGGCCATAGTTGGATGCATCAGCAAGGGAGATGAGGCTGAGTACAGGGCTACGGTGGGAAACTTTGTCACTTGGTGCGAGCAGAATCATCTGCAGCTTAATGTGAAAAAGACTAAGGAGCTGGTGGTGGACCTGAGGAGGGCTAAGGCACCGGTGATCCCTGTTTCCATCCAAGGGGTCAGTGTGGACATGGTGGAGGATTACAAATACCTGGGGATACGAATTGACAATAAACTGGACTGGTCAAAGAACACTGAGGCTGTCTACAAGAAGCGGCAGAGCCGTCTCTATTTCCTGAGGAGAATGAGGTCCTTTAACATCTGCCAGAAGATGCTGAGGATGTTCTACGAGGCTGTGGTGGCCAGTGCTATCATATTTGCTGTTGTGTGCTGGGGCAGCAGGCTGAGGGGTAGCAGACACCAACAGAATCAACAAACTCATTTGTAAGGCCAGTGATGTTGTGGGGGTGGAACTGGACTCTCTGATGGTGGTGTCTGAAAAGAGGATGCTGTCCAAGTTGCATGCCATCTTGGACAATGACTCCCATCCACTCCATAATGTACTGGTTAGGCACAGGAGTACATTCAGCCAGAGACTCATTCCACCGAGATATAACACTGAGCATCATAGGAAGTCATTCCTACCCGTGGCCATCAAACTTTACAACTCCTCCCTCGGAGTGTCAGACACCCTGAGCCAATAGGCTGGTCCTGGACTTATTTCCACTTGGCAAGATTAACTTATTATTATTTAATTATTTATGGTTTTGTATTGCTATATTTCTACACTATTCTTGGTTGGTGCAGCTGTAACAAAACCCAATTTCCCCTCAGGATCAATAAAGTATGTCTGTCTGTCTGTATAAGACATTCTGTCTGTCTGTATAAGACATTGGTGAGGTCAAATTTGGAGTATTGTGTGCAGTTTTGGTCACCTAATTACAGGAAGGATATTAATAAGGTTGAAAGAGTGCAGAGAAGGTTTACAAGGATGTTGCCAGGACTTGAGAAACTGAGTTACAGAGAAAGGTTGAATAGGTTAGGACTTTATTCCCTGGAACGTAGGAGAATGAGGGGAGATTTGATAGAGGTGTATAAAATTATGATGGGTATAAATAGAGTGAATGCAAGCAGGATTTTTCCACTGAGGCCAGGGGAGAAAAAAACCAGAGGTCATGGGTTAAGGGTGAAGGGGGAAAAGTTTAAAGGGAATATTGGGGGGGGGGGCTTCTTCACACAGAGAGTGGTGGGAGTGTGGAATGAGCTGCCAGATGAAGTGGTGAATGTGGGCTCACTTTTGACATTTAAGAAAAACTTGGACAGGTATATGGATGAGAGGTGTATGGAGGCATATGGCCCAGGTGCAGGTCAGTGGGACTAGGCAGAAAAATGGTTCGGCAAAGCTAAGAAGGGTCAAAAGGCCTGTTTCTGTGCTGTAATGTTCTATGGTTCTATGGACAGACCCTTCTGCCCATGAAAGACATGACAAAATTATTTCAATGTGCTTGATTTTCTGACCCTTGCAGACTCCAGGAGATTAGCAGCATATTTCCCCATCTGCGTTCCAACAGCGCATGCCTGAACTACAGGACGTGCAGCCATTTTGCAAGTATCCCTTCAGAGGTTGGGAAATTGATGGCTCTTGAGTTCAGGGACAATAGGGTTTTCCTGGCTTGTTCCAGGAAAGACAAGAAGTAAGTTTTTTATAAGGCAGCCAGTAAATCATCAAACTTTGGGCTTCCCAATGCAGGTAGTGAATCACTGCCTATGTTCTAAACAATTATTTTATTTTAGCTTTTAGGGATACAGGCCCTTCCGACCCAACATGTCGTTTTGCCCAATTATAGCCATGTGACCAATTAACATACATCTTTGGAATATGTGAGGAAATCAGATATGGTTACAAGGAGAACGTACAATTTCCTGCAGTTTTTATTGAGAAGCCAAGCTGGCAGAAACCCTTGTGTTGGGAATGCTTTTCCTCCTTTCACCCAAATCATAGCAATGCCTGTTTGGTCTAGGACAGACAGAGCCTCTGGTATTTAAAGCACCCTGTGTCATTTCCAAATGCAGCGAGGAGTTAGGCTGACGAAAGCAGAAGCAAAGAATTTGAGAAATCAATCATGTTACAATAGAAAGTCAGTTACTAGTTACAGAGGCACAGAACCAGAGGGAAAAGGGTGAACAGTGTCAGACATGTATCTGGTGAGGGTGAATTAGTACAACAGTAAATGAAATTTACTAGTTGAAGTAAACATGATCAGCAGTCACAAGGGCAAAAGGAGGAGTCCGGAGAAAGTTTGAGTAGCACTGGAAAAAAGAACGCTTTATGCATCCTATATTTAACACAGGCATAGTTGGAACCTGTGCAGGTTTCCATAACAACATCTCTTATCTGCAGGAAGTTAGTGAAGTTGAAAGTGTTGCTTCAGTTCAAAACAAGTTCGGCCAGGAGGAAGAGGGTGGATGAGAATTAGTTTGGAGTCATTGTTCAAAGAATGCTCCAGAGGCTGCAGAGACCATCCTGGAGAAAGGCTCAACATGCCTGCTGAAGTGTACGGGAAGTAATGCACGCTCTCAGGAACACAAAATACAGATTAATCAGAGGCAAAGACAGCATTCTGTTAAGTTTCAAAAAATATTATTCCATAGATTTTTTTCTAATAATGCTATTATTTTCAATTTTAACTTTAATGACCTTTTTCTTTTAATGGGCCCTTTTATGTGTGGTAACCTGCCATTTCTAACATGCAGATGATTTAACAAAGTGATCAAATTCCAACATTAATCACTGAAAACAAAAGATATAATTAATAAATGCAATACAATAAAAGGCAATAACATTTTGCTGAGAGGTTTCTAATTTTACAACTTGCAACCATGCACGTCTGATAAACTTCCTGGTACATTGTTCATAGAATGTTCTAGACTCTATTGTCTAATATAGTCCCAATAGTTTCTTACTGCAGCAGTTTTTTGCTGATTATTATAATACAATAAACTCATCTGAGCAATGTCCCACATGGCTAACTCAAGATAAAAACATCACATAGTAATGGTTGGAAGAATTAGATTTTAAAAAAAACTACATATCCCATGATACATCTTTGTTACACACATGACCATAATTAAACAGATGGAAATCAACAAAAGACAAACTTTCATGAATTTCCCCCCAGAAGCATCAAAGACTCAGTTCTAAGCCAACAGCACGCTGGACCCTACATCTGAAATCTATTTTATTGAAATTACTGCAATAGTTTTTGATGCAAAAAACAATGTGATGACATTGCTACATGGTGTGTTTACAGTTACTGAACAGGGATGAAGTTCCATGCAAAAATACTGTACATGCTGGAAATCGGAAACAAAGACAGGAAAGGTGGGAAACAGACTGCACGTCAGGAAGATAGAGCTAATATTTCAGGTTGTTAAATTTTCACCAGGAACTAACGCCCTGTACCCAGAAAAAAAGTCAGCATCTAATTCCCAGTTAAACATGCAGTCAAGTTACAGAGAAATTTCCTAAGGGTATCTTTTTTGCTGAGCTAATGGATAACTTTGCTGGCAGTTTAGCCTTTTGGTTTTGAGAACTGCGCACATTTCTGTTGTTATTCCTTGCTGCATGTTCTGGGCTAAGAAAGATTGGAAGTAGTACCACAAATAGTGGTGGGAATGCACAGAAAATTTGGCTGATGACTGGTTCCCAGAGGGAGACTGCGGTTTTCAGATAGACTCTTGTCTACGCAAAAGAAAAAAAAAATGAGGCTACACTGACTAACATGCTGAAGAGGCTGGTGCCCTGTGGAAATTTAGGCTGCTTTTGGCTCTTCGCATGGATGCAAGTGGGGACAGAAATCCCAGAAGGCGGAGATGAGAGCGGAATATACTCAAGATGCTGGAGGAACTCAGCAGGACAGGCAGCATCTATGAAAGGGAAAAAACAATGATTTCGGGACAAGGCCCTTCATCAGGACAAAGTGGAACGGTGGCAGTACAGAAGGCAAGCCCAAAGTATTACTTTTGAACACATCATATATGTGATTCATACATGATTGGCTTGCTGAATATATAATGTTAAGAGCTAACAAGAGGTCTCTATGCAACCTCTGGAAAGCTGTCTCACAAGCAAAGTGGCGATTCTGGACCAAACTCGAATCACTGAAGGATACTTGACAGCTGTGACAGGTCTTGAATGTTATAGGTCTGATAGGAATGTGACAAGCAAATTTATTCCATCAAACTCATTTTATGTAACATCTGATCATGAAGAATAAAGCATACTGCATAAATAATTGTTAAAGTTTTTAATTTACTTGGGAAAAAAAGCATGATTTTCATTTACACCATCAACTCTGCTTGAACTGCTTGAAAGAGAGGGTATTATATATGACAGCTGAGACAATAGAGAAATATAAAGGTTTCAAATAAACATTTGCAAAAATGTATTTGGGGATGTTGACTGACAAATTATAATTATCAACTCAAAGTATCTTATTCTTCATGTTAGGGATCATTCTGGAGTTATAGAATTATGAATAGCATAAATTTGAATTAACTAAAATAAGAACCAGTCTCCAAAACGTAAAACCTGCATACAATTTCTTGGAGAACTCTGAATCTGTCCCATTGAAACTGTATAGAAGGGGACAATAGATGACGGTTTCTTCTATTAGTATATTTAATGCACAGTGCAGGACAGATTTGTTTTGTCTCTTAATCTTCTGGTTAGTTGTATATTCATGGAGCCATCCACAAAACTAACTAAAGGGATATATTTTGGGTGACTGGGTTTTGGAACTGACACCAGTATTGAAGGGGTTCTACTGGTTGGGATGTGCCACCATTGTAAATGTCTAATTCTGTAAACTTACCTGACTGTTTTCAAAATGTTAAAGTTGCTAATTATAGCATTTGAAACATAGTTAATCATTTATTGTTATCTTTGTGTTGAAGATAAACATCGTGCTAGGAGAGTGTGGTTCCCTTGGACTTTCTCTCCTGAAGGTTTGCTGTGTGAATGAAGGTTTTTATATTTCCAATTACAGCTTCCGCGTGGCTCAGTTTTAGTTCAGTCACAGCATTCCGTTCAAGAAAATTACAGTTGAACACATCATTGGGGACTGCACTTTGCTGTATGCCTGAATAAAAATATCCCACTGAAAAAGAGAAATAGACTTTAAATAATCTTAATGGCACTAAGCACTTAACAAAAGTACTGTAGATAATAATAGATAACTGACAATAGGTAAGAACCAGCAGCGTAATGAAAGGCTCAGAGTGAATCAAAGTCCAAGTATTTTCTGAGCATCGTTCCATCTTCAGATTGAATTGTTTCTTTTATCTTAAGTATTCTGAAGAATTCAATTTGCATTTATGTATTCCCAAATTGCGATGTTGCCTTAGTGATATGGTCTGAATGGAATGTTAAGGCTGACAGGAAGGATCTTCCTTGCAAGCAGCTTCGAATTACTGGAGTGAAGTTGTCCCTTAGAAATCTCAGAAATACAAATATCGTATGATGTCATTAGGCCTAATGATATGAGGCATCTTGTGGTGAATTATTAACTGAAGGTTGGCATAAGGGGAGTTGAAAGTTAAATGAAACTTCATGGGAAAGGAGTTTATATTTTGTACCTGTGCAGAGTGCTTGCACTCACTAGAGGGCTTCAAACATGGCTGCAAGCTGCTTTCGAGGTCAAGGTCTCTGGGAGTTTTGAACACCACATAAACACAAGGGAGTCTGCAGATGCTGGAAATCCAGAGTAATACCATCAAAATGTTGGAGGAACTCGGCAGGTCAGGCAGCATCTGTGGAAAGGAATAAATAGTCAATGTTTAGGGCCGAGACCCTTCTTCAGGATTGAGAGATAAGGACACTAAGTCATAAAGTGTTTTCAACAGTAAATTAGATGATCACACCTAAGGAAGGCCAATAAGCCTATGGCCTTAGGGGGTCTATCTCAGCTTTTATTGCATATGTCTTCTTTCAATGGGATTACCATTCACTCTTCCCACAGGATTGTACATAGAACGCAGAACCTGTAACATAAAACAGTACAACAGAGGAAGATGCCTTTCTGTCCACAATGTCTGTGCCTACCATGAGGCCAGTTTAAACAGCACATCTGTTGTATGTGATCTTAAATTTCCTGCCTGTGTAACTAACTCTTAAGTGTTATTGAATCTGCTTCCACTGACTCTTTTGGTAGTAGGTTCCAGACACATATCTCTCACTAACAAAAACTTGTCTAGCACATCTCCTTTAAAACACTCCCCCTCTTATTAGTCATTCTCAGACTTACCCTTATTAACCATCTTTATCACTTCCTCAGACATTTCATATTTGTACGATGTGATGTTCCCTGCAGAAAGTCCAGGCTGAATACTCTAATAAAGTCCAGGTGTATCCAGGTGCAAGTAGATCTGATCCCTATCTTCTCCAGTGATTTCCCTACCATCGATGTTAGGTACACTGACCTATAATTTGCAGGTTTTGGCCCTGCTGCCTTTCAGAGGAACCATGTTGGCTATTCTCCATATTCCTGGGATGTTGACTCTGTGTAAAATGGAAAAAAAGATCTCTATCAAGGCCCCAGTAATTCTCTTCTCAAAAACCTGGGAGAGATTCCAGCAGGGCCTTGGAACATATTGATTTTAATACTCTTCAAGAAACCCAATACCTCTTCCTCTATGATGTTAACATGCCTATAATATAGGTACGCCTCTCCCTGATCTCGAAACATCCACGATCTTTTCTTTAGTGAATAGGTGAATACCAATGAGAAGTACTCATTTAGTCATAGAATCATAGAGCATAGAAATCTACAGCACATTACAGGCCCTCTGGCCCACAGTATTGTGCCGACTATGTAACCTACTCTAGAAACTGCCTAGAATTACCCTACCGCATAGCCCTCCATTTTCTAAGCTCCATGTACCTATCCAAGAGTCTTTTAAAAGACCCTGTTGTATCTGCCTCTACCACTGTCGCTGGCAGTGCATTCCACGTATCTACCACTCTTTGTGTAAAAAAAAAACTTACCTCTGACATCCCCCTTGTAACAATTTCCAAGCACCTTAAAACTATGCCCCTCATGTTAGCGATTTCAGCCCCGGGAAAAAGCCTCTGGCTGTCCACATGATCAATGCCTTGCATCATATTATACACCTCTATCAGATCACCTCTCATCCTCTGTCGTTCTAAGGAGAAAAGGCCAAGTTCACTTATTGTCATAAGGCATGCTCCCCAATCCAGGCAATATCCTTGTAAATCTCCTCTGGACTCTCTCTATAGTATCCACATCCTTCCTGTAGTGAGGTGACCAGAACTGAACACAGTACTCCAAGTGAGGTCTAACACAGGTCTTATACAGCTGCAACATTACCCCTCGGTTCTTGAGCTCAGTTCCATGGTTGATGACGGCCAACACACCATATGCCTTCTTAACAACACTGTCGATCTACACAGCAGCTTTGAGTGCCCTATGGACATGGACCCCAAGATGTCGCTGATCCTCCACACTACCAAGAGTCTTACCATTAATATTATATTCTGTCTTCAAATTTGGCCTTGCAAACCAAACCACTTCACACTTATTTGGGTTGAACTCCATTGCTTATTTCATCCTGCTCAGACATAAATTCCCTCCTACATCGTTGAATGGTCCAACCCTCGCTGAGCCCTCATCATTGTCAAGGACCACTCCTACCTGTACCTTAATCCTTTGATCTCCTACCATCAGGCAGAAGTTACCACAGTATATGAACAAGCACTGTTAGGCTGAGTAACAGTTTCTTCCTCCAGGCCGTGAGACTTCTGAACACTCTGCTACCACCCAGTGCACATTAGTTATAACAGTGCCTGTAGCAATAATAGTGTTGTATATTTAACTGTACGAACTATATGCACTTTATGTCAACTTGTACAACTACAGAGTACTTTTTTATCTATAAATAATATTTTATGTGCTGTATTTGATATATATACTGTGTTTTGCATCTTGGTCCCTGTGAAATGTTGCTTCATTTAGTGGTATATAGTGGTATACATGTGTACAGTTGAACAACAATCAACTTGAACTAATTATTAATGCATGTTTATGATCTCTTGAGGTTCTCTTTCATTCTCTGTGCCAAGGACGTTTTTTGGCTCCCTTTAGTCCTGCTGATCTGCTGCTTTAATCCTCTTCTGCTTCCTTTATATATCTCAAATTCCCTGTCTGATTTCAGCTTCCTAAACCAGGCACATAAATTTTCTTTTAAAAAAAAACAGGCAGCCAAAGAATCCACAGTAAAGAAAGAAAAGAAGGGAAGCAGAGGATTGCTCAGTAGTTCTAAACACATAAAAATCTCTGACATCTACAGTCTATTTTAATGTAATAGTTGTCCTAGAGATTATAAGTGGTAATAAACAATC
Source organism: Hemitrygon akajei (assembly GCF_048418815.1). Lineage (NCBI taxonomy): Eukaryota > Metazoa > Chordata > Chondrichthyes > Myliobatiformes > Dasyatidae > Hemitrygon > Hemitrygon akajei. Next base: position 161,725,179 of record NC_133129.1, on the reverse strand, counting down.
TCAGGGTTCTGGTGACTTAAACATTACTGTCATGGTTTAAGATATCATCAGTGCCGGGCCTTGTGTAATGAAGTAATTCATCCAAGCAATTGACTGAAAGGACTTTTAAGTTGTTGATGGCTTTTAACCCTCAAAGTAAAATTTATTAACAAAGTTTGCTTTTGTCACCGCATACTACCTTGAGATTCTTTTTTTTGCAGGCATTTACAGGAATATAATAGAAATTATGAAAAATTATCCATAAATTCACACATATTTATACATATACAGAGTTATTCTTACAGAAATTTGGCTCCAGAACGACATCCCAGGCAGCATCAATCTTCAGGCCATGCCTCTGAGAGACTTGTGCTAATATTATTTTGTGGCTTTATCATAAGTACATGTGCCATGGGTAACTGTACGTGATGCATCATATCTATACGTGCTGTGTACGGTACGTCTACAGTATGTAACAATTGTGCAATAGTAATTTTAGTATCACAGTTAATTTTCTTTGCTTTTAAATTGACAAAAATATTTTCATTTACATTCTAGTCAGTGTGAACGATATTCTAGAAAGACTTAACAGACGGCTGATCTTTCATCAGGCAGAACAGATCTACAGTAAACTCTCTGACCTAGTTGAAGCTTGCAGCCATTTCCCATAAACAGCTGTTGCAAATGACAACATTACTGGTGGGACTGACCCATAATAATCATTGCAACTGCGTCAAAGTCATAATCTTTCAATATAAACAGTTCAAAACAGATGCTGAACAGGCCATTAACTCAATCTTTTGACCCTGCAACATGTGACGTTTAAGAGATATAACAGGCAAAGGCAGATAGCTTCAAATCTGATCTGATTTCAAAGTAAGCATTTGATCAGGAACGAAAAGTGACAATTGGATTAATAATTATGTAGTACGGAGGGCAAGGTTAATCCTGAAATATTGAGAGGGACAGCCTTCTGCTCTCAAATAAGTTAACATTCATTTGTCTTGCATTTTTATAAATTCCAAAATGCACAGTAGTGCAGTGGTAATGCAACTGCGCTACCGCACCGAGATCACTGATCAGAGTTCGAATCCTGCTGGTGTCTGTAAGGAGTTTTTACATTCTTCCCGTGACTGTGTGTGTTTTCTTTGAGTGCTCCATTTCCCCCTCATATTCCAATGGTTAGGGTTAGGGTGAGGGTTAGGAAGTTGTGAGCATGCTATGTTGGCTCCAGGAGTGTGGGGTCATCCCCAGAACAATCCTCGCCGATTTGATTTGACGCAAACGACACATTTCTCAGTATGTCTTGATGTTTCGGTGTACCTGTGACAAATAAAGCTAATTATTTAAAAAAAAAATTTAAAACATTTACAACATTTCATCCACATGGATTTCTGAGGGTGAAGAACTTTACTGAAAGAATGCTAGCACTGTTATTGCTTGTCAAGCGAATGAATACTGTCCCTGTTGGTACAAATAACAGCTTTACATTGACATCATTCAGAATAATTGGAATAATTGGAAAAGAGGGAGGATCCATATAATTTAGGAGATATTATTTTGTCAAGCCACTCAGCATAGTCCAATTCTAATTAAAATTAAATGTCGTTCCAAATGTTGTTAACGTAAAAAAATGCACTTTGTGGCCATTTTATTAGGTAGACCTATACACCTGCTTGTTAATGGAAATATCTAATCAGCCAATCATGTGGCAGCAAGTCAATGTGTAAAAGCATGCAGACATGGTCAAGAGGTTCAGTTGTTGTTCAGAGCAAACATCAGAATAGGGAAGAAGTGGAATCTACGTGACTTTGACCATGGAATGATTGTTGGTTCCAGACAGAGTGATCTGAACATCTTTGAAACTACTGATCTCCTAAGGTTTTCGTGCACACCAATCTCTAGATTTTACAGCAAATGGTGCAAAAAAAAACTTCCAGTGAGCAACAATGTGTCAACAAAACACCTTCGAACACCTTCACTCCCTCCACAAAAGGCAGGATTTGCTGGAGGCCAACCATTTTAATTCCAATCCCCATTCCTAGTTGTCAGAAACGAGCCACGCTCCCGAATAATGGCTTCAAGACAAATTCAAGGAAACAAAGTTTATTAACAGTTCTGCAGAGCTGGGTGCCTTCAGAGAAGGGAACCCTGAACCTTACAGGGCAGCAGGTTTTATCCTTCTTCCTTACCCCTCCCCTCCCTGACTCGGGAGGTACACAGTGTTTTCCCATTCCATATTTGGAGTTGTTTTTTTACACATTTCTGTAAAACAATAGTTCATATCTCAGGACTTCAATGATTCCACAAACAGATAATCTTGTCAGGGCTTCTGCATTCATAATTAAATCACATTTGTTTACTGACTTTAACCCAGACATAATTAAATCACATTTGTTTTCTGACTTTAACCCCGACCTCTTTCAGAAATGCACATCTTAATTTACTTCGGCTCTCACACTATTCCAACATGTTGGCCCATGGCCTCCTCTACTGCCATGATGAGGCCCCTCTCAGGTTGGAGGAACAACACCTCACTTTCCATTTGGGTAGGCTCCAACCTGATAGTATGAACATCAATTTCTCCAACTTCCAGTAATATTTTCCCCTCCCCATATTTCTTCAATTCCCCACTCTGACTCCCTCTTACCTCTTCTCTTCTCCTCACCTGCCTATCTGCCTGCCCGCTCATTACCCTCCTTCTTCCCTTTCTCCCATGGTCTACTCTCCTCTCCTATCAGATCCCTTCTTCTCCAGCCACCTATCACTACCCAGTTTCTTACTTCACCCCACCCCCACCAACTTGGATTCACATATTATCTTCAATCTTGTCCTACTTCCCCTTCCCCCCCACCTTCTTATTCTTGCTTCTTCCCCCTTCCTTTCCAGTCCTGATGAAAGGTCTTGACCTGAAACGTTGACTGTTTATTCATTTCTATAGATGCTGCCTGGCCTGCTGAGTTCCTCCAGCATTTTGTGTCGGTTGCTTTGCTAATGAGGGAAGTCAGAGTCGGATGGACAGACGGGTTCAAACTGACAGGAAGTCGACAGTAGCTGAAATAAGCACTTGTTACAACAGTGGAGTGCAGAGAAGCATCACTGGACAGGCGACATGTTGAACCTTGAAGAGGATGAGCTGCAGCAGCAGAAGACCATGAACATGCACTAAGTGGCCACTCCATTACGTTCAGGGGGTACCTAATAAAGGGTATTAACATAGACTGGAGGTATAACTCTGATGCATTCAATGTTTTCCCCATTTTTGGAAATGTACCTCACAGAGAAACAAGCGGATTTTATGATTAAATGTTCTGTTTATCTCTTTAAATACTAACCTCAACATTGATGCCAAAGTTTACAGAATGTCTGCTGGTTAATATTCTGCAGTAAATCAAGGTTAATTGATCATTGTAAATTGCCCCGTGATTAGGTTAGGGTTAAATCAGGGGCTGTCGGGGTTTGATGGCTGGTGTGGCTTGAAGATGGCCCAAAGCAGCTTAACCAAAGTACAAGCTTTAATGTATTTCAGCTGTTTTTAAATGTGTTTGCGTCAGGTTCTGTGTGTTTGCAAGTATTGAAAAGGACTTTGGTGACAGCAGGTCTGGGTTTCTGACAGGTTCTGCTGCTTGAGGCCTGGTCACCACTGTCAGACTGCTCTGCTTCACAGGTCGACTGCAATAAAGTGGCGTCAAGGTTATTGAGAACCACACAACTGTGAAAACTTACCATGGTCATGGCAATACTCAAGGCGTATCCGAGGCTTATAACTGCAGCAGCTTAATTTAATTTTGCTACTTTTCCCATACATATAGACGAATAAATAAAAATAGTGTTTAGCTTAATCGACCATTTTAATGAAGGTTAGTGCCGCTGACCTCCCCATGCAACTGTAAACCTTGATCTGTCTCTCACACCAGTATACAGAGAACTTCCCTTGCCAAGTACGAATTGAGCTATCGGTTCATTCACCAGCTGATGGATTCTGATACGGTAGAAGGGCAGAGTGGAACAAAAAAACAACATTCCATTTATCTGCTAAATCGCCACCAGATTACCAGCATTGTTTATTTTTAAAACTATTTCAAAGTTCTTCAAAGCCGGAAGGCTGCTCATTATTCCGAACACAGCCAACATTGAACTATTCATAATGAGGGTATCACGTAGATGGGTAATGAGTGTGGTTTTACCCTGTCCTATAAATTGCATTTCCTAAACTCAGTAGCACAATCTTTGCTAGGTTTAATGCATTTTGAATAATGTTCACAGCCGTATTGGGTGAATTTACCACTCACGTACACATTCCGTTTTAAATGACTGAAATGAGAACAGTATCCAATAACCTACAGTTGATCAAACATTACGACTAACTTTGTACTCACTTGAGTTTAAAGCTCGCAGTCCAGATTTTTGTTCTACAAACACTGACCGAGGTGCAAATGTTACTCATGCCTGCATCTTGAAGAAAATGAGCCTTGTTTCCACTGTTTCAAAGAAAGCCTGCTCTGATCTTTGTAATATTAGTTTTTACCTCCCAGAATACATTTTTGGTTTTATTCCAGTACATTAGTGTGGGGAAATTTATATTAAAAATGCAGTTATTTTTAGCTCATTCTGCTTTGAAAGTGTATTAGACAAGTTTGGGTAAAATTTTGTGAAAATAATATATTAATTGTTCTCTGTCCTTTGATTCACAAATAATTGTTTGTTTCTGGTATGAAATAATATAACAGGAACATTGTGAGGAATGCCAAAGGAAATATTTTTCCTTTTCAAATTACCCAAACAGTTCAAATAATAACTGCTATAGTCTTTATTGTTAGTTATTTTCTCTGTTTTGTTCTACTAGGGATACAAAAGACTGAATCTATTGACAACATAGTTATCTACGTGCTAAATGACATCTTTGTTAAAAGATGAACAGTGCTGCTTTGTTCTCTAATTGCTTGAATACCATTTTGGGTGCATCTTTGATTAAATGCTCAAGAGCAGGTTTGGTACAGTTTGACCCAGCTGGGATTCACTGGTTCTTTTGTTTTGCTGTGTTTTGGAAAACCAGGATATGTTCACAAGATCTGAAGGCTACAGCGAGTTAATTGAATTGTGTGTGGGACCAACAAAGTGGAGCTCTTTCCTTTTAACAACAGGCTGCTGAATGGCAGATATCCAAAAGCATAGAGGAAAACAAGCATAATAAAGGCAAATCCAGGAATGCAATAGCAGGCCATCAAAGCTATTATTCAAATGAAAAGATGAATATAATCAAGAGCCTTATGCGCTGTAGATTACAAATGATATAACTGGGAAACAGTCCCTCAAGGTTGGTTTAACAATAGTATCACAATGTATATAAATTAATAATCCGTCTATCATTATGGAACAACAGAAATTATTTATTAGTAATTTGTTAAAGCTCCATAGCATTATTTTATGTTTTGGATCAGCTCAAAGACAGTTGTCAATTTAATAGAAATTGCTGGGGGTGAATTATTCAACAGTAATTACTTTGAGAGGTTATGTTAGGATTAGGAACATTAGGATTTTGGCATTATAGATAAAAAGAGCCACGTGATGATCCAAGGCCTTCTGTTGTGTTATCAGTTCTAATGGTGCCATTAACTTAGGGGATAAAAATCATTGAAGGCTTTGTTCTATGGTCTAAAGCAGTTTGTGCTCATCATAAACAGCACAAGGTACAAAAATAAATCAGAGTATTTCAGCCAAGGTAGAAAACTACATAAAGTTAGACAGGCCATTAAATATTCTGTAGGAACAGAATTAGACCATTCAGTCTGGAATCTGCTTCACCAGTTCATCATGCCTGATTTATTGTTCCTCCCAACCCCATTCTCCTGCCTTCTCCCCATAACCTTTCACGCCCTGACTAATCAAGAATCTATCAATCCCTGATTCAAATGTACTGAATGACTTGTTTTCCAGAGCCGTCTGAAACAGTGAATTCCACAGATTCACCATCCTCTGGCTAAAGAAGTTCCTCCTCACCTCTGTTCTAAAGCGACGTCTCTCTATTCTAAGACTATGCCCTCTGTTCCTAGACACCACTACTATAGGAAACATCCTCCCCACATCCACTTTATATAAGCTTTTCAATCTTCATTAGGTTTCAGTGAGAAATCCCTTCATTCTTCTAAACTGCAGTGAGTACAGGGCCAGAGTCATCAAACATTCCTCATACATTAACCCTTTCATTCACTAGAATCAGTCTCATGAACCTCCTCTGACCCCTCTCCAATGCCAGCTCAGCTCTTTTTAGATAAGGGGCCCAAAACTGATCAGAGTACTCCGCGTACTATCTGACAAGTGCCTTATAAAGCCGCAGCATTATATCCTTGCTTTTACATTCTAGTCCTCTTGAAGTGAATGCTAACACTGCATTTGCCTTCCTCACCACTGACTCAATCTGCAAGTTAACCTTCAGGGAATCTGCACGAGGACTCCCAACTCCCTTTGCACCTCTCATTTTTGAATTTGCTCCCTGCTTAGAAAATAGTTTATACCTTTATTCTTTCTGTCAAAGTGCAGGACCTTGCACATCCCTACACTATATTCACCTGCCACTTCTTTGCCCATTCTCCTAATCCATCCAACTCTTTTGCAGGCTCTCAGATTCTTGAACACCCCCTGCCCCTCCACCTAGCTCTGTACCATTTGCAAACTTGGCCACAAAGCCATCAACTCCATCATCCAAATTATTGACATAACGTGAGAAGTGTTACCAACACTAACCCCCATGGCACATCACTAGTCACCAGCAGCCGACCATAAAAGGTGTTCTTTATTCCCACTCTTTGCCTCCTGCCAGTCAACCAGTGCTCTATCCACACTAGTGTATTTCTGCAACACCATGGCCTCGTATCATGAGTGGCACTTTGTCAAAGGCCTTCTGAAAATCCAAGTAAACAACATCCAATGACTATTCTTAGTTTATCCTTCCTGTTACCTTATCATGTGCCTTGAAGTACACCAAAGCTCCATTCTTAATACTGAGCTCCGACATGTTCCCGACCACTGACGTCAGGCTAACTAGCCTGTAATTACTTTTTTCTGTTTCCCTCCCTTAAAGAGTGGAGTGACATTTGCAACTTTCCAGCCCTCTGGAACCATTCCAGAATCTAGTGATTCTTGAAAGATCATTACTAATGCCTCCACAATCTCTTCAGCTACCTCTTTTAGAACCTTGCGTGTAGTTCATCTAGTCCAAACTTAACTTCCTTCAGACCTTTCAGCTTCTCCTTAGTAACAGCAACGACACTCACTTCTGCAACCTGACATTTTCAAATTCCTGGCATGCTGCTGTGTCTTCCACAGTGATGACTGACACAAAATACTTACTAAGTTCGTCTGCCATTTCTTAGTCCCACATTACTACCTCTCCAGCATCACTTTCCAGCTGTCTGATATCTTGCCCCTCTTTTACTTTTTATATATCTGAGAAAACCCTTTTATATTATTGGCTTCATATTCATCTTTTCTCTCCTTACATAAGAAGATTGAGATAGATTGTCTGCTTGAGTGGTGGCACAACAACCACCTCACATTCAACATCAGCAAGACCAAGGAACTGATTATGGACTTCAGAAAGGGGAAGTCTGTGAACACACGGAAGTCCTTAATGAACGATAAGTAGCAGAAAGTACAAACAATTTTAAGTTCTTGCGGTCAGCATCTCTAAGAATTTCTTTTGAGTGTAATGCATTGACTTAATCACAAAGAAAGTAGACAAGCATCTCTACTTCATTCACACTTTGCAGGGGTGCAGTGCTAACTTCTTAGGTGTGGGAGCTGACAAAATGCTTGCCATTTCCAAAATCCTCTCTCTATATATGTCACACCCAATTTGTGTACCTGCTCATTTCATGTACTGGGCAACTTCCTTGCCCCATTTATGTAATGAGCAGGTACACAAATTGGGTGTGACATATATGTACGAATAGGGCTTCTTATAATGTCCAGCACTAAACCAAGATGAAAGAAGTATATGAATTCCAGAGCTCCACAGAAATATAGTGATTCTCCTGTGATCTTTAAGTTCTTGAGGCTGTAGCGCTTTACATAGCTAGCCAGCCATCCCTTACTAGCCTTAAACTCCTTCCACTCATCTCCTCAACCCCCTCACGGTGGTGCTCATAGAGGCTAAGTGCTTTTTCACACATAATTTTGCCATCAATAGGAATCTGCTTCTGTGACATGTCCTCTAGCCACACACTTAATGCTTTCTCAGTCTTTGCAAGCACCTTATCACGAACCAGAGAGACCATTTTTGCCGTTGTAGGGGCAGCACTAACACTTCCACGAATTTCAGCTTCTTTCTGCTTTATTGTGCAAATGCTCAATTCGTTCTTACTGACCTTACGGCCCACTTCGGCAAGCGACATGCCACTTTTCAAAAGATCTAAGATTTTTATTTTCTCAGTGAACAATGCTCAAACAACTAGTGCTGGAAAGAGACTGAGGATCTGTGAAATGGCGGGAGGCTACAGCAGGGTATGCTGGGGCAACGGGTGGAGCAGGGAGGAATTTCACAAAAAATACCTAAATATAAAACAGTCACAGCTCTAGGATTTCACCAAAAATGATCAAATATCCTAATGTTATTTGTGGTATTTTCACCACCAGCCACCACCCCGTCTTCCGTAAAATTCCCTCTATTTGATATGCGGCCACAGTTAAATTCCCCGCTTGTTTATTTTGATTTTTTTTTTACAGAGGTGCCGGAGTAGCACTCCGGTAAGCTCCAGCAGCACTGCACCCCTGACATTTTGAGGAGGTTTCCTATCTCACCAGAGACTCCTTGAAATCTCTATAGATGTATGGTGGAGAGTATTCTGAATAGTTGCGTCACCACCTGGTATGCGGGCTCCAACGCACAGGATCACAGGAGACTGAGGAGGGATGCAGACTTAGCCAGCACAACCATCCCCTCCATTAAAGGTATCTTCAAGAGACACTGTCTCAAGAAGACAATATCCATTGAGGACCCTCACGGTCCAGGTCATTTTCCCATCAAGTCTGCTCCACCACTTCATCATGACTGATACAATTTTCCTCTCAGCCCCAATCTCTTGTCTTCTCTCCATATCCCTTCATGCCCTGACCAATCAAGAATCTATCAACCTCTGCAATAAGTATACATAAAGACTTGGTCACCATAACATGTGGCAAATAATTTTACAGAGTCACCACTCTCTGGCTAAAAAAACTCCTCATCTCCATTCTAAAAGGATGTCCCTCTGTTCTTAAGGTTGTATCCTCTGGTCTTAGACTCTCCCACAATAGGAAACATTCCCTCCACATGCACTCTGTCAAGGACTTTCACCAGTCTATAGGTTTCAATGAGGTCACCCATCATTCTTCTGAATTCCAGCGAATACAGGCCCAGAGCCATCAAACTCTCTTCATATGACAGGCCATTCAATCCTGGAATCATTTTCATGAATCTCCTTTGAACCCTCTCCAGTTTCAGCACATCCTTTCTAAGATAAGGGGCCCAAAACTGCTCACAATGAGGCCTCACTAGTGCTTTATAAAGTCTCAATGTTACATCCTTGCTTTTATATTCTAGTCCTCTTGAAATGAATGCTAACATTGCATTTGTCTTCCTCATCGCAGACTCAACCTGCAAATTAACTTTTTGGGAATCCTGCACAAGGACTCCCAAGGCCCCTTCCATCTCAGTTTTTGTATTTTTTCTTCATTTAAAATATCGTCAACCCTTTCACTTCTTCTACCAAGGTGCATGACCATCACTTCCTGACACTGCATTCCATCTGCCATTTCTTTGCCCATTCTCCTAATTTGTCTGTCTTTCTGTAGCCTCTCTACTTCCTCAAAACTACCTGCCTCTCCATCTATCTTAATATAATCTGCAAGCTTTGCAACAAAGACATCAATTCCATCGTCCAAATCATTGACATGTAATGTAAAAAGTAGTGGTCCCAGCACAGACACCTGTGGAACACCACTAGTCACCAACAGCCAGCCAGAAAAGGCTCCCTTTATTCCCACTCTTTGCCTCCTGCCAATCAGCCACTGCTTTATCCATGCTAAAATCGTGCCTGTACTACCATGGGCTAGTAACTTGTTAAGCATCCTCGGGCCTGGCACTTCATCAAAGGCTTTCTGAAAATCCAAGTACACATCATCAACTGATTCTCCTTTGTCCATCCTGCTTGTTATTTCTTCAAAGAATTCCAACAAATTTGTCAGGCAGGACTCTCCCTTAAGGAAACCATGCTGACTATGGCCTATTTTATCATGTGCCTCCAGGTACCCTGAAATCTCATCCTTATTAATCGACTCCAACATTTCCCAACCACTGAGGTCTGACTAACTGGACTGTAGTTTCCTTTATTCTGCCTCTCTCCCTTCTTGAAGAGTGGAGTGACAGATGCAATTTTCCAGTCATCTAGAACCATTCCAGAATCTAGTGATTCTTTTAAGATCATGACTAATGCCTCCATGATCTCTTCAGCCACCTCTTTCAGAACTCTGGGGTGTACACCATTTGGTCCAGGTGACCAGACTTCTTTCTAGTTATGGTAACTTCACACACTTCATTACCCCTGACACCTGGAACTTCCACCATCCTGCTAGCATGTTCCACCTTGATAACTGATGCAAAAAAATAATTCAGTTCATCCTCTATTTCATTGTCCCCCATTACTATCTCTCCAGTATCGTTTTCCAGTGGTCCAATATCCACTCTCACCTCCTTTTAAACTTTATGCATCTGAAGAAACTTTTGGTATCCTCTTTAATATTATTGGCTAGCTTACTTTCGTATTCTATCTTTACCTTTCTAATGACTTTTTTAGTTGCCTTCTGTTGGTTTTTAAAAGCTTCCCAATCCTCTAACTCCCCACTATTATTTGCCCTATTATATGCCCTCTCTTTGGCCTTTATGCCATCTGGTTGTTCCTGCCTTCAGGGAGGAGGTACAAGACACTTAAGACCCACACTCAACAACTCAAGAACAATATAGGTCCAGAAGATATAGATGCAGATTTAGTCCATTTGGCCCATCAAGTCTACTCTCTCATTCAATCATGGCTCATTTATTCCCCCTCTCAACCGCTTTTTCCTGACTTCTCCCCATTATCTTTGCCACCCTTATTAATAAAGTACCTATCAACCTCCACTTTAAATGTACCCAATGACTAGGCGTTCACAGCCTTCTCTGTAGATTCAACAGATTCACCAACCTCTGGCCAAAGAAATTTCTCCTGCATCTTTCCCTCTGTCTGACCTCATTATTCCTTTTGCTTTGCATTATTAATTTGTTTTGTAATTTATAGTAACTCTATGTCTTTGCACAGTACTGCTGCCACAAAAGAACAGATTTTATATCATATCAGACAGTAATATAAAACCTGGTTCTGATTCAGATTCTGAACTATACGTTTTGCCAAGCTTCCTCCTTCCAATATTATGAATGGTGGAAATATGATCGCTCCTCGTTTCTATAAACATTTCTCCATTAATGTTTAAAAGAGAGATGCCAAGACTGCATAACTATACAAGGAATGGAACATCTATTTTGTTGCATAAACCAAATAAAGAGCAAAGACTGATCTATTAAGTCCTTGGGATAGTTGTCTCATACTAATCTGAGATTAAGGAACATGTCCTCCTCTAAATGCTAGAGCTTACAGTTGTCAAAAATACATGAAAAACTACAATATTCATGTGCACCAGATTAAGTAACCTATGTTTTGGATTATGTTGTTAAAAATTAATCTGGAACATTATATTTCAGGAACAGTTCTAAAATCTGCAAAGCAGTTTGTACCTAGTCCTAACACTGACAATAGATGAGAAATTTTGGCTCCTGTGGACCAGTTCTGGAGAAGCAACCTGCAGGCACCATCATTTTTAGTATGTAAGTGAGATATACCCCAGGGAAAGGGTTGAAGAGATACCCTAAAATGAAAATGTAAATAAACAACTGGCAAAAAAAACGTAATGTTTGTCTACAACAACACACACAAAATGCTGGTGGAACACAGCAGGCCAGGCAGCATCTATAGGGAGAAGCGCTGTCGACGTTTCGGGCCGAGACCCTTCGTCAGGACGTAATATTTGTCTTTTAGTTGTACAGTGTGGTAACAGGCCCTTCTGGCTCAACAAGCTCACGCCATCCAATTATACCAACTTGACTGATCAACCTACTAAACCATACACCTTTGGAAAGTGGGAGGAAACCGGAGCATCTGGAGGAAAATCCACATGATCGTGAGGGGAATATACAAACTCCTTACAACCAGCAGTGGGGATTGAACCCAGGTTGCTGGTACTGCAATGGCATCGCTCTAACCACTATGCAACCGTGCCGCACACGGTCAGTGGCCAATGATTCATTCTGAGGCTGTTCCAGACGTTATTCCAGAGATCTTGGACTGCCTTTGTAGTGTCACAAACTCTGTATCATAGGCCCACCAATGAATTACTTGTTCATCATTTTTAATTTAAATTTATGTTCTCATGAATTTGAAATTTCGCTGTTGTAGACTACAAGCTGTATCATAGACACCATTGTATCTTCACTTGATGCATACATATGTAACAAACTCAGAGCTTCAATTCGATAGACAACAGCAGATATATCTGTATTCTGCTATTTTGCTTTGAACTTATGTTAGCGATGAATGCTGCCTGCACTTGCTCAGTTTCAAAACCAATCAAAGTCAAGCTGTCAGTGAGAAAACAGACTAGATTGAGTCATTAGACTATTAGACAAGATAAAGAAGTATTCATTCCAGCAGAAATTTAACAAGAGTGCTGTTTAAGTTTTGAAAAGCATAAGCAATGTTTGTCAAATTGCTTATTTGTGTATCTTGCAAAAACCCACTGCAATATATCTGAGGTGGAATGTTTTTTGGAGACTGAGAAACAAAGCTGCAAGATTTCTCTGTAATCTTCAATTCTCTTTGTTTTCTGGACACAGTTATAGTCTTGGAACCAACATAAGGATTTTGACACCCTCACTGAGAATTGTATCATTAAAACTCCAAGAAAAGCAATGTTAGCCAAGAGCTTTATTATATATTTAACTGTTGTAGAGAACTTCACTAAAACAAATTTGGATTTGTTCTTTTGGCAGATTGCTGTATATTACTTTACTTATGTGTGTTTTTATCTCTAGTTAAATCCATTAGACTTAGCTTGAAGATAAGCTTGACAATTAGTCTTCAAGTCATAGAGCAATATAGCACAGATATAGGCCCTACGGTCCAGTCCACACACAACCATAGTGTCCAATTTTCCTGCATTCAGTCCATATCCCTCTAAGCCCCAGCCTTCCATGTACCTACCCAAGTGCTCTAAAGGTTGCTGTCATGTCCACCTTAATGACTTCTTGAGGCAGCTCAATCAGATGCTCAACTCTCCCTGCACAAAAAAATGCCCTCAGTTCCATTTTAGATTTTTCCCCTTTCTCCCTCAATCTCTGCTCCCTGGTCTTGGACAGCTCTTCCTTGGGGAAACAACTGTTATCCTTCACATTGTCTAAGCTGCTCATATTTTTAAACACTTCTATAAGACCACCCTCTTTCTCCTTCATTCCACAGAGTAAAGACATAGCCTGGCTAACCTCTCCTTCTAATTCAGTCCCTCTAGACCTGACCAAATCCTCATTAATCTTTTCTGCACTCTTTTCATTTTAGCCATCATCGTCATTATGTGCCGTCTGGTCTGACATGGGTGGTCTTCGTCTTTTAGCCATGATTGTTCTTGGCAATTTTCTTTCTGCAGAATTGGTTTGCCATTGTCTTCTTCTGAGCAGTGTCTTTACAAGACGGGTGACCCCAGCCATTATCAATACTCTTCAGAGGTTGCTTGGCATCAGTGTTTGCATGTCCAGGAGTTGTGATATCTACCAGCTGGTTATATAACCATCCACCACCTGCTCCTGTGGCTTCAGGTGACCCCGATCCAGCGGGGATCGGGAAGGCTAAGCAGATGCTACACTTTGCCCAAGGATGATCTGCAGGCTAGCCGAGTGAAGGAGCGCTTTACACCTCCTTTGGCAGAGACATATCTCCACCCTGTCACCCAATATTTTAACTATATTTTTCCTATAATTGGGTGACTAAGCTATACCCAGACTCCAAGTGCAGCCTCACCAATAACTTCTGCAACTGGAATTGCAACATAATGGATTCATCTTCGAATCTGAATAAGTATGCCACAGTTGTCACCAACTTCATTAAAACCCATGTAGACGAGTGTGAATCGTGAAAACTTGCTGTATATTCCCAAACCAAAAGCCATCGATGAACCAAGATGTTTAAGGTCTGCTGAGGGCTAGATCTGTGGCATTTAAGTCTAGTGACCCAGGTCTATACAAGAAAACCAGTTATGACTTGCGCAGGACTATTTCAAGAGCAAAGAAACAAGTCCAAGCGAGGTTGGAGGCAACATCGGATACACGTTAACTCTGGCAAGGTTGACAGGACATTACCTCCTACAAAGCAAAACCCAAAGCAGGAACGGCAGCGATGCTTCACTAACAAACAATCTCAACACTTCTTTGAAAGGGAGAATAGCAGCACGGCTGTGAAGATCCCTGCTGTGCTCAGTCACCCTGTGCTCTCTGCCTCGGAGGCCAATGTTAGTCTGTCTTTCAGGAGGATGAACCCTCGCAAGGCAGCAGGCCCCAATGAAGTAGCTGGCAAGGCTCTGAAAACTTGTGACAATCAACTGGCAAGCATATTTGAGGACATTTTCAGCATCTCTCTGCTATGGTCATAAGTTTTCACCTGTTTCAAAAGGGCACCAATTATACCAGTGCACAAGAAGAGTAGTGTGAGCTGTCTTAATGACTATTGTCCACATCGATGGTGATGAAATGGTTTGAGAGGTTGGTCATGGTTAGAATCAACTCCTGCCTCAGCAAGAACCTGAACCCACTGCATTTTGCCTCTCGCTACAATAGGTCAACGGCATATGCAACCTCAATAGCTCCTCACACGGCCTTAGATCACCTGGACAACACAAACACCTAAGTCAGAATGCCTTTCATTGATTATAGCTCAGTGCTTAGCATCATCATTGCTACAGTCCTGATTGGGCCTCTGTACATCGCTGTACAATTGGATCCTCGACCTCCAGAAGACCACAATCTGTGAGGATTGATGATAGTATCTCCTCTTTGCTGCTGATTAACACACCTCAGAGGTGTGTGCTTAGTCCACTGCTTTACTCTCTCTACACGCATGACAGTATGGCTAGGCACAGCCCAACTGCCATCTATAAGTTTGCTGATGATAGAACCATTGTTGGCAGAATCTCAGATGAAGACGTGAGGGCGTACAGGAGCAGGATATATCAACTAGTTGAGTGGTCTCCTAGCAACAACCTGGCACTCAACGTCAGTAAGACCAAAGAGTTGATTATGGACTTCAGGAAAGGCAAGACAAAGGAATCCGAACCAATCCTCATAGAGGGATCAGATGTGGAGAGAGGGAGCAATTTCAAGTTCCTGGGTGTCAACATCTCTGAGGATCTAACCCCCAATGTGTTGATAAAGAAGGTAAGACAGTGGTTATATTCCATTAGGAGTTTGAGAAGGTTTGGTTTGTCACCTAAAACACTCAAAAACTTCTACAGGAGAGCATTCTGAAAGGCTGTATCACTGTCTGGTATGGGTGGTGGGTGGGGGAGGTGGTCCTACATGGGATCGAAAGAAGCTACAGAAAGTTGTAAAGATAGTCAGCTCCATCATGGATACTAGCCTCCATTGTATCCAAGACATCTTCAAGGAGCGATGCCTCAGAAAAGCGGTGTCCATTATTACAGATGCCTATCCCCCCAGGACATGCCCTCTTCTCATTTTTACTGTTAGGAAGGAGGTACAGAAGCCTGAAGGCACACACTCAGCAATTCAGGAACAGCTTCTTCCCCCCTGTCATCCGATTCCTAAATGGACATTGAAACTATGAACGCCACCTCACATTTTTTTATTATTTCTGTTTTCCACTATTTTTAACTACTTAATATACATATATACTTACTGTAATTGATTAAAGTATCCTCCCCATCCTCACCACATTCTACAGAGGATGTATCAAGAGCATCCTGAGCAGCTGCATTACTGCCTGGTTCGGAAATTGCACCGTCTCGGATCGCAAGACCCTGCGGCGGATAGTGAGGTCAGCTGAAGGGATCATCGGGGTCTCTCTTCCCTCCATTACAGACATTTACACCACACGCTGCATCTGCAAAGCTAACAACATTGTGAAGGACCCCACGCGCCCCTCATAGAAACTCTTCTCCCTCCTGCCATCTGGCAAAAGATACCGAAGCATTCGGGCTCTCACGACCAGACTATGTAACAGTTTCTTCCTCCAAACCATTAGACACACACACACACACACACACACACACACCCCTCCTCCCAACACCACTCCACTCCCTTTGCAATTTTTGCTCATTTCTTTCTCAATTCCTGCTAAAACGTTGTTTACATTGTTTACATTTACATTTACAATTACATCATTTATTAATATATTGTAATTTGCCCTTTACTGTGCCTATTGTCTTGTTTATTAATTATTGTACTGTCTTGCACTGTTTTATGCACTTTATGTAGTACCGTGTAGGTCTGTAGTCTAGTGTAGTTTTATGTTATTTCACGTAGCACCAGGGTCCTGGAGGAACGTTGTTTCATTTTTACTGTGTACTGTACCAGCAGTTATGGTTGAAATGACAATAAAAGCAACTTGATTGATTGATTGATTTACTAATTTATTCTTTCTATATTATCACTTATTGCATTATACTGCTGCTCCTTTTAACAACTTTCACAACATATGCCAGTGATGTTAAATCTGAATCAGACTCTGAACTGCTAGACTCAATTCCCTGACTGATGAAGGCCAATGTGGTAAATGACTTTATCACTACTCTGCCAACCTGTGTCACTGTTTTCAATGTATGCTGATCTTATGCTCCTAGATCCCTCTGTTCCACTACACTCCCCCAGTGTCCTACCATTCACAGCATATGTCTGATGCTGGCTTGAATTTCAAAAGTGCATCACCTCACATTTATTTGTATTGAAATCCATTTGCCGCTCTTCAGCCGACTTCCACAACTGATCAAGATCCCCCTGTAATGTACGATACCCATCTTCATCATCAACAACTCCTCATTTTGTGTCATCTGAAAACTTACTGAACCCTCCCTGAGTGTTTGCATCCAAATAATTTATATAAATAAGAAATAACAAGGAATCCCAATACCCACCTATGACAGGCCACTAGTCACTGAACCTCCATTCTGAGAAACAACCTTCAATCACCTCCCTCTGCCTCCTACCTCTGAGCTAATTCTGAATACACCAAACAAGTTAGACCATAAGACCATAAGACAAAGGAGCAGAAGTCGGCCATTTGGCCCATCGAGTCTGCTCCGCCATTTCATCATGAGCTGATCCAATCTCCCCTTTAGTCCCATTCCCCCACCTTCTCACCATAACTTTTGATGCCCTGACTACTCAGATACCTATCAATCTCTGCCTTAAATACACCCAATGACTTGGCCTCCACTGCCGCCCGTGGCAACAAATTCCATAGATTCACCACCCTCTGGCTAAAAAATTTTTTTCGCACCTCTGTTCTGAATGGGCGCCCTGCAATCCTCAAGTCAGGTCCTCTCATACTAGACTCCCCCACCATGGGAAACAACTTTGCCACATCCATGCCTTTCAACATTCGAAATGTTTCTATGAAATCCCTCCTCATTCTTCTAAACTCCAAGGAGTACAATCCAAGAGCAGTCAAACGTTCCTCATATATTAATCCTCTCATTCCCGGAATCATTCTAGTGAATCTTCTCTGAACCTGAATAGGAGAAATCGATATTCACGCCATCTCGTTTGAGGCTACCCAGACGGAATATGAGGTGTTGCTCCTCCACCCTGAGGGTGGCCTTATCTTGGCACAAGAGGAAGCCATGGACAAACATGTCAGAACGGGAGTGGGAATCAGAATTAAAATGCTGGGCTACCAGGAAGTTCTGCTTTTGGTGGATGGAGGGGAGGTGCTCGACGAAGCAGTCCCCTAACTTACAACAGGTCTCACCAATGTAGAGGTACGATGGGGCTCACCAATCCTTTAAGCAGTGTGGGTTCTGAAACATGTCAGGTGAAAAAATAAATAATATAACAGTGAAATTATGGAGATTTTTTTGCCAATGTACCCATTAGTGTCAGCTTAGTTGAGTTAGTTAAACCCTTATCTAACTAGAAATGTAGAAGAGCTTTTTTTGAGCATTGTTCTATGAGAAGGTTCAGAGGAGCCCATGGAGTTCCTGTAGCAAGTTTGGATGCTCTACAGTCTGAAGAAGATAATCAACTGAGGTTTGGCTTAATGTGACAGATCCCATGAGTATTCCAAAAAAGGAAAGATGTATTCCTAAACAGGCATTATATACAAAAAATTGTCTATGTAGCTGTTTAAAAAGCAGCAGAAGATGTAGAGGAAAATTTGCTATTTTATCTACAAACTAAAGTAAATTAATTTTAAATTTATTGCAAGACATTGTGTATAAAGTTCTGACAGTTGTTAGCCATCAGCTTCCTGGCCTAATATTTGTTTGGATCTCACAGCAGGAGCAGGCTTGGAACGTAGAACATTACAGCACAGTACAAGCGCTTCAGCCCATGATTGATTAATCTTCACAAGTCTATATTTTTTAAAAATATTTGCATCTGGCCAACAGAGTGGTACAAGTTAGGCTGTATTTGTTCAGGAATCTTCATCTATTGTTTGGATGGAATGACTTATGAACTCTCTATTTTCTCCAGTGTAAATTACATGAGATAACTTTTAAAATATAGCCACATTCTCACAGCATAACTATTGGAATTATGACACTGCGTAAATAGAGAAACGGAAAATAGTTCCAAATATGACTCATAGTTATCGCATTCCCTTCCAAACTCAGTTAAGTGCACAGAAAGACTTTTCCCCAACACCATCTTTGCATTTTAGTGCAAAATCAAAGATCCATTATACTGTCAACGTGTTTTTTTTTTAAAAAAACAGTGTTTTAGCAATATATGATCAGGAAATATTGCAATCGATGACAAAACCTCCTTCAGTTCCTCCTTAATCCAATTTTATTGACAATAAAAGGGAAAATGTTATATTGAGATCTATGGTTTATAATATTCTAAAGCCATAACAAACAGCAAAGGAAACAGTACTTAACACTAAAAGAGATCACCAGAGGAGGACGTCATCTAAAGCTCTCTCAGTGGAAAGTTAGAGTAAGACACACAAAATGCTGGAGGAACTGAGATCAGGCAGCATTTATGGAGATGAATAAACAGCCAAACTTTCAAGCCAAGACCCTTCATCAGGACCTCTTCATAAATGCTGCCTGACCTACCGAGTTCTTCATGCATTTCAGCGGAAAGTACTACTGTCAAAATAAGGTCTCAAAGTCAATTCATTTTTGAGGGAAAAGAACTTAATTTCTAGTGTTATTCATAAACTATAATTTATTTAAATTATAAAGAAAATAAGCTCAATATCTATTTTTTCCTCCTCTAATATATTTTCCCTTTTACATTCCCATAATTGACTCCATTACAGAGTTTCACCTACTACCACATAATTGCATGAAGGTGAAGTGAGATCAAACAAATTGTAGCATCAGTGTAACAACAATTTGCAAGGTAGCTTTAATGTACAGTACAGGTGAAGAAGTACTACCAATCCATATCAGGATACCAAGTCAGAATAAAATGATAGTAAGAGAGATGAAGTCAAAGAGGTAAGCTCCAAAGTGCATTTTAAAAGAACAAAGATAAACGGACAAACAAATTTTAGACATCCAGTGAATTCCACGGTTGCATTTTCTCATTTTTCTGATGTTATTCACCCTTGCTGCTCCTGGAGTTAACAAACAAGCAAATTGAATATTCGTTATACTACTGGCCTAATTTTAATTTCCAGTGACCTATTTTGATTGACTTCTGCCAAAAGGAAAACACGACCACAAGAGATTCAGCAGATGCTGGAAATCCAGAGCAACACACACAAAATGCTGGAGGAACTCAGCATCTGTGGAGAGGAATAGAGTTGACATTTCAGGCTGAGACCCTTTGTAACTGACCTACCTGCTGAGTTCCTCCAGCATTTTGTGTGTGTTAAAAAATTACAATTTCACTTTGAACTATTCTAGAAAGTTCTCAGCCCTTCTTAGGACGTAGAAATTCACAGCATATTACAGGCCCTTCGGCCCACAATGTTGTGCTGACCATGTAACCTACTCTAGAGACTGCCTAGAATTTCCCTAGCACATAGCCCTCTATTTTTCTAAGCTCCATATACCTATCTAACAGTCTCTTAAAAGACCC
This sequence comes from Hemitrygon akajei, assembly GCF_048418815.1. Taxonomy (NCBI): domain Eukaryota; kingdom Metazoa; phylum Chordata; class Chondrichthyes; order Myliobatiformes; family Dasyatidae; genus Hemitrygon; species Hemitrygon akajei. The sequence goes on along the minus strand of NC_133129.1, from coordinate 161,704,817 downwards.
TGTTGTATCCGCTTCCACCACCGTTGCTGGCAGTGCATTCCACACACCCACCACACTCTGTGTGAAAAGCCTCCCCTCGGTACCTATTTCCAAGCACCTTAAAACAATTACCCCTCGCGTCAGCCTTTACAGTCCTAGGAAAAAGCCTCTGGCTATCCACAAGATCAATGCCCCTCATCATCTTATACACTTCTATCAGCTCACCAAGCATTACGTTTTTGTTCAGCTTTCATCAAGCATTATCAGTATTTAAGATTAGAACTCAGTTTTAAAACAACGAAGAACACGCTGTAAACTCTTTAAAAACTTCCCATTTTACAGTAAACTTCATAGCTCGTCCACAAAGGCACCATTCAATAAGCAGTAGCTCTGTTTAAAGCTGATTCTTTCATTAAAGCATTAAAGCAATGCAAGAAAAAAACCTCAGTTTAGTAATTATCTGATAAAATCTTCATGGAGTAAAACTCAGAAGGACTGTTAATAACATATATATGAGGTGAGTTTTGTAAACCAACCCCACTGGTACAAAGCTCTTTGCAATGTGAATATGCTTAAGCAATTTAGATTCAGAGGTCAATGTGCCCTTAACATGTCCTGTATCCTTAATTGTCAGTAAGTTAGGATGACCTAAAAAAAATGTAAAATCTACTTTATAAAGAACATTATGACATAGATAAAGGAATTCAGAATACGACAGAAGTAAAACTAGACACATTTAAATTAGTGAAATATAATCTTAGAAGCAATCTTTGAAGAAATTCATGTATTTATTTAATGACAAGCAGTCAAAATAATGTCCCAGGCCAGATTCTACAATCGAAAGCATGATGGGAAATGATTACATATAACCCTTGTGAATTTTAAGAATTTGTCTGGCACAGTTCTTTCTGTGCATATTTTTTTCGGTTCATAAACATTTTACACATACAAACATGCACACACAATTGACACAGACTGGTTTATGTTGCTCAAGATGCCATGACCTATGTGCAGGACAGAGGTGTGGATACCTGCCTAGTTAGTTGGACCAGGAGAAAGCTTTTGACGGGATATCCCACATGTATCCAAAACACCTTCAAGGACTGGTGTCTCAAAAAGGTGGTGTCCATGAATAAGGACCCCCACCACCCAGAACATGCCCTCTTCTCATTGTTACCATCAGGAAGGAGGTACAGAAGCCTGAAGGCACACACTTAAAGACTCAAAAACAGCTTCTTCCCCTCTGCCATCAGATTACTGATTGGACATTGAAACCATGAACACTAACTCACTGCTTCTTTATTTCTGTTTTTACACTACTTATTTAATTTAACTATTTGATATACATAGATACTTACTGTAAGTCATTCTTTCCCATATTATCATGTATTACATTGTACTGCTGTTGTAAAGTTAACAAATTTCATGACATATACCGGTGATGTTAAAGCTGCTTCTGATTCTGTTGTACATGATGGGCATGCTCTCCAAAATGAGTTTGGGCAGGAATCAGAAATTGGAACCAAGTGTTCTACACAGATATCTGTAGTGTGGTTCAAATCAGTAGGCAGAGGACAGATAGTTTTGTCATTAAACCTGGAAACAGGCAGTGTTGTTCATTCATCCCTGTCTTGTTTGTTTGAACCCATTAGGAAGAACGAGAGTGTAAGGAGGGTGACATTGCCAGGCAATGAAGGCATCCAATTCAAAACCTCCTTTAACGTGTACGATGTTGCCATCTTCTGCTCATCACCACTGTCACTTTGCAGGTTGATCAGCATCTGTGTCCAATTTGAGTCAGCATTGGGGGCCAGAGTCAATGCTGGAACAGCAAGAGGATGCCCCTCAACAACTGGCCCAACCACTCTAATATCCCCTTCACCATCAGGCCTCGCTACCTGAAGGTTCCAGGGTCTTATCTGGAGGCATGTGACAAGAGCTGACCGGAGCAGATTTGGAAGGTAAAACAAAATCTGAGTTTGTGGAAATAGTGTTATCTTTCAATAACTGGGAAGAATCAGACGTGAGGTGCTCTCAGGGCTGCCGTACTGGGCACAAGTATGGTCGTGCCCTTGCTTCCTTGTCTCGGTAGTCACCCAAAATGTCTTCCAATTTATCTGGGGGGTTCAAGTTGGGCCATGATTCACAAGTCTTCTGAGAAAAGGGGCAGGGTTGCCCTGCTCCCGATGATGACCTTTGTGTATGATTCTATCAATTGGAGTGTGGATCCAAAGTATGTGGGCACCAAGTGTCACTACATCCTGAGGTTCTACCTGTCCCTGGGGTTGTGGAAGATAGGTCTTGCCCCTTGACTGCATAATGCTCCAGTCAGCCAGAATTTGCAGCACTACCTGTGCCTTGTGGAACAGACAGACATCAAGTGCTGCTGGAGGGTCATCCACTTGGTGAAGGATGACCTTTGGACCACCCAAAACCTATTGGTCTTCCACCACAGTGAGATATAGGTTTGGGCTGCTGCAGACTGGCATTGTTCTTGCCAAAGGACGACGTGCTGAGGGATGTACTGAAGCTCGGTAAGACTCTGTGGAGAAGGTACCAGTCTAGGATGCTTCTGCTACCCTGAGGCAGGGTTGGGCAGGGAAGCCCCTCAGACAATGAGAGGGGTATTCCCTCAGGGCCTACCTGAGGAGCAATGGTGCTGTTTGTGTTTTCCTTTAAAGTTTACTCTAAGGAAGGTAACAATCATGAAGGATAAGATACTGTTTTTTTCACTGTTTCCTCCTTCACATTAATTTTTAACAAGAATAAAAGTCAATTTTTAAAATTCAAAAAATAACATTAAATTGAGTGACAACCTATGGCGAATCACACAAATCCCGTTTCAGTAATTGATTTTGGGTATAAAATCAATGAAAGGGAAAATTAGGCAGCATTTATTATGGCAGATAAATTGAGATTGCTTGAAATTGCATGTCACTGAAAATTGAAATTTACGTTTGAAAGCTATGCCTTTATGTTAAAATATCATTCTTGTTAATTGTTGTTCTGGTCATTTGCTATATGTGTTCCGATAGCAATATGTAGAAACCCCAAAACACAAGAGGTTGATCAATTTGGTGACTTTCAGGATGGGCAATCCAATCTGCCACTAGCACTAAAAGCAACTATGTTTACTGCCTAAAAATTATAGGAAATCTATTTTCTCAAAAATATTTTACATTGTATATGCAATTAAATAATCAATTTACCAAAACCAAATGCTACATTGCATATGGATAGGGAAGCTAGCACAATTCTAAATTAATTACACAAATGCCACTTTATAAAAAGTTGCATAAATTATAAAATTAATTATCATATCTTGTAAGCAAATACCAATCAATCACATTTAATTAATTGGTGAAGATATTTACTGTAAGTTTCAGGAAACCATTGATTACATTTTCCCAACTTACTGTAGGAGTTCCAAAATAAATAAAAGCCTTTTTTAAAAACAATATTTCTAAGAAGTTCAACTTCATAAATATTATGAAAGTTGAAGGATTACAGAAATATAAATAATTATTTCAGTTATTATGGTAAAACGCCATGTAAGGATACCCTCGTCATGACAGTGTTTTAAGTTTGATTGTATTGATGTAAATAAGCTAATCTTATGTGTATATGGCCACCGTCAAACAGTTACTGGTACATTGCATTTATAGGATTGCTATATTATTGTTCTTTTGTTGTTTTTTTTATTATTATTGTGTTCCTAGTGCTTATTATGTTTTCTTATGCTGCATCAGATCTGGAGTACCAATCATTTCATTCTCATTTACACTCATGTACTGAAGAATGACAACAAACAATCTTGACTCAGAATCAGAATCCAGTTTAATATCACTGACACGAGTTGTGAAATTTCATGTTTTGCGACAGGAGTTCAGTGAAATACACAAAAACTATAAATTATAATGAGAAATATGGAAAAAATTGCATTTTCCTTTTCACCAAACAACAAAGATTTTGTGAATAAAGTTATTTTATGAGCAATTTGATCCAAATTAAGGTTTTACACTGCTGGCTCATGCCTGAGAAGGGCTGTCCATGCAGTTAATTGGGACGCACTGGGACCTGTACATCTTGGCCCAAGTAAGCAACTATCCCAATTAGCCAAAGATCTATGGAAATAGTTTAAGAGAGACAAGCTACCCTTTAACTGAGTAACAAGTCATGTATTTAAATTAAATAAAGAACAAATTAGAACACTGCCGATGTTACTACAGCAATTTACAACGGTATTAATTCTTAATAGTTATTGATGGAGGAATTCATGCTGCCTTATTATTTTGATTGACTATGAAAGAAGAAAATCTAGTACAGATCATTGATTCATTGCCCTTCTGCATGTAGTGTCAGAAATCACTGCTTTTCAATTTGCATTGGTCGGCTCAAATGAATAGCATAACACCAGCATAAGCAACTGACACCATTTAAAAACTGAACGATCTAAGCATGGTTAAGTGTCTAACGGCCACACAAGTCCACACAATTGACACTAGTTAGAAGCTATTGCATCCTCTAAAATCTTCATTTTCATTGTAACATTCAGGATAATTGTTGATACCTTCAAATTCTTCATAGTTCTTAACTTGTTGGAAGCAGTGAAATTGCTTCATTTTCAAACCCGGCCATTTCTCGCATCTCCAAGCCTGATTGCTTGAAACTGCAGTGAGCAAAACAGTTCTGAATTGTCTTCCTGCTTATTTCTCGCCAGCTATCACTGGCAAAACCCTGCTTTTTGAGCACAAACACAATTGATGCCATTTTTTAAAAAAGTTCATTCTAAGCACTGTGTAGTGTCTAACAGCTACACAAGTGCATAACAACTGATGCTAGTTAGAAACTGTTTGGCAATAGACTCCTGTCCCAATTAAGTGGCACAGTGTCCCAAATTAACAAAGGAAACCTGGCTTCTTTCTCGATTAGTATTTGTTCTTTAAGAATTGTCCCAAACAAGCAACTACCCTGATTAACTGATGTCCCAATTAACTGGAATCCACAGTGTTTACTTAGCCACATTCAGAAGCAATCTGAGCACTCAGGATACACAAGCGTAACGCCAGAACATGGAGCAAAATAGCCTATCCAAATATGGGTCTTTGCGTGAAACATTGCCAGTTCCTTTCCTCTCGTGTACTGCTTCAACCACCAAATTTCACCTGCAGATTGTGTGTAGCTTCACATCACAGAGCCTAGCTTGATTTGTTTTCAGAGATCACAAGTGTAGATCCTTAGCCAAAATCTAATACAGAAGGGGTAACCCAGACTTTCAAGGTCCATGTGACATTGCAGAAATCCAATTGTTCGTCCATTATTTAATTTGCATGATTTCACTTTTCGCAGAAATCCGTGAAAACAAAAATTAGGTAGAGTTTATAATAGTTGATAATTTGAGATTGTCTTCTTTAATTGATCAATGCAAATTTTAAAAAATACCTTTAAAAACTATGTTTTTATGTTTAAATATAATTTTTATCTCTAGAAATATGGGTGGATGGGGCTCATCAGCTGTGGTTGGCGGCTCATCTAGGAGGAGCACCCTGACCTCTACTGCCTTGCGGCAATGCCAGCTCATTGGGAAGGCTTCGGGAGTAAACCTCAACAAAAAAAAAATCCAGAGCTGGAGTCCCTAAGGCAGTCCTACTGGCAACTCCAGCAACACTGCTAGTGCCAAACTGCATCGGTCTCTGCTGTTGCTTTGGATCCATCAGCCGCGTGGAGAGGCAGAGCCTGTTACAAGGGCAACAGCTTGCTCTGCAATCGTACTGCCCCGCCTTGTTTACCACGTGGACAGCTGGGACGCAACATCCGTGGTCAACCCTGACCAACGAAGGGCCTCAAGAAATATAGAATATTGAACACAGAAATATGTAGAAAACTTTTTAAAAGAGTTAGACCATATGTTGAGCTATAAAAAAAAGACTGGCGAATGACTATCTATACGTGGTAAATCAGGATGTAGATTCTCTAAACATAAATTGTATCCAAGAAAATAATACACATTGTTTATATTTCAGACCTGCTACAAACCCTTGGCAATCATTAATTCTCTGTCCATTCACATTATAAAACAATAGTAAACTAATGCATACCCAGGTAATTTGAAATGAATATCGAGGTGATATTGAAACACAAAAATCACTGAAACTATCAAAACACATTAATATCATTAACATTTGAGATTCTCCCACAAGTGAAAGCATGTCAGCATCTATCCTACCCTTAGGATTTTATCTGTTCTTCTAAATTCCAAAGGATTAAGATCAAACCTGTTTTAGCTTCTCTTGATAGAACAATCCATTCATCCCAGGAATTAACGCAGTGACTCTTTTGGATTTCCTTCAGTGCTACTGTATCCTTTTTAGGTAAGGTGACCAAAACATTTTTTTTTAAACTGAAAAAAAGATAGTTAAAATGATACAGAACATTGAATGGAACAAGCCTAAATATTGTGCATTATTGAACTCGATATTGTGCAAGATCAGTAGACTGTTTTGCATGAGAGAAGGTGCAAACATAATAACTAGGATGATTCCAGAACCAAAATGCTATTATACTTATTGTGAAAGACCGACCAGTCTCATCTTAATCTTTTACCAAAGAAATCAACCAACTTTAAAATACTGGAACCATTTGGTTGGACAGCAATGGAGAAAATAAGTTCACATGGTGGGAGGAGGAAGGAAGGAAATAGGATGAGGGTGGGGTGGAAATTGGGAAGATAGAAGTTGTAAAGAGGTAACATAAATCATGATGAGACAGAATTGTAAAATTATCAATGTGACATGACTCTATATGACACGGTCAGTAGTTTCTTCAAAAAGAATATTATAGTAGTGACAAGACACAAGGTGACATCACTCATGAAATTGACCATAACTCATGACATATTTTACTTGCTCACTCATGCAGAATAATGGAAGAATGCAGTTATATCTGGCAATACATCATATTGGCAAAATTATATTACACATCACACAACGTTTTTAAATTGTGCTTAATAACTAAAGTGTGAAAGGAATGCTATGTATAGGATGTTATTGTAACCTCATGATATAATAGATATTTTTCAGTGTAAAATTACCTGCTTGCCACTACTTGTAGATTATGTACTATACAAGTGCACAGAGATAACACCGGTGGCAAGAACAGGAAGGCAGATTACTATCTAAATGGAGTCAAGTTAGGAAAAGGGGAAGTACAATGAGATCTAGGTGTTCTTGTACATCAGTCAATGAAAGTAAGCATGCAGGTACAGCAGGCAGTGAAGAAAGCTAATGGCATGCTGGCTTTTATAACAAGAGGAATTGAGTATAGGAGTAAAGAGGTCCTTCTGCAGCTGTATAGGGCCCTGGTGAGACCCCACCTGGAGTATTGTGTGCAGTTTTGGTCTCCAAATTTGAGGAAGGACATTCTTGCTATTGAGGGAGTGCAGCGTAGGTTCACAAGGTTAATTCCCGGAATGGCGGGACTGTCATATGTTGAAAGATTGGAGTGACTGGGCTTGTATACACTGGAATTTAGAAGGATGAGAGGGGATCTGATTGAAACATATAAGATTATTAAGGGATTGGACACATTGGAGGCAGGAAGCATGTTCCCACTGATGGGTGAGTCCAGAACTAGAGGCCACAGTTTAAGAATAAGGGGTAGGCCATTTAGAACAGGGATGCGGAAAAACTTTTTCACCCAGAGAGTGGTGGATATGTGGAATGCTCTGCCCCAGAAGGCAGTGGAGGCCAAGTCTCTGGATGCATTCAAGAGAGAGTTAGATAGAGTTCTTATAGATAACGGGGTCAAAGGATATGGGGAGAGGGCAGGAACGGGGTACTGATTGTGTATGATCAGCCATGATCACAGTGAATGGCGGTGCTGGCTAGAAGGGCCGAATGGCCTACTCCTGCACCTACTATCTATTGTCTATTGTTAATTTATGCATTTTACAAATAATTTTCACATTGTCATGAATTTATCATTGATGTTGTACACTTGAAGATTAGAAACTCCCACTGAAAAAGGTCCAAATGTTCTTTTCTCTGTATATCACACATCATTAATAGGTGGCTTAACACAGATTCACAGATATCATTAAGATGCTAAGACAAAATCAGAAGTAAAGTTTATTGTGAAATTTATTTGACTGCAGTACATCGCAATACATAATAAAAAAACTATAAATTACGTAGTGCAAAAAGAGCAAATAAAGAAAAAAAAGTGATGTGGGTTACATGGGTTTATTGTCCATTTAGAAATCTAATGGCAGAAGGTAGCTGATAGCTGTTCCTAAAATATTGAGTGTGTGCCTTTAGGCTCCTGTACTTCCTCCTTGATGGTAACAATGAGAAGAGGGCATGTCCTGGGTGATGGGGGTCCTTAATGATGGACACAGCCTTTCAGTGTAGCTTAGATTTATTTTCCATTTTTTTTGGTTTTTAAACCAGTTGATCAAATACATGTAATCCGACAGTTCTAATTAGTTTGTTCACCCTATGGTCAGCTGTGAAACAAAATCCTCTTTACCGAACAAAGTACAAACCTTACTGAACGGTGAGTTCAAAGCGTTCTGTAGTCTCTGGGGCAGCTCCTGTTATCTATCTGCCCCAACAGTCAACAACAAATGTACAAATTCTCACAAGCTTTTAAAAACAATAAACACACTTAAATATTTCAGAATACCAAGATTGTAATTTACTCATAATTAACACAACTGAACTATAAGTTAAAAATAAATCTGAAATATTTTTAATATTTAATCAGAAGGAACTACAATCCATATACATAAAGAAGAACTTACAGCTAGAGAACGTGGAAAGCGTTAAAACTTAGGACACTATTAAAACACAGATCCCAGCATTCTCCATATGGCATTGTAAAACTAGTTCATAAATACCATAAGCTTACATAAATTTAACATTTCCCCCATTTGATTCTAGGAAGCTGCAAAACAGAGCTTGTAGAAGAATCTGAATAACTGCCAGCAGCTTAAGAGTCTTTGATCATTACTGCATCTATAAAATCTGGGGCATTATATATCATTACTCAGGACTGCATCTGTAAGGATTTAGATAATAAAACCCTACATTCTCATATGACCTTTTACAATCGCAGGAAGATTCCAATTTTTCTACGGGCATTAAGTTTTTTTTTAATATACACACGGATTACATACAAAAACAATACAGTAGAAATCCATAGAACATTAGCTGATTAACATGTTGCCAGTTGATCACTTGAAAGAAGTGGGGTATTTTTGTGATTTTGTTTTACTCGTTATGTAATCATAGTCATAAGAATGGATACAGGCCCTTCGGCCCAAAAAGTGTGTACCGACCGCACATTTAATTCAAATTTGGCCCATATGCCGCCAAGCCCCACCTCTCTATATAGCTTCAAAAATTGTACTATAAACATGCCCAGGTCATGTTATTCCACTGTACCTATTATATGTGATTTATTCAGGCACAAATTAAAAGCACCATTTCAAAAATGTTGCGTGTTTACAGTTCCTACAGCTTATTTATATTCTAGAAAATTACAATTCCCGCTTTCACCGCCCCAAATGACCACCTCTTCGTCCCGCGTGATCTACAAGGGCAGGAGGAGTCACTCAGCCGGACGCAGTACGCGTTGTCCGGCGTCAGTCAGCGAGCATTGCGACCCGGCGAAAGCGATGGAGTTTTCAGCGCCCATCCAAATTAGGAATAGAATGCACGTCACTCGGGGAAAAAAAATCTAATCTTCTTCATTAACTGACACGAGTTTTTTTTTTAAATGACAAAAAATACGTTAGCGGGGCTGCAGCAACCTAACATTGCATCGATTATTTACGGAAACCACTTTAATTGGGGGGTGGCAGGTTCGGTCGCGCCAACTCCGATCGCATTTCAATCAGAAATGTAGCGGGGCTGACACCTTGCAGCAAAACTGGAGCAGTCGATGTGCCAAACATGCTTTTTGCAGCTTCAAGTTAGTTGTAATCGTGCCTCTTAAAGACTGCAGTGGGTTCAGTCTTACATAAGAATCTTACAGCACATTCGGCCTGCTGGTGTCTGCTTACACCTGAAGTACTCTGTAACATTGAGCGAGCAAGGCTACCAGGAGGGAGACCGCTCTGTGACAGAACTCCCCGCTACTGAAAGCTGCAAGACGAAGTACAAACACGTGATTTAAAGAGGAGCAGTTGAAGTTGTCGAGTGCGTTGCGCAGACCCGAAGGGAAACAGAAGTACATGCTTCATTTCTAATACTGTAATATCTATTTCCGCCGAGTGGAAAGCGCAAATCCGTCTAATACGATATAACTGACTGCTTTAGAGGAAAACAAATTCTTATCTGATTACAAGCATGGAACCCAAACCTGTGACGCTGGTCAAAATCTATTCCACCAATTGTGACAGGCTGACCTAACGGAGAGGTCTGACACTCAAGCAAGCATCTTGTCCAAAAAAAATAACATTGTAAGTAAGATATCAAGTGTTCACTAATTTTATTAATCACGAGGCGTTACAATCTTGCTTTGTTGCATGTTTCACAAAATACAAACATATAAATTACCGATTTAAGTAGTAAAAGCATTACATAAATGAAATTTGGCAAGAGCCGAGCTATTAAATCGCTAACGTTTGGAACATCTGTAGTGCAATCCAACAAGGTATAGAAAGGAATTTTACTGAAAAATTGCATCTTGCATTTTAATAATTCTCAAAGCAGAATAGAAAACAACAGTTAAATTGCAGTTGAGCTGCGTTTATATCCTCATCACAACTTCACTGGTGTCCAATAAAGGAATGGGCCGTTCCCTTTCCAACACTGCGTTCTCCGTGACTTGGGCAGAGGCAAGATTCCGCGAACAGCCTTTTATCAACCACCACCAAACATCCAAGCACAGAGCAACATCTCTCATCAGTATTTATTCCTGGTTTGTGCCCATCGACGCGTAAAGGTTTCTCCTTTGAAAATAGATTTTTTTTTTTACAAAATACAGCTTTTTAAAACTTCATTATGAAGCACAGTACTTTTAAGGGGCGGTTCGGTGCCCCGGCGATCAGTGGGCGGAATCCGAGTCGCTCGAGTCCAAGCTATACCTCAGCTTTGAGTTGCTTAAAGTTGCCTTCTGGGCACGGGAGTTCTGCGCGCTCCTCCGGAGACACTCAAGCGACTGCAGGAACGACTTCTTGGCTTTCTCCTCCTCCAGGGCCGAGACCCCTTCCTCCTCCACCTCCTGGATTTCATCGAAGGTGACCGGCTGCGTTTTGAACCTGGCTTCCCGGGGTCTCCTCTGCTTCAGCTTGGATTTCTGCAGCTGACGCCGCAGCGACTGTGGGAATTCCTCCGTTATCCCGGCGTAGCTAGGCATCACCGCCTGGTAACTGGTGCTGATTCCCACCACCTCGCCCTGCTTGCCCGCCGCCATCCGCTTCACAGCACCGGCCTTCGATCTAGACCGTCTTCACTCTCGGCGAGTTGCCGCAACTTTGACTCAGTGGGCACTGGAGACACCATTTATACAGACTTCGACCCACGTGTGCGCAGACTCTGATGACAACAGTTGCCTTTTAAAGCGATCCTGTCGTTCCCGTACACCGTGGGGGTTTTTTTTTTGGCTGACGTACTGGAAGTGAAATGATTTTATTAATCCATTGCCTGCTTATTTCCGGATGCACCTTTTCCGAGTCTTTCCCGCTTTCCCTGGAATGGGATTGTTGTAATACTGAATAGAGCTGCAGAAAGCGGCTTATGAAAGATAGCCTGCTTGCAAGAGTGGCGCACAAGCTTCATTAAATGTATTAAAGGTGTTGCTAGACAGTACGGGGCTGTAATAGTAACCATTGTAAGAGGCATGCTGAAGACGATCAAGTTGGAGACATCTCCTCACCTTCCAGAATGCGTTGTTCTGTTCGGGTTTCGGCTTCCTGTAGTTTTACTGGGAGGGGATTTCGTGGATGGTTTGACCAGAAGTAGTAGGTAGTGATTTGGAGCAACCCCGGTAAAGGGACTTATTGTTTATCGTATACAGGCCGTCCCCAGGTTACAAATGCCTGATTTATGGACCCCCCCCCCCCCATACAAACGAGCTCCCATAATATAATTAAATTCGAAAGTCCAACGTAGGTATACAGGCTCCTCCCAACAAACTAGTTTCCTCTTTCTTTCATCAGCAATTGTTCTTCATCACCTTGAGTGCTTTTGATGCCATATGGTTACCTATTCGAATAAGCTTCGTGTACTCTCCGACAGAGTCGGTGCGCGGGTGGACCGTTGGTTATCTGACGACGTCCACCGCACTTCGACAAGTTCAAAGAGTGTCTGTCTTAGAATGACAGTTTTTTTGACCAATAATTAAAAATATATTCGGTTGTTCTAAAAAATCTAATGCATTTCAGAATCAGGATCAGAATCGCGTTTAGTATCACTGGCATACGGCGTGAAATTTGCTGTTTTGCGGTAGCAGGGCATTGCAGTATATAATAAAAGCTATAAATTATAGTAAAATATAGAGAGTTAAATAAGTAGCGCAAAAAGGGAGAAAACAATCGTACGGTTGTGGCAATGAGTTCGACGTCCATTCAGAAATCTGACGGCAGAGGGGAAGAAATTATTCCTGAATCGTTGAGTGTGCTCCTGTACCTCCTTCCTGATGGCAGCAATGAGAAGAGGGCATGCCCTGGGTGAAGGGGGACTGATCTTCTCCTTTAGACAGAAAAGCTGATCGTTGACTTCAGGAAGGGGAAGGAGGGTGAACATGCTCAGATTGACATTGGAAGGATGGGCGGTGGGGAGAGCCCCTGGCTTTAACTTACTGGCGTTAGCACATTGTATGACCTGTTCTAGCACTTAGGTACAATAATAGAGAAGAGGTTCCTGGAGAGGTTAAGGAGGTTCGGCTTGCCATCAAACACTCTCACAAACTTCTACAGTTGAAAGTATCCCGACCGGTTGCATCACGGTCTGGGATGGCACTTCAAATGCGCAGGAACGCAGGAAGCCGCTCAGAGTCGTGGATCTACTTCACTCATCACATGAGGCGCTCTTCAAGAAGGTAACATCTATCATCAGAGATCCCCACCATCCGAGCCGAGCCATCATCTTGAAGCTACCATCGTGCATGGCATATATCAGCCTGAGGTCCACCACCAACAGGTCCTAGAGCAGCTGCTTCCCTTCAAACATTAAGTACTTGAATCACCGGACAAACCCCTAATCACTGCAGTTGAGCAACACCAGGACCACGCTGCACTGAAATGAACTTTTCGAAAATGGATTTTTGTTGTAAATTGCGTTTTCCTGTGGAAAACGTGAAAAAATTATGACACATTTATGTTTATCTTACGAACGCTGCTTATATGCTGTGACGTGCCTGTAATGCTGCAAGAAAGCTTTTCATTCCACCACACATGTACTTGTGCAAACGACAATAAATTCGACTTTGATTTTGCAACTGCATTGGCTTTACATAAAGTATTCTTACGAAATTACCAGGTCAATGAATTTTGAGTGCTCACTTTTAATTCCCTAACGATTTAGTCAGCAATGGCTGGGGCAAAAGAGGGTAAATGTTTCATAGAACATAGTTTCTGTATACTTTACCCTTTTACCCTGTAAATTAGTAAGCTGGTCTTGTTTCTTCAGCATTTTATGTTTGTAAGCTGGTCGTGAAATTCATTCTCATATTTGACAAATGCCATAGAGATATGAACAAAGGGAATTTCTTCTGGGAGTTCACACATCTCTGTTATGCCTAGCTGCAGATTTCTTCCAATATGATTCATATTTTTAAAGGGGATCCCCTGTCCCTATAGACTATTCAACAAATAGGTAGTTGTTGCCTGACCTGCTGAGTTCCACCAGCTTTTTGTGTGTGTTGATTTAGACAATTCATTAGTGTTTTTTTTTCTTAAGTCTCTAGCTGGAGAATCATCCAGATGTAAATGGAAGTCTACACTCCACTCCTACCGGAGACGACCATATTTTAGATGATACCAAGACACAACCCTCCGCACCATCTTCTAAAAGTGGTGCCCCAAGAAAGTGGCATCCTTAACATCTAGGACATACTCAATACTTCCATCGGGAAGTAGGTGCAGGAACCTGAAGATGCATACGCAACATTTTAGGAGCAGCTTCATCCTCTCTGCCATTAGATTCTTGATTGGTCCATGAATCCATGAACTCACTATCTGTCTTTTGAACTAATTATTTATTTTTTGTAACTGAAAGTAGTTTTTATGTCTCTCACTGGACAGCTGCCACAAAACAACAAATTTCATGACATATGTTAGTGATACTAAAGCTGATTTTGGTCCTAATGGGGCAAATGCCAAAGCTCAGGGCTCTTGCTTATCAGGACATTTTTGACAGTGCATTGTACTTATGGTTAAAGGAGGAGCAAGAGAATTGGCAGAATAGCAGATGCGTGATAGCAGCTCAGCAATATGACATTAGTCAATTAACTATTTTAATTATAACTGCAGCTTTGCCATTCTGGGTTGTATCTTTGTCATCATGTTTCCTGTGAATTTCTACTTTGTTTTCAAAGCATACGGGTATGGCAATCTGAAGTAGCAATTTTTATAAAGCTAGTCTTCCATTCATTTCACCATCTGGCTCTTCAGAATCTTTATGCTTTGGGTCTGCGCATCACCAGGTGATGGTTCCAGTTTCCTTCTGCATTTGGCCTTAGGTGCGATCATTGTGATGGTGGATTCATTCCAGACAAAGAATGATCTTCTTATCTTTCGGACTGCAGTAATCGTCACTTCTTAGTACTTTGCTCACCAAATCGATTTTCTTTCATAGCTTTAGTATCATTGTTTGCTCCTTTTAACACATCCATGTTTATTGCACTGGCTTCTTCCCACCATTATTTATTGCCACACATCAGACTGAGTTTCTGGAAGGTATGATGGTGGCACAGCTTAAGAATCATGAGTCCATGTAATAGCTTAAGTAAAGAAAGGACCAAACCAACTCACAAACTACCCATAAACTCACTCCTGCTCGGAAGAGTTTGCAGTTCCCTCACGAGTATCAAGAGTCAAATCAGAATCCACCAAATCAGAGTGAAAGCAAGCCAGCCCCAATTCTATGGGAAGAAGAAACACCTGCTTTTACAAACCAGTGCTCTTTGCTCTTCACTGCAGGCTTTTGGCTCCTGTAGGAACTTAAAGGAGTGCAGAAAGCAGCAGAGTAAGCTGAGATGAAGGGAATGTCATAATATTAAGCAGCTTTAGGAAAACATATACAATTAGTGAGTATTTTAAATATAATAGCCAATTCATCCTTACTTTAATCCCCTGTACTTGTATCATGAATTGGCTAATTAATTCAACATCAGTTATTTGCTTAGGAAATATTAGCTAGGATAGGTTTCTTTTTCTCTGAATTATATAATAACCATCATTTTATATTTGACATTGTTTACGTGAGTATGAAAAACATTCGATCTTTAAACTGGTATTGCTCCAAGGTCTCGCTGACAGTAATCAGATGGCTTCAATAAAACTTACAGCAGCTTAGATCAGATCCTGTTTATAACTCCCAATGAACACCAAATTTTCTCATATGATCTCCGTTTACAAAGGAGATGTTAAAATCAGCAAGATTATCACACTATCAGTTTCATTATAAAGAACATGCTTTGAAAGGTAGACTTTAGATCATAATAGGGAGATTTCAGACAATAATAGCTCAGACTTTCAACAAAAAAGCAAAACATTGGAATAAATACCTATAAAAATCCCCAGGCTATCCATATGTGTCTGTATTTTATTTTCATATTATTTTTGGTTATTGATGTTAACAGGGATATTCTTTTGAGGTAGTAATAATTAATTATAAACTAGAGAAAGGAAAATACATGAATTAATTCAGCCCTGTGTCAGTGGAGAGGAATGTGTATTTCATTGGCAGTGGTGTTCTAGATGTGTCAGCTTGGTAAACCTATCTCTTCTCTCACAGAAGTATCACTTTACCAAAGGAAATCACCCTAATTACAGTAATAATGTCAGCTTCTAAAATTAATACTCTTACAAGAAGGCACCCTGGAGGGGTTTTCTTGTTTACTGTCATCACTGACCCAATACCCATAAATAAATGGAACATTAAAACCTGGTCAACAAAAGAAAAATGTAACAACAAAAATACTAGTTTGCTCCCATTCAGGCCAAGATAAAAACTGGGGCCTGGCTGATTGTAATCAGATGGCTTCAGTGAGCTTCAATGGTTTGAAATAGATATATTTTTATTCTTGATCTAAAATGATTCCTCTAGATTATGCTATGAACAAATATTTGTTCATATGCCAACTAGTGGAGTGGTGCTGCAGCAACAACCTGGCACTCAACATCAGTAAGACGAAAGAGCTGATTGTGGACTTCAGGAAGGGTAAGACAAAGGAACACATATCAATCCCCATAGAGGGATCAGAGTGGAGAGAGTGAGCAGCTTCAAGTTCTTGGGTGTCTCTGAGGATCTAACCTGGTCCCAACATATCAATGCAGTTATAAAGAAGGCAAGACAGTGGCTATACTTCATTAGGAGTTTGTATTTGTTGACATGCCAAATCTCTTCAATCAAAAATTTCTATAGATGTACGATGGAGAGCATTCTGACAGGCTGCATCACTGTCTGGTATGGGAGGGCTGCTACACAGGACTGAAAGAAGCTGCAGAGGGTTGTAAATTTAGTCAGCTGCATCTTGGGTACTAGCCTACAACATACCCTGGACATCTTCAGGGAGCAGTGTCTCAAAAAGGTAGCATGCATTATTAAGGACCTCCACCATCCAGGACATTCCCTTTTCTCACTGTTACCATCAGGTAGGAGGTACAGAAGCCTGAAGGCACGTAATCAGCGATTCAGGAACAGCTTCTTCCCCTCTGCCATCCGATTCCTGTATGGACATTGAACTCTTGGACACTACCTCACTTTTTTTAATATACAGTATTTCTGTTTTCTGCACGTTTTAAAAAATCTATTCAATATATGTATTACTGTAATTGATTTACTTATTTATTTATTATTTATTTTATTTTCTTCTATATTATGTATTGCATTGAACTGCTGCTGCTAAGTTAACAAATTTCATGTTACCTGCCGTGATAATAACCCTGATTCTGATTTGTTGTTTGTCAGTCATTAATAGTGTTTCATAAATTCTAATGTATTTATTTTCCTGTAAATGCCAGCAAGAAAATGAGTCTCAAGATAAGATATACGTACTTAGATAATAAATTTTACTTTGTCTTTGACTTTTGTACTTTGACTTCAAAATAACTGCAACAAATAGATTCCATTACTTACAAACAAAATCTTTTAACAGCACAAGTTCAATAAGAATTTTAAAAGTGAACATATTCTACATATAAGGTCACTTGGATCTTCTTTTTGTAGCATAGTGTTTACTGTTCATATTTTTCCAAGCTGTAAAATAAAATTGTATTATCTTTTTTCAGTTATGTTTTTGCCCCACACCTGCTTTTGAAAAGAGCTCCACCTATTGTTCAAGAGAAAGAATCCATCTTTTCTGAGGGTATGAATGCTCTGTCCCAGTCTTCCAGTATGTCTCTGTTGAACACTCTAAGTCAGGGGTTCCCAACTTGAGGTCCACGGACCCCTTGCTTGATGGTATTGATCCACAGCATAAAAAAAGTTGAGAAAATATGCTCGAAGTGATTACAAGCTGTATTTCTCCTTTTCGGCATCTGACACACTTGAAAGCACCTGATGCTGCAGCATTTATATACGAAATACAACACAGATGGATAAACAAATTAATACAACAGAGAGAAATAGAGCAGTAATAATTGGATGCTGTAATAAAAACAAAGTACTGGGGATACAGCAGGTCAGACAGCATCTGTGAAGAGAGAAGCAGAGTTAATGCTTTTTGTGCATAAGGCTGTCAGGCAGAGAAATAATTGCTATTGATAATTGCTTAGATATATGGAACCCAGTAAGGGTATTCATAGCATCATATAGCATGGCGCTATGGCTGATTTATTATCCTTCTCAAATTTTTTCTCTTGCCTTCTCCACATCTTTAACAGCCTGACTAAACAACAACAAACCTATCAAACTCTGCTTTAAATATACTCAATGACTTGGCCTCTACAGCCATCTGTGGCAATGGACATCTCTCTTGCTAAAGAAATTCCTTCTCACCTTTATTCTAAATGGATATCCTCTGTTCTGAAGCTCTGGTTCTGAAACTCACCCACTATAGGAGACATCCTTTCCACATGCACTCTGTCTAGCCCATTCAATATTTGAAAGGCTTCATTACACAACACCCAATCCGGAATTGCCTTTTCCAGGTGGGCCCAAGCACAAGCTGCTCCAAAAAGCCATCTCATTGGCTTTCTACAAATTCCTTCTCTTGGGATCCAGCAGCAACCTGATTTTCCAAGTCTACCTGCATATTGAAATCCCCAATGGCTATCATAACATTGCCCTTATTACATGCCTTTTCTATCTCCTGTTGTAATTTACATCCCGCATCCTTTTTATTGTTCAGACGCCCGTACCGTATATAACTTCTATATGGGTTTTTTTGCCTTTTCAGTTTCTTAACTCTACCCACAAAGATTCTACATCTTCTGATCCTATGTCACCTGTTTCTAAGGATTTGAATTTGTTTTTGACCAACATAGCCACACCAACCCCTCAGCCTACCTGCCTGTCCTTTCAATACAAGGTGTATCCTTGGATGTTAAGCTCTCAACTATGATCTTCTTTGTGATGCCCACAACGTCATACCAGCCAGTCTCTAACTGTGCTACAAGATCATCTGCCTTATTACATATACTTCGTGCATTCAAATATAACACTTTCAGTCCTGTATTCGTCACCTTTTTTGAATTTCCCCACATGTTACACCAACTAATCCCATTAACTACACATCTGCTTGTTTTTTCTCACAGTCTCACTGCACACAGCATTACTAATTGCCCCATCCTCAGCACTATCACTCCGGTTCCCATCCCCCTGCCAGATTAGCTTAAACCCTCCCTAACAGCTCTAAGAAACCTGCCGCAAGTATATTGGTTCCCCTTGGGCTCAGGTGTAACCCCTCCTTTTTGGTGCAGGTCATACATTCCCCAGCAGAGCTCACGATGATCCAGAAACCTGAAACCCTGTCTCCTGCACCTCTCTCTCAGCCACTCATTTTTCTGCCCTGATTAGCAGGTGGCAATCCAGAGATTACCACCTTGGAGGTCCTGCTCGCCAGCCTCTTCCCTAACTCCTGTATTTACCGTGCAGGACCTCTTCCCCCTTTCTACCTGTATTATTGTTGCCAATGTGCACCAAGATCTCTGGCTGCTCACCCTCCCTCTTGAGAATCTCCTGAAGACATTTTGAGATATCCTGGGCCCGAGCACCTGGGAGGTGACACACCATAATGGCTTCCCTTTCACGGCCACAGAACTTGCTGTCCATCCTGCTCACTATTGAGTCTCCTATCACTATCGCTCTGCTGATCCTCAGAGCCGGCCACAGTGCTACACAGAGAAGGAGGGATGTGAGAAGTGGTCATGTCAGTGAGATCAGAAAAAGTACATTAATTTTGTTTAACTTATATATTTAGTGATTACATCCAAACATTTTGCACTCGTGAATATTTTGAAAATTATTGTATCAGAAATCCAAAATGTAAATTTTCTTAATTGCATGCATGGAACAACTTTAACACCTTGAAAATAATGTTTAGTTTTATTCAAAAAAGCATCTTTGTCATATATTTTCTTTTGCTCTGGTCATAATGACATAAACCACTAGCAATAAATAACATTTAGATAACATGTTGGCTTAAAAGTAGGTGGATTGATCGGCCGCTAAACCAGCAATTTCCATATAAAGACATAATTTGTTGCACTGCAGATAACCGTGATGTTAGGAGCTCTCACGATGCCTTTAATTAAAATAGCTTGATACTTTTAATAAAGCTGAGACTGAGGTGACAATAAGCTGAGAATGAAGCAGCACGAGCGTGCTTGAGTCAGGTCGCCACAGCTCAGTAAGCCTTTTAAAGTGCATAGCCAAGCAATGGATGACTGCTTGTTATATCACATGATAACAATTTGATGACAATCGCCAGCTGTTGCAACATTTTTTAATGTGGAAATTGAACAATGATGCAATCGTAAAATAAATACAGTCCTCAATACTCTAGCCAATTAAAGATAAATGCATTTAAATTCTGCTTTGAATCAGCTAGTCATGAGAGGGAGCATTGTCAAGGTTCACCAGATTGATTCCGTGATGCTGTGTCTGTCATGTGAAAGCACGTTAAGCAGGCTGGCCCTGCATATTTATAAAATGAGATGCAATGTCATTGAAAAGTACATTCTGAATGAACTTTGTAGAGCAATTTCTCTTGATTTTAATGTCTAAAACCAGGAACCGCAATCTTAGGCTATACAGAGCTATTCAGAATGGAGATGAAAAGAAACTTCTTCACCAAGGGGTAAAGAATCTTTAGAATTCTCTCCCTAAGAGTATAATGTAGACTCAGTCACAGTGTATGTTTTAGAATTATGTACTGTGCTTGTCTCCTGTACCTAATAAAGTGGTCACTGAGTGCACTTCCATGGTCTTATGCTGCTGTAGATTCTATGGTTGTTTGTTGTCATGTATAATCCAACTCTGATATTTGTCTACTCCAGACAGCCATTAAATAGAGAAAGACCACAGGTGTTGATGAAAGAAGACATCAACTACTCACCCCACCCATAGCTCATTCATTTCAACGTTCAATGTGTTGTGCATTCAGAGATGCTCTTCTACACAGCACTGTTGTGATGCACTGTTACTTAAGTTACTGCCACCTTCCTGTCAGCTTGAACCAGTCCGGCCATTCTCCTGTGACCATTAACAAGGCATTTTTGACCACAGAACTGCCACTTACTGGATGGTTTTTGTTTTCAACACCATCTCTGCAAACTCGAGACTGTTGTGCGTGAAAATCTCAGGAGGTCAGCTGTTGCCGAGATACTGAAACCACTCCGTCTAGCACCAACAATTTTTCTATGGTCAAAGTCACTTAGATCACATTTCTTCTCCATTCTGGTTTGGTCTGAGCAACAACTGAATCTCTTCACCATGTTTGCGAGCTTTTAGCACTGAGTTGCAGCCACCTGATTGGCTGATTAGATATCTGCATTAATAAGTGGTGCTGAAGTAAAAGAGCAACCATGGTTTTATTGAACAGCAGGACAAGTAACAGGAATAAAAGGTGGATATTTAATGCTTCTGTTTCTTTTTTTTGTAAGTTCAGGCAATGCATAAAGCTCCTAACATAATAAATCCTTTGGAAAGTGTGCATTTGAAATGTTTAATATCAAACAAATTCTGCCAGGGCTCCCTAGTGTGCAGGAAATCTGTTCACTAGTTGACTACCTGAGTTAATACACTATTTCATTTCTCATTGGCTAAATTTAGCCAGTTATATTCTTCAAGTTAGGAATATCACCAGAAAAATAATTAAATATTAAAACAACCCCCTGCACACGACTACATGAATGGGAAGACAGCTGCAGTAACATTCTAATTTCAACTGTAGTTTGAAGTACTGCAGTAAGAAGTTAAAGCCAGAAATGAAAATGCTTTTACTTATTTGTAACATAGAGGTTAAGCAGCACAACCACCTTTTAAAAAGCAAACCACCATAAAAACTATTTACAATTAATTTCTCACTATCTTTCAGTGTACATTGAGCTTGAGAATATGAGATAGATAAATCAATGGGAAATATATAATAATCGACCAAGTATTGCTTTGTTTCAATTTCATGGCCAGCACAGCTGTGTAGTGGTTTGCATACGGCAATTACAGCACCAGCGACACAGGATCAATTCCTCTCCTTGTGTAAGGAGTTTGTACGTTCTCCCCGTGACAGTGTGGGGTTTCTCCAGGTGCTCTGGTTTCCTCCCATATTCCGAAGATGTACGGGTTGGTAGGTTAATTGGTCAGGGGTAAAATTGTGTGGTGTGGGCTTTTTGGGCCAGAAGTGCCTGTTACTGTGCTGTATCTAAATAAATTTAAAAAGCTAACTCAAACTGTTAGTCTCATCATCCTTTCAAATTCTAAAATTAAAATATTTCAGTACCAATTTTTTTTTACTTAAGAACATGAAAAATAGAAGTAGGAATAAACCAAACTAGCCCCTTGCGTGGACACTGTCGTTCATTAGACCATGGCTAATCTTTTATTTCAGTGCTCCCTTTCTGCACTAATTGTACATCACTTGATTTGTTTAACATTTAAAAAAATCTCTGAATATTCCCAGTGACTGAGCCTCCAGTCCTCAGCACTACATCTCTACCAGGAAATTTCTTCCTCTCTGTACTAAGTGGCTGACCATTTATTTTGAGAATGGGACACTGGTGCTAGATCCCCAATGACAAGAATCATCACTCCACGTGCACTCCATCAAGTCCCTAAAGATATTTTTTATGTTTGAATAAGGTCACCTTCCATTCTCAATCAACATGGGTGCACCTCACAGCTCTACACTCTCTATACTCCTAACTGCACGGCTAGGCACAGCTCAAATGCTGTCTAAAATTCATCAATGACACAACTATTTTTGGCAGAATCTTAAATGGTGATGATGAGGCATGCAGGAGTGAGACAGATTGCTTGGTTGAGTGGGGTCATTCAGCAACCTTACACTTAACATCAGTACAACCAAGGAATTGATTATGGTCTTCAGCAAGGGGAAGTCAGTAGAACACACACCCATCCTCATTGAGGGGAAAGGACGAACAACTTCTAGCTCTTGGGTATCAACATCTCTGAAGAGCTATCCTGGGCCCAACAGATTGATGCAATTTCATTTGGAGTTTGAGGAGATTTGGCATGTCATCAAATACTCCTGGTGAAGTTGTACAGATGTATTGTGGAGAGCATTCTGACTGGTTGCATCTCTGCCTGGTATGGAGGTCAATGCACAGGACTGGAAAAAGTTGCCGAGGGTTGACTCTCAGATAAGAACTAACCTTGTTATTCTTATCAACACGTACAAACAAGCTGGAGGAACTCAGCAGGTCGGACAGCATCCGTTGAAACGAGCAGTCAACGTTTCAGGCTGAGACCCTTCGTCAGGACTCAGCCCGAAACGTTGACTGCTCATTTCAACGGATGCTGTCCTACCTGCTGAGTTCATCCAGCTTGTTTGTATGTGTTGATTTGACCACAGCATCTGCAGTGTACTTTGTGTTTACTACTTGTTATTCTTAATAGTCTGGGGAAATGGTTCTGAAGAAGGAACCACTGAAGCTCTAATTAATTATTCTTATTTGCATTTCACCCACAGAAGCCTAACAGCTGCTGCTAGAGGACACCAAGAAGTGTGCTTGCAAAAGAAGGAAATTCCCTATGTTTAAGTGCAGGTAATTAAATGGCACAACCTATTAAGTGAAAATATCATTTCCTAAAATGATCACATTTAAGCTAATGTAAAATCCAAACATTTGCTTCAGTTTTCACTCCTAATTAAACCTTGGAAAAGTGAAGGTTTATGGTCATACTTATTCATTGATTGGATTGCTTAAATCCCTTTCATGGATAAAATTTGGTCTTCATTAAATAATTTTTTTCTAATTTTATAATTCATAAGAAGTCAAATTCAACACAAAATAGTCAAGTTTTAACGGTGCGCAATATTAGGAAAATGGACACTGTGCAGAGTACCGGTAATTGCTTACTCTGCTTCATACTACATAGCTGCCTTTAACTTGTCCCCCCACATGCTAAACATCAGAAATTAAAGTTCAACACCTTTATCTTAGCACATGGTTAAATCACTAAATAAATATTATGTTATTTTGTCTTTTAACTTGCTTTAGTCCCTGATCAAATGTTAATGTTTCTATTTCCTCAAAGAAAGCAGATTTCTAAAAAGGTGAATCTCAACACCACCTCATCTCTTCTGTGATTCTGCAGTTAGCTGCAGGTCACAATGCTGCAACTGGGGGGAGTTTACCACGTCAACCTTTCCAGTAGAAGGGACATCCATGTTCATGCCAAGAACCGAGTGTAGCTGGTAGAGTTAAAATGTCAGCCTCTAAAATTAAGTTTAAAGTTGTTGGGGATGATCCAGCTAACTTAGTCAATCATATGGAGCTACTTATAGTTGTAACATTTCCCCTGTTATATGTTACTAGGACGTTGTAAGTTGGCAGTTTGCTAGTTTCTAACATAGACTGTCACAGATTCTAGATTGAACACTTCAAAATTTAGTTTTTACAAATTAATATTATGCTTATGACCTCAGGTGCCTTCTGGATGGAGTTTGCACATTTTGTCAGTGACTGTGTGAGTGTCTTCTACACGCTCACTTCCTAAAGACGTGCTGGTAGGTTCACTGGGTACTGTAAATTAGCCCATGGTGTGGGCCATAGAAAACAAGAATCAAAGGGGTGATAATGAACATATAGGAAAGAAGTAATTCTAGGGGAAATGGACTAGCGAGATTGCTCTCCTGGAATTCAATGATTCGAAGGCCCAAATGGTCTTCTTCCACATCACAGTTACTATAAGAACTCATTGAAACTTGAAAAATATCAGATTTAAAAGGAAACCTCCAGTTTTCAGGTTAATAGTGCACCATATGTAAACAATAAGAAAAGATAAGATCTTGGGAGCAGTGTTGGCATTCACAGGATTATCATTGTCCATATCTTCCTTTGTAAATAGTACACAATTTAATGCAGCAAATGCATTGCACAAAGTTGCAACGCTGCATTACTCACATAGAACAACCCCTCCCCCCTCCCCTGTTGAATGGGACTTTAAACCAAGGTTCAATTTGTCTGTTTGGGTGACTATAAAAGAACCCTGCATCAAAAAGGTACCTCAAAAAGGAGAGCTGTACATTTTGTCTTGATACCTTGGGCAACATTTATCATTCATTCAGCATCCCCAAATTACAGTAACTGGATGGTTGTATTTTTTTTGCACTATATAATGTACTAATTCAAAGGCTCTGGTGTGACAGGTGGCTTGTAAACTTTTTTTTATTTATAAAAAGCTGCAGGTTTCAAACATGCCAAGCAGCCTGTTGCCAAATTGCCAGGGATTGTTGATAATGTGTCACTCCACTGAAGCAATGTTTTAATTGTTCCTACTGAGAACTTAAACCTGCCAAAAAGGAACTTTGCCTTTTCCTGTTGCAAAAAAAAACTCTTATCAGAATAATTGCACTAAAATCCAGCATTGATAATATTTCTATAGAAAGCATGGAACCACTACTTGATGTCATAAAAATACATCCTAATTTGACAGATAAATTGTTAAAGCTGAGTTGTACGCATATATTTACCAAAAAGTGATTCAAGAATGTTTTAAAGGGAAATATTTATAACATCAATAGTTTTAAGATGGAAACATTTACCTACATCCTCATCACCATTTCGCATCACTGCATTTAAAAAGGCAGTTGTAAGGTACCAACATTTTCAGTTTGAAACCAACTGTAATGATAACACTGAGAGATACCAGCTTGGACTCTCCTAATTTCCATTTCTCATTCCAAGAGAAAATTAGCCTGAGCTCGACGCTCTTCCACAGTGCCACAAATGAGGCTGTGACTTTAGTTGATAACCAATTACAAAGGTTAAGAGCACCCACAAAATGCAGAAAAAAATGTAGGAAAGGTTAAGGGCTGGAGAAAAGGGAATCTGACAGACAAGGAGAGTGAACCATAGGAGAAAGGGAAGGAGGACGCAACCCGGGGAAGTAATAGGCAAATAAGAAGAAGTAAAAGGTCAGAGTGGGCTGTAGAAGGAGGTGGGGGTGGTAATCTGTTTACCGGAAAGAGAAATCAATATTCATGCCATTAGAGTGAAGATGCAATATAAGGTGTTGCTCCTCCACCTTGAAGGTGGCCTCATCTTGGCACAAGAGGATGACATGAACTCACATCAGAACGGGAATGAATTAAAATACCTGGCCACTGGGAAGTCCTGCTTGTGGTGGATGGTGTGGAGGTGCTTTAAAATATTAAATGCTGTCACCATGAAACATTTCATGTTAGAAGAACATTTCATGTTCATAGTTGGCAAACCTTTTATTTCAAAGGGTTATAGAATATTAAAACAAGGAGTTAATGCTGAGCCTTTATAAGACACTAGTCAGGCCGCACTTGGAGTATTGTCAATAGTTTTGGCCCCCGTATCTCAAAATATCTTTTGGAGAGTCCAGAGGAGGTTCATGAGGTTGATTCTGGTAATGAAGGGGTTGGCATATGAGAAGCACTTGCTTTGGGCCTGTACTCACTGGAATTTAGAAGAATGCGGGCGATCTCATTAAAGCCTGCCAAACGTTGAAAGGACTAGATAGGGTGGAAGTGGAGAGGACGTTTCCTTTGGCGGGGGTATCGAGAACTAAAGGGCACAGCCTTAAAACTGAGGGGCAACCTTTTAGAACAGAGGTGAGGATTTTTTTTTAGCCAGAGATTACTGTATCTGTGGAATGCTCTGCCACAGGCTGCAGTGGAGGCCATGTCTGTGGGTATATTTAAGGTGGAAGTTGATCATTTACTCATCGGTCAGGGTATCAAAGGAGGTAGGTGTATGGGGTTGAGTGGGATCCGGGTTCAGCCATGATGGAACGGCAGAGCAGACTCAATGGGCTGAATGGCTAATTCTGCTCCTATGTCTTATGGTCTTATTGCAAAGAATATTCAAAAGGGAAACTAATAGATTTTCTAGGGAAAATTGCAGGCTGAAGGAGATAGCCAAGAATACAACATACTGTAGTATTTGCCAAGATATCCTGAAGATCTTTCTGAAGTGGCAACCTCTACCACCAAAGAACAAATGAGCACGGGAATGCTATTGCAAGTAAGCTCTTTTTCAAATCAAATGTTATACAGACCTGGAAATATATTACCATTACATCATCAGCACAGAGTCCAGACCCTGGAATCTGCTACCCAGTTGCAAGGGGTGGAATTATATTGACCAAGGTGACTCGCCGTTCATAAGATCAATTTGCCACCACTTTCTCAAGGGCAATTGAAATGAAATCATTACTGATGGCATTGCCCACAACACCCACAATCAGGAGAAAGTGAACTAGATTAATAAACTTTGGGTCTGGAGGGACTGCAAGGTCAAAATGCCAAACAACCTCTTTCCTTGTTGAAACAACTTTGCATTCTGTAACTCTATGATAGCCCATCCAGAGATCAAGAAAACTAGGGATGCACACAATACTTAAGCAACAAAACATGTTGAATGGTCATTGGTATGAGTACACAGCAAGTCAATCTTTCTGCAAGGCTAATCCGTAGAGAAACCCGAAACATCAAAGTTGACCATGCATGCCCACTTTTATTAACATTATCTTACTATCCTAATATTCAAATAATCTCTTAAAAAACAAATATAAGAACCATGTTTCTTTTAGATTGTTAAATAGCATAAAAAAACAAATATAGCTTAAACTGACTGTCCTGCAATGATGTGCACTTCTGTGCAAAGCTGACTAATTTATGTTCACTGAAGCAAACTGTAATAAGAAGTAAAATCACACCTTTGATTAAGAATCAATTTATTTAGTGTGTACCTATTTATGTTTCATGATGTCATTAATTCCATCGGTTTCAAAGTGCATTATGTTTAAATGATAACTATTTCTGGACATTTCATATCATACAGAATTAAACGTGCTTTCGAACATGCTTTTAAACTTTTACTGCATAATGTTTTCAGCAAATATTTTACAAAAAAACGCAATCAACTTTTTCATTGTTTAATCTCACCAAAATCCTTCCTCTCATACTTCAGTTCAATTTTTAATTATTCAATGGTGAAACTTAACCTTGGCTTTCAAACATCTAAACCTTCAATAAATATTTTCAGGTTCCAAGCTTTCCATGACACATTTCCGTTCAAGAAACTTTTTCCAGATTTGTACACAATCACAATTTGACATTGTGTTTTTCCCAAAAAACTCAAAATTGACTTAATAACATACTTTAGAAATAAATTTTTGCCACCAATGAAATTATGGATTCATACTTCATTTTTACTAAACTTGCAACAGTGAAACTTCCCAGACATTCTTCTTTATAATACAAGTCCAGTGCCTCAGAATTGTAAACACTCACTGACAAATTCTTAAACACATTTGTATGAAAATTATTAATGTAGTTCCCAAAGTTCCTGCTTTCAAACAAAAACTATCAAAGTTCAATTGAAGACTTCTGCTCTTTCAGTTATTTTTGTACAGCTCCGCATCAAATGCATTTTCACGTCTAACATTATCTTCAGTTTAATCATGCCTCAGGATAAACTGTTCTAAATGTCAGATTTATTCGTGGATTTCTATCATGGTATTCTTTTGGAACTCGATGCTGAAAACAATAGAAAAATGCATTCAAAGATTAATAGTGCAGGTGTCAAGATTCTTTGTTTTCTACATCCTGTTCTAATAGTGACCTCATTCACTCTTTCGAGTTACTATTCAGTCCTCCTGAGGTATTCTCTTTTCTGTGATTTCACTCTCCATCTCAAATCATCATGCCCTTCAATGATTTCTTCTTCCTTCATCTTCTCTCTTAAGTTCTACTTATCAGTAAGTCACTTAGGTTTGCCCTCTCATTCACTTTGTCAAAGCAAAATTTCTATGGCTCTCCCTCAATCTATATTAACAACCTTATTTCTTATATACCCCTCCCCTCCATATTAATAACCCCACGTTTTCTACATCTAGCTTTTGGAGAAAATACTTTTCCTCTTGCTCTTTTCCCATCCCAAGTTATTTATTATTGCTCCAAAATATCTTGGAAATCAAAAATATCTAGACTTTGTCACTTGATTCTGAAAAACAACTTGCATTTTATAAGGGTTGTCAATTAAACCCACAATACCTTTGCAGTTCTGATTTGCTTTTCACTTTCACACTCCCTTCAAAGACTGCCTTCTTCCACTGCAGATATCATAGAGTCATACAGCATAGAGCTATACAGTACAGATACAGGTCTAACAATTCCATGCCAACCACGGTGCCTACCCAGTTTCCTGCGCTCCAATATCCTTCTCCAAGCTTAACCCTTGCACGTACCTTTCAAAGTACTTCTTAAATTTTACTGTTGTACCTGCCTCAAACACTTTGTCTGGCAGTTAGTTTTGTATACTCACTACCCTCTCTGTGAAAAAGTTGCCCCTCAAGTCCCTTTTCAATCTTTTCCTTCTCACCCTAAATCTATGTCCATTAGTTTTGGATTACTGAATCCCTTTCCTTCTCATCCTAAATCCATGCATTATTTCAAAATTTGTTTAATTCTAGATTTTTCCTGAGGAAAACACTAATACCATCCACCTCATCTAGCTCGGTAAAGAATGAGATCAGCATGGACTTGTTGGGTTGAAAGACCTGTGTCTTTGCTGTATTTTTCTATATCATGTCTAGCCAAAAGAAATCTCAAATCCCTTCAGTTCTTTACTCCCCTCCCAGTATATCATCTATTTAGATAGATTAGTAATTTTTTTGGTTATTAACAGAATGAAAGTATCTGGGTCAGCACAGGAAAGTGACAACAAATTTAAAAAACCATTCATGATTTCACTAGATGGCACAGCAGGAATGAGAAGCCATCTTCCTCGGCTCTTTCTTGAACTTTTATTTTGTATCCCTCTAATTCTGGCCTTGTTTGTTGCTTATTAGCTAGTTCCAAGGTAGGAATTTCGCTAAACTCTTGTTTCTCACTCTTACTTCAACACCCTGCTTAAATTCTACTTTTTCTGACAAGCTTTTCATGAACAGCCCTGATGCAGGGTCTCAACTTGAACCACTGACTATGTGTTTGCCTCCACAGATGCTGCTTGAACCATTAAGTTCTTCCAGCAGTTTGTCTTTTGCTCCAGATCCCAACATCAACAGTCTGTTATGTTACTATCCTTATCTCTTTGGGTTGAATCAGATTTTGCCTAATTATGCTTCTCCACAGCATACTGGAACATTTCTCTGTGTTAAAGAAGTTTTATAAATTTTTTTCTGACATGCAATTAAAAATTAATTGTGATTAATATAACAATTTAATGTGCTTAATTTTGGCTTTGAACACAACAGTGTTCTACCCTACAGACTGAGGGTGTAGATTTATGAAGCAGCTGATTTGCTGAGGCCCCAGGGGTAAATGACAGCCAGCTTGCACTTGGCTTCAGGATCTGTGATGCACACTATCGACAGATGCTGCTGCACCACACATTGCCGTCTCCCTGGCAATGCCACACATGTGCAGAAAGCTCAGTCTCGAGTTTTATTTAAGGATGCAGGCAGTTTCAAGGTATTCTCAGAGTAGCAAATGTAGCTGATAGTGCTAAAATATTAACCTAAATAAAATTAGTGCATTAATCATAATGTTTAACTGCAATTAACTGGCAGACCTGATATAAAACAAGTTATTGCTATGAAGATGATTAATCGGAGTTAAGAGATCTCACATTACTTTGTGTGTGCCTGGAATACATAGGGTAGCTGTTAGAGATAGCAATCTAGGGATTTGATCTAATCTACCATTACAGTCAATATATTGGGCTAAGAACTGAGAATATTGGCAAAGTTGTGAGAGGAGAACATTTTGTTGGACACTGGCGTTGTTCAAAACAATAATATTAATGAAAAAGCAGTTCAGAAGAGATTAAGTCAACTGAGAATACTTTGCTGCTATAATAATCAAAAATTTTTTAAAAAGGCTTATTGCCACTTACAAGGTAATTAACTTGCATTAAATCAAACTAAATTATTTTGTTGTTGGAAAACAGAATTTGTTACCAAGTGTGAGTAAAATTACATTGAATAATGATCGAAAAATTGTGGATGGCACACTTCAGGTGCTGGTCACCCTCCACAGCTCAAAGGTGTGCATGGGAAAAGGGAGCTGGATGTCTGCCACAAAGATATAAAAGTACAGTCCAGTAGATGAGGAGATCCCTGAAGAATTGTTCTGCTGTACAGCAAGGAGAAAGATCAAGGCACAGAGAGTTATAGGGTATTCCATAGTCAGGGAAGCAGAGGTAATTATTTACGAAACTGAAGCTCTTTCAGTCTCTTCTATCTACTCTGCTATTCAATAAGATCACAGTTGACCTGTTACCAAAGAACGTATAGTTGCACTAACCATTCATCCCCTGATTCCCTCAAGATCCAAAAGCCTAAAGGAATGCATCTTTGTGATCAGAGATACAACTGCCAAATGGTACCAGGTGTCTGAACTAAAGCCATCGACACTGGCATTCTGACACTATTCTACAGCATTCTTTCTACATTAGCATTCTGAAGTACAGAGTTAACAGTGACTGTTGTGGTCCAAATGGATGCTACAACATAGAGTAAGGGATGAAATCCTGCAGGTAGTTTTAAAGAGTTACTAGATTTTACGCAGGGCCTTAAAGACAGCAATCTCTATCACTCAGTGGTATCTGCCAGCAAGTATAGATATAGAAGGCATATGATAGTATTGAGAAAAGTATTACTGGAGGAATGGCTTTAGATTCCTGGTACATTAAATATACTGTAATTTTGGGGAGCTGAAACTTATGCAGACCAGGTATGCTCCACTTCAATGGAGGTGGGACTAATGTTACTAATGCTGCTGTGTCCAGGTGGGTACATTTATTCAGTGGGAAAAGACAGGCAGGCACCTAGAAATAGCATTGAGATGGAAAACAAAAGACGCACTGAGAGAGATGGACAGCATTCAGGAAAGAAGCAGTACTATCTTACTTCAGAGCAGAACAGGAGACAGTTCAAGACCTATGAACTGAGTTACCAAAATTGGAGAACTGCAGGTGCAATTCGTCATGCGGGACTATGGTGTTGTTGAGACTTGGCTAAAAAAGGCACAGTTGGATACTAAATAATCTTGCATACGTAGAACAGTACAGCCATTTGGCTCATGATGTGCTGATCTTGATGCCAATTTATAATAAATTCCTCTGTCTATCATCAAAACAGCATATTTAAATGTCAAAGCAAACTCTATCAGACTCTAGAGTGGAGTATGTTAGTCTGTTGGAACAGTTTGAGATTAAGGAGGTGGTAATGCTGGGTCTTCTGATGGTCTATATTCCAGAATTTTGAAAGAAGCAAGTGAGAAGATTGCTCAATGGAGTGACGGGTTTATTGATTCTAGACACCTACCACACTGTGTTAAAAAAACCTGCCTCCCCCACGTCGCCTTTAAATACCCCGCTCTAATCTTAAAAGCATGTCCTCTGGTATTTGATATTTCTACCCTGGGGAAAAAAGATTCTGACTGTCAACCCTTATCTATGCCTCTCATTTAAAAAAAATTCAACCTCCAATGCTCTCAGCAGAACAACCCAAATTTGTCCAAACTCTCCCCTGTAATCCAGGCAGTATCCTGGTAAACCTCTTCTGCACTCTTTCCACAATCTCCATGTATTTTTACAGTGACACAACTAGAATTTCATAGAATACTCAGTGTGGTATGACTAAAATTTTATATAGCCTCAGCATGACATCCTTACTCTCATACCCAATGAAAACAAGCATGCCAATGCCTTCTTTACCACTTTACCACTTGCATTGGCACTTTAAGTGAACTATGGACCTGGTCCCTAAGATCCCTCTGTATCACAATGTTATCAAGGGGGTCTAGCATTAACTACATACTTTCGCCTTTCATTTGACCTTTCAAAGGGCAACATTGACCTTACATTTGCCTGGATTAAACTTCAAGTGCCACTTCTCTGCCTATATCTGTAAGGAATCTAAATTCTGCTATATTCTTTAATAGTCCTTTACACAGTCCACAGCTTCACCAATCTTGCTCTGACTCCACAAACTTGCTAATCTATCCACTTACATTTCCATCCAAACCATTGATACATCACAAACAGAGGTCCCAGCACTAATCCTTGTGGAACAGCACTGGTTATGAACTCCTGCTCTGCAGCAAGCCATGCTGACTGCACCTAAGCAGGCTATGCCTTTCAAATGCACATAAATCCTATCCCTCAAGTATTGTCTTCAATATTTTCCCTACTATTGGACTGAGGCTTACTAGCCTATATCTACCTGGATTATCCTTATTTTCTTTCCTGAACAAAGGCACATTTGCTGCTTTCCAGTCCTCCAGGCCCTCACCTATTGCCAGTGTAGAAACAAATATCTTTATCAAAGCCCAGCAATCCCCTCACTTGCTCTTTCAAAATTCTGTAATATATACCATCAGGCCCTGGGGATTTATCCACTTTAATGCTTTTCAGAAGACCCAGCACTACCTCTTCCTTAATCTCAAACTGTTTCAGCACTTTAACATACGCACTCCACTCTGCATTCATTATCTATTTACTAATGGATACAGGGTTTTGTCCTGAAATATTCACTCTATTCTTTTCCACAGATGTTGCCTGACTTGCTGAGTTCTTCCAGCATTTTGTATGTGTTAACCTGGATTTCCAGCATCTGCAGAATCTCTTGTGTAAAACAGTGCCCACCTGCAGAAGGGTCAAAAATCAGTACAGCCTCAGTAGACTAAGCAGTCTCCTTCCATTCAGTTAATTTTGCTGTGACTATTGTAGGCATTGCTTTGCAGGCACTGAAACAATCACGTGCTGAGGAGCAGCAGGAATTCTTTCCTCACTTTCCTTCATCTCGTTCTTTTCTTTAAATGTTGACGTGACCTGCTATTGCCCTTTAAAGATAATGACTGTGTTCTGTTGATGTAAAAAAAGGCAAGGAAAAAAATCCTAAAGGTACATCAGGAAATTGACTCCCTTCTCAGTTATGTTTTGCTTTGTTCTCTCTACATGAGATCTGTTATGCACAAAGTTGATGCCATATTTCATTATTAAAGATGGATCCAGTCATTTGCTCTATACATCCTGAGATCACGTAGGGTGCAAGTGTTTCTGTTTTCTCTTCCAGCAGTACCAACCCTCTGCTGTCCCATTCACCTCAGATAAAAATGAGCCTGCAAAAAATTAGTTTCTGTGAACTGGAACATAGTCAGACTCATGATAAAGAAAGCATATTTATTTAAGAAATATACCTTACAGCTGCACCTGCTGTTTAACTTAAAGTGCCTCACCTGCCAATCCTTCTGGGTGCTCCCTTCCATTAGCAGCAAACACCCATGGCTTAATGGAATACGAATTCTTTCTGCATAGGTATAATCCCCTTTCTCTTCCTGAATAAAAAGACACATGATGAAACAATTTAAGAATGGTATAATTACTCATATTTATCGAGGTTGTGTTACTTCTGAGTGCAGTTCTAGTCACTAGTTCTGGTTGCCTGAAGACTTCCTCACACCCCAGTCAATTAACTTCCTTTCAAATATTGTTCTTTTAAAAACATGAAATGCTCAAAACTGTTCAGAAAAATGAAAATGGACACACATTTATCCCCTTATTCTCCATAATACTTCTGGATAAATAATAAGACCATAAGACATAATTCCTGAGGCATGGAGGATAATTTATTTTGGTAACCTTTGAAAACTTTTAGAGAATCTATTGATGGTGCTATCTGTCCCTGAATCTCCCAGCCTATGGCTAAGTAACTTAGCAAAATTTGAAACCTGTTTTCCCTAATAAGAGGTTATTGTTGAATATTTTGGGCTATTTATTCAAAGAGATATTCTAGAAATATTACTAATATAATAAACTAATTTTAACTATCATAATTCAGCCTTTGACTACCATAATTCAACTAACCTGCCAAAGAAATAATAAGTTTTTAGATCACAATCAGAATCAGAGTCAGGTTTAATATCACTGGCATATGTCATGAAATTTGTTGTTTTGTGGCAGTGGTACATTGCAATACATAATAATAAAAACTATGTATTCCAAAAGTATATATAAAAGAAGAAAATTAAATTAAATAAGTAGTGCAAAAAAGAGAGGGAAAAATACTGTGGGAGTGTTCACGGGTTCATCGACCATTCAGAAATCTGATGATGGAGGGGAAGAAGCTGGTCTAGATACATTGAGTGTGTGTCTTCAGGCTCCTGTAATACCTCCTTGATGGCAGTAATGAGAAAGGACCATGTCCTGGGTGATGGGGGACTGTGTTGATTGAAGCCGCCTTTCTGAGACGACACCTTTTGAAGGTGTCCTGGATGCTGGGGAGGTTAGTGACAATCATGAAGCTGCCTCAGTTTACAACATTATGCAGCTTTTTCCGATCCTGTGCAGTGGTCCCTCCATACCTGATGATGATGCAGGTTTTCATAAATACAACAGCAGAGGTGTTCTAAGTTTAAGTGAAACCATAATAACTCCTGTGCTGTCCACCAAATGCAGAAAACAAAACGCAATAAAAACTTCATATCCTTATGTCATCACGGCTAAAGTAAACCCCAATTCAATGTCGGTGGTTGTGAATTGCGCATGTGTTTTCACCCAGTATCCTACAATGAAACCAGTTAAAATGTTCTCCATGGTGCCTGTAGAAACTTGCAAGTACTTTTGGTGATATACAAATTTTCCTCAAACTTCTAATGAAATATAGCCACTGCTGTGCTTTCTTCGCAATTGTATCAAAACATTGGGCCCAGAGTAGATCCTCAGAGATGTTGACACTCAGGAACTTGAAACTGCTCATCTGTTCCATTTCTGATCTGTCGATGAGGACTGGTGTGTGTTCCCTTGATGTCCCCTTCCTGAAGTCCACAATCAATTCCTTGGTCTTACTGACTCTCAGTGTAAGGTTATTACTGTGACACCACTCAGTCAACTAACCAGCTGATACTACACAACAAGCTGATAATAAGAGGTTCAATTGACTAAGTGTTGTTCAGTTACTTTTGAAAGAAACATTAAGTACACAGTCTAACAGATGTTCATGGATTTTAAATAGTTATTAACTTTGAACTCACTCTGCTAACAATGCAAAAGATTCCTTCAAAAATTAAATAACAACAGTTGCAGGTTACTTCTGATGGAGAAAGAAGTCCGTATTAAATAAAGTTATTCTCTGATACTTAAAATAATTAAAAACAAATAGGTTATTATATCTGTATGTATAGCAGATAATGGATTTCTGAACTTCAATGGCTAAATTTTTTTAAAAATCACATTTGCACATCATATTAAAACAAAACTGCATTTTGACATTTCTCATAATGTCCACTTTGAGCTTACCTCTTCTCACATTGCACTCCAATACAGAAAAATCAATACAAATATTGGAGAGCTAATCAAATCAAAAGCATTTCTGTAGCATGCTTGGCTCTGAGTTTATCTTCTTCTAAGTCTTAAATATTCAGCAACAGTGACCCCTTAACCAAAGAAAATAATCCCTACATCCAACCTCTTAAACTTTAAGATGAACCTTTAGTAGACTTCAAAAACTCTAAGTGAACCTTCTCTGACTCCCTCAGGCAAGTGCATGCTTTTTTCAGCAAAGTGACTGGAATATAGACTATTCCACATGGTATTTCTGCAAATCTCTCACAATTGAAGTAAGATCTACTTATGCCTGTATTCAAATTCTTTCACAATGAAAGCAAACATATCATTTGCCTTCCTAATTGCTAGTTGCACCTGCACATTGGCTTTCAGTCACTTGTTACAAACACAGTGTCTTTGAACATCATTACTCAACACTATTTAAAAAAAACTCAGATTTTATATATGGAATACCAAAATAGATTACCTTAGATTCCTCCACATTACATTTCTTGCTCTCACCCAGTCATTTATGCATACCCCTTTGA
This sequence comes from Hemitrygon akajei, assembly GCF_048418815.1. NCBI lineage: Eukaryota > Metazoa > Chordata > Chondrichthyes > Myliobatiformes > Dasyatidae > Hemitrygon > Hemitrygon akajei. Next base: position 161,668,133 of record NC_133129.1, on the reverse strand, counting down.
AGCTTCTTTACATCATGATTTATTTTGGTAGGTCAAATATGATGGCAGAATATAGCATTAAGGGTAAGACTCTTGGCAGTGTGGAGGATCAGAGGGTTCTCGGGGTCTGAGTCCATAGGACACTCAAAGCTGCTACGCAGGTTGACTCTGTGTTTAAGAAGGCATACGGTGCATTGGCCTTCATCAATCGTGGGATTGAGGTTAAGAGCCAAGAGGTAATGTTGCGGCTATATAGGACCCTGGTCAGACCCCACTTGGAGTACTGTGCTCAATTCTGGTTGCCTCACAACAGGAAGGACGTAGAAACCATAGAAAGGGTGCAGAGGAGGTTTACAAGGATGTCGACTGGATTGGGGAGCATGCCTTATGAGAATAGGTTGAGTGAACTCAGTCTTTTCTCCTTGGAGCGACAGAGTATGAGAGGTGTACAAAGTAATGAGAGGCATTGATGGTGTGGATAGTCAGAGGCTTTTCCCCAGGGCTGAAATGGCTAACACAAGAGGGCACAGTTTTAAGGTGCTTGGAAGTAGGTACAGAGGAGATGTCAGGGGTAAGTTTTTTTACATAGAGAGTGGTGAGTGTGTGGAATGGGCTGCCGGTGGCGGTGGTAGAGGCAGAAATAATAGTAATTTTTAAAAAGACTCCTGGATGGCTACATGGAGCTTAGAAAAATAGAGGGCTATGGGTAAAGCCTAGGTCGTTCTAAGGTAGGGATATGTTTGACACAGTTTTATGGGCTGAAGGGCCTGTATTGTGCTGTAGGCTTTCTATGTTTCTACTTTCCTTTGAAATCACAGTCCATTTAGTTTACCAGCCACAAACTGAGAAGTACGGAACTGAGTCTGCCAGACAATCACTAATGAAGATTATGAATAGATAGGGACCAAGCACTGATGTGTGATGTACTATGTCTCTGCCAGGCAACCTGCGAAAGGTTCATTTATTTTCTCTTTTTGCTTTGTTTAGTATCAATTCTCAATCCATGAGGGCATGCCACCCTCACTTCTGTCTGTTCTAACCTTCTTAATTATTCTCCTATCTGGGACTTTACTGGGTGCCTTTCAAAAATCCAAATACACTACATTCAGTGGTTCCCTTTTAGAACAAGTAGAACAGATGGGTGAAGCACTGATCTAGTTACTGTACAGTACTGTGGTGCTTCACTGCTGGGGAAGAAAACTGCATACCAATGGGGTACAATACTACTGGGAACAATCCTATCACTATTAAACTGTGTATCGAACAAGCAGATTCAAACATCACTGTATAAAGAGTGTGACATTGGTTGTCAGAGGTCCTGCAAGATGGAAAGCTACGCTGGAGATATGGTAAATGGATTGCTGTAGTAGCAAAGATCGAGTTAGTGAATCAGTCAGGCAGCACTGAATGGAGCACCAAAAACATGTGTGTCTTCAAACATGACTAAAATATACTAGGGGGTTAAAATTCATATATTTCACATGACCGGACTTTGTAAAATTTTACACCATAAATCTTACCCTCATCTCTCAGAAGGTGAACTACTGTCAAAGCTTATAATAATCCAGTGAGACACATTATAAGGTGATATGCAATGCAAGCCCTCTCCAGCAGACAATCCAAAACTGCTGACAAATTGCTTTTACTTTTAAGTATGCTTGAAATGGAGGATGATATTAACAATCAAGCAAAAATGGAGAAGTTTATAAGAATGCCAAATATTATTCCCAGGCTGGAATATATACAAAGCAAAACAGACAACTCATTTGCATTGTCACATGAAAGAAAAAGATACCTACAAATACCGAGTACTCAGTCATTCAACAATATGTTTTTGCATATTATTAACATGTTTTTTCTTGAACAAGCAACTGACAGACTAGTGAATATCTTAAGTTAAACCTTGCATAAAAAGTAATTTTGATTACAGCTTGTCTGACATTTTGTGCAGTGATCTGTAGTGTAACCAATCTTCCTCGTACCCTCAGAAAAATGCCACCATTATGAAAATAGATCTAGTGCTTTCCCGGCATATATGACGAATAAACTGACATTTCGATGACAAACTCTGCCATCTTCACCAGAGAAACGCTGGTTATAATCAATACCTGTATCCAGCTGGAAGCCCAAGAAGAGTTTATTTGCCACCATTACGTACATCTAAAGCCAATGGAGGGCAAGCTTTCAGCAAGTTTTAAATGTCAGGCACAGACCATAGCTGATTTTGGATTACTCAGGAGAGAGAAGTCAGTGATATCAGTGATATACAAGGGTATGCTTCTTGCCATGATTTGCTAAAAAAAAATGTTTGCAGTTCCCTCCACCTCTTCTTCAACTTAGGAAATCCTGTACAACAGGCAGTCATGCAAAATTTCCATTTCCTTTCCCATGGATGAATTCAGTGTTCACCTTCTATTTGAACTCAGCCAATGATTACTCAAACCATGTAATGATGCAGTTCACAAAACACCTCTAATTAACAACATTGATGGATATTGCTTTCTCAAATAAAACCACAATGTAATGAATACATCGTAACTTTTGAGCATTCCCAACATCCGATCCATAACTTTTTGCAATTCAGAATTAAACAACCACTGTCTGTATTGAAATTCTTAAGGTGTTACAAATATTAGGTGTAATTAATTTAACCACAGGAAGCAACAAACTCTTTTTTTTAATCTGTAAAAGCTTTTCAGAAATGTCTACATATACAATTGAAACCTGCATTTAAGCAGTTGCCATGGAAACCTTCAGCATCATGTTAGATTTTCCATGTATTGTTAAAGCCACCCACACAATTTTCAGTAGTCCCAGTAGTGCCACTATCATTTAACCAAAGCTACACGTTTACATATTGTTTTAAAAGCAGCTTTGTGAAAAACATAGGAGTTTGAAGCTTTTTCTATTTAGATTTTCAAAGTAGACTGTAGACATAGACATTGTGAATCAATTTAATTTCTTATGAAGAGCAACATGAATCTTGAGATAAATACAAGGACGTACAATGGATGTACAACTCAGAGAACATCATTGCTTTTAGTGAAACTTAAATTGTTAGTTACAAAAAATCTGTCTCAAAAGAAATGTCAAAAATAAGGCTCCTTAGGGAGATGGGGGATGGAATGTGTTTCTGTTACTCAGGCAGTACAGTCACAGTATATGTTAGTCCTAGCATAGAGAGAAATATACCACCTTTGAGATATAAAATAATGTGGAATATTAAATGAGGTAGACTGAGAGAACAATAATAAAAGGAGAATGAAAAAATTAAGAGCCAAATTTGACATTTTATTTGAATGACTGACTAAAATAGAATCAATGTCATTCATTAATTTATTGGACCTCTTAACCGGGCACCCATTGAAATAATGGAAATGAGCAACTTTTGGGTGGCACAGGAGGGTAGTGGTTAGCACAACTGCTTTGCAGCACCAGTGACTCCCAATCATGGACTGATTACTGCCACTGCCTGTAAGGAGTTTGTCCGTTCTCCCTGTGATTGCATGGTTTCCTCCCACATTCCAAAGACTTATGGCTAGAGTTAGGATTAGTAAGTTGTGGGCATACTACATTGGCAGAGAAAGTATGGCAACACTTGAGGGCACCCCCAGTGCCAACCTTGCTGATTTGATGCAAACTACGCATTTCACTACATATTTTAATGTATCTATATGTGACAAATAAAGTAATCTTAAAGCTGATCTTAAAAAATCTTAATCTTAAACAAAGTCTCAGGGGAAATGAATCTCAATGGTTGGTGTCCTTTATCAAAGTACCAACTCAACCTACTGATTTCTACTGATCATTTGGAGCCTTACTCTTTTTCTCTTTGGCCATTCCAATATCTAAATCCAATCACCTTTTTAAGGTTCATAGCAGAGAGAGGTCGCTTCTTGTTTTGTGATTTAAATCTTAAATTTTCCTTATTTTTTTTTAAATGGTGATGGCATGCTGGTAAAATTTTCATGTTCACTCTGCTTATATCTTGATACTGCAATTTTGTGATTCAGTGCATGGCAATGAAGAAATGCATAAGTTGGTTTCAGTGAATCAGCTCTCCACCACAGGCTTCAATGTTTTGGAGCTTTCTTCAATGAAACTGAGGAAACCAGGTGAAGTGAAAGGATTACTGCCATAATATTGCACAATAAATATTTCCAAATATACTTTATCTTGTAGCTTTTCTGTGATCATTACATGTATTCACATTCATTCTTTGGCACCTTGCAATATACTTCAAGATTTTAAGATTGACTGCTCAGCTAGCAAGATGACAGCAGGGATTGCTAACTGCTCTCAGACATGCATTTAACCTCAAAGAAGGAAAAATCAGAGCCAGCGTTCACCAGATTTATGGGCAGCTTTTCTTTCTGAAATAGGTTGTAATCATCATTCTTTTACATTGCATAATCTGAATGAGTTTTCTTCATCCAAATCATTATTAGTTCATCCAAGATGGCAGCACGACGCAGCTTGCAGCGGCCACTCCGGAACTGATTATCTGTTATTTGTGAAGTGGGGTGCCGTGCGCAATCATAATTGATTGAAAACGGACGTGGAAGCACGGAGAAACATCGGGAAATTCCAGGAAGACCTTCTTCGTTGCTGCTGCTGCTGTGAGGTCCGGGACTCTGCTGGGAAGAACAGGCCCCCAGTCCTCGGGGTTGTGTTGCCGATGGCCGTTGGCGGGGCTGTCTTAATATGCTCGGCAGAGGATGGTGCTCGGAGAAGCTGTGCCGGAGGAGACGGTCGTCGGCTCGGAGGTTCGACGGACTCAGGTCGCTTTCAGTGTGTGCTGCATCTGCGAGGCTGGTTTTGACGGAGCTTTCATTGTGTGCTGCGTCTGCGAGGCTGAGTTGGGCGGCGCCTTGGAAGTCCATAGCGGGGGTATTCCCTTCTGCCGCTGGCGTGGGATGGCGAATCTGTCGGGACCCTGGGGACTTGTGGAAACTGTGTGGTGATTTCTTTTGAACTTACAGTCCTTTAACATCTTGGACTATTTTTACTGTGCCCACAGTCTGTTTTTTTATCAATGATGCTATTGTTTGCACTGTTGTAACTATATGTTGTAATTATGTGGTTTTGTGCAGGTCTTGTAGCTTTAGTTTTTGATCCTGTTTTTGTCTGGTGAATTTGGAGCTCCTTTCCAGGGAATGCGCTAGACGGTAGCGTGATATTAATACGCAGCAGCCTCTCCGGACTCTGGATTGGGGATTGCCAAACGTTACGTGGATTTTCTGGTGTAGTCTGTTCTGTCATATGCTTTTGTGATATCATTCTAGGGGAACGTTGTCTCATTTTTTAACTGCATTGCTTTTGTGGTTTCTAAATGACAAACTGAATCTGAATCTGAATGTTACTTGAATTAGAGCAGATAAATGCCTTTTATTTAAGGGTGGCTTTTCCATTTGGCGGTTTTCAAGTTTGGAAAGGCAATGATTTTTGATTTGTTTCTATGACTTTTTATTCAAATACCTAATGTTAGATACTGCTGTCAGCTCTCCTCTGCACCCTTCTCAAAAGAAAAAGGCATGATGCATAAAAGAATGAAATCAAAAGTGAAATAAAAAAGGAAAATGTGAAATAAAAATGAAAAGTAAATTTTAAAGTGTGCACTTGTGTGTATATAGTTTACAGCTATCAACTGAGCAAAAGATCAATGAGATACCACCGACTTACTCCATTATCAGGCTTAGCTTGAACAAGCGTCAGAATGAAGTCCAGCTCCTAAATATAAGGATAAAATACATCAGGATGTAGCCTTAACACTTGAATGAGTGCCAAAGCGTTGCTGTATTGTTTGGTGAGGATACATATTTAATATGTGTGATTTTTAAAAAATGATTGCAAGTTATGTTCAGAGAACAATTTACTGCATCAAAGTTCATAAATGAGTCACACTGTTCAAATACATTTGTTGCCACTTAAAAACTAAATGGATATGCACTGAATCCTAATATTATCAAAACAATCACAGTTCATGGATTCACAGAATTACTAAAGGCATAGCAACATAATAGGCAAGTTAAATCTGCATTTCTGGCCACAAATCACCTTTATGTTTAGTGCAATTTCCACATCTGAAACAATCAAATGATGTAATTTCCCGAGAAACAACCCATTTGGATCATGACACAGGATATTTGTGCATGCTATTCTTAGGAATGACTATTATTAGCTACTCCTGGAAATATTCTGGTTTGGACCTTAAACATCAAAGCAGTGAAGTTTACAATGGGTGCAAATATTATCACTTTGGTCTTCTTGCTGGAAGACCACCCCCCTGCCCCCATTCTCACCACATTCTACTGGAGAACCATCACAAGTGTCCTGCCCAGCTGTTTCATAGTCTGGTATGGGAACTGCAATGCATCACTTCTCAAGACCCAGCAACGGATAGCAAGGACTGCTGCAAATATCATCATGGCTTCTCTCAAAATTCAAGATTGTTTAATGTCCTTTCCAGTACACACGTGTAAAGGAAAACAAAATACTTGTTACTTACTCTGGATCCGAAAAATAAACACAATCAATACAAATACATAAGATAGCTTATATACCTAGATTGATCATTTCTCCACAAAGCAACATTAGGTGCAGAAGTGTCTGTACATAAATTGACTCTAACAGGAAATGATAAAGTAGTGGTGCTGGGGGGTGTAGTAGGGTGGGTTTCTGAGTTGAGGTATTGATCAACCTTATTGCTTGGGGAAGTAACTGTTTTTGAGTCTGGTAGTCCTGGCGTGGAAGCTACATAGTCTCCTCCCTGATGGGAGTGGGATAAACAGTCCATGTGTAGGGTGGGTGAGATCATGATGTTACTGGCACCTTTCTGTATGTACGTACGTCCTTGACAGTGGATAAGCTGGTGCTGGTAATGCATTTGGCAGTTTTGATTACTGTTGTAAAGCCTTCATGTTTGCCGTAGTGCAGTTTCCACACTATGCAATAATGCAGCTTTTTAGGATGCTTTCCACTGCGCATCTGTAGAATGACGTCAGTATAGATGTGTATAATACAGCTCTCTTCAGCCTTCTTACAAAGCAGAGGCATTGATGAGCTCTCCTGACTGTGTATAATGTGTTCTGGGACCATGCGAGGGTGTGCAAGATGTACTCTCCCAGGAGTTTGAAACTGCTCACAGTTTCCACTGCTGTGCTAATGATATAAAGAGGGTCGTGAGTAGTGCAAGTTCTCTCCCATTTCAGGACATATATGTGAAGCATATGCAATGCTTCTAGCATTGTCAAAGACTCCTCCCATCCTTCCCACAATCTGTTGGACCTTGGTCTGTCAGGTAGAAGGTACTGTGATATAATTACCAGAACTGTCAGGGTGGGATTTTAGACTTAACACCCTGCTCCCACCCAAAGTACATGCACACCCCCACCACCACACCTCAACTCACAGACATACCCTCATCCTGCACCAGTCCCTTTTCATCATTAATTGCTGCTGCTTCATCTTTTATATTACTGCTTGTTTTATTATACAGTCCCAGTAACATAAATATGCACTTCACACTTCATGTCACCCTGCCAATCTTCAGGCCATGCCACTCAGGAACTTGTGCTAATATTATTTTGTGACTATACATGCTGGATCTTGAGTATGTATGCTGTGTTTAACTATAGGTACTATGTTTTCAAACCTTGGTTCCAGAGGAACAATATTTCATTTAGCGGTTTTCATGTGTATAGCTGAATAACGTTAAACCTGAACTTGAATTTCCTGGTCCAAAGCTGATGCAATCTAATGGGCTTCCCATTTGGCTTTGGAGCACCAGGATAACAATACACCCACGTCTCTGGGCATCACTGACCTGGGCCTCTGTACCTCCCTCTGCAATTGGATCCTTGACTTCCTAACCGGGTGACCTCAATTTGTGGAAATTGGTGATAACACATCCTCCTCACTGACGATTAACACTGGTGCACCTCAGGGGTGTGTGCTTAGCCCACTACTCTACTCTCTATATACCCATGACTGTGTAGCTAGGCATAGCTCAAATACCATCTATAAATTTGCTGACGATACAACCGTTGTTGATAGAATCTCAGGTGGTGACGAGAGGGCGTACAAGAATGAGATATGCCAACTAGTGGAGTGGTGCTGCATCAACAACATGGCACTCAACGTCAGTAAGACAAAAGCTAATTGTGGACTTCAGGAAGGGTAAGGCGAAGGAATACATACCAATCCTCATAGAGGGATCAGAAGTGGAGAGAGTGAGCAGTTTCAAGTTCCTGGGTGTCAGGATCTCTGAGTTACAAAGAAGACAAGACAGCAGCTATACTTTATTAGGGATTTGAAGAGATTTGGCATGTCAACAAATACACTTAGAAACTTCTACAGTTGTACCTTAGAAAGCATTCTGACTGGCTGCATCACCGTCTGGTATGGAGAGGCTACTGCACAGGACTGAAAAAAGCTACAGAAGGTTGTAAATCTAGTCAGTTCTATCTTAGGTACTAGCCTACAAAGTACCCAGGACATCTTCAGGGAGCAGTGTCTCAGAAAGGCAGCTTCCTTTATTAAGGACCTCCAGCGCCCAGAGCATGCCCTTTTCTCACTGTTACCATTAGGTAGGAGGTACAGAAGCCTGAAGGCACACACTCAGTGATTCAGGAACAGCTTCTTCCCCTCTGCCATCCAATTCCTAAATGGACATTGAATCTTTGGACACTACTTCACTTTTAAAAAAAATATACACATTTCTGTTTTAGTGCGTTTTAAAAAATCTATTCAAAATATGTATACCATAATTGATTTACTTATAATTATTTTTAAAATTTTATTTATTATTATTATCTCTGCTAGATTATGTATTGCATTGAACTGCTGCTGCTATTGATTAGAAGACAGCGTTCAACACCAACATCCCCTCAGTATTAATCAACAAACTTCAAAACCTTGGCTTGTGTATCTCCTTCTGCAAATAGATCCTTGACTTCCCCAATGGGAGACCACAGTCTATGCAGATTGGAATTAACATATCCTCCTCACTGACAATCAACACTGGCACCCCTGAAGGATGCATACTTAACCCAATGCTCTACTGTCTTGACACTCATGACCTTGTGGCTAGGCACAGCTCAAACACCATTTATAAATGTGCTGATGATGCGAATGTTGTTGGCAGAATCTCCAATGGTAACGAGGAGTATACTGGAGTGAGATAGATCACCTAGCTGAGTAATGTCGCAACAACAACTTTGCACTCAACGTCAATAAGACCAAGGAATTGATTGTGGACTCCAGAAAGAGGAAGTCAGCAGAACACGTACCAGCCCTCATCGAGGAGTCAGCAGTGGAAAAGGTGAGTAGCTTCAACTTTCTGGATGTCAACATGTCTGAAGACCTATCCTGGGCCCAACAGATTGATGTAATTACAAAGGAGGCACGCCAATGGCTATATTTCATGAGAAGATTGAGGATATTTGCTATGTTACCAAAGAAGCACCACAGAATGCATTCTGACCAGCTGTATCACTGTCTGGTATGGAGACACCAATGCACAGGATCTGAAAAGGCTGCGTAGGGTTGTAAACTCAGCCAGCTCCATCATGGCCTCCTCACCATCAAGGATGTCTTCAATATGTGATGCTTCAAGAAAGTGGCATCTATCATTAAGAACCCACATCATCCAGGACATGCCCTCTTCTCAATGCTACCATCAACGACGAAGTACAGGTGCTTAAAGATTCACACTCAATGATTATGAACAGCTTCCTCTCCTCTGTAACATATTTCATAACAAATCATGAACTCATGAATGCTAATTCACTTTTTGCACCACATATTTATTTGGTTTATATCTCTTACTGTCACTGTGAGTAATTTGTTACGTACTGCACTGTACAGCTCCCGCAAAACAACAAATTTCATGACATCTTGTCAGTGATAATAAACCTGATTCTGATTCTTGATGTTTAGCTGGAGAATATTAAACTACTTGCAACCATGGTGAACAGAATCATAAATCAAAGTGTTTCCTATTTTAACAATCAACTACTTATTTGTCATTCAATTATAGTTTACCTATTTTAATGACAACCTTTGTTATTAGTACTCTTTAAAACTAATATTTCTACATTATATGATCAAGATCAACCTTTTTATAAAATAGTTCGACTAACCTCTTAAATTCCTTCTTTATTGCAAGAGATAAATGAGATTTTACTGCATCCATAATAAATAAAATTATACATGAAACAAATAACATGTAATCTTATCATATCCAGTGCTTGCAAAGCAATTTTCTTTTCATGTGTACTTACTGGAGGTGGTTTCTTCCTCATTTCAAAATTCCTGGTTTCCCCAAAGCTGAGTGATGCAATAACTGGGCTTCTTCCCAATGATGGTTCATCATCACTGTGCCAATCAATGCTGTCCTTACAATTTCGGTACATATTGCACAGAAGAGAATTAAAGGTGTATCCGGTTAATTCCTCAATGTGATCCTTCAGCATTGACAATAGAGGATGCCACTAAAAGGAACACAATAATTTATCACCTGATTATATATTAAAATATTTTGACATGTTCAAAGACAGATTTATAAATGAATAGTTAACTTCAAGACAGATAGAAATAACCTACATGAGGGTTTGATTTCATAGTTGAGCCAGAGTATGTGTAGGAGAGCTGTCCATACCAAGCTGTGAGTCTTGGTTCCTGATAGGGTCCATCTGCAACACATGAAACATTCACTGTTGAAAATGACAATCATGTACTTCTAAATAATTCCTCCATATATATGTTCTGACCTCTGAAAAAGGATACATACAGTATCAAGCCAGAAATAACTGGGGGAAGCAGCCACAATTCTCAATAAGTGTATAACAAACTACTGTACAGCACAAATATTATGGATGTCTTCTTAGGAAAACCTTTTTGTTTGGCTGTGATGTCAACTGGAGATTCTATAAGGCACCTGATGTTGGCCATAAAATCAATCAAGATCCCTTCAAGTAGTATTGAACTATGAAACAAAGAACAGCACTTTTACCAGTTAAAATCTTCATACATAATTTTTTCTAAAAACATCAGAACTGGGAACAACATTCAAAAACATGTAATGCCAGCAACCAATACAGCAGAACTCCTCTTTCAAAACATTAAGCCCATGAAGTCTTCTGGAATCTGTCCATGTTTTACATTAAAAGGAGCACTATGGAATGTTTTCTTTAAAAATGCTGGGACAACTAAAAATATTCACAAAACATTTCCAGAATGATGAGAACAGCACAAAATCTTAAGCTTGTTTCATAGAACATTGTTACACACATAGGACAACATAACACACACGCATAATAGAACCCTGCTTCAAAACAAAAAAAAAGTCAGAAGATAGCTTTATGAAAGAGAGGTTTACACCATTTAACTGGTCAAGATATAGAGCTGATCATACTGATTTCAATGTTATACAGCATTAACTTAATTGAAAGGCAGCATGGCCTGATTAAAAGTACGTAATGGATATTGAAATTGAGGCTAGGTGCAGATTACAGGAACAAGCAACTCATATGCCATCCTGGTACTTCCCAACCTGTCGCATCACCGTCAAATTCCCTATCTTCTGGTAACTGCATCCATCTGTTTTTCCATAGTCTCTCTCCACCATTTTTGTTTTCCCTTATTCTTCTGGCCTCTCACCCTTCTCTTTCCCCTCCCCACCCTCATGTCCCGCCATGATCCACAACTTGCTCCTTGTTATTCCCTCCTTACTTCCCTTTATTCCATTGTCGAATGTCCTGCCCTTTCAGATTCCAACTTTTTCAGCCCTCTTATCCACCAATCACCTCTCAGCTTTTCAGATCAGTTCTAATTTCCCCTTCCTCCACCTACCTACCTTCACCTGGATTCACCTATCACCCATCTGCTTGTGCTATCTAAAAGGCTCTTAGATACCTCTATCATATTTTCCTCCACTATCATACCTGGCATCAGAACCTGGGCACGCACATGTACGTGTAGAAAACTAGCCCCACACATCTGCTTTGAATTCACCCCTTCTCACTTTAAATGCATGCCTTCCACTATTAAATATTTCAACCCTAGGAAAAAGATACTGCTGTGCACTCTTACTTACGCTCCTCATAAGCATTGAGTTACAGCGCACTACAGCACAGAAAAAGACCTTACAGCCATCTAAGTCCATGCTAGTCTTATTTTTTTGCCTAGTCCCATCTACTTGCACCCAGACTATAACCCTCCCGTACGATTCTAATCCATGTACCTATCCAAACACCTCTTAAATGTTACAGTTGAACACACATCTATCACTTTTTCTAGCAACTTGATCCCACTTGCTTCACAACTAAGTGAAGTTGTTTCCCCGATTTTCCCCTTAAATCTTTCACCTTTCACCCTAAATCTATGACCTCTAGTTCTCATCCCACCCAACCTGAGATGGACAAAGCGTGTATTAATTTACCCTATCTATCCCCCTCATAACCTTATAAACTTCTATCAGATCTTCCTCCAAGTCTTCACCACTCCAGAGAAAATAACTCAACTCTGCTAAACTCTCCTCATAGAACATGCCCTTTAATGTAGACGACACCCTAGTAAACCACTTCTGCACCCTCTCCTAAGCCTCCACATTCTTCCTATAACAAAGAAACCAGAATTGAAACTCCAGATATGGCTTAACTAGAGTGTTATAAAACTGCCACATAACATTCAGCATGCATACTTACTTCAAATCTGCAATAAAAGCATACAAATGGCATGAGAGGTATGCAAGATGATGTGGCATAGATAGGAAAGCCTTCTCCAGGGTGGAAATAGCTAACACGAAGGGGCCTAAGTTTCAGGTATTTGGAGGAAAGTAAAGGGGGCATGTCAGAGGTAGGTTTTTTTTACTCGGAGAGTGGTAAGTGCGTGGAATGCGCTGCCAGGAATGGTGGTAGAGATAGATATATTAGGAACAATGAATACACTCTTAGATAGGCAGATGGATGGAAGGAAATGAACAGCTTTGTGGGAGGAAAGAATCAGATTGATCTTGGAGTAGGCTAAAGGGTTGGCAAACATCATGGGCCGAAGGGCCTGTAACATGCTGTGCTGAACTATGTTCTATCACTAAAGAATAGTTTTCAATCAAAAAAGTTGAAATCAAAGATAGGAAGATTAAAAAAAATGTAAAACAATTTTGACCCCTTCCAAGTTCAAAACAAGATTTATTATCAGAGTACGTACATGTCACCACACAGAACCCTGAGATTCTTTTTCCTGCGGGCATACTTAGCAAATCTATAGAATGGTAACTATAAACAGGATCAACAAACAACAAACCGTGCAAATGCAAATATAAATAAATAGCAATAAATAATTAGAGCATAAAATAAGATAGAGTCCTTAAAGTGAGACCACTGGTTGTGGGAACAGCAGAAATTGAATGAATGCAGTTATCCCCTTTTGTTCAAGAGCCTGATGGTTGAGGGGTAGTAATGGTTCTTGAACCCGATGGTGTCAGTTCTGAGGCACCTGTACCTTCTACCTGATGGAAGCAATGAGAAAAGAGCATAGCCTGGGTGGTGAGGATCTTTGATGATGGATGCTGCTTTTCTAAGGCAGTGTTTCATGTAGATGTGCTCATGGTTGGGAGGGTTTTACCTGTGATGTACTGGGCTGAATCCACTACCTGTTTTTTTTAGGATTTTCTGCTCAAAGGCATTACTGTTCCACACCAGGCCATGATGCAGCCTGTCAGCACACCTTCCACAACACATCTATAGAAGTCTGCCAAGGTTTTTGATGACATGCTGAATCTCCGTAGACTCCTGAGGAAGTAAAGGCGCTGTCATGCTTTCTTTCCATTTGTATTTATGTGATGGGTCCAGGACAGATCATCTGAGTTAGTGGTACCCAGGAATTTAAAGTTACTGACCCTCTCCACCATTGATCCTCGATGATTACTGGCTCATGGACCTCTTATTTTCTCTCTCCTGAAGTCTTCAATCAGTTCCTTGGTCTTATTGACATTGAGTGAGAGGTAATTGCTATTACACCACTCAGCCAAATTTTCAATTTCCCTTCTGTATGTTGATCTATCATCACCTTTGGTACAGTCTGCAATAGTGGTGTTTTCAGCAAACTTGTATATGTTGTTGGAGCTGTACTTAGCCACACAGTCATAGGTGTAAAGCGAGTAGAGCAGGGGGTTAAGCATACATCCCTGTGGTGCTTCTGTGCTGATGGAGATTGTGGAGGAGATGTTTTGCCAATCTAAACTGACTGGGGTCTGGAAGTGAGCAAATCCAGGATCCCATTCACAAAGGGGGTACTGAGGCCCAGGTCTTGGAGTTTATTGATTAGTTTTGAGGGGATGATGGTATTAAATGCTGAGTTATAATTGATAGAGAGCATCTTGACATATGCATCTTTGCTGTCCAATTGTTCCAGGGTTGATAGAAGAGCAAATGAGATGACACCTGCTGTAGACCTGTTGCTTTGTAGGCATATTGGAGCAGATCCAAGTCACCACTGGGACAGGAGCTGATATGTTTCGACACCTGCCTCTCAAAACACTTCATCACTACGGATATAAATGCCACTGGGTGACAGTCTTTTAGACAGGTTACCACGCTCTTCTTGGACACCTGCACAATTGAAGACTCCTTGAAGCAGGTGGGTACCACACACTGCTAGAGCGAGAGATTGCAGATATCCATGAACACACCAGCCAGTTGGTCAGCACAGGTCTTCAGTACACGGCCAGGTACTCCATCTGGACTGGATGCTTTCCTTGGATTCACTCTCTTGAAGACAGCTCGCACGTCATCTTCAGAAACCAAGACCAAAGCATCATTGGGAGACAGGTGGGTGCGCAATGGTTCCACCCTGTTCTAGTGGTCAAAGTGAGCATAGAAGACGTGGAACTCGTCTAGAAGTGAAGCTCTGCTGTCCCCTATGTTGCAATATTTAATTTTGTTGGAGGTTATGGCATTCAAACCCTGCCCATCTGTCAAGCATCTTGGATGAGGGTCAATATCATTTTAACTTTCCTAAATGCATTCAATGTGGTTCAATGGTTACTTATTTCCACTAGGAAGGAAATCCTAAATTCTGGAATTTTACACAATTAAGATGTGTGAGTACAATATTTCTTCTAAAGATATAATTTGATAGCACATTAGAAAAATGCAACTGAATAAAAAATGCTTACATGCAAAATTCATTAACCCTTCATGAAGGGTTTCTATATAGATGATTCCCATTGCAATTCCTTACAATAGGCAGAGAGACTCCTGAGATGAAGTAAATAAGCAAATCTGGTGAAAAAGAATATGATAAACAAGGGAAAATGAATTCTTCTCCATGTGTGCATGAGGTTGCTTTTTGGGGAAGATCACTACAGATCAGTGGCACTGAGTGACAAGATATGGGTCTACAAACAAGATTATCTATATGTTAGATTACAGTTCTTCATGTTTTGAGTCTTTCTCCAAAAAAGAACAAATGAATAAATCAATTTGAGTTAGACTGTCTCCAAATCAGCACATTGATGTTAAAGCAAATCACTTGCCTAGGAATGACATAAAAAGTACAATCTTTATTTAAAAGAATTAAAAAGACATTTAACAGCTTCTGTAAGAAGTAATTGAAGTCAAAGGCTATTCTTATTCAACATATGAAATTTAGTAAAGGATTATGTTTGGTGATTGAACTACAACCATTAAATATGAAGCTAACAGCTAATTTGAAGTGAATTATCCCAAACATGTTCCTACAAATATGTAAGTGGAGACTATATACATACACTCAGTGACACTTTATTCAGAACCTCCTGTATCTAATAAAATAGCCACTGATGCATGTTCATGGCCTTCTGCTGCTGTAGCCATCCACTTCAAGGTTCAACATGTTATGTGCTCAGAGATGCTCTTCTGCACAATGTTGTAAACCATACTTATTTGAGTTACTGTCACCTTCCTGGCAGCTTGAATCAGTTTGGCCATTCTCCTCTGACCTTTCTCATTAATAAGGCATTTTGGCCCACAGAACTGCCACTCACTCCATTTTTTTCTGTTTTTCACATCATTCTCTGTAAACTCTAACACTGAACATATAAATCTTCAGCACATTACAGGCCCTTCGGCCCACAATGTTGTGCTGACCATGCTAGAAACTGCCTAGAATTTCCCTAACAAATACCTCCATATACCTATCTAAGAGGCTCTTAAAAGACCCTATTGTATCCGCCTCTACCACCTTCACTGGCAGTGCATTCCACACACCCACCACTCTGTGTGTGAAAAACCTACCCCTGACATCCCCTCGGTACCTATCTCCAAGCACCTTAAAACTAAGTCCCCTCGAATTAACCATTTCATTCCTGGGAAAAAGCCTCTGACTATCCACATGATCAGTGCCCCTCATCATCTTATACACCTCTATCAGGTCACCTCTCACCCTCTGTTGGTCCAAGAAGAAAAGGCCAAGTTCACTTAACTTATTCTCATAAGATAAGCCCGCCAATCCAGGTAACATCCTTGTAAATCTCCTCTGCACTCTCTCTATAGTATCCACATCCTTCCTGTAGTAAGGTGACCAGAACTGAACACAGTACTCCAAGTTGCAACATTACCTCACGGCTCTTGAACTCAATCCCATGGTTGATGAATGTCAACTCACCATACGCCTTCTTAACAACACTGTCAACCTGCACAGCAGCTTTGAGTATGCTATCGACATAGACCCCAAGATCTTTCAGATCCTCCACACTGCCAAGAGTCTTACATTTAATATTATATTCTGTCTTCAAATTTGACCTAACAAAATGAATGACTTCACACTTAACAGGACTGAAGTCCATCTGCCACTTTTCAGCCCAGTTCTGCATCCTATCAATGTCCCATTGTAACCTCTGACAACCCTCCACACTATCCACATCACCCCCAACCTTTGCGTCATCAGCAAACTTACTAACCCACCCTTCTACTTCTTCATCCAGGACATTTATAAAAATCACAAAGAGGAAGGGTCCCAGAACAGATCCCTCTGGAACACACTGGTCACCGACCTCCATGCAGAATACGAACCACCTACAACCACCCTTTGCCTTCTGTGGGCAAGCCAATTCTGGATCCACAAAGCAAGGTCTCCTTGGATCCCATGCCTCCTTACTTTCTGAAGGAACCTTGCATGGGGAACCTCTAGAGACTGTTTTGCATTTAAAAAAAACCAGAAGACCAAAAGTTTCTGAGATAAACAAATCACCCCATCTAGCACCAAATATTATTCCATGGTCAAAGTCACTGAGATTACATTTCTTCTCCATTTTGATGTTTGGTCAGAACAACAACTGAACTTCTTGACTGCACAATTTTATGCATTGAGTTGCTACCACATGATTGGCTGAGTAGATGTTTCCATTAACAAGCAGGCTTACGTGTTTACCTAATAAAGTGGCCACTGAGTTCAAGTGTAGCTTTAACTTGGGAATGCATTAAATATTAATATATTTTACCAAGTTTTAAAACAAGGAATGTACTGTTCACCATTTGTGTAGCTGTTCCATTAACTTTGACTCAGTAGATCTTGATAATTACCACCTCAATATGCAACCTATGTTTATTAACCAATAAATGCTGACAATAAGATATGTGCCCATTAAGAGTATTTTGAATAAATCTGTAAAGGTTATTGAATTTGAATCTGAATCTGAACATTTTAAATTTAACATCTGTCTACAAGTAACATAACACTATTGTATTGAAAAACATACCCAATTTAATTTTTTTTGGTTTTGTATGTACTTTAATACAGCACTTTCTATTTGGAACCACCATGGGCTTGAATGCAGGTTTCACTTTTGCTTGTGTTCTTTAAAACTGACAGGAAGTCTTTAACAGCAGCCTGAGATTAGCACTGTTGGCTTTCTTTCCCCAGTGGAGTTACAAGATATTGGTATTGTAAATACTCATTTTGCTTCTGCTAATGCAGTTCAAAAAGTTATTTTAAAATGTCAGCAATTATTTGTAGATTATTTAAATAACTCCTGTAAGTAAACCTTCTATATGACACGTTGAGGTAAATTCAAACTGTCAGCTTCCTTCTGTAAACACAGAGACCCAAGAAAAAAACCTTCAGAGATTGCAAGATTCAACAGTCTTGAAGCATATATAATATAGGCCAGTATCACATCAGTTGGGACTCTTCATTATTTAGACAGAAAACTTAATTCATAAGAACACAAGGAAGTAGGAGCAAGAACAGCACCCTCAAGCCTGCCTGATGATTCAACATGATCATGGCTAATCTGATATAGATTTTAATATCTCTTCTGTGCCAGTTCCTTAGACCTCAATTCCTCAACATTCAAAAAACTTATCTACCTCCAGTCTAAATACTTTCAGTGATGTGGCTTTCAGGTACAGAATTCCAGAGATACACCATCTAAGCAAAAGGAAATGCTTGCTCACTTCTTAAATTTCTGATCTTTTATCTATATCCATGTCCCCTTTTTCAAGGCTTTCCTACTCGTGGAAATGCATGCAGGGGTAATTTCAAGTTCCTGCATTAGTCATCATATTAAGTCAAAGGGGCAAATCTGGGAGTGGTAGATCTGAGGCTTCACTGGCAATTAATGCCTTCTCTGTCTCTTAATAGGCTGTTGTGAAATTTTTGTTCACATGAGCACTGGCTTTCTGAAGGCAAGAACATTTGGTAAAGAAAGCAAAATAAAAATAGAAAATGCTGGAAATAATCAGTACGTCAGGTTGCAACTGTGGGAAAAGAAATAGATATAACATTTCAGGTTGTAGACCCTTCATCATACTTCTTCAACCTGAAACATTTACTATATTTCACTTCTCACAGATGTGGCCTGACCTGTCAAGTACTTCCTGCATTTTCTGCTTTTATCTTAGATTTTCAGCATCTGCAATTTTGGTAAAGAATAATTTTATTCTCTTGTTGTACTGTGACTGCCAAAAAAAAATGTTTCTTCAGATAGTTTGCAACTTGGAAAGTGACATCAAGTGGCACGATGATGGGAGGGGGCTGAAGATATGAGCTGCCATGTTGCATTAATGACAGGGATAATGAATTCTGCAGTAGCTCACTGAAGTGGTAAAAAGTGACAACACATCATTCACAACATCAAGTGAGTGTTTATTGAATAGCATTAATTGAGACTTGGACACTGTATTTGCATAGAGAAGAAACCAATGAAACTAAACAAAATCTCTGTTTTTAGTACATCTGAAGCACTAAGATTAAACTTTTCTGTCAAAGATATATTAGAAAGCAGCAAAACTATAAGAAAAACAAATCAACCTTTTCCAATGTTAGATTTTTGCTGCCATGGTATTTCCCTATACAGTTGTTCGAACATCCAATCTGCTTCTTTTGACTCAATGAAACGAGGTTTCAGATGCAGTCTGAAGAAAGGAAAAATTAGAAATAAAACCGTGATAATGCTTCACTGAGCAATTTGTAAGAGCTAGTAATTCTTTGCTACATTTATTCAAATATTGGTATCCTACAATCTATGATTCAGATTATTCAGGGCCCAAAATATTGATGCAATTACAAAGAAGGCAAGGCACGACGGCAGCTATATTTCATTATGAGTTTGAGGAGACTTGGTATGTCACCAAAGACTCTTGCAAATCTTTACACATGGACAGCATTTTATCTGGTTGCATCACCGTCTAGTATGGAAGACCACTGCACAGGAATGGAAAAAGCTGCAGCCAGCTCCATCATGGGCACTAGCCTCCCCAGCATTTTGAAGATACCTCAAAGGCGATGCCTCAAAAAGACGACATCCATGATTAAGGACTACCATCACCCAGGACATGCCCTCTTCTTATTGCTACCATCAAGAAGGAACAATATATACAAACAAGGAAGGTCATTGGAGCAGTCTATTTTTAATACCTGTAAAATGATTAATTGCTGTTGATACTTGTTAAATAATGACACGTGCATGTTATTTAGTTATCCAATTTAGCATCTGATAAGCTATCAGAATAGTGAGTATATCATTAGTATTGTTCAGACTGATGCATTTACGACCAGTCTATTGAAGACTAACAAGCAATCAAGTATTTGTCAAATGTAGCAGAAGAAAGCAGTAATTGGATCTGGATTTACAGACAACAACTGGGCTGCATGAAGACAGGGGGGTGTGGAACTGAGGGGGGTGTATCTGGGACGCCAGGTAGCACCGTTGAGCCCTCTGGAGACGTTTTGGGCTTATCAACGAAATATCAAAGAAGGAGGGTGCCCACCTGATGACCTCGATGAGGTACCTACCCTCCTTGTCACCACTCCAAGCCTACTGCCAACACTGAGAGTGCCAACTTATCATAGGGATTGAAACATCAAGTCCTATTAGCTCTAACATGGCTTTTTTTTTTCATTCCCTTCTGTGGTTTTTAAAAGGTTCCCAATCCTTTATCTTCCCACGAATTTTTGTGATATTATGTCTTTGACATTCAGTAGTATTATCATCACTAACCCCACTAACAACACCCTAGAGGTCAAGAACGAAGAGTAACTCACATGAAACAGGCACAAGAATATTGTGGCCACAGGGGCAGGTCAGAGATTGGGTATCCCGTGTTAAATACTTCAACCCATAGAATTCCAGTATCTTCAAAGCACAAGTCAGGAGTATGATGGAATGCTCACTGCAGCTCCACAAGGTTCCTGGCATTCAGCATTATCCAGGTCTGACAGCCCATTCACCACTCTGAACATTCAATCCCTTCACTATTGTCAAATATTTCTGCAGTGTGTGCCATTCATAAACTACTCTATATAGCACCTCCCAAATCCACAACATCCAGAGATGAAGGCTTCAGAGGCATATCTTCAAATTGTGAAACACCCTCCAATTGGAAATGTATCAGCATTCCTAAATGATACATTTAGGAATGGGTCTAAATGATGAAATTCCCCTTCTAAGGTTATAGAAATACTTTGCTGAGAAGGACTGCAAATTTGAGGAAGTGGCTCACTGCCACCCTCTTAAATGAATTAGGGATGGGCAAAATATTCTGGCTATGTCATCAATGTCCTGTTCTGAAAAATGAATTAGAACAAAATATTAAATCACACCTATGTCACCTTTGTTTATTCAGAGAATTCTGCTACAACTACAGAAACACTGAAGAGAATTTTATTTAGAAGTCCCAAAGTAAGAGATACTTTGGTAAAACAATATTGTCTTTTTGGACAAGTTCGGAAAATAATGGTAAACAAAATGACACACACTGGGAAACAGAGATGTAGGTACTAATCATTGTGAGCATTGCAGTGGAAAATAAAACTACTGCCTGAGCTCATGATAGAGTAGTTCCACTTGTGCATATGAATATCTTGCAATATAAATATCTCAGATGCCAAATTGACAGAATATCAATGGCTTTTTTATGCCTAAGCTACGAAGCACCAACGTTCACAATGGATAGTGACTCCTGTTGGCGGTACTTGGAAAGGTTTATGTGCAGAAACACTGGACTCTAAAGCGCAGTCAACAAATCAGTATTTCAATCATAAGTTCATTGTTCTAGATTTTTAAAAAGTATAATCAAACCTACATTTTGAATAATTTTATTTTAAAGTTACATGCATAGAACGGGAGAAAAATCTTCATTTCTTACCTGGAAATTCCTGTTGGCCCGCTGCTGATCTCATATAAACCTTCTTTGCTTATGAACAAAGAATAGCACAGTTTAAAAATCTCAGTTTGAATCATGCAAGACTTGTTAAATTCTGTATGGAAAATGAGTAAGTATACTCAAGGTAAACTTTTGTACTAAATTAAAGGGGCATCAAGAGTTATAGCAATCGGGCAGGGAGATTGAGTTGCAGCCAAAGATCAGTTTAGCTAGAATCATTGAATAGCATATCAGGTTTAAGAAGCCCCTCCCATTTTATATGTTTATCACAGTATCTTGAATCAATGTGAGAAAATTACAGTGCAAGACTTTTTCCAATTTAAGAGTGACATTATTTATGTACTCACTCAATGATCCTTTCTTCTGGAATCTTACGCTGAACCTATGATGAAAATGAGTTCCAAAAGAATGAGAGTTCTAGGTATTTGATTTAACACAAAACAAAGCACTTGAGTAACAAACATATAACAAACACTATGATTAAAAGCATGGAAATTACAATTATCAATTGATAAAATCCTTTTGTTAGCAGGATGTTGTATAATAGATTAGAGGATATGAGAGGCTAGACTTCCATATTGCACTTGTGCAATGTGATTAATATATGAGGGGTGACGGATAAATTCGTGGCCTGAGGTAGAAGGAGATGAGTTATTAACTTAAAACTTTCTGCCTAATCACTCAGAGTTGACCTGCATGTGCATGTAACGAGAGCTGTATAACTCATCTCCTACCTTAGGCCACAAACTTATCAATCACCCATCTGTGGACACTTTCTGGAGGTCCAAGATCCATATGCTCCACAACCGCTGGACTAAGTGTGTAAATGTAGGAGGGGACTATGTTGAAAAATAAATGTGCTAGGTTTTCTAAAATTAAAAACATGAAGTACACTGCAGATGCTGTGGTCAAATCAAAATGAACAACACGCTGGAGAAACTCAGCAGGTCAGACAGCATCCGTGGAAACGAGCAGTCAACGTTTCGGGCCGAGACCCTTTGTCAGGACTGAAGAGGGAGGGGGCAGGGGCCTGATAAAGAAAGTTGGGGGAGGGTGGGAAGGAAAAGGCTGGTAGGTGCCAGGTGAAAAACCAATCAGAGGAAAGGTCAAGGGGTGGGGGAAGGGAAGCTGGGAGGGGATAGGCAGAAAAGGTGAAGAAGGAATGCAAGGGGAAAGTGCTGTGTAGTAGAAGAAGGCAGAATCATGAGAGAGGTGATAGGCAGCTGGAGGAGGAGGCAGAGTGAAACTGGGATGGGGGAAGGGAGAGGGAGGGAATTACCAGAAGTTGGAGAATTCAATGTTCATACCAAGGGGCTGGAGACTACCCAGACGGTATATGAGGTGTTGCTCCTCCAACCTGAGTTTGGCCTCATCATGGCAGTAGAGGAGGCCATATATGGACATATCCGAATGGGAATGTGAAGCAGAGTTGAAGTGGGTGGCAACCGGGAGATCCTGTCTATTGTGACGGACGGAGTGGAGGTGCTTGACGAAGCACTCCCCCAATCTGCGTCGGGTCTCGCCGATGTAGAGGGGGCCGTACCGGGAGCACCGAATGCAATAGATGACCCCAACAGACTCACAAATGAAGTGTTGCCTCACCTGGAAGGACTGTTTGGGGCCCTGAATGGTGGTAAGAGAGGAGGTGTAGGGACAGGTGCAGCACTTATGCTTGCAGGGATAAGTACCAGGTGGGAGATTTGTGGGGAGGGACGTGTGGACCAGGGAGTCGCAGAGGGAACGATCCCTGCGAAAAGCTGAGAGGGGTAGGGAGGGAAAGATGTGCTTAGTGGTGGGGTCCTGTTGAAGGTGGCAGAAGTTGCGGAGGATAATATGCTGGATCTGGAGGCTGGTGGGGTGGTAGGTGAGGACAACGGGAACTCGGTCCCTGTTGTGGTGATGAGAGGATGGGGTGAGGGCCGAAGTGCGAGAGATGGAGGAGATGCAGGTGAGGGCATCATTGATGACGGCAGAAGGGAAACCATGATCCTTAAAGAATAGGAAATTTGAGATGTCCTGAAACAGAAAGCCTCATCCTGGGAGCAGATGCGGCAGAGATGGAGGAACTGGAAATAGGGAATAGCATTTTTGCATTTGGCAGGGTGGGAAGTGGTATAGTCGTGATAGTTATGAGAGTCAGTGGGTTTATAGAAGATGTCAGTGGACAGTCTGTCTCCAGAGATGGAGATCGAAAGATCAAGAAAGGGGAGGGAAGTGTCCAAGATGGACCAAGTGAATTTGAGGGCTGGGTGGAAGTTAGAAGCAAAGTAGATAAAATTGAGGAGCTCAGCATGGGTACAGGAAGCAGCACCAATGTAGTCGTCAATGTAGCAAAGGAAAAGTTGGGGAGCAGTACCCACGAAGAGGCAGGCATAGCCGGGGCCCATGCGAGTGCCCATAGCTACACCCTTGGTCTGAAGAAAGTGAGAAGAGCCAAAAGAGAAGTTATTAAGTGTGAGTACCAGTTCCACCAACCGGAGGAGTGTGGTGGTGTTGGGGAACTGGTGAGGTCTATTGACAAGAAAGTAGCGGAGTGCTTTGAGGCCTTCTTGATGGGGAATGGAAGTGTATAAGGATTGGACATCCATAGTGAAAATGAAGCAGTCGGAACTGGGGAACTGGAAGTTATTGAAGAGGTGGAGGGCATGGAATGTATCCCAGATGTAGGTGGGGAGGGACTGAACTATGGGTGACAAAATGGAGTCCAGGTAAGCAGATACAAGTTCGGTGGGGCAGGGGCAGGCTGAAACTATGGATCTACCGGGATAGTCAGGCTCGTGGATCTTGGGGAGGAGGTAAAACCGAGCAGTGCGGGGTGTGGAAATTATGAATTTTTTGGCTGAGGATGGAAGGTCTCCGGAGTTGATAAGGGCAGTGATGCTACGGGAGACAATGGTTTGATGTTTTCTGGTGGGGTCCTGTTCCAGGATAAGTAAGAGGAGGTGTCAGAGAGCTGTCGTTTGGCCTCAGTGAGGTAGCGGTCCATCCACCAGACTATTACGACACCACCTTTGTCTGCGGGTTTGATGGTGAGGTTAGGATTAGTGCGGAGAGAGTGGAGGGCAGTGCGTTCAAACGGAGTGAGGTTGGAACAGGAGAGAGGAGGCGACAGTTGGAGATGAAACGATCGAGTGTCACTGAAACATCCACCGTCTCAACTTCACCACTCCTCTCTCCAAAACACTCATAATTCCCATAAGTCCTCTGCGACTCCCTGGTCCACACATCCCTCCCCCCAGATCTCCCACCTGGTACTTATCCCTGCAAGCCTAAGTGCTACACCTGTCCCTACACCTCCTCTCTTACCACCATTCAGGGCCCCAAACAGTCCTTCCAGGTGAGGCAACACTTCATTTTTGAGTCTGATGGGGTCATCTATTGCATCTAGTGCTCCTGGTGCGGCATCCTCTACATCACCGAGACCCGACGCAGATTGGGGGACCGCTTCATCGAGTACCTCCGCCACAACAGACAGGATCTCCCAGTTGCCACCCACTTCAACTCTGCTTCACATTCCCATTCGGATATGTCCATACATGGCCTCCTCTACTGCCATGATGAGGCCAAACTCAGGTTGGAGGAGCAACACCTCATATACCGTCCGGGTAGTCTCCAGCCCCTTGGTATGAACATTGAACATTGAATTCTCCAACTTGCGGTAATTCCCTCCCTCTCCCTTCCCCTATCCCAGTTTCACTCTGCCTCCTCTTCCAGCTGCCTATTACCTCTCTTATGATTCTGCCTTCTTCTACTACACAGCACTTTCCCCTTACATTCCTTCTTCACCTTTTCTGCCTATCCCCTCCCAGCTTCCCCTCCGCCACCCCTTGACCTTTCCTCTGATTGGTTTTTCACCTGGCACCTACCAGCCTTCTCCTTCCCACCCTCCCCCCCACCTTCTTTATAGGGCCCCTGCCCCCTCCCTCTTCAGTCCTGACGAAGGGTCTCAGCCCGAAACGTTGACTGCTCATTTCCACGGATGCTGTCCGACCTGCGGAGTTCCTCCAGCGTGTTGTTCATGTTGATTTTCTAAAATTGATCCTTCTACCTTAGGCCACGAACTTATCAATCACCCCTCGTATCTTGAATTGAAAGTTAACTCTGTCAGTAAAATGTACTGGGATCATAATGAATCTTCTAACTGTTTTATATGGCATTAGACACATGTCACACCTTGGGATGATTTTGCTAAATTAGAATGTTATGCAAATCTAAGCTATTGTAAACTAATAGAAATAAGATTAAGCTTGTCAAAAAGTGATTAGTCTCAATCTTATTCTGTGTCTGATGAAATATGAATCTTACTGTCCCTTTTCTTTTTGCAAGAGATATCTGAATGTTTTAAAAGAATGCAACAAACGCAACAATCACAGACAAGCAGCTATTTTCTGAAACATTTATGTGCAGTTTTATGAAATAAAAATGGCTACACCAAATAACTTATTGTTATAACTATACTTTCACTTAGCAAATATATTAATACTTTCTTATAATGCGTTTCAATTATCCCTCTCAATTTGGTGACACTCGCAAACTCAGTTTGTGAAACATACCAGAATCGATTGTAGTTCGGCGCCAATCATAAAACACAGGATAATATCATAACAGACAACACAATAGCAACCAACAATTTACAAGACAATAGTGCAAACAGCCTTGAGCAATCAATAATTAGCAGAATGGTCACTTGTGCAAATGTCAACAATCAAACTTAAGTAAATGTGAACATATAAACAGGCTCAGTAATTATCAACAGAATAAGGAAAGCAGGAAAGACCATTTAATGAATGTTTGGGTATAACACTTGAGTTTTGTTGAGAAGCTGCATAACTTTAGAAAAGAAACTTCAGAGATGAAGTGTAGTCCTGGTGTTGATGGACGTAGCATCTCCCTAATGGCAATTTGATGAAAAGGTGGGTGGAGTCAACAGTAAATTTTTTAACACTTTCCTTCACTCTGGTGATGAACAGGTGATTTAATGTCAGTAGCCGACAGCCAATGACATTCTCCGTTGAATGGACCACTTGCTGCAACCTGGACTTGGAGAGGAAGGAGGACGAGGTGGGAAACCATATAGTGATAGAAGTGGTCACAACATTCTCAATGATGGCTGAGCAAAAATTCAACTGGATATGCCCTGAGATGTTAAATTTCCTAAGCTGGTGTAGGAAGAACAATCTCTGCTGGGCTTTCCTAGTGATGAGCGTAATGTGCTTGTCCCACTTCAATGTATTGGCAATGGTCGTCCCCAGGAATCTGAATGACACAGCCTGACACATTTCCAAAGTGCACGGGCAAAATGTTAGGGGCTGTCAGTGGAAGTCAATCCTCATTTCCACTATCTTGATAGCATTACACTCCACGTTGTTACGAGCACACTATTGTGCATGATAGTCTACCTCTCTTTGATAGCAGGTCACATCATTATTAGAGGCGTGTCATCTGCGAACTTTGGGATTTTAATGGATTTGCCATGGAGGTACAGCTATTTGTGTAAAGTGAGTCCAAAGTTTAAACCATTAAAATAAATAGAACAATGATAGTGGTGTTGAACTTCTAGTACTTTACTTCCCACTTTTACTACCACAATTAACTATCATTTATCTCAAAACGTTTATCATGCTTTGCAGCCCGCTAATGACTGTTTGATCGTATTGTCGTTATAAATAAGCTGTATCTTCCACTCTCTTATGTTCCCTCTTCAAGTAAGACTTATCTCTTTAAAATCCACATTTATCATTTGTTATTTTTTCTTATTTTTATATGTGTTTTACTATATTTTTTCTCCAAACATTAAAATGCTAGGTTCTGAACTACAGCTTTCAAAACCTCCTGGTACTGTACATCCCTCAGGTGAGATGGTTCCAAAAGATACATAGCATTCAATATTATTTTAAAACAACCTTTGATGGAGTTCAACATTTAATTTTTCCCACCCATGTCATTGCTTAGTGTGGATCCTGAGGAGGCTGATACCAAGTGTTACCATGGAGAGATACCACAGGGAAACAGGTCCTCCAGTCTACTAAAACCACATCAACCACCCATTTCCACTAATATGACATTCAAGTCAACTCCCCTAGATGCTACCACTCTGCCACACACCACGGTTTTGGGAGGAAACCAGAAAATCAGGAGAAAACTCACATAGTCATAGGGAGAGCTCCACACAGACAGAGTCTGGGTTTGAATCCAAAGTTCAAAGTTAATTTATTATCAAACTCCATACATGTCATCATACACTACCCAGAGATCCATTTTCTTGTGGGCATTCACAGTAAATATAAACAAACACAATATAATCAATGAAAAAATGGACAAACAACAAATACGCAAATGACAACAAACTGTGCAACTACAATAAATAAATAATATTGAGAATGAGAGTTGTAAAGTGAGTTTGTGGGTTGTGAAGTCAGTTCAGTGTTGTGGTGAGTCAAATTATCCACTCTGGTCCAAGAGCTTGATGGTTGGGGGGTCCTGACTGTTCCTGAAACTAGTGGTATGGGACCTAAGGCTCCTGTACATCCTTCCTGGCTGTCATGCAGCCAGTTAGAATACTCTGCACCACGGATCTACTGCAGTTGTCAAAGTTTTAGATCATTTGCCGAATCTTTGGAAACTTTGAAGTAAGTAGAGATGCTGCTGTGCCATTCTTTCTAATGGCCCTTACATTGTGGACCCAGGACAGCTCTTCTGAAATGGAGTGTTGATTCGTACCACCTTTGATTCAGCCAACTGTGGTGTCATCAGTAACTTAAATATGACATTGATGCTGCACTTAGCCTCACAGTCATAAGTCTTCACTGTGGAAGACACTAGCAGTATGGTGGAAGCTCCAAGTGTCAGGGCCATGAAATATGTGAAATTACCATAGCGAGAGAGAAGGTGCTTGGGAAACTGAAAGCTCTAAAGGTAGATAAGTCACCTAGACCAGATAGTCTACACCCAGAGTTTTGAAAGAGGTGGTTGAAGTGATTGTGCAGGCATTGCGGAGGCATTAGTAATGATCTTTCAAGAATCACTAGATTCTGGAATAGTTCCATGAGACTGGAAAGTTGCAAATGTCACTCTATCTTCAGGAAGGGAGAGAGGCAGAAGAAAGGAAAACATAAGCTAGTTAGTTTTAGTCTGACCTCAGTGGTTGGGAAGTTGTTGGAGTTGATTATTAAGGATGAGATCTCAGAGTACTTGGAGGCACGTGATAAAATAGGCAGTAATCAGCATGGTTTCCTCAAGGGAAAATCTTGCCTGACAAATCTATTGGAATTCTTTAAAGAAGTAATAATCAGGATAGACAAAGGAGAATAAGTTGATGTTGTGTACTTGGATTTTCAGAAGAATTTTGACAAGATACCGCACATGAAGCTACTTAACAAACTACAAGCCCATGGTACTACAGGAAAGATTCCTGTTTGGATAAAGCAGTGGCTGACTGGCAGGATGCAAAGAGTGGGAATAAAG
Organism: Hemitrygon akajei; assembly: GCF_048418815.1. Taxonomy (NCBI): domain Eukaryota; kingdom Metazoa; phylum Chordata; class Chondrichthyes; order Myliobatiformes; family Dasyatidae; genus Hemitrygon; species Hemitrygon akajei. The sequence continues at coordinate 161,639,043 of NC_133129.1, read as the reverse complement.
GGAACCTTTGCTGACTGGCTGCTGGTGACTAGTGGTGTTCCACAGGGGTCTGTGTTGGGACCGATTCTTTTTACATTATATGCCAATGATCTGGATGATGAAATTGATGGCTTTGTTGCAAAGTTTGAAATGATATGGAGATGGAAGGAGGGGCAGGTAGTTTTGAGGAAGCAGAGAGGCTAAAGAAGGACTTCGACAGATTAGGAGAATGGCGGATGGAATACAGTGTCAAGAAGTGTATGGTCATGCACTTTGGTAGAAAAAATGAAAGGGTTGACTATTTTCTAAATGGAAGAAAAATACAAAAAACCGAGGCACAAATGGTCTTGAGAGTCCTTGTGCAGGATTCCCTAAAGGTTAATTAGCAGGTTGAGTCTGTGGTGAGGAAGGCAAATGCAATGTTAGCATTGATTTCAAGAAGACTATAATGTTGAAACTTTATAAAGCACTAGTGAGGCATCACCTGGGAGTGTTGTGCGCAGGTTTCGGCCCCTTATCTTAGAAAGGAAGTACTGAAACAGGAGAGGGTTCAAAGGAGGTTCATGAAAATTATTTTAGGACTGAATGGCTTGTCATACGAAGAACGTTTGATAACTCAGGGCCTGTATTCACTAGAATTCAGAAGAAATGAAGGGTGACTTCATTGAAACCTACTGACTGGTGAAAGGCCTTGATAGAGTGGATGTGGAGAGGATGCTTCCTATGGTGGGAGACTCTCAGACCAGAGGACACAGCCTCAGAATAGAGAGATGTCCTTTTAGAACAGAGATGAGGAGGAAATTCTTTAGCCAGAGAGTGGTGAATCTGTGGAATTCTTTGCCACGGGCAGCTGTGGAGGCCAGGTATTTATGTATATTTAAGGCAAAGGTTGATAGATTCTTGATTGGTCCAGGCATGAAGGGATACGGGGAGAAGGCAGGAGACTGGGGATAAGAGGAAAATTGAATCAATCATGATGAAATGGTGGAGCAGACTCGATGGGCCAAATGGCCTAATGTTGCTCCTATATCTTGTGGTCTTATAAGTATAAAGTCAGCAGAACAGAGGGCTAAGCACACAGAGTTGTTGTGCACCTGTGCTGATGGTGATTGTGGAGGGGATGATGTCAGAAGGCAGAAATACAGCAAATATAAACACAATTGTGTAGTGATTACTATGATCTGAAGGGCAAAATCATATATCATTAGCATATACTCCTGCACCTTGCAATGCACCAGTTGACAGCATCTGCTTGCAGATATCTCCTTGCACTGGAGCACCATATCAAAGTGTGTCTTTTCCTGAAGTGATAATCTTCCAGTAATAGTCAATACTAGACAACGGGGTGACCTGTTGGGGCACCCTTTGAGAGAAAGGTTGTGCAGTCTGATGTGATGTGCTTTGGAAATTAAATAAGAATAACTCAGTTTATTAAAGAATAAAGACGTGTAGTAAGACAAATGTAGCTCCTCCTCATTTAACGAAGGACACTTTTGATGACATTTCAGTCACCCTTCAAGAATACTCTAACGCAGGGGTGTCAAACTCATTTTAGGTCACGGGCCAGATTGAGCAAAATGCAGCTTCATGCGGGCCGGATCAGTCGGACGCGTGCGAACGCAGCTTTCGTTGCCTCTGTTTTTTCAGCCTGCTCTCATGTGTCTCAGTCTCTGCTATAACTACAAAGTGTTTCACTTTACAAATTCCGTTTCTTATGAAGAAGACTGCCGAGCAAGACTGCCGAATAAACACTAAAAACCCTGAAAACCTGGTACCTGAATAAACTCAGCATTAGCCATATCATACGCCATAGGCGCTTCGATTACTGGGGCCAGCTTTAATAGTAATTAGATATTATCTCGCAGGCCAAAGATAATTCCACCGCGGGCCGGATTTGGCCTGCGGGCCTTGAGTTTGACATATATGCTCTAATGCTTTCATTTCTTTTTCCCCGGCTTAAAGTCACATACAGCTGACCATGCTGGAATACCAGTTTCTCCAGATAAATCAACACATTCTCCATGGTTTGGCCTTGTGCCTTATGCATAGTCATAGCAAAGCATGAGTGTATCGAGAACTGGCTCTGCTGAAGAGGGACATCTTCCCCTTCTGATAAATTGAGAGTAATTCTTGGGATCATGACAATGTCATTATTGAACACACCGATGTTGATACTTGATGCTGTTGGGGAAGGTGCACTTGAAGGCAAACAATGGCTAGTTCCCTCTCGTGAACTGGAAATCCAAGTATCGATCCGACAGCTTCAGAATGCCCAATATATCTGCCTGTCAAATACTGTGTGATTTTGTCTTCTCTATTCACTCCAAAAGTTGCCCAATCACTTCCCTTCATTGTATACTTGATCATGTATTTGATGGACTTGACAGATGAGCATATTTCTACATTTAGATGACAATTGAACAGCTTCAATAGTTGGGCACCCATTCCAAAGTTATAGTTTGACTTTGTCGTCCTACTTGATGACCTTCAAATCCTCCCAATTCCACAGACCCTCTCCTATACACAGGATATGAATCATCCCCACACCTTGTATGCTCAATAAATGGCTTCGGGTACCTGTTACTTCATGTACCATTTTGCTAACACGGTGATTTACTGATGCAATATGGACCATGTATCATGTGCTTCAATAACAATTCATGCAGCTCGGGATCTTCATTTGGGTCTGGTAATTCTGCTTGCACGAATCTATCATAATCTCGTGTTCTCGGCTTGAATGCCTCATCAAGCGACAACAGACAGTGCAAATGAGGCAGACCCCGCTTTTGGCATTCGACACTTACAATGTAAGCAATACACCTACCAAAGAGACCATCTGTTCCAGAGAGGTACTTCATAAACAACTTTCTCTTCAAGTCAAACACTCTCGCGATTAAATCCGGCCGATCGCTTGGTTGCTGATGCAAAAAAAGATGCTGTTGGATTTCGGGCCAGTGTGGATTGCATGTCATTGTAATGAACAATGAAGCATTACCATACTTCTGTATATATATCACGGCGTCCTGACATTGTTCCATCGTGCATCTCGGTCCACTGACAACTGTTGAGAAGAGGATGATGCGCCTTCCAATGTTTCTGAAATCATCGTCATCATTCAATGCATCAGTCAGGCCTCTGTATGTTGTTGATCTCAAGGTTGCTTGATTCATTCGGATGTAGCTCAGCCTCTCGCCTTCAATCTTAGCAGCCATATTGGCCAAATATTGTTGGATTAGATGTCCTCCTCTGAGAAGGTTAAACTCATTCTCATGGTTCATTATTTGATACGCATAATAACGCATTGCCGTCAGTTTCATGTTGTTCGTCATTCGGAGTTGATGATGCCAGCCATCGTCTCAAAGTGGAAAGAAAAGTACGTATTGAAAGCTGTCATATGAGCGATGGGACTCTGAAATGATTTGCAAATCACCTCCTCGTTCTTTCAACACAATGTGCCGTGATCTTGCTGTTCGGTATAATGATGGCAGTTTGTTGGCAGTTTGTGCATTAAATCTTCTCTTATGTTCAAATGCCGGTCTCCAGTCAGGATCAATGACAATGGACGCCTCTGGCATGCCTCGAATTTGTTCTTTTGCAAGTTGAAGGGACACAATGTATGGGTTTCATTGTCGTAGTAGGTTTTCCAATAATTCAACAATCTCACGTTGAATTCCATCATTCTGGAGTATCTCTATTCTGAATTCTATGCTGTCTTAAGGATCCATGAAGTAAATTTGAAGGAATTGGGCTTGCTGGTTGGGGTCTGACATTAAATGTCTTAAGTAATGATGGATTTGGCCTTGATAGGTCATCCTTTGGCACCAAAGGATGTCATTTGGAAGAGGCAATTGTATTGTCTGATGTTTTTCCTGAACTTGTTTGCAATAGGTTCATCACTGCTGTATAGATTGAGGAGTTCATTAGGTAAAGGCTGCAAATTGCCTATCCTGACCTTCCCCCTCATACAGCAGAAATTTGCAGTTTCTCCAGTGAAAAGGAAGGCACGACAGGAGGGCATACTCTGGTCATTGTACCAATATCAGCAGAAATGTTACGCCATATGAGTCATGCATTTTGCCTTGCTCTTTCTCTGTGGAGGTATTGTCGTTGAAAGTGGCCACTGTTGTCTTCAGCAACTCTCACAATAATTACTCTTTGACGCATATTCTCGAGTTGATCTTATCTTTTCTCCTCCGTCTCTTCCTCTCTCCTCCTTCTCTGCCTGCTTTTGTCATTCTGGAAACGTTCAGCCCTTTCATCCTTCGTCTCTTCTACCATTTGTTCTTTCTCTCAGATCCTGGAGTCGTGCAGCCCTGACCTGATCCAATTCTTGTTCTCTCCTCCTTCTGTGCCAATTGTTGTCATTCTGGAGACGTGCATGCCTCTCCTCCTCTGTCTCTTCTTCTCTCATCCTTTTTTGTCCTGACTCTCTGATCCTGGAGACATGCGGCCCTAAACTCATCCGATTCTTGTTCTCTCCCTCTCTTTGCCGCATCCCAACGACGTTTGGCGTCATCTGTTGACTATAATGTCCCCCTTCTCTTTGCACGCACCATAATTAGGCTGTCCATATTTTGTTACCCTAATGCTGGGTAGAAGATACGAAGCAGTAACAGCAAAGCATCCAGGATTCTGGTTTTTCTTTATGATGTGGTTGGCGCTCTCCTAAATGGACGTGATAGCCCTGTCCTTTCGCTGCAGTTGGTGTCGCTGCTGTGAGCATCATGAGGCGCTGTTGAGCTGGCCATGTACATGCGTCATGTTGTCGTGTCCCAATTTCCGTGATGGTAGATTGGCTCTCGGGTGAAAGCGGGGCTGTTGATTTTGGCGAATGAGCAATTTTATATGAATATATAAACCTGAACTTTGCCTGCATTCTGTAAGTTAGTGCATTTTAAGTCAATTTTGCCAAAAATAGTGCAGCTGTAATGCACCATTTGCGCTAACTGGAGGTCACAAACAGACAAACAGAGCATAAGAGTTTTAGTAGTATATAGATTTGTCTCACAATGCATCCCTGGGAACACCTCGTGAACTACAGAGTGTTGAGTTGAACCTTAACAAAGGCCCAATGCATCCTCCTTTTGAAGCAACTGCATGTCTGATGACCTCCAGATTCTTTCTTTGATAATTGCTCTGGTAATACCACTATGTATTAAGGTTGTTTAATGTTATTTCTAGACCAAAGATAACACATAGATAAAGAACATAATTATAAAATAGCACAATAAATATTAATACATAAGGTAGCTTATATACAGAGATTGGCTATCTGCCCATAAAGTGTTGCCAGTTATGTCTGTACGTAAGGTGATTCTGACAGGAAATGGTAAAGTAGTTATGGTGGGGGTATGGAGGGGTAGGATAGTGGGTGAAGATTTTGATCAGCCTTACTGCTTGGGGAAGGTAAATGTTTTTGAGTCTGGTGCTCCTGGCATGGATGCTGCATAGCATCCTCTGTGATAGGTTGGGACAACAGTCCATGAGCAGGGTGGGTGGAATCCTTTATAATGTTACAGCTCTTTCCCAGCGCATTTCTGTATAGTGTCCTTGATGGTGGGTAAACTGCTGTCAATGATGCGTTGATTCTATAACAAAAGCAAATGCTGCTGACTGGCACACTCAAGATGTAGAAAGTACAGTACGTGCTAACACATGCACCTCTACCCAGCATCTTGCTAGCAAATGTACAGATACTGGAGAACAAGATAAAAGACCTAAGGGTAAGATTGTTGTATTGGAGAGACATGAGGAATTGCTGTGTTTTCTATTTCACAGAGATAAGGTTCAATTGGGACACATCGGATACAATGCTCCAAATAGACAGGGTCTCAATCCACAAGATGAATCAAACTGCTGATTCAGAGAAGGAATGAGGGGGAGGTCTGTGCTTCATGATAAACTCTTCATGCTGCTTGGATGTAGAGATCTTGTTTTATTTTTGTTCTCTTGACCTAGAACATCCAATGATTAAGTGCCATCCATCCTACTTACCAAGGGAGTTCTCCTCCGTGATCCTGACTGCAGTTTACATACCACCAAAGACAAATGTTAAGCAAGCACTTGATGTATTGAATGTTGCAATTAGGAAACAAGAAACAGCCTATCCTAACACCTTACAGATCATTGTTGGGGACATCAATCAGACTTCCTTGAAGAAATCTCTGCCCAATTATCATCAACATATCACCTGCAGCACCAAGGATCCAACACACACGACTGCTGTTAACTTTGATAAGGAATGCCTACTTTCCATCCCTAGACCGCATTTCGTGAAATCAGATCATGTGGATGTCCGCATATAGGCAGAGGCTAAAGAGCAAGGCTCCAGAGGCAAGGACAATAATGAGGTGATTGCAGGAAGCAGAGGAGCAGCTATGGGATTGCTCTGAGTCGGTGGACTAGGCCATGTTCAAGGACACATTAGAGTATCTGAACAGATTATCCACAGTCGTCATGGACTTCATAAAGTCATTTGTATATAAGTGTGCCCCTATAAAATCATTCAGAGTCTTCCCCAACCAGAAGTTCTGGATGAACAAAGAGATCTACAATCTGTTGAGCACAAGATCAACGCATTCAGGTCTGTCACCCAAATAAAATGCAAGAGGTTATCTCATATGCGATGTAGCAATTCCGCACCAAATTTGAATCACAGAAGTAGGCTCAATATCTGTGCATCATCTCCTACAAAGTAAAACCAAACGACTTATGTGACAACAGTGTTTCATTAACAGATTAGCTCAATGTCTTTTATGCTATACTCCGAATGACAGAACATGCACGTATCTTCACAAACTCCCAGAACTCCTGGTGTACAGGAGTGAGATAGTGGAGTGGTGCTGCAGCAACAACGTGGCACTCAATGTCAGTAAGACGAAAGAGCTGACTGGGGACTTCAGGAAGGGTAAGACGAAGGAACACATACCAGTCCTCATCGAGGGATCAGAAATGGAGAGAGTGAGCAAGTTCCTGGGTGTCAAGATTTCTGAGGTCCCAACATATCGATGTAGTTATAAAGAAGGCAAGACAGCAGCTATACTTCTTTAGGAGTTTGAAGAGATTTGGTATGTCAATGAATACACTCAAAAACTTCTATTGTTGTAACAACGGAGAGCATTCTGACAGGCTGCACAGGACCGAAAGAAGCTGCAGAAGGTTGTAAATCTAGTCAGCTCCATCTTGGGCACTAGCCTACAAAGTACCCAGGACATCTTTAGGAGCAGTGTCTCAGAAAGGCAGCGTCCATTATTAAGGAACTCCAGCACCCAGGGCATGCCCTTTTCTCACTGTTACCATCCAGTGGGAGGTACAGAAGCCTGAAGGCACACGCTCAGCAATTCAGGAACAGCTTCTTCCCCTCTGCCATCCGATTCCCAAATGGTCATTGAGTCTTTGGACACTACCTCACTTTTTAAAAAATATACAGTATTTCTATTTTTGCACGTTATTTTTTAATCTATTCAATATACATAACTGATTAACTTGTTTGTTTATTATTATTAATTTTATTTTATTTATTTTTTTCTCTGTTAAGATTATGTATTGCATTGAACTGCTGCCAGTAAGTTAACAAACTTCACGTCACATGTCGGTGAGAATAAACCTGATTCTGATTCTGACCCTGTGATTTCAGTCTCTGAGGTTGGCATGAGAATATCCATCAGGAAGATGAACCCCGTAAAGCATCTGAGCCAGACAGTGCACCTGGCCACGCACGGAAGAACTGTGCTATCCACTGGATAAATTTATCAGTCAGCATTCACTAATACCTTTAACCGGCTGCTTCGGCAGTCTAAAGCACCCACCTGCTTCAAGCAGGCTTCAGTTATACTGGTGCCCACGAAGAATATGGTAACTTGCCTCAATGACTATTACTCAGTAGCACTTACATCTACTGTGATGAAGGGCAGTGAGAGGTTGGTGATGAAACATACCAACTTTTGCCAGAGGAATAACTATGACCTGTTCCAATTTGCCTACCTTCACAAGTCAACTGCAGATGACATTTCACTGACTCTTCACTGAACCTTGGAACAGCTAGACAGAGAAGATGCTTACATCTAGATCCATTTCACAGACTAAAACTCTGCATTCAACACAATCATACCCTCAAAAATAATCAATAAGCTCCAAGACCTATTCCTCAATATATCCTTGTGCAAATGGATCCCTGATTTCCTCACTTGCCGGCCCCAGACAGTTCAGACTGACAACAACATCTACTCTACAATCACTAAGGCTGTGTGCTTAGCCCCCTACTGTACTCGCTTTATACTTGGCACTGTGAGGCTAAGTACAACTCCAATGCCACATTTAAGTTTGGTGATGGCACCGCTGTTGCTGGATAAAGCAAAAGTGGTGATGAATCAGTATAGAGGAGGGAGATTGTAAATCTGCCTTAATGGTGCCACAACAACCTCTCACTCAACGTCAACAAAAGCAAGAAGCTTGTATTGACAACAGGAGGATGGAACCAGATGTCCATGAGCCAGTTCTTGTCAGTGGATCAGGTGGAGAGAGTCAGAAACTTTAAATTCCTCAGCATTATAATTTCAAAGGATCTGTCCTGGGCCATCAAAAAGAAGACAGAGCGATGCTTCTACTTGCTTAGAGGACTGTGAAGATTCAGCACATCATCTAAACTTTGTCAAACTTCTACAGATGCATGTTGGAGAGTATACCGATTGGCTGCATCAATGCCCTTGCAAAAGCCTACAAAGAGTAGTGAATACAGCTCAGCCCATCACAGGTGAAGTCCCCACCACTGGGCATATCTACAAGGAGTTTGTCTGTCTTTGTTGTGTGCCATTTTACATTGATTCTACTGTTTATTTCTGTATACTTACTGCAAATGCTCACAAGAAAATGAATCTCAGGTGTCATATATGTACTTTAATAATAAATTTACTTGGAACTTTAAACTTTGAAGCTTCACTAAAAAGGGGAAGGACCACAGTCTAGCATCTGGCCACCACTGGACATTGAAGAAGATGGCAATCAGTAACAAGCTCTCAAAGGTTTCATTGATAGGTTTATTTTGTGGAAGATCATTAATGGTGCTGACTTTTGTAAGGGAATGCATTGAATTGCTGGTACAATGAATGTAGATAATAACATGCTCCAATTGCCTTTATAGTACACATTATGAAAACAAATTTGGTGGAAAACAAATTAGCCATAGTTCTGTTTCCCACAGAGTTATTTTTGTAATGCTTTCTTAGCACCCATTGTCACACATTCTACATATATAGTTACTCACGTGTTACCTATCCTTAGACTCATCACAATACACTTAAACATCAATTAAAAACAAAATCAGATTATTAATTGTGGTCTTGCATCCTACTGCAGCTGTCACTTAGGAAGCAAAATTAAAAGATAACAAATTGAGAAATTCTAGTTGAATAATTTTCAATGTCAATATTGTCAATGCAGGTACTAATTATTTTTTATTCATTTTAACAAGTCAACAAGTCATCCGGCACAGTATGTGCATGATCCTCTTTATGGCAAGAACAAATTGAACCTGTTATTTGATACCATTACATTTGTAGTGATTTTGTTCCTTCCACCAGACAATGTGCTTACATTGGAGTGGCTTAATGAATACTTGAAACATATATCAAGGGTTTAAGGAGGCAGTGACATAACAAATATAAAACAGAAATGTGCAGTGATTGCTATGATCTGAGAAGCAAAAACAGAATCCTAATTAACAGTAATAAATACTCCAGCACCTTGGAATGTGCCAGTTGGTAGCATCTGCTTGCAGATATCTCCTTGTATTGGAATAGCTATCAGTACCAGGTTGGTGGCGGAGGGAGATATGTCTCTACCAAAAGAAGTGTAAGGTGTTCCTTCCCCCCACTACCCTGCAAGCCACCTTTGGGCAAGGTGCAGCAGCTGCTTAGCTTCCCCCCCCCCCCCCCCCCATCAATGTTATGAAAAGCCATGGGAGCAGGTGCTAAATGGTCTTATGAGCAGCTGGTGCATATCACAAGTCCTGGTTATGTGGCCACTGATGCCAGGCAGATAATCTCTGAAAAGTATTGATAAAGGCTGGGGTCACTGGTCTTGTAAAGACACTGCCTAATAGAAGGCAATGTCGAACCACATTGTAGAAAAATTTGCCAAGAACAATCATGGTCATGGATAGAAAACGATCGCCCACGTCATACACCATGGCACATAATGATGATGATGATGACTGGTTTCAGGTATACCAAATTATGTCTTTCACTGAACTGATGATCTTTCTGCAGCAGTTGATGTTGAATCAGTACGTATCACTGGGAACAACTGGTAAATCACAAGATTTTTGTGACAAGCCTTGACAGAGACTCATTGACAAGTGAAAATCTGCAGATGCTGGAAATCCAAGCAACACACACACACACACAAAATGTTGGAGGAATTCAGCAGGCCAGGCAGCATCTATGGAAAAAAGTACAGTTGATGTTTTGGGCCAAGACCTTTCAGCAGGACCAGAGAATAAAAGATGAAAAGTAGATTTAAAAGGTGGGAGGAGGGGAGAGGGAAACTCAAGGTGATAAAGCGAAACCTGGAGGGGGAAAGATGAAGTAAAGAGCTGTAAAGTTGATTAGTGAAAAGAGATACTGGGCTGGCGAAGGGGGTGTCTGACAGGAGAGAACATGCCATGGAAGAAAAGGGGGGAGGAGCACCAGAGGGCGGTGATGGGCAGGCAAGGAGATAAGTTGATTGAGGAAAAAGCAGATGGGGAATGGTGAAGTGGGGGGTGGCATTACCAGAGGTTGGAGATTCACTACTTCCTTTTCCTAAAGAAATTCTATACTGTGGACGGCCAATGAGTTTTCGTTTTTAATAACTATCGCAAATACACTATGTTTAGGCTTTTTTGCAAACAATTCCAACCACCAAGTCTTTGATATAATATGAACTCTCACATGGATTACAGCCCTTCTCATATTAAGTGAAGTACTAAGTACTTAATGATTCAAGATCCTTATCCTATGCTTCTTAGAAACATGATGAGAACTTTAAGATATCTGATTTATTGTTTTCTTTTCTTGAAACAACCAAAAATCATAAGCAACTAACATGATTCAAATTCAGACATGCAACACTCTGTAAAATACTAATTGTTGTTACTGTTCCTCTCCACGTGTTGTAGCACTTCGGGTGGCAACCTTACCGATTCTTTAGAATTTGTCTATTTTTCATGACGCCAAGTTACTAGCAGGACATTAACCCAGCAAGGATGGAAAGCATGCAAGAAGCCAGCTGAATTCGAACCCCAGGCCACTCGCCTTGAAGTCCAGTGAGGACGCCACTAACCCACCGGCCAGCAAATATACTAATTAGCCAACATTTAAATCAATGTTACCCAAAAATGTTCTCGTGCCAAAAGTACTGAATTAAATTCATCTGAAGCTAATAAATTAAGGCATTGTATTATGCTTTGAGACTGAGAATTGCTTCATTGCAATACCTTAACACAAAGCATTTTAAAACATTTTGCTACACTTGCAACAATCATCCTGTTTTTCTTCTAGCTTCATCATATGATTTACCTGTCTTTGTTCCACAAATAAATTTGTTCTTGATCTGTATCAAGCAAATGTAATACTGACCTTTCCTCATGAAATGTTTTGCTCTTTGGACATCAGTGATATCTAATACATGGATTGCACCATGCTGCCCGTAACAATGGACCTAATGCACTCAGCTAGATAGAACCACACATTTAAAAACATTCCATTCTTTAGATTACCTCAGTGGGATCTTGAAAGATAAATCGCCTATCAGCTGCAGCCTGTTCCTTTGATGGCCAATGTGTTCTAGCAACATTTTCTGAAGTACGTCTTCCAGCTAAAAATAGATAAAACACACTATATTTTAAAATGCAGTTAACATAAACATAAAACAGACCTCTGGGTTATAGTGTTATTTTTCTCAGCAATGCGGTATTTCAAAAATGAAGTTTTCAAAGTTTCCTTTAAGATATACATTCTAACAAGACTATATTCCAGTGTAGACATTTCAGTCACATACTAAATTTATCACCAGACATGTTCATATTTCTTTAAAAGAGGATATTATGTCAAGAACTGTGATTAATAATAAACAATTGGGTCCATTTAACAAATGCTTGTGGAAGATATCATCTGAGATGAAAACATCTTTAAAATAGGAAAGTGGAAAAAAATTGTCTACATTTTAATTTCCTGCTTACCGATTTCCTTCATACTACTCTCTCTAAATTATAATTTACACCCTCTGCAAGATTTTTGTTCTGTTTATCATATATTTCACTTAAGATTCTGCTATTATTGTCCTTAAAATGATCTTCATGAAATGCAATGGTAGGGGCAAAACTGCTTTCAACAGTCATAGGTGACAATTGATGGTGTGCAAAACTATGCAGGTACTCTATGTCTGGCACTGAATATTTAAGATTACTTTATTTTAATAATGGGACGCTTATTAGAAGTAATGAATGCCAGCGGTGTCCTGGCAGAGTGAACACCGAAGTTGGACGTGGCTTCACATTCACCGCATTTCATTCACGTTGTTGTGTACATACAGTAAATGCTCTGCCTTGCAGATGTGTGAAAAAGCACTGAGGAAAAAAAAGAGAAAGCAAAAATTGGAAGGAGAATTTTGCCTTGATGGCTGTGAGTAATACTAGCCAAAGGAAGTAAGAGTGGAATCTTAGGAGGAATCTTTTCACAATGGACACTGTTGTTCAATAGGAGACATACAATACCTGAGGAAAGTTTATTAAAAGATTGCTATTTCCAAACAAAAACTTTCTTAACATATGCCAGTGATATTAAATCTGATTCTGATTCGGAAAAAGTCAGTCATGGTAAGACTTGATATAAAAATAACACTAAACAGTAACCATGGCAAAAATGACTTGTTCGGGCACTATAGTGCTGTTTACTTTTCCCTATACATAATGAGCATCACTGAATGATATAATAAATATAATTTGCAAATTCTGTAATTAGTGCTGCCCTCATCCAGATACGCTCAGTTATCAAGCAATGACATCAGAAAAACAGAAAACAAATATGAGGTGTCATAGCTTTAACCCCAAAAATATTATATAATATTTATTTTTACTTTTAGTCAATTGATCAAGAACATTTTCCAATTATGTTGATCTTTTAAATATTAAATGTTTAATTTTATCCCATACTAATTAGACAAAATTGCACAGCATGTTGTAGAATTTTATGAGTCCGTTACATAACCCAAGCAAAGAGACTACAGCAAAATATGAACAAAACTTATGCTTACCAATTCTTCCCATTTAAGAAAATAAACTGAACAGGAAGAATATAAAAATACTGAAAATAGGAAATAATTTTGTAAATAATACCAATATGCTAAAGATACATATTTTCCAGCATCTAATCAAGAGTTGTGCTATGTCAGAAGTGACATATCATAATTTCAAAAGCTAATGATGAGAAATGTTGCCGTGCCAAGCTCAGTGCTGAGAAATGCAAGTCGATGACACCGCAGTGGTGGGGCTCATCACAAACAACAATGAAACAGTCTACAGAGAGTAGGTGGAAGAGCTTGAGGTCTGGTGCCACGCAAATAGTCTCCTCGTTAATGTCACCAAGACAACGGAGATGGTTATTTACTTCAGAAGAACTCGCACCACTCACATCCCCCTTTACATCGGTGGCACAGAAGTGGAAACTGCAAGTTGTTTCAAACTCCTGTGCACTCTCAGAACACATCTACACTGTCAAGAAAACTCACCAATGCCTCTACTTTCTGAGGAAGCTGAAGAGAGCTACACTTTACAAATCCATACTCACGTCATTCTACAGATGTGCAGTAGAGAGTATCCTGACAAGCTACATTGCTATTTGGTATGGAAACTGCACTGTGGCGGACAGGAAAGCTCAACAATGAATGGTCAAAACTACCCAACAAATCACTGGCATCAGCCTAGTCACCAACAAGGACATATATACAGAAAGGTGCCAGTAACATCATGAAGAATCATACTCACCTTGCTTTTTGGACTGTTTGTCCCACGCCCATCAGGGAAGACGCTGCAGAGCATCCACACCAGGACCACCAGATTCAGAAACAATTACTCTCCCCAAGCAGCAAGGCTGATCAACACCTCCACCTCTACTTTATTGTTTCCTGTTAGCCACCTTATGTACAGACCAGCATCACATACAATCAATGTATATAAGCTATGTATTTATAATTATCGTTTTTTTATTATTATTGTGTTCTTTGTCTTTTGTGTTTTTTTGCACTGCATCAAATCTGGAGTAACAATTATTTTGTTCTTTACAGTTCTGCACAGAAAATTACATTGAACAATCTTGAATCTTGGGAAGTTAACATCCATAATTCATAACTAAAACGCACCAGAGGAAAAGGATCTGAACAAAAAACACCTCCATCAGAAGAGTCAAAGTGAAGCAACTCAAACTATCTTCTATTAGTAGAGCCTTTGACGCAAATCACATATGTGGGAAGTAGGTGAAAAAAAATATAATTTAAGCTGCAATTGTACTGAAGGTGATGTCTCTTTTACAGATGAGCTCAACACATTTCATGCCTGCTTTGACCACAAAAACATGGAGGCACATTCACAAACTTCTACAGCCCCCAATTGACAACCCTACAATGGGGGCTGTGCACTTAACGCTCTGCCCTACTAGCTTTATGCTTGTGACTAAGGCTAAATTGCTCACGACACCACTGTCGATGGTGTAATCAAATCAGCATGAGGGAGGGAAATTGAACATCTGTCTGACTGGTGCCACAACAACAACCTCTTACTCAATGTCAGCAAGACAAAGGAGTTGATTATTGACTTCAGGAGGAGGGAACTGGAGATCCATGAGTCAGTCCTCATTAGGGGATCAGAGATGAAGAGAGTCAGCAACTTTAAGTTCCTTGGTGTTATGATTTCAGAGAATCTATTCTGCATTCAGCACATACATGCCATTATGAAGGAAGTGTGGAGCACCTCTACTTCCTTAGAAATTTACAAAGATTTGGCATTGAATCCAAAACTTTGACAAACTTCTATTGGTGTGCAGTGAAGAGAATATCGACTGGCATCACAGCCTGGTATGGAAATACCAATGCCCTTGAATGGAAAATCCTACAAAAAGTAGCGGATACGACCCAGACCATCATGGGTAAAATTCTACATTTCTATATGGAGTGCTGTCGCAGGAAAGCAGTATCCATCATCAAGGACCCTGCCATCAAGGCCATGCTCTCTTCTTGCTCTACCATCAGAAAAAAGGTGCAGGAGCCTCAGGACTCATACCACCATGCTCAGGAAAAGTTATTACCACCCCCACCCCCACCTGTCATCAGCTTCTTGAACCTGAGAGAAAACTTCACTCAACTCCACTTGTCCTATCACTGAACTGCTCCCACAACCTACTGACTCACATTCAAGGACTCTTCATCTCATGTTCTCAATATTTATTGTTTATTTATTTATAATTATTTAAGTTTTTTTCTCTTTCCTTTTGTATTTACACAGTACTTTGCTTCACAGAAACATGGCTAGCCCCCACAATTTCAGACTCAGCACAGCAGCTCAATGGTTTTACTTTTCACCATAAAGACAGGAGATCTCAGACTTTTAAAGGCAGAGGAGGTGGAGCATACTTCATAATTAACTCATTGTGGCACACAGACGTGGCAGTTCTGACTCAGTCCTGCTCACGGGTTCTGAAACGTCTAGCTTTAAAACATCTTCCTTTTTATCTGATGAGAGAATTTTCCACCATCATCCTGTTAGCAGGGTACATTCCACCTCAGGCAGGCACTGGAAGAGCTAAGCTCTGTAATCAACATGCACAAAACAGTGCACCCTATCGTTGTGGGGGATTTCAACCAGGCAGTTTGAAGAAGTCTCTGAATAACTACCACCAAAATATCAGCTGTGGAACCAGAGTAGCCAACACACTTGGTCACTGTTATACCACCATCAAGAACGCTGACTGTGCCATCTCTCGCCCACACTTTGGAAAGTCTGAACATCTGGCTGTACTTCCACTAACAGTGCAGCATAGGGAAAGGTTAAAGACTGCAGAAGCAGTGGTGAGGACCAAGAAGGTAGGGTCAAGGGAGATGTTAAAGCACTTACTGAATTGCTCTGAGCTGGTGAACAGGACAATATTCAGGGATTCATCCTCAAGTCTGAATGAATACACCACAGTGGTCATTAAATTCATCAGAACCTGTGTGGATAAGTGGCATTCACCACCCCCACCCCCTTGCTCCCGGAAGCTGTCATATTTAACAACACTGAAATTCTTTTGACACCGATCACCAGAAAAAGACCCTTCCATGTCAAAGTGAAACAGACCCCTATAAGGTGATCTAAATTAATTACAAATATAATATACAAAATAATTGGCTGCATAAGTATTTGCCCCCTTTAATATGACACACCAAATCATTACTGGTGCAGCCAAGTGGTTTTAGAAGGCACATATTAGTTAAATGAAGATCACTGGGTGCAGTCAAGGTGTTTCTGTTGATTGTAGTAAATATACACCTGTATCTGGAAGGTCCAACTGCTGGTGAGTCAGTATGTTGGCAAAAATTACACCATGAAGACAAAAGAACACTCCAAGCAACTCTGCAAAAAGGTTATTGAAAAGCAAAAATCAGGAGATGGATACAAGAAAATTTCCAAGTAACTGAATATCCATTGAAATACAGTTAAGTCAATCATCAAGAAAATGGAAGAACATGGCACAGCTGTAAATCTGCCTAAAGCAGGCCATCCTCAAAAACTGAGTGACCATGCAAGAAAGAGACCAGCGAGGGAGACCACCAAGAGACCTTTGACAGCTCTGGAGGAGTTACAAGCTAGGATGGGAGAGACTATACATATAACAACTGTTGCCTGGGTGCTTCACCAGTCACAGCTTTCAGGGAGAGTGGCAATGAGATGGGACAATGAGATTTTGCACAGATTATAGAAAGGTCAACGCGATAACCAAAACAGATGCTTACCCTATTCCCACAATAGATGACTGCATCGATAGGGTGGGGAAGGCTAAGTACCTAACAAAAATTGACCTGCTAAAAGGGTACTGGTGCGTTCCCTTAACTGATAGGGCTCAAGAGATATCGGCATTCATCACCACCTCGGGGTTGTACGAGTATAATGTGATGCCTTTCGGGATGAAAAATGCCCCTGGTGCATTCCAACGTATGATAAACTCTGTGATTCATGGCTTGAAGAATACTGGGGCATATATTGACGATTTACACTGTTGAAAAAAACTCACAAGAAATCTCAGTTAGCGTTTGCCAGAGGGTATGTGGGCGACTCTGAAGTCAGCTGGAAGAAGGATTTGTGGTCTGATGAAACCAAAATTCAGCTTTTTGGGCATTAGACTAAATGCTATGTTTGGCATAAGCCAAGCACTGCACATCATCAAAAACACACCATCCCTACTGTGAAGCATGGTGGTAGCTGCATCATGTTGTAGGGATGTTTCACTGCAGCAGGCCCTGGAAGGCTTGTGAAGGTAGAGAGTAAAATGAATGCAGCAAAATACAGGCAAATCCTGGAGGAAAACCTGATGCAGTCTGCAAGAGAACTGCAACTTGGGAGAAGATTTGTGTTCCAACAAGACAATGACCCCAAGTATAAAGCCAAAGCTACACAGGAATAGTTTCAAAACAACAAAGTTAATCATCATAGAATCATAAAAATCTACAGAACATTACAGACCCTTCAGTCCACAATGTTGTGCTGACCATGCAACCTACCCGAGAAACTGCCTAGAATTTCCTTACTGCATAGCCCTCTATTTTTCTAAGCTCGATGTACCTATCCAAGAGTCTCTTAAAAGACCCTATTGAATCCACCTCTACCACTGTCACTGGCAGTGCATTCCACCATACCCACTACTCTCTATGTAAAAAAAAACTTACCTCTGACATCCCCCTTGTACCTACTTCCAAGCACCTTAAAACTATGCCCCCTTGTGTTAGCCATTTCAGCCCTGGGAAAAACTCTCTGGCTATCTACCCAATCAATGCCTCTTATTATCATATACACCTCTATCAGGTCACCTTTCATCCTATGTTGCTCCAAGAAGAAAGGGCCAAGTTCACTCAACCTATTTTCATAAGGTACACCCTCCAATCCAGGCAACATTCTTGTAAATTTCCTCCGCACTCTCTCTATAGTTTCCATATCCTTCCTGTAGTGAGGTGACCAGAACTGAACACAGTACTCCAAGTGGGGTCTAACTAAGGTATTGTATAGCTTTAACATTACCTCACGGCTCTTGAACTCAATCCCACAGTTGATGAAGGCCTTCTTAACGACACTGTCAACCTCTGACAGTGGGTACTGATGTGGCCAAGTCAGAGTCCAGACCTTAATCCAATTGAGAATTTGTGGCTAGACTTGAAAAGAGCCGTTCACTCATGATCCTCATGGAATCTGACAGAGCTTGGGCAGTTTTGTAAAGAAGAATGGAAAAAAACTGCAGTGTCCAGATGTGCAAAGCTGATAGAGACCTATCTGCACAGACTCAAGGCTGTAATTGCTGCCAAAGGTGCATTTACTAAATACTGACTTGAAAGGGGTGAGTAATTATGTGTTCAATTATTTTGTGTTTAATAATTGTAATAACTACAGACCAATTTGTAGAAATTTGCTTTCACTTTTGACACGGAAAAAGTCTTTTTCTGTTGATTAGCATTAAAAAAGCCACATTAAATCCACTGTGATTCAGTGCTATAAAACAATAAAACATGAAAACTTCTAAGCAGGCAACTACTTTTATAGACACTGTACATGCAGTTTAATAATAAATTTACTTTGAATTTTGAACTTCACTATGTTGCTAAAATACAAACAAGTCATCAGAAAATACACTTTTGAGTCATTTGGATTAGAGTCACAATCAGAACCAGAATCACCAGCTTGTGAGTGACATTTGTTAACTTAGTAGCAGCAGTTCAATGCAATACATAATCTAGCAGAGAGCGTGAAAAAAAGTAAAATAAAACATAATAAATAAACAAGTAAATCAATTATGTATATTGAATAGATTTTTAAAAAATGTGCAAAAATAGAAATTCTGTATATTAAAAAAGTGAGGTAGTGTCCATAGCTTCAGTGACCATTTAGGAATCAGATGGCGGAGGGGAAGAAGCTGTCCATGAATCGCTGAGTGTGTGCCTTCAGGCTTCCGTACCTCCTACCTGATGGTAACAGTGAGAAAAGGGCATGCCCTGCGTGCTGGAGCTCCTGAATAATGGACGCTGCCTTTCTGAGACACCATTCCTTGAAGATGTCCTGGGTACTTTGTAGGCTAGTACCCAAGATGGAGCTGATTAAATTTACAACCTTCTGCAGTATCTTTCAGTCCTGTGCAGTAGCTCCCCCATACCAGACAGTAATGCAGCCTGTCAGAAGGCTCTCCATGGTACATCTATATAAGTTTTGAGAGTTTTTGTTGGCATTCTAATCTCTTCAAACTCCTAATGAAGTATAATCACTTTTTTGTCTTCTTTATAGCTGTATCGATATGTTGGGACCACATTAATCTCTCAGAGATCTTGACACCCAGGAACTTCAAACTGCTCACTCTCTCCACTTCTGATCTAATACTGGATTGTGTATTCATCTATTGTTTTCTTCAAGATACAATGGATTCCAGTTAATTGGAGCTTCAGCTACTCACAGCAGACACTTATTTGGGCCAAATCTTAAAAAGCAAAGCTAATCAAGAAACTAACCAGAATTCCCTTTTTTGTTTGGGACACTATGCCATTTAATTGGGGCAGGAGATTGTTGCCAAACAGTTTCTAACTAGAGTCAGATGCATGCACTTGGGTGTCTGTTAGATCTTACTCCGTGGTCAGAGAGAACATTTTTTACATAGCATCTTGTGATTTGTGATTTTTGTCACTGATAGTTGTCAAGAAATGAGCAGTAAAAACAATTCAAAACTGTTTTCCTCACTGCAGTTTCAAGCATTCAGGCATTAAGATGTCAGAAATGGCCAGGAGAAAAAAATGAAATGTTTTCACTACTTCAATAAATTAGGGACTACGGAGAATTTGAAGGTATCGACAATCGTCTTGAATGTTACAATGCAAATGAAAATGTGGAGGACGCAATTGTTGATAGAATTGTATGAAGGTAGTCTATTATCTACACTACAAGTCTGCGCTGATTTTGTTCATTTAGTCAATCAAAAAGGCACGGCTGCATACTCCGAATGAATTCCTCCCTCAATAACTATTGGGACTGATACAGTTTCATAGTACTGTGGTAGCATTGATAGTGTTCTAACTTGTTCTTTATTTTATTTAAATACAAAACTTGTTACACAATTAAATAGTGGTTTGTATTTTTTATATATATCTTTCTATTTCCATGAAACTTTGGCCGATTGAAGCAGCCACTTAATTGGGCCAAAATATACTGGTTCTGATGTGTTTCAATTAACTAGAATCCATTGTATATAATTGTATTTGTGTTATCCTAAAGCCAAAATGAAAAAGTTATATTGCTCCTGCACTAACTGCACAAGAAGGAATTGATGTCATAATTATTTAATTTACCAAAAGGAAAAACTCAAAATAGACATCTTTTGGGCTGTTTGCACAGGATTGACAGATTTAACTTGAAATGTCAGGAATTTTAACTCTTAAATTTGCTTTTTCCTTAACCAGTCTAAAGTCCATATGCATGTATATGAAGAGCGTTTGATACCCCTCTGCCTGCATTCGCTGGAGTTTAAAAGAATGTTGGGGGGGGGTGGAAATCTCGTTGAAACCTAGCAAATTTTGAAAGGCCAAAAAGTAGCAGATGTGGAGAGGACGTTTCCTATAGTAGGGGAGTCTAGGACCAGAGGACACAGCCTCAGAATTGAAGGATATCCATTTAGAACAGAGATGAGGAAAAACTTCTTTAAGCAGAGGGTGGTGAATCTGTGGAATTCAGTGCCACAGACAGCTGTGCAGGCCCAGTCATTGGGTACATTTAAGGAAGAGGTTGCTAAGTTCTTAATTAATCAGGGCATCAAAGGTTATGGGTAGAAGACATGAGAATGGGGTTGAGAGGGATAACAAATCAACCATGGAATGGTGTAGCAGGCTCGATGTGCCAAATGGCCTAATTCTGCTCCTATTCTATTATGACTGTTAGGAAATGTGCTCGTTCCATCCTTGGCTCATTATAATAATTACTGTAAGTGATAGTGTCATTCTGGCAATTTATGTCCTTAAGCCATAGGGAACATGTGGAAAGAGGAGGAACTTAAAAGGAACTAATCGTCCCCTTCTACCAGCTGATACCAAGATACAAATATGAGCAACACAGCTCAGAATCCAATACATGCAAAATGCTGGAGGAATCCAGCAGATCAGGCAGCATCTATGGTGAGAAACAAACGAAGTTTTGAGCCAAATGTACAGTCAGCTGTTTATCTCCCTCCATAGATGCTGCCGGACCTGCTGAGGTTTTCCAGCATTGTGTGTGTGCTGTACTGAATTTCCAGCACCTGCAGTCAGAGCCCAATACAATGGGCCCTCAGGCTGCAAAACCCACATTGCAGCAAATCCTAATGCACTGTAAACACAACTTCAATTGTAACAACTCAAGACTTGTTTACTATTAAGATTCCACACTATTAAGTATCTCAGTAACTGCTGATCTCTATTTAATATATTTTTTAATAAGTACTGACTGAAGGCAATAGGGGCAGAGTGGATCAGATACAGAGTGCAACTCAGATTATTCAATCAATAAGCTCTTGTAAAATCACAATTCCCTAATTCATTCAGATATGTATACTGCTATACACATTGATTTCTCCATTAAATCACCAATACTAATTTCTGCTTCAGTTCTTAAGAAAAATATTTTTGATATCATACCTTGAAATGTGGTTGCTGCAGTCTTGCTGTGGCCTGCCCATGAACCCTGCAGTCTTGCCCGCTGTCTTTTGTCTGCCATGTTGTTTGTCTCACTTCTTCGCTGTCATAGCAATCTAAACTATAAGAGCACAACCTCAGAAAAACAGCATTTTTTGTTCAAAGTAAATTTATTATCAAAATACATATATGCTCAGTGACCACTGAGTGTATGTAAATTGTTTTCTGTTGCTATAGCCATCCATTTCAAGGATTGACGTGTTGTGCATTCAGAGATCCTCTTCAGCACAACACTTGGTTATTTGAGTTACTGGTGCCTTCCTGTCAGCTCAAAGCAGTCTGGCCATTCTCCTTTGACCTTTCTCATCAATAAGGCATTTTTGAGCACAGAACTGCCTCTCACTGGATGTTTTTTTTATTTTCCATACCATTCTCTGTAAACTCTAGAAACTGTTGTGTGTGAAAATCCCAGGAGATCAGTGGTTTCTGAGATACTCAAACCACCCTGCCTGGCAGCAACAATCATTCCATGACCAAAGTCACTTAGATCATATTTCTTCCCTATTCCGCTGTTTGATCTGAGCAACTACTGAACCTTTTCACCATGTCTGTATACTTTTAAGCATTGAGTTGCTGTCACATGATTGGCTGTTTAGATATTTACATTAATGAGCAGTGTACAGGTGTACAGTCAGTCCTCCTTATCCGCGGATTCGACCAACCACGGATTGGGAAACCCAAAAGTTCTCTCTCCAGCACTCATTGTTTGAGCATGTACAGACTATTTTTTCTTGTCATTATTCCCTAAACAATACAGTATAACAATTATTTACTTAGTATTTACATTGTATTAGGTATTATAAGTAATCAAGAAATGACTGAAAAGTACAGGCAGTCCCTGGGTTATAAATGAGTTCCATTCCTGAGTCCGTCCTTAAGTCGGATTTGAAGTCAGAACAGGTACATCAGGTATTATTTAGCATCAGTTAGTCGAACTTTTTTCTTAGTATATAGTACATATTTCACCTTTCTATGCATATAACACTTAAAAACATATGTATTTCAATAATTAAACCACTGCATTGCTTAGTAATAATTGTAGCTTTCATCAGGGCAGGGGCTTCACATGCTCCATTAAAATTGTTCCGATCGTTGACCAACTGTAGCCTAACGCTTTTCCAATGACCGATGGCATTTCACCTCTTTCTGATCACTTTATTACTTCCACCTTATTTTCAATCCTGATCGTGATTATTTTCGTGAACAGAAACACTGTGGATTCAGAGCTCGCCACCAGGTCCTAATGTCCACCGCACTGAGACATTAAATAAAGTCCGGGGTTCCGCTGGCTCCTAATGTCCACCGCACTGAGACGTTAAATAAAGTCCGGGGTTCCGCTGGCTCCTAAAGACCACCACACTGAGACAGGTTAAATAGGGGACTTGAGCATCCACATTTTTTGGTATCCGCGGGGGGTCCTGGAACCAATCCCCTGCGGATAAAGAGGGCCGGCTGTACTTAATAAAGTGGCCACTGAGTGTATGTCACCACATACTACCTTGAGATTCATTTTCTTGCAGGAATTTATAGGAAAATAAAGACATACAATAGAATTTACGAAAAACTATAAATAAAAAAAGGCTGACAACTAATATGCAAAAGAAAGGAAGTCGTGCAAAAATAAGAAAAAGTGTAAATAGGTCCTTGAAAGTGAGTCAATTCAGCGTTGAGGTGAATGAAGCTAAAAAATATAGCAAATCATCCCAAAAGATACAATGTGAAGGACCTTGATAAAATCACTGGCACTAAAGAGATAGTGATGACCAAACTAGAGGGCCTAAAGTTAGTTAAGTACCCGGTCCTAATGGGATGCATCCCAGGGTGCTGACAGAATTGGCGGAGGTTATAGTAGATGCGTTGGTAATAATTTACCAAAATTCTCTAGACTCTGGGCAGACCCCGGCGGACTGGAAAACAGTAAATGTCACGCTTTTTTTTTAAAAAAGGATGTAGGCAAAATACAGGCAACTATAGGCCAGTTAGCTTAACATCTGAAGTCGGGAAAATGCTTGAAGCTGTCATTAAGGAAGAAATAGCGAAGCATTTAGAAAGGAGTGGTTTCATTAGACAGACGCAGCATGGATTCAGAAAGGGCAGGTCCTGTTTGACAAACTTACTGGAGTTCTTCAAAGACATAATGAGTTCAATGGATTGAGGGGAACAGGTGGATGCCGTATACTTGGAATTCTAGAAGGCGTTCAACAAGGTGCCATCCAAGATACGGATGCATGGAGGCGGAGGAAGTGTATTAGGATGAATAGTGGATTGGTTAACCAACAGAAGGCAGAGAGTTGGTATAAATGGGTGTTTCTCTGGTTGGCAGTCAGTGGTGAGTGGGGTGCCGCAGGGGTTGGTGCTGGGGCTGCAGCTGTTTACTATTTACATTGATGATTTGGAAGAGGGGACTGAGTGTCGTGTAGCTAAATTTGCTGATGACACTAAACTAAGTGGAAAAGCAAATGGATGTAAAGAGACTGCAGAGGGATATAGATAGGTTAAGTGAGTGGGCTAAGGTCTGGCAGGTGGAATACAACGCTGGTAAATGCAAGATCATCCACTTTGGAAGGAATAATAGAAGAGCAGATTATTATTTAAAAGGTGAAAGATTGCAGCATGCTGTTGTGCTGAGGGACTTGGGAGTGCTTGTGCATGAATCGCAAAAAGTTGGCTTTCAGGTGCAACAGGTTATTAAGAAGGCAAATGGAACGTTGGCCTTCATTGCTAGAGGGATTGAATTCAAGAGCTGGGAGGTCATGCTGCAACAATACAGGGTACTGATAAGACCGCACCTGCATACTGTGTGCAGTTCTGGTCTCCATACTTGAGGAAGGATATACTGGCTTTGAAGGCAGTGCAGAGGAGGTACACCAGGTTGATTCCAGAGATGAAGGGATTAACTTATGAGGAGAGATTGAGTCGCTTGGGACTATACTCTCTGGAATTCAGGAGAATGAGAGGGGATCTTATAGAAACATACAAAATTTTGAAAGGGATAAATAAGATTGAAGTAGGAAAGTTGTTTCCATTGGTAGGTGAGACTAGAACTAGGGGACATTGCCATAAGATTCAGGGGAGAAGATTTAGGACGGAGATGAGGAGAAACTTTTTCCAAGAGAGTGGTGAATTTGTGAAATTCTCTGCCCAAGGAAGCAGTTAAGGCTTCTTCACTAAATATATTTAATATACAGTTAGATAGATTTTTACATAGAAGGGGAATTAAGGGTTATGGGGAAAAGGCAGGTAGATGGAGCTGAGTTTACTGACAGATTAGCCATGATCTTTCTGAATGGCGGGGCAGGCTTGATGGCCTACTCTTGCTCCTATTTCTTATGTTCTTATGTCATGCAAAACTAGGGCAGGGATATGAACAAATTAAGGTAGAACTGGGTATTTGTGGGACCAAAGGCGAGGGTTGGGCCAATTTCACTCACTGTCCCTGCGACGTTCACTCCTCTCCCCGCGGCACTGAGGCTGAGAGTCTGTTTCCGCTGTTACACATTTCGTAGCGGCTTGCCCTGCTATTTGAACTTGACACTGAGGTTTTGGGCCTACTCTGGGTCCTCCAGGGATTTTGGTCTATGAGCTCAGTTTGGTTTGGAATGCTGTTGCTTGCTTCTGTTGGTTGTATGATTTGTGTTTTTTCCCCCTCTTTCTCTGCACATTGGGTGTTGGCCTTTCTTTTTCTTTAAATTGGATTCTTTCAGGTTTCTTGCTTTGTGGTTGCCTATAAGATGACAAATCTCAAGGTTGTATAATTTATACATTGACAATAAATGTACTTTGAATCTTTGAGGAAGAAAACTTTATAATCTTCGATCCAAGCAACTGAATTTATGATCACTAATGCTACAGTGAGTAAAAGTGGCATCAAGCAAAAGACCAAAATGTGAGGATCTTACTGGGTTGTAAGATGAGAAGTTTCCAAGACAGAGAGGCTAAAATCATGGAGATACTTGTAAACAAGGCTGAGAAATTTTAAATCAACACTGTGCATTGATATAGTGGTTGAGTAGGACTTGATCAGACTTGAAACAGGGAAAGCTGAATTATGAATAAGATCACACTGAAGGTTAGAAAAGCAATTAAAAAGTTTAGTCCAGTGTAAAATTACTAGGTTTCAGGAAATGATGAAATGAGGCCAATGTGGGAAGAGGCCTCATTACACAGGTTCTTACATTCTTTACTTAGGTTAAAGAAAAGTGTCTATTTGGTCAAAAGTGGTGCAAAAGTGTAAGTCAAATCCAGCCTCAAAAATGAAAAACTGATGACAAAGAAACACATGGTGGCTTTCAAATAGAGTTGGTGGAAAGAACTATAATCAATGATGATCATTACTTACTGCTCAAATCTGGACTGAAAGCCATTTTTATGTGAATTCATCACTAATGTTATTTACCATTGTGAAAATCAAAATACAAAGAGAATGCCACATCTAAATGGTGCCAAAAGCCAACACGGAGGAAGGGTATAAGTGGGGGGATATGGTCCAAAATGGGAATGTACTTTGAATGTTTATACATGGTGATAACGGAAACCTGCAGATGCCAAAAGATGAACTCTTGAGATTATAGTTTAGAAATTCTCAGGCAAATTGCATGTAAAACAGCAGGGCTAATTGTATTGTTAAGAAATGTGCTCTGATAATGTTACTGAAGTGGGGCATTACACAGCCAGTAAATTGCTTACAACATTTGCCAAGACTGTTGCCATGAAAGCCTGGTAAAAATGAATCTTTCCAGTGGGCGGCACGGTCTGTTTACCCATCATTGTTGGTTCTACATATGCTGGTGTCTGCAAGCACTAACAACCATAGAAATATCACTGAAGCTTAACCTACAGCACACTGCACAGAATCAGCTGCTGCCTGCATTACTAGGTACATTGCCTGAGACTACGAATGGGCTCAGGGCAGCGGATCTACTAATTCATACTTCAGTAGCACAAATAAGCCTTTAGTAAATCTGCACTTCTATTGAATATAAGAGCTAGGAAGAGGAGGCTACTCAATCCCTTGTAGCTGTGCCGTCAGTCAGCATTATCATGGCTGATTTTTATTTCCTTCAATGCCATTTTGTTCCATTTCTCACCTCTGACTTGCACTATTGGGTAGGCATGATAGTGCAGTGTTGAGTGCAATCACTTTGCAATGCCTGCGATCACCAGTTGGGGTTCAATTCCTGCTGCCACCTGTAAGGAGTGTGTATGTTCTCCCTGCAACTGCGTGGGTTTCTTTGAGGTGCTGTCTTCCTCCCACGTTCTAAAGGCATATGGTTAGGGTTAGTGAGTTGTGAGCATGCTTTGTTGGCACTGGCAATCCTCAGACTGTAGGTCATTGACACAAAACAACACACTTCACTGTAAGCTTTGATGTTTCAATGTACATGTGACAAATAAAGTTAATCTTGATCTTTAATATAATTTCCCCTGATTCCATTAGTATATAAAAATCCTTGGTCTGAATGTTTTCAATGGCCAAGCCCTCGCAGAAGTTTTAGACTGTGTATCACTGAGTGAAGACTTAGTTTTCCCGCATGCCAAATCTTTCATCATGATTGTTCTATACATTCTTGCCAGAGGAAACTTCAACTCTGCTTCTACCTTGTCCTGCCCTAAATGAAATTTGTACTATTCAGTGCCATCAATTCTCATTCCTGATTTCTAGAAAGTACAAGCCTGGGCTGGTTAATTATGTAACATTCCTCAGATTCATCTAAATGATATCCCTTTCACCCTCTGCTAAGGATAAATATTTGTTTTTATCTACTCCATCAATAACTTTCATAATTTTGTAACTTTTTATCAAGTCTTCCTCGTCAGCCACCTTTGTCCCAAGGGTGGCAAACCTAGCAAACCCGCAGTCTTTCTTTATAAATGAAAGGCCACATTCTCTCAATTGTCATGTGAAAAATAAAAGGAATAGTAAGCCATTTGACCTCTCAAAGCCTACATCACCTTTCAGTAAGACTACCTTTGCACCATTTTCCTGTATCACTCGATATGTCTCTGTTCCCTGCATCTCCCCAGAGACTTCATTTTTTAACAGGCAGGGCCATATTTCTGACAATTATGATGAGCAGCTTCCTCACCCTGCCCACCTCCACTAGATGTTATGGAGATGGGGATGTGCTCTTTTTTTAAGCAATGGGGCAGCCTCTCTCTGAACAGGGGATGTGCTCAGAGTCAGGGGCCCTGGGTGTGGAGGGAGAAAATATCCTATCAGAAACATGAGAAAATCTGCAGATTCTGGAAATCCAAACAACACATTCCCATTTCCTTATCTCACCTTGTCTCCTTATCTGCCAATCAACTCCTTCTGGTGCTCCTCATCCTTCCCTTTCTTCCATGGCCTTCTGTCCTCCTAGATTCACCCTTCTCCAGCACCTGATATCTCTTTCACCAATCGACTTCCCAGCTCTCCACTTTACCCGTTCCCCTCTCCTGGTTTCACCTATCACCTACTACGTGTACCTTGTATTTCTTTCTCCCCTCCCTCCACCTTCTTACTCTGGCTTTCGTCATTTTTCTCCAGTTCTGATGATGGGTCTCGGCCTGAAACTTACTCTTTTCCACTGATGCTGCCTGACCTGCTGATTTTTCCCCCAGCATTTAGTGTGTGCAGAAAAAACATTCTATTTGTAAAGTGTGTGTGCGTGTGTGGGGGGGGAGGAGGTGGTCTTTTGGTTGCTTTGAAAAGCTTCACACAAGTTGCTACTAAAATTGCGGTGTAGATAGTTGGAAGTACAGGGGTATTCATGGTTGTTTTGGGAGAAAGGTCTCGTCGTTTACTCGGAAAATGATAAGGCACAAGAAATATATCAGGAGGAAGTTAAATGGCCCCCTTGCTCCGCTTCACCGATTAACAAGATCGTAGTAGATCTCTTACCACAGTAACGCTTTCCCGCATTAACTCAATTTCTCCCTGATATCACTTCCACTCCGCCCTCTCCCCACACAGATTTCACCAACCTGACAGTCGGACTTCCGTTGTGTCACAGTTCCGAATCCGGCCGGTTCCAGCAGAGGAGACCCGGTAAATCGTTCCCACCTGACACCCGCTCTGAACAAATGGAGCTCGCAAAAGGACCGTGTGTCGCTTTTAACCGAGAATGGGAACTGTCAACATGATGTACGTGTAGGGGATAGGCGGGAAACAACACGGTCTGAAATGAATACGAAAATAGGAGAAAAAAACAGGTGGAAGAAGCATAAGAGAGGGAGGAGAGAAAAGAAAGAGTAGAGCGAAA
Source organism: Hemitrygon akajei (assembly GCF_048418815.1). Classification (NCBI taxonomy): domain Eukaryota; kingdom Metazoa; phylum Chordata; class Chondrichthyes; order Myliobatiformes; family Dasyatidae; genus Hemitrygon; species Hemitrygon akajei. Next base: position 161,609,845 of record NC_133129.1, on the reverse strand, counting down.
GTGTGAAAAGTTTCGGTTTTGGTGCAGTGAGGAAAGGTAGCCAATTTCTAAACGATGCAGTTCAGGAAAGTAAAGAACAGTCTTCGAACTTTTGCAAAATTAAAAGCAGAACATTTGTTTTCTTATTCTGCAACTTATTCATTTAGCGTCTCCACATAACTCAATCCAAACTACGTCTGTCCTGGTTGTACCTATACATTTATTGTTCAGTCCGACGATAAGCAACATCGCGAATAGGTTTATGCTGAGAGCACCAAATGCTGGAAGTACAGACTGGCTGTTATAGAGGGACAAAAAAGAAAACTAGGGAAAGTGTAAATAGACGAGAAAGACATATGGGACAATGGGACAGCGACTATCCATGGAAGAGCCTGTGGTTCCCATATTGGGTTCGTTGCTTACCTGAAACCCATAAAATAGGAATAGAAGTAAGCCATTTTTTAAATCCCAAGGGACTGATTAACCGATGAAGGTGGGAAAGAAAGGTAGGCCAGGACAGAGGGCATGTTGTTAGGGTAGCTGGGGGAATGTTTCTATTTCTTTTAGTACCGTGACTCCCCTTAGTACTAATTATTGACTGATAACTTATCCATGCGCATTGATGTATTGCTCTCTGCAAAGTGAATGTACAAGTTAACTTCACCTCCAAGTGTGTGCCTTTCTTTATTTGAAATGTAGTTGTACAGACACAACAAATTGGTGACCAATACGAACCTGAATGTCAGCGGATATCACCAAATGTACCGACAGTTTGTTGGAAGGGAGAGAGACAGTGAGAGGGAAGAGTGAACCAATACAGAGAAGATGGTCACAGATGCTAGAAAAGGGCACATCAATATCAGTGCACAGTACACAGTGAGAGATGCACAGCTAGCAAAGCTAAGGTGAAAATAACGTGACAAAGGCCTTAGTTGGAAAAGTTGACGAACTTGATGGTGCTATTGAGGACTGGGAATCATATATCAAGAGGGTTGAACTGTATCGTAATGCTAACAACATGGATGAGGAAAAGAAAGTCTTCACACTTAGCTTAATGGGTGCTAAAGCATACAATCATTTATGCAGCTTAGTAACTTCTGAGAAGCTCAACAAAACTGTTGAAATTTTACAAAATCACTTGGTATTGGCTGAGAGATTTAGATTTCACAAAAGAAACCGGTCAAAGGATGAATGCATTTCTGAATACATTGCAGAACGGTGCAAACTTTCCCAATACTGTAACTTCCTGATGCATTAAGGGACAGTCTTGTATTTGGCATGCATAGTCAAATGCTCAAAAGAGGCTGCTGGCTGAAAGAGACCTAACCTTAGAACGGGCATTGACCATTGCAATATCAATGGAGCTTGCAGCAAAGGATGCATCCGAACTACAGAAAAAGTGTCTTGGATGTGAGATGCACAAAATGTCCCTGAATGGGGCAAGAAGACAAAACTTTTATCAATGCTCCAAGTCTTCCCATGATGCAAAAGTTTGCAGAAAACTTCACAGACAAGGCCACATAGACAGTGTGTGCAAGCTGGACAAAAAAACATAACCAAAGACAAAAATCCACACGCATGAAGTTTCAAACATAAAACTAAACAAATGCATAAAGTAACTGAATGTGAAACTGAATCAGACAACAGAATCTGACACACAGATGCAAAACACAGCAGTTAGAACCTTATATTTTGAAAAATGGAAGGCCAGCACTTTTTGGAAGTGAACGGTTGAGAGAAATCCAACTAGACTGGCACACAATCAAAGCTCTCAGTGTGGGATCACCAAGAAACTGCAGTTCAGATGGTTAATGGATTTTTGAGAAAGATATTGTTAAACTCAAAGGTATGAAGGCCAGAATTCAACTGGATGAAGTAGCAACACTGAGATTTCATAGAACGTGCCTAGTGCCTTATGCAGTGTCAGATCTCTGGCAGGTGGTAGGAGTGGGCTCCCTCACCTCTGCCCCCTGACCCTCAACACAGGTGCTCTTCAGGGCTGTGTCCTAAGCCCCCTCCTTTACTCTCTGTATACCCATGACTGTGTCACCATCCACAGCTCCAATCTGCTAATTAAATTTGGTGATGATACTACATTGATTGGCCAAATAATAACGAGGCAGCCTACAGAGAAGAAGTCATCACCCTGACACAGTGGTGTCGAGAAAACAACCTCTCCCCCTTCACTGTTGCAGAAACAAAGGAGCTGGTTGTGGATTACAGAAGAAATGGAAACAGGTTAACCCCTATTGACATCAATAGATCTGGGGTTGAGAGAGTGAACAGCTTTAAGTTCCTCAGATGGTCTATACATACCAGCAGTGTGGTGAAAAAAGCATAACAGTGCCTCTTTCACCTCAGACGGTTGAAGAAGTTAGTATGAGTCCCTAAATCCTAAGGACCTCCTACAGGGGCACAGTTGAGAGCATCTTGACTGGCTGCATCACTGCCTGGTATGGGAACTGTACTTCCCTCAATCACAGGACTCTACAGAGAGTGGAGCAGACAGCCCAGTGCATCTGTAGATGTGAACTTCCCAGTATTCAGGACATTTTCAGAGACAGGTGCATAAAAAGGGCCTGAAGGATCACTGGGGACCCAAGTCACCCCACCAACAAACTATTTCATCTGCGACCATCCGGGAAACGGTACTGCAGCATAAAAGCCAGGATCAACAGGCTCCAGAACAGCTTCTTCCACCAGGCCATCAGACTGATTAACTGACACTGATACAATCGTACTTCTATGCTATATTGACTGTCCTGTTGTACATACTGTTTATTACAGAGTACTGTAAATTACATGTTGCAAATTTAGACAGAGACGTAAAGATTTTTACTCCTCATGTATGTGAAGGATGTAAGAAATCAATTCAATTACGCTCTACATCCTAAAGTGGATGCTGAACTTTAGAGCTTGGAAGCATCTCGCAGTCCCTCTAAGGTTGAATGGAACAATTGCGCCACAACCATCGTCCTGGTGACCAAGAAAGAGGAGGCCGGAGCTGTTCACGTATGCGGGGACCTCAAAGTGAGCATCAATCCTGTGCCACATACTGTGCAGTATCCCCTGCGCAGAAGACATTTTTGCATCTTTGGCAGGTTTTCAAAGATTGGCTTGTCACAAGCCTATTTGCAATTGGAGATTGAGGAGTCAAGAAGGAAGTTCCTCACAACCAACACTCACAAAGGTCTGTTCCATTATAATCATCTCATCTTTGGTGTCACATCAGCTCCAGCAATTTGGCAAAGAGCAATGGAACAAGAGCTCAAGACATCCCAGGAACACAATGCTACCTTGGTGACATCATTGTGACTGGCAAGAATGATGAAGAGCACCTTTAGAACCTTGGTAAGGTGCTTACCAGTCTGAGTGAGTATGGTCTGCATGCAAGAGACACAAAAGTGAGTTCTTTGAGAATGAAATCTCATATTCTGGGCATGTCACTGACAAGCATGGCTTACATACAGTGGTGTAAGAAAGTTTGTGAATCCTGTAGAATTTTCTCTAGTTCTGCATAAATATGACCTAATATGTTTTCAGATCTTCACCTAAGTCCTAAAAGTCCTAGATAAAGAGAACCCAGTTAAATAAATAACACAAAACGTTATTCTTGTTCATTTATTTATTGAGAAAAATGATCCAAAATCACATGTGTTTGTTGGAAAAAGTATGTGAACCTCTGGGGTAATGCCACTTACAAAAGCTGTTAGGGTCCTGTATTTCAATCAATGAGATGAGATTTGAAGTGTGGGTTGTAGAGGTGTTCTGCCCTATACAAAAGACACAGAATGTCAGGTTACTGACATAATCTGCTCTTCTCAGGAAAGATCTGTTTATGTGTACCATGCCGCAATCAAAATAACTTTCAGAGGACCTTAGAAGAATTGTAGAGGTGTATGAAGCTGGAAAAGGCTGCAGAGCATTTTTAGAGACCTGATTATTCATCAGTCTACAGTAAAATAAATTGTCTACAAGTGATGGAAACTCAGTACTGTTGCTGTTCTCCTTAGGAGTGGGTATCCTGCAAAGATTACACCAAGAGCGCAACGTGCAGTGCCAAAAGAGGTGAAAGAGGACTCAAGGGTACCAGCAAGAGACCTGCTGAAATCTCAGGAACATGCCAAGGTCTCTTTTCCTGTGTCCACTACAAGAAAAACATTGAACAAGAATGATATTCATGGAAGGCCACCACGGATGAAACCACTGCTCTCCAAAAGAAATATTGCTGTACTTTTCAAGTTTGCAAATGACAGCTGGATGTTCTACAGCACAGCACTTCTGGGACAATGTTTTGTGGACAGATGAAACAAAAGTTGAACTTTTTGGCAGAAATGCACATTGCTATGTTTGAAGGGGAAAGGGCACTACACACCAACACCAAAACCTCATCCCACTGTAAAGCATGGTGGAAGGAGCATCATGGTTTGAGGCTGCTGTGCTGCCTCAGGGCCTGGACAGCTTGCAATCTTTGAGGGAACAATGAATTCAAAACATTTTACAGGACAAAATTTCAGGGTAGCAGTCCATCACCTGAAGCTTAATAGAAGTTGGATAATACAACAAGACAATGATCTGAAAGACAAGAGTAAACTAATAACAGAATAGTTTGAAAAGAAGAAACTTAATGGTTTGGAATGGCTGAGCCAATGTCCTGACCTTAATCCTATAGAAATGCTGTGGAATGACCTGAAGAAAGCAGTTCATGCAAGGAAGCCCACCAACATCCCAGAGTTGAAGAAGCTTTGTAGGGAGGAATGGCCTAAAATTCCACCAAGCCGATGTGCAGGTCGGATCAACAGTTGCCGGAACATCTGGTTGAAGTTATTGCCGTACAAGGGGGGTCACACCAGTTACTGAAAGCAAAGGTTTACATACTTTTTCCAACAAATATGTGTAATATTGGATCACTTCTCTCAACAAAAAATGAACAAGTACAATGATTTTGTGTTATTTATTTAATTAGGTTCTCTTTATGTAGTTATAGGACTTGCGTGAAGATCTGATCACATTTTAGGTCATGTTTATGGAGAAACAGAGAAAATTCTACAGGGTTCACAAACTTCCCAGCATCACTGTAAGTCACAAGAGAAGACTGAAGCCATGTTGCAGGCACCCAAACCAGAAAATCTGTCACAACTCAGGTCATACTTGGACCTTGCAAACTGCTACCACGTGTTTCTCCCAAATCTTGGTATGGTGCTGCACCCATTGAACACATTGTTTGCAGACAGGAGCAAAGTGGGAATGGTCAGAAAGATGTGAAAAAGCATTCAAGGAAACAAAGAGACTAATAGCATCAGATGAACTGCTAACCCATTTTGACCCATCTCTGCATCAGATGGGCATGTGATGTGGCTCTTTATAGCATTGCAGCCATTTTGTCACACACTATGCAAGATGGATCTGAACATCTGATTGCATTTGCTGTAAGATCACTGACAAGCGCAGAATGCAACTACACACAGATTGAACGAGAGGCGCTTACTCTAGTATGGAGAGTAAAGAAGTTCCACCACTACCTGCATGGACAAAGGTTTACTCTAGTGACAGACCACCAGCTTTCTGTGCCCATTTTCAATCTCAGGAAGGGAACCTCAGTGATGTCTGCTACCCAGTTGCAATGTTGATCAGTTTTCCTAGGAGCCCACTCTTATGACAGAGTTCAAGGGCACCAAACAACACATCAATGCTAATGGTTTGTCACATCTTCCGCTGTTGACAACTGAAGAAGAAGTCTTCATTCTGTGACCCAGCAGAGGTGTTCCCAACAGCATTGGTGGATCAGCTGCCAGTAACAAATTCTGAAATACAAAGAGAAACAAGGAATGACCCGACATTGTCAAAAGTCTATGACATCACCACGCAAGGACGGCCAGCTCATGGTGATCCTGTTTCCAGAGTTCACATTGAGACATGGATGTTCTGCTGAAGAACACACCTGGTTCGTCTGCACCCAACAAGACGGACACATTGCATCCACTGGACTTACCGCTCAGTTATGATTATGTCACTGACAACAACGTGACATCTGCAATAAAGAAAGTTGCCTTTGACAAGACAGCTGCCAAACCTGATGCCATTCCACAGGTCCAGAGACACTATCCTGGAAGAAACAGAGCGCCACACGAAAGTCTGAATCTTTAGTATAGTGAAGTTAGTTATCTCTGAGCCCTGAGGCCTCTCTTGGTCAGAGATGACCGTGGATATTGCATCCTAGCTTTCTACATAAGCAAGCCTGGACAGTATAATATGGAGAACAGGCTGTTGCCCATGTAGCAAGGTCCCCCTCTCCACGCATCTGATGAACCCAAAGGAACGGCAGAGGTCGACACAGTTTGGTACCAGCAGCATTGCAGGAGTTGCCAGTCAGCATTGAACTCTGGGACCCCAGATCCTGGTTTTTCCCTCAGGGTTTAATCCCAAAGCCCTTCCCATGAGTGGATACAGCCACAAGGCAGTGAGATTAGCATTTTTCTTCTCCTAGATGAGCTGCCAACCACAGCTGATGAACCCCATCTGCCCAAAAGTTAGATATGAACTGTTATTTTTTTTAAAAATCAAGCAAACACTGCTATTGTGAAAGCCTGTTTACTTGAACATGGTCTGTTAAAGGGAAATTGGATGTTTTATGTTACATAAATCTAAAGGGAAAGGAAGTGTAAGGTACGGATCTATTTCTTTTAGGGCAAAGACTCCCCTTAGCACTGATAACTTACGCATGTGCATTGATTTGTTGCTCTCTCTCTGTGTCTTTATTTAGTAGATATGTAGTTGTGCAGACACAATAGTGTGAGAGTGAGATAAAAATGGAAAAACAAGGAGAAGGGAAGAATGGATATATAGAAGGGGACAAGAGAATACAGTTTGGGGAAGAAAGAAGAAAAAAAGGAAGTGAGGGACAGGCAAAGGGAGAGTTGAGAGCTCAAAGTAAATTTATTATCGAAGTACATATATATGTCACCATATGCAACCCTGAGATTTGTTTTCTTGCGGGCATACTCAGTAAATTCAACAAACATAAAAGAATCAATGAAAGACTGCACCCAACAAGACAAACAACCTGCAAAAGACAACAGACTATGCAAATACAAATGAAAGAAAAGTACACATTGAATGTTGAGAACATGTGATGAGGAAGTGAGTCCGTAGGTTGTGGTAATAGTCAGTGATGGGGCGAGTGAAGTTATCCCCAGTAGTTCAAGAGCCTGATGGTTGAGGGGTAATAACTGTTCCTGAACCTGGTGATGAGGGTCCTCAGGCTCCTGTACTTTCTTCCTGATAGCAGTGAGAAGAGAGCATGGTGGGAATTCTTGAAGATGAATACTGCTTTCTTGGGATAGCATTCCGTGTAGATGTGCTCAATGGTGGGGAGGGCTTTACCCATGATGGACTGGGCGGTATCCACTATTACTTGTCAGATTTTCTGTTCAAGGGCATTGGTGTTTCCATACCAGGCTGTGATGCAATATAATTTCCATCTCACACATCTACAGAAGTTTGTCAAAATTTTAGATGTCATGCCAAATCTTCACAAAACTTCTAAGGAAATAAAGGTGTTACCATACTTTCTTTGTACTTTGTAGTTACTTGCTGGGCTCAGGACTGATTCTCTGAAATGGTAACATGAGAGATAGAAAGGTTAAGTTAGGGAAGAGGATACAAAAAATTTAAGAATGTGAGTAGGCTCTTTGAGTCTACTCTGCAGTTCATCAAGATTATTCCCTGAATATCCAGAAATCTATTAAAGTATTTTGAACTGATTAACTGAGCCTATATAGCTTCTTGTGGTAAAGAAACCCCAAAACTCACCATGCTATGGATGAATTAATTTCATCTCATCTCAATCCTAAGAGCAACTCCCTTATTCATAGTTTTTCAGCCAGGGAAACTTTTTACCAGTTTGATATGAATGTTCAGGTTATAGTAACATCTCTTCTAAATTTCTGAACTCCAAAGAATAGGGCCTAATTACCTCTGGTCTGGTTAAGCTAACAACCATGAAATCAGTCAAGTGCAATCTCATCAAAGTCTTAGTTAATTGCATTGTGATATCATTACTTCTATAATCAACCTTCTTGTAATAAAGACAAACATACGTGCTCTGCTATACCTTTTAGTGACTTGTACAAGGACAGCTGGAGAAAGCAATCTCACAATGTTGCCTGACCTGCTGAGTAATTCCAGTACCTTTCTAGTCTTTCAGTCATTTAAAAAAAAATTACATTTTCCATTTTTCCAGTGGGTTTCAAATGTGCTTGGGAAATTAAATATTTTTACATTGCAACACATTCATTCTCCGGATGCTGCCTGGTCTTGTGGTGAACACCTGACATCCAATATTTTCTTCCATCTATGGTCTGCACTTTGCTGCTGGGCACTATTCCAAGCAATCTGTCAAATGTTTGCAAACTTCCAAACATTCAACATTTGAAAACTCTTAAATGAAATCACCTGGAAAAAGAAACTTTTAAAAACATTATGTGAACATTGCTGTTAATATGCAATGTACTTCTCTTCACAGCCACACCACGTGGTGTGCAACAGCAGAGCTTGGCTAACCAGTTCGGCACAGCCAGTCATGGATACTGCTGAAAGTACCAGCATTTGAGGTAAAACATAACAAAATCGGGGTCAGTATTTCTTCTGATTTGCTTTATCTTCAAATGATTAGTACTTGGGAAGAAGCTAGTAATTAAAAAAAAGTTATGATTATTTAATAACTTCTGCATTGGAATTACAAGAAACCTCAGCCTTTAGTATAACATTAATTTAGTATGTGTAAAATTGTCTTGAGTAGATTGAAATACTCAAATTTGGTCTGGTGTTCAAAATCACTCTGCTCCCTACTTCCACACAGTGGGATTGTTTAACCAGATTCTGCTCCTTTGAATAGACCTAAATATTAAATCATTTTCTCAATGGTTGAAGCAGTTTCTGTGGTTTTCATTCCGCTATTGAATCTATATGTGGTCAACTTTTCAGTTTTGATGGCAGACAACACAGCAAACCCTATACTTCCAGAGCTTGGAGTGCTCTGCGGAGCGCCCAGACCCTAGCCTAGTCAGGTAGTATGAAGATGCAACCTCAAACCCCACGGGGAAGGTTGAGTCCGACAAGGGGGACAACTGAACTGCACCTCTTTTGCGCTGTAAGGTAAAAACAATCATCTCAACCTTCAATGCAAACACCATCCGCCTCTTGCCTTGATGTACAGAGTTGGCATCACAGGCAAACAGGTCCAAGATTTCCATCCTGGGGATCCAAGAACACTGTCATGTACACCCAGACGAAGAGTTAAGGTTCACAGAGGTAGAGGGGATGCACCTCATCACCTTGTCCACATGGAGAGAGCCGACGACAACGTCAGCACAAGGCGCAGTAGGGCTGATGTTGAACCGCAAGGCAAAGAAGGCACTGAGGGGCGTAGTCTCAGTCAGTGACAGAATCCTTACTGCGGAATTTGACGGAAACCCAGCAACCTCTGTCATCTGTTACTCCCCGCACAATTGCAGCGAGGAGAAGGAAGTGGAGATCTTCTACAGTAAACTTCACGAGGCTGTCACTTCAATACCAGCACATAACTTCCTGGCTGTGCTCAGCGATTTTAATGCCCAGGTTGGACTGGAAGATGTTCCATACTCATACCACGACTTTACCAATAGAAATGGACAGTACCTAGTTGATTTCATCCAGGAGCACAGTCTCATTGCTGCAACAGACAATTCAAGAAGCGAGCTGGTAAACGGTGAACATACTAAAACAGAGCCTCCTTCAACAGGAAACATCTCGACTACATCCTCGTAAGAACAAAATGGCGTAATTGTGTGATCAACACAGAAGCCTACAGCACCTTCAACTCGGTCAGTTCTGACCACAGAGTAGTGTCAATGCAAGTGAGACTGCGCCTGCGGCAACCCAAAGCCACAGGTCCCAAGGAGAAGATAGACTGGAAGGCATTCTCTTCACAACCTATTCTTCAAGCCCAGTGCACTGTGAAAGTGAGAAATCACTTTGGCCCTCTGCAGAGGGAGGAGGAAAAGACTGCGACCGACCACTATCAACGGCTCATAGACGCACACACAGATGCAACAAAGAGTCTGCCTACTGTGAACTGAATCAAAGAAAGCCGTATCTCAAAACATCCTGATGTCGTCGCAGCAAAAAGTGTGGTCAATGCTTGTCATGCTGAACTTAGGAGCGAAACAGAAGAGCTAAGAGACAAGTTCAAGACAGCAAAGAAGAATCTCTTTGCCACCTACAACCAACTGAAGGAAGAGGAACTAGCTGACCGGATTAGAGGGGTAGAGGCTGCTAATGACAAGCAGCATGGAGAAGCATGGTGCCTAGTCAATGAGATCAGCTGACAGAAGAAGTCCCCATCAGGTCAAGTAAGTGGTAAAACAGCAGAGGACCGTGTCCAGACATGGTTTACCCACCAAGAACCTTCCGGGAAGCCCTCCAACGATCACGGAAGAAGAAGAGGACATACCCACGATACTAACGCAAGTCGACATCGATGACAGCCCATTCAACATTGAGGAACTAAAGAAGGCCAAATATGCACTCAAACAGGGCAGGAGCACTGGACCAGATGGGATACCACCAGATGTCCTGAAGAACTGCAACCTGGACGACATCTTGCTGGACATATGTAATACAGCACTGATGAAAGGCGACAAACCAGAACAGTGGTCACTCTCAAACATTATCCCTGTCCCCAAGTCTGGATTCCTCAAGAAGACAGATAACTACCGCGGTATCAGCTTGACCTGCATCTTAGCAAAGCTATACAATCGGATGATCTTGAACAGGATTCGCACCGCCATTGACCCTAAGCTAAGATTCAATCAGAATGGTTTTCGGCAGAAGCGCACAACAGGAATGCAAATACTTGCTCTCTGTAGAATCATCGAGGAAGTCAAGAAGAACAACTTACCAGCCGTGCTTACTTTCATCAATTTTCGCAAAGCTTTTGACTCCATTCACCGAGGTAAAATGCTGAAGATCCTGAAAGCTTACGGAGTGCCATACCATCTACTGAGAGTAATAGAGTCCAGCTATACCGAGACCATGGCGAAAGTTGTATCACCAGATGGAAAAACAGCAGTGTTCAAGCTCCTAGCTGGTGTTCTGCAAGGAGACACTCTGGCACCCTACATCCTTATAATTGTCCTTGATTACACTCTACGTCAAGCTACCAAAGATCATGACAAGCTTAGTTTTACCATAAAACCAGGATGAACCAAAAGGGTCAGACCAGTTATGCTCACAGATCTCGATTTTGCAGATGACAGTCCTGCTCTCTGACCAGATGGAGGAAGCACAGCAGCTACTGACAAAAGTGGAAACTGAGTGCAATAAAGTTGTACTTCACCTAAGCACTAAAAAGACAGAGTATATGGTGTTTAACTGCAATAAAGGTACTCTCAAGACCATAAAGAATGATACCATTAAGAAAGTCTTGTACCTCGGGTCAAGAATGATGAGTTCAGAGAAGGACATAAAGATACGGAAGGCGCTAGCATGGAGGAATGAACGACATGAAGGAAATCTGGAGGTCGAACCTAACCAGAGGGCTCAAAAAGAGGATCTTCACAGCAGAGTCCATTCTCACGTACAGATGCAAAATGTGTACACTCACCAAGACCATGCGAGAGTCACTAGATGGTTGCTATACATGAATGCTCCGGATGGCTCTTGACATGAGTTGGCAACAGCACATGACGAATGTTGAGCTTTTTGACAACCTACCGATGCTCACTACTAAAATTGAGGCGAGAAGACTGCAACTAGCGGGGCACTGTCTACGCCACACTGAGCTACCTGCCAGCCTAGTCATCACATGGGAGCTCAAGCATGGGAGGATGAACCCTGGGCCCCCTCCCAAGACTATGGTCAACACACTCCTAGAAGATAGCGGTGCAGCTAATGTAGATGAACTGAACACATGGATGAGGGAGGAGGAGAAGAAGTGGAGAGTCCGTCATCGTGCCCAACACTGGCCCCCTAGGCCTGAGTCGATGTAGTAGTAGTTTCAGTTTTATAATCTCAAATGTTGTGCAATTAAAGAATTTTAGTTTTACATATGTACAAAGAAAGGTTTGATCACCAAAGGTAAATTAAAAATGCAGCCCACTTCAGCTCATTACTATATTAAAAAAAGCTGGTAGAATTAATGAAAAAGATATCCACTTTGATTCCAAAGGTTTCAAGAGATGCATTGGAGATGGTGATATATTGGTTGCCACCCTTCAGAATTTCATGGATTCTCAAAGAGAATCTATGGACTCACTCACTTTCACGTACTCTCTACAACTCCTGTTCTCAGTACTATCTACTTTTCTTATTTTTTTTCCATATATTTGCACAGTTTGACTTCTTTTACACATTGGTTGCTTGCCAGTCTTTGGGTGTAGTTTTTCATTGTTTCTATTGTGGTTCTTTGTTCTACTGTGAATATCTACAGGAAAATTAAATCTCAAGTTGGTATATGGTAACATATTCATACCTTGTTAATAAATTCTCTTTTGAGTTCCCACAGATTGGAAGCAGCAAATATATACCTATTATTTGGAAAAATAGGAAAACAGGTATCTAAGAGACTTCTGAGACCTGTCAGATTTGACCATGGATATTTGCATCCTAGTTGTCTAGATACACAAGCAGTACAATACGAAGAGCAACCTGCTGCCCACGTAGCAAGCACCCCCTCTCCACACATCTGATCAATACAGTTTGGTACCAGAAGCATTGCAGGAGTTGCCAGTCAGCATTGAACTCAATTTTTGACTGCATTTAGGGACTCCAGCTCTAGATTTTTCCCTCTGGGTTTACTCCCGAAGCCTTCCCCACGAGTGGGTATAGCTGCAAGGCATGGAGGTTTGAGATCAGAGTTTTCCCTCTCCTAGGTGAGCTGCCAACCACGGTTGACAAGCCCCATCTACCCAAGGCAACTGATTTTAAGGTGCCAGTAACCTGCCTTTGCCTCTTCTTCTGTCAGCAGAAACAGTTCTGACGATCTTAGCAGCTAAGCCATACATGAAGGCCAGAAGCTGGACCTGGTTGTCAGAGGCTATTTGAGATGCATGCCATTGGGAGCATTTAATAGGTAGTGGGAGCTTGTCCTCATTACTAACCCCATCCATGACAACCTCAAGAAAACAAGCTCCTAAGGTCTACCTAAGAGACTAGCTAGCCTAAAATTAGTAAGGCTATAATCAATCGATAGATGGATCAATGTCATTGATTGAGAGTTTAGAGAAAAGAAGCATATGAAACAAGCTTAGGTAGACATGTTGGTCAGCATTAACGAGTTGGCTTGTTTCCATTCTGTATGACTCTATTGGTAAGGAATAAACAGGGTGACTTAAAAAATAACAGTAAGTAACAATGGATTTAGTGAAAGAGAAATGGTGTCTAATAAACTTGAATGTTTTGAGATTGCAATTGGCATTACTGTGACTCAGTTGATCCACTGTATTGACCTTTCATAAGGCTTCTAATAAGATGATACACAAGATTATTAAATAAAGACCAGTCTGTAAGGTACTGTCATAAGTTGAGGACTGATTAATTGTTAGAATAAAAAAGACATTTTTGGATTGAGTAGCTGTGGTGATTATTTCTGAGGTCCAGTTGTTCATAATTCATAGAAATTATTTGGTTGGGGGATCAAGTGTAATAACATACAAAATTGATTATACTTTGGTGGGCTGCAATATGATTTGTAAGGAAGATGCAGAAGGTCAGGGGAGGGGGAAAGGGGGAAGTTATAGAGTAGATGTGTGAATGGGCAAAATAAAAGGGCAGAAGGAATAACATTTTAAAAATGAGTTCTTTGCCTTTTTTTATAATGATGATAGAATAAAATGTGTTGATGTGCAGTGGGTCTCCTCGTTCTTGAATCAAAGAATATACGGTATCATTTCAGATACTGATCAAGACATAACAATGCACTGTCATGATATCCATCAAGTGAAACATAAAACATGTTGAGGAATCTTGACAGTGTGGATGGAGAGGAAGTTTCCTGTTAGATGAAAATGCAGAAAATTCAAGGCAGCTGGAGGCAAAAGTTTCTCAAGTGCCAATGTAGAGTTCAAATATTTTAAAGTCACCTGATAAATGAGGGATTGAAATGCAAACTGGGGCATTTGAGTTTGTCCACGACATGAGAAAACAAAAGCTGTTGTATTTTCAAACCTAGGAGTGGGATTTGATCTGGCAGAAGTAGAATCAGGTTTAGCACTACTGACAGATGTTGTGAAATTTGTTGTTTTGAAGCAGTACATAATTACTATATACAATGTAAAAATAAAGTGAAAAAACAGCAAACTTGAGAGGTAGAATTCATAGATGTTTCAACTCCAAAGTCTTTAAAAACTACATTTAGGAAGACCACATGACTAAAATTGGTGTCCCTTTGCAAGCTTAGTTCCTTTAGATGTTTGCAGTCAAACGCAGCTGTGATATAGGAGTGCTTTGCTCAGCTGCAGAAGTCAATTTTTAATTTAGTATCAACAAATTTAATCAGAAACTTGTACTAAAAAAAAAACTTGTACTCCAAGAGCAGGGTTTAGAAAACACTGTCACTGCAAAGAGACAATGCAAGCGTATTATCTTGAATATATGAATATAGCTAGCAGATCTTGCATTTGCGCACAAACAACCAGCTTCAGAAAAATAGTCCAACTGGCATGTAATAACAAGGCATCCGCCTCCAATGTATTTGTTGTTGTGGAGTAGTCAGTATAATTTCAGTTATGCCATGTTGCTACAATTGCAGTCAGGACCACAATTGAATCTGTTTGTTTCAATGCTGCACAACTAGACATGATCTTCAATGACATTGCTGAACTCATCAATTCTACAGTGGCCATTGTAAAAGTGAATAAAATTACACCAGCAATACACAACAGAAACACGTTAAAGACCTTGTGCTTATCCAATTAAAAAGCTTATGGACTACATAACAGCATGCTTTTAATTATAGCAGGGGTAAATTGAGGACATATCCCAAAGGATACCATAAGGAAAATTAGTCCAGCTTTCCTAAGTTAAGGAATACCAGTTTTATTTCCTATTAAATGATTCACAGAAACATAAAAATAGTGTTTCACAAATAAGATGCTTTATTGTGTTATTTGCACAGATTAACCTGAAACAGTTCTCATTGATGAAAACAAACAAGTTCTGCAATACTAGTTATAGCTGAATTGACAAAATTTATCTCATCTATTTTGCACACTTTGGACATAAAGACAACCCTGCATTTATTCAGCTCACCAAATCTGCAATACAACCCAAATTGAACACAAACTTATATTTAATCAGTTCAGCACCATTGCATCGGTATTGCATGTTCAGAAACATCCAGAACTTAACACCACCATAATTTATTTTACACAGATTAGAAAGAATATCATAATGGCCCACATAAATACATGTGTCCCATTTCAGGATTACTTTGAGCAAATCTAAAACCAGGTTAACAGTTGTATATAAACCAATAATTTTGTTCTTCATGCTTGCAATTAGTAGCAACATAGTTTTAAATTTCAGAACCACATATCCAGCAATGCATTAGGTTGAAAGCCACTTTGCAAAAAATAAGTGCCATAATGTAAACCAGATTTTTGAGTATTTTAGTCACTAGATTACAAAACTCAGAAGTTTCTGTTGTGTATTAGATATTCAATAGAAATCACATTCAGAATTTGAAGACATTTACAGACATGATGAAGAACTCCATAAATGTTTCATTATTATTCATATGCTCACACCTTGGCTGACATAAGAATTACAGAACTGCTATTAGTATTTTATTTGGGAAGACTGGGGGTAAGAAATCTTTCAACATGATAATCTGACGATGATAAAAATTCTTCCAGAATTTGGGATAAGCGCAATTATTCAGAGAAGTCACTGGTAAACCATGGAAACTAAGTTATTAATGACATGTTGTAATTCCACAGAGAAGTAGGTTCAACTCAGTGATTCAGGTCAATGTGATGGATTTAATTATATACGAATATAACTTTGAAAAACATCTGTGAACAAAGAACCTCTCCCCTTTCCAATGGCACTTGCATTTATCAACCTTTATGTTCACAAAATCAGATACTAAACTTCAATAACAGGAAAAAAGATGTGAACCAATATTTATACACAAAATACAAGAAATCTAAAAGTTGTTTTACGCAATTTAAACTCAAAATCTTTGCTATACTGTATGTCAATTATCAATGTTCGAAATTTGGATGAATCAAGACATGGATTAAAAAATAGATTTAAAAATGCCTTGACTACAGCTTTTTATTTAAATTAGCAAAAAAATACAATATAAATACCTGCTATTTGAGTTCAAATTTCAAATTCTATTCTGAGTAGGAACTTTGTGGAAACTGGTAACACTGAGTAAAAACTGGATGTCAGTTTCTCCTAAGTATAAAGTAATCAATTACTTTTGGAAAACTAAGTGAAATGGTCAAGACAAATATTTATAGGACAGCCAAATGACACAAATCAAGAACTGGAGTGTCACCTAATTCAAAAGCTTTTTTGCACCAAATCCAAGAACTATTCAATAGCACTCATTGGGAAAAGTAATCTGAAATCATCAAGTTCAGATTGAGCATGAAAAATTCTTGTATAATTTTCTATGTAACTAATAGCATTAACTTTGATTCTGCAAGTATCAGAAATGCAGCCAGATGTGATCAGTGAAAAGTTACTGCCAGGAAAGTCAACCTGCAACCAAGTAAAATAAATATTTTTCAAATCCTTTTCAATCTACATTTTGATCAGTGGCAATATTCAACCACAAACAAGAGAAAATCTGCACACGCTTAGGACACCGACCTCTATTAGTTGCAAAATCTGGCAAAACACAAATTTATCACCTAATATTGTTATCCAACTATAATTTAAGGTCTCATTTGAAAACATTTATGCTAGGGAAGTTCTTTAAGTGTCAATGGTATTTATCTTTAAATTACTTAAGATATTTTTATGGTTTCACTATGTAAACAGACACATGCGTCAATTAAGGAAAAATTAAAATGTTTCGTGCGATAACAGGATAATAATTCTGCTTCAGGACATACCAGATGTGACTATGATACCTGTTTTATACACACTTTAAAATAAATGGAAAAGAATTATGTGAATTATGCTTCCAGTATATACCACAAGAATGGTCCCAACATAATACAAAATTCAAGTACTTTTGAGTTATTAAAATGTGTACACTTCGGAAAGTAACAATTGCAATGCAAATGAACAAATTTATCTGGATAAATCATGCTTAGTTTCCAAAAACCATTTATCCAAAATCTCTTAATTTCAGAGATAATGTTTATATTGAATAATTTTCTACATTAAATCAGATCATTTTCTTCAGACATCATTATTATATCTTTCTAAGCCTCTGTCATTGATGCAGATGGTACTGGTACCAGGATTGTACTGGTCACAGGTTTTTTTTCTTTTAAATAGGTGCTGTTTTTGGCAACAGTTGCGCAATCTGGTGAAAATTATTTCCTCTACACCAATGCCAGCAGAATTAAATTTTGTGGATAACACTTAGTTTACCTGTGTAATTTTACTGAACAGCAGACTTTTCTGCTGGGTCTTTACAAAACTAAATGCAAATATAATCCTAGGCATAAGAAAATTTTTTGAACAGTAGAAGTTTTTTTTAAATCTCCCAATTTAGTCCTTAGAGCTGTTTCGCCAATTTTTTTTTTGTAATGCTTCACGTGATAAAAGATCACAATTTCCTTGGAATTCTTGATCAACTTGGAAATTCTGATCATTCCCCTTTTTCTTTCAGCTTCTTAAGTGAACGAGCACGGATACTCTTGTTGATCTTCATGCTCAGCTTCATGGATAGAAAAATTGGAAGCACGGATGAAATAATCCAAGCCTGGGAAAAATTTAAAATATTATTTAATTTATTCTGTTTTGAAACAATAAAAAGGTTTGATAAAGAAAGGTTTAGCATGAAATAAATACAAATTTTATAACAGAACATTTGACATGTGTAATAGCTGATGCAGACCCTGATTTTGGAATTGTTACGAATGTGGAGCAACTCTGATGGGCCGAAGGGTGCAAAGTCGCCCCCTCCTTTTTGAGAATCGCAAAATCGCTATTATTTCGGGTTTGAGACCCAAGAAATGAGAGAGATACACAGCATGTCAGGAAATGAGAGGGAGAGACGCAGAATACACAACAAGGTGGAATGTCTCCTAACAAAGCGGAATGGAACCACTGATTACTGCTATTGTCTCTTGGAGAAGGAATTGTGTATTGAGTACTGTACTATTCATTGAAACCCCTCAGGGGACAACCAGAGTGGTCTGGTTGAGGGATTGCATCATCCCAACCTGATTGACATCTGAGACCCCATGAGTGAGGATAGAGGGGTCTGGGGAACACCCCTCAGACACACCAGGAGCAACGTACGAGACCGGTGGGGGGGCTTGTGTGTGTGTGTGTCCATCCTTGCCTGGGTGGCGAGTCCTCCACAGAACGGTCTAGCTAAAGGACGGATACGGACCCAGATCGTACCAAGGAAAGTCGGCAAGTTATTCTTCTATTTCTCTCTCTCTCCAACCATTGCAACACAGCAACAAACAAACAATGGCTGCAGCCCGTATGAACTGAAATGAACTTTAGATTTCCATCGGACAATTCATTATCCCCTAGACAACGATAGAGCTTGTTTCTTATTGATTATTATTATACCCGCACTTTTAGGTTTAGTAGTGACGACGTATATTATCTGTATATTTGCATTGATACTATTTTTGTGTATTTTTGCTAATAAATACTGTTAAAAATAGTATCATCAGACTCCAACAGACGCCTCTATTTTTGCTGGTAAGTAACCCAGTTACAGGGTTCGTAACAAAATTAAATTTAAACTCCAATGTTGCTCATGGAAGTTTGTCTTCTGGGACAGAATATAAATAAGACATTGCATTGGCAAGTGACATATTTAAGTACCTTTTGCAATTATTTTAGTGTTACAAAATATCAAATATATAAAGTATATAAAGGAAAAGTTGCAGATCCTTTTTTGTAAAGCCTTGTAGATGGTTGAAATATGAAATTTATAGACCTAGTAGAGAGGAATATGAGTGACCATAAGGTTAAAGACCATGCTGGTGTACAAATACTGGATTGGCTAAATGGCCACTACATTGTAAGGAAATATTTGAACTACTGGTTCTAACTATGTTAGTATATTGACAATTTTCACAGAAAAGCAGGAAATTGACTTGGGATGAAAGGAACTATGAGAGATAAATAAAACCAAAGGAAATGAAGTTTATAAACTTTCATTTTTTCTTCTGCATTCATTTTAGAAAGCTAATTTCATAGCACTAAGATGACATGCCAGTGTTACCTAAATCCAGAGAAATGACATTTTAAGTGTACATTGAACTAATAAAAAACACAACGTGAACACAGCAAGCATTTTAGATAATGTCTTCACTGGCCAATGGTTTTGGAAATGTCCCCATATACAGAAAAGTCAAACTTCCCACAAGCAGTTCAGAGCATAGTGGGGACATCTAGTGGACAAAGGCATCCTGTGGTACTACTTGAAGAGCAGGCCATTTTAAAATCTTCTAGCATCTGACTCTCAGATTAAAACTTCAAATGGATTTGTTCAGCAATATAAAAACATGGATGCCATAATTCTTAAAGCAAATCAAAACTCAGATCAACCAGCATCGTGCTACACAGAACTTTTCATGAGAACTAGTAAAAGGTAGAGACAAACAAATTGAGTTGAAGAAATCAGGTGAGGAAGAAAGGAAAAAAGTGGCAGGAGCTGCATCTGTGCAGTTGCACATGAAGGCTATTCACATTGACTGGAGAGTGAACCAGAGCACAGGGAAAAAAATGTCTGCTTAATGATTGATTTTCTTTGTGGCATGCAAAACTTCAATGAGTGTAACATATTAAATATAGTCTATGTGGATTTTAAACATCCTACGTGACAGCGTGGTCAGAGAAGTAAAGCCCAAGAGATGTAAATAAAAGTAACAGGTTTGTCTAAAAATGAGCTCAGTGTGAGAAGGGAAAATGTAATCATCAAATAAACTTCAGTGTATACAATGAGGTTTCAAATCTCACCAATAGTTCCTTGTTTTTTAAGATACATGTTAACTGTCACTTAAAGAGAAAACTGATGTCCTTTTCCAGTTCGCTCTTGTTAATCCAGACTAATGTGGTTAACATTTAATTGCTCTTAGAACACAAACTACTGAAAGGCAAACAGGTATTAAATGGTGGCCTAAGCAGCAAATCCTGTGCAAAAAATAATGTTGTCCCCTTCAAGATATAACAAGACTAATACTGTTTTATTTCCCACTGTCCAGGAGTTCTAACATATTCAAAGTAAAACAGTGACTTGTATATCTTTCCAATAAGAATTTTGCCCAGTTACAAACCATCTCGTCTATACTTAGGGAAAACATGTAGGCTTTGTGTAATACTCCTGAAAGGTCTATAAGACAGATCCAGAGATTTCAAATAAACTTTTAGTTTAAATTCTCCATCCCATTTGGTCTCTTATGGTGATAAAATGAAGAACTCAATAGAAGTTTGAGGAACATAACCTTTTAATTTGATTAAGCACACTACAATCTTTGGGCTTCTATCAGCTACTACAAATAAGCCAGTCCCATTAAACATTCTCTGGGCCAGGGGCTCCCAACCTTTCTTATGCCACAGATGCCTACCATTAAGTAGGGGTCTGTGGGTCCCAGGTTGGGAACCCCTGCTCTAAACCCATCTTATCTTGGAAACTACACACTTCTGTCTTGCATTATCATCCCTACTGTCACAGGCTATTCCATTATAATTCCCTTACATATACATGGAAATATTTCAATCCTACCACACTAGCCGAGATATTTAAAGTAATAACTAAATATTGAATCAGTAACTGTGAACATCAAAACTAAAGGATGATCATACAACTCATCTCCTTCATTAAGGTCCTTGCAGAAAGATATTTGACATTCTTACCTGGTGAGGACTATATGCTGCTCCAAACCCTTACCACTGTGTTCACTTACTGGCACTGATTTGGCCTAACAGGCAACTCATTCAACAGGTAGTAAGTGATGAACAGTACCTTGCTGGGTTTGTCAGCAACACTCACATCCTGCTACAGCAATAATGGTTGCACAACCTTTTCTGAACTTAGAGTGTACATTTGTCGCAATTCAAAGCTGTTTACCTTTAATATTTTTCAATTCTCATTAAGGTCACTGACCAAAGGTCTTTCCCTTGCACGCTGCTTGGCATGTCTGAACAAAGGTGCTGTGCAGGATCACTGTGCTGAAGCTGTGGAGGCCAAGTCTTTATGTATATTTGAGGCAGAGGTTGATAGATTCTTGATTGGTCAAGGCATGAAGGGATATGGGGAGAAGGCAGGAGATTGGGGCTCAGAGGAAAATTGGATCAGCCACAATGAAATGATGGAGTAGACTCGATAGGCCAAATGGCCTAGTTAGAAACATAGAAAACAGGTGGCCCTTCGAGCCTGCACCGCCATTCAGTATGATCATGGCTGATCATCCAACTCAGAACCCTGTAGCTGCTTTCTCTCCATACCCCCTGATCCCTTTAGCCACAAGGGCCATATCTCACTTCCTCTTAAATACAGCCAATGGACCAGCCTCCACAGAGAATTCCACAGAGTCACCACTCTCTGTGTGAAGAAGTTTTTTCTCATCTCGATCCTAAAAGGCTTCCCCTTTATCCTTAAACTGTGACCCCTCGTTCTGGACTTCCCCAACATCGGAAACAATCCCTGCATCTATCCTGTCCAATCCCTTTAGAATTTTATACGTTTCAATAAGATCCCCCCTCAATCTTCTAAATTCTAGTGAGTATGAGCCTAGTCGATCCAGTCTTTCTTCATATGAAAGTCCTGCCACCCCAGAAATCAATCTGGTGAACCTTCTTTGTACTCCCTCTATGGCAAGAATGTCTTTCCTCAGATTAGGGGACCAAAACTGCACACAATACTCTAGGTGCAGTCTCACCAAGGCCTTGTACAACTGCAGTAGAACCTCCCTGCTCCTGTACTCAAATCCTTTTGCTATGAATGCCAACATACCATTTGCCTTTTTCACTGCCTGCTGTACCTGCATGCCCACCTTCAATGACTGGTGTACAATGACACCCAGGTCTCATTGCACCTCCCCTTTTCCTAATCGGCCATCATTCAGATAATAATCTGTTTTCCTGTTCTTGCAACCAAAGTGGATAACTTCACATTTATCCAAATTAAATTGCATCTGCCATGAATTTGCCCACTCATCTAACCTATCCAAGTCACCCTGCATCCTCTTAGCATCCTCCTCACAGCTAACACCGCCGCCTAGCTTCGTGTCATCCGCAAACTTGGAGATGCTGCATTTAATTCCCTCGTCTAAATCATTAATATATATTGTAAACAACTGGGGTCCCAGCACTGAGCCTTGCGGTACCCCACTAGTCACTGCCTGCCATTCTGAAAAGGTCCCGTTTACTCCCACTCTTTGCTTCCTGTCTGCCAACCAATTCTCTATCCACATCAATACCATACCCCCAATACCGTGTGCTTTAAGTCTGCACACTAATCTCCTGTGTGGGACCTTGTCAAAAGCCTTTTGAAAATCTAAATATACCACATGCACTGGCTCTCCCCTATCCACTCTACTAGTTACATCTTCAAAAAATTCTATGAGATTCGCCAGACATAATTTTCCTTTCACAAATCCATGTTGACTTTGTCCGATGATTTCACCTCTTTCCAAATGTGCTGTTATCACATCTTTGATAACCGACTCTAGCATTTTCCCCACCACCGATGTCAGACTAACCGGTCTATAATTCCATGGTTTTTCTCTCCCTCCTTTTTTAAAAAGTGGGGTTACATTAGCCACCCTCCAATCCTCAGGAACTAATTCAGAATCTAAGGAGTTTTGAAAAATTATCACTAATGCATCCACTATTTCTTGGGCTACTTCCTTAAGCACTCTGGGATGCAGACCATCTGGCCCTGGGGATTTATCTGCCTTTAATCCCTTCAATTTACCTGACACCACTTCCCTACTAACATGTATTTCCCTCAGTTCCTCCATCTCACTTGACCCTCGGACCCCTAATATTTCCTGAAGATTATTTATGTCCTCCTTAGTGAAGACAGAACCAAAGTAGTTATTCAATTGGTCTGCCATGTCCTTGTTCCTATGATCAATTCACCTGTTTCTGACTGTAAGGGACATACATTTGTCTTGACCAATCTTTTTGTTTTCACATATCTATAAAATAAAACACACCTATAGTTCTACTCCTATATCTTATGGTCTTATCAGCTAAAGCAGAAATTCAGTGGCAGAGGATTCAACTACTAATTAAAACTGAACAATTGTCTATAAAGGTAGCACATTTGATGTTGGATATAGGACAGACCAAATCTCACAAATCAAGCCAATCAGGTGTAACAGCCATTGAAATTAAGGGTCTGCAGAATAGCAACAGATAAATGTGTTAAAATGCTTAAATTGTACATTTTATATACCTAGAACTTGCTTTCAGGATGTCAAGGTTAATGGAACTCAGAATTTCAGACAAGTATTCCTTGACTGAAAGCCTTAATGATTATTTCCTATAAATGTACACTGTTGATCGCCTAAGCTGTTAATCAGAAGCAGTGATTTTGACTTTGAAAGCAGACATGAAAAGATGCTGTGGCAATAATGCAAAAAAAGTTTCAGGCTGAGAGATGACAAATAGGTAAATTCATTTTCTTGCTGAATTTATTATAATTTTAGCAAATTTGCTTAATAGACTGTGCAAGTTTAACAATCAAAATTGACACTAGAAACAGATATAATAATCCCTTGGTCTGTACTTTCCCTCAGGCATAGGAGCAGAGCCACAAATATTTTAAATTTTAAAAAAACTAAATATCAACTTAACAGAAGTCAATTGAGATGACAGGATGAGAGACACAGAGGGATTCACAACAGTGTGGTTATATTTGCAGTTTATTTTAAACTGCAATGGAAAACATACAAAAAGGAGAATGACAATCATGAGCATCTCCAATTTTAAAAAGTCAACAAATAACCAGTAGTTGCACGTTAAAAATGGCAACCCGTCCAGTTTTCTGGACAAAAAGACTGCCAATACCCAAACCACATGGCAGCCATCTAATCATACCCAAAATACATTACAACACAAAATAATACAGCAAAATTAAATGTTTTAAAGATGCATTAAAACAAATTGCATTACTAATAAGGGGGCGGGAGAAATCGCTTTCTTACCTTTATTGCATGTGGTAAATAACCAGTTGTCTGCACTTGAAGGCCAACTGTGTTTAAGGCAGCTTTCACATAAGTTTCTGGATTTGGTACAGTCACACTTGATTTACGTATCTTACTCAATTTTGTTGACACATAGAATGGAAGTATACTCTAAAACAAAGAAAATACAATGTGAAAAGCCAGTTTAAGAATTCTAAAGCACAAATAAATTAGGAATAGGCCACTTGAGCCCTGAAGTGTGCATCGTTATCTAATACGATAATGGCAAACTCATTATAACTTCATCCTCATTCTCCTTTATCTACACAGTAACCTTTCAGCAATATAGTGCACATAAAATACTAGTTTAGACTCAGGAAAGGAAATTTTAATATTGGCCACTAGATGGTGCAAATAAGGAACATCATGAGCCTTCAAATTAGAAAGAACTCTTGGCTTTTAATTTAAAAGAAATTTACATAAACTTTCTCTACAGTTATAAGAAAAACAAATTTATTTTAAGCTTACAAAGATGATGTGTCTCCCAAGAGCAAATGAATGATTTGCACTCAGTATTCTGGATAAGTAACTAGTCCAAAGTAACTAAACAATACCTTTCAAATTAATGTTATTCTTAGTAATGCACATGTTGCTAACAAACCTGTTATTCATACAAATTGTCTTAAAAGTAGTGCTATGCCACCTTGATCCACTGGAAAGAATGCAGCTGAAAGGAATTGCACCTGCTGCTTTGTTTCCATGAGTGGACAAGACCAGAGGCTAGCAGGTGCTATTGACACAGTCTTGGCAACTTAATTCAGTGCATTTTGTAAATGGTACAAACTATAACCAGTTAAATGGTGGCTGTGCAGTGAAACATTAGGGAGGTTTGGGCTGGCTACAATGGAGATGATTCTTAAATGGTTCAGCACAGACTAGATGGGCCAAATGGCTTGTTTCTGTGCTCTACTTTTCTCTGACTCTAATTTGCTTTTGACAGTTTAATCAGCATTCACAACTAGAGCTGGCAGAACTTTGATCTGATCCATTGGATAACATGCCAATGACAGAAAAACAGAACACTTCAACCACAAGGTTGTATCACGCCACCATTTCATCTTTTTATTATTATGATTCTTAGCAATACATAGATGGGCAAAGAAAGTATAGTTTATTACACACTACTGTGTTTGTTAGGTTTGTGATGTTACAAGTAGATTGCTCTAAATGTACAGTAAATTAGCCAAAGACCCTGCTGAAGGTGGAGATGTTTCTTTCATTATTAAGGCAATGAGTTAAGGAAATTGTTTAAAACCATGTATGAATAAATTCAGAGTTCAAGTACTGTACATTTATGATCAAAGTATGCATTCAGTATACAACCTTGAGATGTGTCTTGCATACAGCCACAAAACAAAGAAACATAGAACCCGTTCAAAGAAAGAAGCCACACAAGACCAAACACCCTACATCTCCAAAAGTGAGTCCTCAGTGTTGTGCCAATGGCTGCAGGCCGCAGCTGCAGAGTAAGTTCAGTGCTGAAGCGCTCCGATCAAATAGTTTTAAAAAAACACAAGAAATATGAAGTAGTCTCTGAAGCGAGTCCAAAACTGTGGAGCACATTCAGCACTGAGGCGAGTACTTCCATAGAAACCTGATGGCTGCAGAGTACAGCCACTCCCAAACCCGGCAGTGTGGGACCCAAGACTGCTGCACCTTCTGCCCACTGGCTGCAATGAAAGAGACCAGTCTAATACAGGTAGATGGCACTGAGCATCTGTTCATCTTCTAGTCTCATCCTCAACAATTTTAATCTTGCTCAATGTTTTAATTGGTGCAGAGTAATGGATCCGACCACGTGTTCACGTTCCACCATTAGGAATTGACACAGAATCTCATCCATGCCCCAGGAGATCACAGATATGCCAGATCATTCAGTCTGTCCAAAAATCCATTCTTAAAAGGAAAATTACAGGCTGTAATCGATCACAGTTCAGAAGTAGTAGTATACTTATAAGAAGTGTATCCAGTAGTTTTAGCTCTCAAACCTTCCAGGTGCCACTGCATCTTTTATTCAGACATTTCTTCTCCCTCCCCTTTGTTTTCAAGGCAAATAACACATTAACTGTTATTGCAAGTGAATTTCAGTAAGAGTACATTGAATCTTATTGGTGCTGAAGAGTGCTCTGGTGAGAATGCACCTGGAATTCCTGGAATATACCTAGAATTAGGAAATCAACACCTAAATAAACTGACAGTCAGGACTGGAGGATGGAATATCTTAACGGATCTCAGGAATTCTCTCCTCAGAAATGTTGTACTCAGTACATTTAAAAATGAATGATTCCCTTAATATTCAAAAATCTGCCAAAAATGGGGGAGTAATACAGGCAAGTTGAATTGAGGTACAAAATCACCCAGTTTTACTAAATAGCAGAACATGCACCAGAAGTCAGACAGTTAGGTTTTTTAGCAGTTGCTACAGAGAATTTATTATGGAATGCAGAGACATACACATGGCAAATCAAAGTGTTGCTAGGTTTCCTTACCTGAAAGATTAATAAAAATCAATTATACTATTGATAACCTGGCTGCTATCTTGATTGCCTCTATGTTGCTTATACAAGGTATGATAACTGAAAATGAATTTCATGACTTGTTGCAATGGGATGCAGTCAGGCTGATAATTCCTTGAAGAGGCAGAAATATTTTAATTTGCTTCCAAATGTCTGACAAGTCATGATGTTTATGTCTTAGTATTACACTTCAACTCTATGAATGCACAAGTCTGGAATTATTTTCACTATATAGCTATCGAAGTACTGCATCATCCTGTTATTTTAACATATCCAAGAAGGTCCAAGTTAAATATTTTGCAGTGTGAAGTTTGTTATATTTAATGTTTAAGTTGGGAAAGTGAAGTTTATTTTGATTTTAAACACTCCACAAGCTATTTTCCAGCATAAGGTGCACCATCTATTGGAGTGTTTGTTCTTCTAACATAAACATGAAGTGAGGAGTAAGAATGAATGAGTGTTAATTCAGAAAGTTGATAATAACAAAAATCTTTTGCAATTGCAATCTAACTGGTTGAATAGAGTATGCAAGTATTTTTTTTAAACTTTACTAGAATCCCTGGGTATCCAATGTAAATATCAAACATTCAAATCAAGTTAACAAAATAGCAGATGATCCTCAGCCATAATTTTATAAATTTTGTTTCCACTCACTGTACCTTTTATTGGCCTCTGAATGGAATAAGTATTTTTTGTTAAACCCTGTTAATCAATTAAATTTGTTATTTTTGTTAAATCACATGTCAAACATGTGACTGAATCATAAACATCGATAAAACAGAAAGCAATGGATTAATTTCATCAGCTGAAACTTCTGGAATGTTTTGGATACATTTTAAATTGGAAAACTTACAAAATGCTACAAAAGGATGTTATAAATGTTCTTTTCCATTAAAAGTTCCCAAGGTTTGCATGGTACCCTCACATCTTTTAACATAATTATGGATTGAATACTATGCATTATACTCAAGCAACCACCATTTATTATTGATGCAACAGTTTCAAAAAAGTTGATGAAAAAGTCTTTCAGTCAGGCACTAGCATTGAAAACTTTACAGAAACCAAATGAAGCTAAGAAGAGGATAATTCCACTGCCTGAGGGAGAAGCAATAAAATATTTGGGGAAATTTATTTAAAATCAACACAATGGTAGTTTTTGTAAATGAAGACATTCCATTTATGATCTGTTTTTAACATCATACACCTTCATTTTATCAGCAGCACTCATTACTCCTCTTCTCTTGCCATGTTATGGTACCAGTTCAGAATCTGATTTATTAGTTGCTATGACAGCAGTTGTTCCTATAGTAACCACAGGGTACTTTCCCAAAATAAGCTCTGCTTACCTGGACAATGATCCCATTTTTCTTGTATTCAGCATTGAGTCCTTGTGAAAAATAATTTACAAATGCCTGGAAATAAAAAGGAATTGAGAGAGAAATTAATTTATTGTTCCAGATTGAACATTAAAAAAAACTTGGTTTTGGAATTTCAATCCTGGTGCATTGTCCCAAAGTCAGGAATCAGAGCCTCAAAGGCCTCTGTATCTGACCACAATAGGAAAAGCTTCAAAATCTTTCCTAAAAATTCTATTCCGAGAATGTGCTCCATAACTTTAGCAAGAAAAATACCAATTATAATACTCCCTTTAAATACTTCCCAGAATTCTGTGTATTTCAATAAGACGTGTGGACTTGTTGGGCTGAAGGTCTTGTACATGTGCTGTTTTGGTCTATGGTTGACTATAAATCATTGCAAAAGGATTGCCAGCAGTGGCTTTTCTTCATGTTAGTCAAAAGATATGCCCTTGTCATCATGCAGACCCTAAACAATAATCATAAATATGTCTCAAGATAGCAAAACTAAACTGGATTATTTGCAATCATTACATTCCTCATGATATTCAGACTCTGCATCTACTGTTGAGTGTTTATTGTTGAGAACCTCATTCATACTTGTTTTCCTAACTTGAATACTCTCACATCTTGAAGTTACTGCAGAAAAACTCTGCCAGCATCCTTACTTGCTCCAGTATTGTATATTACAGGAATTTCAAGCTTATGATAATGGCAAGTTGAACAACAAAGCTTTTTTTTAGAAAAGAAAAATTCCCATGCTTTCATTCAAGTGTCTTCTGTTTCACCATACTTTCTCCTGTCCTATATCATTCCCATGAGGTCTGTAGTCTTGAACTCATCCTTCACTTCTCACTGGACTTTTAAAAAATCACACCACTTCTGACATTGCTTTGATCATTCTTGGAATAACTATTCTAAATCCTGGCCCCTCCACCTCATTCATCTCATTTAATGTACCCCAAGCCCATTTAACCAAGTTCTTTTTTCAATATTTCAAGTGACCTCCTTGTAGCTCCACAGTTTATGCTCAATATTGGGCCTGAAGCATCTTGGAATGACAATCATTATAAATGTACTAATTTACTAAGGAGACAAATCTTCTAAATTTCCACTGTACAAATCATTCCAACTCAATCTTGCTTCAGGGTGAACACTCTCAAGCTAGAGATTAATCTCGTGAACCAATGTTACACCATTTTCAAGGCAACTTTCTTTCCAAGAACCAAGCTATACATAGTATCTCAAATGTGATCTCAAAGTTCTACTTAGTATCGACAGAAATTCATTACTCTTACATTCCAAGTGCCTTACAGCAAAGCATGCTAAAATAGTAGTTAACTTTGACTGTAAAGGGATGTCATGATTCCTGGGAGATACTTTTTGCACCATTTAAAGTTTTCTATTCTTCAATAACAACTACCAAAATTAACTCTGTATTTCCCTATACTATACTGCCCATGGACTCATTTTAATACTCTTTATAGATTGTCCTCCACACAACTCTTTAACTTAATGTAATGTTGCTTGACACATTACTTGCCAGCCTTTTATCCAAGTTACTAGCAAGTCTCCTAATTAGATCCAGTACTGATCCATTTGGCACTGCAATGATAAAACTTGATACACAACAATAAATTAGTTAATTCCACCTCATTTTCAAATAATCTATTCACTAGACATAGCTGGTCAACTAATCCCAACATCCTAAACTTATTAACAAATTCATGGCTTCTGAAAATCCAACTACACCTCATTTACAGGTTCCTCAGCCCCCTCTCAGTCCTGCACTTGAGAAGTATCAAGGATTTAACTTTTTGCTTTCTTTCCCCCAACTGTAAAATTACTACCAACTGGAGAATTGAATCATGTATTCTGCATCGTCTCATTCACCCATTCTTGATTTTACACGCCAACTTCTGCAGCCTTGCCTCAAATTCTAAATCCACAGCTTTCTCTCAACCCCTTCCATGGATTAAATCCTCCCATTCAAAATGGTGAAAAAACAGCCATACAAAAGATGGCTCAAACAGAATCATACGAATTCAAACAAAACAGAATTTAATGCAAAACTTGCCTGCATTGGAATTACTTAAAAATATGAATTTATATGGAAAGAATAATACAAAAGCAAGTCAGATTATTTAAATAGTGAAAGATTGCAGCATGCTATTGTACAGAGGGACTTGAGTGCTGGTGCATGAAAAGGTTGGTTTGTGATGCAACAGGTTATCAAGGCGGCAAATGGAATGTTGGCCTTCATTCCTAGAGGGATTGATTTAAAGAGAAGGGAGGATGTGCTGTTACTGGACAGAGTACTGGTCAGGCTGCAGCTGGAATACTGTGTGAAATTCTGGTCTCCTTACTTGAGGAAAGAGATACTGACTTCAGGTGTGATGCAGAGGAGTTTCACCAGATTGATTCTGGAGAGGAGGGGGTTAGTATACGAGGAGAGATCAAGTTGTCTGGGACAATAATCAATGGAATTTGGAAGAATATGAAGAGATCTTATAGAAACAAATTATGAAAGGGATGGATAAGGTGGAGGCAGTAGTTGTTCCCACTGGCAAGTGAGACTAGAATTAGGGGGCATTGTCTTAAGATTCAGTGAATAGGAGAAATGAGGAGAAACTGCTTTTCCCAGAGAGTATTGAATATGGAATTCTCTGCTGAGAGAAGCAGTAGGGGCTACCTCATTAAAACACAGACAGATTTTTACACAGCAGGGAAATTAAGTGTTATTGGGAAAAGGTCATGATCTTATTGAATGACAGAGCAGGCTCTACAGGCCAGATAGTTAAATCCTGCCCCCATTTTTTATGCTCCTAGCCTAACCATAGAAATTAATTTATTTATACAATATTGTGTTTTACACATGTTATAATTATAGCTCAAGTAAGCTTACAGGATGTGTCAAACTTTCTGCAAAAGTGTTAAATAAATAAATGGGGACTATTCAATATACAGTAATTCTATAATTTGGTGTTTTGTCTGAACAGGTATAATTTGGCAGAAGGGGAGCATAGTGGCTAGCCAGTGATCCAAGTTTATTTCACTGCTGTCTGTACATTCTTCCTGTTATTGTGTGAGTTTCTTCTAGGTGCTGTCTTCCTCCCACATTCCAAAGACATATGATTAGGTGGTTAATTGGTCACATGGGTGTAACTGGACACCACAGGCTCATTGGGCTGGAGGGGTCTGTTATTGTGGTGCATCTTGAAACAAATAGTTTTGTTCAAATAAAGTGAGAAATTCAGTATAATAGACAACTAACGGTGTTAAAAACCTGGATTTCAGCTTCCTTTGAGTAGCAACTGAATTACTGTCAACAAAAAAAAACTAACAACAATATTTTATAACAGAACACACAACTTTGAAAAAGATAGGACACTATCACCCTCCGATCAAGACCCAAAAATGTTTGGCCTGATTATTTTCAGATTGCTGCTTGCAGGAATTTATTGTGTGTATATTGGGTGTTATGATTCTTAACAATTACAACAATAATTCTTTCATGGATGTAAAGCAATTTGAAGATGTTTTCATCATGCAGTTTGATTTTTGTCATCTTGTATTCCAAGACTTTGCTATATAGCTTAGAAAGCAGAAGATGAGATCTACTGAAAAATTCAATCATCCACAGCAATTTGCTTGTACTACTAATCACCTCAAAATTTGTGAACCTTCAGTGTTCTGATTTAAGCACAGCATGACCTAGCTGTACTACATGTACTGTGCATTAACTATTACCTGAAGTCTAAAGCCAAGAACCACCTTCAAAACTACATTTACAACACTTAATGCAACAAACAACAATTTGATGCATTGCTTTATATAAAAAAATCTTCTACTATTGCTGTTTCCTTCTTTTCTTGCTTCTGAAATTCACTTATAAAATTAATTCTGACATTTTGATTTTGGTCAAACAAGTCAGTAAGACCCACAACCACGACTCATGACTGCATAGCTCTATACAGCTCAGATGTTATCTATAAATTTGCCATCTTGCACTTCATTAGCAAGTCCGATAAAGTGAATGTGGACTTCAAGAAGGGGAAATTGGGAGATTGCACACCAGTCCACATTGAGAGGTCAGCAATGGAAAGGTTTGAGTAGCCTCTAGTTCCTGGGCATCAACATCTTATAGGATCCATCTTAGGACTAACATAATGATGTAATCACAAAGGCATGCCAGTAGATCTACTGCATTAAGAGTTTGAGGAGATCTGAAATGTCAAAGACATTTACAAATTCCTGCAGATGTATGGTGAAGAATGTTCTGACTGAATGTATCACAATTTTGTATGGAGATTTAAATACGCAGGATGGCAAGAAGCTGTGGAGGTTTATAGGCTCTGCCAGCTCCATTGTGGGTACAAACCACTCCACTATCAAGGACATGTTTAAGAGGTGGTGCTTCAAGAAGGTCGCATTAAGGACCTTCACTACCAGATTCATCCTCTTCACATTACTAGGATCAGAAAGGTAATACAGAAGCCAGAAGACCTATACTCAAAGTTTCAGGAAGTTTCTTCCACTCTGCCAACAGATTTCTAGATGAACAACAAATCTATGAACATGACCTCAGTCTGTTTCTTATATTACTTATTTCGCAATTTATAGATTTTTTTGTCGTTAAACTGCATTGCTACTGCAAAACAGGACATTCCACATATACAAGATGATGATAATACATCTGATTCTGACAGGCCAAACATCAGGATACGTTCACATCATATTCATAACTTTTACCATTCTGCTGTGAAAATTAGAGCATACAAAACGAGATGAAATACAAGTAAATCTGCAAACCATTTTTATAAACTATATCATTTCAAACGGAAGGGAGAAATTAGTCTTACTTTGGTCGCAGAGTAGAGCGTCAGTAAAGGTACTGGGAATAATGCACTACCAGAGGACACATTCAGGATGATGCCCTTTGACCTTTAAAATATAATATCACAAGTAATCAGTGAAACAAAGTAGGATATCGAAATAAATGAGGCTATTATAAACTAAAGTAGCTTAACTTAAAGTTATGGAATTACTCTTCACAATACATTTCATATGCACATCAAAAAGAAATGGCAGACAAAGTGTTTTGCACCAGTCTTTACTAAGAAATGGCAGAAATCTGAGAATGTCAGGGGGCAGAAGCGAATGCAGTTGTTATTGCCAAGGGGAAAGTATTTGGGAAGCTGAAAGGTCTGAAGGTAGAAAAGTCACCCAGACAAGACAGACTACACCTGAGGGTTATGAAAGAATTAGCTGTAGATTGTGGGGCCACTTGTAGCGATTGTTCAAGAATTAGTAGATTTTGGAATGGTCCTGGAGGACTGGAAAATTGCAAATGTCACTTCATTCTTTAAGAAAGGTGGAAGGCAAAAGACAGTAAATTATAGGTCAGTTAGCCTGACTTCAGTGGTTGGCAAGATGGTAGAGTCCATTATTAAGAATGTACTTGGAGGCATTTGATAAAATTGACCAATGTCAGTATGGTTTCCTTAAGGAGAAACCTTGCCTAACAAATCTGTTGTAATTATTTGAGGAAATAATGGGCAGAAGAGACAAAGGGAAATTAGTGGATGTTGCTTACGTTAGGTTGCTAAACAAGATAAGAGCCCATGGTGTTACAAGAAAGATACTATCATGGACAGAAGACTGGATGACTGGCAGAAGGCAAAGAGTGGGAATAAAGGGAACCTTTTCTGTTTGGCTGTAGGTGACTTGTGTTGTTCGAGTAGAGTCAATGTTAGGTACACAACTTTCCACGTTATACATTGATGACCCGGATGATAAAATGGCGGCTTTGTGGCCAAGTTTGCACACTATTTAAGAAAGATGAGGGGAGAGCAGAAACATTTGAGGAAGCAGGGAGTCTGAAAAAGGACTTAGACAGATTAGGAAAATGGGCCAATAAATGGCAGATGGAAAACAATGTAGGGAAGTGTATGGTCATACACTGTGGTAGACAGAATAAAGTAGACTATTTTCTTAATTGCAGCAAGTTCTGAAATCGGAGGCACAAATGGACTTGCGAGCCCTAGTACAAACCTGCATGATGAATTGGTTAAGTTGAGCACCCCTTATCTGAAATTCCAAAATGCGAAAACCTCCAAATTCAGAATTGTTTTGAGCACTTACTGGCAGCACATAAATTCAGAGTCGAGAATGATGGTGATGTCAAACAGCCACTGAACATCCAACTGAGGAATGTACACATGTACATTCAATGTACACATTTCTGTTTCATGCACAAAATTATTAAAATATTATACAAAACTACCTTCAGGGTATATGTATAAGCTGTATATGTAATGTAAAATCCATTTACATTCTCAAAATATATCATATAGATATAAATATACCAAAATTTGAAAAAATCCAAAATACAAAACAGTTCGGGCCCCAAGCATTTTGGATAAGAGGTGCTCAACTATGGTAAGAAAGGCAAAGGAAATGTTAGCATTCATTTCAAATAGATTAGAATATAAAAGCAAAAATGGAACGCTGAGGCTTTATAAGGCATTGCTCAGACCACATTTGAAGTACTGTGTGCAGATTTGGACTCCTTATCTAATAAAGGATGCGCTGGCATTGGAGAGCTCCACAGGAGTTTTATGAGAACTATCCAAAGAATGAAACAGTTAAAGCATGAGGAATATTTGATGGCTCTACGCATATACTTGCTGAGCCTAGAAGAATGAGGGAGGATCTCATTGAAACTCCTGAATATTATAAGGCCTAGATCACAGGTTCCCAACCTTTTTATGCCATGGATCAATAACATCAAGCAAGGGGTCCATGGATCAGAGGTTGGGAACCCCTGGCCTAGATAGCATAGGCATGGAGAGGATGTTTCAAATAGTGGGAGAGTCTAGGACTAGAGGGCAGGGTCTCAGAATAGAAAGAGATCCCTTTAGAACAGAGACAAGGAGGAATTTCTTCAGCCAGGGGCTACGGAATCTGTGGAATTCACTGTCACAGATGACTGTGAAAGCCAAGTTATTGGGTACATCTAAAGCAGAGGTTGATGGGTTCTTGATTAGTAAGGACGTCAAAGCTTACAGGGAGAAGGCAGAAGAATGGGAAAATAAATCAGCCATGATCAAATGGCAGAGCAGACTCAATTGGCTGAATGGCTTAAATCTGCTCCTATGTCTTGTGGTCTTATTATTTTGCTTGGCTTGGAAGGTTGCAGTTATGCTGTAACCTTTATGCTGACGCATATGGGTTTCAGTATGTACCAAATGGAAGATAACATATGCCCTGGAACAAAGTGCAATTATTTTTACCAAGCTATCTCACAACATCTCAAGTCTGTAATGCTGAATCGTAACTCAGTCTAAGAAATTTACATGTGTGGTCTTACTCGAGATCAAAGCAAATGAAAAGTGGAAAGCACTGCTATTCAAACAGATAACAAAAATATATATGCATCTAAATGATTATTGCATGGATGGATCATAACTTTATAGAATGAAGGCAACTCTTCACTGTTTGAATGGTATTTTTACAGCAGGAAGTCTAGTTTTTTTATATATAAAGCAAAGCTATACATCAACAATTTTAGGATAGACACAATGTAATACAATACCCACCTCAAATGGCAGAACAAGTGGTGTAATAACACAAACGATTTTGATGACAACGATCTGTTACTTTCATCAACATTACCAATACCATAAGAGTTGATTTAATTGATTATGAGTTGCTTAACTACAATATTGGAATTTCCCATAGGGAGCTGAACAGTAACTTAACCAGCAAATCACCAAAATAGCATGCAATCTAAACACTCATTTGTTTGTGTCCAGATGCTTGTTTGTCCACTCCTATGAGAAGTGAAATCACTTATTAAAAAAATTCTTAATTTATAAGACGTGTTTTTTTTCAGGTGGGTATACAGCCACAGAATGCCATTTCTAGGTAACAAGATTGTAAAGCCATTTTGATAATAAAGCGATGGTGCTGTGCACACAACTATTTATGATAAACATTTGGAACAATTTGGAAGGGGGTACCAAGTGTAGCATATCTAACTTTGCTGATGACACTGAATTGAATGGAATGTAAATTCTGCAAAGTATGTGGATTCTACAGAGAGATATAGATAGGTTAAGTGAGTGAGCAAATGCCTCGCAGATCAATGCTGGTGGATGTGAGGTCATCCAGTTTGGAAGGAGAAATAGATCAGGTTAATTTTTAAATAGTGAAATACTGCAGCATGCTCCTGTGCAGAGGGACTTGGAAGGTCTTGTGCATGAATCACAAAAAGATGGTTTGCCGGTGCAACAAGTTATCAAGAAGGCAAATGGAATTTGGCCTTCATTGCTAAAGGGATAAAATTTAAGAACAGGGAGGCTGTGCTGCAAATGTACAAGTTACTGGTGAGACTGCATGTGGAATACTGTGTGATTTTCTTTCTTAAGAAAAGAAAAAGTACACTGGCTTTATAGGTAGTGCAGAGGAGGCTCACCAGATTGATTCTAGAGATAAGGGGATTAGCATACGTGGAGAGTCTGAGTTGCCTGCGACTATGCTTGCTAGCATTCAGAAGAATGACAGAGGATCTTACAGAAACATGAAATTATGGAAGGGTTAAAGGAGATAGAGGCAGAAAAGCTGTTTCCACTGGTAGGTGAGACAAGAACTAGGGGACATAGCCTCAAGATTTGGGGGCAGTAGATTTAGAAGAGATGAGGAGGAACTGCTTTTCCCAGAGCATAATGGATTTGTGGAACTTTCTAACCAGGTAAGAAATGGAGGCCACCTCATTAAATATATTAAAGGTAGTTAGATTTTGGCATAGTATAGGATTTAAGGATTATGGGGAAAAGGAAGGTAAGTGGAACTGAGTCCATGGCCAGATCGCCCATAATTTTAAATGGTGAAGCAGGCTCAATGGGCCAGTTGGCCTAGTCCTGTTCCTATTTCATGCAATTGCATTAACTTAAGACAACAAAGAACAAAGTAGTGAAAGGAAAAATAAATTGACTAAATATTAAATAGAAACTAAAATCAATTTCAGTAACAAATCATGAGCTTTAAATATTTATTGATTGAGAGATCGCTGCTTTAACTTCCATTGCTTCAGGCATCTGGAAAGAAAGCCATGCACTTTTAATAAACTTCTATAATTGAGAAGGGCCATTTAATCACTTACTACCAAATCATTTTTAGATTTGAAAGTTCACTTCTCTCAGGGATTATACTGCTTGTACTTATTTTTCTCCTCTAACCCCAAAAACAACACAAGTCGGTGCTTTAAAGACTAGAGGAATTCATGGGTCAGGCAGCATCTATGAAGGGAAATTGACAGTCATAGGTGCTATCATTTCTTCCATAGGTGTTGTCAACCCAGCGTTCTTCCAGTAATGTGTGTTGCTTTAAATTCAAGCATCAGCAGTGTCTTATCTCCTTGATGTCATAATTGAAGTGTACAAATGCTACAGTTGATTTTTAAATATACACACAGCTTTGCAGAAAATCAAATACAGGTAATTAAGTCTGAAAGCCACATGCAGAGGTACTAGTCATTATTTTCAAATCAAGGCTCTGACTTCTATACTTGCACTAACTCAACAGTGGTTCAGGGAACTACGGTTTTATTGGCAGCATGGCAGCACAGCAGTTATCACAATGCTTTTACAGCGCCTGCTATAAGGTCAGGGTTCTAATCCTGCTGCTGTCCCTAAGAGTTTATATGTTCTCCCCATTACCACAAGTGTTTCCTCCAAAACTCCAAAGATGTACAATTGAGGATTTGTAAGTTGTGGGCATGCTATACTGGCACTGGAAGCATGGCAACACTTGCAGGCTGACCCCATCTTCTTTGGTGCAAACAATGCATTTCAATGTTTCAATATACATGTGAAGCTAATCTTTATCTTTAGGTTAGAATGGGAGGTGTAATGAGTCGCAAGTTAAAAATACACATGGCACTTCAGATGAAAATTAGTTGGAAGCTACAATTTTAAAATGTGAAAAATAGAAGAGGAATCCACTTGATGTGTGCGTTTTTTAAATAACAAAATAAACAACGATAATATCACTAACAAGATGGTGGCCACATCTTCCTCACTGAAGACAGCAACTTCCCAAGCAGGTTACTTGGAAAGTAAGAGCAGCATTTAACTGAAATATTAATCACAAATTACAACGTCCAATAAACCTTAGACAATGCAATCAGGAATTTTTTAAGACTATTTGTTGACACTGATTGCATTGATTTTCTTTTAAATCTTTTAGTTTCTTTAACTTCACGCTTAATACACATTTTGGGGTTCAAAGCAATGTTGCAGTACCAAAGAATGAACAAGCTTCATCTAATACAGTGGATTCCATTTAACTGGGCCATTGGTTAATCGGGGAGGGCCAGTCATTTGGGACAACCCTTAAAGAAAAAAAAACTAAATTGAAAAAATAGCCAGGATTCACTTTGTTTAGTTGGGACACTATCCCAAAGGAAAGTGCTACTGAACAGTTCTAACTAGTGTAAGATGTCTGCACTTGCTTGGCTGTTAGACATTACACTGTGCTTCGAGCAGTTTTAAAATAGTGCCAGCTGCATGTTTTTGTGTTCAAACACAGTGATTTTTGAAACTGATAAGTGATAATAAAAAAGGAGTAAGACAATTCAGAACTGTTTTGCTCAATGCAGTTTCAAGCATTCAGGCTTGGAGATGAGAGAAAAGACTGGGAGTGAAAACAAAACAATTTTCCTTCAAGTTAGGAACTATGAAGAATTTGAAGGTAGCGACAATCACCTTGAATGTTACAATGAAAATGAAGATTTGGAGGATACAGTCATCAACAGCATTGTATGAAGGCAGTCCATTATTTTGTTAATTTACTGACAAAAGAATGTGACAAGAATGAATTTTACAATGTATGTCAATGATTTGGACTATGGGATTAATGGATTTGTGGCTAAATTTGCCAATGATACAAAGATATGTGGAGGAGCAGGTAGAGTTGAGGAAACAGAGCCTGCAGAGAGACTTTGTTTAGGGGAATGAGCAAAGAAGTGGCAAATGAAATACAATGTTGGAAAGTGTTTGGTCATGCAGTTTGGTGGAAGAAATAAACGGGCAGACTATTATTTAGATGAGGAGAGAATTCAAAATGCAGAGATGCAAAGGGACTTGGGAGTCCTTGTGCAGGATACCTTAAAGGGTAACCTCCAGGTTGAATCAGTGGTGAAGAAGGCAAATGCAATGTTGGCATTCATTTCTAGAGATATAGAATATAAGAGCAGGGATGTGATGCTGAGCCTCTATAAAGCACTCGTGAGACCACACTTGGAGTATTGTCTACAGTTTCGGGGGTCCTTATTTTAGAAAGGATATACTGACATTGGAGAGGGTTCAGAGAAGATTCACAAGAATGATTCCAGGAATGAAAGGGTTACCATATGAGGACCATCTGGTAGCTCTTGGGCTGTGTTCCCTGGAGTTCAGGAGAATGGGGGGGGGGGGGGGGGGGGAGGAGGAATCTCATAGAAACAATCTGAATGTTAAAAGACCTGAACAGATATGGCAAAGTTATTTCCCATGGTAGGGGAGTCCAGGACAAGAGGACATGAGGGACTTCCATTTAGAACAGAGATGCAGAAAAATTTCTTTCGTCAGAGGGTGGTAAATCTGTGGAATTTGTTGCCACGAGCGGCTTTAGAGGCCAAGTCATTAGGTGCATTTAAGGCAGAGATAGATAGGTTCTTGATTAGCCATGGCATCAAAGGGTATGGGGAGAAGGCAGAGGAGTGGGGAAGTCTGGAAGAATTGGATCAGCCCATGATTGAATGGCAGAGCAGACCTTTTGG
Organism: Hemitrygon akajei; assembly: GCF_048418815.1. Taxonomy (NCBI): domain Eukaryota; kingdom Metazoa; phylum Chordata; class Chondrichthyes; order Myliobatiformes; family Dasyatidae; genus Hemitrygon; species Hemitrygon akajei. The sequence continues at coordinate 161,569,782 of NC_133129.1, read as the reverse complement.
GCTGAATGGCCTACTTCTGCTCCTATACCTTATGGAATTCTTTCTTGATAAGTATTATGAACTAATATAGTTTTATAGTACTTAGTAGTACTGGTAGGATCCTAATTTGTTTTGTATGTAATTTAAAAACATAATTTGTTACAGTTTGACTTTTTTAAAATACTGTTTTAACTATTTCCATGAAACCTTGGTTAATTGGAGCAGCCACTTAATTGGGCAAAAATGTACTGGCCCTGGTGTGTCCCAATTAACCAGAATCCACTGTACAATGCCACTTGGAGAACTATAAAAGACAGTTTTATAACTTTTATTCACTAATGACTGTAGATTTACTATACTGTATCAATAGTTCACATTATTCAAGATGCCAAAATAAAATACAATATTTCTGATGCAAGTAGATATAAGACTGGAGCACAAGTAAATTGTATAAGACGTAACTATTACATTGCTGCTTCACAAGGATAAACAATTCATAAGCTGTGGATGTGCACATCTGTTTCAATGGTGCTGAGATGGAGGTAGTTAGAGACTCAAATTCCGAGGTGTAAATATCACCAACTTGTCTTAATGCAGCCACATGGACATAATAGCCATGAAACCTCAAAAGTCCTCAAAAGGCTAGGGAAATTTGGAATATGCTGGATGACTCAATTTTTTCCTCCTCTTTGCAGATGCACCATTGAGGGCAACCTACGTGAATATATCACAGTTTGATATGGCAATTCCTCTGCCCAAGATCACAAGAAATTGCAGAATTGTGGTAACAGAAAAGTCTATCACAGAAGCCAACCTCCACCCTTTGACTCTGTCCACACTAGCTGCTGCTTTGGGAAAGCAGCCTCCATAATAAAACACACTCCCATCCCTGTGATTTTCTCTTCTTCTCCCTTCCATCGGGTAGTAGACAAAATCCTGAAAGCATGTACCACCATGCTCAAGGACAGTTTCTACACTATTATGGGAACTTTGGATAGGCCTCCTATATGATAAAGATGAATTCAAGCTCTCAGTATACCTCATCATGTTTACTTGCATTTCACCATCTCCTTAAGTGTAACATTATATTCTGTATTTTGTTTTTTTTTTGTTCTACCTCAAAGTATTTACGTTTGTAATTTGCCTGGATTGCACGTAAAGCAAAGCTTTTCACAGATCTGGAAGTGGTCTCAGAAGCAGTTTTCACTAAAGTGGTCAATGAAGGAATGAACAGCACTTCCAACTTGACAAAATTCTGATGTGCAATGCTCATTTCAGATAGAATTTGGGTCCACTGTTTAGACACTAAGACACAGGAAAAGAATTAGGCCATTTGTCCTGTTGAGTCTACTCTGCCTTTCCATCATGGCTGATTTATTATCCCTATCATTCCCATTCTCCTGCCTTCCCCCCCCCCCCCCCATAACCTTTGACTCCCTGACTAGTCAAGAACGAATCAACCTCCCAATGACTTGGCCCCCACAGCCGTCCATGGCAGTAGGTTCCACAGATTCACTACTCCTTGCCTGAAGAAGTCTGTCCTTATCCCTGCTCTAAATGGGTGTCCTACTATTTGGAGGCTGTTACCTCTGGTCCTAGACTCACCAATATAGAAAACATCCTCCCTACATCCACTATCTAGACTTTTCAATATTCGATATGTCACACAGGTGAGAAACTGCTAGAAAACAGCAGAAATGGAGGCTATTGAATTTATAGAGAACCCTACTCCTGTTTTTGAGGAGAGCCAGAAAGGAGGTTCTATGTGACATTGCTAAAAAATGGAAACTTCCCGGAATACAGAGGAGTATGACAAAGGCAGGAATTCGGAGGAAAATAGCTGAATATTGTGTTGGGAAAGAGTTATTTGAGGAAGAGTCGCTACAGGAGTTTCTGATAGGTGATGGGGAGACCCTGTTGCGACTAGAACAATTAAGAATGGAGAGACTTAAGTTCGAGGCTGCAGAGGCAGAGAAACAGAGGGAGTTTGAGAGGGAGATGCGGTGTCAAGAGGGTCAAGTGTCAGGCCGTGGTGGCAAGAGGGGTGTATCAATTAATGTCAGTCAGGAAATTAAGTTGGTACCTCCATTTACTGAAGGAGACGTTGATAGGTACTTCCTACATTTTGAGAAAGTGGCTCAGAACAGCTAGTGGCTGAGGGAGGACTGGGCAGTATTGCTGCAAAGTGTGTTAAAAGGGAAGGCACAGCAAGCATATTCTGCCTTGTCTGTGACTGAGTCGACTAATTATGATGCTGTGAAGGAGGCTGTGCTTAAGGTCTATGAAATGGTGCCAGAAGCGTACCGACAGAAGTTACAGGGTTTGAGGAAATCTGGGAACCAGACATATATAGGGATTGCCCGTGAAAATGAGAGGTACTTTGATCGGTGGTGTGCCTCAAAAGAGGTAAACGAGGACTACCACAGTGAGACAGCTGATCGAGGAATTTAAAGAGTGTGTCCGTAGTGAGATACGGACATACTTATTTTGCCCTGACTCACAAGATTAAGTTTTTCCCAAGCAAGGGTCATCAGAAGAGTTACCGGGATAATCCGCCGAGTAACACAGGAAACAAGGCAGGAGCTAGTGACAGAGGTAAAGAGGAGGGAAAACCGACCAAAGTTAAGTTTTCCAGTTTTACCTGTTACTACTGCAGGAAGCCTGGCCATGTGGCGTCTAACTGTCTTATTCGGAAGAAAGAAATGGGAAAGGAGAAGGGGAAAACCCCCGACGCGTGTGCACCAGTGGCTGAGACCACACGAAGGAAGGTGGGGTCTGGCCGAGTTCAGGAAGGGATTGAGTGTTTTATTATCAAGGGTTTTGTGTCTGTGAAGGAGGGGTCACCCCTAGTTTCAGTGAGAATCTGGCGCGATACTGGAGCCTTTCAGTCACTGATATTAAGTGATGTCTTAGAATTTGGTGACGAGACAAAAACGGACCAAGTGAATATTCTGGAAGGTATTGGCAAGGGAACAGAGGTCGTGCCTTTGCACAAAATAATTTTGAAATGTGACTTAGTGTCTGGACCAATTGAGATAGGGATACGACCTAAATTACTGATAGCTAATGTGGACATCTTGTTGGGAAATGACCTGGCAGGAAAAGATGTATACCCAGGGTTACAGCTAACAAGCCGGCCTGCTGTTAGTGAGACAAGTGCAGACAGTGAGCTTTATCCCGCATGCGCAGTCACAAGAAGCATGACAATGAAGGCTGCAGAAGTGAAGCGATCTGGACAGGAGGGGGTCAGGTGCCTGTGATAGCAAAGACAGGGGTATGGATCCTACTGACTTATCTGAATCTTTTCTACCGTCCGTGTTCGACCAGGACTTGGGTAGTGAGGCAGATAAGAGGGGTTTGTCATTGTCCAGGTGGAAGCTTATGGAAGAGCAGGATAGGGATCCTGAGATTGCAGTTTTAAAAGAGACTGCTCTTTCTGAGGATGAAATTCAGAGGGAGTCAATGGGTTACTATCTGAAGGACGGGGTATTAATGAGGAAATGGAGACCATCGACAGTACCTGCAGATGAGGATTGGGCCGCGGTGCACCAAGTGGTGTTTCCGAAGGGTTACCATATGGAAATTTTAAAGATGGCTCATACAATGCCTTTAGGGGGACATCTTGGGAGTTAAAAAGACAGGGCACACGAGTATGAAAGAATTTCATTGGCCGGGTATAAGAAAGGATGTGGCAGTTTTTTGTAAAACCTGTCATACATGTCAAGTGGTAAGGAAACCGAATCAGATTATCCCAAAGGCACCAGTTCGCCCCATACCAGCTTTTGGCGAACCTTTCTCCAGGGTCATTGTGGATTGTGTTGGCCTACTGCCAAAGACTGCAGGTGGCCACCAATACTTGTTAACCATTATATGCGCTGCCTCTAGGTTCCCAGAAGCAATACCCCTCAGGAACTAAAGGCTAAAACAGTGGTGAAGGCACTTATTAAGTTCTTCACGTTAGTGGGTCTGCCTAAGGAGATACAATCGGATCAGGGCAGTAATTTTACATCGGGTGTATTTCAACAGATAGTTACGGAACTGAGAGCGAAACAAATTTTGTCCACGGCATACCATCCCCAATCTCAGGGAGCGATAGAGAGGTTTCACTCTACCCTCAAAACCATGATTAAAACTTGTGGTATGGAAAACGAAAAACATTGGGATGAGAGTATACCTTTACTCCTATTTGCAATAAGAGATTCGATCCAGGAATTGTTGGGGTTCAGTCCGTTTGAGCTCGTGTTCAGTTATAGGCCTCGAGGACCCTTGACCTTACTGAGAGAGCAATGGTCTCAGAAGGAAGTGCGAACTGGGGGATTGGATTATGTCTTAGAGTTTCGAGACAGGTTGAGCAGGGCTTGTGACCTTGCGAAACAAAATCTCCACAACTCCCAGGCTGATATGAAGTGCTGGTATGACAGTCAGGCAAGGGAGCGAAGCTATGAGGTTGGAGATAAGGTTTTGGTTTTGTTTCCCTTGGAGAATAACCCTCTTCAAGGGTTTTAATATTAATTTGTAGTAGTAATAAATATAGTCTTAATTTATAGTAAACCACTCCAGGTGTGTTCCATTTCTGCTGGTCCTTTTCAACTTGTCACAGGATTCGTGACAGATAAGTTTCACTAAGATTCCGCCCCCCCCATCTAAACTCCAGCAAGTATAGGCCTGAACCATCAAATACTCCTCATTTATTAACCCCTTCATTCCGGAATCATTCTCGTGAACTTCCTCTGGATCCTCTCCAAAGCCGGTATGTACTTTCTCAGAAGGGAAACTCAAAAATATTCACAATAATTCAAGTGCAATCTGACCAATGTCTCTTGAAGCCTCAACATTGCAACCTTGCTCTTATATTCTAGTTCTCACAAAATGAATGCTAACAATGATTTGCCTTCCTTGCCACTGACTCAACCTACAAATTAATATTGAAGGAATCCTGCACAAGGACCAAATTCCTTTGCACCTGTCTTTTAAAAATTTTCTCCCCATTTAGAATAATCTACACTTTTATTCCTTCCACGAAAATGGATCACCTTCACTATATATCATCAGCTACTTCTTTGCCCATTATCCCAATCTGTCAAAGTCCTTCTGTAGACATCCCACCTCCTCAACACTATATGCCCCTCCAACTATCTTCATGTCGCCTGCAAACTTGGTCAGAAAGCCATCAATTGCATCATCCTAATCATTCACATGTGATGTGAAATGCATCCCAACACCAATCTCTGCAGGACACCACTAATCACCTGCAGTCAACTGGAAAAGGCCTCTTTTATTCCCACTCTTTTCCTCCTGCCAGTCAACCAATCTTCTATTCATGCTAATACCTTTCCTGTAATACATAGGCTCTTCTCTTGTTCAGCAGCCTCTTGTGTGGTTCCCTGTTGAAAGCCTTCAGGAAATCCAAGTAAATTACATCCACCAACGTCTATCTGGCCTGTTATTTCCTCAAAGAATTCAAACAGATCTGTTAGGCAAGAGTTTCCCTCAAGGAATCCATGCTGACTTTGGTCTATTTTATCACGTGCCTCCAAGTACCCCAAAACCTCATTCTTTATAATGGACTCTAACATCTACCCAAATATTGAAGTCAAGCTCACTGACCTATAATTTCCTGTCTTCTGCCTCCCTTAGAATGTGAAATGACATTTGCAATTTTCCAGACCTCCAGAACCATTCCAGAATCTAGTGATTCTTGAAAGAACATTACTAATGCCTCCACAATCTCTTCTCCTACCTCTTTCAGAACCTTGGGGTGTAGTCCATCTGGTCCATGTGACTTATCTACCTTTAGATCTTTCAGCTTCTCGAGCACCTTCTCCTTCGTGATAGCAACTGCACTCACATCTTCTCCCAGAGACTCCTGAATTTCTGGCATACAACTAGTGTCTTCCACAGTGAAAACTAACACAAAATACTTGAGCTCATCTGCCATTTATTTGCCTACAATTACAACCTTTCCAGCATCATTCTCCAGTAGTATGATATCCACACTCGTCCCTCTTTTGCTATTTATATATTTCAAAAAACTTTTGGTATCTTCTTCTATATTATTGGCTAGCTTACCTTCATTATTTCATCTTCTTTCCTATGTAAAATGTTTAATTGCTGTTGATACTTGTTAAATAATGACACGTGCATGTTATTTAGTTATCCAATTTAGCAACTGATAAATTATCAGAATAGTGAGTGCATCATTAGTATTGTTTAGACTGATGCATTTACGACCAGTCTATTGAAGAAGATGGGGTGAGGGGTTACTCACTCCAACAGCAATCAAGTCTTTGTCAAAAGCAGCAGAAGAAAGGAGTAATTGGATTTGGATTAAAAGGAAAGACAACAACTGGGCTGCAAGATGAGGACAGGAGGGTATGGAACTGAGGGGGGTGTATCTGGTACACCTGGTAGCATTATTGAACCCTCTAGAGATGTTGTGGGCTTATCAACGAAACATCACAAAGAAGGAGGGTGCCCATCTGATGATCCCGATGAAGTTCTTACCCTCCTTGTCACCATTCCAAGCCCACTGCCAACATTGAGAGTGCTGACTTATCATAGGGATTGAATCATCAAGTCCTATTAGCTCTACTGATCTTCTGGGAAAAACCAGTGACTGCTGTGAAAGTGCAGCTGACAACAAGGGAAAAACCATGTGACAGCTGGAGGGACAGCTGACAAGAGGAAACAGACCCCAACGGGGCTGTTATGGGGTAGCTACCCATAACAGCAGGCTCTGTCACCTTGTCAGGGCACAAGAGCCACCCTCACTTGGCTACGGAAAGTTTAAAGAGAAGTATACCCCCAGAGTCTGCGAGAGCGGGGGCACAAGAAGACCCTCTGACTGACCTCCTGGTAACGAATTTTGGCATGGACACAACAATGAATCAAGAAAGCAGCAATACTCTTGAGAAACCAGCAGTTGGACATGTTCTTCAGACCTGTAGGTGTGGGTGGACTAAAGTAACATCAACTCGTGGTCTTAAAATTCATCAAGGATGGAAGAAATGCTTGAAAATCCCCAACCCAGGGCCCCCCATTGACCAGATTCTGTTAAGAGGAAGGTCAAATCAGTGGGATGAAACTCAGCGGCAGGAAGCAACCCACAGTCCGCAGAGTATCAGCACCCTACGGGATGTGGAAGTAGTTTCAGGCACAAGACAAGCCAGGTACACCGTAAAGTGGAGAACATGCAAGGGCATGAGCTGTTGGTGAAATGACCACAGTCTAACAGCAAGGAGTGGGAAACCATCAATGCAGATGTGAGCCCGATCTTAAGTGGCATCAAGGGATCAGCAGAAAAGAAGATGAAAATGGGTGACCTGATTTACAGCTTATGGAAGGGAGAAATTTGAAGTGAAGGGAAAAGTCAGCAGGAAAGATATGCCTCCTCCCCCTAAATCCCGTCATCTCCAGTAAATCCAACAACTTGTTAAAGAAAGAAGAGGCCTGAGGAAGTCGTGGAAAAAAGCAACAGATGAGGAAAGGGAGGGCATCAACCTCCTTCAAGAGGACCTAAAACAGAGGCTCTTGAAGTCTGTGCAGAGCAGAGAATTTAAGGAAACAATGCAAAAAGAAGGAAAAAGCGAGAACAGACTTCTACAAAGATCCATTTAAATATGTGAAAGGTATTTTCACAAAAGAGAAAAGCGGATCCTTGAAAGCATGAAAAGAAGAGGTTGAAAGACATCTTAGAACCACCCACACTGAAGAGCTAAAAGATGAACCAATACTTGCCCCAGCTGACATTCCACCAATCTCACCCTCACAACATCAATTTAACATCAGCCCTCCAAAGCCGAGTGAGGTGAAAGAGGCAGTGAAGAAGGCAAGATCAGTATCAACACCAGGCCCTAACGGTGTTACGTATTGTGTCTACAAGAATGCCCCGGAGGTTCTGAAATTTCTCTGGAGAAATATGAGGGTTGCATGGGAAAAGCAAATGATCCCCAAAGCCTGGAGAAGAGCGGAGGGGGAAGAGGTTGGGGGAGTTCTGATCCCCACAGAAAAGAACTCGTCCGCCATCGAACATTTTTAGTCAAATAAACCTTCTGAACATAGAAGGCAAAATCTTTTTCAGTGTGTTGGTGCAAAGACTTAAAAAGTATCTGAAACAAACCATTTCAGTGATACATCAATCCAAAAGGCTGGTATAGCAGGCTTCTTGGGATGCCTTGAACATACCAGCGTCATATGGCATCAAATCCAGATGGCTAAGAAAGGAGGAAAGGATTTGCATGTCTTGTTCCTCTACCTGGCCAACGCCTATGGATCAGTTCCTCATTCCCTACTGGTAAAACACTACTTCCAGGATATGCAAGTTTGTCTCACAACAGCTTTGACCTCAGCTTGGCAACCACTGGAAGTAGGCATCATGGCAGGGTGCACCATCTCCCTATTGGCCTTCACTATGGCAATGGAGCTCATTATCAGAGCCTCAAAATGGGTTGCGGGAGGCTACAGTTTGGTCAAAGGTTACCACCGATACGAGCCTATATGGATGATATAACAATACTGATAACAACTGTCCCCTGCACCAATAAGACTTCTAGAAAAGCTTCATCAAAACATCACATGGGCAAGGATGAAGATCAAGCCCAGCAAGTGCAGTAGCAGCTCCATTGTCAAAGGCCAAGACATAGATCAAAGATTTCATATAGACAGAACACCTGTCCCAACTGTTTCAGAAATGCCAGTGAAGAGCTTGGTCCGATGCTATGATGCTAAGCTCAAGGACATCGAGCAGTTTAAACAACTATATGTACCTAGCTCGCATCAACAAGACCGTGCTGCCAGGAAAACTCAAGCTGTGGTGCTTCCAGTTCAGCATACTCCCAAGACTCACGTGGCCTTTAACAGTGTATGAAATCCCCATCAGCAAGGTGGAAAAGCTCGAAAGAGTGATCAACACACGTGAAACAGTAGCTTGGACTTCTATGATGCTCAAGTCCTGTTGGACTGTACGGGAACGTCAAATTAGAATTACCAACTGCAAGTCTTGTGGAAGAATTCAAATGCACCAAAGCAAGGTTGGTCATGACCCTCACTGAATCTGAAGATACTGTTATTTGAACAGCGGCCCCCCGTGTGACAATGGGCAGGAAGTGAAACCCATCTGAAGCCGTGCTAAGTCTGCTCTTCGCTTCAGGGATGTGGTTGGTCAAGTCCAACTTGGGAGAGCCGGGCTCAGGCTCGTCCCAAAGACTCCTCAAAGGCACAAGGCAACATCAGCCCCGAAGAGACAGCTCATGGTGGAAGAGGTGAGAAGACAGGAGGAGGCAGAGCGACACGCCAGGGCCTTCTCAATGGCCAAGCAGGGCCAATGAACTAATTGGGAGAGCCTGGAAAAGAGGAAACTCAGCTGGCGTGATGTCTGGGAGATGGAGGGATCTCGGCTAAGTTTTGTCATCAGAGCCAATTCTGACCACCTACCCACACCCCAGAACCTGAACCAGTGGTGGGGAAAAGACCTCGCTTACTCTCTTTATCAAGCACCTGGATCACGAAGACATATTTTAACAGGATGCACCACAAGCCTCAACCAGGGGCTGTACACGGCAGCATAACCAAGTTCTCAGTCAGTTGGCATCAATCTTGGAACAGAGGTGAATTACCACAAGTGCTCTCCCACAAACATCGACAAGAAAAGTTCACATCACAAGATTTGTACCAGCAGGCCAAACTCCAGAGCACCATTTAACATCAGAAGAGGTAAACATACTGCAGGTTGCTTGGGACTGGAAAACGGATGTGGACTTGGAAAAAAAGCTTGTGTTTCCCCCCAGACAATGCAGCTACAACACTCCAGCCAGACATGGTCCTGTGGTCCACAACAGCCAAGCTGGCATACATTGTGGAATTGACAGTACCATGGGAAGATGGTGTTGAAGAAGCTTATGAGAGGAAAAACACCAAGTACTCTGAACTGGCAATTGAAGCTTCCCAGAATGGCTGGAAGACCAAGATTTTCCTTGTAGAAGTGGGATGCAGGGGATTCGTGGCTAAATCTATGACCAATCTATTGAAGAAGATGGAGGTGAGGGGTTACTCACTCCAACAGGCAATCAATCCTTTGTCAAATGCAGCAGAAGAAAGCCGTGATTGGATCTGGATTAAAAGTAAAGACAACAACTGGGCTGCAAGATGAAGACAGGAGGGTATGGAACTAAGGGGGTGTATCTGGGACGCCAGGAAAAAACATAGAAAATAGGTGCAGGAGTAGGCCATTCGGCCCTTCAAGCCTGCACCGCCATTCAGTATGATCATGGCTGATGATCCAACTCAGAACCCTGTAGCTGCTTTCTCTCCATACCCCCCGATCCCTTTAGCCACAAGGGCCATATCCAACTTCCTCTTAAATATAGCCAATGAACCGGCCTCAACTGTTTCCTGTGGCAGAGAATTCCACAGATTCACCACTCTCTGTGTGTGTGAAGAAGTTTTTCCTCATCTCGGTCCTAAAAGGCTTCCCCTTTATCCTTAAACTGTGACCCCTCGTTCTGGACTTCTCCAACATCGGAAACAATCTTCCTGCATCTAGCCTGTCCAATCCCTTTAGAATTTTATATGTTTCAATAAGATCCCCCCTCAATCTTCTGAACGGTAGCACCATTGAGCCTTCAGGAGTCGCCCCAAAGTGGGCTCTTCATTGTTAATATTGGTGGATTATTCCCAGAAAATAAAAGAAATGGCTTCTAAACTTGCAAGCAATATTGGAACAGTCTATTTTTAATACCTGTAAAATGATTAATTGCTGTTGATACTTGTTAAACAATGACACGTGCATGTTATTTAGTTATCCAATTTAGCATCTGATAAGCTATCAGAATACTGAGTATATCATTAGTATTGTTCAGACTGATGCATTTACGACCAGTCTATTGAAGAAGATGGGGGTGAGGGGTTATTCACTCCAACAAGCAATCAAGTATTTGTCAAATGTAGCAGAAGAAAGCAGTAATTGGATCTGGATTTAAAGGCAAGACAACAACTGGGCTACATGAAGACAGGAGGGTGTGGAACTGAGGGGGGTGTATCTGGGACGCCAGGTAGCACCATTGAGCCCTCTGAAGACGTTGTAGGCTTATCAACGTCAAAGAAGGAGGGTGCCCACCTGATGACCCGATGAGGTACCTACCCTCCTTGTCACCACTCCAAGCCCACTGCCAACATTGTGAGTGCCGACTTACCATAGGGATTGAAACATCAAGTCCTATTAGCTCTAACATGGCTTTTTTTTTCTCATTCCCTTCTGTGGTTTTTAAAAGGTTCCCAATCCTTTATCTTCCCACGAATTTTTGTGATATTATATGTCCTCTTTTCCTTTTATGCTGTCCTGACTTTTCTTGTCAGCTATGGTTGCCTCATGCTCTCTTTAGAATACTTTATCTTGGGGATGTATCTATCCTGCACCTTTTGAACTGCCCACAAAAACTCCAGTCACTGCTGTTCTGCCATCATCAATGCAAGTGTTCCCTTCCATTTAGCTTTGGCCAGCTCTTCTCTCATGCCTCCATAATTCCCTTTAGTCAACCACTATACTAATACATCTGACCATCTACTCCCTCTCAAACTGCAGCGTGAACTCTATCATGTGATCACTTTCTCCTAAGGGTTTGTTTACCTTCAGTTCCCTAATCAAATCTGGTTCATTACACAAAACCCAATTCAGGATTGCCTTTCCCCTACTGGGCTCAACTCCAAGCTGTTCTAAAAAGCCATCTCACAGGCATTCTATAAATGCCATCTTTTGAGATTCCAGCACCAAGATGATTTTCTCAATCTACCTGAATATTGAAATCATCTACGACTATCATAACATTGCCCGTTTTACATGCCTTTTCTATCTCCCATTGTAATTTGTATCCCACATCTAGGATTTGTCTCATCAGGGTCATTTTACCCTTGCAGTTCCTCAACTCTAACAACAAGGAATCTACATCTTCCAATCCAATGTCACCTCATTCTAAAGATTTGATCTAATTTCTATCAACAGTGTCATCCTACCCATTCCCCTTACCTGCTTGTCCTTTCAATACAATATGTATCTTTGGATGGTAAGGTCCCAACTATGATCATTCAGTCATGACTCTGATGTCCAGAACGTTATATAGTACCTGTCAATCACTAAGTGCACTGCAAAACTATCTACCTTATTCCATGTTGTGTGCATTCAAATGTAACACTTTCAGAGCTGTATTCATCATGCTTTTTTAATTTTTTCCCCCTTGTTGCACTGCAACTCCTCCGAATGACTGCAATTTTGCCCTATTATCTGCCCAACCTTCCTCAGTCTCTCTACACACTACAGCTACTTGTACACCAATTGCCCCATCCTCAACCCCTTTGTTTCCTTTCCCATCTTCCTGTCAAATTAATTTAAACCCTCCCCCAACAGCTCTAGAAAACCTGCCCGCAAGGATATTGGACCCCCTTGGGTTCAGGAGTAACCTGTCCTTTTTGTACAGGCCATACCTTCCCAAGAAGACCGAGAAATCCGCCCCTGCATCAATTCCTCAGCCACATATTCATCTGCCAAATCATCCTATTAATTACCCTCGATGGTGCATGGCACAGGCAGCAATCCAGAGGTAACTAACCTGAAGTTCCTGCATTTCAACTTCCCCATTTAACTCCCCATATTTTCTTTGCAAGTGCTACTGAGCAACAGTCATTGAGGCAGCTTAGCACACTTCTCTTAGGTACCAGTAGAAGTGAAGTCTTCTTGAAGCAAGTGAGTACCTCAGACTGCCGAAGTGAGAGGTTAAAGATCTCTGTGAACACTCCAGCCAGTTGATCAGCGCAGGTCATTTGTATCTGGCCAGCTACCCCACCTACACCCTCCTGAAGGCTGATGACATGTCGGCCTCAGAGACTGAAATCACAGGATCATCGGGAGGCTAAGGGAGTTTGCAATGGTTCCTTTTTTTTTTTTAAAATGTTCACAGGCAGCATAACTCTGTACTGAACTTATTTAGAAGTGAAGCACTGTTGTCACCTAAGTTGCTTGATTTAACTCAAAAAGGTACCTGAAGAGATTGTGCAGGCATTAGTAATGACCTTTCAATAGATTTGGGCATCATTCAGGAGAACAAGAAAATTGCAAATGTCACACTACTCATCAAGAAGGGAGGGAGGCAGAAGAAAGCAAATTATAAGCCAGTTAGCCTGACCTCAGCAGTTGGGAAGATGTTGGATTCCATTATTAAGGATGAGGTTTTGGGGTACTTGAAGGCATATGATAATAAACCAAAATCAGCAACATTTTCTTAATGGGAAATCTTGCCTGACAAATCTGTTGTAATTCTTTGAGGTAATAACATGCAGAGTAGACGAGGATAATCAGTGGATGGTGTGTACTTGAATTTTTAGTAAGTCTTTGCTAAACAAGGCAAGAACCCAGGGTATTACAGGAAAAATACTTGCATGGATAGAGCATTGGCTGATTGGCAGGAGGCAAGGAATGAGAATAAAGGAATCCCTTTCAGATTGGCTGCCAGTAACTAGTGGTGTTCCAACAGGGGATTGTGTTGGAACAGCTTTTTTTTTTTACATTGTATGCCAACAATTTGGATGACTGAATTGATGGCTTTGTGGCCAAGTTTGTGGACAATATGAAGATAGGTGGAGGGGTAGGTAGTGTTGTGGAAACAGGCTGCAAAAGGATTTAAGACAGATTAGGAAAGTAAGTTGATAGGTTCTTGATTGGTTGGAGTGTGAAAGGTTATGGGGAGAAGGCAGGAGAATGGGATTGAGTGGTAAATAGAACAGCCATAATGAAATGGCAGAGCAGACTTGATGGGCCAAATGGCCTTATTCTGCTGCTATGTCACAGTCTTATATCTTTAAAAATTGTGATAGCATTCATGTCCTGCTACAACTGTCAGGCATCTGTTGTTGATTCAAGTTTAATCACAATTTGGCCCTTCGCCCATGAAATGGCTTTCTTGAGAACGTACCTTGGCCTCTGGTAACTTGCTTGGTCACCGGGTTTGAATACCTCTAATCTGGCCTTCAGCAAATTGCAGATCTCATGGTTCATCCAGGCCTTCTGGTTGGGGAAATCTCTGGATGATTTTATGGGTACACACTCATCTATAACTGTTTAAATAAAGTCCGTGACAACCATGGTGTATTCATTCAGATCCACAGATGTGTTCATGGACATGGCGCAGTCCACTGACTCAAAGCAGTCCTGTAGCTGTTCCTGTCTTCTGCGACCACCTCATTATTGTCCTAATCTCTGGAGCTATGGTCTTTCAGGTCTGCCTGTATGCCTGATTTTTCTGCATGAAACTGTTGGCATTCCTCATCTTAGTAACAGTGGTCTAGTGTGTTGGGCTCTCTGGTGCTACAGATTATATGCAGGGTTACCTTCAAACAAGCCTAGCTGAAGTATCTGACTATGATTTGAAATGTGTTAGGATGGACTGCTTGTTTGGAGACAGTATCATTCAGAATCGCAAGGACTTGATTATAGTTGATTGGTGGTGGCATGTAAACTTCTGTCAGGATTATCAAGGAGAACTCTCTGGGTAAATAAACTGGACAGCATCTGACTGTCAGGCATTCAAGACTGGGAGAACACAAGTTCAACAAAACCACCACATCAGTACATCACCAAGTGTTTATCATGAATCACCCACCTCCACCTTTTCTGAACTAGCACTTTGGTCCATCCTGTGAATCGAGAAACTTTCGGGTATGATCACCGTATATGATGTGCTAGGAGTTCCATTACACATAGAAAGGGGTCTCATTCCTGTGTTTCAGCCTAGCTTGGAGCATTCCCCCCTCCCCCGCTTTGCTTCTGGCGATGGTATTGAAGCTTCGTCCGCCTAAAGGTGCCGTACCCATTTAGTTGTGTGTTAACTTTATAACATCATGAAATCTGTACACCATTAAGTCGATTTAAAACTATGTTGCTTAAAGGGAAATTACATGCTCCCGATTGCAGTGAATATTTTAAGAGGTATATTTAGAAGTATTGTACGTAGCCCACAGAACAACGCCATGGTTCACTGGCACCATCTTACTAGAGAGAGGTAACAATTATGTATTGTACATTCTGTTTGATACAACTTACTGCCTCAGGCTAATGAATGCAAGAGACATGAATTATATTACAGGAAGAACTGCTGTAAAAATATGGAAAATTACACATCCATAAAACAGGATGCAAAATGATACCTATTGAAAAATATTTAAGCCTATACCACCAATTACCATTTACCATTGAGAGGTAACTGCAACTGATGAATTGAAAATTTTCAGTTATAGATTTACATACAACCATTGCAGATCCAGATTTATCACATGTACATCAAAACATGCAGTGAAATGTGTTTTGTTAATAATCAACACACCTGAGGATGTTCTTGGCTGTGGATTCTCTAGAGTTCTACGGCTTTTCTAATCTCTCACTACAGGGATGGCCAATTCTGCTTTAAATAGCCAATGGATTATGAGTCACTTTTCACTTATGCTTTTGGCTGGTGGGGTTATCCCAGGGAAACACAAGACCAATAGGTTTTAACTGTCAGCATCTACTGAAAAAACTATTGCTGCGTTACTAATGACTCAGATTGTTCACTTAAAGCAATAGCTGTAAAACTGAAAAGGAGATATTTCTTACAGTTCATTAATCATTTTCTGCTACGATACATATATTGTTAATCATTTAAGCAGAAAGACAAAGCTCATTAGTTATTAAATGAATTCTTGAAAGAATCTCCCTTATAAATAATAATGATTTCAATGACTCACCGCTGTACCATGGCAGGCAACACCATCGCAGTCATCTGTAGGAAAAGAAATATCAAGATGCTTATCCCACAAATATGAACATCTAATAAGCATATCTGCATAAATATGTTACTTCCTAAAATAATTTAGAACTTTAAAGAAAATTACCACTGTGTAAGAGCTATTTTTTCTACAGATTTTAAACACTCATATACAAGCTATTCAGAAGTCTTTTGATAGTCACACTTTAAATTCATGATCAGATAAGCAGTTCCTTTATAAAAATAAATAAAAATCATCTCAATCAGGTGCAGTAACTTTACCTAAACATGGAACACATTGCCCCAATACACTCAAACTATGCATATGAAAATACCACAACAGATCAAGTAGGTTTGTTCCAGAACTAGTTTTTAACCCCCAGATTGTCTGATCACTTAGGAGGCATTTTCTGCCTATATTACAAAGCCTTCGCAAAAAAACCCAGCAATAATGGAAGGAGCCATGCAGACAATCCACTGGGTTACAAGCACTGTACATACAAATGAGATTCAATTAAATTAAATTAAAAAGCCTGAATAAGTACATATATTCATTCCCAAAAACTGCAGAACTAGCCCTCTGCTCCCCACTTTTACAGATTTTTTTAAAAACTTGTGTTTTTGATGTCATTCATTTAAATACTATGGAGACATTTTTACCATAATCTCTTGATTTTTGGGCTTTTTCTGCCTTTCAGACAAAATTGACTAATGGAGTGTAAAAATGGAATCTATTCATTATGCAACCACGTTCTGAATTTTATTTTGTTGTCTGTCTGCAATTTTAAACCAAGGTTCAGACACTAGTAAGGGGTACTCTGCAGAAACAATGGCATTTAGTGTAAGTGGTCAAAACAGCCAATTCACACCCACTAGCCTACTAGTGAAAATTACCTTTTGCATTCCAAGACATAATTCAGTTCATTGAGTAGGGGCAAAAATCTGCATGGCTATCTTAAATGATTCCTAAATTGCTTACAGCTCTAAAGTACCTATTACTTTATATGATTATTTATTTTATTTAGAGAGACGGCACGGAACAAACCCTTCTGGCCCAATGAATTGTGTTGTTCAGCAACCCACTTATACACTATCCTAATCACAGACAGCTTACAATGACCAATTAACCTACTAATTAGTATGTCTTTGAACTGAGGGAGGAAACCAGAGCACCCGGAAGAAACACACGTCGTCACGGAGAGAATGTACAAGCTTCTCACAGATGGCATAGGAACTGAACTCCGAACTCTGACACCCTGAGCTGCAACAGCTCCACACTAATGGCTATGCTACCGTGGCGTCCTATTAGATCACCAGCTATGCTGAATAAGGTACAAGGATTGGATAAGGCCTATCATGTTATTAAAGACCGACCACAATAATCAAAGATAATTATATAAATGTAAATTGCTGCAATGGAAATCTAAACCTATGAAAAAATTTAAATCATCTGCATTGTGCTGTGAACTAAAAACTTTAGCTTGAAACTCCTCAGCATAGGGCTTAAATAAACTAGCTGTGTAGAGGTGATGTGCCATGTAGAAAGTATTTGAATTTACTTCATGAATATGCAATGACTAAAGGACTTAAGTGTCCTGAAATGAATATAGTTAAAATGAACCATGGGAAAACATGCAAATGCCACACAGACAGTACCGGAGGTCAGGAATGAACACAGAGTTGAAGCAGAAACTATCAGCTGTGTCACCCCATAACAACATACTTTCTTACATACTTTCAACATACATACCTCTTGCACACTACAAAAAACTGCAAAAATCAAGAAGTTCTTAATTTGTTTCCTACTGACTTCTGTGAGAGGTGCAATGAAAATTAATTGCAAAGATTGAATACTGTCATTTTATTAAAGACAGACCATAGTAATCAAAAAATATACATAATGTAAATTGCTGCAATGGAAATGTAAATCTGTGGGGAAAAAATTAAACTACCTGCATTGAGCTCTGAATCAAAAACTTTAAATATTTCATCAAAAGACGTAAAGCAAAAGAGCAGTAGAATTAAAGATTAAAGAGAACACTGACAACCCAAAGTTTTCAACTTGCATTAAAACTTAGCATTATTGTTGGTGTTTATTTAAGTATAGAGTACGGCACTAGTGGCTACCAGCAACTAGCTGTAATACCACGTATGCTAGAGTGATTTTTAATTTTTGTTTCAAAAATATTTCCCCAATATAGAAAACCAGCCATAACTTTAAAACAAGTTAAGATCACGTTTCGCAAAAGGCAAGTTAGATGAGGAGAAAGAAATTCAATCCTCATTTTGCTTACTCACAATAATGCAGCTTCATATTTTCCCCAAGTACTATGGCATTTTCATTATTCAAGTAATTTTATGAGTGATCTGCCAGTTCCATTGGGAACAAGCACCAGCTGAAGAACAAATCATTTTCAGATTCCTGGAACTCCCCTCAGTGAGTGCTTCTGGCTACAAGCTGAGTGCAGGGCTTCACCAATCTCACTCACTATTTTATATCAAGCAAATGAAAATGCTTATTCATTTGAGGCAGATGCAACAAAATATTAATGATAGCTTGGTTAAAGGAAACTTATGAACTGCTATCTCTAGTCATGTTATATCAGCAATGCCTTCCAGGTTATAATAGATCACAACAACTGCATCAGTGCTCTTCAAATTTTATCTGTTGCTTTCCCCCCCTTGTTCATATTCTCAACACTCACTCCATCACATATTTAAAGCAAATTTCCTTCTGATGACCTGCAAAATTGTAATTCTCCTGATTTCACGATTGCAGAAACATGCTAGCATGTTTATAATATCAGACAACAAGATATTTTGCAAAGGCCTTTTTAAAAATGTGTATGTATATTAGGCAGCACCCTTAGAGAGAAAGACAATGTTAAAAAACCATATCAATGGCTCAGTTCCTCTCTTAACAAAATCTGCAGAGCACCTGTAGCACTTTATTTGAATTTCTAGCATACCTAGAGTTTTATTTGTATTAAAAGGAGCCTTGTGGTTAAAATACATTTGGATAAGTAATTATGCTAATTTTGTCAAAATGATTTTGTCCTCACTTAATTCACCATCATCTTTAATCACAGATACATTGTTGGAGATCATTTAGATTTCAATTTATAGACACAGGACAAAATGCCAGAAGCAGATTAAATAGCATCTCACCCACCTCTCGTACTGGCATCTACAGTAGTTCCACACATTCACCACCTTCTGAATAAAGTAGTTCTCTCTCATTTCCTTTTAAACATTTCACCTTTCACACTTAACCCATCACCTCTGGTTGTAATCTCATCCAACTTCAGTAAAAAAAGTCTGCTTGCATTTACCCTATCTATACCCCTCATAATTTTGTATACCTCTATGAAAGCACTCCCCAATCCTCTACGTTCTCATCTAATCAATCTTTCCTTACATCTCAGGTCCTCCAGACCCGGCAACATCCTTATAAATTTTTTCTACATAATTTCAAACTTATTTATATCTTTCCTGTAGGTAGGTGACCAAAACTGCATATAGTTCAAATTAGGCCTCAACAACATCTTATACAACCAACATAATATCCCAACTCCTGTGCTCAATATTTTGATCAATGAAAGCCGACGTGCTAAAAACTTTCTTTATGATCCTATCCAGCTGTGACAACACTTCCAATGAATTATAGTCCTGCCTTGTCAGATCCTTTTGTTCTACAGCACTCCTCAGTGCCCTAACATGGTTGGTCCTCCCAAAGTGCAACACCTCGCACTTGTCTGCATTAAATTAAATGCCATCTGCCATTTTTCAGCCCATTTTTTTCAGCTGTTCCAGATCCCACTGCAATCTTTGATAGCCTCCCTTGCTGTCTGCTACAACCCAAATCTTGGCATCATCTGCAAATTTGCTGATCCAGTTAACCAGATCATTGACGTAGATGACAAATAACAACAGACCCAGTAATGATCCCTGCAGTACTCCATTAATCACAGGTCTCCACTCAGAGAGGCAACCATCTACTACTACTACTCGAGAACTCTGCAGATGCTGGAAATTCAAACAACACACACAAAATGCTGGTGGAACACAACAGGCCAGGCAGTATCTATAAGGAGAAGTACTGTCGACATTTCAGGCCGAGACCCTTCGTCAGGACTAACTGAAAGGAAAGATACTAAGAGATTTGAAAGTAGTGGGGGGGGGGAGGAATGCGAAATGATAGAAGACCGGAGGGGGTGAAATGAAGCTAAGAGCTGGAAAGGTGACTGGCGAAAGTGATACAGAGCTGGAGAAGGGAAAGGATCATGGGACGGGAGGCCTTGGGAGAAAGAAAGGGGGAGGGGGGAGCACCAGAGGGAGATGGAGAACAGGCAGAGTGATGGGCAGAGAGAGAGAAAAAAAAAACAAACAACTAAATATTGTCAGCGATGGGGTAAGAAGAGGAGGGGGGGGGGCATTAACGGAAGTTAGAGAAATCAATGTTCATGCCATCAGGTTGGAGGCTACTCAGCCGGTATACAAGGCGTTGTTCCTCCAACCTGAGTGTGGCTTCATCTTGACAGTAGAGGAGGCCATGGATAGACATATCAGAATGGGAATGGGACATGGAATTAAAATGTGTGGCCACTGGGAGATCCTGCTTTCTCTGGCGGACCGAGAGTTAGTCCTGACGAAGGGTCTCGGCCTGAAATGTCGACAATGCTTCTCCTTATAGATGCTGCCCGGCTTGCTGTGTTCCACCAGCATCTTGTGTGTGTTGTTCATCTACTTGTACTCTGGTTTCTCTTGCAAAACCAATATCTAATCCAATTTATTATGTCATTTTGAATGCCAGGTGACTGAACATTCTTGACCAACCTTCCATGCAGGACACTGTCAATTGTCTTGCTAGAGTCCATGTAGACAACATCCACTTCTTCATCAACTTTCCTGGTTACTTCCTGAAAAACTATCTCAGCTTGGTTAGACACTATTTACCACACACAAAGCTATGCTGACTATACCTAATCAGTCCACGTCTATCCAAATAGTCATATATCCAGTTTCTTAGAATATCTGCTAACTACTTTCTCACTACTGATGTCAGGCTCACTGGTCTATTACATCCTGGGTTTTTTTTTAAAGAGCCTTTGTTAAACAGTGGATCAACATTAGCTACCTTCCAATCCTCTGGTACCTCACCTGTCGCTAAGGATGATTCAAATGTCTCTGTTAGTGCCTCTGCAATTCTGCACTTGGCTCCCATAGGGTCTGAGGGAACACCTGGTCAGGCCCTGGAGATCTGTCCACCCTGATTTCCCTCAAAACAGCAAACACCACCTCCTCTGTAATTTGTGTAGGGTCCATGACCTTACTGCTGCTTTGCTTCACTTCCATAGATTCTGTATTCACCTTCCAGACAAATGCAGATGCACAGAATTCATTTAAGATCTCCCCCAACTCTTTATCTCCACACATAGATTACATTCTGAATTTCCAGTGGACCAATTTTGTCCCTTGCAATTCTTCCACTCTTAACATATCTGTAGAATCCCTTCAGATTCTTCTTCACCTCATCTGCTAGAGCAACCTCATGGCTTCTTTAAAGCCCTCCTGACTTTTTCCCTCAAGTGTTTTCTTGCATTTCTTGTACTCAGGTACCCCACTTATTCCTGCCTGCCTATACCTGCTATGCACCTCCTCTTTCTTATCCAAGGCCTCATATCTCTTGAAAACAGAGGTTCACTAAACCTGTTATCCTTTGTTTTTATTCTGCACATACAAGTTCTGTACTCTCAAAATTTCACTTTTGAAGGCCTCCCATTCACCAAGTACACCTTTGCAGGAAAACAGCCGGTCCCAATCCACACTTGCCAGATCCTTTATGATACCATTGAAATTGGCCTTTCTCCAATTTAGAATCTTAACCCGAGAACCAAACCAATCCTTTTACATAATGTCATTCCCTAAGAGCAGATCAAGTATTGCACACTCTCTCATGGGGCCTTCTTTATATAGACATACTCTATCCCATCTAGTCCCTTTACAGTGTGGGAGTCTCAGTCAATATGCAAAACATTAAAATCAACTACTATCACAAAATTATGTTCGTTTGAACAGCTTGTGACCTCTCTACAAATTTGTTCCTTTAAGTCCTGCAGCTAGTTAGGTAGTCGAAAATATAGCCCCATTAACGTATAAAACCTCACTATACGAGTTCTCCAGGCTGTCCTGACTAAGCACTGCCATAACATTTTCCTTGCAACCAAGTCTCACCGATGTCTACAACATCATAATTCTATGCGTTGATCCATGCCAAGCTCATCTGCCTTTCCTATAATGCTTCTTGCGTTGAAATATACAGTCCGCCCTCCTTATTGACGGATTTCGCATGCGCGGATTCAATCAACTGCAGATTGGGAAAACCCGGAAGTTCTCTTTCCAGCACTCATTGTTTGAGCATGTATAGACTACCGTACTTTTTCTTGTCATTATTCCCTAAACAATACAGTATAACAACTATTTACATAGCATTTACATTGTATTAGGTATTATAAGTTATCTAGAGATGATTTAGAAGTACAGGCAGTCCCCGGGTTATGAACGTGTACCGGTCCTGAGTCCGTCTTTAAGTCGGAACAGGTACATCCAGTATTATTTAGCGTCAGTTAGTCAAATATTTGTCTTTGTATATAGTATATATTTTACCTTTCTATGCAATAAACCATTTAAGAAATGTATGTATTTCAATAATTAAACCACTGCATTGCTTAGTAATAATTGTAGCTTTCATCGGGGCAGGATCTTCCACATGCTCCATTAAAATTGTTCCGATCGTTAACCGACTGTAGCCTAACGCTTTTCCAATGACCGATGGTGTTTCACCTCTTTCTGATCACTTTATTTCTTCCACTTTATTTTCAATTGTAATTGTGATTATTTTCGTGAGCAGAAACACTGCAGATTCAGAGCTGTGCCGGGTCCTAAAGACAACCGCACTGAGACAGGTTAAATAAGGGACTTGAGCATCTGCGTTTTTTGGTATCCGCGGCGAGTCCCAGAACCAATCCCCCGCGGATAAGGAGGGCCGACTGTATGCAACTTTCTCACTTTTTCCAGAACATTTTAAGTATCCCCAATGGCTACATCTGCACTAGGTGCATCAGGATGCAGCTCCTTAGAGACTGTGTTAGGGAACTGGAGCTTCAGCTCATTGAATTTTGACTTGTTAGGGAAAGTGAAGAGGTGACAGACAGGAGCTACAGGAAAGTAGTCACCCCAAGACTACAGGAGACAGGTAAATGGGTGACAGTCAGGAGAGGAAAGGGAGAATGTCAGAGAGTGGAGAACACCCCTGTGGCTGTCCCCCTCAACAATAAGTACTGTTGGGGGGGGAGAAAATAACCTACCTAGGGAAGCAATAGTGGCCGTGTTTCTAGCACGGAGTCTGGCCCTGTGGTGCAGAAGGGCAGGAACTGAAGAGGATGGCAGCAGTAATAGGATACTCTATAGTGAGGGGAACAGAGAGGCGATTCTGTAGACTCAAAAAAGAAACATGGATGGTAGTTTGCCTCCCAGGTGCCAGAATCCACAATATCCTGAAAAGGGAGGGTAACCAGCCATAAGTTGTGGTACATATTGGTACCAATGACATTGGTAGAAAAAGTGAGGTCCTGAGAACAGAGAGTTAGAAAGGAAGCTGAGAAGCAAGATCTCAAGGGCAGTAATCTCGAGATAGGAATTGAGGATAGGAATATAATGAGATAGTGAATAAATGTGTGGCTGAAGAATTGGAGCAGGATGCAGGGATTCAGATTTCTGGATCATTGGGACCTCTTCTGGGGCAGGTGTGACTTATACAAAAGGAACGGGTTACACTTGAATCCGAGGGAGACTGATATACTTGCAGGCAGGTTTGCTAGAGCTGTAGGGAGTGGTTTAAACTAAAATGCAGGTGGATGGGAACCAGTGTAATAGAGTTGGTGATAAGCCAGTAGGCTTACAAGTAGATGATGTAATATGTAATGTGAATGTAAAGGAAGACAAGCCAATAATTGGGTACAACTGCAGACAGAGTAAAGAGTTAAATTGTACTACAGAGGCAAATAAAGATAACACAACCTCTGGCTGGTTACCCTCCCTTTTCAGGATATTGTGGACATGTGCAGAAACATCGCATACTCTGGCACCTGGGAGGCAAACTACGATCCACATTTCTTTGCCAGAGGGGAGAGATGCATGCAGCTTTACAGTGGTCAGACAGGAGCTTGGTTGGTTGTAGCTCTAAAGCCAAAAAACACTTTGCAAAGGGAGCTAGAAAAGGCATGTAATAAGGGTAATGTCACAATTGTAATGGGGGAATTCCAATATGCAAGGGGATTGGGAAAATCAGGTTGCTGTTGGATCACAAGACAGGGAATTTGTTGAATGCCTATGAGATGGCTTCTTAAGAGCAGTTTGTGCTCGAGCCTATGAGGGGAAAGGCTATCTTAGACTGGGTGCTGTGTAATAACCCAGATCTTATTAGTTAATGTAAATGAACTCTTAGGAGGCAGTGATCATAATATGATTGAATTCACACTGCAATTTGAGAAGGAGAAGCACAAGTCACATGTGGAATCGCAATGGAATAAAGTGAATTACAGAGGCATGAGAGAGGAGCTTGCCCAGGTGGATTAGAGGGGAGTATTGGCAGGGATGCAGCAGAACAGAGGTGGCTGAAGTTTCTGGGAATAGTTCACAAAGCACAGGATAGATATGTCCCACAGAAGTAGTTGTTCTCAAATGGCAGGGCTAGGTAACTGTGGCTGACAAGGGAAGTTGAGGCCTGCATAAAAGCCAAGGAAAGGGCATATAAGGTAGCAAAAGTTAGTGGGAAGTTTGACGATGGGAAGCTTTTAAAATCCAACAAAAGGCAACCAAAGAAGCTACAAGAAGGGAAGAGATGAAATATGAGGGCCAAGTGAGAGCTGATACTGGACCACTGGAAAATGATGCTGGTGAAGTAGTAATGGGGGAACAAAAAATGGCAGATAAACTTAATAAACACTTTGCTTCATTCTTTACTGTGGAAGACACTGGCTGTATGCTAAAGGTCCATGAGTGTCAGGGAGCAGGAGTGAGTGCCGCTGCTATTACAACAGAAAAAGTGCAAGGCAAACTCAAAAGACCTTATGGTGAATAAGTCACCTGGACCAGATGGACCATCTCCCTGAGCACTGAAAGAGGTTACTGAAAAGATAACAGATACATTGGACATAATCTTTCAAGAATCACTCGATTCTGGCATGGTTCCAGAGGAGTGAATGATTGCAAATGTCACTCCACTCTTTAAGGGTGGAAGACAAAAGAGAGGAACAAAGAACATAGAAACCTGCAGCATATTAAAGGCCCTTCAGCCCACAATGTTATGCCAACCACGTAACCTACTCTAGAAACTGCCCTACCACATAGCCCTCCATTTTTCTAAGCTCCATGTACCTATCTAAGAGTCTCTTAAAAGACCCTATTGCATCCACCTCTACCACTGTCATGGGCAGTGCATTCCACCATACCTACCACTCCCTGTGAAAAATAAAAACACTTACCTCTGACATACCCCCGTTCCTACTTCTAAGCACCTTAAAAGTATGCCCCCACGTGTTAGGCATTTCAGCCTCTGGCTATCCACATGATTAATGCCATGCTCTCACCATCATATACACCTCTATCAGGTCACCTCTCATCCTCCGTCACTCCAAGGAGAAAGGCCAAGTTTACTCAACCTATTCTCATAAGGTGCACCCTCCAATTCAGGCAACATTCTTGTAAATCTCCTCTGCACTCTCTCTATAGTATTCACATTTTTCCTGTAGTGAGGTGACTAGAACTGAACACAGTACTCCAAGAGGGGTTTGACCACGGGCTTGTATAGCTATAACATTACAACACACCATACACCTTCTTAACGACACTGTTAACCTGCGTAGTAGCTTTGAGAGTCCTATGGACACGGACCCCCAAGATCTCTCAGATCCTCCAAACTGCTCAGAATCTTGCCATTTATATTCTGTCTTCAAATTTGACCTAAGCAGTTGATAGATTCCTGATTGTTCAGGCATCAAGGGATACGGTGAGAGGGCAGGTGTATGTGTTTGAATGGGATCCGGAATCAGCCATGAAATGGACAGAGCGAACTCGATAGGCTGAATGGCCTAATTCTGCTCCTATGTCTTATGGTCTTATAATCGAACCCAGAAAATTAGTTGCTCAACCTTTTGATTGTGGTATTGTCTTAAGAATATCTGTCTCCACAACATATCCACCATCTGTTCTGACACTCCGGTTCCGTTCCCCCTGCAACTCTTGTTTAAATACCACCCCCACCACCCCATGCAGTACTAGCAAACCTTCCTGTTAGGATGTTAACCCCCCCCCCCCCCCAGGTTAGGTGCAAACCGTCTGTTATGCACATGTTCCACCTTCCCTGGAAGAGAGCCCAATGATTCAAAAATCTGAAGTCCTCCTTCCTACACCAACTCCTTAGCCACAAGTTAAACTGTATGATGATCTTATTTCTGGTCTTATTAGCATGAGTAGTAATCCTGAAATCACAATCCCAGAGATCCTGTCCTTTAACTTAGCACCTAACTCTCTGAATTCACTCCGCAGAACCTCATCAACCTTCCTACTGATGTCATTGGCACCTACATAGACCACGACCTCTGGCTGCTCACCCTCTGACTTATGAATGCTAGGGACTCTGAGATGCCCCAGACACTGGCACCTAGATGCAACATACTACCCAGGAATCTCATTTACAACCACAGAACCTTCTTGCTGGTCCCCTAACTCACAAATCCTCACCTCTTCTTCCCCCTTCTCTTCTGTGCCACAGAGCCAGACTCAGTGCTAAAGACCTGACTGCTATGACTCTCCTCTGCTAAGTTATCAGCCCCAACATATCAACAAGCTTCAAAACCTGGGCCTCTGTAGCACACTGTGCAAATGGAGCCTTGACTTCCTCACTGGGAGACCACAGTCTGTGCAGACTGGAAATAATATCTCTTCCTTGTTGATAATCAACACCTCCGCACCTCAAGGATACATGTCAGCCCAATGCCATACCCTCTACACCCACAACTATGTGGCCAGGCACAGCTCAAACACCGTCAATAAAATCACCACGACACAACTACTGTTGGGAGAATTTCAGATGCTGACAATGTGGTGTAGAGGAGCGAGTTAGATCAGCTGGTTGAGTGGTGTCACAGTAACAACCTTCCACTCAATGTCAATAAGACCCAGAAATTGATTGTTGACCTGAGAAAGGGGAAGTTGAAGGAACACACACAAGTCCTCATTGAGGAATCAGAAGTGGAAAGGGTGAACAGTTTCAAGTTCCTGGGTGTCAACACCTCTTGAGAATGTATCTCTTGAGAAGTTCCTGGGTCCAACATATTGATGCAATTATAAAGAAGACATGACTGTAGCAATATTTGATTAGAAGTCTGAGAAGAATTGGTATGTCACTAAAGACAGTCACAATCGTCTAAGGATGTACTGTGCAGAACATTCTAACTGCTGCTTCACCATCCGGTATGGAGAGGCCTCTGCTTAAGATCAGAAGCAGCTGCAGAAATTGTAAACACTATCAGCTTCATAATAGCCTTGACAACATCTTAGATGCCTTAAAAAGGCAGCATCCGTCATTAAGGATCCTTATCAACCAAGTCATCCCCTCTTCTCATTGCTACCACCAAAGAGGAAGTACATGAGCCTGAAGACGCACACTCAACTTTTCAGAAACTGCTTTCCCCCCTCTGCCATCAGATTTCAGAATGGACAATGAACCCATGAATACTATTTCAGTACTTAATTTTTCTTGTCTCTTTAATTATTTATTTAATTTTACTTTTAAAATATGATAACTTAGTTTTTATTATGTATTACAATGTACTGCTGCCGCAAAACAAATTTCCCGATGCATGACAGTGATGTTAAACCTGATTCATATCCTTACAAACATTCACAGTAAAACTAAGAAATACCATATAAACACTGAAAATCTTCATATAAAGACCGACAAGCAACCCATGTGCAAAAGACAAAATATGCAAATACTAAAAAATAACCATTGTGAATAATAACATTGAAAACAATCGTTATAGAGTTCTTGAAAGTGAGTCCACAGGTTGTGGAATAGTTTAGTGTTGAGGTGAGTGAAGTTATCCATACTGATTCAGGACCCTGTTGGTTGAAGGGTAATATGTGATCCTGAACCTGGTGATGTGGGACTTCCCAACAGCAGCAGTGAGAAGAGAGTATGGCCCAGAGGGTTGATGTCCCTGATGATGGATGCTGCTTTCTGGCAGCAGCACTCCTTATAAATGTGCTCAATGGTGGGGAGGGCTTTGCCTGTGAAGGGCTAGGCTGTATGCACCACTGCTTGAGAGACTTTTCTGTTCTTAGCCATTTATATTTCGATACTTTGCCATGATGCAAACCAGTCAGGATACTCTTCACTGTGGATCTATGGAAGTTAATCAAAATTTTAGATGACATGCCGAATCTGCCCAAACTCCTTCTGCCATGCCTTCTTTATAAAGGCACTTACATGCTGGTCCCAGGACAGAGCTCTAAAATGATAACAGAGTGATTCCCAAACAATTGGAGGGCATATTAGCAGCATTATACCATACTAGAGAGTTGAAAGTTCAGCATTGGACAAGATTTTTTTTTGCTTTAAAACTGGTTTATATTTAAACTGAGTTTTACACTATTGGGGTGGACCAACTCATTTCACTTGGGTAGCTACTGTAGCTAAGCGTGCAAGCTGATAAGCACTGCATTTTGCACTTCTATCATTCCAGAAGAAATTTATATATTGTATCTACTGTTTTTCCTGAGCAGTGACATAGCAGCAATGTAAAATAGCAGCAAAAATAGTCTTCTGATCTTCCAGATTTGACGATTTCTGATAAAAGTTTAATTTTAATATTTTGAAACACCATTGTTAATACTTTTTTTATTTTATGCACACAGTTGTCACTTTAACAACACTAATCAAAAGCAAACACTTGTGCAGTTTACCAGTTCAATGATCATCTACACAATTCTTAGCACAATTGGAAACCTGTGGCAAAACTAAGAACATATACAAAGGAATCTGACCAAGATTAATTTAGTCATTTCAAATTGTTATAATCAACTTATAGCACTTCAGTTTCATTAGATTACCTAAAATTATTACAACTCAATGAGCAGTTAAAAGTATTTGAATGCCTCCAACTTACCAATCAATACTCATACAAAAGTTAAACACTTCCTTACACTTCATTTTCCTGAACAAAAAAAAACCTGAATTTTATATGTTACATAAATCTTCAATTCCTGGCATTTGTTCCCCAAAGCAAGCTTGCCAACGCCCACAGCGTCTGTTCATCCTCACACTCAAACACCCACACAGTCTCTCAGGCACACACACTCTTCCTCTGTAGCTTCACCTAGCACAACCTATCAAGTATGTTTATCAGCAAGAAAATACTTGGGAATAGTACCTCCATTGCTAATACCTTAAATTATGATGCTGCAACACGACTTAGCTTAATCGTTCAACATCTGAAACCAAGTATTAGCCTTAGATTTTTCTTTAAGGTATGCCTTATTAAATGAATTTATTAGAGCTCTCTATTATATTGCAGAAAATGAGTAAAATTCATTTTCTTTCCCCTTTCAGTTTTAGCTCTGAATAATATGGTTACAAAATTTAACTAGATGGATTTGTGCTCTAATTATTAAGAGCATATCTCAAGGGTAAGTTCAGTTTGTTGTCACTCAAACATACATATGTATACTGTCAAATGAAAATATCCTTCTCCGGACCAAGGTTCACAACACAATATGTGCTCACACACATAACAAAGTAATATTGCCACCAGTAAATTAACCTATAATAAGGTGCAGTTATGACACAAGTTAAAAAGTAAACAGTATAACTACTGGCGCTTCATGTGTGATGAGACCTGGATGGTGATAGGGAGCTCAGTAATCTTATTGTCTGGAAAAAGCTGTTTCCCATCCTAATAGTTCTTGTCCTAATGCTACAAAACCTCCTGCCTGATGGCAAAGGGTCAAGGAGATTGTAGGGCAGATTGGAGGGATCACTGACAATGCTAAGGGCCCTGCATACGCAGCGCTCCTGATAAATGTCTCTGATGGGTGGAACAGACACCCCGATGATCTTCTCAACAGTCCTCATAATCCTTTATTGGGACTTGCAGTCAGATGACTTGCAATTACTGTACTAGACATTGATGCAGCTGGTCAGGACATCTTGGTGATGCTCCTGTAAGAATTGATTGGAAGCAGGTGGGGGCTGAGCCTCAGTCGCCTCAATCTCCTTAGGAACATTAGGAGTCAAATTATTTTTAAGCCAGCAGATCCTAGTGTGGTGCAATGCTTATCTCAACCCAAGTTATACTTGATTTTGTGTTCTAAGTTTGCATTATAAGAGTAATGAAATTCAAGCTATAAATAGTTACCCTGTAACTAACAGACACCCCTCCTCTATCCTCCAGTCTTTACACAATCAATCATGCAATTCTTAAACACTATGCAGTGAAAACATACAGTTGATAGTTTCACCGCCATACTGCAGACTGTGGATACTCAACAATTCCTTTTATTATTGTCCCCATATATCTTCAACCTTCCTGACTTGAGGGACTAACTTATTCCTGCCCCATGTTCTTGACATTATTGATTATTGACATGGCATCTTCAATGACAATGAGTCAGACTACAGGAAGGAGGCAGAGAGCTTGGCAACATGATGTCACAACAACAACTTCACCTTCAATGTCAACAAAAGGAAAGAGAAGGTCACTAACCTAATAAAAAGGGGGGGTGCACATGCTTATGACTGTATCAGTGGTGTTGAGGTTAAGAGCTACAAGTTCCTAGGTGTGAACATCATCAATAGCCTGCATTGGTTCAACCATATTGATGTTACAGCCAAGAAAGCTCATCAACTCTTCTACTTCATTAGGAGGCTAAGGAAATTTGGCATGTTTTTGTCAAATCTTATCAATTTTTTTTAACAATGCACATTTAGAAAGCATGGTGCATAATGCAACTATTCTGCATAAGATTGCCAATTTATGTATACTATATATAACTTTGAGATTCGTCTCCTTACAGGCAGCCACAAAACAAAGAAACCGAATTAAATAAAAGACCATCAAACACCAATGTGCAGAAAGAAAAATAAATTGTGTAAACAATAAAAATAAATAAATAACTTTCAAAACTAGGTCTTATAAAGTGAGCCCACAGCCACAAAGTGAGTTGACAGCCGATCTGGGAACCCGTTAGTTGTGAGCCACAGCCTCAGTTCAGTGGAGAGACAAGTAAACCTTGCAGAGCAGCGAGCTGAACACCAGCCCGAGCTTTTCAATCTGGCCCAGTGTTCAAATCAGTCAAACCTCAGCTTCTTCCTTGCTCTCAGGCCCGGGCCCTGCAGACTCTATTCTGCCACTTCAAGTCATCTCCAAGACCACTCCATCAGCAAACATTGGCTCATTACCCACTCCCAGGTTTGGACCCTGCCACCTTGATTCAGCCCATACACACATCACACCACAATTGTCCTGCATCTTTGTCACACTACAAAAGTGCAAGGTCATAAAGGCAGTTCAAAAGCTTGACTCCAAAAAGGGAAGTTACAGGCCACTGATTGCAGTGATAGTTTTTGAGAAAACATGTGATTAAAGTAGTTAATAGTTGCTTTTGTTGCCAGCAAGTCGTCACTGTGCATCATCACGTCATTTTAAACTGGAAGAGAGGGGGGACGTCACGTGATGACATAGGATCGAGACGCTGGAACCCAGCTCTCCCGTAAAAAATCAATAAATTAATGTTTAAGTGAAGAAAAGTTAGTCAATACTTTCTAAAAGTTACATATAAACTACTCTGGATTGTTTCAAGTTATGCCTCACAAACAGAAGATGAAGAAAACTACTACCGTGAAGACAACGCAAGTTGGAACAGAATCAAGGCCCACTTCTGCCAAAGAACCGCGGGCTCAGGTACATTTCACCTCCGGCGATACAGAACAGGAAACTGCGGCAACATCCACCATTTCTAAAGAAAAAGACCAACGAGAACTGCGCAAACGTGAAGGAAGGAGCATGCACAAACGAGAGCAACCAGAACTACAAATCCCAGTTACGACTGAAACTGAAAGTGAAAGTGAATCTGAGGGAGAGTCAGATTCTCTGGAAAAATCAGATGAAGATAGAGGTAAAAGTTTTTCTGGAAATATAGAAATGACTTTGATGCAAATAATGCGTAAATTAGGCGCATTAAAAGTAATCAAAAGAAAAATGACAAATATGGAGATTATGTTTGATAAAATGACAAAAAGACAGAAAAAAAATGGAAAAGAGAATTATAGATTTGGAAACTACAACGGAAGACATGGTTGAAAGAATAAATAAAATGGAAGATGATATTACTGCCTGGACATCAGAAAGAATACAATTTATGGAAAAAATTGATAAGCTTGAAAATTTTAGTAGATGAAACAATATTAAAATTGTTGGACTCAAAGAAGATATAGAAGGAGAAGATCCAATAATTTTTTTTCAAAAACGGATCCCTGAAAAATTGGAAATGGAAGGAGAAACTCTAATTGAGATTGAAAGGGCTCATAAAGCCTTAAGGTCAAGACCTCAAGCTGATCAAAATTCACGATCAATTTTGATAAAATGCTTAAGATACCAAGATAAAGAAAAGATCCTGAAGGCGGCTGCCCAATGTGCCAAAAAGAGAAACGGGCCATTGATGAAAGCAGGGAAGGCAGTTCTTTTTTACCCTGATATAAGTTATAACCTTTTGAAGAGAAAGAAGGAATTTAACCCAGCGAAAAAAGTCTTATGGGAAAAGGGTTATAAATTTATAATGTGTCACCCAGCAACACTGATAATTTTTTTTGGAGGAGGGAAAAAGAAGATTTTTTACCGATTATCGGGAAGCAGAGGAGTTCGCACAAAAACTTCCATTTATTCGCTAATTACACATAGAGACTTCCAAGCGTAATGGATTAAAGATGAAGATAGAGACAGTGAATGGAAGTGATGGACATTTAAGGATGATACAGGGGAGAAAAGCAAAATTTCAGAAATACTAACTGAGAATAATATTTTTATATACTTTTTTATGTTGCGGGGGGGGGGGGCTGGGGAGCTTTGGATCGGTTACTGCGGGATTCACGTGTGTAATCATGGCGATCGCCATGACCCGTACAACAGAGGGGGGTAATGTTGTGTTCTTTTTTTTCACAACATTAGTAGGGGGGTATTTTGTTTTTTTTTATACTCTATTTTTCTTCTATCTTTCTGCCTGGATGATCGGTGGGGACACATAGCAACAAATAGCAACATGGAATTTTAAAAAGATTTCCCAAGGTACCACGAAAGTTGAAAGTTAAAAGATTAGGTATTATTATAGATTGGAGTAACATAATTAATTAAAAATAATGACTAATTTACTGAATTTTTTAAGTTTTAATGTTAATGGGCTTAATGGACCGGTAAAAAGAAAAAGAATTTTAACATACATTAAAAAAATGAAAACAGATATAGCTTTTTTTTTTTACAAGAAACACATTTAACAGACATAGAACATCAGAAATTAAAAAGAGACTGGGTTGGAAATGTTATTGCAGCTTCATTTAATTTAAAGGCGAGAGGAGTTGCAATTTTGGTTAATAAAAATTTACTAATTAAAATACAAAACATATTAATTGATTCGGTGGGGAGATATGTAATTATACATTGTCAAATTTTTTCAGAACTATGGACTCATGAATATTTATGCACCAAATGAAAATGATGTAAAATTTATACAAGAGGTCTTTTTGAATTTGGCTAACGCACATGACAAAATATTAATGTGGAGATTTTAACTTTTGCCTAGATCCAGTTTTAGATAGATCAACAAAGGTTGTCACAAAATCAAAAGTAGTAAAATTAACTCTATCATTGATGAAAGACTTAAATTTGATTGATATATGGAGAAGAATTAATCCAAAAGAAAGAGATTATTCATTTTATTCAAATAGACATAAAACATATTCAAGGATAGATTTTTTCCTATTATCAACGAATATTCAAGATAGAGTGAAAAATATGGAATATAAAGCGAGAATATTGTCAGATCATTCTCCTTTGATAATGACAATGATAGATAAAGAGGAATCAATTTATAGATGGAGAT
Organism: Hemitrygon akajei; assembly: GCF_048418815.1. Taxonomy (NCBI): domain Eukaryota; kingdom Metazoa; phylum Chordata; class Chondrichthyes; order Myliobatiformes; family Dasyatidae; genus Hemitrygon; species Hemitrygon akajei. The sequence goes on along the minus strand of NC_133129.1, from coordinate 161,535,802 downwards.
TTAATTCAATATTACTAAAACACCAAGATTTTTGTGATTTTATGAAAAAGCAGATTCAGTTCTTTTTAGATACAAATTCACATTCAGTTGATGATAAATTTATATTGTGGGAAGCAATGAAGGCATATTTGAGAGGTCAGATAATAAGTTATACTTCTAAAATTAAGAAGGAATATTTGATAGAAATAGATCAATTGGAAAAAGAGATTACAAAATTAGAAAAAGAATCTCAAAGAAATATGACAGAAGAAAAACGAAGACAACTTATTAATAAGAAGTTACAATATAATACACTCCAGACATATCGAACAGAAAAAGCAAATATGAGAACTAAACAGAGATATTATGAACTAGGTGAAAGATCACATAAGGTCCTTGCATGGCAGTTAAAAACAGACCAGACTTCTAAAACAATAAATGCAATTCGAACAAGAGTAAATAAAATTACTTATAAACCTTTAGAAATTAATGAAACTTTTAAGAATTTTTATTCTGAGTTGTATAAATCAGAATCACAAAATGATAATGTCAAGATAGAAAGGTTTTTAATCACAAATAACTCTTCCAAAATTAAATATGGAAGAACAGAAGGGATTAGATATGCCTTTTACATTGAAAGAGGTCGAAGAAGCCCTAGGATCACTTCAAAGTAATAAATCTCCAGGAGAAGATGGTTTTCCGCCTGAATTTTATAAAAAGTTTAAAGATTTATTAATTCCTCCTTTTATGGAGTTAATACATCAAGCGGAAAGAACGCATAAACTTCCTGAATCTTTTTCAACAGCTATTTTAATAGTATTGCCAAAAAAAAGATAGAGATCTTTTAAAGCCAGCATCATATAGACCTATTTCTTTATTAAACACTGATTATAAAATAATAGCAAAAATCTTATCTAACAGATTATCTAAATACTTACCAAAATTAGTACATATGGATCAAACAGGATTTATTAAAAATAGACAATCGGCAGATAATGTAACTCGGTTATTTAGTATAATTCATTTGGCGCAAAAGAGGGAGGAAATGAGTGTGGCAGTTGCTTTAGATGCAGAAAAAGCATTTGATAGATTGGAATGGGATTTTTTATTTAAGGTATTGGAAAAATATGGATTAGGAGTATCTTTTATAAAATAGATTAAAACCTTAAATACTAATCCCAAAGCTAAAGTAGTGACAAATGGTCAAATTTCAACACCATTTCAGTTAACAAGGTCAACTAGGCAAGGTTGTCCATTATCACCTGCTTTATTCGTGTTGGCGATAGAACCATTAGCTGAATTAATTAGAATGGACCCAGATATTAAGGGTTTCAGAGTTAATCAGGAAGAATACAAGATTAACTTATTTGCTGATGATGTTCTGCTTTATTTAACAAACCCACTGCACTCGTTGTGTAAATTATCCTATAGATTAGAAGAATATGGGAAAATATCAGGTTACAAAATAAATTGGGATAAAAGTGAAATTTTACCTCTTACTAAAGGAGATTATAGCCAATGTCAATTAATAACTCAATTTAGATGGCCGGCAAATGGTATAAAATATTTAGGTATAAGAGTTGATAATGATATAAAGAACTTGTATAAATTAAATTACTTACCATTATTGAAAAAAATTCAAGAAGATCTTGATAAATGGATGGTATTACCAATAACATTAGTAGGTAGAGTAAATACCATAAAAATGAATATATTCCCTAGACTATAATACTTATTTCAATCACTACCAATACAACTACCCCAGAAGTTTTTTCAAGAGTTAAACAAATATGTGAGGAAGTTTCTTTGGAAAGGTAAGATGTCAAGAATATCGTTGGAAAAATTGACATGGAAATTTGATCTAGGAGGGTTACAACTTCCAAATTTTAAGAATTATTATAAAGCAAATCAACTTAGATTTATTGCATCTTTTTTTGAGTAAGATAGACTGGCATGGATTAGAATAGAACTAGATAAAATAGGAGAAAATACACCAGAAGATTTTATATATAAATGGGAATCTAAATGGATACGGGAAAAGAAAGAATCTCCTATATTTGATTGACTTATGGAATAAGATAAATGTTGATGATGAGACAAAGAAATCTTTATTAGCAAAGAGATCTTTAATTCAAAATAGACTTATTCCTTTTACAATGGATAATCAACTTTTATATAATTGGTTTCAAAAAGGGATTAGATATATAGGAGATTGTTTTGAAGGAGGTATATTAATGTCATTTGATCAATTAAAGAATAAATATAAAGTATCAAACAACACTCTTTTTTGTTACTTCCAACTAAGGGCTTATTTAAGAGAAAAATTAGGTCAAACAATGTTATTGCCGAAATCTAATGAAATAGAAACTTTAATTCAAAAAGGAAAGATTAAAAAATTTATTTCTTGTATGTATAACTTGATTCAAAAACAGGCAATTAAACAAGGAGTCCATAAGTCAAGACAAAAATGGGAAAGTGACTTGAATATTAAAATTGAAGAAACAAATTGGTCCAGACTATGTCTTGATAGTATGACAAATACAATAAATGTCCGGTTAAGATTAGTGCAATATAATTTTTTACATCAATTATATATTACACCACAAAAATAAATAAATTAAACCCAAATTTATCTGATCAGTGTTTCCGATGTAACCAAGAAATCGGTAGTTTTTACATTCTACTTGGTCTTGTTCTAAAATTCAACCTTTTTGGACAAATTTAAGAGTTTTATTGGAACAAATTATTGGAACACAACTTCCACATAATCCAATATTGTTTTTACTAGGCAAAATTGAAGGGATAAAACCGAAACCCAAATTGAATAAATATCAGAAAGAATTTATAAAAATTGCACTGGCAGTAGCCAAAAAGGCTATTGCAGTTACTTGGAAATCGGATACATATTTAAGTATAGATCGTTGGAAGAAGGAAATTTATAGCTGTATTCCATTTGAAAAAATTACTTATAATTTAAGAGATAAATATGAAACATTTTTGAAAATTTGGCGCCCTTATTTACAAAAGACAGGATTAAATATATAGGTGCTCCGAAGATGAAATAATTGGTTATTTGGGGAAAGAAATATATATACCGTAGATTCCGGACTACAGAGCGCACCTGATTAAAAGCCGCTGGCTCTAATTTTAGAAATAAAATCAATTTTTTAATTGTACAGGCCGCACCGGATTTTCGGCCGCAGGTGTCCCACGTTGTAATATGAGATATTTACACAGAAAGATATTACACGTGTTGGGCTTCAAATTCTGCCCTGTGTTCGTTTTGGAAGAGAGACAACCAACACCGGATTATAGTGCAGCGTGGCTTTATTGCAGAACGCGTTCTGCCTTCCCCTTACATTCTGCTCTTATTTATACCCCTTTTTCCCCCAAACCAAACCCTCGCTACACATATTTGGTAAGGCTAAACTTTGTTATACCTACCGGTATTTGGTAACATCGGACACTTGTGTCCTTATTGGCCCGATACCATTCACACACGAGTTTTCCTGTTTTTTTGTTTACTGAATCGCTAGCAGTTTCGGTGCAGCGGAATCCTCAGTTTCGCTCCCTCCCTCCCTTGTATTGCTGTCTAATATCACGTGAGCCACTCCTGACCTGAAGCGGCAGTCCCAAATTAATCCTAACACACGTGAGGATTTTTTAAACTTTTAATTAAATCCGTATGGTAACATAAACAAATACATATTGCAAATGCTTTTTTTCGAACCGTGCCTGTAACACGGCTACTTTTAAAATACATACCTATCGGTAACACACAAATTACGTTGGGTATACTTTTTTACTGAACAGTGCATGAACAACATTCCAACATCTCCTAACGACTGGTTAAAAAAAAAATATATACTGCAGCCTACCAGGAAAAGTTATTGATCGCCTTCTTCATCTTCCTCCTGCGCACTAAAACCATCAAAGTCCTCTTCTTCAGTGTCCGAATTGAACAACCTCAGGATCTCATCACTCACTTCAGTCTCTTCGTTGTCGCTCTCACTTGAGCGCACGCGATCCTCTTCATCACGCAGCAGTCCAGCCTTTCGAAACCCGTTGGTGATGGTGGATGTTGTGACATGGCTCCAAGCATTTAGGATCCACTGGCAGACTTGAGTTAAAGATGCTCTTCGCATGTGGCCTGTTTTGGTAAAGGATTTCTCGCCGCTCGTCATCCAAGTCTCCCACTCAATGCGTAGTGCCACTTTAAATGCCCGGTTCACGCTGATGTCCAGTGGCTGCAAATACTTCGTGGTGCCCCCAGGAATCACAGCTGGAATTGAGTTTGTACTCTTGATGGCAGCTTTCACTGAATCTGTTATATGAGCCCTCATGCTGTCCATAACGAGCAACGCTTTTTTTATGTGAAAAAATCCCCCCGGTCGCTTGGCGTAGCACTCTCTGAGCCAATCCTTCATTAGACTCTCCATCATCCAACCTTTCTTATTGACTTTCACCATGATTTCTTTTGGGAATTTTTCCTTTGGCATTGTCAGCCGCTTAAAAATCACCATCGGTGGAAGCTTTAGTCCGGATGCTGTGCAGCTCAGAACACAAGTAAAATGCGTTCTCTCATGGCCACTTGTTTTCAGTATGATGGACGAGTCACCTTTTTTATTAACAGTCCGAGTGAGAGGCAGGTCAAACGTCAAAGGTACTTCATCCATATTTATGATTTCATCTGGCCCGATGGAATTCTCCGCTATCTTTGTTTGAGTGAATGTGCGGAAGTTAGCAAGTTTTTCCTCATGGTCGGGAGGGAGCTGCTGACAGAGAGTCGTGCGTACCCTGATGGACAGGCCTTTTCGTCTCATAAATCTAAAACACCACGATGGCCCACCTCTAAAATCTTCGATTTTCATTTTGGTGGCGATTGCTTTAGCCTTCAGTCTGATCTGCACGGTGGAAACACCGCGGCCGCCTGCTCTCTGTGTGTTAACCCAGTCTTCAAGAAAGTTTTCAAGTTCGGGCCATCTGCTGTGATTACCTCTGAAAGCTTTTGTCGTCTTTTTGCATTGATTCAGTTCTTCGCGCTGGCGTCTCCACCTTCTCACCATCGATTCATGTATGCCAAGATTACGCGCAGCAGCTCGATTTCCTTCTTCAACCACCAGATTGATTGCCTTTAACTTAAAAGCTGCATCATATACTTTTCTTCGAGTGTTTTCCATGTTGATGAAGGTGAGTACAAATGGCTGATTTACAATAATTTGTGAAGTGCACTTGATTTATCGTACAATTTCATTGGACCTCTGTGAACTACCGGTACTCATCAATTTTATTGGTCTACTGTTACAAGGTAAAATGTTTTGGCGGCATGAAAAAACCCCATTTATTAGCCGCACCGTATTAAAAGCCGCAGTGTTCAATGCTGTTCAAAGCATGGGAAAAAAGTAGCGGCTTATAATCCGACATCTACGGTACTAAAGTTATTATGAACTCCATGGAGCATGTGGGGATCTTCTGATATCCAGGCACTCTTTCTTTTTTTTCTTTCTTTCTTTCTTTTTTCTATAGGGATGTTAGGGGGGAGGGGTTAAGGGGAGGGGTGAAGGGTATATATATTTTTTTCATATATTTTCTTTTATTTCTGCAATTATTTGAAAACTCAATAAAAAAAGTTTATTTTTAAAAAAAACAAAAAAGAACTGGAAGAGAGTGGACACAGCTGAGGACATTAAGAAAACCAGCTACCCTCTACATCCTCTGTCTATACTTCTTGCTGCCTCAGTAAAGCAGCCAGCAGAATCAAAAACTCCACCCACCCCACACATTTTCTTCTTCCCTCTCCCATCAGGAAGATATAAAATCCTGAAAACACATACCGGCAGGCTCAAGAACAGCTTCAATCCCACTGTTATTAGACTCTTGAACAGACCTCTTGTACTAGAAGATGGACCCTTAACCTCACAATTTACCTTGTAATAATCTTGCACTTAATCATCTACCTGCACTGCACTTTTTGGTAGCTTATACACATTAATCTGCATTGTTATTGTTTTACCTTTCTCTACCTCAGTGCACCACATAATGATTTGATTTGTATGAACAGAATGCAAGACAAGCTCTTCACTGTATCAAACTTCAAAAGTTCAAATTTCAAAGTAAATTTATTATCAAAGTACATATAGGTCACAATATACAACCCTGAGAGTCATTTTCTTGCAAGGATACTCAATAAATCTATAGAATAATAACCATAACTGAATCAATGAAAGACCATCAGCTAGGGCATTCAACCAGTGTGCAAAAGACAACAAACTGTGCAAATACAAAATGAAGGAAGTAATAATAAATAAACAATAAATAGAGATTAAGAGTCCTTGAAAGTGAGTCCACTGGCTATGAGAGTATTTCAATGATGGGGCAAGTGAGGCAAGTTGCTACATGTGACAATAATAAACCAATACCAATAGTGAGAAAATTCTACATTCTAATACACTCATTACATTTCAATGAGGTGATGAAAAGTGCCAGTAACATCATGAAGGATCCCACCCACCCTGGAAACTATTTGTCACATTCATATAAGGGAGAATGCTACGTAGCATCCACACTAGGACCACCAGATTCAGAAACAGTTATTTTCCCTTGGTAGTAAGGCTGATCAACACCTCCACCCACCAACTTCACCACTACTTTATTATTTTTTGAAAGTCATCTTATGTACAGCCGAGCATCACTTTAATCCTGAATCTTGAAAAGCAATCATTCTAAAAATATGGTCACTTGTTTCAAGTACACAATTTTGTTTATCAATAATCTCCAAGTAATAAAGGACCATTTCTATTTAATTCTTCACCCCAATCTCAGGAAAATAACCCTATAAACAAATTATTAATGGACTACAAGTCTGGGAGAGACTGGGGGAAAAGGGAGAGGTGGCAGTGCATGCAATTATTGAAAAAAAAAGAACATTTCATGCCTTCCCATCACTACTTAAGGTAATTCCTTTGAGTGAATTTCTTCCAAGAACATTAACATGGATAGTGAACAACAAATTGAACTAATTAACAGCAGCAGCTCAAAGGTGCAGTAAAGATGCTGGGGTTATAAAGCAAGCTAAAATGAATGGAAAGGCTTCCGTTTAAATTCATGCCATATAAGCATTTGCAACCTCTAAATGCAAACAGGAACATGAAACATTTTAGGTTTCACTGCATAAAATACTCTTCCAGTATAACGTGAACTGCCAAATGCTAAGCAATAACTAATACAGATATGCATTTTGGCAAAGGGACATCCTACGCAGTCAACTAAAGTCAAGAATTATGTTTACTTCTTTAGAGAAATTCACTTTACAAACTCCGAAAGGATCCAAGATAATTAAAAATAAAATGTTCACAAATTAAACTTCTTTAAAATGCATTTATACTACTGAAAAAATAGACTGTCATGAATGAAAGATTTTGGAATGTTAATTATTGCATATCAACACTCCCTGTTCAAAGGCAAATGAATTTGTTAGCAAAACGAGCAAAAAACATCAACTCTTTTGCATTATAAATCAATAAATCTCAGCAATATACTGATGCAATTAGTTCATGATCTGCAGGTGGATCACCAACTTCTTCTCTGACAGGAGACAGTTGGGAGATTAGGCAAGCACATCTCCACATCCTGGTCACTCAGCACTGGTGCGTCACAGGAGTGTGTACTCTCAGCTCGCCTATTTTCTCTCTACATCAAAGGACATGGCTTCAGTGATCTATCTGCAAAAATAATAAGGTTTGCAGACAACACCACCGTCATTGGACATCACCAGAAGTGACAAATGCAAGTACAACCAAGTAAACAAGCTAGTGCCCTGATGCAACCACAATAACTGGAGCTGAATGCCCTCAAAACTGCAGAGATGCATAGTGATTTCAGGAGAAATGTGTCCCCTCTCTACCAACTCATCATTAACAACTCTACAGTTAGCCCCATTTCAACAATCAGGTTTTTGAGCAACATTATTTTGCAGGACTTCACGTGGTTAAACCATATCTTCTTCATTAACAAAAGGGGTAGGCAAAAGATGTACCCTGTACTGCTTGTGATAGTTGGCAAAATGTCATCTTCCCCAGAACATACTGGTGCAATTCTATACTGTCATCATAGAGAACATCCTCACATCAGTCACTACCTTCTGGTTTGATGCAGCATCTCTCACAATATATGAAAACCACAGCAAACTGTCAGGTCAGCAGAAAAGGTCAATGGTTACAGACTGCTATCACAACAGTGATAGCAAGTGCCCAGGACAAAGAAGTGGGCAGGAAAAAACATTATAGACACCACCCACCCTGCAAAACCACCTTTGCCAAAAGCTCCCTTGCTTGAATGCACTACAAGGCTTTTAAAACAAATTCTTCATGCCATCTAAAAAGCTTCTTCCCCAAGATAATTAATCTAATCAACCATTCTAGTTAGTACCCCTACCCCCTCTATAAATCCCGTCAAAGCACTGTAAACACTTTAAAGCACTTACTATAATGTTGATTACATTGTAAATACATGCTGGTATTGATGTATTTATGTAGTTTATTTTATATAGAATTCTTTATAATTGCTTTTTCAGCTTTTATTTTGTACTGCTAATAATTATGCATTCTGTAGAAAGTCCACAGATGTTCCAGGCTTCCCTATATTGCTATCAATAAGTAGAAGCATTGAGCACAGTACCACTTCTTAATAAAGGACCAGATATATCAGTTACTTATTCTTTGACAATATACAGGTTGAGCTCCCCTTACCTGAAATGCTTAGGGCTGGCTATATTTCAGATTTTGGATTCTGGAATACTTGCATTTATATAATGAGATTTCTTGGGGATGGAACCCAGGTCTAAAGACAAATCCATTTACATTACATATACAGCTTATGTACAGCTGGTGTGATGCTCAGGGTGAACAGTCCACAGTTGAAGCAGTTTGACGTGATGACTGTAAGCAGCATATATTCGCTCTGACACTTAGTAATCTACTCTTTCAATACATGATCAAAATCTTCATTTTTCACTTTATGCAGAGTTTTTCTATTTTCCATTAACTTCTGTTCATTACATATACGAGGTCACTTCTCAGAATTGTCTGTGGTGCACAGAAACCTGGGCATCACCAAGGAACCTTCCCAGTGTCTTGTGGATTTTTCCATTTGTGATGCCATGTCAGTGCTTGAAAAGTATTTTGATTTTGGAGGTTTTTGGAGTTTGAAATTTCGGATAAAGGATAGTTAACCTATACAAGTTTGGTGTGTCATTGAATGTTACAAAAAAGATACTTACTTTGGTGTATAATGCAACAGTTATGTTTGATGTGCAGGTACCACATTAACTTTGTGAAAGCTGCCTCAAACATATCAAGCTTCAAGTGGTTTTGGTGCCACCATCAATAGTAACTACCAAACTTACTAGACACAGAAGTATTTTGACAAGTATGACCCAATAAAGAAAGACTAGAATATGAGGTATAATTCCTTAAGGACGATCCTTACGCCAGACATATTATCAAGACTTTCAGCGAAAGTAGCCTCAAAACTATTTGCACATACAGGCATTAATAATGTTAAAGAAGCTCACTGGTATGTAGGGGTGTTTATAAGTCAGGTGTTCCTCCTCAGGTTAAGAACACCTGACTTATGGTCACTCCTACATAGTAACACACTCTTATAATATTAAATTTTAAAAATCCAATGTATATACATACTGTATATTTGTTCAACCAAATGGCAGAACTGGTTCCTACTCTTCCTACCTTTAGAAATTATAAAGAGCAATTACATGTGTTTCACAATTTCATGAAGACAAAGTTACCACAGAGTAACTACCAGCTTTGAGTGTCATCTTACTCCAATGTACTGAATATTGTTCTTGCATGGGATTCTGTTTAGGTGACATAATTCATAGAGGCAGATTTAGGCCATTTGGTACATCAAATGTGCTCACCGTTTGATTATGGATGAGTTATTTTCCATTCATCTATCCCACATGTTATTTCCTCAAAAAATTCCAGCAGATTTATCAGGAAAGATATCTCCTTTAAGGAAGCTTTGTTGACTTTGTCCTATTTTATCGTGTACCTCCAAGAACCCCAAAACCTTATCCTTAATAATGGACTCTAACATCATGCCCAAGTAGTTCATGCGGCTCACCTTTCAAATTCCCAAACACTTTCCCCATAGTATTAGTGACATGTCTAAAAACATCCCCTCAGTTTCAAATTGCAAAGATTCCACAGCTTAAAATCTATACACAGAATTTTCAAAAAACACGTGTTTGAAACCCACATCTCTGAAGGAAAGTGCGGCCAATTGAAAAAAAAAAGTACTGCACAATGCACTTCTTTTGTACATCGTTCAGTACACAGGATCATCTTCCCTGGAATGGATGAGCTAATGGAATCAGCACTAAAATAGGCAATTACAACATTAAGTATGGAGGTGTGTGCTACTTTTTGCTCTCCCAGGAGCTCTTGTCACACACTCCACCAAAGTGCACCCCCCTCCCAACAAATACTGCTCTGGAGCAGGACATTAACCCCTACCTTTCCTTTTTTGGTATGCTGCTATGCCAGAAACATAACTTGAACCCATCAATGAACCATCCCACAAGTCAGTGTGGAGGTGTTGCCTACAAAACTGTTGTTGGGCAACCCAGGATTGCACTCTGGCATGACCTAGGTGACTTGAAGGATGTGATGAAAACTTATCTCCCTCTTTATTTAGCTGCACAGCTCTCCTTATTTCTTGATGATAATAAGCTCAAAGGCCAGTGACCTCTGTTGAGCTTGTTACAACAAACCAAAGATGGAAAATTTTATTTAAAGACTACAAACAAAAGTAGAATTTGAAAGACAAACAAATTTTCAAATTAAAATGCATTATATTTTGGAATTACAATCAAACTTTTTTGGTAAAAAGTTCATTTATTAGTAATATTAAGTGCATAAAAAGCACTGATCTCAAATTAATGTTTAAGGTACTTTTCTGTGATGAACATCAGAAGTGTGCAAGTGCTGGAAATCTAAAACAACACACGCAGAATGCTAGAGGAACTCAGTAGATCAGGCAGTGTCTATGGAAATGAATAGATAGTTGATGTTTCAGGCAGAGACCCTTCTTCAGCAATGAAGTCCAGAAAACGGGTCTAGGCCTGAAATGTCAACTACTTTTCTGTGAGACTGGCTTGTTGAGGCACCTCACTATCATTAACTCTAGTCATTTCCTTCAATGCAATGGAAAAAGCAAATGGAACAGGGCTAGATCACTAGCAGAGGAATCAATTGACAAGAACATTGCCCTCTGCTTGTATTAGGCAATGCTAGCACTGAGAAGGTACTAGATTTGAGACGGCATATAAACAAAGATGAGGTGGAATGTCAGGACAAAAATGAACCATACTGTTCTGCAAGTGATAATGCATAGTAAATAGTTAAACAAAACTACAGAAACAGGAAATCTAAAAATTAGGAAGTGCAGCAAACATTTACAGGTCAGCTAGCATGAGGAAAGAGAAACAATTAACATTTGAGATCTGCGAATGTTTGGCAGAACGCCACACATTCTATCTGATATTTGGTACAGTCTAGAAAAAACAAATGCAACCATTCAATGAGCACAACAGAATCAGAACTTAATAGAATGAACCTTACCTTACTGATGGCCAGAATATTGATGTTGATCATTTTGCTGATGAACTGAGGGGAAGAAAATTGTTATTATATCAGAATACAATTAACTTTGATTTCTAATTTTATCATATTGGGAGAGCATTTGGGTAAAAGATCCAACTCAACTTATTACTGAATACAGTAGGAGCAATAAATATAATTCAGTTAACTGATCACATTTTTCAATACTAAAAGTAAAATAAGCGTTTAAATTACTTTTGGTTACCTATCTGAACATGCAATCCTGAATAAAACTCTACTACCCACTTTACAGGTGGCCAGTTTTCCTTCAGCCACAGCTGTCTAGCCTTTAATTTTGTCAAACCGTTGCTTCTTGCACCACAAATGCTAAACAACAGAAGTTAGATCTTTCAGTGCTTCATTATTACATTGGAGCCAAGTTGATGTAAATATAACATGTTTTTTCATGCAAAAGATTCAGGCAAAGTGATCATTGCTAGACAGGATTTCATAAACACAGAAGCATTTAGAGAGATTCAGCACAGAAACAGGCCCTTTGGCTAATAAGTCCACACCAACCACGTTTACACAAATTCTATTAATTTTTTAAAGTTCTCAGATATCCTCAAATTCTACACTCATCAAGACATATAAAGAAACTTGTTGCCAATTAACCTACCAACTATATATCTTTGGGATGTGGTATGACAGAGTACCAGGAGGAAGCCACGTGATCACAGAGAGAACATGCAAATTTCAAAGTTCAAAGTTCGATGTAAATTTATTAGCAAAGTACATATGTCACCATATACAACCCTGAGATTCATTTTCTTGTGAGCATACACAGTAAATCCAAGCAACACAACAGAATCAATGGCAGACTGCACCCAACAGGACAGAAAAGCAACCAACGTGCAAAAGACAACATACTGTGCAAAAAAGAAAAAAAAAAAGCAATAAACAGAGAACATAAGACCATAAACCATAAGATATAGGAGCAGAATTAGGCCATTTGGCCCATTGAGGCCACCAGTGCCTTAAGCCTCAACACTACATCTTCTACTGGAAGCTCATTCCACACAGCTACTACTCTGAGTAAAGAAATTCCCCCTCGTGTTACCCCTGAACTTTTGCCCCTTAACTCTCAATTCATGTCCTCGTTTGAATCTCCCCTACTCTCAATGGAAAAAGCCTATCCACGTCAACTCTATCTATCCCCCTCATAATTTTAAATACCTCTATCAAGTCCCTCCTCAACTTTCTACACTCTGAAGAATAAAGACCTAACTTGTTCAACCTTCCTCTGTAACTTCGATGCTGAAACCCAGGTAACATTCTAGTAAATCTCCTCTGTACTCTAATTTTTTTTTAAAACTTTTTTTTTATTGTTTTTAAATAGTTACAGAATAAACGTGTATGAAAAAAAAAAGTGTTACCCAGCCCCCCTCCCCTTAACCCCTCCCCCCTAACATCCCTATTAAAAAAATAAGAAAGAAAAAAAAAGGGAATGCCTGGATGTTGGAAGATCCCCACATGCTCCACGGAGTTCTCATTTTATTAATATATGTTAAAATTCTTTTTCTTTTTACTGGCCCATTAAGCCCATTAACATTAAAACTTAAAAAATTTAGTAGATTAGTCATTTTTTTTTTATTATATTACTCCAATCTATAATAATACCTAATCTTTCCACTTTCGTGGTATCCTGGGAAATCTTTATAAAAATCTCCGTGTTGCTATGTGTGTCCCCACCAATCATCCAGGCAAAAAGATAGAAAAATATTAAAATATAAAGAAAAAAAACCAAAATACCCCCCTACTAATGTTGTGGAAAAAAAAAACACAACATTACCCCCCCCCCCCCCCGCTGTACGGGTCATGGCAACCGCCATGATTACACACGTGAATCCTGCAGTAACCGATCCACAGCCTCCCAGCCCCCCCCTCCGCAACATAAAAAAGTATATGTATAAGAAGAGAAAAAAAATACTGTTCTCATTTAGTATTTCTAAAATTTTGCTTTTCTCTTCTATAATATCCATAAATGTCCATCACTTCTGTTCCTTGGGTCTATCTTCATCTTTAATCCATTACGTTTGGAAGCCTCTATGTGTAATTAGCGAATAGATGGAAGTTCTTGTACAAACTCCTCCGCTTTTCGATAATCGGAAAAAAAAAATTTTCCCTCCTCCAAAAAAATTATCAGTGTTGCTGGATGACGCATTGTAAATTTATAACCCTTTTCCCATAAGGCTTTTTTCACTGGGTTAAATTCCTTCTTTCTCTTCAACAGGTTGTAACTTATATCCAGATAAAAAAGAACTGGTTTCCCTGCTATCATCAATGGCCCGTTTCTATTTTTGGCACTTTGGGCAGCGGCCTTCAGGATCTTTTCTTTGTCTTGGTATCGTAAGCATTTTATCAAAATTGATCGTGGGTTTTGATCACCTCGAGGTCTTGACCTTAAAGATCTGTGCGCCCTTTCAATCTCAATTGGAGTTTCTCTTTCCATTTTCAATTTTTCAGGGATCCATTTTTGAAAAAAATTTATTGGATCTTCTCCTTCTATATCTTCTTTAAGTCCAACAATTTTAATATTATTTCGTCTACTGAGATTTTCAAGCTTATCAATTTTTTCCATAAATTATTTTCTTTCTGATGTCCAGGCAGTAATATCATCTTCCATTTTATTCATTCTTTCAACCATGTCTTCCATTGTAGTTTCCAAGTCTGTAATTCTTTTTTCCATTTTTTCCTGTCTCTTTGCCATTTTATCAAGCATAGTCTCCATATTGGTCATTTTTTTTCTGAGTATTTTTTGATTATTTTTAATTACTTTTAATGTGTCTAATTTACGCATTATTTGCCTCAAAGTCTTTTCTATATTTCTAGAAGGACTTTTGCCTCCTTCTTCAGCTGATCCTTCCGAGAGATTTGACTCTCCCTCCGATTCGCTATCACTTTCAGTTGCAGTGGTCGCTGGGCTTTGTAGTTCTTGTTGCTCCCATTTGCGCGTGCTCCATCCTTCGCGTTTGCGCAGCTCACGATGGTCTTTTCCTGTGGCCAGTGTTGCCACAATCTCCTGTTCCGTATCGCCGGTGATATAATGTACCTGAGACCGCGGTTCCTCGGTAGACGTGGGCCTTGTTCTCGTTCCAACTTGCGTAGTCTTCCCGGTATTAGTTTTCTTCATCTTTCTTCTTTGAGGCATAGCTTGACACAGTCCGGAGTCGTTTATAAGTAACTTTTAGAAAGTATTGACTAACTTTTCTTCATTTAAACATTAATTTATTAACTTTTTACGGGAGAGCTGGGTCCCTGCGTCTCGATCCTACGTCATCATGTGATGTCCCCCCGTACTCTAATTTGTTGACATCTTTCCTATAATTCGGTGACCAGAACTGTACACAATATTCCAAGTTTGGCCTCACCAATGCCTTGTACAATTTTAACATTACATCCCAACTCCTATACTCAATGCTCTGATTTATAAAGGCCAGCATACCAAAAGCTTCCACAATCTCTTCAGCTATGACTTTTAGAAGCATGGGGTGCACACCATCTGACCCAGGTGACTTATCCAGCTTCAGACCTCTGTTTCCCAGCGCCTTCTCCTTAGTAACAGCAACTTCACTCACTTCTGACCCCGACACTCTCAAACTTACAGCATACTACTAGTATCTTCCACAGTGAACACTAATGCAAAATACTTAATTGTCCACTATTTCCTCACTCCCAGTACTATCTCTCTAGTGTCATTTTCCAGAGGTCCAATATCTACTTTTGGTATCGTCTTTAATATTATTGGCTAGTTTACCTTCTTATTTCATCTTATCCTCCTGAGGACTTGTTTAGTTGCCTTCTATTTGGTTTTTAAAAGCTTCCCAATCCTTTAACTTCTCACTAATTTTTGCTTTATTATGTGCCCTCTCTTTGGTTTTTATGTTGGCTTTGACTTGTCTTGACAGCCATTGCTGCATCATCTTGCCTTTGGATATTATTACTTCTTTGGGAAGGATCTATCCCATGCCTTCGGAATTGCTGTTGATCTGGCCCTCAGCAGACTGAGGATCTCATGGCTCATCCAAGGCTTCTGGTTGGGGAAGACTAAATTATTTTGTGGAGACACACTGGCCTGTTTTTATAAACTCCAAGGCAACTGTGGTGTATTTGTTCAGAATCTCTGATAAATCCTTGAACACGGGCCAGTCTACTGATTCTAATCAATCCTGAAGCTGCTTCTGCTATGACACCTTTGTCATCCTTATCTCTGGAGCCTTGCTCTTTAGCCTCTGCCTGTATATCAGTAGGAGGACGACAGCAAACTGATCAGATTTCCTGAAACGCAGTCTTGGCATGGTACAGCAGGCATTCCTAAGTGGTCGAGTGTGTTGGGACCCCTGGGTTACAAGATACATGTTGATAATTGAACAGAGATTTCTTCAAACAAGCCTGATTGAAGTCTCCTGACTACGATCTGAAAGATGTTGGGATAGATTTTTTTTGTTTGCTGATGGCAGCATTCAATATCTGGAGTGCCTAACTGATGGCCATTGGTAGTATGTTTAGCTGTGGTCAGGATCATGGAGGAGAACTCACTTGGTAAGTAGATTGGTCAGAACATCATTATTAGATGTTCCAGGTTGGAGAAATAAGTATGTGACAAGTCCACTGCGTCTGAATATCACAAAGAGGTGCAAATGACATATAGACAGCACCTAGAAATCAGGACTGAACCCAAATGTCAGGTGATGTAAGGCAGCAGCAGCTCTACCACTGTGCCTGCAGCAATGAAATGACGAGTTAGGATTTTCATAGATTCTGCCAAGTTTTGTTCAATTACACTTCACACATTTAAGTATATGTTGTACATGTGACAGAGTACCAGCTTCAAGCACTCAAATAAAAGATCAGCATCTCTACATTTCCATATTTTTACTGGAAATTTAATATAGTTAACACTATTTGTCCTATGAGAAATATTGTTGATTTGACCAGATGATGGTGTAACCACAAGTGGTAAGTGTACTTGTTAAATAAGCAAATTGACAGTCTCAAAAGAATGCTCATTAAAAAGTGCACATAATCTAGAAAGGATGATAAGAACTCACTGAAGGGATGGCATGGAGACTTTTCATACAGAAAAGCCTTTGCTATGAAGCAGTTTAGGGATTTCAAAAGAACACTTCCTGAGAAATTTGATGAGATATCTAAAATTAAAGAAAATTATGAGAATAATAATAAATTTATTTATACAAGGAGTTCTTGGCAAACAGGAATGCATGTCCAAGAGATAGCTTCATACTTCAAAAGGAAGTTTTTTAAAAATATATATTTATTTATTAAATTTTAGAAAATTACAAAGAATAAATGTGGTGATAAAATAGTAAGAAAAATAATATTAACCCTCCCCCCTTAACCCTTATCTAAAGAAAGAAAAAAAAAAGAAAGATTGCCTGGATATCGGAGGATCCCCATATGCTCCTTGCAACTTCTCTCGATTTTGAATTAAATAAAGCTGCAATGACATTTCCAACCCAATCCCTCTTTAATTTCTTATGTTCTGTTTCTGTTATATGTGTTTCTTGTAAAAAAGCTATATCTTTCATTTTCTTAATATATGTTAAAACTCTTTTTCTTTTCAAAGGTCCATTAATTCCATTAACATTAAAACTTAAAAAATTAAGTCAAATAATCATTCATAATACCTTGGGAACTCTTTAAAATTCTCCATGTTGCTATGAGTTTCTCCCCAACCATCCAGGCAAAAAAGAGGAAAAATAGAAGAAAGATAACTAATATATAAGAAAAAAAAAACAAAGTACCCCCCCACTAATGTTGCGAATAAAAAGAACACAACATTACCCCCCCCCCATTTTACGGGCATGGCAATCGCCATGATTGTACACGTGAAACTCGCAGCCATCAATCAGGAGCTCTTCCAGCTCCCCCGCAAAAAAAAAAAAGAAAATATATTAGTGAAGAAAAAAAAGAAAATAATTAATATCTCTACTCCCAATTAATACTCCTCAACTATTTTTTTTTTATAAATGTCCGTCAAGTCCAACCTTATTTCAGTCTTCATCATTAGTCCATTTCATTTCCATAATTCTTTACTTCTCTTCGTGGACATCAAGTAATTCTTGCACAAATTTCTCCGCTTTCCGGTAGTCAATGAAAAATCTTCTTTCTTCGTTATCCAGGAAAATTATCAATTTTGCTGGATAGCTCAATAAAAATTTATAGCCCTTTTCCCATAAAGATTTTTTTCACTGGATTAAATTCCTTCCGCCTCTTCAGAAGATCGTAACTTATGTCTGGATTTTAAAAAACTCTTTTCCCTCCTATTATCAATGGCCAATTTCTCTTTTTAGCACCTTGAATAGCTGCCTTCAAGATCATTTCTTTATCTTGGTACCTTAAACATTTTATCAAAATTGATCTTGGATTTTGATCTTGTTGAAGTCTTGGTCTTAAAACTCTGTGTGCTCTTTCAATTTCAGTTACTTGGCTTCTTTCTTTCATTTCCAACATTTTCGGAATCCATTCTTGAAAGAATTTTATTGGATTTTCTCCCTCTGTACCTTCCATAAGACCAATAATTTTGATATTATTGCGTCTACTAGAGTTTTCAAGCGCATCTATTTTTTCCAACATCTGTTTTCTTTCTATTGTCCAGGCAAGATTATTGTCTTCTATCTTATCTATTCTTTTAGTGTTTTCTTCCATTTTTACTTCCATCTCTTTAACTTTATTATCCATCTTCTCTTGTTTTTCCACCACATTATCGAGTTTATTCTGCATCCTTCTTATAGCTTTTAATTCATTCATAATATATATCAGGATATCTTTTATGTCTCCTTTAATCTCTTCCTTCTTTTCCTCTTCTTCCTCTGAATTTCCCAAAGAGTCTGATTCTACTTCCAATTCACTTCCAGCCGTAGTTGGGATTTGTAGTTTTGTTAATATCAGTTCATGCATACTTCCGCGCATGCGTTGTTCTTGCCGTTTCTTCTTAGAGACCGCTGACATTGCTGCAACTTACCGTCCCGCATCATCAGAAGTGCCATGCACTTCACCGGGAGGAGGTCCAACGTGAGTCTGAGGCTTCGCCGAGACGGTTAGGCCTTTTTCCCCGCCGATTTGCGCAGTATTCGAAGTAGTAGCTTTCTTCTGTTTCGGTTTAGGAGCCATATCAAAAGATAATCCTGAGTTACTTATAAATAGTTTCTAGTAGATATTTGTTAACTCTTCTTCATTTAAACCCTATTTCATTACTTTTTGCGAGAGAGCTGGATTCCCAACGTCTCAACCCTACGTCATCACATGACATCCCCCTTCAAAAGAAAGTTTAAGGATATTTGATGTTCAGCCATAAACAAAGCAATGTTGAAGCCACAAGGCACATTAAAAATAACACTAATGTAAAAACTGAAAATGCATGGAAGTGTTCAACAAGTTAGGCCATATCCTCTGTAACACGAACAGTTAATATTTCAGATCTGAGAAGCTTTCGCTGAATTGGGAAGGAGGAAAAACATGTCAGTTTAGTTGGGAAGAACATGGAACAGAAGGTTTGCTTCTTTCTTTTTCTTTTCTATTCATATAGTCTGGCCTGCTGGGCATATCTCACAGCTTTACTATTTACATCATGCTGCACATTGAAATTTAATGTGCTAGTAACTGCCATTAATCTATCTGGATTCACCCAGAAATATTTTAGCCCCACATCCCCCACAAGAAAGAGGTGAAACATCTCTGTATTTGCACATATAGATTATATAATGAGTCATAATTACAAAAAATAACTCTATCATGTGAAATGATCAGTTCATCAAATCCAAGGTGGCATTAGGCTAGCTGGCTTAGATCAAATTTTAAGTTTTCGATAATGTGCTATAACATATTAACAAGATATCTTGCCAAATTTTAACTATGAAGGTACTGATACTGCAGTATGTTAAGGTGAACAGATTGAATTAGCCTGACTTTAAAACCATCTGGAATCTATCAAAACCTCATCAACTCTATTTCTTTTGAGGGGAATAAAAGAGAAAATCTAAAATTAGAAGGGGCATAGGCAGGATTGTTAACCAAAGCCCTACCATGGGAAAAATAGGCTCTCAAAATCAAGAGGACAAGTATAAGTGTAAGGTAAAGTGAAGCAGTTTTAAATGGGATTTGAGGAAAAGTTTTTTTTAATTATACACAGAGAAATTGGTGTGGAATTAAATGGGAGAGATGGTGGTGGAATCAGAAGCAACCACAACACCTATAGAACATTTAGGCAGGCTTTTGAATGAACAAGTCATAAAGCAATATAATGCAAGCAAAAATTACTGTAGCTGAGCAAAAAAGGTTGGCATGGTTGAGATGAGCCAAAAGGACGTTTTCAATGCTGTATAACTGATTCTAAAAACAAAACTTAAAGGCTTGAATTACTTACATTGTCCAGATCAGGCACATCCAGAAAATATTCCGGGTAGTTGTAAGAAATTCCCACATTGTTCACTGAAGGAAGTTAAAAAGAGTCAATGACATAATAATCAGATCATTTTTTCATCTCCATTTTTAGTTTACATTAGGCTTTCAAATTTTTTTTGCAGATAATACCATAACAATTTTTTTGAAAGGGTAATGAAGAGAATGATGGACAGATAGATTTACAGTTATATGTACAGGAATAAAAGGTTCCTTTTAGTTCCTTCAGTAATCAAATCAATTATTCAATCTGCTGGGAAAAGTTGGTCACTAGGTTAGCTACAGTAAGAGTTAAACTAATGCAGAGTCACTACTACCTTGCTGAAGTTAGATTATAAACATTGTAAATATATAGAATATACATAAAATTCACTTTGTATATTTCATGTCAATTATTTACAACCTCACAGTCAAGTGATACTAGCTAACCTGAATCATCTCAACTCACTTTCAAGGCAATTATATCTTAAGTTCTGATACAATACATCTTTGGAAAAGATGGTATCTTAGAAACATCATAAACATATGGGAGTGGGCTAGAAATGAACAAAAAAAATGACCACTGCATTCAATAGAATTGATTCTAAAATCTGGAAGACTATGTCAACAATATCTTGATAAGGTGGGTGGGGGTGTGTGTGTGTGGGTGTATGTGTGATCTTCATAGCCCGGCAGCTTCAGGAAAAGTGCCGGGAGCAACATTAAGTCCTGTTTATGGCCTTTGTCGACCCCTCCAAAGCATTCGACACTGTGCAAAGAGAGCTCTTATGGGATGTCCTCTTCAGGTTTGGCTGTCCCAATAAATCTGTTAACATCCTCCGCCAGTTCCATGATGGGATGACTGCTCGGGTGACCATAGGAGGACAAGAGTCCGAGCCCTTCCTTGTACATACAGGGGTGAGGCAGGGGTGTGTGCTAGCACCAGTGCTCTTTAACATCTTCCTCTTGTGTGTTACCAACCTTCTCCACAACGAGATTGAGGATAGCAGCGGTGTGGCATTGGACGTCAGATTAGACGGCAACCTCTTTAACATCAGGAGGCTCAACGTAATCACCAAACTCCATAGAGAATGGGTTCTGGAGCTGCAGTATGCAGATGACTGTGCTCTTGTGGCCCACACTCCGGAGGATCTTCAGACTGTCCTTGCTGTGGCAGTGAGAGCATACAACAGGATGGGGCTGACTGTCAATACCACCAAGACAGAACTGGTTTGCCAATGGAGTACTAGTGTCCCACCCACCCTACCAGCCTTCACTGTTGGTGATGAAAAGCTGTCAGTAGTGCCATCTTTCAAATATCTGGGGAGCATACTCTCTGAGGATAGCGGCATTGACAACGACATCCAGAGCCGCATTAAACAGGCATCAGCTGCCTTTGGGAGACTTCGGCGTAGAGTCTTTCAGAACAGGAGTCTTTGTCCCTCCACAAAGTTCGCTGTATACCAAGCGGTCTGTGTCACCACCCTCCTTTATGGCTGTGAAGCACGAGTAACCTACAGCCGTCACATCAAGTCCTTGAGCGCCTCCACATAAGCTGCCTTCAGCGCATCCTGGGAATTACTAGTCGTGAGCGGGTACCTCACACTGAAATACTAGTAAAGACCAACTGCAGAAGTACTGAGGTCATGATCACTCAGCGTCAGTTGCAGTGGCTGGGGCACGTGATAAGAATACCCCTATGTCGGCTACCCCGCAGAGTGTTATATGGCCAGCTATGTCATGGTCGACGCACAGCTGGAGGGCTGAAGAAGCACTATAAGGATCAGATGAAGAATGCTTTAAGGAAGTGCAAGATCAGACCCGAGGACCTGGAGGATGTTGCTGCTGACCGTATCACTTGGCAACAGTTGAGTAGGGATGGTGTTCATATTCTGGAGATGGAAAGAACAACCAGAAGACAGCAGAAGAGAGCCAGCAGAAAAGCAGCCATGGTTGCCATCACTACCACATATACATGCCCCACCTACAATAGAGCTTGTGGGTCCAGGAGAGGACTGTATAGTCATCAAAGATCTCACCGTTAAAGAAGTGGACGTCATCATCAGATTCCGATGGACAACCACAGAAGAGGTAGGGGTGGTGGAGGGTGGGGGGGGGGGGGTGTGTGTCTGTGTGTGAGTGTGTGAGTGTGTGTGCGTGTAGTTTGAGTCATGGTAGAAGATTATTCAATGAATGAAGTTTCCCTCAATGAAATAACTTTCAAGTAAAATGATGTCATATTGGGATGTAGAAGTATAATTATTCTCATTTTTCTTTAACTTTCATATGCTTGCCTGTATTTTTATATCATCACTTATGTATGCATAATTGCTCAGTAAATTTTCTAGTAATTGTAGAGTATCTGAATCTGTATTTTTCTAGAAGCTTCTCAGATTTTCTGCAGATGCCGTGGCACTTGAATATTACTATTTTATAAGTTGATTGTTATCACTGGAATATTGTTATCTCTAGTCTAAGTATGAGATCACCACTAGTTTTTCTTTCTCTCTTTGTTCATTCATTGTTCTTGTAACACTAAATGAAAATGGCCATGATCACCCAGTTTTATGCCTCATTCTGACTGTTGAAGAACCTCTGGATCAATATTACCAGATTAAACAATAGTCCCAAAGTTCTTTTCACATTTGTATAGCAGCTTTGACGTTGTCATAAAAACTCAGTTTTTTTTAAAAAAGTGACAGTTTTCTGTTATCAATAAGATTGATACATGGCTGTAACAAATTTATCCAACAAAGGATCATCCACACAAACCAGGAAGGTCCAAAGTTGCCTTTGCTCATTGATTTCTCAGTCTTGGACAGTGCTATAGCCAGTTGTTATGAAGGTACTAGAAACCCTTAAGGTATTGAAGATCATATTGGTCAGAATCAATATGATTCAAAATCAAGTTTTTGTGGGTGTAAATAAAAGACAAAGACAAACCTGCAGATGTAGATTTTCAAAAGGCATATGAAATGTTACTCAAGATCCCATTTAAAGGGTTAAACAATACAGTTAAGGATTTATTCAAAAAATCAGAAGGAACAGTTTTTTCAAGGATGAAACTGCTACTTGTAATGTGCCACAAACATCAATCCTGGGGGCAGAGCTACTTACAAACTACGGACCAAAGTTCTGCGAATATAAATACTTAAGACAAGAATGCAACCTGAGAGAGCTACTCAAGATTCAAAAACTTTATTGTCATTCCAACCATACATCAGCTCTGCAGGGCAGAATGCGACAGCATTTCCCAGGTGCAAGTGCAATCATAACATAACAAACGCAACAAATAGTAAACACAACAATAAATAGAAAAAACACAACAGCCACATATGTCAGTTAAAATCAAGTTATAAGTGTCCAAAGCAGAGTCAGGTAGAGCAGCTATTTAGCAGTCTGACTGCCTGTGGGAGGAAGTTGTTTAGTAGCCTTGTGGTTTTTGTTTTGATGCTCCTGTAACGTTTGCCTGATGGCAGAAGAACAAACAGTTTTTGGAGCAGGTGTGAGGGGTCTTTAATGATGTACCATGTCTTCTGGAGGCATTGACGCTGAAAGAGGTCTTGGACAGAAGGTAGGGAGACCCCAATAACCTTCTCTGATCCCCTAACCACCCTCTGCAAGGCTTTTTTGTCGGCAGCACTGCAGCTGGAGTACCTGGTTGTGATGCAAAAGGTCAGCACACTCTCAACCATGCCTCTGTAGAATGTAGTTAAGATGTCAGTGGGGAGTGATGCTTGTTTAAGTTTCCTCAGAAAGTGCAATCTCTGCTGGGCCCGTTTCACAATTCCAGTGGTGTTCCTGGACCAGGTGAGATTGTCCGAGATCTGCACCCCAAGGAACTTGATGTTTTCCACTCTCTCCACTGTGGAGCCGCTGATGCTGAGGGGTGTGTGCTCAGGCTGAGACCACCTAAAATCGACGATCATCTCCTTGGTTTTGGTGACATTAAGCATCAAGTTGTTGTCACTGCACCAGCTCTCTATGTGTTTGACCTCCTCCCTGTACATTGTTTCATCATTTTTGCTGATGAGCCCCACCACCGTGGTATCATAAGCAAATTTAATGATCAGGTTCCCCTTGAATCTGGCTGCACAGTCATGTGTTAGCAGTGTAAACAACAGTGGGCTGAGCACACAGCCTTGTGGGGATCCAGTGCTCAGTGTGATGGAGTCAGAGATATTCCTGCCAACACAGACTGACTGTGGTCTCTATTCTACAAAGAGATATGCAAGTTAAGCATCCAGGCAAGATGATGGCAGATGGAATACAATACGGAGAACCTCAGGATGTTGATTCAGGTGGACATGAGAAAATACTTGACTAACGAGAAACTAATAAATGGTGATCTTCAAAGAGGTCACAATGCTTGAAACACAGCCACAGAAAAGTTACATATAGCTTTCTGCACAGTTAAAAAACTAGTCAATATGCTG
This sequence comes from Hemitrygon akajei, assembly GCF_048418815.1. Lineage (NCBI taxonomy): Eukaryota > Metazoa > Chordata > Chondrichthyes > Myliobatiformes > Dasyatidae > Hemitrygon > Hemitrygon akajei. Next base: position 161,511,306 of record NC_133129.1, on the reverse strand, counting down.
ACATTTACTGCAATACAGGCTATGTTAAGGAAGCTCACTGGAATCAGGGAAGAGCTTTAAAGAGACTGCATCTCAAAAATCTGCATAGCACTTTTTCCATCTGTGACCAAATGTTCACTGGATTCGCAACATTTTTTTTGCTTTTCCTTCCCCTTCCCTCTTCCACCATACCCTCCCATTCACCCCCCACCAAGAAACAATTGAGTAAGATTGGGCATTTACACTGTTTTATGAAGGTATCTCAAACAATGAGAAATTCAGAAGCGCCTTATCCCTCAGCTGGGGATCTCAGACAAGATCATTCACTTGAAAGGTTGCGAATCTTTGGAACTCTGTTTCAGACTGTCAGTGCTCAGATGTTTAAAAAATTAAAAGCTGATTTGAAATGCTTGTTTTAGGGAATAATGGATGTAGAGAAATTGGGCACAAAAGCATTGACCATCATATGATAATGGTGGTGGAACAGTCAAGGAGCGTTATGGCCTACTTATTTATTTCCAGTTTGATTTCAGATGCATTCACCATCAAGGTTACGAAAAGAGCTATTGGTCTCCTGAGAATGCTTGGAATTTGGCAAACCACAATGGGGGAAAACTTCCAAACAGCACTGATTTGCACAGAAGTAATGTGATCACATAGTAGTTTTAATTCAGCAGAGTATTCCAAAGCACCAGATGAAAATTTAAAAACTCAAATAGAGCTTGGCTAAAAAGTATTGAACATAGAAATCTAGAGCACATTACAGGCCCTTCGGCCCACAATGTTGTGCCGACCATGTAACCTACCGGTACTCTAGAAACTGCCTAGAATTTCCTTACCACATAGCCCTCCATTTTCTAAGCTCCATGTATCTATCTAAAAGTCTCTTAAAAAACTCTATTGTATCCACCTCTACCACTGTCACTGGCAGTGCATTCATTACACCCACCACCCTCTGACATCCCCAAACTTTTAAAAATATGCCATAAAAATGAAGAAATTAGTTTAGGGACAAAACTCCTGAGCTTACAACCTCACCAGCCAAAGGAACAGCTGGTAAAAGATGGAATGGTTAATTCTGTGGTGAACAAAAGGAGAGAATGGGAGGAGCAAGGAGATGACAGAGACAAACCATGGAAGTATTTGAAAATAGTAAGTTTAAATTGCCAATGTAAATCAGCAAAGGATGATGGCTGAACAGTTCACAGTTTTGTTTATTCTAATTTATTCAAATTTGTGATAAGTGGAATAAAAACTATCATGTGTAGGATTCCTGGAAGAGAAAGCAGGTCTAACATTTCAAAAGAAAGAGCCAAAAGTAACAACCAAAATTGATTTAACTAGTTCCAGTATTTAAGCAATGAAACTGTTTTTATACACAGATGGTTGCCCAAAGATACACGAACAGCAATCATTTTATCCTAGAATACATACCGAGGACACCTATTTCCAGTCCAGCAAGAACAGGCTTAATAATCTTGTAGATCTCATCTCCTCCTCCAAAATCCACAGCAACTGTTTTTGTTTCAACACCGAACTGCTCATCTGGAAAACAAAACAAAATATAAATTAAACAAAATTACACCCTTTTAAACAGATGAAATTGGTTCCCAAGTACAGGTGCAAAATCCAGGTTTTTTTCTTACTACTAAGTTCTTGGGCATTTCAAAATGTTCAAAATATTTCTTATTACGTTCAAACTATATAAGACTTTCCAAGCTGCAACTTACAATAAGCTTCTAATATTAAAAGGTGCAAACTGGCAGCAAAAATTATTGTACATTTATGCAGTGCTGTTGTGGAACAGAGTAAAGTCAAAACTGGTTTTCTTGGAGTTATGGTGACAAAGAATTATTAATCTTGCCATATTACAGTTGTGCAGTTTTAAACAAATTTTTATTCAAACAGTACATCTTTACAAATATTTAAAAATATATTAAATATTCCAGCTGCTGCCTCTTAGGAGTTTGTACGTTCTCCCCATGACCACATGGGTTTCTTTCGGGTGCTCCAGTTTCTACCTCACTCCAAAGACATACCAGTTGGTAGGTTAATTGGTCATTGTAAACCACCCTGCGATTAGGCTTAGATTAAACTAGGGATGGAAGGGTCGGAAGGGCCTATTCTGCACTGTGTCTCAATAAATAAAACAAATAAAAGTTAAACAATATATCAAATTTTCTCAAAGGCCAGGAGAATTATGTAACCCTTTCACCAGGGATCATAAACCAACCTGGCTTGCTAGTTAATTCTGCTAACAGCCACACAACTCAGCAGTAAGAAAGCCGCCTTTCATAAACAATACATGCCCAGGATCAGTATGATTTGGGGTTTAACCAAACAGGAAAGTTAAGATGTTCCAATTAAGAAGCATATGTTGTAGTGAATGCTGTGTAAACACTGCCTATATACAGTTATCAGTAGTTCAGAACTGACAGATCGTAAGCCAGCATAAAATTAAAGAGAAAGCATATTTATCAAATTTTTAACTTTAACCAACAGTTACAGAGAAAGAAAAAAAAATAAAAGGGCCTATTACAGCTAAACCAGTCCAACGTGCACATAAATGTTAGTGCTCATTCTGGAGTAGCTGAAGGTCTATCTTTATACTCAAACACTGGACCCATAGTCTGCATGAAGGCACCCGCCACAGTCCAAACTTCCCTCTAAGATCATCTCAAATGAACTGGCTCTCTCTCAGGAGTATTGGTCCTTCATCCTTGGAGCCAGTCATCTGCACAAAACATTTCTTGCAAATAGGACTCTCCTTCCAATGGCATTCTGCGGCATCTTCCCTTGAGCGATGCTCTGCAGTTTCCACTAAAAAAAACTCTAAACCAGACTCTTGTCCCTTTGAAAACTCTTCCCCATGGCTCTCACATCCCACAATCCTGATTGGCTGACACACATGACTCCTCATCTTAGGCCAAAGCCAAAGCATTTTTTCCCAACAGGTCACACTGCTTTTACAGAAAACTGCTAAGTTAGAATACCTCACAGTACAGCAGTAGAAATCTTAACCAGGATAATAAAACTAGAATTAGACTTTTATACATTGCCACCAATAAGAAACTTTCCAATAAGTTGCAATGGCAATTTTACTGAAGGATTAAGTTGTAAACTTGCATCTTCTAATATCTTGGGTTATATATACACTCATAAGAGTACACCACCACATTGATACTTTGGCCTTTAACTTGGATTTAAAAGATTTGCTGCACTGAACTGTATAAGCTGGTCTTTATTTACAAGGTCTTGCACTGAAACACTCCAACACAAACAAAATTATATCAGCTGTATTTCAATCTTGCCAGTTATCAAAAATGTGCCTTTGCACCCTTTTTCATATCTCAAATAATTTTCTCCACATGTAAAATTCTTTCAGCCATGGCATACATCCATCAAATGAAGAACATTCAAACACAACCACATGTTGGAAGGTCACACTCAAAATACCAAAATTAAATGAAGGATTTAAAGCTCAGAATGCATATAAGACAAGTGTCTAGGCGAGGATCAAAGTGTACACAGAATGTTTAAAAATGAAGGCAGGCCTCCAGAAGTAAGCTGGCCACTTCCAAAAAGCAATGATATTTGACGTGTCAATTGTATATCTTTTCCCCACAAACATTTCTCCACTGAATAAGATTTTCTACCAAATCCAGATCAGTAGAAGAAAAGTCTTCAAAATCGTTGAAATCTGCCATAATATTGCATTATTTCTCCCCTCTGTACAAAGACTTTCAGAAATAATTAAGGGGTAAAGATAAAATTTTAAGCTAGTGGAAAATTCTGCACTACCTCTCAATATCAATTAATTTGTCTTAACTTCACTTTCTCATCTTCCTAATCATTCCCCTGCTGCCTCAAAGTCTCAATCGTTAAAATCAGAGTATCTAGATTCTTAATCCTCAAGTAAATATCAAACACTGATGAAATTACACGTCAGCAAAAAAATATTGACCTCAAAGCCATAATACTTGGATAGAATTAAGACAGAAATTGCAATCTTGTTGCAAATTTAATATTCTTTTAATTTAGCTTTTAAATTTAATAATTTTTATTTGAACGCAACATTTCATCTGACCACAAGAGGGAACAAGAGTTGGGAAAAGGTTTAAAGTTGGTTGAAGTTTATTGTGGCATGGTCAGCTCTATAAAGGTAAGCTACATTTCATCACAATTGACTTGTTTCTCCATGCCAGAATCAAATGACTGATAAAACTTCTTTCACCTTCCAATAGATCAGTCAGTGTTTAACCAGATCATTGTTTAATTCCACAAAGCTAGAACTCTATATTCTCAAATCATGCATTGTTATCCTCTCAACAAAAATCAAAATAGATTTCTTTCCAAAGGCATCCACTTACCAGCAGAAATTTTGAGTGAGCTTTTGATCATGGATATTTTTCAGACAGCAAATGGGTCAGACTCACAACCTTTCCACAATACCACCCCCAACCCCAAATAGATGGTGTGCAAACATTGCAGTGTAAAAGGTTCCTTTCCTCTCCCTTCTGATTAAAGTATGCAATAAATACTGCTGCTGGAACCACTGGCATAATTTCAATATGCCCAAATCTTTTTTTTTTTAATTTAATTTATTTTTAAAGGCCTTACAATAATGTTAAGGGAGAATAGCAACAAACTACAAGCAGAAATTAAGGTCAAAATAACATGATTAAACTATATGGGATACAGTTACAGAACTAGTTCAGGATAAACAAAACAAAAAAAGATAGGACAAGATTTTGCCAGGAAGCTCAGAAATTCCCTTTGATTGTCAAATCCAAATCTTGGCTAATCATAACAAGGGTTTCCCTGACTGCACTGACATTATACCCCACATGGAGTCCCGTGTCTGAGATGCAACTCTTTAGGAAATATGTTTACTAAAGTGGCTCTGGTTATACGTAACACAGGAATAGAACCTTCTTCAGTGACGAGAAACTGCTATGTGGGAAGATGCGAAATGTCTATTAATTCATGTTTTTAGAGTGTGTTTATTTTATTTAGAGATACAGCGCAGTAACATCTCATCTGACCCACGAACCTGCACCACCCAATTGACACTCATGTGACCAATTAACATACTCACCCGTATGTCTTCGGAATACGGGGGGGAAACCTTAACACCCGGAGAATACAAACTCCTTACAGATGGTGGCAGATTTGAACTTGGATTTGCTGGTGCTGTAATAGTTTTGCACTCACCACTACACTACCATGTTGCCCAGTTTAATGTTTACAGCTTTCATTTTAATTATTCATTGACACTTAATAGCTGGTGATTGCTTCAGATTATCAGAAACTGTCAATGTCCTTCATCCAGTGTGTTTGACATTAAAACCAGAGGTACAACCCTCAGCGGTATTCCAAATGCTTCACATGCAAACTCATCATCGCTTGGAACCAAAAAAACTATGGGCAGGCAGTTGGCAAATCTAAAAGAATGTTGCATGTGCTCAGTAGATCAGTTGATAGTATAACCAATTTACCATCAACAGAAAGTTCAGGCCAAAAATGAGGAATTATGAAGTGACAACAATTCAAATTATTGACATAATAAGATTCACATTCTTCACATGTAGGAATGAAATATGAGAAATATGCAAGCTGAGCATCAACAGATTAGCACATAGCAGAACACAATGAAATCTAACCCAAAATAAACAATTACAAATTGGAAAAATTATATATAAAAATTATGCATAGCTGGATGATTACAAAATCAGAATCAGGTTTATTATCACTGGCATGTGACGTGAAATTTGTTAACTTAGCAGCAGCAGTTCAATGTGTTAGGTGACCACGGTTTCGTTTACTGTGGGTGTCACTTCAAAACGCTTGGATTAGGCGGGACTATGATGTCAGTATAACAAGCTGTGACAGACCACTGGGACTTTCACAGAAAGGAGGAGGTGGGGGGAGAGGGAGCTTTGGACCGCAGGCTGCTGGTAGTAGCTTGCTGCAACAATGGGTAAAGTCTGATACTTTCCCAAGCCCAAAGGATTGGGTTGGCCAACAGCACACAGTGACTGTCACTTCATATGATCCATACATGAATTCTGTTGGAGTATTCTGTGGTGACCGCTTTTGTTAACCCTTACATGGTTTTGGGTATGTTATGTGGGTACCACTTACGCTAAGGAATATTCCGTGACTGTCACCTTGTGATATTTCTACGTGGATTTCGGGACGACTCGACCGATAAGATCTTTGGAGACTGTTACTTCGTTTTCCCGGTGGGGAGCCTGTGGAATTCTTCGTGATTGCCTCCTCTCTACATTTTAACATGAATTTACCAATCCCTTCCCTCACTTACTCCGTGGATTACTGGACCTTTCTAGTTTGCCATCTTAAGACTTTAAGAACTGTTCCTAAGCTTGACAGTTTGGGAGCCACACACGCGTAACACTGTTAACTTCCATTTATTTCTTTTCTTCATTTTTGAGTAGATACTAATAAACATCGCTGTTTAACATCAAAACCTGACTCAATTTGCGATCTATTGCTGTTGGTATGCAACATAAATTAGGGGCTCGGCTGTGGTTTGAACAAAATTGGAGCTTATTGATGATTATCGATCTGATTGATTGCTTCCCTTTTGATTGACTTGTGTGTAGAAACCAGCAGCAATGGATACTAATAAATTTCTGGCATCACCAACCTCTGAGGCATTAGAGGACGCCATAAAGAATAAGTTGTTGATCATTGCTAAAAAGCTGGGTTTTATTACTGTGAAACCGGCTACGAGAAAGGCAGAGATTCAGAGGAAAGCTGAGCATTATGTGTTGTTACGAACCCCGTAACTGGGTCACTCACCTGCAAAGATAGAGAGGTCCGTTGAAGTCTGATGGTACTATTTTTAAATGTTTTTATTTATAAAGGGGCACAAAAGTAAGGTTAATACAAACATTCAGATAATATACATCGTCAATACTCAATCTAAAGCGCGGGTATAGTAATAATCATCAATAAGTAGCTCTATCGTTTTGTCTAGGGGTAAAAATATTGTCCGATGGAAATATAAAAGTCTTTCCAGTTCATGCAGGCTTTTAGCCTTTTGGGGACCACTGGGTTTCACTTGTTGGAGAGAGAGAGATTTTTTTTTGGTGAGAAAAGAAACTTGCCAGTCTTTTGGATGCAAACCGTTGAATCGGGAACGTGGGTTCCCCGTTGTCAGTTCGAAGTCCTTTTCGGTGTTATCAGCCACCCGTTCCCCAGGCAAGGGGAAACGAACCACACGTGGCTTCCAAATAGCTTCCCGTTATCACGGGAGCGATGAGCGATGGTGTCTCCTTCTGGTGCGTCGCTAGGGGACTGCCTCCTGCAGCCCCTCTTTTATCTTGACTTGCAGAGTTGTAGCTGTCAATCAAGGTGGAGTGATACAATCCCCACCCCACATTGCACGTAGCCCTGATAGCTGGCACGTAGCATAGGGTCGCAATCCACAAAGGTGTCTCCAAGAAACAATGGTCAAAATCCGTTGCGTTGTCTTTCTGAGGATTCTCTCTCATTTCCTGGGTCCAAGACCCGAATTAATAGCGATCTTGCGATTCTCAGGAAGGAGGGGGCTGGGATCATAACAGTGTCTACGAATGTGTTTGAAGCGAGGGTGTTAGAATTGTTTCCTGAAAGAAAACCAGATAACCCTCAACTCCAGTTAAGGCCAGAACAATTAAAGTTCGAGCAGGAGAAACTTAAATTAGAGGACAGAGAAAGACAAAGGCTGTTTGAAGCTGTGGAAGCAGACAAAAAAAAGGAAGTTTTAGCTAGAGAGGTTATACAATAATCAGCTCCTTGGTCTAGCTGACATTGAGCAAGCAGTTGTGACAGAACTTAACCAGATTTTCAATATCCTCCTATATGCTGATTCATCCACCTTTGATTCAGCCAGTGGTGTTATCAGCAAACTTAAATATGGCCCCAGAGCTGTGCTTAGCCTCACAGTCACAAGTACAAAGTGAATAGTGCAGCTAGCTACGCCCACAGTCTTGATGGAGATTATGTTGCCAATCCAAACTGACCAGGGTCTGCAAGTGAGGAAATCAAGGATTCAGTTGCACAAGGAGGTATTGAGGCCAAGATCTTGAAGCTTATTAGTTGAAGTATGATATTATTGAATGTTGAGCTGTAGTCAATGTAGAGCATCCTGATGTATGCATCTTCTCTGTCCGGATGGTCCAGAGTTGAGTGACGAGCTAATGAAATGGCGTCTGCTGCTGACCTATTACAACGGAAGGGAAAATAGAGCAGCTTCAAGTTGCTTCTCAGGTAGGAATCGATTTGTTTCATCACCAACCTTTCAAAGCAATTCACTACAGTGGATGTAAGTGCTACTGGATGATAGTCATTGAGGCAGGTTGCCACATTCTTCTTTGGCACCAGAATAAAGTCCTACCTCGAATGATTGTCTTAAAATTGTCACAGCCTTATTGTCGTCCTAGCTGTTTGTAGTGAGCAACTCCTACTCCTAAAAATGCAATTTCCACTTCTTATTGTTCTTGCACTGTCCTTCAATCTTCCTGTAATTTGAAAACTGCAGCACCAGTAGTGAGGACCAAGAAAGTATGGACAAAGGAGGCACAGGAGCACTTACAAAACTGTCTTAAATTTGTGGACTGGACTTTATTTAGGAATTCATCTCTGAGTTTGAATGAGTATGCTACAGTTATCACGGATTTCATTAAAACTTGTGTGGATGAGTGTGCGCCTTTGAGAACTTACTGTACATACCCAAATCAAAAGTCATTGATAAACTAGGAAGTCTGTAGTCTGCTGAGGGCTAGATCTGTGACATTTAAGTCTGGCAACCCAGGTTTGTAGAAGAAACCAAGTATGACTTGTAGAGGGCTATTTCAAGAGCTATGAAACAAGTCCAAGTGAGGTTGTAGGTGAGATCAGATGCACGTCAATTCTGGCAGGGTTTGCAGGTCATTACTTCCTACAAGGCAAAACCCAACATTATGAATGGCAGTGATGCTTCAGTACCAAATGGTTCAAATGGTTTCACTTTGAGAATATATATAGTATAGAACCTGAAATTCTTACTCTTCATAGACATCCACGAAAACAGAACAGAAATCCCAAAGAATGAATGACAAGAGAACGCAAGAACCCAAAAAAAATCTCTCCCTCCCTCGCACAAACAGCAACAAGGAATTAACCTACCCCCTTGCACACCACTCATTCAACAGAAAGAAGAAAGCGTCAGCGCCCAATGAGCTTAATGTCTTTTATGCTCACTTTGAAAGGGAGAATAAAACTACAGTTGTGAGGATACCTGCAACACCTGGTGACCCTGTGATACTTGTCTCACTGGCCGACATCAGGCTGTCTTTCAGGAGGGTGAATCCTCGCAAAGCGGCAAGCCCTGATGAAGTACCTGGTAAGGCTCTGAAAACTTGTGCCACTCAACTGGTGGGGGTATTCAAAGGCATTGTCAATCTCTCACTGCTATGGACAAAAGTTCTCACCTACTTCAAAGGGGCAATTTTACCAGTGCCCAAAAAAGTAGTACGAGCAGCAGCAGTTGCCCAGTAGCATTACCATCTACATTCATGAAGTGCTTTAAGAGGTTGTCATGGCTAGCATAAACTCCTGCCTCAGCAAGGACCTGGAGCCACTTCAATTTGCATACCGTCACAACAGGTCTACAGCAGACGCGATCTCAATGGCTCTTCACACGTCCTTGGATCAGCTGGATCGTACAAATACCTATGTCAGGATGCTGTTCATTGCTTATAGCTTGGCATTTAACACCATCATTCTTACAGTCCTGATTGAAAAGGTAAACAAACTGGGCCTCTGTACCTCCCTCTCTGCAACTGGATCCTCGACTTCCTAACCAGAAGACCACAATTTGTGTGGATTAGTAATAACATCACCATCTCACTGACAAATCAACAGTGGCGCACCTCAGGAATGTATGCTTAGCCCACAGCTCTACTCCCTCTACACTCATGACTGTGTGGCTAGGCACAACTCAAATCTATATACTACTAAAACTCTCATGCTCTGTTTGTGACCTCCAATTAGCGCAGATTGACAGTGTTGTTAAGATTGCGTATGGTGTGATGGCCTCCATCAACTGTGGGATGAGTTCAAGAGGTGTGAGGTAATGTTACAGCTATATAGCTTAGTTAGACCCCACTTGGAGTATTGTGTTCAGTTTTGGTCACCTCACTACAGGAAGGATAAGGATACTACAGAGAGTGCAGAGCAGATTTACAAAGATGTTGCCTGGATTGGAGAGTATGCCTTATGAGAATAGATTGAATGAACTTGGCCTTTCTCTTTGGAGCGACAGAGGATTAGAAGTGACCCAATAGAGGTGCATAAGATGAGAGGCATTGATTATGTGGATAGCCAGAGGCTTTTTCCAGGGCTGAAATGGCTAACACGAGGTGGCTTAGTTTTAAGGTGCTTGGAAGTAGGTACAAGGGGGATGTCAGAGGTAACATTTTAGAGAGTGGTGGTTGTGGTGGAATGCACTGCCAATGACAGTGGCTAAAGGCGGATACAATAGGATCTTTTAAAAGACTCTTACGATAGGTACATGGAGCTTAGAAAAATAGAGGGCTATGTGGTAGGGTAATTCTAGGCAGTTTCTAGAGTAGGTTACATGGTCGGCACATCATTGTGGGCTGTAATGTGCTGTAGATTTCTAGGATTCCATGATGAATAACTTTTGTTTTTAAGCCATTCCTCTGTAGCTTTGGCTTTATTCTTGGGGTCATTGCCCTGCTTGAAAACATGAATTCTCCCAAGTTGCAGTTCTCTTGCAGAATATAACAGATTTTCCTCCAGGATTTCCATGTATCTTGCTGCATTCATTTTACCCTCTACCTTCACAAGTCTTCCAGGGCCTGCTACAGTGGAAGCATCCCCACACCAGGATGTGGCCACCATGCTTCACGGGAGGGATGGTGTGTTTTTGATGATACTTGTTGTATGTGTAGTTTCTCCCATCTCAGCCACTGAAACTTGTAACTTCTCCAGAGTTGCCATTTGTCTCTTGGTGGCCTCCCCCACTAGCCCCATTCTTGTGCGACATGCTCTAGGCAGATTTACAGCTGTACCATATTCTTTCCATTTCTTGATGATTGACCTAACTGTCCTCTAAGGGATATTCAGTGACTTGGAAAATGTTCTTATATCTATGTCCCAGCTTAAGCTTTTCAATAAACTTTTTGTAGAGTTGCTTGAAGTGCTATTTTGTCTTCATGGTGTAGTTTTTGCCAGGATACTGACTCACCAGCAGTGGACCTTCCAGATACAGATTTATTTTTACAACAATCAATTGAAACACCTTGACTACACCCAGGTTTCCAAACACATACCTCAATTTAACTAATTATGTGATTTCTAAAACCAATTGACTGCACCAGTGATAATTTGGTGGATCATATTATTGGGGGGGGGGGGGGGGGGGGAGGGAAGAGAAAGAAATACTTACGTTATCAATTATTTTGTTTTATATTTGTAATTAATTTAGATCACATTGTAGAGATCTGGTTTCACTTTAACATGAAATAGTCTTTTTCTGTTGATCAGTGGCAAAAAGATGCTAAATTAAATCCAGTGTGCTTTAATGTTGTAAAACAAAATATGAAAACTTCCATGTGGGGGAGGGGTGAATAATTTTTATAGGCACTGTATACATACAAATACTTAATGTAACTCAGTTTTTTCTATATTCATTATGTACTGCATTGAACTGCTGCTGCTGCTGAGTTAACAAACTTCACAACATATGCCAGAGATATTAAACCTGATTCTAAATAGTTATCACACAAATTCTCCCACCCATATTTATAGTCAATCTCATCCTACATTAGTTATTTAATATAGTTTATTTCTCTCCTTACTTACAGTCCCTTTCCCCTCACAAACCTATTGCATCCAAACCCACAAAACAATTAAAATCTGCAGTTTCCATTCTTCACAGTATGCCCTCCACAATATCTTTACATTTAATTATCTGCTCAGCCACACGCTTATGTTCATTTTTGACCCACTCCCTGTGAGCAAAGGATTTAGAATTAAATGGTTAGATAACCATTTAAATCATCAATTCAAATCGGGCTGTAACACATAGCATCACTGGGTCTTTACTGTCGTTCTGCAGGATAATCCTGGAAATGCAAAAGGAAAACCATTCACCACATTTGAGGCTACATCCACACTACACCAGATAAATCTATAACTGAAGCTTTTTCTCTTAATTTTTACCCTCCGTCCACACTAAAACGGGCATTTTCGTCCCCCGAAACCAGAGCTTTTCAGGAACGCTCTCCAAAGTGTGTATTTTTGAAAACGCCGGATTGGCCGGAGCAGTGTGGACGGGGTAACTGGAGAAATCTGAAAACACTGTCAGACTGCAGCGTGCCATTTCATTGTTTTCTTGAACGCAACCCAACAATTTCAGAACAGACAGCAACGAGACTGACACCAGAAGAGTTCAGTCTATTATGCATAAATAGATGTAATTAAATACTTGCTGCCTGTGCCTGCTGACCTATATCCACCCATCCTTCCTGATGGCAGTAGTGAGAAAAGAGCATGGTCTGGATGGTAAGGGTGTCTGATGGTGGATACTGCTTTCCTGTGACATTGCTCCATGCAGATATGCTCAATAATGGGGAGGGTTTTTTCTGTGATGGATTGAGCTGTATACACTACCTTTGTGGGGGGTTTTTGCATTCAATGACATTGATGTTTCCATATTAGGTCATGATGCAACCACTCAATTGCACATCTGTAGAAGTTTGTCTAAGTTTTAGATGATGTCACAGTTTTACAAACTCCTAGGAACGCAGAGGGATTGCTGTGCTTTCTTTGTAATGACACATATGTGTTGGACCTAGGACAGATCCTCCAAAATGCTAACACCAAGGAATTTAAAGTTTCTGACCCTCTCCACCTCTGATCCCCTGATGGGGGCTGTCTCATGGACCTCTGGTTTCTTCCTCCTGAAGTCAATAATCATCTCCTTGGTATTACTAACATTGAATGAGATGTTGTTGTTGTTGCACCACCCAGCAAGATTTTCAAACCCCCTCCATATGCTGATTCAACACCTCTTTGATTTGGCCAAAGACAATAATGTCATCAACTTAAAATACTGATTGGAGCTATGCTTGGCCTCTCAGTCATAAGTGTAAAGTGAGTAGTGCAGGGGACTAAGCACAGAGCCTTGTGGTACCCCTTTTTTGATTATGGAGAAGTCACTGCCAATCCCAGCTGACTGAGGTTTGTAAGTAAGGAAATTGAGAATCCAGTTGCACAAAGAGGTATTAAGGCCTTGGTCTTGAAGCTTATTGATTAGTTTTGAGTGAATGACTGTACTGAACAATAAGCTGTAGTCAATGAAAAGTATCCTCAACAACCTCACAAAGCACTTCATCACAGTGTATGTATGTGCTACTGGACAATAGTCATTGAGGTAGATTACCAGAGTCTCCTTAGGCACTGAGACAATAGTGCCTAACTCATCTTTTTTTCCACAGTCCTGATGAAGAGTCTCAGCCCAAAACATTGACTGTACTCTTTTCCATAGATGCTGCCTGGCCTGCTGAGATCCTCCAGCATTTTGTGTGCCTTGCAAATATAACAGAAGGTTCTTGAAATAGGTGGGTACCTCAGACCAGATGCTGTTGGCCAGAAATAACTACAATCTACAAATCAATGAATTCAGGTGAATCAAGGAGAGTGGAAGTAGACAAACTAATTGTTTTTGTTCTTGTTGTGTACTTGAAAGAGATGGAGGCATCTATTTTGTGAGACTAAGGCTACGCCCACACTAGACCGGATAATTTTGAAAACGCCTGTTTCGTGTAAAAACGATAGGCATCCACACTAGGTGTTTTTAAAAATATCTCTGTCCACACTAAAGCAGATATTTCGGCGAATCTCCTCCTACTAAGCATGCGCAGGACACATCTACCGAAAACAAGCGACATGTTTGGTGTCGAATCTCGCCGTGAAAGACTTGGTGCGCATTTGTTCAGTTACAGACTAGAAAAACTTAAATGACGGACAGCTGTTGGCTCTCGTGCAGGAGGACTTAAAACTTAAAAAAAAAAAACAAATACTGGAGCATATGGAGGCAACTGACAGGGAGTTTACAGACAGTATGACCTGGCTGACGACGAACATTGAAAAATTGACGAACTCTGTTGTATTAATAAAGACCCTTATTAAATGTATAAAACATGTCTGCATCAGTGTTACCTTGTATTTCCATACAATGTTACATTAGGCTGTTACACACACATCTATTGTCAGAGAAGTACTTGCATAAATAGGTAAACCACCTTCATACGTGCAAGGACAGAAAACAGGGCAAAGTGAGTATACTTATTTATTCAGTAAGTTATGGTTCAAAGTACTTGGTGAGCACATTTCTGACTCTTTTGGCTTCAGTCTCCTTGCCATCTGTTCTGAAATTGTTAGGTTGCGTTCAAGAAAACAATGAAATGGCGCGCTGCCACCACCATCTGTTCCGGTACGTCATGACAGCCTTTTTAGATTTCTCCGCTTACCCCGTCCACACTGCTCCGGCCAATCCGACGTTTTCAAAATTACACACTCTGGAGGGTGTTTTAGAAAAGCTCCATTTTCGGGGGAGGAAAATGCTGTTTTAGTGTGGACGGAGGGTAAAAACGAAGAGAAAAAGCTTTGGTCACAGATTTATCCGGTGTAGTGTGGACGTAGCAGGAACTTGTAGCCACCTGCCCCCCCATTTTGTGATCGCTGATCTGATTCTTGTTCCAGGTTAATCTAATCAGAACAATTGAAGCTATGTCCACACTACACCGGATAAATCCGTAACCAAAGCTTTTTCTCTTCGTTTTTACCCTCCATCCACACTAAAACAGCGTTTTCGTCCCCCAAAACCAGAGATTTTCAGAAACGCTCTCCAAAGTCTGTAATTTTGAAAACACCGCTTGAGCAGATCAGTGTGGACGGGGTAACCGGAGATGTCTAGAAATGCTGTCATGACTTGCCGGAACAGACGGCAGCGCACCATTTCATTGTTTTCTTGAATGCAACCTAACAATTTCAGAACAGATGGCAACGAGACTGAAGCCAGAAGAGTCAGAAATGCACTCACCAAATACTTTGACCCACAACTTACTGAATAAATAAGTATACTCACTTTGCCCTGTTTTCTGTCCTTGCTCATATGAAGGTGGTTTTACCTATTTATGCAAGTACTTCTCTGACAATAGATGTGCAACAACCTAATGTAACACTGTATGGAAATACAAGATAATACTGATGCAGACATGTTTTATACATTTAACAAGGGGCTTTATTAATGCAACAGAGTTAGTCAGTTTTTCAATGTTCATCATCAGCCGGGTCATTGTGTCTGTGAACTCCCTGTCGGTTGCCTCCATACACTCCAGTGTATTTTTTTTACTTTAAGCCCTCCTGCGCAAGAGCCAACAGCTGTCTGTCATTTAAGTTTTTCTAGTCTGTAACTGAACAAACGTGCACCGTCTTT
Organism: Hemitrygon akajei; assembly: GCF_048418815.1. Classification (NCBI taxonomy): domain Eukaryota; kingdom Metazoa; phylum Chordata; class Chondrichthyes; order Myliobatiformes; family Dasyatidae; genus Hemitrygon; species Hemitrygon akajei. The sequence goes on along the minus strand of NC_133129.1, from coordinate 161,495,810 downwards.
CACAGTGAGATTCAACTCCAAACATGTTGCTTGTTTTCGGTAGATGTGTCCTGCGCACGCACAGTAGGAGAACATTCGCCGAAATATCCATTTCAATGTGGACGGAGATATTTTTTAAAATGCATAATGTGGACGCCTGTCGTTTTTACGTGAAACTGGCGTTTTCAAAATTATCCAGTCTAGTGTGGATGTAGCCCGAATGTGGACACAAAAAATTTCAGCTAATGACCTGTTAAACCTGAGGTTGTTCTCAGATGAGTACCTATTATTATTTAAAGTGGCAGGTTTGCCAAAGAAGTAATCTGTAATCTCAGTGTCTGGGTCACCTAGTTTAACTGATTTGAACTAGTCAGAGTGGAAAGGAACATCAGCACGAGACTGGAGGGAGAAACCACAGAACAATGTGTTGTAGCCCTGGACCAGAGTCAATAAGGTGCTGACCCAGGTAGATAAAGTAACCTTGAGCAAATGGGGTGGAGATGCATCAGCTGAACTGATGATTGATAACTCTCCAGGCTCTGATGGATCCTCCATGTTTTGATGTTCAAAACTAGCATAAAAGATACTGAGCTCATCTGGGAGCGATCAACTGTTGTCACCTATGTCACTTGCTTTCACCTTGCAGGAGGTCATAGTATTCAAGCCCTGCCACTATTGTTAAACGTCCTCCACTGATTCGAATTTGGTCCAGAATTGCCACTTCATGTGTGAGATGACTTTCAGGAATTATACTGAGACTTCTTGTATTTTATTTGGTCACCAGACCTGAATGCCACTGATAATGCCCTCAGCAGATTGCAGATCTCCTGCTTTATCTTGGGCATCTAGTTGGGGAAAACTCAATGATTTTCTGGAGACACACTTGTTTATGACTGTTCTTATAAAGTCCGTGACAACCATGGAGTATTTGTTCAGATCCTTTGATGGGTCCTTGAACATGGTCCAGTCCACTGACCCAAAGCAATGCTGTAGCTGCACTTCTGCCTCCCGCAACCAACTCCTTGTTGTTTTTACCTCTGGAACCTTGCTCTTTAGTCTCTGCCTTTCTGAACAGCCAAATGATCAGATTTCCAAAAACGCATTCTAGGAATTGGCATTCGTTATGGTAGTATAGCAGTGGCAGAGTGTATTGGGACACCTGGTGCTATAGGCTATATGTTGTTGATAATTGGACAATGATTTCTTCACAAAAGCCTGACTGAAGTCCCCAACAATGATTTGGAAACCATCGAGCTAGGCTCTTCCTTGTTTGCTGATGACAGCACTCAGTAGCTCAAGTACCTGCTTAACATTGGCATTTAGCAGTACAGTCGGCCCTCCTTATCTGCAGATTCCGCATGCTCGGATTCAACCAACCGTGGTTCAGGAAAACCTGGAAGTTCTCTCTCCAGCACTCGTTGCTTGAGCATGTACAGACTATTTTTTCTTGTCATTATTCCCTAAACAATACAGTATAACAACTATTTTCAGGTTGAGGGTGAGGGTTAACAGGTACATCCGGTATTATTTAGCATTAGTTAGTCAAATGTTTTTCTTAGTATATAGTACATGTTTTACCTTTCTATGCATATAAAACACTTAAGAAACATACGTATTTCAATAATTTAGCCACTGCATTGCTTAGTAATAATTGTAGCTTTCATCGGGGCAGGGCCTTTCACATTCTCCATTAAAATTGTTCCGATCGTTGACCAACTGTAGCCTAACGCTTTTCCAATGACCAATGGCATTTCACCTCTTTCTGATCACTTTATTACTTCCACCTTATTTTCAATTGCAATCGTGATTATTTTCGTGAACAGTAACATCGTTCAACCCAACACTAAACTGTTTCCACAACCTATGGATTCACTTTCAAGGACTCTACAACTCATGTTCTCCATATTTATTGTGTATTAATTTATTAATATATTTCCATTTCTTTCTCTTTTTGCATTTGCAATTTATTGTCTTTTGCACATAGGTTGTTTGCCCATTTTTCTTGTGTGCTGTTTTTCACTGATTCTATTATTGTACTTCTTTGTATTTACTGTGAATCCCTCCAAGAAAATGAATCTCAGGGTACTATATGGTGACATGCACAATGTACTTTGATAAAAAAATATCCTTTGAACTTTTCTTTGATAGGGATATCTGTGCACCAATTTAGAATGCCTCACTATAATAGACAATTAAACACAAAATACAAGCTTTCAACACCAAATATCAACAATTCCTTTTCCCTCAGGGATGCTACTTGATCTACTGATTTCCTCCAGCCCATTGTTTTCTGAAACAAGTTTTTTGTTGTCTTGCTCGGAGTCATTAGTTTTCCATTTGTAGACTAGCACTCCCTCTAGTGACAAAATGGGCAATGCAACACATTGGAAATTCTAGTTTTCAATAGATCGGGGTTGGCAAACATTTTTGAGAGTGTGTCCAAATTGGCAATAATCTTGTAAAAAAACCTCAGGTACCAGAATAATTTTGAGCTGAGCTTATCACAGATTAATAAATTAGTAACAATAATTATCGGCTTTAAGAAAAATAATGAGTCCTCAGTATTTGCGTATATTCATTGTTTTACCATTATTAAAACTACTATTGAAATAAATGAAATATTTTAGAAGTTGTTCAAAAATATAAATTCTTTTAAATACAATTTTAAAAAACAATTTATAAATAGCATTGTTGTACCTCGTAAATAAGAAACATGAATGTAACAAGCTTTGCTGCATATTCATAAAAGATCAAAGAAAAGAAAATAAACACTTTATTCTCAAACTTTTGTTACTGCACTAACGACTGCAAGTATTTTATATCCGGCTTGTACTTGGTTGCTTTGAGAGCAATGATATAGCACTAGTTTCATCAGTAAATCTACTCCTACAATTTGGACTTGACCAAGTTCATCACTGAAAACAATTACTCATATGAGTAAACTAGATACAGTATTTACCATTATGATCACTGAATATCCAGAGTTCACTCAAAAACTAAAGAAAAAATACAAGCAGAGTAAAGCTAATGCCAAAAACTATACACTGAAGTTTTGAAGTTCTGCAAGAATTTCAAAATATGCATTGTACATCACCCACCATCATGTTTTTCACAATGGTGTCGTTGATACCAAGCCAACATGAGACATTCCTTGTGAAAGCATCTCACTGCTCTCAGGTTGTTAAATGTCATTCTGTTTCATTCGGCAGTAAAGATAATTATTTTCTTTTCATTGTGGGTGGAGTTTAAAGAATTGAGGGTAGCACCGAATGCAGCATGCCAACAAAATTATTGTGTGTGCATCGGCTCGCCACCTCTCATCATCTGCTCACCTCCTTCCAGACAGAAGCACAACACTTTCACTAGTGGAAACACAATGGAAAAAAGGACAGATTGCAATACCACCAGACAAAAGTTAACATTTTTGTTTTCCATTTTCTTTAAGCATACCATTTTTGATCAATCCAAATCCAAGCTACAGAGATACAATGTGGAATAAGCCCTTCTGGCCCAGTAGCCCACAAATTTAACTCTAGCCTAATCACAGGACAATTTACAATGACCAACTAAGCCACTAACCAGTAGGTCTTTGGAATGCGGGAGGAAACCGAAGCATCCACAGGAAACGCACATGCTCATGGAAAAAATGTACAAACTTCCTTCGAGGCACCACAAATGAACTCCTAACTGACTGTAATAGTGCAGCACTACCTGCTATGCCACTGTGCCCCCCCCCCCAACCAGGACTAAGCCAACAGCATAAAAAAAATTTCTTCTTCTCCATGCCCTTCTCATACATTACCGTGAAAATGCTTCAAAAAACTTCCACTCCAATTTGCAATGAGGTAAATAATTCCTGCGCATCACATATTGCATGACTGCATTCTAATTGCATTGGTATTCTTTGTATAGATACATAAGTAACAACTAACAGTTCTAAACATAGACCATAATGCAGTACACTTTGATCCAAAATTCAAGCCCCACAATCTCATCTACTCAAAATGTCAGTGAATTAACCAGGTACAGATGTGTTTTAGCAGAAGATCACAGCAGCAGCTGCCATACCAAAATATCAAATATTATGCCTTTCAGGGGCTTTTCACATTTTAGGTGTACAACCATCAGAAGATGTATACCCTCTTGGGGTTGGCTGCATTTAATAAAGTATAACACCTTAGACTATAAGAAATACGAGCAGAATTAGGGCATTTGGCAAATCCAGTCTGCCCTGCCATTACACCATGGCTGATCTATTTCCTTCTCAGCCTCAATTTCCTACCGTCTCGCCACAACCCTTCATGCCCTGACTAATCAAGAATACATCAACTTTGGCCTTAAATATACCCAATGACTTGGCCTCCACTGCCACTTGTGGCAAGGAAACCCATGGATTTAGCACTCTGGCTAAAGAAATTCCTTCACATCTTCACTCTAAAGGGTCATATCTCTATTGAGGCTGTGCCCTCCCCCACCATAGGAAACATCCATTCCACATCTACTCTAGAGGCCTTTCAATATTTGATAGGTTTCAATGAGATACCCTCCGCCCTCGTTCTTCTGAATTCCAGTGAATACAGGCCCAGAGCCATCAATCAGTCCTCATATGGTAGCCCTTTCTTTCCCAGAATCATCCTCCTGAACCTTCTCTAATGTCAGCACGTCCTTTCTCAGATAAGGGGCTCAAAACGGCTCACAATACTCTAAGTGCGGCCTCATCAGTGCCTTACAAAGTATCAACATTACATCCTTGCTTTTATAATCTAGCCCAATTGCAGTGAATGCTAACACTGCCTTCCTCACCACTAACTCAACCCGAAAATTAACCTTTAAGGAATTCTACATGAGGACTACGTCCCTTTGCATTTCAGATTTTTGAATTTTCTTTCCATTTAGAAAATAGTACAGGTGTCCCCTGCTTTACGAATGTTCACTTTACGTCACTTCACTTTTACAAAAGACCCACATTAGTAACCTGTTTTCGCATTACAAAGACAATTTTTGTCCCCTGCTTTACGAATGTTCACTTTACATCACTTCACTTTTACAAAAGACCCACATTAGTAACCTGCTTTCGCATTACAAAGACGATTTTTGTCCCCTGCTTTACGAATGTTCACTTTACGTCACTTCACTTTTACAAAAGACCCACATTAGTAACCTGTTTTCGCATTACAAAGACGATTTTCACTTTTACAAAAAAAATTTCCCATATAAATTAATGCTTCTTCGCTTTACGCCATTTTGGCTTAAGAAAAGTTTCATAGGAACGTTCTACCTTAGTAAAGGGGGAGGGGGAGAAATACCTGCATATGCTTTTATTCTACCAAGGTGCATGACCCTTATTGTATTCCATTTGCAACTTCTTTGCCCATTCTTCTAATCTGGCTAACCCCTACTGCAGACTCCCTGCTTCCTCAAAACTACTTGCCCCATCACCCATCTTCATATTGTCCAAAAACTTGCTACAAAGCTATCAATCCGTCAACCAAATCATTGACCTGCAACGTAAAAAGACCACTGTGGAACATCACTAGTCAACAGCAGCTAATCCAAAAAGGATTCCTTTATCCCAATCTTTGTCTCCTACCAGTCAGTCAAAGCTCTAACCATGATAGTGTCTTTCCATAGAACCATAGAACACTACAGCACAGTACAGGCCCTTCAGCCCTCCATGTTGTGCCAACCCATATAATCCTTAAAAAAAGCACTAAACCCACACTACCCCATAACCCTTCATTTTTCTTTCATCCATGTGCCTGTCCAAGAAGCTCTTAAATACCCCTAATGTTTTAGCCTCCATCACCATCCCTGGCAAGTCATTCTAGGCACTCACAACCCTCTGTGTAAAATAACTTACCCCTGATGTCTCCCCTAAACTTCCCTCCCTTAATTTTGTACATAAAATTAATACCCTTTCCTGTAATACCCAGGACTCTTATCTTGTTTAAAAGCAGCCTCGTGTATGGCACCTTGACAAAGGTCTTCTGAAAATCCAAGTACACAACGCCCACCAATTCTCCTTTGTCGATCCTGTTTGTTATTTCTTCAAAGAATTCCAATGGATTTGTCAGGCAAGATCTTCCCTTGAGGGAAGATCATGCTGACTGGAACCGATTTTATCATGTGCCTCCAAGTACCCCAAAACCACAGCCTTAACAATCAACTCCAATATCTTCCCAACCAGTAAGGTTAGCCTAACTGGGCCAGTTTCCTTTCTTCTGTCTCTCTCCCTTCTTAAAGAGTGGAGTGACATCTGAAACTTTCCAGTCCTCTGGAACTATGCCAGAATCTACTGATTTTTGAAAGATCATTCGCAATGCTTCCACAAACTCTTCAGCTACCTTTTTCAGAACCTGCGGTGTACACCATTTGGTCCAGGTGATTTATCTGCTTTCATTCCTTTCAGTTTCCCCAAACACCTTCTCCCTAGTAATGGCAACTTCACTCACTTCTGCCCTCTGACACTCTCGAACATCTGACATACTATTAGTGCCTTCCATGGTGAAAACGGATGCAAAATATTTATAACATATAACCATATAACAATTACAGCACAGAAACAGGCCATCTCGGCCCTTCTAGTCCGTGCCGAACGCTTACTCTCACCTAGTCGCACCGACCTGCACTCAGCCCATATCCCTCCATTCCTTTCCTGTCCATATATCTATCCAATTTGTTTTAAATGACAATATCAAACCTGCCTCTACCACTTCTACAGGAAGCTCGTTCCACACAGCTACCACTCTGAGTAAAGAAGTTCCCCCTCGTGTTACCCCTAAACATTTGCCTCTTAACTCTCAACTCATGTCCTCTTGTTTGAATCTCCCCTATTCTCAATGGAAAAAAGCCTATACACGTCAACTATCTATCCCCCTCACAATTTTAAATACGTCTATCAAATCCCCTCTCAACCTTCTACTCTCCAAAGAATAAAGACCTAACTTGTTCAACCTTCCTCTGTAACTTGGGTGCTGAAACCCAGGTAACATTCTAGTAAATCTCCTCTGTGCTCTCTCTATTTTGCTGACATCTTCCCTATAATTCGGTGACCAGAACTGTACACAATACACAATACTGTACACCAATGCCTTGTATACTTTTAACATTACATCCCAACTCCTATACTCAATGCTCTGATTTACAAAGGCCAGCATACCAAAAGCTTTCTTCACCACCCTATCCACATGAGATTCCACCTTCAGGTAACTATGCACCATTATTCTAGGGTTCGGGTTCGGGTTCGGGTTCGGGTTCGGGTTCGGGTTCGGGTTCGGGTTCGGGTTCGGGTTCGGGTTCGGGTTCGGGTTCGGGTTAGGGTTAGGGTTAGGGTTAGGGTTCGGGTTCGGGTTCGGGTTAGGGTTAGGGTTGTTCAAAATCTCCCCTTCTCTTTTGGCTCCAACATAGCTGCCCACTCTGATTTTCAAAGGGACCAATTTTATCCCTCACTTATTCAGTTCATCCGCCATTTCCTTGCCCCTATATTACCTCTCCAGCATCATTTTTAAGTCCGATATCTACTCTCACCTTTCTTTTAAACTTTATATAACTGAAGAAACTGATATTTTTCGGTAGATGACCTTCACATCACAAGTCCTGGTTATGCAACCACCAGGCTGGGGTTACCCGTCTTGGAAGAAGGCATTTCATGGAAAGACCATGATTGCCCACATTATACACAGTTAAGTTAAATTCTGTCCCAAGCCTTATAGGCTCATCAGGCCAGTGCTTATGCATGAAGTGACTGAGAGTACGAGACGCCAGTCTATCGCAAGGTTAACCCCCAGCATTTTCAGATGGGTGGACTGAAGCAATGTGTGGTTAAGTGCCTTACTCAAGGACACAACACGCTGCCTCGGCTGGGGCTCAAACTCATGACCTTCAGATCGCTAGTCCAATGCCTTAACCACTTGGCCACATGCCACACATCTTACAACATGGCACATAACAAACCTCTCCTTTCTCTCTTTTTTGTTACCTTCTGTTTTTATATATATATTATATATTATAAAAATTTCCAATCCAGAATATCTGATCCCTGAGTGGGCTCAACCACGAGCTGCTCTAAAAAGCTATCTTGAAGGTATTCTACAAATTCCTCCTTTTAGAATCCAGCACCTACATGATTTTCCCAATCGACCTGCATATTACAATACCCCGTGTCTATCGTAACATTGCCTTGTTGACATGTCTCTTCTATCTCCCACTGCTATTTGTAGACTACATCATACTACTGTTCGGAGGCCTGTATACAACTCCCATTAGGGTCTTTTTACCCTGGCAGGTTCTTAGCTCTACCCTCAAGGATTCTACACGTTCTAATCCTATGTCACCTCTTTCCAAGGATGTGATTTCATTTACTTTGATGAACAGAACCATCGCATCCCTTGTGCCTACCTATCTGCCCTTTTGATACAACGTGTATCCTTGGACGTTAAGCTCTCAGCTGTGATCTTCTTTCAGCCATGACAAAATGATGCCAACATTGTCAACCCTGTCAATCTCTAACTGTGCTACACATTCATCCATCTTTTTCCTTATATTGCATGCATACAAATGTAACACCGCCAAGTCCTGTACTCATCACCTTTTTCGATTTTGTCCCCCTTTTGACCTTGCAACTCATCCTGTTGACTACAATTCTGCCCTGTCATCAGCCTGTCCTTGCTAGCAGTCTCACTACACACTACTTCAGTTTGTAAATCAACCACCCCATCCTCAGCCCCATCACTCCAGTTCCCATCTGCCCAGAGAGTAAGTGTGCAATCAACAGCAAGTTCCCCATACTCACATCTGGCCTACAAAAAAAAAATGTAATACATACACTTTCTTCACTATAAATTTGCAAGAAGCCAACTTGACCATCCAGTCATGCCCTATGAAGTAGCATGTCAGACTGTATTGGAACACAATTCTGGACAGCTTTGGGAGAATGAGCAAAATTGGAGGGAGAATAAAAAAGCCCCAGCCACAAACAAAAGGGAGAAAAAAATCCTTACACCTAACAACCATTGATTTACCTATCATATAATGTTCCAAACATTCAAAAACCTTTTTTTTTAAAAAAAAAAAGCTCTTTAAAAATCTACATCTACCCTCTGTCAGTCTACTCCAATTAAATTAACAGATGCACCCACTATACACAGCAAGGCAGTGATGGGGAAAGGTTAGCTGGGGAGCAGTACTGAAATTTAATAAGTGTCTTACAGAAACCATTTTCCTGCCTTTATATACATCAGTTTACAAATTGGAAATATGTAAAGTACCCACCTGAAGCTTACCAGCAGACAGGCAGGAGCCCAGAATTCAATATAAATTAAACTGTTGGCTATTAAACAGAAAAGTCAACTATGCTCAATTATAGAGTTTATTCAGACTAACTCGTACAATGCCCTGAAGCTTCTATACACAGATCAGAACTGCAAAACTAGACAGGTACAGAAGAACTTAAATCCATATTCTACTTACCTGGAAACTTCTAAACATTTCCATTCCTCCCAACTGATCAAACTCCTGTAATAGTATAATGAAGGAATATTTTCTATAAAGTTACATATAATTAAAAACAGCTTGAATGCATATTCTTACCACAAAACCTGAAGCCAAATGCCTTAATCTTATAAAGAAATCAAAATCTAAAGCAGATTTGTAGCAGCATCTTGAATGCTGATATTACAAATGGGAAGATCCTGAACGTTTCCCACTGTCAGGTTTAACAGCCATACCAATAATCCTAGGATTAGGTAGAATGCATGATCAGGTGGCACCACATACTGAAAACTAAAGCTTGTGGTTACATCTATTAACAATTCGTAAAGATTGCTCAAATAACTGAACTTGCAATTATGGCCATGTCAGCTAAAAAGGCCCAAGTTTTAATACACAATTACAACAGAATCTAAGTTTAGAAGAATATAGTTTAAAATTGTTACAAATTAAGTAAATATCTGATGAAAATCAAATTCAAAATACTGATCATTAATTTAAAAGATTTAGAACACTGAAAATGAAAGAAATGCAAACACTGAAAATCTGAAATCAAAACAGAGCACTAAATGGACTCAACAGGTTAGGCCGCATCTGTGGAGAGAGAAGTCGGACTAGTTGGAACAGGTGAAATTGAGAAAGAGGAAACAAGGTAGTTTTGAGTTGGAGAGGGTGGAGGAGATGGGGATGCAACAGAAGGTGGATGTCAAGACTGCCATAGTGATAGACTATTTCCAAAGCCCCAAGATTTAAAAAAAATAAAAAATTATTAGAGAGGAAAGGAAGCTGTAAAATTAAATACGTCAGAACTATTGCAGAGAAAGGAAACCAACAGGACAATGCTGGAAGTAATCTCTGTAGAGTGAGGAACAATTGAATTAGCATTTACAGCAGAGATGGCCAGTTTTATGCAGAGTAAACAAATTAGCCAAAACTGTTGACATCATTAAGAGTGCTCAGATGGAAGAAGTCTTGTTTAAGAATGCAGGAAGTTATTGACTCATTAGGTCAGACCAAGTGAGAAGGAAAATCTAACCAATGGGCAACAAGCAACTTAGGGTCACAGTGGACTAAATAAAGATGATTGCACAGCAACTTATTTTATCTTTACCATGGTGAGACCACCACATCATAAGTAGCAAAAGCAATACATTAGATTGGAATTTGTGCATGCAAATCCCTTCTGCACTCTAACAAATTAATGCTGTCTCTGGGTGGCAGGAAGGGAAGGAGTTGTCATGCAAACACAGGCAATGCAAATGTTGCTGGAGACAGAAGAACAAACCAGGGAATCACAAATGGAGTAGTCCCTCTGGGAAAGCTGAAAGGGGAACAGAGACAGTATATGGCAGTAGACATCTGCTGAAAGTGGTAGAAAATACAAAGAATGCACTGATAAATATGGAGGTTGATGAGGTTGAAAGAACCCCATCCTTGATCTGGCCAGAAGGATAGGTGTGGGAAAGAGGGATGCAGTTGAAGATTCTTAACACAATGGTAGACCAGAGCCATAACTAAGGAAGTAATAAAGACATCCACAGACCATATACCATAAGACACAGGAGCAGAATTAGACCATCTGGCCCATCGAGTCTGCTCCACCATTCAATCATGGCTGATTCTTTTTTTTAAAAACCTTCTCCTCAACCCCAGTTCCTGGCCTTCTTCCCGTAACCTTTGATGCTATGTCCAATCAAGAACCCATCAATCTCTGCCTTAAATACACCCAACGACCCGGCCTCCACAGCTGCATGTGGCAACAAATTCCACAAATTCACCACCCTTTGGCTAAAGAAATTCCTCTGCTTTTCTATTTTGAAAGGGCACCCCTCTATATTGAGGTTGTGCCCTCTTGTCCTAGAGTCTCCCGCCATGGGAAACATCCTTTCCACGTCTACTCTGTCTAGGCCTTTCAACATTTGAAAGGTTTCAATGAGATTCCACCTCATCCTTCTGAATTCCTGAGACATTATGTGAAAACTTTCATAATCAGGGAGATAAAAAGAAAGGAAATGGAAGGAATGGATCACAGAGGTGGACTATGGGAAGATGAGAGTGTAAACTGGCAACAAAAATTTGAAGTTTATAGAGTGCTACCAGACTTACACAAACCAAAAACGTGTAGTGGGATGCATTGATAAAACATTGATGGTAAATGTTGCTTTCGGACATTTCTATTCAAACCTTCACTTGTATGAATTTGCAGAAGTTGCATACACTAGTTATTTACCTCATACCCAAGTACAATGAAACCAAACACACTGCATTTCCACCAATTTTCATTTAGAAAAAATAAAATATTGAAACACAAACAGCAAAAAAAATGTACACACATGGCTATCTTGGATTGGTCCTGTACAGTGAAACAGGTAAAATTAGCAATTTCGTAGTTAGGGATCCTCTTGGAAAGAATGATCACAGTATGATTGAGTTTCTCATACAAATGGAAGCACAATAGTTCGATTAAAAACCAATATATTATGCCTAAACAAGGGAGACTACAGAGGGATGAGGTAGGAGTTGGATACGTAGACTGTGTTACGAATGTGCCACAACTCTGAGGGGCCGAAGGGTATAAAGTAGCCCCCTCCTTTTTGAGAATCGCAAGATCGCTATTAATTCGGGTCTGGGACCCAGGAAATGAGAGAGAGACATCCAGAATACACAAGGCTTGGAATGTGTCCTGGCCTCAGCAAGACGGAACCACTGATAACGGCCATTGTCTCTTGGAGATGGAATTGTGTATTGAGTACTGTACTATTCATTGAAGCCCTCAGGGAATGACCAAAGTGGGCTGGTTGAGGGATTGCATCATCCCAACCTGATTGACATCTGAGACCCCGAGAGTAAGGATAAAAGAGGGTCTGGGGAACAACCCCTTCAGACGCACCAGGAGAGACACTAGAAATCCCGTGACAGCGTTTGATAGCGACAGCCGGTGGGGGGCTCGCGTGCATCCTTTCCCTTTGCCTGGGATTGGGGCCTTACCACGGAAGAACGGCTTTAGCTAAAGGAGAGGTCACACCAACAGAATTCTCGAAGGATCGGAATCATAAAAGGAATTGGCAAGTTTCTAAAAATCTTTCTCTTGACTCCAACCAAAGGCTGCAGCCTGAATGAACTGAGTGACTTTTATATTTCCATCGGACAATACATTATCCCCTAGACAACGATAGAGCTATTTCTTATTGATTATTATTATACCCGCACTTTTAGATTTAGTATTGACGACGTAAATTATCTGTATGTTTGCATTGATATTATTTTTGTGTATTTTTACTAATAAATACTGTTAAAAATAGTACCATCAGACTTCAACGGACCTCTCTATCTTTGCTGGTAAGTGACCCAGTTACAGGGTTCGTAACAACTGGGAACACAGGCTATAGGATGGGATGGTTAAGGAACAGTGGAAGACTTCCAAAGAAATTTTTCACAGTACTCAACGAAAGTATATTCCAGTTAAAAGCAAGGACAGTAAGGATGGGGAGAGCCAGCGATGGAGAAATAAGGAAATAAAGGAAGGCATCAAACTAACAGCTGATGCATACAAAGTTTCCAAGCATAGTGGGAAACTGGAAGATTAGGAAAACTTTAAAAAGCACCCAAGAACCACTGAGCAATAAAAAAAAGGAAGGTAATTATGAAAATAAACTAGCACAAAATAGAAAAGCAGACAGTAAAAGGTTTTATAATTATAAAAGGCAGAAAAGGGTGGCCAAAGTGAATGCTGGTGCCTTGGAGGACAAGAGGAGGAAATTGATATTGGGCAATGAGGAAATGGCAAGGCTTTGAATGCCTATGTTGTATTGGTCTTCATAGTGTAGGACATGTCTAACATGACAAATGGAGATGTTATGGATACAGTGGGAGGTAAGAACCTCAATACAATAGCTATCACTAAAGAGGTAGTGCTAAGCAAACTTGTGGACCTAAAGATAGACAAGTTCCCTGGTCCTGATGGAATGCATCGCAGGGTACTGAAAGAAATGGCAGAGGTTATAGTTGAGGCTTTGGTGACAATTTACCAAAATTCTCTGGACTCTCCGCAGGTCCTGGCAGACTGGAAGAAACAAATGTCACACCACTGCTCAAAAAAAGGATATAGGCAAAACGCAGTTAACTATAGGCCAATTAGTTTAACAGTTCTAGTTGGGAAAATGCTTGATACTATCATTAAAAAAGAAATAGTAAGGCATCTGGAAAGAAATGGATCCATCATACAGATGCAGCATGGATTCAGCAAAGGCAGGTCCTGTTTGACAAACTTATTGAGTTCTTTGAGGATATAATGAGTGCAATGGATAGAGGTGAACAGCTGGACATTACCTACTTGGATTTCCAGAAGGCGTTCAATAAAGTGCCGCATGAAAGACTTGTCCATAAGATAAGGATGCATAGAGTTGCGGGTGATATATTAGTATCGATAGAGGATTGGTTAACTAATAGAAAGCAGAGAGTTGGAATACATGGGTGTTTCTCTGGTTGGCAATCAGTGGTGACTGGTGTGCCGCAGGGGTCGGTGCTGGGCCCACAACTGTTCACGATATACATTAACAACCTGTAAGAAGGGACCAAGTGTAGTGTATTCAAGTTTGCTGATGACACTAAATTGAGTGGAAAAGCCAATTGCACAAATATGGAGAGTCTGCAAAGAGATATAGATAGGTTAAGTGAGTGGGCAAGGGTCTGGCAGATGGAGTACAATGTTGGTAAATGCGAGGTCATCCACTTTTGAAGGAAAAGTGGAAGATCAGATTATTTAAATGGTAAAAGATTTCAGCATGCCGCTGTGCAGAAGGACTTGGGAGTGCTTGTGCATGAATCGCAAAAGGTTGGTTTGCAGGTGCAACAGGCTATCAAAAAGGCAAATGGATTGTTGGCCTTCTTTGCTTGAGGGATTGAATTTAAGAGCAAGGAGGTTATGCTGCAACTGTATAGGGTACTGCTGACGCCATATCTAGAGTACTGCATGCAGTTCTGGTCTCTTTACCCGAGGAAGGTTCTGGAGGCGGTTTACCAGGTTGATTCCAGGGATGAGGGGATTAGACTATGAGGAGAGATTGAGCTGCCTGGGACTGTACTCACTGAAATTCAGAAGGATGAGATGAACTCTTACAGAAACTTATAAAATTATGAAAGGGATAGATATGATAGGAGGAGGAAAGTTGTTACCACTGGTAGGTGAGACTAGAAGTAGGGGACATAGCCTCAAGATTCGGGGGAGTAAATTTAGGACGGAGATGGAGGAGGAAATGTTTTTCCCAGCAAGTGGTGAAGCTGTGGAATTTTCTGCCCAATGAAGCAGTGAAGGCTACCTCAGTAAATATATTTAAGACAAGATTGAACACATTTTTACATTGTAAGGGAATTAAGGATTATGGAGAAAAGGTAGATAAGTGGAGCTGAGACCATGGTCAGATCAGCCATGATCTTATTGAATAGCGGAACAGGCTCGGCCAGGCCAGATGGCCTGCACTTGCTTCTATTTCTTATGTACTGACATCTTCAGATATTTTGAATAAACAAAGCCAATGCTGCATGTTATTCAACAAAATCCCAAGTGTATCATCCCAAACAACAGTAGATAAACCTCAGCAGATAGGATGAAGGTGACAAATTGATTTCAACTCTGTTACAAACAAACAAAGCCCCGCATTAACAATGATGTCAAATTTGTTATGTGGGTATGAATGTGCCTCCCATTATGAAGTACATTCTTTCAAATACAAAAGGAGCAACTTTTACCTGATTAATATTAAGCATGTACTCAGCATAGAAGAGATCATTCTTACTGATGATCCAAATATTGACCCACACCCCATTAAATACAATTTCAATGGATGCAGCAGTCAGTGCAAGGTGCCAAAAAGTCAATCCATTGTAATTTCTCTAACTATGGGTTTGGGATAAGATCATCTCTTCCATGCAATGTAATACAATTAATTAATTTACATAACTTCAAATTAAGTGTGGTATTACTAGAAAAGATATTTGTTACTGTAAATGATGTTCAAAAGTTTGACATACCAACTTTTGGATTTAAATCATACACAGGACAGAACCTGGGATTAGAAAAAAGTCAACTAATGGTTGAGGTCACCATGGTTAGTAGTTTACAACACTATCTTGGAGTCATAAAGGTTAATAAAAACTACAATTAAATTTTCCTTAGAATGACAATTAGAGCAGGTCATCAAATACTGAACCAATCAGATTAACTATTCTTTCAGCTGAATCTCACTTCCCAGCTCTTAAAGATAACACAAGGCTGGGATGAAAAACTATTAAAATGTAAAATGTAGCTGCTGTCTCCAGATCTGATGTAGAATTTCAAATCCACCAATATTCAGGTTATTTGAGTTCTAAGGAAGGGTCTCAACCCAAAATGTCAACTGTTTATTCATTTTCACAGATGCTGACTAATCTGCTGAGTTCCTCTGGCATTGTGTATGTGTAACAAATTCTCGATTCCTTTCTTACCATACCATTACTTTAAGTTTGTGTCCATAGATAAAACTTTAAGTCTACAGTAAATGAACCGGTATAATTCAGTACAGTCCATTAAAAACCAAAGTAAAGCTGAACATCCACAAATGGCACTGTTATCTTTTAAAAGAGTGCCCGACAGATCTGTGGACACAGCATATAATAATCTCAGCAAATGCACTTCAGCAACTAAACCATGTAAATGTAGCTTCAATTTTAAAGTCACGTACTGATCAATCTGTATGGCCTGAGTGCTTGCGCAGCTCAGGACAACATCAGCTTCATATTTGTTGACAGTCGATCCTAATAACTCAACTTCAGATACACTAATGCCATACAAGTACATCAAACAAATTGCACCACTTGTGCTTAGCTATACAGCCTCAAGATTTTAATTGGCCAAGGAACCAGGACTCCGCCCCATGGAGGTGATCGTGCTCCTCCAAAGATACATAGCTCCAAAGATCACATCACAAAGTGACTGCAGAAATAGTTGCTAAACGTTGCCAAGATTGGCAATTTAAACATTACACCACATTTGGTACAAGATGAGAACTTCTTGGATCTTCTAATTTATAATATTCTATTGATAACTCAGAAAAATAAGCTGAAAAACATGTTCAAAGTTAGTGACTTAAAAAGCACAGAAAACAAGGTAATAATTCACAATTTCAGCTGATTACTGGGTCTCAAAAATATCCACAATGCCACAGCTGAAATTAATATAATTTCAGATCATCTCCCCTTGAGTGTTTAAAGAATCTTTTATTTAAAATTGATCACTCATTTGGTGGTAACTATAATGTTGACTTTACTTAATTTACTGATGGCTTTTAATTCCAGATGACCAAAACCAGAAAGTCAAATCACATGCAGATCAAAGTTATCTTTCATGTCCCTCTTCTCATTGCCAAGAGCAGCTGAATTCAATTTAAGTGAGTAGTTTTTCTCCATATTTTCACCTTACATTCTTCTACAGGTGATTTTCAGAACAACAGAATACTTTGATTTAGTATTGCATAACAAATGCAAAAATAAACCTTTCAAGTAAATAGAAAATATCTAAACAAGTTCATGTTTAATTGTCAATCAACCATACATGAATACCAATAAAAATAGGCAAACAGAAGTGTTACTCCAGGACTAAGGTGCAAAACACAGTTCCAACACTCACACGTAGCATAAGGCATATCTCTCACATATAAGATAGCAAACACATAAGAAATCAGTAAAATACAGTCACACAGAAAAAAAAAGTCTAAGACCGAGTCCATGAATATTGCAGCAATCTGCAGTCAAACACAGTACAGCTTGTATTCTGCCAAACAAACACTAGGCAGGCAGCACTGACTTTTACCACATCGCCTCCGGGAGTGCGTACCTGACTCTGGCACCTCTCTCCTGGACAGCCCTAAACAGGTGACACTGCAGCTTGAGGCCTCGTCCTCACTACGACCCCAAGGTCATGCAGCTCCCCCACCATTCGCCAATAAATCAGTTAATCAGACTTGCAGCACAATGTTCAACAGGGTGCTGCGATCACAAGAAAAATGACTGATACGATCACTCGTTGCATGACTGCACACGGCCTTCGCACACTGACTCTAATGACTCTCTGACACAGACAGCAGCACAATCTGCACCAAGTGCAGCTCCTTCAGTTTCTTCACCGACGAGCAACTCACTGATAGAGTAACCCTGCAGTACTTTAACTACATAATGTCCAGCAGGGTCTTGCAATTGTAAAAAATACATTTATAAAAAGCAGTAAAACCAACCATTGGTTGACCACATAGAAGCCACTGCGATCAAATGTACTGCCATCTTACCGGTCATTAGCCCATAACATAATCCAGTATGAGACCATCATCTTCATCATTGTCTGTAAAACAGTTTCAACTTTTCCAAACAGTATGGAGAAGTAAAACATTCACGTTTACATTATAAACAAGAAATTCTGCAGATGCTGGAAATCCAAAACAACACCGGAAAGCTGGAGGAACTCAATAGGTCGGGCAGCATCTATGGAAATGAATAAACAGTCCACGTTTCAGGCCAAGCCCCTTTTTCAGGACGGAAAGGGAGAAGATGCCAGAATAGAAAAGGTGGGGAGAGATGGAGGATTAGTTAGAAGGTGACAGATGAAGCCAAGTGGGTAGGAAAAGTGAAATGCTGGAGAGGAAGGAATCTGACAGGAGAGGAGAGTGGACCATAGGATAAAGGGAAGGAGGTGGGGACCCCAGGAAGGTGATCAGCAGGGGCAAGAATGGGGAATAGAAGAAGAGGGGAGAGAAGGGAAAAAGTTTTTTTTTTGTTTGTTTTTTTTTTTGTTTTTTTTTTTACTTTTTACAACCAGGAGAAATTGGTAACCTCCAACCGAATGGCATTAACATCGACTTCTCCTTCCAGCAAAAATGTTATCAAGCATCTGCTGCCCATGATGTGAAGGTAAGGAATTTCAGGATTCTAACCCAATAGGGAAGGAACAATGAAACCCATTCAAGAAAGACACAAGATTATAAGGATGCTGGTAGCTATGGTACTGGTTGTCATGGTGTTGTGTTCAAAGATGCCTTCAAAATAATTCCAGTTGAAAAACTGAGTAAATTTTTATCAATGATGGAAGGAATAGTTGTTAACCTTAGCAAATGGGTAACAATCAACCATTAAGCTATTTCATATGCTGTTGGAGTTATAAACATCAAATAAGCGGAGAGTTTCTTTATGTCATCTGCAATATCCAAATTGCTTTATTGGAGCCTCTGCTCTGGTCCTGATTACGTCTTTTCTCTAAATTCTGTACTGCATAAAAGTCTTGGGCAGCCTAGCTACATATACGTAGCTACATATATGGGAGAGCGATCTAAGAATTTCATACAGTACTGCATTTGAGACAAGTTTAACAATATCTTATTGAATCAATGAGCACTACAGCACAGAAACAGGTTCTTCGACCCATTTGTGCCAAACTGTTATACTGTCTAATCCCACTGAGCCACATCCGGACCATTACCCTCCAAACCTTTCCTATCCATGTAACTTACCCAAACTTCTCTTAAATATTGAAATCAAACACTCACACCATCCTCTGAATGAAGTTCCCCCTCATATTTCCCTTAAATATTTCACCTTTCATTCTTAACCTATGACTTCTAGCTACAGTTTCACCTAACCTCAGTGAGAAAACCTGCTTGCATTAACCTTATCTATACCCCTCGTAATTCATCAGGTCCTGATGAAAGGTGCCCCCCCCCCCCCCAAAACATTGACCTTACTCTTTTAATGAAGAGTCTTGACCCAAAACGTTGACTGTACTCTTTCCCACAAATGCTGCCTGGCCTGCTGCATTTCTCTAGAACTGTGTCTTGCCCCCTTCTCCAGCCCTTTATCTCTTTCACCAATCAACTTCCCAGCTCTTTACTTCACCCCTCTCCCTCTCCTGGTTTCACCCATCAACTAACACCTTGTACTTCTTCCTCCCCTTTTCACCCTCCTGGTTTCACCCATCACCTACCACTTTGTGCTTTCTTCTCCCTATCCCCACTTTCTTAGTCTGACTTTTCCTCTTTCCAGTCCTGATGATGGGTCTCAGCCTGAAACATCGACTGTACTCTTTTCCATAATACTGATTTGGCCCTGGAGTGTCATACTCACAGACACTGGGCCTCCAACTTTAGTCCTTAGCCCAGATTTAGTCCCAGACACAGTACTGGCCTACTGAGTTCCTCCAGCATTTTGTGTTTGTTGCTCTAGAAACAAGACTACTTCCTACTGTAGAAAACGTAAATTCAAATGAACCCAAAAGGAATTAGAATCACTGTCACAGAATCCATACAGTTCATCCACGTTTTTGCAAATGTCCAGTCTAAATGCCACACTTAACTGTCATATATATTTTAATATGGCACAAAATGAAAACAGATAGCCCAAGTATGACCTAAACAAGCCAGAAGAGAATAGATCCTGCAAAACTATCTTAAGCATTTGGAGCCAAAAGTGGGAACACCTTCTGATGAAATGTACAGTCTCGCACTGAATGTACTTTTCTCCATCTCAAGTTGTGTGGTACTGAACCGAATAAGATAGAATCAGAATAAATCAAAAGGCAATTTTGAGCAAACCCTTAAGGTAACAGCAATGTACTCCTCCAGAATAGCATGATACAAAGCATTACCATTAAGACAGAGAACCAGCTCTGGATTCAGGAGAGTTACAAGGAACATTAATAAACATGCAAAAATAAGATTCTGAACTGGTGGAAATACAATTCAGGCCCACATGGATACTAATATCAGTATTTTGATTGTAGACAAAGCTCGTTTATGTAGAATAATCTGGTCAATATTATGTAGTGCTGCCAATTAAAAAGTTAACCACAGGAAGCTCCATGACCATTTTCATATTTGGTCCCTTACAGTCAAGATGGTGCCAAGCTATGAGGTCCGTTGAGGTTAATAGGGATGGTTTTGGGGACAGAGGTAGAACTTAGGGGTCTAATTAGGGTATAGATACTGGGACGAGGGGAGTTAGAGATCAAAGGCAGGAACTGGTGGTCACAATCCAGATCAAAGCACTCTGCACTGAAAGAACAGTGATGCCTGGGGGGAGGGTCAGGATGGCAACTGCTGAGGATGAAGACCAATGATTCCTATGCTCAAGACTATTGTCGGCAAGCAACGAGGATCACAGTTGGCGACTCCTGAAGGTTTGCAAGTCTCAGGGTTGGAGGTCCATGCAAGCAGAAAGCACAAGGGTTAGTGAAACCCCAAGTTGGTGAGATCAAGGGTCAGAAGTCTGTGCAAATCTGAAGGTCAAGGCCCAAGGATATAAGCCTTGAGACAGAGATTCCGGAGGATGGAGGTCCTACGTCTACAAGTCTGGGCTAAGGACTGATGTTGGAGGCCCAATCTCTGTGAGTATGACACTCCGAGGCCAAGAGGTCAGAGCCCAGAGGCAGCGTGTCCTGGGCTTGGAGGGCTGTCAACTTGTCCAAGTGGGTGAAAGGTTGAGAAAGTGGCTTTTTTCTGTTGCTGCTTGTGTTGCTCTGCTGAACAATGTGGGAACGCTATGTTTGGACTAGAAGTTTATTGGGACATTATATCAGAATTGTTATCACAACAAGGAAGATAGCCATGACAGGAACAAAGAAAACATCAAAAGATATTGACTTACTTATTTCTTTCGCCACTTCATCCAATTTTTCTTCATTTCTGCTGATCAGGACAATGCTCATACCACGCTTGGCAAGCTGGGTTATAGAGACCAAAATTTAAAGAATAGTATATTAGAACTACTTTAGTTAAAAAAAATTCATTTTATACTGTTCATTTTTCAAAATATTTTTGGATACTAAATGCTATAAAAGGCATTTAGTGCAATGAAATGCCTTGGACAAAGACAAAACAACTGATTAAGGAGAAGATATTGACAACAACTGTGCAAAAATGACAAATGAAAATGAGCTAAGATGCAGCTTATTTTCTAACATACCTCCCTTGCGTAAGCCTTTCCAATTCCATCAGTTGCTCCTGTAACAACTTAAAAAGAAAAAAAGTCAAGTTAATGTTTTGTCACATTTAATTGGTTTTAGATGCACATACAAAATCAAAGATAGTGATTTTAACTATTGATAAAATAGTTTTCCTCCTCAGTTTGCAAAAAAAAAAATGATGTTTGCTTTTTAAACCTTACAATCAATTCTAGAAAGTGTTCCTGGATAAAGTCAAATAAATCACAATGGCTTCAGTAAATGCCTGCATGTATACCATGTGTAGTGACAAAACTATTTTTGAAAGCAACTTCTTGTAGATGTTGGGTGAAGTTCAGGGCAGGACTTATTGCAGTCTTTTTAAAGGAGCCACCATGGACATGATGAGATGAATTGTCTCCTGTTCTATAAGGTTTCAATCCAGATATTGCATGTATATCTTAAAATTAAACTTCACAAATTAACCAACTGGTTAAACAATTCAAACGCAGAACGTCCTAATTCAATACTTCTCTAATCTGCACAGATTTAAATACCAAGAGCATATGCATATACATGTGACACTCAAGCATCATTCAAGTCTGTCAAACAGAGTATTTTCTAACACTGCAATCATCAGGGAGTGGCTAAGTAAAACAACAGACGTACGAGGAAGAATAGATTTTCTGTGTTAGGGTAAGTCATCTAAAGGGGAAATCATATGGTGCATCAACAACCTCCACAGGCCAATTGTGGCTGCCAGTACAAACAATATCAAGCTGTGAAAATAATCTCAGTAGATCTGTTAATTTATTATTAATTCCAAAGAAGTCTGCAGGTTTTTGGAAGGGCCAAAGCGGTCGCAATGAGAAAGAAAAATTGGTTGTAGTTGAACAAAAAGGTGAAGTAGCCAAATTTTGGCAAAAAGTAAATTGGTCAACTTTATCCAGTCTTGCCTAACCACTACAAACACCCCTACAGCCTAAACCATATTGAAACTAATTTCTTTCTAAGCAGTCCAATGGTTTGTAGTCAACGGCTGCTGGACACTGGCTTGATAATCTTGCAGATAATGTGGAAAAGTGAGTAAATGTAGCTTTTGTTAGTGTCAGCCACATCCATAACACAAAATGAGCATAATAAGTTAATCATTGCCTGAACTGAACAGGTCTGTACTGCAAAGGCAACTCTGAACATGACGCAGTGCTTGCCTTTTAAAAATACAACTTGAAATTAGCATAATTCTCTATATTAAAAATAAAATGCTCTCTCCAATTCAGGATAAACTGAAGACTGGCATATCACCAACTTAATCTATTTTAAACTTCCAGGATTAGCCATAAATTCAAAGACACTATCAAAAATATATGTATGAATAGAATATTCATCTCTATAACCACCTAGACAAACATTCTTAAATCTGAAACAAAACACTTTCGTATAAATACACAACCTAAAAGCTTTGTGTACCAAAGGGATATTTTTAGTTATTAAATTATTTTTGACATCACCCAAATTGTGACCTTTATCTGAAAGGCTGTGTGCAAGATAATTTTCATTGATTAATGGCCAATATCACTGCAATCGTGACAGCTGCACCTCACACAAGTGCAAAGGACTGACTAGTGAGGACTGCAGGAGCATCTCTCCTGGGGATCTATTACAACGGAAGAAAAAAATGCTATTTCAATCCCCTCCTTTCTATAAATAGAGGTCTGTGATTAATCCCTTTGAACAAGGCACAAGGCTTTTTGTGCTGCATTTAGAAACCACTGAAGACCTTGGCATATATAACGCAACCAAGGCACGAGTGGATACATAATGAAGTGACAACACCACTCTACATCCAAGAATCTCAAAAGTTAATTATTTACACTTATGTTTTAGAAAATTAAGAATGCATCACTGCTTGCTTTCTCGCCAACCTCAGAATAATCACAAAGGCAAGTCACCAACAATAAAACAGCCACAGTAAGCAGTTGCGCCGATTGAAACAGTGCATTAATGCTCAGGATCTGCAAGGCTCTTGTTTCATTCACCAAGTTAAACTGGCATCTCATCAAAATGCTGTACTTCACTGAGGTAAAAAAAACTCTGCTTCCGTCACATTCATAGGAATTGATGTCTTGCCATCTTGACGGAGATGAATATTTTACAAGCTAAAAATGGCACACAAGCGTCTAAAAATAGCTTTCACTGCAGACCTGTCAGATAGGGATGCAAGCTATACCAGATTTTCCTCCACTGAAAAGTTTTTTTAAGCCAACCTATGTATAAAAAAATATGAAAACTTAGCAAATACTTCCCAATATTTTCAATGCTCAAGTGAATGATAAACTGTAATATTTTATTGTCAAGTTCAAAAATTCCTAGCACTGCTCGGATCCAAAATAAGGGTATACAATTTTCTGAATAATTAAATAAAGGTCACATTTATTTTAAGTTCAACAACGTGTTTTTAAATAATGGTCATTTTCTTCTGTGCACTTGACCTAGTTGCTTTTGTAACCTATGCTGTGGCTGGGTACCTCAGGGAACTACTGTGACTTCTGTTTTCTCAGCAAGTCTTCTCAAATTATAACACTGGCAATATAAATTGCTGAAAAAGCCCAGAATCAGAATTATTATCACTGGCATGAGTTGTGAAATTTGTTGTTCTGCAGCAAAAGCACAATGGAAGTTACAAAAATAGTGCAGAAAAGGAATAACAATTCATGGACTATTCAGAAATATGTTGGTCATGAGGAAGAAGCTGTTCGTAAAACACTACATGTGGGTCTGCAGGCTTCTCTGCCTCCTCTGATGATAGTAATAAGAGGGCATGTCCTGGATGCTGAGGGTCCTTAATGATGAATGCCACCTTCTTGAGGCCCTGCCTCTCAAAGATGTCATCTGATGGGAAAGGTGTGTTCATGATGGAACTGGCCAAGTCTCCAACTTTCTGCAGCCTCTGTGATCCTGCACATTGAAACCTCCACACCAGGTAGTGATCCAACCAACCAGAATGCTCTCCAGCGTAGATATGTAGAAAAAAAAATAAAAAACACAAAATGCTGGCAGAACTCAGCAGGCCAGACAGCATCTATGGGAGGAGGTAATAACGACGTTTCGGGCCGAAACCCTTCATCACCCTCCTGATGAAGGGTTTTAGCCCGAAACGTCGTTATTACCTCCTCCCATAGATGCTGTCTGGCCTGCTGAGTTCTGCCAGCATTTTGTGTTTTTTATTTATTTCCAGCATCTGCAGATTCACTCATGTTGCCTTAGATATGTAGAAACTTGGTTTTTGGTCACATACCAAATTCCTCAAACTCCTAATGCAGTAGAGTTGTTGGGATGCCCTCTTTGTGGTTGCACTGGTTAAGCCCAAGACTGATCCTCCAAGATGTTGACTCCCAGAAACTTGAAGCTGCTCACCCTTTCCACCAACGACCCCTCACAGGTGTATCTTCTCCTGACTTCCCATTCCTGAAGTCCACATTCAATTCCTTGTCCTTGCTGATGTTGAGTGCAAGGTAGTTCTTATGACACAGTATCCCACTCCTGTACACCACCTGATCATTATCTGATAACTTCCAAGTGGTGTCATTTGGTATTTGATGGTATTTGGACTGTGCCTAGCCATACAGTGATGAGAGTAGAGAGAGAGTAGTCTTCAGACAATTGTGAATGAAAACAATATTATTTGAAATATATCACCAGATTAAGTAATAAGCAATAAACTTCTAGCTTTTGAACATATCTACATGTCTACTTGCAGATATTTTCACGTAAGCAGTTTTAGGCTGTACAAATTTTACAACTTCAAAAAATAATAAGTGAATGAAAGTGCCCATTCAAGTATTTTCCAGGTAGTTTCCCTCCACTATCTTGAGGCAGGTACAATTACAATGTCCAAAAGACATTTGGACAGGTACATGGGTAGGAAAGGTCTGGAGAGACATGGGACAAATGCAGGTAAATGGAACTAGCTCAGTTAGGCAACTTGGTCAGCTTGGACAAGTTGGGCTGTTTTTCACACTGTATAGTTCTAACTCTAATTTAGACTGATTGTTAAAAATGGGATCACTAACCTAAATTGAGGTTTAAATACTTCAGCTTCTAGAAACCAAACAAAGTTAACACTAATTATTGAAGTTGTACAGGTGTTCCCTACTTTACGAACGTTTGCTTTATGCCACTACGCTTTTACAAAAGACCTACATTAGTAACCTGTTTTCACATTACAAAGAGGATTCGCTTTTACGAAAATTTTTCCCATATAAATTAATGGTTCTTCACTTTACGCCATTTCGACTTAAGAAATGTTTCATAGGACTGCTCTACCTTTGTGGGGGGGGGGGGGGGGGGGGGAACACCAGTACTGCTAATTACATCTAACTGATAAGAGGACAGACTAGATTCCCTCTAACAGAGATATTGTTAGACCCTGAAAATCTTAATTTAGGAATTAGTGGCAAAATGAGTAGAAAAATAGTTATGCACTAAAGAATCAAAGGATCACCATAGGATTGATCAAAAGAAAAACAAATGGAGAAGAATTTTCTGGCCATGAATTTTCATTCCTGATTGTATATAACACAGAGTGAAAGGAAATACGAGGAAATTCATAAAAAAACAGAGCAGGATGTAGAAGTTAATTAAATAAGCAAAATGCAGAAACAAGGTCAAGGAAAATATGGGTGAAAACAAGGAAAAACAAGGAAAAACGTTAAATTGGGAAAATAAGGAGCTCTATCTGAATGCTTGCAGCTTTCACAATTTGTACAAATTAGTGTAGTAATACGTTGAAATTAATAACATGATTGAGAAAGCTCAGCATGGAGTCATGAAGGGAAAATTGAGTTAAATTAACATTGAGTCTGCTGAGGGTATGACTAGTTAAGTAAAAAAGGAGGAACCAGTCGGTTGCATTTACTTGCATTTTAGAAAGCTTTCAAGGTCTTACAAAGGACATTGTTCAACACAGAGCATGCAGAATTAGGGGTGACATATTGACATGGCCATCAGAATAGAAAGCATTTAGTGAGTATGAACTAATATTTCTCAGGTTGACAAGAGGGTACCACAGGGATCAATGCTTGTGCCCCAGCTATTCATCTATATCAATAATTCAGCAAAATGTCATAAGGGAATAAATGTCATATTTCCAAGTTGTTGATAATACTAAATCAGCTGAGAAGAGTACGGATGGTGTAAAAAAAAACTTTAAGTAGATAGTTAAATTGAAAGAGGAAATAGAACAAAATACAATTTTGTCTTAAAAAGAGAAATTGGTTCAGGTTGATATTTAAAGGGATTAGAAGAATATCCCAAGCTGTATTAGCATCACTCAAACCACTACTCTACCATCGATGGATCTTGCATACAAAGGAAATTAAAGAAATTGGGGATAACACAGGAAGGGAGCCCCTAAAGTGTACAAGATCTATAGAGAACACAATCTGACTGGTTCTCAACTCTCCGTTGGAGAACCGGCGCAACAACAAAATATTTGTCAGACTGCTGTTTATTGATTACAGAATCAGGTTTAGTACCACCAGCATATGGCATGAAATTTGTTAACTTTACTGCAGCAGTGCTATGAAATACATGTTAATAAATAAATACATTCATGCACACACACACACACACACACACACACAAATAGTTACATTAAAATAAGTAGTACAATAAAAAGCAGAAATAATCAAGCAATGAGGTCTTTTTTTGGGGTTCAATGTCCATTTAGAAATTGGATGGGAAGAAGCTGTTCCTGAATTGCTGAGTGTATGCCTTCAAGCTTCTGTACCTACTTCCTGACGGTAACAGTGAGACGAGGGCATGTCCTGGGTGGTGGGGATCCTTAATGATGAACACCACCTTCTTAAGACACTGCTCCTTGAAGACGTCTTGGATACTACAGAGGCTAGTACCCATGATGGAGCTGACTAATTTTACAAGTTTTAACAACTTAGTTTGATCTTGAGGAGTAGCACCCCCATACCACATGATGATGCAGCAAGTCAGAAGGCTCTCTTCGATACATTTGTAGAAGTTTGAGCATTTTTGTTGACAAACCAAATCCCCTCAAGCTCCTAATGAAATATAGCCGCTGTCTTACCTTCTTTATAACTGCACTGATATGTTGGCTAGATCCTCAGAGATATTGACACCTAGGAACTGAAACTGCTCACTCTCTTCACTTCTGATCTCTCTATGAGGATCGGTTTGCGCTTCCTTGTCTTACCCTTTCTGAAGTCCACAATCAGCTCTTTGGTCTTGCTGACAGTGAGTGCAAGGTTGTCGCTGTGACAACACTCAACTAACTGGTCCACCCTTTCGTCACCATCTGAAATTCTGCCAACAATGGTTGTATCATCAGCAAATTTATACATGGCATTTGAGCTATACATAGCCACACATTGTCCCTTCAATATTTACCACCTGAGCTCTGTACCTCCCTCGGCAATGGGATTCTCAGCTTTCTTATTGGGAGACTTCAGTCAGTGCAGATTAGTGATAACAATTCCTCCTCACTAACAATCAACACAGGTACACCTCAAGAATGCATGCCGAGCCAACCACTCACGATTGCAGTTAAGCACAACTCAAATACCATTTATGTATTCAGAGATTACACCACTGCTGTTGGTAAAATCGCACACTACGATGACACCCACATGAGAGAGAGATATGTTAGTTGACTGAGTTGTGTTGCAGCAAACACATTGTGCTCAACATCAGCATGACCAAGAAATTGTTTGTGGACTTCAGGAAGCAGAAATCAGGAGGACATACTCTCATGGAATGTTCAGCAGTCTGAAGGGTGAGCAGCTTCATATTACTCAGCATGAACACATGACCATTAGACAAAGGAGCAAAATTAGGTCATTCGGCCCATCAAGTCTATTCTGCCATTTTTCAGGACTGATTTATTTTCCCTCTCAATCACATTTCCCTGCTTTCTCCCCAAAACTTTTGTCACCCTTACTAATCAAGAATCTCAATGGATTGCATAGATTCACCACCTTCTAGCTAAAGAAATTCTTGTACATCTGTTCTAAAGGGACACCCTAATCTGAGGCTGCACCTCCTGTACTTAATAAAGTGGCCATTGTGTTTCTGTTCAGTCCTAGACTCTTCCAATAATAGAAACATCCTCTCCATGTACACTATCTAGGCCTTTTAATATTCAATAGGCTTCAATTAGATCCTCCCCCACCCTATTCTTCTGAAATAGCAAATACACGCCTAGAACCATCAAATCCTCCTCATATGTTAATTATTAGAGGACGTGTCCTGGGTCCAACACATTGATACAGTCATGAAGAAAGCACACAGTGGCTCTTCTTCATTAGAAATCTGAGGTGATTTGGTATGCCACCAAACACTTTTGTAAAATTCCATGAGATGTATGGTGACAAACACTCGGACTGGTCATATCACAGCCTGATATGAAACCTCATATGCACAGAAGCACAAGCAGCTGCAGAGAATTCAGCCAACTCCATCACAAGCACTTCCCTCCCTGCCATTGAGAACATTTTCACAATATGGTGCCTCAGTAAGACAGCATTCAATTAAAGACCCTCACCATCTGGGATGTGCACTCTTCTCATTAATACTATCAGGGAGGCCCTGTTCTTGTTACTATCATCAGACAGGTACATGAGCCTGTAGAGCTGAACTAGGCGATTCAGAAACAGCATCTTCGCCTCTGCCATCAGGGAGGGTGCTGTTCCATTAACACTACCTTATTCTTTTGAGCACTATTTAACTTGTAATTTATCATAATTTTGTCTTTCCACTATAATGCTGTCAGAAAACAACACATTCCACACCATAAAACAGTGATAATAAATCTGAATCTGAATCATAATCTTGATGAATGGTAGAACTGCTTCAAAGAATAAGAGCCCAAATTTATGTAAATAATGCAAGTAAATCTGACCAAAGGTGGCAATTCATACAGGTGGGTGTTCCCTGACCAACTGTAAGGAGAGATGAACGGTGTTCAAAATCATGACCTGATATCATAAATGACGAGAAAAATCAGCAATCAGCAGAAAAATGGAAAATTTGTTATGTTATAATGATCTCAACTATATATCTGGCAAGGGGAAGAGTGAGGGAATATGAGAATTGAAGCATATTCAAAAATAACGAGAAAAAGATAGTTATTAGGAATGGAGTACAAAGTTCAAAGTAACATTTATTATCAGAGTACATACAAGCACCCACATACAACCCTGAGATCTTCTTTCTGCAGGCATACTGAAGCAAATCTTTGGAACAGTAACTGTAAACAGGATCAATGGACAACAAACTGTGCAAATGCAAATATAAATAGTAATAAATAACAAGCATTAACTAGTAGTACAATAAAAGTGTCTTTAAATTAGTATAGTTATCCCCTTTTGTTCAAGAGCTTGATGGTTGAGGGGTAGTAACTGTTCTTGAACCTGGTGGTGTGAACCCTGAGGTACTAGTAGTCTTAATTTAAATCTTTAAAAGCAAGCAAGAGTTCCGATGACGCCATGATTCAGTATTGACCTGCCTCGCATTCTCCCCCACGAAACTTGAGGAATAATAGCTGTTAAGTTACTTTTGTCCATTTATGAAAGGCATTTTTGCTAAGTAAAGAGTAGAGGAACACGAGTATGGCATCTCAGACTTCAAAACACACTGGAAAACAAGAAATACAAAGGAAAAGCAAAGACAAAAAGATACAACTAGCGTCAGAACAGGCCTGAGCTAGCAAAGACGAGGAGGAGAAAGATATGGCTGTGATACTACGCGAGTTGAAAGAGCTGAGAAGAGAAAAGAAAATCAAGAGTCATTTTCAGATACCAAGGCGTCCCTATCTAGACTGGAGACCTCGGTGACAGACCTGAGGAATGACTGGACCTGCTTGAGCAGAAATCTCCCGAGTCTGAGTCCAGAATTAGTGCTAACACGGACGCACAGTTCCGGCATGAGAAAGCACCTGTTGAAGTGAGAAGCCACTCTTACCACAGCTTGCAATGATCTCCAGAACCACTTACAAAGAAATAACTTAGGAATTTATCAGATACCTGAGGGTAATGAGAAAGGAGACATGGTGGGGTTTGTCAAACAGTTAATTAAAACAATGCTTCGGTTGCCAGAGGACTTAAATATACACATTGAGAGAGCCCACTGATCTCTGATCACAGAGCCGGCACCCTCTGTACCACCGCGCTCCGTCATTGTGCGTTTCTTGAATTATACAGTAAAAGAGGCAGTACTGCGACAAGCATGGGTTCAAAAACAAGTTACGTTTCAAGGCAGAGTCATCTCTTTTGATTAGGACTACTCTCCTGAGGTCCAGAAAAGAGCAAAAGTCTGCACCATGATCAAACAGCTAAAGGAGAAAGGTGTGCAAGCACGTTGTTGCTTCCCAGCGCAGCTGAGAATAAACTTAGATACTGGAGTGAAGACCTTCCCTTCCTTGATTGAAGCTTTACCTACACTAAACAACCTGGGCATCTCCATGCCGGTGAGTGGGATAGAGAAGCTGGAGCAACACATCAGCAAAGTATGGCAGTGCAGCGGAGGGGGTGAGGAGGAGGGAGCGCTGCGCTGTCAGAGGCAGACATAAGAGCTCTCTTGACATAAGAGGACAATTACATTTTTCCTTTTAAAGAAGGAGGTAGTATGAATGGTGTCTTCTTTGGACTGATTAATAATTTCTGGGTGTGAGTAATATTTAAGTATCTTCGCCAATATGTACAGCTATTTACCAGCGTAACTGACATATTTTGATATACAATGCAGTTTCGTGGGGGGGGGGGGCAGGAAGGCGAGTTAAATTTTGTTAAGCAGACAGAAGAAAAGGAATTGCCAAGGAAGGGTTTGTAGCTACAACAGCACTGTGTGCATGTTCCCCAGAGAGAAGCAGGTGTCATTACTCTCTGCCTAATTATCATCAGGGGGTGGTCTTGATAAGAGAAAAAGCAGTCATAAGAATTAGTTTTATCAGGAATTTTAAAAGACCAACTGGGTTTCTGGAAGTCTTGTTTTGTTTTGTGGGTTATATTCTTTTGTAACTAGTTCTCTAGGTATTGGCAGGTCATCACAAGGTTTTCAGTTATTATACTATAAAAATGCCGGGTTTGGTTGAGGGTGGGAGGGGGTTGGTGATGTAGTAAGAGATATTGTACCATGGCTACTTTGAACATAATTAGTTATAATATTAATGGAATCAATCACCCCATTAAAAGGAAAAAAATATTGGCTCAGTTGGAAAAACTTAATTGCTCTATAGCTCTATTACAAGCAACATATTTAGGAGACATGGAACACAAAAAAATTTAAAAAGAGAATGGGTAGATCAAGTCTATTATTCATATTCTCCTAATAGTAGAAAAAGAGGAGTTGCAATATTAATTAATAGATCAGTGTATTTCCTGGTGGAAAAAGAGGTTAAAGACAAGCAGGGTAGATATTTGTTAGCTTTGGGTTTGATGGGAGAAGCAGAGTTTACTATCATGAGCATCTGTGCACCGAATGAAGATAACCCAAACTTTTTCAAAGAAATAGCTTTATTACTTGTCAGGGAAGCTAGAGATACTGTTATAGTTGGAGGAGACTTTAATTGTATTCTTAATAGGAGTTCAGATAATTACCTGGGAATGGGGAACCCCTGAGCAAGAAATCTAAAGCAGTAAAAATTATGCTGGATGAGCTTGGGCTAGTTGATGGCTGGAGAGCATCGAATCCAGGTGCCAGGGATTTTAGTCATATATTAAGAGCCCATGAATCATATTCAAGAATTGACCTTATTTGCATCCCACGGAAGAATCTCCATCAGGTGAAGGAATGTTTTTTGAACCCATTACAGGCAGTCCCCAGGTTACGTACAAGTTCCATTACTGAGTCCGTCTTTAAGTTGGATTTGTACGGAAGTCGGAACAAATACATCCGGTATTATTTAGCGTCAGTTAGTCAAACGTTTGTCTTAGTCTATAGTATATATTTTACCTTTCTATGCATATAAAACACTTAAGAAACGTATGTATCCCAATAATTAAACCACTGCGTTGCTTAGTAATAATAGTAGCTTTCATTGGGGCACGGCCTTTCACATGCTCCATTATTCTCACTTTATCCTTTAAAATTGTTCCGATCATTGACCGACTGTAGCCTAAAGCTTTTCCAATGACCGACGGCGTTTCACCTCTTTCCAAACACTTTATTATTTCCACTTTATCTTCAATCGCGCTCGCTTCCCGTCAATGGAACAGAAACACTGCGGGCGGCGGGTCCCGAGCTGCACCGGCTCCTGTGGTCCGCTGGGTCCCAAGGACCACCGCACTGAGACAGGTTAAATGGGACAAGTGGGGGCTGCCAACACAGATGCCTTGTGCAGGAAGGCACAGAGTCGACTGTACTTCCTTAGAAGGTTGGCGTCATTCAATGTTTATAGTGAGATGCTGAAGATGTTCTATAGGTCAGTTGTGGAGAGCGCCCTCTTCTTTGTGGTGGCGTGTTGGGGTGGCAGCATTAAGAAGAGGGACTCCTCACGTCTTAATAAGCTGGTAAGGAAGGCGGGCTCTGTCGTGGGCACAGAACTGGAGAGTATGACATCGGTAGCAGAGCGAAGGGCACTGAGTAGGCTACGGTCAATCATGGAAAACCCTGAACATCCTCTGCATAGCACCATCCAGAGACAGAGAAGCAGCTTCAGCGGCAGGTTGCTATCGATGCAATGCTCCTCAGACAGGATGAAGAGATCATTACTCCCCAATGCCATTCGGCTTTACAATTCAACCGCCAGGGGTAAGATATGTTAAAGTGCCGGGGTTAGGACTGAGCTTAAGTTACCATTCAATGTATTTTTAGTAAACTATTTAAAAACTTTTTAAAAGCTATTTATTAATGCTTTTTGAGAAGGTGATTTTAGATGCATATCATATTTATACTGAGTTAAGTATTGTATGTAATTAGTTTTGCTACAATAAGTGTATGGGACATTGGAAAAAATGTTGAATTTCCCCATGGGGATGAATAAAGTATCTATCTATCTATCTGTGCTGGGTTTGGGTATTTGATCCTCCACAATATTCCACGTGGCAGGTTTTTTTTTTAAAAACGAGGTTGAGTTGCGAGCTCAACATCAACTCGGCACGGACGGTACGGGAGTCACTGAACCGACATCAACCTGGCACAGGAGCGGTCTGTCACTGGATTGAACTATTGAACTCAAGCCCAGTGCTGATCTCACTGCACCACCAGCCGACTGGAACGGGGGGGGGGGGGTGGTGTTCAGGGTTAATCTTACTAAGAAAAATTTAAGCCAAATACAAAGTTAAACACTCAACACAGTGCACAGTGTCAACAGCAACGACTTAAAATGGTGGATGGCATCGCCATCCAACTTAAAATGGCGGACAGCGTTCCCCTTCCTCGGTTCGTAAGAACGAGTTGTCCGTAAGTCGGACGTTCGTAACTCGGGGACTACCTGTACATTGTCAGATCATGCTCCGGTTAGACTTGTACTGAAAGTAGGCTCTGAGCAGCACTTCCAATATTGGAGGCTCAATGTTACCACGTTGATGGACTCCTCTTCCTATAATCAACTAAAACAATTCAATGACGAATATTTTGTGACAAATGACACTGGGAAGGTTTCCCCCTCAATACTGTGAGAAGGTGCAAAAGCTGTGATTAAGGGTAAATGTATTGATTTGGCTGTTCAAATGAAAAAATACCAAAACGAAAAATATTATCAGTTACAAAGTGAAATAAAAAGATTAGAACAAAGGCACAAATTAACACTGAACAAGGATGATTGGAAAGACCTACAAAAGTGTAGGGATGCGTTGAATGAGTTGCTCACATATAAAGCGGAAGGAGCACTTAGATACACAAATCAAAGTATTATGAGATGGGGAACTGGGCCAGCCGTCTGTTAGCATTTCAGTTGAGAAAGGCACAATCTAACAGAGTTGTACAAAAAATTAGACATCCTTTAACTTTCTCCCTTTTTTGTGTTATCGAACACAAACGATGTAGCAGAGGCATTTAGGGCCTTCTATAAAGATCTGTATGATTCTTCAGATCCACCACAAAATAAAGGCAAGCTGGATGAAATTTTCAGAGACATCAAGTCACTTTTATTGTCATTTCGACCATAACTGCTGCTACAGTACATAGTTAAAAATGAGAACGTTTTTTCAGGACCATGGTGTTACATGACACAGTACAAAAACTAGACTGAACCACGTAAAAAAAAAAACACAGAAAAAAAACTAGGCTACAGACCTACCCCAGGACTACATAAAGTGCACAAAACAGTGCAGGCATTACAATAAATAATAAACAGGACAATAGGGCAGTAAGGTGTCAGTCCAGGCTCTGGGTATTGAGGAGACTGATAGCATGGGGGAAGAAACTGTTACATTGTCTGGTCATGACAGCCTGAATGCTTCGGTGCCTTTTCCCAGACGGCAGGAGGGAGGAGAGTTTGTATGAGGGGTGCACTGGGCCCTTCATAATGCTGTTTGCTTTGCGGATGCAGCGTGTAGCGTAAATCTGTATAAACAAACTTTCAGAAAGTGAGATTGTTTCACTTACACAACCAATCTCAGAACTAGAAGTAAAAGATGTTATTAAAGCATTTTTTTTAAATCTCCGGGCACGGATGGATTTCCGGGTGAGTTCTGTAAGAGATTTACAACAGAACTTACTCCAGTTTTATGTTAAGTTTTTAATTATACTCTGAATGAACATGACTCCCCAGAGAGCTGGTCAGAGGCAATCATATCAGTAATCCACAAGGATGGAAAGGACCCTATAGCATGTGGTTCATATAGACCAATCAGCCTGCTTGGCACTGATGTGAAGATTCTTTGTTCTATTTTAGCAAAGAGACTACAGAAATATATAGGAAAATTGATTAATCCAGATCAAACTGGATTTATTCCAGGCCGTCAGGGAACAAATAATGTTAGAAGAGCTTTAAGTATCCAGCCTTTAGCACAGAGATCCATCTACCCTTTAATGTTTCTTAGCTTAGATGCCAAGAAGGCATTTGATAGGGTGGATTGGATATACTTAGACTAAGAAAAAATAAGTATATATACTTATACTTAGAAAACATGGGTTTTAATGCAACATTTCAAAGTTGGATGAAGAAACTGAATAAAGATCCAATTTCCAGGGTTAGAGTAAATGGATACTGTTCCAATTTCTTCAGGCTCAAAAGGGGAAACAGACAGGGAGTCCCCTATCACCGATATTATTTGCTTTAAGCATCAAACCACTAGCTGAATTAATAAGACAAAATGAACAAATTGAGGGTATAACAGATAAAGGAACTATAACCAATAAGATAGCTTTATTTGCAGATGACATTCTTCTCTTTATAAAGAACCCTCATTCATCAATTCCCCCACTTATGCAATGTTTGAGAAGCTATGGAAAGGTCTCTAGATACAAAGTTAACGAAGCGAAATCTGAAGCTATGATGATTACAAGGACCAGGCCAAGCCAACTGGATGATGAAGTGACTTTTCGTTGACCAAAACAGGGCTTTAGATATTTGGGGGTTAGTTTATCTCAGTTCCTCCCAGCTCTTTGCAGCCAATTATGTTAAACTTATTAATCAAGCGAGGAGAGCTCTTGACCATTGGGAGATGCTTCCTTTATCACTGATAGGTAGAGTAGAAGTGATCGGGATGAATATTTTGCCCAGGTTTCTTTTTTCTTTTCAGTGCTCTACCCATAAATAGTTCCTATATTTACTTTTAAAATGTTGGATAGACTCCTCAGTAGGTTTATATGGCAGAAAAAGAGGCCCAGGGTGAGACAAAAAGTGCTATACTCAAATAAAAAACAGGGAGGTTGAGCTTTACCTCATTTAAAGACCTATTATTGGGCTGCCCAATTAAGAGCAATTGTGTCACGGATCAGAGAAGACGTGGATTCAAGATGGGTTCACATAGAGCAAAATTCAATTGGTGAGTTATCTTTAGCAGCTCTTCCCTTTTTAAATCCAAACGTGTGGAAGAATGCTGAGACTCAGAATGAATGGGTTAACTCCAAATTAAAAGTATGGGATAGAATTAGGAAAAAATTAGATCTTCCAAGGACTATATCAAGGACAACCAGAATTGCATTCATTTCAGATTTTATTCCAGCAAGACTGGATTCTGGTTTTAACAGGTGGGTGCTAAGAGGCCTGTTCTTGTGGACCAAATGTTTCATGGTGAGGCGCTCAAATCTTTCTTCCAACTCCAAACTGAATTTGACCTTGTATCAAATGACTTTTATAGATTCCTCCAAATTAAACATTACCTTACATCACACAAAGAATGGAACAATCTTAAAATACAGCCAAATAACTTGGAAAAAATTTGGATAGAGATCATCATGCGTAAGACGCAAGCCCAAAAAATTGAATCTTGTATATATAAAAAAAAAATACACCTGGATACAATTGATAACATGGTAGATGTTAAACATAAGTGGGAATTGGAAGTAAATACCATAATGGAAGAAGAAGAGTGGAAGAGGTCTTTGGAGTCATGGCATAAATGCTTGAATAGTCCCAACTGGAGGGAATTTGCTTGGAAAATAAGGATGAGGTACTTTAAAACCCCATTAGTAATATCATTATACACAGAAAAAAAAACAGCAGACTTTGCTGAAGAGGCTGTGGCCTAGTGGGAGATTTAGCACATATATTCTGGGCCTGTCCCAAATTAAGGAAATTTTGGTACAAGGTCACTAAGGAAATAAGGATTTTAGATATTAGTATGCCCTTTGAACCTAGTCATTTAATTTTAGGCAACCTCCCACAATCTGCATTAGAGAAGAACAAACTATACATGTTAAGAGTCTTGATTCTGATTGCTCATAAAATGATAAATGTCAACTGGCTTAAATCTCACCCACCCACTTTGGAACAATGGATACACAGACTGAAAGAAGTGAACTGTATGGGGAAAAAAAAAAATTGCTGCAAGTTTACAACTGAAAATGGACTCTTACTTGGAAAGACGGAACTCTGTTATAGTGTACCTGGCACAGTGAAAGGCCCATATAGGGGCCTGGTAAAATGTGGGACGAGTTGATTTACTGAGGACTGTGATTTTATTTAAAAATGTAAATCTACATTGAGGGATGATAAGTATGTAGATCACATCTATGTTTGTGTTTGTATGTAATTGTATGTACGTGCTCTTTGTTTCCTTTTTCTTTGATTTTATTTTGAAACGCGAGTTATTCAACAAGTATCGTAGCACATGTAAATATCTGAATATTTAGCATGGATTTCTTGTTAAAACACAGTGACTCTGTTTCTGTTTACAAATTTGAACGATCCCATCTGAAAACCTGCGCGTGCACGGAGAGTATCTAATACATATTAATAAGGTAGTCTGCGTTCCCATCATTCATATATACCAGTTTTTGGTTTGGAACAAAACGGAACCTGGGGGCAGTGTAACAAGACGCCATGCATGTCCATCAGTGTGGTCATGTGAAACAGTCAGAATAAGGAGAGAAAAAAAAAAAAAAAAAAAAAAAAAAAAAAAAAAAAAAAAAAAAATCGCTCGCGGGCCGGGTAAGCATAGTATCCCAATATTTGCTCGCAGGCCAGACCTGTTGCCTACCCGTTATAAATACAGACACTAAAGATCCTGTAGATACTGGAAATCCAATGCAAAAC
The DNA here is from genome assembly GCF_048418815.1 of Hemitrygon akajei. NCBI lineage: Eukaryota > Metazoa > Chordata > Chondrichthyes > Myliobatiformes > Dasyatidae > Hemitrygon > Hemitrygon akajei. The sequence goes on along the minus strand of NC_133129.1, from coordinate 161,457,714 downwards.
CCAAAAACAGCACACACAAAATACTGGTGGCTCAGCAGGTCAGGCAGCATCTATGGAAATGAATAAATAGTCAATGTTTCGGGCTGAGACCCTTCATCGGGAGTTAAGATTGAATCCCAGAGCTGTTTGCGATTCCACACAGTGCTGGTTCAGGGGAAAAATCCACTTTTAAGTATTTATGCATCATACATCGTTCCACAGAATGAGAAAACCTGCACATCACTGAAACAGTGCCATCCCATTTGCTAACACAAGAGATTCTGCAGATGTTGGAAATCCAGAGCAACACACACAAAATACTGGAGGTACTCAGCTGGTCAGGCAGCACCTATAGAAATGAATGAGAAGCTGACATTTCAGCCAAGACCATTCATCCAAAATAGAAAAAAGGGGAAGATGCCAGGTTAAAAAGGTGGTACAGGAGAAGGAGGACAAACTAGAAGGTGACAAGTAAAGCCATGTGGGTAGAAAAAGTAAAGGTCTAGAGAAGAAAAAATCTGATAGGAGAATGGACCTTAGGAGAAAGGAAGAAAAATTTCAAAGTCAATTTATTATCAAAGTACTAAAGTATCAAAATACAACTCTGAGATTCATTTTCTTGTGGGCATACTCAATAACTCCATGATAAAATAAATGACAAACAGCACCAACTTGGGCATTCAACCATTATGCAAAAGACAAAAATAAAATAATAATAAATCAGCAACAAATATCAAGAACATGAGATGAAGTGTTCTTGAAAGTGAGTCCATTGTTGTGAGAACTTGTCAGTGATGGGCAAGTGGAATGAAGTTATCCCCTCTGGTTCAAGAGCCCAGTGGTTCAGGAGTAACCTGATGGTGGTGGGAGTCTTGAGGCTCCTAGATCTTCTTCCTAATGGCAGCAGCAAGAAGCGAGCGTGACCTGTGTGGTGGGAGTCCCTGATGATGGATGCTGCTACCCTGCAACAATGCCTCATGTAGATGTGCTCAATGGTGGGGAGGGCTTTCCGTATTGGACTGGTGAAAGAGGGGTACAAAGGGGAGGTGATAGACAGGCGAGGAGAAGAGGTAAGAAGCCAGAAAGTAGAAGAGACAAGAAGCCAGAGTGGAGAAAAGGGAAGGGAGTGGGGGAAAAACCACCGGAAGGAGAAATCAATGTCAATGCTATCAGGTTGGAAGCTACCTAGAAAGAATGAGACGTTGCTCTTCTACACCAAGTTAAAAAAATTGACCATTGGGAAATTCCACTTTTTGCAGATGGAGCTGAGGTGCCTGACAATGTGGTCCCTCTATGTCTCACCAATGTAGAGGAGGCCACATCGGGTGCATCAAATACAGCACAGACACACTCCAACAGATTCAGTGAAGTGTTGCCTCACCTGGTAAATGCCAAGAGGGAGATTAGTGGGGATGGATGAAAAGACAAGGGAGTCCCTGTGGAAGGTGGAGGATGAGAGGGAAGGTAAAAATGTATTTGGTGGGAGGATCCTGTTGAAGATGGCAGAGGTTGCAGAGAATGATGTGGTGGATGCAGAGCTCATGAGATGGTAGGTGAGGGCGAGAACTCTATCCCTGTTGAGGGAGCAGGAAGATTGGGTGAGCAAATCTATGAGAAACAGATGAGATGTGGGTGTGGGCAGCATCAATGATGTAAGAAGAGAAACCCTGTTCTTTGAAGGAGGGCATCTCTGATGTCTTGGAAAGGAAAGCATCATTCTGGGAACAGATGCAGCAGAGAAAGAAACAAAAAAAAGAATAACATTTTTGTACGAGACAGGGTAGGAAGAGGTATAGTCAAGATAGCCATGGGAATCGACAGGTTTATGTCAGACAATTTGTCTCTAGAAATGGAGACAGAGCTCAAGAAAGTGGAGGGGGGTGTCAGAAACGGACCAAATAAAATTAAAGGCAGAGTAGAAGTTGGAGGCAAAGTTGATGAAAGGAGCTGAAGAAATTGTTCATGGTAGGCCCATTACCTCTGCTTGCTCTTGCCCCATTGAATTGTGTACGCATATCTCAACTCCATCTTATCCCTTTCGTTTCAGTCCCTTCATATCTGCACTCGAGACACATTACATGTTCTCTATCTCCTCAACAACTTTCAATTCCCTGGCCCTGGCCGCCACATTTTCACTATAGATGTCCAGTCCCAAAACACTTCTATCCCCCATCAAGAAGATCTTAAAGCTCTCTACTTCTTTCTCAACAAATGACCCAAACAGTTCCCCTCCACCACCAGCATCCCCCTACCCCATCTGGCAGAACTAGTCTTCATTCTCAACAATTTCTCCTTCTATCCTTCCATTTTCTCCAAACTCAAGGGGCAGCCATGAGCTACTGGCTATGTAGAACAGTCACTTTCCAACCCTCCCTGGTAAAATGTTCCCCAACCTTTTCAGCATTACATTGACAACTGCATTAGTGCTGCTTCATGCACCCAACCTGAGTTCTTCAATTTCATCAACTTTGCTACCAACTTCCTCCCTGCCCTTAAATTCACTTGGTTCATTTCTGACACCTCACACCCCCTTCTCATTTTCTGTCTCCATCTCTGGAGCCAAATTGTCTACCCACATCTTGTATAAATCTACCAATTTCCACAGCTATCATAACTATACCTCTTCCCACCATGTTTCCTGAAAATATGCTATTCTCTTTTCTCAGTTCATTTGCCTCCACATCAGTTCTCAGGACAAGGCATTCTTTTCCAGGACATCTCCTCTTCTGCCATGATGAGACCACTCTCAGGGTAGAGGAGCAACACCTCACATTCCATCTCGGAAGTCTCCAACCTGATGACATGAACATTGATTTCTCCTTCCAGTATTTTTTTTTCTTTCCCCCCTCCACTTCCTATTCTTCTATTCCCCACTCTGGCCTTTCTCAGCTGCCTGTCAGCTCCCCTTGGTGCCCCTCCTTCTTCCCTTTCTCCCATGGTCTACCACCCTCTCCCATCAGATTCTTTCTTCACCAGCCCTTCATCTTTTCCAATCACCTGGCTTCACCTATCACCTTCTACCCCACCTTTTTATTCTGGCATCTTCCCCTTACCTGATGTCTGATGGTCTCAGCCCGAAATGTTGATAGTTTATTTCCATGAATCTTGCTGAGTTTCTCCAGCATCTTGCGTATGCTGCCCTTTCAGCTGTTGTGTACAACAGCCTTTAAACTATCAGAACCAGGTTTATTATCACTGGCATGTGTCATGAAATTCATCAACTTAGCAGCAGCAGTTCAATGCAATACATAATATAGGGGGAAAATAATAAATTAAATACAGTATACATATATTGAATGGATTAAAAATCATGCAAAAACCCAGAAAAAAACATATTAAAAAAGTAAGGTAGTGTTCACGGGTACAATGTCCATTTAGGAATCGGATGGCAGAGGGGAAGCTGCTCCTGAATAGCTGAGTGTGTGCCTTCAGGCTTCTGTACCTCCTACCTGATGGCAACAGTGAGAAAAGGGCATGCTCTGGGTGCCCGAGGTCCTTAATAATGGACGCTGCTTTTAACATTTCCCTTTTACATCTCAATGGATAATTACAGAATGAGACAGTATGACTCCAGATTACTCCATAACCACTGAAGATACCCTCTGCCATTAGATTTCAGGAAGGTCTAGCAACCCACTATTCATAATACCTTGTTATTTGCCTTTGACACTATGATTTAATTTTTATTGCAAAGTATCCTAATTTTTTTAATGTCATGCACTGTACTGTTACCACATATGTCAGTGATAACAAATCTGAAATATGGAATAAGTATATAGAATAATTTATAAACACAAGAAATGCTGCAAATGCCGGAAATCCAGAGAAACATACACAATACTGGAGGAACACAGCAGGTCAGGCAACATCTATGGAAAAGAATAAACTGTCAATATTTCAAGCCGAGACCCTTCATCTGGACTGGAAAGGAAGGGGTAAGAAGCCAAAATAAGGAGGGGAAGAAGTTCAAGCTAAAAGGCGATGGGTGGGGAGGGAATTAAGTCAGAAGCTGGGAGGTGATAGGTGGAAAAGATAAAAGGCTGGAGAAGAAGGAATGTGATTGGAAAAGAGTGGACCATGGGAAAAAAAGAGGATGGACACCAGTAGGAGAGGATAGGCAGGTGAGAAGAAAAGGTGATAAGGGGGTCTAATGTGAGGAACTGAAGATGAAGGAAGTGGGGGGAGAACTTACCAGAAGTTGGAGAAAACAATGTTCATACCATCAGGTTGGAGGCTTTTTTTAAATGGAATATGAGGTACTGCTCCTCATCGTGACAGGACAGGAGGATATACACCAATATGTTGGACTGGGAATGGAAATTTGAATTAAAATGGTTGGCCACCAGGAATTTATAACTAGTGAAATTCTGTTCATTGGATAACTGAAGATACAATAATAACTAAGCTTTTCCATTTAGATAGTTAAGCTAGATACAGTTAATAGTGGCATATACTGTACATTGCTATAATGCCTTCCTCATTTTTGTGTTTTTAGTCACACACTCCCCGATAAGGTCTGGATGTCAAATCGATATAAACTTCAATGAGGAGGTCTAGGTGGAAGGGGTGATGTTAATTTTCTTCATTTTGATAGGATTTTCAGGAGTGTTGCAACATTCTATAGAAATCTGAAGGCAGAGAAGCAACCGAATTCCCAAATAATATCAGGTGGTGGATGGAATCCTCAGGAGACTCAGCAACTCCGAAAGCTACAGAGTCTTCAGGGCTATCAAAGATATTTGTGGACCAAACACCAACCCTCCCACCCTACAGGGAACAAAGAATAAGGCCAAACTCAAAGGCAAAAGTAGCGATGCCCACTGGATGCAACACTGAGGACCTTCATTCAGCCTTAACAACTGCCTTAGACTCTATTCCACTATTCAAGCCAGCCTTGCCACCACTCCAGACCAACCCTAGTTCAAAAACTTCAGTAAATGGTATTCCCCATTGAAATCCTAAAATCAGACAGTGAAGAGTTTCAGTCACAAATTCCCAGCCGCATAACCAAATTCTGAGAAAAGGATATTTCAGGGGAACTCATATAGCACAAACGTGACCAAAGTAGACATGTCTGACTCTACTAACAACAGCCATCATGGTGCCACACAGGATGTCATCAACAAACTTGAACACCTCGCTCCAGTAGAGAAGGAACTGCTCCCTGATTTAAAGTGTGATTTCTGTCCATCTAGGAGGCAAGTGGACATGTGCTTCACCATTTGAGAACACAAAAACAAAACACAGGGAGCAACACGAGCTATTATATAACCTCCAATCTTGCTAAAGCCTCAACTGCAAAAAAATCAGGGAAAGGCTATGAACATGTTCCATAGCCTCTCCCAGATTTTCAGCAGTCAAGGCTAGATTAATGGGTGTAGCATAGGGAAGTACAGAAAACTGAAAAAAGTTAATGATCAGAAGAAAACAAACCCAAGGACATGCTGAAAGTCCTGATAAAGGGTCAGGCCTGAAAGGTTGACTGTTTGTTCCTTCCCATAATGTTGCCTGACCTGCTGAGCTCCTCTGGCACTTTACAGGTGTTCCTCATGATCTTCACCATCTACAGATCTACCTGTGCTTACAATGCACCATCTGCAATTTGGAGTAATTTTGATCAAAAGAAGGTACAAGGCCAGAGGGTCTAAAGAGGAATTCATTTGTGGCAAGAGAAAGACTCTGTAGTCTGGGGTCCAAAAAAAGACATGAAGACAAAGGCAGCTGAAGAAAAGCACAATGTTGTGTCAAGCTTAGCAAGTCCTAGTACATTATTAAACTACCAGGCCTGTTTAATGACTTTTCAATGAGCAGATAACAATCACCATTAAGCCACACTGAATGCCATCCCATCTTATCACAAACTCTCTCTCTCTCTCTCTCATCTTGCCTCCAGCTTTCCTCAAACTAAGAATACTACTTACATAGTTTCTGGTGCTGATTAAAGGATCACAGGCCCCAAAATGTTGAACACAAGTGATTTGTGAAGGGCATTTGGCAAGTTAGGGACATGCAGCAAAGTGTCAAATCAGACCAAGTTTAGGGACAGAAGAAGCCAGATTATTATAGCAGTCATTACCTCTAGTTTATTGTCTTTGAACACAACTGGCTTGTAGCAACTACTTGAAAACAAACTAAAAGTCAATGACAGGCTAAGTGAGGGAGTATAGCACTGTATGATACACTTCCAGCTAACTGAATTCCAAGTCAAAAAAGTACATTTAATCCTTTATTACAAACAAAATAATTTGATTCTTCCATAATTCATGTAAGACAAAAAACCAGTGAAATGATCATAACTGGATCAAACTCAAAGACAAGCGGTCATCAAAAAACATGCGCTCCCTACTTACATCCTCCCTATGCTGTCATGCAGGTGAAAAGGTGAAAATATTCATTTATTTCTACCGCCACCCAAACCCACGTGACAAAATTACAGAACATGGCTCAAGGCATTTCAGTACTCAATTACGTGAACTACATTGCTGTAGACCTCTGGGAGAAATAGTAAGGATGAAAGATTTCCATAAAACAATTATCTGTGAAATTGTTTGTAACTATGAAAAAAAAAATAGGAGAGCCAGTGGATGTAGTGTACCTGGACTTCCAGAAAGCTTTTGATAAAATCCCACATAGGAGATTAGTGGGCAAAATTAGGGCACATGGTATTGGGGGCAAAGTACTGACATGGATTGAAAATTGGCTGGCTGGCAGGAAAAAAAGAGTAGCAATTAACGGGTCCCTTTCGGAATGGCAGGCTGTGACCAGTGGGGTACCGCAAGGTTCAGTGCTGGGACCGCAGCTGTTTACAATATACATTAATGATTTAAATGAAGGGATTAAAAGTAACATTAGCAAATTTGCCAATGACACAAAGCTGGGTGGCAGTGTGAAATGTCAGAAGGATGTTATGAGAATGCAGGGTGACTTGGACAGGTTGGGTGAGTGGGCAAATGTATGGCAGATGCAGTTTAATGTGGATAAATGTGAGGTTATCCACTTTTGTGGCAAGAACAGGAAGGCAGATTACTATCTAAATGAAGTCAAGTTAGGAAAAGGGGAAGTACAACGAGATCTAGGTGTTCTTGTACATCAGTCAATGAAAGCAAGCAAGCAGGTACAGCAGGCAGTGAAGAAAGCTAATGGCATGCTGGCTTTTATAATAAGAGGAATTGAGTATAGGAGTAAAGAGGTCCTTCTGCAGCTGTACAGGGCCCTGGTGAGACCCCACCTGGAGTATTGTGTGCAGATTTGGCCTCCAAATTTGAGGAAGGACATTCTTGCTATTGAGGGAGTGCAGCATAGGTTCACAAGGTTAATTCCCGGAATGGCGGGACTGTCATATGTTGAAAGATTGGAGCGACTGGGCTTGTATACACTGGAATTTAGAAGGATGAGAGGGGATCTGATTGAAACATGTAAGATTATTAAGGGATTGGACACGCTGGAGGCAGGAAGCATGTTCCCGCTGATGGGTGAGTCCAGAACTAGAGGCCACAGTTTAAGAATAAGGGGTAGGCCATTTAGAACAGAGATGTAGAAAAACTTTTTCACCCAGAGAGTGGTGGATATGTGGAATGCTCTGCCCCAGAAGGCAGTGGAGGCCAAGTCTCTGGATGCATTCAAGAGAGAGTTAGATAGAGCTCTTATAGATAGCAGGGCAAGGGATATAGGGAGAGGGCAGGAACGGGGTACTGATTGTGTATGATCAGCCATGATCACAGTGAATGGCGGTGCTGCTAGAAGGGCCGAATGGCCTACTCCTGCACCTACTGTCTATTGTCTATTATCATACCAGATAATATTTTATAATCCACTGGCTGCAGGGTTACCAATAAAATCTATTTTGAGTTCTACTTTTGCCATAACCATCCATCACTCTACTCTCTTAGGACGGTGCAAATTAAAATACAGGAACACCTTAATTATTTGACAGGTAGAAGATAGATGCCTCTTAAGATTAAGAAAGAAAGTGAGGAAGTAACAATATTGTAGTATGGATAAAGGCTTTAATAACCAAGCCTTAAAGGGATATTACACAGACAGAATCAGAATCAGGTTTATTATCACCGGCATGTGATGTAAAATTTGCTAACTTAGCAGCAGCAGTTCAATGCAATACATAATCTAGCAGAGAGCAAGAAAAAAATAATAAATAAAATAATATAATAATAAACAAGTAAATCAATTACGTATATTGAATAGATTTTTTTTTAATGTGCAAAAATCAGAAATACTGTATATTAAAAAAAGTGAGGTAGTGTCCAAAGCTTCAATGTCCATTTAGGAATTGGATGGCAGAGGGGAAGAAGCTGTTCCTGAATCGATGAGTGTGTGCCTTCAGGCTTCTGTACCTCCTACCTGATAGTAACAGTGAGAAAAGGACATGCCCTGGGTGCTGGAGGACCTTAACACTGGATGCTGCCTTTCTGAGACACTGCTCCCTAAAGATGTCCTGGGTACTTTGTAGGCTAGTGCCCAAGATGGAGCTGACTAAATTTACAACCTTCTGCAGCTTCTTTCGGTCCTGTGCAGTAGCCCCTCCATACCAGACAGTGATGCACCCTGTCAGAATGCTCTCCACGGTACAACTATAGGAGTTTTTGAGTGTATTTGTTAACATGACAAATCTCTTCAAACTCCTAATAAAGTATAGCCGCTGTCTTGCCTTCTTTATGACTACATCAATATGTTAAGACCAGGTTAGATCCTCAGAGATCTTGACGTCCAGGAACTGGAAGCTGTTCACTCTCTCCACTTCTGATCCCTCTATGAGGATTGTGTTCCTTCATCTGATCCTTCCTGAAGTCCACAATCAGCTCTTTCGTCTTACTGACGTTGAGTGTCAGGTTATTGCTACGGCACCATTCCACTAGTTGGCACATCTCACTCCTGTGCACCCTCTCGTCACCACCTGAGATTCTACCAACAGTGGTTGTATCGTCAGCAAATTTATAGATGGTATTTGAACTATGCCTAGCCACACAGTCATGTGTATACAGAGAGTAGAGCAGTGGGATAAGCTCACACCCCTGAGGTGCGCCAGTGTTGACAGTCAGCAAGGAGGTTGAGGAGCAGATAGCCTTGGAAGTTGAGGGTCACTAAACTGGGAACAGGATACAAATGCACAAGCTTCTTACATTTGTCACTAGTTCATAGAAGGCTTAATTGTATAGACTTTACCAGACTTTAATTATGAAAGTATTATTTAAATTATATCTCAAAGATACTTTAAACACAAAACTTCAGTAAACTAAAATTAGTCTGTGAGCCAGGACCCCAAATTTGGGTCACCGGTACCATCTGGGGGGAAATAATTCTTAGTGATTTTTGGCAAGGTATATACCCCTAGTGCTAGAAAATATGTGATAGCATTGCAGCGGTGGTAGCTTTCTATGTGTTATCACTCGATTTATAACCCCATGCCAAAACTCACTTTTCAAAACTAAACATAGCATAGAATAAAGAGGTCGACTTCAAACTGATGGTTCTCTCTTATTATTGACACTTTGTCTTTGAAAATTGGTGGGAATATAGCTCAGGCTATATGCTTTTCAGAAAAGTTGTTAAAATTAGCATCTCTATAAATGCTATCTATTACTAGCAGTGACAACACAGTGACTATACATTACACAAGATGTATTGTTTTCATGTTCTGTTTATATCTTGTCTATCACCATTTATACATACATTTCTATTTTGCAGCAGGTATTTTTTTCACCAGCAATGTTAATGTGATTTTTTCTGTTTCAGATACTGTGGTGGTGGGATAGTCCTGAACAACAGAGGGGAGAGAGAGTAGAGTAGATTTGATCTGGAGGAGCTGAATCACTTTTCTTCAGAATGGAGAGCCATAAGCACAAAGAATCTATTAAGAAGCAGTGTATCATGCACTGGAAAACATCAAAAGAAGATGATGACCATTTAGTTAGTCCTCAAGACTATGAATCCTGGAAAACATTACTTGAAGCAGCCAAAGTGAAAAACTATGCCCTTATTTTAGATGTTGCTAATTTGGAGAAAAAGCCCCAAGAATCTATCACCAAAACTGCCAAAGACTCTTCACCACGAAGAGAGACCTGGAGACTCTGAAAAGGAAAGCCAAGGAAAGCATTACTGATGAAGCTGGTGAGAATACCTGTACATCAAAAAGGCCAAGTAGGAGGTCTTCATCAGAAGCAAGGGTGTATGATCAAAACTGCATTTTTTGTAATAAGGTGAAATTTCTGAAGGGCTCCAAGTCATGTGAAAAGCTTACACAAGCTGTACAACTCAGATCTGACCAAACACTATGGGAATGTGCAACCCAAAAGGAAAATGAAAAGATTCTATCAGCAACAAGCTGAGATATAGTTGCTGCAGAGGCCCACTATCATGTTTCATGCGACGAGGATTATACCAAAATCAAGAAAAAGGAACCTGAGTACACAGAGAATGATGATGAAACAAATGGTGATGAACTGTATAAAAGGACTGAAAGGGAGCCTACAAAGACCTTTTCAAGTTCATCAGAACTGATATCATATCCGACAAAATGATTGTACACAAAACTTTGGTCACAAAACTTGAATATTTCATGCTATCTGCTGGAGTTACACTCCTGCAAGATTCTCCAAGGAAGCACATTCATTGGAAACTGAAATCTGAGCTGGGCAATTCAGTAGATATATTTCCAGATGACAAAGGAAAATTGTTAATGGTTCCTGAATGTGTATCATTAAGAGACGTTGTCTTGGAAAATCAAACTCTACAGAGGGAACTCAAAGCTTGGAGGGCCAAAGCAACCAATTTTGACAAGATCATAGATCAAACTTCATCACGTATTAGGCCCTGTCCACACCAGAAAGATTGCTGAGAAAGACAAATAAAGCTACTTTAGCCACAACCTTGCAGAAAAATGTAGCAGTAGAAGAGCAACTACCAGGAAACTCTGCTACAGTGGTTGATGGAATGAACTTGGTCCAAAGAGTGAAAGGTGATCAAGTTACTTTCAGAGATGTTGCCACAACAATTCTGGGTATGGCTCTGAGGGAAGGCAGTCAGAGTAGCAGAAAAGATGTTGTGTTTGACACATACAAGGAGAAATCTATCAAGAATAGTGAAAGATCTCTACAGGGTGGAGAGACTGGTCATGAGTTGCAAGGTATCACAGGTACACAGATGGTGAGGCAGTGGAGGAGCTTCCTGACCAAAGTCAGTAACAAAAATAGACTCATTAGCTTCATAGTCCATGAATGGAGGAAGGCAGAGTACAAAGCAGTTACAGGAGAAGATTCTGTATGCAACTGTGAATGACAAATGTTATAGAATCACATCTCAAGACAGTGAGATGTCAGCTCTTCAGTGACAACAAGCAGATGGTCGCCTACTTCTCCATGCTGCCCATGCCACAAGAGAGGGATACCAATCTGTAGTGATCTGCTCAGAAGACACAGGTGTGTTTATCATGTCTTTAGCATTTTGTGACAAGATTGAGGCCCCATTGTTCCAGAAGTATGGCACTAGAACCCGTACGAGGCTTGCAGAAATCAGGAAGGTTGCTGCCACTGTTGGTACAGAGGTTTGTAGGGCTCTCGTCCGGTTGCACTCATATACAGGATGTGACACTGTAAGCGCTTCTGCAGGCTAAGGGAAGACAAGTGCCCTAAACTTCTGACCAGCAACAGGGAAATTCCGGACACATTCTTAAGAGTTGGGTCAGGAATGGGACCTCTCCCCAGAACTGATGAACAAACTGGAGGCATTTACATGCCTCCTGTATGCCCAAAAGCATCGACACCAAGGTCAATGAGCTCAGGGATCACCTTTTCTGTGTCAAAAAAGGTGAAATCGAAAGTCATCAACTCCCACCATGCAAGGATTGCTTAACAAAACATGTACAGTGAGCCAACTACCAGGCTGGTATATGGAGAAGAGGTTTGGAGAAGGACCCACAAGTGCCAAGCCCTGTTGATAGAGGATAGAAGATGGAGAGAGAAGAGGAAACTGAACAGTTGGTGGTGCTCTGGATGGAAGGCCAGCCAGCACCCAATGCCGTCCTGGATCTACTGGCCTATAACTGTCCAAAAAATGTTCACTTCCAATAACATTTGTAAATGTGTTGCAAATGGCCTCAGGTGTGGACTGGCAGACTGTGAGAACCAGGCATCCACTTCAAAGAGTGTGGAAAGTTCAGATGAAGATGTGGAATACGTGGAAGACTTAAAATCATTATGATTATTAGTAGGTTGTGAAAATAAGGAAAGCAAAGTATGGAAAGCAGTCTTTGATTAAATATATTCATTTTACAACCAAATGGGGCCTAGGTTATGGCTGTGTGGAACCCCACATTTGAATTATTATACTGCAATTCTATATGCCATGACTAAAGCTTAAGATTGTTTTGATTTGATACAACAATATGGAAAATATCATGTCATTAATAAAGCTCCAGAAATGTCTCCAAATGAGGTTGTTTTTTTTACCTTTTGTGGGGTGGGGTAACATTTTCTGCTGTACTGATGTTAATATGGAATATATACAAAAAGTGATTACTTATTTGAAGTAATAAAGCTACCACTGGTGCAAAACTATCACATATTTTCTAACTCTAGAGATGTATACCTTGCCAACAATCACTATGAGCATTATTCCCCTCAGATGGTACCGACCAACCCTACTGGCTCACAAACTAAAGTAAAATTTGTTTTGTTTTCAAAGAATAAAGTCTACTTTTGCTGTGACATTCTAGCCATAGACAGCTTTCACAAAGTAGTCTCACAAATATGTCTGAAGATACAGCGGCGCTAGAAAATTTGTGAACTCTCTTAAAATTTTCTCTACTTCTGCATAAATATGACCTAAAATGTGTTCAGATCTTCTCACAAGTCCTAAAAATAGATAAAGAGAACCCAATTAAATAACACCAAAAACATCTTATTTTTTTTCATTTATTTATTGAGAAAAGTGATGCAATATTACAAGGATAATTTGGAAAAAAAGTATGTGAACCTTTGCCTTCAGTAACTGGTATGACCCCCTTGTACAGCAATAACTTCAAACAAACGTTTCCGGTAACTGTTGATCAGTCCTGCGCATTGGCTTGAAGGATTTTAGGCCATTCCTCCTTACAAAATTGCTTCAACTCTGGGATGTTAGTGGGCTTCCTTGCATGAACTGCTTGCTTCAGGTCTTTGTTCAACATTTCAAAAGGATTAAGGTCAGGACTTTGACTCATCCATTCCAATATGTGAGATTTCTTCTGCTTTAACCATTCTTTTGATAGACTGACTTGTGTCTTTAGTGTTGTTGTCATGTTGCATGATCCACTTTTTCGAGCTTCAGTTCACAAACAGATACCCTGACATTTTCCTGTAGAATTTGCTGGCACAATTCAGAATTCATAGTTCCATTAATGATGGCAAACCATCCTGGTCTCGAGGCAGCAAAGCAGGCCCAAACCATGACACTGCCACCACTATGTTTCACAGTTGGGATGAGGTTCTTCTGTTGGAATGCAGTGTTTGCTTTTTGCCAAGCACAACACTTCTCATTTAAGCCAAAAAGTAATATTTTGCATTCATCCATCCACAGAACATTCTTCCAATAGACCTCTTGGCTTATCCACATGGTCCTTAGCAAACCTTAGACGGGCAGTGATGTTCTTCTTGGAGAGTAGTGGCTTTCTCCTTGCTATGCTGCCATGCACACCATTGTTGTTCAGCGTTTGCCTGATGGTAGACTTATCAACACTGACATTACTCAATTCAGGAAAGGTCTGTAGCTCCTTTGATGTTACTCTGGGGTGTTTGTGATCTCCCGGAATATCACACACCTTACTTTTGGCGTGATTTTTGTTGGTTGACCTCTCCTGAGGAGATTAACAAATGTGCTGAATTTCCTCCATTTGTACACCGTCTTCCAGCCTGGTGAGCATCAACAATTTCATTTCTAAGGAAATTTCCTTTGATCAAGGCATGGCACACTTCCAAAAAACCACGTGGGGTGAAGATCAGACTTTGATGGTGAGGACCCAGGTTTGTTCTTTAAATAGGGCAGGGCCTCCCAGACTCACACCTGATTGTCATCCCATTGATTGAAACACCTGCCTCTAAATTCCCTTTTTAAATGAACTGATAATCCGAGGGGTTCATATACTATTTTCCAACAAATGCATGTAATATTCGATCGTATTCCTCAATAAATAAATAAATAAATAAATAAACGGACAAGTATCCACACACACAAAATGCTGGTGGAACACAGCAGGCAAGGCAGCATCTATAGGGAGAAGCACTGTCAACGTTTCAGGCCGAGACCCTTCGTCAGGACTAACTGAAAGGAAAGATAGTAAGAGAGTTGAAAGTAGTGGAGGGAGGGGGCAATGCAAACAAGTATAATGTTTGTGTTATTTTATTTAATTGGGTTTTCTATCTAGTTTCAGGATTTGCGTTAAGATCTGATCATATTTTAGGTCATATTTATGTAAAAATAGAGAAAATTCTAAATCTTTCTAGCACCACTGTATGCGTATCCTTGCTATAGAATTTTCTTGAAAAGCCCTACATTTTAAACTAAAACATCCTAAGCAATACCACTGAAACACTGGCAACATTTTAATACTAAGTTAGATTGTCTTGTTGTTAGTGAAGCAGGTTACAATGAACTGCAAAGGGATCTTGATCAGTTAGGGAGATGGGCTGTGGAATGGCAATAGATTTCAACTTGCATAAGTGTGTGCTGACACATTTTGTACAGTCAAACCAGCATAAGACCTGTACAGTAAATCCACACTGGACTTCAACTCACCAAGTATGCACCATTTGTGTTCTTGATATATAAACAAAATATACTTCTTACAATTTGAACCTCGTTTTAAGGCCACTTTATACACTTGATATTCAATCTATCTGCTTGAATGGTAGATCCTTCACTTTTGCTTGCCCTTTGTCTTATCAATTTCAAGTACATTTATTATCAAAGAATGTATGAATTATACAATCTTGAGATTTGCTTGCTCACAGCTGTAACACTTACCCAAAAGGCTGGTATATGTCTAGGGGAAAAGGAGATCCAGCCACACACCAACCCACCTCCCGTACACACAGGTGCTGTGAGAATCGAGTTTATGCCTCGCGCCGCTCACCGTATCAACTTCACACCAAATACCGTTATGAAATACACTTTATAGAATTTACTAACATTAACTAAAGTAGTATTAGGCAATATTATCTATATATATATATATATATACACACACACACATATATACACAAGGAAAGAAAAAATCAAAAGGCGCCAACTTATCAAAGTTCAGTCAGTGTAGTGCACATTGTCGGAGCTCAATCAACAAATTATCCGACAGCCATGTCGTCACACCTGGGACCACCCCGGTGGTCCTACGAGCCGTCCAGCGCCCGTCCACCTTCCTCGTCCGTCTCTCCTCCCGACTCTCCTCACACCCCAAGCCCGCGCAACCCCTCCCCCAAGTTCCCAGCCTCACAAAACACAATAACATTCCCCATTGATTAACAAATGAATACAATTATCATATCAGCCATTCTAAAGCGAAACAACGGCGAGAGAAACTTTTAACAGACAAAGAAGCATTCCTACTCGTAACAAACCAAAGAAGCCCTTTTTAGTAATATACACAGGACATTGTACACAGCCAAAAAGCAAGAAACCCAAAAGAGCCCAAAATTAAAGAAAAAAGGAATAAAAATAAGACCAACACTTGATGGACAAGAGAAAGAAAAAAATACAAATCATGCAATTGAAGCAAATAACAGCATTCCGAACCAAAACTGAGTCATCAGATCTGAACCCAGATTAGGCCCAAAGCCCCATTTATCAGTTCATCATATTAGCATACATGGAAACAGCTGGGGTAGTGTTCATATCCTCAGTGTCATGGAAATGATCATTTTGGAGAATGAGCAAAATCAGTTCTCGTTCCGACCAACAACATTATAACTTTGTTTAACTTCACTCAACCTATCACTGAATTGTTCCCGCAATCTGTGGTCTCAATTTCAAGAATTCTTCATCTCATGTTCTATTTATTGCTTATGTATTAGTATTTTTTTTATTTTGTCTGCAAGAAAACAAATTTGAGGGTTGTATACAGAGACATATGCAGTTTGATAATAAATTTATTTTGTACTTTCTATACTCTGTACTAGTAGTTGCCCTTTTGGTTAACCTGGCCTGGCCTGGCGTTGCATTAAGGCCCTCTTTGACAGTTGACCATGGATTTTGCATCCCAACCATCTCTGATATGCAAGCCTGGGCAGTATGATATGGACCACAAGCTGTTTCCCATGCAGCAGTTGATGAATCCAAAGGGACAGCAGAGACTGATACAATTAGGCACCAGACATGATACGGTAGTTGCCTGTCAGCATTGAACTCAACATAAGGCTGCCTTTGGGGGAATTCCAGCTCTAGATTTTTCCTCGGGTTTTACTTTTGGACCTTTCTCGTGAATGGGTATAACCATGAGGCAGTGGAGATTTGAAACGATTTTTCTTTCTCCTAAATGAGCTGCCAACCATGGCTGATGAGCCCTACCTATCCGAATTGCACAACAGGGACAGGCATCAACAATCTACAGGTTGGGAAGCCTGACTTTAGGTACAAGGTATTTTGAGAGACAAGATCTAATATTGATTGGATAGTCTTTTGAAAAGTTGACTAAAGGGATTGATGAAGGTAGGGTAGTAGATGTTGTCTCTTATGACCTTATTCAGGCCCTTGACAAAGTTCACATGGCAGTCTTATCAGGAACTTAGGAAGCATGAGATTTGAGGGAGCTAGCGATGTCGATTCAGAATTGGCTCAATGTTAGGAATTGGAGTGATGATTGAAGGCTGATCCTCTGAATGGAGACGAATGACCAGTGGGTTGCTCCAGGGATCAGTGTTGAGGACTCCGTTATTTATTCATTATCTAAATGCTCTGAATAAGAATGTGGATAGCAACACAACATTATAATTGCAACTGGCTGACATCCATGATTTGGGAAGCTCAGATACTGAGGTCGAATGGTCAGTTTGGGGAAGTAGACAGACTGAAGAGAAATGCTGAACACAGTGCAAAGTTGGATCAACAGGATAACATCTGAGATTGTGAGCACTGACAGTCAAGTTCACAATTCAGTGAAGTAAAGGAGGATTGTCTGCCCATGAGAAAGTGCAGTCTTATAGATAGTAGAAGCAGCAGACTGAAGCATACAGTAGTATGCAAAAGTTTGGGCACCCGGTCAAAATTTCTGTTACAGTGAATAGTTAAGTGAGTAGAAGATGAACTGATCTCCATGAGTCATAATGTTAAACATGAAACATTCTTTTCAACATTTTAAGCAAGATTAGTGTATTATTTTTGTTTTGTACAATTTTAGAGTGAAAAAAGGAAAGGAGCAACATGGAAATGCACCCCAAGAGATTTGAGCTCTCAGGTAACTTTTACCAAGGTCTCAGACCTTCATTAGCTTGTTAGGGCTATGGCTTGTTCACAATCATCGTTAGGAAAGGCCAGGTGATGCAAATTTCAAAGCTTTATAAATGCCCTGACTCCTCAAACCTTACCCAACAATCAGCAGCCATGGGTCCCCCCAAGCAGCTGCCCAACACACTGAAAATTTAAATAAATGATGCCCACAAAGCAGGAGAAGGAGATAAGAAGATAGTAAAGTGTTTTCAGGTAGCCATTTCCTCAGTTCGTAATGTAATTAAGAAATGGCAGTTAACAGGAACGGTGGAAGTCAAGTTGAGGTCTCAAAGACCAAGAAAGCTTTCCGAGAGAACTGTTCGTAGGATTGCTAAAAAGTCAAATCAAAACACATAATTGACTGCAAAAGACCTTCAGGGAGATTTAGCAGACTCTGGAGTGGTGGTGCACTGTTCTACTCTGCAGTGACACCTGCACAAATATGACCTTCATGGAAGAATTATCAGAAGAAAACCTTTCCTGCGTTCTCACCACAAAATTCAGTGCCAGATGTTTGCAAAGGAACATCTAAACAAGCCTAAAGCATTTTGAAAACAAGTCCTGTGAACTCATGAGGTTAAAATAGAACTTTTTGGCCGCAATGAGCAAAGGTATGTTTGGAGAAAAAAGGGTGCAGAATTTCATGAAAAGAACACCTCTCCAACTGTTAAGCATAGGGGTGGATTGATCATGCTTTGGGCTTGTGTTGCAGCCAGTGGCACGAGGAATATTTCACTGGTAGAGGGAAGAATGAATTCAATTAAATACCAGCAAATTCTGGAAGCAAACATCACACCGTCTATAAAAAAGCTGAAGATAAAAAGAGGTGGCTTCTATAACAGGAAAATGATCCTAAACACACCTTAAAATCCACAATGGATCCACAAGCTGAAGGTTTTGCCTTGGCCCTCACAGTCCCCTGACCTAAACATCATTGAAAATCTGTGGGTAGACCTCAAAAGAGCAGTGCATGCAAGACAGCCCAAGAATCTCACAGAACCAAAAGTCTCTTGCAAGGAAGAATGGTCAAAAATCTTAGCTGGCTACAGAAAGCGTCTACAAGCTGTGATACTTGCCAAAGGGGGTGTTACTAAGTACTGACCATGCAGGGTGCCCAAACTTTGGATTCTGGCCCTTTTCCTATTTTGTTATTTTGAAACTGTAAAAATTGCAAATAAAAAAAATAATCTTGCTTAAAATATTAAAGAAATGTGTCCTCTTTTAACTTTATGCCTTTTGGAAATCAGGTTATCTCTTACTCGCTTAGCTATTCACAGTAACATAAATTTTGACCAGGGGTGCCCAAACTTTTGCATGCCACTTTATGTAGTATGAACGGCTACATTCATTTGCCATTCAAATTGGGAGCCAAGAACTAGGTTGTGAGCTCTACGCCAAGTGTCCAGTACACATGTGCCTTTCACTCAATAAAGACTCCTCAGTAAAGTCTACTGCGATAGATGTCCAAAATGCTAACTGAATCTCTCACAATAGAAAATGATAGCCTGTTGTGACTAAAACTGAACCGCATGGAATCTGTAACTGAGAAATATACAAAAGTCCTCATTCATATAGCAAACCTCCACGAGAGTCCAGGAGAATCTAACTCTCCTGACATGCTGTTTTATACTTCAACACAAAGACAATGAATAATTAACTAGTTTCAATTGCTATAATTGTTAGCAAAGAGTTAAATGTGATTCCCCCTTGGTATGTTAAAACAGAAATTTGTAAGACAAAATAGTGTTAGACTGGGGTAGGATTGTTTTCATAAAGTTAAGAGTACAAGTCTACAGCCTTGAGAGTAGATAACGATGAATACATTTGTTCAGAGAAGGTGAGGTCATTGTGCAGATACCAAATGGTACCTTATCATGGGAAAGTAATTGAGTAAGAATTATTTTGGAGTTTAAGGGATTTTGCAGGTTATAAAAAGGGGCACTTGCTTTGTGCAAGGGGAGAATTTTTCTTAGGCTAGGGAAAGATGACGGCAAGGATTGCATGAAAGGTTTTGGATCTGTAGTTTTCTTCAGCTTTCCACCGATCATTCATTGGATGATAAGTATTAGTTTGTTTTTCTGTACTGCTCCTTCATTAACCATTTGTTTCCCTTTTTGTATTGCATGTTTTATATAATTCTAATTAAGTGATTCAATCTGGTTTGACATGAGTGCAGTGACCCCTTTGTTTGCAAATTCATGTGCAAATGCCCGTTGCTTAATCAGAAAAGAACACAGAACAAATTTTAGAATAATTTTTGTTACAATAATCACTTATTTAACTTTAACATTCAGAACATAGTCAGGTAAAGTTACAGAACTACAGATATACAATGGCAACACATTCCAACTAGCTGTAAGGAGTTTGTACATTCTCCCTGTGACCAAGTGGGTTTCCTTCAAGTGCTCCTGATTCCTCCCATATTCCAAAGACATAGTTAGGGTTAGAAAGGTGTGGGCATGCTATGTTGGTGTAGAAGCATAATGACACTTGCAGGCTACCCCACTTGCTGTATTGATTTGAAAAAACATATTTCACTTCATGTTGCAATGTTTCATTGCACATGTGACAAAAAAGTTGATTTTTTTTTAGCTGAATCTTTAGAACTCCTTTTAATATTCAAATACTGGCATCTGTTCCAAAAGTCCGCGAGTACAAACTGCAGACAGCCCTTTTTATTACAGCATTGAAGGATGGCTCCATGAGTATCCAACTAACCAGAAGGTTAAGTGACAAAACAGATCTGTACTGAACTCTGCATTAAGCGACAGGGATATATATTTAACAATGAGGTCATAGCATTAAAATTCATCTAAACACAAGAAAGTTGCAAATGCTGGAAATCCAGAGCAGTACACACAAAACACTGGAGGAACACAGCAGGTCAGGCAGCATCTATGGAAATGAATGCTTCAGGCCGGACCCTTCTTCAGGACTGAGAAGGGGGAAGATGCCAGAATAAAAAGTTAGGGTGGGAGGAGAAGGCCAGCTATAAGGTCAAGGGCTGGAGAAGAGGGGGGAGAACAGAAAAGACAAGAGGACCCATGGGAAAGAGATAGGCAGATGAGAAAAAGTAAAGGCCACAGTGGGAAATTGGGGGGGGGGGGGGGGGGAGGGGTAGAAAGAGAATTTTGTTTAAAATAGAAAAGAGAAATTCATATTCATGACATCAGGTTGGAGGCTACCCAGAAGGAATATAAAGTGCTGCTCCTCCACCCTGAGGATGGGCTCATCTTGGCACAAGACGAGACTATGGACTGACATGTCCGAACGGGAATGTGAATCAGAATTAAAATGTTTGGCCACAGGGAAGTTACACTTGTGGCAAATGCAGCATAGGTGCTTGATATAACAGGCACACCATCTTGTCTCTCCCCATGTAGTTTCAATGGGACACAGAATGCCCCACATCCATGATTGGTTTTACAAGCCACAAAGTATCAGTTGGAATTTAAATTGAATACTGGTTTTATTTCCAGAAAATTGGTTCTCATTTCAGTTAATCCATGATTATGCTGTCCATAACTTCATAACCCCAGAATGATCCATAACATAAACCCCAGTAGTTCCTGCAATGAGATTATGTTAAATTGTTAAACTCAATATTAAATCCTTTGTTATGATATGCCTAGTTAGAACATAACATGCTGTTCTTCAAGCTCGCACTTGGCATTATCGGAGACTTTGGAGGCTAAATGGGGGAGTAGGAATGGCATTAAAAAAATTAAAGCAAAGGAGAATGGATGATCAGGGTCACTTTGGTGGACTGTACAGAATGTTCTGCCTCAGTAGAACACATAATGAGCAGGAAATATACTAAATATATTAATGCAATATACTAAATTTTAACTGTAAGCAAAAAGCCATCCTCCTTGGGAGGAAATTTTGGGTCCCTGAATGGTATAGATTTGAGAATCATGTGCTACATTAGAGAGTAGTGAAGATGCGAGAGTGGACAGAGAATTCTCTAACAATGTTGAAAGGTGTTGGATTAGGGTGGAGAATTGTTATTTTTCTTATTATTTGACATTCCTGTATTTGCTTATAATTTTACATAATTAACTATGTGTATGCAACTTCAATGAATTTTCAGCAACTGTACAGTTGATTCTCTATTTTTCTAGAATTTTCTCGGCAATCCGCGTCACATCAGTGACTCTGGCTATTTTATAAGTTATCACTGGAATGTATTTCACTCTCTAGAGAGCTAGCTTTTAGTATAAAACAATCACGACTTATTTGCTTCCCTCCCTCACTTTGTCTCGCCCTTACCGAAGGGCAAATAACTTGCCATTTTTTCGAAATTGTTGTGAAACATCTAACATAGCCTAGTTCATCATGGGTAAAGCTGTCCCCCCTACTGAGCACATCTACAAGGAGCAGTGTCTCAGGAAAGCAGCATCCATCATCAAGAAGCCCACTCCCCCCATCCACTCTCTCCTCACTGCTACCATGAGGAAGGAGGTAGAGCAGTCTTAGATCCCACACCACAACCATCAGTTATAACACTTCAACCAGACTCCTGAACCAGAGTGGATAACTTCACTCACATCAACACTGATTCCACTACCTATGGACTCATTTTTAAGAACTCTAACTCAAGTTCTCAATATTTTTGATGTATTTATTTGCACAATCTGCTGTCTTTTGCACATTGTCCATCTGTGTGTGCAGTTTTTCACTGATTCTATTGTTTCTCTGTATTTACTGTGAATGCCCGCAAGAGCATGAATTTCAAGATAGTATATAGTGACATATATACCTAGACAATAAAATGTATTCTGAACTTTAATAAATTCCCTTTAATTACAAGATTTATGCCTCATTCTTGACTTCCAAAGAAACTCTAGATTCAATGTCACCAGATCCAGTAGCTTGGCGTAGTCAGCAGGATGGTTTGCAAAGATTTAAGGAACTGTTAGAATCCCAGGGGAAGGGGAAAGCTTCAGCCTACACGTTATATAAAAAGAGCTAACACCTTCTTTCTTTCCTAATCAGAAAGGCACCCAGTTCTTCCTTCAATACACTACCTAATGGAAGATTAAGAAATGTTGTATTCTGATGTTTTAATCCAAGGTTCTTTCAGAAGCCAGGAAAGAGGCACAAAACTTATTGCTTCATGATTGTTTTATTAAGTGTTAATAGAACAAAGAGAAACAGAAACACAGTGATAAGAGGCCTACTAAGTGAAGGGAAAGACAAGAAGCTAAGATGGCACAATCTTACATCAACTAACTTTATACATGTAGATAAGGAAAATTCCATTCAAATTCATAAGTAACAGTCAAACAATGAGATACCACATATTCAAATAACGCAGTACTTAAGAGTTCTGGAATTATACAAAAAAAGTCACTCGGGAACACATTGAACAATTGCATATAAATACTATGACCGCTAGAAAGAATACTAGACAGTTACTTGTATATACAATTATATAAAATACAAGCAGACAATTCATTTTTGAACCGCAAAGAAAATATCAATTAAAGTCAGATCTCAGAGAAAAGGCCAATAACCTGGCCCTCAATCCTCTAGAAATGGTTAGCTGGACACATTTTGGTTGCCACTTGATTAAGATTTGGTGCTATAGCAAATTCAGAGAAACCTCTACAGGAAAGCTAGACCTCCAGTTGCTGTATATGAGCAGATGAATGAGGGTTTGGGTTCTTACCCAAACCTAGTATTCCAACCTGATATTAATGAAGAAAAATGAATGAAATACATCAATATCAAATCAATGAAATTTGGCTGCTAGATGATATTAAACAGCCATGAGGTAAGCTCCAGAGAATGTGGAAGGAAAAAAATTAGATGGATGCTTGCAGACTTATCACAATTAAATGAGATGGAACATATTCTACTGGACTATCAGATATATGTTAGCTGAACAAGTGAAAAAAGGAAAAGGTAAACTGTGACAAATTATGAAATCAACATGACAGTAAAAAGTCTAAAGAGTATTCACTGAGCAAGAGGGAGAACAGAAAAAAAAACAATTGATTCAAAATGCAATGTACTGTGCACAAAGACAAACTGAAGCAGTATCAAGAAACACAGAAGGGACCTCAGAGGGCAGTACAGTCTCTGGCCCTCCTCCTTGGGACATGCTCCTTACAAAATGGAATTTGCTGAAACAACGTCACCATCTAAATTCAGAGGAACTCCAGGATGCACATGACAGATTCTACAATGACCTCTAATGGCTCAAATGATGAAGGCAATAATCCGAATCAGATTTAATATCACTGACATACGTCATGAAATTCGTCTTTGCAGCAGTACAATGCGATCTTTAGATAGATACTTCATTAATCCCAAAGAAAATTACAAAGAGAGGTAAGAGATAAAAATTAAGTTACCTCAAGCAGTCTAACTGTTGGGGGGGGGGGGGGGTTCGGGGTCATCACTTCCCCAGCTATAGGTTGACTCATTATAGACCTAATGGCTGAAAGTAAAAATGACCTCCAGTGCTCTTTTCAGCAGTGCAGTTGTCTTCGTCTATTACTAAAAGTGCTCCTCTGTTCAGCCAAGGTGGCAAGCAAAGGGCAAGAAATATTGTCCAGAATTGCCAGGATTTTCCATGGAGTTCTTTGTTCTACCACAGTCTCCAGTGCATCCAGTTTGACTCCTATAATAGAGCTAGCCTTTCTAATCAGTTTATTAAGAATGCTGGTTTCACCCGTGTTGATGCTATTGCCCCACCACACCATCGCATAGAGGAATCTACTGACAACAGCATTCCCAAAGTACATCAGCAACCCCTTTGTCTCACTAATGTTGAGCTGCAGATGATTCAGCTTGCAACATTTGATAAAGTCCTCTACCAGGGCCTGTTAAATTAAATTAGTGCAAAAATATAATTTTTTTTAAAAAGGCAGTGAGGTAGTATTCATAGTTTCAATATCCATTTAGAAATCGGATAGCAGAGGGCAAGAAGCTTTCCCGAATTAAGTGTGTGCCTTCAGGCTTCTGTACCTCCTTCCTGATGGTAGCAATGGGAAAAGAGACATGACCCGGGTAGTGGGGATCCTTAATGATGGATGCTGCCTTTTTGAGGCATCGCTCCTTGAAAATGTCCTTGATGCTGGGGAGGCAAGTGCCTATGATAGAGCTGAATAAGTTTACAACTCTGCAGCTTATTTCAATCCTGTCCAGCAGACACCCCCCACCCCCATACCAGACAGTGACACAACCAGTTAGAATGCTCTCCACATTACATCTGTAGAAATTTTCGAGTCTTTGGTGACATACCAAATCTCCTCAAACTTCTGATGAAATGTAGCCGTTGCCATGCCTACTTTGTAGCTGCATCGTTATGCTGAGTCCAGGATAGATGCTCAGAGATACTGAAACCCAGAAACTTGAAATACGAACTTGATGGAACAATAGGAATGGCAGATATGCCTCAACTTGCTCCAATCAAAGCCAAGCCAAGATACACAAGACTGCAGGTGGAACTATGAAAGCAGACAGGTTATTTCTCACCAACCACCTGACATGGAAAAGACAGATAAATGCTCCAAAGAGGTTTAACATTCTAACAAAAGAGATTCAAAGACCAACAGGGGCTAAGCTTCAACGTACTAAGAACATATAGAGCCTGCACTCATATGATGGCGTGTAAATTTACAGCTGACTCAATAGTCGACTTTGACATAGGAGACAAGCAAAACCTACAAGGCAGTTGGAGCACCTTTAAGGTGGTTGGGAGGACAGAAACCTGTACAGACCATATGGAGAAACATACATGCTTGTAAGCAAAAGAATTTACAGGATGTTTCTGAATATAAAGAATACTACAAATGAAAGAACAAATTATTTATTTGTGAAATCTGTGCCGGAATATCTGCTGAATGTGAACACTGCTGAAGTGGAAACCAAGCACAATGAGAACTCGATGTGTCCTGACTTGGAGGAAGGGTTAAAAGTCATCAAGACTACAGTAAAGACATGACTGAGAACTCTATTATAGAAGAGAGGAAAAAAGGCATTAAAGGCAATTTTTAATGCCAAAAATAGTGATCATTGCAGTCAGGATGCTGTGCTTAAAACAAAACTGACAATGCAATGAGTTCCTGGGGAACTCATTGGTAATCTGTGATCTTACCATTTTCATTTGATTCAGTAATGTTCCCTCCTTCACAAAATCAGAAGTGAGGATGTTTGCCAATTATATGAAGCTGCATATGTCGACAAGCTACAAAATCTGGACATAATTCAGGCATGAATTGATATGGCACAGATTGATAGACAGGCAGTCCCCAGGTTACGTACGAGTTCCGTTCCTGAGTCCGTCTTTAAGTCGGATTTGTACGGAAGTCGGAACAAGTACATTCGGTATTATTTAGCGTCAGTTCGTCAAACATTTGTCTTAGTATACAGTATATATTTTACCTTTCTATGCATATAAAACACTTAAGAGACGTATGTATTCCAATAATTAAACCACTGCGTTGCTTAGTAATAATTGTAGCTTTCATTGGGGCAGGGCATTTCTCATGTTCCATTATTCTCACTTTATCCGTTATCCTTTAAAATTGTTCCGATCCTTGACCGACTATAGCCTAACGCTTTTCCAATGACCGATGGCATCTTACCTCTTTCCAAACACTATTATTTCCACTTTATTTTCAATCGCGATCGCTTCCCGTCAATGGAACAGAAACGCTGCGGGCGGCGGGTCCCGAGGTCCGCTGGGTCCTAAGGACCACCACACTGAGACAGGTTAAATGGGACAAGTGGGGGCTGTGCTGGGTTTGGGTATTTGATCCTCCACAATATTCCACGTGAGTATTTAAACTGGAGGTGGCAGTGTTTTTTTTTTGTTTTTTTTTTACGAGGTTGAGCTGCGAGCTTGACATCAACCCGGCACGGGAGTGGTCTGTCACTGAAACGAACTCGCTGATCTCACTGTGCCACCAGCCAACCAGAACGGGGGGGGGGGCAGGGGCAGGGTGATTCTTACTAAGAAAAATGTAAGCCACCACTCAACACAGTGTCAATGGCAACGACTTAAAATGGCGGACAGCGTCACAATCTGACAAAATGGCGGACGGCGTTCTCCTTCCTTGGTTCATAAGTACGAGTTGTCCGTAAGTCGGACGTTCGTAACTCAGGGACTATCTGTACCCAAGTCTGATTAAGGGTAATGGTGAAGGAGTGATGTGAAGCAAGAAGCATTTCTGCAGACAATTAGCAAGGAGTTGTATGGTCAATCAGTGGCATAATTTCCCTTCTAACTCCCTACAGCCTCTCTACCATCAACAGAAGTACCTTCCTCAGTGGACCATTACCTCACATCACTCCATTCTCCATGCTGACTACAGATCAAGAGGGTGACTTAACAATACATCCTTAATGAGAATCGAAGATTGAAGTTATGAGCAGATAACTGGAATGAATACTTAGATCTTTATCTTTCTAATAAAATAATTATCGACCATTAAGATACAAACAGAAAATGAAAAACAAGGATAGATCATTGGAGGAACACCCTTGCAGCTGCACTGTCACCAATTATAATACAATTCAAGGCAACCAATTGTAGAATGGTTATAGTAAAGGCAGCCCATGCTCTCCACCAGAACAACTAATTCCCATTCTTTATGACCCTGCAATTCTTTATCCAGCAATTCCTGCTAAGGTTAATGGAACTTGACAATACTACGTGTGCACAAAATGCATTCAAGATTTCAAACACATGGTGTATTTCTTCCAGTTATTCTTATCTCCTTTCACTTTCACCTGTGGTCTCTTGTCCTTGACCCCTCCAAAGACAGCAACCTACTTTCCATTCTGCAAGTCATTTCTGGGCCTTTTCTATAATGTTCACATCTTCCCATAGTGTGGCAACCAGAAGTGAATAATCCAGTTGAGGACAGGATTGTATCCTTCTTAAATTAAGGTTTAATATGAATTCCCTACCTTTGTACTCTGTTAACAAAGCCCAGTTGTTCAACTTTTAATAAGGTGTGACCATTCTCCCAAGTCTTTCTGCGCCTACACCCTTGTTATAAAAGTATACTTTACATCACCAATCTTCCCACCAAAATGCATCATTTTGCAACACTGACGATAACATGCCCATTGCACCAGTTTCTAATCACGATGCCCTTCGCAGTTCAAAAAATACTGCCAAGTTTGGGGTTTCTGCAAATTCCTTCACATCATCAAGGGCAACTTGCATCCCATGATAAGCAATGCAGATGTACTTTCAAATATTATTCCTGTTAAGAAAATGTGTTATTTTAAAAATGCAGAGGAATGGAAACTTCAAGCAAGCTGTTGAACAACAAGTTCCAAGATTTCTACCTAGCAGTGTAAGTGTGCTGCCAAAACTTTTTTTCCCCTGTACTAAACCACTATGAATTCAAGAACTCTCACTCAAAAGTCCAGCAATAGAATTTGCTTGCTAAGTCCAGTTGGCAAAATATAGGATGACTGATGTTGGTCTCAGGTACTAAAGATAGAACAACCTTATCCGAGCATTCCAGCTTTTGCTTGCTGGAAACTTTAATCTCAGACTTTCAGATCTCTCACCCTGAACCTGCAAGTTCAGACCTTGTGCAACTAATCATATTTGAAGTAAATGACCTGCTGGAGGAACTCACTGGATGGAGCAGCATCTGTGGGGGGGAGAAAGGAGTTATCAACATTTTGGGTGGAAAGGCGGAGATAGTCAGGATAATACAGGAATCCAAAATGTATGTGGACTGAGGAGCCATGCAAGATGATAGACAAATTGTGACAGGTAAGGGAGGTGAGCAGAGGTGAAGTTGAGGAACAGTGGCAGGTGAATAATAGATGGAGACACAAGGGAAAAAAAGCTAGATAAAGCAAGATAGCAGGATGGGAATGTGAAAGCCAGAGTGAGCTTCTGAAGGGATAGAAGAACACAGACAACTACAGGTCAACCTTCACTAATCCGACTACCTGTAATCCGGTTCCTTCCAGCACTGGAAGGAACCAGCACTGATTACAAATCTTCCGTGCAACTGTAATTTCAAATTTCTTGGGCCACCATACCAATCTGCTGCGCATTGTTTTGGCTGCGCTAGATCTGATCACATGTTGGCGCGCTCTCGTAAGCACGGACAGGCAAATCCTACTTGTTTTCCTGCATTTACTAATAACATTTGCGTGATGCACGGCTGCCCAGCACCCACCCGTCTCACCCGCCAGCGGCGGGGGAGCTGGCGCGCACGCTGGGTCGGTCCACCTTCTCACCTGCCTGCCAGCAGTCGCACACTGCCCTCCGGCCAGCCGGCCCAGCCCTTCTGCCTACGACCTCAGATCAGACATGGCTACCCACTGAATTTAAGCATATGACAGTGGAGGAGAAGAAACTAACAAGGATTCCCTCAGTAACTGCAAGTGAAGAGGGAAGAGCCCAGCGCCAAATCCCCGGCCGCCTGGTGGTCACATGAAATGTGGCGTATAGAAGACCTTTCTCTGACTTCTGCTTCTGCTCACCCAGATGTACTGCCACCAACATCAACAGCTTTTGAAGAAACTGTTGTGCCAGTTTCAGCACCAGTTCCTGATGCTTCACTCATTTTTCAAGATGAAGATGTTGATGATGTTGACAACCCCACACTTGCAAACATGTAACTTTGCCTGAAGGAATATTAAACGTCTCACTTTAGAAACAGAAGTGCTCAACTGTTCTGTACAAGTTAATTTCTGTACATTTACCTGCACCCTTTATTTTATTTGTGCCTATATTACTTTATTACAATTTCACTTGCTACTCATTTAATATTTCTGTTTCATTATTATCTAACTTGTACTGATTTACATGATATTTTAAAGGTATGATGAGGCAGTTAGCTATTGTTTAATGTGATCCTTCTGTAATTTGGCATTTTCACTAATCCTCAGATCCCAGTGGTGCCAGATTATAGAAAGTCGACCTGTACTAGTGCTGTACTCTGATGAGCAAAATAGGTTTACTTAGGACCCATTAGAGTGTGGTAAGTATCAACTGGAAGCAGAGCCACATTTTTCTTCTGAGGGGAGCAGCTTGTGAGTAATATGTTATGTTAAATGATGCTTTAAATTCAATTTAATTATGGCTCATTAAGTATAGTGAGATTTGAAACCTTCAACATAGTATACGTTGTCCAACAAACACAAGAAAATCTGCAAATTCTGGAAATCCAAAGCAACACATACAAAATGCTGGAGGAACCTAGCAGGCCAGGCAGCAGCTATGGAAAAGAGTACAGATGACGTATTGGGCCCACTCCCAACGAAGGTCTCGGCTGGAAACATCAACTGTTTACTCTTGGCCTGGTGAGTTCCTTCAGCATTATGTGTGAGCCTCTTTGTCCAAACTGTCTATGGTATAAAGTGATCCTACATATTACCCTTGAGTCAGAAAAGCAGCAGTTCACTATTATTCCTTACCCCTCACCTCTTAACCACATGTTCAATTATCACCATTCTTTCATACCAAGTGGTGCTCAGTCCTCCAAGTGGTACTTTTGAATTCATTTTGAATGTCAGACAAGTTTAACATTGTGAATGTCCTTTTAAAAGAAAACTAAGGGTAGCGTTTGTAATGATATTTAAATTACAATTATCAAAAAAAGTAATCAGGTTCCATGTGAAATCCTGAATGTTGGAAAAAAAAGGTATAACCTGAAACCACAAAGAATGCAAGAACACTCAGGTAAGGACAGGAATCAGAGTTATGCCAAGTGCAAACACTAGATAGGAATGGAGATTCCAACCTTTTCCCTTATTTACATCACGGTTGACCTCATGATATCAGCTATCTCACATTTGAGGGATTTGCCAAAAATTCAGGTCTGAGTAATGGAAGAAGGCCAAGCAGACAGACTTTTTTTTGGAGCATAGGAGTGATCTTATAAAGGTGTATTAAATTATGATGGGCTTGGATAGGGTGAATGAGCAATCTTTTTCTCAGAGCCAAGGAATCAACAACAAGAAGGTACAGGTTTAAGGTGGGTGGGTGGGGGAGATCTGATAGGAACACGAGTGGCAACTTTTCACCCAGAACATGGAATGAGCTGCCAAAGTGAGTAGTTGAGGTAAGTACATTAAGGACATTTAAATGGTACTTGACAAGTACCTGGATAGGAAAGATTTCAAGGTGGGGTGCCCAACCTGGCCTCACGAACCTCTTGCTTAATGTTTTTTGTCTACTACATAAAAAAGGTAGGGGCTCCTGATTTAGAGGGTTTAGGCCAAACCTGAAAAATAGCAACAGATTAAATAAGAATTTTGGTCGGCATGACTATTTCGACCTGTTTACGTACTGCGTGTCATTTTTTTGCTTCTATCTACCTTAAAAAAAATACTAATGTTTTGTTTCGACTTTTGAGTGGAGGGGGAGAGATCTTCGTATGCTTTAAAACTGCGACCCATCGTTTTAAACAGTAACCCTCTTGATTCCATTTTTGTCTAATGCTCCACTCCATCAAGAACTAGTGCACTCAAATCTCCTCTGCAAAACTCCAGTGAACACAAACGGACGTGGGGAGCGCGAAGTACAGAGTGCAAGGCAAAGTGTGTGTGTTGAGGGGAGGGGGGCAAGTTTCGGTACAAAGGCAAATGAAGAGGGTATCTGTCAGAATTGCCAAGCCCGCCCGCCTGCCGGCTCGGTTGCACTCGCCGCCCGCACCCGCCACTCACCTGCCCAGCGACCGAAGCTCTCCACCTTGACGCCCGTTCCAAACACAAATGCCCGAGCTCCGCTCAGCAACTGGCACACTACTTTCAGTGAAAACCAGGTCACGGCGCCCACCCCGAGCCAGTAAAAGAAGTCAAACGCGGGCAGAGAGCCCACATTCAGCGCGGAACCCATCACTTAAACACCAACGAGCTCCCGGCGACCAGGGGAAAGTGACATGCGGACACGTCTCCGGAAACAACCGCCCTCTCCCACGCATTTATTGGCTAATACGGGCACCACTGCTCTATCCCACTGGCCATTAGTTCCAATGCACGTCAATCACTCTGAGAGCCCGCAGCTATTTCCGAGACGGCGCCGGGAGCATGTTGCATCGCGGGACTTGTGGTTTAACACCGCACTTTCGCTTCGGTTTGAAGTCAAATAGAACTACGTTTCCCACAAATCCATCGTCATACCAAATCTCAGGCATCGTCTCGTGAGATTTCACTGCCACATAAACACGGAAGTAATGGGAATGATCAGAATTTTTGTAGCATTTACAGAAAAATAGTAAAAGAAATTGAAAATATTCGGTCTTAAAATAAAGGTGTGTGTCAGTAATAATTTATTTCAATTACTACTCCTTTTACAATAAAAATCATGTTATCGTACAATCTTGTGCTCATATTTAAACCCATAACTCTAAATCTGTTATTACTACCTCATGAAAAATGATTTCAGTCACAATTAACAGTATAATTTCATTTGAAAATATATATTTTGGATCTACTTTATGACTGAAAACCTGGCATATATACACATAGGTGTGCATTTGAAAGCCATTGATTCCTGTGATGCTACAGATTTCAACTGTTCTTGCACATCCTACATTCGTCATTTGCTAAAAAAAAATACATTCGGGGTTTTATACATTATCTTATTTGAATTAAAGAAGAGAAAATATTGAGAATTTTGTTATTTAATCGTTTAATGTGACTATATGGCTCTCTGATGCATGGTCATATCCTAAAGGAAATAAACTATTCTTTGAAATGTTCATGTCTAATCATTTATAATATATCATTTATAATATCATAGTTTATAATATATGTTGCTTTTCCATATCTTCATAATTTATTTTTCTTTCTGATAAATTTTAGACTTTTATTTTACATTGCAAAAACACATCTCCATTTTGAGTTTCATTGCTCTTTTGATTCAATAGTAACTCAAATTTTACAACTATTTCTCTTTCATTTAAATTAAATTTTATTTTTTTCATGAAAACAGTATAACTGTATAATATCTTCACACAACTCCATGAAAATGCAAGTCTTTCACGCATATAGTGTTTACCCTACTTATCTTAATTTTGAAATAGCTTGCTATTACAACATTGTATTTAACTGACGTGTAACATTAACAAAATGCATGTGTAAGTGATCAATTATTCTTAATTATTAAATACGCTTGTAAGCAGCGTAATGTTTAGAACAACTAAAATACAGTACACCTTAACTAAACCTAGCACAATTTCTTTACAATTTTTGTCTTACTAACAAAGTACTTGCACCTACAATTCTTCACTCATTATAAACATAATTTGTTCAAACTTACTAAATACTAAACAACATATGCTTTTATTAAGTTAGAATAATAAATTGTATTGAATGTTTTGTGGGTATTTTTATAAACTTCAAGTACAATATATATGATTAAAATCTTGCTTAAATATTATTTCTGAAGTATTTTTAATTACCTATAATGTACAATATTCTCTGACAATGAATGTTTTATCATTTTAAGAACAGCAAATGCCACATAGACAATTGTAACTCATTTTGAAAAATCCATTAGAATTACACATATTTACCAAGGCTTGTACAAATGTACATTTCTTGATTAAAATATAAAAAAAACAATATCATAACAGAACAAATCACAGCAAACCAACTACTTTGAAAACAAATATCCCAATTCTTTCCTGCAATTTGCCACATTCACAAATAAAATATCAAGTATTCCTTACTTTTTGTAAATATGTTCCACCATTTTCCTCTTTTGGTTGTGGAAAAAATTCTCTTGAATTTTACGTTAAATACCACAAAAAATTCTGACCACCTTCTCATATTTCCAGAAAATAATTTTGTAATGTAACCAAAATATGTTTAAAAATATATATTCCACCCCCCCACCAACGTTTGGCTTTCCACATGGTTCCACATGGTCAAAAGTACGTTTGAATGAAAGTTTTAAAAAATTGTTGGTCTATTAAATTTATCAGGAAACAAAACATTTGATTTTTAATCTCATAAAGTAACAAAATCAGGTTTTTCATTTTCAACACAGATGCTTAAAGATACCGCTGATCCTATAACTTGTTTACATTGTTATAATAAATGGTATTTTATACACTTTTAAAAAAATGTTTTCTATGTCTTTTATCATTTAATAATACATTTTGCATTTATATTTTCAATATAAAATAGTTTTGGTTTCAAACGAATCAATCAAATGCTTAATTCTCTCATTTTTAGTTTACCAACCCAGTAAACAATTACAATCAAAGATGTTTTAAGTATGTGTTACAGTGGAATATTTAGACAGAATTTTAACTTAATTCTGATCTTCATTTTTTTAAGTTTCTAATGTCAAAATTATATAACTGTGGTTTGACTCAAATATTCAGTTGCTCTAAACGAATTTTCTTTAGGGTATTTAATCCACAACAACAATTTTGCACACATTCTAATGTGAACATTGCAATGAATATTTAGTAAAATAAATATATATTCAGTTTTTATTATAGAATGTCTTTGTTTGTTTTGAATATGGGAATATTTCTGTCTGAAATCAATTGTCTTATGTAAGCTTTAACAAAAGAAACCCAAGAGTAAGATGGTCAAATCTAAACTGTACATATATATGAAAAAAGGCAGATCAGAAAATAATATTTTAATATAAGATTAATTTTGAGAAGCACAATTCCTTACATTGTTAAACATAATCTATATTATGTATGAAAGTATACAAATAAAATACCTTTATTTCTTAAGATAAAATTATTTATTTTGTTAGGAAATCTATAGAACATGTGAAGTTGACATCTAAAATATAAATGCTGGTTTTACTATTTATTAAATACAACCTTCTGACTAGTACCAGATATTTTAGCCTTCTATTTAGTTAAAATGAATTACAAAACTGATAACAAAGTGCAGTAATTATAAAATATCAATTTTTAACAAATAGTTCAAAGCTGTTCCCATCTGGTTCTCCGATACCCATCAAAATATTGTTATCCATTGACCTAACACTTTATTGTTAGTCTTTGCATTGTAATCAGTCTTCTGATATAATTTTTGAATATTATTTTACTTGTTCTTACTTTTTAAATATATATTTTCAAGGAAAATGAACCAAGTTGTTTTAGATAGATTAATTATCTGGCTTGCATGAGTAACAAGCATTTAAGGAATACGCCTACAATATTTCATGATATATGGCTTAAAGATATTTTGCTGGGCATTTATGATCATTTACATGTAAGATCCTCCATGGCTCAAACAAAAAGAAATACCTCTACAGTCCTCTGAAGGCCAAAATCCAACCAATAACACATGAAAATAGTGCTGAGTGAAAAAGGCAGGAAATCTATTAATTCACTGATTAAAAAGGACAAACATAGCTTTTTCAGTGATGTCATGGCCACTTACTACCCAAACACACAAGGGCATACTTCACTGAAAGACAAGAATGAGAGTGAATTTATCAAGGGCAGAGAGGCAATCGGTGCCTGCTGAACGAAGCCTTTCAAAGAATTTGTCGGACAGGACTTATTTCTTGACATGAGCACCTTTGTCTCCATGGCACATCAAACTATTTGGTAAAACATTATTGCTATCTCTGATCAACCTAAAACAACAAGACCTTGTGAACAGACCTCAGGAGCTGGCAGAATTTGAACAAGTGGTAGAGATTAAGTTCAGTCACTAATGAGAAAATGGGGACATACCAGGAGACCTTAGGGGTCACTAGAACAACCATCTTCAAGAAAGAAGACAAATCTTACTACAACACCCAGAGGAAGATATCTCTGCTTCCTGCCATATGGAAGGCCATTTTTGGGATCTTCCTCAACACCTCCCTAAACCTGAAGATTTGCTTTTCAAATCACAGTATGGATTCATCCATCTAAGGCCACAGTGCACATGACCTTCATCCTGCATCAATTTCAAGAAAACGGGAACAGCTTCATCCATTATTAATGGCCCTCACAAGAGACTTTGATTCCAGCAGTCAGCTGGGGTCGTGGAACATCCTCTACAAATCTGTGTGACAAAAGAAACTTCTCTTCATCTAGATTTACTTCATGATTGCATGCAAATCATAGTCTTAAGTAACGGCTTCACAGTAAAACCAATCTCAGTGTATGATTACCCCGATGCTTCTCTCAATCTTCCTTGCAGCAAGGTTATAACTAACCTCCAATTAAGTTCTTACTGGAGGGAAACTAATCTGCATGAGAAATGGGAAACTGTTCAACCCACTTGTCACCTCCACTCTAGAACCTCTGTCACCCCAACTTCTGTCATCAATCTGCAATATTTAGATAATGCTTACATGTGCACACTTTCAGAGAACAAGCTCAAAGTTGTCAGTAATTTATTTGTTGAAGCATATAGGAGAGGTTGGTCCTTATACTTAATTTCAGCTAAACAAAGACTCACAACCAACCTGCTTCCATTTCCAGACCAAGCTCTAGACTAGAGGGTCACAATGGGATCCCAGAAAACATAGATTGCTTGGCTTGGGTGAAGGCAGTCATTTAAAATGGAATTTGCCATCAATTTCAGTGTCCCAGCACAGCTACTGGCTGCCAGAGAAAAGAGTGTTTGAAGGTGAAGCCCTCAAAACTGCCACAAAGCTCATAATCTACTGGGCTGTCATGATCCTCGTCCTCCCTCAAACTTAGAGATAGGAACCTCCTGCAGATTTTGGCGGTGTTCTTCTCAACAAGGCTGTTCAGATTCACTAGCAGGATAACCAAATCAATGTCAACCAAGCCAACAACCCCAGCAATGAGGCCACACTTGTGCCCAGTCAGCACTAATTGCAGGCCATACTATTTGCATGCTGAATACTAGACTTCCAAAAGAGAGGTTCTCAGACCTATCTTGGGTAAAAGAGAACCCACAGCTCATGGTCACTCAAAATGCAGGTGGAGTATTTGGGATTGCGCTGGGTCAATTCTGTGGGAATTTACAGGTGATGGAAGCTGTGTACTGTTTCAAAAAGTGCCCAGTGCCCCACGTGTGGTAGAGTTTGGAGACCTTACATTGACCTCATCAGCCATCTCAAAACCTACAGAACAGATGAGGAAGATCATCCTCCTTGATCCCAAGGGGCTGCCTAAGAAAAAGAAAAACATGCTTGTGACACAGATACCAATATTCAACCCTGCAAGTTTCTTCCCAATTTTCTCCTTTATTTCATCAAGTAATCATAACTAATTGGAATATATTTCATTAGGCTACAGCTATGGACCATTCTCCCATCCAAGGTGTCATTCTAAAAATTTACCCATGATAGGTCAATTGACAATATGGAAACTTCAATTACATATTTGTCCATCCACCCATTCTCAGTGGCAAAATTATTAATCTTCAGTTAGTATCAAAGAGCCATGATAAAGGGCAAGACTAAAATGTGTCAATTTCCCTCACTCAGGAACACTGCAAAACAGCATTTGTGTTTTCCAAATCAGTTAATTCAAAATTAGGTTTTTTTTTTAAGTATAGACCTGGGATCTCCCTGTTCTATAAAGTGTACAAACAAACGATGTGATGATCTTCTGGTCAGAGTTAAGATAACATATTGTTTTTTTTTAACTAAATCTTTACGAATCTAATATCGTGCTACAATATTACTGCAAATGGCCTAATTCTGCTCCCATGTGTTATGGTCTTATGGTATTATACAAAGACATTCTCACTTGTCTAACTGATACTGTTTTTAAAACTAACTGAGGGAAGAACCTTGACTTTATTGGAGCTGACACTCTCGGCACGGCTTTAAAATGAACAAACTTTATCTAAAGAAATTATATACACAGATTTTCTTTCACAACATGTTAATACAAAATTATTTAATGTTAAAAATAACATTATGCCAACAGACATTTAATCTCGTCGTACGAAACAAATCATTATAAAAATCGAGGCGCAGAATGCCGAAAGCACACGATTTATTGTATGTTTCATATCATATTCAGGTGAGCTTCACGATAACGCCATTAAGTTGCTTTGTATCATTAGCTTCATTTCAAAATATCCCGGTTTACCAGTGAAACAAAGTCCTTTTCATTTGAAAGAGAAACTCTTCCTATGCTTTATCTCTCATTGCTTTCCTAAATGTATTATCTTTACTTATCTAAAAAAAATCAATTTGTCATAGGCTGAGAGTGAGAAAAATATTTACAGAACCAGCAAGAATATTTTATTTTTATGATACACCCTTCCGTACCCTTTCTTTTATAATCCTTTATCGACGCCAATGTAAAATAAAGCCAAGTGGTGGCTATTAGTTAAAAAAGTGGTTGAATTGACTTTAAGGGGTTAAAATAAATAACAGTGTTGTCATAAACCACAACTTCCTCGCGGATTTATAAATCGTTAGGTGAAGTTCAAGGTGTTAGATTTAAGAATCGAATGTACCTTAACGGCGTTTCTCAGCAGATGATGGACAAACGGATTTAAGTAGATAAACCCAGCTCAATTCTCCGATTGTCTTCCATCCCTGAAAGTGTTTTCTATATTTGAGCAAAAACAACGATAAAAGAACTCCTAATGAACTTATGAATTGTATTCTTTTTTAAATTCTGTAGATCGTTGCCATTTCTAATTTTCTTACGAGATGTTTTAAGTGTTGGTGCAATGCTATTTCAAATCTGTCAGCAGAGAAAAACAGTTCGGAAAGGCATTTCCATGAAGAAATTAGAATGCAAGGTAAAAAAAAAATGTGATTCTTGTCCTCGTAAGCAATCTGCAGATACTGAATTCAATCGCACTTATTACCCTCATTATATTCTGTAGTTTCCAGCTGAAGCTCCTACATAAGGCTCAGAAAAATATCCAACAATCTTTATATTCCTCAGCATTTATGAAGGAACAAACGTCATCCAAATGGTTAAGTAGAACTACCTTCTGGTCCTTACCCTGAGAGCAACAATGAGTTCCTATAAATTTTATTCCTATCCATTTATTCTACAATTCATGTTAGTTGTAAATGTGCATTTTGGTTAAAGATGAAATGTGAAATGTACATTTTGGGAAGGGGAGAATTCTGGCGTAGTTTTCATAGTCTCTTTTAATCTTGCTCCGCCTGTATTTAACACACTTGTTATTTGGCTGCCATGGCTCCAAAGCAATCTTTATGCTAGTATTCAACTTTATCTAATCTTCTAGATAGAGTTATAGAATTTTATTTCTTTTTCACCTGGATCATTTAAGATTATGAGCAATCTATCATCCATTCCTATTATTTGCAGATACTTGATTAGCATTTAACATGCTAAGATATCCTAGCTGAATAATTGATGAATTTGTAAATTAGTTTATTATCGCCACATGTACAGAAGTACAATGAAAAACTTGTCTTGCATATTGCCTTTACCAATCAATTCAGTACAACAGTGCAATGAGGTAATGAAGTGTAAAACAATAGTATAATGCAGAATAAAGTGTTAAACGTTACTGAGAAAATGCAGTGCAGGTGAGACAGTAAGGTGAAAGGTCATAACAAGGTAGACTGTGAGGTCAAGAGTCCATCTTTTCGTACTAGGGAACTATTTGATAGTCCTAAAACAGCAGGGCAGAAACTGTACCTGAGCCTGGTTGTGTGTGCTTTCGGGCTTCCGTATTTTCTGCCTGATATGAAGGGGGGAAAGAGGAAAATGCCGGGGTAGATGAAATCTGATTATGCTGAGGCAGCGAGAAATGCAAACTGATTCCACAACCTCACTCTCAATGACTCTACAACTCATGGTTTTTGTATTATTTATTTACTTACTGATTATTATTATTATTATTATTATCATTATTATTATTTATTTTTTCTCAGTTCAAACTGGTAAACACTGAAATACGGGCATGGCCGAGTATGCTCATTTGTCAATTGCTAGGAACTTTCAGACTATTCTAGTGGTGTTTAGTACTGTGGCTTTCTGAAGATTTACATAGATATTACTGTGTAACCCTAATTGTTTAAAGCTATTGTGTAGCAACTTTGGGATGACTCCAGTTGCAGATATGACTATTGGGACAATGTATACCTTGTTCATGTTCGAAAGTCTTTCAATTTTCTCTTTTAATTCGGCATATTTCTGGTTTTGCATTTACTGGTTTCTGTAAATTACGTGTGTTTGGAATGGCTATAGCTATTAAATAAGTTATTCTTTAATATAATAATACCCTGTATTATTATACCCAGCTAGTTATTGTGAATTGTCCTATCTGTAATAATGGATCGGTCATAATACAATTTGTGGGATTCTGACTTTAACATTGGATCAGGCTTGTATTTATAGAAAGGTATGATTTATTTTATGAGTTTGAATTTTAAAGCAAGATCTTGCTGAATGATGCTTGCCACTTGATCATGCATGTGTAAGTAATCAGATTGAGTTAAACTGCTGCAGGATCCTATAATGTGTGGGATTGTTTCTGGTTTCTCTTGATATTTCCTACATTTATCATCTCGAATTTATTAGCCTTTTACCATTAGTTTTATTAATTTTTTTTCGCAGCTCAAGCTGGTAAAACCTGAGGTACGGGCATAGCCAAGCATGCACATTTCTCAATTGCCAGGAATCTTCAGACTATTCTAGTGGTGTTTAGTATTGTGGCTTTCTGAATATTAGCATAGATATTGCTGTGTAGCCCTAATTGTTTAATGCTATTGTATAGTGCCTTTGGGATGACACCAGTTGCAGACATTACTACTGAACAATGTATACCCTCTTCATGTTCCAAAGTCTTTCAATTTCCTCTTTTAATTCAGCATATTTCTGGTGTTTTTCACTCATTGATTTCTGTTAATATTATAATGATTATTATTATTATTGTATTTGCACACTTTGCCTTCCTTTGTATACTGGTTGCTTGTCGGTATTTGTGTGTAGTTTTTCATTGATTCTATTGTATTTCTTTGGTTCACTGTGAACGCCAGCAGGAAAATGAGTCTCACGGTCATGTATGGTGATAATTTAAAAAAAGGGTCCATGCAGGGGAGGCTGGTTTCCATGAAGTGCTGAGAAATGTTCACAATTCTCTGCTGTTGCTTGTGATCACAGACACAGCATACCAAACCATATCAGATGTTTTCTGTGGTGCATCGATAAAACTTGGTGAAGGTCAAAGGGGACAATCCGATTTTTTTAGTCTCCTAAGGAAGTAGAGGCACTGATGAGCTTTCTTGGTTGTGGCAACAACGTGGTTGGACCAGGACAGGCTATGGTGAGATTCACTCAGAGGAACTCTCAACTAGTTTATTTAATGCTGTAAAGAGCTGTTTCTTTTTTAAGGAAAATCTGAATTAAATACCTTTTCTAGCACATAAACAAAATAAACAGTATTAATTATCTGTTCAGATAATAATCTGCGTTATCTACTTTGCCTAAAATATAATTATGCAAAGCAGGACAATAACTTCACTGGATTTCTAAAATATTATTTTTTGCAAATTTGCAGATGATGCCAAGACTGGTTGTGTTCTGGGCAACGAGGAGCTTGCAGCGGGATCTGGAACAGCTGGAAAGATGGAACCTAATGCAGACAAGTGGAAGGCGTTGCACCTCAGTAGGACCAACCAGGACAGGACTTACACAGTGAGCAGTAGGGCACTGAGGTGGGTGGCAGAACAGAGGGATCTGGGAATACAGATTTATAATTCATTGAAAGTGGCATCACAAGTGTAAAGAGAGATTTTGGGACATTGGCTTTCAGAAATTAAAGTATAGAATACAAGATTGAGGATGTTATGCTGAAGTTGTATAAGATGTTGGTAAAACCTAATTTGGAATGTATACACTTTTGGTCACCTACCTACAGTAAAGGTATCAATAAGATTCAAAGAGTGCAGAGAAAATTTAAAAGGATGTTGGTAGGACTTGAAGACCTTAGTTATAGGGAAAGATTGAATAAGTTAGGACTTTATTCCCTGGAGCAAGGATTCCAAACCTTTTTTATGCCATGGACCCTTACCATTAACTGAGGGGGGTCAGTGGACCCTGGGTTGGGAACCTCTTCTCTAGAGCGTAGGAGAATGAGGAGGTTTGAAAGAGGTATACAAAATTAGGACGGGTGGCAGGGTGGTGATAAGTCTCTACCAAAGGAAGTATAAGGCGCTACTTTGCTCCAGTAGCCTTGGGCAAAGTTTAGGATCCTGATCATGGTTGCGTGACGCCATTG
This sequence comes from Hemitrygon akajei, assembly GCF_048418815.1. Lineage (NCBI taxonomy): Eukaryota > Metazoa > Chordata > Chondrichthyes > Myliobatiformes > Dasyatidae > Hemitrygon > Hemitrygon akajei. Next base: position 161,416,158 of record NC_133129.1, on the reverse strand, counting down.
GGGCAGCTGGTGCAGCTCACAAGTCCTGGTTATGTGACCACAGACAATCTCTGAAGAGTATTGATCATAGCTGGGGTCACCCACCTTATAAGGACACTACCTGAAGAAGGCAATGGCAAACGACTCCTGTACAAAAGCTGGCCAAGAACAATCATGCTTATGGAAAGACCATGATCACCTACATCATACAACATGGCAGTTAACAAATGAACAATACAAAGTTATGAGGGGAATAGATAGGGTAAATGCAAGCAGGCTTTTTCCACTGAGTTTGGACGAGACTAGACTAGAGGTCATGGGTTAAGGGTGAAAGTTGAAATGTTTAAGGGGAACATTGGAGGGGGGGGGACTTCTTCACTCAGAGAGTGCTGAGAGTGTGGAATGAGCTGCCGGCAGAAGTGTTTGCTTTCAACATTTAAGAGAAATTTGTATAGGTGCAGGAATGAGAAGATATGGAGGGTTATGGTTCAGGTGCATGTCAAAGCGACTAAGCTGATTAATAGTTCAGCATGGACTAGATGGACCAAAGGGTCTGTTTCTGTGATATGTCTCTATTACTGTATGTGTTAACTGCTCAAAATGAAAACTTATTCTATATTATCATTGTTCTGGCATATATCAAATAACCTTTGATCTTTCTTAAAATCAATCATAGTGGTTTCCATTATTGATCATTCAACTATGTATTTTTAAAAAAGAATAAAACTTGTTCTGGAGACGTAGGAAATGATTCCTCAAAATACTGCTTACCTTTTTAAACTATGCAAAGTGGTTAGTTTACAATCTATCTATCATTGTTTCTTTCAGTTCAACCAAACATGTAAAAATTGCTAAAATAAAAAGTTGTTGCTCATTCTGTAACATACCAGTTATTTATCACAGAAAATATATTTGAAGTAATCTTACTACAGGTTTTTAAGTTACATATTCACTTATCCAAGACTAGCAACATGCCAGTTTTTGTAGGACATTCAGAGTAACACCTATGCACAAGAACTGTAACATGTTCTTACCTGTTTTTTTCCAAGAAATGCTTTAATTTTCGTATTTTCACAATTATTATGGGCAGTTGGGGCCTTTTTCATTACCATCAGTCTTAACATACCAGACCAAGTTTCTGAAGCAGGATAGATATGAAAATAACTGCATGGAGATAAAAATACATGTATTAACTAATAGTAAAGGGGAACATATTTCCAATATAAAATTAGCTTCAGAACTTCAGAGCCAAACAAATTTCCTTCCAAAACACCTACTCAGTTTTACGATGCTTAATTTCAAAATCTTCACTTAAACTTCTCTTAGCTAAAATACATTGAGAATTGCAATTTTTGCCATGACGTAGGAGAAAAGGAGATGCATTTATTATAGAACAACACACACAAAATGCTGGAGGAACTCAGCAGGTCAGGTAGCATCTATGGAAATAAGTAAGCAGTCAACGTTCCGGCCCAAGACCCTCAGGCTCGCAGGGCCTTGGGGTCTCAGGCTGAAAGAATGACTGCTTATACATTCCCATAGATGCAGCCTGACCTGCTGAGTCCCTCCAACACTCCATATGTGTTGCTTTGGATTTCCAACATCTGCAGCATCTCTTATGTTTATAACTTGTATTATAGGCCTAGCTAATTAAATCATAAATTCCAAAGATAATTATTTCATAGCCTATCTATACAAGTGTATTGCTACAAATTGTCCATTGCCCACAATCGCTCATAATTTTAACTAAGAAATCATCTTAATTAATACAATTACTTAATTGCCTTTTATATAGGTGTGTGTCCCGACGTCAAGTAACACCATATAAGCCATATTGATTTAGAAAATAGAGTTTAACTGTAATTTTACCTTCATTGGCTATTATGGATACTACATTACAATTCTAAACAATTTGTGTTAGCCTGACCACAACAGGGTATTAATGTGCAAGATATTATTGTAAAGTTTATTGTCTCATGAGTGCAAAATCCCTTAAATACCATTAAGTATTATAAACCATTATCTATAATGCTACTTCACCAAGTTTAGACAGTTAAGGCACTACTTTAATTACATATTAAATTTCTCAAAATTCTGCCATTTCTCAATTCAACCAGTAAATCATAATAAAGCAGAAATAATACTATATTTGAAACCAATTAAACAAACCAAAATGCTGGACGCGAGAAATACTACAGATGCTGGAAATCCGGAGTAACACACTCAAAAATCTGAGGAACTCGGCAGATCATGTAGCATCCATGGAAAGAAATAAAGTGTCAACAATTTAGGCCGAGAGCCTTCATCAGGAAAAAGTTTGATCCATATTATTTTACATATCACGTTAGATTTTTGTCATTTGTGAAATTGCAATTACCCCAGTACAACTTGCTCAAGTTTAAAATACAATGTATTTAGCTATAATTAGCTTGCAGATATCCTAACTTTTTAAATATGTGTACACCAACTATGTGGGATAGGTTAAATAATTAAATGGATCATTACCAAGGTAGCCTGTGGTGCATGCAGAGATAATACTAGGTTATAAAGTTATTGCTTACAAGACTGTAACATGAATGAAACATGGAGAATATCTTCCTATTGTAAATATACATATAATATTTATTTCAGTGAAGAAAGATTATTTTATCACTGAAGAAGAGTCTCGGCCCGAAACGTCGACTGATTATTCATTTCCATAGATGTTGCCCGACCTGCTGAGTTCCTCCAGCATTTTGTGTGTGTTGCATTTTATTACTCTGGTAGATTGCAAGTTTTTTTTGTGATTGCATATCTTTTAAAAATTGGATCCCTATGGTTTAAGTTCTATGTAAAATATTAGCTTGAATGCTAAGAATTTTCAAGATAGCTTTGTTATGGGTATTTTCATAATTTCATTAATTTAAAAAGCTAAGATATTTAGACAAGATAAAGTATGTTATTTTATAATAGTTAGAAAATTAAATTATATAGTGAGAACATATTTTGTGTGATAGAGAAAAGTTAACCCCATTATGGTTGCCATATTGTCCTCAAAACTAAGCCTAGACTCCAAGCACTTTTAGATTATACAGTATGGTACAATCAGGTACATCAATATACCAAAGGCTTGGTACATATTTGCTATTCATACATACTTATTCCAAGAATAACATTTGCCAGTGTTAGTGAATATAATGCTAACATTCTTTCTATTCAGAATTCCTTCTCCCTATCTCCTAGCATTTTTAAAATTTGCCTCAGATCATATGGTCAACATTTTATTGCTGACGTATAAGGCCCTAATTATGTGCAAGAAAATGGAGGCTAACTTTGGCATTGTTAAATTGTTTTTTTTGTATGAACGTATGAACTATGGTCTAAATTATAGTAAAAAATCTAAAAGTAAATATGTGAAGTTAATAACATATGCAATATTAATAGCTAGATTCAAAACTACAATTAGATGACAAACAATAACATCCAATTTTTTAAGAAAACCAGCTAAGTAAACTTTAAGATGGCGATGGCAGAGCAAGTGATGTGTTGCTGCAAAAGGATGTGGGAGATTGTGGATATTGGCAATATCTGCAGAATGCATCTGCAGTTTGAAGAAATTTTGCTCAGAACTGATGTGCTGGACTCCAAATTGTAAGGAAAGAATAAAGTTGTCGAGGCACTTTGTTCGGTGAGTAAGGCACTGATTCTGAGGTTAAGTACTATAGATCTGGTCAGTAGGCACTGCCAGAAAGGGTAGGTTGACCTTCAGGTGTCCACAAACAGATAGATCCAGATGATAGTATTAGAGGAATTCCAGCTCCTGCACTTGTCCAGTTAGTGATGGCGCTTCATAATTCCTTTGACCCAGCTTCATTTCTAAGCAATCTGTGTGGAGTTGACTATGTGGGTTTCATCTAGTGGTGCTCTCATTTCTTCTCATGTCACAAAGACTTGCTGGAAGGCAGGTGAATTGGTTATTTCAAACTACTCCTCATGTAGGTGGATGGGAAGAAAAGTATGCGTGGAGGGAATCAGTAAGAGAGAAATGACTATGGGAAAACACATGCTAAAATAGAAACGATGGGAGTTCTCTGAGAACCAGTGGAGATATGACGGGCCTAATAACTTCCTATGTTGTCAGAAAATATAAGAATGGCTAAAAGCAAGCAATGGTAGGGGAAGGATGAGCAGACTAACCATAACACTATTAACCAGAAGGCCATCCAAGCAAGGAGGAATTTTACAGGCATGGAGGTCAGTATAATTACTGGGCTGCAGCTCTTACCCATATACCCATCTCCCTCACGCAAGTTATGTGTGAGGGAGAAGGGTATATGAAATTATAAATAAAATGGGCCTCAGTATCATATTCAGAGAAATTGGCCAACGTCTTTTCTGGAATAAGTATGCATAATAAATATGACAAATAGTAAATATTTATCTATTATTAGATACATGCCTGCAATATAGTTTTGCTGATAGCTTGTATTTACATACAATTCCAACACTTAGTCATGAAGTCCTTCATACGTTATGAAATAAGCTTTAATATGGGAGATCTTTTGTTCATTAAAATACTGTTATGATATCTCTGTTACTTCTTTTCTCACGTCTCCATAAATGCTGTGGAAGATACAAGTTTATAAAATTGATACATAAAGTAGGAGACATAAGACAAGGGAAAAAAGCCCTTTTCTTTCATATGTCTCTGCCTTTTCTACATTACTTAAATATTTCATTGAAATGGCTTTAGCTTATTGTCTCAATTTAGAATCAAATGCCTCATATCAATAAAAAATACCTTTAAATAAACTGCAGTTCCTGCATACGTGTTTTCTATCAGTTAAAACTGACGAGGATACCCAATGAAGGCAGAATCTATATTGGTTAACTTTATTGTGGGGAAATTCCAAACACCTTGGAAATAATGTTTTGAAATAAGAGCAAGTAATGCATTTAACCAGATTGAGCGGGCGCCCAGTGACCTTATAGAGGTTGACCTGTTAAAGTTACTGTAAATTAAAGTCTGTGTTTACATCTCAAGTACGGCAATCTATAAGACGTTATCCTCACTGTAAACTACTTGAATTTGGAAACAACATACATACAAAATTTTACTTTCTTGCTTCAATCCAGACTCATAATCCATTAGTCCCTGTCCACGTACGTAACTTTCTATCCCGATACTTACTAAAGATTTAAAACAAGGTTTCATGTTTCCTACAAGCAAGATTGTTGAACCACTGAACGATTCTCGGCCATACAATCAATCCTAACTTTCAGCATTAAATAACATGTTATTCAGGCAATAGATAAGGTTATTTTCCTTCTTGTACTTGTAATATACTGTTGTCCATAGTTAAGCCAAAAGGACAGCAGTGGTCACTAAGTCTGACAGACTTTCACTTTATTCAATTCCCTTATTCAACTTCCCAAGTACTTAAAATGAAACGCCCGACCAAAAAGTTTTCTGTAGCATGTACTCACGCTGCACTTACATGAACCTAATAAGATGCCATATTTTGCAAGATGCAAACCGTCTCCAATTATTGCTACAATTTAACAGCTGCCCTCAAAGTCTTCGAGCTCGTGTAGTAGAAAGAGGCATAATTTCTGTCTTTGATTTACCTGAACCGTACCTAACTACCTATTTATTTTAGCAGTAAAATCGTATAAGGGGACGATATAACCCAGCAAAGCGAAGCTTTATAATTATAAAGGAGTTTTAAAAAGAAATACGGATGAAATACAACAGGGAGTGCACAGCACAACCATGCACATTGCTCGCGAATCCCTGTACGGTGGCATGCACTCCCTGGACCATTTATTGTAAAAGTTTAGAACTTTTGCAGCATTTCTTTATTTATTTTGGATCCCTCTTTTATCTTGATTAAGCAATAATCAAAACTGTAAACACTGTCGGAGGTTGCTTTATCGCAACGATGTGAGTGTGGGCTTTACACAGCCATTTTGTCCGACTCTTTTACAAAGCTCGTCACCGGCAGTCTGTGAATGAACTGTTTATTGATGCTGCTGGAAAGAATTGATGTTCCTAGGGAAAAAAAACTTTTATTTTGTTTAAACTCCGTCCTTATTTATCGTGACGGCAGGCTGGTACGCTGACCACCGGTTTGTCTGTGCCACCTTGGGGCTGACGGGGTGGAAAGAGAAAGTTCGGGGCAGGATGAAGGGCAGCTGGGAGAGGATCATGTGTAGTTGATAAAAAGTTAGGGGAAAGCGATGGTCTCCTGGTGAAACGGGCAATAAACTGCTGTCGAGGTTGGGGCCGCTTTCCTGTGCGCCGCGCTGGTCGGAGTCGCCAGTGAACGCATCCTTTGGACATCCTCGATGACAGCGTCTTCCGCAAATGCTTTTTGGGGTAAGGGCTTCCCGGCTACATAGTTACATACAGCAAGCCCAGACCGCAAAAAGATTCGAGAAAGACAAGTACGCAGGCGGGGAATTCGGCTGCCTCAGCATTAGGAGGGGACGGTAAAAGATTCCACGATGTGGAAAAGCGAAGATCTTGAGATTCGCGGCTCGCTGTCTTCAGATGGAGCCGTTCATTGGCGCTCAACTCGGGTTCCCTCCTCGCCGAGGCTGGATCTACCCCATCTATCGCCATCCTGACATGATCCAGGCTTTCCCTCATCTCCTCCGAGGCATTGCCTCACCCATACATCCTATTCATTTATAGAGCAGGCAATTGATGTTTTTTAACATAACATACACATACAAACACCCACACGCACAGAAATAGAAAGCGAGGGAAGGAGTCGGAGCGAGGGACCGATGTAGATATATATATGTATGGAAAGAAGGCGAGAGAGATGCTGGAGAAATTGACTTCAATCCTAGCGAGCATCACGATCTTTTCCAAGTGGAATCTATACTGCAGACTGGTGGCGCTGCGTAAAAGAGGGTACTTGCGCCCTGACCAGTAAATAAATAGAGACTGGCGCGCAAGCTCATTGGTGTCCACTGAATCGTCATCATCCAATCCCGAAAGAGCTCATTTCAGAGCCCCCCTTTCAAAAAAATACACTCCCAATTAAACAGGTCTCCACAACTGACTTACAGCTCCAGCCATTGGTGAGTCCATTCAGACCCAAGGATCACCTTCTTTGCACGACGTCTAGTCACCAAACACCAGCGATGGTCGTGAACTTTGTCAAGAGGTGACCGAGAACAGGTTCTGTGATGTCACAGTTTGTATACCGGAGCTCTCGCGGCTCACAGTCAACATTCGCCAAGCACCCAGGAGAAAGTCCCAAGTCCCAAACAATGTCTGGCTCCACACTTGGAACTGCGGGGCTGTAGGACTAATGAGATGGGCCTCAGAGAAAGCCAGAAGAGTGGTTGAAGTTTTAGTAATAATTGGGTAACTCTATTGCGGCATGGTGCTTGACTTGATTAGATGAGAACCCACGCTAATTTACATGTAAAGAAGGCTTAGCTTTGAAGGGTTTTACTTCTGTTACAAATGAAGAATGCTTTTTAAACACCACCTGCATCGGGACGAAATATTCCTGTCAAGGTTGACCGAACAATATTATGGTTGACTTTGATATACCCCACAGCTCTCATATATCATACTTAATAGAAAATAAGGATAACTCTCGAGGTCACCATACTGTGATGACTATGATGATAACAGGTGACTATGATGCGCCAATACATAATGCATGCACCCAAAATAAGATCACAAGAACAAATATTTTGAAAAGTTTTGATTTGACTTGCCTTTTGTTCCTCGTTCTGTCTTGGATTTAGCACATTAAGGCGTCGGTAGAAACTGTAAACTAAAATTCTTTTCACCCACGGAAAGTACTGTATATAAGTTATTATACTGTGTGGGAGGGTCACGATCTCGGTAATTATGTATTCTAGGACCAACCTTCTCCTACTATGGAAGATAATAAAAACAGCCCGAACAGATCGCCCCGATACGCAGCAGTCTTGTTTTCCGAAGTTCTGATTGGGAGTCTTTCATTTAGGGAATGTATCAAGTAAGTCACGATTTTCCCCAGTTCCGAGTGAACTGTGACTGGAGCCATGACGCATCCACGCAGATTACTCACTTAGCAGTCACGACTTTGAAACCATGCTGTTCCACCATCGGAGTGGAGAATTCACACCGCCACTCTGAATTATTGAATATACTAATAATCTTAGCCGAGGTTCTGAATTACGCCAAGAAGCAACCAAGCTCTGGAAAGGTACCTCGGAACCACGGCACTGAGGAGACGATGCTGCCAGTTACTGCAGTTGTTTATTTAATTCTATTTGGCAAACTATTAAATACGGCTGTGCAGCACCCAGAAAACCACAGTAACAGAACGTGCACAGCTACCGATTGTCGAACATTGGCGCTGGGTTAATATACGTTGCACAACGGTGCCATGCAAACGCGGCGGGTCTGTTACAAAAGGTGGGTGTCGGTGTAGATTAGTCAGCATGTGTTTATTTGCGGAATGTGTTGCTGTCTGTATAGGTACGTTCTTTTTTACCTTGTGTATTTCTGGATGACGGCTAGCATATGCGCTTCCTTGATATTTGCTTCTGTATCATTTTCGCTATCCTCCTATCTATATTAGCTCTCACTGTATCTATACGTATACTGATGACCACAAACCTGTCGCGAAAATGACCATCAATGTAAACATGTTGTTATTCATCTTGGTTTGAGTTCACTGCTAGGGAGAATATACATCCTTGCATATATCAAAGGAGTGCAGCCTGTTTGCTTGAAGATTGCGTTGACGATCCATCTGGCTTAAAATTAACGCAGTTTAAATTATTATTATGCATTTTGAACCAAATCAATTTACACACGTGTCTGAACTCTGTATTGTCCTCTACACATCTTCATAATGCGGTGGTGGTGATAGGAGGGCTTGCCGACTTGTTAGCAAAGTGAATGAAGTCTGGCTGAGAGGAAGGGCGATTTTAACTTGTGTCGTTTCCACTGCCCACCCAATATGTGGTTTAATATAGATTAATAATGCATTGCACCCTTCTTCGCTGTACCACCATCCAGTGCACTGGGTCAAATGAGTGTCAGCGGAGGCAGCACTACAGCATATAGAACAGTCCCTACAGCTTTCCCATAACAACGTCGCTGAAACAGTGATTCCACCCACTTCGTTTAGCGCTATATGACTAAGAACAACAAAGTGAGAGGGGAAGTATGATGCACAGTGGTAAGAGCAGTAACGGGCCAAAAATAAAGGATGACGTGAGAATAGGGAGCTAAATAAAGCCTCCTATAGCCTCCTCTTCTACAAATCACCATCCGGTAGTGAGTTCAAACGTATAAGCGGGAAGAAAATATAAATGTACACAGGTAGCAATGTGCATCGTGTTGATCCGGATTCAGAATGGAAAACCCAGGAAACCAATTCTTGATTGTGCCTCAGTCATCAGTTTGTTCACGTTTGGAAATAAGTTTTGCAACAGTTACAATTTCACCATTGTGAAATAATACCACACACACACAAACCCTGCCAACACCACTAGTTATCAAGTATTATTTGAGATTTCAGGTCAGGATAATGCTACATTACATCATTAATGGGGTAAAAAGTGCGTTGAGAGTTAATATTAGCTGCATGGAAGATATGTATGCGGAGCCTGGAAATGCCTACTAATTCGGTCACGTTAAACCTTTCATTAACAAAATTGTACAAGAGGTCTTCTTGCTACTCTTACTGCTCCCTAGATCCACCCTCCTCAGAATCTGTTTGCTAACAGGAGTAATAACAAAACTGTTACGTTTATTGTAGCTTGTCTTTGGAACATATCTGGTCTGTTCAGTTTAGCAGCTGAAAATAAGAGACTCAACAGCGCCGACAGATAACGAGATCCGACCGCTACTGATTCACAAATTCAACGTTGGGTGATTCTCCGTCTACCTGCAGCCCACCATCCAGAATGTGTACACACTGAAAGACATGCATGCAGCCTACTTCCAGAGGTGCTCATAACAGCCTTTCTCCTGAGGTAAAGAAATCAATTCCCTTTTAAAAAAAAATGCAGAATAAAGCTTGAAATAATTGTGCATGCAACTCTTACCGATCGTCGCTTAATGTTGATCTGTTCTGGAAAAAAAGTGTTCCAATAATTAATTTCTTGATTGAGTTGCATATATAGTAGCTGCATTCAGGTTCTCCTCCACCCGCGCTCTCTTTTTATACAAGTGAATCCCTCCGTCTATTTCTGGAGTGCGATCAAACCCTGCTGCTATTTTTAGCATGTGCTCTCAAAAAAAACTACTCACAAAGGCATTTTGCTGGAACGTGACGTACAAACCATTAAGTGAACATTGAGATTTTTTTTCCCTCTACCATCTCTGCACCACTTACATCTGACCGGCTTTAGTTACATCATTGCAGAGATTTTTAAACCCAACGCCTTTTCAGATTCTCGCTCTTACACCACATCTCTCGGGCTGTGCTCCTCCGTACTCAGCAGATCTTTACTTCTGTGCGAGTAGTTTTAAAATATATTTATCAGCCTGTTTGCAACACGCTCGTGTTATTTATGTGGAACCTTACACTTCAGTGCAAACGCACTGCAATGCAAGTTCCCTGAAAGTACTTGTGGAAAACAAAATATGCACCCGGGCTTTATAACACGTTAGCCAATATTGAGCGTGTTTTTAAATTTTTTTAATTGCAACTGACTATCGGGATGAAGGGAAGACAGAATTACCCCTTGAGCGTCTATTTAGAGACAGAAATTTCAAGAAATAGGTAGTAATTAAAGCTGCTGTCTGCAGCTTGTGTGGAAACGGAGTTTTTCCCCTCTTTTGGCCGCGTCAGTCTTCTTCCATTGACGTCACGTTCATAGTCTCTTCAGAGGGTCGAGATGATCAGAAAAGACGGTTCTTTTGGAGAACATAGATTCCCAGTGTTGAAGCATTTGCGTTAGGCTCAGTAAGACAAAATGGTCACAGCAGCTTCGCATGGATGTAAACATGGGTGCGCTTTGATTTGTGTCACCAGAGGGAATGGTTTAACTTGCCAATCTTTTCTCGGAAAGGGCCACCTGTCTCTGAAACATTCTAGCAGTAGCACCTTTCCTCCTGTATTTGGCTATCGAATTGGAGATAAGAGATTGATAAAGTGAGGATTAATTCTCTCTATTTGTCAGGCAAACAGCCCCGTCTCCTGCAGTGACGCAAATAACAGAAGCTCTGGTTCTGTCTTCCTATTTTCTGTGCCCACGCACTCCGTTTGGTCTCCCACGGAATCAGCTTACAGAGCTTTCCATGGAGAAGACCCTGAATTAAAATTGCATTGTAATTAAAATAACCCCTCTAGAATGTCCACTCGACGTAGCTAGTGAAATAAACAGAGCAGTGCACTCGTCTTCACTATGAGAAAGGCGACATAAATCTGACAAACTAGTGTTCTTATTCACGGCAGCCACATTCTGTAATGGGGAGTTTATGGGTTCAGATTCATTCTGGTATGTTTTTTAAAGGGAAGAAAGAAAAGCTTTATCGCGTAATGTTATCTTCAAGCCCTTTCCTCTATCGTAACCGAAGAAGCAATTGCAAGCCATGGATATAAAACATAATTGTTTTCTAAAATTGAACACATTCCCTCCAATATGATAATAGGCAGGCCAACAAATATATTTACCATCTCTATAATAATGATAATAAGCACATTATTGAGTCCACCTTCAGTGTACTTGAATGATATATAGACGTCAAACGGTCCAGATGAACTTGATCAAATGCTAAGACTAACGTTCAGTCCTTGTTCTAAACACGACACGCTGTACAGAACAGACATATACTACATGGCCCCGACATGTGAATTTAGAAAAAACCCAGGTAATGTATTTCTGATGTTTCATTCCCCCCCCCCCCCAAATATTTCAGATGCACACTAAAGGAAAATGGCAAGAACACAAAATACCTTTAATGAGTAAATGATCACCTACATTCACATTAGTGCCGAAGAAACTGCAAAATCATATTTAGAAACACTAAATAAAGTTCCTCGCAAAGGCAACCATTCAGACAATGCTGTGTGAATAATAAAGGCAGTTAAATTGTCCTTAGAAAACAAAAGCAATAATAACCAGAAGCGTGTGCATTAAGATTTATTATGTTGCGAGTGTGCATACTTCAGAAAGCCTTCAGAACACAGGTGCAGAAAACATGTACAGCAGGCTTCCTTTTATAATGTGTGGCAAATCCAATGTGCTTTCCCTGAGACTGACAGTCGCTACTTTACTGATATTCACCTATAAACATTTCATTTTCCCGGAATGTGTATTTTCCTCTTCGATTCTGCATTACAATTTCTATCATTGCAGTGCACAGAATACAGTACATAGGCACGAGTGGAGGCGATTTAATACTTATGTAAAGAATAGATTACTGCACATTGCGGCACAGGAAGTCAGAAGCCCACCACACTCACAGAATTTTACTTTAGGATAAAAGTCTCTAATGTCTTCTGGAATATTTTTGCCTATTATATGATGGCCATCTTAACTATTATGATACACTTATTAAAATCCTGACACCAATAAAGGGCTGCAAACTCAGAAATAGTTATGAGTACTCACCAATGTTATTTTATTGCGAGTGACATGACAACGTGATCCACTACGAAATATTAGATCTTTGCAAATTTCCAAATATCGTAGATTAACTATTTTAGGTAGTTTACGGACATATTGAAAATGCTAAAAGTAAAATTTGGTAGGTCGACGATGCATGGTACTCCGAAAATGCTTCATACAACCCTGGTAGCTGATCGTGGTGCTGAAGTTATGAACTTCTGTAGGAAATTCGCCAGGACACAAGAACAGCACAGGTCTCAAATTGTCAAGCTATTAAGGATCATCATACATATAGTTCTGAAGAGCCTTTTGCAACCAACACAGGATAGAAATGAGTCTGACCATCATATCAAGAAGCACCAATGATATTTAATACATCTTGCTTGTGCCATATGGTACTGGCAAGATGTACTAACTGTAATAAACCAAATATTTCCATCTTTGCTCTTTCCCCTTACCCAGCCATTCAACCCCCCCCCCCAAATATGTATCCAGTCCTTCTTTGAACATTACGACTGAACCTTTGTCTTAACCCTTCCATTTACTGTATTTCAGAACATTAATAAGGATTGAGATCTCTCATCTCCCTTCTGCCACATTTGCCAATGATCTAAAACCTCTCGTACTGCACGCCCCACCCTTAACACTAAAGCCAAGTCCTTCTCATTTATTCTATCAAGACTCCATGTCATATAGAGCACAATTATAAAATATCTCACAAAATGCTGGAAGAACTTAGCAGGCCAGGCAGCTTCTAAGGAAGAGTACAGTTGACGTCTCGGGATGAAAATTCCAGGGTACTCTTTTCCATAGATGCAACCTGGCCTGCTGAGTTCCTCCAGCATTTTGTGTATGTTGCTTGGATTTCTAACATCTGCAGATTTTCTCGTTTATAAAATATCTCGCCAGCTTTCTCTCAAAGGAAGGTGGGCTTGTTTTCAAATGAAATCAATCCCTTCACCCCTCTCTCTCCAAATAAACAGTTTCTCATTTTTGGCAAATTTACAGTTAATCTCTTCTGAAGTATTTGACTTTTCTTAGAATATATTCTCTAGGATTGGACACAATGTGAGGCCTAACTCTTGATTTTTACAATATTATTCTGATTTCCTTTTTTTAACTACATGCTTCTATTTACATGTAATTTCTTAACAAGATAGATAACTGGCAGAAGAATCAAGGAATAAATGAGAGATTTTTTGCACCAAGAAGACACTAAGTGTTTGAAAGTCACTTTCTGAAAGTGTAGTAGATGCAGAGGACGTGGCTCTCATTTAAACAGCATTTAGACATGTACTTTAAGAATTAAGATCTGCAAGACTATGAAAATAGTGCTAAGAGTTGTGGTTAGGATGAGGAGTATTTTTTTCAAGGGACAAAAACACATTGGCAACTGTCTATATTGTAAAATTTCTTCAACTCTTTCCCACCATTGAGGGCATCTTCAAAAGGCGATGCCTCAAAAAAGTGTCATTCATCATTAAAGATCCTAGGACATGCCAAAGTCTCATTACCACCATCAGAGAGGAGGTACAGGAGCCTGAAATCATACACTCAATATTTTACGACCAGCTTCTTCCCCTATGCCTTCAGATTTCTGAATGGACAATGAACCCATGAACATTACCTCACCTCACCTTTTTTGCTCTCATTTTGCACAACTTCTGTTTCTACATTATGGTAATTTATAGTATATATTATGTATTGCATTCTACTGCTGCCACAAATGAAAAAATTTCATGACATACATCAGTGATAATAACCCTAATTTTAATTCTATGATTCAGTCATAGCAACTTCACCTCCACTGGTAATGTTGCTCAAGTGTCTACTCTCCCGTACTTCGTAAAAGGTACTAATCATCTTGTATTATTTTTCATTGTTTTTTCTCCTGTGAAATTCATCTTGGTATTTAAAAAAGATTCTTCATAATGTTATTAAAATCAGATTATTACAAGAGATTTGTTTATAATGCAAGACCTGTCTCAATATTAATTCTTCTTTTGATTCTGAGATGAGCTTCCGCACTCACTAAGTCTTCCAACTTCCACTGGGTAGCACTGTCCATCTTACGTTACACATATAAAATGCCGGGGGACTCAACAGGTCAGGCAGCATGTATGGAAAGGAATAAATCAACGCTTCAGGCTGAGACCTGACCAGCAGAGTTCTTCCAGCATTCCTGTATGCATTACTGTGGATTTCCACCATTTCTTATTTAATGTCCATCTTGCTTCAGCTTTTACTCAAATAAGATGTGCATCAATGCTTTTGTTAGGCCTTGAACTAATAATCCTAAAAATCTTCTGGGTGGCCTTCTTCCAACCCTTCTTAAGCTTTTGTTCATCTTAAAAGTCACGGCTTCACCTATCACCATTCTGTTTGCTGTCCTACGCAGGTTCCCAGCACAATAATGCATCTGTTGTACAATCCTCATCTTTGTATTTAAATCCCTCCATAACCAAATTTACATCACAGTAATATCCGTCCTTAAGAAACAAGATCATTCTGCTCTAGCAATTCTGACACCTTATCTATGTCTTTTTAAAAGTACATTTTTAGTGGTGTACTTCACTGTTAATGCACTGTGCTTGGAATTTTTTCCCTAATATATCCCATCATTTAACTCTTTTAATGAGCTTTTTAAAACCTGTTTCTCTGACAAAACTTTTGGTCATCTGTTTTGATAACTCCTCTTCCAACTTGACAGAAATTTTGTTGATATTACTCTTATTGAAAGATTTAGAAATGTTGGCAATATTAAAGGTGCAATATAAATGCACCTTATTATTATTTGCATGGTATCTGATTTTTTTTGTTTCAGTGCACAGTGGAGTAAACAATGGTCGTAGTCTGCTAGAAGACGGCAATGTGGCTGTTAGTTTACCTTACTATCTCCAGTAAGTTTAATTGCCCTTTTGATGAAAGCAACATCCTTTTAAAATCTAAATAATATCATGGCTATTTTTCTTTAGTTAGTATGGATTTCCTAAATCCTTAAGTCATAGGCATCCTTACATTGTAAAGCAACTCTGTCCAGGTCTTCTTGTGTAGATCTATCTCTAGACTGAAAAAAGAACAGACACATATTATGAACATAGAGCATGATTTCAAACATTATAGAGAAATTGTTGGGGAGAGTGTAGACTACCTATAACACACTCTAAGTGCTATTCAGCATGAAGCATCATTTACTGATCTAATATTTCCTTATGACTTACAAGCATTTTGAGAGTTGAGGGGCATAAGGAACTGGCATAGAAAAGAAGTTGAGGCCAGCATACATCAGCCAGGATCATACTGAAGTGCACAACAGGCTTGAGCCTATGTCTGCTCACACTTTCAAGTGTTCTTGATTTCTTATGTTCTGTGTCAATGCTTCTCAATCAAATTAAACTTCAATGGTGACACAAGGACCCATGGGCAATTATGTCATCTTAAGCTGGCTTAACAGGAAACAATAGAAGGGAGTCAATCAAACCCATAAAAATGGAACTGAGAGATTGAAAGCCACATTGATTCCAACGTTGGAGTACAACACAATGAGCTTGATTGGATGCATATTAATTGGTAGAACAAAATGTTCTATATTACACAGTTACCTTTTATAAAAGGACCCATTGCACAATCACAGTTAAGCTAGAGTTCACATTAAATATGTGTGCTAAAAAAAGGCGAGGATGTTCTAATTGGAGCAGATGTGGTCAGAAATATTTCAGGGATATAGATAGCGTGGATAGGGGGAAGCCATTTTCAAAGGCAGCATAATAAAGAATAGTGGGTAAATAGTGAAGTTGATGGGCAAAGAAATAGAAGTGACAGGAGGATAATTCTTTTGATGCACAGTGTTATTTGGATAGAGAAGGCACTTCCAAGGGCAGTTATGGAGGAATTCAATTGTAGTGTCCAAAAAAGACCTGGATAAGTATCTGAAAGCAGAGAATCTCCAGTGATGTGGGGGTGGGGGAGTGAATGAAGTTCAATTGGCTGGGCTGGTTTCTCAATGCATTTGTATGTATTTGAAAAGCTGAATGACCTACTACTGTGCTGTAACCATTCTAATTCTAGCTGTAATGAAAAAGTCCGTAGTTCTTACTTCTGATCATCTTAATACCTGATAGTTACTGCGATATTTGAATAAATGTTTGTATCGTAACTTATGTACGTGCTTTACAAGAATTATCAGCATGTAAATATCCTGAAACATTCGAACTCTATTTCGAAAAGTGGCGTCTCCACTCTGTGTGGCATCTTCTAAACACACCAGGAGGTGTCAAGAAATCACACCCTTCAGTGAGTTCCTAGCAGTGTGGGCTTCGCTGCTTATGTTGAGATCAGTCAGCACACTTTTCATTTAAGCTGCAAAGGACCAGAAAAACAAAATACTGAGTCAAATAGTACCTGTGGCTGGAGAGTAACAATAGACTCCAACAGTAGACCGATTGAAGGATCATAATCCGGTTGTTGTTTCAAGCCCTCTCAGTTCCCCGGGTCGGGTCACGTCTCGTCCTGTTATCAAATGAATATTTTGCAAAGAGCATCGTGAACTAATACATACCTGCAAAATTTTAATAAGTACACGACGCAGCTATATTGACAAAGTACACCATGTATCTGTGAATGAGATTAAGTGTCGCTTCATACCAAATTACCCTGTTTTGTAAATACCAAAACAATGAAATGCACGCACGAAGCACATTATCATTAAACGTCGCCCCTCGGTGCACGCTTTTTGAAAATAGAAAACCTATGCACTCATACACGATGTTTTGGACGCCTACCTTTCACAGGATTTCTGCAAACGCGTCCCATCCAGACGATGCGAGTTCTCTGCAACCTTTGAAATGCACACAATGAAATTGTTTAAACGTACAGCAAAAAAAAGTCTGCATTTTTTTTAGTTAAAAGTGGCAAACCAGTCGGTGCCCGCTACCAGATTCGAGGATGGCAGAATAGCAAGCACCCAGCAAATAATAAAGATATTGCTATCTCGTACGCACTGTTCAAAAATTCGCGCAACTGCAAAGCGGCATTTCATTTTCCCCCGTCTATCTGCTCTCACGCATTTCTTTTCTATCCTCGGCTAACTATACTTTCTATTTTGTGGGTCACAAACACAATCGATACCCAGTTATACCGAGGCTGATGCTTCAGATTTGTCGGGAGTTTGGTATTTGAAAATGGCCCTGCCCTGACGGGCGAGCTCAGTTCCTCCAGTGTGTTATTGACCTGCATTGACGTCATTGCGTCATTAGGTCTCCCTTAGAAACACTGTGAGTTTCAAAAATAGAATCAAATTAATTCAGCTGAAAAGAAAGACTGCACGGACCTTCAACTGGCATCGGCCATAAAGCACTGGAATCTCTCGCCCTATCCAGTGTCCAAGCAACCTGCCAGGAACAGATACATTGATTTATTTTCATCCGAAAAAAAAACGTTTTCACTCCTTGTCTAAAAATAGTGCCTGTACACTGTGATTGCAAACAGCAGTATTATACATCACTGGCATCTCTCACTCTTTAGGATATACCAGTGCACGAAGAATATGAATGAATAGTCGAAAAAGGACAAAAAAAAACATGAATGAGGTGGGGGGGTCAACAACTCGGGGTTATATTGGGGCGAGGTATTTTTTAAGGGAACATAATAATCTATAATATAAAATATAAAGGATAATTACAAGGATTGGGAAAAAAATGCAATAACACGTGCCTCACGTGTTTATCTGGCAGCAGATCCGACTCATTCACAGAAACCCCGTGCAGCGGTCCATTAATGATTTGCGCATACATACATTGGAGAAATGGAGTTCCATATATCCCGCGCGCTAGAATTTTATCAATAGCCCCAGTCTAAGAATAAACCACAATGACTTTAGCGGCGTGAATGGAATAGCCTACACTGTAGCAGGAGCCGCTGAACTGTAGTCACCCCGCGGTTTCTTGTGAAGAAATAAAGAAAGCTTATCGTGAAATAACTGCTCCATGGCGCGAGGGCAAAGCTAGACTATGTGTTATCAATGCATTTTAATAAAAATAATTCATTGCAATAATCCAAAAACGCGGCAGGCACTGGGCAAACCAGAACAATTAGTTTGTTGTTACACTAAAAAAAAAGGCTTTTCTCCAAAGTAGATAGGATTTTTTTTGGGAGGGGAAGGGCGTGGGGCGGACAGCAGCGATAATAACATACAAAAATGGTGAATTTCTCGCAATCAGTTTCTAAAAATAATCCGGTGACCTTGCAGGTCTGCTCACGTGATATTTTATACCTTAAGGTTCTAAACATTCAGACCTTATACAGCAATATACAATTGATAAATAATCTTTATCACAGGTCGCGTAAGCACTGTACAGATAGTGAAGTGAAATCTCCACATGAAGGAGAAACCATATTATACGTTTTGCTGAAAACATTAATTCCACACAATATTAACTGTCAAACAGTCGATTATGAAGGGGATTGTAAAATGCTTTCGTTTCCCTCTTTAATTAAGCAAAAGGTACCATTACTACATGTTAGGATTGAATTTTGCACTAACTCTTGCTATGGAGTAGTAGATTTAATTTACACGTCACATGACCCTTACATACAGGTTCTCTCATTTAATTCCTGCACAGTGGAACTTGTTTTCCTAAACCTCTTCAGCATTTATCATCTTCTCAATTTTCTAACACTGCACCAATCTTGAACACCATGTTTCTAATGATAATTCATTGTGAAACAGAGGCCCAGATACACAATCCCAAAATGTCAGTTAAAATTCCATATTCATTTTGGAATTTAGAAACATAGAAACATTAAAAACATAAAGCACAATACAGGCCCTTTGGCCCACAAAGCTGAGCCAAACATGTCCCTACCTTAGAACTACCTAGGCTTTACCCATAGCCCTCTATTTTTCTAAGCTCCATGTAGCCATCCAGGAGTCTCTTAGAAGACCCTATTGTTTCCGCCTCTACCACCGTCACCGGCAGCCCATTCCACACACTCACCACTCTCTGCGTAAAAAACCTACCCCTGACATCTCCTCTGTACCTACTTCCAAGCACCTTAAAATTATGCCCTCTCGTGCTAGCCATTTCAGCCCTGGGGAAAACCCTCTGACTATCCACACAGTCATTGCCTTTCATTATCTTATACACCTCTATCAGGTCACCTCTCATCCTCCGTCACTCCAAGGAGAAAAGGCTGAGTTCACTCAACCTATTCTCATAAGGCATTCTCCCCAATCCAGGCAACATTCTTGTATCTCCTCTGCACCTTTTCTATGGTTTCCATGTCCTTCCCATAGTGAGGTGACTATGGACTTGGACCACAAGATCACTCTGATCCTCCACACTGCTAAGAGTCTTACCATTAATACTATATTCTGCCATCATATTTGACCTATCAAAATGAACCACCTCACACTTATCTGGGTTAAACTCCATCTGCCACTTCTCAGGCCAGTTTTGCATCCTATCAATGTCCTGTTGTAACCTCTGACAGCCCTCCACACTATCCACAACACCTCCAACCTTTGTGTCATCAGTAAATTTACTAACTTAAGTTATTAACTAATTTAAATTGAACTTATTGCATATTATGGATTTAGATTTTTTAAAAAGTAGTGTCAGTAATAGTGACTGTGAGATGACTGGGCTGTTATGAATGCTTCCTGGTCTAGTTGAAGTAGGAGTTTGGACACACAGCATAATACAGTTGACTCTTGTCTGAATGGGCAGAAATATTAAACTATCAATCCTTGTGTGAAAACAATAAATTGAATTTTAATAACAATAGAATTAGAAAAAAAAATATCCAGGCACTGAACATAGAAAAGGATGGTTATTCCTCATCTAGTCATCCTTGCAGACTCTTTCTCACTTCCATTTTGGGATTCATCTCTAAATTAGGAGAACTGTGTTCCACAGAGTTGTTAAGAAACAGTTTAATACAGTTGTTGTTACAGAAACATACCTTACAGACATTGGTGCAGATTCCTCATCCTTAATCCATGGATTTATTCTGACTCACTGGCAAAGCAGACCCACCAAAGGTGATGAACATAAGAAGGTTTGAAACAGGAACAGAAGTAGGCCAGTCAGTTTCTTGAGTCTGCTGTACCATCTCATAAGAGCATTGGTGACACAGAATTGGCTTCAATCCCACTTCCCTCTATTCTCCCTGTACCCCAACTCCCATGTACTCTGCAGTAATGAAGATACTGTATTCATCAACTAAACCCCCACAGGTGTACATAATTCCAGAGATGTATGACCTGAGAACAGATGTTACTCCTCAAATACACATCTTTGTTCTGAAACTTTGTTCCCTAGTTTTGAGTACTCCTACAATCTCTCGGCATCCACTCTCTCAATCCCTCCTCAGACTCTTAAATATTTCAATAAGATCACGTCTTATTCGTCTATACTCTAATAAGTGTAGGTTCTGATTATGTCAGTCAATACATCCCAAAAATCAACCTACTGATTATTTTTGCACTAACTCCAATGTGAGTGTATGCTTCATGAAATATAGAGGCCAAAACTATATGCAGAGTGCTAGCATCTCCACCAGTACCATGTAAAATTACATCAAAACTTCCATGCTTTTATTCTCCATATCTTTCTGCAATAGAGGTCAAAATTCTATCAGTCTTCCAAATTACTTGCTAAACCTGTCTGCCATCCCTTTGTATTTTCATGCACTAGAAACCCCAGACCCTTCATACTGAAACATTTTGTTGTCTCACTCTTTTTAAATAATAAATTGCTATTGTACTGTTCCTTCCAAAGAGAATAACCTCACATTTTCCCACATTATACTTCATTCTTCTTTACACTTGCGTATGAGGAATCATAATAAACTATCTTGAATCTTGTCCACACACTTAACCTACCTGTATCTCTTTGCTGTCTGTGTCCTTTTCACAAGCTGCTAACATACCTCACTTTATATTTTCAGCAAATTTGCTACCATATACCCAACTGGTTCATCCAAGTCAGTAATACAGATTGTAGCCAGTTATGGCCCCTTCGCTAATTACAGTGGCACCCCACTAGTTATTGGTTGGCAATTTGAAAATGGTCCATTTATTCTGAATCTGCACCCTTATCTGGGTAATTTATTATCCCCAAACCTGTGGCTTTTTATCTTGTGCCATAGCCTTTACATGATCTTTACCCAATCTAGTTGTTACATCCTGAAATAATTCTAGCAAATTTCTCAAACATAATTTTAACTCAAATGAGTTTCTAATTTTCTTTCACATCCTTACTAATGGATACTAGTGTTTTCCCAATGGCTGGTGTTAGGCTAATTGGCTAACATTTCTCTGCGTTCTCTCATTCGTTCTTGAATAGTGGTTTTACACTTGCAGTTTTCCAATTCTGCTGGGATTTCTCTTGAATTTGGGCAATTTTGGCAATCTTAAACAATGCATCCATTATCCAAGCAGCCACTTCCTCAGGGATATATCATAAGCCCATGAGACTTATTATTCTCTCACCTCATTAATTTTCTTGGTAAATTTTTATCCTGGTATTTGGGATTGTGTTCCTTAAGTTGATATGATGGTATACTGACTGGAGAGAACAGTCCTGTGTATCCTCAACTGACCAGACCCCATGAAGTCACATAACAACAGATCAGTACACCTGTCTGGTTACCACATACCATCCTGTCTCATAGCTGAATCAGACCTCCTGATGTTCACCCCTCTTGGAAGAATCATAAAGTATAGCAAGAGCTTAGAATGCAGTGTGGTGATAAGCAACAGCGTCCATCACAAGTTGGCTAAATCTTGATACACGTAGGCTGAGTGGACAACAGTTAGTGAACCTTGTCAACACCTGCCTATTGGTAGTGGCTGTCCATGGTGGGAATGACCATTTGGAAGCAAAATCCTCCCTTTACATAACACCATCTTTCATCATGTTGTGTATCACAACCATTGTGTTAAATGGAAAAAAAACTGAAAACACACATGGCAGGTCAAAACGGTGTTACAATAAATCACTGGCCCATTTGCAGGAACAGAAATGCAGCAATTTGTAGTATCATGACCAAGCATATTCTCATTTTACCATTAAAATCAAGCCAGGATATCAACCATGGTTTAATTGGAGTACTGTGAGCAGTTTTTGGTCCCTTATCTGAGAAAGGATATATGCATTGGAGAGGGTCCAGAAGAGGTTCATGAGAATGATCCTGGGAATGAAAGGGTTAACATATAAGGAGAGTTTGATGGCTCTTGGCTTGTACTCATTGGAGGTTAGCAGAATGAGGGGGAATCTCATTGAAACCTGTTGGACATTGAAAGGCCTAGATAAACTGGATGTAGGTAGGATATTTCCTACACTCAGGGACTTTAGGATCAGAGGATACAGCCTCAGAATAGAGAGAACATTCTTTTAGAACAGAGATGAGTAGGGATTTTTTAAGCCAGAGGGTGGTGAACTTGTGGAGTTCATTGCCACAGGTAACGGTCATTGGGTATACTTAAAGCAGAGGTTGATAGATTCTTTATTAGTAGGAGCGTCAGGGGGTAATGAATGGGATTGAGAGGGATAATAGATCAACCATGATGAAATGTCAGAGCAGACTCGATGGGCTGAATGGCCTAATTCTGCTCGTATGTCTTATAGTCTTAATAGGACATACATGTCGTGCCGAAATCAGCATCAGATATACCTAAAAAGAATCTGTAACATGGAAGTCAGTTGGCATCAAGAAGAAAACACTCCGTGGCTGGAGTGACAGCTCACCCACAAGACAGTGGTTATGGTTGTTGGAACTTTATCATTCCAGCACTCATCTGAGGGTGCATAAGAGTTCCACGAGGCAGAGTCCTAACTCCAAACAGCTTCAGTTTCTTCATCAGTAATCTTCCTTCTGTCACAAAGTCAGCAATGGCATCTTAAGAAGATCAATTCCATTTGAAACTCCTTTGAAAATGAAGCAGTGTGTTCCTGAATGTTGGAAGACAGACACAGCATTCCGAAATGCAATCAAAAAGCAGAAAATGCTGGAATCACTCATCAGATCAAACAGCATATGTTCGAAGGAGAACAAAATATGTTACAGTTCAAAGACACTTAATCAAACAAAGAATCTTTGTCCTGAAGTGATAACTTTGTTTCTCATTCCACAGAGGGTGCCTGACCCGACAGGCGTTTCCAGCATTTTCTGTTTATATTTCAGAATTCCAGCAACTGCAGTTTTAAAAAAGAATTACATTTTAATAAGGGTGATAAGTAACTCATGACATTTATGTAACAGTAGTCAATAACCATCTACAACAAAAGTGTACTTAATCATATACCTTTGACAATCACTGGGGGCATTACCAATCAGGGAAACCTCTACCATCAACAATCTTTAAGTGAAATTGACCATTGAACAAACCTTAAATAGACTGGCCATATAAAAAGAGTGGTTACGAGAGCAGATCAAAGGCTGGGATTCCCCCCCCCCCCCCCAGAAGAATAATTCATTATCAGGCTCTCATAACTTTAATACCATTAACAAGGCACAGATGAAGAGTTTGATGTAATGCTTTCCACTGTTTAGGTGGATCAGATTCAAAGGCATTCAAGAAACTCTACATCTGATAGGACCAAGCAGCTCTCTAGATTAACACTCCATCCACACTCCCTTTTTCACTACCAGTACATGGTAGTAACAGTGCACTCTATCTATAAAATGCACTGCTATATATAACATATAACAATCACAGCACGGAAACAGGCCATTCCGGCCCTCCTAGTCCGTGCCGAACTCTTAATCTCACCTAGTCCCACCTACCCGCACTCAGCCCATAACCCTCCACTCCTTTCCTATCCATATACCTATCCAATTTTACCTTAAATGACACAACTGAACTGGCCTCTACTACTTCTACAGGAAGCTCATTCCACACAGCTATCACTCTCTGAGTAAAGAAATACCCCCTCGTGTTTCCCTTAAACTTTTGCCCCCTAACTCTCAAATCATGTCCTCTCGTTTGAATCTCCCCTACTCTCAATGGAAACAGCCTATTCACGTCAACTCTATCTATCCCTCTCAACATTTTAAATACCTCGATCAAATCCCCCCTCAACCTTCTACGCTCCAATGAATAGAGACCTAACTTGTTCAACCTTTCTCTGTAACTTAAGTGCTGAAACCCAGGTAACATCCTAGTAAATCGTCTCTGCACTCTCTCTAATTTATTGATATCTTTCCTATAATTCGGTGACCAGAACTGTACACAATATTCCAAATTTGGCCTTACCAATGCCTTGTACAATTTTAACATTACATCCCAACTTCTGTACTCAATGCTCTGATTTATAAAGGCCAGCGTTCCAAAAGCCTTCTTCACCACCCTATCTACATGAGACTCCACCTTCAGGGAACTATGCACTGTTATTCCTAGATCTCTCTGTTCCACTGCATTCCTCAATGCCCTACCATTTACCCTGTATGTTCTATTTGGATTATTCCTGCCAAAATGTAGAACCTCACACTTCTCAGCATTAAACTCCATCTGCCAACGTTCAGCCCATTCTTCTAACCGGCATAAATCTCCCTGCAAGCTTTGAAAACCCACCTCATTATCCACAACACCTCCTACCTTAGTATCATCAGCATACTTACTAATCCAATTTACCACCCCATCATCCAGATCATTTATGTATATTACAAACAACATTGGGCCCAAAACAGATCCCTGAGGCACCCCGCTAGTCACCGGCCTCCATCCCGATAAACAATTATCCACCACTACTCTCTGGCATCTCCCATCTAGCCACTGTTGAATCCATTTTATTACTCCAGCATTAATACCTAACGACTGAACCTTCTTAACTAACCTTCCATGTGGAACTTTGTCAAAGGCCTTGCTGAAGTCCATATAGACTACATCCACTGCCTTACCCTCGTCAACATTCCTCGTAACTACTTCAAAAAATTCATTTTTTGAATGAATTTTCAAAATTCATTTTGCTGTTATTCATTTAGGTTATTCTGAAAGCACATCCAATCCCACAACCTCCACCAAAGACAATAGGTAGATAGGAACACCACCACCCACAAACATGTTTTGTTCGGACTCTTTGTCCTTTGGTGTTATTGGGTCTGAATTCTGGATTTCTCTCTCCAGTAAAAATGAGTCTCTCTATTAACATGAACACTGTATGCTTTGGATCTAAGTATTGATAGTAACATAGGCTCTCTCTGTATTTCAAAAGACAAGGACTGATTAGAGACAGCCAGCTGTCTCAAATTCTTGAATTTGATTGAGTTAATTGAAGAGATGGTTAAGAGAATCGATAACAGCAAGGCAATAGACATTATCTATGTGGACACTGGCAAGGCCTTTGACAGAATTCTGCATGCTGGGCTGGTTTGGAAGATTAGATCTCATGGGATTCAGTATTAGCTAGCTGAATGAGTACAAAATTAGACTGGTGGTAGTTAGCATGGTGGTAAGATTGTGGATGGTACCAAAATTGGTGGCATAGTGGACAGTGAGGAAGGATAGCTTAAGTTTAAGCAGGACTTAGAGCAACTGGGAAAGCGGGCCAAGGAATAGCAGATGGAATCTAACTCAGAGAAGTGCAAAGTGTTGCACTTTGTGAAATAAGGACACACCTAGTCAATGGCAGGGCCCTGGAAAGCAGGGGTATGAGTGTATAGCTTTCTGAAAGTGAAGACGTGTATATAGGTTGGTAGAGAAGGCATTTTGTTTGGTCAGGGCATTGAATACAAGAGTTGGGGTATCACGTTACATCTGTACAAGATGATGGTGAGGTCATATTTGGAGCATTATGTGTCTTTCTGGTTACCCAACTGTAGGAAGAATGTCACTAAGCTGGAAAGGTATAGGCAAGATTCAGTAGGATTTACCAGGACAGGACAGGTTGAGTTATAAGAGTTACAGTATGAATGGTCACAGTCTTTTTCACAAACACAGGAGTCTAAAACTAGAGAGCATAGGTTTCTGTGAAAGGGGAAGATTTAAAGGAGACCTGAAGGGCAACATTTTCATACAGAGGGCAGAAATTACAAGTATCCAGAGGAAGTCACAGAGGTGCATATAATTACAATTTGTAAAAGCCCATAAGACCAGAAGATATAGGAGAAGAATAAGGCCATTTGGCCCATTGAGTCTGCTCTGCCATTTCATCATGGCTGATCCATTTCCCTCTCAGACCCATTCTCCTGCCTGATCCCTGATTCCTTCCATGCCGTGACGAATGAAGAATCTATCAACTTCTGCTTTAAATATATCCAATACCTTGGCCTCTATTCTGAGATTGTGTCCTCTAGTCTTAGACTCTCTCACCACAGGAAACATCCTCTCCGCATCTATCTCTTGAGGCCTTTCAACATTCATTAGGTTTCAATGAGATCTCCTTCATTCTTCTGAATTCCAGTGTACACAGTCCCAGTTCCATCAAATACTCCTCATTTGATAAACCTTTCAATCCTGGAATAATTTTTATGAACCTCCTTTGAACCCTCTCCAATGTCAGCACATCTTTTCTTAGAGGCCCAAAACTGCTCACGGTACTCTAAGTGAGCCCTCAGCAGTTCCTTATAATGTCTTAAAATTACACCCTTGCTTTTATATTCTAATCATCTCAAAATGAATATTAACTTTGTATTTGCCTTCCACACCACTGACTCAACCTGCAAACTAAACTTGTTATCCTGCACAGGGACTCCCAAGTCTTTCTGCACCTCAGATATTTAAGATTTCTTTCCATTTAGAAAATAGTCTGTGCTTTTATTTCTTCGACCAAAATGTGTGACCATACACTTCCTGATGCTATATTCTGTCTGCTATTTCTTCGCCTATTCTCCTAAATCTGCTTAAGTCCTTCTGCAGCCTCTCTGCTTCCTCAACACTACCTGTCCCTCCACCTATCTTTGTATTGTCTGCAAACTTGAAGCCATCAATTCAATCATCCAAATCATTGACATATAATGTAAATAGAAGCAGTCTCAACACGGAACCCTGTGGAACTACTCACTGGCAGCAAACCAGATAGACACTTATACCATAAAACATGGAACATATCACAGTACAAGCACTTTGCCCCAGGACATTGTGCCAACCTTTCAACCTATTCTGCAAACAATCTAACCCTCCCCTCCTATATAGTGCAAATCCCTCCATTTTTCATTCATCCACGTGCCTATCTAGGAGTCTCGTAGATATCCCTAATGTGTCTTCTTCAACTTACCAACCCCAGAAGTACATTTCAGCCACCTACCACTCTCCGTTAAAAAAAACTTACCTCTGAGATATCCAGTAAAGTAGATGTTGAGATGTTCCTCTGTTAAGAGAGAATCTAAGGGATATGGTTACAATAGTGATGTGCTAAGATGCTCCTTCTCAGGAAGATGGGAAAAATTTGGAATTCTCTCTCTTGAAGAGTTGTGGAGATTAGGTGGCTAGGGCACTTAAAAGGGAAGCTAAATTTTTGAAAGATGGAGGAACTGAATTCTATGGAGGACTCACACAGAAGAGGAATGGAGGCCTGGGGCAGTCCAGGCAGGATTTAATTACACTGCAGTTTGCAATTGCAGCTTGCTCTTGCTTGTATTTTCATTTGTTCCTTTGCAAGAGGTTTTGGGCAAGGGTTTCTAAGTACAGTTAAATAGGGCTGTGGTGGGAGACCATCTGAAACTGTGTGCGCAGTTTGGCCTCTTTGCTCAATAATAGATATACCCGCTATAGCAGGAGTGCAAAGCTTTACTGGATTAACTCCCAGGCTGGCTGGGTTGATATCCAGCCCAAGATCTTAAGGCATAAACTAACGGAGATGGGAGTAGACTCTCACATGGTGGATTGGATAGTGGACTACTTGACAGATAGACCTCAGTATGTGCGGTTGGGAGACTGTAGGTCTGACACGGTGGTCAGCAGCACAGGAGCGCCGCAGGGAACCGTACTCTCTCCGGTCCTGTTCACCCTGTACACATCAGACTTCCAATATAACTCGGAGTCCTGCCATGAGCAGAAGTTCGCTGATGACACGGCCATAGTGGGGTGTGTCAGGAATGGACAGGAGGAGGAGTATAGGAAACTGATACAGGACTTTGTGATATGGTGCAACTCAAACTACCTGCGTCTCAATATCATCAAGACCAAGGAGATGGTGGTGGACTTTAGGAGATCTAGGCCTCATATGGAGCCAGTGATCATTAATGGAGAATGTGTGGAGCAGGTTAAGACCTACAAGTATCTGGGAGTACAGTTAGACGAGAAGCTAGACTGGACTGCCAACACAGATGCCTTGTGCAGGAAGGCACAGAGTCGACTGTACTTCCTTAGAAGGTTGGCGTCATTCAATGTCTGTAGTGAGATGCTGAAGATGTTCTATAGGTCAGTTGTGGAGAGCGCCCTCTTCTTTGTGGTGGCGTGTTGGGGAGGAAGCATTAAGAAGAGGGACGCCTCACGTCTTAATAAGCTGGTAAGGAAGGCGGGCTCTGTCGTGGGCAAAGTACTGGAGAGTTTAACATCGGTAGCTGAGCGAAGGGCGCTGAGTAGGCTACGGTCAATTATGGAAAACTCTGAACATCCTCTACATAGCACCATCCAGAGACAGAGAAGCAGTTTCAGCGACAGGTTACTATCGATGCAATACTCCTCAGACAGGATGAAGAGGTCAATACTCCCCAATGCCATTAGGCTTTACAATTCAACCGCCAGGACTTAAGAACTTTTTAAAAGCTATTATTAATGCTGTTTGAGATAGTGATTTAGATGCATATCATATTTTATTACTGAGTTAAGTATTGTATGTTATTAGTTTTGCTACAACAAGTGTATGGGACATTGGAAAAAAAGTTGAATTTCCCCATGGGGATGAATAAAGTATCTATCTATCTATCTATCTCTACAAGGAGAGATTGGGTGAACTAAACCAACATGCAGTACAGCAAAAGAATTGAGCACCAAATTTTGAAAAGGCAACTTAGAGGAAAGCATCTGTTTGTTTTGGTACTGAGAGGCCGATAAGTACACAGATAGGAATGATATAGAAGGATATAGGTCAAACACAAGAAAATGGGACTGGATCAGGTGGATGCTTGGTCAGCCTAGGCAAATTGGGCTGATGGGCTGTTTCTAAGCTTGTATCTCGATGACTCTATTTTATGTTATTTCCAACATAGATTCCAAATAGACAAAGCCATACTGAACAGGTCATGACTAACACAATACAAGTTTTAGTTCTCATTTGAAACATTGTGAGATCAAGGCAGATTTTGATGTGAAGTTTCTTTCATGTATGAACCTAACTTCTGAAATAAATCTGTACAACTTAGATTGGACTCCAGTGCTTCGGTAGTCATGTATATTGTGATACCATACCTGATTTGAAATAATTTATATGGAATCTAAACCCATTAGTCATGGAGGACCTGCTGGGAAACTTTGCAAGAGATTCTGCCTTACCTTTAATAAGATATAGGAGCAGAATTAAGCCATTCAGCCCATTGAGACTACTCCACCATTCCATCATGGCTGATTTATTGTCACTCTCAACACAATTCTCCTGCCTTCTCCTCATAATCTTCAGTGCCTTGATTAATCAAGAACCTATCAACCTCCATCTTGAATATACCCAATGACTTGACCTGCACAGGCATGTGTCACAATGGATTCCACAGATCCACCGCTCTCTGGCTAAAGAGTTTTTTCCTAATCTCTGTTCTAAATGGATGTCTCTCTTTTTGAGGCTGTGTCCTCTGGTCCTAGACTCCTGCACTATAGGAAACATCCTCTTCACATCCACTCTGTCCAGGTCTTTCAATATTCGATAAATTTCAATGAGATCCCCCCTCATTCTTCTAAACTCCAGCAAGTACAGGCCCTGAGCCATCGTATGTTCCTCATATTTTAAACCTTTCATTCCTGGGATCATTCTTATGAATCTCCTCTGGTCCCTCTTCAATGCCAAACATCTTTTCTAACATAAGCAGCCCAAAACTGCTGATAATACTCCATGTGCAGTTTGACCAATACCTCAGTATTATATCCTTGCTTCTGTATTCTAGTCTTCTTGAAATTAATGCTTATATTGCATTTGCCTTCCTTACCACTGACACAACCCTCAAGTTAACCTTTAGAGAATCCTGCACAAGGACTCCTGTCCGTTGTACCTCTGATTTTTGAATTTTCTACCCATTTAGACAATAGTCCATGCCTTTATTCCTTTTGCCAAAGTGTATGACCATGCACTTCTCTACATCTCATTCCGGCTGCCATTACAGTACTTTATGCATTCTCCCAATCTGTTTAAGTCTTCCTCAACAGTACCTGCCGCTCCACTGAGCTTTGCATCATCTGCACACTTGGCCACAATCCGTCAAATCCTTCATCCAAATCGTGACATATAATCTGAAAAGAAGCAGTCCAACGCAGACACCTATGGGACATCACTAGGCAGCTAATCTGAAAATGATCCCTTTATTCCCACACTTTGCCTCCTGTCAGTCAGCCAGTTTTTATCCTGTAATAACATGGGTCCTTATCTTGGTAAGCAGCCTCATGTGTGGCACCTTGTCAAAGGCCTTCTGAAAATCCAAATAAACAAAGTCCATTGACTATCCTTTGCCTACCCTGTTCATTAGTTCCTCAAAGAATTCCAACAGATTTGTTAGGCAAGATTTTCTCTTAAGGAAACTATGCTGAATTTGATCTATTTTATCATGTGCCTCCAAGTACCCTGAAACCTCATCCTTATTGATAGACTCCATTATCTTTCAACTAGTGAAGTCAGGCTAACTGGCCTGTAATATCTTTTCTTCTGCCACCCTCCCTTCTTAGAGAGTAAGTGACACTTGCAATTTTCTAGTCCTCCAGAACTATCCCTCAATCTAGTGATATTTGAAAGATTATTATTAATTCATCTGCAGTCTCTTCAGCTACCTCTTTCAGAACCCTGGGATGTAGTCCATCTGGTCCAGGTGACTTATCATTTCAGCTTGCCGACCACTTTCTCCTTTGTAATAGCAATATCACTCACTTCTGCCCCTGACACTCTTGCATTTATGGCATTCTGTTAGTGTCTTCCATAGTGACACAAAATATTTATTAAGTTTGTCTGCCATTTCTTTGTACCCATTATTACCTCCAGCATCATTTTCTAGTAGTCCAATATCCACTCTCATCTCTCTTTTACTCTTTACATATGTGAAAAACATTTTGTATCCATTTATTTATATTATTGGCTTGCTTACTCTTATCGTTCATCTTTTTTTCTCTTTATGGCTTGTTTAGTTGCTTTCTGTTGGTTTTTAAAAGCTTCCCAATCCTCTACCTTCTCACTAATTTTTGTTATATGCCTTCTCTTTTGCTTTCATGTTGCCTTTGACTTCCTGTGTCAGCCATGGTTGCCTCATCATCCCTTAAGAATACTTCATCATCTTTGGGATATATCCACGCTGCACCTCTGAATTGCACCCAGAAACTACAGCCTCTGCCAGTGTCCCCTTCTACTCAGCTTTGGCCAGCTCCCCTCTCATGCCAGTGTTACTCCACTGTAACACTGTTGCATCCAGTTTTAGCTTCTCCTTCTCATACTGCAGGGTGAAATCTGTCATATTATGATCACTGCCTCCTGCGGGATCCTTTACCTTAGGATCCCTGTTCAAGTCTATGTCATTACGTAGCACCCAATCTCGTATTGCCATTCCCCTAGTGGGAATAATCTGCTCTAAAAAAAACCATCTCATAGGCATTCGACAAATTCCTTCTCTCGGATCTAGCAACAACCTGGTTTTCCAAATCTACCTGCATATTGAAATCCTCCATGACTATCGCAATGTTGCCCTTTTGACTTGCCTTTTCTCTCTCCTATTGTAATTTGTAGCTTGCATCCTGGTTATTGTTTGGAGCCCTGTATATAACTCCCATCTGGGTCTATTTACCCTTCTAGTTTCTTAATTCCACCCACAAAGATTCTACATCTTCCTATCCTACTGAATGTCACCTCTTTCTAAGGACTCGATTTCATTTTTAACCAACAGAGCCACCCTACCCCCTCTGCCTACCTGCCTGTCCTTTCAATACAATACCTATCCTTGGGTATTAAGTTCTCAACTATGATTTTCTTTCAGCCATGACTCAACAATGCCCACATCATACCTGCCAATCTCTAACTGTACTACAAGATCATCTGTATATTGTGTGCATTCAAATATAACACTTTCAGTCCTGTATTCATCACCCTTTTTGATTTTGGCCCACTGTTACACTTTAACTCATCCCACTGACTGCAATGTTGTCCTATCATCTGCCTGTCTTTCCTCACTACGTACTGCATCTAGTTGTATACTAACTGCCCCATCCTCAGCCCTACCACCCTTGTTTCTATTCCCCTGCCAAATTAGTTCAAACCCTTCCCAACAATCTGAGCAAATCTGCCCGCACAAGATATCGGTCCACTCGGGTTCATGTGTAACCCATCCTTTTTGTATTGGTCATAACAGAAACTTCATAATTGTAATCTGTTTAAAGGAATTTAAAAAAGCAAATCAGCCTGGATTCAAAACTTACATATTGTGTCTTCAACCAATTCATTCAAGGACACAAGAATTTTTTTATGCACAAAGCAGAATCATAACAAAATTTGCATATAGAACACACTGTATTCTCACCAATGTATCAGTACACTCTGAAGTCACGTCCTGAGTTGATGGTAAGGTCAGTGGAATTTCAGTGTCTGGGAGAGATATTTTTCTTCAGAGTTGGACATTGTTTGGGATTATCTGATGAGGTAATTGATTATTTGTCTGCTACCTCACTGGGTTTGACACATTCTCCAGTTTTTGTGCAGTTTTTGTATGAATTTTAAGCTAACATTCATTAATCTACAGATAAAAATGAAATTTATATTAAACACTTTTTCAAAATAATTATGCATTTTTCTCCTGGATTTTAAAGCAATTATATCTTGCTTCTTCTTTTTTGTTTCTACGTCCTATTTGCTCACTTTAAGTGACACCCAACTTTGCAAATGTCAACTTTGCTTGAAATTGTAGAGCCAGCAATCGGGAAACATGGGAGAAGAACCATGTGATATTTCTCCAGTGGTACAGGTAAGAACCAATGGTTGAGTAGGGCTTTTATTTTGCATACATAGGAGAATGCAATGGTAGACCATTTAGACCATGATCCCTGTCCCAGGCCTTTGCCATAACTTATAAATTTAACAACATAAACTTGCCAGTCTTCCACTTTCCTTAACATCTTTATTCATCAGCAATCTACTAATCTTACCTTTAAAAACATAATTGACGCAGCATGATTTGGCACTGAAGCAGACTTTCCAAAGGTCTTCCACCCTTTATATATAGAAATGCTTCCAAACTTCACTGTTCAAAGTTAGCTTCTAATTTTTAGTCCATTGTTTTTGCCATTGACTACCTCCTCCCATAGATGCTGTCTGGCCTGCTGAGTTCTGCCAGCATTTTGTGTTTTCTGTTTAATTTGTTGTGTTTTTTGAATAGTGTATTAAAACATATAATGGTGGATAAATATATAACACTCAACACACAGTACCCACTTTATCAAGTACAGGTGCACACCTGCCTGCTCATTAATTCAAATATCTAATCAGCAAATCATGTGACATCAACTTAATGTATAAAAGCATGCGGACATGGTCAAAAGGTTCAGTTGTTGTTCAGACCAAACATCAGAATGGGAAGAAATGTGATCTAAGTGACTTTGATTGTGCAGTGATTGTAGGTATCAGACCGGGTTGTTTGAGTATCTCAGAAAATGCTGATCTCCTGGGATTTTCACACATGGCTGTCTCTGGAGTTACAAAGAATGGTGGAGAAGCAAAAGAAAATCCAGTGGGCAGCAGTTCTGTGAGCAAAAATGCCATGTTAATGAGAGAAGTCTGGCTGGACTGGTTCAGCTGAGAGAAAGGTGACAAGTAACCACGTGTTACAACGGTGATGAATGGAAGAGCATCTTTGAAAGCACAACACATAGAAACTTGAAGTGGATGGGCAACGGCAGCAGAAGTCCATGAGCATACACTCAATGTATATTGGATTGTTCAGGGTCATCTAGAGTCAGATGCAAAGCACCTCAGTAGTTAGAGATACGTTATATTTCAATATTTCACTTCTGTACATAACTCTAATTTGATCTCAGACCAACCAATTTTGCTACATATTCCATTTTGAATTGACAATTGCTTTATTTAAGGTTGTGTCCCTTCCACACTTTTGGTCCTCCCTTCTACTCGATTCTTCGCCCTGTTCAATGAAAGTTTTCGTGACAGGCTTCTACATGATTGATGCATGGTTTCTAGTTGTTACAGTAGCTTGTAATTCGAGCAGAGCTGTACTTCTCAAAGCCTTTCTCTCAATTCACAAAATGGTAAGTAATCAGCTGAAGAAAACTTTAAAAAAACATTTAATCCCTGATTTAGTTTTCCTCAACTTCAGCAATAGTAGAAGCAATGATTAATTGCAATATCTCTGATATAGGAATAGAAAAATATGCCGCTTGCTATTTTGCAGCCACTCCAATGCAAATTTTAAGTATGAGCTGAATTTTTCAATGATGTTGTTGAAATTGATTATTGGGTATACCTTTGGTACTGTACCTTTCATGAGTCTACTGTGATGCATGCCAGCAAAGGAGTTAAAATATCAAAGAAGGGAATGGCACTGATGAAAATTAGAACAAAATAGTCTTCAGTCATTGGTACACCGTAGGATTCTACCACTGTGTTTGAGACTGATACCTGTTGCAAAAAAAGAAAAACATTTTATTCCTTAAACTGCCATAGCTTCGTAAATGAGCAAAGTATTCACTGCAAAGTATGGTTAATAGAGTCATAGAGAAGTACAGCACAGAAACAAGCCCTTCAGCCCATCTTGTCCATGCCAAAGCCATTTAAAGTGCCTATTCCCATCAAATTGCACCGGGACCATAGAACCTCCATGCCCCTACCATCCATATAATTATCCAAAATTCTCTTAAACGTTAAAATCAAACTCCTTCATCTACTTTGCCTCCAACTTCCACCCTGCCCTTAAGTTCCCCTGGTCCATTTTTGACACCTCTCCCCTCTTTCTTGATGTCTTTGGAGACCAACTGTCTACCGACATCTTTTATAGATCTATTGATTCCCATGGCTATCTTCAGTATACCACTTCCCACCCTGTCTCCCGTAAAACTGCTATTCCCTTTTTCAATTTCTTCCTCTCCACCATGTCTGTTCCCAGGATGCAGATTTCCCTTCCAGGACGTCAGAGATGTGTCCTTTCTTCAAGGAGAGGTTTTGCACTTCCTCCACCATTGACGCTGGCCTCACTCCTCCATCTCCGTGCTCACTCCATCTTTCCTCGGCCTTAACAGGGTTCGAGTTCCTCTTGTCCTCACCTGCCACCCTATGAGCATTCTCATCCAACACATCATTCTTAGTAACTTCCGCCATATTTAATGCAATCCTACCACCAACCACATATTTACCTCCCCCCATGCCCCACATTCCACAGGGATCACTCCCTATGTGGTTCCTTGCCCATTCATCCCTCCCCGTTAATCTCCGTCCTGCCATATATAACTGCAAGCAAGAAAATGCTACACCTGCCCATTCACCTTCTCCCTCACCTTCCATTCAGGGCCCCAGGCAGTCCTTCTAGGTGAGGCAACACTTCACCAGTGAATCTGTTGTGTTCGTACACCCAATGCGGACTCCTCGGCATTGGTGACACCCAATGTGAAATGGTTTCCCTGTGGCCAACCATTTAAGTTCCTATCCCCATTCCCATTCCGACATGTTGGGCCATGGCCTCCTCTTCTGCCACGAGGCCACTCTCAAGGTGGAGGAGCAACATTTCATAATCCATCTGGGTAGCCTCCTATCTGATCACATCAACATTGATTTTTCTTTCTAGTACTTTTTCCTCTTTTTTTCTTCTCCCCTCTTCTTCTATTCCCTGTTCTGGCCTCCTATCTCTTCTCCTCCCCTGCTTATCACCTCCCTCTGGTGCCCCTCCTTCTTCCCTTTCTCCCATGGCCCACTCTCCCCTCCTATCAAATTCCTTCTTCTCCAGCCCTTTACCTTTCCCACCACCTGGTTTCATCCATCATCTTCTAGCTTGTCCTCCTTCCCCTCCCCGCCCCTTTTAATTCTGATGTCTTTCCCCTTCCTTTCCAGTCCCGACGAAGGGTCTCAGTCTGAGTCATGGACTGCTTATTCATTTCCATAGATGGTGCCTGACCTTCTGGGCTCCTTAAACATCACAAGCTGTTGTGGATGCCCTTTAAATAAAAACTGCTTTTTAACTGAGCATCCTTTTCACTTCATTGTTCCTAACAATTTCCTACAAGAAATGCTTTACTGTGTGTTAAAATCCTGGGAGTAACATTTAATATATAAACTAATTGATCACTATTCTGCCCAGTTTTTTTTCACATATTCATTTCTGCAATGGATTTCATATCGGTTGCAGACCTTGCAAAGCGGCAGCTGGATATAGAAAAAGAATCTATAAATAGCTCAATAGCGCACCAACCAGTGTACACCAAGATAGAACAAAACTAAGCTGATGTTACAAGAAAACCAGCAGATAGTACCATAATTGATTCACAGAATGCTGCTGAGGCAAGATGCGTGCAACTATTATGGAACATGGACAGAATTTAGTAAAGTTGTTTTCATATAAATGACATGTTATGCTTTGAAGGAGCATAGCAATAATAAGATGAAGGTCCTTTTCTCTGATAAATTAATTGCAAGAGTAGGGAAATAAATGCAGCAACTTTGTCTAAACAGGGATTCTGGAGAATATTTGGTGACAATATATATTATTCATTTAACTGCACTACTGTACCTAATGAAGTTGCCACTGATGCATGTATGTGGTCTTCTGGGGCTGTAGCCCAACCACTTCAAGGTTCAATGTGTTGTGTATTCAGAGATGCTCTTCTGCACACCACTGCTGTAACATGTGGTCATATGATTTCTTGTGACCTTCATCCGGTCTGTTCATCCTCTGCTCATCTCTCTCATAAACAAGATGTTCTTGCCCGCAGAGCTGGATTCTTTTTGTTTCTCGGTAAACTCCAGAGACTGCTGTGCTTGAAAATCCAAGGAGATCAGCAGTTACTGAGATATTCAAACCACCCTGTCTGGTGCCAACAATCATTTCACAGTTAAAGTCACTTAGATTACATTTCTTCACCATTCTGATGTTTGGTCTGAACAACAGCTGAACCTCTTGACCATATCCACATTCTTTTACGTATTGAATAGCTGCCACATGATGGGCTGATTATATATTTCCATTAATTAACAGGTATACATGTGTACCTAATAAAGTGGCCACTGAGTATACAACAATATGGGGATTAATAATGAAAACCTTATTAAATTAAATATTATCTAATCATAGTTATATACTGTTGCATTTAACAAGATAGATATTAGGGTAGAGGAAGGTTCAATGCTATGAGTTCAGATGAAGAAATACGCTTCTTACAGATTCCTCTGAAATCTGTAGTATTTTCCTATCCAATGTGACTCAATGTGCAGTGATGGCCCACGTGCAGAGTGAGAGACACTGAAACAGATTGAATAGTTCACCAAATTTTAATAAGAACTGTGCAGAATGAAACAAAAATAATGAACAATAGTCCAACAGGACCTTTAACTAAAACTCTCAAACTGAAAGCTAATGCCAACATTGCAGCTCAAAAAAATGACAATACTAAATTAACTTCGCTCCTTTACAGCATCAATCTGAACATTAGTCCTC
This sequence comes from Hemitrygon akajei, assembly GCF_048418815.1. Taxonomy (NCBI): domain Eukaryota; kingdom Metazoa; phylum Chordata; class Chondrichthyes; order Myliobatiformes; family Dasyatidae; genus Hemitrygon; species Hemitrygon akajei. The sequence continues at coordinate 161,377,842 of NC_133129.1, read as the reverse complement.
TTTCCCAGAACAAGGGCTAAGTTAAGCAGGGAGTTAAATATGACCTAATTGGCTGGAACTCACGAGAGCGACTGCCGACCCCGCTCAGCGGACCGCCCTGCGAGAGTGCCCAGACTCACTGGAAGTCCCGGCTGAGAGACTTTCTTAGGATTTCATGAGCAGGTACCCAAGAACATTCATCTGAGCCATAGCCCTCATAATCCACAAGGTACTTGACCATGACCCCCACCAGGTGAGATGCCGTGGGGGCGGGGGGGGGTGGTCACGGAGGATAGACTAGGAACACATCCACCAAATGGGGAGAAGTTGGGGGGGGGGGTTCCTGGAGCAAGGGAGGAGGAAGTCTCCAGTTTCAGCTGGGAAACATGGAATACTGGGTGAATCTTCATTGATCAAGGTGGGTGCAGTCGATAGGAGGTTCAGTTGACGGCCTTCTCCACTACAATGCCTGGCATTGTGCAAACTTGCGGCTCTTAACTCTTAAAACAAAATCTCTAGATGTCATCCAGTCTTTCTTTACCGATTTGAAAGGCCTCGCCTGTCAATGGAGCTGATCAGCCTGCTGGGCATGTTGTTTCTGAGTCCACAGCAAAGAAGCCCTGGCCCATCCCCATGTGCACTTGTAGCATTCTACTGTTCAACAGCAGGAATTCCCAAATCAATCTCTTGGTCAGGGAAGAGTGGTGGCTGGAACATCTTTTGGCATTCAAAGGGGGATATACCAGTGGAGGATGACTGGTGGTTATTGTGGACAATCTCTGACCAAAACAGTTGGGAGCTCCAGGTCGTGGGGTTGGAAGAGACAAGGAAGTACAGGGTTGTCTCCAGCTCTCAGTATGGCCATTCAGTTGAGTTTGGAAACCTGATGAGAGGCTGGCTGTTGCTCCTAAAAGAGAATGGAAAGCCTTCCAAAAACAAGGCATGGACTGTGGTTTTCAACCAGACATTATGTCCTGACAGAAGCTGTGCCACCAGAACACGTGCTGAACTATGAGGGTGGTAGTTTCACAAACTGATGGGAGCTTGTGGAGGGCAATGAATTGGGCAACTTTGGAGACCACTCCATAAATCCCAGAATGATAGTGTTTCCATCTGATGAAGGCAAACCAGTGATGAAATCCACCGAGAGGTGGGACCGGGGCAGAGGGGCACAGGCAGCGGGCAGAGCTGACCAGCTGGGTGCTGATGTAACATCCTGCCTGGGCAAAGTGGGACAGGCAAGGGTGAAGTCGTGGACATCCTGGGACATGGATGGCCACCAAAATTGTCTCTATAAATTCCAGGGTCCGTTGAATTCCTGGGCGGCCAACCAGATGGAAGAGTGATCCCACTCCAACCTTTTGGTATGCACGGTGGGTGGGACAAACAGCTGGTTGGAAGGTTCCCCACCTTGGCTTGTATCTGACTGTTGGGCAGCCCTCACCTAAGTTTATAGTCCCTAAATCACTGGAGCAGCTATGCACAAAAGTGAGGAAGGATGGGCTCTGAAGAGGTACTGTCCTCAGAGATGTTGAACTAGTTGGAGAGAGAGAATTGCCCCTTGATATTCTTGCTACCAGGATGGAAGGTGAGGGTGAAATTAAACCAGGTGAAGAAGAGTTCCCAATAGGCTTGATAGGAGTTGAATCTCTTCGCCTCCTAAATGTAGGAGAGGATTTTGGAATCTGTCCATATGAGAATGGAGTGCTCTGTCCTCTCCAGCAAGTGTCACCATGCATCTAGGGCCTCCTTGAAAGGCAGAAGTTCTCAGTTCTCAACATCATAGTTACACTCTGTAGGAGCCAAATGATGGGGGTAAAAACACAGGGATACAGCTGATTATCTACAGGAGAGTGTTGGGAGAGTACAGCTCCAATGCTGACATCTGATGTATCAACTTTGATGATGAATGGATGGGAAGGGTCTGGATATTGCAGCGCTGGGCCAGTGGTGAAGCATCACTTTAGCGCTGAGAGTAATTGGTATGCTTCATCTATCCATGAGAATCCTGCAGAGGTCTTCTTAGTGAGTGCATTGATGGGGTACATGATGGAACTGAAGTTTCTGATGAAGCAGTGATAAAAGTTTGCAAACTCCGTGAAGCACCTCACCTGTTTCACTGTAGATGATTTGGGCCCCTTGGTGACAGCCTGAACTTGACATGCATCCATTTGTACACTGGAAGGGGTGAGGATATAGCCCAAGAACAACACCTGCCTCTAGTGGAACTCACACTTCTCTGACTTGCCATAAAGGTTGTTCTCAAGAAGCCATTTGAGAACTGTCCAGACATGCTGGACGTGTCCCAGGCAAAAGTGGGAATAGATAAGAATGTCATCCAAATACATTGAACATGTCCCGGAGCACATCATTGCCCAGGGCCTGGCAAACAGTAGGGGCACTGGCGGACTTAAAGACATCACAAGGTACTCATAGCGACCAGTGGAGGTGTTGAATGTTGCCTTCCACTTGTCCCCTTCTACGATGCGAACCAGGTTGTAAGCATTACTCAGATATGTCTTGGAGAATACGTTTGCTCCCTGGAGATGCTCAAATACAGAGGCAAGAAGGGGAAGAGGGTAGAAGTTCTTCACTGTGATGTTGCTGAGGGGACGATAACCAATGCAGACACAGAGTTTTTAATTTTTCTTGATGTATTCTTCCATGGCCACCATCTCAGGATGAGATGACGGCCACGGAGAAAGAGAAATAAGCTATCCCCAGGAGGACTGGTACTGGGTAAGAGGTCAGTGGTACAGTTGTATGGCCAGTGTGGAAGTAAGGGGATGATGTTCCTTTTACTGAAGATCTCAAGATGGTCAGCATTTTCAGCTGGAACAGCAGACTAGCACACTAGCAGTGAGCACAGGAGGGGATGTGCGGACAGGGGATTGAGCTGGAACCAAACAGGTAGAAAGGAATACCGTTCCCCACTCTTCGAGGTGCCTTTAGGGACCAGTCAATCGATGGGTTGTGGTGAGATAGCCAGGGAAGTCCAAGCACCAGCGACAGTTCAGGTGTATCCACAAGACAGAAGGAAATGTCTGCCCTATAATTGCCTTCTAGCACACGTTGGAGGGGTGCTGTGGAAAGGTGGATTCTGCCGGTGCCCAGAGGCTGACCACACAGAGCCCTGACATCATTATTTTCTCTAAATTGTTGAGGAGGAACTCCTCATCTTTGAGGCAAAGAAATATCCATGAAATTCCGAGCTGCCCCGGAGTCAATAAACGCCTGAAGCTCATGGGTCTGGGACCCTCCACAACAAGGAAGCTGAGAGCATTACTTGGTTAGGGGAAGACGCTTGGAGAGTGAATTGACTCATCAGAATTCCCCTTCTTGCTGACGGGTATCCTCTTTTACTGAGGGCTTGGAACATGATGCCCGGAACTGGCCTGGAGTGATACAGTAGAGGCAGCAACTTGATCTTGTGCCTATCTAGTTCCTCCCGAGATGGGTGCATGTGCCCCACCTACATAGGCTCCTCTGCAGACTGGGTACTGGCTGACGAGGGAGAGGGTGATGAATTAGTGATTTAAAAAGGTAGGAAGCTCAAAGCATTCTTTCTCTGTGCCACTCAGTTGCCCCGTTGTTCATTCGAATGACCAGATTTATCAGTTCATCTAGGCTATCCTGCTCGTCACGCACTGTGACTTCATGTTGAACACCTGCACTCAGCCCATGCTCGAAAGCAGTGATGAGAGATCTCTCATTCCATTTACTGTGTGGTCCCTCACTGACCCCATACTGGAAGATCACTCTCTCAAACACAAACACAAATTGTTGGAAAGACTGGGCTGTGGGGAAAACTGGATCTTGTAGATCATCGAACAGGCTAAGTGGAGAACCATCTAAGAGATTCGCCATATAAGCCAGTTTATGCGTATCAAACCTGAACCTACCTGGCTGAGCTTGGAAAGTCAGCTCACACTGAGTAATAAAATTCCTGCAGCCATCAAGGTCGCTGGAATTATCTGTCTAACGGAGGAATACTTGGTTCAGGTATGGACACTGCTGGGGGAACCAGAGCATTAGTGACAGAGACTGACGAGACTGTTATAGAGGAGTATGTGGAATGTGCTGATGCTGGAGGTGGGGCTGTCCTGGCAGAAGGCTGCTGAATAGCGACAGTGAGATCAGTAATGGCTACCACCTGATTCTGACTGTGACAGATTGCTCAACCGTAACCGTGAGTGTGACACTTGTTCTTCCTACTTCAAAGCAGGGCTTGCTGCTCTGAAAGTAGTAGTCGAATTGCATGAGCCACTTTTGCCAATCCAGCCTCTACTGACTCTAACTTCTCTTCTACTATCTGACCAACAAATGTCAGGGTGGTAGTTCTCTCTCCGCTGGGTCCACTTTGAAGTCGAGTCTTGCTGACATGGTGTGTGGTGGTGGAGAGAGAGAGACTCTGAAGTAGATTGAACAGTTCACTATATTTTAATAAGAACTTGCCAGAATGAAAGGAAAATAATAAACAGTAAGCTGACTGGGACATTAACTAAAACTCTTAAACTCAAAGGTAATGCTAACACTGGGGCTTGAAACAGTGAGTTAATATTAAATCAATTCCTCTCATTTATAGTGCCAATCTAAACTGTCGTCTTCTTTCATGGAATCATTGCCATTGCTGTGTTTCAGCCAACACTCGACAAGGGAGTTAAACACAACCTCAGGGAAACCCTAATTGGCTGGAAACGTGTATACTCAAGAGCATGAGCCCTTTCGCTGCCCGCCTGTGAGGGCACTTAGCTTCCGTGCCAGAGTCACTCCATTGAAGGTGACCAAACTGTTGCTCAGGAAAGGCTTTAGCAAAAGGCTGCAACAAGGGACAGTAGAGACAAAAGAATTTGTAGAAAGTACTGGCAACGTTAAAGTAGCTGAGAGTTGCATCTATCGTTTTGCAGTTACTGGGTGATTGTATCTGCAAGACTGTAAATGCTGGAAGCTGAAGCAACAGAGAAATTGTGTGAAGATCACAGCAGGTAAGGCAACAGCAAAGGCGAGGCATAGACAGTCAAAACGTTTGGTCCATTTTCACTCTTTCGTTTCCTTCCATTAATGCAGCTGACCTGTAGTGTTTCCTCAGTTTTATGTGTGACTGCAGTTTGGGGGAAGATGGTAAACAAAGGATGTCTTTTTCATATATGTAGACCCATTAATTTTCTTTGTTGGGACTCATCCTCCTGTAAGCTATTTACTTGTCCACCATTATTGTAATCGTGAACATTGGGTATTGTCTTTGGTATTGCATATCCCTGCCTATCGATGACAGCTTTAGCTATTTCGTGTAGTCTGCCTGGCAACACCACTCTACCAAGGTGGTGTGTAATTTTAAGGATATCTGCTGCTGCTCTGCACCCCACCATTGAACCAGGTTTGGAAAAGAGAGGGAAATACCAGACACCGAGCTACGTGACTTTTGTGTGACAGGAGATGATGGTGTGTTTAGCCAGTTCAAAGCGGTGTGGTGGTAGACCGGGTGGGATTGGCAAGTCACGGAGAAGATTAGAGTAGGCTCTCTGAGCCTTCAAAAATGTTGCTGCTTCCCTGATCCATATGCAGTGCGAAGGCAGCGAGCAGCGAGCTTAGGGATCAGGGATTCCCACCTCCTGGTATCAGGCACAATTCCTGAGGCTCCAGAAAAATCTGCTGAACTACGGAAATAAAAATATCTAAGCAAATATGATATGTAACTTCCTTAAGGAATGATGGATTGACCTGACTCCGGAAAATACAACTGTTGCCTATCCTACAACCATACATGGATTGAAGTAACTGCTCAGGGATTGGTCTAGTTTTAAACATTCTTACTACTCATCTTCCCAGAATCACCAGGTTGAAATCATCCTCAGTTTGTTCATTACGACTGAGAAGGTGCTCAGGAAGCTTAATGGTCCGAGGGTGGATAAATCTCCTGGACATGATGGAATGCACCTTCGGGTTCTGAAGGAAGTATCTGGAGAGATTGTGGAGGCATTAATGATGATCGACAGATTCTGACATTGTACTGGATGACTGGAAAATTGCAAATGTTACTCTGCTATTTAAGAAGGGTGGGAGGCAGCAGAAAGGAAACTATAGACCTGTTAGCCTGACATCAGAGGTTGGGAAGTTGTTGGAAACGATTGTTAGGGATGAGATTACGGAGTACCTGGAGGCACATAACAACATAGACCAAAGCCAGCATGGTTTCCTGAAAGGAAAATCCTGCCTGACAAACCTACTGTAATCCTTTGAGGAAATAACAAGCAGGGTCAACAAAGGAGATGCAGTAGACGTGGTGTACTTGGATTTTCAGAAGGCGTTTGACAAGGTGCGGCTGACAAGGCTGCTTAGCAAGATAAGACCCCATGGAATTACAGGGAAGTTACTAGTGTGGGTGGAGCATTGGCCGGTTGGCAGAAAACAGAGAGTGGGAATAATGGTATCCTATTCTGGCTGGCTGCTGGTTACCAGTGGAGTTCCACAGAGGTCGGTGTTGGGACCGCTGCTTTCTACAATACATATCAATGATTTGGACTACGGCATTAATGGACTTGTGGCTAAATTTGCCAATGATACAAAGATAGGTGGAGGAGTGGTTAGTGTTGAGGAAACAGAGAGCCTGCAGAAAGACTTGGTTTAGGGGAATCGGCAACGAAGTGGAAAATGAAATACAATGTTGGAAAGTGTATGGTCATGCACTTTGGTGGAAGAAATAAATAGGCAGACTGTTATTTAGAACAGGAAAGGATTCAAAATGCAGAGATGCAAAGGGACTTGAGAGTTCTTGTGCAAGAGACCCTAAAGGTTAACCTCCAGGTCGGGTCAGTTGTGAAGAAGGTGAATGTAATGTTGGCATTCATTTCTAGAGGAATAGAATATAAGATGTAGCCCCCGGTAAGCCTCAGGCTCGCTCAGCTCGCTTCTGTCTAGGGGGAGCAGCCTTCGGCCCCGCCAGACTGGATAATCAGCTTGTGTGGATGCTGTGTGATGTCCCCACCAAGCCCAATAACAGACAGTACACCATATGCGATTAAATGATTACACTTTATAGATCTTACTGGAACTATGTACTTAATAGAGATACAATAAAAAAGGAAAAGTAAAAGGCGCCAAACTTATCAAAGTCCAACCACTTCGTGCACAACCACTGGAGCTCAGTTAACGAAGTCTTCTTGCCACCATTCAATCCTCTCCGACCTCCTCGACCCGCCGCCTCGGACCAACAACGGTGGTCAACCAGACGCTCCACACGAATCTGTCCTCGTCTCCTCTCCTCGCCAAAAACCCTGGGTCTGGGACCCCCCTTCGGGGTCCGTTCTGTCACCCAGCTTACAACATCATGTCTTCTCCCTCTAACCCCCTCGCGCCATCTCCCCCACAGTCCACACAACACTAGCTTACAGACCCACAAGAAAGAATAACCTCTATCCCAACTGGTTAACAAACGAATACAATTCTTGCTATCTGTACTTATAACCCAAACAAGCTGCAAGAGAAAGCACTCTCTCACCAGTTAGCATAACAAAGAAGCATTTTTACTTTTAACAAACAAAAAAGCCATTTTGATTACATACGCAGTAACTTAAAAGGAGAAACCCCTTACAAAGAGCAGGGATGTGATGTTGAGGCTCTAAAAGGCACTCGTGAGACCACACTTGGAGTATTGTGTGTAGTTTTGGGCTCCTTATTTTAGAAAGGATATATTTCACTGATATCAGCGCAGAAGCCATCAGCACAGGAGTTGAGTGGGCGAAGTGGTCCCGACCCTCCTAGCAGGCCATTGCCTTTGTCAGAGCTGGGGAGCAGCCAATACCCGCCAAAAGAACATCTGCAGGCATCCTGACCTCTGCAAGGGACTGGCAGCTGTTGGTGGACCTCGAAAGGCAGCTCCCCAACCATTTCGCAGCCACCACCCTGCGACCAGACATCGTCCTTGTGTCTGAGTCTACCAAGCAAGTGGTGGTGCTGGAGCTGACGGTCCCATGGGAAGATCGCTAGGAAGAGGCCTTTGAAAGGAAGCTCTCCAAGTACGCAGGACTGGTCAGCAACTGTCAGCAGGCTGGATGGAGAACGAGGTGTCTCCCCGTGGAGGTTGGTTGTAGGGGATTCGCAGCCCGTTCCGTAGCCAGAGCCTTCAACAATTTGGGCATCGACGGAGAGAGGAAGAGGAGAGACATCCGCAGTACCACCGATGCTGCAGAGAGGGCCTCAAGGTGGCTGTGGCTCAAAAGAGGGGAGCCATGGAGTCATGTGTAGCTAGCCATCTGGACACAAGCTGGGGTCTGATCAGCCCCGGCTGGGTCACCTGGAGGAGGGTGTATGATGTTGAAAGACCCAAAACACCTGATGATTCCAGGAACTTCACTGAAGATGTGTCCAGAAGCATCAGTAGGTGTATGTACAGAGCTTAAACCCTGAGTTCATCAGTGACAGCCAGGAAAGACTGGGTGATAACCACGAAAAGAGTGGTGATGACTGGAGAGTCAGTAACAGCTCGGAGAGATGGCGACCAGGGCAGAATGGGCTGGCAAACCAATCTGTATCCTCGGGGAGGAGGACCCCCACAAAAGCTACGATGAATCTAAGGGATAGATACCCCCAGGGGTGCCCGAGAGTGGGGGAGGATGAGCACCCCAGTCGGACGGACACAACGGCAACAGACCCAGGCAATGAACAAATGACTATGAGCAAGCAGTGTGCATGTGGCAAAATCTGCAAGAACGATCGCGGGTTGAAGATCCACCAAGCGAGAATGAAGTGTCTGGCGGGAGCAGGAGCAGCACAAAGTGCAGGTGTCCAGCCTGGTGAGATGAAGGAGGTGCCAGGCCCAGAGTCACCCCATAGTGCCCGTAACCTCCAAGTGTTGCAAACTAATCCCTCTAACATCAAGTCTAACAGGAGATGGATCGAATGGCCTGTAGCTAACATGACTTTACTGTGGAAGACTAGAGAGGATACAATATTAGATTTCCTACTAGGAAACGAGTTAGGACAGGTGACAGAAGTGTGTGTAGGGGAACACTTTGGTTCCAGTGATCATAACATCATTAGTTTCAACTTGATCATGAATAAAGATAGATCTGGTCCTCAGGTTGAGGTTCTAAACTGGAAAAAGGCCAAATTTAAAGAAATGAGAAAAGATCTAAAAAGCATGGATTGGGACAGGTTATTCTCTGGCAAGGATGTCGTAGATAAGTGGGAGGCCTTCAAAGGAGAAATTTTGAGAGTGCAGAGTTTGTATGTTCCTGTCAGGGTTAAAGGCAAAGTGAATAAGAATAAGGAACCTTGGTTCTCTAGGGATATTGGAACTCTGATAAAGAAGAAGAGAGAGATGTATGACATGTATAGGATAAGGGAGCAAATAAGGTACTTGAGAAGTATAAATAGTGTAAAAAAAACTTAAGAAAGAAATCAGGTGGGCTAAAAGAAGACATGAGGTTGCTTTGGCAGTCAAGGTGAAGGATAATCCAAAGAGCTTCTACAGGTATATTAAGAGCAAAAGGATAGTAAGGGATAAAATTGGTCCTCTTGAAGATCAAAGTGGTCGGCTATGTATGGAACCAGAAGAAATGGGGGAGATCTTAAATGGGTTTTTTTGTGTCTGTATTTACTAAGGAAACTGGCATGGAGTCAATGGAAATAAGGCAAACAAGTAGTGAGGTCATGGAACCTATACAGATTGAAGAGGAGGAGGTGCTTGCTATCTTGAGGCAAATCAGAGTAGATAAATCCCCAGGACCTACTACTGCTCCTATACCAAATGGTCCCATTAATTGGTACATAAGGTTGATCAATGCAAAACTGAATAATTTTGAACAAAATATACTGTATTTAAAGATTTGTTCTATTGATTGCCCTGTCTATTGAGCATAAAACGGGTGTGAACTATAGTCCCATCACTAAATTCATCAGGGTTTTTTTTACACACCACGGTGAACAATTACAAAAAAGAATTAAGCTCCACTGGCAGCAAATGTACATTCTAGGGTTACCCCATGGCCTTTGCTCTGACTACAAAATGCAAAGTGAAAACCTTTACACACTCAACTTGCCCTCTTCTGTATTTGCTGAGCAACACAGTTGGCTAGTAATGAATGCTCAAAATGATACTCACTCAGGTGAGGTCTTTGGCAGCAAGACAATCTCTGGCATCTCATACAGTGGAAGCAAATTACATTCAAAGACCAAATTCTATTGGTCCTTGCATCTCCTGCTCTGAACATATTCTATTAGCACCAGGTCATGACACATTTCCAGGCTGTTGATCAAGCAGACCATGCTTATTAGCATAAGGGACATCATAAAACATGAAGAAAGGGTCTGGTCGATGTGGGTTCTGGTAACTGGAAGAAGCACAACGAACCGCAGAATAAGCTAAGTAACAACCACAAAATGAAAAGGAATTTGCCAGAGCCATCAAATAAACCCAAATTATTTTTAAAATTATACAAGCGAAATAAGAATGGCCACAAGCAAAGAAAGTCTCTCAAAAATATTTGTTAATCCTGTAAATAAAATTAAGGTACTAGAGTCCATGCTGAATGGATCACTTTGCATCAACTTGTACAATAGAGAACAAGGACAGAATTCCATATATTCTGAGTAAATAGGGAGTCAACACAACTTCATTAAACAAAAAAAAGTGAAAATGAAAATAAAGACACCAAATTGGTCATGTTCAAAGGCCTCTGAAAGGAAGTCTTTACTGTAATTTTCCCAAGTTTCCTTGACCAGAGAACTATTCCTTTGAGAGCATAGAGATTTCAACATTGTAGCACAGTGCAGTCCCTTTGGCCCATGATGTTGTGCCAACCCTTTAACCTACACCAGGATCAATCTAGCCCTTCCTTCATAGACCTCCATTTTTCTAATGTCCATGTGTCTATCTACAAGTTTCTAAAAGGCTCCTAATGTATCTTCCTCCACCACCACCCCTGGCAGGGTGTTGCACATACCCACCACTCTCTGTGTAAAGAGCTTAACTCTAACGTCCCCTTTATAATTCCCTCCAATCCCCTTAAAATCACGCCCCATCTTGTTTGCCATTTCCATCCTGGGAAAAGGCACTGGCTATCCATTCGAACCTCATGAGACATGCTCTCTAGTCCAGGTAGCATCCTGGTAAATCTCCTCTGCACCCTCGCTAAGGCTTCCTTATACGTGAAAAGGCACTATGTACACTTCAGTTATTAGCTAACCAGAAGTGTTGGAGTAACTGCAGTGATGAAGATCTCAATGGCCTGTCAATGGTGGAGCAGCTTCAAATGGAGCACAAAACACCCTTTGGCCCAACTCACAAATAAGAGAAAATTTGCAGATGCTGGAAATCCAAGCCACACACACAAAATGCCGGAGGAACTTAGCAGGCCAGGCAACATCTATGGAAAAATATACAGTTGACATTTCAGGCCGAAATCCCACCTTGCCCATGCCAGTTGAGATGTCCCTTTATGCCAAGCCCACCATCCTGTCTTTAACCCATATACCTCCCTAGTCTATATACTCACTACCGTGTTGAAAACCCCATTAGATTTTCCTTAAGTATTTTCCCCTTCACCTGAAATTTCACTGATTTTAGACTTACCCTACCATATGAAAATACTGTGACCATCTCCCTATGACCCTCAATGTTCAATAAACCTCTACAAAGTCACCCCTCAGCCTCCCATGCTACAATCCCAGCCTGTCCAAATTCTCCTTGAAACTATTGTCCTCCAGACCAAGCAACATGCTGGTGAATGGCTTCTGCTCTCTTTCTAGAGTTACCACTTTTTTCCTAATGTGTGGCCTAATCAATGTCTTGGACAGTTGCAACACAATGTCCCAACTCTGGAGTATAGAAGATTAACTTTATTTACCACATGCACATTGAAATACAAGTTGGCAAAATGCAGATGTAGCTGATATTTGAAAATTAAGAGAGAACGATCGATGTGTTGTATGCTTTTATTTTGCAGGATGCATTTGATGCTGGGACTGCTGGAATTTCTTGCCCATTTCAAATTGCTCCTGAAGATTTGTATACATCATACTGGTAAGAATAAAAAAGTTCCTTCCCCGACGGATAATATTGAACCAGTTCAGGTTTTACGATGCAGTATTTTCCTTATTATCAATATTGTCAGTACACGTCCACAATCCCTTATCTGAAATTCTGAAATCCAAAAAGCTCCGAAAACCGAAGCTTTTTTCGCCAACAGCTGACGTCACTCAGGAGTGACGTGGCAGCACTAGCAGAGGCCGCCAGACATCAGTTGTGGCTCAGCGCTCGTACTGGTTACACGCGCATTTGCTGTTCGCTGATATTTTGTGTTCACTGTTGAGAATCCACTAGTTTTAATATTATCAATCACCTTTTTACTTTTTAAACTCCTGATATATTTAATTGTGGGAATTGGAATTCTCAGCTACTGTGGTGAGATCTGTTCTTGGGCCCCTTGATCAATGCTCCATGTTCTGGAGATCCTACTGAAGTAACTTAACCACTAGGCTCGCTAACAACCTCAGAGGCCAGAGGGAGCCAACATGGATGTGAAAGGGATAAATCCCACTGGTCAATTTGATCTGAATTTTTTCAAGAGGTAAAGAAATTAGTAGACACAGAGATTTGTTTATGTGCATTCCAAGAGGTGTTTAATAAGGTTCCTCTCCAGAGGCTCAGTCGCTCATGGAACTGAAACATGTTATTGACCTGGCAAGGAAATCTGCGGAGAGACAGGAAATGGAGAGTGAGGGAAATGGATAACTCGAAATGAAGGGATGTGATATACGTTTTTCTGCAAGCAAGTATTCCCTATATTTACAATTGGGTTCTATGGTTGGATATAACATCAGACAAAGCAAATTTGCCAGGAATGTGAATATGGATAGTATTGTATTCAGTGACTGTGGAAGTAGTATTTCTCCGAGAGCTACTAACAAATTGGTCTAGCAATGGCAAATGAATTTCAGTGCAGATCACTGACAGTGATCTCCTTTGGATAGAAGGTTTCCAATGGTGAAAGTCACAGAGCCTTGAAGTTGAAGCGTAGTATCCAAGGAGACATTTCATACCATCACCATGTTGCATTTGCTTCTGGTTTCATTCACCACCCCTCCAATGGTTCCCATTCACACCTTCTTTACCAATCAGAATCCTTCACTGGTAGTTCATCTCCCTTTAGCAGTTCTGTTCTATGCAACACACACAAGATGCTGGAGGAACTCAGGAAGCCAGGAAGCATTTGATGTTTCAGCTGATACCCTTCATCGCGACCTGATGTATGATCTCGGCCCAAAATGTCGACTGTTTACTCTTTTCCATAGATACTGCCTGGCCCGCTGAGTTCCTCTAGCATTTTGTGTGTTGATTGGATTTTCAGCATCTGAAGATTTCCTTGAGCTGTCTTCTATCTTCATGCTTCCCTCCCCTCACCTTGCTGCATTTACCTCTCAACCGCTTGTTATCTCTCCTTTGTCTACATCCATTTATTTTTCAGCTCCAACCTCACTGCTCTCCTCTACCCACACAACTTGACTATCATCTTACACCCTTCCACAGCTCCCCAAACACCTTGGACTTTCGTCCCTTCTTTACACTAGCCACGTTCCCTCTCCATCCTCAGTCCTGGTGCAGGGTTTCAACCAGAAATGTTCCGAAAGGTTTTCCTTCCTTTCCACTGATGCTGCTCAATCAACTGAGCAGATTATCTGTTGCTCCACGTTGCAGCACCTGCCGTCTCTTACATCTGCAGGGAAGGCAATGGGTCAGAATCTGAGGGCAGGCCAGAGGTTGCTGAATTGACGATAGTCCAACAAGATAAAAGCCAACCAGCCATTGCCCCTGACATTCAATGTCTTTACCATCACCTAACTTTGCACTATCAATATTGCAGGGTAAATTGGTAAATTGGCAAATTGTTTTATTTGTGTCACTTGTACCAAGATACAGTAAAAATCATGTCTTGCATATCATTCACACAGATCAATTCATCACAACGGGTCATAAAGGTATATAATGGGAAATAATAACAGAATGCAGAATAAAATGTTACAGTTACTGAGAAGGTGCACCCCAGATGGATCATTGACCAGAAACTGACCTGGAATAGGAGCGAGTCAGAGGCTAGGTTTCCTGCACCAAGTAACTCACCTAACTCTCCAAAGCCTGTGCACCATCTAGAACACTCAAGTCCGGAGTGTGATGGAATACTGTCCACTTGCTGGATGTGTGCAGCTTCAGTAACACTCAGGAATTGGCACCATACTGGATATAGCAACCCATCCACAACTACTCACTCGCTCCGCCAGCAGTATGTCCCATCATCCCTGTACCACTCTAACCCTTCAGAACTAAACGACTACCACTGATGACAGTCATCATGTGATGCCTTGATAATGGCACATATCAAAAGTCCATTCCTGCTACATTGGACACTCACCAATAAGCCTATTGTCAGAATTGCTCAACGCCATAAAATCAGTAATGCACCTGGCCCTAACACATGTAGAAAACAAAGACACTTATGTCAGAATGCTGTTTCTAGCTTTCAGTGCAACACTGTTCTCCCACAGATCTTGGTAATTAGACTCCTCCTAGGTCTAGGTACATCACTGTGCAAATGGTGTTGGAGTTTCTAATGAACGGACCTCAGAAAGTCAGGATGCACAACTGCTCCTCCTTCCCAATCATCCTCAACACGAACACCTCGAGAGCTGTATTCTGAGGTTTTGCCGTACACTCTGCTCACACGTGACCGCACGGCAAACACCTGAGCAATTACATCGTCAAGTTCCCAATGACACAACAGTGGTGAGGCTCATCACCAGCAATGATGAGACGGCCTACAGAGAGAAGGTGGAAGAGCTCAAGGCCTGGTCCCAGGCAAATAACATCTTCCTCGATATCAGCAAGAGAAAGGAGATGATTTCAAGGGAACTTGTACCACTCACACTGCGCAGCAGTGGGAACTGCAAGGGGTGTCAAACTCCTGGGAGTGTACATGTCACACAACCTCTCATGTTCCCAGAACACATCTACACAGTCAAGAAAGCTCAACAAAGCTTCTGCTTTCTGAGGAGGCTGAAGAGAGCTGGACTTTGCACATCCATGCTCACGTCATTCTACAGATGCGCGGTGGAGAACATCCTGACAAGCTACATCACTGCTTGGTACGGAACCTGCACTGCAGTGAACAGGGAAGCTCTCCAACTGCCCAAATCATCTCTGACACCAGACTACCTGCCATAAAGGACATACTATATTTATATACAGAAAGCTGCTGGAAAAGGGCCAGTGATATCATGAAGGATCCCACCCAGCCTGCTCATAGACTGCTTGTCCCACTCCCATCAGAGGGCAGGCTATGTAGCATCCACACCAAGACCACCAGACTGAAAAACAGCTACATTCCTCAAGCAGTAAGGCTGATCAACACTTCTGCCCACTAACCCACCACTGGTTTATAATTGCCTGTCAGTAACCTTATGTGCTATGTGCAGCCTACATCACTTTACTGACATACAATCTAAGCATATAAGCTACCTTATGTATTTATATTTATTGTGTTCTTTATCTTTTGTGGGTTTTTTGTGTTGCATCGGATCCAATTATTTCATTCTCCTTTCCACTTGTGCCCAGGAAATGAGAATAATCAATCTTGAATCACTGAGTCGAAATATTCTCTATTTCCAAGATGGCGGCGCGACGCAGCTTGCAGCGGCCACTCCGGAGCTGATTATCTGTTATTTGTGAAGTGGGGTGCCGTGCATAATCATAATCAATTGAAAACAGATGTGGGAGCACGGAGGAACATCGGGAAATCTCCAGGAAGACCTTCTTTGTTGCTGCTGCTGCTGTGAGGTCCGGGACTCTGCTGGGAAGAACAGGCCCCCAGCCCTCAGGGTCGCGTTGCCGATGGCCATTGGCAGGGCCGTCTTAATACACTCGGCAGAGGATGGTGCTCGGAGAAGCTGTGCTGGAGGGGATGGTCATTGGCTCAGAGGTTCGACGGACTCAGAGTCCGCTGTGATCAGGTCGCTTTTGGTGTGTGCTGCGTCTGCAAGGTTGGTTTTGACGGAGCTTTCGTTGTCTGCTGCGAGGCTGAGTCGGGCGGCGCCTTGGAAGTCCATAGTGGGGGTATTCCCTTCTGCCGCCGGCATGGGATGGCGAGTCTGTCGGGACCCTGGGGACTTGTGGAAACTGTGGTGATTTCTTTTGAACTTATAGTCCTTTAACATCTTTGGACTATTTTTACTGTGCCCATGGTCTGTTTTTTTTTATCAATTATGCTATTGTTTGCACTGTTGTAACTATATGTTGTAACTATGTGGTTTTGTGCAGGTCTTGTAGCTTTAGTTTTTGGTCCTGTTTTTGTCTGGTGAATTTGGAGCTCCTTTCCGGGGAACGCGCTAGACGGTAGCGCGATATTAACACGCAGCAGCCTCTCCGGACTCTGGATTGGGGATTGCCAAACATTATGTGGATTTTCTGGTGTAGTCTGTTTTGTCATATGCTTTTGTGATATCATTCTGGAGGAATGTTGTCTCATTTTTTAACTGCATTGCATTTGTGGTTTCTAAATGACAATAAACTGAATCTGAATCTGAATCTGAAACCTTTGGAGTCCCCCAATCCATAATGTGGGTATACTCACACCTCAAGACCTGCCCTGGTCAGGAGGGCAGCTTACCGCTGATTATCATCAATAACTCTAGGAGACTGGAAGTGAACGATAGGCTTTTATTAACAGCGAAAAGGGAGCATGACATGTCGAAGACTGAGGGAGGAGCAGTGCCCCAATCACCTTTATACAGGGGTCTGTGGGAGGAGCCACAGGAGCAGTCAGCAGAGGGGCGTGTCCAGACAGGTATACATAGTTTACCACAACCACTCCCTTCTCAAGAGCAAACAGAGATGGGCAATTTAAACGCTATCTCAACCCGTGAAGCCTACATCCCTTGAATGGATATATTAAAAAAGGTATGAACCTCACTATCAGCGTTTACCAAAGCTAAACATTGTCTGCCACATACTTTATAACCACAAGTTGTCCCACCATCCTGACCCTTCTCCAAGCTGCTAGTGTCTCTGAGTATAGCAGCAAGGTCCTGAGTACGACTGGGCCTCAGGCCCTATCCCCCTGGATACAAAATCAGGGGCAGATTTCTGACTTGTATATGCCATTGAATTCAGTAGTCTTTCAATGTCTTCTATAGCCAGAGGTATTTAAAGTCCATATAATTTGAAGTAAATAATTATATAGAAAAACTTTCAAATTATTTACAAAATACAGTTAATTAAAACACATAAAATACCTGGATTCGATTGAAAACATTAAATTAAAGCAAATGAAAGCCTCTGGAGCCAGAATCCCTATTGAGAATAATAGGATTTCAGATTGTCCTGCAGTTCTGAGCTGGTGTATTGTTTGAGCGGTGCTTCCCCAGTGTAATACTGTGAAGCTGAGTCCGGTTGCTGGATATGTTTTATAATATTGATATTTTAATATGAATATATTATATTCATAGTAAATTTACTATCAATGTACCTATATGTCACTGTATACCGAGATTTATTTATTTAGAGACATAGCACAGAACAGGCCCTTCCAGCACAATAAGCCACACCACAGAGCATCCGACCTATTTAATCCTAGCCTAATCACATGACAATGTACAATGACCAATTAACCTACTAACTGCTACTGTATGCCTTTGGAATGTTGGAGGAAACCCACATGCTCGTGGGGAGGAACATACAAACTCTTTCTAGAGGACAGTGGAATTGAACTCTGACCTCTGACACCCCAAGCTGTAATAGAATTGTTTTAACCGCTATGCTACCGCAGCTTGTGGACGTTCACAGTAGAACAATGAAATACCAAAAGACCTTAAGACATAGGAGCAGAATTAGGCCATTTGGCCCATTGAGTCTGCTCTGCCATTCAATCACAGCTGATCCTTTTCTCCCCTCTTCAGCCCCACTCCCCGGCCTTCTCCCTGTAACCGTCGATGCCATGTGCAATCAAGAACCTATCTCTGCCTTAAATACACTCAATGACCTGGCCTCCACAGCTGTCTGGTGATAACAAATTCACCACACTCTGGCTAAAGAAATTTCTCCACATCTCTGTTTTAAGTGGACACCCCTCTATCCTGAGTTTGTGCCCACTTGTCCTAGACTCCCCCACCATGGGAAACATCCTTTCTACATCTACTCTGTCTCGGCCTTTTAACATTCGAAAGGTTTCAATAAGATCCCCCGACTTGTCCTTCTGAATTCCAGTGAGTACAGAGCCATCGAACGTTCCTTGTATAAAAACCCTTTCGTTCCTGGAATCATCCTTGTGAACCTCCTCTGAATCCTCTCCAATGCCAGAACATCTTTTCTTAGATGAGGAGCCCAAAACTGTTCACAATACTCAAAGTGAGGCCTCACCAGTGTCTTATAAATTCTCAGCATCACATCCTTGCTCTTGTATTCTAGACCTCTTGAAATGAATGCTAACATTGCATTTGCCATTCTCACGACCGACTCTGCCTGATGTAAAATGCAATAGAATCAATGAAAAACTACACACAGATACAAACTGACAAACAGCCAATGTGCAAAAGAAGAAAAAATGTGCAAATACAAAAAATTGCTGAGAATATGAGTTGTGGAGTCCTTGAAATTGAGTCCATAGGTTTGGAATCAGTTCAGAGTTGAGGTTATTCACACTAGTTGAGAAGCCTGATGGTTGAGGGGTAACACCTATTCCTGAACTTGCTGGTGTGGGACCCAAGGCTCCTGTACCTCCTTCCTGATGGCAGCAGCAAGAATAGAGCATGGTCTTGATGCTGAGGGTCCCTGATCATGGATGCTGTTTTCTTGTGCTAGTGCTTCTTGTGGATGTTGTCAATGGCGGGGAAGGATTTTCCTGTGATGAACTGGGCTGTATCCATGACTTCTTGTGGGCCTTTCCATTCTTGGACATTGGTGTTTCCACACTAGGCTATGTTCCCCTGTGTATCTACAGAAGATTGTCAAAGTTTGAGATGACATGACATCTAAACCGTATGCATATATAAATGGATATGGATCATAGGCTCAGTATGGCAACAGTTCCATGATCATAAGAAACTGCAAATGTCAGGAAATGTAGCGGAGGCTTGACTGAAAAGCAGAGCAGTGGAGATGATGTAGTAGTTAATGGTAACTTGAATAATTTACAACAAAATTACAAACCACAAGGGGTCAGAGAAAAGAGACAGAAACTAAGCATAACAGGCAACAAAGCAAACTTTAGCCAGGGAGAGGGAAGGCTGGGAATAACTGGTTGAGGCCGCCTGGTTCAATTAATGAACAAGCATTGTGGGTGAGGACTTGGGTTAAATAGGTGATGAGTCTGGAATGAGCAACAGGTAAATCCTTTTAGCTACATGGAGAGTGGGAGCCTGCCCCACCCTCACAGCCAGCCCTCGACTGCTGAGGATGATGCAGGTGGGCCATCAATGAGAAATGGATCCAAGATGTAACTGGGCGGCACCCAAGAACTGGGACCGCTGAACCGGGGACAAGAGCTTGCAGGAGTTGGTATGCAGGCGCAGATCTCGGATGGACAGCCAGACATGTTTAGTATTCTGGCTGGGTAGTGATGGCAGTAAGCCTGATAGCAGTAGGTGTGGTTGGCAGCCAGGGTGACCCTCTGTGTCCTCATCTAAGCAACCTAGCAGTGGGAAACCAGGGCCCTGGTGGAATTAGGCATTTCAAAGGGTAGCATACTCATGGCAGAGGAGGTGTGTAGATTGTGGAACAGTTCAAATTTGAGTGGATGCTTCTTCCACATGGAAGGGTTCGAGGCAGTGAGGCTTCGCAGGAACTTCTCCCGTTGCTGATTGGCTCTTTCTGACTGAGGACGCTAGCCAGAGGCCAAACTCACTGACTGCAGAGGAGGCAGAAGACTTGCTAGAAGCGGAAGCAAATTGTGGATCTTGGTCCAACACAAGTCCTGGGGGAAGCCATGGAGCCGAACTACATGTTGGAGAACCAGGCCCACTGTCTCAAGGGCAGACAGGAGCTTGGAGAGGGCAATCAAGTGGACCACCTTGAAGAACTGGTCCACCACTGTCACGATCACCATGGCCCCATTGGTAGGTGACAAACCTGTGATGAAGTCCATGGTGATGAGGGACCATGGGCATTGAGGGACTGGTCGGAGCTGTAGGAGCCCAGAGGCCCACACTGGTTGGAAAAACTAGACTGGGCAGACTGAGGGCAGGCAGCAACAAACTGATGTACATCTGTGATCATGGTGTTCCAGCAGAAGCAGTGTCACAGAAAATTGTGTGCCAGGATAGCTGCAGAGGGGTGAGGAGTGTGCCCACTGGAATGCGTCAGAGCCACAGCCGGTGGCACATACATGTGGTTGTCAGATGTGTTGGCTGGAGCAGGCCCATGCTGAAGGGCCTTGCAGATCTTGTCCTCGTCGAGACGATTGGAGCAACGAGGTGAGAAGATGGAATAATGGGCTGAGGGTTGGTTTCCATTTCAGCTGGGTCAAATTACTGTGACAGGGCGTCCGCCTTTGTTTTCTTGGAACTGGGTTGTTTGGAGATGGTGAAGTTGAATTGTTTGAAGAAGAGGGCCCAGAGAGCTGGAGGTGGGTTGAGTTTCTAGAACTGTTGCATGGATCTAGTGATCAGTTCAGATCAAGAAAGGCTCAGTGTTTCACATTAGCCAATGTCCTCAATCCTCTGATAGCAAGGAGCTCCCTGTCTCCTACACCATAATGGTGTTGTGTTGGGTTGTACTTGCACACAAAGAAGGCACAAGGGTCTGGCTTCCTGTCCACTCCTCACTGGGAAAAGTTGACCCCGGCACCTGCCTCTAACACAAAAGGTCCAAGGGGTTTGGTTGGCAAGGAATGTGAGCGGTGGTGAAACACATTTGAATTCCTCTAAAGCGTGGTCCACGGCAGAAAACTAGGCTATGTGATGGTGAGGGAGGTGAGAGGCATGGCGATTTGGGCTGTAGCTCCTGATGAAATGGTGATAGAAACATGCAGCTGTTTGAGTGAGCACAGTTAGGGTCACTGAACAACAGTGCGCACTTTCTCTGGGTCCGTGCTTATGCCATGGGGTGAAAGGGCATGGCCAGGAAGGAAATGGCTGCAGTGTGGAACTGCCACTTTTCTAATTATTAGGATTTTCTGAGGAAACGCTGAAGGACTAAATGGACATGACAGATGGGGTCTTGGGGGGGGGGGGGGGGTTCTTGGAGAAGATGAGGATGTTGTTGAAGTAGATGAACACGTACCTGCATAGCACGAATTGGAGGATGTTGGTTTTGAAAATTTGGAAAATGGCTGGGCTGTTGGAAACTCTGAATGGCATCACCAAGGATTTATGGTGGCCAGTGGGTGTCATGAATGCCGTCTTCCACTCGTATCCCTGCTGGATGTGGATCAGATTGTACGCACTCTGTAGGTCCAGTTTGGTGAACACCTGGGACCCAAAGTGTGTGTTGAACGCACTATCCTTCAAGGGCAGAAGGTAGTGGTTCTCAATTCCTGTTGCATCCATGGCACTCAAGGCAGGGATGAAGACCCCCATCTTTCTTTTTGACAAACAATCCTGCACCAGCTGGGGACTGGGATGGGCAAATGAAGCTGTGTTGCAGTGCGTTGGCAATTAAGTCATTCATGGCTTGGGTCTCATGAGGAGAGAGGGAGAACAGATGGCTACACGGAGGGCTGGAGCCTGGGAGGAGGTGATCATGCAGTCATGTGGTCTCTGAGGCGGCAGAGTGCTAATTTCCTTTTACTGAAGATGATGGTTAAATTGTGATATTTCAGTGGGAATTTGATGAGAGTAAGTGTTTTCTCCATGGATTTATGGGGTGAGGTCAACTGAGGTTGCAGGCATGTGGTCCAGCAGATGAGTCCCCAACTCTGCAGTGAAGTGGATGGGCAGGAGAAGTGAGGATCATGAGTGGAGAGCCAGGTACAACCCAGGATGAGAGGAGTGTTGGGTGTTAATGGAGCTTGCCCTAACTGCATGGATTCTGGAGGCTCAGCTGTTGAAGATCCTACAGCCTGAAATGATTCTTGGAACAGAACTGCAGTTTTGGCTGATGACCTGGTGGGTCATTGCATAAGATGCTTGATGCGAAGAGCCAGAGCGCTGGGGCTTTCGAGATTGGTGGGCATCTCTTGGATGGACAGCTTGTTTTTCTGTGAGGCCATGATGGTAGTGGGTCAGCAGCGCTTCTGAATTCCAGTCACACTCTGTCAAGAGGGTCCTGACTTCAATGGTGTAATCTGAGTGGCGCCTTGGCATGGATGACGTATCAGATCCGCTGCCTCCCCTCAACTTCCTTGATAGTCGAAAACCCAGTGCACCTCAATGGTAAAATCCTCATATTTGTTGAAAATGGTGGCTTTATTGTCCCAGTTAACAGCAGCCCCGGTCAGTGCTCACCCAAGACAGAGATGAGGAAGGCAATTTTGTTCTGGTCCACAGAATACAGAGACAACTGGAACTAGAATTCAACGGAGCAGCATTGAATTAAATGCATCAGGACAGGAAGTTGCGACATCGGTTTGGAGGAGCATTCGGGCGTGGGAATCTGGGTCCCAGAAGGAAGAGATTAACTGGCACAGAGTTGCGGCACTGAAGGCAGAGAGATGGATGAGAGAGGTGGACAGATGATCAGTGGTTTCCTGCTGCTTCTGGATCACGTGCCCATGGTAGCGGATGGCTTCCTTTAGGTACGCACTTTCTGCTGGGTCAATCATGGGTTCACACATCCTGTCAGAAAATGTAGTGGAGGTTTGACTCAAAAGCAGAGCAGCCCAGATGATGTAACAGCAAATGTTAACTTCAATAATAGGCAAACTTAAGGCAAGCAGAGGGAAGGCTAGGAGCAATTGGTTGAGGCCGGCTCGATCAATGACTGAACAGGACTGTGCATGAGAGCTGGGGTTAAGTAGGCTGCAGGTGATGAATCTGGAATAAGAGGCAGGTGAACCCTATTAGCTGGGTGGAGTCTGGGAGGTGCCTTCAGAAGCAGCCTCTTCTCCATGGAATCTGTCGAGACTTTTCACTGCCTTTGGAAGGCAGCCAGTAAAATAAAAGAACTCCCCATCCCCACCTTGACATTATCTCTGCTTGCCCTCCCATCGGACAAGAGAAGGCACGTGTCAGCAGGCTCAGGGACAGACAGCCTCTATCCTGCTGTTATAAGTCTATTGAATGATTCCCCCGTACAATAAGATGGAGTTTAGACCTCACAACCTACCTCATTTTAACACTGCCCCTTACGATCTGCCTGCAGGGTACTCACTGTAACAATAGCATGTTATCCTGCATCCTGTTATTGTTTTCTGTGATATTCCTTCATTGCATGGTTGTAATGAAATGATCTGTATGGATGGCATGCAAAACAATGGTTTTCACTGTACCTTGGTACATGTGACCATAATAAACCAATGTTTTATTATAACCATTTCATCAAATAGTTTCATAGGATCATTTACCTACAAATGGGGCATGGGCTTAATAACTTATCTGGCACATGGTATCTCCAACAGTGTAGCACTCCCTCTGTAATTTACTGGAATCTTTTTGCATAGATTTTGTGTAGGTTAATTGGTCAGCGTGGATTCATTGAGCCAGAGTGACTGTTACCGTGGCAACACACACAAAATGATGGGAGAACTCAGCATGCCAGGCAGCATCTATGGAAGTTAATAAACAGGTGACGTTTCAGGCCTTGACTTCTCTTTGTGACTAGAAAGGCAGGGGAAAGACACCAGGATAAAAAAGGTTGGGGAAGGGGAAGGGAGGACTAGCTATAAGGTGATAGGTGAAGCCAAGTGGGTGGCAAAGGTAAAGGGCTGGAGAAGGATGAATCTGATTGGACAGAAGAGTGTTCTACAGGAGAAAGGGAAAAGGGAGGGGCACCGACGGGAGGTGAGAGGCAGGTGAGGAGAAGAGGTACAGTATATAAGAGCCCAGTGTGGGGAATAGAAGAAGAGGGAAGGGGGAGGATAAAAGAAAAATAAACCTACTAGAAGGAGAAATTGGAGTTCATGATATCAGGTTGGAGATTACATAGATGGAATATGAGGTGTTGATCCTCCATCTTGAGAGTGGCCTCATTGTGGCAAAAGAAGAGGCCATGAACCATCATGTTGGATTGGAAATGGGAGCATAAATTAAAGTGTTTGGCCACTGGGAAATGCCACTTTCGGCAGATGGGGTGGAGGTGCGTGACAAAGCAGACTCCAATTTATGTTGGGTCTCACCATTGTAGAGGAGGCCGCGCTGGGAGCACCGGGTACCCAAAAGATTCGCAGCTGAAGTGTTGCCTCTCCTGGAGGGGCTGCTTGGAGTCCTGAGCTACTGGAGATGGTAAACGGGCAAGTGTAGGGATAAGTGGCAGAAGGGAGATTAGTGGGGGGGGGGGGGGGGAATGAACAAACAAGGGAATCATGGAGGGGGTGATCCCTGCACAAAGCAGAAGTAAAGATTTATTTGGTGGTAGGATCCCTTGAAGATGGCGGGTGGAAGTTGTGGAGAATGATGTGTTAGATGTGGAGGCCACTGGGGTGGTAGGTGAGGGCAAGAGCAACTCTATCCATCAAGGTGGCGGGAAGAAGGGGCGAGCAGAGATGTTCGGGAAGTGGAGGAGATACAGGTCAGGGCAACATCAATGGTGGAGGAACAGAACCCCTGTTCTCTGATGTCATGATAGTGTGCATTCAGACTGTCAGAAAGGGCTGGCAGATGATAGGACAAAATCGCAGAAGCAGGGTGAGTATCAGTGCATTAGGGATACAGAATCAAAAGTGGCAGCATATACAGTACTCAAAGTGTAATATCTCATTGTACGGAGTGTAAGAAATAAGATGGATGATCTTGTTGCACTTTTACAGATTTTGGGTACAATGTTGTGGCCATCACTGAATCGTGGCTGAAGGTGGTTGCAGTTGGGATCTGAATGTCCAAGGTTACATGTTGTATCAGAGGGATAGGAAGGTAGGAAAAGGGGATGGTGTGGCTCTGCTGGTAAAGACTATAAAGACCATAAGACATAGGAGCAGAATTAGGCCATTCAGCCCATCAATTCTGTTCCATTTTTCCATCATGCCTGATCTTGCATCCCACTCAAGCCATACACCTGCCTTCTTGCCATAGCCTTTGATGCCCTGACAAATCAGGAAACTATCAAATCAGGAAAGGTATCAATTAGGAAAGAATGGTGTCAAATCATTAGAAAGATGTGAATTGATTTTGAATTGAAGTTATTTAAATCTTACATCCGCCCCACGATGTGAGGGAGTAAATCTTTACATTATAACTCCATTGCAATGTACAGAGATGTGAATTTATAAGTCTAATGGCTTGTGGAAAGAAGCTGTCCCATAGCCTGTTGGTCTTGGCTTTAATGCTGCGGTACCATTTGCCAGATGGAAGCAACTGAAACAGTTTATGGTTGGGGTGACTGGTGTCCCTGATGATCTTCCAGGCCTTCTTCACACACCTGATGCTGTAAATGTCCTCAGTGGAGGGTAGTTCACATCCACAGATGCGCTGGGCTGTCCGTACCACTCCCTGCAGTGCCCAGATTGGTGCAGTTCCCATACCAGACGGTGATACAGCCAGTCAGGATGCTCTCAATGGTGTCCCTGCAGAAGGTCGTGAGGATTGGGGGGCTCATGCCAAACTTCTTCAGATGCCTGAGGTGAAAGAGATACTGGTGTGCTATTTTTGCCACATAGCCGGTGTGTACAATTCAGGTGAGATCTTCAGTGATGAGACACAGAATCAGAAGATGTTGAATCATTGTGGGTTGAATTAAGAAACTGTAAGGGTAAAAGGTCCCTGATGGCAGTTAGACACAGGCCTCCAAACAGTAGCTGGGATGTGGACTGTAGAATACAACAGGAAATAGAAAACACATGTCAAAAGGGCAATGTTATAATAGTCGTGGGAGATTTGAACATGCAGGTAGATTGGGAAAATCAGGTTGGTAATGGATCTCAAGAGAATGAATTTGTTGAATGTCTACAAGATGGCTTTTTGAGCAGCTTGTTGTTGAGCCAACTAGGGGACCAGCTATACTGGATTGGATGTTATGTAATGATCTGGAGGTGATTACAGAGCTTAAGGTAAAAGAACCCTGAGGAGGCAGTGATCAGAGTATGATTGAGTTGAACTTGAAATTTGATAGGGAGAAAGTAAAGTCTGACATGGCAGTATTTCAGCGGAGTAGGAAGGACATTCTGGCTGGGATGACAGCAGTGCAGCAACTGCTTGTGTTTCTGGGAAAAATGAAGAATGAGAGGTAATCCAAAAACAAAGAAAGACTCAAATAGCAAAAGAGTACAAATGTGGCTGACTAGGGAAGTCAAAGCTAATGTAAAAACAATGGAGAGGGAACATAACAAAGCAAAAATCAGTGGGATGATAGAGGATTGGGAAACTTTTAGAAGCCTACAGAAAGCAACTAAATGAATCATTAGGAGGGAAAAGATGAGATATGAATGCAAGCTAGCAAACAATATCAAAGTGGATAGTAAAAGCTTTTTCAAGTACGTAGAAAATAAAAGAGAGATGAGAGTGGAAATAGGACCACTAGAAAATGAGGCCAAAGAAATCATAATGGGGACAAGGAAATGGCAGATGAACTAAATGAGTATCTTACATCAGTACTCACTATGGAAGACACTAGCAGTGTGCCAGGTGTTGTAGGTGTGAGGGAAGAGAAGGGAGTGCAGTTACTAATACAAGGGAGAAGGTGCTCTAAAAGCTGAAAGACTTAATGGTACATAAGTCACCCTGACCAGATAAACTGCACCCTAGGGTTCTGAAAGAGGTAGCAGTAGAGATTGTGCAGGCATTAGTAATGATTTTTCAAAATTCATTGGACTTTGGCATGGTTCTGGGGAACCGGAAAATTGCAAATGTCACTCCATTCTTTAAGAAAGCGGGAAGGCAGCAGAAAGGAAACTGTAGACCAGTAATCCTGACCTCAGTGGTTGGGAAGATGTTGGAGTCAATTGTTAAGGATGTGGTTATGGAGTACTTGGTGACACAGGACAAGATAGGACAGTCAGCATGGGTTAAGGAAAAATCTTGCCTAATGAGCCTGTTGGAATTCTTTAATGATATTACAAATATAAAATAGAATTTTATTTATATCTAACATCCATCCCACAACATAAGGGAATAAAAATCTTTGTGTTATGACTCTGTTGCAATGTACAGACATGTGAATTTAAAAGTCAAATGGCTTGTAGAATGAAGCTGTCCCATAGCCTGTTGGTCCTGGCTTTAATGCTTTGGCAGCATTTTCCAGATGGAAGCAGCCGAATCAGTTTATGGTTGGGGTGACTGGTGTCTCTGATGATCTCCCAGGCCTTTTTTCTGCACCTGCTCTAATGTGTCCTTAATGGAGGGAAGTTCACATCCACAGATGTGCTGGGCTGTCCGTACCACTCTCTGCAGTGTCCAGTGATCAAGGTTGGTGCAGTTCCTGTACCAGGCATGATACGGCCAGTCAGGATGCTCTGAATGGTGCCCCTGTAGAAGGAATTAAGGATTTGAGGACCCATACTGAACTTCTTCAGTGCCAGAATTGGAAGAGATGCAGTTGTGCTTTTTTGGCCACACAGCTGGTGTGTACAGTCCAGGTGAGATCTTCAGTGATATGTATACTGCGGAACTTCAAACTACTCACCCTCTCAACTACAGACCCATTGATGTTTATCAGGCCGAGCTTGTCTCCATTCCTCCTGTAATCCACAATCAGTTCTTTTGTTTTTTGGACATTGAGGGAGAGGTTGTTTTCCTGGCACCATTGTGTCAGGGTGTCAACCTCTTCTCTGTAGGATGTCTCATTACCACTAGAAATAAGGCCAATCAAGGTCGTGTCATCTCCGAATTTGATCAGCAGATTGGAGCTGTGTGTGGCAGTACTGTCCTGGGTGTAAAGGGAGTAGAGAAAGGGACTCACAACACATCCCTGTTGTAGTAGAGAGCAGGATAGATAAAGAGGATGCAGTGGATGTTGATATTTGGATTTTCAGAGAGCTTTTGACAAGGTGCCACACTTGAGGTTGCTTATCAAGTTAACAGCCCATTGTATTACAAGAAAGTTACTGGCATGGTTAGAGCATCGACCGATTGGTAGAAGGCAGTGAGTGGGAATAAAAGGAACCCTTTTCTAGTTGGCTGCCAGTGACTACTGGTGTTCTGTAAGTGTTGGTGTTGGGACCGCTTCTTTTTATGCTGCATATGAATGATGTAGATGATGGAATAGATGGCTTTGTGGCCAAGTTTGCAGATGATATGAACATTGGTGGAGGGGCAGTTAGCGTAGAGGAATCAGGTAAACTGCAGGACTTGGACAGATTAGGAGAATGGTCAAGAAAGTGGCAACTGAAATACAATGTTTGAAAATGCATGATCGTGCACTTCGGTAGAAGAAATAAATGTGTAGACTATTTTCTAAATGGGAAGAAAATCCAAAAATCTGAGGTGCAAGGGGACTATAGACTCCTTGTGCAGAACATCCTAAAGGTTAATTTGCAGGTAGAGTCGATGGTGAGGAAGGCAAATGCAACGTTAGCATTCATTTCAAGAGATCTGGAATATAAGAGCAGAGATATGATGCTGAGGCTTTATAAGACACTGGTGAGGTTTCACTTTGATATTGTTAACAGTTTTGGATTCCTTATCTAAGAAAAGATGTGCTGGCATTGGAGAGGGTTCAGAGGAGGTTCACAAGGATAATTCTGAAAATAAAAGGGTTATCATATGAGAGACTTTTGATGGCTCTGGGTCTGTACTCACTGGAATGTAGAAGAATGGGGGGGGGGTTCTCATTGAAACGATTTGAATGTTGAAAGTCCTAAATAGAGTGGATGTGGAAATGACATTTCCCATGGTGGGGGAGTCTAGGACAAGAGGGCACAGCCTCAGGATAGAGGGGCATCCATTTAAAACAGAGTTCTGGGGAAATTTCTTTAGTCAGATCATAGTGAATTTGTGGAATTTGTTACCAAAGGCAGCTGTGGAGGCCAGGTCATTGGGTGTATTTAAGGCAGAGCTTGATAGGCTCTTGATAGGCCATGGCATCAAAAGTTATGGGGAGAAGGCCGGGGAGTGAGACTGAAGAGAGGAGAAAAGGATCAGCCATGATTGAATGGCAGAGCAGACTTGATGAGCCAAATGGTCTTATGGTCTAAGTGATAGTGCTACCCACTGGGCCACAGGCAGAAGTATTCCATTCTGTCTGTTTGCAACCACATGACATATTCTCATCTGGGAATGAGAGGTTTTGCAAAGGTAAGTATTTATCATCAGCCTACCTTGTCTTTACAAGTACATTTAGTCACAAGCTGAAATGTATACAGAGAAAAGTACAAACTGAGCATTTGTGCACATGTATAGTTTCACAATACAAAATATTGAATTTCATAAAATAATTGTCACCTTTTTTCTGTCCTGGAAAGAATCTTGATCCAAGGTGAAGGAATCTTTCTTTAGATGCAGAGTTGTCTGGAGCAAGTGATTTATGTCAAAATTCAATTATGTAGCATCATTGTATTCCCCCCCCCCCCCCCCCCAATACTAAAATTGAATTAATAGAGGAAGCTTTTGCAGTACCTAACTCTCAGGCAATAGCTTAAACATTGAGGTTGTCTTAATCCATTGTGTGACTCTATGATTTAGCCCGAGGAAGTCATTTTACCATGAAGATAATGTTATAGGGTCAACAGTGTGACAATGATCAGTACAATCAGAATTATCACAAATAACATTAATGCAGTCCTGATTCACACATCTATTCTGGCAGTATAAACAACCTCCCACCATTTAATGATATGTTGTGGAAAGTCATGGTTGTCAAAAGTTATCCGGCTTACAATGACCAAACTTGATATACTTACAACCCTGACAACTTTGGGGTGAATATCCACCAGAAACAAACTTATTCTTGCACAATAGATGCAGAAGGAAAAACGATGTAACATCTGTAATGTTATGTTATTTATTTACTTCTAATTTTTTATTTACTTACTCTCTTTCCCTTCAGATTCCTGATCTTTTATGGATGGAGAGAGGAAGAAGAATCTCTGGATAAGCTGGTCAATATCCACCATGAAGGAATGCCTCCCATGGATTCAATGAATCTTTCTTAAAAGTTTGTGAAGATTCAACATGTCACCTAAGACTCTGACAAACTTCTATAGATGTGTGGTGGAGAGTATATTGACTGGTTACATCATGGCCTGGTGTGGAAGTATCAATGCCCTTGTACTGAAAAGCCTACAAAAAGTAATGAATACAGACCAACCCATCATGAGAGGAAGCCCTCCTCACCACTGAGACATCTACATGGAGTGCAAGACAGCAGCCGCCATCAAAGTCAGCAGCATAACATTGTTCATTTGTTACCTATGGGTGAAGGGCATTGAAAGGTATTGGTTCAACTTAACCTGTTTAACCTTTTGTCCAAAGTGCTTTTAGTGGGCTTTGCTTTTGTATTATAGTACATCTTCTTACTCTTCTTGGGCCAGTACAATTTGCAATTGGCTCATCTCAATTGCTTCAAGTAGGCTTTCCATCACATATCTTGTCACTGAGATCTGAAAATCAATGTGTAGATGTCTGATGTTACTATAAATCTACCTGTCATGATCTTGTAAAGTTTTAACAGAGCAGAACTTTGAACTACAGGGCCTCAGGGTAATAGGTGGTTCAAGGTTTTTGTTGGTTGGGTAACTGACATTGGGATGTTTGGACACCTTGTTCCTCAAGAAGGGGGCTTCTTTGTCTTTATTGTCTTCAAACAATGTAACAATTTCTCAAGCACTCTGTCAGTCAGACAAAAGTCTCAATATGCTGATAGTGAATGTTCAGGAGTGTAAGCAACCGCCACTGTGGATATATAAGAGTTATTATATCTTAATACAACACACAATAAATCTGATTTATCTTCAAAATCATAGTGAGATTACCCATGCACATTGTTACTTTATCCTAATAGGCCAGAACTTTTTAGTAGTTACACACGGAAGGCAGGAAGTTGCTTCTTGCTCTTTTGAGAGGATCAGCAACAAAAGGCTTATCTATTCAAAGTAAAAATGAATTTTTAAAGGAACCAGAAGTCTTGATTTCTGCTAATTTGTTCAGATTTTAATTATTTTTGGCAGCTTATATAACATTTTAAATGTGAAAACTGGTGCCATAGAAACCTACAAATGAATGCAACCTCCAAATTAAATTTATTTTCACAATTCACATTGATGGTTTATATTGGGGAAGTTGCGAGGTGCTTGACTTATGATGGTTACAGAATCCACCTCTGTGCTTCTTCAAAGATAGCTGATAATTATTAAGGTGGCCAACATTTCTCCTTTAATTTGCTCTATTTTTCACTCCTCATTTCTTGGTTTCTTTACAATCTCACCCAGCTTCCAACTAAGTGTTGTCATTCAAAAGTTCAAAGAAAATGTTACCATGTCAAAGGCGGCTATTAGGCCCACCATATTCATATCTAACAACAAAAAGCTACCCAATGTACTTTCACATTCCAACAGTAGATCTGTTAGTAGGTCACAGCTCTTCAGATACACATTCAAATACGTTTTAATATGATGAAGTTGTCTGCCTTTATCACATGTGAATTCCAGACACCTACCACCATCGAGGTAAAAACATTTTTCTTCATTTCCCCTCTAATATTTCCACTGCTTACTTTATGCTTTCTGGATTTGACACCTCCTTGCTATTTATAATTTTATGCTCCTCCATTAGGTCTTATCAGTGCCAAGGAAAACAACCCTATCTCACTCAAAATGAAAGCAGTTAGTGCTGAGAATAT
This sequence comes from Hemitrygon akajei, assembly GCF_048418815.1. Lineage (NCBI taxonomy): Eukaryota > Metazoa > Chordata > Chondrichthyes > Myliobatiformes > Dasyatidae > Hemitrygon > Hemitrygon akajei. The sequence continues at coordinate 161,346,017 of NC_133129.1, read as the reverse complement.
TCAACAGGCTGGGTGGCATCTGTGGAAAAAAAGTTAATATTTCAGTTCAGAGTCCTGTCACCAGAACCGGAGACATTACCCCTGTTTTCTTTCCACAGATACTGCTTGATTTGAGTATCTATATCATTTTCCATTATTAGTTGAGGTTTCTAGCATTTGCAGCTTTTAAAATTTTTATTAAGAATATACTGTACATATATATTGCTTTCAGGAACTGGCAACATCCTCATTCCTCTAAATAGTCAGCATTCTATTCAAGAATTAGTTTCCACTGACCATCACATAGTTAGCAAGTAGAGTTGTCTGTACTGTTTATTTTATTCCTGCACTGTTCCTTGTGCCTTTGATTGCAGTGCAGGTTTCAGAAAAATAAATCATGAATTATTCACAGAAGACAATAGATGTGTTGCCCACTTCCAAGACAAGGGTGATTTGGATGCACTCTATTTCTGACAGCTCCAAGGTGAATAATACGACCTGTGCGGGATTTGTAGATGGCCATAGAAAAGACACGTGAAGCTTGACAGAGTGGATGGATCAGACTGTTGCAAGCTTTTTTCTGCTGCTCTGCCTGGCTTCCACATGGTCCCTTTGGAGAGGTGAACTCCTTGGTACCTTTCCCAATGCTTCTATACTAATGTGAGTGGTCATTTTGAAGTTTTTTTGTCAGTTCTTCTGAAAATTACTTGGAGCTCAGAGTTGAGTGCTCGCTTCACAGGTCTGATTACAGACATGTGGACAAAATAGCCAGGGCATTGGAGCTAGCAGAGAAAGGTCAAATACTGAATGCTGGGGATATAAAGCCCAGGAGAACACACACTCATCAATTCCACTATTCTGCTATTGGAGTTGTAGCACTGTGGTGAGTCAACATTGATGCTATCACTCCAAATCTCTGAGATGCCTCCTCTAAGCTGTTCATGCCTCTGGCACACGAGGGCAGGGATCACTGCTGCTACGTGGAGAATGATAAATTTCATCAATGACTAAATGATGATGAATTTCATCACAAAGAGGCAGGTCTCACGGAATGGGAAATGATTCATGTTGACCAGGTAACATTGTTGATCTTGCTTACCAGCCTCAGGTGGATGAATGACTTTCTTTCTTCCAGCTGTTTATTTGAAAGTCCATCCTGCTGGAGGTTTCAGTGAAGGAATTACAGACAATTTTATTGTATACAGTATGTAATTATTGGGCAGAGTGTGTTAAGTGCAGATACAAGACATGGCATTTGCTCAAGGATGAAACTTTGCTACTGGACTTGAGCCAATGCTTAGCCAAAACAGAAATGAACTCCTGAATTGAGGACATACATTTGAGCTATAAAATGTAGGTAGTTTAAATTTGTCAAGTTAGAATTTTCACATCAGGATTGATTGCCTGTGATGAAGAGTTCATTTTCTTTTACTTTCCACAGATGCTGCATGACCTGACCAATCTCGCCAGTTTTTACATTTCAAATTGCCAATTTCTCTCATCCATTTTGTTTTCAATTTATTTATGCAGAGGGCTATGATCTTGTGAATCATGTTGGGAATCTACTTCATTGTGATAAATAGTGCTGGTAAATTTAAAAGAGAATTAGAATTTAACAAGTGGATAAGTAATTATATTTTGACTGGTCAGATGGACTGTGTGTGATTTTTTGGACCTGCATCTCACTATATATCCAATATTGTAACTAAACAAAATTCTGGTTATATCTTGGCTAAGGAGGTTTCATTTTTGTATTTCTGTCCATTTTTACTTTCAATACCAAACTGCAGGGTTGGTGGGAACTATGAAGTTGAGAGTATGCTAATATAAACCATTTTAAGAATTACTTTAACAATATTGAATAATGAGATTAATTATCTTTCATTTAATTTAAATGATCATCTCATGGTTAATGACTCCTATCTTGCATTTTGCACAAAAGGCTTTTGATGGCTGTGCACCAACTTGAACTGGGACTCTATGGAGTTTACACACAATCAAAAAAAAATATTTTTTCTTCTGCTATTTTAGGTGGCTTATCAGTACACTATGAAAACTGACTTAAAAAAAAAATCCATACAATCTGGTCCTGGTAAAATTCTGGATTTGCCAATATTAAACAGAACATCTTTATTGCAATACTATTTCATATGTAAACCGCCCAGAAAGATTTGGGAGAGCAACCAAAAGGAAAATGCACGGGTGATAAACCATGCTGATAATGCAAGTAGGAAAGCAAGCAATATTTATGGAGCAATACAGATTTTTATATATTAAATGAGTATATGATGGACACATAGAACCATAGAACATTACAGCATTTAAACAGGTCTACTGGCCATTTTTGGCTGTGCCGAACCATTTTTCTGCCATCCCACTGACCTGCACCTGGCCCATATCCCTCCATACCCCTCTCATCCATGTACCTGTCAAAGTTTTTCTTAAATGTTAAAAGTGAGCCCGCATTTACCACTTCATCTGGCAGCTCATTCCACACTCCCATCACTCTCTGTGTGAAGAAGCCCCCACTAATGTTCTCTTTAAACTTTTCTCCCTTCACCCTTAACCCATGTCCTCTGGTTTTTTCTCCCCTAGCCTCAGTAGAAAAAGCCTGCTTGCATTCATTCAATCTATACCCATCATAATTTTATATACCTCTATCAAATCTTCTACACTCCAGGGAATAAAGTCCTAACCTATTCAACCTTTCTCTGTAACTCAGTTTCTCAAGTCCCGGCAACATCCTTGTAAACCTTCTCTGCACTCTTTCAACCTTATTAATATTCTTCCTGTAATTCGGTGACCAGAACTGCACATAATACTCCAAATTCGGTCTCACCAATGCCTTATACAACCTCACCATAACATTCCAACTCTTATACTCAATACTTTGATTTATAAAGGCCAATGTACCAAAAACTCTCTTTACGACCCTATCTACCTGTGACGCCATTTTTAGGGAATTTTGTATCTGTACTCCCAGATCCCTCTGTTCTACTGCCTTAGCATTTACCTTGTATGTTCTACCTTGGTTTTTCCATCTGCCATTTTTCAGCCCATTTTTCCAGCTGGTCCAAATCCCTCTGCAAGCTTTGAAAACCTTCCTCACTGTCCACTACACCTCCAATCTTTGTATCATCAGCAAATTTGCTGATCAAATTTACATTATCACTAAGATCATTGATATAGATGACAAATAACAATGGACCCAGCACCCATCCCTGTGGCACACCACTAGTCACAGGCCTCCACTAAGAGAAGCAATCCTCCACTACCACTCTCTGGCTTCTCCCATTGAGCCAACGTCTAATCCAATTTACTACCTCACCATGTATACCTAGCGACTGAATCTTCCTAACTAACCTCCCATGTGGACATAAAATGAAGAATTTGACTATTTCTTCCACCTGTCTCAAAAGACACAGTAGCATTTGCTATCAGAGCCAGTATCAGATGCAGAATGGATGTGAAATTGAGTGCGAAGGCATAAGGGAACAGTTTTGAAAATGTTAGTGGATAAATAAAACATTTAAAAATTCATTGATTCTGCAATGGTTCCTGCAGTTTGGAGAAATGTGTGCTGTTTAAGAGGCAGAGAGAAAACATGGAAACACTATTGTTAGCCTAACATTAATAGTAGGTAAAATCCTGGAATCCATAATGACAGGCATAATAGCAGGATACCTAGAATGCTGAGGGTCAGATCAGTGGCATTCAGGTCTGCCAACCAAGTAGGATAGAAGAGGTCCAGTTATCTCTCTTGCCAAGTGGCAAAATTAGACCAAACTTGAATCACTGAAGGATGCTTGACAGTTGTGGCAGCGGCTGAATGCTATTACCTCTTACAAAGTGAAAACATGTGACATAGGTGACAAGGTTTTGCTTCCAGATGAGCTTAATGTCTTCTATCTTCCCTTTGACCATCAAAACATACGGAACACTTCACAAACTCCCACAGCCCCCAATGACCCTGTGATTTCAGTCTGACATGACAGCATCCTTCAGAATGGTGAACCCATGAGGAGCATACAGCCCAGTGGGGTACCTGGCGGAGTACTAAAGACCTGTTCTGATTAACTGGTTGGAGTGTCCCTTGATGTCCTGAACCTCATACTTCAGCAGTCTGAGGTACCCTCCTGTTCAAGCAGGCTTCAATTATACCAGTGCCTAAGAAAAATGTGGTAACCTGCCTCAATGACTATCCAGTAGCGCTTACAACCACAGTGATGAAGTGCTTTGAGAGGTTGGTGATGAGACATATCAATTCCTGTGTGAGAAGTGACTTGGATCTGCTCCATTTTGCCTATCGGCACAGCAAGGCCAAAGCAAATGCCATTTCATTGGCTCTTCACTCAACCCTGGAACATTTGGACAGTGAAGATGCACACATCAGATTGTTCATCATTGACTGCAGCTCAGTATTCAATACTAATCAATAAGCTTCAAAACTAATCAATAAGCTTCAAGACCTTGGTCTTAACACTTCCTCGGATCCTTGATTTCCTCAATTGCAGATCCCAGTCAGTTTGAATCGGCTACATCATCTCCTCCACAATCTCCATGAGTACAGGTGCACCACAGGGCTCAAAACTGAGCCCCCTGCTCCACTTGCTTTATTCTTATGACTGTGAGGCTAAGCACAATTCCAATGACAGAGGGGATAAGTTCACTTGCCTCATTGCTGAACTGCTCCTACAACCTACAGACTAACTTTCAAGGACTCTTCATCTCAAGTTCTAAATATTTATTGCTTATTTATTTGTTAATATACTCTTTCTTTCATATTGCAGTTTGTTGTCTTTTGTACATTGGCTGTTAATCAACCCAACAAAATGTACATACCTGCATTTAAAACGAAACAATTAGGTCAGAAAGAAAAGACAGGTAGAAAAACTTAACATGGTTGATCATAACCAATTAATGACCAGATTACAAAGTATAGTTGTTGCATATTAGTTCCTTTGAACTGTCTCATTTCACCAAATTCTAAGGTAATAATTTCAGCTGGGTGTAGCAGCAGTGTAGGGATAGTGCAGCACTTGCTGTGCTTACAGGGTAAGTGCCAGGAGCGAGATCAGTGGGGAGAGACAAATTGACAAGGGAGTCATGTAGACAGCAAAAATAGAGAGTGGGTGATAAAGATATGCTTAGTGGTAGGATCCACTGAAGCTCGGGAATGATGTGCTGAATACGGAAGCTTGTGGGTTGCTAGTTTAGAACAAGGGGAACCCTATTTCTGTTATGGCATCAGGAAGATGGTGTCAGGACAGATGTGCCGTAAATCGAGGAGATGCAAGTGAAGGCAGTATTAATGGGAGTGGAAGGGAAACCCTGTTCTTCGAAGGAGAAGGATATCTCAGATGTTCTGGGATGAAAGGTCTCATCCTGAGGACAGATGCAGCAGAGAGAGAACTGAAAAAAGGGAATTGCATTTTTTCCAAATGACATGGTGGAAAGAGGTATAGTCAAGATAGCCATGGGAATTGGTAGCTTAGAAAAGATGTGGATAGACAAATGGAGACAGAGAGATCAAGTAAGGGAAGAGATGTGTCAGAGATTGACCAAGTAAATTTGAGGGTAGGGTGAAATTTGAAGATAAAGTTGATGAATTGATAAGCCAGGCATGGGTGTAGGAAGCAGCACCACTGCAGTTGTCAATGTAGCACAGAAAGAGTTGAGAAGCATTACCAGTGTGACAATATTTCCCAGGTACCTTCCCACACATGTGAAACTGACAATGTTAGTTTGACAATTTTAAAAAGTGAAAAGTATCATTACAATTTCCTTTACATTAAAATCAATACACAAATAAAAAAAAACACATTTAGTTTATTGTGTAGTAAGCCTTGTTTAGAATAGTGTTCAAGTTTTAACTCTAGATTAAGAGCACCACCTGCAGGAACAAAAAGTCGAGGGAGCTTAACAACAGTATTGTCAACAAGTAATGATTAGCTTCTCAACCATAAGTTCCTATTCAGGTATCCAAAGGAAAATTAATTGTAAATTTGTAATTGTATTATGTAAACATAATTAGAAGCACCTTAACTCCATTGAATCACACCTTCCGGTTATACTTGTTCAGTGAAACCATCTATGTAACAGCTAGTAGAAAAACCTTGTTCAACTTTTACATTTAAGTCATTATTCATAAAATTCTCACAAACGTACAATAATTAATAGTCGAAGGCAATTTTACAGTTTCTTGTGTAATCACCTTACATTTTTAAGACAGCATATTAAAGCAATTTCTCTATGAGCTAATTTTAATAAGGAAATAAATGTATATTATAGAGACTTAACACTAAAAAAAACCCAAAAAAATTAAACAGCAAACTGCATTTTAAAAACTGGAGGTTAGTATACTCTACATTTTGTAGGTCTGAAATCAATGTGAAAACTAAAGTGTTGCTAAATGAATGTGTAATGAGATTTCAGTGCTTCAAAATTTAAAATATTGTGAAGTGATGAATCTAATTTTTTACTAATTCAGTTATTCTACTGAAAGGGATTTATGTCTTAAAAATATGAAGCTGGGTTTGCTCCTTTTCTGCAGCATCTGCTGGATTTTTCACTTTTTATACAAGATTTTTAGAAAAGTACAAAATAAATGAAAATATCTTCAGTCATTAAGAAATAGTTTATTGTTCACCTGCACACAAGTTCCCATTTTTCCCCACAAGGATTTTAAACTGCATTTTCTTGACTTGATCACACATAAAAAACATTCTGAGAACCATTTTATACATTACCGTCTGAAATATACAATCAATACAACAGTCATTTGTTTTAATACAATTTATTTTCCTTCCAGGAATTATATTCAAGGTGTGATGGTTATAATACTCTTTTTTAAAGCTTTGTTCCACAGCTCATTTTATTTTCCATCAACTAAATTTGCACAAATGAACCCACCCCATCCCCGAATGAAACTAGATGTGTGCCAATTTAAAACGGTCTGAAGCAGAAATTAGATATTTTTTTAACTAATGGTTACCATTATGGAGAGCGCCTCTGCATTTTCGTTAATAAATGACACTGGATTGTGTGAAGGACATGTTTTGCTGGTCCAAACTCTGGTTGGAGTTTTAAGGTAGATTCATACCACTGCATTGCTTTGTCATACTCTTCCTGTGAACCAGACAAACAATTTGTAATAACCTGAGAGCATGAATAATCACTTTATATTATCAAAGAGCTTTCCAAGTGTTACCCTGATTATATCCCTCCACTAATTTAGTAAATTAGTTTGCTTCAGCTCTTACCATCTTTTCACCAAGGATGTGTGACCATTTTAGACCAACTTTTACCAAATCTGCCTTCAGGATCACTCCACAAGTTCTGGACAGTACAGTCTCCTTGTTTCATCTTGCTCTCATCTTAACTACTTTTGGAATTCTTATTAGGTGTAAGTATTTGCTGTTTTAATCTGGATCCCAGCTAGTTCTTAATTTTCATTAGAATATGTAGAACAATCCTTCATCCAATTACAAACAGAACATCCTGTGTTATTAGATTCTTTAGATTGTGGTGCTTGTTTCCTCTCTTTCTCCAAACCTTTGAACTTAATTTACTGCACTTTACTTCCAATATGTATTCATCTCATCCTATGTACCATTTATTCATCTACAAATGGTACATCTAACTATAACCTCTCTAGATGCATCTTGCTTTATTGCTGATGACTGGGCTTTCTTCTATTCTAAGCATTACAACAAATATACTCTTTCGTGCTCATCTCATCCAGTGTAATACATTCCCTTAACGGAAAAGGGTGTTTCTTCATATTGCAGAGACAATTGAGGTGACTACTTTGTGAATATTTGTGTTCCCTCTAAAAATATTAACCATAACTGGGTGCAGTTCATTGGAGCAAGTCCGCCCCTCAGTTCTCCTTTGGTCTCTACACTGTCCCCACAAGGTTCAAAGGAATAAGGATTACATCTTGGGTAATTTATAAACACAAGAAATTCTACAGATGCTAGAAATCCAAAACAACACAATCAAAATGAGTTCCTGCAGCATTTTGTGTGTGTTGCCTTGGGTAATTTGGCTTCCGTAATAACTAAGTTTCCTATATAGTTCAATGTATTCATAAATAATGGATGTCTATCACTGTCTGATATTTGGTTATTATATGACTTTGAAACCTGTAAGGAAACCAAACAGTGACAATTTCTTCCATATTGCTTTCAAAAGTTCTAGCCGTATCCATATTGGTGACATAAATTATAGGGTACATTTCATCTAGGTATCACATGTATGGGCAGAAACATCTAATCTACTTTGTTCTTTATACTGCATTGGGAAACTTGAAGAATAAGCTCAGTACAGAGCTTAATCAAGTTTCTAAATGCAAGATAAAGAACAATGTGGATTAGATGCATAGAGGCAAATCAATTACATACAAAAATATTCCACATCATTTCTTCAAACATTTGTGTGCTTTGAAATAGCCAATGCATTTCAAGACAATGCATGGTTGCATTTTCTTTAATACACCTGGATGAAATCAACATAAATAGGAAATCAGCCACATCAACAGAACATGAAAAATGTACCAACAAATGTTGTCACTTACCATTCCTACATAGACATTAGCCAGGGTAAAGTGATTGACAACAAAATGTGGTGCGATTTCCACTGCCATAGAAGCAACAACAAGAGCATCGTCCCACAGTTTTGCATTGTGAAAAATGTTTGCCAAGCTTATGAGAGGTACATCCTGCTCAAATAAAAAAACAATACATTTAAAAGGATCAACACAGCTCTATTTATATACTACCTTTCATGTCAATTTCAGACTAACCCAGCACGGTGAAACATTCAAGTACAGTAACCATATTAATGCAAGAAGAGAAACTATGAGGTTTAAGGTCAGGTTACTTCTTCACAATTGGGATCACCAAGTAATCTGCAAACTTTAAGGAGGCAGGTTCAAAAAATAATGTACCAAAATTTAGTAATGCTGATTAAAAACTAAAGATGCTTCATTTAGCTAATTATAGAACCATGAATAAAGAAATAACAATAGTTTCATTTCATATATATATTATGTAATTCTATTGTTTGACACAATTAAATGCTTTCTATTAACATTTTAGAATGGCATCAGCTTCTCCTTGCCACATCTCCTCCTCCTCCTCTCACTTTTGAAAGCTTAGTGACATAGTGATAGGCAATTAGGTGTGATGGTCATTTGGGTGCAACAATGGCATTACAGAATTCGAAAAGCTTTATATGTTGATGAAAACCATTTTGGTCATCAAAAATGTCCAGGCCTTTGGAGCTCACAGTTTACATTTGCCAAAACCACATGCAGATTAGGCAGTAACATAAGCAACATCTCACCACTGCATCCAGCTACTCCCAGACTCCTCCTCCTGTGCCAACTCTACTATATAAAAGAGTAAGGAATCCTTGCCATATGACAACAGTCTCATCAAAATGTTAAACTTCCTGAAGCACTGATCATTCTTCCCCCTTCCCCAGATTCATTATTTGCATCTTAAATCCTGGTTTATTTAGTAAATTATAAACACAAGATATTCTGCAGATGCTGGAATTCAGGAGTTATGTTCACAAAATGCTGGAGGAATTCAGCAAGTCAGGCAGCATCTGTGGGGGAAGGGAATAAACAGTCGATGATTCAGTATGAAGTATCGACTGTTTATTCTCTTCCATAGTCCCTCCAGCATTTTGTGTGTTTTGTAAATCGGTTTATTATTGTCACATGTGCCAAGGTACACCGAAAAAATTTGCTTTGCATACCATTCATTACAACAGTGCATTGAGGCAGTATAAGGCAAGTATGAGCAAGTATTTACTGTACACAACAGCAATAGTGTTTATGCTCCGTCTAAGCCTTCTCATCCTCCTGTTCGGTTATTCCAATGAACATGTTCCTTTCTTCATTGTGCTTCCTTTTGTAAGCATCTATGCAGTCTGCCTCAATCACAGTCTATGAACATGAATTCTGTAACTTTAAGTACTATTTGAAGAAGCCTCTTCTGAATTCCTATTGAAATTATTAGCAACAATCATAGTACCCCAAATCCCTCCCTACAATTCCCCTTACAATCATCAATTAAAATCTTGAAGACCATCAGACCACTCTTTAGTTTTTCCTTTTCCAGAAAATGAAGCACAAGACAATTCAATTATTTTTAATGATGTTTATATTTTAACAATCCTCCTTTTAGGCCACTGGTCTCCTCTGGACTCATCTTGACTCTTAACCTTCTCCCACCTAACATCCCATGTCTTTTCACCACTTTATAGGGCCTCTTTAGTTCTCATTTCCTTTGATTCGATGCCTCCTCTTACGTTACAGCCAATTCTATTGTCTTCAGGAATACAGCCTGTCATAAAAGATCCATTGTCGATGTTCATTATTAGGATCAGTGCTGAAGCTGAGGCTGACAAAGCAACACCAGCAGAGACAGAGGATTCTTCAGGTCTATAAATATGGTCTATGACGTACTTGTAAAAGCTGGCCCCTGATTAAATCCCACCCGCAAGCAACAAGCTGTCTTTCCCATTTCTCCAGGCCTGGGGCCAAGAATGTAAAACAAATTTGAAGGTACCTCAGTTGGCTCTGCACACAATAAATCATGTGACCCATGCTGCACAACTGCAAATGAGAAATAATTTGTCAGGATTTTTGCCGACTGGAATAATGTAGCTGGTAGACAGACTTTTGTTTTCTAGGATGTGCCTTGTGCATCAGTGATTTGATTGAGTCCACCTTAATAAGAGTGTAGCTTTACCCTTTTTTATTGGCAAGAAATATGACACAAATTCAGAATTACAAACTTCCGTTGGCTCCTCTAAATGGAGAGTCAATGTATGCTCTAGTTCCACTCTTAAGCAGTGGGGTTGCATTACTTAATTTGCGACAACATTTTATTTTCAATTTTCTTATAACTCTAACAATTAGATTAACCTAAATACTCACCTCCACCCTCACAATTTCTCTGTCAAAGAGAAAAGTCCTTTTTCTTTGGTAAGGCACTCCTGCTTTTTCTGTAAACCTCTGCATATCTTTATGTATTTCTCTCACTCCTTTTTGAAAGGTAATTGCATCTGCTCCCAACAATCTTTCAGTCAGTCTAATGAGGATTATTTTTCATATAATCTCCTTGCACTCACATTAAATCTGCATTCTTTAGTTTATACTGTCTCTCCTCAGTCCTCCTCCCAAAATGATTTTAATAAGTCCAATGTCTTGGCTGGTCCAGGAATCTGTTAGTATTCTCATAATAAATTTTTGAGCTTCTTGTCACCCATAAAGTTTAAATTATTTTCCACATTCATAAATCCTGGCCACAAAGATGACTGCGGTCTTGGGAGAAGCAAACAAATTCTCAAAGAACTCTAATGGGTTTTACTACTGGGTTGATTAATGACAAAAATTGAAGAAACAGAAGGCAAATTCAGTCATGGAGATATGTTTGGTTCACTTGTTACTTAACATAAGGCAGAAATTAACAAAGTAAACTAACGGATATTAAAAGGTGTCTGTCACACCAGGTCATGGTGAAGTTATACCTGGAATAATGTGTATTGTTCAACATGATGCAACACATGGAGTCATTACAGAATACAGAGAACGTTAATTAGGATTATTAATGATATTAAGGATGGTCCCAATAAAGGGATTGGGTAAAGTTTTCTACTCCTGCTTTTCTTTCTTTATCAAAAAATAAACAGATGCAACAGAGAAGATAAAACTTTTGTCAGATACTTGGCATGTTACAGAAATAAAAACAGTTACATGATAAGCATGGGTGAGGGATGAGATGGGACAAGGTTGAGTATCGTGAAAAAATTAGGACACATCTGCCACATTAAGATGAGCACAATAATGCAGAAGGATTGTAAGGAAGGCCAAAAATTAAATTCCACAACAGGTTGGAATTGCACTGTGTTTAGTGCACAGCTCATGCAATGTGAAGGTAATTACTAGATTTGGAATTGTGCTCCTCAGCTTCCGCATCCTTTGCAAACAAATCCTAAGCAAATTTTATTTTTATTCAAGTGAAAGGAAAACAACGTCTCAATACTGCAGCTTGTACTCATGCATTTCCCACCAAAGACACCCACTGATGTGTGGTGGGCAAACCAGCATTATAAAGGTTTGTGTCAAGTCTGCACAAAATGCAGCAAGAGTGAAATCAAGTACATCTGTAAACATACCTGACCGATTTTCTAATTTTACTGCAAATGCACTGGCTTAGCAGCAATCCTACGTATGTATTGGACCATTGTAAAAACATTTATTCACAAAAGGATCATCTGTCTCACTGACCCAGGTTACATTAACCTCAAATTAAAGCTTGACCTTTTTCATTAGGTCATGCTAGAAGCCAATTCTCACCTTCATGTGGTAAGGAGCGAAATGTAGTGCTTGACGTAGACAATCAATAGCTTTTTTCCCTTGACCTTTAACCCTCCAATAGAGTGCTGCCATACTTGTAATTACCCAGGATGTTTGATTCTATAAAAATGATCAAAAAAATTAATTGACATAACTTGAAAAGTTTTACATTCTAGTAATGTTCATTTTCACAGAAAACATTATTTTTCATTAGATTTCGTCCCTATTAATAATATTTATATTTCTATGCTAAGTTCAGATTGAACTGCATATCACTGGCTTAAAAAGAATATTCACAGCTGTTAACAAAGCACGCATACAAGGAGTGTGAGCTAGTATAACCTTGTAATGGGTCACAAAGAGATCTGCAAGAATGGACATGATGATTTGCTCTTAAGCTTTCATCTTACAGAACTTACGGTGGCAAGAAGTTTTGGATCTCCTATCACAAATGACTCTGTTATAAGCTGTAGATTCTAACCCATGTTCCATTTTATTTTATGGTTCAATATATACACAGGCAGGTTAAATCAATCACTACTTTGTAGACAGAAATTAAAAAAAACCTTCCTTTTTGGCAATAGTTAGAGAATGCAATGATCTGTTACCATGGAGTGCTGAATAGCAGTAAAGATCAGTAATTTATTTCTGCACAATACATCTTGATTTTCCTACACTAAATTCCATATTTAACATGCATCTTAAATTGTTTCCATGATCAATTCTATACTTCATAAGATATATAACTGCAACTGACATTTGAATGTGCCACTTTGACTTTTAGAACTATAGCCCACATAAAATTATATCCAGCAACTCACTTTTTCTAATTCTTTGGCTATTCGTGTTCCAACCTGCTCAAAAGGTTGAGGTGGATACTTTCCTTTGCCCAGGTTTTGTAAAGCCTATTGGGAAGCAAACAATTTAAATTAATGCAAACAGTTTAAATTAATGTAAAATTGCACTTTCTCTCAATACACATTTTCTACTTTTGTTAAGTTCATGTCCTGTGATTGGTAATCCTGTTGATGAAAAAGAGGTTCCTTTTTCATTCTAAAATCTCTTAAATTTCCCATGTCTTCTATACTTGAAATTATGTAGACTTTACAAAACAATCTAAAATTTTAACCATATTCAAGATATGAATACTAAAATTGTAAATGAAGGTCAAGCCTGAAGGGAAAATAGTACATTTACTATACTTGCTATACTTGTAATATTTATTCTGGTTAATTGCGACCTTGGTTAATTGGGCAGTCACTTATTTGAAACAACTCTCGAAGAACAAAAACAGCCGGGATTCCGTTCCTTTACTTCGGACACTATGCTACTTAATTTGGACAGGAAACTGTTGCCAAACAGTTTTTAACTAGTGTCAGTGGCTGCAGGGCTGTTAGACACTATACCATGCTGAGAGCGAACGGTTTTTAAATAGCATCACCTGCATGTGTTTTTGTTCAAAAAGCAAAAAGTTCTGGTGAGTAGTAAGCGGCAAGACAATTCAGAACTGTTTTGCTTACTGTGGTTTCAAGCATTCAGGCTTGGAGATGTCAGAAACAGCCAGGAGTGAAAAGAAATAGAGAAATGATTTCACCACTTCAACAAATTAGAAACTACAAAGAATTCAAAAGTGTCAACAATCATCTTGAATGTTACAATGAAAATGAAGATTTGGAGTACGTAATTGACGAAAGCATTGTTTGAAGGCAGTTCATTACCTGTACTAGGTGTCTGCACTGACTTTGCTCATTTACAGTCAAACAAAAGAACAAGGCAACATTCACTGTATGAATTCCTCTGTTGATAACTATTAGGAACTAATACAGCTTTATAGTACTGAAGTCATTTTGGCAATGTTCTACTGTGGTCTGTATTTTATTTAAATACATAATTTGTTACTCAGTTAAATGTAGTTTGTTTTTTGTTTATTGTCTTTTTAACTATTTCCATGAAACTTCAGCTAATTGGCTACTTAATTGGCTCAAAATCTACTGGCCCTAATGTGATCCAATTAACTGGAATCCCCTGTATTAAATTTCATGTTAAGTGACAAATTTTAATGACTAAATAATTATCTTAATATAACCTGTACAACTGCAATACAGTCCATGGTAGAAACAACTTCATGAAGTATTAAATCTCATACTCCCTCTATCATTGTACCTAAAGTATCCAAACAACTAGCACTTCACAAGACATCTATGCAGAGATTTCAAAACATCTGCAAAATGTGTTTCCAGACTTCTGTTTTACTCGTGCATAGATCTGTCCAGTTTAAAACTTTAAAATCAGACAAAAATGCAAACTTTAAACAAGGCCGAGTAGAATAATACATTGAAAGAAACATTTTATTAACTGTCAACATCCCTTGAATCCAAACATCTACATTTCTAAATGATTTCTACATTTGAATTAATTTTGTTAACCCACAATACAAGGTACTTGCCGTTGTGGTTAGATGTTAGATTGAATTACCCTGGACTAAGTACACTGCCCAGACTTGATGCATGCAGTACTCATCCACATGGATTAACTCTTTCCAGATGTGGAATACAAGTCAAGCTAATCCATCACACCCAAAAAGGATCTGAGCTGTGGGCAGCCTCTGAAAGCATATCCTGTGGCCACTTCACTGGAATGTACTGATACTCTTTGACAGATCACAACTGCCATGTGTTTCTGAACAATCTTTAAATCCCTAATGATTAGAGATGTTTAAGATTGCTTAGAGATACAAATTTATTAATAAATGTTATGTATTAAAATACCCCTTTGGCAGACTGTTGGGATCAAGGATAATTTGCTTTCATTATGGTTCTTCAGGTCTGAGATGCCAATGAAATAAATGCAAATAACTCCAGCACCTGCATTCTTCCTTATGGAATAAAAGCTGATAGGCTGAATGTATCACCACCCTCACCTGAATCCACCTATCACCTGCCAACTCTTGTTCTACCTCTTCCCTCCATCTTTTTGTACAGGCTATCTCTCCTCTTTCCTTCCAGTAGGGATGAAGAATCTCAACCCAAAATGTTGACTATTGATTTCCCTCCTGCCTGACCCACTGAGTTCCTCCAGCTTCTTTGTGTGAGGCTGGATGCCAAGTATGGTCGGTCATCTCCAGCAGGAGAGTGTTCAGTTGTCCAGTGCCACTGCAGAAAGTGAAACGTCAGTTCTGTATTTCTACATGGAAGCCCAAGCCACACTGGAGACAAAGTGGTTGAAAGACAGGTTCTGTGCAGAGCCAGTTCTTGGTGAGCACTATTTGCAGCACTGGAAATTGGCCACATTAGGCTCTTTGCAGTATAGAATGAGAGTAATTCTCTCATTACTCTCTGTAGTGTAATGTCATAGTTGATTAACACAGCACTTGAAAACCATTGTTAATTCAACACTTCTAATAAAATCAGGAAGAAAGTGCATTTTGAGAGCTTCAAGACAGAACCTGCTCCTGCAATTCAGCATACCTCCTTCAGTTGCTTTTCTCCAGTATAATGTATACTGAGTCGACTTGCCACACCATATAAATGATCCAAGGTGTGCATGCTGGCATGGAGGTTAGCATTACAAACTGGTTCCACAGCTGGCTCTTGCAGGGATGTGGCAAAGTCAATATGTTCTGTAATGCTAAGAAGAAATTTTTAAAAAAATCATATTTTAAAAAACAACCAAATCAATGGAATTTGTATTTGTGCTGCATAATGCTTCTTCAATAGTGTGGTGAAATGTAGCAAATTGTAAAGCATCACTGCTATATTAGTTCTGTACCAAAAATGTATTACGATTAGTTCTTTTTTTCATTAATATCTGAACAAAGGAGGTTTCAATATTCTAGTATATCCTGTAAGCAGAACTAAGTCTGTTTATTTTGTGTAAAAAGAGATTGGTACATCATTTTATTTTACAGCATGGAAGGAAGAAATTCTATTTAGTCTTAATTATATCCACTCTTTTGCTCTCTCCCTACCATTAATTTCCTTCTAATATTTGACTTTTTTAAGTTTCCCATTGCATTTACATTCACCACCTTAATCTGCAGTTCATTCCAAGTTTTAACCACTTGTTGCATAAAATAGAGACAAAGTGGCCAAAAGTTTCTTCTAAAATCTCTGTCCGCTGGTCATTGTCAATTGTTCCTTTTAGTTTAATCCCTCTCAAAATCTTTCATGATTTTCAAAACTTTAATCAAAATATTTCCATCTTGAGAATAACCACCCAAATTCTCCTGTAGATCTACAACCTTTGAACCCTAGAACAATTTTAGTCAATCTGCACTGTTACTTCTCTTCTTGACTTTTCTAAATTGTGGTGCTCCGATTGACATCCAATACTTCAGGCATAGCTGTAATGGTATATGGCTTTATCATAACCTAAGCTTTTGTAGTCTATGTCTCTATTCATAAGAGGATGCAATAATTTGCATTGGTCTACATCAATAAAATCTTTAATGATTATAAAAAGACTCAAATTACTAGCATCTTTTGTAGGTAAGGTTAATAATTTTATCTTAATGCTTATTTTCCACATCCTCTCTCTTAACATCTAAAGTTTAGGATACATAAAAGTGGATCAAATACTTTATTTATAACTAAACCACTAAGAGAGTTAAAAGCATACATTAGAAATGAACAAATTTTACCTCCTTCACAACAAAAATTACATAGCTGTGCATCCTGCTAATGCGTTGTGCTACAGATTTGAGTAACTCAGCATGGATGAGTTGGGATGAAGGGCCTATTACTGTGATGTCATTTTATATAAAGTGGCTTAGTACCAGACAACAAGACTAAGTCAATGGCAAATTTCCATATTCTTAATTTTAAAAGTTACAGTAGTTGTGTCAATATAGAAATTAATTGGGAGGGAACAATGTTGTGCAGTATATTAGATAGAAGAGGTAAGTAATTTTAAAAAATCAAATAACACAACCGGGTTTGAACAGCAAAGGTATGTTAAGTACATCTCATCAGGATTTTCTCACTACCCCCAAAATTAACCAGTTTTCATACAAAGACAAAACATAGTAATTTATTATTATAGTGTTTTTAAAAAAATTTACATCTGAATTATCCACCTCAGATGCATTGGTCAACAAACTAACTTCAGGTTGCATAAAAAGTGAAATTTAAAGTGAAAAAAACTGTAATAGCTGCTTACAGAAAATACAAATACAAATAAATGCTTATTCACAGTTTAATGAATTATCTATCACTTTATTTTATTTTAGTTATTTTGGATAAGGTAACAGCCATTGATAAACTAGAACTGAAAATAGGCCTTGGTATTTAAAGCCTATCAGCCCAAGTTGAGTTGTTAAAAGGCGGTGGATTGAAAATATTAATCCTTTGTTCAAGAAAGGCAATAGAGATACTCCTGGGAATTATAGACCAGTGAGTCTTACATCAATTGTGAGCAAAGTATTGAAGAGTAATTTTAGAAACAGTGTTTATGAGCATTTGGAGAAACATAGTCTGATTAGAGATAGTCAGCATGGCTTCGTGAGGGGCTGGCTGTGCTTTACTGACCTGATTTTTGAGGAAGTGGCAAAACAAATGAAGGTAGAATGGTGAATGTAGTGTATACATATTTTAGTAAGATGTTCAACGAGGTTCCCCATAGTAGGTTCATTCAGAAAGTCCGGAGGCATGGGATTCAATGAAACCTGGCTGCATAGATCAGCCCTGACGAAGGGTCTCGGCCCGAAAAGTCGACAGTGCTTCTCCCTATAGATGCTGCCTGGCCTGCTGTGTTCCACCAGCATTTTGTGTGTGTTGTTTGCATAGATTTAAAATCGGCTTGCCCACTGAAGGTAGAGGGTTATAGTAAATAGAGCATATTTTTCCCCAGAGATTGGTGACCAGTGGTGTTCGACAGGGATCTGTTCTGGGACTACAGCTCTCAGCGATTTTTATAAATGACTTGGGTGAGGAAATGGAAGGATGGGTTAGTTATTTTAGAAGACACTAAGGTTGGTTGTTTCGTAGATAGTGTAGAAGGCTGTCATAGGTTACAAAGGGACATTGATAGG
Organism: Hemitrygon akajei; assembly: GCF_048418815.1. Taxonomy (NCBI): domain Eukaryota; kingdom Metazoa; phylum Chordata; class Chondrichthyes; order Myliobatiformes; family Dasyatidae; genus Hemitrygon; species Hemitrygon akajei. The sequence goes on along the minus strand of NC_133129.1, from coordinate 161,327,634 downwards.
ATGCAGAGCTGGGCTGAGAAATGGCGGAGAGTGTTCAATCTGGAATATGAAGTGATTCATCTTGGAAGATCAAACAAAGCAGGATACAGGTTAATGGTAGGACTTGGAAGTGTTGAGAAACAGAGGGATCTTGGGGTTCTCATCCACAGATCCCTCAAAGTTACAGCACAAATTGGTGGAGTGGCTTATGAAGGTATTGATGTGTTGGCCTTCAACAGTTGGGTAGATTGAGTTCAAGGTAATATTGCAATTTAGAGTATTGTATTCAGTTCTGGTCACTTCAATATAGGATGGTTATGTAAGTTTTAGAGAAGGTCAAAGTAATTTTATTATCGATATATGTACAAACCCCATTTCCAGAAAAGTTGGGATATTTTCCAAAATGCAATAAAAACAAAAATCTGTGATATGTTAATTCACGTGAACCTTTATTTAACTGACAAAAGTACAAAGAAAAGATTTTCAATAGTTTTACTGACCAACTTAATTATATTTTGTTAATATACACAAATTTAGAATTTGATGGCTGCAACACACTCAACAAAAGTTGGGACAGAGGCATGTTTACCATTGTGTTACATCACCTTTCCTTTTAATAACACTTTTTAATCGTTTTGGAACTGAGGATACTAATTGTAGTAGAGTTGCAATTGGAAATTTTGTCCATTCATGCTTGATATAAGACTTCAGCTGCTCAACAGTCCGTGGTCTCCGTTGTCTGATTCTCCTCTTCATGATGCGTCATACATTTTCAATAGGAGATAGATCTGGACTGGCAGCAGGCCAGTCAAGCACACGCACTCTGTGTCTACAAAGCCACACTGTTGTAGCCCATGCAGAATGTGGTCTGGCATTGTCCTGCTGAAATAAGCATGGACGTTGCGGGAAGAGACGTCACCTTGATGGCAACATATGTCTCTCTAAAATCCTAATATACGCCTCAGAGTCAATGGTACCTTCACATACATGCAACTCACCCATGCCGTGGCACTGATGCACCCCCATACCATCACAGATGCTGGCTTTTGCACCTTTCGCTGATAACAATCAGGATGGTCGTTTTCATCTTTGGCACGGAGAACTCGACGCCCGTTTTTTTCTGAAAACTAGCTGAAATGTGGACTCATCTGACCACAGCACACGGTTCCAGTCTTTCCGTCCATCTGAGATGAGCTTGGGCCCAGAGATCTCACCGGCGTTTCTGCATAGAGTTGATGTATGGCTTCCTCCTTGGAATTTCCCCATGGGGATGAATAAAGTATCTATCTATCTATCTATCTAATACAGTTTCAAGTTGCATTTCTGGATGCAGCGATGAACTGTGTTAAGTGACAATGGTTTTCCGAAGTACTCCCGAGCCCAGGTGGCTATAATTGTCACAGTAGCATGATGGTTTCTTAGGCAGTGCCACCTGAGGGCTCGAAGATCACACGCATTCAACAGTGGTTTCCGACCTTGCCCTTTATGCACTGAGATGTCTCTGAATTCTCTGAATCTTTTCACAATATTATGTACTGTAGATGTTGAAAGACCTAAATTCTCTGCAATCGTGTTGGGAAATGTTCCTTTTGAACTGACTAACAATTCTCTCACGAATTTTGGCACAAAGGGGTGAGCCACGACCCATCCTTGCTTGCAAAGACTGAGCCTTTGATGGACGCTACTTTTATACCTAGTCATGATACCTCACCTGCTACCAATAAGCCTGCTTAATGTGGAGTTTTCCAAACCGATGTTACTTGAATATTCTATGCACTTTTCAATCTTATTTTAACTCTGTCCCAACTTTTGTTGAGTGTGTTGCAGCCATCAAATTCTAAATTTGTGTATATTTACAAAATACAATCAAGTTGGTCAGTAAAACTATTGAAAATCTCTTCTTTGTACATTTGTCAGTTAAATAAGGGTTCAGGTGAATTAACATATCACAGATTTTTGTTTTTATTGCATTTTGGAAAATATCCCAACTTTTCTGGAAATGGGGTTTGTACATATATCGATAATAAAATTATTTACAGGAAAATAAAGAAATTCAATAGAATTTATGAAAAATTATACATAAAGACTGACAAACACCAATGTGCAGAAACAAACTGTACAAATAATAAAAAGAGTAAATGAATAATACTGAGAACATAAGTTGTAGAGTCATTGAAAGTGAGTGGAGTTGTGCAGTCAGCTTACTGTTGAGGTGAGTGAAATTATCTGCATTGGTTCAACACCCTGATGGTCATAGAGAGAGATGTTGCTGTCAAATCTGTATTGACTGGAGTCTGCAAGTCAGGAAATTGCACAGGGAGGTATCAATGCCTAGGTCTTGGAGTTGAGTTTCAAGGGGATAAGAGTGTTGAATGCTGAGTCGTTGTCAATGAACAGCATTCTGATGTATGTATTTTCATTGTTCAAATGTTTCAGAGCAGAGTGAAGAGGCAATGAAAAGGTATCTGCTATTGACCTGTTATGACGATAGGCAAATTGGAGCAGATCCAAGTCACTCCTCAGGCAGGAGTTAATATACTTCATGACCAACCGCTCAAAGCACTTCATCGCAGTGGATTTAAGTGCTCCTGGTTGATAGCCAATGAGCTAGGCTATCAGGTTCTTTTTGGGCACTGGTAAGATTGAAGTCTACTTGAAGCAGATGGGTACCTCAAACTGCCGAAGTGAGAGGTTGAAGATGTCAGTAAACACTCCAGCCAGTTGATCAGTACAGGTCTTCAGTACTTGGCTAGGTACATCCTCTCCATGGGTTCACCCTCTTGAAGGATGCTCTCAAGTCGGCTGAAATCGCAAGGTCATTGGGGTGTGTGGAAGTTCATGTTCTGTCAGTCAAAGCAAACATAAAAGGCATTGAGCTCATCTGGGAGCAAAATTGTGTTGTTATATGCTTGGTTTTGTTTTGTAGGAGGTGATGGTATTCAAGCTCTGCCACAGTTGTCTGAGCATCCTTCTGAGCTTCAACTATGTTCTGGAATTGCCACTTTGCATGTGAGATGGCTTTCTGGAGATCTTAACCAGATGTCTTGTATTTTCCTGGATTGCCAGTCCTGAATGCCAGCAGTCCAGACTTCAGCAATCTTTTGGTTCACCTAGGACTTCTGGTTGCGGAAGATTCTGAATAATGTTGTGGGGATACACTCGTCCATGAGTGTCTTTATAAAGTTATGACAACAGTGGTGTATTCATTCAGGTCACCTGATGAGTCCTTGAGCATGCACCAGACCACCAACTTGAAGCAATCCTGAAATGAGGTTGAAGAATAGAATGGTAGTCATTCTGGATGTAGTGAAGCAGTGGTCAAGTGTGCTAGGTCCTCTAGAACTGCAAGGAATGTACTGATGACAGCTGGGCAGAGATTTCTTCAAGCTAGCCTAATTGAAGTCCCTGCCGATGATATGAAAGGCATCAGGGTTGGCTGTTTCTTGTTCATTAATTGTGGCACTCAGTACATCAAATGCTTGCTTGATGTCTGCCTTTGGTGATATGTAAACTGTGGTTAGGACCATGGAGGAGAACACTTCTGGCAAGTAAAATAGTCGGCACTTAATCATTAGATGTTCCAGGTTGGGAGAATAAGAGTGTGTCAAGACTGTTAAATCTGAGTACCATGAGGGGTTTATCATGAAGCAGGCACCTCCAGCTCTATCCTCCCCCGAATTATTTATTTATTTAGAGATACAGTGTAGAATAGGCCCTTATGTTCTTTTGAGATGCACAATTCACAATAACCAATTAACCTGCAAACCAGTGCATCTACCTGGAGAAAACCCATGGATTCCATGGAGAGGGCATACAAAGTTCTTATAGAGGATGCTGAGATTGAACTCCAAACTGTAATGGCATTGTGCTAATTGCTACACTCCTGTGGCACTCATCTGGTAGACTGAGAATTCCTTGAGCTAGAGCATGCTGCCCAGATGGTCAGGGGTGAGCCATGTCTCAGTGAAACAGAGATGCAACAACCCCTCATTTCCCTCTGCTACAGCAATCTTGCCCTTAGGTCCTCTATCTTGCTCTCCAGTGACTACATCAGCCAGTAAAATGGTAGGGAGCAGGGGTCGTGTTCCCCAATGCTTCAGCCTCGCTTGAGGTCCATTCCTTCTGTGCTTTCTATGGCAGACATCCAGCCGCTTCAAGGTGCTGTACTTGTATTCCTGACAGTCAAGTTCGCCAAATCCTTTAGGAGATTGTAAAATAACTAGTGCATTTCTTAAAGGGAAATTACATGCTGCAGATTGGTGCGTTAGCAATTCAGAAGTTGTATATCTGGTAGTTTTGAGCTGTCTGCAAAATGTTACCATATATTGGAAGCACCATCTTTATTCTAGGGAAGATTTAACAGGATGCTCCTTGGATTAGAGAGCATGTCTTACAAGGATAGTCTGAGTGAGCTCAAGTTTTCCCTCTTAGGAGTGAAGGAGGATGACAAAAGTCTTGATAGAAGTATTCAAGATGAAAATCCTATGGTATTAGAAGAAAGAAACTGGCATGAATAGTGGAATGGCTGACAGGCAGGAGGCAGTGAAAGGGAATAAAAGTTGCCTTTTCTGGTTGGCTGCCAGTGTCTGGTGGTGATCATCGGGGGTCTGTATTGGGACCGTTATTTTTCACATTGTTGGTCAATGATTTGGATAACGGAATTGATGGCTTTGTGGCAAAGTTTGCGGATGATACGAAGATAGATGGAGGAATAGGTAGTACTGAGGAAGCAATGCGATTGACATATTGGAAGAATTGGCAAAAATGAGTAGCAGATGGAATTGTTGTTCGTCCTTCGGAGTTGAAGATGACCACAACTGCTGTCAGGTGGAATACAGTGTTGGGAAATGTATGATAATGCATTTTGGTAGAAACAACAATAATGTGGATTATTATCTAAATGGGGAGCAGGTTCACACATCAGAGGTGCAGAGGGACTTAGGAGTCCTCATACAAGACTCCCAGAAGGGTTGAGCCTGTGGCAAATGCAATGTTGGCATTTATTTCAAGAGGAATAGAACATAAAAGCAAGGAGATAATGCTGAGTCAGGCCCTAGGATGGATGTGGAGATGTTTCCTATGGTGGAAGTATCTAGAACTAGAGGGCAAAGCCTCAAAATTGAGGGGTGACCTTTTAGAACCGAAGGTATTTTTTAACCAGGGAGTAGTGTATCTGTGGAATGCTCTGTCACTGATTGTGGTGGAGGCCAAATCCACGGGTATATTTAAGGTAGAAGTTGATTGTTTCCTGATTGGTTAGGCCATCAAAGGATATGGTGAGAAGGCAGGTGTATGGGGTTGAGTGGGATCTGGGATCAGCCATGATGGAATGGTGGAGCAGACTCAAAGGGCCGAATGGCCTAATTCTGCTCTTTTGTCTTATGGTCTTATAAGAAGCATAGACTGAGTGGACAGCCAATGCCTTTATCCCAGGTTAATGTGAGAGGACGCGTTTTCAAGGTGATTGTTGGAAAGTACGGTGGGCAGAATCTCTGCTTTTTTAAGTGGATGGAAAGCAATGGTAGAGGCAGATGCATTAGAGTTATTTAAGAGATTCTTAGATAGGCACATGAATGAAAGAAAAATAGAAGGCTACATGGGAGGGAAGGGTTACATTGATCATGGAGTAGGTTAAGAGGTCGGCGCAGGTTTTGCGTTGAAGGTACTGTACTATGCTGCAGTTGGTTCTATTATCTGAGTTATAAAATTGCCAGTTCATATAACCAAAGCTTAAGAATTCCAAAAATTTTATCAATGCAATTAACGAACTATATTGCCTCTTAAGAAGTCAAATTATTTGCTCTTTTTTAAGGCTATATTAAATACAGCAGAGTGGGTATGGATTAAAGGAGAAGCAAAGGGATGCGAACTTACTCTATATTTTTAGTTGAAACGGCTAGCCACGTGCTTGCAACTGTTGTTAACTGCACTTTTCGGATTTTTAGACATTCATCAGGACTAGGCCATCCCAGTCTAGCATAATCTCTCCTCTTTCCTGTAAGGTACAATATTATTAAAACAACTAAATATGTAAGAACATATTACTAACTTCCTTAATTTTTGGATTAATGAAAGAACAATAATTCTGGAGTATTGTATCTCTAAAGGATGAAACCAATTCGCTTTCAAATTATAGTGGTACAATACTTTAAATTTAAAATAAATCTATAAAATTACTTCACCTGCTACTTTCAATCTAAGAATTTGTTTCAAATAAACTCCCACTTACTCTGATTAAAGCAGAGTTTAAAATTTTGGAATCTGAAGGCCATTGTAATAGGCAATGATCAAAAAAAAATTCAGCGAATATCAGTTCTTAATACGTTAACAAATAGACATCAACAATCTGTAACTTACTTTTGGATATCATCCATAAATAATTCATACTAATCATATGAAAATAAAACATCTGCAGGACAAATTAAACCAAATCCCAAACTTACATGATGCACCAATTTACCTTGTGGTCCTGGAGATGGTACTTTAGGCCCACTTATTTCAAATGCAGACTGGTAGTGGCCATCGCCTTCTTCATTTACCAAGTAATTCTCACTCTTATCATCATTTTGAGCAGTGTAATCCTGTGCATCTACGGTCTCCATCCTCGACCTCTTAACACGCTTAACTTGAACAGTAATCTTTTCCAAAAATGAGAGGACAGTTGTAAGTTTTAAAACCCGTATGGCACAAAGACAAAACATAGTTCAGTTCAATTGAAAATGCGATCTTTGTAAAAATCAATGGCAATGAATGTCTTTCTATTAATAGTGAGCAATGTTATAGCTAGAGACTTTAAAGAGAATGCCCAACAAAGATAACCCAACACCTGTGGCAAGTATGTTCCTTTTGAAAATGACTGCTGCTATCAGCCATCGTTCAAGGAAAATCCTACAAGCTGGCAGCTGTCTCTGGTCCACATTAAAGTATTTTTACAAAAAGAATAGCAAGAATGGAATATACAATCTTATGCCTAGAAACAGAAAATTATAGTATTAAGCAAAGTTTGCAGTATATATAAATAAGGATGAAAATGAATTGCCATAAATAAAGTTAAAAATAAGGTCTTTTTGAACTCCCAAATTTTTAAGTATTTGCAAAGGAATTACAAAAACCTGTATGGATTTTTTTAAGGTTCAAATAATTTGCTAAGCAGTAATCACAACCAAGGACACAATTAAAGACTCATTAAACAAAATACTGGATTTGAAATGCATTTTGTAATGTTAACAGTTAATGAATAGTTTGAATTCTCAGAAATTCAACTCATTTGCCTTTATTTTATTTATTTTATTAAAGGCAATGGCAAATAGCACCACTCTGTGGAGGAAAGCAAAATCACCAAGTGCAACAATGAGATTTCATTGTTAAATGGTATCAATTCAAAAATCCTTCAGTTGCTGCAAGTTTGACAGCAATTTAAGGATTTCTGGATTGATTGCATCAAATGTGTGAATGACAATATTTCATCAAAATCACTCCTGTAAAATCTGGACCTATTATTGCTGCATGCAATAATAATAATCAATACAGTGATGCTAAAGGGAGGACATGTGTCTCGAAATTCTGGTGACCCAGGTTTGATTCCCAGGACTGTATGAAGTGAGTTTACATGTGACTACCTTTGGTTTGTCCTGGATACTTTTGTTTCCTTTCAGATTCTCTCTTCATGGAAGAATGGGAGTGAGGAGGGGTGCTGCTTACTAGGCAAGCTGCAGAGAAAGAAGTAGGGGAATGGGATTGGTCTAAGAACTAGCATAGACCTGATGGGCCAAACGTTTCTTCTATGACTGAAAGCAATGTGAAAAATAATCAACCCCAGTATTTTGATGATAGATGCTACTACGGAAACAAAAAATGCACTTTCTTTCACACCTGTATGCCCTTCAACTGTAAATCTTAATGTCCAAAATAAGTTTGCAAAAGTAAGTCAGTTTGCTACTCCAAAGGAAAGATTAATTTTGCTCAATGAGCTGTCTTATCTTTTAATACCTTCATTGAATTTTGTATCTTAAGATCTCGGATTTCGTCAATGGACTAGTGACAGGATATTTGTCATTGTGCATTCAAGCATGATGACTGGCCAGCTGACATTAAAATATATACTGCATATTTTGAACATATGTAATTCTCAATTTATCAGAAATGGAAATCATGCATCTCCTTATCCTGGCAGGTTTTCTGCATCCAGAATAGTTTAATTACAGGTAATTTTTTTTTAACAAAACATGGATTCCTGAATAGCTAAGCATTTTTATCAAGTTCTAGCTGAACTGCCCATGAAGATGCTTGGTCTCTTACTGACATCACTCAATAGTGAGCTACTTCACCTTATCAAAGAAGCGAACAAGTAATTCAACAAAAAAAGTTATAGTGAATGATCAAATCTCAACACAAGTATGCACTCTTAAAATCTTTAATTGAACTCAATTGTAATGGTTCAAGTTGTTAGTTGTCTACAAAGTTTGAGGAAGTTTCATCTTTATGTACATTTCAGACAGGGATTTCCAAACTGGATTGATTTATCTTAATAACTGTTTTCAGCGATATTAAAAATGTGAATTTTAAAATAATAATGTAGATTCAAATATACAAACAAGTTTGAAATATTTGCAAAACAATTTACCAGGATAGTTTGATTACTTATGCATTAAATTGATCAAAAATATTTATATGAAGCCTTTCATGACTTCAGTGCCACTTAGTTACAGATGGCTGAAGAAAATAACCATATAACCATATAATAATTACAGCACAGAAACAGGCCATCTCGGCCCTTCTAGTCCGTGCCGAATGCTTACTCACACCTAGTCCCACCCACCTGCACTCAGCCCATAACCCTCCATTCCGTTCCTGTCCATATACCTATCCAATTTTTTTTTTAAATGACAAAATCGAAGCTGCCTCTATCACTTCTACTGGAAGCTCGTTCCACACAGCTACCACTCTCTGAGTAAAGATGTTACCCCTAAACTTTTGCCCCCTAACTCTCAACTCATGTCGTCTTGTTTGAATCTCCCCTACTCTCAATGGAAAAAGCCTATCCACGTCAACTCTATCTATCCCCCTCATAATTTTAAATACCTCTATCAAGTCTCCCCTCAACATTCTACGCTCCAAAGAATAAAAACCTAACTTATTCAATCTATCACACTTACATAAATAAATCACACTGTAATTGCAAAATTTTTGCTTACTCTTTTTTGCAAAGTAATATCAGCTGTCAAAAAGTTCAAGCAAATGTAAAACAGGTATAGATTTTGCAGTTGATTAAAAACTTTTGAAACATTGTAATAATCAAGAAGTTGAAGAATTAAGCCAAGGTACAAATAAGTCAAGTCGCTTTTATTGTCATTTCAACCATAACTGCTGATACAGTACACAGTAAAAATGAAACAAGGTTTCTCCAGGACTACATGAGACAACACAAAACTACATTAGACTTCAGACCTGCACGGGACTACATAAAGTGCACAAAACAGTGCAAGACAGTACAATAATAAACAAGACAATAGGCACAGTAAAGGGCAAATTACAATATAATAATAAATAATGTAAATGTAAACAATGTTTTAGCAGGAGCGGAGAAAGAAATGAGCAAAAATTGCAAAGGGAGTGGAGTGGTGTTCAGTTGAGAGAGAGGGAGAGAGCGTGTGTGTGTGTGTGCACGCGCACGTGCGCAAAGGATACTACTGTAAAGGAGAATAACTTGCCAAATGATTTGGGAAAGTATGACCAATTTGATATGAACTAAACTTATCTGCCAATACTAAAGACAAATAATTACAGGAAACACTACCATGACAACAATCAAAATTCCCCTTTTGACAGAACTATTACTTACCCATTCAACTTCATCATCATTATCTTCACAATCTCCAAAACAGGATCCAGGCACTCCATCCTGAACACTTTTCTTTAAAACCCGAATACCTTGTAGATCTACTCGATGACCTTTAGCTTCAAACGCTCCTTCAAAAGCTCCCAAAAGGTCTTTTTCTGTGGGCCATGTACTATCAAAATCTTCAGCTGCAGCAGATGGATTTTCATCAGACTCCAATGTTTTTGAAATTTCTTGTTCGTTAGTGCTGTTGTTTTCTGCCATGTTACAAACAGTAATATGTTAACATAGAACATAGACAAGCTAAGGATTAGGTTCAAGATGCAGAAAGGTAACAATACCCTAAAAGAAAGCTAACATGCTTCATGCATTGTTTAACACAATGATATGACAGTGCTCCACTGTTATAGCCAAGCAGAGATACACACTTAAGTTGGTACTAGCTTGATCATTATCTCAACATTGACACAAAAATTAGTTATTGCATAAGACCAAATGGCAATTAGCTGGAATATTGTATTGTGTTTAAGGTGTATACAAGCTGATATTACTGTAGTGTTAGTCAAGTGTCCCAATTCCAAATGTGGATCTGCTTTATGAATTATTTCAGTCCACTTTGCAGAATGTCATGTATATTGAAAAAGTTCCTTTCAATTTGACAGGAGCACATATTTCCAAGAGAGCAGAATCTTGCGCAACTGTGCTTTCTTGAACCAATCACAAATATTATAATCTAATACCTTGTCTGAATTGTATGCCCAAAATTAAACTGTTCTCATTGGGATCCAGATGAGAGTTCTGAGATTGATCCCTTTCAAAATTGTATCTCATAGATAATCACATCTTGTCAAATTGTGATGAGCCAGTTGTCTCCATGAAAGCACCAATGAGAATGTTGTTTTTGCATGAGTCAGTTGTTCCATTTGCAGCATTCTTGCCCAAGTTGGATGATGATCTGTGGAAGATGCAGAATCTAGGTCTGTGTCTTGACATGGCAGGGAGCACTGCAACCGTCAGCTGCCATTATTTGGAGGAAAACTTAAGGGGAGGCACTACTTGAAGAGCAAAGGATAAGCTTTTAATGCCTCTATCAAACTTTAGTACTTAAACAGTACTTGCAAAAACAAAATACCATACTGGTATCTGTAGAATCTTGCAATGTTTGAATTGGTGTTTGTCTATAATCAAGGAAAACTTTTGGAAGAGATGGTGTAGCTAAAAACTCCAGAAGCAAAGATGAAGATAGAATGTGCCACGGCAATACAAAAAACATTGCCTAATTCTGGTCATCCCAATGTTGCTACAATAAGGTAGGGCATAAGGATCTGGGAAGGATTGTGGAGGAAGGAAAGTCTTAATTGAACAGTTCACATTTGGAAGATGTCAGACAGATGGCCATGGACCTAAAGAAGAAATGGATTCTGGAGACAGACTGCCAGTTTGCAAGAATGAGGTTCAGAGTCATGACAGCAAATTTGCAAAGGGAGGTAGTCCTACAGGAAAAGAAATTATTTTAAACCCCAGGAGGTCCAAGACAGGTAAGTGTTGGGTCAGTGACTCTGCCAATGTAAGTATGAGAAAGAAGGAGGTTGCTTCATTGATAAGGAAGAAAATCGAATAATAAATGTTTGGTAGAAAATCTTTAAAATGAAGAAAGTTCAGGATTAGATTATAGCAAATGCGATGGAAGTTTATCCAAACAGGCTTGGGTAAGGGAAGGATGTTGCAAGCAGCTGAACAGCCAATCACGATATTAGTACAAAGTCGTCTAGAAACAGGGTGGATGGGAGAGGAGTGCATAATATGATCAAGAGGACGAGCTTAAAATTGTGATTGGTAGGATGTCATGGAAAAACTAAGACAAGTGGGGAAAAAGGTTAGTGTTTAAAGTTAGAATTCCAGAATTATGTAGGGGGTAATGACCAATTTTTGTCAAAGGAAGATCAGAACATAGCAGCAGGAGTAGAGCATCAAACCTGCCCCACTATTTAATATGAAAGTGAATGATCTACGCTGGCCTCAACAACTCTTCTGTTCAATTCTCCACAATCTTCATTCCTCAATCAACAACTCTTCTGTTCATTTCTCCATAACCTTCATTCCTCAATCTATCAAATATTTATTCACCTCTACTTTACATACTTCAAATGAGCCAGCTTCCATCGCCCACCAGCGCAAAGAATTTCACAGATTCACCACTCTAAGAAGAAATTTCTATGTATTTCAGTTTTAAATGATAAGCTTCTTTTCTTGTAGTTACATCCCATTGATTGTAACTCTCCCACTAGTAAAAACATTCCAGCGTCTACACTGACAAACTACCTTGTATGTTTGAAACAATCATGCTTAATTTATCCAAGTTTGAAGGAGCACAGGCCAAAATTATTTAGTGTCTCCTAGAAGGACAACCCTCTCATCCTGGTGGATGTTACAAATGAGGAATGAAAAATTCATAAAACAAGTTATTTGGCAGAATATGCTTTCCTGATGAATAATAATTTCATTCAATAGCAAAACATACACGAGAGATGAATAACTTACTCTTGAGACTAGTAAGAAACTGAATGGGAAATTCATTGATGCACCATCAAATATAATTTAACCCTAGAACATCAACACTGAAACTTGTTTTTCCCTTAATAGCTGTTGACAGTGTTAGAAAAGTATCGCCTCCCCAGCAGATAACCTGATGTGCAAATTCTTCAAATATACTGTGCTGAATGAGAAACTGAATTCATTCTTTGCTTCTTATTAGCAAGCATGCTGTCAGATTTGATCCTGTGCAATGAGGAAGGGTTAATTAATAATCTGGTAGTTAAGGGGGCTTCAGGGAACATTACAGTATATGATAAAATTTGTCCAATGATTTAAAGTGATTTTGTTCAATCTGAAGTCTGAGTCATAACACTAAAAAGGCAAACTATGAAGGAATGAGATGAACTGGAAATCTACACTAAAAGGTACGGTAACAAAAATATTACATTAAAAGATTAGCACACAGTCTGCAACAAATCTATTTCCCTTTAAAGTACAGACTGTCCCTGGGTTACAAATGCCTGACTTACGGACATCTGTACATATAAATAGCTCCCATATTATCAAAAGTCCCCACGTACACCCATACGTGTTCATTCCTACAAATGGTAGAACTTCCATTCTTTCTCTCCACTTTTAGTAATTGCTCTTATCAGTCTTAAATGCTTTTGACCTCATTCATTTCAATACTGTGGATGCAGGGTTACCATTTCAAGTAATTTTTTACATTTGCCAATCTACAGACAAAATTGACTAATGAAATATCTGTAAATACCCAGAATCTGTTCAATACCCAGGAACAGCTAAGTAGACAAGTGGTTCAGCCATGGCTATCTAATAATAGTATTAGATCAAATGGAAGGCCAAAGAAGCAGCTAAAAAGTACAGTAATCTTATGGATCAGGAAAATCTCAGAAATTAACAAAGGAGGCCCAAAACATTGATAAGGAAAAAGGTAAAATATGAGTGTAATCTAGTAACATGCATAAGAGTTGTAAAAAGGAAAAGATGAGCTTACATGGGTCCCTTATAGACTGATATAGGAGACATTATACTGAGGTATAAAGATATGTAGAGAAAGTGAAAAGAAAGATGTGTTGTGTCCATTTTCAAAGCAAGATGCAGAAATTCTTCTGGAAACTGCAGAATAACAGGTCTGAAAAGGATAAGGAGCAGAGTGACATTAACACTGAAAAGGTATTAGGGAACAAATGGGGCTAAAAGCCAGAAGATCCAACAACTACATCCAAAGAAATCAAATGTGATGATGAATCAGCATACAGGAGGGAGACTGAAAATCTGAATGTTGTCATGTCAACAACTTCTTACTCAATGTCAGCAAGACCAAGGAACTGACTTTAGAAGAGGGAAACCAAAGGTCCATGAACCAGTCCTTGTAAGAGGATCAGAGGGGGAAGAGGGTTAGCAACTTTAAATTTCTGGGTGTTACTATTTCAGGGGACCTGACCTGGGCCCAATATGTAAGCGCAATTCTGATGAAAACGCTGCAGCAATTCTACTGTCTTAGGAGTCTGCTGAGATTCGGCATGACATCTAAAACTTTGCAAACTTCTATAGATGTGTAGTGGAGAGTATATTGACTGGCTCCATCATGCCCTGTTATAGAAACACCAATGCCTTTGAATGGAAAATCCTACAAAACATAATGGATTTGGCCCAATACATCACAGTTAAAGTCCTCCCACCCATTGAGCATGTTTACATGAAACACTGTTGTAGGAAAGCAGCATCCATCATCAGAGATCCCACCATCCAGGTCATGCTCTCTTCTCACCGCTGCCATCAGCTAGAAAGTACAAGAGCCTCAGGACTCACACCACCAGGTTCAAGAACAGTTACTACCACTCAACCATCAGGCTCTTGAATAGAAGGGGATAATTACACTCACTTCGCCATCATTGAAATGTTCCTACAACCAATGATCTCACTTTAAGGACTCTTTATCTCATATTCTCATTATTTATTGCTATTTATATTTGCATGTGCACAGTTTGTCGCCTTTTGCATTCTGGTTGATCTTTCAATGATCCTGTTATAGTTACTATTCAATAGATTTGCTGAGAAACGCAACAGGAAACTAAATCACAGGGTTGTAAATGGTGACATACATGTACTTTGAATTTTAAAGCTACTGTATATGGATATAGTGGATGTGCTGGCTGTTATCCTCAAATGCTACAACAAAACAGGGCTCACATATTGGAAGATGGTAAAGCACCCCCAAAGAGAGGAAACTCCAGACTCTGGTGGGGAAACATCAGTCATACAAAAATCTTATGAATTGTTATTAAGAAGGTAGTTACAAAGCACTGAGCAAATGATAAAAGAATTATGTAGAGTCAATATAGATTTATGAAAAAAACTGACAAATCAAATGCTTTTATTTTTAACTAACAGAACAATGAAGTGGATATCCAGGCCTAGAGGTTAATTCTTGTTCTAATTTTCATGTATTCTGGTGTATTTGGATTTTAACAAAATGTCAATAATGTACCAGGCAAAACATTATTGAAAAAAATAAAAGCACAAAGGTAATAGACAGGCATGGATTGGTAGACAGTAGGAGATTGGACTTGACAGAATGGATGAGGGAAGATATTTTCACTTGCAAGAGTAGCTAGAAATACAGGACATATTTTTAAAGTAAGTTACCCACTTCAGACACAAGAGTAGGTGATTTTTTCCCCCTCTCTCAATGGGTCTTAGGAGCTCACTTTCACAAAGGCAGTGGAAGCAATGTATTTGAATATTTTTAAGAAAAAAGGTATATATATTCTTGAATAGCAAGGTTGTGAAAGGTTACCTTTACTAGCAGCAATGCAGGGTTGAGGTAACAATTAGGCCTGCAAAGATCATAGTAAACACATGTTGAGGGAGATTGATGAAGATAATGCAGAGAAAACTATCAAACAATGCTGGAACTAAGATGCAGAACACAGTAGCTGAAAATCAGAAATAAAGTCGAGAAATAATCATGTCACATGGTAACTGAATTAAAGATTGATGACCTCGTTATAGTACTGGGCAGAAGAGGGTGTTTCTTTGTAACTGTTGAGGATTGAAACTTGCTCATTTGGAAAATGACATACTGTTCCGTGAACTTCCATTGGGCTTTACTGGCACAGTGCAAGCTGACAAACACAGTGAGATTGGGATTGACTGGCTTGGCCATTAGAGTGATAGGCAACTGCTGGTTTGCAGTCATACCTGTAGAATGAATGAACAAACTGTGCTTGATTTCTAAGGACGTCAGTCTTTGCAGCAAAAGGATTTGGCTGAGATTAAAAATGTTTATAGGAATGATATAGGGTTTAGCTAAGACTTCCATTGGAATGTGTGCAGGCCTGGTCTCAATATATAAACAAGGATATTCTTTTAATTGAAAGAAGCCGACCAAAATTCATCAAGTTGGGTCCTGGGATAAGGAAGATTGACTTAAAAGGAAAGATAAAGTAGGGTTTAAAGAACGCAAGGGATCCAAATTAAACCCATAAAATTCTTAGGGATAATGTTACAGGTTCGATGCATAAATAATGATTCCTGACTGGGATGTCCAGAATCAAGGCTCAGTCTCGAAATAACAGGGCAACCATTCAGGACAAAGATGAAATAAACAAAATGACACCAAGAGAATGATGTCTTTGAAATCAAATAGGGTTATGAAAGCTCCTACATCAGGTCTATTCAAAACAGAAATAGGTTGATTTTTGGCTATTATAGTAAAGAGAGATGGAATGAATGCATGAAAGTGATCCTGGGGTAAAAGACCAGACATGACATTGAATGAAAGACCAGGCATACAGGTCCAAGTGGTCTAATCTTGCTTCTTTTTTTAATGTTTTTATGTCAATTTTGTAGGTACTAATCTACATAGCTTGCGACTGATTAAATCTAAATGATGGTAAGTTCATGATGCCATCTGTGTAAAATCAAAAATTGTTCAGTACCATTAAATCATTTCTGTACCTTTGACTACAATGTTTTCTACTGTTTTGAGGGATACTTCTATTATTTGGCTGCTTTCATGAAGTACAGTCCAGATCTGAATGATGTTTAAAATTTGTCGTTTTCAGCTAAATTACACACAGCACATTTCAAACTTTTAATTAATACACATATCACAAAGAGAAAATCGGCAGATGCTGGAAATCCAAGCAACACACACAAAATGAATGTATGTTGTTCGAATTAATACACAAATATGAACTTTGAATTCAGTAAACCTGCACAAATAAAAGTCTGTTCAAGTTAAAAATTATCCATCAGAAAAACTGCATAAACTAGTAAAGGGATTCACTTTTAGTATCAGATGGCGAAGAATCCATTGTTGTAACTCCAGGTAGCTGTGATGGTTCTTTGATAACTCTTTCCTCTGAGGACTTGATTATTCCCTCTTGATCAGTATAATACTTCTGTTGCTCATGAGTTATGTTTTTCTGATTGCCGTAGCAATGACTTTCTAGGAATAAGAACACAAAAATAAAATGTAATTTTTATTACAAACCAAATTTGGAAAACTTATGCAACATATTTACATAAACAATAAAAAAAGACATTAGCCCAATCAATGTACTGGAAGGGGACTAATAACCTTGCAGGAAGATTTGCTGGTCTTCCCGCAAATCTGGGGGGGGGGGGGGGGGTTAAAGTAGAGTTGCAGGAGGATGGGAACCAGTTAGTGGAGAGGTTGTGGAGACAGATGCTGTTAAGACCTCAGGCAAAGTCAAGAATCAAAAGGTTGAGTATGGTGCGACTAATGTCCTGAGCGGTGTATATTTCAATGCAAGACGTATCGTAGGAAAGGCAGATGAGCTCAGGACCTGGAATTATGATATTGTAGCCATTAGTGAGACTTGGTTGCAGGAAGGACAGGACCGGCAACTGAATATTTAGGAGTTCTGCGACAGAGCAAGAGGGATTAAAGGTGGAGGGGTGGTGTTACTAGTCAGTGAAAGATGTCACGGCGACGTTCAGTCAGGACAGACTGGAGAACTCATCTAGTGAAGGGTTATGGGTGGAAAAAAGTAATATGGAAGGTATGACCACGTTAATGGGGTTCTACTACAGACTATCCAACACTCCAAGGGATTTAGAGGAACAAATTGGTATAGAGAGAGCAGACGGTTTCAAGAAACATAAGGCTGTTGTAGCAAGGGATTGCCTTAGCAGATAAGGTGAAGGAGAATCCCAAGGGATTCTATAGATATGTTAAAAGCAAAAGGATTGCAAGGGACAAAATTGGTCCTCTGGAAAATCAGAATGGTAATCCATGCATGGAGTCAAAATAGGTGGGGGAGATTTTAAATTATTTTTTTTCCATCTCTATTTACTCAGTAGATGGACAAAGAGTCTTCAGAAGTAGGGAAAATAGCATCAACTCCATTTACCCTAGACAGATTACAGTGGAGATGTTTGCTGTCTGAAGGAAATAAGGGTAGATGATGAATCCACAGGCCTGACAAAATATTTTCCTCAGGCCCTGCTAGAGGCAAGTGTAGAAATTGCTGGGATCCGAGTAGAGATACTTAAATTATCCATAGTGACAGGTGAGGTACCAGAGAACTGGAGGATAGCAAATGTTGCTCTGCTGATTAAGTAATGCTCTAAAAATAAACTAGGAAATTATAGGCCAGTGAGCCAGACATCAGTATTCGGACAGTCATTGGAAGCTATTCCAAGGGACCGAATATATGAATATTTAGATTGACAGGGACTGACTAAGGATAGTCAGCATAGCTTCATGTGTAGTGGGTCGTGTCTAACCAAGCATACATGACCAAGTCTTCTCAGGCTTCTAGCCAGGTACAGTTATCGATTATAACCAACATTTCAATGACAAATTCTGCCATCTTCATTGGGGATGTTGCCTGGGCACATCTAGCCAGGTGGTATTTATACCTGCGTAGACCAACACTCCTGATTGGATGAAAGCTAACCAATCAGGTTTCTGCTCTCCCACCTTGTTTACAATTGAATTCCAGTTCTAACAGAGCGAGACCTTCGTCTTTGTTAAAATTCTTCTCCTCTAGTTTTATGATGTTGAAGTCAATCCTATGGTCATTGCAAATGCAGTGTTCTGCTACCACCGATTTCTCCAGGTAACCCAAACAGATATACCTCCTGTGTTCTTTGATGAGTGTTTCCACCGTGCATCCTGTCTGGCCAATATACGCTGCTCTACATTCACAGGGGATCCTGTAAATGCCAGCTGACCTGAGTCCTGGATCATGTATGACCTGCACAAGCTGTGATTTGAGCTTCCTTATGGGTTTGTGGATGGTATTAATCTGGTATTTCTTCAGGATCGTGGTGATTCTTCCAGAAACTGTGGAAATATGGGGAAGACAAGCAGTAGCGATGGGGTCCTCCTTGTTGTTACGTTTTCTGGTTTTCCTGTTGGCTCTTTTAAGGGCCCAATTGATTTGCTTCACCTTGTAGCCATTCTGTAGGAACGCCATGTGTAATCGTCTTCCTTCCTCTGGGAGACTCTCAGGGTCCGAAATAGTTTTTGCACGGTTAATAAAAATAGAAAGAACCACTCTACATTGGGAGGCATGATGGTGGCTGTTAACGTTGAGGTATAAAGTCCGTGTGAGCTGGTTTCCGAAGCTTCCGTCCGGTTTCCGTCATATTGTAAACTGAATGTTTGGATGTATACTGTTCAGATGGTTGTGGAACTGCTAGTGTGTCCGGAGTCCACAAGGCCACACTACGAAGGTGTAATTGAGTATCTGAAGAAGCATTTGGGGTGTAACGGCGATGAACTCAAAGTCTTCCATGTTCAAGTTAGCAATAGTTGGCGACAAGGGTGATCCCACAGCCACTCCATATGTTCATAGTAGTTGCCCTTATAGAGTAAGTATGTCGATGTAAGGGGGTCTTCAAAAAGGTCAATGGTACCCTCAACAAACCTTGACCACAGGAGGTCCAAGTTGCCCTTAATGGGAACTCGTGAACAGAGACACGACGATAAAACTGATCATTATGTCCTCAGGATTCAGCTGCATGCTAGTTATTGTTTTAATGTAGTTAGTTGAATGCATGATGTGATGTTCACAGAACCAATAAAGGGAGACAGCATGGTCGTTAAATGCTCAGTAAGGTAGTAAGTCAGAGAATCTATCCCAATAATGATAGGCCTCAGCGGAGAATCGTCCTTGTTTATCTTAAGGAGCCCGTAAAGTCTTGGTGGTACCGTTGCCTGAGGCACAAGTGTCTTGCCCATGTTCGCTGACAGTTCGGATTTCTTCAGTAAAGCAGAGGTTATCCTCAATCAAATCCGTGGGATCCTGCTGTAGAACTCTGTAGGTGGAATCATCAGGAATCTGTTGGACTTTCCTGTGGTATTCTTCCAAATATTCCAAGATCACCAAGATACCATTCACAAACCCATAAAAAAACTCAAATCACAGACTGAGAGGGTCAAAGATGACCGTGGACTTATAGGATTCCCTGTGAATGCGGAGAAGTGTATGTCAGCCAAACAGGACGCACCGTGGAAACCCACATCCAGAAGCACAGTACCCAGAGTTTGGCTTAACCGGAGAAATTGGCGGAACACTGCATTTGCAATAGCCACAGGATTGACTTCAATGGCACTAAACTACTGCGCCATGCCAATGATTTTGGGACCATCTGGTAAATGAAGGCATTGAATAAAACTAAAGGAAAAGAATTTTAGCAAAGATGAAAGTCTCACTTCAAGTAGGAACTGGAATTCGACTGTAAACAAGATGGGAGCAGAAACCTGATTGGATGAGGACTAATGCATAAGGAGGTACGGACTACAGAGATATAAATACCACTGCACTAGACATGCCTAGGCATTATCCTTGAAGAAGATGACAGAGCTTTGTCATTGAAACATTAGTTATAATTGATACCTGTGCCTGCCTGGAAGCCATATAAAAGTTTATTCAATCTAATAGAGCTTTTCGAGAAAGTTACCAGGAAAGTTGATGAAGGCAAGGCAGTGGATGCTGTTTACATAGACTTTAATAAGGCATTTGACAAGGGAAGTTGGTCAAGAAAATTCAAGAGGAGGTAGTAAATCGGATTAGATATTGGCTTTGTGGGAGAAGCCAGGGAGAGGTAGTAGATAAACACAAAGTATACTGCAGATGCTGTGGTCAAATCAACACATACAAACAAGCTGGATGAACTCAGCAGGTCGGGCAGCATCTTTTTCAATGGATGCTGCCTGACCTGCTGAGTTCATCCAGCTTGATTGTAGAGGTAGTAGATATTTGCCTCTCTGACTGGAGGCCTATGACTAGTGGTGTGCTGTAGGGATCATTGTTGTTTGATATTTATATCAACAATCTGGATAATGTAGTTAACTGGATTATCAAATTTGCAGATGACACCAAGATTAGGGGTGTAGTGGACAGTGAGGAAGGCTATCATGGCTTGCAGTGCAATCTGGACCAGCTGGAAAATGTGCTGAAAAATGGCAGATGGAATGCAAGTGTGAGATGTTGCACTTCAGTAGGACCAGTCAGGGTAGATCTTGCACAGTGAATGGTAGGGCACTGAGGAATGCTGTAAAACAAAGGGATCTGGGAATATGAACTAGTAGGTCAGCCAAGTTGACCAGCTGAATAGGTTAGGATTCGATTCCTTGGCACGTAGAAGATTAAGAGCAGATTTCATAGAGGTATACAAAATTATGAGGAGTAAGGTAGGGAAGATGGAAACAAGCTTTTTTCACTAAGGTTAGGTGAGTCTACAACTAGAGGTCATAGGTTAAGGGTGAAAGGTGAACAATTAAAGAGAATATGAGGGGGAAATTCTTCACTCAGAGGGTTGTGAGAGTGTGGAACGAATTGCCAGCACAAGTAGTGCATGCAAGCTTGATTTCAAAGTTTAAGAGAAGTTTGGATAGATACATGGATGGTAGGGGTATGAAGGGCTATGGTCCTGGTGCAGGTTGATGTGAGTGGGCAGTTTAAATGGTTTGGCACAGACCAGATGGACTGAAGGGCCTGTTTCTATGCTGTACTTTTCTATGACTCTATTCATAGAATCACACATATAGTCAAATAAAATTTACAGAAATATATTTTCAAAGTGATACTGACTTCATATTGTCCAGTTGAAAGTAACAACCATCATAGTACAATTTTATATCAGTTTAATCTCTCTTGACTCACATTCATATTCTCCAAATTCATCCTACAGTATATCTGAGAAATAACTGTATTTAAAATCTAATGCAGAGTTAGAAACATAGAAACATAGAAAATAGGTGCAGGAGTAGGCCATTCGGCCCTTTGAGCCTGCACCGCCATTCAGTATGATCATGGCTGATCATCGAACTCAGAACCCTGTACCTGCTTCCTCTCCATACCCCCGATCCCTTTAGCCACAAGGGCCATATCTAACGTCCTCTTAAATATAGCCAATGGACCAGCCTCAACTGTTTCCTGTGGCAGAGAATTCCACAGATTCACCACTGTCTGTGTGAAGAAGTTTTTCCTCATCTCGGTCCTAAAAGGCTTCCCCTTTATCCTTAAACTGTGACCCCCTCGTTCTGGACTTCCCCAACATCGGAAACAATCTTCCTGCATCTAGCCTGTCCAATCCCTTTAGAATTTTATACGTTTCAATAAGATTCCCCCTCAATCTTCTAAATTCTAGTGATTATAAGCCTAGTCAATCCAGTCTTTCTTCATATGAAAGCCCTGCCATCCCAGGAATCAATCTGGTGAACCTCCTCTGTACTCCCTCTATGGCAAGAATGTCTTTCCTCAGATTAGGGGACCAAACTTGCACACAATACTCTAGGTGCGGTCTCACCAAGGCCTTGTACAACTGCAGTAGAACCTCCCTGCTCCCGTACTCAAATCCTTTTGCTATGAATGCCAACATACCATTTGCCTTTTTCACTGCCTGCTGTACCTGCATGCCCACCTTCAATGACTGGTGTACAATGACACCCAGGTCTCGTTGCATCTCCCCTTTTCCTAATCGGCCACCATTCAGATAGTAATCTGTTTTCCTGTTCTTGCAACCAAAGTGGATAACCTCGCATTTATCCACATTAAATTGCATCTGCCATGAATTTGCCCACTCACCTAAACTATCCAAGTCACCCTGCATCCTCTTAGCATCCTCTTCACAGCTAACACCGCCGCCCAGCTTCGTGTCATCGGCAAACTTGGAGATGCTGCATTTAATTCCCTCGTCTAAATCATTAATATATATTGTAAACAACTGGGGTCCCAGCACTGAGCCTTGCGGTACCCCACTAGTCACTGCCTGCCATTCTGAAAAGGTCCCGTTTACTCCCACTCTTTGCTTCCTGTCTGCCAACCAATTCTCTATCCACATCAACACCATACCCCCAATACTGTGTGCTTTAAGTTTGCACACTAATCTCCTGTGTGGGACCTTGTCAAAAGCCTTTTGAAAATCTAAATATACCACATCCACTGGCTCTCCCCTATCCACTCTACTAGTTACATCTTCAAAAAATTCTATGAGATTCGTCAGACATGATTTTCCTTTCACAAATCCATGCTGACTTTGTCCGATGATTTCACCTCTTTCCAAATGTGCTGTTATCACATCTTTGATAACCAGCTCTAGCATTTTCCACACCACTGATGTCAGACTAAGCGGTCTATAAATCCCCAGTTTCTCTCTCCCTCCTTTTTTAAAAAGTGGGGTTACATTAGCCACCCTCCAATCCTCAGGAACTAATCCAGAATCTAAGGAGTTTTGAAAAATTATCACTAATGCATCCACTATTTCTTGGGCTACTTCCTTAAACACTCTGGGATGCAGACCATCTGGCCCTGGGGATTTATCTGCCTTTAATCCCTTCAATTTACCTAACACCACTTCCCGACTAACATGTATTTCCCTCAGTTCCTCCATCTCACTAGACCCTCGGTCCCTTACTATTTCCAGAAGATTATTTATGTCCTCCTTAGTGAAGACAGAACCAAAGTAGTTATTCAATTGGTCTGCCATGTCTTTGTTCCCTATGATCAATTCACCTGTTTCTGACTGTAAAGGACCTACATTTGTCTTGACCAATCTTTTTCTTTTCACGTATCTATAAAAGCTCTAACAGTCAGTTTTTATGTTCCCTGCCAGCATTCTCTCATAATCTTTTTTCCCTTTCTTAACTAAGCCCTTTTGTCCTCCTCTGCTGGTCTCTGAATTTCTCCCAGTCCTCAGGTGTGCCGCTTTTTTTTTGCTAATTTATATGTTTCTTCTTTGGACTGCCTAATTTCCCTTGTCAGCCACGGGTGCACTACCTTCCCTGGTTTATTCTTTTGCCAAACTGGGATGAACAATTGTTGTAGTTTGTCCATGCAATCTTTAAATGCTTGCCATTGCATATCCACCGTCAACCCTTTAAGTATCATTTGCCAGTCTATCTTAGCTAATTCACGTCTCATACCTTCAAAGTTACCCTTCTTTAAGTTCAGAACCTTTGTTTCTGAATTAACTATGTCACTCTCCATCTTAATGAAGAATTCCACCATATTATGGTCACTCTTACCCAAGGGGCCTCGCACAACAAGATTGCTAACTAATCCTTCCTCATTGCTCAATACCCAATCTAGAATGGCCTGCTCTCTAGTTGGTTCCTTGACATGTTGGTTCAGAAAACCATTCCGCATACATTCCAAGAAATCCTCTTCCTCAGCACCCTTACCAATTTGGTTCACCCAATCTATATGTAGATTGAAGTCACCCATTATAACTACTGTTCCTTTATTGCACACATTTCTAATTTCCTGTTTAATGCCATCCCCAACCTCATTACTACTGTTAGGTGGCCTGTACACAACTCCCACCAGTGTTTTCTGCCCCTTAGTGTTATGCAGCTCTACCCATATCAATTCCACATACTTCAGGCTAATGTCCTTCCTTTCTATTGCGTTAATCTCCTCTCTAACCAGCAATGCTACCCCACCTCCTTTTCTTTCCTGTCTATCCCTACTGAATATTGAATATCCCTGGATGTTGAGCTCCCATCCTTGGTCACCCTGGAGCCATGTCTCTATGATCCCAACTGTATCATATTCATTAATAACTATCTGCACATTCAATTCATCCACCTTGTTACGAATGCTCCTCGCATTGACACACAAAGTCTTCAGGCTTGTTTTTACAACACTTTTAGCCCTTATACAATTATGTTGAAAAGTGGTCCTTTTTGCTTTTTGCCCTGGATTTCCCTGCCTGCCACTTTTACTTTTCACCTTACTACTTTTTGCTTCTACCCTCATTTTACACCCCTCTGTCTCTCTGCACTTGTTCCTATCCCCCTGCCACATTAGTTTAAAGCCTCCTGAACAGCAGTAGCAAACGTTCCCCCTAGGACATTGGTTCCAGTTCAGCCCAGGTGCAGACCGTCCTGTTTATACCGGTCCCACCTCCCCCAGAACTGGTTCCAATGCCCCAGAAATTTGAATCCCTCCCCCTTGCACCATTTTTCAAGCCACGTATTCATCTGAAATATCCTCCTATTTCTACTCTGACTAGCACGTGGCACTGGTAGTAATCCAGAGATTATTACCTTTGTGGTCCTACTTTTTAGTTTATCTCCTAACTCCCTAAATTCACCTTATGGACCTCATCCCGTTTTTTACCTATATCGTTGGTACCTATGTGCAGCACGACCACTGGCTGTTCACCCTCCCATTCCAGAATGTCCTGCAGCCGCTCAGAGACATCCTTGACTCTTGCACCAGGGAGGCAACATACCATCCTGGAGTCTCGTTTGCGGCCGTAGAAACGCCTATCTATTCCCCTTACAATCGAATCCCCTATCACTATAGCTCTCCCACTCCTTTTCCTTCCCTCCTGTGCCGCAGAGCCACCCACGGTGCAATGAACTCGGCTGCTGCTGCCTTCCCCTGATGAGACATCTCCCCCAACAGTATCCAAAACAGTATATCTGTTTAGGAGGGAGATTACCTCAGGGGACTCCTGCACTACCTGCCTACTGCTACGCTGTCTAGTGGCCACCCCTTCCCTTTCTGCCTGTGCAGCCTTTACCCGCCGTGTGGCCAACTCACTGAACGTGCTATTCACGACTTTCTCAGCATCGCGGATGCTCCAGTATGAATCCAATCGCAGCTCCAGATGCTCAATGCGGTCTGCCAGAAGCTGCAGTTGGACACACTTCCTGCACACATAGTCGTCAGGGACACTGGAAGTATCCCTGATTTCCCACATGCTGCAGGATGAACAAACCATGGGGCCAATCTCAGCTGCCATGACCTACCCAATACTTGCCTCAACTTTTGAAACTTTCTCCTTTGAAAGGAACTTACCCGGCCTTACCTCAGTTGGAGTGAAGCTCGTCCTCAGCCTCTTCTCGTCGAAGCCTCTCAAGTCAAAGCCTCAAATCTCCACTCCTTCACTGGCCGCTTTCCACAGGCCGCTCCGCTTGAGGTAACCCTCTATTTATTTGTTTGAGCTTTTCAAACTGCTTGGTCACCTGACCTCGATTGCCCAATCAGCTGCTTTCTGCTGAGTCTGAGCTATTCAAATCTTGATTGTCTAATCAACGGCTTTCTGCTGAGCTATTCAAATCTTGATTGACTTGATTGCACAGTCCAACTGCCAAAACTGCCAGAATCTCTCGAGTCAAAGCCTCAAATCTCCACTCCTTCACTGGCCCACTCACTCACTGGCCGCTTTCCAAAGTACACTTTAATACACTTTTGTTACAGTATTGAGAAACCATCATCTTCAAATAGTGAGAATAGATTTGAAATCAGTAACTTTTAATAATTAAGATTTCATGCAATTTGACACAATATTAATTTCTTCCTCTTATTATGTTTATCTTATTAGCAAGATTTCACTACGACAGTTTATGAAGTCTAAGCACATGCCATATTTGGTACATTTTCATCTGGAATAAAATTCATTTAGAAGTTGGAATGATTTTCCAGATTCTGTTACCTTCTTCAAGATTCATGTTTGCTTACCTGCACAATCCGAAGATGTAAAGTTGTATAGAAAAGGATAGAACTGTAGACAGCGGATTAACTTCAGATTGTTGTCACAATCAGGACATCTAGTTGTTCTGTCCAGTGCTGTTCTGAAAGCTTGAAGGGCGGCACTAACATTCCTCAAGGCAAGGTAGGCATTTCCCAAGCTTAAGAATGTAAGTGGCTGGAGGTAAGGCAGTATGCATGTGATGGGGGTGAAGGGGTGAGGGAAAAAAAATGCCGTAATATTATAGAAGCAAATACATATTTTGTTAGTAATTGCAATGGCAAAAGTTGAATTAAACATTCAACAGCCTGTGAAATACAGTTGCAAGAGAACGTTTGTGAACTCTTTGCAATTACCTGGTTTTCTGCACTACTCATCTTATACATAATAATGGACAAACACAATCTGCCTAAACTAATAACACACTAACAATTGTACTTTTTATGTATTATTGAACATATCGTTTAATCATTCACAGTCCAGGCTGGAAGAAGTATGTGAAATCTTATATTTAATAACTGGTAGAACTTCATTTAACAGCAATAACCTCCACCAAATATTTCCTGTAGCTGCTGATCAGATTTGCACAATTTTGATCTTGGAATTGTAGACCATTCCTCCGAACAAAACTGTTCCAGTTCATCAATATTTTTGGGATATCTTGCATGAACAGTCATGTTCAGGTCACGTCACAGCATTTCAATTGGGTTAAGGTCTGGACTCTGACTTGGCCATTCCAAAACACAAATTTTCTTCTTCTTAAACCATTCTGTTGATTTGCTGTTGTGTTTCAGATCATTGTCTTGTGGCATCATTCAACTTCTATTAAGCTTCAGGTTATAGACCACTATCCTGACAGTCTCCTATAAAAGGCCTTGATAGAATTTGGAATCCATTATTCTTTTAACGATTGCAAGCTGTCCACGCCCAGAGGCAGCAAAGCAGCCCCAAACCATGATGCTCCTTCCACCATATTTCACAGTTTGGTGTTGTGTTCAGTGCCTGTTTTTCCTCCAAATATCGCGGTGTACATTTCTGCCAAAAAGTTCAACTTCTGTCTCATCTGTCCGCAGAACATTGTCCCAGAAGTGTTGTGGAACATCCAGATGGTCTTGTGAAAACTTGAGATGTGCAGCAATGTTTTTTTTGGAGAGCAGTGGTTTCCTCCATGGTGTCCTTCCATAAACATCATTCTTGTTCAGTGCTTTTCTTATGGTGGACACATGAACAGAGACCTTAGCAAGTTCTAGAGATTTCTGCAGGTCTTCTGCCGTTACCCTTGGGTTCTTTCTCACCTCCTTCAGCATTGTACATTGTGCTCTTGGTGTGATCTTTGCAGGATGCCCATTCCTACGGAGAGTAGCAAGAGTATTGAATTTCCTCCACTTGTAGACAATTTCTCTTACTATGGACTGATAGTCTTTAGAAACACTTCTGTAGCATTTCCAGCTTCATGCATCTCTGCAATTCTTCTTCTAAGATCCTCTAAAACTTGTCTTGATCGAAGCATGGTGCACATGAACAGATCTTCCTTGAAGGGAGCAAGCTTTGTCATTAACCTGACTTTGTGTGTCTTTTATATGGGGCAAGGCACAACTACAACCCATATCTCAAATCTCATCTCATTGATTGGAACACCTGACTCCAAATAACTTCTATAAACCCCAGAGGTTCACATACTTTTTTGAACCTACACTGATAGTTCAAATGACACATTCAGTATTGAAGAGAATTAGGACAATTGTTTGTGCATTATTAGTCTGGGCAGATTGTGAATTAGATGACGATCAGGCCATATTACATGAGTAATCAATGCAGAAAATCAGGTAACTGCAAAGGATTCACAAACTTTTTCTTGCAACTGTATATTGCAAAAATTGCCTACATCATATGTGCAACCACCCAAAATAAAATCTGTGGGTAAGTGATAACTGTATATAATGTTTCCAAAACTTTTGGAGATTTCAATTTTAGGAATGCACTTTTGTTTATTTTAAAATAAATTGGTATTTCCTCCAGGAAATTTGGGTTAACAATTAAAAACAATTCATGTTTTGGAGTTTTATTCTTTTCATAATTAATGTACTGCAATGAAACTCTGAACATTAAAAGAACAAGTAATCTATTAAGCAACTGGTGAACATTACCATTAAGTCTCACTGCATCAATTGCACTGTTGTAAAAACAAAACCTTTTTCCTCCAAAATAAACTATGTTGACAGTTACACCAATTTTCAGAGATTAAATTCAAACTAGAAAAATGTAAATTATGAGAAACTTGTTTGTAATAGATAGAAAAAGTGATTGATAATGCACTATCATTAAAGTAGAATATAAACAGCCAACTAAAACAGCTTTTCTGTCCTTTTATAGTTGGTGCCAAGTAAATGATGAATAACAGACTAATTCATTTTTGTAGGATTCTTGTTCACAGGCACGTCCTAAATTTAAGATCATATGATTTGATTAGTAACACAAAATCATACATTCTAAAAGGATTTGATTTTGATATTTAATTTGTGCTGAGTCAATTGACTTTTACCAATGTTGAAATTTAGAAAACTATAATCTGGGTTAGGCAATGGTCGTGTGACTGCTTTGTTGTGCACCTGTACTCCCTCTGGCACGGCTGTCTGGAGGTAGTTAATTTTCCACCACAGTCCCAACGCATCTGTCCTTAGCCTCCTCCACTGCCAAGGCAAGGCTACACATAGACAGGATCCGGTAGCATAAATGTTGAATTCTCCTTCTTCTGAGGGTTCCCTCTATCCTTTTTCAATTTCCTTATCTACCCAGTTCTTCCTACACTCACCCCAGCCCACACTGCCTGTTTCTTTCCCCTCACCCACCCTCTCCGCCTACCCATGATCCATACTCGCCTCCTTTTATTTCTACCTGCCCTCTCCTCCTCCCTCACCTGATTCAATACTACACCTTCCTCTCCTATCAAACTTCATCATTTTCAGTGCTTTGTCACCTCCCAGCTTCCTTCACCTTTACAACTCTCCCCTCCTCCATCTGCCTATCTTCTCTCCTCATCTGGATTCTCCAATTGCTTGCTAGCTCTTGCTTCACCCTTTCCCTTCACCTCTTATTCTATTTTTTCAGTCGAGTTGAAGGGTCTTAACCTGAGAGATCAACTGTTCATTTCCCTCCACAGACACTGCCTGGCATACTGAATTTCAGCATCTGCAGTCTTGTGTCTTTAGTATGCAAGATTATTTCTTTCCTTCATCCACCTAAAATCACCACTCTTCTACAATGTCCTGTTTCTTTCTCAATACTGGAATTTCTTTGAAGGGGTGCCTGGGTGTCCTTTTCTCCACAGTCTCTTAGGCCTCACTAGCCTATAACAAACCTGCTGAACCATAATAACAGGCTAAAAGATACATATACCTGAAGAATGTAGAACTGTCTAAAGGTGTACACTGAGAGATTACTTACTTCTGCAAGGTCTAAGCTACTATTTTACATCTTTGCATCAGGTATTTCAGGAGTGAATTAAAACTTATGCTAATACCCACATGTTCAACAAGGTCAACCAGTGGACACTTAATACCATTTTTAAGTATGAAGCAGTTTTCTAAAATATTTACTATGATATTACTTCATATATATTGTGCAAAGCTAACATTCATTGCTATAAAAGACAATACAATTTAGACTCTGAACTGCAAGATTAACACAAATAATTAATTTCACATCTAGCTTACCTCTGTGCTGTTAATAGTAAGTGCTTTTTGCAAAAGAGTGACAGCATCTTGATGCAGCTGAATATGAATTAGTAGATTAGCCAAATTGACCAGTGGAATGTCCATATAATCTTCTGGAACCACATTCAGTGCTCTTTTCAAACAAGCAAGGGCAGAGGTTGTATTCCCAACTGCTCTCCAATAAAGACCTGCTTCATTCAACAGTAACCACATTGGAGCAATTTGCTGGAAATTTTAAAAAAATTGTTTACAAATAAAATAGAGAATTTGGCCATCAAAATCAACACTCACATCAATCAAGAAAATTATAAAGTTGCATTTTAACAAATACAAAAATTCAAATACTTCTATCCAGTCCAGCCATATTATGATCCGATATACTGCAGTCATTACTGGTAGACATAATGAAAGTAATATGTTCTCTCTTGTGAAAGTATGAGTGTATAGTGAAGCCTGGCATTAACAAGACAATTAAAAAATAGTAAAGCACAACTCTCATAATTGCTGCATGATTGCAAAATACACAAATTAACTTTGTTCTATCATTTGCTGGTTAATTTTCGAAAGGGGAGGGATTATTGAACTAGCTTAGAAATAGCTATTCACATAAGATTCACATCTTATAACAAAGTTATCATTAACAGGATACATTTTTATGGAGATGTGAGAAGAGGGATGTAAATATATCAACCCAACAAAAAGTTATACAACTTGAAATTAAAATATATGGGACCCCCAGAATTCCTTACAAAAGAAAGGAATTCATGTGAAGCCACTCTAAATCAGAGTTTAGGCCCCATGTGGAGAATGATCAGCTCTGAACGGTTTTGAGAGAGTACGCAAAGGTAGTTTGCCAGTGGCACGAGAATCTGAAACCAATCTGAAGACACTGATCTAAGATGACTGACAGAAATGTCAAAGGACAGCTCTTAACTAAAATTAAAAGGATAGTGGAAGGAGATTCCAAAAGAAAACTGAGTAACTATACACATTTCTCTACAACTAGAAAGGATGGCAGAGTGTAGCAACTGATAGAATTGCTGCCTCACAGCTCCAAGGGTCCAGGTTCAATCCTGACCTTGAATGCTGTCTGTGTGTAGTTCACATGCTAGGAATACCTGTACAAGGTTCACTTTCTTCCCACAACCAAAGGACACATGCATGATTGGTTAATTGTCCACTTATATTTTGTGTGCAAATTTATTTTTAAGAAGTACAAATTCATTTAAACTTTTCAGCAAATTTGTAGACATTAAAGTGCTTTTTCAACAATTGCACCAGGGAAATAATATAAGTTGCAATTGCTTTGTCTCCCATGTAGGTTTTTTTTTAAAAAAAGGTTTCTTGAACATATTCCTTAAACCATCCTTAGTATTTTTATGTTCTTTTTTTTAAACTACATCTAAAGTGAAACATCAATTTTTACAAACAAAAAGACCTTTTTATGGAATTAAACAGAGCCGTGTAAAATTCTGTTTGACTAATAATTTGCATTGTAAACAAATGATCATATTCTATATAATTCTACCAAAAATGTTAAGCCAAAAAGAGAAAAATACTAAAGAATGGACTTTTTCTCAGCTCTAAACCAACATAACAACTATTTGCTCACCTCTTCAATAGCTTGCGAAATCACTTTTCCAATTTCATCCTCAATAATATTTAAATGAGAGAACAGAGCCTATTCAAGTAAAAGCAAATACACGGTTACAATTATAACTGCAAAAAGTGTGTCCTATAGAAATACATTAAACACCATTTGCACATTGAATATGTTGTAGTTTAAACTGTGGCATTGTCATTCAGCACAGTGCAACATATCTCAATCAATTTGAAATATCTATGATAAATATATAAAATATTTGACAGATGAAATTTTATAAAGGTGAACTATTTAGTACCAAATTAATAAACTGGAAATATGAAATATTTTACAGTCGGTGACTGTTTTGTTCATCGCTGCATGTTAAGTAGATACTATTAATTCACCAGAAACTAATTTTAAGATGAAGAGGAACTATACAAATTTGGTCTGTACTGCCTGTCTGGAACCACAACATGTCTGAGAAACATCAGCAAAACATGATAATAGGTGACAATGGTATAAAACAGAAATGGAAGAGAACCCTTAAAGCAGGTTATAATAAAATTATTAGCTTTATCAATTTTTCTTATTCCTAATTCATATTCAGTGGTTCACTACCATCTCACAAATTCAAACTCAATGACTTCAGTTTCATATTGTTCAATCAGATTGGAACTTGCAACCATTAGGTTTTTGTCCAACAGCTACCTTAGCTTGCACAAAAGTGACTCAATTGAGAATTAATTCTTTTTTTTAAAAAAAATTGAAGAATAGCATAACATGCTATTTCAATATAACTGCATGCCTTAGCATTGATAACTTTTCCGTGGTGGTAGTTTAGAACATAAAGTAACTGAAAAAGACTTTTCCACTTATGTTTGGAACAAAAATATTATGTCAAAAAACAGAAAATGCAAGAAGCACTCAACAGGGTGAGACAGCATCAGTGGTAAGAGAGATCTGTGTTTCAGGCCAAGGAGCTTTCAGTCAAAACATTAATTCTGTTTTAATTTTTACAGACATGATCTCCTAGGGCTTTTTAACATT
The DNA here is from genome assembly GCF_048418815.1 of Hemitrygon akajei. NCBI lineage: Eukaryota > Metazoa > Chordata > Chondrichthyes > Myliobatiformes > Dasyatidae > Hemitrygon > Hemitrygon akajei. The sequence continues at coordinate 161,294,945 of NC_133129.1, read as the reverse complement.
TTCTGGTTTTATTTCAGACTTATATTCACAATGTGGTGCTTAGTTGAGATTACCTGCTTAGCATAGTAGTCTGGTTCTCCAGATTTCAAATCTGACCTGTTTTCCAATTCTTTCACTATCTGATAGAGTTTTTCATCATTGTGGCTATCTACAATTGAAGAACAGTCTGGAGGGTGATCAGTCACATCCCTCTCCTGGTCATTTGAAGCTATCAAAAGTGATTGGACACTGGAAGAAAATAAAATTAATCTCAACATTACTGGCTGGCAAGTTTAATGGAACAGATTAAATTTATTAGAAAAAACACCTAATTTATTTCAAGTAACTTAGACATCAATGATATAATATTAACATGCAAAAAAAGAATCAGTTTGTATAAGGAATATAATCACCCAAACTTTTAAAATATTATTCTACATGACACAAGGTAGCTAACTGCCAGCACTATTTGGGGCATCTGGAAGATATCGCTGAGATTTTAGACCTTTGAAAATTTTCTAAAGAAAGCATAAAAAAGATGTGTATTAATCACACATTTTAGAATTAATTGACAACTACTCAAATATTTATTACCTTATAGCATACAGTATTCAAAAACATTTACTGATATAAAATTATGTTTATAAGCCATCTAGAAAATAAACCTGCAATACTTTGTATTATACTGTTCCTGAGCTGCTATTCTTTAGGAACTTTTGATAACTTGCAACCCCATTATTTTGCAAAATACCATTTTCAAAGCAACAGCATCACAATAGTTACCTAAGACCTTTATATTCCGGAGGTAGAAAGTATGTTGGTAGATCAGCTGCAGTGGGAAGAGCAGGATAAGTTTGCATACAATCTGATCTTTTAGGCCATAGTACATCCTGTGTCAACATAAACAACATACAAATACTGCATTATTTAACATGGCATTTGATTTGCAATTTCATCTGGATTTGTTGTTATATTTTCTGTTGAATTTGTATTCAGAAGAAAAATACCTCAACTCAAAACATTATTTTCTATAAACCCAAAGTATACTGCAGATGCTGTGGTCAAATCAAGACTTACAAACAAGCTGGATGAACTGAGCAGGTCGGGCAGCATCCGTTGAAAGAAGCAGTCAACGGATGCTGCCCGACATGCTGAGTTCATCCAGCTTTTTTGTACCTCTTGATTATTTTCTATAATTTCTGTACAAAGTGAAAGCCTACTTCACCTTCAAGAGCAAGTTATTTTTCGCCCCTCTCCCCATTTCACAGAATACGAGTACATATACAACCTGATTAAGCTTGACTATTTTGTAATAGGCTGAATTAAGATACATCAGGGCAAGCTGGGGAGACTCTTTTCAACTGCCTCGATGAATACAAAAAAAAATAGAAAAAACAAATCTGCTGCACAACAGACATACCAGAAATACTGAAAATGTCCTATTTTTCTGCACAGCAGTGTGCTTGAAAGCAGTTCTCTGCCTTGGAGTTCATAAAAAAAGACCATGATGAGTCATTTATGCTGATTATACTAAAGCAGAGAACTATATATCAAAAGGAAAACAGACTCACTGCTGTTGTATGCCAACCCTCATGAGGTTGGAGCCAAAGCAATTCCTTTCAAGCATTTTTTTTTTAAATACAGAAACTAATTTCATCTGTAGCTTGGATAATAAACAGTAAAATCTACAACAGATTAGAGAAAGTAATTCAGATTACAGTATTAGTAAAAGAATTTATTTGAATTAAATCAAAAACATAAAATGTATTACAAATTAGTAGTAAGTGTTTTGGTTAGGAGTATTATTTTTCAAATCAAGTACACATCAACATAAGTACTTGACATAGGGAGAGAGTAAAGATGACCACTTCTATGGTCCCATGTTTCCCCCACATCCACTTACACTATAATTTGTAAGATCCTTTCCCCATATGTTTAGCACAGATCGACTTGCTGGTAGTGATGGATACTGTTGATTCAGGCTGCTCCATGTCATATTTGTAGCAAATCTCATTTCAACAGGCATCATACTGGAGGTAGAACTATCATCACCAAACTAAAAAGAGGAAATATGTGCTGTTTTACTATTTGTACTAAAACAAGAATATTGAAGTAATGCAATATTCCAAAATTTGAAAAAATTTAATCGCTAAATGGTCCAGAATGAAAACAAGATGGGGAAATCTATTGGAATGAGTTATTAAACTGAGTCTTGATTAGGGATTATTGCATACTATGAGTAATGCAAAAGGAAGAGAAATTAATTTACAAATCACTGAAAAAGAGACTAAATCTTTACGTGAATATTGCGGTTACCATTAAGTTTTAGTCACTATGTATGATTCAAAGAAACAAAACTTGACCATGAGTGTTATTAATACTTTCCATACTTGCAAACCCCCAAACCGTTAATGATATCTATAAACTTGAGTTTTAAATGTCTACTTTCAAAATTTTTAAATGAATTACATCAGCTTAATACACTATCTAGCAGTCTTTACATTTTAGATAAGCAATTACTGACTCAGTTACATATTGCCAAAATCCAATCGCCAAGCATCCAACATTAACACTATTTAAGAAGAATTTTGATCTATGTAGTCTAGTCTATTTGTTCGTTGAAGCTGTTAAAGTGCAATTAAAACATTCTGTGGGTCAATTTTAGGACAATTCATAATGGATCAAATCTCAAGAGTGACAAATTACAGCGCACAGTTATACTAAAACAACAAAAACAACTAATTAAGTATTGAGAGCATGTTTGAGCAGGAAATAGCTTAAGTTACTTTATAACAGAATTTTGAAATAAACTTAAACACCAGACCATGTAATGACCAAAGGTTTGGCAAAACCCATAGGATTGAAGTGTCATTTTAATGGTAGAAGTAGACTTGGAGGTCCGGAGTAACAGAAGTCCAGAATAATAAAAAGAATGAGTACCTCAGCATCAGATGAGCTGGAGCTGAGGCACCTTGAAGTCAAGCAGTGTAACAAAGATGAAAAAAGAAATAGTGTTCCTCTGGGGTCATGTTGGGATCAATACACTAAGGTGCAAAAATGTGGTTGAATTTCAGACAATTATCAGATACAGGCACTGAAACAGCTGCTAGGATACAAATTTTCTGGTGAAACCAAAGACCATGGCTTCTGTGGTCTCAATGTTTGCTTGTAGAAAGTTACTTCTTGTTCTAGATGCCAGAAAAACAATTTGACTACTTAGGGATAGTGAAATTTTTGAGAAATGATGGTTAATACACATGTCAAAAAATGTTGTTTTCAGGTGTCTCTGTATGGATAACACACATACAGATAAGGGATGAGGAACAAGGTTAGAACAAAGAAACAAAAATGAGAACAAAGAAATACGAGTAACAGTAAAGGAATGAAGAGAGAGGAGTGAATGATCCTCTGGCTAAAAGATGAAAAAAAAATTAAAGACAGGCAAATAAATTTCCATGCAGTTAAAAATCAGTGCAAGGGGGAATATTTTGGCAAAAGCAGTGTTCTGGTTTAGTTGGATAAGACCTTTTACATCACATGGGATACAATTAATTACTTTGTTAAGAGCCATCTTATTAGAGAAACAGAAACCTAACTGATGGGATTCAAATGAAGAGCTTCTGTGACAAAGGGCAGAAATATTGAAGGCTACAACAGACTGGTTACGAGGAAGTAGTTCGTGAGAGCTGAAAGATTAAGGGTTGCTTCCTTCAAGGGGAGGACAAAACTGAAAGCTAATCTGAATAAAGGAAAATGGCAGAATCAGAATCAGGTTTATTATCACTGGCATGTGTCGTGAAATTTGTTAACTTAGCAGCAGCACAACAATGCAATATATAATAGAGAAGAAGAAAAAATATAATAAGAAGTAAATAATAGTAAATGTATATGGAATAGATTAAAATTATGCAAAAACAGAAATAATGTATTAAAAAAATAAGGTAGTGTTCACAGGCTCAATGTCCACTTAGGAATCAGATGGCAAAGGGGAAGAAGCTGTTGCTGAATTGCTGAGTGTGTGCCTTCAGGCTTCTGTACCTCCTATCTGATGGTAACAGTGAGAAAAGGGCATACCATGGGTGCTGGGGGTCCTTAATAACGGATGTTGCCTTTCTGAGACACCGCTCCTTGAAGATGTCCTGAGTACTTTGTAGGCTAGAACCCAAATGTGTTTAGCAGAATGACGTTTTACAGGGAGTGCAAAGTTTAAACTACAGAAGTTGCTGCCCGTTGTTGAAATAAAGAAATGTCTGGGGTGTGGAGAGTTGTGCAGTTAAAACAATAGGAGAGACAGAGGCAGCAGCTTCCATAACATTCAACAGTTGATGAAAAAATCCTCATGATCCAGGCAGTATGTTAAAAAATTAAGCTGGTGCTCCCCATTTCCCAGCAACTGCTCACACACACCATGCCAGCCAAGGTGCATATGTGAGCTCCACCTCAGTGTTGAGTGGCTGCACTACTCACCTGGTCGGTGTATTACCTGTCTCACCACCAAACCATGGTACCATTCGTCATAGCAGGAGGAGGTAAGAGTTTGCCAAGTTCCCAGTATAACACCACCATCAATAACACATCACTATATAAAATATAGTGACCCTTTTAGCAGCAATTTCATGAAAGTTCTTGTACCTGGGAACACATCTCAAGGAATAAGCAAGGTACTCTTGTAAATTAGGTCAACTATGTATTCCTTAAATTGCTCATATTTTTCATTTTATACCTGTACATGCTCAACGGTGTCAAATAGGTCTCCTCGTGTGTAGCGCACAGGACGATCCCATTGACAGTATAAAATTTGTTGTTTGTTAATCCATCGACAAATCTGATGGTTACCTAGAAAATTAAAACATAAAATTGGACGTAATTTCAACCACTGAATACCTTTGTTTATCTTATGTTGTTAGTGTTTCATAGATTCTACTTTGCACATTTTACAATCTATACTGCTCAAATCTTATTTGGAAATTAGGCAACTAACCTTGAGGACAGTAAGGAAATGGTCGGGGGAGGCTTATGAGGCACTCCAGGGTTGTTTTGAGGTGACAGACTGGTAGGCACTCTGTGAGCCACATGGAGAGGACACTGATGGGCTCACAGAGTGCATCACTGGTTACATCAGCTTCTGTGTGGACTGCAGTATTCCAGGAAGAACTGTCCTTTGTTAATCAAATAACAAGCCATGGGTAACAAAGGACATTAAAGACATCCTGAATGCTAAAAAGAGGGCGTTTAGAGATGGAAATAGGGAGGAGCTGAGGATAATACAGAGGGACCTGAAAGCCAAGATCAGGGAGGCTAAAAACAGGTATAGGAGGAAGCTTGAGTGGAAACTCCAGCAGAACAACATGAGAGAGGTCTGGAGTGGGATGAAAACCATAACTGGGTTCTGGCAAACCAGCAACAGAGGAGCTGAAGGCAGTGTGGACAGGGCCAACGAACTTAACCGATTTGACACTGTGGCCACTGCCCATCCCCCACGATTCATCTGTTGTCGGCCACCCAACCAACACATACTCCACTCTCCCCTCCTACCCCTCCTCACAGCCCCCCACCCTGATCTCATGACTACACCCCTCCCCCACCTGAAACCACCACGGTGGGCTTCACAGCTGAACAGGTGAGAAGACAGCAGAAACGTCTCCATCCAAGCAAGGCTGCAGGCCCGGATGGTGTCAGCCACAGGGTGCTCAAAGCCTGTGACCCCCCAGCTATGTGGAGTACTTCACCATGTTTTCAACCTGAGCCTGAGTCTCCAGAGGGTTCCTGTGCTGCGGAAGACGTCCTGCCTCGTTCCTGTACCGAAGAAGCTGCGCCCCAGTGGCTCCAATGACTACAGACCGGTGGCATTGACCTTCCACATCATGAAGACCCTGGAGAGACTTGTTCTAGAGCAGCTCCGGCCTATGGTTTGGCCACACTTAGACCCCCTCCAGTTCGCCTACCAGCCTCGACTAGGTGCTGGCGAGCACTGTGAGGGTCATGTTTTTTCACTTCTCCAGTGCGTTCAACACCATCTGCCCTGCTCTGCTGGGTGAGAAGCTGACAGTGATGCAGGTGGATGCTTCCATGGTGTCATGGATTATTGATTACCTGACTGGCAGACCACAGTACGTGCGCTTGCAACACTGTGTGTCAGACAGAGTGGTCAGAGCACTGGGGCTCCACGGGGGACTGTCCTGTTTCCCTTTCTCTTCACCATCTACACCTCGGACTTCAACTACTGCACAGAGTCTTGCCATCTTCAGAAGTTTTCTGATGACTCTGCCATAGTTGGATGCATCAGCAAGGGAGATGAGGCTGAGTACAGGGCTACGGTGGGAAACTGTCACATGGTGTGAGCAGAATCATCTGCAGCTTAATGTGAAAAAGACTAAGGAGCTGGTGGTGGACCTGAGGAGGGCTAAGGCACCAGTGACCCGTTTCCATCCAAGGGGTCAGTGTGGACATGGTGGAGGATTACAAATACCTGGGGATATGAATTGACAATAAACTGGACTGGTCAAAGAACACTGAGGCTGTCTACAAGAAGGGGCAGAGCCGTCTCTATTTCCTGAGGAGACTGAGGTCCTTTAACATCTGCCGGACGATGCTGAGGATGTTCTACGAGTCTGTGGTGGCCAGTGCTATCATGTTTGCTGTTGTGTGCTGGGGCAGCAGGCTGAGGGTAGCAGACACCAACAGAATCAACAAACTCATTCGTAAGGCCAGTGATGTTGTGGGGTGGAACTGGACTCTCTGACGATGGTGCCTGAAAAGAGGATACTGTCCAAGTTGTATGCCATCTTGGACAATGACTCCCATCCACTCCATAATGTACAGGTTAGGCACAGGAGTACATTCAGCCAGAGACTCATTCCACCGAGATGTAACACTGAGCGTCATAGGAAGTCATTCCTGCCTGTGGCCATCAAACTTTACAACTCCTCCCTCGAAGTGTCAGACACCCTGAGCCAATAGGCTGGTCCTGAACTAATTTCCACTTGGCATTATTTACTTATTATTATTATTTAATTATTTATGGTTTTATATTGCTATATTTCTACACTATCCTTGGTTGGTGCGACTGTAACAAAACCCAATTTCCCTTGGGATGAATAAAGTATGTCTGTCTGTCAATAATTCATTACCTATAATGACAAAGCAATATGATAAATAGATGAATTTGAATCTATTCAACAAAGATTTAATTTTTTTTTGCTGTAGTACATTATTAACCTCTAAAGTTAATGTACAAATGATATTATACTTTGAAGTTATTCCAAAAATCAATTCAAGAATTCAAAGTGCTTCTAGATGTTCCTTCGTATAAACTTGGCCCCTCAATTAAGTCTGAAATATTTCCCTCTATAAGAGCAACCTAACTATAGGGAGCTGATAATTATGAAAGTTGTTCTACAGCATGTACCTGAAGGAATTAACAAGGTAGCCTGAAAGCAAGTTTAAAAAAAAATGCATGTTCAGACAGTGTTGAGAAACTTCCAGAAACTCAAGGCAGCAGGTGCAAAGGGAACACCACCAGCTACACCTCCCTTTCAAGTATACATCATGCAGATTTGAAATATACTGCTATCCCATCATCTCTGCTGACTGAAATGCTCGAACTCCCTTCAAACCAGCAGTGTGAAAACACCCTGCCGGAAGACTGTTGAGCTTTATGATGGTGCTCACCACCACCCTTTCAAGGCAATAATGGCTAGTCTAGTCAATCTTGACCACATTCCAGGAAAGGAATTAAAAATATTGCTCAGAAAACCATTTGCCCATATAGATTTGTTGATTGCTGGTGTCTGATAGCATGCAATTCACAAAAATGTTGCACTGTGCAAAAAATGATTGATTTTACCTAGCTGAGTCTCTTTAGCCATTTGTGTTTCATGGATTATGTTTCTCAGCAGCTGCTCATCTTGCATGACTTTGTGCTTCTCCAACAACTCCTGTTGTCTCAAATAATTATCATGCTGCCTCTGGTATTCCTTCAGTTCATTTAACGTCCGCTGCAATGATCTAAATATATGAAACAATGTAATAGATCTAATATGCAAAGGCAAATAATAGTATAAGTGCAGTAAAGGTGTGACTTTAACAAAAGTGTGAATTTACTTTAACTTTTGAAATTACAACTTTTTACATGATTATTTCCACGGGACTGCAAATAATGCTTTTGCCCTACAATTTTCATAGAAAAAATAACACTATTGTCAGAAAGGAACAGAAGTTTATCAATTGGAATTAGCTACATGCACTATAGAAGACAAAATATGAATTTCCATTGGATTCCTCTTCAAAAACAACAATAGTGATTGCAGTAGGAACATTTCAAAGAGTTAAAAAACTGCAACAGTGGCCTTTAAAGAAAACTGGACTAATACTTTGAGAGTAATAGAGCCAATGGTCTAGGAAAAGAGAGGCAAATGGATCTAGAGAAGTTTGGAATGAACAGAAATGCTCATCAGAAGAATGCTTGTTATACTCTATAGTGAGAACAATTTAAATGTGTACTTTTCCTCCATACCATACCTGTGTTGTGCCTCCAATTTTTGCTCCAGCTTCTGCTGACACAAGACAGCATGCTTCCTTTTCAGTGCATGTTCAAAGCCAGGCCGTATAAGCAATGCCTGATCATAACATAATACCGAATGGTTATACTCTCCCAACATCTAAAAGAGAAGAATACAAATTTCAGATTTCATTCAAAGCAAAACAGTTTCAATATTTAAAACAATCTCAAACACTTAGAGTAGTGTACAGTTTTGGTTACCCTTTTATATAAAAGAGATGGTTAAAGTGAAAAGAGTGAAGAACAGATTAAGAGGATATTGCCAGGACTAAGAGGGCCTGAGTTATAGGGGGAGGTGGCCAGGCGAAGTCTTTATTCCTTAGAACGTAGGAGAATAAATTTCTAAAATTTGGAGAGGAACAGATAAATTGGATGCTAACAGTCTTACCCTCAGAGTAAGAGTCAAAAACTAGAGGGGCACAGATTCAGAGTAAGATGAAATTATTTAGTAAGGGCATAAGGGGCAACTTTTTCATGGAGGGTAGTGAATATATGGAATGAGCTTCCAAAAGAAGTGGGGCTCGCAGGGCTGTGGTCTTACCACAGGAAATTGGGACTAGCTGGGTGGACAACTTGACCAGCAAGGACTGGTTGTGCTAAAGGGCTTATATCCATGTTCTATGACCTTCTGAAACACCATACACTACTTGTATCCCATGGCTACAGTGCATATCATTTATGAGATATACTCTAATTCTGTGGAGTTGGTACAAATGGATCTCCCCACATCACCCCCCATGACCACACCAAGTTATATACAATCCCCACAAAAAATACATCACTGTCCTTCATGTACTGGAATTCTCTAAGAGTACATCCATCAGTAGGATTATAATAATTCATTTTAGCAGCTCACCACCACTTAATCAAGAGAATTAAGAAATGGGCTATCAATGCTGACCTTGTCAACAATACCCATATCACCTAATCATATAAAAAGATCCAGAACATCTGGCTATAGTATATCATATTTCTCTGGATAGTTCTTGATATTAAAGACAAGTGATATTGTTTTAAATTTTTTTTTTAAATCACAATTTATTTAGAATTCTCTCTCTCCGTGATTTCTAGATTTGCATTGTCTGCACGTTCTTCTTCTTGTCGATTAGTTAACTGAATAATCATTAAGCAGTTACAATGTTGACATGACCGTGGTTATATAAATGGCATCCACATCAGAAACTTATTTTGTCCTTGGATATTTTCCATCTATTGCATAAGCTTCTTTTTAAAATTCATTTTTGGGATATGAATGCAATGTCATTCTATCCCTAATGGCATTGAATTGGTGACAGTGAGCTGTTATAGATATTAATTACTTTAGTTATGTGGCTTTTTCAATGCCCTGCAACGGTAATGTCACTGAATGTCAAGGACAGGTGGTAGGCTCTCATTCAAGACAAACAGCTGACAATTGTATAGCTTGAATATTACCACTAACAGTTGTTGGCAGAATGTTATGGGAAAACAGAAAATTATGTAAAAACTCAGATCAAATAGCATCCACAGAAAAAGAAACAGTTAGAAACTCAGTTCTGGGACCTTCCATTAAAATTGAGGGAGAAAGCCTTGATAGCAGAGAAGGAATTCGTGGGAGTATCTATCACCCCTCTCACTTTCTGTGCTACCTGGACCAAAGTATTTTCTCTATTTTTCAGTTCTGATGAAGGGTCTGGACCTGAAATGTTAACTTGCATTTTTTGGTATCCGCGGGAGCGGGGGGGTTCATTTTCTCAACCCCTGTTATCCCCCTCACAACCTCTCTCTCCCCCCCCCATAAGTATGAAATCCTCTAACAATTGAATAATACAAATATTTTTCAGAGCCACACAACTGGAGGTAATATGTACTATTACTTCCTCATATACTCCTCCTTATCCAAATTACTTTTCCAGATGTCCCAAATTATTTCTGCTGCTATAAAAAAAATACTAAAGTTCTTTCCATAACTATACGAACATAAAAAAAAATTCTACTTCAAATGACATAGTACACAAAGAGGGAATAACTTCACTCAACTCAGCACTGAACTGTTCCCAAAACCTATGGACTGACTTTCATGTACTCTTCATCTCATGTTCTTGATATTTATTGTTTTTTTTCATATTTGCAGTTTATTGCCTTTAGCACATTGGTTGTTTGTTCATCTTGTTGTGTGCAGTTTACATTGTGTTTCTTTGTATTTACTGTGAATGCCTGCAAGAAAATGAATCTCAGGGCTGTATATGATGGCATATACTTTGATATGCATGTACTTAGATAATAGATTTATTTTGAACTTTGAAAGCTGTTTTGTGGTAACACAACAAATAATGATTTGAGTTGTGCATAATTAACCAGAATTACGACATGAACACTTCAAAATAAACCTAAAGATACAAATATTTCCAATGAAAATAAAAAAGATCAATATGACAGCAGTAAGATTTATCATGTCTAGGCTTTCATAATATTACACAATATATCAAAGAAAAGTGCTACAAAGAACTATCTGAAATAACTGGAAGTCAAATTACTAAAGATATTCAGCATACTTACAGCATAAATGTTTCCCAGAGTGTAATGACTTGTAAGAAAGTCAGTAGATACATCAAGTGCTGCATGAACCAATATGGCTGCATCTGCTGAGAAATGGGCCCGGTGTAAAACATTGGCTAGATTCATTAATGCTATGTCTTTATGTTGCCTGTTAAAGAAAATATACATGAGCAATTAACTTACTTTAGGTGACACACAACATCAATAAGTGAAATTCATTGTTTTGTACTCCAGTCAACAATTTTTGTCAAACAGTGCTTTACAGAATCTATATTATATAATGCAGCCTTTGCTTGCAATACATCAAGGGAAAATTTCTTCAATATAAAGTCATGGATTATTTTGTAAACTTGCATCAGATGCAAACAATTTATTTTTGACTGCTTCAGTTACACACATTGAGCTGTCTTCAGAAGAGTACAGTTTTGTAAATCCACAGTGATTAAGATTTTAGGATTACAATTGTAGAAATGTGATTAGCTCTAAGCACCAATATGCTGAAACCAAAATAGATATGACATGTTCATGTATGTATATAAATCTAATACCAGACCCTCTAGAAAACGGAAAGTAAAAGAGCATTGGATAGTTCCTTATGTAGTTAATTATGTTATGCCTTCTATTGCTTTCTGTTAGTTGGTGGGGTGGGCAATGGAAAACACTAAGTGGCACAAGTCTGATCATTTGTCATGTCTAACTATCTTCTTAAAGTCCTGCTTGATGTATCCTAGCATCTCACTCCTGATAAAGGCAAGTTCAATATTCTTGAACTGAGGAACATAGTGCATCTCACTCCTGCCAGAGATAAAACAAATTCTACTAAAATAAAACTCATATTCCAGAGCCTGGTTACACAATCAAACTGATACAAAACTGATGCTATCTCTGCTATATAAGAATATCAAATACAAAATATTGTAGAATATTGACAGATTTCTCTTTTACTCAGCCTACTATGGCTATAAATAAAAGACTGACGACATTTTATTGACATTCTTCAGTACAGGGGTGTAAAGGAGAACAAAATGATTGTTACTCCGGATCTGATGCAGCATTAAAAACACCATAATAAGCATCAAGAACACAGTAAAAAAAAACAATAATCATAAAAGGAACACTATAAAACACAATGTACAAATAATTTATCTACATAGTCTGATTGCACAGTATGCACATAAAGTGATGCCAGGTAATATGTATGTAGTGGCGATTGGGTTGTTAATGCGCGGAGAAACTGACCAGCCTTACTGCTTGTGGAATGCATTTGATTTTGAGTCTGGTGTGGATGTGACGTAGCTTCCTTACTCATAGGAATGGGTCAAACAGCACAGCAACAGTGTGGATGGGATCCTGCATGATATTACTGGTTGTTTCCCTGCACCTTTCTTAATACATGTGCTTGATGGCAGGTAGGTGGGTGACAGTGATGCACTGGGCAGTTTTAACTACCCATTGTAGAGCCTGGATGTCTGCAGCAGTGCAGTTTTCATACCATGCGGTAATAGAGCATGTTATGATGCACTCAAATGTGCATCTGTACTAGGTTGTGAGTTTTGATGAGCACAGAACAACTCTCTTCAGCCACCTCAGAAAGTAGAGGTGTTAGTGAGCTTTCTTGACTGTGGAGGTTGTGTTCTGACACCATCAGAGTTTGTGCAACACGTACCCTTCCAGGAGTTTGAAAATGCTCATTGTTTCCACAGCTGTGCCGCCGACGTGAAGAGGGGCAAGAGTGGTGCAAGTTTTTCCTGAAGTCAATAACCATCTCCTTTGAGGAAGAGGTATTTGCCTGGTACCAGGGCTCAAACTCTTCCAGCTCCTCTCTGTAGGCCATCCCATTGTTGTTGGTGATGAGCCCCACCACTGTCAAATTTGCTGATGACACAACAATGTGACTATTCGTGTGCTTGGCCTTGTGTGAGCAGGGTGTACAACAATGGGCTCAGCACACTGCACTGGGGGGGGGGGGCACATGTGTTGAGGATAATGAGGAGGGAGGAATGGTTGTGCATCCTGACTATCTGAGGTCTGTTGGTTAGGAAGTCCAACAGCCAGTTGCACAGTGGTGTATTTACACCAAGGAACAGGAGTTTGTTCACCAAAGTCTGTGGGACAATAGTGATGAATGCCAAACTGAAATTGAGGAACAGAAATTGTTTGCTAGGTGCATGACAGATGCTATGGCATCTGATGTACAGCAGTTCTATTGGTAAGCATATTGGTGAGTGTCCAGTGTGGTAGGGATGAAATTTTTGATGATAAAGAACTGCTCTGCATGTAGGGTAAACAAGAACATAAAGTAAGAGAGGGAGCAGGCCACCTAGTTTCTCAAGCCTATCTTGTCTCTGAATACATTCATTGGTGAAATATCTACAGCCACAGTTCCTTTGTGTACCAGTTCCACACATCCTTCAGTTCCCTGACTGCTCAAACATTTAATTACCTCCTTGTTATATCCTTGTAGTGGTCGAGATTTCCCAAGGCCTTGAGAGAGAAGACTGCAGAGCTACACTACTCTCTGTGAGAAGAATTTCCTCTGCATCTCAGTTTTAAATGTCACATTAGTGGAAACATCTCCACATTTACCTGGTTTAGCCCCCTCAGCATTGCACTTTTACTTATTTAGCAATACAGAGCGGAGAAGGCCCTTCCATCCCTTTGAGCCACGCTATCTCAGTAACCCCTGATGAACCTGATTAACCCCAACCTAATCACAGGTTAATTGGTCATTATAAATTATCCCATCTAGTACATCTTTGGACTGTGGGAGAAATTGGGGGACCTGGAGAAAACCCATGGGGAGAACGTACAGAGACTTCTTATAGAACTACACTGGAATTGAACCCTGGAACGCCCCGAGCAGTAATATTGCTACGATATTTCAATAAAATCACTCAACATTTTTCTGAACTCCAAGGAGTTCATTTCTAACCATTCCTGATTGCGCAAGCCTTTCATTCTAAGAATTAACCAGACAAATCACTTTTGGACTATTCACCAAAACTGAACACCGTATACTAGATGTACCTGTGCAATTGTATCAGTAATTGTTTATTTCTAAACTGCAACCTTCTTGCAATAAAAGCTAGTATGCCATTTGCCTTCTAACTACTTGCTGCACTTGCATGTTAAATTTCATGTCATAGACATGGGCCACATGGGTCACTCATTTGCAATCTCTCTTCATTTACAGCATACCACTTTACACTTCCACAAATTCAACTCCATTTACCAAATTTTCACTTAGCTACTCAAGCAATCAACACCCATTGTAAAGTACAAATAGACAGAATCCCTTTTCAAATATTTTTGTGTCATCTCTGAACTTGTAGACGTCACACATTGCCCCCTCCTCTAAGACTTCAATACAAATCGTAAATAACTGAAGTCCAACAACTGATCAGTTACTTTCTCCTAGTCAAAGACTCAGTTATTCTCACTCCTTTGCTTTCTAAGTGAGAACTGGTATTTAATCCATGTTTACACAATAACTGCCATACCAGAAGCTCTTATACATAAGATGCATGTAACTTACATCTCAATTTTTGCTTTATAAAAGTTAATTCCTACTATTTACCATTCCCTAAAAAGCAAATGTGGCAAGTAATCATTACATCCTTGGTCATATTGGTTGAAGGAGAAATGAAGCTGAGGAAAGCAGCACATAAGTACCGTACTATGGCTCACATTAGCAGAATGTTTTTCACATGTCTGATGCTTACCGTGGAGAGAAGTGCAGTGCCCGAATAACACATTCCACTACATGGTATGGCTCATTTTTCATCCTCCAGTAAAAGGAAGCCAAATTATATAGCACCCATGAAGATGTATTCTATAAAAATAAGAACATTTCAATAATGGAAACAGCATTAAGAGCAATAGATAAACCTGGATTTTTGAAATCTTCCACTTCAATTCCTTACATGAACCCCAATTAAAGATTACTTGACACCTTTGCAAATGACGTAAAAGCAGTAGAAAAACAATTAAACAGTTGTTTACACCAAGACTGCAAAATTTAAAAATGTAATGATTTACTGGTGCATTCAAATAACAGACTTTAGAATTGTTTTAGATCTATGGTCATATTCTGTTTAACACAAGTTCACTAAAAAGTAACTCATTTCCTATGTACACTTCTTTTTAAGAAAACTGCATAACATTATGCAATCAAAGAAATAGTGATAAAATGCTTCATACACACTGTTCTTTCTGAAATTATATTTCCAAAACTTCAACATTAGTAATGTAGGGGATCAAATACCCAATTTATTTATCCTGCTTTAACTATCATTTTTAGAGAATTTGATAAACATGACACCACCATCTTCCTACAAAAATCCCATTACCAACTGATGAAAATCAATGCTGCTGGAAGCTGCAGAGGCCAAACCCAGGCTAACTCTTCCCTTTAGGACTAGCAGATTAACGGAGGAGTGGCTTACATTGAATTAGATGTAAAGTGATATGATGAGAGGTGACTGCAGATATTTGCTGCAATCTCAAATTCACAATTACATCACTTTTCAAATAATATTTTGGAAATACCAAATCAAGGTACTCAACTTTTTCAACAACTCATTTTATAAGTAAGTAATGGCAATTGTTTTTTAAATTTATTTCAATGGCTTTGCCACATGATACACATCAAACATCCGATGGGGTGCAATTTAATATAAAAATCAGCTGCATATTCTACCATAAAATATGTAAATCACTGTTGTATTACTTTTATAAAGTAAATGTTACCAAAAATGATCATCCAGAGACAGAGAAGCAGTTTCAGCGACAGGTTACTGTCGATGCAATGCTCCTCAGACAGGATGAAGAGGTCAATACTCCCCAATGCCATTAGGCTTTACAATTCAACTGCCAGGACTTAAGAACTTTTTTTAAAGCTATTATTAATGCTTTTTGAGTTAGTGATTTAGATGCATATCATATTATTACTGAGTTAAGTATTGTATGTAATGAGTTTTTGCTACAACAAGTGTATGGGACATTGGAAAAAATGTTGAATTTCCCCATGGGGATGAATAAAGTATCTATCTATCTATCTTAAAGTTAATCAAGCCACCTCCATATCATGGAGGATTTGCATTTCTTAAAAGCAATCCTTATTGTAAATAGATAGATAGATAGATACTTTATTCATCCCCATGGGGAAATTCAACATTTTTTCCAATGTCCCATACACTTGTTGTAGCAAAAACTCATTACATACAATACTTAACTCAGTAATAATATGATATGCATCTAAATCACTAACTCAAAAAGCATTAATAATAGCTTTAAAAAAAAGTTCTTAAGTCATGGCAGTTGAATTGTAAAGCCTAATGGCATTGGGGAGTATTGACCTCTTCATCCTGTCTGAGGAGCATTGCATCGACAGTAACCTGTCGCTGAAACTGCTTCTCTGTCTCTGGATGGTGCTATGTAGAGGATGTTCAGGGTTTTCCATAATCGACCTTAGCCTACTCAGCGCCCTTCGCTCAGCTACCGATGTTAAACTCTCCAGTACTATGCCCACGACAGAGCCCGCCTTCCTTATCAGCTTATTAAGACGTGAGGCGTCCTTCTTCTTAATGCTTCCTCCCCAACACGCCACCACAAAGAAGAGGGCGCTCTCAACAACTGACCTATAGAACATCATCAGCATCTCACTGCAGACATTGAATGACGCCAACCTGTGATGTAAAGCTGTGTCATCTGTGCATGTCAAGAAATGCAATTTGAAAAGAAGGTGTTGATTTATTTACTTTCTTTTTCCCACATAAATGCCATGAGAATGAATTCTATTTTGATTCAAATCTTTGGGCAGTGACTTGTAAGTTTGAATTTCATTAAGCTGAATGGTCATAATGTTTGGGAGGTCAGGGTGTCGCTTTTAGCTTGACTGACATCTTTGAGAGAAGTAATACGGTTAATTAACCCCTGAAAAGGCAACATTAGCTGAAAAATGGTTATCTGGTCCATTTGCACTTTTCAGTTCTGCAGCCCTTCAACTTAAGAGCTGAAATGTGTGATGCCAATCAGCCATTTCACAACAGATGCAAGTTCTTTAAACAAAGGGAGGATTTTTGCATTTTACACCTATTTGACCAAACTCTAACAGCTTGAGTAAACTAATTTCTTCTAAATCTAACCTCTAATCCTTCTACCAATTATTTTAAACAGAAATTATTTATGAGACAGGCACCTTGGATAAAATATTTAAATGGTGACACTAGGAAAGGTTGGCTGTTTACCAGAGCAGAAAAGGTTAAGATTTGATAGAGCCATTTAACATCATGAACAGCATTAGTGACATAATAATGAGAAAGTGTTCAGAGTAGAGTTACAAAGACAGAGAACTAATAGAGAAAAGCAGAGGAAGATGTATTTCCCAAAACATGCACTTACTGCCAATCTGATTCCAACTGCATGAAAAGGTAGCGGATGTAAATTCTTAAGCAAAATGAATATAATATGGAACTTAAAAAGATGACAAAGTAATGGTCAAGTACGTGAAATATGACTAATTGTCTAACTCTTTCAATCAGCAAAATCAACTACATACAGTGCCTATAAAAAGTATTCACTTCCTCAGAAGTTTTCATGTTTCATTATTTTACAACATTGAATCACAGTGGATTTAATTTAGTTTTTTTTTGACACTGAAAGACTTTTGTGGTCAAAGTGAAAAAAGATCTCTACAAAGTGATCTAAATTAATTACAAATATAAAACTCAAAATAATTGATTGCATAACTATTCACCCCCTTTAATAAGATACACTAAATCATCACTGGGGCGGCCAATTGATTTTAAAAGTCATATACGTAATTAGTTAAATGGAGATCTGTTCTTGGAGAACCGTGTGCAGTCGAGATGCTTCAAATGACTAGTAAAGATACATCTGCATCTGGAAGGTCCAAGTTAGTATTCTGGGAAAAACTACACCATGAAATCAAAAGAACTCTCCAAACAACTCCACGAAAAGGTTACTGAAAAGCACAATTCAGGAGATGGATACAAGAAAATTTCCAAGACACTGATTATCCCTTGGAGTATAATTACGGTAAGTCAATCATCAAAAAATGGAAAGAATATGGCATAGCTGTAAATCTGCCTAGAGAAGGCAGTCCTCAAAACCCAAGTGACCATGCAAGAAGAGGACTAGTGAGGGAAGCAACCAAGAGACCTATGACAACTCTGGGTGACTTACAAGCTTCAGTGGCTGAGATGGGCGAGATTGTGCATACAACATCTGTCACCTGGGTAATTCATCAGTCGCAGCTTTTTGGGACAGTGGTAAAGAGAAAGCCACTGTTGAAAAAAACCACATGGAATCTCGGCTAGAGTTTGGCCAAAGGCATGTGGGATACTCTGAAGTCAGCTGGAAGAAGGTTCTATGGTTTGATGAAACTGAAATTGAACTTTTTGGCCATCAGACTAAATGCTATGTTTGGCATTACTAAATACTGACTTGAAAGGGGTAAGTACTCATGCGATTATTTTGTGTTTTATATTTGTAATTAATTTATCAGTTTGTAGAGATCTGTTTTCACTTTAACATGCGAGAGTCCTTTCTGTTGATCAGTGTCAGAAAAGCCAAATTAAATTGACTGTGATTCAATATTGTAAACTAATAAAACATGAAAACTTTTAAGATGCAGGGGGTGTGATTACTTTTTATAGACACTGCAGCTATATTGATCCATCACATCCAGGCACATTACAAGGAACATGTATGCAAGTAATCTTAAATGACCTATGACAGCTGATACAACAAATAATTAAATAAAGATTCAAGTTATACCTTTAGCAACGCTGCATTAATTCTGTGGCCTATTTCTTCAATACTTCTACCTAATTTTCTTGACAAGCTGATGAAGATTGGATCCTCTTTTGATAATACTGGTGCTGTAAGGTTAATTCGTTCTTGGATACCCTAGGAACAAATTTTGCACTTACTACAAATCACTTTGATTTTCAAATCCCAAAATTGGGCATAGCAAAATACTTTGCATATTTTCCACATAAACCAAATCTATTCTGTTAGATGTAAATAGCTCATACCATTTGCAATAAACCAATAAGGATATGGATGACTTTCTTACTCTTTATAAACATACAACAATGGCAACAGTCACTACAAATGTTGATTAGGTTGTGGGTAAGTTTAAAATCTTCTCTGCTGGCATTCATAACTCCCATATACAGTGGAAAATTTCCTAGTATCACTATATTTTAAAAATTCTGTACAGTGAAAAACAGAGTAAATTTATATTTCATTCAGAGTGATAATATTGTAGGATATAAAACAACATTCACTTATAACACGGGGCAGTTTACAAAGGTTTCACATTGGTATCTTACAACCAAAGAGAAAATTTTAAGTTCTCTAAACTTGGATGATTTGAACTCAAATCCCAAGGGTGAAAATGGCATTTAGTATTTAGCCCAAAAATATATGTGAAGGAGTACAAGAGGAACAAAAAGAGAGTAAACATATTCACAGTCATTTATATAATTTCAAGGAAATCTAGTCTTTACAAGGAAAATAAAGTTACAATGATGCATATAAAGGAATATTTTAGAAGTATCTGTGTACACAATATAGCTTTATATTTAGAGCCAGTAAGTCACTTCATTGTGAATATTTCTACATTCTTACAATAAAATCTTATCTTTAACTGCTAACCCAATTTTTTTTAACACTTCAATCTATACTCTGTTCTTAGCAAAAAACAATGAGACACCATATTTAATGAACAATATTATACAAATTTAACTTAATATAAAATATTTTTCAGAACTGTCAGAAATTTAAAAAATATTTCATCTCTAAAAAAGGAATTTACCCTTAAGTGCTGAAAGGCATGAATACTAAATGGAAGTTCCATTATTTTTGTACAATCTGGTGTTTCTAGATTTGGAGGTGATGGAGTCTTTGCATCAACGTACTCTTCAGGACTAGAATAAAAGAACAAATTATCAAATCAGATGTTAGAAAAGCTGCAGCAACATACAAAAAAAATTGGAAGCAAAGCTGATTTGCATATACACATAAATGTAATTAATACAAAAAATTGGTTTAAAAAAACTAACACCTGCAAATAAATTTGTCATTTTTTAAGTGATGTCCTATGTACAAAATCTCACTTCAACAGTCTGTGGTATTCACCTGCTTTAAGCTGACTTTAATTACACCTGTGCCCAAGAATAACGAGGTAACCTGGCTCAATAGCTATAGTCCAGTAGCACTTAAATGCATAGTGATGAAGTGCTTTGAGAGGCTGTTGATGAAACAACTCCTGCTGAGAAACAAATTGGATCTACTCCAATATGCCTAGCACCACAAAAGAACAGCAGATGCCATCTCATTGGCTCTTCACTCAACCCTGAGACATCTGGACAGGGAAGATGCATATATCAGGATGCTCTTCATTGACTACGACTCCACATTCAACACCATTATCCTCTCAAAACCAATCAATAAGCTCCAAAACCTAGTCCTCAATACCTCTTTGTACAACTGAATCCTCAAATGCAGACCCCAGCTAGTTCGGATTGGCAACACTATCTCTTCCACAATTACTATCAATACAAGTGCACCACAAGGCTGTGTGCTTAGCCCCCTGCTCTACTCACTTTATGCTTATGACTGTGAGGCTAAGTACAGCTCCAATGCCGTATTTAAGTTTGGTGATGACATCACTGTCGTTGGCAGAATCAGTGATGGTGACAAATAAGAAAATAGGAGGGAGATTAAAATTCTAGCTGAAAGGTGCCACAACAACCTCTCACTCAATGTCAGCAAAACCAAAAAGCTGATTATTGACTACAGGAGGAAACTACAGGCTCATGAGCTAGTCTTCATTAGGGAATTAGAGGTGGAGAGGGTCAGCAATTTTAAATTCCTCAACACTTAGAGGATCTGGCCTGGGTCCAGCATGTAAATGCCATTAAAAAGGCACAGTAACAGTTCTGCTTTCTTAGATGTTTGTGAAGATTAGCAAGTCTATAGATATGTGGAGAGTAAACTGTCTGGTTGTATTGCGGTCTGTTTTGGAAACACCAAATCCTTTGAATAGAAAAACCTACTAAGAGTAGTAGACACAGCCAGATTCAGGAAGTTATTTCCCCTCCAACCATCAGGCTCTTGAACCAGAGGGGATAACTTCACTCATCCCAAATGAACTGTTTCCACACTTGTGGTCTCACTTTCAAGGGTTTTCCAACTCATATATTCATGAATCTGCTGTGTGGGTCCTGAGTCTCCTGTAACTCCATCCTGATGGTAGCAGTAAGAAGAGAGCATAGCCTGGATAGTGGGGTCCTTGATGATAAATGCTCCTTCCCTGCAACAGTGTTCCTTATAGATGCACTCAATAATGGAGTAGGCTTTACCCTTGCTGGACTGGGGTGTATCTATTACTTAATTATTTATTTATTATTAGCTTTTTTCCTTTATATTTGCACAGTTTGTCTTTTGCACATTGGTTGTCCGTCCGTCCTTGTTTGGTGCGTTTTTTATTCATTCTATTGTGCTTATTTTTATTTACTGTGCATGTCCACAAGAAAATGAATCTCTGGGTAGTATATGGTGACCTATATGTACTTTGGGAATAATTTCACTTTGAATACAAGGTGGATGGTAACAATCTTTTCTCCAAGGTGAGTCCAAAACTAAGGGAGATGAGAAGGGAAAGGTTTAAAAGGGACCCGAGAGGCAGTTTTTCTCATGCACAGGATGGTGAATATATGGAATGAGCTGACAAAGGAAATGGTTGAGGCAAGTACAATAGCATTATTTAAAAACATATCTCTAGGAGAGGTACATGGTGGGGCATGCAGACATGTGGGCCGAACACAGGAAACTGGGACCAGCTGGGTGGACAACCCAGTCGGCATGGAGTTGTTGGGCCTGTATCCATGCTGTTTGCTCTATGTTTGCATTTAATCCCTTAAGCCTGCTTTCCCATAACTCCATACTACCAATTATAATCAACAAACTTTAATAACCTCCTTTCATGTAAGTGTCAGCTGTAAAAATATTCAAAGCCTCCCTTTCTCAAAACATTTTTGGAAGTAGAGTTCCAATGACAGAGCATTCCAAGAGAAAAATATTCATTTGACCTCTCTTACGTTGGCGAATCCTTATTACTAAACAGGGCGCCATAGTACTGTAGCGATGCTATTACAGCTCAGGGAATTCTGGAGTTGACAGTTCAATATTGATGCTGGAGTCTCTCTGTACATCCTCCCTGTGGAATGCATGGGCTCTCCCTGGGTGCTTCAGTTTCTGTTTACAGACCAAAGATGTACTGGGTAGGTTAAATGGTCATAGTAAATTGTCCCATGATTAGGTTAGGGTTAATCAGAGTTGTGGAGTTGCCAGCAAAGTGTGGCTTGAAGGACCAGAAGGGCCTATTCCGCCTTATTGCTAAATAAATAATCAATCAGCCAACCCTACCCTTACATTATGCCACCAGAGGAAACATCCCCTTCACATTTCCTGCTGCGAAATCCTATCAGCATCTTGCATTTTTCAATCAAGTCACCTCTCTTCCAAATTCCACAGGATTCAAGCCTCCGTCATAGAAACCTTCTTCATAACACAACCCATCCATTTTAACTAACAATCTTGTAACCTTCTCCAAACTGTTTTCCAACACTTTTAAATCCTTTCTTAAATAAAGAGACTATTTACACAGTGCTCTTTGAGCTGATCTTACCAAACCCCTAAATAAAACATAACCATACAATAGTAGTTCTTTAATTTTTCTAATTACATATTGGTGTTTTGGATGTCATGCATGGGAATATCCAGATTAGCTTGCATCTCAGAGCTCTACAAGTTACTTAAGTAATAGTCTTCGTTTATACTTTTTCTGCCAAAATTAATTTCACATTTTTCCTCCATAATGAATATTTTCATTTTTTCATATTAAACTTCCATTGGCCAGATCTTTGCTTACTCACTTAAACTAGCCATATCCTTTGTAGTCTCCTCATAGACACTTTGAAACCTATTTTACTATTCATCTGCTTATCACCTGCAAATTTAGTATACTTTTGATCCCTTCAAAAAGGTAGTTGATACAAATCACAAATGTTAAGGCCCTGCATGGATTCCCTGGGCACCAATAAGAAAAAGAGTCATTCGTGCTCAATCCACATTTCCTGTGAGCCAGACAATCTTTTGCCAATGCCTCCTACATAATGGGCTCCTATTTTCTGCAATGACTTGAACGTTAAATGCCCTGTGGAATCCAGGCACAACATTCCATTGATTTCCTTTTATCTAGAGAATATGCTGCTTCATCAGAGAACTCTACAAAAAAAATCGGTCACACATGATTTTCATTTTTAAAAAAACATACCAATTTTTTGCCAATTACTTTTTTTTAATACAACACACAAAATGCTGGAGAAACTCAGCAGATCAGGCAGGCTTCTAGCCTTTGTTGTAAAGATCAAATCTTCATTAATCTTCATTGCCTTCCTATCGTTAATATAAAATGGTCCACTTCAAGATCGTGGAGCTAAACAAATAATATTATAAAAAATATTTTATTTTTAAAGAACAAACACCTGATATCCTTGCTCTCCAAGGAAATATATGTCCCATCATAAAGGTCAAGGTCCCCAAGAGGAACTTTAGCTTTAATGCAGTCGGAATCTTCTTTGTAATGTCTCTGTTCCAAACCTGTGTCCCGGTCTTCATTTTCTTCTATATGAATTTTTTGAGCAACTAAATGTTTCTGTATTCAAAGAAGGTGAATGATTAATTTCCATAATCTTGATGGAATTACATTTTAAACAATCAAAAAATTGTGTATCTATTATTCCAAATTTTCCCAGAAAATAAGGCAACTTTTAATAATAAATGAGGCTTAAAATTTATAACAAAATGTTAAACTACATAAATGAAATTAGTAAGATGAACAAAACATCGTTGGTTCCTAAATTTCAAAAATTAAATGAAGCTAACTTCAGACTTTTTATAGAATTTGTAATTTCATCTTTTATTCAAAATGACACTTTTTTTTGTCACAAATTGTTCAATGTTCATTGTTTTATGACTGATTAGCCAACTTAATGCCAAAAAGAGAAGCTGATAATGTACAGGTAATTAAACAAAAATAATCCTAATACATTAGTTTCAATTTTGTATTAATACTGATTAGTCTTTTTCATTTTTATTTATTTCCAGCATCTGCAGATTCACTCATGTAGTCTTTTTCATTTAATTACTTTGTTTATATAGTTCACATCAATAACTATAAAAAGGAGTTTCCAACAAACTGACTTTAAACTTTGAAATTGTACATGTGCCACCTTCTTGTTACTATCAGGTACAGGAGCCTAAAGAACCATGCTCAATGATCTAGAAATAGCTGCTTCCCCTCCGCCAGATTTCTGAATGGCCCATGAACACTCTTTATTCCTTCTTTTTGTGCTATTTATTTTGTTAACTTTTAATGTCTTTGTAATGTACTGCTGCCACAAAACAAAAAAATTCCCATTATATGTCAGTGATAATAAATTTGATTCATTCAGGATTCAAGTAAACATCATGCAATAAAGATTGCTCAATTGATCTTGCTTGTAAGGCACAGACCCTTATCTTTAATCTTGGTTACCGATGCCATTACATTAGAATTATAGCTGACCTGGCTCATGCTTTTAAAAGCCTAGAACTTCACTGAAAAATATTTCCAATTCCTGCTGTGAAATAATGCAGCTCATTGGCAGCTAACACTCCAAATTTCTGCATGCCTTCAAGACTCACAGCAGGTTCTTTTATCTCCTATCTGGAAAGACAATGAAGTTACATGCGAGACTGTAATTTTATATAGGTTTTCATTTATACATCAGATTTAGTGAGATTTTCTATTTCTCACCTCATGAAATTACATGATGCTTTATGTCTGGATTTGGATTTCATCTACGCAAATCAAATCTTCAAACCAAACTAACTAAAAATTAAGCTGTCAATTGTGCTTTTTTTAATCACAGCATTAATCAATTTCAGTAGGAAGAGAACAATTTTAGTGATTTAATCTTGAATCATGATTTGTAAGAACACACAAAACAAAAGAAGCCATTTCATAGTGATTAAAAAAAGATTATAAAAGCAAGGAAATACTGAAAATACAGTGGAAGTCTGATAATCCACTACCCTTAGAACTCTCGATTATTAATTTCCCACTCTACCTTTAATTCACTCATCTTCAAAAGAGGTTATATAGTGGTGTAATAAATGCTTCAGCATATCTGATGATTTTTTAAAAAAAGGTACATGGGAAACTTTGTGCGTTTAAAAGGAGTGTGGAAATGTGTTTCCAATGTTTTTTTTTAAAAAGTACTCAAGATAAGTCAATGCTGAAACATCAAGATTTCCAAACAGATACAGAACTTTCAGTGTTTCAATGTACTCAGCAAGTGAGGCAGCATCCATGGAGAGACAGTCAATATTCCAGGTATATGGTCTTTCAACAGAACTGGAAAAAGATTACAAACAATTTTCTTTGGAATTACTCCAGTACTGATGCAAGACCAATTTGACACACTAATTCTGTTTGACTTTCTAGAATGCTGCTTGACCTGAGCATTTCCAGGATTTTCTGTTTTTTTAAAAGTTGAGATGGATACATTCACAAGATTACTCAACCTGCTAATCAGATAGCAGTTTGCTTTGTTATTATCCTAGCCTGTAGAATAATACTTTAAAAGACAGTAATCCCTGCTTACAGATGTCCTCTTATATTTTGTTTTTCTTCAAACTCACCTTCTCTCATTTCATGCATATTAGATAAAAAGATCAACTTACTTCCAACTCTTTGAGGTAGTCAACTGTAGCTTCTTGTCGCATAAACACCACCAAATCGTGGGGATGTTTCAAATTAAGAGGAGAGTCCACCTGTGGAAATCAAAAGGATTATTACAACATGTTCAATCACCTCAGAATCTATTTCCATAGATGAGCAACTAAATTATCATTACTTCATATGCAGATATTTATTCAGAAGAGTATCATTCCTCTCAAATCTCTGAGTGCATTCCTAATAAATATGAGCCTTATAAAGTTATTGGGACAAACCACAGTCCTATTAAATTCAGTGAGTAAAGGTACAACAATGATGGAAGCAGAAAGAAGGAAAAGATTAAATCAGAAGATCTTCTGGACATCATAGACACTTTCCATGGCAAGGGTGACCTAACTTTAGAGCTGAGGCCCTAATGGTGCAAAGATCACTATAACCTAAACACTTGTGAAAATCATTTTGCCCACATCCTCTATTGGATGAGCCATAATTTTAGCCTGTTACACTTTGGAAAATGGAAGCCATCATCACTAGCTCCATCATAAATTGCACATTTTTTCCCAGAGACCACTACTTCAGTTTGAACCAGTCTGTTGACACTGTGCTGAACTTGCAATCACATATCTGCTCCATTAAAGATCTGATTCACTTCAGCCCATCTGTCAAAATCCTCACTCAAGACCATCTCCAAAAAAAATGTTACACTGCTCTCCTAGCTGCTCTCTCATTGTCTATCATTTCTAAACTGCTGCTCATGCAAAACAATTTCCTTATTAAAAACACATTCATCCTCAATTCCTATTATTCAAAATTTAACATTTTCATGATTCTATTAAAACCTTGCATGGTTATATACACCCTGAATCCTAAACCCTAATACTCTCTGATCCCCGTTTTCCATTGAGAATGGTATCTTCTGCATCATTTCCAACAACCTTCGCTTGCATATTGCTGGTAGTTGTGTTCGCAATCATCCTACATTCCAAGCCTTATAACCATATAACAATTACAGCACGGAAACAGGCCACCTCGGCCCTTCTAGTCCATGCCGAACTCTTACTCTCACCTACTCCTACCGACCTGCTCTCAGCCCAAAACCCTCCATTCCTTTCCTGTCCATATACTTATCCAATTTTTTTTAAATGACAATATCAAACCTGCCTCTACCACTTCTACTGGAGCTACCACTCTGCGAGTAAAGAAGTTCCCCCTCGTGTTACCCTTAAACTTTTGCCCTTAACTCTCCAGCTCATGTCATCTAGTTTGAATCTCCCCTACTCTCAATGGAAAAAGCCTAACCACATCAACTCTATCTATCCCCCTCATAATTTTAAATACCTCTATCAAGTCCCTCCCTCAACGTTCTACGCTCCAAAGAATAAAGACCTAACTTGTTCAACCTTTTTCTGTAACTTAGGTGCTGAAACCCAGGTAACATTCTAGTAAATCTCCTCTGTACTCTCCCTATTTTGTTGACATCTTTCCTATGATTTGGTGACCAGAACTGTACACTATGCCTTAATTAGTTTGATTTTAAAGCAACTTAAAATCCATAAGACCTCAAGACATAAAACACAAGATGACTTCATGGGCTGAATGGCCCAATTCTGCTCCCACGTCTTATGGCCTGAAATGCTTTTTGTTTTACTGAGACTTGGTGTCCGCCATTCCAGACACAGCGATACAGTTCATTAGCTTCACGATTCACCACCAAGGCAGGATGCTGAGTCTTTCAAAGGCAGTGGAGCTGGAGTTTGCTTTATGATTAAATCCTTGTGGTGCGCAAATGCAGCAGTTCTTTCTGAGTCCTACTCGCTGACCTAGAACATCTTGTGATCAAGTGTCATCCATTTTATCTGCCACAAGAGTCTTCAGCCTTTATTTTGGTAGCGGTGTACACTTGACCTCAGGCCTGTGTGAAAACAGGCATTAGATGAACTGAGCGATGTAATCAACAGGTATGAAACAGCGCACCTTGATACCTTTACCATCACTTTGGGGCATTTTAACCAGACCAGCATAAAAAACTCCCTAAATATTTATCACCAACATGTCACTTGCAGAACCAGAGGAGCCGACACACTAGACCACTGTTACTGTAGACAACCAACTTACCATGCCATCTCACTGCTACACTTTGGAAGGTTTGATCACCTTGCTATACTTCTACTCCCAGAGTATAGGCAGAGACTGAAGACCACAGCATGAAGAAGGTACGGACAAGAGAGATGGAGAAGCACTTACAGGATTGCTTTGAGTTTGTGTCTAAGTGAACATACCTGAATCAAAACCAGTAGATGAACCAGGAGATGCGTAGTCTGCTGAGAGCTAGATCTGTGGCATTCAAATCTTGTGATCCAGGACTATACAAGAATGCCAAGGGTGACTTACAGAGCAGTCTAATTGAGGCTAAAGGTGGATCAACTCTGGCAAAGTTTGCAGGCCATTACTTTCTACAAAGTGAAACCTAACATCCTGAATGGCAGTGATGCTTGACTCCCAAATGAGCTCAACACCTTTCATGCTAGTTTTCAAAAGGAGAATAAAACTACAGCCAAGAGGATCTCTGCAGCATCCAATGACCTTGTGATCTCTGTCTCAGAGGCCAACATCAGAACGTCTTTCAAGGTGAATTCTTGCAAGACAACATGCCCCGATGGTGTAGGGCTCAGAAAAGCTGTGCCAACCAACTGGCAGGTGTATTCAAAGACATTTTCAACCTTTCATTGCCACAGTCAGAAGTTCCCAACCATTTCAAAAGGGCAACAATCATACCAGTGCCCAAGAAGAGCAGGGTGAGCTGCCTTAACGACTGAGGTCCTTTAACACTGACATCTACAGTGATAAAATGCTTTGAGAGGTTGGTTATGGCCAGAATCAATGCCTGTCAAAGCAAGGACCTGAACCCACAGCAATTAGCCTTTTGCCACAATAGGCCTACAGCTGATGCGATCTCAATGGCTCTCCAGGTAGCCTTGGATCATCTTGACAATACTAATACTTACGTCAGGCTGCTGTTTATTGACTACGCTCATCATTTAACACAAACATTTCTACAGTTCTGATTAAGAAGCTCCAAAACCTGGGCCTCTGTACCTCCCTCTGCATCTGGATCATCAACATCCTCTCTGGAAGACTACAGTCTATGCAGATCAGAAATAACATATCCTCTGGTGCACCTTAAGGATGCGTTCTTAGCCCACTGCTCTACTCACTCTACACCAATGATGGTGTGGTTAAGTACAGCTCAAATGCTAACTATAAATTTTCCGATGACAATTATTGTTGGCAGTATTTCAGATGGTGACAAGAAGGCATACAGGTGCAAGACGGATCAGCTAGTTGAGTGGTGTCACAGCAACAACCTTGCACTAAACATCAGTAAAATCAAAGAATTGATTGTGGCATTCAGACAAGGCCACATACATCAGTCCTCATTGAGGGATCAGAAGTGGAAAAGGAGAGCTATTTCAATTTCCTGAATATCAACATTTCTGAGGATCTATCCTGGGCCCAACATATTGATGCAGTTATGAAAGTGGCACGACAACAGCTATATTTCATTAGGAGTTTTGCTATGTCACCAAAGACATTTGCAAATTTCTACAGATGGACTGTGGAGAGCATTCTAACTGGCTGCATCACTGCCTGGTATGGGGATGGGGGCTACTGCATAGCATTGAAATAAGCTGCAGAAAGTTGTAAACTCAGTCAGTGCCATCATGGGCACTAGCCTCCCCAGCATCCAGGACATCGATAAGGAGTGCTGCCTTAAAAAGGCACATTCATCATTAAGGACCTCCATCACCCAGGACACGGCCTCTTTTCCTCCTTGATGGTAGGAATGAGGTACAGGAAGGAACCTGAAGGCACACATTCTATGATTCTGGAACAGCTTCTTTCCCTCTGCCATCAGATTTCTGAATGGACACTGAACCCATGAACACCACTTCACTACTTTTTTTTCCTCTTTTTGCACTACTTATTTATCTTAAATATATATACACACTTTACAGTAATTTACAGATTTTGTTATTATATATTGCAATGTACTGTTGCCATCACACTACAAATTTCACAACAGATGCCTATGATATTAAGCCTGATTTTGAATCTCATTGTATCATACATATTAGTTGGAGTAAAGTAATTCTTTTTCTGGAAAATCAAAACAGAAATTGTTGAAAGCACTCATAGGCAGCATCAGAGAAAGACAGTGTTACTTATGGGTTTGGGCTCAGGACTGGAAAAATAAGAACACAACTTAAGAGCATCTAGTAGTTTCTTCACTTATCTGTTATACATTTCCTTATTATCTTTTAGGCCTAAGTATTTATTAATTCAAAACTATGTTAATGTAATTTATTACAACAGCAATACGCATAGTTCACTCATACTTTAACAAACTGCAAATCACCCACATTGAAATTACTTTTACACTAAAACGTAGGTGCACATGAATGATTTTCTGACGATGCACTAATTCACCCCGGCAGAGAAAAAAAACTGGTTCATAAACAAATAATGGATAATTCTGACTGTTCTGGAGGAAAAATTGTTACGATTATCTGGTGTAAAAGTTCAAAGAAAACCAACTGATTATGTAAATGATAGTGGTATGTGAAATTGAAAGTATTCACATTTTCATTAAAAAAAAATTTAAATCTGCATATCAATTTTGGGTCGCAATTATGTATCTAATGATGTTTTTCTTACAACTTAGATGATATTAAAAATACTAAGCTAGTGTGAATGTGGATCAGAAACAAAAGGCAATTTCCACTTTCACACTTGGGTTGTAATCCAACAGGATTTTTGTACCTCTTAGATTTAATCTATGAGAATTCAAACACATACAAATTTTTTAAAAAGAGATTTACTTAATTTAAATTGACTTCAGGTTTAGAAAGATGGCATGAATAACTGACGAAGTTCAGTAAATTATTAGAGCTAATTTTCTATTATTACTTGATCAGTACAATTCAAAAATTATCTTCTCAACCAAGATATCCTCTGACAAAATCAAAAATACCATTTTAAAAGGAAGTGGATCATCAATTTGCGCCACAACAGCTATCTACAATCATTGCAATTTATGAAATAAACTGAAATGTGCCAATACAGTATTCTGCATTATCAACCTCCATCTACAACTCTCATCGAGGTATGTTGGCAACAAATGCAAAATACCACAGCACTAAAACATCAAACAATCTGAATGACTTCCAAGAGTAATAACCTAGCAACTCTTGTTTTAAAATCTAAACACTTCCTCCCTAAAAGCAGTTGTGGTCATGTAGTTGATTTACGCGCACAAAGGTAATAACTTAAACAACGCAAACACAGATCACATTAAGACTGATCAGATTCCAGACAGCTTTACTCCAAAATAATTTCACAACATATGTCAGTGATATTAAACCTGATTCTGCAGGTGAACAAGGTGGACTTGTTCAATAAATAAATAATATTGGTGAAGAATCAATATGGAATTGTAGTCTGCCTTCCTGGCAAGTTGCATGCAAAACAATTATTTGAAATGTTAATTTAATAGCATATTGTTCCAACTGCCAAAGTTTCAAGCAAAACTGCCATGCATAATTCTCATGCAGGTACATATATAACCTGATCTATTAAGGAAATGACATATCAACTGAGTATTTTATTTCTTGCATCCAAACAGCGGAATGAACATGGCAAGTATTACAACATATGAGACCATATTGCTTAATCAAATCAAAACCACAAATTTATGATCTTAATTAGAAAAGTCCCTAAACCTATTCATAGCCTTTTTTAAAAAAAATTAAGTGCAAATCATTAGAAAATTCCAAATACATATATTGTAAAACACCAAATAATTATATTTCTAGCTACATGATAACACTTGCATGTTCAATTTAGTGTAAATGATGATGCACTTTCTAAAAATTGCAACCAAATTTCTAAGAAGTTGAACACGTACAGCCAAAAGTTCAGAGAGACAAATTTAATGCTTTCTATTAAGTTTTGCATGACTACCGGTATATACTTTCCAAAACAAACCATTAAATAAACACATTTTTAAAACGGCCTGGTAACCCACGACACACAGAAACAGAGGTCTGTAACCATCACCCGATCTGGCTTTTGTCTGGTTGCAGACCAAATAATCCGTTTGACTCTGACCCGCCAGGTCTACTCAGGCGCAATTAGGGATACGCAATAAATGTCATCCTCACCCATGATTCCACAAAATAAAAGCTGAGGTGTAACTTTCAGCCCTGGCAACAATTTCGTACGTTATTCAATATTCTGTTATTACTTACCCTTGTGCTACCTTAATGTAATGTTGTGATGTAAGATGGACTGCAAAATAAAGTTTCTCACCCCAACTTGGTACATGGAATAATAAAAAATCAATTTACTAAATGCTGTCCAGATGTCAAGCAAAGTGGATAGAACTCCTCCTGCAACTGATACAATGGCAAGGTGTAGGGTTGGAGCAGGACGAATTTGAGGGAGAATGTGTTGGGCTAGATGGCAGAGACTGGCTAGATTATGTATTGCATTGAACTGCTGCTGCTGCTTAGTTAACCAATTTCACATCACATGCTGGAGATAATAAAACCTGATTCTGAATGGGGAATTCAAAACAATATTGCCAGGTCCATCATCATGCATGAGTCAGATGAGGCAAGGATAGCAGATTTCCTTCCATGTGCCACACAGGTATTTGGTCATAATCAATACTGTTTGCTGTATGTACATTCTACTAATACAGGTTTGTGCATTTTCAGTTAAATCCTAAATGGTGTAATTGTGAGGAATAACCTGTCATAACTTTTTCTGTTCATATACTCTGGGCAATTCCAAAAAATACACCATGACAACTACTAACCTGTACAAAAGTGAATGCCCTCAATAGTTTATTCTTTATCGCAGGAGATCTGAGTACAAGAGTAGAAACATCCCCCCTCCATGAGGTTACATCTAGAATATTGTCTACGGGTCCCGTCTCTATCGAAATAAAGAGATATTTGGGATAACGACGGTCCAGCAAATGTTCACACTAGCTTGACTCTCGGAATGGTTGACATCCGGTTTAGAAGAGTGAGTATGATCACAATGAAGTGTTTAACATACTTGAGAACTCCACATGCAGGTATAATGTTTCCCTCTGCTGGTGGGGCACAAAACTAGGGGTCGAAGTCTCGAAGAATGAGGGTACGTTCAGGACAGGTGTGAAGGAATTCTTTCACTCTGTCGGTTACTGGAAGAACTCAGCGGGTAGAGTTTCAGAATTTTCTACCAAAGAGGGCTGAGGAAGCGCAGTGTATTCAGGGGGTATTGAATTCACACAGAAAAAGTCATACTGAGATGAAAGATCGCCCATGATTTTAGTGAATAGCAGAGCGGCTTAAGGCGCCACTTGTATCTCGTGTGTTTTTGTTTGAGCGGAGGTGGCGCAGGGAGGAAGGGACGCCACGATTAGGAGGGAACAGGGTACCGAGCCTCAGACGCTGTTCGTCATAATACAACCGTGAAAACTCGTCATCTGTCGAGTGACTTGCGTTCCTATGGATCAAAGACCGAACCCGTGGGATAGGCTAGAGAACTGGTTACATTGCGAAATCTTTCCCTCCCGACCCAGAATAAAATCCTGCAGGCCTCGGAGATCTCAGTCCGTCCGCAAACTTTTACAGCCAGCAAACCGATAGCATGCCTGCCTTGCCGGCACAACGCCCGCCTGACCAGCCATAGACCCCATCCCCCGACAACAAATCCCGTTCACCGACGCCCCACCTGCTGCTGAATTTTCCCATCCTCGGTTACAATCCAGTGCGTAGTGGCCAACGAGGTTCTCAAAGCCGACAGCAGGACCGCGAACAAGAGGCGTCGGCGGTGACAGCAGCCACCGTGTTCCTCCTCACTACACATCGCCATGTTTAATCAGCGCTCCCACCTTTCAAACGCCCTCCCAACGAACCGGAAGTGCATCACCCGACGTCGGAAACCCCTCCATCATTGTGTGGGGCAAAAGAGGGAGCTGCCGTCTCCCTGGCAGTCTGCCGGGATGGAGGATGAGACGCAGCTTCGGCGGTAGAGGAGGCGGGCAGGACGGGTAGTGGCTGATGTGTAGGACGAGTGCGCTCCTGCCATCCCAATAGGACTTCGTGTCGGCCCAAGGTTTTCAATGAGTTTCTGAACCCGGTATAGAGCGCGCAGGAGAGGGAGCGTGATGTATTTTTTTGCACGGAAACATTATTGAGAATGTTCACGAATCTTTTAGGCTGTCCACTTGCTATTCCCGCAACGGAGCTCGGAATAGTGGCTACTTAAATCTGGTGCAGGGTACGCGAAGGTCGCAACCGAGCCGACTGCTCGAGTATGGCATTAGTGTTGGGATTTGACCTGGGAGAGAAGTTGATACTGTTTTGGTTGAATGTTAAAAAGACTGTCTTGATGGCATCTTTCCAGAGCATTGAAGTGCCTGTAAACACTGATTCAACTCTCAGAAATGTAAGGGCAGAGAATTATGACTCTTTGCGTGAAGCTCTGATAGAAATAATTTAATATTTCCATTTAAGACTATGTACTAAATTATTCCGTTGAAATCTAGTCACAGCCAAGGGTACTTCAGTATACAATACCATTTTAAGGCATTAAAATAATCTATCGCTTACTCAAAATTGATGAACTTCGGATGGCGGACTTGGGTCCCTCCTTTTAAAAAAGGGAAATGGGGCCACCGCGCCGATTTACAGGTAGGATTGAAACACGGAGGCTTTAGACTCTCACTCCTGACGATCCTACTGGCAAATGTACAATCTGGAGATATGGCTCACACCTGCAATTTCAGATGCAGGACGGCTCAATCTTTTAAAGTTAGAGGTGGCGTATGCTTTATGATTAACTCATCGTGGTGCACGAACGTGACAGTTCTGTCTCAGTCCTGCTCACCCATCCTGGAACATCTAGCGGCGGATAAAATGGACATCTGTTAAGAGAGTTTTCCACCTTCATCCTGATAATGTATATTCCACCTATACATTAGGGAGGCACTGGATGAGCTGGGCAAAATAATTAGCAGACACGAAACTGTGCACTCTCGATTTCCTATCAACTTGAAAATTCTGAATAACTACCACTGACATATCACCTGTGGAAGCAGAGGAGCTAACACACTTGGCCACTGATATACCACCATCAAGAATGCTTACTGTACCATCTCACTTACACACTTTGGAAAGTCCTATCATCTAACTGCACTTCTACAACCAACATAAAGGCACAGACTAAAGACCACAGCATGAGTGGGGAGAACCAAGGTATGGTCAAGAGAGGCAGAGGAATGCTTACAGTCAGTGGACTGGACAGAATTCAGGTACTAATTGTCGAATCTGATTGAATACGCCAGAGTTGTCACCAATCTTATCAAGACCCGTGTGGATGAGAATGCGCCATTGTGAACATATCCAACCGAAAGCCATGGATGAACCAAGAGTTTTGTTGTTTGCTGAGGGCTAAATCTGTGGCATTTAAGACTGGTGGTCCAGAACAATACAAGATATCCAGGTGTGACCTACAGAGCAAGGAAAAACAATTCTGATTGAGGTTTGAGACAGAAATGGATGTAGGGTACATCAGCCTTGGCAGGGTTTGCAAGCCATTACTTCCTACAGAATGAAATTAACATGAATGGCTGTCATGCTTCACTCCTAGATGAGTTCCTAGATTATTTGCGCTTTGAATAGGAGTTTTAAAAAAAAAACTACATCTGTGTGAATCCCTGCGGTATCTGATGGCCCTGTTAACTGTTTCAAAGGCTGATGTTAGAACATCTTCCAAGAAGGTGAACCCTTGCAAGGCATCAGGCCCAGATGGTGTAGCTGGTAGGGCTCTGAAAACCTGTGCCAACCAACTAGTAGGAGTGGTCAAGGACATCTTCAAACTCTCACTGCTGTAGTTAAAGTTTTCCACCTGCTTCTAAAGAGTAACAATCATGTCAGTACCAAAGAAGAACAGGGTGATCTGCCTCAATGACTATCACCCAGTGGAACTCACATATACTGTGAAGTGATTAAGTGAGATTGGTCATAGCTAGAATCAACCTTTAACTAAGCAAGGCCCTACAGTTACAAGAAAATGTGGTCTGATCTTCATCTAAGTCACAATAATAGTCAAACACAACCTCCCTAAACTAATAGCACAAACAATTGTACTTCTCATGTCTTTATTGAATACATTGTTTAATCATTCACAGTCCAGACTGGAAAAAGTATGTGAACCCTTGTATTTAATAACTGGCAGAACCTCTTTAGTAGCAATAACCTCTACCAAACGTTTTCTCTAGTTGCTGATCAGAATTGCACAACAGCAGGGAGGAATTTTAGACTATTCCTTCATATAAAACTGTTTCAGTTCATTAATATTTCTGGGATACCTTGCATGAGCAGCCCTCTTTAGGTCATGCCACAGCATCTCAATTGGGTTAAGGTTTGGACTCTTACTTGGTCATTCTAAAATACAGATTTTCTTCTTATTAAACCATTATGTTGTTGATTTATGTTTTGGATCATTGTCATTACATCATCCAAATCCTATTAAGTTTCAGGTGATTGACTGCAACCCTGACATTTTCCTGTATAATGTCTTGATACAATTTTGAATTCAGTTTTCCCTTAATGATTACAATCTGTCCAGACCCTGATGTAGCAAACAGCCCCAAACCAGGTTGCTCCTTCCACAATGCTTCATAGTTGTGATGAGGTTTTGGTGTTGGTGTGCAGTGCCCTTTTTCCTCCAAACATAGCGGTATGCATTTCTACCAGAAAGTTCAATTTTTGTCTCATCTATCCACAGAACATTGTCCCAGAAGTGTTGTAGAACATCCAGGTGATAGTTTGCAAACTGGAGATGTACAGCAATGCTTTTTTAGAGGGCAGTTGTTTCCTCCATGGTGTCCTTCCATGAACCTTATTCTTGTTCAGTGTTTTTCTTGTAGAAGACACATAAACAAAGACTTTAGCAAGTTCTAGAGATTTCTGCAGGTCTTTTGCTCTTACCCTTGGGTTCTTTTTCACCTCCTTCAGCATCGCTGATTGTGCTCTTGGTGTGATCTCTGCAGGACTCCCAACAACAACCCAGTACTTAATTTCTCCCATTTGCAGACAATTTCTCTTACTGTGGACTGATGAACACTCAGGTCTTTAGAAATGCTTTTGTAGCCTTTACCAGCTTTGTACATCTCTACAATTTTTCTAAGGTCTTCTAAAGTTGTTTTGATTGAGGCTTGGTGCACATAAATAAATCTTTCTTAAGAGCATGCTCTGTCAGTAACCTGACAAAGTGTGTCTATATACATACATACACACAATTTATACACATACATTTGTGGGTGCGTGTGTGTACACACACTGTAATGGATCAAAAAAGTCCAGAAAATGTACTTGGCTAGTTCCATTATGGGCACTAGTCTCCACAGCATCAAGGAACTATCAAATAGCGGCACCCGTCATTAAAAACCCCCATCACCCTAGGACATGCCACCTTCTCATTGCTACCATTAAGGTGGCGATACAAGAACCTGAAAACACACACTCAGCTTTTCAGGAACAGATTCTTCCACTCTGCCATCAATTTTCTGAATAGACAGTGAACTCATTAATACTACCCCATTTTTTCCTCTTTTGCAGTACTTATTTAATTGTGGCAGTTTACAGATTACTGTTAATTGCAAAAAAAAAATTATTCCAGTTTATAAGCTAGCTTAATGCACTTTTTAAACCATGTGTCTTATAATGCAACTTATTAAATGCCTTCTGGAATTCAAATACGTTTTTACCAGTTTCCCCATCTATTCATATATTTTAGATCTAAGGGATATACCAAAAATATTGGGCAAACTTATCTATAGCACCTTGCCTTGTAAAATTTCCAAAATCCAGGAAATTTTGATTGATTACAGGCAACTCATCTAATATCAGATGAGAAGTCTCCAACCTGTAATGTTAGTTCTTACAGATGTGGTCTGACCTGCTGCATTTTCAATTTGGTTTTCCGGCATGCAAAATTTTCCTCCAGTATTGGTGGCCACTTCAAGGTCCTAATATGCAGTCATTTCCACCACTCTAGTTAAGTTTTTGACCTCTAGTTTGCTAGTTTCTTTCCCTCTAATGATGGATATTAAAGTTATCCATCCCTATAGCCCCTTGAATATTTATTAGGATGCCTAGTGTCTCCTGTTGTGAAGTTGTTTAGTAATCAAGTTAATTTTCCAGTTTCATCCTTTAAAAGGCCAACATTTACCCTCACAAGTTGATTCATTCATTTCCATGGATGCTGAGTTCCTCCAGCATTTTGTGTATTGCTCTGGATACATAGGGAATGTTTCCTCTTCAGGGAGGATGTAGAACTAGGAAGTTATGATTTAAAAATAAGTGGTCGCTGATTTAGAAATGAATAAACAGTTGCCGTTTCTGGCCGAGACCATCAGGGCTGAAAAGGGAGAAAGATGCAAGAATAAAATGGTGGTGGTGGGGGAAGAAGAGAACTAGAAAGTGATAGGTGAAACCAGGTGGGTGGGAAAGATGAAGGGCCGTGATTAATGACTAATGTCCCTCACTACAGATGCCTGCAAGATACCAGTCATAATATATTTTGAATACATTCCCATTGCCTCACCAGCAGGGCTCAGATTAGGGATAATTTAATGAAATAAATTTAAATAAAAATCTTCTTGAAGGCACCATCTATAGCAATTCACATCCATTTCTTTTAGTGAACAATTAAAACATTCAAACTGGTGTATCAGATATCATTGACACTTCTCTTCCATGCTGAGATTTTTTGACCAATTGAAAGATTAAGGTGTATAGTCCCCTCTCTGCATTGATGATCTCTAGCAATTTTTTTTGGTCTAATTTTCATAAGAACCATCAGTCCAGAAAATCTCAGACAATATCACTATTAGCTGTTAAATTACTTAACTCTAAGTTACATTTTGGATACCAACTAAGATTTGGCCCATTTCTTTGGCTGTGCGGAGACTGCTAGGACAAACTACCAATCTCTTCCAAAATTCTATCATCTGAAAAGAATCAACTTACATTTTCCTACTTATTCTACATGTATGACCCCCATATCCAGTGTAAGATACTGTTACTAAAATGGCAATGAAGATAGAAGCAGAGAGGGAACAAGAGTCCCAGGATAGGGGACAGATGGGGATTATTTCAAGGGTTGGCCTAGTCAAGGCAGATAAATGGAAAAATTGCTTTGCATGTGACATGAGGTCAGGAAAAAACATGGAGAAGGGCTTAAGACATTTAACCAGAGAAGGATTTGGACAAACAGAGCATAACATTGTAGCACTATTATAATAAAGTACTAGAGAGAAGCAGCAGATACTGTTTAATTTTTGGTTCCAAAATTCATATGCAACAGTTGGAGATCTTGGCCATTTTTGAAAAAAAGATGCTTGAACAAGAAATTATGGTTTCATCTGAACATAAGAATTACACAGCAACCAGTAGACATTTTCAAATCTTATGAATGCATTTTTGGTTATACATCTATACATCAGCATTGACAGTATGAAAAAATTGTTTTGAACAAACAAGTTTCTGTGGAGGTGGAGCAAAGATGTAATTCTATATTGTCACCAGTGTCAAGCTAGTGTAATTACATTAGGACTCTTTTCCCCAGTAGCTATCATAGAGTTCTATGCTTGCTGTTATGGTTAACTTTGATAAAATGACAAATTTCAGAGAGTGAATGTGTGCAAATGCAATTTTAGTATATCAAGAGATACATGGATGGTTTATTGTACATAGGTAATTAAATTGCACATTGCATAGAATATTACACTCCACACAATATGAAACTCCCAACCATGGAACAACTATTTTAAACTATATTTCCTATACAATTTTTTCGAGAGGATT
This sequence comes from Hemitrygon akajei, assembly GCF_048418815.1. Taxonomy (NCBI): domain Eukaryota; kingdom Metazoa; phylum Chordata; class Chondrichthyes; order Myliobatiformes; family Dasyatidae; genus Hemitrygon; species Hemitrygon akajei. The sequence continues at coordinate 161,255,122 of NC_133129.1, read as the reverse complement.
TAAAGCTCCAAAATTCCAGAACTATTTTAACCAAGACAGCAAACTACAGATAATTTACAATTGCTTGATGCCCTGCTCATGATGTAAAGCGAGCAGTAACCTTGAACAGATTAAAAATAAACACAATGATTATCTGAATGTGCTTATTATATTAAAATAATTAGTGCACTGAATTATTTTGAAGAATATGGATTGGTCACTCAAATATATCACTGTCAAATACACAATTGCAAATAGGCGGTGTGTAAAATAGCTCCCAATTTTTCATAGCAAAATTTTTGGTAGTCTGTTTTCAAATCTGCACAGAATTACTCATTCCCTTCCACGTCCCTTCACTTTTCTTCTACTCTGGAAAATTTTCACATACTACTCCTAAATGCAAACGTTCACCATGAGATTTTCCTGTAATTTCACTTCTATGCCTTTTATCTTTTGTTTGTAAATACCACACATGGAAAACTCAATTTTAGTGATTCAATTAATTTCTTAGATTTTTTTTTGCTCTCAGGTGTTCCTTTCTAATTTCAACTCTCCCTTTTAACATTTGTTATGTGTGCATTCACTTTGCAGCTTCTCACATCAAGGTTTATGGGTTTGTGAATGTAAATCATGAAGATGAGTGTGATTTCTGTCCAGTATCCTCAAATGAGCCCAAAGCCAAAAAGAAAAAAATAGCAATTGCATCACCCAAATGAGTTAGCAAGGGCTGAATTGTCACTGGAATTTCTGAATTTCATTTTGTGGTTTACATTACATCAACTAAAAGCAAGCTGATTGATAAACAATCAGCAAATATGTTTAAGGAACAACGTTCATACAAATGATCAACAAGTACAAGCATGGGTTAGGTGACATTTGGAGTATTGTGTGCAGTTCTGGTCACATTGCATAAGGAACACACAACCAGGGAAGGTGGTGGAAGCAGAGACAATAGTATGTTTAAAGGACATTTAGGCAGGCAGATGAACTGATGGGGAATGGCGAATAGATCATGTACATGTAGGCAAATACTTTGTGCACCCAAGGGCTTGTCCCTGTGCTGTAATATTCTACAAAACTGAATTGAAAGAACGAATGAGAAAAGATCTTCAAAAGGAGGAAAATAAAAGACATTTATTTGATTGTATTGATGCACGTTTATTTTTGCTGGTGAAGGTGGGGGGGGGGGAGAGATCATTGCACACTGCCGTTTACGCACGGGAGGGGCGATCTGGGGGGGACTTTTGTTCATTCTTTGGGGCACCTCATGGATGTTTTGTGAAGAAAAAACATTCAGTATGTATATTGTATACATTTCTCTGACATTAAACTTGACCTTTGAACCTTTGAAATGTAGAAATGCATTAAAAATCCAGAAGAAAAAAAAGTTGCAATAGCAAAGTGAGAACCAAACATATACAACAGACTGGCAAAAAACAAACAGGAAAATAAGTGTGATTTTTTGCAAGATATGCATAATGTATCAATCTGGAAAAAGTCAAAATTAGTAATTCTACATAGGAAATGAAATACCAATCAAATGGTTGAAAAATAAAACACAATAATGGTGCACCATACAACAGACATTTCAAGTACTGAAACAGAAAATAACCTAGTGTTGAGAAGCCAGGAAATTGCAAGCAGATCCTGTTTAAAATTAGAAACTTATTAGTTTTCTTTCAATTGTAAAATTGAAGATCTGTGCGATAACATGATATCTGTGAGTATTGGTTTAGTGAGAAGATTGTACCTGCCTAAGCTCCCTGACATATTTGAACTGAAATTTGAAGCAAGAACTGACATTGAAAAAGGCTGTTGATAAATGGTCAAAACGGTGTGTGACTTCAGGGAAAATTGTAAGGAAAGTGCAAAACAACTTTTCTGATCAATCATGTTAATCCATGGAGAGAACTGTAATTTCAGAAAATCTTTTGCGATTGTCTCAAATAATGAAAATAATCTGTATTTTTAATTTTCAAATTTGTTAAATGTTGAAAGTATTTTCATCTCCAAGCACAGGAAAATGCAAGTTGGTGGGAACAATACATAGTGCCATGGATTATGCAAACTGCCATACTAGTATTTGCTTGACTTAGGACATGCTGCAAGGTAAGCAGATTCCTTTACGATTTGGTGCTGGGCTGAGAATTGTTCCAATTTACAATAATGATTTTCAGTTCAGTAAGGTTTTCATCTGAGACCAAAATTGGTCGAATATTCATAAAATCACCTTAGAAATTAGTTCTGAGAATATCATTATCTGTAGGCTCCCTGAGTCACAGTACAGGTATTTATTTTAAATGTACACGATAGGTGGGGCCTAAAAATTCAAACTCTATACTCAACAGACCTTTGGGAATATTTTCAGGTATACTGCAGTGGGTCAAGACAGAGGCTGACTATCATTCTTAAAGGCCATCATGGATGAGCAATTAATGTCATTCCCGGTGATGTCCTTACTCACTGGGTCAAATGGTAAATACACAGGAAAATAATAAGTAGAATTTAATGTGATAGAAGTGAAATATTATTCAGAGAAAAAAATTTCACCACACAATTGTTAAAATGGAGATGGGTGATGAGACACAAGTCTTGATTATTGATAAATTCTCACCTATATATTACAGCAGACAACCAAAGTCAACAGAATCTAGAAATTGGCATCCAGAACATTAGGAATACAAGTCAGAGAAAGATATAATTCTTAGTCAGATCACATCCAGTTCAGGATCAGTTACTAACAAACCTAAGGAAGATGTCAAAACACCAAATGTCAATTCCAACAGCCACAATGCTGATATCAAGTTGCAAAGGTATGAACAACAGCAAAACAATAAAATCTTGTCTTGACAAGAAAAAATTAAATTTTCCAGTTTTGCCTGCCAAAATTCTGGACTCAAATTATTTAAGAGACTGCATTAGTTAGCAATGAACAATTTACTTACAAGTTTTACCATTAAATAAACATAGAAATGGACCATTAAATCTTTGGAGATACTGTTCTCTCCACTTCACAATCCTCCAGAAATCAGATGCATTAACTTCAAAATGTAATTAGGCCATATCACTTCTGGCATGGAATATTCCAATAAATCCCTCAATTGTAGGGAGCAAGCTATTCTTCAAACATGGTTACAAATTACCCAAGCAGAAAGAACAAATAATTCAGATATCTTTAAAGCACATAGGACTGTTGCTATGTCAGGAAATCCCAGATGATTCCCCCAAAATTCAACATTTCTGTTTTTATAATAAAAGGCACAACCAATAGGTCGTCCTTTGTACTGGTAAATTATTTCACTCTTCTACAACACTGCCATCCCATTGTAGGTACTGAGAAGGCAGTCTGGCATTTTTAAATAAATTGAGAGTTAAATAGAACAAAAACAAATGTAGGCAAAGAACATTAATTCCTGTTGAGCAGACGCACTGCCAATATATTTTTGAAAAATCACAAAGGGAACAATTTGCTCTCCAAACTTCTAATACAGTTTCAGTTATGTATCGACATTTTAACAAATCTATCTTCACATCTAGAAATTATAATTCCCTTCCCAGTGCACACACACGACTTTGAATTCCAGGGCTATTTTGCAGCTAGGCAGGCAAATTTCTTTTCCATTCAGCTAGTGAAAGATAACTAAATGTTGATGCTGCATGCTCTAATATTTATTTTATGGTGATATTCTTAATTACATTAATTTTTGAGATTGACCACATCAAGAGTTCTTGCAATTCCTGCCACTCAGTGCTGCTCTCAACACGTTTTAAAAATCTGAAAAACTGCGCATCTGTACACAAGATTGAAATTAATAGCCCTATAAAAATATTTAAATCTGTTCAATAGATATTGGTTATGTCAAGTTATTGAAAAACTGTTGACAATGTAGTTATTTTTCTTCATTGTTTACTAACTGATATAGATGCACAATACAAAAATATTACTCGGTGTGCACCATTACCATATAAAACATATATTCCAAAAAGGGTGGACTGACTCTTCCTTCTACGGAAAGAAAACAATGCTGCAAACTGTTGCACTTCTCAACAGAAGCTGCAATGACATTAATAAAACCAGCAAACACCTAAAAAAGCATTCTCTCAATATGTACAGACGCCTCTATAAAAGTCACGTGCAGTTACAGCTTTTCTAATACATTTTAGAAATTTTAAATCCAAGTATTGAAATAAAACTTCTGCACAAGGTTAATCAGAACCTTTTGCACAACTTTTAAAAAAATGCTCTGGCACTGTTATACCGCAGACCAAAGACAAAAAAAAAAGATCCAACTGTACAACTTACAAAAGAAAAAAAACATCTTTCCCCACATGCCTTCATATTTACTGCATTAATTCACTTCTACCAAGGATAGACAGTACAAAGACTGGATTTCAAAAAATGAATACATAAAGATTGTGCATGCCAATATTCACTGCATGCTGACATTCACTGCATAAGTATTCATTAACTTCCAAAAGCAAGCTTCCAAAATACACCTTAATATATTAATTTGCACAATGGTAAATTTAAGATCTTGGTAGTTAAACAGCAATCCAAACAGATCAGCATTGCTCAAATATTTTGAACTACTTAGCGTTGGCATTTTGTGTTTTTTAAAAAATCACTAATATACTTATCTGAACCGTACTCTCAAGACCATTTTGTTTTTGCCTCTGAGGATGGTTATCTCATTATTCAAATTTTATAAACATTTAACATTTCCACTAAAGCCTCAAAAAGTTTGTGTATTCAGTGAAGACATCTTTCCAAATTTTGGCACTGAAAAATATATACAAGTTCTACGGTAATTCAGAACAGACATTTTCAAGGTCAGTATGGGTTGCAAGTACTGCTATAAGTAGTATTTCTTTAGCATTTTACTGGTGTTAAAATATTGTGCTTAAGTCTACTGATTCCTAAAAATGTATAGCTAGTCTAGTACTGTAGTAAACTCTACTTAATATATTTTAAAGCTCCAATAGAAATATATTAATAAAGGATCAAGTTACTGCTGCATAATTTTGCTCACAAGTACCTGTAGTCATATAGTAAGCAATTACTCAACAGATTTAAGTCCAAGAGCATAATGACCTTCAAAATTAATTTTAAATTTAGAAGGTGACCAGCTAAAACATTAAAACATGGAGGTTATTAACTACTGATTTATTAAGGGCAGGAATACATACTCGGGAAGTGATGGATATAGTTCAGCAAATACTTAGCATCACAGTTGTATTCTGACATCAAAATGAAGCCCATTGTACAAAGAAAGGCACAATGAGCTTTGATATCAAGGCTGGCCATGAAGATGAACAATAAAGTATGGAATCAAATTATTTTAACAAATGCTCTAAAATGCAGTAGAACTCTATAAACACTAAGTAAATCTGTACAGACCAAAATGGAACAAATTATAAACACTGTACATAACATGAGCAAGTTTATCACAGCCTATAATGTGTTATTCATCCATAGGTATAGTGTCTTTTGTTTACTGAATGGAATACACTGAGCTGAGAGCGAGATGCCTCCTTAGAGCTTTAACTTGTCTCTAGTACTGTATATAACAGACACTATATAAATATGGGTATTCTATCTGCAATTTTGACAGCTGAATTCCTTAGTCTTCGCTGGAAAATTAGTGGGCACTGGTAAAGCATCAACTGGAAAAGAGGACTCAAGACCCATGAGTCTTTTTTTATAAAATACCACTGAGACCCAGAAATTACTCATCAGAGCAGATTACCCATCTGCTTTGATTGGTGTAAGAGCTTGCTGAATGGGATTAAAAAGTTTAATTACCAGTGCTGCTATTTTCATGTGCATAAATTTTATAGTAATGCTATTTTCTTCTGGTGGCATATTTTAATTTGGAAAATACACCAAAATATTTTGGAAGCTCCTACATTTGGTCATGGATCATAACATTTTAAGTCTGACCTAAATCCAGCCGTACATCACATTGCTGGGACACAGGCATGTGAATAAATCATTTGATTGTATCAAATGAGCAATATTCACCAATTTTTTTCTACTATATTTTAATTTTTACCATGGTGCTATAGAAAGATGGACTTTGGAATGTCAAACACTGCTGCTTTTTGTTTTGAAACTTTCTTCCAGTCTATAACTGCAAATATCTGAAGAGCTGTATAAACTAAAAAGGAAATTAAAAAGTACTTTCAGAATGTAGTTTTGGAAAAAAACAGCTTCACATACCAAAATATAAACAAAAGATTGAATTGTACAAAGATCTTTTAGAAATTAGGCCTTAAATACAGAATTCTCCTTTGAAGACTACTCGCAGTTCTTGCAGGTGCTCTGTAGCAATCCCAAGAATATAGTACATAGCAATCACTGCACAATACACAATGGTGAAGGAATCTTTATTTCTAATACAGGCGCCCCCTGCTACGATTTCCTCGTCCACCCCAGCCTCGACCTCTGCCGCCACGGAAGCCACCTCTTTGTTCTGTAAAGAAAGAAAATAACTATGTATTTAATATTCTCTTGCAACTTTAATAACTTCAGATACATTGCTTCATTTCTGTAATCACATACTTGTAAAATAATTTGAATGCAAAATATACTACAGAACTAAACTTGTTCCTGCATTTATACTAATCCCATTGAACTCCTAGTTTCCCAAATGAACTTCTCCAAAGTCACAAATTCTTTGCCCCACCACCTCTTAAGAATAGACTCATCTTCAATTTATTTCCTTCCTTCACCTGGTTCATGAACAAATTCAGGAAAGACAACAAACTCCAAATCTAATAAATGTTGCTTTGATTCAGTTTCAAAGTGGTAAATGAATACCACAGTGATTCCTATCCTTTTCAAATGTGGAGCACCACATCCTCTCTGGAGTAAGACACTTCTCAGCTCCAATCAATTATACTGCTATGAGCATTGAACAGAGGAACTCAAATCTATAATTCCCTTGATAACGCTTACCATAAGAGAAGTTACCAAGATTACCACTGTATTTGCCACTAGGTGGGTTGTAGATTTGCCTGGTATCTCGCTTTTGTGCTGGAGGCTGTTTCTTGGGAGGGGATGAAGTGTTTTCCTCAGACATCCGTTTTTGCCTATTAAAATAATCATAGTTCATATTCTTTTAATTAAACAATAAGAAAAATTAAGTCAAAACTTAGTGCTCAACTGTCATTGGCTATATTCTCTTTCAGCTACTTACATCTAATATTTACCCATAGCTCTATCTTGTGCAATTCAAAAGCAAGATCTTAAACCAAAAGCAAGTTAGATGGTTTTGTATATTGTTATGATACCAGCCCCCTCCTTCCTGAGAATCACAAGATCGCTATTAATTCGGGTCTTGGACCCAGGAAATGAGAGACAATGCAACGGATTTTGACCATTGTTCTTAGAGACACCTGTGTGGATAGCGACTCTATACTACGTGCCAGCTATCGTGGCTACATGGACACCCTCGGGCAATGTGGGGTGGGGATTGTATCACTGTACCTTGATTGACATCTACAACTCTGCAAGTCACGATAAAAAGGGGACTGCAGGAGGCAGTACCCCAGCGACGCACCAGAAGGAGACACCATCGCTCATCGATCCCGTGATGACAGGAAGCTATTCGGAAGCCACGTGTGGTTTTTCCCCTAGCCTGGGGAGCGAGTGGCTGATAACACCGAAAAGGACTTCGAACTGACAACGGGGAACCCACGTTCCCGATTCAACAACTTGAGTCCAAAAGGCTGGCAAGTTTATTTTCTCACCAAAAATTCTCTCTCTCTCCAACACGTGAAACCCAGCAGTCCCCAAAAGGCTAAAAGCCTGCATGAACTCCAGAGACTTTGATATTTCCATCGGACAATATTTTTACCCCTAGACAAACGATAGAGCTACTTCTTGTTGTTGATTATTACTATACCCGCGCTTTAGATTGAGTATTGACGACGTATGCTATCTGAATGTTTGTATTAACCTTACTTTTGTGCCCCTTTATAAATAAAAACGTTTAAAAAATAGTACCATCAGATTTCAGCGGACCTCTCTATCTTTGCTGGTAAGTGACCCAGTTATGGGGTTCATAACAACATGTTTCTGCATAGAGTGTCAAACTAATAATGCCAAATGCAAGATAAAACAGATACCGGTTGAGATAACTACTAACATTATTGTGAATTATATAAATATACAAACTAAATTCCAAGCATGATAAAATCACTTCTATATACCACAATGTAGAACCTATTAGATCAGCCAGAACAAGCACCAGAAAACCTTGCTAATTTTCTAACTGTCTAACAACCCAGCATTATTGTCTTCAGCAACAATCATAAATTTTCACAAAGAATTAGGGCCAAAAGTAATGGGGAAAAACATCACTAAACCTATTCAGTCCTACTTGCTATAAATGCCTATAACATTTCTGTCTGAATTCATATACTGTTAAATTTTGTGCACAGGGGATGGGGGAAGTGGGAAGAGAAAAAATAGCCCCGGTTGATTCAATGTAGTTTATAAATATCAAAAATCTGTTGGCATTGGGATCTTTTATTTCAAAAAATCCTTGTGTTTCAGATTACGTCAAATTTGCTGTTTTCTTGTACAGGTGTGAACTATCTTACTTAATGTAGTAGGACCCTCAAAAGGAGAAGTGAAGTATCAGATGGACATGCTAAAAGATCTGTTTGAAAGGAATCTGGCATGAAACTATTTGCTTCACAGTATTGTCTTATATCTTTATTTGCACCAAATGCTTCAATTTACTGCAAATTTTTGGGCAAACAAAAATGTAAAATTCCACCAGATGGATTGCAGTTAACCAATGACAGTTAATGCACCATTCATAAAACCTAACTCTGTTTTAAGATGGCATTCACTTTACCATTTTAAATTTAGGTATCTGGATCCTGAAATCACTCTGCAGCACCATCAGGTTTGAAGTTTTAATTAAATTACACACTTCACTTTTTTCTCCTAAAATGTGGTATCTCATGCTCCGAATTTTTACAACTTAACCTTTCACATTGTCCTCAAGTCTTCTATAGTACTCTTCTGTTAATCATATATCAATTTGAAAAGTCTGACATCATGCCAATAAATATATTATGGTACATGTTTCTGTAAGCAAATGAGTGCAAAAAAAAATTAGTCGATGTTAGGATGATGTTTGAGCATCATTACCGAACATGCCATGGAAATACTGAGCTGAGAGCACACTACTTGAAACATGTGGAATAAGAAGCACTAATGGAGAAGTACAACTGAATATTCCTTTGAATGTACACTTTCTAGTATACACAACATAATAACATGCAGCATGCACATAGGTTTTAAAATCACTGCTAAAAGTGGATATACCTATAATCCAACAGAATGTGCTCAATGGGCTTTCTCCAAATATCACAGAAATTCTACTCTTTAAATGGAATTATTATAACTGAACAATCATACTATGAATATATAATTGACCGTGGATTCTAATAACTTAGTAAAGTTTAAAAATATTTTTTAATAGTTCTTGAATATTTTTGCAAACATCACAGTAATGCAAAATGTATATGTGTTTTCATAGTTGGTTCAGTGGAGTGAAGTTCCATCGCTTGTCAACGAACAAAAAGCATTTTATTTTTGGCAAGGCCCTTCTCTACATAAAAGCAATTAATGGAGGAATCAATTTTGCTTGCAAAAATGGATTTACGGGTAGGCATACCATATCAATAAGTGACAAACATATTCAATTCAGGAGAAGCTTATGCCAAGATTTGAAAGTAAAGTAGCAGATGTTCCAATATAATAACATTTAATTAGGGTTTTACTGTGTAAAAACCTAAATGCATTACCAAATCTGTAAAATTTGACTAGTATGTGCAAATTAGTCTCTCTGCCCCAACCCCCAAAAGTCAAGGAACAGAATTTGCAAACCAACACCAAAAACTAAGATACAGAATAAAAATCTGCTCTTAAAGAACTTATGTTGAGGGAAAAAAATTAAACATAGAATGAGCAAGAAACAACAAATTTTCAGTTTTTGGCCAGGGTCCTCATTTTGTGAAAATCGCAAGTGTAATGGGGTGTCTTATAATCATAAGATGTGGAATAATCAGTGTTGTGGATCAAGACATCAGCAATGATTTTTCTATAAACTGAATAAGATGCGACAATTATATGTAGAATTTAAACGTACCCCCCTTCAACTTTTTGTACGGGCTTCCAAGAAAGGGTGACTGTACTTTTATAAGAGGGAGGATTATGAAACAGATCCTAAATAAAAGAAATATACAGATTATATAATGCTTACATTCAATCTACACAGAATTTTAAGCCAGTCTATTAGGCTAACTGTAACTGTACAAAAGTGAAAACAGCAAGATATTAAATAGAATCAGAGTCATACAAAAAGAGGCCCTTCAGTCTATCTAGTCCATGTTGAACCATTTAAACTTATTCCCATTGACCTGCACCAGGATCAGAGCCCTCCATACCCCTACCATCCATGTACCTATCCAAACTTCTCTTAAACTTTGAAATCCAGCATGTACCACTTGCGCTGGCACATAGTTCCAGAATTTCACGTCCTTCTGACTGAAGAAACTTCCCCTCATGTTCCCCTTAAACTTTTCACCTTTCACCCTTAACCCATGACTTCTAATTGTAGTCTCATCAACCTCAGTGGAAAAAGTCTTCTTGCATTTACCCATCAATACCCTGCATAATTTTATATACCTTTCCAAGGAATGAAGTCCTAACCTATTCAGTCTTTCCTTATAACTTAGGTCATACAGAACTGGTAGCATCCTTGCAAGTTTTCTCTGTACTCTTTCAACCTTAGTTTCATCTTTCTTGTAGGAAGGTGACCAAAACTGCACATAATATTCCAGTCAGGCTTCAGCAATGTCTTATACCACTTCAACATAATAACATCCCATCTCCTGTACTCAGTATGTTGATTTATGAAGGCCAATGTGCCAAAAGCTTTCTTTATGACCCTATCTACCCGTGACACCACTTTCAGTGAATTATGGATCTGTATTCCCAGATCCCTTTGTTCTGCAGCACTCTTCATTGCCCCATTTTTCACTGTGTAAAACTTACCCTAGTTAGTCCTATTGAAGTGCAATACTTCGCATTTAACTGCATTAAATTCTCTCTGCCATTTTTCAGCCCATTTTCCCAGATCCCACTGCAAGTCATGAAAGTCTTCCTTGCCGTTCACTACACCCCCAATCTTGGCATCATCTGCAAATTTGCCGATCCAGTTAACCAGGTTATCATCCAGATCATTGATACAGATGACAAACAACAGACCCAGCACCGATCCCTGCAGCACCCCACTAGCCACAGGCCTCCGTTCAGAGAGGCAACCATCGACTACCACTCTCTGGCTTCTCCCACAAAGCCAATATCTAATTCAATTACTAACTCATCTTGAAGGCTGAGTGACAGAATCTTCTTGACAACTTCCAATGGGGGACCTCAATTGCCTTACATGTAAACAATCTCCACTCACATATGCAACAGGCCTCCAACCCAGGGTAGGCTGCAGGATATTGACGACAGGCTATATATACTTTTAGATGTGTGACTCCAAAATAAAAATCAAACAATCCTGGGAAAGGTTATAATCAATAGTTGAAAAAAATTACTACCTTGATAAGAACATTAATGTTATTGGTTATCTTCAATGCAACAACCTTAATCTTGTTCTGTGGGACAGAAACAATATCATATAAAAGTGTGATTTCATACCATATTTCCAAAAACATAAATGTTCTTCATGAATTTATACCGTTAACACCATTGAATCTTTAGACTGTCTTTGAATTTATTTCTGTCATAATGAAATGCATGGTTACACAGCAGAGAGAAATTAATGAAATCTAGGAGCCATTAGTAATACTTGTAATAATTAGGCAACCGCCTCCTATGTGATTTAGTTGTGCATTATGGGTGCAATTCACTTACTGCTACAATTTTACTTAATGTTTACAATCATAGACATGTTAACAAATCCTACAGATTGTTTTAGTGCAGCATAACCAACAACCACCTTGTTGACACAACTGTGCTCTAAACTGTTGTAATAGTAAGTGAAATTACATCTAAAAGCACAACAAAAACAAAGATAACTTTCTTGACCTTCACAATTCTTACATTCTAAGAAACTATCTGATGATATACAGTTGAAAGAAGTTTGTGAACCCTTCAAAATTACCTGATTTCTGATTTAATTACTCAAAATGTGGTCTGATCATCATCTAAGTCACAATAATAGACAAACACAATCTGCCTAAACTAATTACACACACAAACAATTGTGTTACTTCTCATCAATGCTGAGTATGACATTTAAGCAATCAGTCTAGTTTCAAAAAAGTATGTGAACCTCTGGGCTAATGCCTTCTACGAAAGCTATTTGGAGTCAGGTGTTCCAAACAATGAGATGAGATTGGAGGTGTGGGTTGTAGAGGTGCCCTGCCCTATATAAAAGACACACAATGTCAGGTTAATGACAGAGCTTGCTCTCCTCAAAAAAAAAACCCATATATTTATGTGTACCGTGTCTTGATCAAAACACTTTCAGAAGACCTTAGAAGAATTGTAGAGATGTGTGAAGCTGGAAAATGCTACATAAGCATTTCTAAAGACCTGAGTGGTCACCAGACCACAGTAAGAGAAATTGTCTACACATGGAGGACATTCATTACTTTTGCTGTTGGGCATCCTGCAAAGATCACACCAAGAGAACAACGTGCAATGCTGAAGAAGATGAAAGAGAACTCAAAAGTAACGGCAAAAGACCTGCAGAAATCGCTAGAGCTTGTTGAAGTTTCTGTTTGTGTGTCCACTACAAGAAAAACACTGAACAAGAATGGTGTTCATGGAAGGAAGGACACCATGGAGAAAACGGCTGCTCTCCAAAAAAAATACTGCTGCACATCTCACGTTTGCAAAAGACTATCTGAATGTTCCACAATGCTTCTGAGATAATATTCTGTTGTCAGATAGGACAATGTTCTGTGGACAGATGAGACAAAGGCTGAGCTTTTTGGCAAAAATAGACACTGCTGTGTTTGGAGGGAAAAGGGCACTGCATAGCAACACCTCATCCCAACTGCGAAGCATGGTGATGGAGAATCATGGTTTGGGGCTGCTTTGCTGTCTCAGGGCCTGGACAGCTTGCAATTTTTGGGGAAACAATGAATTCAAAATTCTATCAAGACATTTTACAGGAGAATGTCAAGGTTGCAGTCCATCACATGAAGCTTAACAGAAGTTGGATGATGCAACAAGACATTGATCAGAAGCACAAAAAGTAAATCAACAACAGAAAGGTTTAAAAAGAAGAAAATTTGTGTTTTGGAATGGTCAAGTCAGTCCAAAACTTGATCCAATTGAGATGCTGTGGCATGACTTGGAGGGCTGTTCATGCAGTATTGATCAACAGAAACCATTTTGATTGGAGGAATGGTCTAAAATTCCTCCTTGCCATTGTGCAAGTTTGATTCGCAGCTACAGGAACATTTGGTGGCAGTTATTGCTACTAAAGGAGCTTCTACCAGTTATTAAATACAAAGGTGCACATATTTTTTCCAGCCTGGACTGTAAATGAATAAACAATGTGTTCAATAAGGACATGAAAAGTACAATTGTTTGTGTGTTATTAGTTTAGTTAAGGGTTTTTCTGTGAAACCTTGAATTTGTTAAGCAAGATCTCTCAGGATCTCATTTGTTTCACTTGGAAAGTATATTCTGTTTGCTTTTCATTAAAGATTTAATTGTTCATAATGTGGTACTTCATCATGTATATCTTTAAGTATTTGGGTTTCTTGATCATGCTTTGAGTTCTAGAGTGCAGCAGGCCCTTTTAAATTTCAAATTAACGGACAATGTTTCCTGATTTATAAATCATCACTTAATAGGGTAGCGGTTAGCACAATGCTATTACAGCTCGGGGCGTCGGAGTTCTGAGTTCAATTCCGGTGTCTTTTGTAAGGGGTCTGAATGTCCTCCCTGTGGATTGTGTGGTTTTCCCTCGGGCACTCGGGTTTCCTTCCACAGTCTAAAGATGTACTAGATAGTTTAAATGGTCATTGTAAATTATCCCGTGATTAGGTTAAAAACGGATTTTCTGGAGTTGCTGGGGTGGCGTGGTTTGAAGGGCCAGAATTGCCTATTCTGCGCTGTATCACTAAAAAAAAGCATAAAACATTCTCCAGGATTACAACACATACATACATACATCTAGGAATACATGTATAGAACACCTTCAGAGTATTTCCTCTGAGATACTAGTAACATATACAATTAAATGGCATAACATGTTTCTATCTACCTTGTTATTTAAGGCTAAAAGACCAATCACTGGAATACCTACCTCCTCTGTTTTCAAAGCTTCACCTGTTTTTCCTTGCAAAGCAAGTCGTAGCTGCCTGATATAAACTTGCAAGCCTCTAGCAAAGTACTGTAACCTGAAAAGAATGTTGTAGGGTTAAAACATGAAGACATACAGCAGCACAATACGTATATTTTTCAGATCTCGGATCCAAATTCAAATGTATGCCTTTTCTGTGTTGTAACTACATTATCCCTGCCACAGTTATTGAGCTGCAATTAAACAAGTAACAGCCTTGCTTTGTAGCCACTGGATTTATCTCCAACAACTGGAACTTAGGTAGTTTGCAACAGATGTGCAAACATGTGAACAACTCAATACTGAGAAGTGATTAATTAAATGAAGGTGTTCTACAATGCATGAAAACTGAAAGTCAAGTTAGTAAAAAAAAAGGAGCTTCAAAGAGTAGGACCAAGCAAAACGAACAGTGTTACTGCTATGATGGTAGAGAGAAATACACTGAATAATATTTTGAGCTAGATTTCAGAGATAAAGGTACAAATGTGACAAATCCAGTTGATTCTATAGGTGGGATGCATGGATATTAACAGATTCACAAGAACAAAACCACTTAAATTAAAATCTAAAACGAGAAAAATGCAGATGCTGGAAATCTGAGCAACACACACAAAATGCTGGAGAAATTCAAGCCAGGCAACATATAGGAAAAGAATACAGTCAACGTTTCGGGCCGAAACCCTTTGACTGCTTGCTTTTTCTATCTGCCCACAGATCTAATGAAGGTTGTCATCTAAAATGTTCTACTATTGTTTCCACTGCCTCATGCTGAATATTCACATTTTATGTTCTTGAAAGCTATTCTATACCTGACCATGCACATGATCCATAGAAGCCACCAGTTCATTTTTAATATCCAGAAGACAGCTATTTGGTCCCTTGATGGAGATATCTCAGTTATTTCCTTAATGCTTTAATATAATTAGATTTCTTTTGTGGTTTAAGCTAATTATTTCATTCAAATTATAGTCTATGAAATGACAAGACAACAAAACCTTACAATAAAACTGATTTATTGTTTAACACAGTGGAAACAAATTTCAGTGTATAAAAAGATAAAATTCACCACACCTGATTTTGAAGTCCTTAAGTCGTTCTGCATTGAGTTTTGCTGTAAGGAAATCAGGAAGTTTCTTTCCAAGCTGATGAAAGCCAAACAGTAGACATTCAACATAACTAAACTGTAGCTTGGGCTCCTCGTTGCCTGCATTTTCACCATTTTCTGCCTCCTCTGGGGGCAATGGCATATATTCCTAGAAATTTCAGAAATGCTAGCTTAGTCACAAGAACAGATTTTTTGAAGATGAGCATTTGTAATCCACACAAGCACTGCGTTTACATCTACAGGCATTGATGAGGCTCTATGCATCATGTCAATCCCAGTAAATTACATCAAATTAAAACAAAGTGTTAGATAAAATTAGCTACCTAGAAGAAAACAACAAATCAACATTTGGTGAGATTCCATGAATTGCATACTGACAATTTGCAAGGTATTTAATTTTTAAAGAACTTGAGGTACATTCTGAAATTATAATAACGAAAATAAACAACTGGAGACATGAAACTGCAGATGATGGAATCTGCAGCAACACAAAAAACAGGTGGAATTTTGAGGTGGTGCAAGAGTAGGCAAGAATAGATTAAATGGCTGAGCTACCATTCATTTAGTGTTGGTTTTTGGATCATGATTATAAAACAATCCAAATAGCATTTTTATCAATTTAAGTATTAAGATGTTTCTTTAAAAGGTATATAATACAATCATGTTACAAAGACTTGCACTTTTCTGTATTGTGATTTTGTGTGAATTTGCTGATTCTTTTGCATTTTGTGGTTATTTAGTTAGTTTTTCTTCATATATATTCCAGAGGAATAAATTTCATATCTGATATTTTGGTAGTAATCTGTGAATTTCATAAGGGTAAATTTTTACTATCTAAACTGCTGTAATGTGGAGAATGCAGTATTACACTGGAATAAGGAACAGTGGAAGGGGCATAATTTTCTGGGAAGATTTCATACTCACCAGTAATTTTTCAAACAATTGCTTCAAATTACTTTCTAACTTTTCCATATCACCACAGAAAGGGGTCATTTCTGCCAGTAACTTTAAAACCTACAAAATTAAAAAAAAATTACATTTTTACTTGCTGTTTTAAAGAATTGATTTGACAATAAACTAACTTTAAATATACTATTTACTGGTTCACAAATTGTTACCAAACTTACCAGGTTCCTCAAGCTTTTTCCCTTCTAGTACAGAAATAAAATTTGACGCAGAGATTTGCACTACTTGTATATTTCCTATTATAATTTATGGGACATTTTATCTACTGCACTGTACCACTGCCACAAAACAAATTTCATGACATTTGTCAGTGATAATAAACTTGATTTTGATTCAGAAATTCCTGTTTCTTGTGAGCAAAGCATTCTAACTTCAAGCGCTCATGACACACCAAACCTCTGGTATCATCCTTGTAAATCTCCACTGACTTCTTGCTACATATACTTTTTAAATGCATGTAATGGTGAATGTACCCAACACTACAGGTTATCTAACCAGAACTGAACTTCAATGTCTGGCTTGCTTTCGTTCCAAAAATAAGGCTCTATTAAATGGCATTTCTATTTATACTGATGTATTGAAACCAGGCCCCCTTCCTTTATCCTGTTTAGGACATTGCTTTCCAAGTATTATGCCCAAACTGAAATGCTTGCATCAAAATTGTTCCTTCTACTTGGATCCTATTCCTCAAGTTAGTTAGAACTCTTGCTATTGACTTAGTCAATTTACAAGGATAATTTAAAGTAGATTTAGACTCAAATAACAAAGACTCTGCACAAATGTTAAAACCAAATCATCAAATTATGCTGGTCCACATCTTACCTCTAACTGAATGTCAAGTCCTTCTACTGGACTAGTAAGGGAGCTCAGATTTGGTAATACTTGCTCACAGAAGTAGGTGACGAACCTGGTTGAATGGACATTTTTCTGAAAGATAATAACACCATGGGAGGTAAAATTAATTTTAATCTGCTAGGAAACAGTATGCACTTTTAGACATAATTCAAGGATTTACTTAGAACATATGCACTAACTTCAGAATATTGCCATCCAACCACATACTCAGGATCATGGCAGCAGACTAATACTGAAACACTTACCACATGATAGAGTTAATGTGGTTGCACAGCACCTCCAAATCCAAAATATACATTGAACAACATCAAGTTGTTATTAATCCTGCAATATTAAGACTGATGATATAGTTTTCAGTATTCCAGTTCCGTTGGTGTTATTGTTGCCTACTTGGCATCTAACCCTTTCAATTTTGGTAAATTATTTGGCATCAATAAACATTGTGTAGAGCAGATACACATTCTAATTCATAACAATGTTTCACTATTTTAATGCTTGATTTTTGTAACTGCCATTGTCTGGGCATGTGCCAATACTAAGTTCCTGAAAAACTACACATTTCTCCAGCTACTAGCAAGAACAAAACCATCCTGTTATTGAGAAGTTTGCCACTCAAATGTTCATTTAATATCAGAGTACGTATATAGTATGCAACCTGAAATTTATATTCAGACATCTATAAAACATGAAACCCCATAGAATGAATGATAGAAACATCAAAGCCCCAAAGCTAGCCTAAAGCCCCTTTAACCCAATAGGCTATTCACCAAACCCAAAATTTCACATTGGTGTGGTCTGCTAACCTGAGTTTCAAAGCTACAAACTACCTGTCCAGTTTTCACCTCTACATCTGTGGCTGAAACCTTTACAGCTGATCCTCTATTATCATTTGGCCTCACACTTTACAAACTTACACTTTTTGTCAAAGATGTTCCTGAATACATATGCACTTCAACTTCTTATTGGTATTTCACTATCCAACTTAATAGTCTTACCACTTGAAGACCAAAATGAAATATTCAAGTTAAACATTTAAAGCTTTGGGGAGGTAGCTAAAAAAAAGAAAATCAATCCAAATTCTAGATGAGAATCCGATACATCCTGTTGAAAAAGTCAGAGTTCCTGAACATCTTTCTATTGATTACCAATCCCAGGATAACCCCACTCTGTCACAGGACCTCCTTATGGAGGCTAGCAGGAGAGTACAATCTTCCACCTCCTGAACCTCTTTTATTTAATCTAATTAAATGCACACGTTGAAAACTAAATTGCTTGTCAATATTTTAAATGTTCCAATTTAACATTAACGGATGTCAAGTAAAAGAAAATTCAAGTTTTAACTGATGTTCAGTATATTTATTATTTGAAGTGAACATCATTCCATTTTTCATGCTGGAAAAACTATTAGAGACAAAAAAGTTCAACATTTTTTCCAGAATCTGGCAAAAAGTTACACTGCAGAGGACAAGACAGATATTAATATTGTTTGGTGATAATGAAATATATCAAAGGCTATACTTACTGAGAAAAGAGGAACAGCCTGTCTTGTGCACTGTAGTAATCTGTCCACAGAATCTGGATCTGCAGGATTGAACACTTGTTCTAAATCTGCCTGTTCAGCCACCAACTCGACTAATTGTTGTCGACCACTTACTGTCTGAAGGTTCTTCAGGCTAGACAGAATTTTCATGAATAAAACAAACTCTTCTCCTGTAACATCATCAAGTACCTAAAAACAAAATACTTGAAATAAATGCTGCTCCTTAAAAATTGTCTCTTCACTGTTCCTTTGCTTTAAGGAGAAAGGGTAGGGTTATGGGAAGAAGCAAAGGGAAGAAACTAAAAATGTACACAAAGTTACTTTATGTAAACCGTCTAGTCCTTTGAATGCTTAAACACAAAATATTTCAAGTTAACATTATATATTTATCTTTTTGAAGTTATGCTCATTTTAAAAATGTAATAAGCATATGACCTAGATTAAAACACTTTAGTTTGTAACTTTGCCATTTTTAGGTTACACTACATGAAAGCCACAGTTCTGGAGTTAGGCATGGTGCACCCAAGGAAATGGTTTAATAAGACACAGCCTTTTTCAGTCTGGGTTAACAATACCTGCTATGCTGAAAATAAGCAAAGATTGTACAGATATTGGAACCCTAGAGTCACACACAAAACATTGGAGGAACTCAGCTAGTCAGGCAACATCTATGGAGGAAAATAAATGGTCCACATTTTGGGCCAAAACCCTCCATAATGCAAAATGTTCTATAGTTAATGATGCCTCTCTAATACACCCACAGAAAACCAAAGACCCTGTTTGAGGTATAGATCTGCAGTGAAGCAATGAAGTGCATGTGCAAATTTTGCGTAACTGCACCTGCTAGAGGTATTTCTAATGTTAGAAAATCATTCAAATTTATTCCAGACGTTTCAGTTGAGTTGATACATATCAAGCTGAAGTGAACCAGTGTGATAGCATTTATTTTGGATTATGTCTTTGCTTGAAAAAAACTACCAAGCTGGCATCCATTCAGTTGAGTTACAATTTTAGAAATACATTTAATGAGATACCCATAAATAGAAGTATAAGCCAATGAATTTCCAAGAGCTGTTCCTTTTGTTTACAAACTCTTGTCAGAATTGAAGCAGAAACCTTTCCTATGTGCAAAAATTAGGATTTAGCTGAAGTGGGAAATGCTATGATGTAATGTTCCATTTTATGTTATAATTGAATTAGTAATAGTTTAAGTCAAGAACACTCCATGACATTCATTTCTCAAATTCTTTCACAATAATAATTCTTCTGCCCATTTCTGCACCTCTGTTGATTAGCTATTGAAGCACACAAATGACTACTCTCAAAGTGTTGCACGCCAGAGGCAGAGTTAACTTTTTTCCTTCAGTGTATGCAACATACAAT
This sequence comes from Hemitrygon akajei, assembly GCF_048418815.1. NCBI lineage: Eukaryota > Metazoa > Chordata > Chondrichthyes > Myliobatiformes > Dasyatidae > Hemitrygon > Hemitrygon akajei. Next base: position 161,234,898 of record NC_133129.1, on the reverse strand, counting down.
TAAATTTGATAACTAGCCTCAATTTAACCAAAATCTCAAAATCACCTAGTTATCATAGGTATTCTTCCTGTGACTCACTGGACTTCGTTGAAGAAGGTGAAGAATAATTCCCACCCATACGAGATGGATTACTGAGAAAACTTGCTAATTACTTAAATACAAACAAGTAGAGATTTACAGAATAATTTTATTTCACTTGCCTTTTTAGATTCAACAAAAATGTATTCTTCTACTTCTTTGTTCATGACTTCCTCTGGTAGAGCCTTCAGTTTTGTGGAAAGAAACTTAATGGCACGTTCTCGTACAATATCTTCTCCTTGGATTATCTGTGTGAAAAGACCGCCCAAGGTTCCTTTCAGAAGAAAAAGGAAATCTAGTTTTAAACTTAATCTGCACACATTGTATGAAAGTTTGCAAGTAGAGGCAGAATATATACCTTTTACTCAAAAGCCCAATCTCAGATCTACATTTGCAAATGTTCTAAACAGGTCTATCTGACGTGAACAATTTTCAAGTTAATTCACCGTATTCCAATTTGCACAATGATAATTAGAAATTAATTTCAATATATAGCCTCAAATTGGTTATGTATAAATAAGATGTTATTTCTTTTTATACCACTTTTTCTCTACACTTCCAAATGTTAAACTATTACAATTTTTAATAATTTTTCCCCTTCTCCATGGTCTGGCATTTTTATTCGTTGCTTTCTATTAATACCTAGGTTCTTCATCTTCACTGTCCCACTATTTTTCTTAGACTTCCAAATGATATCCTGTATTCACTACAGGTAAATAATCTACAAGATTTAACAAAATATTACTTCATGGTATTTCACAATGGCAAACTATCCTCCAACTTCCATTATTTTAAGAGCTTAAAATACACTATTTTACATAGTTTTTCCAACTTGCTTTGAAAATGAAATGTACAATGATGCACAGATGTCAGAGACACATTTATATATCTAGCATGGCTAAAACTTGTACAGTACTATAATATTTTTTGGTATTGCACTACACTGCTGTCACAAAACAAAATCATGACAAATGTGAATGTTGATAAACCTGGTTTTGATACGCGTTTCTACTGTGGACTGAGCGTGTGTACGGGACAGGAAGAGGGGAATTATGGTTCAGAAAATGTAAAGGGAGAGAGGAGCGTGCAGGAAGCACCATCATTCTGTAATGATCAATAAGCCAATTCTTTGGAATCAAATGACCCCTCCCTCTCTGCCACCTGTCCCACGCCCCTCCCACAATGCTCCACCCTTGCCCTTACCAACAATCTTTGCTCTTGCCAGATTAACAAATCCATTCTCCGCTCCACATTGACAAATACAGTACAATGTCAAATACTTAGGCAACCTAGCTACATATATGTGCTTAAGACCTTTGTACAGTACGGTTGGTATGTTGAATGAACAGTCTTATGGAATTAAAAGCACTACATTTCAATAGCTTCATCACAGAATACTTCAAAACAATGTTTTGTACATCCACAAAATAGTAGTTACCTTTAGCATCAATCTTGAATATACATATTAATGCATTATTAACCAAGTTAAATTCTGCATTATCATCTGAAAGAAAAAGTGGGAACAACTTCAATTCAGAGTAGGGTTATGTATCTAAATCAAATTTAGCAGTTATCAGTTAGCTTTACATTAATGACTTAAGAGCATATTCCAGAAAGATCACTTCAGTTTTTGCTACCTCAGCTGTTACGGATTTATTTGAAATGTTTGGCAAAGATCAAATCTGTAAAAATTCTTCAAATAGCGGTGAAGCCCACAATATGACCATTTAGGTCATGGAAATTTGCAATTACAGAATTCACAAATCACTACCCAAAAATTTGAGATTTGGTATAAAATTTGCTCCACTGGAACCTTATACGAAGAAAAAAGTAAATAAACACAAGTAGTATATTTTTCCAACCTGCATTCTTAACACATTCACAGAATGTATAATGTTACATTATGGAAAATTGCAATAATGGACTTTCTAGGAATGCAACCACCTCCCTTTCTCTGTATCATGGGTGTTGCCTGACTGCATGTTCAAACATTTATCTGAAAGTGTATTGATTACATCTATTCAAACAGATGCCAGTGGTCTCGGGTGATAAGACAAATGAAACAGATTCCCAGAATGCACCACAATTCTGAATACTGAAAAAGCAATAAAATGGCCCAGTTCATCAACTATTAACTTCTCTCCTCAGACATAAAAGGTGTCCAAAAATACTCATCACAAATTTGTAAATTACTCACAGGATTAAAGATAATCTGTGGTGTATGGCAATTCATAAAATCCAAATGATTAAATTTCTCTCGTTAGCAAGCTCAAATTTAATTAATAAACACATCCATGTGGATGTCAGCTTCTTATCTCTAGATCAGTGTTTTTGTTTGGGCTCTAACCTTGTAATAAAAAAATAAACAAAACCTCCAAAATCACAATTTAATCATCTAGGCATGAAAAGAGAGAGGATACCATAAGTCATAGGAACAGAATTAGGCCATTCGGCCCATCGAGACTGCTCCGCCATTCCATCATGGCAGATTTATTATCCCTCGCAACCCCATTCTCCTGCCCTCTCCCTGTAACCTTTGATACCCTGACTAATCAAGAGCCTATCAACTTCCACTTTAAATATACCGTAGATTCCGGACTACAGAGCGCACCTGATTAAAAGCCGCTGGCTCTAATTTTAGAAATAAAATCAATTTTTTAATTGTAAAGGCCGCACCGCTACTTTTAAATATACATACGTATCGGTAACACAAATTACGTTGCATATACTTTTTTACTGAACAGCACGAACAACATTCCAATATCTCCTAGCGACTGGTAAAAATATATATACTGCAGCCTACCAGGAAAAGTTATTGATCGCCTTTAACTTAAAAGCAGCGTTTTCGCTCTGGTCTGACGCGCTTGCGTAACGCGATCGGGTCTAATCGGGTCTGACGCGCTCGGGTCTGACGCGCTTGCGTAACGCGATCGGGTCTAATCGGGTCTGACGCGCTTGCGTAACGCGATCGGGTCTAATCGGGTCTGATGCGCTTGCGTAACGCGATCGGGTCTAATCGGGTCTGACGCGCTTGCGTAACGCGATCGGGTCTAATCGGGTCTGACGCGCTTGGGTCTTGCTTTTCTTCGAGTATTTTCCATGTTGATGAGGGTGAGTACAAATGACTGATTTACAATAATTTAATTGTGAAAGTGCGCTTGATTTATCGTACAATTTCATTGGACCTCTGTGAACTACTCATCAATTTTATTGGTCTATTGTTACGAGGCAAAATGTTTACGAGGCGGCATGAAAAAAAACCATGTATTAGCCACTCTGGATTAAAGGCCGCAGAGTTCAAAGCTGTTCAAAATGTGGGAAAAAAGTAGCGGCTTATAATCCGGAATCTACGGTATTCAATGACTTGGCTTCCTCAGCCATCTGTAGCAATGAATTCCATATATTCACCACCATTTGGCAAAAGAAATTCCTCCTAATCTCTGATCTAAATGGACATGGCTCTATTCCGAGGTTCTGCCCTCTGGTTCTAGACTCACCCATTATAGGAAACATCCTCCCCACATCTCCTCTATCTAGCTGTTTCAATAATCGATAGGTTTCAATGAGATTCCCACATCTTTCTTCTAAATTCCAGCAAGTACAGACCCAGAGCCATCAAAAGCTCCTTATATTTTAACCCCTTTATTCCTGTAAACCTTCAGACCCCCTGTACTGCCAGCACATCCTTTCTTAAATAAGGTGCGCAAAACTGCTCATAATACTCAAATGCGGTCTGACCAATGCCTTACAAAGCCTCAGCATCACCTCCTTGATCTTATACTCTAGTCCTCCCAAAATGAATGTTAACATTACATTTTCCTTTATTACCACTGACTCAACCTGCAAATTAAAGTTTAGAGAATCCTACACAAAGACTACCAAGTCCCTTTGCACCTCTAATTTTTGAATTCTCTCCCTATTCAGAAAATAGTCTATGCCTTTATTCCTTCTACTAAAGTGCATGACGATGCACTTCCCTACACTTTATTCTATCTGGCATTTCTTTGCCCATTCTCCCAATCTGTCTAAGTTCTTCAGAAGACTCACTGCTTCCTCAACAGTACCAGACCTTCTATCTATCCTTGTATCACCTGCAAAGTTGGCCACAAAGCCACCAATTCCCCCATCCAAATAGTTGACATTTAAGGTGAAAAAGAGTTCCTAACATGCCCCCATGTGGAATACCACCAGGCACTGACAGCCAACCAGAATATGCACTAATTTATTTCCACTGCATCCTGCCAATCAGCCAAGCTTCCATCCATGGTAGTATCTTTCCTGAAATACCACGGGCTCTCATCTTGTTAAGCAGCTTCATGTGTTGCACCTTGTCAAAGGCCTTTCGAAAATCCAAATGAACACCCTCTGACTCTCTTTTATCTATCTTGCCAGTTATTTCCTCAAAGAATTCCAAGGAATTTGTCGTGCATGATTTCCCCTTAAGGAAACCATGCTGACAATGGCCTACTTTATTATGTGCCTGCAAGTACCTCAAAAACTCATCCTTAATAGTGGACTCCAACATTTTCTCAACCACTAAAGTCAAGTTATCCGGCTAAATTTCCTTTCTTATGCTTCCCTCCCTTCTTAAAGGGTGGAGCAACATTAGTAATTTTTCAGTCTTCTGGAACCATTCATTACTCATGCCTCCACAATCTTTTCAACTACCTTTTTCAGAACCCCAAGCTGCAGTCAATCTGGACCAGGTGACTTATTTACCTTTGGACCTTTAAGCTTTCCAAGCACCTTCCCCTTAATAATAGGAACTACACTCACTTCTGCCCCCTGACACTCTCGCATTTCTGGTATACTGCCGGTGTCTCCCACAGTGAAGACTGACAAAATACCCAAGTTGCTCTGCCATTTTCCCTCCCATTACTACCTCTCCTGTCTCTTCCCAGCATTCCAACATGCACACTCACCTCTCTTTTTACTCTTTATATATCTGAAAAATCTTTAGGTATCCTCTTTTATACTTTTGGCTAGTGTACCTTCATATTTCATCTTTTCTGTCCGTATGGCATTTTTAGTTGCCTTCTGTTTGTTTTTAAAAGCTTCCCAATTCTCTAACTTCCCGCTAATTTGTTACATTACACACCCCCCCCTTTTGCTTTTATGTTGTCTTTGACTGCTCTTGCCAACCACAGTTGCCTCATCCTCCCTTAGAATATTCCATCAGCTTTGGGATGCATCAATCATGCATCTTCCGAATTGCCCCCAGGAACTCCAGCCACTGCTCTTCTGCCGTCATCCCTGATAGTGCCCCTTCCAATCAACCCTGGTCAGCTTTTCTCTCATGCCTCCATAATTCCTTTAATTCCACTGTAACACTGATATATCCGGTTTTATCTTTTCCTTCTCAAATTGCAGTACGAATTCTAACATATTATGATCACTGCCTCGCAAGGGTTCCTTTATTTTAAGCTCCTTAATCAAATCTGGTTCATTACACGACATACAAATCACAACTGCTTTTCCTCTAGTGGGCTCAACCATAAGCTGTTCTAAAGTCATCACACAGTCATTCCACAAATCACTCCCTCTTGGGATCCAGCACCAACCTGATTTTCCCAATCTACCTGCATATTGAAATCCCCATGACTATCAAAACATTTTCCTTATTACATGCCTTTTCTATCTCCCATTGTAAATTATATCCCACATCCTGGCTATTGTTCAGTGGCCTGTATATAACTCTCATCAGGGTCTCTCTACCCTTGTAGTTACTTAACTCTACCCCCAAGGATTCTATACCTTCTGATCCTCTATCACCTCTCTGAAATGATTTAATGTCATTTTTAAACCAACAGAGCAACCCCACTCCCTCTGCCTGTCCTTTTGATACAATTTGTATTCTTGGATGTTAAGTTCCTAACCATGTTCCTCTTTGAGTAAAGACTCAATGATGCCCAATGTCTTACCTGCCAATCTTTAACTGTTGTACAAGATCATCTTCCTTATTCATGTATACCTTGTGCATTCAAATATATAATCTTCCATCCTATATTATGACCCTTTACAATTTTGCCCCCCCCATGTTACAATAACATCCCGACTGCAATTTTGCCCTGTCACCTGCCTGTCCTTCCTCACAATCTCACTACACAGTCCATTGACTTATATATCTACTGCCCCATCCTCTGCCCTACCATTCCATTCCCTGCCAAATTAGTTTAAACTCTCCCCAACAAAAGACTGTATCAAATTCAAAAAATTAGTAAGCTGCATCACTTATGAACAGTAAGAAAAATTACACTTTGGTAGAGTCAAGAAATTCAATTAACAGAAGTATTTTTCCAAGAAGGAAGATCCTAATTGCTGATCCAAGTTAGTCCGGTCAATTGTGGCTACTATCCCACAGTTCAGTCTTGATGCCCCCTTTACTAGTTAATAAGCTATTCAATTGAAAGATTACCATAAAGGCACAACTTTGTCACATGCAGTAAGATCCAGTAATAGACTATTTAACTTTTCAATTAACCTACACATACTAAGAAAACAGTAATCAAATTAACTTAGATATAATGTACTGATATTAAAATTCCACTAGATAAATCTTTGTACAATACGATGTGCTACAAACCTCCTTCCTTTTTGCTCTGGAACTATCAATCCCAATGAACCTTTTACTATTTTTGTTTTTATAGTTGTTTCGAGTTTCAATACAAACATGATTCACTGAACTACCATACAACTCAAAATTGCTCTGAATGGACAGCAACAGATGCTAGCACATGGCCTCCAAATTATTAATTAACTGAACATAAAAGGTTATGCTGCACTTAGCGTCAAATTATTTCTAACAATTACCTTTTTAAAAAAATCTATGAATAATGTCTATGGATGTTCATCACTGTTTTGTTACTAGAGATTAAACTGTTGAAGATAAGATGGTCTGAAAACTGAAATATGAAATCATGCTGAGTAATTATGAAGTGTGGTATGGAAAACTATCAAACTAACAAACTTAGTTCATAAATTTTGTGTTAGTTTGAAAAAAAAATGCCTTAATTGATAGTGACACTGAGATTTCTTCTTTGTTGAGAGTTTTGTTTTGTGTACAGCACAGAACACTTTATCTATACTATCATTTTTTTTCCGTTTGCCTGTGCCATTTTATCTTTCTATTCCTTGCCTACTCAAGTACCTGCCTAAACGTCTCTTAAATGTAATTACCATATCGGATTCCAACAGTTTCCCTGGCAGTGAGTTTCAAACATCAACAACTCTCCATGTGAAAAACCGTTGCCCTGAATGTCCTTTAAAAATCATCCCTCTTCCCTTAAACCTATGCTCTCTTGTTTACGATAGGAAAAATATTCTAACTAAGCCTCTCATATCTGATACATTTCTGTCAGGTTACCTCTCATCCTCCTTTATTCCAGGATAGACCATCCCAGCCCATCCAATCTCTCCCCTTATCTAAATTCCAAAAATTCTGCAATAAGTGGCAGAAAATGCAAATGTAATCTGGAGATCTGAAATAAGATCCGAAAGTTGGAAACACTTGGATATCAGGCAGCACTGATGAAAAGAGAACAAACTGAGCTCAAAGGGTCTTCAAACCAAAATATTACCATTTTCTCATATTATAAGTGATGTCTTACATGATCAGCATTACCTACTTTTTGTTTTAATTGCTGTCATTGTTAGTTTGCCTCACTATTCCAATCAGGACACCAACAAGGAGAACAGTGGCCCATCTCAGACAAGGCCTAACTCTGCTATAAACAGCAGAGAAAAGTTGAAAAGCCATTTGCAAGGCCACAATTTAGTAAACCAGAAAAGACACATTTCCTAAATAAACAAACTCCTGAAAATATAAGTTTTAGGTTGATAATGTTCCTCAGTTCAGTGACATGGGTTCATTTAAAATATTGCTGTCCTGCTAATCCCTGCAAGATGTTAAATCTAATGCTAGTCATTAGTTTTTCAATTTCTATCCAACTTGCTTAACTTCATAGCCTAAAAAGGAGAACCCAGTGGAATATAATAGTAATATTCTATTATGAGATATTCCTTATGTGAAATTCTAAAATAATTTAAATATTAATTCATTTATAGAATTTTTACTTATTAACATAAAAAAATGAACAGCAACATAGGAAGAATAAAAGTTTAACTGACTGTATTTAAAAAAACTTTCATGACAAAATATTCCACTTACCAGTCTGTAAAAGCTGTGTTAATATATCTGCAACCCTTGGAAGATTTTCACCTGTTGCAAACTGAGGCAATTCTTTAATGGCTTGACGCCGAATCTAAAAACATTCAGTACAATGTTAGAAGTTTAATAAATTCACATGTTGCACTCATTCTTACTTGTTTTAATATCTTACAATAATTCATCATTAATATCCTTTTATATAAACAGCCGTAGAGTCAGAACACAACAACTAGCACCTCAGCCCATCTTATCCGTACCAGACGATTATTCCGCCTAATCCCATCAACCCACACATGGATCATTGCTGTACCCAACCACGTACATAGTTTCTCTTAAACGTTGAAATTGAACATTCATCCACCACTCCCACAGGCAGCTCATTTCAAATTAGTGAAGAAATTCCCAAGATTCCCCTTAAATATTTCACCTTTTACCCTTAGCCTATGAGCTACAGCTCTAGTATCACCCAGCCTCAGTGAAAAAAGCCTGCTTACATTTACCTTTATCTATATCGCTCAATTTTGTATATTCTATCAAATGTCCCCTCATTCTCCTATGCTCCAATAAAGTCTTAAGCTATTCAAGTTTTTCCTACAAGCCAAGTCCTGGCAACATCCTTGTAAATTTTCTCTACATTCTTACTGGTGACCAGAATTGCAAACAATACTCCAAATTAGGCCACACCAACATCTTACGCAACTTCAACATAGCATTCCAACTTTGCCTTATGAAGGTCAATGTGCCAAAAAATCTCTTTATGACCTTATCTACATTAAGCAATATACTGGAATTTAAGGTATTGAAACAAAATAAACCTTGCCAAGTAGACTATGCAAAATCAAATATTAAAAATGATCTTGGTCAATTCCTTCTTTCCTCCCTGCGTAAACCCTTTTGAATTCTACCTTAAAACTCTATGTCTCCCGCAACCAGATTTCAGATTATGACAGACACAAATGATAAACTCTTACTGAAAGATCTTCATCTTCACAGAGATCCAACTGAGCATTGATAGCACTATCAGCCAACTCTGGAAAATGTTTGAAGAACTTTGGAATAAACTGTGCTGCCAATCTTTTCTCCTTTGCACCACTTTTCACACCATCCAGAATAGCTTGATACGAATCCTTATACTGAAAAAGGAAAAAGTTATATATAGTCAAAATTTACTCAAAGCCCAACAAAATATTCATATAATTCAGTTGCCTAAAGTTCACTTCTCTTCTGTTCAAAACCAGAGAAGCATTTTACGTATAAAATACAGTTGTAAAAGCTTGAGTTAGAGATGAAGGCACAGAATTGGACATCTGAAATCTTACGGAGTCATGGAAACATTTTAGACTGATATTCCAGTGATAACTCTGTTCGGTTTAATATTTTCAGCATATAATCAGATATTTCCAAACACATGAAGTTATTAAAAATACAAGCTTTGTGAGGAAAATTTTTGAACATTTTTTATTCTAGACAGTATTAAACCCTGCTCTCACCTGAGAAATCCATTACTATTCCAGAGGCATTCCGGAACTGCAAAAATATGCTTTCTTCTTCAGCGCCCCCCCCCCCCCATCACCAAGTATAAGGAGCTCATGGACTTCACCTCCAATATTATAAGCATAGTCAGCTGCCTCTGCCAATGATCTCTATCTCTGCTTGCTCAAAAAGCCACAATTCCAAGATTTCTCCATGCCAGTCCTAAAATCACATTTCTGCTCACTCTTCCACTCAAGTTCATATACCTACTATACACCTCTTCCCACTTCTCTGCTGTCAGCTAAATTCTCCCCCTTGCTCTCAAGTTAACTGATATTATTTACTGTTCCCCACACCCAATTCTTCACCATTTTAGATTTTCTACATGGACCCAACTCATAAAGCACTCAACTCTTGATGTCCCTCCCAAACCCCAAAGTGTGCAACAGAAGAACTACTACTGAATCACAAACTTTCCTTGCCTCTTGAAAACCCTTGAAAATTAAGGTGCCTTTTAAATCTGCACTGGGCAAGGAGTTTTAATTTTAATTCCTAATTGGATTTCTAGATGACTGTTCTAATTATGCTCTTCCCCTTTATTAAAACAGTTTCTTCATATTCATTGTTAAAACCTTTTTTAAACATCTAAATTACGTGAATTTAAATTCAGATAATCTGTAACATGCAAAAAAAGGCAAACCCAATTCTTAATATTAGTAATGATGGCACTAAAACTAATTAGTTTATCTTGTAAGCCAATCTAGTTCACTAATATCCTTTGGGAAGGAAATCTACCACCTTTATCTAGGTTGGCCCACACCTTCTTCATGTGGTTGGTAGTTAAATGCCTAAAGTGGCTTATGGGATGATTCAGTTGAACCATTACTGTTACAGTCAACAGCAAAAGTATAAAACCTGACAATGCTTTAGGCACTTAGGGTAGTCAACTTTACAAAGAATGTACATGCATTGAGATAAGTCTCATCAAACAACAACTGTTCTCAGAATCAGACCTTACAGACATCATGTTAAACTCCATCACTGTAATTATTGAGTACTTTTTCCTCTCACTAATAGGATGGATCCACCAAGCATAATGGTAAACAAGTAGATGTGAGTAGCACTTGGAGTCTGTCACATTGGCTCCAGACTCCATGAGGTCTCATGGCATTAGATCAAATATGTGCATGGAGCTGCCTCCCAAGTACCATCTACCTTCATCCATCTGTTGATGGATTAGGTTTTGTGACAGCAATATTGTAATTTATAACAAATTATTATGTTACAATAATACAACAAAATAAATAGTGAGAGGAGTAAAGTGAAATCTGATGGCAGAGAAGAAACTGTTCTGAAAATGTGGAGCGTGGACTTCGGTCTCCTGTACATCCTCCCAGATGGTAGTAATGAGAGGGCATGACTCAGATGGTGAGAGTCCTTCTTGAGGCACCGCTTTTTGAAGATGTTCTCAATGGTGGGGAAGCCTGTGCCTGTGATGCAACCAGTCGGAATGCTCCCCACTGTAAATGTGTAGAAATTTGCTAGAATGTGAAGACAAAGCTGTGTTTGAATATAGAAGTAACTCCATTGTGTTGTATAGCATTACAAACATGCTAAATAGGATAGAAATAATCTGTCAGCCCAAAACTTTTGGAGTGAATAATTCAACAGACCAGGATCTTGTCAAATGCTTAGATTCATCATCACCATGAAAATCAACTGCGTTTAAATAAGGAATGTAGAAAGACAGGCTAGAAGCAACACTGGGCACAGGTAAAAATGATGAGTTACAGCCCTACTGAAAGTGCAGTGCAGAATCAGTTGCATGTACAACAGTAAACAAGAAGCAATAGACAGATCTAAGCAATTTCACAATGGATCAGATCATAGCTCTGCAATCCTATGGCATCTAGTGACGAATGACAAGATGATGAAACTACAGGAGGCTCCAGGAACATTCCCATCATTAACAATAATCCAGCTTAGCATGGAGTACTAAAACAACAAAGCATTTGCAACCACATTTAGCCAAGAGTGTCAAATATGTTAGCTTTTCTCCAGCATTAGAGAAATTTGTTTCCAGGCAGTTCAATTAACTTCACATGAAAGCGCAAAATGGCTGAAAGCATAGGATACAGTAAAAACTAGACAATATGCCAACTTTACTACTGAAGTTCTGTACTCCAGAATTACCTGCGCTTCCAGCCAAACTAGTTCCAGTACAATTACAACACTAGCATTTATCCAGCAATGCAGAAAATTACTTCAGTATGTCCTGGTAACAAGATCCAGGATGGCTAATTATCACTCAGTCTATTCACTATAAAACAAAGTGATCAAAGCTGCCATTAAGAGAGCAATCAAGTGGCTTTTACTTAACAATTACCTACTCAGTAATGCACAGTTAGGTTTTATCAGGAACATTTAGCTCCAGACTACGTCCACACTAGACCGGATAATTTTGAAAACACCGGTTTTGTGTATAAAACGGTAGGCATCCACACTAAGGGTGGTTTGAAAATACCTGTGTCCACATTGAAATGGAAATTTCGTCGAATCTCCTCCTAATGGGCATGCACAGGACACATCCACCGAAAACAAGTGATGTTTGGTGTCAAATCTCGCCATGAAAGACTTGCTGTGCATTTGTCCAGTTACAGACTAGAAAAACTTAAAAGACGGACAGCTGTTGGCCCTCGCGCAGGAGGACTTAGAAATAAAAAAAACAAATACTGGAGCATACGGATGGCAACAATAGGCGTCCACACTAGGTGTTTTTAAAAATATCTCTGTCCACATTAAAGCAGATATTTCGGCGAATCTGCTCCTACTAAGCATGCGCAGGACACATCTACTGAAAACAAGCGACATGTTTGGTGTCGAATCTCGCCGTGAAAGACTTGGTGCGCATTTGTTCAGTTACAGACTAGAAAAACTTAAATGACAGACAGCTGTTGGCTCTCACGCAGGAGAAATTAAAAGTAAAAAAATATATACTGGAGCATATGGAGGCAACTGACAGGGAATTTACGGACAGTATGACCTGGCTGACGACAAACATCGAAAAACTGACGAACTCTGTTGCCTTAATAAAGCCCCTTGTTAAATGCGTAAAACATGTCTGCATCAGTATTATCTTGTATTTCCATGCAATGTTACATAAGGCTGTTACACACCTATTGTCAGAGAAGTACTTGCATAAATAGGTAAACCACCTTCATACAAGCAAGGACAGGAAACAGGGCAAAGTGAGTATACTTATTTATTCAGTAAGTTATGGGTCAAAGTATTTGGTGAGTACATTTCTAACTCTTCTGGCTTCAGTCTCATTACTGTCTGTTCTGAAATTGTTAGGTTGCGTTCAAGAAGACAATGAACTGGCGTGCTGCCATCATCATCTGTTCCGGCACGCCATGACAGCGTTTTCAGATTTCTCTGGTTACCCCGTCCACACTGCTCCGGTCAAGCAGCATTTTCAAAATTACACACCCTGGAGAGTGTTTCTGAAAATCTCCAGTTTCTGGTGATGAAAATGACATTTTAATGTGGACAGAGGGTAAAAATGAAGAGAAAAAGCTTCGGTTACGGCTTTATCTGGTGTAGTGTGGACGCGGCCTCAGTTCAAACATGGACTGTATTCGGGAAGTGAGGTGAAAATGCCCTGGAAAAGTGGAATCAATGGGCATCACTGGTTGGAATCCTAATTTGCACAAATTATTACCAGAGATTGTCAGAGGTAAATAAACCCAGATCCAGGGCATCTATTTTATTTAATATTATTTAGAGATATCACGCATAATATGCCCTTCTGAGCTTTTGAGCCATGCTGCCAGCAATCCATTTTAACCCTAACTCATTCACTGGACAAATTAAATGATCAATTAACCTACTAACCAGTACAACTCTGGACTCTGGGAGGAAATCGGAGTACTCGAAGGAAATCCATGGATTCCACAGGAAGGACGTGAAAACTGCTTACAGAGGATGTCATGATTGAACTTTGACGCCCGGAGCTGTAATAGCATTATGCTGCTACATTACCATGGCATCTCTGCTAAAGTTGCAAAAAGCATTGTCTAAGATTTAAATCAACTTGAGCTGCTTCATCAACAGCCTTCTTCCCATCAGAAATCTTATCACTGTCTTATATAGAAAATTACTTTAAATTGCAAACTAAATAAATAGTGCAGAAAAAATATAAGGAGGGTAGCGTTCCTGGACTGTTCAGAGATCTGATGGTGGAGCAGAAGCTGTTTCTGAGTCGCTGACTGTGAGTCTTCAGAGTCTTCCCTAAGAGGATTGGAAGTGCGATGACTGCAGTGTTCAGTTCCATTCACAACTCCTCAGCAAATGAAGCAGCCCATCCTTCCTTGCAGCAAGGCTTTGACAATTGTCAGACACAGGCCAATAATAGCAAGTAACATCAGAATCAGGCACATCATCACCAACATGTCAGAATCAGAATCAGAATCAGACTTTAATCGCCAAGTACCTATGCACATACAAGGAATTTACTTCCGGCAGATGTTGTCTCTCTGCTCATAACAATAATAATGATAAATATAAATGAAAATATAGATTATACATACAGGTAATGCAATCCAAGTAATAGTTAGCCGACAGTTAACCGTTCAGCAAAGTGACCGCAGTAGGGAAAAAAACTTCTCCAGTGCCTGTTAGTCTTAGTCTGGAGGGATCTGAAGCGCCTACCAGACAGAAGCAGATCAAACAGTCCGTGCGCAGGATGGGAGGAGTCCTTTATGATGTTCCCCGCCCTCTTCTTCAACCTGGAAGAGTACAGGTCCACAATAGAGGGCAGGGAGGCTCCAATGATGGATTCATCATGGATCCATGAAATATTCGTTTAATTGTCATTTAACCATATACAAATATTCATGAATAGACAAACAAGACAGCGGTACTGCAGGGTCAAGCTGCAAAGTCAAATTACCAACCATACATACAGTCCAGAAACACCCCACCCCTGCCCACCCATATCATCTGTCGACTGGCCCCCAACGTCCACTAGGTGGCACGTGGCTTCAAGCCCTGTCCTCGCCCCGACACCTGGCTCCCGCTGCGCTAATCTGTGGCTTCGAGGTCCAGTCCTCGCAGGTACAAGCACACATAGAATATTACTATAAACACAACAAAATATATCTGTATATAGTCCAGACACCTCAGTCCATTTTAAAGCTTCAGCCATCACAACTGCACTACTCTGCTCCTGGAAAATATGTTGTTTTCTGGCAACAGTACAGTGCAAAGAAAAAATAATTACTGTAAGTTAGAATAAAATTTCTGGCTGACATCCTCCAGATAGTCCACGGAAATGTCTGTTTTGCTTCTTTTATGTCTGTTTTTCATCTTAAATGTATTTCTGGAACTGTCAGAGCCTGCAATTTACTGTTTGGGGATTGACTGAGCAATCCAGTGCTTTGCTGTATCGAGAAGATTCCAGTGAGCAATCACTTACTCAGATGGCCTCAATGTGAAGAAACTTAAAGACCAGACTATGTTTGACTCTATTTCACCAATTAAAGTGTACATTAATCACCAATTAAAGCATTGAGGAAGTTTGAGATATTGAAGTGAATGCAGAAGGCGAGCGAGAGTTCAGCACCAACTGCCTGCCTTGTCTGTGAGTGGCCTAATGCTGCGTGGCTTGCTGCGGCAGGCAGGTAGGCCTCTGCCTTGTGTGATGGCTCTCCCTATCTATGAATATCGTGGTTCTGTGTTTATGGATTGGACTACAGTGCTTATGGATTGTGTTTTCAGACTTATTGCTTTTATATTCTGTTTAAAAAAAAAAATTGCCCGATCCTTTTCCGTTTTGTTGTGCGAGAGGAAGTTGATGTTCTTGTTGTGTTCTGTTAAGTTTTTGTGTGGGGGTTGATGCTCTTGTTCCATTTGTGAGGGGGAAGGGAGGTGTGGTTTGGGGGTTGATGATTGGGATGCCACACTTTTTTGTTCAGGGGGTGAGTTTGATGTCTCTCTCCGAATGACTTTCATGTTCCTTCTTTGTTTCGTGGCTATTTGGAGAAGAACGATCTCAGAATTGTATATGGATACTTAATCAATTAACCTTCGAAAAAAAAAGTACAAGAGTATTAGTGAGGTAGAAATTAAGAAATTAAGAAATTAAGAAATTTGATGGTGGAGTGGAAAAAGTTGTGCCAGGGAATGTCCATTTCCAAAAAAGTCCTGGCTCCTAAACTTGATCTTCAATAGCATCACCATTACTAAGCCTGTATCAGCAACATCCTGCAAGTTATCACGAGAGGAGCAGTGTAAATATTGTGACAATACAGAAGACAGAACTGGGTACCCTGTGGCAACTGATTCACCTCCTGAAAACCCAGGCTATTCCACCTTATGGCACACAAGTCAGACACATAATGAACATCTGCCTGGATGGTGCAGCTCCAATAATTCTCAAGTTTGACCCAGAACAGCCCTGGACCACTCTTAATAGTCAAGACAGCACTTTTCCAGTGCCTTGAGATGCCTGTTATAAGCAAAGTCTCAGAAGCATTAAGGACAAGGATCATTTCTGCCTGTCAAAGAGCCTAAATGCGATCAAGCTGCTTGTAGTGGTTGACATCTCAGCGCAAAGACATAGACACAAAATAAGAGGTAGCTAGAATAGGGCAATTATCCTTATATTTATCTGTTAGATTGTTAAATTCCAATCTGCATCATGGTTGAGGCAGTATCTGGCAATATTAGACATTAGGCAAGATACATAAATAAAAGAGAAAAGGGTTGAAGAGATATATAACTAGGATGATTACCTACAATTAAGCAATCTGCTTACATACAGAAAGCAAATACCTGTAAGGGAATAAAATGAGAGGTTAGTGCAGAGAATTTATGCCAAGGTAGCTGTGATCTTGCTGAACAGCAGAAGCAGAGCTTTTTGACCAAACCTTGCTTCTATTTCTTTTGTTCCTGTGCATGATTTTATGTGAGTAAGATAGAAATCACCTATGTACTATATATGTAAGCAAACAAAATCTCTGCATGGCTTCTCCAATAAAGCCACTTTCAGGCACTTGATTCAGATCAAGAGTAAGAATAAGTACAGAAAGAACAGACCCTTATTATCAAAGAACTAATAGCAGGACACTAAAAAAATCAAGTACAACAATGTCAATGTGCTTTTACAAAAAGACAATTGTGTTTAACAAATTACAGAACACTTAGAAAGCTCTGATGCAATTTACAGAGCTAGCTGCCTTTAGAATACCATGTTTACCCTTAATCTCCATATTTAAGGAAAGACATCTTGAATTGAAAGCAGTGCAGAGAAGGTTTCATTACGTTGATTTTTGGGTTGCCTGGGCTGTCATATAAAGGAAAGTTGAACCTATTGTCATTAGAGTTTAGAATGAGATGATATTCCTAAAGCATAAGATTCCGAGTGGCATTGACAAGATGGGTGCCAAATGTTCCTCTAGTGGCAGAACCCAAAACAAAGGGGCAGATTTTCAATATATGTGGCCAAACACATCAGACAGAGATGAAGAGGAACTTATATTTGCAGAATTGTAAATCATTTGTATTTTCTGCCTCAGAAAGAGTCACCAAACGTTAATGGTACAGAATAAAAGATATTTTAACAACAGGGAAATCACACAGAGAGAGCAGGAAAGTGTAGAGTTTACAAAGAATTGTCTATAAACTCATGGAATGACAGAATGGGTTTAAGTAACAAAATGGTTTCCACCTGTTCTTAATTAAATACTAGCTGTCAATGATGTTCCACGAAGTGGGTTAAGACCACAAGACATAGCACCAGAATTAGGCCACTTAGCCCATTGAGTCTGCACTGCCATTCCATTATGAATGATTATTACCCCTCTCAACCCCATTCTCTTGCCTTCTCCCATAACTTTTGTCACCCTAACTAATCATGAACCTAACAACCTCTGTTTTAAATGTACTCATGACCTGGCCTCCAAAGCCGTCTGTAGCAATGAAATCCACAGATTCACCGATTGTTGGTTAATCCCTTTTCGAAGTGAACCCCCTTTCTACCATCTCTGACCGGTCCTGGATCCTAGCACCTGCGACACCATCCTGGCATCTCTTTCACAGCCACAGAAACTGCGGTTCATCGCCCTAACCACCATGTCTCTTATCACTTTCGCTTTGCTGAGCCTCGGAGTCGACCAAAATGCCACTGGCCTGGCTGCTGCTGTTGTATCCCGATAGCTCAGTTCTTTCCCCCCACGGATCTCCAAAGATAGATGCTTGTTCAGGGAACAGCCACAGGGGAACCCTGCACTGCCTGTTTACTCCCTTTCTTCTCCTGGTGGACAAACATTTAAAAGCAAAATCCATTATGTTGTTACATGATTGACTGTCGCACTTTGAACTAACATACCGGATCTGTAAAATTGTCGGCTATGTATCCCAAGTCACACACAAACAGGACTTACAATGTATTAAACTACACTATCTCACTCATATTGAAATTACTATTGCGACCAACCATGTGGTACTACAATGAACAACAATTCTGCAGGCAAGTAGTAGAGCATCCCGATCTCAAACCTCCGTCTACCAAATCACAAGAGGGGAAGGGTTAGGTCCAGGGAACAGCACCTGCACAGGGCAGCAGCTGTCGCCTACAACCCGACCAGCCGGGCACGGATCTTTTCCGCTTTGTTTAAGACAGTGGGAAGCTCAGCCGGCTCCTCCTCCCCGGGAAGCCTGCGGGGCCGAGGCGCGCTCAGGGCCTGCCGCTGCGTTTGCCGCTTTCCTCCTCCCCTCCTGCCGTACTCACCTGGCCCACGTTGTCCGTGGCGTCCGCCAGTATCCCGTAGTTACGGTACAGCTCCTCCACCGTCGTCATTTTCTGTCAGAGACGAGTCCCCCGCTGCTGTGACACCGAATACGGACTCTGGCGTTCTCGGGTCACTGGCGCGGCACTGCTCTCCACCGTCCGTCAATCACCACGAAGCCTCGCGATAACGACCACGAGCGGGCTCGAGACTCTCACTCAGCAGCGCCAGCTACTGCTCGGAGGACAAAAGATGAGCAGCGCGGCTGTCGTTGCAACGTGTCCTGTATTCATACACGGGGCTAGCCTTTCCCAACCTCTTCGCCCCGGAGGAACTGTCAGGTGTCAGGGAACATCTCACGGTACATTAACGTGAGATATAATAGATATAGTTGTAGATATAATAATCCAAAAATAATTGACAATGCTGTTTTGAGTAGAGAATGAATTTTAGCTTACCTTTCTTAGAAATTAATCTTTTTAACCTTTCATAAATTTAAAAAACTCATAAGGCAAACATAATACGTTTCTCAATTCTGGGTTGAACTTGAGATAAGCACACATGGATTCACCTTCAAATGAAACGAGACAACTCTATCCTTGCCCTTGATGCTTGTTAAATAAAAAAGCTTGCTCACACGTGTAATAAGTAGAAAACTGCAGCAAAATGTTCATTGCTTTCCTATGAATTGCAGGATATACTTCTTTCACAGAAATCTGAACTTATCCTGGGCCAGGTAAGTAAATCGCAGCTTGAGTGTCTGATCAGAGTGAAGCAGCTCACAAAGTTCTTCCTCTTCTCTCAAAATCAAGTTCTTAGGCTGAGCAGAGATTCAAAGAAAGGGTCCCTCACCCAACTTGTGTTGAAAGGGAGGAAAAATACAGTTGAATTTTGTTCTGCAGTTCTTCCAGGTGGTTTTCAATAAGACTTGAGACTTGATGATATCCTTCTTGCTCTCAAGCCCAAGCAGTAGTATTTCAGGATTTCAGGATTTCCTTTTGCAACATGATTTTTCCAAGATTCAGTTTCCTTTTAAATCCAAGAATCTTGTCACTTGAAGTCAAAACATTTTCTCCAGGGCCTTGCAGAAACTTGTTCAACTGGTCCATATGATGGAAATGTCTGCTAAGTAGGCTAGTTCTGCAGCCATTCTTCATCTTCAAAGCACTCAGCAAAATCTGGCCCACTATTTCTTGAAAGTACTCCTGCAATTCACCTTTCAGCTCAAGCACACTGTTGAGAATTCTTCCTTTGTTAAGCCACCAGATTTCTGTACGTAGCAGGATATTGGTGTGCTCTTTTTCCAGGTTTTCCGTTTTTTAAACATTCTCTAGTGAACTGGTCTTAAAGCAACAAAATAAGTTGCTTCCTGAGTCTTTTTACTGACTGTGACAATATTTTCAAATGTCTTAATCTGTTTGTTTTGAGATTCCAATAGCCGTTTAAAATAATCAGCACTTTACTTGTCACATGGCTGTGGTTTGTAGTTCAGTGTCTTCTCAATGTTGCTGGAGCCATTGCTGTATTTATAAGTTGTTTGGCACAGACTAGGCAGAATGGAATTGAACAACTGGGATCACCGGTCCCTGCAAAACACATTGATAATTTCATTGTAAAGATGGACTTTTTTTGTGTCCGTTGTTGCACTGGTGCAGTGAAATGACTCAGAAGATTGTAATTTTTCATCATTAACTTTATCAGAATTATCCGTAGGCCTAGGCCAAGAATCCTCCTCTTCCATCTCACACCTCCTCTTCAAAAATCGTCACACTGGACCGTCTTTAGAATGAAAATGTGCCTTCAGTTTTCTACTACACTGGTAGTAAGTTCACTCCCAAAAGTCAGTCAGCGGAAGTTGGGGGAGGTAATTCGGGAGGGAGAGGCTGACGTTGAATGAGTCCATTCAATGCGTGGAAAATGCACTTTTGTGCTCCTCATCAAGCTACCGTCCTCCCCTCCATGCAATACAGTGCTCACCAAATATCAGCCTACAGTCCTCCCCTCTGTGCAGTACAGCGCTTACCAATTACCAGCCTACAGTCCTTCGTTCTGTGCAATACAGCGGTCACAAATGACCAGACTACAGTCCTCTCTGCTGTGGAACACAGCACTCAACAATTATCAGCCTACCATCTTTTCCCTTCCATGCGAAAACACACTCACCAATTATCAATGACCTCCTCTATCTCACGTCAGAAAATGAGAATGGACTCAACCAAATTAGTACAGTCCAACTCCACACTGCTGTACAGGGCTGAGAGACCTTTAATGAGATTGCTAATGGGAGTGCTGCTTGATCACTGTTCCCCACTGCAAGCATTGTCATCGTGCATTACCCGAAGCTCAAAAAAACAATGTTTAATTTTTTAATTACAATCTCTCACGGAACTCTGTTTGAGAAAACCTGCACTAGACAATGAAAAAATGTTCCGAACTTTATAGTTTCCAAACAGTGGTAGTCATCTGTTGGGGGGGGGGGGGGGGGGGGTGTGTGTGTGTGTGTGTGTGTGTGTGTGTGTGTGTGTGTGTGTGTGTGTGTGTGTGTGTGTGTGTGTGTGTGTGTGTGTGTGTGTGTGTGTGTGTGTGTGTGTGTGTGTGTGCGCGTGCGCGCTGGGAGTGAGACAAGGAGAAGTCTGCATTTCGGATCCCATCTGGCTGATCCAGATTATGTATCCCCAAGAGCTAATTAGGCAAATAAACAAATCTCATGACATGTGCCAGTGATACGAAACCAGTCTCTGGCTCTGAAATAAATAAATACTTATCTTGTTTACACTGCAAAAACTTAGTAATACAGATGAACTACAGGTATAACGAGAATGAGGCCACTAGTATTAATTAAAAAGATAGGAGAGAAGTTGAGAACACTGAAAACAGATAAATCCCAAGGACCCGATGACCCCCCTAAATGTAATAAAAATCGGTCAAAAAATTAGTTGTCACCTTTCCAATTTCTGTAGGTTCTGGAATGAGTCCTGCCAATTGAAGAAGGAGAAACTATTTAAGAAAGTGACAGAAAGTAGCCTGGAAAATAAGTCCCGGAGCAACGTTCTGAGGAATTCAACATATTGTGTAGCATTTTGTGTTTGGGAGGGGAGGAGTTGGCTGTGCTTCAGTTACAAACCACGCATCAGGACAATCCAGATTCAGCAGTTTTGTGTGTATTCCCAAGAGGTAATTAGAGTTAATATATGGTAACCAATTAAGCAATTAATTAATGTGATATAGGAAGAAACCGGAGTACTGGAGTATGGGGAAAAAGTATACATACTCCAGACAACCAGCACCCAAGATCAGGATCAAATTCAGGTCCCTGCACTTGAACAACATCGATCACTGTTGCTGCAATGTGATGTATGCAGTATTATTTCCACAGGACAGCTAGGGGTATCTACAAGCTACAAAAAATCCTTTTATCCTAACTCTATAAAGGACAACTCATAAATTGTTCCTTTTAATTTTATTTTTCTTGCCTTGTTGGTAAACACTCTGTAATCTGTCGATAAGATCTTAACCTATCGTTTGCTGGGGTCTTTCTCTTCTGCTCCCAGAGCTTAATGTTATCTGTCAGTGTTATTGTTTCTGCATAACTTCTGGCTCTGGAGCATCCTATGACAATATGAATGGCTACCAGTCCACCTTTACTGCAGTATTAATATGAGATGGCTTAATCTATAACCACATGGAAGTAGCATCAAAAGATAAATTACAAACACAAAATAGGGTAGAATTCTTTATATTTACTCAAGTAGTGTTTGTCAGTCATGGTAACACCTGATATCCTTTGATCCCTTGCAGTATGTATATCTACCAGAGAAATCTCCTTCCAGCTCCGGGCGTATTTATGATATAGCTATTTGGTCGCAATAGTTCAGAATTTTTATTGACTATTCAATAGAATTCTATTGACCTTCTGTACAGAAGATGAATGCTTCTTAGGCAGCATTTGTCCGTGACTAAATTGAATCTGGGCTGCAGACGTCTCTAATACTTGATAACAGCATAGATCAGATAGCTGCTGGTCCTCATATGCACGTCAAGATTAAATCATCATGTATGTGAACAGTAGTCTAAGAATGGTTGACATGATGACTGAAATACCAAATCTACAAAATGTACTTGTAGATATATAAGCGAGGCTTTGGGTCTACTCTGGGCTGCTCCGAGTTTTGGATCTGAGGACTCAATTTGTTTCAGATTGTTGTTGTTTGCTTCCATTGTTCACATGATTTGTGTTTTTCCCGCATTTCTCTTGTGCATCGAGTGTTGGTCTTTTCTTTCTTTAATTGGGTTCTTTCAGTTTTCTTGCTTTGTGGCTACCTGTAAGCAAACAAATCTCAACATTGTATAATTTATACACTCTTTGATAATAAATGTTTTTTGAATCAATGAATGTTTGAACCTTACTTGGACCACAAATGAAGAGCTAATGTGTATATTCAGCATACAGAGAAGATACAACATTTAGCCTGGTCCTACCTATGCTTCTTAAAGGTATCATGAAATCCTTACTATGAGAAGAGGGCTGGAGCATTTTATTAGTGTGAGCCAGTGTGGAATTGATAGGTTGAATGGATTCTCACCTTGCCATGATTCTGGGATAGTTAGAAGATCGGATGAATCCTGGGAGTTTGGAATATAGGGAGGAAATGAAGTTTGTTTGGGAAGGGAGTAGGCAGGAAACTATAGGGTCACTGGAATGAACCTGTGTCTCAGGGACGGAAAGTGAGACTGGCGGTTCTGCAGGAAGGTGGTGCAGTATTGTAGGGGGTGGCGTGGGGGAAGAAACCAGAAGGATCATCGGGTTTATTTTAAATGGATCCCAACACAGTGCTACACAGCCCCATTTACTTCAAGGAGGTAAGTGCAATCAGCAACTGAAACTCATTCATACACTCGTTGCTAGTGATCAAGAGCAAATTTCTCATCCCTTGAGCTTTAATTTCAACAGAGATCTCATCTTATGCTGTACCATAAATCCCTTAGGCAGCCTTCTGTATGCTAACTCCTCATTATTTGTACAGCTATGCAGCCTTCAGCCATTCATTGTGTTTTCTCGGCCATCCATCCAACAGAATCATTTATCATCTCAAAGATGTGCTTCATTGTCATTCAGTATCTTGTTGTGTTAATACCTCATTGCTATTTGAGACTTTATCAGTAGAGTTATTGGTACACATGTGAAATACAACCCTGAGCTTCCAGCAGGTAGATGTGAGTGGATGATCCTTTAAATAATGTTCTCACTACAGAATGACACATAATGAAATAATAACGACACAGAATGCTGGAAGAAGTCAAAAGGTCAAACAACATCCACGGAGCCAAAAGGTGTATGCCAACATTTTGGGACTGACAGGAAAGTGAACAGATTGCCTTTTTAATCATAGTTTAAAAACTCCCCTCCTGTTAGACTGTTTAAGGTAACTTATTTTTAATTTATTCTTTTTACTTCTCTTCTAATGTTGTATATTTGTGAACTTGTAATGCTACTGTGACACTGAAATTTCCTTTGGGATCAATAAAGTATCTATGTATCAATTGTCAAATTTCCTATAAATAATCAAAAATGTTTAAAAAGATTTAAGAGTGTTTGTTTGACCAAAAAGCAACATAAATTTTAGAAGATAGTTCCTTATTGAAATTTACCTCTATTTTCTTATATTTATTATTTTCAAATTAATTGTCAAGTTTCTGTAATCTAATCTGATGCAAAGATTATTGCATACACAAGATGGCAGTAGAAAACAGCTTACCTTGTTCACTCTATAAGAATGGCAAAAGAGAAATTATTAACCTGCTCAGTTGAGGAAAAACACCAGAGACACGAAATTACCTCTGAAACGGTTTTTATTCAGAGAGGAGTTCGCAGCCCGACGCACTTCGGGCGTAAGGTAGCCAACTCCCAATTTGTCGGTTTACAAAGGTCATACTTATACCCAAAAGCAGGGTACTACATTCGCAAATATGGTTACCGATTCAAATTCATCAATTGATTGGTTATTACATAGCTAAGCACACAAAATACTCGGAATAAGCATAGACGCAAGCGTGATACTTGGAATGGGTATGGACGCAAGCAAAACACTTGAAATAGTATATAGTTCAAAATACTTTGCCGAACACATTGTCTTGTGGTCACAAGGTTCCTCTTCTTTGTGATTGCCACATGCTGTCTGGCATCTTATTTTAGCTACCTCTTCCCTGTCCTCCCACACTTCCCCAATGACGTATCCTCTCCCTGGTCCTGTCTACATATTTTGCTACACTTACCCCTCGCCCACCCCTTCTACACGTACCCCTTACCCTCTTCACATTCTCAAAAGGAAATTTTGAAAAATATGAAAAAAGAGCACTTCTTCTTGTAAGATATAAACATAACTTTAATTTTGAACATATTCTTCAAACTACTCCCCTCATGAGTTTTGAAGAATATAGCTCAAAGTTGTGTTTACTGTAATGAATATTATCGTACTGACAGAAAAGCTCTACGACAGGAGCCATAGCATCTGTTATGCATCTGCCCTGACACACCTAGAAAACAAGGACACTTATGTCAGAATGCTATTTCTGGATTTCATTTTGGCACTCAACGCTATTGTCCCACAGCCTTTTGTGAGCAACCTCCTGCTTCTCGGTCTAAATACAACTGGGTGTGGGGCTTGCAAGCAAACAGACCTCAGGTAGTCAGAATGCACAACCACTCCTCCATCCCCGTCATCCTCAAGATGGATGTCCCCAGGGCAGTGTGCTGAGCCTGTTGCTGTGCATTCTGCTCATACGTGACAGCGTGGCCAAACGCTCCGAGCAATCACGTCGTCAAATTCGCCGTTGACACAACAGTGGGGGGGGCTCATCACCAACAAGGATGAGACGGCCTACAGAGAGGAGGTGGAAGAGCTCGAGGCCTGATGTCAGGCAAATAACCTCTTCCTTAATACCAAAAAGACAAAGAAGGTGGTTATCAATTTTAGGAGAACTCACACCGCCCCCCCCCCCCCCCACTTTACATTGGCGGCACAGCAGTGGAAACTGTGAGTAGTAGCAAACTCCCGGGAGTGTACATCACTCACAACCTCTGAACACATCCTGCACAGTCAGGAGAGCTCACCAATGCCGTTACTTTCTGAGGAGGCTGAAGGGAGCTGGATTTTGCACATCCAGACTCAAGTCATGCAGCAGAGAGTATCCTAACACACCGCACCACTGCTTGGCATTGAAACAGCACTGCAGCAAGTAGGAAGGGGAGTCAAAACTGCCCAAGGCATCACTGGCACCAGCCTACCTGCCATCAAGGACACATACTTTATATACAGAAAGGTGCCACTAATGTCATGAAGGATCCCACCTACCCTGCCCATGGACTGTTTATTCCACTCCCATCAGAGAGGAGGCTATGTAACATCCATACAAGACTGCCAGACTCAAAAAGAGTTACTTTCCCCAAGTAGTAAGGCTGATCATCACCTTCACCCACCAACACCACCAATAGTTTGTTATTTCCTCTCACACTCCTTATCGACAGCCTAGTGACTCTTTATGTACATTGAATTGTTCCATGTACAATATTTAAGCTATCTTATATATTTATATTTATTGTGTTTTTAATTAACATTGTGTTCTTTATCTTTTGTATTTTTTGTGCTGCATTGGAGCCAGAGTAACAATAATTTTGTTCTCCTTTATACTTGTGGGCAGGGAAATGACATTAAACAATCTTGAATCTTGAATTTCATCTATTTGATAAAGGATTCCTCTCCAAGGAAATTCAATGTCAAATTGATACAAAAGCATCTCATAATACCTTTGGGATACAAAACTGATACTGATGAGACAATAAACAACATTTAAAAGGGTCTAATAAGAGCCTTAGAGACAACCATTAAGACAATCTATTGGGAAATTGGGGGGATAGGATTGTTGACAATATTCTGACTTCACTCATAGGCTGAATGGCCTCCTACAGAGCAATTAAGAACTATGAGTTATGAAATATAAAGATGAAAAGAGATGATTCATGCACAGAAATATATGATTAATAAGAGATGGAGATTATAGATGAATATTAACAAATGCACATTTAATGCAGAGATAAATATTATAACTAGTTTTAGGAAACAGCCTTACAGACTCCTAAAGAAAGGTATATTCACAGTGGCCACACTATTGGGTACATTAGTGCACCTGCTCATTAATGCAAATATCTAATCAGCCAATCACGTGGTAGCAATTCAATGTATACGTGCATACAGACATGTCAAGTGGACTAATTGGTGCTCATACCAAACATCAGAATGGGGAAGAAATGTGATCTAAGTGACTCTGGCCGTGGAATAGCTGTTGGTACCAGATGGGGTGATTTGAGTATCTCAGAAACTCTGGACCTTCTAGTATTTTCACACACAACAGTCTCTAGAGTTTACAGAGAATAGTGTGAAAAACAAAAAGTAATCCAGCTCTGTGGGCAAAAATACTTCGTTAATGAGAAAGGTCAGAAGAGAATGGCCTGACTAGTTCAAGTTGAAATGGATGGTCTACAGCAGCATAAAGCAACAGAGGTACACTCAGTGTTACTAGGCACAGAAGGTATGTCTTTGCAAGGTTAAATATAAATGCTAGAAGCAGTTTTCGTTAGATATTTAGTTAGCTGGTGGAAGCAGACCATAACATATTATCAGAGTGAGTCTCAAACAAAATCATCGTATCAGTGTCCAAAATGCTGAGGAAAGCTGGAAAATTGTCAACATCAGGGAGACTAAAAACTTTGATCATGTGGGAGGTGAAAAACTACAAAACAAGCTATTCTGGTTTGATATTTTTACATGAAAATAACAAATCTAGCAATAGGGGTTTGTTCCAGACTGTCAGAATAAAAAAAGATAATAGCTTACTGCATGAAGAGATAAGCAAGCTGTGTGACAAAAGAGAAGGGTATTTTAAATCAAGATTTCAGTCAATCAGATCTGTGTTGGGAGTGCCTGAATGGTTCAGAATTACTATAGTAAATGGAATTCACGACTCCTTCCTCACCCAATGCAATGCAGAAGAGAAGTCACAAGAGGCAGTGCACATTTTGAATGTGTGGTAATGGTAACATTCAGGGAAATGAAGCCTTGTCGCTTTTGGTAACTGATGGAAGCTGACTTATTCCAAAGAGCAAAACCAGGCACCATTTACAATTTAAAGATTAAACAAAGGAATAAACTGAAGGCTTCAGCCAAGTGTTTCTCAACTGACTTAAAGCTAAGCACAAATCTATTTCTTCTCAGGCCAATGTGTACATAAAATTCAAGGTAACTGCATGCCCAACATTAATTGGCACAGACAAAGTACTGTATGCAAACCGAATTAAGGAAAGAAAACTGAACTCATTGAGCCCATCTTCAAGGAACACTGCCACAAGAAGCAGTATTCACCACCAAGGTCTCATTGAGGACCTCCTCATCCAGTTCCAGGCCATGCTCTTTTCACTGCTGCCATCAGGAAGGAGGTATAGGAACCTAAGGCTCCACACCACCAGATTCAGGAACTGCTATTACTCTTAAACCATCAGGCTCTTGAACTAGTGTGAAAATCTTCAACTTTGAACTGATTCTACAACATCCTGACTCACTTTCAAGGACTCTGCAACTCATGCTTTCTGTACCTATCTATCTATTTATTTATTATTTTCGTATTTGCACAGTTTGACTTCTTTTGCACATTTACATTTTTGTTAGTCTTTGCATGTAGTTTTTCCATTGATTATGTATATTTTTGTTCTACTGTGAATGCCTGCAAGAAAATTAATCACGGGGTAGAATATGGTGACACAAATACTTACAGGTACATGGTAATATCAGTAGTAAATGATGATATACAGTATCTAGCAAAAGTATTTACCCCCTTTGAAGTTTTCATGTTTTATTGTTTTACAACATTGAATCACAATGGATTTAGTTTGGCTTTGTGAACACTGATCAACAGGAAAGGACTATTTTGTGTAAAAGTGAAAACAGATCTCTACAAAGTGATCACAACTAATTACGTATAGAAAACATGAAATAATTGATTGCATAAGTATTCACCTCCTTTAATATGATACACCAAATCATCACTAGTGTAGTCAATTGGTTTTAGAAGTCACGTAATTAGTTAAATGGAGACCTCTTATCAGAGACCTGTCCGCAGTCAATGTGTTCAATTAATTGTGATAAAAATAAACCTGTATCTGTAAGGTCCAACTGCTGGTGAGTCAGTATCTTGACAAAAATTACACTATGAAGATAAAAGAACATGACAAGCAACTCCACGAAAAAGTTATTGAAAAGCACAGGTCAGGAGATTGATACAAGTAAATTTCCGAGTCACTGAGTATCCCTTGGAGTACCGTTAAGCCAATCATCAAGAAATGAAAAGAATAAATCTGACTAGAGCAGGCTGTCCTCGAAAATTGAGTGACTGTGCAAGAAGGGGACTAGTGAGGGAGGCCGTCAAGAGACCTATGATAACCCTGGAAGTTACAAGCTTCAATGGCTGAGATGGGAGAGACTGCGCACACAACAACTGTTGCCCAGGTGCTTCACCAGTCGCAGCTTTATGGGAGAGTGGCAAAGAGAAAGCCACTGTTGAAAAAAACTCACATGAAATCTCGCCTGCAGTTTGCCAGAAAATGAATGCAGCAAAATACAGGGAAATCCTCGAAGAAAACCTGATGCAATCTGCAGGAGAACTGCAACTTGGGAGAAGATTTGTGTTCCAGTACGACAATGAATCCAAGCATAAAGCCACAGCTACACAGTAACTCTGAACCTCAAGACCATTTTACAGTTGTATTATTTTATATCTTTATATTTAATGCTTTGCATTTTACCCTAATCTTATTTTGTTCCTTCAACATTCGGAAGATATGCGGCTTAGTGTTAGTACGTTATGTGCCTGCGATGTTGGTGCTGGAGGTGTGGCAACACTTGCAGGCTGCCCCCAGCACATTTCAGACTGTGTTGGTTGTTGTCACAAAACAAAGCATTTCACCATATGTTTTGATGGTTCGATATACACCTGACAAATAAAGTTAATCTTTCTCCACCTCAATGTTCCACAAACATACACAATAGACGGGCTAGGGGACTTAATATTACTGAGCTTGAAGGGCATCTCAAATTCAGTATCAGATTCACTTATTTATCACATGTAAATCAAAATAGACGGTGAAGTATGTCATTTGTGTTGTCAACCAATACAAACCTGCAGTGTGCTCTGGGTAGTCTGCAGTGTCACCACACATTCCAGCACCAACATCCCATAATATTCAGCAGAACAGCACAAGCAGCAACAACAAACAAAATGGGAGCTTGGCGTCCCGTGATCGGTGAGGCCTGGGGTCAATAGCGAAGATTGAAGCTTATAGGTCAACTTTGGAGGAAACCCATGTGCTCCTTATAGACAGTGGGGGGAATTAACATAGAAACATAGAAAACTTACAGCACAATACAAGCCCTTCAGCCCACAAGGTTGTGCCAAACATGTCCCTACCCTAAAAATTACTAGGCTTACTTATAGCTCTTTATTTTTCTAAGCTCAATGTACCTATCCAAAAGTCTCTTAAAAGACCCTATCGTATCCGCCTCCACCACATTTGCTGGCAGATCATTCCACGCACTCACCACGCTCTGAGTAAAAAGCTTACCCCTGACATCTCTTCTGCGCCTACTCCCCAGCTCCTTAAACCTGTGTCCTCTTGTGGAAACCATTTCAGCCCTGGGAAAAAGCCTGTGACTATCCACACGAACAACGCCTCTCAACATCTTGTACACCTCTATCAGGTCACCTCTCATCCTCTGTCGCTCCAAAGAGAAAAGGCCGAGTTCTCTAAACCTATCCTCATAAGATATGCTCCCAATCCAGGCAACATCCTTGTCAATCTCCTCTGCACCCTTTCTGTGGTTTCCACATCCTTCCTGTAGTGAGGCAACCAAAACTAAGCACAGTACTCCAAGTGGGGTCTGACCAGGGTCCTATACAGCTGCAACATTACCTCTTGGCTCCTAAATTCAATTCCACGATTGATGAAGGCCAATACACCGTATGCCTTCTTAACCACTGAGTGAGTCAACCTGTGCAGCTGCTTTGAGCGTTCTATGGACTCGGACCCCAAGATCCCTCTGATCCTCCACACTGCCAAGAGTCTTACCATTAATACTATATTCTGCAATCATATTTGACCTACCAAAATGAACCACTTCACACTTATCTGGGTTAAACTCCATCAGCCCAGTTTTGAGACCTATCAATGTCCCGCTGTAACCTCTGACAGCCCTCCACACTATCCACAACACCTCCAACCTTTGTATCATCAGCAAACTTATTAACCCATCCCTCCACTTCCTCATCCAGGTCATCTATAAAAATCACGAAGAGTAAGGGTCCCAGAACAGATCCCTGAGGCACTCCTCTGGTGACCGACCTCCATGCAGTATATGACCTATCTAAAACCACTCTTTGCTTTCTGTGGGCAAGCCAGTTCTGGATCCACAAAGCAATGTCCCCTTGGATCCCATGCCTCCTTACTTTCTCAATAAGCCTTGCATGGGGTACCTTATCAAATGCCTTGCTGAAATCCATATAACTACATCTACTGCTCTTCCTTCATCAATATGTTTAGTCACATCCTTAAAAAATTTAATCAGGCTCGTAAGGTACAACCTATCCTTGACAAAGCCATGCTGACTATTCCTAATCATATTATGCCTCTCCAAATGTTCATTAATCCTGCGTCTCCGGATCTTCGCTATCAACTTACCAACCACTGAGGTAAGACTCACTGGTCTATAATTTCCTGGTCTATCTCTACTCCCTTTCTTGAATAAAGGAACAACATTCGCAACCCTCCAATCCTCTGGAATCTCTCCTGTCTCTATCGATGATGCAAAGATCATCGCCAGTGGCTCAGAAATCTCTTCCCTCGCCTCCCACAGTAGCCTGGGGTACATCTCATCCGGGCCCAGAGACTTATCCAACTTGATGCTTTCCAAAAGCTCCAGCACATCCTCTTTCTTAATATCTACATGCTCAAGCTTTTCAATCTTCTGCAAGTTATCACTATTATCACTAAGAACCTTTTCCATAGTGAATACTGAAGTAAAGTATTCATTAAGTACCTCTGCTATTTCCTCCGGTTCCATACACACTTTCCCACTGTCACATTTAATAGGTCCTATTCTTTCATGTCTTAGCCTCCTGCTCTTCACATACTTGAAGAATGCCTTGGGGTTTTCCTTAATCCTGCTTGCCAAGGCCTTCTCATGGCCCCTTCTGGCTCTTCTGATTTCCTTCTTAAGCTCCTTCCTGTTAGCCTCATAATCTTCTGGATTTCTAACATTACCTAGCTCTCTGAACCTTTTGTAAGCTTTTCTTTTCTTCTTGACCAGATTTATGATAGCCTTTGTACACCACGGTTCCTGTACCCTACCATAACTTCCCTGTCTCATTGGAATGTACCTATGCAGAATTTCACAAAAATATTCCCTGAATATTAGCCAGGTTTCTTCCGTACTTTTCCTTGAGAACATCTATTTCCAATTTAAGCTTCCAATTTCCTGCCTGATAGCCTCATAATTCCCCTTACTCCAATTAAATGCTTTCTTAACTTGTCTGTTCCTATCTTTCTCCAATGCTATGGTAAATGAGATAGAATTATGATCATTATCTCCAAAATGCTCTCACACTGAGAGATCTGACATCTGACCAGGTTCATTTCCCAATACCAAATCAAGTACTGTACAGCCTCACCTCTTGTAGGCTTATCTACATACTGTGTCAAGAAACCTTCCTGAACACACCTAACAAAATCCAGCCCATCTAAACCCCTTGCTCAAGGGAGATGCCAATCTATATTTGGGAAATTAAAATCTCCCATCACGACAACTCTGTTATTATTACACCTTTCCCTATCTGCTTGTCAATATCCCTGTTACTATTGGGCGGCCTATGAAAACACCCAGTAGAGTTATTGACCCCTTCCTGTTCCTAATCTCCACCCGCAGACAATCCCTCCATGACGTCCACCTTTTCTGCAGTGGTGACACTATCTCTGATCAACAGTGCCACACCCCCACCTCTTTTGCCTCCCTCCCTGCCCTTTCTGAAACATCTAAAATCTGGCACTTGAAGTAACCATTCCTGTCCCTGAGCCATCCATGTCTCTGTAATAGCTAGCACATCAGATCTCCAAGTACTGATCCACACTCTAAGCTCATCTGCTTTTTTCACAAAACTCCTTGCGTTAAAATAGATACATCTCAAACCTACAGTCTGAGCGTGTCCCTTCTCTATCTCCTGCCTGTCCTCCCTCACACACTGTCTCCTATCTTTCTCTATTTGCGAGCCAGACTCCTCTTCCCCAGTCCCTTCAGTTTGGCACCTGAGAACATTTCTATCACATACAAACCTTTGATTTTTGTCCACACAAGCAGTCCTCACATAACTTTTATCCTTCTCCATCTCACCATCTGCTCTAACACTCTGGTTCCCCTCCCCCTGCAAATCTAGGTTAAACCCCCTGGAGCAGAACTAGCTAATCTACCCGCAAGGATGTTAGTCCCCTTCCAGTTCAGGTGCAAACCGTCCCGTCGGAACAGGTCCCACCTTCCCTGGAACAAAGCCCAATTGTCCAGAATCATTAAGCCCTCCCTCCTGCACCATCTCCTTAGTCCTGTATTTAGCTGTATTAACTTCCTATTTCTAGCCTCACTAAAATGTGGCATGGGTAGCAATCCTGAGATTGCAAGCCTGGAGGTTCTGTCCTTCAACTTTGCGCCTAACTCCCTAAACTCTCTTTGCAGGACCTCCTCCTTCTTCCTATCCACGTCATTGGTCCCCACATGGACCACGACATCTGGCTGCTCACCCTCTGTCCTGAGAATACCGAGAACTCGATCCGCGAAATTGTAGGTCCTGGCACCAGGGAGGCAACAGACCATTCATGAATCTCGATCTCTCCCACAGAACATTTATCTGTCTCCCTAAATATTGAATCCCCAATCAGTACTGCTCTCCTCTTCTCCCTCCTTCCTTTCTGAGCTGAGGGTCCAGTCTCAGTGCCAGAGACACAACCACTACAACTTGTCCCTGGTTGGTCATCCCCACCAACAGAATCCAAAACGGTATACATACTGTTGATGGGAGCGGCCACAGGGATGCTCTGCTCTTCCTGTCTATTCCCCTTCCCTCTCCTGACAGTCACCCAGCTACCTGCCTCCTGACATTTGGGGATGACCATCTCCCTGAAACTCCTGTCTATTTCTGCCTCTACATCATGAATGATCCGAAGTTCATCCAGCTCCAGCTCCAGTTCCCTAACACGATTTATCAGGAGCTGCAGCTGGATGCACCTTTTGCAGGTGTAGTCATCAGGGACAATTGTGCTGTCCCCTGACTTCCCACATACTGCAAACAGAGCACTCGACTGCCCTAACTGCTGCCTCCATTACCTACTCCTACGTTAATTAAACTAATTAAATTGAACCCCACTCTTACAGCTGACACTGTAAAGCATACATGTTGAGCAAGGAGGTGAAAAATTACTCTTGGGCTTGATGTGAATGTAGAGTGGAGGTTACTATGAGATTTGCCAAGATTTAATTAAAAGGTAAAACAGGCTTGAGAGACAGATTGACCAACTCCCTATTTATATATTTTAATATGTTAGTATGTTGAGCCAGTAAGACAATGTGGGAAAAATTCCTGACCACAACGTCTGAAGTTTGCCATGCAACCAGTCAGTGACGAGATTTCCTCCCCACATCACAATTGAGTATCTAATATGATGACCGATCAGATGATTGATAAGTATATAAACCCAAGCATTCAAAGGACACACCACAATTAACAGCGCACTGACGATGTTTCCTTGTATGGTGATGAAATGTTTGCAAGTAAATTGCTAAGAACAACTCAACCCAACCCAAGCTGCACTTTTCTGAATTATGGCCAACATCTATCGTTCTTCCATAGACTTTTCACTGCATGGAAGAAACTGTGTTGGGTTGCTTCCTTTGCTGGAAACAGTTCTTAGCTAACCTCTAGAAGGGATTCACATGAAGAATGTGCAAAGGGAAAAAATTATTGGTCTTGTAGCAAAGTTTTTACCCCTTATTCTTTTGTTGCACAACCCATGTGCTTCAAAAAAACATAAGTTCCAAAATTTGAAATCAAGGAAGACACCCTTTTTGCTACTGAATTGATTGACTTGTTGGAGGGATTATTCCATAGGCCTTTGGTCAGTAATTTAAACATTTATATGCCACTCCTAAACCTAGCATATGTTAATCAACTGTTGAGAGACATGGAAAATAAATCCTATGGATCTGAGAGTGAGGGAACTGCACAAGAAAATTCAGTCCTTTTTAATGTACTTTTAAATCCAAATAGTTGATACAATTCATACTGGTTCCTACTGATCTCTGTAACTAATCTGTTATTTTTGTACCTGGACTGCTTGGGTATTTTTTTGTAACTAATACACAGATCATGGGCAGAGAAAATCTTTTACAATTGTACCCTTGTCACACAAATGGAAGTTTCAAATATCAAATCCTGCATTAAAATTCTGCTCCTCTTCTCAAATTTTTGAAAGAATTGTGGAGAATTGAAAGATAAGTCTTAAACCTGTTACGAACATGGAGAATGTCATCTTTTGGTTCAATATTAGTATTTACGCTGAAAATATTTAACAGCTAATTTTCTTCATTTTCTGATTGTTTATGACCACTATCATAAAATTTGAGCTTTTAATTTCTAAGCATTGTGGTATGTCATTAACTTTTGCCTGAGGATGATAAAATAACTATAGTCCTTTACCCCTATTTAACAAAGCATTGGTGATCAATATGCAATATTATGCATTCATACAATTAATGGTAGTAATGTCACATTAATGCATTATTATTCAAAGAACAATCTCCTTTTATAAACATAATATGATTTTAAATGCTTTTATGTTGGAGATAGAGCATTTACTAGTTGATTTTCATTTTAAGCGTTGGCATGCTGTGAATATACAGTAACCTCTGCCCATTGTCTGTACCTACTATAGAGAGTGAGTATTTTTAACAATTGTAAGTGCACATGCTGATGTGCTAATGCTTTCATTTTGTATGTTATCTGTTACAAAACAGGACAATTAGATTTACTTCTTGTTGTGCTAATTTTTTCCATTAGAGGTGGCAATAAAGCATTAGTAAGAGTAGTGCAGGAATTAAAGAGGTCTTTAGCTGCTGCTGGATACTTTGGCAAAGGAAGTAAGGAAGAAGGTACAGGAAGTAGGTGGTTTCATAGCCCTTTTTACTGCCCAGCATAGCAGGAGCACTGCTAACATCCTACAGAGCCAAATAGCACAGCTACATCGTATAAGGAGAGTGAATATTAAGTTAATCTCAAACCTGTGTCAACTTCTTGAACTGATCCGCCAGCACAGAGTAAAGTCTGGGAAACACACGGTGAAAGCGAAAGTGAACATGGGGAGTTCGCAGGCTGCATCACTGAAACAACAGATGCCATCTTCCAGCACAGGTTGGATCAGGCGCAACAGTAACACAAGGCAACAGATGGCGAGGCAGACTCAACTTTGCTTAATTGCGTGCTGTTTACTGAATCTACGACATCAGTGATATCACTCCTGATACCACTCATGCACCTGCAGACATTTTGCATGACCTTTTTTCAAACAGTAGCTGACTCTCAGTTTGAATTAAATAAGCTTATGCTTGTTTTACTGGCATCACAGCTTAATTTGTGTTAAATCCACTTTTTACAAATCATCATTAGCAATTTCCGGTACCTCCAAAGCAATTATTCCCTCACCCTGCTTACAGCATTCTGAAGGGACTATTCATTCTGAAACACTCAGATGCTCTCTTCATTTCCACACTTAACCACAACCCTAATACCACTGTACCACTGCAGGAGAGATCACTTTACCCTCTCCCTTCCTGCTGTTCATGCTCCCAAATACTTTGCATGTGAAACAACAATTTACCCTCCATTTCTTTCAAGTTGCTATAATAAATCATTTCTCCTGAGCTCACCTCTTCTAATGCATCAAACGTGGAATTGGCAATTATCTTGACGAACTCCTCTGTTCATTCTGCAAGCATGGCCCTAAGCTACCCATAATCTCTCACGTAATTGTCTCTCTCTCCCACGCTGACCTCTCAGTGCTTGGTTTCCTAGACTTTTCCAAACTAAATGTCAGCATTCATTTCTAGAGGACTAAAATATAAAAACAAGGATGTCATGCTGAGGCTTTATAAGGCATTGGTCAGACTGCGCTTGGAGTACTGTGAGCAGTTTAGGGTCCCTTATCTAAGAAAGGATGTACTGCCATTGGAGAAGGTCCAGGGGAGATTTATGAGAAGGGTCCCAGCAATGAAAGGGTTAACACATGACAAACAAGAGAAAATTTTGCAAATGCTGGAAATCTGAGCAACACACACAAACTGCTGGAGGAACTCAGCAGGCCAGGCAGCATTTAGGAAAAGAGTACTGTTGATGTTTTGGGCTGAAACCCTTCAGCAGAATGTCAATTGTACTCTTTTCCTAGGTGCTGCCTGGCCTGCTGAGTTCCTCCAGCACTTTATGTGTGTTAACGTATGAGGAGTGTTTTATGGCTTTGGGCCTGTATTCGCTAGAGTTTAGAAGAAAGTGGGGTATCTTATTGAAACCTATCACATATTGAAAGGCAAGGTGTTTGGCTAGGGATAGAGAGCACAGCTTCAGAATAGAAGAATGTCCCTTTAGAACAGAGATGAGGAGAAATTTCTTCAGACAGAGGTCGGTGAATTTGTGGAATTCATTGCCACCGACAGCTGTGGAGGCCAAGTCATTAAAACTGAGTTCGATGGGTCCCTGGTTAGTAAGGGTGTCAAAGGTTATGGGGAGCAGACAGGAGAATGGGGATGAGAGGGATAATAAATCAGCCATGATGAAATAGTGAAGAAGGCTCAATGGACCGAAAGGTCTAATTTGGCTTCTATGTCTTATGGTGTTAAGGTCTTTTAAAATTGAGGAACAGAAGCTCAAATTTCAATTGGGGATTGATGCACCATCAATAACTCACGCTGAGACTTAGGAAGCGAGATATCGGCTTTTATTGACTGGAAGAATAAACAACACTACATCCTGGGGAAAATGAGGGAGAGCAGCAGCCCACAGTCGCCTTTATACAGGGGTCTGTGGGAGGAGCCACAGGAGCAGTCAGACAGGTATATCTAGTTCACCACAGGGATATTGCAAGGTAGATGAAAAATTAATGTTTTTGTTTGAGAAGCCAAGAATAGGGAGACACAATTGCAAAATAAAGCATTTGGCATTCAGTACAGAGAGAAGAAGAAATGTCTTCATCCATAAGGCAGTAAAACTTTGGATTTCTCTGTCCTAGAAGGCTATGGAGACTCAGTAACTGAGTATATTCAAGGAATATATTACAAGTTTTAAAAAAATTAATCAAGAGATATGGGATTAGTGCTGGAAAGAAGAAATTAAACCCGACCCTTGTCTAACGTGAAGGGCTCTTGATAGCTCTCTGCTCTCAAAGGTCTTTGAAGTATTTTTAAATGTAAGGTTTGAATAAGAAAAGTGAAGAGGTTAAACATCGATATACTTAAAAACACATTAAGTGTTAGAAAGAAATTAAAAGCATTAGTGAAATGAAATAATCCATATCACTTAACTGCATCTGCCTGTTCAGTCTCCAGCCACTCCAAGGGACTATGCCAGTAAGTGTAGATGTAAGGTCACCAATCTGCGTCCAATGGCAGAGGCGCAATTCAGATTTGTTGCCATCCAACCTCCAGCTTATTCTGCCTTTGTCGTGATATACTGACCCACACAGGGCAAGTAACTGGCTAATCTTTATGGAATTGTCATAGGAAGAGCAGCACCATCTGTCCCAAAGGTGGTAATTTTACAGCTTCTCTATATATTTAACAGTCATATTTCTTCCCACTTCATGTGGGACTTAAGATTTGCTCTCTAGAATAACCAAAATAATCACTATAGAATTTATAACAATTCAATAGTCAAGGGAGTGAATAATGCATCTTATTCTGTTCCCAGTGATTTCAACGTGATAAAATGTATTTATTATTCACCTCCCGAGTTATCAGAACAATTTACATTAGTTTAAATAGAAAGGACCTTTCAAAGCAGTGCCTGAATGGTGCTGAGGAGAGCACTTCAGTGGGACACTGCATGATTGGCCAATGAATGTCTTGCTCTGGACATAATCTCTACAAATTTTAGTATGGTGTGCGGCCCACAGATTTCCATACTTTGCCACTGAGGGGAGTACAGAGGAAATCAGATAGTTTGGGTCAAGGTGTGGGTTGTGGAACTTGTGCTGGGTTAAGAACAGAGGACTGTGGGGAGGAGAGGGGCAGGTTTCTGCAGTCGGTATGAATAGTAGCTGAGGACTGGAAGAGCTGTTGATGAGCATGAGTTGTGAGAGTGCGGTTGGGGCAATTCATGGCATGGGCCGCTCCAGAAATTCGCGAGGGAGATCATTTGCATGAGAGTCAGTCTGGAGACTGAAGCTGAGTAGCAGCAGGGTGCTGGAGTAGTTTGAACTGTGTTTGCAGTTTAGTAGGGGGAAGATGGTAGGGTGGGAAATTAATGAGTAGTGGGAACAGAAGCAGGTGATCTGACAGGTCCAAATTTCAATTTCAAATGAA
Organism: Hemitrygon akajei; assembly: GCF_048418815.1. Taxonomy (NCBI): domain Eukaryota; kingdom Metazoa; phylum Chordata; class Chondrichthyes; order Myliobatiformes; family Dasyatidae; genus Hemitrygon; species Hemitrygon akajei. The sequence goes on along the minus strand of NC_133129.1, from coordinate 161,195,683 downwards.
AGGTTAGAACTTGTCAGCGACTTCAGTGCCAGTAGCTGATCCAGACTTTCATGCTTGCTGTTATTTGAGATAGAGGACATGACATTCTGGGAGGCTGTTTTGTCTGTGGTCTTCCAATGAAGCAGACTTGTGTAGAAAACTTAGCCGATCTCTAACATGATAAACTACAAGGACATTACTGAGCTGTTCTGATCCTTCAGGCTACTGAGCACAGAGCTCCTCATGTGAAACCTTCGGAAGAAATGTGAATATGTACCATCCTGCTTCCGGTAAAATACCTTTACAAATGGATTGGAAGATAATCTTGGAAGACTTCAAGGCAAAAACTTACATCCACCTCCACTCACTGTGGTGGAAGCAGATTCGGAAAACATTTCTGGAGTTAATGGAATTCTTTCTGACCCTCACCTTCTGAACACTCTAATGATAAAGCACTTCTTGAGTTTCACTTTGATTGCTTTCCAGTAGTGCTTCAGTGAGTGAAAGACAGACTTCATGGTTCTCCAGCCTGGGGTTACATACCCCGTAACTGGGTGTCTGACCAGCAGAGAAAGAAGAATCCGTTGGGGTCTGGTGGTACCAAACTAAAGGTAAACTACACAATACAATATCAAAAATGCAAATATACATATAAAACAAGTTAGCAGTAATAAACCTAAAAGTGTAGGAATAATAATAATCAATAATAAACAAGCTCTATCGATGTCTAGGGGTAAATGAATTGTCATAGGAAAGTATAGAGTTCAGTTCATAAATGCTGAGGTGGTTATGGTTGTTGTATTGAAATCGTTGGAGAGAGAGAGAGCGAGCGAGATGTAACAGCAACAGCTGCGGCAGGCAAACCTTTTGTGGCTTTCTTAATCTGTCGTATCGTTGTGGCCATTCAGTTATGACCCCTCTGGCCTTCAGCTAGACCGTTCTTCTGTGGTGGACTCGTCACTCTGGCATGAGTGGACACACACACAAGTCCCCACCGGCCCTGCTGTAACACTGTGAGCTTTACTGACCGATCTCCTGGTTCGGTCTCCGAAGCCCCCACCTTTCTGTGGGTTCCCAACACTCAGTCAGTGTCCACTGGTGTGTCTGAAGGGTGTCTTTTATCCCCACTCACGGGGTCTCAGCTATTCATCAACTCTGAATGACCATGTCCATCAAATCAGGCCATTCCTGCTATCTCCTGAGGAATGTTAACGAGCAAAGTACAGTCCTTGTAGTGGAAGGTGAATAATCCAGGAAGAGTCATAATACGGTAAGTCAACAGTCTCTCTCCCCCTCTTATCTGTAGCAAATGTTCTTGTCTGTGTTTCATATCTCTCTCTCATGAGTAGCATAGCAACAGTAATAGTTCATGGTTCTTGGTGGGGGGGGGAATGGTTAACTCTGCACCCCATTGTCCATCAGGTCTGTTCATCACTCATAACACTGCTTATCACTTTTTACATTCCTTTGTGTTCTTTGATGTTGGCTGTTTGATGTTCAGCTTCCAAGGTTCCCTGCTGGCCTCCTGCTCTATCTTTAGATGACAGTCAGCCTGCAGGAATCAGTGGCCATACCAGTGAAACACTTGGATCCGCCAGTGACTGCTGGGGACATGAAGAGGAAATCTATTTGGGAGCGGAATGAGCTGAACCGCTCCTGAAAAGGTCCATCTGCTGAGCTGCGGGAGATGTCACATCAGGACCATCACGACTCTGGAATGTGAAGACCAATTTCCTGAAAGATCGTTCAGTCGTGTTACTGATGTGGTTGAAGTCACTGACCCGAGTGACAAGACAGAACATTCTCAGTGGTGGTATTAGCTACGGAAAGATGGCCAACCATTTATTCTTCAGATCCAGTGCATCACATTGATAAAACATCCTAAACTCAGGACAGTTTGCTGCACTGAATTCAGTGCTGAGACTTGTTCAGGCAAATATTTTTAGGTGTACTCATTTAATCTCAGAGACCGACAATAGCTTGCTTTTGCATCAGTAGGCTCTATTGTTGGTGTTGTGCAAAACACTCAATATTAATTTGACTTTTGTCAAAAGTCAAGAATTTCTGCCATACTTGATAGAGTGGATTACAGGTTGATGATAATGGGAAACAAAAATCTCTTGGAAAAAAACATAATGCTGAATACACTGAGCAAATATTAACTACCAGCCCACAAGGATGGCTTCATACAACACAAATTCCCAATCAGTCTAATAGATGAAGCACTTTTTCAATATTTCATGCTGAAAGTCTCTTGGTATCTAACCCCCCCCCCCCCAGAAAAGATTTAACATTAGAGCAGATGATAATAAATATCCTCATTTTTGGACGGGACAGACAAGAAATTTTAAGTATCTAGCAAAATGGAACAAAGGCAGATTTTTATAGACTTTGAGCTGGATTGTTAGGTATTTTATAGTTGGTTTTCAAGCCAATGCAACAGTGATAAATTATTTCAATCCTATTCAGTGCAGACATGAAAAATGTATTTTTCTAGCATTATAAACAGTAATACTTCAAAAGCCTTTTTTTCCATTCAACATTCTGATAATGACATGAAATATAGTTAGTCTGAGTCAGTACGATCAACTTACATTTTAGAATCTTCATTTACTCTTTTTCTTCCTGTGTTGGTTGATATTTAGAAATAGATCTTTGTGTTCTTCTGTAAGAGTGACAATCCAGAAATGTACAGAGCACTGATAATGCACCATGAAATAAATTTTTTTCTATCTTGCAATGGAATAGAGAACTCATTTATATTTCACTGGCAAAAGTGATGTGAATGAAGTATTTGCTTCCTCGTCCACGCAGATAGTAGGATATGGACACGCTCAAAGAAGGTTGCTTTGAGGAACATAGTGACAGAAAGATTTGTTGCAACAACACACACAAAATGCTGGTGGAACACAGCAGGCCAGACAGCATCTATAAGGAGAAGCACTGTCGACGTTTCGGGCCGAGACCCTTCATCAGGACTAACCGAAAGGAAAGATAGTAAGAGATTTGAAAGTAGTGGGGGGAGGGGGAAATGCAAAATGATAGGAGAAGACTGGAGGGGGTGGGATGAAGCTAAGAGCTGGAAAGGTGATTGGCGAAAGTGATACAGAGCTGGAGAAGGGAAAGAATCATGGGACGAGAGGCCTTAGGAGAAAGAAAGGGGGGGGGGGGAAGCACCAGAGGGAGATGGAGAACAGGCAAACAACTAAATATGTCAGGGATGGGGTAAGGAGGGGAGGAGGGGCATTAACGGAAGTTAGAGAAGTCAATGTTCATGCCATCAGGTTGGAGGCTACCCAGCTGGTATATAAGGTGTTGTTCCTCCAACCTGAGTTTGGATTCATTTTGACAATAGAGGAGGCCATGGATAGACATATCAGAATGTAAATGGGACGTGGAATTAAAATGTGTGGCCACTGGGAGATCCTGCTTTCTCTGGCGGACCGAGCGTAGGTGTTCAGCGAAATGGTCTCCCAATATATAAAAGGCCACACCGGGAGCACCGGATGCAGTATACCACACCAGCCGACTCACAGATGAAGTGTCGCCTCACCTGGAAGGACTGTCTGGGGCCCTGAATGGTGGTGAGAGAGGAAGTGTAAGGGCAAGTGTAGCACTTATTCCATTTACAAGGATAAGTGCCAGGAGGGAGATCGGTGGGAAGGGATGGGGGGGGGGGGGGGGGGACGAGTGGACAAGGGAGTCGCGTAGGGAGCAATCCCTGCGAAAAGCAGAAAGGGGGGGGGAGGGAAAAATGTGTTTGGTAGTGGGATCCCGTTGGAGGTGGCGGAAGTTACGGAGAATTATACGTTGGACCTGAAGGCTGGTGGGGTGGTAGGTAAGGACACGGAGAACCCTATCCCAAGTGGGGTGGTGGGTGGATGGGGTGAGGGTAGATGTGCGGGAAATGGGAGAGATGCGTTTGAGAGCAGAGTTGATGGTGGACGAAGGGAAGCCCCTTTGTTTAAAAAAGGAAGACATCTCCTTCGTCCTGGAATGAAAAGCCTCATCCTGAGAGCAGATGCGGCGGAGACGGAGGAATTGTGAGAACGGGCTAGCCTTTTTGCAAGAGACAGGGTGGGAAGAGGAATAGTCCAGGTAGCTGTGAGAGTCGGTAGGCTTATAGTAGATATCAGTAGATAGGCCGTCTCCAGAGATGGATGTTGAATGGATTCAGCAGAGTTGTTATGTCTGAATTTAATTGGAGTGTCTTTAGTGACCTGGAGCAATAACTCACATGTCAGTATTGCCAATCTTTCATAACATTTTATTACACCCAACTTCTCACACCAGCAAGGCTTCTTCCAGACCCATGGTCTGCCAAGTCTGCTTCAAAAAGCTGGATTCTGAATACAATACACAGATTCTGTTTTCAAAACTTTTTCAGCACAAATGGCAGAAATCAGATTAATTATCCAAGTGCTTTATGAAAGTTCTGTCAGTAAAGAATCTTCTTTTTAATTTCAACTGACTTCATCATTACCAAGTATCCTTTATACTGCATTTACTCAAATGTTGTCCTGATGCTAAGGACAATTGGTTTCAGCTCATTCTCGGAATTTAAGTCTTTCATTTATGTCTGAAAAAAAGTTTATAATTCTGCCTAGAATTACATGGTCGTGGTCCATTTGTTCGATAACAGTGTGTTGATGACCAAGCATCATTAACATTATTGGGCAATAATTAACCCAGCCGGATTTGCCTTGTTTTTGTAGACTGGACATGCATTTACAATTATCATTGTCTTAGAGTTATGGAAACAGTCCTTTTGGCCCAGCTCATCTGTGCTGTTCCTTTTCCCTGCCTGATTTCTTCCACTTAGCCTGCGTTTGAATCCTATCCCTCTGTCTAAACCTTTCCTATTTGTGTACTTGTCTACATGCTGTTTATACGTTGTAATTATAGTATATTCTGTCATTGCTCAGTCACCTGGAGCATATTGTTGAGTAGATAATGGTATTATAACTATATTGAGACAATATACTTATGATTAGTCTCGGAGCACTAGTTTTCCGTGCTGCAGTCATTATGATGAATGCCTTTGTTGCTTCTTAAATTCATGGCATCACAGGAATGTCAGCATTTACTAATGATTCATTGGTCCCCCTTAACCGAGGAGGCAGTTATGAATCAATGACAAAGATAGATCAGGGAACACATATTGGCCAGACTGCTTAGATTGACAGATTTATTTCCCTGATAGACAGTAGTGAACTAAATATGTTTTAGTTGCGTATCCCAGCTACAGTGGTAGGATTCAAACACTTTCCACAAGACCATGAGACATAGGAACAGAATTAGGCCATTTGGACCCATCCAGACTGCTCCGCCATTCTATCATGGCTGATGTATTTTTCCTCTCAACCCTATTCTCCTGCTTTCTCCCTGTACCTTTGATGCCCTGACTAATCAAGAACCTATCAACCTCCGCTTTAAATATACCCATTGTCTTGGCCTGGACAGCAGTCTGTGGCAATGAATTCCACAGATTCATTACCCTCTGGAGAAAGAAACTCCCTCTCATCTCTGTTCTAAGTGGACTTTCCTCTATTCTGAGTCTGTGCCCTCTGGTCCTAGAGTCCCCCACTATAGGAAATATCCTGTCCATATCCTCTCTATTTCAAAATTCAATAGGTTTCAATGAGATTCCCCCCTCATTCTTCTAAACTTCAGTGAGGACAGGCCCTGAATCATCAAATGTTCCTCCTCTATTAATCCTTTCATTCCCAGAAACATTTTTGAGAACATGCACAATGCCAGCACATCTGTTCTTAGATAAGGGGCCTAAAGCTGCTGACAATTCTCCAAGTGCAGTTTGACCAGTGCCTTATAACTCCTCAGCATTACATTCTTACATCACCTTTCAGGATCAATGGTCCAGATTTTTGGTTGGTGGTCTAGTGATTCCAACCACTTCTCTACTCAACCCAGTGTTATCTGATTCACTCTTGTGGAGTGAATCAGATAGCAAGGAATGGTTGAGAGGCAAATATTGATCATTGTCTTTCTGACAGTGGGGACCACAACAGGAAGCTTAGGTGGAAGAGACTGTTATATATTAATCAGCTTTACCTTTGGAAGTCATATGTTTGGCTCCACCATCATTGGGCATGGAGAGGATGTGAGGTCTTTCTCTTCTGTTGGCAGCTTAATTTTCTACACCTTTAGTAGCTGGGTTCTGGCAGGGCTGTGAAACTTTGACCTGATTGTAGTCCTGCTGGAACAGTAACAAAAATGGGAGAAAATTGTTTCATTCTATCTATTTCAAGCTACCTTTTCTATGTTACATTTTTAAAGAAAAGTGGCTCATTTTTAGGTGTACCTGGTGTTATTCCAGCATGCCCTTCTACACTTTACTTTTCCATTGTTGTTTCCCTTACTTAAGACAATGATAAGGTAAAGGATATGTCAGCCCAAGAAGTTATAGACATTGGTGGAACATAGTTCTGTTCATTGTTCACACCATTTCAAGGATGACCTATCTGGAGTGCTAGCTCCATCTGAATTCAACCCATTAATTATGATGGAAATGATGAAGAATTCTTTCTTTCATTTATTCAGTTTTTGGGATCTGGCTATTATAGGTATGACCACACAACACACTCAAAATGCTGGAGGAAATCAGCAGGCCAGGCAGCATCGATGGAAAAGAATAAACGGTTGACATTTTGGACTGAGACCCTTCGAGAACCTATCAACCTCCGCTTTAAATATACCCATTGTCTTGGCCCAGACAGCAGTCTGTGGCAATGAATTCCACAGACTCTTTTCCATAGATGCTGCCTGGCCTGCTGAGTTCTTCCAGCATTTGTGTGTGTGGCTTGGATTGCCAGCATCTGCAGATTTTCTCTTGTTTGTGATAGGCATGACCACCATTGATTGGCTGTCCTTAATTGCCATCCAGAAGGGGATGGTGAGCCATCTGCAGGTACTGATGCAACTCTTCTGGTGAAGGAAGTCCCACAGTGCTGTTGCGTAGGAGGTTCAAGTGATACTGAGGTATAAATGATGCCAAACTTAGTAAGGGTTATTCAGATGTTGCTATTTCCATTAAGCCTAATGCTTTTGTCACTTTGGTGGTTTGGGAGGTATTGTTAGTGTAGTCTGGGCACATATATGAAGTATATTTTACATTGGAACGTAATTATAGTTACAGTACTGTGGCCTTTTCAATAGTAATTGAAAGGAGATTACAAGATCTCTGTTGTTGTCAGTGGCAAGGATCAATATCTGAGCACGAAGGACAACAATGAGATATTTAAAATTATACTCAGTCAGAAGTGTGGCATGGATGATTCATCTTGGCTTTCTCCTGCGATCCCCATCTTCATGGAAGCCAATTTTCAGTCAATTTCATGCCTCCAGATTATATCAGAAAATGGCTGTCCATGGGATAAACAAAATCTATGGGACTCAGTCAGGTTCTCATTTGGTGATCCTAACTCTATTAGAGTTTTCATTTGAACATGCATCAAGGATTAAATTCAGTGATCAATTAAGTGACTACTCTTGACATCAAGCCATTTTATCAAGGGATCCATCATGGAGAAAAGCTGAAGCTAATGAACATCAAAGGGAAAATGTACCAATGGTTGGGAGTCACACCTCACAAGGATAAAATTGCTGTGGTTGTCAAAGTCCAGCTCTGGAACATCACTGAAGGAATTCTTCAAGGCTGCAATCTAGGCTCAACCATTTTCAGCTACTTCATCAACCATATCAATTGTCTCATTGATCACAAGGTCAAAACTGGGATGCTTGCTGTTGGTTCTACAATGCTCAATTCCATTCTTTATTCTTGAGCAAATAAAGCTGTTCACATCTGCATGGATCAAAATCTAGATAGCCTGGTCAGCACTGGGGATCCTCAGTTTGGTCAACCCTTCCAATAGAATAGGATGCATCCAGCAATTGTGAGATTGAGTTTGGCAGTTTGCAAGCTATAATTCTATGAGTACCATGTTGTCAGGGAGTTGGATGGGATGTACTCGGGGACTGTGAAGGAGGAATCTGGCACCTGATATATGGAGTTCACCTGGATATTGCTGAACTCTGAACATCAACTTTTACCTGATCTGAGAGACAACACCATGTCCAACTTCAGTGTCTAGATCAAAGCTGTGTATTCCATTGAGCTTTATCCTTTTCCTGAGCTGAAATAGTGGTAGTCATCCAACTGAGTGGCTTGGTAAGACATTTCAGGAGGTAGTTAAGTGTTAATTTCCTTTTAATGGGCTTGGAGTCTATGTAGAACAGAATAAACAAGGATGGTAGATTTCCTACCTGGATGGCCATTAAATGAGCAGCAGGTTTTTAGAGCAATCTAGGAGTTTTGTGGTCATCATTACTAGAATAGTTAAAATAATTATTAATGGAATTTAAGTTCCACTGCTATTATAATGGGACCTGAACTTACATATCTGGCAACTGCAACAGCAGCATACCCAGAAGGTGCTGCTTGATGTAAATCCAATATGCTGTCTACAAGGACTGTGCTGTGGTCATGCCTGCTAATACTTTCATGGACTGCCGACTCATGAGATTGCTGATGATGAGGCCAAGTCTCTGTGCTGTGTTGATTGTCTCTCCATTTGCTGCAGGTCCAGTGAGACAACCAAGTCCTTCACACCTTGACCAACTTGGCCACCTTCTAAGCCAGATTAATGATTATCACTGAAGTTCCTCAGAGTCCTCACAGTGCTTCTTCCAAGTATTGTTTACCAGGCAGTAGTAATGATTCATTAGCTGAAGGAGGTAGGAGAAGGAAGTCAGCATGAGGTATGCTTGCTTGTATTTAACCCAACTTCATGAAATATGGGATTCAGGGCCAAAATTGTGGATTCTCAGGACTACTTTCCTCATTGTGTTTATTATAGTTTATTTAATTAATTGCATTTATTTATAATTTTGATTTTATATATGTGAATGTTTTATATACTTAAATTTAATTTTCCAGTTATTCCATTTTCTAAAATGGATATATTTTTTAAAAATTGATACCTCTATAGAGTGTTTGGATATTTGTGACATTGAGGATCTTGTTTCAGTGGTACCAATTATAGTGAGGTTTCACTGGCTGTCTTAACCACTCTGTGACTGTCACTAACTGCATTGACAGCGAAGACCATGTTTTACACTGTTCCGAGCTAAAACCGGCAATTCTGCAGGTGTGTACCCAGGATAATGATGGAGCAAACAACATGATCCAAGGGCAAGTGTTGTTGGGGGTGTCAATGGAAGATCTGCCTTTGACATTCACTGTGATTTCTTTGTAAAGTTGAATGTGTTCCAAATCTACATTTGTGGTTGGTTAATCAGTCCAATATTTTTTCTTATTACACATTTTCTTAGGATGAAAGCATCCAGCTTGCGGGGGGTTCAATTCCCAGCTTGGATTGCAACGAACCCGCCATTGATGTGATGTGCTCTTTCCTCCAGCAAAAAATTAAGAGAACTGGTCAGAACAGAGTATAATGACACCAGAGGGCCAGATCATGTAGCTATGATTACATCACAATGGCTATTTTTCTTGCTTTTGGCTACAGTTAAAGGATATTTCAAATGCAGTGTTTGTCAGTTATCAGATCGCTTTCACCCTTATTTTATTTGCGCTGTCCAAGTTGCATGCCATCTTGGACAATGACTCCCATCCACTCCATAATGTACTGGTTAGGCACAGGAGTACATTCAGCCAGAGACTCATTCCACCGAGTTGTAACGCTGAGCGTCATAGGAAGTCATTCCTACCTGTGGCCATCAAACTTTACAACTCCTCCCTCAGAGTGTCAGACACCGTGAGCCAATAGGCTGTTCCTGGACATTTCCACTCGGCATGATTAACATTATTATTTATTTATTTATGGTTTTATATTGCTATATTTCTACACTATTTTTGGTTGGTGCGGCTGTAACGAAATGCAGTTTCTCCTCGGGATCAATAAAGTAAGTATGTCTGTCTGTCTGTCTGTCTGATTTCTGAGAGGTGCAGAATCTGAGGCAAAATACAAATTCTACGCATCAACGGTGGGTTCTTTGCAATCCAAGCTAGGAATTGAACTGAAAATTCACAGAGTGGTTCATCTGACTTTTCAAAAGCAACATAGTGTGATAGAATTTTCAGATAAAGACATTTTCAAAGACATGTTGGATAATAGCACAATAATCCACACTGAGAGAAAGAAGTCCATATGACTGCTGGCTTGCATTAGCATGGTGGAATTTGTCTCAAAAAAAACTTGGTATAATAGCATCTTTTAAAGCACATTTAGTAAAGCTGCTTCTTCCACTTATGAGAAATTAACCATCCATCTATACCACTTTAACAGAGCGTGATTAGCTGTGTTACTGCATCTCCAGTCAAAGCACAGCACGCGGTTTGCAGCTTTCAAAGAGCTTTCAAACAGCTTACAGACGTTTTGTTTACACAAATAGGCTGTCACTTAGAGGAAGGTAATTGATTTAATACAGATTGTTTTGGGCATTCAGCTAATTCCAGTACCTTGCCTGTTATGGGTGTGCTTACAAAGTTTACTAAAGGGAGAGTTTAGAAAATTACACTACACATATTGGAATCTTGCAGTATAACACTCTACATAAAGATTCAAATAGTCTGCAAATTGTGCTAAATTGGTGCACAATAGAGAAGTTAGTCCTTACCACGACAGACAATAAATTCATTTTATCTTTATCTGATCAATTTTTGGATAAGGACATGGATCACAATGAAGTGCATTTTAAGAAAATTCCACTATTGCCCAAAGAGAAATATAAAATATCTGAATCTATTTACAGACAAGGTTACAAGTACATATAAGGGGAAAATATGTTCTTCTGAAACAATGCTGATTCACACTTATTAAATTTAGCTTGCAAGTTCTTGGTAATTTACATTCTATTATTGTTGATAGGATTCTACCTTACTGATTGTTTGAGCAACTTTACCCACAAGAATCCAGCTATGGATTCTAACAATCCACTTTAAGGGTTTGGAGCTGGAACTGGATGAACTCCAGATCATTTGGGAGGCAGAGAGAGTAATAGACAGGATGTACAGATAGGTAGTTACACCCAAGGTGCAGGACACAGGAAACTGGGTGACAGTCAGGAAGGGGAAAGTGGTTAAGGAACCTGTGCTGAGTTTCCCTGTAGCCATCCCCCTGAACTACAGGATATTGTTGTGGAGGGGGGGGGGGGAGGGGGCGGGGATGACATAGCAGAGGAAAGTCACAGCGCACTGGCACCGACACTGAATCTGCCACTCAGAGGGAAAAGGGGGAGAAGGACTGAGCTATGGTGATAGGGGATCCGTTAATTAAGGGAACAGAAAGGAGGTTTTGTAGACGAGAACAAGATTCCCGGACGGTACGTTGCCTCCCAGGTGCCAGAGTCCAGACCAGCTCATATCGAGTCCTAGCATTCTCAAGTGGGAGGGTGAACAGCCAGAGGCTGTGGTTCAAGCAGGTACTATGGGTAGGATGAACGACGAGGTTCTGCATAGGGAGTTCAGGGAGTTAGGTTCTAAGTTAAAAGGCAGGATCTCCAGGATTGTGATCTCAGGATTGCTACCCATGCCACGTACTAGTGAGGCCAGAACTAGGAAGATTATACAGTTTAACATATGGTTAAGGATTTGGTGTAGGAGGAAGGATTTCAGAATTTTGGATCATTGAGCTCTCTTCCAGGGAAGGTGGGATCTGTACAGAAGAAACAGTTTGCACCTGAAAGAAAAGGGGACTAATATCCTAGCGGGAAGGTTAGCTAATGCTGAGTGCCAGAGTGCCAGAGCAGTTAGTGGAGAGGTTGAGCACTCTAAACCAGAGTGCCAGAGCAGTTAGTGGAGAGATTGTGGAGACCGATGTTGGTATATCTCAGACAAAGTCAGGAATCAAAAAGTTGAGCACGGTGAGACTAGTGTCCTAAGCTATGTATATTTCAATGCAAGAAGTATCATAGAAAAGGCAGGTGAGCTCAGGGCAGGGATCAATGCCTGGAATTATGATATTGTAGCCATTAGTGAGACTTGGTTGCAGGAGGGGCAGGACTGGCAGCTCAATATTCCGGGATTCTTTTGTTTTAGATGTGGCAGAGTGGGAGGAGTGGCAGTACTAGTCAGGGAAAATGACTTTATTCCTCAGAACATAGAAGATTGAGAGGAGGTTTGATAGAGGCATACAAAATTATGATAGCTAAATGCAAATAGGCTTTTTCCACTGAGGTTGGGTGGGACTACAACCAGAGCTCATGGGTTAAGGACAAAAGGTGAAACGTTTAAGGGGAACATGAGGGGAAACCTCTTCACTCAGAAGGTCGTGAGATTGTGGAAAGAGCTGCCAGCACAAGTGGTATGTGTGCAAGCTCAATTTCAACGTTTAAGCAAAGTTTGCATAGGTACATAGATAGAAGGGGTATGGAGTGCTATGGTCTTGGTGTAGGTTGAATGGGGTAGGCAGTTTCAATGGTTTTGGCACAGACTAGATGGGCCAAAGAGCCTGCTTCTATGCTGTACTTCTCCATGGCTCTATGTCCAGAAACCACACTGAATTTAGACCACTTTATCATGTGCCTCCAAGTACCCTGAAACCTTAATAATAGACTCCAACATCTTCCCAACCACTGAGGTCAGGCTAACTGGCCTGTAATTTCCTTCCTTTTGCCTCCCTCCTTTATAAGTTCAGTGGGGCAAGATGTCTTTACTCCTTCACTTTTGAACTTTTACTCATTCCTCAGCATCCTTCCTTAGCTCTCATAGTTTCATCATCTCAAACTTTACTTTACTGTTTGCTTTACAATACCTATATCTTTGTCCACGCTTTGTACCTCCTTCAGTAGTTCAGTGTGAAACATTGTCTGAAGTTGCTAATGTAAGGGATGTGGAACACTTTTACTGCTTTCCATGTACTAGAGAAAATCAACTTGCGATCGTACTGTAGCTCCGGTTCGGATTGTCCATGAAATACAATCTGATTAACCTGGAGAGATATGAATTCTAATTAACACCGAGAAATTGCCATACAATTTGAAAGATACTATTATTTTATTAGATAGACATTTTTGATTCTTTTTGAATCTTATAATAATTTTTCTGGACAAAATATAATGCTTAAAAATATTGTTGTCAAAAATGTCTCAAAGAGTTTAATAAGTCATTGTAATCGCAGGACACATTGATTGCTATAATCCCGGTGAACTTCTCCAAAGTGTTCGTATTCTTCCTGTATTGCAGTGACCAGAACTACAATACTCCAAATGTGGCCCATTCAGAGCTTCTTACGGCTGAAACGTGATTTCCTAACTTTTATAGTCAACACCCTAGCGATGAAGGCAAGTACATCTTCTTTACCATCCTAACTACTCAAGACTCTGGCAGGACGCAAATGAAACTCCCTTTTCTGGGCTGTCTCTGGAAAACAGGCTCATTAGCTCTTCGCTAGCAGTCACTGGATTCCATGGTGATAACCCACCTTTCATTGGCTTCATACGTCTAGGATGTACACAATTTTGGTTCTGCTAAATCTGTGGGTTTGGGATGTCTCACCCACCCAAACCCTGGTTTGTGCTGATGTCGTGTCAGTTACTGCCCCTGGCAAGAAGTAACAGATTGTACACTGCATCCAATTTATAAAGAAATATATGTGAGAAAGTTAATTTAAGCAAACAGTTATTAAATGATGGAAAGAAGAAAACAAAAAGGGCCCATTACTCTTAAACAGTCAACTATGCACATAAGTTGGAGCTCATCTTGAACTTCTCTGTCACTCATATGTTGGGGCCTCAATCTGTGTGAAAGCACATACCATCTTCTGAATGTCATTCACAATCCATCTCAAACCAATGGGTCTCCCACGGGAATATTGTTTTTTCCTTCTTTGGAGCCATTCATCTGCACAAAGCACTGTGTGCAACAGGAACGGCATCCTCAGCCATCTTTTCCCCCTGTCTTCCTCCAGCTCCCGCCAACAAAGAACAAACACCCAGCATTCTCCAGAACCTTCTCCCAATTACACAATCCTGATTGGCTGCCAGCACATTCCTAAATTGAATAACAAGCCTCTTATCTTAGCTCAAACCCAAACAAGCTGAAAGCAAAATAGACTACTCCTCCAGACTGCTAAACTGAAATACCTATAGCACAGCAGTTAGAATCTTAACCAGGGTGTTACACTTACATCAGGATGCTCTTTATTTTCTACAGCTCGGCATTCAATACCGTCATCCCTTCAAAACTAATCAATAAGCTTCAAGACCTTGGCTCAATATCTCTTTGTACAATTGCATCTTTGATTTCCTCACTTGCAGACACCAGATCAGTTTAGATTGGCAACAACATTTCCTCCACAATCTCCATCAATATAGTTGCCTAACCAGGCTGTGTACTTAGCCCCCACTTACTCACTTTGTACATATGACTGTGAGGCTAAGCAGAGCTCCAATGGCATATTTGAATTTGCTTATGACACTATTCTCATTGGCAAAATCAAAGGGGGTGACAAATAGGCTGAGCGGTGCCAAAACAACAACCTCTCAATCAATGTCAGCAAGACCAAGGAGCTGATTATTGACTATAGGAGGAGGAAACCAGTGGTTCATGAGCCAGTGTTCATCAGGGGATCAGAGGTGGAGAGGGTCAGCAACTTTAAATTCCTCAGTGTTATCATTTCTGAGGATCTGTCCTGGGCCGAGCACGTAAGTGCAATGCCAAAGAAAGCATGTCAGCAGATCTACTCCCTTAGAAGTTTGTGAAGATTCGGCGTGACTTCTAGAACTTCTATAGCTGTGTGGTGGGGAGCATATTGACTGGTTGCATCATGGCTTGGTATGAAAACATTAATGTCCTCGAATGGAAAATCCTACAAAAAGTAGTGGAATGGCACAGTCCCTCACGGGTAAAGCCAACCCCTCCATTGAACACATCTACACAGAGTGCTGTTGCAGGAAAGGAACATCCATCATCAAGAACCCCATCACCTAGGCCATGCTTTCTTCTCACTGCTGCCATCAGGAAGAAGGTACAGGAGCCTCAGGACTCACACCACCAGGTTCAGGAACAGTTATTACCCCTCAATCATCAAGTCCTTGAACCAGAGGGATAACTTCACTTGCCCCATCACTGAACTGTTCTACCACATACTGTGCCCACCAGAAACTATGGACTCACTCTCAAGGACTTTTCATCTCATGTTCTTATTGTCCATTTATTTATTATTATTCTTTCTTTTTTCTTCTTTTATATTTGCAGCTTGTTGTCTTTTGCACATTGGTCGTCAGTCCGTCCATTGGGCGTGGTTTTTCATTGATTCTGTCATTTCTTATATTAACTGTTTATGGATTTCATGATTATACATGATGAAATATGTAGAATCATGGAAAAGTACAGCAGAGAAACAGGACCTCCGGACCATCTAGTCCATGCCTACTCCCATTGACCTCCACCAGGTCCATAGCCCTTCAAACTCCTACCATTCATGTACCTATCCAAACTTCACTTAAATGTTGAAATTGAGCTCGTATGCACCACTTGTGTTGGCAGTTCATTCCACACTCTCATGACTTTCTGAGTGAAGAAGTTTCTCCTCATGTTTCCCTTAAACTTTTCAACTTCTACCCTTAACCCATGACCTCTGGTTGTAGTCCCATGCAACCTCATTGGAAAAAGTATGCTTGCATTTACCCTATCTATACCCCTCTGAATTTTGTATACCTCTATCAAATTTCCTCTCAATCTTCTGCTTTCTAAGGAATAATGTCTTTACCTATTCAATCTGTCCTTATATCTCAGGACCTCCAGACCCAGCAACATCCTCATTTATTTTCTCTGTACACTTTCAATCTATTTGCACTTTTCCTGTAGGTAGGTGATGAAAACTACACACAATACTTCAAATTCCACTTCACCAAAGTCTCATACAACTTCAACATAGCATCCCATCTCCTGTACTCAGTTCTTTGATTTAAAAAGGCCAATGGGCCAAAAGCTTTCTTTAGGAACCTACTTATCTGCAACGCCGCTTTCAATGAATTATAGACCTGCATTCCTAGATCCCTTTGTTCTACTGCATTCCTCAGTGCCCTACCGTTCATTGTGTAAGATCTACTCTGGATGGTCCTACCAAAGTGTAACACCTCGCACTGTCTGCATTAAATTCCATCTGCCATTTTTCAGCTGGTGGTCCAGATCCATCTACAAGCCATTTAGCCTTCTGCGATGTCCACTATACTTCCAATCTTGGTATCATCTGCAAACTTGCTGATCCAGTTTTGCACATTGTCATCCAGATCATTGGTACAGATGAGAAGCGACAATGGACCCAGCACCGATCTCTGCAGCACTTCACTAGTCACAGGCCTCCATTCAGAGAGGCAACCATCTACTAGTACTCTCTGGCTTCTCCCACAGAGCCAATGTCTGATCCAATTTACTACCTCATCTTGAATGCCAAGTGACTGAACCTGCTTGACTAATCTCCCACGCAGGACCTTGTCAAATGCCTTTCTAAAGTTCATGCAAACAACATCCGCCGCCTTACCTTCATTCATTTTCCTGGTAACTTCCTCAAAAAACTCTCTAAGATTAGTTAGACATGACCTAATACACACGCAGCCATGTTGACTATCCTTAATCAGTCCATGTACATCCAAATACAAACATATCTGGTCCCTTAGACTACCTTCCATTAACTTGCCCACGAAAGATTTCAGACTCACTGGCTTATAATTTCCTGGTTTACAGTATGTTTAAACCCTTTCTTAAACAGCGAAACAACATTATCTGTCTTCCAATCCTTGGGTACCTCTCCTGTAGCTAAGGCTGATTTAAATATCTCTGCTAGGATTCTGGAACTTTCTATGTAATTTGATAATAACTTACTTTGAATGTTGAGCTTTTAGGGAACTATGAACTTTAACCCTAAGTTCCATCTGTACATCAATGTTCCTAAACTTTCTATCTTTTATAGTATACATTTACTCTTTCATTTGACTTTTCAAGGTGAAATATATCACTCTTGTCTGGATTACACTCCATCTGCTATTTCTGTGCCAATATCTCCAACTGGTATACTGTATATCCTGCTGTATCCTTCAACAACCTTCATTCCACTTGATGGCGCCATTACATCAGTAATCTTATAAACTGGGCCAATCTCTGATATCAGAATATTTGTTTTGTATTTATAAAATCCAAAATGTTGATCAACTAACAATGAATATTATTGATTGGCAAATATCACAACTGTTTGAAATGAAGGAAATGCGCAACTAAATGCAAAATTATAACGTTATTGCTGGAGATGTGCTGCTGTTCTAACAATTTTTTAAAAATTACGTCTTTTTTCCTAGCTTCTAACTCAAAATGAGAGATGCAGTATTTGTCAATGGCTATAAAGCACTATCATCAAAAAGAGCTAAGCCATGTCATTTCAATTCTTTGGATGATTGTCAAGCAGTGCTGTCTCTGATTAAAATTAACTACCAATGACAGTTATCTGCCAAGTATGGAGACCTAGTAGAAGCATTACTTATTGAAGAAAAAAGATTTTCCTTTTGTTCCTTTTACTCTTTCATCCAATCTTTTGATCCCCATTTTACTTATTTTTCTTTCTACAACTGATTTGACATTAAATTTACTGTTTTAAACCATATTTCCTCCTCATACGTTTAGATGTTACCATGCAATCTGTTATACGCACAGTAACTTGTTTTCTCACAGCTACTCAGAGAATGTACCAAGCCATTTCTATCTCCCATCTCTAGTCCAACATATCATCGATGGAAAGTGGTTTAGTTAAGGCCAGCATCATGTCCAGCTGACAATGCACATTCTTTTGAACCTGAAATGTAATTTTCAAGTCAAAATATATCATAAATGTGTTGAAGAGTGTCTGGTAACATGAACACAAGAGCTTCTGCAGATGTTGGAAATCTTGAGCGACACATACAAAATGGCGGAGGAACTCAGCAAGTCAGGCAACATTTATGGAGGAAATTCATAGCTGTTGCCTGATTTGCTGAGTTCCTCCAACATTTTGTGTGTGTTGGCTGGTAACATGAGTCAGCTTTGACACTTGAATGCTTTGAACAGTGAGGTGGTCTTGGACTTGGAATGTAGTTACAAATTCTGGAGGGAGTCATTTAAATGCGACGTGTGTAGGATTTTTTTCCCCACAAAGGGTAGAAATTTCTGGAATTCTCTACATGGAGGTTCTGGAAGTTGGATAATTGGGTGTTTTTAAAGAGAAGGTAGATAAATCTTTGAAAGAGTAGTGAATTCAGGGTTGTGTGAACCGGTACAAGAGAGATATTGGAGCTGGATTAATTCATAACTGAATCACAGGGCAGGCTAAAGTGCCTGGTGACTTCTTTGTGTTCCTGTTTGATTATGATTTTCTGTACTTGGGAAGTTACTGCCATAATGTTATCTGAGTAAACATAGTAAAAGATTTTCACAAAGCACAACCATTTGAATTACAATTAATTTGTTTCTGGTGGCGATAATTGATGGAGAAAAGTGAGGTAGTAAGTCTGGAGAGCTCTCCAACATCTTCAGATATATTAGGGTTATTGATAAAGGCAAATGGAGCTTTTGATGAATATTACAGACAAAGGAAATGGCACAGCACCACTTAATACTTATACAAAGCTTTCAGCCAAAATGATGTACTTTTAGCATGGAAAGGATCTTTATTGCATGCTACAATTTTGGAGCGTAGAAAGTTGAGGGGGGACTTAATAGAGGTATTTAAAATTATGAGGGGGATAGATAGAGTTGACATGGATAGGCTTTTTCCATTGAGAGTAGGGGAGATTCAAACAAGAAGACATGAGTTGAGAGTTAGGGGGCAAAAGTTTAGGGGTAACATGAGGGGGAATTTCTTTATTCAGAGAGTGGTAGCTGTGTGGAATGAGCTTCCAATAGAAGTGGTAGAGGCAGGTTCGATATTGTCATTTAAAGTAAAATTGGATAGGTATATGGACAGGAAAGGAATGGAGGGTTATGGGCTGAGTGCAGGTCGGTGGGACTAGGTGAGTGTGGTGAACTACATATACCTGTCTGGACACCCCCCCCCCCCCCCCCCCCGCTGACTGCTCCTGTGGCTCCTCCCAAGGACCCCGGTATAAAGGCGATTGAAGCACAGCCCTGGCCTCATTCTCCAGGATGTAGTGTGGTGGTCACTTGCTGCTTGTTCTTTCTTCCAGCCAATAAAAGCCTATATCTCGCCTCACGTCTCCGAGAGTTATTGATGGTGCATCAGTGAGAATAAGCGTTCGGCACTGACTAGAAGGGCCGAGATGGCCTGTTTACATGCTGTAATTGTTATATGGTTATATGGTTACTGATACAGAGGCAAGTTGACATCTAACCATAACAGTATGGTGCTGTTTAAGAAGAAATATACCAATTCAGTACTCTTTCACCAGAGCAGCTCATTGAATCACTCTTTATCTCTCTGATTCACAAATGCTGCCTGACCTCTTTCATATCCAGCACTTTTTGTTCTTTGTTCAGATTTCCAACTCTTTTGTTTTTATATAAAATGATATAAATGCGGATTTTCCCTTCAAATTCTATTAATGCTGCTTTGTGATTATATGCCAATAGCTAAATTGCACCATGGACAAACAGAATTCAAGGAAAGAACAGTCAACTCTCCTCAAATTAAAAAAGGAAAAAGATTCAAGTTAAATTATGCAACAAAAATTTATAGCTAAGCCATCTTCTAACCATCATAACAATATAAATACACGGAGATGAATTTTGGAGTCAATGGTCAAGGAATAACACTTACAATGAGTTAAAAGAAAGTTGGCAACAACTTCTTTTGTCTCCAGTCCTGCCAAAGGGTCTTGGCCTGAAACGTTGAATGTACTTTTCTCCATAGATGCCGCATGGCCTGCTGAGTTCCTCCAGCATTTTGTGTGTGTTGCTTGGATTTCCAGCATTTGCAGATTTTCTGCTGTTTGTGATTGGCAACAAATTAGTTCGTGGGCCCTGCGATGTTGATTTTCTCTGTTCTGGTGCTATCTGTCTAGTACCATCCAACAGAAATCAATGGCTTCTTGGAGCAAAGAAGTCATTAAGGAAACTAAACAACCAATCAGACTGAAGTATTCTTTCAGTCAATAAGTTCAAAGCACTGATTAAAATTAACATTTATTTCCATTTCATAGAAAGGAAGGATCAGTATAGTTATAAAGATTTAATGATTGACTTAAAAACAATTTTCATTATTTCTTATTATAGAATGGAAAAACTTCCCTGAAAACTTGTAACATCCATTGATTATTCTGCAAAGAAGGCATCAGCTCATCTGATGAAAGAGTAGTGCTTTACTAATGGCAATTTATGAGGTTCTGTCACAAACTGCATAAATGTGGATTTTATAAGTTTTCCACGGCTTGCACACTGAGCGCAGAGGGTTTGCTGTCATCACTACCACATGTTGGGCCATGATAAATGAAATTGCTGCAGCAAAGATAATTCAGGATAAAACTGTATATTTTATATTTATAATATGAAAAATCTTCTAGCATTCAAAGGACAATGAACCTAATGTTAGCATAATTGTTATCTGATGAGTTCTTTTCATAAAGAAGAACCTTAAAATGAAGTGAAACATTATCCAGCTACAAAAACTTCATGAAATGTTACCAGCATTGAACTGAGTACTGGATCACATCATAAAAGGAAATCTGAGTAGATTCCAGGAAGATAGTGGCTATGTTACTGAATTGGTCTGAATTATTGTCCGTGAGATGTGAACTTAACTCTCACTCTGCCAGTTGGCGAATTTATATTCAAATAATTAAGTAACTCAGAACAAATTAGCCTTGGTTATCAAGAAACTACTGGAATGCTGTTTTATAAAAAGAAAACATATGGTTCACTGATTTCTTTTTGTAAGGAGAATACATGTGCATGTGATTTCAAAGCCATTAGTATGAATCAGATTCAGATTCCGAGTCACTATCTTATCACATGTACATCAAAACATACAGTGAAATGTGTTGCTTGCATTAACAAACCCGCACAACCTAAGGATGTGCTGGGGAAAGCCCGCAAATATCGCCGTACAATCTGGCACGAAATAGCATGCACCCAATATTTGGCAGAACAATAACAACAAAACAGCAACTGCAAAGCCATCACCTTTCCTTCCTCCCATCCACCCACTTACCCACTCATACACACATCTAGTCCTCCAACCCCAGGGCAGCCCGCCCCAGGCCTCCAGCCTCCATTGGACCTGCAGACACTGGCTCTTTGACTTCCCCAGTAAACTCTTCGATCCAGGGTTTCAGCCATTAGGCTTCAATTTCCAAATGTTTGAGCTTCAATCCTTAGTATCGACACCTGGACTTGCTGTTGATGTAGGATGATTGTTTTTTAACTGAAGTAGCCTGGGAAGTAAATGAGGATGTACAATCAATGCCTGCAAGTGACATCCGAATAAAGGGAATGTTGACTTTAAATCACATCTGATTCAATTTCTGTTGCAGTATTTTGACAATGAACTCTACTAAAGAAAAAATAGTGGAAGTAAACTTTGGCTGCTGAGATCTTAATTGAAAATGATTGGAAACGCCATGTGATAGCAGTCATTCCCAATCTGATAGTGACTTACTATCCCTTCAATGTTTTACTTAAGAGTTGGATGATAATGGAATAGAACTGTAGATCTACACTGGAATAATATTAACCAATTTTTTGAGAATGCTAGCTGAAATCTTCAACTCCTTGGGTGAATGTAAGGTGCACTGTCGTTCATTCAGGTTAAGTGCCTGGATTGTTGCAATCTATTAGAAGTTTCAAAATATTATTGGAAGACATTTGAAATAAAAAAAAAGCAACCCTTAAAATCTATTTAAAGATATTTGTTTGGTTCCCAGTCCCAAATAAAATGAATTAATAAGACAGGGATCTCTCATCAGGCCATCTCATTTTCATTTATACAACTATATGAGACAAAACTCTTTGACAGTCTGCCTGTTACCTTGGACAACAAAACCCCCAAAATGCAGAATAAATCACACCTTTAGAAGCAATTTTCTGGTTATGCTTCTGAGACTGAATGAGAAAGATTTCTACAAGATTATATATCTGTGAGGAATACTGTAGGCAATATTTATGCACTTGTAACAAAGTCATGTAACAAAGAGAAAACATTATTGCCTGGTCTAGTGTGTTTATGCCAGTCCTGGACTGGGGGGGCCGGGTGAGAGTATGACCCTATCCTTGTATTTTCAGTGCTGATGACTTCACTATGATTTGCTCTCAAGTTATAAAGCAACAGCAATACATCTTGAAAGTAACTACCCTGAAGGAACATTTATTAAAGTTTTAACATTTACTTCTGAAAGGCTGTCCTTTCTATGTTAAAAGCAGCTTGTTACATTTTCCAGTTTTATTTTTAAGATGTTGGCCCAGATTTTGGATCATGCTTGAACAGGGCAGGATGATGGCTAACTGGGTTATGACCCTTGCTGTATTAAGACTGATGACCTTCAGCCAATGTTCACTGAGATCATAAAAATCCGGCAGGGTTCTAAGAGAACAGTGGAGGGAGATTTGGGATTGACAGGAGTCCATTTCTCAGGAAGAATAATTCCTGCTTGTCCTGGCATCACCACTAAAGGTCATTGAAGGTTTTTCAAATTGACCTATCCCAGATGTCTTTTATAAATTGGTGGGTTTAAGACATGATATCCAAAAAAAAAAATTGGATCGCAGTCTATATATAGTAGTTTTACAGAAGAACCTGAAAAAAATTCCTTCATTTCCCCAACCTCCTCCCCAATGTGCAAAAGGGGAGTCCATTGCTGGTTTCAGATAGACTGAAGTGCTGATACAATATGCTACTCTTTCAGCTTGATGCACGTGCACAGATCATTAATTACAGATATCTATAGCACAATTTATTTTCGAGGCTGCAGCACTCTAAGTGTTTGGTTCTATGACTCTGCTGAAATTAATTAACTGCATTTAACAAAAAACAACACTATTAAATTTCCATCACCTATTGTGATATGTCCTATTTGTTTCATGGAATACAAGTAGTTATATTTCACCAGAGATGGTTGCTCATTATAGTTAATTATACTTTAATTATGGAAAATTGCATATCACACTGGTTAAGGGAAATAGTACATTGCATTAAAGCAGTAAATCATCTTTGTGTTTTAAATATGTATCAGATGCTGAACATTAAGAGACAATGTTTCCTCCATGTTAGCTCAAGCGACATATCGAAGAGAGCATTTCAGACTGAAACGGTCAACTGTGGAAAAAAAATCATTCTCCATAGAGAATGATGAAGGTACCAAGGCAAAACTACTGTTTTTGCTTAAGATACATGAGACCCTATAGGTGTATGGTAACCCTTTTGCAAACGGTCCATCCCTGATTCACTCCTGACTAAATTGTCGCAGTATCTTTATTTTTACAAATCAAATCAACAAGGTAAACACAACATGTGGAATTGCTTTCCATTTTTGGTTATTTCATTTGAGGCACCTGATTCAATAAGTTTTGAAATTTGCGGAGGCCTCATACTAATAAAAGTTCAGAATAAAGAAGAGGAATGAATGGTCACACATGAATGCTAACTCCACCATTCACCTGGTAAAAGTTCTTTGAAAAGACAATTTGCCTTATGTATAGAAGTCACTAATAGCTTTAGAGATGTAGAGCCACTTACGGTAGGACTGAAACATATAAACACTAAATAAGTAGTGTAAAGATATATATGCACAGTATATTTCTTATCGTAATTTGTAGTATATTTTATGTATTGCACTGTGCTGCTGCCAGAAACCAGATACAGATTCTGAATGGAGCCAATCTGTTTTGGAATGGGCATGTTTTCCTGCTGCTTTTGAATTTTGTTTCATTGTATTTTCTGTTTTATAATATTGGAACCAGCAATACACTACTTTTGAATTTCCATTAGAAAATCATATGACCTGAAGGATATGCACATCTGTCCAAACTGCTGGAGGTAATCTCTTAACAGCTCTGATATTTGATTAGGGAAATTTTTATTTGATATTTTATGTTTCCTATCAACCTTCAGTTTAAGCTTCATGACCAATAAGTGAGAGTTTGTTTAAAGAGAGTTTGTTTAAAATTACTATTTTACCACCTATTGTTCATTTTTGCAGATGATAGGACCCAAAGGAATAATTTCATTTCACTTATGCATGCATTTTATAATCCTTAGCAAGTGATTAAACAGTATTTAGTTCACAAGGACTATTAACACTGTCAAGAGGTTCTTGTCTGTTTTCCCCAGTTAATTTTATTAACTTATGGAATGGAAATTTTGCAGGCAAGTCCAGAATTTATTACTGAACTTTAATAGGATCTAGAGCAGAATTATGCCATTTGACATATCAAGTCTGCTAGGCCATTCAAACATGGCTGATTTATTTTCTTTCTTAACTCCATTCTCCAGCCTTCTCCCCATACCCTTTGATGCCTTTAATGACCAAGAACATACTGTTACATAACCCCGTAACCAGGTAACTTACCAGCAAAGATAGATGGATCAGCTGAGTCGGATGCTACTATTTTCAAACGTTTTATTCGAAAAGGGCACAAACGTATGGTTAATACAAAACATTCAGATCATATACATCGTCAAACTCAATCTAAAACACCGGTGTAACCATAATCAATCAGAAATAAGCTCTACAGTTGTCTAGGGGTTAATACAGAGTCCAATTGAAATATAAAGAGTCACTCAGAAGTTTGCAGGCTTTTCCCTTTTGGGAACCGCTGGGGTTTTCACGTTGTAGAGAGAGAGAGATGATTTGGAAAAGATAAACACTTGCCCGTCGTCTTGGCAGAGCAAATCCTTGGAATCAGGGGAGCAGACTTCCCCGTTGTTAGCTAAAAGCAGTCTTTCGTTGGTTCTAGCCACAGATTCAAAAGTTGGAATCTAACGCACGTGGCTTCCTTCAGAATGGTGTCCCGCTCCCACGGGAATCGATATCGTGCTTCCTTCGTCTCCTGGGTGCGTCTGAGGGTCCCCCCCCCCTCAGACCCTCCTTTATACTTCTTCACGGGATCGCAGGTGTCAATTAGGTTGCAGGTAATGCGATCTCTCTCTCAACCAGCCCACTTTGCCCGAGGGCTTTTCACGTGGTCTCCATGAGACAATAGTCAAGGTCACCTTTATTCTGCTTCTTGGGAGAATGTGGTCTCTCTCTCTCTCTCCCATTTCCCTGTGTCTATTCAGCACGTCCCTTCCTCTTGACTAGGGTTCTTGAGATTCTCACAAAGGAGGGGGCCGGCGGCATAACAATACCAACCTCCGCTCTTAATATGTCCAATGACTTAGCCTCCCTAGCCATCTGTAGCAATGAATTCCACAGTTTCAAACCCTTTGGCTAAAGAAATTACTCTTCATCTCTGTTCTAAAGGTATGTTCTATTCCGAGGCTGTGCCCTCTGTCCATAGACTCTCCCAATATTGGAAACCTCCTCTCCATATCCACTCTATCTAGGTCTTTCAATATTTGATAGGTTTCAATGAGATCCTGTGCATCCCCTCCACCCCATTCTTCCAAACTCCAGCAATTATGAGGGGTGATTGATAAGTTCGTGGCCTAAGGTAGAAGGAGTCAATTTTAGAAAACCTAGCACATTTATTTTTCAACATAGTACCTTCCTACATTTACCCACTTAGTCCAGCGGTCATGGAGCATACGGATCTTGGACCTCTAGAAAGTGTCCACAGCATGGGTGATTGATAAGTTTGTGGTCTAAGGTAGAAGGAGATGAGTTATACAGTTCTCGTTACATGCACATGCAGTTCAACTCTGAGTGATTATGCAAAAAGTTTAAAGTTAATGACTCATCTCCTTCTACCTTAGGCCATGAACTTATCAATCACCCCTGGTGAGTTATTAATTGATGAGTTATTAGCTTCAAACTATCTGCATAAGCACTCAAAGAGTTGACCTGCATGTGCATGTAACGAGAGCTGGATAACTCATTTCCTTCTACCTTAGGCCACAAACTTATCAATCACCCCTGCTATGGACCGCTTCTGGAGGTCCAAGACGCCGACTTCTACAAAGAGGGATCTGTATGCTCCACGACCGCTGGACTAAGTGTGTAAATGTAGGAGGGGACTATGTTGAAAAATAAATGTGCTAGGTTTTCTAAAATTGACTCCTTCTACCTTGGGCCACAAACTTATCAATCACCTCTCGTACAGGCTCGGAGTCATACATTAACCTTTTCATTCCCAGGATAATTTTCATAAGCCTCCTCTTGGCTCTGTCCAATGACAAAACGTCCTTGCTTAGATATGGGGCCAAGGCTAACATACAGTAAATGAAGTAAGGATAGATCATTATTGAAGTACGGAACTGAAAAGATGGCTCTACTGCTGATGTCATGTCAGGGACAGGTGACTATCAGACTGATCACTCTGTAAATTTCATCTATGGTATCTCGCACCGGATTGCTAAGAGTTGCCACAAGATCAGGGTTGGAGCTCTCAATGAGCACACAAGGAGATTACCATCTACAAGATACAAGCCCATGGTGTGACGGAATTTGCTCCTCCTGTTTTGGTAGCTCCAGTTGTACTTTGTCAGCATCCAAAACAATTTGATCAGCACAGCATCCACCACCATAAAAATTCATACACTCTACGACTAATGGACAACGGCCACAATGTACCAACAAAATGCACTGCAGTTATCGCCTTGGCTGTTGATGTGATGTGGAGGGAAACTTACTGGTGGTGTTGTTGCCAAACATCTTGTCAAGAGAAGAACTGTTCTGAAATTAGCTTTCCACATTGCGTCTTTGCTGATCTCATCTTATTGGAGTCATAGAGTTACAGACTGGTACACTAGACAAACGGGCCCTTTAACCCACTCAGTCAATGCTGTGCATCTAGCATCAAATTAACAATAATCCTTCTTTAATTGCATTTTATTCTCCTCATGTTCCCAACAACTGTTCCTAGTTTCTACTATGCACATACACACTAGGGCAATTTACGTTGCCCAACTGGCATGCCTTTGGGATGTGGGAGGCAACAAATATAATCAAGAATGTAGATGGTGCTAGAAGTCAGAATTCTTATTTCTGGGGCTGCGAGGCAGTAGCTCTATGATGCCAACTGTGCCATTCTTCAAAGCTATGAACTGTTAAGAGGTTTGTGCATCTTTCCACTCTGATATGGAATTCACTCAAGAGGATCAGGTTGTCTCATAGAAACACAGAAAACCTACAGCACAATACAAGCCCTTCGGCCCACAAAGTTGTGCTGAGCATGTCCCTACCTTAGAAATTACTAGGCTTACCCATAGCCCTCTGTTTTTCTCAGCTCCATGTACCAATCCAAAAGTCTCTTAAAAGACCCTATTGTATCCGCCTCCACCACTGTTGCCGGCAGCCCATTCCACGCATTCACCACTCTGCATAAAATACTTACCCCTGACATCTCCTCTGCACCTACTCCCCAGCACCTTAAACCTGTGTTCTCTTGTGGCAACCATTTCAGCCCTGGGAAAAAGCCTCTGACTATACACACAATCAATGCCTCTCATCATCTTATACAACTCTATCAGGTCACCTCTCATCCTCCATCGCTTCAAGGAGAAAAGGCTGAGTTCACTCAACCTATTCTCATAAGGCATGCTCCCCAATCCAGGCAACATCCTTGTCAATCTCCTCTGCACTCTTTCTGTGGTTTCCACATCCTTCCTGTAGTGAGGCGACCAGAACTGAGCACAGTACTCCAAGTGGGGTCTGACCAGGGTCCTATATAACCACAACATTACCTCTCAGCTCTTAAACTCAATTCCACGATTAATGAAGGCCAATACACCGTATGCCTTCTTAAGCACAGAAGAAGGTTAACCACATCTCCTTTTGGGATAGAGGCCAGAATTTTTTCAAGGTCAGTTTAGAAGTGCTACTTGCCCTCCTCTAAAGCTTTGATGGTTGAGGCACGTGCATTGACGACATGAGCACATTGGCTCCATGTTAGAGCAAGCCAGAGAACTTCTAAGGCATTCATGAAATCTATAGGAGCAGTCACCCAGATACTGGATGAACTCATTCATATTACATAGCTCATGTCATGAAGACAATGTTCCACTCCTGGTTTGTAACTTTTTTAAACTGACTATGTTCTGCCTATCATCTTTCTCTCAGGGTAGAATTGTCCATTTTAAAGCTTTTGAGGTTCTGGAAGTTGCCTTTGCCTGGAAGACAGAGTGTGCCCTTGCTTCAGCACAATCACCTGCTTCAAGCAGGCTTCAAATCTACTGGTGCCTAAGAAGAACATGGCAACCTACCTCAATGACTATCATTCAGTAGCACTTACATTCACTGTCGTAAAGTGCTTTGAGAGGATGGTGATGAAACATATCAGCTCCTGCCTGGGAAGCAACTTGGATCCCCTCCAATCTGCCTACTGTTACAACAGGGCCACAGCAGATGCCACTCCAATTGCACTTCACTCAACCCAGGAACATCTGGACAGCAAAGATGCACACTTTAGGATGCTCTTTGTTGACCACAGCTCGGCATTCAATACCATCATCCCCTCCAAACTAATCATTAAGCTTCAAGACTTTGGCCTCAATACCTCCTTGTGCAATTGGATCCTCAATTTCTTCACTTCCAGACCCCAGTCAATTTGGATTGGCAACATCACCTTCTTCACAATCTCCAACAGCACAGGTGCACCACAAGGCTGTGTTCTTAGTGTCCTGCTCTACTCATTTTATACTTATGACTGTGAGGCTAAGGAGAGCTCCAATGCCATATTTAAATTTGCTGATGACACCACTGTCATTGGCTAAATCAAAGGTGGTGACAAATAAGCGTATAGGAAGGAGATTTAAAATCTGGCTGAATGGTGCCATAGCAACAGCCTCTCTCCCAATGTCAGCAAGACCAGGAAGCTGATTATTGTCTTCAGGAGGAGGAAACCTGAGGTCCATGAGCCACTCCTCATCAGAGGAATCAAAGATGGAAGGTGTCAACAACTTTAAATTCCTCAGTATTGCCATTTCAGAAGATCTGTCCTGGGCCCAGCATGTAAGTGCCATCATGAAGAAAGTGCAATAGCACCTCTACTTCTTTAGAAGTTTACAAAGATTCGCCATGACTCCTAAAACTTTGACAAACTTCTATAGATGTGCTTTGGAGATTATAAAGACCAGTTGGGTCATACCTGGTGTGGAAACACCAATGCTCTTGAACAGGAAATCCTACAAAAAGTAGTGGATACAATTCCCAGTCTTTCATGTGTAAAGCCCATCCCACCACTGAGCACATCTACATGGAGCACTGTTGCTGGAAGACATCATCCATCATCAAGGACCTCCACCACCCAGGCCATGCTGTCTTCTCACTACTATCATCAGGAAAAAGTTACAAGAGCCTCAGGAACCATACCACCTGTTTCAGGAACAGTTATTATCCCTCAAGTATTAGGCTTTTGAATCAGTGGAGATAATTTCACTCAACTTCATTCACCCCAGTACTGAACTGTTCCATCACAAACTATGGACTCACTTTCAAGGACTCTTTATCTCATGTTCTCAATATTTTTTGCTTATTATCTATTAATTAATTATTATTATTATCAGTTTATTTTTCTTTGTATTTGTACAATATTGTTTATCTGTCCTGTTGGGTGAGGTCTTTCATTTATTCTGTTTCTTGTATTTACTGTATATGCCCGCAAGAAAATGAATCTCAGGGTTGAATACGGTGATATATATCTACTTCGATAATAAATTTGTTTTGAACTTTGAATGTTGAATGTTACTTGCTGTTTATCAGACTATATTTGAATAGTGTCTCGTTCTAGGAAAATACATACAGGTGTATAAACGAAGGAATCAGGAGCAGAAGTAAGCCACTCAGCCCTCAGGCCTGCTCTGCCGTTCAATAAAATCACATCTGGTCGGCCTGCAACCTCGGTTCTGCATTCCTGCCAATCCTCAGTGACTTTCACTCCCATGCTTATTGTGAATCTATCTACTCCTGCCCTACGAAGAGCTAAAGATTCTGCTTTCATTGCCTTGAGAGGAAGAGAAGTCTCAACTCTTAAAATCTTCAGGGAGAAAAAATATCCAACTTACCTTTGTCACAAATGAGAGACCCTTTATTTTTAAACATTAGCCAATGACCCTTGATTCCTTTCTCGAGGAGCAGTAAAAGGAGCTGTCCCATCAGAGCAAGCATTCCCATTCTGATCTTATGATAGGAGGAAGGCTATCGAAGCAAATGAAGGTGGCTGGGAAACACAATGGTACAGTTATTAGAGTTGATGCTACACAGCTCCAGAAACCCACGTTCAATTCAGACCTCAGGCATTACCTGTGTGAAGTTTACATGTTCTCCCTGTGACCACATCTGGTTCTTCCAGATGTCCTGGTTTCCTCCTACATAATGAAAATGTGTGCATTGATAATTTAAGTGGCCATTATATACTCAGTGTATACCTGCTTGTTAATACAGACGCATAATCAGCCTGTCTTATGGCAGCTACCCAATGCATAAAACGATGCAGATGTGTTCAAGAGGCTTAGTTGTTGTTCAGATCAAACATTAGAATGGGGAAGAAATATGTTTGAAGTGACTTTGACCATGGAATGATCATTGGTGTCAGACAGGGTGGTTTGAGTATCTCCGATACTGCTGATCTCCTTGGATTTTCATGCACAACAGTCTCTAGAGTTTACAGAGAATGGTGCAGAAAACATAAATATCCACCGAACGGCAGTTTTGTGGATGAAGATGTTTTGCAAATGAGAGAGTCAGAGGTGAGTGGCCAGGACTGGTTCAAGCTGACAGGAAGGAGCGATAACTCAAGTAACCGTGCACTACAACAGATGTGTACATCACTGAACGCACAACATTTTGAACCTTGAAGTTGATGAGCACAGCAGCGGAAAGCCACGAACATACACTCAATGGCCAATTAGGTACTTCATCTGTGTCATTGGTCAAATCTATGATGGAAGTGTTTTGATAATGGGTTACAGGGAAAAATTATGGTGCTGCTTTGTAAATCACCATAGACAGGATAGTCTTAATGGCCTACTTCTATGCCATAAGATAATATTTATACAAATATGGAATTGTGGAGTTATCTTGGGTCTGGGCTGGTTCATCAACAACCAATCGCTGGAATGTTTTAGACTTGATGACATTTGACTTCAGTTCAACCAGGACTCTGTATTGTACAGAATGCAAAGTGATAAGGCCTGGAGTTAAGTAGTCCTGGAAAAAAAACCCCAAAATGAATACTGATGAGGAAGTCTGAATTTTGTAAATGATAATTTTGATGTTAACATTGATCACCCCTTCCATCCCATTGGTTGAGAATTGGAAGATTGAGAAATAAGATTGGTTTTGTCTTTCATGTTGTGAACAGCACTTAGCTGAACAATCTTTGACACTATTGGGTGGATGCTGCCAACATAACAAAACTGGAACAACTTGGCTAGAAGTGTAGCTATTGTGGAGTGTAAGGCTTCAGAATTACACTTGGCATGTTGTCTAGACCGATAACAATTGTACATATTGCTCTCAGCTGTTAGTTTGTTTCATGTAGAGTGGATTGAATTTGGCTGAAGACTAGCCCAATGATGGTGGGAATTTCAGGGAGAAGCCAAGAAGAATTATCAGTCATCACTTCCGATGGAATGTGCTTCACTCCTGACTTTAGCAGTGATATGATGAGCCTAGCTACCATTGAGGATGGGAATATTCATGGAGCCTCTTCCCCCTGTTAAAATTTATCCTCTGGGACATGCATGCTAGCTGTGGCAGACTTCATGGATGAGTTGGAGAAGCTATTTTGTCCATCTGATGTAGTATGTTGACAGTGTGACCAGGAGGGCGTCTTGTTGTTAAGGTCAGACTTGTTTCCACAATATTGTGCATTAGTCATTCCTACCAATGGTGTCAAGAGGAATTGCTTTTGACTTGATTTACTCACCACATGCCATAGTCCTTGCCTGACAGCCAAATCCATCGTCTTAGGTAGTGTGGCACATGGCCAAGTGGTTAAGGCTTTGGGCTGGCAATCTAAAGGTTGTTAGTTTGAGCCTCAGCCGAGGCAGCTCGTGTGTCCTTGAGCAAGGTACTTAACCACACACTGCTCCTGCACGTTTATAGACCAGTGGCGGCAGTTGGTGCAGTATGGGCAGGACAAGACAAGATATTGTTCCATTCTACCCTTGGTGAAAGGCTTCGAAATCCTCATACAGAGTACCTTGCATGATCATGCTGTTCTCAAAGTCAAAGCAAATTTATTATCAACAGATATGTGTGTCACCATGTATTACCTAGAGATTCATTTTCTTGCAGGCATTTACAGGAAAATAAGGGAATACAAAAGAATTTATGAAAAAAATACACAAAAGCTGACAAACAACCAATGTGCATAAGAAGATAAATTCTGCAAACAGAATAACAAATTATACTGAATCATGATTTGCAGAAGCCCTGGAAGTGAACCTGTAGGTTGTGGGATAAGTTCAGAGTTGATGTGAGTGAGCATATCCATGCAGGTTCAGAAGCCTGATATTTATAGAGCAATAACTATTCCTGGACCTGGTGATGTGGGACCTAAGGTTCCTGTATCTCCTGCCTGATGATAGTAGTCTTGTTCAAAATGAATCATCAACCGATGAAGATGGTAGTTACTAATCAGAAGGAAGTTTGTTTGTACATGTTTGGCCTGATGCTGTGAGACTTCACTGGAACTGGAGGACCAAGGTCAATTCTCTCCTATCTGTACACCACACCATTGCCATCTCAATTGAGCCTATACAGCTGGTTGATCAGGGTATAAACAGGAATTGTGACAGAACATTTGTTGCCCTTTGCTCAGTAAAAGGGAACTGGAAACAGTAAATAATTGACATGTAGACAAAAGTAGTTTACAAGACAACATATTTGGAAGATGAAACATTAATTGATGACTTATTGTTAATGCACTTATTATGTAAACCAGCTTTTAGTGAAGATCAGCATTAGTGCCAATTAGAACATGACTTATTCATAAATTGAATAAGAAGATAATTAAGATGCAATAATGAAGTCATTAGTGGGTGTTATTGAGGTAGAACCATGCTATAATTAGTGGCTGATACATTAAGCTGGTTTTGGAATGTGGTTTATTCCCTGGTCTAGTGCCAATAGAATAACTTGTTGAGGTCAGAATTTATTAGTTGAAGAAGATGACCTTGAAGATGATATTAAAATATAAAATGATCAACGTATTTCTCTTTAATAATAAAATACTTATGACTTGACACAACCACAAAGCTCACTTTCGACATATAGCAGAGAGCAAGCTCTGAACACTGCACCACTCTGCATACACACTGTGGAGAAATGGTGATTACAAAATGTTAATGGTTCCTCATTCCCATGGCAATAAAATGCAAGGGCAGCCTTGTTAATGGATACAGCTACAGTGCTGAGTTTTGTTGTGAAAGGACATTGAAATGTCATTGTACTAAACATATATTTTTGTATCTAAATCTTTTACATTAAACAAAATACAGCACCAGTATACACATATAATTACTTGTGCAGTGACTCAAAGGACAGGTGTTCAGGAACATACTAATGTAGTATGCCTCAACTATGTAAAAATATTTTGATATTTGGCAAGTCGTTAGTTAGTGAACAGATTATTCAGGTGTTTTGGAAGGTAGCATATACCCTTTCCTTGTTAATACATGGGCCCAGAAATTACCTTGTATTTTATTGTTCTTAAAATAGGCATGTGGATCACTGTAGCAAAAAATTATGTAATTGTGTAAAAGATGATAGCAAGATTCACGGAAGACTATTATAATATTCCTTATTCAATGTGAGCCTGGAACCAATATTGTCGGTTGATGTGTTTCAAGTGTTTTAGTAGAGAAGGTGTGAAGTAAGGAGTCAGTTGTTAAAGGGACATACCTTGGAGTGAGAAACACTCAACCAGCTACAGGGGAGTGCTGCTACTGATTGAATGGACATTGCAGTGGTGGGAGTTGTGTGGATAAGGGGCCAGCTGGACTGGACAGGTTGGTAAAAATCATAACATAAACTATGTCCCTTGAGAAAGGGGAGGTGGATGGGGGGGGGGGGGAGGGGGGAAGGACAAAGTAACTCATCTGTATTATAGCTAGGTGTTCCTGGCAGGAAGTTGTTTCAAACATCACTGCAGGTTTGTGGTCTCTGAGTATTATAGGGAGGGTTCTTATGTAAACAAATAATCACAAGTAGAGTTCCTGTTCCTGTCACTGAAGTTAAGGCTCCTAACTTTGAATAATTGTTAATTTTCCATGTAGGCAGCAAACATTGGTTACCTAGAATGATGTTAAAATTAAAAAGCTGAGAGTAACCAAGAAGACAAAAGAGACTGAAAATGCTGGGATTGGGAATAAAACATTGAAGAACTCAGCAGACCAGGTGACAACTATAGAAGCGAAGGGTGAAAGTCAACATTTGGGGTTGAGACCCTGCATCAAGGTAGAGTGGGATGAGGAAAGTTTGCAGGCATATAACAGTGCAAGATGGAGGGCTGGGTTAGAGGCTGGTAGGTAATCGATGGAACTAGATGGGGTGGGGATGAAAGGCGGATAGAACCAGGAGAGGACAAGGTGATGGGAGAGGTGAACTGGGCATGGGTCACCATGGAGGAAACAGAGAAAGCACGCATGAGGAGCTTGTGTTGAAGATCACGGGAGGTGACAGAGCTCAGTGAGAAGAAAGGTAGTGGCATGAGAAAGGGGTTAATAAAATGTGGTTGTTCGGTTGGTGAATAAGAATTGTGAATATTCAGACAAATGCACTTGAAAATCTGACTGCAGATAAATTTTCATCAAGCATGAGAGAAATGAGGATGAATTTTGCTTCTTATAAAGCAATTGATGTAGACCGGAAGAGTTTTATTTTGGGGAAAAAGGTATGAGAATGTATGACGATTTGCAAAAAAAGAGAAGATGAGTTTCCCAGTGGGCACAAAGGCACCCAGAAATACTTAAATCCAGGTTAACACACTTGCAAAACAGAAACATGCAAAGACCACTCGTCCTCTCATGCCTGCTTCACCATTCAGTAAGATGGCAGCTCGGTACCAGTGTATTGTACTAACCCCAAATCCATTGATTCCCTTAATATCCAAAAAAATCTATTTACTTCTGTCTTGAATATACTCAGTGACTGAGCCTCCACTGTTCCTCTGGGAACAGAATTCCAATTACTTACATCAGGGTGAAGAAATTTATTCCCATTTTAGTTCTGAATGGCTGACCCCTTATTTTATGATTGTGACCATTGATTCCAGACACCCCAGCATGATTAAAATCTCATCTCTGTATCTATCCTGTAAAGCCCAGTAAGACCTAATCATATTTCAATGAGATCACTTCTCATTCTTCTCTTGTCCAGAAAATATACGCCCAATCTTCTTAATCTATCATTATAGGACAACCCTCTCATCGAGAAATCAATTAGTTACTCTCCCTCTAATACGTGCATATCCTTTCTTTTTTTTGTAATTGATTTTTTATTGAAGTTCATCAAACAAACATTTCCATAAGATATATTTCAGACATTGTACATATACATCATATAATCATATATATCACAAATCTCCACAAAGTATTTATCTGAGGTATACACTTATAGAAAAGAGTGGAAAGAAAAAACAAGCAAAAAGAAAGAACTATGTACAAGTAGAGAGTGATCTTTTTTTTTTACAACAAATTCATTGATTTGTGAGAATAAAATCAGGCCTATGAGGCATTATGTAGTTAAACAATTTTTCCCAGTATGAATCAAATTGTTCCAGCTTATGATTAACAGATGCTGTTATCTTCTCCATTTTGTAAATGTCCATTGTAACTTCCATCCATGTATTTAAAGTTGGGTTCTCCTATGATAACCATTTCCTAGTAAGAGTCTTTTTACCAGCCACTAACAGTATATTCATTAAAAATTTATCTCTTTTCAACCATTCTTGAGGTATATATCCAAAATATATGGTCTTACTCTCCAAGGGTATTTCACATTTAAAGATGTCTTGTCAGGCATTGTGTATCCCCCTCCAATAGTTTTTGATAACAGGACAGTCCCAAAAAATATGATAATGATTTGCATTTTGATTTCCACAATTTCTCCAACAAACAGGGAGGTTACTATCATAATGGGATTTCTGAGAGGGTGTAATAAAATATCTTATCAAGTTTTTCCATCCAAACTCCCTCAATTTCTGTGAATTGGTACACTTCCATTGATATTTCCATATTGTTGTCCATTCTTCCTCAGATATAATTATCCCTCCTTCCTTCTCCCATTTTGTTTTAATGTATGAAGTCGAATGTGTTTTAAGATTTGACAACCCCTTATACATGCTTGAAATGATTCTACTACCATTATCTGAATTATATGCTTTTCTATGCCTTGGTTACATTTTTAAGCGTCTTATTAACATATTGTCGCATCTGCAAATACCGATAAAAATCTTGTTTTTCTAATGTGTTTCTCTTTAAGCATTTCAAAACTGAACAGTGTTCCTTCTTTCATTATGTTGCAAAGAACTGTTATTCCTTTAGCTGTCCAGTCCTTAAATCTAGCATCCAATTTATTTGGTATAAAATCAGAGTCATATGCACACCATTTAAGAATTGCAATATCTCCCTCTAGATTATATTCTTTTATAGTGGTTTTCCATATTTTAAGAGTCAATTTCACCCATGGGTTATCAATAGTATTTATGTACCTTTGCAGGTTGTTATCAGCCAAAATTGTTTGTATGGGGATGGGAAGTACCCACTCCTCAATGTTTTTCCATTGAGCGTCATATGATGAGTTGCACCACTGCTCTCAACTGTGCTTCAAAATAATAATCTCTAAGAGAAGGCAAGCCCCATTCCCCCTTTTCCTTTTCTAATTGCAAAGTTTTGAGATGAATTCTAGGCCTTTTACCCTGCCAAGTATACCTTGATAGCATCTTGTTCCATTCATTGAATTGATTTTGATTAATCTCTATTGGTAGGGTCTGAAAGAGATATAACAGTCTGGGCAGTATATTCATTTTAATAGACTCAATCCTTGAACTGAGACTGAAAAAAGGAATCAGGCTCCATCTTGCCACATCTTCCTTAATTTTTTAATATAAAGGCTGATAATTACATTCTAATAATTTTGCCAAATCTTTTGGCATAATGATGCCCAAATATTTGAAAGACTCTGTGTGCCATGCCCAGGGGTATCGACTTTCAATTTCTCTTGGTGGGCTATAGTAATATGAAAGTATCTATGTTGATCTTGTATCAACATATAATTGACCATATTGTTCAAATGATTGCATCAAATTAGGTAAAGAGTATGTTGATTGCCCTAGATAGATCAAAATGTCATCCGCATAACAAGCCAATTTATGCTCTGTCCCTTTAATAGTAATTCCCCTGATATCTTCATTTTGTCTGATGTATTGAGCTAATGGTTCCAGATATAGCGCGAAGAGTAGTGGTGACCATGCACAACCCTGTCTCGTGCCCCTTTCTAGGGTAAGACTATTTGATAAATATCCATTGATTTTAATCCTAGCAGTAGGATTGTCATATAGTGTCTGTATAGTTTTAATAATTGTGTCACGGAAACCAAATCTATGTAAAACTCTGTAAAGAAAATTCCAATTAACCGAATCAAATGCTTTTTCAGTGTCTACGCTTATCACTATTGCTTCGATTTTATTTTTTTGTATATGATCCATAATGTGAAGCGTCCTTCGTATATTGTCTTGAGTCTGGCGTTGTTGTATAAAACCTGTCTGATCATTACGTATCAGTATGAGTAGAAACTCCTCTAATCGTTTGGCCATGATGAAGGTAAATAACCTATAATCTACATTAAGAACAGATATTGGTCTAAATGACCCGCATTCCATTTTATCCTTGCCTTCTCTCGGTATAGCTGAGATTATCACTTCCTTCCAACTGGGTGGCCTTTGTGCCTTTTTTAGAGCCCAGTTCAGTGTGGAGTGTAAACCAGGAATTAACTCATTTTTAAATTCTTTGTACCACTCTGCCGTATACCCATCTGATCCTGGTGCCTTGCTTAATTTAAGCCTACTAATTGCAGCTTTTAATTCAACTTCAGTTATGTCATCAGTCATCCTTTTATTTTGTTCTTCGCTTAAAGTGGGTAACTCTACAGAATTCAAGAAGGTGTCAATTTGGGTTATGCTTCCCCCTGGAACTTTGGAATATAGTGTTTTGTAAAACACTTCAAAAGCTTCTTGAATTTCACTTAGCTTACTTTTTATTATTTTCGTTCTTGGGTCCCTAATTCTATGAATTGTATTTTCTGCTATCTTCTTTTTCAGTTTCCACGCCAGTATTTTTCATAGATTTCGATCCACTTTCATAGTGTCTCTGTTTCAGAAACATTAAGTTTTTCCTGATTTCTTGCATAGCCAAATTATTTATTTCATTCCTAATTCTTTTAATTTCCCCTAATGTATCCTGTGCCAAATTCAATTTGTGTTTTTTCTCTAGTTCCTTCAGTCTATTTTGTATTTCCTCTAATGTTTTATTCCTTTTTTTTCTTATATGAAGATATCGCTATAATTTTCCCTCTTAAGACCGCCTTCAGAGTATCCCATAAAATGGGAGGTGAAACCTCTCCATTATCATTAAATTCTAAGTAGAGACCAATTTCTTTTTTAATTTGTTCCTTAAAGTACGGATCATTGAGTAGACTTGAACTTAGTTTCCAAATAGTATTCTTTGGTTGTAGGTCAAAATCAACAGATAAATATATAGGTGCATGGTCACTTACATCTATTGTCCCAATTCCACAGGTGTTTATTTTGTCTTTGTCTTTTCCAAATGTTATGAAATAGTCTATTCTTGTATATACAGAATGTGGAGCAGAATAATGAATGTAATCCCTTCTGTCAGGGAAAAGGTCCCTCCATATATCAATTAAACCAACATCCTCAAAAAGTGTATTAACTTTCTTATGTAAAGATTTTGTTTCATAGGTTTTTCTATTGGAAGAGTCTGTTTGGTTGTAATTGTAAATTTAAGTCTCCCCCACATATCAGGAGACCTTCTGTTTCCGTTACCATAATATCAGTAATTTTCTGAAAGAAACCAATATCACTTCCCAGGGGTGCGTATATATTCAATAGAGTAACTGAATTACTGTCTATATTCCCCCTTACCAGAATATATCTGCCTTCTTTATCTCCCATTTCAAATATTTTTTCAAAATTTAGCTTACTTGAGTTAAGAATAGCAACTCCTCTCCTATGTCCTGATTTATATGAGGAGAAAAACAGATTAGTGAAGCCCATTCTCTTTAGTTTTTTATGCTCATTATCACTTAAATGAGTTTCCTGTAAATATACTACATGGGCTTGTTCTTTTTTCATTTTGGATAAAATTCTCTTACGTTTGATTGGATTTAATAGCCCATTTACATTAAAAGAAATGAATTTTACCTTGACCTTAGCCATCTGTATTTATCTGTCAATGTATCATTGAAATTAGAATAAAATTTAATCAATCTACTCCCTGAACAAATAAGAACCAAGAAACTCAAATAATAACAAAAATGGCAATGAACATGTGATCCCAAGGCTGAGGTCTCTAGTAAATGACCCTCCGTTGAGCTAGAGGAAATGTCTAGCTGTGAGAGATAACCCTTCCTACTTGTGAGTTGAGGGCCCCCATTGCAGTATTGATAAAAGTCAGTGAAAAAATCCATTACACAGAAACGATTTCCCTTTGTACTCCTCCTATGTATGTATATATATATATATATATATATATATACACACACACACAAATATATATACATGCATACACATATACACACACATATATACATATTCATACATACACACATACATATATATATACACACACACACATTACACACATACACATATATGCACACATATACATATATATATATTCTCATTTTGGTGGGGAAAAAGGAGTAAGTGAGTGAATAAAGAATAACAACTAAGTAATATAAAATCCACGTTATGATAAGTATTTCTCGAGATAGGTATATCACAGTGTACTTTTGTTTCTGTTTAGCTTCTCAGCATTTTTTAAAGTTAGCCAAACCTTATGGTTCTTCTGAAAGGGGTGAGGACTGTCTTTGGGAAACTCCTGGTCTCTTCCTGATATGTTTCTCTCGGCTTCCTCCTGTCTCCTGCCTTCTCGATTCTCGCACTATTTCCCAAGCCGAGTGAGACAATTCCTCAGCCAGGCTTTCTTTCGTTTTGGTCATGCTGACGGACAACCCTCTGGCCTTCATGTCAGTAGTCGTCTCTTCCACTGTCTGGTACAACTGCGTCCCATTGTCATAAAACACTTGAAGTTTAGCAGGGTACGGAGTTTGAAATCTAATTTTATTTTGCTTTAGTACTCGCTTTACTTCGGGTATTCTTTGTGTTTCTGGAAGAACGCGGTGGGGGGGGGGTAATCTTGGTCGAAATATATTAATTTGTCCTCTAAAAACACTCTCTTCTTACCCCAGGCCCTTCGTAGAATCTCCACCTTGGTGCTGTATTGAAGGAATTTAATTATAATTGATCGTGGCTTTATATCCCCAGTAGGTTTCGGAACGAACGCGCGCTGCACTCTTTCGACTTCCAGCTTCATAGCCGGGGGAAGCTCCAGCGCGTCCCGCAGTAACTTTCCGACAAACTCCGTCATAGACAAGCCCTCCGCTCCTTCGGGAACGTTGTAGATTCTGATATTTTTCTGCCGTGATCTTCCCTCCAGGTCAAGCAGTCTACCTTCTTGGTGATGTATGATTTTTATTGTCTTGCTCAGTATCCGTTCCACATTTTAAATGCGATCTTCCACCTTCTCAATGTGAGTCTCTGCCACCGCTATTTTTTGATTAACGCTGGCGAGCTCTGCCTTAATATCGCGGAGCTGCTGCTTTATATCTTTCTGGACCTCCATTATTTCTTTCAGGATTTCGAAC
Source organism: Hemitrygon akajei (assembly GCF_048418815.1). Lineage (NCBI taxonomy): Eukaryota > Metazoa > Chordata > Chondrichthyes > Myliobatiformes > Dasyatidae > Hemitrygon > Hemitrygon akajei. Next base: position 161,154,700 of record NC_133129.1, on the reverse strand, counting down.
ATATTTGCCGCTTTGTCTGAACGAGGCCCGGCACCCGCCTCGCTCGCACGCGGTCGGGTTGGAGAGCCGCTCGCTGCACTTCTCTCAGACGCAGGCTCCGCTGTGTCGCTTTTTTTATTTCCGTTCTTTTTCCCCATTCTTGCCCCTCTTTTCAGTTCAAATATTTTTCAAAAATACTATATTTGATGGGTTAATGGGGCTTAATACGCGTTTTTCCGGAGGAGCTAGTGACTTAAGCTGCCATTCTCCGTGCATATCCTTTCTTAGGTAAAGGGTTGCAGTCTCGCCAAGCCTTATTTAACATGCGAGTGGATTGGGAAAATCAGGTCGGCACTGGATCTCAAGAGGGAGAATTTGTACAATGTCTACGAGATGGCTTTTTAGAATAGCTTGTTGTTGAGCCCACTAGGAGATCGGCTGTACTATATTGGGTATTGTGTAATGAACCAGAGGTGATTAGAGAGATGGAAGTGAAGGAACCCTTAGGAGGCAGTGATCACAACATGATTGAGTTCACTGTGAAATTTGAGAAAGAGAAGCCGAAATCCAATGTGTCGGTATTTCAGTGGAGTAAAGGAAGTTACAGTGGCATGAGAGAGGAACTGGCCAAGGTTGACTGGAAAGGGACACTAGCGGGAAGGATGGCGGAGCAGCAGTGGCTGGAGTTTATGCGAGAAGTGAGGAAGGTGCAAGACAGATATACCAAAGAAGAAGAAATGTTTGAATGGAAAACGGATGCAACCATGGCTGACAAGAGAAGTCAAAGCCAAAGTAAAACAGATAGAGGATTGGGAAGGTTTTAAAAGCTTACAAAAGGAAACTAAGAAGGTCATTAAGAGGGAAAAGATGAACTATGAAAGGAATCTAGCAAATAATATCAAAGAGGATACTAAAAGCTTCTTCAAGTATATAAAGAGTAAAAGACAGGTGAGTGCAGATATAGGACCGATAGAAAATGATGCTGGAGAAATTGTAGTGGGAGATAAGGAGATGGCGGAGGAACTGAACGAGTATTTTGCATCAGTCTTCACTGAGGAAGACATCAGCAATATACTGGACATTCAAGGGTGTCAGGGAAGAGAAATATGCACAGTCACAATTATGACAGAGGAAGTTCTCAGGAAACTGAATAGTCTAACAGTAGGTAACTCAGCATGGTTTCCTTAAAGGAAAATCCTGCCTGACAAACCTAGTGCAATTTTTTGAGGAAATTGCATGTAGGCTAGACAAGGGAGATGCAGTGGATGTTGTGTATTTGGATTTTCAGAAGGCCTTTGACAAGATGCCACACAGAGGCTGCTAAACAAGATAAGAACCCATGGAATTACGGGAAAGTTACATACATGGATAGAGTGTTGGTTGATTGGCAGGAAACAGAGAGTGGGAATAAAGGGATCTCATTCTGGTTGGCTGCCGGTTACCAGTGGTGTTCCACAGGGGTCCGTGTTGGGGCCGCTTCTTTTTACGTTGTATATCAATGATTTGGATTATGGAATAGATGGCTTTGTGGCTAAGTTTGCTGATGATACAAAGATAGGAGGAGGGGCCGGTAGTGCTGAGGAAACAGAGAGTCTGCCGAGAGACTTGGATAGATTGGGGGAATGGGCAAAGAAGTGGCAAATGAATTACAATGTCGGAAAGTGTACGGTCATGCACTCTGGTAGAAGAAATAAACAGGCAGACTATTATTTAAATGGGGAGAGAATTCAAAGTTCTGAGATGCAATGGGACTTGGGAGTCCTTGTGCAGGATACCCTTAAGGTTAACCTCCAGGTTGAGTCGGTAGTGAAGAAGGCGAATGCAATGTTGGCATTCATTTCTAGAGGAATAGAGTGTAGGAGCAGGGATGTGATGTTGAGGCTCTATAAGGCACTGGTAAGACCTCACTTGGAATACTGTATGCAGTTTTGGGCTCCTTATTTAAGAAAGGATGTGCTGACATAGGAGAGAGTTCAGAGAAGATTCACTAGAATGATTCCGGGAATGAGCGGGTTAACATATGAGGAACGTTTGACCGCTCTTGGACTATACTCCTTGGAGCTTAGAAGAATGAGGGGGCACCTCATAAAAACATTTTGAATGTTGAAAGGCATGGACAGAGTGGATGTGGCAAAGTTGTTTCCCATGGTGGGGGAGTCTAGTACGAGAGGACATAACTTGAGGATTGCAGGGCGCCCATTCAGAACAGAGATGCGAAAAAAAATTTTTAGCCAGAGGTTGGTGAATCTATGGAATTTGTTGCCATGGGCGGCAGTGGAGGTCATGTCATTGGGTGTATTTAAGGCAGAGATTGATAGGTATCTGTGTAGTCAGGGCGTCAAAGGTTATGGTGAGAAGGCGGGGGAATGGGACTAAAGGGGAGATTGGATCAGCTCATGATGAAATGGTGGAGCCGACTCGATGGGCCAAATGGCCGACCTGCTCCTTTGTCTTATGGTCTTCATTTCAATATTTTTAATTTCTTCTGAGTATTTGAACAAATTTCTAATCCCTTGTGTTGAAGGATTTTGTTTTGATAATTGAAGAAAGGAATAAACTCTTCTTGGGCTTCCAGCCAAGTACAGGTATCAATTACAGCTGATGTTTCAATGATGAACTGTACCATCTTTCTTAGGGATGAATTGAAGGGAGCTCCTGGGATACTAGTCTTTTTACGTCATTGTTAGTTGATTTGAGGCAGTGAGGCTTTTCTTAAACTTTGAAGTCATTAAGTCAAGTCAAAATTATTTATAGAGCACATTTAAAAACAACTCATGTTGACCAAAGTGCTGTACAAACCATAACAGGTAGCTAAGATCACAAATACAAGAAACATGGATATAAATAACAAGGCACTCAGCTTATAGGCACAAAATAAGCACCACATGAGCTTAGGAACAAACTAAAAAATCAGCCACATCAGGAAGATTCAAACGCTAGTCAATAAAGGTAAGTTTTGAGCCTGGACTTAAAAGAGTCAACGGAGGGGGCAGGTCTGACAGGGAGGGGACAAGAGAAGACAAAGTCAGCATGGTTTCCTTAAGGGAAAATCTTGCTTGACGAACTTGTTGGAATTCTTTGAGGAGATTACACATAGGATAGATAAAGGGGATGCAGAAGATGTTGTGTATTTTCGACTTTCAGAAGCCACACATGAGGCTGCTTACCAAGTTAAGAGCCATGGTATTACAAAAAAGTTACTGGCATTGTTAGAGCATTGACTGATTGGTAGGAGGCAGCATGTGGGAATAAAATGATCCCTTTCTGTTGGCTGTTCTGCAGGGATTGGTGTTGGGACCACTTCTTTATGCTGTACATCAATGATTTAATTGATGGAATAGATGGCTTTATTGCCAAGTTTGCAGAGGGACAGGTAGTGTTGAAGAAACAGGCAGGATGCAAAAGGACAAATTAAGAGAATGGGCAAGAAAGTGGTAAATGAAATACAATGTTGGAAATTGCATGGTCATGCACTTTGGTAGTAGAAATAAATGAGTACACTATTTTCTAAATGGGGAGAAAATCCAAAAATCTGAGATACAAAGGGACTTGGGAGTCCTTGTGCACAACACCATAAAGGTTAACTTGCAGATTGAGTTGGTGGTGAGGAAGGCAAATGCAATGTTATTGCAAGAGAGCTAGAATACAAGACAAAGGATGTGATGCTGATGCTTTTTAAGCCACTGGTGAAGCCTCACCTTGAGTATTGTGAACAGTTTCGTGCTCCTTATCTAAGAATAGATGAGCTAGCATTGGAGAGAGTTCAGAGGAGGTTCACAAGGATGATTCTGGGAATGAAAAGGTTATCATATGAGGAAGGTTTGATAGCTCTGGGTCTGTACTTGCTGGAATTTAGAAGGATGCATGGAGATCTCATTGAAGCCTTTCAAATGTTGAAAAGCCCAGATATAGTAGATGTGGAAAGGGTGTTTCTCATGGAGGGGGAGTCTGGGAGAAGAGAGCACAGCCTCAGGATAGAGGGGTGTGCATTTAAAACAGGGATGAGGAGAATTTGTGGAATTTGTTGCCACATGCAGCTGTGGAGGCCGGGTCATTGGGTTTATTTAAAGCAGAGATTGATAGGTTCTTGATTGGACATGGCATCAAAGGTTACGGGGGAAGGCCGGGGAGTGGGGCTGAAGAGGGGAAGAAAGGATCAGTCATGATTGAGTGGTGGAGCAGACTCGATGGGCCAGATGGCCTAATTCTACTCCTATGTCTTTTGGTCAAAGGGTAGAGGAGAGACTACGAGTGGCCCACCAGTCCTCCAGGTTCAGTGGTTCAGCTTAGGGCTAACAAACCTGACTGGTCAAACAAAAATGTTACGGAAGTAACACTGAAGAATCTTTCTACATCTGAGTACGATGGTATTCTTGAGTCTCCACCCAGGACTTGCATGACTGACAGTAGTGGAAACTAAGAGGAATCTAATGACAGGATGAATGAAGCTGTAAGCACTGCAGAGATGGAGGCAGTCAGTAAGTATGTTAATAGGAGCAACGTTCTTATAACTAAAATCTGAAATTCATTGTGCATGTTACATTGCACTGAAAAGTCATACGGAAAGCATCTTTTTCTGCTGTGTGATTGGCTAATGCAACAGGAGCTTTTAAAGTGCTGGTTTCCAGCGAAAAATGCCCCTTCAAATAGTGTGTCCACTTGAGGTGAAGAGAATTAGTGGGATGCACTTCTGATGACTGATGGAACAACGTGAAGTTGGAAGTGGGATCAGGGTTGAAATGATCAATGTCAGAATCCTACTTGAAATAAATGCTCATGTACTATTTTGCTCCCTAAGTGCTTGGTGTAATTACATGTTAACTTCCTGTGTTTTGTGCATAGACCCCTAAAATCTCTCTGCAGTCTTTATTAGCCTCTCAGCTTTTACACCATACCCTGACTTTCTGCCCTACTCACAAAGTGCATGATTTCACATTTCCACAGATTCCATCTGTCCTCTTTCTGCCTCTCTCAAATTGTCTGAATCATTTTGCAGCCTTTTTCCATTCTCCTTATGGATTACTTTTGTCAAACCGCTATGGATTGTCAGCTGGTATTAAGCAGGAGTGGACTGCGATGCCAGTAATGTGAGACCCTTCTTACTATGGTCTTTCTACAAGTATCACATTTCTCTTTTCTAAATGTCATCTGCCTTTGCTTTAACCAGCATAATCAGTATAATCTGAAAATTAAATAGTGCTTAAATTGAAGTTATACTGCAGCAAAATTGAGTTAGCTTGCTACCCATTGCACCAATGAGTGGGAGTTGATATTTCTTAGGAAAGGCTAACTTTGAACCTGCGTTTTATTTGAAAAAGGCACTTCAGACCAGGAGTAATGAGTACAAAGAAATCCACAGCAGAAAAGAAACCGTCTCCAGCAGTTAATTAGCATTCTACCTGAATAGCTCTGAAGCTTAGTGAAGTTCTGACAAATAACAGCTTTCCTTTTGGGAGTTGTTGAGGACAAAAGCCAAGAGGATGCCGTTGTGTGACTTGATTTTCTCTGAAGGAACTGACTTGTTCTTTTTGTTCTTACATTAATGGAATCGGATCGTCATTTTTACTAGAGAACTTGAAATGTGCACTGAATTTAAGTTTATTAATATAATTCTATATGAAATTACTTACAGAAGTCCAATATACCACAGGGAGAAAAGAAGTCTGCCCCATCCATTGCATCCATTCTTTGGATTCTAGCCTTTTTTTTACTTCTCATCTTTTTTTTTCACCAATGATAGCAATACGTGCACATATCACACTCTTGAATTTTCTACCTGAACCTTTCTGGTTTCACCTTCTATCCATTTACCTCCCTCCCTGAGCTCTACTATAGATACAGGTGTACCTCAGCCTGCATCCTTACCCCCCTGCCCTACTCTCTGTACACACACAACTGTGTGGCTAAGCATTGCTCCAATGCCACCTTCAAGTTTGCTGACTACATTTGTTGTTAGACAAATCACAGGCGGCTATGAATCAGCTTATCAGAGTGAGATAGGTTACCTGGTTGAGCGGCGCCTCAAATATGTCAACAAACCTAAAAAGCTGATTGTTGACATCAGGAAAGGGAAAGAGGGTGAACATATGCCCGTCTACTTTGGGGATTGGTGGTGGAGAGAGTCAGAAGCTTTAAATTACTGGGTGTAAACATATCGGATGACGTGTCTGGGGCCCAGCACGTAGGTGCAACCATCAGGAAAGTTTGCCAGTGCCTTTACTTTCTCAGGAGGTTAAAGGGGTTTGACTTATCATCGGCCGCTCAAATGATTTTCTACAGATGTATTGTTTGGAAGTATCCTGACTGGTTCGCTGTGGCAATTGGATTATGCAGGAATGTGAGAAGTTGCAGAGCGAAGTGGACTCAGCAGCATCTCTTCCCACCATTGGTAGTACCTAGAGAGGGTGCTGCCTCAAGAAGGCTTCATCTACCTGTATCATAAAGATGTCCACCATCTGGGCCATGGCATCTTTTTACAGCTACCGTCAGGCAGGAGGGCTAGAAGCCTGAAGCCCCCCATCACCAGAATCATAAACATTTGCTTCTCTTCCACTATTCAGTTCTTGAACCAGTGAACAAAACTCTAATCACTACAGCTTAGCAGCACACTGACCACTTGACACTAAAATGGACTCCTTTTTGTTCTGATTGTGTTCTCTTGTAAAAATTCATTTATGCTTTTCTGTGGATGCTTCTTATTATGAAGCTATGTGTGTTTGTGATGCTGCAGCCTAGTCCTTCATTGCACCTATGCATACATGTACTTAAGAATATGAAAATAAACTCAATTTTAAACCACAGACCAGTCTTTTAGCTATCTTCCAGGCCATTTCAATTCTTTCTTTGCCTTGAAGGACCCAGAGACAATTTTCTGCCTAAGGAGGTGGAATGGAAATTCAAGTTGTTCACAGATTCTAAGTGCATTTATTGTTAAAGCATGTATGGAGAATATAACTCTGAGATTCATCTTCCTGCAGGCAGCCCTGAATCAAAGTAATACCATGGAACCCATTCATGAAAACATCAAAGCGCAAAAAAAAATTGTGCAGACAGCAAAAGGGAGTGAACAACACATATAATATATAACATCAAAGCAAGAGTTCTGTAGTATTCAGTTTAGTTAAGTTCAGTGCCATACACTAGTCCACTGATGCCCACAGGGCAATTCTTTAGCAAAGCGTCCCAGTCTGCATCAATTGTGCTGATCAAATTGTTCAACAACAGCAAAAAAAAAGAGTAGCCAGAATCCACATGCAACATGAACCTCAAAATCACTCAAAATGAGTCTGCAGCCTCGTTGATCAATTCTTAAGACTCCTGCACTTTCCGCTGAGAGCATCTAGCAAGAGGAAGAGGAAAACTGGTCAAATGCAGGAAGATGGCACTGAACACCCCCCTCGTCCTCCACTCTCGTCCTTGTCGACTTGAACCTTGCTTGATGCCTCAATCGGAGAGATGCAGTGGAGTCGATTATGAGCTCAAGCCCCGATGCCTCAGTTGGAGAGAAGCAATAAAATCAATCATGTGCTCGTGTCCTTTCTACAGGCTTCCTGTCCTCATACGGCGCTCCAAACCTCACCAAACTCTCTCTGAGACATCAAAGTGCCAGATTGCTCAATTAGCCCAAAAACACACCATCACAGTGTGTCAGAGGTTCCAATTGCATGTAGCTGAGTAGTGGAATCATATTTGAAAGAACAAGAAGTGAAAGGGAAGTTTTGTGAACAGTATGCAGTTTGTCGACATTGGTCAAGGTGTTCGCTGATGCCATCTTGCAGACCACTCTCTCCATTTATAGTCTTGAAGCAAATTTTAGTCTGAAATTTTCTTTACTTGGATCATAGGCCGAGCTTAATATGGTGGTTGCATTTAACTTTGTTCCTTTGTTGCTAACAGAAGGTTTCACAGCTAGCAGAGGTTTGCTTTACTTGTCACGCATGCATTGAAACATCAAACCATACAATGAAGTGAATCTTTTGCATCAATGACCAACACTGTCCAACAATTGTACTTGGGGCGGTCTGCCTGCAAAAGTGCCACATTCCAGCACCAACATATCATACCCATAACTCAATAACTCTTACCCTAACTGTACCTCTTTGTCGTGTGGAAGGAAACTGGAGCATCTGGAAGAAATCCACATGGTCATGGGAGAATATACAAACTCCTTACAAACAGCGGTGGGATTTGAACCCTGCTCAGTGACCGCTGGTGTCGTAACGCACTGTGCTAACCACTTCAAGTCGCCCATTTTACCAATCATGATGGCAGATAGGATTATCCAAGAAAAAATATAGATTGAGAATCTATTTCATAATCTTCACAAAGTGTTGATCCTTCTTAGATATTTCTTTATGTACCTATTTCTATTAAATATTGTATTCTTGAAATTCCCATGGCTCTGCTACAACCTTGCAGGGGCAATGGAATGAAAGACGAGACTGATAATGTTTGAGAAAGTATTGAGGAGTGGATTGAAATAATGTTACAGAGATGAGGAGAGAAGTACCACCATCGGGCTCCTGATACTCTGATAGACTCCAGAATATAAAAGGTGAGTAGCATCGAGGAGATAGTTTTGCCTGGTAGCACTCACATCGACAGTTATGAAATGCTTTGAGAGGTTGGACATGACTAGACTGAACTCCTGCCTCAGCAAGGACCTGGACCCATTGCAATTTGCCTATTGCCACAATAGGTCAACAGCAAACGCAATCTCAATGGTTCTCCACATGGCTTTAGACCACCTGGACAACACAACCACCTACATCAGGATGCAGTTCATTGACTATAAGTCAGCATTTCATCATTCCCACAATCCTGATTGAGAAGTTGCAGAACCTGGGCCTCTGTATCTCCCTCTACAATTGGATCATCGACTTCCTAACTGGAAGACCACAGTCTGTGCGGATTGGTGATAACATCTCCTCCTCGCTGATGATCAACACTGGTGCACCTCAGGGGTGTGTGCTTAGTCCACTGCTCTTCTCTCTATATACAAATAACTGTGTGGCTAAGCATAGCTCAAATACCTTCTGTAAATTTGTTGATGATACAACCATGTAGTTGAATCTCAGGTGGTGACAAGAGTGTGTACAGGTGGAGTGGTGCCGCAGCAACAACCTGGCACTCAACGTCAGTAAGATGAAAGAGCTGATTGTGGACTTCAGGAAGGGTAAAATGAAGGAACACATACTAAGAGCAAACACGAGGAAATCTGCAGATGCTGGAAATTCAAACAACAACACATACAAAATGCTGGTGGAACACAGCAGGCCAGGCAGCATCTATAGGGAGAAGCACTGTCGACGTTTCGGGCCGAGACCCTTCGTCAGGACTAACTGAAAGGAAAGATAGTAAGATCTCTTACTATCTTTCCTTTCGGTTAGTCCTGACGAAGAGTCTCGGCCCGAAACGTCGACAGTGCTTCTCCCTATAGATGCTGCCTGGCCTGCTGTGTTCTATCAGCATTTTGTGTGTGTTGAACACATACTAATCCTCATAGAGAGATCAGAAGTGGTGAGAGTGAGCAGTTTCAAGTTCCTGGGGGTCAAGATCTCTGAGGATCTAACCTGGTCTCAACATATCAATGCAGTTACAAAGAAGGCAAGAGAGTGGGTATACTTTATTAGGAGTTTGAAAAGATTTGGTATGCCAACAAACACACTAAAAAACATATAGATATACTGTGGAGAGCATTCTGTCAGGTTGCACCTCTGTCTGGTATGGGGTGGGGGGGGGGGTGCTACTGCATAGTACCAAAAGAAGTTGCAGAAGGCTGTCAATTTAGTCAGCTCCATCTCGGGTACTAGCCTACAAAGTACCCAGGACATCTTCAAGGAGTGGTGTCTCAGAAAGGCAGTGTCCATTACTAAAGATCTCCGACACCCAGGGCATGCCCTTTTCTCACTGGTACCATCACGTAGGAGATACAGAAGCCTGAAGGCACACACTCAGTGATTCAGGTACAGCTTCTTCCCCTCTGCCATCCATTTCCTAAATGGACATGAAACCCTTGGACACTACCTCACTTTAAAAAAAATTTATAGTATTTTCTGTTTTTTTTTGCACGATTCAATGTATGTACACTGTATAAGGTATACTGAATATTTACTTACTAATTTTTTTTTCTTCTATTTTATGTATTGCATTGAACTGCTGCTGCTAAGTTACCAAATTTCATGTCACACGTCGGTGATAATAAACCTGATTCTGATTCTGATTTCCTATTTAATGATTGTGCAGATGTTTTATGCTGAGTATTCTGTTGGAGGAAGCAACTACTTTAAATACTATGCTCCAGAATTCAACCTAGGACAATGTGGAAAAGGACAGTTCACATACAGAACCATCCTCTTCCTCTCACTACTCCCCGATTCTGTTATTTTCTGTCTGTTTTAATGGACCAGTCCAGAACCACACACTTCAGTGAGCACAGATAGTGTAAAAGACTGCCATTGAAGTCAATGGGATGTAAAACAGGGCAGGGAGTAAAAACATTAGCTTAAAATGGAAACTTCTCCAATTTGGGCTGACTCAACCATTCAGACTACTGTTCATGCCTCATTAAGGGAATGATTATCTTGGATGCTTCACTCCTTACCATTAGATTTTGGTTACATTTTGTGCCAATAAGCTAATAACTGTACTAAACTGTGGAAGACAATTTAAGGAAGTGTTCAAAATTTTTCAACTAATATTTTTTTATTTGCTGCATTAATTTTTTTATGTTCAGTACGTGTTGAGAAATGGACAAAGTTGCACAAGAGTTTGGGGTTGAGTTCCTTCGGTATTTTACCAATGTTCTGCTAGAGCTATGGCAAATGATCACTGGAGCCCAAGAGAAACATTGGAAACAGTTATTTTTAGTTGTCTGAGCTGTTTATGCAGTTGATTCTAGTGAATCTCCAGGTAAGGAGCTAGTAATGCACAATCACCAAATCTGTGAAATTTTATAATCTCTTTAACTAGTAGTAAACTGAAATGGAAACACAAGCATCAGAAAGTGACAATCTGTGTTTTGTCCAGTTTTTGAAGCCAACAGATTATCTTTGCATTGTTGATATTCAGAAGAGATTAGTGCTAATCTCTTGGACATCTCATATAGCGATACAAATTTAATGTTATGTATCAAATATATAACAATGCTATCAACACATTTGCACAAGTATGCGTATTTTTGTTGGTCGGGGGGGTCATTGTCTTCATGCTGCTTGTACACGGGGGGGCTTTGGGTTCTAACATTTAACTGTCTCCCATTTTTTGGGGCAGTCCTCTGTTTTCGTGGATGCTTGTGAAGAAAAAGTATTTCAGCATGTATATTGTACTCCTTTCTCTGAAATTAAATGTACCTATTGAACCTATTGGAAATCACTTACAAATATTCATTCCAATTGATAAAATAGTAGGCCAAATCATTGCCTTCATTTGGCGATATGACCTGCTCTACACTAAGAATGGCTTTAGAATGTTCAAGGAAAGAGATGTGCTGATTGTCAGCATGCAGTAAGTGCATCTGAAGTCACAGTGGCTCTGTGGAGTGGTGGTGATACTAAATTCATGAAGATATAAAATTGGTTTATGCATTAATTCAGATGTAAGAAAATCTTATAAATAATCTTATTATAATAATACAGAATTATCTGGCAATGTTAATATGTTGCAAGTATTTACCATTTGTGCCTGTTAATACAGGCAGGTATGCAATGGTCTATGAGAAGACTAATTCAGCGCCAAGATCAAAAATTGTCACTATTTCATCTGTGTTTCGACCAATGTGCTTGAAAGTATAATATTATACGACTTCTGCTTCTTAATGATAACACCTGCCCAGATCAAGTAAAAGTCACTTTGTTATCTAACTTATTTTAGTAATTACCAGAGCTGACACCCTGTTTCAATAGCTTCTCAGCTGAACCGATTCCAAATATCTCACTGCTCAAGTTTCAAATAATGGTATCTTGAGTTCCTCGCTGAGAACTATTATTAAAAGATTTTATCCTGCGGAAAAAAATGGAAGATAACATACAAATTCAATTACTTGATATGCATTGTTTCTCACCCAAGTTGTGTACTAAGGACATGTATTATTGAGGCAATGAGTGGAGCAGTGGTAAAGAACAGTGTTCTGTGACTAATGGAGATTTGACTGCTGTCCAGGCTAACAGGATGAATGCCTGCTGCTTTTAATAATTATGAAATCCAATTTCTATCATATATCAGCCAAGTCTAAAGAACAGCCTAGAATTCGATCCTAATTGGCAACAAATTACTTTGCTACACATGGAGATATCTAGTAAGAGAAGCAGAAAGGTCAACATGGTGCATAAAGAAATACAATTTGGATTAACGGTTGTTGCAGAGAAAGTCTACATTTTTCGTTTAGAACCGTATTAAAAATTCTTTCATGACTTATTCAATTGTGCATTATTCCAACCAAACAAGCACAGTGACTTGCTAGTTATAAAATAAAGCTTATTAGAAAAATTATAAACGCAAATAGAAGTGTTAAATAGCATTATTTCCTTCAGAACAAAATCCAATATCTGTATATAACAGTTGCTGGCTAGTACGATAAAATAAATTGGTATGAAGATCTTCCTTATACAGATGATGCTAGAAATAAAGATGTCATTAGCATAAAAGGGGTACAGCACTGGTATAGTTAAGGGAAAGTTTGATATACTTTATATCTGTATATGGGAGAAAGATGTTTAGCAAGCTATTGATACTATTTGGGGAGAGAGTCTAAGAATGTGAGAAGGCTTGTCCAGAGAATACATATTTCATCAGCTGGCCATACCACTGTCGCACATCTGTGCCTCTGTTACTTTACAACCTTCCAAGGCACTTTTAGCTAGCTTGCCTTCTTTTATTCCCCATAACTTTGAGGGCATCAGAACTCTGTTACCTGTGAGTTCATTCACAATATCCCATTTACTCAATAGTTCTGTGCCTGCTGTCCTAGCAATGTCATAGAGTCATAGAACAGTACAGCACAGAAACAGGCCCTTCAGCCCATTCAGTCTGTGCCAAAATATCATTCTGCCTAGCCCCATTGACCTTCAACCGCTCTCCTTGCCCCTCCCATCCATTTTCTTATCTAAACTTCTCTTAAATGTTGAAATGAAACCTGCACCCACCACTTCCACTGGCAGCTTGTTCCACATTCACACCACCCTAAGTGAAGGTCCCCCTCATGTTCCCCTTAAACATTTCACCCTTCACCCCTAACCCATGACCTCTAGTTCTAGATTCACCCAACCTTAGAGGAAATGTCTTAATTTTAGAATTCTCAATCTTCTCTATCCTTCACAGTCCGACTACACTTTAAGACAGTAAACCCTTCAATCTGTGAAGTTTTGTTTGCACCTCTCTGCATGGGATAACTAAGTGGCAGATAATGCTTCCTGCAAGATATTGCATTGGTAGTATTGAACTCCAAACGCTCCTATTCTGGACTTTGTGATATTATTCCTAACTACAGCATGGCAGCAAAACCTTTGGGCTTCTGCCTTTCCCTGTGCTTGTGTTGTCCTTCTGAAACTCCTCTAAATGCCCGGAGTGCTTTTCTGTTCTACATGCTAATGAGAGAGCTTATCTGTGGAGTTCCCATCATTTGCATCTGTGTGTTATCTACTGTTCTACCAACTAAAATTATGACACTTTCCTGTTAAGCAATGGACTAAACTTCACTAGTTTGTAAAAATACAATAATCTAAAAGTGGAAATAAATGCATGAACTTAATTTGCCTTATTGTCTTCACTATAAGGCCACACCATTGGATATATATAAAGCAGAGGTTGATAGGTTTCTCATCATCAAAGATTACAGGAAAGATTGAGAGACATAATAAGTAAGCTACAATGAAATGATGGAGCAGACCTGATGGGCCGAAAGGCCCAATTCTGCTCCTATGTCTTGTGGCCTAATAACTACTTCAGACAGAGTAAGAATATCTGATAATGATTCACTTTAGAAAGCACAGTCAATGAGAGTTACCCTATGAAATTAGTTTTTCAGATGTCATGCAAGGAGTAAGCACATCTCAAGGTGATGTATTGGATGAGGCTCACACTTGGAAATATACAGTAGTGGAATGACATTTCATAATGTTGATTCTGTGACTAACAATCAACTGAAATATTGAATTGGTCTCAGTCTCATTGTTTTATTGCTGCTCTAATTAAAATCACTATTACTGTAACCAGAAGTTAATCATAATGTTCTTCCCAAGAATACAGGTAGTTTAAGATACCAAGAAATGAACTGCATTAGGTATTATTCAAGTGGAAGTTATTTATGTGTCGTGCCAGATTTTCAAGTATGCTTTATTGCAAAAATGAAACAGCATTTCTTCAAATTGCTTTAAGTCTTCAGCTGTGTATTGATCCTATGTTAAATATACAATGATGTCTGCAGGTATTTAACTCCTGACTTTTCAAGGTGACCAATGTCTAACTACAGTTTACAGATTAAGACCAACACTGTGGCCAGAAATGTCACTTCAAGAAATGAAGGATTAATTGAGAAATACATGCTGATAATTTTAATAACCTTTTCCATTGAGAACATAAGACAACTAAGAACTGGGTAGACAAAGCACAGATAGCCATCACCGTGGAATACTTCTCAATTATTGGTGCTGATAATGGTGAAGCTGTTAGTTCACTGAACTGTGTAAGATGACCAATTTTTTATGCTTCCAGTGAGTTTGACATTGGTACGCAAAAAAGATTTGAATTCCTCTTTTAAGATTTCTTTAAAAAGAGGAACACCTTTGCATTTTAGCACCAGTAGAGCTTCAAGGTTGGACACAAATACTTTGAGGCAAAAAGATTTTGAGATGTGAATCAGACCGATAAAGCAAAATTGACATAGTACTGTATCTCCACTTGTGTGAATGAAGTGGCACATTGCGCTAAAATATGGGTTCAACTTTAGTCTGTTGACTGTAAAGTTATATTAACTTGTTAATTAATATTGGCCAAGAATACAAATAAGTAGATGACTAGAAAGGACAGCTGGCATGCAAAGTGATAGGAGGCTGTTCCACGAGAGGTTTAGATGTCTCTGGGCAGATGCAGTTCATGTTGTGCTGTGATGGCCAGCATTTGAGTTAATGGTAGTGGGCATGGGTGGTCCAGATCACATGATCATGGCATGTATGTGGATTAGAACTGATGTTAAACCAATCTACTGTAAACTGAGTTCCCAAAGAGCTACGTGGATGAAGAGCTTGAGAACATGAAAAAAAGCAAAACGATATTTTGGTCAAAGTAAGAGAAGTGAAGGGGAAACTCTAGTAGCAGAAAACCAATTAAACAATAAGAAAGTCAACTGCCAGTGAAGATCAAACTCCATTTGCTAAATAGAATTATTCATTAAAATCTGCCATTCTATTGCACTTATTTTGGATTTTTAAATATTGAGAAAAGCTGCAAATCCTTATAGATACAATCACTTCTAAAAGTTAATAGAAAAAAGTCCAATCTCAAGGAATGTAAGAACAAACAAGAAGCATAGAAATAGACCGCACAGTCTTCTGAGCCTATTTTGCCATTTAATAAGTTGATATAATCTTGCTCTCACTATTTTCTTGCCTATTACTCATAGCCATTGGCTCTCCTATTGTCCAGTTTTCTGTACATGTCAACATTGAATCTTCCTAAATAATTACATTCCTCTGAGGGAATGGTTTCATTCTCATCTGCATGTTAAATGTCCAAACTTTTATTTTAGAGATGCTTCCCACTCGAGGAGAAGCATCTTCTTCATATCTACCCAGTCAAACTCTCAGCCTAACAATTTTCGCAGTTCCAATTTATTATTACTGATAAACAGTATGACCTGAAACTTGTTGTTTTCTGGCAGCAGTACAGTGATATATTTATATATATATTTTTAAAGTTACAGCAAGATATAGATGTTAAAACATATAATGCAAAAAGAGAGCAAAATCATGATGTAATGTTCAAAGTAAATTTATTAACAAAGTACATATACTGTATCTCCAGATCTACAACCCTGCGATTTGTTGTCTTATGGGAACACTCTGTAAAACCAATAAATCATAACAGAATCAGTGAAAGTCTACATGCAACAGGGCAGAAACCAGTGTGCAAAGGACAACAGACTGTGAAAATACAAAAGAAGAAAATGAAATAATAATGATAAATAAGTCAATAATAAATATTAAGAACATGAGATGAAGAGTGCTTGACAGTGAGTCTGTTGGACACCTGTGTTTTGACCAAAGGAAAAATGGATGGAGTTGCTTTTAGCACTTTAGTGCAAGGGTGTTTATTAGGTGTCTATTAGTGAAAATAGTGAAAAGAAAACTGCCAATATTTACAAAAAGTTATCTACCAGAAAGCACAGTAACAGTTCAGTATTTATTTTTGTCCAGTGTGAACTGGCAGCTTCTATCTCTCTCCCATACTGAGAGTGAAGAGCTTATTTTTAGGCATAAGGACATATCATCTTTCATTACCAAGAAAGTTAATTTAAGACTACACATGAATTAGAATATGATGTACCCTGCATCGTGTAGTTATAATCATATTACAAACTAAACTGGTATCTACCTTAAATACAGTTTACAAACATCCACACATTTACACATCCACATTACTAAAGAGATGGAATATTCCATTATGTATGGCAGGAAAGGCACTGTAAATCCAACTTGAGTGCATCAGCTTGGTTTAGAATTAAACTCAACTTTGGAGTCTGACTCTGAATGTAAGTAGCAATGCAGAGGGAAAATAGTGGGTAAGATATTGAAGTGTGTATAATCATCTCAATGAAAGCAGAATGACAAGGCAACGGTTGTTTGTGAGTTTTAAGGAGTGTGTTTACTAGGTGCTCACCGTCACAGAGTCCATAGGTTGTGGGAACAATTCAGTGATGGGGAAGTGAAGTTGAGTGGTTATCCCCTCTGATTCAAGAGCCTGATGGTTGAGAGGTAATGAATATTCCTGAACCTGGTGGTGTGAGTCCTTCTTCCTAATGGCAACAATGAGAAAAGAGCATGAACCTGGGTGGTGGGGGCCTCTGATGATGGATGCTGCTTTCCTGCAACATTGCTCCATGTAGATGTGCTCAATTGTGGGGAAGGCTTTATCCACGATGGACTGGGCTGTATGTACTACCTTTTGTAGGAATTCCCATTCAAGAGCAGAGGTGTTTCCATACTAGGCTGTGATGTAGCCAGTCAATATATTCTCCACCACACATCCATAGAAGTTTGTGAAAGTTTTAGATGCCATGCTGAATCTTCACAAACTTCTAAGAAAGTGGAGGCACTGCCCTACTATCATCGTAATTGCACTTACGTGCTGGTCCCATGACAGGTTGAATGAAAGGTGTTCATGGGTCAGTGTTCTTGGAAATCTGATGGCAGAGGGGAAACCACTGTTGCTAGAATATTGAGTGCAAGTATTCAGGCTCTTGTACCACTTCCCTAATTTTGCATTTTCAGGTCGATTCCCTTTCAAGAGATCATTGTAGGTTCTTATTTGTATCTATTCTTTATCAAAATAATTTAATATTTTTTAAGTTATCCGGATTACACTAACACTCCTTATGTATAACAATCTGCACACTTAATTACTTTGTTTTGGATTTCTTATAGGATTTCCTGTGTAATTTAATACAATAGCAATTTCAGTATGGATTTCTGAGATGGGACAATTAATAATTTCACTGTGCTAATTCAGCTCCTCTAATGAGAATTTATTGCTTTTGCCCCTTAAGCCATTTTATTTTCCAATTTCAGGATCAGCCGTCAATTTTCACAACTTTGAGATTGATAGAATTTTGAGTCGATATTTATCGACAGGTTTTTGGAAATTAAATCAAGCCTAATTAGAGGAGTTGCAATATCCACAGATTGTCATTTCCCAACAGCTTTAAGGAGGAATTCTAAACTGAAAATTCTCATTCTGAATCATTATTGATTGCTGTTCGTTAGTATTCTGAAGCTCCTGTTGTTGACTTGAGAGTCTGTAGATTTTATTTCCTGGTCTGCTTTACAGACCACCTCCATACATACTACAACTGGTGACAAGGTTAAGTGATAAACTGGCTTGTATTGATTCCTGAGGAAAGAAAAATCGTTGGTCTGAAGAATCAGCTCAAAGAGAGGCTACTGGAGTGGACATTTCAGGAATGACATAAGCACCTTTGCAATTGAGCATCTCTCAGATATTAGGAAGACAGTATGGATCAATTGGATTTATAACTGCCTAAATTACGATCAATTATACAAATATATAACCTATTGTGTAACTTTCTGTTTTTATGGATATACTTGCTTTTATTAAAGTAGATGCAGTGTGCAGTATGTCAGTGTAAGGATACTGTTAAAAACTTAATATGCAATGTAGCATGACATTGATATATTGCTGTACCTGTCACCATTCTTGATCTGAATGTTACTGCTTTTAATAATATTTTTCTGCTGACAGCTCACCTCTATTATTTGCCTAAGAAAGCAGCAATACAAAAGAATATGCAGATTCTACATTATTGGATCTTCCTCATCTTTCACCTTCAGATGTCAGGCTGTGGTATTCACAAAGTAATCTCCTTCTGTAAGATTGGGTTGCTAGTTTTGAAATTAGCAGTGATATTACAGTGGAACCTTCGATTTTGGAAAATATGCTTAAATATGCTTTACTGCTTAAAGAAAGATTATAAAGAACAAGAAGTATAATTGCAAGAACTAAATCCAAAAACTTGAAGAAGCAAATTGAAATGGAGGACGAATCATCCTTGGACCAGGCCTGTTACCTGGGATTACTGTTTGTGCTCTCTCCACACCTCATGTAGAGGTGTAGGTTTGAACTTCAAAGTAGTTAAATTAAGTAGTCAAATTAACCCTGGCAGGTACAGGGTTCTGAGTTGGATGATCAGCCATGATCATACAGAATGGTGGTGCGGGCTCGAAGGGCCAAATGGCCTACTCCTGCACCTATTTTCTATGTTTCTATGTTTTAAAACTTATTATTAAAGTATGTATATGTTACCATATACAATCCTGACATTCATTTTCTTGCCGGCATCACAGTAGAAACAAAAAAAAAGCAGTAGAATCAATTCCTACACACCAAAAAAACTGAAAAAAATTGTGTGAAAGAAGTCAATCTGTGCAAAAACAAAAAATTATAAGATAATAAATAAATAAGTGAACAGATAATACTGAGAACATGCATTGTAGTGTTTTTGAAAGTGAGCCCACAGTTTGTGGAATCAGTTCAGATTTAAAGTGAGTAAAGTTATCCACAGTAGTTCAGGAGATTGATGGTTGAAGGGTAGTAACTGTTCCTGAAACTGGTTGTATGGGACCTAAAGCTCCTGTACCTCCTTCCAGACACAGGAGGTATACGCAGCTGCGAGAAAAGACCAGGGCCTGGATGGTGGTACTTCCTTGATGATGGATGCTGCTTTCCTGTAGCAGAACTCCTTGGAGATCTGCTTTGTGGTTTTTCTGTGATGGACTGGGCTGTATCTGCACTTTCTTTAGGCTTTTCCATTCTGTTACTGAACCTCTGGATTGTGAAGTTAGCTGATCAGACACAGAGAAGTCTTCATGGTGACTGGACTTCTGGCACCTTGGTACTGATGCACCTCCATTTGGAATGTTCTGACAGAAGACAGGAGTTTGTATTATGTTTTAGAAATTCAAAGCATTAAACTAATTCAAAGGAAGACAGAGGGGTTCAAAATGTACTTCTAACTTCAGGTTTACTTTAAGTGAGGCACACAAATATCACGTGGTAGCGTGATGACATATGCAATTCTCATATTTTTACATATAACCTGTAATCAATTATTTAAACAAACGAAGAATGCCTAATCAACAGCACATTTACAAGATTACTCAAATATTACTGAAATATTAAATACACAACACTCCTCCCTGCTCATTTGTAGAGTCCAACTCAATAGAGAATGCATCTCAACCATATACACAGTATACTATATACAGACATCCACAGCATAGTAAACACATGGTGTTTGTAAGAGTTCAGCCTGGGACTGCAGGAAATGACAGCACTACTTCTTCTTCCCTTGCCTTCTTCTAGTTTGTGCATCTTGATCTTGGGAAGGTGCATTTAGTTCACTGGAGTACTCTCTTATTAATTCTTCGATTGCTCCCTTTATGATCTGACCTCTTCTTGGTTTCCTCAATCACAACATCATCTGACAAATCCTCTGTTTTTGTATCTCCATTAACTCCCTTCTTTTTGGCCCTCCATTCATCCAGCTTGGCTTTGGTCTTGGCATTTACTTTTACAAGCAGCCTTTTGTCTCCCATTTGAAGCTCACCCAATAACCTTAATGCAAGCCGACTAGATTCTGGTTCTTTATACTCACAAAAGCCGTATGCTTACAATTTTTCTGAAGCTCCTTGAATTCTCTCCCAGCTTAAAACCGAGCCACATTTTGCAAGTAACTGCCTGATTAACATATCAGAAGCTTTTTCAGATATGTTGCCTACAAAAGCTATTGTAGTCAGACCACTGTTTTTGTCACTTTCACACTTCCTCTGAGCAGCATGGTCCTTCCTTAGTCCAATATGCTTTTCAACCAGAGGCACAGAGGTTGGAACCAACACCTGTTTGTCCTCTGTTGGGCAACAGTTCATGGTGTACAGTCTGGAGACAGTTGTGGCATCATCCAGTACCTTTCTTAATTCACTTTCAGTTGACTTCTTTGCAGGGGATGTGGCATGCAGATGGTGGATGGATCTCCAATCAAGTTGTTGTCTCAGCCAATCACACCCCCACTATGCTGGTCCTCCTATTCTTACCATTTACAAACTCAATGAGGCTTGTTGGTTGTATTTCAATATCATGAACGTCATTCCCATAGGAGTTAACTTTTCACCAGTATAAGTACTTAGTTGGATATCTGCATGCTTCAGCTCAGTATCTTTGCAATGCTGTTCAAATTCATTTTGTGGAATGACTGAAACAGCTGAACCAGTGTCCAATTCTATTTTGATTAATTTGCTGTTCACTTCTGACATAAGCCATTCTGCTTGTCTATTATTAGTCTTC
Organism: Hemitrygon akajei; assembly: GCF_048418815.1. Lineage (NCBI taxonomy): Eukaryota > Metazoa > Chordata > Chondrichthyes > Myliobatiformes > Dasyatidae > Hemitrygon > Hemitrygon akajei. The sequence continues at coordinate 161,133,652 of NC_133129.1, read as the reverse complement.
ATATTGTAAATCTCATGGGTATCCACTCCTGCGTCACTCTCATCACTATCAGATATTTCAGCAACAGCATGCAAATTAGTGCTCTTTGTGAAACTGCAATTTGACCTTTTTATCTTTTTCTCTTTCCTGAGCAGACCCTTTATATTTGTCTGCCCGACATGCTCTTTGTATGTGCCCTACTTTGTTGCATTTTCTGCAAGTTTCACCTTTAAATCTGCATTGGTCTTGTGTTGCCACAATGGTATCGCAATTTGTTTTGCCAGGCCAGTTTAGATGCTGCAATTTTTTTTACACTCTCTTTCATTCCTGACTGCAACTCAATTCTGCTTCTATCTTCTGTTTCCATTGAAATGGCATAAATTGTGCTTCACTTAGGAGCCATTTTTGAATGCTTTCTTTTAAGATTCCTCCTATTTTACCATCTCTTAGTGTATCATTAAACTCATTACCAAACTGACAATCGCTTTAGTTCATCCGTGTACCTTTTGCACTCCCTTTCCCTTTGATTCCACTTATGAAAGCTAAAGCATTCTGCAATCAACAATGGTTTTCATCCTAATTGTTCCTGCATTACTTTGTCAATGTCAGAAAAGCTCATTTCAGCTGATTTGGTTGGAGCAGTTAAACTTCAAAGCAAACTGTATGCCCTTAAACCCAATGCACTTGGCAAAATTGGTACTTGTTTCTTATTGGTTATTTCATTTGCTTCAAAATATTGTTGAATTACTCAGTATACATATTCCAGTTATCTCTTGTGTAATCAAATGTGTCTATTTTTCACTTAGCCAGCCATTTTTTGCTTTTTATCATGATGATTATTACCCAGCACTCGCTCTTTATGAACCTGTGAATTGCTTTGTTTTTAACGATAATCTGCACATGCTATATATTTTACTCACTGCTTTGCACTGCATTTTTTTTAGCTTGAGTGTCTTGCTGCAGTTATCAAGTGCACAGCCACCATGGGTTCATTTTAAAAATAACTCATTACCAGAGATATGTATTGTAACTTCAAAACATTAACCTAATTCAAAGGAAGACACTGGAGTCCAAAATCTGAATCTAACTTTGTGTTTACTTAAAATGAGGAGAGCATGTATCACATGGTAGTGTAATGACATAATCGATTCACGTATTTATACATATAACCCGTAATGAATCATTTAAACAAACTAAGATTGCTTAATCAACAACATATTTACAAGATTATTCAAATATTACTGAAATATTAAATACACAACAGTTTTGATTTCCACTTTTCAACCCTTGATGTGATTTATAATAGTGCAGTAAAGTGAATTCAGAGAAACATAAAGTACAATGGTTTCACAAAATAGAAATCAAAATTCTTGAAAGAAAGCAAAAAAACTTTAAATTGACCTTGCTTCTTGCAGCACCTAAAATTCTGAGCTTAACCATATCTTTGTTTTGAATCAGAACAATCATGTTCTGCCACTCTTTGATCTGTTGAAGTAAATTCTTGTACATTATAAGGAATAAGATACTTTTAAGAACAGCATTCAATAGTAAAGTAAAGGAGAAGATCTGACTGTATTTCTGCAGATACCCTTTTTTGCACTGAATTACTTGCTTTTCTCCCAACTAAGTATATCCCCGAGAGAAGCACATAGGAATTACTGCCTGTACAAAGCAGAACATAACACTGGATACATCAAAATAACAAGGTGAAACTGCGTGCATTGGCCTGGATGCTCTCGTGCATGATTCACCTTCGACTGGCTGTGGATTCGTTGGCAATGATGTTACAGGAAACTGGTTTAATGTATATTCGCCCAATGTTATGAAGTTTTGCATGGGGTCTAGGCAATCAGCACAAACATAGTGCATGGTTTGTGGACCAAAAAGCAGTAAATTCCACTTCCAAGACAGAGCTGTTTTACTGAAAAATTCAACTATTTGTGTCACAGCAGCGTAGTGCTTTGCACAATTGCTTTACAGTGGCAGTGATCCCCATTTGGGGTTCGATTCCCATTGCTGTCTCTGAGGAATCTGTACGTTCTCCCCACAACTGCGTGGGTTTCCTCTAGGTGCTCCGAATTCCTCTCATGGTCTCAAACATACAGATTAGCAAGCTGTGGGCATGCTATGTTTGTGCCTGAAACTTGTCGACATTTGCAGGCTGCCCTCAGCACAATCCTGAAACTGTGTTGGTTGTTGATGCAAAACAATGCATTTCACTGTATATTTCAATTATACATGTGACAAGTAAAGCTGATGTTTCTTTCCTTAACTATGTTTTTCAATAGTAACTGTTCTCAGCTGGAATGTGAGAAGCAAATTTCTATGATCTATCCAATGCATTCACTGGTTGTCAATAATTAATGTTGTACAGCTAAATAGATCAGTGATTTGACTTACTGGATAGATAAGTCAGTAAATAGAAGGCCTGATCAAGATCCTTGCAGAAACTGTTGTTTAAAATTTAATTAAACGGACTTGCAGAATATCACAGTGATGGAATGTGTCTTTGACAATGTTCTCTGGTGAAGTTACTCCCCAAAGCCTGTACATTATGAGTTTTGGTAGGATCACTGGGCTCATATGTCATCACTGCCTTGGTCTAAGTAAGAAACAAAAGCTAAACTCCAGAAATGAAGTGAGAGCAACTATCTCTGCCATTAAGATTTGACAGTATGCTTCATTTAGGAACTCCTGTAAAGGGGCCTGTTACTGTGCTTTATGACTCCATGACTGAAACAGCTTAACAATATTTTGCTTAATTATAATGGCGTCAACCACTGTAAACATTCACTTCCTGTTCCACTGATGCATTGTGACTGCAAAATGTGTACCTTCCAAAAAATTGGTGGTAATCACTCACTTAAGCTATTCCAACACTATTTTCTATGCTCAACTACTCTACCCAAGAAGAACAAGCAAATAGCCCTCAAAGACAAGCACATTCTGACTTTGAAGTATATCACCAGCCCTTTATTGTCACTGGTTCCAAATCCAGGAGCTCCCTTCTTTCGAGCATCTTCACCACCAGCTTCTCAAGGACAGGTGCAAATGGAAATGAAACATTAGCTTTGCTAGTGATGTCCAGATGCCAAAAACTATTCAAAAATGATACACCAACAAGGAATTTTGTTTTAACCTTTGATTTATTTTTGATAAGCACACAGAAAGTGCACGGATTATGAATTAACTTCAGAAGTCTGCACTATCACTGACGTTATTGACTCTGGGGCGGACCTCACTGAGAGGCACCACGCCATTATCACCCTCACCATTACTGACCTTATTAACTCCGGGGATCTCCCATCCACTGCCAGTAACCTTATAGTTCCTCCTGTTTCTATCTCCTACCCAAGATTTACAAACCTGCCTGTCCAGATAGATCCATTGTTTCTGCTTGTTATACTTATATCTGCATGCCTCGATTCAGTTTTATCCGCCTGCTTCAGTCCCTTTCTACATACATCTGTGACACTTCACACCCTCTTGATCTTTTCAGTGTCTTCAAGTTCCCTGGCCCCAATCGTCTCATTTTCACCATGGAAATCCAGACCCTATACACCCCCATCACCCCCCCCCCATCATGAGGGCCTTAAAGCTCTCCCCTTCTTTCTAGCTAACAGACCCAACCTACTCCCCTCCACCATCACTCTGCTCTGTCTGGCAGAACTGGTCCTCACTCTCAATCCTTTCTGCTCCTCCCACCTTTTCCAAACCAAAGGTGTCACCATAGGCACTTGCATGGGTCCCAGCTATGCCTGCCTTTTTGTCGGCTATGTGGAACAGTCTATGTTCCAAGCCTACACTGGTGTCGCTCACCAACTTTTCCTATGCCACATCAACAGCTGCATTGGGGTTTCTTCCTGCACCCATGCTAAGCTCATTGACTTCATCAACTTTACCTTCAACGACAACCATTCCCCCAAATTTACCTGGTCCATTTCTGACACCTCTCTCCCCTTTCTCGATCTCTTTGTCTTTATCTCTGGAGACAGTTTATCGACTGATATCTTTTACAAACCCACTGATTCTCACAGCTGCTTGGACTATACCTCTTCCCACTCTGTCACTTGTAAAAATGTTATCTCCTTCTCTCAGTTCCTTTGTCTTCACTGCATCTTCTCTCAGGATGAGGTTTTTCATTCCAGAACTAATGAGATGTCCTCCTTCCTTAAAGAAAGAGTCTTTCCTTTCTCTGCCATCAATGCTGCCCTCACCCATATCTCTTAAATTTTGCACATGTCTGCCCTCAAACCATCCTTCCGCCACTCCACCAGGTTTAGGGTTCCTCTTGTCCTCAACACTGGTACTTATCCTTGTAAGCAGAACATGTGCCATACCTGCCCCAACACCTCCTTCCTCACTACCATTCAGGGTCCCAAACAGTCCTTCCAGGTGAGGTGACACTTCACCTGTGAGTCTGTTGGGGTCATTTACCGTATCCGGTGCTTCCAGTGTGGCCTCCTGTATATCGGTGACACTCGACACAAATTGGGAAACTGCTTTGCCGAGCCGCTGTGCTCCATCCACTAGAAAAGCAGGATCCCTTGTCGGCCACCCAGCTCTATTCTAATTCCCATTCCTATTCTGACATGTCAGTCCATGGCCTCCTCTACTGCCACAATGAGGCCACACTCAGGCTGGAGGAAGAACACCTTATATTCTGTCTGGGTAGCCTCCAAGCTGGTGGAATGACCTTCGATTTCTCAAACTTCCTGTAATTGCACCCCCTATCATTCCCATTCCCATTTCCCTCTCTCACCTCATCTTTTTACCTGCTCGTCACCTCCCTCTGGTGTTCGTCCTCCTTCCCTTTCTTCTATGATCTTCTACACTCTCCTATCAGATTCTTCCTTCTCCAGCCCCTTTGTCTCTTTCACCTATCAGCTTCCCAGCTCTTTACTTCACTCCTCCCCTCTCCCAGTTTCACCTATCATCTACCACCTTGTAATTTGCCCTCCCCTCCCCCCACCTTATTGCCCTAATTTATCTTTTTTTCAGTCCTGTTGAAGGGTCTCTGTCTGAATTATTGACTGTTTATTCTTTTCCACAGATGCTGCCTGGCCTGCTGAGTTCCTCCAGCATTTTGTGTGTGTTGCCTAACTTCAGAAGCTGATGAGGTACAAGGTAAATAGCTTGCAGGGTTAACTTGTATTTAATAAAGAATTTTGTAAGGCAAATATGTGTGTCTGCTTGCCAAATTTGTCAGAACTGACTGGTATAGCGAAACAAGCAGGTTCAACAGTTCCATGAGATAGCCCCATTATGAAAAGAAGCTACAAGACCATAGGAGTCTTTGTGTTAATTATTTAGATAATAAAAACTCAACTTCAGGGTTGTCTCTATGGCATCAGAGATAACTACAGAGTGGCACCCAAGGCTGTCTCCATAGTAACCAGGAGCCTGTGTAGGAAGAACGACTGACAAGGGGCACATTGATAAGTTCATAGTATTGATTTATTGGCTGGCACTGTTAAAAACCAGTTTTTTTTCAAATATATACAATTAATTAACAGAGCACGTTGCACGAAAGGTTTCAGGAGTTATGTGATAATTGGAGATGATGGGCTGCTGCTGGGCCCATCACCATGGAAACTAAGGCCTTATCTGAACAAAGGGATGCTCTGGGCAGGAGACCAGCAACCTCGAAACAGCCAGGGGGTATGAGATACTTGAACGCCATTCAGGGACTGTTGTCAGAAGCATCTGATCATTCAGTATTTTGTGCTGGATTTGTTAAGAGTATAACTAAATGTCTATATGCAGTATTTTTGAAGATATCTCTAAAGATGTATAAAAATCAAAAGAAATGTGTGGCCCATTCTCTTGAGGTGAATGGCTGAAGGGCCTGTTACTAATCCCTCTGACTCTATGGTCCACTCTGTCCCCAGCAGCATGTTCAACCCTGGTCTGGACACATATGAATGATTATTTTCCTCCATGACATTGCTGTTAATTGTCCTGGTGTTACCAGTGATCCATGCTTCTAAATATCAGCAACGTTCACTATCACACCAATTCAAATCTTAAGCTTTTGTCTTGTGATGAGAATGTTACTGGTAAGTCCTCAATCTTAGTCTATCTTCACTCCTAACAAGAAGCTAATGTTGAAAGTAAAAGAATAACCTGGTCCTGAAAATGTAACGCCTGTGCAGAGCAATGGAAGCTTCCACTTGGGTTGCACTTGTTATGTTCTTGGAATGTGATTTACAACCATTTCAGCATTTTTGAAGGGCAGTCATTGTTGCAAAGCAAGAGACAGGTTGATTGAAATATAGTATTACTACAGTTTGTCATCTACTGGCTTGATGTCAAACACAGCTCCTTTGATCTCTCCTCCATCTTTCAGTTCACACATCTATATTATTCTTTCTTTGATAGTATTTCATTCTTCTTATCAGTGTGGGTGACTGTTTCACAACAGTGAGATTAACCAATAGTTTATGGAACATCAAACACTGCAGCACAGGAAGAGGGCCTTTGAGCCACAATGTCTTATCAAAATAATTAAACTAGCTGTTAAAAGCCTGCTAAACGAATACTTTCTGCCCTCACCATTCCATATCCCTCCATTCTGTGCACATTTATGTCTCTATTTAAGAGCCTATCAAAGACCTCTATCATATTTACACTGTGGTGGGTTCTGGGATGTGCTGCCACCCTTGCTAACATATTCCACCACTGTCTGAAAAATTTCCCCTGCACATCTCCTTTGACCCCCCCCCCCCGCCCCCACCTGAAATGCACATCCCAGGATAGGCATTTTGTCCTTAGGAAAAGGATGTTGATTATCTATCTATGCCATATAAACTTGAATTGAATTGACTTTATTACTTACATCCTTTGTATGCATGAGCAGTAAAAATCTTTACGTTACGTCTCCATCTAAATGTACAATGTACAATTTATAGTAATTTATAATAAATAGTATGTACAACAGGACAATCAATATTACATAGAAATACAGTTGTATCAGCATGAATTAATCAGTCTGATGGCCTGGTGGGAGAAGCTGTCCCGGAGCCTGTTGGTCCTGGCTTTTATGCTGGAGCAGTTTGTGGTTGGGGTGATTCAGGTCCCCAATGATTCTTTGACCCTTTTTATATACCTGTCTTTGTAAATATCCTGAATAGTGGGAAGTTCACATCTACAGATGCGCTGGGGTGTCTGCACCACTCTCTGCAACTGAGGGAAGTACAGTTCCCATACCAGGCAGTGACGCAGCCAGTCAGGATGCTCTCAATCGTGCCCCTGTAGAAAGTTCTTGGGATTTGAGGTCCCATTCCAAACTTCTTCAGCCGTCTGAGGTGAAAGAGGCACTGTTGTGCTTTTTCCCCCACACAGCTGGAATTACAGATCAAGGGTGGGTTGGGAAGTTTGCAGACGACACAAAGGTTGGTGGTGTTGTAGATAGTGTAGAGGATTGTCGAAGATTGCAGAGAGACATTGATAGGATGCAGAAGTGGGCTGAGAAGTGGCAGATGGAGTTCAATCCAGAGAAGTGTGAGGTGGTACACTACTTGGTAGTGTGGAGGAGCAGAGGGATCTGGGGGTACATGTCCACAGATCCCTGAAAGTTGCCTCACAGGTAGATAGGGTAGTTAAGAAAGTTTATGGGGTGTTAGCTTTCATAAGTCGAGGGATAGAGTTTAAGAGACGCGATGTAATGATGCAGCTCTATAAAACTCTTGTTAGGCCACACTTGGAGTACTGTGTCCAGTTCTGGTTGCCTCACTATAGGAAAGATGTGGAAGCATTGGAAAGGGTACAGAGGAGATTTACCAGGATGCTGCCTGTTTTAGAGAGTATGGATTATGATCAGAGATTAAGGGAGCTAGGGCTTTACTCTTTGGAGAGAAGGAGGATGAGAGGAGACATGATAGAGGTGTACAAGATATTAAGAGGAATAGACAGAGTGGACAGCCAGCGCCTCTTCCCCAGTGCACCACTGCTCAGTACAAGAGCACATGGCTTTAAGGTAAGGGGAGGGAAGTTCAAGGGGGATATTAGAGGAACATTTTTCACTCAGAGAGTGGTTGGTGTGTGGAATGCACTGCCTGAGTCAGTGGTGGAGGCAGATACACTAGTGAAGTTTAAGAGACTGTTAGACAGGTATATGGAGGAATTTAAGGTGGGGGGTTATATGGGAGGCAGGGTTTGAGGGTCAGCACAACATTGTGGGCCGAAGGGCCTGTAATGTGCTGTACTTTCTGTGTTCTATGTCTCCATGATGACCCAGTGCCTATCCAACCGGTTCCAATTTCCTGTGTTGAATCCACATCGATCTAAGCTCCAACCCAGCATTCCTATCCAAATGCTTTTTAAAATATACTGTTGTATACTTCTTCTGGCAGCACATTCCATAAACCAGTGGTCCCCATCCTCCGGGCCATGGATCGATACCGGGCCGCAAAGCACACAAGGGTGCAGTGGTAGCCGGCGTGCACCCAGCACATCTTTAAGAAAAAAGCCAAAATAAACAAGCTAATTAATTAGGTGCGCCCGGCACGTAAATGTCGGCCCAGATCTGGGTGCGTTCCGGCTTCTGCTGCACCCCTGCATGCTTTGTGGCCTGGAGGTTGGGAACCATTGATTTACTGTATATAAATAACGAATATCAAGAGTCACAACACCGACACCTGTAGCATATTACTAGTCACTGGCCTTTGCTGCTAGAAGCAAATTTGAACCACTGCTTCCTACCTCTGAGCCGATTTTGAATCCACCAAATTAGCTCTTCCTGGATTCCCTGGGAACTAATGTTCAAGACCAGCTCTACCAAGTAGACCTTGTTGAAGGCCTTGGTAATGTCTAAATAGACAACATCCATTGCTGTCCTGATCCAGTTCTGACGAAGGGTCTTGGCCGGAAATGTTGACTATTTACTCTTTTCCATTCCTGCTGCCTGGCCTGCTGAGTTCCTCCAGCATTTAGTGCCTGTTGCAACATCCACTGCCCTACTTTCATCTACCTTTTTGGTTACCTCGTGGCCAGGAGTTAAACTGAATTTCTAGCTAATTGACAAAATTACTTGGCTGCAATATTTGTGTAGTAGTATCTTTCATGATGGGCGTTGGCCTGACAGGCTGGGTTGGGTGAACCTGGACCACCGGTAGCCTCAGAGCGAGGGCAACTATCCAAGGAACACGGAATGATGATCCGCAGCACGGTGAAACATAGGTAGCGGGGCAAATAAACGGGATGGGAGAATGGGAGGTGGTGCAGTGTGATGAGCCAGTGCTGGAGATTGAGCTGACCATGAACAGATTGAGAAGGGAGAGCAAAGCAAGGGTGGACGCAGAGATGGACTGCGGTAAGGAGAAGAGCTGAGGCAACAAGAGGATCTGGGATGGATCTGACAAGCTGGCTCTGGGCCCAGCAGGGTTGAGCTCAAGTTGACCTAAAAGGTTGAAGACATGGTGGAGTTCAAACGGACCAATAAGAGAGAAGTCAGTGTGGCTCACGTGGACCTGAAAGTGTTCTGTCCTGGTGGGCCAAGTGGCATGGACCAGAAATGTACAGAGTTAGTAACTGAGGAATAAACAGCAATAACTGCCACAGCATGATTGGAAGAGGATCATAAAATATGGGGAGGTGAAGGCTGACAGACCGTTGCACAAGGTAGCGTGGAGTGTGAACAGTCTGAGAAGGCAGAGTGAAGCAAGGGTAAACTACAAGGGCATAGAGGGAGAGTGGTACAGGGAGGAGCACCAAGGTAGAGGAAGATCCAGAATACACCTGGCATACAGGGTGTGGGTCTGAGAGAGTGAAGAAAGAGTGGATCTCAGGTGGACGTGAAAGGGAATCGGCAGTGCATGGTGCTCAGTCAGATCTGAGATGGAGTTGCAGAGATGTAACCTAAGTGGACCCGCAATTGTGAAGGCCTAGTGGACTGCGTAGGGCAGGACAGGAATGAACAGTGCACAGCATTTATCAGCCAAAGAGGAGAAGGGTGATGGGCAGATGGGTGAAGTATGAACCAGCTGACGAGCAGTAGGGAAAATGAAGAGGCAGCAGGATGATGTGGAGTCGATCTGGTATACTATCAGGTGGAGTTCAGGCAGAACTGCAGGGATGAAGACAGGGTAGCACTCAAATGGACCTGAAAGGGAGAAGGCAGGATGGAGCTGACTCCCATCAAACAAGCACTAAGTAGTGGATTTGAAAGAGGTTAGGTGTTTCATGGTTTTTGTTTTAGAAACAAATCATAGATAAAAAGAATTAATTCTTTTGCATGGTGTTTTAGGGTATACAGAGCCAAGCCCTGTTGTTTTTCTTTTTGGTGGTCCTCCATTGAAAGGAACAAAACTGTTGTCCTGAGCAATGTCCTGACTACTCAATTAGTCTATTGCTGGTCTGTGGAATTTTGGCATGTGCAGAATTAAATTCTGAACATGCCAAAATCCCACAGGCAACAAAGAACTAATTTGCCAGTACATTTCAAAATGAATGAAATGCTTGCGAGGATTGGTAGTGCACATCTGTCACCTGGGTATATTATTGCTAAACGGGAAACAAACAGAAGTAAAATAGCTTGTTGTGTTATCATTATTGCTGCAGGGAGTATGGGAAAGGCACAGCTTTGGTATTATTGCAGCGTGTGAGGAGAATAATATTTTGAATGACTAATACTGACAATGGGAGAGCTGTCTTTGATATTTGACACTACAATTGCTGCTTGATTAATTTTCACTTATTTTGCTAGAATTATGACATCAGTGTAATGTCTAACTTTATCAACTTTGAGACTATTATAGAGTATAACAATAGCAAGAGATGTTTTAAAAAAAATTTAAATACAGAGAAGAATTTACAAAATACTATTTGAAGTTTGGAATCACTGGTTGTAAGGATGAACATTATTCAGGCTATTTGTGCATATCACGCTACTTTGTCAACCTCTAACTGCCCCATTACCAATTCACTCTCATAGTAAATGAAAAGTTCTTATTTGAAAATATGAAAAAGAACTTGGCAGGACAGGTAGCATCTGTGAAAAGAGAAACTGTCTTAGCACATGCTGCCTGATGTATTGAATATTTTTCAGCTTTCTCTGTTTTTTATTTAATAGAGTTCGCCAAATGTTCTCAGGGAAGTTTACTTAATCATTATGTAGAGGTCCCAACTAGAGAGAGTGTGATATTGGATCTGCTATTAGGGAACAAGACAGGAGAGGTGACAGAAGTGTGTGTAGGGGAACACTTCATCTCTGGTGATCATAATTCCATGAGTTTCAAGACAATTGTGGAGAAGGATAGGACTGGTCCTTGAACTGAGATTCTAAATTGGAGGAAGGCCAATTTTAATGGCGTTAGAAAGGATCTGGCAGGCGTAGATTGGGACAGGTTGTTTTCTGACAAAGGAATGTTGGTAAGTGGAAAGCTTTCAAAAGTGAAATATTGAGAGTACAATGTTTGCATGTTCCTGTCAGAATAAAAGGCAAGACTAACAGATTTAGAGACCATTTGTTTTCATGGGATATTGAAGTTCTCATTAAAAAGGAGGCACGTAGAAGGTATTGACAAGCTTAAGAAATGTAAAAGAACATTTAAAATGGAAATCAGTTGGGCTAAAAGAAGGCTTGAAATTGCTCTGGCAGATAGCGTGAAGGAGAAGCCTAAAGGCTTCTTCAGATATATTGAGAGAGAAAGGGTAGCAAGGGACTTAATTGGTCTGCTTGAAGATCAGTGTGGTCATCTATTCATGGAGCCAAAAGAGATGGGGGAAATCTTAGATATTTTGCACTTGCATTTCCTTGGGAAATGGACACAGAGTCTACAGAACTGAGGCAAAACAGTAGTGGGGCCATGTGCTGTATCTGGTTTACAGGAGCAGAGGTGCAATTAAGGGTGGATAAGTTCCCAGGGCTTGACAGGGCATCCCCCTGGATCTTGTGTGAGCTTAGTGCAGAAATTGCAGGGGCCCGAGCCGATATATTGAAAAAGTCCTTAACTATGGGTGGGGTGTCAGAGGACTGAAGGATAGCTAAGGTTTTTCTGTTGTTCAAGAAAGGCTCTAAGAATAAGTCAGGAAATTATAGGCTTGCAAGCCTGATGTGGATATGTTATTGGAAGATATTCTAAGGGCTGGATATGTAAGTCCATGGATAGTCAGGGGCTGATTAGGGATAGTCAACGTGGTTTTGTGCTTCATAAGTTGTGCCTTACCAATCTTACAGAGTTTTTCAAGGAGTTACCAGGGAAGTTGATTATGGGAAGGCAGTGGATAGACTTCAGCAAGGCCTTTGACAAGGTCCCACAGGGGAAGTTGGTCAAGAAGGTTCAGTTATTTGGCATTCGGGATGAAGGAGTAAATTGGATTTAGCTTTGGCTTTGCAGCAGAAGCCGGAGAGTGGTAGTAGATCAAAGTTCAAAGTTCATACTTATTGTCGAAGTATGTATACTATACACAAGCTCGAGATTCATCTCCTTACAGAAGGCCACAAAAGAAAGCAAAGTAGGTGGTTGCCTCTGTGCCTGGAGGTCTGGTGGCCTGTGATGTGCTGTGCCGCAGGGATCGGTGTTGAATCCATTGTTGATTGTCATCTGTCTCAATGATGTAGATGATGATGCCATCATCAAAACAATCCCTACTAATGTAAAAACATCTAAGTCTGAGCTACAACCTTGACAGATATCACAGCTTGGTACCATTTTGACCAGACGAGAGACTCAATCATAGAATATATTCAATGTTGAGATAGATTTTGTTGGTCAGTGAGGCACAGGTTATGGGGAGCAGGTAGGAAAATTGATCTGAGTCTCTCACAGGATCTTTAATCTTATTGATTGTTAGGTTAGCCTCAAGGGGCCACTTGGCCTTCCTCCGATCTTATTTTATTATGTTTATGGTAGCTAAAATCATTTACAACTGAGTGTCAGACACCGAGGATCTTGTTTGCTTCATGTAGACCTAATCACTGGTATGTAACTGCACAGGTAATTCATCCTTTTATCCTTGAAACCAAGGACTTAGATATAATGGGCTAGCTCATGTTGGTAATGGCTCACCGCCCATCATTTCCCCATACTGTAATACCTGGACCAGAAATCCCACTTTCTCTCTTGTTGTCTTTGAAAGTTGTAAGACTTATTAAATGTCTTTCAATACATCTGATTTTCTGAGATAATTAAAAATCTATTAAAGTATAGAGTATTTCTTTAATTAAAAACATAAACATTGTAAAGATTTTTCAACATGTAAGTTAAAAACATGCTGGCACCTTCAGTACTGTGCAAAGATCTTAGGCACATAGCTATAGCTAGTGTGTCTAAGACTTGCACAATACTGTATTTGTGCAAGTGGAACAGAGAGTGAGGCTGTAAATCTTGCCAGAGTAAAGAATGTTGGGGATGGTAAAAGAGGGGCACCATTGGAGGGGGTGTGGGCTAAATGGCAGAGGAGTGCCAGGAGCAGGGGGTGGCATGGGTGCAGACACACTCAGCCCTGAGGAACCAGGCAAGATTAGTTGATTTCAAACAGTTTTTTAATAGATCATTACAGAATGTCGCTCTGGTGGGTTTTGTTCCCTCTCCTCACCCTTCCCCCTTTCCCAACCATGACTCCCCTCTCCCTTCCCGCTTCCCACTCTCAGTACACAATAGAGACCCATATCAGAATCAAGTTTATCATTAACTCACGTCATGAAATGTTTTTTTTCATGACAGCAGTACAATGCAATACATAAAATCACTACAAATCTGTGCAAAAGTCTTAGGCACCCTAGTTATACATATGCACCTAAGATTTTTACACAGTACTGTATTTAATGAAAGACATTTAACTAACTCAAACTCAATTCTCCATTACTACTCCCCGAACACCTCAATACCTATTTTAATAAATAAGCAGTAAGAAATTCAAAATCCCTCTCCAAATGCTATTCCCTAAACACCAAAGTACCTATTTAATGAAGAGCACTATGTAACCAAAAACTCTTTCCATACTGTAGTACTACAATCCCAGTGGAATCCAATGTAGACTCCTAGCTAAAGAGTCTGTGGGAAAGGACTGCAGGTTGGAGGCCAGGAGGTGTCAGTCATGGAGATGGGGGCCTGTCTGTATGTGTGAGTGGGATGCTTTGCTGTTGTTGCTTGTGTTATACTGGTGAACGTGGTGAACTTATGTTGGTGTCTGAATGTGCGTGACTCTTGTGGGCTGCTCCAGTGCATCCTTGGGCTGTGTCGATTGTTAACTGTTATGTTTCGATCCATCCGATCAATAACTGAATCTGAATCTGGAAGATCCATAAGGCAGTTTGTCAATGTAACTGCTGGCAATTCCCAGCAAGATTGATATTTGTTCCTTGATTCATGGTGAGTTATAAATCATCAGCATGTTCAAAACTTTTGACAACACTTATGAGAAAGTCTCAAACTTGCTTCTGGAAGAAGATGGCGCCAGTGAACAATACGACCAAGGGCAACCTCCTCCAGACGGTTCATGAAACAACTTCTTTCAGTTCTTCTACATCTTCTTTTATGTTCAAATATGGTTCTGCTACCGCCGGAGCCTGTGATCTACATTTTGGTGGTGTGCTTTGAGTGGTCTGCTGTTTTGTTGTCTCCGACGGTGTACAGTGAGGCTTTGAGTGAAGTATGCAAACTCGAGGCCAAGAAGCCTGGAGACAGTGTGTGAGTCTATGATCGACTCCATTTCTCACCTATCTCGCCGATTACAGTGCCAAGGGAGATTGAAATCATCGAGGTGAGTGCGGAAGATGAGTGGGTGTTCAGCACTGTCTAACCTCTGCTCACTCACTACTGTCCCTGTGTACAAATGGCCTCCCTCTCCCTCTTGCTTGTTACTGCCAGAGGATTGTGCTGGTGTCCTGGGTCTCAGGTAAGGTTTAATTGGTGCAGTTTGTGGATTGGACTCTGTAGTTCATGTTATGATGCTTTTCTGGTTTCTGGTTGCTCCTTTTCAGTTGTTATTCTGAATCGAGGCAGCCTGAAGATAACTGACACTGGGCTAAATTGAATATGCCTGGACCCTTTAGATTTGGTGCTTTATATTCTGTATTTTTTGCTGGTATTTTTTGTTGCTGTTTGTGCAATTTGTTTTTATTGCGCATTGGGGGAGGGGCTTTGATGCTCTTCTTTGAATGGGTTCCATGGTTTTCTTTGTTTTATGGCTGTCTCTGAGTAAGACAAATCTCGGGGTTGTGCACTGCATAGATACTTTAATAATTAATGTACTTTGAATCTTTGAATATTTAAAATAGACAAATACCAACTTTTCTGAATAGAACCAGCAACATTTACAAGCAAGGTTCATTTAAGAGTCCATCACAAGAACCCTCCCTCCACTCATTATTGTCTCTCAGAATGCTAAACAATTACCACCTCCCACTCCCCCATCTCCAATCCCCTACAAACACACTTAATCTTCAATCAATCTACATCTTGTACCAACCAGGGTGGAGCCTGGGAATCTTGACCCTGCAGATGATTGAACTCCACCTTCAATGTTGTATTAGTATCTATCATGTAAGAGAAATTGTAAAGATTTCTTCTCCTTATAAAAAAGCAATAGAACTAGTGGATTCCTTACCACGAGTTCCAAATTGTATTGAATAACTGTTGAAAATCTGATGCAAAGTCTAGTACATGATATTTTACATCCTCACCATCTTCCTCTTCCTCTGTTCTTTGATGACAGCCAAAGGATATAGCTACTGAGACTAGCAAAAGAAAAATAAGGTTAGAAATCATGGTTCAATTTGGACAGATTTGGATCTAAGGTAGAGAATACAGAAGAGCTCTTAAAGAAATTCAGTGAGCTGCCCATAACTGTATATTTATTATGTAGTTAGGCCAGTGCCTTTGGTTAGCTGTTCTCCGCTGACTTCTTATTCATTACACGATGTGATCATTGCTGACAAGGTCTACATTTATTATACTTAAATTTCTCTTTGAAGTTGGTAGACATGAGTTCAAATCCCACCAAGGCTATTGGGAAATTTAAATGCCAGCAGTTAAATAAGTCAAATTAAAAAAAAAAAAAAAATCTTGCATATTTTCTAGTAATAGCAAAGCAACCAGAAAGACAATCTGCCATCCTAACCTGGTCTGACTTAGACGGGACCCCAGACTCATGAATACTTTGTGATGTTATGGACCGTCTTGACTTCAGAATATGATCATTGTTGGTTCATCATTTTCGTCTTGAACCATCAGTACCATGAATGTATCTCTCTCAGGAGAACGGCAGCAGCTGACCGTCACCTTCTGGTGGTCAGGGTTGGGAGATAAACACTTAATGGCAATGCTGACATCCTGTAAAATGAATAAAAAGTTATTTATTGCTCCAGTGCTAATTTCATGTTGCTTGAAACCTTGACTGGTTTGGATATACGCATTATATGCTTTGCAAGCTTAGTTCACAGTTTTAAGTTACAATTAGTTGTGTCATGTTCATGTCTCCTTTTAGCCGCACTTATCGATCGCAATCTAGGATCTGCTTTCCAGAATTTTCTCCTCGTGACCAAAGCCAGGGGTGGAGGCAGAAGCAGATCCATTAGGGACATTTAGGAAACTCTTCGATAGGTACACGAATGGAAGAAAAATGAATGGCTACGTGGGATGGAAGGGTTACACTGATCTTGGACAGGCACAACATCATAGGCTGAAGGGCCTGTACTGTGTTGCAAAGCTGTATGTTCTAACAGCCTTCTGAAATGATCCAACAAACTACAAAAAGGCTTCAATACTATCACCCACTGATTCAGAAGTCCCAGTGATTCAGCATCTGGTTCACAATCTGATGTTTGTCAAGCTCTCTTTCAAGTCACCAGGGCCCTGGTTACCACAATTCTTTTTAACTCATGAGGGCCTCGGTTCCCAAATTTCCATTAACGCACTGGACTCACTGCACTCCCAAGATTTCCGGTACTCCCTCTCAAATCATTGGGGTCCTAGCCCTGCCCTCATTAAAATTCTAGGGGCTCAGGGAAACATTTATTACAATACTGGGTAAAATCTAAAAATTTTGAATTCTAAGTATGTTGGGATATCATTAGCTTGGAAAATCTGCCAGTTTGGAGCTTTACTGTGTTCACTTCGAGATCAAATAAGGTTTGGGCAATAAATTCAAGCCTTGCAAGTAATGTCCACATCTTGGGAATAAAATATAAGTAGATCAAAAGAACAATTGTTGTACTGTACCTCACTAAGAAATAAAGGTACTGAAGTGCAAAAGTGATAAAATATTCTGTGTTAGAAAACAGATTAGTATGTATCTAGGCAGTCTTGGGTAGCTTGCTTTACAGTCAAACTGATGCCAAAAGGCTCAAAAACATTTGATTCAGTGATGTGAATTTTCACAATTCTTTTCAGTTGTTTGTAGAATAAACTCTGTCGCACTTTTTCAGACATTATCATACAAAGTCCAAAACAGTCATGGTTCAGATGAGCAGGTTTCAACAAGATTAGAATTCATTACTGGTTTGAGCTCCTGCTTTGGCTCAGAAAGGAAAGCGAGCAAGTTCAACCTAACCTTGAGGGCAGATGTTGACTGCCCAGCACCATCAAAAATAGTCTGCCTTTTTTTCTGAAATGCTTCATTGAATTTACCTCAACAGGTGGGAAATGAAGAGTGTTTCCCTGCTCTGACCACTCATCAAAATAAAGAGAAAGGTTAGCTTAATTTGTGATATGTACATCAAAACATTGAAACACACAGTGAAATGCATCATTACGTCAACACCTAACACAGTCCAAGGATGTACCTGGAGCAGCCTACAAGTGTTGCCGTGCTTCTGGCACAAACATAGCGTGCCCACAACTTACTAACCTAACCTGTACGGCTTTTTTAGAAAATGTGAGGAAACCAGAACCTGCAGAGGAAACTCACACTGGCAGTGGAGGAACACACGGTTTCCTTACAGACAGTGGTGGGAATTTTACCCCAATCTTCCAATCACTGGCATGGTATAGCATTGTACTGACTGCTACGGTACTGTGCCACACAACAGAGGCTGGCTTTTCATGTGCCACAACCTCAGATGAAGGGATGTCCATTTAGATGGGAGATGAGGATGAGGAGATTTAGCTAGAGGGTGATGAATCTCTGGAATCTGTTGCTATAGGTGGCTGTGGAGGCCAAGTCATTAAGTGTATTTAAGGTGGAGGTTGGCAGATTTTTGATAAATCAAGGTGTGAAAGGTTATGAGGAGAAGGCAGGAGAATGGGGTTGAGAGGAAAATGGATCAGCCATGATCAAATAGTAGAGCAGGCATGATGGGCCGAATGGTCTTATGATCTAATTTCTGGAGCCCACATAAAGTAGATCTTATCAGCTTACGTTGTACATTAGAACAAGTTAAGTTTGAACAGTGGTGGAAGAGAAAAGAATAAAAGACTTACAAATGAAAACATGGATCAGAGTCTGAAATACCTGCCTATGAATACTTAGAACTCTCATTTAGAAAGTAAAGTACTCAAACTCAGACTTTTTTGAAGTATGCACTTTGATAAATATATACTCTAAATAAAAAATAGAACTGCCAAAGTTAATGGCACCCAAGTTGTTCTTTCTTTCTTTATGACCTGAGACAGCTCATCCATTGTATTTGTTTTCTTTTCCTTTCTAATCTGTGTTGTGAATACTCACATTCTTCAGAGTAAAAGTACAATATAAATAATTTATTATCTGTCTGCCTGTTTATATTTATGACAACCGTACACCATACATTAAGCACCATTTCTTTCTTTTCATCTGAGATTTACCTGCACAAGGTACAGCTTATTTTAGGTCAAAATCTAAAGCACTTATTGTCCATTAACACAATGGCACTCTATTTCTTTCCCATTTCCTGGCAAGCTCTAGAGTGCCGTCAACACCAATAACACATGAAGAGTAAGATAATGCATGTGTTGTGATATAGGGGACTGGGAACACATGGATGGCAATATCAGACATAATTAATAGTATAGTCACTGGCATAACAAAAACAAACAATTGATTTCTGACAGGCACAAAACATTCTCTTACCAGTATTTTATATAAATATGTCCTTTCATGAATCAAATAATGGAATTCTTGGCTTCTTCGGACAAGGAAAATAGAGATGATATTATATTTTGAATGTTATCTAGTTATATTAGTTTAGAAGACTTCAAAAAGGAACATCTGGCCTAGGATCATCCAAACACAGTGATGTTACTGGACTAACAAAGAGGTTTTGAGTATTGGCTATGTTTGCTTGCCTCCAGCAGAATGGCTTGAAACCAAAATGTCTCTTTGAATTTACAGAAAATTGTAAATAAGTAATTTGATTACAATTTGGAACAGAACTAGACCTTAAACCTAGATAAATACTGGTAAGTAAATGCAAGTAAAAGTAAAAGTATTAAACTCGAATTTCTCTTAAGATAGACAACTATTACACTCACGTCTCTTTGCCAGCTTCCACAGTTCTCAAAATAATCATTATATTTAAAACAGACTGAGAAATGAAACAAGCTACAACTGCAGAATGACGTTTAGATAGAGTAGTGTGGTTTGTAATAATGTAAAAGTTGCTTTAATTGAAGTCCTATAATAGGTATGACAACTATTACAATCTTTGTGATGTGGGATACCATACAGTAATACAAAATATTTAAAAATGAAAATCAAAATTCCCAATCCACCTGGGTCCCTTTCTCTGACCTCTTGCGTTCTCTTGATTTATTCATTGCTAGCTGTCAGCGGGACATTCACTGCCTTAACTATTCCACTATTTCCGCCTACACTATTTACAGATGATACCACTCCAGCAAGCCATATCTCAAATAATGATCAGTCAGAATAGAAGAAGGAGATAGAGAGCTTAGTAACATGACAACCACCTTTCTCTCAATGTCAGCAAAGAAGCAAACTTGTTATTGACTTTAGGAAGGGGCTCAGTGCGCATGTCCCTGTTTACAGCCCATCAACAGTGCTGAGGTCAAGAGTGTTGAGAGCTTCAATTCCTCAGGAATGAACATCACCAAAAGCCTGTCCTAATCCAACCATGTTGATGTCACAGCTAAGGCATACCAGCACCTGTACTTCCTCAGTATTTTAAATAAATTTGACATGTCCTTTCTGACCCTCAGTGATTCTATCGGTGCACCATAGAAGTGATCCTATCTGATGCGTCACCGTTTGGCAACTGCTCTGCACATGACTGCAAGAAAATGCAGAGTTGTGGACACAGCTCACTACCTCATGGAAACCAGCCTCTCCTCCATGGACTTGGTCTACACTTGTCATTGCCTCAGCAAAGCAGCCAGAAATAACCAAAAAACCCTGGACATTCTCTCTTCTCTGCCTTCCTTTCGGGCCTGAAAGCACTTACCACCAGGCTTAAGTTGCAGCTTCGATCCTGCTTTTATAAGACAATTGAGTTCCCTACAATGACTGGATGGACTCTTGACCTCACAACCTGCCTTGTTATGATCTTGCATCCTCCAAGATAATAAGAGGCATAGATAGACTGGATAATCAGAGACATTTTAATACATTGATGAAGGTAGAGCAGTAGATGTAGTGTATATGGATTTCAGCAAGGCATTTGATAAGGTACCCTATGCAAGGCTTTTTGAGAAAGTAAGGAGGCATGGGATCCAAGGGAACATTGCTCTGTGGATCCAGAACTGGCTTGCTCACAGAAGGCAAAGAGTGGTTGTAGACGGGTCATATTCTGCATGGAGGTTGGTGACCAGTGGTGTACCTCAGGGATCTGTTCTGGGACCTTTACTCTTCGTGATTTTTATAAATGATCTGAATGAGGAAGTGGAGGGATGGGTTAGTAAGTTTACTGATGACACAAAGGTCGGAGGTGTTATGGATAGTGTGGAAGGCTGTCAAAGGTTACAGCGGGACATTGATAGGTTGCAAAATTGGGCTGAGAAGTGGCAGATGAAATTCAACCCAGATAACTGTGAGGTGGTTCATTTTGGTATGTCAAATATGATGGCAGAATATAGTATTATTGGTAAGACTCTTGGCAGTGTGGAGGATCAGAGGGATCTTGGAGTCCGAGTCCATAGGACACTCAAAGCAGCTGCGCAGGTTGACTCTGTGGTAAAGATGCATTTGGTGTATTGGCCTTCATCAATCATGGAATTGAATTTAGGAGCCGAGAGGTAATGTTGCAGCTATATAGGACCCTGGTCAGACACCACTTGGAGAACTGTGCTCAGTTCTGGTCGCCTCACTACAGGAGGGATGTGGAAGCCATAGAAAGGGTGCAGATGAGATTTACAAGGATGTTGCCTGGATTGGGGAGCATGCCTTATGAAAACAGGTTGAGTGAACTTGGCCTTTTCTCCTTGGAGAGACAGAGGATGAGAGGTGACCTGATAGAGGTGTATAAGATGATGAGAGGCATTGATCATGTGGATAGTCAGAGGCTTTTTCCCAGGGCTGAAATGGCTGCCACAAGAGGACACAGGTTTAAGGTGCTGAGGAGTAGGTACAGAGGAGATGTCAGGGGTAAGTTTTTTTACTCAGAGAGTGGTGAGTGCGCGGAATGGGCTGTTGGCAACGGTGGTAGAGGCAGATACGATAGGGTCTTTTAAGAGACTTTTGGATAGGTACATGGAGCTTAGAAAAATAGAGGGCTATGGGTAAGCCTAGTAATTTCTAAGGTAGGGACATATTTGGCACAACTTTGTGGGCCGAAGGGCCTGTATTGTGCTGTAGGTTTTCTATGTTTCTATGTTTCTATTTTCCCAGAACAAAAATAGCTAAAACAAGGGGGAATAATTTTATGATGATTGGAGGAAAGTATAGGGGGGTTTGTCAGAGGTAAGTTCTTCAAACAGAAAGTGTGTGCATGTGGAATGCCCTGCCAGGGCTGGTGCCAGATGTAGATACATTAGGAAAATTTAAGAAACTCTTAGAAAGGCACATGGATGATAGATCAACGGAGGTCTAGGAATGAGGGAAGGGTTAGATTGATCTTACAGTAGGCTGAAAAGCCAACACAATGTCAGGAGCCAAAGAGCCTGTGCTGTGCTATAATGTTCTATGTTCTAAAACTTATTTGTGTCTGGGAACCTCACAGCTTGCAGGATTCAATGTTGAATTCTCCAGTTTGAGGTAATTTGCTTCTTCAAGGACTGGATGCTGGTGCTTTCAGCCTGCTCAGCACATCTTAGTCAGTCAGTCTTTTACATCACCCAGACTTTACAGCATTAGCAAAACATTACAGAGATAAAGGAACAAAACACAACCCAACCAATTACGTGTTGCAGCATCTGTAATCTCTTGTGTTTGTGTAGAACAAGGAACTTAACTATCCCATCATTTCAACATGTCCAAATGCCTTAGCTACCTGTCCATGTACCAGTCTAAGTGTCTTTTAAAAATTCTTATTGTACCCATTTCAACTACTTCCTCTTGCAGCTCACTCCTTATACACACCATCTCTGCACGAAGAAGATTGTCCTCCGGTCCCTTTTAAATCTTTCCCCTCTCTCCTTAAACCCATGCCCTCTAGTTTTTGATTTCCCAATACTAGGAAAAAGACTGGCAATTCACACTATTGATACCTTTCATGATTTTATACACATCTATAAGGTCACCCCTCAGTCTTCTTCACTCCAGGAAATAAAGTTATAGCTACCAAACCTCCCTCTATAATCCTGACCCTCAAGTCTAAGTGACGTTCTTGTAAATCTCCATAAATCTTTTGTATGTTCTTTCACATTAATCTTCATTGTACTCTTATGGAAATGAGAGTGAAAACAAATTATCAAGGAAGGACAAGGAAAGCTGTAAGCAATGGGTGAAGGATTTTAAAGACACCATTACTTAATGAGAATGATTATCTATGCAGTTCAGAATCCATGATTTGATCAGATGGTATCTACAGAATTTAATGTCAGACCTGTGGTACTTTGGGAGCTACAGAATGTTTGTTGCAGGCTGCAGAGTGAGGCTTCAGATGGACAAATACAGTGGGACCAGATGGAAGGAGAAAGATGGACACTGTTGAATCTTTTATTTTAAAATCAACATTGAAATGTTGTCTGAACATTGAGCTTGGAGCTGAGCAGACCCAGAGTGAAATGAAAACTTGTCGAATGGACTCATCTGGTCAATAATTACCTGAAGAAGAAACCAAAGAATAGTTTCTCGGGGAGACCTTTTCAACATTGTGCTCTTAACTTTTAACATTATCCATTACAAAATATACAAATTTATACCTAGGACAAAAAGAACAAAGTAAGTATACTTTTTTTCAACAGCCTGTCACAGAATAAATCTCTCAAACTCCTATAAATATCACTGCAGACCAGAAAGTAGTTTGTCACATGAACAACATATCAACCTTATCAAACCCTATATCCTACCTTCAAGGAAAAATGGTCATTCATAATTTAACACATACTGTAGACACAAGCAGCAATACTATTCCTGTGACCCAATGAAGGTCAAGGGAAAAGACCCATCTCTGTTTATTGGAGATCACAGATTTCTTTTCAGTAAGATACCAGGCCAAGTTGCCAGTGGCAGTGGGACGGTAGGGGGAAGGGGTTGAATCTAATGATATTGGCCCTGATATTCCAACTTTCCATGGTGGAAGACCTAAAATAACAAAGAAAATAATCTCATTGGGACTTTGGCTCTGTGGAGTCACTCTTAACACCAATTCCTTCTGGGATCAGTTGCATAACCCAAGGGGAATTTTGAAATGTCCAACAGTTCATTAGGATAATACTCACTGAGGTACTTCACAGCCAGGAAAGTTGGAATATCCCAGGGAAGCAAGGAATTCTCTCACCTTAGCACCAACCAACGTCTCCAATCCTGCTCTCCACTAACCTGTTGACTTTTATGATAGACAGTCTTGTAAAATTTTATATGTAGTGGAGAGGGACAGCAGAACATCTCACTATTCACAACTGCAAGAATTTTAAGGTCTAATGGTTCTGACAGGGTTTACACAGTGGAAACAATGAATCAACACTGAGAAACATTACCAAAAAACCATCTGAACTTCTTTCAATAAATTAATTCCATTCTTAAGCAGCACCAACAAACAATTATGTGGCAAGCATTTGGTCCATGATGATGGGTGAGAAGAGCTTGTTTATCTCAACTGCCATTTTTATTGCAACAAGCACAATAACAGACAGAGCGCCATCACTCGGTGAGGGCCAACTCAGTCAGGTACACACGGGGGAGATGATTATCACACACCTCGGTTACAGTCAGGGTAACCCACAAACACACAAGTGAACAACTAGCTAAAATGTAACAATAAATAAACTTGAACATCTGAACATAATCCTGTGAATGCATTTTAAAACAAGAACAATAAGTAGTGCTGGCCACTAGGAATGCTGGGGCAAGCTGTTGACCACAGAGTTACACTGTAATACTCCACTGTAATGCCTAGTGGATAAGGCATCGGTCTAGTGATCTGAAGGTCACTGGTTTGAGCCTCAGCTGAGGCAGCATGTTGTGTCCTTGAGCAAGGCACTTAACCACACATCGCTCTGCAGCAACACTGGTGCCAAGCTGCTTGGGTCCTTGGACAACACCGGTGGCGTGGAGAGGGGAAGGCTTGTAGCTTGGGCAACTGCCGGTCTCCCATACAACCCTGCCCAGGCCTGCGCCCTGGAAACCTTCCAAGGCGCAAATCCATGGTCTCACGAGACTAACGGATGCCTATATAATACTGATACATCTGCCTTTATCACTGCATCACTGTATCATGAAAGACTATATCTGGGAGCATAATGTCCAAGGATGTACATTGTATCGAAATGATAGGCAAGAAGGCAGAGTGGGTGGTAAATAATGAAATCAAATCATTAGAAGGAGGTGACATAAGGCTGGAAGGTGTTGAATCATTGTGGATAGAGCTGAGGAACTGCAAGGGTAAAAAGACCCTGATGGGAGTTGTATACAGACCCTCAAAGAGTCGTAAGGATGTGACTTACAAATTTCAACGGGAGATAGAAAATGCATGCCAAAAGGGCAATGTTACAATAGTCATGGGGGACTTCAATATGCAGGTAGATTGGGAAAATCAGGTTGGTGTTGGATCCCAGTAGGGAAAGTTTCTGATGTGCCTACAAGATGCCTTTTTACAGCAGCTTGTGGTTGAGCCCACTAGAGAATCAGCTACTTTGGATTGAGTGTTGTGCAATGAACCAGAATTGATTAGACAGCTTAAGGCAAAAGAACCCTTAGGGGAAAGTGATCATAATATGATCAAATTCATCCAGAAATTTGAGCAGGAGAAGTTAAAGTTAGATGTATCAGTATTACAATGGATTAAAGGGAATTACAGAAGCATGAGAGAGGATTTGGAGGAATGATCAAAAGGTTAGGTTCTCCCAACTCATGCCGGGAGATCAAGTCCTGATAAGGAATTTGTGGCTACCTGAGAAGCATAATTTGGCTGACTGCTGGGTGGCTACGCCCTATGTAGTGTTGAGTCAGATGTCAAACATCCCAAACCAGAGGATGGGAATGGGCCTGTCAAGATTTTCCATCGGAACCACCTTCTGCCTCTGGGACAAGAGGTACAGGTTGACCCAGTGCCCGACCTGGAGCCTACACCTAGTAAGAGGACTCTGCAGTGACATGGGACAACTGCAGGACCAATAGCAGGAGAGATTAGACCAGCCCCCACCCCTGACTGGAATACTGATTTGGAGGATGAGGAAATGGAGGGGTGGTACTTGCTGCCTTTTGCTAACTCCCCACTGACTGAAGATGAGATTCCCAACCCTTCTCCCGTTGAGTCGGGTGTAATTGGGGGGGGGCTATCTGTGGACACCCGGGGGTTCAGCGGGACCCTGCAAGGGATGAAGCAGGGCTCGCCCAAGGGACAGACGGGTCCGAGTTGCATGAGGGCATGAGTGATAGACCGTGGGAGGCCTCACCTGGTAGAACAGAGGTATCCCCAGTAGTGTTGGAACATGAAGAGATAGATGAGGGGGTATGGAGGTAGGTCACCACTGGAAAGGCTGGCCTATGTAGCACCGGGGGAACAGAGTGTGGCCCCTACCACTTTGGGAGCTATGTCACTCCATTTTACACCTGGGTTGGACTTTGTGTATTGCAGGAAGGGTTGGCAAATTATCTCAAGTCATGATGACATGATTAAATTTGGTGGGGGGAGAGTGTAACACCCTGGGAAAGGTTTCACTGTTAATGTAATGGTTGTTCTGTAGCAGCAGTATTTGGGTTATGACTAGAGATGACAGGGGCTTTGGAATGTTCTGCCGTCCAATGAAGGGAGTGTTTTCTCTTGTTGTGTGCCTGAGAGTGAGTTGTTTGAGGTCTTTTATTTGGTGGAAGATGGGGAAAGAAGATTCCAAAATGGAGAGGTCGTGGACTGCAGGATGGAGTGGACTTGGAATGGGGCTGGGAGTCAACGACGCCCAGAGGAAATCAATGGAGAACTAATGGACAGGAAAACAGTGAGCTCCAACGTGCACGTTAGACTATTTTCATTAAAATGTGCTTTTTTTCTTTTTGTTTCTTTATTAACCCCTGGCCAAATTAAGAATTATAAAGTTCAATCATTTAATTGCATATGGTGTACTGTCAGCTATTTCGTGGTACTGATTTGTAACAGGGTAATACATCACTCAGCAGCCACACAAATGAGATTCCATGAGTTTGGCGGGGCCAGAGACTGCCTTCCCCTAGATTAACGCTGCCAGCTGAACCTGAGGGTTACATTCCTTTGAAGGTTCTTTTGAAGACCCTGACCTGGAGTTGCACTCTGACCTCTGTTCATTGCGGGCATGGGACCCGTTCTCAGGGCCTCACGACCGGCCGTTTTTCGATATCCCAAGGGCGCGGCCTGGAGGACTAGTGCGCCTTCAGGGTGTTGGATTTTCGTGGCTCTTGAGGCAAGCTGATTCAAGGCTGGTGCCGCTGACTGATGCGCCGCAGGAGAACAAGGAAGATTGGAAGCAGTGGGCTTGATGCTGGCTGTGTGCCCAGAGGAACAGAGCTCGGAAAAAGTGACGCAACAGACTTTTAACACCATAAATCAGCGAGTTGTTTGTTATGTCTCCCCTCTCGCTGTGAAATGGGGACACCTCTTTTCCCCATATTACGGAGAGAGAGCCTGTGGTATGTCCAATACCGGGTGAATAGTAGTCTTTGGGGTACTGCAATTCTGTGTTGTTATTGATGGTTTGCTGCACACTTGAGTGCTCAGTGGAGGATGCCGATGCTTTTTTGCTGGTGGGGGGTTGTCTTTACCTTGCTACTGCTTGTGCATGGGAGGGGGAGCTTGGGGGGCTTCAGGGTTCTAACATTCAACTGTCATTCCTTTTTTGGGGCACTTCTCTGTTTTTGTGGATGTTTGTGAAGAAAAAGAATTTCAGGATGTATATGGTATACATTTCTCTGTAAATGTACCTATTGAACTATTGATTGGTCAGAGCATGAAAGGATATGGGGAGAGGGCAGGAGATTAGGGCTAAGAGAAAAAATGGATCAGCCCTGATGAAATGGCAGAACACACGCTTGCGCCAAATAGCCTCATACTGCTCCTACTGTATATTTTATAGTGGTGACATTTTCGGGCTTATTTTCTCCCTCTCAAACTGCAGGGTGAATTCTATTATATTATGATCACTGCTTCCTAATGGATCCCTTACCCAAAGCTTGCTAATCAAATCTGGTTCATTGCACATCACACAGTCCGGAACTGAGTTTCTCCTGATGGGTTCAACCACAAACTGCTCTAAAAATTCACTCTCTTGGGATCCAGCACCAACCTGATTTCCCCCATCTATACGCATATTGTTATCCTCGATGACTGTTGTTAGATTGTCCTTTTTACGTGCCTTTTCTATCTCTCATTGTACCCTGCATCCTGGCTACTGTTCGGAGACCTCAAGAGTCTTTTACACAATTGCAATTTCTTAACTCTACCCACAAAAGTAGAGTTAAGAAACTGTCAAGAGTTAAACTCCAATTTGCCTATCAGTACAACAAGTCCACAGCAGTTGCCATCTCATTGGCTCTTCACTCAACCCTGGAACATCCGGACAGCAAAGGTACATATATCAGGATGCTCTTTATCGACTACAGCTTGGCATTCAATACTATCACCCTCTCAAAACTACTCAATGTGCTTCAAGACTTCAGACTCAGTACTCCTTTGTGCAATTGGATCCTCAATTTTCTCACTGCAGACCCTAGTCAGCTTGGATTAACAACAACATCTCCTCCACAATCTACCTCAGCACTGGTGCTCCATAAGGGCATGTGTTAGTCCCCTGCTCCCCTCGCTTTATGCTTGCGACTGTGTGGCTCAGCACCATTCCAATCCACATTCAAGTTTGCTGATGACATCACTGTCGTTGGCCAAATCAAATGTGGTGTCTTATCGACTTATAGGAGAGACTGAAAATCTGACTGAGTGGTGTCACAACAACAACCTCTTATCGAATGTCAACAAGACCAAGGAGCTGTTTATTGACTTCAAGAGGAGGAAACCAGAGGTCCATGAGCCAGTCCTCTTTGGAGGATTAGAGGTGGACAAGTTCAAAAACTTTAAATTCCTGTGTTATTATTTCAGAGGACTTGTCCTGGACTCAGCTCTTAAGTGCAAATATGAAGAAAGCACAGCAGTGCCTCTAATTCCTTTGGAGTTTGGGATGATTTGGCATGACATCTGGAACTTCTACAAACCTCTATAGATGTATGGTGGAGAGTATATTGACTGGCTGCATCACAGCCTGCAATAGAAAAACCAATGCCCTTGAATGGACATTCCTCCAAAAAGTAGTGGATACTGCCTAGTCCATTACAAGGAAAGTCCTCCCCACCTTTGAGCACATCTACACAGAACCTTGTTGCAGGCAAACACCATCCATCGTCAAGGACCCCCACCACCTAGGTCATACTCCCTTGTCGCTGCTTCCATTAGGAAGAAAGTACAGGAATTTCAGGACTCACAGCTCCAGGAACAGTTATCATCCCTCACCATCAGCCTCTTGAACCAAAGGGGATAACTTCACTTGCCCCATCACTGAAATGTTTCCACAACCTATGGACTTACTTTCAAGGGTTCTTCATCTTTCGCTTTTGATATTTATTTACTATTATTATTTATTTCTTTTTGTATTAGCACAGTTTTCTGACTTGCTCACTGGTCCGTGCGGTCTTTCATTGATTCTATTATAGTTATTATTCTATTATGGATTTATTGAGTATGAGCTCAAGAAAATGAATCTCAGGGTTGTAAATGGTGACATAAGCATAATTTGATTATAAATTTGCTCTGATCTATGAACTTTGAACAAGGATTCTACATCTTCTGATCCATTGTCACCTCTTTCTAATGATTTGGTTTCATTTTTTACCAATAGAGCCACCCCATTCTCACTGCCTACCTGCCTGAACTTTCAACACAATGTGTGTCCTTGGATGTTAGGCTCCCAACTATAATGTTCTTTTGGCCATGGCTCAGTAATGCCCACAGCATCAGACTTGCCAATCTCTAACTTTATTCCAAGCAGAATCCATCTTACTAAGTATATGACATGCATTCAAATATGAAACCTTCAGTCCTGTATTCATCACCCTTTTTGATTTGGTCCCCATACTACATTTCAACTCAACCCACTAACTGCAATTTTGTCCCATCATCTGCCCGTCCTTCCTCGCAGTCTCAGTACACACTCTATCTACTTGCCCATCCTCAGCTCTATCATCCCTGTTCCCATCCTCCTGTCAAATTTGTTTAAACCTTCCCAACAGCTCTAGCAAACATCATGATACTCATAAACACCCACAATATTCAGCTGAATTTTAAATTGCTGGATGTTTGACGTTAATAGAAAGAAACAAATTCCCAGATGTTACAATCCAAGAAATATTTTATATCCTTTGGTTCTCTATCTGTGTGTTATTGAACATTGACTGTATATTTCACAAAACAATGTAGTGTTGCAAAGAGCTGAATCATGTGTATACAGTGAAATAAATGTCATTTTGAAGTTGTTATTAAGTGTTTCAGTTATTAGAAATGATATACTTTATTACTGAAGCCAATTTTCCCTGGTTTATGAAATCCATTCACCAATTTACTGTCAAGAATTTTATTTATTCACTGAAACTAAAGTAATAATTGTCATATTTCTGTGTTCATTTTAATATTTCAACATAGAAACTGGCTTTAAATTGAATGAACATGGTCAAGTTCTTTATCTTACTGACTTGCCAAGCTTGTTATCACGTTTTTGTCCATAACAAATGTGACCAGTCTGCAAATGAGAATCCTTGTCTGAGAATCATTTTTGAACAACAGGAACATGAAAATTGGAACCTAATTGGAACCTTAAGAAAGGCCAAATTGGAGCTTCAATGGTATTTTCACAACAGTAAAATGTGACACGATGCATTTTGGGTTCCGTATCAGCTTCATCCTCAGTTACTGTAATGCTGTTTATTAAAGTTTAAATTTCAAAGTTCAAAGCACATTTATTATCAAAGTATGTATTGTCATGACCTCAGCCCCCTCCTTTGTGAGAATCGCAAGAGAGAGAGAGAGAGAGCCTTACGGTTTGGAATGTGGGCTGGTCGCTCAACAAGACAAAAGCCTTGGACATAGCCATTGTCTTGGGAGACACCTTTGTGGAATAAGGAACTGGCCTACGCGCAAACCCTCAGGGCAATGTGAGATGGGTGATGGGGGAAAGATTGCCTCGCCCCCCACCCTGATGGACATCCACAACCCTGCCAGTCCAGATAAAAGGTGGGCTGCCGAGGCGGGGCCTCAGACGCACCAAGGAGACACACGAAGAAGACACGAAAGTGCTTCCCGTCGGGACGGGAAGCCATTCTGAAGGAAGCCACATGCGTTAGATTCTGGATCGGGAGTCTGTGGCTGGACCCAAAAGGAAAAACCGCTTTAACTAACAGCAGGGATTTGCTTCGCAAGGACGACGGGCAAGTGTTCCTTTTCTCTCTCTCCAACACGTGAAACGCCAGCGGTTCCCGAAACGGGGAAGCCTGCAGACTTTGAGTGACTCTTATATTTCATTGGACTCAGTATCCCCTAGACAATGATAGAGCTCATTTTTGATTGATTATTACTACACCTGTGCTTTAGATTGAGTTTTGACGATGTATATGATCTGAATGTTTTGTATTAACCATACGTTTGTGCCCCTTTATAAGTAAAACATTTGAAAAT
Source organism: Hemitrygon akajei (assembly GCF_048418815.1). NCBI lineage: Eukaryota > Metazoa > Chordata > Chondrichthyes > Myliobatiformes > Dasyatidae > Hemitrygon > Hemitrygon akajei. The sequence continues at coordinate 161,102,514 of NC_133129.1, read as the reverse complement.
AGTATCATCAGGCTTCAGCGGACCTCTCTATCTTTGCTGGTAAGTCACCCGGTTACTGGGGAACGTAACAAGTGGGGCCTCGTCCCGGATTTTAAACCAAAGGGGAGGGTCAGTGAATCGGGCTGTAAGTCCAAACTTAAATCTGGTTACGCAGGTAGCCAGACAGGAAACCAGCAAAGATGGATGTGGAGGAATTTATGAGAAACCCGACTGTAGAGGCGCTAGGGGCGGCTACCAAATTAGACTTGGTAAATCTGGCAAAGGGGTTAAACCTCGCAGAGGTGAGGTCATCAATGAAAAAGCAGGAAGTGCGAAGGGTCATAAATCAGTATTACATTGGGAAGAAGGTGTTTGCAGCTGAGGATTTGGAAAATATCCCCGAAAAGAGATTAGCGAGTGGGACAGATCAGTTAGAGTTGGAGAAAGTAAGGTTGGAACATGATCTTAAAGTAAAGCAGCTAGAAGCAGCTGAAAAGGCTGAGGAACGGGCTGCAAAAGAAAAAGAAAAGGAGAGGGAGCAGGCGTTCAAACTAAGGCAGCTAGAAGCAGAAGAGAAAGAGAAACAAAGGAGCCATGAATTGGAGCTGGACAGGTGAAAGCAAGAGCGAAGAGCTCAAGGGCAAGAGAGAGAGGAGGGGTTTGATGTTAGTCGGGCATTGAGGTTGGTCCCCCCCTTCGAGGAGACGGATGTTGATAGTTATTTCTTGCTTTTTGAAAAGGTGGCAGTGAATCAGACGTGGCCCAGAGAGCAGTGGATGGCGTTGTTACAAAGTGTGTTACGAGGGAAAGCACAGCGGGCATATGCCGCGTTGGCCCCAGAAGGGGAAGGGAATTATGACCAAGTAAAGGAGGCCATTCTCCGAGGTTACGAGTTAGTACCTGAGGCGTATAGACAAAGGTTCCGAAATTTAAGGAAAGGGTGGAATCAAACGTATACCGAGCTAGCCCATGAGAAGGATGTGCTCTTGGACCGTTGGTGCACCGCGGAAAAGGTGGCCGAGAATTATGGGCGTCTCAGGGAGTTATTTTTGATTGAGGAATTTAAAGGTTGTGTTCCGGAAGAGATCCGGATGTATTTAAATGAGAGGACAAATCAGTCCATCTCAGAAATTGCTAGGTTCACAGATGAATATGCCCTAACCCACAAGACAAAGTTTTCCTCGCCAAAAAGTTACCCGAGAGACCGTCGGAATGGTAGGGAGAGCCCGCCGGCTGAGGCGGAGATCCCGCCGGGAGCTAGCAGAAAAAGTGAGGATAACAGGCAGAAAACCTGGAGATTTCCTGGTTTAACCTGTTTTAATTGTGGAAAGGTGGGTCATATTGCATCTAAATGCTTTGCTCCGAGAAAGGAGCCAGAGAGAGAGAGAGCAGCGATCCCTATCGGGCGTGCAGTGGTAATCAGAAAATCGGCAAGAGGGTCCCAGGGGAGCAGAGAGCGCGAGGTCGGAGATTTATCTGTCACCCGGAACCGTGTCTGTGAGGAAGGGGGACCCGCCTATCCCCGTACGGATTTGGAGAGACACGGGGGCGGAGCTATCATTAATTAGCCATAACGTATTACCATTCGGACCTCCGACGGGCGAGGTAGCCCTGAGAGGCATAGGAAACTAGACCGAGGTAGTGCCTTTGCATTGGGTCCTTCTAGATTGTGAGTTGGTGTCGGGACCAGTGGAACTGGGGGTCCTGCCGGAGTTGCCGGGGGAAGGCGTGGACGTCCTTCTGGGTAACGACCTAGCGGGTGGGAAGATTGGAGCAGCCGTGAAGCTGAAAACCCAGCCCGTGAGAGTTGAGGCCCCGCCCATAGAGTCCCCGAGCTATCCCGCATGCGCGGACATTCGCAGCCTGTCGAGAGCGGCAGCTGAGAAAGCGAGCAGTTTAAAATTGGCCCAGACGTCTTTACCGACCCTGTGCCACGAGGGTTTCGAGGGTGGTAAAACAAGGAATAGTAATGTAAAAGGGGGTAAAGGAGAGAGGGGAGAGAAGGTAGATCCTCCCTTAGCGAAGAAAAAGGACCTAGAGGTAGGAAATAAAGATGAGAAACAGATAAAGCTGTTAAAAGGTCCAGGGTTGGACCTGGATGAGTCTAAAGGTGTTCCCGATAATGAAATGAGGGCAGTCCTCGATGAAAAGGATGCCATTACCTTGAAGAAGTCTGCTGGATTGGCAGATGAGGTTGTTTCAGCCCAAGGGGTTGAGTTTACTTCGGAAGGGAGTTGCCCAGAGAGTAACTGGGAGGATCAGGAGAAGTTAGAATTTGAAAAGGGTATGGGTATTGAAAGCCTGGAAGAGGCCAATGCCCCGTTTGAGTGTGTCCAAGATGGGGATGCCCGTGGTCCTAAACCTAGTCACGGAGCTCAGAAAAAGTCTGAGGTATTTGACTCGGCTGGACGAGACGGCCGTCCTTTTGGATCAGATAGACTTGGTTCGGGGAAGAAAGTGTCTGTGCTGAAGGGGGTGTTCAGAGTTAAGGTGGAGTTTACGAATGGGGAGATAACTGTTGTTGTGGAGGAGAACAGTAAATCTGTAGTTCCCAAATCGAATGGAAAAAAGTTAAAGTCTAGATTGATGCCTGCGCATCGATTACAGGTTGATTTGGAATGTAAAGGGGCCTCACACGCTATTGTTATTCAAGAAAGCGCTGTGAGGAAGCCGAAATTTAAATGCGGCCGGAGAAAAAGGTTCGAACTAAAACACATCAGCCTGTATGGTCTTGACAAAAGGGTTAACTACCTGTGTAGCATTAAAGAATTGGGCGGAAATTCCCATGATGGACTAGGTTGGGGACACAGAGTTAAGAGAATAACCCTCGTGAAAAGGAAAGGCGGGAGAGTACCTCGCCAAATTACTCAAGCTTCCCACGGGGGGACTCCCCGGGAAAGAGGCGATGGTCAATAGAAGTTGTCATTTTTAAACAGCGACGCCAGTTGTACGGGTTTGCGCTCAAAGCCTGTAAATAATAAAGATAACCCCTTTGGAGACCTGCCGGTGAAATAACATGACGGAAACGATTAGTATTTGTATAAACTTTTGTAGATGCACCTAAGCTAAGATCACACCTCCTTAGTTGTGTTGCTGAAGAAAATAAATAAAAATAGGTGGTTATTGAGCTGAAGTTTGATGCTACCAGACTTTAGTACGGTACGTGATGTTAAGATATTAAAGAAAGGGGCACTGTAATTGTTACCTGTTTAGATACTGACTGGAATGTATAACGGTAGTACTCTGTGAAGAGAAAAGCTTGTGTAGTATGTTAGAGCCCAGAAAAAAATCCTGTACCAACTTGTTTTTAACCGCTGGTAAAAAACTTTTAAGAGGGGAGGTGTCATGACCTCAGCCTCCTCCTTTGTGAGAATCGCAAGAGAGAGAGAGAGAGAGAGCCTTACGGTTTGGAATGTGGGCTGGTCGCTCAACAAGACAAAAGCCTCGGACATAGCCATTGTCCTGGGAGACACCTTTGTGGAATAAGGAACTGGCCTACGTGCAAACCCTCAGGGCAATGTGAGATGGGTGATGGGGGAAAGATTGCCTCGCCCCCCCACCCTGATGGACATCTACAACCCTGCCAGTCCAGATAAAAGGTGGACTGCCGAGGCGGGGCCTCAGACGCACCAAGGAGACACACGAAGAAGACACGAAAGTGCTTCCCGTCGGGACGGGAAGCCATTCTGAAGGAAGCCACATGCGTTAGATTCCGGATCGGGAGTCTGTGGCTGGACCCAAAAGGAAAAACCGCTTTAACTAACAGCAGGGATTTGCTTCGCAAGGACGATGGGCAAGTGTTCCTTTTCTCTCTCTCCAACACGTGAAACGCCAGCGGTTCCCGAAATGGGGAAGCCTGCAGACTTTGAGTGACTCTTATATTTCATTGGACTCAGTATCCCCTAGACAACGATAGAGCTCATTTTTGATTGATTATTACTACACCTGTGCTTTAGATTGAGTTTTGACGATGTATATGATCTGAATGTTTTGTATTAACCATACGTTTGTGCCCCTTTATAAATAAAACGTTTGAAAATAGTAGCATCAGGCTTCAGCGGACCTCTCTATCTTTGCTGGTAAGTCACCCGGTTACTGGGGAACGTAACAGTATACTATATACAATCTTGAGATTTATCTCCTTACAGGAAGCCACAAAACAAAGAAGCCCACTGGAACTCATTAAAAAAAGGAAGGCCAGTAAACACCCAAGGTGAAGCAAAAAAAAACAAATTGTGCAAAGAACAAAAGCAAGCACACAACTGAAATTCATGAAAGTGAGTCCACAGCCATAAAGCCGGTCATCTCTCTAGCCAATCCAGTAGCCTTTTAGTTGCGGGCTCCATCCTCAATTCAGTGCAGAGATGAGTAAACCTCACAGAGCAGTGAGCCAACCAGTCCATCCCTCACCTCTGGCTCAACACCCTGATCTTTTCAATTTGGCCCAGCACTTAAATGGTTAAAACCTCCAGTTTTTCCTCATTCTCAGACCTGGGCCCTTACCGCTTCAATATGCTCTCGGGCCTGGGCCCCACCATCTTAATTACCCAACTTTTCTAATTTAGCCAAGCACTTAAATTCATCAGACCTGGGGTTGTTCCTTGCTGTTGGACATAGGCCCAGGCCTTGCCTATGGTTTGCTTCATCGAATCGCTTTCAAGTCCAATGGACAAATTTTAGCTCATTCCCTGCTCTTGGGCCTGGGCCCCTACATTGATTAAGTCTGAACACACCATCCTGTCACTGTCCTGCACCTTTGAGAATTCAATTCACACTGTAAAAGTGCCAGGTCGAACGGGCAGTTCAAAATCTCAACTCTGAAAGTTAAGTTACAGGCTGTTGATTGCAGTGATCTTTTACCAGAAAAAGAATGACTAATAAAGTAGTTAGTAATTTTGTTTTTGCTAGCAAATTTTTGCCGAGCTTCACCAACGCCATCTCAATCCTTTTAAATTAAGTATTTGAATTAAATTCCATTACTAATGAAATGCACTCACTAATTGGAAATAAGTGTACTTATTTTTCATTTCATTCTTTAATTTGGAAGAATTTTCTTCACTGCTCTTAGCAATTTCAAATAATCATCAACTTGTTCACTCTGCATTAGGTTTCTGAGTGCAGATTACTTAAACAAGTTCAAAGTGATAAGTGTGTCTGAAAATGTCAGCCGTACTTTTTTCCATCGATGCTGCCCAGCTTGCTGAGTTCCTCCAGCATGTTCTGTGTGCTGCTAGGGTGTCTGATTCAACATTTATCCACCACTGTAGCATTTAACTGGAAACTGTCATCAGCAGAATGATCCAGTTTATTACTTTATTTGAAAATAGGAAGCATATTGTGAGAGAAATTTTTCATAAGTAGCCATTTCACATCCCATGTCTATAACAAATGAAAAGAGGACACCTTTGTCTAACCATAGAAATATAGAACAAAACAGCACAGAAACAGGCCCTTCAGTCAAAATACTACATGCCGAGCTATCTTTCTACCTAGTCCCATCGATCTGCTCCTGGACTGTAACCCTCCATACCTCTCCCATGCATGTACTTATGCAAACTTCTCTCAAATGCTGTTAACAAACTCATGTGCTCCACTTCTGCTTGCAGCTCATTCCACACTTGCATTGCCCTCTGAGTGAAGATGTTCCCCCATCCCAGTTTTCCTTTAACTATATTCCTCTGGATGTTACTATCCATTACCAGAATCCAACAATTTAGGATTTGATTAATAACCTTTGCTTTTTGGCTAGAAATGGGGGATAATGTTATGGGATGTTCTGAAAGGGTACAACACAATTCCTCACAAGTAGGCAGATTGGTCCAGTTTATTACCTTGTCAGAAAATAGAGGGACGATTGTTTGTTCTTAGAGAAATGTTTCATAAGAAGCCATTTAACCTACTATGTCAATAATGAATAAAAAGAAGACACCTTTGGCTATTCATAGAAACAAGAAGACTACAGCCCCAAAAGGCCTTTCAGCCCATCTAGTCGATACCAAACTGCTATTCTACCTAGTCACATTGACCTGCACCTGGTCCATGGCCTTCCATATCCCTCCCATTGATGTACTTATGCAAATCTCTCATAAATGCTGTAATCAAACTTACATCTGCCACCTCAGGTGGAAGCTTGTTCCACACTTGTGGGGATTTAGGGAGCAGGTTGGGGTTTAAGGACATGGATAAGGGGAGTTAGAGTTTGAAGGCTGTAAACGAAGAGTCAAGAGGCTGGATCTGGATTCCAACTGGAACACTATGCGGTAGAAGGCCAGTGATCCCCATGGAGGTCCATGCGGGCGGATAACATGAAGGACATTGACATGCCCCCCCCCCCCAAAGTTGGGAATTTGGAGTTTGATAACTTGAGTTCAAATTCCCATGCTTGGTGGGTCCTGGGGTCAATAGTGAAGGTCAAATTTGGTGATTCAGAAGCCAAAGTTCGATACCTGTGAGTTAAAGGCCCTGTGTCTGTGAGTTGGAGGTCCAATGGTGTGCCCAGAAGCTGGTGGCCTGATGTCTGGGAGTCTGCAAGTTTGGGCTGGGGACAGTAGGTTGGAGGTCTGGAGGCAGCCTGTCCTGGAACTGAAGGCCTGACTGTGTGAATGGTGGGTGGGTGGGAGGGTTGAATGGGCTTCTTTGTTGTTTCTGTTTTGTTGCTGTTGTTCTGCTGAATATTGTGCGCATGCTACATGGTGCTGGGAAGTGCGATGACACTCTTAAGCTGCCCCCAACACATCCCTAGTTTGTGTTAGCTGTTAACAGAAGTGACGCATTTCACTGTCTGCTTCGATGTACATATGATAAATAAATCTGAATCTGAAAAATCCTGGTGTAGAAAATTACTCCTTGAAAGAAAAAAATCCTCCTCTTCTCCATCTTAATCAGTCAACCATTTATTTTGAAACCATGCCTCTTATTTCTAGATTACATGAGGGAAAATATTCACTTGTCATTTATCTTGCGAAGATTTTCCCTTCTTTCTCCTAAAGTGGTCTTGGAATGGGTTGCATAATTATTATTTTCCTTGCAGTTTAACTTTTGCTTGTTTGTATTTTTGTGTAATTACCTGCATTCAGGTAATGATTTAGTGTGCTTTCTCGTGGTTGCATTTGGGGGTATCACATGACTTGAATAGGAGCTCTCTGATTGGTTAACAGTTATCTATGGAAATAGAATGGAATTAGAGAAGGAGACCACATTGGATTGGTGATTTTGTCTTCTTTGTTTTTTTCCCTCTCACTTTCTCTCCTCCATCTTCATTTCCTCTTGTTTTGTTCTGGTGATGCTTAATAAACAAATATACCGATCACAATCCTAAAATGATATTCTGATTAAAATCCACAATCTTACAAATACTTTGATTGTAATCCAATAATATTTTGATGCAATCCAACAGTATTCCGATTGCAATCTACGCGATAAAATGACATACACAGTATGTATTACATGGGACTGAGTTAAGCAATGGCCGAAGTCATGAAACATACGACAGGAAAAGTGGGAGCTGAATCTCCAGTTACGTGTGAAGAGATAACTGAGGCTTTGAATTCTTACCTGAATAAAACATTTCAATTTAGTAATATTAATGAAGAAGTCTGAATGAAATACACCATCAGTGTTGAGTCTATTAAGAAAGTATGGGACAAGATCCAGGAGAATGCCTGAGGAAAAGGAAAAAAAAACTGAAATATGTGAATTAAGGATATTGAATGAATGCACGGTCAGTTTGATCAAATATATTAGAGTGAAAAAGTTTACTGAACAAGAGGAAAAGGAAAGGGAAAACTGTGATAAACTACAAAAGAAAAGTATGACAATGGGAATCGAAAGTCTAAAGAGCAAAGCCTTGCATTAACTGAATAAGTGAAAGCACAACATGGTAAGTGTAACCAAGGTGAAGCGCATTATATGGACCTTCACAGTAAACTGAAGCAGTATCAGAAAGCCCAGCAGGGACCTCAAATGGGCAGTCCTGTCAGGGACGTTTCTCTTGAGACTGTACATAACACAGTCTTCTGAGACAGTGTCACCATCTAAGCTCTGAGGTATCATGGCCTGTACCTGACATGGACTCTGCATTGACTCCAGTGAGGATGACAGTGATGAAACAATAGGATTGCCAATTATGTCATGGCTTGCTCCAATAAAGACAAAGGAAGTGACGTCATGAAGGATTGAAGATGGAAGCTATGAAAGGAGCTGATAGTTTTACATCAAACACCCGAACTGGAAAAGATTGATTAAATAGTCCAATCATATTTCATATCATAAAAAATTATATTTAAACACCTTGGGTGAGCTTCAACGTATTAAGAATATATTAAACCTGCATCTACATGATGGCATGCAAATTTTGGCTGCTGTGCAATCAGGCAGTTGACTTGTAGAGCTAATGACAACGTGGGAGATGACAAACCAAATATACAAGTGATTAGGATGTGGCTGGAAGAACAGGCCCCTATACAGACTGATTGGAGGAAAGTAGTTTGGCTACTGTGCAAAACATTTCTGAGGATGTTTCTTAATATGAGGAACGCTACAGGACAGTGTGGTTTAGTGACTCAGGGGTTCCGGGAAGAAATAAGAATAACATAGAGGTCTCTACATATGGTCTCTTGAAGTTAACCTTTATGGATATCTTGAAGCCAGATATTGCCAAAATGGTGAAGCTGACAAAAACAAATTGGAGTGGAGTTAGTGTTTCATATAGTGAGCTACTACAAGCTGCAAATAAGAGGAATGGGAAATCAAAATCTGATGAAGATTATTACAGATGGGCCAGTTACCTACTAAGAGCTATCGCTTGCTTGTCAACAATCGTAGCTACTGCAGGTGAGTAAATCATCAATGCTCATTAACCAACAGAATAAGCGAGACTGGAATTCACTGCATGTACCACAACAATCTCTGTCTGAGCCACACCTCCAAGGCAAAACCCCTAAAACAAAATGTCACTTTTATAGTAAAAGAAGACAGTGTGCTAGAAGTTTTCAGCAAAAGAAACAACGTAGACAACAGAAACAAGCACAACAACAAGTTCAGTCCTCTGCCTCGCTAATGTTGGACGATCCTGATCTAATAACATGGTTTCAGCAAGCAATTTTGCATGCAATGAAGGTATTGTTGAATTAAAAATTGACTAAGCCCTTCCCGTCTGCCTTTGCTTGCCAGATAGACCTAGGACTGACAGCTTATATGTTAACTTACAACTTGGGAATGAGTGTGCTGAATTCTTGCTAGAACATGATTACTAACTTGCAAAGATAATATGTCATGAAGATGCATATTATTACAAAGGTATTACTCTATTGAACCTAGATCTGTTTCTGTACTCCGATGGCTCCTCAATAATTGAGGAAGGAATTGAAATGGCTGGGTGAACTGTTGTGTCTGAAACCAAAGTGCTGGCATCAGGAAAGATGATGGTACCTCTGTGGGACAATCAGCTAATATCTACATTGATTCGTGAAATGCTTTTGGAGTTGTTCATGGCTTTGGAAACTTATGGAGTCAAAGGGAATGTATGAAGAATGTGGGAACCCTAATCAAGAATTGCCAACTACAATGGGACCTCATGAATGTTATACAATTGCAGTCCGGAGTGGCTCTATTAAAATGTAAAAGCCAATCCAAATGACTACAATGGAACACCATGGAAATGCATTCATGGATGAAATTGCAAAAAAAGGCAGCACGGGAAAAGGTAAAATGAATAAAAGAAGTTTTAAAAAAAGCCCAAAAACCGAACAAAGTTCTGGGAAAATATGGAGTGGACCTGACAACTGAATAATGGGCGAAGTTGAACTCTATCACAGACAAACATACAAGATAATCGAGGGATTCAAGCTCAGTGCACGAACCAAGAAAAGTGGTTCTGGATGGAAAATGGTTTGAGGTTAAACAGTGATGGATCGTGGAGGCATGGAACTAGTTTTAGACTAGTGGCTCCAACTACACTGGTTCCTTATCTGGCACAGCAGATACACTCCCTAGGACACATTGGAGTGGAAAAGATAATCAACAGATTCTCTCAGAGGCGGTGGAATCCAAAGTTCAGGGCACAATGTCATAATCTAGAAAATAAATTCTGGAGCACTGGGAAAGCTACCATAACTAAGTGCTTCTGCCCCCTCTGGCCCACTTTTACACTTACACTTACAAATGTCATCCATTTGTAAAAGCACACTCAGATGAAATGTTAATAGTGGAGATGTTTTCAAGATTGGAGGAAAATATTCCAGTAAGGAATGCCATGCCACACATACAGAAAAAAACTCTGATCAAGGACTATATTCCTAGATGGGGATTGCATGTGACTCTGGGAAGGGAACACATTTCACTGGGAGCGTTTGTCAGGAATTATTGCAACTGATGAATATTGAACAGTCTTTTCATGGTCCACATCACCCAGAGTCATCAAGACAAGTTGAGTGAATGAACTGCACCATCAAGCAATGGCTGACTAAGTATCATGAAGAAGGCATACCTTGGCTTTTCCTATGGTATAATGTAGCATCAGAGCAACCCCAAACAAGAAAACTAAATTAATGTCATGGCCCGGTCAGTGAAGTCTGTGTTCCGGTTCACAGTCCGGTCCATAGACTCCAGACTCCATATCTTCTGGCTGTCCATTGTTTCAGTTGGGCTTAATCACAGGCACCTGATTCTCCTATTGGGGCTGGAATATAAGTGGCCCTAGGTTCCCATGTGGGTGCTGGTTTGTCTTGTCAGTATCCTGTCCTTGCCTCTGTTGGGTAATCAGGCTGTCTTTGCTGTTACCCTGTGGTTGGATCTGACCCTCCCTGTCCTTGCCTCTGTTGGGTAAGACAGGCTGTCTTTGCTGTTACCCTGTGGTTGGATCTGACCCTCCCTGTCCTTGCCTCTGTTGGGTAATCAGGCTGTCTTTGCTGTTACCCTGTGGTTGGATCTGACCCTCCCTGTCCTTGCCTCTGTTGGGTAAGACAGGCTGTCTTTGCCGTTACCCTGAGGCTGGACTGTTCCCTCCCCTTCCCCTTCTTTCTGCAACCCACACCTGAAGCCTTGCCTGCAACCTTGCCTGTGTCCTTGCCTGTATTGCTGTCAAGTTTTGCCACTGGTGTGAGACTGGAGCCTTGCCACTCCAACAGAAGGAACTATTTATCGTTGAGCTTAAAACTTTCTCTTTGTATCCCTGTGTTCAGTGTCTGTGTATGAGTCCTGGCCCTATGTCCTGTTCCCAAGGAGGGGTCCTGGCTCTGTGCTCAGTGTTCCTGTGCTCCAGTCCAAGGCTCGGAGAAGGTTTCCATTCTGTGTCCAAGGCTTGGAGAAGGTTTCCATTCCGTGTCCAAGGCTCGGAGAAGGTTTCCATTCCGTGTCCAAGGCTCAGAGAAGGTTTCCATTCCGTGTCCAAGGCTCGGAGAAGGTTTCCATTCTGTGTCCAAGGCTCGGAGGAGGTTTCCATTCCGTGTCCAAGGCTCGGAGGAGGTTTCCATTCTGTGTCCAATGCTCGGAGGTGGTTTCCATTCTGTGTCCAAGGCTCGGAGGAGGTTTCCATTCTGTGTCCAATGCTTGGAGGAGGTTTCCATTCCATGCCCAAGGTTCGGAGGAGGTTTCCATTCCGTGCCCAAGGCTCAGAGGAGGTTTCCAGTCCGTGTCCATGTCGTAGCCCAGGCCCTGAGTCCTGGTCTCGTCCAGGGCCAGTGTCCGTGTCCAGCTATGCCTCTCCCCACCTCTGCTTTGCTCTCCCTCGACCAAGACCAAGTCTGAGCTTCATATCCTCATCCAGCCCTGGAGTCCTGTGTCCTGCCCCCTTGTCCAGTCCTGTTGCCTTGCCATGTCTTGTCCTCGCCTGGATCTGGAGTTTGAGCCCGAGTCAAGACCCAGGTTCCGGGTCCTAGTACAGTCTCTGGATCGGTGTCGGTTTCCAGGTTCCTAGTTCCCAGTTCCTAGTTCCTCTTCCAGGTCCCGCTTTTCCAGTCTAGTCCTAGCCCATGCCCTGTCTCCTAGTCTTGTCGAGGGCCTGTGTCTTGTCCTGCGTCGTTTCTCCCCTGCTTCCCTTGCTTTCTTGATACATCTAGTCTTCTCCCTAGTACTTCAGTGTCTGTGTCTTGCATTTGGGTCCATTCCCAATGCCCACCTTATGACAACTAAGACCATTCAAAGTAGTACCAGGGTGACCCATATCACTGCTGGGAGTTCTCGATCTCAGAGAGGCATATTATGGCAGACAGTTTAGTTAACTTGTGTGAGATTAACCAGAGCTGTACAGTCTTCTTCTTGACAGGTTTCTGCTGCTTGGAGTGATCCAATGGAAGGAGGACACTCCCTGATTCCTGGAGAGTGGGTCCTGATGAAAGGAAAACACATAAGGAACCATTGAGAGCTCGATGAGAAGTTCCTTATCCAGTGCTGTGAATTACAAACTCACTGGTGAAGGTGGAAGTAAGCAGATACACACTAGCCACTGTAAACAGCTAAAGTGGTAGCCAAGGAGAAAAACAAGGTTAATGTGTTGGTAACCTCCGAGTCAGTGCCTACACTGCTGGTTTACAGTGAGCAAATCACTAACCAGCCAGAAGTCTTCAGAGTCGATAACTACTGGACATTCTGATCCTTATTCCAATATTATTTATTGTTATATTTCTTCCAATTTCCCTGCTCACAATGTGTCAAATGAAATGATTCATAATGTGTATTTGTGGATATCACATTAATTTGTTGATGCTGTAAGTGTATCCAGCTGTATGTTAATATGTACCACGCACTTCAAAGGAAGTATAAGAGATTAAAAATGTTGATGCAACTTTAGAAAGTGTAAGCAATGGCACTGCTGATGCCTTGGGAGAAGTAACAACAGGAGTAGTTGCTATGCATAAGATGGTTCTTCAAGATCACTCAAATCAGTCTTCTGATGATGCTATAGTATCAACCCTCCACTTCGTCCTGCCCAACCTAGAAAATCCTGCCCACCTCATGTGCCAGGATGTTGCTCATGGACTTCAGCTTGATGATGAACAAGATCATGTTTCAGAGGCTGGTGGGTAAACTGTCCTTGTCGGAACTTAACAGCCCTTTATGTAACTGGATCTTGCACTTCTTGACGAGAAGACCCCTATCAGTCGGAGTTGGCAGCAACCTCTCAATCTCCATCATGCTGAGCACTGGTGCTGCCCAGGGCTGAGTGCTCAGCCTGCGCTGTTCACACTGCAGACTCACGACTGCACTGCCAAATCAGTTCAAGCTGCATCATCTAGTTCACTGATGATACAACAGTAGTTAGTCTCATCAGCATCAATGATGAGTCGGCACAGAGAGAAGGTTGAGAGGTTTGTCAAATGGTGTGAAAACAACAACCTGAGCCTCAAGAGGCACAAGACAAAAGAGGTGACTGTGGACTTCAGGAAGGTGCAGGCCAACCACTCTCCATTGCACCTCATTGACTCTGCCATGGTGAGTGTGTAGAGCACCAAGTTCTTCGGTGTGCACAAAATGGAAGATCTAACCTGGATCCACAACACCTCCTCATTAGCCAAGAGGGCACAACAGTGTCTACACTTTCTGAGGAGATTGAGTTGTGCAAGGATCTCCACTCCTATTCTAACAAATTTCTACAGTAGCACCATCCTGTCTGGCTGCATTATTGTCTGGTGTGGAAACTGCAAGACATCAGTCTACATGACCCTACAGAGGATAGTTGAAAACTGTAAGCAGGTCACTGGGGTCTTCCTTCCACTTTATTTGTGATGTTTACAAGGAGTATCATAGAATATTATAAACTTACACTCATTGGAGTTAAGAAGAATGAAAAATGACCACGTTGATACATGTAAGGTTGTGATAGAGATTAACAATGTAGATGCTGAGGTTGTTTCTTCAGGCTGGAGAGTGAAGAGTTAGGGGAAATAGTCTCAGGATAAGAGGTTGATTGTTTAGACAGAGATTTAGAGATATTTCTTCATTACCTGGGCTAATTTTTAGAATACAAATGTTCTAACCTAGACCCCAGAGATGATTAGTGGCTGAGCATACTAAGGAGTGAGTTAATAGATATTCAAATTCTTAATGACTGAGAAATATGGGCACCAGAAGACAAAGTAAGATAAGATAGATATTCAAAATGCTGCCTGGCCTGCTGCGTTCCACCAGCATTTTCTGTGTGTTGCTTGAATTTCCAGCATCTGCTGATTTCCTCGTGTTTAAGATAGATATTGTTATGTTAATTGGCAAAACAGGTTTAAAAACCACATAGCTTGTTCCTGCTTTTACTGATGTTCTTATAGTTCATATTGGTCAAAATATTTCCTTTAATGCATTCCTCAAGCAATATTATTATATCTAACTACTGTAATTTGAAAGTGTGCATTGAGATAGGTATTCATTATCAGCTGGACCAATAATGACAATGAAATTCAAACCAACACGTACAAAATCCTGGAGGAACTCAGCAGGCCTGGCAACATCTATGGGAAAGAGGAATCAGTTGACGCTTCAGGCCAAGACCCTTCACCAGGAGTGGAATGAAAGAGGAGAAGTCAGAGTAAGAAGGTGGGGGGAGGGGAGGAAGAAATACAAGGTAGTAGGTGATAGGTGAAACTGGGGTGAAAAAAAGAACTGGGAAGTTGGTTGGTGAAAGAGATAAAGGACTGGAGAAGGGGGAATCTGATAGGAGAGGGTAGAAGACCATGGAAAAAAGGGAAGGAGGAGGAGAACCAATGGGAGGGGATGGGCATGTAAGGAGATAAGGTGAAAGAGGAAAATAGAAATGGGAAAGGTGAAGGGGGTGGCAATTAACAGAAGTTCGGGAAATCAATGTTTGTGCCATGAGGTTGGAGGCTACCCAGATGGAATATAAGATGTTGCCCCTGTGACCTGAGTGTGGCCTTATCGCTCCAATTAATGGTTGCTGAGAGCACAGACTCACATGTCGGAATGGGAATGGGAAGTCCAATTGAAATGGGTGGCACCAGGAGATTCCACTTTCTCTGGCGGACTCGACAAAGCGGTCTCCCAATTTATGCTGGGTCTCACCAATATACAGAAGGCCACATCAGGAGCAGTGGATACAGTAGATGACCCCAACAGACTCCCAGGTGAAATGTCACCTCACCTGGAAGGACTCTTTGGGGCCCTGAATGGTATTGAGGGAGAAGGTGTAGGAGCAGGTATGGCACTTGTTCCGCTTGCAAGACTAAGTACCAGGAGGAAGATCAGTGTGGAGGGAGGAGTGGACAAGGGGGTTGCGTTGGAATGATCCCTGCGGAAAGTGGAGGGAGGAGGTAAAGACACGCTTGTTGGTGGGATAATGAAATTCACTTAGGTTTCTGCGACACAGGCTTTCATCTGTAGGTGTCACTGCTGCTGCATAGAATAATAAAATGCCCAACCTGTCAAAATTACAATAACTGTAATAGCGGATATATAAAATGGAGGTAACATTGGAAATGGGTACAACATGATCACTGTTCTGAGGGAGACTGGGTTTCTGATATTTTGCAGTCTTAGAGAAATAGCTTTAATGGGATTGTTTCTCCAATATGACTGTGGGATAGTTGTTTATTTTGCATAATTAAAAACATTATAATTCTTTCTGTGCTTCTAGCAACCATGAATAAAATACATGACACATAGGTTGCTGTTAATGTGACAAAATGAATCATATATTATTGATATTAATTATTAAATGAATGTAAACTTTTTAACAAATTGCTGTTATTATGTTAATTGCTCATGAGCCAATCACTAATAAATCTGTATTTTAAATCAATTATATGTATTTACATTTACATTACTGAATAAAATGATAATAAATTGATAAATATATTGGAATTGATTGTATATTGAATACAGGCACATATTTCAAGAAAATTAATTTTTGAGTGTTGCTGCTTGTTCAGAAGGCACAAAGGCATGGTGGCACTGCAGATGGACTCCTGTATAAACGTGCATCAATTTCCTGAGAGACCTCATTACTGTCATTCCAATTGCACGTTGGTATTGAACAGAGTGCTGACTCCTTAGCTTGCCTTTAGTCATTTCATTCATTTCAACAGGAATAGGAGAAGAATGAACAAGATGGCGGCAGTGAACAGTGGTGACATGTTACAGACAGCTCATAAAACTACCAGATACTCTTCATCTTCGAGACCTACTTCTTCAGTCAGCAGCCTGTAATGTCCCTTTTGAGCAGACTAAACCTTCTTGTGCTCTTGCAATCTCCTGGGGGATTTAATTTAACCCTAACCTAATCACAGGACATTTACGATGGCCAATTAACCTTTGAACCGGCACATCTATGGAAATGTGGGTGGAAACCAGAGCACCTGGAGAAAACCTATGCGCTCATGGAAAGAATGTACAAACTTCTTACAGAGGACTTTAGTGCCCTGAACTGTAATAGTGTCGCACTAACTGCTACACAACTGTGGCATCCTATAAATAATAGTTTTTGAATGCCATATACTCATGTATGTTCATATTCTTCACCAGTTTGTAAACCTGGTGAATATAGTGTGGACAACTCCAATGCTAATATATCTGTTCTTAAAAAAGGGAATTATGTAACTTAACCAGCTGTCAAAGCACTTCAACAGGTGGGTTAACAGCCTATGGCCAAGAGCACAAGCACTGGACAGGGCCTTCCAAGTCAACTTTGCTCCTGAATGTGAGTTCATGCAGCTCGGGAAATACAGGGCCATAATTTACAATTACAATACATATTTACGCATCACACATTAATGGGGAGGGAGTATTGGGGTGGCAATCTCGTACACTTCACCCAAACTCCAATAGTTTCAATTGATATTCTGTTTCATCATGCATTCTGAAGAGATCGTTTATATTGTGTGTCACTTTTTATTTCTCAATCTTAATAAAGTGAAAAGTGAGGTAACATTTAAAAAGCTTTCTTGAGGTAAAGCTTAATCTAGGCGTTTTTGCTATTGTTAAGCCACACACATATATATATATATATATATATATATATATAAAAGATACTGACCATAGCAAAACATTATAAACTGCTGTTGCACCAGAGCTACCCAAAATAGAAACAAACCCAGGCAATATTTTAACATCTTATAACCATCCAGTAGAATTCTTAAAACCCTCTAGGTTTGATGATAAGTTGATCTTAACATCTTTCATGTTAGCTGGTGAAGGTCAGGATAGTGCAATTGAGAGATTGAGAATAGAGTCACCAACCTGTTGTGCCCAGTGCTTTCAGAATGCTGAGTTAAGAAGCAGATAATAGCTTTAAATTGTCCATATGCACTCAAAACACCACAGACTGCTGAAATTACCAAAAAAAGGGCAATAAACCATGGCAGATTGTGACAGAACACCCAGATGATCCTGTCTTTCCATGTGTTAAATAAAGTGAAACCATGCACCAAAAAAAGGAGTTAAACCCTGGAGGCCTTTATTTTACATAAATAATTAATTTATACTGGATATTTTTACTCAAAAATGGCTAGACATGGAATAGTAACAGACAGTACTGGTGGTTCAGAGACAAATAATTGGAAATCTCTACAACATGTGTTTTAAAGTTAATCTTCATTCTCAGATGTAGAAATAGGCACAGACTCTTGTAATTTAACAGATATCTTTTAAGATAATGAGTTGAACATTTCATTTCATAAATGATGAAGTTTGAGTACTTAATGAAATGTTTTGTTTAAATCAAAGTCTGTTTGTTAATCTACATAAATTGACACATTCAGTAATGTGAGCTTGAGAAATGTCATGAGGTGCATGTCAAAAATTTGCAAGTATAATTTTTCTATCACTTAACTTTACTAATATGTGTTTTAATGCAAATTCTTAAAGATAGGAGCTGGATGACAATTTGGGAAATGATAGTGGTGGCAAAATAAGACTGACTCCCCACTGTTTGGATGTTTAATTCTTCAGTATTCACTTTCTGTGTGCAAAAAATTAGCCTTGAATACCCAGCAGTGGCAAATCATGGCGATTTTAATACTCCAGTTGCATCTTATTAGTTCTGCACAGCTTTAATGTCTTCCAGATTACAACTTGGACAGACAAGATATCTTTAGTCAGTTTTATTCCATTTCTGAAGATGACTGCTTTTACTTAGTCTCAATTCAGTTTCCTTTCATTCCTGCTCCTGCTCCTTAACATGCTCTGAATTCCTATTGTCTGTAAACATTCAGTAGTTTAGGTTGGTGATGAGAGAACAAAGAAAACAATTCATGTTAGAGACTCTTCATCAAATCCCTTTGTTACCCATTTCTTTCTTAGAACAGACCATCTACTTCCTATCTTCTCCCCCTATTGCTTGGAGATGTGTGATACCATCAGTTTCAGCTGCATAGGGCCCATAATTGCCTCAGGTCAACCTCACCAACTTCATCCAGGGAACATGAGCCAAAGTAAGCAGCACTCTCTGTTTAAAGGAAACAAATAACTCTGGTATTGGTTCTCTTCATTGGAAAAATAACTTCAACATGCATACACAAAATGCTGGAGAAACTCAGCAGGGCAGGCAGCATCAATGGAAAGGAATAGAGAGCTGAGGTTTCAAGCTGAGACCTTTCATCAGGACCTGAAGCATTGACTCTTTATTCCTTTCCATGCATGCTGTCTGACCTGCTGAGTTCCTTGAGCATTTTGTGTGTAGCTCTGGAATTCCAACATCTGCAGTAACTGGGTGTGCTTTCTTAGAATTTATGCTTTATTTTCAGAACTGGCAACTCCTACAGTGTACTGTGCAGACTCTGTTTGACCCATGGAGTGATAACTATTCTTCTCATCAAGTCTTCTTTGGTTACGGGAGAACTTTGTCACTCGATGAACGGAAGCTAGGAAATGGTTTTACTATATAGTGAAGAACATTATAAACAGAACCAACCTATTTTAACATTTAGTTTGATTGTGGCTAATTGGATTTCAATACCATTGGCCAAACTTTGCTGCATATTCCATAATAATTTAGTAGAAGTTGACCTCAATTTTCTTAACTGTAATTTTGGACCATGAGAATACAAATGATCTTGTGAAGGCCAATAGAAGAAAGGAATTTAGCTTATCTGACACCAAATATATTATTTTCAGAATGTCCCAAAGCTCCACATCTAATTCAGATCTGATACATAGAAACTACATGTAATTAATCTTGGGATTAAAAGCATTATAGAAAAATTCTTTCTATCACTGTTCTAATAAAGACATACTTTATTTTGGTTCATGCAATATTCAACTATCTTATACTGACAGAAACAAAATTGAAGAGAGTGTTTCTGAGTGTACATTCTCAGCAAGAATTCATAACAATAGGAAAACTGGAAATTTTAATATTTATTTTGCATTTTAGTTGAAATATTAACAAAAGAGGATAAAATCATTCCATAAACGACAGAGAAAACATTACAAGTAAGATAAAAAGAACTGCAGTCAATAGAAGAGAATGCTTTGGCCACTAGGTTGCCAGGGTTACCAGAATTCTCTAACTAGTTATTCATCTATTTCAGTTAAGATTATGCTTTTATTTTGCTTATAAAGAAGTTTTGAGGTGTGCACCTGCAATGTTCTGCATGCATTATCTTTTAAATACAACCAAGAATAAAATATTAACTATCAAAGACTGATATTAATTCAGCTGAATAAACTTAATTAATTTAGTAATGAATGAATTCTTCAAAATTACCTCTTTCTTGGCATAAAACCGTGCCACAATTGAGTGTAAAACCAGTGTGTATGACCAAAGACAATTTCTCAAGCCAAAAAATCCTTTGAGTTCATCTCCAAGGAACATATATCATAGCCACTATAATAACATGCTTCGCGTGTTGCATATTTTGTCTAGGAACTTAGTAAAATTATAATAGTGTAGGTTGGGTGATTTGAAATAAAATAGAAGTTATTCATGTAAAAATTATTTATGTTTAGTTATTTTTGCACTATTCTCTCTGTGTCCTTTTGCAAAAATTCACTTGTTTTTTAGGAACTATGGGTAGGTACCCTTATCCAGTGAATACTACTTACAACAAAGAACCAACCTTTAAGCCCAAAAGTCAATATTCCACCTAATCCTCCTTCCATGCTCCTTCAAATGTATTCAACACCTCCCTTTTCCTTTTTGCCTATATCACGCTGGCTTTAAATGGATCCATGCTAATGGACATGCTCTCCTTATAGTTTAAATTTCCACATTTTAATCACTTTCTGCGTAGAGAGTTGTTTTCGTAAATTTATATTGGATTTATTTGTGGTCCCTTGTTCCAAGCTGTCTAATGTATAAAAGCAACACACACACAAAGTGCTGGTGAAACGCAGCAGGCCAGGCAGCATCTATAGGAAGAATAACTGTCGACGTTTTGGGCTGAGACCCTTCGTCAGGACTAACTGAAAGAAAAGATAGTAAGAGGTTTGAAAGTAGGAGGGGGAGGGGGAAATGCGAAACGATAGGAGAAGACCGGTGGGGGTGGGGTAAAGCTGAGAGCTGGAAAGGTGATTGGCAAAAGGGATACAGAGCTAGAGAAGGGAAAGGATCATGGGACGGGAGGCTGAGGGAGAAAGAAAGGGGGAGGGGAGCACCAGAGGGAGATGGAGAACAGGCAGAGTGATGGGCAGAGAGAGAAAAAAAAGGGGAGGGGGAAAATAAATAAATCAGGGATGGGGTAAGAAGGGGAGGAGGGTCATTAACGGAAGTTAGAGAAGTCAATGTTCATACCATCAGGTTGGAGGCTACTCAGCCAGTATATAAGGTGTTGTTCCTCCAACCTGAGTGTGGCTTCATCTTGACAGTAGAGGAGGCCATGGATAGACATATCAGAATGGGAATGGGATGTGGAATTAATGTGTGTGGCCACTGGGAGATCCTGCTTTCTCTTGCGGACAGAGCGTATGTGTTCAACGAAACGGTCTCCCAGTCCATTTGACTGGGAGACCGTTTCGCTGAACCCAATGCAGACTGGGAGACCGATTCATTCCTTTCCCTTCTCCAGCTCTGTATCCCTTTTGCCAATCACCTTTCCAGCTCTTAGCTTCATCCCAACCCCCTCCGGTCTTCTCCTATCATTTCGCATTTCCCCCTCCCCCTCCTACTTTCAAACCTCTTACTATCTTTTCTTTCAGTTAGTCCTGACGAAGGGTCTCGGCCTGAAACGTCGACAGTGCTTCTTCCTATAGATGCTGCCTGGCCTGCAATGTTCCACCAGCATTTTGTGTGTGTTGCTGGAATTTCCAGCATCAGCAGATTTCCTCTTGTTTAATGTATAAAAGGCTTTCAGAATCCCTTCCGCTATACCTCAGCCTCCTTTGCAGGTGGTGTAAGAATCAGAAGATGTAAAATAAAGAGGATTGAAGAAAGACCCAAAATACACAAGAAAAAGAATGCTACGATTGGTTAGAATGAGAAATTACCAAGAGGCAGTGGTGGAGTGTACGTAGTTGTCTTTTATACTTGTTTTCTAAATCTAATCTTAATCTATCCATGTGGCATAAAAGTAGTCAAGGCTCACACAAGCTGTAACCTGTAAAGACTTGGTAATATTGAGTAAATTCTAAAAATGAACTAATATAAAACAAACTTTACTTATAAAATACAATGTTAAAGTAAACTACCAAAGATTATATATTAGAAAATAATATCAAATATCATGCATTAAAATGACATTGTATTCCAATGATTTTGCACATCATTAACTCTTAACTCTAACAGAAACTTTATCTCCATCTCACATGGTAATCAGTCAGAGATCTCATTCTCCTCTGTTTAAGTGATAGCACCAATCATAGTTTCCTTGCAAACTGCCCTTAAAATTTTATTCATATATACAGTTCTTTTAAACTCAACACAATTTTGTACATAACATGTCTCAACTTTATCTTAATTTTATCTTTTGCTGTAAGTCTTTGAAAGCATTATATATCTGAGTCAGTGAAAGTATCTATTGTTCACTCAGAATCGGAATCAGGTTTATTATCACTGACATATGTTGTTAAAGTTACTGTTTTGTGGCAATAGTATACAGAGGAAGATAAAAAAATACTGTAATCTACTATAATAAATGGATAAATAAATAGCACAAATAAGGAACAGCAAGGTAACTTCATGGCTGTTTAAATATCTGATGCCAGAGGAGACAAAGCTATTATTAAAATGTTGAATGTGGGTTTTCAGGCTCCTGTACCTCCTCCCTGATGGTAGTAATAAGAAGAGGGTGTGTTCCAGATGGTGAGGGTCTTTAATGATGGATGTCGCCATCTTGACGCACTGCCTTTTGAAGATGTCTTCGACGGAGGAGAGGGTTGTGTTTGTGATGCAGCTGGCTGAGTATACAACCCTCTGCAGACTCTTTGGATCCTGTGCATTAGAGCCTCCTTACCAGGCTGTGATGCAACCAGTCAGAATGCTCTCCACAGTACATCTGTAGAAATTTGCTAGGCTATCCTGCTTGATGGTTCGACCAATAACCCACTAAGCTATTTTGAGTGTAAGGTTCCGGCTATATCTGCATTTCTAAAATGCCGGCGATTATGTTTCACTCCAGCAACAGTCTGAGATTAATGTTTCCAAATGGTTTGGAGATGAATCCAGTTTTGATGGACCCAATATTGGTTTTCTCTGTGGATTTGCAAGTCTAGTGGACAACCCACAACAGTGCAGAGAAAGCTAAAAATTAAACCACTTTGTCCTTCAGCTCACAGTCGGTTTTAAAAGTCCATCTGTAAACATGAGCCCCTTTGGAAATAATGACAGATTATTTTCTTAACATAAGGCATAAATCCATGTACTTCTGCAGAGATGAATTTACTGAACATTCATCCTTATTTTGGAATTAAGCCAAACATTGAAATCTGTTACCAAATTATTGAGGGTTTTTTTATTGCAAGTGCCAATAATCCTCTACTGAATCAAAGCCAAATCCCAACCAACAAAATTCTGCTCTGAGGCAGCTCTGTGATTGGAATGCAAATTTACATGTCACAGCAATAAGAAAAAAAAACAAGAGCAAAGAGCTCACATTTTAATAAAATAAACCAGCTGAGGAAGTTGAAAGAATGGATGTAATATAAGAATCTAACTAGCAATGAAATTGCTTCAAAAGGAACTTCTTGTGACGAGAAACTGATGATTTTACGAGTTCCTTAGATACTTCTCACATGATGAAACATAATGAGATTTCATAAACAGCAAGATATTCTGTGCTGAGAACAGTTTTAGCTACTGCATAGAATAATTAGCAAGCAGCCTTCATAAATGAATGTTAAGAAATTCCTACTGCCACCTACCTGAGCTGTTGGCCAGCAATGCTAAAACAATTTTAAGCTGTGCCTCTGAGGGTTCCTCGAGCAGGATGTTTGTTCTAGCTTACTCATCATGGAAATAATAATGGGATTTTAACATTTCAGCTCCCATATCAGGAGTAGTAACTGTTCTTGAACCTGGTGGTGTGGCATCTAAGGCTTCTGTAACTCATTCCTGATGACAGCAGTGAGAAAAGAGCATGGCCCAGATGGTGGGGGCCCTTGATGATGGATACTGCTTTCCTGCAAAAGCACTCCTTGTAGATGTGCTCAGTGGTGGGGAGTGCTTTAACTATGATGGCTATATCCATCACTTTTTGTAGGCTTTTCTGTTCAAGGACATTGGTGTTTCCATAATAGGCCATGATGCAACCAGTCAATATACTCTCCACATTGCATCTATAGACATGTTGTCAAAGTTTTAGATGACATGATGAATCTTTGCAAACTTCCAAGAAAGAAGAGGCACTGTTGTGTCTTCTTTATAATAGTACATGCACGCTGGACTCAGGATAGATCCCCTGAAAAGATTACACCGAGGAATTTAAAGTTTCTGACCCTCTCCACCTCTGATCACCCAACCAGGACTTGTTCATAGACCTCCAATTTTCTCCTCCTGTCGAAAAATAATCAGCTCTTTGGTTTTGCTAACACTGAGTGACAGATTTTTGTTGTGGCACCACTCAGCCAGGTTTTTAATCTGCTTCCTGTTTGCTGATTTGTCACCACCTTTGTTTTGGCCAACAACAGTGATCATATTTAAGTCAGCAAATGTAAATATGACATTGGAGCTGTTCCTGGTCTCTCTGCCACAAGTTGAGTAGAGCAGATGGCTACTCAAACAGCCTTGTGCTGATAGTGATCGTGGAGGAGATGTTGTTGTCAATCTCAACTGACTGGGGTCTGCTAGCGAAGAAATCAAGGATCCCGTTGCACAATGAGGCATTGAGGCCTAGATCTTGGAGCTTATTGTTTAATTTTGTGGGGGACGATAGTGCTGAATGCAGAGCTATAGTCAATGAAGAACGTCCTGATGTTTGCACTTGAACTGTCCAGATGTTCCAGGGTTTAGGAAGAGCCAACAAAATGGCATTTGCTGTTGACCAGCTGTGCCGGTAGGCAAATTAGTGCAGGTCTGAGTCACTTTTCAGGCAGGAATTGATATGTTTCATCACTGACCTCTCAAAGCGCTTCATCAACATAGTCACTGAGGCGGGTTATGATGTCCTTGAGCACCAGTATAACTGAAGCCTGCTTGAAGCAGACTGAGCAGTGTTACTCAGACTGCCAAAGCAAGAGGTTAAAGACATCAGTGAACACTCCAGCCAGTCAATTCGCACAGGTCTTCAGTACTAAGCCAGGTGCACTGTCTGGGCCAAATGCTTCCTGTAGGTCCACTTTCCTGAAGGATGCTCTCACGTTGGCCTCAGAGACTGAAATCACAGTGTTGTCATGGGCTTTGGGAATTTGTGAAGGTGCCTCCATGTTCTGTCAGCCAAAGTGAGCATAAAGATCTGATTCTGAATGCTATTTGCTTACTTTTATTGTTTGCACAATTTTTTTTCTCTCTGCGCGTTGGGTGTCTGATGGTCTTTTTGTTAACTTTTTTTTTTGGGTTTCTTTGTTTTGTGGCTACCTGTAAAGAGACAAATCATTGGATAATAAATGTACTTTGAACTTTAGAAGGCAGGTGATCACATACAAGCCCTGCCACAACCGTCAAGCATCCTCCTTTGGTTTGGACCAGAATTGCCACTTAGTATGCGAGTTGGCTTTATGGAGGTCGTACCTCAACATCTTATATCTTACTTGGTCTCTAGATCCAAACACCACTGATCTAGCTCTGAGAGGTTTGAGGATCACTTGGTTCATCCAGGGCTTCAGATTGGGAAAGGCTCTGAATGACCTTGTGGGGCACACTCATCCATGGTACCTCCTGTACCTAACAGAGTGGCCACAGAGTATATGTCCATGGTCTTCTGCTGCTGTAGCCCATCCACTTCAATGTTCGACATGTTGTGTATTCAGAGATGCTCTTCTGCACACCACTGTTGTACCACGTGGTTATTTCTGTCAGTAATCACAGTCGCCCTCCTGTCAGCTTGAACCAGTCTGGCCATTTTCCTTTGACCTCCCTCATTACAAGTCTATTTTGCCCACAGAACTGCCACTCGCTGGATGTTTTCTGTGTTTTTTTTTTGCACCATTCTCTATGAACTCTAGAAAATGTTGTGCGTGTGAAAATTCCAGGAGATCAACAGCTTCTGAGATACTCAAACCATCCCATCGGGCACACATTTCACAGTCAAAGTCACTTTGGTCATATTTCTTCCCCATTCTGATCAACTACAACTGAACTTCTGGATAACGTCTGCATGCTTTTATACATTGAGTTGCTGCTACATGATTGGCTGTTTAGATATTTGCATTAATGAGCATGTGTGCAGGTGGCCACTGAGTGTAGAACAGAAGGAATTGCAGCTACATGTTTATAACATCCATTTGAATCTGGCATTAAGGCAGATACAGTCAATGCATCTTTAAATTATTGCTCTCTGCTTCCTACTAATCTGCATTTGGCAACGTCAGGAATACTGTCAGTTAAACGGCACACTATTGTTTGGTAGGAGCCTGATACTTTGTGAACTGTTTGCAATGTATTATCATTCATTACAGCCTGACAAGCAGCAAGAAAGTGTCCTAGAGTATGGTGATTTTGCTGGATTCCCACAGGGTTAGTACATCATACATTGCTTCATGCAGCCTTCCTTTTCAAGAGGAGGAATTCATTCGTTCAACGTTCAGCTTGTTTGTCACAATAGCGCCTCATGCACAACTGTGTCCACATTCTTAAAGTTAGACACAATGCTCTCACGCTGAGCTAGTCCACAGCTCCCCTACTAATTCACCAAGGCAATTAATTAGAAAAATGGCCTTTGTGAGATAAAGACTCTTTCATCACCAATTGGCTCACCGCTCCTGAAATCTGGGTGTAGGCAGGGAGTGTTAATGCCGAGCTGATAGAAGCAGTACCATCTTCTCATTGCTACCATCAGGGAGGACGTACAGGAGCATGAAGACACATATTCAATGTTTCTAGAACAGCTTCCTCCCCTTCACTGTCAGATTTCTGAATGGAAAATGAACCAAACCATGATCACTACTGTGCTTTATATTTTGTTCTTTTTTTTAAACTGCTTATTTAATTTATTTTATATTAGATTAATTATATTTATATTTTATTTAATTTTATGGTATATATATGGTGGCTTCTGATTAATTGGACCATTAGCTAATAGGGGCAGCCGTGATTTTAGACAACTCTTAAAGAAAAAAAACGAATCAAGAAAATAAATGGGATTTCCTTCCTTTATTTTGGACACTATGTTGCTTATTTGGGACTGGATAGTGTTGCCAAACAGTTTCTAATTAGTGTTCCCTGCACTTGTGTGATCGTTAGGTGCTACACTGTGTTTAGAGCGAAGAGTTTTTAAATACTGCCACATGTTTGTGTTCAAAAGCAATGGTTTTTGTTACTGTTAGTTGAAAAGAAATAAGCAGTAAGACAAGTTCTTCAACTGGATTTAAATAAGTCTAGGAATCTGGGCTTACTCAATATTATGAGTCATAATATTTGTCCAGTTATGCCACACAATAATTTACATAATTTTTACTTGTATTTGCTCAATCATTAATAGAGTAGTTCAAACTCATGTAAAAGTACCTTTTATAATCTGCCCTATAATTCATCCTATGAATACCTTTTGATATTTTCATAATTTTGGTGCATTTTTGAAAATGTTATACCTAATATACATACCACAAGTTTTCCTGCTTCTGAATTTTCAGATATAATGATTCTAAATGTGTGATTTAGAATCAAAGGTAAGGTGGGGGGGGGCAGGAATGTTAGATTGGACTGTAAAAATTTTTGCTTGTTTGTATTTTTATATAATTATCTATACTGTATATGTGTAATTATTCATTGTGTCTTTTAGTGGTTGCAGTTGCGGGTATCACATTATTTGAATAAGGGCTACCTGATTGATTAACTGTTATCTATGGAAATTCAATGGCATTAGCAAACTGCCATGAGAGGACCAGACCACGTTGGATCAGTCTTTTTGTCTTCTTTATTCTTTTCCCTGCCACTTCTTTCTTTGCACATTACATACACTTTGAAATATGTTTTATTATCTTATTTGTGACAATATTTCATGTTAAGAGCTGAGTATGATATATATTTTATGGGTCTACTGTGGTTTGGAGGAACATTGGTTCATTTGGTTGTGTCTGTGTACAATCAGATGACAATAAATTCATCTTTAACTTCAAGAAGAGTTTCTGCAGCTGTTGGAAATCCAGAGCCACACACACAAAGTGCTGGAAAAATAAACGGTCAACATTTCAGGCTGAGACCCTTCAGCAGATCTCTTCATCCAGGGATGAGATTTTTATCAATGTTTAAAAGAGTCTAAGACTCCTGTGAAACATAATGCTTAGACAAGGTATAATATCTTTAGCATAGAAGAGTGATTTAATTAAAGGCATTTAAGATGACTATACGATTTGATGGTAACAAAATAATCCTATTGTCTTGATAATGGAGTTTACAAATAATCGGTATGATCTCAGATTCATTGTTTCAAAGCAATCAATGAAAATAATATCAGGATACAAAAAGATAGGTCCTAACTGGTAGAAATTAAAACAAAAAGAGAGCTCATATGCTGGGAAATATGAGAAAAAGAAACTGAATCAGAGTCAGCTTTATTATCATTTAAGGTTAGTAGCCACTTTTAGGTGCCTATGGATGTTTGTGGTTTTCTGCTGTTGTAGCCCATCCTTTTCAAGTTTCAATGTATTTTGCATTCAGAGATGCTCTTCTACATACCACTGTTGTAACGCATAGCTATTTGAGTTACTGTTGCCTTCCTGTCAGTTTGAACCACACTGGCCATACTCCTGTGACCTTATTCATTAACCAGGTGTTTTCGCCCACAGAATTGCTGTTGACTGGATGCTTTTTTGTTTCTTGCATCATCCTCTATAAACACTGGAAACTGTCATGCATAAGAGTGTGCCAGGAGATCTGCAAAGATGCTCAAATCACCACCAACAATCATTCCATGGTAAAAGTCACTTACATCACATTTCTTCCCCATTCTGATGTTTGGTAAGAACAACAACTGAAGCACTTGACCATGTCCGCATGCTTTTATGCATTGAGTTGCTGCCACGTGATTGGCTGATTAGATATTTGCATTAACGAGCAGTTGTACAGGTGTATCTAATAAAGTGGCCACTGAGCGTGTGTCATGAAATGTGTTGTTTTGTGGCAACAGTATACTACAAAAAATACACAAATAGGGAACAAATGAGATAGTGTTAATGGGCTCAAGGACGGTTCAGAATCTGACGGTGGAGAAGGAGAAGCTATTCCTAAACTACGGAATGTGCCTCTTCAGGCTCCTGTACCTCTGCCCTGATGGCAGCAATGAGAAGAGGACATGTCCGAGGTGGTGAGGGTCCTTATTGATGAATGGCACCCTCTTATTGCCTTTTAAAAATATCCTTGATAATGTGGAGGCTCATGCCCACGCTGGAGTGGCTGAGTTTACAACCCTTTGCAGCTTTTATGATTCTGTATGTTGGTGTCTCTCTACCATGCAGAGATGTAACCAATAAGAATGCTTTCCAGTAGAAATCCATTAGAGTCTTTGGTAATACACCAAATCTCCTCAAAAACTCAGCAGGTCAGACAGCATCTGCACAAATAGAACCTGTTCTTGTATCAGGTCAAAGACTCTTTATCACCTGATCAGGGAAAAGCTTACCTGCTTCACCAAACTTAACCAACTTCAGTGTGCATTAGCGTATTGTTTATAAAATAGATCCCTTCACTTTAAATGCTTCCGTTATATTATTCTATTCCTCTTTAACAATGTTCTTCAGGGTTACATAATTCCAAATGTCCTTTGAGAAAGGGTAAGAAAATATCACAGATGAAAACTTAGATATTCATGAGCTTGCTAAGTTTGGTGACCACAATTTTCATCATTTGTATCAACAACTGAAGTTTCTCTGATTCAGGTCCTCCCCAGGTTTCACATGGGTTCTGTTCCCATGGACTATTTGTAACATGAACTGTTTTAAAGTTGGAAATGAAGCCACAAACCAAGACCGCACAGCAGAAGATGCCTGAGGCCCCACAACAGCTGGAAGTCTCCCAAACACTTGCTCATATGCATGGTTATATATCATTTGGGCATTTGTAAATTGTGAGGACCTGCATTCCATATCCAGCCACAACTTAAAAGAATATTATGAAAAACACAAGGCTTTAGTTTGGCTTCTTATCAATTCAGTGACAGTCAGTTGAAAACCCTTAATAAATGGATACTATATAAAGCAGATACTCATCTGGTTTAAGTTCATTAGTGACCCCTACACAAGGGGATAAATTTCTGTATTTAGAAGTGATGTTTATTTTCCATCAGGACAAATTTGTTCAAAATTTTCTTTCAAGTTGTAAATATGCAACAAAAACAGCGATGATAATTCTTGTCACTGCACCTGAAATTAGCACAGATCTCACTCCAATAATGCCCAATTTAAGACTATGCTTAAATGACTGAGAATATTATTAACCCATGCTCGAACATCAATTTAAACATAAATCAATATTGATGACAAGAGTGGTGAATTTTCACCAGATATCTCTTAAGTATGTATGAAATAGAAATTCAAACTCATTTAACTATTGCTCATACACATTAGATACATGCCTGATTTGGAACGATAATGAAGGAAGATTTTTAGTTTTTATTGTTGCTAATATTCATACAGAACAAGCTGCAGTGAGGAAAAATGAAATGCTTATTGTCATAATATCCAGCAACATGAATAGCTCATACCATGCTTATAAATGTGGCATAATTTGAAGGGAGACTATAAATGCAATGACAGAAAACCCACTGATAATTGAACATATCCTCTCCCGTGTTTCCCTTTGCGTTAATAACTACAGTCACTATGCTGGGTGCAATGGTTCCAATCCTTGCCCCTCCATTTTCACTCTTTTTGTGGGTACCTTTTTTCTTGTTTAATATTAAATACATTGAAACACCTTCCACTAAGTGAAAAATTTTGCTGCCTTGACTCAACCACGTTTTATGCTTCAGGACATATTTCAAAGTACTTTTGTAATAAAAAAAAATGCATCAATTCTGTGGCTTTTCACAGATTCTTTTTCTTGCAAACCCATTATAAGTCATTCACAGAGTAATTGTTAACTGTTGAAGGTTATGATTTATGAGCCTTTCATGTTCATAAAGGTCTAACTCTGGTGAAGCTTTGCCACATACACATATCCAATGCTTACCAAAGAAGAAATTGCCCCTGCAGCTAGTAGCAATATTGAAATTGACACTATCTTGTATAAGACAGAAAACTCATTAATAATATTTTTGCCCTTGCCTTAGAGTATAATCATTCTTGGGTAATTAACCGTGTAGTTGATGTTTTGAACAAACATTAATAATGTTGTTTTAATAAGAAGCTGCAGATTATGTAATTGAGTTAAAGGCTTGTTTACATAGTTGATAATGCTTAGTTAATGAGTATCTTGAAGTGAAGGTAGACAGGTGGAATTTCAAAGACAATATAAATGACTTTATTTTTAGGAATGTCAGACTAACCTCACCAGACAATTTGTGTTTCTTCTTCCTGTTTATGGAAAGCAGGATTGAATACAATGTCATTTAAATATCAACATATTGAAGTAATTACAAAGAAGGCACAGCAGCGGCTATATTTCATTAGGAGTTTGAGGAGATTTGGCATGTCACCAAAGACACTCGCAGGTTTCACAGATGTACTGTGGAGAGCATTCTAACTGGCAGCATCACTGTCTGGTATGGGCGGGAGACACTGCACAGTATTGAAATAAGCTGCAGAAAGTTGTAAACTCAGTCAGTGTCATCATGGGCACTAGCCTCCCCAGCATGCAGGACATCTTCAAGGAGTGATTCCTCAACCAGTTGGCATCCATCATTAGGGACCCCCATCTCCCAGGACATGCCCTCTTCTCATTGCTGATATCAGGGAGAAGATAAAGACACAAGAAGGCACACACTCAGTGATTCAGGAATAGCTTCTTCACCTCTGCCATCCGATTTCTAAATGGACATCAAACCCATGAACATTATCTCACTACTTTTTCTCTTTTTCTCTTTTTGCACTAATTTAACTTGACTTAAAATGTATATATACTAACTGTAATTTACAGCTTTTGCTATTATGTATTGCAATATACTGTTGCAACATATTTCACAACCTATGCCAGTGATAGAAACCTGATTCTGATTCTGTAATCTTTGCAGGATTTGTGAACATAAAGTTCAGCTGGTGTTGTTGTAGGACAAAGACTTCTTTCACTAGGAGTTTAAAGAGACTTGGTATGTCAACAAAGACTCTTGCAAATTTCTACAGATGAACCATGGAGAGCATTCTAGCTGCTTGCATCACTCTCTGATATGGACAGGCCACCACAGGATTGAAGAAAGCTGCCTGAGGTTGTAAACTCAGCCAGCACCATCAGGAGCACTTGCCTTCCCCAGCATCTAGAACACCTTCAAAAGATGATGCCTCAAAAAGAGAGCATCTATCATTAAGGACCCCCATCACCCAGGACTTGCCCTCTTCTCCTTGTTACCATCGGGGAGGAGGTACAGAAGCTTGAAGACACACACTCAATGTTTCAGGAACCGCTTTTTCCCCTTCACCATCAGATTTCGGAATGGCAATGAACCAAAGTCATTATTTTTTATACTCTCTTTTTTTGCACTACTTATTTAATATATATTTCTTATTTTATAGTTTTTATTATTATGCATTGCAATGTACTGCTGCCATAAAACAACAAATTTCATGACATTTGCCAGTGATATTAAACCTGATTCTGAAAATCCTTTATTTTCATATTTGTGGAGTTTTGCTGGAATGCTGCAGGACAGTGTGTCGCTGATCTAATTTCTCAGGGCATTTAAAAAAGCAAGCAACTTAATAGACAGGATGTCACTGAAGTTCTGGTGCTTGTGACTGTAAATGACCCACTTACCGACTAGATTTGTAGATGTAAAAGGTCTTTGTACAGCCATGATGTGTAAACATTGTGGAGAAGCTGCTATACTTCAGTGAAACCCAGAGAAATTTTTCTGGTTTCTTAAACACAGAAATATCAATAAATGATCAAATATAATTTCAATGATTATTATTATCTACTTCAACATTATGAATGTTGACAGATACCTTTGTTTAATTACGATGGGAGTACATCTCGACAACTCAGAACACCTTTGAAAATTCAGATACTGGTGAACAAACCGAAGGGTTCTGACCACACTCAATGTACTGCTTTTTTTAAATTACAGCAATGACTAAACAAGTGTATCTTGAACTATGTGTAAGTGGCATGACTATGCCACTTAAATCAAATGGGATTTTGGCCCTGTATTGACTATATATTAACACAGGGGATGGCCACTTAACACCTTCCTTGATGTTACTTTGGGAGCTTCAATGAGTACTGATATATTTTAAAATAATTCTTCCCCTGTATAGTTACAAGGGTCCAGAATCAGAATGTCCCACACCTAGTGTCTAATTCAATACCCTTAAAGTATCAATGGATATTATAATGTGAACAGATTTTGTGTTAACTGGCTGTTACCCATGTCCCATTACTCCTGAAGGACGTGCCATGCCTGAGCATCCTTAACAAAGGTTACCAACTTCATACCAGTTAAATTTAAGATGTGTCAGTACTTGCTGACAGTGGTTCCCGCTGTTAGCCACTCCATTAGGGTCTCTGCTCTACGTGTAGTGGTGAAAGAAATGCAGACTTTAGTTTTGAAGCATAAGGAGGCAGATTTATTTCTTCTGTCTCAACATTGAAAATAAAGCAAGGTAAAATCTTACTTTCGTGAGCCTCTCCTGGCTTAGTATTCTCTGGGGTCTTCACCAGTTCATAACAGTTTACCTTCAAGGTAGGACAATTTCTTCAACAAAGTGCATGTTCAAAGATTAATGACTTCAGCAAAAGTAACACAGTCCCTCAGGTGAAAAATCAAATGTGATTTTGGCTCCAGCTGAGGTCTTCCTGACACAGAATGAAGCAGATGGACTGAAGGCAGAAAAATACTGTTCTTGGGAGTCAATATTTTTCTTGGCTGAAGACACAGGCTTTATGTATTGTTGTTCTGAAGTGGTGAACAAAAAAAACGATGGAACAATTTAAAGAATCAAGATTAGTGTGGTGTCTTGGCCAGTGTTCCTCCCCAGCCAATATAACCAAAGCAAATTAAAAGCTTATTTATGTTGCTTCCACCTTAACAAGATCTATGCTGATTCCTAATTGGCTACATGCTTACATAACAGTAATTCATCAATTCTAATGCATTTTGGATATATTGGAGTTATGTCTCGGTGCTATGTAAAAGCAAGCTCTTTTTTACTTTAGTGGAATCTTATGCTCCTGTAAGATTTTACTACATAAGATTGGTACGTGTTACATGCTAGAAAATTCATGATCAGATAAAAAATGTAATTAATTGTGAATTCAGATGATGTTGATATCAAAGTTCTAAGTTCAAAGTAAATTTATTATCAAAGTGTGTATACTGCATGTCACCAAGAACTAAATCTAAACACTTGAAGTAACAGATTGAAATGGAAATGGCATGAAGGAGGAATGGACCAGGCCTGTTACCTGTCCATGCTCTCTCCACACCTCATGCAGAT
Source organism: Hemitrygon akajei (assembly GCF_048418815.1). NCBI lineage: Eukaryota > Metazoa > Chordata > Chondrichthyes > Myliobatiformes > Dasyatidae > Hemitrygon > Hemitrygon akajei. Next base: position 161,068,482 of record NC_133129.1, on the reverse strand, counting down.
ATATACCGGTAGTTCAAAGTAAATTTATCATCAAAGTACATATATGTCACCATATACTACCCTGAGATTCATTTTCTTGCAGGCGTTCACAGTAGAACAAAGAAATACAATGGAAACCTACACACAAAGACTGACAAAAAGTACAATGTGCAGAAGAACGACTCTACAAATATGAAACGAATATAATAATACTGAGAGCATGAGTGGTTTTGATGATGTTCTGCCTTCTTGAATTTATTTAGAACACTTCTTGTTTATAAGGATTATATAATTATTTGGCACTTTGCTGCTAAACAAAATCCATTGCAGACTGCATTCTGTTGCATATGAGGCACTCTGAACTCAAACAAGGTGTGTGGTTTATTCTATTCATGTCCTGCCTTGGAAACTTCCTTTCAACATTGCTGCAGTCCAGAAGATTTAATAGTTGTCACATAACACAATTCTGAAGGGAATGATAGCCAAAACAAGTACATAGCTAAGTTATTTTTAAATGATTTTTGCAAAGCTTAATTTGCTTATTAATTATTTACCAAGTGTAATTCAAATATGCCCAACTCTGCTTCAGACTAGTTCACATTTTATTTATTTCATTTCACAATAGTTTTGATTTTCTTTATGACCTTAAGAATGCAGAACTTATGATTTTTTTTTAGTTTTTGAAATCACAGTGCACTTTCTTTATGCTAAGTTATGTTGCTGGTAGAATGTCGAACTGCAGCAGTAGTCCATAATAACCTGAATTAAAGGCACATTGATGCAAAGGCATAAATGTAATGAACCTTTGAGGTTTGGACTAAAATGGATCAAGTTTGTCACCCGTGACTAATAAGCAGGCAAATGTTCTTTTACAAATGTTAAAGAATTGATGAGCACTCAATAACATGACAGCGTAATGGCTTTAAACAGGTTCATGGAATGCAGGCCACATTTATTCAGTTGTACTGCAAGAGAAAGAGCTGACAATTCAGGTGTGTGCTTCAGTGCATAAAAGTGTATAGTATATTGTAATATCGCCGAATTGAAGGCACAAAAAATGCGGGTACCCTCAGCTCAGTAATTACACACTGCTGTGCGCACACAATTATTCAGTCATAACACATTGTAGTTTCTGGATTTTTAATTTTAATTATTTATAATGATTATTTTGCTTACAACCAATGGGACATAATAACGCAACTGCCTAATTGTTTCAAGTAATTGTTTTACAGAATTGTAGCGAATACTGGAGTAAGTGCAGTTAGTGATTATATTATTACAAACATGTAGTTAGTTGTCAAGACAAGCTATCCAACAATGGATCTTTTGTATTATTTATTTATTTCGAGATACAGCGTGGTACAGACCCTTCCAACTCAATGAGCTGTACTGCCTGGCAACTCACCCATTTTACAGTAGCCAATCACAGGACAATTTAGAGTGAGCAATTAACCTACTAATTGGTACGTCTTTGGATTGTGGGAGGAAACTGGAGCACTCAAAAGAAACCTGCAGCGTTCACAGGGGGAATGTACAACCTTCTTACTTGCTGGAACTGAACAGAACATTGGAAAGCTCTGAGCTGCAATAGCATCACACTAACTGCCACACTATTGTAGCCTGTGGTATAACAGGAATTTATTACAAAACATCAATGGCCCTCAATTTACAAATGCTCAGGTTTTAAGCATTTGCTGTAATGGTGGTGAGTGTTTAGCCTTGATCTGCAAAGCTTTTACGGATATATCTAAAATCATACTAATATTTCACATTGCATTTCGTATAACCTCCCACACTATTTGTCTTCATGGAGATTGTTCAAGTCACAGAAGTCTGTTTGTCAATGGATTTATCATGGTTTATTATGCAAATCTTTCAAGGTGACTTCAAAACACCCCAGCTGTGCTAAGAATCAAACTCCTCTAAGAAATTAGACAGGCTATAAGCATTAATACTAAACCTGATGTGATTAAAAAGCATTTGTTGGACTTGAGTTACTCATTAGTAACAGTAGGGCAAAAAATCCACAGATTCTGCCTGACCTTCTAGCAATTTTTGTTTTAACTGCATAATCTTGTGGGGAATCAGCAAGTGCAAATAGTGTAGCATGAAGATCACCGGAAAAATTTCCGAAAGGAACTGAAGTGAATCACATTACATGAGATGGGGCTATTTGGAGAGAGAATATCTTTATGCACCTTCCTCTTGGGGAAGAGTGAACCACTTAAGGCTTCAATACAGCCAGAGATGACATTGCCCTTCTCCTTACAGACAATGCCAAGGACGATTAAGGTTAAACTCGGCTTAGTCTACAGATGAGAACTTAAGGCCTCATGGAATTTCTGAGGAGTTGTGGTCTTCACAAAATAATTTAATCTCCTCTTTACCTTAATTGGACCAGCGCTGATTTTGAGACAGTGATTTCCAGGTCTAAATTCTTCCACAAAAGGAAACATACTTTCTGTGTTCACCCTGTCAAGATTCCTCAGGATTTCTCTTTTGTTTTGCATGCTGAATACTCTGAAAGAGTACATCATGTATATTCTATTAACTTAATTTAAGTTATAATTTTAAACCTAAAAGATACTTTATTATTTAAGATTCTTGTCTTGAAAACTGAAGTTCATAAGCTGGAAATGCAACCAGAATTGTTACATTGAATCTAATGAAACAAACCTCTGTAATTTATAAATTACACTGAACAAAATGTTCTTCAAGAATGGAAATTTTTGGTTTATTGAGAAATATCTGTACAGTATATTTTTTGCTATATTTTATATTGTTAATAGTGCAAGGCAGTGTCTTTCTATATGTCTATATTTTTACAGTTTTTGTGCTAGGCTGTGTAATTTTACAGTAATGGACATAATTTATATAAATGGACACAAAGGTCACAATTTTAAATATGTCAAAATTAAATGTAAGTTTTCTCTTCTATTTTATTTTGAAGGAAAGTAAGAGGTAATAAAAACTTGGAATATTCTCCCTTATTTTAAGAGGGAAAGATATAATTTTAAAATTAAAAAGCAACAATGTGCATAAATACTGCATAAAGACTATTGAAGCTATCGGTCTGATCTATACTGTTGTTATTAATGGAAACATGCTCTGGGTAGTGTTGCAGATATGGAATATTGCTACTGGTTGAAAAAATAAACCAAGGACAAGAGATTATGACTAGTTTCGGCTAATGCTTTTGACTTATTTTTGAGTTTTAACTTCTTATTTCATTGTTCTGAACTGCTGCATAATTCCTGCATTATCTTCAATGTGCATTAGAGGGTCAAGAAGTACAGCAGTGGGAAATGCTAATAGCAATTGATTGTCTGATTCCTGAATTCCAAATTTTTTCCTTATCAATCCTTATTATAGCATCATATATCTTAGAAAAAAAGCTGAACAAAATTTGCAACCCTCCAACAGAGCCATGAATATTCCAACTGTGTATTTGTGCTTTCTCGGGGGATCTGTATTTATGAATGACATTGGAGCAGATTCTAATAGTCTCTTATTTGCCTATCTTACTTGCTCTTCAGTTTCTGAAAGTGTATCTTTTACATTATGTCATCAACATTCAGGACCCTTAGTCAGACTGTCACGGGACATCCCCTATCGTCTGCCTCCATGAAGGCACAACCACACCACAGGGTCAGTATGCTAAACCCGTTTGCGAGCTTGGCAGGATTATTGATGTTTCTTAAGTTGAGCAGAAGCTGGGTTAGGCGATTTGGATTTGGCTACTTACCACAAATTTCTAAACCTCAATGATGCTGGCCAATTTCAATCTCCAAACAGAGGAGGTCCATTTGATACTGGCTGTAAGTGAGATACATTCTCCATGCACCCTTTCAAATGAGGTGCCAACAAAGTCTGGTACCTTTACCAAGATTCTGACTCCCTTACCATAAAGGTCAGCACATGTTTTGCCTTCCTGGCTGAGTGCATGTTTACTTTTCTGTAGTCCATGAGCCAGCAGGATCATTCTATATGCCAGTGAGCTTCAGGTACACTTCAGGTACTCTGCAAGTCCAGCACCATCTGTGAGGAGAGGAACAAAGTTAATGTTTCAGGTTGGGTAGTGTAGTGGCTAGCATCATGCTATTACAACACCAAGGACCCATGCTCACCTCCCGCCGTTGCCTGGAGGTTAATTGATCGAAAGGGTATAATTGGGCAGCATGGGCTAGAAGGACCTGTTACCATGCTGTATCTCTAAACAAAGATAAATAAACTAAACGAAGATAGAAATGAAAGAGGTTTAAATTGCAGAGTCAAAGGGAGGGGTAGAAATATCTAAGGATGTATTTTTCTAAAGGTGGAAACCACAAAGAATTGATGTCCAGAAGATGATATCACCAGCTGTGTCTAGAGGCCATGTATAATTTGGAAAGCAGACTGAACATTTCAAATTATCTAGAGACAGCATAGGAAATGAGAATGAAATGGCTGATTATTTGGTGTGGGGTTATGTAATCTGTAATTTATCAAGCCTGACGATGAATTGCTGCTTCTTGAATGTACATTGGGCTTCACTGAAATAATCAAAGACAGAGGACCTATGTGGACCAAATGCTACCCACTAGATTGAGAGAAGAACAAATAAATTACTGCATCACCTGCTCAGATTATTTGCGTCTGTGGATGATATGTAGCGTAGAGGTAAAAATAAAAGCAACCTTTTGTCAATGCCCTGTACTCACCTCCCATTTTTTCATTTATCCTCTCCAAGGCATATTGTCACATGCAATATTGCTGCCTTCTTCCCTGCTGGATTAATCCTGCAGGCATAATCTTAATTTGCAGTTTCTTCGCACCATTGCTGCTGTGAAACATATTCAACCAAATACTTCTTATGACATTGACTGCTGATTTCAGAGAAAATACTGGGAGAAGCGTCTGAAAAATACTGGCTGGCTTGAGTTCTCTTTAGTCCTCATTGTACTCAAGGAGCGTTTGTCTCTGGCCTCAATGTTAAATATGTGCTGGGCTAATAATGACTTTAATGGATGTGAATGTATGTGGGGAACATAACAACTAGTTGATATTTAAGCACGCATTTAACACCAGCAACCATTGATAAAATTCATTCAGATAATAACTACCGATATATTCAAGAAAGAGCAAAGGAATGTTCTGTGCTGATATGTTATGAAAATTTAACTAACCTTTATTGAACTCCAATTCCAAATCATGTTTGGATCATAATTGGAAACATATAATCAATAAGTAACATTTTTGCTCATGTTATCTTACTTGCACAGCTGATTTCTTGAGCTGGAGTAGCCACTGTGGAAGTTTCTGCCTTAAAATTTTTGACATAGGTACAAATATTGTTTGCGGAGGATTGGAAAATTGCAAATGCAGCTCTAATCTTTAAGAAGAGAGAGAGGAAGAAGAAACAAAATTATAGGACAGTTAGCTCAACCTCAGTGGTTGAGAAGATATTGGAGTCCATTGCTAAGCATGAAGTTTATGGGGTACTTGGAGGCACATGATAAAATAGACCAAAGTCAGCACGGTTTCCTTAAGGGAAATTTTACCCGAAAAATCAAATGGAATTCTTTGAGCAAATAACAAGCAGGATTGACAAAGAATAGTCAGAGGATGTTGGTTATTTGGATTTTCAGAAGGCCTTTGACAAGGTACTGCACATGAGGCTGCTTAACAGGATAAGATCCCATGGTATCATAGGAATTATACTAGCACGGAGAGAAGATTAGAAGAGGAGTGGAAATAAAGGGAGCTTTTCCTGATTGGCTGCTGGTGACTAGTGGTGTTCTGCAGCAGTCAGTGTTCAGATCACTTTTTTTCACATTATTTGTCAATGATTTTGATCATGGAATTGATGGCACTGTGACCACGTTTGCGGACCATATGAAGATAGGTGGAAAGGCAGGTGGTGTTGAGGAAGCAGGGAGTCTGCAGAAGAGCTTAGACAGATTGGGAGAATGGGCAAAGAGGTGGCAACTGGAATATAATGTAGAGAAATGTATGGCCATCCACTTTGGTAGAAGGATCAAGGACATAGACTATTTTCTAGATGGTGAGAAAATTCAAAAATCTGAGAGTCCGGGACACTTGGGAGCCCTCATGCAGGATTACCTAAAGGTTAACTTGCAGGTTGAGTTGTAAGAAAGGAAAATGAAATGTTAGTATCCATTTTGAGAGGACTAGAATATAAAAACAAGGATGTATTGCTGCGGCTTTATAAGGCATTGGTCAGAGTGTACTTGGAGTATTGTGAGCAGTTTTGGGCCCCTTATCTAAGAAAAAGATGTGCTGGCATTAGAGATGGTCCAGAAGTGGTTCACAAGAATTATTTAGGGAATGTAAGAATTAACATATGAGGAGCATTTGATGGATTTGGGCCTGTATACTTTGGAGTTTAGAAGAACGAAGGTGGATCTCATTGAAATCTATCAAATATTGAAATCTATCAAAAAAGACAAAGTGAATATGGAGAGGTTGTTTCCACTAGTGTGTGAGTCTAGGACCGGTGGGCACAGCCTTAGACTAGATGGATGTCCATTTAGAAGAGAGACGAGGAGAATTTTTTTTAACCAGAGAATGGAGAGTCTGTGGAATTTATTGCCACAGATGCCTGTGGAAATTGATAGTTCCCTGATTAGTCAGAACATCAAAGGTTATGATGAGAAGGCAGGAGAATGGTGTTGAGAGGGATAATGCATAAACTATGATGCAATGGTGCAGCAGACTCAATATGCTGAATGGGTTAATTCTGCTCCTGTGTGTTATGTTCTAATATGATTTGGTACTTGTGACTTAATTGAAATCTCAGCTATCAGTAACTGTGATGGAACTTCACTTTATATGTAATAACTTGTGAGGTATTTTGCATTCATGACACTCTTAATTTGCTTAATCGTAGTTAACCAGTTGACGAAAATAAAAACAGAAGTTAAGAAGCAGTAGGAGGCTATTCTGCCCCTTGTTTGGCTATTCAACAAGGTTTTTTTTCAACCTTACTGCTGCTTCCCTGCACCAATCCAGCATTCACTGATCTTCTTCATATCTAAACATCTATTGCTTACACTCAGCATTTAAGCCTCTACAACCATCTTGGTCGAAAATTCCACTGAAGAAATCTCTTCTCATAGTTGTTCCGAATAGTTGACTCCTGTTTCTAGATATCCCAGCCATTAGAAACACGAAATTTGCATCCATCCTGTTGAACTCATTACAAATTTATGAAGCCAACTAAAGTCTTATTCTTCAAACCCATGTTCTGATAGGGGTCTTTGACCTGAAATGTTAACTCTGTTCTGTGCTTAATATATGTTTTACAATTTTATTTTACTTTCTATGTCAGTGTACAGGACCAGGCTACCTGATCACTCCTCTTATGATAAATCTGCCATCTCAGGAATAAACATTGTGAATATTTACTGCAAGCGTAATTCTCTTTGTGATGGAAAACCAGACCTGTACTCTGTCCCGACAGTCTCACTTGGGCCCCAAGTGAATGGAGCAAGGTATTTTGAACAAGATCTACTCACAATAAAGGACAATGACCTGTTACCTTTCTAATTGCTTGCTGAAATAAAGCAAAATTTGATCCTATTCTATTTCTAATTTTGTTCTTTTAACCCTGTTTCTCTTTTCACATTGCTGTTGACCTTCTGAGGGTTTCCAGCACATTGCAACAGTGGTGTGCAGAAGAGCATCTCTGAATGCACGCCAAGCTGAACTTCGAAGTAGATGGGCAGCAGAAGACCGCAAATTTACACTCGGTGGCCAGTTTATCAGCCTGTACCTAATAAAGTGGTCACCAAGTGCACTTACACATTCATAGCACTTTTCACTAAGAGTATGAGTTTGCAAAGCCAACCCTTTTAAAAGTTTAGAACTGTTTAAAAGATTACTAAAGATTCTTTGACAACCGATGATCATGATAAATATTCCCATCAGACTTTAGGTTTTTGGAGTATATGCACACAAAGCAATTTTTTTATAGAGCTTCTGCCTTCTATTTGTGATGACGCATTAAAGAGACTGCCGCTCGGAGCAGCAGTCTACAATCCATCAGTTTTGGTATCAAGAGCATGCTCTGAAGCAAACGAGGGCATTGAATCAGATAGCAAAAAATTGATCAAGTTTTCTGCCAGTTTATGGTTTGGACAAAATGCAAAACACACAGCTCAGATATCAATATACTTCTCTCATTTGTTTAAAGTGTGTCTTTGATAAGGTCAAGAGTTAACAGTGCACTGCTCCTGCTTTCAAGGGGAAATAGATAAGAATGTGTGTGGAGGAGGAGGAGAATAATGAAGTGTCAGTTTCATTGTGTGCTGCACCTAAAGGCGTGTGGTTTGTCAAAAAGCCTCATCCATTAAAAATATGACACTATATTAAAGAAACAGTATTTTGTTTTCCTGATACAAATGGAAGATACAAATGTGTAGTAAGTTTTTGCTTCAAATATTGTCTTTTAAGCATTATATGATAGTGAAGATAAGCAACTGTAGAACCCCCTGGACAAATTCTCAAAGATTTTTACAGTGCAGAACTTGAAACAAATTACTTATTTATTTCAGAAAAATACACACTTTGGCTATGATGTTATTTTCTTAGTTTAACAATATCTGGGGCTTTTTATCTACCCTATGTAATCTATTTACAAAGCTTTGTGCTTTTGTAAAAATAATACTTTCTGTAGAAGAGCTTTGCTGATTGATTTTATGGCGTGAACTATTTTCTCATTGACGGGGATTATGGAAGTAGGAACCTGTCCACAGATTGTACTAATGTTAATCCCATGCAAATTTCATTGCAGTCTTTTGTTTTAATTAATTAAGACAAACTTTAAAAGCAGAATTGGATGAAAATATATATTACATTTTTTCAGACTATGCCACTACTACTTTGAATGAAATAAGATAAATTATTAATTATTTCAGAGCAGGAATGCTATCCAGTTAACGAAGGGTTCACATTTTCAGTAATCTTTGTAACTGAAAGATTACAAAGGAGACAATCATGGAAATCAATAATTCCACTGCAGTCCCACACTTGTGTCAGAAACAGAGAAACATAGAAAACCTACAGCACAATACAGGCCCTTCAGCCCACAAGGCCCACAGTGCTGAACAGCATTGTGTACAGAATGTGTACTTTAGAAATTACAATACCTAGAGTTACCCATAGCCCTCTATTTTTCTAAGCTCCATGTACCTATTCAGGAGTCTCTTAAAAGACCCTATTGTATCTGCCTCCAGGACCATCGCTGGCAGCCCATTCCACGCACTCACCACTCTCTGTGTAAAAAACTTACCGCTGACATCTCTGTACCTACTTCCAAGCACCTTAAAACTGTACCCTTTCATGTTAGCCATTTCAGCCCTGGGAAAAAAGCCTCTGACTATCCAGATGATCAATGCCTCTCATCATTTTATACACCTCTATCAAGGTCACCTCTCATCCTCTGTCGCTCCAAGGAGAAAAGGCCGAGTTCACTCACCCTATTCTCATAAGGCATGCTCCCCAAACCAGGCAACATCCTTGTAAATCTCCTCTGCACTCTTTCTATGGTTTCCACATCCTTCCTATAGTGAGGTGACCAGAACTGAGCACGGTACTCCAAGTGGGGTCTGACCAGGGTCCTATACAGCTGGAATATTACCTCTTGGCTCTTGATCTCAATCCCACGGTTGATGAAGGCCAATACACTGTATGCCTTCTTAACCACACAGTCATCTGTGCAGTAGCTTTGAATGTCCTATGGACTTGGACCCAAGATCCCTCTGATCCTCCAGATTGCCAAGAGTCTTACCATTAATATTATATTCTGACTACACATTTGACCTACCAAAATGAACCACCTCACACTTATCTGGGTTGAACTCCATCTGCCACTTCTCAGCCCAGTTTTGCATCCTATCGATGTCCCACTGTAACCTCTGACAGCCTTCCACACTATCCACAACACCCCCAACCATTGTGTCATCAGCAAATTTACTAACCCATCCCTCCACTTCCTCATCCAGGTCATTTATAAAAAGCACGATGAAGCGGGTCACAGAACAGATCCCTGAGGCACACCACTGGTCACCAACCTCCATGCAGACTATAACCCATCTACAACAACTCTTTGCCTTCTGTGGATAAGCCAATTCTGGATCCACAAAGCAAGGTTCCCTTGGATCCCATACTTCCTTACTTTCTCAATAAGCTTTGCATGGAGTACCTTATCAAATGCCTTGCTGAAATACAAGAACCTTCATCAATGTGTTTAGTAACATCCTCCAAAAATTCAATCAGGATTGTAAGACACGAGCTGCCTTTGACAAAGCCATGCTGACTATTCCTAATCATATCATTCCTCTCCGAATGTTCATAAATCCTGCCTCTCAGGATCTTCTCCATCAACTGAAGTAAGACTCACTGGTCTATAATTTCCTGGTCTATCTCTACTCCCTTTCTTGAATAAGGGAACAACACCTGCAATCCTTCAATCCTCCGGAACCTCTCCCATCCCCATTGATGATCCAAAGATCATTGCCAGAGGCTCAGCAGTCTCATCCTTCACCTCCCACAGTAGCCTCGAGTATATCTCATCTGGTTCCGGTGACTTATCCAACTTGATGCTTTCCAAAAGCTCCAGCATATCCTCTTTCTTAATGTCTATATGCCCAAGCTTTTCAGTTCACTGTAAGTCATCCCTACAATCGCCAAGGTCTGTTTCCGGAGTGAATACTGAAGCAAAGTACTCATTAGGTACCTCTGCTGTCTCCTCCGGTTCCATACACACTTTTCCACTGTCACACTTGATTGGTCCTATTCTCTCATGTCTTATCCTCTTGTTCTTCACAAACTTGTAGAATGCTTTGGAGTTTTCCTTAATCCTGCCCGCCAAGGCCTTCTTATGGCCCCTTCTGGCTCTCCTAATTTTATCCTCAAGCTCCTTCCTGCTAGTCTTATAATTTTCTAGATCTCTATCATTACCATTACTCATTACATAATATTAGACAATTGTATATCTTTTAACTTGTGACTTCTTTGCCTTTAAGACTTAGAAGATTTGCATTGATATTATAGCTTTCAGCTCTTGATCATGTTCCAAAGTGCTTTACTGAAATACTTTTGCAGTTAAAGTCACTGCTGTAATGGGGGAGATGCAGCTTTTTGAGTAGAACAAACTGCCAGAAATGGAAACATGATAACAACCAGGTAATCTGCCTTTAGTTATACTTCTTGACAGATAACTGTAAGTCAAGATAAATGGGAGAACATCCTTGCTGTTCTTCAGACTGGTTCCATGCAATCTTTTGTATCTCATTGAGAGAGCTGACAGGGCCTCATTTTAAAATTGCATTTGGAAAAGAGTATCTCCATTAGAGAAATGTTCCTTGCCTCGGCACGAAAGTGCTAGTGTGTTTCAGCCTCTTGAGTAGACTTCAGCCCATCATTCTGTAAGTGCTGCTAATTTACAAAGGGAGCTAATGTAAAAAGTGCCTTAGTTTCTTTCCACCAGGGACAGAGCATCCTGCCCTCTGAGGGGTATTCAATTGCTCAGAAGGCAACAATGTCATTAAGGCATTTAGACTTATTAACCAAGAGTAGTAGATTTCTCTCCATGAACCAATACAGAACATCAAGACTAAGGTTGCCCGAAGTTAGAGTACATGTCTGTGATAAAGGACAAGAGAGATTTTTTTCTGATTGCCTCAGGTTTATTTCAGATACTAGATACTTATGTGAATGGATTCAATGAGTAATATCCATCACTTTTCCTCTCTCAACTGACAGATGTTCTTTTCAGGTGAATGTGTCCCCATATCATGTTTTTCAGTATTAACGGTGGGTCAAATATGACTTCTATTAAACAGCCAGTTCAGCAAGTATTTTGATTCCATTCATTTGATTTCATTTTAATAAAATTATATAACTCAGTTACTTTTCTCTGATTTGAGGTATGTGTTTGTCCTGAATGCTCTAGTAATTTTTCAGGTTTATGGAATGTAAACCATGCCCTCAAATAAAGAAATTATTATATACCAAAAGCTAAACAAGATTAATTAGAAAATTATTTCACTTTTGCTAAGCATCATTTCATTGCTGTATTTGCATCCATAAAATCAACCTCTACTTTGCAGATAATTCCATGACTGTGAGACACTTTGAGAAGTTATCGTGACACTGAAGGCACTACATTAAGGTAATTCCTCATAATTCTAGGACGTAAATTACCCTATGATCTTCCTAATGCATCTTGCTTTTCTGACAATTCCTCCAGGAACATTTTTAACATCTATCAAGAATTAATCCATAATGCTTAAATATTGCTTTGTAGAACTATGTGTGGAGCCACGTTGATTCAGTTGAGGGTTCCAACCCTGAAATCACATCAAACCACACCGAGAGCTTCTAGTCATATAATTTGTAGCATATATTAATTAAAATGTTCATCTTATTAGTAAAATGTCTCCTGTATAAAGCTTCACAATTATTTCTAACAACTGATGGGGAGTGGGTCAGACAGTTCACCGTTATGTTTAATCTGACTGCTTTGGCCTTCATGTCTGACCCATTCCCCATCAGTACTGGCATGAAACAAGTCTGTGTTCCATGACAAGTCCGGCATGAAACAAGTCCTTTGCCATTTTTTTCAGCATGATGCTACGGGAAGTGAAAGAGACCACCTCGGCGAACATCTACATTCAGTTCCACACTGACGGAAATATCTTCAGTCTCCGCCACCTTCTTGCTTGAACAAAAACTATGCAAGAGCCTATTCTTGAGCCAGCATATGCAGACTACAGTGCTCTTCTCATACACAAAGAGGATAAGCTACAGGCTACAGCTCTCAGTTCACCAAGGCTGCAAGGGCTTTTAGGTTAATGGTCAGTCTGAAAAATACAATGATCTTCCATCAGAAGCTCCCTCATGGCATTTACAACCCATCTCGGGTCATCATTGTCAACCACCTTCTCACCACGGTTAATCAGTTCACCTACCTGGGCAGCATAATCTCTAACGACACTACTGTAGTAAGGGATGTTGACAATCAACTCGCCCGAGCCAGCAGTGCCTTCGGTTGCCTTCAGAAACATCTGTGGAAGAACCACCAGCTGCGTCTGTCCACAAAAATCCAGCTGTACAGGGCTGCTGTCGTCACAACACTGCAGTATGGCGCTGAAGCCTGGGTCTTGTATTGCAATGAAATCTGGTTGCTCGAGCACTTCCATCAGCGCTGCCTCCACTCCATCTTGGGTATCAGCTGGCAGGATTGTGTCTCCAACAACGAGGTCCTGGAGGAGGCTCAACTTCCAAACATCGAAACCACTTGGCTGCTCGAGCAGCTCCACTGGTCAGGCCACATGCCTCGCATGGACAGCTAGAGGTTACTGAAAGCACTTCTCTACGGAGAACTCTGTCAGGGCAAGAGAGATCGTGGTGCCCCACACAAGAGGTACAAAGACCAACTTAAACAGCAGCTGTCTCAGGTGAATATCAAGGTCAATGAGTGGCAGGAGCTGGCTTGTGACAGAGACCTCTGGAGAATGCTGAAACATGGAGCAGCCAAGAGTTTTGAGGAATCCAGAAGAGCGACTGTTGAAGAGAAGGGGAGATGCAGGAAGGATCCTACTATCCAAGCACCCACATCCCAATAGGAACCCCATGTTCCTACTGCTCCAGAGTCTGCAAATCCAGAAATGGTCTCTACAGTCATCAACGATGGTGCTGTTGCTCTTGTAGAAATGATTAAGGAATGAGGATCATTGCAGTAAGAACATAAAAATTGAAATAAAGGAATTCATTATGTCATCCTTGATTTGTCATTCAAACAGGCCATGGCTGATCTTCTACCCTACCTCTTCTCATATCCTCTAGTTTGCTCAATATCTAATGAATCTAATGAATCTATTGATCAACATTTCATATACAATCAAGGACAGAGCATCCACAGGCCACTGGGGGTAGAGGAGTCCACGTTGCACTGCTGAAAGCCCACCCCTTATTCTGAGACTGTGATCTCTAGTTTTCCCCAGCCAGAAGAAACAACCTCCCTCTATCTATCTGCAAAGATTCTACGAGTTTGTCTGTTTCAGGGATGTCACCCCCTCACTGGTCAAACCTCCATTTGCAACTGGATCCTTGAATTTCTCATCAGGCAACCACATTCAGTGGGAATGGGTAATAGCTGTAAGATTGGGGTTCAATTCTTGGTGCTGTCCGTAAGAAGTCTGCATGTTCTCCTGGTGACAATGTAGGTTTCCTCCAGGTATTCTGGTTTCCTCCCACATTCCAAAAGATGTACAAGTTAGTGTTAGTATGTAATTGGCATGGTATTCTGATGCAGGAAGAATGGTGAGATTTATGGGCTGCCCCCAGCACATTAGTGTTGGTGGTTGACGCAAACATCGTATTTGACTGTAGGCACATGCTACAGGCTTGCTATTAGGAACATGTGTCACCAACAAAGAAGTGTAATTTGTTTCTAACTAGCACATTAATCAATTGGTTTTGTCTTATTGGAGATATTCTCCATATCCTGTCGATACTTCTTTCACTTTCTCTGCAACTGTGAACTAATTTAACTTTTCCAACAAAGTGGCTAGAACCTGAAATACTTACTCTTTTTCTTCTCCCATAGGTGCTGCCTGACCCGCTAAGCACCTCCAGTGTTTTCTGTTTCTATTGGGGGGGGGATCAGAGGTGGAGAGGAGTGGCCACTGTAAATTCCTCGGTGTTAGCGTTTCAGAACGTCTGTCCTAAACCCAGCACTTAAGTGAAATTATGAAGAAAGCACAACACTACCTCTATTTCCTTAGAGGTTTGCAAAGGTTTGGCGTGACATCTAAAACTTTGATGGACTTCTATAGATGTGTGCTGGAGAGTATATTGACTGGTTGCACTATAGCCAGGTATGGAAATATCAATGGGTTTGAATGGAAAATCCTACAAAAAGTAGTGGTTACAGCCAGTCCATCATGGGTAGAGGCTTCCTTACCATTGAGGACTCTCGCAGGAAAGCAGCATCCATCATCAAGGATCATCACCACCCAGGTCAGCTCTCTTTTGTTGCTGCTATCAGGAAGGAGGTACAGGAGCCTTAGTACCCACACCACCAGGTTCATGAACAGTTATTACCCTTCAGCCATCAGGCTCATGAACCACAGGAGCTGACTCGCACCATCACTGAACTGTTCCCACAATCTTTTGACTCACTTTTCTGGACCTGTCATCTCATATTCTTGATATTGCTTATTCATTTATTATTATTGTTATTTTTTCTTTTGTGTTTGCAAAATTTGTTGTCCTTTGCACATCAGTTGCTTGACTATCCCGTTGGGTGTGGTCTTTCATTGATTCTTATACGTTTCTTGGATTTACTGTGTATGCCCACATGAAAACGAACCTCAGGGCTGCATATGGTGACATATATGTACTTTGATAATAAATTTACTTTGAAATTTGAACAGCCATTTCTGAGTTTGAGCATTTTACTGACTTCATTTTTCCCCCCATTTCAACCTACAAATGGGCTTTTGAAACATAGTTTTAAGTGCCTATATACCTGTAGTGGAACAAGTTCCAGACCTGAAAGCTGATGAAATGCACCTGCACATTAAAAAAAAAACTAAATAATAAAAAAAAGATTTAACACAATCTCCTCAGAGAGATTGGGCTGCCTGCCCATAAATTTGAAGTTAATCTCTTTATTTGCAGGTAGTTGGCCGCGAGGCTCACTTCTCCAACTCCAGTCAGAACATTATAAACCTAAACTAATTTAAAAAGAGCTTTGGGCAAACATTTTACAAAGCAATGTCTTCTCACTCATCTTACGGGGATTTGGAATGCTGGTATCATTTTTCCAGCTATTCTGGAAGACTTTTCTCATTCTGAGATATGTTCCTGAATATCAACAATTTTTTCTTCTTGCTTCAGTGTACAATATTCACCCAAGTTGCACATTTTCTTTATCAGCTCCTTCTGAGGTCCCGGGTAGCACTTTTTCATATGTCTCAGCAAACACTCCTTACACTCTAATATGAAGAGAAAAGCCATTTGAAGATTTTGTGTTAAGTTGTTTCTTTTATTTCTTATACAGAAGTGGTTTATAACCAGTTCAGGAATCGAGTAATTTCGACTTGTATTACCCAGCATCACAAGTGTTTGGGCCAAAAGTAAGAAGAAAGTGTGGAATGATGTCCTGTCGCTGAGGTATCTTTATTTCATCACACTCTCCCCATGACCACACGCATTTCCTCCTGGTGCTCCGGTTTCCTCTGGCGTCCCGAAGATATGTGGGTTAGTGTCTTAGTTGGTCACATGGTGTAATTGGGTGGTGTGGATGCATTGGGTTGGAAGGGCCTGTTAGCGTGCTGTAAGTCACTGTCTAATTCTAAACTGTCCTCAATTCTTATATTCACTGAGATTCAGATCTGTGTTCTGTAATATCCTTTTCTAGTGGGTCAGTAGGTTAGAACCTTAGTAGGTTAATTGGTCACATGGTGTAATTTTGTGGCATGGACTCATTGGGCCAACAGGCCCTGTTAGTGTGCTTAAGTTTCTAAATCTATATCTAAAATGTCCTCAATTCTTATATTCACTGCGATTCAGTTCTGATTTCTGTAATTTGTTGATAACGCTTTCATAAGATTCTTCTGTTAATCCTTTCCATATCAGGAAGGAGCTGCCAAAATATAAGAAGCAAGGTCAAGGGCAGGTGTCTTTAAAAATCAATGAGGACATGAAAATATTGCTTTTTACCTCACCTGTACTCCCTCCTCACGATTGATGACTAGGAGTCAGAACAGCGATGTGCAGCTGCAAACTCCGTAGTCAAATTGAAATAACTGAATCATGTAAGCAAGCATCTTTCCATTTACAGCTTTCATTAAAAGGACACATTCCCCACAATAAAATGCTACTGTGGATCAACACAGGCTTACCTTGGGTGGTTGTCTGGGTGCGTCGTTGTGGAATTAGACTGTTTGTAAGAGGATGGAGAAGAACGCGACGCAGAAGAAGAACGAAGCCTCCTGCGAAACCCAAGTCAGAATCAGATGTGTTATAGCTAATGTATGACATGAGGTTTGTTGTTCGACATGCACTGATGACTTTTGAGGCAGTAAGCTGCCGAATGGTGACTTTTGCTGTGTTGATTCACTACTGAAGCCATGGAAGAACAGTTCCTTTCACTCCACCATGCCTGCTGTCAAAAATCAGATTGCGAGATTCTCTCAACCTTCTATAACATGGGACAACTTAACAGCATCCAAGGCATCTGGCACTCTTGCAGTTGACAGGTTACTCACACTATCCTCTGCAGGGTTGGACAATTGATCTGTTTTGAAGGCAACAACATAAAAAATCCATTCAGTTCATTTACATTACATTGTTTCCCACAGGTCCGAAAAAATACATTGCACAGTGGGTCATATGATACTGCAATTGATTTTCTTAAATGTAATGGAATTTTACTGCCCCATGCAAATAGTGTGAGACCAGTTACAAAGGCTCGTGGCAGCGTACCAAAAGGAAGCCATGGGAATGCTTTTTTTTGGAGCAGAGTTTGAAATCACAGATTTATTCAGTGTAGGTAGTCAAAACCTACACTTGTGAGAGACAAGTGCTTTTGAAAGTGGTACATTGGACTCAAATTGAAGATTTCAAATGAATATCAATAAGCATATAGAAAAAAATAATGAGCTTTAGAAGCTACGCTGTTCTTGGAAACAAATGAAAATATGTGATATCTGATAGGTCCAAAAAAGTCAGAGAGATTGAGGAAAATTCTACTAATTCATTTCCATTTCAAATAGATAGCAATAATCTTGAAAATTTTAATTATACATGTAAACCTTTAGAGAAATATTATCCAAATAACTAACTGAATTTAAACAATTTTGCTATTTCAGTTTTTGGTGCATTTATTCCGTAAGTTTAAAGATTGATTGGTTTAATGAAACTTTATGGCATTGGTCATTAATATGTTCTAAAAATAATTACTGCTATTAATTACACTATTTATAAGTGTGCAGCAATAGGTAATTCACGGTGCTAATGAGCTTTTTTTAAAAAAAAAACTTGCATGCCTCCAGTCCTTAAACCCGTAGGTCAAATTGTAGTGGACTGTGTTGACTCCTTATGGAGCCAGCATGCCTGTGCTTAACTGGCCAGATGTAGAGAGCAAATCTCGCAGGATGGGTGCCCACTGGAGATGGTCTGTGAGGTTCAAACAGCAACGGGGTCTTAGGCGGCACAGTGTGGAGGCCCAGATCCTGGAACACCCCACACAATTTGTCAGAAGACAAAGAAGGGGATACTTTGTCACCTGTTAAAGCTGTCAATGAATTTAATATTTTTAAAATATCTTATAATCAGAGACATTTAATAACTAGTCAATTGATGTTCATTCATTACGTGCTGTGTGATATGATATGAGCAATTGTGGTCTTTCCATGATCATGTTTGTTCGTGGCACGTTTTTCTACAGAAGTGGTTTACCATTGCCTTCTTCTGGACAGCATCCTTACAAGATGGATTACCACAGGCATTGTCAATACTCTTCAGAGACTGTCTGCCTGGCGCCAGTGGTCGTATAACCAGGACCATTGGCTGCCTGCTCCCATGGCTTCATATGACCACGATAAGGGGAGATATCAGGTGCTGTACCTTACCAAAGTCTGACTTGCAGGCCAGCAGAGGGAAGGAGATGTTCCCACAACCAATGATCTCACTTTAAGGATTCTTTATCTTGTTACTTATTGCTGTTTACTTATAGTTGCATTTCAATAGCTCACGGCCTTCTATGCTCTTGCTCTTTCATTGATCCTGTTTACAGTTACTATTGTTGAGTATGCCCGCAGGAAAAAGGATTCTCAGGGTTGTATTGTTGACATGTCTGTATTCTGATAATAAATTTTACTTTGAACTTTGAATTCAGCTTGTCTTCTGCCAAACAAACACTGGGGGTGGGGGGCAGGACTGACTCCAGCTTGGATGATGTGTCGCACCACCTTTGGTGGAGTGCACTGACTCTGATGCCTCTCTCCTGGCTACTGTAAGCAGGTGACACCGTGGCTTGAGGCCTAGTCTTCACCACGACCACTCGGCTTCCCCGCAGTCCAGACTTGCAGCATTCGAGAGCAACAATGTCCAACAGGGTCGTCTTGCGATCATAAGAAGAGCAATTAAGGCGATCAACGCTGTTAGACAGCACACCATCCTTGTGTACCGACTTCTCCAACGCCTCTCTGACACAGACAGCAGCATGATTTGCAGCAAGTCCAGATCTTTCAGTTTTTCCAGCCACGAGCAACTCGCTGATGGGGTGGACCTGCAGTCCTCTAAGTTCTTAATGTCCAGTAGGGTCTTTTGATCATAAAAGATATGTTTAAGAAGAACAATAACACCTTTGGTTGGCCCTGTAGAAACTACTGTGATCAAATGCGCCACCATCTTACTGGAAATTCAGTGTCCCTGCATTTGTCAGCAAGTACTGAAAACACAAGTCTGAGAGTTACTCCACTTTCAGCAGGTGCGTAACAACAGTTCTGTTTGCAGTCATTGACATTGTCAACAAGATTTGGATCATTGAGTGTTCACTCAGTGAAGGCTACAATGAAATCTCCCAATTGCCCTCTAACTGAGATTCCAAATTTGGAATCTAGCAGTGATGCATAGTATCTCAGAATCTGTATTATATGTTTACTCTAAATTATATTGAGAAAAAACATGATTTTTTTAAAATACGAAAACAATCATGACAATTATTGTTGATAACTTGATTATTATTTACATGAACCTTAACAGCAGTTCACTCGCTAATTGTGAATGATGGTAAGATCTTGGCCTGTGGGCCATTGATCACAATTCATGGTGAATTGGCCATTTTTCCAGAAGCTCACAAATGTAAACTGAAAACAAACGTTTTGATCCATCCGTTTGCAATTATTATCAGGTCAGGTGTGAGGTGTTTCACGTCCATAACAGTGAGCAATGTACTGAGTAAACCAAATGAACTGTCAAAATGAGGTAAATGCAAACCATTTTTGAAACCTTTCCCAGATCTAAAATGAGCTCTGTCACAGTTATTGAAGAGATTGTATGTAACGGATTGGAGGGAATTTATCAGAGAGTACAATCATATTCCACCTTGTTTAGAATATGACTGTAAAAGTATTACGGCGATAAGAGTCTTATATTGAACTTACCAGTACCAAACAAAAGTGAGGTGATAGAAAATACAAATAAAATTATCATAGGGAAATTAATGAGTAATTTTTTTTAACAGCCTTCCATGTGCTTCAAATAAAACAAAACTAGATTTTGTAATAGCTTAATTGTATCAGAGCAGTTATATTCCCATTTTTATTGTGTGTTAATTTAATAAGAATGTACAAGAGCTTTGCTGTTTTAAAGGCATCACCTTGTGGAGATGACACAGATAGAAAAAAAATTGTTCCAGCATCATATGGACTCACTTTCAAGGTCTCTTCATCTCATGTTCGATATTTATCATTTATTTATTTATATTATTGTTTTTTATGTATTTGCACAGTTTGTTGTCTTCTGCACTCTGGTTGAATATCTAAGTTGGGTGGTCTTTCATTCATTCTATTAAGGTTATTATTTTATTATGGATTGATTGAGAATGCCTACAGGAAAATGAATCTCAGGGTTGTATCTGGTGACATATATGTACTTAGATAATAAGCTTTACTTTGAAATTTGATTAAAACATGATGCACTACTTTTTATTGAAAAAAGTAGATTTCACCAACTAGAAATGCCAAAGCATTTTGTAGGCAATAAAGTAATTTTGAAATATCCTTTTAGTTTTAATGTGGGAATCATCGAAATAAATGTGCAAATTGCATGTTGTTATTTCACTGGGTTGAGGAATTGCTAGCACTCTCACTTAAACAAAGCCAAGCCATAAAATTAGGAGGATAATTGTAAGGCCATAAGACCATAAGACATAGGAGCAGAATTAGGCCATTCAGCTCATCAAGTCTGTTCCACCATTTCCATCATGGCTGATCCCGGATCCCACTCAAACCCATAAACCTGTCTTCTCAGCATATCCTTTGGTGTCCTGACCCATCAGTAAATGATCAACTTCCGCCTTAAATATATGCATGGACTTGGCTACTGGAGTCTGTGGCAGAGCATTCCTCAGATTTATTACCCTCTGGCTAAAACAATACCTCCTCACATGGCTGTCTTTTTTTAACGTTGTCTTGTTTCAACAAGGAAGGACAATGGTTGGATAAATGCAAAATGAAATCCTGTGGCGACCCACTTCCCAGCGCACTCGAACCGGCTCACAAAGTGGCGCGCGCCGGCATTGAGGCCGGTCCCAAAGAGGGCGCCAAGCCTGCTTCACCAGCAAGAGGAAAAGCCCGCACGCGGGACGGGACTGTGAATACACGCCCCCTACAGCATTCCCGCCCGGGGAGGGCGGGATCAGGAAGGCTTTAAAGCGAGGCCGCGAAGTTTGAATAAATCTCTTTTGTAACTGCAGCTCACCGACTCCGTGTCGTTATTGCAGCGCTGCATGTAGCACACCGCTACAATGTAATTATTGTTTGTTGAAGATTTCAGTGCCCATGTATATTTTATCTTTTTTTATCAAAGTTCAAAATCTTAGAACAGATGCATTTCCTCCTGTGAATTTCACTTCCCCTTTTTTCTTTTGTCTGACAATAAATTCCTATTTCTTAATTTGCAAATGGAAATTGCTTGTGTAAACTAATGCTGATAATATGCATTCCCATGATGAAATTACTGAAGTACTACAGCTTGGGGAGAAAATGTCAATGCCGCAGCCAAATTTACAGCAACAATTTCTATTCTAAATGTGTACGGAAGAATTTAAGAATGGAATGTTGGTTTTAAAATGGTGATTAAATTGCAAAGGTGCAATTTGTTTAATTATTCTAAGTCTTCCAATTCCACTGCAGTGCCTTTCAACAAAAGACGTAAGGGATGAGTTAATTGCAATGAGTTTCTAGTGATCTCCCATTTATTTGCCCTGAAATATTACACTAATTCCTCTTGCGTTACTATTCTTGTTACATGCTTCACCACTCCTTTAATCCTTGCATTAATCCTGAAAGATTTACAGAGTATGTAGAAACAGAAGTTGCTATAAACCATGCATGTGTAACAGTAGCAGTAAGGGAAACACCCATTAAAAAAAGAGTCAATGGCCTAGATCGGGACTGTCAGTGTTGCTGGTGTTCAGCGATGTTCAGGCAGACTCCTGGATGCTGTAAATCCATGTACAGGCTAAGTGACAGACTATAGTGCATCTTTGCTGGATTCAACGTGGAGTCACAAGAATTATAATGGGACATCCTCCTGTCTAATTTACAGCAGCCAAACAGAGCAGAACAGCAGCCACCTCACTGAATGGCAAAATTTGTAGATTTTTTGAGAAAGAAGACTTTTACTTATTTTTCCATGTTTTAAGATTTTTTTTGAAACTTTACACTTCTTAAAGCAATACTTACTTTTCAATTACTTACACAACCTTAAATGTTTAGAAATTCCAGTTCCACCAGTCCTATTGTCTAGGTGGTGACACTGATTTCAACAAATGGCACTAACTATCAATGCATTTCTTTTATTCTGATTGAAAACACATTTGTTATGTATTTGTAATGAGTTGGAATCAAAATCAAAAATTTAAAAACAGATAAATAATTCCACCAATGAAAATATGAGATGAGTAGAGCTCTCTGCACTGTCATCTAGGGACCTGAAGTTAAACGTGGGCAGGCGATAGTTCATCTGGATGCAGTTGGTTGAAATTGACAAGACATAATTAGGGTCAATAGTGAGAACATTACCTCATAACTGTGAAATTTAAAACAGAGAGCATTGTTAAGGTAGAAGTAAATGGGCTGGAGGAGATCTTTTCATCCCCTGTAAAGCCAAATTCTATAAACATCAAAGTGACAATAACCAGAGAAACAACTGAATATGTGCATTAAATTTTTTGCATATTTCTATATCTCTATATATCAGAGAAGACAGTTAAGTCCATTCCTTCACTAATTTTTCCTTTAACTTATTCTTCCCACATTTTCCATATACTACCATTCACCTATGTATTAGGGTAATTTCTAATGGCTGGTTAACCTACCCTGCTTTTCAGGAATGTTGGGGGAAACTGGAGGACTTGTTGGAATCCTATGTAGTCACACAGAAAACCTGCAAACTTTACCCAGACTGCACCTGAAGTCAGGATTGAAACTGTGTCATTTGCACTGCGAGGTATGATTTTATTAAATGACTGTAACAAAGGTGGGTGTTTGCTGGGTTGAACTGGGGTTGTTATGGTGATGTTTGTGTCTTTAACCAGTGGATAGTTATCAGGAGAGACGTAGACCAATTGGACCCAAGTGCAGAGGAGTCGAGAAACGACGATGGAGTTGTACAAAGAATCTTTACTTGAGGATAAGTTTGTAGAGAAAACAGGTTTGTAGAGAATCATAACAAAGGGAAACCCAAGACTGAGAAAAGACAAACAGAACAGAGGGAACTTAAATAGATGAAACAAAACAAGGCACAGCTGCACTGATAACTAAAACAAGACATGGGTGAAAATAATTTACGAATATTCAGCGGAAGAGTGTTGGAGCCTGGAGGAATCTGATGCACCCCCGGTGATCAGACCAAAGCATGTCAAGATCCTATGCCATTATGGTCAGCACCTGATAGCCCAGGGTGATCTGGGTAGCAGCAATGGAAGTCACTGATCAGATCTGGGTCCAGGATGTCACAGGATGGAATCCCAACATTTCTTCTTGGTTGTAACCCTCCCAACCCAAGAAGTACTGGAGCTGGCCATGAACTAGATGAGAGTCCAGAATCCGACAGATGATGTACACCTACTGACCATACATGATGCGAGGAGCAGGTCTGGCACCAGAGGACAGGACAGAAGAGATTTTAGATAGAAGACATGGAAGGTGGGGTTTTTATATATGGTGCATGGCAGCTGCAGATGATTAAGTGACTAAGTTGATCTGAGGAGAACCTTGAATGGTCTAATGTATCATGGCATCCATTTCTGAGGCTCACCCCAGCCCACAGAAGAAGGTCTTTGGTGGAGAGTCAAACCCCTGGACAAGGACAGAAAGGAGACCCCAGTCACCTTCAATGGATGGCATGCCACCTTTGTTGTAGAGAGGCCTTCAGCAGGGTTTACCTGAGCTTCCTTCTACTTCTGCTGGCAATCACAGATCAGCTGGGACTCCCACCTCAGAGCTCAGCCAGGGAAACAGAGCTGGATAACCAAAATGACACTCAAATAGAGACACACCCATAGAAGAGTGGCACAAAGTGTTATGAGCAAACTCTGCCCAGAACAGATGATCACTCCAAGTGGATGGGTTGCCTGACATAATGCGCCTCAGGGTCTACTCCGGGTACTGGTTAGTCCTCTCTAACTCCCCATTAGACTGCGGATGAAATCCCAATGAGAAGCTTACCATCGCTCCAGTGAGTCAACAGAAGGCCTTCCAGACCAGGAAGAAAACCGAGGGACTTGGTCAAAAACAACATCCCAGGGAAAGCCCAACACTCTAAACACAGCTTACAGCATAAGGCTGGCCATCTCCTGAGCTGAGGAAAGCTTAGGTAGGGGTACAAAACAGCAGGTCCTGGAGAGCTGGTCTACCACCGTCATAATCAATGTCTTACCTCGTGATGGTGGCAGACTGGCAATGAAATAAATGGAGATATGGGACCAGGGTCAGGAAGGAATGGGCAGTGGGTGTAGCAGCCCCTTTGAACATGATCTAGGTTCCTTGTTCTGGGTGAAGATGTGACTAGCTTCTTAATATTTTCATCCATACCTGGCCACCAGGACCACTTCTTGATGAACTCCACCATTTGAGCTGTCCTTGAATGTCCTACAGCCTGCAATGCATGCCCCCACTGTAACACGTCTGGATGGACAGAGCTAGGGGTGAAAAGGTCTGCCTCCCGCTGAAAATGGTCTCAACCTCCCGTTTCGCTGGTGCCATCAACCTGGACCTTGAGACCTTGGGATATTGACCAGGTCTGGTTGTTCAAACTGCTTGAAGAGGGCCTCCAGCTTCTGATTCTTCATACCTGGATGGTAGGTGATGGTAAAATCAAAATGGTTAAAAGAGACCACCAAATCTAGTATGAATTTAATAATTTCATTTCTTGAATATACTGTAGGCCATGTTCTTGTGGTCAGTTCAGACCACATAAGGAAGTTTGGCTCTCTTCAGCCAATGTCTTCACTCCTCAGGGCTAATTTGACCAGCAACATCTCTCTATTTGCTATGTCATAATTCCTCTCCACAGGAGAGAGCCACTGGGAGAAGAGTAAAGAGATGGCGTTTCTGGACCAGCACTAGTCATTGCAAGAGAACAGTTCCAACCCCAGTGTCTGAGATGTCTACTTCAACAATGAATGGTCATGGAGAACAAGGACAGGAGCTGTTGGGAAGTGACCCTTCAATTTCTGTAAAGCTACCGCGGCTTCTGGGTCCAGTAAGATCTGCTGGAGGTTCTCTTAGTTAAAGTAGAAAGGAAGATGTGGATAAACTCCAGTAAAAACAAACAAATCCCACAAACTGTTGGAGCTGCTTGATCAAGGTGGGTTCGGCTAATTCTTGACAGTCTGGTCTTGCTAGGGTCCACCTGCAGATTCCTCTTAGAGACAGTGAACATGAAGAAGAAGACTGGAGACGTGGACCTCACTCTTCTTCTAGTTGATTCTGGAGTAAACACTGTGGACTTGTTGAACATGTTGGATGTGTTTGTGGTAGATCTTGGAGAAGGTGAGTATATCATCAAGATTCACAAAGACAAAACAATTTAGCATCTCTCAGAGAACGCCATGGATACAGGGCTGGAAGACAGCTCATGTAGTGGCCAGTGGGGGTGTTGAAAGTGGCCTTCCGTTCATCACCCTCCCAAATATGGCCCAAGTTGTATGCATTTTGCCGATCCAGTTTAGAAAAGATGGTTGCCCCTTACAGCAATGTGACTGTTGTGGTCATTAGTAACAAAGGGTACTGATTCTTCTCTGTCATAATCTATACATGGTTGGAATCCACCATCCTTTCTCGCCACTAAGAAGAAGTAGGCGTAGGCAGGGGATGTGGAGGGGTGGGTGAACCCGGACTCTAGGGCATCACAGATGGACTCCTCTATGGCCATGCTTCCTGGAGCTGACGGGGAGTAGATTCTTTCTCAGGGTAGACAAATTCCAGGCAGCAATTCAATTGCAAAGCCAGAGGCTTGATGAGGTGGGGGTATTGTGGCTCTTTTCTTACTAAAACCCTCTAGAAGATCTGCATACTTGAGACAAACTCAGGACAGCTTGGGAGATACAGGAGGCAGTCTGTGAGAGGTGGGTAGCTGGGTGGTCTGTCAGTGAGAAGACCATCTCTGGAGTGCATCAGTGGACCAGTCAATATGTGAGTTGTGGAGAGCTATCCAGGGGTGTCCTCAGATCAACAGGAACTCAGGAGAATGAATAAGGTGAAACTGGATAGTTTTGGTTTCAGTTCTATGTGTAGACAGATGAGTGCAGGTCCTCCCAGGGCTCAAAGGTCTCCTACCCAGAGCTGTGGCCATGACCGGTTGGTTGGAATGGCCGGAGGAATTCAGGGATGTCTTGCTAGCCTGAGGTCCATGAAATTGCCTGCTATGCCAGAATCCATGATGGCTCCAAGGAGATGATATTGTTCAGTTCAGGAGATGAAGGTAGACTGGACACCCCTGGATGTAGTGGACGTGGGAGGAATGCTGGAACCCATCCCAGATCTCCCTTCCCTGGATGTTTTCCCGACAACTCAGCACAGGTGGATTGGAAATGTTCTGGCTCACCGCAGTGGAGATAGCATCTTCCCTTCATTCTCCGGTCCTGCTCAGCGGGAGAAAGTTGCGTTCTTTCCAGTTGCGTTGACTCCTCTAGAGGAAGCTGAGAGGAGTTGGGGGTTGTGCATGTCAGCACCAGGGACAATGGGGTTGGAGGGGCTCGGAGACTGGCACCTTTAGACTCTGCGACTCTCCTTTCCTGGAGATGATGGTCAACCTGGACGGTGGTAATGATGAAAGTTGAGATCATAAATTGGGTCTCTGGCTGCCAAATCATCTTTAGTTTCACCTGATAGCCTACGGTGGAATACGCCTATAAGGGCTTCAGTGTTCCAATCGTTCTCTACAGCCAGGGTGGTAGTCAGCCACACTTACCTGAAGAAACTGGAGGAGTTGGTTGGCTGCCTCCTATCTGTTAACTGGGTGGTCAAACACCGTCTTCATCTCCCTGGTAAAGAAGGATATGTCTGCACAACTCGGAGAGTTGTTTTCCCGAGCACCGTAGCCCAGGTCAGAGCTTTGCCAGAGGAGAGAGAGACGATATACACAACTTTGCAGAGGTCAGAGAGGAACTTGATTGGTTGCAGCTCCAAAGCCAGAAAACACTGAGTAAGAAACCCTTTACAGATCCTTGTGTTGTCATCAAATCAGTCGGGCGCCGGTAGGTCTGGAGACTTGGGAGTTGAGGTGGCAGCAGGGGATTGCTGGCTCAGCCGGATATCTCGATAAGCGTCTGCAGGGTGGTCGGGATCTACTGAAAGACATGCTCATATCCACTTGCTGCGACTTCCCAGATGGTTGGCACTGGTCGGAGATGTTCATACTCTGCTGGGTCCACATTGTTTGCTCAGTCTTCTCAGAGCCTGGAGGTTCTGGCATCTCATGGTGATCAGACCAAAGCATTACAATAGGACAGTAATGCATTGGGCCTCAGTATACAGGTATTCTGGAATCAGAAATCAAATGAAAAAAATAGTTTCCTCAATCTTCCTACCCATGTCATTGGTCTCTACATGGACCAGGACGTCCAGCTGCTCACCCTCCCTTTTGAGATTACTGGGAACTCAATCTGAGATATCACAGACCCTGGCACCAGGGAGGCAACAGACCATCCGGGTTTCTCGATCTCTCCCACAGAACCTCCTATCTGTCCCCCAAACTATTGAATCCCTTCTCTGCTCTCCTCTTTTCCCTCCTTCCCTTCTGAGCTGAGGGTCCAGTCTCGGTGCCAGAGACGCAACCACTGCAACTTGTCCCTGGTAGCTTGTCCCCATCAACAGTATCCAAAATGTTGGTTTTGGATATTTGAATATGGTTACATGGTTAGGTGGTTACATAAAAATCTAGAAATAAGAGCATTTTTGAGGCAGGAAGATGGAGGCCTGCATCCACTTGATTGTCAACTCATTTTCTTATTAAAGGAGGCATGCTAGCATATGTAATTTTCAGCTGCAATTAGAATCACGATGCTAAACTCCTGAACATTTAATTACTTACAAATGATGTGACACAAAGGTTGTAACAGTAATACACCTGTTTGGCATAATAACAAATTGTTGACAAGTTTACTGTCTTCTGTCTCTGTGCTCTAATTTTTCATAAATGAAACACAGGGAGCAAGAAAGGAAAATTCTCCTTGTGGAAATGTTAATGACTAAATACTACACAGGCAGGGATTCCAAATGTTGACTATTCACTGACATGATTACAAGGATCAATTTGCAACAATAACATATATCCAAATTATGATTCAATCATGATAATTTGACAAAATGCATTTCTGCATTAATCTCAAATGATGGAAATGTTTGATATTTTCAGAATCATAACCAGAATCAGAATTATTGTCACTGAAATTTGCTGCTTTGTGACCGCAGTACAGGGCAAGACATTAAAAAAAATTACTACAAGTTAAAATATACTAAAATATATATATGCATGGGGATTAGAGATGAAATGTTCATGCCCTCATGGACAGTTCAGAAATCTGATGGCAGAGGGGAAGAAGCTGTTTCTAAAAAAATGAGTGTGAGTCTTTAGGCTTCTGAATCTCTTCCCTCATGCTACTGATGAGAAGAGGGCCTGTCCTGGGGGGTACACATCCTTAATAATGGATGCTGCCTTCTTGAGGAACTTCATTTTGAAGTTGTCCCTGACGGTAGGGAGGCTTGTGTGTCAATCTTCATGCCAATTTATTCTAGATGCCTCCTGTATATCATCCATAATCTTTCCATTCCCTTAATATCTATCTGTCTATCTAAAAGTTTCTTAAACTCCACCAAACTGCCCAATTCCAAAACTACCCTGGGTAAGCTATTCCAGACACCTACCACTCCCCATGTAACAAAAAGTTACTGCTCCTCACGTGACTTTTAAACTTTCTCCTTCTAACCTTAAAAGCATGTCCTCTGGTGTTTTTGATATTTCTACCCTGAGGAAAATATTCTGACTGTCCATCCTACTAATGCCTCTCAATTTTGTTCAACCTTCCCTTATACAGCAGCTCACCAGAATTGTTGGCATAGATACTGTAGATGATTATTACAGAATAGAGATCACAGGAAAGTCGGAGAATAGCAGATGGAATTTAACTTAGACAAGTCGGAAGTGGTGCATTTGTGAAGATAAACCACAGCAGGACATACACAGTGAATGGCAGAGCCCCGGGGAATGTTGAACTGTGAGATCTTGGACTATAAGTACTTAAGTTCTCTAAAAGTGGCAACACAGATAGGCAGGATGATGACAAAGTTGTTTCAGAATCAGAATTAGAATCAGGTTTATTATCACTGGCATGTGTCATGAAATTTGTTAACTTAGCAGCAGCAGTTCAATGCAATACATAATATAGAAGAAAAAATAATAAATAAGTAAATCAATTATAGTATACGTATATTGAATAGATTAAAAATAGTGCAAAAACAGAAATAATATATATTTTAAAAGTGAGGTAGTGTTCAAGAGTTCAATGTCCATTTAGGAAACAGATGGCAGAGGGGAAGAGAATGTTCCTGAATCACTGAGTGTGTGCCTTCAGGCTTCTGTATCTCCTACCTGATGGTAACAGTGAAAAAAGGGTGTGTCCTGGGTGCTGGAGGTCCTTAATAATGGACGTTGCCTTTCTGAGCCACTGCTCCTTGAAGATGCCCTGGGTACTTTGCAGGCTAGTACCCAAGATGGAGCCGACTAAATTTACAACCCTCTGCAGCTTCTTTCGGTCCTGTGCAGTAGTCCCTCCATACCAGACATTGATGTAGCCTGTCAGAATGCTCTCTATGGTATATCTATAGAAGATTTTAAGTGTATTTGTTGACCTATCAAGTCTCATCAAATATTTTTGTGCTGTCTTCATTGGTGAGAGTTGGAAGTCTTGTTTCAGTTGTGGTTAAGCCACACTGGTGTGCAGTTCAGGTTGCCTTGTAATCGGAAGGATGTGATTAAGCTTGAGAAGGTGCAGAAGATATAAACAGAACTCAAGATCTTGTGTTATAAAGAGAGAATGGAAAAGTTAACTTTGTTATTCATGCAGTAAAGAAAGCCATGAGGTGACATATAAAATTATGAGAG
This sequence comes from Hemitrygon akajei, assembly GCF_048418815.1. Lineage (NCBI taxonomy): Eukaryota > Metazoa > Chordata > Chondrichthyes > Myliobatiformes > Dasyatidae > Hemitrygon > Hemitrygon akajei. The sequence goes on along the minus strand of NC_133129.1, from coordinate 161,038,092 downwards.
GCATAAATAAGAACGATGACAAATATCGTTTCCTATCATTGGGGTGTCTAAAACTGGGGGCCATAGATTTAAGGGGGGAAAGAGGAGGCTTGGAGGGGATCCAAGGTGTAGATTTTTCACAGAATGGTGTCTGGAATAAGCTGTCAGAGGTGTTGGTGGGGCAGCTACAACTTTATGGGACATGTGCACAGGTGCTTCAATAAGCAAGCCATAGAGGGATATTGAATTAATGAAGACAAATGAGATTAGTATAGGTAGGCATAAGACATGTTGGGCCGAATGGCCTGTTTTGCACTGTATAACTCTATGACTCAATGACTCCAAAACAGAGAGGCTCAATTTCACAGTGAACTAAAAATCAGTGCTTTTACTGCAATATTTATCATTTACTGTTAATTATAATGAAGACTTGCAAATTATTTTCAGCACTTTGCTTTTATCTGCCAGGGCAACCTGAGCAGGCAAGGCAGTCATTTGCTTTGTAAGAATTACAGACAATTGTTTCTATGGCAGTTATATGAAATGTCACCTATCCGATGAACCTGGCCTATTAAAAAAAAGTGCTCAAAAGTAAAACTCTCCCCAGATCTTAGATCAAGAAAAGGGTGCTCGTGCCTTATAAGTATTTCTAAAAAAAAGTCAGATTTTAAATTGGTCTAAACATTGTCTTATTCCAATTAAAATGAGCTATTTCATGCTGTGTGCACTGACACAAGACATCACAGAGCTTTGCGTTTTTTTCCATTTTTCACAGCTTACTGCATTCTTTTTTCCATATTTGTTAAGAAATAACTGAAGCGGGCAATCAAGTTCAAATGGAAGTTAAGCTAATGATTCAAAGGCTTTGTCCTTTGAGGTAACTTCTGACAGCTAAATTTAAGTGTGTTGGTAGCTTGCCCTTTGAGCCACCTTTTGACAATTAAAGTGCGCTGGTAAATTGATTATGATAAACTCAATATTGCTACAACTGAAAATTTAATTCTAGATAAAAACATAAAGCATAAAATACATTTACTGTTAAAAGCAAATTATTTCATAGGAATCACCTCTGATGACACCTCATAGTCAAGTAACCCCAAATAAAGAATAATCTCTACCAGTGTTAAAGGACATTTTCATACTCACCGAACTTCCTCAAGAATTTAGCAGACATTTTTTTCTATGGTTGGCATCTATCACTTTTTGTGATAGTTTATTGTTTTTGCAGAGAATTTTGGATAAAATTGCAATTTAATGTTATTGAGTTTACAAAAGGTGAAATCTACAAAATTCAGTGATTTTCTGGGTTTACTCACTTGTATAACTGGATAATAGCTGAGAATAATACCAAGGTTTCGATTTACATGCACCTTCTCAGTAGAAAGATGGCTACACTGGAAGTCCTGGTGAAGAAGAAAGAGAGGAGGGTGTTATTTACCAGATGGTGACTGGGTGTCTTCCAACTCATGCTGAAAGAGGAGTGGGGGCAGATAACTTGGTGGTTTCAAACATCAAGTACTTGGAGGTGGTGCAGCAAGGACTGAAGGGGCGATCCAAATGCTTAAGGTTACCGAAAGCATCTTCAAGTATTGCATTCCAGTGAGTGTATCAGTAGATTCGCAGGCCATGTAGCAAAGTCCATCAGGAACTAACTCTTACATGCCACATCACACTCAAACACTGTCAGTACCACTGCAAGTCAGAACCATTTCTTCCCTCCCTCTTGCAGGGCAAGATGATTATGGAATAATTCTAGCAGTGGCAAGCAGTTGGTTATGACTGCATTTATTTTCTCTTGATCATGGGAGTACATGCTATAAATGGAGCAGGAATGAAAGGAATTTGCTTTTGGTAAGCTGGCCTTTATAAATCAGAGCATTAAGTATAGGAGTTGGGATGTAATGTTAAAATTGTACAAGGCATTGGTAAGGCCGAATTTGGAGTATTGTGTACAGTTCTGGTCACTGAATTATAGGAAACATATCAACAAAATAGAGAGAGTACAGAGAAGATTTACTAGAATGTTACCTGGGTTTCAGCACCTAAGTTACAGGGAAAGGCTGAACAAGTTAGGTCTTTATTCTTTGGAGCATAGAAGGTTGAGGGGGGACTTGATAGAGGTATTTAAAATAATGAGGGGAATAGATCGAGTTGACATGGATAGGCTTTTTCCATTGAGAGTAGGGGAGATTCAAACAAGAGGACGTGATTTGAGAGTTAGGGAGCAAAAGTTTAAGGGTAAGATGAGGGGGAATTTCTTTACTCAGAGAGTGGTAGCTCTGTGGAATGAGCTTCCAGTAGAAGTGGTAGAGGCAGGTTAGGTATTGTCATTTAAAGTAAAATTGGATCGGTATATGGATAGGAAAGGAATGGAAGGTTATGGGCTGAGTGCGGGCTAGTGGGACTAGGTGAGTGTAAGTGTTCGGCATGGACTAGAAGGGCCGAGATGACCTGTTTCCATGCTGTAATTGTTATATGGTTATATATGGAAAGAGACACTGGTTAGCAGCAGGACCAAGACTACAGGAATCTGAAAGCCAGCCCTCTTCCTCACATTCGGCTTTCTTCTTAAACCTATTGTCTCTTCAGATGATGCTGATGCGCCATCAATAACTCTCGGAGACGCGAGGCGAGAGATAGGCTTTTATTAGCTGGAAGAGAGCACTATCAGCAGCAAGAGACCATCACACAACATCCTGGAGACTGAGGGGGGAGCAGTGCCTCCAATTGCCTTTATACAGGGGTCTGTGGGAGGGGCCACAGGAGCAGTCAGCAGAGGGGGGGTGTGTGTCCAGACAGGTATATGTAGTTCACCACAGATGCAGACATACATCTCTTGTTTCGCTCTACCCTCATGCCTTTCTCATTTCTGAAATCCTAAAACACCAACTTACCCAAAGGGAGTTAGAAGATCAGGAAAGGAGTAAAGATAGCTTTGACATTCACAGCCACCAGCTCAAATAGAAACACTTAATTTTTTTTTCTACTGGGTGGTTCACAGAGAGGATTTAAGACATGATGCATTATCAGGCATGAGTAGCCAGGGCAGAACTAAACTGCAGCAAAGGTTCCAGCATTTTGGACGAAGAGAGAATTTGACTGCAAAAGATTCAAATGAATTGTTTCAATGGGGCAGTCTACAGAACAATTATACATAATAACATGTTTGTGTATAAGTATTAAAATAAACACAAGAATACTGTTTTCTCTGATGTACTGGTACTATCTATCTCTGCTAGGGATTGTTAGACATGTACAGACAGCAGGCCTTCAAAGAAAATCTGTTCATCTGTACTACAAGCAGTTTTGAAATTAAAAGAACAGCTTTGTAAGAAACAGAGCACAGACCGCTCACCCACAGCAGGGGGCCACTCAAGAAATCGGGCTAGCAAATTGACATGACCATGAGACCGTCTTGCGTGCATCAGCCAATGAGGGTATTTTAATTGGCCAACATTAAACCAAGCACCAGATTTATTTTGCATCATTGTGTTAGAGATCAGGGATGGTTCCATCCAGACTTATTTTATCACTTAGCACATCAAAAATGGTCATACACGTATTTGCTCTATCACCACTTGGAATATTTGTCTACAGGGAAAATCAGCCCTCCCCTCACAAGGATGAGCCAGGACTTGAGGACCTGAATTATAGGGAAAGGTTGAATAGTTTAGGACTTTATTCCCTGGAGAGTTTGAGAATGAGGGGAGATTTGAAATAAATATACAAAATTATGAGCGTTATAGATAGGGCAAATGCAAGTTGTTTTTTTTCCACTAAGGTTGGGTGAGACTAGAACTAGAGGTTAGAGGTTAAGGGTGAAAGGCAAAACATTTAAAAGGGAACATGAAGGGGATCTTCTTCACTGAGAGGGTGGTGGGAATGTGGAATGAATTGCCAGCACAAGTGGTGAATGTTGGGTCAATTTCAATATTTAAGTGAAATTTGGATAGTTACTTGGATGGGAGGGGTATGGAGGGCTATTGTCTGAGTGTAGGCAAAAAATAATACTCTGGCACAGACTAGATGGGCCAAAGGGCCTGTTTGTATGCTGTAGTGCTCTATGACTCTATAACAGTCTGGTTTTATTATTCTCAGAAGCCTTTAGATTATACATATGAATTTTTTATCCCAGCTAAGTGAGTAGAGTCCTACTGAAGGGTTTTGGCCTGAAGCATCGACTGTATTCTTTTCCATAGACGCTGCCCGGCCTACTGAGCTTCTCCAGCATTTTGTGTGTGTTGCTTGGATTTCCAGCATCTGCAGATTTTCTCTTGTCAGCAGCTTTACAAGATGGGTGACCCCATCCATGATCAATACACATCAGAGATTGTCTTCCTGGCGTCAGTGATCGCATAACCGGGACTTGTGATATGCACCGGCTGCTCATAACAACTGTCCATCGCCTGCTCCCATGGCTTTATGTGATCCCGATTGGGGGGTGGGGGAATAAGCAGCTGCTATACCTTGCCCAAGGGTGATCCACAGGCTAGCAGAGGGATAAGCAGCTTACACCTCCTTTGGCAGTGACATGTCTCCACCCCACCACCTAGGTGTATTGTCAATTGCAGTGCACTTTCATCGTAAGTATGCAATTCATTGGAACCATTAGTTGGAATCAAATTATTGAATTAAATAATGCCATTTTAGTTATTGGAATTGTTTTGAATCACTTACTGTTATCCTTGTTCTTGTTTAATGCACTTTGAATTCAGAGGAGTTTGACAGAGAGTGTTTGTAGAGATTGCCTGCTTGTTGTGATGAACAAAGTTCTTTTACATCCGCAAGCTTCGGTGTTCGTGGCTCATTCACAACCACAACAACGTAAACACCACATTCCTGCGTTAACCCCAAATGCCTTGATCTCCTTAATATTTTTTAAAAATTCTATAGAATCGCTGTCTTAAATATAATCTACAACTGACTACTCACAGTCTTCTTGCATAGAGAAGTCAAAGGCTCACCATTCTCAGGGTGAATAAGTTCCTCATCATCTCAATCCGCAATTTTGAGACAATGACCCCTGGTTCTAGCCACTTCAGCCAGGGAAAATGTGATCTCTTCATCTATCTGGTCAAACCATGTATGAATTTTCTATGTTCCCATAAGACTAGCTCTCATCCTGTTAAATGCAAGAGTAATCAACCAGTCTGGTTGATTTTTCCTCATGTGACAAACTTGCCATCCCTCATGTCAATCTGGTGATCTTCATTGCATGCATTTTTTCCTTTGTTATTGATTAAATTCACAATATTCACTAGTGCAGAATATTCCACATTCAATCACTTCAGTGATCTATATACTAATTGGAGTAAGTCATATTTATTTTGGTACTGAAGTTGTTTTACAATAAGAACAGCATACCATTTGCCTTAATTGCTTGCTGTATCTGCAGGTCTATGATCAGTGATTCATGCACAAGTCCCCCTGAACGTCAGTACCTTTCAATCTTCTTCAGCTATTTTTTTCCATCAAAGTAAATAGTATTTTTTTTCACATTCTAGTTCATCGGCCATGTTCTCACCCATTTATTTACCGTTTCAGGCCTCCCAGAGATTCTTGTCAAGGAGCAGAGAGAAGTTCTTCGCTAAAGTTGCACAGGGCTATACAGAAAGAACAGAGGCAACATGGTGGCAAAGTGGTTAGTGCAATGATTTACAAAGCCAGCTGTAAGATTGGGGTTTGATTCCCGTCGCAGTCTGTAAGGAGTTTGCACTCCTTGATTACCTTCCAGTGTCACCAACTTCAACAATCTGGAATTTCCCTGAACAGCTGGTAATGAATTGTATAAAATCCCATCTTCATGCTACATTAGACCCTTTCCAGTTCTCCTACCATCCAAACTGGTCCACTGATGGCCTTGTACGCCATGAAGTTGTTTATTGACTTTAGTCAGCATTTAATACCATCTTCCCTGAGAGGCTGGTGAGTAAACTGTCCTTGGTGGTACTCAACACCCCTCTTTGTAACCTGATCTTGGACTTCTTGAAGGGAAGACACCATACTGTCCAAGTTGGCTGCAACATCTCAAGCCCCATTACGCTAAGCACTGATGTCCCCCAGGGTTGTGTACTCAGACCGCTACTGTTCATGTTGCCAACTCATGACTGCACAGCCAGACTCAGCTTAAACCAGATCATTAAGTTCACTATTGATACTGCAGTGGATGGCCTCATCAGCAACAATGATGAGTCAGCATACAGGGAGGAGGTAAAGGGTCTTGTCAAATGATGTGAGGACAACAACCTGAGTCCACATGGACAACACAAAAGAGAAGATTGTGGACTTTAGGAAGGCACACGTTGACAATCTAGCATTAATTGCTCTGCCGTGGAGAGAATGAAGAGCGCAACGTTTTTATTGTGCAGGTAATGGATGATCTAATCGGGACCCAAAACACCTCCTCTGTAGTCAAGAAACCACAGCACCATCTACGATTCCAAAGGACACTGAGGCATGCAAGGCTCCCCACCCCCATTTTAATAACCTTCTGTGGGAGCACAATCTCCAGTGTCCTGTCTAGCTGCATCAATTGTGTGTATGGAAGCTGCAAGAGAGTGGACCGCAAGATCCTACAGAGGACAAAAAGAAAAACACCAAGAGGATCATTGGGGTCTTCCTCCCTGCTACTTGTGACATTCATTGGGAGCAATGCAGATGAAGAGCCCAAAGCACTGAAGATCCTTATCACCCATCCCACAATCTCTTTGACTCACTACCATCAGGAAAAAGATACAGAAGCAACAGGACTAGATCTGCCAGACTGGGTAACAGCTTCCTCCATCAGGCTGTGAGACCAATGAATACCCTGCCACCACTGAGGTCTTATCACTAGGACAACGAACTGTTTACTGTTCTGCTGATGGTTGAATTATATTTTATTAACTTACTTATAGTGTAACATTTTGGTTTATGTGTTGTGTGTGATATATGCTGTGGTCCAAAGGAATGTTACTATATGTCCAGGTGGCAATAAACTTAAACTTGAACTCATCCATTCTCCTGTGGCCAAATGGGCTTCCTCCGGGTACTCCAGTTTCCTCCCACATTCCAAAGACGTATGGTTAAGGATAAGGAATTATGGGCAAATCACGTTGAGTCAGAATCGTGGTGTCTGCTTGTGCATCAAATGTGAAACTTGTTACTTCAAGTGTTTGAAGCAAATAGATTCACAAAGAAAGAGAAATTCTGCAGATGCTGGAAATCCAAGCAACACACACAAAATGCTGGTGGAACACACCAGGCCAGGCAGCATCTTTGGGACCCATCAGCAGAGTCCCTCCTGTATTCTTTGCAGCATTGACTGTTTGTCAGCAATTGTTAATGAAGTGTTGACTGTATTATTTTCCATAGATGCTGCCTGAGTGTGCGCCCTTAACTCCTGGTGGACTTGTCGGGGCGCCATCATGACAAAACAGTCGTTTTGGTGATTGCTCATTGTATCTTGGGCATCTGAAACCCATCCCTCTCCAGGTTTTTTTTTCCTTAATACAGGCACGGATGGAGAGTGTGCAAAGGAGCCGGCTGGATTTGAACTCAGGACTCTCGCCGCGAAGTCCAGCGCTGATGTCACTACGCCACCAGCCAGCCTTTGTGTTGTTAGTATAGATTCATTAATGGGAAGCCTGGAAAAGCAAGATAATATAGGGTGACAGAGAAAGATTTATTTGAGGAAAGACAGGAAATGGCCTGAGTGAACCATAAATGATGGCCTGGACGACTTGTTTGAGTGTTGTGTATCAAGCAGCATCTGATTGATGACACCTTAACTTTGTTGCAAAAGTAGAGGAGACTAAATGTCTGAACGTTGCAAAAGAATCACTGACTCCTACCAAGGAAGCTCCCGCTACAGCCAAATAAGGCTTTGTTATTTTGTTCTTCAGCATATTCCTGAGGCATGCTCAAGAAAATTGGAGGTGGTCTGCAATCAAAACTTTCTTTTCCTCCTTTTGTCTCATGACTGAAAATGCCAACCTTGTTGGCCATCTTCCAGAATACTTCAGCTCCCATTCACAAACTGCAGTCCAAAACCATGTCTTTCAGACAGAGAGCTCCTTGATGCTTTCCTCCCAAATCTATCCTCAGATTCCAATACTGAAACAATGTACAGGGAATGCCTCTTTCTTCCATACCCAACAAACATATTGTAAAAACGTTGAATTTCTATTTCTATTTTGTTGAATTGGAAAGAAATTAATCCCCCTACCATATTTCATTGGCTTTCTCAAACTATGTTATGTCTAAATTTGGAGAAAATTAGAAGTGTTGTATTTGACCCTTCTATTAAATTTGAAAAGACATGGAGACCATTTATTCAATATTTTCATATGATGTAATTTGACCTTGTTCCAAACCTATTTGTTTTTCCGGTTTTGATTATACATATGTTGAGAGGATCGGAGTTGGAGACACTGATGATTTTGTATTTTTTTTTTATAGATACTATAAACAGCCCATTATTCATTATATTTTTTTCTTTTTTTTTCTTTTTTTCTCTTTATTAGTTATTAGGTTGTTAGATTAGTTTTTCATAGGGTTAAATTTTTTTTCTCTTTTCTGTTTTTTTTACATATATATGTTATACCTAGTTTTGCTTTGTTTATATGATATTTGTATCATTCATGATTTGGGAAGACTTAACTATATTGTAACTATTGCTTGTGTATCCTTTCATGTTCAGTTTAAATTTGTAAGTTTGTAATCCCACGATCTATGTATTAATCTTATCATGTTGATATTAATAATAATAATAAAGATTGAAAAAGAAAAGAAATGTTTAATTGTATATAAATTATGAATTCCTGTGACCTGTAAGTAAGATGGCAAAATAGTATTTCCCAATGATATGGAAGTCTGTAATTCAGATTCAGAGTTATTTATTTATTACATGTATACTAAAGCATACAATAAAATAGATAATTTGCATTAACAACCATCGGGTCACAACTTTCAACTTATGATAGACATCTGAGCTTCAGTCTTTGGTGTCAACCCCTGACTTGCTGATGATGACAAATGTGGTCCCTGGCTGAGGAATCTAACTTTAGGCCTCCAGACTTGCCGATGATGGACCCCAAACACCAGGCCTTGAACTCTGGTCTCACTGACTCACATGCCTAGGACCCAATCCCCATCCTTGCTAACCTGCTTTCCCAACATCCATCCTTGTCCATGTCACTGACCTTTGAATGCAGAGTGGAGGGCCTGTCTCATTCCGCCTCATTCCTGTCCCTAAACCATAACCTCACCCATACCCCCAAAGCTATTCCTATGAACCTGAATGGAAAAGTAAAAACAATTAGGTCTGAGCCATGATCTGGGCAGAGACCACAGTTCAAAGCCATCTTGACCGGAATACCTATAGTCATTTAGAAGCAATGCGGCAATTAATAAATTTATCAACCTTTATGTCAAACTTTAAACAATTACTCTCTTTTTACTGTTTCATTAACCATTTAGAGAGCACACGGCATGTTTCAAAGAACTGTGAGCTTTCCTAGCAACATGCATTTCATATAAAGGTAAACTTGTTTATTTCATTGCTTTTTCAGTTGGAAGTTTTCTATATGGAAATTACCTGATATATTAATGTACTTAATAGCAGCTACAACAGCTCTGGACCAATGAATTATAAATTAAGTGCTTCGAGATACTTGAGTGACACATTAAGGCACTTTAGCAATGCAGTTTAGCTTTTCCTTTAATGACCATTTCAGAAGTTTGTCTGAATAATAGTTTACATCTTCAGTGTAGTTGTTGCAGTTCAAGATACTTAATGTCCTTCAATGTGGCAAATAAGAGAATTAGATTTTAAAATGTTCCTCATTCCCAAAAAGATAAAAAGAATTCTTGCAGCCACCTGGAACATGCCCTCTTCTCACTGCGACTGTTAGGGAGGAGTTACAAGAGCCTGAAGACCCACATTCATTGATTCAACAGTAGCTTCTTCCCCTCTGTCATCAGCTTTTTAAAAAGTCCACAAACAAATGAACATACCTTATGATTCCTTCTTTCTGCATTATTTAATTATGTTGTAATTTCTAGTAATTTTATGTATTTTATACCATGGAGGGAAGACGCAGCAGATAGGGGAGCAGGAAGGAAGAGTGGAGCAATGGATGATGATAATGACCATAGTGATTCACTAAGACTGACATCTCCTAGCAACCCATGGAAAGGAAAACATGTGTACATGATTTGCTAGAAAACAGGGACTGCTGCTCAAAAGTGAGCACTGTTTTGCCATTGCAGATAATTACCTCACAGCATTAGAGATGTGAACTAATTCGGCTCTACAGCAGATACCACACTGCTCTGGCAATAACTAAGCATCACCTCCAACGTGAAGTTGATTCCTTTCCCATCTTGCTTGTCTGCTCTTTATCTTACAATGCTTATGATAACAACTGTGAGGGAAGGAATGCTATGAGAGTAAGGGGAATGAATAATAAAGCATTGGCTCGATGCCGCCAGTCTTCCAGAGACCCCACTTTTGGAGCAGAATTGAAAACAACAGGAACTCGTGAGAGGGAACGTTAGTCAAACGTGAATGCTGGAACAGCAATGCTGACCACATCCAGGGTGCTGTGAACAGAGTGAAATGTATTGCTTCTGCTACTGAGACGTCACCATTCTTTACCCCTGAAATGGCTAATTAGTGGAATGACTCTCGCTTAGGTTTCCATGAGGGATTTTCCAATGTTGAATGAAATTGGAGTTCATTCACTTGAAATGTGAGCCATCTTCCTGCCACTTCACGATGATCTGATCAATGAATTGTGATGCGCATCAGTCTCAGTTGCATTGCAAATGTGGTGCACAACCCAAATTAATTTTGAACAAGATCAAAGCTTTCAAGTTCTTGACTACCGTGAACATTGCGAACTACTTTGAGGAAAGAGTATTGTGCATGGAAATCAGTCTGAGATGCCATTCACCAGGAAATACCTACAAAGATACTGCAACAAATCATTTAAGTAAAATTCAAGAGTGTCAGTTTACTCATTGGTGTGTCTCTAATTGTTCTGGGTGGATTGACAGTGAGAATTATTTTGTTATCAGGCTTCTCTATAAATGGTATAATATGTTGGTGGTAATGAGTGAAAAGTGGGTGGATCATCAGGGATGAATGGTTTGTTTGCCTGCTGCTTTCAAGAAGCTTCTCTTACAAAGGAAATCCCTTTATGTTCATCGAGGTATTGATACCCTTCTCTGTTCATTTGGAAAGTAAAAGGTTCTAATGTTGCATATCTTTATCTCCCAACATACCATTTTCCTGTTTCTCTTTCTCCCATTAGTCCTCAAGATCTTGTTTTTCAGCTCACGGGCTCTGAATTGTCATGCTGCTCTTCCTCCACCACTGACTGCTTGTCTTCCATTTGCAATTTGGTGACATATTCAGACCACAGCAGTGACATCTGCCCATCTACCGAGCATCAGGTTCAGGCCCCTTCCAGACCAATGAGGGGAACATAATCTCATCTTGAGGAGATCCTGGCATTTCCATGGATCTAGTTGCATCAGTGCTCAGCTGACGTGATTGGAGAGTGCATGGGAAGTGGAGAGAAGTTCTTGGTCCCCTGGGATCTGAACTTCTGAACTGAACTGATTGGTGTAAAAGCCCAGTGGAATGAAATAGTCATAGATGTTGCCAGAAAGCATGGTATTAAAATGCTGAAACACTGCAGTCACTTTATAAATGAAATGATAGGTATAATTCTGCTTTTAATCATGGAATTAGCTCAGCTTGTGTTATTTCGAGTACAACAGCAGATATAGTGCCAAATAGATTCACAGGAAGTCATAGGATTGTACAGCACAAAACAGGCATGTCCATGCTGATCAAGATTCCTATCTGTGCTAATCCTATTCTTCCATATTTGGTCCATATCCCTTAATACCTTTCTTATCCATGTATCTGCCCCTGTCAAACTACAGAAGTATGTTCCACAGCACCAGATAAGAGCATTTTTACAATCTTCAAGAAGCATTTTTCATATTGTTATTTATAGGGCAAAGCTCATTTATTAAAAATGCATCTGTCATAAAGGTCATCAGCTCAACAGATCATAGTCTTTCACCTCTTTTTCTTTATCCTCTTAATCTTTTGGGTCTTGACATAAGTCCCCAACTTCCTGACTCTTATTCCTGTTGCTGGAGAGCTGTAATTTTTCACTCCCTTTGGATCATCTATCAAAGGGTCTGATAATGTGCTTGACTGAGGAGGACTCCTTTTCAGTGGAACACAGTCACTCATAATGCTCAGAGTGTTATAAAGTCAAAGATCCCTTCTACCTTTTTATGATCCTTTGAATTTTCTCGTGCATATGGCATCCTCAGCCCTTATTATCTTAAAGCATATTTAAAATTATAACCCTTAAATTAGCCTCTCAACCATGGTCTAAGATTCCATGAAATATTGTGAGATTAATTGATGACGACCATGCATCATACAGCAGATTGGTTCATATTTTGGACTACTGATCACCAGATGTCAAATAACTTGTTGGATCATATCGCCACTTGCTGACTGCCTGCATTGGAGGATGTTTCCCACCTATACTGCCCAATAGTTACTTTCAGGGAGAGGGAGAGGGAGAGGGAGAGGGAGAGGGAGAGGGAGAGGGAGAGGGAGAGGGAGAGGGAGAGGGAGAGGGAGAGGGAGAGGGAGAGGGAGAGGGAGAGGGGGAGAGAGAGAGAGAGAGAGAGAGAGAGAGAGAGGGGTGGGAAGAGAGAGAAACATAATGCAAGAGTGGGAGAGAGACTCACATTGGGGCAAAGAGAAAAAGAGAGAGAAAGAAAGAGAAATGTAAAAAAAGGAGAAATAAATAAAGAGAGAGAAAAGACAGAGCCCCCTCCTGGGAGAGGGGGAGAGGGAGGGGGAGAGGGAGGGGGAGAGGGAGGGGGAGAGGGAGGGGGAGAGGGAGAGAGAGAGAGAGAGAGAGAGAGAGAGAGAGAGAGAGAGAGAGAGAGAGAGAAAAGAGAAAGAACCCACTTTCCCCTCACCTCTGTTGCTTTGGGAGTCATAGCCTGCTGACACACTTGTTTTCAGTACTGTAGAGGTGTGCAAGAATCTCAGTACACACATTGTGGAACATAGTCCTATTATTATCAAATGTGGTCTCAAAGATAACACTCTTATTACTGTATAAAATTGAGAATTTAGGTCATAATGCCAGTAGAGACTGGTTGGGCTAATTAGTTTGTTTCTGCATTTTTTTTGGTAATTTATTTTTAATTGAATTTCATCATCAAACAAACATTTCCATAAAATGTATTTCAGATATTGTACATATATATCATACATTCATATTTGTCACAAATCTCCACATAATATTTATCTGAGGTATACACTTATAGAAAAGGGAGGAAAGGAAGAATAAGTGAAAGGAGAAAATTATGTACAGGTAGGCAGTGATCCATTTTTTTTTAACAACAGATTCATTGAATTGTGAGAATAAAATCAGGCCTATGGGGTGTTATGTAGTTAAACCACCTTTCCCAGTATGAATCAAATTGTTCCAATTTATGATTAACAGATGCTGTTATCTTCTCCATTTTGTAAATGTCCATTGTAATTTCCATCCATGCATTTAAAGTTGGGCTCTCCTGTGATAACCATCTCCTGGTAAGAGTCTTTTTACCAGCAACCAGCAGTATATTCATTAAATATTTATCTCTTTTCAACCATTCTTGAGGCATATACCCTAAATATATGGTCTTACTTTCTAAAGGTATTTCATATTTATAGATGTATTGTAGGGCATGGTGTATCCCACTCTAATAGTCTTTGATAACGGGGCATTCCCAGAAAATATGATAATGGTTTGCATTTTGATTTCTACAATTTCTTCAGCAAACAGGGAGGTTACTATCATAATGGGATTTCTGAGAGGGTGTAATAAAATATCTTATCAAGTTTTTCCATCCAAACTCCCTCCATTTCTGTGAACTGGTACACTTCCATTGATATCTCCATATTGTTGTCCATTCTTCCTCAGATATAATTATCCCTCCTTCCTTCTCCCATTTTGTTTTAATGTCTGAAGTCAAATGTGTTTTAAGATTTGACAAACCTTTATACACACTTGAAATGATTCTACTACCGTTATCTGAATTATATGCTTTTCCAAATAGCTCTATCAAACATGTACTTGCCTTGGTTACATTTTTAACCTTCCTATTAACATACTGTTGCATCTGTAAATACCGATAAAAGTCTTGTTTCTACATCCTATGTAATCCATACTAGAGCTTTGTCAGCAGTCCTACTGCTACTGAAGGACTGCTACTCTGTAAAGAGTGACTTATTTAAACAGAGGCCTGGTCTCATCACTTAGATGGATGTAAGAGATCACACAACGCCATTAAAAGAGTACCCAGTTCATTTTAGTGTGCTGGCTAAAATGGATTGGTTAACCAACAGCATAATAATAAATCATTTGGCCATCATCATCTTACTGTTCTAATCAGGGACACTGCTGCCAATCACCACGTTTTGCACTGCTCTCTGCTTTCCTTTCTTCAGCCAGAATGCAGTCATGCTGCCACTTTTTCGATGGGCTTTAAAAATCTACTGACAAATCTATTCCACACTATATACTGCAACATCCCTGAAAGTTCTTATACGTAATTGCATAAAAGTTGGCATAGAATCAGAAATATCAGGAGAACAAAAATATTACTAAAGAGCTGATGCGGAAGACAGATGTTCATTTTAACTAGTTCTAGGACAGGGATTAGTCGGTCTCGTGGGATGGGTGCCTCCAGAACCCGAACGGAGATCCTCGGCTTAGTTTTTCTCAGTTGCTTAACTACACTGCTCAGAGCAGCAGCCAGATATTTAAAAAAGACAACACAACACTAATACATTTTGCAAAACTCCTCATTCTAACTGCAAATGATAATTGATGCAACACATGACCATGGCACCCTTAGACCATCCTCACACATGCACAGGCTACAATACAGGACGTGGTCAACAATAGGTGCTTACATGTTATTAGGGATCTCTGTTCTTTTCAGCACTCTCCCATCAGCTCTTTCCTCGCCTGTAGTGGGCTGGTGGATATTTTCTCCTTTTGTTTTCCATGTTCAAATAAAGCTACACGGTCACCAACCACTTTAATAACTGTGAGTATTGTGCTGATTGGTGACTCAACAGATTTGAAGTGATAGCTTAAGTCCTTGGAAAATGAAGCCACTTTGAGTCAATGATGTGGGATTGATTGCTATCAGCTCGGGGCATTTGATAGTGTTTTGCTTGACCTGGCCCTAACAAAAGAATTTTGTGTCTTCTGATGACTGCTGTATCCAGTGTTTTGAAATAAGTTCATTAGCGATTGAAATTGGTAAACAATGCAATGAGAAATACTTGACTGCTGTGCTGAGTCAATTGCTGTTTTGCTCGTTTGGAGTTTAGGGTGGTTAAGGCAGCATATGGCATGCTCGCCTTTATTAGCCAAGGCATTGAGTTCAAAAGTTGGGAAATAATGTTGCAGCTCTATAAACCTCTCGTGAGGCTGCATCTGGAGTACCGTACACAGTTCAGGCCACCCCATTATAGGAAAGATGTCGAGACTTTGGAGAGGGTGCAGAAGAGGTTTACCAGGATACTGCCTGGATGAGAGGGCATAGTGTTATAAAGAGAAGTTGGACAAAAATGGGATGTGTTTTTCTGCAGAGGTGGAGGCCAAGGGGGAGATGGGATGAGAGCCTTAGATAGAGTAGGCAGACAGTATCACTTTCCCATCGTTGAAATGTTTAATACTAGAGGGCATCCAACTAAGAAGAGTGGAGGTAATTTAAAAGGAGATGTGAGGGTCAAGTTTCTTACACAGAGAGTGGTGGCTGCCTGGAATGCACTGCCTGAGGCAGCCGATACATTTCAGAAATGTTTAGAATGTGAGGAAATTGAAGGATATGGACATTGTATAGGTAGACGGGATTAGTTTAGTTGAAC
Source organism: Hemitrygon akajei (assembly GCF_048418815.1). Lineage (NCBI taxonomy): Eukaryota > Metazoa > Chordata > Chondrichthyes > Myliobatiformes > Dasyatidae > Hemitrygon > Hemitrygon akajei. Next base: position 161,022,152 of record NC_133129.1, on the reverse strand, counting down.
ATTTGATTACTTATTTAATTGGTCTGATACAACATGGTTTGATTACAGTGTCTAGGCAACTGGGAAAAACTGGTATTAGAAACAGTACCAAGGAAGGTGGAAAATTAATAATGTTAAAGGTGGGTGGGAAGGGGAAGCTAGTCTACCAAAGATAAAATCACAAGCCTAAATATAAACAAAATGGGAAAAGGGAATGAAGGTAAGATAAAGAAGGGCACTGATGACAAGAGAGGGAATAGAGTTATAAAAGAGAAGCCTATTTAACTGATCAATCCCAAAATGGGAAGAATTCCTTTCAAAATGATTTAAACTACTGTCCATTAAAACACAAGGGATCTGGAGCAATCATACATTAGGAGAAACTAGACATAGTCTGGAGTACTGAGTTATGGCTACTGAAAAGTCAGGATTGGTGATTAGATGTTCAAATGCCTAACGTGTTTCAAAAAGATAGAGAGAGAAAAATAGGAGGTGTGATGGTGGTACTTCCAAGTGATAATAATATCTACAAGATAAACAGATTGTTATAAGGAATTCAAAAGCTGAAACCATGTAGTCTGAGATAAAAGATAACTGAGGACAATTTATAATATGAGGTGTTGTCAACAGTGGAAGAGAGGTGGAGGAAAATGTGTAGGAAGTATAGGAAATGAGTAAACAAAAATAAAGCAAATCAAGATAGTCAAGGAATTTCAAAAATTTTGATAGGAAATTCAGCATAAGGTGATACAAAATGCAATTGTTATAATGTATATGATAAGAAATTCAAGAAGGGGAAGGAGGGCAAACGTTTGCCAGTCTGCATTGGGGATGATGGTGGAGATGTCAGCAGTTTTAAATTCCTGGGCATATTGGATGGTCATATCACATGTCCTGTCCTGGGCTGAGCACATAGATGTTAGCATAAAATAAAGTCCTAGCATCTTTACTTTCTTAGATGGTTAAGGGGGTCTGGCATGACATTGAAACATTCCAACAAACTTCCACAGGTGTTCTGTTGGAAGTGTCCTGGTGTTACAACAATTGAAATGCACAGGAATCTAAGAAGCTCCAGAGAGTAGTATACTTTGCTCAAAACATCATGGGCATGTCCCTTCCCACCAATGCAAGTATCAGTAGGAGGGGCTTCCTCATGAAGGCAACATCCATCATCAAATATTCCCACCCTCTAGAACATGCCATCTCTTCATGGTTACCATCAGCAAAGAGGTATTCCATGGATGCTGCCCGACCTGCTGAGTTCCTCCAGCGTGTTTGTACGTGTTGATTTGGCCACAGCATCTGTGGTGTACTTTGAGGTATAGGAGTCTGAAGTTCAACACCATATGTTTTAAAAACAGCTACGTCCCTTCATCCATTTGTTTTTGGAACCAACCAGCAAAACCCCGATCACTACAGTTCAGCAGCATTATAAACACTCTGACCACTTTGGACTTATTTTTTGTTGTTCAGATTGAGTTCTATTAAAAAATTGTGTATAATTTATGTTTTTCTTGTGAACGCTGATGATACGTTGCAAATAAGGTTTCCATTGTACTTGTGTATATGACAATGAACTCAACATTGACTTTGATGTAGAATGTCTTTCAAGCCCAATATATAGGATGTAGGATTGAGTAATGGGGAATGAACCAGATGAGATAAGAGAAGTAACTGTAGAGGAACATCTATGTTGCTGTAACCAAAATGATGATAAGTAAGACATAAGAATAACAAAAATACACTCAGAGGTACCTAATACAATGCCATTGAGTGTATTAGATACGGGAGGTACCTAATAAAGTGGCCAATGAGTGTATGCTTGTGGTCTGCTGCTGCTGTAGTCCATCCACATTAAGGTTTGATATGTTGTGTGCTCAGAAATGCTCTACTGTACAGTACTGTTATAATGCTTGGTTATTTGAGTTACTGTTGCCTTCAGCTTGAACCAGTCTGGCCACTCTTCTCAGACCTCTCTCATTAACAAGGTATTTTCACCTACAGACCTGATGCTCACTGGATGTATTTTTTTTTGTTTCTCGGTTGTGGGTGAAACTCCCTGGAGTGAGCAGTTTCTGAGAAACTCAAACCATCTTGTCTGACATCAACAATCATTCCACGGATACAATGACATAGATCACATTTCATTCCCCATTCTGATGCTTGGGCATCAAATTGAACCGTCTGACCATGTCTGCATGCTTTTATCCATTGAGTTGCTGTCACATGATTGGTTGATTAGATATTTGCATTAATGAGCAGGTGTGCATCTGTACCTAATAAAGTGGCCACTGAGTGTAAATTTATATTTTGGAGAAATGCTCGTACTCCAGTGCAGGGAATAGACCCTGGGAAGTCAACGAGTAATAATACTGGCAAATAATAGAATTGGATGACAATGGGAAGCATTTAAAGTAGAATTCACCAGACTGCTGAAAAATAAGTTTATAAATAGGAAAGAACAAACTATACACTCAGTGAGAGATCTTGGATGAATGAAGGCATAAGGAAACAGTTGATGCTAAGGAAAGGAGAACGCATTAATCATATAAATAGCAGAGGAGTACACAACAAGTGTGAATGCAAGGATATCAAGAAATAATTCAAACAGCATTTGGAAAACTAAAGAGAAAAATGTACTTTGATATCCAAGGAATGACAGAACAAACAAAAAGTAACAATAAAGAGATGATAGAAGTATTGAATTATTTCTTTGTTCACCCAGGAGGTAGAACAGGTATATACTGTATACCTTTCCGGGCCAATGCCAGAGTGTCTTTCAGGAGGGTGAACCCTTGCAAGGTGGCACGTCGTGATGGAGTGCCTGGTAAGGCTCTGAAAACATATGCCAACCAACTGGCAGGAATATTCAAAGACATTTTCAATCTCTCATTGCTATGGTCTGAAGTACCCATCTGTTTCAAAAAGGCTACAATCATACCAGTGTCCAAGAAGAGCAGTGTGAGCTGCCTTAATAGCTATTAGCTATTTCACACCTATGGTGACGAAATGTTTTGACAGGTTGGTCATGGGTAGAATCAACTCGTGCGTCAGCAAGGACCTGGACCCACTGAAATTTGCCTATCACCACATTAGGCCTACAGCAGACACAATCTCAATGACTTGCCATGTGGTCCTTGAATCACTAGGACAATACAAACACCCATGCCAGGATGTTGTTCATTGACTATTGCACAACATTTAGCATCATCATTCCTACAGTCCTGATTGAAAAGCTACAGTACCTGAACCTCTGTACCTCCCTCTGCAACTGGATCCTTGACTTCCTATTAGGAAGACCACAATCTCCACCTCACTGACAATCAGCACTGTCGCACCTCGGGGATGTGTGCTTAGCCCACTGCTTTACTCTCTCTATACCCAAGACTGCGTGGCTAGGCGTAGCTCATACACCATTTATAAATTTGCTGTTGATACAGCCATTGTTGGCAGAATCTCAGATGGTGATGAGAGGATGTAGTGGGGTGAGATGTACCAGCTAGCTGAGTGTTGTCGCAGCAACAACCTTGCACTCAATGTCGGGAAGACCAAAGAGCTGTTTGTGGGCTTCAGAATTGGTAAGATGGAACACAAACCAATTCTCATAGAGGGATCAGAAGAGGAGAGCGTGAGCAATTTCAAGTTCCTGGGTATCAATACCTCTGAGAATCTAACCTGGTCCCAACATATTGATACATCTATAAAGAAGGCAGGGCAGTGGCTATATTTCATCAGGAGTTTGAAGAGATCTGGTTTGTCACTTAAAATGCTCGAAAGCTTCCACATGGAGAGCATTCTGACAGGCTGCATCACCATCTGGTATGGGCTAGGAGGAATGCAACTGCACAGGGTCGAAGTAAACTTCAGAGAGTTATAAAATTGGTCAGCTCCATCATGTGTACTAGCCTTCATAATATCCAAAACATCTTCAAGAAGCACTGCCTCAGGAAAGCAGCTTCCATCACCAAGGACCCTACCCCCCCCACCCAGGGCATGCCCTCTTCTCACTGTTACCATCAGGAAGGAGGTATACAAGCCTGAAGGCACTCACTCAGTGATTCAGGAACAGCTTTATCCCCCCCGCCATCTGATTTCTAAATTGACATTGAACCCATGAACACTACCCCAATACTTCTTTAAAATTGTGTTTTTGCACGACTAATCTTAATTTAATTATTTAATATACATATACATACTGTAATTCAGTTTTTTCCTAAATTTGTCATGTATTGCTTTGTTCTGCTGCCACAAATTTAAGGAATTTCAGGACATATGCTGGTGATATTAAAACTAATTCTGTTTCTGATACAATACTGGTTGATATAACGAATACTTTTGAAATATTGTATGTCAAGAGCATATCTTACATAAACTAATCAACTCAGATTGCATCACATACCTTATATATACATATAACTTATATATATATTTAACTTCTCCATATCCATTTCTCCATATTTGTTAAAATGGTGTAGCATCAGAGTACGGTCTGACAGTTAATGCAATACACATTAAGGAGGCTAAAATAAATCCAGGGAATTATGGATCAGTCAACTTGTAGGTTGTAGGAAAATGGAATCCTCAGTGAAGGAGACTTTGGAAGAACATCCATTATTAAGTAGCATAACGACAAATAGGCAGGGTAGACTTCTGCATGAGCATTGGAAGGAGAGGTGTGAGACTCCAGTTACTTCTGGTCTACACTGATAAATAGTAGACACTTACCTCATTTATCGAGCCCTTCTGGTTTCCTTTTGCCTACCAGGGTTCTTAAGACTCTTGACTTCTCAGCCTCCATTAGAAGCTTTTATTATGCAGGCTGGCTAAAATATTGCAGGAATCCGTGAAATTCTGATTTTCTGTAATTCTCAAATTCTTAATTGTGGCATTAAAGCTGATCATCTCTTGTCCTCTATTACATAGTAAAATAATTTAATAAACCATTTTACTTTTAACTTCCCAAACCTTTTCATTTCAACTCTTTTGAACATTTATGATGAGTCAAGTGTCAGCTGGACTTGATTAATGCAATAATCGGTTTGTTGACTTTTTCTGAACTATGATTAAAGCTTTTAATTTACTGGGGTATGTCTGAAGAGTCAAGTCTAACAGCATGCATAAAAATGATGGAAAGAAATTCACTTGATAATTGCATATTGTGATGAGCAATTTGACATTTTATTTTTGATAGAAATTTAAATGAATGGCATCAAGGATTTGGATCACTATTTACTGGGTCAAGAATTAAGGAAATTCCATGTGGAAAATAATTTAAAATGCCTTGCATCCACTTACAGTCGGGGAGCAACAAGATTTAGCTATATGAGTCTCTATTTTCTGCGAAGGCTGAGGAAAGTCCATTTCCCACCCCCCATCCTCATCACATTCTACAGGGGTTGTATTGAGAGCATCCTGAGCAGCTGCATCACTGCCTGGTTTGGAAATTGCACCATCTCGGATTGCAAGACCCTGCAGCGGATAGTGAGGTCAGCTGAAAAGATCATCGGGGTCTCTCTTCCCTCCATTACGGACATTTACACTACATGCTGCATCCACAAAGCAAACAGCATTATGAAGGACCCCACGCACCCCTCATACAAACTCTTCTCCCTCTTGCCATCTGGGAAAAGGCACCGAAGCATTCAGGCTCTCATGACCAGACTATGTAACAGTTTCTTCCCCCAAGCTGTCAGACTCCTCAATACCCAGAGCCTGGACTGACACCTTACTGCCCTGTTGTCTTGTTTATTATTTATTGTAATGTCTGCACTGTTTTGTGCACTTTATTCAGTCCTGGGTAGGTCTGTAGTCTAGTGTAGTTTTTTTTTCTGTGTTGGTTTTTACGTCTAGTTTTTGTACTGTGTCATGTAACACCATAGCCCTGAAAAATGTTGTCTCATTTTTACTATGTACTGTACCAGCAGTTATGGTCGAAATGACAATAAAAAATGACTTGACTTTATATGAGAATGGATAATTTAGGGATTGATTTGAATTTTGATGCCAATGTTATTCATGAACAGCCTTATTAATTTAAAACAATGATAATTTAAGGATTCACTGGTGCATATCAAAGTAATTATTATTAGCATTCTTCTGTAAAGTGTGATCAAAATGAAGATGCTGCAATTCAATTGGACAGGAATGAAGATTTACTTTGCACATTAAAGTGAAATATTGAAAAAGGAGCTCCAGATCCTGCAGAGAAAAATATTCTTCCATCAATCCTGTATCATGTTGTCATTATTTACCTTATATCAAAAAAACATGCAAAAACTTGTTTAAGTCCACAAATACCTCAATGTTATCTTTTGCAATACTTCTAGATACTGTGGCTGTTAAAGTAGGTAAATGCCACACAAAAATGATCAAGTGTTTGCGATCTACAGAAAGCAACTGATGTTTAGAGAGAAGTAGAAGCTTGAAAAATGCATTTGGAATGACTGTGCCAGTCATGGAAGAAATGGTGTTTCACACCACGAAAGCACATTGTCTTGTGATTAATATAACATGTTAATGTATAAATTAGTGTGAGAAGTTTATATTTTTGCCAGAACTATCTGTTATGTAATTGGCCAAACTATTCTGTATGCTAAAGCTGTAAAAGCAAATCAGTTTTTAATCAAATACACAAGGAAGAATACAATAAAAATACAACAGAAGAGTAGTTAAAGTACAAGAAATCCTTCATCCATATTTACCACATTCATGTGGCAAGTGATGTGGAATAAACATTTGATTTAAAGATGAAAATAACATTTCTTGATTAAATAGAAGAAAAGTTTAGCGTACTAAGTTGCTGGAGTCTCCAGTATGTTCATTGAAGTTAAAAAAAGAAATAGGGAACACGAAGGATAAAACAGGAAAAGATGTAACTGTATACTTTACTGATTCAGTCCATCCTTTTAAAGTTTTTTTTCCCTCTATCCAACAGTTGAACAGATTTTTCCACAGAGGTATGATCACATCTGGTGGTCTCCAGTCACTCTCGTACATCTTCACCAGGATTACACTCTGCTCTAGTTTAACCAGCTCTCCCTCTATCTGCTTCTTCATTGCACATGGGCAGATCAAACCTTATAGTAAAGTGACTTTACAATTGGCTTGGTATCAGTATCAACATTATAATCTATAATACCAACACAGAAACTTTTGAATCTACATACTTTCCCATTTGTTTTGGCATGATTTTGAAGTACTTGATGCTGAAACAATTCTTTCCTGCCTGAATGTAATTCCTTGAATCAAATTTCTTTAATCAACTGCCTTTGGTAGTTCCAATGCATTCTCTCACAGTCCATTTGACTTTTGATTCTAAATCAATACCTTGCTTATTTTGTGAGAGTTTGTGATTAAAATTATCAAGTGACATTTGTGTAGGTGGAAGTGTAGGGCACTTTTTTCCCCAAGGTATCAATAGAATTTCTGACATGTTCAACATTTCAAAGCTCATTTCAGTTGGATAAATGATTTTCCTGTATTGCTGTTTATTATCTTTTTGTGATTTAATTGTCCTGGCAGATCCTTATGGTCATTACTGATTTTCCTCTTCAAAGACATTTCAATGTATTATATGCACAAACTGAAATACTGAGGAATCTAAGTAAAGGTTTTATTTCTTCATCTTCTGATACTGTTCTTGCCAGAATTGACAAACTTTCCTCTCTCTGTAGCTTACTTGTCCTGTTCTCTAATTTATTAAATGAAACACAACACATTTTTGAATGTGATTCCTGTGCTGTTGGACTGTCGAGAGCTCTCTCAGCAACATACAACATGCTGCAGAAACACAACAGGTCAAGCAGCATCTATGGAGGGCAATGTTGACACTTTGAGGAGAAGCTATCTTATCCCAGTGAACATATACACAAAATTACTCCTCTCATTACAAAACCTTATTCTTATTCACAAAAATTCCTGTCAATTCTATTCAAAATACATGCCAAAGATTCCTTCAAGTTATGTTATTCCTTTATCTTAATAAGTGAACTTAGCTAGTATTGTTTTCCATGCTTGCAATGGACGATACACATTTAACAATCCTGTTTATTCTTAGCTACTGTCCTCACTGCTGTGTTTGGTATTGGGGGATAGTGCAGAACACACCATGATGCCAACATGCAGGGTATTCTTCTGAACTGTACTGATAACCTTGTTTGTACAATGTGAACTCCTCCCTTGTGGGAGTGGCCAATTGAGTGACATAGTTATAACTTATTAACTACCACTATGCCTCCCCTTCTTGAAAAAAAAAGCTAGGTATGTACTTCTTGTCTATAGAACTGCATTGAAATTATTGCCACTGAAATTGAGCAATTCAGTTCACTTTACTCATAGCACATAACTTAAGCTCCTTACATAAACACACAAAGAATTACCAATATTATAACTGTTTTTCTCTTTGTTTTTAAACAGCCTCTCACTCCCTTTGTATAAAAATTGTTAATTGTTATAACTGATTTTTCTTTTTGTTTTAATGTTATCTCTCTTTCTTTCCTCCTTTTTTCCTCCAGTTCCTTTTTATTTACGAGCATTCTTATTTTGTGGAATGTTTTCAACATTAGAACTCTTTTCAGAAAAGATTAATTCAAATAAAGGACAGAATAGACTACCTGAACACTCTGGCGATGTGAAAGGATTATTCTGCCTCTTTAGTCACTTGCCCTAAGCTAATAGGCTATGGAATACTGTATATCTCTGTATTGTGACAGATTAATGACCCAGCGTGGTATAGGTTCCTGGAAGTTTCTGGAACAGATAGAAACATAGAAAACCTACAGCACAATACATGTCCTTTGGCCCACAAAGCTGTGCTGAACATGTCCCTACCTTAGAACTACCTAGGCTTTACCCATAGCCCTCTATTTTTCTAAGCTCCATGTAGCCATCCAGGAGTCTCTTAAAAGACCCTATTGTTTCCGCCTCCACCATCGCCGGCGGCAGCCCATTCCACACACTCACCACTCTTACCCCTGACATCTCCAGGCAAACTTATTATTAAACAAACCCCAATCCTGGCAAAGAGTCTTTCTGCAGTCAATGTTTTTTCTTCTGTTTTTAATCTCAATTCACTATGATCTAACAAAGCAATTCTCTTGACCTGATCGATTGCTGCTGAGCCACAGAATATCTCATAATCAATCAAATCCTTCACTGCTGGATTCTCATTGCACACTGCACATGCCGTCTGCTTTTGTTGAAGCTTAATGGTGCGAAATCGAGATTCCAGAGCTTCAAAAACCAACATCTGCTGGCTGTACGATGGTCCTATTCCTGACGCAATGGAGATTTGTGAAGAGGTGCTTCCCCCTCGGGTAAGTAGTCCTTGTCAAAAGCATCAGGCCACTATATTTCTTTCTTTACCTTTCCTTGGCTTTGAAAGTGAATCAGCTCATGCTGGTTCTGCCTGATTTCACCCTGCCATGCTCTGATCACAAACGATCGTGGTGCATGGTGCTGGACTATTGCTTCTTTGGTGGATTGGTCTGAAACCAAAAGAGCTTCACCACTCATGAGCGGCAACAAAAAGTTCGCTCTGTGTCTGAGATCATTCATGCTCTTCATTTTCTCACGCTGTGTTGTCTCAAAATATCTCACTTTGTCTAAGTCCAGTGAGTGAGATTGGAAAAAGGAAGGAAGAACAGGCAGGCTTATTCTCAGTCTCCAGTCCATTGACAGCTCTGAGGGACTGCAGTCATTCTCAAGAGGTGTGGAGCAATAAACTAGCAGTGCTTTGTAGGGTTCTTTTGCCTTCAGTAGAACTATGGACCATTGCCTGACACAAGTGTCTCTGGTATTCCATGGCGACTGAATACTGCTTTCAGGTGCTATATGACGGCTGCTGAGGATGTAGAGGTCAACATGTACACCTTGACATTCCACGTGTAGTAATCCACAGTGGGAAGATATTCATCTTTTTTCAGCTCAGAAATGTCTGTCCTTGCAATTTGCCATGGAAAGTCTGGGAACTCTGCATGATTTCTTTGCAGGTTTCTGCATGCTTCACAGTGCTTTACATAATCTCCTAGCTGTGTGCTCAACTCAGGCACCACACGAATTGCCTTGCTCTTAGATGATATTTTTCGATGCCTTGATATCCTTGTTGGATTTGACTAGTGACTCTGTCATACCTAGAAGCAGGAATGATGAGCCTGGAGTTCTTTAACAGCAAACCATCAAGAAAAGTGAGTGTGTCTCTTTCAAGCCAGTAAAATTTGAGTTTGTGAGCTCCTTTTGCAACAGCTGGCCATTCATATAGTATTGCATGATCTTGCTGCAGATTTGGTGCTTTTTCAACTCAGCGTGAATTTTGTCCAGTTTACTCTGTGAAGCAAGAAAGCTTTCATGTACCTGAGCTTCTCTCCACTCATTTTTGCTTGGCATTCTCGACAGTGTGTCTGGTGTAGTGAAAGATTTTCCAGGGGCATGTTCAATGTCACACTAGTATTGCATAAGCATCATTCTGAATCTTTGCAGACATGGAGGTAAGTCATCCAATTATTTCAAGCTGAGGGGGCTGACATTTGGCTTGTGGTCTGTTTCAAGTAGGAACTTGGTGTCTATCAAGTGGTAGCTAAAGTATTCACAAGCCCACTTGAGTGTCAGTGTCTGCTTTTGGATTTGGGTATAACTCTGTGCATTAGAAGGCAGGGATCTTGATGCATATGCCACCAAATCCCATACACCACTGCAGTTTTTCATGAGCACTCCCCTAAGGCCAAAGGAAGAAGCATCTGTTAAGATTTTGGTTGCTTTGTTCAGATCAAAGAATCCCAATGTTGGTGGTGAGATAAGCTCTGTTTTAAGTGATGAGAATTACTTCTCCTGTGGTGCATCCCAGGTCCAAATGTTTCTCTGAGAGTGGCGGTCATACAGTGGCTTTGTTTCCTCTGCCAAATCTGGAATGAACTTTCACAGCTGGTTTACTATGCCAATGAAACATTTGTAGGTTGCACTCCCTCTGAGGGTTGTTGGTGGCCTAAGAACTTCACCTCCAAATCTGCAAATTCATGTTTCATTTTGTTTGGGGCGATTCCAGCCTGTTTCAGTTTCTCCAAGGTAGCTTGTTCTTTTGCCATGTTCTTCACTTGAGACTCCGAAGATGCGTATATCATCCATGTGGCAGACTACTACTTCCAATCCCTCCAAAATTTGGTTCATCCTCATCTGAAAGAGTTCAGGGGCTGATGAGATGCCAAAAGGGAGTCTCTTGAAGGCAGAGTGTCCATATGGTGTGATAAAGGTTATGAGCTTTTGTGACTCAGGAGCTAAATGGATCTGCCAGAACCTTGAGTTTGCGTTGTTTAGTGAAGAACTTTGCTTCACCCAACATACCCAATGTATGCTCAGAATAAACTTCTTCCATTTCACTGCATTATTCAGTTTTGTTCCATCAACGCAGATCTTCTCTGTGCCATCCGGCTTGCGAACAGGAACAATGCCAGCACACCAGTCAGTAGATCCATATGCACTAGTTATAATGTCAAGTGCCTCCATTCTGATGAGTTCAGCTTTGACTTCGTTCATCAAAGGGACTGGCATACCCCTCACTGTGGTCAGAGAGTAGGCCGTCACTCCTGGCCTCAGTTAAATAAGGTACAGTAATCTTCTTTCAGTACCCCCAGGCCTGTGAACAACTCCAGGTACTTGCACAGCAAGACACCAGCATGCATGATATTGAACTTAACTTTACTGATAACCTTGCTTATATAATATGTGAACTCCTCCCATGTGGGAATGGCAAACTGTGTAGCATAGAAATAACCCTATTAACTACCACTACACTCACCAGCTGGCAGTTAAGTCATTTTCCAAGACTGGTCTACTTTCATATCCTTGTTGTCAATTTGTAATATATATGTGGGTTCTAAAGTTATGAAGGTATAGTACTGTGCCAGGAATATAAAGAATCAGTAAAAAATATTGGAAACTGCTAAAATCGTGTACCCTGTTTATGGACTTTTTCTAACTACCATGAACGTGTGTACATACATTATCTGTACAGGCTAAACATTGCACACACCATTTCACCAGAAAAGTGAACTACTGCTGGATATAGGCCACAGCATGATAGCGCATTCTTAAGAGGGATGACATTCATTCAAATTAACTTTTAATCAAAGATTCAATTTTAATTCAGGAACTTAAAATGCAACATTATCTGATAAGCAAAGGTGACCTGATATGTTATCCTGGATGAAATTGCTTCAGATAGCAGAATCTAATTTGGAAGTATGGAATTCAGTATGTTCAATTGTGCTATTGGGCAGCACAACAATCCGACGGGGAAGTGCAAAGAGCTGTTGAAATACTGAAAGAACTATTTAATGTGTCTTGAAAGAGTAAAATATCATCAACTTAACAGATGGGCCCACAAAGAAAAGTAACATTTCAAAGTCAATATTGAAGTCGAAGTGGAAGAAAGGGAAGTGGGAGGAGAACCAGAGGCAGACGATGGGCAGGTGACGGGAAGAGAAGGGATGAGAGGATAACTAGAATGTGGAATGGAAAAGGAGAGAAGGCAGAGGGGAGAAATAATTACCAGAAGTTGTAGAAATAGATGTCCATGCCATCTGGTTGGAGGCTACCCAGGAGTAAAATGTCCTCCAACCTGAATTTGGTCTCATTGTGGCAGTGGAGGATGCCATGGAGAGATATGTCAGAATGGGAATGGGAAATCAAACTGAAGTAGGTAGTCAGTGGGATATCCTTCCTCTGGTTACCCTCCACTCCTTTTTCCCATGGTCCACTGTCCTCTCATAGTTCCTTCTGTTTCAGCCCTTTACTCCATCTCAGCTTTACCCACCTTCCCACTCATCTGGTCGCATCTATCATTTGCCAGCTTGAACTCCTTTGCCTCCCTCCACCTTCTTATTCTGGTTTTTTGTCCCCTTCATTTCCAGACCTGATGTGGAGTCTCAGCCCAAAATGTGGATTATTCATTCCCCTCCACAGATGTTGCCTGACTTGCTGAGTTTCTCCAGCACTTTGTGTGTGATGCTCAAGCATTCTAGCATCTCTTGTGACTAATTTAAATATTCCCGTATTGAAAAGCTCTTTGCATTTTAGATTATGTTCTGTCCTTTCCAACATTGTTACATTAAAATATTTATATTTTAACTTACCCAAATATGCAGGAACTTTGGTGAGTTTTTGTGGAACAATGCATGCTCTTTATGGCAATTTATTATAATGGGCTATGTGAATACTATAGGAAACAGTGAAATTGTGAGTTAAAATCCTTGACATTGTAATACTTCTTCAATTTTGGTGAATACCAATATTAAATATTCAAATAGTAGCAAACCCAAGATATGTAGGTTATAATCCCAATGTTTCATTAGAAACAATCTCTGTAGCATTCCCCAAACACCCATGAACACGCAGAGGGGAGACTTACTAATCAAAAACTCAGAAAATGACTTTTTTTTGGTTCGGCAATCTCTGTAGACTTTTTAAGGTATCATTTTGACTAGGTTAATGTTTTAAATTTAAATATATTCTAATGTTTTTATATATTTTAGATGAACAGATATTTAAAAATTACTGTATTTTAATGTCAGAGGAAAGCAGAAACATTTCAGATGCTAACATCCAAATCATCCAGCTAAGTACAGGAAAAGGGTCTGTGAGTTATCAGAACTTTAATGGAGCTTCAGGGGCCGAACCACTCCGTTCTAATACCCCGTTGCTGTTCAGACTCCAGATGCTGGACTCTGGGTCTGTTTAGGTCAACAGGATGGACCCACTGCAATGGAATTAGCAATTCAGTTGTGTTTGTGAGTGGTGAGCCTGTGCAAGGACTTTAATCTACAATGTGATTGAACTTCTGTATCTTCCCAGTACATATCTGGTAATTGTATCTGCCAATCACAATGATTAAAGCATTTGTATCAGAGACATATAGCTGTAGTTTCAAAACTGGAGAAGTTACTGTTTAAAATGCAGTTGAAAAATTGCCTGGGAAGTTACTATTCAAAAGGCAGTTGAAAAATTGCTAGGTTTCCCAGTTTTTTTTTATAGGTTCTTCAGTTCACATGTTTCAAGATCCACATTTCAAAAGTTCAAAAAAATTCTAATTTATTCTCAAAGTTAATTTTTGTCACCATATACAAACCTGAGGTTCATTTCCCTGTGGGTATATTGAATAAATCTATAGAACAATAAACATAACACAATCAATGAAAGGCCACCCAAATTGGGCGTTCAACCAGAGTGCAGGAGACAACAAGCTGTACAAATACAAAAAGAAATAAATAATAATATATAAATAAGCTAGAATTATCAAGAACATGAGACGAAGAGTCTTGTTGAAGTGAGTCCATTGGTTGTGGGAACATTTCAATGATGGGCCAAGTGAAGTTGAGTGAAGTTATTCCCTTTGGTTCAAGAGCCATCAGGTTGAGGGGTAGTAATTGTTCTTGAAACTGGTGGTGTGAATCCTGAGGTTCCTGTACCTTTTTCCTGATGACAACAGTGAGAAGACAGCATTTCCTGGGTGGCGTGGGTCACTGATGATGGATACTGCTTTCATGTGACAGTATTTCATGTAGCTGAGCTCAATAGCGGTGACGGCTTTGCCCATGATAGACTGGTCCATATCCACTACTGTTTGTAGTATTTTTCATTCAAGGTGCTTCCATACCAGCTTGTACTGCAGCCAGTCAATTTATTCTCCATTATACCTGAATGGAAGTTTGTCGAAGTTTTAGATGTCATGCCAAACCTCTGCAAGTTCCAAAGGAATTAGAGCTGCCACGGTGCTTTCTTCATAATCACACTTATGCACTGGGTCCAGGACAGGTGCTCTGAAATAACACCACCAAGGAATTTAAAGTTGCTGACCCTCTTTACCTCCGATCCTCTGATGAAGACTGGCTCATGGACCGCAGGCTCCTTCTCCTGAAGCCAATAATCAGTTCCTTGACCTTGCTGATATTGAGTCAGAGGTTGTTCTTATGGCACCACAGCCGAATTTTTAATCCCTGTCATATATAGCCCTTTATGCTATTAGTGTTGCATAGGTGTTGCACTTCGTTAAAAATGTACACAGTTTTGTAGTTTTTGATTTATTATTAATCACATGTACATCAAAACATATAGTGAAATGCATCATTTGCTTTAACAACCAACACAATCTGAGGATGCATTGGGGTACCCAAGTGTTGCTACATTTTGTTTTGCCAACATATCATGTTCACCATGTTCAGCACCACAACACGCAGCCAACACACAACAAGCAACAACAGCTTATACCCCATCCCGCACCAACCCACTGACAGGCCACGAATCCAGACTATAGACCTGACCTCGCAGACACTGGGCTTCAAACTTCTGGACTCACTGCAGTAGGCTTTGACCTCTGGCCCACTCAGTCCACCTCTGGGCCTCTGACCCCACTTTTAAAAACTGAATGGGATTTCCAAAGACTGCTGTGTTAATAATACTAAATTATTTGTAGCAGCATGCGTATGTAGACATGTACTTTGTAAATTTCTGTTCTATCCAAAAACATGTTTTTTTGCTAATTTAAAATTTTATGACCGTGCACTTCTCTGTTTCTCGATGGCAAATAGTCTTAACAACCAGCAGGCCTGAAATCTGATGCTGAAGAGCATTGTTTTGTTACATGGGTCTGAATTGGTTCAGAACATTGTAACAGTGGGAAAAATAATCTATCTTGTTTAGAAAGGAAAGATAACAGAAAGAGTAGGATGAAGTAGTTACAAACAAGGGAATTCTTTGTCTAATTTTCTTGAGTTCTGTAATGTGTAGTGTAGCAACCACAGAGCACTGTACAATTTTGAGCTCCATCTGTTACTAAGAAAACACATTACTTTGACACCCAACACTAATACAACTAGACTTCAAGCCAGCATGATTAACTGATTGACAGCTTCTATTTCACAAGGAAATGTTAGGCAGAAGAATTTCATTGCGTTTGACGCATTAGCTTTATTTTGAATCTGTCAGCTTTGACAACTTTGTATGTAATTCTTTACCAATTTTAAAGCAACATTTATTTTCCCCCTTCTCCTCTTTGCCTGCCACACAAACAACTCCTAACGTAGCTAGTAATTCTCGAAATTTCTTTCTCCATCCCACAGCAAGGCAATGGCTGTCAGTTTTTATTGGAGTGAGCAATGATCTGAAAAAACACCTTTGAAGGCTTGAAAAAAAATCTTTGGAGAAGTGTTTCCCCAAATGTTCTGCGTTTGCTGTTTTGATGCATCTATAACCTAACCTAATTTGTTTCTACTAGCCTATTTAAACTAACTGGTAACTAACTCATGTTAAGTGTTCAAATCAAAATGCTGGCATATTAATTAAAATATTTATAGTAATGTGAAACTTGTCTGATGAATTGCAGATATCATTTAAATGTATAAATACTATTTCTCAACAATGGATGAGAAAAACGGAAATGAAACTATCTGTGTATATGTTCCTATCTCTTCTAAGTAATTCAGCAAGGCAGAATATATTTCATTGCAGCTATGCAGCTGATATTGATTACTGTTACACAGGAGAACTAACGGTGAACAGGGATGAAAACGAGAATGCTAGCACTCCTAAAAGGCTCTCGAGGATGACTATTTAGAATGCTAAGAAACATAAGTAATTGAAAATGAAATCTAGAACCAGCTGAACATTGTTTTTCCATTCTGCCTATGGATTGATTCAACAATATTATATAACAAGGCAGGTTCTAAACAAATGACTCATCAGTGTCAGGAATGAAGGATTTCTATTGATTGAGATGTCATTCAAAGGGTTTAATTGAAGGCAGAGTAGGTCAAAGGGAAACTTAACAGAGCTGTTCAAAATTTAAGGCAGATTATTAACAAGGCACAGAGGGGAAAAAGTTTCTCACTGGCATGAAGTTCAGCACCAGAAGGAGACAGATATAAGATAATTAGCAAAAAGAACCAGACAGAAACTGAAGAAAACAGTATATTGTTATTATCTGTAATGTGTTGCTTGAAAAGAATGGGCAAAGTAGATTCAGTCATCATTTTAAAAATGGAGTTGGATAAATACTGTATTTGAAAAAAATATTTACAGAGCCACAAAGAAACCCTGGAAAAGTTTGCCTTATTATATCTCTTTATTATATGAACTCATGGCCTAGTTCAATGCAACAAGACTTTTCCCCAAGGCAGAAACGGCTAATATGAGGGGCACAATTTTAAGGTGATTTTTAGGAAATTATAGGGGAGATAAAAGAGATATGTTTTTAAACAAAGAGTGCTGGTTGCATGGAGCACCAAGCCAAGGGTGATGGTAGGGACAGATACATTAGGGACATTAAGAGACTCTTAGCACATGGATGATAGAAAAATGGAGAGCTATGTAGGAGGGAAGGGGTAGATTGATCTTAGAGTATGTTAACAGGTTAGCCCAACATCATGGGCTGAATGGCCTGACCATTCTATGTTCTATGAAAGGTAATCAGCAGAGATGCATGCTGAGCAACTAAAGTGCAATGTTAGTTTTGCTCGTGAGGCCAAGAATATACTTCCCTTTTTTCAGTATTGTCAGGTAATATTGGAATTCTTTTCTTTATAACATTTTTAAATGTATGATACAAATAAGTCAATGATGCAGTAAACAATGAACAAAGTTATTTGCTTTGATTTGTTTCCTGTGGTTGGAAGAGTGAAAATGGACTTTGATCTCTTGCTCCCAATCTATTTTTGCAAACCATGATCCAAGCTCTCTCACCAGTTTTTCTGCTGCCTGCAGAAGGAGATGGCAATGCAATGTAAAATTAGACAAGTACACACCAGAGATCTGTACAGTCAGAAATTCTCAAATAGTACTAGGTGGTACTTAAAGGGAAATCCACTTCAGGAGGAACATGGCACTAATAAATCCAGCACAATGAGAAATGTAGAGGATAGGGTAATGTGTAAATTAGCAAATAATATTAACAATGGACAGCAGTGTTTTGCTTGTATTCCCTTTAGCAAAAAAGCATAGATTAACCATGATAACCTGGCATGCTTGGGTTTTCAGTTGTGCAGGACTATTGGATTTTACGCTAATATCCAAACCTACTTTTCTTTCATTTCCTTTATATGTTAAGCAGTAGTATAATGAGGGAAATGGATCAGCCATGATGAAATGATGGAGCAGACTCGATAGGCCAAATGGCCTAATTCTGCTCCTATATCTTGTGGTCTTATAACAATTTTTCCAGTGAACCATACGAGTCTAAAGGGAACAGGAAATATACGAGCACCCCAGACTGTGGCTCTGGCTGTAAGTCTACCCATATTCATAATTCCTGATGTTCTGGATTCTAATCTTGGTTCTAGACACTTGTTCAGCATACAGTCTGGACACTGACTGCCCTCCTGACCATTGGCTCTCTCGGTACTCTTCTTGTCTTCTGCTCACATTTTCAACCAATAATGGGCCAGATTTCTAATTTCTAAAATTTCCAGACAATTGGAATCTAAATTATTGGAATTTTGCTGGTGTATATTTATTTAATGCAAATATGAATCGCTTCTCAAAGTAATAAAGCTCACAGCTGTACATTGATAAGAGTAATCATGAGATATTTATAGAGTTAGAAGTTCTATGCCATTGGAAAAAAACTGGATGCAGTTTCTGATCACCACATTGTCCTTCTCAGTCACATTTAGGTGAAGACAAATTTATTCAAGGCAATTTCCTTGCAGCTGATTTATGATTTTAATTACACAATTCTTTAACTAATGAGAAAGTAAGTCAGTAATTTGGAAATACAGAGAACTTTTCCCACCTAACTAAAATGCTTATTAAGAAGAAAGTCAGAGGGGCTAATAATGCCAATTTGATTCTGCTGAATTGTTCTGCGCGACTGTGCATTAATGAAGTAATCTCTTACACTAATGATGGGCTAACTTAGTGGAATTTTTCTTCTGACTGTGTGAGTGACATAAAAAAAATCATGGTAAGGGAGCAATGGTCAAAGACTCAGGCACCAGCAGTCAGCAAAGCAGTCGTAGCTTTTCAGATCAGGGCGTGATCATCCTAGTGCAGTTGACACTAGGAGGTACCCTTTCAAAATAACTGGCCATCTCCATGGGTCTTTTGCAGGCCTTCAACCTCTGCGTCAGATAACCTGCAGATTCATGGTCCCTCACTAGAAAGATGAATTAACAATGGGTAAAGGCCATTAAACAGAAAGAGGTGAATTTAGAGTTGGTTAAGAAAAGTGGACCCAAACTATAAAAAATCCACTTTGCCATAACATCCAGGGCTTTTTGGATATTTAGACTTTCAATGACTTTTTAGTAACTGTAAACAAAAGTTAGCAAAGTCAGTGTTGATGCTGGAAAAAAAGGAGGCTGTGGGAAATTAATGGAAAACAAGGAGACGGCAGCTGAATTGAGCAGATATTTTGCATTACCATTGAGGATACAAACAACATTCCAAAAGCAGCCCATAATTAAAGATTTGAAAGAGGTGAGAGGGGATTAAATTGCATCTGCCATTGCTCTATCCATTAATCAATATCATACTGTATCCTGCAACAATCCTCACTGAAAACACTTTGAACATTTGTGTCATCTGTGAACTTACTAATAACATTTCCTATATTCATACTCAAATTAATAGTCTACATAACAAACAGCAAGGATCCCAACACTGATTCCTATTATACAAAACTAGTCACAGAAATTCAGTTATAAAATCAGCCTCAACCTCCTATTGGTAATTTTGGTTCTAATCTTGATTTCAATTTGCCAACTGGCTTGGAATCTCATAGGCTCTAACATTTTGGAGCAACCTCACATGTGAGATTTTGTTAAAATCCATGTAGACAACATCAGTTGCACTGCTGTCATCAATATATTTTGCTACTTCTTCAATAAACTGAATCAAATCAGTCACCAATAAGCAAGTCCATGCTGTCTGGCTTCCCTTCTTGAATAAAGAGACTACAATGCTGTTCTCTAATCATCTGACATCTTACTTGTAGATAGCAAAGATTTAAAAATCTGCTTCAGGGTGTAGTAATCTCCTCCCTTGCTTCCAATTTCATCAGACCCTGAGGATTTTTCCACATTTAAGCTTGCCAAGACAAGTAATGTGTGCTACTTTTGATGATAGGATGTTCTAGGAATTCACTGACCTTCTCCTTGAATACTCTAACAAAAATGACTTCTTCTTAGTGAATACTGATGAGATTTTTACCTCCCCTGTCTCAACAGACTCTCTTGCAGCTTTGGTTACTGATGGATCCTATCTTTCCAAGGTTATTCTCTTGCTCTTAATATCTTTATAAAATGCTTCGAAATTTTCCTTAATCTTATACGCTAGTGATACTTTTTGCTGACTCTTTGCCTCAATGGGTCACCTCTCTTTTCAGTTCTTTTTATCTTTCAGAGAATTGAGGTTACTAACAGATCTACTATGACCTTATTAAATAGTGGGGTAAGCTTGAGAGCTGCCTGGCTTACTTGTTCTTCCTAACTCACGTGTAGATACTGTGTGCGTATGAGTGAAGTATTCCCCATATGTTTCCAAAATGGCCCTGCTTATCCTAAGCCTTGCTTGTTTTGAAAAAAAATACACCAATTATAAAAGGTGTCAAACTGCAGTGCAGGTTTAAAGATAGTCCAGAAATTCCTTTTCATGGCTTTGAAAATAATTGTCAATCTCCTGTCCATGGGATCAATCCAAGAAACTGCCTTAATCTCTGCAAAAGCTGACGAACTGCTGCTTACTACTGCACTTGGGCTACCACCCTTACTTAAGGGGCAAGATTTCATCTGTTTTTCCTTCATCACACAGACACAATCAGCGCAAACTTTTTGGCTGCTTTCTCAAAATGCAGTCATTATTAGATTCCATTCATGTTGAATTGCTATTGACAGGCACCATCCTGGTAACCATTTCCCATATATATCCGTAGTTTTGGAAAGTTTAAACAAAGAACATTCCTCTTGTGGATGATATTGGAACATAAACATAGAACAGTACAGCACAGGAACAGCCCTTGGTCCTACAATGATGTACTGAACCAAATAAACTAGTATTCAATGGCCAAATAAGCTAGTCCCTTATATAGCATATAGGCATCTGTTAGCCTCAAGAGACCATGGATTTGCGCTGAGTTATGCAAATACAAAAGAAAATAGATGCCCTCTGGTATTAGATATTTCAAGATACAAGATACTGACTGTCTACACTATCTATGTCTCTCATAAACTTTATAAACCTCTGTCAGATCTCCCCTCAGCTTCTGCCACTCCAGAGAAAACAACTCAAGTTTGTCCAGCCTCTCATTAAAACACATGCCCTCTAATTCAGCCAGCATCTAGCTAAACCTTTTCTGCAGCCTCCCCAAAGCCTTGACATCCTTCCTATAGTGGGGCAACCAGAACTGTATGCAATGTTGTGATGGAAAATAACTGGTTCTTTGAGTATCAACAGTAGAGGCCTGGACACACACAGTTTTAATAATAAGGAATTTATTTACAAGGGGAAGTTGGGTCAACACAAGTGTGGTGAACTACATATACCTGTCTGGACTGCTCCTGTGGCTCCTCCCACAGACCCCTGTATAAAGGCGACTGAGGCCTGTTGCCCTGCCTCATTCCCCAGGATGTAGTGTTGTTCATTCTTCCAGTCAATAAAAGCCGCCGATACCTCGCTTCCTACGTCTCAGCGTGAGTTATTGATGGTGCATCAACAAGCAACTACAATACACAGGAAGCAGTGTGGGGACAGGGTACGGTTACACAAACAAACAACAAGGGAAAAGCACTACAACAGCTATCCCCCTTGATCTTCGATAGCTGCAGCTCCCTTACCAGGACAAACAATAGACCTTCCCAAGCATAAATCAATGCACTTACCTCCAATGTGGTGGTCTGTAAGAGAGGGCTAGCCAAGGGCAAGTCTCACCTTTTAAAGCATGGGTCTGGGCGAGATAATCCAATTTTTTAGGTGTGCATTGATTAGTTGGGAGGGACCAAATGTTGATTGGCATGTGGTGTGTCCTCCGACCAGCCAGGTGGCAGAGCATCTGTCACTAGGCCAGTATCTCTGGATACACTCCACCCCTCCGAAGACGCACCACATAGCCAACACACATGAGGATGGAACAAAATCGCATATACCAGAAATAACCAATTTTGAGCAGCTAAGTAAATGCAGAGACACTCTTTTATCAGCTGGCATGCGCAACATAGTATAGAAATGGCTATGAGTACAAGAATGAGTGCGATGGACCAGTGACCAGTTGCCCACCACCCCCCTAGGGACCCAAATGGCCACCAATTGCCCCACGAGGTGTTGTGCTGGAGGAGCTGGTCCCTTGATTTTTGAATTTTAGCCACCGAGTCCCGAATGTGAGCGGCCAAGTGAGTGATGTTGCTGGACTCATCAGGGATAAAGGTACAGCATTCCTTACCAACCACTGCACACGTTCCACCATCAGCAGCGAGTAGGTAGTCCAGTGCCATTCGGTTCTGCAGGGCGACCATCCTGACAGCTGTCAGTTCTGCCACCGTTCGGGTGAGGGCATCCTCCGTGTGTTGCAGTGCCACTGCCGTCTCGTTGGCCAGAGTCTCGAGCACCCTGGCCATCTGGATCACCTCCCGGGACAGCCGGGCCGTACCATCACTGGGAAAGGCTATCATCCAGAACCTCTCTGCCTCTGTAATGGCCCTCTTGTCCCGGTGGCCGCTGTACGCCGGATACTCCCCAAGGTCATTCAGGGGGTGGATGAAGGGCACCACATATGCTGGAAAGCAGCAGCCGTACCAGCTTGTGGGGAGACACGGGTAGGCGCGGTGGCCGCAGATCCAGTGGGTCCCGTTTAGAGTCCAGGGAGCTCCCAGCTTAGCGGCATCGTCGGCAGTGGTCACTGGGGCAACCGGGTACCAGTTTCGCTGACAGTTGCTGTGACCAACGGGAAAGTTAGAAGTGTGCGCATTGCGGAGTCTGCACCAGCATTCGTTAGGTATACTCAGTGGCTGTGGAATAACTCTGAGGGTGGGGACTCGGGTGGAGGTCAAATTGTAGGGAGGGAAATACCAGTTCCTGAAGCACCCACCCCATCAGGGGTCAAGGGAAGAGATGTTGTGGAGTGGGGAGGAGAGTGGTGGGGGACTGCCAGCAGCCCCCCCCCCCCCAAACAGATATACCAAAACCAGCAGGAGCAAACAGTCTGTGTAAACAGTTCATCTCAATGTCATCCAGCGGGATCGGCGAGAGTGACAGCGCATCATCAGCGTGTGCTGGGGCCCGCAAGCAGATCCAGCAGTCCGATCTGTTGGTGTTGCTGGCAAACTCGTAAGCGACCCTGAGGAAGGTGTTGGCAGCTGTCACGGAGCCGAGCATCGCAGCGACCAGGAGGGAAGACTGGAGTCGTACCATTGTCCTGTAGAGGGAGACGGGGGTGGGGGTAGGTGTAGGAGGAAACTCATTCCCGTCTGATTAAATGCCGGGTATGTATACAGGACAAATCAGATTTGCCCGGAATGGCAACCCAGCGGGTGTCCCCTGGACCGCGCGCGAGAATTTCTCCCTTTCTGGGGAGGCTCTGCGGCTGTCGGATGCATACTCTGCCCGGGGCCTCGGCCTCGGGGGGTTTGGTGGATTCCCAGTCGGGAGATGGGGACTGTGCCAGGTGGCGGGCCAGTGAGGATCCCCCTTGGCTAGCGGGCCGTGTGTTTAACTGGTCGACGGCCTGCTGAAGGACACTTAGCCACCCCTGCAGCATGGGAGAGGGTGTCAGAGTGCGGATTTTCATTCTTCCAAATAAGCCCGATGCCTGGGGGTGGTGGGGTATATGGAACAGCCACGAGATCCCCGCCTCAGCCGCCCAGGTCTGGGCTTTGGTCCCAGCAAAGTGTGAGCCCTGATCGGATTGTACCTCCCATGGGACCCCATAGATAGAGAGGTGCTGTAATCCTCTGATGGTGCCGTTCTGGTCGGCCCTCTCACAAGGCACCGCCCCCAGGACACCCGAGTTATGTGTCCACCATCGTGAGGACATACTGTTTCTTATTCTGTCGCGGAAGCGGTCCAATATAGTCAATTTGCCATACCTGACCCGCTCCCATGCCGCGACGAATGTGGCCCGGCAGCCCTATCGGCCAGTCCTGTGGCTTGACTAGCTGGCAGACGGGGCAGTTATCTACAGAGGTTTTACATTGATCGAGTGTCAAGGCAACACCGAATTGTTCAGCCCAGCGCCGCGTGCCATTGGCCCCTAAGTGACCACCTTTGCGGTGTGCCCACACAGCTAGTGCACTGGGGTCTGTGTCAGGGGAGGAAGTGGTGGCAGATGATATTTGGGCAGCCTGGTCCACAGCAGCGTTAAACGTTGCCTCTTCATTATCTTTCAGGGTATGGGCATCCACATGGTGGACAGAAATTTTTCTGTGGGTAGCCTGGTCCCAAATGAAACACCAGTGGTGCTGTCCCTAGAGGGGACATCCGTGTATTTCCCACCGGGCCATCCACACTGCAATGCCGTTAGCTACTGCCCAGGAGTCAGTATAGATGTGGATTGGTCTGGTAGTGTTTTGGAGGGTGAGGGCAACTGCCGCCAGCTCGGCAAGTTGACTCGAACCCCCCCCCCCCCCCCCGTGGTTAAAATTCTACCCGTGGCGGGATGAAGTGTTGCCGCTTTCCAAAATTGTTTACCCCCTTTCCAGCGGCTGGAGCCGTCTGTGAACCAGGCGCGCAGTTTGCTGTCGGGGTCGAGGGAATCGAAGGGTTGACCCCAACATGCTGGGGAGGGTTGTACCTCGGGGATGTCCGGGGCAGGGTCCTGGGACTGGGGGAAAGCCATGACTTGTTCATGGAGGCGGCTGACCCCTTCAGGACCAGGCTCAGCCCGCTCCGCAATGTACTACTTCCACTTGACAATGGAGGAGCTCTGGGCACGGCCCTCCTTGTGGGTAGAATCGGGGGACTTGACCCATCGCATTATGGGGAGATGGGGGCGAAGGATGACAGGGTCGGTGCCCGTTTGGTGTTCTGTGGCGAGGAGCGCCAGGTAGCAGGCGCTCGAAGGGGCTGTAGCGCACTGTCGCTTCAGGTAGGGACTTAGTCCAAAAACCGAGGGGGACTCTACGGCCTGGGGTCTTCTGCCAGAGGCTCCACTCGGCGACCGTCTCGCTCGCTGAGACCTGTAACTCAAAAGGCAGACCCGCCTGGCGGGAAGAAAGTGGCATGGCTTGTTCCACCGCTAGTTTCGCCGTATCAAAGGCAGCCTGTTCCGCTGGCCCCCTGAGAAATGTGGATTTTTTCCTGGAGATCCTATAGAGCGGCCGGAGAAGCATGGTCAAGTGGGGTATATGCTGCCGCCGATAGCCCAGGAGCCCCACGAATCTGTGTGTCAGTTTTATTCGAGGGGGCGGCAAAATTTAAAATTTTATTTTTGGCGGCATCGGGTATGCTTCTGTGCACGGAGTTCCATTGTACTCCAAGGAAAATGACACCCTGGCTGGGGCCCTGTATTTTTTCCATATTAATTGCCCAGCCCCGTCCCCTGAGGGATTCGATTAGCATGTGAAGGGCCTTTGACACAATGGTCTCAGAAGGGCCTTGGAGAAGAATATCGTCTATATAATGTGCGTTTGAAATCTCTGGTGGGAATTGGATGTTGTGTAAATCGCGGGAGACAAGGCCATGGCAGATTATGGGGCTGTGAATGTAGCCTTGGGACAGGCGATTAAATGTGTATTGTCTGCTATCCCAAGTAAAGGCAAACTGGTCTTGGCTATCTGAGTGCAGGGGAATCGAGAAAAATGCATTCGCTAAATCGACAACAAGGGTACCAGGGTTTATGGGGACGGCCTGCGATGTCTTCAATAAGGGTGACAATGTCAGGTACAGCGGCGGCGTTGGGGGGGGGGGGGGTCCAGCCTTGTTCAATTGCCTATAATCAACGGTCATCCGCCAGGAGCCGTTCCTCTTACGGACAGGCCAAATGGGGCTATTGAAAGGCGAAGCAGCGGTTCTAATAATTCCCTCCCGTAACAGGGCTTGAATGGAGTCTGTTATTTCTTGCCCCCCCCCCCCCCGGCACTCTGTACTGACTGTTACAGATGATCTTGGAGGGAGGGGGAATAACAATTGGCTCCCTCTTAGCCGCCCCGACAATAGTGGCTCGCGCAATGCCGAAGGTGAACTTGCCCCTGTTTGTTTCAAGTGATTGTCCCTTTAAAACATTGATCCCGAGGAAACATTCCGGGGAGGAGGCAATAAGGACTTGTACACGTCTGGGGGAATGGTTGCCTATGGCTAGGCGAAGGGTGACCTCCCTAGCTGGTAACAGGGAGCCCCCCAATCCCTCTATCTGCATGTCCGTACCCCTTCATAAGGCAGGATTGCCTGGGATAATCGTGTGCTGGGCGCCTGTGTCGACAAGCGCCATCCACCTCTGTGTGTTTCCCTTTCCCCAATGTACTGTGACGGGTATATGTGGCCTCAGGTCCCTGGGCCGGGAAAGGGCGAGAGAGCAAATGCGCCGGGGGCCCTGGCCTTCATACTATGGGAGGGGGGAAGAGGGCTGCCACGCCGGGGGTGAGGCACATTGCTGGTGGAGTTGGGACATTTCCTGCCTGACGAGCTGTCTGAGTTCTGCTTCGAGGGCCTTCGACACAGTTTCAGGCAGGGAATGCGTGGAGGGTGGCTTGGTGTGGGTGGTCTTTTTGTAAGTAGTGCTGCAATGCTCCTTCCACAGGGCATATAGGTTGGGGGTGGGGGATGCCATCAATCTGGTTACGATCCACCCCTGCACGCAGCAGGTCCGTGAACAGCTGCCTGCGTGTATATCTGAGAGGGATAGTGTCTAGGGCCCTTGTCTCGGTCTTGCGGACCTGCGTAGGTGCCCTCTGCATATATTCTAATCCCTCCAGGAGGGTGATGGCATCCCGTACGGTCCTACCGCTAGTTGGTGCCATGAAGGGGCAGGATTACCGACTTCAGATCGAGGCGTGCGGTAGTGACCAAGTATCCCGCTAGGGCACCGGTCACTCGTGTTTTTTCAAGGAAGTTACGGTCGCAGGCACCTTGATAGATACTGTCGACCAGTGCCCATTCCCTGATAACCCAGGTGCCCTCATTGACCGTGCCCCCTTGCGGGCGCCCGTGTAGATCCCACTCCAGAAGTGTGGGATAGTAAGCTCGTACCGCGGTCACTACCCGATCCCACAGGGTTGTGCCGTTGTGGATTTCCGCTTGTGGCGCCCGCAGCGCATTGTTTATGCTCTGCAGGTCAGAGAGGCTTCCCAGGGCGCTTGCCTCCTGATGGTAAAGGCTGAGGTTGGCCCCCCCTTCGTCCCACAACCGGAGTAGCCAGGCCGCGAGGTGCTCGCCTGGTCGTTGGCGGTAGCGATCCGCCAACTGGGTCAGCTCCTTGGGGGAGAAGTCCCGGGTCTCCGTGGTCTCGGAGTGACTAGGGGAAGGTCCTGCCGCCTCCCCCTCGTCGTCACTATCCAGCCAGATGTCCCCATCCCCCAGCCATGCGTCCAGCTTGTCGCCACACTGGACTAAGGTTCGAATCTTTAATGGGTCGGGCTGCCCTGGCCTGCTGAAGTTTTATGAGGCGACAGGCAAGTTCAGTTCCCCCAACTTCAAGGTCATTGGCTCGGGCCTGGGCAGCCTGTGCTGCTTCCTTCAGCGTGCAACAACGCTGACTGAGGTCTTCAATTTCCCTGTCCTTCTGACCACACAAGTGCTGCAGGTGATCAGTAATTCTAACCTGGCGTCTCAGCAGGGACGCAAACAACCAGAAGGCACCCCTTTGACTCCCCTTGGCTTTGGGGAACCCTGATTCCTTCAGGAGGGAGACCACATGATGGTCCAGCTTCTCTCCACGGGGATCTAACTGCTCAGACCAGTCCACTGGTTTTCCCTGGTCTGCCAGCATGCTGGCCAGACTCTCAAATCCCTCCCTTTCATCAGCCCACCCGGGGATCTTATCCTAGGTGCCTGCAATGGCTTTCTTCCCCTTATTCCAGAACATTATCCCCTGTGCCTGTGTCCAGCCAAAACCTATGAGACCCTGCTCTGCAGTGCCAAATGTTGTGATGGAAAATAACTGGTTCTTTGAGTCTCAACAGTAGAGGCCAGGACACACACAGTTTTAATAATAAGGAATTTATTTACAAGGGGAAGTCGGGTCAACACAAGCAGCTACAATACACAGGAAGCGGTGTGGGGACAGGGTACGGTTACACAAACGAACAAGGGAAAAGCACTACAACTATCTCCCTTGACCTTGGATAGCTGCAGCTCCCTTACCAGGACAAATGATAGACCTTCCCAAGCATAAATCAATGCACTTACCTCCAATGTGGTGGTCTGTAAGAGAGAGCTAGCCAAGGCCAAGTCTCACCTTTTAAAGCATGGGGCTGGGTGAGAGAATCCAATTAAGGTGACCAATAATTTAGGTGTGCATTGATTAGTTGGGAGGGACCAAATGTTGATTGGCATGTGGTGTGTCCTCCGATCAGCCAGGTGGCAGTGCATCTGTCACGTGGCCGGTATCTCTGGATACACTAGCTAAACCTTTTCTGCAGCCTCCCCAAACCCTTGACATCCTTCCTATAATGGGGCAACCAGAACTGTATGCTGTAATGTATGGATCTATTTCTTTTAGAGCAAAGACTCCCCTTAGGAATATGAATGGATTGATAACTTGCCTATGTACATTGATCTGTTCTCTGTCTCTCTCCCTGCAATGTGAATATATCAGTAAACTTCACCTCTCACATACATGCTTTATTTAATTGACATGTATTTGTACAGACACAACAAATTGGCAATGAGTACAAACCTGTATGTCAGCGAAAATCACCGACTGCACTAACAGTTATGGATGACAGACTTCGGAAGGAAGAGAGATAGAGAGAGGAAAGAGTTAAACTGTATGGAGAAAGCAGTCATGGATCCTAACAAAGGGATGGGTGAGTAACTGCATAGTACATAGTGAAAGGTACATAACTAGCAAAATTAAAGCAAAAATAATGTGATGATCGCCTTAGCCAGGACAGATGACAAATTTGAAACTGCTAATGAGGACTATGAATCATATATCGAGATGTTTGAACTGTATTGTAATGCAAGCAACGTAGAGGAAGAAAAGTATTCATGCATTATAGCTTAATGGGTGCATAAACATACAAGCTTTTATGCAACTTAGTATCTCCTGAAAAGCCAGCAAGCAAGACATTTGACAAAATTGCTACAATTTTACAATATCACGTGAACCCTAAACCTTTGGTAATAGCTGAGAGATTTAGATTTAACAAAGGGAACCAGTGGAAGGATGAAATCATTTCTAAATATACTGCAGAACTGAGCAAATTTTCCCAATACTGTGAGTTTAAAGATGGACTTTCTGAATCATTAAGAGACAGGCTTGTCTGTGGCATGCATAATCAAAGAACCCAAACGAGGCTATTGTCTGAAAGAGACTTAACCTTAAAACGTGCAGTGGCCATTGCAATATCATTAGAGACTGCTGCAAAGGATGTGGCAGAACTGCAGAAAAAGAGTTTAGAATGTGAAATCCATAAAATGTCCTGAATGTCGGATAAAGCCAAAAATGTTATTGATGTGGCAAATCCTCCCATGATGTAAATAACTGGTGGTTCAAAGAAAGCATTTGCAGTAAGTGTGACAGATAAAGTCATGCTAGCTCTCACTTACTAGTCTATGGGTTTTCCAAATGCTGATAAATGCTATCCCTAAGAATTCCCTCCAGTAACTTCCCTACTACCGACGAGAAACTCACTGATCTATAGTTTCTAGGATTATCCCTGGTTCCCTTCTTGAATAATGGAATATACTTTATTATTATTTCCCCCCTGGGCTCTGCAAATACACTTCTGTCTCATCCACTCATTTTTACTAAATCCATTCTTTGAGCAACAACACTCTGCAGTTACTCTTCAATAGGTGGAAGAATGCTGTTTACAAAGTGTAATTTCCATTTATAGACAATAGACAATAGGTGCAGAAGTAGACCATTCGGCCCTTCGAGCCTGCACCGCCATTTTGAGATCATGGCTGATCAACTGTCAATACCCGGTTCCTGCCTTGTCCCCATATCCCTTGATTCCCCTATCCATAAGATACCTATCTAGCTCCTTCTTGAAAGCATCCAGAGAATTGGCCTCCACTACCTTCCAAGGCAGTGCATTCCAGACCCCCACAACTCTCTGGGAGAAGAAGTTTTTCCTTAACTCTGTCCTAAATGACCTACCCCTTATTCTCAAACCATGCCCTCTGGTACTGGACTCTCCCAGCATCTGGAACATATTTCCTGCCTCTATCTTGTCCAATCCTTTAATAATCTTATATGTTTCAATCAGATCCCCTGTCAATCTCCTTAATTCCAGTGTGTACAAGCCCAGTCTCTCTAACCTCTCTGCGTAAGACAGTCCAGACATCCCAGGAATTAACCTCGTGAATCTACGCTGCACTTCCTCTACAGCCAGGATGTCCTTCCTTGACCCTGGAGACCAAAACTGTACACAATACTCCAGGTGTGGTCTCACCAGGGCTCTGTACAAATGCAAGAGGATTTCCTTGCTCTTGTACTCAATTCCCTTTGTAATAAAGGCCAACATTCCATTAGCAGGATTGACTTGCATCTGTAATGGTAAATGCTACTCAATTGCAAACATCCAACGTATCCGCAGAAGACCATAAGACATAGGAGCAGAATCACGCTATTCAGCCCATCGAGTCTGCTCTGCTATTCCATCATGGTTGATTTAATATCCCTTTCAACCCCATTCTCCTGTCTTCTCCCTATAATCTTTGATGCCCTGACTAATCAACAATCAATCAACCTCTGCTTTAAATATACCTACTGTCTTGGTTTCCTAGCTGTTTGTGGCAGTGAATTCTGCAGATTCACCATCTTTGTCATCTCTGTTCTGGATGGACATCCCTCTGATCCGAGAATCCTCTCCACCTCCCCTCGATCCAGACCTTTCAATATTCAAAAGTTTTTAATGAGATCCCCCTTTATTCTTCTGAACTCCAGTGAGAACAGGCTCAGATTCATCAACCGATCCTCATACATTAACTCTTTCATTCTCAGAATCATTCTTATGAACCTCCTTTAGACCCTCTCCAATGCCAGCACATCTTTTCGTAGATAAGGGGCTCAGAAATGTTCACATTACTCCAGGTGAATGCTAACATTGCATATGCCTTCCTTACTACTAACTCAACTTGCAAGTTAACCTTTAGGGAATTAAGCATGAGGACTCCCAAGTTCCTTTTGTTACGTCTGTGCCCCAACTCTGAGGGGCCGAAGGGTACAAAGTAGCCCCCTCCTTTTTGAGAATCGCAAGATCGCTATTAATTCAGGTCAGGAAACCCAGGAAATGAGAGAAAGACACACAGAATCCACAAGGGATTTGGAATGTCCTGGCCCCTCAGCGATACAAAGCCACGGGAAATGGCCATTGTCTCTTGGAGACGGAATTGTGTATTGAGCACTGTGCTATTCATCGAAGCCCTCAAGGAATGAGCAACGTGGGCTGGTTGGGGGATGGCATCATCCCAACCTGATTGACATCTGAGACCCCGTGAGTAAGGATAAAAGAAGGTCTGGGGAACAACCCCTTTAGACGCACCAGGAGAAACGCTAGAAATCCCGTGACAGCGTTTAATAGCGACAGCCGGTGGAAGGCCCACGTGTGTCCTTTTCCGTTGCCCGGGATTGAGGCCTTACCACGGAAGATGGCTTAGTTAAAGAAGAGATCACCACCGACGACATTTCGAAGGATCGACATCATAAAAAGGAAAACGGGCAAGTTCTAAAAAAATCGTCTCTCTCTCCAACCAAAAGCTGCAGCCTGAATGAACCGAAGTGACTTTTATATTTCCATCGGACAATACATTATCCCCTAGACAACGATAGAGCTATTTCTTATTGATTATTACTATACCCATGCTTTTAGATTTAGTATTGACGACGTATATTATCTGTATGTTTGCATTGATATTATTCTTGTGTATTTTTATCAAGAAATGCTGTTAAAAATAGTACCATCAGATTTCAACGGACCTCTCTATCTTTGCTGGTAAGTGACCCAGTTACGGGGTACGTAACACTTTGCACCTCTGATTTTTGAATCTTTTTCCTCTTTTAGAAAATAGTCTATGCCTTTATTCATGACCATACACTTCCCTCCATTATATTCATGTAACCCCTGGGTCGCCTCAGGCATCGCTCAAACTAGTTCTAGTCTAGGGGGAGCAGCCTTCGGCCCCGCCAAACTGGGTAATCAGCTGGTGTGGATGCTGTGTGATGTCCCCGCCTCGCCCAAAAAACAGACAGTACACCTTATGCGATTAAATGAGTACAATTTATACAGATTACTATAACTAAGCGATTACTAACGATACAGTATATATGAATAAGAGAAAAAAAAAGGCGCCAAACTTATCAAAGTCCAAACCACTTCATGCACAATCGTTGGAGCTCAATTACTGAAGTCTCATGGCCACCATTCGATCCCCTCCGACTTCCTCGACCCGCCTCCTGGGACCCCCATGGTGGTCGACCAGACGCTCCACACTCCTCTGTCTCCGTCTCCTCTCATCACCGAACACCTTGGGCCGGGGACCGTCGCCCAGCTTCCAAGTTTACAGTCCCAAACAAGCTTCCAGCACTTATCATAACAAAGACGCTAGCATTCCTACCATTAACACAGGCGTCAGCATTCCTACTTTTAACAAAACAAAGACGCCATTTTGATTACATACACAGTAACAAAAAACCCCCGTTACATTCATCTGCCACTTATTTGCTTGTTCTCCTAATCTGTCTATGTCCTTCTGCAGACTCCCTGTTTTCTCAACTCTACCTGTTCTTCCACCGATCTTCGCATCATTTGCAAACTTGGCCACAAAGTCATCTATTCCATCATCCAGATCATGTGCTGAAGCAGCTACAGTGTTGTGTTACATGAGGGAATCCCAAAGCTCAGATTCTGGGACTCTGACAACCAAGTCTTGTGATTTTTATGAAAGGTTTGCCAACAGCATTCAGGTGCTACACAAAGCTATTTTCACTTCCCCAAAGATCAGTAAAACATTGTCTGTTGCATTTCATCAGTGATCTTTCTGGGACAGGTGCTGTACCTGAATTTTATTACCTCTAGTTAGTTGGCTGCTGTAGTACTGTGAATTCATGGTACAACAGACAACTGCTAAAAAATGCACGACAGCATAATTTTAATTATATTTGCTTATTTCCTTTGTATAGGAAAGACATACTGATTTCTACTGTGGTTACCTTGCCTCACCTTAGATTTATTAACTTTTGGCTGTATATCTTTCTCAGTATCGTTAACCTGGTGCATTCAACTTAGAAGTTAACTGATCACGTTTATCCAGCCTCACATGTTAGAATTGTGTATTCCATTTTGGAAAACTAGCTTCAAAAATTATTTGCAGCTACATAGAACATAGAACAGTACAGCACATTACAGGCCCTTCGGCCCACAATGTTGTGCTGACCCTCAAACCCTGCCTCCCATATAACCCCCCACCTTAAATTCCTCCATATACCATCTAGTCGTCTCTTAAACTTCATAAGTGTATCTGCCTCCACCACTGACTCAGGCAGTGCATTCCACGCATCAACCCTTGTGGAGCAACCTGGGGAATATTCCATTGCCTTTAATTTATTTAATTGTCTTAAAATATTCTGGTTTCAATTCAAGAATATTCTGTGCAATTACAGTCTTACTGATTCAATCAAGATAAAATTATGCAACCATCAACGGATGGATTGTTTTGACCAATTCTGTCACAAGGATTCTTTGGAAGATATCCATCAACTAGCCAGACATGATCATGAACTTGGCAAATGATGAATTTTAATTTTATGAAGGATAGGACAGCAATTACATGCCATCTCACTTTCTTTTTTGCTATTGTCCAAAATTATGGTGAGAATAGAAATATCTAAAAACTTTCTTTGCTTCTAAGTAACAAGGCATATTAATTAATCAATCATGACAGTTCTAGTTTCAACTTCAGTTTAATCTGATCTCAGACATGGACATATACAGTACAATAATGATTTTATGTATTGTACTGTACTGCTGCTGCATTTAAAAAATCATGACTTATTGAGTGATGATAAATCTGAATCCAATATGTGTCGCTATTGTGGATTGTGAGTGGGCTGCAGGTAAGGAGAGGGAAATCATGGTTGGTAAAAGGGGAAGAGAAAGCAGGATAGAAAGCATTTGTTGAGAGGGTAAACAGTGAACATTTCTGATCAATAATCATTCATCAAAACTGGGAGCTAATGAAATGTGTCCAAACTGCAGAGAAGTGGGAGGAGTGGGGAGAACAAAGGGATGTCACTGAAAGGATGGAGTCCAAAGGAGACTACGGCTACATCCACACTAGACCGGATAATTTTGAAAACGCTGGTTTCACGTAAAAATGATAGGCGTCCACACTATGCGTTTTTGAAAATATCTCTATCCACACTGAAACGGAGATTTTGGCGAATCTCCTCCTGCTGCGCATGCGCAGGACACATCTACTGAAAACAAGTGACATGTTTGGTGTCGAATCTCGCCATAAAAGTGCGTGTTTGTGTAGTTACAGACTAGAAACACTTAAAACGACGGACAGCTGTTGGCTCTCGTGCTGGAGAACTTAAAACTAAAAAAAAAAACAAATACTGGAGTGTACAGAGGCAACCGATAGGGAATTCACGGACTGTATGACCTGGCTGATGATGAACATTGAAAAACTGACTAACTCTGTTGCATTAATAAAGCACCTTGTTAAATGTATAAAACATGTCTGCATCAGTGTTATCTTGCATTTCCATACAATGTTACATTAGGTTGTTACACATCTATTGTCAGAGAAGTACTTGCATAAATAGGTAAACCACCTTCATACGAGCAAGGACAGAAAACAGCAAAGTGAATACAGTATATTTATTTATTCAGTAAGTTATGGGTCAAAGTATTTGGTGAGTACATTTCTAACTCTTCTGGCTTCAGTCTCGTTGCCGTCTGTTCTGAAATTGTTAGTTGCGTTCAAGAAAACAATGAAATTGCACGCTGCCGTCTGACAGCGTTTTCAGAAGTCTCCGGTTACTCCGTCCACACTTATCTGCCCGAGCAGCATTTTCAAAAATATCCACCTTGGAAAGTGTTTCTGAAAAGCTCCAGTTTCGGGGGACGAAAATGCCGTTTTAGTGTGGACAGAGGGTAAAAACGAAGAGAAAAAGCTTCAGTTACGGATTTATCCGGCGTAGTGTGGATGTAGCCTAAATAATGTTACTGGTGGTGGTGCTGGCTGGGAGTGGCTGCTAATGGCTTGAAAAATGCCTCTGATGTGTTTGGAGGGAATGGTAAGAGAATGGTAATGAGGACAAAGAAAGAAAACAATACTGAAACTATGCAATAATTGCACTATACTGCAGTTAT
The DNA here is from genome assembly GCF_048418815.1 of Hemitrygon akajei. Classification (NCBI taxonomy): domain Eukaryota; kingdom Metazoa; phylum Chordata; class Chondrichthyes; order Myliobatiformes; family Dasyatidae; genus Hemitrygon; species Hemitrygon akajei. The sequence goes on along the minus strand of NC_133129.1, from coordinate 160,986,720 downwards.
TTGAAATCTGAAGCAGAAATAATACTACATTTCGCAAATAGCATTTGGCATCATCTGCAAAGAAAGAAAGAAAAATACTGAGCTGAATGATTAAGTGAAACATAAAGGACTATTTTACAAGGTAGGGAGAAGTCAGTCAAGACCATAAGGTGATAAAATATAGGATCAGTATTAAGCCATTCATTCATTGAATCTGCACTGCCATTCTGTTATGGCTGGTTTATTTCCCCTTTCAATCCCATTCTTTCCAGAACCTCTGTTGTCCTTACTAATCAAGAACCTATTAACCTCTGCTTTAAATACACCCAAAGACTTGGCCAACATAACCATATGTGGCAATAAATTCTACATATTCACCACCCTCTGGCTAAAGAAATTCCTCCTCCTCTCTGTTTTAAAGGAACATCCTTCTATTCTGAGGCTGTGCCTGTGGTCCTGGACTTCCCACTATTAGAAATATCCTCTCCATGTTCACTCTATCTAACGTGCTATATTTTATCATCTTACTTTAATATTCTGTAGGCTTCAATGAAATCCCCCTTAATTCTTCTAAGCTCCAGTCCAGTTAAGACGGTGCTGAGCTGCAGACTCCATCAAGGCCGTGGCTCAGATTTAATTGTTTCCTAGGTTTGTAGGAATGCTTTTGGGGTCAGGATAGGGTTTAGTTCAGGAGATGGGGGAATTAGAGGTAAGACTGAATCTACGCCTCTGCTTTGAAGGCCAGTGACATAGATAGTCGATGAAGGACATCTTTGATCAGTCACCAGGCAAGCAGACCAGCGAGGCCAAGGGCTTGTGGCTCCAGTCATTGGCAGGTTCTGGGATAGGAGTTTTGTGTAAACAGGAGGCACTAGGGATTCAAATTGGTGAGATAAAGTTCAAGACCTACAGTTAAGGCTCCTGGTCATTGGAGAGTTCATCATTCAAGGTCTAGAATCTGGTGTGTTCATTAAGGATCCTTATTCATTGCCATTTGTGAGTTCCAGTCAATACCAAAGACTGAAGTGCAAAAGTTGTTCAAAAGTCCAGAAATCTAGGTCTGATGACCGGAGCCCTGGTTCTGTGATTCAACAGGGGAAGTTGAAGGCCAATGTCTGTGAGCCTAAGTCCACTGGAGACCTGGAGATGGTGTGTCCTGGGGTCTGTGTATGTGAATGTGTGGGTGAGCAGGAAGGAGGAGTGGGGTTTGTTTTGCTGTTGTTGTTTTTGTTACTGTTCAGTTGTTGTTCCTGTTGTTTCTTGTTTTGTTCTGTTGAAGGCTGTGAGCATGCTATGTTGGCACCAGAACGTGTGGTGACACTTGCAACTTGTGCCAGCATATCCTTTAGTTTGTGTTGGCTGTTCACATAGACAACATATTTCACTGTATATTTTGATATATATCTGATAAGTAAATGAATTTTAATTTGAATCTGATTGAGTACAGGCCCAGAGCCATCAAACGATCTTCATACATTAACCCTTCCAACCTCAGGCTCATTGTCGTAAACCCCCTCTTGACCCTTTCAAATGCAAGTACATCTTTTCTTCAATACGGGTCCCAAAATTGCTCACAATACTCCAGATGTGGTATAACCAATGCCTTATAAAAATCCTCAGCATTACATCTTTGCTTTTCTGAATGCTAATGTCGCAATTGCCTTCCTTACTTTTGACTCAACCTGAGGGAATCTGGTGTGTATTTAATATTTTGGTAATATTTTAGTTAATGTACTGTATATTATGTTGCTAAGTATTCCCTATTGTTTACATAATGCATTACAGATTATATGTAAAAGTATGTGAATGGCATACATCATTATGCCACCACATCAAAAGAGTGCGCCTCACTGAAGTAAAATTGAAGTAAACCCGCATCTCCCGGCTCTCATATTTTTCTTTTGATTAGTTTTATGTTTTAGAGTTACAAAACTTAACAGTGGTAATGATTAAGTTTCAAAGTGAACCTGAGACGACTACCTACCTGTTGAAGCACAGCATGTTTTTTTCTTTGAAAGGGAAAGGATGCCATCTTATTGGCTCTTCACTCAATCTGGATCTGGATGCAATTTTTTGATAATAGCTCAGCATTCAATACCATCATCCCCTGAAAGCTAATCAATAAGATCTAAGACCTTGACCTCAAAACCTCCTTGAGCAATTGGATCCTGGACTTCCTCACTTGTAGGCACCAGATTGGCAACAACATTTCCTCCACAATTTCCATCAGCACAGGTACACCACGGCGCTGTGTACTTGGCCCCTGCTCTACTCGCTTTACACCCCATGACTGTGTGGCCAAGCACAGCTCCTATGCCATATTCAAGTTTGCTGCTGACACCACTGTTATAGGCCAAATCAAAGGTGATGATGAATCAGCATAGTATATGGTAACATGTATGTATTTTGACAATAAAATTTACTTTGAACTTTTAAAAAGAGATGATCGAGTTAAAAAGTGCAGCACATGGCTTCTTCCAAAGAGGAGAGAGATAGTTGGTTGATCTAAAAAATAGGCAGAAAAAGGATGAAATTCAGGTTTCATAAACACAGAACATAGAACAGTACAGCACAGGAACAGGCCATTCAGCCCACAATGTTGTGCTGAACCAGCTAACATGCAAATTAAAAACATGGAGATGTTAACCCTTGTACCTACACCATATCCACATCCCTTCCACTTCCTCTCATCCATGCGCCTATCCAAACATTTCATAAAAGCCTCCAATGTGTTTGTCTGTACCAGGCAGTGCATTCCAGGCATCGATAATTCTCTGAAGAAAAATCTTATTCATCACTTTGCCCTTGAACCTACCCCCCTCACCTTGAATACATGCCCTCTGGTATTGGACATTTCAACCCTGGGAATCAGATACACTTTGTCCACTCTAGCTATGCTTCTCATAATCTTGTAAACCTCTATCAGATCTCCCCTCAGCCTCTGGTGCTCCAGAGAAAACAACCCAAGTTTATCCAGCCTCACGTGATAGCGCTTGCCCTCTAAACTAGGCAGTGTCCTGGTAAACCTCTTATGCACCCTCTCCAAAACCTCAACATCTTTCCTACAGAACTCTATGTAAAACTCCAGATGTGGCCTAACCAGAGTTTTATAAAGTTCCAACATAACCTCCTGACTTTTGCACTCAATGCCTCAACAAATAAAAACAAGCATTCCATAAACTTTCTTAACCACCTCATTGAACTATGTAGTCACTTTTAAGGAGCTATGAACTTGGATCCCAAGATCTCTCTGCTCAGTAACACTCTTAAGGACTTTGCCCTTAACAGTGTACTTATTCCTTGCATATGCCCTACCGAGGTGGAACACCTCAGATCTATCTGGGTTAAATTTCATCTGCCATTTCTCAGCCATTATCTGCAACTGATCTAAATAGTGTTATATTCTTTGCCTGTCCTCTTTACAATTCACACTCCACTGATCTTGGTATCATCAGCAAATTTACACACCCACCCATCCACATTTTCATCCAGGTCATTTATATACATTACAAACAACAGAGGTCCCAGCACAGATCCCTGTGGAACTCCAATAATCACAGACTTCCAGCTCAAATAAGTCTCTTCAACCACTACCCTCTGTCTAATATGCGCAAGCCAGTTCTGAATCCAAACAGCCACTTCCCATGCATCTTAATCTTCTGGGTTAGCCTCGCATGAATGACTTTGTCAAATGCCTTACTAAAATCCTTGTAGACAACATCCACTGCCTTACCCTCTTCAATCTCTCTTGTCACCTTGTCAAAAAACTCAATCAATTTGGTGAGGCATGACCTGCCACGCACATAGCCATGTTGGTTCTCTACCATTATTTAAATTCATCACAACTAGCGTTCATCGCTAAGTCCTGAATTTGGATTCTGAGTGAACTCATGTTTGTTGTACTCTAGCTCTCTCGAGTAAGTGTGCTCTGAGTTATTTGTCATTCTTCAATAAATCCTCAGTGTTACTTTTTACCTTTGAGTCTCGAGTTTACTCCATACATTGGTTTGTTTACCTGAAGATCTTGTTACAGCAGAACTCAGCCATCATGGACCCAAAGGAGTTTGATCAATTACATAGGGTATTAACCTACCAAGGAGAAGCAATTGGATGGCATGAACACTTACTCCAGGAGATACTAGTATCATTGGATCAATTACATAAAGCATTGACCTGCCATGTAGAGGTAGTTGGATGGCATGTACACTTACTCCAGCTGATACTAACAACCTTGCAGAAAGTCTCTGAAAATGGGAGACAAGATTTACATTCAGTGTCCTGCTATGTTTATCCTGAACTATTGCGAAGAGCCCATTAACCTGCCGGCACTAGAGCACTATAATGGAGACTCCAAGCCTTGCCACTGTTTCTTAAAGCAATTTTCTCTAGCATTCATTAAAACCTGCTAAATTCCTCTCGGATAAGATTAAGTTGGCTTAATTTCCCTCCTTTTGGGCAGGGCCCTTCATGGGTACAGCCTTATGAGGAAAGGAGTCTCCTGTGTGTTTTGATATCAATTTATTTTCAGGAACCATGAAGAGACTATACTTTCATCCTGCCGGTGGTCTAGAGACAGCCAGCAGAATGCTCCATTTGCGTTGGGAGCTCGATCCATACCTAAAAAAGCTTTTGCTATCCTCCTTTATATTCCTGGCTAGCTTGCGTTCGTACCTCATTTTTTCTCCCCGTATTGCCTTTTTAGTTAAGTTCTGTTGTTCCTTAAAAATTTCCCAATCATCTGTCTTCCCACTCACCTTAGCTCTGTCATATTTTTTTTTTAAAAATGCTATGCAATCTCTGACTTCCTTTGTCAACCACTGTGGCCCCTTTCCCCCCTTTGAATCCTTCCTTCTCCGGGGGATGAACTGATTTTGCACCTTGTGCATTATTCCCAAGAATACCTGCCATTGCTGTTCCACTGTCTTTTCTGCTAGGATATTTGTCCATTTAACTTTGACCAGCTCCTCCCTCATGGCTCCATAGTCTCCTTTGTTCAACTGCAACACTGACACCTCTGATCTGCCCTTATCCTTCTCAAATTGCAGATAAAAACTTATCATATTATGGTCACTACCTCCTAATGGCTCCTTTACTTCAAGATCGCTTATCAAATCCTGTTCATTACACAACACTAAATCCAGAATAGCCTTGACCCTGGTTGGCTCTCCTACAAGCTGTTCTAAGAATGCATCCTGTAGGCACTCTACAAACTCTCTATCCTGGGGTCCAGCACCAACCTGATACTCCCAGTTCACCTGCATGTTGAAATCCCCCATAACTACTGCGACATTACCTTTGCCACATGCAAGTTAACTCCCTATTCAACTTGCACCCAATATCCATGCTACTGTTTGGGGGCCTGTAGACAACACCCATTAGGGTCTCTTTGCCCTTACTGTTCCTCAGTTCTATCCACACAGACTCTACTTCTCCTGATCCTATGTCCCCCCTTGCAAAGGACTGAATCTCATTCCTCACCAACAGGGCCACCCCACTCCCTCTGCCCACATTTCTGTCCCTACGATAGCACGTATACCCTTGTACATTAATTTCCCAGGTCTGATCCCCCTGCAGCCATGTCTCCGTTATCCCAACAACATCATAGTTACCCATTTGCACCTGAGCTTCAAGCTCATCCGCCTTATTTCTGACACTTCGTGCATTCAGATATAGAATTTTTAGCCCATTGTCCTCTCTCTGTTTAAATCGCTGTCTATTGTGCTTAACTCAGCTCCCCGAACTCCCATCGGGCTATACGCCCCTTGAATTTTGTTGTCCTTCCTAAATTTACTTATTCTTTCTGCACATTTAACTCCATGTTCAGTCAGACCATCCCTCTGTACAGGTGTCCTCCTTATCACTTGTTCCGCCTCACCTTTCTCTACTACACATTTAATATTCCAGAACCGTGTAGTCCCCACCTGTCCTTTATTCTTCATCTCGCTATCCTCTCTCGCATTCTGGATCCCCGCCCCCTGCAAATTTAGTTTAACCCCCCCCCCTCCCCTGAGCAGCACTAGCAAACTTCCCTGCGAGAATGTTAGTACCGCTCCAGTTCAGGTGTAAACCGTCCCTTCGGAACAGACCCCACCTTCCCTGGAATAAAGCCCAATTATCTAAAAACCTGAAACCCTGCACCATCCTCTCAGCCACATATTAATCTGTATAATCTTTCTGTTCCTTGCCTCACTCGCATGTGGCACAGGTAGCAATCCTGAGATTGTTACCCTGGAGGTCCTGCCCTTCAGCTTCGCACCTGAACTCACTACGCAGGACCCCCTCACTCATCCTACCCACGTCGTTGGTCCCTACATGGACCACAACATCTGGGTTCTTGCCCTCCCTCTCGAGAATAACCTGCACCCGATCTGAGATGTCCCGGACCCCGGCATCAGGGACGCAACATACCATCCGAGACTCCCGATCTTCCCCACAAAATCTCCTATCCACCCCCGACTATAGAATCCCCTATCTCTTCTCTTCCCTCCTCCCCTTCCTTTTCGAGGGTCCAACCTCAGTGCCAGAGACAGGACCACTGCAGCTTGTTCCTGGTAGGTCATCCCCACCAACAGTATCCAAAACGGTATATTTATTGTTGATGGGAACGGCCACAGGGGTGCTCTGCTCTCTCTGTCTGCTCCCCCTGCCTCTCTTGACTGTCACCCATTTACCTACCTCCTGTCTTTTCGGTGTGACTACCTCCCGATAACTCTTATCTATCTCTGTCTCTGCCTGCCGAATGATCCGTAGTTCATCCAGCTCCTGCTCCAATTCCCTAATCAGTCTGCTAGGAGCTGCAGCTGGATGCACCTTTTGCAGGTGTGGTCATCAGGGACAACTGCTCTAACTGTCTCCCCCATTACCTGATCCCAAATTAGTCAGAATAAATGAAAAAAGTACCTACCGACCTTAGCTTTTTACCTCAGCAAGCAGGTACTCAAGCTCACCGAAGTCCCCCTGAGCCCAGCCCAGCACAGCACTCTGCTCCCGCTCACCGCTGACGTCACCCGCGCCTGCGCAGTTTTACCTTCCTCCTCAGGTACTGTCCAGTTAGGTCCGACGGTCTCGGCCTACCTACAACGGCTGATCCTCCGATCGCCAGTCGTCTGTCGACCTCGAGCACTCCTTACTCCCGCACCGACGCTGCCCGCTTTCAAAGTGGGCCTCTTTTTAAACTCCGCGCTCACAGCTGACGTAACCCGCGCCTGCGCAGTTTTACCTTCCTCCTCAGGTACTGTCCAGTTAGGTCCGACGGTCTCGGCCTACCTACAACGGCTGATCCTCCGATCGCCAGTCGTCTGTCGACCTTGCTCCCGCTCCGCTGCCCGCACCGACGCAGTGATAGACGATAGACGGCGATAGACGACAGACGGCGACAGACGATAGACGGCGATAGACGATAGACGACGACAGACGATAGCCGGCGATAGACGATAGACGGCGACAGACGATAGACGGCGACAGACGATAGACGGCGACAGACGATAGCCGGCGATAGACGATAGACGACGATAGACGATAGACGGCGACAGACGATAGACGGCGACAGACGATAGACGGCGATAGACGATAGACGGCGACAGACGATAGACGGCGATAGACGATAGCCGGCGATAGACGATAGACGGCGACAGACGATAGACGGCGATAGACGATAGACGGCGACAGACGATAGACGGCGATAGACGATAGACGGCGATAGACGATAGACGGCGACAGACGATAGCCGGCGATAGACGATAGCCGGCGATAGACGATAGACGGCGACAGACGATAGACGATAGCCGGCGATAGACGATAGACGACGACAGACGATAGACGGCGATAGACGATAGACGGCGACAGACGATAGACGGCGATAGACGATAGACGGCGATAGACGATAGACGGCGACAGACGATAGCCGGCGATAGACGATAGCCGGCGATAGACGATAGACGGCGACAGACGATAGACGATAGCCGGCGATAGACGATAGACGACGACAGACGATAGACGGCGATAGACGATAGACGGCGACAGACGATAGACGGCGATAGACGATAGACGGCGATAGACGATAGACGGCGATAGACGATAGCCGGCGATAGACGATAGACGGCGACAGACGATAGACGATAGCCGGCGATAGACGATAGACGGCGACAGACGATAGACGGCGATAGACGATAGACGGCGACAGACGATAGACGGCGATAGACGATAGCCGGCGATAGACGATAGACGGCGACAGACGATAGACGGCGATAGACGATAGACGGCGACAGACGATAGACGGCGATAGACGATAGACGGCGACAGACGATAGACGGCGATAGACGATAGCCGGCGATAGACGATAGACGGCGACAGACGATAGACGGCGATAGACGATAGACGGCGACAGACGATAGACGGCGACAGACGATAGACGGCGATAGACGATAGACGGCGACAGACGATAGACGGCGATAGACGACAGACGATAGACGGCGATAGACGATAGACGGCGACAGACGATAGACGGCGATAGACGATAGACGACGATAGACGATTGACGACGATAGACGATAGACGGCGACAGACGATAGACGGCGATAGACGATAGACGATAGAGCTACTGTCAGAAATTAATAACATCAAACACGAGTGAACTAAACATAATAGGATATATAAAACACATCCATTGTGTACTCTTGCCAGCTCAGTCTGTTGGATTCAGGTGGTTTGGACTGCCAAACAATGATCAATCAGCCAATACCCAAAGGTATTCATCCAATATTTTGTGTCATTTAAATGACAGCAGTCTCTGTCATTCTACCAGCTATAAAATACGCTTTTACTTGTATTTTAACTTTATTATTCAGATTCCCTTTTCTGCTTTTGCATGCTTGGCATTTCTCAAAGGATCATTAATTGCTTGCTGAATTTTTTTCTGCTGTTACCAACAAAAGCTTCAGAATCCTTCTTTAATATAATACATCTTCCTTTTTTTATGGGAGTCTCATTAGCATGGCATATAATCATGTGTTTTTTAAAAAAAAATTAAAGTAGCAAAGATTTATAGTCCTGAGAAACTACTACTCGTTTTAGCAGCACTGTATTTCTTTTTTGGGAAAATCAACTGGAGATTTTATGCATTTTTTGCAACATGCAATCAGCGGCAAATTGATTAGGATTCTGCTGTACTTAAAAAAAATTGGCCACTGTGTGTATGTTTATGTTCTTCTGCTGTTGTAGTCAGTCCACTTCAAGGTTTTATGTGTTGCACATTCAAAGGTGCTTTTCTGCACATCACAGTTGTAATGTGTGGTTAATTGAGTGACTGTCACCTTCCTGCCTGTATGGTTTTCACCTGAAGTAATTCTATCATTACTCTTGGTGAGAGATGTGGGGTTGAGGGCAGAACTGTGGGAAATGAATTCAGGTGACTGCTCGTTTCATGGTGATGGAACAAAAGCTGCAATTAAGAAAAAAAATCTTAGAAATTGACTGTGATTTCATCTGGACACATAGGGTGAACCTTGGGAGACTAACAAATTAAATGGAACCAATATTTGAAGCAAAATTCATGTTTGCTATGGCAAGGGAGTCCAAGATCACAGGACAGCACCTCAGAGTAAATGGACATCCATTTAGAATGGAGCTGAGGAGGAATTTCTTTAGCCAGAGAGCGGTGAATCTGTGGAATTGGTGTGGAGCTCCACAGGCAGCTGTGGAGGCTAAGTCTTTATGTATAGGTTCTTGATCAGTCAGTACATGGAGGGATACAGGGAGAAGGCATGAGTTTGGGACTGAGAGGAAAATTGGATCAGCCATGATGAAATGCTGGATCAAGCTCAATGGGCCAAATGGTCCAATTCTGCTTCTACATTTTACGGTCTTCTGGTCTTAAGACAGAAAGAAGTGCTGGTAGAGCTTTGTCTCCTGTTAAAACTCTGAGTCTTTTCAGAAGTTTAAAATGCCTTGGCATTCATTAAGAGCATATTGCAATACCTAGGAATCACCAGCATTAAAAAGACCATTAAAAATCTATTCCCACAGGCTGAAAAACCTCATTAAAATCAATATTTTTCTAAACCCATTTATAGGGTTAGGTTTGGAGCTAGGACCCATCATAATGTGGGAGGCCCATTTACTCAATTACTGGGATCCCATTAGTGGTATCCATCACTCAGTAATTCCTGTATACAGGTGTGCTGTTCAATTGCATGTGAATGGTTGAACTCCAGAGGTTCCCAGGTAGTTAAGAACACTTTCGTAGTTTGTATGTATACCCAAATGTCACTAGTTCTCATTATTACACTTGAATATAATGCTTGAAAAATTACTGTATTGTGTATCTTCAAATCTTAACATGAGTTTCTGCCTATACATTGTTATGTGCAAATATCTTAATTATATAATATCTGCTTTTGTATACATCTGAGTATGTATGTGTACTCTGAATTAACGTCTGTGTTATTTAAAGCAAATGTCAACCTTTGTTAAGTGACAGAATGACTTGTAGAGGTATAAGTCTCATCTATTTACATTTCATACACTTTAAAAATAATTTACTGCAGCAATTATATTGGCTGAAGAATGTAAATTGGAAGGTATTGCTGCCCATGAACATGTGTTTGCCCTAAAGGTGAACTACAGTTGGAAATTGCAATATCTGTGCAATTGTGAATGCATGCTTTTGTTTATGTACAATGCAGGCTTTGGTTTTGTGTGTGGATGCCTGTGTAAGTGAAGGTGAGAATGTTTGTCTCATTCTCTGTTATTGTACCTGCACCTGGTAACAGTTAGTGTGATTTTAATGAATCCTCAGAACACTGGGCTGGAGCATAAATTCTCTTAAGTATATCGGATCCTTTGTATTCTCTCAAATGAGAATTGGTGTAATGATTTCTTGAGTAAGATCCAAACATGTGCCTGCAATCATATTGAAACTGTTTTATCTATTTGTGGTTTTTTTTGTAAACCCAGTTATAGAATGATAGCTGGTAAATGAATAAAAAATCTTGGAGTTTTGTGGCAGGAACTTACATTTATATAGTTGAAAGAATACAATAGCTATCAGAAAGGAAAGGAGGAGTCAAGGGACCGAAGCACATGAAACTGGGACGGCACATGACTTCAAATGACAATTTTACTAAGGCTCACTGCCACAGATACTGCAGTTTCAAGCTGTACTTCACCTGCAGAAAAGCACACAGATATCCAAACACGATGTTTTATCAATGTCATATCTGTAGTTATTTATAATAAATATATATGAAAAGTAATTTAATTTGCACCTTTTCTATGAAAAGGATGAGTGCTTTTATTATAAAGGTGGGCTGGAGAAGCCAGTGTTGTTCATAGAGCACAAAATGTTGAGAGGAAATTTAATAGAAGGCCATGACTGGTTTAGACAGAGTAATCAGAGTAAAGCTGTTCCATTGCAAGCTGATTCGAGGACCAAGTGACACCAGTTTAAAAAATTGTACAAATACTGCAAGGGATACATAAGGAAAAAAAACTTTTGTTTACTCAGAGAGTAATTTAAATTTGGAATTCACTATCTATAGATGAAATAGAAATAGAATCAATCAGGGCTTTCAGAAAGACACAAGGTGACAAATTGGTCATCTTCGTGGGTTAAACAATTTTACGATTCTGTGTTCCTTTTTACATGTCACTGGTCACTCACTCACTCATCTCAATAATTCCTCCTCATATTTCCCATTGCAAAATAATGCAGCCCAAAACCATCCCTCAAAGGGCACCTGGCAGACATTTATTAGAGTAATAAGAGTTATACAACACAGTCTTCTTGGCCCAGCTCATCCATGCTGACCAAGATGCCTATCTAAATTAGTCACATAACACTTCCGTAAATCACATTGCTCAATCAGTCTGGTGAACTGAAACTTCTTCAGAAAGATCAGAGTTATTAGACAAAACAGCAGAAATGTCAACTTTAGAAAACCAAAAAAAGGGAAATCAATATTGAAGGTATAGTCTCTAAAAAAAATCAGAACAATGTGAAAGCCATACGGACAGGAAGGTGACAGTCACTCCTGAAGTATACTCTCCACAAAATACTCAGATACTTAAATGAAAAACAGTAATGTTTATTACTGCTCTATAACTCAGGGCTTTATCTCCTCTATCTAACAATACCCCGCTAATTGTCTGGGATATGGGACAGGCTCTGTATAGGAGTCTGAAGAGTTCTCTAATGTCATTCTGAATTAGATTAACTGAACTAACAGAAACAATAGACTTACCATTCTATTACCATAAAACTATGGCTTAATGATGCAGTCTCCATGCTCCACTGTTTTGAATGGACCAACTGGCAGATGTTCAAAAAGGTCGCCACAAACAGAGTAGACATAGAGCATGAAGGATATGCCTCATCTGTCATTGGCTATATCAGTAAGCGTGTAGATTGTGTTGGTACCACACGGCCCAACCAGAGCCCTGGCTGAACACAGAGGTGCGCTTCCTAGGAAAAGCCTGTGTCATGGTCCGGATCGGTTCCCCTTTAAATTTAGTTAGGTTGCGATCCGGACCATTGTCGCCTTGTTCCCTTCTAATTCCTTTTCACGCATCCCTTGAGCTTGGCAATCAAGGTAATCTACCCTCAACCTGAACCGGCAGCTTATAAGCCCCTGGCTTTAGCCGTTCGGGGCGAGAGTGTTAAGAAGCCTTCGCAAGTCGCCGCCGCCACCACGACAAGCCAGAGTGATCCAGCCCGCATCGGAGTACCAGCAATTCACCTTCCGTCACCAGAGTGATCCAGCCCGCATCGGAGTACCAGCAATTCACCTTCCGTCACCAGAGTGATCCAGCCCGCATCGGAGTACCAGCAATTCACCTTCCATCACCAGAGTGATCCAGCCCGCATCGGAGTACCAGCAATTCACCTTCCATCACCAGAGTGATCCAGCCCGCATCGGAGTACCAGCAATTCACCTTCTGTCACCAGAGTGATCCAGCCCGCATCGGAGTACCAGCAATTCACCTTCCGTCACCAGAGTGATCCAGCCCGCATCGGAGTACCAGCAATTCACCTTCCATCACCAGAGTGATCCAGCCTGCATCGGAGTACCAGCAATTCACCCTCCGTCGCCAGAGTGATCCAGCCTGCATCGGAGTACCAGCAATTCACCTTCCGTCGCCAGAGTGATCCAGCCCGCATCGGAGTACCAGCAATTCACCTTCCGTCGCCAGAGTGATCCAGCCCGCATCGGAGTACCAGCAATTCACCTTCCGTCGCCAGAGTGATCCAGCCCGCATCGGAGTACCAGCAATTCACCTTCCGTCGCCAGAGTGATCCAGCCCGCATCGGAGTACCAGCAATTCACCTTCCGTCGCCAGAGTGATCCAGCCCGCATCGGAGTACCAGCAATTCACCTTCCGTCGCCAGAGTGATCCAGCCCGCATCGGAGTACCAGCAATTCACCTTCCGTCGCCAGAGTGATCCAGCCCGCATCGGAGTACCAGCAATTCACCTTCCGTCGCCAGAGTGATCCAGCCCGCATCGGAGTACCAGCAATTCACCTTCCGTCGCCAGAGTGATCCAGCCCGCATCGGAGTACCAGCAATTCACCTTCCGTCGCCAGAGTGATCCAGCCCGCATCGGAGTACCAGCAATTCACCTTCCGTCGCCAGAGTGATCCAGCCCGCATCGGAGTACCAGCAATTCACCTTCCGTCGCCAGAGTGATCCAGCCCGCATCGGAGTACCAGCAATTCACCTTCCGTCGCCAGAGTGATCCAGCCCGCATCGGAGTACCAGCAATTCACCTTCCGTCGCCAGAGTGATCCAGCCCGCATCGGAGTACCAGCAATTCACCTTCCGTCGCCAGAGTGATCCAGCCCGCATCGGAGTACCAGCAATTCACCTTCCGTCGCCAGAGTGATCCAGCCCGAATCGGAGTACCAGCAATTCACCTTCTGTCACCAGAGTGATCCAGCCCGCATTGGAGTACCAGCAATTCACCTTCTGTCACCAGAGTGATCCAGCCCGCATCGGAGTACCAGCAATTCACCTTCCGTCGCCAGAGTGATCCAGCCCGCATCAGAGTACCAGCAATTCACCTTCTGTCACCAGAGTGATCCAGCCTGCATCGGAGTACCAGCAATTCACCTTCCGTCGCCAGAGTGGTTCCGGGCAAGGTCAATCTACCAGGGGTGAGTTGAAGGCAGAGTCCTGACTCGACGTTCATGCCCCTTGTCCATATCTACCCTTTGAAGAGTCCCGGCTCAGTGCCTGGGTGGAAGGCAGAGTCCTGACTCGACATTTATGCCCCTTGTCCATGTCTACCCCTCGAAGAGTTCAGGCTCAGTGCCTGAGTTGAAGGCGGAGTTCCAGCTCGATGTCATGCCCAGTGTCTGTGTCTACCCCTGAAGAAGAGTCCCAGCTCGATGCCTGATCTGAAGGAGGAGTCCTAGTTCAAGATTCCTTGTCCTGTGTTTTGGTGTCCACATTTCTGGCTGCAGCGATCCATGGTATCCAAGTGTTGGGCGGCGGTGAATCAATGTTCCCATTGTCCAAGTCCAAGGTCCGTGGCTGTCCACGTTCTCATTGTCCAAGTCCAAGGTCCGCCGCTGTCCGTGTTCCCCCGTCCAAGTCCAAGGTCCGTAGCTGTCCATGTTCCCCCGTCCAAGTCCAAGGTCCGTAGCTGTCCATGTTCCCCCATCCAAGTCCAAGGTCCGTGGCTGTCCATGTTTCCCCTGTCCAAGTCCAAGGGCTGCGGTTGTCCACATTCCCATTGTCCAAGTCCAAGGTCCACGGCTGTCCATGCTCCCCCTGTCCAAGTCCAAGATCTGCGGCTGTCCATGTTCCCCCGTCCAAGTCCAAGGTCCACGGCTGTCCATGTTCCCATTGTCCAAGTCCAAGGTCCACGGCTGTCCATGTTCTCATTGTCCAAGTCCAAGGTCCACAGCTGTCCATGTTCCCTCTGTCCAAGTCATGGCCGCGGCGATCCCAGTTCCCTGTTTCCAAGTCCCAGGTCTGCGGCGATCCTAGTCCCTAGTTCCTTAGTCCGAGGTTCGTGTTCCTCTTTGTCCTCCTTGATTTCCTGATCTTCTGTGTAGCGAGTAATAAACACTATTTTATTGTACCTAAGAAAGAAGTGTTTGTGTCCTGCTTGTGGGTCCTCTCCCAGCACCCTTGTCTCCACCTCATGACAGCCTGGGACACTGCTTTCAAGTCCGGTGACAGTACAGCTCTCAGAGCAGCCAGCAGGAACCTCATCTTAGGCATCAAGAGGGCAAAGACCATCCGCACACACCAAATTTAGGAACACTCGTCTGATAACAATCGCTGATGCATGCGGCTGGGCATCAAGGGCATTAGTGATTACGTAAGAAAAAGCATATCAACTGTACCAGTGACACCCCACTCCCTGATGCTTTAACCTCCTTTCATGGCCACTTCAAGGTGTACAACACAACGCTGGCTACAAAAGCTACCCATCTCTTAGGTGATCAGCCACTGTCCATAACAGCAACAGACATGAGAAGGACTCTGCATAAAGTCAGCCTTTAGAACTAAATGACTGCTGTCCAGTGGCATTGACAGCAATCATCATGAAGTACTTTGAATGACTGGTAATGGCACTTACCATAAAACCCCATCCTGCCACACTGTACACTCTCCAATATGCTTTCTGACAAAACCGCTCTGTGACAGATGCCATAACATCTAACGTGCACCTGGCCCTGACACACCTAGAAAACAAGGACACTTATGTCAGAATATGGTTTCTGGATTTCACTTTGGCATTCACCTCTATTGTCCCACACCTTGATGAACAAACTCCTCTTTCTAGGTCTAAATAACCACAGTGTAACTGGGTGTAGGACTTCAGACCTCAGGTAGTCAGGTAGCTCCTCCCTCCCCATCATCATCAACGTGGGTGCCTCCCCCCACCCCCAGGGCTGTGTGATGAGCCTGTTGCTGTACACTCTGCTCACACTTGACTGCACTGACAAACACCAGAGCAATCTCACTGACAAGTTCACTGTTGACATGACAGTGATGGGGCTCATCATCAGTAATGATGAGGTGCCCTACAGAGAGGAGGTGGAAGAGCTTGAGGTCTGGTGCCAGGCAAATAACTTTTTCCTCGATGTCAACAAGACAAAGAAGATGGCTATGGACTTCAGAAGAGCTCGCACCACCCACACCCCTCTTTATATCGGCGCACAGCAGTGGAAACTGTAAACAGTTTCAAACTTCTGGGAGTGCACATCACACACAATTTCTCATGGTCCCACAACACATCCTGCACAGTCAAGAAAGCTCACCAAGGCCTCTACTTTCTGAGGAAGCTGAAGAGAGCTGGGTTTTGCACATCCATACTCACTCCATTCTACAGATGTGTAGCAGAGAGCATCCTGACAAGCTGCATCAATGCTTGGTACAGAAACTGTACTATAGCAGACTGAAAGGATCTACAACAGGGAGATCCTTTCTCCCTGCACCACTGGCACAAGCCTAACCACCATCAAGGACATATATATAGAAGAGTGGTGGAAAAAGGCTAGTAACATCATGAAGGATCCCACCTACCTTGCTCATGGACTGTTCGTCCCACTCCCATCAGGGAGGAGGCTACGTAACTTCCACACCAGGACCACCAGACTCAAAAACAGTTATCTTTCCGAAGCAGCAAAGCTGATTACCTCCTCCACCCACTAACTCCATCACTTCTTTATTTCCTGTCAGTCACCTTATGTACAACCTACCGTCACTTTATGGACATAGTCAGTCTATGCATCTAAGTACCCTTGTGTATTTATATTTATTTTGTTATTATTATCAAAAAGCACAAAAGATAAAATTCAGATAAAATTTATTATTATTATTAATAATAATCATAATATGTTTTATCTAAACCAGGGGTTCTCAACCTGGGGTGCCCGCACCCGCAGAGGGCGCGAGATGAAACTTCAGGGGGTGCAACAAAGAGTGGCTTGTGTGCTTGAGTGACAACTCACGAGTCATCACTCAGCCAGCTGCCAGTGTGCCTTGAGAAGTGGTAGTAACGTTTGTCCCAAGCGTTACTCACTCACTCACTCCAGTATACTCACTCCAGTCTCCCGCTGCCCGAGTCAGCATTGAGGATTCTCATCAGTGTTACCTGGGAAGTTACACCTCAGAGTTGAGGAGTCTCATCAATTTACTGTTTACAATTTTTTCTGAATAAATTAGAATCTAATTGCTCAATTTATATTTGCATTTTATGCACTGAGTTAAAAGCTTATTTTTTAAAGTTCAATTTGTTCACCCGCAGTATTGTATGTGGTTCAATTTGTGGTTCAAAAATTAGAAATTAGACTTCTTTATCTTCAAATGTGATATTACTTTTGTAGGGGGTGCGAACATTAATCAAACATTTCCTAGGGGTGTGGGGCATAGAAAAGGTTGGGAACCACTGATCTAAACTTTATCTTTTGTGTTTTTTTTGTCCTGTACTGGGTCTAGAGTAACAATTGTATCATTCTCCTTACACTTGTGTACAGGAAATGACATTAAACAATCAACTAATTGTTTTCCTTACCCAGAAGGAACTCCTGAGCTTTTTGTTTAAAGTAAATATGTAAATAAATTCCCCGGGGGGGGGGGGGGGGGTTATGTTCCTTGTAATTGCCTTATTCTCCAATAGAGTTGGAAAGGAATACTGTATACTTTGAAAGAACATAGTACTCTCATCCCTTTAACTATCTTTTTTTTGTATTTTGTGAAACTAAAATTGCCGTGATTATTAATAATACTATCTTGTTTTATCCCTCATTTACTTAATCGTCTGCATATTTGTCCAGGCCTCTGCTCTATGCTTGAAGGACATTGATGTGGATATGGGACGAAGGGCATTCAGAGTCCAGGCTTCTCCTCCGTGCTTGAAGATCAGTGACATGATGTGTGAACTTAGAACATAGAACGTAGAACGGCACAGCAACTGGTCCTTCAGTACACAATGTCGGCCAAACCAATTAAATTAATAATCAAATGGCCAATTAAACAAATCCTTTCTGCCTACACAATGCCCATTTCCCTCACATTCATGCACCTACCTAAATGTCTCTTAAAAGTCCCTGATGTAATGGATCTACAACCACTCCAGGCACCAACCATTCTCTGTGTCAAAATCTTGCTCCTCACCTCTCCTTTGAACTTACCCCCCTCTCACCTTAAATGCATGTCCCCTGGTATGAGACATTTCAGCCCTGGGGACAAAAGATGCTGCCTGTCTACTGATGAAGGACATCAGTTGCTGTCGGGCTGTCCCAGTTGATGTCCTTGCAAAGAGGAGGCACGAGGCCGGTGAGTCAGTGAGTACAGAGATCGAAGTCTGGAGTTCAGGATCACATCAGTGGCTAGTCTGGGAATTGATATCGAAGATTGAATGCTGAAGATTGATATTTAAGTCTGGAAGTTGAAACTCATTGGCCGAATTGGGGGGGGGGGGTGGTGGGTGGAATGGGGTAGAAAGAATGGGCTTTCTTTGCTGTTGTTTTGTTGCTTGTTGTATTCAGTGTTGTTTTGCCAAGGCTTGAGGCATGTTATGTTGGTGCCGGTATGTTTGGTGACACTTGCAGGCTGCCCCCAGTGTATCCTTAGTGTGTCCAGTGGATTTTCCTGTATATTTTCAGATACATGTGATATATAAATGAATCTGAATCTGAATATTTCTAGATTGGTCTATAAGCTATTCCTGTAATTGTGATTTATTATATTTAATCTTTATCTACTTGTGCCTTTCTTATAGATGAGTTCTTTTCTACCTATCATCATTACTTAATCCCAAATAAATACCATGATTCAACTTCCACAATTTTCCTCTCTGTCCTTTCTAATTTACAATATCTAATTCCTTGTCCTGAGTTTTCTGTAGTCATGACTCAGTAATCTCCAACATGCCTGGTTATTGTAAATGCATGATTGCCTACAGCTCTCCTGTTTTATTACAGACACTACGCACAGCAGATGTATTCTGCTGTACAGAAATTGTAACTCAAGATTTCCTCTGACATTATGGTTAACCATTTTTATCAATACTTGTTCTATAACTCTTAAACTCAAGAGATTCTGAAGTTGCTGGAAATGTAAAAAAAGACACACAGACTGCTGGAGGAACTCAGCAGGTCAGGCAGCATCTATGAAGGGTCTCAGCTGCTTCTTCCCCTCCAGAGATGCTGCCTGAGTTCCTCCAGCGTTTTCTGTGTGTTGCTTGGTAGCACTATCTTCTCTTTGGTCATTGCCATCCTCCCTTATTTTTTTTATTTGGTCTCTTTACTCTGTTTAAAAAATTAAGAATATCTGCAAGGCCTTTTGAAAGAATGCAACATTCTCACTGACACCAGTTAATCCCTGTACCATGATCATTAGAAGAGGAGAAGGAGCATTCGGGATGGCTCTGAGAACCTGGAGCCAATTCATCATGAGTACGTCAAAGCCCAGCGAAAACTGCAGAAAGAGTGTACCATTTTATAAAAATCAATTTATGAGGTATTAGTGTCTCATCTTTGGCCTCCCCGGTTATCTTAGAACCAGTGTGGAAGTAAAGTATCTTTGATGCTAAGTGATTGCCAAAGAAGGAGAAGGAGGCATTAAATATAACTGGTAGTCTGCAAGTGTGTTAGGAATTTGATGCTATCTCATTCAGTAATGCCGATTCTACCAATCAACTGATAACAGAAGTGAAGAACAAAAACCATACGGCCTATGATTAAAGTGGAAAGTTCATCAGAGCAACCCTCAATTTCAAGCACAGGAATTTATAAAGAGAGTATATTATACAACTGTCCCTGACAGAGAGCAATTATTGGAACAAAGTTTCCATAAAATGGACTTTTGTTTCATCAAAACTGTTCACTTCTTAAAATCTGATGTGTATGTCAGCAGCCAAACTATTCTTTTGTAACTTGTTTTCCAAATAATCTTAATAGTATTCTTCATTAAAATGCTACCAAATAAAACTTCAGTCCTCTAGGACTGGTGGAGCAATTTTGCATTGTGTTATGAAATAGCTGTGTTCACATAAACAGAAAATAGTTGGGACCTGAACAGTTTCAGGTGCACCATTCACCATTGGAGCTGGGAATCGATTTGTTGTCACATTTGTGTCAGTTTACAGTTTCTATCAGTTCCTAATAAAATAACTCACCCAGAAGACATCCATACCCAGCAGCATCAGAATTAATTTCCCTTTTTTTCCTGTTATTTGCTCCTGTGGGTTTTCCAAGTCAAATTCCCAATTTATACTTTGTCAACCCTTGGCTGGGATTGAACAAGCTCCTTTGCCATAAGCAGCAGCAAAATGAGGAATGTAACTTACTCAAGGTCCCTAATAATGAAAAAAACCAAGAGAATTTTTATCTATTATCTTCTTTGCATTGGAGAAGACTTTAATTATATCAAGTGCATTCAGGAACAGCTATGCAATAGCCACTCCAAGAATTTATGCCTGATTCAATAGTCATTATCCCCTTCTCAACAGCAGAGTGAAAGCAAGTAATCCCCAACACTGAAAGATTCCTTTAGAATATGGCATATATATGAGTGTAACCGCCTTACAGACATGGCTCAATAGCTACTGCTGCTAACAGCCACGTTACTCAGCGGTGGGGAGACCACCTTTCACAAACAATATATATCTAGGATCAGTATGATTTGGGGTTCAACCCAACAGGAACATTGTGATGTTTCCGATTAATGAAACCTTGATTTGAGTGAATGCTGTGTAAATACTGCCTATGAACAATTATAGAATGGCAAGAATGAACAAGTCGTACACCACATTAAATTAAAAATGGAAGTATATTTATTAATTTCAGCTTTATCAGTTATTAAGAGAAAGAAAAGAAGAAAAAAATAAAAAGGTCCATTATAGTTAAACCAGTCTAAATGTGCACATAGACGTTGGAGCTCGTCTCTTCCAAAGCTGGCTATAACAATTACTGACAACACTAAACCCATGGACTGCGTGAAAGCACGAGCCACAATCTGAAATTCCTTTGAAGTCCATCTTGAACAAGCCGGCTCTCTCTCAGGAGTATTGGCCTTCCTCCTTGGAGCCAGTCATCTGCACAAGGCACTTCTTACAATGGGGACTCTCCTTTCTAGAGAATTCTGTGACATCTTCCCTTCCAGCCTGGTCCGCAGCTCCTGCCAAAAAGGCCCCAAACCAGACTACCGTGAATCATAAAACTCTCTCTGCCCCACTCTGTCTAGAACTTTCTCCAGATCCCACCATCCTGATTGACTGACACAACATTCCCAAGTTGAACAGCAGGGCTTTTTATCTTATCCGAAACTAAAACATTCTACCAGCAGGTCATATCGCTTTTGCAGAAAACTGCTAAAATAACAATCATACAGAATAGTATTAGAAATCATAACCAGGGCATACACTCTCCCCACCCCTCTCAAAAATGGTCATGTGCTCATGACTATGGAATTTATTTAACCATTATTAATATCACAATATTCAAATTAATTTCGTGGTTTCAGGACCCTCAATCCATTTGTAAATTGAAGAAGCATATATCTCACCATGGGAATGGACATTATACTCTGTTTCAAAGGTGCATCCTCTGCCAGCCCAGCTAGGGGTTTCTCGACTCTCTGAGACCTCCTTATCTCATCTTCAGCTTCTCCAGCTTCAGCCACTCCTTGTGACCTTTCCGGTCTATGACTCCTACCTCAGGTCCCTCTGCCTGATGACTGAACTTAGCTTCTTTCAGTTTAAGCAGGTGCTGCCGAACATCTTCAACCTCTGCCGGTGCTAACCGGCAAGACCTGTCTCGGAAAGGGGTGCCCTCAGTCACTCTAATAGTGTGGCAAGCACTTTTGGAGCAAACAACTTCAGAGTTGTCAATGGAAAACATCTTCTCAGTTAATCTCCTTTTCCATTCCTTGAGTATCAATGAGTCACCAAAGTTGCATGATTGCAATGCTGACTTCCTCGATCCTGGACAATATTTCTTTTCCATTTCTCCGGAAAATCACTGTCACAGGGAAAAGAGGGGCATGTGGCATCTGATGTCTGATGGTAACATCTCTTCCCAAGGCATTCCTGATAATCATTGTCATCTTGTTTGCATAGACAGCCAAAGATTTCTGCTGTTCAGGTCTTGCCAGTATTCCTGCAGGTAAGCGTGACTCTTCTTCCTAATCATCATGAACATCCACCTGGATAGCTGAGGCATTGGACATTCCAGTAAATTTGGGGGTTCCTGTCACTCTAGCTATTCCTCCAGAACATTGCATGCAGGTTTCGCAGAGTGTACTGCACAGTTCCTCATTTCTGCTCATCATTCTGCTTCGAGGAACTTGCACCTTCTCAAAAGCATCTCTGATCACAGCATGAATGGACAAAGTTTTCAAGAAGTTCACTCTACTTGCATACTCCCATGAGCCTTCTCACAATGGAAGCATTTGTTCCCACAAGAATGGAAGCTCCACCTTTTCCAATCGGATTCAGGCAGACCAACGCTGGTTTATCAATAGTCTCATTTACTCCAACATCTGCTTTGAAAAACGCCAATTTCAACCTCAAGTAACCATCATGCAGGCACCCATCAGTATTAAGCTCCTGAATCTTGAGTGCACTGAGAGGCATCAATGGTAAATGTGCCAAATACCGGTTGTAAAAGGATCTATAAAGCTAAGTAAATTGAGAACCCGTGTCAAGTATAGGTCTAGCATAAACACCTTCAATCCATATGAATACATCAGAGCTTAGTCCCATTAACCCTTTAGGAATATTGTCTTGTGCTTTAGTATTTTCCTTGATATACTGATTGGAATGTATCTTCTCTGAGATGTGGCCTGTTCCCTTACTAGGTCCCTCCATAGTTCCGCCCCTTTATTTCTCTGTTTGATCAACCACTGATTTACTTTTTGAAGATTTTCCTGTCCCTCACAATCTCGCTTGAAATGTCCATCTTCTCTACAATTGTCACAGAAAATACCAGTTGTCTCTCTAGTCAAGAGACCCTTTTGAGCAGCATTCCTGTGTGGGTTGGGTTTCCCAAAGGGCGTATCACGTTTAACTGAAACATTAGTAGGCATCCATTGAATCAGCTCAGATCCAAGGTTTTCCACCTCATTCCTTAAAAGCTCTATCTCTGTAACATCAGGGTGACTTTAGCATCAGAGGCTACCACTGAAGGCACTACTTAGCTTTTGGAAATGTTCCACTTCTCAGTCATGTTTTCCTCCTATTTAGCTTGTCTGAGTAACTCGGTAAAAGATGGAGGAAGGTACATCTTGCGGATCATTCAAAAACATGTGACAGTGTGTCCTTCACAACTTGCTCCATCCTCAAGCAATTTCTCTCAGACAGTTGAATGCCCCTTTGTGATACAAACAATGCAGAGGTTTCTCCAACCTGAAAGGTAGGCAGACAGCTTCACTCCTTCCACCTGGAATGTGCGCCTGAACTTCATCCTGAGATCGGCTGCACTTTCAGCAGTGCCAAAAGCATCTTCCAGAAGTTCCAGGAAATTAGCTGATGTGGCAAGTGGGTTTTCTGCCTTTAGGAACATCACTACAGTATATCAGTCCTGGACCCTTTAAATTCTCTACCAGTCTCTGCTTCTTAATATTATCTGAGCACTGCCACTCATCTGTTAACTGAGACATCTGCTTTGCCCAGGCCTCATATTCTTCTTCCTCCTTGGGTGTTGGTTTGACTGCAGAGAACTCTCCTAACCTACGATAACTTTGGCATTTATCAACCAGTGATGTAATACCCGAAACCAGCTCAGAGCCTCCGTCAACCACTGAAGGATCCGTTAGATCTTTCACATCAGACATCTCTTTCTCCTTACTTTGCAGTAATGAGAACAACTTGGCCTTAGAATCTTCACCCTCAGCTACATGCTCCCCTTCTCCAAAAATATGGGCTGTCTATGACCCCACCTCTCCACGTTCTCCTGCAGCATAACTTCAGTTACGTCACTGCTAGTCTGGACTAACACAACATCCTTACCAGCTGATTAGTCAAAATGCCATTCAATCAGCATAACTTCTCCCAACACTTTTACAGAGCTCTGCACTCTCAATAGCAGCTTGTTGGGAATTCAGATATCCACCCCTCTCAGAATACAAGTATCATTTGTGGATAACTGCTTCAATTCACACTAAACACAAAGTACACTGCAGATGCTGTGGTTAAAGCAACACGTACAACACGCTCGAGGGACTCAGCAGGTCGGGCAACGTCCATGGTAACGAGCAGTCAACGTTTCCACGGATGCTGCCCCACCTGCTGATTTCCTCCAGCATGTTGTACATATTGCCTCAATTCACAGTGACCCTTCATCTCTGCAGCATCCAAAATAAAGTAGCTTAATTACTTTCCACGATACCAGTTTAATTACAGGCTTAAACACACAAACCACTGTCTATATACAATCATCAGACGGTAAGAAATAACAAATCATACACTACATAAAAATATAAAGAAAGTATATTTACCAATTTCAGCTTTATCGTAGTTATTAAGAGAAAGAAGAAAAGAGTTCATCACAGTTAATCCAATCTAAATGTACATATAATCGTTGGAACTCATCTCTTCCAAAGCTGGGTATAACCGTTACTCACAATGCCAAACCCAGGGTTTGCATGAAAACATGAGCCATGATCTGAACTTACCTTGAAATCCATCTTGAACAATCTGGGTCTCTCTCAGGAGTATTGGCCCTCCTCCTTGGAGTCATTTACCTGCACAAAGCACTTATTGCAACGGGGACTCTCTTTTCCACAGCATTCTGCAGCATCTTTCCTTCCATTCTGCTCCACAGCTCTCACCAATATGAGCTCAAAACAGATGACTGTCCATCACAAAACCATCTCCGCACCGCTCTCTCTAGGACTTTCTGCAGATCCCACCATCCTGATTGGCTGACACAATATTCTTAAGTTCAACATCATCCCCTCCAAACTAATCAATAAGCTTTAAGACCTTGTCCTCAATACTTCCTCATGCAACTGAATCCTTGATTTCCTCACTTACAATCCCCAATCAGTCCAGATTAGCAACAACATCTCCTCCATAATTTCCTTTAGCCCAAGTGCACCTCAAGACTGTATGCTTAGCCCCCAGCTCTACTTAAGATTGTGTGGCTAAGCACATCTCCAATGTTATATCTAAGTCTGATGATGACACCGCTGTCCTAGGCCAACTCAAAGGTTGTGATGAATCACCATACAGGAGGAAGATTGAAAATCTGGCTGAGTGTTACCGTAACAACAACATCATACTGAATGTCAGCAAGACCAAGAAGCTGATTATTGACTACAGGAGATGGAAACCAGAGGACAATTCCTCATTGGAGGTGGAGAGGGTCAGCAACTTTAAATTCCTTGGTGTTGTCATTTCCGTGTACCTGTCCTGGGCCCAGAACGTAAGTACAATAATGAAGAAAGCACAGCTGTGCTTCTACTTCCTTAGGAGTTTACAAAGATTTGACATGACATCTAAAACTTTGACAGACTTCTGAAGATGTGCAGTGGAAAGTATATTGACTGGCTGCATCACGGCCTGGTATGGTAAAACCAATGCACATGAGTGGAATATCCTACAAAAGGTAGTGGATACTGTCCAGTCCATCATGGGTAAATCCATCCCCATCACTGAGCACATCTACACAAAGCGTTGTCGCAGGAGCACAACATCCATCATCAGGGACTCCCACCACCCAGATCCTGCTCTCTTCTCATTGCTGCCATTAGGATGAAGGTACAGGAGCCTCAGCATTGACGCCATCAGGTTCAGGAACAGTTATTACCCCTCAACCATCTGGCTCTTGAACCAAAGGGGATAACTCCACTGAACTTTACTTGCCCCATCATTGAAACCTATGGACTCACTGTCAAGGACTCTTCATCTCATGTTCTCAATACTTATTGCTCATTTATTTATTTGTTCAGTTTATTGACTTTTGCACATGGGTTGAACACTCAAATTGGTGCGGTCTTTGATCGATTCCATTATTGTTATTATTCTATTATGCATTTATTGAGTGTGCCCGCAAGAAAATGAATCTCAGGCTTGAAAATGATGACAAAATGTACTTTGATAATAAATTTCCTTGGCACTTTGAACTTTGAACCTTGATCCTGTAATGTATAACTAATGTAATTTGATGTGGATTGTCTAATCAGGATCTCCACATAAAAAAAAACACATAACATGATGCCAAATCACAGTAATGTGCTTTATCTGTTTAGCAGACTAACAGAAAAGGAAATGACTGCAGTCAGAAGCAATCTAGTGTGAGTGCTGAGGCTGATATTTAAAATTCTCTTTATGTGTAATAACTGGATGCCAATTGTTAAACAATTGAAGGTCATTGAATTTCCAGAATTAACAAAAAGGTGAAGCCGTGCACAATTAGCATTTACCAAGACATTTTGAGAACCGCCAAGATGTAATAACAAAAATACGTAAACTACTTTTATTGAGAGAAGATGGGGCTCAATGCACCGTTTCTATATATTTCCTCTAATTTCGGTGTTTGCATGCATTTGTGACTTTGAAAGAAAAAGAAGTATCATTCAGGGATACAAAGGATTTAAATCTCTCTTTATTTGTGATTACTTATATTTCTGCAAAATGCTAAATCCGATAGTGAGTTACAATGTTTAATTCTATCGGTCCGTTATCCAGATTCTCCAAAATGGTCTCCCATGCTTACACTAAGCTGGTATGAACATGTGTGTCCAATTGTGTCAGGATCCTTCATTCTTAGATTCATCTTGCTGGTTGCGGTGACACCACAATTAGCTTGCAGCTGAGGTCCTGCAGAACTTCCTGAATCAGAATCAGAATCAAGTTTAATATCACTGGTATATGTCATGAAATTTGTCCTGAAAGACTTTGACAAGAAACAAAGCAGGCCGTAGAAGCTTGTCTCCTTTCAAAGTCTGGGAGGTGTAGGAATTAGACCTAGTAATTAGATAAGCATCTTTACACATTTTTCTGACTGGCAAAAAAAAGTTATGCCAACATTCTGTTTCCAGTTAACCAGCCAGTTATCGGTACATGCCATGTTACCTCCTATATCATGAGCTTTTATGTATCATGTTGACCTTTAATTGTGGCACCTTAGGTATTGCCTTCTGGGAATCAAAATATTGTAAATCTATTGGTTCCTTTTCTATGCAAAGCACACCTTAAGTCTTCAAAGAATTAATAATTTGGACAAGCATGATTTTTCTTTCATGAAACCATGTTCTTTTGCCTGATTACTTGATTTCTTTCTCTAATGCCCTGCTATAATGCCTTCAACAACAGCTTTGAGCATGTTCCAATGATGTTAAGATAACAAGACCATAGTTTCCTGGCTACTGTTACTCTCCCCTGTTGAATAAAGAAATTACATTTGTTTTCTTTTCAATATAATTTCTTTCTCTTAATATAGGAATTCAGTTAAATTGACACCAATATATCAACTATCTCAGCAGTCCCTTCTTTTAATTCCTTCTTTCAGGGTTGGAGGACTTGTCAGCCTGTATCTGCAACAGAGTTCTTATTTATTCCTGAGCTACTCCCCCAAATCCAAGTCTCAATTTATAGCTTTTAGCTATTTTATTTGTATCTCTAAGGTGAAGGCAGATACATAATTACCTGTTTAATTGATCTGACTAACTTTATCTTATACTCTTTTTGACTTCCTTATCAATATTCTAGTTATTCATTGTTATATTTAAATTGTGTCTAAAACTTAATCTGCTATTGCAGTTGCTCAATTAAATGCTTTGTCCACAAATTTGATAACTTAGACATTTTTTTAGCTAACCACAGATGGAGGGTAATTTTTCTTTCTCATACGTACATATATTCTGTATGAGGATAGACAAAGGAGAGTCAGTGAATGTTATTTACACGGATTTTAAGTAGGCCTTGTGGTCTTGTAATCAGAAGGATCCCATGAAGCATCTGGCACTGTATCTCAACTAACTAATCCCGTAATTTAATTTTCCAGCAAACTTAGGCTAGGTCTATTTTCATGTTTTCATAATTGCCCTAATTTCAGTTTAAAATACAATTTGTATCCATTCTTCTATCCCCTATCATTATCATAGATGCTATCATCAGATGCCTTCACAATGAAATAATTACATAACCTATCTTGTAAAATGCAAAGGTTTTTTTTTTTAGCTTACTTTCTATAGGCCCCAGGATATGCTGAGGTGGTATGACGAATCGCTTGAGTTCCTGAATGGATCCATGGGAGGTACAACCTTGAAGAGTTGAAACAAATAAATAGAAATATTTGTCCCACTGATGTACACAGTAGACAGAAAGCTACATTTCTTTAACAACACAAGGACTTTCACTTACATAGGACCTCAAATAAATCATCAACACAAGTTTGATTTTACTTAATAACAAAGCCCAAAGTTGTGGTATGAACAAGTACAGCTAATATATAAATGACTTTGCAGTTTGAAGCTGTTCTTCTTGAATCATCTACACTCATCCATTCCAATGTCTTCTCACAGTCTTCATAGTGAATTCAGTTTAGTCTTACATGCAAGCAATTTTCCATTCTTTTTCATTGTAGCTAGAAATAAGGCTATTAAATTAATTCTGTATGCATTTCAGGGGAAGTGGATTTTTTTATTATTAACACAATTCTTTCACATCATTGGGATATTTCTATCTGAGGTGATTATGGAATTTGTGAAGGCGTGCCCTCTTTATTTGGCAAATTTGGATGTCTTGGTTAGAGGTTAAACTTGTAAATCAAAAGACATACCGATGCAAGGAGTAAGTGTGTTGGGATGATCATCCACTCCTCCACATATAGGGAATAAGCGATCAGATATTTATGCTTCCTTTCATTTTATTACTATTATATCTATTTGTGAGCCACCTTATCCTGCAGGAGAACATAGAATATAAAATGTGGAACAGGAAATGAGTTAATGAATATTTTGTACTCTTTGAGTATTATGTCTTCGCTGAGTAAATAGTCTGGCGATATGTGACTGCTGGGAGGTCCATATGGTCCATGGTGAGGGAGTCTATGAATGGGCATAATGAAATACATTAGGTATTTTTCCTGGCTAAAACAGGCAGGGGTTGAGAGTCTGATATATAGAGTGATACAATCACAACATTCAGCAATCAGTTCTTGACTTTAATAATCCTTGAGATCATTGCAATGTTTTCTGGGCAGTTCTAAATGAGTGTAAGGTGGTTTGAAATGGTTACAGCCCCTCCTGAAATGCAGATTGAAATGACTTTATGAAGTTATTAATTAGCACAAACAGGAATGGATGTTTGCTGAAATCATGATCATCCCAGCCAGTATAAAAATCCTGCATTAAATTGAATAGGTGGGAGTATATCACACACGGTGACCTTTATACATGTTTTCCAGTTTAGCCCATGGGTGTTTTTAGGCATTGTTTGAAAATAAATAATAGCTAGGTATGATAGTCTACATCTCTTTCAGTACTTCCTTAGAAGATTTGGCTGATATATTTGGGATTGTAGATTGTAGATTTTAGATTGTAGATTTTCCCGGTGCTGCACTGAGAATCAGCTTAATTATTTTTTTTTAATCTCAGGTTTCTGTAGTGAGCCTTAAATCCACAACTTTCAGAAGTTTGTGTTAAATTTCTACTAATTGAGATGTACCTCGCAGCAACACAAAAGGAAGTGGACCACAGGGCGAAGAGAGAGAGAACAATATTAGAAACTGGAAAGGTCATGTGTAAATGTTCTGCTCCTGTTGTTGTTTCAAGATTGCTTTTCTTCTCCAATTTGTTCACACTCCTTTCTCCGATGACGCTGACCTTTAAAGTATACTGTCCTGTGGTGAACTGCTGCTGCCGACTTAATTCAGCAGTCTGACATAAATGAACTATGATATAAGTATGACTATATTGGTTCTTCTGTAAGTAATTGTGAATCCTGATTCCACAGCACCAAATTTATGGCATAGAATACAAATCTCTTTTAATACAGAAGACAAATAGGACCATTTTATCCCTGCCAGCCAAAAAAGGGCTATCCAGCCTACTTCCGCTCTCCAGTTTTTGGTTCAGTGTCTTCAAGGTTAAAGACTGCAAGTACAAACCTTGCCATTTTTTAACTGTGACTTTATTAATAAGACTTTCTCTGGTAAAAGATCACAGCAAACAAGTCTTTAACTACATAATGCCTCATAGGCCTGATTTTATTCTCACAAATCAATGAATCTGTTGTAAAAAAAAGATCACTCCCTACTTGTACATAGTTCTTTCCTTTTGCTTGTTTTTTCTTTCCACTCTTTTCTCTTTTCTGTTTACTCCAGATAAATACTTTGTGGAGATTTTGTGATATATATGATTATATGATATATATGTACAATGTCTGAAATACATCTTATGGAAATGTTTGTTTGATGAACTTCAATAAAAAAATAAATTACAAAAAAAAGAAAATGTCGGGGTGTTTGGGTGAGGGACAGTCTGGTTTGTCTCGCTGCTCCGTGACGTTTTCTTGGCTCTGCGTTGAACAGAAGCTATAGCTTTGTGTCTGTGGACAGGCTGTCTTTCATGAGCTTTGGTTGTGAATTCAAACTTGCTTTCTTTTACTGTTTGCATAATTTGTTTATTTTTCTTTCACTGCACATTGGGTGTTTGATAATCTTCTTTTTGATGGGTTCTTTTAGGTGTCTTTGTTTTGTAGCTGCCAGTAAGGAGACAAATCTCAAGGTTAGATAATGTATATATACTTTGAAAATAAATGTACCTTGAACTTTGAAAATTGGCAGAAGGTTCCAGGCCCAATCTCATCTGTGTAACAATATCCAAGCAGTTTCTGTTTTATGAGAGTATGTGGTTCACTGCACTGAAGCCTCTTTCAACAAGATAGGATCATAGAAAAGTACCGAAGAGCAGTTTGGCTTTTTTCCAAAGACCAGGAAACTTTATATGGCAGTGTAGCCACATAGCACAAAAGCTGACAGTTTTGAAAAACATTTTTGCTTCTTCATCATTCTGAATTTTGATTATTTCTTTTGCAAGCTCTCTTCCAGTTCTTCCACCTTGCAAAAAAAGGGTTAATTATCCAGTCCAGAAATTTCAGATCATTCAAATCCTTGAATCGATTCTGAAAATTCTTCTTTAGTGACTGCAGGTGTAAGCAGAACTCTTGCAAATCACCATCAGTGAAAGAGAGTGCCATACTTTCCATGCAGGGAAACTGTGAGAACATATTTCTTCCAATGTTTTGCTTATATGTTTTCAATTTTCTGATAAAAGTGGACACAACACTTTTTGCTTGGATTAAATTGAAATTCTCACCCTGAAATTTCATAGTTAAAATGTTCATTACGTCATACAGATCAGCTGGGTATGCTACATCTCCACGTTGAAGTCAATCTTGTTTCCCAAACTCTTGTTGACTTTGAGAAAAAATTCAACCAGAGTGTCAAAAAGATCAACAAAATGATTTATGCAGCAGCTTTTTGACAGACAACACTCTTCAGTGTGAAGAAGCAAACATTCAAACTCTTCATTGTTACCTTGGCATAACTGGTGAAATATTCTGCTATTTAATGGATGAGCTTTAATCTTGTTGATAGCGGATATTACAAGTCATGCTTGAAAAAAGTTACTGGCAGAGGTTTTTGGCTGCGAGATGTTGATAATGAATTACACCATGGATTGCAATCAGATATGGAATTTCTTTTTTCATAAATGCCATTAAACCAGCATGCTGACCTGTCATATATGGTGCTCCATCTGTTGCACAAGATATCTTGTTCCTAATTGGAATACTTTTATCCTGACTATACATTTTGAGCTCATTGTACGTTGGTTCTCCATTGATACTTGTTTTTAACTTTTTACAAATGCGAATCTCTTCATAAACTTCCATTTTTTGATAAATCATACATATGCCATTAGCAATGCCTCGTTGTCTCACACAGACAATTCACCCAGTTGTATCCCAGATTCTGTTTTTTGTAGCTCTGTGCATAGTTGATACTCTATGCCTTCACTCATTTATACTAAGAGCTGCAGATTTATCACTCAGAGGAATTGATTTTAAAATACTGGTATCCATTTTAGGAACAGTGGTGAGCACTTCTAATACAACAGGCATTATTAATCTTCCACCAATTTTGCTATCATTTTGGTATTGTTATAAGAAGCAATGATACAACTTTCAAGGTCATTTTTAACTTTCTTGGCAAATGACTCGAGTGTGCAATGCTTTCCAAATGGTTTACATCTCTGGAACTGAGTAATACCATAAGTAACCTTTTCAGGGTATCTTTTATGGAAGTTTTCCTGCAATCTTAGTGGTTTCATGGCTTCATTAGACTGGACAGTATTACAAATCAAACACATGGAGCATGGCTGATCTGATGGAAACAGAATAAAGCCATACTCCAGATATGTAACATTGTGTTGACACATTTTCTGTTTTTTCTGTTTCTTAGCAGGATTAGAATTCAAGGTTTCACTGCCTTCAGACTCTTAGATATCAAGCCACACATATTTATGGGGCTAAAAATTAACACAAACTGGGAATACCTAACAGATATTGACGACAGCAATGACAATAGACAATAGACAATGGACAGTAGGTGCAGGATTAGGCCATTTGGCCCTTCTAGCCAGCACCGCCATTCACTGTGATCATGGCTGATCATACACAATCAGTACCCCGTTCCTGCCCTCTCCCCATATCCCTTGACCCCGCTATCTATAAGAGCTCTATCTAACTCTCTCTTGAATGCATCCAGAGACTTGGCCTCCACTGCCTTCTGGGGCAGAGCATTCCACATATCTACCACTCCTTGGGTGAAAAAGTTTTTCTGCATCTCTGTTCTAAATGGCCTACCCCCTATTCTTAAACTGTGGCCTCTAGTTCTGGACTCACCCATCAGCGGGAACATGCTTCCTGCCTCCAGTGTGTCCAATCCCTTAATAATCTTATATGTTTCAATCAATAATCTTATATGTTTCAATCTTAAATGTTTCAATGAGTGACACAGTTGGTCAGGTCTCGTGCGCCAAGTTAGAGTGCCAATTACCACCCTCCCCCAAGAATCTTAAACACCCCCTACGAGTTCTATTTCCCCTAACAGCTTCTGAGGACATGTAACCACTCCAGCTGGGGATCAC
This sequence comes from Hemitrygon akajei, assembly GCF_048418815.1. Lineage (NCBI taxonomy): Eukaryota > Metazoa > Chordata > Chondrichthyes > Myliobatiformes > Dasyatidae > Hemitrygon > Hemitrygon akajei. Next base: position 160,953,627 of record NC_133129.1, on the reverse strand, counting down.
TGGCATAATGCTAGGGCTTGCATAACCTTTTGCACTCAGAACCCAGGCAATTCTATAAGAGCTTGCGTAAGACAGAAAGAATGCAAGGTGGGAAAATAAATTCTGCAGCACTAAACAAGCTACAAGAAAATAACAAAAACAAAAATGAAAGAGATTTGCCAATGTTCTGAGTGTGTGGAATTGGGATAAATTTTAAGTGGCCCATTTTAAATTGAAATTTTATTTTGAAATTCAGTACTCTGAAGGGAAAAGAAAATGTACTTTGAAAGCCAATTAGTTCAGTTTGTAGAGAGTGTTTATTGGGTCTGAGTAGCATAATTTCATTGGAAGAAAATATGCATCACTTTTGTTAGAAAAAAAATCTAAGCTTCAAGAAAAGCAGAGATAGGGAGTTGAATTCAATAAAGTGGTGCCCATAGCTGGAAATTCTGCTCAGGCTTCCTTGCACAGGATGATCACATCAAATGAAGATATTTCCTGAAAACACGTACTTGAAAACCTCTCTGTTTTTAGTCATCTTTGCTTCTGTGTTGCTGTCTATGCTGGGCAGCAGTTGCCACTGTGACATCTTGTCAGAGCAAAGGGGCCAGCCGGGGGTTTTCTGCCTGATTTGCTGCACTTGTCAATCAGACACTTGTTGATGGCTTTTTATAGTCATACAAATTCAAAAGAAAGTGAATATTCAAAATGAAGAAAGAAAATTTGAAATTTCACTGAGTATTTAAGATTCACGTTTACAAAAATATTCTTGATTTTGCAAACTTCACGTCCCCATTACTAATTCTTCTTGAATATAGCTCTGAATTCACTCATGACTGCAGCTGTTAAGTTGAGGTGGGAGCAGGTATAAAAATATCACACACCAGCACTTATAACCATATAAAAATTACAGCACGGAAACAGGCCATCACAGCCCTTTTAGTCCGTGCCGAACGCTTACTTTCACTCTTATAGTCCTAGCAAAGGGTTTCAGCCTGAAACATCGACTGTACTTTTTTCCATAGATGCTTCTTGGCCTCCTGAGTTCCTCCAGCATTTTGTGTGTGTTGCTCGGATTTCCAGTATCTGCAGATTTTCTCTTGTTAGTACTTATAGCAGTTGGGAATCTTAGTGGTTTTCAGGCCAGTGATTCATTTGAGAATAAGGTCATTAATCCCATTAGTACGAGGAAGCATACAGGAGTGAGATAGATCAACTGGTTGTGTGGTGTCGCAACAACAACCTGGCACTCAACATCAGTAAGACCAAGGAAATCATTGTGGGCTTCAGGAAGGGGAAGTCGAGGGAAAAGACACCAATCCTCATTGAGGGATCAGCAGTGTAAAGGGTAAGTAGTTTCAAGTTTCTGAGTGTAAACATCTCTGAAGACCTATCCTGGGCCCAACCTATTGATGCAATGTATTTCATTAGGATGTCAAGGAGACTTGCTATGTCACCAAAGACGTTTTGAAAATTTCTGTATTGTACTGTGGAGAACGTTGTAACTGTTTGCATCACTGTCTGATATGGAGAAGCCACTGCACAGGATTGGAAAAAGCTCCAGAAAGTTGTAAACTCAGTCAACTCCATCATGGAACGCTAGTCTTCCCAGCATTGAGGATACCTTCTAAAAGCGATAGGTCAAAAATGTGGCATCCATCGTAAGGGACCTCCATCACCCAGGACTTGCCCACTTCTCATTGCTACCATCAAGGACGAGTTACAGGAACCTGAAGACACACACTTAATACTTCAGTAACAACTTCCCCTCTGCCATCAGATTTATGAATGAATAATGAATCCACGAACACTACTGCACTATTTTTCTCTCTTTTTGCAGTACATATTTAATTTTATTTTTTAAGATATACTTACCGTAATTTATAGTTTTCATTATGTATTGGAATGTACTGCTGCTGCAAAACAACAAATTTCATTACATAAACTAGTGATATTAAACCTTATTCTGATTCTGATCCTATTCCCATGCATCAACTATAAAATAAATGCCCATAATTCAGAAGTGTGCATTTGACTTTGTGGCACTTTAAGAAATTCTCGAGATATGTAGAAGGCACAAATGTATAAAGGCAACCTTTTCCTGATAAGTTTTTAATATGAGCAATTTTGATCCTAATCAAAAAAAAGCTATAGATATGCAGTTACTTACCCATCCTGGGATAGTTAAGATCCAATTGATGATAATTTTAGCCAAATAAGAAGAAAGGTAGACAGACAGACAGACATACTTTATTGATCTTGAGGGAAATTGGGTTTTGTTACAGTCGCATCAACCAAGAATAGTGTAGAAATATAGCAATATAAAACCGTAAATAATTAAATAATAATAAATAAATTATGCCAAGTGGAAATAAATCCAGGACCAGCCTATTGGCTCAGGGTGTCTGACACTCCAAGGGAGGAGTTGTAAAGTTTGATGGCCACAGGTAGGAATGACTTCCTATGACGCTCAGTGTTACATTTCGGTGGAATGAGTCTCTGGCTGAATGTACTCCTGTGCCTAACCAGTAAATTATGGAGTAGATGGGAGACATTGTCCAAGATGGCATAAAACTTGGACAGCATCCTCCTTTCAGACACCACCATCAGAGAGTCCAGTTCCACCCCCACAACATCACTGGCCTTACGAATGAGGTTGTTGATTCTGTTGGTGTCTGCTACATGATGTTAAAAGATCCTTTTTATTTCTGAAACAAGTCAGTTTTCGATGATCTCCTTAGAGTTAACTGCAACTTTATTCGAGGGCACATCCTTCTGAAGTCTCAGTTAGATGGTTAGTATAAAGAGATGAAGTAAGACAGGAGTCAAATGGACAGTGGTGGACAGAGGAGGGGTGTAAGATGACAGGTAGGTTGTGCCAAGTAGGCAAGAAGAGAAGGAGTGTAATCAGAAGATGGTGGCAGGTGAATGATAGACAGAGAAAGACAAAGAGAGATAATGTCTCTATCTACCATTCAACTGTGTATCTTCTCTCCCCACTTTCAGTCTTGATGCAGGACTTCTACCTGAAAAATTGACAATGCATTTCCTTCCACAGATGACGCTCAGCTCACAGGGACCTTCCGATAGATTGTATGTTGCTCCAGATTCACTCTTGCTTCTGCAGTCTCTTGTGTCCAGGATCTAGACCAGGGTCTCCCAATCTTTTTAATGCCATGGACCAATACAAGGGGTCTAGACTCTAGACCAAAAACATGAACTAATCCGCTGCTCTCGCAAATGGTGCCCTACCTGTTGATGACCTCCAGGGGTTTGCTTGTTGCTCCAGATTAATGCATCTGAATCCTGACTGGGAGACTTCAGTCAGTCCGGATGGGGAGCAGCATCTCCAACACCATCACACTGAGCATGGGGGCCCCCAGGGCTGTGTGCTCAGTCCACTGCTGTTCACTCTGCTGACCCATGACTGTGCTGCAACACACAGCTTGAACCACATCTTCAAGTTCGCCGATGACACGACTATGGTGGGTCTCATCAGCAAGAATGATGAGTCAACTTACAGAGAGGAGGTGCAGTGGCTAATGGACTGGTGCAGAGCCAACAACCTGTCTCTGAATGTGAGCAAAACAAAAGAGATGGTTGTTGACTTCAGTAGGGCACAGAGCGACCACTCTCCGCTGAACATCGGTGGCTCCTCGGTAGAGATCGTTAAGAGCACCAAATTTCTTGGTGTTCACCTGGCGGAGAATCTCACCTGGTCCCTCAACACCAGCTCCATAGCAAAGAAAGCCCAGCAGCGTCTCTTCTTTCTGCGAAGGCTGAGAAAAGTCCATCTCCCATCCCCCCCCCCCCATCATCACATTCTACAGGGGTTGTATTGAGAGCATCCTGAGCAGCTGCATCACTACCTGGTTTGCAAATTGCAACATCTCGGATCACAAGACCCTTCAGCGGATAGTGAGGTCAGCTGAGAAGATCATCAGGGTCTCTCTTCCCGTCACTACAGACATTTACACCACACGCTGCATCTGCAAAGCAAACAGCATTATGAAGGGCCACACGCATCCCTCATACAAACTCTTCTCCCTCCTGCCATCTGGGAAAAGGCACCGAAGCATTCAGGCTCTCACGACCCGACTATGTAACAGTTTCTTCCCCCAAGCCATCAAACTCCTCAATACCCAGAGTCTGGACTGACACCAACTTACTGCCCTCTACTGTGCCTATTGTCTTGTTTACTATTGATTGTAATACCTGCACTGTTTTGTGCACTTTATGCAGACCTAGGTAGGTCTGTAGTCTAGTGTAGTTTTTGTTGTTTTACATAGTTCAGTGTAGTTTTTGTATTATTTCAAGTAGTACCATGGTCCTAAAAAACGTCTCATTTTTACTGTGTACTGTACCAGCAGTTATGGTTGAAATGTCAATAAAAAGTGATTTGACTTGATCTGCAGTATCTTGCGTCAACAATAAATGGGTCCATTTGTGCTGGAGTTCATGTGGGATGGAGCAGGTGATAAGAGTGTTTTGGATGAATTACAATTGGGGAACATCAACTGTCAGGACATCATTGCATAAGAAGTGGGATTGTAGGATGATATTACGAAAAATAATTGTTAAATGAGTGCCCGCAGGAATTGGAAGCTATAGCCAAGGCTAAAAAGTGATAGCACTGGACAGGGAGCCTTTTAAATAAGCAACACACACAACAGGCTGGAGGAATTGTGCGTGTTGCTTTGACCCCAGCATCTGCAGAGTATTTTGTGTTTAGCCTTTTGAATAAGGTTGGAGCTAACTATACTGTATATTTCTATACTTCAAAACGTTTGACCATAATTAGATGGCATGACAATGGTAGGGAAAGGAAAAATTAAACTAATTTATAACTGCTCAATAAAATCTATTATTTTAAGATTGCTTAAAGCAAATTTTTAGTTATTTTTTAAAGGATGGATTGCCCCTGATCAATACTCAGTATTATCTATATTTTTCAGCATATAACAAGTTGTATTATAACCACATGGTTGCTATTACTTTTGATCTTGAGTACTATTCCTTGTTGGAGTTGATTTACTTATGCCGGTTGCTATGCTTCAGCTGTTGATGAGCGCATAGGGATTGCCTGTTGATGCATCAGTGAAGAGGATTGAATATCAGTCTCCTGATATGTCTAATGGGAGCCTGAAGCATGAGATGAGAACATTACCTCAGAGCTTATTAAAACTGACCATACTCCTGGTACATTTACCCAGAAGACAAATTGAAGTTGTCCTTCAAAACTTGAGGAGTGATCGTTTCTGTTAATTACAAACCTTGATTATAACCAATAAAGACATTAGGTTGGATAAAACATGTTTTCTTTCCATGTCATCTTCATAATTTGAGTGATATTTTGGGGAAATATAATAATAAAATTCAACTCATGCAGATTGTTGAATGTTATATGTCTGTTTTTATAGTATACATTCCACTTTCTCATCAAAGCAGCAGAGTATAAAGAATGGAGCAATCAGACTACCCCAATTACTGGCTAATAACTGCAGCACCCAGTGAGCTCAATGGAACTTAGCCACCAATGACTAATCTATACTTAAATGCAAAAACTCAGCCTTCTGCACAAGCTCTGTTAACATCCTGTCATTATATCCAGTTAGAGAATTTACACTTGCTCAAATTTCTTCCTGTGTTGCTGGCATTTCAAATCAAATCTAATCAATGAAAATGTCAGTAACACTACCGCTTCTGCAACTATAATTAATGACTTGTAAAATTTCAGTTCGACTGAGTTTCTTTCGTTATCATATATTTGGAAGGTTTGACAGTAGCAGAACATGGGGACAATTTAATAAAAATACTGTTGCATAGAATGAACAAAAGGCTGCTTTTTAATACCACTGATTTTTCAATTACTACAAGACCAGCAACATTTTTTTATACTTGAGATGGAGAAAGAGCTGGAAAGTGAAAAGAACACATTTGAAAGAGATAGGTAGGTTGACATTACAGAATGTGACCTAAGATCAGAACAAAGGAAGCAACCATGGAAAAGCTTTCCTCCCACTGCATTGTAAAGGGCAATTGGAAGACAGCAGTGATGGGAAGACTAATTTCGTTACCAAGAATGCCTGATTTCCATCCATTAACTTAATGCAGCAGAAAATAAGGCAGGCTCCATTATCAGCCTGCAGACTTTCCTCTCCCTGTTGGTCCTTTCCATCAAAATATAATAAAGTGAATATATGTCCCAGTTGTTCACTTCTGAATTCTGACAGATTTATTGTATACATTAATCCTATTGTCAGGTCCTGAGCAACCACAATTAAAAATTCTCTGATAAAATTTACCTGAATTTCTGACATAAGAACGTGCTTGTCTCTGGACACAAAAGCTAATGGACATCCTTAAAATGAGATGATTCCTACAGGATTTGGAGTCATATTGATACCAAAGAATAGCACAATAAGCAGTCGCTCTGATTGCTAACAAGAATCAAGGGCAGTCAGATACAATAATTTATAAAATATATCATGTGGGGCAAACTCTAAATCATTACATCATTATTATGTGCCATCTCATATGATGTGGGCGATCATGGTCTTCCATGACCATGATTGTTCTTGCGATTTTTTTTACAGAAGTGGTTTGCCATTACCTTCCTCTGGGCAGTGTCTTTCTAAGATAGATGACCCCAGCCATTATCAATACTCTTCAGAGATTATCTGCTTGGCGTCAGTGATTACATAAATAGGAGTTGTGATATGCACCGGCTGCTCATAGGACCATCTATTGCCTGCTCCCATGGATTCATGTGACCCTGACAGGGGAGCTAAGTAGGTGCTTTACCTTGCCCAAGGGTGATATGCAGGCTAGTGGAGGGAAGGAGTGCCATACACTACCATTGGTTGAGATATAACTCCACCCCACCACACTTAGTAGTCTTAGTAAATAATATAATTAAGCTCATGTCAAGCTATTGATATATTCAAAGCACTTCATAAAATACTCTACAAGAATTAATTACAGGACTAATTATTGGATCATTCCTGGACATTTTATGAACAAGATCACATCAGTGGAATGACAGGGGGTGGCATATTATGGAATGTGTGATATAGGACCAAAGAAAAGGGCTGGATTTAAGCAAGTTCATCTGCTGTGTCACTTGAAGATTGAAGAGTTGCTATTCTCGTGATGTGTTCGTCCAGTTCTTCTTTCAACAGTAAACCCGGATGGTCATGGTACCTACCTGTATCTGTCATTACAGGTGGATCATAAACAAAAAGAAATCCAGTTCTATCAGCAAGTTCAACCTCAAAGGAACTGTCATATTGGAAGTGAAAGTCATAAAAGGGAAGTGAAAAATGCAAGACCAAGTGAACCTATTGTCCCCACCGATACAATTTCCACATTACAAAGCAATTGCAAAGAGAGAGGCTTTACAATTTTGAAAACTTAACATGGGTAGCTACACTGATTTAAAAGAAAAAGTATAAACCTTAATAACCTTAGTCTATGGTAAACTGCGTATATACAGTATAATTGTACTCTCACAGATAACTTGATCAAATATTTAGATTCCCATTGAGATATGTGTGGACCTTTTCAGCAGAAATTTCATGAAACTTGCAAAGCCAAATGGCTAAATCATTATGCTCAAATATTCTCCTTTTGCAGAGGCAAATTGCCTTTTTTACCAAATGAACACCTCAGTCTGCCTTCTTAGGTGGGTACAAAATGGCCCTGGCATGTTACTGGGAATGTGTCAGTAACTCAAATAACCACGGGTTAGAACAATAGTGTGCAGAAGAACATCTCCGAACACACAACGTGTCGGGCCTTGAAGCGGTTGGGCTATGTAGCATAAGACCACGGACAGGCACAGAGTGTACAACAAATGAAGTGTTTAACTCATTATGAAATGCCTTGGGACACACAATACTTGATATAATTCAAATTCTCTCTTTCCTCTGAAACAAAATGAAACAGTTACATTTGCTTGGAATTGGCCTAGTCTTACCTATATGCTTTGCATTGAGGAACTACCCTAACGGCAGCCCTTCCCTTCTCTTTATTATAAACTTTCTAGCAAAAAATAAACTTTTCCAAACCTGTAAATCCTTTTCTTCTGTAGTCAACATTGCTCGATCCGACAATGGTGCCATGTGGCTTTACCGCTGTTTGTATTCTTAGAATGACTAGATCAGCTTCCACTGAAGCCATTGATCATTACTACTTTTCAAATTAGCTGCTGAAGGATGGGTATCTGGAGTGCTCACTCAGCTTAAGTTCAATGCCTGAAGCAGAGTAGCTTGGGTGTAACATGCACTATGAATTTTGCTGCATCGTTGTCTGTTGAGAGCTTATTGCTTTCAATAAAGGATGATTTTTTTTGATGGCTCTTTGGTTACTTCCTAAAGTAAGAAGTAAGAACAAATTAATGATGATGCTTAACTGATGTCTACCTGTTAAGTATGGACCTTTACAGTTCTTGATCCACGACAGAAATGGATTACTCCACTAATGACAGTTCCAACATGACTGCCAAACTCTCCATCATCTGACTGTTAATTTCCACCATTACTAAAACTGGAGGCAGCTAAATCTAGAATAGACTTTTGCGCAGAACTGGCCCAACTTGCATTTAAAGGTACCCCTAATTGCGAAGACCATATAAATAGATAGAAGTAGAGGATAAACAAATCAAAGTTTGCTTATTTCCTAATACAAGAATTTTTCAGACTTATTAATTCATCATTATGTTCATAATCCAAGAAGTTAATCTATTGTTAATCAAAGCTGTGAGAATCTGAACAATTTTCCCTCACTGAATATATTCTCTTCTTTCTTCAGAACGGTAATTTCCCCTGAAGAGATTCTGTACGGCATTAATTTTAGAAGCTTTCCACTTGTGAAAGTTAATTGGTTTCTTCTCTATTCAGATCAGGGTTTTTCTCCAGAGATGTGGAAATAATGAGATTTTCAGTTCTGGCTAAAGTGCCTTTACTGCTAATTGCATTATTTTCCATGCACAAGTGATTTCTGAAATAGTTTTTACTGTTTTTAGAGATGCTAAAAGGAGAAAGAAGGACTTGCATTTAATAAACACTCTTTTCACATCTTCAGGTTTCCCTAAAGCGATTTACAGCCAATGAAATACTTTTGAAGCATGGAAAAATAAAATACAACATGTATGGATTACGGGCAAGGGAATAGGTACATCTACCACAATAGATAAAAATGGCAATGAGCCGAAATGTTAATCCCAGCCCTTAGAGTATATTTCATGTTTCAGATGATACATATATTCAATGTCAGCTTGCTTCTCTAGGCAAATATAAATTTTATTATTGTCCCAATGCCCAGGATAAGGATTAACCCATATTGATTCTCCTTTTAACAGACTCTACGAAGACTATAAGACATAGGTGCACATTTAGTTACCTTGACCCTTTGAGTCTGCTCCTCAATTCCATCATGGCTGATTTATTATCCCTTTCAACCCCATTCTCCTGCCTTCTCTCTGTAACCTTTGACAATTGACTATGCAAGAACCTATCAACCTCTGTTTTAAATATACTCAATGACTTGGCCTCCACAGCCATCTGTGACAATAAATTCTCCAGTTTCACCACACTATGGCTAAAGAAACTCCTTCTCATCTCTATTCTAAATGGATGTCCCTCTATTCTGAGGCTGTGCCCTTTGGTCCTACTCTAAACCATTATAGAAAACATTCAGTCCACATCAACTCTGTCTAGGCCTTTCAATATTCAATAGATTCAATGAGCCCACCGACCCCCTTATTCTTCTAAACTCCTGTGAGTACAGACCCAGAGCCACCAAATGCTCCTCATATGTTAACTTCTCATCTACAGGGTGAATTCTATCATATTAGGATCACTGTCTCCTAAGGGTTCCTTTACCTTAAGCCCCCAAATCAAATCTGGTTCGTTACATAACACCCAATCCAGAATTTTCTTTCCCCTAGTGGGCTCAAACACAAGCTGCTCTAAAAGGCCATTTTGTAGGCATTCTATAAATTCCCTCTCTTGGGATCCAGCACCAACTGATTTTCCCAATATTGAATTCTCCCATGACTATTGTAACATTACCTTTGTATGTGGCTTTTCTATTTCTCATTGAAACTTATATTCTAAATCACGCCTACTCTTCCAGGGCCTGTATATAACTCCTATCAGGATCGTTCTTCCCCATGCAGTTTCTTAACTCTACACACAAGAATTCTACATCTTCTGATCCAATGTCACCTCTTTCTAAGGATCTGATTTCACGTTATACCAACAGAGTCACATCAATCCCTCTGCCTACCTACCTGTCCTTTCGATACAAGGAGTATCCTTGGATGTTAAGCTCCTAACTATGATCTTCTTTCAGCCTCATCTTATGATGTCCATGATATACTTGCCAATCTCTAACTGCACTACAACATCTACCTTATCTCATATACTACATATATTCAAATATAGCACCTTCAGTCCTGTACTCATCACCCTTTTTGATTTTGCTCCCATGTTACATTTCACTTCATTGCTCTGATTGAAATGTTGCCCTATCATCTTGTTCATCCTTACAGTCTCTCTACACATTGCATCAACTTGTATATCAACTGCCCTATCCTCAATCCCTATCACTCTGGTTCCCATCCCCAATGCCAACTTAGTTTAAACCCTCCTCAACAGCAAACCTGCCCAGAAGGATATTAGAGCTCTTCGGGTTCAGGTATAACCCATAATTTTTGTACAGGTCATACCTTCCCCAGAAGAGATCCCAATTGTAGTGGAATTCCTATAAGGAACTCCCTCTGCATAGCTAGTAACTTTCCACAAAAGAAAACAGATTGTGTTAGAGTGACATGAGTGAAATCCTCTTCATTAACAAGATCTCAGAGCTGTTCAGCGATCTACAGAGTAACACCCAGCTCAGCTCATGAAATGTAGGCTAGGCAATTGATGATATGAACTTGACTGGTCTGGAGCATTTGCCCTCGTATCCACTACATTAACTTCACTCCACCAGAAGCCACAGATTTATCAACTTGCCTGACCAGATTATATCTAGTTTTGCAAACCCTTAAGATAAAAACTTGTTGAATTCAACCTCAACTTCAACTTATGTTGTTAAAATACTAGATTTCTTCCAAGGTCTTAGTCTATCCAAACCTGGCAGATATCCAAACAGTATTATGAAGCAACTCCAATGTGAATAACTGCAAAAGTCGAGACAGTGTTTGGTCTGGTCCTTCCTACAAGTGGTGGCACACAGATACCTTGAAAAGACATATCAAAAAGTCTGTTCACTTGCAGCTATTTCTACCAAGTCCAACCTTTTCTTTTCTTCAGCTTTCTCAGATTAATATTCATATAAATTAGCATTGGCATTAATTTTCCATTTCCTTACACTTTCAATTCAATTGCAATCATTTATAATAAATGATAACAATCATTATAATAACAAGAAAGTCATGAGATACTTTTAATATGACAGAGGACTGAAGGATCATGCTAGTTCCTTTGTGAAATTGGCAGTGACAGCTTTGAATTATTCAAAGAGAATGATGGCCCATATTATTCCACCAAAATATAGTTTGTACCAAAGCAACTCGTATGCAATGAGAGAGGAACTCAGCAGGTCAGGCAGCATCTGTGAAAATGAATAAACAGATGACGCTTCAGTTGACAGTTGAAGCCCTTTTTCAGGACTGACAAGGAAGGGGGTGGATGTCAGAATAAAAAGGTGGGGGGGGGGAGGATAGCTAGAAGGTGATGGTTGAGGTTTGTATCAAATATTGTTTGCCACTTTAAATATAAACCAAATTTCATTCCCCATATGTAATCTCAACACAGACATGTATCATGAACTGATGTCAACTAAGCCAGAAACAATGGATGAACGATTTGATATGGCTATCTAAACACACAGATTGTGGGAGAGTTATTTCTTTATATGTTTCTTCATTTGTTCTGTGCCATGTTGCATGACATGGGTGATCATGGCTCTATGACCATACTTATTCTTGGCAAATTTTTCTACGGAAGTGATTGCCATTGCCTTCTTCTGGGTAGTGTCTTTACAAAATGGGTGATCCTAGCTGTTATCAGTACACTTCAGAGATTGTCTGCCTGGCATCAGTGCGCATAACCAGCACTTGTGATATGCACCAGCTGCTTATATGACCATCCACCACCCGCTCACATGGCTTCACGTGACCCTGATTGAGGGGGCTAAGCAGGTGCTGCACCTTGCCCAAGGGTGACCTGCAGACTAGCAGAGGGAAGGTGCCTAACTCCACCCCACCACCCATTACTGAAAAGTACAATGTCTTAAATAAAATTGCAGACAGTAAAAGCTCTAACATCTTGCAGTCATTTGTAAAACTTAAGAAAGTTGTCAAGACCAATATAAAAAGAATTTATTCTGTGAAAAGACCTTATTTTGTGGCTCAAACTCTACAATGGTTCCTTCTGGGGGTTAGTAAAAACTGACAACACCAGTGAACTTCAGCCTTCCTGCCAGCTTAACAATATTCGTCCAATTTTTCATGAAGCTAAGTGATCTTACAAATAATCAGTGGTGCCTAATCAATAGGCAGAGAACAGAGCCACATCTGTAAACATTTCAACTATCTGCTGACAATGTATTTTCAATTATCAGTACAATTGAAACATATTCTGTGTTGACAGAAATTATGGAGAATGGAAAATGATATAGTCATTTCTGTTTCATTACAATCTACAATGAAAGCCAAACCATTGTATGATCAGTGTTAATAATATTTTCTTCTGAACAAATACATATCAGGAGGCTTTTGAATTTCAGACAGATTTCTGAGCACCATTAAAATGTTTGCTTGTGGATAATAACTACTTATGGATTGAGCTTCAACTTTTCTTTGAAGAAGTACTTGGCTTCTTGCAACCCCAGGAATCATCTTCTTCTACATTCTGCTGGCAATGAGGACGATATGCTTTTACTCCTGTTCCATAGAATCGAAGGTTATTGATTAGGACAGTGTTGTAAAATGCAGATACATGAGGTGGGAATTGCTTGAGGTGGCTGGAGGATAGGTAGTTTCTGAGATAGTATACTTCTTCTTTCACTTACACATGCCTTCTATGTACCCAGTGCATGAAATTGAGATTTGCAATTCCATCAAAATGCAACTTCAAACAAGCACAGACTGAGGATTCCCAACAGTCAGTGGGATGTTGCAAATTTTCAAGGTGGCTTTGATCACATGTCTTGTCAGCTTGCTTGATTATCTCTTCCTGTGGCAGAGCTCAAAGTATTATGTCTATTTCAGGAGCTCTGCATTCACCATTCAAATGACTTGGCATGCCCAGCAGAGATGAGCATAACTAGGACTTGGAGAGGATACTGACAGTGGTGTGCTTATCTTTCCAATAAGTTCAGATAAGCTTGCAGAGACAAAATAGTGATACATTTCCAATGCTTCCAAGTGCCTGCTCTAAGTAGCACAGGTCCCATATTAAACATATAGGGTTCACTGCTACTTGGTAGAATTTAGCCAAGTCTTGAGATTTTGATCATCAAACAAGCTCTTATTTAATTGACCCAAGGCTGTGCTGGCCACTTTGAGAGTTTCATGAACTATGTCTGTAATCCAGTGTTAGCTTTGCGTAATTGTCCAGGTTTGATTAGAAATACAATTATGACTTTCATCAATTTATAAAAATTTGATGTCATGTTAAATGAAAGAAATCATTGTAAACACAGCTCAATTTCAGCAACAAACCAACACTCTTCCATGAGTAAAGCAGGTGTGTGTAAAGTTTACAAGCCATTAGTTTAAATACTCAATGGTTTCAAGCATTCCTACTCTTAACAAACCAAAGAAGCCATTTTGAGTAACATACACAGGACATTGTACAACTATGACCCCAATAGACTTACAGGTGAAGTGTTGCTTCACCTGGAAGGACTGTTTTGGGCCCTGAATTGTAGTAAGGGAGGAGGTTTAGGGCAGGTGTAGCAATTGTTCTGCTTGCAAGGATAAGTGCCAGGAGGGAGATCAGTGGAGTATTTTGAACAGTTTTGGGTCTCTTATGTACAATGTCTGAAATACATCTTATGGAAATGTTTGTTTGATGATGACCTTCAATAAAAAATAAATTACAAAAAAAAGAAAAGATGTGCTGGCATTGGAGAGGATTCCGAGAAGGTTCACAAGAATATATCGCAGAAATGAAAGGGTTAACATATAAGGGGCTCTCGATGGCTCTCATTCTGTACTTGTTGGAGTTTAGTATTCAGTTTAGTTCAGGTCAGCGCACAGCCATTCTTCACTGAAGCAGCCCAGTCTGCATCGATCAAGATGCTTAATAAATCAAAAAAAGGTGAATTCAGAATCCAGAAGTACATACACTATGAACCTTAAAGTCCCCCAAAACGAGTTCACAGCCCTGCTGATCAATCCTTGCAGCATGGAGCCCAAGTCTCCTGCACTTTCCTCCAAAAATAGTTAGCAAGAGGGTGAGGAAGATCGGTCAATTACATTCAAATGGCACCGAACACCTGCCCGCTCTCATCGATTTCAACCTTGCTCGACGCTTCACTTGGAGTGAAGCAATAGTCAAGCATGGTCTCCAGGCTCCTAGTAGGCCTCTAGGCCACATACTCTGCTTGAAACCTCACCAAATTTCCTCAGAGACAGCAAAGCCACCAGATTGCTCCATCTGCCCAAAATCACACCATCAAAATGTAATTCACAGGCTCCAATCAGACACAGTTTAGTCATAGAATCATATTTGAAAGAAGAAGAAGTAAAATAAGTAGTTTTGTGAACTGTCTGCAGGATGTCACCATTGGTAGCATTGTTTGCTGGTGTCATCTTACGTGAAAGGTTAATTGGTCAATCTAAATTGTCCCATGATTAGGTTAGGCTTTCGTCAGGAGTTCCCGGGCAGCGCAGCCCGAAGAGCCTATCCACATAGTATCTCTGAATAAATAAATAAACACCTGTGGTGTCATTGGCAAGTTTACTGATGGTGTTGGAGACAGTCATGACCACACATCCTTGAGGTTCGCCAATGAGGACAAATTGTTATTACCAATCTGCACTGATTGGGGACTCCTGATGTGGAAATCAAGGATCCAGTTTCAGAGGAAGCTACAAAGTCCTAGATTTGAAGCTTGTTGATTATTAGTTAGGGGATGGTGGTGTTGAACGCCAAGCTGTAATAGATTAACAGTAGCCTGATGTACGTATGTCCAGATGCTCCAAAGCCGAGTAGAAAGCAAGTGAGATTGCATCCACTGTGGACCTGTTGTGATGGTCGGCAAAATTCAGTGGGTCCTGGTCCTTTCTCGAGCAGGAGTTGATTCCAGCCATGACCAATTTCTCAAAGTACTTCATCACAGCAGATGTGAGTGCCACTGGGCGATTGTTGTTGGGGCATCTCACTCTGCTCTTCTTGGCCACTGGTATAACGGATGCCCTTTCGAAGCAGGTGGGAACTTCCACCTCTGGCAGTGAGACACTGAAGTTGTCCTTGAACACACCAGCCAGTTGGTTGGCACAGTTTTTCAGTACCCTGCCATTTATGCCATTGGGACTTGATGCCTTACAAGGGTTCACTCTCTCAAAGGACGTTCTGATGTCAGCCTCTGTGGCAGAGGTCACAGATTTATGAGATGCTCTGCAATTCACATGGCTGTAGGTTTATTCTCCTTTTCAATGAGGATATTTCAAAGTATGATATGTAATATGCACTCATTTGGCACTTTATTAAGCACACCTGTACACCTGCTCATTAAGGCGAATATCTAATTGGCCATTCATGTAGCAGCAACTCAATGCATTGAAACATGCAGACATGATCAAGAGGTTCAGTTGTTTACACATACAACATTCTCTAGAGTTTACAGAGAATGGTGTGAGAAGCAAAATAAAAACATCCAGTGAGCAGTAGATCTGGGGGCACAAAGGTCTTGTTAATGAGAGAGGTCAGAGGACAGTAGCTAGACTGGTTCAAGCCGACAGGAAGGTGACAGTAACTCAAATGGCCATGTAGTGTGCAGAAGAGCATTAATTGTATTAATGGTAAGACTCTTGGCAGTGTGGAGGATCAGAGGGATCTTGGGGTTTGAGTCCATAGGACACTCAAGGCTGCTGCGCAGGTTGACTGTGGTTAAGAAGGGATACAGTGCATTGGCCTTCATCAATCGTGGGATGAGTTTCGGAGCCGAGAGATAATGTTGCAGCTATATAGGACCCTGGTCAGACCCCACTTGGTGTACTGTGCTCAGTTCTGGTCACCTCACTACAGGAAGGATGTGGAAACCATAGAAAGGGTACAGAGGAGATTTACAAGGATGTTGCCTGGATTGGGGGGCATGCCTTATGAGAGTAGGATGAGAGGTGACCTGATAGAGGTGCATAAGGTGATGAGAGGCATTGATCGTGTACATAGTCAGAGACATTTTCCCAGGGCAGAAATGGCTAGCAAGAGAGGGCACAGTTTTAAAGTGCTTGGAAGTAGGTACAGAGAAGATATCAGGGGTAAGTTTTTTTATGCAGAGAGTGGTGAGTGCGTGGAATGGGCTGCCGGTGACGGTGGTGGAGGCGGATATGATAGGCCCTTTTAAGAGACTCCTGGACAGGTATATGGAGCTCAGAAAAATTGAGGGCAATGGGTAACCATAGGCAATTTCTCAGGTAAGGACATGTTCGACACAGCTTTGTGGGCCAAAGTGCTTGTATTGCACTATAGGTTTTCTATGTTTCCGTGTTTCTATGTGAAATCTAAAATTGCAGCCATGGGAAACATACAAGTACAAATACAGTAAGTGCTTGTCAAACAAATGCACTGCCATTTTATATTGCTTTGCACAATACAAGCAAGATGTTACAATTAGAATATAAGCTTCACAATCAAGTTCACTGCTAGTTATATCATTTTCATGTAGATGTAACTTTTGTTAAAATGAAATAAATAAAATGAAAATGGCTTTTGAAAACTTACAGTAAGAAACACATTTTAATAAAACGCTCATCCAATTCTACATCTAGAATTTGAAAATTGCACTAATACACAGAAACTAAATATTTAAATGAATTTCTTGACCCACCTTGACTTGATACCCGTGCAAGAAATGGTATGTATATGTATATTAACAGAACAGCTCTTCTATGCACAAAGGGAAAAAGTTACCTTTGAATGCTTGTTCTCAACATATGCAAGATTATTGAATGCTGGTTTTAGTTATCTCTCTGCATTTAGTTTTGTTGTAGTTAATAGAAGTGAATATATAGGACATAAAACATGGGTCAGTGATACTTCTGTTCTTGTTCAGCATTAGTGACCAAGGTCAAACTTCTCTTTACAGTGTTTCCCTTGTAATTTGTGACTTGCAGAATCACTAGAAAGTGTATTTGGATTGGCATTGTCCCTTTCCTCCACCTAACACATCAGATAAATGCAACAAAGTGTGGTCAGCTGAATGTACAATAACTTCAGTTCAGGGACAAAAGGTTATATTGCTCTTAGCACCAAATTTTGAATTAAGCAACATTTGGCTCAATCCAAGTTTGTCTGCCAGCCAATTTGCTAAAAAAAAATCTTTAATAGTTATTCTGTAAGAAAATTTGCTGTGAAATTTGACTGTGTCACAGTCCAAGCAAAGACGAATTTCTTAAAGGATAATGTAACTGCGACTTCTGGCTTAGCATAATTTGAAATTTACTTGATATAGTATTTCTTCAACTGGGACCCTAAAAGTAACAGCTAGCTCTTTTCTGTCTATTAAAATACCTTTAATAAGGCAATAATTAAAAATATTTATCCTCTTCTCAGCATCACAATCGCTGGCAGCTTCATTTCTCCTCTCAGTGGTTTAGATGGCACAGATATATTATCACACCTAATACCGATCAAATGAAGAAAACTAGTCAACTGAAACTCTTTCAATTACCTTCCTTTTTCTGCCGTCACTTACAATACTGAAAGGCGGCATTTCCATTCATAGTCCATTGGGGCTGAAAGGCAAGGAATTAAAAAGTAAATAACTTCGGTAGATGTGCAGCCACCTGTTAATTCTCTATTGAATTAAAATGAAAGTGAAAAAAATTAAATTGAGAAAATGGAAAGCTCCAGATTGAACTTAGAAATAAAACATGAAAATGCATTGGGAGGGGTTGAAATAACTCCAGTGTTTCTCATTTTGAAAATAGATCAGGTTTAGCCTGGATCGGTCAGTAAGATAAATGTCAGAGCAAAAAATACACATACTGCCTTATTGTAAACTTTGTTGTGCAGCTGCCTTTTTAAGAACTTCAGACATAAACTATTTGCGGAAATTCTTTGAATAATTACTGCTCAGATCAAAATCAGAACCAGAATCAGGTTTATTATCACTGGCAGGTTTTGTGAAAGTTGTTAATGTAGCAGCAGCAGTACAATTCAATACATAATATAGAAAGAAAAAAAAGTAAATCAATTACAGTTTTATATATATATAGTGCAAAACAGAAGTCATATAAAAAAGTGAGGTAGTGTTCATGAGTTCAATGTCTATTTAGGAATCGGATGGCAGAAGAGAAGAAGCTGCTCTTGAATCGCTGAGTGTCTGCCTTCAGGCTTCTGTACCTCCATCCAAATTGTAATAATGAGAAGAGGGTTCAATGTCCATTTAGCAATTGAATAGCAGAGGGGAAGAAGCTGTTCCTGAATCACTGAGTATGTGCCTTCAGGCTTCTGTACCTCCTTCCTGATGGTAACAATGAGAAGAGGGCATGTTCTGGGTGATGGAGGTCCTTGATAATGGATGCCCCCTTTCTGAGGCACTGCTCCTTGAAGATGTTTTGGAAACTATGCATACTAGTACCCAAGAAGGAACTGACAAATTTTATAATTTTTTGTAGCTTCTTTCAATCCTATGCAGTATATTGCCCTGCCCCATACCAGACAGTGATGATGCCTGTCAGAATGTTCTCCATGGTACATCTATTGAAGTTCTCAAGTATTTTAGGTGACAAACCAAATCTCTTCAAACCCTGAATAAAATATCACCACTGCCTTGAGATTTTGCTCACTTTCCATTTAGTTTTTCTCAAAGTGTAGATTCAGTGAAGAAAAAATATCTTCAAACTCTTGCAAGAGTAAAAAAATAAATATTTATATTATTTGTTCTCATATTGGTTGATCTATACAATATAAGCTTGTAGTGAGAGATGGATGATTTTGACATGTTCATCTGTCATTCTTTTGGATTCTGATTGAAAGAGCTGAAATGTTGACTGTTTTTCTCTCACCTCCTCAGTATCTCCTGTTTTCATTGGCCTGTGATGTCAGTGGAGATGGTGGGAGTGATGCAGAAGGAGCCAGTGTGAAACCAAATCTATGAGTACAGCTTGATTGGCTGGGCTAAATCAAATGGAAGTATTCTTGATGAGAATGTCCAATGTTTCCCTTATAGATGCTACAAACTGTTCACAACTTAAGGCTGCATTGGATGTGGTTATGGAGTGGGTGGTCATATGAAAAAAAATCACGATGAAGAAATTTAATTGTATTATTTAAGCATTATTAACGTGAAAGGTATAGCTTTAGCTCAGTGTAAGGTGCATAGATAACCAAAACTGAAGATGACAGCCACCAGGAAAACTAAAAACTTGGATAAGATCAGTAGTGGTTATATTATAGTCTTGCAGAATTTGTCACAGCACTATAATTTTGACATCTGAAGTGTAAGTCCATGTGTGGTTTAAAGATGAATAAGGTTAATCTCCAGTTACTGAATATAGTCAGTTTAATATTTGAGCTTGTATGTTGAATATCTACATTGAAGCAATTCACAGCTTCTAAAAATGCTAAATGTTTTCCAGGTGATGTTTAATGTGCTTGTTGCATCTCTACATAGTCACAAAATCTCAGAATGTTAGAAAGTGCATTGACCATCAAGAAGTTTAGCCGAGTACCGAGAGTGCTGAGGATACCAATCCAAAGAGGCACTCAAAGTTACAGAATGGAAATGTCCATTTCAGATGTCCACTGTGGGGAAGTGTGGAAGCTTTCCTCAGTGGTTTTGGTAGACATCCATTCATTATATATGCATAAAATAGATTTAAACTTTGTTCCATATCTTCTTATAGAGCAGCCTCAAATGGAAAACCTCTGTGACAAAGGCACTGAAGAAGAAATCCAGGGAAGGCAGATGAAGTACTACCAATCATCTCAAACTTTCAGGATTTTCTTCTATGCTCTTGATTATTGCCTCATTCCATCAAAGGCGCGCTACTAGTTGTAGAGAAGACGATCAGTGATTAGGTCAGCTGACTCTGGAGAGGAAGGTGGAAGAAAATCATCTGGTGTAAAGCAATTATCACAACGTGCTAGGAAGTTTACTATTACATGATAAGGTTTAGATGATGAGGTAAGAGGTCAGAGCGGGTAATGGAAGGAGAGGGATAAGGAAGAGAAAAATAGTTTATCAGAAGGAGAAATCGATGCTCATGTCATCAGGTCAGCGGCTGCCCGGATGGAATACAAGGTGTTGTTCCTCCAACCTGGGAGTGGCCTCATCATGGAAAGGGAATTGAAATTAAAACTTTTTGGAACTGAGTGGAGGTGCTTGACAATTTTTGACAGGTCTCACCAGTGTAGAGGAGGCTGCATTGGGGGCACCGGATATAATAGACGACCCCAGCAGATTTTGAACATGGAATATAGAAGAGTACAGCACAGTAACAGGCCATTCAGCCCACATTGTTGTGCCAAACCAGCTAAAAGGCAAATCAAATCATCCAACACTAATCACTCCTACCTACACCACGTCCATATCCATCTTCCTTACATCTATGTACCTATCCAAACATCTCTTAAAAGCCTCTAATGTTTTTGCCTCTACCACCATACTAGGCAGTGCATTTCAGGCATCCAGGACTCTCTGAGTAAAAAACTTAACCCTCACATCCCCTTTGAACCTACCCACTTCATCTTCAATGCATGCCCTCTGGTATTAGACATTTCAACACTGGAGAACAGATATTCTGTCCCCTCTACCTATGCCTCTCATAATTTTGTAAACCTCAATCAGATCCCACTCAGCCTCCAAAACTGAGAAAGCAATCCAAATTTATCCAGCTTCTCGTGTTAGCACATGCCCTCTAAATGAGGCAGCATCCTGGTGCACCCTCTCCAATATTCTTCCTATAGTGGAGTGATCAGAACTGTTTGCAATACTCCTGATGTGGCCCAGTCAAAGTTTTATAAAGTTGCAGCATAACCTCCTGACCTTTGAACTCTTGAACACAATGCCTTGAAATGTTACCTTAACTGGAAGGACTGCTTTGGGTCCTGAATGGTGGTGAGGAAGGAGGTGCTGGTGTAGAACTTCAGCCACTTGCATGGATAAATGCTGGGAAGGACAAATGGATTAGAGAATCATGATCCTCACAGAAAGTGGAGAGTGAAGGGGGGGGGAGGTAAAAATGCGTTTGTTGGTAGGATCCCTTTGAAGATGGTCGAAGTTGTGGAGAATGATGTGTTGGATGTGGAGGCTCAAGGGGGAAGAACAAGAGGAACTCCACCACATTTAAGGCAGCAAGAAAATGGGGTGAGCGCAGATGTCTGGGAAATGGAGGAGATACGGGTGAGGGATGGTCAAGATAGCCATGGGAATTAGTAGGTTTATAAAAGATGTTGGTCAGCAGTTTGTCTCCAGAGATGGAGACAGATCAAGAAAGAGGAGGGAGGTATCAGAAGTGGACCAAGTGAATTTAAGGGTGCAATTTGATGAAATTGACGAGCTCAACATGGGTGTATGAAGCAGCACCAATGCAGTCGTCAATGTAACGTAGGAAAAGTTGGGGAGTATTACCAAGGAAGGTTTGGACTATTGTACATAGACTGTTCTACATAGGCAACAAAAAGGCAGGCATAGCTGGGGCACATGCGTGTGCCCATGGCTATCCCTTGAGTCTGGAGAATGTGGGAGGGACTGAAGGAGAAATTGTTGAGGGTGAGGACCATTTGTGCCGGATGGAGGAGTGTTGTGATGGAGGGGAAATAGTTGGTTCTTTTATTGAGAAAGAAGCTGTGAGCTATAAGGCCTTGTTAATGAGGCTAGAAGTGTATTGGAACTAAACATCCATGTTGAAAATGAGGTGGTCAGGGCCAGGGAATTGAAAGTTAGTGAGGAGATCGAGAGCATGAGAAGTGTTGCAGATGTAGGTGGGAGGGGACTGATCAAAAGGGAGAGAATGGAGTCAAGGTTTGAGAACATGAGTTCTGTCGGACATTGGTAGGCAGAGACAATGGGCCTACCTGCACAGCCAAGTTTGTGGATCTTGATAGAAGTGAGCAGTATGGGGTAAGGGAACTAAACTTTCCAATGATTAGAGATATATAAAAAGCTGATAAAAAGTCACTTAAAATTACAAACAAATTAAGCAAAGTAGTAAACACAAAGTACACTGCAGATGCTGTGGTCAAATCAACAAGTACAAAAAAGCTGGATGAACTCAGCAGGTCAGGCAGCATCCGTTGAAAGAAGCAGTCAATGTTTCCTGACGAAGGGTCTCGATCCAAAACGTTGACTGCTTCTTTCAACAGATGCTGCCCGACCTGCTGAGTTTATCCAGCTTTTTTGTACGTGTTAATTAAGCAAAGTAATAAACCATTAATACCAATGAAAGCAAAACAAATAAGCATTCTTTAAGTGTAGGTTTGTGCCACCATTCGAATAGATTGGACCATGCTACTTGTACCACTTGTGGTCATTGTAAAGCTGAGGGTGTGAGTACAAAGTGATTCAGGATTTCAGCTCAGTATGTTACAGAATGGCCCTGAAAATGGTGTGGGGACCAATGACATAAAAAGAGGTCAGGTATGTCTGCATCTAGACTTCAGGCCATTGTATAATTCCATTCTCTGCTGTCCACAGACATGACAAGTCCACTTACATGTACACATACTGTATGCTTTGAGGCAGCTTTGATTCGGTGATTTGAGCCTGTGTGTGTGTACTGCATGCACCCAACTGGACTGCAAATGATTGCCTCAAGCCACATTATCAGCCTCTAGTGGTTGTTAACTTGCTTTAGTGGTAAAACAGATTACCATAGAAGGAAGGTACTCTGCAAATCCCTTTCTAACTGGAATTATGTACAGAGGAAGTGGAATATGTAACCTATAAAAAGAATGTTCGTGTATTTGGCAAATGGCCAAGTGGTTATGGCTTTGGGCTAGCGATCTGAAGGTTGTTAGTTCGAGCTTGAGCCGAGGCAGTGTGTGTGTGTGTGTAATTGAGCAAGGAACTTAACCACACACTGCTCCTGCACGTTTATAGCCCAGTGGCAGTGGTTGGTGCAGTATGGACAAGACAAGACAAGATATATAGCTTATAGCAACTTGCACCACAGGAAGCTTGGTAAACCTCTCCACTTGCTAGTTTTTTGAACAAATTGCCTCAGTGACATCCCTTATACAAGTAGATACATCGCTGATATTTTCATCATTGGCTTCGGAGAAGGTAACAATAACAATTGTTTTGCTGACGACTGAAAATGTGGTTTTCTGCCTACTCAGATTCAGTTGACAGATTTCAGTGATGACCTTCCTAAAGCAGAGATATCTCAAACACTGAATTTTGAATTTTGATGTGACTATTCTCCCCTCAGCCTCCAGACTTCAAAGGAATGAATTTAGTGGCAAAGTGCAATATGCTGATGCTACTTCATTAGACATTTAACACTCTTTGGCCAATGAAAGATTTGGAGGAAAGTGAGACATTTATGTCGTTGCTGTTTGTAAATTGGCTACTGCAATCATCATCATCCTTAATTCTAATTAGTTGGCTATAAAAGCACTGTATAAATGCAAATTCTTTCTTGTTGTATCTCCCAAGGGCACGGGCAATAGACCGTATTATACAGGAAAGACATCGATGGCCTTGAAACCTACTTGAGAGGTTACGATTAAATTTATTCTCATAAGATTAATGACATTGCTTCCTTCTTACTTATTCATGCACTGAAGGAATATAGAAGATGATATCTAAATCGATTTTCAGGAGGTGTTTTGACACATAAAAGTGTGGTTAGCAAAACTGAGGCTTGCTGGATAAAAGAGTCAAAGTCAGCCTGGGTAAAAAATTAGTACAAGGCAGAAAGTGGAGTCATAATAAACAACCATTTTCAGATTGGCATTTTATATCTGGCTGTGTTTCTCAAGGGTTAGTTTTAAAAATATACTGAATAATGATAATGTTTTATTATTTTATTAAGAGATTCAACACAGGAATAGGCACTTCTGGCCAAACATACACCCATGTGACCAATTAACCTACTAACTTGTATGTCTTTGGAATGTGGGAGGAAACCGGAGCACCTGGAGGAAACGGGGAGAATGTACTGTATGTACAAACTCCTTACGGGTTAGTGTCTCGATCCATTGGCCTATTTCATCAAATCCCACGAGGGCCTGTGACCATCTCTGTCCTGGCTTCAGGAGAGGGCTGTTAGCTGATATATTAATATGCAATGTTCCCCCTAAGGTTTAGTTCTTGTGCACAAAAGAATTTAAACTACATAAAAAGTTGTCACCCTCTACCTCGTTGGCATATTAAGTATATTTCACAATGATACACAATCACATTTCCTCTTCTGGATTTTGATGTGGATAATGTTGACAATGTGGAGTTTGCTATGATTTGGCTGCAGATTTTAGAAGTGGCTTATTTATACAGTTTTTATTGAAGAAATTATTCATGTTGTCACTGGGCATAAAAATGAACAGCACAAGATTTTTGCGCACACTGGTCCTTACAAATTAGAGGGAACATTGTAAATAAGCATAAAATATGTAAATGCTATATTTGAACCAAGATCTTGATCACAGATGGAAAGTGCTATATACTATTCCATTTACCACCACTTGAAGGATGTGAAAACCCAAGGGAGGATATGAGAGATATTTACAAGCAAGCTTCTAGGAATGAGGTTACAAGTTTTAAGCTGGGAAACAGATGTTGTTCTCTTGGAAAATGTTTGAGACAATTGAATAACTCTTAGATGCTGGAAGTCTAAAATAAAATCAGAAGATTCTGAAAATGTTTGGAAGGTTCGGTCAGGTTTGTGGAGAGAGAAAAGTAAGGTTAATGTTTTATATTGATGAGGTCTCTGATGAAACCCTCTGTTTCTCTCTTGACACGTGTGAACTATCGTGCCAAGCATTTCCAGCTGGTTCTGTTTTTATTTAAAGTTGAAAAGCAACAAAGGTTTCTATATATTTACCCTATTAACAGATGCTGCAAGTTGAGAACCCAAGTGACCACAGATTCAGAGATGCTGAAAAGAAATAGCATGGGGATGGTGTGAAAAGGGTGGGTGATTTGAGAGAAAAAGAAATCACCTTTATTTTAAATAGACATAACGGGAACAGAATGGTGCAGCTACCAGAAATGCAACCTCACCACTCCAGGGAACTAAGAGTAATCCTGACTTTGGATGCCAACGGAATGGACTTGCATCTTCTCTCCGTGACCACATGGGTTTCCTCTGGATGCTCTTATTTCCTTCTACATTGGAAGGACATGTGGGTTGAGTGATTAACTGGCTCTTATACATGCCCCCTTGTGTGTAGATTAGTGGCAGAATCTGGGAGATGGTAATGGGAGTATGGGGAGAATAAAAAAAAAAGATTAGTATAATAATTGTTGTCGTAGACACAGTGGGCCAAAATGCCTATTTCTGTGCTGTATGATTCTATAATTATTTGATTACATTCTAAAAGGGCAGATAAAGCAGATTAACTTGGAACTTACTAAAGGAAAGTAGATAGGCACGAAGGAAAGGAATAAGCAGGGCACTGGGGAACGGGCAGGGAAATGGAACTGAGCTATGAAGCAACAAACAGTCTGCTGGAGTAACTCAGCAAGTCTCTTTTGCTCCAATACGAGTTTACCTCCACTGGCTGGGCTGAATGGCTTTCCTCCATGAAGTGTGAATACACTCAGTGGCTATTTTATTAGTCACCTACTGTATGTTCATGATTTTCTACTGCTATAGCCCATCCACTTCAAGATTCAACATGGTGTGCGTTTAGACATCACTGTTGTAATGTGTGGTTATCTGAGTTACTGTTGCTTTCCTGTCAGTTGTACCTGTCTGGCGATTTTCTACTTCCTCTCGTTAACAAGACATTTTCACCCATATAATTACTGCTTATTGTATGTTTTTTTTTGCACCATTCTTTGTGAACTCTATAGACTGTTGTGCATGAAAATCCAAGGAGATCAGGTCTTTCTGAGAATCTCAAACCAGTCTGTCAGTCATTCCACAGTCAACGTCACTTAGATCAGGTTTCTTCCCCATTCTGATATTTGTTCTGAACAACAACTGAACCTCTTGACCATGTCTGCATGCGCTTATGCATTGCGTTGCTGCCATATGATTGGCTGAATAGATATTTGCATTAATGAACTGGTGTACAGGTGTACCTAATAAAGTGGCCACTGTGTGTATGTAATGATTTAAAGCCAAGAATAAATAACTTCATTTTACAATATTAAAGTGTAGTTTAGCTTTTTCTCAAAGTGAAGGGTGCATCTACTGATTTCATTTTGTTACCACATTACAGTGAAGTAACCAAAATAGTCTGAACAGAAGCCAGCAGAACGATGTCAGGGGCGATTAGCTGCATGTCTAATTGTAACAGGCTGAACATTTGAAAGCTTTACAAGAGAGCTTTAATCTGGGGTTTGGTTCATACAAAAATATGCTGCCTAACATTCATAAATCAGCAAGGACAGTCCACATTACTGAAGCCATATAAGATCTTCAGCTTTCCTTCACACTTCGCAGAGTCAGGATAGCTTCAATGTGTGTCACAACCCAGGAGTAACTGTTCAGATCTGCGAAAAACTTTTTCAAACACATGAAAGAAGAATGTAATTATAACCCATATTTGATTGTCAGATTTGAATTATCTCACATCCATCTTCAGAAAATGTTTGGAAATTAGACCTTAAATGCAGACAGTGAGAAATTTTTGAAATGCTGAGCAGTTTTAAGACAGAATTAAATGTGAAGCATGAATATAGAATGACACCAATGATTGTTGTTACGTTCAGAGATCTTGGAAATATCAACTTAAGTGATAAGGAAGACGAACTATGTTGGAAATCAAAAAGGAAGCATGGACATTATGCAGCTAACTAAGTAGAAAGAAAACTGTTAAGAGCCATTATAGATCCTTTCTGTGAGCTGTGTGGTAGGATACCTTCACAAAACTTGCTACCTGGGTCTTGGTTCTGTTTTAAACCATTTCTTTGTTGCCAACCTTCCGTACCAGTGTCATTACACGGCTGTGAGCTCTGTTTCCTGATGTGTGCAGTCAATAAATAAATTCATACCTCTAATAATGCTCTTTGCTGAACTTGCATTCACCCATTCCACTTGATTGACTCAGGACTGGTGGGCACACTCAGTTCTCCATTAGTGTTTGTATGAGCACTTGAGAGGACCCATTTCATTTCTGGCTCAATAAATGAGACACATTCTAAGCTTGGAAAGTGAAAGCCATCACTTACAGGATCTACTTTGGAACCCTGTTTGTGAAGACTGCTAATTTATTTTGCAAAACTGGTACCAGCACATTGAAATCCTGTTAGCGTTTATTGCTTCAACAATATTAGGAATAAAATGAAACCAACTGAAAATACTGGGCATCCTGTAGCACAGCTTTGTAATTAGCTGGAAGATCTGAGCTAAACTGAGCAGAGCAACTTGTCTTTGAGTGTGAATTTACCCTAGCTATCCAAAGCTCCAACATCATTAATGTTGAAGCAGCAGTTATACAGCATAATGCGGCCATAATCACTGCTGCCAACCTCTCATTACAGTAAGGGAGAATTTCACTTAATTTATGAAGCTATATCCAGCTCATAATGAAAGGTGTGAATTATTTTAAAACTGAAGCTTTAAACATGCTGGGTGGATAACAGCAGATGAATGTTGTCTTAAAGATACAGAAAATGTAGAGTAGGTTACATGGTCAGCACAACATTGCGGGTTGAAGGGCCTGCAGTGTGCTGTAGATTTCTATGTTCTATGTTCTAAGTAAGGGATATGATCAAAATAAAATCTCTCAAAAGTTTATTTTTGAAACTAGTCCCGAATGAAACAAATCATAATGATGTGCAGGGTAAGCACTTCTCCCTGTCCATCTTTCCTTTGCCATGGGATTGAACTACTAATAGTTGGGGGAGAGCCCGACACAGGTTTTCAATAAACAATAACAGAGCAGAATTTCTGAGCTGATGGAATTGAAAGATTACAAGAGTATAATTGCTGATACTTGCATAACCATTGTCTAATTTGTGACCTTATCCCCCTGATTTCATTGTTGACTCTTTGGGCTGTGTAGCTCTTATAGATAGCGGGGTCAAGGGATATGGGGAGAGGGCAGGAACGGGGTACTGATTGTGTATGATCAGCCATGATCACAGTGAATGGTGGTGCTGGCTAGAAGGGCCGAATGGCCTACTCCTGTACCTACTGTCTATTGTCTACAGTCTATTGTATGTATTGGAGGGGAGCATTGTGGAATATTAATTAGCTAACAACCTGATAAGCACAAACTCTGGAGACTAACCAGATCCCACCTTCCAAAGGTCATTTCTGGCTCAGTGGTCATTCCAGCAATGCTGGTGACTGGCCAGATCACCTCTCTGACTGCAATGTAGTTGACAGGCTGTCCTTTTTAAGGTAAACTCTGTTGGCTGTAATCAGCTGTCTCCAAGCTCCACCTGTGAAACTGAATAAAGTTTACGCCAGCCCCTCCCCACTGACAGTTTTGAGTATGTAGTACTTGTCTTGGTTCATTTTTGTCTATGATGGATCAGGCTACGTTGCTTTGAAACCCTTGTAATAGATCTCAAATCTTCATTGACTGATTCCACAGGTCTGTCTCCATGTAACCAATTTTGCGACTTTCACCCTGCTCCTTTGACTGAAACATCTCCATTCTAGTTGTTTGTTGTAAATTTATACAGTTAAGCAGCATATTCTCACAATGGAAAAATCAGTTATTGGAAGATTTACCGTTGTCACTCATAGCTCTTATAAAATTAACTGTGGACTTATCTGCATTTTGAAGAGCTGATCAATAAGTTTCATGTCTACTATGAAAATTCCCAAATACTTGAAGGGTGAATACAGAATTGTTGGAGTAATGATTACTATTGTGAATTTCACTCAAGGTTCAGAGAAGAGATGGTCAAAATTCAACAACTATGTATCATCTTTTCCTATATACTGTTCAGAATCAATTGAAATGAGGATCTGTAATCAACTTAATTAAATGCTGCCACAAATATTCCAATAATTAGACTGTGTAAAAGACAACTCTATTGAGAATGCTTTGTTTCTTTGCTCAGTTTACTTAATCACATTTAAATGTCTGATGTAATATCAATACCATGAAATATATTGAACTTTCTATCATATGCCCAGGAGCTTCTCCAATAACACATTTATTTTCACTGTTGAGATTTACTCAGTAACTAGTTGCATCATGGCTTGTATTGCCACAAGGAATCCTTCTGTTTCAGGGAAGAGGTCTCCATCTCTGAGCCAGACGTGTCCCGCTTCCTTGTCAATATGTGGTAGGCTCAGATCATGGAGATGTCTTCCATTATTCTTCTTTGAATTTATTTTTTTCTCAGCTCAAGCTGGTAAAACCTGAGGTATGGACGTAGTCATTTGTCAATTGCCAGGTACTTTTGGACTATTCAAGTGGTGTTTTAGTATTGAGGCTTTCTGAAGATTTACATAGATATTACTGTGTATCCCTAATTATTTAATTTTATTGTGTAGTGCCTTTGGGATGATATCAGTTGTAGATATTACAATTTGCATACCCTGTTCATGTTCTAAAATCTTACAATTTCCTTTTTTAATTTGGCGTATTTCTGGTGGTCTTCACTTACTGATTTCTGTAAGTTATGTGTGTATGGAATGGCTGTATCTATTAAATAAGTTGTTTTTGCTTGTTTATCCTCTATTGTTATATCTGGATGGTTATTATAGATTGTCCTATCTGTAATAACTGATTGCTCATAATATAATTTATGGTATTCTGATTCTAAAACTGGATCAAGGTGTCTATACATAGTAAGGTGTGATATCATTTATGAGTTTGTATTTTAAAGCAAGATTTTGATGAATGATGTTTACCATGCTTGCCTGTGTAAGTAATCAGTGATGTTAAACTGCTACAGGATCCTCTAATGTGTTGGATTGTTTCTATTTTCTTTTCTCAGCATTTTCTACATTTATCATCTTGGATTTGTTGGTCTTTTGTGTATTCTTGATGATTTTTTTTGCATTAACCACCCGGTCCTGTATTGCCACAAGGAAGCCTTCTGTTTATAGGAAGAGTTCTCCAACTCTAAGACAGGTACTTAACACTTCCTTGTCGACCTGTAGTCTGCTCGGACCGTAGGGTTGTCTTCCATGGAGGTTCATGCTCTTCCATTGGTTAACATTTTCTTCAGAGGTGATAATGTCTTCACTCTTCTGGGTTGTGCTCTCTTTTAAATTTAGTGGTGTAGCGGTGTATATTTCTTATCAGAATTGCATATGCTTCTTGTGGAGTGCTGATTCCTGGTTTTGTTGATTAAAGTATATCTTAAGAAGTTTTATCTGACTGCTGTGTAGATTTTTAAACTCTGTTAATCCTCTTCTCCCTTCTGTCCTAGGTAGTGTTAATCTAAGCGCATTCGAATGTACATAATGTTTTCTGCTATTTGAAATTTCAGTTCTTATTTTTCTCTGTAAATTTTTTAGATCAGTTTTCGACCAAGATATTATGCCAAAAGAATATGTTAATATAGGTATTACAGAAGTGTTTATTTTTACTGTTGAGCTCTGTTTGACAGATTTTCTTTTGTCTTTAAGTAAATTCTGTCAAAAGTTTATCCTTTATCACACTATGATCTGTTTTCTTACTTGTTGATATCGCAGATTGAATTGAATTGAATTGAACAGACTTTATTTCTTACACCTTCACATACACGAGGAGTAAAAATATTTACGTTATGTCTCTATCTAAATGTGCAATGTGCAATCATAGTAATTTATAATAAATAGAACAGTCAATGTAATATAGAGTACACTCAAATCAGCATGAGTTCATCAGTCTGATGGCCTGGTGGAAGAAGCTGTCCCAGAGCCTGTTGGTCCTGGCTTTTATGCTGCGGTACTGCTTCCCATTTGGTAGCAGCTGGAATAGATTGTAGTTGGGATGGTATGGGTCCCCAATGATTCTTCGGGCCCTTTTTACACACCTGCCCTTGTAAATGTCCTGATTCATGTGAAGTTCATAACTACAGATGCGCTGGGCTGTCCGCACCACTCTCTGCAGAATCCTGTATTTAAGGGAGGTACAGTTCCCATACCAGGCAGTGATGCAGCTAGTCAGGATGCTCTCAATTGTGCCCCTGTAAAAAAGTTATTAGAACTTGGGGGCCCTTACCAAACTTACACAACTGTCTGAAGTGAAAGAGGCGCTCTTGTGCCTTTTTCACCACACAGCTTGTGTGTCACAGACCATGTGAGGTCCTTGATGTTGTGGATGCCCAGGAACTTGAAGCTGTTTACCCTCTCAATCCCAGGTATTTATATGTTTCATATTCATCCATCGGTTGTATTGTATCCTGCTGCTCTGTTTTGTATTCTATTAGCTCTATTGCACTTTTTATGTTTAATGTTCTGCATTTATCCAGTCGGAAGTTCATGTTTATATCTTTCAAAAATAGTTCTACTATTTGAACTAATTGCTTTAGCTTAACTGGTGAAGGAACACATAATTTTAAATCATTCATATATAGAAGGTGCATTAAGGTATAGATCATTTTCTTGTTTCTGATTTGATACTTAATTTTTATCTGATTCAGTAAATTAGAGGGCAGGGTTAAAGCTAGAGAGAACTGCAGTGGGGTCAGAGTCACCTTGAAAAATGCTTCGGTTTATTTTGATAATGGTAGTTCTTTTTTGGTTGTTAACAGATAGGGTGCTATTAGTATGTCAATGTTTCATCAGATGTTGCAGGAATTTCATAAATATTGGGTGTAGTTTATATATATTAAGAACTTCTATTAACCATAAATGTGTGACAGAGTCAAATGCCTTTTGGTAGTCAATATAGCAACATAAAAGACTTTTGCTTTCCCACTGGGCTTGATTTAGAATTATGGAATCTAATATCAGTTGTTCTTTACATCCTTCCATACCCTTATGCCTGCTTTCTGCTCTTCTGTAAGTATATTGTGGTTATCTAAGTAAGTGGTGATTAGTTGCGAGCTACACAATGTTACAATTTTATATTTAGCTTGTAAATAAGTGATAGGATGATGTTTTGATGAATCTTTTGTGGTTTCCCCTTTAGGTAAAAGATATGTTTTACCTTCTGTCAAAAATGTAGGCACTTTTTCAGGATTTTTAAGAAAATTGTTGATATGCATTAATAGGTACAGATGAAGACAAATAAATTTTTTATACCAATAATTATGAATATTATCACTTCCAGTACTTTTCCAGTTATGGGTATTCACATAAAATGCTAAAGGAACTCAGCAGCTGTGGCAGTATCCATGGAAATGAACAAATTGTCGACGTCTTGGGCTGACACCTTTCATAAAGACTCATGATTAATGAAGATTAGGCAGCAGCATAATTATGAATGAATAAATAAATACTACAACAAAACAATCTGGTTTGATCAGAAAAAAATATTGTACTGTTCTGCTGTATAGAATGTTATACTGAAAAAAGGGCGACATTTGTTAATTGACTTGAAGCTCCAATTTTATTTTTGAACAAAATCAACATGTTTATTTAGTTTTTATTTAGAGATACACCACTGAGCAGACCTCTACAGTCCAATGAGTTGCAACGCTCAGCAACTCACCTATTTAACCCTAGCCTCGTCACAGGACAGTTTTCCAGTGATCGATTAACCGACTAAGCGGTACATCTTTGCGCTGTGGGAAGAAGTTGGAGCACCATGAGGATACCCATGCAGTCACTGGGAGAACATACAGAACTCCTTACAGTGAGTGTCAGAACTGAACTTGAACTCTGACGCCCTGAGCTGTAAAAGCATCATGCTAACTGCTACGCTACTAGTAACAAAGAAGTTCATGATTGGGTGTTCAATTTAAATTTCTTCGCGGTTTTCTGTCTGCCCTGATAGTAGGTGGACCATAGCTCAATGATATATTTACCCTCAGTGGCCACTTGATTAGATACACCTGTACATCTGCTCACTAGTGCAAATATCTAGTGGCAACACAATGTATAAAAGCATGCTGAAGAGGGTCAATTGTTGTTTAGACCAAACATCAGCATGGGGAAGAAATGCGATCAATGTGACTTTGACTATAGAATGATTTTTGGTGCCAAACAGGGTGGCTTGAGTATCATAGCAAATGGTGAACTGGGATTTTCATGCACAACAGTCTCTAGAGTAGGGATTCCCAACTTGGGTCAATGGACCCCTGGCTTAATGGTATACATAGGTCCATGGCATAAAAAAGTTGGAAAACCTGCTCTAGAGTTTACAAAGAATGGTGTGAAGAACAGAACCTTCCAATGAGCAGCCGTTCTGAAGTCCAAAATTCCCTGGAAATGAGAGAGGCCAGAGTAGAATGGCCAGACTGGTTCAATCTGATAGGAAGGTGACAGTAATAAATAACCATGCACAATACTGGTGTGCTGTAGGGAATCACTTAATGCCCAGTAAGTCAAACCTTGAAGTGGATAAGCTACTGCAGCCGAAGACCACAAACATACACCCAGTGGCTGCTTTATTGGATACAGGAGGTACCTTATAAAATGGGCACTGAGAGTAGTCAAGTAATCATTGAATGCATGACCTCTAACTTTGGAAACTACTTTCCTCCTAGGTGGTTTGCACTCTGGGAAGCAATGCTTTGACCTCTCTCCACAGCCTGGATATTTTGCTAGAATAAAGAGAAGCTATTTTCATAGAGGAGAGAGTCAATATCCAAAGATTAAGTAAAAGAGTATAATAACAAATTACTCAACAAGCCAGACAGCATCAGTTATGATAGGACCAACACTAAAATTTTAGATCAATGATGATCTCTATGAATCCACAACTTTTAACTCAGAGAATAGAAAGAGTTATTCTTGATAGAATGTTTGATTATCAATTTTGCATGGCAGTTGCCCTCTCACAACTAATTTTTGCTTGTTTTTTTATTTAAAGAGTTAAGAACATTATGGACATTGATGAATTTAATATAATTCTAGGAAAAGATTTCAGAACCTTTTCCTCTCTTTGCATGCATATCTGTATGTCTCTATTGAGGTGTACAAGTCCATTGCCAAACATGAGATAAATCTAATTGTTTAATAATGAAATTTCTGACACAATTGTCAGAGCCTCTTATCTCTCACTCCTGAGGCACACACGGGGAACTTCATTTGTTGTCCCTCACACATCAAATGTACCCAGATACACACTGGCAAAATTCATGTTTCAAGGTAGCTGCAATTTTCTGAAATTAGTTTGAATGCTTAACAACTTCAGAATTAGATATCTATTCCCATAAGGATTGCTTGAGGCTATGATTACTTAGAATTAAATCTGCAATATTCAACATAAAAATCTGGGAATCTGCAATATTCAACATAAGAGGCATATTGCAGTATTGCAGTATAATTAAAAGAAAATTATAGGGTAATTAAAAGCAAATTTGTTTCAAGATCAGGTAGGAAACTATATTGAATAGTTTGCAATGTGTAACCTTAATCTAATTTGAAGCTGTAATGTTCTAAACCTATTGAGATACAAAGCTATTCTTTCTCTCCACTGTTTCAACATTATTACAGTTTATCATGTACTTATCTTTCCTACATTTTTAATTATGCAGGGCCAGATTCTTGAGATCAACAGGAAATAGAAAACACACATCAGCACACTCCAGCAAAAGATTTGCTTTCCTTGTCTCACTGACATCCAAAGAGGCATACACATGCTCCAGTGAATTAAATTATCTTCACTTAATTAGTGTCATTTTCCAATTTGTCCTGAGAGTGGCATTGGGACATTCATATAGATACTGAATGACTATTAGAATACTTCATTTGCTGACTAGTAAATAATTGGCTGCAAAGTAGCTGGTGTTTAACATATTAATGGTTAATTGGCTTCATTATATAATGCTCTGACCTCTGTATTTCTGTCAATTAATCCATGAGCAATTTCTGCACCACAATGGCTACACACTTTCTGCTCCCATCAGGAGAAATTCCTTATTGCAGGTGCATGGAGCTGGTCCAACACCACATTAACACTGGGGATGGCCAGAATGTCCACTTGTGGCCCCATCACCTTGCCCTTACCAAATGCCAGGCAGCAGAACAGCTGATAAAAGAGGTGGCAAAGGCTGGCATCTATGAGCCCTCTGACTACCCCAGTGGTGTTGGTCATGAAGAAAGACTGGTTGTAATCTTAATGCTGTGGACCTGAAGGACTTCTACCCACTGTGCTGAATTGATGTTGCCTTGACCTACATCACGGACTAGACCTGGTTCAGCTCTCTCAAGCTCCACAGTGGTTACTGGTAGGTCGAATTGGCCGCAAGGCCCGGCTCCAGACTGCCTTCACCATTGGTCGAGGGCTGTGGCACTTCCAGGTAATGCCGTTTGGCCTGTGTAGCACCCCGGCCACACTCGAGAGACTGACAGAGAGGGTGCTGGCCCACATTCCGCAGAGTTGCTGTGTCAACTATTTGGATGATGTCCTGGTGCGTGCTGCCATTTTGGATGATGCCCTGCGGATCTTGGAAGAGGTCTTTGCCGCCATCCGCCAGGTGAACCTTTGCCTCAGCCCCACAAAATGCTGCCTGCTGTGCTGCCAGACAAAGTTGCTGGGCATGTAGTGAGTGCGAAGGAGGGCCGCTAGACCCTGACGTACCGCCAGGTTCAAGAACAGTTACTACCCCTCACCATCAGGCTCTTGGAAAAGAGGGGATAGCTACACTCATTTAAGGACTCTGTTGGAATCGTATTGTGAGCATACTGGACAGCAGTTCAGGTGAGAACCAGATGTACACCGGCTGTACTCATATTTGGGTGCGAGAGCACACACTGGTGGATCTGGTGTTTGACCCCTCCTCCTGAACCAAAGATTCCTGGAAAGGCTGGGCAGGTGTACCTGCAGCACCTCAGGGGGCGCCTGTGGGCTGTTCATGATGCAGCTTGGCAGGACCAAAGTGCAGCCAGTGGCTGACAAAAATGTGTTTAGTTGGGATTGAGTATGGGTCTACTGCCCCTCCTGGAAAAAGGGACAATCGCCCAAGCTGGAAATCCACTGGAAAGGGCTGCGAGAGGTGCTCAGTCGCATCTCCAATGCTGTGCAGCTGCTTGGACAGCGGATGGGAGTCGTACTGCAATGTATGGCCTGGCACCATATCGACCCTCGACCACCATCAACCCAGTGACCACAAATCAACACACTCTGTGTGTTCTCTCTCTCTCTCTCTCTCTTCACCAAGTAGTCCCTCCCCTGAGAGGGCTCCAGACACACCCCAGGCGGCAGCGTAGACCACCATCGAGACTGTCGGACTTCGTTGTGAACTCTGGGGTGGCCGGGGACAGCCGATCCCTCAGGTGGGTGCAATGTAGTGATCTGAGGAGAATGTGGTTGATAGCTCACCCCATCATTCCTGGCGACCATAGCTGTTTATTGTTCTTGTTCTAAAACATGTTCATGGGAGTATGGTGGGATGCTCAAGTTCATTTATTGTTATACTTTAGCTTGGGCTGTACAACTATTCACTTGTGTGTTTGTGGGTCACCCTGATTGTAACTGGGGTGTGTGATAATCACTTCCCCTGCCTGTATGTGACTGGGCAGTTCTCTACTTGGGTCATAGCGCCCGGTCTGTTTATGTGCTTGTCGCAATAAAACTGGTAGTTGTGTTAAATGAGCTTTCCTCCTCTGTCGTCATAGACCAAATGCTCACCACACTCTGTATGAGACCAAACAAGTATCTTATAGAAGAAATGGCATAACTTATTTGCTCTTTGTGTGTCTAAGAAGGCTGCATTATTTGATTTATCCAGCACCTTTGCATTCTTTCTTTCAAATTGTACCGCTTCTTATGTTTCCGTTAAAAATCTACCCCACACATTGGCTCCTATAGACCCAAAATCTGTCCACTCGTTTACCAGACCACTTGTACCTTCCTAATGACAATCACAATTGTCGTCTTAATCAATGAATCGTGTACTACTTGCAAATTGTGCTCTGTTCATGTCATTAATATCAATCAAAATGTGCAGTGTACATAAGAACAGAAGAACCATAGTTGTGAGTAGATAAACTGCTCCTTCCTGTCTGCTGCATGATCAGTAATCTTTCACATCACTACCATTTTCTCCACATCCCCTAACTCCCTTAATGCTCAAAAATGCAGCCTTTGAAAAATATTGCCATACAATTCCCCATGATTTTGAAAACAGTCATTCACCATTTTGTTCTGCCTTCTATTGCTTCGGCAAGTTATTTTAGTCATCTCTGCCATTATACCTTGCATCTAAAAGGCTAATATTGTCATTGGACTTCCAACAGCTTTCAAAAATTCAAATAAATAACTCAATGTTACTATCTTTAAGCTGCTCCTGCAATTTTTTTAAAATCCAAGAACTTACTCCAGTTTATCAAACACAATTTGTCTAAATCAACCTGAAACCACCCCTCTCCAAAAATACTTCTTGACCTGATCTGTGTTTGAATGGTTTTGCTTCAGTTTTATGCATTTATCAATGTCATGCTAACTTTTATCAGTAAGCTTAAACAAGAAATTTTGTCATAGATTATGATACTAAAATTGAGTCCTTTAATCCTCTGACATCATGCTCCATACTTAGACAGGTTTTGAAGTTGGTATCTAAAATTGGATGAATGAGATGGGAAGTAAAAGTCTGCTTGGTTACAGTTTCTGTGTAATTTTAATTTTACTGCTTTCACACAATCTCAACATAGTCAAAGTGAAAGTCAAAGTAAATTTATCATCAAGCTATGTATATGTCACAATTTATTGTGTCTGGTGCTCCAGATTTGGCCTCCCTAACATTGGTGAAACCTGTCTTAAATTGGAGGGCCACTTCATTGAGCATCTCCACTTCATCTGCCAAAAATGGAAGTTCCCAGTAGCCAAACATTTTAATTCTGATTTCCATTCCCCTTCTGATACATTGGCACATTGCCTCCTCTTGTGCCAAGATAGGCCACCCTCAGGGTGAAGGAGCAACACCTTGTATTCCGTCTGGGTAGCCTCCAACCTAATGGCATGAATTTCAATTTCTCCTTTCAGTTAAAAAAAAAATTCCAGCTCCCTCCCCTCTTTTTCTATTCCTCGCTCTGGCCTCTTGCCTCTTCTCACCTGCCTATCCCTTCCCCTGGTCCCCTCCTTTCATTTCACCTATGGGTCACTCCTATCAGATTCCTTCATCTCCAGCAGTTTATCTTTCTGGCCCATTTGGCTTCACCTCCCTCCCACCCCCCCCCCCCCCACTTTTTATTCTGGTGTTTTTCCCCCTTCATTTCCAGTCCTGAAGAAGGGTCTTAGCCCAAAACGTTGACTGTTCTCTCCTTATAGAAACTGCCTGACCTGCTGAGTTCCTTTAGCATTTTATGTGTGTTGCTTTGGATTTCCAGCATCTACAGACTTTCTCGTGCTTATGTCACCATACATTATTTTGAGAAGAATGTTCTTGCAGTTGTATACTGGAAAATAAAGAAATACAATGGAATTTATGAAAACCTCTACGAAGACTGACAAACAACCAAGGTGCAAAAGAAGACAATTTGTGCAATTAAATAATAAGTATGTAAATACATAAATAGATACATAATAAAAGAAAACAGAACATGAATTGTAGAATCCTCCAAAGTGACTCTGTACACTATGGAATCAGTTAAAGTTAAAGTGAGTGAAGCAAGGCGAGTGAATGAACTGAGACAACACTGGGAATACACGGCAACATTTTGCAGGCGGCTCACATTGTTACAGTGTATTTAATCACTCTTCTGAAATATTGACAGCAATATCTTAATCTTCCAAATCATACAATTAGACTTGCGTATTTTAATTATTTTGCTGTCTGACTATAGTTTAAAAACTCAGTAACACAAGGCAGTCCAAGCAATTCGGTTTTGGCCATTTACCTGACATTACCTACTGATATAATGAAACAAACCTCTTGTAGTTTGTGATGCAGAAGGCTAATGCTTTGGTAGTTGATCTACAGACCTTGAATTGAAAAGCAACCCAGTATAATGATTTGAAATTCTCTGCAGTTTACCAGCTGTAAGGACTGTGTATAAACTTAATTTTGGCTGTTGTCTACAAGGTTTCAGGAATCCTCTTTTTATTCATTTGAGAACCATAAAGTTGTCAGAAAAAGGAGTTTTTAATATCATTATTCTGTACTGGACCTGGACCCAGCTTCTGCAGATGAAATGGTAGATGGTAGAGATCCAAGATGGCGGCGCGACGCAGCTTGCAGCGGCCACTCCGGAACTGATTATCTGTTATTTGTGAAGTGGGGTGTCGTGGGCAATCATAATCGATTGAAAACGGATGTGGGAGCATGGAGAAACATCGGGGAATTCCAGGAAGACCTTCGTTGCTGCTGTGAGGTCCCGGACTCTGCTGGGAAGAACAGGCCCCCAGCCCTCGGGGTTGTGTTGCCGATGGCCATTGGTGGGGCCGTCTTAATACGCTTGGCAGAGGATGGTGTTCGGAGAAGCTGTGCCGAAAGGGATGGTCGCCGGCTCGGAGGTTCGACGGACTCGGAGTCCTTTCGACAGACTCAGGTCGCTTTCGGTGCGTGCTACATCTGCGAGGCTGGTTTCAACGGAGCTTCTGTTGTGTGCTGCGTCTGCGAGGCTGAGTCGGGGGTGCCATGGAAGTCCATAGCGGGGGTATTCCCTTCTGCCGCCGGCGTGGGATGGCGAGTCTGTTGGGACCCTGGGGACTTGTGGAAACTGTGGTGATTTCTTTTGAACTTACAGTCCTTTAACATCTTGGACTATTTTTACTGTGCCCATAGTCTTTTTTAAATCAATTATGCTGTTGTTTGCACTGTTGTAACTATATGTTGTAGTTAAGTGGTTTTGTGCAGGTCTTGTAGCTTTAGTTTTTGGTCTTGTTTTTGTCTGGTGGATTTGGAGTTCCTTTCCGGGAAACGCGCTAGACTGTAGCGCGATATTAATATGCAGCAGCCTCTCCGGACTCTGGATTGGGGATTGCCAAACGTTATGTGGATTTTCTGGTTTAGTCTGTTTTGTCATATGCTTTTGTGATATCATTCTGGGGGAACGTTGTCTCGTTTTTTAACTGCATTGCATTTGTGGTTTCTAAATGACAATAAACTGAATCTGAATGAAGGATCTATCCCATTGGAAAACCTAGTTTTTGACATAAAATTGATTTAAACTGCCTGGATACTAAATATGATGTCTATCTATAACAATAATTAACATTGCTTTAATACAAATACAGCTTTGTGTTGTAGTTATTCCCATGGGCATCATAGTCACCACTGAGCATGTGTATAATAAACATATAAATGATTGGCTATTCCATGGTAAAATAAGACTTTGCTATAAAGTGGATAGCCAATTTCAATTTTGTAATGGAGTCTTTGTGTAAGGAAGAGCTTCCCAATTCAGTGAAATTCAAATTTAATTTTAAAAAAATCATTTACACTTTTATTCATCACGTAAACAAAACACCACTGTTTACATTTCACATCAAAACTTTCCTGAGCACTATATGAAGAGCTTTTGAGCATCAATTTTAACTGAAGGCAAGAGACCACAGGTGTGCGGATAAAGATAGCTTTGCTTTGTGATTTTTTTAAATCTCAGATTTCATTTAAGTATACCAAACCAAAATACTACTCAAATTGTCAATGAGCAACTGGACGAGTGAGGTGAGAGGTCATAAAGGATTCCAAAGATTACTTAAGACTTTTGCACAGTATTGTATATCTTAAGCACATGCAGGTACATGTAGCCTGGCTGCCTAAGACTTTTGACAGTACTGTATTTGTCAACGTGGAGCAGAGAGCGAGTTTGTTAGTCTGGTGGTTGGAAATGATGTTGGGAATGGCGAGGGTGAAGCCCCACAGGAAGGATGTGGAACAGGAGGCAAAGAAAATAGTGCCAGGGGTGCAAGGCTGTCTGGGTGCAAACACACCCAGCCCTGAGACACCAGGCAAGGGCATTTGCTTCTAAACAATTGGTTTATTGATCATTACAGAATGTCTCGGTGGTGCTTCCTGCTCCCTACCCTCTCCCCTCCCCTTTTCCCAACCTTGATACTGCTCTCCCTGCCCTCTTCCCACTCTCAGTCCACAATAGAGACCCATATCAGAATCGGTTTTATCATTACTCACAAATGTCATGATTTATTTTTGCAGCAGCAATGCAGTGCAATACTGTACTACATAAAATCACAACAGTACAGTGCAAAAGTCTTAGGCACCCTAGATATATATGTCTCAGACTTTTGCGCATTGCTGTATGGCAAAGAACTAGGCCATTTGACCCAATCAGTTCATGATTTACAGCCCACTCAAGCATGCTGGCATCAGTTTAACACTTATTTCTTTCTCCCTCATATCTATCTTCCTTCCTCTTATTTGCTTCAAGTAGTGACTTCCATATTTATATAAGCAATGGGCCTGCAGCAACCAAGTGAATGAAGGAAAATGACAAATGATAGTGGTCCAGAATTGTAAGGCTAGAAAGTATGAAAAGATAAATTTATTTCCAATTTTTTTTGCCTTTTTTTCTGAAGTTATTTCTTGCATGTCTTTCGGACTGCTGAGTTCTGCAAAAGCAATTGCAGATCAAATGACATCACGGGTATCATCGATCAAGATCTCTCTTGCCTGCCAGAACTCACTTGTTTAGAATGCACTTGATAAGGAGAAGAAAAAATACTGCAAGCATTTAAAACACCAGCACAGGCTAATCCTTGTAGATGTGAGGTGATGCACTTACAGAGCACTACTAATGCCAGGGCATATACCATGAATGGTATAAGTCCCAGGGAGAACTGAGGAACAGAAATATATTGGTGTGAGTCCAAAGAATCTTGAAAATGGATGCGTATGTAGATAAGGTAATTAAGTAGGTATATAGGAATCTGGTTTTCATTAGTTGGGGTATAAAATACAAGAGCAGGAATATTATAGTAAAACTTTATAAAACATTGGTCAGACCTCAACTAGAGTACTGTATGCATCTCTGGTTGCTGCAGTATCAGCATGCAAGTACAATTATAAAGGTAGCATGGCAGCACCTCGACTTCCTCAGAATATTCGGCATGACATCTGAAACTTTGACAAACTTCCATAGATGTGTAGTGGACAGTATATCAATTGGTTGCATCATGGTCTGGTAGGGGAACACCAATGCCTTTGAATGGAAAATCCTGCAAAATGTACTGGATATAGCCCAGTCCATCTCGTGTAAAACCCTCCACTCCACTGAGCACATCTACATGGAGCAGTGTCGCAGGAAAGCAGCATCCATCACCAAGGTTGCCCACCACACTGGCCATGCTCTCTTCTCATGCTCTTATCAGGAAGAAGGTACAGGAGTCTCAGGATCCACATAACCGGGTTCAGGAACAGTAATTACCTCTTAACCATCAGACTTTTGAACCAGAAAAGATAATTTCACTAATCATCACTTGCCCCATCACTGAACTGTCCCCACAACCTATGCACTCACTTTCAAGGACTCTTCATCTTGTGTTATTGATACTTATGCTTGTTTATTTATTATTATTATTATATTTTTCTCTTTTGTGTTTGCTGTGTTTTGTTCACTCACCTATATCTACCAATCAGACCCCAAGCCAGGAGATAGGACAACATCCGAACTAGAAGTACTCCTTTATTCAGTAAAACCAGGCAACTACAAAACCTCAAACTCAAACCTCACCTGTACATTTCAAACCTCAACTATTTAAATGGGTTACTCAAAGAACATTCAAGACACTGATTGTAACAATGATCAATTAGTGAAAGTCAGCCTGGGATTGGTTGCCAGCTGACCAGTAGGTGTGGGTTGTTTTGACTCACCATAACACCTCCCTCTTG
This sequence comes from Hemitrygon akajei, assembly GCF_048418815.1. NCBI lineage: Eukaryota > Metazoa > Chordata > Chondrichthyes > Myliobatiformes > Dasyatidae > Hemitrygon > Hemitrygon akajei. Next base: position 160,910,490 of record NC_133129.1, on the reverse strand, counting down.
AAGATAATTACCTGTGGGATTTGAGACCAGGGTTGATGTGGATTGGAACAACCACATTACACTGGTGATCAATCTTTCTTAATAGTTGCAGGCTGTCACCTTCTTGTCGTGAAGTTGCTTGTGAATGTGCTGCTGCTGCTGATGGTTGGCTCGGTTATGGTAAATCAAACCTTTCCAGGAGGAGATGAAGGTCCAGCTCTGTGGTTGAGGATCTGCCTGATGAATCTGTTGTGCCTTCAGGAACACGTGGTCATAACTGGTCGATGTGGTGACACCAGAAATGTCTGTCTTTGATAACTTGGTAGAGCCCTTTGCCCATCCGTATGCCAATCTGACCTGGTAACCCAGGGGCCTTGCCCCTTGTGATACTGACTGATCTATACTGCAGCTCTGAACATGAATGACTTCACCCAAGGTTCGTGTGGCTGTCTTTGTGCACCTGCACCTGACCATCTGCTGTCTTGGATGTTGGACAGCATTGCACTCAACTCTGCCCAGTTTTCTTCCCAGAAGTGCTTCAGCTGGTGACTTCCCCTTGAAGCTTGGATGCGGTGTAACTTGAAATGTGTTGAAAGCCTCTGCCGATGCTCCTTCACCCTCTTCATTTCAGAAATGACCATTTGAGGGTATCAACAAACCTCTCTGCTTCACCATTGGACCGAGGATGCTATGGGGGTGAGTGAATGTGTGTAATTCCCCTGTACTGGCAGAATGCAGCAAACTGCCGTGAACTGACTTGAGTGCCATTGTCAGAAACAAGAATTTCTGGTATCCTAAAGTGGCTAAAGATCTGTAGAAGCTGTTGAATGGTAGCCTCTGTCATAGATAATACTTCTGGTCATTTGGAATAGGGGTCAATGAGGACAAGGTAGGTACACCCACTAATTAGGTGAGTGAGGTCAATGTGTACTCGATTCCAAGGTCTGGTAGCCTAAGGCCATGGTTGTGGATTGGCTCTACTTGGGATTCTTTGCCACCTTAGAGCTTCGAGAATACAGCTTGCATATGGATGTGATATCTTTGATGTCAGGACAGTACACAAAGCTTCTTGCTGGGGATTTCATTCAATTTAATCCACAATGGTGGAATTGTTGCAGTACTTTTGGCTGAAGTGTTCGTGGAATCACTGTTCTTTCTCCAAGCATTAGGCAAGAGTCCACAGTTGAGAACAATGTATGATGTCAATAAAAAGGTTCGACATCTTCCTCAGCTTTGGCTGTCCATCTGTCAATGAGGTACCTGGAGATACATTGAAGAAAAGGATCTACAGTTGGTGCTGCTCTAATCCTGTTCACTGTGACTGGAAGACCTCCAGCAGCATCCCAAACAACCCAGTGGACTTCAGAATCTGCTGAAATTGCAGCCACAGCTGTGTTTTTGTTTTCAGGAACCTGCTGATTCACAAGTCTAGAGAGGACATCTGCCTGACCAAGCTCCTGAAAAAATGTGTACTTATTTTCAAAATTGTAGTCTAATAACATCATTGCCTACCTTTGTATACACTGAGATGTCATTCTTGGACCCAAAGATGGACAACCATGGCTTATGGTCAGTAAGGAGAGTAAAGTGTCTGCCATAAAGCATCTTTCAGAATTTCTTCACTGCAAAGATGATTCTCAAGGCTTCCTTAAAAATTCAAAGTACATTTGTTAGCAAAGTATGTACGTGCAGCTGCAGTTTTCTGTGAAATTCCTGTGAATGTTCTGTCACATCTACTTGGAGATGGTCTTTAGCCAATTCCAACTTTGGAAAGTATCGACCACTGTTCAATTTTGCAATGATCTGCCAGCACTGGTAATGGGAACCGGTGTGTCTTCACAGCTTCATTCAAACCAGTTGAGAAATCCATGAACAACCTCATTGTACTGTTGAGTTTCTTGATAATTGCTTTTGGAGATGTCAAACATGAGTAGTTGACAGCTTTGATCATACCAGCTTGTTGCAGTCAATCTAGTTCTTGCTATATGATTAGTAAGGCAGAGTATGGTACTGGTCTTTTGAGACAGAAGACTGGCTCGGCTTCTGGATGGAGATGGAGTTCTGTTTGCAGTTTGGTTCAGCAGCTAAACCTCTTGAAACAGTGCAGCATAGCACTTTTTCAGTTGACGTATGGTCTCACGTACTGATTATCCAGAGGGATCCTGCAGAGATCAAGCTTGTCCATCCAGTCAATGCCAAGAACGTTCAGAACTGGCTGATCTGTAAGATAACCATGCAGTCAGTTCGCCAATCAGCTGGAGGGTTGCACCTGATGTACTGTAGGAATAGTGATGATCTGATTTGACTGGTGGGGACACAATTGCCCGCCACGTGCTTTGCAGATAATGGTGATGTCTGATGCTGTATCAAATTGTAGCTTGACCAACTGATTGTTGATAAATACATTGACGTACTTTCTCCTGGGGGCTAAGTCAACTTTGAATGTGACCATTAATTCCTTGTAGATTTTGATAGCGTTTGAAACTTCCTGTCTTGTGTTTCACTGGCCTAGATAGCAAAAGCATTCTTTGTGACCATGGCATTAGCATTTGTTGCTAATGTGTTTCTTGTATTGGCATTTTTTTGCATAATATCATGCACCACAATTCCAACAAGCTGTGTTGGGCCTCTTGGAGACCTGCTGAGTGTTGATGTTTGGGCCATTGGAGACTGCATTGATATGGTTTTGTTCATCCAGGTTGGAATCGTGTTTTGGGTTGATCAAATGCTGACATTCTTGAGTGGCAGCTTGTAAGGACCTATCAAGGTTTTGCTCCAGTATGGCCAGGTGCTATTTGTGAATGTTTGCATTGCCAGGTGTCTGCAAATAAATATCAGACATTTGAACAGTGACTCAGTCATGTTCCTCAGCTTGAACTTTTCACATTTATGATTGATAACACTGCCATATGTGATGAAGTCATTGGCATCATATTTAATGAGTTTTGGGCATTGGTAGTGAGCACTGAAGAGAAATGAATGCTCTCCAAGAATGTCTGTCAGCTGTCAGGCAGTTTCGTCAACTGGTACCAGCTTAGGCAGAATGAAATTGAAACAATTTTTGGAGCAAAGTACATATCTTGCATGAGTCACCTTTACTGGCGAATTCAACCCAGAATATATCTTGGTAACATTTAAACCATGATCAAAAGAAATTCCCGAAGCAGCATCGAACTGGAATTTGGTAAGGGACTCAACAACTGACTCACGCGAGTTCAATTTAGTGTTTGACACTGACATCATTGGACATACTGATAACCTGCTGCTCAAGATTTCAATTAACTTCAGCTGGGCTGACTTAAATTGAGCTTGCTGCTGTAGTAGAATTGCATGTAAATCTGCTGCTGAAATTGCCACGTCGATATAATGCAGCACATCATCATCAGTTTGTTGTGTTCACTTGCCTGTAACTACTAATGAGACCTGAAGCCAAGGGACAGGACAAAGCTGGAACTTTACTGCTCCTTTATTCAGCAAAACCATGGAACTACAAAACCTCAAACTCAAAACTCAACTACATACCCCAAAGGAAACTAATTACCCAAAGGACATTCAAGACGTTGATCAGAATAACGATCAATTAGAGAAAGTCAGCCTGGGATTTTTTTTGTCAGCTGACCAATAGGCATTGCTTGTTTCAGCTTGTCGTAACACCGTTTATTGTCTTTTGCACATTAGCTTTTTGTCCATCCTGCTGTGTGCAGTCTTTTATTAATTCTGTTGTGTCCTTGGATTTACTGTCTATGCTCACAAGAAAATGAACCTTGGAGTTGTATATGTTAACATATACAGAATTTACTTTGGACTTTGAACTTTGAACATCTTGTGGGAGGAAACTAGAGCACCCGGAGGAAACCCATGCGGTCATGGGGAGAGTGTTCAAACTCTTTACAGACAGTGGCAGGAATCATACCCCGATCAATGATTGCTGGGATTGTAAAACAAATACACTAATCACTTCACCACCATTCTGCCCTGTGGTTGTGAGTGCCTTATTTGGTGCCTATGAGATCCAACAGCAAATTTTATTGAGGGGAGGGGTCTAAGCCGGTAATCTTTCAGCACTCCAAGAATTCTAATCTTGAATTACATCAACCAAGTTGTAATTAGTAATTCCAAACAATTACAGCTGAGTTATGGTGCCATATCTGAATGTCCTCAATTGCAAATTATTGTATACTTGGTTGAAATTTCAATGCTGCTAATTATGAGGCCAAATTTAAGAACCAATTGCTGGTTCACAGCTTTGTTGAAAATGATTCCATTGATGATTTAATTCCTTTAGCAGGGTAAATCCGGACAGAGTTAGGGAATGCTAATATTAAAATAATCTCAGTTAGTTGATGTAAGGCTGTTCAGCAAGACAAATCTGGGCATTATTAAGTTAAGCACATGTGAAATGAAGAATTCAGATTGCTCTGTCAAGGGATTAAACTAAAAGGTTAATATTTTGCCTGCTGGCCTTGATAAATATCACTGCTGGGATTTATATCCCGGCCTCCTTTTACTTAGCCAGTAAAATTAACCCACTGACATTTAATTTTATAAATATCATTTGATAGGGACATGCATAGTATTACCTCCACTTGTCCATCCTTTACTGTCTTTGAAATACTGTAGACATGGATGAAAATTTTCTCATTGTATGGTTAGGGAGGAATTTTCTAGACTATGTCCAGATGTTATGCACCTCCGTCTGTTAATTGTTGTCTTATCTAGAATTGCTATGCCCTTGTGTTTTCCATTTAATCTTCTCAATTTATTTTGACCAGCATGGGTTTTCTGCGTACTGCAATTATTTAAATTGGACTCCCAGTTAGCACTTATAGGGTCCTTGTGGTCCGAGAAAGATTCACCTTGCCATGTTGCTTGGTTGAGCCACCGATGTTCTGTTGATATTCCTGCAAATGAAAACTTGTTTCTGTCACTACATGCAAGTCTGTCGTTCCTCCACACCAGGGTTTCGATGTCTGTCCGCGCGCACTGCGACAAATAGAAGAGCTGCACAGTATGTATAGATTAGGGGGAAGGTGGAGCGATAACGCTTCCAATGATATTGCCGTCTTTGTCCTTCCAGATGTTGGAGATTGCAGACTGGGAGCATTCTAACTGGTTGCATCACTGTCTAGTATGGAGGAGACACTGCACAGGATTGGGAAAAAGCTGCAGGAAGTTGTAAATTCAGCCAGCACCTTCATGGCACTAGTCTCCCCAGCATTGAGGGCACCTTCAAAAGCAGATGTTTCAGGAAGGTGGCATCCATCATTAAGGACCCCCATCACCTAGGACATGTCCTCTTCTCATTGTTACCATCAAAGATGAGGTATAGGAGCCTGAAGAGACACACTCAATGTTTCAGGAAACAGCTTCTTCCCCACCACCAGCAGATTTCCGTGTGGACAATGAACCCATGAGTACTACCTCACAATGTATTTTCCCTTTTTTTTTTTTTTTGCACTACTTAATCTAATGTTTATATATTTTTTACTGTAATGTATATTTTTAAAAATTGTAATGTGCTGCTGCTGCAAAACAACAAGTTGCATGCCAAATGCCAGTGATATTAATTCTGATTCTGATTCTTCTGGTAAAGAGCTGCAATGCATCCTGAAGATGTTTCCTTTCACTTCTTCATTCATGGATCTGGATGTCATTGGTTATGCCAGAATTTACTCCCTTCACCTCTCCCCCCGCCCCCCCCCCACCCCACCTTCCAAACTATGTGGCTCACTTGGCCATTTTGGACAATTGTTAAAAAGCAACCACAATGGTGACTCTGGAGTCACGTGTCAGACAGACTGGTTCAGGTTAGCATTTACCTTTATCAATGACCATTAGTGGTTCAGGTAGGGTTTTTCAATAACCTGGTGGTGTTATGTTCATCATAATTGACACGTGTGACCCTTAGGTTCGGCCAGCACGTGTTCGTCTAGGGGAAGACGACCCCTGGCCCAGCCAAACTGAGAAATCTTGTTTGTGTGGATGCTGCGTGATGTGTTGCCCGGTTATAAATCCACAGCACAAGATATCAGACAGTACACCATATGCAATTAACTGATTGAACTTTATAAATCTTAATCTGAATACTGTATAGGGTTAGTAAAGAAAATAAAAAGATAAAGGGCCCATTTTAAGAGAAAAGTCAAAAGTGCATGTTGGAGCTCACAAATACGGCCATTCGTCAACCATCGACCTCCTCCGAGTGTTATCGACCTTCAGACCCTCGCTACCAGTTCACTCCATTCGGTGGTCTTCCAGCTCCCTCCACATGTGCCTTCCTTCTCTCGCCAGCCAAAGACCGCGAAAATCTCTCTTCCAGGCTCACAAGAACGAACAGCATTCCAAACCCTGTTATCTCTTGTCATAACCCAAACATTGCTGCTACGGAGAAACCATTACATTATCAGTGAAATCTTACAGCATGTTACACGAGCTTTTTACTTCAGATTAAATTCTCCAACTACTGGTGTTTCTAACTCGTATCTATAGATCAATGGACCAGGTGGCTGGATGTTGCAATTCGGTCTCTGATATTATAACTAAACCACCATGGTAATAGGGCAGCCACGTTCCATCAGTTACAGATGGGGAGCTGTTTAACAGATCCTGAATACACACCTTGATACTTTGTTGTTGCCATCGTTTAACCAGTCCTCATACAGGAACATACAGAAAATGCTGGAGGAACTCAGCAGGCCAGGCAGCATCTAGGAAAAGAGAACCGCAGATGTTTTGGGTCGAAACCCTGGCAGGATTCCTGGCTTGCTCAGATTTTGAGCAGCTTCAGATTTTCTCTTGTTTCTGATTGGAAGCCTTTATATAGCCAAAGACTGAGCAATGAACTGAAATTTTACAGTTTAAAATCAACATTACTTACTTGAAGATTTTGTTCCAATCTAACTCAAAGGACCAAGATAATAAATAATAAGGAGCAACACACACAATATGCTGGAGGAAATCAGCAGGTTAGCCAGCATCTGTGGAAAAGAATAAAGAGTCGGTGTTTCGGGCCCAGGCCCTTCAGCAGTGTTTGTGTTTATAACGTAGTTCTCTATATTATTATATAAGGCATTAATTGTAGCCAAGCTTATTTCAGATAAAAATCTGCATGAATAGAATTGATATTACTTTAGAAAACATAATTAAGATCGGAGGCTATAATCTATTTAAACAATGTGTGTGGGACTTCTAAAGTCTGCAAAATTTGAAATTAAAATGCTACCTCCAATTCATTAAGCAAATGAAAAAGGTACCTTAGATTAAGGTTTTTCAAATGATAGAAAATTAATGATTTATTTATTTATTTCTTCTAAACCTCCATTTCACATTAGGGAAATCCTTCACTGTTACCCTCTCAGCTAACCTTTTCAAATAATTGATGCATTCAGACAAATATGGATGTAATTAACCCACATCTAACTAATTTCCCATGACAGATTAACTTCAGGAATCAGAATCACAGTCCAGGTTCAGGTCGTTAATAACTTGAACATTTTCAACTTAATTGATAATGACAAGTTTGTGAAATTATGGTCAAGTAATTAATGTTTGCTGGCTAACTGGGGTGACGTGGGATGACAGCATCTGTTTAGATCATAGCTTTAAAGTTATTTAACTAATGCAGCCAAGTGATGTTTATTGCACTGAGGAATTTACATTATGATTGGACCACTTGTGCGGATGCAGTGATATTAAAATGGCATTAAAATTCAATTGTTATGCAGGAATATTAAACCTCTTCTATGTGGAAGTGGATTCATACTGCTTCAGCCTTGGCTTTATACAGTATTCAAAAATGATTCATGTGAAAGTACCTCAAAGTTCAAAGAAAATTTGTTATCAGAGCATGTACGTATATGTCACCATACACTACTCTGAGATTCCTATAGCTCATGTGGTGCTTTCAGAATTTACAAGAGAAAATCTGCATATGCTGGAAATTCAAGCAACACACAAAATGCTGGAGGAATTCAGCAGGCCAGGCAGCAGCTATGGAAAATAGTACAGTTGACGTTTCGGGCCAAGACCCTTCGGCAGGATGGGTGAAGGGTCTCGGCCTGAAACATCGACTGCATTTTTTTTCCCATAGAAGCTGCCTGGCCATCTGAGTTACTCCAGCAATTTGTGTTTTGAGCATTTAGCTCTGTTTCTGCAGCCATTGTGTGGTTAAATACTGCGCACGCACATGAGCTAATCGACGCCAGGATTCCACCCCTTAGTGTGTACCTGTCCATTGCACTATTAGAAGTATATGTGATGTGTAGTATTGTCATGGAAAGGAGGGAAAAGGACAGGAGTCAATGGGCTGAATGTTAGGAGAGAGTACCGGTCCAGTATTGCCTGTACTGTAACACTGCATAAATAAAGAGAAAAAGCAGGAACCATTGCCACTATACTCCCACTCTCAGGACATCAGTAGGCTAGCTTCAAGGTGCATATTAATGCAGAAAGACACCTGGCACTTACAGCTGTCTCTCAGCTCATGAGAGCAAGGCTGCACGTCTGTTCTGCCCAGGGTGTCTCTGATGAGGTGCAGAAGGACGAAAACAGCCGTACATACGAATAAAAATGCATGTTACATTTTCTAGACAGTCTGGGACCAATGAAAAATGTTAGGAAGCAGAAGGTTGATCTCTCTCCTCTTCCAGGAGTTCTTGCAGAGCCAAGAGCAAATATCATATGGTAGGTACCTCAATGCTAGCCAGTTTTGACACAACATAATCTCCCAATGACACCAATGTGTTTTTTTTTTCTGGGCTGAGAATAACCTCAAATATTAGATTCTGGTGTATTTTCTCTGTTGCCATTTACATTCCTATTTGCATTCATGTACTAGGATTCATCCCTTCATCCCTTCCCCTGCATTCATCCCTTCCCCGCATGATCACTCTCAGCACCACAGTCTTGTTTCAGTGGCTTCACTGAAGAGTTCTCATTGAGAATTTCCCCAATTCAGGGCAGTAGTGGAAATGCTGATCAACCCAGGTGATGGATCTCCAGGCTCACTTGAGTTTCTTTTTATGTTACAGATGAGACTAAGCAGATGCTACTGTACAGGATGTTAAGGTGACTGGCACATTGTAGGCTTCCTTCTGTATGGCTCTCCACAATGTTAAAAATATGAATCTGCTGAGGGAAAGACTATCATCTGAAGACTATACTTCATCGAGGCTTATGTTCCTTGCATGATAATATTACAGAGAAGTAAACAGTTCCACATTTTACTGATGCAGCTGTTATTTGATTAGCTCTGGTGTGTGTTAATACAGCTTCTACTTTATTTTGTGTCATGTTGCTTATCATGTCACTTGTGGATGTTTCCTGATAATTTTTGACCATCTAGAAAGAGGCTAAAAAGTGCTTGTCATATAGTTGAATTAATGACCATTCTTTTAGGGGCAGTAAATGTGTCTTTGGGGTGAAATTGGTTTCAGATGTGATTAGGAATGGAAATTTGTGAAGTAATCCAATACCTGAAATGGGAACACTTGTTGAGCAATCAGTCAGTCTGGTTAACTGATGTAATCTAGTTAAAAGAGCATTAAACTGGGATTCATTTAACTCACCAGCTATTTAACTATTCCAATGGCCTAATAGGCAGGAAGATCTCACGGTGGATATGTAGACTTCACTGGTCAGTTTTGCAATGCTGTTCAGTGAACACACACACGGTGCTTATGTTTTTACTGATCAAGATTTTATGGACGTTGGTAATCGCTGAACAAACAGAAATCTCCATGAACCTGATGGCATTTGATGTGCTCTCATAAATGACTGATGTGCAGCTGCACAAAAGTTGACATTTACAATCCTATGTCTCATTCAACAATTAAGATTCTGTTGGAACTATCTTGATTAATAGCAAAGAAATTTTCATCTACTCTAGTCGCACAATATATTGAAAACTTTAATTTGCATGTCAATCAGTTTTAAATGTTTGGCCAAAGTTCTTATCATCTGCTTTATTGATTACATGAGATCAATATTTGATTTATCATTTATGGTTCTGCAGATGAATTTATATCTGCCAATTACAACACCGAAGGGAAGCCATCTGACTCCTTGAGTTCCATGGCAGTTCCCAAGAGATTAGTTTTATTGATATCATTCCCCCTCTCCCAACTAATTTTTATCTGTCAACACATTCTCTTACCCATGTGTCCACCAAATCTATTTTGATTCTTTATGTATTAACTGACTGAAAGGATCATTTAGAGCAGTCAATTAACTTCCTGGCTCATCGCTGGAATGTAGGAAGAAGCTAGTGCACCCAGGTGAACGCAAGCTGTCACAGGGAGACTATGTGAACTCTGCCCAGATGTCACTGAGGTTTGGACTGAAATTTTGCTGGAGCCAAGAACATTGTGGTATGGTGTACATGGACAAGCATTTGCCTGTTTCTTGCAAATCAACCTCCTTTAATTTATGACACAGAATCCCTATCAGGGCCATGTTGCTCCCAGCAGGCGAATCCCAATTTGTTTGTAGTATGTTAAGTATTCACTGCATTGTTGATTTTCTACTGTAAATACATTTGAAGTCATTTTAGTTGTGGTCTACTGCTCCAGACCTTAATGTTTTTTTTCCCTGAGTGGAGACACAAGAAAATTGGTTGTACTATTAATCATCAGTACCAGTTACAGCACTGCACCAATAATGTGATTCCTTTCCAGGTTTCAGCAGTGAAACTCTCTATTCCAATTATAAACTTCTAGACCATTTAGCATAAGGGATCATTTATAAGTGTACCTTGTCAGCATCAATCACGCTTGCTATTATTTACTCAGTATAATACTTCAACATTGCTAAACCATTTTAATGCTTTTCAACTTCAGAACCAAATCACAGCATATTTTAGATTCAGTAGCAAAGCTGTTAGTAAATGTATTGGAGGTTGCTAATCATCTGTTTAACACTTAATGCTTTCCCACTACTCCTGATTCCATTCAAAAAATAATTGATCTTCAATTTTATATGCATAGTTTGATATTAACTTTATTCCATGACCATAGAAGGAGGAATGAACAAGCTAAACCATAAAACTCTCTCAATATCCCAGCACCTGTTGCACACTCTTGCTCGGCTTGCAGAAGGGTACCTATCACAGTCCTTTGAAGTAGAACTTGCCTACAGATTTGTCCCCTCAAGAGCTGCCACCCTTTTTTCTTGCCCTCAGAGAATGTGCCTGATAATTCCTCACCTGTGGATTCTGTTTCTAAACCAGGGGTTCCCAACCTTTTTCAAGCCATGGACCCCAACTGTTAATTGAGGGGTCTGTGTGGGGAACCCTTGTTCTCAACATGCTTCCAGTAGCAGCCCCAGTGCTGGTTCCATTATTTGTATCCTGAGATTCTGAAGAAGGTCAATGGAAATCAATGGAACTGAACATTTACTTCAGGGTACAATGCTCAGCTCAATTATATATGCATGCTTGGCGGAGATGACTATTTTCTATTCCACTGACATTTGCTTTGGCTATTATTTACATTTATATTTCAATTCCATAGAGCATCTCACTCTGACAAAAAGTACAATTTCAAGCAAACCGCTATGATTTCAGATGTTATGCAGTCTGCAAAGCTTCAATTTTCTCAACACTGGTACCTTTAGCGCAGAGAAGTAGTACCACCTGATACACTGGAACAATTTCGAACACAATATGACATGGAGTCACATAAGCAGCCAGAAGGAGGGATGGCAAGGTATTGGGTCAAAGATTAAGGTTTTAAAGGAACTTCTTAAAATGAAGAGGGAAGTGGATGTGAGAAACATTTAGGAAGCAGTTGAAATGGTTAACGCTTTATGTAGAAAAATGAAGAAAATTAGGAATAGACAGGAAATCAGAACTGGAGAAACACTTGTAGGAATGGAGAGCATTATAAGGATAGGGGAAGACGAAGCCATAAATGAAATCTAAACTGTACAGTTTTAGAATTGCGGGCTACTGTAGGTCAGTGAACACAGGGATGGTCGGTAAACAGGATGATGCACCCGTAGATGATCTCTTGTTTATGGAAGCTAAACTATACCTTGTGCTGAATGTAACCATAATGTTCTGACTCCAGCATGCCTTATCCCGCAGATGTTTAAATGTTATCTGTCCCATTTCTAATGTATTCTAATAAAATAAACTCCATTCCTTTACTGAACATCATTTTCATGGCTTTCCATTTTCAGATTTGACTGTACATGTTTAAATTTGCTGGCAACAATATTAAAACCTTTGTTATCTAAGCTAATACAAAATCTGTTACCAATGCTGGATACTGATGGTTTTGATCCGAGGTTCTTTGGAAGTCAAGAATGAGGCATAACACTTGTTGCTTACAATCATTTACTAAGTGCTAAAAGATCAAAAGGTTTAGGAAAGGAGAGTAATGAAAGCAGAGACTAGTAGTGAGGGGAAAATTAGATTGATGCAACGTGGTCTAGCCTTAACAGCAATAAATTCCATTTAAATTCTATTGCTTGAAACAACCAATAAGATATCCCCTATGCAAGTAATTCCAATGCCCACAACTGCACCAAAACTGTTACAAAAGCAACTGCAACCACTAGAAAACACACTGAACAATTGCATGTAAATAAGTAATTACATAAAAATACAAACGAGCATAAGAAAATCAATCTACAAGGAAAGCAACAATTATGCAGTCTAATCCAACACCAACTGCTCCCTCATTTTCTGTTTTAAATAAGATAGGTAGAAGGTGTTGCTGAGGTCATAACTATTGAAGTGCAATGATTGAAAAATTACCATTGTTATATCTGCAATCACTTTTATTACATTATTATCACTCCAAAACCTACTTATTTGGATAAGGGGAGAGCTGAGAGTCTGGGAACATAATTTATTATGAATTATTGAAATTGTGGTTTTGAGGCAGTTTTAGTAACTAGATGCTTCCTTTCTACTTCCTCAAGAGACTAAAGAAATTTGGTATGAACCCTTTGATCCTCACCCATTTTTATCAATGGTATGGCAACTGTGACTATAAGAAAGAGCAGAGAGCTGTGGGCACAGCTCAATACATCACAAAAACTAGCCTCTCCTCCACGGATTCTATCTACTCTTCTCACTGACTTGGTAAAGCAGCCAACGTGACCAAAGACTCTACCCATCATGTGTATCCTCTCTTCCTTCCCTCCCATTGAGCAGAATCTACAAAGTTCTGAAAACACACATCACCACCTTTCCATGCTCCCAGACACCTGGAACATCCACCATATTGCTAGTGTCTTCCACAGTGAAGACTGATGCAAAATACATATTCAATTTGTCTGCCATTTTGTTAATCCCTATCACTACCTCTCCAGCATTGTTTTCCAGTGATCCACTATCACCTCTCTTTTACATGTTATGTAACTGAAGAAATCTTGTTGCCTGTCAGAATAAAAGGTAAAGATAGCAGGTGTAGGGAACCTAGGTTTTCAAAAGATATAGAAGCCCTGGTAAAGAAACAAAATGGAGGTCCTTTGGCAGGTAGGAATAAATGAGGTGGGAAAGATCTTCAATGCATTTTTTTTGCATCTGTATTGACTCAGGAGATGGACACAGAGTCTATAGAAGTGAGGCAAAATGGCATCAACTTCATGCAGTCTATGCAGGTTACAAAGGAGGAGGTGTTTGCTGTCATGAGGCAAATTAGGGTGGATAATTCCCCAGTGCTTGACAAGGTGTTCCCTCAGACCCTGTGGGAGGCAAGTGCAGAAATTTCTGGGGCTCTGTTAGAGATATTTAAATCATCCTTGGCAACAGATGAGTTGCCAGAGGATGGGATGATAGGCAATGTTGTTCTGCTGTTTCAGAAAGGCTCTAAAAATAAACCAGAAAATTATAGGCCAGTGAGCCTGACATCAGTAGTGGGAAAATTACTGGATGGCATTCTAAGGGACTGGATATATGAATATTTGGATAGACGGAGACTGATTAAGGATAGTCAATATGGCTTAGTGTGTGGTAGGCAGTGGATGTAGTCTATATGGACTTTAGCAAGGCGCTTGACACGGGCCCGCATGGGAGGCTAATCAGGAAGGTTAAGTCGCTTGGTATTTAGGATGAGGTAGTAAAACGGATTAGACATTGGCTTGGTGGGAAATGCCAGAGAGTGGTAGTAGAGGGTTGCCTCTCTGAGTGGAGGCCTGTGAATAGTGGAGCGCTGTATGGATTGGTGCTGGGTCATTTGTTCTTTGTAATCTACATCAATGATCTGGATGATAATGTGGTTAACTGGATCAGTAAATTTGCGGATGATACCAAGATTGGGGGTGTAGTGGACAGTGAGTAAGGCTATCATGGCTTGGATCTGCATCAGCTGGAAGAATAGGCTGAAAAATGGCAGATGGAATTTGATTCAGACAAGTGTGAGGTGTTGCACTTCAGTAGGACCAGCCAAGATAGGTCTTACACAGTGAGCAGAAGGGCGCTGAGGAGTGTGGTAGAGCAAAGGGATCTGGGAATACATATCCATAATTTATTAAAAGTAACAGCACAGGTAGATAGGGCCAAGAAGAAAGGTTTTGTCACATTGGCATTCATAAATCGAAGTATTGAGTACAGGAGATGGGATGTTGTGTTGAAGTTGTATAAGACTTTGGTGAGTCCTGATTTGGCATATTGAGTGCAGTTTTGGTCATCTACCTACAGGAAAGATGTAAATAAGATTGAAAGAGTACAGAGAAAATTTACAAGGACGTTGCCAGCTCTGGGGGACCAGAGTTGCATGGAAAGATTGAATGGGTTAGGAACTTATTCCTTGGAACATAGAAGATTGAGGGGAGATTTGATGAAGGTATACACAATTTGAATCCAGCCGGCTCCCTTGCACGCTGTCCATCTGTGCCTGGGTTGAGTGTCGAGCTAGTGACTTGACGTCGTAAAAGAAAAACCTGGAGAGGGATGGGCTCTGCCAGGTTTCAGATGCCACAAGACATGTCATATGATGAGCAATCACCAATACGATTGGTGCAAAAAGCTTGTTATGACGGCACCCTGATGACTCCACCAGGAGTTAAGGGTGCACGCACACGCACACACACACACTTGTGAGGGGAAAAGAAAGGGTAAATGCAAGCAGGCTTTTTCCACTGAGGTTGGGGTGGGGCTACAACTAGAGATCATGGGTTAAGGGTGAAAGGTGAAAAGTTTAAGGGGAACATGAGGGGAAACTGCTTCACTCAGAGGTTGTGAGAGTGTGGATCAAGCTGCCAGCACAAGTAGTGCATGCAAATTCAATTTTAATGTTTAAAAGATGTTTGGATAGGTACGTAGGTAGTAAGGGTATGGAGGGCTATGGTCCTGGTGCAAGTTGATGGGAGTGGTCATCTCTAATGGTTTGGCATGAACTAGATGGGCTGAAGAATCTGTATATGTGTTGTACTTAACTAGGACTCTAAAGTTAAAACTATAAAAAACCAATTATACAGTCTAATCCAACAGCACTGATAATCATTCCACAGTGAAAGTCACTTAGATCACATTTCTTCCCCATTCTGACGTTTGGACTGAACAACAGTTGAATCTCTTGAAACACACACAAAATGCTGGAGGAACTCAGCAGTTCAGGCAACAGCTATAGAAATGAAAAAACAGTCAACTTTTAAGGCCAAGACCCTTCATCAGGACTAGTGTTCTGATGTTCTAGTGTTGTTCAATGTTGCCTTTTTTTGTTTTACTAATCTGAACTGGGTCAAAAACACAAAATAACAAAGCATCAACTTAGTAGCTTTTCATTTATTCAGGGCCGGGATGATTTACCCAAATCAGGCCTGTTAGGTCCAATTCTCGTCTCTGGAGTGTTTTCCTTAGAATGTCCATTGAATTCAGCTTTGCCTTCAGGTGCTTGTGGCAATGCTACCAAGTAACATGGGTAAGTTGATAGCATGTCCTTGATGAAATGCTGCTCTGTTGTGCAGTACAGCCACTCTCATTTTATAGAATTCAGCTGTTTGGATCATGCATCTACTGTGATTATATCGAGTCTGATACTAATTGGTCCTGGTGAAAGCAAAACTGGCCACTGTAACTCTTAACATTGTCAGTACCACTTTCTATTATTTTGCTGCTGGTTGAGAGTTGAGGCAAAAATTAGCTGCTCTGAATTATTGAGAAGAACATGCTATAAACTTACCCACATTACTTGGTAGTAGCATTCTCAGCTGGACCGGGACAGCTTGGTTGCGTTAGTGTTTCAACAGCCTGGTATGGAAACACTAATGCTCTTTTAAAAAAAAAAATTATTGATTTATTATGTTACGCCTGTGCCCAACTCTGAGGGCCCGAGGGGTGCAGAGTGGCCCCCTCCTTTTTGAGAATCGCAGGATCACTATTGATTTGGGTCAGGAGACCCAGGAAATGAGAGAAAGACATGCAGAATCCACAAAGGGGTTTGAAATGTCCTGGCCCTCAGCGATACAAAGCAATGGGAAGCGGCCATTGTCTCTTGGAGACGGAATTGTGTATTGAGTACTGTGCTTCATGGAAGCATCATTCCACCCTGATTGACATCTGAGACCCTGTGAGTCAGGATAAAAGAGGGTCTGGGGAACAGCCCCTTTAGACGCACCAGAAGAAACGCTAGAAATCCTGTAACAGCGTAATAGCGACCCCCAAATCTTTGCTGTATCTAATCTTCTTAGCCATTTATTGATAACTATGCAATGGAATAGTCTCTTAGGAGGAAGCAGAGATGAATCATTTGTTTGGCATTTCATGCTAAACGTGGTGATGAAAGCTTTAACTATATGTTCGGTTCTGCCAATGCGCAGTATGGAGTGTCCTCCTCCCATTAGCTCATGAATTACCACTAACATTCATGGAAGAGGCAGGAACAAGAGTATTAGTCTGATTCATTGATTGTGGAATGGATTATCTCTATTTCCTAATGTTTTTCTTTACTACACCTGCATTGTAGCTATAGTAGGTTGGTATTTCCTTTTTAACTTTGTCTGTTGCTGTTTCCTCCATGCCTTGCTGCAATCTTCTTAGCCAAGTGTTAGTCAGACAGTAACAGAAATATGTCAAGTGATGAGGTTACTGATTGTGGTGGTGTACTCTGGTCCAAAGTGCTTCATGAATTCCCAATCACAGATACTAGTCTATTCTATGCCCATTCTATCCAACACACACAAAACTGTGGAGGATCTCAGCAGACCAGGCAGCATCTGTGGAAAAGAGTATAGTCAATGTGTCAGGTGAAGACCCTTCATCAGTAGTGAATCAGTAGTTAAATAAAAAGACTAGAAATGCAAAGACCTGGATTAACAATCCATAACTATGTGTTTCACCTTAGAAATGTCTTTTGAACACTAACCTAGCCAATGGCATCCATGAAATTCCTTAGGTATTGAAAAAAAATCCACCAATAATCTGTAGGAAATATCTATTGACAGGTGACCAGCAATGTCCTCTGAGATGGCTGAGAAAAATATTTAGTGGTACTTAGACAGGAGAAAGACTTTGGAATTGACTTCCTTCCCCTTGTAGTCAAATATGAACTTGAGAGACTCCTCCTGATTTCCATTTATCTTCAGCTGATCCAATATCAACAACACTTCGAAGAAGCACTAGAAGTGAATGAATACCTTATGGTCTATGAGGAGATAATCTTAACAGTGAAGATAATGTCCACCCATATTATGTGGCACTATTATCAAACTGGATGGAGTAGAAAACGAGCGTAAATCTGCAGATGCTAAAAATCCAAGCACTGAACTGTACTTCTGAATACATCCAGAGAAACCTTTCTCAATATGAGCATTATCCTTTGATTTGTCTATTTTTGAGCATCTAAAATCTTTTCCATTTATAATATTTCTCTTAATACTCATAACCTATGAACAACATTTTTCCATTGTAATATACATCTGAAAAGTGAAAGGCCCATTGATATTCCTCAAAAAAAAAAAATCCTTGTATCACTTCTCTCCTATAAAATTAGGCCCCTTATTATTCATCTCAGTCTCAATTTGTCAAACCATAACCAGGCCATATTACAGCTAATGCTGTTACATAATGCTGTTCGATTTGAATCAGTGTTGCTCAAACTTACCAATTTTTGCCTAAAATGATGTTTCCCATGTGATCTTTGAATATACACCCTGTGCAAAAGTGTGTCTGCTTTGGAATCATGTCGCTTTTCCCATGAATATACTTCAAGTACAAGTGATTTTAAGAATTGAAAATCCTCAGCATTTCCTGATGTCATGGCTCTAATTTTTAAAGAGGAGGGATTGCTGATTTCAGTGACTGCTGGCAGTCAAATCGCAGCTCATAACCCTGTTCTGATGGGAGTCATAGCATATAATGTACATAGGACTAGGGACATAAGCTAATCTCAAAACTCAATGCTGTTGACCTCAACTTCCAGGAAGAAGACTTTGACTGTTGTGACTCACTAAAACTGAGCTACATGGTAATAGGAAAGCCTTCATTGACACAGCAAAGATTAAAGTTCAAAGCAAGTTAATGATTAAAGCATGTGTATGTCGCTATATCCTACTCTGAAATTCATTTTCTTGCAGGCATTCACAGTAGAACAAAGAAATACAACCGAAAGAATGAAAAAATATGCACAGTTACGCAAACAATCAATGTGCAGAAGAAAATAAACTGTATAAGTACAAAAATACACATTTTTTAAACACAAAGACAACAATAAACATTTAATTGCAGTTTCAGTAGCTATAATCACCTACTTTAACATTTTAAGTACAGTCAGATAACTTTACAGAACAGTGGTCACACATCCCAACTAGAAGAACTGGTGTCTGTTCCAAAAGCCTCTAAGCACAAACTCCGCACACCAAAATATACCCCCCACCTTTTTTTTATTGTGTTAGACCATAAGACCATAACATATGGGAGCAGAATTAGGCCATTTGGCCAGTCTAGTCTCATCTGTCATTCGATTATGACTGACTTATTTTCCCTCTCAATCCCATTCTCCTACCTTCTCCCCATAACTTTTTGATGCACTTACTAATCAGGAAGGTATGAACCGCAGCTTTAAATATACCCAAAGATAGTGTTGAAAGATGGTGCTATGAATATACAACTAGACAGAATACTACATGACAAAACGGGCCCCTATCCTGAACTGCACACTAATTGGCAGGGGTACACCATTAATAATGTGCTAAAACAGCTGATGGTCTCATAATTACTTCCCTGATCTCAATTCTGGTTTCAATGATCACTGATTTAACATGAACATTCATCTACTATCTTCCTTGTCATAGCTTCGATGGGACAGAATACGAGTGTCCCACAATCACTGTATGGTTTCACAAGCTACAAAGTATCAGTTGGATGTTAAATTGTGTACAGGTATTATTTCCTGAAGATTGGCTTGATTTTAATTAATCCATAATTATGCTATCTATAATTTCATAACTCCAGAATACTTCCCGAAATGGATAATCCTGGGGGTGTTCCTGTGCACTGGTAGACCAAGGTTAATGCCCCACCACATGAAGATAAGATGTCAGTAAGAAATCCCACAACTAGGAGTGAAGACCTGGAGAACTATTGCTGGTGCTGTGATAAGAGTAGGATATCTGAGAATTCAGTCGGTGTGAAGGATTTTCTTCATACGTCATGAAGTTACTGATTGCAAAGGTTCAAAGTTTCAATTTATTGTCAAAGTATGAATGTACATTTCAACTCTGATATTTGTCTTCTCCAGACAGCCATGAAATACAGAAAAAACATGGAAGTCGTTCGAAGAAAAGGCATCAGCTTCCCCTCCCTACGTGAAAAGGAAAAAGAAA
This sequence comes from Hemitrygon akajei, assembly GCF_048418815.1. NCBI lineage: Eukaryota > Metazoa > Chordata > Chondrichthyes > Myliobatiformes > Dasyatidae > Hemitrygon > Hemitrygon akajei. The sequence goes on along the minus strand of NC_133129.1, from coordinate 160,890,741 downwards.
CAAAACTCACAAACCTAAAAACTCCACCCCCCCCTGCACAAAAAAACTAACAGATCACCCACATGGAAAATGGCAGCTAGAACACTAAATCCCAAACCCCCCAGCCCCTCCCTTACACAAAAACCAACGGATTACCCACCCAGAAGACTGCAGCTAGAACATCAAAAACTCCGAACCCCAACCCCCCTCGCAAAAAAAACGACAACAGCATCAAAACACCAACCCCCAAGATGCAATGGTGCATCTTTCAGCTGATCATTCTGAGAAGCATTAATATTAGAAAAGATTTTCTCTGTTCAAAATGGATGAGTAAAAGAACACATAAGATACAGTGTTCTTACTTACGTTCTAATGTTACAGTTGCAGTGCAATGGTTAAATAACGAGACCATTGAGGCTAAGTTTGGTGGTAGACTGATAAATTAGGGGCATTTAACACTCTTGGATAGGAATATAGATGGAAGTAAAATAGAGGACAGGGTTAGGTTGAACTTGGAGTAGGTTAAAAGGTCAGCACAACATTATGGGCTGAACAGCCTGTAGCGTACTATATTGCTCTGTATACTATGTTCTATGAAGCTAGCAACTGAGAAGCCTGGACTAACAGAACAAGAAATGTGTATTTCAACATGGTTTTTTTTTTAAAAAAGAGATCAGTCTGACTAACAGCGACCACAAGATCAAAATGGCAGATTACATAAAAAATAAACTGTATACTACACATGCATCATGGTGCGCACAGCTGGAGATAGGGGTCTGGCTCCCAGTTAATTCTCCTGGCTAGAATCCTTCATCCCTATCTATTTTGTCTCCTTCTGTAAGCCACTCATGCCTTTCTGTCCATTCCCTGCTTTCCTGGCCCAACTGCAAGCCTAGTGGGACCATACTAATCCAACTGCTCTTTACCTGGCAAGTTTAGTGAACTGGAGCTCGGTGTTCACCCAGGCTCTGTGGAACAGTTTAATTTGCAGTCATCGACAACATGACTGTGCAACAAATGCACAAGGCATTGATGATCCATTTAAATCACATGGTCAGGGCATGTCTCTAAAGTTAAGACCACTTTCCTGTGTGTCCTCCTCTCTGACTGCTGGTCAAATGAAAGTGATTCGGTATCTTAGGAGACCGTCGAGCAGAGCATAGGGATTTATGTCACCCGTATTTTCTCGAGATACCTCTCTGTAGGGTTGTCACATGAGGTCAACATTACCACTATGAGGTCTGTTAGTTGCCATTTGTGAACAATTTTGTGCTGCAAATTGATAGTAGTGCTTAAAAAATGAGCTATGAAATTGAATTTCCAGCCCATGCAGTTTAGTTTGGATAGGCAGAGTTTCCCTTCTCTTCAAATTGCCCCTGTTGACAATTAAATTCAGATCAAATAGCTGTCAGCACAAATGCTACAGCTTTGGTTCTGGCATGCTGAGCACAGCAGAGAAACCTTCAAGGTGGTGGTGTACCTAATTGTACGTACACTTTATTTTCCCCAGGCCTTGGGGAAAGGGGGAAAAACAACAGAAAGCAAATTTCACTTAGAAATCAGTTCGAGTAAGTGCTGTTCCTTTGATGTTATTCCTACCACTGTAACAAGGACTATATATTTGAAGTAGGTGATCATTACAGCACTTGGAACTTAAGTTGATATTGCAAAACAGCTTCCATGAGTAATTATGCAATGTAATCTTAGAATTAGCAGGTTCAGCCAAAATAATTTGAAAACATCCCGTGCCAATGATGTAGCTCACTCACCAAAATGACATATTCACTGAAGTAAAAACAGATTTTAAAGTATCTGAACTTCTTTCCAAGAGTTATTGACATTTTCAACTACTCTGTTTTTCACTTCGTCATATCTTTATGATAAATATATGGATGAAGCTCCCTTTGAACAGCTGGAATCAGTAGACCGGCCTGAATGCAACTGCGAAGACAGACATAAAGTTGCGGGTCAAAGATCTTTCGGCAGAGGCAGAAAACATAAGAGAACAGGTGGAGCCAATGTTGTACAGAAAGGGGAGGGGTGGAGAGAAGAAAAGAATTCTGCAGAGACCAAGAAATATCCAGATGCAAAGGGTGACAGTGTCATTTGAGGGTTGGTGTTTAAGGATGGTAAATCCCAGCTGGTCTGACTGGAAAAGATGTGATTAGATGAAGAAGGGAAGTCAGGAATGAGATAAAAATAAAATAATGCTGTAAGTATGAAATACAGAACAGTGCAGTTACAATGAGAGAGAGAGAGAGATAAATATATAAATATGTATATAAATATAATATAATATATATATATGGAGGAAAAACTCATGTTTGCGTACCACTAAATTGCACAATCAGCAGATAACTTTTGAGGCACAGAGTTTATTGAGGTAAACATGGCAGTCAAATCCAGATCACTCAAGGAAGCAACAGAACGTCAGTTAGTATGCTGAAAAGGCAAAAGATTATGCACGCGAGGTCTGAAATCTGAAATGTAAACAGAAACATCTGAAAGGAAAACAGACAAATGCTGCAAATACTGAGCAAGTCAGGTGGTATCCGTGGAGTGAGAAACAGAGTTTATCTTCTATATATATATTTATATATACCTCTTCCAGGTAGATCATTTGGGAACCCTTCACCAACCTCTCCCAGCCACCATTAACACTAGATGTGTTGTACTCTCACTTAGTTGACCCCCTAATGCGGATATGCTCTTGTGATCTTTTTACTTGCTCCTGCTCTGCAGATTAGCATACACTTCCCTACCTCTCCATCCTCTGATGAAAGGTCGCCAGCCTAGAAGATAAACTCTGTTTCTCACTCCACGGATACCACCTGACTTGCTCAGTATTTGCAGCATTTGTCTGTTTTCCTTTCAGATGTTTCTGTTTACATTTCAGATTTCAGACCTCGCGTGCATAATCTTCTGCCTTTTCAGCATACTAACTGACATTCTGTTGCTTCCTTGAGTGATCTGGATTTGACTGCCATGTTTACCTCAATAAACTCTGTGCCTCAAAAGTTATCTGCTGATTGTGCAATTTAGTGGTACGCAAACATGAGTTTTTCCTCCTTATTCTCTAGTTGAAACAGCAATGATGCTAGCAGACAACATCTCCTTGGTATATATTCTTGAACCACTTGATTAAGAAGTAAGGAGACAGGTTTGGGTTAATACTACATGTCCGAATCAGATTTAGGCCTTGTCACCCTGTAATGTAAATATGTCTGTGTCTACAGCATGACTTGGGCCAAATTCTGGAAACAAATGTTTGATGGAAGGTGTAGGAATATGGTTTGGAATAAAGAAAAAAAAAGCAACCTGCTTCTTCATGTCCTACCCAACACACATAAAAGCTCACAAACACAAAACCATACATACATATACGGGGACAGATTCCCATTTGAATACAATCATGAGCAATAGGACACCTCCAAGTTAAGATAATAGCTCCATGCACAGTCAAATAAGTCTGAAATGTGGCAAAAGATAATGGAAGGGGACCCTCAACCAAGTGTTTAAAATCAGCCAGAGGTTGATGATTGCAACGAATTCATTGTTTTTACATTTATTGAAGAATTCTCTCTGCTAAATTCACACAATATTACAATAGAAAAATAAGAAAGCTAACAAGGACATGTTTTGCACATAGTAACAATACCTCAACATATCACGGTGGCCAGTTTATTTGGTACTCCTGTACATCTTTACAATTCAACCGCCAGGAGTAAGATATGTTAAAGTGCCGGGGTTAGGACTCAATGTATTTAAGTAAACTACTTAAGAACTTTTTAAAAGCTATTATTAATGCTTTTTGAGAGGGTGATTTTAGATGCATATCATATTTTTACTGAGTTAAGTATTGTATGTAATTAGTTTTGCTACAATAAGTGTATGGGACATTGGAAAAAATGTTGAATTTCCCCATGGGGATGAATAAAGTATCTATCTATCTATCTGCTTGTTAATGCAAACATCTAATTAGCTAATCATGTGACTGAAATTCAATGCATGAAAGCATGCAAACATGGTCAAGAGATTCAGTTGTTGTTCAGACCAAATAACAGAATTGGAAAGAAATGTGAGCTAAGTGACTTTGACAGTAGAATGATTGTTAGTGCTTCTTGGGGTGGTTTGAGTATCTCAGAAACAGCTGATCTTCACATGTAACAGTCTCTAGAGTTTACAGAAAATGGAGCAGAAAACATTAAAAAAAAATCCAGTGAGTGGCAGTTCTGTGAGCAAAAACATGTTTTTAATGAGAGAGGTCAGAGGAAAATGGCCAGGCCTGTTCAAGCTGACAGGAAGGCAACAGTAACTCAAATAACCACTTGTTGTATCAGCGGTGTACAGAAGAGCATCTCTGAATGCACAACACGTCAAGCCTTGAAGTGGATGGGTACAGCAAAAGGAGGCCTTTGAACTTTTAAACATACTCTCAGTGCCCACTTTAGGCGCAGGAGGTACCTAATAAAGTGATAATTGAGAACACTTTTATCACAGAAACAGTATATTTAGATCAACATATTAATATATATATGTTTGTATTATTCTCTCCAGATTCTTAATCCCTTTTCTTCACTGAGCTGATGTGGCCAACTAGGTATAACATACATTAACTTGTAACAAGGTGCACTGGCAGCCAGAATAAATTGGAATTTTGTTTTTTTGCTGATACAAAGAAAAGTACCTCATTTATCATCCAATTTATACAGTTCCAACCTTGCTTGGTATTCCAGTGTTCTTAAGTACCTCACTTTGTTTTACCATGAGTTATCCCTGAGGAAGTCTGGTCAAAATGTTCCAATCAGCATCCTAATTTCTGATCAATGTTGTTATCAGAATATGTTGTCTCTTCTAATTGGATTTCAAACTGGCCTCTTCAATTCCAAGTATTTGAACTTCTTTCCAAGAGTTATTACACCTTTTCAGCTATTCCAATTTTTTCATTTCATCATGGCTTTATTATGAATATATGGATGAAGCTCCCATTGAACAGATGGAATATTGATTTACTTAATAGCAAAATGCCACTATTATAAATCAAAGCATTGTACATTAGGTAGAAATAATGTGCTAATGTCTAGCATAAATTATCATTAATTAACAGCTTGCAGTATATCAGTATTTAAAGCTGAAAACATTAAAATCAGCCTGAATGTTTGTATTACAGGTGAACATTATTGTAATGGGATGCAAGGCAGGAGATTGCTAGGGCCTTGTCCAAGATCCTTGCATCTTCTTTATCCATAGACTGCAAAACAGCCAATGTTGTTCCAATGTTTAAAAGGGCAATTGGGATAATTCACAAGATTATAGGAGAGTGTGTGTTACATCAAGAGGGGGGAGATCATTGGAGAAGATTCTTAAGAATAGGATTTACATCACGTGTAAATGTGTGGAATTATTAAAGACAGTCAGCATTGCTTTCTGCAAGGGAGGTCATATTTCACAAACTTGATTGAGTTTTTGAGGAGGAAACAAAGTTCAAAAAAATTGAAGATCAAAGTACGTTTATTATTAAAGTATAAATACTGGATAGTATACATAGTTATGTATCTGGAGAAGAATCTCAGAGATGTATACTGCATACATAATTTGATAAAAGATAAACCTTTGAACCTTTATACTATAAAGAACTTTGAGATTCATCTCCTTACAGGCAGCCATAAAAGAAAGAAACCCAATAGAACCCATTAATAAAGACTGCCATACACCCAATGTGCAGAAATAAATTATACAAACAATAAAATTAAGCAAATATAATTCAGAACTTACGTTCACGAAAGTGAGTCCACAGCCTCGAAGCCAGTCACAGCCAATCCAGGAGTCTGTTAGTTACAGGCCACAGCCTTGGTTCAGCGCAGAGACGAGCAAACCTCGTGAGCAGCAAGCTGAACACCGGCCCGTTCTTTGCCTCCAGGAACGTCACCCTGACATTTACTTTCAATCTGGGCTGGCATTTAAACTGGCTAAAGAGTGGGTCGTTCCTTGTCCTCAGACCCGGGACCTGGCTCTTCAATATGATCTCAGGCTTAAACCCTGCCACCTCGATTTGGCCCATACCCAACATTTCCAATCTGGTCTGGTGCTTAAATCAGTCAAACATCAGCTTGTTCCTCTCTCTTGGGCCTGGGCCCCACAGTCTTGGCTCTGCCTCACTACGGATCTGGCATTTTTCATTGGCTCCAAGCCCGCTTCAGCAATGGTCAAGCATTGGCTTGATCCTCCCTCTTGGGTCTAGGCCCCACTGCATCAATTCAGCCCATACACGCCATGCCATAACCATCCTGCACCTGTGAGAATTCAGTTGGATGGTGCTCAGAGAAGCTGTGCCGGAGGGGATGGTCGTCAGCTCGGAGGTTCGACGGACTCGGAGTCTGCTGCAGTCAGGTCGCTTTTGGTGTGTGCTGCGTCTGCGAGGCTGGTTTTGATGGAGCTTTCATTGTGTGCTGCATCTGCGAGGCTGAGTTGGGCAGCGCTGTGGAAGTCCATAACGGGGGAATTTCCTTCTGCCGCCGGCGTGGGATGGCGAATCTGTCGGGACCCTGGGGACTTGTGGAAACTGTGGTGATTTCTTTTGAACTTATAGTCCTTTAACATCTTTGGACTATTTTTACTGTGCCCATGGTCTGTTTTTTAAATCAATTATGCTATTGTTTGCACTGTTGTAACTATGTGGTTTTGTGCAGGTCTTGTAGCTTTAGTTTTTGGTCTTGTTTGTCTGGTGGATTTGGAGCTCCTTTCCAGGGAACGTGCTAAGATGGTAGCGCGATATTAATACACAGCAGCCTCTCTGGACTCTGGATTGGGGATTGCCAAACGTTATGTGGATTTTGTGGTGTAGTCTGTTTTGTCATATGCTTTTGTGATATCATTCTGGAGGAACGTTGTCTCATTTTTTTAACCACATTGCATTTATGGTTTCTAAATGACAATAAACTGAATCTGAATCTGAAATCTGAAAAATGCCAGGTAGTACAACCTGTATTGCTTTTAAGCACATCTCCAAAAGTTACGTTCCAGGTTATCGATTGCAGTGATTGTTTATCAGAAAAAGGGTACTGATTAATAAAGTAATCAGTACCTTTGCTTGCTGCCAGCAAGTCATCGCTGTGTTCCACTAGTGCCATCTTAAATGTAGAAGAATTGATGAGGATAAGGGAGTGGATGTTGTCTACATAGACTTTACTAACACATTTGACAATGCCCCTTATAGTAGACTAACTCAGAAGATTAAGGCATGTGGTACCTATAGTGACTTGGTAAGGATGGATTCAAAATTAGCTTGGTCGTAGAACATAGGGGGTAGTGGCGGAGGGGTGTCATTCTGACTTGAGGTTTGTTACCAGTGGTGTTCTGTAAGCATCAGTGCTGGGAACTTTATTATTGATAGTATATATAAGTAATTTGGATGAAAATGGAGGGGATGATTAGTAGTTAATAGATTTGCATATGACACAAAAATATTGGAATTACGATGAGTAATTTTGATTAGTAAGCTGATTAGCAAATTGCATATGACATAAAAATTATGGATCATGATGTAAGTTGTCAAATGATACAGCAGGATAGGGATCAGTTGAAAGTTTAGGTGGAGAAATGATGGATAAAACTTAATGTGGCCAAGTGTGAGGTGGTCCACTTTAGGAGATCAAATGCAGCAGGAAAGTATTCCATAACTGGCAAAACCCTAAGGAGCATTGCGAAGTCCATAGCTCCCTCAACGTGTCCACACAAGTAGATAGAGTGGGAAAGAAGGCATTTGGCATGCTTGCCCTTATTGGTTTGGAGACTGATTATCAAAGCTGGCAAGTCATGTTGATGCTGTATGAAACTTTGGTTATTCTACATTGGGAGTGTAGAGTGCAGTTATGTTTGCTGAATTATGGTGGGGATTGGAGAGGGAGCAGAAGTGGTTGATAAGGAGGTTTCCTGCATTAGATATTACTTGCTATATGGCTGGACAACCCTGGATTGCTTTCTCGGAGGCTGGGGGAGGGACGACCAAATGGAAAGATATAAACTTATGATGGAGGTAGATGTATAGCCAGAGTTGGCACAGAACAGGTGGGGAATAAAAAGTTATAGACCATATGCTGGCAGATGTGGTTAGTTTAATTTAACATCACAGGAAAGGGCAGAAGAACCTGCTCCTGTGCTGTACTATTTTCTATGTTGTAATTTTAGGGCAGTGAAGTTATGCCTTATGATCTTGGCTTGGTTGATATTTAATTATCTTGATTTTTTGCCAGCTTTATTAAAATAGGTTATCAAAGTATCCATTCTCTATACCATAAGATATAGGAGCAGAATTAGGCCATTTGACTCATTGAATCCGCTCTGTTGTTTCATCATGGCTGATCCATTTCCCTCTTAACCTGATTCTCCTGCCTTCTCCCCATGACCTATCGTATTCGGACTAATCAAGAACCTATCAACCTCTGCCTTTAATGCACCAAGTGGCCTGGCTTCCTAAGGCGCCTGTGGCAACAAATTCCACAGATCTACTGCCCTCTGGCAAAAGAAATTCCTCCTCATCTCTGCTCTAAATGGACGTCCTTCTATTTTGAAGCTGTGCCCTCCAGTCTGAGATTCCCCTACCAGGGATGGGGTAAGAAGTTTTTAATTCCACGTCCCATTCCCATTCTGATATGTCTATCCATGGCCTCCTCTACTGTCAAGATGAAGTCACACTCAGGTTGGAGGAACAACACCTTATATACCTGTTGGGTAGCCTCCAACCTGATGGCATGAACATTGACTTCTCTAAATTCCGCTAATGCCCCTCCTCCCCTTCTTACCCCATCCCTGACATATTTAGTTGTTTGTTTTTTTTTCTCTCTCTGCCATCACTCTGCCTGTTCTCCATCTTCCTCTGGTGCTCCCCTCCCCCTTTCTTTCTCCCTAGGCCTCCCGTCCCATGATCCTTTCCCTTCTTCAGCTCTGTATCACCTTTCCAGCTCTTAGCTTCATCCCACCCACTCCGGTCTTCTCCTATCATTTTGCATTTCCCCCTCCCCCTCCTACTTTCAAATCTCTTAGTATCTTTCCTTTCAGTTAGTCCTGATGAAGGGTTTTAGCCTGAAACATCGACAGAGCTTCTCCCTATAGATGCTGCCTGGCCTGCTGTGTTCCACCAGCATTTTGTGTGTGTTGTTTGAATTTCCAGCATCTGCAGATTTCCTTGTGTTTGTTCCATCGTTGGACTCACTTTACACCGCACGCTGTCGGAGCAGTGCTGCCAGGATAATCAAGGACATGACCCATCCAGCCAACACACTTTTTGTCCCTCTTCCCTCCGGGAGAAGGTTCAGGAGCTTGAAGATTTGTACGGCCAGATTTGGGAACAGCTTCTTTCCAACTGTGATAAGACAGCTGAACGGATCCAGGCCGTACCTTCCAAATATCCAAATCTGACTTGCACTACCTTACTTTCCCTTTTCTATTTTCTAATTATGATATATAATTTAAATTTTTATTATATTTACTTTGATTTGTATTCCAGGGAGCGTCAAGCGCAGAATCAAATATTGCTGTGATGACTGTACACTCTAGTATCAATTGTTTGGTGACAATAAAGTAAAGTTCCTCTTCTTCAAGCACCTCGCTCCTCACTTTCACCACTCTCTGAAGAAGATCCCCCTGATATTCCCCTTAAACATTTCACTCTTCACTCTTAACCTATGACCACCAGTCTAGACTCACTCAAACACAGTAAAAAAAAGCTTTTGTATTGACCCTATCTACACTCCTCATAACTTTGTTTACCTTTATCAAAACTCCCTTCATCCTCTTTAGCTTTAGGGAATAAACTACTAACCTATTCAGCCTTTCCCAGAACTCAGATCCTCAAGTCCCAGTAACACCCTTGTAAATTTTCTCTGGCCTCATTCAATTGATATCTCTCCTGTAGGCAGGTTACCAGAACAGCACACCATACTCCAAGTTAGGCCTCCTCAATGTCTTATATTGTTGACAGCATAACATCCCAACTCCTGTACTCATTTGATTTATGAAGGCCAGTGTGCCAAAAGATTTCTTTATGACTCTATCTACCTGTGACTCCACTTTCAGGGAATTATGAATTATGGATCTGTATTCCCAGATTACTCTGTTCAACTGCATTCCTTGGTGTCCTAAAATTCATTGCGTAAGACCTACTGATTCTTGGTTTATCCTACCAAAGTGCAGCACCTCACACTTGCTTGCATTAAATTTCACCAGCGTTTGTATAGCCCAGTTTTCCAGCTGATCCAGGTCTGCTGCATGTTTGATAGCCTTCCTCGCTGTCCACTGTGTCCCTAATCTCGGTATCATCTGCAAATTTGCTGATCCAATGTACCACATTTTCATCCAGATCATTGATATAGATGACAAACAGCAATGGATTCAGCACTGATCTCCGCAGCACACCACGAGTCACAGGCCTGCAGTCAAAGAGGCAACCGTCTGTTACCACACTCTGGCTTCTCCTGCAAAGCCAATGTTGAATCCAATTTACACCCTCATCCTGAATGCCAAGTGACTGATCTACCTGACCAACCTCCCATATGGGACCTTCAGAGACCTTGTTAAAGTCCATAAAGACTTCTACAAAACCTTGTAATTTTGCTTTATCATGGTCACAACTTCTGTGAAATTTCCGTAGAAACTTTTACATTATGTCCGCAGAGCAGATAAGATTTTGAGGACATTATTTCTTAAGTCATTTTGAATTTTATTCCAAATTTTATCAAAAGGTTGAGGGTGGAAATAGTAACAAAATTGAAATTATGTGAACAGAGATATGATCCTTGTTTGGACAGATCCTGTTTTTATTTTTTTTCATATTTTTCTAATGACGGCTGATAATTACAGGTCCTGGTTTGAAGATTGCAATAAGGCATTTGCAAAACTCTGCTCATATATTCTGAGTTTGCTGAGGATTTAATTTTGCTCTACTTCCTCAGAATGCAAAACAAATTTGGCATGCCCCGTCAACCCTTACCAATTTTTATCAAAGCACCATGGAAAGCATCCTATCTGGATGCATCACAGCATTCACTGTATGGCAACTGCTCTGCCTGTGACCGCGAGAAATTGCAGAGAGTTGCGGGCACTGCTCGGCATGTCATGGACTCCCTCCCTGGACTCTGTCTATGCTCATTGCTGCCTCAGTAAAACAGCCAGCATTACCAAATACCTCCCCCTACCTTGGATATTCTCTCTTCTCCCCCTCCCATCAGGCAGTAAGTCTGAAAGCATGTACCTCCAGGCTGAACACCAATTTTCATCCCACTGATAAAAAATTATTGAATGCTTCCTTAGTCCGATAAGACTTCATATTCTACCTTGTTATGACCTTGCACCTTTTTGTTTACTTTGTCTGTAGCTGTGACACATTTTCTGCATTCTGTTATTGTTTTACCTTGTGCTATCTCAAAGAACTGTGTAATGAATTGATTTGCATGAGCAGCATACAAGACAAGCTTTTCACTCTACTGCGCTACATGACAGTAACAAACCAATTCCATTTCCAATTCCAATTCCTGAACTAAGAAAAGATGAATATTATTTTAAGAGCGCTTTAAAAACTATGTTCTAACCAATTGTTGCTGGTATAGATTTCTGGCTTTGCACTGAATAAAATGAAAACGGTAGTTTTGCTCATCTCTTGAGGAACATTGAGCTTATGTCAGTCCATTACCTTGTGCCAAAAAGTGTATATTAAACTGTGCATTAAACCTCTTGTGCTTTAATAATCAATGAGTGACCGATAAGACATTAAGATTTGGGATTTGTGCTGGCACAACTTGTGAGGCAAATGTATTTCATCATCTATTTTGGTTGCCTCAAGGATTTAAATTCCATCAATTGATTAAGGACCTGATTAGGAAAAGCAGGGGTCCAGCAATTTATTTTGCTCAGCCCTCTATTGATTGTTGATTAAGTAAGAATCCCTAGAGCAGCACTACACAGGGAAAGCATAAATATAATAATGATGCTATCTTGCAAATCACAAAGATTGCTCTGCTGAAATAGAATGATAAGAGATTACAGTTTTAACCTAAAATCACAATCACTGCCACCTTTGTTTTATGAAGATCATAATATGATTAAAGCTGGTTGGTAAGATAAATATTGCATTGTGAGTTTCATAAATAAGCTGAATTAAAAAGGCTACTCTGGGTTAGATACCTATGAGAAAATACATTTTTGTCATCTGAAAATATTTTTTACATTATTTTAGTGCCCTGTATTTGTTTGCTTCATTCAGGAAGTCCTGACAGGAAGAGTTTTCTTTCTGAATGCTTAGACATAAGATCAGATTTAGGCCATTTGGCCCATTGGGTCGGCCTCCCCATTCCATTACGGCTGATTTATTACCCCTCTCAACCCCATTCTCTTGTCTTCTTCTCGTAACCTTTGATACCCTTACTAATTAAGAAACTACAGACCTCTGATTTAAATATACCAAATGGCTTGTTCTCCACAGCCATCTGTAGCAAATGAATTCCACAGATTCATCAACCTCTGGCTAAAAGAACTCGTTCTCTTGCTGACTTGAATGAATTGGTGTTTTGATATTTGACATGAGCTGAAGGTTATGTAGATTTAGAAAGCCTGGAGTCCAAGTAAAGATGCTTCTACATTTCTAATTGTGAATAAATTAAAAAATTCTGGCAAGGACAAAAATAAAAAGGGAAACAAGTTTTGCTTATGATAGTCACCATTTCCAGTAAATACTAGCTTAGAATTTGTTTCAGAATTATGGTAAGCTAAAGAACACTAACATTATTAATGCTATTAATTTTTAAGTTAATGGATGTGAACTGCTGCATTGTGGGGGAATTAGTACCGCTCCTCCATTAACTATTTAAATCTATAAATTGGATTATTATTGTCATGCATCTTGCATGTCATTCATACTGATCAATTCATTATACAAGAGTGTGAAGATATAATACAAGGCAAAACAATAACAATGCCAACTAAAGTGATAACAGTTACAGAGAAAGTGCAGTGCAGGTAGACAATAATATTCAAGGTCATAAAATTGATTGTGAGGTTGACTATCTTATCATTCTAGGGAACTGTTCAATAGTTGTATGAAAGTGGGTTGGAAGCTTTCTTTGTGCCTGTTGTTACACGCTTCCAGGCTTTTGTATTTTCTGCTCAATGAAGAGAGTGAGATGACTCCAGGGTGGGAGAAGTTTGAGATGATTCTGGCTGTTTTACCAAGGCAATGAGAAATGTAGACAGAGTCCATGGAAGGGAGGTTGTTTTCTGAAATGTGCTGAGCCGTGTGCACACCTCTTTACAGTTTCTTGTGGCCGTGGGCAGATAGGATGCTTTTCATGGTGAATTGATAAAAGCTGGTGAGGATCAGAGAGGACATGCCAAATTTCTTTAGCTTCCTGAGGAGGCAGAGATGCTGGTGAATTTTCTTGGCTGTGGCATCAATGTACATAAGAACATAAGAAATAGGAGCAGGAGTAGGCCATCTGGCCCGTCCAGCCTGCTCCGCAATTCAGTAAGATCATGGCTGATCTGGCCATGGACTAATCTCCATCTACCTGCCTTTTCCCCTTAACCCTTAACCCTAACCCCCCCCCCTCCCCCCCCCCCACAGTTGAACCAGGAGAGGCTTCATTCTTGGTGTCTCTCCTTGGAACATTAAGCTGCCCTCCTTTTGACCTTATCACTATTGATGTAAATAGGAGCACATCTGCTGAATTCCACATCCTGAAGTCAGTGACCAGATGGTACCCGAGCATGATGACTCATTGCAAGCTGCTCTCTGAAGATCCACTCATGAAACACAGAACAGCATTAGCTATCTCCCAGTCATCTGGCACCTTACCCAGTGGCTAAAGATGTTTTAAATATCTCTGCTAGGGCTCCTGCAATCCCTACATTAGCCTCCCACACATCTGAGGGGACATCTTGTCAGGCCCTGGAGATTTATCAACCCTAATTTGCCTCAATTCAGCAAGCACTTCACTACCTCTTACTGTTTTGCCTCAGTTCTATAGACTCTGTGCTCATCTCCTGAGTATATAAAATGCAAAAAACCCATTTACAATCGCCCCACTTCTCTTTCAGTTCCATGCACAGATGATCTTCAAATGGATTTAATTTGTCCCTTGCTATGCTTTTGGTCTTAATATAACCTGTAGAAACCCTTGGTATTCTCCTTCATCTTGTCTGCCAGAGTGGCCTCATGATTTGGATTTCATGGGAGGCTAGATACTTCCTTTTAGTCTTCCTGATTTTCCTTTTAAGTGTTCTCTGGCAGGAAACTTAGAGGAGGCTTGACCCAAATGCAGAGCAGCAGAGATTATTTAATGGTGAACAATTATTTTAATAATAAATTGAAAAATAACAAACCACGAGGGGACACAAAGAAAGAGAGACCTGACATGGCAACAAGATAACAGAAGGCTAGGTGCAACTGGCTGAGGCTGGCTGGTTCATATGAGTGAATAAGGATTGTGAATGAGAGCTTGGTTTAAATAGGCTGCAGGTGACGCGTTGGAAACAAGAAGTAGGTGACTCCTGTTAGCTGTGTGGAAAATAGGATGTGCCTGCTTGTGCAGACCTGAGAGGACCCCTCCCATCTCCTATGCTGACACATGATGGCCCAGAACAATCCGTATGGGTCCAATGAAACTCCTCAATGTAACCAAGGTGAAACTAGATGGCATCCAAGACCTATTCCTTGGGCCACACCCTTACCAGTCAACAAGTAATGCGGATGCCGTCCACAACAATGTGAATCCTTCAACCTGTGAACTGCGTACACTGGACCACCTTTCCCCATCCTGGGTTCTGGATGTGCAGGTTCAGGTGGGTTGAGTGGTCCCTGGACAATGGGCTTGAGGCAGGCAACTGGAGTTGGTAGGTAACTGGATTGATGCAATGGGTGATCTTAAAGGAGCGAGAGGTTGTGGGGGATGGGTTGGTGCACAGTCGCATATCTTGGGTGGGCAGCCAAACACGGTCCCCAGCCTGGAGTAGTCTGGCTGGAAGCTAACAGTGGTCAGCCTAGTGGCAGTAGGTAGGTTTGGCAGCAAAGATGGCCCTCTGTGGTCTCTTCCAAGCACTCCAGCATCAGCAAACCAGGGAAATGATGGATTGGACCTCCGCTGTTGGCTCCTCTGTGGGGAACAATAGAGGTTGATAGTCAGGAAGCACTTCAAGGGGTGACATATCCAAGGCTGAGATGATGTGTAAATCACAGGACAGCTCTGCCCACAGCCCATAATCCTTCCATGTGGAAGGGTTAAAGGTGGCGAAACATTGCAGAAACATCTCACTTGCTGCTTGGTTCTTTCTAACTGCTCATTGGACTGTGGGTGATAGCCAGAGCACAAGTTCACTGAGGTATGGAGGAGGAGGGTGCTTAAGACTTGCCAGAAGCAGGAGATGAATTGGGGGCCCCAATCTGACACAATATCCTTGGGGAAGTCATGGAGGAGACCCAGGTCCACTGTCTCAGCAGCTAATGGACATTTGGGGAGAGCAATGAAGTAGGCTGCCTTGGAGAACTGGTCCACCACTGTCATGTTCACCATAGCCCCATTGGAAGGAGATGAACCTGTGATGAAATCCATGGCAATGTGGGTCCATGGGTACTGAGAGACTGGTTGGGGAAACAGGGGCCCAGAATAACTGTTTGGAGGAATTGGACTGGGCACATTGAAGGCAGGCAGTGAGAAACTGATGTAGATCTGCTATCTTGGTGGGCCACCAGACCCGGCATTGCAGAAAATCCAGGGTCTGTCACGCCCCTGGATGACCAGAGAGGGGCGCGAAGTGGAAACACTGGAAGGCCTCAGAGCATTCCTGACGTACATCGATTGTCCGCTATGTCGGCCAGAGCGGGTTTGTGCTGTAGGGCCTGCCTTTCACTGGTTCCCAAGATCCCAAATGATCAGTGCGAGGATCTGCGAGGAGAGAACGATGGGCTGTGGGTTAATCACCATTTCAGCTGGGTCGAACTGTCATGGTGTTCTTGGAGCCATGTCAGTAGGAGATGGTGAAGTTGAATAGCTCGGAGAAGGGGGCCCAGCAAGCCTGAAGGAGTTAAGCTGGCGGTCTACTAAAGGGATACGTGATACGTGGTCAATGCAGATCAGGACGGGCTCAGTGTTCCCTATCAGCCAATATCACCATTTCTTCAAGGCCCATTTAATGGTGAGTAGCTCCCGGTCTCTTACTCCACAATGGTGTTGTGTAGAGTTGAACTTGTGTTAGAAGAAGGCGCAAGCAGGTGCCTTCCCATCCAGTCCTTGCTGGGAAAAGATGGCTCCAGCACCCCTTCAGATTCATCCACTTCTACCACAAAAGGTCTGGAGGTGTTTAGATGGCAGAGAATGGGAGTGATCGTGAACAGTCTCTTCAGCTCCTCGAAAATGTGGTCCTCCAGGTTTCACCTATCACCTTGTGTTTATCCCTCCCCTCCCCCTGTCTTTTAACTCTACTCATCTTTTTCTCTCCAGTCCTGTTGAAGGGTCTCGGCCCAAAATATTGACAGTACTCTTTTTCCATAGATGCTGTCTGGCATTTTCTGTTTGTGTCTCCTGCTCTATCTCCTTAGCGACCTGATCCAATCTTCTACCGAAGCTCGCTCTGCACCCTGTGCTTGTCCTGCAACTGCACTGGACACCTGCAGCGGCATGGGCACCTCCTGTCTCAGTCCTACTGCTGCAGATGTCATCCCAATCTTCCTTTGAATCACTCTGATGAAGTTCGGTAAAGAGACTTTTAACGGTTTCTTCATGCAAATTAATCAGATGTATTTAGAACAATTGAACTTAATTTAAATTAATTGGAACGAAGGAATAGATTGTGAACTTTAGGAAGGGGAAGGTTGGAAAATATGGTCCTCATTGAAGGTTCAGCGCTGAAAATTGTGAGCAGCTTCAAGTTTCTGCTGGGCAACATCTCAGAGGATCTATCCTGGGCACAATGTATTCTCACAATCAGGACGAAGGCACACCAGTGGCTATACTTCATCGGGAGTCTGAGGAGATTAAGTAGTGTATGCCACCAAAGAATGCATCTTCTTATCCTATATCACTGCTTTGATTCCATATCTTACCAACAAAACCAGCTATTCCCTTCTGCCCACCTACATGTCCTTCCTTGCTAAGCTTTTAGCCGTGATCTTATTTCAACTGTGTGATGCTTACAGTGCCATACCTGCCAATTTCTAACTGTGCTGCAAGATCAGCTAAGCTATTTTGTATACTGTGTGTGTTCAAATATAACATCTTGAGTCCTGTAATAACCAGCCG
Source organism: Hemitrygon akajei (assembly GCF_048418815.1). Taxonomy (NCBI): domain Eukaryota; kingdom Metazoa; phylum Chordata; class Chondrichthyes; order Myliobatiformes; family Dasyatidae; genus Hemitrygon; species Hemitrygon akajei. Next base: position 160,873,480 of record NC_133129.1, on the reverse strand, counting down.
CCTTTTCAATTTGTCTCTGTGTTACTTGAAATTAAGTTCTTCTCTTTCTAAACTTTTTTTGTCTTATTCTTTATTCTCGAGATGTCAGTGGTCTTTTCTTCCCTTTTTCAGTTATTTGTGATAGGACAACCATCACATCCTTGGGATTAGCTTAGGAAATGATGCAGAACTGGTGATGGATTGATGAAAAGTGACAAGGCTTCATAAAATTTTCCTTAAATTCCAAAACCAAATGCTTGATATTTAAGAAATCAAAGCCTGAGGTGAATTAGTGCAAGATGATAAATCTGGGAGTTGGCACCCCACTTCCACATTGAAGGAGTTAATTCCCCTGTTTGTTTCATTGTTGGCAGCATTTCCAGCAATGAAATGCAAAGCTGGTATTATAACAATTTAATTCTTATTACACTGCTTCTCACTTTTAAAAGTTCACACGAAGTGTATTTAGAATGGATTGATTAGAATTCATTGCTTTCTGTAGCAAAATTAAAGCAACTTTTTTTAAAAGCTTCATTAATTTATCAACAGGCATCATAATTAGCTTTCAACTTCAAGGCTACATCTTATTTGTAACTTCAAACTGCTGTCAGCCATTCAACTGGTTAAAAGATGTCTGCAATTCAAACCTTAGTATTATGCTTTTAGTTCAAAATTCTTTCTCTGGCTTGTTTCCAAACAGACAAGACAACGAAGCTTTCAGTTCTCAGCAGAGACTGACACTGCAGACAGGTTACAGATAGTTAATGAAGATCTGCTCTCACACAAGGTATCGGCCAGGCAAACATTCAAAAATGCATTCAGATAAACTGTCCACCAGACATGCCATTAAAATCTCCCTCAAGAGGGCAAATCCTCGCGAGGCATCAGACTCCAAAAGTGTACCTGGCCAGGTGTTGAAAACCTGTGCCAACCAGCTGGCTGGAGTATTCAAGGACATCTTCAATCTCTCACTGCTGCAGCCTGTGACTCCCTCCTGCCTCAATCATACTGGTACCCAGCATCAGTGATCATCTCCAGATTTGCAGGATAAAAGGTAGTAAATGTAAAGCAACTACTAAACAAAGGAGAGGAGGGGGCATAATTGGGAATTTTAGATCAGCTATCCTGACATCTGTTTTCAACACAATGTGAGAAGCTACCATGAAGGAAGCTGAAGGATAATCTTAAAGAGGTTTATAAATTAATAGAGGGCAAAGCCAGGGTAAGTGGTCACAGCTTTTTCAACAGAATATAAGAGTTTGAGCTAGATGGCATATACAGGAGCCTGAAGATCCACAGACATTGATTTAGGAACAGCTTCTTCCTCTCCACAGTCAGATTTATGAATGGTTCATGAACCCATGAACACTACCTCATTATTCCTTTTTTTTTTGCACTATTGATTTGTCATTGATTCAGGAACAGCTTCTTACTCTCCACCATCAGATTTATGAACCCATGAACATTGCCTCATTATTTTTGTGCACTATTTATTTATTTTCTAATTCATAGTAACTTTAATGTCTACTGCAAATCAAAAAAAATTCATGTTATACATATCAGAGATAATAAACCTGATTCTGATTTTAAAACACTTCAATTGCTTAGTCTCTGTGACACTCATACTAACACTCCCCATTGTATGTCAAAGGTAGCACACATTGCAGTGTCTAGGTTTCTGTCCAGTACTTCCATTCAGCTTTTGTACTGGATTCTCTCTGGTGGGTGACACTGTACTGAAATATTAGCCAAAAATGTGCTCAAGACACTAAACTCACCTCTTCATGACCCTTAAAACTAAAAGCCTGGATAATTATCAGTCATTATTACACAAGAGGGAGTCAGTTTGAGACTAATCTCATATTCATTGTCAGAGACTTTTTCCCCAAGGTGGAAATGCCTTATACAAGGAGGTATAGTTGTAAAGAGATTGGAGGAAAGTATAGGGGGATGTCAGAGGGAAGTTATTTACACAGAAAGTGTAAATCCTTGCTAGGGATGGTGGCAGAGGAAGATACTGATGCACAATCAATAACTCTCGGAGACGGGAGGTGAACGATAGGCTTTTATTAGCAGCAAAACGGAGCACGGCATCTCGGAGACTGAGGGGGGAGCAGTGCCTCCAATCGCCTTTATACAGGGGTCTGTGGGAGGAGCCACAGGAGCAGTCAGCAGAGGGGCGTGTCTAGACAGGTATACATAGTTTACCACAGATACATTACGGGCATTGAAGAAACTCTTAGAGAGGCACATGGATAATAGAAAAATGGAGGGGCTATGTAGGAGGAGGGAGATAAATTGATCTTAGAATAGGTTAAAAGGTTGGCACAATATCATGGGCGAAAGACCGGTACTGCTATTCTATTCTATGTTCTGTGTAAATAAAAGCTTACCAAATATTATTAAATATAGCACTGTATGTGAACTAAACTCAGTTTTAAATCTTCAGACTATTGATTAAATAATTAATGGTTGGCGATGAATTTATACATGAATAACATACTGCAACCCTTTCTTCATTCTCTTCAGAAACAGCTTAAAGCTATTCATCATTTTTGCTGTGGACCCTTTTCTAATACATGGGCAACAAGAAGAGGCCAATGTTGGGGTGTGCTGGGAGCACTTCAACAAGAGACATTGAGGTCATTGCTTTCTGAAGGCAGCTTTGAAGTTTCAGACATGATGGATGGGAACGACCTTCATTATATTATGCTCAACCTATACTTAACACAGTTCACACAATTAGCACATTTGACTGTCTTTTCATAAATGTAGACATACTCAAAAAAAGCGGTAATGTTTTGCTGCAGGTAATATTCATGTGATGATGATTTGTAACTTAAATTGAATTGCTATTGAAAATTCAGAAAAGGAATATACCTAGGGTTATTTATTAAGCAGATGTGATTCTCCTTTTTCATTTGTGTCATCATTTTAAACAATCGTTCAAAACTGCTCTTCACTACGACTAACCTCATTTTGACAGGCAATGATGTTGGCAATGAAACTTTGAGGAAGGGAATGGAAATTTTGGTTTGGAATACTGTTGGCTTGCTTCTATTGTGTGCACGATTTGTGTGTTTTTCTCTCTCTGTGCACAGTGGTTTTTGGTCTTTTTAAAATTGGGTTATTTAGGTTTCTTGCTTTGTGGCTGACTGTAAGAAAACAAATTTCAAGGTGTATAATTTATACATTCTTTGATAATAAATGTGCTTTCAATCTTTGAATATGGCGGGAATCTTCGAAGTTTTTTTTACATTTTGAAGATATTTTTGTTATTCATTTATGGGATGCGGATGATACTGGAAAGACTAACACAGGTTGACTAATTCCATTTTTTCCTGGAGGTTCATTTGGTAAAATATACTCCCACAGTGCTGGGAATAGGAATCCTGGGGTTTAGACCCAGTGATGCATTTGAAACCAGGATACTGTGTGAGTTGAGGGGAATCCTGCAGGTGGTAGTAGTTTTGCATGATTGCTCTCCTTGTCATACTGTGCCATTCAGGTCATGTGTCGATGGAGCAAATCCAGTGCAATTAAGCCACATCTGATGGCAGGAGGTTACCAACATTCATTAAATGGATAAAAGTGTTTCTTTTCTATTTTGAGAAATAGATTCCTGGGATGTCAGGACTTTCATATGAAGAAAGACTGGATCGACTAGGCTTATACTCACTGGAATTTAGAAGATTGAGGGGGGATCTTATTGAAATGTATAAAATTCTAAAGGGATTGGACAGGCTAGATGCAGGAAGATTGTTTCCGATGTTGGGGAAGTCCAGAACGAGGGGTCACAGTTTAAGGATAAAGGGGAAGCCTTTTAGGACCGAGATGAGGAAAAACTTCTTCACACAGAGAGTGGTGAATCTGTGGAATTCTCTGCCACAGGAAACAGTTGAGGCCGGTTCATTGGCTATATTTAAGAGGAAGTTAGATATGGCCCTTGTGGCTAAAGGGATCAGGGGGTATGGAGAGAAAGCAGGTACAGGGTTCTGAGTTGGATGATCAGCCATGATCATACTGAATGGCGGTGCAGGCTCGAAGGGCCGAATGGCCTACTCCTGCACCTATTTTCTATGTTTCTAAATGAAAGTAATATTTTTTATTTAAATTCAGGTAAAATACATTGTAAGCATATGAATTATTTTTCAATTCTAACGATTTTTCAAATGCATTGGAAAATGGAAAAAACCTTCTGGCAATACGAGCAATCTGATAGCTACTATGATAGTCTGTGGAACAGCTTTGGGACCAATTGCCTATGGAGTCCATTGCTCGTTGATTAACCATAACTGTGTCTCCTTCAGGACTTTGGAACAAGAATAGTTTCAAAAGTTTTAGCAGTCATAGGGCTACCATACAAGATGAGGCCTGGGCCAAACACAATCCATCCCATTCATTGATTCAGGCATAACTTCAGAATGAATGCCTTTAGCCATAAAATAAACATCTTTAAAAATAACTAGTTACCTTTAAGTGACATCAGAGGTACCTATCATCTGACCTCTGCTCGTTTTAGATGTAGACAGCCAATGAATTTCACAATGAAATTGACTGTATTCAAACATTTGGCCCATTCTGTCTATAATATCTGGCAAAAGACAATGTCTGTAGTTTGAATGTAATGAATCAGAATTAGGTTTATTATCACTGACATATGTTGTGAAATTTGTCGTTTTGTGGCAGCAGGTCAGTGCATGACATAAAAATTATTATACGTACATTACAATCAATCAATCAATCAATAAATAGTATAACAGAGGATTTTTATCTCCTTCATTTTTTCAGGGAGTCAGTTCCAAAACCGACTGTCATTGAATGGAAATATTTTCTTCAATTTCTCCCTAATTCTTCTGCGTGCCTTAACTCTATGTGCCCAGTAATTGATATTTACATGAAGGAACTGACCATTTCTTTTCAATCCATCGACCTGCTCACAATTACAGTAAACACCATTCAATATTCCTTCAATGCTCTCTGTTTCAACCATAATTAAACTTTGCCAACCCTCGTGATATCCTCACCCCTCTATAGAACCATTTGCAATTCTTTACATTCTTCCTGAAACAGTGTGATGAGAACCATATTTAGTATTTTAGCTTTGTCCTAACTGATGCTTTAAACTATGGAAGCACATTTGGCTTCCTTGTACTGTAAATACCTATTATTTCATGCCCTTGTGTAGATGTATTCAACAATTGCTCTTTAACTGCCATTGCTCCGTAAATAAGAACAAAACAAATTTTCATTTCAATATTTCATATAATAAATTAGAATGCTAAACTTGAGATATAATTGACATTCGTTCAACCTTATAAGAGCTATATTTTAGAAAAGTCATACATAAAATGTCTTATTTTGCTTTTAAATGAAGATATCTCCATCTCAATATCCAGGTGCTTTATGAAAGAGTATAATTAAATAATAGCTCAGTTTGAAATGTGCTGTATTCAGTTTTTGTATGCAACAAGCATTGAACACAATGAAAGATTTAATTATACACGTAATATAAAAGCATCATATTTTATAGTTACATTACTTCAAGAAATTGTGTATTTTCACTGCTGTCTCATGTAATACGCATAACATTATTTATCACCGAATATAGAAATTAGTTCTTTTATGCTGGGGATGTATCATTAATCAATATTTTGACAGCCAACATTTTAGTAATGGCTTAATTAGAAGTCCAGTGGATTATTTTTTTCATTTTAAAATTCTTTAATTGACTAAGTGTTCTTGTTATGTCCCTGTCAAATATGGATTCTAAGGAGACAACAGTTCTAATTTGAGGGAAAAGATTTTTTTGTGGTCCATGGAGGGGATGGTGGTATGAAGGTGAAAATAACAAAATGTTGCAAGACTTCAGAATGAAATGCAATGACAAAAAGTTATAATTGGAAAACTCTTCTGTAAAGTATGTTAATTATCCTTTTAATAATTTGCAAATGTTTTCAATTATGAGGGAGAGGAGAGAGAGAGGGGGGAAGGTGAAGAGGAGGGGGAGAGGGAGGGGTAGGGGAGTTGTAGAGGGAGAGGAGAGGGAGAGGGAAATAGAATCAAAAATGTAGGCCAGAACAGGTGGCAGAGTTTCTTCCAAAAATGGTATCAGTTTTTATGCACATCCATGACTTCTGTTACTGGGGCTAACTTCAATTGAAACAAGTTCCAGATTTATTTAGTGAAAAATTTAAATTTTCCAGTTGCCATAGTGGCCTTCAAACTCATGTATCTAGGGCAATGTTTCAGAACTCTGATAGTTTATCCAGCAACTTAACACCAATGGAGCTATGCATAGGTAATGGACATTATTAAAATGCATGGTTGCATACAAAGTTGCTTGTTAATATAACTATTTATGACAGCTACTTTATATTTAATTATTTTTTCATCACACAATATCTATTTGTATATCATTGTAAGTTCTGCATATTTTGATGTGTCAACAGAATTTAATTTTGTATGAAATAAGTTCTTACTTCAGTGGTCGGTAAGTTGATGGAGAAGATCCTGAGAGGCAGGATTTATGAACATTTGGAGAGGCATAATATGCTTAGGAATAGTCAGCATAGCTTTGTCAAAGGCAGGTCGTGCCTTACGAGCCTGATTGAATTTTTTGAGGATGTGACTAAACACATTGATGAACGTAGAGCAGTAGATGTAGTGTATATGGATTTCAGCAAGGTATTTGACAAGGTACCCCATGCAAGGCTTATTGAGAAAGTAAGGAGGCAAGGAATCCAAGGGGACAATGCTTTGTGGATCCAGAACTGCCTTGCCCATAGAAGGCAAAGAGTGGTTGTAGACGGATCGTAATGGAGGTTGGTGACCAGTGGTGTGCCTCAGGGATCTGTTCTGGGACTCCTTCTTTTCGTGATTTTTTATAAATGACCTGGATGAGAAAGTGGAGGGATGGGTTAGTAAATTTGCTGATGACACAAAGGATGCTGTGGATAGTGTGGAGGGCTGTAAGAGGTTACAGTGGGACATTGATAGGTTGCAAAACTGGGTTGAGAAGTGGCAGATGGAGTTCAACCCAGATTTCTGTGAGGTGGTTCATTCTGGTAGGTCAAGTATGATGGCAGAATATAATATTAATGGTAAGACTCTTGACAGTGTGGAGGATCAGAGAGATCTTGGGTTCCGAGTCCATAGGATACTGAAAGTTGCTGCGTAGTTTGACTCTGTGGTTAAGAAGGCGCATGGTGCATTAGCCTTTACAAATTTTGAGATTGAGTTGAGGAGCCGAGAGGTTATGTTGCAGCTATATAGGGCCCTGGTCAGACCCCAATTGGAGTACTGTGCTCAGTTCTGGTCGCCTCACTACAGGAAGGATGTGGAAACCATAGAAAGGGTGCAGAGGAGGTTTACAAGGATGTTGCCTGGATTGGGGAGCATTCCTAATGAGAATAGGTTGAGTGAACTTGGCCTTTTCTCCTTGGAGCGACGGAGGATGAGAGGTGACCTGATACAGGTGTAAAAGATGATAGAGAGGCATTGATCATGTGGATAGCCAGAGGCTTTTTCCCAGGTCTGAAATAGCTAGTACAAGAGGGCTTAGTTTTAAGGTGCTTGGCAGTAGTTACAGAAGAGATGTCAGGGGTAAGTTTTTTTGTGAAGAGAATGGTGAATGCATGGAATGGGCTGCCAGTGACGGTGGTGGAGGCGGATATGATAGGGTCTTTTAAGAGACTCCTGGATAGGTACATGGAGCTTAGAAAAATAGAGGGCTATGGGTAACCCTAGGTAATTTTCAAGTTATGGACATGTTCAGCACAGCTTTGTGGGCCGAAGAGCCTGTATTGTGCTGTAGGTTTTCAAAGGTTCTATGTTTCTATGATTCTATAAGATGGCACATTGAAATTAATCTGAAGTGCATATGGTGCTCTATTTGTGAGTGTAGGCAGGCAGACATTGTGAATAGCAAGTCATAAAATTTGTCATACAAAACACTCACCTGTCTTGTGAGTGAATATCCAATGAAGTCAAACAGAATTCCTGGTGAACTCTGTGACTTCAGATAGTTAGTATTGGATGGAGGTCCTCCACTCAGTGTTCCATTGCTCCACAGTGCTTACATCTCAACGCAAATGAACTGAAGCATATCAGCAAGAAAAATAAAAAGAACAATCAGTTTCCGAATTATTGCCATCAGTAACAGAGACACATCAGACTAAACATCCCTGCCTGTAACCATTTTCTGTCTATTCTAATGTTCAATGTGACCTAAAATTAACTATGTGACTTTACATTAAGCACAATCTATAATTCATTATGCAAAAATTATTTATGGACTGCTAGCTCTTCCAGTGTCAAAAATTCTAACAAGAAGTAATTCCTTCATCATGTTTTATGCATTACTGAGTCACCCTATATTTTACTGTATTTATAAACAGAAAAAAATTGTATGCAATTATATATTATCTGCTCCTCTATGATTTGTATGATTAGAGAGTGGTGACATTCGTATGACTGGAGAGTCGTATGATCACACAGAGAGTGGTGGGTGCGTGGAATGCACTGCCGGCGAAGGTGGTAGAGGTGGATACAATAGGGTCGTTTAAGAGGCTCTTAGATAGGTACATGGAGCTTTTAAAAATAGAGGGCTATCTGGTAGAGAAATTCTAGGCAGCTACTGGAGTAGGTTAAATGTTCGGCACAATATTGTAGGCCCAATGACCTGTAGATTTTCTTCTAAAAAAATTAGGAATGCCTATCGTTCCATCCTCAGACCATAGTTCGGGAAATCCGATCAGTTGGCTGTCCATCTCCTACCTGCATGCAGCAAGAGGTTAAAGAGCAAGGCTCCAGATATAAGGACTACAATGAGTTGATTGCAGGAGTCAGAGGAGAGGCCATAGGATGCTCTGAATCGGTAAACTGCAGGGTGTTCAAGGACTCATCAGAGGATTTGAATCAATACACCATGGTTCTCATGGACTTTATTAAAAGAGTTGTGGGCGAGTGTGTCCCCACAAAATCATTCAGGGTCTTTCCCAACCAAAAGCCCTGGATGAACCATGAGATCTGCAATCTGCTGAAGGCCAGATCAGTGGCATCTAGGTCTGGAGATCAAGATACAACAGGCCCAGGTATGATCTCCAGAAAGCCATCTTACCTGTGATGTGGCAATGAGTCACTGGGGGATGCTTCATAGCTGTGGAAGGCCACTTTGTACTACCTCTTACAAAGTGAATCCCAAAAGCAGAGGTGATAATTTCACTCAACACCACTTGTTACATTACTGGACTGTTCCCACAATCTGTGGACTCACTTTCAAAGACTCTTCATCTCATGTTCTCGATATTTAGTATTTATTATTATTAGGAACATAGAAACATAGAAAACCTACAGCACAATACAGGCTCTTCGGTCCACAAAGTTGTGCCGAACATGTCCTGACCTTAGAAATTACTAGGCTTACCTATAGCCCTCTATTTTTCTAAGCTCCATGTACCTATCCAAAAGTCTCTTAAAAGACCCTATCATATCCGCCTCCACTACTGTTGCCGGCAGTCCATTCCATGCACTCACCACTCTCTGAGTAAAAAACTTACCCCTGACATCTCCATACCTACTCCACAGCACCTTGAACCTGTGTCCTCTTGTGGTAACCATTTCAGCCCTGGGAAAAAGCCTCTGACTATCCACACAATCAATGCCTCTCATCATCTTATACACATTATTAATATTATGTTACATTATTATTATGTTACATTATTACTATTATTATTATTATAACTATTATTATTATCATCTCTTTTTTTAATTTCTTTTTGTATTTGCATAGTTTGTTGCCTTTTGTACGTTGGTTATTTGTCCTTTTGAGTGTAGTCTTGCATTGATTCTTTAGTGTTTTTGTATTTACTCAGAATGTCTGCAAGAAAATGAATCTTAGGGTTGAATATAATGGCATTTACTGTATGTACTTTGATAATAAACTAACTTTGAACTTTGAACATAAGAGTAGAGTAAGTTTTTAGAGTCCAACTTCAGCTTAGTACAAGATACTATATTACATTTATAATGTCTGTCATATAACAAACTATATATTTAGTTTTGTAGTTCCATCAAAGATCTTATATTAAATCATTATAAATAAAATAAGTTGTAGTGTTACTAAGTTTCAATAAGCTTTGAAATATAATTCATGATCGTGGCTGATTTATTTTCCTTCTCAACTGATTTTCCTGCTTTTTCCCATAACCTTCAACACCAATACTAATCAAGAACCTATCAATCTGCACTTTAAATATACCCAATGACTTGTTTCCACACCATCTGTTTCAAAGAATTCCACATATCCTCAGCCGTCTGGCTAAAGAAATTCCTTCTACTCTCTGCTCTAAAGGCACATCCTTCTCTTCTGAGGTTGTGCGCTTTGATCCGGAGCTGAGTGAAGAGCCAAAGAAACTGCATCTGCTGTTGATCTGTTGTGGTTTTAGACAAATTGGAGTGGATGCAGGTCACCTCTGAGACAGGAACTGATTAGCACCATAGTTGCAGGGGTAAGGGAACAGTTCAAATCCCACCCGACCTTGCCCATTAGATTCATGTTCTATTTTCTTGATTGGGGTTATATAGAAGCAGCTTACTGGTTTCATTGCATTTTCCCTCCCTATTGTGTCCAAGTTACATTTTATTCTGAAATGTCTGTTGTAACTGTCAGCAAGGTCAAGATTTAGAAACTCCATTATGTTTGTTTCTCATTTACAGATTAAGAAAGATAAAACTAGAAGATCAATATAATTTTCAAGTAATCAGCATCAGCTCAAACGTTTAATGAAACTATAACGACCTTGCCTCAAAGGTGGTGATAAAGTAAAAATGAAGACCTGACGATCAATACAGTTTCAGTAAACGCGCACACAGACGGTGGAGGTAGGTGCGTCTGCATGGCAACACCGCTGCAGATTAGGAACTAGACCTCTGGCAAGGTCATTGGTACTACTAATGGAATCTGTTAGGAATAAAAGCAAAATGCTGCCAATGCTGGAAATGTGAAACAAAAATAGAACATGCAGGGTAGCATTAGGATGATTGGGAAGCAACGGTGGATAGAGTCATAGAGTCAGAAAAGTGGCCCCCTCAGTGAAGCAATTTTTGCAGGCCTTGCCCAGTCACCACAGTTCTGATTGCCCCATTGCCTGGACAGATAAGCTCTGGCTGCAGACAAGCCGATCTATCTGGCCTGAGGTATCTCAGTCTCCTGCAGTAATTCCTAGGCATTGATTCTTTGCTGATGGTATATCTTTGAAATTTAGTGAAACTCTGCATTCAGTTGTGGTAGCAGTCAAAACTATTGAAGTTTTATTTTATCAAAGTCTCTGAATATCTCTATCCTACAGAAACATTTAAACTACTATAAATTAAATAAGCAAACAAAAATAAAATAAAATTTGAAGCATTAAAAAAGCGACTAAAATGACAAGAACATATTAGAAGCATTTTAAAAAAGGGAAACTTTGAGTAAAAGGAATTGATCTTATTAACATCCCTACGATTCCACTTGGAAAGATGATCCAATTCCAAATCTAGGCAGCAAAGAATCCAATTGGCACTTTCCCAGCATAAGTATTGGAGAGTTTTCTGCAAGACTGACTACTATTGGCATGTCTTACAAGTGGCAACTAAGTTAAGTTTCTTATCTGATGATGTGTGGAATTGAATTGAATTGACTTTATTTCTTACATCCCTCATATACATGAGGAGTTTATATCTTTATGTTACACTTCTGTCTAAATGTGCAATTTATAGTAACTTATGATAAATAGTATGTACAACTAGACAGTCAATATAAGATAGAAATACAATTGTATCAGTGTGAATGAATCAGTGTGATGGCCTGGTGGAAGAAGCTGTCCCGGAGCCTGTTGGTTCTGCCTGTTATGCTGCGGTACTGTTTCCCGGATGGTAGCAGCTGGAACAGTTTGTGGTTGGGGTGACTTGGGTCCCCAATGATCCTTTTTACACACCTGTCTTTGTAAATGTCCTGAATAGTGGGAAGTTCACATCCACGGATGAGCTGGGCTGTCCACACCACTCTCTGCAGAGTGCTGTGATTGAAGTACGGTTCCCATTGCAGGCAGTGATGCAGCCAGTCAGGATGCTCTCAGTTGTGCCCCCTATAGAAAGTTTTTAGGATATGGGAGCCCATACCACACCTCTTCAACTGTCTGAGGTGAAAGAGGCACTGTTGTGCCTTTTTCACCACACAGCCGGTATGTACAGACCACGTGAGTTACTCGGTGATGTGTATACCAAAGAACTTAAAGCTGTTCACACTCTCAAACCCAGATCCAATGATGTCAATAGGGGTTACCCTTCTCCCTTCCTTCTGAAGTCCACAAACAGCTCCCTTGTGTTTGCGATGTTGAGGGAGAGGTTGTTTTCTTGACACCACTGTGTCAGGGTGATGACTTCTTCTCTGTAGGCTGCCTCATTATTATTTGAGATTAGGCCAATCAATGTAGTGTCGTCAGCAAATTTAATTAGCAGATTGGAGCTGTGGGTGGTAATGCAGTCATAGGTATACAGACAGTAAAGGAGGGGGCTTAGGACACAGCCTCGAGGGGCACCTGTGTTGAGGGTCACTGGGGCAGAGTTGAGGGAGCCCTCATTTATCACCTACCAGCGACCATCCAAATGTTGGAATTTTCTCTCACAAAATGAAGACATCATTTACATGTAATAATTTTAAACTGACACAGTAGAATTTTGCTAATCAGGATTGTGAAAAGGATATGGATCCAAAATTCCTGGCTGAAATTAAATTATCTACCTTCCATTATGCCATACAATGGTGGTGAATGGTTGAATTTGATGATCTCTCATAGAAATGAAAAGGCTGCTGAGCATCATTCATTCAACACCAGCTTCAAAATCCCTTCCATTCTCCTTTTATAATACTTGGATATCGCTTCATTTTAATTTTCTTTTAATCAGTTCTTCTGTATTCATTTTGGTGTTGGTTTATTATTGTCAAGTACCAAGATACAATGCAAAGCTTAATCTTGCATGCTGTTTAAACAGATCAAATCATTACACAGTGTATTGAGTTATAATAAAGTGAAACAATAAGAATGTCGAATAAAGTGTAAAAAGTACAGAAAAAGTGCAGTGCAGGTAAACAATAGAGTGCAAGATCATAACAAGGTAGACTGTGAGGCCATCTTATTCTTCATTCAAGAGTCTGATAACAGTGGGATAGCTGTCCTGGAGCCTTGTGATGAAGCTGTTCAATTTAAATGAGAAATTGGTAAAAAGAAGGTAAAGGGAAGGTTGAATTTATGGCAGCTTCTTTTTCTGAATTTATCTTGATCCTGACCAATGACCATAATTATAAACAGGAATTTAGTATTTCTTCCATGTTCTGTGCCTGAAAAGTATGGCACGTTCAACGTTCAAAGCAAATTTACTATCAAAGTACATATATGTCAATGTCTACAACCCTGAGATCCATTTTCTTGTGGGCATACGCAGTAAATCCAAGAAACACAATAGAATCAATGAAAGACTATACCCAACAGGGCAGACAAACAACCAACGTGCTCAGGACAACAAACTGCAAATATGAAAGAGAAAATAATAATAATAATAATAATAAGAAGAAGAAATATTGAGAACATGAGATGAAGAGTCTTTAAAAGTGAGCCAATAGGTTATGGGAACAAATCTTCTTAGGCATTGGTTTAATTGAAGCCTGCTTGAAGCAGGTGTGTATCTCAGACTGACAAAGTGAGAAGATAAAGATATTGGTGAACACTCCAGCCAGTTGATCAGCACAGGTCTTTAGTACTTGGCCAGGTACCCTGTCTGGGCACCTGGATGCTTCCCATGGGTTCAGCCCCCTGAAGGATGCTGTCACGTTGGCCTCAGATACTGATATCACAGGGTCACTGGGGGCTGTGGGAGTTCGTGAAGGTGCCTCCATGTTATATAACTCTTAAATGTAACCTTAACTTCTTATAATTAGATTAAACTATGATTCTGACCACAACTCATCCGCAGTGATCAAGGAAGGTAGTCAGTCCCACGGAGTGATCAGATTGTCCGCAGTTTTCTTGCAAATCGTGAAGAGTATCATACCAGTCAATCATCCACGTGTCAATTGATTGAGCAAATTCCTTCCTCTAGTATTGGCCCTCTGTGCATAGGTTATTAATTAAATCCATACGTTTTAATCAAATTGGTCTAAGTAGTCATGAGTCAGCAATTTTCCTCAATTTTTTTTTGTTTGGATGGGGAAGAGGTCTGAGCTGAGTTTCACCTGGAGAAGATCTTCAATCAATGCAAATTCTTCAGATAATCACAGTGGAGCATTTCTGGAGGAAACACATAACATAATTTGTGTCTTTGCTTGCAATCTCTTTGTGAAAGAAAAATAAATCTTTCTTGTAGGCTCTTCAGCTTGCAGCCAGGTTCTGCCTGGGAAAGTTCCTGACAATTCCTATGGCATGCTGGGATAGAATTTTTGGTCAACATTAATCAGTATTGGTATAGCAGGATATCCTGCTGGAGGTTTCTGGCTACCTCACTGCAAGTGTAATAGAACCTGCATAGCTGTGTGTATACAAAATTTGACTCCAAGCCAAATTAGGATAAATGATCAAAGAGAGGGTTTTAATGAGTTTACTGTATGCCCTGATATTTTCCCTTAACTTTTTTGACTTTCCTTTATATACACTCACCACATATCAGCTACTGATACAAATCTGTGACAACATCACTGTTGCTGGACCAATCACAGGTGGTAATGAATCAGTGAACAGGAAATAGATAGGACATCTGGCTGAATGATGCTGCAAAAACAACCTCTCACTCAAAATCACTAAAACTGATTGGAAATGGAAGAGCAACATGTGCCAGTCTACTCAGGGGAAATGAGTAGTGGAGAGGGTCAGCAGCTTTAACATATTGGATGACCTGTCCTGGGCCCAACAGATAGATGCAATCACAAGAAAGGAATGCCAGCATCTTTACTTCCTTAGGAGTTTAAGGAGATCTGGCTTGTTACTGAATACTCTAACAAATTTCTACAGATGTACACGTACAAAAGCTGGATGAACTCAGCAGGTCGGGCAGCATCCGTTGAAAACTTTCAACGGAAATATTTCAACGGATGCTGCCCAACCTGCTGAGTTCATCCAGCTTTTGTACGTGTTGATTTGACCACAGCATCTGCAGTGTACTTTGTGTTTTCTACAGATGTATTGAACGTGTCCTTACTGGTGGCATCATGATCCCTCTATGGCAATACAAATGTGCAGGAATGTAAGAACCTGGGAGTAGTGGACTCAGCCTGATACTGTACATCATGGACATATCTCTCCCTTTGGGAGTATCTACAGAAGGTGCTGCCTGAAGAAGGCAACATTTTATTATCAAAGGCATTCATCGTCCTGGCCATGACATCTTCTTGCAACAATCATCAGGCAGGAGGTATAGAAAGCTGAAGTCCCACACCACCAGTCCAACGAAAGGCAACTTCACTTCAGTCATTTGGTTCTTGAGCCATCTGGCACTATCCTAATCACTGCAGTTTAGCAACTATGACCACTTTGAACAATTTGCATTATAATAGACTTTGTTCATTTAGGCAAGTCTCAGCCTGAAACGTCGACTGTTTATTCACTTCCACAGATGCTACTTGACCTGCCGAGTTCCTCCAGCATTTTGTGTGTTGTGTGTTGCTTTAGATCTCCAGCATCAGCCAAGTTACTCGTGTTTTTGTTTATTTTTGATTTAATTGCATACTTATAAAAATTGTGTATATGGGCTAAACGGCCTAATTCTGCTCCAGTGGGGTTCTAGACCTACTCTTCCTGCACCCCCAGCCTCATTTTTCCATACGTGGCACCTTCTCATACAAACACAGAAGATCCACTTGTTACTCTCATCATCTCTTCTACCAGAGTGCCAAATACCTATTACAGATTATATTTTATTTCCAGAAAGCACTTGATGTAAAAGGCTGTGTATATCATAAAAGCTTGTGGTATTGGGTGCTGTATGTTAACATGGATTGAAGAGAGGCTATCAAATGGGACAACATGAATCTTTATAAATGAGTCCGTCTCAGATTGGAAAGATGCAACTAGCCTAGTGTCCCAAGGATCTGTTCTTGGCCTTCAATGATTCACGATCTACATTAATGACTTGGAAGAGTTGCAAGAGTGGAAGGTATCCAAAATGGTGCATTACACAAAAATAATTGAGTTGGCCTGCTGTGATGATAATATTTGGACTCTGCAGCAGGATATAGATTTAGTGGGAGTAAAATTGGCAAATGCAGTTTTATGCAGGAAACTGTGAGTCACATACTTTGGTAGGAGGAATCTAATTAACTAACAGGCTTTTAAATAAATGGAGAAAGACCACAAAGTAGTGGATCTTGGTGTTCTTGTGTCATGGAGTTTATACCATCCACTCAGACAGTGCATTCCAGATTCCAACCTCTCTCTGTCTGGAAGAATTCTTCCTCACATCCCTCCTCAACATTTTATTCCTGACCTGAAATCTATGTCCTTTAGTTTTATTACCTTGGCTATAGGGAAAAAAAAACATAAAGGTTTGCGTCCAGGGTGAAAGAAGTAATTAAGAAGACAAGTGGCATTTAAGGCCGCTGATGCTAGTGGTTTGGTGTTTTAAAATAGAGAAACATTGTTACAATAGTATATATTTTTGGTGGGAGTGTACCCGGAGTATAGTGTACACATTTAATCTCATTTAAAAAAAGAGATACTACCTTTGGAGGCCATCTGGGAGAAATTTATTAGGTTATCAGGCTGACCTTTTGCAAATAGCTTAAAAATGATTTGTATTCTTTGTAGTTTAGAAAGAGTGATTTTTGTATCTTTGTATCCTAAGTGGACAAAATAGGGTGGATATAGAGTTTGGATGAGGTTTGCAAGGATTTCTTCTGGCAGAACATGATGAATATCCAAAGAAAGGATATGAAAAGCCAAAGAAAAGGCATATAAGGTAGCAAAAGTGAGTGGGAGTTGGGTGATTGGGAAGCTTTGAAATTCCAACAAAAGGCAGCTAAAAAGCCATAAGAAGGGAAAAGATGAAATATGAGGGCAAACTAGCCAATAGTATAAAGCAGGATACTAAAAGATTTTTCAGTTATATAAAGTGTAAAAGGGAGATGAGAGTTGATATTGAACCACTGGAAAATTATGCTGGTGAGGTAGTAATGGGGGACAAAGAAATGGCAGATGAAGTTAAGGGTACTTTTCATCATTCTTCATTATCGAAGACACTGGCAGTGTGCCTGAGGTCTGTGAGTGTCAGGGCGCAAGTGTGAATGCTATTGCTATTAGAAAGGAAAAAGTGCAAGACAAATTCAGATGTCTTAAGGTGAATAAGTCATCTAGGCCACATCTCAGAGTCCTGAGAGAGGTTGGACATGATCTTTCAAGAATCACTTGATTTTGGCATGGTCTTGAGGGCTGAAAATTGTAAATGTCACTCCACTTTTTTAGGAAGGGAGGAAGGCAGTAGTAAGGAAATTATAGGCCAGTTAGCCTAACCTCAGTGGTTGGGAAAGTGTTGGAGTCTATAATTAAGGATGAGGTTTCTGGGTACTTGCAGACTAATGATAAAATAAGTCAAAGTCAGCATGGTTTCTGTAAAGCGAAATCTTGCCTGACAAATCTGTTAGAGTTCTTGGAGGAAGTTACCAGCAGGGCAGACAAAGGAGAGGCAGTAGATGTAATTTACTTGGATTTTCAAAAGGCATTTGATAAAGTGTCACAAATGAGGCTGCTTAAAAAGATAAAATCCTATGGCATTACAGGAAAGAGACTGGCATGATCAGAGGAATGGCTGACAACAGGAGGCAGTGAGTGGGTATAAAGGGGGCCTTTTCTGGTTGGCTGCCAGTGACTAGTGGTGTTCCTAAGGCGTGGAGATGGTGTTTCCTATGGTGGGGTATCCAGAACTTGAGAGCGCACCCTCAAATTTGAGGGGTGACCTTTTAGAACAGAGGTAAAGAGGTATTTTTTTAGCCAGAAAGTAGTGAATCTGTGGAATGCTCTGCCATAGACTGTGGTGGAGGCTAAGTCTGTGGATATATTTAAAGTGAAAGTTGATAGTTTCCTGATTTTGTCAAGGCATCAAGGGATATGGCCAGAAGGCAGGTGTATGGGGCTGAGTGGGATCCGGGATCAGCCATGATGGAATGGCGGAGCAGACTCGATGGGCTGAATGGCCTAATTCTGCTCTTATGTCTTATGGTCTTATCTGGATTTCTCTACCCGAGAATATTCTGGAGGCTGGATTAGTCAAGGCATCTAAGGAAGAGGTATATATATTTTTGAAAGATAAAGGAATTGAAGTGATGTAGAATTGGCACAGAGAGGTGGAAGGCCTGGGGTAGAACAGCCAAAATCACATCACTTTTTTTCAGTTCTTGTGTACTTATTTATTTCTCCTTGATGTACTCTATATGCTGGAATTCACTATATCACAGAGATTAAATACAGAAGGATTGATGTTTTGTTGAGCCCTCTGTCAGATTTGATTGCCTGCCGTTTATTTTTCTTACTTTGATCTCCACAACCTCAGCTTCCTGAAGTCTGCTAGTGAAACTGGATGTGAATGCAGAGAACAGCACTGCATTGGGCAATGTGCAGTAAAGAAGTTGACAATTACAAATGATTACTTATTTTCCATGTTTTTCCAATTGCTGCTAGAATTCTGCTATTCCCATTTTCACATCTCAAAGCATATCACGAGGAAATCTGCAGATGCTGGAAATTCAAGCAACACACACAAAATGCTGGTGGAATGCGGCAGGCCAGGCAGCATCTGTAGGAAGAACCCTAGTCCTGATGAAGAGTCTCGGCCCGAAACGTCGACTGTACTTCTTCCTATAGATGATGCCTGGCCTGCTGCATTCCACCAGCAATTTGTGTGTGTTGCTCAAGGCATATCCAATTCTTTACATTTGATTCTTTACATTCCCAATGTCCACACTTTTAATTACACCATCTCTTCTGTCGTTTAATCACTTCTCTATTTCATCCAATCTCCATTGTTATTTATTCAAGTAGGTCTTTCTCTTTCCCTGTCATTGCTGAAAATTGTTATGAACAAATTTGTTTCCAACCTTCACAGTCACTGACCTGAAACATTTACTATTTGTGCCTCCACTGATGCTGCCTGAGCTGCTGAATATTTTCCGTTTTGGTTTTGTTCCAGAACCTCCAGTTTCCTTTACTTTAATACTATTCTAATTTAGATTTGGTAGTGGAGAAGTGGTTCACAAATATTCTTTTTGATTTTCTATAACATCCATTCGCCTTACAGAACTTCTTTTTGTATTTCGTAAACCTTTTTGACTGCCGAACTTTAGATTGACATTGAGTTTAAATTAAAAAAAAACACTTTTTGTTTTCTAGCATTTACTGGCAAGTCCTCAAGCATCCTCATGTTATTCTGGCATGACAGTGATATTTGGAGGCTCCTTCAAATTAGTAGTTGAAACATTTGAGAGATTAGTTTACATTTAGTTGGTGATCATATTGCAAATCCAAACCCCAGACATTGGAATTAGGAGTTGATCTTCCTAGAGGCTTTCTACAATTATTCTGATATAGTTACTAAAATTTGTATGGCACTTGGCAAAGATTGATTCAGAAATTGTTTCATAAAAGTGTTAAGAAAATATTGGTAATAGAGAGTTCGGTAGTTTAACTACCAGACTTCTAGTCAAAAAGCCTGGATTAATAACCTAGAGTGCAGGTTCAAATTCCATCCTGGGAGCTGTGGAAATTGAAATCAGAATAATAAACTGGTAATTGTAACACAGCAACTCACCACAACAAACCAAAGTGTAAAATGACTGGATCACAAATGCCTTTTATGGGAAGAATTATATAATTGTTGACATGTTTGGACTACACGTGACTCTAGACCCATACCATGTCTTTTACTCTTAAAATGTCTCCTGAAATTGCCAAGCAAGATGTTCAGTTGTTTCATTATTGTTGCATTCAGAGACAGAATATAGTGGGATCGATCACCTGGCATTGGCATAGTCGTCAGCTTTGGAGATGGCAAAGTCACTCTCAGCCTAGCTAACATTAAAAGGTCTTCTCACAAACACTGGATTTCTGTCTGAATTGTGAAGACCGTTCCATATGTGTGGTTGGGAGACTGTAGGTCTGACACGGTGGTCAGCAGCACAGGGGCGCCGCAGGGAACCGTACTCTCTCCGGTCCTGTTCACCCTGTACACATCAGACTTCCAATATAACTCGGAGTCCTGCCATGTGCAGAAGTTCGCTGACGACACGGCCATAGTGGGGTGTGTCAGGAATGGACGGGAGGAGGAGTATAGGAAACTGATACAGGACTTTGTGATATGGTGCAACTCAAACTACCTGCGTCTCAATATCACCAAGACCAAGGAGATGGTGGTGGACTTTAGGAGATCTAGGCCTCATATGGAGCCGGTGATCATTAATGGAGAATGTGTGGAGCAGGTTAAGACCTACAAGTATCTGGGAGTACAGTTAGACGAGAAGCTAGACTGGACTGCCAACACAGATGCCTTGTGCAAGAAGGCACAGAGTCGACTGTACTTCCTTAGAAGGTTGGCGTCATTCAATGTCTGTAGTGAGATGCTGAAGATGTTCTATAGGTCAGTTGTGGAGAGCGCCCTCTTCTTTGTGGTGGCGTGTTGGGGAGGAAGCATTAAGAAGAGGGACGCCTCACGTCTTAATAAGCTGGTAAGGAAGGCGGGCTCTGTCGTGGGCAAAGTACTGGAGAGTTTAACATCGGTAGCTGAGCGAAGGGCGCTGAGTAGGCTACGGTCAATTATGGATAACTCTGAACATCCTCTACATAGCACCATCCAGAGACAGAGAAGCAGTTTCAGCGACAGGTTACTATCGATGCAATGCTCCTCAGACAGGATGAAGAGGTCAATACTCCCCAATGCCATTAGGCTTTACACTTCTACCGCCAGGACTTAAGAACTTTTTAAAAGCTATTATTAATGCTTTTTGAGATAGTGATTTAGATGTATATCATATTTTTTACTGAGTTAAGTATTGTATGTAATTAGTTTTGCTACAACAAGTGTATGGGACATTGGAAAAAATGTTGAATTTCCCCATGGGGATGAATAAAGTATCTATCTATCATCTATCTATCTATCATAGGCTAGTTAAGCAGCGGCCTGACAAGCTCATACCCACAGAATTAAAGATAAATATCTTAAAGATGAGCTTTGTTTGTCACACATATATCAAAACATACAGTTAAATGTGTCAAATGAAATTAACAAGGATTGCATTGGGGGAAGCCCACAAGTGTTGCCACACTTCAGGCGGCAACGTTTCCACAACTTACTAACCTAACCATAAATCCTTGGAAAGAGGGAAAAATTGGAGCATCTGGAGGAAACCCACATGGTTCTGGGGAGAATGTAGAGCCTTCTTACAGACAGCAGTAGGAATCCGAACCCGATCAGGAATTGTGCTAACTGCTACGCTACTATGCTGTCCCCTAATCATACTGGGTTGCCATATCACACACGTCAACACAATCCATGGACTGTAGAAGGACAGAACAATATGGAGGTATCAATGGATGTGTACCAATTCACAGAAATGGAGGGAGTTTGGATGGAAAAACTTGATAAGATATTTTATTACACCTTCTCAGAAATCTCATTATGATAGTAACCTCCCTGTTTCCTGGAGAAATTGTGGAAATCAAAATGCAAATCATTATCGTATTTTTTGGGACTGCCCTGTTATCAAAAACTATTGGAGGGGGATACACAATGCCCTACAAGTCATCTTTAAATGTGAAATACCCTTAGAGAGTAAGGCCATATATTTTGGATATATACCTCAAGAATGGTTGAAAAGAGATAAATATTTAATGAATATACTGTTGGTGGCTGGTAAAAATGGTTATCACTGGAGAGCCCAACTTTAAATACATGGATGGAAATTACAATGGACATTTACAAAATGGAGAAGATAACAGCATCTGTTAATCATAAGCTGGAACAATTTGATTCATACTGGGAAAAATGGTTTAACTACATAATGCCTCATAGGCCTGATTTTATTCTCACAAATCAATGAATATGTTGTAAAAAAAAAGATCACTTCCTACTTGTACATAGTTCTTTCCTTTTGCTTGTTTTTTCTTTCCACTCTTTTCTTTAAGTGTATACCTCAGATAAATACTTTGTGGAGATTTGTGATATATATGATTATATAATGTATATGTACAATGTCTGAAATACATCTTATGGAAATGTTTGTTTGATGATGAACTTCAATAAAAAATAAATTACAAAAAAAAAGGACAGACTCATCAAAGAGGATGGCATTTTGGAAGTTATAGACTTGGGAGTCTTAATATTGACTCTCGAAACCATGAAGTATCATGGTATCAGCATAAACATTTGCAAGGAAATCTCCTATTTATCACCTGTTATTGTCCTTCAGCTGAGGAATCAGTGCTCCTCTACGTTAAGCAACTTTTGTTAAAAGCAAGAACAGAACATACACTTTGTATGGGGGATTTCAACTTCCACCATTGAAAATGGTAGTACATGTATTATCACTGACAAAGCTGGTTGTGTCCTGAAGTTACCAGATTAGGTCCACAGCAGTTACCGTAGTTAATGAGGTACCAGGAGGGATAAACCAGTTTGACTTCATCATCACCAATTGACACATGACAGGTGTCCCTGATAGAAATGAATACTGCACTGTCCCAGATAATGTTCAGGTTGATAAATAGCAGCTAACATTTATGGTACTGAATGACTATTCCTGGCAAGAGACAGTCCAACGACCTATCCACTAGCACTACCGTAATCAAATCTCTCAGTATCAACTTGACTAGTTGCATAAATATAGCTACAAAGGCAGGTTTTCCAAAGGCTGGATTTCCAGTGCTCAGTGAATCATAGTCTGCATCCCAAACTGTTGTACCATTTACAATGCAAACGTCAGGAGTGCTCTAACAACTCCAAAGGATCCTGGTCAGACCCCACTTGGAGTACTGTGTTCAGTTCTGGTCGCCTCACTACAGGAAGGATGTGGAAGCCATAGAAAGGGTGCAGAGGAGATTTACAAGGAAGTTGCCTGGATTGGGGAGCATGCCTTATGAAAACAGATTGAGTTAACTTGGCCTATTCTCCTTGGAGTGACGGAGGATGAGAGGTGACCTGATAGAGGTGTATAAGATGATGAGAGGCATTGATCATGTGGATAGTCAGAGGCTTTTTCCAAGGGCTGAAGTGGTTGCCACAAGAGGACACAGGGTTAAGGTGCTGGGGAGTAGATACAGAGGAGATGTCAGGGGTAAGTTTTTACTCAGAGAGTGGTGAGTGTGTGGAATGGTCTGCCAGCAATGGTGGTGGAGGTGGATATGATAGGGTCTTTTAAGAGACTTTTGGATAGGTACATGGAGCTTAGAAATTAGAGGGCTATGGGTAACTCTAGTAATTTCTAACATAGGGACACGTTCGACACAACTTTGTGGGCCGAAGGGTCTGTATTGTGCTGTAGGTTTTCTATGTTTCAAAGTATAACACCATCTCTGACCTTTATTGTCACCCTACACCAGCAGTTAACTGTGATGTCAATATGTGCCTCCTACAAAAGGTACTGCAGTTACATACACAGCAAACCTGACAGCACCTCCCAATCCTTAATGTCTACCACCGAGGAGGGTATCAGACTAATGGGAGCATCACCAGCTGCAGGTCCCATTGCAAATCTCACACAACCCCCATGTGGAAGTACATCACCATTTCTTCATCGTCGTTGGAACTAAATACTGGAACTCCTTACTTTATAGCACTGGAGGGACTGCAGTGGTGCAAGAAAATGTCTCATTACCACCTTCTCAAGTAATAGCCCAGAAAATGAATAAAGAATAAAAGGTCTTCAATATGGACAATGCACTTCAATGTGCTAGAATTGAGAAAGAATTTTATTTCATCTGTACAGATATTAGTTGCTGCATTCAGCAGAAAATATTGGTTACAATAAGATTATAATTTTATTATTATAATATTTGTAATTATGAATATCAATACATCTGTGCTCTGTCTTAGATTCCAACAGGTACAATTGATATAATATATAATTATTATAGCAATGGTTAGCCCTATGTTCAGGATTACAACTCAGATAAACACTGCAAAATTGGACAAAGTGAACATTTAACATTCATCTGGGAAATTAAAAAAAAAATAAAGAATACTCTTACGATACCCACATTATCACTCTCAGCATATTTAATTGGGTGGTTTTTACAACACAGTTCTTGAACAAGATGCGAGTGAAGAATAATGGAAGGCCAAATTATCTATCAACTTCTAATTTGGATATCATGTCCTCTCCCATATGCAAAACCATGTATATTTAATTTTGTGTGGGTTGGGGAGTCTCAGAAGTAATCCTTGGTTCTAAAAGTAAACGAGTAACTTTCCATTTGATCACCCTCAGCTTCCAATATTCAGAGATTTTCTGAGATTTTTTTTTGAAGCTGCGTTGAGTGATCCATTATGTTGCTATAGTACCAGATCATCTCTATTTTCTGCCAATATTTTCAGACATTGGTAATTTATTGTAATAGCATTACTTTAATCAATAATCATTCTATTCTCGTTTGCATTGAAGTGCATTAATTGCATTCTGTTTCCTTTCGTTCTGTAGTCATAGCCATGGTCAAAGCCAAGCCAAGTTGATTAGAAGTTCCCATACTGCAGAAAGTGGTTAGTTTGATTTGTACTTGTGCAAGAAATTTTGGATGCCATTATCCTATTGGAATTCTAACCAAGAATCAGCGAGTTAAAAATTATGGTGGATTTCTGGATAATCAGTTCCATGGAGATTATCACAGAACAATGACAAGAAAGCAAAGCTAAATTACATACATAACCACCTTTAAAACTGCAAAGCATAAAAGACATTTCACATTGAGATGAATTTTTTAAAAATTGTGAAAATTGATTGCAGCCCAATTAAAGAGCTGCTTAGAGGTGTGACTAAAATGTAATCAAAGTAGAGAGTTTAAAGGATCATTATAAAAGAGGAGAGTTATGGTAAACTTCAAAGGAACTGAATTTTGGAACGGCAATGGAAAGAGAGTAATCAAAGTTCAAAGTAAATTTATTATTAGATGCAACGAAACACAATAGAATCAATAAACAAGTATGCACAAAGATGGACAAACAACTAATGTGCAAAAGAAGACAAACAGTGCAAATACAAAAAAATAAATAAATATAGTTAGATAGATAAATAAATTGATTTGAGGATGAGTTGTAGAGTCCTTGAAAGTGAGTCCATAGGTTATGGTATCAGATCGGTGTTGTGGTGAATGAAATTATTCACGCAGTTTCAGGAGCCTGATGGTTGAAGGATGCAATTCATGTGACTGACGATGAATTTCCACTGCCAGGACATGAAAGGATGGGATATGAAGCATTAGAGACAGAAGACAAGGAAGGTCCGCCAGTTAGTTTGGTCCAGGATGCGATAGAGATATGACATTTAGGCACAGCTGAAATGTGCACAAGTTGAAAGATCCCTATGCTTTTAACTAATCAAATCAAAGTCATGAATTAAGTGCATTAAGAGCAAAGGTAGGCATCAGTATTTACAAATATTCTAAGGCAATGGAGAAGTGGACAACAAAGACTGTATTGCTCACACCCAGTTGGCTGAGAGAGTAGCTGTTTCATTCCATGTGATCAGAATCAGGTTTATTATCACCGACATATGCCGTGAAATTTGTTGCTTTGCAGCAGCGGTACGGTGCAATTCATAAAATCTACTATGAATTATAATAAGAAATAAATTTTAAAAGTTAAATAATTAGTGTGAAAAGAAAGCAAAGAATAGTCAGGTAGTGTTCATAGGCTCATTGTCCACTCAGAAACCCCAGAAGTAGGAAGTGTCAGGTGTTGCCAGAAATCCTAATGAAGGATCAATGATAAGCCTTTGCCAGAATAGTGTGTGATACTGAGGAGAAATGAAAGCGATTATATTCCTATGCATCTGATGTCCTGTTTTTCAAAAAGGTGGCGGTCGTAGGTTTGGAAGATACAGCAAATGGATTTGTTCTAAATTGTTGTAATGTATCCTGTAGACCACACATATTGAAGACAAGCTGGTTGACAGTTGTTATGGAGTTACTGCAGTTTGGGTGAAAGCGATTTTATGGGGTTACAAATACAGCTTAGAGTTGCTAGGTTACTAAAAAGTCTGCCACTAGCTGGAGAGAGAGAGAGATGTTATTGGTGGTAAGGACATTCAATTTGTAACAGGATTGATGATGATGATTTTCATCTCACCAATGCTAAGCTAAAGAAATTGTGAAAGTTCAGTCTGATAAAATAAAGTCAGTAGAGAAATTAAAAAATAAGAACACAAATTGATGGAAATATTTAGCAGGTCATTTACTAGTTGTGGAGAGCTTAATGTTTTAAGTTATGACCTACTTAAAGTAAAAACCATAAAGGATGATCACAAAGGAGAGAGGTGATAGTGACCTCAAAAGAACCAAATTTCAGTAGAAAAGTATGATTCACAGTGCAACATTGTAGTGCACTTAATGCAAGAGCCTGGGACATTGAGGTAATCTAATATGAGGAGATTTGGTATGTCACAGAAGACTCTAGCAGATTTCCGTAGATGTACCATGGAGAGCATTCTGACTGGTTGCATCACTGTCTGGTGTGGAGGCTCCAGTGCACTGGATCAAAGGAGGCTTAAGCAGCGACATCTCTGACACCAGCCTCCCCAACACTGACGACACCTTCAAATGGTAGTGCCGCAGGAAGACTACATTCATTACTGAGGACCCTCACTATAGAGGACATGACCTCTTCTTATTGCTACCATCAGAGAGGAGGTCCAGGAGCCTGAAGACCCACACTCAATGTTTTAAGAACAGATTCTCCCCACTGCTGTCAGACTTCTGAATGATCATGAACACTACCTTGCTATTTCTCTTTTGTAGTATTTGTGTTTTTTATTGACATTTATAGTAATTTTTTGTCTTGCACTGTACTGCTGCCACAAAACAACAAATTTCACTACATTTATCACTGATGATAAACCTGATTCTGATTCAGGAGTGATGGGAGTTTGAAGATTGACCAGAAGTATCCCACTCGTTTTTAAGAGAATTAAGCATTGGAAAACAGAAGGCAATGTAGGTGTGCCAGGTCTAGTTGTCAGAATAGCGTGTGATACTGAGGAGAAATGAAAGCGATTATATTCCTATGCATCTGATGTCCTGCCTTTCAAAAAGGTGTTGGTCGTAGGTTTGGAAAGTACAGCAAATGGATTTGTTCTAAATTGTTGTAATGTATCCTGTAGACCACACATATTGTAGACACGTATATAGGTATGCTACTTAGTCAGGTTAAGTAAAAGTTCAAAGTAAGTTTATTATCAAAGAACATATACGTCACCATATACAACCTTTAGATTCATTTGTTGTGGGCATACTCAATAAATCCAATAACCATAATAGATTCAGTGAAAGAGCACACCAACAGGGCAGACAGCCAGTGTACAAAAGACAACAAACTGTGCAAATACAAAAAGAAAGAACAAATAATCATAACAAAAAAAAGCAATAAATATCAAGAACATGAGATGAAGAGTCCTCAAAAGTGAGTCTGCAGGTTACGGGAGCAGGACAGAATGGGACAAGTCAAGCTGAGTGAAGTTATCTCTTCCGGCTCAGGAGCCTGATGGTTGAGGGATAACAAGTGTTCCTTAACATGGTGGTGTGAGTCCTGACACTCCTTACACTCTTCCTGATGTCAGCGGTGAGAAGAGAGCATGTCCTGGGTGGTAGGGGACCCAGATGATGGATGCTGCTTTCCTATGACAACGCTCCATGTAGATGTGCTCAGTGGTGGGGCGAGCTTTACCTGTGATGGACTGGGCTGTATCCACTGCTTTTTGTAGAATTTTCCAATCAAGGGCATTGGTGTTTCCATACCAGGCTGTGATGCAGCCAGTCAATATAAGTTCTACCACACATCAATAAAAATATGTCAAAATTTTAGATGTCATGCTGAATCTTCATAAAATCTTTAAAGTTCAAAGTAAAATTTATTATCAGAGTACATACATGTCACTACAGACAACCCTGAGATTCTTTTTCTGCGGGCATACTTAGCAAATATATAGAACACTAACTGTAAACTGTAAACATCAGGACCGGTCAACTGTAAACAAGCTGTGCAAGTGCAGATATAAATAGCAATAAATAATGAGCATGAAGTAACAATATAACAGAGTCCTTAAATGAGTGTAGTTATCCCCTTTTGTTCATGAGCCTGTTGGTTGAGGGGTGGTAACTGTTCTTGAACCTGGTGGTGCGAGTCCTGAGGCACCTGTACCTTCTCCCTGATGGCAGCAGTGAGAAAAGAGCGTGGCCTGGATGGTGAGGATCTTTGATGACAGATGCTGCTTTTCTATGACAACGTTTCATTCAGACATGCTCAATGGTTGGGAGGGTTTTTATCTGTGATATGCTGGGCTGAATCCACTCCTTTTGTAGGATTTTCTGCTCAAAGATATTCCAGGTGTTGCAATACAAGGCTGTAATGCAACCACTCAGCACACATTCCATCATACATCTATAGAAGTTTGCCAAGGTTTTCGATGACATGCCAAACTTCAGCTCACCCTAGAGGAAGTAGAGGTGCTGTCGTGCTTTCTTTGCAATAATATTTATATGATGGGTCCAGGACAGGTCCTCTGAAATAGTGGTACCCGGAAAGTTAAAGTTACTGGCCCTCTCAACCTCTGATTCTTGGATGATTACTGGCTCATGAACCTTTGGTTCCCCTCTCCTGATCTTACTGACATTGAGTGGGAGATTGTTGTTATTACACCATTCAGCCAAGTTCCTTCCTGTATGCTGATTCATCACCCCCTTTGATACAGCTCACAACAGTGAAGTCATCAGCAAATTGGTAGATGGTGTTGGAGCTGTACTTAGCCACACAGTCATAGATGTAAAAGCAAGCAGAGCAGGGAGCTAAGTACACATCCCAGTGCGGATGGAGATTGTGCAGGAGATGTTTTTGCCAATCCGAACTGACTGGGGTCTACAAGAGAGGAAATCCAGGATCCTAGTGCACAAGGGGGTATTGAGGCCCAGGTCTTGGAGTTTATTGATTAGTGTTGAGGGGATGATGGTGTTAAATGCCAAGCTGCAATCGATAAAGAGCATCTTGATTTATGCACCTTTTCTGTCCAGATACTCCAGGGTTGTGTAAAGAGGCAATGAGACAGCATCTGCTGTAGACCTTTTGCTTCAGTAAGTGAATTGGAGTGGATCCAAGTTCATAAGACCGTAAGACACAGGAGCAGAATTAGGCCATTCAGCCCATCGAGTCTGTTCCGCCATTCCATCATGGCTGATCCTGCCTTCTTGCCATATCCTTTGATTCTTTGACCAATCAGGAAACAATCAACTTTCACCTTAAATATACCCAAGGACTTGGCCTCCACCACAGTCTGCAGAAGAGCATTCCACAGATTTACTACTCTCTGGCTAAAAATATTCCTCGTACTTCTGTTCTAAAGGGTCACTCTTCTAATTTGAGGCTGTGCCCACTGGTTCTGGATACCCACACCATAGGAAACCTCCTCTCCACATCCACCTTATCTAGTCCTTTCAACATTTGGTAGGTTTCAATGAGATCCCCCTACATTATTCTAAATTCATACTTGTCTAAGTCCTGCTACAATCACATTACTTCCTCACTACTACCTACCCTCCAACTATCTTTGTGGCATCTGCAAACTTTGCCACAAAGCCATCAATTCCACTATGTCCATCATTGACAACAATGTGAAAAGCAGCGATCCCAATACTGATCCCTGAGGAACATTACTAGTGCCCGGCAGCCAACCAGAAAAGGCCCCTTTTATTCCCACTCGCTGCCTCTTGCCTGTCTGCCAATCTGCTATCCATGCCAGTATCCTTCCTGTAACACCATAGAATTTTATCTTGTTAAGCAGCCTCATGTGTGACACCTTATCAAAATCCTTCTGAAAATCCAAGCAAATGGCATCCACTGCCTCTTCTTTGTCCACCCTGCTTGTTACTTCCTCAAATAACAGGCAAGATTTCCCTTTTATAAGATCTAGGTTATTACACAACACTCAATCTAAGATAGTTTTCCTTCGAGTAGGCTCAAGCACATGCTGCTCTCAAAAGCCATCTCGTAGGCATTCAAAAAATTCCCTCTCTTGCGATCTGACATCAACCTGATTTTCCCAATCCCCTTGCATATTGAAGTCCTCCATTACAATTGTGCCATAACCCTTAATTACATGTCTTTTCCAGCTCTCTTTACAATCTTAATCCTACATCTTGGCTACTCTTTGGAGGCCTATATATGATTCCCATAATAGTTATTTTACTCTTGCAATTTCTGAGCTCCACCCACAAAGCTTAAACTTATGGCTTAGATTTTATTGATTGATAAGAAAGAAACCTTTAATTCTTTTAAAATTTTAGGATGATGAACTTCTCAGGGTTAGTGCCTCAAGATCAAGTGCCTCCACTCTGGTTTTGTGAGATCAGAGTTGGCCGATATGGAAAATACAGACTCTTCAACAATGGGAAAATAGTTGCTAAGCAGGATGAGCAGGTGGATAGATTTTGTGATAGGATCTTTCTGCTGTTTATTTCAAATTGTGTACTCCTGAAAGCGAATTTCATACTTTAAGGTTCCTTATCTACTATTAAAATATGTGGGACAGAGATTCTCAGGAGCCATTTAAGATGCTGGAGTTCTTCAAGGGGGCTTTGAATCTTTTCCTTGACTCGTTTCCTATGTCCAGCTAGAGTTTGAATAGCATTCTGTTTCAGATAGTCAGTGTCAGGCATGTGAACATCGAGACTTTCCAAGATAACTGACCAAAGCATTTTACTAGGAATATTGGCCTAGAAGACAATAACCAAACACGACTGTTCACTTTTTACCAAGGACATTCTGAGTTTTTTTCTGCTTTTTCTAGATATATTGTAAAGGAATCCTTTGGACTAAACTGTGAGGACAGAATTGACAGCTTAAGGATTTATGCCAAAAGAGGTACCTTTTACATCAGTCTCTCACAATTACACATGGATTACAGTTTGGATTTTATATGCAGGTGGTTGGGTTGAGTTTATGTACCAATATTCTCTAATTGAGCAGTGAGGTTTCTATATTGAACCATAGGAAATAGAAGTAAAATATCTTTACAGTTTCCAGCTACTGATTCATTTTTGATTATCTTATGAGATTATTACGTTTCTTTTCTGATACATAATCTCAGCAATCTCATCAGTACCTTAGGATTCTGTCTACACTGAGCCTTTCCCCTGTCTGTTTCAACACACTTACTCTTTCCCTTCTCTTAATTTCTAAGAGCGTCAACAGTTTCAGCCGTAAAAAACATATGCCTACCCTTTCTTCTCTTGCTGCTGTCTCCATCCCCAATTACCTTAGTCAGTGAAGGGCTTGCAAGTTTTCAAATTAGCAATTTGCAACTAATACACTCTGTGGCCATTTTAATAGATATCTCCTGTACCACTGAGTGTGAGTTTCTGATTTTCTGCTGCTGAAGACCAGCCACTTGAAGGATTGATGTGTTGTGCACTGAGAGATGCTCTTCTGCCAACGACTATTGTTACGTGTGGTTACTTGAGTTACTGTCTCCTTCCTGTCAGTTTGAATCAGTCTGACCATTCTCCTCTGACATCTCTCGGTAGCATGGCTTTTTTGCCCACACAACTGCCACTCTTTGGGTGCTTTTTGTGTTTGTTGCACCATTCTCTGCAAAATCCAGAGACCGTTGTGCGTGAATATCCCAGGAGATCAGAAGCTTCTGAGAGACTCAGGCACCAACAATCATTCCACAGTCAAAGCCAATTCGATTATATTTCTTCCCTATTATGGTATTTGATCTGAACAACAACTGAACATCTTGACGTCTCTCTGGTGCCTTGCTTCCTACTGTTTTCAGACCCTTGAGCACTCCAGCATTCCGTAAAGGTAAATTATTGTGGGGGAGGGGGTGAGTCACAGCCACCTAGTCTGCTGTGGTTTAGAACAGTAGCATCTGTTCATCAGCAACTATAAAATCTCCTTAGCATTATTTAATTGCGTTATTTACTGAAAGCGCTGTGTGACATATAGGGCTTGTATGACGTACAAATGGACCTAGCAGAGCAATTTCATTTCATAGTGCATGACATGGGAATGAGCAAGGTAACATGAGAATTATTGCATGAGTAATCATTAAAAAAAAGCCAAAACTGCCGGTGGAGTTTCCATGTTTTATTTGAAAACTAGCATGTAGGGATGCTGTCAAAATGACTGCCAGGCAAACCTATTTTTGCAATCCTGAAGAAAGACATAAGGCCAGAAGAGCAACAAGATATTGCCGCAGCCTATTGATGCAATTTTTTTGGCATTGAACTTAACACTTCAGTTTTTTAACAATGCTGTTCTTTGCTCATGTTTGAATTAATTGGGAGTTATCCACTCTGAAGAGGACAGTGTTGGCAGGAGAAGGAGTGGCTTTATTTTTTAATAAGGTCCTTGATGAGGAGTATTCTGAAATAATCCATTTCATATAAGACCTTGAATAGTGATTATTTATTGGATTAGTGATCCCAAGAACATGAATTCAAATGATGCATTGGGAATTTAAGAACAACAGAATTCAGATTGAAAGGCTTGGAATTTAAAGTAAATTATCATTTCTAAATATTAACCACAGATTGAAAACAGAAGCATATATGTTCTTCAAGAAAGAAACATCACCGATCTGGAATGATGTGGTCTACATTTAACTCCAGTTCAACACCAATAGAGATGGCAATGAACTATCCCCTCAATCTGCCCAGTAATCAGTGGGGCAATGACTGTGGGCTTGTCAGTGGGGCCTACATCCTTCTAATCAATTAAGAATAATATTGGTAGAGTTACTTGAGTGCATATTTGAAAGGTAGCCACAGTTTCAGAGTGAATTATTTATGTTCCACACGCTGTGAGAGGCTATTGCAATTTGTTAGCTTTCAGTCTGAAAATTCATTCTTGCTAAAGAAATATAAAATGTGCTGCCTGGTGGATTTTCATGCTTAGACATAATGTGAGGTGTTGTGAGCACGAGTGATATGGTCCTCTGTACAGCTCCGTACATAAATTGTGTGTATTTTGAAGGATGGGCACGAAACTTTAACCAGCTTGTGCCACGCTTGTCATAGAAGGAGTTCAGAAAGTTCAAAGTAAATTTACTATCAAAGTACATTTATGTCACTATATACAACTCTGAGATTCATTGTCTTGCAGGCGTACTCAATAAATTAATAGAATATAAACCATAATTGAATCGATGAAAGACCGTGCCAGCTTAAGCATTCAATCAGTATGCAAGAGAGAGAAAAATGCAAATACAAAAAGAAATACGTAATAATAATAAATACATAAACAATAAGTATCAAGAACTTGAGATGAAGAGTAATTGTAAATGAATCCATAGGTTGTGGGAACATTTCAATAATGGAGCAAATGAAGTTGAGTGGAGTTATCTTCTTTGGTTCAAGAGCCTGGTGGTTGAAGGGTAATAGCTGTTCCAGACCCTAGTAGTGTGAGTTCTGAGGCTCCTGTAAAATTTCCCTTTTGGCAGCATCTTTTTATCAATGCTGAATCCATTACTGTCTAAAACAAAGCTAAAATTTTAGATCTAAACTCTCAAGTGAAATATAAGTAGTCCCCGAGTTATGAACATCTGACTTATGAACAACTCGAGGAAGGAGAATGCCGTCCGCCATTTTAAGTTGTTGCCATTGACACTGTGAGTGTGTAACTTTGTATTTGGCTTAAATTTTTCTTAGCAAGATTCACCCTGACCCCAGCCCCCTCCCCTTTTCTGGTTGGCTGGTGGCGCACTGAGATCAGTGCCGGGCTTGAGAACGGAGGTTCCCGAGTTTGATCCAGTGACAGACCGCTTCCGAGCATGCTCTCCATCCATGCCGGGTTGATGTCGAGCTGGCAACTCGACCTTGTAAGAACAAAACACTGCCACCTCCAGTTTAAATTCCCACGCGGAATATTGTGGAGGATCCGATACCCAAACCCAGCACAGCCCCCACTTGTCCCATTTAACCTATCTCAGTGCAGTGGACTTTAGGACCCAGGGAATTCAGTGCGGTGGTTCTTAGGACCCGGCGGAGCTCGGGACCTGACACCCACAGGATTTCTGTTCCATTGACGGGAAGCGATCACGATTGAAAATAAAGTGGAAATAATAAAGTGTTTGGAAAGAGGTGAAAAGTCATCAGTTATTGGAAAAGTGTTAGGCTACAGTCGGTTAACAATTGGAACAATTTTAAAGGATATAGGATAAAGTGAGAATAATGGAGCATGTGAAAGGCCCTGCCCCAATGAAAGCTACAGTTATTACTAAGCAATGCAGTGGTTTAATTATTGGATTGCATACATTTCTTAAGTGTTTTATATGCATAGCAAGGTAAAGTATATACTATATACTAAAACAAATGTTTGACTAACTGACGGTAAATAATACTGGATGTACTTGTTCCAACATACGTACAAATCCGACTTAAAGATGGACTCAGGAACGGAACTCGTTCGTAACCCGGGGACTGCCTGTACTTCAAATCTGCTTCCTCTGCATGTTCTACTTGTAGAATTCAGTTACATTGAAACCAAGCTGATTCAAGGTCTGAGGATCTAAGTGCTGTGTCACAATAAATTCAGTAAGTTTGTGAGTGGTCAAGTCACTAAATATGTCTTAAAATGCCATATCATAACTTGTGCACTTCTGGCTTTGGAGACTGAGCGATTTATCACATTCAGCAAAGTCCATCAAAGTTTGAAATTAAGAGAAAATACACACACACACACACACACACACACACACACACACACACACACACACACACACACACACACACACACACACACACACACACACACACACACACACACACACACACACACACACACACACACACACACACACACTTCCTTGCAGCTATTCATACTAGAACAAAGAAAATACAATATTCTGTGAAAATTTACACACAAACAACCGAAATGAAACTGTGCAAATGCAAAAAACAAACACATAGTGATAATAATAATAATAATAATAATAATAATAATAATAATAGTAATAACAACAATAAATAAATAAATGATTTTGAGAACTTGTATTGTAGAGTCCTTCAAAGTGAGTCTGCAGGCTGTGGAATCAGTTCAGTGTTGAGCAGGCTCAGGAGACTGATGGTTGTAGGATAGTAACTCTTGAAACTTTTGGTCTGGGACCTAAGGCTCCTGTACCTCCTTTCCAATGGCAGCAGCAAGAAGAGCACGTGGACTGGGTGGTGAGGGTCCTCAGTGATGGATGCCGCTTTCTTATGACAGCGCTCCTTGTAGATGTGCTAAATGGTAGGGAGGGTTTTTCCTGTGATGGACTGGGCTGTAGCCATCACTTTTTGTAGGTGTTTCTGTTCTTGGGCGTTGGTGTTTCCATGCTGTGATGGAACGGGTCAGGATAGTTGTCACTGTACATCAGTAGAAGTTTGTAAAAGATCTAGATGAGGTGCTGAATCTATGCAAGCTTCTATGAAAGTAAAGGAACTCCTGTTCCTTCTTTATAATGGCACTTAAGAGCCAATCCCAGAACAGATCAACATTGTAAATATTCAATATATTAATTGATCAGTTTTTTAACTAGAATTTGTGGTAACGTATTGTGAGTACTTGATAAGTTTCCTTCTGAGGTTGAGAAGTAAAGAATGAACATGATTTCTAACACTTTCCTGGACTGTTACCTTTTATATGCTGATTATTTCCCGATTCTTCTTTCAGTGATTGTCTTTGAAAACCCTCTTCATCCAAAGCACCTCCTGGCATTTTGAGAGCCTTCTTCCCAATTACTCATAAGTGCACTCGATAGATAATATAACTGTAGAAGTGTCAAGATGAGAATTATGCAAGAGGAAAGAACTGTATCCATACTAATTCCTTCATATCCTACCTTGAAAGCTTACATTTCAAAACCAAGGGTATGTTTTCTGAGTATTTGGAGAGAAATAATGAAAAAAACCTCTCAATAGAAATACTTTAACAGAGAAATATATATACAGAGCACATGTTTGACATGTCTGTTTGTACTGGACCTAGTCCTTTGACCTCATGTTATATTGTAGATTGTAATTTCTTTTACTCTACATCCTAATTGAAGTATTGAGTCCCTGTGATATAGATATTAAAGGAATATATTTGGTGTGACCACCCTTTGCCTTCAAATTGCACCAAGTTACACAGTCATGTAGTTTGATAAGAAAATTGGCCGGCAGGTTGTTCCGAGCATCTCAGGGAATTTGCTACAGTTCTTCTGCAGAATTTGCTTTTTTCGCTTGCTTCTATCTCTCCGCATAATCCCAGACAGCCAAGATGATGTTGAGATCTGGGTTCTGTGGAGGCCATACAATCTGAAACCATATAAAAAAATCCTGAGTGCCTAAGACTTTGGCATAGTACTGTACCAGTTTCACTAGTTGAAACTTAATTCCTTAGGAATTTTCAATGATCCCACTTCATTTGAGACAATTTCTGCAGTACTGGTTGTTCTAGAAAGGCTTTAGTCTTCCACTCTCAGTTGCTGTACAAATGTTATTGATCATGTATTTATCTTCGTCTATATGTATCATCAACATATATGTTTGCTTTGATAAGTATGACAGGTTTTCCAACATGTCAGGCCTGCTGACTTCCCTACAAGCCTGCCTTCTGCACTCTCACAGTGATGAAGATAAAGGTGTTGCTGTGGCGATATCTGCAACACTCCAGGATTCCAGGGTGCAACATAAACTGAAACTCCCTCAGGTTTTTCAATGCCCTTTCTATATAAACAACAATTCTAGCTTCATCTAACCTAAAGCTCCACCTGAATGAACACTTCTTTGAGCTTGAACTGTTACTCAACTGATAGCTCATGAACGTAATGCGACTGCATTATTTTACTGGCTCCTTCAAATTCAAGATATAATTAATCACTGATTGCTTCTTCGAGCAACTGATTACATGTACCACATGCATTGCTTTGAATTATTTCAGATGATGTAGATTCAAAATGAGTCTATAATATCTGATCTGCCTCATTAGACATCAACTGTACTGTGTAGCACCAATAATTTAGTTGGAACATCAGAAGTATTCAAGCCCATAAGAAGTAAAGCTTTCTTCAAACACTGTTCCTCTCTGTTTCCACCTGTAACTTCTGCTGGTTTATTCACTTTGAAGAATAAAAGGTAGATGGTAAATGTCTCTTGCATTCTGTCATGTTATTACGTTTTCTGATCCACCCATTTGTGCTGTTTCTGCCATTTTGCCTTGAGCCACAATTAAACGTGTTACACCTGACTTCACTGTTATGAGGAGATTACCACATATACAAGTTCCACAAAGCTATCAAAGAATATTGCCGATTTGTCAACAGATTAGTTCAAAGTGGATTTTATAATCAGCAGATAATAACTTCAGGATTACAGCCATTCAGTTTGCTGAATCATTTGGCCGTGAGGGTTCTGAGTTGTAGATTCATCAATACAATGATACATACTCATGGAGTAGGTATCCATCCTTATTGTCAGCCTTGAGTTTTCAGGTTTTTCTTGTAATATAGTTTAATGTTACAAAATGCTGCTAGACTAATATCAACATACACAAAACGCAGGCCAGGCAGCATCTATGGAAAAATGTACAGTCGATGTTTCGGGCTGAAACCCTTCAGCAGACTAAGATCATCTAGGAAAAACTACTATTGTACTGTTTTATTTAACAACATGTCAGTTTCTTAAGTAATATTCACTGACACCTTAAAGGAGCTTTACACAATGTATAAATGTGATAAAAATGCAGCATATCTTGAAATATTACAGGGGTTTTAGAGGGCAGACATCAGTTTTATAATCACTGTTAAGCATGTACAGCAACTAGACGCTCAAGAAATAATGATTTTTTTCTTGCTGGTGTCATAACATCCTGAGTTAGGACTTCGGATGTTAACAGTTTTACTGACAAACTTACTGAACTCTCTTGATCTGCTCATGCACTGATCAAGAGATATAACAAAGCAGTGTACAGAAGAAAATGCAGAGCTACCATTGGGATCTCAGGACCTGGGCACATCTGGACTCACCTGAGGGGGTTGGCGTTTGTAATTGTGAAGCAGCAGAAATATTCTAAGTCAGACAGATGACAGTAAATGTGAGCCATGGGATTCCTTAATGGTAAGAACCATCTCACCCTCATAATTGACTATCATAGCATTCTGTCTCTGATGATACACAGAAGACACTTAAAGTTAACCAGTAAAATTTTAGCTTCAGGACTGTGTTCACTTCTGGTTGCCTCATTATAGGAAATGTGGAAGGTTTAGATAGCGTACAAGGGGGATTTACCAGGATGCTGCCTGGATTGGAGAGCATGATTTCTGAGGATCGGTTGAGCGAACTAGATTTTTTCTCTTTGGAGCTAAGGAGAATGAGAAGTGACTTGATAGAGATGTACCAGATAATGAGGCTTAGATCAAGTGGATAGCCACAGACTTGGTCCCAGCGCAGAAATGTCTAATACAAAAGCATAAATTTAAGATGATTGGAGGAAAGTATAGGAGGGATGTCAAAGGAAAGTTTTTTTACACAGAGAGTGGGAGGTGTGTGAACACATTGCCAGGGATGGTGATAGAGGCAGATACACTGGGAACACTTAAAATTTTTTTATATAATCACATGGATGATCAAAAATTTTAGGGCTATGTAGAAGTGAAGAGATAGACTGATCTTAGGTTGGCATAACATTGTGGGCTGAAGGGCCTGTAACGTATTGTAGTGTTCTAAATGTAATGTACGGAAAGAAGAATTATGAAAGTAAACAGAACAACTGACAGTTTTGAGAAAAAAGAAATATGGCTCTTTGTTCAAAGGCCATCCTTATAATGATTTAGGAAGAATAGAATAATATTTGTGAGCTGATAGGATGTGTAAATGCAGGATCTGTCAAAGAGTAATAGACTCATAGAACACTACAGTGCAAAAACAGGTCCTTCAGTCCCTGCCAAACTATTAACCTCTCAGTCCCATAAACCTGAACCTGGACCGTAGTCCTCCATATCACTCCCATCCATGTATATATCTAAATTTCTCTTAAATATTTAAATTGAATCTGCATCCACACTTGTGCTAGCAGCTTGTTCTGCACTCTAGCTACCCTTTGGGTGAAGCAGTTCCTCCTTAAATATGTCACCTTTCACCCTTAACCTATGTCCTCTAGTTCTTATCTCACCCATCCTCAGTGGATAAAAACCTACTTGCATTTACCCTGTCTATACCCCTCATAATTTTGTAACTGTGCTGAAGGTAAAGGAATGCACAACCTCGGAAATGTTCAGTGGGTCCACTGCACAGTAGCTGTGTGGAGCTTTCCCATAACTGGTAAGTGATATTGCCCTTGTCCTGTTCATCTTGTTTCAGTGAATCTTATGGTCTCTTTGTTAAACACAGTGGTACCTTTCTTCCCTGTGACCTCCATGCGATGAAGTCGGGTAGCACATAGAAATAAGTATAATCCTGGAGACATTCCCCAGGCTGCAAGATATGCCCGAATGGTTTGAACATCTGCACTGAATCCTCAACAAACTGGAAATATGTTACAGGATTCTTCTTGTGCAGTGTTACATCTCTTTACATTTGTGCAGCTCTGGTTCCCTGGATAGACCAGAAACATCATGAACAATGACTTCAGAAGGCAGTTTGATTCCCTCAGGACATACTCAGACCTGGTTTCAGAATTGAAATGTTGCTGCTCTGCCAGATACCTCAAAATGAGCAGATGATGACAGGTGCCAGGGAAGCTAGCAATCTCTCTCATGTTAAAGCATCAGTGACTGCACACAAGCTGAGGACTGAAGAAGCAGAAAACCTTTGTGATTCAGACAGGTTATTGCATTGTGTAATGGAGCATGTGTGACCATATATAACACCTGCACCTTTTGGAGGATTTGCTACATGATAAAATAGCAGCACCCTCCCAAGCTGCTCTCACTGATCAGAAAGAACTATAATAGTTGAACAGTTACAGTCTATGTCTGTGCTTTGTTTTCCATATTGGAGCATGGTGAACGTCAGATATATTCAACGTCTCAAATAATACATTGATACCGGATCCAGATCATTTGAACAAGTAGACAATTGCCGCTCTCAGAATGCACTGAGCCTGTTGGTGGTTGGCGTCGCTGATCAACCAAGCTTTCAAGGTATTGTTATTCAGACCTTCTTCTTCTTTATTTCTTTTTCAGAACCTGAGAGTCATAGATAGGATCAGCAATTATTGCCGTGGAAAAAGTATTAGTGAGTCACTTTCCTGAAGTAGAACACAGAAACTGGAACTATAAAGTGCAGTACAGGCTCTTTGGCCCTCAATGTTATGCCAATTTTATAATTTATTCCAAGATCACTCACAATAAAGTGATTGCACCCTTCCTGTTTCTGATTTCCACCCACACTGACTCAGTAGATGATTACGCCACAATATCCCCCCTTTCTGTAGCTGTGATACTATTCCTGTTCCGCAGTGTCTCTCCCTCATCTGTTGCCATTGTAACAGCCATGTCTCTCTAAAGGTCACAACATTGTAGTCCCATGCACTGCTCCATTCTCTAAGTTCATCACCCTTGTTCCTGATAATCCTTGCATTAAAACAGAAACATTTCAACCCACCTAACTGACTGAAATTATGCCCTTTCCACAGCCTATCCTTGCTCAGATTCTATCTACATGCTGCATCCACCTTTATACCTACTGCCCCAGAGTCTGACCTATTGCTCTGGTTCCCATCCCCCTGCCAAAGTACTTTAAACCCTGCAGCTCCTGCAATTGTTCTAGTGAGGTTTTTTTCGACAGTGATATTGGGTAATGGAATTTTAGGATTTAGGTCCAATGGTGATGAAGGAACAGCAAAACACATCTAAACTGCAAGAGACCCTACAGATGCTGGAGAAACTCAGCAGGTTGATGGTTTGGACCAAAGACCCTTCATCAAGACAGGAAAGGAAAGAGGAAGAAGCCAGAACAAGAAGGTGGGGGAGGGGAAGGAGTACAAGCTGGAACTGGTGAGGGTGAAGGTAGATAGGAGTTTGAGGCAGGCGATATAAAACTTTGGGAGGTGATAGGTGGAAAAGGCTGAAGAAGAAGGGATGTGTTAGGGCAGGAAAGTAGACCATGGGAGAAGGGAAAGAGGAGAGGCACCAAAGGGAGGTGATAGACAGGTGGGGAGAAGAGAAAGTGCAAGAGGGAAGCCAGAATGAAGTCTTCTCCACCTTTTCGTAATGACAGACCCTTAGACGCTGTTTTGGAATACTCATTAACATGACCTTTCAGTTTTCTATGCAAT
Organism: Hemitrygon akajei; assembly: GCF_048418815.1. Taxonomy (NCBI): domain Eukaryota; kingdom Metazoa; phylum Chordata; class Chondrichthyes; order Myliobatiformes; family Dasyatidae; genus Hemitrygon; species Hemitrygon akajei. The sequence goes on along the minus strand of NC_133129.1, from coordinate 160,831,993 downwards.
GTTCAGCTTGCTTTTCATTCTGCTACTTGTTCTATGACATGACATGTTCCAGCTTTGATCCTGATTCCACTATGTACCATATATATAAAAAAACTTCTGAGAACAGAAATATATAAAGTCTACTACATTAATCTTGCCCTTTTGAGATCTCAAGACATTTAATTTCCACCTAAATGGTAATTTTATTTTTCTAACATCTTTCCCATGACTAGCGTGAAGATAATTGTTCAACAGATCCTTGGATTTCCCCTTAAAAAAAAACACTATAACCTCCTCACTCTGATACTAGACCTTTTCTACCAATCTACTTTTTTTTGGCACATGAGATTTTTTAACCTCAGTTTCTTTACATTCCATTGGTGCTAGAGTTTTTATCCTTGCTATGGGCTTGATCAATTTATCAGTTATCTTTCAAACTCCCTATTTAAAAAAAATTATCTACAATATATCTTTTAATCTCTTTGCCATGAAATTAAGCTTGTCTACTAAGAAGGCAAGATAATTGTTCAATACCTCCACCTCTTGATAATCAATAACTATGAACTTAACATTTGTGTTTCTTAGTGCCTACACCCTATCCTTACTTTTCTTGTTTCGTTCATATATTCATTAAAGGCATTCCTAGTACTTTTTTTTCACTGTGTTATTGTAACATTTTAGATTCTTTCAGCTTTTCGAACCACTTTTTGACTGCTTGCTTAATTTTGATTTTTTTGTCTTCCCTCACTTAGTCTGCACTTCTGTCTTCACTTTACACTCACTTCAAACTCTTTCTCTCCCTTTATTCATCCATGATATAGTTTGTTCTCCCTTAAGTAGAATGTATATCTCCTGGAGCTGATTGCCCAACATTTTGAATATTTGGGTGCAACTAAATCCTTTCTTTATCAATAATATTTTACTGTTTATTTCTTTTAAAAATTGCTTATTCTCTAAATATTATTTTCATATTTTGAGTCATTACACTGATAATTGCATATTATCAACGTGTACAAGGAATCCTTTGTGAACCAATAAATGAAATGACTGACAAGAGCACACCCAGAACTAATAATGGGAAATAAACCTCAACAGATAAACAAAGTGAATGTAGGAGAACATAGCACCAATGACTTAAAATAAAGGTCATAAAATCAAAATGATTGAAATAAACGATAAAAAGGAAATGATTAGTTTGCTAGGGATATTCCAACAATCGTGGTAGGAAATAAGGATTAAGTAATTATTGAATACATTTGCACCTCTGTTGCCAACTCTTTCTATCAGTTTGTTGATGATAGTTAAAATACTCCTTTATTGATGTTAATCTTGTCCTTTCACTGGTATCTTTAATGTTTGTATATGATTCCTCCTCCTCTTTTCAGTCGATGGTAAACAGAATACTACTGAAAACATGACCATTTTTTCCACAGCAAACCATGTGAATGTTATTTCTATGCTTCCGCTAGTCATGTCAGTCTCTTCACATACTTTTACATAATCTCTAATTAATACAGCTAATCACATCATAATGCACTAATTTAAATGCAGTTGAACAAAAGCTGGCACATCAGAATGGTGCCAAATAATAACATGCACAACAACATCAGTTAATTGGTACATAGCCAAAAATAATCACTTCAAACAACTTTCTGATCAAGAAGAACAAAGCTAAATCTGTAAATCTTGTGCTCCTGATCAAAACAACTAGATGTCTGCTTCTTGTAGTTTGATCATAAGCACATCGACCTTGTTATGTTTTTTCCGTTGTGTGTATCCCTGTCTTTGATTTTAAGCCATTCACACTTGAAGTGAGTGAATGTCCGTACAAAATAAGGTGGATGATTTTGTAGTGCAGTTAAGAGATCGGCAGGTACGAAGTTGTGGGCGTCACAGAGTTGTGGCTGAAAGATGATCAGTTATGAGCTTAACATCCGTGTTGTGTCAAAATAACAGACAAGTAAGCAAGGAGTGGGATGGCTCTGTTCACAAAAATAAATGGAATCAAATCCCTAGAAAAAAGTGACATAGGACAGGAAGGTGCAGAATTCTTGTGTGTAGAATTTGGAAACTGCAAAGGTAAAGAGACCCTGATGGGAGTTATATACAGGTCTCTGAACAGTAGTAAGATGAGGGGTAAAAATTACAACAGATTATAAAAAAGGCATGTGAAAAGGGTAATGTTACAATAGTCATGGGGGATTTCAGTATGCAAGAAGATTGGGCAAATCAGTTTGGTACTGCATTCTAAGAAGGGGAATTTGTAGAGTACCTGTAAGATGGCTTTTTTAGAGCAGCATGTGGTTGAGCCCACAAAGAAAAAGGCAATTCTGGATTCAATATTGTGTAATGAACCAGATTCGATTAGAGAACCTAAGGTAAAGGAACCCTGAGGAGGCAGTGATCATAATATGATAGAATTCACCCTGCAGTTTGGGAGTAAGAAGCTAAAATCAGGTGTATCAGTGTGACATCTGAGTAAAAGGAGTTACAGAGGCATAAGAGAGGAGCTGGGCAAAGTTGAATGCAAGGGGACACTAGCAGAGATGACAGCAGAACAGCAATGGCTGGAGTTTCTAGAAGCAATTTGGAAGGTGCAGGATAGATGCATCCCAAAGATGAGGAAGTATTCTAATGGGAACGTGAAGCAACCATAGCTGATAAGGAAAATAAAAGACAGCATAAAAGGAAATGAGAGGGTGTATAATATAGCATAAATTAGCAGAAGGCTAGAAAATTGGGAAGATTTTAAAAACCAACAGAAGGCAACTAAGAGAGCAAGAAAAAGAGAAAAGATGAAATATGAAGGTAAGCTAACCAATAATATAAAGGAGGATACCAAAGGTTTTGTTAAATATATGAAAAGTAAAAGAGAGGTGAGAGTGGATATAAGATGACTAAAAAATGACGCTGGAGAAGTAGTAATACGGTACAAAAAGTGGCAGACAAACTGAGTAAATATCTTGCATCAGTCTCCACTGTGGAAGACACCAGCAGTATGCCAGAAGTTTAAGAGAGTCAGAGGGCAGAAGTGTGTTTAATGCTATTAATAAGGAGAAGTTGCTTGAGAAGCTGCAAGGTACCTGCAGTAGACGGACTATGTCCCAGGGTTCTGAAAGAAGTAGCTGAAGAAATTGTGGAGGCATTAGTAGTGATCTTTCAAGCATCATTAGATACTGGAATGTTTTTGGAGGATGGGAGAATTGCAATGTCACTCCACTCTTTAAGAAAGGAAGGAAGCCAAAGAAAGAAAATTATTGGCCAAGTTAGCCTGAGTTCAGTGGTTAGGAAGATATTGGAGTACATTATTCAGGATGATGTTTTGGGGAACTTAGAAGCACATGATAAAATAGGCCAAAGTCAACATGGTTTCTTTAAGGGGAAATCCTGCCTGACAAATCTGTTGGAATTCTTTGAGGAAGTAATGGGCAAGATAGACAAAGGAGAGTCAGTGGATGTTGTTTACTTGGATTTTCAGAAGGCCTTTGACAAGATGCCACACATGATGCTGCTTAACAAGATGGTATTACAGGAAAGATACTAGCATGAATAGATGATTGTCAAACAGCCAGGAGGCAAATAGTCATAATAAAGGGGGCCTTTTCTGGTCGGCTGTTGGTGACTACTGATGTTCTGCTGGGATTGGTGATGGGAACACTTCTTTTCACATTATATGTCAATGTTTTGTATGATGGAATTATTGGCTTTCTGGCCAAGTTTACAGACATTATGAAGATCAGTGAAGGGACAAGTAGTGTTGAGGAAGCAGTGAGACTGCCTAATTCACTTAGATTAGTAGAATGAGCAAAGAAGTGGCAGATGGAATATAATTTAAGAAAGTGTATGATCGCGCACTTGTTAGAAGAAGTACATGCATAGACTATTTTGTAAACAGGGAGAAAGTTAAGAAATCAGAGATGCAAAGGGACTTGGGAGTCCTTATGCAGGGTTCCCTGAAGGCTAACTTCCATGTTGAGTAAGTGGTGAGGAAGACAAATGCAATGTTATCTTTCATTTTGAGAAGATGAGATGATAAAAGGCAGGATGTAATGTTAAGGCTTTATAAGACATTTGTCGGGCCACACTTAGAGCATTGTGAGCAATTTTAAGACCAGAAGACCCTAAGACATAGGAACAGAATTAAGTCATTCATCCCAGTCTGCTCTGCCATTCCATCATGGCTAATCCCAGATCCCACTCAACCACATACACCTATCTTCTCATCATATCCTTTGATGCCCTGACAGATCAGGAAACAATCAACTTCTGCCCTAAATATACCTATAGACTTGGCCTCCATCACAGTCTGTGGGCCCCTTATCTAAGAAAATATGAGCTGGCCTTGGAGAGTGTCCAGAGGAGGTTCACAGGAATGATTCTAGGAATGAAAGGTTTATCATATGAGGATGGCTTTTTGCCAGTACTTGCTGGAATTTAAAAGAATGAGGTGATGGGGTGGGAGGGGGGGGGGCAACCTATCAAATGTTGAAAAGCCTAGATAGAATGGATTTGGAGAGGATGTTTCCAATAGTGGGGGAGTCTAGGACCAGAGAGCACAGTCTCAGAATAGAGAGATGTCCATTTAGAGTAGAGATGAGGGGAAATTTCTTTAGCCAGATAGTAGTGAATCTGTGGAATTCATTGCCATGTAATTCTTGATTAGTAAGGATGTCAAAGGTTATGAGCAGTAGACAGGAGAAAGAAGTTAAGAGGAATTATACATAATGTCACAATGGAACTGAGGAGCAAACTCAATGGACTGAAGGGCCTTCTTCTGCCCCTATGCCTTTTGATCTTTTGGCCTTATAATAATAGGACCACAGCAGGGTCTAAATATTTTTAAAGTATGATTGCCATTTTTTTTGTCTCCCTTCATAAATTTTTTCCATGATTAAGAACTGCCTTGAACCACTGATCAGAGTCATAGAATTATAAACCAGGGAAATGGAGCCTTCACCTCAAATCACTCATGCTGACCAGGGTTCCATCCTGAGTTAGTTCCACTTGCCTAAATTTGGCCTACATCCCTCTAAACTGTTGCTATCCATGAACCTGCCCAAATAAACTGCAGAAGATTGTAATTGTACCCACGTCTACAACTTCCTCTGGCAGCAAAATTTGCCTCTCATGTCCTTGTTAACCCGTTTCCATCACATCTTAAACCTAAGTCCTCTGGTTTTAGATTACTTTACCCTTGAGGAAAGACTGTACCTGTCCACCTTATCTATGCCCCTCATGATTATATAAACATGTTTAAGCATCCTAGTCTCCAAAGGAAAAAGTAGTAGTCATAACTCAAGCCCTCCAGTACAGCAAGACCCTTGTGAATCTTTTCTGCACTCTCTATAGATTAAGCGCATCCTTCCTAAAGTACAGCGACCAAACTGTACACAATATTCATGATGTCCTGTGCAACTGTCACATGACATCCAAAGTCTAGTATTCAAAGCACAGTCTGATGAAGGTAATCAGAGGTGCATTCCAGGTGCCATTTTATAGATGTGACTTCAAAAGATGGAAGAAAAACTTTGATATTTTACTTCAGTGCCACCAAGTAATTCTGAAAGTCATAGCGTTATGATAGATGGTTCAGAACAAAGGTTTGTGTGAGTAGACAGGTTGAAAAATGGGTCATTCTTCTTAATTGATTGTTCTGTGAGGTTTGACTACGTGTTATTTAATACACTGAGAGGCATTGATTTTGCATTGACCTCAGCTAGTTCCCTACTATGAATTTGACATCAAAATCAAGACCTGATTTTGCGCACAATTTATGTTGCTTTAATTAACATTGCATTCTCTTATAGTCTAGTGCTTTAGGTAGCATGAATGTTTGGAATGCCTTACATAGTAGCTTTGATGTTCAAACTTTAACCCAAATCATTGCAGGAACAAAAACTAAAGTGTAGGATTTTGTATTTTGCATTTTCAAACTGTATTGAGGACAGTTGTCGATCTCAGCTACAGAATCTGGGGAGATGGGAATAACAAAGAGTTAAATGGACTTGGTGGAAATCTGTGCCTAATGATTGGCACAGACTCACTAGATTGAAGGACCTGTTTCTGTTTCGTATGATTTATGTTTACTGTTATTCTGGGGAATTTCACGGCAGAAGATGAACTACACTTTGGAAGTATCCAATCAATGGCAGCAATCTCAAGGAAATTATGTCCCATTGCAAATAGAAGCCAGCAGTTTTCAGTACTCCTAAGTCCTACTCCAACCTTACCCCTTCTGAATTCATTGCCTTCTACTCTCTCCTCACCAATCCCACCCTCACCATTAAACCCACGCACAAGGGGCAACTGTCAAGCCACCATTCAGGTTCATTAGGTCATTGGCTCCAGCACAATCACCAAGCTCATCAACTCTGGAGATCTGCCATCCACTGCTACCAACTTCATAGTTCTCTTACTGTTCGGTTCTTCCTCCTACCCAAGGTCTATTTCATTTGGAGAAGGAAGTCAGAGGATCAGAACGGGAGCGCGGCGGGTGCCATTTTGAGCCATTTTGATTTTTTTCTTCTTCTTCTTCTCATTGGAGTTAAGAGAGTTGGGACTGTGCAGGCGTGTGACGTCGGGCAGTGAAGTGGGGAAGATTTAAAAAGGACACAGCTTTATACAGCGGGCAGCGTCGTTTGTGGGCAGTGGAGTGAGCCGGAAGCAGAGTGAAGGCTTAAGGGCTTGGGCTCAATGGGCTTAGGCGGAAGCGGGCAAGGCAAGGTAGGTTTAGGTTTCAGTTTTACCTGTTATTTGAGGAAAGGGGAAGTATGAGTGTGAGGGCAGCTTGTTGTTCTCGGTGTCGGATGTGGGAGGTCCTGGAGTCTGCTAGCCTCCCGGACATCCACATCTGCACCAGGTGCGCCGAGCTGCAGCTCCTAAGGGGCCTTGTTAGGGAACTGGAGCTGCAGCTCGATGACCTTCGTCTGGTCAGGGAGAGTGAGGAGGTGATAGAGAGGAGTTACAGGCAGGTGGTCACACTGGGGCCACGGGAGGCAGACAGGTGGGTCACGGTTAGGAGGGGGAGGGGTAAGAGTCAGGTACTAGAGAGTACCCCAGTGGCTGTACCCCTTGACAATAAGTACTCCTGTTTGGATACTGTTGGGGGGGACAGCCTACCTGGGGGAAGCAACAGTGGCCGTGCCTCCAGCACAGAGTCCGGCCCTGTAGCTCAGAAGGGTAGGGAAAGGAAGAGGAAGGCCGTAATAATAGGGGATTCAAAAGTTAGGGGGTTAGATAGGCGATTCTGTAGACGTGATCAGGAGACCCGGATGGTAGTTTGCCTCCCTGGTGCCAGGGTTCGGGATGTTTCTGATTGTGTCTACAATATCCTGAAGTGGGAGGGTGAGGAGCCAGAGGTCGTGGTACATATAGGTACCAATGACATAGGTAGGAAAAGGGAAGAGGTCCTGAAAGGAGAATATAGAGAGTTAGGAAGGCAGTTGAGAAGAAGGACCGCAAAGGTAGTAATCTCGGGATTACTGACTGTGCCACGCGACAGTGAGAGTAGGAATGGAATGAGGTGGAGGATAAATGCGTTGGAGCAGGGGGCAGGGATTCAAGTTTCTGGATCATTGGGACCTCTTTTGGGGCAGGTGTGACCTGTACAGAAAGGACGGGTTACACTTGAATCCTAGGGGGACCAATATCCTGGTGGGAAGGTTTAATATCCAGGTGAGAGTAGATATAGGACCAATAGAAAATGATGCTGGAGAAATTGTAATGGGAGATAAGGAGATGGCAGAGGAACTGAACGAGTATTTTGCATCAGTCTTCACTGAGGAAGACATCAGCAATATACTGGGCATTCAAGGGTGTCAGGGAAGAGAAATACGCGCAGTCACAATTACGAAGGTTAGGGAGGGTTTAAACTAATTTGGCAGGGGGATGGGAACCAGAATGATGGAGCGGAGGAGAGGGAAAACAGAAATAGATCTAAGTTAGTGAGCAGTAAGGATGTCAGGAAGGACAGGCAGGTGATGGAGCAAATTTGTAGCCATTGGGATGAGTTGCAGTGCAATCAATGCAAAGAGTACCAAATACTGGACTTAAGGTGTTATACTTAAATGTATGAAGCATAAGGAATAAGGTGGATGATCTTTTTGTACAGTTACAGATTGGCAGGTATGATATTGTGGCCATCACTAAGACGTGGCTAAAGGATGCTTGTCTCTAGGAGCTGAACATCCAAGGGTACACGGTGTATCGGAAGGATAGGCAGGTAGGTAGAGGGGGTGGCATGGCTTTAATGGTAAGAAATGATATAAAATCATTAAGAGTTGACATAGGATCGGAAGGTACAGAATCTTTATGGGTTGAGCTAAGAAATCGCAGGAGTAAAAGGACCCTGATGGCAGTTATCTACAGGCCTCCAAACAGCTGCAGTGATGTGGACTACAAATTACAACAGGAAATAGAAAAGGCTTGCCAGAAGGGCAGTGTTATGATAATTGTAGGGGATTTTAACATGACAGTGGATTGGGAAAATCAGGTCGGCAATGGATCTCAAGAGAGAGAATTTGTAGAATGTCTACAAGATGGCTTTTTAGAACAGCTTGTTGTTGAGCCCACTAGGGGATCGGCTGTACTGGATTGGGTATTGTGTAATGAACCAGAGGTGATTAGAGAGATGGAAGTGAAGGAACCCTTAGTGTCATGAGAGAGGAACTGGCCAAAGTTGACTGGAAAGGGACACTAGCAGGAAGAACGGCAGAGCAGCAGTGGCTGGAGATTATGCGAGAAGTGAGGAAGGTGCAAGACAGATATATTCCAAAGAAGAAGAAATTTTCAAATGGTAAAAGGATGCAACTGTGGCTGACAAGAAAAGTCAAAGCCAAAGTAAAAGCAAAGCAGAAGGCATACAAGGAAGCAAAAACTAGTGGGAGGTCAGAGGATTGGGAAGTTTTTAAAAGCTTACAAAAGGAAACTAAGAAGGTCATTAAGAAGGCAAAGATGAACTATGAAAGGAAGCTAGCAAATAATATCAAAGAGGATACTAAAAACTTTTTCAAGTGTATGAAGAGTAAAAGACAGGTGAGAGTAGATATAGGACCAATAGAAAATGATGCTGGAGAAATTGTAATGGGAGATAAGGAGATGGCAGAGGAACTGAATGAGTATTTTGCATCAGTCTTCACTGAGGAAGACATCAGCAATATACCGGACATTCAAGGGTGTTGGGGAAGAGAAATACGCGCAGTCACAATCACGACAGACAAAGTACTCAGGAAGCTGAATAGTCTAAGGGTAGATAAATCTCTTGGACCAGATGGAATGCACCCTTGTGTTCTGAAGGAAGTAGCAGTGGAGATTGCGGAGGCATTAGCAATGATCTTTCAAGAGTCGCTAGATTCTGGCCTGGTTCTGGAGGACTGGAAGATTGCAAATGTCACTTCACTATTTAAGAAGGGGGCAAGGAAACAAAAAGGAAATTATAGACCTGTTAGCTTGACATCGGTGGTTGGGAAGTTATTGGAGTTGATTGTCAAGGATGAGGTTACAGAGTACCTGGAGGCATATGACAAGATAGGCAGACTCAGCATGGTTTCCTTAAAGGAAAATCCTGCCTGACAAACCTAGTGCAATTTTTTAAGGAAACTACAAGTAGGCTAGACAAGGGAGATGTAGTGGATGTTGTGTATTTAGATTTTCAGAAGGCCTTTGACAAGGTGCCGCACATGAGGCTGCTAAACAAGATAACAGCTCATGGAATTACGGGAAAGTTACATACATGGATAGAGCATTGGTTGATTGGCAGGAAACAGAGAGTGGGAATAAAGGGATCCCATTCTGGTTGGCTGCTGGTTACCAGTGGTGTTCCACAGGGGTCCGTGTTGGGGCCGCTTCTTTTTACATTGTATTTCAATGATTTGGATTATGGAATAGATGGCTTTGTGGCTAAGTTTTCTGATGATACAAAGATAGGTGGAGGGGGTGGTAGTGCTGAGGAAACCAAGAGTCTGCAGAGAGACTTGGATAGATTGGGGGAATGGGCAAAGAAGTGGCAAATGAATTACAATGTTGGAAAGTGTACGGTCATGCACTTAGGTAGAAGAAATAAATGGGCAGACTATTATTTAAATGGGGAGAGAATTCAAAGTTCTGAGATGCAACGGGACTTGGGAGTCCTCGTGCAGGATACCCTTAAGGTTAACCTCCAGATTGAGTCAGTGGTGAAGAAGGCGAATGCAATGTTGGCATTCATTTCTAGAGGAATAGAGTATAGGAGCAGGGATGTGATGTTGAGGCTCTATAAGGCACTGGTAAGACCTCACTTGGAATACTGTGTGCAGTTTTGGGCTCCTTATTTAAGAAAGGATGTGCTGACATTGGAAAGGGTTCAGAGAAGATTCACTAGAATGATTCCAGGAATGAGGGTTAACATATGAGGAACGTTTGACCACTCTTGGACTGTACTCCTTGGAGTTTAAAAGAATAAGGGGGGGACCTCATTAAAACATTTCGAATGTTGAAAGGCATGGACAGAGTGGATGCGGCAAAGTTGTTTCCCATGGTGGGGGAGTCTAGTACGAGAGGACATAACTTGAGGATTGTAGGGCACCCATTCAGAACAGAGATGCGAAAAAATTTTTTTAGCCAGAGGGTGGTGAATCTATGGAATTTGTTGCCACGGGCGGCAGTGGAGGCCAAGTCATTGGGTGTATTTAAGGCAGAGATTGATGGGTATCTGAGTAGTCAGGGCATCAAAGGTTCTGGTGAGAAGGCGGGGGAATGGGACTAAGGGGGAGATTGGATCAGCTCATGATGAAATGGCAGTGCAGACTTGATGGGCCAAATGGCCGACTTCTGCTCCTTTGTCTTATGGTCTTATGGTCTACAAGCCTTACTATGTGAGTGGGCTGACTACTGTTCTGCCCCACTGAACCTGTGTCTGCAGACCTCAAATCCACTTTATTCCCCCTTGGTTCAGTCCCTTTCCACTGACATCCACGGCATTTCACATGCTCTCGGTCTCTTAAACAACTTTCAGTTCCCTGGGTCTGATCGCCTCATTTTCACTATAGATTTCTATTACCCCACCAAGAAGATGCTAAAGCTCTCTGATTCTTTCTAGACAACAAACCGAAGCCGTTCCCCTTCACCACCACCCTCTTCCATCTGGTGGAACTGGCCCTGACAGTCAACAATTTCCCTTTTGGCTCCTACCACTTTCTAAACCCAAGCTGTAGCCATGGGCATCCACATAGGCCACAGCTAGGCCTGCTTTATCATTGGCTACATGCAACAGTCCATATCCAACTCTCTTTGCATCACATTGACAACTGCACTGGTGCTGCTTCCAGCATCCATGCTGAGCTTTTCAGTTTCATCTTGCCTCCAACTTCCACCCTGCCCTCAAATTCACTCGGCCTATTTCTATTGTCAGACTGTCTACTGATATCTTTTATAAATGTTTCACAGCTATCTTCACACCATATCACTTTTAAAACATGATCCCCTTGTCCATTCATCCCTCCCTACTGAATTCCCTCCTGGCACTTAGCCCTGCAAGCAGAACACCTCCTCCCTCATCGGCATTCATGGCCTCAAACAGTCCTTCACAGGTAAATCTGTTGGCATCATCTACTGCATCTGATGTGGCCTCCTCTGATGTAGATAGGGCGTCGCATTGTCACCCACCTTCATTCCGTCTGCAACGAGCAGGGGCAACCATTTTAATTCCATTCCCATTCTTACAATTTGGTCCATGGATGGACTCTACTGTAACAATGATGTCACTCACAGGTTGCAGCAGGAACACCTCATATTCTGTCTGGGAGCCTCCAAACTGATAGCATGAGGATTGATTTCCTAACTTCCGATAATTTCTTCCCCCTCCCCTTTCTCTCTTTTTCCATTCCACATTCTGGATCCCCTCTAAGCCCTTCTCTTTTCCTCACCTGCCTGAAACCTTCCTCTGGTACCTCTCCTCCTTCCCTTTTTCTCATAGTCCACTCTCCTTTCCGATTCCTTTTTCTTCAGCTTTACATTTTCCATCTATCACCCACCCAGCTTCTTACTTCACCAACCCACTTACCTTCCCCCTCACCTGATTTCACCTTCCAGGTTGTACGCCTGCCCCACCTTCTTGTTCTGGCTTCTTTGATCTTCATTTCCAGTCCTGATGAAGGGTCTCAGCCTGAAACGTTGACTCTTTATTCCTTTCCATAGATCCTGCCAAGTCAGCAGAGATCCTCCAGCATTCTGTGTGTGTTACCAAACAGTTTTTTATTTTTTATATTATTGAATTACATAGAAATCATTCACCTTTAGCACCTGAATGCATGATTGTACAAGCATCGGGAATAAGCGTTACATATAAATAATCCACAATCCTGCCACTAAATGAGATAACGCACAATATTTCCATCACTTCTGAAGTTCCCGGTTCAGTGATATATTAAAATCAATATCTTGTTGATTTTTAATCCCTACAAACTGTTACTCAGAATATAACAAGCTTCTTTAAGACGGAAGGATTTTGCAGTGTTTTAGCTTGTTTGGAAAGTTAACCTGTAGACCTCACATTTCAGTGACTTGAAGAAAAACTGATTTCCTGGAAATCACCTCTTTGACTTGCAAAAAAAGGATCCTCAGTGTAACCCGATGATTAGAAATAATTTGTGAGCTTTTAAATAGAAGAGAGCATGCAAATAAAAAAAATCAGACCCTACTGGTTGTCAAACGTAAGTTTAATTCTGTCAAAGACTGGGTCAAACAAATCTTCTGCTGTGATGAACATCATTGTCAATTATGCTGAGATTGCCAAAGTCATAAGGCAATTGAAAGAATCAAGGAATATTTATGAATACTTGCATAATCCAGTTGAATGTTAAACAAGAAATGACTCAGTTAAGCCAGAATAAGACCCAGAACTGATTTGAGAGGCAAGTAAAATGATGTATTTCCTTATTACCGAGTTTATTTGATTTTGTTTCTGATCAGTTGGCAATTTGTTCCATTATTGTCAGGATGATGTCTGTTGTTTGAAAAGCAATACAGTCTTTGTAAGTGATCATAAGTTATGGGCCACCTTCTGAGGTGAATGTTCACTGTCACCACACAGGAAACTTGCAGCAAGTTCAGCAGTATGCAAAATACAATAGCTACTGTCAAAAATTTCCTGCTTTCTATGGTGTGGTGAATACCATCTTTCAGGTATTTACAAACAATTCTCACTGTTAATAAAGATTCTGCATATTACGGCATGAAGTGCACATAATTCTTTATAAATTATGTTCAGGACCATGATAACTGTTTGCCCAAAAAGAGAAATTAATTCTCTCTGTGTACACCATATTTCCCTCAGGTCATCACTTCAGAACATAATGGGGCTGACCTTTGCCCTGATGCATTTCATCATAAGACTGTAAGACATAGGAGCAGAATAAGGCCATTCAGCCCATCGAGTCTGCTCTGCCATTCCATCATGGCTGATCCCGGACCCCATACGCCTGCCTTCTCACCATATCCTTTGATGCCCTGACCGATCAGGAAACAGTCAACTTCCGCCTTAAATATGTGCACAGACTTGGCCTCCACTGCAGTCTGTGGCAGAGCATTCCACAGGTTTACCATTCTCTGGCTAAAAAAAACCTCCTTACCACTGTTCTAAAGCCCCCTCAATTTTGAGGCTCTGCCCTCTAGTTCTGGATATCCCCACCACAGGAAACATTCTCTCCACATCCACCCTATCTAGTCCTTTCAACATTGATATTAATATTTGTCACATGTATCAAGAAACAGTAAAAGGTACTTAGTTTTGCAAGTCACCTATAATTTCAAAACATTAGTCCTTTGAGGTGGTACAAGGGAAAAGCTGGAATGCAGAAAATGCTAGTGTTACAGTTACAGAGAAAGTGCAATGCAGGTAGGCAATAAGGTGCAAGGGCCATCATGGGGTAAATAGTGAGGCCCGGAGTTTATATTTAATGCACAAAATGTCTCATCAAGAGTTTTATAACAGTGGTTTAGAAGCTGACCTTGAACCTGGTGCTGATGTTTTCAAGCTTTTGCATCTTCTGTCGGTGCTTGCGAAGCTGAAATGTTAGAAATTAAATAAGTCACCTGGACCAGATGGACTACACCCCAGGGCTCTGAAATCTGAAGAGATTGGGGAGGCATTAGTAATGATCTTTCAAGAATCCTGAGATTCTTGAATAGTTCTGAAGTAATGGAAAACTACAAGTCACTCCACTCTTCAAGAAGGGAGGAGACAGATGAATGGAAATTATAGGCCAGTTAGCTTGACCTCAGTGGTTGAGAAGATTTAGGAGTTGATTGTAAAGGGTGAGATCTCAGGGTTCTTGGAGGTACATTATAAAAAAGCCAAACTTAACATGGTTTCCTTAAGGGAAAGTCATGCCTGACAAATCTGTTGGAATTCTTTGAGGAAACAACAAGCAGAGTAAACAAAGGAGAATTAGTGGCTGTTATGTACTTGGGTTTTCAGAAGACCTTTGACAAGGTGCTGTACTTGAGGCTGTATAACAAGAGCCCATGGCATGACAGGAAAGATACTAGCATGGATAGAGTGTTGACTAATTGGCAGGAGGCAAAGAAAATCAGAATAAAGTGGACCTATTGTGATTGGCTGCCGGTGACTCATGGTGTTCTGCAGGGGTCAGTGTGGGACCGCTTCTTTTCACATTATATGTCAATGATTTGGATGATGAAATTGATGGCTTCATAGCCAAGTTTGCAGATGATATAAAGATAGTTGGAGGGGAAGCTAGCATTGAGGAAGCAAGGAGGCTGCAGAATAATTTAAAGAGATTAGGAAAATGGGTAAAGTGCCAAATGGGATAGAGTGTTGGGAATTTTATGGTCATGCACTTCGGTACAAGGAATAAGAGCTTCGACTGTTTTATATATATATACCGTATGTTTTCCTTAGCACTGGGCTCTCCTTCTTAGTCTGTGATCTGCCTCCCCAGTCTTCCTTGCTCCTGGTCTGTCTAGCCCTTTCTTGTGATCTTCCTCCCTTGTTCATGAAGTGTTTAGCCGCTGTGATTGCCTTCCCTCCCTGACCACTGCAATGGATGTCTGATCACTCTCACTTTCTTACTCCTTCTGTTTGTTGGCTGTTGCTTGCCTATCCACAAATGTTCAGATAACTCTCAATCTGACTAGCAGCAGGCAGGGGTATTATTCCAAAACTTGATGATAAGGCATCTGATTTTAGTGCTAAAATGTTTTCATCCTCCCATGTAGAACATCTTCCTTTACACATCCTTATAAGTATTAGCGCATGAGCTGTAATGAGCTTTTATGGAATAAAGCATCATTTGGTGCATACTGAACTATACTGGGATAAGTACTGGTTTGTGTGTACTAAGTGTTTCTAGGATAAAGCGCCAGTGGTTGTGTGATGTCTTAGGTTAAATTGGCAATTGGCACATTTTGAACTGTATTGGGATAAAATCTTGTTGGTTTTGCACTGAGATATATTGAAAAAAGCATTGGACTTCTGTTCGTACAAGGATGAAACTGTCCTGTTTATGATTTATGCATTTTTCTAACCACTACTGAAGTTCAATTTCACTGACATCACTTTTTCAGCAGTAGAAAGGTTTATGCTAACTGACAATGGTTCACCGAACGGGCATTCAATAGTTCAATAGATCTATTTAATATCAGAGAATGTATACAATGTACAACCTGAAATTCTTGTTCTTCACAGACATCCACAAAAACAGAAGGGTGTCTGAATGAATGAGTGACAGTAAAAAGATAGAACCCCAAAGCCCCCCTACTCCCCCGTCCCAGGCAGAAGCAGCAGCAAAGCAATGGCCCTCCATCTCTGCCACATACTTCAGTAAAAAAAAGCTTCAGCACCCTCAGCACCCTCCACCCACCAAACAAGCAACAGCAAAGCCCCTAAGAAAGACCATGATCTGCAGTACAACAAAAATTAATAGTTCATCTGACAATTGGACATACCACAGGCTGTCTTTCTCTCCCTAGTAAAGGGATAGAGATGTCACCCCTTCACAACGAGAGGGCATATAGAAACAAAACAACTCACTGATTAACGGTGATAAAGTCTGCCCTGTAGCTTTTTTTTCCTGAGTTCTCTGACTCAGTTGTCGCAACAAACTCTTCCCCGCCAATGAGAGAAAGGGAGAGAGAATGCTATCTGAGTACAGAGCATCGGACAGCTGATCTGCTGTTCCTGATGAGGTTTGTTTTCTCCTGCAATGCTTCAGTTGGTGGCACCGGGACAGAATCAGTTCATCCCAGGGGCTGCAAAGCCTCAGAACCCTAAAGATGCGATTGTCTTCTAGGGCATGCCCTTGGGATATTGAAAAATAGCTGGGCGGTGAGCCCCAGAAGTAGGTCCCATCACCGCAACAAACCAAAGTTTGGGTGTAGCTCTAGGTCATGGTCTTCGACAGAACCCCATGCACCTTGAAAACGATAAAGAAAGACACTAAAGGTAGATATTAACCTGTCTATGCAGATAAGCTCAAAGAAATCTTTGTTGAGTGTCATCGTAGATCCACCCACTTGAATTTTGTCTTGAACATTCTCCATCTCCCTGAAAACTAGGAACAAATATGGAGACAGAAAGAATCATTAAGCTAGAGTAATGAACATTCCTCAGGGCACTATCCAGCAAGTTGCTGATGGGTCCTTCTTTAGAGGTCAGTATTTTTTTTTGATTCTGAACAGATGGGTCTATCTGTTACATGAGAGCAAAACTTATGCTTGCATCATCAAAAACAAATTTCTATAAAATAAATACTATAAGGTGACAGTCCAGAAACATATCTAAAATAGTACTGATTTGTGTTCCTTCTAGATGGATCTCTTATGCTCTATCAGTTATACAGAGAACATGGTTGTCAGTGCTATACATATATTTGCATGATCTCTGAAAAGGACTGATAAACTACACAATTTATATGATGTTACAGTGCATTATTTTTCTCAACTCTATCATGTTTCAAGGGCACTTTATCTTGTAGATTTTCTTCACTGGTTAGAGGAGTATTTATAAAAGTTATTTAACAGTTGAAAAGGCCTTATTGAGTCTGCAGCATTCTGTGCACCATGCTTCATAATATGAAGATGAAGAGGAATAAACATCTAGTATCATCTGTGATTCAACATTACACTTATCAACAAACCAGGGTGGCTTTCAAGGTTTTGAGAAGCCAGGTAGGATGGAGATGTTGGGGGCACAACTATGGAAGTATAAAATTGGAACCATTTTTTGGTGAAGATAATTAATTTCATGCAGAATGCTAACTAGCATTATTACCACATTGACCTTTAATAACATCAACATTTGTGTCTGCCTTCAAAGATCCAAAGGAAGAGGAAAGATTAGCTCATTGTGTTGGAATACACCGATTGCAAGATCGGGTTCAGTGAACTTCAGAGACACTTCCATAAGGGTCAAATGAATACTGCTTAGGACTGGGGGTGGGGGGTGGTTTACAATATACCTGATGGAGATCTAGTGAGGTACTGGATCATGCATAAGCTGCAAGATAAGTTTTAGATCCAATACAGCAAAACATAGCAGAATATCAAAGTTTGAAGTTTAAATTTATTATCAAAGTACATATATGTCACCACTTTCTACCCTGAGAGAAATTTTCTTACAGGCATTCACAAATACAATGGAATTAATGAAAAACTACACACAAACAATGATGGGCAGACAACCAATGTGTAGAAGAAGACAAACTGCAAATAAGATAAGTTATAATCAATAAATAATTCATAATACTGAGAACATGAGTTGTAGAGTCCTTGAATAGTGAGTCCATAGGTTTATATTCATTGTGCTCCTGCCATGTTAAAATAGAGCCAACGTGTCCCTAGTGGTTAGTCCATCATGTAGCACTAGTCTTCACGGAGATTTATTGTCAACCCATTGGTTAAACGTATGACTTGTATGCAAATCATGGAGTAAAAGTCCTTGGCAGGAAATCCAACATCAGCATTGTCATAATATAACGGTTGCAGACTCTTGCTTAAACTAATTGGGAATATGGGGGTGAGAGTGGAGTTTGGGGCAGCTACATCTTTATGCAAAGCTGTTACCCTCTAATATTCTATTATGCATGAAGTCCACAAAGGCAAAGACACTTATAAATGTATATGAAATGCCCATCATTGTGAAGAAAGGAGTTCACAGAATAGGTGTGTTAGACTGCAGACTTGGGCGATGGGATGGGGGTGAGAATGGTGAAAAGATCAAGTGGAATTATGGGGTGAATTAGTAACTAGTGTGAAATTGAGAGATTTTGGTGAGTAGTGGCTGTGAAAGGGAGAGAGTATCTGTAGGGGAAAGAAGATTGTTAGGTCAGGAAGGAATGTTTGGAAGCTGTTCGAGCAACGTGGTTGGGAAGATGATAACGAATGCCTGGGGGCACTAGAGAGCGGATACTGATGCACCATCAATAACTCACGCTGAGACTTAGGAAGCGAGATATCAGCTTTTATTGACTGGAAGAATAAACAGCACTACATCCTGGGGAAAATGAGGGAGAGCAGCAGCCCACAGTCGCCTTTATACAGGGGTCTGTGGGAGGAGCCACAGGAGCAGTCAGCAGGGTCTGTGGGAGGAGCCACAGGAGCAGTCAGACAGGTATATCTAGTTCACCACAGATACCAGGAGCAAATCATAAGCAAGAGATAGCAAAACAAATGCTAGATGCCAATAGACATAATTGTAGATTTCCAGTGGCATCCATACAGGGGATGCATTATATGGTTGGAAGCTCAATATTGAAAACCTGGAAATTTTAAGATTATTATATTGAATAGTATACTAAATTATTATGCTTTGCAGGAGAACGCTGGAGCCATTACCTTCAGTTACCACAAACCTGAACTGGGTTTGTTTGCATCATCTTGAATGATATCAGAGGACTGTAACTTTGACACTGCGGTTGCTGTCACTTGCCAGACAAGAGGTTCACTAGCAAATGTGACAATCAGACCTAATTGTACGCAGGCATTGAATGCTGTCAGCCTCATTGCTTGAAGAAATTTACAAAATGGCAAGGGCCATGTCCAAAACAAATATTTGCTTACACAGAAAGTGGATGCATTGGGCCAATAAATCTAAGAAGGCATTTTGAATGGTTTAACATCTATGCATGAGTAAAAAGGACCCTGAGGGGAGAAGACTTATCCAGCTCCACAGATCTTGGCAGATACAAACTGAAGCACTTTCTGAGCAATGAATTTACACTTGCATAGCTGTGCCAGTATATTTAGCAATGATAGACTCTTTGCTAATGGTGCTCTTAAGCTGCAGTCAAGTGCACCTCCAATAACAAAGCCACAATTCTTTAATGCACAGAGTAACCTAGCAAATATTTCAGTTCAGTAGTTTTGTTTTATAAAATGGAGGCATGCCATCTGAATCTCCTAGTCTTCAACCTACAGTAAAGGAACACTCTTCTTTAATTATAACTTTGGCTAAGAGACAGAGCTACGTAAGCTTTGAAGAACCATAGTTACTCAGGAGGAAAGTGATTAAGTGTAACACTTCATTGTAATACATCAGTGTGTTTGGCACTTTCTTTACCTCTGTAACATTCACAAGCATGAGCCATTATTTTAGAATCATCAAGCAGTCATAATGCAGAATAAAACAATTCTGTCTAATGTGTCAGTGCTGGGTATATTTTTCATTAATAAAGTTATATTATGCATGCCAGATTATTAGAATTATATTGGTTTTCAAAAATAGAAATATGCTGAAGGTTCAAGTAGTAGTGTGATCACTCAGGACAAGTTTGCTATTCTCCTGGTAGGTTATTCCCTTAATGGAGAATATCTGTGTGTGATTTTGGTTAATGTGGGGAGACTGATGCATGGGCAGCAACCACACAGTCCTTGACAGATCAGTATCAGGATCCAATGGCATGGAATGCAAGATGACTATGGGCCCTTCATTGCTGCAGCCTTCCTCCAACTCCTCTACCATTGTGATGTGTCATCATCTCTACTGTCGGATTGCTCCTCTTTAGAAATGTCCCCTTTGACTTTACTACTATGGGTGCCAGGACCAGGAGCTAAACTCCAGGCAGCATCACTCTTGGGATCTCAAGAACTCACAAGACCTTTCACCACATCAAATGACAATCCTCAGAGAAGTGTTCCAATAAACCCACCATGAATTGTCACAAACACCTTAAAAACACACTTTATTATCAGGGATTAAATCTTCAGTTGTAAATCCTCCTGCTTATGACTTTATGCTGAAACTCATATTCTCTCAGATGGATGTTTTAATGAGATTCATCTGTAATAATTTTCATTTATTTAGCACCTTTACTATAGCAAAGATATTTAGCATTCAACCTAACATCAACTTGCTCATGGTATGAAGGAAGTAAAAACAAAAAGAAATATAGATAGGGGACATCTAAAATAACAACAGAATTTGTGGGGAATACTCAATAGGTAAGGCTGCATCTGTGGAAAGAAAACCAAAGTTAACATTTCAGGTTGAAGACCCATGAATAGAATTGGGAAGAAGAGAAGAGAGACTTAATAAATTGCAGGATTTATACAGGTGCATGATTGTCATCTCCATATGTACTTGTGTTCACACATTCAATTGTATTCCATTGACCAACTCATAATTCATTAAGCACCACAAACAACAGCCACAATCAAACTTGATTGGAGTTATGAATTAAACAAAACTGTTGCTTTACAAGAATAGCTCACTGCTAAATGGAAAAAGTTAAGAAAAACTGTGTTAGTATTTCAGGTTGTTGACCTTCATGGGAGGGACCTAATTATCTTGATTTTTCCTTTCTACAGATGCTGATCAGTTTTTCCAGATCTGTAGTATGTTATTTCAGAATTCCAGCATCTGCAGTATTTCCTTTTGATTTTTTGACTTTTTTGTAGTTTCTTATTTGAAAATAATAAGAATGGTATGTAATATCATGAAGCAATATCTGTAGCGGAATATCTGACTGGACCCAAATTCATGGGCCTGAATTTTGCCAGTACAATGTGTGAACTATGAGGACCAGAATGGGAGAGGATGAATCAGGCATCTAGCCTTCTGAGATGTTTGTGTTTCTGAAGAACTTCTCTTCACAATACTGTCATAAAATAGATGGTTCATAAACTCTGTAGGAAGCCATTCAAAATACTGATGTATATATATATACACCTGTGTATCAATGGCATGGATTTAATTTGCTACAATTTGGAAAGCAGGTAGGTCCTGGAAAGTTTGAAAGATTTTAATTTTTCATTTATTTTCTCCTTTGTAATTATTGATACTGTATTTGATCACTTGGACTGTAATTTAAAATTATAATGTTATAACATTAGAATAGTAATAACAGTTGAGGCAGTAAAGGGGCAGAGGAGCTGCAGTATTGTTAGTTGAGGATAAGAGAAGGGAATGAGTATGAAAACAACGTAAGATCAAAGTTTTGTAGCTGTGGGATTTTACTTCCAGATGAAATGTTGATTTGCTAGCAGGAGTTGGATTACTGGGACAGTGTTTACTCTCAGGGAAGGGGAACTAGTCACTCTCCAAGAGAAGATGCCAGGTGAATGCTGAGGCAATAGGTGGAGTCATGGATGATTCCCAAGAAACAGTTTCTCATGGGGTCATTAGTGGACTGACAAAGGAGCAGCACTGGGTAAAATGCAAGTTTGGCTCACAACAAGAGCATTAAAGAGTCAGGAAAGGTATCTTAGTGCCAATTGTTAAACGTAGATTGTTGTCATCTGTCAATCATGAGTAAAGGTCTATCACTACAGAATAAGGGTTTCTGATTTGCTGTCATCTGAAAAAAAAAAAGAATCTTAGTCAAGGCAATTACATAGCCAGCAGTAAACATGTCATATAGAGGCAAGGTGAGACCTAATTAAGTAATATTACAGTAGCAATAGATTTATTGTCTGTCCTGAAAAAGGGGCTTGGCCTGAAACGTCCACTGTTTATTCATTTCCATAGATGCTGCCTGACCTGCTGAGTTCCTACAGCATTTTGTGTGTCCAACATCTGCAGACTTCCTCATGTTTATGAATAGCTTTACTTAATTGATTCCAAGCTATGTTTTAAGGAAACAACATAGAGACTACAAAAACCCTGAAGACCTTCCTGAGTCCAAGCAAGAAGCAGTACTCTGGAATTTGCAATGAATAATTGTGCCTACAGATGACCTCACAGAAAGCTGCTCACGAAGATCCAGTGATGGCAAGGATGGCTCTCCATTTTTGTCAAGGGTGGAGGACCAAAGTGTGCAGAAAGTAGCAGTACAGTGACTCTGAAAACCTTGTGATCTGTGTAGCGATGGGATGTTCTCCCTGTGACCAAATGGGTTGCCTCTATGCTTCGGCTTCTCCCACATCCCAGTTTCATGCTGATTTTTGGGTTAAGTGGCCACTGTGAATAGTCCCATTTCAGGTAGTTAGTAGTAGAATAGGACTGTGGGGTGGGGTACTGGTGTTGTTAGTGGGCCAAAATAAAACATTTTTTTAAAGTTTTAATCTCAGTCTCTATTCTTCCAGCCACTGAAGGCAGATTAACTTCATATATCTTTCCTATTCCCCCTTATCTATATAACTACATACAGGATCACAAGACCCTGCAGCGGATAGTGAGGTCAGCTAAAAAGATCATCGGGGTCTCTCTTCCCACTATTACAGACATTTACATCACACGCTGCACCTGCAAGGCTAACAGCATTGTGAAGGACCCCTCACACAAACTCTTCTCCCTCCTGCCATCTGGCAAAAGGTACCGAAGCATTCGGGCTCTCAAGATCAGACTGTGCAACAGTTTCTTCCCCCAAGCCATCAGACTCCTTAATACTCAGAGTCTAGATTGACATCTACATAATTTATTATTATATTATAAATTGTGCTCTACTGCATCTATTGTCTTATTTATTAATTATTGTACTACCCTGCACTGTTTGGTCCACTTTATGTAGTCCTGTGCAGTTCTGTAGTCTAGTGCAGTTTTTATGTCGTTTTACGTAGTTCAGTGTAGCCTTGTGCTGTCTCACATAGTCTAGTGTAGTTTTGTGTTGTTTCATGTAGCACCAGGGTCCTGGAGGAACGTTGTTTCGTTTTTACTGTGTACTGTACCAGCAATTTATGGTCAAAATGATAATAAACTTGACTTGACTTGACTTTGACTGTAACAGCACACCTTCATCTGATGGAAACAATGTTCTTGAACAATTAGAGAAAACTATCAAATCACAAAAGGCTTAGTTTGAATGTCAGTCCATTGTTGAATAAATGGGGAGCAGAAGGATTTCATCGAGACTGAACGGACAGGTAGGAATTGCGAGGAGTGTTGTATTAAAATACCCTGAATAATGTAGAGTGAAGGTGGGTGGAGCAGGTGTTGTTGATTGATGGATGGTGAGATATATCCACAACGTACAAATGGTAGTGTGCTCATCTTCCCTAACCTACTTACAGTATGTAACTTGGCAGCATCTATGGAAAAAAAAACACAGTCAGCATTTCGGCTCAAAATGCCGCCTGTGCTTTTTTCCAAAGATGCTGCCTGGCCTGATGAGTTCCTCCAGTTGCTCGGATTTCCAGCATCTGCAGATTTTCTCTTGTACAGAATATAACTAACTTGTCTCCCTGCACTGAATCTGGGAGCAAGTCTCAAATCTGCTGCTGCTCGTCTCCTTGGCCTGTTCAGATCCAATTAGCTGTACCAAGCCGTTATTTCCTCATGTGTTAGGGAAAAGTTTCTTTCCCTAGGACTGATGCACCCAATGGCGGTAGAAGAGAGTATTATGAAATTGAGTACTACCTCCTGGAATACCAGAAGCTCGATAATGGCTCAGCTTTCTTATTGATTTATATATTTATTGAGATACAGTGCAGAATAGGCCTTTTGAGCCACGCCACCAAGTAATCCCCTAATTTAATTCTAGACTAATCATGAGGCAATTTACAATGACCAACTAACCTCTGCTTTCTTATCATTGAACCATGTTTGCTGCACTAATGCTCAAGACTAAATAAGAATATCTCAAGTGCAGTGGTATGGCATGCTGCTGAAACTTAAAAGAAACACCCGACTCTTGAAGAAGGAACTTGTCACTTCAAGCTAATTTACCTTTTGTATTTTAAAAGGGTCTGCTGCAATTTCTCTGTGGAAATGGATGTATAAAATTGCTGGATAGGAGGCAATAGAGAGGAAATTAGCTTTTAATAAATCATAGTGTGGTTTACTTCTATAAAAAGCTAAACAGAAGAAACCACAATGGGACCCTTTCTTGGTTTAAACATCTGGAGTAAAACTACATTGTTAAGCCGTACATAAACATATCAACACCTAAACATATTAAAACGTATCAAGTTTGAAAAATTGATGGAAGGTATGAATTCAAATCCCACCACAACAACTGGGAATTGAAATTCAAGGGATTAGGTGCCAAATATTGAATTATTATCAATACATGTAATCATAAAGTTATCTGATTGTTATAAATAATGTATTTGCTTCACTAATGCTGTTCAAAGAAGAAATCTGCCATCCTGTAATGGTCAAGCTTAAATGTTGTCGCAGATCCACAGATGGAGGGTAAGTACTTAACTTCCTTCTGGAAATGGTCAGTTGTCCACTCAGTCCAGGAACAATTGGATATGGGAAATAAATGCAACCTTTTCCCAATGAATAACGAATAAATAAATTATGAGTAAATAATGACCCTGAATCCTCTATCTTTAAATTAGCTCTTTAAAGGTTCAGCTGAGTTCACTTCAGATGGGCAATATCATGGTTGCTGTTCAGAATTCATTACAAATCCATTTGTACTCCATGAAATTAGGACTCTATGGACCTTCTGATCTAAATCCACAGAGTTCTTCTGTTGTTTTTTCCTAATACTGTAATTGATTTTCCTTACCTTGAAGTTGATATCACCACCTGCAAACAATCTTCTGGAGAATCTCAATGGGTCGAGTAACATCTATCGAAGGAAAGGAATTGAGGGTGTGTTGGGTTGAAACCCTGAACCAGAGCTCTCACAGATGCTGGCTGACCTGCTGAATTCCTCCAGCAATTTTTTTTTGCCCTCCAGATTCAAACGTCTGCGGGCTCTTGAGTCTCTGTCATCACAGCTGATTGCCCCAAAAGCAAATGTTTAAACATAAGAAAATTGTTGAATGTTTTTTGTGGCATAAATGTGCTACATGAACAAAAATATCAGAAACTATTTAGTAAATACCTGACCAATTTAACGAGTTAATGTGACCTGTAATGTCTGGATCTATTTCTCTTGAAGCAATGAAGTCCCCCTCTTAGCACTACGTGTTGATCTGTTATCTATGGATGTGCTGCTATCTACACATGTGTATTATTCTCTCTCTCTCCCTCCCTCTCCCTCTCCTTCTCCCTCTCTCCCTCTCCCTCTCCCTCTCTCCCTCTCGCTCATTGCAATGTGAGTACACCAGTTAAGGCTATCTCTCATATCTGTGCAAACATGAGGAAATCTGCAGATGCTGGAAATTCAAGCCAACACACAAAATGCTGGTGGAACGAAGCAGGCCAGGCAGCATCTATAGGGAGAAGCACTGTCGACGTTTCGGGCAGAGACCCTTCGTTAGTCCCTGACGAAGGGTCTCCGCCCGAAATATCGACAGTGCTTCTTCCTATAGATGCTGCCTGGCCTGCTGCATTCCACCAGCATTTTGTGAGTGTCCCATATCTGTGCTTTTATTTAGTTGAAATGTTGTTGTGCATACACAACGAATTGGCGATGAGTATGAGCCTGAATGTCAGAAAATATCATGAACTGCACCAACAGTTATGGGATGAAACAGAGAGAGTTTAAACAACAGGAGAAAGCTGAAGGACACATAAGTAATAGTGAACAACGCCCTAAATTTAAAGTGAAAATAATGTGGTGATGGCTTCAGTTGGGAAAGTTGATGAATTTGATAGTGTTAATGAAGGCTGGGAGTCATATATTGAAAGGGTTGAACTGTACTGTAACATGACAATGTGGAGGAACAAACAAAAAGCCATTATGCTTCTTAGCTTAATCGGCCAAAGAACGTACCATCTCTTATGCAACTTAGTAAACCCTGCAAAGCAACAAGCAGGAAGTTGAGGAAACTGATACAATTTTATAAAATCATTTGAGCCACAGGCTGCTAGTAATAGCTGAGAGATTTAGATTGTACAAAAAGAACCAGTCAAAAGGTAAAGGCCTTTCTGAATACATTGTAGAACTGTGCAAACATTCCCAGTACTGTGACCTTAGAGATGGACTTTCTGATGCACTAAAGGACAATCTTCTATGTGGCATGCATAGTCAAAGCATTCAAACGAGGCTATTGGCAGAAAGAGACCTGACCTGTAGAATGGGCATTGACCAGTTGCAATATCATTAGAGACTGCAGCAAAGGATGCAGCAGAGCTACAGAAAAGGAGATTAGAATGTGAAATGCACAAAATATCCCTGAATGCTGCGAAAAGCCAAAGATGATATGATGTGGCAAATCCTTCCATGATGCAAATGACTGTTGGTCCAAAGGAAATGTCTGCAGAAAGTGTCACAGGCAAGATCACACAGAGAGTGTGTGAGGCAGACAAAAACACAACCGAGTGAAAAGTCTGAAATGCAAAACTAAGCAAATGCATAAAGTTACTGAATGTAAAACAGAATCAGACAACATAGAGTCTGACAAAGGTGAACTGTCTTGCCTAGAATTGTATTACTGAAGCAGATCGCAATATAATATGGATCACAATAGATGTGTCTGGTGTAAAATTGAAAATGTAACTGGATACAGGATCAGCTTTGTCTATATTCCCAGAATATTGAGTGCAAACTGAAAGTAAATGTGACATATAGAGCTCAAACACAGCAGTTAGAGCTTTACGTTTCGAAAAGTGGAGTTCCAGCACTTTTCGGACATGAATGGTCAAGAAAAATCCAACCAGACTGCACTCAATCAAAGATCTCAATGTGGTATCAACAGGCACCTACAGCCCAAATGGTAGCACTAACCAGAGGCTGTCACAGGTGCTTAATGCTAATCAGAAGGTGTTTGAGGAGGGAACAGATAAATAGATTAAAGACTTGGCCAAAAGCTTTTTGGGATGTCAATAAGTTCAAAATACACCCCTACAGGCACTGTTACACCTGTGGGAGTGACCATCTTCACCATGGCAAAGAGTACATACTGACTTTGCAGGGCCATTCATGGACTCCATGTTCCTGATTGTTCTGGATGCTCATTTGAAGTGGCCAGAGGTTATACCAATGAAGCCAACCACCTCAGCAAAGACTGTCTCTGCCCTGAGGATTATCTTCACCAGAAATGACACACCAGAACAAATTGTGAGTGACAACGAACCACAATACACGTCAGAAGAATTCTGACTGTCCATGAAGAAAAATGGCGTCAGACATTTTAAGTCAACTCCTCACCATCCTGCAATGAATGGGTTAGCTGAAAGGTTTATCCAAACCTTCAAGAAGACTATTAAAGTGATGGATAAGGAGGACATTTCTCTACAGCATCAGGTGGGCAATTTCCTTTACCTATATCAGAACTCTGTTCCAGAGACGACAAATCAAACACCTGCAATGCTGCTCATGAGCAGGTATCTGAGATCTTGCATTGACCTCCTGAAACCAGACCTCTGGAAGTACAGAATAAACTGTTCAGCCAGTTGTCAAGTGAAACTGCAAGGAGTTTCGAGCTTGGACAGGAAGTCCTAGCACATGATTATGGAGAAGATAAGTGGACATCCAGTAGGATAGCTATAAGAACTGGACCATTGATGTACACAGTAGATGTTGGAGATCAGACATGGAGATGTCATGTGAACCAGATACTGGATGCTCAACTGAAGAATACACCCCAGTCGATTGCATCCAACAAGATAGATATATTAGAGTGACTGGACTTACCTCTCAGTGATGATGTCACTGACAGCAACGTGACACTGGAAACCAAGAACATTGTCTGAGGTAAGACACCTACCAAACCTGATGCCACTCCACAGGTCCAGAGGCACTATCCTGAAAGAAACAGGGCACCACCCAAAAGACTGAACCTTTAGAACTGTGAAGTTAGTTACGGACTGTTATTGTGAGAGCATGTTTATTTGGAATATGGTTTTATGAAAGGGAAATTGAATGTTTCGTACATATATGGTTTTATGTTGCAATAATCTAGTGGGGGGGAGTGTAATGTATGGATCTATTTCTTTTAGAGCAATGACCCCCGTTAGCACTACGTGTTGCTCTGTTTTCTGAGCATGTGCAGTTGTCTATCCATGCGCATTGTTCCCTCTCTCTCTCTCTCTCTCTCTCTCTCTCTCTCTCACTGCAATGTGAATACACCAGTAAAAGGCATCTCCTGTGTGTGTGCTTTTATTTAATTCATATGTAGTTGTGCACAGACACAACATGACCTACTTTTCTTATTTGCATATATTATGGGAATGCTTTACCAGCTAAAGTGGCAATGATTGCCCAATTTTCTTCTCTATCAAGCCTCTTGAAATATTTCTGCTTTTATTGGGAGAAGCGGCTGCAGTTTCTTTTTCATTGTTTATTGTAATTTAATTTTTCATAAAAGTCCAATAATTCAGCACACTCAAGACTTGCTGGACTGGCAGATTTTCTGCTGTATTGGATGCTATCTTTATACCTCAGCAAACATTTCTGTAGACATTACGCAGCCTGATGATTTTCTTTTAAATACTCCAGTGAGCCTGATAACTTGCAAGGAAGCATAGGAAATGGGGCAGGTGAGAAAGCAGGGAGGTGAACCATAACCCAGTTCAGTGGAACAGAAGTCTGGGAAACTACACCACGGTGATTCAGAAAGATATGTGGGAACTGGGGATCTGGTGAGAAGAAATAAAGTGTAGTGAGTATTACCTGGTGAGCCAGGTGCCAAACTGAATTTGGTGAGTATTTCTGAATATTCAGGGAGCTGATTATTGGAATTTTACTGTATTTTATTGCTTTAAAGTTAATGTTCTCTGAAGAGTCTAGATCTTTCCTGCCCTACTCCCAGTCACTGTCTGATATACCATCGCTGACAGGTAATCAGTACATTTTTTTTTAACATGACCCAAGGTTGATTAGATTTGTTTAGCATCTACAGGTTTAAACTTTGAACTGTGATAAACATCAAAAATACAAAGCAAGCAATAAGCTACTTTGACAGTTTGAAAATTCCCTTTCTGCATTCAAAGTATCTCTAATAATCGTCTTTCAATATTGCATGCTGCCCAATAAAGCCAAATAAACATTAAAATTATACCCTATTCAGTTTATTTCAAACAGAGCAATCAGCATAGCAGAAAATCTGAGTTGCCACATGGAAGAAAATGTTAATAAGTAACAATCCAGCAACACACATATCTATCTAAAAATCAACAAGGGATATTATTATTCAAATTAAATGACATTATTCCTAGCATAATTAAAAGAAGCACAGCAGTCATAATTACATTAATTGGAGTTACTATAAAAAGAAACAATTTTCTGTTGTGAACACCAGAGTTGATATGGCTGCCTGATTGAAGATAAAATGTTAAGCTGATTTTGTGGGAATTTTTAATACTTCAGTGTGAAATTCAGATGAGCAACTGTGAGAGGGAGATATTATATCAAAATTCACAGTAAATTTATTATCAAAGTATGTACAAACGTTGTATATGTAAACATATACTACCTTGAGATTCATTTTTTTGCAAGTATTCACAGTAGCACAATGCAATACAATAGAGTGAATGAAAAACTACACACAAAGACTGACAAACAACCAATGTACAAAATAAGACAAACTAAATACAAATAATAATAATAGCAATAAATATAGAAAGAAAAGCAAGAACAGAAATGAGAAATGTTAGAAAACTCTATGTACACTTGAACACACTTAGATGAACATTATCTAGGGCATAAGGAGGAAGAGGAATCACAGAGATAAAAACAAGATACTCAACGGTCAGATAAAACTTCAAGGGTATATTTTCATCAATGAAAACAGGATTCAGCACTCCATGCAAGCATATGCAATTCTGATTGGAAGTACACAACACTAAACTTAAATGAAAGCACAACCCAAAAAAAACATAAGAAATTATCACTACAGTTGGCAAAGTTAACTAATGGGAGAGTTTGACCCTCCATGGAAGACATCCTCATGATCTGAGCCAAGTAGGTGTCAACAAGAAAGTGTCAAATGCCCAGCTCAGAGTTGGAGACATCTTCCCAGAAGCAGAGGGGTCCTTTGTGGCAATACAGGACCAGGAGGTTAACACAAAGAAAAATCATAATAAAAGACCAATAAATTCAAGATTATAAATGCAGAAATTGCCAAGAGAACCCAGGAACACATTATAGGATCCCACAGCAGTTTAACTCAATCTGATTACTTATGGAGGCACAATTGAGTGGCAAACATCATTCACCAAAATCTTGCTTTAAAATACAAACATAAAAACCACATACCTTACAACAAACACAAGCTTGATCCAGTTTTTGAGTCAGTCCTCCAACATATACAACTGATCCATTATTGCAGATATGACAATCCATAATAACTGTCTGGATATAAAGATAAATGGTACATAAGAACATGTGA
Source organism: Hemitrygon akajei (assembly GCF_048418815.1). Lineage (NCBI taxonomy): Eukaryota > Metazoa > Chordata > Chondrichthyes > Myliobatiformes > Dasyatidae > Hemitrygon > Hemitrygon akajei. Next base: position 160,801,414 of record NC_133129.1, on the reverse strand, counting down.
GTCCTTGAACGCAAGTCCATAGGTCATGGAATCTATTCAGTGTTGAAGTGAGTAAAGTTATCTATGCTGGTTCAGTAGCCTGTTCCTGAACCTGGTGGTGTGGGACTTAAGGCTCCTGTACCTCCTTCCTGATGACAGCAGCAAGAAGAGAGCACGGGCTAGAAGATGGGGATCCTTGATAATGTATGCTGTTTTCTTGTAGCAGTGCTCCTTATGAATGTACAGAATGGGGAGGAGTATTTGCCTGTGAAAACTGGGCTGTATCCACTACTTTTTGCAGACTTTTTTGTTCAGTTCTGTTCTGTTTCCACACCAGACTGTGATTCAACCAACCAGGACATTCTCCAGAGTGTACCTATACAAACCCTGTAGCAATTTAGATGACATGCAGAATCTGTGCCAACTTCTAAGAACGTAAAGGCACTGTCATGCCTTCTTTGTAATGGCACTCATGTGCTAATCCCAGCACAGATCCTCTGATATGCCAACACTAAGGAATTTAAAGTTACTGATTTCCTAATGAGGACTGGCTCATGGACCTCCAGTTTCTTCCTCCTGTCATCAATAATCAGCTGTTTGGTTTTGCTGACGTTGAATGCGAGGTGGTTGTGGCACCATTCAACCAGATTTTCAATCTCCCTCCTGCATGCTAATTTGTCACCACCTTTGATTTGGCTGGCAACTGTGGTGCTGTCAGCAAAATTAAATATGGCACTGATGCTGTACTTAGCCTCACAGACAGAGGTATAAAGTGCAGAGCAGGGAGCTAAGCACATTGCCTTGTGGTGCACCTGAGCTGACGGAGATTGAGAAGGAGATGTAGTTGCCAATCCGAACCAACTGGTATCTGCAAGTGAGGAAATCAAGAATCTATGTTGCACAAGGACTTATCAAGGCCTAGGTCTTAGAAGTTACTGATTAGTTTTTCGGGGATGATAGTGTTGAATGTAGAGTTGTAGTCAATGAAGAGCTTCCTGATGTATGCACTTTCACTGTTCAGAAGCTCCAGAGCTGAGTGAAAAACAAATGAAATGGCTTTTGTTGTTGACCTGTTGTGATGGTTGGCAAACTGGAGTGGATCCAGGTCACTCCTCAGCAGGAGTTCATATGCTTCATGACAAAACTCTCAACGCACTTCATCACAGTGGATGTAAACTCAGCTGGACGATAGTCATTGAGGCAGGTTGCCATATTCTTCTCAGGCACCGGTATGATTGAAGCCTGATTGAAGTAGACTGCTGGAGCAAAAGGTTACAAGTTAGCACAGGTTTTCAATACCAGCCAAGTGCACCATCTGGTTGAGGTGCTTTCTGTGGGCTAACCTTCCTGAAGGATGCTCTCATGTTGGCCTCAGAGACATAAGGGCATTGGGGGAGGTGGGAGTTTATGAAGGCGCCTCCACGTTTTGCCAGTCAAAGGCATTGAGCTCATATGGAAGTGAAATCTTGTTGTCACATTTGTTGCTTGGTTTTGCTTTGCAGGAAGGGGCAGCATTCAAACCCTGCCACAGCTGTCAAGTGTCCTACTGTGATTGAAGTTTGGTCTGGAATTGCTATGTGACGTGGTTTTCTGGGGGTTATACCTGGACCACTTAGTATTTTCAGCATTATTTTTTTAAAAAAGTCTTTGTTTTATAAAATGATATTTTTACTTCTTCAACTGGAAATCTAAGCATTATTCTTTGTCCAGAAGGATAGTCTTTCATAGCTCTCTGTCCTGTTTTCTGAATGGTCTTCAGTGATTAGAATTAAGGGTCTACTGTAATACCTTTTTTCCTGCAGGTTAAGTCAGTTTTGCTCTTCTCCTATCACTACGAAATAACAAATGGGCTCTACTTTCTCCCGACAACATTCTAGAAACTGGGAATATGCAATGTAGAAGAGTGATATATTCCAATATTCTGGCACTCTTGATTCCTAGAATTATCTTTTCTCTTTTGAATTAAAAAAAAACCCAAACAGAAACAAGTTCTTTTTGTGTATCAAAGAAAGTGCTGATATGTTGCCACTAACCTCATTAACTTAACATTCAAATTATTCAAATTATTTACAACTAAGCCTCACTAAAATTACTCCTGCATGCTCTGTCAGGAAATTTAGAAAAGTTAATGTTTCCTTTGTGGTAGACTTGGAAATTTGCCAAATAGAAACTGCTCTCCTTAAAACTATTGAGGTAGGTTATCATTGTCCTGGGTGCAATCAAAGAACAATTTTTAAGCAATAACTATGAATGAACTGCAAAAACTGCAGCCTCCTTCAACCTCTCTCATTAACACGCTGATACTTTCCACCTTGTCACCGACATGCTCTTGGCTCTGGTGTCATTCAATCAATTATGAAGAGATCAAATTTTACTTCAGAGGATTTTGAGTTCAATCCTTTTTTCATAATCCAGCTCATCAAAGATCTTTTTAAAGACTTCAAGGCATAGCAGGTAAATGAAAGATAATTTTCCTTTCAATCTGAAGAATAAGCAACATGAGTTTGTAAATTGTTTGGGGCCTCAAAATGCAAGTTAAGTTGATGGTGCAGGTATGAGACTTTACCTGCTAAAGTACAGAATCTAAATGCTTAATGTAATGAAAGATGTTTCCTTCAGGTACTCTATCAGTGGGGAAGATAGTCACAAAGAGCTACTTGAGGTTTTGTGCTGCTCAAGCAAGGCACAGGTGCTGGGACCCTCTGCTTTTGGATGAATATTTTTGTTGTCCTGGGGACTAAGCAAGCATGAAATATTCAAGGATGTTGTTCAGATGTACATCAGAGATGATTGGATGTTATGCACTTTAACACATAGAGAATGTAGAAAGATTGTGATTGGATTGACGTCATCAATTTTCCTTGCATAATCTCAAGAGAATAGCAATCCGAATCAAAAAATACCTGGAGGTCAACATCTCTGATGACATATCCTGGGCCCAACATATTGATGCAATTACAAAGAAGGCATGTCAGAGGCTATAGTTCATTAGGAGTTTGAGGAGATTTCTATGTCACCAAATATTCAAGCAAATTTCTATAGATGTAATGTGGAGAATATATTAACTGGCTGCACCACTGACTGGCATGGAGAGTCCTCTGCATAGGATTGGAAATAGATGCAGAGGATTGTCAACTCAGCCATCTCCATCATGGACAATAGCCTACCCAGCATTGAGGACATCTTCTGAAAGCAATACCTCAAAAACATGGCATCCATCATTAAAGACTCCCACCAACCTGGACATGTCTCTTCCTATTACTATCATCAGGGAGGAGGTATAAAAGCCTGGAGACACACTCTCAATGTTTTAGGAATAACTTCTACCCTCCACCATCAGATTTCTGAACAGACAATGTATCCAAGAACCCTATCTCAATATCTTCGCTCTGAATTTTGCACTACTTAATTTTTTTGATATCTATTTCTTAAGATAAGTTGTAGTATATTTTATATGCTGCACTTTACTGCTGCTGTATGTCACCAACTTTTCATGACATATGATAATAATTATAAACCTGATTCTAAATCTGAGGTATAGAGTGTAAAATATAGTAGCCATTTATACATGCAATGCCCTGGTTAAAATTTTACTGCTAATGCTGCAGGGTATTTCATTTAATAGTTTTCTGTAGAAGCAAGGCATTCTGCTGGTAGCGTTTGGGTAACCCTTAAGATAAGGGGTTGTGATGTTCAGCTTAGGAATGTCCGGTCAGCCAAACAGGATGGTGGAATTGGGAGAACATTCTAGAGAAAGCTGGAAGAAGAAGAGGAGTAGCCCTTAACTCGGCAGTGGAGTTATTGGGGCACCGTCATGACGGTGTTTCCGTAGCAATCTATTCTTGAATTTATGAGGCCGAGTTGCTAGCTCGACGCTCGACTCGACTTGGATTCGAACTCGGGAACCTTCGCTCCGGAGTCCAGCACTGATATTATTGCGCCACCAAGTGGGACAGAGAAAGCTGGGCAGAAAGGTTTTTGGTGGACACTAAAGGGTTTGAGGTCCTTTATGATGGGAAATGGAGAGAGAAGAAGATCTGAAAGGCGGTAGGATCTGATCCAAATGTGAATGTGTGATTTGAAGGAGTACAAGAAGGGAAATTCTGTCAGTAATCAGTGAATAGGAGTTGGTGCTGTGAGTACAAGGACACCTCCAGATTTTGGAAGATTTGAGCTCCAACTTTGTGCACATTTGACTGTTTTTAGTGGTCCCATTTATATTTTTCTTTTTTTTCTTCTAACAACTGTTTGATTAAGTTGACATTTATAAATACATCTTTTAATTGTATGCAGTGTATGATCTGTAATTTCTTGCCAACAGGTAAGAGCAAGTGGGCAGCATTTTGCACAGTACTTGGTCAGATTGCGTTGCAGGTGGTCAAAACATTTTGGTTCTCCCGGTCTGCTGGGACCCAAGTTATGTCGACCTGAGATGTATGGCATTCGAGAAAGGTGGTTTTCTCACCGCTGAGTCCATTGGCTTTTTACCGAGGGGGTGAACAGCTGTGTTTCTGAGGCACCCAGAAAAAAGGGGTTTCATACAAACAAGAAACAGTCTTCCAAGTTAAAAGTGCTTCAGCAAGATTTGATTCCTTGGTCTCTGAATTGCATATGAGGAGGAGCATCTAGAAATCTTGTCAAGATTCTATCGCTCACAGACTACAGCACCCGCTGCAACTCTGCACGTTTTACTTACTACCTCTGTTCCTGTTGTCATTCAGCTATCTTCTGTGGACTTGTTGGAGTTAGGTTTTCTCTCTGATAGAGACAGTTTTGGTCCACGCATTATGATACCAATAGCTGAAGATAAAACAGTTCTGATGCCCATCATCATCTCCTAATTCTCTTCATCATATTGTTCTGTGAAACTTGTTTTTTATGTTCAAAGTAAAGAGTACACAGTAGATTAATTATTTTGCTTTAATCATTACATGAGGAAATAATTTTTATTAATGGGCAAGTGTTTTGTCTTGTTCTTTTGTAAAGCTAAGCTTCAAAATGTGTGTGTTTATCATGAAGGAGGCAGATTATGCATGCTAATGTTAGCCAGTAAATGTTGTGAGTAATTATCAGAATCAGGTTAAATATCACTGGCATATATTGTGAAATTTGTTGTTTTGTGGCAGCGGTACATTGCAATACATAATAAAAGCTATAAATTTCAATAAGAAAAAAGAAATTTAAATTAAATAAGTAGTGCAAAAAGAGAGAAATCAAAATATTGAGGTAGTGTTCATAGGTTTGTTGTCCATTTAGAAGTCTGATGATGGGTTTTGAAGAAGCTGATCTGTTTGATACTGTTTTGAAGAAGCTGATCCTGAAATGTTGAATGCGTGACTTCAGGCTCCTGTACTTCCTGCTTAATGGTATCAATGAGAAGAGGACATGTGTGAGTGATGGGGGTCTTTAACGAAGAATGCTGCCTTCTTGAGGCTTCACCTTTTGAAGGTGTCTTGGTTGCTGGGGAGGCAGTGCCCACGATGGAGCAGGCAGTGTTTTCAACTTTCTGCAGCATTTTCCAGTCCTGTGCAGTGGCCCCACCATACCAGATGGTGATGCAACCAGTTGGAATGCACTTTGCAGTACATATGTAGAAATTTGTGAGTGTCTTTGGTGATATATCAAATCTCCTCAAACTCTTAAAGAAATATAGTCACTGTGTGCCTTCTTTGTAATTACATACATTAATACGTTGGGCCCAAGATTGAACCTCAGAGATGTTGATACCCAGGAACTTGAAACTACTCACCCTTTCCACTTCTGATCTCCCGATGAGCACTGGTGTGTGTTCCCTCAATTTCCCCTTCCTGAAGACCACAATCAATTCCTTGGTCTTACTGACCTTGATAGCAAGATTGTTGCTGGAAGACCACTGAACCAGCTGATCAATCTCACTCCTTACACCCCAGTATCTTACTACTGTTTTGAGGACTGTATACAACTCTCATCAGGTTCTCTTTACCCTTGCAGCTCCTTAGCTCTACCCACAATGATTCAACATCTTCGACCCTATGTCACCTTTTTCTAAAGATTTGGTTTCATTTTTTATCAACTGAGCAATGCTGCCACCCCCATCTCTGATGTCTTGCCTATCCTTTCGGTATAATATGTATCCTTCGACATTAAGCTCCCAGCTATGATTCTGTGATGCCTACAACATCAAACCTGCCAATCTGCAACTGTGATGCATGTTCATCTACCTAATTCTATATACGGCGTGCATTCTGATAACACATCTTTAGTCATGTATTCACCCTTTTTGGTTTTGTCGCACCATGCTCAACATTTTAATTCCTAAATTAATCTGAGGTTTTGCCAACTTCTGCCTCCACAATTGCTCCACTACCTGTTCTGGCACTCTGGCTCCCTTCCCCCTGCAGCTCTAGTTTAAAACCCACCTTGCAGCATTAACAAACCTTCCCGCTAGGATATTAGACCCCTCCAGTTCAGGTGCAAATCATCCCTTCTATACAGGTCTCACCTTCCCTGAAAGAGAGCCCAATGATCCAAAAATCTTATGCATTCCCTGTTACACCAACTCTTTAGCCACTTATTAAACTGTATAATCTTCCTAGTTCCAGCTTGACTGGCACGTGGCATGGGTAGCAATCCTGAGATCACAACCCTGGAGATCCTGCCCTTTAACTTAGCACCTAACTCCCTGAACTCCCAATCATCACTTGTCCTACCCATGTCATTGGTACCTACATGGACCATGACTTCTGGCTGTTCACCCTTCCGCTTAAGATTGCTGTGGTCTCAATCCGAGATATCCCAGATCCTGGCATATGGCAGGCAACATACCATCCGGGAATCTCATTCTCTCCCACAAAACCTCCTGTCCGTTCCCCTAACTAATGAATCCCCTATCACCACAGCGTGCCTCTCCTTTCCCCTTCCTGTCTGTGACACTGAGGCAGACTCAGTGCCAGAGACCTGACCACTGTGACTTTCCTCTGTTAGGACAATCCCCCCCACCAGAAAAAGTATCCGAAGAGATATACCTGTTGTTGAGGGGGATGGCCACTCTGCGTTGGCTCCTTAAACCCCTTCTTCCTGACTGTCACCCACTTTTCTGTGTCCTGCACCTTGGGTGTAACTACCTCTCTATATGTCGTATCTGTCAGCCCTTCAGCCTTCTGAATGACTGAATTTCATCCAGTTCCAGCTCCAACTCCTTAATGTGGTGTGTTAGAAGCTGCGGCAAAATATATTTCTTGCAGTTGTAGTGGTTAGGGATGATGGAGGTCTTCCTGCCTTCTCACTTGCCACAAGGGAAGCATGCACCATTCTCCCTGTCATCTCTACCTAGATGAACAGATACAAAGAAGTGAAGGGAAAAAAAACTTGAGCTCTTCTTTCCCTGAATGCAGCCTCAAAGAGCTAAAGCCTTAAGATCACTCCTCTGACTATGTCCATTCAGACGATGGCCACTGCAATGATTCAGACTGTTAGATGATTTCCTGAATGTTTTCCAGTCCACTGACTCAAAGCAGTCCTGTAAGTGCTCCCCTGCCTCCCTTGACCATACCTTCTTGGTCCTCACCACTTAGTCTCTGCCTATATGTTGGGAGCAGAAATACAGCCAGATAATCAGAATGTACACCACTACCAGGATGATGACAGAAATTCCACTTAGCAGATAAAATGGACAATATTGACCACTAAATATTCCAGGTCAGGTGAGCAGGACTGAGTCAGAACCACCATGTTTGTGCATTACGATGAGTTAATCATAAAGCATAATCCACCTCCTCTGCTTTTAAAAGACTTAGCTGTCCTGTCTTTGTAGATTATCATGAAGCCATTGAGCTGTAGCGCTGAGCCCAATGTTGCTGGTGTGAGCCATGTTTCCGTGAAGCACAACACACAGCAGTCTCTGATGTTCCTCTGGTACAGCAATCTTGCTCTAAGGACTTGAATTTTATTTTTCAGAAAACTGTGCATTCACCAACTGGATAGTTGTAACTCTAAAGCCTCTGTGTTTCATTCACACTAATGTGCTGTCACTGCTTCCGTTTTCTTAAAGGGGAACTGCACTCATGACCTGAGTCTGCCATCTGTGGTTTGTCGATACTGAGTGTCAATAGGTTTTCCGAACATCTTAAAACCATACTGCTTACTGAAGTACCCATGGCTGAGATTGTGGACTTTAACTGTTGTAGTCCTAAATGGGAATATTTGATGATTTACATCGGAGCAGCCAGCAAAGCGCTGCCACTTAATGATGTCATCTTAATCTCCTGAATTAAGGGGATTAATTAATAAGGGGAAGATTTAATAACCCTGAATTAAGGGTTGTTTATTGACAGACTTGAACTATTCTGTAAGGCAACATATTGTTTTTTAATGGTAGCAACCTTGAAAATTGATCCTTTCTCTCTTTCCTTGTCAATAGTGACTTGCTAAACATTTATGATACTTTGCTCATTTTGTTTCATTTTATGTCACAGACTATAGTACAACTTTTCATTAAATATTGTCAATATAGTATTTCCCTCTGAACTTATATGCTTGATCAAAAAGGTGCAACAGCGCTTTAATTTCCTGAGGAGAATCAAGAAAGCTCGCCTCTGATGGACTTTTACCGCTGTACCATTGAGAACATACTCACCAACTGCATCTCAGTGTGGTATGGCAATTGTCCCATCTCAGACGGCAAAGCACTCCAGCGGGTGGTGAAAACTGTCTAGCTGATTATCAGCACCCAATTGCCCACCATTGAGAACATCTACCATAAATGCTGCCTGGGCAGGGTGAAAAGCATTATCAAGGATGCATCTCACCCTAACCATGGACTTTTTACTCTCCTCCCATCCGGTAGGCGCTACAGGAGCCTCCGCTCCCACACCAGCAGACACAGGAAGAGCTTCTTCACTGAGGCTGTGACCCTGCTGAACCTCACATCACAGTGCTAAGCAGTATTGCACCCATATTGTACTGTCTCAGTACTTTTATATTTGTAGGCTGTAGCACTTACTTCTATTTGCAGTTATTTTGTAAATAACACTATTCTTTTGCACTTCTGGTTAGATGCTAACTGCATTTCATTGGCTTTGTATCTGTACTCGGCACAATGACAATAAAGTTGAATCTAATCTAATCTAAAGGAAATTATGCTGATTATTTAAAGCCCTATTAAATTTATTTTTATAATGTTTTTTTGTAGTCTTAGCAATTACTCTAATACAGTTATGATGAAGGGTCTGAAACTGAACTATTAACTTGATTTGATTCTCCACAGGTATCACATGATCTTCTGACTATCTCCATAATTTTCTGTTTTATTTCATACTTTTACATTGTACCACCATGTAGAAGCAAACAGAAGGATTAGATGGAGTTGGTGTTCAAAATAACGGGTGATTCTTTTCCTCATATGGTATCACTTATTGCAAAGTATGAATCCATGTTATGATTCACAAATCATGAATATGCTTGCATTAGAAATAAAGCTTTGTACTGAGAGACATTGGAAACTTGTATTTTTCATTTGGAGTTGATTAGAACAAACCTGTAGGAAGGCAAATCACAGTTCTGTTTCGTGTCTAACATACATGGAAATATTATTTGGAGAAATTATTCAAATTTTAAAAAATTGCACACATCATTGGCCTACAATTGACAAACAAAGTTTAAAAGAATTGTCAATAATCAAGGTTAATGATGAACACGATTATTAACAAATAATGAATTATGTTTGTTTTAACTTAATTATCAGAATTGAGGGGCTCCGTTGGTCAGGGTTGATCATGGATGTTGCTGTCTAGATACACAAACCAGGGCAGTACAATATAGAGAGCAAGCTGCTGCCCATGTAGCAAGCACCCCCTCACTACCCAACTGATGAACCCAATGGAATAGCAGAAACTGATACAGTTTGACACCAGTAGCATCATCAGTGTAGGACTGCCTTAAGGACTCCAGCTCCAGATTTTTCATTGGAGTTTACTCCCAAAGCCTTTCCCATGAGTGGGTGTAGCCGCAAGGCAGTGAACGATCGAGATCAGAATGTTCCTTCTCCTAGCTGAGCAGCCAACCACGGCTGACAAGCCCCGTCTGCCCAAAGCAACTCATTTTAAGGTGCCTTTGCCCCTTCTCCTGACAGTAGAAAATCTTCTGCCGGGCCTAACAGCAGAGCTCACATGAAGAATTAAGACATTATTTTACTAATTGCTTGGAAATAAAACTTGGTACTCTTTCAGATGAAAATGGACTCCCATCCATTCAAATGAGAGGTATGTCAGAAAGTACAATGAAAATTTCTCTTGTTGCTAGTTTACTTTTTTCATCTTGAAGTTAGCTTAATGCTTATTTCAGACTTGTGAAGAAGCAATACATTATCTCATTTTATTTTGTTACGTATCCCATAACTGGATCACTTACCAGCAAAGATAGAGAGGTCCGTTGAAGTCTGATGACACTATTTTGTAGAAGTTTTTATTTATAAAGGGCACAAAAATAAGGTTAATACAAACATTCAGATAACATACGTCGTCAATACTCAATCTAAAGCGCAGGTATAGTAATAATCAATAAGAAATAAGCTCTATCGTTGTCTAGGGGTAATATATATATTGTCCGATGTATATCTAAATGTCTCTTGCGGTCACTGCAGTTCCACCAGCTGCCGTCTTTTGGGTGTCGCGGTGGTGCACTTTGTTGGAGAGAGAGAGATAGGGATAGAATGGAACAGTTACCCGGCGGGTTTTTCCAACCTTTATGAGTTCGATCCGTCAGAGTCTCGTTGGGGGATAGCCATTCACTTGTGGCCTCTCCTGTAGCTAAAGCCGTTCTTTCGTGGTGAGGTCGCCAATCCCAGGCAAGGAAAAGACGCACACGAACCCCCCCACCGGCTGTCGCTATTAAACGCTGTCACAGGATTTCTAGCGTGTTTTCTGGTGCGTCTGGGGGGCCGTCTTTACAACCCCTCTTTTATCTGAACTCACGAGGTCTCAGATGTCAATCAGGTTGGGATGATGCAATCTCTCTCCGTCTCTCCACCCACGTTGCCCTGAGGGTATACACGTAGTACAGTTCCCAATTCACAAAGGTGTCTCCACGAGACAATGACCACAGTCGCAAGCTTTTGCCTCGCCGTGAAACGAGGGACACCGCATGTATCTTTCTCTTCTCTTGGGTCATTGACCCCCCCCCCTTCACTAGAGCTCTTGCGATTCTCACAAAGGAGGGGGCTGGGATCATAACAATTTCATCCTTTCTAATTTGGCACATTTAAAGTAAAATGCGTCTTTCCATGGACTCTGCCTTTCCTACATAAACTTGTGGAATTAAAATGCTAAAATATTTCTTTTTGTCTCTGCAGGAAGATCAAATGAAACAACTGATCATGGCATGGCTGAATTACCACTTAGTTCTTCCAATGCCATATGAATGGAAATGGCAGAAGTAACACAAAAGATCGAGGATTTTTGTTTTAAAGTTCCTTGATAGCAGTGAGGAATACAATGTGGGTGACTGAGTGACTGAGAATCTTTCAGTACTAATGTGTGTAGACTCAAAGCATATGGTGTTGGTGAGAAACGAGTGATTCAAAGCAAGCTGGATGATCATTTTTGGAAAGTTGGAGTAATAATCCGATCCTGTGCACTATTTGCTTTTGCCAAAAGGTGTTGTTTTTAGATAAATCACCTGCTCCAACACTCAAACATGTTTCAACACTCAAAGCAGCTTGCAACACTCAAAAATGTTTCAACATTTTGCCATTACGGAAATTTGAAGAAGACTGTGTGACCACCTTGCACATGGGGTGAAGAATTCCTCAAACTGTTGACAGTTCTTAATTAGACATTTGCTATGTTCAACAGCATTATCTGTAAATCAGACAGATAGTGATTTACATAGATTTCATGCCCAAGAGTCAATAGTTTTGAATATTTTACAGCCTCTTAATCTGAGAGTGTAAGGTTTAGTTTTGAACTCCCCAGCCAAGGGATATAACTTCTTAGCATTCATTTTGCTTAATTATTTCAGAGGTTTATACATTTCAATAAAGTCATCTTGCATTATAATTATCTCTTGAGAAAATAGCTATAAACTGCAATCTTTCCTCATAAAATAGTTTCTTTATGTCAGTAATCAAATTAATAAACCTATTGTGTACTACCTAGCTAAGGTGTTGAATACAAAGTGGCCAAGGAACCCCATACAAAGGAGCTAGACCTCTTTATTCTTGAATTTGCATTGCTAATCACTTAGTGTTTCTTATTAACATATGTAAATCAAATATATGGTCAGCAAAGGTATCAGGTCACTAAACAATTACTCTTCATTTAAAAAATAGTTTTCTTTTATCCTGACCAAAATGAACAATCTCACTTTTGTCCACTTTATACTAATGATTTTATCCAGGAGTTCAAAACCAACCTAACCTGTGCAATTTACAGGCATGTCCTGATCTTCAGCTGACAGCCTTTGTTTGACAGCATCAAACACTTTCTACTCGAATCTTCCCATTGTTGGATTTATCCCAGTATGGAAAAGAATAATAGAGAAATATGTTCAGACTTTAAAGGTGACTTCATTCACCTATCAAAAAAAAGAGACTAAATATATAACGTACTGTGCAAAAGTCAGGTTTATCATCACTCACATTTCATTAAATTTGTTTTTTTTTGTGTGACAGCCAGAAGCATGGTTTTCTGTATACTGAATATGATTCTGTAAACAAACATGCAGACTCGATGCTATTTATGAGTCGTGGGCAAAGCTCCTGATCACAACACATGAAGTGCGTGTGTGTGTGTGTATATATATACTCACATACATACATAAAGTAGACTCTGGTTAATTGGAACACTTCAGGACCAGTACATTTTGGCCCAGTTACGTGGTTATCCTAATTAGCCGAATTTTCATGGGAATAGTTAAAAAGGTATAAAAAAGATAAACTGAGTAATAAATTATGTATTTAAATGAAATACAGAATAAATCTGCACATTACCAATAATACTACAGTAATATAAAACTATGTATTTGTTCCTAATAGATATTGATTGAGGAATTAAGTCCAGTGTATGCTGCCGTGTTCTTTCAATTGAATGTAAATGAACAAAATTAGTGCAGATAATAGAATCCTTTCTTACAATGCTTTCAATGATTGCATCTACCAAATCTTCATTTTCTTTGTAACATTCAAGGTAATTTTTCATACCTTCAAATTCTTCGTAGTTCCTAACTTGCATCGAAATTGTTTCCTTTTCACTCCTAGCCGTTTCCAAGCCCAAATGTTTGAAACCACAGTGAGAGAAACGGTTCTGCAATGTTTTATTGCTTATTTCTCACCAACTGTGAGTGCAAAAATTACTGCTTTTTAAACACAACCACATGCAACTGATGGTATTTAAAAACTGTTCATTCTAAACATGGTGTAGTGTCTAAAGGTCATGCAAGTGCACATAACTGATGCTAGTTAGAAACTGTTCTGCAACAGTCCCTTGTCCCAATTAAGTAGAGGCCAGGTCGTTGGGTGTATTTAAGGCAAAGATTGATAGGTTCTTGTTTGGACATGGCATCAAGATTATGGGGAGAAGGCTGGGAACTGGGGTTGAGGAGATTTTAAAAAAAGGGTCAGCCATGATTGAATGGCGGAACAGACTCGATGGGCCAGATGGCCTAATTCTGCTCCTATGTTTTATGGTCTTAAGTAGCATAGTGTCCCAAATAAATTAAAGGAATCCTGGCTATTTTCTTGATTAGTTTTTGTGCTTTAAGAGTAGTCCCAAATAAACACCTGCCCTGATTAACCGATAGCTCAATTAACCAGAATCCGATGAATATACCTAGTAATGAACATGGTAAAAAAGCACAAGATTAAAATGAGACAGACCACAATCTTCCTTATTTATCTAAGTATTGAATGGGAAGACAAGATTACCTACCAGATTCATGGTAGTAAATCTGTCAACTACATTCCATTGCTGTGTAGAATCCAACGAGGCTTGTAGGCTTGTAGCAATTTCAGCAGGTTAGGGCTGGTGCAGGATCTATGAGCCCATTCATTTCAGAGGAGTTTTTATTGTCAGAGGAGAAAAGATGATAATGAGATAAGCTCCATTTATTTCCGTGTATTTGTACTTGTGGCAATATTTTGGCTATTTAAATGCTTTGTCATTATATGCCTTCATAACTTTAATACTGTTTTAATTATTTATAGATATTCTAATTGTTTTATTTTTAGTAGGTTTGGAATGCTAATGATGTCAGGTACCCTTTGTTTTGAAGAGTATGCCAAAGGGATATTTACATGACAAAATGTGCAATTAGTATATTTTGAATTTGAGTAAAATATTTGTCAAGGTGCCTAAAGTAATGACGGAGAAAAATATACCTTTGTAAGTCGATATCCTAGCAATTGTTTTGCATTACATGGAATCATAGTCTCAATGAAATGCTAAAGGCCTAGATGAGTTTGGCCTTCTGGGGGAAATGTTCCCGCTGCATTTGTCTGCATATCAGCAGCAAAGTGCTGCTTAAAATCCAGTCTTTTAAATTCCTGTGCATCATTCACACTTCCACTTAACATTGATCTGACACTGAGAATGAAATATTGTACTGCAATAAAATCTATCTTCTGATACATTGAGATTTTGTTCCTACATAATACGTTTCAACACACATCTGTTTGAAGAGCCTCAGGGAAGATTGCAGGTTACAAGCCCTGTATACATTATTATTGGTACTCCGTAACAGTCATAAGTTATTTTCATGATTTATTTGACAATTAACACTTTTAATTGCTTTTTTGACTGGGAAAATGAGCCACTTTAATGCATACACAGTCATTGCTGATGTTATAGGTATCAGTTGGATCATTATATTCCAATATAAAGCAGATTTCAAAATATTGGCTGGCCGTAAATTGTATTGGACCACTATTTTCACCAAATGTAGAGTTTATGTATAGTTCTCAAACATATGCAGTATTTGTGAACCCTATTTCAAACCTGATCTACATTTCACACATAGCATACTTTAGACATCCGCATCAGATGAATAAATTAAGCCACTGGGCTCTATAATAAATCAGAAAAAAGCCTGACTCCGATTGAAGGATTTCTTTCATTTTGATGCACAGGTCAAATTTTTGGCCTGTTTAGTTTGAGGTTTTTCAGACCTCATTACCTTGAGCAAATCAAAGAGATGAATTTTTTCATAGAAAGAGTTTCTTAGTATTTTATTGTCGCAGGAAATGAAGATGATAATAAGACAAGCCACGTTTATTTTTATGTATTTGCACTTGTGGCAATATTTTGGCTATTTAAATACTTTGTCATTTTATGCCTTCATAATGTTAATACTGTTATACTTATTTATAGATATTCTAATTGTTTTATTTTAGTAGTTAGATGTCAGGGTCATTAGGTATAAGAATGGTCCATCTTGCCATTCGATCTTACTGATCCACATCAATATCAATGCCCCCTTCTCCCAGAGCTACATGTTCCAACCTCACTTTTGTATCTGAGGGCATCTCACACTAAGACAAGCAGGCAAAATTACTGTATATTTCTAAATAGTTCTGATGAACAATCTCAGCTGGAAGCATTGGCTGTTTATTCCCTTTCATAGACACTGACTGACTTGCTGTGTTTCTTCAGCACTTTGTCGCTCAAGATTTCCAGCATCAGTAGAATCTGCATTCAAAATTTATTTAGCTGTGGGATATGTTACTCATGGATGCACTATAGTGAGGCAATGTGATGAAAATATCGGGAAGACCCTTCTGTGTCTTTGCAACTTTGGCTGAAGCTTCATATAGAAATATGAAATAATATGAAATTTCACACCTGCAAAAACAAATATACTAAGGATGCTGGAGACCTGAAATAAAAATAGAAACTGCCGGGAAGAAAAATCACCTGGTTGGAAACACACACTCAGAGATATTTAAGTAAGTTCTCAGATGGGATGTTAGCACAGGCATCCCAATTGGCCTGTCAACGAGGAGGGAAAACATTAATTAAGATTACTTTTAGAAACAGCTCCTGAAATTCAACATGTGGTTGAATTTTGAACCTGGCATGTCAGGTTATTCTTTTTAAAAAATTAGCCTGCTTTGTAGGCACTGGGCAGCAGGGAAAACTGAACAGTTGTGGTGAACCTATTCCCCTGTGACTACCACCATGCCAAATTCACTTCAGGAATAATGACAGCATTTTGATTTTAAAGACATTTCTTATAAAGGATCACAAAATATCATTGGCTTAAAATTGTACAGTGCCCAAAATTGTTTGTTAAACCACTAATGTCTGGGGCCACACTGCTTATCACACTGGACTATTGGAGTGATATTCTACTGTATATAGGCTTAAAGAGACATGTGAAGAAGAACTGGCCTTGCATGAAAATAATTACAAGCCTTTCCCCTCATTGCAGAGCTTGTTGAATGTCACAGTTCATGGGTGGTGTGAGATGGCAATGAGGATATAGCTTCATTTGGGGATGGTGGTAGGATTTATGATTCCTAGGACGGTAAGATTAGGGCATTAGGGTGTTCACATTTGACTGGGATGTTTGGAATCAGAGCGATAATGCTGCTGAAGTGGAGTAGTACAAGGTTGCCTGAACAATAGGTGTAGTACTGGGAGGGCGTGGTTGTGGAACCAAGAAGCAAACAAGTACCTTAAACAGAATAACTCACACAAAATGCTGGAGGCACTCAGCAAGCCAGACTACATCTATGGAAAAGAGTAAACAGTCAATGTTTCGGGCCGAGACCCTTCATCAGGACTGGAAAAAAAAGATGAGAAGTCAGAATAAGAAGGTGGGGGGGAAGAGAGAAAGAAGTACAAGGTGGTAGGTGATAGGTGGAACTGGGAGAGGAGGAGGGATAAAGTAAAGGGCTGGGAGGATGAGAGGTGAAAGAGACCAAGGGCTAGAGAAAGGGGAATCTGACAGGAGAGGGCAGAAGACCACGGAAGAAAGGAAAGAGGGAGAAGCACCTCTGTTACTCGTAGCCCCCTTCGCCATTCCCATTCCCATTTCCCTGTCTCACCTCATTCCCTTGCCTGCCTGTCACCTCCCTTTGGTGCTTCTCCCCTTCCCTTTCTGGTCATCTGCTCTCTTCTGTCGGATTCTCCCTTCCCCAGGACTTTGTGTCTTTCACCAATCAACTGAGCAGCTCTTCACTCTATCCCTTTCCCTCCTGATTTTACCTATCACCTACCTCATCCTCATACTTCATCCTCCCCTCTCCTACACTTTGCTGTAACTTTGCATCTATCTTTTTCCAGTCCTGATGAAGGACCTTGACCTGAAACATCGAACGTTGACTCTTTTCCATAGATGCTGTCTGGCCTGCTGAGTTCCTCCATCATCTTCAGTGTGTTGCTTTGGATTTCCAGCATCTGCAGATTTTCTGTATTGTTCCAGGCTCTAAGGCCAAGTCAGGTCAAGCTGGTACCCTTTAAGAAGCAGGTAAACAAGCTTATCTGATTGATGAATGCCGGCTTCTGTATGAGCAGCCAGTGTTGGGCACAGGGTAAGGTCAGTGTTGTCAAGTGCAATGATTTGACATCAGTGCACATGCCTGGATGCCTGTGTGTGTAAATGTGTCTTACTTATTGGGGGGGGGGGGGGGTGCAACAACACATGGCACATAAAAAAGTTACACAGCATGGAGGTGTTTCTGAACCAACTGTGCTTTTCAGCCTGAAAACCTCATTGTTATTCCCAAATTCTGTTAATTCACTTAGGGTATCTGATTCTTGCCTGAAAACAGAACTGTACCCAGAGACTCATGCCCTTGATGTTCTGTCATTCCTGATGTGGTGAACATCTAACTTAAAACTAAATCCAGATGCCCACTCATCCATAATAAGTACATCAGCTTGATCCAGTTAAAGTGCATCCCACAATTGGTCTGGGAGTTTCCACTTCTGTGATACGAGTAGATGACCAGCTTTAGTCCTGGTATGAAAATGCCATGTGATTTTCCACCTGCAGTAGGTGCTGACTGACCAAACGTGCAAGATTGTTACTAATACATTCATGAACTTAATGCCAGAACATGGCAGGGATCTGGATCATTACAGTTGCTCATATCCTCACACTCCCCTTCCACCACCTTGCTCTATTTGTTTATTTTTCTCTCTTTTTTCTTCCTCTCTCTGTCCGCCATCATCTGCAAAACCTGCCACATACTTACAACTTTACCTCATTCATGGTCGTTACCTGGCACTACCTGCCTGTGATCTTACACCCCTTCTCAGTCCACCAACTACCTCAGAATCCTTTCTCGTCTCTCCCCTTCTCCTTTTTATATGGGTCAACTCACCTCCCCATACTTAGTCTTGATGCAGGGCTTCAACATGAAATATCAACAATTCCTTTGCTCCCACGGATATTGCATGACCCACTGAGTTCCACAAGCATATTGTTTGTTGCTCCAGATCCCAATATCTGGAAGATAGATAGAGGGCCAGGTTGTGTTGGAGAAGCAGGGAGTCTGCAGAAGATTTGAGACAGATTTGGAGAATGGACAAAGAAGTGGCAGGTACAATACGGTGTAGGAAAGTACGTGGTCATACACTTTGGTAGAAGGAATAAAGCCATAGGCCACTTTCTGAATGGGCAGAGAAATCTGAAATCAGAGGTGCAAAGGCATTTGGGAGTCTTTGTGCAAGATTTCCTAAAGGTTAACTTGTAGGATGAGCTGTTAGTAATGCAATTTTGGCATTCATTTCAAGATGACTAGAATATAAAAGCAATGATATAATGATGAGACTTTATAAGGCATTGGTCAGACCAGATTTGGTGTATTGTGAGCAGTCTTGGACCCCATATCTAAGAAAGGATGTGCTGGAACTGGAAAAGTTCCAGAGGAGGTTTATGAGAATGGTTCTGGGTATGAAAAAGTTAATGTATGAGTATGGTTGATGGAGTACTCACTGGTGTTTAGAGGAATGGGGTGGGGGGAGGTGAGGTGGTGATTGGATCTTGTTGAAAGTTACCAAATATTGAGAGTTCAAAGTAGAGTAGATGTGCAGAGGTTGTTTCATATAGTGGGAAAGTCTACAACCAGAGGGTGCATCCTCAGAAAGGAAGAATGTCCCTTTAGAATAGAGATGAGGAGGAATTTCTTTTGCTAAGGAATGGTGAATCTGTGGAATTCATTGTTACAGACAGCTGTTGAGGCAAAGTCATTGGACATACTTAAAGTGGAGGTTTATAGGTTCTTGATTAGTATGGGCATCAAAGATTACGGGGAGAGGGCATGAGAATGGGCAGGGGGGATAATAAATCAACTATGATCAAATAGTGGGGCAGACTTGATTGCCAAATGGCCTAATCCTAATTCTGCTCCTATGTTAATTTAAAAACGCAAACACGAGGAATCTGCAGATGCTGGAAATTCAAGCGACACGTACAAAATGCTGGTGGAACGCAGCAGGCCAGGCAGCATCTATAGGAAGAAATACAGTCGATGTTTCAGGCTGAGACCCTTCGTCAGGACGAAGTGAGTCCTGACGAAGGGTCTCGGCCTGAAATGTCGACTGTTCTTCTTCCTATAGATGCTGCCTGGCCTGCTGCATTCCACCAGCATTTTGTGTGTGTTGTCTGCTCCTGTGTTTTATGGTCTTGACTGTAGTCTCTTGTTTTCAAACAGATTAGATTTTTTTCTAAGGAAAGTAAGGTCTTTCAAATACATGTTAATACTGATGTCAAGAGCTCTGCGCTTTAGAGACATATAAAACCTACAGCACAATACAGGCCCTTTTGCCCACAAAGCTGTGCCAAACATGTCCTTACCTTAGAAATTACATAGATCGTTGGGTTCAGGGTTTGTCAAACATCTGTATTTAGTAATTGTTAAACCTAGGTGCTTTCTGTTTAATCTTGTCAAGTTAATTGTAACTTGACAAGATTTCTATGATGATTGAGAGGGGATTCTCATTGCTCTCTGTCAGGGGTGTCCTCCTGTGTGTGGTTGAAAATGATTTTTTTCGTGCTGTTACTTGGTCATGCTTCCTGTGCTCTATTGGTCTTCCTATGTCTAACTTTTTGTTTCCACATGGGAAGTCCATTGTCCATTCGCTCCTGGGTTGAGTCTTCACCAGAGGTCACTGTTACGGAGCCTGCTGTCCCCTGCTCCTGGTGTCAGCCACCATCGTGACAGAGGGTGTCTGCACTTGGGCCCTAGTCCTGAGAGTGGGCACCGTGACAACTGAGCCATCTGATACACATTAATAGTGCCAGTGAGCAGGAGTTGCTTTGAGGAACAGAGATGGAAATAAACTAGGAATGCAAAATGACAGGGGCATGGTTGATTAAGGGGACTGATATAATCTCAAGCAGGATCAGATACTTCGTTGCCTCCAAAGTTTTAGATGACAGGATGTGGCGCATAGACTTGAAAACCTTTTGTCTGGCGACTGCCAGTAGGAGACTCTACAGGAGGATAATGATGCAGACAAGACAACCTTTGCATATAAAGTACATGATAATTAGGGCCTGGATCAGAATAAATACACGTCAGACAGGACAAAATAGATCAACATTTCAAGGAAATACTTAATTGCTCTGCATCAACCGATAAAATGATGGAGGAACTCAGCGTTGTTTCCAGCATCTGCAGAATCTTTTATTTAATTGATCTGTTGTCTTCAAAAGGTAGACTGTGGAATAGCATTAGTAGAAAACAGAGATTAAGAACTACAAACTTGTTCCTAAAACTATTTGTAATGTGTGGATATACTTCTTTTAGAGCAATGAACCCCCAGCCCACCCCTTAGTACTAGGTTTGATCTGTTGTCTACGCATACGCATTGTGATTTATTTTTCTTACCCTGTCCTTCTCTCTCACACACCCCAGTTGAAGCCATCTCCTGCGCGTGTGCTTGATATGGTGTCGCGCACAGACACTACAAATTGCCAGTGAGTATGAGCCTGAAAGTCAGAAAATCTCACCAACTGCAGCGACAGTTAACGGGACGAAACGGCGAGAGTTAAACTGCGTGGGAAAGCCATCACTGACACTAACAAAGGCCTGAGTAACAGTGAAAGGCGCGCTGAATTTAAAGTGAAAATAATGTGACAATGGCTTCAGTCGGGAAAGTTGACACATTTGACAGTGCTAAAGAAGGCTGGGAGTCGCTTATCGAGAATGTGGAACTGCATTTTGTAACACGAACGCCGTGGAGGAGTGAAAGAAAGCCCCTACGTTTCTTTGCTTAACAGAAGCGAAAAGGAAGTCTTTTATGCAATTTAGTAACCCCTGCAAGGCCAGCAAGACGTTTGCTGAAATTGTTACAATTGTACTAAATCACTTGAGCCATAAATCACTGGTAATAGCTGGGATATTCAGCTTTTATAAAAGGAGCAAGTCAAAAGATTAAACATTTCTGAGTACTTTGCAGAACTGTGCAAACTTTCCCGGCACTGTGACTTTAGAGATGGACTTTCCGATGCATTTCTGATGCTCGTCTGCGACATGCATAGTCAAAGCATTCAAAAGAGGTTACTGTCAGAAAGAGACCTAACCATAGAACTGGTATTGTCCATTGCAATATCATTAGAGACTGCAGCAAAGGATGCAGCAGAACTACAGGAAAGGAGGTTCGGATGTGAAATGTACAAATCTTCCTGAATGGTGTAAAAAGCCAAAAATGCTATCAATGTGGCAAACCCTTCTATGATGTAAATGATTGTTGGTTCAAACAAAAGGCCGCAGAAAGACAAGGTCACATAAAGAGAATGTGCAAGGCAGACAAAAAGCACATCAGAGTGAAACGTCTCAAACACAGAACTCAGGAAATGCATAAAGTTACCAAATGTAAAACAGAATCAGGCATAGAGACTGACGAAGGTGAACTGTCATGCCTAGAACTGCATAGTGAAGCCGATCACAAAATGATCTGGATCACAATAGATATGTCTGGTGTAAAACACAGAGTCAGCGTTGTCTATAATTTCTGAGGCTGACTACAACGGACTGTTTTCTAAGATACCATTAGAGAAGACCTCAATGATGTTAAAGACCAACATGGGCAAAGCATCCCCAAAGCAAACTGAAAGTAAGTATGATGTATGGAGGCCAAACACAGCAGGGTTTATGTATTGAAAAGTGGAGGTCCAGCACTTTTCCAAAGTGAATGGTTGAGAAAAATCCAATTAGGCTGGCAGTCAATCAAAGGTCACAGTGTGGCATCAACAGGCAACTGCAGCCCAAAAAGTAGCACTAACCAAAGGCTGTCACAGCTGTTCAATGATAATCATTAGGTGTTCAGGAAGGGAATATGTAAACACATTGAAGAATTGGCCAAAAGCTATTTGGAATGTCAAGAAGTCCAAAATGCACCTCCACAGGCTCTGTTACACCCTTGGGAGTGGCCATTGTCACCATAGCAAAGAGCAGGTATTGACTTTGCAGGGCCATTCATGGACTCCATGTTCCGGATTGCCTTGGATGCTCATTTAAAGTGGCCAGAGGTTATACCAATGAAGTCAACCACCTCAGCAAAGACTGTCTCTGAGCTGAGGACTAACTTTGCCAGAAACGGCTTACCAGAACAAATCGTGAGTGTGATGCATCATCAATAACTCTCGGAGATGGGAGGCGAACGATAGGCTTTTATTAGCTGCAAGAGACCACGATTAGCAGCAAGAGACCACTACACAACATCCTGGAGATTGAGGGAGGAGCAGTGCCTCCAATCGCCTTTATACCGGGGTCTGTGGGAGGAGCCACAGGAGCAGTAAGCAGAGGGGCGTGTCCAGACAGGTATATGTAGTTCACCACATTCACCCCCACTTTGTTTTAAAAGAGAGTCCCCACGGGGCGAAGTTTCTTACAAGTATATTTACAGGTTAAGTCTATCAGGTGGTCGAATCTGTCGCTGCGATCTACGTAACACCGGTGGTGATTGCACCAGTGACGGTGTTGTGCTGGCTCCGGCCTGACTTGAGGTGTCAGCCCATTAGGCGACAGTAATCCCGCATGCGTGTGCGTGGCGCCCGGTATGGGAGTGTCAGGAGGAGTCTGTGTAGGGCTTGGTGTGCGCAGTGTCTCGTGGGTATAGACCTCCATGGGTACGGGGTTCATAGTCACCGTGGAGTGTTCGGGGTAGTGGTCTGCTGCTCCTGTGGGCGCCAGGTCGCGGACGGAGACCGTGTCCTCCCGCCCATCAGGTAAGACCACGTAGGCATACTGGGGGCTTCACATGAAGTAGGTGAACCCTCTTGACCATCGGGGAGTATTTATTGCTCCTCGCATGTTTCCGGAGCAGCACTGGCCCTGGGGACGTCAGCCAAGCCGGTAGGGTGGTCCCAGTGGCAGACTTCCTGGGAAAAGAAAAGAGTCGCTCATGAGGGGTGGCGTTGGTGGATGTGCGGGAGGACACCGTCTCCGTCCGCAGAAGTAACACTGCGCGGACTTGCGACTGGCAGCAGCCGTGGTCGATTCGCCGGCGGGTGGCGGGGTCTGCAGCGTCCATGGGACCGGTGGGAGATGGCGCGGTTGGACAGTGTCAGCGTTGTGCAGAGCAGCCTCCAGCGTGTCAGCCAGCTCGATCGACGACTGTAAGGTAAGATCGGCGTTTTCCAGCAGCCGCTGGCGCACGTACACTGACCTGATCCCCGTAACAAAGGCGTCTCATACCAGGAGCTCCACATGCCGTTCCGCCGTCAGTCCCCTGCAGTCGCAGGCCCGCACGAGTGTCCGTAGGGCCCGGACAAACTCAGCACTCGACTCTCCGGCCCGCTGCCGCCGTATCGCTAAGCGATGACTTGCGTAGACGGTGTTCACCGGCCGCAGGTATTGTCTTTTGAGGGCATCCAGTGCCCCTTGGTAGGTTGGCAGGTCCCTGATTAGGGAGTATACCCGCAGACTGACTCTGGAGAGGAGAACTCTGTGCATGATAGCAGGCTCAATCACGGGAATCTCTTCCAGGTACGATTGGAAACACGCAAGCCAGAGTTCAAAGGCAATGGCGGCTTCGGGAGCTTGAGGATCAATGTCCAATTTATCTGGTCATAAAATGCTCTCCATGTTTTAAAATTGCAGCTAATAAAATCGATGCACCATCAATAACTCTCGGAGACGGGAGGCGAACGATAGGCTTTTATTAGCTGCAAGAGACTACCACACAACATCCTGGAGACTGAGGGAGGAGCAGTGCCTCCAATCGCCTTTATACAGGGGTCTGTGGGAGGAGCCACAGGAGCAGTCAGCAGAGGGGCGTGTCCAGACAGGTATATGTAGTTCACCACAGAATGATGACGGACCACAATGCATGTCAGATGTATTCCGACACTTCATGAAGAAATATGGCATCAGACGTTTTAAGTCATCTCCTCACAACCCAGCAAAAAAATGGGCTAGCTGAATGGTTTATCTGAACCTTTAAGAAGTCCATTAAAGCATTGGACAAGGAGGACATTTTTCTGCAGCACAGGGTGGATAACTTCCCATTTGCATATCAGAACTCTGTTCATGTGATGACAAACCAAACACCTGCAATGCTGTTCATGAGCAAGAATCTGAGATCTTACGTGGACTTCCTGAAACTAGACCTCTGGAGAGAAGTGCAGAATAAACAGTTCAGCCATTTGCCAAAGGAAGCAGCAAAGAGCTTCGATATTAGACAGGAAATCCTAGCGCGCGATTACCGAGAAGACAAGCGGACACCCGATAGGATAGCTACAGAACTGAACCACTGACGTACACAATGGATGTTGGATATTAGATATGGAGACGTCACGTGGGCCAGATACGGAATGCTCAACCAAAGAACACACCTGAGTCGACTGCATCCAACGAGACGGACACATTACAGTCACCGGACTTACCTCACAGTCATGATCATGTCACTGACAGCAACATGATACAGGCAACTGAGAACATTGTCTTGATGCCTTTCCGCAGGTCCAGAGGCACTATCCTGAAAGGAACACCACAAAAGACTGAATCTTTAGAACTGTGAAGTTTGTTAAGGACTGTTATTGTGAAAGCATGTTTATTTGGAATATGGGTTTATGAAAGGGAAATTGAATGTTTTGTACGTATATGTAGTTTGTAGTTTTAGTTTTTTGTACATACGAGGGGTGATTGATAAGTTCATGACCTAAGGCAGAACGAGTCAATTTTAGAAAACCTAGCACATTTACTTTTCAACACAGTCCCCTCCTACATGTGCACACTTAGTCCAGTGGTCATGGAGCATACGGATCCCTTCTTTGTGGAAGTGTCCACAGCAGGGGTGATTGATAAGTTCGTGGCCTAAGGTAGAAGGAGGTAAGTTATTAACTTCAAACTTTCTGCAATATCATTCCAAGAGTTGAACTGCACACGCACGTAACGAGAGCGTCTTGGACCTCCAGGTGGTCGACAGCAGGGCTGATGATGTTTGTTGCCAAAGATAGAAGGAGATGAGTTATACAGCTCTCATACATAGGTTTTCTAAAATTGACTCCTTCTACCTTAGGCCATGAACTTATCAATCACCCCTCGTATTTGTGGTTTTATGTTCCATTAATGTGAAGGGGGAGAATGTATAATATATGGATCTATTTATTTTAGAGCAATGACCCTCCCCCACTTAACACTACATATTGATCGGTCACCTGTGCATGTGTCATTGTCTATGCATGCACATTGTTCTCTCTCTCTCTCTCTCTCCAGTTAAAGCCATCTCCTGTGTGCGTGCTTTTATTTAGTCAATATCTAGTTGTGCACAGACACAACACCATTAGTCTCCGGTAGCATCAAGGGAGATATGATGTTTCTGGTGTACACAAATAGCACCAGAGAAATTGTGACTACTAAAAACAAGTGAATTGAGCATAAATAATCTCAGAAGGATGTGGTTAACACGTTAGACTTATCTGATTGATTGAATCAAAGGGGTGTTTTATGATTGGATCCCACACTGAGGAATGAGGTCAGAAGTGATTGGTCATACTCCACCTAGCTTTGGATTGGATAAGAGATGATGACTGATTTTTTTGTCCATTGGAGGAATTGTTAAACCTGACCTACAAAATATGTATAAGAATGAAATTTTCTGTACAGTTTGTGAGTATGTGGTTTGTACCCTTTAAGATGACTGGTTCTCTTCATCCTGTAGAAGAGATTGAATAAATGCAATTCTTTGACCTGTGAGTATCCTTGAGAGATTCTCCACAAAATGCTCAGTACAGGGTCCAAATACAAGGTCAGATTGTTAACACGAGGTTGGGGAAGGACAGGGGGAAAGCTAGCCCACAGTAAAGAGAAGTGAAGAGCCAATTTAACAAGGAACCTATGAAATGAAGGAATTAAATTGAAATGGAGAAAAAGACTGAAGCAAGGCAATGTTTTGATAAAGAAAATAATGTAGGAAGCGTGGGGCCAGATTAAAAGCTACAGTTATAATGAATAAATAGAATGTTCATGTGTGTGAGGGATTCAGTAGCAAGAGGCAATTATTTGCAAGAATCAATGAAGGGGCCACACAAAGGCCACTCAGCCCAATGATTTTGTATTATAGCAGAATGATCCAGTGAGTCTTATTTTTCTTTTTCTTTTAGAGACATGGCACAATAACATGCCCCTCTGGCCCAACAAAACTGCACTGCCCAATTATAGCTATGTGACCAATTAACATATGAACCCATGTGTCTCTGGAACGTGGGAGGTAACTGGAGCACCCGGAGGAAACCCACGTGGTCAGTGGGAGAAAGTGCAACTCCTTACAGACAGCAGCAGGAATTGAACCTCGGTCACTAGCACAGAAATGGTGTTCCACTAACTGCTGTGCTATCCTGTCACCTCTATTCCCCAGAACCTTCTACAGAGCTGTCTGCTCATTTATGGAAAAAAAGATGGAAAAATGGAAAAAAGACATGGAGAAGGAGCATGTATAGTCACGCCTGTCCTCTGACAATTTTAGTCCTAGTTTCAATGGCTTGCAGAGTTGTTCTGTAAGCAATTGAAAGGAATTGAGTCAATTAATATTGTGCAGTCCTTCGGATGATGTGTCTGCCAGAGCTGAAGAGTTGAGAGAGGGGCGTGAAATTTCCTGAAACTGAGAAAGCATGTGATGAACCTATGATTGTTGGATTGAATCCTGACTGAGATGATGTCACTTTCAATTAACCTACCCTGACTGTGAGAGCTGTTCAGTTACCAGGAAGTAGGTCATGGCACTACAAATTTCAAAGACAATTTTTCTCATTCTATTAACATAGCCAAAAGATAAGAGCTTGGCTCAGCCTAATAGTTTAAACACAAGTTTCTGCTAAATAAAGTACATTGATTTGTTTTACATTATTTTCTTTTCTCCTTTCAAATCTAACATCTGTACCAATTTCTAAAAGTTAATGACATTTTTATTTGAATTGGATATTTAATTATGCAATCAAAAACTGATAACATTGAAAATATTCATCTGGCTGTTGGTCAATATTTTCAATTACTCTCTCCATTGAAACATTCTTCTGTCAAATTTTAGTGATCAAGAGTTGTAGACTACAACAGGGGCACCATGGTAGCATTGTGGTTAAACCGATGCTATTAGAGCTCAGGGCATTGGAGTTCAAAGTTCAATTCCGACACTGGGTGTAAGGAGTTTGTGTATTCTCCCCGTGACCTCGTGGGTTTCCTCCAAGTGCTTTGGATTCCTCCCACTCTCCAAAGTAAGTAGGTTAATTGGTCGTTGTAAAATGGTCTTGTGCTTAGGCTAGGAATAAATAAGTGAGTTGCTGTGAGGTGCGACTTGTTGAACCAGAAGTTTGTGCTTTAAAATGTGAAGAAATTACTTATATATTTGACAATCTAATTATCTTAGGTTCCAAGCTTAAAAAAATATATAATATGCTTATTTTTATTTGAATAATATCACAACTGGAAATTTAACTTCAACTAATTAAGTACATTTGACATAAAGAAAGCTAGTATCAGTAATGGTGATGATGAAACTTACAGACTGCCATAAAAATGCATCAGGTTTGCAAATGCCATTCAGAAAAAGCAATCTTCCCTGGTTTGTATCCACCAGCATGGACTCTTCTTAAATGCCCAGAGAAATGGCATCTCAGTTTAGGGGCAAGTAAAGATGATCGGAAATCGTAGCCTTTCAAGCAAAACCACATCCTGCAAAAACATAAGGTCTGTAACAAGTATTTCCCTGATACCACGTCACATCCTTTGTCACCTCAATGCTCACTAACACGTTAATTCTTCTGGCATTGATTAGAATCACCAATAAATTCAAAAGGGATTTTGAATCAATGGCTATGGAAACAAAGGTGAAAGTACATTACTTTCAGTTTAATATTTATAATGATTTGCAGTTAAGTAAAGACATGATTCATCTTCTGCACATGAAGTATATTCTTGAGTGCAAATTTAACTTTTAAAATTCTTATTTTTGAGTTCTTCCAAAGCTTTAGATCTTCCAGAAGTGTCTAGAAATAAAGGGTAGGTTTGAGGTAAGACATTGATACAAAATCTGAGGAAGACCTTTATCGAGATCATGTTATGTACTGTCTGTCTGAGGGTTGTGAAGTTTATTTGAACAACTTTCAGAAATTATTTAGATTAACACGCGGATTGCCAAGGTATTAATGTCTACAGACCAAACACAGGTAAATAGAATTAGTGTAGACAGGTGCTTGAATGTCAGATGAAGGACCATTTCCTGTGCTAAGTGACCCAGTGAATATATTTCTGGAATCTCTTATAGTCTTAATATTTGAGGTACCCACACTCCCCTAAATCTTACCTCTTCATCATTCCTTGATCAAGGTATTTGATATACTCCCAAACTTGTGTTAGCTTTAGCATCGTTAAGGAGGCTAATGAAGTCTATAGATACATAACTCAAAATAAATCTAAACTGGGAAAAAAGGAGTTTAGTAAATACAAACATTTAGCTATATAAACACTTACTTGAAGCTTCATTCTAATCTTTCTTTTCATTGATTATAAATGAAAGGAACATACAGATTGGCACATTTCATTTCCTTAAAACGTGGACCCACTGGGAGTGATTGTGCTGAGTTTTATTAACTTCTGCTCCAAGCAGGCAGAGTTCCACTGTGTAAGCAGTCTTGCTTCCTGGCCTTCGGTGTGAAACCCAAATGTTGGACCTAATGATGGGTTTAAAACACAACCTGAAGTCCAATGATGGGGCCCAGTCTTGCTGAGATTCCCCATGGGAGAAAACCACTTCTCACGTGGACAATGATTCCATGAACGCTACCTCATTATTTTTGGCACTAATTTTTTATTATTACGTACCGCGACATATTGATGCCGCAAAACAACCAATCTCACGACATATGCCAGGACTGGTGCCGATTCTGATCCTGTGCCATGCTCAGTCTAATGAAGATTAGATCAGAATCACCATCATCTTCAAAAGCGATTTTGAGACGATGGATAAGGAAGTAAATGTGTAGTACATAACTTTAAGTGTAATATTTTTAATAATTTATTATTAGTTTACTAATCAGGAAAAGCACGGTTCATGTTCTGCAAATTCATCCTCAGAACATGTACGAGGTGAAGATTTTGTAAACTGTTGAAATAATTTATGATGTCATTTAGACGTCCTCTCTAAACACCTCGACCATACTTGAGCAGTGTTTCGTACTCCCAACAATTTGTCCGCTAAAAAGTCAAAACTCTAAAAGTCCGAAGGCAAATTTATTACCGAAGTATATATAATCATATAAAACCTTGAGATTAATTTCATTGCAAAACAATGGCATCCATGAAATCCAGCACGCAAGAGAGACCAACTAACATCCAATGTGCAAAAGAAGACAGGTCGTGCAAATAATTAAACAAATAGCACATAGAACATGAGCTGCAGAGCCCCTGAAAGTGAGTCCACAGCCGCAGAGTCAGCCCAGCGCTGAGGCAAAGGGGCTGGTGCAGGAGTCTGATAGCTGCAGAGTAGCAGCTGCTCTCAAACCTGGCGGTGTGGGTCCCAAGACTTCCGCACCTCCTGCCTGATGGTAGGGGTGAGAGGAGAGGAAGATAGGCAAAACGCAGGCAGGCCGCGCTGAACACCAGTTTGTTTTCCTCCTCTCGGGCCTCGACGCTTCATTCTAGCTCAGAGCTTAAATCGGCGCGGAATAGGTGCGGCTGAAAGCAGGTTCATTTCCGTTATTCAAGGATGATCAAATTTTCAAGCTGATCTCTGAATACTGAATCCAACACAGGGGCAGTGTTTTAACAAAAAGGCGTTCCAAGAAATCAAAACACTACAATAGCACACACAGAGTCAGGTGGACATCAGATAATGGTTCCATCTCTGCATGTACTCCCGAGTTAGTTCTTAACATTCCTTCCGATGGTTGAATGAATATACTTCAGGCAATTAAGAATTAGGTCATTCTCAGGCTAATGTATTGACTGCAGAATTATACAAAACCCTTGAGTCTGATATTGTGAACTAATTCTAATGTACAAGATTCTCCTCATTTCCTCAGTGAGCCTCTAACTGATTTCTTTTTCCTGTCCTGAAGTGATTACCCTCAGGTTACCACTGCAGCAGGAAATGGGTTTCAGCATGACTAGGTCACACAAATCCAAATGAGATGATGCCTAGCTTCTATAGCCAGCAAATACTGCAGGTCAGGATAAAAATATAGATAAAAAAGAGAATGAGAAGGTAGTAACTAAATGCAAAACTATAGTGGATTATCTCACGGTACATGTCCGGTCTTCCAGTTTCAGTTAAAACAAGAGGTAGAATACTATCTGACCTGGAATTTCTGTTTGGCTCTTCCTGTTTCCTTGTTAGTATAATTTAGCTAGAAGTATCATAAATAATTCCAAGGATCGGAGAAACTTGTGTATAAGTTGCATTCTGTGTGAACTGAACTGAATTGCATATTGTTTTAAGAGCACTGCTGCACAAAGCCTTTGGCCTTTCAAGGTTGTTGCTCAGAATTAGTTGTTTTTTACATTCGTAGGGATTGTTTTTGACACAGAGCGAGGGGTCAGGCGACAGGGATGCGGGGGAGTTCGCGTCTTGGTCAGAGTGTTCCATGATCAAAGACCAGCAATTGCCATGGATAGATATTGGGTGGACAAACGTTGAGAACAAAGACCAGAGAGAGGACGAGGGCTGGTGACTCCTCCCCCCCCACCCCCGCAAGGTTGACGGGGCCTGGGATCAGTGGTTTGTTGTGTGCAGGCGGTACGAGGGCTGGTGATCTCCTAGGTCGGCGAGTCCAGAGTTTGATGCCTGGAGTTAGGTCCCATCATTGGCAAGTCTTGCCTCTGTCTGTAAGGAGTTTGTACATTCTCCTTGTGACTGCGTGGGTATCATCCGGGTGCTCTGGTTTGCTTTCACAGTCCAAAGACGTACCAGTTGCTAGGTTAATTTGTCCCATGATTAGAGATTTGGGGTTTCAGGGAGGCGCAGCTTGAAGGGCCAGAAAGGCCTATTCTGTGTTCTATCTTAATAAAGAAATTGTTGAAAATCGTGGGGTAAATACTGAAGATTGAAGACTGAGATCTGTCAGTGGGGGCCAATTGCTGAAGCCCTTGGTCTGTGAGTCTGTGAGTTCACTGTGGAAGTTGGAGGTCTGATGTCTGCAAGTCCACGAGACCACTGAAGATGGCCTACCATGGTGTTGGAGGCCTGTCTGTGTCTGTGACTGTGAGTGAGTGAGCGGATGGGAGGGCAGGGAGAGAAAAGGGGCATGTTTTTCTGTTATTGTTTTGTTTTCTGCTCTTCTTGTTGTTGTTGCTTGTGTTGTTTTTCTGAATATTGTGGGCATGGACTGTATTGGCTCTGGGATGTGTGGTGACACTTGTGGGCTGCCCCCAGCACATTCTTGGGTGTGTTGGTTGTTATGCAAACAATAAATGTCACTGTTGGTTTCAGTGTACATGGGATAAATAAAAAAAATCTAATCTGATCTGATGCAGTCCTTGTGAAGTAAACAGATCATGTTCCAGGGTGCATCAGCATTCTAATCTGTGTTTGTTGTAGACGTTGGCCAAGATTTCAAAATTCAGCTGCCCTTTTGACCTTTAGTGCATATTGATTATGAATTTAAGTTTCTTTCTAGTTTATTTTATTGCTGATTGCTGTATGACAATGTTACCAATAAATATATAACCACAACTGTTGACCCTGGGGCTATAAGTGTTTTTGTTTGTATTTTTAGAAGTGTCAATCAAAGCACACCTCATCACCACTTTTTGTTCGAGTGATATTTTTAAAGCAATTACTTTAGTAAACTGAGCAGAACTTTTCATTTAAAGTGCAGAGAAAATTCTTTTCATAATTAGCATAATTTGGTGAAAATATGCATCTGCTTTTGGAGCTGAATTTCTATTCCATAACTTTTACTGCTAAACTTCTCTCTGTTCTAACACCATGTTGAAGAAACACAAGTTGTAGATTCCCAGTTACAATATCATCACTGCTGAATGTGCAGACATAACTTATTTCTAATAAAGAATTGTAAGTCCAATATAAACTTTGGTTGGCTATAAGATTCAACTTTGAGCTGAAAGACTTCCATTTGGAATAATTCAATTTATAGGAAGAAATTCTAAGTTTATCCTTACCTGTAATCCATTCATCCTTTCATAGACATAAGCGGATGACAGGAAGGAAGTGCATATATTATATAACTAATACACATACAGCCCTACTGTCCTGTTTGTTATTTATTGTAATGCCTGCACTGTTTTATGCACTTTATGCAGTCCTGGGTAGGTCTGTAGTCTAGAGTAGTTTTTTTTCTCTGTGTTGTTTTTTTATGTAGTTCAGTCTAGTTTTTGTACTGTGTCATGTAACACCACGGTCCTGAAAAACGTTGTCTCGTTTTTACTATGTACTGTACATAGCAGTTATGGTTGAAATGACAATAAAGGTGACTTGATTCGACTTGACTTGTGAACTACATACATCATATAACAAATACAGGAAGTTGGCTCAATGACAGGAGCAGTTGTCTACAAGGTATCTAGTAAGAACAGAGCAGTATTTATTTGTGAGATACAGCACGGAATAGGCCTTTCCGGCCATTTGAACTGCACTGCTTTGCAATCCTAACCTGATCACAGGGTAATTTACAATCACCGGTTAACCTACCATCCGGTATGTCTTTGGACAGTGGGAGGAACCGAGCACCCAGAGGAAAGTCGCAGGGAGAATGTACAGACTCCTTACAGGCAGTATAGGGGATTGAACTTGGGCTGCCCATACTGTAAAGCGTTGGGCGAACCACTGTACTACCGTGCCAACCACAAACTGCCAAAGTTGGGTGTTGATTGTCTTTGGTCAAACTAGTTCATATTATTTGAATTCATGAATGTGATGGTGCGAATTATTGAATGAAGTTGTACAGAAGAAATAAAGGCCACGGCTTTTACAAAATATTATTGCACTTTCAATTTTCAGATCTGAATCACCAATAACCACATTAGGCTAATTTGCTGCTAGAAACATCTCAATGGTTGCTTACTGAATTAGAGCATCTTCAAACAATGATTACCTAGTTAAGAGAATATTAGTATAATGAATACCCAGATTAAAAATTGCACATGTATTTTTCAGTGCCACATAGCCTGCAAATTACTACAGGAGAATGTATTTTATGACACTTTTTTGTAATCCTGCTTAAAGAAAATGATAATATTTATTGAGGAACGGAGTGCTGTTACCTGTATACATTTGAGATGAGAGAAATCAGCAAATGGAACATAAGAATCGAACTTGAACTGACAGAATAGAGAATGAAAGGCTGCTTCCTCTGATTGGCGAATCTAGCACTAGAGGGTTGTGCTGAGATAATGGGACAGGAACTACGGCTGATGTGTGGAGCCATTTCTTCACTTAGTAGTTTGTGAATCTTTTGAATTCTCTAACTCGAGGGGCTGGGGATGCTCTGTAGTTGTGTACGTTGAAGACTGAGACTAACAGATTTTTGTACTTTAAGATCAAAGACTGTGGGGATGAGATGCGAACATAGCTTTGAAGAAGAGGTTCAGCTACAGTCTTACTGATTATCAGGGCAGGCTGAGGAAGTTTTATTGTCTCTTCTTTATATTTATGCTTGTTGTTTACATATATGTATAAGCTTAAAAGTTCCGTTAAGAGTATGAGTTAAACGGTTTAGTGAAATTGCCCATCTATGATTACAATTATTTTTTTTTTTTTGTTCAGTGTTACAGCATGGTAACAGGCCCTTCTGGCCTATTGAGAGCAGACCACCCAATTGCACCCATGTGAGCAAGGTAGAAGATTTGGAAACTTTTAAAAACCAACCAAAAGCAATAAAAAAAAAATCCATGATGAGAGACAAGATGATTTATGAAGGTAAACTAGCCAATAATACAATAAAAGATACAAAAAAAGAATTTGCAGATATAAAAAGCAAACAAAAAAAAGAGATGAGAGTGGATATCGGATCGCTGGAAAATGGAGAGGTAGTAATAGGGGGACAAAGAAATGTAGGAAAGAAACTTAATAAGTATTTTGCGTCAGTGTTCACTGTGGAAGACACTGGCAGAATGACAGAAATGTGAGAGCATCAGGGGGCAGAAGTGAGTGTTGTTTTTATTAATAAGAAGAAGGTGGTTGGGAAGCTAAAAAGTCTGAAGGGAGATAAATCACCTGGACCAGATGGACAACTCCCCGGGGTTCTGAAAGGGGTAGCTATAGGGAATGTGGAGGCATTAGTAATGATCGTGCAAGAATCACTAGCTTATGTAATGGTGTCAAAAGACTGGGAAATTGCATATGTCACTCCAGTCATTAAGAAGGGAGGGAGGCAGAAGAAGGGAAATTACAGGCCAGTCAGCCTAACCTCAGTTGTTGGGAAGATGTTGGAGTCTATTATTAAGGATGAGGTTTCAGGGTACTTGGAGGCACATGACAAAATAGGCTAAAGTCAGCATGGTTTCCCTAAGGGGAAATCTTGCCTGACAAATCCTTTGGAATTCTTTGAGGAAATAACAGGTAGAATGGACAAAGGAAAGTCAGTGGAACTTGTTTACTGTACTTGGATTTTCAGAAGGCCATTAACAAGATGTCACACGTGAGGCTGCTTAATAAGGTAAGAGCCCATGGTATTGTAGGAAAGACTCTAGTATGGATAGATGATTGGCTGACTGGAAGAAGGCAAAGAGTGGGAATAAAGGAGACCCTTTCTGGTTAGCTGCTGGTAGCTAGTGGTGTTCAAAAGGGGTCAGTGTTGGAAGCGCTCCTTTTCATGTTATGTGTCAATATTTTCATTGAAGGAATCGATGACTTTGTGGCCAAGTTTGCAGACAATAGAAGGTAAGTAGATGGGCTGGTAGTGTTGAGGAAGCAGAGTGTCTGCAGAAGGATTTAGACAGGTTGGGGGGATGGGCAAAGAACTGGCAGATGGAATATAATGTAGGGAAGTGTACGGTCATGTGCTTTGGTAGAAGGAATAAAGGTGTAGACTATTTTGTAAACGGGGAGGAAATCTGAAAATCAGAGGTGAAGTGGGACTCGGGAGTCCTCATGCAGGATTTACTACAGGATAACTTGCGGCTTGAGTTGGTGGTAAGGAACGCAAGTGCAACATTGCATTCATTTCGAGAAGACTAGAATGCAAAAGAAAGGATGTGACGCTGAGGCTTCATGAGGCATTGGTCATACCACACTTGAGGTATTGTCAATAGTTTTTGTAGTGTAGTTAATATTTCAGAAATATTTAAGCAATATTGGAAATATATTGATTGATTAAACATTGTTTACATAATTTGTTATGGGTTATGCATAACAAGTACATGAATAGCATACATCATTACGACATCACATCTTTTGTGAGTGCCTCACTAAAGTAAAACTAAGTAGACCTGTTTTCCCAGCTCCCATGTTTTCCTTTCGATTGGTTTCTGGAGTGAGAAAACATAACCATTTTGAGCCGCTTAACTATGAAAGGATGTGCTGGCGTTGGCCTTATCTGTGTAACTTTAGGCTCCAGTTCAGCTAAATGCAAGTAGGCTTTTTCCACTGAGGCTGGGTGAGACTAGGACTTAAGGGTTATGGGTTAAGGGTGAAAGGGGAACTGTTTAAAGTTCAAAGTTCAAAATAAATTGTTATCAAAGTACATATATGTCACCATTTTCAACTCTAAGATTTATTTTCTTGCAGGCATACTCAATACATCCATAATAGAATAATAACCATAATAGAATCAATGAAAGACCATACCAACTAGGGGCTTCAACCAATGTTCAAAAGACAACAAGCTACAAATACTAAAAATAGAGATGCTAATAATAAATAAATAAACAAACAATAAATATCAAAAGCATGAGATGAAAAGTCGTTGAATATGAATCCATGATGGAGCAAGTGA
This sequence comes from Hemitrygon akajei, assembly GCF_048418815.1. Taxonomy (NCBI): domain Eukaryota; kingdom Metazoa; phylum Chordata; class Chondrichthyes; order Myliobatiformes; family Dasyatidae; genus Hemitrygon; species Hemitrygon akajei. Next base: position 160,765,123 of record NC_133129.1, on the reverse strand, counting down.
AGTTGAGTGAAGTTAGCCACTTTGGTACAAGAAAGAGGTTCACAACTGTGATTCTGGGAATGAAGGGGTTAAAATATGAAGAGCGTTTGGCAGCTTTGGGCCTGTACTCGCCGGAATTTAGAAGAATGCTGGGGGATCTCACTGAAGCCTACCGAATGCTGAGAGGACTAGACAGGGTGGATGTGGGGAGGATGTTTCCTCTGGTGGGTGTATCCAGAACTAGAGGGCACAGTCTCAAAATTGAGGGGCGACCTTTAGAACAGAGGTAAGGAGGAATTTTTTGGCCAGAGAGTAGTAAGTCTGAGGAATCCTCTGCTACAGACTGCTGTGGAGGCCACAGCCAGGGGTATATTTAAGGCAGAAGTTTACAGTCTCCTGATCGGTCAGGGCATCAAAGGATATGGCAAGATGGCAGGTGTATGGGGTTGAGTGGGATCCGGGATCAGTTATGATGGAATGGCGGAGCAGACTCAATGGGCTGAAAGGCCTAATTCTGCTTCTATGTCTTATGGTCTAAGAGACTGAAGGTTGTGGGGTAATAACTGTTTCTGAACCTGGTATTGTGAGTCCCAAGGCTCCTGTACCTTCTTCCTGATAGCAGCAGTGAGAAGGGAGCATGCCCTGGGTTGTGGGGGTCCCTGGTGATGGATGCTGCTTTCCTGCGACAATGCTTTGACAACACTTATGAGGTACGTGAGCAGGGATGTCCTCACTCGGTGGGAGGTGAGAGTGTGAAAAGAGCTTCCAGTGGAAGTAGTGGATACCGGTTTGATTTCAACAGAGAAATTTGGAGACGTACATGGATGGGAAGGATATAGAGGGCTATATACGCAATTCAGGTATTTATTCTTGAAATGAATTGTTGAAACAAACAAGAATGCTTAATCAACCAATGTATATACAAGATTACTCAAATATTACTTGAATATTAAATACACAATAGCTATGGTTGAGGTGTGGTCGATGGGACAAGGCAGTAAAATAGCTCAGTGCGGAGAGCTTCTTTCGGTGCTGTAGTGCTCTGTGACACTCTGACTCAGGAAGCCTCTCTATTGCCAGGCTCCTGTCATCTATCCCATGAAGTGCGTTTTATTCTGAGAAAAGCATTATCCAATTAAAGTCGTTGTCGTCAAAATTTTTAATTTTCTTTTCATCGCGATGGATCAGTTTTTTCAGTTGCTCAACTCACTCTGATACTTAACAGCTGATAATTCATACGGTAATGCATCTTACATCAAGATTTAGTTGATGGGAGGAATTAATTAGTAGTAAGCATCCCTGGCTTTATCATGACAAGTGTAAACTTGGTTTAGTACTTTGTCACAATTTAGCAGGGAACACAACAGGTAGATATTTTTTTTATCAGGTAGGCATAAATCTGATTTATACTGCAGCTATCTTTGCTCTGGTGTCCGACACAGCAAAAAAGAGATCCGTTGATCATGGATTTGTTGATTATTGGTGGCAGAGTATTCTGAATCTTTCAGCAACCTGGAATCAGTGTCTATGCCACCCTACTCAGTCCCATCTAGTTCAGATGTCCAGGTGGTCTTCTTCACCTTCGGATCTATGGAGTTCAGAAGTAAAATATAGGATCCACCCTAGAATGTTCCAGAAGGGAAAATTGGGAGCAGAGTGTTTCGTTTCATCACAGCCTAAAAATAATTTTAACTGCTTTTAAATTTCACTACTATGCAAAGATTTTTAAACACCATGGAAGTGACACAGATAATTAACATATTAAAATAAAAAAGGTTAATTAAAGCTTATTAAAAGCTTGGGACAGATTAATGGCAATAAACTGAAATAACATTGTTAAAAAGTAAGAATTACCAAACCTTACCCCACAGTGAATTCAGCAGCTGAGTGACAACATCTGTTAATCAATAAATTTCAGACTCCATGCATCAGAATCAGAATTTAGTTTATTATCTCTGACATATGTTGTGAAATATGTTGCTTTGTGACAGCAGTACAGTGCATCACAAAAAATCATTGTGAGTTACAAGGTTCATGGACCATTTGGAAATCTGATGGCAGAAGGGAAGATGCTGTTCCTAAGACGGTGCTGGCTTCTGGCTCCCGTACCTCATCCCTGATGGTAGTAATGAGAAGAGGGCATGTCCCTATTGCAAGTCTAATATTTATTTCTGTTGGAATGATTGAGCGAGAACGCTTACCTTCCTGAAGTATGGCCAGAATTAGGAAGAGTCCGTAATTTAACTGTCCACAACTCCATAACTGACAGTTTTGGGGTAGACAAGTTGACTGCTCATCAGTTTCAGGAGTTTTTGAATGCCTGCAGGGTGGAAAGGGATGGTAATAATGGGTTACTATAGTCAAAGGAGAGGTACGTTAGCGGTCAGAAGGCAAACTGAATAGCTTTAAATGAGTGAATGGAACGAGGTTGTGGAGAAATTTAACTGGAATGCAAAAGTAAGGAAACCCTTTGGCAATTCAGTTTAGAATAAACAGATGTGAGGTTTTGATGAGAAAATAACTGAATGATTGGATCATATTGTCAACAATTAGTAGTATAATTATATTTAATAATATCTGGAGAAGCAGCAGGTTAATATTATCTATCACTTTAATGTAGCATTGTTGTCTGTAGAACAGCTCTGTATATTGACATCCAGAATTGCCTAGAAAATCTTCCTCGACGTCTTACTTGAGTGTAAATTTGGAAATGAGTGCAGTTATAATCAATCTGATTCTCAGCATAAATTTTTAGCAAAGTTATATTAAACAATTACACTTACAGATGGAGTTAATATCTGCAGGAGGATTAAATATGTTTCTGTCTCTTGCAATAGAAAATAAATAAAAATAGGTGCTATTTTATTTGGTTTAGAAATCTTGAACTTCAGTTGATAATGGGGTTACATAATTTTGCCAGAACAATTTTTTTCCTCAGTGTAACTATTGGGTAGGATGTTTAATATCTGGTGGCTGAGAGACTTGTCGGTGAAGTACTGGTAGTTTTGTATGTTGCTAATGACGTACTGTAGCACCATTTCCACATGTTTCCAAATGGCATGGAAGGACACCATTCACGTGTCAGATCTCTGAGGATTCCTATCAGCATCCCTCAACTATTTATTTCCCTATACCTTATTCTCTCTCTCAAGCAGATTGACTTCCTTAATTTCCCTGTCACAAACTACACCTGAGGCCAGTTAATCTACTAGCATATCTTCAGGGTGTTGGAAGAAATGGAGAACTGGGAAGAAACCTATGTGGAGAACTTGCAAGCTTCATACATCCCATACATGATTGGAATTTGGGATTAAACCTGGGTTACAGGAGCTGTACGGCAGCATTACTATCTGCCACTGTGCAAGAACCTTTGATTTTCCACACAAATCTCTTTGAGCAGGAAAGCCTTAAATTCTTATTTATGGAATGTGAGCAATGTTGGCAAGTTCTGTGTTTATTGCCTATTGGTAGCAGCCCTAGACAAGATGATAGTGAGCTGTCTTCTTGAACAGCAGCAACTCTTCAACTGAAGGCGTTCCTGCAAATCTCTGGGCCTATACTCACCTCATTAGGTGAATGAGCTGATGATCTCATTGAAACCTATCAAATATTGTGTTATGATACCAGCCCCCTCCTTTGTGAGAATTGCAAGAGCCCTAGTGAAAGGGGGGTCAATGACCCGAGAGAGAGAGCAAGAGAGAGAGAGAGACAGGCTGAATGGACACAGGAAATGGAAAGACAGCGACGTGCTGGATACCACATTCCACTGGGACAAAAGCTGGTGACTGTGGCATTGTTCTCAGGAGACACCTGGGAACTGCAGACGTGCCAACTCGCAGGGACATTGTAAAGCCCTCGGGCAAAGTGGGCTGGTTGAGAGAGAGATTGCATCACCTGCAACCTGATTGACACCTGAGATCCCGTGAGGCAGTATAAAGAAGGGTCTGAAAGAGGACGACCCTCAGACGCACCAAGGAGACACCAAAAAGCACGATAACGCTTCCCGTGGGAACGGGAAGCCATTTTGAAGTAAGCCACGTGCGTTAAATTCCGAATGCGGGGTTTGTGGCTGGAACCAACGGAAGATCGCTTTTAACTAACAACGGGGAAGCCAAATCCTCTGAGGCTGAGGATTTGATTCATAAAGACAACGGCAAGTTCTCTTTTCCTAACAATCTCTCTTCTCTCTCTCCAACACGTGAAACCAAAAAGGGAAAAGCCTGCAGACTTCAGAGTGACTCTTTATATTTCCAATTGGACTCAGTATTATACCCTAGACAACGAAAGAGCTTATTTCTGAGTGATTATTAATGTACCTGCGTTTTAGATTGAGTATTGACGCATGTTATCTGAATGTTTGTATTAACCTTAATTTTTGTGCCCCTTTATTAATAAAACTTTTGAAAATAGTACCATTGGACTTCAACTGACATATCTATCTTTGCTGGTAAGTGAAACCAGTTACTGGTTTCGTAACAAGTGGGGTTCTCGTCTCGGGATTTGACACCAAAAAGGGGGAGGTCAGTCAATCGGGATTGTAAGTCAAAAAAAAAAATAATTTGGATCTGGTACGCAGGTAGCCAGACAGAAAAACCAGCAAAGATGGACGTGTGTGAATTTATGAAAAACGCGTCTGTGGCGGCGCTAGAGGTGAGCACCAAAGCAGACTTGTTAAATTTGGCGAAGGGGTTAGAGATGGAAAACGAGCAGGATCAAGCTGAGAGGCAAAGACAGCATGAAATTCGGATCAGAGAGTTAGCAGCAGCCGAGAGAGCGGCAGCGGGGAGAGAAAGAGAGAGGGAGGAGCTAAGGAGAGAGCGGTTTAATGTTAGTCGGGAGCTGAGAGTAGTACCTCCGTTCGAAGAGACGGACGTTGATAGTTATTTCTTGTTTTTTGAAACGGTGGCAGTGAATCAGAAGTGGCCAAAAGAGCAGTGGGTCGCGTTGTTGCGAAGTGTGTTAGCAGGAGGGAGGATTTGGGCAGCCATGATGCCGACCCGCCGACTGGCGAGTACGGTGGCCCCGCCCCTAGAGTCCCAAAGCTATCGCGCATGCGCGGTCACACGCAGCCTGTCCAGAAAAGCAGTGAGCAGTTTAAATCGGGCCAGCAGTAATCTGGCCAAGATGTTTTTACCGACCCTGTACCATGAGGGTTCCGAGGGTGGTAAAACAGAAAGCAGTAAAGTAAAAGGGGGTAAGGGAGAGAAAATAGCCCTGCCCTTAGTGAAGAGAAAGGTCCTAGAGGTAGGAACTAAAGTTGAGAAACGGATAAAGTTGTTAAAATGTCCAGAGTTGGACATGGTTAATCTGTCTGGTTTGGCAGAATTGTTTGAAGAAGTTCAGAGTTCTAAAGGTGTTCTCGATTGTCCCGAGAGTGAAATGAGGGCAGTCTTAGAGAGGAAGGGTATCCTTGCTGTGGAGAAGTCAGCTGAAATGGCCGAGGAGGTTGTTTCAGCTCGCAGGGTTGCGCCTTCCCCAACGGGGGGCTGCCTAGAGAGTAACTGGAAGGATCGGGGGACGTTAGAATTTGAAAAAGGTACGGGTGTTGAGAGCCTGGAAGGGGCCAATGTCCCGTTTGAGTGTGTCCAAGATGGGGGCGCACGTGGTGCTGAACCTGGTAACAGAGCTCAGGGGAAGTCTGAGGTGTTTGATTCAGGGGGACGGGGCGGCCGTCTTTGTGGATCAGATAGGGTTGGTTCAGTAGGAAAAGGGTTAACCTTGGTAACCGTGGGAAGTGTGAGTTCCACGGTGTTTGTATTCGAGAGTGGGGCCAAGGTTAATGCCGAATTTAAGGGGGGAATGAGGATTGTTATTGAAGGAAACGGAAAGTCTGTAGTTCCCAAGTCGAAGGAAGAAATTTTAAACCTGGCAGATCGCTCACAGAGTGAGTCGGGAAATAGCGGGGCCCCCCACTCTATTGTTACGCCAGGGTGGGGTGTGAAGAGGTTGCATTCGAAATGCTACCTGAAAGAGGAGTTGGAATTAAAAACAAATAGCCTGAAGGGTCTTGACAGTTTGGGGCATGGTGTTGAAAAAATAGCCCCGATGAACGAGGCGGGCGGGAGTTCACCACGCCAAATTACTCAAAGTCCCCAACGGGGGGGGACTCGCCAGAAAAGAGGTGACGGTTAATGGGGATGCCATTTTTTTTAAACAGCAAAGCAGGTTTTACGGGTTGCGCCAAAGCCTGTGAATAATAAAGACAGACCTTTGGAGACCTGCCGGCGAAGTAAACCGACCGAAACGATTAGTATTCGCATAAACTTTTGTAGATGCACCTAAGCTAAGATCACACCTCCTTAGTTATGTTGCTGAAGAAAGCAAATAAATAAGCTGGTTATTGAGCTGAAGTCTGATGCTGCCAGGCGTTAGCATGGCACGTGAGGTTAAGGTATTAAAGGACAGGGGCACTGTACTTGTTAACTGTTTAGATGCTGACTTGAATGTATAACTGTATTACTCTGTAGTGAAAAGAAAAGCTTCTGTATTGTATTAGATTCAAAATTTCTGTAAGACTGTACCACTCTGGGTTTTAACCGCTGGTAAAAACCTTTTTAAGAGGGGAGGTGTTATGATACCAGCCCCCTCCTTTGTGAGAATTGCAAGAGCCCTAGTGAAAGGGGGGTCAATGACCCGAGAGAGAGAGCAAGAGAGAGAGAGAGACAGGCTGAATGGACACAGGAAATGGAAAGACAGCGACGTGCTGGATACCACATTCCACTGGGACAAAAGCTGGTGACTGTGGCATTGTTCTCAGGAGACACCTGGGAACTGCAGACGTGCCAACTCGCAGGGACATTGTAAAGCCCTCGGGCAAAGTGGGCTGGTTGAGAGAGAGATTGCATCACCTGCAACCTGATTGACACCTGAGATCCCGTGAGGCAGTATAAAGAAGGGTCTGAAAGAGGACGACCCTCAGACGCACCAAGGAGACACCAAAAAGCACGATAACGCTTCCCGTGGGAACGGGAAGCCATTTTGAAGTAAGCCACGTGCGTTAAATTCCGAATGCGGGGTTTGTGGCTGGAACCAACGGAAGATCGCTTTTAACTAACAACGGGGAAGCCAAATCCTCTGAGGCTGAGGATTTGATTCATAAAGACAACGGCAAGTTCTCTTTTCCTAACAATCTCTCTTCTCTCTCTCCAACACGTGAAACCAAAAAGGGAAAAGCCTGCAGACTTCAGAGTGACTCTTTATATTTCCAATTGGACTCAGTATTATACCCTAGACAACGAAAGAGCTTATTTCTGAGTGATTATTAATGTACCTGCGTTTTAGATTGAGTATTGACGCATGTTATCTGAATGTTTGTATTAACCTTAATTTTTGTGCCCCTTTATTAATAAAACTTTTGAAAATAGTACCATTGGACTTCAACTGACATATCTATCTTTGCTGGTAAGTGAAACCAGTTACTGGTTTCATAACAATTGAAAGGCCTAAATGGAGAGGAAGTGGAGAGGATTTTTCCTAAAGTGGAGGAATCTAGGACCACCAGGCACAATCTCAGAATAGAAAATATGTTCCTTTAGAACAGAGACGTGGAGGAATTTCTTTAGCTGGAGGGTGCTGACTCTGTGGAATTCATTGCCTTAGATGGCTATGGAGGCCAAGTCATTGACTGTATTTAAAGTGGAGGTTTTTTTTATTAGTAAGGGCGCCCAAAGCTAATGGGCAGAAGACAGGAGAATGGGGTTGAGAGGGATAATAAAGCAGTTATGATGGAATAGGGGACCAGACTTAATGGGCCGAGTCGCCTAATTTTGCTTCTATGTCTTATCATTTTATGGTCCCATACTGAAAAGCTTGAGTTTATTTAAATTATTTCTGTATTATTTGATGCTTTATTTTAATTACATTTTATTTCCTTTAAAAGTTTTGTTTTAAAGTAGATTCTGTTATCTTCAGGCCATGTTTGAATGTTAAGAGATCTCCAGGAATATTCATTTCTGTTTAATAGCTTTGACTGTCAACTGATCCGGGTAATTCTTCTATCGAAGATTTTTCCCTAGCATCTTTGTAAGTGGTATTACTCTGGTTGCCCCCTAATGTCATGAAAGACCATCATGCCACAGGATCTCCCACTAAGAATTCCACACCAGGAAGGCCACTTTGAGTTCTGCTAATAATGCAACACTTAAGGTGTAGGTCAGTGGCATGCATGGGCAAATCATCAGCAAATGGAAAATTTAGCTCGGTTTGTTTGTGATGCCGGAGAATGATGTGCAGTACTTCTTTTAACCACAAGGTGGAGATAATGCCATCTGTTTTCTCAAGGCAGGTTAACGATAATCTTCCGGAGAAAATGAAGAAAATAAAGTCAAGGTGAAACACATTAAACAATGGGTGAGCCATCAACTTCTTATTGATACAAAGCACGTTCTACAATTCTAGCTTTGTTTGGTTAAAACAAAATATGCTGCTTCTCCAGTCTGAGATATCAGTATGTTTATTTCATGAGCAAAGGACAGTGAATGTCAAGGGAGTAATTTTCATTAGTGAAAGAGAAGATTGAAATATTGTGGTGACTGATGCATAAGAAGGTGGAAAACTTTCAAAATTACAATTGCTTAGAGGGGAAATCCCATAACTAAAATCTATTGCAATGTCAAAAATGCAAACAAGCATCACCTCTCTTATTAACGGTGCACTTAAAGACTGAAAATTGATTATTCCATTTCTTGGGTAATAAAAATGTTAAAGAGATTTACGGTGGGAGGTGTAAATCATTGAAAGTACATGGATTGCTTTAGATAATTTATTTACAGTATTCATATGATTGATGGAAGCAAGTAGCAGGGTTGCTACGACAGTAGGACTGTCATATGAGGAGCCGAGTCCTCTATTAGAGTCATCCAGCATGAAAGGAGGCCCTTCAGCCCAGCTCATCTATGCTGGCCAAGGCGCTTTCCTGAGATAGTATTATTTGGCCGATATCCCTCTAATTCTTTCCCACCTGCGTTCTTGTCCAAATGAGTTTTAAATGTTGTAGTTCTACCCACCTCTAGCTCTTCTTCTGGCAGCTGGCTTCATCCACCCATCCTCACGCGTGCAAGAAACTGACCGTCAGGTCCTTTTTAAATCTTTCTCCTTTCACCTTAAAAGAAAAAAGACTGACCATAAACCTTATCTATGTTCCTTGTGATTTTATAAATATCTGTAAGGTCACTCTTCAGACTTTCCAGTCTCTTCTTATAAATCAGGCTCTCCAGTCCTCACAACATCCTCATGAATATTTTCTGTGCTCTCCCTCACTTTGTGACTAATTTGTTCCAAGAGGATGGTGACCAGAACTGTGCACAATACTCCAAGTGTGGTCTCTCCCGCATGATGTCCTAACCCTTATGTTCATTGCCCTGACTGATGAAGGGAAGCAGGCCACACACCTTCACCATCCTGCTTAACTATATTGCCACTTGCAGGAAATCATGTATTTGTATACCTAGATCCCTCTGTTCTACAACAGTCCCAGGGGCCCTGCCATTCACTGTGCAACCACTTCCACAGGTTTTCTTCTCTAGTCGTAAATAATTGATATGTTTTCCTTAGACACTGGGTTTGATGGCTGTCAATTTTTGAACAGGGAATACACCTAACATTTTGTCTGGAAAAGTGGACTTCAGACTTCAGAAAGTGACAACTTGAAATCTAGTTTTACTGTGAAGCTGTACATCATTTGTTTCTGTGGGATTAGGGGGGTGGCTAACTGATGGCAATGGAGTTAGGATATATGGGTCTTTCTCAAATTGACAAGGCAGCCTAGGGCTGAGGTTCAGATAGTTACAGTTGATGTTCACAAACACAAGAAAATCTGCAGATGCCGGAAATCCAAAGCAACACACACAAAATGCTGGAGGAACTCAGCAGGCCAGGCGTCATCTATGGAAATGAATAAACAGTTGATAAGCAGCATGATATATGATGTGTCTAATAATTTGATATTCCTAATGGTGGTATCATAAGGCATTGCTCAGAAAAAATTATTACCATTTTTCACCATTTTAAGTAGTTTTGAATAAATCTGAAATGAAATTTGACCTAAACATAGAAAATGTTGCAACTACTCAGCAGATTACACAGTGTCTATTTTATAACCTGAAACAAAAAGAGGAAGCTGAATTTTCCCGAGTTCCAGGATGCAATTTGATATTGGAAACATTTGAATGTATCACCATTAAGGAAATACAGGTCCGATTAAGGTGGACTTCTAGTTATTTACATAATCAAAGTCATCGACAGTAAAAACATCACACTATTTCACAAACAAGAGAAAATCTGCAGTTGCTGGAAATCCAAAGCAACACACACAAAATGCTAGAGGAACTCAGCAGGCCAGGCAGCATCTATGGAGGGTCTCGGCCCAAAACGTCGACTATTTACTCTTTTCCGTAATGCTGCCTGGCCTGCTGACTTCCTTCAGTGTTTTGTGTGTGTTGCTACTAATTGTCATTAGTAGGTTGAGTGTGTTGTTGCTACATTTGCTCTTGCTGCAAGTAAGTTGTGGGAAAACACAAAGAGCACAGAAAGAAATATAAATGCTGTGAATTAGCAAGTAGTTACTATAGTGAGTCTAATGTGGGAAAAAAGTCAGATTTTATGTTTTAGGAGGAATTGCTTATAAACCATTCTTTAAACAGAGTGAGACTATGAAATCTTATGGTGCAAAAGGGTATATGGCCCCTTTAAAACTGAAAGAGTTACCACATAGATACAGCAAGAGTTAAGCTAATGGAACACAAGAGTTCCTGCAGAACGCTGGAAATGTAGGTTAATGAAGCATCAGTCTTTATTACAAATGGAAGGTTACTGGAAAGAAAAGAAAACATTTTCTTTTACACAGGAAGTTCTGATCTGGGAAGATGGAGGAAGAATAAGAGAATATTTCCACCAGGAATTAGACGAGTCCTTTATCTATTTACACAAAGTGGGTGCTGACATTGCCAGTTTTTATTGTCAGTTACTAACGACTTTTGATATCTGGAATCAGATGACGGTTGGGTAAGGATGCCAAATCTCTGTTCCCGAAGGACATTAGAGAACCAAATGTTTTCTCAGAGTGTGGCTTCATCGTGACAGTAGAGGAGGCCATGGGTAGACGTATCAGTATGGGAATGGGACGTGGAATTAAAATGTGTGGCCACTGGGAAAGTAGAAAGAAGGGGGTAGGGAAAGATGTGTTTGGTAGTGGGATCCTGTTGGAGGTGGCGGAAGTTACGGAGAATTATACGTTGGACCTGGAGGCTGGTGGGGTGGTAGGTGACCGCAGGGATCGCTCCCTACGCGACTCCCTTGTCCATTAGTCCCCTCCATGCCTTCCCACCGATCTCCCTCCTGGCACTTATCCTTGCAAGCGGAGCAAGTGCTACACCTGCCCTTACACTTCCTCCCTCACCACCATTCAGGGCCCCAGACAGTCTTTCCAGGTGAGGCGACACTTCACCTGTGAGTCGGCTGGTGTGGTATACTGCGTCCGGTGCTTCCGGTGTGGCCTTTTATATATTGGTGAGACCCGACGCAGACTGGGAGACCGTTTCGCTGAACACCTACGCTCTGTCCGCCAGAGAAAGCAGGATCTCCCAGTGGTCACACATTTTAATTCCACGTCCCATTCCCATTCTGATATGTCTATCCATGGCCTCCTCTACTGTAAAGATGAAGCTACACTCAGGTTGGAGGAACAACATCTTATATACCGGCTGGGTAGCCTCCAACCTGATGGCATGAACATTGACTTCTCTAACTTCCGTTAATGCCCCTCCTTCCCTTCTTACCCCATCTCTAATATATTTAGGTTTTTTTTCTCTCTCTCAGCCCATTGCTCTGCCTGTTCTCCATCTCCCTCTGGTGCTCCCCCACCCTTTCTTTCTCCCTAGACCTCCCATCCCATGATCCGTTCCCTTCTCCATCTCTGTATCCCTTTTGCCAATCACCTTTCCAGCTCTTAGCTTCACCCCACCCCCTCCAGTCTTCTCCTATCATTTCACATTTCCCCCTCCCCCTCCTGCTTTCAAATCTCTTACTATCTTTCCTTTCAGTTAGTCCTGACAAAGGGTCTCGGCCCGAAACGTCGACAATGCTTCTTCCTATAAATGCTGCCTGGCCTGCTGAGTTTCACCAGCATTTTGCGTGTGTTGCTTGAATTTCCAGCATCTGCAGATTTCCTCGTGTTTGCTTTTGAAATATAAAAGCAGTTCTTCTTTCCTCTTGAACTCGTGATTCTTTGTGCCTCTTCCCCCATTGTCTAATTTCACATTTTATCTTTATTTGTTTCCATTGGACGATCGCATCTAAATTCTGAAAGTAAATTTATATTTGCATTCTCAGACACTCAATGTTGATTGATAAATAGTATGATCCTTTTTTCCCATTCAAAATGGGAAAAAAATTGTCTGGAGGAGATAGAGAGCAATTGTCAGAAGAAATGCAAAATGACGTGAGCTAGACTAGTCGGCCCTCTGTCAATCCTGAGAGAATTCATACACTACTTTGCTATAAGTGTTGCAAGCATTAGTAGTACAAAAATCTGGGCAAAAGCAGCAATGAATGATCTAAGATAGTTAAGTAGTCTTTTGATGATCTCAGATACTGGAAAACACCAAGTAGGACCTGATATTTATGTCAATAATTGATAAAAGTAAGAATTACTTAATTTATAAAATTACAGAATTACTGTTACTAATCTTTAAAATAAAGAACAGTGATTATGTCAAATTAAGTCTGCCAATGATTTAATCACAAAAATAATTATTTTTCATTTGGGTTATTCACCAGAACCTGCGAACAACCAAAAATTTAATAACATAAAATTACTTCTAAATATAATGCAACATAAGAACATAATTGAAACCTCAGCTGAATAAGATTGTGTTTCATTTGATCTTGGACTCCACTTTCCTGTCTGTGCCCAAATCCCTCAAGTTTTTTAAGTTCAAAAAAATTGTTTATCTGAGACTTGAATATATTCAATGATTCACCGCTCTTTGGGATGGAAAATACCAATTATTCATGATCCTCTGACAGAAAAAAATCCTCCTCAATTTTACTTTTAAATGGATGACCCTTATTCTGAAATCGTGCTCCATAATTCTAGATTCCACTGAGTGAAAATAACTTCTCATCATCTTAAGTCAAGCATCTTAGAATCAATTAAAAGAAAATGTGATTAGCAGTGATCAAAATATAATTACATTTGACAGCAATATAAGAGTAAAAACAAAAAGTGAGAAAAGAAATAAATGAAACTTCAGGAGTACAGGTTTTAAATTCAGTAGATTAACTGCAATGAATACATTGGGGAAAATGCATGGGAGGAAACCAGCTTTTACTGCTTTTCAGGATATATTGGATAGGAGGAAAATTGAAATGCCAGTTTGAAAAAAAATAATTTGAGTGAATTTCAATAATACTCTCATTTGGCAGCAGGAGTCACCCATTGGAATCAATATGGGTATGTAGAGATCTTTATTAATTTTTGATTGAAAATAGAATGTAGGGAGAATAAATGGGCTAGAGTAGTGTTAGAAGTAAAAGGGGTGCCTGACGGTTGCCATGGGCAAGCTGGATGACAAGGCCTGTTTCTCTGATGCATCTCTCTGTGACCCCAATTGCAGGCAAATCCCTGAGTTCCTTACAATCTGGCTTTCACGAAGTCCCATCCTGCCAGGAATGAAACCCAAATCTGAATGGTTAAAAAGTAATAATGAAAGAAGTATTCAATAATCGGTCAAATTTGTACCGAAGTAAATTAGTCTTCCATTGCTTGTAGTTGATTTAAGTTTATTGTCTATGTTAGACTGCTGAAACTATGAGCTGATAATGTAGCAATGGAGCAAAATGGCTGAATGTGCTGAGTAACTATATATGCCCTTAACCAGGTGGATTAAGAATCATAAAATTAACAGTGTAGAGACTGAGGAGGAATTAGTGGATGGATTCGGAACTAAATCAAGTACTGGAAGAAAAATAAGCAGAGGGAAGGAGAGATTGAATTATTTTAAAAATTATTATTTATTTTAGAATTATTTTGAAATATTAAAGAAAAAAGAGGTTTTAGAAAAATCTAAGAGATTCTGAAGTAATAAAATTCCATATTTGTAATAATTAATTTTCAGTGCCCAAGAGGTTGATTAGCAGCAATTAACACAGAAGTCATCAGAGACGGTAAAATGGAAATAAATGAGACATAAGCTTTGCATAGAATATTATTTAATATCTATCATGCAAAATACAAGACCTTTATGCCATGTATTTCAATACAGAGCCCATCGATGAGGTAGTGTTTTGAGAAGCCTTTGGAAGAACACCAAGTCATGGCAATAACTTTTGGGTTTTCATGTTTAGCCTCATGTTTACTTATGAATGAAGTGTTGCATTAATTACAGTAAGAAAGGCAAGCTGATACTGCTTTGGCAATATAGTGGTGCTGAATTATCTGTTTCAAAAATGTGTCTGAAGATGTAAGGCCCGAATAATAGCTTCTTATTTGCTCTAAGATAATTAAGATAAAAAATTATGGGACAGAGGTTTTGCATCACATCAGTCAATGCAGCTATGCTGTTATACAGATAATGTGCCGGGGCCTTTTAGCATCGGAAACTCATGTATTGTTAGCTCACTGTATTGCTCCTTTGACATCATGTCCTTCTATATTTTATATTTTGCTTTCCAAAATTCAAAACCTATGTGAAATAAAGTTCAACAATTAGATTACTTCAGATGGGAGATTTAATCAAAAGTTGTAGTCCTTTGATGGCTAATCAAACCATTGGCATTGGGTAATTCCCTGTGAAACTACACATTGCCCACGGACTGGAAGAAAAATAAAACTGCATCTCAGCAGGACAAAAACACAGAATTCAGGAGAACATTAAAAAGCTCCATCAAATATCTAGAAAGCGATAAGTATGATTATTAAGACTTCCCTCTTGCTCTTGAGTGCTGAGATTAAAACCCACATGTTATTGTAATTACTGCAGTAATATCTGGTTTAGATAAATGCAGTTCCTGCCAATATACTTTTGTTAGTTGCAATGAAAACCAGGAGCCTATAATGGCAATAAAACGGGTGATAGTAATTCCTTAATTCAATTTGAGCAGCTAATGAGCTACTTTGCTGGCAAGATTTTTAAAAACTTCTTAATCTTGCTGAGGTTTGCCACATTCATATTTTCAACTTGGCTTACTGGTCAAAGAACATTATATGATTTGGAAGGCAGCCCTCTACTGTAGTGGTGAAAGGACAGATTGTCACAAATAATACGATTTTATTTTAAAGAGAAGTTTGGGAACACCGAGAAGAGTGGCCAGAAGAGGCTGTAGAAATAGAAGACAATGAAAATAAAGGAACAACATCACTATTCATTAGCTGGAGAATTCTAACTCTTTTATTTTATTGTCATCACTAATTACCCTTGATTGCCAGGCCATTTCAGCAGACAATTAAGTGTAAACTCCTCTGCTGTGGGTCTAGAGTCACAAGAAGGCCAAACTTGCTAATTTGCCTGTAGAACTTTCTACAGGGGCACAATTGAGAGCATCCTGACTAGCTGCCTCACTGCCTGGACCTCCTATAATTGCAGGACTCTGCAGAGAGTGGTGCGGACAGCCCAACACCTCTGTACTGTAGTTGTGTACTTCCCATGATTCACGACATTTCCAAAGACAGGTGTGTAAAAAGGGCCCGAAGGATCACTGGGGACCCAAGTCATCCCAACCCCAATCTATTCCAGCTGCTGCCATCCGGGAAACTGTACCGCAGCATAAAAGCCAGGACCAACAGGCTACGGGACAGCTTCTTTCTACATCTCATTAGACTTATAAATTACATGTCTGTACACTGCAATGGAGTCATAATGCAAAGAATTTTACTCCCTCACTTTGTGGGATGAATGTAAGATTTGAAAAAATTCTAACTTCTACACCAGGGCCAATGAATCACCTCCTTGTGATGTGGACCGGAGCATGCAGATAAAAGCCAAATGGTCACAGAGAGCAAACGCAGATTCCACACAGACAGCATTCAAGGTCAAGGTCAAAAATGGCTGCCCCACTGAGTTGTCACACTGTATCTGAAATATGAAATAATTATTTAGAGATACAACACAGTTACAAGCCCTTCCTGCCCCATGAGCCCACACCGTCCAATTACCGTCATGCGACCAATTAACCTACTGACCTGTATGTCTTTGGAAAGTGGGAGGAAAGTGCAGCACCTGGAGGAAACCCACACAGTCATGAGGGAACATACAAACTCCTGATGGATAGCAGCAGAAATTAAAACCAGGTTGCTGGCACTGTTATAGTGTTACACTAATCATTATGCCAGGCTGCAGGCTCAATACATAGACTGATTGAGCTGAGGAATGATATATTTGAGTTATTTTGTTTATTTACTGCAGAATTCCTTGTCTGAATTTATTCCCAAGGCTAAACAAAGATCCAGTGTTTCTTATTTCTCCATTGTATTCTCAGCCCCATCAGCTTTATAATTTAATTAATGATATGCAAGTCACTTCCTTAAGTTGTTATAGTCATGGTTGGTAATGGGGACAAGCTCCCACTACCTATTAAATGCTCCCAATGGCGTGCACCTCAAATAGCCTCTGACAACCAAGTCCAGCTCCTGGCCTTCATGTATGGCTTAGCTACTAGGCCCAGTGGAACCGTTTCTACTGACAGGAGAAGGGGAAAAGGTGGGTTAGTGGCACCTTAAAACCAGTTGCTTTGGGCACACAGGGCTCAGCTGCTATGATTGGCAGCTCATCTAGAAGAAGGAAAACTCTGGTCTCAAACCCCTGCTTGCCTTGCGGCTACACTCACTCATGGGGAAAGTCTTGGGAGTAAATCCCGAGGGAAAGATCTGGAGCTGGACTCCCTAAGGCAGCCCTGCATTGGGCTCCGTGCTGACTGGCAGCTCCTGTGACACTGCTGGTGCCAAATTGTATTGGTCTCTGCTATTTCTTTGGGTTCGTCATGTGGCATGGAGAGGGGGTGCTTGCTACATGGTCAGCAGCTTGCTCTCCACGTTGTACTGCATGGCTTTGCATACCTATGCAGCTAGGATGCAACATCCATGGTTGACCCTGACCAACGGAGGCCTCAGATATGTAAATACTATGGCCTATATTTTGAAGCTAGTTTATAGCCATTGGAAAATGAATAGCACTGGCCATTTCCTTCTATGTGAGTTGCCCAGAGACGTTGTTCGCTGTGAAGCAGTGTGTTGCCTTTTGCGGTCTTCTGTCCTCAGAGAGCATCCATGGCACTAATGAGTAGGAGAGATACAATGAGATCCTTCAACCAGACAATCTTCTTTGAAGTACTTAGAAGCACTTGGTGTAAACCAGGAAGTAAAATTAAGGAATGTTGCAGTCATTCTATGTCATGTAGGAAGTGAAATAAAGAGAATTTTTTAAAAAAAAGAGCCTAAGGTAAGATAAAAGAGACAGAGCATGTGTAGAAAATAGAATTAAAAATAATTCCAATGTTATTTTGAAGGAATGAGACATGACCTTTGCAAATGAAAACCTAGGGCCTGATCAGACCGGTAAAAATATATTCTGTATAAAATCAAATGTACCAATTTAAAGTAAGTTTGCAATGTCTAATCAGTGAATAGTGAGCAACTACTTCTAATTTCATGACTTTGTATGGATTGCAGTGCCAAGCTTTTTGATAGGGAAGTGTTGAAGCAAAGCCTACTGGGAAGCCAGTTAACATAGGCTTGTTTTCCGTGTTTAACTGGCGGATTTAATTCGGCAACAAAATGCACTTATGGCCTCACCTCGATAGGCAACAAAGTTCAGGTCAATACACATTAGATGCGAAAGACAGTTTTGGATGTTAAATACTGAAAATGATATCAAGAATATCTAAACTATTGTACTATAAGTGAGCATAGCTATATCAATTATATTGAATATGACACAATGGTGAAGAAAGAAATTTTGATCTGCTGAAGTACAATGATGTAATATTAAAATTTATAGTTGTATTTGATTCAATATAATTTGCAAAATAGCAGCTAAATTTCAAATATTTTAAAATAATGCTCTGGAGAATATTTTGGATGAATGTTCTTTATAAAGAATGTAATCCTCCCTCTCATATTCCCCGGTCTGTGCATGTTTGTTATACAAATTCCCGCAGAACACAGATAATGCCAACAAAAAGCACAATAGCTAAGCTTTCTTATTTTCTCATTAAGACACATCTGCTCCATTGATTGAGCTAGGAGGCCCCAGTAGCATACAGGCACTATCAAAGCACACTCTTCATTAGGACAGCAACTGTCACCACTCGAGGTTAGCGGAAGAACAGATGCATATACTTCAGATAAAATCGGAGGGAGACTCAAGGGGAAAACGCAGCGTGAGGAACAGGCCATTGCTAATGATGAGGTCAATAGTAACAGGTTGATTAGGTACTGATCAGTGATACAGAAGGGGAAGACATATTTGTTAAGGGTGATGTGGTATGGAGACAGCATTCAGGAGCTTTTCAAACACGTTGCTATTGATCATTGAAAAACATAAAATTATAATTTTAATTTAAAATTAAAATTATAATTTTAATATGAAATTTTAAAAAAAGTAGCATCAACATATTCTGCAGTCTGGGAAGTGACTGTCCAACACACTACTTCAGGAGGCGAATCCGCTGGTTTTCTTAGGGCACCTCACAGCACTAAACTGAGAGGATGCTGAGAAATTCTGCATCAGTCACAAAACCTATCAGATAACATTTTGGTGAGGTCACATGTAACTTCCTTACAGATGAGAAAGCCAATAATCCACTTACCCTTTAAAAAGAATTTTAATGTATATTTGTTGTAGAAATGGGATTATGGTCGTTTGCAATTTCATGGCCAGCATGGGATTGATTGGGATTGTGATAAAATTTACTCTATAATCATGTACGTACACTCTACAACACTGGTCAGGTGTTCAGATGCTCAATATTGTGTCCATTATCTATTGAAAGATAGGGAAGAATAACCAATGAGTGAAGTTTTAATATGTTGAATTTATGAAGTAACTTTTGTCTTTTCAATCTTTTTATTAATATCAACATGATAAGATTAATACATAGTTATTGGGATTACAAAATTACAAAATTAAAATGAACATAAAAGGATACACAAGCAATAAGTACAATATAGTTAAGTCTTCCCAAATCATGAATGATACAAATATCATACAGACGAGACAAAAAAAAAACTAGGTATATTATGTTGAAAAAAACAGAAAAGAGAAAAAGAGAAAAAAAAATTACCCCAAGAAAAACTCATCTAACAAACTAACCACTAACTAATAAAGAAAAGAAAAGGAAAAAAGGAAAAAAAAGGGCTGTTTATAGTATCTATAAAAAGACAAGGAATCATCAGTGTCACCAACTCCAATCCTCTCTACATATATATCATCAAAACCGGAAAAACAAATAGGATTGGAACAGGGTCAAATTACATCATGTGAAAATATTGAATAAATGGCCTCCAAGTCTTTTCAAATTTAATAGAAGGGTCATATATGACACTTCTAATTTTTTCCAAATTTAGACATAACATAGTTTGAGAAAGCCAATGAAATACGGTAGGGGGATTAATTTCTTTCCAATTCAACAAAATAGATCTTCTATCCATTAATGTAAGAAATGCAATCATCCAACAAGCAGAAGAAGATAAATGAATTGACTCTGTTATTGGTAAACCAAAGATTGCAGTAATAGGATGAGGTTGTAAATCAATGTTCAATACTGTGGAAATAATATCGAAAATGTCTTTCCAATATTTTTTCAAAGGCAGACATGACCAAAACATACCAGTTAAAGAAGCTATCTCAGAATGACATCTGTCACATATAGGATTTATGTGGGAATAAAAACGAGCCAATTTATCCTTGGACATATGAGCCCTGTGCACTACTTTAAACTGTATCAATGAGTGTTTAGCACATATAGAGGATAAATTAACTAGTTGAAGAATTTTATCCCAATTCTCAATAGGGATAGTAAAGTTAAGTTCTCTTTCCCAATCATTCTTAATCTTATAAAAGGCCTCTGAACGTATTTTCATAATTATATTGTAAACATTTGGTATTACACCTTTCTGAAAAGGATTTAGTTCTAACAATTTCTCCAAAATACCCAAAGAATCTAGATTTGGAAAGGTAGGAAGTACAGTGTTTAAAAAGTTCCTAATCTGTAAATATCTAAAAAAAAGATCTAGGCAAATTATATTTATTAGATAATTGTTCAAAAGACATAAAACAATTATCCAAAAATAAATCAGAAAATTGTACTATACCTTTAGTCTTCCAAGCTAAATAAACTTGGTCCATAATAGAGGAATGAAAAAAGAAATTGGATACAATAGGAATTGCTAAAATAAATTGATTCAACCCAAAAAAAAAGACTTTTTTTTATACTTAGGGATTAAAATTACAAAAAATCATAAGGATATATTTAAGGTTAATTTTTTACCCTTAATTAATCAGATTAAATGTTTGTTTACTAAATGGTCACCATTGTCTTTATCTCTGATAGGTCGGATTAATGCTATTAAGATGATTATTTTACCCAAGTTCTTATATATATTTCAAGCGGTACCAATTTTTATTCCGAAATCTTTTTTTGACAATGTTGATTCAAAAATTTCCTCATATATATGGCAGAATAAAAATCCTAGATTGGGTAAAAGATATTTACAGAAGTCAATAAAGGAAGGTGGATTGGCATTGCCTAATTTTAGATTTTATTATTGGGCAATTAATATTCTATATTTGAAATGTTGGTTAAGGGATTTGGATTTATCTCCTAGCCCTCATTGGGTAAATCTGGAAACTAAATCTGTACAAGGATTTTCATTGGGTTCTATTTTAGGGACTTCTCTTCCCTTTGCTCTTTCTAAATTGCATAAACGAACTGACAATCCGATAAACACACTTTACGTATATGGTTTCAATTTCAGAATTTTTTTGGGTTGAAGTAACTTTTGAACCTTTACAAATATCTAAAAGTGATTTATAGTCAATGAACTATTTTTAAAGAATAGATGTTAATGTAGAAAATACTACAGCCAAATTGCATAACTTCCAGGGAATAGAAATGTATCAGTGACTGGATAATCCGAGTTTTGTGATTTTGATTGAAGAATAGGTACTGTGAGACAGAAGGAGGATTTTCTGCCCATTGATATTGGCTATATCATCCCCCTACTTCAATATTGGGTTCTATTAGAAGGCAGTTAGAACCTTGGCTTAAGGTCTAATTTGAAAGAAGGCAAACAGCTCTAATAGTCGCATCAGTTCAGCAATGCCAGCAGGGAGGAAGAGGGGTGGGGGTGAGATCAGTTGAATCAGATTAAATTGTTGTGCTCGGACCTCTGTCAAGAGTGGGGCTTGAACCTGACAATCTTCTGACTCTGAGATGAGGGTGTAACTAACAGATGAGAAGCAATTATTAATTTGCTCAAGATAAATTTTTTTTTGCTAACGACTTCTGGGAGGAATAAAAGGAAACTCATTTGGGTCTTTAATTTTTATTTTGCCTGGATTAGCATTGATATTTGTAGCTTGCAATACTATTTTACAAATCCACTGGTTAGCAAAGAAAGCTTATCAAACATTCTGTGGAATGTCTTGAAGTAGTGATGATGGAATCAAGGTTCATTGTCTTTGAAGGCCATATCTGTATTTTGAACTTGTTCATAATTAATTATAGGCTTTGCAAAATTAATTTGTATAAATTATAGATTTTGATAAATAAGACCCATGCGATGACTATTTTCAGATCTGTTGACATACATTTTTCACTACTTTTCCTTAGTCTATTAAACATACAGAATAATTAAAGTAAGAGTTCAGAATGTATCTTTTTCAGAAAAAATACTCAATATTATTCTCAGAGTGAATTAGAACTGCTGCAAGCAAGTTTTTCATTGTATCTGTATCTCACCATACTTGTGCATATGACAATAAACTTGACTTTAAATAGTACTCTCTTAAATCCAAACTGAGTGTATTAGAAGCAAAATCCTTATGGAGCTTCACATTGGATTGCAAAATAATCCCACTTCGAAAGGTGATAAATTATTGCAGAAGATAGTTTAATAGTTTTGTTGGAAATTCAATTAAAAGAACAAGGATTAGAAAATACTAATGTGACACTTGTTTCAAGAATTATTTTTAAATGTGGTAGTCTTTTAATTTACTCTAAGAACATTTAAGAGAAATAATAGGTTAGTTTCTACCGGAAAATATTCATTTGTGAAGGACCGAAACAGATTTTTCTCTCTTGTGGCTTTAATGACTTAGGGTTGATCCTGATGTCCGTTGCTATCCACGAGGAGTTTGCACTCTGCCACGTGGATTTACACAGATGCTTCGGTTTCATCACACATCCCAATGAGCTGGTTGGTAGGCTACATGGCTTCTGTAGATTATTGTGAATGTAGCTGGGTGGAAAGAGAACGAGATGGATGTAGGTGGGCGTGTGAAAATGATTGGATTATAAGGAAGTATGTGAGAAATAGGATTAATAGGAACTCGCATAGATTTGTTGGGCTAAGTAGCCGCCTGCTATGTCATAAGAAAATATGGGAAAGTTTAATATAAGTGCTTGCGCCAAATCATCAATTTCCAGTTTTGGAGCAAATGACAAGAGATATAACTGGAATCCAAACTGCCCAACTTCCGATGCAATTCTGTTGATGAATTTACAAATACAGGCCAAGTTCACATTTTAAAAGCATCATCTGGACTTACAACATTTTTCTCAAGTAATGTTTAAATAGTTTATAACTTCTTAAATAGGGATGTTCATCTGAATCCTGAATAGCTTAACCCTTCTCTTAACTTTGTTTGCACTAGATACAGAGTCTCCAGCTAGAAGTATCACTATCTTGATATCAACTTGTCAGCCGTTTCTCTAAACCCAACATGTTCCAATATCACATTTCATTATTCTAAAGTCCAGTCAGTGTAGGGCCATCTTATCCAATATCTGCTGAAAGGGCAACCATAAAAATAGTGGGACTTTGGCATTCTTAAAATTGCCTCAGCTATATATCCGAAATGTCTTTTCAATTAATTAGGAAAGGTGCTCTTAAGTTAGAGTGATTTATATCCCAGCTGCATGCCAAGGCTTTTAATGTTATGAGCAGAAATGGTTATAAAATGTTAAAAAGTTCAGTGATGTCAGACAGTGACTTCAACGTAGTAATGGACTACAGAGTTTTTTTTAAAGCAGATACATTTGGTCACTTTAATTTTTCCCCTCTTTTCCATTGTTATGCATACGAACCTCACTTATTTAGAGTGAAACATGATTGAGCTCATTCCCAGATTAAATTATGCTCTCAGGAAACCTGGCTACTTCCAGATGCAATTCTTTCTTGTGTCAATGATGTGATCTCGGTGTCTGTCATAGACTGGAGGACATCGTTGCTTTCTCAGTATTTCTTTGGAGCATTGCCAATGAATCAGGTCACATCGTTCTGAGAGAGACTGACGTCAGTGTTGCCTCGGAGTAACGTGTTCCGGTTGTTGGCGCTCCGAGAGCAGCTTTGCTTTGATGATGCTACCTCACCTGCACTGATGCTGCTGAAAGGGAACTTCTTTCCGATTTAGCACTGGGAATGTGACCCAGGTAAGAGCCTCTAATTGGTTTATAAATACAGCTGCTCTCCATGGGCAGAGCACGCTCCCCTAACAATAGTGTTGCCTCTCACAAACTACCCGATGATAAACATACAAATTAAAATAAAACTGAGCATGCTGGAAATCTGAAACAAACAGAGATTGCAGGAAATACAGAAACATAGAAAACCTACAGCACAATACAGGCCCTTCGGCCCAACATGTGCCGAACATATCCTTACCTTAGAAATTACCTAGGGTTACCATAGCACACCATTTTTCTGAGCTCCATGTACCTATCCGGGAGTCTCTTAACAGGCCCTATCGTATCCGCCTCCACCACCGTCACCAGCAACCCATTCCATGCACTCACCACTCTCTGAGTAAAAAACTTACTCCTGACATCTCTGTACCTGCTGTGCCCAATCGTGCTAGCCATTTCAGCCCGGGGAAAGAGCCTCTGACTATCCACACGATCAATGCCTCTCATCACTGCTATAGAAAGGAAGGACGCTGCAGAGGCAGTGTCCACGGAGTTGGTCTGGGTGGAAGTCAGAAATAGGAAGGGATCAATCACTGTGCTGGGAGTAGTCTATAGGCCCCCAAATAGCCCTCGGGACACCGAGGAGCAGATAAGCAGACAGATTTTAGAATGGAGCAGGAAATACAGGGTAGTAGTTATGGGTGATTTCAACTTCCCTCATATTGACTGGCACCTCCTGACTGCAAGGGCGATAGATGGTGCTGAATATTTCAGGTGTGTTCAAGAAGGATTCCTGACACAGAATGTGGACCATCCGATGAAAGGAGAGGCCATACTGGATCTGGATCTGGGTAATGAACCTGATCAAGTGGCAGACCTCTTGGTGGGGAGCATTTTGGTGAGAGTGACCACAACTCCCTTAGCTTCAGTGTAGCTATGGAAAAGGATAAAAACAGACAAAATGGTAAAGAGCTTAACTGGGGAAGGGCTAACTTTGAAGGGATGAGGCAGGAACTAGTGAGAGTAAATGGGAAACAGATGTTCAAGGATGAAAGCACAGAAGTAATGTGGAGGAAGTTTACAGACCACTTGTGCTGGGTTCGGGACAAGTTTATCCCACTGAGACAAGGAAAAAATGGTAGGAAAAGGGAACCGTGGCTGACGAAACATGTGAGGCAACTCGTCAAGAGGAAAAAGAAAGCGTATGTTAGATATAAGAAGCAGGAAGCAGGAGGGGCTCATGAGAAATATAGGGTAGCCAGGAAGGAGCTTAAGAAAGGGTTTAGGAGAGCTCGAAGGGGGCATGAGAGGGCCGAGGCATGTAGGATTAAGGAGAACCCCCAAGGCGTTCTATGCGTATGTGAAAAACAGAAGGATGACAAGAATGAAGGTGGGGCTGCTAAAGGATAAAGAAAGCAACATGTGCCTGGAGGCGGAGGAGGTTGGGGAGGTCCTAAATGAATACTTTGCTTCAGTGTTTACAAGTGAAGAAGACCTTGATCAGGGTGAAGTCAAAATAGGCCTTTGTGCTGGACAATATGGAGATTAAAGAAGAAGAAGTGTTGGATCTTCTTAAAAACATCAAGATTGATAAGTCCCCAGGGCCGGACGTGATAACCCTAGGTTGCTGTGGGAAGTGAGAGAAGAGATTGCTGGAGCAGTAGCTATGATCTTTGAATCCTCTTTGGCTGCAGGGGAGGTGTCGGAGGACTGGAGAATGGCAAATGAAGTTCCCTTGTTTAAAAAAGGTAATAGGGAGAATCCTGGGAACTATAGATCAGTGAATCTTACGTTGGTGGTCTGCAAACTATTGGAAAGGATTCTTAAGGATAGGATCTACGAGCATTTGGAGAAGTATAGTCTACTCAAGGATAGTCAACATGGCTTTGTGAAGGGAAGGTTGTGCCTCACGAGCCACATTGAGTTTTTTGAAGAGGTAACAAAAGAAATTGATGAGGGTAGGGTGATGAATGTGGTCTACATGGATTTTAGCAAAGCATTTGACAAGGTTCCCCATGTGAGACTCATCCAGAAAGTCATGAGGCATGGGATAAGTGGAACCTTGGCTGTTTGGATAAAATATTGGCTTACAGGAAGAAAGCAAAGGGCAGTAGTGGAAGGAAAGTATTCTGCCTGGAGGTCGGTGACTAGTGGAGTGCTGCAAGGAGTTGTCCTGGGACCCCTGCTCTTTGTGATTTTTATAAATTACCTGGATGAAGATGTGGAAGGATGGGTGAGTAAGTTTGCGGATGACATGAAAATTGGGGGAGTTGTGGATGGAGCTGTAGGTTGTCAAAGGTTACAAGAGGATATAGACAGGAGGCAGAGTTGGGCAGAAAAGTGGCAGATGGAGTTCAATCCGGATAAGTGTGAGGTGATGCATTTTGGAAGGACAAACCAGAATGCTGAGTACAGGGTTAATGGTTGGTTACTTAAGAGTGTGGATGAACAGAGGGACCTTGGGGTTCAAATCCATACATCCCTCAAGGTCGCTGCACAGGTTGAAAGGATAGTTAGGAGTGCCTATGGGATGCTAGGCTTCATTAATAGGGGGATTGAGTTCAAGTGTAGAGAGGTCATGTTACAACTCTACAAATCTCTGGTGAGATCACACTTAGAGTATTGTGTTCAGTTCTGGTCACCTCATTATAGGAAGGATGCGGAAGCTATGGAGAGGGTGCAAAGGAGATTTACCAGGATGTTGCATGGATTAGAGAACAAGTCTTATGAGGCAAGGTTAGCAGAGCTGGGACTTTTCTCTTTGGAGCATAGAAGGATGAGAGGGCACTTGATAGAGGTCTACAAGATTATGAGAGGCATAGATAGGGTGGATAGCCAGTACCTGTTTCTCAGGGCACAAATAGCAAACACCAGAGGGCATATGTACATAGTTAAGGGAGAGAACTTTAGGGAAGACATCAGGGGTAAGTTTTTTACACAGATAGTTGTGGGTGCCTGGAATGACTTGCCAGGGATGGTGGTGGAGGCTAAAACATTAGGGGTATTTAAGAGCCTCTTGGACAGGCACATGGATGGAAGAAATATAGAGAGTTACGGGGTAGTGTGGGTTTAGTATTTTTTTAAAGGAATATGTGGGTCGGCACAACATCGAGGGCTGAAGGGCCTGTACTGTGCTGTAGTACTCTAGTGTCTAGTGTCTAGAATCTTCTTATACACCTCCCTTAGTCACCTCTCATCCTCCAGAAGATCTGGAATGAGAAAAGATTAACATTTCAGGTCCAGACGCTTCTTCCGAACTAGGGAAGGGAGGAGTCAGAATCAGTTTAATATCACCTGCATATGTCATGAAATTTGTTGTCTTTGTGGCAGCAGTACAATGTGATATATAATTATAGAAAAAAGAAAATTACAGTAAGTATATTTATATATATTAAATAGTCAGATTAAATAAGTAGTGGAAAAATAGAAATAAAAAGTAGTGGGGTAGTGTTCATGGGTTCAGTATCTATTCAGAAATTGGATAGCAGAGGGTAGAAAGCTATTCCTGAATCATTGAGTGTGTGCCTTTATGCTTCTGTACCTCTTCCTGATGGTAACAATGAGAACAAGGCATGACCTGGGTAATAGGGACCCTTAATAATGGACACTACCTTTTTGAGGCACTGCTTCTCGAAGATGTCCTGGATGTTATAGAGGCTAGTGCTCATGATGGATCGGACTAATTTTGCAGCTCTCTGCAGCTTACTTAGATCCAGTGTGGTCGCCAGAATCCCCTCCCCATACCAGACAGTACAAGTAAGTTGATCACTCTTTCTGTTTCTACTTCTGAGCTTGAACCCAGGTCGTGGCCTTAAATTTCCAGAATCCAAGCACTCCCAGTCTCATGTGTCGAACTACTGATTCTCCTCCTATGAAATCTGTGAAAGAGAATTTCAAAGGTCAAGGTTCACAGTTCAAAGTATATTTATTATCGAAGTACATACTATATATATTACTACGTACTACCTTGAGATTCATTTGAAATCAGGAGAAAGGAAAGCTATTTAAAGATTAAGTTTTTTTTAAATCAGAGTTACAAATCTTTGGGTGTTCTTCATTCAAGAAGACTATAGATAATGAGATGCATGAGATCACTCGATCTTTGAACATTAAATGTGTGGGCATGAGGTAGACAAGGGTAGATGCATACCTGAGCTTTTGCAAAGCAAGGTCACAACTGAAATTGTTGCTTGTATGCCATGCACTTCCCCTAGGTTGTACTATTAATCACACAGATGGATTTCAAGGTACTTATGAAAAACAGAGGGTAAAGATAAATTATTTATAATTGCTATTAAATAGAGACTTGCATCTACATACATTGGAAAGAATATTCAGGTTTTCTTATGAAGTTTAGCTTGCATTACATTATTGGCACCAAAGTACGATAGTGAATGTAGTTAAAACACCTTTATTACAGTAATAATAAAATTATTGAAAGGATACTGGGTGATAAATTACTCCTGACAACTGAGAAGTAATACCATTTCACCAAGAAAAGCTGTGGATCAGAGATACCTATGCCATTATGCAGGCAGTCCTGTGCTCAGATAATTCTGGTCTGGCTCTTTGAAGCAAATGCAACAAATATATTTTTACTACTATAAAACATTTTTTGAATTTTACCAACAGAATACTTGAGCGCAAACGTTGTCCTTTGTGTTGAAAGTTCAAAGTAAATTTATTATCAAAGTACATACTGTATACATCATCATATACGTACTAACCTGTGAATCACTTACTTGCGAGCCGGCATGCATAGTAAATCTAAGAATCACAATAGAATCAATGAAATCCTGCACCCAACAGGACGGACAAACAACCATCATGCAAAAGACAA
This sequence comes from Hemitrygon akajei, assembly GCF_048418815.1. Classification (NCBI taxonomy): domain Eukaryota; kingdom Metazoa; phylum Chordata; class Chondrichthyes; order Myliobatiformes; family Dasyatidae; genus Hemitrygon; species Hemitrygon akajei. Next base: position 160,736,685 of record NC_133129.1, on the reverse strand, counting down.
TAAATTGTGCAAATTCAAAAAAAAGAAAAATAAATAAAATTGAGAATATGAGTTGCTGACCCTCTACACTTCTGATCCTCCAATGAGGACTGGCTCATAGACCTCCAGCTTTATCCTCCTGAGGTCAATAATCAGCCCCTTGGTCTTGCTGACCTGGAGGGAACGGATGTTGCTGTTGCACCACACAGCTAAACTTTCAAATTCAAGTTCAAGTTTAATTGTCATTCAAGCCCACGAATACAGCCAAATGAAACAGCATTGCTCCAGGGTCAAAATGCAAAACATAGTAGCATCAGTCATACACAGCTCGAGGCACATATAGCACGCTATAAGATAGGATGACCCTCCTATATGCTGATTTATCAGCACCTTTGATTCTGCCAACGACAGTGGTGCCATCAGCAAATTTATAGAGTAAATGGCAATGGAGCTTTGCTTTGCCTCAGTGCCACAAGTAAAAAGCAAATAGAGCAGGGGTCTAAGCTCACAGCCCTGCGGTGATGGAGAGTGTGGAAGAGATGTTGCTGCCGATCCAAACTGGCTAGGGTTTGCAAGTGAGGGAATTAAGCATCCAATTACACAAGGAGGTATTAAGGCCAAGGTCTTGAAGCTTACTGATTAGTTATGAGAGCATCATAGATTTTACTAACATGGGAAATACATTCATCTTTTGAGTGTGATGCCTCATATACCATCAAGTGAACATTTGCAGTTCATATTATAATTTTAAATGCTCAGTTTTTGACTCTGTCCATACAGTATTCAAACCCTAGCTTATGCCATTGGTTCTGAAGCAAGGTTTGAATGAGAACATGAAGGTATATTTTAGTTAGCCAGATTACATTTACCTTCTCATATTCTATCTCTTCACTACAATTTGGTCAGAATATATTACATTTATTTCTTTCATCTGTTCAATTGTTATTCAACTTACTCGTCACTGAGTATTTTCAAGGCTTGGCATCTGTAATTCCCTTAGGAGCTTGGCAAAGAGTACCCTGTGAACGCAGCGGTACTGCGCAAAGCAATAACATTTGGTGGAGCAATAAAACTATTCCTTCTCCAGTTGCATTTATAAACATCTTGAGACTTGTACTAAAGGACCATGGAAATAAAATGGCCAAGGAATTAACTGCACACAGCAGCATTATTTTTCAGCAACGGAAATTGATTTTATTAGAATTTTGGATGGCAAACCAAATCGGTCCGCTACGAGAGGAAACTAATATAAATACTATCCTTGCATGATGGTTGGTGACATCAGCTCTTGTGCAATGCTGACTTGGCAAACTGGCCACGTACAGCACGCACACGTACAACTGCACCATGCAAAGGCATTGAGGTCTGAAAAATAATAAAATATCTCTCCTAGGTCCTTGCTGCCCGAACAATATTTATCAGAGGAACTGTGCGTATGGAGGCTAGGATGTCAATGGAAGTGCTAAGAAAATCTGGCAGCTACCTAAGAGCCGCGTCTGGTCTGCTCTGCCTGTTCCAGTGTAAGTCACCATTTCTGATTCACGTGGGCGGTGCTGGCAAGCGTAGTATTTTATGTGTCTCAGTTTGCAGCTCCCTGCTTCTTGAGGTTTCATGGATGTTCTACGGCTAAACAAGAGCTTATCTAATTTTCCTTCGGCTGGCAGGAGGCAGTGAAAATATCAGTTACACACTTCACACAGGGGTCTCGATCTGTTTGTGAAAAGAAACGCCCGTCACAACCAAAGTATGAAAAGTATTTGTGAAGCCTATTAGAAGATCATAATGTTCAAACCAAGCACAAAGAAGCTTTCGTGACTTTAATTCTGAGAAGCACAGATGACACATTTCAGTTGCCGTGCTGGACCAGGGAAGGGTTTTGGAGGCAAGGACTGTATTTGGATCCATGGTTCTTGTATTCTGGTCCAGATTTCTGTGACACTACAGAGAAGGCACACAATGAGAAGCTTGGGCATGCAAAGTGGGAACAAATATTGTGGCTCTCAAGCCACGAATCTGATGCCTGAGGTGTTCAGGGAAAGTGCACACGATCACCTCTGACAGGGGCAACAACAGGCAGGTTTGCAGGTAATGCCCGCATTAGAAAACAAATCAAATAAATTAATGTTTGAAAGAGGTCTCTGCAGATATAAAACAATGTACAGATCATCCATCATATCAGTTCCTCCTACATTGGCACCTACCATGGAAATCACTGTTTTCAGTGATGGTATTGATCAAAGCCAATGGTAGCACTTCCTCCTGGCCACTACCCTCATGATCTCTGGAGGACTCTTCAGAGAGCTAATGGAGCAATGAAATCTTTTGTAATCACTCTGAAAATGTCTGTGCCAAGATATATTTGGTGCAATCACAAGTCACCGTAATGGGAGAAATCTCTACTGTTGGTAAAAGAGTTTCTTTTTAAATTACTAATTTACAGAAGTATTAAATAATCCCAATCGTACTGTTGGGTCTGACAACTTCTAAGGGCATGAGTCCTGGGAGACCCAACAACTTCCAAAGCCAAGAGTATCCCAGGGTACTGCTAGCATTGACACTCCGCCTTTGCTGAATTGGCTGAGCCAATGTACGGAGCTGGGTTCCCAGTAATAGATAATTTTGCATGGGGGAGGTGGGAGGTACACTAGAACAAGCAACATTGCTGAGGGGTATGTGTATAGTGATCTCATGACAGTGGAAGACCTAACCCTTTCTGCTATGTTTGCTGGAAAAAATAAGAATAAAGCCACTGTTATATTTGGATGTATTTTTGGGATAAATATAGTACAATTATTTAAAACTGCAATATTATATTTTTAAAATATAACATGTTTTTGCCTGTACCCAATAAAAAGGATCTTGGATGAACAGTTTATTACAGCAATATCTATGCCAAGTCGCCAAGTCTTATATGAATTAATATTATACATTAAGAAGAAAAATAACAAATTGCCCAAATATTCTTCCAATAAACAAGAGCCAATCAAGAAAGAATTATCTGCAGAATAATCACAGAACTGAAGTTCACAATAAATATGCAATAAATCTTTATTTGCTTAGCCAATTTTATTTTTAAAATTGACAAATTACCATTTTTATCAAGTTTCATGCTGCACAATGTTCAAATAATGGAAAATATCAGTCCTTGTTATAAACTATATGTATTCGCTGTATTGGATTTTGACACAGAAAAAGACCATAGTATTTTGCAGTGTAGTAAAAGTACAACCAGAAAGGATGGGGGATAGATGGAGTAAAGGGTTCCCACAGAATATTTGTGATAACAAGTGCAGGATGTTAAACTAAATGCTCTTCACATACATGCTCTTCTACAAGTATGTGAAGATCAAGAGGATAAGACGTGAGAGAATAGGACCAATCAAGTGTGACAGTGGAATAGTGTGTATGGAACCGGAGGAGACAGCAGAGGTACTTAATGAATACTTTGCTTCAGTATTCACTACGGAAAAGAACCTTGGCAATTATAAGGATGACTTACAGCGGACTGAAAAGTTTAAGCATATAGGCATTAAGAAGGAGGATGTGCTGGAGCTTTTGGAAAGCATCAAGTTGGATAAGTCACTGGGACCGGGCAAGATATACCCCAGGCTACTGTGGGAGATGAGGAAGGAGATTGCTGAGCCTCTGCCAATGATCTTTACATCATCAATGGGGATGGAGAGGTTGTGGAGCATTGGAGGGTTGCAGATGTTGTTCTCTTATATAAGAAAGGGAGTAGAGATAGCCCAGGGAATTATAGTCCAGTGAATCTTACTTCAGTGGTTGGTAAGTTGATGGAGAAGATCCTGAGAGTCAGGATTTATGAACATTTGGAGAGGCATAATACAATGAGGAATAATCAGCATTGCTTTGTCAAAGGCAGGTTGTGCTGTATGTGCCTGATTGAATTTTTTGGAGATGTGACTAAACACATTGATGAAGGTAGAGCAGTAGATGTATATGGATTTCAGCAAGGCATTTAATAGGGTACCCCATGCAAGGCTTATTGAGAAAGTGAGGAGGCATGGGATCCAAGGGGGGCCTTGTTTTGTGGATCTAGAATTGGCTTGCCCACAGAAGGCAAAGAAGTGGTTGCAGATGGGTGATATTCTGCATGGAGGTTCGTGACGAGTGGTGTGCCTTAGGGATCTGTTCTAGGACCTTTTCTCTTGGTGATTCTTATAAATTACCTGGATAAGGAAGTGGAGGGATGGGTTAGTAAAGTTGCTGATGACACAAAGGTTGGGGGTGTTGTGGATTGTGTGGAGGGCTGTCAGAGGTTACAGCGGGACATTGATAGGATTCAAAACTGGGCTGAGAAGTGACAGATGGAGTTCAATCCAGATAAGTGTGAGGTGGTTCACTTTGGTAGGTCAAATATGATGGCAGAATGTAGTATTAATGTTAAGACTCTTGTCAGTGTGGAGGATCAGAGGGATCTTGGGGTCTGAGTCCATAGGAGGCTCAAAGCCGTTGTGCAGGTTGACTGTGTGGTTAAGAAGGCATACGGTGCATTGGCCTTCATAAACTGAGGGATTGAGTTTAAGAGCTCAGAGGTAATGTTACAGCTTTATAGGGCTCTGGTCAGAGCCACTTGGATTACTGTGCTCAGTTCTGGTCACCCCACTACTGGAAGGATGTAGAAACTATAGAAAGGGTGCAGAGAAGATTTATAAGGATGTTGCCTGGATGGGGGAGAATGCCTTATGAGAATAAGTTGAGTGAACTTGGCCTTTTCTCCTTGGAGCGATGGAGGATGAGAGGTGACCTGATAGAGGTGTATAAGATGATGAGAAGCATTGATCGTGTGGATAGTCAGAGGCTTTTCCCAAGGACTGAAATGGCTAACACAAGAGGGCATAGTTTTAGGGTGCTTGGAAGTAGGTACAGAGGAGATGTCAGGGGTAAGATTTTTACGCAGTGAGTGGTGAGTACATGGAATGGGCTGCTGGTGACGATGGTGGAGGTGGATACAATAAGGTCTTTTATGAGATTCCTGGATAGGTTGATGGAGCTTACAAAAATAGATGTCTATGGATAACCCTAGGTAATTTCTAAAGTAAGTACATGTTCGGCACAGCTTTGTGGGTCGAAGGGCCTGTATTGTGCCGTAGGTTTTCAACGTTTCTATGTTTCTAAATGGAAGATCTAGAAAATGAAATGAAAGGCCACAGTTATCACTGATTGAAAAAGTAGAAAAGTAACAAAGGAATATTTGATATGCAACGTATCAATTGTGTAACTATTGTCATCATGTAGGTGTTGCTCATTTTCAGCGATAGTCACTTCTCTCTCCATGGTGCTGAGGCTATGAAGACTGCCCCAACTGTTGTGCTCTCTACCCACTAATATGATAAACTAATAAGCAAGGCTTTGGGCCTACTCCAGGCTGCTCCAGGGGTCAGATCTGCAGACTCAGTTTTGGTTCGGAATGCTGTTGTTCGCTTCAGTTGTTCACTTGATTCATATATTTTTCTTTCTCTTGCATGTCATGTGTTGGTCTTTAATTTTAATTTTTATTCTTTTTTGTCTTTAAATTGGATTCTTTCGGGTTTTGTGCTTTGTGACTACTTGTGAGCAAGCAAGTCTCAAGGTTGTGTAACTTATACATTCTTTGATAATAAACGTACTTGAGACCTGAACCTCTACTTCATCATGATGTAAGAGGTTGGGTTGATTTACTTTCTCTCAATGGCTATCAGAAAATACATAGCTTCAAGAAAATCTATACACTCTTTCATTATGTTTTTCATTGCTGAGGTTCCTTATTGCTTTTGAGAATCTTCTGCTGGGTTCTTTTTTTTATGTTAGTCTGCTTTGTGTGTTGATGGTGCTCCCAGAAGGCTATCTGGTAAGGTTTCAGATACTTACCTCAGAGATGGGAAGACAATATATGTACAGATGAGACTGGAGAACATCATGAAAGAGAGATTAGGGGCGACTGTGTACCTATGTACCCGCTAAATAAGTGTGTGATGAAGAGCACTCGGTAAAAACACTCTTTACACACACACCCCCCCCCGTCATTCTGCTGTAAGTGTGGCAAGTGTACGCACTTCAATGTCTTCTCCGGTATATTCTCATAATTAGCTCACTATTTCCCCGCTGGATTGCCACATACATTCAGAGTCCGACGCCTAAGCTTAGTCTAATTTCACTCTTTGTTTGTACTTTACTGTAAGTGTATGACTGTGCATTCTACTGTTTCATGCTGCCATTTTCCGGCAGTTCTGTGGTGTCCGCTGCATCCTAAACCGAGTTGATGTGCTCGGGTTAGCTTTGCGGTTCCTTTTCCTCCAGACATGGTGGAATATTCCATTTTTTTAGTAACGGGGAAATGTACTGTAAATGTGTAAATGTTGTTTGTGTACTCCATTTCATGTAGATATTCTATTTATTTTGTAATATGATTGTAATTACATTGTGGGGTCTATTACGTGTGGTCTTAAGTTAACTTTGTTGGTAATTAAAGATGATATATCCTAATGCCTATGAAAGGAACTCATCAGCCTCAGTATGGGAGAGTGATGGGAGCTGCCAGGAGTTCACACTAGTTAAGAATAAGTATGGAGCTATTATTGTGTTTTCTTGCAGATATTATTTTAGCACATTTTAGAATTTTTCACTAATTTTTGTTAGTTTGATTTTTGATGCTGCTAATAAGCACACTTACACTAAAGTGCTAAGTGACTCCAACCATTTTTCTTTAATTTTACCAAAGGTCATAACCAACATGTTTAACAGTGTTAGAGCTCACTAATGTAAATGGTGCTGTCACAGAATTATATATAATAATGTTAATTTCTTTTGATGACGAATATTGACATTAGACAATTAAAAACATTGTACTTTTGATACTTAATGACAGCACTAATGACTACAAGAATAGTAGTAGCAGTAAAACTCAGGGTTTTGAAAGCAGAAATTCAGAGTTTTTTCTAAAATTAATATAAAATTACTTGATTTTTCATTTTGGAAACCTAAGACTATTTCAATAGCATATACTAAAAATCAAAGGGTAAAGAATTTCCTCGTTTATTAATTCTAACACCAATATGCATGGCTACTATCTATTTTGAATACAAAAGGACCACATGTGCATTGAAGGATACTGCCATAATATATAATGTCTAAAACATGTGTTAGGCGCATGATCTTTTCATTTGATTTGCATTTTGAACTGTCAAAAAAGGTATGAAAGAGGTAACAGCAGAGATTTATATTGACTTAAATTCACCAGTACAGGAAGGCCATACTAAAACTGACGAATATAAACCACTCTGAGGAACTCCTGTCCATGCTCTTGAACAACTGTTTGTAAGGCAACTGTTGGAGGCGGCAATAAAACTGCCTTAAGATACGAATCATGAATTCTAATTTGCATCCTGGTAGACATCATTCATGTCCAGTGCCGCCCTGCGTTCACATTCTTTGTGACAGCACCACAATGGGAAACTCATTAATCACTTGTCACTGCAACAGAACACTTTTCACAGGCCAGTCATCGTTTCCATCACAAGGCACATTTTAAATTTCTAGCGTTTACGTTATATGAGAATATCGTTTCTCTTCCAGCCGGGTTGTGAAATGTTTATAGCTTAGTAATCAAGGTTAACAAATGATATGAGGATTATTAAAAATTTTAAGTAAAACAATCTACAAACACAATGACAAATCTGTTGTATCAGTAACAGTTATCTTAAAGTTTGCAATTAAACTGTAAGGTAACAGCTACAAGCACTTATTCCTCTCTCTCATGATTTACATCACCAACTTAAAACAGGTATTACCCACAAGAAAATAATGTAGACAATATTTTCTCCATGTTTCTTGCTCTGATCCCATAAAAAGCAAAGGAATTTATTATCTTGAAGGGTACCACTTTTGAACAGATAACTTCTTATGAACTTGAAACAAAGTGATGCATAGAAATTAAAAGTAAATCCTACTCATCTGTGATATTTTCGAATTCTACAGGATTTTTCCTTTAATTTTCATAAAATGCAGGACATAATGAAGAACATCATTACCACATAACATTAATACTAGAAAAAAATTTAAACACTCTAAATATTTTGCACTTGTTCCAATCAAAATATTTAGCTCAGTCCTTAATAAATTTCCAATTTATAATGTTTTTACATTTTTAATGTATTTGCTTCTTTCTGACTAGTGAAAAAAATCAGACTTGAAGTACCAAGAATACATCAGAATGAGCACTGTCCTGCTTGGTGGTGCCATTTTTTCTTTGCTACAGTTAAAATCTTTATTATCCCTCACTGTTGTGAACTTACAATGAACTCATCCTTCAGTAAGTTTTTGTAAGTGAAGATAATCAGCTATAACACATTTATATTTGTCTTCCATCGTCAATTCAATCTCTTCACCACCTTCCTCAAATGACACGATGCAGGTTATCCTGAATTGACCTAAGCTTTTCTAGATCTTCCGCAAAGTTTTTCTTTTGTTTGCAAGATTGAAAGATTCAAAAGGTGCTGCAGAACAGCCTCTCCAGAACCTGCTCATACACTCTTCATAATGGTTTCCAACACTGGGTACAATCCTGCAGATTGAACATCAGGTCATCACTTAAAATAAGATTAAACCAAAAGGTACTTAAATCTTGAACTGTTTAACTTACTTGTCCTTCAGGCGAGACATGCTTATTTTTGAGAATGAAACAAGGTCATTCATTCTTTTTCTAATTTCTGAACAATTTAAACTTTCCAAAGTTTAAATTATTTAAGAACTAATGACACAGGAAGAAAGGAATTGAGGTAAGCCATTCAGTATCTCCTGTCTTCTGTGATTTTCCTATTGTTCAGCATTAATCTGGAACTCTAGCCCAATTTTGTTGAAAGTCCTTTGATATCCCTAGCCTCCAACATCTATTGATGAAATAGTGAATTACCTCATGACTCTTGTCTTTTGGAAGGAAATCTATACTGATACAAAAAAAAAGAGCACTAAGGCAGATCAGCTATGATCATTGGGAAGGGAGCAAATGGTCTACTCCTACTCCTGTTACAGTGTCATAGAATCATACTGCATGGAAAGGGGCATTCATCCCATCTTGACCATGCGGGCCACCGGCCACCCTTCAGTATTAATGCCATTATCAACACCTGGTCCATTGCCCACTATGTCTAAGCATTTCTCGTGCTTATCTTGACACTTAGATGTAGTGAGCAACTCATTTTCAACCATTCTTTCAGGCAGGGAATTCCAGGTACATGCCCCTCTCTTGCTGAAGTATGTCCCCTTTATGTGCCCTCTCAATCTCCTCTCCCTTATCCTAAACATGCACTTTTCTCTATCTCTGAAAAAGGGAAACATTTCCTGCAGTTAAGCCTAAAAGTTATCCCTACCTTATAATTTTATATATCTCAATCATGTCACCTCTTAACCTCCTCTGTTCCAGAGAAAATAGCCCCAGCTTCTCCCATCTCTTATCATAACTGAGCTGCTCCAGCCCTGTGAATCTTCTCCTGCAGTATCACAACATTCCATACCTTGGTGACCAGAACTGCACACTGTACTCCAACTGAGATCTAACTGGGGTTTTATAAAGTTGGAGAATAACCTCCTTATTTCCATATCCAATGCCTCAACTAATGAAGACAAGTATCTCACTTGCATCTTACCTGTGTTGCCACCTTTAAGAATCAATGGACTTGTACGTCCCTCTGTTCCTCAATCCTTGATAACGTCCTAGCCTCATTATTACTCCCAAAATGCATTACTTCATATTTGTTTGAATTAAACTCTATTTGCCATTTTAAGCCCATTTTGCCAACCCATCGATATTTCTCTGCAATTTGACCAACTTCTACTCTATCAACGACTCCACCAGTCTGCAGAATTACAGACTTTGCCACCCAGGTCCACACCCAAGTCGTGCATGTATATTACAAACAACAATAGTCCCAGTATTGGGTCTTGTAGGACGCTATTAATCAGAGGCATCCAATTGCAAAGGCAACCTTCTAGAATTACCCTCTGTCTCTTATTACTAAGTCAATTTGCCAACTTGTCTTGGTTCCCTAACCTTTTAAATGAGTACCCATGTGGGGCAGTCTGTCCAAAGGCCATACTAAAGTCCATATAAATAACAACTGCCCTTATCAATATATATCCTTGGCTCTTCAAAGAAAAATCATTGAATTGTTTAGACAGGATCTACCTTGACCAAGTCATGTTCTTTGTCTATGATTAGTACCTGCCTTTCTAAGTGATCATTAATCCTCACCCTCAATGTTTTCCAGCATCATTTTACAACTGATGTTAGGCCTATATATCTATAGTTACCAGACTTTTCCCTGCTTCCTTTTTGAAAAGAAAGATCACATTTGTTGTCCTTCAGTCATCTGGTATCTTACCTTTATTTGGTGTTCTTTACAGAATGAGTTTAATGTTCTGATTTTGCCGCAAACTAAATAGGTTTTTAAATATATCATCCATTCATCATTTACAGAATTTCAAAATTCATCATACTTCAACTCCTGAATTAATCCAAATCTCCAAAATGACTCTCTCCTCTTGCTGCTGCCACGAGAAAGAGGGTACAGGAGCCTTAAGAACTCAGAAACACTTACTACCCCACAACCATCCGGGTCTTGATCCAAAGGGGATAACTTCAATCAACTTCACTTGTCCCATAACTTAAATGTTCCCACAGCCAGTGGGCCCACTTTCAAGGATTCTTCATCTCATTTTCTCAATAGCTATTGCTTATTTATTATTATTATTATTATTTTCTTCTTTTTGTAATCACAGAATTTGTTGAATTTTGCACACTCGTTGGATACCAATGTTGGTGTGGTCTTTTATTGAGATTGTTATGGTTATTATTCTAAGGATTTATCAAGTATGCCCACAAGAAAATGAATCTCATGGTGACATATGTACTTTGAACTTTTGAACTTCATGTTGAGTTAGTTGCTAGATGCCTGATTTCTATGAGAGATGCATTCTCATCATAGGTAATTAAAGTGTATTAGATCACCATACTTAGTTCATTTTTTATTCTTTGCAGTTTCTTCCCCTGAATTTTTAGATTCCATCGCTCTTCCAGTACGTTTTTCCTCTTCCTTCATTGTGAAAATGGTAGCTATTTAGTTAATACATCTATCATATGATGATGAGTTCTGAATTCTCATTTATTTTTTCTTTATTGAGTTTCCTTTCCTGTCCTTTCTAGATTATTATATTTTTATATTTGGGAAATGGCAGACTTTCAATAAATGATTTTATGGTCAGAAAATTCCATGATTTCCCAGGAATCCTCCCTGTGAGCTATGCTTCTCCTGTTGGAAGTGCTGGGTCATAAAATCATCAGTTAAACCCTTGACTCCCCTGCCTAAATGAATTACAAATAGTCTTGTACTGTAATTACTGAAATCGACATTTCGGAAGCAGGTCATTCTGCTTGCCCTGGCCATGCCAAATACATGACAACTTGAAAACAAGCCTTGAACTCCAGTGCATGGAGCATGCATTTTAACCAAGCCAGCCACAGCACCAAAGCATAAATGCATGAACCTGATCTCTCCACTGAACAATACTTTTGCTATATATGATGGACCATAAAATTTTACAAATATTGCTACAACTTTGTACAACTTTTAAAATTGTACAACTTTGCAACTGGTGCTATAAGAATGAGATATTTTTCACTATCAAAATATAAGTACTGTAAATTTGAAAATAGAATTCTCTGCTTATTTTAATAAATAATTTTTTTGGACTTCCTCAGATCAGTTTGTCCGAGATGCATTTGCTTGCATGCATTTTATCTTACCTCAGTTCACCATACCTTATTTTCTTCTACAGCCTCCGTGTCTTCAAGGAATAATAAAACATTGTCTGACTCACTCTGGCCTGAATCAGAATGACTACTCCAAGCTCTGATTTTATGTTCCTGGTGCAGCATTGACATAAAGATGGAACAATTCAGATATAAACAGACCTGTCATAGTTATGCTTAATTTGCTTCTGTTTGCATAGAATGGACCAAAAGGTTCAAAGATTCAAAGTACAGTATAATGAAAGGTGCTATTTAGGTACATTCCTGTTAAAGATTCATGCACTCCTAATGTCACATACTTCGAAAGATATTTACTAAAACATTCTAAGGTATGCCTGGTTGCTGCAATATCATAATACTCTAGGCTGTAAATGCCGACATGCATGTGTTTAACAGTTTGGAGGAGCAATCAGGTTCTATGTCTCGTTATTAACTTATCTTTAACAATCATGAGTCTGTACAATTAAGAGAATATCCTTTAAAGATTGTATTATGTGACAACTGCTGTCTAGAGCAATTTCATTGTAAGTATTAATCTACAGTAGCTGGAAATGGTTGCTTTTTCAGCAGAAGGCTCACAGAATAGAAAGTGCTCTAACTTCTCAGTTGTTCTGTTTATTACAGCACTTCGTTAGTTTAACTTTCTGTCATCCCTCAGTGTACTTATTTGTACAACACCCTCTACCCTCTTATTTCTTTCTACCGTACTATATGTTTTTGAATTCTCTTCTCACTATTAAGGGGACAAGTAGGTGTTTTAGACTAGTGCTGTGACCTTTATGAATTTTACATCCTGGGTCCTGATTTCAAAAAGTGATTCATGTAAAGATTGACCCCTATTGTGCATATCAATAAACCTAGCATTTGAAACGTTTCTGTGTGAAGTTAAAAGTCCACTGGTAATGCTTCAGGCAAAAAGATATGACTTAACATTTCTTTTAGATAGAAGAATACAGCACAAAGATCTATGGTTGTAGCACTATTCAAAGTATGCCCAAATTAAACCAAAGTTTAGTCAATTTGGAATGCACTATGCTCACAGAATGAAAAAGCCAGCATGGAATGAGGTAAACACAAGGGATTCTGCAGGTGTGCAAATCCTGAGTAATAAACACAAATTGCTGAGGAACCCAGCAGGTCAGGCAGCACCAGTGGAAATAAATAAAGAATTGAAGTTTTGGGCCAAGACTAGAAAGGAAGGAGGAAGAAGCCAAAATCAGGAATGAGGTAATTTGACCAAATGAGTCCCACTGGCTCTGAATAATTGCAAACCAGTTAGATTGCTTCCCTCCCCTTTTATACTTACTCCAATGCCCTGTCAATTCATTCCTTCACAGACATTTCAATTGAGCCAACCATGACTATTCTCTCCTTGACTGTGACACTCCAGCTGAACTAAGTCTGGACAGCTCACACATGCAGGTAAACTTGTGCAGCCTCCCCCCAACACACACAAACAACATTCAGACAGAAACACATATTTTTCAGTCTTTCTGCCACTCCTGACTGTATTTGTGCAGCGTGAGTCACTGTCTCAAAATCTTACTATCTCTTGAACTGGATGTACTGAAATATGAGTTAATACATTAGGACAAAGGGGTGTGGCCTGTGATGATACAGTTTCAGATTTCTGTGACCCTTCCTCTTTCCATACTGACTATTCCTCTTTCCATAAGCGCTGCCCGACCCACTGAATTTTCTCAATATTTTTGTTTCATTTTTAATCCCACATGTAGATAGTTTCTGAAAGGCTGTATATATTTATGAACACATGACATGACCATCTCAACCTCAGTAAGCACGGCTCTTCTCAGAGCGCTAGAAAGGTCAACACTATAAACGTAAATCTGATTATCCTGGTTTTCTTTCCTGATTACTCAGCCTATTTCATGAGCTGCCCCCACCACTGTCTTCTTTCATCATCATCACTCCCCTTAATGACACTGGTATTCCTCATCTAATTTATTGTCAAAAATATCCAAGGCATCTCCCGTCTTGCTGGTTTCTTTCCAAAGCCTCAAAAACTCTTCACCATCTGTCAGTTGGCAAGAGCTCCTCAATAATCACACGCCAGAGAAAATTGACAAAGCAGCTATGAAAGTGAGCATTTAATCGCCCAGAACATGCTGTTTATATGGCAACAAATTCAGGACTTCAGCACATGCACGCACAAGGATGGAAGCACTGATCCTGGTGATAGGCTTCTTACAGCAAATCCATTGTTATATCCCACCACTGGACTTTGCATGGATTTGAGTGACAAGTAGCAAACCTACCGGAATTTCCCAAGATGTAAACTTGAGAGATCTGACTTGGTTCAGGATCCACAAGCTATTTATCTGAATGCTGATTTTACAGCCGCCAGGACGAAAGGTAGCAAGTTCAGCTACATTTTAACTCATCTGATCCGGACTCATGACTTGAATGAATTAACAGTGAGTTTTAAGAGATTTTGAATCTTTCTTTTAATTTTACTTTTTAATATTTATTTAAATTTTAATTGTTTTTTTGGATATTCCTGACGTTCTGAACCATTAACAAAACTTGACAGCTTTCACAGATGGCAAAGCCTGGGTACGTGGTTTTGCCATCTGTCAAATGTTATGTCAGCAGTCTCGTGGGTAAGGCTTGTTCGAGTCCAACCATGTGACCATCCTATGTCATGTAGGGTCCTGGCACCACATAGAATCTAATCAGTCTGGTCCAGGAATCTTGCAGCCATCAATTTCCTTTTTCCTATTTCATCTGACTTAACTCAGTGGTAAGTGAAAATGGCCAGCCTCAGACAATAAAATCCATGCTATTAAGTGTATGTATTCTGAAGTAAGGTGTCATATCCTGAACCAACTGAAAGGAAAGGGTGAAGTGTAAAGCTTGTAATTTAATCTCACAAAAATTTCTCAAACATTTCTGATATAAACACTCTTCCGAAGTGCATCTTGACTTTTTCCATACTTGGGATGTACACTTGCTGACCACTTTATCAGGTACCCGCTTTACCTAATAAAGTGGCCACTGAGAATACGTTTGTGGTCTTCTGCTGCTGTAGCCCATCCGTTCCAAGGTCCGACGTGTTGTGCGTTTAGATTCGAGAGAGTAGATATAGGACGGAAATAAGGAGGAACTGCTTTTCCCAGAGGGTGGTGAATCTGTGGAATTCTCTGCCCATTGAAGCAGTGGAGGCTACCTCAGTAAATATATTTAAGAAAAGGTTGGATCGATTTTTTCATAGTAGGGGAAAAAAGGGCAATGGGGAAAGGGCACGATGGTGGAGATGAATCCATGGTCAGATCAGCCATGATCTTATTGAATGGTGGAGCAGGCTCGACAGGCTAGATGACCTACTCCTGCTCCTATTTCTTATGTTCTTATGTTCACAGATGCCTTTCTGAACACCACCGCTGTAGCATGTGATTAATTGAATTACTGTTGCTTTCTTGTCAGCTTGAACCAGTACAGCCATTCTCTGACCTCTCTCCTTAACAAGGCAACCTTACCCACAGAACTGCTGCTCACTGGAAGTTTGTTTTTCATTCTCTGCAAACTTCAGAGACAGTTGTGTCTGAAAATCCCGGGAGATCAGCTGTTTCTGAGATACTCAAACCACCCTGCCCAGCACCAAAGATCATTCCATGGTCAAAATTTCTTAGATCATGTTTCTGACATTTGGTCTGAACAACAACTGAACCCCTTGACCATGTTCTGCATGCTCTTGTGCATTGAGTTGCTGCCACACAATTGGCTGATTAGATATTTGCATTAAAAAGCAAGTGTAATAAAGTGGCCACTGAGTGTATTTCCTGAGCTCCGGGGAATGCACTAAATAAATAATTTTCTCAGCCTCTATTTCTGAATCAGTTGAGTTAATGTGGGATTTTTTTTAATACCCAATATAACATTCTATACATGGACTCTTAGGAATTAAAATTAAAGTTTCAGGCGACCTAAAATTTTGATATAATATTTATTTTTCTGATTAATTTTATATAAATCTATGTATGCATATATGATGTAGATCTACATTAAAGCCTTCAGTAATAGATTAACTCCATTTATTTTATGGAAATGGCTAATCTTTATAAAAATGCATAATGTCTGAAAGGAACATAGAGTGTTTCCAATCCACCTCTGGATAGTTTGCTGAGGAGTGGGGACACATCATGCCCATGTATTTGAATTACCTGTTAATGCTTCAGTTGAATCATAAAGAGTGCCATAAACTCTATTTCATTTTGTAGAAGCCAGTATTATCAATACTGATAAATATTTATATTTCTGTTTTCATTATGGCTAAGAACTGGATGAAAAAGCAATCAGTAGCCTGGAGTTTATAAAAGTGTATTAATCTAAAACTGAGATTTTACTCTCATAAGGTGTCTAAATTCCTTCAATGCACTGAAACTTGAAGGACTATTAATATTCACAAGCATCACATTGATTGCCCAAATATGTGAAATGACATATTCAGGCTTCAAGACTATAATGAGCCAATGTAATTTTGAATTAAAATGCACCCATCACCCACCACCACTGACTTTATTTTCTCTTGGTAGGGTGGGCAAAAGGGGCCTCAGTTTACTCCACAAATGCAATTCTGAGTAAAATATAAGGAGAAACCTGGTCACTGATGATTCAAGCAACCTTCACTTTGAAGGCTTAAAGAGCAGCAGAGGGAGATGATCGCAGATCTGTAACAGTATTCCCCTGAGAGTATGACATCAGGCATCCATGCACAATCTACTTAGAATTAAACATCGCTCTTTATTGATTAAGATCATTTCACTTACTGAATGCAACCTGGACTACATCACTGAACACACTTAAATTTATCAGAGTTTGTGCTTCTTTCAAATGGGTACCACTAGAGTACAGTCGGTAAATATTGATGTCTGTGAACAAGCCTATAAACATTCAGTTTTGGAGCAGGTTGATATGATATTTTCAAATTATTTGCAGCATAAACGTAGAAGTGGAAATGGGCTTTGAGATGCCATTGACCCAATCATAAATTACAAGCTAAATAATCAGAGTAATGAGATGTACACAAGCTACTTGCAGTACCAATACCAATGAGTAGACAGTAGGAAAACAAATACAAATAGACATTAAATTTAGGTAAGGACTGTTGAAAAATACTCAATATATGAACCAAAATTAAAGTGTGACTAGAATTTGCCCTTGTGATATTGTACTTTTCACTTCTGACTGATAATGTACATTTTTGGGCACATTCTCTTGGGTACCTTTTCTACTGACTCAGAAATAAGACGGGGGTGGTCATCTTCGTGGAGCTATATTATGAGACTCTCTCACAGTCAACAGGAATTTGAGGAGCAAATGGATTGAGAAAATCCATGTCATTGTGAGAAAACTAGGGTATTGCTAGTGTGATTTCAATTTTCTCAGTATCAACAGGGGCCACTCTGAATGGGGAAGAAATTGTGTGTTTCATCCAAGACAGTTTTTTCATGTAATATGCAGACAAACTTACTGGACTTAGGAAGGAACAATACAGGACCTTCTCTTAGAGACTGAAGAGGGCCAAGTAACTAGAAGTGCCACAGCATCGTAGAGGTTAGCATGATGCTGTTACAGCGAAGGGTGTCTGGAGTCCAGAGTTCAATTCCAGCGCCATTCTATAAGGAGTTTCTGTTTGTCCTCCCCATTGATAAGTGTGAAGTGGTTCATTTTGGTAGGTCAAATATAATGCCAGAATATATTATTAATGGTAAGACTCTTGGCAGTGTGGAGGATTAGAGGGATCTTAGGGCCTAAGTCCATAGGACACTCAAGGCTGCTGCACAGGTTGACTCTGTGGTTAAGAAGGTGCATTGGCCTTCATCTACAGTGGGATTGAGTTTAAGAGCCGAGAGGTAATGTTGCAGCTATATAGGACCCTGGTCAGACCCCACTTGGCGTACTGTGCTCAGTTCTGATCACCTCACTACAGGAAGGGTATGGATACTATAGAAAGGGTGCAGAGGAGATTTACAAGGCTGTTGCCTGGATTGGGCAGCATGCCTTATGGGAATAGGTTGAGTGAACTTGACCTTTTCTCCTTGGAGTGACAGAGGCTGAGAGGTGACCTGATAGAGGTGTATAAGATGATGAGAGGCATTGATCATGTGGATAATCAGAGACTTTTTCCCAGGGCTGAAAAGGCTAACATGGGAGAGTACAGTTTTAAGGTGCTTGAAGTAGGTACAGAGGAGAGGTCAGGGGTAAGTTTTTTACGCAGAGAGTGGTGAGAGGCTGCTGGTGACAGTTGTGGAGGTGGATACAATATGGTCTTTCAAGAGGCTCCTGGATAGGTAAATGGAGCTTAGAAAAATAGAGGGCTATGGGTAACCCTAGGTAATTTCTAAGGTAAGTACATGTTTGGCACAGCATTGTGGGCCGAAGGGCCTGTATTGTGCTGTAGGTTTTCTATGTTTCTATGTTCTATGTTTCAATGAAATGGGTGAGTTTTCTCTGGGTTTTCTGGTTTCCTCCCACTGTCCAAAGACGTATCAGGTAAGTTAATTGGTCTTTGTAAATTGTCCCGTGGTTCGGTTTGGGTTGATGGAGTTTGTTGAGGGCTGCTCGGCCAGCAAGGCTTGAAAGGCCAGAAGGGTCTCCTCTGCACTGTATCCATAACTAGATAAAGTAAAGTGGCTGTTGGGGAGCACTTTGGGTCCAGTGATTACAATGCCATTTGTTTTAAAATAGTTACGGAAAAAGTTAAAGTCCTGAAGTATAACAGGATCGGCTTTGAGGGCATGAGACAAGATCTCTCCAGAGTTGACTAGACTATTTAAAGGCAAAGGAACATTTGGAAAATTGGAGGCTTTTAAAAGGGTCATATCAAAAGTCCATGGGCAGCATATTCCAATAGGGTGAAGGGTAGACATACAGTATCAAGTTCAGGGAACCTTGGCTGATGAGAAATATTAAGGCTCTAGTAATGAAAGAGCAGAAAGCATACATCACATTTTTGCATCTAGGTACAGATGAATGCCTCAAATATAAAAAAAAGTTTAAGACCATGCGTAACAGAAATCAAGAGGATAAAAAGAAGGTATAAAGTGGATTTGGCCAGTAGAGTTAAAGATGTTCTGAAAGGATCTTCTGTTACGTTAACAGTAAAAGGGCGAGTAGGGAGAGAATTAAAGACCATCATGGTCACTTACAGTATGTAGGCAGCCCAGGAGATGGTTGAGATTTTTAATGTTTATTTCTTCTCGGTGTTTACTGTGGTAAACTATGTATACCTGACTGGACACACCCCTCTGCTGACTGCTCCTGTGGCTCCTCCCACAGACCCCTGTATAAAGGCGATTGGAGGCACTGCTCCCCCCTCAGTCTCCGAGATGCTGTGCTCTATTTTGCTGCTAATAAAAGCCTATCGTTCGCCTCCCGTCTCCGAGAGTTATTGATGGTGCATCAATTTTATTAGCAGCAATTTTAAAACATGGAGATCATTTTGCAACCCAACAGATTGGATATTGACCCTCAATCTCTGGAAGCCGGTATCGCTTTTGAACATTAGCTTGCATGCTTCCAATCGAACCTGGAGGAGATTCGTGTGACTGAGCTTGCCACGATGCACAAAATTCTCCTCTCCAGGGTCAGTCCGCGGGTCTACTCGCTGATCAGGGACCTGCCGACCTACCAAGGGGCACTGGACACCCTCAAAAGACAATACCTGTGGCCGGTGAACACTGTCTACTCAAAACATGGCTTAGCGACACAGCAGCAGCAGGCCGGAGAGTCGAGCGCTGAGTTTGTCCGGGCCCTACGGACACTCGTGCGGGCCTGCGACTACAGGGGACTGACGGCGGAACGGCATGCGGAGCTGCTAGTAAAAGACGCCTTCGTTACGGGGATCAGGTCAGTGTACGTGCGCCAGCGGCTGCTGGAACACGTCGATCGTACCTTACATTCGGCGATCGAGCTGGCCGACACGCTGGAGGCTGCTCTGCATGATGCTGATGCTGTCTAGTCGCGCGATCTCTCACCGGTCCTGTGGACGCTGCAGACCCCGCAACCCGGCCAGTCGACCTCGGCTGCTGCCAGTCGCGGGTCTGTGAAATCCCTGCAGCCCTCCGGCGAATCGACCACGGCTGCTGCCACTCACGGGTCTGTGAAATCCCTGCAGCCCTCCGGCGAATCGACCACGGCTCCTGCTAGTCGCGGGTCTGTGAAATCCCTGTAATCCGCCGGCAAACCGATCACGGCTGCTGCCAGTCGCAAGTCCGCGCAGTGTTACTTCTGCGGACTCGAAAAGCACCCCTGAAAATGCTGCCTGGCCTGAGAAGCTACCTGCTCCAGCTGCGGAAAGAAGGGCCACTTCGCCAAGGTCTGTAAGTCCAAACCACGAGTGGGGTCGAGCAGCGCCGCGTGCGAGGCATGGGGGTGGCCATCTTGACGCATGGGGGCGTCACCTCGCTCCGCCTCTGACCCACGGGTGCTTACCGGGCACCAAGACGGCGATGCAACTCTGGCCTTTGTGACCCTCGACCAAAGTGCCCCACACCAGCTTGCAAGGTCAATGATGGACATCCTGGTGGAGGGGCACAGGACTAGCTGTCTGTTTGACATGGGCAACACTGAGAGTTTTATTCACCCAGACACAGTGCAATGCTGCGGACTCGTGACACAGCCGGTAAGCCAGAGGGTCACCTTGGCTTCTGGGTCACATTCCACAGACATTCGGGTGGGTTGTGTAGCAACATTGGTGGTGCAGGGCACAGAATATCGGGACTTTACGTTACTGGTCATGCCTCAACTGTGTGCCCTTGTGCTATTGGGGTTCGACTTCCAGAGCCACCTGAAAAGTGTAACAATGGAGTATGACGGGCCCCTCCCACCACTCACTGGCAGGAATCCTCAGTTTGGTGGGACTTCGTCACATACCCCGCTACTGACCACACACACACACACACTGACCCACACATCCCACCCAGCACCATGCCAACGGCCGTGCTACTGACACCACTTGCAGCCTCTCCACCCTCAAGATCCCTCCCCCACCGCTGTTCACCAACCTGACCCCCGACTGTAAACCTGTGGCAACTAAAAGCAGGAGGTACAGCGCAGGGGACGGGGCCTTCATTAAGTCGGAGGTGCAGCGGCTGCTCGGGGGTGGGGGGGGATCATTGAGCCAAGCACAAGTCCTTGGAGGGCCCAGGTGGTCGTTGTTCGGACCGGGCAGAAAATTAGGATGGTCGTGGACTATAGCCAGACCATCAACAGGTTCACACAGCTTGACGCGTACCCCCTACCCCACATCGCGGATATGGTCAACCAGATAGCTCAGTACAAGGTGTACTCGACTATAGACCTGAAATCCGCTTATCACCAGCTCCCCATCCGCCCAGAGGACCACCCCTACACCATCTTGAGGCAGGCGGCAGGCTCTATCACTTCCTGCGCGTCCCCTTCGGTGTCACGAATGGTGTCTCTGTCTTCCAGAGGGAAATGGACCGGATGGTGGACCAGTGCCAAATGAAGGCCACTTTCCCATATCTGGATAACATCACCATCTGCGGTCACGACTGGCAGGATCACGACACCAACCTCCAACGATTTTTCCAAGCGGCCAAAGCTCTTAACCTCACCTATAACAGGGACAAGTGTGTGTTCAGAACCACCCGACTTGCTATCCTTGGGTATGTCGTGGAGAACGGGGTCATTGGCCCTGATCCCGATCGTATGCGCCCCCTGTTAGAACTCCCTCTTCCCACCACCCTCAGAGCCCTCAAATGGTGCCTGGGCTTCTTTTCCGATTACGCCCAATGGGTCCCTCACTACGCAGACAAGGCCCGCCCCCAGGTCGTCCACCGCATTTCCCCTCTCAGCCGACGGCAGTGCGGCCTTCAGCCGCATTAAAGGGAACATTGCCAAAGCACACCAAGCCCTACACAGACGCCTCACGACACTCCCATACCGGGCGCCACGCACACGCATGAGGGATTACTGATGCCTAATGGGCTGACACCTCAAGTCAGGTTGGAGCCAGCACAACCACTGTCTCCGGTGCAATCACCACTGGTGCTACGTAGAACGCAGCGACAGACTTGACCACCTGATAGACTTAACCTGTAAATATACTTGTAAGAAACTTCGCCCCATGGGGACTCTCTTTTAAAACAAAGGGGGGGTGAATGTGGTGAACTACATATACCTGTCTGGACACCTCCCTCTGCTGACTGCTCCTGTGGCTCCTCCCACAGACCCCTGTATAAAGGCGATTGGAAGCACTGCTCCCCCCACCCCCAGTCTCCGAGATGCTGTGCTCCATTTTGCTGCTAATAAAAGCCTATCGTTCACTTCCCGTCTCCGAGAGTTATTGATGGTGCATCATTTACTGAAGAGAATTTCAAGGATGCCAAAGAAAACAGGGTAATAAGTTTTGAGATCTTGGATCATATGGAAATTACAAGGAAGGGGTATTTGCAGTCTTGACGCACATTAAGAGACTGTCTAAGTGCAAACTGGACATTATGGGAAGCCGGTAAAGAAATCGCAGAGGCCTTTGCAGAGAGAGTTGCTTTGTCTGTAGCTATTAGCAAAGTTCTGGATGACTGGAGGGTGGCTAATCTTGTTCCACTGTTCAGAAAGTTATCAAAGACAGACGGGGGAGCCACAGGCCAGTGCGCCCGACTTCAGATGTAGAGAAGTTACTGGGAGGAGTTCTGAGGGACAAGATTTACCATCACTTGAAATGTCATGCAAGGCCTGATCAGGAATAGTCAGCATGGTTTTGTATGTAGAAAGTCATGTCTGATGAATCTTCTGGAGTTTCTTGAAGAGATAACTAAGAGGAGAGATGAAGTGGATGTTGTCTACAGGAACTTTAGTAAGGCCCTTGACAAGCTCCTGCATGCCAGGCTGATCAGGAAGGTTGGGTTGTATGGATTCAGGGGGAGCAAGTGAGTTGCATTCAAAATTAGCTCGATGATTGTAAACGGAGGGTGATAGTTGAAGCTTGATTCACCGACCAGAGGCCTGTGACTACTCGTTTGCCCCAGAAGTCAGTGTTGGGACTTCTGTTATTCATTTTTGTGTGTAAATAATCTGGATATGAATGCACATGGCACGATAAGCACATTTGCAGGTGATACTAAATTAGGATGTCTTGCCATAGTGAACAGGTTACAATGAATTGCAAAGAGATCTTGATCACTTGGAGAGAAGCGCTGAGGAATGGCAAATAGATTTCAAATTACGTAAGTGTGAGGAGATGCAATTTAGACAGTCAAATAGGGTAAGACTTATACAGTCAATTACAGGGCACTGAAATATTGTGGAACAGAGTACACGTGCACGGTTCACTGAAAGCAGCCATGAAGAAAGAACATTGCATGCTGGCCTTTTTGAGAGATAATGTTGCAGTCATAGCAGTCACTGCCTGGACTCGAGGGTCTGAGTTACAGGGAGAGCTTGGCCATGCTGGATCATTAGTCTTTGGATTGCAGGCGAATGAGAGATAGGATATGGAAAAGGAAAAGGCGAATCTTTTCTCCAGGGTAGGCTAGGCCTAAGCTAGATGGCACAGACACAGTGTAAGAGGCCTGAGATTTAAAAGCGACCTAAGAGGTACCTTTTTTACACAGGGGGTAGTGAGTACCTGAAAGGAAGGAGCTGCCGGAGGACGTAGCTGAGGGGGTGCAGCACTTGGGAGACATCTGGATGGGCATTTGGAGAGGAAGGGATAGTATTCCTCATGTCCAAACCTACACCCCACCAACCTCCGCGTCCAACGCATAATTCTCTGGAACTTCTGCCATCTCCAACGGGATCCCGCCACCAACCACATCTTCCCCTCAACCCCCAATTTCTGCTTTCTACGGGGATCACTCCCTATGTGACACCCTTGTCCATTTGTCCTTCCCCGCCGATCTCCCTCCTGGCACTTAACCTTGCCAGCAGAACAAGTGATATACCTGCCCCTATACCTCCCCCCTCACTACCATCCAGGGCCCTAAACAGTCCTTCCAGGTGAGATGACACTTCATATGGGGGTCATATACTGCATCCGGTGCTCCTGGTGCGGCCTCCTGTATATTGGTGAGATCTGAAGTAGATTGGGAGACCACTTTGCTGAGCACCTATGCTCCATCCGCCAGAAAAATCGGGATCTCCCAGTGGCCACCCATTTTAATTCCACTTCCCATTCCTATTCCGATATGTTCCTCCGTGGCCTCCTCTGCTGTCGTGGTGAGGCCACACTTAGGTCGGAGGAACAACACTTTATATTCCCTTTGGGTGGCCTCCAACTTGATGGCATGAACATCGATTTCTCAGACTTCCAATTATGCCCCCCCATCACTCTCCTTCACCATTTCCCATCCCTTTTTCCCTCTCTCACCACATCTCCTTGCCTGCCCACTGTCTCCCCCAGTGCTCCTCCCCCACTTTTCTTTCTCCCATGGTCTTCTGTCTCTTTCACCAGTCAACTTCCCAGCTATTTAGTTCATCCCTCCTCCTTCAGGTTTCACCTATCAACTTGTGCTTCTCTCTCCCCTCCCCCAACCTTTAAAATCTATTCCTCAGCTTTTTATCTCTCCAGTCCTGCCAAAGGGTTTTGGTCCGAAATATGGACTGTACTTTTTTCCATAGGTGTTGCCCCCAGTCTACTGATTTCCTCCAGCATTTTGTGTGTGGTGCTGTACTTTTCTATAACTTTATGAATTATTGCACCTTTCAGCTGAGTTCTTTTGAGATAGAGGGAATAGTAGCACTATAATGGAAGGTTATCTCCATTGGATTGCAAAATGAAAAGATAATAATGAATGAGGAAGACCGTCTTGAATTATCCAATCAAAATTGGCCTAATATTATATTCCTGAAATTGTTTGTCTTTTCATTTGTTCACTTAAGAGATTTATTTTGTCAATTGATCACTCTTGATATAAAGATTCTGGCCCTAAATTCAAAAGCTGTAGTTCCATTGATTCAGCAAGACCAAGGAAATGATAATGGACTTCAGGATGGATAATTTGGGAGAAGATACAGTAGCCCTCTTTAAGGGATCAGTGGTAGAAAGGGTGAACAGCTTCAAATTCCTGGGTGTAATTTTGATGGACATATCCTGGGCTCAACTTATTGATGCAAGCTGAAGGTTGCATGCTAATGATTCCACTTCATAAGGAGTTTGAGGAGATTTGGTATGTCACCAAAGACTTGAGAATTTCTATAGATGTACAATGGAGAACATTCTGACTGGTTGCATCACAGCCAGGCATTGAGTCTCCAATAAATAGGACCACAAAATGGTTATAGATACAGCCAATTCCATCATGGACTCCTGCCATTGAGGACAATTTCAAGAGGCAATGCATCAGGAAGACAGCATCCATCGTTAAGGACCTTCATCATCTGGCACATACCCTCTTAGGATTATTACCATTGGAGAGGTGGTGAAGCACTCTGAAGACACGCAAACCTTTTAACAACAGCTTCTTCCCTTTCACCATCAGATTTCTAGACAGTCTATGAACCCACAGATACTGTCTTGCTATTTGTCTTTTGCACTATTTATTTATTTTGTAACTTAAAGTAATTTTTTATGTCTGGCACTGTAGTGCTAATGCAAAACAATAAATTTCACAACATACAGTACATCATTAGTAATAAACCTGATTCTGATTGTGATTGTGATTGTTTTGTAACTCAATTGGAAATGTATCTATTATCCTTGGCTGGGAAATAATATAGCAATTAGAAAGAACTATGAAAAAAAGAGCAGAATTAAAGGAAAAGAAAAGTCCCTAACTATTTTTGAATTTCATGAATACAATTCAATTCATGGACAGATGAATCAGAAAATTAATTGCATTTATTTACTTACTGCCTGTTATGCCTGCTGGTGTTTAGAGTAGCAATGAAGGTCCCCCATCTCTGTCCGTTCTTGGCCATCTTCTCTATTTTGCCCCAGGTGTGGTTCTTGGTTCTCATTTCCACCTCATGGTACAGTTTGAAGTTACCTTTGATCTCCTATGTGTCCTCCATCCTTCAGGGATCCAGTGAAGTGCTGTGTTGTTGATGGAGTTGGCCTTTCTTCTCATCACATGCCCAGTCCATCTCCAAAGCTTCCTCATGATGATTGTGGTCATTTCCTCTTGGTGACGCTGAAAGAGCAGGGCGTGGTTGGAGAATTTTCTTAATCAGAAGATGTGGAGGATCTTTTGGAGGCTCATGGTGTGAAATGATGACAGTTTGGCAAGGCCACTCTTTGTCATGCACCAGCTCCCTAACCCATACAACAGTGTGGACAGAACGTATCTCTGATACAGCTTCACATTGGTGTGGACACTGTCCTTAGTTGAATCACATATGTTGCTCATTGTTCTGAAGATTTTCCTAGCTTTGCTGAGTTTGAACTGGATGTCATCCTTGCTCCCACCATCCTGCTGAATGATGCGGCCCAGGTAAGTGAATCTGCCAGTGCTGGGTAAGTCAATGCTGTATGGCTTAACGGAGAAGGAGACTCTATATTGAAGGTCATGGTCTCAGTCTTTCTTGGGCTGACTCTGAGTCCAATTTGTTCACTAAAGGCATACATGCACTGAGTTTTCTCTTGCATGTGCTATTGTGTATATGATAGTAATGCGAGGTCATCCACAAAGTCAATGTCTTCCAAAATAGAAAATAGAGTCCACCTAATACCTTTCTGGTTATCTTTCTTTGTTTGCCTCATAATAACTAGTTTAAACAATATAACTGACATCTCACAGCCTTGCCTGACTCTTGTCTTGACTTCAAAGCTCAAATTGCTATCACCAACTGTGCAGGTGAAGTTAGCACAGAAATTCTGGATGAGCGGGACGATTTTGAAAGCGATCTCATATGATCTGAGGATTCATCAGAGGCTCTCACTGTAAATGCAATCAAAAGCCTTTCAAATTCCATGAGATTTATATGCAGTTGTCTTTGCCACCCTGCGCACTGCTCTATTAGGTTACGAAACATGAAGATCTGCTCGATATGGTCTCTATTCTTCCTAAAGCCAGCTTTCTCCTTCCTCAGGCACACATCAACAGCATTTGCAATCTGCTGGACAATAACATTGGCAAGAGTCTTGCTGAGCACTGACAAAATCACTTAGTGGTCCTTTCCTACGGATCCTAAGAGTGACTCTCTTTGTCCAGTCCTTGGGTGCTTGTCCCCATTCCCAGATTATAGTAAAGAGTGGTTGCAGAATGCACCCTGCAACTTTTCGTTCAGCTTTGAACAGTTTGGCGTTCAAATTGTCATGTCCTGGAGCTTTGCTCCTCCTCAGTGATATAATCACAGCATCTTTCTTGGGTAGATCTGTGTTGATGTTTTGGTCCTCTGCTGATTGTTGTACGTCAGGCTCTTCCTCTGGTGGTGGTCTAAGAACATAAGAAATAGGATCAGGAGTAGGCCATCTGGCCCGTCGAGCCTGCTCTGCCATTTAATAAGATCATGGCTGATATGGCCATGTACCGGTACTCATTTCCACCTACCTGCCTTCTCCCAATAACCCTTAATTCCCCTGCTATGCAAAAAATCTATCCAACCTTTTCTTAAATATATTTACTGAGGTAGCCTCCACTGCTTCATTGGGCAGAGAAGTCCACAGATTCACCACTCTCTGGGAAAAGCAATTCCTCCTCATCTCCATCCTAAGTCTAGTCCCCCGAATCTGGAGGCTATGTCCCCTAGTTCCAGTCTCACCTACCAGTGGAAACAGCTTTACTGCTTCTTTCTTACCTATCCCTTCCATAATTTTATATGTTTCTATACGATCTCCTTTCATTCTTCTGAATTCGAGTACAAACCTAGGTGTCTCAAACTCTCCTCATACTCTAATCCCCTCATCTCTGGAATCAACCTGGTATACCTCCTCTGCATTGTCTCCAAAGCCAGTATATTCTTCCTCAGGACCCTCCAATATCCAGGCATTCCTTTTTTTTTTCTCTTTCTTTTTTTTTAATAGGGATGTTAGGGGGGAGGGGTTAAGGGGAGGGGGGCTGGGTAACATTTTTTTTTTCTCATACACATTTATTCTGTAACTATTTGAAAACAATAAAAAAGTTTAAAAAAAAAAGAAAGGAGACCTGAACTGCACGCAGTACTCCAGGTGCGGCCTCACCAGTACCTTATACATTTAGATCATAACTTCCCTGCTCTTAAATTCAATCCCTCTAGTAATGAAGGCCACATTCCATTTGCCTTCTTGATAACCTGCTGCACCTGCAAACCAACCTTTTGTGATTTATGCACAAGCACTCCCAAGTCCCTCTGCACAGCAGCTTGCTGCTTCTGTTCAATAATTCTCTGAAATACTCCGTCCGTCTTACTCAATTCGCTTCTGGGGCCGCTGGATCAGGCCTGGAACTTCTGCATACCAAGTTTGAAACCTTGTATATATTTCCCTGGTCATCTTGATTGGCTGCTTCTTTTGCCTGCACTGCAAGATCTTCCATGTAGACTCTCTTATCTTTTATTACAAATCTCATCACTTTCTTGTTAGCTTCAGTGTATGTTACTTGAAGTTTCACCTTAAATTGTGTCTGTTTGCATCTAGCACTTCTTAATTTTCCATCTTCCTTCTAAAGCCATCCATGTTTCCTGCGGTATCCATTCGTGTTCTTCTTTCCAGCTCTTTATCCTAGACAAGCTTCGTTGCTCTCCTTGAAGACTGAGGCAATCTGTTTCCACGTTGTGTCGATCTTGTCTACTGACATGTCCTCATCAAGGTCTTGCATGGCCTAAAATCTGTTCTTAACCTGAATGTTGAAAGCAGATCTCTCACTGGTGTCCCTAATTTAAACATTACAGAACATCTTTGTTTGTGCTTGATCCCAGTACTTCTCAGCTTGAATTTCATCGTTGCTACAACAAAGTGGTGATCACTTCCTGTATCAGCTCCTCTCTTCACCTTTACATCCTGCAAAGTTGTCTCCACGTAACGTTGATCATCAAATAGTCGATCTGGTTCTTGCTGCATCCAGCGGCTGAGCACCATGTCAGTTTGTGAATCTCACTGTGGAAAGGGGGTCACTCCTATGACCAAATTGTTCTTGGCACAGAATTCCACCAGTCCTTCACCATTGTTATTCATTGTTCCACATCCATTTTTGCCCATAACCTTGGTGAAGTGTAAATTGTTAGTTCCCACATTGGCGGTTAGATCTCCCATGATAATGATCATGGTTTGGCATGGTGTTATATCTATCTCTGATTACAGCTGTTCGCCGAAGATGCTCTTTCCTTCAATGTCACTATCATTAGTTGGAGCATAGTACCAGATCACAGTCATGTTCATTTGCTTCCCTTTCAGCCTGACTCTCTTCAGCTGACTGTTGATTGGTTTCCACTCCAGAAAGCACAACTCAATGCCTTTCTTCAAAATGACAGCTATGCCACATGATGCTTACCATCTTCCCTCCCTGAGTATAACACTGTTTCACCAATTGCTGCCTTTAGTCTGCTACACCTTGTCCATCTGCTTTCACTGATGCCCAGTATATGTAGGTTGTAATGACACAGTTCTGCAGTTATTTGTGCTAGTTTGCCAGTGTTGTACATGGTTTGTGCATTCCAACATCCACTTTTGGCCTTGGTCTTGGCAGCGCTCAGAGCTTCCTTCATCGAGCCGGTAGATTCCTCTCTGTTTTCACTGCTATCAGCCATGCAAGTCCCGGCCGGAGACTCAGGAATACCGACACACACAGATGTAGAAGGAATTCTTCATTGCTGTTTGACCAGTCAGGTTTGTTGGCCCAGAGCTGAAGCCCTGAATCTGGAAGACTGGTGGAAAATTTAGTCTGGCATTTATCCTTTGACCTGTTAGGCATGGGTAACCCTTCCAAGAGCTAAAGTGTAAAGCCAGCATAGCTTCCCACATCATTGAGGCATGCAAGGTTGTAAAGTTGCCATTGTAAGGTTGTGGTCCACTTGGAGGTTATTACATTTGGGTGGTCACAAATCAAATGCTAAATTTCAAATTTGATGTTTAATATTATGCTACCTTTACAAAAAATGTTGATCACTCTATTGTATTTAGATTTAAAATTCTTAATGTATAGGAATTAACATTCTATTCTCCATCAAGCCAAATGACTCCTGCAAAGAACATCTGCCAAATTTGATAACAGCTGACAGAAAAAAATTGCCTCCTAAGTATGAACATTGAAAAGCAAATATGATAATAACTTATCACAATGAGTTTTTTTGAACACTCTGATTTTATTATTTGCAGTGAATTATAATTCAATGTGAACACCTAAGAATGTGGTATCTACAGATAGTTAAATAAATGTCAAGAGCTTAGAGTCATGCCCTCTGCATCAAGTGTGTTGATGACTAGCTGTTTACTTTGCTGAGCCAGGAAACAAGCCGACAAAATCAGATGACCCTTGAACGCAATTTCTCATAACCTAGTTGGGTACATCTAGGCTTTGCAACAGAAGGTTTTGCCTTTTTTTGCTGGGTTCAGTTTAAAATTAACCCTTTTGCATCTGAATAACAGCAGAAGTGTTTGAAAATAATTGAAAGATAACAAAAGCAACTGCTGTGACTTTGTTGAATTTCCATTATAATATTCAATAACGTTGATTCCAATGATATTACTTGCTAAATAGAAGCATTTTATATCAACCTAGTTTGCTTCACTCAAAATGCTGTAATCATACATCTTTCACGAAGCAACTACTTTCTTTACCCAGCTTTGATATTATGCTGTCCGCAAGGAGTACATGAAAGATTAACTACACTTTAATTGAATGGAAGAATAGGCAAGAGGAAACAAGCTAGCTATTACTGCATCTATTTCTTATCCTCTCTGGTAAATGGGGAAAATGTTGGGATGAGACTAAAGAAAGTTTTCTTTCATTCAGATCAATATGTTTTGAAAAGGAGGTTGGTATGCCTTTACTTCTGGAGAAAATGTTGCGTAAAATAGTGAAATTAATATCATGGAAATAATTTGGTTATGATTTTATTGGTAAGAATACATAAATACAAGTGAGAAAATAAGGAAGAACTGAAGCCTGGATGGCATTATCAAAGATGATAGATAGATCAACAGCAGGATGAGAAAGCAAGATTTACCTTCTTCAGAGCAACAGTCCCAGATGTGACCATTTGGTTAAGTACCAAGAAAGACGGAAATCTGATGGAGGTGATGAAGGGAAAGGTAAACTTAGGTAGAGGGATAGGTAAATGGGGGAATGGATTAAGGGGTATGATTAGCTTATGATCAATTACCTTATAGCTACCTTATGTTGGTTGCTGTACAGCCAAAAAAGGGAACCTTACCCAGCAACGAGTGATGTACCAGACATTGTTCCCTAATATCGTTAGACATAGGTCTAAATAAAGAGTTCTCTGGTTGCACAAAGCATTTTTAAGGTATAACATAACTAAATAGGGGAAGGACAGCGTGGGGGGGGGGTTGGTAGGATGTTGGAGAGTAGGGGCAGGTGGCAACATAAGGAACTGAGATTGTATCCATGCTGGTCTTGGCAGAAATAATTCTCAATAACCAATAATGATTTTACATCTAATTGTATCTTACCATGTGATCGAAGCTATTCTAAAACTGTACTAACTCGCGTAATTATAACACTTCCTGCAATGATCAATGTTATAAATTGTGTGGAATTGTGTTTGGGGGTGGGCAGTGTCTGGACTGTCTCTTTGGGAGATCAGTCTGGAACATCCCCCATAGCATGCTATGAATAAAAAGTGAAATTTAATGAAGTATTGCTTGCTTTATGGTTTTATTGAATTTGTGGTACCTTGCGCTATTGCATTGGGTCAATCCGCCTTTGGCAGACGGATTGAAATAGAAAACTGTGATCAAGATGGATCTGAAATTAAGTGATAAAGACATATTTGAGAACTTTGCAGAAGAATGGAATTTCAGACAAGGACTGAACATAGAGGTTATATAGTGTTAATTCTGTTTCTCTAATTACACACACAAAAAATTAAACAGATAAGCATTTTATATATTACAGGTAATTATAATATTACAGAATAATATGATAAATAAATGCATATTATGTAACTCCTTTTTTAATTACCAAAGTTCTGTTTACATAGACATTGAACTAAGACATATACAAAATGCTGAAGGAATTCAGCAAGTCAGGCAGCATATATAGAAGTTAATAAACAGTCAACACTTTGGGAGGAGACTTTTCATTGGGACTGATTAATTCCCCTCCACAGATATTCCTCTTTATACTGTTTGCTCCCCTGCATAGATGTCTGGTGCACTAAGTTCCACTAACATTTTGCGTGTGTGTTGCTCAAGATTTACAGCATCTGCAGAGTCTCTTCTTTTTATTCATCATGCTAAAAACATTTTCGTGCAAGCAGAAATGAAACATAGTTGTATTTCTTTAAGTAATATCATACCATAGTCAGGCAGCCAAACTCACGCCATACTTGACTTGGAACTGCTGTCCTAGTGTTGTGTGACATTGTATGAAATAAGCGTTGATAGTGACGGGAAATGTTATATTCTGTCTTTCACAAAAGTAATTACAAGCTTGCTTTCATACAGCACCCTCTGTACCACATTACACCACAAATATCTTGTCGGCCAACTGACATTATCACTAGAAGGTTCAAAGTGATCCATATCCAGAGAGAATTAGCCAAGTGAAACTCTTTTGATTAGCTTCTTTACACTTGTGAAGAAATAAGAAAGATCCAGCAGAAAATAACTGACCCGTTAATCCTTAGCCATTCGAAAACAAATTGGGAAGGGAATTTGTTAGATGGATGAATGAAAAGAAATTCTCAAAACATGTGAAGATGCATTGTAACTTGGAATATAATCAACCAAACCCGATAGCAAAATCTACCGATTCCTGAGCTTTACAATACTTTTGCTAACCCAGCCCATTAGCCATTAGAACAATGATAATGTTATTTTCAAACTATAATAATTATCACAACAGGAAAAAGGCAGCTGTAATAGTGAAACATCTCAAATGTAGTGATAATTCAAGTCATCAGCCCCATCACTCTGTCTGTTCACTTAAGAACCTAATAATATTATGCCTCATTGGGTTGAACCTTTGAATCCTCGGAGCTGAGTTCAGTACAGCTCCTCAGGCACTTAACACAATACATCAGTAATAACTCCTAAAGAATAAAATAGCAGCAAAAATGGCTAAATGTCTTTCAAATGCATGACATGTTTAACTGCATACTGTTGTATTATATTATAACCGCTTTCATTTTTCATAATTATTTCTTGTTTTTTGAATGTCCTCTGGAAGTCAATATAAATAATGTCTACTGACACCTCTTGATCCACACGAATGACTTCCTCAAAAAATATTACTAGGTTATTTAAACCTGATTTAGCATTTACAAATCCATGCTGACTTTTTCTGATACATTCGTATTTATCCTGATGCTCAGCCAACCTGTTCCTTGTGAAATATACTGGTAACATTCTCACAGTAAACATTAAATCAATAGAACAATAAATTGCTAGATTATTCCACCAACCTTCTTAAACGATTCACTGGAATGGATATTTTTCCAGTTCAAGAAAATACTCAAGGAGGTCATGACCAAACTTTCCACAACTCTTTTATTCCTTAATAATAATAGGAATAAAAACCATCATGTCTTGAAGATATAAATATCCTCAGTCTCATTATTTTATCCATTGATGCTGTTTTCATTTTATATATTAGGTTGTTTCTCCTTCTGATATTGTTTCAATTTTTGTAGTGACTGTTATTTTCTAATTTCCTGTTGTGAAGGGGATTCAAGGCCATCATGTGTCCTTTCTCTATTTCAAGTTACCGATGATAATGATGGATGAATAAAGGGAAATTCTCAAGTGTGTGAAGGCGCATTGTAACCTGATGGCAAAATGTACAGATTCCTGAGCTTTACTTTATGTTTGCTTAGCCAGCAGATTAGCCATTAGAACACTGATAATGATTATTTTCCAAACATAATTACTATCATGACAGGAAAAAGACAGTTGTCATAGTGAAAGATACAGACAGACAGACAGACATACTTCATTGATCCTGAGGGAAACTGGGTTTCATTACAGTCGCACCAACCAAGAATAGTGTAGAAGTATAACAATATAGAACCATAAATAAATTAAATAATAAGTAAATTATGCCAAGTGGAAATTAGTCCAGAACCAGCCTATTGGCTCAGGGTGTCTGACACTCCGACTAAGTGTGGACTAAGTGTCCACACTTAATAGCCTCTTTATAAGGTACACCTACCTGTTTGTTAAAGCAATTATTTAATCATGTGGCAGCAACTCAATGCATAAAAGCATGCAGACATGGTCAAGAGGTTCGGCTGTTGTTCAGACCAAACATCAGAATGGGGAAGTATTGATACTTCTTGCTTCTTCAAAATGAAATAGAGTTTTGGGCACTTGTTATAACTCTACTGGAACATTAACAGGTAATTCAAGTACATGGGCATCACGTGTCCTCACTCCTCAGCAAGACATCCAGAGATGGTCTAGAATCACTTGATTCTAGACATTTTGCAATTTATAAAGATTAGGCATTTCCATGCAATAAATAGAACTTGTTTTTTCTCCAGTCCTGATGAAGAGTCTTGTCCTGAAATGTTGACTGTTTGCTCTTTCCCATAGATGCTGCCTGGCCTGCTGAGTTCCTCCAGCATTTTGTGTGTGTTGCTTGGATTTCCAGCATCTGCAGATGTTCTCTTGTTTGAAATAAATGGAACTCATCTTTTACTGAAGGCTCTAATGTAGATCTACACCATACTTGTGCACATAGATTTATATAAAACCAACCAGAAAAATGATTACCTGAAACCTTAACTTAAATTCCTAAGAGAATGTTATATTCGGCATTTTAAAACATTTTCCACATTAAATCAACTGATATAGTGATAGGGGCAGAGTGCATTTATTCAGTGCATTCCCTGGAACTGAGGAAATAGGCTCTGTGGCCATTCTATTAAGTACACCTGTACATCTGCTTGTTAATGCAAACATCTAATCAGCCAATCATGTGGCAGCAACTCAATGCATAAAAGCATATAGAGATGATCAAGAGGTTCAGTTGTTGTTCAGAACAAACATCATAATGGGGAAGAATGTGATCTGAGTGATTTTGGCTGTGGAATGATTATTGATGCCAGACAGATTGGTTTAAGTACATCAGAAACTGCAGATCTCCTGGGATTTTCACACACAACAGTCTCTAGAATTTACAGAGAATAGTGCAAGAGCTAAAGAAATTCAGTGAGTGGTGGCTCTGTGGCCGAGAATGCTTTGTTAATGAGAGAAGTCAGAGGAGAATAACCAGACGGGTTCAAACTTACAGGAAGATGACAGTGAATCAAATAACCTCACGTTACAACTGTGGTGTGCCGAGCATTCTATCTGAATGCTCAACATGTTGAATCCTGAAGTGGATGGGCTACTGCAGCAGAAGACCATGAACATATGCTCAGAGGCCAAATTCTCAGCTATAGGGGCTATTTAATAAAATGGCCGCTGAGTATATATGCACTCCCCTGAAATCAGTATTCTCCATATAAATTCTGTTTGACTATTCTTAGTTGAACACAACTTTCATTTTGGAAGATCTTGCATCTTCCTAAAGTGCAAGTTTTTCTGATGTTAAATTTTGATGCAAAAACTTTGTTACTATTTTACTTGCCTTTTAATTAAATGCATACATTATATAGTGATTTAAAAAAAATATATTTTCCATGACTTCCACTTTCTCCTTAAAACACTTTGGATTATTATAAACAGAAGAGATCCTGCGATTCTAGAAATCTTGAGGAACCCACACAAGATGCTGGAGGAACTCAACAGGTCAGATTACATCTATGGAGAGCAATAAATAGTTGATATTTCAGCCCAAGATCCTTCATCAAAACTTTAAAGAAAGGGATAAGAAGTCAGAATTAGAATGTGAGAGAGTGAAGCCAGGTGAGGTGGAAGGTGGGTGGTGAAGGGGAAATAAAGTAAGAAGCTTGACGGTGATAGGTGGAAAAGGTAAAGATTGGGGAAGAATGAATATCATAAGACAAGAGTGGACCGGGGAGAAAGAGAAGGAGAAGTGGAACCTGAGGGTGGTGGTGAGGAACGGAGAAGGGGTGAGAGGGGAACCAGTACGGCGAATGGAAAAGAGAGAAGGGGAAGTGGGGAGGCCACTCCACCATTGTTCCAGTCCAGGAGGTATGCTGGCCTGAATCAGGGGCTTCACCCTTCTCCTTGCAGCCATGAGGAAAATGTCTGTGAACTGAGAGAGGCACCTTGCTATTCCTATAGAAGGAAGATGAATTCTTCCATGTCAGAGAACAACGAGCACGAGTGAGATGGCAGTTTGCTGATGGGTAGTGACTCTGTTTATAGAGAACAGCCAGCTGCTAATACACTGCATGGCTTTCCCATCTGGAACTGTGAGCTTTACATGGTAGTAACCCTGAGAATGCAAGCTGTCCACAGAACCACAGAGATACAGCACAGAAACAAGACTTGCAGCCCACTGGGTCTGCACACTCTATCCTCTTCCTTATGTGTACCTTCCCACTCTGTTTCCTTCTTTTCCTGGGAAGGTTGATTCCAAGATACAACCAGGACAAAACAAACAACACTATTTAAAGTTCGAAGTTCAAAGTAAGTTTATTATCAAATTACGTATATGTCACCAAATACGTACTACGATAAGCATAATTTTCTTATAGGTGCTCACAGTAGATCAAAGAAAGACAATAGAATCAATGAAAACCACACACAAACATAAACTAACAAACAGCAAGCCCAAATAATAATAATAAATAATACCGCAAATGAGTTGCAGAGTCTTTGAAAGTGAGGGCATAGGTTGTGGAATCAGTTCAGTGTTGAGGTGAGTGAAGTTTTCCATGCGGGTTCAGGAGATTGGTGGCTGTAGGGTAATAAGTATTCCTGAACTTGATGGCCTGGGACCTAAGGCTCCTGAACCTCCTTCTGAATAGCAGTAGCAAGAAAAGAGTATGGCCTCTACAGAGTCCTTGATGATGGAACTGCACTACTGCTGATAATCGACGTGTTATGACAAGTCAAATCAAAGGACAATAACTGGACAATAAAATATTAGGGATGCGGTTTTAACTCTACAAATGCTGGAGTATAATTTCTTTGTCTATGCTGTTTTATTTATCTCTCTTTAAATAGTGAAACTGTGGAATTATACAGCAGATTCTAAACCACATTGGGATGCTGAGTGAAAAGTAACATCCATATCCCAAAGGTTTAAGGCAATGATAAACTCCAACAAAAAAGATCATACTCACACCACCACCCACATCCCACCTCACACCACTTGCCCAGACACACATAACCACACACTTACATCCTCCCTTAACATTCGACAGCATTACAATCAACGTATCAACCACAATATTCAGGAGTTACTTCATTGATCATAAATATAAAAAGCTGCAGAGACTAGTGACTACCCAATACATCATGGGCAAATCCACCCTTGCCATCTTTGGTAGCAACTACAAGAGTTGTTACCAGAAGAAGCCGCTGATCATCAAAGATCCTGACTATCAAATCCATGCTATATTTTCGCAGCTGCCTTTGGCAGGATGTACAAAAGCCTGAGGTCCCACACCACCAGGTTCACGATCACCCCCTTCCCTTCAGCCATTCAGGTCCTGAACCAACATGCAAAAATCTAATCACTCTAGTTAAAAACACTACGGACACTTTGATGATTTTGCATGAAGATGTACTTTGCCTTATGTTGTAAAAATTGTGTGTAATTTATCCTTAAATGTTTTTTTCTTCTGATTGCTGTTTCTATAATTCTTTGTGCCTCTGTTGCTGCAAGTCAGTTTTTATTGCACCTGTGCAGACAAGTACGCTAATTGTGCATATGACAATAAACTCAACCCTGACTTTGGATTTACCTCAGCCATGTACTTGTACATTTGTGTTATGATGAGAATTCCTTAGATTACTTCTATTATCCATGAATCCTACTTATTCGCAAGAATCTGACTATCTTCTCCCTGAAACTCTTTAAATTGTTGTAGCTGAGTGTTATTCTAGTGAGATATTGGGGTGTATGATATTGATTAATGGATACATCAGATGCTGAGACATTTGATAACTTTGCAGCTCAAATCTTCTAAATTTCTAGGCACTGCAACTTATACATCTTGAAGTTAAAAGTAGTATTGACTTGCTATCAGGAATATAATAATTGCAATAATTAATACACGGCATTCCAACAGGATTATCAACTAATAATTTGTGCATTTGATGCACTGAAGTTGTAAACAATTGCTTTGTATTTGCTATTATGAGTTCCTTGGTCACTCTAATTTCTCGGCAGGTTAACTGTGTAACATTATATTGGGCCTTGCATCTGATACCCAACCTCACTGAAGGAAGAGACATTGAATCGTATAGTTATAGAGCAATGCATCATGGTTGCAGGCCCTTTAGCCCATGGAGCCCATGCCGACTATGTTGTCCTCAGTTGCCTGCATTCACCGCGTGTCCCTTCAAACCAGTCGCTGCCATGCACCTCTCCAATGAGACTATTGTACCTGTCTCAGCATACACAAAGTAGTCTATGAGACACAGGAGCAAAATTAGGCTATTCAGCCTGTCGAGCCTGTTCTGCCAAGATTGAACCTAAGATTTTGGAACTAGAAGACAACAGCAGTGACCACAGGTAGTGATTTCATTTTTCTTTAAGTGTGAGAGTATTAAAACTATCAAAAGTACATTACAAATAATCCCAGTTGAACACTTTTTAGTATTGAGCTAAAGATAGCCTTGGGAATCCATGTCCTTTATGATCTAACGCTGAGACAACTTTATCAAACAACTGAAGCTGCTTGAAGAGCATGCAATGTGACTGTACGCTAAAACAATTGGTGTAGAAGGTGTTGCTGTATGGACTTGAAATATTTGTTTCAGGATGGTCTCATAGGCAAAATTGTTCTAAAGATTTTTTCAGTTTACCCTTCCTGTTATGTTTTTGTTTCATCTTAATGAATAGCAGAATCTTCCATTTCAAAGGTAGTTTAGCTAACCTAACATTTTACATCTAGTTCAGTCACTGAAAATGTCAGTTTTGTTTTGAAACCTTAACTGATTTCAACTTCACTGTCAGATATTGGGTTAAGATGGTGCAATTATAAAACATGGGTGTGTAGCAACCCCTTTATTTATATTTCACTTAAAACCTTATGTACTATGTTCTAAATCTCTCAAGAACCAGCAAACTTTATAATCAACGCCACTGTTAGCTACATTTTAGATGTAAAAAGATCAAATAAAGTAGTATTTGCTGATGGAACTACAAAAGCTGTATTTATGGTTACAGTTTATGCTTGATGGTACGTGTTGTATATCTGACAAGATAGAGCAAATATTGGTGTCCTGAATTTATATCACATGACCATTAAACAGTATACTCAAGTGGGAAAAAAGAATAACAATTTTGATTTCCATTATCTTCCTCTGGAAATTCTATCAAAGTAGTGATCATGCCAATAGTTTGACTTAGCTTCTGTCTAAACAAGTATATGATATATATCTAAGTTGAATAAGCTTGCATTTTACACTAAACCAACAAACTCTTCAATAGGATATAGCCAGAAGCAAATTACTGTTGTTACAGTGATGTGATGCTGTATTGACATCCAAAGTGATTTTAAGTCTTCTCAGCATTAAAAGAGGGTGTTCTCTGTGCTTTGGAATATTGCATTTGAATGAGAAAGGAAAGAAATTAGATTTAATATATTTAAATTGTCACATTTGGCATCTGGGAATGAAATGAACAACTACAGTGGATAAATAATCAAAATAACTAAAAAGCAGGTGGAATCAGATTGTTCCGTTACTTACTTTAACCCATATTTAGCTCATAATTCAAACTGTAATAAGTAAGCAACCAGCAACAGAATATTAATGGTCATCTATTAAGATTTCATATTGATTTATAACTACATACTTGGTCACTTCCATCAATTCCAGAATTTGATTCTGATGATTCAAATGGAACAGAATTTTGAAGCAGTGTACAATACACAGCAATACCTTTAGCTTTTGTGACCCAGGACAGATTTCTATCGTATATTTTTGTAGAGCTTAGTTGAACAAGAGGCCACTTGTCCTTTAGATATTGTCTGTCATTCTCAGGTGATTCAATGGTGCACCTTAATGTCATTTACATAACCATCAATTTTTATTTTTTATATATCAATGCCCAATATAACTTCTTGATAATATTGGCTCTTACAGTGTAGCCATTAAATTGATGAATCCTTAGCATTAAACATATATATGCTTGAAAAGAATATGTCTCCCATCTTCAAAGACCAGGCATAAGAAGAGAAAGATATTAAATATATCCAATGTACTGATAAATGCATGAACTCATGGAAATGGGATTCTGCATATCCTCTCTTGCTAAGAGAATTCAAGCTGAACCCTTCATTGTTTTTCCACAGTTATTGACAGCTCTGTGTCAAATATGTATGAGTCATTTCTGGAGAAGACTTGGTCAGACCGATATTTCCCATTTTACTCTGCTAATCTAGTAAAAGGATAATTTGAAGTCCTGTCCTCATTGATTACTTCATGATATGTTTTAAAGAGAATAAAAGGATTGTGGAGGGAGTACATCAACCTTAGTTCTAGTCTGCAGACACACATAAACCAGTCCAGATTAGAACAGATAATTTGTGAAACAGAAGGTTGATATAACAGTGCTGTAGTCTTGAAGTCATATTATTCGTGATTTTTTTAAAAAATTATGAAACTTATGGTATTAACGGAATCCAATTTCACACCTGAGCTACTCCATTATGTCATAAACACAAGAGATTCTGCAGCTACTGGAAAACTTGAGAAGACCACATAGAAAGCTGTAGGAACTCAAGTCAAGCAGCATCTATGGAGTGGAATAAACAGTCGATGTTTGGGGCCAAGACTCTTTATCAGGAGTTAGGGTGGGGGTTAGGCAGGAAGGAAGAAGGTGGGGAGGGAGGAAGCAGTGGATGCTGGCAGGTGATAGGTGGGATCAGTGAGCGAGAAGGTGGGTAGGTGCAGGAGAGGGGATGAAGTAAGATGCTGGACGAGGAGAGGTGGAAGAAGTAAAGGGCTGAAGAAGAAAGAATCTAACAGAAGAGAGTGCATCATGGAGAAAAGGAAGGAGGAAGGGAACGTGCGGGAGGTGATGAGCAGGTAAGCAGAATAGAAGAGGTGAGAGGGTAACCAGAATGAGGAATGGAAAGTAGGGGGAAGGAGAGAGTGGAGAGGAATTAATGGAAGTTAGTGAAATCAATGCTCACACCGTCAGGCTGGAGACTACCCAGATGGGAATATGAGGTGTTGCTCCTCCAGCCTGAGTTTAGTCTCATTATGGCAGTTGAGCAGACATGTCAGAATGGAGTAGGAAGATGAATTGATTTTGGTAGTGGACAGAATAAGGGTGCTTAACAAGATGGTCCACCAATCGGCGTCAAGTCTCTCCAGTGTAGAGAAGGCTGTATATGAAGCACCCCATGCAGTAGATGACCCTGACAGACATGTCAAATGCCACCTCGCCTGAAATGACCATTTGGACCTCAGAATGTTGGTAAGGGAGGAGTTGTCGGGGCAAGGCAGCACATCATGCTTGCAAGGATAAGCGTCAGGAAGGCAGTCAGTGGAGAGGGATAATTGGATAAGGGAGTAACATAGAAAGCAACCCCTTCAGAAAGTGGAGTTGTGGGGTCGTGGGTAGGGAAAGATATGCTTAGTGGTAAAATCTCATTAGAGGTGGCAGAAGTGACAAAGAATGATGAGCTGACTGAAATGTGTAGTGACTGGGAGAAACAGCCTTTTGCTCAGATCATTTATCTTTGAAATTTTTGTATATTTTATGCAATGT
The DNA here is from genome assembly GCF_048418815.1 of Hemitrygon akajei. Lineage (NCBI taxonomy): Eukaryota > Metazoa > Chordata > Chondrichthyes > Myliobatiformes > Dasyatidae > Hemitrygon > Hemitrygon akajei. The sequence goes on along the minus strand of NC_133129.1, from coordinate 160,695,012 downwards.
CCATATTTTTGATAGATTTTGAGTCAGAGTTTCCTTATTGTTGACCTACACTGATCTCATTTACTAGTTCATCTCTGGAAACTTGAACTTGCTTAACAAAAGCATCCAAAACTTAAAGACTAGGTATCACCTTAGACTAGCCTCCTTTCATAATGAAAAATCTTTCTCATTTGGCTAACTCACACCTCCTGACTCAACCAGCTGCCAAAATAGTAAAAAGTTTGAACGCTTCAATATGTTTCACCTTGAATTGCAGAATAGACTATATTCATGTTTCAAGGCCACATTCACAGTACTTACTGACTCTGAAATCCAATATAAGAATTACCAGCAAACATCTATCTAGAATTTTGGGCTGTACACTCAGTGTCCACTTTATTAGGTAGACCTGTTCTGTACACCTGCTCATTAATACAATTATCTAAGCAGCCAATGATGTGGCAGCAACTCAATGTAGAAAAGTATGCAAGCATAGCCAAGAGGTTCAGTTGATGTTCAGACCAAACATCAGAATGGGGAAGAGATTGATCTAAGTGATTTAGATTAAACTATGATTCCAGATGTGGTGATTTGAGTATCTTAGAAAATGCCGGTCCAGCAGAAGACCCTGAACATACACTCATGGGCCACTTACAATGAAGTATCAAATGAAATGGCCACTGAGTGTATGTGTTTCTGCGCACTTGTGAGAAAACCTCAAACTTAATAATATTTATCCACAAGATTAAGTATGGACCTGTGTATATGGGACATAAATCAGGGTTTTCCAGTAATATGCATCTCAGAATATCAGTATGTAATAAGAAAGAGAAGATATTGTAGGAAAATGAAGAGAGTGAGGAATGGATAGCCACTTGGCATGTAACATATAATGTAGTGAATTGTTATATAATGTATTTCAGAAAGAAAAGACTGCTAACATAAACTTCATGGTACAAATTTAAGTAGGGGAATGAACAGAGAAGTCACTGGGCATTGATAGCATTGCTTATAGAGTATACTCCATGTATTCCTCGGGTTTGGGATCAAAGACTACAGTATGAACACAAAGGTGCTGGAGTGTAAGTGAGAACCTAAGAAACAGAGCAGGAGTCGGCCACCTGGCAAGTTGAGCCTGCTTTGCCATTCAATAAGATTACAGCTGATTTGGCCATGGACTCAGCTCCACCTGGCTACTAGTAAAAACCTTGGCTGGTTTAATGTGCCCATTTCTTTGTAACATATTTTACAAAGGATGTCAGGTCATGCCATGGAGAAAAACAAGACGTAATGGTAACCAGGTTGGGGAATTTGAATTATGTGGTAGGACTTAACCAACAGCTGAGACAGAGAAGGTTAATGAGAGATTTGCTACAAAGTGTTTAAGGCCATGACTCAAGGAAATCCATGCATATGGAAAAATTGCTTCCAGTAACAGAAATATTTAATAAAACAGGAAATAGACTCAAGTATATCACACGTGATCCAAAGTTTAGGGAAGTAGAGATCTTTATTTGTCTGTCTTATAACTTGGTGTGCTTAGACTGAAAGGTGGAAGGAAATTCATGATTAATTTGAAGGAAAGAATTGGCAAATTAAAAGAAACATAAAAATTAATGTGTAAAATTAATTGGATAGCTTTTTCAAGGAGCTAGTATAGAGAGAATGAGCCAAATAGTCTCTTTCTATTCTTCATCATTCTGCCATTGTATGAAATGCCTACAGTGTGGACAGTTCTTTAAAATATTAGAATGAGGCTTAGCTTTTCTGATCAGAAGCAAGATCACTTGTGGTATATCCCATGAAATTTATTAGATAATCTTTCCACTACATTGGCAAAATGAATCATTATCTTTGGAAATATTTTTTTTTATTGCCAATGCCACAGATCCCCAAATAGTGTATTCTTAATGTGGGATTATAAATCACAAGATCAGCTCTCTGCATCAAAGCCAAGAAACAATATTCAATTAGTGACTGCCAGAGCGTGACATTTGAACAGAGATCATGAAGAAACAAATGGTATTAGTTTTATCAGTTACATGTAAATACTCTTTATTTACTGCAAAGGAGAACCACATTTTAAAGGTTAATTGCAAAGTGTTTTTACAGAGATATTTCACACCAAAGGTTATGGTTCGCCAAAGCAAAAATGTCAGTAATATTCTGTTATTTGTTTACTTATATCCTTTTATGTGTTAAATTGACATTTCATGTTAGGTTTTGCAAAAATCTTTGTTTTTACCAATAGAAAATGAGAATAGATTAGTATCCATTATAATCAAAGAAATAACTGCTCTCTGCTGGAGATGTGCTAAATTGTCCATGTGTGGTAAAAGTTTAATTGAGAAAGGGCCAACCTTTACACCTGTTTCAGTAAGATAGTGGAGACTGACACAAGCACACATATTAAGCTTCATAACCCTCCTTTCTAACAAGAATTATTATTTAAATTTTTTTTATCTTTTATATGACTGCCTGAGCATTTGACAGATGTTCTTGAAAGTATGCCAGAATTCAAAAGAGTATTGGTTAAAATATAAATAAAGGAGAGGTATTGAGAGTGTCAAATGAAATTTATTTACAGAAAGCTACTGAACACACACCATCATTAAGAGGTCATGAATTTCCATTAATTGGCTGGTACTCTTTATACCAGCAGAAATTAGGTAGATGTAATCTGATTCCAACAATGTGAAAGAGCAGATGAAACTGATGGCACAAATCTATACAATGTTTGGAATATACAACGAGAACAGACACCACGATGTTAAAGGAAAAAGTACATCAAGATATTGTGACTCCTTAGTGCAATACCAAGGCATAACACTTGGGAAGACTCTGGTTTCATCTTAATTTGGTGCCGTGTTGACTGAACAGAGATGAAATTCTGTGATTTACATTATGTTGCTGGATAACATAATGCGAAATGTTTCCCAGTTCGGATTGCCATGTTGTGCATTTCTTTTAGTAAATTATAAGATGTTAGCAGAAAACAGAACAAGTCTTCTTCAATATGTTCCTTTCCTTGCAAGCTCTCCCACTGATGTTTATTCCCTTGTTTTGTCCCGACATATCCCAAATTAAGATGTACCACAGGATCCAATCCAGGACATACATTATTAACTTCAGGATCTGAGAGCAGATAAAAGACAAGAAACTAAAAGGCAGTCGGTGCTACTGGCAAATCATCTTTGTTACTGAATATACGGTATAAAATTACTCTCTTTACCATCACTGTCACTGTTGCTTAACATATACAACTTATTCCTTCAAGTCAATTCCTCTATTCAATTTAATCAAGCCTGATGATTGGCCCTAACTGAATGTCCCTGTCTTTTTTCCTTCTCCGTATTGAAACATTCACCATTTGACTAACAATTGATTGAACATCAATTGTTATTTTCAGAAGGGAAATTTCACGACACATGCTGGTGATAATAAACTCAATTGTGATTTTGATTCTGGAAGGTTTGATTCCAGTCTTGAAAATTATTCTGGAAAGTTTGAGTTATATAAGTCATGATATCATGGCGGGTAATTAGTACAGAGTTGATGAAAGAGCGCCTGGTGAAGATCATGTCTAGTTGGTGACAGTGGATGACCATGGATGTCGCCATGAGACCTTGTACTGTGACTTTGTCTGAAAGTAGGAGTTAGTTACACACAGGCCGTGATAGGGGCAGAACTCCAGGAGACGTTGTCCATTGTCATTTATTTTGCCAATTCCGAAGTGGCCAAGACAAGACTGCCAGGAATCGCTATCGGCTCCCAATCTGGCGTTGAAGTCACCAAGGAGAACGAGGTGCTCATCATTGGGGAATATTCCTGACAACAGCTTCCAATTTGTCATAGAACATGTCTTTTGCCTCAGAGGTGGGGTTCAAGGTAGCGGCATACACATTGACGAGAGATACTGGGCCATGACTGATGTGTGGGTGGAGAGTTATAAGTCGTCCTGATCCATTTTTTGGTGGCTCCACCATTTGCGACAAGGAATTCCTAACGGCAAATCCCACTCCATGCTCACGGGGCTCATCTTGCTTCTTTCCCTGCCAGAAAAATGTGTAGTCCCTTTCCTTCAGTGTACCTGAATCCGCCAAATGTGTTTCTTGTAGGGTAGCTATATCTACCGTGAGCTTAGTAGCTCATTATTAATGACTACTGTTTTTTGTGCATCTTCAATATCCTTGAGGTTTTGGTCAAGTCCAGTCATCATTGTGCGGACATTCCAACATCCCAACTTGAGGGGTGTTGTCTTATTCGATTTGTTTTCTTTCTTGTCTGGTGCAGTAGTTACAGTCAGCTCTTCATGAAATAATCCATTATCCCCATGCACCCAATGAGGAAGACTGACTGTGGCGGGACAGCACCTTATTGGCTGGGGGCTGCCCAGCTTGAAGTGGGTGATAGCTGTCCAGTGAAACGCAATGGTCTCTCCCACCGTTGGAAGCAACCCCTGGCACGATGCTCTACGCCAGTCAAGCATTATGACTTATAACCAGTAACTGCTGCTTCCCGTGTTTGTCCAACGCTATAAATTGAAGCTGGAGTGGCCTCTCCTGGGTGCAAGCCAGGGCAGAGTTGATATGGAGATCCGTCTGTGGGACTCCCCCTCTCCATGCCGATGACAGGTCCAAAGGAACGACGAAAGTCGATACAGTTTGGTGCCAGCAGCATCTCAGGAGTTGCCGTGCCGGTGCTGGGTACAGCAGTCAGCCATCTTCGGGACTCCGACTCCAGATTTTTCCTTGGGGTTTACTCCCAAAGCCTTTCCCGTGAGCGGGTATAGCCGCAAGGCAGCGGATGTTTGAAATCTGAGTTTTCCCTCTCCTAGATGAGCTACCATCCATAGTTTACGAGCCCCATCTGCCCGAAGCAGCTGGTTTTAAGGCGCCAGTGGCCCACCTTTGCCCCTTCTCCTGTCAGTGAGAACAGCTCCGCCAGGCATAAGAACTATGCCACACGTGAAGGCCAGGAATTGGACTTGGTTGTCAGAGGCTGTTTGAAATGTACGCCATGAAGAGTATTTGTTTAGCAGTGGGAGCTCATCTCCACTACGACCCTTTGGCCTTGACTACCTTGTCAGCGGGGATGGACTCTTTCAGATTCTCCTCAAGATCGGCTGTCTCCCAAAACTCCAGAGTATCATGAAGTCATTCCATGACGACATGAGGGCTACTGTTCAGTACAATGGCAGCTCATCAGAACCCTTCGCTATTCATAGTGGAGTCAAACAAGGGTGTGTGTTGGCCCCAACATTATGTGGCATCTTCTTTTCTCTGCTATTGAAGCACGCGTTTCGGATGTCGACAGAAGACCAGGTCTGATGTTCAACCCTGTGTGCCTGAGAGCAAGAACAAAGGTGCGAAAGATCTTAATACGTGACATGCTCTTTGCTGATGACACTGCTATAACCTCGCACACCAAACAGCAACTACAAACTCTCATGAACCGCTTCTCTAAGGCATGCAAGGACTTTGGGCTTACCATTAGGCTAAAGAAAACAAATGTCCTTGCTCAGAAAGTAGTGGAGACACCAGTCATTACCATCGACAATTACGATCTAGAAATGGTCCACGAGTTCACATACTTGGGGTCAACCATTAGCGACACTCTCACCCTCGATGCTGAAATCAATAGGCGTATCGGCAAAGCAACATCGATCCTTGCGGGTCTGGGAGAATCCAAAACTTGTTACAAAGACCAAGACTGCTGTGTACAATGCAAGCGTTATCAGCACCCTCCTGTATGGTAGCGAGACTTGGACCACCTACTCCAAACAGGAGAGGAAACTCGATAGTTTTTACCTGCGCAGCCTTCGCCACATCCTCGGCATCACCTGGAGAGACAAGGTCCCAAACTCAGAGGTCCTGTCCCGCGCTGGACTTCCCACAATGTTCATGCTTTTAAGAGAACGCAGACTGCGCTGGCTGGGCCACGTCCGTCGTATGAAGGATGGTAGACTGCCAAAGGACATCCTCTATGGACAACTAGCAACAGGCAAGGGGAACATTGGTAGACCCCAGCTTCGCTTCAAGGGCCTCTGCAAGCACGACATGAAAGCCTTAAAAATCAAACAGAGTGCTGGGAGGATACAGCAGATGACCACAACAAATGGCGAGGTACTCTTCAGCAACACCTAGAGCAAGGCGAAAGAGTGATCCTGAGTCAGTTTGAGGAGTGGAGAGCTAAACGGAGAGCACAGCGGACAACAATTCCACGACGCCCTGCACATGCAGCAACTGTGGCAGAGCCTGTCGTTCCAGGATCAGCCTCAATAGCCACAGTCGACACTGCTTGACAAACCAGTGATGATGGGAGGCGCAGTACCCATGGTCGACAACGACTGACGGAGGCCACACACACGATATCATGGCTGAAACCTTACATGAAACCTCTCCTGTCATCCAAAGCCCAAACTTATCTGTCCAGATAAGGGTAGCCTCTCTTATTGACATGGCAGGACTTGAGAGCCCGAGTTATAGGGAAAGGTTGAATCGATTAGGACTTCGTTCCCTGGAGAATAAGGGAAGATTTGATAGAGTTATGCAATATTTTGAAGGGTGTGCATAGGGGAAATGCAAGCAGACTTTATCCACTGTGGTTGGGTGAGACTAGAACTAGCTGTCATAGGTTAAGGGTGAAAGGTGAAATACTTAAGGAGAACCTGAGAAGATTTTTTTTCTCTCTCAGCTGGTTTAGAGATTGTGGAATGAGCTGCCAGCCAAAGTGGTGGATGCCTGTTTGATGTCAATATTTACGAGAAGTTTGGTTAAGTACATGCATGGGATACATCTGGGATATTATGGTCTATGTATGGGTTAATGGGACAATGCAAAATAATAGCTTGGCTCAGAATGGATGGGCCAAAGGTCCTGTTTCTGTGCTGTGGTGCTCTGTGACACTATAACTCAATGACATCCAGGATTCCAGCAATGTGGCTTGAGTTGTGTACTAATGTTCTATCTCTGAAACTCCCCTGAGAATCTTTGACCACCCTCAGACTTACTGGCTGCTAGATCTGTCAGGAACTTCAAATGTTTCTGTTTAAAATCTTCAAAAATTAAGTAAATATTTTAAAATATTAAACCTCCTGACCAGCCTTCCATTCCTAGTAACATCCTGTTGAGTCTTTTCTGCACAATTTCCAACTTTGTAACATCCTTCTCCTACTGGGCAAACAGAAGTGCACACAAATCCCCAAGTGTGGTCTCACCATGGACAGGTATTATTACAAATTGTATCTCAGCTCCTGACATGTCTGACCTTTGAAGGCAAGCATGCCAAATGATCTTTCAATATCCTCTCTACCTGTGTCTCTACTTTCAGGGAACTATGTGCCCATACTCCTCAGATTCTCTGTTCTACAACTCTCTTCATTGAATGGGTAAATCCTGCCTTAGTTTATCTGACCAAAATGCAACAGGTTAACTTCCACCTGCCTTCCCTCTCCTCATTCCTTTGGTCCATCTGGATCCTTTGTAATCTTAGCTAGCCACCTGCTGCTGCAAAGCAACAAATTTTGCAACATATGTTTGTGATAATAAACCTAATTCTGATTCTCATTCCATCTTCATTTTCCACTATGCCGCTAACCTTGGTGTCATCTGCAATAGTGTCATTCAAATCATTAAAATGGATAAGCTATGGCCTCCATGGCACACCAATGCTTACAGGTCTCCAATCTGAATAACAACCCTCCAAGGTTACCTTCTGTTTTCTTTCACCAAGCCAACTTTATATCCAATTTGCTAGCTCGATTTGGATCCCACATGCTCAGACCTTCCACACGTGAGGCTGCTGACCATGGCATTATAGGAAATTTACTGGCATGGTTAGAGCATTGGCTGATTGGCAGGTGGGAGTGAGTGGAAATAAAAGGATCCTTTTCTGGTTGGCTACCAGTGACCAGTGGTGTTCCGCAGGGGTTGGGACCACTTATTTTTATGCTGTATATCAATGATTCAGATGATGCAATAAATGGCTTTGTTGTCAAGTTTGCAGATGACATGAAGATTGGTGGAGGGGCAGGTAGTGATGAGGAAACAGGCTGCAGAAGGCCTTTGACAGATTAGGAGAATGGGCAAGAAAGTGGCAAATGACATACAATGTTGGAAAATGCATGGTCATGCATTTAGGTAGCAGAAATAAATGTGCAGACTATTTTCTCAAAGGGGAGAAAATCCAAAAATCTGAGGTACTGAGGGACTTGGGAGTCCTTGTGCAGAACACTCTAAAGGTTAACTTGCAGGTTGAGTCAGTGGTGAGGAAAGCAATTTCAAGAAGAATAGAATACAAGAGCAGGAATATGATGCTGAAGCTTTATAAGGCACTGGCAAGGCCTCACCTTGGGTATTGGGAGCAGTAAGAAAAGGTGTGCTGGCATTGGAGAGGGTTCAGAGGAAGTTGACAAGGATAATTTCGGGAATGAAAAGGTTATCATTTGTGGAATATTTGCCAGGGAGAGAGAGAACCTGTGGTGTGTCGAATGTCAGATGAAATGCAAAGCCTTTTGAGGTAACTTTGGTTTGTGTCTTTGCTATCGCTTAGCTCACGCTTGTGGGTAGCAGGTGCGCTTTTTGTTTTGCCGGTGGGGGGGAGGGAGGATTGTTGCTTGCCGCGGCTTAAACACAGGAGGGGGGAGTTGGGGGGACTTTGGGGTTCTCACGTTTAACTGTTGTTCATTCTTTGGGGGCACTTCTCTGTTTTCGTGAATGTTTGTGAAGAAAAAGCATTTGAGGATGTATATTATATACATTTCTCTGACATTAAATTTGACCTTTGAACCTTTGATATTTGATAGCTCTGGGTATGTACTCATTGGAATTTAGAAGGATTGAGTCGTGGGTGGAATCTCATTGAAATCTTTTGAATATTGAAAAGCCTAGATAGAGTATATGTGCAAAGGATGTTCTCCATGGTGGGGGAGTCTAGGTCAAGAGGGCACAGCCTCAGGATAGGTGGGGTGTGTATTTGAAACAGAGATGCAGAGAAATTTCTTTAGCCAGAGGGTAGTGAATTTGTGGAATTTGTTACCACATGCAGCTGTGGAGGCCAGGTTGTTGGGTGTGTTTAAGGCAGAGCTTGATAGGTTCTTGAATGGGCACAACATCAAAGATTACATGGAGAAGGCCAGGGAGTGGGGCTGAGGAGGGGAAAAAGGATCAGCCATGATTGAATGGCAGAGCAGACTTGATGGGACATATGGATTAATTCTGCTTCTATGTCTTGTGGTCTTATGGTCTCATGTGGGGCCTTGTCAGTGGGCTCGCTAAATAGACAATGTCATCTTCCCTGCCCTGGTCAATCTTTTTTGTTACCTCCTTAAGAAAGCTCAATTGAATTTGTGAGGCACTATTTTCCACCTGTAAAGCCATGTGTAAGATTATTCCTAATCATTCTAGCCTTCCCAAATACCTGTTGATCCTGTCCCCCTGGCAACTTTCACAGCAGTGAAAGGCTCATCGGCCTGACTTAAGACCACCAGCATATCTTTTGTGGATATATTCCAGATCATTACTGTTCATTTTCCTTAATTCCTTATCTTCCATGACCTTCTCCATTTCGCAGTATGTGGGGGAATATTGTCAAACCCTTTATCAAAGAATAAAGAACAAATGGAATCTCTTCATGTTGTTCTTTGAAAGTGATTTTGTGCCAGTCAGACTTTCATACCGCTAGCAGCAGAACCAATCACAGCTTTCATTGAGACAGTTCATCTCATCACAATGGTTGAAGAGCGATCAAACATCATCATAATGATTGCTGGATGCCTGATGAATGAAGCAGAGTTTGATTGAGAGCCCCCTGACAATGTATTCATGAAATGCGTCATGTGCTGTGTGCTCTGCTTTGCACCTTGGCCCCGGAGGAATGCTATTTTGTTTTTGAATGACAATTAAACTTGAACTTGAGAAGGCAAAGTTTGTAAGTTATTGTGATGGGATATATTACATTTGCAATTGCTTCACTGAGGACTACTCCAGTGGAGCATTCAGGATTTAAATGGAAGAAGAGTTTGACAAAAAGAGGACACAATCACATTAAATGCAACTCACAATACTGTTTCTCTCTCCCTACAAAAATCCAGATAATTTCTATGCTTTTTAAAATGATTTGGAACTCTTAATATCAATAATTTGAAGCTTCAATATGGATTCACTTACAAAACTCTCTGCATAATAGCTCATTAAAATTCTCAGATTTTGTACTTTGTACTAATTCTTCTTCAAGGGCACCATCAAATAGCGGGACATACTTTAATCTTCTGCAACCCTCTCCACTGTATGTGATTTCCATTTTTAATTTACTCTTTTGATAATCCTTGGCAGAGCTATGACTTGGTCTTTTCTCCTGCATCACAAAGTCATTCTTCTTACACGCTGCAGAAATTAGAAAATGCGTAATGTAACATTACATCCCCTCCTATTCATTTCATTTTATTCATAATTCACAGAAAATTAAAAACTTATTTGCTGCGGTTGTACCTTATTAAATATTTACCACATGATGATTGAAATATAATACTGTGAGGTTAATGTGCATATTTGATAGAGAGATGACATATTGTAGAATTAGAGAATGAAATGCTGATCTTCAGTGTAATTTCCTACATGATACAGAAAGTAGATAGTAAAAGATTACCAGGAGTAATACATTAAATATTAAGATTAGTGTATGTAAAATTATGGTTTTCCTTCATGCAGTTACATAATGGAAAGTTGGGAAAGCAAATGAATTGTATTTCTGAGATCAAGCAGTAAAATAAAATAACAATATTCTAGACAACGAGGACTATTTGCTGTTGTCTTGGCAAGAGATGAAGGAAGGAAGAGATAATGAAGCCAAGTTCGGCACAATGAATAAATCACACTAGAAATGCAATCATATTTAATTTGCTGCCAAACATGAAGTAAACATTAAGATCACAAAAGCTACAAAAGATAACATACAAAGCAATAATCTGATTGGTTGAAATAAACGGGGAGACAAATTTTGGCCAGGATAATAGGAAAATCTTTATGAAAATTGTCATGGCTTCTCTCATGGCCATTTGAAATGGCAGATGTGATCTCATTTTAACAAATCCTGCAACAGACTGCATCTTTAAAAATCTTTCTTGCACTCCATCAGCACAGAATTGCGTGCTCAAATCTGCTTCAGCTGCTCTCCTTGTGATTCACATCACTTCCTTCCCTTATCATTAATTATGTTGATTTTGCAATAACCATTTGAGGAAGGACACAAATTACTGCTCTGAGTTGCTAAAATACATTGATCTTTGTATCTGTGTGCAATTCCTGGGAAGACTAAATGAACATTGTGTTTAAATTTCCGCAATTGTTTTCCTTAGATTTTGGTTGCTGGAATAAATTCAGTATTCCAGCCTTTCCTATCCCATACGCTGAGTTCTGTTAATTGGACAATGGTTCAAAGCAAATAAACAATAACAAGGCTTGGTTTGTAAGTGAGAATTAACAACACTGTGATATCACATTGGAATGTGAATTGCAATGTGTCTGATATAACCTTGTTGCCCTTGTGTTACCATTGATGGTAATGTCAATGCCGTGTTGTGCAAATCATTTTATTGGAAGGATTCTGAAAGTTCAAAGTTCAACTGAATCAATAAAAAAACTGCACATAACAAGATGGACATCAATGTGCAAAAAACAACAAATTGTGCAATTACAAACATTGAAATAACAGACAAAATAATAATAATGATAAATAAGCAATAAATATCGAGATCAAAAGATATAACAGGTAGGTTAATTGACCATTGGAAATTCTCCTGTGATTAGGTTAGGGATATTTGTGTTTGTTGAGGGTTTCTGGTGCACAATGGTTCAAAGGGCCGGATGGGCCCACTGTGCATTGTATCACTAAATAATAATAATTAAAAGAACATGAGATGAAGAGTCCTTGAAAATGAATCCCCAGGTTGTGAGAACAGTTTAGTGTTGAGGTGAGTGAAGTTATCCCCTCTGGTTCAAGAGCCTGATGGTTGAGGGGTAATAACTGTTCCCAAATCTGCTGGTGTGGGTTCTGAGGCCCCTGTACCTCCTTGCTGATGGCAGCAGTGAGAAGAGAACATGGCTTGAATGGTGGGGGTCCTTGATAATGGATGCTGCTTTCTTGTCACAGCACTTGTATGGATGTGCTCAGTGTTGGGGAGTGTGGTGATATCACGTATCAGGTGTCAGAATGTGATTAGACAGAATTCGGAGCATGCGCAGAAATGAAAGGATGACCTAGAAAGCATGGCAGTGTAAAACGTGGTTGCTGTTTGCTGTTAAACAAAAGTTCTAGTTATGTTCTTCCAGATACGTTTCTTTATGAGTAACCCACGGTACGTATAAGGAACCCAACAGGGAGGACTTTACCTGTGATGAACTGGACTGATCCACTACTTTTTGTAGGTTTTACCGTTCGAGGTCATTGGTTGTTTCCAGTTGAGGCTGTGACGCAGCCAGCTAGTAAATCTAGAGATTTCGATTTAAAGCCAGTAAATCTAGAGATATGGAGATATCTGTATCAAACTGTACTTCATTTCTTGCAGCAAAATTATATTTTTCCTGTTTAAATGCATCAACAACCTGTTACCTGTAAAGTGGATTTTCTTGAATATTACATTTTGTTACTGTACCTTGTTTAATAATGTCAGGTTTGGGTGGCATGGCAGAGTAGAGGGTAGCATAATTTTGTTTACAGTATCAGTGGCCCGGGTTCATTTTCTGCCACTGTACATTCTTCCCAAGACCGTGTAGGTTTCCTCCATTTGCTAAGTTCCACATAGACGACATCCACTGTCTTGCCTTCATCAACCTTCCTGGTAACTTCCTCCAAAAACTCAATAAGATTAATTAGATACGACTTACCATGCTGAAAACTATGTTGACTGTCCCTAATCAGCCCCCATCTATCCAAATTCTTATCTGTCCCATCCCTTAGAATGCCTTCCATTAACTTTCCCACTATTCATGTCAGGCTCGCGGACCTATAATTTTCTGGCTTTTTCTTAGAACAACATTAGCTATCCTCCAATCCTCCAGCAAATCTCCCATGGCTAAGAATGTTTTAAATATCTCTGTTAGGGCCGCTGCACTTTCAGCTCTCCTCCCGTAGGGTTCGAGGGAACTCATTGTAAGGTTCTGGGAATTTATTCATCCCAATTCGCCTCAAGACAGCCAAGACCACTGTCTCTGTAATCTGCATTGACTTCATGACCTTGCTGCTGCATTGCCCCATAATGTAGACTCTGTACCTATCTCCCGAGTAAATACAGATGGAAAAAAATCCATTTAATACCTCCCCCCCCTTTCAGTTCTCCTCAAGTACCTCATTTGTTTCTGCCTGCTCGAACTGCTATGCACCTGCTTCTTTTTTCCCCAACAAGGGCCTTGATATCTCCTGAAAACCAAGGTTGCCTGAAACTGTTATCCTTGCCTTTTATTCTGAGAGGAACATAGAAGGATTAGGAAGCTGAAGAGTGCATTAGGACAGTGGAATCCCTGAATACAAATCCATATTTCCTTGACAGTGGTGTCACTGAAAGATAGGGTGATAAAGACAGCTTTTGGCACATTGACCTTTATAAACAGAGCATTGAGTACGTGAACTAGGATGTTATATTGATGTTCATTAAGACATTGATGAGACTTAATTCGGAGTATTGTGTGCAGTTCTGGTCACCTACCTAGAGGTAATCTGCATGGATGTTGTCAGGACTTGAGATAGTGACTTTTAGGGAAAGGTTGAATAATTTAGGACTTTATTTCCTGGAGCATAGGAGAATAAGGGGAGATTTGATAGAAATAGATATAGAATTATGAGTGGTATAGATAAGGTAAATGAAAGCATGCATTTTCCAGTAAGGTCGTGTGAGCCTATATACAGAGGTTATGAACTAATGGTGCAATGTGAAATGTTTAAGGGAAATATGAGGGGGACCTTCTTCACTCAGGAGGGCTATTGTCCAGGTGCAGGTTGACAGGACTAGGTAGAATAATAGTTCAACATGGTCTCGAAGGAGTGAAGAGCTTGTTTCTGTGCTGTCGTGCTTTATGGCCCTATCATTTTCTCACCCTCTATTCATAGCCTATTCAAGTGAGATTGCTCAATTAGTACTGTGAGATTTTTTTACACTGTACACTTGAACCCTTTGGGAACTTTGTTGACAGCCTGGAGTAATTACTACCAGTACAATTTCTCAGATCATCTTTTTTTGTGTACTGAATTGAATCCCATGTCCAAGCTGTAAAATATTCTTTTAATGTTCTGCACTCTTAACAAATATTTTGACAAACCTGTATATTTATGTGAAATTAAGAAAATTTAGAATTTTAAACCATTTGACATGAATTTGTTCAGGTCAGCCTTACTAATGAAGCTACCTTATCATTTTTCAAAATTACTTATAAGTGCAAATTGCTGTATTGAAATAAATTAATACCTTCAACCACCATAGGAATATTGGATAAGGCATATTTCATAATCTATAGCTATGGAAATAGAAAATCATTTCTGGTAACATGGATATAAATATTTTCTGAAGGCCCATCACATTTTAAGTCCACTCATTAGTGGTTTAAAGCATAAATAAAAGGGACAAAGCAAATATTTTATATTGCTTATTTGCCAAAGTAGAGATTTTGGTTTGGGGTTGCCAATTCTGGCACAAAATGAACAAAGAATTGCATCTACCTTAAAGGGTGTCCTTATTTCCAAAGATTTTTCTGCTCCCAATTTGTATAGAAAGGTACGATGTCTAGTAACCCACCCTCACTGGGGCCCAATATCACAGATTAGCTTCACATTGTACATGCCCCACAAAAGAAACTAACAGCGTGAAGCCAGCTTGATTCTTTGCAGCGAGGTCTTGTGTAATAATAAGATCCCTGAGGTGATCACTGTTCACATAAAAAAGCTGGAGAATACTTTAATAACCAGTTAAATGTAAGTCAAGAAGTCAAAGTCAGAGTAGGTTTATTATCAAGCTATGAATATGTTACCATATACTACCCTGAGATTCATTTTCTTGCAGGCATGGTAATGTAAAGGGTTAAGCTTTGTGCTTGTTGGATGTCTTCCCACTATGGCTGTGAATGTAACAGAACTAGCTGCCGAAACTTAGATCACAGCAATGGGAATATACAATGTAAATACAATACAGCGACTATGGGAGTGTAATGCAGCCCTGGGAACATTAAAGTGAGGTGAACACAGGGGTGGGACATGTGAAGAGTAGTGACAAGTGGCGCTGGGTCGACGGTTTGAGCTGGTGCTGGTGTACTTGACCACTTACTGCAGAGGGGTTTGGGGCTTGAGAGTTGTTCTTCCAGGCCTCACTGATTGGCTGTTAATGAATGGCACCACAGGTTGGGCAGAGTGGGATGTGTGTAACAGTGAGAAGGTATCTATTTTAATGCTTGCTATTCAAAGAAAGCTTTGTAGTTCTAAGTAACTAATTGGGGTCTGTGTCTTTCTGCCTATCCAACCTGGACCGCAAACCCTTTGCTGTAATGTAGCTGGCATTTACAGGAAAAATAAAGAAATACATTAAAATCTATGAAAAACCATACACAAGCAAAGACTGACATACAACTAATGTGCAAAGCAAACTGGGCAAATAAGAAATTACTGAGAAGATGAGTTGTAATGATTTGGCACAGACTGTTTCTGTGCTGGTTTGTTCCATGGCTCTATGACTCTAAAAGAATCATCGAAAGTAAATCTGCACTGTGCAGAAACAATTCAGAGTTGTGGTCAGTGAAGTTATCCATGCCAATTCAGGAATTTGATGATCGAAGGATAACGGTTGTTTGTGCATCTGGTGGTGTGGGACTTAAGGCTTCTGTACCTCCTGCCTGGTGATAGTAGGGGGAAGAGAGCATGGTCTGGATGGTGGGGGTCTGTGATGATGGGTGTTGTTTCTTGTGAAAGCATTCCATGTAAATGAACTCATTGGTGGGGAGTGCATTGCCTGTGATGGACCAGGCCGTATCCTCCACTTTCTGTAGTTTTTTCCATTCTTGAGCATTATTGTTTCCTTACCAAGCCATGATGTAACCAATTAGGATTGACTCCACTGTGCATCTGTAGAAGTTTGTCTAAGAAAGTCGAGGTGCTGCTGTACCTTCGTTATGATGACATTTACAAGCTGGTCCCAGGACATATCCTTTGATATGTAAACACAAAGGAATTTAAAGCTAGTGACCTTCCACACCTCTGATTCCCTAATGAGGGCTGGCTTATGGACATCTGGCTCCTTCCTCCTGTAGTCAATCATTAGCTTTATGGTTTTGCTGATGTTGTCTGAGAGGTTGTTTTGGCCCCATTCAGTCAGATTTTCAAGCTCCCTCCTATATGCTGATTTGGCGCCATCTTTGTTTTGGCCAACAACAACAGTGTCATCAGCAAACCTAAATACGGCTCTGGGGCGGTACTTTGCCATACAGTCATGGGTATAAAGTAAGTAAAATAGGTGCCAAGTTTTCAGCCTTGTGGTACAGCTGTGCTGTTGCTGATTGTGGAGGCAATGTTGTTGCCAATTCATGCTGACTGGGCGTGTCTGTGATGAATTTGAGAATCCACTTCCACACAACATTCTCAAGGATGAGTTTCGAGGGGATGATGGTGTTGAATGTTGAGCTGCGTTCAATGAAGAGCAACCTGACGTAAGCATCTTCATTGTCCAAGCGTCTCAGAGCTGAGTGAAGAACCAATTAAATGGCATCTGCAGTTGACCTGTGGCGATGGTAGACAAATTGGAGCTGATCCAGGTCATTCCTCAGGTTGGAGTTGATATGTTCCTAGATAAACCTCTCAATGCACTTCATCACAGTGGATGTAAATGTTTCAGGAAAATGGTCACTAAGGTATGTTACCAGACTCTGCTTGGGTATCAGTATGATTGAAGCTTGCTTGAAACAGATGGGCAAGGAGAGGTTGAAGGTGTCTGTAAACACTCCATCCAGTTGATTAGAACAGATCCTCAGTACCTGGCCAGGAACACCATCTGGGCCAGATGCTTTTCAGGGATTCAACTCTCCCGAAGGATGCTCTCATATCAGCCTTTGAGACTTAAATCATTAGGTTGTCATGGGCTGTGGGGTTTCATGAAGGTCCCTTCATCTTCTGTTGGTCAAAACAAGCAGAAAAGTCATTGAGCTTACCTGGGAGTGAAACTTTGCTGCCACTTATGTTACTTAGTTTTGCTGTAAAAGGATCTTGCCCTGATACATCAACTGAATGCTTTTCCATAGATGCTGCTTGGCGTGCTGAGTTCCTTCAGCATTTTTTGTGTGTTGAAAGATTCAAGTTTCCAAAGACTTATCACTTGCATCATTGCATGTTATTTTCTTTGGTGATTTATATGCAAAGCAGTTGATTTATTAGTGTCCTGAATTCAAAGGCTTCAGCACAGTTTGGCGAAACAATGTTCAAAGTAAATTCATTATCAAATACATGTTTGTCACCTTTTACAAACCTGTGATCCATTTTATTGTGAGCGTACTCAATAAATCCATAATAGAACAACAACCATAACAGAATCAATGAAAAACCACACCAATTAGACATTCAACCAATGTGGAAAGACAAGAATCCATGCAAACACAAAAAGAAAGAAATATTAATAATAAATAAATAAATAAATAAATAAATAAATAAATAAATAAATAAATAAATAAATAAGCAAGCAATAAATATTGAGAACATGAGATGAAGAGTCATTGATAGTGAGTCCACAGGTAGTGGGAATATTTCAGTGATAGAGCAAGGGAAGTTGAGTGAAGTTATCCCCTTTGATTGAGGGGTAATAATGTTTCTGAGCTTGGTGGTTTAAGGCCTGAGGCTCCTGTACTTTTTTCCTGATGGCAGAAGTAAGAAGAGATCATGACCTGGGTGATGGGGGACCCTGAAGATTGAAGCAGCTTTCCTGTGACATGCTCAGTGTAGATGTGTTCTGTGGTGGGAAGGGTTTTACCCATGATGGACTAGGCCATATTCACTACTTTTGTACAAGGGCAGTGATGTTTCCATACCGGATGGTGATGTACCTAGTCAATATGCTCTCCACCACACATCTATAGAAGTTTGTTAAAGTTTTAGATGTCATGCTGAATCTTCACAAACTTCTACGTAAGTAAAGGTGCTGCTGTGCTTTCTTCATAATTGCACAAATGTGTTAATCCCAGCACAGATCCTCCAAAATGGTAACACCGAAGAATTTAAAGTTGCTGATCTTCTCTACCTATGATCACCCGATGAGGACTGGCTCATAGACTTCCGGTTTCCTCCTCCTGAACTCAATAATCCGCACCTTGTTCCTGATGACATTGAGTAAGAGGCTGTTGTTGTGGTACCACTCAGCCCACAACAACAACCAGAAACAGGCATTTTAAAATATTTACATATAATCAACTGAAAAGCACAATTGTCCACTGTGGAGGCAGTTTTAAAATACTTAAATACTCAGTACAGCTCAGTAAGTGGTGAAGTGGATTCAGTTTAGCTTTTCCTGTAAACTGTAAACAGTGTGCGAAGGTGGGAACTGGTAGTTTGCTTTAATGATGAACAATGTGAAACCTGTCACTTTGGCCTTTGCAATATTTACTAGTTGTTTATGAATAGTAAGGGTAATGATTTCAGGCATGATGAAAAATCTCCCCATCAGCTATTTTCCATTGTATTCAAAAACAGGTTGAGCATTTAATGAACAGCACCTCAGTGTGGCTTAAATTTCCAGTTTGAAATTCCTATCCTATGTAGGTTGGATGAAGACAATTCTTCAAGATCAATTTATGTGATTTTGTGATCCAGGTTTACAAATTCCCATTGACAAAATAAGCAAATGGTTGTACTTCAATGCTGCACAGCAGGGGTTAACGTTTTGTTATAACTTACCATTGATCGTCAGACATTACAATTCTCAATCAATTTTCACAGTAAAATTTTTGTTTTCCAAAGTTTGATTGTCTATCCCATGAGCGCACATTAAGTTCTGTCAGAATTTGTGTTTAATATTTAATATCCACACTAGAATAATTGGCCTAGACAAACTTAAGGGATGCTTTTTTAGGTTATGCCATTGGAAAATTGTTTATTTCTGGACGGTGGCATGATTGATATTTTCCAAACAGAGTAGAAAGACGTTAAATACAACATGTCATCATTTTCACTGGTCAATAACAGAATCATGCAACTGACTGAACTTCCAACTTGTCCTGTGTGCACATTATTTTTCCAGTTAGGCACGCAATGATGCCTCCACTAAGTACATTTAGTTTCTCCAGTATACCGGATGCCACATTGTAATCACTGAATGCAGTACACCAGATTGGCAGAAGTGTAAGTGAATTGATAAGCCAGCTTTCTTGTTCAGTCTCACAGATCCTGCCATAGACAGACCTTTCCACGTGAAAGTTTTGTCTTTTCCAATTCAGTTAATAGTAGCTGCACCCAGCTACTCTTCAAGGGAACTGTAAAGATTCCCACACTGTGTACCATTGGTGCCCTGGCTAGTAAGTTGTCATAAATTCATGTATATTGTGTATAATTGAGTAGACACTAATGTAGAAGCTTTATGTCTTGCTGGATTGATGTAGCAAATATAGCCATATGTGGCTTGTCAGCAGAACTGTCACTGAGCCGTGCCTTTGATTACAAATGCAGCTTATCACATACAACACATTTGGAAGTATTATAAAAGATGAAATGATGCTTCGCTCCATGACACATACACAGCTGCCGACAGAGCTTCATGGTATTCAAGCGCCTCAAAATCATCTAAATCTCTTCTGGCATTTTGTCAATTTAAATGCAATAACCATTATGCCACAACTCAGCTATGCAAATACAATTTGTAAGTTCCTATCCTGGAAACTGAAAAGCTCAGCTTTATTTTGGTTAGAGGAGTAGGCTTTCGTTGCAAAAAAACTGATTTATTTGGATGAGTTATCTGCTCTCCTAACTTTCATCTAGAGCATTCTCTGCAGGATGACAACTCAAGCTTGGCTAAGCAAGTTATCAGATCATAATACCATCTATACATAAACTTCATTGACAGGGCATATATTTGAGTCTCAGATTTCTCTTTCCTACTTGCAGTGCTATTTTGGGACATATTATTGCTTATAACTAATGCCTTAATCTTCTGGAACAGTTCATAAACAAACCTAGAATGATAAAATGTAAATTTGCCAATGAGAAATGAAAGTACAGTATAGATATAATATTTTGAACTGAATAACACTGAATTTTAATAATGGATTAACAAGATGTCACTGTTTTTATTTCTGCCATTGGCAGTAGGATTAATTACAATTGTCATCCTAATTAGGCAAATCAGGAGACTCTGCAGGAGAAGGTTTCAGTTGCAAAATGTTCAATTGCATTTGCAATTCCCTGGTAATGAAGCAATCTTTGACTTCATGCAAAAGACCAAGACAACATTCAGGTATGGGATAATAAAAGACATGTAACGTTAGTGCTAGCTAAGTGCAAAGCAACAAGCATCTCCTCTAAAAGAGAATTTGACTTCCTATCACATTCATTGTTTCATGACAGTTCTCTGAATACACAAAATACATTTCTGAAATTTAGAAACATCGTATAATGGAAGTAGAGCCTATTGACATAATTTTGAGAATAGGAATTCTGTTAGGTCTGTAAGTACGTTGAATTGGAAAGGAAAGATACAGGGTGCATGGAAGTTTTGAAATAAATTTTCATTATTGTAATTTAGAATTCAAATATAGTTTATTATTCAAATGAAGCAATACTGCTCTGGATTTTATGTTAAGGATAATGTTGTAGCTTATGTAATTTCGTTAAACTGGTTATCGATTGTTGGTGATTGTCACATTCAATTACATCAGCGTCACTGAATATCCCATGATGCAGTTCTTATCAATTCTTACCAGAAGATCAACTGAATCAGCAGGCTAAATGTTGGACTCTACTCCAAACAGCCCAGAGGCTTTCAGCTGTATGTTTTAATGCTCTTCACTTGCTTGAACAAATGAAGCTCCAAAATTATCCAAAACAAAGCAGCCTGCTTGATTGACCCTATCTATTCCCTCCTTTCATGGCTGCAGGATACATCATTTACAAAATACGCAGCAGTTAATTGCCCAGCAAACACCAAAACCCAGACCTCACAAATTCATCCACCAAGAAGAGCAAGGTCAGCAGCTGCAAGGGAACTTCACTTCAAGTTACATTCCCTTTTGATGCAAAAGGTCCCTTTATCATCACTGGCTCTAGATGTTATCCAAGGAATGCCTTTACCAGAGGGTCCGTGGCAATTCCAGAAAATGCCTCACCACCACGTTTTGAGGGAAATGTAAGGAAGGGTACTACATGCTACAGATGGATTTTTACCATTTATGCCCAAATCTAACAAAAAGAGAATAACACAATTGAAAAATGTATAATTTTGCCATCTGAATCATTCTATTCTTGAACCTATTTTCAGAGAAACTTATCCTCAGTGGTCATTGCATTGTCTAAATGAGCACATTTTTGGTAACATGTCAACCACACACTTTATTTACTCTGAGTTCCTTTAGTTCAGTGTTAGCTTATCTGCAATGAGATATCTGTAGCTGATGGAATCCATGCATAATTAGTTAGATGCCAGATTGAAGTTTATTCAGACATAAATTATTTAAATCAAGTAATTGTTTCATGAATGTTCTCTGAATCCACAAAATACATTTCTGAAACTTAGCGGCATTGTATTATTAAAGTAGAGTCATTTGACGTAATTTCCATAATTTTGTAAATATGAATTTTGTTAGATGCCATTGAATCGGGAAAGAAAGATACAAGATGCATGGTAATTTTCAAAATAGACTTTTGTCATCATTATTTATAATTTAAATATAGTTTATGATTCAAATGAAGCAATACTGCTCTGGATTTTAAGATGAGGATAATGTTGACCCTTTGCTAAATTGGTCAGTGATTTTTGTGACTACATATTCACAGTTGAAACAGAAGGTGCTGGACAGATCAGGCCAGGTACAGTAGGTGATTTGTGAGGTATTGCATTCCTTCCATTGTTTTCTGGGGCTTTGCATGCTCCTGTAAAATGACTTCAGTGTTCTCAGTTCCCTCTTAAATGTTCTTTTTCCATTTTGGGTTACCTAACTGGATCTGAATTTGTAATTCTATAAGTATGGTTTCTCAAACTTTCAAAATAAAATTAGTGCTAGAAATTTCTAAGAAGAAAATAATTACCTTTTCACTTTTTCTTTATTTTATCTTTTTATCTTAAGCTTCATAGTATGGCCCAATCTATTTTTAATACATAATTAAAATTTGATTTCTATATCCTGGTTTAAACTTCTTGCTTAAGGTACAATCTGACTGGTTGAAGTGCCTTGCTATCTAAATCCATGTAGGGATATTGCACTGAAAACAGAAGGCAGATTAGTTGTGATCTGAATCCAGAAAAACTTACTGCTCAGCTGTCACCAAAGTGAATGGTGAGTTACTTCCTTCAAGATTAACTGCAGATATCAGGCTATTGTCCATGTCTGGTAGAAGGGAATGATGGTATCATATGCTACTACTGTCTAGAGTATAAGCAAAGCTACAGTTGTCAGGAATGTCTGCAAGCATTTAAGATACTGTAATAACTACCAAATAAAAAGCATTTGTTTGAGTTTCAAAACACAAGTGCATTCACCTCAGGAAGGCAGATCATAATAGCATCTATACTTCCTTAGACTGGATGAAGGAATGGATCAAAGTCAATCTTAAGACTATTGCAATACGCACTTTCAACTCAACAGTATATTACTAACAGGCGTGACGGAGTTTTCTGCCTAAAATTTCAGTTTTGTTAGAATGATATTGAAGTATGATATTAAAAATGAAGTTTTTTCTGCATATTACAAATCGATAGGAAATAAAAGACAGTAATAATAAAAGAAAATGATGAAAATACTTATCACATCAGCAACACCTTTGGAAAGGAAAACATTAGGTCATAGAACACTAAACAGTACAGCACAGAAACAGACCTTTTGAATTGCCCAGTCTGCACTGACCATAATGCCAAGCTAAACCAATCCCTTTGTCTGCACGTGGTCACTGTATCTTTTTTCTATCTGCATTGTATTTGGTGTTGTGTGTTTATTATGTTTATTATGGTAGTTAGTCCTATGGATTGGGGCATGGTAGAAGTGAAAAGTTTTAGTTATGTAGTCATGTTTTGACAGTTTAGTTTTTGGGTCAGTGGAGCTAGGGAGTGAGCCAGGCTGATACATTTTTGTTAACTGCTTCATTGCATTTAAAACTGCTTAACTTCACTTATGTCTGCTTAAGTTAGTTTAATTATGCTTAAATATGTTGAAGAAAGCTTAAGTGGATTTAATATGGTGTGACAGTTATATTGCTAGTTTTAGTTTCATTAGCTTTTTTTATCACTTCAAGATTGCTTGCATTGCTAGTTTCTTAATAAAGATCGAATCTATTCTTCAGCTTTGGAGCCTTGTTATTGGATTGGATTGGAAGCTGTATCATAAAGGATTAACCCCACTCCCAACAATACCCCCCCCCCCCCCCCAGCCAGTGTTGATTTGTTCAAGTAGCCGCTACAGCCTTTATCTCTCATTTCACTATTTGCTCTCTAAATCTTTCTTAAACATCACAATCATGTCTGCCTCTACCAACCCACTTTCCCCAGCAACACGTTCCAGGCAGCTAGCACTCTTTGAAGAAAAACACATCTCCCTCCCACCTTAAAACTGTTCCCTCTAGTATTGGATATTTCCATTCTGAGAAAAAGACTTTTACTTGTTTGTATTTCCCATAATATTATACACTTCTGTCAGATTGCTTTCCTGACCTCCACACTCCAGACAAATCAAAACAATCTATGTTTGTTCAATCTGTCCTTATAGCTAAAACTCCCCAAATGAAGCAGCTCTGCTCAAGGCCCTCACATTTGTATTTCTTGTTGTGTGATGACCAGAACTGCAGACAATAGCTCAAATATAGCCTAGACAGAACTTAAACTCTTTAAAGCCCAGCTGATCGAAGTTAGCAAGCTTTAGGACCCTAGTCACTTGTGGCGCCACTTTCCCAAGGTTCTTCTGCATATTAATACTCCCAAAGGTCCTGTCATTTACTGTGTACTTCCTTCTACCCTCTGACACAACAAATTTAACATCTTACATTTGTCTGAATGAAACTCCAATTGCCTCTGTCCAAATTTCCAATTGATTTATAACTTTCTGTTTATCACAATGATTTTTCATCTGAAGAAAATCCAACAGCCTGAACTGTTATTGCTGTTTCTCTCCCCACAAATACTGCTTGACATGGCTGGTATCTACAGTATTTTCATTTTTATTTCCACAGATTTTGTTTTTTTTTTCATATCTATCAATTTGATTTGTAAGGCTCATCTGAGTTCACATCATGATAAGCCCAGTACTGTATGTAAAAATTCATTTGCATCCTTCACAATTGGATTTGGCATTGGTTGAAAGGATAATAATTAAGATGAGAAATTACTAGCTGCTAAATTATAATTCATGTACATGGCATAAAGAGTGCATCAAGAATGATTCTTGATTGTCATTTTGATTACAATTAATAAAAATTCTTTTGATCAGGTGTCTTGGTCTTTATTAACTAATCATCTTTTCAAAATTTACTTTATGTTTGGTATTCCTTTAATGTACTTGAAAGGCTGATGAATTAGTTGCTGAGAGGCATCTATTAATTGCAATAGCATAATTATTTAATTGGCATGTCATGGTATTATAGTTTTAATCTTATTTGGAATGTACACCTTGACAAATTGTTCTTACATGGAAGTGTAATGAATATTTGGGAAGGATCATTCTGCATTTATGAGCTTGTTCGGAATGGGTAGATTTTTTATCTGTGTAGGATTGTGAGTATGTTTATACATTAGTGTTTAAATTTTTGAGGCCAAATTTGGAATAGTGTGTACAGTTCTGGTCACCGAATTATAGGAAAGATGTCAACAAAATAGAGAGATTATGGAGGAGATTTACTAGAATGTTACCTGGGTTTCAGCACCTAAGTTACAGGGAAAGGTTGAACAAGTTAGGTCCTTAATCTTTGGAGTATAGAAGGTTGAGGGGGGACTTGATAGAGGTATTTAAAATTATGAAGGGGATAGATAGAGTTGACATGGATAGGCTTTTTCCATTGAGAGCAGGGGAGATTCAAAAAAGAGGACATGAGTTGAGAGTAAAGGGGCAAAAGTTTAGGGGTAACACGAGGGGGAACTTCCTTACTCAGAGAGTGGTAGCTGTGTGGAATGAACTTCCAGTAGAAGTGGTAGAAGCAGGTTCGATTTTGTCATTTTAAAAAAATTGGATAGGTATATGGACAGGAAAGGAATGGAGGGTTATGGGCTAAGTGCAGGTAGGTGGGACTAGGTGAGAGTAAGCATTCGGCACGAACTAGAAGGGCCGAGATGACCTGTATCTGTGCTGTAATTGTTATATGGTTATATGGTTATTAACTTTCAAGTTCAAGTTATTGTCATTTAACCGTGTAAATGTATACCACCAAACAAGAAAACACGGTACATAAAACTCACACACGTAACACATAAAATTATATTACCACAAATAAATTAACAAATAATAAGGTGTGTATATATGTACAATGCAAGTTAAAAAGTAAACACTTCACTTCCTACATGCTGAGACCTGAGTGACGGTAGGGAGTTCAGTCAGATTACAGCCTGGGGAAAGAAGCTGTTTCCTATCCTAATAGTTCTTGATAGTAGTGATGATAAGGGGTCAAAAAGATTGTTGGATCACTGACAATGCCGTCCAACAATCCTCTCAGCAGTGCTTGCAATCATTTGTAGGGACTTGTGGTCAGATGCTTTGCAATCCCTGAACCAGCCTGCAGCTGGTCAGGACATTCTCTCAATAGTGCTCCTGTAAAAAAAGTGGTTAGAATTGGGGAAGGTGGGAAGCTTCACTCTCCTCAGTCTCCTCAGGAAGAGGAGATGCTGCTGTAGTTTTATGACCAAAGAGGTGGCGTTGAGGGACCAGTCGAGATCGTCCCTTATGTGCACTCTCAGAAACTTGGTGTTCCTCTCTCCGTGGAAAGAGCTGTGCATGTGAAGTGAGGCATGGCCAGCCTATACCTTTCTGAAGTCCTCAATCTTCTCTTTAGTCTTGTCCACGTTGATACGTTGTTGTGTTTGTACCATTCTACCAGCCACTCTACCACCTCTCTGTATGCCGTCGTATCGTCATTGTTGATGAGGCTGACCACTATAGTGTCATCAGCGAACTCGATGATTCAGTTTGAACTGGATCTCACAATGCAGTCATGTGTCTGCCTTATGAACAGCAGTGAGCTGAGCACGGAGCCCTGGGGAGCACTGGTACTGTGCTGATGGAGCTAGAGATGTTTATTTTGTAGCCTGGGAAAAATAAACACAAGACAACAAATACTTTTTCAGGTCTTTAACTCCCTCACCTGTCTTAGATGTTATAATGCAAGTGAAGGTAGAGCGGTGGATGCAGTGTATATGGATTTCAGCAAGGCATTTAATAAAGATCCCCATGCAAGGCTCATTCAGAACGTAAAGAGGCATAAGATCCAAGGAGACCTTGCGTTGTGGATCCAGAATTGGCTTGCCCACAGAAGGCAAAGGATGGTTGTTGATGGTTTGTATTCTGCATGGAGGTCGGTGACCAGTGGTGTTCCACAGGGACCTGTTCTGGGACCTCTCCTCTTTGTGATTTTTATAAATGACCTGGATGAGGAAGTAGAAAGGTGGGTTAGTAAGTATGCTGATGACACAAAAATTGGGGGTGTTGTGGATAGTCTGGAGGGTTGTCAGAGTTGAGAGTGGGACATTGATAAGATGCAGAACTAGGCTGAGAAGTGGCAGATGGAGTTCAACCTAGATAAGTGTGAAGTGCTTCATTTTGGTACATTAGTTTTGAGGAAAAAACATAATATTCATGTAAGACTCTTGACAGTGTGGAGGATTAGAGGGATTTTGGGACCCAAGTCCATAGGATACTCAAAGCTGCTGCGTAGGTTGAGTGCTGTTAAGAAGGCATATGGTGTGTTGGCCTTCATTAACTGTGGGATTGAGTTCAACAACTGTGAGGTAATGTTACAGCTATATAAGACCTTAGTTAGACCCCAGTTCGAGTACTGTGTTCAGTTTTGGTTACCTCACTACAGGAAGATTACGGATACTATAGAGAGGAAATTTACAAGGATTTTGCCTGGATTGGAGACTGTGCCCTATGAGAATAGGTTAAGTGAAATTGGCCTTTTCTCCTTGGAGTAATGGAGGATGCCAGGTGACCTGATAGAGGTGTATACATTGATGAGTGGCATTGATCGTGTGGATAGTCAGAGGCTTTTTCCCAGGGTTGAAATGGCTAGCAGAAAGGGGCATGGTTTTAAGATGCTTGGAAGTAGAGTCAAGGGGGTTGTCAGAGGTAAGTTTTTCACACAGAGAGTGGTGGGTGCGTGGAATGCACTGCCAGTGAAGGTGGTAGAGGCAGATACAATAGGGTCTTTTAAGAGAACCTGGGATAGGTAGATGGAGCTTAGAAAGACAGAGGGCTATGCAGTAGGGAAATTCTAGGCAGCTTCTAGAGTAGGTGACATGGTCGGCACAACTACATGCTGTAAATTTCTATGTTCCATGTTCGAAAGAAGATATCAAAATAAAAAAAACTTCCTGCTGTTACAATCTCAGCTTAATTTTGGCCACTCACTTGTATATCAACTAGTTCATTATGCAGTATAAAAATGAATAAAATAAAATATACAAAGCCAGTACTGTAATGGCAATTCTAAAAGACAATACCAACATCATTAGAATCCCACCAACACTGTACGATTACACAACATCAAATATATAAAGAAATACATCTCCTCTTTACTAAGATGCAATTTGGCACACACATGCTTAACTTCCAAACACACATAGGCTAGACCTTGAGATGAACTCTCCTCGCTCATGCTATGTGAACAGAGATAAACGCATTCACATTATAGTATTCCATTCCATTCACATTCGATCATGATATGATAAAGTAAGACCAATATGTTCGGGCTTTCTAGAACATTCTAGCTATTGCTTTCTACTCCATATTTGAATAATGTCGTCACTATTTTCTCATAAGGGCACAGGCATCTAATTTAGCATTTACCAGGGTGAATACGTAGGTGCAGATTTAACAATAAAAAATAATATTCAATGATCACCTGGTTACTTTTATGCCAACATGGACTGACTGTAGCCTTTCTGTCAAGACCCAACAAAGACAGTTTACCCACCAGCTTCTGAAGTATGATCATATTGAATGCCAAGCTGAAGGCAATAACCAGCATCCTGACATGTGAGCCACCATTTTCCAGATGGGACTGTACGGAGTGGATGTGCAAAGGCTATGGCAACATCAAAGGAACGATTTGAGTGATAAGTCAACTGGAAAGGGGCCATTGTAGCAGGAGAATGGAATTTACTGTGATCCACAATCAAAGCATTTCATTATATTTCATTATAATTTAGATCAGTACACTGGACGGTTGGTATTGAGGCAGTTACTATCACCCTCTTGGGCACCAGGATGATGGAGGCTGCCTTGACTTGAAAAGACAGGACTGTTCAGAATCAGAAACGGAATCAGAATCAGGTTTATTATCACTGGCATGTGACGTGAAATTTGTTAACTTAGTAGCAGCACTTCAATGCAATACATAATATAGAAGAGAAAAAAATATGAAAATAATAATAATAAATAAATTAATCATTTACAGCATACGTATATTGAATAGATTAAAAAACACACGAAAAGCAGAAATACTGTATATTTTAAAAAGTGAGGTAGTGTCCAAGGGTTCAATGTCCATTAAGGAATCAGATGGCAGAGGGGAAGAAGCTGTTCCTGAATCGCTGAGTGTGTGCCTTCAGGCTTCTGTATCTCCTACCTGTTGGTAGCAGTGAGAAAAGGACATGCCGTGGGTGCTGGATGTCCTTAATAATGGACGCTGCCTTTCTGAGACACTGCTCCCTGAAGATGTCCTGGGTATTTTGTAGGCTAGTACTAAGATAGAACTGACTAGATTTACAACCCTCTGCAGTTTCTTTCGGTCCTGTGCAGTAGTCCCCCCATACCAGACAGTGATGCAGCCTGTCAGAATGCTCTCCATGTTACATCTATAGAAGTTTTTGAGTGTATCTGTTGACATGCCAAATCTCTTCAAACTCCTAATAAAGTATAGCCGCTGTCTTGCATTCTTTATAACTACATCGATATGTTAGGACCGGGTTAGATCCTCAGAGATCTTGACACCCAGGAACTTGAAACTGCTTACTCTCTCCACGTTTGATCCCTCTATTAGAATTGGTATATGTTCCTTCGTCCTACCCTTCTTGAAATCCACAATCAGCTCCTTCATCTTACTGACGTTGAATGCCAGGTTGTTGCGCAACACCACTCCACTAGTTGGCATATCTCACTCCTGTACGCCCTCTCGTCATCACCTGAGATTCTACCAACAATGGTTGTATTGTCAGCAAATTTATAGATGGTATTTGAGCTATGCCTAGCCACACAGTCATGCATATATAGATTGTAGAGCAGTGGGCTAAGCACACACCCCTGAGGTGCACCAGTGTTGATCGTCAGTGAGGAGGATGTGTTATCACCAATCCGCAGGTTCCAATTGCAGAGGGAGCTACAGAGGCCCAGGTTCTGCAACTTCTCAATCAGGATTGTGGGAATGATGGTATTAAATGCTGAGCTATAGTCAATGAACAGCATCCTGACGTAGGTGATTGTGTTGTCTAGGTGGTCTAAAGCTGTGTGGAGAGCCATTGAGATTGCATCTGCCATTGACCTGTTGAGGCGATAGGCAAATTGCAATGGGTCCAGGTCCTTGCTGAGGCAGGAGTTCAGTCTAGTCATGACCAACCTCTCAAAGCATTTCATCACTGTCGTTGTGAGTGCTACTGGGTGATAGTATTATGGCAGCACACATTATTCTTCTTAGGAACTGGTATAATTTTGAAACAAGTGGGAACTTCTGCCCATAACAGTGAGAGGTTGAAAATGTCCTTGAATACTCCCGCTAGTTGGTTGGCACAGGTTTTCAGAACTTTCTATATAACCATATAACAATTACAGCATGGAAACAGGCCATCTCGGCCCTTCTAGTCCATGCGGAATGCTTACTCTTACCTAGTCCCACTGGCCCGCACTCAGCTCATAACCCTCCATTCCTTTCCTGTCCATATATCTATCCAATTTTACTTTAAATGACAATACCAAACCTGCCTCTACCACTTCTACTGGAAGCTCATTCCACACAGCTACCACTCTGTGAGTAAAGAAATTCCCCCTCGTGTTACCACTAAGCTTTTGCTCCCTAACTGTCAACTCATGTCCTCTTGTTTGAATCTCCCCTACTCTCAATGGAAAAAGCCTATCCACGTCGTCTCTATCTATCCCCCTCATAATTTTAAATACCTCTATCAAGTCCCCCCTCAACCTTCTACACTCCGAAGAATAAAGACTAGGTACTCCATCTGGACCTTCCACCTTGCGAGGGTCCACTCTCTTTAAAGACAGCCTAATATCGGCCTCTGAGACAGTGATCATAGGGTCATCAGGTGCAGCAGGGATCTTCACAGCTGTAGTTGTGTTCTGCCTTTCAAAGTGGGTATAGAAGGCGTTGAGTTCATCTGGTAAGATCCAGAAAGATGCTGAAGATGCCTGTTAAAACCGCTGCTAACTGGGCTGCACAGTCTCTCAGCACCTGACCAGATACGTTATCAGGCCCTGTAGGTTTACATGGGTTGACCCTGGCTAGGGTCTTCCTCACATCAGATTCAGCTCCTCAGGGGAAAGAGGAGGGGGGAAGGACCCTCCTTTGCCTCCACATCATTCCATGCATCAAGCCAACATATGAAGAGAAGCATCAGAGTTGCTGATGCACAGGGTGGACTTCTAGTCCATTATGGTTTTAACGTCCTGCCACATGCTATTGATGTCACATAACTGGCTGTACATTCTCTATGAATCATCCCGATTTGCCTTCCTGATGCCGCAGGAAAGCACAGCTCTTGCTGACCTGAGAGCTGTCTTATCCCCAATCTGAAGGCAGCATCCCGGTCTCTCAGCCATGCCCAGACCTCTGCTGTCAGCCATGGCTTCTGATTTGCCCTCACATAGACATGCTCAATTACAGTGATGTCCTCAATGCACTTCTTTGTGTAGCCAGTCACAGATCTCGCATATTCATCGACGTTG
This sequence comes from Hemitrygon akajei, assembly GCF_048418815.1. Lineage (NCBI taxonomy): Eukaryota > Metazoa > Chordata > Chondrichthyes > Myliobatiformes > Dasyatidae > Hemitrygon > Hemitrygon akajei. Next base: position 160,663,726 of record NC_133129.1, on the reverse strand, counting down.
ATGTGATGATCATAGGTAGCCACCTCCCTGAACATGTTCCAGTCTGTGTTTTCAAAACAGTCCTGTAACGCTGAGATTGCTTCTTCTGGCCAGGTCTTTATCTCCATTTGAACTCACTTCACACATTTAATCAGTGGTCCTATGCAGGAATTAGTATAACAGATAAGTGGTCAATACTCAGATGTGGGGACGAGGAATAGCTTTGTACTTACCAGGGATGTTAGTATAAACCAGGTCTAGTATGTTCTCACCTCTGATAGCAAAGTCCACAACTGTTTTTAAATTAGGATGGTTGAAGTCACCAGCAACAATAAAGAAACCATCGGTGTGTGCGGCTTGCAAGTCACTGAAGGCACAGTGGAGCTCATGCAGAGCTTCCCCTGAGTTTGCTTGGGGTTGGTGGGGGTGGTGGTGGAATGTATCCAGCTACAATCAGAATAGCAGAGAACTCCTTTGGTAAAAAGAAGGGCCTGCTTTTCACCATGAAATTCTCTACCATAGGCAAACAGTGGGTTGTCATGACCGAAGTATTCACACACCAGTTTTTACTAATGTAGATACATATATCTCCACCACGGGTCTTACCAGAGATCGCGGGAATTCTGTCAGCCCAAAAAGAGATGAAGCCCTCTAGCCTTAAGGCCGCATCAGGGGTGGTACCATGGAGCCACCTTCCCATCAGAACAATTGTGCAGCTGTCCATCGCCTCACACTGATTCAGTCTCACCAGCAGGTCTGGAGGACAACTGCACAATATGGTTTATTTTCAAAAAGTTGAACATTTGAAAGCTGAATCGCTAGGAGAGCTGACTTGAAATGGCTTGCCTTTAGTCTCTCATGAATACCAGTGCGCTCTCCTCTTTTCTGCTTCCTTGCACAACGTTTCCAAAGGCGACTCCCCGGGTGGTGCTAGCAAGTGACAACACGGTGCTTAATAAGCCCATAAGTTCATCTGCTGTCCAACAACTTATAGTGAGGTGGACTTGCAGAACTTGATGTTCTTAATATCTAGCAGTGTGTTGCGACCATAAGAAAGATGTAAGGGATGACCAGTTACACCATTAGTTGGAGCTGGAGCAGTCACTTCATTTGGATGTGCCACCATCTTGTTTTGCCTCTTGCCTCCTTCCTCATCAGCTTTGATTGTAAATTTGAGGTTCTACTGGAATTACATTCATGCACACATTAAATTAGTGAAGTAAAACAGTAATTAGAAGTAGGAATTATGAGTGTCTATTTTGATCATGTTAACCTTGATGTTCAAGATGATCTGTTAATGAGATTAGTTAAAGTAAAGTTAGGTAATGCAGAGAATTAGAGGTGTTGTTATAATAAAGCTACATATGCAGTCATTGGTAGGATGAAATCAACTGACAAGTCTTACAATTTTCTTTAAATCTGTCATGATATTGTAAGATGCAAATTAATTGTTTAAATTAAGTTAATTTCAATTCTGCACACATTGAAATTAAAATTACTCGGAAACAAACAAGTCCAATTGAATGGTTCATTGCTGTTACTTACAGCTGTGAAATAAATTGTTTTTCCTTAGTATACGCTAAATAAGATGAAACCACAATTCCAGTCTGGTCCTTGGTGCATATCTGATGTAAGCATTTGATTACAGTCAGCAAAAGAGGTGCGATCCCCTAAGGCCAGGGCAATGCAATAGGGAATCATTAAGGAATAAGGAATAAGATGGTGGTCCGCTCGGACAAGCAGCCGCTCAGGATCTAATTAAAGCTGCTAGCGTTCATCTCATAAGTCTTTTCTTCCGCTCACAGGTCTCTGCTGGATACCAAGAAATCAAGTACAGCAGGAGTATCCCATCAGGGAGTTGCTCGATAGTGATGGAGCTGGACTTACTGCACACCGTGTTGTACCGTTGCCTGGACTTGTTGAGTACTATTGTGCCGAGAAGGTTGAAGGTGGGAGCAACTGTCTTGGACGATTTTATTGTGTTTGCAAGTCCCTTTTGGACACTGATAACAGAAAACTATGTTCGGTTTGCTGGTTCATTGGCAGGGCCAATGGCGGGAGATTCATTGCCTCGGTTGTGGTGAGGATTAGATCTAGGCTGAGGATGCAATGTCACCTGTGGTGGTCACCCAGGAGAGGAGATGCCGAGATGGTGCTGACCTTTGGTGTTCACTTGCTGCTGCTTTCCGGTGCTTGCTCAGTAGAAGAACAAGCAGGACCAGGACAATGTACCATCAATCTCATGATGCCACACAGGGACTTGGGCTGCATTATTACAGGAGAAAGTCTGTAGATGCTGAAATTCCAAAACAACACTCACACACATAAAAAATGCTGGAGGAACTCAGCAGGACATGCAACTTCTATGGAAATGAATAGACCGTCGCCGATTTGGGCCGAGACTCTTCTTCAGGACTGAGAAGGAAGGGGGAAATGCCAGAATAAAAAGGTGGGGGGAGGGGAAGGAGGCTATCTGGAAGGTGGTAGTGAAGGTGAGTGAGAAAGGTCAAGGGCTGGAGAAGAGGCAATCTGGTGGGTAGGAGAGTGGACCATAGAAGAAAGGGAAGGAAGAGGGTATCCAGGAAGAAGTAATAGGCAGGTGAGAAGAGGTTAAAGGTTAAAGTGGTCAATAGAGGAAGGGGGGAATTTGTTTTAGAGTCGGTAATATTTTTTTTCTCTTGGTAACTGTTTTTACGAAATCATAACCGTATGTGTTATTTTTTCTAGGTGTTATATGTAGTGTGCTGTGTGCTATTGGTAATGTGTTTTTTTTTAACAACTTGGCCCTGGAGCAATGGTGTTTTTGTTCGGCCATATTCATGTGTGGTTGAATGATAATTAAACTTGAACTTGAATAGAAGAAATTGACCCATTTCCAACATCATTTGCAGCACTGCCATAGCTGAATAAGGGGGAAAAAAATGGAGAAGGGAAGCAGTTGGTTCATATCAAAATGGTGGTGTAACTAGTAAGGCTGGTGTCTCACAGCTCCAGCAACCAGGGTTCAGTCCTGACTTCCAGTACTGTCTGTACGCAGTTTACAGGTTCTATCTGTGACCATGTTGGTTATCTCTGACTCTTGGGTTTCCAATTACCTGCCAACAATGTGTTTGTTAGTAACTTAATGGGCTAGAGTAAACTGCCCCTAGTGGAAGGATCTACAGGAAATTATAGTAATGTTTAGGGTAGGATAAGTATGAAAATAAAGAGGGGAACTATGTGGAAAACATGGACTCAATGGCCAATCGACCTGCTTCTGTGCCACATGTCTCTATGACTCTAATGATGATCCTAAGTGGCAGTACGTGACCAAGAAATAAAGGGGGAAGGCAAGGATAGATCCTTTAAGATCAAATATTACCACTGCTCTCTGTAAGGAGTTTGTACTTTCTCCCCGTGACAGTGTGGGCTTCCTTTGGGTGCTCTGGTCTCCTCCCACGTACCAGTTGGTGGGTTAACTGGTGTTACGATATGGCAACAATGAATAGAGAATTGAGTCCAGTTTTATGAACAAATAAACATTTATTAAACACTGTTCAATAAGAATGAAAAGGTAAACAAACGAATAACTTAACCGGAAGTTAACCGCTATACGGCAACTCAAACAGTTCTTAAAGTGATAAATGCGAACACAGTTCTTAAAGTGATAAATGCGAACATAGTTCTTAAAGTGGTAAATGCGAACACAGTTCTTAAAGTGGTAAATGCGAAAGTCCAAATGATTTATACAGTCAATTAGGAGAGACTTTCCCGAAGTAACAAATTCCTCGATGACGTAACATTACTGCTGATCCCAGCCGAAATATGCCTTGCCCGAAGGATTTACGACGAAGGAAATAAAAATGGCTTAAAGGAACTGACCTTTTCCTTGGTGACTAACACTGCACCCAACCCTTCCTGCTCTTACTGCAGGGATTATCTCAGATGCAGGTTACTATTTCTTTGAACGAAGATCCAATAAGGTCAATCCAGTATTATCGCCGACGACGCCAACTTTACTCAATCATTTCGGTTCCTGTACTTCGGTAAATCTTCACTCTCCAATAATTAGACTTTAAAATTCAATTGAAGATACATCAAACATAACTGGCAGTGATTTGAAAAACTGCCGGCAGAACTGACAATAGAAAGTAAAACTCCACTTTAAAACAAAACTGCATCATGAGACGAATACACAGCATAACAGAGTAACTGACAAGTTAAACAACTAACTAACCTGCATCACAGCAAGGCTTTCCTGTTTTATACCTGTCGGAACAGGCCATCACATGACCTCCTACTGGCAGGAAAATTTCATCATGTGACCTCACACTGGCAGGAAATTACATCACCCCACCATCACAAGACCATTGCATCATGCTTACCAGATATTCAATTACATCATGGTCATGAGACAGTCACAAGATACCCATGGGGTATGTAACACTAGTCATTGTTAGTTGCCCCATGGTTAGGCTAGTGTTTAATCAGGGATGGCTGGGCAGCATGGTTCAATGGGCTGGAAGGGCCTATTCCATGCTGTATTCAATAAACGAACAAATAAATAAATAAATACCAGATTTCTTGGATACAACTGAACCTTTTAGGAGGCAAACTGAAAACAATGAGAAGAAGCAAGTGTTCAATTTTGGGTGGCAGAGTAGCATAGTGGTTGACTCATTGCCTTACAGTACCAGTGATCCGGGTTCAATTCTTGCCACTGTCTGTAAGAAGTTTGTACGCTCTCCTTGTGACCATATTGTTTTCCCCCTGCTGCTTGTTTTCCTCTCACAGTCCAAAGACAGAGCAGCTGATAGGTTAATTGGTCACTGTAAAATTTCCCATGATTAGGCTGAGGTTAAATCGGTGGGTTGCCTGCTGGCACGGTTTGACGGGCCGGAAGAGCCCGTTCCACACAATATCTCAATAAATAGACAAATAAATTTTGGAGTGATTTGTGCGAGCTCTATAAATAACTGAATAGCACTTTCAGCAGACTCTGCATTGGGTTTGAGGTTGTCTCCTCAGATCTTCTGTAACACTGTGAGAGCGGCATGGTATCACTCTAAGTTGCAATCCATGACTGCAACAAAACAGTTCCAGCCAGATCCTGATCATGGATTTCCTCCTTATGGAGTGTAGGTTTTCCCTAGATGCTTGGGATCCCTCTCGTATCTGAATGATGTGCTGCTTGCTGCCATGGTAAATTTATTATCAGAGTACATACACTGTAAGTCACCATATACAACCCTGAGATTCATTTTCTTGGAGGCATTTACAAGAAAGTAAGGAAATAAAAGCAGATTGACGGGTTCAGTGAGTGGGGACAGGAGAGACTCAGTACCAGTAAGTAGGTTAATTATATATTTACAGGACAAGACAGACAGTAAACCTTCAGTAAAACCTTCAAGTTACACTCAGTTACAAACATATCTAAACTGAGCACCCAAGGTAGGATAAGGCTGACAATAAATACACATACAGGGGCAAATACTTATCTAAAGTGTGCATTTGGGCCCTCTGTACTGCAGCACACCTCCACTGTTAACTGTTTCCATGGTGCTGGATGCCCGTGGCAACCGGGAGAGTGAAAGGAGAGAGTGTGCTTTCTGCGTGCTGGATTTAAAATCCGTTGGTGCCGTGACATCATTAGTTAAATGGGAGGATTCTGTAATGCCCCATATGCTAGCCAATCCCCACCTCTCATGGGAGAGTGGTTTTCAATGAGTGACTAAGTTTGACTCTTATACAGCCAAACTATACATAATTAAAAGCTGATGAACAACCAATGTGCAAAAGAAGACAAATTTTGTACACACACACACACACACACACACACACACACACACACACACACACACACACACACACACACACACACACACACACACACACACACACACACACACACACACACACACACACACACACATATATATATAAATATGAGATGTAAGATGTAAGAGTTCTTGAAAGTGAGCCTGCAGGTTGTGGAGTCAGAGTTGCAATGAGTGAAGTGATCCACATTGGTTCAGAAGCCTGATAGCTGTAGGGGAATGACTATTCCTGAAATGATAGTATGGGACTTAAGGCTCCTGTATCTCCAACCTAATGGAAGTAGCAAGAAGAGTGCATGACCTGGATGGAAGGGATCCTTGATGCTTGATGCTGCTTTCTTGTGTCAGCATTCCTTGCAAATGCAATCAGTGTTGAGGAGGGATTTGTCTATGATGAAATGGGCTGTATTAACAATTTTCTGTGGCTTTTCCATGCCTGTGTGTTGGTGTTTCCATATCAGACCGTGATGCATCCAGTTGGGATACTCCCCTGCGATGGTATTGGGTTTGCTGATCACAAAGTTCTGAACTCAAATGAATATCTTAAGCCCTGTCAGATATAAATAGCCATGAGTACTGCCACTAAAGGGAGATTATACTGTAACTACACAATCTTCAAAGACTAGTTTACTTCTTTGTTTACTCTTCACGGTGAGTTGATCTGCCAATACCCACTATTCGAGCAGTGGATCCCCTCTGCCAACCAAGGAGAAGATAATTCCAGCTAACAGTGGTTTAAAACACAGTTCATTTATTTTCAGTGGTACACGTTCAAATCTATACATTCCTAAATCATATTTAAAGTCACGAAGGATCACTATCCCAAACATGTCCCAAATTACAACTGGTTCTAAAACATATAGCATTAAACACAAAACATTTCTTAAACATAAACCATTTATAAAACACAAAGGATTTTCATAACCCAGGTATAATTCCCACAAACTAAAAAGACATACTCACAAGATGCAGGTAAACAAGTCATCTGTTGCAGAGGCCGAAGCTGGACTGGAGGAATGGATTCCACTTGTTTCTTTCATGGATTCTTGTTCTTTACTCCTTTCCTTACAATCCTGAACTGCTTTTTACATTTTTTACCCCTTTTCTCTCAATTGGATGACTTCACAAGCGTGTGATATTCCTCAGCACATATTTCCTTTTAACACAAATGGTCTAAGTGCATTTTTGGAGACCCAGGCTTTAGCTTAATGTTCACAATTAATGTTGTAAAACAATCTCCTTGAGCACATAAAACTATTTCAGCAATAAACACATCAGCTATTGATATGCCAAATGATATTGTCTATCTGTTCTGCAAACTTCCTTGAACTAAACAACTTAAAAGTCAGCTTGTCTATTGGAAATTGCCCAAATTAAACAACCATTTTCTTATACTGTATCCTTGAGCAAGTATAAAGCAGGTGTGGTCTGCTCCATAGACAGAGTGCCTGCAGAGCTTGCTTACAAAGTTGTGCTATAGAGTGCTTTTTAACTTTAAGCTGATTACTGTTTCCACATGCATTTTAAGATCTGAAGACTGACCTTCATTTATGGCCAATAATTAAGCAAAGCAATATTAGTTGGAAGTTTACTTACAACTGTTTCATCTTACAAGTCGCAGCTGTGTTTAGAAAACAAGGGTAGCAAACATGAGAAAGAAAGCAAATATCCATCACACTCCACTGTGCATCTATAGAAATCTGTCAAAGTTTTAGGTGACATGACATATCTACTGTATGCCTTTTTTGTGATAGCACATTGGTGCTGGTTCCAGGACCAGGTTAATTGGCTACAGCAAAATCCAGGAGAATCAGGGAAGTGTTGATAAGCACTCTAATCAGCCAATCATATGGCAGCAACTCATGGCATAAAAATGCAGAAATGGTCAAGAGGTTCAGTTGTTGTTCAGATCAAACATCAGAAAGAGGAAGAATCAGAATCAGAATCAGGTTTATTATCACCGGCATGTGACGTGAAATTTGTTAACTTAGCAGCAGCAGTTCAATGGAACACATTATCCAGCAGAGAGAGAGAAAAATAATAAATAAAATAAAACATAATAATAAATAAATATGATCTAATTGAATTTGAGCTTGGTATGTTTGTTTGTGCCAGATGGGTGGTTTGAGTATTTTAGAAACTGCCGATCGCATGAGATTTGCACACGCGATGGGCTCTGGAGTTTACAGGGAATGGGGGTGTAAAACAAAAAAAGCACCTGGTGAGCGCAAGTTCTGTGGGGGTGAAGATGCCTTGTTAATGAGAGAGGTAGGAGGAGAATGGCCAGGCGGGTCCAAGTTGATAGGAAAGTGAAAGTTACAACAGTGGTGTACAGAAGAGCATCTCTGAACATACAACAGGTTGAACCTTGAAGTGGATGGGCTACAGCAGCAGAAGACCATGAACATACGCTCAATGGCTACTTTATTAGATATAGGAGTTATCTCATAAACTGGACACTCCGTGTAGGTTAGAGGGAAATGGGCAGGGGAGTGGTGCTGAAAGGTTAGCTCTTAAAGAAAGTATAGATTCAATGGGCTAAGTAGCCTCCTACTATGCTGTTAAAAAGATTAAAATATGATATGCCGTGTAATCAAAAGCATTTGATTTAAGATATTATATTATCTAATATTTAATGATATTGTATCATTCAATAATCCAAAATTTCATTCTTTATTAGCTTTATATCATTTCTCTTTGCCTCTTTGTATCTACTGAGCAGATCCATTTTAGCTATGAAGGTAATACTAATATGTGACTGGTATCCATCTGTCTCAAAGGACAATGAGTGACTATAATCATCATCCCAAGCCAGGGTGGAAGGGATGGAGATCCTGAGATGCTCAGTCATCAAGATCCCCCCCTCAGCCTCACCAGTGTAGTCCAAAGGAAAGCTTATCAAGCAGCATGTTTGGCATCAGCTTGGCTGCAGGAGCTGCCAGATGGATGTTCAATGACCTCCAGATGCCCTAGGGGCTCCACTCTGGATTTGCTATCTGGGTTTACTCCCATAGCCTTCATCTCTCCCGAGGTTGCCCACAAGACAGTAGGACCATTTACCCACAGCTAGGAGTCAGGTTCATGAGCACCAGGGTGTGTCCACACACTGGTGGGTCTGTGCGACGTGTGCAGGGACCAGACCTTCCCCCCCCCCCCCCATCCTCTGTAGTTCAGCCTGAGTCAGTTTTCGTGCGTCACCAGTGAGGAGGAACTACAAGAGGCTTGTTGTTGGAGAGGCTATGTACTGGCAGGGATAGAATTACATGTTCAGCTCTCCTTTATGCAAGACTGCTAGCCAGCAGTGAAAGCTGAAAATGAGAGCAACAAGCACAATCCACTACACTGCCAGACTAGATGCATCACAATCATTTTGACACCAATACTAATACCAATACCAATACGGCAACAGGTAAGCCTAGTGATACAAAATGGAAAGCAATGATTATATTGTTGCCATTCTCCAAAATATTACTGGATCTGACTGCCTACATCAGTGTTTTTGTTCAAAGACCTACCACCCAGGGATAACTTACCCAATGATTCCATATTTGCTTCAGGCTGATTCTTGTTGAAATCTTTTGTTTTTAGCAATTGCTCCCACCAGCCTGCTTGATATAGATAATATCAGCTCCCCTCATTGGGGACATCACCATGAATGGCCTTCCTTCCTCTCTCCATCATATTTACATCAGCCACCAATCATCTTCTTAATACTCAACCAATGACCTCCCTCTCTGTGGATGTTCATCTATCTCTTCCAGCCTGATCGTTTCTGTCATCTACTAAGTTCATTTCCCTGTCCATCATTCCGCTCTGCATCTCTCCCCACTCCATCAATCCACTGCCCAACTCATGTATTCCGTGAGTTCTGCAAGACCAAAGACCTTTCAGCTACAAGAACTACAGTGCTGAAGACAAATTCTATCATGCTTGATGATTTGACTTATGTGCTTGACAGAATATTGCTGCACAGGATCTCATACAAAAATGATGTGTATTCACATCCAGTGCCACCATTCAGTGTCTCTTCTACCCTAAACACATTTTCTCAGGCTCTTTACAATATTGCTCAACATGCCACTGCAGTGTTTATTAAATTTAACCTAAATATACTTTTAACAGAGATCAGGGAGCTAATGCTAATGCTCAAACTTGAGTGCACAGAGCTTCCTAAAGGCAGAGATTGATCAGTGCAACCTTAATGGTACAGTTGGTTAATGTGAATATTGATTTATATACAGAATATTTTGAACTGGTTGGGTTAGCAGCAAACCTCCAGATACATTGCTTTTTAAATTTTTTTGTTTATGAATCAATTCATATTTTACCAGTTATTCTGCAATTAATTGTCTTTTGCTATAAAACATACTATTAAAACAAGCAGAGTATAATGTTTATATATTAGTTATGAACAACTGCTCTGAGTAATTAAGCCTTCTGGGAGTACATGAACATTCCAACTGTTGTTTTTAGATTTCTTCCCTCATCTTAAAATTTTACAAGACTAAATTGATAATACCTGTGAAGAGCAATTTAAAATTGCATGAATTTAATACAAATGTGTTTTTTTACAATTAATTGCAACAATTTCTTTGTGGTGCTTTTATCCACTGAATAAATAATTTAATTACATATGCAAATATGCATTTGCTTTATTTCAGAGAGCTTTAGATATTTGCAAGCTAATTTCAAAAACAGATGTTACAGAATATTATTAAGTACAGTCAAAGCCTTTGCAACTAGAATACTGGGCTGAATACTAGCATGAATACAGGGATATTTTTATCCACATACCATCAAGAAACTGGAAGCATGTAGCATAAACCTGGACTATAATGAACTGAATAACTCCATCACAATTATACACTCCACTTTATTAGGGATGCCTGTACACCTGCACACCTGCTTGTTAATGCAAATATCTAATCAACCAATCATGTGACATCAACTTAATGCATAAAGTCATGCAGACATGATCAAGAGGTCCAGTTGTTGTACAGGCCAATGATCAGAATGGGGAAGAAATGTGATCTAAGTGACCTTTACCGTGGAATGATTGCCGATCAGGGAGGTTTGAGGGTCTTACAAACTGCTGATCTCCTGGATTTTCATGCAGAATATTCTCGACAGTTCACAGAGAATGGTGCGATAAACAAAAAACATCTAGTGGGCGGTAGTTTGGTGGGTGGAAATCCTTTGTAAATGAAGGGAGAATGGCCAGACTAGTTCAAGCTGACTGGAAGTTGACAGTAACTTAACCATGCAATGCAACAGTGGTGTGTAGAAGTGCATCTCTGAACACACATGTTGAACCTTGAAGGAGATGGGCTACAGCAGCAGAAGACCATAAACTTACACACAGCGGCTACTGTTTGGTACAGGAGGTACCCAATAAAGTGGCCACTAAGTAGTTGAATTTCAAGTTCAAGTTTATTTATATCTGTCTGTACATTTATACAACCAAATAAAACAACATACCTCCAGATCAAAGTGTACCCACAAAACACATATCACACACAGCACATAAATCAAAATATTGCCATATGTAAGTTAATAAAATATAATTGAAAATGCTCAGGTAAACAGTAAAGAATAAAGAGCCCAGTAAGCAGTAAACAACAGCCATCCTAGCTACGGGACCTTGGTGCCGGCAGGGTATTCATCAGTATCACAACCTGAGGGAAGAAGCTGTTACCCAGTCTGGCAGTCCCAGTCCTGATGCTCTTGTACCTCTTTCCTGATGATAATTGGTTAAAGAGATTGTGAGATGGGTGGTAGGGATCCTCAACAATGCTTCAGGCCCTTTGTAATGCTCCCAGTAAATAAACTGTTCTTGGGCTTCCAGACAGGTGCAGGTATTGATTATAACCGATGTTTCAATAACAAACTCTGCCATCATCTTCAGGGATGTTGCCTAGGTATGTCTAGTCTCATGCTATTTATACCTCCATAATCCGTCCCTCCTGATTGGTTAGTTCTCATCCAATCAGGTTTCAGCTCTCCCACCTTGTTTACAATTGAATTCCAGTTCTTTGTTGGAGCGAGACCTTCGTCTTTGTTGAAATTGTTTTCTTCTAGCTTTATTTCAATTGCTTCCTTTATCAGGCTGGTCCAAAAACTATTGGTGTAACACAGTAGTTTTGTGCCATCAAAATCAATCCCATGTGAATGCAGTATTCTGCTACCGTGGATTTCTTCAGGTGACCCAAATGGATTACTCTAAGATACACAAGGAGGGTTCTCCTCGAGGCCTAATGTCAGAGGCCTTGCTATTCCTCACTCCCTGACTTTCTACTTCGCTATGCTGTCTCCCTTTATTAGGGGATGTGAACATCACATCACATCATAAGTTCGACCAACGATGGAAATACAAGCTCTCTTTCTTTGGTTTTAGATCCAGTAGTCTCTTGTTCCACTCTAATAAAAGTATTTGAGGGAAGTAAATCAGTTTGTTTTTGGCCACTTGAGGGATTTGCAAAATTGCAGAAAGATTGTCTTTTCTCATTGTTTTGTTCCTTTTATTTATACTTCCAAATGATCATTTAATACTCTCAAATGAGAATGAACAGAATGAGAATGAGGATAGATTTGATAGAGGTGCACAAAATTAGACAGGGTAAGTGCAGGCAAGCTTTTTCCACTGAGGTTGAATGAACTAGAGGTCCTCAGTTAAGGGTGACAGAATGTTTCTCTTCATCAAACTCTGCTCTTCTATTCTTTTGTCCCTCAACATCTTATCAAATCTCTTCTTAACTGTAGTTACACTGTTTGTTCCAACTACACCACAATGATAAATTCCATTTCCTCACAATCTCTGAGACAATAATTCAGCTGAATTTCTCATGATTAAGGCTGTTTATATTTGTGATCTCTGACTCTGAAACAAGTTGAAACATCTCTATCTCAAAGTACATTTAAATAATTTCTGTCAAATACTGTGGACAAGATGGGCCAAAGGGCCTGCTTTTGTGCTGTAGTTCTCTATGATTCAAAGTCATCAATAATAACAAAACAAAATTGGAGAGCAGCGGACTGACTGGGCAGCAGATAAATCAAGTTAATATTTCGCATTGCAGACACTTCGTCAGAACTGGGAAAGTGGGAAAATAAATTACTTCTAAGTTCTGCAACCATTCGTAGTAAATGCGATAAATGTGCAGCAACTGTGGTTTCAAAAAGCCTTAAATGTCTGTTTTTCAATTCAAATAATCAATGTATATATTCATGGCTATCCTTATACCACACTATTAGAATAGTAATAATTGTAATAATTTCCATTTGAAGCACACATATGTATATAAGTAATAGGTAAAGTATGTTGCCATTATTATTACATTTCTATTACCACAAGAAACATTGATATTTATTTAAGTAATAGGTAAAGTGTGACATTATTAAATAATACCCTAAATAACTGGATAAATATCACAAGAATGGAATTTTTGAAGCTCATGATGAGCTATTAAATTACAACCTGAAGAAAATTATAGTGAAATGTTATACTTGCATGAAATCATTGCTTAAACAAAGTCCTGAAAGGCAAAATCTGAGAATGCAAGATAATACTGTACACATCATCAGAACTGCGGAGAACAAATAATCCAACTAATTATTCTGAATGTAGAGTCTGATTTGTTCTTTGTAGCACAAATCAGTAATGAATCTAAAGTAGGTAAAAATATTGATTTTTAATGCATGCATAAGACTTTCAGGAATCTGTCCTTGAAAAAAGACATTGTATTATTTGGCCATACTTCAGTGCAAACATTTCCACTGAACATTTTTTTGCTGTTTCTGCACAGGATGTGAGCATCAGTGATAAGAGTGGTAATTGCCATTGTAGTGAGGATCTCATAGGGAAGTTAAGATTCAACCAATTGACTGATTCCACAAATGGGCCTGACCAGAGAACAGCAGCAGATTTCTTTCCTCAAAGGAACCAGGTTGTTTTTTTTTTCTCAAGATATTCCATCGTTATTGCAATCTTATTATTTTAGATTATTTAATTAAACATATTTCCTATCTCCAGCTGTCATAGTGGAGTCTGATTTGAGCATCTGGATTGTTAGTGAAGGCTTCTGGATGACTAATGCAGTATTATAATCATCAGACGACGTACCCTATTGATGTTACTGGAAAGGATGAACTATAGAAAATCAGTGGCACATCTGTTATTTTGGTTTTTTTAAAAAAATTAACATCTTTTCCATGGTATGTTGTTACATCACATAGATTTCCTTCCACTTAAACTGTAAGGATGGCTCAGTGACTGCTGTCCATAGATGAGGATAAATTTCATTCTTTTTATTTCTTGTATCTTTTGTTGCATGTTCCTTGTGTATTTAGTTACAATAATTGCTTTCTCATTAACTTTCCAGTTATAGGAGCATTGTAGCCGTTTCTGGCAGCACACTTTAAAAAAAAAGGTGCAGAAGGTTTGGAAAGGGTAGAAAGAGCATCAACAGTAAATAAGATATACAGTATATTTAAAAATAAATAAAATGCAGTGCTACAAGGAAGGAACAGTGAAGCGTGAATAATTAGCAGTTCTTTCTGAGAATACTGTGTTCTGTAATATTGTTTAAAATTATCAGTTGGAAGATGATAAGTGCACATTTTTTCTCTCTGTATTTAATAAGATGTTGGATAACTATATATACTTCCAGGCCCTTACCCAAGCCACATGGAAAAAATGCATTTACAGAAATTTTCTGATTCTTATTCGCGGTAAAAAAAATAGTAAAAGAGAAAGGATCATTACTGAAGAACCAATAAAGAGAAAGTATTTTATATTGCTGGAACTACTCTAGTAAATCCTGCTTGGAGCTTCTTTAGTACCTTCCTATTCTTCCTAAAACCTGTTTTAGGTACAATACTGTTTAGTACCACATCTGAACAAATGTTTTTATTAACCAATAATTTCATGCAAATACAACATTTCATTGTCACTGCCTTGAAATATTAAGTTAGTGGTAAAGATGGAATACATAAAAATTTTTACAACTTGCTCTCATCAATAACAAATTAGCTCTGTTTTAAGCTCTACTGCAACTTCTCATGGTTATTGTCAGGCAAGATGTACAAAAGCCTAATCTCCTGCACCACCAGGTTTAGGAAGCTATTTTCCTAAACCACTGGGTTCTTAAACCAGCTCGCACAACCTTAATCCTACCTTAGCAATGAAGCACTATGCATTACCTTTGCACTAGCATGGACTCTTCCCTGATTGTGCCTTTCTTTCACTTCTGTCTTGTTTCTTTTGCACAATCTTTTCTTCTTTCAGCACTGTCTTGTGTAATTTATGTATATGTAAATTGTGTATGCTACATGGAAGCACACATATGCCTGTGATTTTACAGAGGGAAAGTTTTCATTTTATCTGTACCACACCATGCTTGTACATATGACAATAAACTCAACTGGACATGACATGAACCGTTGGGTTCAGAGCTCAATCATTGTGAGCTTCTTCCTTTCCTGTCAGAGTGCTTAACAATTTATATTAATTCACAGGATATAGACATTGATGGTAAAGCTGGCAGTTAATGTTCTATTTACCATGAGAAGTTGTTGGGACCCCCTTTTTTTGCCTCTTCTCTAGTGCTGTTTATACGAAAAATGTGCTCCATGTTACTGTCTGTAAGGTATGATGTGAAGTCATTGACTTTCTGGATTCATTTTATGACTTTGGATATTCCTGTCAAGAAAGCCCTAATAGCACTGCTGATTGTTGATCATTTTCTATTTTTAATTCAGATTTACAAGATTTGCAGTTTTGTTTTTGATTTTTTTTTATACCAAATTTAATTCCAGATTCCAGTGCCTTTTATACATGGGGCACCATATATTCATGGAGCAATGAAGGTAGAAGGAGTGAATGTTTTAGCATGGTGCACTGTATGCCAATCAATTAGATTGATTTGACCTGGATGGTGCCAAACTTGTTGGAGGAACATCACTTAGGTTAGGAGGTGAAAATATTCCACAATACTTCTGGGAAATGTTTTGTGTATGGGGAGAGGATTTCAGGTAAATTAGTCTCTATATGATGTAAAATTTTCTCAAAAAAAGAAAGGGTTTGAATGTCTTTATATTCCAGGGATGATGTATTAATGCATTAAAAAGGTAATGCATAAAGAAGAGTAATATTTTTAGGAGTGTTACTCCTCTAAATAAGCATTGAACACATGAAAGAAAACCTAAGATGTGACTAAAGTGGGCTTTTGATCTGTGTATATTTTGGGCAAAGTCTAATTTGATTAAACTAAGGCCTGATCCATCGCAAGTAAGCCCTCCCCACCATTGAGCATATCTACACAAAACACCATTGCAGGAAAGCAGCATCCATCATCAGGGATCCCTACCACCTAGGTCATCCTAGCTTCTCTCTGCTGCTATCAGGAAGAAGGTACAGGAGTCTCAGCTTCTGAGTCACCAGATTCAGGAACATTTATTACCCCTCAACCATCAGGCTCTTGAACCTAAGTTCATAACATCACTCAACTTCACTCAACCCATCATTGAAACATTCCCACAACCTATAGACTCACTTTCAAGGACTCTTCATCTCATGTTCTCAACATTTGTGCTTCTTTATTCATCATTATTATTATTTCTTTCTTTCTGTATTTGTACAGTTTGTTGTCTTTTGTACACTGGTTGAACACCCAAGTTGCTGCAGTCTTTCAATGATTCTGTTATGATTATTACTTTATGGATTTATTGAGTATGCCCACAAGAAAATGACTCTCAGGGTTGTATATAGTGACGTATGTACTTTGATAATAAATTTACTTTGAATTTTGATCAAAGAAAGAGGAAAAGAGAAAACTACCTCCTTATAATTGGGCAGACTTCCAATTGTTCCTATACGTGCATCTTGGAACGTGAAGGAAATTCATTGTACATGAAGCATTGTGCAGATGCTTCTGAGAGGATATGGGAACAAATCTATTTTTTACTCTGTGTTGTGATGATATTGGATTCCCTGTCCTCAAAATCCTAAACTCATATAAAGATGTTAATCCATATCTGATGTGGTTACCTATGGGTACTCTTATTGTAGAGAGGATAAACTGTATCCATCTACCCTTCAAGGACTAACTTACTCGCCTGTCTAGTCTTTAAGGTGTGGCCTACCTGCCAGTACCCTCTGCTTGAGTGGTGATTGCCTCTCCCTACCAAGGAGAAGATTCTTCCAGCAAACAAAATAGTTTAAGCAGTTTATTTTATTCTTAATGATACACATTTAAATTTAGGCAAGTAGCTCTTTACAGACATTTAACATTCACAGAGGATTACTGATTTATAAAAGATTTCTGAAATGCAAAAGATTTACAAACGACAAAATATTTTCAAACACAGGTGCAATTCTTACAAGCTAAAATAACATACCAATGAATTGCGGGTGAATGCAACCATGAGAAGATCTGAGTTGTCCATTGCAGAAATCAAAGAAATCAACCTTGTTTATGCCGTGAACGAGTACCATTAAGCAAGGGATCCTTGGATCCGAAGTTGGGAACCCCTGGTTTAGAAGCTTCTGAGGACAATGGTGCAAACAACTTTGCTGTAGTTGCTTGGTTTTATGCAGGCCAATTTAAGTAGCCTCATTGTCTTGTGTTTGGCTAATGCAGACGAGAAGTCTCATGGTCACTTCACTTTGCAAATCACATCTCTTAGCAGCTAGCCCAGGTCCTTTTAACTTCAAACAGATCACTGCTTGCAATTTATATTAAAAGCTGAAGACTAGTTCTTGTTTACAATAAGAAGATGAACAAGGCAGAAGCTGACCAAGTAATAATTGAGCAAGACTCACATCACCAAGTTCAGGAGCAGTTATTAATCCTCAACTATCAGGCTATATCAGGCGATATCGATACGCAGCAGCCTCTCCGGACTCTGGATTGGGGATTACCAAACATTATGTGGTTTTTCTTGTGTGGTCTGTTTTGTGCTTTATCGTGATATCATTCAGGAGAACGTTGTCGCATTTTTTAACTGCATTGTATTTGTGATTTATAAATGACAATAAACTGAATCTGAATCTGAATCTGATCTTGAACCAAAGAGGATAATTTCATTCAACTTCATTTGTCCCAGGATTGAGATGTTCCTACAACCTATGGATTCACTTTCAGGGACTCTTTATCTCATGTTCTTGATATTTATTTATTGTTTTTTTTCTTTCTTTTTGTATTTGCACCAATTTGTTGTCTTTTGCACACTGGTTGAATGCCCCAGTTAGTATGGTCTTTCATTGATTTTATCATGGTTTTTATTCGACTAAGGATTTACGGAGTATTCCTGGAAGAAAATGAATCCCAGGGTCATATATGGTGACATATATGTATTTTGATAATAAGTTTATTTCAAACTTTGAACTTTGTTAGGAGTTTAACTTTGTCACAAACAACGTGGACTCTTTGGCGAGGTTATGCTACTGTAGTAGAAAGCTGGTATTAGCAATAAACCTCTCGGGCCCTGAAAAGTGAATATCCATCACAGTGTCATAGTTTGAAAGAAAATGTCAAAAGTGTGAATTATTTTCTATCAAACATTTTATATTTTAAACGGGATATTTATTACAGTCTTACAAAACATTTACAACACAGAAGGTAGCTATTCAGCCCAGCAAGTCTATGACAGTTAGGAAGCTAGTTAAGTTGTTCTAAGTGTCTTCAGCCTGAAACATTAACTATGTTTCTCCATTCACAGATATTGCCTGAACTACTGAGTGCTCCCATTACTGCCTGTTTTTATTTCAGATTTCCAGAATCTACAGTTTTAATTTTAGTTTTGTGATGCCAAGTCTAAAGTCAACTTTCAGCACAGGGTCCTTGACTCCAGGTCACAGCCCTTCAAGTGCACATCCCAGTACCGTTTAAATGTAATGAGTGTTCATGTCATTGAAAAGTTAATTTATATTACAAAACAGCTGCAGTGCTGAGCCCAACTGTGATGAGTCAACTTGGTATTTTATTTATAATGTGTTTAAATATTTAAGGTCTGTTCTGATAAGACAAATAGCATAAACTATTTGCACAATGTGCTGGCGAGTCAGAAACTAGGTGAGAATAAATTTTAAAATGTCATGAAGAACACAGGGCCACTTTGAGCTTATGCATTCATGAAATATTCTTCCAGAGAGAGAGGGGGGATTCTTTCCAGGAGTAGCTTGGAAAGTAGGAAAGAGGAATTGGATAAATCAATGGAAAAAATGAAAAGACTTAAATAAAAGAGTTGATGCAGGGAAAGTTGAATGAAAAGAAATGTAGATCAATGAGTTATCATAGTTGCAATTAGTGGATAATACCTGCCCAGTGTGCTGCTGGTGTTTAAGGCAGCAATGAAGGTCTTCCATCTCTGTTTGTATAGAAGAATTCATTGATGTTTCTGTAATAATTATTTTTTGACCAGTCAGGGTTGTTAGTCCTGAGCTGAAGCCCCAAACCTGGAGGACCAGTGGAGCATTCTTATTCTGGCCTCTACCCTTTGACCTGTTTGTTATGGGTGACTCTACCAAGAGCCAAAGCACAAGGGCCTGAAACCAGCCAACATAGCTCTCTGGTTCATTGAGGTACACAAGTCTCTAAACCCAAGTTTGTGGTCCTCTTGGAAGAATTAGTGGAACGGTTTGATGAAATACATTGAATTTAAATATTAATTCTGTCCTTCTTACCACAGTTACTTCTTGATCTACTGATTATTTCCAGGATTTTCTGTTTTTATTTGAGATTTCCAATATCTACAGTATTTCACCTTTGGAGAATGGATAACTAATTAACAGATATCTAGTAGCACAGATATAAAACTCAGCAATGGTAACTATACAGGTTAATAAGCACAGAAAACAGCAACAAGCTGTAGTCAGTTTTGAGAAGGGTTAAAATGGAAAGTAAAGATGATGTGACAATCATGTTCAAACCAAGTTGAGATGGTACTTGGAATTTTGTGCACAGTTTACTGCCATATTTTGAGAAGGACTAAGAAACACCATAAAAGACACAGCTGACATTTAGCAAGATGACATGAGAACTACGGAGCAATCATTGTCAGAAACAAATATAAAGACTTGATTTGCTTTTCTCACACACAGAAGAAAAGGAATATTCCCAGAGTTCATTTATTTTCTTTTAAATAAAGTTTTGACAGAGAGAGTATTTCTCCTTGTGTGGGAGAGTAAGACTGAACACAATAAAAATAAAATAGTGACTAAAAACTCAAGTAAGAATAAAAATAAATGCATGCACCTATTTATGGTGTAGATATAGATATTATTGCCACAGGGCAAATAATGTATAGAAGATGCTTTAATTCCGAACTGGATGGATAGCCAAGAGGAAGAAAGATTACAAGTTATGGTGATTGCATTAACTTTAAAGTTCAAAGTTCAAAGTAAATTTATTATCAAAGTATACATATGTCACCATATTCATTTTCTTGTGGACATATATGGTATAATAAATCCAAAATAGAATAATAACCATAATAGAATCAATGAAAGACCACACCAACTGGGGCGTTCAACCAGTGTACAAAAGAAATCAAACTGTGTAAGTACAAAAGAAAAGAAATAATAAACATAAATGAACAATAAATATCCAGAACATCAGATGGAAAGTCGCTGAAAGTGCGGCCATTGGTTGTGGGAACATCTCAATGATGGGGCAAGTGAAGTTGATTGACGTTATCACCTTTAGTTCAAGAACTTGATGGTTGATTGATAATAACTGTTTGTAAACCTGACAGTGTCAGTCCTGAGACTCCTGTTCCTTCTTACAAATGGCAACAGCGAGAAGAGAGCATGACCTGGGTGGTGGGTGTCCCTGATGATGGAAGCTCTTTTCCAGCGATAACACTTTGTGTAGATGTGCGTAATGGTGGGGAGGGCTTTACCTCTGATGGGCTGGGCTGTATCCACTACTTTTTGCAGGATTTACCATTGAAGGGCATTGGTGTTTCCATACCAGTCTGTGATGCAGCCAGTCAATATACTCTCAACTACAGATCTATAGAATTTGACAAAGTTTTAGATGTCATGCCAAATCTATGCCAACTCCTGGGGAAGTGGAGCCGCTGTTGTGCTTTCTTCATAATTGCACTTATGTGCTGGACCCAGAACAGGTCCTTCCAAATAATAATGCTGAGGAATTTAAAGTTGCTAACCCTCTCTGCCTCTGATCCTTTGATGAGGACTAGTTCATGGCGTTCTGGTTTCCACTTCCCGAAGTCAATAATCATCTCCTCAGTTTTGAGGGGAACACTTATTTACAACCGTTTTAATTAAGTCCCTGAGCGCTATGGTGCACTCACTGAGATCCACAGATGAGTCCTTGAACACTGTTCCGTTGATCAACTCATGGCAACCTCTACCCTCTCCTCTACTGAAATGCAGTCTGGGCATGGAACGGTAGGCATTCCTTATCTTATTATAACAGTGGTCTAGTGTGTTGTGACATCTGGTGCTGTAGTATACATGCTGATGATAATTGGACAGGGTTTTCTACAACAAGAAAGGTCGAAGTCCCCGACAATGATTTGAAATGGATTTGGATGGATTGTTTCTTTTTTTGAGATGGCATTACGCATAATCTCATAATGCTTGATTATAGTCGGCCATTGGTGTTATTGTAAACTGCTGTCAGGATTATGGAGAACTCCCTAGGTAAATAAACCGGATGGTATTTCGGTGGTCGTGGTTGGGGATACACAAGTTTGACAAGACACCCACATCATAGCACCACCGAGAGTTTATCAGGAAACACACACCTCCACCTCTTGCCTTTTCTAAATCAGCAATTCTGTCCATTCTGCGAATCGAGCTTTCCATTCTAATTGCCATATTTGGCGTGATAGGATTAAACCATGTCTCATTCACACATAGAACACAACAATCTCTCATTTCCTCCAATACATCAATCTTGCCCTCAGCACCTGAATTCTGTTCGCCAGTAACTGCACATTATTAGCAAAATTCTGGGTTGAGGGAGTCTCATCCCTCTGTGTTTCAGTCTGGCTTGGAGATCCCCCATCTCCCTTCTGGTCATGGAGGTGAACCTCTACCCTAACCTTCATTTGATAAAGTTTGAGTGAAGGAGGTGTATCTTCAGTATAAAAATCAATATGGACTTGCTCTGCTAAAATTTTGTACTATGTTGTGTATCTTATACAATTACATTTTCACTATTGCGGTCTCAAAATCTATTACAGAGCCAAAATTCTCTGTTATTGTCCATTCCAGTGTGTATAATTTGATTCAATTGTTTCTGGTCTGAACTGTCTCATTATAGTTTTTCATCATTTGCACCATACATTCCAGCAACTTGCTAAATTTGTCAAAAATCTTCTCATATATAAAATATCATGGAAACAGGCCCTTTGGCTCATATGGTCCTTGCCAACCAAGATGACTAAATGTAAAAATGTTACTTCTTTTCATTTTGCCCATCTACATCTGACATTCATTTCTGAGGAGATTGGTGAATGTATGGGAAACAACAATCAGTTAATCAGCTGTACTCTCAATGCTAAAAAAAAGTCTGAGCTTTCAAAAAATAGCTACTTTGAAAAAATCAGACTGCCTTTCTTAATCAAGGAATACTATAGATACCATATGTCAGAATTTCTCCATATTGATATAAACTGATATTTTTACTAGCACATTTTCCTGTTGTTTGGCAACTGAAATACTTTTAAATGTTTTCTGTTCTGGCATGGTGCATATGTGTCAGGCAGAATGATTCTTCGCTCATTTTCTTTTCTACCTTGTATCTATATGGTGGGGATGGTCAATAAACTTGTTGAAGCCAAAATATTTAACATTCCTTATAGGCTAAATTGCTTCTTTTGACTGCCCAATTCACTGATTAGTATGTTTTTCAAACAGATAGGTTTCCAAGAGTGTTTAAGAAGGTAGTTGCTGGGAAGATGTTTCACTGATAGATGAGTCTGGAACTAGGCTCAAGATAAAGGACCTTCCATTGAAGACTGAGCTGAGAAAGAACTTTTGTATTCTGGAGAATTGATTCTTTGAATTCTGTTTCATAGTGCTGTGGAAACTGAATTATTAAATATATTCAAGACTAAGAAAGATATTTTTACTAAAGAGGAATTAAAAGTCATGAGGATTATGCAGGAAAATGAAATTGAAATCAATGGCTAGATAAACCCTAAACTTATTGAATAGCAGAGAAGACTCATGGGCCTATACAAGCTGCTCCTGATATTTCTTATGTTCCTCATTTGCAGACCAATACTCGTGCCAAAATGCCTTACAGCATTAATGTGGATTAGTTATTGTGAAGGTTGAATCTTAGTCCTCAGCATCAATTACAATTCCCGATGATGATTTTGATTGGAAATGGAAGAAAATGTAATAGATTTTGGTTCATAAGCAAGATGTACTTTATATTCATTAACGTGTCAGTTGTCTCTCATTTAAATGAGTCTCAAGTTATTAATGCGAACTAATGGAAGTTTGGCATACAGTTATCCTTTTCTCGGGCACTTAAAAACAATTGCATCTCTTTGAGATCCATCTGACATTATGTATTCAAAGGGTTTTACTTTGATTTACATCTGTAACAAAATTCAGCTCTCACTTTATATCCATTATTATAACTGCATGTCATCAGTGTTTCATTAAGCTCTTCAATTAGATGAGAGGAGGAAGGACAATCCTTGGAGAATCTGGGATGCAATGATGCAGATTGCTGTAGATGTTGCCATGATCAGAATCAGAATCTGGTTTCATATCACCAGCATATGTCATGAAATTTGTTATTAATCAGCTGCAGTACATAGCAATACATAATATTAAAAACTGTGAATTACAGTAAGTATATTCCATATTTTTTTTTTCAAGAACTTGAGAAGGCAAGGGTGGTTAGAAATTAGGCAAGGGAAGTTAGGACAGAGGGAAAAAGTTTTTTTTCCCAAAATGAAACGTTGCTGTGTGCTTGGAAGTGGAGGGGACAGTACAACTTGCCAGCTAACATGAAGGATTAAAGTGTTAGTTGGATGCTCTGCTGTTTAATGGCTTTGAGGAAGTGGGAGGAGATTTATTTGAACAAGTTGGATGTTATATGCTAGAGATTTTTAAGCTGTAAAAGGGTCACGTGACAAGGGTGGGAAGACAGATCTACTGGATGAGCACCAAAACAGTTGCAAATTATTTTTTATTGCTAAATTTGAGAGATTTTAATCAGTACTGAGGGTAATTTTGACTGTATGATAGTGGAAAGCACATGCAGGAGATTGGCAGCTGGCTTTACATTCCCCATATTACTTTTCTTTATACAGTAACTGTTAGCAGAGGTGTGAGAGGTGCCACCTTACTTCATTCACTACAGCAAAATTATGTCGACATACCAAAATTACCAGCCAGTTTTGCATATTCCTAAAGACATTAGGATCTTACTGTCTACACAGTGTAAATGCAATTTAGCAAAACCATTAATGTAACTGAAATAGCAACTAATTAGTAACTGTCTGAAAACAAATCTCAAAGGGATCTTGGATTATTTCAAATGGTTTGTGATGTATGTACAGATACAAGATAATAACAATATAATTCTGAGATTGCGGTTGCTGTTTCTAACCATGATAGCAGACAGGTCAACGACAATTCATCTGAAATGGAAAATCTTTAATAACATAACCTAAGGAATTCTGTATACATGGATAATCTTTCATAAATTAGTAGCAAGTATTTATTTTTCAGAACAGTTAAAAGTTCAAAGAATGATTCCGTATTGAATATTTCCTTACTAGCAAAGTAACAATATTGAAAGTTGCAATCTTAACTTTGAGAAGGCAGTTCGAAGAGGCAACCCTATTAGTACCGTACACAAAATGCTGGAGGAACTCAGCAGGTCAGGCAGCATCCATAGAAATGTCAACTGTTTGTTCATTTCCATGGATGCTACCTGACCTGCTGAGTTCCTTCTGTTGAAGGGTAATGTAATTGGTGGAGATGTACATAATTCACAACTACTAAAATTTAGTTGGAATTTTACTTAAGAGGCTTGTCTGATATGATGACATAGCTACGTAAAGGGTTTTTACCGTGCTTTAGGTTCATTTTTCTGGCGTTCAATAAATGAGTTGCTGTGGCTTTTCTGAAATATAAAAGGACTCTGCTATTTTATTTGTAAAAGCCTACATTGGTGGCTCTGATGTTCTAGGCCGATTCCAGACTTATTAAACATGTCGGCCAATGCAATTGTTTTGAAGCTGCCGGTGTTTTGGGAGTAAAATGCCGTCTCTTATCTCTATGTCGAATATTTCTATGTAGTGTTATGCCCTCGGCCCCCTCCTTTGTGAGAATCGCAAGAGCCCTAGTCAAGGGGGGGTCAACTGACCCAAGAGAGAAAGAGACGTGCTGAATAGACACAGGAAAATGGGAGAGAGTGAGAGAGACATGCGGAAGACCACGTTCTCCCAAGAAGCAGAATAAAGGCGACATTGACTATTGTCTCATGGAGACCACGTGAAAAGCCCTCGGGCAAAGTGGGCTGGTTGAGAGAGAGATCGCATTACCTGCAACCTGATTGACACCTGCGATCCCGTGAAGAAGTATAAAGGAGGGTCTGAGGGGGGGGAACCCTCAGACGCACCAAGGAGACACCAAGGAAGCACGATACCGATTCCCGTGGGAGCGGGAAGCCATTTTGAAGGAAGCTACGTGCGTTAGATTCCAAATGTTGAATCTGTGGCTAGAACCAACGGAAGACTGCTTTTAAATAACAACGGGGAAGCCTGCTCCCCTGATTCCAAGGATTTGCTCTGTAAAGACAACGGGCAAGTGTTTATCTTTTCTAAACCATCTCTCTCTCTCTACAACGTGAAAACCCCAGCGGTTCCCAAAAGGGAAAAGCCTGCAAACTTCTGAGAGATTCTTTATATTTCAATTGGACTCAGTATTAACCCCTAGACAACTATAGAGCTTATTTCTGATTGATTATTATTACACCGGTGTTTTAGATTGAGTTTTGACGATGTATATGATCTGAATGTTTTGTATTAACCATACGCTTGTGCCCTTTTTTTGAATAAAACGTTTGAAAATAGTAGCATCCGACTCAGCTGATCCCGCTATCTTTGCTGGTAAGTTACCTGGTTACGGGGTTACGTAACAGTAGAAGCATTGCTCAGCAACTCCATGGCCAAGAGAGTGGTAGGTCTACTAGGACACTTGCCTGAACATGATAAAACTAATCTTTTACAGGCTTTTGGATTATCAGAGTCTGAGCATGCAAAACAGCTGCTCTCTTTTCCAACCTTGGTGACGGTAAGCCTTGGAGGTAATGTGCCACATGCTGTCTCTCCCAGGAAATTACCAACCTTACTTTAGTTTTAATGAACTCTTCATGGAGCAAATGCCTAATCAAGTTTGCATAGCCCTCGTTAACGCACCCGTAATGGACCAAGGAGAGCTTGCTAAAGTGGCGGATAATGTCATTCAGCCAGGCAGTGACTCGTCATTCTTCCTCCTTTCTCTACCTCAATAAGGCTGGTCAGCAAGCCCCCAACACGCCTGCACCTGTGAAACAGACGATACCAGCCCATGCTTTTACCATGCTCGCTTTGGTAGGAATGCTAAGAAGTGCCAGCCGCATTACAGCTGTGACAGGGCCTGTGCAGTTGGATTCCAGCTTTCAACGTCATCCGTTTTTCATTACAGACACCCTTTCAGGCTGATGCTTCTTGTGTAACAAGGGTGCTCAAGTGAGTGTGCTGCCAGCCAGCATCGCCTGTTGATGAGAAGGCAAAGAGAAATGAAATCTCGCTGGAGGCTGCCAGCAGCAGCAAGATCCAGACTTACTGGACCAGACGGGTGACACTCTGCTTCAGCAGGCGACATTACACATGGGCCTTCATCCTGGCTAAAGTGGCTAGATCTCTGATCAGTGCAGACTTCCTGTGTGCCCAAGGACTGTTAGTAAATCTTAAGAACTGCTGGCTTGTGGTTGTCAAGGACATTAGGTTGTTACCCTGCTCCTCCAGTAAATTCCTCACAATGACTCTTGTCGAGTTTACTCGATTGCTGGGTGAATTCCCAAACCGCACTTAGCACGCATTCTCCACAATGGTCACAGAGTATGGGGGTCGAGCACCACATTTCCACAACTGGCCCATCAGTCTATGCCTGTGCACATAGAATGGACCCAGAAAAGCTGGCAACCATGAAGGCTGAGTTTGCCAACATGGAAAGATTTGGCATTGTATGCCAGTTGAAGAGCCCTTGGGCTTCATTCCTCCATATAGTCCCTAAGTCTGATGGTGGTTGCCACCCACGTGGTGATTACCAATGCCTTAATGAGGTCACCACCACCGATCATTGCCCAATCCCACACATCCAAGATTTATCAGCATGTTTTTCTGGAAGAAATTTTTTTCCAAAGTCCAAAGTATTTAGGGGCTACCATCAGATGCCTGTGTGCTCGGAGGACCTTTCCAAAACAGCTGTGATAACCCAATTTGGCCTCTTTGAGTCTCTGAGCATTTCGTTTGGACTGAAAAATGCAGCACAGACTTTCAAAAGGCTGATGGATGAAGACTTAGATTTTCTTTTTGTTCATCTAGATGACAGTGCATCCAAATCTGAACATATATCCCGTCTCCGCACACAATTCAAGTACTTAATCCAACCTGATTTGATTATTGCCTGTTTGGGTTGTCAACCATTGACTTTCTTCAGCCATCACATCTCCGCAGGAAGTGTGAAACCTCTCCCATCAAAAGTAGCCACTATTGTGGATTTTCCACCGTCTCCTGCTACTAAAAAAACGACAGCAGTTTTTAGGCATGGTGAATTTCTAACACTGCTTCATTCTGCCGACTGTTGAACTTATGCTTCCCCTGCATAGTGTACTTAAAGGCAATTACTCTAATCACTTGCTTGACTGTTCAGCGGACGTGATCAGGTCATTTGATGATACCAAACAAGCTCTTTCTAAGATGACCCTACTGGTGTACTCACTCCCCAACACACCCATAGCCATTACCACTGATGCTTCAAACTGCACAAACTGTTGGTTGGAGGCTTGTGGCAGTCGCTCACCATCTTCAGCCACCAGCTCCACCCCCTCCCCCCCCAAAAAGGACGTCTAGCATGTTTCACTGTGAGCTTCTCGGTCTTGATCTGGCTGTCTGGCATTTTTATAGTACTAGCGAGTCACAGTGTTCATTGACCACAACCTCCCCCTCCCACCCCGTGCATGCAATGACCAAAATATCAGACCTTTGGTGTGCGTGGCAGCAACATCACCTGGCCTGCATATCTGAGTTCACAACTGATATAAACATATCAAAGGGAAAATTAATTTTTGTGGCTGATTGCCTCTCATGGCCAGTCGTTGAGGCCAGACACACAGAGGTTGACAATGCCAGTATGGCAGCCGGCCAAGTTGCTGACCCAGAGATCCAGGTTTATAGAACAGCAGTCATGGGCCTGTGGCTGGCTGACATTGAGTTTGGTGAAGCTGGGGTTTCTCTCTTGTGTGATGATTCAACTAGTCACCCTCACCCCATCATGCCCCAGACTAGAGATGGACTATTTTCAACTCCATACATCTGGGCTGGAAGGCCTCACAGAAATTGGTTGCACTGAAATTTGTTTGGCACGGCCTCAGTAAGGACCTACTTGATTGGACTGCAGCCTGCATGGAGTGCCAGCAGGCAAATATTAACTGTCACGGTCAGGTGCCATTGGCTCCTTTTCAGGTTCCTGAGTAATGGTTTGACCATGTCAATGTGGACCTTGATCGTCGTCCTCCTCCTCCCCCTCCTGTGGTTTCATGCACCTTGTTACGATGGTGGACAGTATCACCAGGTGGCAGGAGGTTGTCTCTCTCGCATCAGCGATGGCCGCAGACATGGCTTGGGCATTCATTGGCATCTGGGTTGCTTGGTTTGGTACCCCTTCTAATATTTCCTCTGACCACGGTCCCCAATTCATATCAGACTTCTGGGCTGTGGTGGCACAAAGCCTCGGCATTAAGCTACATCACATCATGGTGATTCACCCACAGTCTAAGGGCATTGGCAAGCAGTTTTATTTTTCCTTACAAGCTGCTCTGAGGGCCTCCGTCACTGATGGGTGTTGGTATGATAGTCTCCCAAGGGCTCTGCTGGAGCTCAGAACAACTCCAAAAGTGAACCTGAAGTCATCTGTGGCTGAGTTGGTATACGGACAACCGTTACGAGTGCCAGACCAGGTAATTTCATTCCAGACACCGCCACCGCTTGGCTGGCCTTTCAACAGCATTCCACCCTCCTCTCTAACTTCAATTCTTTTTCACCGATTCCTACCTGCCATCATGGTGTACTGCACTCTTGGGTTCCTGTTGACCTACATTTTGCCTCACTTGTTTTTGTCTACCATGATGCACACCAACGTTCCCTTAGGCCCTCTTACGATGGGCTGTTCCACATTTTGGAATGGAGAGAAAAGACTTTTATCATAGACAAGAGGGGTAAACCTGAACGTAGTTTGATAGATCACCTTCAGATGGCTCACCAAGATTTGGAAGATTCCACTACCATGCCCCTGTTCACATGACCACGAGTGCATCAACGCACCTCTGGACGAGCCTGAGGCACCTGCTTATCCTCCACCTTTGGAACATAAGGTCCGTGCTGGGTGGCTTGTCAGAGTTCTGGATAGGCTCACAATTCTGGTCTTAGAGAACTCTGGGGTGGCCTGTGTAGGGTAATGTAACTGGTGGAAATGGACATAATTCACAACCACTAACATTGGGTTTGGGGTTGGGTTTCACTTTAAGAAGCTGGTCTGATATGATGATGTAATTATGTAAAAAGTTTTTAGCAGCTTTGTGTCCAGTTTTTTGGTGTTCAATAAAATGAGTTGCTATGCTTTTCTGAAACCTAAAACGTTTCCACTGTTTTATTTGCAAAAACCTATACTGCATTTTGTATATGTTGCTTTGGAATTCCAGTATCTGCAGAATTTGTTGTGTTAACCATACCAGTAAAGTTCTTCTGCTTTAATTTTTAATTTGGGAAGTAAAACATGAAAAGGGTTGAAAATCAAGAAATGCATCGATGCTGGAAATACTGTAAACAGTCAGCAGGCTAAACAGTGTCTGTGGAGAGATGCCACATGATCTCAGTGTTTCCTGCATTTCCTAGATTTGCTGGTGATGTGGAAAGAATTATGTTGAGGCAATTCAAGTCAAAATTCTTTTGAAGGTGGCATAGAAGAATAAAAAAAACTTCTCTTTATTCTTTATTCACCAGAAGTTTGGCATTCAACGTCATACTCTACAAATTAGTGGGGAAACTGTCCTTGCTGGGTCTCAACAACTCCCTCTACAAATGGATACTGGACTTCTTAATAGAAAGGCCACAGTGAGTCCGTGTGGGCAGCAACACCTCCAGTCCTATTATGCTGAGCACTGGCACTTCCCAAGCTGTGTGCTCAGCCCTTTGCTGTTTACACTGTTGATGCATGACTGTGTGGCAGGATCTACCCCCAAACCGTGTTGTCAGGTTTGTGAATGACATAGCAGTGGGTGGCCTTATCGAGAACGATAATGAGACGGGGTATAGAGAGGAAGTGGAGAGGCTGGTGGACTGGTGTGAGAAGAACAACCTAAGCCTGAACGTGGAGAAGACAAAGGAAATCATTGGGGACTTCAGGAAAGTGCAGATGAACCATCTCCCACTGTGAATACATGGCTCCTCCATAGAAATAGTTAAGTGCACCAACTTCCTGGGAGTTTACATCATGGATGACCTCACCTGGTTCCTTAATATCACCTCCCTGAACAAAAAGGCACAGCAGCACCTTTACTTCCTAAGAAGACTGAGGCAAGCAAGGCTCCCCACTCTCATTTTAACTGTGTTTTACAGGAGCACCATTGAGTGCGTCCTGACTAGTTGCATCTTTATCTGGTATGGGAGCAGTTGAGAATTGGACCAGAGATCCCTACAAAGGTCTGTGAGAACAGCTAAGAAGATCATAGGGATCTCTCTACCATCCATTGGGGACATTTATCAGGAGGGTTGCATACACAGGGCTCTTAGCATTATTAAGGATCCTACCCATCCATCCAGTATCCTCTTTGACTTTCTACCATCAGGCAGGAGACTACAATGCATAAAAAGAAGAATGGTCAGGATGAGAAGCAGTTTCATCCCCCAGGCCAAGAAGCTTCTGAGCTCCCTGTTGGATTGTATTTGAAGTGTCACTGGATAATCTGTTCCATACCTTACAATATTTAATATTAAGGCACATTAGTTTGTCATTTATGTGTGATTCATCTGTAGATTTTATCCTTACCTTCATAGTTATTGTATGTTATGTGTGGTATGTGCACTACTGTGCTTTACATCCTGGTTCGGAGATACATCTTGTTTCTAAATACATTATATGGTTCTATACATTATATACATGTATATAGTTAAACAACAAAAGATTTGACTTGACTTGATTTGCACGCTGTCTCCTCACTTGGCACATACTGTGGTTTCATGATTTGGCTTTATATAGTCATAGAGACATAGAGCAGAAAATAAGACACTTTCAGCTCACCATATCTATACTGACCATGATATCGAAATATGATAATCCTATTTTTGTGAGTAAAGCCCATGCAGCTCTCTGTCTTTCCTCTCCAAGTACCTGTCCAAATGAACTTAAAAGTTATGATTGTGATTCAAAGACAGGTTACATGAATACCAAATTTCTAAAGCAAGGCTCTGTGTCTCTCAAGTTATCTGATGTGAGATAAAGTTAAAAAAACATCTCTCTAGAATTTCTCCAAACTAGGACAAGCCCAATACATATGAATAAGTGAGGCCTCGCCCCCTTTGCACTTATCACAACAGGGACTAATATCAGGATAGAACTGCGACAACTTAGTTTTAGACATATGAGCCCTGTGTACCACCTTGAACTGTAAGAGGCAGTGGCGAGCACATAGAGAAGTTGAATTAACTGACTTGAGAATTAAATCCCAAACCTTGTCGGACAAAGAAAGATTTAAATCGTGCTGCCAGGCAGTTTTAATTTTGTCAGAGGGGGCTCAGTTCAACGTCGTTAGCATATCTCGAATAGTAGAAATTAAACCTTTACCCAATGGATTCATATGAAGAAACAAATCCACAACATTTTTAACAAATACCTCAGGAAAAATCTGGTATTAAAGGGTTGATAAAATGTCTAATTTGGAGATAGCTAAAGAAATAAGTGTTAGGTTGTCCAAGCTTTACAGACAATTGTTCAAAAGTTGCAAAGCACTTATCTCTGAAAAGATCTTCAAAACACCTGTCTTTTTTGTGCCAATCTAGAAATGTTAAATCCTGCATAGAAGGCTGAAAAAGATGATAAGGTAGAATAGGACTAGAGAGAGAAAAACCATGAAGCTCAGTAATATAAATGAAAATTGGGTAAGGCCATACCACCTACCCTTTTAGGTTTTTGAAGATGAGCTTTATTTAGTCATCTTTATTTAGACATTTTCCCTTCTATAGATAGGAGAAAATAATAGAATCTAATGAATCAAAAAAAAGCTTTAAGTATAAAAATTTAGGAAGAATAAACATTTTAACAACATTAATTCGACATATCAAAGACATCGACAAAGATGACCACTGTGCTAAGCTCTGTTTTGTATGATTTAAAAGATCAGTAAAATTTTCTCCAAAAAAACGCTTATAATTTCTTGTTACTGTAATGCCAAGGTAAATAAATTGACTATTTACTACTTTAAAAGGGGGGTTGTGAAATTCTAATGATTGTGCTCCTCTATTTATTGGAAAAAGTTCGCTGTTATGTAAATTAAGTTTGTGTCCGGAAAGCTGACTAAATTTATTAAGGAGTGAAAACATTGCAGATAAGGAGGTAGTCAGGTTTGATATAAAAAGTAAAAGATCATCAGCATAAAGAGAGACTTTGTGCTCAACACCCCCCTCCAAATCCCTGTCAATTCAGCACAACTTCGAAACGCAATCGCCAATGGTTCTATAGACAAATGGAAAAGTAAGGGAAGAGGTTGAATACTTCTGAACGATAAAAATGTCACATTTGTCTGTTTCAATGTACAATGCAGTAAGACAAATATTTCTGCAGGGTTTGATTTATTGTACAATGGTTCTGTTACTTACACAAGAACACAAATGTGAAATTACAGCTTTGTTTTCCTTTGGGAACTAAAAATCATCTTTTGGAGTTAAGATTGATTTCAAACTGCAGCATTTAATAACTACATTTATTGAACTGCAAGTTAGAGGCAATTTTTTTCAACAAGTATATTGGTCTAGATTTTCTGCTAACACCAAGAAATTCCTTTTAAAATAAATGGGCTTTCATCAGTACAATCGTCAGAAAATCATTGTAATTTGCATATAGCTTTTCACATTCAGCTTTGAGAATGAGGGAGTATACATTTTGTAATTAAGTCCTGATCCATGACATTACAAGCCAAAACATTGCCAATGTTTCTCATCAAATAAAAATATGGGATTTTGGAGCTACTCAGCAGCTCACACTGGTGAAGAGACAAACACGTTGAACTTTTCCCGTCAACATCCATATCAAGAGGGTTGGAAAAGCTGATGATATTGAGATTGAAGATGCACAATTCTAGTTAATTGGGCCATTGGATAATCAGGGCTGCAGCTTATTTGGAACAACTCTTAAAGAACAGAAACTAATTGAAAAAGTAGCCAGGACTCCCTTCGTTTATATGAGACACTGTATCACTTAATTGAGACAGGAGACTTGCCAAACAGTTTCTATCTATCTTCAGCAGTGTGAACTTGTGTGGCCATTAGGTGCAACACTGTGCTTAGAAGGAGAAGTTTTTAAATAGCATCATTTGCGTGTGAGTGCAAACAGCAGTGATTTTTCTTTTGATAGCTGGATGGGACATCCTTGGCGTTAGGCTACATCACATTGTGGAGTATCACCCGCAGTCCGCATAAGCAAGCGGTTTCACTTTTCCTTACAAGCTGCTCTGAGGGCCTCCGTCACTGACGGGTGTTGGTATGATTATCTCCCGTGGGTTCTGCTGGGATTATGCAGAAAGTCTGAAGTTAATAACTCATCTCCTTCTACCTTAAGCCACAAACTTATCAATCACCTCTGATGAGTTATTAACTGATGAGTTAATAACTTCAAACTTTCTGCATAATCACTCAAAGAGTTGAACTGCATGTACATGTAACGAGAGCTGTATAACTCATCTCCTTCTACCTTAGGCCACAAACTTATCAATCACCCCTGCTGTGGACACTTTCTGGAGGTCCAAGGTCTGTATGCTCCACGACCGCTGGACTAAGTGTGTAAATGTAGGAGGGGACTATGTTGAAAAATAAATGTGCTATGTTTTCTAAAATTGACTCCTTTTACCCTAGGCCACGAACCTATCAATCACCCCTGGTATGTGTGAATAGTAAGAGCTGGTCTGTAAAATTATGTCTGGTAAACTCTAACTAATAGAGTAATCTCTGCACCTCAACCTTTTTCTTATTCCAGCTCTTGAAACTTAAATGAAATGATACAAAGGGAAAAGTCAGACTGGGAGGAGAGTGGAGAATTGGAATGATAGGCAATTGAAGACGAGCAACAGATAGAGTCATAAAGTTATATAGCATGCAAATAGTTCCTTTTGCTCAACTTATCCATCACTCACGCTGGGCTATTTCTTTGTAAAGATGCCGTACTTTACCCTCTCAAGTCCAACTCAATATGCCTCAGAACAATTACAGCATTCTGGAATGAATTGCACTACAACACTCAGAGGCATTCTTCTGCCTCTCATTTGGTCATGATTCCACACAAAGATTTAACTTTACAATTTCCAGATCTTATGTCCTGCTGAGATCATTATTCTTAAACTCCAAACTTGTGGTCAGATAAATTCCAAATAGGTCATACCTAGTGCATTGTTACAACTTTGGGCATCATATTGCAGGGATGACACAAAGGAGGTTACAAGGATGTTGACAAATTGAAGATGTAGTATGCTGCTGATTAATTCTTCCCTTTTCAACTCTTGTACTGCCTTTTCATAGATACATTTCTGACCGTTCCATCCGCTGGTATCCAGTGTCCAATTATTTTCTGATACAAACTGACTGATAGGTTTGGAATTTATCATACAGAGAAATGAACATTGTGGGATATGTATTGCTGAGCATTACAGAGTGCACAGATTGACATATGTAGGGGCACAAGAGGCTACAACAAGGTATGACCAGTTTAGTACAAGGTCATAGAGTCATAGAACACTTCAGTACAGAAGCTGGCCATTCAGTCCATCTTGTCTGTGCTGAATTGTTAATCTGCCTAGTTCTATCAGCCTGTACCTGGACTATAGACCTCAAAACCCCTCCCATCCGTGTACCTATCCAAATTTCACTTAAATATTAAAATCGAGCCATCATCCACCACTTCTGCTGGCAGCTTGTTCCACACTCTCACCTCCTTTCACGCTCTTTCTGAGTGAAGAAGTTCCCCCTCATGTTCCCCTCAAACACTTTACCTTTCACCAGATTGTTTACCAGAAAAAATGAGATTAATGAAGTATTTAGTTGTTTTCTTTGTTCTATTTGCCGCCAGCAAGTCAGAATTAGACTCAGAATCAGATTTATCGCCAGCATGTGTCGTGAAATTTGTTAACTTAGCAGCAACAGTTCAATGCAATACATGATAATATAGACAGAAATAAATAAATAAGCAAATCAGTTACAGTAAGTA
This sequence comes from Hemitrygon akajei, assembly GCF_048418815.1. Taxonomy (NCBI): domain Eukaryota; kingdom Metazoa; phylum Chordata; class Chondrichthyes; order Myliobatiformes; family Dasyatidae; genus Hemitrygon; species Hemitrygon akajei. The sequence goes on along the minus strand of NC_133129.1, from coordinate 160,628,200 downwards.
CGTATATGTATATTGAATAATCAGATTAAAAGCAGAAATAATGTATATAAAAAGGTGCGGTGGTGTTTATGGGTTCAATGCCAGTTTAGGGATCGGATGGCAGAGGGGAAGAAGCTGATCCTGAATCGCTGAGTGTGTGCCTTCAAGCTTCTGAACCTCGCTCCTGATGCTAACAATGAGAAGAGGGCATGTCCTGTGTGATGGGGGTCCTTAACAATGGACACCGCCTTTCTGAGGCACTACTCCTTGAAGATGTCTTGGCTACTAAGGAAGCTAGAATTTTACAACTTTCTGCAGCTTCTTTTGGTCCCATGCTGGAGGACTCCAACCCCATACCGGAGAGTGATGCAGTCTGCCAGAATGCTCTCCATAGTACATCTATAGAAGTTTTTGAGTCTTGTAGGTGACACACCAAATCTCTGAAATATATCCAGTGTCTTTCCTTCTTTATAGCTGCATCAATATGTTGGGACCGGGTTAAATCCTCAGAAATCTTGACACCCAGGAGTTTGAAATTGCACACTCTCTCCACTTCTGATCCATGAGGATTGGTTCATGTTCCCCTGCCTTGTCCTTTCTGAAGTCCACAATCAGCTCTTTCGTCTTACTGACATTGTGCAAGGTTGTTGCTGCAGCACCACTCAGCCAGCTGGTCTATCTCACTCCTGTACACCCTCTCATCTGAAATATTGTCAACAATGGTTATCATCAGCATTTGAACTGTGCCCTGCCACGCAGTCATGGGTGTAGAGAGAGTAGAGCAGTGGGCTGAGCACACATCCCTGAGGTGCGCCAGTGCTGATCGTCAGCATGGAAGAGGTATTATCATCAATCTTCCAGTTAGGAGGTCAAGGATCCAATTGCAGAGGGAGGTACAGAGGCCCAGGTTCTGTAGTTCATCGATTAGGACTGTAGGAATGATGGTGTTAAACACTGAGCTGTAGTCAATGAACAGCATCCTGATATAGGAGTTTGTATTGTCCAGGTGATCTAAGGCCACATGAAGAGCCATTGAGATTGCATCTGCCACAGACCTATTGTGGTGATAGGTCAATTTCAGTGGGTCCAGGTCCTTGCTGAAGCAGGAGTTGATTCTAGCCATGACCAACCTTTCAAAGCATTTCATCACCATAGATGTGAGTGCTGCTAGGCGATAATCATTAAGGCAGCTCACACTACTCTTCTTAAGCGCTGGTATAATTGTTGCCTTTTGAAGCAGGTGGGAACCTCTGACTATAGCAGTGAGAGGTTGAAAATGTCCTTGAGTATCCCCACCAGTTGGTTGGCATAAGTTCTCAGAGCCTTACCAGGTACTCCATCAGGGCCCGTCACCTTGTGAGAGTCCACCGTCCTTAAAGACAGCCTGACATTGGCCTCCGAGACAGACATCACAGGGTCACCAGGTGTAGCAGGGATCTTCACAGCTGTAAGTATATTCTCCCTTTGAACGCAAGCATAGAAGGCATTGAGCTCATCTGGTAGTGAAGCATCGCTGCCATTCATGCTATTGGGTTTCGCTTTGTAGAAAGTAACGTCCTGCAAACCCTGTCAGAGTTGATGTGCATCCAATGTCGCTTCCATCCTCACTCGGAATTGTTTCTTTGCTCATGAAGTAGCCTCTACTAGTCATGCCTGGTTTTTTTGTACAGGCCTGGGTCACCAGATTTAAGTGCCACTTGGCGGACGATGAACCTCCTGGTCCATCCATGGCTTTTGGTTTGGGAATGTACAGTAAGTCTTTGTGGGCACACACTCATCCACACAGGTTTTAATGAAATTGGTAACAACTGCAGCATACTCATCCAGGTTTGAAGTGGAATCCCTGAATACTGTCCAGTTCACCAATACAAAGTAGTCCTGTAGGCACTCCTGTGCCTCCCTTGTCCAAACCTTCTTGGTCCTCACTACTGGTGCTGCAGGCCTCAGTTTCTGACGGTACTCAGGGAGTAGAAGTACAGCCAGTTGATCAAACTTTCTGAAGTGTGGGTGTGGAATTGCATGGTAAGCATTCCTGATGGTGGTGTAACCATGTGTGTTGTTTCCTCTGGAACTACAAGTGATTTATTGATGGTAATTATTTAGGGACTTTTTCAAGCTGGCCTAGTTGAAATCCCCCAAAATGATGAAGTATTCGCTGAGATTCACCACTGCAACCTTAAACCAGTTTTCAACGGATTGTCTCCGAAACTTTCTACAAACTTTGTTGCAGCCCAAGGAGAAGATAACATAATCTTAAAGTGCTGATAACCTTAAAATAATATTTATTATTCACAAGAAATGTTGCATAAATACCATAAAAATAACCTCAAACCTTTCTGACAAAGAACATCACAGGCCATTTTGGCATACACTACTGTTATTATACATATTCAGTCTGAAACTAGTCATTTAAAGTTCCTCAATAGCAGAGAGTAATTGCATCAGGAGTTTCCATCACAGCTGACAGTATCAGGCATCTTGTTCTAAGCGAATGAAATAAATGGAATCGAGAAATGCCAACTGCGGCAGCATTTATTTATTTAGGGATGTTTCCAGAATAAGTCTTATTAAAAAAAAGCAATGGAGCTGTCTTGGAGGTGATGTCAATCTCTAGGGGGATGTACATGAATAATACAATTTTTTTTGTGGTCCCTTTTCAGTTCAGTGAATTGACAGCAATATAAATTGTTGTCTTTTTGGAGAATGATTCAAACAAAATGAATTAGATTCCAAAAAAAAAATATTACTTTCAATTTAATTGTAAGCAAGTCGAATTATACTGATTCAACAAAAATAGAAATAAAAGATCTGAGACACATAAGTTTCATATTATATCATCAAAACATCTAAATGCATGTGGTTAAATAATATTGGCTGAAAAATCACTATTAGCTGGTGCAGTGGATGGAAGTATAATTTGTTTCATGTCTTCTGGAGCACCAGGCTGACAACAACTCTTCTGCATTTTGATCCACTTTTTTTTTGGGAAACTGAAAACATTTATTTTATACTTTTATTTTCTGCATCGGTTCTCTTTTGCATGTGCTCTTTGCTATCAGTGAAATGTCTGTAAATGTAAACTTATGGATAAAAAAAAATTCCTTCACTCACTCATTCCTGAAACTCTCTAGTCCCTCTGGACCATCATAGTGTCACAGAACACTACTGCACAGTTGAAGGCCCTATGGCCCATCTTGGCCGTGCTGAACTAATTATGCTCATATTCACATCTACCTGCACACGACCATAGCCCTCCATACCCCTTTATTCCACGTACCTATCCTAATTTCTCTTAAATGTTGAAATAAAATCCACATCCATCACTTCCAGTGGCTGCTCATCCACCTTTCACTACTGTCTGAATGAAGAAATTTCCCCTCATGTTCCCCTTAAGCATTTCACCCCTCACCCTTAACCCATGACCTTTAGTTCTAGTCTCACCCAATCTCTGTGGAAAAAGTCTGCTTCCATTATCGGATCTATACCCCTAATCATTTTGTATATCTCCATCAAATCTCCCCTCATTTTCCTACACTTAAGGGAATAAAATCCAAACCTACTCATCTTCTCCCATAAGTCAGGTCTTCAAATCCTGGCAACATCCTTGTAAAGTTCCTCTGCAATGTTGCAATCTTATTATTATCTTTCCTGTAGGTACATGAACAGAACTGCACATAATACTTCAAATTAGGCCTCAAAAGCATCTCATAGAATTTCAACATGACATCCCAACTCCTGTACTCAGTACTTTCATTTTAAAAGCTGATGTGACAAAAGCTCCCTTTACATCACTATCTACCTGTGATACTACTATCAAGGAATTCCTATTAATGTTTATTAATGTATTGAAATTAATAATATAATTAATAAAGACATAAGTTGTTATTGTGTTTTCTATGCATCATATCAATATCCTTACTCTGTTCAGTCAGTTAAAGTAAGATGCAAGTCGTCAATACACATAAGGGCATTCTCAGTACAAAAGCCTTTCATTTGTCATTTGAAGCAGTAAGAATTTCATTTAATAGTTTAATCAAAGTGACACTCAATTTTTGGGAGAAGTGTAAATTATTACAATGTCTCAGATATCCTTTTCTATTATAATTGCATTTAAAAAGCACGAGAAGATCTCTGAAAAGAAACTAGGCAACAACTCCAAAATGGGCATAATGTTTTGTCTTGGAGTCCTGGTCTGCAGAGCATGTCTACAAAATTGTTGTTTTTCCAGAAAATACGCTTTGTATCTCTGCAAAAGATACACTTTGCTCAGAGGGTCAAGCATCTTGCAGGTTCAAAGGTTCATTTGATGTCAGAGAAATGTATACAATATACATCCTGAAATGCTTTTTCTTCGCAACCATCTACGAGAACAGAGGAGTGCCCCAAAGAATGAATGACAGTTAAATGTTAGAACCCCAAAGTCCTTACCAGCTCCCCCCTCCCATGCAGAAGCGGCAGCAAGCATCAATACCCCTCCCCCCATTGGCAAAAATAAAATGCACCCGCTACCAGGACTCAAGCGTGAGTAAAGTAATAGCAAAGACACAGACTTGCAGTTACTCCAAAGACTACATTATTCACCCGATAATTCGACATGCTGCAGGCTCTCTCTCTCCTAATAAGGGAGAAAGAGGTGACTCCATTCCATTTTCCAGCAAGCAGGGAGACATAACAAACAACTGGCAGGATTACGAAGTCCGTTACATCGCTTTTTCCGAGCTCTGTGCCTGGAGATCACAAGGATCCCGGGTCCCCAGGCACACAGTGGATGTTCCGACTCCCCCAATGACACACCGATCTCCTGGAAGAAGTTATTATAGTCTTTAAAACAGTGGTGCCCTCATAGTAACAAGTATCATTCACAAGCAACATTGCATCTACCATAAAGCTAACCTGAAATCGCACTTTTTACCATATCAGCTACAGCATTGCAGATAATTTTCCTCAAATTCACTGTAGTTGAATCAAACCCGGATAAGTGACAAAAGTCTCTCAGAAAAATTGAAGAATATATTAAGTTTTTGTGATTTGAACTTGAAGGCAGGCCAGACACTAAGGAGTTAAGCACCCATTGCTTTGGAGTTCGGTACAAAAGTAGCACAACATCAATGAGTTCCCATTGATTCCTTTAGGTTTCACTAATAAGTTTCATGCAGAACAGCCTCTTCACCATAAATTTCCCCATGAATGTCTAGCATACGTACTGGAAATGCCTATATTCCTTTAAACTATTTATGTTAACGTCCTACATTTGCTAACGGGCACCAGGTACTTTTTAGTGAAGGCATTCAAGCATTGTATGCTTGAATTGCCTTTGTAGTTTCCTGCTTTAACTTGTGGGTATCTGCATTGGATTTCTGCCTGGATATTTTAGCTGATACTGAATCTTTTCTGGCAACCTTTGTATCATTTTCACTACAATTTTGAGTGGTCTGATAGGGCTGTTCAAAGAGCTGGAGAGTAAAAGGCTAAAAAAAAGAGAGGAGAAAGCAGGAGAACCCGAGAGAGAAGTGAAGTGTGCTCAGAGAAAAGCTGTAACCATGTTACATTATAACTTCACCCTACTTTGCGCACCTTGGCAAATAGCTTAATTTGAACCAGTGGTTACAGTCTCAGAGAGTCATTGAGTTTTACTGCACAGAGAAAAGCCCTTCAGCCACACATGTCCATGTCTGTAGCCATTTCCTAGCAGTTGGCCCATAACTCTCTAAATTCCTGTCACTCATACTCCCATCGACATCCTTCTTAAATGCATCTTGTCTCCTTGCTTCAACCACTTCTGGCAGCTGGTTCAATACACCTACCACTTGCTATGTAACAAAAAATGTTGTCCCTCCGGTTCTTATTAAAGCTTTCAACTCTAACCTTAAAGCTATAACAATTAGCATAACACTACAGTAGCCACTTTAAGATAGGGGGGGTTTAATTCTCGCCGTTGCCTGTAAGGAGTTAGTACATTCCCATTGTGACCGTGTGCTGGCTGGTAGTGCAGTGACATCTGCACTGGACTTCAAGCTGAATCCGGCTGGCTCCTTGTACGCTTTCCATCTGTGCTGGGTTGAGCAACTTGGCCCTGTAAAAAACAGCCAAATGCTAAAGGTAGGGCAAGATTGCCGCCGGATGCGCTACAAGGTGTGGAAAGGAATGACAACTGTGACCATGTGGGTTTCCTCGCACATTCCAAAGACATATGAGTTGGGGTTATATCTGGGGACATGCTTGTTGGCATCGGAGGCTTGGCAACACTTGTAGGGTGCCCCCAGCACATTTTGGACAGTGTTGAACTTTGACATAATAATGCATTTCACTGTATGTTTCAGCATGTGATGTACATGTTCAAATAAAGCTATTCTTTATCTTTTATCTAGTATCTGTTGCTAGAAATGACAATTTGCTTGCATTCCAAATCTCTTTGGCTCTCAGTGACAGACTTCCAATGACATCTCCTAGCTTGTAGGCTAGTGCTACAGATGATCTTGTAACTTTCCCTGAAAGACACAGGATAATCGGCAGCAGAATATGTATGTAAGAGTAACCCTGTGCTACAAACACCTGCTTCCAGGCACAATCAAGGTTATTGTGCTTATCAAATGCAACACTGTCTTTGGAAAAATGAATGTAGCTGGGAAATAAATATAATCAGCTGATTAGGTACCTTGACATTCAAAAGATATTTGAAAAGATTTCTTATGACCTTCAGGAAAAGTCTAGGCAAATATTAACTTGCAGTGGGGCTGAGAATTATGAAACAACCTGGAGCCAGAGATGAAAGAATGCTTGTATATAACATACTGCATCTGATTTACTGGTTTATTGAGAATGACAAGGAACACAATTTAATGTCTTTTTTAAGATTATAAAGAAATATTTGACAAAATCAATTCAATACAGTTGATATGGCATTAACGCGCTTTGCTGCTCCTTCCCTTTCCCATGCTTTGTCTAATGTTAGTGTCCGTAGATGAGCACATGCCCTTTACATTCAGACACCACAATTCCCATAGGCTAGATACTTCCAAAAGATATAGCAGCAAAATTAGGCCATACAGCCCATCAAGTCTGCTTCACCATTCGATCACATCTGATTTATTTTCCCACTTAATCCCATTCTCCTTCTTTCCCCTGTAACCTTTGACACCTTTACTGAACCAGAACCTATCAAACCCCGCTTTGAGTACACCCCATGACTTAGTCTCTGCAGCTGATGATCACAATGAATTGCACTGATTGATTACTTCTGGCTCCTCATCTCTTTGATTAATGCATCCTTGTGATCTGAGGCTGTGCCTTTGGTCCTAAACTCTTCCACTATTCAAAACATCCTCTGCATGTCCCTTCTATCTAGGCCTTTCTATATTTGGTCAGTTTAAATGAATTCCAGCTGATTTGTTAGGCAAGATTTCCCCTTAAAGAAATAATGTTAACTTTGGCTTATTTAGATAGATAGATAGATAGATAGATCGGTACTTTATTCATCCCCATGGGGAAATTCAACATTTTTTCCAATGTCCCATACACTTATTGTAGCAAAACTAATTACATACAATACTTAACTCAGTAAAAATATGATATGCATCTAAAATCACCCTCTCAAAAAGCATTAATAATAGCTTTTAAAAAGTTCTTAAGTAGTTTACTTAAATACATTGAGTCCTAACCCCGGCACTTTAACATATCTTACTCCTGGCGGTTGAATTGTAAAGCCGAATGGCATTGAGGAGTATTGATCTCTTCATCTTGTCTGAGGAGCATTGCATCGATAGCAACCTGTCGCTTTATCATGTGCCTTCAAGTATTCCTGTTAGGTTTTATCCTGGAGATATGGAATAGAGCAAATGTTAATTTCAACAGCAATCAGTCTTCAGATTTGAATGTGGATCTTAGATTCAATTTAAAATGCAGCTCAGAACAATGTCTTCCTGGTGCTGCAGAATGAGGTCGATTGCAAATCAGGAAACACCCATTCACCTGAGATGTTTGTGTTTGCATGAATGCAGCTCAGAAGAAGCAGTGACTAACTCTTTTTGGGTGTGTTGGTGTGAAGACCCAGGTGTTTGAAAATTATATGTAACTCAAAGGAAGCCTTATGAATGCATTGTAACTCTGGAAATTGAACTGCTGTTACCTTTAATCTTCAGCATATATAAATGTGATGTAATGTTGAGTTAGGGAGTCTCTCTCCAGAGTGCTGAATAAAAGCTTTTATACTACCAGCATCATGTCTCACTGGTAGCCTTGTTGACAGTCACAATACCCCAAAACCTCATCTTTAATTATGGACTCTTACATAGTTGCCAACAACAGAAGGCAGGCTTTCAATCCAATTCCCTGTCTTTTGCCTCCCTCCCTTCTTAAAGAATGAAGTTACATTTGCAATTCTCCAGTCTGCTAAAACCATTCCAGAACCTAATGATTCTTTTAAAAAAAATATTTATTTTTATTGAAGGAATGATACAATACAGAATACTTAATGCATTACATTTTCCTCCATTTTTTCTTTTACATCTTACCCCTAAACAAACCTCCCCTCACCCACCCTTCCCAAACCTACCATGGCAGCTAATGTATTTACAATACAACAATTCACAAATACAAGTATGAATATTTCACAGCCATACCTTCACACTACTTCAAGACGAAGGCCCACACACATCCACAACATGTCAGATGATCCAGAATACATTCATATTGCAATTCATCAACCACATTGTGAGGTAAACCATATGCATGTTAAAACGGAGGCAACTTCCCAAGTACGATCAAATACCCTCAACTAGTAGGTAATTCCTTAAGACTCCCAAAATATGACAAGAAAGGTCCCCATTTCGAATAGAGCTTTTTCACAGACCCCCTCAAAGTGAATTTAATCTTTTCTAATTTCAGAAAAAACATTACATCCTCTAACCAAGCAGCAGCAGATGGGGGAGTGGCAGACTTCCAGACCAGCAAGATTCTTCTACGGGCCAAAAGTCATGTAAATACAACGATATCCGACTGGTTTGCATTTAAACCCAAAACATCATCTGCCACACCAATTCAGCTATAAGCGGGCAAGGTCTCAGTGTCACTCCCAAAACCTCACTGATAATTTTAAAAACCAGTGCCCAATAGCCATCAAGCCGAGGGCAAGACCAAAATGCATGCACTAAACCAGCTGGAGAGAAGGAACACCTGTCACAGCCAGCGTCTGTCCCTGGAGATATGTCAGCAAGCCCGGCTTTACTTAAATGTACCCTGTGTAAAACTTTAAATTGTATGAGCTCCACTCTAGCACATGGTGATGAGGAATGAACCCTATTCAATGCTTTTGCCCAATACTCCTCAGCCAGATCCATACCAAGGTCATCCTCCCACCTAGTCTTAGTTTTGTTTAGATCTTGAACTCCCAAAGACATCAGCTATGATTATAGCACAGAGATCAGTCCTTTATCGTTAATGCTAAGAGTGAGTTTTCCCCACAATATAGCAGGTGGTAGATCAGGAAAAGAGGGAAATATTTCCTTGACAAAGTGGTGAATCTGCAGGTATTTAAAAAATGATTATCTCAAAGGCCATATTTACTGCACAGGTTATCAAAACTATCAAATATGTTATCAGTGTACAAATCCTTAATGCACATAAAACCGTTCAAACCCCATTGTCTAAAAACTGAATCGAGTGTGAAGGGAGGAAATAGATGGTTTCTATGAATGGGACCCAAAACTGAAGTTGATGTGAACTTATAGTGGCAGTGAAATTGATTAAAAATTTTGAGGGTGGAGAGCACGACTGGGTTAGATGTGAATTGAGAGGATTTCAATGGCAGGGAAGAATACACTGAAGCTGGGAGGGTGAGGAATGGCAAGACCGTGTCTCAAGCAGGCACCAGTTTATATCTGGCCGGTGGGGCCAAAATAATAGCTTTTGAATGTTCGATGCCCAGTAATAATGAAAAAAGCTAGGAAGGCCCATTCCACCTACATCACGACCTCTTTGGAGAGTGTGCTTATTAACCCCTGGGACCTTACTTTCCCAAATAAGGTTATAGCTTGGTCAACTGATTTGAAAAATAACTTAGATAAGAAAACTGGCAAGTACTGGAACAAATAAATCTGGGAAGTATAGTCATTTTCACTGATTGAATTCTCCCAGCTCTAGTAAGGGGTAAACTGTGCCATCTCTCAAAATCAGCCTTCATTTGGCTAACCTAATGATTCTTAAAAGATCATTATTAATACTTTCAGAATCCTGGGGTGTAGTCCATCTGATCCAGGTGACTGATCTACCATCCGAGTTTTCAGCTTCCCAAGCACCTTTTCTTTAATAGTAGTGACTACACTCACTTCTACCCCTTGACACTCCAATTTCTGGCATATTGCCAATATCTTCCACAGTGAGAACTGATGCAGAACACTGAATGAGTTCGTCCACTATTTCTTTGTCCCCCATTACTACCTCTCCATTGTTATTTTCCAGCAGTCTTATATCCCCTCTTGCCTCTCTTTTATTTTTTATATACTGTATTTGAAAAAAAATGGCTGCTGCTTTAAATAAAAATATTATTAGCTGCTTACCTTCATATTTAATCGTTTCTCTCCTTAATGCTTTTATAGTTACCTTTTAAAAACTTCCCATTCCTCTAGCTTCACACTAATTTTTGCTATACTTTATGTTCTGTCTTTGCTTTTGTGATGTTTTTGACTTCCCTTGACAGCTATAGTTACCTCACCCTTCTTTTACCTTGTTTTTGGGATGAATGCTCCTCTGTCTTCCAAAACATTCCCACAAACTCCAGCCATTAATCTTTTGCTGCTATCCCTTCCAACCAATTTTAGCCAGCTGCTCTCTCATGCCACTGTAGTTCCCTTTACTTCACTGTAATACTGATATATTTGACTTTAGCTTCTCCCTCTCAAGCTATAAGGTGAATTCTACCTTGTTTTGATTACTGACTCTTGAAGGTTCCTTTATCTTAAGCTTCCTAATTAAATATGGTTCACTACACAACAGGCAATCCAGAATTGTCTTTTCACTAGTGTGCTCAATAACATGCATTCTACTCATGGGCATTCTACAAATGTCTTCTCTTGAGATACTGTACCAAAATGATTTACCCAATCCACCTGCGTATTGAAATCCCCCGTGATCTGCATAACATTACTTTTTTTACATACCTTCTCTGACTCCCATTGTAATTTGTATCCCACATCCTGGCTACTATTCAGAGGCCTGTATCTAACTCCAAACTGGCGCTTTTTACACTTGTAGTCTCTCAACTCTACCTACAAGGGTTCTACATCTTCATATCCTATGTCACTTTTTTGTAAGGATTTGGTATCATCTTTTATCAACAACCTCCATCCCCCACCCCTTTGGCTGTTCTTTCAATATAAAATGTATCCTTGGATTTTAACTCCCCTGGCAGAATCAGCCAAGCTAATGGAGAAATTTAGGGACTTCAGGTATAAATTATGTCCAGCAGAAATCAAACGCTTGCAATATTTAACATTGGTTTGTCAGACACTGAGGTGGAGGATGATGCTACATGTGGAACTGACCAAATTCCATATTGAATTAATTACAATTAATTTTTTTGAAAAATTATACTCACTGGCAGGTGTCTGATGAGTCTTTTACTACTGAGCTACTTTTTAAGACCAAAATCATACAATTGGGACTACAATTAATATCTTATTTGTTGTATCAGTGAAGGAATAATGCTATGTTAAGGTTTGCTGAGTAATTGGATCTGTATAGTTTTGATGTTATTTTCAGTTATTTACAATTAAGAGATAGACCCATCATACAGGCTAAAATTATTAACTTTCAGTAGTATTAAATAAAATTGTACTCTGGAGAGCTATCAAAATATTTGAATAGTAGATTTAAAAAAAACACATTCTGAAATGTGACTGATTCCATTGAAAAATAGCAGATTTTTTTTTAGTGATATACTGTACAGTCACTAATTCGCCACTATTGATATGACATACTCTAGGGTTATAATGATGGGCCTTAACTCCCCCCAATTCTGCCGGCAGTTCCTATCAAAATTGCTAAAGCTCATCCACTTGAATGGCTGTAAATGATGGACCACTGCATATCTGCTTATAAATGTGAATATCCTCCGCTTGCATCTTTCAGATGCAGAGTCCAATAGTGGAGCTCTGCCTTGTTGAGATGACTCAGTGCATGACTCTGCAAAGTTATCAGTAGAAGTTGTGCCTTGATGCAAAGTCTGAGATCCCCAGCAATAAGGGAATGAATCACAGAGACTTCTGAAACCAATAAAATGCCTTAAATTAATATAAAACCAATGCATCATCAGAGAATAGGAGAGATGGCATCAAAATGGTGAGTGAATTATAAATTTAATCTTCTGTAAATCCTGATTGATTACTATATTCAGTTGGAAACTGAGATTGTGCAATTATGCAAATAAATGATAAAGCAGATTGTATGACAGTCAGTGGATTTCCTGTCCGATCATATCAGCTGTGGCAGTGAATAATTAAACATCTACCAGGAGCAGGGGACTCCAAGAATACATCCTTTCTGACCCAGTTGAAGCAGTCACAACCACATTCAATTAGAAGTGATAAATGGATGATCCTCCTCCACTGATATGTATCATCACAGAAGCCAGACATCAGGAAATGGCTGAGAACTTTGGATACAGCATCCTGTTGTAGTATTAAAGACCGCCACTTCAGAAATTGTAGTGCCTCTGTTCAAGCTGTTCTGTTATAGTTATAACTCTGGCATCAACTTAACAATATGGAAAATTTCCTACATAAGTCCTGTTTGCAAAAAACAGGACAAATCCAATCTGGCTAATTGTTGCTAATTAATCAGCCTACTCATATCATCAGCAAATGATTGAAACTGTTGTTGTTAGTGCAATCATGAAGCATTTACTCACTCACTGATGCCCAGTTTATGTTTTGCCTAAGCTACTCCAAAGGATAACAAGACATACTTACTCTGCTCTCAAACGCATCTCTCCCATTTCACGCACATCTGCTCTCACCCTATCCTCCCGCCACCCCACTATGGGTAGGTTCCCCTTGTCCTCCACCTAGGCTCTCCACTAGCCTCTGGGTCCAACATATATTTCTCCGCAATTTCCACCACCTCCAACGGGATCCCACTACCAAGCACATCTTTCCCTCCCCCCCCTCTGCTTTCCGCAGGGATTGCTCCGTATGCGACTCCCTTGTCCATTCATCCTCCCATCCCTTCCCACCGATCTCCCTCCTGGCACTTATCCTTGTATGCGGAGCAAGTGCTACACCTCCCTTACACTTCCTCCCTCAGCACCATTCAGGACCCCAGACAGTCCTTCCAGGTGAGGCGACACTTCACCTGTGAGTCGGCTGGTGTGGTATACTGCGTCCGGTGCTCCCGGTGTGGCCTTTTATATATTGGTGAGACCCGACGCAGACTGGGAGATCATTTCGCTGAACACCTACGCTCTGTCCGCCAGAGAAAGCAGGATTTCCCAGTGGCCACACATTCTAATTCCACGTCCCTTTCCTATTCTGATATGTCTATCCATGGCCTCCTCTACTGTCAAGATGAAGCCACACTCAGGTTGGAGGAACAACACTTTATATTCCATCTGGGTAGCCTCCAACCTGATGGCATGAACATTGATTTCTCTAACTTCCGTTTATGCCCCCCTCCCCTTCTTACCACATCCCTTATTTATTTCTCTCTCTCTCTCTATCTATCTATTTATGTATGTATGTATGTATGTATGTATTTTCCCTTTTTTATTTTCTCTCTTTTTTTCTCTCTCTGTCCCTCTCACAATCACTCCTTGCCTGCTCTCCATCTTCCTCTGGTGCTCCCCTCCCCCTTTCTTTCTTCCTAGGCCTCCCACCCCATGATCCTCCCCCTTCTCCAGCTCTGTATCCCTTTTTCCAATCAACTTTCCAGCTCTTAACTTCATCCCTTCCCCTCCTGTCTTCTCCTATCATTTCGGATCTCCCCCTCCCCCTCCACTTTCAAATCTCCTACTATCTCTTCTTTCAGTTAGTCCTGACGAAGGGTCTCGGCCTGAAACATCGACTGTACTTCTTCCTATAGATGCTGCCTGGCCTGCTGCGTTCCACCAGCATTTTGTGTATGATACTTACGTTTAATTCCACTCCTAGCCTTATCACAGACTTGTACCAAACACAGACGAAAAGTGGAGTTTCAGAGGTAATTATTATTTGCCTTTGACATCAACATGCCATTTGAGTAAGTATGGTATCTGGTGAAAATAAAATCGATGAGCATGAAAGGAACAATATTTGAGTGGTTGGAGTCATACCTCATAAAAAAGCTGTTTATTGTTGTCAGAGATCAATCAGCCACCAACCTTTGTGTCCTAGGCCTTATTAGGTCAGAAGTAAGGAAGTTTGCCAATGATCGTACAAGAATCAATTCCATTAATAACTTGTCAACAAGTGGCAGTAAGGCAAGGACATTTGCACCGTCAAAGTGCCTAGCCCATATCATCTCCAACCAGTGAGAGTTTATCATCACTGAGATCCCAACATCAACATCTCGGAGTTACAATTGATCAAAAATTTAACTGGCTAGACAGAGTATAATTGAACTGCCATCTGCCACCTTGATGTAAGCAGCCACCCTTGGCCATGTGTGGGGATCCATACCTGAGCAGTTCATGAGGTAAAACAGATTTATATTGACTTTAGTGGTAAGAAAGTACTCATGTGATATAAAGAGGATCATGGCTATAGACACAGGGGTTCCCTGAAAGGGTGTGCCATCATGGGCACAAGCCTCTGTAGTATGCAGGACATCTTCAAGGAACGATACCTCAAAAAGACAGCATCCATCATTAAGGATCCCCATCACCCAGGTTATGCCTTGTTCTCTTTGTTGCCATCGGGGAGGACGTACAGAAGCCTGAAGGCATATACTCAATGATTCAGGAACAGTAGTAACAGTGTCTTCCCCTCTGCCATCTGATTTCTGAATGGACATTGAACCTATGAATGCTACCTCACTACATCTTTATTTATTTTTTTGCACTACTTAATTAACTGTGTGTGTGTGTGTGTGTGTGTGTGTGTGTGTATACACATATATACATATTGTAATTCATTTCAGAAATGTATTATGTATTGCAAAGTCAAATTTCATGACATATGCTGATATTAAACCGAATTCAGATTCTGATTCTGATTTAAATAGAACTTTCAGCGGAAGTTACAAAGAGTTAATAGACCAAATGAAAGGCAGTTGTTTGGGATCCAAGTTGTCATCTTGAAAAGCAAGGAGAATGATGGGACAAACAGTAAGGGAGAGGAAGCAGGAATTATCTTAATAAGACAGTAAATGAAATACTTGGGGCAGGACAAAATCCATATTAAATTTACTGTCTGCTTTGAAATTAAAGTATTGAATGCTGTCTTGGCTGAAGCTGGAAGAAATGATGGGCATCCGTCATATTGAAGTATTGCACAACAGCTTTGATGGTTTGTGAAATACAGTTTATGTGGAAGTGCATTCTGAATTTGTGAAAGTGCATCTTTACAAAGTGTCTGAAACCTGTCGACAGTGTCTATCACTAAAGCTGAGTGCTACAAGTTTTTAACTATTTGTTAGTCAACTGATTTTTTTCAAGTTCAGAAGAAATTCTTTCCAACTTAACAAATGTGAAAAACAGTTTTTTCTGTACTGGTTAAATACAATATGGCCTTGAAGCTGAAATTTAGTTATGCTATCTGGTTTTAAGTCAATAGATCTTTAAAAATGGTATTCTAATTCAGCTATAGAAAGAAATTGTGTTTGTTCCATTCAGTCTAAATAGACTTGTAGATTCAGTTTCAGATTTGTGTTATCAACACACCAAATGACGTACTGGGAGCAGCCCAAAAGTGTTGCCACACTTTCCAGCGCCAACATAACATGCCCGCATTGCTTGACAGAATAACATAGAATATAACAACAGATTATACAAAACAACAATAGCAAAACAAGCACCCTTCCATCTCTCCCATTTCCTGCACATCTGCCCTCACCCCATCCGCCCACCACCCCACTCGGGATAGGGTTCCCCTTGTCCTCACCTATCACCCCACCAGCCTCTGGATCCAATGTATAATTCTCCGTAACTTCTGTCACCTCCAACAGGATCCCACTACCAAGCTCATCTTTCCCTCCCCCCCACTTTCTGCTTTCCGCAGGGATCGCTCCCTACACGACTCCCTTGTTCATTCATCCCCCCCATCCCTTCCCACCGATCTCCCTCCTGGCACTTATTCTTGTAAGCGGAACAAGTGCTACACCTGCCCTTACTCTTCCTCCCTCACCACCATTCAGGGCCCCAGACAGTCCTTCCAGGTGAGGCGACACTTCATCTGTGAGTCGGCTGGTGTGGTATACTGCGTCCGGTGCTCCCGGTGTGGTCTTTTATATATTAGTGAGACCCGACGCAGACTGGGAGACCGTTTCGCTGAACATCTACGCTTGGTCCGCCAGAGAAAGCAGGATCTCCCAGTGGCCACACATTTTAATTCCACGTCCCATTCCCATTCTGATATGTCTATCCATGGCCTCCTATACTGTCAAGATGAAGCCACACTCAGGTTGGAGGAACAACACCTTATATACCGGCTGGGTAGCCTCCAACCTGATGGCATGAACATTGACTTCTCTAACTTCCATTAATGTCCCTCCCCTTCTTACTCCATCCCTGATATATTTAGTTTTTTTTTCTCTCTCTGCCCATCACTCTGCCTGTTCTTCATCTCCCTCTGGTGCTCCCCTCCCCCTTCCTTTCTCTGTAGGCCTCCTGTCCCATGATCCTTTCCCTTCTCTAGCTCTGTATCCCTTTTGTCAATCACCTGTCAGGCTCTCAGCTTCACCCCACCCCCTCCAGTCTTCTCCTATCATTTCACATTTTCCCCTCCCCCTCTTACTTTCAAATCTCTTACTATCTTTCCTTTCAGTTAGTCCTGACGAAGGGTCTCAGCCTGAAACGTCGACAGTGCTTCTTCCTATAGATGCTGCCTAGACTGCTGCGTTCCACCAGCATTTTGTGTGTGTTGTTCGAATATCCAGCATCTGCAGATTTCCTCGTGTTTCCCCTTCCTCTGTGCCCCCTTCCCATGTACATAGACAGACCTTTAACCGCAGGACAGACCATGTTCAGACTCAACCTCCAGCCTCCAATGGACTTGTGTATTTGCAGATACTGGGTCTCGACATCCCCAGTGGACTCACAGAGATTTGCAAACTATTGGGCATCAACTTCCGGACTTCCCATCGTCCTTTTGGGTTCGATCTGGACCTCTAATTGATCAACTTTTTGGGCTTCAATGCAGACCTCCCATCAATTCTGTGAGCTATTAAAAATCAAAAGTGATGAAAAAGATATTTCAATATAATATCAGAGTCAGATTCCATTGTTTGAAATGAACAATTTTGAATACTTGCAGAGAAGTTAATCTTCATTCTTTCTGCCAGTGAATGGAAGTTGAAGTGAGAAAACTGTGATGAACTCTGAGGAAAGATGCTAATCCAATGATTGCCATTGTTTTCAGTTAAAAAAAAACAAAAAAAAAACAGGCTAAATTATACAGTATCTAAGTACAGTATATCTGGGATTAAGTTCACAAATGGATATTTGTTACTTTTTCAAGATCCAGTCAGAAAAAGAATAGTTACAAATAGGCAATTACTTTTTCGTCAGAATATTTGTGTCCTTGTCTATGAAAGCTAAAGAATGGTTTGCATTAGAAGGCGCCTGTTGTGCTGGACAGGGTTGCTGAGTGAGTGTGCAGTTACAAAGGGTGTGAGGGAATCATTTAGTTGTGGAAAGTACAATGAGCTTATAGTATGTCAAGGGATGGGCCAGGACATGCACCTAAAATAGTTAGAATGGCTCAAGAGAAAGAAGGAGAGAGAGTTTTAACTGTTTGATTTATCAAGGCAATATAGAAGTATAAAGACAAATCAACATGCAGATTATGATAGAACGCACATATTGAACAGAGGACTGAGGAGAGATATTTATGATGTGAAGTATGATGGAGATATTTAGTTATTGTCTAGGTTTGGTGTACTGTAAGTAACATACAGTATACTCCTACATGACATGATGACTAACATAGAACTCATATCCAAATGGGGATTGGACAACGGATTTGGATGAGGAGAATCACTTTAGAGGCAAAATTGTGTGAAAATTCTGGAAACTTAACAGAAATCTGCTGGAGTCTGGAGACAATGAGCCAACGATCATTCAGGAAATGGACAAGTTATGGACAAGACTAAAGAATTCTGAGATTGAAGGTAACCCATAGTCAACATAGTGGATTCACACTTGGTGAGGTGATCACAGCATAAGCAATGGGATTGAAGGAAGGGATAGTCTTGTAGGGCAGGGTTAGAAGGTAAGGGATAGTCTTGCAGGGCAGGGTCAGAAGGTGCATACCAGAGCTATGCAATCAAGTGAAGGATGCAAGTCTAGTTACTTAGGGAAAGCAGGAAGTTTAGAACAAGGAAGGTGTTTATCGCCCCAGTTAATTCTAACAGAGCTAAAAGTAAGGGCAATAGAGATTTTTAGAAGTCAGATCTTCACCTTCCTTCTTTCGGTGCAAAATCAACAAAATGATAACATTTCTGCTTGACTGAAGAATGAGCTGTATGAGTGAATCTCCTGCTCTAAAGCATCCTGGAAATATATATTATATATACATTTTTTTTCCTTTCATTATTGCTGGAATCAAATCCTGGAATTCCCTTCCCCTTCTCAACCCCTTGGGAGCACCCTCACCACAATGATAACAGTGCTTCAGGCTGACAGCTCACTGCCACCTTCTTAAAGTCAAGAAGAGATGGTCAACACATGCATGCTTTGTCAGTGCTGCCCAGATCTTGAAAACTGATAAAGAAAAATTAATATTATATCACAGTGAATCTTAAACAGAAGAGATTCAGCAGATGCTGTAAATCTTGAGCAGCACACACTAGTGCTGGAGGAACTTGACAGGTCAGACTGCATCTGTAGAGAGGAATAAACAGTCAACTTTTTGGGCTGGGATCCTTTATCAGGACTGGAAAGGAAGGAGCAAGAATCTAGAATAAGGAGGAAGTGGCAGAGCAGAAGGTGTACAAGCTGGCAAGTGATAGATGACATCATGTAAGGGGGAAGGTGGGTGGGTGGAGAAAGGGAATGCAGTAAGAAATTGAGAAGTGATAGGTGGAAGAGATAATGGGCTGAAGAAGGATGAATCTGATGGGGGAGAACAGTAGACACAGAAGAAAGAGAAGGAGGAGAGGCATCAGAGGGTGGTGATGGGCAGAGGAGAAGAAGAGAAGGTGTATTAGTGAACCTGAATTGGAAATGGAATAAAAGAGAAGGGAATGGGGCAGAAATTACTACAAGTTAGAGAAATCATTTTTTTGCCATCAGTTTGGATAATACCCAAACAGCTCAATGGACAACTGAATTCAAGTTAAGGCAGAGTCTTTTATTTTTGACTTAAGTAGTTAATAACTTAATGTTTATATTTATATCAACATCACAGTTTTGAAGTTCATTTGAAGTACGCTTTCCTCTTGCTACATTCCTGAAGTTAAGCTTTCTGGAATGCAGACTTTCCTTCCTAATAATATTGCACCACCAAAATAAATTGCTTAGATTTTTTTATATAAGCATGATATTCAGCACTATGGTTATATCTAATGTTTAGCAAATCAATGATAATTTATAATGAACATACAATGAGTAATGACAACAATTTGTGTGGCAATCCATGGAGATGTGATTATTCACTGCACTTATTTTCAGTGAGATTTTCAATGTAGGATTCCCTGTCCAGACAGTTTCTCCTCTAAGCAATTTGTATTAGTAGTTAAATGTCTCAATTTTCACTTTTGCTTTTTAAAAAAAAAATCATTGTGGAGAAATGGCAAAACTGATGTTCATCAGTCTGTCAAGTTGTGAAAAGAAAACTACAGAACAATGTAAACACAGACATCATGGGCAGTAGCTTCCCCAGCATCAAGGACATTTCCAAAAGCTGATGCCTGAAAAAGCCAGCATCCATTATTAAGGACCACCACCTCCCAGAACATGGCCTCTTTTCATTATTACCATTAGAATAATCAGGTTTAATATCACTGGCATATGTTGTGAAATTTGTTGTTTTGTGGCAGTAGTACATTGCAATACATTGGATGGCAGAGGGAAAGAAGCTGTTCCTGAAATGTTGAGTGTGTGTTGTCAGGCTCCTGTACCTCCTCTTGGACGAATCAGAATCAGAATCAGGTTTATTATCACCGGCATGTGACGTGAAATTTGTTAACTTAGCAGCAGCAGTTCAATGCAATACATAATCCAGCAGAGAGAGAGAAAAAATAATAAACATTATAAATAAACAAGTAAATCAATTATATGTATTGAATAGATTATTAAAAAATGTGCAAAAACAGAAATACTGTGTATTTAAAAAAATGAGGTAGTGTCCAAAGTTTCAATGTCCATTCAGGAATTGGACGGCAGAGGGGAAGAAGCTGTTCCTGAATTGTTGAGTGTGTGCCTCAGGCTTCTGTATCTCCTACCTGATGGTAACAGTGAGAAAAGGGCATGCCCTGGGTGCTTTAGGTCTTTAATAATGGACACTGCCTTTTTGAGACACCACTCCCTAAAGATGCCCTGGGTACTTCGTAGGCTAGTGCCCAAGATGGAGTTGACTAGATTTACAACTTTCTGCAGCTTCTTTCGGTCCTGTGCAGTAGCCCCTCCATACCAGACAGTGATGCAGCCTGTCAGAATGCTCTCCACAGTACAACTATAGAAGTTTTTGAGTGTATTTGTTGACATGCCAAATCACTTCAAACTCCTAATAAAGTATAGCCGCTGTCTTGCATTCTTTATGACTATATCAGTGCGTTGGGACCAGGTTAGATCCTCAGAGATCTTGACACCCAGGAACCTGAAACTGTTCACACTCTCCATTTCTGATCCCTCTATGAGGATTGATATGTGTTCCTTTGTCTTACCCTTCCTGAAGTCCACAATCAGCTCTTTCGTTGTACTGACATTGAGTGCCAGGTTGTTGCGATGGCACCAGTTGGCATAACTCACTCCTCTGCATCACCTGAGATTCTACCAACAATGGCTGTATCATCAGCAAATTTGTAGATGGTATTTGAGCTATGCCTAGCCACACAGTCATGTGTATATAGATTGTAGAACAGATAGCAATGAGAAGAGGCCATGTACTGGATAATGAGAGTCATTAAAGATTGATGTCTCCTTTTGAGGCATCACCTTTTGAAGGCATCCTGGGTGCTGAAAAGACAAGTGCCCATAATGGAGCTGGCTGTGTTTACAACTTCACTCAGCTTTTTTGATCCTGTGCAGTGGTCCCTCCATTCTAGACAGTGGCCCCAACCAGTTAGAATCCTCTCCATGGTACATCTGTAGAAATTTGCGAAGGCCTTTGGCAACATACTGATTCTCCTCAAACCCTTAATGAAATATAGCCACTGTTGTGCCTTCTTAGTAATTGAACCAATAGGTTGGTTTCAGGATAGATCCTCAGAGATGTTGACACCCAGGAACATAACACTGTTCACCATTTCCACATCTAGTCACTTGATGAGGACTGGTGTGTGTTCCTCGACCTCCCTTTCCTGAAGTTTACAATCAATTCTTTGGCCTTACTAACGCTGAGTCCAAGGTCATTGCCTTGACACCACTCAACCAGCTGATCTATCTCATTCCTGTACGACTCCTCATCACCATCTGAAATTCTGCCAACAATAGTTGTGACATCAGCAGATTTATAGATGGTGTTTCAGCTGTGCCTAGCCACACAATAGTGGATGTAGAGAGCTGAGCAGTGCGCTAAGCATCCGTACTTGAAGTACGCCAGCTTTGATTGTCAGTGAGGAGGAGATACTATTTCCAGTGAGGAAGTCAAGGATCCTATTGCAGAAGAAGGTCCAGATGCCCAGTTTTTAGTTAGAACTGAGAGGATGATTGTGTTGAATGCTGTGCTGTGGCCAATAAACAGCTGCCTGACATAGAGGTGAAGGAGCCTGAAGACACACTCAAGGTTTCAGGAACAGCTTCTTCCACATCTCCCCCACCCCATCCATCAGATTTCTTGTTCTGCAGCAGCAGTATAGTAGAATATATATACAGGACAGAGCTTGTCAGACTCCACTCACTGTTCAGATTCACTGCCCATGATGCCTTGCCGGCCGTCATGATTAACAACTTTCATATGAGGAGACCTGACTGAGCTGAATACCCTCCTTGCCCCAGCTTCTTTTATTCTCTACTCAGCAGATATTCTGCAAAGTGGGGGCGGGCTCCGAATGACAGGCAGTGCAAAACTGCGACTTCATTCTAGAGTGCACTGACAGTTGCCAGGCTGGAGGCTTTTGAAATGTTTTTAATTCTGTCCGATACTTCAGAACTTTTGGCAATTAAAGGGAGAGGTAGACTTCACCTAAAAGGTAGGCACCAGGATAATAGAAAAATGGAGGGCTATGTAGGAAGGAAGTGTTTGATTGATCTTAGAGTGGGTTAAAAGATGAACCTGACATCGTAGGCCGAAGGGCCTGTTCTGTGCTGTAATGTTCCATGTTCAGACAGACAGACATACTTTATTGATCCCGAGGAAAACTGGGTTTCGTTACAGACGCACCAACAAAGAATAGTGTAGAAATATAGTAATGTAAAACCATAAATAATTAAATAATAATGTTAATCATGCCAAGTGGAAATAAGTCCAGGACCATACTATTGGCTCAGGGTGTCTGACACTCTGAGGGAGGAGTTGTAAAGTTTGATGGCCACAGGCAGGAATGACTTCCTATGACGCTCAGTGTTACATCTCGGTGGAATGAGTCTCTGGCTGAATGTACTCCTGTGCCTAACTAGTACATTATGGAGTGGATGGGAGTCATTGTCCAAGATGGCATGCAACTTGGACAGCATCCTCTTTTCAGACACCACCATCAGAGAGTCCAGTTCCAACCCAACAACATCACTGGCCTTACAAATGAGTTTGTTGATTCTGTTGGTGTCTGCTACCCTCATCCTGCTGCCCCAGCACACAACAGCAAACATGATAGCACTGGCCACCACAGACTCGTAGAACATTCTCAGCATCATCCGGCAGATGTTAAAGGACCTCAGTCTCCTCAGGAATTAGAGACAGCTCTGACCCTTCTTGTAGACAGCCTCAGTGTTCTTTGACCAGTCCAGTTTATAGTCAATTCATATCCCCAGTCCAGTTTATTGTCAATTCATATCCCCAGGTATTTGTAATCCTCCACTATGTCCACACTGACCCCTTGGATGGAAACAGGGGTCACCTGTGCCTTAGCTCTCCTCAGGTCCACCACCAGCTCCTTAGTCTGTTTCACATTAAGCTATAGATGATTTTGCTCACACCATGTGACAAAGTTTCCCACCGTAGCCCTGTACTCAGCCTCATCTCCCTTGCTGATGCATCCAACTATGGCAGAGTCATCAGAAAACTTCTGAAGATGGCAAGACTCTGTGCAGTAGTTGAAATCCGAGGTGTAGATGGTGAAGAGAAAGGGAGACAGGACAATCCCCTGTGGAGCCCCAGTGCTGCTGACCACTCTGTCTGACACACAGTGTTGCAAGCGCACGTACTGTGGTCTGCCAGTCAGGTAATCAATAATCCATGAGACCAGGGAAGCATCCACCTGCATCACTGTCAGCTTCTCACCCAGCAGAGCAGGGCAGATGGTGTTGAACGCACTGGAGAAGTCAAAAAACATGACCCTCACAGTGCTCACCGGCTTGTCCAGGTGGGCGTAGACACGGTTCAGCAGGTAGATGATGGCATCCTCAACTCCTAGTCGGGGCTGGTAGGTGAACTGGAGGGGGTCTAAGTGTGGCCTAACCATAGGCTGGAGCTGCTCCAGAACAAATCTCTCCAGGGTCTTCATGATGTGGGAGGTCAATGCCACCGGTCTGTAGTAATTGGAGCCACTGGGGCGCAGCATCTTCGGTACAGGAACAAGGCAGGACGTCTTCCACAGCACAGGAACCCTCTGGAGACTCAGGCTCAGGTTGAAGACATGGTGAAGTACTCCACATAGCTGGGGGGGCACAGGCTTTGAGCACCCTGGGGCTGACACCATCCGGGCCTGCAGCCTTGCTTGGGTGGAGACGTTTCAGCTGTCTTCTCATCTGTTCAGCTGTGAAGCCTACCATTGTTCTATGTTCTATGTTCTTAGTGGCTTTCAAGATACATCATGTGTTGGTTTTAATTTTCCACAATACTTAAATTGGAAAGTAGCAGGATTAACTAATTTTTTCAAAAAGGGATTGGCAAAAAGAGCAAGCAACAGCAGATTAGATAGTTTTAAACCTAGGCTTAAGAGGTACTGAAGATGCTGGAAATCTTGAGCAACACACAATTCCTGGAGGAGCTCAGCAGGTCAGGTAGCATCTATGGATGGGAATAAACAGTTGACAAGTTGGGCTGATGCGCTTCATCAGGTGTTGAATGGTCTCAGCCTGAAACATTGACTGTTTATTCCCATCCATAGTTTAAAATCCTCCCTAGGGTAAATGTTACAAGCTATTATTAAAGATGTTATGGCACTGAGAATAAAACCAAGATGAATTAGATAAAGTCAACGTTTTGTGAAAGGGGAAATTTGCTCAATGAATTCATTGGACCTTCAAAGGATTAACATCTTTCTAGACAAGCGAAACCTATGGATGTACCGAATTTAGGTTTGCAGAAGAGGTAAAAACATGTCACATTAAAGGTTATTGGGTTATTGTGGAGAATAAAACTCATGTTATAAGAGGCAACATATTGGTGTGGTTACAAGATTGACTAGCTATTAGCAACCTGACTTGAAGTACGTATGTGTCTTTTTTTTTGATGGGAAGGTATAATGATCCATAGAGATCAGTGATGAGGCCTCATTTGCAATTTATGTATTTAACAGATAAAGGCAACAGAGTATGATTGAGTGGGTAAACATCTTGTAAACAGCGTGTCATGAGAGGAAATGCAAAATTGTCTATTTGGCAAGGGAATCTTTAAAAAAAGCTTATTGTTTAAATGATAAGAGTTTGTGAAGCTCTGCGATACAGAGGGTTCTGGCTGTTCAACACATGAACTGCAAAGGTCAGGGCAAGCTGTTACGAACCCCGTAACTGGGTGTCTTACCAGCAAAGATAGGAGTAGCCATTGAAGTCTGATGATACTATTTTTAACAGTATTTATTAGTAAAAATACACAAAAATAATATCAATGCAAATATACAGATAATATACGTCATCAATACTAAACCTAAAAGTGAGGGTATAATAATCATCAATAAGAAATAAGCTCTATCGTTGTCTAGGGGATAATGAATTGTCCGATGGAAATATAAAGTTCAGTTCAGATCATACAGGCTGCAGTTGTTGCTGATCACCGTGTGACAATTGTTGGAGAGAGAGAGAGAGAGAAAAACTTGCTGACTTTCCTTGTTACGATCTTGATCCGTATCCATCCTTTAGCTAGACCGTTCTGTGGAGGACTCATCACCCAGGCAAGGGTGGACACACACACAAGCCCCCACCGGTCTCGTAGCGTCTCTCCTGGTGCGTCTGAGGGGTGTTCCCCAGACCCTACTTTTATCCCCACTCACAGGGTCTCAGGTGTCAATCAGGTTGGGATGATGCAATCCCTCAACCAGACCACTCTGGCTGCCCCCTGAGGGGTTTCAGTGAATAGTACAGTACTCAATACACAATTCCTTCTCCAAGAGACAATAGCAGTAATCAGTGGATCCGTTCCGCTTTTGTTAGAAGGAGACATTCCACTTTTTGTGTATTCCTGCGTCGTCAATAACAACTGCCTTTTCTGTTATCCTGCGTCTCTCTCTCATTATTGACATGATGTGTATCTCTCTCATTTCCTGGGTATCAGACCCGAAATAATAGCGATCTTGCGATTCTCAAAAAGGGGGAGGGGCGGGCATTGGCGATTCTGTACCCTTCTGCCCATCAGATTTGCTCCTCATTCATAACAAGGCGTAGTGGTTGGCACTACGCTTTACAGTACCACCGACCCAGGTTCAATTCCCACTGCTGTCTGTAAGGAGTTTGTACATTCTCCCTGTGACCTCGTGGGTTCCTCCCAGTGCTCCAGTTTCCTCTCTCTGTCTAAAGACATTTTCTTTGGTAGGTTAATTGGTTATTGTAAATGGTCCCATGATTAGGCTTGGGTTAAATCAGGGGTTGCTGAGCGACATGGCTCGAAGGGTTGGAAGGACCTATTCTGCGCAGTACTGTATCCCAATAAATACACAAGTACTTATAGAAGCTAATAAAATATTATCGTTTATTGCCTAGACATTTGAATACTAAAAGGAGGTTAAGTGTTGGCATAACTGGTGGGGCCACATCTGGAACTAGCACAGGTTTACCCTGCTGCTTGACCCCCTTTACACTCATGACTGTGTGGCTAGGCACAGGTCAAATAATATCTATACGTCTGCTGAGGTCTCTACTGGTAGAAGCTCAGATGGTATCGAGAAGGCATACAGGAATGAGATAGATTGATTGGTTGAGTGGTGTCAAAACAACAATTTCACACTCAACAAACAAGTGAAAATCTGCGGATGCTGGAAATCTGAGCAACACACGCACAATACTGGAGGAACTCAGCAGGCCGGGAAGCATGTATGGAAAAAAGCACAGTCGACATCTCAGGCCAAAACCATTCAGCAGGACTGGAAAAAAAAAGCTGAGGAGTAGATTTGAAAGGTGATGTTTCTCTCTCCCCTCCTCCTACCTTTCAAATCTGCTCCTCAGCTTTTTTCCCCTAGTCCTGCTGAAGGGTTTCGGCCTGAAATGCCGACTGTGCTTTTTTCCATAGATGCTGCCCGGCCTGATGCGTTTCTCCAGCATTTTGTGTGTGAACCTCACTCTCAATGTCAGCAAGACCAAGGGTAGTATTTCTTTGAAACTCGCACAAGGAATGTT
Source organism: Hemitrygon akajei (assembly GCF_048418815.1). Classification (NCBI taxonomy): domain Eukaryota; kingdom Metazoa; phylum Chordata; class Chondrichthyes; order Myliobatiformes; family Dasyatidae; genus Hemitrygon; species Hemitrygon akajei. The sequence continues at coordinate 160,601,229 of NC_133129.1, read as the reverse complement.
GGACGCAAAGTCCCTGAGTCTGCTAAAGGAGAGTTTGGTATAAATTGATTAGTAAGGGGGTGGAAAGCCATCACAGGGGGGAAAAGCTGCAATTAACTTACTAAATAATGGTGCAGACTTAAGGGGCTGTGTGCATTTCTCTTATTCCTAAATCCTTGTTTCGAATAAAAATGTTACTTCTTCTTATGCTTTTAGTGCTCTTAATTGGCCATAAAACACTTTGGAACGTCACAAGGTTTTGAGATACACTGTATGTACAATGCAACCTTTTTAAATTTATAGCTTATTAATACAAAATAAAACAGAAGCATCGCAAGTGCTAAATAAAGCCAGTCAATAAATATGCTAATTTTGATATTGTCCTTATTACTGCTTATAATATTCCTACTTCAAATAATCCTGACATGACGCTAACCATTTTTTCAGAGAAAAGAACATAATAACTTTTGAAATAGGCTGTCTTTTGGATGTGTTTAGATTGCACCCCTAATTGCAAAATTAAATGGCTGTTCTTCACTCATCTAGTATCTCTCTACGACTCCCTGTAGCTCCAACTGCAGGGTAAAGCATGCTTTTTGCAATACAAAATAGAAATAGAGCACCATCCCACTTGTTATAGAATTCAGGAATACATGGCATCCCCATAGCAACTAGCTTAGTACACAAATGACGTAAGTATTTAGTTGAGCATATGGCATTGCAAGCGTGTTGGAGTATAAGCGGAAAGCATTCTGGTGTTGGTGAGGCCACACTTGGAATATTAAATATATTTTAGGTCTCCTTATCTCGAAAGATACACTCATACTTTGGAAGTTATTCAGTACATCAGCACAATTGAACATAAACAAAATCAATGCATGTTTACATAACAAAACAGATTTGATTAATATATGATGAAAATATTAAATATTTTTGATAAAAATCTCCTACAAACACATCCCTCATTGGCTTTTTCTATAAACTCTAAACTTACAAAAGTTGAAGAGCAAAATCACAAATAAGCATGAAATTGAAATCACTCTTTGCTCCAAAGCACTTAAAAAAATCTTACAATGTATAATCAAAGGCTTTTCAAAGTGTTGGATTTTAAAGAGCATTTTTAAAGGAAGGTGGTGAACTCCAGAGAACAGATATATGGTCTGAATCACAAGGAAAGAATGAATTGTAACCACTGTGGTTTAGTTTCAGACAGAGTGATAGAGTCCCTGGTCTGAAGCATACCGTGTGATAGGGGCCAATGGCAATGGCTTGGTCTTCTCATTATTTAATCGGAGTAAATCTCTGATCATCCAATGCAAGTAGTCTCATTATTTGCTGTAAATGGGTGGCAGTGCTTGGTGTCACTGCTTAGTTGACTGAAACAGAATGCAGAGAGAAATGGAAGATCAAAGACAGATTCTTGGGAAACACCAGAAGTTGTAGGTACAAGAAAACCAATCATTCCTGGTGTATCTCTGCTTGTTAGCAGATGGATAAGAATGGAACCAGAGACTTCTCGGGCCCTGGAGAAGTATTGCAGGAGGATATTTGGTTAGTTCTAGTATGGCGCATGAACCCGAAACACTCTGAGGTCTGACAGTAATCTATATAAACTGTGAATTGCCAACAGTCAAGCAGATATAGGTTTCCCCCGCTATCCGAAAGTAGAGCGTTCCTATGAAACCTTTCGTAAGCCAAAATGGCATAAAGCAAAGAAGCAATTGCCATTAATTTATATGGGAAAATTTTTTGAGCATTCCAGACCCAAAAAATAACCTACCAAATCATACCAAATAACACATAAAACCTAAAATAGCACTAATATATAGCAAAAGCAGGAATGATATTATAAATACACAGCCTATATAAAGTAGAAATAATGTATGTACAGTGTAGTTTCACTTACCAGAATCGGCAAGTTCAACGCACGCATAATGTCTTTATTTCATTCACCACAATCGAAATGCTTAATTGCGTTCAGTTTTACGCTAAGCGTAACACCTTAACAAGCTCTCTTAGGCTTTTCTGATACCTTAGGACACATCTTGCTAACAGATGCACAAAATAAATCAAGATGAAGCTCAGATGCTCACAGACACAGTTCAAAGCTATGGCGGCTTGATGCTGAGTGTAGTTCCCGGGGAAGGAGCTTGGCAGCGCCACTCTCGCTGCTGGGGGTGCGCGCTGCCTCTATACAGTAACGTCTTGCTGCAAAGCAAACGCTGAACGTTATTTTTGCTTTTCGCCACTCTCGCTGCTGGGGGTGCGCGCTGCCTCTATACAGTAATGTCTTGCTGCAAAGCAAACGCTGAACGCTATTTTCGCTTTTCGCCTTTTTTCGTAAAAGCGAAAATCCTCTTTGGATTTCTTTTGGTTAGCGAAAGCAGGTACTAATGTAGGTCTTTCGTGAAAGTGAAGTGGTGTAAAGCGAACTTTCCAAAAGCAAGGGATACCTGTATACTAATTCAGAAAAAAAATCGCAACATTTGGGATCCAGGTAATAACAATTGTTACTACACACCATATATCAAAACAAGAAGCTGCGACAGATTTATAGATGGTGTAGGAGAAAATTATACAGCATACACTTTGAAAATGTGTCCCAAGGGCCTCAATAAATATTTTATGCAAATATTACTCATAGTCAACCAAACCAGCATGTGTGACCGAGACAGAAATCAAAATCTCAACATGATAACATAATAATGAACCCTTAAAAAGGGGAAATCTTTAAGCAAGGCAAATGTGGAGTGCCTGATTTGGGATCTTAAAATAATTAAGGATCAGCATTAGAGCTGTGACTCGCCTAAATTTAGATTTACTTAAATCCAAATGATTTTACTCACTTTAAGCATAAGGTAATCACAGTATTAAATTTTTACTTCCAGGGCAAGAGATAAAAATGCATAGATTTCACGAGGCAGGATTCGAAAGAATGATAATATGCACAAATCGGCTACTTGGTATTTCTTAAATGGATCTTTTAAGTTTGAGTGGAAGGAGGAACTTGAGAAGAATTGGCCTCCAGAGCCAAACAATCATTGAAAGTGAAAGATGACAAGTGGAAGGTAAAGGCTATAATTTTAACAGGTAATGAAAATCTCAAGTTGTTCAAACACCACAATGTGAAGGTCACTTGATTTGATCAATCCTGGTGGTTTAATATTCAATTATCTGACTTAGCATTTTCTCCACCATGCTCTTTTCTTGCAGGTAGAAGCTCCTGCCTCAGGGCTCACACCACCAGGTTCAAGAACAGTTACAACCTCCACGACAATCATTCCTCTTGAACAAAGGGGATAACTACACTCACTATCCCATCCATTGAGATGTTCCCACAACTGATGATCTCACTTTAAGAAATCTTTATCTCATTATCTCATGTTCTCATGATTAATTACTATTTATTTATATTTGCATTTGCATAGTTTATTGTCTTCTGCACTCTCATTGATCTTTCATTGACCCTGTTATATTTAAGATTCTATAGACTTGCTGATTATGCCCACAGGAAAATCAATCTCGGAGTTGTATACAGTGATATATATGTACTTTGATTATGAATTTACTTTGAACTTTGAACTTTCCACCTGTAAAGGGTAGGAGGGAGGAAAGGGGCTGGTTTTACTGTTGTTTCGTTTTATTGCTGTTGCGTCATCATTGCTGTTGTTCTTGTTGTTCTGCTGAACATTGGGGGCATGCTATGTTGGTGCTGGAATGTGTGGCAACACTTGTGGGCTGCCCTCAACACATCCTTCGGTTGTGTTGGTTGTGAACACAAATGATGCTTTTTAGTGTGTGTTTTAATATGCATGTATGAAATAAATGAATTAGAGTCTGAAACATCCAACATTGCTGTTCCAACCCTCAACAGGCATTCTGAATTGGAAGATAATATCAGATAGATACTCCAAAGGAAAACAAAACCTGACAGAGGAGAACTTACAAGATGCAGGTCACTCTCAAAAATGAAATATTGTTGCTGATCTATAAAAATTATAGATGCAGAGTAGAGATCCTTCCTAAATGATAAGAAGATGCAAATCTTCGTGGGTTTACTTTACAAGGATTTGTGATTATTGCTGGTTGACATTTATGTTGCGAGCCAGTCCTGTGGGAAGTTTCCAATAAACTTTTCAATAGAGATGTTCCCTGCGAGAGTCTGAATCTATCTTGTACTGTACAACCAAAATGTTGAATGCTGCATGACACTGCCTGGGTGGTAAACCACAGTCTTGGGTGGTTCCTTGATTCTTTTCATACACTATACCACCATTACCTTCTCAATGTTGCTGCAAATTAAATGCTACTAATGCACGTCAGTCCCTGGATTACAACTCCCCTCGTATGGACCAATTATACCATTGAGTACGTATAAAGGACTGTGTATTTTCACAAGTTTCACTGTCTTGCTTCACGTCCACAAATCCTATTAAATTTTATTGTTTTGTAAGTCTGCCCATGTTTCCACCACAGATCTCTAATCAAGATTAATAACACTGCACTTAGGAGGAGAAATTCTTCTGAATGCTGTAAAAGAGACAAAAATTCTGTTAGTGCTTCTCATGCACATTGTTTACTCATCTACCTAGGAGATAAAAGTGAACAATATGTTCCACTTCATCAAACTGTAGTGAATTAATGAGCTCAAAAGGTTACTAAGACAAATTAGGTATTACCATTGAACATACTGTATTATATATAATTTCTTCTCATGCAACAATAATTCGCTACAGTTAGGAAATTATTCAGCATACCTTTTTTTACATTTCTGCATTGAATTGTTTTCATGGGTTATATCCAAATATTGCTTTTGAATATTTAGCACCTTGGGCATTTTAGTGCTGTTGCTGTAGATTCAAAAATACATTCACCAATCATCTTCAAAACTGAATGAAGAACTACTGCTGTCAACCATTGATGGATGGTCATGGATGTTGCAATTACTGAAGTACAGAACATACTATTGTGAATGAAAGGACTCTTGAATAAATTGATTTAAATGATTATTTTAATAAAGAGTCCATTTTAAACTCAGGGAGATTTGAAAAAGAAGCAATTTTTCAGAAGTATCTCTGCAAACCCTTGATACACCAAATAGTGCACTCAGTGTAATTACTAAGAAATGGTCTAATTCAAACTCAAGCTAAACCTGATTCTGCTCAAAAATACACTCAGTGTCCTCTTTATTAGGTAAACCTGTACACTCACTTGTTAATGCAAATATCTAATCAGTCAATCATACAGCAGCAACTCAATGCATAAAAGCATGCATACATGGTCAATAGGTTCATTTGTTGTTCAGAGCAAACTTCAGAATGGGGAAAGAAATATGATCTAAGTGACTTTGACCATGGAACGATTGTTGGTGCCAGATGGGGTGGTTTGACTATCCCAGAAACTGCTTATTTAGGTTGAAGTCTGTTCAATTTAGCTATAAATAAGTATTCAAATAATTTTTAAAAAGAGTTATAATAATTTATTTCATGTGACTACCATTTCATGTTGATAAAAAAGGGATATTACTTGAAAAACATGCAAATGTATTTGGTTGAAAATTCTGTGTATCTGTATACAAGGTATTCTTGTATAGTATTGAGCACTGAATCTGCCATTGTCTTGTAAGGGCTCGCATTCAATCTTTAACATGTGATTGATTGCTCATGCCTGCCAGAATGCCTGGGGAAGGGCAGTACATGCCACACTTGTTGTAATGTGAGATTATTAAGAGTAAGTTCATACTAATCGGGAAGCTGTGGTAGCAAGAGGTGGGATCTGGGGTTGGCGGGGTCTTTACTTCCGCTCTTTTTACTCCCAGTATGCATTGTATGTAGTTCCACCACCCATGCCGCACGAGGTACCTGGAAGCCTCTGTATTGTAAATATCATTTGCCGTCCCCGATAAAGATGCTCTTTTGGCCATCAAGTTGTTGAGTGGTCTTTTTGTAAAGTAGAAGTTACCACAACACTCATTCCATAAAGTGACTGATGCATGAACAGAGTGTATCAATCTGTCATTTGCCATATCCCTTTTACAGGGGTATGATGACGATTTGGAGGCACAGCTGAGATTGGACCATCTCCTGGCTAGATTGAGTTCATCTAGACTATACCCAGCCTTTTATTAATTGCCTGGAGCAGCAGCAGAGTGAGGCAGTTGACTGAGGTAGGTGAGGCTGAGCTGATGGAGCACTGCATACACTTGAGGCTTAGTGAATGCTTGAGGCTTCAGAATCCAGTCAGCATCAGGTAACCTTACAGTCACCACAATAACTCACACTACTGACAAGCGGAAAAGGAAATGGAAGTGCTTAGGAATTTGTGGAGATGACTTACAGTGGACAGAAACACTGGAGCATATAAACATTAAGAAAGAGGATGTGCTGGAGCTTTTGAAAAGCATTAAGTTAGCTAAGTCGCCGAGACCAGATGAGATATGCCCCAGTCCCCCAGTCTACTGTGGGAGGTGAGGGAAGAGATTGCTGAGCCTCTGGTGATGATCTTTGCATCATCAATGGGGACAGGAGAAGTACTGAAGCCCTGGAGGGTTGCAAATGTTGTTCCCTTGTTCAAAAAAGAGAACAGAGATAACCCAGGAAATTATAGACCAGTGAGTTTGACTTCCGTGGTGGTCAAGTTGTTCGAGAAGATCCTGAGAGGCAGGATTTATGAGCATTTGGAGAGACATAATCTGATAAAGAATAGTCAGCATGGCTTTGTCAAGGGCAGCCCATGCCTTATGAGCCTAACCGAGTTTGTTGAGGATGTAACAAAACACATTAATGAAGGTAGAACAGTGGATGTAGTGTATATGGATTTCAGTAAGGCATTTGATAAGGTTCCCCATGCAAAGCTCATTCAGAAAGAAAGGAGGCGTGGGATCCAAGGAGACCTTGCTTTGTGGATCCAGAATTGGCTTGCCCAAAGAAGGTAAAGGGTGGATGTAGATGGTTCATATTCTACATGGAGGTCAGTGACCAGTGGTGTTCCACAGGGATCTGTTCTGGGACCCCTTCTCTTTGTGATTTTTATAAATGACCTGGATGAGAAAGTGGAGAGATGGGTTAGTAAATTTTCTGATGACACAAAGGTTGGGGGTGTTGTGGATAGTGTGGAGGGCAGTCAGAGGTCAATGTGTTTTGTCTAACAGACACACAAGTGCACGTGTCCAATTGTGTCCTGCCCCAATTAAATGGTACAGTGTCCCAAATAAATGAAGGAAATCATGACTATTTTCTCAATTTGTTTTTGTTCTTCAAGAGTTGTCCCAAAGAAGCAGGTGCCCTGATTAACTGACCGATCAAGAAACCAAAACCCACTGTATTTCCAAGTCAATTGGGTATGCAGGAGAACCTGTGAAAGATTGTGTTGTGACATGTGGGTGGTCCCAACCTTATCGTAAGTGAAGTGTTTTATGGTCATCATTCTCTCCAAGGAAACTTTGAGCTCTCCTGTCTTTGCTCCATCTGGCTGGATGGCTCATCAGTCGCTGGAGTAAATACAGGAAATAATAATGGTTCACATGCAGGCAAACTAACCACTGTTCATTCTCAGACATTTATCACTGGAAGTATTGTGAATCCTCAACCCAAGTTTGCTGCTCAGCAGGTTGTACAGGCTCTACTTCAAAACTATTGCAGTGCTTGCTACTGTGAGGCTGGGGACATTTGAGTCTGGACAGGTCCACAATCCCTTATCCGAAATCCTTGGGGCAGGTTGCATTTCAGAATTCAGAATCTTTCGGATTTCAGAATCCCTCCATATTGGTTCCAGGACCCCCGCGGATACCAAAAAACACGTATGCTCAAGTCCCTTGTTCAGTGCAGGTGGACTTTAGGACCTGGCGGAGCTCCGGACCTACGCACCTCCTCCCGTATACTTTAAATCATCTCTAGATTACTTATAATACCTAATACAACGTAAATGCTATGTAAGTAGTTGTTATACTGTATTGTTTAGGGAATAATGACAAGAAAAATATTTTATTTCCAACAAAAACATGCAATAAAACATAAAAATATCCAGCTTCAAACAAATCGAATCAGACACATGGTAAATGACTTATTGGAATAAATGTAGAACGTCACTGTCACTATAAAACTTCAGTAACTTGCTTCTGGTTCTTTAAATCATATACAGTGGTAGTTCCGACACCATATTCTTCAGTAAGACGCTGCACAGACACACCACGATCAAGCTTCTGCAATAACTCCACTTTCTGCGTTATTGATAATGATAGATGCTTCCTTCTCTTTTTCTCATTGTTACCCATAGGGGTATCTGCAGCTCTTTTTGACATTTTCACAGTGAAATTAAACACAAAGTCAACAGTGAACACAGAATATCAGCAAACAGCAAATGCATGTGTAACCAGTATGAGCGCTGAGCCACAAGTGACGTCTGGCGGCCTCTGCTAGTGCTGCCACGTCACACCTGAGTGACATCAGCTGCTGGCAAATTAATTTTGGTTTTCGGAGCTTTTTGGATTTCAGAAATTCGGGTAAGGGATTGTGGGCCTGTAGTGATATTCACCCTCACTGTCGCTGATTGGCTCACTCTCTTCCCTTTCTTTAGGTGGATGGGCCCTGGTGCTCCGTTTTGGCAGACACCCTTGCTTTGTTGCCAGACCTATTTGTGATTCAACATCCAAGGACAGGTGTTGATACAGCATGCGGAGAAAGCAATGTACTCTGGATCTGTCTTTTCCTTGTTGAAGTTTTACTTCTAGTCAAGAAGAAAAGAAGAGCTTACAAAAGGTTGAAAAAACTAGGTAATGACAGGAATCTAGAAGATTATAAGTCTAGAAGGAAGGAGCTTAAGAATGAAATGAGGAGAGCCAGAAGGGGCCATGAGAAGGCCTTGGCAGACAGGATTAAGGAAAACCCCAAGGCATTCTACAGGTATGTGAAGAGCAAGAGGATAAGATGTGCGAGAATAGGACCTATCAATTGTAACAGTGGAAAAGTGTGTATGGAACCGGAGGAGATAGCAGAAATAACTTAATTGACACTTTGCTTCAGTATTCACTACAGAAAAGGATCTTGGTGATTGTAGGGATGCTCTGAAAATCTAGAGCATGTAGATATTAAGGAAGAGGAAGTGCTGGAGATTTTGGAAAGCATTAAGTTGGATAAGTCACCAGGACCGGATGGGATGTACCCCAGGCTACTGTGGGAGGCGAGGGAAGAGATTGCTGAACTTCTGGCAGTGATCTTTGCATCATCAATGAGGACAGGAAAGGTTCCGGAGGATTGGAGGGTTGCGGATGTTGTTCCCTTATTCAAGAAAGGGAGTATGGATAGCCCAAGAAATTATAAGCCAGTGAGTCTTACTTCAGTGGCTGGTAAGTTGATGGAGAAGATCCTGAGAGGCAGGATTTATGAACATTTGAAGAAGCATAATATAATTAGGAATAGTCAGCAGGGCTTTGTCAAAGGCAGGTTGTGCCTTACGAGCCTGACTGAATTTTTTGAGGATGTGACTAAACACATTGATGAAGGTTCTTCACCAGGGCTGAAGTGGCTAGCATGAGAGGGCATAATTTTAAGGTGCTTGGAAGTAGGTACAGAGGAGATGTCCGGGGTAAGTTTTTTACACAGAGAGTGGTGAGTGGGTGGAATGGGCTGCCGGCGGCGGTGGTGGGGGCGGAAACAATAGGGTCTTTTAAGAGACTCCTGGATGGCCACATGGAGCTTAGAAAAATAGAGGGCTATGGGTAAAGCCTCAGTGGTTCAGAGGTAGGGACATGTTCGGCACAGCTTTGTGGGCCGAAGGGCCTGTATTGCGCTGTATGTTTTATATGTTTCTATGACACTACACCATACTTAGAGTGAACAGTTGCATCATTTGTGTGTGTTTGTCTTGTGTTCTTCATTTGGGCTGATGGATGCCAATTCAAAAAGCAACAATTGTTTATCTTTTGTTTAAGTTTTGACTTTAAAATTTTTTGAGACACTTGCCATGAAAATATTTGATACTAGCAAAAAAAAATTACTCTACTAAACCAAATTAAAAGCCATCCGCCAATCATCAGCTGGCAGTGATAACTGGAGTGCTGAAGTCTTCAATTGCACATTTGATAAATCAGCAAGATAAACTGCGAGAAGATTGGGTTTTACGCAAGGGATAGCAGGGAACATCCCAAAATCGAATGTGTGATGTTAAGGGTCCATATGTTGAAGAGGATCTTAATCAATGATTTTCTATTGTAACTGGACAGTTACAATTGCCTGTCAGTGGACCAATGTTACAAAACCAATCAGAGGATCTAGCGAAGAAGCTGGGTCATAAAGCAACATTTGGTGGTTGTTTCGATGGAAATGAAGGCACCACATTAAATTCAAGAAAGCACACGATGAGAATGGTAGTGCTGAGGCTGTAAGTGTAGAAAGATGGAAGTCTACAAAACTCCTTGACTGACTTTAAAAATTTTATGTAGATGTTATTTATAATACCTTATCATTCCACATTGGATGTTGCCCTTTGCTACAAATACACAACACTATCAGGTTCAAAGAAAGCGATGGATTGCATCACTGTATTGTTTTGTTTAAGTGTGACAGGAACTGATAAAAATAAATTGTTGGTTCTTGGGAAAAGTGATAACCCTTGATGCTTTAAAGGGCTGAAAATGGATAGCTTACCAATCGAATACTATGCCAGCGTATAATCGATGAGTTCCTCCGTTGGTAACCATTACAAACTAATTCACGGTTTTATGGCACTGTAGTAATATTGGTAGTGTTCTAATTTGTTCTGTATTTCATTTAACTACATAATGTGTTACTCAGTTAAATGGTAGTTCATCTTTTTTATACCTTTTCAATTATTTCCATGAAACTTCAGATAATTGGGGCTAACACTTAATTGGGCAAAAATGCCTTGGTCCTGATGAGTCCCAATTAACTGGAATCCAGTGTGTTCCACCTTTCCTTTAACATTGTAAGTGCTAAACCCTGGATCTACCTACCAACATCCCTGCAGAAGTATCTACATTAGTGGTATTACAGAGGTTAGAGAGAGTGGCTCTCCATCACCTTCTAAAGAGCAATTAGCAATAGGCAATAAGTGCTGGTCTTGGCAGCAGCAACTGGATCCCAAAAACCTGAATGTATAAAGATATTCCAGTCACTGTCATGGTGTCCATAAAACAACCACTGCTGTGTTCAACTTGCCCTCAGTAGTTCTTTGGATAACAATTAATTTATGTACTTGCTGCTCAATTATAATAAATCCCATACAAACGTAAAATAGATCTCACTAATGGAAATCGATTGTTCTGTTTTTTTTTGTTGAATCAAATAGTTAATTGGATCAATACTCATTTCCTTCCGTCTGATCGTTGAACAAATTTGTTAAAACCTAGCGTTTTCATGTAATGGATGCTCAATGCATACTTAACCTACTTCTAATAAATTGAGAAGAATTAAACCCAGCTGTTTTGTAGTTGTCTCTCCATGGGTCATGTCTGCACTTGTAACATCTAAAGGGAGATCCATAAAAAGAAGCTGCCAGTTTCAAGACATTTTGAGCATGGTCTTTGTGAGCCATGAGTGAGGCCATAATCATAGCTTTGATCATAATCCTTTGATGTCTGTCTTCCATCTGAGCTTTAGTCTCCCAGACCCTGATCTTGACATCCTCCTCTATCCTGACAAGTTCTGATTTATCCCTCAGGTCCATCAAAAAGACAAGGAACTTGGAAAACTTGAAAATGGATATCATCAACTTTTGACTCTAAAGCATTGCTACCTTTAGCACTGGCACCAAAAGGAACTGCAATTTGTTTTCAATGCCACTCTGATAGCACCTTATAAGCCTTGGATTTCTATCAGCACTGTGGTTACCCTTACAATTCAACGAGTGCAATAAGTGCAAGGAATGTCGAAATGGTTGTTGTGATGTGTCAAGTCTGGTAGTGTAGTGGGTAGTACTTGCTGCTTTCACTTCCAGCTTCCACTGCTGGCTAGCAGTCTTGCAAAGGGAGAGCTGAATGTGTAAGTCTATCCCTTGCAGTGCATAGCCTCTTCAACAACAAGCCTCATGTAGTGCCTCCTCACTGGCAACACACGGAAACTCAACTCCTTTCGGACTCTGGCTGAACTACAGAGAACGGGGAAGAGGTTTGCCACTGCACGTGTAGCATGCAGACCCACTGGTGTGTGGACACATCCTAGTGCTTGTGAACCAGATCCCCAGTTATGGGTAAATAGTCCCATTGCCTTGTGGGCAGCCTCAGGAGAGATGCAGGCTATGGGAGTAAACCCAGATAGCAAATCCAGAGTGGAGCCTCTAAAGTAGATAGGTGTCATTGAACATCTATATGGAAGCTCCTGCAGCCAAGCTGGTGCCAAACGTACCACTTCATAAGCTTTCCTTTGGACAACACTGGTGAGGCTGAGAGGGGATCTTCATGACTGGGCATCTCAGGATCTCCATCCCTTCCACCCAGGCTTGTGATGATGACGAAAATCAACCATTGTCCTTTGAGACAGACAGGCATGCAGCACTTCAAGAAGATCCCTCCACCGTCAGATTTCTGAATGGACAATGAACCAACCCATGTACACTATCACACTATTTATGCTCTCTTTTCACATTACTTATTTAACTTTTACATATATATTTCTTATTGCAATTTATAGTCTTTTTATGTATTGCAATGTACAGCTGCTGCAAAAGAACAAATTTCATGACATATGTCAGTGATAATAAGCCTGATTCTGATTTGGATTCTGATCACCTTTTCAAAGCTAATTGGGGGTGGACAATTAAATGTTGGTTCAGCCTGTGAAGCCCACATCAGTTGAATGAATAAAATAAACATCAAAAAAGATAAAGCACACTGTCTATACACGAGGAAATCTGCAGATGCTGGAAATTCAAACAACACACAAAATGCTGGTGGAACACAGCAGGCCAGGCAGCATCTATAGGAAGAAGCACTGTCGACGTTTTGGGCCGAGACCCTTCGTCAGGACTAACTGAAAGGAAAGATAGTAAGAGATTTGAAAGTAGGAGGGGGAGGGGGAAATGTGAAATGATAGGAGAAGACCGGAGGGGTTGGGATGAAGCTAAGAGCTGGAAAGGTGATAGGCAAAAGGGATACAGAGCTGGAGAAAGGAAAGGATCATGGGACAGGAGGCCTCGGGAGAAAGAAAGGGGGAGGGGAGCACCAGAGGGAGATGGAGAACAGGCAGAGTGATGGGCAGAGAGAGAGAAAGAAAAACAAACAACTAAATATTGTCAGGAATGGGGTAAGAAGGGGAGGAGGGGCATTAACAGAAGTTAGAGAAGTCAATGTTCATGCCATCAGGATGGAGGCTACCCAGCCAGTATATAAAGTGTTGTTCCTCCAGCCTGAGTGTGGTTTCATCTTGACAGTAAAGGAGGCATGGATAGACATATCAGAATGGGAATGGGACGTGGAATTAAAATGTGTGGCCACTGGGAGATCCTGCTTTCTCTGGCGGACCGAGCGTAGGTGTTCCGTGAAACGGTCTCCCAGTCTGCGTCGGGTCTCACCAATATATAAAAGGCCACACCGGGAGCACCGGACGCAGTATACCACACCAGCCGACTCACAGGTGAAGTGTCGCCTCACCTGGAAGGACTGTCTGGGGCCCTGAATGGTGGCCATTTAATTTTTATTAATATTATTATTTATTTTATTTTTTTTTAAATTAAAAATTATTATTATTATTAATAATATTTAATTGTTTTTTTTCTCTCTCTCTCTGCCCATCACTCTGCCTGTTCTGCATCTCCCTCTGGTGCTCTCCCCTCCCCCTTTCTTTCTCCTGAGGCCTCCCATCCCATGATCCTTTCCCTTCTCCAGCTCTGTATCACTTTCGCCAATCACCTTTCCAGCTCTTAGCTTCATCCCAACCCCTCCGGTCTTCTCCTATCATTTCGCATTTCCCCCTCCCCCCATTACTTTCAAATCTCTTAGTATCTTTCCTTTCAGTTAGTCCTGACGAAGGGTCTCGGCCCAAAACGTCGACCGTGCTTCTTCCTATAGATGCTGCCTGGCCTGCTGTGTTCCACCAGCATTTTGTGTGTGCACACTGTCTATAGATTGTTTCATTGTGGCAGGATATACAGGAAATACTGTAACTCTCAACCCAAAGTTGGGTTTATTGTCATATGGACAAGTACAGATCTGCACAGGTACAATAAAAAACTGACCTGCAGCAGCGTCCCAGATACATTGCACCATATAAACAAGGAAAAAAAAGACATAAATTATACACAATTTTTCAAGAAAGAACACATAAAACAAGAAAAAATCATTTTCGTGTGAAGTGATCAAAATCATCAAGAACCAGGTGCTTGTAGGAGCACTTTCATCAGGACTGTAGCAGTTCAAGAAGGCAGGTAGGTTGTCATCACCTTCTCAAGGGCAGTTTAGCATGGGCAATAAATATTGGTCTTGCCTGGAGTCAAAAATAGGGTACAGTAAATTACAGTTGGAAAGAATCATGAATTATGCGACCAAAGCAATTCCCAAAGGGAATGACCATCTTCAGAAATGATTCAGATCAAGGTTATAATCAGTGCAGATGCTTCTGCATGGCAGCAGGCGAGGGAATATTATCCATTATCTGTGCTCTCCCTGCCAATCTCCAGGGCACCATGGCGGTATTAAGGATTGGACTGTTAAGGATTGTAGATTCATCCAGTTCCATCACAGGCCTAACCACTCCACCACTGAGGACATCTTCAAGAGGCAGTGCCTCAAGAAGACAGCATCCATCATTGAAAACCCTCACCATCTGGGCATGCTCGTGTTACTGTCATTGAGGGTTGATATACAAGGGCCTGAAGATACACACTCATGTTTTAGGAACAACTTCTTCCACTCCACTATCAGATTTCTGAACACTACCTCATTTTTCATCTTTGTTCTATTATTTATTTTATAGCAATCTTTTAATGTCTTGCATCTCTGCATTGATGCCACAGAATGACACATTTCATGATGTATGCCAGTGATAATAAGCTTGATTCTATTCCTAATTTTGATTCTGATTGTGGAGACAGTCACTTGGCTTGCATTGGGAACTGTGCTTTTGTGAGATCTTATGAAAGGCAGTTATGAAAGAATTCCTAACAGCCATGGTAGACAATTTCTCTGCACAGCTAGGAACGACATTACTTCTCTTCAGCTGTGATTTTCCCCTGGCAGCCTTCCTTGTCCTTTTGCTCCTTCATGTCCAGTTTCAGCCTTATGTTCCTCGGGCTCCGTGCTTGCAGGCCTTTTTCCCATCGACCCCATCTGCTGTTTTTGGATTACTAAATTATCCAACATAATATAGGGTACCCTCAGATTGATACAGAAAATGGAATCTCATTCTTAGGGGCCATTTATATATTTTTTGCACTGATTCTGTTAGCTGCATGGCTCCCACATGATTGGCACTCAGCTAATGTGCATGAAGACCAGCTGCATGCCAGGAGCTAGGAGGACAGGGAGTAACCATTGGTCTCCAGGATCTGTCCCTTTAGGCAGTGCTATCTGCAGAAGATAACTGGAAATGTGGGCTACCTTTGGCTGAAGAAATCATGGGTACAGCCAGGAAAATGGCATGGGTCATTATAAAATTTCACTATTCTTGTATACACGCATATTAAGGGATTGGATACCATTTTATTGCTGAAAAGTTTTGAGCTATTAATGGGAGCTCAGACGGGAGAGCGAGTGCAGTCACTGATAGCCTATACTCTGGATTTTGCCGACAGTATTGGTCTCTTGTGTATCCAGGATGGTTTATTCTCCTCTTTGCAATCTAGATAGGTGAATTAGTTCCTGCAACACTAAAGAATCTTAGTGATAGTACTGGTGCATTTATGCTGCAGCCAATGGGATCCAGAAGCCAGGAAACTGAGCACCACAGCCTCTTTCACCTCTTCGAATGCAACAATCTAGTCATAGAAATATGACTGTACGTCTTTCACAGTATTTATATATCTGAGTGCTGATGGTTGTAAACTTTGAATCTACCAATACAGTTTCCACCTGACTTTTCTGAAAGCTCTTCAGAAATGGGCATGCCTCAGTCTCCTAACTTAGGATCATGCATACCACTCTCCCTAAACAAATCCCACCCTCAACACCCCCAGAATGCTCCGACGTACCAAAAAGGCATTCACTGCCATTCTGTTTTATGCATGGGCATACGGCAGTCACTTGTAGCTAGGTTTCTGGATATCAACAGATTTAATTTGCAAGAAGAGCATGTTTATAAGATGATACGTTCTTGCTTTTACTGAAATGCATTCAGTGGCCACTCTATTAGATACACCTGTACACCTGCTGGTTAATGCAAATATCTGATCAGCAAATCATGTGGCAGCAACTCAATGCATAAAAACATACAGGCATAGTCAATAGGTTCAGTTGTTGCTCAGAACAAGTTTCAGAGTGACTTTGACTGTGTTGGTGCCAAACAGGGTGGTTTGAGTATCTCAGAAACTGCTGGGATTTTCCCACACAACAGTCTCCAGAGTTTACAGTGTATGGTGGGAAAAATGAAGAAGAAAACATCCGGTGAGTGGCAGTTCTTTTGGTGGAAATGCCTATTTAATCAGAGAAGTCGAAGGAGAATGGTCAGATTGGTTTAAGATAAAGGAAGGTGACAGTAACTGAAATAGCCACACAGTACACCAATGGTGCACAGAAGGCCATCTCTGAAATCACAACACATTGAACCTTGAAGCAGATGTTATATCGCAGCAGAAGACCACGAACATACAAAAATTTATTCAGTGGCCACTTTATTAGGTACAGGAGGTACCAAGTAAAGAGGCCACTGAGTGTATATGTTGATGCAGGTGGAAGTTTGAATTACGTGAATACTAATATCATTAAATATGTGCTTGATACCAGAAATAGGCACCATACACTAATGTAGATTGTCAAAACGTTTTTCTCTGGGTAAAATAAATTTAGAACTGCATAGTTTTTTTCAAAGCTGGTGTTTTGCAGAACTATGTAAGGATTCTCCTGAAAATTTTTCCCAGAATTAGTAGGAGGAATAATTAGAATTATTCCTACAGGGACACACCTAAAAGCACAATGTCTATAAACAATTATTCAAACATGTAAAATTCTGTGTCTACCTCTGTATGCAACGATAATACCAGGGCTTTTTCAAATATCAGAAATGATGTCTGTTTCCCATTCTCGTATGCTAATATCACTCTGCGGGATTTGCAGATATATTTAATTTCTCCTTCCTGTTGATGCATCAGAAGGCTGGGCTTCACTTGCAGGTTAATAGGAAACTATAATTACAGTTATTTGATCTCCGGACCAGGCGAATTTCATTGTCTTGCAATGAAATTGACTAATGACATGGTTCACTTTTGCTTCCGTGCCTTTCTTTGCAGTTTTCGATAACTTTTGTCTCTTCATCCAAGCAGCAGCTCTTGAAGTTTTGAAGGTTACTGATTCTCTGTTAAGGCAGATCTCAGTGAATTTTGTGTCTTCATGAAATTTCTTAAGTAGACACTGTGTGATTTAAATCGAAAGATTGGCAGTGTTCACACAGATGCAATAGGAAACTGTACAAATCTCTCCAGATATACTTGATTTTAATAAAGTACCCTTTAATGTTTGTCTACTAAGGCACTGCTACTTTAAGGTGGCTTGCTGCTATCTTAATAAATTGATTGAAATCATGCAATACTTTTTGTATTGTGCTTGCATTTCAGCTGAAGATTGAATAGTGGAAATAAGCGTTGCATTTAATTAAAACTCCATCTTATAGTGAGTAGATGCATGACAGTTATTTTTTCCTATAGTTCAAAAGGACTCAGAAGAATCGAGTTTGCAGAGAAGACTTGATGGATGGAATGGCCAAATTGTGCTCCTACGTCTTCCAGTCAAAACACACTTCACATTCTACTTACGGTGGGAAAGACGAAGTGCAGTGAAATTCTTAGGCCAAAATGGACTTTCATCAAAATAGCAGTAAAGATTGTGATTTTTTTGGTAAACCTCTTGGAGGCCAATAGCACTGCCAGGTTAAACTGCATGAGTTCCTACTTGTGCTTCTTCACATTGTCAAGATTGGTAGTCTTCCTCTACAAGTATTTCTTCAGCAATATCTCTTCATCCTTTCCTATGAGAGACTTGAGAGTAAAAAAAAACACATGGTATTGTGGCGACCCACTTTCTGCGCAGGCAAACTGGCTCACAGATAGCCAGTGCGCAGGGGGAGACTTTGGTAATGCACCTCTGACGTCATTTCTGCCTGGAGAGGGCGGGCACTAGGGATTAAATGCCAGCGCCGTGAAGTTTGAATAAACTAGTCTCGAAACGACTTACCGACTGCGTGTTGTCTCTAGCTCTGTATGTAGTACAATGCTACATTGGTGACCCCGACGGTCCAAACGGGATTTGGACCAAAGATGACCGACTCTTCATCTGTTCACGCAGTTTCGCTAAAACTGCCGACTTTCTGGACGCTGCGACCACGCGTGTGGTTTAGCCAAGCAGAAGCCCAGTTCCAGATTCGGCAGACATCTTCTGATTCCACACATTACTATCACGTGGTAAGCGCCCTTGACCAGGAGACGGCCGCCCAGGTTGCGGATTTCATAGAGTCGCCCCCGGAAGAAGGCAAATATGAAGCATTCAAGGCGCTGCTCATTGGGACCTTTGGCCTCTCACGGCGTGAGCGGGATGCCCGCCTGCTTCACATGGACAGCTTGTGAGACAGACTGCCGTCAGCATTGATGAACGAGATGTTGGTCCTGGCTGATGTACACAAGCCCTGCCTCATGTTCAAGCAAGCGTTCCTAGAGCAACTGCCCGGGTACATGCATCTGCTGCTGGCTGACACAGATTTCAGCGACCCCCAGAAGGTGGCGGCCTGGGCAGACGTGCTGTGGAAAGCCAAAAGGGAGAGCGTGGCGTACGTCGGTCAGATTACCAGGCCACGCGCCCAACAGCAGACCAGACCAGGCCCGGCAGGGGGGCGCACACAACACAGAGGCAGGAGTGAGGAGGACAGTGAACAGTGGTGTTTCTACCACCAGCGGTGGGGCACAAAAGCCCACTGTTGTCGCCCGCCCTGCAAGGGCCAGGGCCAGGGCCAGCAGCCGCTGATGACTATGGCGGCTGCCCACCAGGACAGCCTCTTGTACATCTGGGCCAAACAGTCAGGACGCTGCTTCTTGGTCGACACCGGAGAGGAGATCAACGTCTTGCCCCCGACGGGGTAGGACACCTCAACAGGAAGCCAAGACCCACCCTGAGGGCCGCAAACAGCAGCACGATATGGACCTATGGCACCTGCACAGTGCAGCTGCAGTTCGGCGCCAGCCGGTTCATGTGGGACTTCACACTGGCCGCCATGGCCCAACCACTCCTGGGGGTGGACTTCTTGCGAGCACACAGCCTGCTGGTCAACTTGCAAGGGAAAAGACTGGTCCATGCCAAGACTTTCCAGATGTTCTCCCTGGGTGAAGCCAAGTTGCCGGCCCCACACCTGGACTCCATCATGCTGTCGGACAACAAATTCACCAGAATCCTGGCGGACTTTCCATCGATTCTGGCACCGCAGTTCACGGCAGCCATGCCCAGGCACGGGGTACAGCACCACATCCCGACCAAGGGACCACACCTCCACGCCCACACACGAAGGCTCCCTCCTGGAAATGCTCCGCCTGGTGAAGGAGGAGTTCAAGAGGATGGAGGAATTGGGGATCGTACGGAGGTCCGACAGCCCATGGGCCTCCCCCCTGCACATGGTGCCCAAAGCAGCTGGGGGTTGGAGACCATGCGTCGACTACCGCAGACTGAACGAGGCTACAACTCCAGACCGCTACCCCGTGCTGCACATACAGGACTTTGCAGCAAACCTGCACGGGGCAAGAATATTTTCCAAAGTAGACCTCATCTGGGGATACCATCAAATCCTGGTGCATCCTGAAGACATCCCCAAAACAGCACTTATCACCCCTTTGGGCCTGTTCGAGTTCCTCCGAATGCCGTTCGGCCTGAAGAATGCCGCACAGACGTTCCAGCGGCTAATGGATGCGGTGGGACGCGACCTGGACTTTGCGTTCATCTATTTGGATGACATCCTTATAGCCAGCAGTTGTCGTCAGGAGCATCTGTCCCACCTCCGCCAGCTCTACTCCCGCCTGAGTGATTTTGGCCTCACGATCAACCCGGCCAAATGCCAGTTTGGTCTCGATACCATTGACTACCTGGGCCACAGGATTACCAAAGATGGGGCAACACCTCAGCCTGCCAAGGTAGACGCGATCCGCCACTTTGCCCGGCCCAACACGGTCAAAAGCCTACAGAAGTTCGTTGGTATGGTGAACTTCTACCACCATTTCCTCCCCTCAACAGCCCGTATCATGCGCCCTTTGTACACCCTGATGTCGGGTAAAGGCAAGGACATTACTTGGGACGAGGAGGCTGCGGCCGCTTTCGTTAAAGCCAAGGAAGCCTTGGCAGATGCTGTGATACTGGTGCACCCCAGAACAGACGTTCCGACCGCCCTCACGGTGGATGCATCCGACACAGCAGTCGGTGGGGTGCTGGAGCAGCTCATCGAGTGGCGCTGGCAACCCCTGGCATTGTTCAGCAGGTACCTACGGCCACCCGAACTCAGGTACAGTGCTTTTGACTGGGAGCTGTTGGCACTGGCATTTCAGGTACTTCTTAGAAGGCAGGCTGTTCACTGCGTTCACGGACCACAAACTGTTGACCTTCGCGTTCACAAAGGTGTCCGATCCCTGGTCGGCTCGCCAGCAGCGACATCTGTCCTACATCTCGGAGTACACGACGGACATCCAGCATGTCTCGGGAAAGGACAACGTCGTGGCGGACACATTCTCCAGACCAGCTGTTCAGGCCCTGTCCCTGGGGGTGGACTATGCAGCACTGGCGGAGGTGCAGCAGGCAGACAATGAGATGCCCAGCTACAGGACCGCAGTCTCGGGTTTGCAGCTGCAGGACTTTCTCGTAGGCCCAGGTGAGAGGACCCTCCTGTGCGACGTGGCTACCGGCCAACCTCGCCCCATCGTCCCAGCAGCCTGGAGGCGGCGGGTTTTCGACTCCATACACAGTTTGGCACACCCATCTATCAGGACAACCGTCCAGCTGGTCTCCAGCAAGTTCGCGTGGCACGGACTTCGCAAGCAGGTCAGTGAATGGGCCAGAACGCGCGCGCAGTGCCAAACAGCCAAGGTGCAGCGGCACACTAAAGCCCTGCCGCAGCAGTTCAAACCCACCCACCGGAGGTTCGACCACCTTCATGTGGATATTGTGGGCCCCCTACCAGTGTCCCGAGGAGCGCGGTACCTCCTAACTATGGTAGATCGGTTTACGAGGTGGCCAGAGGCGGTCCCGCTCACTGACACATCTGCAGATTCCTGCGCCCGAGCACTGATCGCAACCTGGGTAGCACGCTTTGGGGTACCAGCCCACATTACCTCCGACAGAGGCGCCCAGTTCACCTCCAGCCTGTTGGGAACGCAGCTACACCACACAACTGCCTACCACCCACAATCGAATGGACCAGTGGAATGCTTCCACCGTCACTTGAAGTTGCCTCTCATGGCCCGCCTGAGAGGACCTAACTGGGTGGACGAGCTTCCCTGGGTCCTGCTTGGAATTCGCACAGCGCCCAAAGAGGATCTACACGCCTCCTCAGCCGAGTTGGTGTACGGCGCACCCCTGGCTGTCCCAGGAGAGTTCATACCAGCCCTAAGGGGGCAAGAGGAAGAACCCGCAGCAGTCCTGGACAGACTACGCAAAAGGCTCGGCAACCTGGCCCCCGTACCGACTTCACAGCACGGACGGACCCCGACCCATGTACCCAAAGACCAGCAGGACTGTAAGTTTGTGCTTGTACGAAGGGGCGGACACCGGGCACCGCTACAGCAGCCGTACGAGGGGCCGTTCAAGG
Organism: Hemitrygon akajei; assembly: GCF_048418815.1. Taxonomy (NCBI): domain Eukaryota; kingdom Metazoa; phylum Chordata; class Chondrichthyes; order Myliobatiformes; family Dasyatidae; genus Hemitrygon; species Hemitrygon akajei. Next base: position 160,579,318 of record NC_133129.1, on the reverse strand, counting down.
TGATCAACAACAACGGGTCCACGTATGTTCTGGACATTAGGGGGAAAGAGGAGGTTTTCATGGTGGACCGACTCAAACCAGCCCATGTGGACTAGACGCAGCCGGTCAAGGTTCAGGCACTGCGGCGCAGAGGCAGACCTCCCAAACAGAGTCCGACCCAGACTGTGGACATTGGGGGGTGTATCGCCAGTTCTGAGGGGGGCGGGGTTATGTGACGACCCACTTTCTGTGCAGGCGAACCGGCTCACAAATAGCCAGCGCGCGGGGGGAGACTTTCGTAATGCACCTCTGACGTCATTTCTGCCCGGAGAGGGTGGGCGCTAGGGATTAAATGCCAGTGCCGCAAAGTTTGAATAAACTAGTCTCGAAACGATTTACCAACTGCGTGTCGTCTCTAGCTCTGTATGTAGTACATCGCTACAGTATGATCTAACTGCCCTTATGTTGATATGAAATGTGGAAGTATCCGGAAGTATAAATTACAGATGATGGCTCCATTTAAGTCAGGCAAAATCTAACTTGGAAGGTAAAAGTTGTCATCGCAGGGGCTTGAAGCTGACATGATACATTATTGCTCCAGGGATTGTCTGTGAATATGTCAGTTCTCCTACTACTCAAGTAATAAACAGCTGAGTTATGTGTCTTTTATTCCTGTTGGATGAGCACCTTTCCTCATCATGACCAAATTTAGTTTGTTTGATGATGACTATCTGCTCTTCTTATCAACTTTGGAACATTGCCTTTCGGGTCGTCTTGTCCTCAGTTTGGAAGAAGCTGTTTTAAAAATGTTTTATGCGGATAAGCAAAGAATCTGACTAGAGAACCTTCCTTTTTTTTTTGGCTGTACTGTTCTTGTGCTCCCAGCAGGAACATTACAGGATATGTTGAATCCAGCATCAACACTGAGTTAACTCCTGCCCCTCTCCTTGCAACCCAACCATCACCACAGGCAGCCCTTGAAGGGTCTGTCTTGCAAACTTAACTTAGTGACAGGATGGTGTGTACCAGGAGTTCTATCCCACTTCGAATCCTTCAGAAGGAGAAAACTCAAGCACTGAAGTTTCCTCTGATGACAATGGAGAATGTGTGGAGCAGGTTAAGACCTACAAGTATCTGGGAGTACAGTTAGATGAGAAGCTAGACTGGACTGCCAACACAGATGCCTTGTGCAGGAAGGCACAGAGTCGACTGTACTTCCTAAGAAGGTTGGCGTCATTCAATGTCTGTAGTGAGATGCTGAAGATGTTCTATAGGTCAGTTGTGGAGAGCGCCCTCTTCTTTGTGGTGGCGTGTTGGGGAGGAAGCATTAAGAAGAGGGACGCCTCACGTCTTAATAAGCTGGTAAGGAAGGCGGGCTCTGTCGTGGGCAAAGTACTGGAGAGTTTAACATCAGTAGCTGAGTGAAGGGCGCTGAGTAGGCTACGGTCAATTATGGATAACTCTGAACATCCTCTACATAGCACCATCCAGAGACAGAGAAGCAGTTTCAGCGACAGGTTACTATCGATGCAATGCTCCTCAGACAGGATGAAGAGGTCAATACTCCCCAATGCCATTAGGCTTTACAATTCTACCGCCAGGACTTAAGAACTTTTTAAAAGCTATTATTAATGCTTTTTGAGATAGTGATTTAGATGCATATCATATTTTTTACTGAGTTAAGTATTGTATGTAATTAGTTTTGCTACAACAAGTGTATGGGACATTGGAAAAAAGTTGAATTTCCCCATGGGGATGAATAAAGTATCTATCTATCTATCTAAGAAAAAGATCTTGAGAAGCACATTCTGATTTCTAGCACTTGAATTTGATGTTGAATTTTAAATATTTATCTTGACCATAATTTTAATATTTTGCTTTCTCTAAGCATTTCAATAAGAAATCGTTACTTGATAATTTTGTCAATATCCATTACTTTAACAAATAGATGATGCAAAGAAACATGGTCCGCCAATGAGATAAGAAGATAATGTGCATACACTCTGCTGCTTTTAGTAAAGCTTCTCCTCCATATTAATGCCACCATGTCTTAATTCCAGATTTTCTGCTATGATTGGAACACCTCATTAAATAATTTTTACTGAATTGCTTTCGTTGCTTTTTTCTGAATCTCTCCGCTTTAGAAGTTCAAAATTCAAAATAAATTTATTATCAAAGTACATGCAGTACCAATAAAAAGTATTCACCCCCTTTGGAAATTCCATGTTTTATTGTTTTACAACATTGAATCACAGTGGATTTAATTTGGCTTTTTTGACACTGATCAGCAGAAAAAGACTCTTCCATATCAAAGTGAAAATAGTTCTCTACAAAGTGATTTAAATAAAACACAAGAAATTGATTGCATCATAAGTATTCACCCTCTTTAATATGACACATTAAATCATCACTGGTGTAGCCAAGAAGGTTCTATGGTCTGATGAAACCAAAATTTAGCTTTTTTAGGCCATCAGACTAAACAGTATGTTTGGTGTAAGCCAAACACTGCACATCATCAAAAGCACACCATCCCTACCATGAAGCAGGTAGATGCTGTGTAGATACTTCACTGCAGCAGGATCTGGAAGACTTGTGAAGGTAGGGGGTAATATGAATTCAGCAAAATACAGAGACATCCTGGAGGAAAACCTGATGCAGTCTGCAAGAGAACTGTGACTTGGGAGAAGATTTGTGTTCCAGCAAGACAATGACCCTAATCATAAAGCAAAAACTAAACAGGAATGGCTTAAAGACAACAAAGTTAATACCCTGGGATGTTCAAGTCAGAGACCAGACTTTGGTCCAATTGAAAATTTGTGGCTGGACTTGAAAAGGGCTGTTCACTCACGATGCCCATGCAATCTGACAGAGCTTGAGCATTTTTGTAATGAAGAGTGGGGAAAAATTGCAGTGTCCAGATATACAAAGCTGATAGAGACCTATCCACACAGTCTCAAAGCTGTAATTGCTGCCAAAGGTGCATCTTCTAAATACTGACTTGAAAGGGGTGAATAATTATGTAATAGATTATTTTGTACTTTATATTAGTAATTATTTTAGATCACTTTGTAGAGATCTGTTTTCACTTTGACACAAAAGAATCTTCTTCTGTCGATCAGTGTCAAAAAAAGCCAAATTAAATCCACTATGATTCAATGTTGTAAAACGATAAAACATGAAAACTTTCAAGGGGGTTGAATACTTCTTACAGCCACTGTACATGTCACCATAGGCATTTTCTTGCGGGCATACTCAGTAAATCCAATAGCCATAATAAAATTGATAAAAGGCTGCACCGACAGGGTGAACAACCAATGTGCCAAAAACAAAAAACTGTGCAAATATAAAAGAAAAAAAGAGATAATAATAATAATAAGTACCGAGGACATGAGATGAAGAATACTTGAAAGTTAGTCAATAGATTGTGGGAGCAGTTCTCTGATTGGTCAAGTGAAGTTGACTGAAGTTATTCTCTCTCGTTCAAGAGCCTGATGGTTGAGCGGTAATAACTGTTCCCAAGCCTGGCAGTGTGAGCCCTGAGGATCCTGTATCTTCTTCCTGATGGAAGCAGTGAAAATATTACTTGGCTGGAGTTGTTCCTTGATAATGGATGCTGCTTTCCTGCGACAATGCTCTTGTGCAGATATGCTCAGTGGTGGGGAGAGCTTTACCTGTGATGGGCTGGGCTGTGTTCTCTATATTTTGCAGGATTTTCCATTCAAGGGCACTGTTTCCATACAAGGTTGTGATGCAGCCAGTCAATATATTCTACACCACAGATTTATAGAAGCTTTAGCTGCCTTGCTAAATCTTCACAAATTTCTTAAGAAGTAGAGGGGCTGCCATGCTCTCTTCATAATTGCACTTACGTACTGAGCCCAGAACAGGTCCTCTGAAATGATAACGCCAAGAAATTTAGAGTTGCTGACTCTTTCCACCTCTGATCCCCCGGTGAGGATTGGCTAATGGACCTCTGGTTTCCTTCTTCTGAAGTCAATTATCAGCTCCTTGGTCTTGCTGACATTGAGTGAGAGGTTGTTGTTGTGGCACCACTCAGTCAGATTTTCAACCTTCTAAATGCTGATTTGTTACCACCCTTGATTCAGACAAAAACCGTGGTGTCGTCAGCAAACTTAAGTATATCATTGACGCTGTGCTTGGTCCCACGATCATAAGTGTAAAGCGAGAAGAGCAGGGGGCTGAGCACACAGCCTTGTGGTGCACCTGTGCTGATGGGGATTGTGGAGGAGATGTTGCTGCCAATCAGAACTGACTGGGGTCTGCAAGTGAGGAAATCCAAGATCCAATTGCATAAGGAGGTATTGAAGCCAAGGTCTTGATACTTGTTGGTTAGTTTTGAGGCGGTGATGGTGTTGAATGCCGAGCTGCAGTTGATGTATGCATCTTTGTGGTCCAGATAATCTAGGGTTGAGTGAAGAGTCAATGAAACAAAATCTGTTGTGGACCTTTTGCTTGTGGAATTTTATCATGGTGATTTAGTATTCATTATACTACTTTGAACTGATGACTATTTTGAACATTATCTCTGGCTGGATATTGTATTAGTATTAAAGTTCTTTATGCTCTCCCGCCCCAAAAATTATGGAAATAGTAACCATTGATTTGTATGCAGCTTATTTCTGTGACCATTCAGTTTGCTGAATGGCAAATGCATCACTTCATCAAAAATGTTATAATAAGCAAAAGAATATTCATAATAAATATGTGAACATTTCCCCAACATTCAATTTGGCTGTAATTTATTTATTACAAAATAAAAATGTTCAGTTTAGGCCCAGGTTTAAATGTTTCTGTGCAGTGGTCAGCCCTCATATATCTTTGCAACATGGAAATACTGTGTATGCAAAGAACCAGTCAAGCTTGTCATTACTACAGCTTTCCAGGCATTGCATTTGTTTCTTGGAAACTTGTAAATTTATTGTACTTTGAATGATTAAGTCATTTCTATATGCTTTTAATTGTAATCAATTAAAAGTACTGTGACATCAATATTTTAAAAATGTAAAAATTAAATATATGTAATCTGTTTTAGGAAACGTATTTTCAATTAATTAATGCACCATGAATCATGTTCTTCCTCCACAGTCAATAGTTTCATATAATGAAATCTTGATAGATGATTATCACCTGAAATATTCAGAACTTGATTTGTTATTCACTTTTAACGAATAAAAAATATAAATAATAATACTGATGAATGCCAGCTTGAGGAGTCGTAGTCATAAAAAATGACAGCACAAAAACAGGTCCATGCTGAACCACTTAAACTGCTTAGTCCCATCAACTTGCACCTGGACCACAGCCCTCCATACCCCTCCCATTCATGTACCTTTGCAATCTTCACCAAAAGTTGAAATTAAAATCGCATCCACCACTTGCGTATCCGCACTCTCACTACCCTCCGAGTCAAGACGTTTCCTGCTATGTTCCCCTTAAACATTTCACCTTTCACCCTTAACCCATGACCTCTAGTTGTAATCTCACTCAACCCCAGTGGAAAAAGCCTCCTTGCATTTACCCTATCTATATCCCTCATAAATTTGTATGCCTCTATCAAACCTCCCTTCAGTCTTCCACATTCCTAGGGAATAAAGTTCTAACCTATTCGATCTTTCCTTATTACTCAGGTGCTCCAGTGCCAATAACATCCTTGTAAATTTTCTCAGTGCTCTTTCAATCTTATTTACATCTCAAACAAGAGTAAGTTTGCAGATGCTGGGCATCCAAAGCAACACACTCAAAATTCTGGAGAAATTCAGCATGTCAGGCAGCATCTATGGAAGTGAATAAACAGTCGACTTATTGGGCCAAGACCATTCTTCAGGACTGGAAAGGAAGGGGGAAAATATCAAAATAAAAAGGTGGGGGATAGTGGAAAGAAGATAGCTAGAAAATGATTGGTGAAGCCAAATGGGCGGGAAGAGGTAAAGGGCAGGAGGAAGGAATCCGATGGGAGAGGAGAGTGGACCATAGGAGAAAAGTATGGCAGAGTGGACTCAGGAGGAGGTTATAGGCAGGTGGGAAGAGATAAGATGCCAGCATGAGGAATAGAAAAAGAGGGAAAGGGGGCAGAGAATTTTTTTTTACCTGAAGAAGAAATCATTATTCATGCCATCACGTTGGAGACCTCCCAGATGGAATATAATGTACTTCTCCTTCACCCTGATGGTAATCTTATCTTGGCGCTGAATGAGGCCATGGACCAATATGTCAGAATGGGAACAGAAATCAGAATTAAAATATTCGGAGACCAGGAAGTTCTACTTTTGGCAGATGGAATGGAGTTGCCGGCAAAGTGGACCTCCAATTCACAACCATTCTCACCAATGTAGAGGAGGTCAACATCAGGGGCATTGTACACAAGACAACCTGGGTAGCTTACAGCTTCCAACCTGATGGCATCAATATTGATTTCTCCTTCCCGTTAAAAAAAAGTTCCGTCCCCCTCCTCTCTTTTCTACTCCCCTGCAGCAGTGAGAGGTTGAAGATTTCTTTGAATACTCCAGCCAGTTAGTCAGCACAGGTTTTCAGTAAAGGTTTCACCATCTTGAAGGATATTTAGACATTGCCCTTGGAGACAGAGAAAACAGGGTCTCTGGATGCTATGGGGATTTGTACGGGTAAAACGTTATTCTCCCTTTCAACATATGCATAAAAAACATTTATCGCATTTGGAAGTGAAGCATCATTGCCATTTATGCTGTTAGATTTTGCCTTATAGAAAGGAGTGGTGTACAAAACATCTGGTTGCATCTCTAGTTGCACCTTAAACCACGCTCTACATGCACAAGACTCCATGAATATATAATGCCTTCTTTGTGGTATATTTAAGAAGTGATGATCATCAAACAAGTTATTGCCATTGAAAGTTTATAGGAATCTGGCTTTAATTTTAAGCAATATTTGACATGACATTTACACAAGTAAAAATCAAGTTGGCTTGCAGGTGCAACAGGTTATTAAGAAGGCAAACAGAATGTTGGCCTTCATTGCTAGAGGGATTGAATTCAAGAGCAGGGTGGTCATGCTGCAACTATACAGGGTACTGGTGAGGCCGCACCTGGAGTACTGTGTGCAGTTCTGGTCTCCATACTTGAGGAAGCATATACTGGCTTTGGAGGCAGTGCAGAGGAGGTTCACCAGGTTGATTCCAGGGATGAAGGGGTTAACCTACGAGGAGAGATTGAGTCGCCTGGGACTATACTCTCTGGAGTTCAGAAGTATGAGAGGGGATCTTATAGAAACATACAAAATTTTGAAAAGGATAGATAAGATAGAAGTAGGAAAGTTGTTTCCATTGGTAGGTGAGACTAGAACTAGGGGACACTGCCTCAAGATTCAGGGGAGGAGATTTAGGATGGAGATAAGGAGAAACTGTTTTTCCCAGAGAGTGGTGAATCTGTGAAATTCTCTGCCCAGGGAAGCAGTTGAGGCTTCTTCACTAAATATACTTAAGAAACAGTTAGATAGGTTTTTACATAGTAAGGGAATTAAGGGTTATGGGGAAAAGGCAGGTAGATAGAGCTGAGTTTACAGTCAGATCAGCCACAATCTTATTGAATAGCGGGGCAGGCTCGAAGGGCTGGATGGCCTACCCCTGCTCCTATTTCTTATGTACTTATTATGTCATGTAAGTTCAAGCTCAAGTTTATTTGTCAATCAACTGTACACATGTACACCGGCAAACAAAACCATGTTCCTCTGGACCAAGGTGCACAACATAGTACGTATAACTCACACCCAACACATATTGTAATACCACAACAAGTAAATCAACAAACAATAAGGTGCATTTGCGACACAAGTTAAAAAGTAAATATTAATGGCACTCCTGTGTGACGAGACCTGGGTGGTGACAGGGAGTTCAGTCGTCTTCTGGCCTGTTTCACATTCTAACAGGTCTTGTCCTAATGCTATCGTACCTCCTGTCTGATAGTAAGGTGTTAAAGAATTTTTGGACAGATTGGAGGGATCATTGACAATGCCTAGGGCCCTGCCTGTGCAATGCTCCTGATAAATGTTTCAGATGGATGGGAGAGATTCTCTCAGTAGTCCTTGAAATTCTTTGCAGGCACTTGTGGTCAGATGCTTTGCAATTCCCATATCAGACAGTGATACCGCTGCTTAGGAAACTCTCACTGGTGTTGCTGTAAAAATTGGTTAGAATGGGGGAGGCTCATTTGCCTCAATCTCTCAGGAACTGGAGATGCTGCTGTGCTTTCTTGACCAAAGAGGTGGTGTTGAGCGACCAGATGAGATTGTCTGTTATGTGCACTCCCAGAAACTTGGTACTCCAAATCCTTTCCAAGGATGAGCTGTGTATGTGCAGTGCGGACTGGTCAGCCTGTATCTTCCTAAAGTCTACAAACGTCTCTCTGATCTTGTCCACATTGAGACTCCTATTGTCCAGTATATGCCATTTCTGAGGTTTTGAGTCTTGTTATGGGAAAATGTGATAACTAATCTGTGTTATTTTTAATAGAAGACTAAAAGTGTGTTGAAAAAGCATTATTTGACTTGCACTTTTAATAGGTTTTGACAGCAGAAGTGACATTGGCTCATCAAATGAAATAACAAATTATAAATAATTCTTCCGTCTATTGCTCCAAGCTTCTGTACCTGCCCTATTAATAGCACTACAGTGCAGGAGCAGCTGTTATAAAGTAAACCTACAGGCTCCATCAATATACATTTAGATAAAAATACAATAACTTACATCTTTTGTATCTGTACAGATGGTACTCGGCAGTTATGAGTTACATCTGCATTCCAAAAATTTCTGCTAAGAAATCTTCCAACTACTACTGCCATTTACACGGATTAATTTTGCACTTTATTTGGTTGATCATATATATATCAGATGAGAATAGATATTTTCAACAATTAATTATGCAAAGGTCTATTAGATACCTACTGTACTTAATAAAGTGGCCACTGAGTGTACAGTATATAGATATTAAAATAGGTGGCTTTCCATAATTAATTATGTAAGGGTCTATATTTATATTATCAATGGCTTCAGAATATTCTTACAAAGTGATATGCAATATTTACCATAATACCTAGTTGCTGCTGCAAGGCGTTTCTCATTGCACCTTTGCATACGTGTTCTTGTGCACAATAAATTCAACTTACACTTTTACTTTCAACTTGGAATATTAAGACAATTTAAATTGGCTTTAGAACTTTTACAGTTACTGTAAATTATCATTCTGCAGGATAATTTGATCTGGTCAATCTAAAACAGGACTTTAAGCCTATAAATTCTTGAGTTCTTGAAAATATGTAGCAAAATAATACTTCGCATGAATGCCAGAGAAGAGATGTTTATGGTTGTGGGTCAGTGGTACGCTTCTGTGTAAAATGTACAATAAGTGGTATGTTTCAGAAATTATCTAGTGCTGATTTACACAGAAATCATGTACTAACTACAAAGTTCTGAACTCTGCCGTGGAGGGAACTCCATGGAGACAGTTTCCAAGTAGTAGAGCTGGTGGGGGAGCTTAACCCTTGTGTGACAGGTGTTTGAGAGATGACACGGTGTTCCTCTGATGGCTGAAGGAATACAGTGCAGATTTGGGCATGGGTCACGATGATTGTAGTGATTGCAGATTTGGGCATAGGTCACGATGATTGTAGTGATCAAGCCAAACCTAACACAACACACTCTGCAGGACAGGCAGCATCTATGGGGAGAAACAGACAGTTGATGTTTGAGGTTGAAAGACACAAAACATTGACTGTCCTTTTCCCTCCACTGATGATACCTGAGCTGGTGTGTGCCTTCAGCGTTTTGTATGTTATTCCACATTTCAGCATCTAACCTGGTCCCAACATATCGATGTAGTCATAAAGAATGCAAGACAGCAGCTATACTGTATTAGGAGTTTGAAGCGATTTGGCATGTCAACAAATACACTCAAAAACTTCTATAGTTGTAACCTGGAGAGCATTCTGACAGGCTGCATCACTGTCTGGCATGGAGGGGCTACTGCACAGGACTGAAAGAAGCTGCAGAAGGTTGTAAATCTAGTCAGCTCCATCTTGGGCACTAGACTACAAAGTATCCAGGACATCTTTAGGAAGTGGTGTCTCAGAAAGGTAGCGTCTATTATTAAATATCTCCAGCACCCAGGGCATGCCCTTTTCTCACTGTTACCATCAGGTAGGAGATACAGAAGCCTGAGGCACACACTCAGTGATTCAGGAACAGCTTCTTCCCCTCTGCCATCTGATTCCTAAATGGACTTTGAAGCTTTGGACAGTACCTCACTTTTTTTAATATACAGTATTTCTGTTTTTGCACATTTTTGATAACCTATTCAATATACATAATTGATTTACTTGTTTATTTATTATATTATATTTTATTTATTTATTATTTTTTTTATCTCTCTCTGCTAGACTATGTATTGCATTGAACTGCTGCTAAGTTAACAAATTTCACGTCACATGCCGGTGATAATAAACCTGATTCTGATTCTGATTCTGATTCTGATCCGCAGTCTTTTGTGTCACACCTCTTCTCAAACCTAATAATGAAAGTGAAACCACTTGTCATATGAAATATATTTGAATAATCCTTGGCAATATGGGCATTGGTTTACTGGTAACTACTTTGGCATTTTCTAAAATAGGGGGGTTTTACTATCTGATGAAAACTTGCTTTGCATTTGAACTTCTTAGTGTTTCTAAAGTATGTGAGATTGCAGTACAGGTTAATGTGACCTCTCTGCATTTGCATGTCATTTTTCTGTGTGACTGACATGTAATTTATTGTCACTTTCCAACACCCTCACTGACTGATTTTCAGTTACAGAACTAACATGCTCCTCCATGCAATAGAATTTCTAGCCCCATATTTCTATAACGCAGGAGTTTGTTTTGCTTGTCCAGTTTCTAACTACAAAGCTCAGTAATCTATTTGGGTGTAATTTTGTTTTTTTTTCTAAAACTAGATATTGTGTCTGACTTTTACATCGAAAGAGCTGTTAACCTTCAACCACCAAGCTCCTGAACCAGCATAGATAACTTCATTCACCTCAACACTGAACTGACTCCACAACATGTGGACTCACTTCAAAGGACTCTAGAACTCATGTTCTCAGTAATATTTATTTATTTACTTTCCTACTGTTAATTTTAACAGTTGTCTTCTTTTGCACATTTGTTGTTTGCCTTTGTGCGTAGTTTTTCATTGATTTTATTATATTTCTTTGTTCTACTGTGAATATCTGCAAGAAAATGAGTTTCAGGGTAGCATATGGTGACAAATACATATTTATATAACAAATTTACTTTGACTTTGGCTTTGCTTCTCAAGTCTTTCAGCAAAAGACAGGACAGGAATTTTATTGTACGTCAGTATTTTACTCATTTTCTTCATTTACTACCTGTTTATTTCACTATTAGTTTGCCTCTTTATTTCACTAAATAAATAGAAAATCAAAATTTATTTCCATATACTATGATAAGCATTGATACTGTACAAGAATTAGTTGTTACATTTGAAGCAATTTAAGCAGATTGTGTATTTGCTAGCTGCATAAAGATATTGTTCTTCTGCTTCAATACCTGATTGCTTCTTTGTATATCTGAACATGCATAGTGTTTTTAAGTTATTTAATCAAATTCAATAAATGCATCAGTCTGTTGGAATTAATACCATTCATGCTGTATGAGAAAAAAGAATTATGACAGGTATTTAACAATAAAATCTGGATTCATTATTCTGTTGTTCCCATTTTAAAGAGATGCCTGAATTACTGGCAGACCACTGGGACTTCAGCTACCATGCTTAATTTAAATGAAGTTTCTCATCTGGGTTAAAGCTAAGTATAAAAATCCTGTTGAGGGACATATCTATTTCTGCGCCTGCCTAGCTCATCTAGTTTCCCTGGGAGATATGCTATGTTTATTCAAATGGAAATTCTCTCTTCTCAAATATAGGATGTTTGCAAAACTTACAGACATTAGAAAGATTCTTCTCAGCGTCAAACAATTTGACATGAAGTCAGACATTAGTATATTATGAAACCAATTTAAATGCTGGAAACTGGCAGGTCACGTATTACCTGCCTGAAAGCAAAATTGATTAAAACATGTTAACTTGTCTAATGTGAAAGGACTGCTGCAATCTAGGGTGTCAGAAGATGGCGTGGAATAGATAAATGCTGCCGGCCTTTCTTATTCCAAAGTCCATTTGTTTGCTTGAACTGTTTTCATTTCCCATTCAGAATGGTATGATTAAACAGAAAGAAAAAAAATCCTCCTATTCTGTCCACCGATATTTCGGTTGAAATACATACCTTGAATTTAACTCTCTGAATTTAAACCTATCAATTATTATATTATCACAATTATTTGATATGTTTAAAAATCCTGCATATATATTTTGATTAAGTAAACTCAGGTTAGCATCAATATTACACCAAAAATTAGGAACCTTTAAAATAGTGTTTACTTTTGGTAGAATGCATTTATAGATCTCATCCAGAAAATTATCTCTTATAAACTGATAACACAGTGTTTCCTCACTTTTTCTGATATATTGACGCTGTGTAAATTTTGATGCAAAATATTGTGTTAAAGCTATTTTTCTGAGCTTACACCTCAATACTCCCAGTCAGGGATTACAGAACATTACCACAAACCAGCCAAGAGTGGGATTGCAGAGGAAGCTGCACTTTGTTGTTGACTTAAATGGGCAAGTTAGGAAGGGATTGTGAAGTAAGAGAGCAAGCTTACATGTTACTCCCTGGAATTTAGAAAATGAATCATATTAACTGATGAGGTGGCTCCCCAAAGCACAGTGAATTTGTACATTTCGATTCAACTGCAAGCACATACTGTTGGCTGACAAGTCCTGCTATCAAACCTATTCAGTGCAAAAACAAATGTAATCATCTCAAATTTCACCTCTGTGTCGTAACAGGCACAATCTTTTAGAAAAGCCAAATTTATAACATTTCCTGAGGAGCTGTTTTTGTACAGAAAATGTGCTAATCTTTAAAGGAAAATCAGCCACTCACTGGAAGATTAATATAACTGTTAGACTGTATTCTTGTTTCTAATTCAATTTACCATGGTGTATATCCAACTGCTTAATTCTAATGAAATTACTATACATAGAAGTATTTTTATAATATACACAATTTACACTTGAATGATTATTAGCTTTTGAATACTATCAGAGCACAAAATTATTCTAAGTGCAACCTCTAGTGAAGCACACTTTGGAACAAAAGTTTAATCTATTTGAATCAACAGAAGTGGCAGATGACTTCAGCAAGATGGTATAACTTATGATGAACTTAAAGTCAATAAAAAATTTGGCAGCAACCCTTATCCTAAGGTATTATGGAGAAAACAAAGTTGGTACTAAACTTTTCAAACAAACTATAAGCTTGAAAGAATAAGTTAAGGAATTTGTTTATGCTTTCTTTCTGGACTGCTGCTATGTAACAATGTCACCGAAGTGACAATTCATTGTATGAATAACAAGATGACTTTCGTGTGCCTATCCATGTCCTTGAGGTGTTTGTAAGTCAAAACATCAGGGAAAATATTTGTCAACAAGTCTTAACCTGCTGATTTTAATCCATCAACACAGTTTGATAATGCAATGACTGGCATCGACCATTTCTATTGAACAAAACAAATTGGAATACTCAAATCAAATGGGAAGATATCAATCAAATTGGCATTGATTTCATTTTTGATCATTAGCTGAGGGTCAGCGAGAGAGAGAGAGGTAACATGATTTGTTTGCATGTGGTGAAGTATGTCTAATATTTGCATTTAAAGAATTAGTAAAAGATAGCTTACAAGGGAAGAGAATTTACAGGACGGGGAGAGTGCACAAGTTGCAGTTAAGAGTTAAAGCAGTATAAAATACAGAATATGAAGACTCTTTTGAAGTTCAACAGTTTATGATATTTACAATGATACATTTGGCAATATCATTTAAGCCGATTCATAGAATGACAGTCACAGAGCACTACAGTACAGAAACAGGGCCTTCAGCCAGCCCAACCCATTTTTCTGCCTGGTTCCATCTACCTGCACCTAGATCATAGCCCTCCACATCACTCTCATCCATATACAGGTCCACAATCCCTTATCCGAAATCCTTGGGGCCAGTTGCATTTCGGAATTCAGAATTTTTCAGATTTCAGAAACCCTCCATATTGGTTCCGGGACCCCCGCTGATACCAAAAAACACATATGTTCAAGTCCCTCATTTAACTTGTCTCAGTGCGGGTGGACTTTAGGATCTGTTGGAGCTCCAGACCTACGCACATCCTCCCGTATACTTTAAATCATATCTAGATTACTTATAATACCTAACACAATGTAAATGCTATGTAAATAGTTGTTATACTGTATTGTTTAGGGAATAATGACAAGAAAAATATTTTATTTCCAACAAAAACATGCAATAAAACATAAAAATATACCGCTTCAAACGAATCAAATCAAACGCATGGTAGATGACTTATTGGAATAAATGTAGAACGTTACTGTCACTATAAAACTTCAGTAACTTGTCTTTCTGTTTCTTTAAATCATATACAGTGGTAGTTCTGGCACCATATTCTTCAGTAAGACGCTGCACAGACACACCACGATCAAGCTTCTGCAATAACTCAACTTTCTGCATTATTGATAATGATAGATGCTTCCTTCTCTTTTTCTCATCGTTACCCATAGGGGTATCTGCAGCTCTTTTTGATATTTTCACAGTGAAATTAAACACAAAGTCAACAGTGAACACAAAATATCAGCGAACAGCAAATGCACGTGTAACCAGTACGAGCGCTGAGCTGAGCCACAACTGATGTCTGGTGGCCTCTGCTAGTGCTGCCACGTCACTCCTGAGTGACGTCAGCCGTTGGCAAAAAAAGCTTCAGTTATCTAGATTTTTGGATTTCAGACTTCCGGATAAGGGATTGTGGACCTGTATCTATTCTAACTTCTCTTAACTGCTGCAATTGAAGCCACATCCACCCCTTCCACAGGCAGATCTTCCCACATTTGCACTACCCTATGAGTGAAGAAGATCCCCATCAAGTTCCCCTTATTTATTTCACATTTTACTCTTAACCCAATTACTTTGATTCTAGTCTCACATGACCTACTATAAATAGAGTCCTGCCATGTGCAGAAGTTCGCTGATGACACGGCCATAGTGGGGTGTGTCAGGAATGGACAGGAGGAGGAGTATAGGAAACTGATACAGGACTTTGTGATATGGTGCAACTCAAACTACCTGCGTCTCAATATCACCAAGACCAAGGAGATGGTGGTGGACTTTAGGAGATCTAGGCCTCATATGGAGCCAGTGATCATTAATGGAGAATGTGTGGAGCAGGTTAAGACCTACAAGTATTTTGGAGTACAGTTAGACGAGAAGCTAGACTGGACTGCCAACAAAGATGCCTTGTGCAGGAAGGCACAGAGTCGACTGTACTTCCTAAGAAGGTTGGCGTCATTCAATGTCTGTAGTGAGATGCTGAAGATGTTCTATAGGTCAGTTGTGGAGAGCGCCCTCTTCTTTGTGGTGGCGTGTTGGGGAGGAAGCATTAAGAAGAGGGACGCCTCACGTCTTAATAAGCTGGTAAGGAAGGCGGGCTCTGTCGTGGGCAAAGTACTGGAGAGTTTAACATCGGTAGCTGAGCGAAGGGCGCTGAGTAGGCTACGGTCAATTATGGATAACTCTGAACATCCTCTACATAGCACCATCCAGAGACAGAGAAGCAGTTTCAGCGACAGGTTACTATCGATGCAATGCTCCTCAGACAGGATGAAGAGGTCAATACTCCCCAATGCCATTAGGCTTTACAATTCTACCGCCAGGACTTAAGAACTTTTTAAAAGCTATTATTAATGCTTTTTGAGATAGTGATTTAGATGCATATCATATTTTTTACTGAGTTAAGTATTGTATGTAATTAGTTTTGCTACAACAAGTGTATGGGACATTGGAAAAAAGTTGAATTTCCCCATGGGGATGAATAAAGTATCTATCTATCTATCTATCTATCTAGAAAAAGCCTTTGTGTATTTACCATATCTATATCTCTTATATTTTCTATATTGTACTTCTATAAGAAATCCTAACCCATTCAACTACCCCCTATAACTCAAGTCCTCAAGTCCTGGAAACATCTTGTAAATTTTCTCAGCATGCCTATTGATATCATTATATATAGTGTTTGCATTTAGGTTATTTTCTTAGTAGCATTTGATCACTTTCTGTGAAATGTGGGTTGTCCTGTTCTGTGAGTATTGTTGACTGGACAGGTGCAGTCCGAATTTAAAGGATAGATGTAGAGATTTTGAAGTACTTTGTGTAACTCCCAGGAAGAGATCTGATGCTTTGGATTTCCAACTCCCTTAAAGTGATATTGTTAAAGCTGTAAATTATGTACAATAATTTACATTGTACCATTCTAATATCTAATTGGAAACAATCAACATGCTTGCTTTGCACTAAAATGAAAACATACGCTCAGTTGCTATTTTATTAGGTACACCTGTACACCTGCTCATTAATGCAACTATCTAATCAGCCAATCATGTGGAAGTAACTCAATGCATAAAAGCATGCAGACAGGGTCAGGAGGTTCAGTTCAAACATCTGAATGGTGAAGAAGTGTGATATAAGTGACCTTGATCGTGGAATGATTATTGGTGCCAGGTGGTCTGAGTATCTCAGAAACTGCTGATCTCCTGAAAGTTTCACATGCAACAGTCTCTAGAGTTTATACTAAAGAAAAAGAAATCCAGTGAGTAGCAGTTTTTTGGGTGAAAATATATTAATGAAAGGGTTCAGAGAAGAATAGGCAGACTGGTTCAAGCTGATAGAAAGATTACAACAACTTAAATAACCATGCACTTCAACAATGGTGTGCAGGAGACCATCACTCAACATTGAACTTTGAAGTGGGTGGGCTACAGCAGCAAAAGACCACAAGCATACACTCAGTGGCCACTTTATTAGGTTCCGGAGGCCCCTAATAAAGTAGCCACTAAGTGTAGGAAATCTATTGTACAGTACTTAGCAGGAAGAGTTATAACATGCACAGTAACACACCCTGTTCCTGTCTGGCCTGCTTAAGTGTGTCTGATTACT
This sequence comes from Hemitrygon akajei, assembly GCF_048418815.1. NCBI lineage: Eukaryota > Metazoa > Chordata > Chondrichthyes > Myliobatiformes > Dasyatidae > Hemitrygon > Hemitrygon akajei. Next base: position 160,562,181 of record NC_133129.1, on the reverse strand, counting down.
GAATATGAGAAATGAGTTTTCCCCCAAAATACCTCAGGGAAAGAAAGCGATGCAGATTTGAGAATACAGAATTCAGTCAATAGTGGTGAAGTTCAAACAGCTTGCACACACTGCGAGAATAATAATATAAGAAGAAGAAAGTTCAAGCTATATTTGTGTAGGAGCAAGCATAGGATTCAATGGTTCTGGGATTGGATCGGTAAGATTGATGATAATGCTTCCCCTAAGGAATTTAAGATAGAGGACTTTACGGTCAAAAGCAATACTATAGAGGGAATATTGCTCCAATTATTTTTGTGAACAACACCACTGGGGTACAAATAGGTACATTGCTTTTTTTTATTATTCCATTCAGTGTAACAGCAATTTATACTTAAAAGAGGCTGGCTTTGCTTCCAAATAACACAACTGCTTTCAGCTGAAAACTTGGATGACATTTTTGAACAATTATTACCAAGCATTATGAATTATACAATTGCTGAATATATTGTGGTTTATGTTCATGCATCTGTTGCTGCAGGCAGCCGATTTCTGTTTATATATTATCTTTTCATTGTTTTATTTTAAAAATAAATTCACTCATGTTTGGTGGAATAAAAGCAACAAGCTATTTTGTTGTGGGGTTCATGAGTCACAGAATTCACCTTTCATCCATTTCATTACCTGCTACTTGGTAGATGTAAATGTTATATCTTTTATTTACCTTATTGCAATTTGCTGACTTTTTAATTTTACAAATTAGATTGGCAAGATGGAGGAGTCACTTTAAAAATAAATGCTGGGGAGTTGATTAAGGTATTGCATGGTAATACATCAAAGTTGGCTGCATGGCTGATAATGAGGAACAATTTTGTCAGCTCCGGGGAGATATCAATCGAAGAATTAGGTTAGAAGAAATGGAAAAAGTAATTCCATTTCAGACAATTTTAGATATGCATTAGAGAAGGGCAAACTATTGAGAGGGGAATTATATGGCAGAATGTTGAAAATTGTATAGGAATACAGAGATTGAGGAGTGACTGTTTTACAGATATCTGAAGTCAGCTGGGCCAGAAGATAAGCTGACCAAGATGGTTTATGGGATGATTTATTGGTTAATGCAAGGAATACAGGAAGGATGTCGCTGGACTCATGGAGGCCCCAGTGGTGATTTACGTGGATGTAATCCCAGATATAGAATAATACAAGGTAACATGGTTTAGACTGTGCTGTCATTGGAGGCTTGGAGCTGATTTAATCAAGATGTATAATATTATTTGAAGCTGAAGTGTGATGAATAGGAAGGATGTATTTCTCTTCATGGAGATTTCAAAAGCTAGTGGATGTAACATTCAGATAATAGGTAGGAGCAGAAGAGAAAAAGAAAATCTCCCCAGAACTATTGGGTGCCTGAATCTTACTATTTGAAAGGATGATATTGGCAGAAATCTTCACCATAATCAAACAGCGTTTATTAGCACCTATGACATGTTGCAATTGAAAGATTATCGACTGACAGCTGGAAAGTGGGGATAGTCTCAGCAAACTTTTTCAGGGACGCCATAAACTTAACAAATTAGGTAGTCTCCTTTGGTGTTGTAAATCATGGCTCTTTGATTGGTTTGGGATGAAATAAAATGACTTTAGGGATTCTTACATCACCTGCAGCCTATTTAAACCCTGCTCTCATCCACAGTCCTTGTTCACCCATTGAACCAGCCAGCCTTCAGTTACCATGTTGCCTTGTGGTTAGTACTTTTTTCTCTCTTTTTTTCGAGCCACCTGTGACTTGTTACTTTGCTGTTTATTTTTTTATCTCCAAGTCCAGATTGCAGGAGTGGTCCACTCAGCGGAGAAGACCATTGGATGTTAGCTACTGACATCAAAAAACCTGTTTATCACCAGAGTGAAGATAGGAACTAAAAAAAATTACTGCTGATTCCACCCAATTTGCCACCAGGGAGATGTTACAAGTTCATCACCACTAGGCTACATGTCATCTCCAAAGCTTCTTTCTTGTAGTTATCTAGATTCTCAGTAAAATTATATCAGGTATAATACCCTAAATGTCCTGACACAATATCTGTTAAATGGTCTTTCCTGCTATCCTTGTTCTGTTGATGATTATTCCATCTGTTTGTTTGTTCACATTTACTCAAGTTTGATTGTTGACATTTGTGCATGTGAACATTTTTCTGAATGCTCATTGCTTATTGATATTTGCACTATTGACTGATAGGTTGTTGGTTGCTATTGTGTTGTCTGTTATGGTATTGTTCTGTGTCTTATGCTCGGCACCAAACCACCATTAATCCTGGTATGTTTCACATACTGGCAATGAATTGAAGTTATTGCTCAGCGCAAAGCCAGGTTCATTTTTTTGCATTTGGGTCGAGTCTCTTTTACAGTTGTCGACACACTCAAGTAGAACTAAATACAATAGGTGCATTTAGGATATATAAGATAGCATTGCACCAATTAGCAAAACAATGAGAAATCTATAAGCAGATTGTATATCAATATTGAAACACATGGAACAGGAGGACCTAGGTTTATAAATTCAAGTATGCCTAAAGACAGCAATATGGATAGAGGCAATTAGCCAGTGATTGGAATGTAAGAGCAGAGAGCTCTTTGTATAATTTTATGAGATTTGTTAGACTATGGTTGGACTACCAATTGCATAATAGGCTACAGAATAAGTGTTAGTAAATGAGTCTATTATTGATACTTGATGGTCAATATAAGGACAAATGCATGTTTCTGTGCTTTATGATTTTATCACCATGACTGAACAATCGCTTTAGAAAACCAGAAGTTGTTAAAAGTTTTGGTAAAATTAATCAGTTTGTGATTCCTTAAGGTTGTTACAGTCGGGGGTGCTTGTGGGTATTATCTGCTACTTCCTACTAAATGCTCCCAATGACATGCATCTCAAGAAGCCTTTGACAAAGAAGTCCTGCTCCTGGCCTTGCCATGTGGCTTAGTTACTAAGCCAGGCCTAACCATTTCTACTGACAAGAAAAGGGGTAAAGATGGGTTATTGGGGCCTTAAAACTAATTGCTTCAAGCTGATGAGGCTTGTCAGCCATGGTTGGCAGCTTATCTAGCAGAAGGAAAACTCTGATCTCAAACTTCCACTGCCTTGCAGCTATACTCACTCATGGAGAAGGTTTCAAGAGTAAACCCCAAGGAAAAATCTGGAGCTTGAGTCCCTAATGCAGTCCTAAGTGGAATTCAGCATTGACTGGCAACTCCTGTGACACTGCTGGTGCCAAATTGTATTGGTCTCTGCCGTTCCTGAGGAACAAGTTGCTCTCCATAGCGTACTGGCTTGTGTATCATGTGGACAGCTGGGTTGCAACATCCATGGTCAACCCTGACCAAAAGAGGGCTTGTCCCTATCCCTAAACAGTTTGTAATTGACAGAATACTCAAATTAGAAGCTTGTCAATACCTTTCATTGATAAGTTTGAAATTTCAGAACAACTTTGACGCACGTTTGGTAATTACTTGGTAGTATGGACTTAACTGAGAGCTAAAACTTATAATGAAATAAAGCCATCCTATGACGTATCATCATCATTATGTACTGTGTCCCTACAACATAGTGTGTGTTTGTATGCTCCACACAATTTAACTACGTTAAAAATTGAACAATAAATGTGATTTATATTTCAACACACAGATGGTGCACAACAGGAACTGTAGCTACAGGTTTTCATGCTTATGATGAGCCAATCACTGGAAGTAATTCAGCCTTGCCATGAATTCTTGATGATGCTACACAAACACTGAAGTATGAGAACTTCCTATAGGAAGTATTTAGTCCTCAATTGTAAAATCAAACCACAATTGAAGGAAGAAAATAAGTAAAAGGGCCTGCCTTACCCGAGTCACTTTTCGACAGTCTGCCAGTGAGAGAAAGCATAAAACCTTTGCTATTTTTGATGTTCCAAATAAAATTCTCAGCCTTTTTGGAAGGAGATTTCAGTTGTTTCAATGCTTCCCCAGGATGGCCACCTCTGATGCCACAATATCTAATCACCCACTTTACACTTGAGCAGTGCCTACTCCCATTTTCACTCCTGGTTTGCATATTCCAGCTGATGCCAATTACTTGTAATTTTGATTTATTTATTTTATTTGGTGATACAGCATGGAGTAGGTCCTTCTGGTCTCTGCAACTCCGACAAACCCAATCACCCCTAACCTAATCATGGGACTGTTTACAAAGACCAGTTGATCTACCCAGTACGTCTTTGGACTGTGGAAGGAAACCGGAGGACCTGGATAAAATCCACAGGGGAGTCCTTACAGAATGGCGCTGGAATTTAACTCTGAACTCTGGAACATCCTGAGCTGTAATAGGATTGCACTACCGTTGAATGGAAGCTTCCCACTGACACCCTGAATGTTAAGATCTTGAGTGTGTTGGGACACTGCTCACTAAGTTATAAATTTCTGCCCTTAACACTTGAAATTATAGCAGGTAACTGCAATGGAGACCTGGGATTCACAAACTTCGTGTGCACAATGGCTGCCATTTTTACATGGACAGAAATTGCACTTGTATCCAGGGTGGGTCACTTGCACCGCATCATTTTAGCATACATTTCCATGCTCATTAGAATTTCTAGCCTAGGGTATTTCCTTCCTTGAAATTATATGTGTAGCCAAGAATTGAATTTCCCTGGTAAATGGTTAGACAATTACAATGATAATTACGGTTGTAGTTATTTATCAGCCTCAGGGTCTACTGACTCGAAAGTGGATTATGCAGCATTGCTTTTTTGCAAGGTTTTGTGTTAGGAAATCAACTTACTCTTGGCAATAGGTCATGAAAATGCATGCACACATTGAAAATGTAGCAAAAATATAAGGAAACTTGACTGGACAGTCACCAAGGTGGTGAGTCACCAGGGAAGAGGTTCATTTGTCACTTTCAGCCATTCCTGGCATCTAATGCCTCCCTTACATCACATCAAGATGAATGAGAGATTGTGGAAAGAGAGGCCAAATTCCCCTTCCTCCGGTAACCAGCCACATTAATACTGAGCAATCCAGAGCATATAGCACAATCAACAGTGCTGGCTGTTTGAAAGGTGCCCTTTAAATGCTGGAGTGCGGAGGCGTACTAACACTGAAATGAGTTAGCATATACATCAAAATGAATCAGATTTTGTCAGAACCAGAGTAATTGCCTGTAGAAGGAACTGCTGGACAGTCCAAAACAATACCCAAGCTCTTCTAGCTTGAGCAGTGTGGGTTAACTATGCTGCCACAGGATTTGCAGTCTTATTTCAAATTGATTAGATTTACCATCAACACATTCACTCTCTATGCAGCTTTTTCCTTTGATACTCTAAGATCAAAATCAGAATCAGTTATAATATCACTGAAGTACAGTACTGTGCCAAAGTCTTTGACACATATATAGAGCTAAGGTGCTAAGACTTTTGCACAGTACTGTATTTGACAAAGTGGAGTGGAGTGTGAATTTGTAAATCTGGCAGAAACAAAGGATATTGGTGAGGAGGGAGCCTGTGTGGGACAGGTGGCAGGGAAGGAGTGCCAAGGGTGGGGGAAGTAACCCGGATGCAGACATACCCAATCCTGAGACATTAGGCAAGGTCATTAGATTCCAGACAATTGGTTTATTGACCATTACAGAATGTCCCTCTGGTGCTTCCTGTTCCTCCCCCCTCCCTTCCTCTTTCCCAAGCCATGATTCCGTTCTCCCTGCCCTCATCCCACTCTCAATCCACAATAGAGACCTATATCAGAATTAGGTTTATCGTCACTCTCATATTCACTTATATAATGAAATTTGGTTTTTTTTGCAGCAGCAGTACAGTGCAACACATAAAATCACTACAGCACTGTGCAAAAATCTTAGGCCACCCTAGCTATATATCCTGCATGTGTCTCAGACTTCTTGCACAGTCCTGTATGTTGTAAAATTTGTTGTCTTTGCGACAGTCATACAGCAAAAGACAAAAAAAACCGACAAGTTATAATAAAAGTTAAAATAAATAAATAGTGAGATAATATTCATGAGTTCGTGGACTGTTCAGAAACCTGAACACAGAGGAGAAGAAGCTGCTCCTAAAATCTTGATTGGATGTCTTCAGGCTTCTGTACCCCATCCCTGATGGTAGTATTGGGAAGAGGCGCTTGTCCCGGATGGTGAGGGTCCTTAATGACAGATGCTGCAATCTTGCGCCATTGCCTTATGAAGATGTGTGGAGGTTTGTACCAAAATGGGGATGCAAGCTATAATATTCTGGGACTTCACCTTTTCCATCATTAGTTTTTGAGGTCATAATTTTTATTGGTTTCTCCCTCCCTATAGTCTCTTGATTGAATATTGCTAGATAATTTAAAGAGAATGCCAACACATAGAAAGGTTAAGCATTGGGGCTGCTTCCTGCACCCATGCTGAGCTGGTCGACCATCGACTTTGCCTTCCAACCTGCCCTCAAATTTACTTGATCCATTTCCGACAGCTCCTTCCCCTTTCTTGATCTCTCTGTCTCTATATCTGGAGACAATTTATCTACTGATATCTTTTATAAACCCACTGATGCTCACAGCTACCTGGGCTATTTCTCTTCCCACCCTGCCACTTGTAAAAATGCCATCCCCATCTCTCAGTTCCTTCATCTTCGCCACATCTGCTCTCAGGATGAGGCTTTTCATTCTAGAACTAATCAGGTGTCCTCATTCAAAGAAATGGGTTTTCCTTCCTCCACCTTTAATGCTGCCCTCCCCCGCATCTCTTCCATTCCACGCACATCTGCCCTCACCATATCCACTCGCCACCTCACCAAGGATAGAGTTCCTCTTTTTCTCACCTACCACCCTGGTAGCCTTTGTGTCTAGCCCATAATTCTCCATAACTTCTGCCATCTCCAATGAGATCCCGCCACCAAGCACATCTTTCACTCCCCTGCACACCTCTTCCTGCTTTCCCCAGGGATCACTCCCTACTGATCTCTCTCCTGGTATTTAACCTTGCAGGCAGAGGTGCAACGCCTGCCCCTACACCTACTCCCTCACTAACGTTTAGGGCCCCAAACAGTTCTTTGCCCCTCCATCTTGAGTACAGCCTCATCACGGCATTAGAGGAGGCCATGGACTGACATGATGGAATGGGAATTGGAAGTAGTATTGAAGTGGGTGGCCACCAGGAGAGCCCGTTTGTTCTGCTGGATGGAGTGTCAGTACTCAGTGAAGTGGTTTCACAATCTCACTGATCTCACTGCGCCATGAGCCAAGTAACAAGCTTAAACCTTAATTTGCTCATTACTCTGTAGCGGTACTCCACTGGAATATAAAACTCTCTCCCACTGGATCATGAAAAATTGAGAGATGTCCAACTTGCTTTATAATATCATCAGCTCAGATAGATATCTCCCTACAAGACAACCAGTTGTGTGTTCAGCCTGTGCTTTTAAATCTAGATTGAGGATCAAACTCAAAACCAACTAACATAAGAGGAACTGTGTGCAAATCTTTCTCTCGGTGATAGGACGAAGGGCAAATGGAAATAGCTTGTTCTATGTAATATATTTGGTGACACTTTCTAAGGGAAATGGATGCTAGGTTAGCAGTTTCCCGAATCTTCAAGATGAACTGATTGTACTCAGAGTCTTGGGATTTAGGCTTTCTTAGGTAAATGATACTAAGGGCAATCTTTATTAGTTTTTCTCTCTCAGCTTCTTGTCCTTTAGCAGCACAGATGCTTTTCACACTTTATCATTTTTATTCATTTATTTCATTTGTCTATTTTTGCTCAGGATATCAGTAATGCCAGTAAGCCATTCGTCAGAGTGATACCACTGACAGAGCTAGAATCTCTCAGTGATTCACATGCTTTTATGCTGATGGTGTTCCCATCATTAAATGAGGTAGGAATCAGCATGTTTTTAACTCAGCATTGACAAACCCCAGAGCTAGCCATGTTTAGGTTGATGGGAAACTTGTGTAGAAATAAATAAGGAAGGCAATCCGCCTTTCAATTCTTCTCGTTCTTCTTGCTACTTTAAGACCAATGAATTGACTGGCACTGTTAAAGTATGCTTGATATGGCTTTGCCTTGTATTCTGCACCTAATGAATGTTTCAGTGAGGAATTCAGTAGAGGAGAATGGATATTGAATCCTATTGAAGAGATGGCAGTCAAAGTAACGGCTCTGAGTTGCTTGATGTCTTTTTTCTGTTACATTTTATTGCGTTGGAGTACTGATTCAGAAAAGAGGTGAATAAATAAGCAGGAACAATTACTGTCACATCCATTGCCCTTCTGGAGTCAGAGTTGGGGGTGGGGGTGGTGGCTTCAAGAGGTAAAGAATTCATTCAATGATGTATCTGTTTGAATTGTGAGTTTTTCCATAGGCTTTTGAAGAGATATACTTGAAATGATTCATTGTATAATGAATGTTACCTCCCTTGTATTATGCTTGCTTAAATATTCCAACTGAGGATCTCAGTAATGGTCCTCAGAGAATGAAGCCAAGGTGCATCAGCAGTTTGCATCTTGATATTGTAGATGATGGGAAAGTTATGATGGGAAAGTTTTGAAAAGCAGGGAAGTGAATGATTAAATATTGAAGATCCAATCTTCAGCTTTTTTTTTCCAGCCAGAGTGTAAATTGAATATCTAATGCCAGAGAATTGATGATCTTTACTCCACTGGGGAAACAGAAGGAATTTGTTGGCAACTTTTTTTAAGCTGTAGATTTTCATTGCTTATGACTGGTCACAGTGTTGGTTTTCAGGCTTTGATTCAAAGTTGTTCATATCTTTTTCTAAATTGCTAAAGGCTGTTTTATTTAAAGTTCTTAGCACAGATAACAACTCTACAATTATTAACAAATCACTGCCATTGACCACAGCAGTGAAGCAACCTGCTTGATTAAGTGAATGGAAATGGATAGAGTGAAAGGACAACCCTCAGTAACTTTCATTGTTAGTCAAGTCAAGACACTTCTATTGTCATTCGACCATAACTGCTGGTACAGTACGTAGTAAATATGAGACAACGTTTTTTCAGGACCATGGTGTTACATGACACAGTACAAAAACTAGACTGAACTACATTAAAAAAAACACAGAAAAAAACTACACTAGACTAAAACCTACCCAGAACTGCATAAAGTGCACAAAACAGTGCAGGCATTACAATAAATAATAAACAAGTCAATAGGGCAGTAAGGTGTCAGTCCATGCTCTGGGTATTGAAGAGTTTGATAGCTTGGGGGAAGAAACTGTTACATAGTCTGGTCATGACAGCCCAAATGCTTCGGTGCCTTTTCCCAGACGGCAGGAGGGAGAAGAGTTTGTATGAGGGGTGCGTGGGGTCCTTCATAATGCTGTTTGCTTTGCAGATGCAGCGTGTAGTGTAAATGTCCGTAATGGCGGGAAGAGAGACCCCGATGATCTTCTCAGCTGACCTCACTATCTGTTGCAGGGTCTTGCAATCCAAGATGGTGCAGTTTCCAAACCAGGCAGTGATGCAGCTGCTCAGTATGCTCTCAATACAAACCCTGTAGAATGTGATGAGGATGGGGGGTGGGAAATGGACTTTCCACAGCCTTCACAGAAAGTAGAGATGCTGCTGGGCTTTCTTTGCTATGGAGCTGGTGTTGAGGGACCAGGTGAGATTCTCCGCCGTGTGAACACCAAGAAATTTGATGCTGTTAATCCACTTGGCAGAAAGGAAGTTAGACACCAACACTGGAGGCCAACCATTTCAGAATTCACTCTGTTGACCCATGACTGTGCTGCAACACACAGCTCGAACCACATCATCAAGTTCGCCGATGACACGACCTTGGTGGGTCTCATCAGCAAGAACGACGAGTCAGCTTACAGAGAGGAGGTGCAGCATCTATAACCTGTCTCTAAATGTGAACAAAACAAAATAGATGGTTGTTGACTTCAGTCTCCAACACTTTCCTCAGGAGCACTATTGACTTTCCATTTACATAACATGCTTTGATGAATGCTGTTGCCATCACCTCTTCCCCAACATTTCTTCTCCGCAAACATGGCACATGAAGTCTGTGAAGATGTGTGGAAGAGGGGTCAGCAAATGGGTCAATGAACTAAGTAGCTAACTTGCATTTTTCCATTTGAACTTTGTAGCTCAATGAACTTTTGAAACCCACTGTTTTAAGCTTAGACCTGCAGACAGCAAACAGTCTTTCACAATCAGGATGCAGGCCCTGAATGCAGATGGCTGATAAGATGAACACACACATCCTATGTAATAGATGCACTTACTACTAGTCACGTGTATTTGCTTGTTCATCAATATGAATGTAGTATACGCCAAAATTGCTCTGTAACTCAAGAGCCTTGCATATTTCTGCAGGCTGTACACGATATCATGCCGAATAAAGGTATCACCACTTGAAGTCTGATCTCCAGAGTCGTTTTTCTTAAACAAAATGTCAGGAGCCAAATGGCGAGGGAGAAATCTGAGATATCAGAGAGGGGAAATGTAGGTTTTACCATTTCCACTCATTGTGCTGCCAACACTGTTAGGACGGGAAATGATTGGATGGGAACTTTTAAAGTTACATTTGTCCTGATATATGCATTGCATATTTCATAGCACATAGGCTACAGAACTAAATGATTCTACTCAAGATATGATCACTGCTCTCCATGTCAGAGAGGTAACAGTTTCTGCCATGCTTAGGCGAAGATCGATTTTGAATCGTTTAACTGACCCCCAGAAGTTTAAATCACATCATTTCTGTTTTGCGTAGAGCTGGTAGGAAGGACAATTTATCACCAGCAACCATTCTGAATCGCACTCTGTTAAAATTTAATCAACTCTTGTTTCATCATTACCATATTGGGAACCTGCACCCAGTATGGTTTCTGCTAGTTCTTCTTAATTACTTTGAAACATGTGTGTTGAGCATACTAAAATATGCAACTCAACTCAGTTATTTGCAAACTCTTCTTAATGTAGCTATAATTTATACCTAGTGCTGATTAAACACTACTAAAGTGCAAACCTTAATGTCTGAGATCGGTCAACACTATTAGTAATAAATGCCAAAGCAATATGCACAACACCACTGAGTTTAAATTAATATAACTGTTTTTTTTTTCTGAACAGGCTTGGTTGTATGCAAATACAGTATTTGTAGAAGTTTATTCACAAATAAATACTTAAAAGTTATTTCATTTTAATGAAATGTTGCATGTTTTGGTTTGTGTTTTATGGTGCAAAAATGTGTCATTTTTCTCTGGCTTGGTAAATGGAATATGTTCCCTTTATTTACTGGGACATTTCTTCAGAAAAGATGATAACAGCACAGCAGAACCTCAAAATAGAATTCAAAAAACTTTTTTTCAGAATTGGCAATTGCCAGATGAGGGGCAGAAGTCGAAGAAAAATAAGACGTGCTACGAAAAAGACGAATGAACTCCTTCAAAACATGCTGAAGACAGTAATCTCTAAACTTGCATCCACCCCATCAGTTAGCTTTTCACAAAGAGACCAATGGATCAGGTGCTATTGACAAACCTAATATAACATCAAGAAGGAATGGTGGGACTAGCAGAGATCTGCAATCAATAAATTCACAGAAAGGGTGACATGAACAAATGCCCACAATCTATCACAAAAAGAATCAAAATAGGATGACACAAAATATGTCATTAAATTGATAAGTAAATCACATTATCTTTATGGAAGTCCACCGTGTTCTAATCAGTTAGATCATTTACAAATAGAATGGATGAGGCTTTTCTGGTTCACTGTCTGATAAACTTTAAGATTCAGATGAAATATTTGGTTAAACATTAATTCTGAGATGTACACAGATGACTGATGGATGTGTTTCGACATACTGTAAGGGCAGGAAAGAAGTCTCCAGAGTCCTTAAGATTGTGAATTTATGTTGTGGTATTTGAAAGTGATATTTTGCAGCTTGTCAAGCAGATGTTTATGCTGAAGCAACATGTTGATCTTTACATTATCTCAAAAACAAATTGCTTCCTGAGATTTTATTCTCAGTTATTTTATTGCAATTGGTCTGTGAATTACATTATATTGTCATATTGTATTATCTTTCCACATGAATTCTGATGTTATTGAATAAATCATTAGCTCTGACTGACAGAAGAGTTTGCGCATACACTCAATGATCTTTGAAGTAAAACAACGTAACAATGCATGCTATATATAACTGCTTTCTTATTCAAAGTTGCCTTGAAACTATATTTTTTAATAGCAGAAAAATAGCCTTGAGCAGCTTGATATGTAAACTAGCTACCATAAAAAAGATTGGATTAATGTTTGAAGGAATAATTGCTTAATGTTATGTTGTTATATAAAAAAAAGAGTAAACATAATAAAATTTTATTTAGTGTGATGTATCCATTGTTTTTGCATATGCCTGTGAAGTTTGTTTCTTTATGTCTGCCATTAATCAACTTTTAGTAAACAGCACTTATAAAATCATGTTAGCTCCCATGTACTGACATTTGTCTCCTCTGGCCTGCAGAAAGGTATGATGAATTTAATCAATAATCCTTGTTGTTATCCCTGGACTAGGGATATCTCAGGACTCTGCTAGCACTGGAGAATAGGTTTTGGCAGAGACTTGCAAGAGATTGGAGCAGTATGGGCCAGAGGAGGCCTGAGGAGCTTAGCAGTATTTCTCTGCTTCTTGCTGGCTTTACAATGTCCTGATCCCCTTCTATCCTAAGTCAGCAAGATAGTTTCTAATCTGCCACCCAGTAACATCACTGCAGGTACAATCTATAATTGCTTAAGAAGACTGGATTTTAAAAGTGTGATTCAGAACTGTTGCTGGTGAAAAATTATCCTTCCTTCCAGCCCTACTCAAAATGAGATTGAAGTGATTTAAAATTAAGTGGCTGTGTTAAAGGATTTCAACTGGCTCTTTGTTCAAGTGCAGCAGCAATAGTTACAACTCTGGTAGTATTTCATGGGCCACGAGGCCACTGTGAGGGCCTGAGAGAATGGTCCTTGGCAGCTAATTATGCTGGTGTCTGAGTGACATTGCACCATGGAAGCTAATAATTAAATAAGACTTTACCTGCCTGCAACAGGCAGGCCCAAAGCTTTTTAGAAATCCTGGAGTTAAAACCGTACAGGCGCAATTTGCCAACACATCATGTTGAGTGCCTGACTGCCATCTTATTCTCATGCCTACTCCACTCCCAAAAAACAGGCACATTCTGAATTCCAGTTATTCTAAAATGTAGTTATAAAGACAGTTATGGCAAAAATGCTTCTGGTTCTTGATTGGTCAGGGCAGGAAGGATTATGGAAGAAGGCAGGAGAATGAGGCTGAGAGGAAAAATGGATCAGCCCCAAATGTCCCAATTCTTATCCAATATCTGATGGTCTTGTGGTCTTATATGTTGATGAAGGATCTCAGCCTGAAACATAGACTGTTTATTTCTCTCCATAGTTACTGCCTGAACTGTTAAGTTCTTCCAACATTTGGTATGTGTGATGCAAGATTTCCAACATCTACAGAATCTCTTGTGTTACACCAGAAATTCTTATTCAATCAGCTAGGATGTACCAGATGGTTTTTGAAAAAGCACTCCACTGACTATAGCAATCCTGGGTCACCAGCTGCAAATTTCAAGGCCTGGCCCTGAGAAAAGCTGAAAATGTATCGGACTTCTTAGTTGTGGAAATATGCCACCTGGGATTGTGGTCCGCTCTGGATGTGTAAAATTAGACTGAGGGAAATTAGTCAGTTAATGGGGTTAAGGTGAGTGGTCATGACCCTTGAAGCACAAGCTGGAGGGCTGGTTTTGTAACCTTAATCAATAGTAATCTCATTGTTCTTGAATGGTGTGAGGCAATTATGAATGAAGGTGGGATAGCATGGTCCAAACAGAGAAAGGTGGGATGGGGTTATGGTTGACCTTGAGAGAAGCCTCTGATATTCAACAGGTGGGGCCAAGAGCAAGTGGAATCGGGTGACGTTCTCAGAAGATCGAGGATCTGGAAGAATGGTTAGTTGTGGGTGTGGGGATCACTGCCAGCCAGGCATAAAAGGATCAAAGACAAATATAGGTTCTCCTCTACTGGAATCTAATCTGGTCTTCCTGTGTGAAGACTTAGCTGTCCCAGATGTGCTCAACAATGGTTAATCTGATCTAATTTCTCACATAAAACTCGGCAAATTACAGATTGAAAAGTCATCCATTTGGTCAGTTGGGATTACATGCATTATATATAACTATGGAACCAAATTAATTTTTATTTAATGGGAACTTTCAAGCATTGCACATTGAAGTTTAGCCAGTATGAGATATTGAAAGATACAGATCTGTTAGAATGATTGGAGTAACATAACTAAATTATTAATTAATTAAGCAATTCTGATTAAATCATAAACTAATAAAGGACAACATAAACAATTTATGAATGGAAAAACATTTTTAAAATAAAAATGTTCAACAGTCTTTTCATTGTGTTTATTTCTTTTGCTATGTGCATGCACAATTATGGTTTGAAAATGAACAATGAATTACTGATGCATTACTTGAAGTACTGAAATAAATGAACAATTGTGAGCAATTACTTGACAAATGAAGAGTGCTGTGTACTAAACCAGGCAGTGAGAGATTAGGTGAAGACGGTGAAGTTGTAATGTGAGTATTATTAAAAGTAAATTAATACTAATTGGGAAGCTGTTGGTAACGAGAGGCGGGATCCAGGGTTGGAGGGCTTTTTTACTTCCGCTCTTTTACTCCCAGTATGCGTTGTATATAGTTCCTCCACCCATGCCGCACGAGGTACCTGGAAGCTTCTGTACTGTAAATATCATTTGCCGTCCCAGATAAAGATGCTCTTTTGGCCATCAAGTTGTCCAGTGGTCTTTTTGTAAAGTAGAAGTTACCACAGATGGCCTTCAGTTTCTGCAAAACTGTACTTACTTTAGGCCATAAGTACATGAAATTAGCAATGGCATCTTAAGCATGAATCAGAGAACATTTAAGTCAGATTGACCAGCTTAAAAACATTGTCCTATCAGCAGGCTAGCCCTAACATCTGCAGTTGCGCCCAGAATATGTTAATTACCTTAGGGGATTCCAGCAATTGCTTCTATCTGTGGGCTTTTAAAGAGAATATAAAGCTGTTCTGCAGCTTTTCATTTTCAGACTTCCTTTAGACATGTTCAAAAGCATTTGTATATAATTTGCTTTAAATTACTGAAAACGTAATTATTGTCCTCTATTATAGTCTGCAAATTATTCCTTGTAGTCATTATTTTCAGTTATTTCAAATTAGGGGCTAAGATGGTGAACTGGCATCTCCTTCTTAACCTGACTGAAATGCTTAATTATGAAATAAACCTATTTTCAGCAGAATTAAATGAACCACACTGATTGCCGTTCTTAAGTGTATCAATGGTTGTTAGTAAAACAAAAAATACACATTAGTCTATAATGCTCCTGCTTATATTGGTTCAAGGCTGTTTTGGCAAAATGGAACTGTGGTTGAGCAGAAAATTGAGAATGAAAATAAAGTTAATAAGGTTTCAAAACCAACATAGTTTAGGGTCCAATTCAAATTCAAAACTGTCAAGGCTACCTGTAATAGTGAGAGAACATTTCCTAACTCTAATATAGTATGCCAAAAACGTGGACTTTATTAATTACATAATCCAATTAGTAGCTGCATTTAAATAGACACATTTACCTCTTGAGCTCCTTAGGATCCTATTCATTCTTTGATAAAAAGGAAAAGTAAATCTCCCAGCTGTAACAGCCAATAGTGACTACAGACCCTCTGCAAAATAAAAATTATAAACACAGCCTGAAGTGTTGTGGTCCACTGATTCAATGAATATGTTGTACTTGAAATCATCTCTTATACTGGTAATGCTCTGGTACAGTGCTGAAAATCTGTCATGGTTTAGGTAAAATGGAGATATGGGACATGTACAGAATGACTTTTTCCATGTGTAAAGAAAGATGCATGGCATTAAACTCCAGAATAGTGATTTATGCTGGTGTTATTACACAGCACTGGCAGAGTACTTAATGTGTCGGTATATGAGTTATACTCAGTTCAGTTCAAGTACTGACCCAGTCGGTTGGAAGTATCTTGAAAAAATGAGTACATTGTTCTTTATACCCACTCCAAGAGTTTCTTTTTTCTTTATATTTATATAAATACTTTTCTTTGTACTAAGAAGCAAGGAAATCAGATAGGATGAATGCATGCCATCTTTTTTAACCTCCAGGGAAAGGGAATTAAATGCTAAAGAGCATAGTTTTGTGAGAGGGTAAAGATTTTAAAGGGAGCTGAGGGGCAACTTCTTTATGAAGAACAGAGTTTATATAGAGAATGAGCAGCCAGAGGAAGTGTTGAGGCAGGTACAATAGCAACATTTTGAAGATATTTTTCACATACGTGGATAGGGAAAGTTTACAGGAATATGAGCCGAATGCAAGAAAATGGGGTAGTTTTATTTAGCATCGGTAAATTGGGCTAAAGGGCTAGTTTTCCTGCAATTGACAAGTTAATCATTTTGCAAACATCAGATGACCAGTTAAGTGTTATTTTTGGTTAAAGTAAAAATGTGGTCCTGCATTTCAGATATACAGTATTCCCTCTTTTCCAATGACAAATTTATTAATTAGCTTATGAAATATGAAAAATCAATTGAAGCAAAAGTAATGGTTTTACAGCACATGACATTCATGAGTTAGATCAAGGGATGGATAGGCAATAGTTTTAAAGAGCTTATTAGAATTTCTCAGGTTAAAGACAGGTGGAAGACCATTTGACACGGCACATAATGATGATGATATTAATTACTAGCTGAGAGTACTGCTGTCAATCAAAAATGAACAAAAGCTATCCATTTCAAATATTGTGATGATACTGTAGTCTTCATATTTAACTTGCCTTCCAGGTTTAACCCTGGACGATTGTTCTCCAATGTCTCAAACTCAGCTTTGAAGTGAAAGAAAGAGCCTGTCAAGTGCCGCTTCCTCTTAGCCCACAAAAATAACTTTCTTCTCTGTAAACAGAGACTGCAGATGCTGGAAGCTGAGGCAACAAATAGTCTGCAGAAGGAACTCAGCAGGTTGAGCATTGTCTGTGGGGAGTGGGGGAGGAATTGTTATTGTTTCTTCATCAGAGTTTCTTCCTTCTCTGCCATTGTCTCCATGTATCAGAACTCAGATTCTCATTTCAAGGTCAGGCTGGGTTTTGGGTCGGGGAACTACTTGAAAAAGAAATACTTGTGTAATGTAGTTATAACTCTACAACATATCCTTGCTCTTCTTCAATAGCAATAGCAAAGTCTAGCATTTATTTTCCTCTACTGTAGTGAAAGCTTCACTGGATCCTTACCAAATGAAATTTGACAGTGGGCCACATAACAAGGTTTTAGCAAAAAAGGATTGGTTTTATAAAGAATGTAAAAGCTGAGATGATCAAAAGTGAGGTTCAGGGAGTAGATTCTGGAGGATGTCGACTCTGCAGCTGAAGACAATAGTAAAATGATTAACTTCAGGAATGCTGAAGTGGCAGATATTGGATGAGGGCTGAAATGTTGGAGGCTTGTAAGGCTGGAAGATTTACAAAAATAGGAAGCAGTGAGACCACGAAGAGGTTTGAAAACAAGGATAAGCATGTTAACACAATCTGTTGCAATCGATGGCCTAGTTGAAGAGGTGATGTATTTGTCAGTAGATTGCTTTGAGACCCGAAATGAACATGAAAAGGAGCAATGAAAATATACTAAATTAATTAAATACTAGATTGTTATTGAAGCAAAACACTGATCTGTTTTTCAGATCTGTTTTATATTAAACCTTTGTGCTCCTCATTTGTGTCTTAATGGATCAGGTGCAGTGAGAGTCAGAGTGTGGTAATAGTCATACACAGTGATGAGTGAGCGATGAAGTTGGAGAACATGAGGGTTATTGCTTCCTGTGTTCTCAGGAATTCCACATCTGTGTTAATGACAGTCAAGTTCCAGATATTCATCCTGAAATCATAGGAAGTTTGTGGTACAAGAGGCTGTGCAGCCTATTCTTGTTCAAGTATCCAAAACAGATAATAATTTCTTTCCCGAGAATAGATCTCAGCACTTGTGAAATATTATGCCTATCCTATCCATGGTACTGTGTGGTACCCAGACACAGAAGACTCAGAATAGAATTCTGGTCTATAGTCATAGAACATAGAACTGTATGGCACTATACAGGGCCTTCACCCCACAATGTTGTGCTGCCTTTTTAACCTTCTCCATAATCACTCAAATACTTCCATCCTGCATGGCCCTGCACTGTTCTTTCATTAATATGGCTATCAAAGAGTCTCTTAAATGTCTCATATGTATCTGCATCTACTTCTACTCCAATCCCTGGCAGGGCATTCCGCACACCCACCAATCTGTTTAAAAAAAAACCTCTCTCTAATAACCCCCCATACTTTCATCCAAAACCTTAAAATTATGCCTTCTAATATTAGCCTTTTCAGCCCTGGGAGAAAAGGCACTGGCTACACCCTCTGTATATGCCTCTTAGCACAGGTCACCTCTTGTCCTTCTTTGCTCCCAAGAGAAAAGCGCTAACTTGCTCAACCTTTGCTCAAGCGACATGCTCTCTAACCCAGGCAGCATCCAGGAAAATCTTGTCTGCACCTCACCACAGCCTACTCAACAAGACACAAATTAGTGATCATTCCAGCGAATGCTGCACAGAGCTTCAAAATACATACCTGAACCTTTTCCAGACATTCACTTGCTTCTATAATTCCATTTATGTACACAACCAGTTGCATCTATGTATACGTATGGTGGACAGTGAAGTAGTAGCAGCCTCATTAAGAGTTTGTCTACAATGCAATTATGTAAATTTTATTGTCACTATCATGCAATATTTTTTAAATGTTGCATTAACATTTAATAATAATTGGAACCTCAACGTTGTTTCATTTGGCAATTTAGTTTACATAATATGCAAAGGCTTTTGGGAAAAAATGTTATGGCATCAATTCTAATTATATTTGATATCCCATAAAGTGCATTTTGAGGTATGGGTTTATTTTGTAAACAGATGAGGTGGCAAAAATATAATCAACATTTCTACACATATGATCATAGTGACATAATTTTCTGAACATTGTGAGATTAATTAGCAAATAAATAAGGCTAATGAATAATATACTTTAATGAACTTGCTATGGTCTTGTTACTGTTAAAGGTTCTTTCTTGAATTAGTTGCCTTCTGTAAAATGTCACTGAAAGAAAGGTAATAGCATTATACCTCAAATAAATAATTCATATCCTATTACATTTCTTGAGCTATTGCTATATACCGCACCTTAATCATCCATTCTCCATCTGAATGTGAGATGGCAATGTCAAGATTAATGTTCGATAAAAAAGCTAATTTCAAATAGAAATTTAAATGGGAATCAATAAAATAAACGACAGATGAAGGTTGAAGCTGATGAGAACATTAAGATATTGCTGCTACAGGATTTAATTACTTTGACTAAAATATTGTTCTTAATAAAATTATTTAAGAGTTTACATTACCAGAGAATACGTTAAATAGCAAAGCCTGATCGATTAATTTTCTGACATACCCAAACTTAAATATCAGCTGAAAGCTTAAACTTGACTCGATGTAAAAATATGAAATATTACATTTAGTCATGCTCATTATTCTTGACAATTGCTGTTATTTAAAAGATGCTTAATGGTTCATTATTAAGTATAGCTTTTTATACTTTGAATTTAGATATAACTTGATCAGAAAGTTGTTGCAAAGGCTGGAGTATATGAACAGATAACAAAGTACACAAATGTTCTTTTTCATGGCATGAATGAAGTGAGAATTTAATATAGTCAACTCTACATAAACTATACTCAAATCAAACAGAAAATGTCAAAATAGAGTTACTTCATTAACACAATTAATTTTAGACTAATAAATAACAATTATTAGCTTTAATGATGCTGCCATGCTCTGGGAAAAAATTGACTAGATTTTGTTGAATTTGATTAGTTGATGATTAAACCAAATGATTAGAAAGCTTTTCTATCTGAAGTCTAAATTGATTTTGTTTTTATTTTAGAAATTAATTCATGAGTGAATAAGCAAATGATTAAATTAATAATGGTTGCTTTGCTGCTCTCAAAATAAAATAATGTTCTGGATTGAGGCATTTCCCTTCAAAATGGATTCCAAGCAGAATGGAGACATTATTCTATGCCTTAGGTTGTGGCAATTATATGACAGAACATATAGAGTTTCAATCTGAAAGTCAACTAAATACATACTGACATTTGCATAGCACCTTTCACGTCCTTTCAGGATATTCCCAAACATGTTCTAGGCATGTTCGAACTTTGAAGGGCAGCAACTGTTCTGATGTTGGAAATACAATACTTGAGCTGTCATTTCCCACAAATAGCAAAGTATTACTGACCAAATATACAATTTTTACTTTGCTAAAATTGATTGAAGGATAGCTTCAGGACAATGGGATAAATCCCTGTTTCTGAATCATTTAGTCCATCTGAGAGGGCAGACAGCACCATGGTTTAATCATCGCTATCATTATGTGTCATGTAATATGACGTTGGTGATCATGGTCTGATGACCATGATTGTTCTTGGCAAATTTTTCTACAGAAGTGTTTTGCCATTGCCATACAACCATCCACCAACTGCTCCCATGGTTTCACATGATCCAGACTGGGGAGCTAGGCAGGTGCTACAGCTTTTCCAAGAGTGAACTTCAGGCTAGCAGAGTGAAGGAGCGCTTACACCTCCTTTGGTAGAGATGTATCTCCATCCCACTACCCATCATGGTTTAACATTTCAGTTAAAAGATAACACTTCCAGATTGTTCCCTCTCCTGTCACTGCACAGAAACGCCCTTTCTTGATTTTGTTGTACAAATTTCTAGAAATGGACTTTTTACCCCAGAGGGGAAATTTGTTTTTTACGTTCTTAGAATCCAAGGAGTGGATGAACGTTCTCATGCCACTTTGTATGGTTTTGTTTTGTAATATTAAGGGGTCAAGGTCAGCAGTTTCAACATTGTTTTATTTTTCATATTCTTATGCTACCTACATTATTGCTGAGGTAGCAACTTAATGAAAATAGTTCAAAAACATCAAAATATACATGTAAACATTTTTGTTATTTGCTTATTTATGGAAAAATGTTTAAAGGCAAACCAAGGCAGTTGGACCTTGTACATGTTACTTGTTCTTCACAGATTCTTTTCTGCTTTTAATTGATAGTTAGTTATTTAATTAGATAATACACTATTTAGGTATATATAAGATTAGATTTTAATGCAATTTGTCTGCTAAGTGCCCTCTTTCTACCCTGCCACAGTCTAAGTTGGGAATGGGGAAGCAAAATCGTGGTGTGACCAAGATATTGGCTTTCCTGGAAGATTAAGAAAATGAAAGTAAGTTTGAGTGGAATTTGGAGTTGCTTCTGGAAAATAGTCTTCAATATTAATACGGTTCCAAAGATCTAACCCTTTGAGATAAGAATATTGCGATATTGCGAATGTTATCTGTACAAACACAAGTATTACAGAAAAAAGTAAGCACTGTTATTAATGTTTCAACAAAATTGGTCATCTGAGAAGATTTCATGCCCTGAGTGCAAGCTACAGAATCAGCATCCTGCTGAATGGAGTAGGCCACACAATACTCCAGGCGAAATTACTTAAATGCACAGAGGGAGTAAACATATTTGTTGAAACACTACCATTTTCGTCATTGTAGATCCATTTTCCAAGGCTGCCCATTTCATTGCCCTCCCTCCCATTGGCTCATGAGACTCATGAGACTGCAACACCCATGGTTCAACATGTGTTCAGGCCCACAGCTTCCCTCTAGACACAGTGTCTGATCATGGATCACAATTCACTTCCCGCTTTTGGAAGGCTTTCCGCTCTCTTGTAGGAGCCCAGGCCAGTCTCTCATCTGCTTTCCACCCCTAATCCAATGGCCAGACTGAAAGAGTTGGAGGTGGCCTTGTGCTGCCTGGCCTCTTGCAACCCTACGTCCTGGAGCTCCCAGTGGTTTAGGCAGAGATCGCCCACAATAACCTCCAGTTATCCTCCATATGTAAAACCCCTTTGAATGCCAGAAGGGATTCCAGACGCGCCTTACCCTGACCAGGAGAGTGATGTAGGAGTTCCTGCTGCTGAATATCTGATCCGGTGGTATAAATGCACCTTGAGATGAGCTTGGGATTCTCTGCTGCATGCTCAGGAACAACACACCCAGCAAGCTGATCAGCTCCACCAACAGGTAAGGCCATTCAAGCCAAGAGAGGAGGTTTGGTTGGTATCATGGGGTCTTCTCCTGAATGTTAAGATCTGCAAATTGGCCCCAGGCTACATGGGACCATTTGTAGTGGAAAAGGCTGTCAACAAAGTCTTGCATAGAAGGTGTCCACCATCATCAACAAAGAACTATGCAGTGTTCCATGTTTCCCAGTTCAAGCCTGTACTACCTTTCGCCGGGCCCCAGAAATGCCACCTCTTTCTCCTCCCTGCCTGCTAGATAGTTCCCTCGTCTACACAGTGTGATGCTTCCTGGCATCTCGCTGGGTATGTGGTAAGGTCTAGTACCTTGTGGATTGGGAAGAGTATGGTCCTGAAGAATATTCTTGGATCCTGGTGAAGGGCATCTTGGACAAGTAGCTCATCTGGGACTTCCCCTTGGGCACAGGTCAGTGGCACCTCAGGAGCTGCACAGAGGAAGGGAGGCCCTGTCACAACCACGGACTCGGCTGTGCACCAGATTCAGCTCATGAAGTAGGGTGTCTGGGTGTCTGTGGAAGGCCTTAGATTAGGGGACTGGGAAAAGATGTGGCAGATGGAATATAGTATAGGGAAGTTCATGGTCGTGCACTTTGGCAGAAGGAATAAAGGCATGGAGTATCTTCTAAATGGGGAGAAAATTTAAAAGTCAGAGGTGCAAATGGACCTGCAAGTCCTCATGCAGGATTCCATAAAGGTTAGCTTACAGGTTAAGTCAGTGGTAAGGAAGGCAAATGCAATGTTAGCATTCATTTTAAGGATATTAGAATACAAAAATAAGGATGTTTTTGTGAGTGGTGCATCTCCTTTGTCTTGTTGACATTGAGGAAGAAGTTATTTGCCTGGTACCAGACCCTGAGCTCTTCCACTTCCTCTCTGTAGACCATCTCTTTGTTATTGGTGATGAGACCCACCACTTTCTTTTTAGGGTCATATTGCCTATTTACTACCTTAAGCATTATCAAAAGTGAAGGTTTGATGACTGTTTATCCCTGTGACTAGAAATGAATTTTGAGTGCAGAAAATTAGATCCATTATGTATTATTTTAGTTTCATTACAATAACTAGTAATCTGGATAGAGAGCTGTCAATAGAGTTTAGAATCCGCCTGAATTCCATTGCATTTATTTCAAAGAAGTAATGCAAAGTGCAAATTGGATTTTTCTGGAAGATATGATTTGAATTTAATTGGTTTCTATTAGAAGTTCTAAAGCAAAAAGGATCTGGAAAAACAAAATGAAAACGTTGACATAAACATGAATTGGAGGTTAGGCTTTGTGAATGGGAAATTTAGAACAAAGTTTGTCAGGATATTAGAGATTTGTCTTTGGAAGGAGGGCTAAACCGTCCATATGTACACTTTATTCTGATTCTTGAGAAGCCATCTCTTTCAACACTCTTTGCTGTCCTGATCATTCTTTTACAGAGTCAGTTTTATAAATTAGAATTATAAGAATGGTCATATAGACTGAAGGTACCTAGTAGATGGCCAATGAATGTATTTCAGTGTATTCATGGTCTGCTGCCTCTGTAGCCCTCCAGGGTTTGAAATCTTGTGCATTCAAAGATGCTCTTCTGCACACCACTGTTGTAAAGCGTGGTTATTTGAGTTAGTCACATTCCTATCAGATTCAACCAGTCTAGCTATACTCCTCTGGCCCCTCTCGTTAACAAGCCCTCAGAACTGATGCTCACTGGACGTTTTATGTTCTTGCTCACCATTCTCTGTAAACTCTGGAAGCTGTTGTTTGTGAAAGTCTCAGGAGTTCAACAGTTTCTGAGATACTCAAACCATCCAGTCTCTGGCACCAGGAATCATTGCACAGTTAAAGTAACTTAGATCACATTCCTTCCCCCCCCCCCCGCCCCCGCCCGTTCTTATGTTTTGTCTGAACAACAACCAAACCGCTTGATCATGTCTGCATGCTTTTAAGCATTGAGCTCCTACCACACAATTAGCTGATTCATTATTTGTATAAACAAGCAAGTGTACAGGTGTACCTAATAAAGTGGCCTCAGAGTGGCCAGGGCTAGCAAATAAGAGGCCAAGCAAGAGGTGAAATGATAATGATCAAGAGCTGTCTGGTAACTGTTGCAGGCAGCTTAATGAGTTTGGGTAAATATTGATCTAATGAGGTTATGCTGATCAAGCTGACTGCTAAGACTTGGATGGTGAATACACCAAACAAGCAAATAAAGAGTATTCTCAAAAGAAAAGCAAGACTAATGGAGCATTTGATAGTTCAAACCTGTGTTTCCATTTAAATAAACCGTAGCTGAGCTGTATTCCAATCCTATTTAGCATCTTTGATTTAATTCACCAGCTGTTTTGCCTTAATAAAAATCTTTAAAGTTTTGTTCAGACCTCAAATCTGAGATGCAAGGGGCAGCAAATGCTGGAATTTGGAGCAAATAGCAGACAGTGAAGGAACTGAGCACAGAACAATGTAGGGTCTTGTTCTGAAATATCAATTGTTGCTTCCATCCACAGCTGCTGGCTGACTTTCTCAATTCCTTCCACATTTGCTGTTTTTTTTTATTTTGCTCTCAAATTGAGCTGTGTCTTGATTTGCCAATATATCACTCTGATTTCTTATGTTGTGGTTTAGTAGCCATGGCATTTATATGGCTTGTGTTGTTAAGATTCTGGTTAGTTGTATCTCTGCAAAATGCTGATGTCAAAATATTTATCAATTTTATATGACTAAATAACAGGGTGTTTCCTTCTTCTCATATACTGTATATGCAATTCATGTGACCTGCTTAAAATCAGTTCCACTCAGATTCTGCTCTAGACTTTTTATCAGAAGCCTTGCAATGGGTTGGATTATTCAGAACCAAACCATTTGAGCGGCCAGGAGATGTGGTAATACAGTACGTGTACAAGCACAACAAAGTAACTTAAGCCTGATTTATATATCATAAAAAAAGAAATTACAAAGAAACCAAACGTAAAATTGCATAGCATTCATAAAGTTTTCCACAAAGTTTCTGCAAGGCAAATAGATTTCAGGGCTCACAATTCTTAGTTACCACTTGATTGTTGCTGTTGTTGGGGTAACTCCAAATTCCAACGCATTCCGAAACCATCCTTGAGTCTAAGCCCTGACTGCAATTTCTGGTCCTTGGCAAAGTCCATCAAAACTGGGAAAGGTACCACCATAAATACGAGCTTCACAAGAGCAGAGAAACAACAAGATTCTTTGTTCTTTTTTTCCTGACAGAGCCTATTTCTTTCTCAAACAATTCCAATGTCTATTTACACAATCTACACCAAGTAAACATTGAAATGATCACTCCTCATTCATTAGTCTACCAGTGTTTTGGACACAACATTCCTTTGGACTCACAGAAGGGCACTAACATTTCCATATATGTGATAATTCTTGAATCCAAAAGAATCCATAAAGCCAACTATCAAACTGCTTGACATATTGTACATTCACATTTCAAAGGTGCCTGAGATTGAGACGGAATCCAACAATTATCAACAGAAATATTTAACAAACATTAATAGACATTTAATACATTTGTTCTGTACAGATACTACTCACTAGCAGACACACAGACACCACATGCTAAGAGTTCAGAAAGAGTTCATTGTTATTTTGAACTTCCAGACATTCATTCAATGTTTTACAAAATCTAATATAACTGAAGTGTTATAAATGAGCAGAGATACATGACCAATGATGCCCATAATATGATAATTGGAGAAGGAGCTGCTGATGATTGTTAATCTTTGGAAAATTTTCTGAGGAATTGTCATAATGATTTCCTGTTGGTATGATGATCAATTGTTGAAAATGATAAGAAGCTTAGTCAAAGTCTTCCCTAACTTGCTCTGGCAACCAAATTTAAATTAATGTTATAGTTGGGTCTATAATAAATTTGTTTGCCAGGGTTGAACATCAGTGAAGTACATATTGATGAATAATTGCTGGCTGTTTGCAGATTTTACCTGTCCTTCACTTTGCAGCTGAACAGATCAGACTTACAGGGCAATAATTGACCAAGCATGCTCTTTTTTCTTAGGCAGGTTGTATCTGTGCAGATGTTTGACATTAGCAATTTCATAGTTTCTACTCATAACCTCGGATTCCAATATTGTAAATGGCTCAGCGACTACCTTAAATGTCACTAACTGTTTTGCTTAGGATATCAGAGGAAAGAGTCATACGGTATGTTTATAATGTTGTTGTACATTTAGAATGTGCAAATTATTTAAATGACATTTCCTGCCACTACTATTGTGTATGAAATGTGCTCATTTAACCTTTCCACGGAAAGAGGAAATGAAATGCCATAATTTGCATCGAAAAGCCAACTTACGAGAAAAAGAGAGAAAGTTATGAACCAATTAGATGGAAGTTTTGAGAGCAGCTCTAGGCATTGACAATTGTTTATTATGCTGAAAGGAAAGTGGAGTCTCTCTTTCCTCTGTGAACTTTGGACTGAAGTATTGAAAATCTGGATGCTTGTTTGTGCAAAGCTTGAACACTTGAGAAAATATATGGTATATCATTAGCAGTCATGGGACATTGGTTGTCCTTCAGCTAAATGCAAGGTTTTAGAACCAATGACTTGAGAAGGTGTAAATGACTGCATTGCAAAGGTCAGTACATATAACCAAACAACATAGTGCTGAAATGAATCACAACTATTCACCAAGCTGTTCATTTGAAACCACCTTTTAACTCAAACAACAATACGAAGAGGCACTTCAGGTTGGCTCTGCCGCAGAAGCAGAGTATAAAGCTTTCAGTAAGTTCAACTATAACATAGAACAGAAATAAATGTCAGAGTGCTGTGATTCCATCCAAAACATTCATCTTGCTCACTATATAATAAATTGTAACCATGCCCGAGTAACGCATCATTGAGTTGTTCAAATAATATTTAATTTTTATAATTCTACTCAGCATTTCCTTCTAGTTCACTTGAATTAGTTAAATTCACACTTTCATAGCATTGTGAACTTTCCAGGTGTTTTATCAGACGGCAGCAATGTACAATGAAAGCTTTCTCCTTACTGTGTCAATGACACTTAATTAAAATGTAGTAATTAATGTTTCCTTAAAGCTTTGATTCTAATCACTTTTATTTTATCCTGTCTTCTTAATCCTTGAACTAATGTCATTTTCTCCAAAATAAATACAAAATGCTGGAAACATTCAGCAGGTCAGTTAACATGTTTGGAAATAGAAATTGAGTTAACATTTCAGATTAAAGATCCTTAACTGCAAATGAGAAGGAGAGAAAATAAGTCAGTATCGATAACACAAGAAGTCTGCAGATGCTGGAAATCTAAAGCAACGCACATAAGATGCTGGACAAACTTAGCAGGTCAGGCAGTATCTATAGGAATGAATGAAAAATCAACGTCTCATGCTGAAACCCTTCTTCAGGACAGGTAAGGAAGGGGGAAGATCCAAGAATAAAATGGTGGGAGAAGGGAAAAGAGGATAGCTAGAAGCTGATAGGTGACACAAGGTGGGTAGGAAAGGTAAACCTCTGGAGAGTAAGGTATCTGATAGGAGAGGAGAGTGGACCATAGTAGAAAGGGAAGGAGGGAACCCAGGGTAAGGCAATAGGTAGGTAAGAAGAAGCAAGAGGCCAGAGTAGGGAATAGAAGAAGAGGGGATGTGGAAAGAACTTTTTTAACTGGAAGGAGAAATCAATATTCATGCCATCAGGTTGGAGGCTGCCCAGATTGAATATGTGGTGCTCTTACACCCTGAGGGTGGCCTCATTGTGGTAGAGGAGGTGACCATGGGGTGACACGTCAGCATGGAAATGGGAATTGGAGTTCAAATATTTGGCCACTGGGATATTCCACTTTAGGCAAATGGAGCAGAGCTGCTTGATGAAGCAATTCCCCAATTTATGATGGGTCTTAATAATGTAGAGAAGGGCACATCAGGAGCACCAGGCACAATAGACAACCCCAACAGATTCACAGGTGAAATTTTGCCTCTGCTGTAAAGAGTGCTTTGGGCCCTGAATGGAGGTGAGGCAGGAGGTGAATGGGCAAGTAGTTCAAGCATCAAGTTTGAGGGCGGATGGAGAAAGCGGATAAGACATACAACATATCTCTGATGGGTTGAAGCCAGGTTTTCTCTGCTGATGAGTTGTAATCTGGTCAATGGTAAACAGGGGCATGTTTTGAAGGGAAAAATGTGGTTCTTTGTTCATGAAATCTAAGAAAAGAGTGCAAGTCGAGAACAAGAACGTAATCAAATGAAGAAATCGAAATGAAGGATTGCAGCACATTTGCAGCAGATTAGGATATGATAATGATGAGGGAGACCTGAACTATTGTCACAGACAGCTATCCAAACTCTTCCTTATACAGACAAAGAAAAGTTATCTGAGAATTCCAGATTTAATAGTGCAAAACCTGTATATTAAGTGAGGAATTTAAAGATGCTGTTTCACAATTTTAAATGCGGTATTAGTTGTAACAATGCCAGATGCCACAAGTAAGACCATAAGACCATAAGGCACTGGAGGAGAATTAGGCCATCTGGCCCATCGAGTCTGCTCTGCCATTCGATCATGGCCAATCTTTATTTTTCTATCTCCTCCTCAGCTCCAGTTCCTGGCCTTCTCCCTGTAACCTTTGATGCCATGTCCAATCAAGAACCTATCAATCTCTGCCTTAAATACATCCAACGACCTGGCCTCCACAGCTGCATGTGGCAACAAATTCCACAAGTTCACCACCCTTTGGCTAAGGAAATTTTGCCACATCTCTATTTTGAAAGGGCACCCCTCTATCATGAGGCTATGCCCTCTTGTTCTGGATTCTCCCACCATGGGAAACATCTTTTTGAATTCCAACAAGTACAGACCCAGAGCCATCATATGATAAGCCTTTCATTCCTGGAATCATCCTTGTGAACCTCCTCTGGACCCTCTCCAATGCCAGCACATCGTTTTTTAAGATGAGAGGCGTAAAACTGTTCACAATACTCAAGGTAAGGCCTTACCAGTGCCTTATAAAACCTCAACATCACATCCTTGCTGTTGTATTCTAGACCTCTTTAAATGAATGCTAACATGGCATTTGTCTTCCTCACCACTGACTCAACCTACAAGTTAACCTTCAGGGTGTTCTGCACAAGGACTCCCAAGTCCCTCCATCTCAAATTCCTGTATTTTCTTCCTGTTTAGAAAATAGTCTGTGCATTTATTTCTACTACCAAAGTGCATGACTATGCATTTTCCAACATTGTATTTCATTTGTCACTTTCTTGTCCATTCTCCTAATCTGTCTAAGTCCTTCTGCAACCTACCTCTTTCCTCAACACTACCTGCCCCTCAACCAATCTTCATATCATCTGAAAACTTGGCAACAAAGCTATCTATTCCATCATCTAAATAATTTATATACAGCATAAAAATAAGTGGTCCCAACACTGACCCTTGCAGAACACCACTAGTCACTGGCAGCCAAGCAGAAAAGGAACCTTTTATTCCCATTTGCTGCCTCCTACCAATCAGCCAAAGCTCTAACCACGTTAGTAGCTTTCCTGTAATACCACGGGCTCTTCACTTGGTAAACAGCCTCATGTGTGGCACCTTGTCAAAGGCCTTCTGAAAGTCTAAGTATACAACATTCACTACACTCCCTTTATCTATCCTACTTGTAATCTCCTCAAAGAATTCCAACAGGTTTGTCAGGCAGGATTTTACCTGGAGGAAACATGCTGAATTTTTACTATTTTGTCTTGTGTCACCAAGTACTCCATCACCTCATTCTTAACAATTGACTCCAACATCTTCCCAACTACTGAGGTCAGGCTAAGTGGTCTACAATTTCCTTTTTGCTGCCTTCCTCCTTTCTTAAAGAGTAGAGTAACTGGAGAGGTCAGAAAGGCAATAGGATAGAGGTTTTAAGGGCATGTAGTGATACTTCAGTGGAATTAATCCAAGAGTTCTGTTAAGTATTTTCCACAGTCAGATTTCAAATTCAGAAGGAACATGCTTGAACATTTGATGGCACCAATTCTCTCCAATCCTAATAAAAAGTAAAAAAGAGCTTCACAATTCTCTGTGTGGACATTTGAAAAAGATCCACACTAGAAATCAATCTCTCACTCTCTTTCCTTCCCTCCCTCTCTCTTTCTCCCTCTCTATCTCTTCTTCCCTCCTTCCCCTCTCTTTCTCCCCCTCCCACCCTCCCTTCCTCTCTCACTTTTTTCCTGTCCCTCCCTCTCTCTATTTCCCTCCCACTCTCTCCATTGCTCCATCTCTCTTACACTCTCTCTCCCTCCATCCCTCTTGCCTTTCCTCTCTCTCTTGTCTCCTCTCCCTCTCTCCCTCCTCTCCTTCTCCTCCATCTCTTTTTCTATCTGTCCCTACCTTGCTCTCCCCCCCTTTTCCTCTGATCTCCCCCTTTCCCTCCCTCCCTCTTCCTCTCTCCCTTTCTTTCTTACCTGTCTCACTCCCGCTGCTCTCTCTCTCTCTCTCTCTCTCTCTCTCTCTCTCTCTCTCTCTCTCTGTCATTTTCCTCTCTTTCTCAATTAGTCATCTCTGCTATCATCAGGAACATCTCAACATCAATGTTTAAATTTCAAAGTAAATTTATTATCAAAATACATACGTATATGCCAGTATATACAACCCTGAAATTTGTTTTCTGAGGCAACTGGCAACACGTCACCGTGGTTCACCAGTGCCATCTTGGAAAAGCAATTTAAGAAATATTATAAAGGATGTGCATTTCCCTTCCAGGACATCAGAGATGTCCTCCATTTTGAAAGAATGAGGTTTGCCTTCCTCCGCCATTGATGCTGTCCTCATCCGCATCTCCTCCATTCCTGGACGTCCATGCTTCCACATCTTCCTGGTGCCTTAACAGTGATAGGGACCTGAATTTTTAAAGGGATCGTGCCACCTAGCCATACTCCGGAGAGTTAGAGCATTGAAATTCCGGAAACTGGCATAGTTGGGTGCATATTGTAAAATACCCCTCTCCTACAACTACAGCACTGGCTGCTCAGAGAAATGGTGAAGGTAGTCTGGGTCCAGCAGCTGGCTTTCTGCCAGAGTACAAGTACAGATGCTACTCCAAAAATAAAGCTATTATAGCAGTAAAGTCCTTTTTGAGTGCTTATGGTGAGAAATACTTCGGGCTCCCCTTCCAGCTCCATCTGTATGTATGCCTCAGCTAAGTCCACTTTGCTGAAGTGTTTTCCTGCAGAAAGGTTTGCAAAGATGTTCTCTATCCTGGTCAGATGGTATTGATCTACTTTCCATACTGGGTTAATGGTGACCTTAAAATTTCCACAGTTCCTGACAGACCTATTCTTCTTGGTGACTGGAACCACTCACATTGTCCATGGGCTCCACTTAATATTGAAAAGAATTCCTTTAGCCTCTTTGCAATCTAGCTCAGTGATACTTTACCACAGATGGTATAAGGAACTAGACAAGTTTTGTAAAACTTGGGTGTAGTGTTTTCATTTAATACTATTTTACCCTTGATTAATTTAAGTGCATTAAAATTAATTTAATTCCAATGGCATCCTCGAACACTGCTGTGGCATCATCCAGTACATTTCTAAATTGGTTTTTAGTTGACTCTATTGTAGGCGATGTGGTATGTATATGGTGGATGGATCTCCCATCAAATTGTGGTTGTCTCAGCCAATCAAAGCCCCACAATGTTAGCCCAGCTGTTTTTATCACATACAAGCCTAATGTGGCTTGTTGATTATTGTATTTCACTGCTACGAATGTCATTCCAAAAGTGTTATCTTTTCTCCAGTATAAGATCTTAGTAACTATACACTTTTCCACCTGTTACACTCAGCAACTCTGGTACTTGTTTTTCATCGGCTGTTTCATTTGTTTCAAAATGTTGCTCAATTTGTTCAGTATAAATCATCCAATTATCTGATGTGCAAACAAACACATCTATCTTTCTTATGTAGCCAGCCATTTATGCTTGCTTTTAAATTTCTTATTATTATCATCCAATATTCACTGTTTATGAACCTATAGCCATATTATGGGTTGCTTGCTAATTTCATTTGCTTTCTGCCTTTTTTTTAACTCAACAGTCTTTCTCTCTCCCCTTCCAAAGAAACACAGGCTGCACTTCAAGTGATTGGTAATCATCTCACGTTTTTTTTAACACTTTCTTGTCACAACTTATAAGTTTTGTAACTTCAGAAAAATAAAAAGGATCAGCTCTACTTAGTTTTACTTTCTTTTCCTTTAGTAAAATGCTCACATCTGACATCAAGGCATATTGACATATGCCATTCATGTACTTCTTACATATAATCAAATAATATACTTACAATATTACTGAAATATTGAATACACTACAGAATGCAACTGGTATAAATTTCAGTTATCTGCGGACTACTTGAACACTAATGACTGAAGAGATATGGCAGACCAAGCCTAACATTTGACAAGTTCTTTGACATCATCTGCTGAGTGATCTGTGACTGGGAATCACACTTGATTCTTTTCTTCTCCCTGCCTAAGTGAAGTAGAGTCTGGTGCTTCCTATTTTCAAGGTGAACTGCAAGGTGGAATAGAGAAGCTGGATGTGAAGAATTAAAAGTTCTTGGTCGATGAAAGAAGTTTCAGATAGTTCAGTAGTCAAAAAATCACATCCATTTTAGATTCATAACTTCTTCAAATTAAATTAGTTAATGCAGGCAGCCTTCACCAATTTTCCATCTGTTCTCACTGGATGATATACGAATGGTGTCAAACTTACACATTTGTTATTGTTGTAGAAGAAAGAGGAGTGAAGGTTAATTGCTAGTAAATAGGGATGTGGATGGTGCTAATTGCAAACATGGTAACAAGGGATGCAGACAAAACCTAGAAGTAGAAACATGGAACGAAGCTGTGATAGCATTCATTAAAGATGTCATAGCATGCACCCACTGTAGTAATCAAAAATTGGATTTACTGTTAGACCTGTGGATAATCATTTTACTCTGAAAACAGGACCTAGACTGTTACTTAATTAAGTCTTCCTGTAGTCACCATTCTGCTATCAACATCTAGTTTCACTGGCAACCTTGTCAAATGGGAATGTAAAAGCTGTACTAAATTCATGCTCAAGTAGATAGCTTTGGCTAGTCTCCAGGTGTGTATTAGCTTTTTTAAAAATAAATTTCTCACTGTTTAAAACACCCAACTCTGTGTAATCTTTCAGTTTGCACCTACAGTTATGTATGAGGCCATTACACATGGAGCCTTGCTCATGATACAATTATATATTTGCAACAAATTGACCTCACTCATTCATGATGATTACACATGTTTAAGTATCATTAGTGAGGGTCAGTTAGAGATGTACAGAGGGTTGGAGATAAACATTCATAATTTTCTAAATCATGGTCATAATCAGGAACTTTGCCTTCTATCCAAGTTCAAATAAGGTGAAATATTGAAGTTGTGTTATTGTGCTTTCTGATTTTAACTAAGTCAGAACAGACAAAAAAATTGAGGCTTTCTTCTAGTTCACCTAAAGCATCAGGGTAACATTGCACAGGTTTAACACAGGTCCAGGATGACACAGGGGCACAGCTAGTAGAGGCTCACAATGGCGGTTACCCGGGTTCACTCCTAATTCTGCGTGCTATCTGTGTTAAATTTGCATGTTCTCCTTATGAGCATGTGAATTTTGTCTTGTTTCCTTCCACAGCACAAGGATATACTGATTGGGAGGTTAATTGACATTAATATCTAGGTGAGTGGTACAAACAGGAAGGAATTGATGAGAACATGAGAAGTCTTGATTAACATATGATTGGTGTAAACAGGTGGAAAATAGCTGGTTTGGACTCAATGGACCAAAGGGTCTATTTCTGTGCTCGGTCTCTCCAAGACTCTAAATCAGGGAGATATAATTAAATGCTGGTCAGTAAATGAACTGAGCATATTCAGTGAACCCAAAGATGATTTGAAAGGGAAAGAGAATTTATTTGTTTTAAATTTACTAATTTTCAGCTGTAAGTAAAATGCTTTTACAGACATTAATTGGATGTAAATTGCACGATTGAATGGCATGTTTGGCTATTTTCACATTATTGTTTGATGAAGGGTGCCAACCATAGATCAAGCAAAGTGCTTACTCAATTTGTGATGTGCTAAAGTATCAGCATATGACACCCTTTGCCTGGGAGTTAATCAAGTACGAGGCTGCCTCTTCTGCTTTGGAGTAACTGATCAGTTGTGACGTCCACCCATCCAACCTGCATTAATAAGGTTTTCAAATGATTCCAAATGCCACTCATTGGGGAATGGCATATGATTGTGCTGGACATTCTCACACTCAAATCATGATCTTCAAGATAAACTGTCATAATTTGTTAGACTTGATAAAGAAATTGTGCCAAGAAGTATCTATGAGATTACATAGATGCCTGCTAACCAGAAGTGGCACATTTGAACCCCCAAGTAAACAAAAATGGTATACAAAAACTTGGACAAGTACTTATCATTTAACTTTTGAGTTGTAGCTAAAAAGAAACTGTGATGTCTGGCACTGGCTAGTGAATAAAATATCCCTGCAAGCAACTTTGTCCTTCTTCATTTGTCTTACATTGACATAATTAAATTATAATATATCCACTTAGTGGCCACTTTATTAGGTACATCTGTACACCGGCTTGTGGGTGTATATGGCAAATATCTAATCAGCCATTCAATTGTGTTACGCCCGTGGCCCCCTCCTTTTTGAGAATGGCAGGATCGCTATTGATTCGAGTCAGGAGACCCAGGAAATGAGAGAAAGACATGCAGAATCCACAAAGAGTTTGGAATGTGTCCTGGCCTCCGAAAGGCGGAACCATTGATAACGGCTATTGTCTCTTGGAGACGGACTTGTGTATTGAATCCTGTATGATGCATCGAAGCCCCCAGGCAATGAACCGGGGGGGGGGGGGGGGGTTGGTGGAGGGATTGCATCATCCCACCCTGATTGACATCTGAGATCCTGTGAGTCAGGATAAAAGAGGGTCTGAGGAACAGCCCCTTCAGACGCACCAGAAGAAACGCTAGCGATCCCATAATAGCAAAAACCAGTGGAAGGCCACGTGCGTCCGTTTCCATTTGCCTCAGAATCGGTGGGCCTTTACCACGGAAAAACGGTTTTTAGCTAACAATGGGGAAATCAACTCCCAACGACTCTCAAAAGATTGACATCATAAAAGGAATGGGCAAGTTTTAACCCGTCTTTCTCTCCAACCAAAAAGCTGCAGCTTGAATGAACTTGAGTGACTTTTATATTTCCATCGGACAATACATTATCCCCTAGACAACGATAGAGCTATTTCTTATTGATTATTATTATACCCGTGCTTTTAGATTTAGTATTGACGAAGTATATTATCTGTATGTTTGCATTGATATTATTTTGTGTATTTTTATCAATAAATACTGTTAAAAATAGTACCATCAGACTTCAACGGACCTCTCTATCTTTGCTGGTAAGTGACCCAGTTACGGAGTACGTAACAATGGATAAAATCATGCAGACATGGTTAAGAGCTTCAATTGTAGTTCAAACCAAACATCAGAAGAGGAAGGAAATGACAAGTGAGTAGGAAGGAAGGACTTTGATTTTGACCATTGATT
Organism: Hemitrygon akajei; assembly: GCF_048418815.1. Classification (NCBI taxonomy): domain Eukaryota; kingdom Metazoa; phylum Chordata; class Chondrichthyes; order Myliobatiformes; family Dasyatidae; genus Hemitrygon; species Hemitrygon akajei. The sequence continues at coordinate 160,526,242 of NC_133129.1, read as the reverse complement.
GTTAGTATGAGACTAGATGGTTTGAATATATCAGAAGCTGTCGATCTCAGGGATTTTCACCCACAACAGTCTCTTGAGTTTACATAGAAAGGTGCAAGAAACAAAAGACAACCCAGCAAATGAGAGCTCTGTAAGTGAACATGTCTTGTAAATGAAAGAGGTTACATCAGTGGTGTGCTGAAGAGCATCTCTAGATGCACAACATGTCGAGCCTTGAAGTGGAAGGGCTACAGGAGCAGAACACATATAATCAGTGGCAACTTTATTAGGTGCAAGAGGAACCTAATAAAGTGGCCACTGGGTGTATTTAAGATGTTATATCAAAGAAGGTCTTCAAAAATCCATGAGGGTCTTGATCAGTTTGGTAAATGTGCTAAGGAATATCAAATAAGGTTCAATCCAATTCAATGAGTGAATGGTTGGGCTCTGGAAAACTGTTGTAGAAAAGAGGGAACTAGGAGTCTGAGTACATTTTTCCCTGCAATTGGTGAAGGTGTTTGACACTGATCTTTATCAGTCAGGGCAATGAATATAGAAGGTAAGCTGATATGTTACATTTGATCAACTGGTCAGGTCACAGTTGGAGTATTGTATACAACTTTTTTGACCCTGTTATAGGAAAGGAGGCATCTTACTGAAAAGAGTGCAAAGACAATTTGCAAAAATGTTTTCAGGTTTTGAGGGTCTGAGTTATAGGAGAGGTTAGATAGGCTACTATTTTAGTCATTCGAATATAGAAGACCATATAGAAAGCCATGAGGAGCATGGATAGGGTGAAAGCACACAGTCTTTTTCCCAGGAAAAGGATTCAAGAATTAGATGGCATGGGTATAAGGTGAGAGGGGAAAGATTTAGATAGATAGATAGATAGATAGATAGATACTTTATTCATCCCCATGGGGAAATTCAACTTTTTTCCAATGTCCCATACACTTGTTGTAGCAAAACTAATTACATACAATACTTAACTCAGTAAAAAATATGATATGCATCTAAATCACTATCTCAAAAAGCATTAATAATAGCTTTTAAAAAGTTCTTAAGTCCTGGCGGTAGAATTGTAAAGCCTAATGGCATTGGGGAGTATTGACCTCTTCATCCTGTCTGAGGAGCATTGCATCGATAGTAACCTGTCGCTGAAACTGCTTCTCTGTCTCTGGATGGTGCTATGTAGAGGATGTTCAGAGTTATCCATAATTGACCGTAGCCTACTCAGCGCCCTTCGCTCAGCTACCGATGTTAAACTCTCCAGTACTTTGCCCATGACAGAGCCCGCCTTCCTTACCAGCTTATTAAGACGTGAGGCGTCCCTCTTCTTAATGCTTCCTCCCCAACATGCCACCACAAAGAAGAGGGCGCTCTCCACAACTGACCTACAGAACATCTTCAGCATCTCACTTGGGGCATCAGTTTATGGAATGAGCTACCAGAAGAAGTGGTTGAGGCAGGTATAATAACAATACTTAAAAGACATTTGGAAGCCAATGGGTAGGAAATATTTAAAAGGTTATGGGCCAAAGACGGGTAAATGGGACAGGCTTAGTTAGGCATTTGGTCATTATGGCCGAGTAGAACCAAAGGAATGGTTTCTGTGTTGAATTAATCTACCAGCTAGTTAAAGTCTCTCTGCAATGTTACATCAATACAACACAAAAGTGTTTTAAGACTACATAATGGAGGTGATTGAAAAGGAAACATGCTTTGGAGTGGGGCATAGACTCTCACATGAAAGAAATCATACATCAATCTGACACAGATTCCCAAACTGATCTATTTCCTAATTCCCATGTCATGGATATGGGTAAAAAATTTGAGGTAGAATATATACATATTATAAAGATAACCTATCTGGTGAAGTTTCATAAATTGATTTTAGTAAGTGTAGAAATGCTAATAGTTTTAATGACCCAATTATACTTGAAAAACTGGTACTTTCTATGTGTTGGTTTTCTTGAGCTTTTATAGCTTAGCGAAACAAATTGGAACTGAAAACAAATCTCATTACTCTTACTTTTAAGTATTTAAAACATAAAATTAGGTGATGCGGTGGGTCAGACTGAAAGCACTCGCAACTAAAGTCAAATCCTAAACAGCAAATCACTGGGATCAAAGCCCTTCCTGCCAGCGTTAAAGCTCTAACATCATGAGCCTGGCAAACTCAATTCAGTTCTTCATTGGCAGGATAGTATGGTAAAATCCTTTAATGATTCAGCACTAATTAGCGCTTTAATGATACAATTGTGCTGCTTGGTGAAAACTCATTCATATTCTGTTGTTGAGAGCCAAAAATGAAGTAAATATTTGATTGCTTAGCATAGATCAAATTTACACTATATCTTCTTACACAATATCTTCTTCTACTTGGGCAGTGCATTGTGTTTAAAGATGAATTATTCCCATTCTGGTTTTATGAGAGTCTAAGGTTTATGTGGGAATTGCATACTCCTGTGTAGACTCACCTGGGGCTGTGATACTTTGTAAGTACCTGCATATTCACTTCCCAGCATCTGCAGAATCTGTTGTGTTCATACTTTGTGAGGTGGCATGTTCCTTTTATTGCTAATGCAGGGATTCTATATTCTCCAGGTGCATTGACTTGAACTTCCCGGTACCCCAGATATTCTTTCGTAACTCTGAGTGCACCAGGGATTCCGTAGAATTATAGGATATATGGCAATGTTTCAATGAGATTTTGAGCAAAACGTTGAATCTTTTTCTCTGCCTATATCGTAATCTCTTCCCATGACTGGGCCTAGAACAGAGCCTGTTTTTGGAGTTCTATGTCAGGCACATGGACAACTTGGCCATTCTCCCAATCTAGTGCCTGTAATTGGTTCTCACAATCTGAAGTTCTCGAGATCGGAAAAAAACAAACACAAATTGGCTCATCACTTTGCAGTATACTGCCATCAATCCACAAAAGCAGCCCAATGCTTCCAGTTGTCAGTCACTCTGCTCCCCATCCCAGCCTTCTTTGACCTCTCTGTGGCCAGTGAAGCTTATGTAAACTCAAGGAGCAGTATCTCATCCTCCATCTGGGCTCTTGCAACTTTTAGCAATCATTATCAAATTTAACAGCATCATGTCACTCACATTTTATTTTTTACCAGAACTGGCCAAATCTGTGTAAGTTGCCCATCCATAATATTACCTCAGGATTATTCTTTCGGCAGAAATTGCCTGATCGACTGGGCATTTCTGACACTCTCTTTTTGGTTTTGTGTTTCAACAATAACTCTGATCTGCATTTTAGTGCTTTAACATGTTCATGAGAGTGATCCTGGAAATGAAAGGGTTAATGTGTGAGGAGCATTTGATGGCTCTGGGCCTGTTCTCGCTAGAATTTAGAAGAGTGAGGGGGGATCTCAGTGAAACATCATATATTGAAAGGCCTAGATAGAGTGCAGGTGGAGAGGAGGTCTCATATAGTGGGAAGTCTAGGACCAGAGGGCACAGCCTCAGAGAAGAAAGACAGCCTTTAGAACAGAGACGAGGAGGAATTTCTTTAGCCAGAGAACAGTGAATCTGTGGAATTCATTGCCACAGATGGCTGTGGAGGCCAAGTCATTGGGCATGTTTAAAGCAGAGGTTGATAGGTTTTTGATTAGTAAGGATATTAAAGGTTACAAGGAGAAAGGAGAAGAATGGGGTTGAGAGGGATAAAAGATCAGCCATGATGGAATGGGGGCAGACTCGATGGGCCAAATAGCCTAATTTTGCTCTTTAGGCATTTTTCCATCTCCTGTCATGTTTTTTCAATGACTCTGAAAATTTTGGAATCACCTTGTAATTCCAGTCAATCAGAAATATTTCCTTTGTGTTATCTATTCCACCAGCATCTTAAAAAGTACTGGATTTCTTACTTTCCCTGTTCTGAAAATAGGGGTCTTCAACTGGAAATATTAACTCTCTTTCCATGGCTGTTGCCTGACTGACAACTTCCATCACTTTCTGTTTCTATTCCTGTTGTAGACCTCTTGTGTGCCTACCACCAAGAAGAATGGTGACCCTTGTGGGCTGCCCTCAGCAAGAGTTCAGACTGTGTTGCTTGTTGATGCAAAGTGATGCATTTCTCTGTATGTTTTGATATTTTGATGTCCATGTGACAAATAAAGCTAATCTTTAATCTTTATCTCCAAGGTCCTCCTCACCCGTTTCCTTTCAGAGATCAGACAGTGTGTGGGTGCTGTCAATCCAGAAGACTTGATCTTTACTACACAACAACAGCAGAAATTAAGGAGTAATGAAAAATGTATCATCTGACTAATGGAATATTTGATTGCAAAGTTAGTTGGTACAACAATATCCCATGATGTAATGTTTCAATATTAGTAACTTAAAAATTGGAATTTCTGAAATGAAAGTTCGACTGCCTGATGAACACAGCTCATGATTTTCTAGCCATTAATTTTCATAATAGGAAGATAAGATTAAATCCTTTGTGTCAGGTGACACATGGAGAAGGAAATAGGCAGTTAACCTTTCAGATTGAGTTTCTTCACCTGGATCTCGATGGCAGCCCAGATGAAGGGTTTGACCCACAACTTTGACTATCCATTTCTTTTTACAGATGCTGCCTGACCTTTTGAGTTCCTCAAGATGTTTGTTTTGTTTTCACTCCACATTCCAGCATCTGTGGTCTCTTTGTCTCCTTGTGGTCCATTGGGTTCCGTTCTCTGATTCTCAGTGACTTCATTTAGGGCAAGGTGCAATCAGCTTTGAAAGGTACAACAGTTCTAGCATTTTTTTTCTTCCTCCTGCACTGAACTGCCTGTTATATGTTCAGCTTTGTACACATGACAGGAACTTTGCCTCATGTCACTTTATATTACAGGCATGTAGGAATGTCATTGTTGTATGACCTTGTAAAGACTTTGATTGAGCCCACTGTTGGAGCTAAAATGATGTGTTCAACTGTCTGACATCTGACAGTTGCAGTCCAAACAAATACTGAATATACAACGATAACAATCATTGCCATGACATGTAGCACAGCTGCCACCACATTTCCTTCAGATTCTTATAACAACCCGTTCTGCCCAGAGTAAGACTATTTCTAGTTTTGAATCAGAAAATAACATTCATTTAACCTAAATTTCCTTTTGATCCTCATAGTTTTGTATTACCCACTGTGGTTGAGCCCACTAGGGTACCAGCAATTTTGGAGTGGGTGTTATGTAATGACCCAGATTTGATTAGAGTTAGTGGAACCCTTAGGAGACAGTGATCATAATATTACAGAATTCGGCCTGCTGTTTGAGGGGGAGAAGATAAAGTCAGATGTATCAGCATTACATTGGAGTAAAGGGAATTATGGAGGCATGAGTGGGCCAAAGTTGATTGGAAGGCAACACTAGCAGGGGTGGTGGCAGAACAACAATGGCTGAAGTTTCTGGGGCAAATTCAGAAGGCACAGGACAGACACCTTTTTGCATCATACACCGGGTGTTCTCTTCGGTTACCTGATGAGGTAACTGCAGCCTTTGGCCAGGAGTAGATGTTGCCAGGTGGTGCCCAATCTTCTTAGAGTGTTTTGACCCTTAAACACTACACTTGCCAGTTGGCAGGTCAGCAGTGGTGGCGAAGTCACTGCCTATCTGCTCCTGACTTCTAGGTCAACTCTTCTCACCTATTCCATATCCAGCCAGAGGCTCTTTCTGCTTCCTCCCACATTCTGCGAGCTGCTTAGTTCTTGCTCTTTTCATCAAGGCCCAACACAGACAGCAATCACTGTGCTGACCACACTGGGAACCCACTACAGCCCATCTCCACGGGGAATAACCAAGTCTGCCAGCCTTTGTCCCTGCACTCCTGGACTAAGGACTGGCATTGCAGGGCCTTCCTTTCCTGAACGTCCTCGCATCCTTCCTCCCATGGTACTGTGAGCTCCACCAGGATGAATTTCTTGTCTTCAGTAGACCACAGTACAAAGTCTGGTCGAAGTTTGGTTTGCACCACCTCCGGGAACTGCAGCTTCCTCCCCACATTGACTCCCATCTCCCATGATTTGGCAGTTTGCAGCAGATTGGATTTAGGCCTCTTTGATATGACTGGTGTGGCCCTCTCCTTGATGAAAATGGCTGCCCTGTTTGCCTCTCTGCCAGGTGGTCTCTTTTTGCACACCTCCTGCTCCAGTGTGTCAGCAGGGGACAGCCGGACTTTGTCGTGGTGCCACCTATACTGTCCTTGTGTTAAAGCTGTTTTGCATCCTGACCGTATGTGAGCCAGTGAACCCTGTGGACCACAAAGCTTGCAGTTAGGGACCTCTCTCAGCCCCCATGTGTGCAGCAGTGGTAGTGTAGGGAGAGTGTCATACACAGACTGTAGGGAGAAAGAAATGCAGAGAGGGCTCCAGTCTCCAAAGCTCTGCTCAAGTAATCCTGTGCTTGGGAAGATCCCATTTCATCCAGGCACCCAGTGTCTTCAACTCCATTGACTTTTGTCCTCATGGTTCTGCACCTCTGCCTGGAAAATGTTATGCTGATCCCTTGCACTTGCGTTCCCCCATCGCTGGAAGTGTGCAGAGCCGAGGCCTTGCCGTCCCAAGCATGGGTTGCCGATGATATTGCTCAATTGCAGGGAGCTCACTGCCCATAGCTGAGTAGGTGGCCCACAAATATGAAGAAGTCTTCTATAGGAGGATGAGGCAACTGTGGCTGACAACTGTGGAGGTCAAAGACAGCATAAAAGTACAAGAGCAAGCATATCATATAGCAAAAATTAGTGGGAAGGCGGAGGCCATTTAAAGGTGACATTTTGAGGGTACAGAAATCTTTATGTTCCTGTTAGGTTGAAAGGAAAGGTTAAAAGTTTGAGAGAGCCATGGTTTTCAAAGGATATTGGAAACTTGGTTAGGAAAAAGAGAGAGATCTACAATAAATATAGGCAGCATGTAGTAAATGAGGTGCTCAAGGAATATAAAGAATGTAAGAAGAATCTTAAGAAATAAATTAGAAAAGCTAAAAGAAAATACAAGGTTGCTTTGGCAAGTAAGGTGAAAATAAATCTGAAGGGTTTCTACAGTTATATTAATAGCAAAAGGATAGTGAGGGATAAAATTGGACCCTTAGAGAATCAGAGTGGACAGCTATGTGTGGAGCCGAAAGAGATGGGGAGATTTTGAACAATTTCTTTTCTTCGGTATTCACTAAGGAGAAGGATATTGAATTGTGTAAGGTAAGGGAAACAAATAAGGAAGTTATGGAAACTATGACAATTAAAGAGGAGGAAGTACTGGCACTTTTATGGAATATAAAAGTGGATAAATCTCCAGGTCCTGACAGGATATTCCCTAGGACCTTGAGGGAAGTTAGTGTAGAAATAGCAGGGACTCTGACAGAAATATTCCAAATGTCATTAGAAACGGGGATGGTGCTGCAGGATTGGCGTATTGCTCATGTGATTCCATTGTTTAAAAAGGGTTCTAAGAGTAAACCTAGCAATTATAGGCCTGTCAGTTTGATGTCAGTGGTGGGTAAATTAATGGAAAGTATTCTTAGAGATGGTATACATAATTATTTGGATAGACAGGGTCTGATTAGGAACAGTCAGCATGGATTTGTGCATGGAAGGTCATGTTTGACAAATCTTATTGAATTTTTTGAAGAGGTTACGAGGAAAGTTGATGAGGGTAAAGCAGTGGATGTTGTCTATATGGACTTCAGTAAGGCCTTTGCAAGGTTCCGCATGGAAGGTTAGTTAGGAAGGTTCAATCGTTAGGTATTAATATTGAAGTAGTAAAATGGACTCAACAGTGGCTGGATGAGAGATGCCAGAGAGTAGTGGTGGATAACTGTTTGTCAGGTTGGAGGCCGGTGACTAGTGGTGTGCCTCAGGGATCTGTACTGGGTCCAATGTTGTTTGTCATATACATTAATGATGGGGTGGTAAATTGGATTAGTAAGTATGCAGATGATACTAAGGTAGGTGGCGTTGTGGATAATGAAGTAGGTTTTCAAAGCTTGCAGAGAGATTTAGGCCAGTTAGAAGAGTGGGCTGAATGATGGCAGATGGAGTTTAATGCTGATAAGTGTGAGGTGCTACATTTTGGTAGGAATAATCCAAATAGGACATACATGGTAAATGGTAGGGCATTGAAGAATGCAGTAGAACAGAGTGATCTAGAAATAATGGTGCATAGATCCCTGAAAGTGGAATCTCATGTGGATAGGGTGGTGAAGAAAGGTTTTAGTATGCTGGCCTTTATAAATCAGAGCATTAAGTATAGGAGTTGGGATGTAATGTTAAAATTGTACAAGGCATTGGTAAGGCCGAATTGGAAGTATTGTGTACAGTTCTGGTCACCGAATTACAGGAAAGATGTCGACAAAATAGAGAGAGTACAGAGAAGATTTACTAGAATGTTACCTGGGTTTCAGCACCTAAGTTGCAGGGAAAGGTTGAACAAGTTAGGCCTTTATTCTTTGGAGCGTAGAATGTTGAGGTGGGACTTGATAGAGGTACTTAAAATTATGAGGGGGATAGATAGAGTTGATGTGGATAGGCTTTTTTTCCATTGAGAGTAGAGGAGATTCAAACAAGAGGACATGAGTTGAGAGTTAGGGGGCAAAAGTTCAGGGGTAACACGAGGGGGAATTTCTTTACTCAGAGAGTGGTAGCTGTGTGGAGCGAGCTTCCAGTAGAAGCGGTAGAGGCAGGTTCAATATTGTCATTTAAAGTAAAATTGGATAGGTATATGAGCAGGAAAGGAATGGAGTGTTATGGGCTGAGTGCAGGTCAGTGGGACTAGGTGAGAGTAAGCGTTCGGCACAGACTAGACAGGCCGAGGTGGCCTGTTTCTGTGCTGTAATTGTCATATGGTTATAAGAACATAGATAGATTGAGGAAATGAGAAAAGAAGTGGCAGATGGAATATAATGTAGGGAAGTGTATGGTCATGCTCGTTGGTAGAAGTTATAGAGGCATAGACGATTTTCCAAGTGGGGAGAAAATTCAAAAATCAGAGGTGCAGAGGGACTTGTGCAGGATTCCCTAAAGGTTAACTTGCAAGTTGAATCAATGATAAAGAAGGTAAATGCAATGTTGGCATTCATTTTGAAAGGACTAGAATATAAAAGCAAGTATGTAATGCTGAGAATTTATAATGCATTGGTCAGACTGCACTTGGAGTATTCTGAGCAGTATTGGGCTCCTTAACTTAGAAAAGATATTCTGGCATGAGAGAAGGTTCAGAAGATATTCACAGGAAGGATCCCAGAAATGAAAGGGTCAACATATGAGGAGCATTTGATAATTGCTCCCTGAAATTTACAAAAATGGGAGGGATCTCATTGCAGCCTCTTGAATATTGAAAGGTCTGGATAAATTAGATGTGGAGAGGATGTTTCCTATAGTAGGAAAGTCTAGGAACAGAGGGCACATCCTCATAATTGAGGGATGTCCATTTTGAACAGAGATGAGAAAAAAAATTCTTTAGTTAGAGGGTGGGGAATCTGTGGAATTCATTTTCACAGATTACTGTGCAGGCCAATTCATTGGGTATATTTAAGGTGGAGGTTGATAGGTTCTTGTTTAATCAGGGCATCAAAGGTTATGGGGAGAAGGCAGGAGAATGGGGATGAGAGGAATACTAAATCATCCATGGTGGAGCAGACTCGATGGGCTGAATGGCCTAATTCTGCTCCTCTGTCTTATGGTCTTATGGTTATGGTCTTTGGACACAGACATTTATTAATTTAAATCAGAATAAAAACAGTGGCACCAAAATAATGGCTTACATTAGTGTTCATTCCATTTCAAAATCTACGGGAAAAAATCTCCTTCAAATATTTAATACTCTTTTGTCACAGAGAAACACACTTCTTTTTGCGGAATGGAACTTGCACGTAGAGCTACAAGCAGCAATGCTTTAATTGTAGCAATCTGTTGAAGAAACCCAAATAAATATGGTAATTTAACAAATTTGTGTATTTACCTTACCTGACAAGTGGCTGGCTTTGACTTTTGGTAATGTTGCTATTAGGATGTTGACTATTTGGTCTAATGCTACATGTTACGTAGTACCTAAATAATGAATACGTGATGAAAGTTAAGTGCACACAGCTGCTGAAGCTCCATGACTTTAAAGTAAATGCATAAGAAATGGAATGGAGGTGTGATTGCATTTACTAAAGATCAAAGGGAAGAACATTTTATTCAGTGAATTTTTGAGCTGGAATGAGCATTCTGAATTTGTGCTGGAAACGGAGTTGAAAACAATCTTCAAAAGAAAATTGGATGTATAGTTGTAAAGGAAGCAATGAAAGGAAGGTTCAGACAAGAATCAATCATGTACTGTAGATTTTTAAAAGAGCTGAATTTAGTGTGCTGGACTGGATGTTGTATGACTCTATAATAGGGTAGCTTGTAATGTTCAAACTTATTGCCTTCAGCAATCTAATGAAACAATTTGAAATGGTTAGCAATGTTATTTAAACATGCTGAATTTTGACGTTCAGAATTATTGCATAAATAATCAATGCACTTACATAAAAGGACCAAATGAGTGTACTCTGTGCACACTTACATTGCCAGATGTAATGAAAATTATGGCATGTAGCCACTTTTATCCTGGTCAATGAAACTAATAGACTGACAACCAACTTTGACAGTGATTTTATGGAATGGATGTTTCCTGACCTGAAAGACCTCATATCCAAATTCTAATTTTGCACTCTGGTTGCTTTGGGAGCACTTGTTTATAATGTTGACCTGATATAAAAGAAAGCTTTTAATTCAGTCTATCATTGAACGCAGTGCCAGAAGATATACGGCACCGAGAAGAATTTTTGAAAAAAATGTTATGTATTTATCCCCATAGAGAAGCACTGAGCTGCTGAGAAGTGTTTGTACAATATTGGAATGGATGGTGCTATTTGCTACCCTAACTGTAAGGAGACCACTTGGTGTGTATGCAAGGGTAGTGCTGCAATTTTTCGTGAGAAAAATTTTCTTTTTTATACATCATTAGTTCTGTTGTGAGCATACAGATATTTCATTTCTTTTGTACTAGCATGCCTCATTCTTTTGTTGAGCGCAGTATTTTCTAATGTTTTTTTTTGGGTTACTGCTCCCAAATCACATCCCCAGTGCCCACTCCCTTTCTGGCTATTACATACAAACTATAAAGATTTTTGATTTATGATGCACAGTGAAAGAAAATAGGAACTGCAAATTCAAAGCAGTGACAAATAATTGCCAAAATTATTCAAATCTATTTGAAGCTGCAAATGAAATGATTTTTTTTAACAGTAAAAACAATTTTCATCAACAATTTTAGCACATTTATTAGCAGTCCAACTATTCACTACTTCATTGCTTTTTCACGTTTGCAGTGATATCAGCTTCTGAACATCAGGTGAATGTCACTCACCCTAAAGAAGTCTTAGATCCCCATATTCAGTAATTTATATTCTGTTTCGTTGCTTTGAAAGAAGTTGGGCGACTGCACTGAAACTGCTCTCCATGAAATATGATGTTGGAAAGGCAATAAAAAACACCTTGACCTATTCCAACAGAGCAGGATAGCATTCAAATGTGTTAATGTGAACCTTGACTTCAGCTCAAAGTTATTTTGCAGTGAATTCAGTTTTATCTCCATCCTTCCTTTAAATTCCTCATTACAAGTGTTCAGGAATGAATTTATTACCCAGTCTGGAATTTGGGTCGAGAGAAGATCCTGAAATCTTCCTGACATGTCCTTATGCAGCTCACCCGATTGGGCACAGTATACATGAAGATCATCATCTGGTCTTCCTTCTTTCTCATCCAACTCAGAGAGCCTTGGAAATTGGGAAAGGTCATGACGGCCAATGGTGCTCTTAAATAGTGTTAACTTGGGGAGAAATGTGGAGATGATTGATTTGACTTTAATCAGATTCACATCATTTCCTTACAATTGACAGTCAAATCTGGATGATCCATGAGATCCAAAATCTGCTGAGAGCCAGATCAGAGGCACTCAAGACTGGTGACCAAGAAGGTTACAAAAGGTCCAGTTACCTTGCCAAATACTAAAGACCTGTGCTGATCTACTGCCTAGTGTGTTCACTGGGATCGTTAACCTCTCACTTTGGCGGTGTGTGGCACCTGCCTTCTTCAAGCATGCTTTAATTATACTGATGTCCGAGAAGAGCCTGATGACCTGCCTCCACGACAATCTCCCAGTACCACTTATATCCATAGTGATGAAGTATTTTGAGAGGCTGGTGATGAAACATATCAACTCCTGCTGTAGAAACGATTTAGATCCACTCCAATTTGCCTATCAGAGCAACAGGTTTACAGAAGGTGCCAGCTCATTGGCTCTTCACTCAACCCTGGAACATCTGGACAGCAAAGGTGCACACATGCTCTTTATCAATTGCAGCTCATCCCTCAATGATACTATCATCCCCTCAAAACTAATCAATAAGCTGCAAGACCTTGGCCTCAATAATTTCTAGTGCAATTAGATCCTTGTGTGCAGATCACAGTCAATTTGGATTGGCAACAACACCTCCTCTACAATCTTCATCAGCGTAGGTCACCGCAAGGCTGTGTGTTTGGTCCCTTTACTCACTTCACGCTCATGACTGTGTAGCTAAGCAAAGATCCAATACCATATTCATTTTTTGTCGATAAAGAGCATGCTGATGGATACATCTTTGCTGTCCAGTTGTTTCAGGGTTTAGTGAAGAGTCAATGAGATGGCATCTGCTGTGGCCAAAGCGAGAGGCTAAAGATCTCGGAGAACACTCCAGCTGGTTGATCAACATAGGTTTTTAGTATTTGGCCAGGTACCCCAACTGGCCCAGATGCTTTTAATGAATTGAGCCTCCTGAAATGTGCTCACACATCAGCCTCAGAGACTGAAATCACAGGATCATCAGAGGCTGTGGGAGTTCATAATGGCTCCTCCATGTTTTGAAGGTCAAAGTGCTAACCTGGAAGTGAAGCCCTGTTGTTACCTGTGTCGCTTGATTGAACTTTATAAGAGGTGAAAGCATTCAAGCCTGGCCACATTGATTCTAGTCTGGAGTTGCCAATTTGCTTTTCAGAGATCTTACCTAGTCTTCTTGCAACTTTCTTGGTCACCAGGATTGAATGCCTCTGATCTGGCCCTCATCTGATTTTAGATCTCATGGTTCATCCAGGGCTTCTGATTTGGAAAGACTCTGAATGATTTTGTGTGGTCACACTCATTTACAATTGTTAAAATAATGCCTATGGCCACCGTGGTGCATTCATTAGTATCCACAGATGAGTCCTTCAATACGTCTCAGTCCACTGACTCGAATCAAACGCATAGCTACTCCTCTGCCTCCCATGACCACCTTTTTGCTTTCCTCATCTCTGGAGCTTTGCTCTTTAGTCTCTGCCTGTATACAGGTAGCAGAAGAAAAGCCAAGTGATTTGATTTACTGAAATGTCGTCTGGGCAGGGAACTGTAGGCATTCCTTATTTAGTACGACAGTGGTCTTGTGTGTTGGGACCTCTGGTGCTACAGATAATATGCTGATGCTAATTGGGCAGAGTTTTCTTCAAACAGTCCTGGCTGAAGTCCCCAGCTATGATTAGAAATGCACTGGGAAGAACTATTTCTTGTTAGGAGATACTATCACTCAATATCCCAAGTGCTTGAGTATAGTCAGCTGCCGCTGGCATGTAAACCGCAGTCAGGATTATGGAGGAGAACTCCCTGGGCAAATGGAATGGATGGCATTTGACCGGTGTTCAAGGAAATGAATTATGAGGAACTAATGATCAAATACTTTAAATAAATAGTTATTTTCTTAAATTAAGTCTGTAATCCCTCATCTGCCTCCTTGATACCCAGTGCTCCCCCCACACTACTTGTTATTTATTAACTACAGCTCAGTGTTCAACACAATCATACATTCGGCTCTAATCAACAAGCTCTGAAGCCTGGGCCTCTGGGCCTCTGTCTACAACCGGATCCTTGACTTCCTCACTCGGAGACCACAGTCTCTGTGGATCAGAAATAACATCTCCACCTCACTGACAATCAATACTTGCACACCTCAATGATGCGTGCTTAGCCTACTGCTCTACTCTCTCTGCACCCATGTGGCTAGGTATAGTTCTACTGTCATCTATATATTTGCCGATGACACAGCTATTGTTGGCAAAATTTTCAGATGGTGATAAGGAGGTATACAGGAGTGAGATAAATCAGCTGGTTGAGAGTGGTGTGGAAGCAATAACCTTACACTCAACATCAGTAAGACCAAGGAATTGATGGTGAATGTTCATCAAAGAAGCACACACCAAGTCCTCATCAAGGGATCAGAATTGGAAAGGGTTAGCAGTTTCAAGTTCCTGGGTGTTAAAGTCTCCAAGGCTGATCTATCTTGGGCTCAACATATTGATGCAATCATAAAGAAGGTGCAACTGCATCTATATTTCGGTAGGATTCTCAGGAGAATTGGTTTGTCACCAAAGATATTTGCAAATTTCTCCAGATGTACCATGGAGAGCAGTCCAACTGGTTAAATCACCAGCTGGTAGAGGATCGGGAAAGCTGCAGCAAGTTGTAAACTCTGCCAGCTTCATCATGGGCACTGGCTTGCCCAGCATTCAGGATGCCTTCAAAAACCATACGTCAAGAAGGTGGCATCCATCATTAAGGACTCCTATCACCCAGGACATGCTCTGTTCTGATTGCTACCATCATAAAAGAGGTACAGGAGCCTGAGGACATGCAGTCAATGTTTCAGGAACACCTTCTTCCCTTCTAACATCAGATTTCTGAATGAATAATGAAAAAGTGAACACTACCTCACTACTTTTCCTCTCTTTTTGTACTATTTACTTTATTTATTTTTTTATATACAGTATATATATATAGTAATTTATTGCTTGTATAATTATTTATTGTAATATGCTGCTACTGCAAAAAAGCTAATTTCACAACATATGCCAGTGATATTAAATCTAATTCTGAATCTGATTCTGCTCCCTTCACCTTTACCACCCCCTTAGAAACTTCTACTGCTTCCAGGGTGCAATGTCATCCACTTTGTGAACCACTGGTTCAAAGTTTTGGGTCATACTTTTTCATGTGGTGTCATGGTAGCGTGGAGGCTAGGAAACACTATTACAGTGCCAGCAACCTTGGTTCAATTCTGCCTCTGTCTGTAACAGTTTGTATATTCTCCCTGTGATCATGTGTTTTTTCCGCCAGGTGCTCTAGTCGACTCTCCTCCCACGTTTCAAGAAACATGTGGTTTAGTAGGTTAATTAGAGTCACATGGGCGTGATAGGGTGGTGCTGGCTCGTTGGACTGCAGGGGCCTGTTACCATACCTAAAAAAAAAAATCAGTATCTTTAGGATGGAGTGTGGATATTTAAAATGGGGGAGGTTCCAGCAAATGTTCCAGTGGTAATGAATTCCACAGATTTACCACCATCTAGCCAAGGAAATTCCTCCTCATTTCTGTTCCAAAGGGAGATCCTTTTATTCTGACGCTTTTCCCTCTGGTCCTAGACTCCCCACTACAGGAAACATCCTCTCCACATCCACTCTATCAAGGCCTTTCAATCTTCAATAGGTTTCGGTAGGATGCTGTGGGTAGTGGAGAAAAATTACAGAGTTCGGTAATATTTTGATGGTAAAATAAAATTTTGCAATCGACAAGAAACTTGCATTAGAAGTATTTCGCCCATTGACAATAATAAAAATTCTATGACTAATTCTCTTTGCTAGAATTGGATGCCTTGTGAGGTCAGGTAGATTGAACTATAAGTTCAGTTGAATGTGACCCAGCACTCTTTGCTTCCGCACACAGATGAAAAATAATCCCTTGGGTGTTAGAGACGGGGCAAGGGCAGTGAGAGGTGAAGGACTGGTATGGTGAAGTTGGTAGGAAAATCAAAAGAACAACGTAAATAAATAAAACTGAGCTTTACCAGAATGTTACTGACAGAACCTGCCTTATTGTCTCATTGCAAAATGCTTTATCTCACAACAATATATGCGTATTATGTATGTATGTGTACTGAGAATTGAAAGTGCTTTTTTAATTGAAGTTTCACTGTATAGTGCACAGCTTATTAGCAAAGAAAACACACAGAAAAAAATACCTTTTAGGGGATTATAAATTAGATAATAAGTTTTATTTATCATGCTCATGCTCATTAATCAGTATTGAATTGAATATCATGCAAGCTTTGTATTCAAAAATAATGAACGACTCTGAGGGAGAGTTTGTGATTACTTCTGAGAATACAGTTAGCAGTCTGTTTTCCTTGTCATTGTTCTAACTTCCCTAGAGTAAGATAATGTTGTTGGAAGGCAATCAAAATATCAGCAGATTTGTAAGAACACAACTGGGACTCTAACCTCATTTAAAGTGTTATGATGCAAAAATGCTTTCAGCTTCATGCAAGGACTGCTAAGAGCTCACAGAAGTATAACTCTTGCCTGATGTCAGTACATATATGCAAACATCATCATTACAGAGGCATTGAAGATGAATACTGTGTTGGTCATAAAACTATTGCACTGAATATTCATTGCTTTGGAATCACTCTGTGACCTGATTAGGGAGTTAGTTTGCCAAGCCTTTTCGTTAAACTGGGTAACACAGTGCTCTTGTGGCAGAAACCTACACCTCCAGTAATGACTGCCAGTTAATAGATGGATAGTTCAGAATTAATGGAATTCTAGTGACTGGAAGTTCATGGTCCTGAAAAGAGTTGATGTTTCAAGCCAAGACCCTTCATCAGGACTGGAAAAGAAGGAGAAAGAAGTTAGAATACAAAGCAACATTTCATAATCCATTCAGACAGCCTCAACCTCAATTTCTCCAACTTCTGCTAATTTCTCTACCCTCCCCTTCTCTCCTTTTCTATTCCCCATTGTTTGCATGATCTGTGTGTGTGTTTTCCCCTCTTCCTCAGTCTTTCCATTTTTTAATTGGGTTATTCAGGTGCCTTGCTTTGTGTCTGCCTGTAAGCAAACAAATCTCAAGGTGTATAAATTATATATTCTTTGACAATAAACGTACTTTGAATATTGAATCTTTGGAATATAGGTACACCCATTCATAGTGTGATGATGGGCAAGGGATAGCATGGGTACACAGTAAATATTCAATAAGAAGGGACAGTTTGTACTGGTGTAAAACAAGCCTTGTGTTGTTTCAGAAGGCTCAATGAACCAAATTTTACCTGGTAACTAAATTGTTTGAACTGATTAAATAAGTGCAAGACAAACAAAGAACATAGAATGCAGAGTTTTCAGTCACTTATTATGAAAGCAGCTATTTTGAAGTCACTGCAGTTTTCTAAGTTTCCATAATATTCAGAGATACATAGCACAGGCAATACTTGAGGCCTTTCTGAGAAAATACATCAAACAAAAACACAAGAGATTCTGGAGATGCTAAAAATCCAGAAGAACACACAAAATGCTGGAAGAACTCAGTAGGTCAGGCAGCATCTAAGGAGAGGAATAAAGAGATAAAGAGTTGATGGTTCAGTCCGAGACCCTTCATCAGGACTGGAAAAGAAGGAGAAAAAAGCCAGAGTGAGAAGCAACACTCACATTCTGTTTGGGTAGCCTCCAACATGGTGGCATGAACATCAATTTCTCCAACTTCTGGTAATTTCTTCCTTCTCCCCCTTCTCTCCTTTTCCATTTTCCATTCTGGATCTCCTCTTAACCCTTCTATTTTCCTCACCTGCCTCTCACATACCTCTGTTGCCCCTCATCCTTCCCTTTCCCCCCATGGTCCACTCTCCTCTCCTATCCGATTCCTTATTCAGGCCTTTACATTTTCTCAGCTTCTCACTTCATCCTCTCTCCCCCACCTACCTACCTTCCTTCTCACCTGATTTCACTTATTACCTTCCAGCTTGTATTCCTTTCCCTCCTCCCACCTTGTTATTCTGGCTTCTTCCTGTTTCCTTTCCAGTCCTAATGAAGGGTCTTGGCACAAAATGTCGGCTCTTTATTCCTCTCCATTGATGCTGCTGAGTTCCTCCAGCATTTTGTGTATGTGTGTGTATTATTATACATAAAACAAAGTGCTTTTAATAAAAGTTTAGCTATTAACATTTCCCTCAGAGGATAAAGATTGATCATTCTTCCTATCTTCTTCCCTGTACACTTTTGACAAACTCTGACATCAGCTTTAATTTGGCATTCCATTAAGTTCGCACGTATGTGCCTGTCCTCAACAAAAGTAAATTCAAGGACTATTGTCAGGCTGAATTGTAATTTGAAAAATCGTATTGCTTGTTATGGTAAGAACTCTTTAAAGTAAATTATTGAACTTGTAGTTAGTGTTAGTAAGAGACCTACACTCATCAGTATTGTACTACAGTGTTACATGGTAACGGGCCTGTGCCAGCCAGTGTGTACCCCAGTGTTATACAAGATCAGACTGGCATCTGTAAGTACTGAACCTCTTTTAGAATGTTAAAGACCTGCTGTGACAGTTCTTTATCCAACAGTAGTATGCCAGTGGAATTGTTATTGATCCGTGCCCAACATACAGATGGCCTTAGTTCTAAAGCTAGAGCAAGAAGGTAGGACCTACTGTGTCTAGGTCCCTGATCCCAGTTTAAGGCATTGTTGGGCTGACTTCTGCTCCCTCTGTATTAGAATATTAGAATAGAAAGGAGCAGGAGTGAGCAAATTGGCTCCTTGAGCTTGATCGATCTTTGATTAGCTCTGGTTACTTTAAACTTATTCTGATCTGATTCTCTTCTGTTCTTCAGCTCACTCAGCCACCCATTGAGCCGAAAATCTATCTTGGCTACATTAAGACATGGATAAGCATGCAGATCTTCTTCAGAGGCCTATGAATCAAGCAATATTTTCAGGAATGCGTATCTACATTCCAAGGATTCAAAATCCTCAGGAAAGAAGTAGTGAGTAACACAAACAAAATGTTGGAAGAACTCAGCAGGTCAGGCAGCATATCACAAGGTGCATCTGCAATATCAGAAACCAAGTGGAGAGGAACGACAGACTCTGATGTTGAGACGGCGATGGGGGTTTATTCATGATAATTCGTCCAAGCAACACTGTGGGAAGTAACATTCTCGAAACTGGGTCCCTGTGATAAGTATGAATCACACATCTGCTTAAGTAATACAAATAACACAGAATCCCTGAGCATATTAAAATGAACCTAACAGAAAGTGCCATGATACCATGTTACAAAGAGCGAATCGCTCGAGAAAACACAAGGAACTATGAATGATTAACAACTGTCATTAAACAACAATTCAGGTGCTCTATAAATCTTGGAGCAACTGATCTGTGTCGCCCCACAAAGCCCTAAAGAACTCATTACACAGCGGCTATGGAAAAGAATACAGTAAAGAGTTAACATTTCATGATGAGACCCTTCATCAGGACTCAGAAAGGAAATTGCTCCTCATCTTTTTTCCTTTAAATAGATAAACACTTTTTCTGAAACAATGCTCCTCATTCAAGAATTGCTCACTCAAAAAAAAATATCCAATTAGCACCTACCCTCGGTACCACACAAGCTTTAAAAGATCACCAACTGAAGTGGCAAATCTTTAGTAAAGAGGATATCACCTAAAGAATGGAGGAGACATCAAGGTTAATCAATAATTTATAGTTTAATGAAGCAATACTTGGGATGAGGGAGCTAAATATTACAGGGAACAAGGCAGCAAAACATTTTCACAGTATTAAAGCCATGGCAAGAGTGATCTAGAACAGAAGATTTTATTTCAATCATTGGAAACCAGGAAGACAATGGAACTAACCACATTAATCACCTCACCCATCTCTCAGAGCATTATTTCTAGCAAGTCCTGCATTGCTGAATTTAACTTTTAATGAATCTCAAAAGATCTTGGAGTAGGGACGCCAGCAAGAGAATAAATTCGATAAATTATCACTAATTATTCAAATTACTGCTCCTGGTGCAAATTTCACGCCAAAGAAGCGCGTCTTTGAAGTTTGGGCCCAGAGGTTAGTGTTTCCTGCCTGATAACTAGCTGGTAAACCAAGCTGAGAGTAAATCTGTGCCCAGGTTTCCAACATGCATTCCCTTCACAAGAAGCTGTAAATCAGAAAATCAACCCCCATGCCTGACAATCAGCTGGAGGCTCTATGCTCTACATAAAACAATTACAAAGTCAAGAGAGATAGAGATTCTCCCATTTTGATGAAAGGCGCTGTCGAGAGGAATTAAGTACAGATTTACTGTCAACAGCGTTGAGACGCAGCACAGCAATGCCTCTGATTAAGATTAATTATGTTATAATGCAGTCTGCTACAACCTGTACACGTAAACAAATTATGTGTAAACAGAAGCTCATACAGTACACGAGAAAAGAAGATAAATGTGTCCCTGTGTGTTCTAAGAGGTACAGGGCCCTCTCCACCTCCATTCCATAACTTGCTTTTGGCATACTTTTGTTTCATTCTAATTGTGTTAGATTATTAACAGCTTCCAATCCATCTGAGTCAACAGCTCATTTACAATAATTTATATGAACAAAAATGCTGGCTGGCATCTCTGCTATTACTGTCTCAGGGTGTATTCATTTGCATAACAGCATAGAAGGAGCGAAACAGATGCGTTTTAAGAAGTGAACTTTTGCTTGGCAAAAGTGTGGTTACGGATTAATAATGTGACAGTGACATGTGACATTACTGCACCTTGTATCACTTTCTAGCTTTTCTAGTAGATACGGGCCACGTCAGAAGACGCAGGGGATTGCAGGTACTGGAATCTGGAGCAAAACATGAAATACTGAATAGTCAGTGGAGGGAAATGGACAGCTCATGATTTGGCTCGAGATCTTTCATATAGACTCTAACGAACAACAATGTAAATAATTTTCACCTGTTTTAACAGAGAAGAGATGAAGAATTTGTTTGCACGGGAAAACTGTGTGAAACTAATGGTGAGTAGCGGGACATTAGATGTTTTCTGCAGAAAAGTTTCGTTGCCTATAAACCTCAAAGTGCTACATTCAATAGACCAGTCCCTGTTGGCTAAAGACAGAGAAAGTTGTTTTACCCACTCACTCGCCCCGTTGTATGATTCATGCAATGGATTTTAGGACGTTTGTAGACTTCAGGAAGGGGAAGTTGGGAGAACATACACCGGTCCTCATTGAGGGGGTCAGCAGCGGAAAGGGTGAGAAGCTTCAATTTCCTGGGTGTCAACATCTCTGAGGATCTATCCTGGACCTAACATATTGACACAGTCATAAAGAAGGCATGCCAGCAGCTGTAATTCATAAGGAGTTTGAAATGATTTGGTATGTCACCAATTTTCGACAGATGTATCAACTGCAGAGGGTTGTAGACACAGCCAGCTCGATTGTGGGCACGCTCCTCCCCACCATTGAGGACATCTTTGAACGGTGAGTGCTTCGAGAAGATGGCATCTATCATTAAGGACCCTCACCACGCAGGACATGCCCTCTTCTTATTGCTACCATCAGGGAGGAGGTACAGGAAGCTAAAGAGACACATTCAACATTTTAGGAGCAGTTTCTTCCTCTCCTCCATTAGATTTTTGAATGGTCCAGGAACCCATGAACACCACCTCACTATCTTGCGCTTTATTTAATTTTTAGATGTTTTCATGGTACCTTTTAATTATTTTTTAATGTACTGTTGTTGTAAAACAGTAAGTTTTATGACATGTGTCATTGATAATAAACCTGATCCTGATTCTGAATCTGCTTTATGATGATGGAGAGCAGTCTGGAATGAAGGTCAGAGGAGAACTTAAAGCACTTAAGTGCTTTAAGTGGTTGAGGTATTAAGTGGTTGTGGCTTAAGGAGAAGGCTTTGGCATGGTTGGTACTGAAGCTGGGGAGCCCAGAGGTTCAAAAAGGCTCGTGCAATTACCTGCTTGGGGTTGTGGTGGGAGGGCTACACGTGGAATTGCTGTGTCACATGTCAGTAGTGTGGGGCAGATGTGGATTGTTTAGAACGGTGATTGTAATGGGAGATTGGTTGTCAGGGCTATGAAGCGCAAAGTGTATAGTAAGTAACACACACACACACACACACACACACACACACACACACACACACACACACACACACACACACACACACACACACACACACACACACACACACACACACACACACACACACACACACACACACACACACACACACACACACACAGAGTTTTGGGCCGAGATGCCTCATCAGCAAAGCTTATAAAATTATTTGGCTGATATCCAAAGGCTGTGGTCCTTAGATCTGGAGCTGAAATAAAAGATGACAGATATACTAACTAAACAATAGGAAAAACATGCTGTTGAATTAAACATTCCCACAACCAAAGATCTTATCAGAGCTCAGCCATCCTGCCACGTCTAGTCATGAACAGGGCCGGGCAATCAAGCAGCTTTCAGGAAGAGAGGGCTCCAAGAATATTTGCATCTTTAACAACAACAGGACACAGCTGCTGAAAACAAATGATAAACTCAAAGAATCTGCCATCAAGTTCAGCCAGAAGTGCCAAGTGGATGATCCATCTTCCTGTGAGTCCCACCTTCACAGAACCCATTCTCTAGTCAATTAAATTCCATGTGATCGTAAGAAACAGTTGAGAGCCCTAAATATAACAAGAGGACCACACTAAGTCCCAGCTGCAGTGCTGAAGATCTGCGGTCCTGAAGTAAGTGTAATTCTAGCCAAGCTGTTTCAGTTCCGTTACAACACTAGCAATAATATGGAAAATTGCCTGGATGTGACAAATCCATTATGGCTAATTGCCACTCAGCCAGTCCTTCCTCAACGATTAGGACAGTTTGTGGAAGATTTGTGTTGGTGGTACTTGCCAATAGTCAATGCACCAAATGGTCTGATTCTGCTCCTATATTTTATGGTCTTTCACAGATACTGCTTACTCGTTCTGGACCACTCAACCTCATTCTTCAGCACAGTCATGGACTGAAGAACTGAACTTCAGAAGTGAACTGGGTTGAAATGTATTTTGTTTTAACTTAATATAGCTTCAAAGACCCCAAGTGATGGTAAAGTTAATGTGTTTTGAGAATAAGCACACTAAATCTTGGAGTCATGGCTCACATAAATGAATTTGGTAGTGGTTGATGAAAATCAGTCATCTGAATCCCCTGTCAACCAGAGTTACTCAGGGCAGTATCATAAGTTGAGTGTTAGGACCATAGGAATTTGGAGCAAGAAGAGGGCATTTGGCTGCCCCACCTCTTGAATTTTAGTACGTCTTTGCTCATGTGCAGTTGTCTTGCAACAGAAGCTCAAACAAGAGAAAATCTGCAAAAGTGGGAAATCCAAGCAACACACACAAAATGCTGGAGAAACTCAGCAGTCAAGGCAGTTTCTGTGGTAAAGAGCAAACAGTCGATGTTTTGGGCCGAGACCCTTCATCAGGACATACAACCCAAATACCATTCTCCTTCCTAATTGCCTGCTGCAGCTGCATGCTATCTTTCATGGAAATAACAAACAAATAATTCCATAGTGCCTGTTATACCCTGCTGCACAAGACAAATTTGCTGCCCAGTGCTTTGAACATACAGATATCTGGAGGTTAACAAACAGAATTCCATTGGACCTGCTTTGTGCCTTGTAGTCACGTTTAACTTTTGCAGCTGTGTAACTCCGAGTGCACAGCTGGTCTTGGTGCGGTGGTGGTCTCACAGCTGGCCATGGACGGTGACAAGGCTGCAGGCAGCAGAATGTAAGGCATCATCTCAAATTAAAGCTGATACCTTCTGACAGCTTGCGTTAGCAGGGATCCTTCTTATTCTTTCTCTGCTAAATGGAGATATTGAGAAACTGTTTAAAAACATTAAAGACGGGCATTTATGAATAAAAATTAAAATGCTTTGATGTAATTTAATCTAACACTTTAATGTTAATTAAAATGCATTTTAGGAGAAAACAAACCACTTATTTTCCCTTATCTTGTTTATAACTGGCGTCGCTCTAGGTATGTTACACTGGTTTCAGACTGAGGGACTAGATGTAAGTTGTATCCAGCTTGTTTGCGCAATAGTTTACAGAATCCCTTTGGATTCAGTGTGGCCAAAGGATCAGAGGGAGAGGTTTGATGTGCTTGGGTTGGATCACTTACACGCCTGATGCTTCTGTGATGTGGAATGCGAGAACTTCATGTACTTAGTTATTGTAGTACATGTAGTTATTTGTGTAGTGCTGTACGGAACTCAGTGAGCTATGAGCTTGATCCAGCCCTACATCCACCAGGAGAATCTCACACCTTTTGGTGAAAAATCTAACCGCATCATTAACTTCATCCATTTGTTCTATAATGGCTTGAAACAGATACTTCCACATCCAAATAACTACTGTGGCTGATTTTTAAAAATTGAACTGCCTTTAAATAGGTTGGTATAAATGCAATTAGATTAAGCTCATTTTATTTAATTGACAAGAGTACAATTAAAAAGAATAAACGAGCACAATAGGAAGAATTACTTAATACTGATGATTCATCTTTACAATGATAGCTTAATCAGCACAGATATTTCAGGATCAAACATATACTGTTCATTTAAATTTGAATAAAATAGCTTTTTTAAAACTGGATGACATGTTTTCCCTGGTGCGCTGAATACTTTATATTTAATGAACTCTCAGTGCACCCTTCTTCACAGCATGACAGCTTGAAATCACAAATAATAATAATAATAATTTGTGAAAAATGTTCATGAAGTTAATGAGTAATAATAACTGAAAGACCAGTGCAAATTACACTTCATTTTGCAGTACTTTGCTATCATTACTCCCTCCAAAAATGCACAGTAGGTTCTTCTGTTGTTGTGCACAATCAGACCATCTTGAAAAGTTCTTTCTTTCTTTTCTAAAGCACTTGGAAGTATTCTCTTCTCCTCCAAATTGATCTTTGAATCTCTTCTATAAGAATGCTTTCTCTACCACTCAACTAAATAAACCATTGTGACAGTTAATAACTTTTGGGGTTTTTTTTGCGTTTATTCAAGAGATGTAGACTCCGCAAACTGAAGGGGTATTTAATTATCCATTGCTAGATGCCCTTAGCAGCAAGCTGCCTTCTTGAACTTCAGCAGTCTGGTTCACTGACATGCCCTTCCTCATGGCATGACTGAACACAGTGTGCATTCGTGGTTGCATCACAATTTCAGTTAAATATTGAGAAGATTGAAAATCAGTACCCTTAGCCTTGTTGTTGATTTGATTTGCTCAGGCAGAACTATTTCCTTTGCAGTCATAGAAACCTCTTTGACTCTGAGGTGAACTTTTAGCTACAATTCTTCCTCACTGCATGGACCATCTACTAAAATCACCAAGGTATCTTTTAACTTTGCCTGCCTTCTGCCTGAACTCTCACCAGTCACTCACTTCCTCCACTCTGAACTACTACCTTAATATACTTGCAAGCTGGCATTGAAATTATGAAGAATTGAGAAACATGAGATCATTTGAAGTACTGATGCTATCAAGCTACATTCAAAAATCATCCCTGATGTGACAATCTTCAATTAACACCTTGTTTTTAAGGTTCTCCTCCTAATATTCCTTCTTCAGTCTCTGTAACTTCCATCACACCAGATGATACACTCTCGAGGAAATCTGCAGATGCTGGAAATTCAAACAACAACACACACAAAATGCTGGTGGAACACAGCAGGCCAGGCAGCGTCTATAGGGAGAAGCGCTGTCGACGTTTCAGGCCGAGACCCTTCCGTCGACAGTGCTTCTCCCTATAGATGCTGCCTGGTCTGCTGTGTCCCACCAGCATTTTGTGTGTGTTGTTGAGATGATGCACTCTTCTGACTCTTATCTCTTTAGGACCTATTCCTTCAACTCTACCACTTGGTTGTTGTGTATTGAATCAGTTCGGAACTATACTCAGAAGTGTGTTCTTTTTAATAAAGTTTTTAGTCACCCGTCTGACTGTGGATCCTTCTTCATACTTTGAAGCAACTTGGGATGTTTCACTGCATTGAAGTGCAAGTTGTTATAATCAAGTGTCAGAAATTGCATATTGTTTTACTGGAATAACATGCCTGAATAGCTCTGAGCTGCAGTCTCTGGGAGTGTTTTATTTTACGTTACAGCCATTAGTTATTGAACTTTATCAATAACTAGCCACTGTAAGGTATACATATATTATACAAAATATGGATTAACCACTCTTGTTTGATTAACGAATATAACTTTTCTGTGTAGATTGTAAAATACATTTTTACCATTATATTAAAAATTAATTTCCAAATTTCAGCTATGCCACTACTATTCCCAAATCTGCTGGCGATAGCTCAGGAACTGCAACAAGTGAAAGATCTCGACTAAATCTGTTTACAAGAATTATTTTCCGGAAAACCCGTAAGCTCCTAAAGACCTTGCTCCTACAATAATTTAGAGTACTTGTCACAGAAAAAATGCAATAACTGGTTTCTCATTAAAACTTATACCCAGTTTATTTCAGTTGAATCCCTGTTTTGTTAGCAATGATCTTGACACTGCCCAATATAATTGCTGTTGTGTTATCTTTCACCTCAAAACCAGAATCAAGTTCATTATTACTGAAATACTACTGTATATGCCATGAAATTTGTTGTTTAGCAGCAACACATAGAACTATGATAAATTACAATATGAAATACATATAAATATTCAATAAGTAGTGCAAAAAGTGAACAAAAGTAGTGAGGTGGTGTTCATGAATTAGTTCATAGTCTATTCAGAAATCTGACAGTAGAGGGGAAAAAGCTGTTCTTAATCATTGAGTGTGTATCTTCAGGCTCCTGTACCTCCTCTCTGATGATAGTACTGAGAAGAGAACATGTCCTGTGTAATGGAGGTACTTAATGATGAATGCTGCCTTTTTGAGGCATAACCTTTTAGAGATGTCCTTGACGCTGGGGAGGCTAGTGCCACAATGGAGATGGTTGAGTTTGAAACCCCCTGCAGCTTTTTCTGACCCTGTGCACTGGCCCCTCCATACCAGATAGTGATACAACTAGTTAGAAGGCTCCCTACAGCACATCTGCAGAAACAGGTTTATCTTACTTTAGGAAAGAGAGACCTGGTTACATTGTCTTTTCACTTATTTTCACAAATCAGTGAGTTTGATGATCAGATAAGTAGGTCTCTTCCACTTGAAGAATTTTTACCACCCTTCACCTTTTCACAGGGAATTTATTACAACTGATTCTGAAAATGTTCTTATTTGGACATTTCATTTTGTTAATAGATAAATTAACAATCAAACTCATTACATAATTCAGCTTCAAATGATGCCATTTTAATTGCATGTACAGTATTGTGCAGAAGTCTTTGGCACATATATATAGTTAAGGTGCCTAAGACTATTGCAACTGTATATAAGTTAAAATAGGAAGGTGGTTGGGAAACAGAAATAAAAAACTTAGTTTTGTATTAACTCAGTAGTATTAAGTATTACTTGGTAACTGGAAAGATATAATATACAGTACTGTGCAAAATTCTTAAGCACCCTAGCTATATGTGCCTAATACTTTCACACAGTACGTTATCATTCCAGCACATTTAAAAGGACAGGACACAGAAAATGAACTTTTACGCAGCTCAAAGCTATACTTATATTCTTAAAGTAAAAATGTCTTTATTTAAAACATTAATAAAATACATATATTCAGAAAGGTATAGAATTACTTCTAATTTGTGGACATTTACTGCATTTTATACTTTATTTTTAGTCAAACTAATCAGTTACCTCAGACATTTTGGGGCAAAATCAATGATTGGGATACTTATTTTGATTGAAATTCTTTAAACTGGACTGGTATCGCAGAGGGGAGATTATCTTATGCAATGAGTTATTTCTCAGTATCTCTAGATTCCTTCTACACATATTGAATTCTCTTTGCGAGGATTACTGAAGGGTTCTATCCATCCTAGTCCTAGAATCATGCAGGCAGACGCAGGACCTTCAGACTCTAAGTCTGCACCAACTATCAAGTGCCCACTTAACTCTAATCCTACACTAATTCCATTTTAATTGTCCTCACATGTCCCCTGTTCCACTCCGATTCAAACACCCAATTCCACAAAAATTCACCAACAGTAAAAATGCCTCTTTCTTTCACACACCAGTAAGAGGCAAGGACGAAGTTTAGTATCTAAATGAGGAAACGGTTGCTCCCAGTCCAGACTGGGACAATGTTGACACTTCATTGAGATCATTGCATGTCATGGGTAATTTATAATGACCAATTAACCAACCAAACTTTCTTTGGAATATGGGAGGATGCGGAAGTACAGAGAGGAAACAAATGGAGGCACAGAAAGAACATACAGACAACACCAGCGGTCAGGATTAAAACTGAGTCACTGGAGCTTTGAAGTAGAGTTGAGAACTCCAGGACCAACTTGATGGGGCCATCACTTAACTCACTGTTCGGTCTATGGTTTTATTCCACAGTCACAAAGTCTTCACTGAACCACTTACTATATTTTTCATTCTTTTAACATTGCCTCGAGTTTCCAGCATTATCTGCTTATATACAGATTGTTATGTAAGATAGAGTCAGTATGAGGTAAATGAAACTTAGAAATTTTCTGCAAATCAACTGGGTAAATAAATAATCATTAGGGATTTTCAAAAGGCATCATGATTGAAACACATATTCACTCTGTATAAACACACTGATAGTTTTTGAAGCATTCACTGCTAAACATTCATTACTCCGTCAGACTGAATGATCTCTCACTAACGTGTTAAATGAACCGATATGAAAAAAGCAAGTCATGAAGAGGACGAAACTGTTTTCCAGGAATTTAGGACATCATTTGATTTTTTTAATGACATTGTAAATAATTTAGTTGCTAAATGAATTTAACAAACAGAAAGCTGAAGTTATAAATAAGTGAAGGGAAACTGTACAGAGAGCAGAGAGAAGCACGGTGGCTGAATTCTTATGAGGTCACATGTGTGACAGTCTTCACCGTGGAAATTCAGCATGCTGTGACCTGAAGATAAACAACTGAAATATTAAATTTAAGAAAAAAAGTCAGAATTCCTGTGACATGCATATATGATTTCATCCATTTGTCTGTAGATCTTGAACAAAAATATAACTAATTTATTTCCTTCCCCACCCCACGTTCGGAAGAGAAAAGGGGCTTTGCCTTGGGGCTGTGCAAGTGGTAGGATGCCAACTTTTCATGAAGATCTGCACAAACGAGACAGCAGATTATTAATTTGGAAGTATAATGATTGTAATACAACTTATTTCCAATATGTATTTTTCAGCTTATCGGTTGAACATTATGTACAAAATAATTATGAACTTTTTAACATTACATAATTTCATATCACACCCATTTCAGATCAGTGTGCTAGTTGAAACATGCATGGGTACATCGTGAGAGAGAGGAAGAAAGTCTCTGTAAAGGATTATTCTGGGGATATGAAATTATACAAACATAATTATGAATTAACTAAAATGAGAAACAGTCTTCAAGAGATAAAATCTGTACACAATTTAACTTCTGGCTGATATTTTATGGCTAGTGAAACCAATTATAGAGCCATAGAGTACTACAACACAGAAACAGGCCCCTCGCTCCATCCAGTCCATGCCAAATTATTATTTTCTCTAGCCTTATCGACCTGCACCTGTAACATAGTCCTTCATACCCCACTCATCAATATACTTATCCAAAATTTTCTTAAATGTGGAGATTGAACCTGCTTTCAGCACTTCCACTGGCAGCTTGTTCCACACTCCCACCACCTCTGAATGAAAAAGTTCTCCTTAAACTTTTCTCCTTTCACCCTCACCCAACCTCAGGCAAAATAGCTTGCATGCATTTACCCTATTTGCCTTGTAAGTTTATATAGCTCTATCAAATCTCTCCTCATTCTCCCACACTCCAGAGATTAAAGCCCTACCTTTTTCACCTTTCCCTGTAACTCAAGTGCTCAAAGTTGAAATTAAATTTATTATTAAAGTGCATGTGTATTCATGCAGTCATTTACCATATAATACCCTGAGATTCATTTTCTTACAGGCATTTACAGTAGAAGAAAGAAATCAATTAAAATTAATGACTGCACACAAAGACTGACAATCAATGTGAAAAAATGAAGATAAACTGAGCAAATACAAAAAATATATATCATTATCCGAGCTTAGCAGACGTGGTGTCAACAAGAAAGCATCAGACACCACTTCCCAGAAACAATGGGGTTCCTTGTGGCAATCCTGAAACGGGGTTAACACAAAAATATTAACAAAAATACGTAATAAAAGACCAACAAATACAAGATAATAAGTGCAGAAAATGCCAAGAGAAACCAGAAACAATCCAACACTTTATGGAATCCTGCAGCAGTTATCTCAATCTTATTACTTAGTTGTAGGCAGCCGTCGATCCCAGAGGATCATGGGTTTGCGCTCTGGTGGACTGTGTCTTCTCCAGGGCGCGAGCCTGGGCAGAAGATTTGAAGAACCGGCTGTTGCCCATGAAGCGGGCTCCCCCTCTTCACGTCACTGATGTAGTCCAAGGGAAGGGCAAGCGCTGATACAGCTTGGCACCAGTGTCATCGCAGAGGTTGCCAAAGTGAAGTTGTAAACTACGTCCAACTGCCTTGGGGACCCTGGCTCCAGTCTTCCTTGGGATTTACTCCCAAGGCCTTTCCCAATGTTCGGGTATAGCCAAAAAGCAGCGGAGGTTTAAAATCAGCGTTTTCCTTCTCCTAGGTGGGCTGCTGCCAAAGGCTGATGAGCCCCACCTGCCCGAAGCAACTGGTTTATGAGGCCACTGTGGCCCGCCTTTGCCCCTTCTCTTGTCAGTAGAAACAGTTCCACCAAGCCTAGGTCAAGAATTGGACTTGGTTGTCTGAGGCTGTTAGAGTCGCACGCCGTTTGGAGCACTTTATAGGTGGTGGGAGCTTATCCCCACTACCACCACTGGCTACGACAACCTTTGGAACCAATCTTATTACTTACACAGATAAAATCATGTGGTAAACATCAGGCAGCAAAACCTTGCTCTAAAATACAAATTCATAAAAGACACCGTACCTTACTATAAATACAAGCATAATCTTTTTTAGAGTCAGAGACCTACAAATTATATTATGACCTATTACAAATTGTATTATGACAGATAGGGAAATCCATGTTAAGCATCCAGATATAATATTGCAGGATAAACAAGCAACAACAACTTAATTGATATAGCCACTCCAAATACACATAACATACAGAAATCAGTAAGTTAAAAGAGGAAACTTAAATTGGTCCTCTCTTCTCCTCTCTCTTCTCTGCAAACTTCCAATTGAAGCAAACTTGTGAGAGTCATTTATCAATACTCTGGATCGATCTCAACTCACCCCTTTAGGGCTTCTGAAAGTTTAAACCAGCGACTGATTCACTGGTGTCTTCCATTGACCGAATCCATCTTGACTCTAACTGTGTGTTTCTCTGTGTCTGTAACTGTCCTTGTAAATTCAAAACAAGCTGCAGAGAAACCATAACATCAATTGTCCATCAAATAACTCCACTCCCTCTCTCTCTCTCTCTCTCTCTCTCGCTCTTCACTGTAGAGTATTTTTAATGTACATATGACAAATAAAGCTAATCCTATCCTTCCTTTTCCAGACAACATGCCAGAACAATAGGGGATTTTATTTAGGTAAGGAAAATCCTCATTTCATCTGGCTTCTGACTTTGGTGCAGGCTTTGCATATAAGTGTAGAATGCACCTCTGCGGAAACTCTTGCTACCAAATGCAATGCAGTTCAATTGGTCAATGGCAACATCAAACAACTATTCCAATTTGGAGGTGCAGGGCCGTAATCTGTCCGAAATAGAAACCCTAAATAGAAATTCACACAGGTTCACTGCACCCACTGAAGAACCAAGCAGATCATGTGGCTTTGACCATAAAAAGCAGTTGTAGAATAGGAATAAGAGAAAGGAAGAAGGTGACTTTAAATGGTTCTCTCTGGCCATACTATTAGGAAGAGATATTCAATCTGTGGGAAGAAGCCCGAAACATCTTGGCACCCTTTAGACAATGAAACAGTCTTTACCTATTTGCAAAAAAAATACCTGGATAACATAAAACCTTGACAAGTTGTTAATAGTCAGGTCACACAAGTCAATAGTCATCTCCAAAAGATTGTCCAACCACACTCACAAAGATATCAGCAATGCAGAATCCACCTCAAACCTCTTGTGGATTTCCATTGATCATTTACTTAAGTAGTTCTGCCAGTTGTTACAAGAAAGCGTCGAAGGTCTGATCAGTTTGCAGCATGAGTCCTAAGTCCTGGTTCCTCAAAAACACCCCACTACCTTCCAAGATGTTAATGAGCATACATTGCCTTTTGGACATGGCTCTTCTGACAATGGAACATATGCGAGTATTGAAGCAATTCAATCCAAAAGAAAGCTTAATGAGTTAAAAGATTTGCTTGAATGCAAGTTAGAAGGGCCACTTCTTACTTGACTGACTGTTGAGGAATCCATCACTGAAGGTGACTATAAAATCTTCTCCAATACCAATACCAACACTTCTGATATTCTGGGCAAGGCCTACTCATTTTATATTGCAATCTCTCTGACTCTGAGAGATGCTCCCACTTTCCATCTTGGTCATTTCTCATTTGTCTGCAGGAAATGTGTGCTATACATTACTGTTTTCACCTTGTCCATTCTAGTTTGGGCATTCGATTGATGCCTACCATTTAAAACAAGCTTTATGAACTTCCCTTTTAAGAGCACCCTGCATATATAGACTTCTTGCAAGACTTGTAAATTTGTGATTATTAGGCATGTTTCGAAATGCTTTTCCAGGTACAGTAGACTTCTCAGCCCATTGTTTTAATTGTAAAACAATTTGAGGACTGGAAGAAATGAAAGGAAAAAAATAACATTTCAGCACATTGTTACTACAAAGCTTCTCTAATTGCTTTGTATTTGAAAGCAGCTAGTTGACAGCGACACGATATACTTTATTATTTGTTGTACAATGTACGTCTGAGATTTGCTGCCTGAATGGGGCACGATAAACTCCAATGCAAAATGCACAAGGGAGTGAGTCCATGTGATACTTCTCTTGAAAACGAAATAGATGATCCCAAGTTCTAAATAACTCCTACTTCACATTAATAATCTGAATAAACTATACAGAAAATGAATAATAGAAACACTGCTGAGATTAACACTGGAATCTACTTAGGTACCCCAGAACATTCTATTAAAATATATTCATAGCCCTTGAACACGGTACCCTTGAGCAATGTTCTGAGCAATATTATTAGCAATGTTAAAATTGTAAATATTGGGTCCAGATGCATTTATTATGTTGCAATTTTTCTTATCTTGTAAACATTGATGTTTCAATTTCCCCTCATTTAAATCTGACTAGGTGCTATACTTATTAAAGCATTTTCAAATTCAAATGCCAGTGGCATTGTATTGCTGTCAGCTTTATATTTGAGTTTTATTGATCTATCCAGATGATAAGTGGTTTACTAATAAGTAGCCATTTGTTTAATTACCTTGAAGTTGTTTCAACTTTGATATGATATGATAAGACTCCCAGTAGAATAACGGAGCACTACAAAGGAACCAACTGGTTATTTGAGTCAAGAGGGTTGAAAACAATTAAGGATCTAAGGTAATGATTCAGACATACTGTAAAATCAAAGAATCATACAGCACCGAGCCAGACTCCCTTGGCTCAGCAAGTTCACACCAATCAGCCAACAACCATTTTACACTAAACCCACTTTATTCTCCTCACGTTCCCATTAACCCTCAGATTCTACCACTCGGGGCAATTTACATTGGCCAAACAACCTGCTGGTCCTTAGGTTTCTTCTAGTTTTTTTTAAAAGTTCCTTTACACATTTATTATGGCGATGCTAGGGATAGTGTAGTTGTCTATAGTGTTCTCATGACAAGATACGGAAGCAGATTGCCAGGCCTTTCCTCCGCGCAGATACTGCTGCTACTCAGGTTGGGACCTGGCCAGATTAGAACTCAGGACCATCTGACTCGAGGTCCAGTGTTGATGCCACAATACCACCAGCTGGCCATGTTGATATTTCTCTCAGAAAGGAGAAACCATTGGCAGAAATCCATGAATGAAGTCCATGATCATACCCCTCTCATGTTTGCTATCCGAAGTGAGGAGCTTCCCCATTCCACTTCTCTCCAGCTTTTCTACAATACTTGACCAGTAGCCCCATGGACATACAGCAAGCATAAATGAAATTCCCTTTGTCACATTCTAATTCCTTTCATTTTGGGAATTAGTTTTCAATATGGAAGAGAAAAATAAAGAATGATATGATAAGGAGATTCCTGAACAAGGCTAGGAGTGGAATGAAAATGCAGATTCAAAGGTAGGATTCTGCTGCACTAGTCAATAACTCTAGGAGACTGGGACTGAATGATAGGCTTTTATTAACAGCGAAAAAGGGACCACAACCATGTTGAAGACTGAGAGAGGAGTAGTGCTCCCAGTCGCCTTCATACAGGGGTCTGTGGGAAGAGCCACAGGAGCAGTCAGCAGGGGGGCGTATCCAGACAGGTATACATAGTTTACCACAGATTCATAGCCTTTTTTTGCTCACGTCTGAGCTTTACATCAAAATTCGTTATCTAAAATGCTTCTAATATGTCACTTTACTCCAATTTTAAAAATAATGACTTATGAACTATACTAAATAAATATATGATTGTGATTAACTTTAAGTATATGCCCAGAGGGGACAAATAATATCAAATACGAACTGGGAGTTTAATTCTAGGGTGTGGTGGAGGGGACTGACCGATTACAAAGATGTCTCTGACTGACTCTCAGGACAGTTTCCACAGCTGTCTGATGAAGAAGTATGCCAGGTGCGTATGATGGAAATATTATATGAATCAACAGTAAATGTGGCACTGGCATTGGAAAAATAAAGCCTGTTATAGGGATACCACATCTTCATTATTAATGTGAATTTAGCACAGTTCATACGAGCTTTCTCCCCTCCTTCTTACTCTCTTTTCGATTTCACATTCTGGTTACCCTCTCACCCTTTGTTTTCTCCTCACCTGGCCATCATGTCCCTCTGGTTCACCCCCTGCTTCAGCCCCTTAACTCTTCCACCTATCACCTCCCAGCTATTTACTTCATTCCCTTCTCTCACCTTCTATTTCTGGCCTCTGTTCCCTTCCCTTGCAGTTCCGATGAAGGGTCTCAGCATAAAACATTGACTGCTGATTCCCTCGCAAGCCAGGACTCATCAAAACACAATGATTCTCAATTCTGCAGCCATAAGATAGGCTTGCGAGTATGCTGGGGTCTCCTTGGGTCGGATAGGTGTAAAGGTCTGAACAATATTCAATTCATCTGTTGAGAATATCTTCATCTTCTGTGAGACAGTCTCCTTCTTTGTCTCGAATGGTGCTGTCTCGTGACTGTCTCTGTTTAGTGAGGTCTTTCACAATTTGAAATGCGCGCCTGCTGTTGTTCTTGTTCAGGCTATCTTCTGTCCCTGTACACTGTCTCTCAATCCAATCTCCCTTGGCCTTGATCATGTTTTTCTGATCTTGTTGCTGATCTCTCTGTACACTACAGCCCCTGTTGTTGTGTTCTTAGTTTTATTCAGGTCTCTTCTCGTGTCACACATTTCCAGGATCTCTCTGTTACCCAGGGTTTAATTTCCAGTGGTGTTTTCCAAGTATCTCATTAGCTGTTTCTGTCATCACTTCATTGACTTTAGTTGTCAGTGTTTCAGCATTTTCATTAAGCGTCAGCAATGGTACAAACTTTCAGCCAGCTGTAGCTTTGAAGTTTGGAGTCAGCAATCATTTAAATAATGTCTTGACCAGTAAAGCTGACTAAAACATTCATAGTTTCTATCAGTGACCATCATAACTTCACATCAGTTACCAATACTTTTCATCCATCACCATAGCTTCTTAAGGTTCCTTTTCTGCTAATGGGAATGTTCCACTTTGCATGTTGCATTCTTTAGAACATTATATTGTGCATGTCAAATGTTTGGCCAATGATGCTTCTTACTGAGTTTATTTACTTCTGTGGCACTTTTTTGAGGTAATCTTCAATGTCAAAGTATTTAACGTATAAAATCACAGGGCACAAACTGAAGAAACATAAAGGCAATTTGTCTAAATTTGTTTTGTTTATGTTTGGGCAGAATGACAAAATCGGTTATTTAAGTTCTGTTCTCTTCATAATCAGAATGCATCTTTTTTGTGCTGCAGATCTAAGCTGAGAGCTAAATTATGAAAGAAGTGACACACATAATACTTTGCATGTCTTTTGAAGAACATGCTGCAGAGGACATGTTGATGTGTTCTGGCAGGGAAGCTGAAATTTAAGAGTCGCGCATATTATTTTAGTTGTGCTCTTGGCTCGGTGAACTTTCTTATAATGAGTGCGTGATTTCAAGTATTTTGTAATTGACTAGTGCTTTATCTATGGCTCATCAGAAGTCTCCATGTCATCTTTTGCTAATGGCCCTGTCTAAGCACTATGATAACCCTGCGTAATTGGCATAAAATAGGATTTTACATGTAGATTGGCAGCCCTTGTTTCATTCAAGCCAGACAAATTTTACCTGCAATTTGAGGTTAAGGAATATTAATTCCTTGGAACCAGGCACAGAGTTGATGGTAAGGAAATATATGATGCTGTATCAAGCTCTGTTCAGTATCTAGGGATTCCTAGTGTTTACCCAGGAGAAAGGAGGTACAGTCCTGCAAATAAGATTGTGGAGGATCTGAGTGTAGGATCTATTCCCCACCTATCCACCCCTTCCACCTTCCCATTCCCACATTGTTCTATTCCCACACCTTTGTGGAACTGATTTTGAGAAGGACTCAGGTAAAGTCAATTTAGTCACTCTGTAGTACCAATATCAGAATGATGATTGCTGCCAGTGTGAAAGATTATGGTGTGCCAGGGTAGCGTAGTAGTTAGCGCAACAGTATTACAGCTTGGGGCATCAGAGCTCAGAGTTCAATTCCAGTCCTGTCTGAAAAGAGTTTGTATGTTCTCCAGGTGGCGGCGTGGGTTTCCTCTGGGTGCTCCAGCTCCTTCCCACAGTCCAAAGATGTACCAACTTGTAGGCTAATAGCTGATTGTAAATTTTCTAGGGTTATATAGGTGGGTTGCTGGGTGGCACAGCTTGCGAGGCCTTTTCTGTGCCCTATCCCTGAATAAATATAATAAAATAAATGATCCTTCACATGTGTCATGAGAATGTCTGGAAAATCATATGTCTGCAACTGTCAAATAGGGAACTGCCTGGTTTGTGTGCATTCAACCTAGCTGTCAGGAATGGGCTGGAAAGAAATAGCAATTAATCTATTCCTGTATGACTTTGCACTTATGTCATGAATAACATTACAAAGAAACAAAGAAATATTAGAATCTTATAGCTCAAAACAATCCATTACATTTGATGCCCTGATTTAAAGTAAGTACAACCCACATTTTGGCATTCAATTACTCTTCTCCACAAACTCCTGAGGTGTTTCATTTTCATCCATGTTATCCAATTAAGTGCTGGCCCAGCCTGAGACATGCACATCCCTTGAATGAAATTCTACTTTCAGTATTGTGTTATAACAAGTTATCAATCTCAGCATTAAGATATCATTTGTGTGATCTCTCTCCTTGTTCCTTTACTAATGACTGATGAAAGTTTAATACATCTAGGTCTCCATCAAAAGGTTGCAAATGTTGCTGTCCTTCTCCAATATGAGAAAATAAAACAATTGCACATATATTGTACAATTAATACAGTGCAATAGCACATGGTAGATTACAGGAGGGCTATGAACAACATCTGTCACTAGTACACCAGTGGGTTAGGCTAGATCACCAAATGTTTGGATGAAGATGTAACTTTCAATTCTTGTTTTAAAGAATGTGGAAGCAGTGCAGGGAGAGTTTTGATGGGAATTAAGTAAGATGCCCAAGAGGGCACTGTAAGAAGAACATAAAAAAGAACAAAGAAGCAAGAGAAAGAAGGATATTCAGTAAGAACATTGTTGATCGTTTGCCTCAACACCATTTGCTTGCACTGACTTCATTTGCTTTGATTCCCTAAATATCTAAAATTCTTTAATCTCTCTTTTATATATACTCAGTGACTAAGCCTCCACTGACTATTTGCTAATTAAAGCTTTATTCTCCCTAAGGGATGAAAGTTTGCTCTCAAATTGAACTTTAACGGTTAATACCATAGTTTGAGACTGTGCCCCTTTGTTCTGGACCTCCCAGGGGGAGAAATATCAATCCTGCTTTGAGCCCATATGACTTCTTGACATTTCAGTTAGATTAAATCACTTCTCAATCTGCAAAATATACTCTTCTTGGGCTTCCAGCCGGGTACAGCTATTGACTATATCTGACGTTTCGATGACAAACTCTGTCATCTTCTTCGGAGGTAATAATCCTGCTGCCTGGCCTGTTGAGTTCCTCCAACATTTTGTGTGTGTTTGCTTGGGTTTCCTGTATCTGCAGATTTTCTCTTGTTTGTGATTAGTCTGTGTACCTTCTCTGCAC
The DNA here is from genome assembly GCF_048418815.1 of Hemitrygon akajei. Classification (NCBI taxonomy): domain Eukaryota; kingdom Metazoa; phylum Chordata; class Chondrichthyes; order Myliobatiformes; family Dasyatidae; genus Hemitrygon; species Hemitrygon akajei. The sequence goes on along the minus strand of NC_133129.1, from coordinate 160,487,694 downwards.
TCCTACCATTAAAAGCATTGATTCCTTAGGGAGACAAGTCCCTTCACAATATTCCAAGTGCAAAGTCAGCAGAGCTCCATCTAATTGAAGTAAGGTGTCTTCAATTATCCGTTCAGATGCTCAATTCAACATACAGTTTGCCTTCTATGTTGCCTGCTGAACCTGCATTTTATAGTCAATCCAGAACCCTTTGAGCACCAACATCTTTCTCACCACTGAAAAACTATTCTACTTTAATTTTATTATTCTAAAGTCGATGACATCTGCCATGTCCTTGCCCTGTCAATGTTATATGTACCAGATCAGCAAAAAGGGTTTCAGCAGGTCAAGTGAGGCTGGGACCTAGCTGCTAGGACAAAGCTAATGATGATAGAAGTAGGTACCCTTGATGATAGGATAGAATCTTGGAGTCAACCAATAGCAAAGCTGTGAGTATTTTGGTTTGTGTCAGGTAATTGCTATGGAGAAGGGAGCTAATGGGGAAGTTGGTAGTAGAGAGGTTAATGGAACCATATTTGGAAATAAAGTACAATAAATAGTACTTTATATGTGAACAAAGTGAATTGGCATTCCAAGTTGGGGGCCAGTTTCCAGGCAGATTTTATTTTTAAAATTAAGTTTGGGAATGCACTACCTGAAGGGTTAGTGCTGACTAATAACATGAGAAAAGGGTCAAGGGTGTAAACCGAGAGGGAAAGATTATTAGGGTTAAAATGAAAAAGTGTAAAAGTGGAACTAATTTCCAAATGCTGTCACTAGCAGATTGGCCAAATAGTGTTCTTTCCCATTACATGGTAAATGACTCTAATTGTAATCATATCCCACTGGAGGAAATGAGGAGAAAAGGCAAGCAAAACAAAAAGGTAATAACTACAAATACAATGTTCTTTTCACTGGGGGAAAGAAATACCAATCTAATGATGCATGACCACAATTAATTTAAGAACAGATGGATGGAAGTTCTGAAGAACCACTCTAGGGCAGATTTGTTGGCACGAATGCTGCTCATTGTAATGGGCTCCACTCTTATTATCTAGTACAGATAATATTTTCACCCACGGTGCTCCACATTTTCCTAGGGAGTCATTAGTTTGCACCTACAGCAGAGTCACTATCATTACCCTTTCAATATAAATATAAACAAATCAGAAACCAATTCAGAATAGTTAAAATCAAGCATTCTAAATCAATATACTGTAATTCATTTAATAGTTTTTCCATCTATTTCAAAAGAACCTATGTTATATTTAATATAATTGTATATTTCAATATTTAGCATATATATTTTTTTTAAATATTCATTTAATTGTATAGCTTGTGTTGAGCTTGAAATTCTGCCCTGTGTTCGTTTAGGAAGAGAGACAACCAACTTGGGTTTATTGCAGAATTCGTAACTGGCACAGAGAATCCACGGAGTCGCTGGAGAAGGCGCGTTCTGTCTTCCCCTTACAATCTGCTCTTATTTATATCCCTTTCCCCCCAGCACAACCCCTTGCTACACATATTTGGTAAGGCCGAACTTTGTTGTACATATTAGGTAATATCGGGCACTTGTGTCCATCTTATTGGCCTGATGCCATTCACTCACGAGTTACCTGTTTCTTTTGTTTACTGAATCGCGTGACACTAGCAGTTTCGGTGTAGCGGAATCCCCAGTTTCGCTTCCCCCCTCCCTTGCATTCCGGTCTCCTAATATTACGTGAGCCACTCCTGACCTGTAATGGCAGTCTCGAATTAACCCTAACATTAACCCTAACACTTGGTAGATTTATTTGTTCTGCATCACAGTAACTTTTAACATACAGTATTTATTTGTTATTGGAGCCTTTCACTTAAATAATATTCACAATTTCTAAATTTTAGGGCTTGAATACAAACATATCTTATCATTGAGCTCTGCTATCTTTTACTTAATCCTTATACATTTACATTGCAAATCTGTTATGCTTCTAACTATTCTAGCCTCTTCATTGATTTCCATTAAAACTCTATTGTAGCTTTTTCATGAGCCTGGCCAAACTAATTGTTTATATTTTCACTTCTATTTCTTCTTTATTCAAGTTGACAATAGACAGATATTCAAAGATTATCAAGGGATTAAAGTACTCAAAATACACCTGTAAAGTGCAAAGATTAGGGTTGTCACATTTCCTGAAATGGATTCAAGGCAATGCAATACTGGAGCTTTACCAGGAAACAATGATCAAATTATTGGTCATGCAATGTCAAAACACAAATGTACGTAAGTAAATAGAAGCAAGATTATGCCCTGCAGTCACTCAAGCCTGCTCCACCATTACATCAGGATTGATCTGCACCTTGTCTTGTCTCCTTTTCTGTGTCAGTTCCCACAACCCTCGATTCTCTGATCTTTCAAAACAAAATAGCTTTGATCCTTCAACACGACCTTGCACTCAACGTCAGTAAGATGAAAGAGCAGATTGTGGACTTCAGGAAGGGTAAAATAGGGGAACATGAACCGATCCTCAGAGGGATCAGGAGTGGAGAGAATGACCAATTTCAAGCTCCTGGGTGTCAAGGTCTCGGAGGATCTAATCTGGTCCCAACATATCAATGCAGCTATAAAGAAGGCAAAGCAGCGGCTATATTTCATTAGGAGGTTGAAAAGATTTGGTTTGTCAAATAAAACTCTCTAAAATTTCTATAGATGTACCATGGAGAGCATTCTGACAGGTTGCATTACTGTCTGGTATGGTGGTAGTGGCTACTACTACTACACAGGACCGAAAGAAGTTACAGAACATCATAAAATTAGTCAGCTCTGTCTTGGGTACAAGACCAGTAGCACCCAAGACACCTTCAAGGAGTGGTGCTTCAGAAAGGCCATTATAAAGGACCCCTATCACTTAGGGCATGCCTTCCTCCCATTGTTACCTTCAGGATGGAGGTACAGAAGCCTGATGGCACACAGTCAGCGATTCAAGAATGGCTTCTTTTCCTCTGCCACATGATTCCTCATTGGACATTGAACCCATGAACACTACCTCACTTTAAAATATATACTACTTCTGTTTTTGCACTATTTTAATCTATTCAATATATACATGTATACTTACTGTAATCAATTTATTTATTCTTTCTATATTATCATCATATTGAGCTACTGCTGCTAAATTAACAAATTTCATGACACATGCCAGTGATAATAAACCTGATTCTGAAATACCCATTTCTTTAAGCACTCTCAAAGATCCAGACTCTTCAGAAAAGTTTCAATCCACTTTGACTGCCTCCTACTTTGTACTTTGAACTAATGTTGTTTCACTCATTGCAACATCTTGAAATCCACCATGTAAAGCCAATCTCAAAACAGAGCTCAGTTTACTTTTGATTCCTCTTGAGCTACTGAATTGGCAATGAAAGACACAACTTCACAAATAGTTTGATTAAGTAACTATTTAAATCTTAACTAAAAGAACTAATAAATCTTAACACTTAACTACAGCGCTAATTCAACTTCTAACTACAACTACAAGTCTCGTCTAATTCAACAAAAAGAACAGAAGTCAGACTTCTTTATTTGATTCTCCGCTCAGGTTGCACGCAATTCACAGTAATACTTATCTGCCTTCTGAGTAGATCAATCTCCTGCAGGAAATATGAATGAATATTACATAGCTCCCTTGTTACAGTTTTCCACAAGTACTTAAAAATGATATTACTTCAAAACACTTATGGGTCAACTTTATCATTGGTTGCCCAGTAGAAATTACACAGATGATTGCTAAATATGGCAGTCAGGTACTTGTATTGTGTCCTACCTCACTTATAACTACCTTTTTTAAAAACAGTCCTTGTAAGCACATCATACATAATAATGCATTACCAAAACTAGATGCCAATGTATTCTTCATAGATGCTAATGGTGCTTTCAATAATAAGTGATTGAAATATTTTTATGTATTGTATAGCAATGCTAGGGAATATGATTTCAGAAGGAGTGAAAATGAAACTTGATAACAAAAATTCCTTACAAACCAATGTGTATTTAACAAAATGGTACTTAAATGTGATTGATATTAGAATCATGATTACCCACACTAATGAAGAGGAATTTCCAAAAGACAATCCAGGCAACATATTCCTGTACGTTGCTGTGATATGCAGGCTACACTTGTGCTGTAACAACTGATGTGAGGTAAACCTGGAAATGAAAATTACAATTTGGTTTCCAACCAGGAAAAATATTATTTACACAGCAACACACACGAAATGCTGGTGGAACGCAGCAGGCCAGGCAGTATCTATAGGGAGAGGCACTGTTGACATTTCGGGCCGAGACCCTTCGTCAGGACTAACTGAAAGGAAAGATAGTAAGAGATTTGAAAGTAGAAGGGGGAGGGGGAAATGCGAAATGATAGGAAAAGACCGGAAGGGGTGGGGTGAGGCTGAGAGCCAGACAGGTGATTGGCAAAAGGGATACAGAGCTGGAGAAGGGAAAGGATCATGGGATGGGAGGCCTAGGGAGAAAGAAAGGGGGAGGGGAGCACCAGAGGGAGATGGAGAATAGGCACAGTGATGGGCAGAAAGAGAGAAAAAAAGGAGGAGGGGGAAACTAAATATATCAGGGATGGGGTAAGAAGGGGAGGAGGGGCATTAATGGAAGTTAGAGAAGTCAATGTTGGAGGCTACCCAGCCAATATATAAGGTGTTGTTCCTCCAACCTGAGTGTGGCTTCATCTTGACAGTAGAGGAGATCATGGATAGACATATCAGAATGGGAATGGGACGTGGAATTAAAATGTGTGGCCAGTGGGAGATCCTGCTTTCTCTGGTGGACAGAGCGTAGGTGTTCCGTGAAACGGTCTCCCAGTCTGCGTCGGATAAGCTTTTACACATTGCTAAGCTTTTGGTTCTTTGGAGCCTAAATTCACCTGCTTCGAAAATAACTTCTTACAAGGATGAGTAGCTGTGACTCAAATGGCAGCTCTCTTGCCCAAGAGCTTGGATACTGTGGATTTTATTTCCTCTCTCAGGACATGAGCTTAAAAATCTAAACTAAATCTAATCTACAAGAGTGGGAATAAACAGATTTCTTCTGGTTGACTGCTGGTGACTTGTGGTGTTCACAGGGGTTGGTGTTTGGACCATTTCTTTTCACATCTATGTCAATCCTTTGGATGATGGAAATGATGGCTTTGTGGCCAAGTTTGTGGATAAGAAGAGGGGCAGGTAGTGTTGAGGAAGAAGCAAGTCTGCAAGGGTACTTAGACAGATTGGGAGAATGGGCAAAGAAGTGGAAAAGTGAATACAGTGTAAGGAAGTTCATGGTCATCCACTTTGGTAGAAGGAATAAAGGCATAGGCTATTTTCCAAATGGGGAGAAAATTCAGAAATCAGAGGTGCAATGTGACTTGGGAATCCTCATGCAGAATGAAGATTCCCAAGTCACATCCATGGAGAGGATGTTTCCTTTAGTGGATGAGTATAGGACCAGAGGGGATAGCCACAGAATAGAAGGACATCAATTTAGATCAGAAATGAGGAAACATTTCTTTAGCCAGATGTAATGTTAAACAAAACAACTTTTGGCAATCAGGATAAGCCATTCCCCCCACAGGACACCAGAGGGTGATGAATCTATTGAAATCTTTGCTTCAGATGTCTGTGGAGGCCAAGTCATTGGATATATTGGGAAGAAGAAGAAGAATATTAATCGTGAGATTGAGTTAAGAGCCGAGAAGTAATGTGGCAGCTTTATAGGACCCTGGTAGACTCCACTTGGAGAACTGTGCTCAGTTCTGGTCACCTCACTACAGGAAGGATGTGGAAACTATAGAAAGGGTGCAGAGGAGATTTATAAGAATGTTGTCTAGATTGGGGAGCATGCCCTGTGAGAACAGGTTGTAGTGAACTTGGTCCTTTCTCCTTGGAGGGACGGAGGATGACAGGTGAGTGATAGAGGTATATAAGATGATGAGAGGCATTGGTCATGTGGATAGTCAGAGGCTTTTTTGGAGGGCTGAAATGGCTAGAACATGAGGGCACAGTTTTAAGGTGCTTGGAAATAGGTACAGAGTAGATGTCAAGGGTACGTTTTTTTACACAGAGGGTGGTGAGTGTGTGGAATGGGTTGCCAGCGATGGTTGTGGAGGTGGATATAATTGTAACGTTCTCGCTCAGGTGTAATGAAACCCGAGTTAAACATCGAGGTAAACCGTAGTCAATGAAAACAAGGTCGCAGTAAGATTAACCATTTACTGTTCACTCTTCACATTAACGTATGGTGAAAACTGTTGATAAAACAATACAAGATTGGTATAGTGTTTGTTTCCTTCTAGATATCACATTTACATCGTGAATACTTGCAAAGGTAAAACTACAATAACTACATTACATTAAAGTGCAGCATACAGTCAGAATCTACCTACTCCATTGACTGCTTTAAATACACTTCAACATGAACTATCCCGACTCTTTAACTAACGAAAACATAAACCTTATCGACCATCGTTACTTTTAACAGAATCAGCGTTAACATTTTAATTCAACATATCGATTATCTCATGACTTACAGCGTTGCTTTCACTGTGTTTCTGTTGCGTAGAAAGAAAACTCTGCTTGCGCTGAACTGGCACATGTCTGGCTCCACCCTTGCGTTTATCCCAAACCGGTATTTTCCCACAAGACGCAGTGAAACCGGATGTGACGTCATCGCATGCTGCGATATATTACAGACAAATGAATTTACTTAAACCATCCTAACTTTAACTAAAAAAATGCTAACAAACGAATTACTAAAGCGAAAATATTATAAACTAAATAACTGCCATAAAAAACTAAATAACTGCCATAAAGGCAGCACAAGGGTCTTTTAAGAGACTTCTAGATAGGTACATGAAGCTGAGAAAAATAGAGGGCTATGAGTAATCATAGGTAATTTCTAAAGTAAATATATGTTTGGCACAGTATCGTGGACCGAAAGGCCTGTATTGTGCTGTAGGTTTTCTATTTTTCTATGTCTCCAATAATAATAACTATAATAATAAAATTAAGTAATAATAAAGTACAGAAAAATAAATTACACAATAATAATTTACCATTGTGCAATAATGTGTGTGAAAAGAGACATGCAAAGCCAATCCTTAGAAAATTGCATCTTTAGATAGTCAGCAGGGGAGAATATTGCTGTCCAAACATTCACCATGAAGTCATATAGGTTTCAAAATATTTCTTGAGCCTGTTACAGTTTAGCTTAACATAATCCAATGACTATCATTTTACATTTCTGATGAGAAATCACTGAACCAATGTTGAATTCGAACTGTGAACAAGCTCAAATTGATCATGAGTAATTCTTAAGTCACTTGACAGCTTATCCATTCTATGGTATCCTCATCCAAGGCTCATGTCTTCCATATTATTTTAAAAAGAGAGCTTCGTTAAACTGTGAAACACATTCCAATTGCAAAGCTAGATTTTCATTCTGTAGTAAAATTGATCAGATTCTGAGCGTCTATTCTGGATAATGATTTCTTCCACTAAACTAACCATACAGGTTTTTGGAAAAAAAGTATGAAAAATAATTTCGGGTAAACTATTTTGCGACTTCTACATAAAACAGTTATAATTGAGTGTGAGTATTACCATGCAAGTAGTAAGAATCAGAAGAATCGAGGTCCGGCTGCTCTTGCCAAAATCACATAAAAATAAATTACCAAGTAAATGTTACTGTATTTGCATTATTTTTCACTAAATAAAACCCATATGATAAATAACCACTAATAATTTATAGCATTATTTTCTGACTATATCCTTTAGTTTCTTATGTTCTTCAAACCATTGTTTCTTTGTTTGATACCTGTTCAGTTAAAAGTCATGCTTATGAACTATTGTAGCAGCTAAATGCTGATTGTGACAAAGTGGATTCAATGGCTTTTTGCAACCACAAGCAGCTTCAGCAAAATGAAAAAAAATTGATATTACATTAATATTAAACTATTATTAAGAGTAGCAGAAATAATTATTTGAAGGGCACAGTTTCTCTGTCATTCAATCATTGCTGATCCTTTTTACTCTCCTCAGCACCACTCCCAAATCCTCTCCCCATAACCTTTGACGCCATGTCCAATCAAGAACCAATCAAGCTCTGCCTTAAATACACCCATTGGCCTGGCCTCCACAGCTGCCTGTGTTAACAAATTCCACAAATTCACCACCCTAAAGCTGAAGAAATTTCTCTGCATCTCTCTTTTAAATGGACATCCCTCTATCCTGAGGCTGTGCCCTCTTATCATAGACTAAACAACCATGGGAAACATTCTTTTCACATCTACTCTGTGTAGGTCTATCAAAATTCAAAAGGTTTCAATGAGATTCCCCTTATCCTTCCAAACTCTAGTGAGTACAGACCCAGAGGCATCAAACGTTCCATGTACGATAACCCTTTCATACCTGGAATCATCCTTGTGAACCTCCTCTGAACCCACTCCAATGCCAGCACATTATGATGAGAAGTATTGATTGTGTGGATAGTCAGAGGCTTTTTCCCAGGGCTGAACTGGCTAACATGAGAGGGCACAGTTTTAAACTGCTTGAAAGTAGGTACAGACGAGACGTCAGGGGTAAGTTTTTTTTACGCAGAGCGTGGTGAGTGCGCAGAATGGGCTGCTGGCAATGGTGGTGGAGGCAGATACGATTGGGTCTTTTAAGAAGCTCCTATATAGGTACTTAGAGCTTAGAAAAATAGAGGGCCATGGGTAACCCTAAGTAATTTCTAAAGTACATGATCAGCACAGTACTGTGGGCCGAAGGGCCTTTATTGTGCTGGAGGTTTTCTATGTTTCTATGTTCCTATCTTTTCTTAGATGAGGAGCCCAATATTGTTCACAATAGGGGAGGCCTCACCAGTGCCATATAAAGCCTCAGCATCACATCCCTGCTCTTGTATTCTAGACCTCTTAAAATGAATACTAACATTGCATTTACATTCTTCACCACTGGCTCTACCTGCAAGTTAACCTTTAAGGTGTTCTGCACAAGGACTCCCAAGTCCTTTGCATCTCAGATTTTTGGATTTTCTCCCCATTTAGAAAATAGTCTGCACATTTATTTCTACTACCAAAGTGCATGACCATGCATTTTCCAACATTGTATTTCATTTGCCACTCTCTTGCCCATTCTCTTAATCTATCTTTCTGTAGCTTACCTGTTTCTTCAACACTACTTACCCCTCCACCAATCATCGTATCATCTGCAAACTTGGCAACCAAGCTATCTATTCCAGCATTTAATTCATTGATATACAACTTAAAAAAGCAGTCCCAGCACCAACCCCCTGTAGAACACTACTAGTCACTGACAGCCAACCAGAAATGGATCCTTTTATTCCCACTCACCGCTTCCTACCAATCAGCCAATGCTCTAACCATGCCAGTAACTTTTCTGTAATATCATGGGGGCTTAACTAGGTAAGCAGCTTCATATGTGGCACCTTGTCAAAGGCCTTGTGAATGTCCAAATATACAACATCGACTGCATCCCCTTTATCTATCTTACGTGTAATCTCCTCAAGCAACTCCAACTGGTTTGTCAGGCAAGATTTTCCTTTATGAAAATCATGCTGACTTTGTCCTATCTTGTTAAATTTCCTTTCTGCTGCATTCCTCCTTTCTTAAAGAGTGGAGTGAATAAATAGTACTGGTTTGATGGAGATGTGTGCTCTCTGTTCATTTTCCCTTTATGTGTCAAAGAATTATAACACGTGTTATGTAGCTGTTGTGTAAAGTTTTTTGCTCATTGCTGAATGTGAAAAGCTGTAAAGATTCACAGGAAGAGCACCAAGCACCATCACCAACCATTCCCGTCACAGAGCACAATAAGTGAATCTAGATAATTCTATTCTCTGCAATGCTCCCTCATTTAAACATGTTGCTTAAAACAACTCTAGGAAATGAGTTTTTTTTTTTGCTTTCGGTGTCATACCAAGTAAAATGCCAAATCGAGCTTACAAATATCAGATTTTATCACGGTTCCCTTTAAACCTTAAAGTCAAAACTATCTATCATTGCAACTCAGTAAAAATCATTGCCAGAGGGTGGAGCTGAAGTTCCACTAACAAGCAAGATTGAAACAATATCTGCTAGAGTAATATTTCTTCAGATCAATTTATTATACTAACACATAACAGAAAGCTTTTAAATCTTCTGCAGTATAAGTGACCCTGTTACATTGGATCTACTACCCTTGAGATTCAGGTAGCACAATTAGCTACATGTGCAATGTTCATGGATATGTGTACACCACATTGAAAGACGATCATTAAGGATTTGTACGGTGTGAATGGATGTTCAATTGGAAGTGATGATAAATATTTCTTAGTGAGCACACTTGGAGACAAAAACAGCTTGTTGTGCAAGTTTAACAACTAAGCAAAATGAAAGAACATGGCAGAAACCAGGTCAGAATTCCAATGTTCAAAGTTAAATTATTATCAAAGTACATATATGACACCGTATACAACCCTGAGATTTGTTTTCCTGTAGCCATACTCAGTAAATGTTCCAGCTGTATAGGACCCTGGTCAGACCACACTTGGAGTACTGTGCTCAGTTCTGGTCAACTCACTATAGAAAGGATGTGGAAACTGTAGAAAGGGAGCAGAGGAGATTTGCAAGGATGTTGCCTGGATTGGGGCGCATGCCTTATGAGAATAGGTTGAGTGAACTTGGCCTTTTCTCCTTGGAGTGACGGAAATGAGAGATGACCTGATAGGGGTGTATAAGATGATGAGAGGCATTGATTGTGTGGATAGTCAGAGGCTTTTTTCCAGGGCTGAAATGGCTAACAAGAAAGGACACAGTTTTAAGGTGCTTGGAAGTAAGTACAGAGGGGATGTCAGGGGTAAGTTTTTTATGTAGAGAGTGGTGAGTGTGTGGAATGGGCTGCCGGCGACTGTGGTGAAGGTGGATATGATAGGGTCTTATAAGAGACTCCTGGATAGGTACATGGAGCTTAGAAAACTAGAGGGCTATGGTTAACCCTAGGTAATTTCTAAAATAAGCACAGCATTGTGGGCCGAAGGGCCTGTATTGTGCTGTAGGTTTTCTATATTTCTAAATCCGATAACCATAATAGAATTAATGAAGGACTGCACCTAATAGGGTGGAGAACCAATGAGCAGAATACAACAAACTGTTCAAAAATAATTAATAATAATAATATTTTTAAAAAACAATAAACGAAATGACGAGTGTTTGAAAGTAAGTCCATAGGTTGTGAGAACAGTGATGGAGCAAGTGAAACTGAATGAAGTTATCCCCTCTGGTTTGGAAGCCTGGTTGTTCCTGAACCTGCAGGTGTGAGTCCTGAGGGTCCTATACCTTCTTCATGGTGGCAGCAGTGAGAAGAGAGCATGACCTGGGTGGTGAGGGGACCACTTAGATGTGCTTGCTGGTGGGGTCGGCTTTACCATTGATGGACTGGGCTGCATCCACTACTTTTTGTAGGATTTTCCATTCAAGGGTTCAGAGCTTTCATACCAGGCTGTGATGCAGCCAGTCACTTTACAGTATTCTCCACCACACATCTATAGCTGTTTGCCAGAGTTTTAGGTGTTATCCCAAATCTTCAAGTAATTGCACTTATGTGCTGGGCCCAGTACAGCTCTTCTGAAACGATAAGCCAATCTATTTAAAGTTGCTGACCCCCTCCACCTCTGATCCCCTGATGAGGACTAGCTTATGGACCTCATAAGTGAGAGGTAATTGTTGTGGTACTGCTCAGCCAGATTTTCAATCTGCTTCCTCAATGCTGATTCGTCACTATCTTTCATTTGGCAAATAACAATGGTGTCAGTCAACATTTGTGGAAAAGAAATGACATGGGCAAGAGCAGCACGTTTTTCAACTTTCTGAACATTTCCCACTGTTGACTGTTTGTATTTCAGCTTCATCTCCTCAACTTTGTTCACCATTCTTTGTTAGATAGATAGATACTATATTGATCCTAAGGGAAATTATAGCGTCACAGTAGCATTACAAGTGCACAGATATACAAATATACAAATGCTAGAAGAGAAGTAAGAAAGAAGAATAAGTTACCTCAAACAGTCTAGCAGGAGGAGGTTGTCATTTCCCAAGCTATAGATTGACTCTTTGGAGCATTGCAGTTGTCTTAGCCCATTACTAAACGTGCTCCTCTGTCTAGTGAAGGTGGCATGCAGAGGCTGAGAAACGTCATCCAGAATTGCCAGGATTTTCTGGAGGGTCCTTTGTTCTATCACAGCTTCCTGTGTGTGCAGTTTGACTCCTACAACAGAGCCAGCCTTTCTAATGAGCTTATTGAACCTGTTGGCATCACCCATGTTGAAGCCGTTGCCTTAGCACACCGTCACATAGAAGGTTGTACTGGCAACGACAGACGGGAGAGGCCTGCATACTCCAAAGGAACACAGGAAGTAGAGGTGACTTTGACCCTTCTTGTACCCAGCCTCTGTGTTGGTGCTCCACTCAGGTCTGTCAACCAGGTGCACTCCCAGGTACTTGTAGGTCCTGACCACGTCCATGTCCTTACCATCAATAGTAACAGATATTCTTACTTAACAGCTTTAAAATGATCCCCATTTTGAGTTTTTCATTATGAAATGAAGGTGAATATTTTATTTCATCAAGAACTGTTTGAACGAGGTTCTCCAAGTTATGTCACATGGGGTACTAATATATACAGTCAGTGGCCACTTTATTAGATACCTCCTGTACTTAATAAAGTGACCACTGAGTGTATGTGGTCTTCTGTTGCTGTAGACTATTCACTTCAAAGTTCGCCATGTCGTGCCTTCAAAGATGCTCTTCTGCACACCTTTCTTGCAATGAACCAGTCTGTCCAGACTCCTCTGACCTCTCTCATTAACAAGGCATTATTAGCACAGCATGGCCACTCACTGGGTGTTCTTTTTTGTTTTTCACACCATTCTCTATAAAAATCTAGAGACTGCTGTGCGTGAAAATCCCAGGAGATCCATAGTTTCTGACACCCTGTCTGACACCCACAATCGTTCCCCAATCAAAGTCACTTAGTACACATTTCTTCCCCATGTTGATATTTGGTCTTTACACCCAAGTGAACCTCAAACATGTCTGCATGCTTTTATGTATTGAGTAGCTAATACATTATAATTTTTTAATGTATATCTTTCTTATTTGAATTTACTTGCAGTTTGATCTCGTGAGCTAACAACAGTACAATTCCCCCAGCTCCCCGTATCCAGCTCAGCAATATTATTGGCATCTGACTAGTAAGTAGAAAAAGAAGCTCAAAGCTCTGCATTCACTTTGTCAGATGATCGAGACAGAATAACAACAGATGCAGCTGGAGACATTTTCAGAAAGGACAGATGTCTCTCAAAGTCCTCAGAGGATGGATTTCAGTGGAGAATGTGTATTCATGTGCCAATGGACAAATTCAAAGCTTCCTCAAAGGTAACTGCATTCTTAAACAAATCTTATTTAATTGCACTTGCATTTGTTTCCAGCTGTATGGCTTCTGAGAGGCGGTATCCTTTGACTGACTATGATTGTCACATATAAGCGGGAAGGACAGCTTACAGTACGTTATCAGTGGAATCTGATGTAGGTACTGAGCTCTCGCTGTGCACATTAGAAAAAAACATTAATTCAGTATTTGAAACAGTAAGATCATAGATGTTAAAATCGGGATCAAAATTGAATGTTGAAAGTTTGAACTCAGTGCAAACTATGACATCATTTTACAATTGTACAAGACATAGATGAAGTCAAGTCAAGTCACTTTTTATCGTCATTTCGACCATAACTGCTGGTACAGTACATAGTAAAAATGAAACAACGTTTTTTCAGGACCATGGTGTTACATGATACAGTACAAAAACTAGACTGAACTACGTAAAAAAACAACACAGAAAAAAACTACTCTACACTACAGACCTACCCAGGACTGCATAGATGAGACCACACCTAGACTATCGAGTGCAATACTGGGCACCATCCTTTGGAAAGAATGCAGTTCCACTAAGACCATTTAGAAAAGATTAACAAAGATGCTGCTAGGACTGAAGCAATTGGACAGATTGTATAGATTGTTTTCCGTGGAGTAAATAAGTCTAAGGCATGACCTTATAATGGTTTATAAAATCATGAGGGGGTATAGAGAAGGTGGGTAGTCACAGTCCTTTTCCAAGGATAAGGTGGTCTAGAACTTGAGGACAAACGTTTAAGCGGGGAAAGGTCTATAGGGGATCTACAAGGCATATAAAGGGCTGTGGTATAAGTTGCAGGAAGAAGTGATAGAGGTGAGCAAAATTACAATATTTAAGAGACATTTGGTAAAGTGCTTGGGTAGGAAACATTTATTGGGATCTGGGCCAAACAGAGACAAACAGGAGAAGTTGAGGATGGCATCTCATTCAGCAAGGACAAGTTGGGCTGAGGGCCGTGTTTCCATAGACTGTACACCTCTATCACCCGAAGGATGTTTAGAACTCAAATGCTGGTGACTTATTTATCTATTTCTGAGAGTAATAACACAACATAAAACAAGTACAGATGTAAGCAGGTTAAATCTCAGAGAAATAATAATCAAGGAAGCCTGAGGAATGTATACTTTTTGGATGTAATTTGCAGTGTGAAGGGCTGTATATAATGAGCACCTCAAACATGCCTCATTGAATGTAAAGGGAGCAATGAATTATGCCGGGTAACTTGCTTTTATAGTTTGTTTTCCAATATAGGCAGTTCTGCTGTAAGATTATCTATTTGTAATATTTACTTGATATATCCCTCTTCACAAATACTTCATTTTTCAATGTTTTACCCGTTTTCCTAGCCATCAGCCCCTGAGTTCTGTGTCACTGTGGAATCTGCCAGCCTTTAGCCATCCCTGAAGTTGCTGATGTCTGAGTTGTAAATGGAGAAGATCATTGACTAAAGTATTAACTCTGTTTCTATACCCACGGATGCTAGCAGACCTGCGGATGCTTCCAGCATTTATTACCTGTTTTCCAGCGTTCCAGCACATTTTCACGCTTGGATACTATGAGAGCCTGCTTCAACAGTTGCAGCCGCCTGAGCAGCAGAGGGAAGGAGCTGGTAGCTTTTGATATTGTTTTCTCTCTGTTGGGTTAACTGCACAGCTCATCAGCCAATAAAAGGAAGGAAGCATCTGATTTTAGTGTTGCTCTGAAACCTTCGACTTACTGTCGAAGAAATGGGAGTTGATGCAGTGGAAGACACACAAAAGGCTGCAATGAGATCGCTCCTCTTTCCGCTAATTTCCAGTGCATACAGTCCCAGCGCCATCAAATGCTGCTCATATCTTAACCCTTACATTCCTGGGATCATTCTCGTGAACACCTTCAGGATTCATTCCAATGCCAGCATATACTTTCTCAGATAAGGGGCCCAAAACTGTTCACATTATTCTAAATGCAGTCTGACCAATGGCTTATCTCAATGTTGCATCCTTGTGTCTATATTCCAGTCCTCTTAAAATGAATGCAAATATTGCATTTGCCTTACCACCAACTCAACCTGTAAAATTAACCTTTAGAGAATCCTGCCCAAGGACTCCCCATTTAGAAAATAGTCCACACCTTTATTCCTTCCAACAAAGTGCATGACCATACACTTCTCTACATTATATTCCATCAGTCTCTTTTCAGAATCAGAATCAGGTTTTTTTTAATCACCAGCATGTGATGTGAAATTTGTTAACTTAGCATCAACAGTTCAATGCAATACATTATCTAGCAGAGAGAAAAAAATAGAACATAATAAATAAACAAGTAGATCAATTACTTATATTGAATAGATTTTTTAAAAATGTGCAAAAACAGAAATACTGTCTATTAAAAAATGTGAGGTAGTATCCAAAGCTTCAATGTCCATTTAGGAATTGGATGGTAGAAAGGAAGAAGCTCTTCCTGAATTGATGAGTGTGTGCCTTCAGGCTTCTGTACCTCCTACTTGATGGTAACAGTGAGAAAAGGCCATGCCCTGGGTGCTGGAGGTCCTTAACACTGGACGCTGCCTTTCTCAGACACCACTCCCTGATGATGTCCTGGGTACTTTGTAGGCTAGTGCTCAAGATAGAGCTGACTAGATTTACAACCTTCTGCCGCTTCTTTTTGTCCTGTGGAGTAGCCCCTTCATACCAGACAGTGAGGCAGCCTGTCAGAATGCTCTCCATGGTACAACTATAGACATTTTTGAGTGTATTTATTGATGTGCCAAATCTCTTCAAATTCCTAATAAATTATAGCCACTGTCTTGACTTCTTTATGACTACATCAGTATGTTGGGATCAGATTAGATCATCAGCGATCTTGACACCCATGAACTTGAAGTTGCTCACTCTCTCCACTTCTGATCCCTCTATGAGGATTGGTATGTGTTCCTTTGCCTTACCCTTCCTGAAGTCCACAATCAGCTCTTTTGTCTTACTGACGTTGAGTGCCAGGTTGTTGCTACTGCACCATTCCACTAGTTGGCATATTTTATTCTCATTCCCCCAGTCTGTCTACATCCTTCTGCATACACCCTGCTTCCTCAATACCACCTGCCCTTCCACCTGTCTTCATATTGTCTAAGTCGTCATCATGACACCCGACACATCAACCAAAGAAGTGCACATGTTCTTGGTCTAATGAACAAGTGGAACTCAGACAAATGGGAGATAGTAAGACTAATAAACCAAGAGATATTTGGGTAAAACTGCAGACAAAATGTTAAATGCTCTTGTAGGTCAAATTACCTCTACTCAAGACAAACCAAACCTAGCTGGAGTGTTACTTGATCAAGAACCTGTGTCTAATTTGGATCTAGTGCAGACATTGCAGTGTGAATGATCAAATTCAAGCAAGCCCAATAAAGAAGCAGAGTCTTCTGTAATTGTACTGCAAAGTGGAACAGTCTAAACATTGAATCAACACCTACACTATAAGATCAGGAAGCCTCTGAATTTATGGTTGTTTTTAATTATGTGTATGTTCACACATTACTTGCACCTCACATTTTTATAAAAATGAGCAGCAGAGTTATTGCACCTTGAATCTTGGAAGGTTTTCCCTTTGTCTATATTTTATTTTCATACTGTGATTCATTAGGTAGTATAGATCTGAGATTTGCCTGGAACATTATCACACGTAGTCTGGAATCTTCGATCTGCAGCAAGCTTTTGTGACTTTAAAAGAGCCACGTGAAGTCTGGAGTCAGAGATGCAACAGATGCAGCCGAGAGGTGATGTTTCAGCTATATAGGATCCTGGACAGACCCCACTTGGAGTACTGTGCTCAGTTCTGGTCGCCTCACTACAGGAAGGATGTGGAAATCATAGAAAGGGTGCAGAGGGTCCAGATATTGCCTGGATTGGGGAGCATGCTTTATGAGAATAGGTTGAGTGAACTCGGCCTTTTCTCCTTGGAGCGCTGGAGGATGAAAGGTGACCTGATAGAGGTGTAGAAGATAATGAGAGGCATTGATGGTGTGGATAATCAGAGGCTTTTTCCCAGGGCTGAAATGGCTAGCACGAGAGGGCATAGTTTTAAGGTGCTTGAAAGCAGGTACAGAGGGGATCTCAGGCTTAAGTTTTTTTTTTAAAACGCAGGAAGTGGTGAGTGTGTGGAATGGGCTGCCGGAGAAGGTGGTGGAGACAGAAACAATAGGGTCTTTTAAGAGACTCCTGGATAGGTACATGGAACTTAGAAAAATAGCGGGCTATGGGTAAGCCTAAGTAGTTCTAAGGTAAGGACATGCTCAGCACAGCTTTGTGGGCTGAAGGGCCTGTATTGTGCTGTAGGTTTTCTATGTTTCTAGATCTTTGCATGTATACATGCAGGGAAAACCTGGAAGAAGAATCTTCTCAAATAATTTGTGCTTTTATTTCTTTTGTACAAAGGTTTCAGTTTCAAAGCACTGGTTACCTCAATGTTTTAGCTATGAATAAATAGTTCCTTAGAAATGTGTATTGTAAATGTAGATCTTAGCTGACAAGATCACCTCTTGAGTATTCAGATATATTTGTCGAAACAAGGTTTTCTTGACATTGATGACATAAAAGGCAACAGATGCTGGGAAATGGAGCAAAAAACAAACTGCTGGAGGAGCTCAGCAGGTCAGGCAATATCTGTGGAGGCAGTGGAATAGTCCTGTTGCAGGGTCCTGACCCAAAACATCTATCAACCATTTGGTTCAACAAATGCTGAGTTCCTTCAGCAGTTTGTTTTTCCTTAGTGCACACTTTTTAAAATTTAAAAGCTTCTGAGGACAGAGCCCAGACCTCCAAAACACCCCTCTGTAACCATGGTATTGTGAATAGTGATTCTGAGGAGTCTCAAGAAATCCAATTATTATTTAGTCAGTTTTCAAAACACTTTAAGTGTCCTCCTTCTGTGAAATGGCAGCCTGCTCCCTTCTCAAATAGTGGCATTTAGTTGTTCAACTACCCTTGAAATTTCAAAACCACTTACTATTTGCAAATAGATTGGATGCTAGATGTTGTTTGGTTTAATTATTAATATAAATTATATCCTCTGAATATTGCTTCTATTCCTAACACTTTAAAATCCCAAAATGAAGTTAGGTTTAGGTATGCTGTCTGGTAATAAACTTCTAGATCTTTGAATTATGATGATCTCATTCATACAAAAATCATTAAATATGCCTCTACTGTATATTAAAAACTTCAAAGTAGAATGCACAGTTGAGCCCTATAGGAAGAAGCAGAGATCAAATACATATAGGAAATGTTTTCAGTATTGGAATGTGCTGAGTGGGGCACAGAAGGAAACTCAGCTGATTGGATCACACCGACTAACAACAAAGCAGTACCCCTCTCATTATTGGGATGCTACATTTCCATATCATGGAAGTCACTATAGTTCGAAAGTAGTTCATTCCATTTAAAGTGTATTGGGGAAATTCAGAGTTTGTGGAAACATACAAATGCTTGTAAACACTTTCTTTCAATTTAGTTTCTTTTGCAGAACAAGTTTGTAGGCAACAGCATTTTTGGGAATTTTAGCTGATCTATACTACACAACCCCTGTTTCATCCAGACAATGGCACTGCTGCTTAAGCATTCTAGAAATGTATTCTACCTGAACAAGTCCAGAGAAGACAGAGGTTATGATGCACCTCTCGTAATCTCTACCCTTTAACATACATTGCTGTTGCAGCTGTACCACATGGAGGAGTCAATAGAGAAAATAAATGAAGAAAAAATTTGCAAACGATACATTTTTAAAGGATTGTGAATTCTTTTTTATTTTTGATTTTATCCTGCACATTGAAGAGATAATGCCATGCGTAAACATTTTTTAAAAAAGCATAATTGACACTAGAATCCATAGCTGGAACCTTTTTGAATAAGTATTTATCACTGAAATTCCACTCAAGCAATCTATGCTTTTCTGCTCAGTCCATTTCACAGGTAGCAAATCATGCACTTGATTGAGATTTCAAAAAAATTCTCACCGTGAGCACTCTTTCCTGCCACTTCATTAACCTACTACTTGAATCTTATTTTATTCTTTAATTTTATTTCTTATTAAATTAAACTATGCAGAGGTTAGTTTCAACAGTGATTCTGGCAACATTTAAAGCCCTTCGTTGCAAAGTACTTTCTTAATTTGATAACACTACCGCAGTTACTTTGTGACTGAGATACTAAATTTGTTAAATGATAAAACAGCCTAGAAGTTCATTAACATAGTAGGAGTATTAAAACATTATGGCAGAATCCCCTGTGCCCTTTCGTGGCACAGAACCAGGATTGCAATATTCAATTACAAGCATATTTTCAGAAGTAACACTTCCAATTCAGCAAGTCACGCTTATGACTATTGTTATCAGAGCAATTTCAATCAATTGTTAGCACTATATTGCACAGTTAAATCTCTGGATTCTCAAAGGATTCTCAGTGAATTTTTAATCTCTACCCAAGTTCCTTGCAGAGCATAAAATCTGATGCATGAAAAACACAAAAGGCTCAAAGGTCTAGTTCATTCAAATATTCTTCACTGGCTGTTCTGTAAGGTACTAGAAGCATTATTGCAGCTCAGAGGAGCTAATCTAACTACGAACTTTAACCATATTATTAGTATTCATGCTCAAAAGTAAAATGTAATGCATCCCTTAAGTGGACAGGGCATACCAAGCAAAACTACATCAAGAAGAATGGCTAAAGTGCAAGTGGAGAAAGAGGACAAAGTTCATGAAGTGCACAGCCAGGGTCTCCAACCAGAATCTTGACATGAGTGTCTATGAAATTCAATCCCTCAGAGAGCCTCTGAATTCCAGGGCAACTGTGAGGCTTTTATGGCCAACAAGCAGAAGGAATTGGCTATTGGTCATAGATTGGTTGTCTACCAGATGTGTGATCTCCCAAAGTATTTACACATAGATGATCCACCAAAAGAAGTCAAGACAGGGTCTCCAGTAATTTAATCAGCTCTTGAATTATCATCCCATGAATCTAGATCCCATAGACGTTCATCCATTACCTACAGCCCCACCCTCAACACCAAAGTTAAACATTCCCCACATAAGACAGCAGTTTCCAATGAAAAATGGACATATGCAACCAGACTGGATACCAACACAGTGATTTGAACATCATTGAAGAACTGGTGGCGTGTCTCTCGCATTCACTAGAAGTGAGGAAATCTTAAACATTTGAAAGAGTTAACATGTGCAATGTAAGTGATCTATCGGTAGGGAAATGTACCAGTGTATGGAAACACACCAATCCTTGTTTCAACAGTCCTTTAATAAGGTGTAAATGTCCTCATCTACTCCTTCAGTCAAAAGTTGTGCTGAAGATTTATAGTGATGCGTTGACTGCCTAAGGCAGAACATATGCCCACTTTGAAAGGGAGAACACAACTACAGCTGTGAAGATCCCTGCTGTACCTGATGAACCTGTGACCTCTGTCTTAGAGGTCAATGTCAGGCTGTCTTTAAAGAGTGTGAACCCTCGCAAGGCAGAAGGTCCCGATGGAGTAGCTGGTAAGGCTCTGAAAACCTGTGCCAACCAACTGGCGGGAGTATTCAAGGACATTTTCAACTTCTCACTGCTGTGAGTGGAAGTTGCCACTTGCTTCAAAAAGGCAATTATACCAGTGCCTAAGAATGTGAGCTACCTTAACTGTCATAATGTGGATGTTGGGAGTGGACCCAAAAGCAAGACACAGACACTGAACTACCGGAACTGGACTAGGCATGAGAAGGAAGCAAGGGAAGTGAGGAAGGAAGGACATTGGACATGACAAAGGCCCCAGACCAGACAAGGATTCCAAGCCTAGGCTAGGACTTGACAAGGATAGCAGAACCAGGACATGGAACAGGGAACTAGGAGCCTGGGCTTGGACTCCAAGCCAGAGACTGGACAAGGACCCAGAACCTGGGCCTTGACTCAGGCTCAGATTCCAGAATCAGCCAAGGTCAAGACATGGCTACAGGACAAGGAGAGGCACAAGACTGGACATGAGACTCCTGGACAGGACAAGGGAACCCCAGCACAGGACAAGGGAATCCCAACACCAGGCTGGGCAAGGCACATAAACAAGACAAGAACAGAGCCCTGGTCAAGAGAGAACAGGAACACAGAACACAAAGCCTTGGTCAAGGGAGAATAGGAATGCAGAGTGCAGAGCACAGAGCCTGGGTCAAGGGAGTACAGGAACACAGAACACAGAGTCAAGGGAGAGACAAGAACATGGTAACAGAGCCAGAATCCCTCCTTGGATACAGGACATAGGGCTAGGACCCATTACAGAGCACAACAAGACAGTTCCCAACACTAGGTAGTGGCAAGACAGCCAGACCTACCTAGTGACAGCATGGACACAGAGAAGCAGTTCCCAACACGAGGTAGCAGCAAAACAGCCAGACCTACCTAGTGAAGGAATGGACATAGAGAGGCAGTTCCAAACAGGGCAAGGATACCAACAGGACAAACTCACACAGAGGCAAGGCCAGGATACTGACACAACAACCCCACAGAGACAAGATACTGATAAGTCAAACCCACAACCACCCTCAACCCCAGGGCCACTTATATTCCAGGCCCCAAGAAGAGAATCAGGTGCCTACAATTAAGCCCAAATGAGACAAGAGACAGCCGGATGACCTGGAGTCTGGAGTCCATGGACCGGACCATGAGCCGGAACGCAGACTTCATGGACCGGACCATGACATTAATGACTATTGCCTGGTAGTACTCACATTTACAGTGATGAAATGGATTGAGAGGTTTGGTCATGACTAGACTGAACTCCTGCCTCAGCAAGGACCTGGACCCATTGCAATTTGCCTACCACCACAATAAGTCAATAGCAGACACAATCTCAATGGTTCTCCATGTGGCTTTAGACCACCTGGACGACACAAACACTTATGTCAGGATGCTGTTCATCAACTATAGTTCAGCATTTAATACCATCATTCCCACAATCCTGATCGAGAAGTTGCAGAACCTGAGCCTCTGTACCACCCTCTGCAATTGGATCTTTGGCTTCCTAATTGGAAGACCACAGTCTGTGAGGATTGATGATAACTATTCCTCCTCCCTGCCGATCAACACTGGTGTACCTCAGGAGTGTGTACTTAGCCCACTGCTCTGCTCTCTATATACACAGGACTATGTGGCTAGGATGCAACCATTGTTGGTAGAATATCAGATAGTGACGAGAGGGCATACAGGAGCGAGATATGCCAACTAGTGGAATGGTGCCACAACAACAACCTGGCACTCAACATCAGTAAAACGAAAGAGCTGATTGTGGACTTCAGGAAGAGTAAGACGAAGGAACACACACCAATCCTCAAAGAGGGATCAGAAGTGGAAAGAGTGAGCAGTTTCAAGTTCCTGGATATCTAGATCTCCGAGGA
Source organism: Hemitrygon akajei (assembly GCF_048418815.1). NCBI lineage: Eukaryota > Metazoa > Chordata > Chondrichthyes > Myliobatiformes > Dasyatidae > Hemitrygon > Hemitrygon akajei. The sequence goes on along the minus strand of NC_133129.1, from coordinate 160,464,811 downwards.
TCTAACCTGGTCTCAACATACTGATTCAATTACAAAGAAGGCAAGACAGCGGCTATACTTTATTAGGAGTTTGAAGAGATATGGTATGTCAAAAAAAACACTCAAAAACTTCTATAAATGTACTGTGGAGAGCATTCTGACTAGTTGCATCACTATTGGTATGGGGGGTGGTGGGAAGCTATTGCACAGGAGCGAAAGAAGCTGCAGACGGTTGTAAATTTAGTCAGCTCCACCTTGGGTACTAGCCTACAAAGTACCCAGGGCATCTTCAAGAAGTGGTGTCTCAGAAAGGCAGCATCTATTATTAAGGACCTCCAGCACCCAGGGCATGTCCTTTTATCACTGTAGGAGCAGAAACCTGATGGCACATACTCAACGATTCAGGAACAGCTTCTTCCCCTCTGCCATCCAATTCCTAAATGGACATTGAACCCTTGGACTATTTCACTTTTTCTTAATATATAGTATTTTTTGCATGATTTTTAATCTATTCAATATTCATATACTGTATAAGGTATACTGAATAAGATTTACTTATTTATTATTATTTTATTTTTTTCTTCTATATTATGTATTACATTGAACTGCTGCTACTAAGTTTACAAATTTCACGTCACATAATAATAAACCTGATTCTGATCCTGAAAATATTAAACTTGAAGACACGTTATGTCTTCATAGCTACAGGAAGTACATAATTCTTTAGGCAATTCTCCAAGGAATGGAAAGTATAGGAAGGTTTGACACTAGCATGTACTTTTTAGCTGCTCAGATGCAGAAGCTATTTCATTGAAGAAAGCACTTAATGAGAGGAGAATGGTACCTGAAATCCTATGCTGGTTTGATTGAAATGGATTTTTATCCACAGGGTGTCTTCATTCATCCTTTATTATTCGAGAAGTCTGGAACTCAGAATTTTGAGGAGTTCATGTATTTCATTTATTCTTTGAATGCAGTAGCTGTTTTGAGCTGCTGCCTCTGTCAAGATAAAGCAATGACTTTGTATCTCTCGCAAAAGTCAGCAGCTTTGTTTTTGGACCTTGTCCCAGTTATCACAAAAGCAGCTATCAAATGGAAGTTTGCAAATCCCTGTGATTACAATGAGTCCAAATCAATTGCTTTTGCACAGTGATTAACTGTAAATGTTAGACAACTGGAAGCCTGACAGGATGCCCAAAATGATTCGAACTGACAGGGTCTATATAGATCCTTATGGATAAGGTCTATAAGGAACTCATGATGCATCTTATGGCCCATTACTTGACTGAGGATATTGACTGACCCCATAGAATGTTCAAGGCTACTTTTCCCAAGGCTCATTAACTCTTGCATTTTATTGCATTTATCTAGTCAAGCAGTTAAAAGACCATTATTGTTAGGAGAAATTCTGCTAGATTGTGGAACGATGCCCATTAGAAGTGATGCAATAGGTCAAGGCTAGCATGCAGAATCGTACATTTATTTATAGAAAGCATCTCAGCCCAGCACTTTGAATTATTCGGCAGCTAGGACATTGAAGAGACTCAATGTGCATTTATTTTTTTGTAGATTTCCCTTGAATGAATGGGTTATTATGTGAGTGAACATGAGAAGAAGCCAAACAATAGTGTTACCCTATGCATGCAAATTTTGAATGTTTCCATTTTTGCAGAAATGTGATTATAGTAGCTATTGCTTTTATGTTACAAGGAGTTGAAGGTAGAAGTAGCCATGCTTGATTCATCTGTAATAATGGGGATTTTGATTACGTTAATGCCCTTAGTCCCACATTGGTAAATGTGAAAACCTGTCTGCTGTGCTACATTCATGAAAATCCCTGGGCTATTCATCCTAGCACCACTTCAGAGGTAGAGGAGGGAGAAGGGGTCTTCCTTTGTTAGAATTATCCTTTTGACTGATGAAGCAATCCAGGGAAGTTTGTAATCTGTGTTTGCAGGAGGTTACAAACTCAAGACAAGTCCTTTTGTGATACTTAGTCTCCAGAAGCATTGGCTCTGAGAGATGAAGAAGTAGGTTTGTGGGCCACTTTGGACCTTTTGAACAGATGGCCTTTGAACGTGAGCACTTGAATATCTTCTCCCTCGGGTTCTGAAAAACCTATGGGGACTTCAGGCTGGATATATTTCCTGTGCTACCTCTGGAATTCGCCTTCCAACTTCCTCTGAATTTTTCAGTTCCCTCTAATTACAAATTGGGAGCAAAATACTGTGAAAACTTCATTCTGACAAGAAAACATTGATGAAATGTAGAGAATTTCCATCAATAGGAAAAGGGAATTATCAAGTCGCCACAATGCTCTTACCTTAACACATGTGAAGCTAATGGCATTGTTATTCTAATTCATAATAGGAAATTAAGATTCTAAAAATACATAAAGGTACTGGGAAAAGGCACTTTGCTTGATTTTGCTAAACATTATGGAACAATGTAAAGTGATACCAGCATGCAAACTAAAGCATTGTCTATTAATAGCTTTTAAATTATGCGAGCGATTATCAAAATCATTCATTGCACTGGGCTTTGCTGCTGCAAACATTCCAATTGAAACATTCCAATATATTTCAGATCAAGTTGATTGACTCAGCACAGTTCACTTGTATTGAATCCCGTACAGATTTTTTTTTAAATTGGCAGAACCAGCTGAGTAGGATGTAGAGTTAAAGTGGTGACATTTCTCACAGAAATTGGTTTGTAGCAGCTGTGTCAAATCAGAAATGTCAAAGAGAGCCAGAATATTTATTTAATTTCAGTTAAGCACAGCATTTCACTTGCACTTTTAAGCTATTTGGAAAAAAATATGATTTGCTGTTTTACAAGTGGAAGTGGTTTCACCCTCCATGATTTTAAGCCAATTCTGGTGCAGGAGCATGCACAGCAAGAAGCTGGTAAGGTTCATTCTCCCAGCAAAAACTTGACTGAAAACCAGAAATGCACATCGATGGAGTGATCTGTACTCGTGATTTCTTTTTATTCCACAATAAGACTGACCTAATTGACAGCTAAGCCCTAGCTGTATTTCACTTCCAATCATAGGAACTGTTTTTGTTTAATCACAACCACGAGTTTGGTTTAACAAATTATACGAAACAGCAAGTGAGTGCATCTCAAGTGTTCCCATCATAGATTTTCCAGTAAAGCCTAGCCAGACATTTCGATAGATCATTGTTTGCTTCATGGTGTGCTTAATTTCTCTTTGGAAGGGGTCAATACAGGAGCACATTGCCAATGCCTGAAATGGACTTATGGTCTTGGAAGAGTGAACTAATTGTTTTTGCAACTTCCCTATAAATACCTACTCCTTGATTAATGTTTATTTTTCTACCTCCAGCCCTTGGCACAGGTTGGTTGATTGATGAACATGCCATTTGATTGCAAGCTGGGCTTTCAACCCGAAGTTGATTCCACCCCAAAGATCATTAGTGTCTACCTATCTGTGCTATATTCTGCCAAAACTCATTCACAGTCACTGAGGGACTTTGCTATTGGAAACAGCTCAGTGAAGCCAGAGCTCTTAATTTCTCAGGAGCAGTTTGGTGGTTTGCTTAACTGGTTGCCTCATGAGGGAAGATTGGATAGGTTGGGATTGTATCAATGGCAGTTTAAAAGGGTGCAAAGTAATTTGACTGAACATAATGAGGGCAATTGATAGGCTGTATATGGAGAGGATGTTTCAGCTTGCGGAGAATTTAGAAATAGGTATAACTTCTTGCAATTGAGAAATTTGGCATTTAAGACAGCTGAGATGATTTTGTTTAGAGATTCATGAATTTTTTGAATTATTTTCTGCAGCAATAGGAGATGAGGTTTCAAAAATATTTTCATGGCATACGTGGACATATTCCTGAAAAACAAGGAATAGGATTGAAGGACCAAGAGTCCCAGATTAGCTACTAGTTCATGTACTTGTAATACTTCCATGGTAGGTGTCCCATCCTTCACTTGCTGTAATCTTCTGCTCATTCAAGGCTTTACTGCATATATAATGTGTTGTGACTGACTAATACTGATCCACGTAGAAGCTGTACCTGGGAAATATACAAGTCTTTATTCGCACACCGTACTTTCAGGGGAGAAAGAGTGTCCAGAGAATTCAAGAAAAGCTTACTTTCCTGACAAGTTTTTATACTTCTCCAAAACACAGATAACTATGATTAACTACGGTTTTAAACGCTATAATCACTTACTAAACATTATCATTTTGATTAGAATTATGCAATTACAATGATGTTACATCTTAACTAGCAGAATTCCTTTGAATATTTAATACAGGCGTCTGTTCTAAAGGCTCTGAGCACAAACTTCAGACACCCCTTTTGTTAGACTGTTGTTGATGTCTGCAAGAGCATATAACTAACCACAAGGTTAAATGACACAGCAGACCTGTCCAGAATTGTGCTAATAGCAGGAATTTTCATTTATTATCAACATTTAGTCCCATCTATTGATACTGCCTGACTTGCTCAGTTCCTCCCACATTTTGTGTGATTTGCTCAACATTTCTGCCATCTGCAGACTCTTGTGTTTGGAGACATTCATTTCCAAAGTCAGGCAAGGAACTTTGATACTTCTGTTCCATGTAGGTTCAATGGGGCATAATCAGAATGTCCCACACTCAATAATTGTTTTCACAAGCCACAAAATATCAGTCAGAAGTTAAATTGATGACAGGTTTTATTTCCCAAAAACTGATTCTTACTTTAGTTAATCCACAATTATAGTATCCATAATTTAATAACTTCAGGATGATGTCTGACATACAGTATATTCAGCTCACCTACAGTATCAACTTTGTTTTTCTGATTTTCATTATTTCCCAGTTCATCACCTCACTATTGTATCAAATTCTCCATGGTCTCACCTTGCCCTACCTGTCACTCCCCAAATGCCTACTCTTTTGACTTTGCCCATTGTGTACCAGCTGTCTCCCACCTTTCCCAGCTAAGAGCCAGCATGGATTCAGCTGCCTGGGTCTCCATACTTTGAAGTTTCTCCCTTTACACAAATCGTATTAATCTTTGCTTGTATCCAAATTTGGACATGTAGGGATGAAAGAAACAGATATTGCACTGAACATATGGGCCAAAGATATATTTAATGCAGGGTCTCAGGCTTCATTGACAAAGAACAAGTATCAGAACTCTGTCTGCTGATCATGGGGATGGGAACATTTTTGATGAGGAACTTGGGACAGAAGACATGAGGATAAAAGGGGGTAAATGGTAGAACCTGCCTTCCTAAGCAGGTTCTTGTGGTCTATGCTGAGAGAGGACTGAGGCAGCAGTGCTTGGGAATGAAGAGACCAAGAACTCATTACATTGTAGCACCCAACAAATGGCAGCAGTTCAAGATTAACAGCAAGGGAAATTGAGGATGGAACATGAATGTTGGCCACACTAGTGATACCTGTACCATATAAAAAAAGCTCTATCCACCTCATCCATGCTAGCAAGCATGCGAATAATTAAACAGCATGCAGTTTTGGGAATATGTGGCCTAACTTCACATCTGTTCTGGTGTCAGCCTTTATAATCTGCTGGCATTATGAGGGGAACATATTAGAATGGACATTTAGAGAGCTAGGCACAAAGCTGATAAACAGGAGCTCCCGGGTAGCAATTTCTGGATTGCTGCCTGTGCCATGCACCAGTGAGGGCAGAAACAGGATGATTTGGCAGATTAATATGTGGCTGAGAAGCAGGTGCAGGGGGCAGTGCTTCAGGTTCTAGGATTATTTGGATCTCACCTGTGGGGGAGGTATGACCTGTACAAAAGAAATGGGTTGCACCTGAACCCAAGGGGGACCAATATTTGTGTGGTCAGGTTTGCTAGAGCTGTTGGGGAGAGTTTAACCTAATTTGGCGGGGGGGGGGGGTGGGAATCTGAGTGAAGGGACTCAGGAAAAGACGGATGGTAAAAAGCAAAGATAGCATGCAGTCAGACTGTCAGGAAGGGCTGGCAGATGATAGGACAAAATCGCAGAAGCAGGGTGAGTATCGGTGCATTAGGGATACAGAATCAAAAAGGGTAGCGAATATAGTACTCAAAGTGTTATATCTCAATGCATAGAGTATGAGAAATAAGGTGGATAATCTTGTTACGTTGTTACAGATGATTGTTAAGTATGATGTTGTGGCCATCGCTGAATCATGGCTGAAGGATGGTTGTAGTTGGGAGCTGAATGATCAAGGTTACACATTGTATTGGAGGGATAGGAAGGTAGACAGAAGGGGTGGCATGGCTCTGCTGGTAAAGAATGGCATCAAATCAGTAGAAAGATGTGACATAGGATCATAAGATGTTGAATCCTTGTGGGTTGAGTTAAGAAACTGCAAGGGTTAAAGGACCCTGATGGCAGATATATAGGCCTCCCAAAAGTAGCTGGGAACTGGACCACAAATTACAACAGGAAATAGAAAATGCGTATCAAAAGAGCAATGTCACGGGAGATTTCAACATACAGGTCGACTGGGAAAATTAGGCTTGTAATGGATCTCAAGAGCATGAGTTTGTTGAATGCCTATGAGATGGCTTTTTAGAGCAGTTTGTCATTGAGTCTACTTGGGGATCAGCTATACTGGATTAGGGGTTATGTAATGAAGCGGAGGTGATTAGGGAGCTTAAGGCAATTAGTAGGCAGTGATCACAATATGATTGAGTTCAACTCAAAATTTGACAAGGAGAAAGTAAAGTCTGACATAGCAGTATTTCAGTGGAGTAAAGGAAATTACAGTGGTATAAGAGAGGAGCTGGCCAAAGTAAATTGGAAGGAGATGCTGGCAGGGATGACAGCAGAACAGCCAATGGAGTGAGCTTCTGGGAAAAATTAGGAAGGTGCAGGATAGACGTATTCCAAGAATGAAGTAATACTCAAATGGCAAAATAGTACAACCATTGCTGACAGGGGAGGTCAAAGCTAATGTGAAAGCAAACGAGAGGGCATACAGCAAAGTAAATGTTATCAGAAAGAAAGAGGATTGGGAAGCTTTTAAAAACCTACAGAGAGAACTAAAAAATCGTTAGGAGGGAAAAGATGAAATATGAAAGCAAGCTAGCAAACAACATCAAAGTGGATAGTAAAAGCTTTTTCAAGTATGTGAAAAATAAAAGACAGATGAGAGTGGAAATAGGACTGTTCGAAAATGAGGCCAGAGAAATAACAACGGGGGACAAGGAGAAAGCAGATGAACTAAATGAGTAGTTGAGTAAATGGAAGACACTAGCAGTGTGCCAGGTGTTGAAGGGTGTGGGGGAAGAGAAGTGAGTGCACTTACTATTACAAGGGAGAAGGTGCTCAAAAAACTGAAAAATCTAAAGGTACATAAGTCACCCAGACCAGATGAACTGCATCAAAAGGTCCTGAAAGAGGTAGCAGTAGAGATTGTAGAGGCATTAGTAATGATCTTTCAAAAATCATTGGACTCTAACATGGTGCCAGAGGATGGAAAAATTGCAAATGTCACTCAACTCTTTAAGAAAGGGGGAAGGCAGCATTAGGGGTTGGCAAGATGTTGGAGTCAATTGTTAAGGATGAGGTTATGGAATACCTGGTGACACAGGACAAGATTGGACAAAGTCAGCATGGTTTCCTTAAGAGAAAATCTTGTCTGACGAACCTGATGAAATTCTCTGAGGAGATTACACGTAGGATAGATAAAGGGGATGCAGTGGATATTGTATATTTAGACTTTCAGAAGGCCTTTGACAAGGTGCCACACATGAGGCTGCTTATCAATTTAAGAGCCCATGGTATTACAGGAAAGCTACTGGCATATTTAGCGCATTGGCCGATTGGTAGGGAGCAACACGTGGGAATAAAAGGATCCTTTTCTGGTTGGCTGCCAGTGACTAGTGGTGTTCTGCAGGGTTTAGTGTTGGGACTGCTTCTTATTATGTAGTATAACAATGATTCAGATGATGAAATAGATGGATGTGTTGCCAGGTTTGAAGATGATATGATGATTAGTGGAGGGGCAGTTAGTATTGAGGAAACAGGTAGGATACAGAAGGACTTAGACAGATTAGAAGAATGGACAAGAGAGTAGCAAATGAAATACAATGTTGGAAAATGCATGGTCATGCACTTCGGTAGTAGAAATAAATGTACAGACTATTTTCTCAATGGGGAGAAAATCCAAAAATCTGAGATGCAAATGGACTTGGGATTTCTTGTGCAGAACACCCTCAAAGTTAATATGCAGGTAGAGTTGGTGGTGAGGAAGACAAATGTAATATTAGCATTTATTTCAAAAGGTCTAGAATACAAGAGCAGGGATATGATGCTGAGACGTTATAAAGCACTGGTGAGGCTTTATCTTGAGCATTGTGAATAGTTTTGTGCTCCTCATCTAAGAAAAGATATGCTGGTATTGGAGAAGGTTCAGAGGAGGTTCACAAGGAAGATTGTGAAATGAAATGGTTATCATGTGAAGAATGTTTGATAGCTCTCGGTCTGTACTCACTGGAATTTAGAAGGATGAGGGGGATCTCAATGAAACTTTTTGAATGTTAACAGGCCTAGATGAAGTGATGTGGAAAGTATGTTTCCCATGGTGGGGAAGTCTAGGACAAGAAGGCACAGTCTCAGGATATGTGGAGAAATTTCTTTAGCCAGAGGCTGGTGAATTTGTGGAATTTGTTATCACAGGCAGCTGTGGAGGCCAGGTTGTTGGGTGTACTTACGGCAGAGATTGATAGGTTCTTGATTGGACATGGCATCAAGGTTACAGGGAGAAGGCTGGGATGTGGGGCGGAGGAGGGGAGAAATGGTGGAGCAGACTCAATGGACCAAATGACCTTATTTTGCTCTTATGGTTTATGGTCTTATGGTTATGGACATTGACCTTTAGTTATTTAAGTGTGTCCTGAAATATAGGTAGGTTATCTTTTACCATTGTCTTCAGCCTTTTCATTATAATGTACATTATTAGGAAGGATAAGACATTTGGCATAAATGATCTATGGACAGCAAAACATTTGTGTGGCATATGAGTGAATTTCTAGGAAAGACCTTTGTTGATTAAATTTTTGACCTTGCACTAAAGCTCAGTGTTTTTCATGCACTTACTCTGGCTTGCCTGGACATAAATAGGCTTAAAATCCAGATTTAAGCACCCTGCATGTTTTTCTTTCATACTGGCATGTGTCTGGCCACTTGTGCAGAAACAGAAGGTCTTTCTAATAAGTGACGTGGACTTCACAAGTTAGGTCCAGCTTGAATATTTCTCCTTTAATTTCACTCAGTGTTAAAGAAACCTTCCTGATTATGCTGTTCCATGCTGGAAACAACACCAGGTCCACTTTATTTTAAGAATGTCCTTTTCACTGTAGCTCTCTCACAGACTCTAACTCTTTGGTCTTGGGCATGACCTCTGTCATGACTTAATCTCTGTCAAACAAAATTTACCTCCAGCCTTACACCTCCACTTCGAGTAGACAATGGCACTGTTCCCAATCCACAAAATACCAATCCCCTGGTTATTCTATTAATTTTCACCCTCAGCTCTGCAAGATACAAAAGCCTGAAAGCATGTACCACTGGGTTCAAGGACAACTTCTACCCTGCTGTCATTAAATAGTTCCCTAATATGATAAATTGGACTCTTGACCTCACGGTCAACATCATTATGATCTTGCACCTTATGGTTTAACTACACAACACTTTCTCTGTGGCTGTTCGACTTTATTCTGCATTGTTATGTTTTATCTTGTGTACTGTGTAATGACCTGTTCTGTATGAAGAGTATGCAGGAGAAGCTTTTCACTGTATCTCAGTGCATGTGATAATAATAAACCAATTCTAGTTCTAAATCTACCCTGCCCCAAACACCCTTCTCTTATCATGACTTGCATTCCAGCTCCATAGTCTAATCCTTCCTTCCACTCATTCTTCTAAAGGAACCTGTATGCATTAAGGACTTAGGATGAAAGTTATTGCTCATGACCAAACTTTGCAGTGATAGGGCCTTGAAATACACTAAGCATTCATTGGCCTACAATGCTTCACTGCTTAACATGCCTTCCCAAGTATCAAAAGATTTCTTGGGTATTGTCTTCAAATACCTGAAAATAGTAAATTAAGACAGGACAGGAACATGGACCAAATTTAGAATTTGGTCATTCATTATTGAAAACAACTTTATCAGCTCTTGTTGACAGGCTTTAGTAAATTAAATACACCTTTTATAGTTTAATTGAAAGATCTATACCTCAGAATAGTTACAATGCCAAATTGCCATGATAAAGCTTTCGCTTTAGAATGAACTATTAATAAACTGACGAATTACAGGATGAATAGCATCAGGCACAGAGTAATTAACTATCCATTGGAAAGCAATTATAATTCCTTCTAAATACAGCTTTGCATTTCTCCCATATTGTTCCAAAGTCTGTGATACTTTACCGAGGTAAGGCGGATAAGAGTATAGGAATAAGGGGTTAGTTTTCAATTAATAATTCTGCTATGAATATAACTTCAAAATAACACTTATCCATAATCACTTTATGTTACTCTGCATCCTTTTCAAATGTCATAAGAAGAAAAACAATGTGTCTGCCAAGGGCTGTGTCAAAGGCTGCACCAATGGGGATGCAGTGATGTACATAATTTATTGGGCATATGTACAGTATTTATATTAACTGAGTTTGCATAATTGATAGGTGTGCTCCCCCAAGCCAGCAGGGATCTTATCCTATGTCAGTATTCTGTACTTTGGTGGGCACCATTTGATTAACCTCTGTAAGATCAGTTTTTGCATTCATCTACTTGGCAGGCTTAAGGGAATATACAGACTCTACGTTCTTTTAAATACATTGAGCAACAACAAAGTATATCTGATTCAAGTAGCCTACTAACAAAGCTCAGTGACAACACAAGTAAGTTCTATATTTGCCTTTGAAACACACAGGGTGGAAGAACAATTTTGTTTCCCCAAGGGGGTTTGTGCTAAAAATAAGAGGGTATAATTTTAAGACTAGAGGTGAAAGATTTAAAGGGTTAGCTTCTTTTGGAAAGGGTGATGATATGTGGAATAAGCTGCCAGAAATAGTGGTTGTCATGAGCACATTAGCAGCATGTAAAAGCCACGATAGAAGAAGTTTGTAGAGTCTTGGGCCAAGAGTGGACAGATGGAACTAGATGATGGAGCAGCACAGTCAACATGGGCAAGTTGGGCTGATGGGCCTCTTCCCATGCTGTATGATGTTATGAATTTATCGCTCCATATCTGTAGCCTTCTCTGAATATACCCAGCTCTGATTTTACAGATGTGAATTTTAGTAACCCATCTGTTGCTGTATTTCTCTTACAAACTCACCAAAAGAAAGGTCTGTTCCAGGAAGCTATTCAGCCTCCTCTGCCTGTGTTCTGTACTGAAGCATTTACAAATACCTTTTCACATTGCATGTGTTTGAAGCATTTGTCCAATTTTTGTTCGAAAGATAGTGCAAGTCTTTACTCAACCAGTTACTTTGCAAATAATTCCAAGTTCCAAGAATATGCCTCCTTGTAGAATTAATGAAACCCTTTGTTATTTCTTCCTAATTGAACATTTAGAATCTAAGAAACATGGCTACTCATTATAGTCACTTAATACTCTTCTCTTGAAATGTTCGAGTTTATTGTCATTAAGTCATACACATCTATACAGCTAAATGAAACATAATTCCTCTGGACCAAAGTGCAAAACACAGTACATTTACAGTGGTCACATACAGTACATATATAGTAGCTACACATACAAAATATTGGATAAATACAGCAGGTCAGGCAGCATCCTTGGAAATGTTCACTTTTTGGGCCAAGACGCTTCTTCAGGACTGGATTGGAAGGAGGAAGATGCCAGAGTAAAAAAGGTGGGGAGAACGGAAGGAGGATAGCTAGAAGGTGATAGTTGAAGCCAGGTGAATAGGAAAGGTTAATGGCTGAAGAGGAAGGAATCTGATAGGGGAGGAGAGTGGACCATAGGAGAAAGGGATGGAGGAGGGGACCAGTGCAAGCTGATAGGCAGCTGAGAAGAGGTAAGAGGCCAGAGTGCAGAATAGAGGAAGGAGAAATCACTGGAGTATAAGATGTTGTTCCTCCATCCTGACGGTGGCCTCCTCACAGCACAGGAGGAGGACATGGACCAACATGTTGGAACAGGAATGGGAATCAGAATTAAAATATTTTGCTGCCAGGAAATTCTGCTTTGGGTGGATGGAGTGTAGGTGCTCAGCAAAGTGGTCCCCAAATTTCCAACAGGTCTCACCAATGTAAAGGAGGCCGCATCAGGCACCGGACACAATAGATGAGCCCAGCAGAATTGGTGCTGCCTCACTTGGGATGACTGTTTGGGGCCTTGACTGGAGCTGAGGGAGAAGGTAAATGGGCAGGTGTAGCACTTTGGCCACTTGCAGGGATAACTGCCGGGAGGAAGATTTTTGGGGAGAGATGAATGGACAAGGTAATCACAGAGGCAGTGACCCCAGCAGAAAGCAGAAAGGAGGGAGAGGTAAAGGTGTGTTTGGTGGTACAATTCCTTTGGAGATGGTGGATGTTGTGAAGAATGATGTGCTGGATAATGAGGGAAATGAAGCAGATGTGGGTGAGGGCAGCATCAACGGTGGAGGAAGAAAAACTCCATTCTTTGAAGACGGACATCTATGATGTCCTGGAAAGGAAAATCCTATTCTGGGAACAGATTTGGTAGAGACAAAGAAACTAAGAATAGGGAATAGTATTTTCGCCGGAGACAGGGTGGGAAGAGGTAGGTTTATAAAAGATGTTGATTGAGAGTTTGTCTCCAGACACAAGAAAATCTGCAGATAGAATTTTGAGAAATCTATGTTAATGTCATCAGGTTGGGGGCTACCCTGATGGAATATAAGGTGTTACTTCTCCAACCTGAGTGTGACCTCGTCATGACAATAGAGAGGCCATGGACTGACATGTTGGATTAGGAATGGGAAGTAGATTTGAAATGGGTGGCCACTGGGAGATACTGCTTTTTCTGGCAGATGGAGTGTAGATGCTAAGCAAAGCAGTCTCCTAGTCTACCTCGGGTCTCACCGATATACAGGAAGCCACACTGGAAGCATTGGATAAAGTAGATTACCACGAAAGACTCACTGGTGAAGTATCACCTCAACTGGAAGGTCTATTCGGGGCCTTGAATGGTAGTGAGGGTGCTGGTGTAGGGGAAGGTGTGGCAATTGTTCTGCTTTTAAGGGTAAGTACCAAGAGGGAGATCAATGGGGTGATATGAATGGACAAGGGAGTGGCATAGGGAGTGATCCCCGTGGAAAGCAGAAGGTGGGTGGGAGGGAAAGATGTGCTTGGTGGCTTCCAGGTGAGGCAACACTTCACCTGTAAGTCTGGTGAGGTGATCTGCCATATCTAGTGCTCCTGATATGGCCACCTATATATTGGAGAGACTGCTTTGCAGAGTACCTACACTCCATCCGCTAGAAAAAGCAGGATCTCCCAGTGGCCACCCACGTAAATTCTACTTCACATTCCCATTCTGACATGTCAGTCCAGGCCTCCTCTACTGCTCCAATGAGGCCACACTCAGGTTGGAGAAGCAATCTGACTGCTTATTCTTTTCCAGAAATGTTGCCTGACCTGCTGAGTTCCTCCAGCATTTTCTGTGTGCAGTTTTTCTCCAGAGATGGAGACAGAGAAGTTCTAGAAAGGGGAACAAGGTGTCAGAAATGGACCAAGTGAATTTAAGGGCAGGGTGGAAGTTGGAGGCAAAGTTGATTAAATTGATTCACATGAGTGCATGAAGCAACACCAATGCAGCCATCACTGTAGTGCAGGAGGAGCTGGGTAGCATTACCAGGAAAGGTTTGGACCACAAACTATTCTACAGAACCAATAAAAAGGCAGGCTTAGCTGGGGCCCATACACGTGCCCATGGCTACGCTTGGGTTTGGAAAAAGTGGGAGAAGCTGGAGGAGAAATTGTTGAAGGTAAGAACCAGTTTTGCCAGATGAAGGAGGATGTTTGTGGAGGGGAACTGCTTGACTCTTTCATTGAGGAAGAAATAGAGAGCATTAAGGACTTCTTGATAGAGATAGAAGTGTACAGGGACTGGGAAATACATGTTTAAAAACAGGCAGAGAGGGCCCGGGAACTGAAAAGTAGTGAGGAGATCAAGAGCATGAGTAGTGTTGTCAATGGAGGTGGGAAGGATCTGAACCAAAGGGGTTAGACTGGAGATGAGGTACGATGAGTTGAGTTCAGTGAAGCAGGAGCAGGCAGAGACAGTGGGACTACCCAGACAGTCAGGTTGGTGGATTTTGAGTAAGAGGTAGAAGTGAGCAGTATGTGATAAAGGAACTATAGGGTTGGTGAGAGTGGATGGGAGTTCTCCAGAGCTTATGAGGTCAGTGACGGTGTCTGAGAGAGTATTTTGATGTCCAGATTGGGTCCTTTTCAAGGAATAGTTAGCAGAGTTATCTGAGAGTTGCTGCCTGACCTCCGCAAGTACAGGTCAGTCTACCACGCTACAGTAGTATTTTTGTCTGAAGGCTTGATGGTAAGTTTGGAGAGCAGTGTGTTCAGAGGGGATAAGGTTCGAGGAGGAGAGAGCAGTGCTGAAGTTGAGCGGGATAGGGAATTCTTGCCTAAGAAGTTGGCTTGGCAACAGAGGCGATGGAAAAAAGAAGAGCTTGGCATTGTGGCAGGTGCGGAACTTGCTGAGGTGTAGGTGAAGGGGGACAAAGGTAAAGACCTTGCTGAGGACATATAGTTATGATTCAGCACACACAGTCACTATCATCCCTGAATGGTATGGCCTAAAGATTAACAGGTTGATATAAAGTGTGAGGTGCATGTTTATTTAAGATAGTATAATATTATTGATACTATTATAATAAAACAAACAGTGAAGCTGCAGCAATAAGGGATGAACAGTGCCCAGTGCAAGATGAGAGTGTGTCTATGAATTGGGGAGTGTTGCAGGGGTGGGGTGGGTGCAGAACATTCAGACAGGGTGTACGTGTACGCTGGATTGTAGCAGGGCTTCAAAGAGTCTAACATCCCGGAGGAAGGCATTTTTCAGAATATTGAGACAGTGTCTGCAAATGATCACTATTTCACTGATGAACGTGTATGCAGAAGAGCCTCGTGCTCTCATCTTAAACTCTAGCTAAATCTTCAACAGCGTGGTTAGTTTGATTCTTCACAATATTGAACAGCAGACAGACATTCAGGTCCTTTTGCTTCTACATATATAACATCTGCAAAAGAAAAACGGCATTATATTTGGATAACAATATGCTTCAAACAGCACTATCTATCTCTCCTCTTCAGTCGTTCTTTAAGCAACAATAATTTTTCAATGACAGACAGTTCTCAAACAGAAAAGCTTGAGACATCACTTCATCTGTCAATGTGCAATCACAACAGAGGGTTTATCTTCACATTTACAAGGGATATCAACTTAATGGATTTGGACTCATCACTTTGATATATATAATTAAATAAGTCGTGCAAAAAGAGAGCAAAAATAGTGAGCCTTAAGCCAATACAAGCCTAGAACCACTAATATTTTTAGCATTTAATTGACATGCTCTATGGAATCCGGACAATAACTCTGCTTTACTGGCAGCATTAATTCCTCTGAAGGAGAACTCAATAAAGTTACTCAATGAGGTTCCATGATAGGACAATTAGATTGTGCTCACACAGTAAATCTCACTGTTCTTTGCTTTGGATGACAGCAGTATCCAAGGTTTTCCAATGAATGGTCAAGATCTCATAAACAAATTTTACAGTATTCCAGCACAAACAACAGATTCCATATTAGATCTATGAAGAAATGGTGCCACTTAACAACATGACCAAAGGCGACATCCTTCAGACAGTTGACGAAACCACATTTTTTACTTCTCCTTCTTTCAAACTAGATTCTGCTACTACTGGAACCTGTGATTTACATTTAAATGGTGTGCTTTCAGGCAAATCGAGTGATTTGGCGCTTTGCTCTCTCCGTGGGAGTTTGGTGAGTTTTCAAGCAGAGTGTGCAGCTTGGAGGCCAAGAAGCCCGGAGACGATGTGGGTGCCCATGATGGACTCCATTTCTCGACAATCTTGTTGATTAAAGCATTGAGCAAGATTGAAATCAACGAGGATAAGAGCAGAAAGCAAACGGATGTTCAGCACTGTCTGCCTGCATTTTACCAGCCTCTCTCCTTCTCACTCACTGCAGCTGGAGGAAGGTGCCTACAATTGGCTGGTCTCTCCCTCCCTCTCACTTAGTGCTGCCCGAGGATGGTGCAGGAGTCTTGGATCTGGTCAAGGTTTAATCAACACAGTTTGTGGATTGAACCCTGTAGTTCATGTCATGATGTGTTTCTGGTTTCTGGTTGCTCTGCCATTTCGTGCGATTTTGATCAGGGCGGACTGGCTCTGCAGCCTGCCGCCGGTGAATGACACAGCACTAAACAAGCTAAACTGAACATTCCTAGGCTGTTTCAATGACTCTGTGGTTTGATATTTTATATTCTTTGTTTTTCACTCTTTTTTTTGTCATTTGCACAATTTATTCTTTTTTTTGGGCGTTGGGTATTTGTTATTTTCTTTGAGCAGATTCCATGGTGTTTCTTTGTTTTGTGGCTATATATTTTGGGTTGTATACTGCATACATACTTTGATAATAAACGTACTCTGAACTTTGAACTTCCAGATCCATTGGCAAAAGTATTCAAGTTGTGCTTTGAAGTGACAAACTGACAGCGTTTAAAGCACTCCAATGCTTTTGATTTTGGTGAACAAAATTAGCATTAATGATTAATGATTAGAAAATGGGGATCGGTTAATGAAAAGGGGACGTGACGGTAGCATAGAGGTTAGCACCATGCTATTACAGGTTGAGAAGTTGGAGTCTGGAGTTTAATTCTGGCATTATCCGTAAGGAGTTTATATATTCTCCCCGTGACAGTGTGGGTTTCCTTCGGATGCTCCGGTTTCCTCTGGTTAGTAGGTTAATTGCTCATTGTAAATTGCCCTGTGATTAGGCTAGGGTTAAATAGGTGGGTTGCTGGGCAGCACAGTTCAGTGGGCCGGAAGGTCCTGCTCCACCACGTATCTCTAAAATAAATAAATAAAGATAGTGTCACAGCTGCAGAAAAGGTGGACGGCAAGGAGGGATTCTAAACAGAGTCTCTGTGGGTGGAGGTTAGAAACAAGAAGGGGTCAATAACTCTACTGGGTGTTTTTAATAGGCCGCCCAATAGTAACGGGGATATTGAGGAGCAGATAAGGAAACAGATCCTGGAAAGGTGTAATAATAACAGAGTTGTCGTGGTGAGAGATTTTAATTTCCTAAATATTGATTGGCATCTCCCTAGAGCAAGGAGTTTAGATGGGGAGGAGTTTGTTATGTGTGTTCAGGAAGGTTTCTTGACACAATATGTAGATAAGCCTACAAGAGGAGAGGCTGTACTTGATTTGGTATTGGGAAAGAGACCTGGTCATGTGTCAGATCTCTCAGTGGGAGAGCATTTTGGAGATAATGATCATAATTCTATCTCCTTTACAATAGCATTGGAGAGAGATAGGGACAGACAAGTTAGAAAAGCGTTTAATAGGAGTAAGGGGAATTACAAGGCTATCAAGCAGGAACTTGGAAGCTTAAATTGGGAACAGATGTTCTCAGGGAAAGGTATGGAAGAAATGTGGCAAATGTTCAGGAGATACTTGTGTGGAATTCTGCATAGGTACATTCCAATGAGACAGGGAAGTTATGGTAGGGTACAGGAACCGTGGTGTACAAAGGGTGCAGTAAATCTAGTCAAGGAGAAAAGAAAAGCTTACAAAAGATTCAGAGAGCTAAGTAATATTAGAGATCGAGAAGATTATAAGGCTAACAGGAAGGAGCTTAAGAAGGAAATTAGGAGAGCCAGAAAGGGCCATAAGAAGGCCTTGACAGACAGGATTAAGGAAAACCCCAAGGCATTCTACAAGTATGTGAAGAGCAACAGGAAAAGATGTGAAAGAATAGTACCTATCAAGTGTGACAGTGGGAAAGTGTGTATGGAACCAGAGGAAATAACAGAGGTACATAATGAATACTTTACTTCAGTATTCACTATGGAAAAGGATCTTAGTGATTGTAGTGAAAACTTGCAGTGGACTGAAAAGCTTGAGCATGTAGATATTAAGAAAGAGGATGTGCTGGAGCTTTTGGAAAGCATCAAGTTGGATAAGTCACTGGGACTGGATGAGATGTACCCCAGGCTACTGTGGGAGGTGAGGGAGGATATTGCTGAGCCTCTGACGATGACCTTTGCATCATCAATGAGGACGGGAGAGGTTCTGGAAGATTGGAGGGTTGCGGATGTTGTTCCCTTATTCAAGAAAGGGAGTAGAGGTAGCCCAAGAAATTATAGACCAGTGAGTCTTACTTCAGTGGTCGGTAAGTTGATGGAGAAGATCCTGAGAGGCAGGATTTATGAACATTTGGAGAGGTAAAATATGATTAGGAATAGTTAGCATGGCTTTGTCAAGGGCAAGTCGTGCCTTATGAGCCTGATTGAATTTTTTGAGGAAGTGGCTAAACACATTGATGAAGGAAGAGTAGTAGATGTAGTGTATATGGATTTCAGCAAGGCATTTAATAAGGTACCCCATGCAAGGCTTATTGAGAAAGTAAGGAGGCATGGGATCCAAGGGGACATTGCTCTGTGGATCCAGAACTGGCTTGCCCACAGAAGGCAAAGAGTGCTTGTAGATGGGTCATATTCTGCATGGAGGTCAGTCACCAGTGGAGTGCCTCAGGGATGTGTTCTGGGACCCTTACTCTTCGTGATTTTTATAAATGACCTGGATGAGGAAGTAGAGGGATGGGTTAGTAAGCTTGCTGATAACACAAAGGTTGGAGGTGTTGTGCATAGTTTGGAGGGCTGTCAGGGGTTACAGCAGGACATTGATAGGATGCAGAACTGGGCTGAGAAGTGGTAGATGGAGCTCAACCCAGATAAGTGTGAGGTGGTTCATTTTAGTAGGTCTAAGATGATGGCAGAATATAGTATTAATGGTAAGACTCTTGGCAGTGTGGAGGATCAGAGGGATCTTGGGGTCCGAGTCCATAGGACACTCAAAGCAGCTGCGCAGGTTGACTCTCTGGTTAAGAAGGCATTCGGTGTATTGGCCTTCATCAATCGTGGGATTGAGTTTAGCAGCCGAGAAGTATTTTTGCAGCTGTATAGGACCCTGGACAGACCTCACTTGGAGTACTGTGCTCAGTTGTGGTCGCCTCCACTACAGGAAGGATGTGGAAACCATAGAAAGGGGGCAGAGGAGATTTACAAGGATGTTGCCTGGATTGGGGAGCATATCTTATGAAAACATTTTGAGTGAACTCGACCTTTTCTCCTTGGAGTGACGGAGAATAAGAGGTGACCTGATAGAGGTGTATAAGATGATGAGAGGCATTGATCGTGTGGATAGTCAGAGGCTTTTTCCCAGGGCTGAAATGGCTGTCACAAGAGGACACAGGTTTAAGGTGCTGGGGAGTAGGTACAGAGGAGACTTCAGGGGTAAGTTTTTTATGCAGAGAGTGGTGACTGTGTGGAATGGGCTGCCTGCAACGGTGGTGGAGACGGATACGATAGGGTCTTTTAAGAGACTTTTGGATAGGTACATGGAGGTCAGAAAAATCGAGGGCTATGGGGAACCCTAGTAATATCTAAGGTAGGGACACTTTTGGCCCAACTTTGTGAACCAAAGGCCTGTATTGTGCTGTAAGTTTTCTCTGTTTTTTTTCCCCTATGTTTTCTATATCACTACAGAGGAGAAAAGAAAAATCCTGAAACACTTAGCAGATCATGCAGTATCTGTGGAAAGAAACATTTCAGAAAAAAGGGTCTAATGATATTTCAGCAGAGCCAAGTGCCTTTCCAATGTGGTAGCAATCGAGCAGGTGATCCACAGTGACAAGTGCTGCTGTATAATTATGTGTTACTTCATGACATATACCAGTCCCACCATTCATCACCAGAATCAGTCTAGGCAGTCTTTGCAGCAGCCCCTCTATGTCAAGAGCACCTTTTCTTAGATAAGGAGTTCAAATTGTGCATGACATTTCAGGTGCTGTCTTAACAATTTCCAATTATTTAACAAATACTCATGTTTCACTTGCTCCAAAGTAGATAACATCGCTCTTTTCCTCATTATATTTTAATTGCCTTAATGAGCTTTTCCATATCTCTTGAAGCATCTACAGGTTTTGTCAGCTTATGAGCAAGTGCTTGGGAGACTGGCAGGATGGATTTAGAACATAGATCATAGAACATGACAGCACAGTACAGATCATTCGGCTCATGATGCTGTGCCAACCTTTTACCCAATTCTTAGATCAACTAACCATTTGACTTGATGGCTGCTGTGAGTCTACAGGCATCTCCTTTGTCTGTAAGTTGAATTTGTACTGCAGATGCATTAAAGCTTGCTATGTCAACTGCTCTGCCCAAGACCACAAGAAGGTTCAGAGAGCTGTGAATTTAGCCCAGACCGTCATGAAAACCAGCCTCGCCTCTATTCACTCTGTTTACACTTCCCACTGCTACAGAAAAGCAGTCAGTATAATAAAGGGCCACTCCCACCCCTGTCATTATCTTTCCCCTATTATTGAGCAGAAGATACAAAAAACTTGAGAACACCTACTGCCAGGGTTATGGGAAGCTTCTGTCTCGCTGTCACAAGACTCTAAAATGGTCCTCTTGTACGATAACGATGAACTCCTGATCTCTCAATCAATTATGGTCCTTGCACCTTAACTATCCACTCACATTGTACTCTTTTGTCTGTAACTGTAACACAATGTTCAGGGCTACCACTGTCACCCCTCCTCTGGAAATCTGCTTTTTAGTAATAAGATAAGGTCTGGATCAAAGTAATTTTGGTATAACCCAAACTGGCATTGATGAGAAGATTACTGGTGAAGAAGTGCCACTTGATAGCACTGTCCGTCACTTTACTGCGGATTTAGAGTGGACTACTTAGGTTATAATTAGCCAGATGGCATTTTTCATACCTCTGTGAAAAGTGGTGGACAGTGTTATTAAGAGAAACTTGGGCATTATTGTAACTGTATGCGAACATTAGAAGTCAAACCAGGTATGGAGCACAGAGCATCAGAAGTACAGGTGGGATGTTGTCAGGACCCATCGCCTTCGGTGACTTCAGCGACTCCTTGATGTCACGTGCAGTTAATTAGATTAATTGAAAACTGGCTTCTGTGGAGGAAGTTGAGATGCATCATCTATTCGGCTCTTCTGGCTGCATGTGGTTACAAATTCAAACACTTTTTCACACTGCACTCACATTCTGCATACCTTTGAGGATGGGGATGTATTTCAGATTACTGCCAGTTAACTATTTAATTGTCCACCAACATTCACAACTAGAAATGGAAGAGCTGCTGAGCTTTAATCCAACCCATTGATTGTGAAATTGTTTAACCACTTGGCTGTGTCCTCTGCTTGGTGTTTATTCTGGTTAAAATGATGTACTTCTGTCGCAGATTCATTAGACTGGCACCTCATTCCTCTTAGGCACATCTGGTTCTGCTACCAGCACGGTCTTCTCCATTGAACCAAGCAAACAGTACTGTTCAGTGGATGAAAATGTGCTCATTGTGTCAGATATATTTTCCCATTTCAGCTAATGTTGAGGTTACTCGGGAAATTCAATTGGTATTTTACAATAATAGCTGATGTGTCTGGAAGGGATCCCAACAATGCTGCTTTTTAAGCAATACTGTTGAATGCCACAATTTTTAAAAGCCTTTTGAAACAACATTAAGGAGAGATGCAATGCCCTTTCAGTGCCAAATAGACAACCTTGACAAATATCCAGGCTCAAGCCTGCAATGCAAGAACATAAATAATGAGGGCAAGAATTGCCTGCACCACTGTACAATAATTTCATGGCTGATCTGGTCTTGGCCTCATTCCAACTTTCCTGCCTGTTCCATGATACTCTTAACTCTCCTATGGAGCAAAAATCTGTACCTTGGCCCGAGTCTGCCTCCACAGCTCTTTGCGGTAGAGAATTCTAAAGGTTCACAATGCTCTGAGGGAAAAGATTATTCTTTATCTTCATCTTATATGTGTGACCTCTTATTTCTGTAGTTGTGCTCACTCCTTTTACATTTCCCCAGGAGGTCATCTGATCAGGATCCATCCTTTCAATTACTTCTGAATTTTATGCTTTGCAATAAAACCATCTCTCATTCTTCTACACTT
Organism: Hemitrygon akajei; assembly: GCF_048418815.1. Taxonomy (NCBI): domain Eukaryota; kingdom Metazoa; phylum Chordata; class Chondrichthyes; order Myliobatiformes; family Dasyatidae; genus Hemitrygon; species Hemitrygon akajei. Next base: position 160,442,578 of record NC_133129.1, on the reverse strand, counting down.
TAACAAGTACAGTCAACATACTCAACTTCTCTCATGTTAACTCTTACATTCCAGAAATCAACCAAGTTAATCTCTTCTGCATTGTCTCAATGCAAGTATATCATTCTTACATAGTCCTCCCGAAAGGTCTCGGCTCGAAACATCGACTGTACTTTTTACCATAGATGCCGCCTGGATTTCCAGCATCTGCAGATTATTTCTTGTTTGTATAGTGTGTCGCTATTTGGTCACTGATGTCCCATACAGGTTGCGTTTCTGTATCTCTATGGAGAGACAAGAGACTACAGATGACGGAATCTAGAGCAACAAACTGCTGGAGGGGCATCAGCCTCTATGTGCTGACTATCTCACCTCTCCATTCTCAGTCCTAAAGCAGGGTCTCTGCCCAAAGTGTTTCCTCTCACAGACGTTGCTTGACCTGCTGAGTTCCTCCAGCACAGGGGTACCCAACCTTTTTAATGCCATGGACCAATAGCATTAAGCAGGACAAACCCTGCTGTAGCAGATTGATCATTGCTTTTGTACTTCTGTGCTCCACCTCCTTTGCAATAAAGGCCTAAAATCTATTTTACTTCCTAGTTATTGGACGTAACTATATGATGACATGGTGTTTTATGGATGAGGACACCAAATTATTTTGTAAAGCAGCATTCTGTAATTGCTCTCTATTTAAGCAATATTCTGCTTTTCTATTCTGTTTTCCTATGGCAAAATCTCTTGCTTAAACCTGTCTATACTCTTGTGTGGCCTGACTCACTTTCTCAACTTTCTTAAGCAACCATTGTTGGAATGTAAACACATTTAGCTACTATACACTGGGTTCATAATCAATCATTGAAACAGAGGGTAAATGGTGGAGGCCTTAGCAATGATCTTTGTGGCACCTTCCTAGTTACAGATTGCCAAATTGAAGTTGATCCAACTATCTTGACTGTGTGTTTATGCTAGATCACCAATCCTTTATCTTTACTAATGCATTATTCATGGTGCCATGAGATCTTGCCCCATGATGTAAGATTATATGATGCAGATTATGAAATACTTTCTGGAAATCAAAGAATATTATGTGAATTGGCTTCTCTTTATCAGTTCTGTTCATTATATCCTTTAAGAACTGGAATGAATTTGTTAAATATGATTTCCATTTCATAAAATTGAGCTGAATCAAAATCAGAAGCAAGTTTATTATCACTGATATACAATATGTCATGACATTTGCTGTTTGAAGCATCAGTACCATGCAAAATATAGAAATAACTATAACAAGAATATATATATATATATAAAACAAATAGAGAGGGAGTGTTCATAGTTTCATGGACCATTCAAAAAGTATGTGGCAAAGTGGAAGATACATTGAGTGTGGGACTTCTGGCTCTTGTACCTTCTTGATGATGGTAGTGATGAGAAGAGGGCATCACCTCGATGGCGAGGGGCCTTCACAATGGATGCTTCCTTCTTGAAGCATTGCCTTTTGAAGATGTGGGGAGGCTAGTGCCCAAATGGAGCTGGCTGTGCTTTTTCAGATCCAGTGTATTCAAGATTCAGGTTTCTTTATTACATGTATATTGAAACATAGAATGAAATGCATAATTTGCATAAAGAAGCAACACACCCAAGAGTGTGCTTGGGGAAGCTCGCACGTGTTGCTTTACATTCCGTCGTCAACATAGTACACCCACAATGCTCGGCAGAACTACACAGAACATAACAAAACAGAGTGCAAGCAACAAAACAACTACAGGAAAACAAGCCCAATTCTTTCCTCCCACCCACACACATACCCAGTTCTCTAATCCCAAGACAGACTGTCTTCTTTGGCCTCTAGCCTCCAGTAGAGTCAGATTCGGTTTCAGAATTGCAAATCTTTGATTACCCCAGCGAACTTGCAGTGATTTGTTGACCCATCACACAACTCAACGAGTGGGGATTTATCTCACACGTGCATGCCTCCTCGTCAACATCTCAGATTCTGCCAACAGCAATTGTGTCATCTGCAAATTTATAGATGCTGTTTGAGCTGTGGCCAGCCACAGAGTCATGAGTGCAGGGAGCATAGAGTAGTGGGCTCAACATGTATCCTGAGGTGAGACTGTGTTGATCGTCAACAGGGAGGAGAAGTTATTTCTAACCCACCTGACCAACAGCATTGCACTGAACACCAACGAGACCAATGAACTGATTGTGGACTTCAGGAAGGGGAAGCAGGCTGAACAAACAGCAGACCTGATTGAGGAGATGGCAGTGGAAACAGTGAGCAGATTCCAGTTCCTGGGTAACAGCATCTCTGAGGATTTATCCTGGGCCCAATATATTGATGCAAATATGAAGGAGGCACACCAGCTGCCGTACTTTATTAGGAGTTTGAAGAGATTTGGCAGGTCATTGAAGACTAGCAAATTTCTACAGAGGTATCGTGTAGAGCATTCTGACTAAATGCATCACAATCTCTATGGAAACATGAGGAAATCTGCAGATGCTGGAAATTCAAGCAACACACACAAAATGCTGGTGGAACACAGCAGGCCAGGCAGTGTCTATAGGGAGAAGCACTGTCGAAGTTTCGGGCCGAGACCCTTTGTCAGGACTAACTGAAAGGAAAGATAGTAAGAGATTTGAAAGTAGGAGGGGGAGGGGGAAATGAGAAATGATAGGAGAAGACTGGAGGGGGTGGGGTGAAGCTGAGAGCCGGAAAGGTGATTGCCAAAAGGTATACAGAGCTGGAGAAGGGAAAGGATCATGGGATGGGAGGCATACGGAGAAAAAAAGGGGGAGGGGAGCACCAGAGGGAGATGGAGAACAGGCAGAGTGAGAAAAAAAAGAGGAGGGAGGAAAAACTAAATATATCAGGGATGGGGTAAGAAGGGGAGGAGGGGCATTAATGGAAGGTAGAGAAGTCAATGTTCAAGTCATCAGGTTGGAGGCTACCCAGCCGGTATATAAGGTGTTGTTCCTCCAACCTGAGTGTGGCTTCATCAATCTGTATGGAGGTGTTAATATACAGGGTCGGAAAAAAACTGCAAAAGGTTATAAACTCAGCCAGCTCCTCCCACGGGCACAAGCCTCTCCAGCATCAAATATATCTACAATTGACAATGCCTCAGGAAGATGACATCCATCATTAAGCAACCTCACTATCCAGCACATGCCCTCTTATCATTGCTACCATCATAGAGGAGATACAAGAGCCTAAAGAAACACACTGAATGTTTTAGGAACAGCTTCTTCCCTTCCACTGTTTTATTTCTGAAAGCACCATGAACCCATGAACATTACCTCACTTTACACTCTCCTTCTGCGTGACCTAATTTATTTTTTATGTGTCTTATTGCAATTCATAATACATTTTTAGGCATTGCACTGTACTGCTGCTGTAAAACAAAAAAAAATCATGAGGTATGTCAGTGATAATATACTTATTTATGATTCTGATGAGGAAATCAGGGATCCAGTAACCGTGGGGTGTACAGAGGCCCAGGTTTTCAACCTTTTTGATAAGTACTGTGGGAATGATAGACAGATAGATAGATAGATAGATAGATAGATAGATAGATAGATAGATAGATAGATAGATAGATAGATAGATAGATACTTTATTCATCCCCATGGGGAAATACAACATTTTTTCCAATGTCCCATACACTTATTGTAGCAAAACTAATTACATACAATACTTAACTCAGTAAAAATATGATATGCATCTAAAATCACCCTCTCAAAAAGCATTAATAATAGCTTTTAAAAAGTTCTTAAGTAGTTTACTTAAATACATTGAGTCCTAACCCCGGCACTTTAACATATCTCACTCCTGGCGGTTGAATTGTAAAGCCGAATGGCATTGGGGAGTATTGATCTCTTCATCCTGTCTGAGGAGCATTGCATCGATAGCAACCTGTTGCTGAAACTGCTTCTCTGTCTCTGGATGATGCTATGTAGAGGATGTTCAGGGTTTTCCATAATAGACCGTAGCCTACTCAGCGCCCTTCGCTCTGCTACCGATGTTATACTCTCCAGTACTTTGCCCACGACAGAGCCCGCCTTCCTTACCAGCTTATTAAGACGTGAGGCGTCCCTCTTCTTAATGCTGCCTCCCCAACACGCCACCACAAAGAAGAGGGCGCTCTCCACAACTGACCTATAGAACATCTTCAGCATCTCACTACAAACATTAAATGACGCCAACCTTCTAAGGAAGTACAGTCGACTCTGTACCTTCCTGCACAAGGCATCTGTGTTGGCAGTCCAGTCTAGCTTCTCGTCTAACTGTACTCCCAGATACTTGTTGATAGTGTATCCTTTACTAATTTCTTAAATATTCATAATGTTTTGGTCTATCATCATATATCTTCTCTTTCATATTGACACTTCCTTAACTTCCTTAGTTAAGCATTGGGGGGGGGGGAGTGGGAATCATCCTTCTTAGAGTTTTTATTTTTCTATTTTTGTTCTGATCTACTCGCTTTACACCTATGACTGTGTGGCTAATTGCAGCTCCAACACCATATACAAGTTTATACAAATGGGGGCGGTATCAAAGCTAGTGATGAATCAGCAAACAAGAGGGAGATTTCAAATTTGGCTGAGTGGTGTAATAACAACAATATCCTCTCCCTCAATGTCAATAAGACCAAGGAGCTAATTGTAGACTTCAGGAGAGGGAAACAAGAGGTCCACGAGCTAGTAATCGTTGGAGGATCAGAGGTGGAGAGGATCAGTAACTTTGAATTCCTGGGTGTCACTACTTCAGAGGACCTGTGCTGGACCCATCACATAAATATAATGGCAAAGAAAGCATAACAGTGCCCTTACATCTCAGGAGTCTGCAGAGAATTGGCATGTCATCATTAACCTTAGCAAACTTTGAAAGATGTGTGATGAAAAGTGTGCTGACTGGCTGCATTACGGCCTGGTATGGGAACACCAGTGCCTTTGAAAAGAAAATCCTACAAAAGGTGGTGGATTCAGCCCAGTACATTATGGGTAAAGCCCACACAACGATTCAGCACATCTACTACATGAAACATTGCCAAAGAACAGCAGCATTGATCATCAGGGAACACCCCATCCCCCACACCACCCAGGCCATGCTCTTTCCATGCTGCATCAGGTAGAAGGTACCAGAACTTCAGGATTCACATCAACAGGTTCAAGAACAGCAACTACCCTTCAACCATCAGGCTCTTGAACAGAAGTGGATAACTGCACTCATTCTGTTTCTGGTGTTCCCACAGCCAATGGTCCCACTTTAAGGACTCTTTATCGTGTTACTTCATGCTCTCATTCTTTATTGCCATTTATTTATATTTGCATTGCCACAGTTTGTTGTTCATTGATATTGTTTACAATTACTGTTCTATGGTTTTTTAAAATATACCACAGATAAAAGAATCTCAGAGTTGTACTTCTGACATGTATGTTCTCTGATACTGAATTTTACTTTGACTTTGAATAATGAAACAATTTCTTAAATTTCTAACAACACGTACATACTGTTTTGCCCTTCAGTCTGTTTTCCCTATGCACTTTAACCATCTCTGCATTCATGCCTTTATTTCTTTTATGAACCTCATGGCTGAAACTTTATTATCCTATAATAAGACTTTCAATCATAATATGAATTCTCAATCCCAAAAGATCCCTTACTAAGAAATTATTAATTAATGCTGCCTTATTACACTAAAGCAGATCTAAAAAAGGCTTGTTCCCTCGATAATTCCAGAGCATATACCTGTACTTCTAATAATTTGTCACATGTATACTGTTTGAATGCATTCTCAAGCCTTCCTTGGTCAATTTATTAAGTCCAAACTATATAAAAAATAATATGGACTAAATTATTTTAGTCCCTTAATTGCAACCCTTTGTTATTTATTGATCTGTACTTTAGTATGTAGTATAACTTCTATCAGTTTGCACATGGATTGATCCCAATTACTACCTCTTTTGCTTGTTATTTTGGACCTCCATTCAAACTCCATTCAAATTTCTGATTTCCATTGCAACTTTGAAATTCAAGCTTCATTCTACACACTGATCTTCACATGTTCATTTTTCATTGCTGTATTGATTTCTAGAAACATAGAAAATCTACAGCACCATACAGGCCCTTCGGCCCACAAAGCTGTGCTGAATATGCCCTTACCTTAGAAATTACCTAGGGTTACCCATAGCCCTCTATTTTTCTGAGCTCTATGTACCTGTTCAGGAGTCTCTTAAAAGATCTGCCTCCACCACCATCGCCGGCAGCCCATTCCACACACTCACCACTCTCTGTGTAAAAACTTACCCCTGACATCTCCTCTGTACCTACTTCCAAGCACCTTGAAACTGTGCCCTCATTTGTTAGCCATTTCAGCCCTGGGAAAAGCCTCTGACTATCCACATGCTCTATCTATACGACCATAGGGCCTTAAGAGATAGGGGCAGAATTAGGCAATTCAGCCCATTGAGTCTGCTCCATCATTTCATCATGGCTGATCCATTTTCCCTCTCAATCCCATTCTCCCTATAAACTTTCACACCCTGACTCACCAAAAACCTATCAACCTCCATCTTCAATACACCCAATGACCTGGGCTCCACAGCCATCTGTGGTAATGAATTCCATAGATTCACCAGCTTCTGGCTAAATAAATTCATCCTCATCTCTTTTCTAAAGGAATTCATTCTGTGCGCTCTAGTCCTAGACTCCCTCAGTATAGGAACCATCCTCTCCATATCCACTCTATCCAGGCCTTTCACCACTTTAGATTTCAAAGTTCAAAATACATTTATTATCAAAGTACAGATACATTATATAACCTTGAGATCCATCTCGTACAGGCAGCCACGACACAAACAAACCAAAAAGAGCTCATAAAACGAAGACTGTCAAACACCCATTGCGCAGAGCGAAAACAAAGTTGTGCTAACAACAGAAGTAAGCAGGTAGCATTCAGAAACCAAGTGAGTCCATAGAGACAAAGCCCAGAGCCGACCACAGCCTCAGTTCAGCGCAGGGCCGAGTAAATGTCATGGAGTAGTGAGGAGGACAGGACTGACTCTTACCCCTTGTCGTGATACCCTGCCTTTTCAATCCATGTGACCCAGAATTTAAATTACTGAAACATCGGGACATTCCTAGCACTAGGACCTGGGTCCTGTTGCATCAATACACACTGATCTTGGACCCTGCCGCCATGTTTCAGCCTGTACCCAACCTCACCCAATCACCCTGGTGCCTAGATCGATCAAACCTTGCTCTCAGTTCAAGGGCTGGGCATCTAATCTGCCTCTTCTCTGCTTTTCTAGCCTTGACTTTGCCTCAAATATTCTTCGACCTCGTCTATATTTTGCTTCCTCCCGCACACTTCAACCCCTGACTCAGCCTCGGCCTCGCTCACCTCTCCATTATTTGCAGCTGATAGGTTTCAATGAGATCCACCCTCATCTTTTAAATTCCAGCAAGTACAGGCCCCGAGCCATCAAATGCTCTCAGACAATAACCCTTTCATTCCTAGAATCATTCTCATGAACCTTCTCCAAACCCTCTCCAATGTCAGCATATCCTTTTGTAGACAAAGGGCTCAAAACTGTTCATAATAATCCAAGTGAGGCCTAGCCAGTGCCTTATAAAATATTAGCATTGCATCCTTGCTTTTATATTCTAGTCCTCTAGAAATGACTTCTAACATTGCATTTGTCTTCCTCATCACCATCTCAACCTGCAAGATAACCCTGAGGGAATCCTGCACGAGGACTCCCAAGTCCCTTTGCACCTTGCAATTTTGAATTTTCTGCCCGTTTAGTAAATAGGCTATGCTTTTGTTCTTTCTACCGAAGTGTTTGACCGTTCTCTTCCTGGCAATGTATTCCATCTGACACTTCTTTGCCCATTCTCCTGATCTGTCTAAGTCTTCTGCAGCCTCCTTGCCCTTCTATATATCTCCATATTGTCTGCAAATTTGGACACAAAGCCATCAATTCCATCATCTAAATCATTAATATATAACATGAAAAGAACACTGACCCCTGTGGAACATCGTTAGTCAGCAGCAGCCACCAGGAAAGGCTCCCTTTATTCCCACTCTTTGCCTCCTGCCCATCAGCCAATCTACTCATGCTGGTATCCTTCCTGTAATATCATGGGCTCTTATCTTGTTAAACAGCCTCATGTGCTGCACCTTGTCAAAAGCCTTCTGAAAATTCAAGTACACAACATCCACCAATTCTCCTTTGTCTATCCTACTTGTTATTTCCTCAAGAGTTTCCCCTTAAGGAAACCATGCTGACTTTGACCTATTTTATCATGTGCCTCTGAGTACCCTGAGATCTCATCCTTAACAATTGACTCCAAAATCTTTCTAGCCACTTTTGAAATTACCCGCCCGACCTGTGTGTGGTCTCTTGTCTTGGTTTGACTGGGCCATCGGAAAATTGTGTTCTTGCTTTATTAATATAAAATCACCACTTCATATTCTGTCTTTTCCTAGATAGATAATACATACAGGAAGGAAACCACAAGTGTTTCGAAGATTCTTATTGTGGTTAAATTATGCAGCACAGTTCAACCATCAACATTTTCAAGACACATCCAGTTTTATACCTTAATTTCTGTCCAATAGATGTTTAAAATCACAGTAATTTCCAGTCTGTCCTCACTCACTTATGTAGAATGGTTAGATAAGGTAATATATTATTGTTATTGACATGTTATTATTATTGTATTTATAATACAATAATAATAATGTATAATACAATAACATGTTGTTATTATTGTTATTATATATTATTGTTTCATTTTTCTTGTGTCTTCCTTTCCACAAAATTTTGGAATTTGGAATCTTTATAATTTGCCCACACAACTTACAAACTTCTGCATTCACTTTCATGTACACTGCCTACCAATACTCTTTCCTCATTTCCCTTGTTCTTCTGTCTTCTAATACCATTTTATAACAGATGAAACAGATTTTTTCATTACAACCTGATTTCTGGGAAGGCAGGGAGAAATGTCCTCGGGATATCATGATGATGAGACAACTAACCTGTGCTCCCCATCCCGAAACTCTCCTGCCATCACTGAACGCATGACAATCTTGATGAAACTGCATTTGTTGCTTATTTTAATTAGAATGTTTCTTATTGTGCCATTTTGCAAGGATCCCTTCGACAAAGACTCGAGGGAACAATATAAGGAGCTGTAGTAATATAATAGTAATAGAATATAATATAAAAGTAATATAAGAAGCAGAACTGGTCTACTTGCTGCCAGTCATGGGACACATCAATGCCTACATGTTACAGGAGGACTTAAAATGGAAGATATGCCAAATGTAAAAACTAACTGGGGGGACCACTGACAGTTTCATCGAGGACAGTCAGGTGGTGATATTCATTCACACATGCTAGACAAGTTAACAGCATGGATCATAGGGTTTCTCTGTGGCTGCACACATTACAGGAGCTGTGTTAAGCACTGCAATGTCTCACCATGGTGAAAACATATTAAGCAATGCTTCTCAGCTGGAACAACTGTGGGACTCAATTAAATCACGGGGCCCATAAAAGAATATGTAACACAGCTGAAATTCCTGGCTCTTCTCCCAAGCTTTGCAAATGAACATTGCTTGAACAGTTCTACCTATGTCACTCCCTCACTCACAACAAATATACCACCATTGTCTGTCTGATCATTCCTGATTGCCAACTCTTCAAAATCACATGCACAACTTACCAAAACAGGTTTTTTCTCACTTCGGCTGTCCACCGATTTCGATGTTGACTGTGGCCTGAGCAGGGTTGTATGGAAGACCGGCAGTTGCCCATGCTGCAAGTCTCCTCTCTCCACACCATCGATGTTGTCCAAGGCGATACAGCTTGGCACCGGTGTCATCACAGAGCAATGTGTGGTTAAGTGCCTTGCTCGGGGTCACAACATGCTGCCTCAGCTGAGGCTCGAATTAGTGACCTTCAGATCACTAGACCAACACCATGGCCATTTAGCCACAAGCCAACACAACAATAGTGTACACAACAATTCTAATGGTATCATTATTACACTCAAATTCATAAGCTCAGGCATTCCCCTAGTACTTGGAAAGACATATATTAAACCTACAGTATGTAATAGGTCAACAAATATATTTTTATAAGCCAATTGTTGCAAAATTACAGTGTCCAAAACACTATAAACAGTATCAAAGGCACACAAAAAGCTAGCAACGTGGAATAAGTCTTAAAAACTTGGTATTTCTCTGGGGTGGGCTGTCATCATGGGGTGAAGTGTAAGGACTGATGGGTTAGAAAGCACAGGGCATCTTTCTGTGTGGAGAGGACTACAATAGTCAGAGACTAAAGAATCAGGGCTGAGATCATGATCAACTGCAAAAGGGTTTGACGCTGTAATCTTGGAGTGGTGGATCGTAGAGTCCTGATGGGGAAGAGGAGTTGGGAAGCCAGTGGCGGGGTGGGGTTAGGAAAGAGTTTTCCTTGAAGTGAACTCAACTCCTAACATTGGGCTCTATGGACTCAGTTATGCTGAAACTGACCTGCCATTGGTTGTGAAGGATTACTTCTGTTTTAATTGACCACACCATGTATGTATCAATGAAAATTATTATGCACATCTGAGTGCTTGAATATCTTAATATAAGCAGCTAAACAATGGGGCTGTAAACAAAGTTAAGGAGTTTGTGATTCATATGCTGACTGTACATTATAACTGGATTTATTTCTATCAATGATTTGCATAAATGTTGCACCAGATGATAGAATTTCTAGGTCATGTTATTTTTGAACATTATGTTTTCTCCAATGTATTTAATGTGGATGTTTATCAGTATCTTGAATTGAAGGTATTAGATTTTCCCTTTTCCTGGAAGAGTGCTCTAAACTTGGGATTTAATGCAGATCATATCAGCAGTTTACAGCTTATATGCCACCTCCTCTTGAGAATATTTGTAGATTCTTAACATAGTTAAAATCATTCAGCCATCCATTCATGCCTGAACCATAATCTAGACAAGACTACACACACAAAATGGTGGAGAAACACAGCAGGCCAGGCAGCATCTGTGGAAAAGAGTAAACAGTCAATGCTTCAGGCTGAAACACTTCATCAGGATTGGAAAGAAAGAGGAGGAGTCACAGTAAGTGGGGGAGGGAGAGGAGGAAGAAGTACAAGGTAGTAGATGATAGGTGAAACCAGGAGAGAGGGAGGAGTGGAGTAAAGAGTTGGGAATTCAATTGGTGAAAGAGATACAGGGCTGGAGAAGGGGGAATCTGATAGAAGAGGACAGAAGACCATGGAAGAAAATTAAGGGAGAGAAGCATCAGAGGGAGGTGATAGTATCTCCTTACCTGCCCATCACCTCCCTCTGGTGTTCTTCCCCCTTCCCTTCCATGGTGTTCTGTCCTATCCTAACAGATTCCCCCTTCTCTCGCCTGTTATCTCTTTCAGCAAACAACTTCTCAGCTCTTTATTTCATACTCTCCCTCTCTTCTGGTTTCACCTATCACCTACCAGCTTCTATTTCTTCCTCCTTTCCCCCCACCCCCTGCCTTCTAACACTGAGTTCTTCTCTTCCCTTCCAGTCCAGATGAAGGATCACGGCCCTAAGTGTCGTCTGTTTACTCTTTTCCATTGACGCTGCCTGGCCTGCTGAGTTCCTCCAGCATTTTGGATGTGTTGCTTTGGATTTCCAGCATCTGCATATTTTGTCATGTTCTAGACATGACTGTTCCTTACGTGCTGGTTCAAATGAAAACAAAATCCAAATACTGTAGATAGGCAGATAGATATGGGGGGGGGGGGTAATGTGGAGGGATATGGATGATAAACAGGAGAGCATTTAGTATTAATCAGCTTCAATATCAGTACTACATCCTGGGGTGAATGACGTGTCCAGCGCTGTACTCTTTCTATGTTTCACATTTCATATCCCTCAAAGAAGCCTTCAAGCAAATCTGAATTGAATCAGTCATCCAATAATACTACAAATTGAACCATTTCTTAGGCCATAGTGGGGTGTGTCAGGAATGGACAGGAGGAGGAGTATAGGAAACTGATACAGGACTTTGTGATATGGTGCAACTCAAACTACCTGCGTCTCAATATCACCAAGACCAAGGAGATGGTGGTGGACTTTAGGAGATCTAGGCCTCATATGGAGCCAGTGATCATTAATGGAGAATGTGTGGAGCAGGTTAAGACCTACAAGTATCTGGGAGTACAGTTAGACGAGAAGCTAGACTGGACTGCCAACACAGATGCCTTGTGCAGGAAGGCACAGAGTCGACTGTACTTCCTAAGAAGGTTGGCGTCATTCAATGTCTGTAGTGAGATGCTGAAGATGTTCTATAGGTCAGTTGTGGAGAGCGCCCTCTTCTTTGTGGTGGCGTGTTGGGGAGGAAGCATTAAGAAGAGGGACGCCTCACGTCTTAATAAGCTGGTAAGGAAGGCGGGCTCTGTCGTGGGCAAAGTACTGGAGAGTTTAACATTGGTAGCTGAGCGAAGGGCGCTGAGTAGGCTACGGTCAATTATGGATAACCCTGAACATCCTCTACATAGCACCATCCAGAGACAGAGAAGCAGTTTCAGCGACAGGTTACTATCGATACAATGCTCCTCAGACAGGATGAAGAGGTCAATACTCCCCAATGCCATTAGGCTTTACAATTCAACCGCCAGGACTTAAGAACTTTTTAAAAGCTATTATTAATGCTTTTTGAGATAGTGATTTAGATGCATATCATATTTTTTTTTTACTGAGTTAAGTATTGTATGTAATTAGTTTTGCTACAACAAGTGTATGGGACATTGGAAAAAAAGTTGAATTTCCCCATGGGGATGAATAAAGTATCTATCTATCTATCTATCTATCTATCTATCAAATAGTGCTGTGAGATTCCCTAACATTTTGAATGGTGTAATTAAGAAATTGCATATTCCATAGCTCTGTTTAAACTATGTTTGCTAGGCTTACTACATTATTTCAGAAGCAACAAGCGATACTGAAAAGCCTGAGTTGACTCCCTCACAATCACACATTAATCAAAATTCAAAGTTCAAAGAAAATGTATTACCCAAGTCCATATACGTCACTATTTACAACCTTGGGATTCATTTTTTGTGGGCATTCTCAATAAATCCAAGAACCCATAATAGAATCAATGAAAGACCGCACCAACTGGTCATACAACCAGTGTGCAAAAGACAACCAACTGCGCAAATACAAAAAGAAAGAAATAATAATAATAATAATAAACAATAAATATCAAGAACATTAGATGAAGAGTCCTTGAAAGTTAATCCATCAGTTGTGGGTATATTGTAGTGATGGAGCAAGTGAAGTTAAGAGAAGTTATCTCCTTTGTTTTGAGAGCCTAATGGTGAGGGTAACAACAATTCCTGAACTAAGTGGTGTGAGTCTTGAGGCTTCTGTACCTTCTTCCTGATGGCAACAGCTGGAAAAGAGCATGAACTGGGTGGTGGGGGGTCCCTGATGATGGATACAGCTTACTTATGGCAACCCTCCATGATGATGTGCTCAATGGTGGCAAAGACTTTATCCCTAATAGAAAGGACTATATCTACAACTCTTTGTCGGATTTCCATTCAAGGGCATTGGTGATTCCATTCCAGACAGTGATCCAACTATTCAATATACTCTCCACTACATATCTGTAGCCCCCTGGGTCACCTCAGGCTCACCCAGCTCACTTCCGTCTAGGGGGAGCAGCCTTTGACCCCACCAAACTGGTTAATCAGTTTGTGTAGATGCTGTGTGATGTCCCCACCATGTCAAATAACAGACAGTACACCATATGCGATTAAATGATTACACTTTATAGATTTCACCTGAACTATGTACTTCATGGACACATAATACAAAAGGAGAAAGTAAAAGGCGCCAAACTTATCAAAGTTCAACCACTTCGTGCACAACCGTTGGAGCTCAATTAACGAAGTCTTCTTTGCACCATTCGATCCCCTCCAACCTCCTCCACCCGCTACCTGAGACCAACCATGGTGGTCGACCAGACGTTCCACACAAGTCTGTCCTCGTCTCTTTTCCTCGCCGAAAACCCTGTGCCTCGGACCCCCTCCCGGGGTCTGTTCCGTCGCCCAGCTTATAGCATCGCGTCTCCTCTCTCCATCCCCATCGCACCTTCTCCCCAAAGCCTGCGAAACAATAACTTATAGACCCACAAGAAAGAATAACATCTACCGCAATTGGTTAACAAGGGAATACAATTCTCATTATCAGTGATTATAACCCAAACAAGCTGCGAGAGAAAAGCACTTTCTCAGCAGTTACCATAACAAAGAAGCATTTTTACTTTTAACATAACAAAGAAGCCATTTTATTAGCCTTAGCAGTAACATAAAAGAAGAAACCCCTTACATATCTATAGAAGTTTATTGAAGTTTTAGACGTCATGTCAGATTTTCACAAACTTACAGGGAAGTAGAGTCGCTGCTGTGCTTTTTTTCATAGTTGTGCTTATGTGATGAGCCCAGGACAGGTCCTCTGAATTGACAACACCAAGGCATTTAAAATTGCTGACCCTCTCCACCTCCGACTCTCCGATGAGGACTGGCTTATGGACTTCTGGTTCCTCCTCCTCATGTCAATAATCAGACCCTCGGGCTTGCTGGCAACAGGTAAGATGTTGCTGTGACACTACTCAGAAGGATTTTCAACTTCCCTCCTATACCATTAGGTTCAATAGGTTCAACTTAAAGTCAGAGAAATGTATACAATATACATCCTGAAATTCTTTTTCTTTGCAGACATCAACGAAAACAGAGGAGTGCGCCAAAGAGTGAATGACGGTTAAATGTTAGAACCCCAAAGAACCCCGTAACTCCCCCCTCCCATGCATAAGCAACATCAAAGCAATGACCCCTCTTCTCTCACCAGCAAAAAGCATCTGCCCCCTCCACTGAGCACTCAAGCGTGCAGCAAAGCATCAATAAAGACACAGACTTGCAGTACCCCAAAGACCACTCATTCAACTGGTAATTCGACATACCACAGACTCACTCTCTCTCTCTCTCTCGCTCTCTCTATTAAGGGAAAAAATGTCTCCATTTCACAGTGAGAGGGGAGACTTAACAAAACAACTCACCGATTTGTGTTGTTAAAAGTCTGTTGCCTTGCTTTTTCTGAGCTCTGTGCCCAAAGATCTTGGGTCTCGA
Organism: Hemitrygon akajei; assembly: GCF_048418815.1. Taxonomy (NCBI): domain Eukaryota; kingdom Metazoa; phylum Chordata; class Chondrichthyes; order Myliobatiformes; family Dasyatidae; genus Hemitrygon; species Hemitrygon akajei. The sequence goes on along the minus strand of NC_133129.1, from coordinate 160,427,394 downwards.
CACACAGCCAGCAACCAGTTTGCTGCATACAATCTTCTGCCTCCCATGACACACCAGTTTTCTGCAGCAGCACTGACCTTGAATTCATGCCCCTCCCAGAAAATCCAACACCCTGAAGGCGCGCTAGTGTTGTGGGCTGCGTCCTTGGCATATCACAAAACGACCAGTTGTGAGGCCCCGACAGCGGGTTCCATTTCTGCAAAGAACCAAAATTAGCGTGTAACTCTAGGTCAGGGTCTTCAAAAGAACCCTGAAAAGGGAAAACAAGAGATATTAATGATAGAAATAGAGTTGTTCCCGAAGATGCAAGCAAAGGAGTCGCCGTTAGGCACCATCATCCTAAACTCCGCTCTCAAATCATCATCACTTTTGATTTGCCTAAGATAGTCATGTCATCAGTCAACTTGAATATGGCATTGGAGGTGTGCTTAGCCACACTGCCATAAGTGTAAAGTGAGGGGAGCAGGGTGCTAAGCACACAACCATATGGTACACCTCTGCTGATGGAGATTGTGGAGGAGATGTTGTTGTCAGTCTGAAATGAATGGGGTCCACAAGTGAGGAGATCAAATATTCAATTGCACAAGAAGGCATTGAGGCCAAGGTCTTGAAGCTTATTGATTAGTTTTGAGGGGATTGCAGTATTGAATACTGAGCTGTCAATAAAGAACATCCTGGTGCATGGATCTTTGCTGTCCAGATGCTCCAGGGTTGACTGAAGAGCCAATAAGATGGGATCTGCTGTGGTAGGCAAATTGTAGCAGATCCAATTCACTTCTCGGGCAGGAGTTGATACGTTTCATCACCAGCCTCTCAAAACAGTTCATTACTGTGGGTGTAAATGCTTCTAAATGATAGTCATTGAGATAGGTTACCACTTTCTTCCTCGGCCTGGTAAAACTGAAGTCTGCTTGATGCAGGTGATTCTGCAAAATTGAGAGGTTAAAGATCTCATTGAATACTCCAGTCAGCTGACCAGCACAGGTCATTAGTACTTAGCCAGGTACCCCACCTGGGCTAGGTGTTTTCCGTGGGTTCACCTGCCTGAAGGAGGCTCACACATTGGCTCCAGAGACTGAAATCACAGGATCAGCAGGGGCTGTGTTAGTTCATAATGGTTTCTCCATGTGTTGATGGTCAAAACAAGTACAGAAAGACATGGAGTTCATCTGGAAGCAAAACCCTGTTGTTGCCTATATCGCTTAATTTAACTTTATAAGAGGTGATAGCACTCAAAACCTGCCACAACTGTCCAGCATCCTTCACGGACTCAAGTTTAGCCTGGAATTGCCACTTCACCCATGAGGTGGCTTTCTGGAGATCATACCTGGACCTCTTGTAACTTTCTTGTTTGCCAAACTTGAATGCTTCTGAGCTGGCCCTCAGCAATTTGCAGATCTCATGTTTCAACTAGGGCTTCTGGTTGTGGGAGACTCTGAATGGTTTTGTAGGGACACACTGATCTGTAAACATTTTTAAGAAGTCTGTGACAATCAGGGTATATACATTCAGATCCACAGATGAGTCCTTGAACACAGCCCCATCTACCATTTACACATGATTGGTTGTGTTCAGAGCTGTCTACCAGCCTTTGAAGTGCTGACTTAGGAAGCAGGCCTTTTAAACAGCCTTGTTGCTGAACAATCAGTATCCCTCTTTGAGTGAATAGCAACTACTGCCTTTCTGTTAAAAATCTTGCTGCCAATGAATTTAAATTTGTACCACAGTGGACATTATTTGGGAGAGCTTAATGACACAAATTGCATTTCTGTCTCTAGATCTGCCATTTAGCCTGACTTCAGTGGTTAGGAAGATGTTGGAGTCTCTCCTTCAGGTACTTGGAGGCACGTGATAAAGCAGACCAAAGTCAGAATGATTTCCTTAAGAAGAAATCTTGCCTGACAAATATGATGGAATTCTTTAAGGGAATAGCAGGCTGGATAGACAAAAGGAGAGTCAGTGGATGTTGTATACTTGGATTTTCACAAGGCCTTTGACAAAGTGCCATATAAGAGGCTTCTTAACAAAACCCTGATGAGAGTAACTGTATATCAGGACACCTGAACAGTAACCAGGATGTGGGAAATAGAAATGGCATGTAATAAGGGCTCTGTTATGATAGTCATGGGGATTTCAATATGCAGGGAGATTGGGAAAATCAGATTGATGCTGGATCCCATTTGTAGAATGTCTGTCAGATAGCTTTCTAGAACAGCTTGTAGTGGAACCCACTAGAGGAATGACAGTTCTGGATAGGGTGTTAGGTAATGAACAAGATTTGATTGGAGAGCTTAAGGTAAGGGAACTCTTAGGAGACAGTGTTCACAATAATATGGAATTACCCCTGCAGCTTGAGAAAGAAAAGCTAAAATCAGATGTATCAGCATTAAAGTGGAGTAAAGGGACTTACAGAGGCATGAGAGAGGAGTTGGCCGAAGTTGATTGGAAGGGGACATTAGCAGGGATGATGGCCAAACAACAATGGCTGGTGCTTCTGGGGGAAATACAGAAGGCGCAGGAAAGATGTATTCCAAATGTGAAGGAATATTCTATAGGGAAGATGAGGCAACTGTAGCTGACAATGGAGGTCAAAGACAGTGTAAAAGTACAAGAGCAAGCAAATAATATAGCAAAAAATAGTGGGAAGGTAGAGGATTGGGAAGCTTTTAAAAACAAACAGAAGGCAACTAAAAAGCCATAGAAAGAGAAAAAATAAAATATAAAGGAATGCTAGCCAAAATAACAGAGGATACCAAAAGATTTTTCAGATATATGAAGAGTAAAAGAGAAGCAAGAGTGGATATTGAACTGCTGGACAATGACACTGGAGAGGTAGTAACGGGAGAAAAAGAAATAGTGGATGTATTTAATAAGTATTTTACATAGGCCTTCACTGCATCTGACAGTATGCCAAATATTCAAGAAGGTCAGGGGGCAGAAGTGAGTGTAGATGGTGTTACTGAAGTGAAGGTGCTTGGGAAGCTGAAAGGTCTGAAGGTAGATAAGTCACCTGGACCAGATGGACTACACCTCTGGGTTGTGAAAGTGGCAGCTGAAGAGATTATGGAGGAGTTAGTAATGATCTTTCAAGGATCAATAGATTCTGGAATGGTTCTAGAGGACTATAAAATAGTAAATGTCACTCCACTCTTTAAGAAGGGAGGAAGGCAGAAGAAAGAATGTTATAGACCACGAAGCCTGTCTTCAGCGGTTGGGAAGGTGTTGGAATCCACTATTAAAGATGAGGTTTTGGGGAACTTAGAGGTGCATAATAAAGTAGGACAAAGTGAGCATGGTTTTCTGAAGGAAGAATCTTGCCTGACAAATCCGTTGGAATTCTTTGAAGAAGTAATGGACAGGATAGTCAAAGGAGAGTCAGTGGATGCTGTTCACTTGGATTTTCAGAAGGACTTTGACAAGGTGTCACATATGAGGCTATTGAACAAGATAAGCACCCATTGTATTATAGGAAAGATACTAGCATGAAGAGAGGATTGGCTGATTAGCAGGAGGCAAAGAGTCAGAATAAAGGAGGCCTATTCTGATTGGCTGCCAGTGACAACCAGTGTTCCACAGAAGCCACTTCTTTTCATATTTTATATCAACAAATTGGATGAGTGAATTGGTGGCTTTGTGGTCAAGTTTGCAGATGATACAAAGATAGTGTTGAGGAAACAGGGGGTCTGCTGAAGAGCTTGGACAGTTTGGGAATATGGGCCAAGAAGTGACAGATGGAATATAGTGTATGGAAATGTATGGTAATGCAGTCTCATATTAGGAATAAATCCATAGACTATTTTCTAATTGAAAAGAAATTTCAAAAATCAGAGGTGCAAATGGACTTGGGACTCATGCAGGATTCCTTAAAGGTTGAGTCTATTGTCAGGAAGGTGAATGCAATGTTAACATTCATTTAAAGAGTATGAGAATATAAGAAGAAGGATGTGATGCTGAGGCTTTATAGGGCATTAGTCAGACTGGACGAAGTATTGTGAATAGTTTTGGGCCCCTTAGTAAAATGAGCTGGCATTGAAGAAGGTCAAGAGGAGGTTCACAAGAATGATTCTGGGAATGAAAGGGTTAACATATAAGAAGTGTTTAATGTCTCTGGGCTGTATACCTGGAGTTTAGAAGAATGAGGGTGGTTATCATTAAAAACCTTTCAAATACTGAAAGACTTCACTGGATGGAATGGATGTGGAGAGGATGTTTCCTATAGTGGATGAATCTAGGTCCAGAATAGGCATGGTCTCAGAATAGAGGGACATCCATTTAGAACTGAGATGCAAAGGAATTTCTGCAGCCAGAGGGTAATGAATCTGTGGAATCCATTGCTACTATTATCAGTGGAGACCAAGACATTGTGTATATTTAAAGCAGATATTGATAGGTTATTAGTTAGGGTGTGAATGGTTATGGTGAGACGGCAGAAAAATGGGATTGAAAGGGTTAATCAGTCAGCCATGATGGAACTGCAGAGCATTCTTGGTGTACTGAGTGGCCTAATTCAGCTCCTCTGTTTTATGGTTTTATTGTCTAAATTCAGCATGGATAGTGTGTGATGTGACGCAATGGCATCCATCTGTCTTGAAGGAGTATGCCTGGGTGTGTGTGTTGGAGATCGTGGGATGCCCAGTCGTGAAGATCCCCCTCTCAGCCTCAACGGTGTAGTCCAAAGGAAAGTGAAGCAATACGTTTGGTACTAGCTTGGCTGCAGAAGCTGCCGGAAGCATGTTCAGTGACATTCAGCCGCCTTAGCAGCTCTACTCCGGATTTGCTGCCTGGGTTTACTCCCGTAGTCTTTGTCTCTCCCAAGGCTGCCCACAAGGCAGTGGGGCTATTTACCCATAGCTGGGGATCTGGTGCTAATAAATGTGAAAATCATGATCAGTTAGATGATGCTATTGAATGGGGCTAAGCTACCAGGAAAGTATTTCCAAAGATGCTTTACAATGACATTTCTAACCCTGCAGTTACTTTTTATAAACATTTTACCAACTCATTTCTAATCCCAAAAGATGACTGTCCAAAGCTTAAGTAAATGTGAGAGAAACATCTAAAGTAATGTCCAAATTTTATAAAGAAATGTCTTAATTAAAAGCATTCACACAGTTAAATAGAAATTTTATGAAAAAATATCTTGATTAAATTACAATCACACAGAATGGAAATAAGTGGAGGCAGCTTGATCTAGCGAGTCCACTCGGAGCACCAGGTCCTTCAATCAAGGTACCTTGCTTTGATTACAGGCTTCTGCAGTCCTTCATGTCAGTTACTCTCCAACTCAATCAATTTATATTTGAATGGACCTTTTACGTCAATACTAAAGTGTCTGCTTGGTTAGCAGTTAATAACTTAGAAGCTTTCATGCGATAGTGATATGATGTCATCTGGCAATTAGCCATAGACTTGCTGTGAAGGAGGTAACTGGCAATTTTGTCAAATTAGCAGGCCAGGCAGCATCTATGAATGGGATTAAAAGTCGATGTTTTGGGCTGCGAACCTTCATCAGGAAGGGGCATAAAGTCAGAGAAAGAAGGTGGGGATGGGGGGAGAAAGAAGTGCAGGGTTGCAGGTGATAGGTGAAACCGGAAGAGGGGGAGGAAGTGAAGTAAGGAGATGAGAAGTTGGTTGATGAAAGAGATAAAGGGCTGGAGAAGGGGGAATCTGACAGAAGAGTACAGAAGACCATCAGATAAAGGGAAGGGGGAAGAGAGCCACAGGGAGGTGATGGGCAGTTAAGAAGAGAAGGTGTGACGGGGAAACAAGAATGGGGAATGCTGGAGGAGGGGGGCAATTACCAGAAGTTCGAGAAATTGATGTTCATGCCATAAGGTTGGAGGCTACCCAGACAGATTATAATCTGGAGTCCTGACGAAGGGTCTCGGCCTGAAACGTTGACTGCTCGTTTCAACGGATGCTGCCCGACCTGCTGAGTTCATCCAACTTGTTTGTAAGTCTTGATTTGACCACAGCATCTGCAGTATACTTCGTGTTTACAAATTATAATCTGTTGCTTCTCCAACCTGAGAGTGGCCCCATCATCAGTTTAGTAAATTATGGGCCTGCTGTGCTGGCATCAGAAACATGGCAACATCTGTAAGCTGTTCACAGCACGTAGCAAACACTGATGCAAATACACTTTTCACAGTATTCCGATATACATGTGACAAATAAAGGTATTCTTAAATTAGCTGATTGAATTCTACCTGATTTGGGTCCTTAGTAATCCTTTTCATCAAACTAGCTTTACTTAAGGAAAAGAAATGGAATTCATCATTCTTTTGTTGAGAACAGGAGTAGGAGTGCATTCTGGAATTTTAATTTGACATTCTGTATATAGACATGTAAAAAATCTTATTTTAAAAATTGTATATAATTCATGCATAAATACTGATCATTGTAAAGTGGGAGGTCCAGTTGTATATATAATTGTTTCAACTACATTCTTAACAATTTGGAAATGGTAGTAATGAACCTGTATTGATACATAAGTGAACACCACCTTGAGTGACATTTAAGTGTGTGATTCACCGTGTTAACAACCTCTCCACATTTCCTGGTAGCAGCTAAGAAAGGAATTTTAAAGACTTTATTTCATTTGCTTCAGTCCCGTATGGATCCATGCGCATAACAGTCTTACATCAGCTTTTGACTGCTGAAGCAGTGATCTGCTCAGTAAAACTGATAAATGGACAGATAAACATTCTGCCATTGAATATTTTTAAGTCAGACATTTTTTTCATGGATTTTATTTGACTTTCATGAGATGAAACATATTGGTCTAGGGTTTCGGCTAGAATGCGCTGAGGACAAGTTGAAATTGCAAAATCCATGGCAAAAAGAATTGCAGAGCTTCAAATGTGAGATGCAGCAAGTCCTGAATGAAAATATGATCACATTGAATTTATGCTGATCTGGTACATTATTGAGGTGCCGGTAGGTTTTCAGTCGACCTACAGGAGTACAGCAGGTTGGCAAGGACAAATCCCACTTTATCAAACTCATCTGGAAATATTTAACAAATCTTGCCCCCAGCTTTAAGGGTGTCAAATTTGAGAAGAGTTCTCAATGTTTTAAAACTATAAATTGAAATTTATCGAAATAATCCAAAGACCATAAGATATAGGAGCAGAATTAGACCATTAGGCCCATCGAGTATGCTCTGGCATTTCACTGTAGTTGATTCATTTTTCCTTTCTGCCCCAATCTCCTGCTTCCTCCCCATATCCCTTTCTGCCCTGACCAATCAAGAGTCTATCAACCTCTGCATTAAATATACATAACATGAATCATACAACGGGGTGATCTCTTCAGTTACCTGATGAGATAAACTTAGCCTTTGGATAGGAGCAGATGTCGTCAGGTAGTGCTCAAACTTCAAATGTGTTTTGACCCTTAACCACTACACTCTCCAGGTGGTGGGTCAACAGGGATGGGCAAGTCACTGCTCATCTGCTCCTGACTTTCAGCTCAACTCCACTCACCAGCTTCATACCCAGCAAGAAGCACTTTCTGCTTTCTCCCACATCCTGTGAGCTGCTTGGTTCTTGCTCTTTACATCAAGGCCCACCACAGACAGCAGTCACCATGCTGAGCTTGCTGGAAACCTTCCACAGCCAATCTCATGGGGAGTAGCCAGGTCTGCCATCCTTTGTCCCTGCACTCCTGGACTAAGAGCTGGCATTTCAGGGCTTTCCTCTCCTGAACATCCTCGCATCCTTCCTCCCATGGTACTGTGAGCTCCACCAGGATGAATTTCTTGACTTCAGTAGACCACAGTACAAAGTCTGGTCGAAGTGTGGTTTGCACCACCTCCGGGATCTGCAGCTTCCTCCCTACATTGACTCCCATCTCCCATGATTTGGCAGTTTGCAGCAGATTGGATTTAGGCCTCTTTGATATGACTGATGTGGCCCTCTCCTTGATGAAAATGACTGCCTTGTTTGCCTCTCTGCCAGCTGGTCTCTTTTTACACTTCTCCCGCTTCAGTGTGTCAGCAGGGGACAGCAGGACCTCCTCATGACAACACCTGTTGTCCTTGTGGTAAAGCTGTTTTACATCCTGACAGCATGTGTGCCAGTGGACCCCGCTGACCACAAAGCTTGTTGTTTTCTTTCAGCTCCCATGTGTGCAGCTGTGATGGTGTAGGAAGAGTGTCAAACACGGAATGCAGGAGGAAAGAAATGCGGAAGGGCTGCAGTCTCCGAAGCTCTGCCCAAGAAATGCTTGGGAAGATCCCATTTCACCCAGCCACCCTGTGACCCCCAACTCCACTGCCTTTGATAATCATCTTTCGTCCTCATAGTTCCATACCTTCAGCCTGGACCATGTTACACCTATCTCTTTCATTTGCACTCCCCCATCATTGGAAGTGTGCAGAGCTGAGGACTTTCCGTCCCAGTCATGGGTTGCCGATGATATCGCTCAATTGCAGGGAGCTCACTGTGTGGTCTGTGGCTGAATTGGCAGCCCCCTTTTGGCCCATTCTTGATGTGACTCCTACTTGGTTTATTAGCTTGTCATCAGAGCCCCTCAGTGCTGTCATAATGCTACACTTTGCCAACTTGCACTCCTCCAATACTGATGACAATGGAGCTGTAGCTGGCCTGATCTTGTGTAGAGCACCACTCATGAAAAACTTGTGTGGTGGGGGGATCTCCAGCTACCTCTGCAGATGCTTGTTTACTTTCCTCTTGATGCCTTCTATAGCAGTCACAGGGAAATCGTACATCGTGAAAAGCCAGAATAGCCTTGCTAGAAAATCATGTTGGTACAGCCATGTCTTAAATTTACCAAGGTGTCCGGCTTTTTCAATCTTCTTCAGCCACTCTTCAGTTTGCTTTGCCCTCTTGATGATATCCTGGACCTCCTGGCACATGGCTTTGCCTTCTTGATGATGTGCTGGACCTCCTGGCACATGGCTTTGCCCTCTTGATGATGTGCTGGACCTCCTACCACATGAGCTCTGCCACGTTCAGCTCCGTTGCTGGGATTATTGGCTGGGTGACATTTGAATTGAATTCTAGTCCCTGATTTCTTCAGGGATCGCTGTCTGATTCCCACAGAAACTCTTCCACCTCCTGCTTTGAGCTGGTTAGCGTGCCAGATTCCTGCTGGCTGAGAAGAGCCCTGGTGAAGCTGAAAGGATTTTAACAAACTGCGCTTTCCTTCTCTCTTTCACCCTTCTTTAATTTCGCAGCTGCTCCACCCTCCTGAGTTTACACAGCTGTTCCTACAGTTTTCTGGTTAGATCGCTGACACCTTCTTTCTTCAGCTGAAATTCAGAGGCTTTATCTCACTTCTCAGGTGGTGAATCTCCCTTTACCTCCAGTTTGGTTACCGTGATAGTTTAAGATTCCCTTTCTTCTCCACTGGGCCAAATCGATCTTTGGCAGTGTTGTACACAATGGCTGTGAGGCAGTTGATTTTTCTGCAGACAGGTCCTGCCAATGCAGGTCATCGTGGAACTGCTTCCAAAATACACTGCCTGATGATCCAGGCCGTCTGATCCTCTCTTTCCTCGATGAATGGATTAGGCTGTCCAAGCGTTCACTCATTTGGTCCTTTCTTTGTCACTGGGGCGACTCAGGTGTGGAGAGATCTTCAGCACTGTGAGGTGTTTCCTGGCTGGAGTTCTCCATCGCCACACTGGATGTTAAGTCTGTGCATTGCAATTGAGTCACCTTCGTTCCACAGCTGGACCTGCTTTGGTGTATCTTGAGACATTTGATTTTGCTGCAGTGACACCTTGTAATGAATGCCTCCCTGGTCAGTGTTGTTTGCTTGAGTCTTCACGTTATTGTATTCCCAGTCCTGGCCATTACCCTTATGTCTGTCCCATTGAGCCACTCATCCTCCTCCCCTCTCAGGAGACTCTGGGGTATTGTGTATTTAGTTTATCCATAGTGTGTATGGTATCTTCTTGTGAGTGCTGTACACAAGGCTGCTAGCCTTGTGTGCCCATGTCTGTCTTTCCTGGAGGTCAGCTGTCTTTCCAGCATCACTGACCTTTCTCAGTTGCCATCCAGTCTTTCCTGGAAGTCAGTGGTGAACCAGATGTTGCTTGCATCATATCCTGGGGTGCACTATACTGTTACCTGTTGAGGTAACTGTAGCCTTTGGCCAGGAGCAGATGTCGCTAGGTGGTGCCCAACCTTCATAGAGTGTTTCCACCCGTAACCACTACACTCTCTAATTGGTGGGTCAGCAGAGGTGGCCAAGTCACAGACAATATGCTCCTGAATTCCAGCTGAACTCCTCTCGCCTGCTCCATATCCAGCAAGAGGCTCTTTCTGCTTCCTCCCGCATCCTGCGAGCTGTTTGGTTCTTGGTCTTTTCAGAAAGGCCCAGCACGGACAGCAACGTCCGTAGTGACCTTGTTGGGAACCCTCTAGAGACAGTCTCCACAGGGAATGGCCTAGTCTGTCATCCTTTGTCCCTGCACCTGGCTAAGGACTGGTACTTCAGGGCCTTCTTCTCATGAGCCTCCTTGCATCCTTCCTCCCGTGGTACTGTGAGCTCCACCAGGATGAGTTTCTTGTCTTCAGTAGACCGCAGTACAAAGCCTGGTTGAAGTGTGGCTTGCTGGACCAAAGGGATAGCAGGACCTTTTCGTGACACCACCTATACCATTCTTGTCTTAAAGCTGTTTTGCATCCTGACAGTATGTAGAACATAGAGACATAGAAAACCTACAGCACAATACAGGCCCTTTGGCTCACAAAGCTGTGCTGAACATATCTTTACCTTAAGACTACCTAGGCTTACCCATAGCCCTCTATTTTGATGAGCTCCATGTATCCATCCAGGAGTCTCTTAAAAAGACGCTATCGTTTCCACACCCACCACAGCTGCCAGCAGCCCATTCCACACACTCATCACTCTCTGCTTAAAAAACTTACTCCTGACATCTTCTCTGTACCTACTTCCAAACACCTTAAAACTATGCCCTCTTGTGCTAGCCATTTCTGCCCTGGGAAAAAGCTTCTGACTATCCACACAATCAATGGCTTTCAGTATCTTGTACACCTCTATCAGGTCACCTCTCATCCTCCAGTGCTCCAAGGAAAAAAGGCCGAGTTCACTCAACCTATTCTCATAAGGCATGCCCCCAATGCAGGCAACATCCTTGTAAATCTCCTCTGCACCCTTTCCATGGTTTCTACATCCTTCCTGTAATGAGACGACTAGAACTGAGCACAGTACTCCAATTGGGGTCTGACCAGTGTCCTATATAGCTGCAACATTACCTCTTGGCTCTTAAACTCAATCCCACAATTGATGAAGGCCAGTGCACAGTATGCCTTCTTAACCAGACTCAACATACATACCAGCTTTGAGTGTCCTATGGACTCGGACCCCAAGATCCCTCTGATCCTCCACACTGCCAAGAGTCTTGCCATTAATGCTATATTCTGCCAAAATGAACCACCTCACACTTACCTGGGTTGAACTCCATCTGCCACTTCTCAGCCCAGTTTTGTATCCTATCTATCAGTGGAGGCTGGAGGGCTGTCAGAGGCTGTAACCTCTGACAGCCCTCCACACTACCCACAACACCCCCAACTTTTGTGTCATCAGCAAGTTTACTAGCCCATCCCTCCACTTCCTCATCCAGGTCATTATAAAAATCACAAAGAGTAGGGGTCCCAGAACAGATCCTTGAGGCACACCACTGGTCACCCACCTCCATGCAGAATATGATTAGTCTACAACCACTCTTTGCCTTCTGTGGGCAAGCCATTTCTGGATCCACAAAGCAAGGTCCTCTTGGATCCCATGCCTCCTTACTTTCTCAATAAGCTTTGCATGGGGTCAGGGCCAGATTAAGCTAGTGCAGGGCCTGTAGCATATGTTATAAAGGGGCCCTAAATTAAAAAAATACACATAAATATTAAAACATAAATTGTTTACTTGCATAGTAAAGTAATTCAATTTTTTCATTTGCTATACAGCCAGATAATACGACAAATGTCTGACACTTCAGTAATAGTATTACTTACATGTAGGTATCAATTTCAAATGTCTAAAGTAACAAAACTACAATCTAAAAGTTAGATTTTCTAGATTTAGCATGAGCAAATTTGTTGATGATGCTGGAAATGTCTATTTCACGCAGAAGTTCATGTTCAATGCTCTTTAGAGTGAGATTGTTCAATCTGTTTTGACCCATGGTGCTCCTTAGTTCATTTTTAATCCTTTTCAGTTTTGAAAATGAGTGTTCCCCACTGCAGTTGGTAACCATGAGTGACAAATAAATGTGCAAGGCATTTTCTACATTTGGAAAACATGACTCCAAAGAATTGTCAGTTATCAAGCGGTACAACCGTACCTCTACAAGGTTTTGTTTGGCGCCAATATGAGAAGCAAGATCAGTTTTCAACAGTTCAGTAAACTGCACAAATTCTTCATTAAGACTTTCTTCCAGATCTTCCGGATATGATTTAATAAGATTTGATGACCGCTTTACTATCTCTTCAGGAGTAAATGATTGTAACTGATGAAGGAATCTAAAAATACCTTTCACCTTTAGATAAGCTTTCTGCCTTTTTGACAGGGTAGGAAGCAAGCTGTCAAGAATGGCAAGAAATGTTCGGCTTTTAAACTTCTGAGAAGGCGTTTGAAATTCAACAAGTGGATATGAGTGCTGGAACCACTGAAGTAATCATACGCGTGATTTTGCATGTGTTTTCTTCGAGTTTGCTGTTGATAATCTTCACACTTAGTCAGAAACTTAGCTTTTTGCTCAATGTCTGAAAAAGTAGACCGCATAGCTTGAATATATCCACTCTATCCATTCAAAGAGTGCATCAGCTGTGTTCAAGTCTTGGCCAGAAGATTGCAAAGAAGCACTGGTCATTTGAAAATGCTGTAATACTTGATCCCACAAATGATCATTGTTCCTTTTTTTTAACTTCATCATGGTTGAAAGTAGTCCACGAGCCTGTTGTCGACACTCTGCCTTCTGATCATTGTTACTTGAAATGTCATCCAAGACTTGTTTTATTGCAGAAGAGCTGTGTAAAAGTGCTTTTGTTGTATCTGCACGAGCTGACCACCTGGTACCTGACATTCTTTTCACAACGGGCAAATGAGCACCACCATCAGATAATGCAGCAGAAAGGAGATCCCACCAATAAGTACAAGCAGAAAAAAATGTGTACAGGCTTTCCACAAATTGAAAGAAAATTAATGCTTCTTGACAACATTCAGCAGCACCTTTTCCAACCAAATTTAGTGAATGTGCAAAACATGGAATGTAATCCGCAAACTCATTCAGTTCTTTAATTCATGCTTGTAAGTCACTATACTTGCCAATCATGATGCTGGCATTGTCATACTTTGACCCCGGCAGTCTTTCATATCAATGTCATTTTCCTTTGAAAAGTCAAGTAAACTTTGAGCGAGCTGTTCAGCACTATGACCTTCCATATCCAAAAACTTCACAAATCTTTCAACTGGTCCAGACGGCAAAACATAGCGCACAGTCAAAGTCAGCTGGTGCACATTAGATATATCTGGAGTAGAATCCAGTGAAACGGAATAATACTTGTATTTCTTCACTTCACCGATAATGTGATCCAGTATGCTGGATCCAATCAGATTGATGAATTTCTCACATGTTGTTTTAGATAGGTATGATTTATGCCCCCTTCCTTGGTTTGCATGAGCATTTATATGCTCTGCCAGAAAAGGGTCAAACTTGGCCAGTAATTCTGACAACCCCAAGTAATTTCCATTATGAAGAGAGCCAACAGTTTCATCACTACCATGAAATGAAAGGCCTCGTTCTGCTAAAAACTTTACAACTTCAATTATTCACTCTAGAAATGTGCGCCAATACTTTTGTTCAGTCTCCATTTCTTTCATAAGATGGGAATCAACATATTTAGCTTTGTTTTTGAGTATCAACAGTGAAATTAAAGCTTGTCTCTGTGAGGAACTTTCTTCATGTCGACGTAATAGATTGCTTGCATTTTTCCAGTCATTAAACACCTCTTCACTAAATTTTGATGAACATTCTGAAGTCATAACCTTGCATGGGAAACAGAATAGGCTTCCTTTGCTTTCTGAATAGCATAACCAATTTCTTGCCTGTTTCTTGTTTGTAGGTTTATGAACATATGTAAAATAAGAACTCTGACATTTGCCGAGGTTTCTTTTCATTGTCGTACAATCGCATGGATGAAGAGAAAGTGTTGACATTCATCACTTCTCTTGGCGATCCAATATTCACGATCACAATCATCTAGATTGTTTGGCCATTCATCAATATCATCGGAGTACTTGTTTTTTTCACTTGTTCTTTCACATTCAATTTTTGCTGGCTGTTGCTCTATCATGCCTTCTGCCGCACTAGTACTAGTTGTTCCTATATTTCCACCATCAGCTGTTATAGCACCGTCACCATCTCCATGAACATCAAAATATTCTGTCAGCTTATCTGTTTTTGAAATCACAAGTTGGTCTCTTCTTTCTTTTTCTTACTTTGCTTTATGTTTTGCACTTCCAGAAGCATAATGACATCCAATATCTCTGGCTCTACTGCTCATTGCTATCTACATGAAAACAACAGTGCTGCCAGATCATATTATCGTGTGGATGAAATCACCAAGCATTGAATTACCGCAGAACCCCATGCAAATATCCCCTGAACATTTGCCACATTTCTTCCATACGTTTCCCTGAGAACATTTGTTTCCAATTTATGCTTCCGAGTTCCTGCCTGATAGCCTCATATTTGCCCTTAATCCAATTAAACATTTCCCTAACTTATCTGCTCCTGACCCTCTCCAATGCTTTAGTAAAGAAAATAGATTGTGATCACTATCTCCAAAATGTTCTCCCTCTGACAGACCTGACACCTGACCAGGTTCATTTCCCAATACCGGATCAAGTACAGTCTCTCCTCTTGTAGGTTTATCTACATATTGTGTCAAAAAACCTTCCTGAACACACATAACAAGCTCCACCCCATCTAAACCACTCACTCCAGGGAGATGCCATTCAATATTTGGGAAATTAAAATTTCCCACCACAACAACCCTTACTCCTTTCCAGAATCTGTCCCCCTATCTGCTCCTCAACATCCCTGTTACTATTGGGTGGTCTATAAAAAACACCAGGTAGAGTTATTGACCCCTTCCTATTCCTAACTTCCACCCATAGAGACTCCGTAGACAACCCTTCCATGACTTCCTCCTTTTCTGCAGCCGTGGCACTATCTCTGATCAACAGTGCCATGCCCGCACCTCTTTTGCCTCCCTCCCTGTCCTTTCTGAAACATCTAAAGCCTGGCACTTGAAGTAGCCGTTCCTGCCCCTGAGCCATCCAAATCTCTGTAATGGCCAAAACATCAGGGCTCCAAGTGCTGATCCACGCTCTAAGCTCATCCACTTTATTCATAATACTCCTCACATTAAAATAGACATATCTCAAACCATCAGCCTAAATGCGTCCCTTCTCTATCACCTGCCTATCCTCCCTTTCGCACTGTCTCCAAGCTGTCTCTATTGTGAGCCAACCTCCTTTTCCTCCGTCACTTCAGTTTGGTTCCCACCCCCTAGCAATTCTAGTTTAAACTCTTCCCAATAGCCTTTGCAAACCTTCCCACCAGGATATTGGTCCCCCTCAGATTCAAGCACAACCCGTTGTTTTTGTACAGGGTGTGTGCCAGAGAACCCTGCTGACCATAAATCTTGCCCCCATGTTTGCAGCTGCGACATTGTAGGGAAAGTGTCATACGTGGACGGCAGGATGAAAGAAATGTGGAAGAGCTCCAGTCTTTAAAGCTCTTCCCAAGTGATCTTGCACTTGGGAAGATCCCATTTGATCCTGGTGCTCTGTGACCCCAAACTCCACTGCCTTTGATAATGACCATACGTCCCTGTAGTTTCCTACATCTGCCTGGACCATGTCACGCCTATCCCTTGCAATTGCATTCCCACATTGTGGAAGAGCGCAGGGACGAGGCCTTTCCGTGTCAAGCATGGGTTGCTGATGATGTCTCTCAATTGCAGGGAGCTCACTGCCTGGCCGATGACTGAGTTGGTGGTGACAGCTGCTTGGTTCATTAGGTTGTCATCGGAGCCCTTCAGTATTCAATTCTATACTTGTCCACCTTGAACTCCTCCACTACTGATGACAATAGAATCTGTAGCTGGCCTGATCTTATGTAGAGCTCCAGTGAAGAAACGCTTGGGGAGATCCCCAACCACTTCCGCAAATTCCTGTTGACTTTCATCTTGATGCCTTCTGCCGTGGTCATGGGGAACTCATGTACATAACTTGGCCTGCACAACTGCCTGTGGTAATAATTCAACAAATTATTTATCATCCTTGAAAGAAAAGTCAACCAAAACATTTTTAAAGTATTTTAAGTACTTAAAATATTAAAGTATCACAAATAATTAAACAAGTATAACTTCAATTTATTCTTATGGACCTACAACATCCTTTCAAATGATTCTACCCCAGGACGGACCTGTTGCAGAGCCCAAGAGCAGATTTTGCAATGTAATGCCTTGAAATCCCTGTGTTTTTCTCTGTCATTGGACCTCATGGAGGATGTAATAGAAGAGTGCAGCCAGGCAGTGATTTTGGGAGATCAACCAATAAATTATTCAGCCAGGGAGGAAGAACTGAAAATTAGTGGCAACTACACCAAGACATGCTTTCAATTTTACATGAAAATGCCAACAAAGCATTGCAAAATCCAGGCTACATTTGTTTGTTCAAGTCATTTCAGATGTTAAAAGGAGTTATACTAGACATGCAGTGTATCGTCTGTCTGTATCACAAGGTTTTGATGTGATCTGTTACAGAGTCTCAGGGGACATGAATAACAACATATCAATTCAATTTCCTGAATTCCTCTCCTTTCCTGCAACATCCAACCTCCTCCACTCCACCCAAACACTTACAATTCAATTTTATTGCCAAATTATAATATCTTATTCTCTCTTCTCTCCCCTCAGCCAGCCTCATAACTTGGCTAATAACTTGCCAACAATTCCACAAATTTTAGCAAATATTCCAATTTTTTTTAGCTGTCTTCTGGAATTCCACATAACTAATGCCCATTAACAATTTTTTCTCCATTGTCTTAGATGCCTTTCTTAAAAGAAAAGAGGTTAATCTGATTCATCAGACACTATCCAGCCAGGACCAACTTTGGTCTAAAGATGAAAGATTATCTTCATTTGTCACATATAACTTGGTACATCAAAACACACAGTGAAGTGTATTTTTTGCATAAATGATCAACACTGTCTGAGGTAGCACGCAAGTGTCAAAATGCTTTTGGTAGCAAAAGAGTATGCCCGCAATGTTCTTTCTTCAGCAATCTTTTTTATTAAGTTTCAAATAGTAAACATAACAATGATAGTGATATAAAGAAGTCAGGATTACATTAATAACGGTTAACATATACATAAACAGACTCTGAGTAACATGTGTAATCTAAGCCTCCCAATCTCTTAGTAACTAAACTTGAAAAAGATTCAAAGAAAAAAGATTTTTACAAGAAAAAAAACCCCTAAACTAACAAAAAAACCCAGAATAAAAACAAAACAAAACAAAAGCTGGGCTGCCTTGTTTCATTGGTTAAAATCACTATTTGTCATTAACTCCGCTCCTCCATACATGAACAAAATGTTATTGAGAAGGATTCAGAAAAGGTCAGCTTACATCATATGAAAATATTGAATAAATGGTCTCCAAGTTTTTTCAAATTTAACCGAAGGGTTCGATAGTGCCACTCCTAATTTTTTTCCAAGTTTAAGCATGTTATAGTTTGGGAAAACCATTGAAATGTAGTAGGGGGATTGGAATCTTTCCATTTAAGTAAAATGGATCTTCTGGCTATTAATGTAACAAATGCAATCAAACGGCAAGCTGAAGGGGATAATTGATTAGAGTCCATCGCTGGTTAATCCAAAAATTGCAGCAATAGGATGAGGTTGTAAATCAATACGCAAAACTGCTGAAATAGTATCAAAGGCATCATTCCAATATTTTTCCAAAAGAGGACAAGACCAGAACGTATGTGTCAAAGAAGCTACCTCAGACTTACATCTGTCACAGACAGGATTTATATGGCAATAAAAATGAGCTAACTTATCCTTAGACATATGGGCCCTATGAACCACCTTAAGTTGTATCAAAGCGTGTCTAGTACACATTGAAGAAGTGCTAACTAGTTGGAGAATTTTCTCCCATTTCTCAAAAGTAAAGGTACCTGAAGTTCTCTTTCCCATTCATTCTTAATTTTATCAGAAGTACCTAGGAGTATTTTCATAATCAGATCATTAGTAATTGCTGTTAAACTCTTCTGATGGGGGAGTTAAAATGAAATTCTTTTCTGTAATTTCAGTTTGATGTGATACTGGAAAAGTAGGTAAAATAATATTCAACAAGTTTCTAATCTGTAACTATCTGAAAAAAGTGATCTAGGCAAATTATATTTATTTGACAACTGTTCAAAAGATATGAGACAGTTACCCATGAATAAGTCACAAAAACATGTTATTCCTTTCGTTCCCCATAAAAGAAAAGCTTGATCAATTCTGGAAGGTTGGAAGAAAAAAATTAGATATGTATAATAGGACTTGAAAGGATAAATTTATTCAATCCAAAAAATTTATGAAATTGAAACCATATTCGTATTGTATGTTTAGTTATTGGATTAGTCATTTGTTTATTCAGTTTAGTAAGTGCAAAGGGAAGCGAGGCCCATAAGATAGAAGCCAATGAAAACCCCTGTATGGACATGTGCTGGAGGATCACCCATCATGGACAATGAATTTCATCCAGATCTTGTGTCCAAAATGTTATATATCAAATATTAATTGCCCAATAATAGAATCTAAAACACGGCATTGCCAAACTACCCTCCTTTTTTGATTTCTGTAAATACTTCATACTTAACCTAGGATTTTTATTCTGCCATAAATTTGAAGAAATTTTAGAGTCAATAATATCAAAAAAGGATTTAAAAATGAAAATTGGTACTGCCTGAAGTAGATACAGAAATTTAGGTAAAATAATCATCTTAATAATATTAATTCTACCAATCAACGATAAAGACAATGGGGACGATTTAGTAAGCAGTTGTTTATCATGATCAATTAAGGGTAAAATGTTAATTTTAAATGGATCCTTATGCTTCTTAGTAATTGTAATGTCCAAATAAGTAATCAGTAACCAGTCTGAATGGTGATTGTCTATAGATTGGAGCTTGCATATTTAATGGAAAAAGTTCACACTTATTAAGATACAATTTATAACCAGAAAAAGTACTAAGCTGAGCAAGTAGTAATATTATTGCAGGGATAGATTTCTCTGGGTTAGAGTTATATAGTAACAGGTCATCTGCATATAGTGATACCTTATGTATCTCATACCCACAAATAATGCCAAATGCATTGGGTGAATCATGAAGAGCGATTGCCAAGGTCTCCAAGGCAATATCAAATAGTAAGGGACTTAAAGGACAGCCCTGTCTAGTGCCTTGAAAAAGCCTGCAAAAGGGTGATCTCTGATTATGGGTAAGTACAGAAGCCAAAGGTGTATGATATATTAATTTAATCCAAGATATAAACTTTGGGCTAAAATTAAATTTCTCAAGCATATTAAATAAATATTCCCATTCAACTCTGTCAAACGCTTTCTCGGCATCCAGCGAAATAACACGTTCTGGGGTTTTAGTTGAAATAGTATAAACAATATTCATTAACCTACTAATATTAAAATATGAGCAACAATTTTAATAAATCCTGTCTGATCATCAGAGACAATTTGCGGCAATATATTTTCCAATCTAATTGCCAATATTTTGGAAAAGGTTTTGGAGTCCACATTCAATAAGGATATAGGTCTATATGATGCATATTCATTGAGGTCTTTATCTATTTTAGGAATTAAAGAAATAGGTGCTTCATAAAAGGATTGTGGTAATTTACCAGCAGATAAAACATCATAAAAGATTCTACATAACCAAGGAGAAAGTAGATTTGAAAAAGATTTGAAAAATTCTACTGTATACCCATCCAAACCAGGTGCTTTACCAGAATTCAGCAAATAAATTGCTTTCTTTATTTCTTCTTCTATGATGGGAGCATCTAATGCTAAATGTTCATTAAGTGGTAATTTTGGAATATTCAATTTCCTTAGAAATTGATGCATTATGGTAGAACCATCAGGAATTTCTAATTGGTATAAAGAGGTGTAGAATTCTTGAAAAGATTTATTAATTTCATCATGGTCAACCGTCAAACTACCATCCTGTTTACAAACTTTAATAATCTGACATTTAGCTGAAGTAATTTTCAATTGGTTGGCCAATAATTTACCCGATTTGTCACCATTTATAATTGACTCTTAGTTTTAAGTAATTGATTTTCAATCGGGGATATTAATAACAAACAGTGTTGCATCTGAAGTTCAACTCTCTTTTAATAAAGCTCAAGATTATGACCAGCAGAATATTTTTTTATCAATTTCTTTAATCTTATCAACCAATGTACGTATTTTATTATTAATTTATTTTTTTCTATCCAGCAGAATATGATATAATTTGACCATGGTGTATACTTTAAAAGTATCCCATAATATCCCACTGGAAGTTTCTTCCGTAAAGTTAGTTGAAAAGAAAAAGGCAATCTGTTCTTTAATAAAGTTAACAAAGTTTAAGTCCTGAAGTAAAGTAGAATTGAACCACCATTGCCTAGTGCTAAAAGTTACATCAGTTAATTTGATTGATAGTTTCAAGGGCGCATGATCAGAAACAGCAATTGCATCGTACTCACAGGCAGTAACAGACGGAACTAATTGAGAGTTGATAAAAAAAGTACTCAGTTCTAGAATAATTATGATATAAATGAGAAATGAATGAGAACTCTTTATCATTAGGATGTTAAAAACCTCAAATATCTAAAATTCCGGAGTCAACTAAAAAGGAATTAATAAGAATAGCAAATTTGTTCGGAGGTACCTGATTGGACGCAGACCTGTCCATCGAAGGATTCAGACAACAGTTAAAATCACCGCCCATTATCAACATATATTCATTTAAATTAGGAAGAGATACAAATAAATGTTTTAAGAATTCAGGATAGTCGGCATTTGGTGCATAGATTTTAACCATACCAACTTTTTGCTTATAAAGTAAACCAGTAAGTAATAGAAATCCACCATTCAGGTCTGAGATTGTTTCATAGTGAACAAATGAAATCGAGGAGTCTATAAAAGTAGATACAGCTTTCACTTTAGCCTGTGAATTAGAATGAAATTATTAACCCTTCCAAAACCTAAAGAAACACGGATTATCCTCCTTCCTCACATGAGTTTCCTGGGCAAATTTAACTGAGCATTCAATCTATGAAAAACTTTAAATATCTTCTTCTGTTTAATTGGATGATTCAAACCATCCGTATTCCACGAGACAAAATTAGTAATATTATCCATTTTATTTGAACCAACCATATGGTATGTAAAGGGTTAACCTTCCCACATAGGAAACTCATGAACCAGGAAGAGGGAAAAAGGTTTAAAGGGGAACTGGAAGTTACAACAATTCAGACATATTTGTCGTTTCTGTTCAGCCCAGATGAAAAGAACTAAACTAAAGACAGCCCCACCCCCCACTTGCAAAGACCTGAACACTGGCCAATAGACAGCCAGAAAGCTAACTAGTACCTCCCCTACCCCCACTCTCTTGGTGGCAAGTCTCCAAAATTGTAAAAAAGATGTAAAATACCACCCAGTCAAAACATTGAGAAAGGAATGCCATATTTGCAAAACATTTTAAGGAGCAAAATCTTAAAAAGGTGAAAGAGAATACAATCTTATTAATATTTCAGGAAAAAAATCATTCAGTCACCAGATCAGAACAGACTTCAAACTCTAACAGTCAGATCTATAAATGGTTATTAATTTATAAACTAAATGAATACAGACACGAAAAAAAGAGAAAAACGTGAACTTCCACCTTAGTCAAAACATTGAGAATGAATACTATAAAGAACACTGGAATACAATCTTATTAATATTTCAAAGAAAGAAAACAGTCAATCGTCAAATCAATTTCTTAATTATTTTCAAAAGATGAACAATTGGAAATAATAAAGTAAAAAAAGAAAAAAAAACTTAAACATAAAAGCATAATAAACATCCATATTCTGAAACAGAATACACGTGTTATCAAACCAATGGCAAAAATCTCCAAACTTCAAAAGTCTAAATCTATGAACTGATTATTAACTTAGAAACCAAATGAGTACAGACATGAGGAGACATTCAATCTATTAGACAGCTGGGATCAAACATTGGTTGTCAAGAAATTGTTGGGCTTCTTCCACAGATTTAAACCATTTACGTGATTTGTCAGACAGAACAACCCTTAAGCAGGCTGGAAATGGCAGAGCTGGTTGAAATTTCTTTGATAAAGCTCGGACATCACCGGTTTAAAAAGCAATCTTTCTCGCATCACCTCGGGACTATAGTCTTCAAGTAGTCAAAACTTGATGTCCCCATGTACAATGACCCCTTTCTGATGGGCAATTCGAATTAAATGCTCCTTGGTTTGCACATAGTGGAATTGAAGTATAACAGGCCGGGTTTTCCCCTCTTTAGGGCGTTTCGGTCTCAGAGCACGATGCGCATGATCCAGTAAGGGATAGTACAGAAAGCTTCAGAGCCGAACACGTCCATTAAAAATTGAGAAAAAAATTTAGCAAGCTCACCACTCTCAACGTCGTCACGGAGACCTATTATTCTCAGGTTCTGTCTATGACTGCGAATAATCCTGAGTTTATACTGTTCCAGTGTCTGAGTAGTCGAATTTAATTTTTTTTCCAGTGCATCCAATCTGTGATCTCTCTGTCTTCCAGCTTCATTGAATTCAGCTATTTGCTACTGTTGTTTTTCACTCTCCTGCTTAAGAGCTCCCAGTTTGCTTTCAATCTCTTTTAAAACTACTTCCAAAGTAGACATTTTTTATCAAATTTATCATGCAGGCGTTTTGACATAGCTTCCAAAGTGAGTGGAGATTCTTTAAGTTGTTTAGAATCTCCTTCTTTCCTTCCACTTCCATTACCGGCTTCCTTGCCTTCGGCTGATGCCTTTTGCCCTCTGGTATTCATTTTTGGCGATTAAAAATCAAAGTTTAGGCATATGAAAGTGTTATAAATACTTTAATATAAATAGTGAAAGGGTGTTAAAAAAATTGAAAAATGAACGGAGCAAAGCCAAAATATGACCTACTCCATCTAGTGCCCCAAGAGATCACTCACCCGCAATGTTCTAACCCTCACCTGTAAGTACTTGGAATGTGGGAGGAAACCTGGAGTAACCAGAGGAAACCCATGTGGTCACGTGGAGAATGTACAAACTCCTTACACACAGTAGCAGGAATTAGACCTCCTTCGCTACAGTTGAGGAGAAGGGAATGGCTTGTAAGGACTTCCTAGAGTAGTCAGCAGTTTCCAGTCAAAGTTCTAGTAATTCTTGATGGAGGAGGGAAGTATGTCCCAAGGTGATTTGTGGTGACGATGTATATGAACAAGAGGTGGTTTCAATCTATTGCATCCACACTGTCTGAAAAAGTACCTTTTCACACCTTCTTTCTGAATATCTATAGCTCTATATGTTGTGATCCTTCATGTGCACAAATGCAAGTCATTATACAAATAGCAAGCGGTTTCAAACTCTACTATCTTTGCGTTTAGTAAGTTTCATATGTGCTATCGTCAGGATGGAACTTATTTCATCATATTCCCTTTTTTAACCCCCCCACCAATTATTTTAAATTAATGCCCCCCCCCCCGATATTTGATCCCTCTGCTAAATCTTCCCATTACTCTAAAATACACGTAATATTATAAATCTTAGTTAAGTCTCCCTGTATTGTCTCCGTCCAAAGAAAAAAAACTTCCTAACTAGAACTAATCTTCCCTAGCGCTGAAATTTTCCAAACAATATATCTTCATAAATTTCAACTGCATTCTCTCCTGCTTAATCATATTTTTACTATAAGATAATGAGCAGAATTGATCGCATTACTCGTGAGATGGAGTGACTAATATAAAAAGTTCTAGTTCCTGCTTTTATATCCTTCACTTGGGTTTAAAATGGAAAGTATCCCTTATCTACACCCACATACACCTCACTATCCCCCTGTTCCTCCACCCCACTCCTCAACTATATTGATACTTTTTAGGATTGTATGATCTATTTTGCTGTACATTTCTCTGCCTTGTTGCATCCCCACATACACTATATATTATTTCATGTTTCTCTGGAAAATTATTTTTTCTATCTCTCTGCCCAACTGAGTAGTCCATCCAAACCTTCATGCAGTCTAAATGCTTCCTCCTCCTTGTCAATCACAGAGTTAATTGTTGTATGCAAACCCTCTGATTGTTCTTATCCCTAATTAATGGAGGTCTGATCCGGAAAGCAAGGGACCAGGTATTTAATCATTTGGATCTCTCTTGATAACAATATTTCAGTTTGAAAAGAAGAATTTACCATTATCTTTCACTTTTAGCCATTGAGTAAAATATGTATCTGATTTACTACTTTCCCTTGTGGCTGTTCACCTTCACTATAGTTAACCTTTGCTACTTTAAAAAAAAATCAGAGCGCCATGTGAAGCATTATCAAAAGCCTTGATAAAAACCTCGTTGACTACATTGAAAGCACAAACCCCACAGATCTTCCTCCTAACCTTCTCAAAATATTGTATCAGTTTAATTGGACTTTCTTTAAACAAATTCATATTTTCTCTCACTCATTAAGGAGTTATTTCATCCAAACCGGGAAATTTATCCACTTTCAAAAAACCATGACCCTTGGGTCCCCTTCCAAATTTATAGAACAAAGTAAAGCAGAAGACGAGTTAGGCCATTTATACTACTGATTCACCATTAAATGTGGTTTTGTATGATCATTTACCTCAAAACCATATTTGTACTCTCTACATACTCATTGAGATCTTTGTGTCAAAGTCAGTTATATAGCATTTAAGTGTCAGATATATACTCATCTATATCTAAACTTGGTTCACTCTATTTTCAAAACTCCCTTGCTAATCTTTTGCTTTTCTGCTCCATTTCTACTTTTATCTCTTTTGAATATTCTCAGTTTCTATACTTTTAAAGCCCACTCTGAGCAATCTTCCTACTGTGTTGCAATTGTAAAGTTAAATTTTATGAATAATAAATGCATTTCCTCCTTAAGACTGTGTGCTGTAAGTTCCTTGGGTGTGGAGAAAAAAGAATTGCTACTGCTTCCTGGTGTGATGGTGAGATTGCCTAATACTAATTGATCACACGTATCAAAGGCTTCGGGATCACAGTTTACGCTGGCAATGAGGATGAACAAAACTTGAAGTGCAGTTGCAATCATTTTGAACGGTTTTGAGTGGGTGAGTACCAATCAGTATGTACTTCTGTTGTTCATTTTCAATCCAGTGTGTTGGCTCCTTTGCATCCTATGTTTGCATCTGAGTTAGCCTGCCAGTTGATTTGGGAGTTAATATCTAACACCTTATCTAATTAATCAGAGTCCTTGCAAGCCAACCCCAACGACAAATAAATAGCAGTATACAATACATTCTTTACTCCAACACTGCATTGGCATTCTGTGAAGATGTTGACAGCTAAGCCTACCCTCATAGTATTAGCTATGCATTCCAATCTGTCCTTGGTTCTGTCCCGCTGTAAAAGTTGGCTTTTGAAAGGGCACAGACAAGAAAGGCTAGAATTGTAATCACAGATAATGCTCAGAGAAACTTACTCCAGTTACATTGTATTCATAAAGAATTGCAGGACATTTAGCACTTATTATTACAGCACCTGCTGAAGATTTAGAAACAAAATTTACACACTGTGTATTTTGCTCCACACAGCCAATGGTACATTTGTTTTGCTGCATACTACATTGACAATTGATAACGTGTTTTGTTGCATTCCACCATCATACTGGTCGGTCACCAGTGGAGTGCCTCAGGGATCTGTTCTGGGACCATTACTCTTCGTGATTTTTATAAATGACCTGGATTAGTAAGTTTGCTGATGACACTAAGGTTGGAGGTGTTGTGGATAGTGTGGAGGGCTGTCAGAGGTTACTGCAGGACATTGATAGGATGCAAAACTGGGTTGAGAAGTGGCAGATGGAGTTCAACCCAGATAAGTGTTAAGTGCTTCATTTTGGTAGGTCAAATATTATGGCAGAATATAGTATTAATGGTAAGACTCTTGGCAGTGTGGAAGATCGGAGGGATCTTGGAGTCCGAGTCCACAGGACGCTCAAAGCAGCTGCGCAGGTTGACTCAGTGGTTAAGAAGGTGTATGGTGTATTGGCCTTCATCAATCGTGGAATTAAATTTAGGAGCCGAGAGATAATGTTGCAGCTATATAGGACCCTGGACAGACCCCACTTGGAGTACTGTGCTCAGTTTTGGTTGCCTCACTACAGGAAGGATGTGGAAGCCATAGACAGGGTGCAGAGGAGATTTACAAGCATGTTGCCTGGATTGGGGAGCATGTCTTATGAGGATAGATTGACTGAACTCGGCCTTTTCTCCTTGGAGCGACGGAGGATGAAAGGTGACCTGATAGAGGTGTATAAGATGTTGAATGGCATTGATTGTGTGGATAGTCAGAGGCTTTTTCCCAGGGCTGAAATGGTTGCCACAAGAGGACGCAGGTTTAAGGTGCTGGGGAGTGGGTATGGAGGACATGTTGGGGTAACATAATTTGTTACTCAGATAAATGATAGCTTGTCTTTTTTATACTTTTTAATCTATTTCCATGAAACTTCAGCTAATTGGGGACAGACACTTAAAAGATCCAGTGGGTACTAGTCCCGATGTGTCACAAATAACCAGAATCCACTATATTGGGACTGAAGAAGCTAAACAATCTTGGTTGATACAACACTTAGTTCCTCCCATTTGGAAATATCTAGGCATGATCTATTACACAATGAGGAACCTTCTTCATATCTGAGACACCCTGCGAGAAATAATGCAATGTAAGAGAAAATAACACATTTTCAAATTGAAATGTGTTGGGATAAGAATAGTGTTGTCACTCTTACCCTGCGTTAGAACAATTCCTACTTGGGGTTGTTTTGTGTACTACTGGGTATGACCAATATATTGGATGTAATGATAAAGGAACTTGTCATTGTTTTACATTTTGTAGCTACAAGCCTGCCTAATTAATCTCATATATCAAAGGCTTACTAGTTATAGTTCACACTACTCATGAGGTTATTAACTGCAGACTTGTCAAAGTACAATTAGTCTGGCTTATATACATACTATACTTATATACTTTCACAGAACCAGTTCCATTGCCCAGCAATGTGAAATGGCACATCTGCTTGTTCATATGTTCATCTGTCTTATCTCCCTATTTGAAATACTGTCAGATCTCATCCTTTATTCTTGTTGCCTTATTGGTGGCAATATAGATGAAAGCCCCTTGTTCACCATCCCCTTCCAGGTTCCTCGGCAGTTGTTCAGTGATATCCTTACTCGGTGACATGGAAAAAAATGCACTTTCCTGGAATCTTGTCAGTAACCAGAAAAAAAACCCATCTATTTGTTCTGCTGAATGTAACTATTATTGTTATATTAACTTTTCTTCTCTCTCCCTACACAACTAAGCTATCCATGTACTATAATTTTGACCCTAACAGAACACCTAAGTATTCTTAGTTCAAAGTTCAAAAAATTCGAAGTAAACTTATTATTAAAATAAGTTTATGATTAACTCTTCTTGGGCTTTCAACTGGGTGCAGGTATTGATTTTAACTGACGTTTCGATAACAAACTTTACCATCTTCATCCTGATGAAGATGGCAAAGTTTGTCATCAAAATGTTGGTTAAAAATTGATACATGCACCCGGCTGGAAACCTGTGAAGAGTTTATACTTCATATAAGCTGGGAAAGCATTAGATCCTCAAGTATGCTTATTTCACCAAATGCTATCCTGAGATTCATTTTCTTGAAGACATTCACAGTTGAACAAAGAAATACAATAGAGCCAAATGCGGTTCTGCTGCTGTTGGAGCTTGTGATCTACATTCTGATGGCATTTTTTCAGGCTGATTGAGAGATCTGTCCTTGAGGGGGTTCCAGGAGTCTGTGAGTGAGGTGTGTGGCAGGGAGGCCAGGAAACCTGGAGACAGGGAGCAAGCCCAAGATCAACTCTATTTCTCACTATACTCACCAATTAAAGCACTGAGGAAGATTGAAATCATCGGAGTGGGTGCAGAGGGTGAGTGAGTGTTCAGCTGCTGCTAGAGGAAGGTGCCTGCATGTGTTGGTCCCTCTTTCCCTCTCCCTCTCACTTGCTGCTTCTGGGGGAAGGTCTTTGCATTTGAGTGATCTCTCATTCTCCCTTGATGCTATTGGAGGATGGTGCTGGAGTAAGATTTAATAGACACGGTTTGTAAATTGGACTCTAATTTAAGTTATGAGGTGTTTCTGGATTTTCTGGTTGCTACCTTTTTTGTTGCTATTTTTAGGTGATTTTGAATCAAGGTAGCTTACAGACAATGAGCACTGAGCTGATCTGTAATATGCCTTTTGTTTTTGTGTTTTATGTTCTGTGTGGTTTGCTCATTATTTTTGTTGCCATTCGTGCAATTTTTTGTTTGCACATGGAGTGGAGAGGAATTTGATACCTCTTTGAACGGATTCCATGGTTCTTTATTTTCGTTGTTGTCTGTGGGGAAGATGAATCTCAGGGTTGCACACTGAATACATACTTTGATAATAAATGTACTTTGAATCCTTTAAATCCTAAAGGAATTCAAAAACAAATAGAACAATAGGGTTTACTTCTCAGAAAATATGAAATATATTATGTTACTTTAACATAAAAGAAAAGTTGACCTTCCTGTGCAGTGACCTCGATAATATTAAAGAAAATGTGCAACATATTTAAAAATATGAATTCAAGGCTATGAAGTTATAATTATTGCAAAGAATGAAATGGTAATTATATTGTCCTTTTTTAAGAGAAGACGGTGAGGTGAAGTGAAGGGTTATTGAAGTTACCTGAGTATAATGGGATAGACTTTAAAAAAAAATTCTCATTAGTAAGGGGTTGCTAAAGAAGGGCTCAAAATATAAAATTGTGCCTAATATAGTCGATAAATCATTTCATAGGAATTCCTTTTACCAATGTTGTGCTGATATTTTAACCCATTCCATCATCAACTGTCTGCCTACTCTGTTTGTGCCTCTTATAATTGTATACACCTCTATCAAATCACCTCTTATCCTCTATCACTCCAAAGATAAAAGAAATAACTCACTCAGACTTTTGTCATAAGACATGCTCTCTAATCCAGGCAGCAACCTGGCAAATCTCCTTTGCACTCTCTCTAATACTTTCATATCCTTCCTGTAATGAGACAGCCAGAAATGAATACAGAAACTTTTCTCAGAGATTGGGGAGAATGTGGTATTTACTGTCAAGATTATATAACCAATATTCCAAGTGGATTTAAGAAAGCAGGGTAAGGAATTGAAGGAAAAGGAATAAGTCAAAATGCTATTTGGGCAAAATAAACTAAGAAAAAGCAGTATTCATGTGGAAATAAATGGACTTAGGGCACTACAAGCTGATTCTGCTGCATTATGACTGAATAACTGAAACACATGGAGAACAAAATCTATAGTTATAAAAGGTTTTTATTCAGCACAAGCAAACACTCAGGAGAGACCTGTTGGAACTCTTTCTCCTGGGAGAAACTCAATAGCATTTCCCTCAACATGAAGAGTACAAAGCACATTGACTTTTTATACTTGTAAGAATAAAATAGTGACTAATACAATACAATTTCAATAGCTGCATGGTTTACTTCAATATTTTGTGTGCAGACAATGACTTGTCTAGACACTTCTGAATGTTCAAACAGCATATTCAATGTATTTTAGTAAACTATTTAAGAACTTTTTAAAAGCTATTTATTAATGCTTTTTGAGAGGGTGATTTTAGATGCATATCATATTTATACTGTTAAGTATTGTATGTAATTAGTTTTGCTACAATAAGTGTATGGGACATTGGAAAAAAATATTGAATTTCCCCATGAGGATGAGTGTATGGGACATTGGAAAAAATGTTGAATTTCTCCATGGGGATGAATAAAGTATCTATCTATCTATCTATCTATCTATCTATCTATCTATCTATCTATCTATCTACTAGGATAAAGTAATTCAGATGGGCAGACTAAAAGCTACTGAGGACAGAAGCAGAAACCTCAGGCACTCAAATCTAACGTCCGTGTGGGTTTATTCTCCAGGTATACCAATCTAAATTATTAATTATTAGTATAAATATGTCCATGGCCTTGTATGATGTGATAAGTGGTGGGTGACAGCAAAAAGCCTTTCCTTTATCTTTGTCACAGTTATTTCAATTGAAGGTATCCAATACCTGCAGGCCAATTATCATAGGTCCATTTTCTTACAGTTGGCAATTACGTGTGATAATATCTCATTGTTATGTCACTTTTCAAACAACATCTATTTAACAGCTTCCTGCTGCTAGGCAGTCACCAGCTCTCTTCAGAGAGTGGTGCTTATTCATGCAGTTGTGTTTTTAATTTCAAAATTGATTATATTGCAAAATAATTTATTAAGATTTGTAATAACACAAAAAGCTGGAGGAACCCAGCAGGCCAGGTAGCATCTATGGAAAAGAGTACAGTGGATGTTTTGGGCCGAGACCATAAGACTGTAAGACAAAGGAGCAGAAGTCGGCCATTTGGCCCAACGAGTCTGCTCCGCCATTTTATCATGAGCTGATCTATTCTCCCATTTAGTCCCAGTCCCCTGCCTTCTCACCATAACCTTTGATGCCCTGGCTTCTCAGATATCTATCAATCTTTGCCTTAAATACACCCAATGACTTAACTTCCACTGCTGCCCGTGGCAACAAATTCCATAGATTCACCACCCTCTGGCTAAAAAAAAAATTCTTCGCATCTCTGTTCTGAATGAGCGCCCTTCCATCCTTAAGTCATGCCCTCTCATACTAGACTCCCCCACCATGGGAAACAACTTAGCCACATCCACTCTGTCCATGCCTTTCAACATTCGAAATGTTTCTATGAGGTCCTCCCTCATTCTTCTAAACTCCAAGGAGTACAATCCGAGTGGTCAAACATTCCTCATATGTTAACCCTCTCATTCCTGGAATCATTCTAGTGAATCTTCTTTGAACCCCCTCCAATGTCAGCACATCCTTTCTTAAATAAGGAGCCCAAAACTGCACACAGTATTCCAAGTGAGGTCTTACCAGTGCCTTGTAGAGCCTCAACATCACATCCCTGCTTCTATAATCTATTCGTCTAGAAATGAATGCCAACATTGCATTCGCCTTCTTCACCACTGACTCAACCTGGGGGTTAACCTTAAGGGAATCCTGCACGAGAACTCCAAGTCCAGTTGCATCTCAGAACTTTGAATTCTCTCCCTATTTAAATAATAGTCTGCCTGTTTATTTATTCTACCAAAGTGCATGACCATACACTTTTCAACATTGTACTTCATTTGCCACTTCTTTGCCCATTCTCCCAAACTATCCAAGTCTCTCTGCAGCACGCACAAAATGCTGGTGGAACACAGCAGGCCAGGCAGCATCTATAAGGAGAAGCACTGTCGACGTTTCGGGCCGAGACCCTTCATCAGGACTAACTAAAAGGAAAGATAGTAAGAGATTTGAAAGTAGTGGGGGAGGGGGAATTGCGAAATGATAGGAGAAGACCGGAGGGGGTGGGATAAAGCTAAGAGCTGGAAAGGTGATCCCCATCTATAATTCCTTCGGCCCTTCAACTTCTCTCTGCAGGCTCTGTTTCCTCAGCACTACCAGCCGATGTACCTATCTTTGTATCATCAGCAAACTTAGCCACAAAGTCATCTATTCCATAATCCAAATCGTTGATATACAACGTGAAAAGAAGCGGCCCCAACACGGACCCCTGTGGAAAACCACTGGTAACCGGCAGCCAATCAGAATAGGATCCCTTTATTCCCACTCTCTGTTTCCTGCCAATCAACAAACACTCTATCCACATATCAACAACACACACAAAATGCTGGTGGAACACAGCAGGCCAGGCAGCATCTATAAGGAGAAGCACTGTTGACGTTTCGGGCCGAGACCCTTCGTCAGGATGGTCTCTATCCACATATGTAACTTTCCTGTAATTCCATGGGCTCTTATCTTGTTTAGCAGCCTCATGTGTGGCATCTTGTAAAAGGCCTTTCGAAAATCCAAATACACAACATCCACTGCATCTCCCTTGTCTAGCCTACATGCAATTTCCTCAAAAAATTGCAATAGGTTTGTCAGGCAGGATTTTCCTTCAAGCAAACCATGCTGAGTTCTGCCTATCTTGTCATATGCCTCCATGTACTCCGTAACCTCATCCTTGACAATTGACTCCAACAATTTCCCAACCACTGATGTCAAGCTAACAGATCTATAATTTCCTTTTTGCTTCCTTGCCCCCTTCTTAAATAGTGGAGTGACATTTGCAATCTTCCAGTCCTCCAGAACCATGCCAGAATCTATTGACTTTTGAAAGATCGTTCCTAATGCCTCCGCAATCTCCACAGCTACTTCCTTCAGAACGCGAGAGTGCATTCCATCTGGTCCAGGAGATTAATCTGCCCTTGAACTATTCAGCTTCCTGAGTACTTTCTCTATCGTAATTGTGACTGCACACACTTCTCTTCCCTGACACCCTGGAGTGTCAGGTATACTGCTGATGTCTTCCTCAGTGAAGACCGAGATGTGAAGACTGAAGTCTGAGACATTGAAGACCCTTCAGCCTAAAGAGGTGTGGCCTCTTTTGTTTGCAGTCACTTTTTTTATTTGCCATATTCTCTGTCTATTGCTTCCGAATCTACATCAACACCTTCCTCTTTAGTCATTCCCCTGGATAGCATCGAGTGAGCGCTCATCTTTTTGGCTCTATCCCACCTACCTTCAGCAATGATTCTCTACTAATTGCACTTTCACTGTTCAAATCTTTGTGTAACTTTTCAACCTCTCTCTCTCTGCAACTGTTCCAATTGTTCCTTAAATCTGTCCAGCTCTGTTTGTACACTGTCTCACTGTTCTTTGTGTTTGTTCCTTTCCTCCTGTAGCTCTACAAGTTGTGCACTTCTGATGTTTGACACTTTGTTCTCTCCTGCAGGTACATATGACATCAAATGAGTGCTGCTTTAATCTCTTCCTCATTGATTCTGTTTTTCACAGCCTCCAATGATGCTACAGGCTTCAGGTCTTAATTAACCAGGTTTTGTCTATTCCCCATTCAACCGTCTCAAGTTTTACACTTGTACAACTGAGCTCATGGTATCTTTCTAATGTAGAATTTTTAATATCCCCACATAATTCTCCCCCTTGGGCTTTGATTCAAATTTGCCTTACAGACACAGTCTCAAACATGCTCTCTTACAAGCATACACTGTTATTAAGTCTGTGTGAGCTCTCTCAGCTGATTTCAGTAGCCATGCTACACTGTGACTGATGTCCAGCTCCATTGTAGGTGCCTCACAAATGAATGTCCCTTGATATCTGGAACGATTAGTAACCACCTGCCACACCCAGTGATCCTGTCACATCAAGCTATTTAATGCTGTTTGATAGCTAACCCCTTACACATACAGACAGACAGTCAATCACCCTTTACAACTTTTCTGTCTATTCTTAGATGCTTCACGATCTGTGGTTATTGGCTCAATCAGTCTAGTTACTGGGTGCTAAATTTAAAAGTACTCACCCTTTAGAGAGTGCATTTGTGAGGAACATAATGGGTCATGAATATAT
Organism: Hemitrygon akajei; assembly: GCF_048418815.1. Lineage (NCBI taxonomy): Eukaryota > Metazoa > Chordata > Chondrichthyes > Myliobatiformes > Dasyatidae > Hemitrygon > Hemitrygon akajei. Next base: position 160,393,520 of record NC_133129.1, on the reverse strand, counting down.
CCCAGGCAAAAACCCAAATATTGTAACTATGAATGAGCTACACAAAGACCAGAACTGTAGGTGTAAAATATCTGGTAGACATTCAGGCAGAGAGCTCAAGGAAGTCTCTTTTCTGGAAGAAACTTGGTCAAATCTCTCTGAACTCAAACACATTGATTTTATGCACTAAAGAACAGAGGTATCAGCAGGTGATAGAATACAGTTTCAGTAGTTATTGTTGCATAATTCACTTCAATCCTGTCAGTGTAGACAGATGGTTTCACTGAATTACGTATTTACACTGGGAGCACCTCATAGCTGTCAAGATATCTTTAATGGATAAAGTATTTCACATGAGTAGTCCATGTATTATGAGGAGAGACTATGTAAATACATGCCCCCAGTTATTAATTGTTGGAACAAATGTGGCTGTACCCATTTTTTGATGTGATAGGTGACACATAACAACAAGATGCCTTCCTTGATCTCTATCACAATGGTGCAAGACATTTCAGCTGAAGATGTCTGATGCCTGGCTTGATGCAAGCCAATTAGCATTGCCAAATCTCTTTATGTTTGGTCAAAGCATATAAGGGTCATGCTAGGCTGCTGTGAGCTGGTTGCTTGCTCTCTTCAGATACTCATGCAGCTTTGATTTTAATTTCAAAACTGATTACTGCTTGTAGTTTACATTTTGTAATAGCTCACAGCAAAGGGTTCTCATTCATGTTAATTATTATTATATCTTAAATTTTGACCACTTCAGCCTGACATGCTACATATTATTTTTGTACTTTCTTAGAATATAGGAGGGGATTTGAATCTCCAAGTCCTGTTCCCCAATTTATTTTCCAATGAACTATTCTCTCTCACAAGCCCTTTCAACTTCTGCCACTTGATTCCCCTCCCATCCACTGACAATCCATTAATCTAACTGTGTGCATGTCTTTGTGACATGGAAGGAAACTGGAGTATCTCACAGAGAAACCCACTCAGTCATAGCACAAATTCCAATGAGGGAGCAGAGAGGTCAGGATCAAACCTAGGTTGCTGGAGCTATGAAGATCACCACCATCTACGCTTTCATTTTAAAAAGGGACATCAAGTGAACACACCTCAGACTTCATTGAGGGGTTGGCCGTGGTTAGGGCGATTAGTTTCACATCTCTGAAGATCAACCCTGGCTCCAAGATATTGATGCAATCATGAAGAAGGCATTCCTGCAGCTGTATATCATTAGGAGTTTGAGGAGATTTGTATGCCACCAAAGACTACCAAATTTCTACAGATGTCCAGCGGTGAGCATTCTAACCCATTGTATCAGCATCTAGTATGAAGGGTCCCTGCACAGAATTGGAAAAAAGAGGGTTTCAAATTCTGCCAGCCTCCCCAGCATCAAATGCATCTTTGAAAGGTGATGCCTCAAAAAGGACACATTCATCATTAAGGACCTCCATCAACATGGCATACTTCCTTCTTATTACTACCATCCGAGAGGTACAGGAGGCTGTTGACACACACTGAACATTTGAGGGACAGCTTCTCCTCTGTCATCAGCTTTCTGTGTGGATGATAAACCAACCCCATGAACATTTCTTGATTCTGATTCTGATTCAGTCTTTTGGACTCGATCTTTGATAATAACACCACAGAGGGAGCTTTAAAACTCTTGGGCAAACTATTACAGAGGATTCTTAGATGGGCAGACTAGTGGAGATGACTATTAGGGATGGGATTTATGAGTACTTTGACAAGTAGCATCATATTAGGGATAGACAACATGGCTTTAGGTTGTGCCATGCATTAGCCCACATGAGCTTGATTGAGTTTTCCAAGAAGGTGGAAAAACTAGCTGATGAATGTAGAGCAGTAGATGCAGTGTTTGGATTTTAGTAAGGTGTTAGACAAAGTTCCCATAGAAAGTCATCCAGAAAGTCATGAGGCATAGGATCCATGGAAACTAGGTGCATGGATTTTAAGTTGGATTAGTAGGTGGTAGCAGATGGAGTGTATTTCACCTGGAGGTTGACTGGAGTAGTCTTCAGAAATTTGTTCTGGGATTTCTGCTCTTTATGATCTTTATAAATGCCTTGATCAGGAAGTGAAAAGGTGGGCTAGTAAGTTTGCAGATGGCATGAAAGTTGGTGATGTTGTGGACAATATAGAAAGTTGTTGTAGATTACAACAAATATAGGCAGGATGAAGAGCTGAGTGGAGAAGCAAGAGGTGGAATTCAGTCTAGAAAGTGTGAGGTTGGAGACCAGAAAAGCTTAGATTGCACTTCAACAGGAAATAAGGCAGAAAGAGGTGATGGTGCTAATGAGTAATCTCAGTGATAGGGTAGGAATGATGTAGCTCACCTCAGAAGTGGACATAGTACAAAGACTACAAGTAGTCTAGTAGCTTTTCAGACTGCAGCCAAACAGAGAGGTAGAGTTAGTTTGAGGAAGAAAGGGTTTGTGAATAATGGCATTCATTTCTTTGAACATCAGTAACTCGGCGCTGTACATCATGTACTCATTTTATATGTTAACATAGATATGGAATCAGGAGATGTGAAGCAGGGTTGGATGTTATCAGTTTATATATGCAAACGAACAGTGTGTTCCAACCAGTGCTGAGGGACATCCAGTACTCGGTTGTCAATTAAATACCAGACATATAACAGTAAAGGAAATCTGATGAGAACTTGATTTTTACTGAGTTCAGCAAAATGCATACAATCATAAATTTCAAGTAATCATTGAAAGGATCCTGAAACCAGTGTTCTGCTTATTGAATAGAGAAAGTTGCAAGGAAAGACCTAGGTAGAAATAAACCTGTTCATGAAGAAATATGAACAGCCATAAATTGAAGCATCCATATGAGGAGAAAGCTATTGAAGCCAATAAATAATATATATATATATATGTTTTTATTGGCAAATGATTTTGTTGGAGTATCTTATGCATGGTCAGATTTAATCAAATAACTTGTTATCAGTATAACACTTAAGGGAACAATAACGAGGCTAATACAAGCAGAAAGATAAGCTGAGATTATTTTATATTTCAGGGATAAAACTTATTCAAAGAATCATGAAATACTATTGACTTTCATCAACTCATCTAGGTTATGCAACTCACTACACAACTCTTAATTAATCAAAGCTTGCACTCTATTGTCTCTGCACAAATATTACGACGCTGTGTTGAACTCTGGCCAACAGCTTAAAATATGAATTCTACTATTCCCTCTGCACCAATATTCACTCAGAAAAATTTATAACACTGAAATTGGGGATTTCCCATTAGTCAAACCATTGATCCTTCTTCTCGCAGCCCCTGTCATTCATAACTCCTCATTCTGCTTTGCATTCATAACTCCTTATTCTTAACCTCTCTTTATCACTTCAGTTGTCATGTTTTGATCTTGTTGGCTCTGGCCTATCTGGCTAGTGTGTGTCAGCTTCCCATTGGCACTGGTCCATGTCATCATCATTTTATTGCCCTTCTTGCAATTGACAACTTATAAGTAATGTCTCTGTTCTGAATCAGAACTGACCAGCATTTACTAGTTTCAGGTTCCTCGGGTCAGACCATGCTCCCCTATTCATAAACCTGCATATTCTATCATTCCAGACACCTCACAAATAACTTCTCGTTTGGAAATGATCTCTAGTTCAGCAGATCATCAAGAGCAACACTGTATCCACTTTAAAGCACTTTGGCACAGCTATTCCTGATCAAAACCAGTTCACAGGGCATCTAACAAAATGGAGGTGACAGAACAGCTTCACAAAATGGCACCCTCCATTCTTTCAACCACATGGCAAGAACAAAGTCAATTAGCTTGTCTACTTCCACTGTCCTTGACTCATTCAAGTTTGATGTTTTCTTCCACGTTTTAATTCCATCATGGCTAACATTTCCCCCCATTTTGATCCACAGACAATTTTGGGGATCACAGTCCTGTTTAATACATGTGAGTGAATAAGGTATAAAAGGAACACCAGCATCAACTGATATTGATAAGGTTACTAACAAAATAACATCAACTATAAAACATAGACACCAACATATCAACATTTATAAATAATACAAAAGCATATAAAAAAACATGAAGTAATATACCTAATTATATTTTGGGGTATATAACAACAAATAAAATATAATGAGGAATAGGTACATAGTGCTCAATGTAAGAGAACATCATGGTGCAAAGTTGGACAAAATCACCAAAAAGTGACTTGGAATTGCACTTAGCACGTAAACACTTATTTATGCTGCCATCGGAAAACATTTAGTAATACACATTGGATAATCATTAGAACCAAGAGCAGAACAGTAATAAATGGCAAAGTAATATGAATACAAGGATGTGCATTAACATTCAGACCCCAGTTCCAAAAGTTTACACCAAAGGATGGATTTTATAAAACATCATTAGCTAAATCCGCATGATCTTGGATAATTAATCCTCTTGCCTGATAGTAGCTTTATTAGGGTTAATAACTCACTCCTACTGTGCAGTTTAATGAGGGATAGGTGGAAGAGAAGTAGGTACATATCTAAGTAAATTCTCAGCAGTATCATTGATATATATAGCATATATATTCAGATAAATAGGTTGTTTTATAACAAATTTGGTTAACACTTGTCCAGTCAGAATTAAATCCCTCAAAACACTGGAAACCTCAACATTCATGTTAATCTAGTGTTGTGCCACAATAGTGTAGTGGTTAGTGCAATGCCTGAGGTATTCTGAAGCTCAGAGTTCAATTCTGGCGCTGCTCTGTAAGGAGGCTTTGTACATCCTCTCTGCGGAATGTGTGAGTTTTCTCTGGGTGCTGCGGTTTCCCCCCACAGGCCAAAGGCATACCAGGTAGGTTAACTGATCATTGTAAATTGTCCTGTGGTTAGGTTAGGGATAGCTAGGGTTATTGGATTGCTAGGGCAGCTCTAAGGGCCAGAAGGGCCCATTGATAGATAAATAAACTAACTAAGTAAGTAATCAAACTGTAAATTAAATTAACTTCTAGTAACACGTGCTTGAAGTAGCGATGTAATAAGTATCATTCATCAAAGCAAATTTCAGGAATGTCCTGTTATTGACAGGCAAAATAGAAAATAACTATCATAAGAAACAAGCCCACAACTCATAAAACAATTTTTAACTAAATCCTCTTGACAAACCAAATATTCTCTCTTTTGATGACAGGAAGACAAATTGACTTCCTTTGTAGATCCTTGCTATTTGACAGCATAAGTGAAAAGTGAAATCCAATCTCCTACTTGGTAATTCCAGACAGTATAAACCTTGTGTAGCGGATATGCTTGCTTGTCTCTATGGTAAGGAATATGAAGTACAACTTCAATGTACAGTGGTCCAGATCCATTCTTACAATTTTCAAGGAGGTGATTTGTCAAGATAAATTCCTGAATTTGACACCCTGTTAAGTTAGTATCATCCCTTCCCTTTAACTGTTCTTCAGGAATTGTATGGTTCTCTAACTGTCCCATGTTAACTCCAATTACAGAAAGTAGCCATGAGGCATAGGTTGTACATACAGCATCCTTTGCATGTCATGTAGTTTCATTATATACTCTGTCAATAATTTGGTTTGTCATACTTTTTAAGCATATAAAGGGTAAAAGAGGGGTGAGGGTAGATATAGGACCAATAGAAAATGACACTGGAAATATTGTAATGAGAGACGCAGAGATGGCAGAGGAATTGAATGCATATTTGTATCAGTCTTCCCAGTGGAAGACATCTGCAGTTTACAGGATTTTCAAGAGAGTCAGGGAAGTGAAGAATGTGCAGTGAAAATTACAACTAAGAAGGTGCTCAGGAAGCTTAATGGTCTGAGGGTAGATAAATCTCCTGGACCTGATGGAATGCACCCTTGGGTTCAGAAGGAAGTAGCTGGAGAGATTACGAGGGCATTAACAATGTTCTTTTAAGAATCGATATATTCTGGCATAGTACCGGATAATTGGAAAATTGCAAATGTTACTCCATTATTTAAGCAGGGTGGGCAGCAGCAGAAAAGAAACTATAGACCTGTTAGCCTGACATCAGGGGTAGAGAAGTTGTTGGAACTGATTGTTATGGATGAGATTACAGAATATCTTGAGGTACATGACAAGACAGGCCAAATCCTGAAAGGAAAATCCTGCCTGACTAACCTACTGCAATTTTTTGAGGTAATCACAAGTAGGGTAGACAAAGGAGATGCAGTAGATGTGGATTTTCAGAAGGCCTTTGACAAGGTGCCACACATGAGGCTACTTAGCAAGATAAGTGCCCATGGAATTACAGGGGAGTTACCAGCATGGGTGGAGCATTAGTTTATTGTCAGAAAACAGAGCTGGAATAAAGGGATCCTATTCTGGCTGGCTGTCAGTTACCAGAGGAGTTCCACAGGGGTTCATGTTGGGACCGCTGCTTTTTACAATGTATGTTAATGATATGGACTGTGAGATTAATGGATTTGTGGCTAACTTTGGCAATGATACAAAGGTAGGTGGAGGAGTGGGTAGTGTTGAGGAAACAGAGAGCCTGCAGAGAGACTTAGTTTAGGGGACAGGGCAAAGAAGTGGCAAATGAAATACAATGTTGGAAAGTGTATGGTCATGTACTTTGGCAGAAGAAATAAATGGGCAAACTGTTATTTAGATGGGGAGAGAATTAAAAATGCAGAGATGCAAAGGGATTTGGGAGTCTTTGTGCAGTGTACTCTAAAGGTTAACCTCCAGGTTGAGTTGGTAGTGAAGAAGGCGAATGCAATGTTGGCATTCATTTCAAGAGGTATAGAATATAAGAGCAGGGATATGATGTTGAGACTCTATAAGGCACTCGTGAGACCACACTTGGAGTATTGTGTGTAGATTTGGGCTCCTTATTTTTGAAAGGATATACTGACATTGGAGGGGGTTCAGAGAAGATTTATGAGAATGATTCCAGGAATGAAAGGTCTACCATGTGAGGATTGTCTGGCTGCTTTTGGGCTGTATTCCATGGAGTTCAGGAGAATGAGTGGGGATCTCATAGAAACATTCTGAATGTTAAAAGGCCTGAACAGATTAGATATGGCAAAGTCATTTCCGATGGTAGGAGAGTCTAGGACAAGAGGGCACGACTTCAAGATTGAAGGACGTCCATTCGGAACAGAGATGCGTTGAAATTACTTTAGTCAGAGGGTGGAAAATCTGTGGAATTTTTTGACCAGAGTGCCTGTGGTGGCCGAGTCATTGGGTGCATTTAAGGCAGAAATAGATAGGTTCTTGATTAGCCAGGGCATCAAAGGGTATGGGGAGAAGGCAGAGGAGAACGGATGACTGGGAGAATATGGATCAGCCCATGATTGAATGGAGGAGCATATTTGATGGGCTGAATGGCCTACTTCTGCTCCTGTATCTTATCATCTTATGGTATTATATCTCCCAATGTTGTAAAATATGCAGCATTTCCAAAACTACATTTTCATTTTGTTTACTGAAGTGCTAACTCCTGCCATATCCTCATAATCTTGATTTACAATTTCTTTCATCTGCTGTCTTAGAGAATTTAAGTATGAGTTTACCTCTGCAACTTCCAGTGTATTTACTGTGAAAACTTCAGCAGTATATCCCAATTCCATAAGTTCAATAAGCCCTTGTTCTTCATCTCTTTCATGCTTTAAATTCAGAATGGGTAAACTGTTCAATTAATAAATGTTAGAAAATATCCTGGATTCTTATTCTAGACCAGTTAAGAATTTGGAGTGATGTCAAGTTGAACAACAGATCCTGTATTCTTATTCCACACCTGCTAAGAATTTGGAGTGATGTCAAGATGAACATACTAAAATAATTTGTTCTTTTGTTTCCTCTAAGTCTTACTCTTTTTTTTATCTGTCTGAACCTCAGCACACAACAAGATTATGAGTTGGCATTGCAGTGGTTGTGGAATCAGTTGTTGTCTCTACCAAGAGATAATGGAGATCTGAGACTCCAGTGCAACTACGATTGAATTGCCTGGGCACATGCTAACAAATGATCGTGTTTCTGATTTGTGTCTATGACAACAGTCCCATGAGATTCACAAGGAAGTTTTACTAGAGTTATAAGCCTTTTTTTTCCCTAAAGCAGGATCCAAACACAACATGACTTCCTACTGTTATCCTAGTACTCACATCTTTTCCCCATACTACTGTTACTCAACATCGATTATCAACCGACATTGACCTAATTTCTTTTACACAATCTCGTCATAGCTCTTCATAAATTCATACTACAATTTCACCTTCCTCATCCACACACTCGACTATTACCATGCCATCTGATGGAATCCAAATAGACTTGCCTACCAATATTGTGAATAGTCCATCTGCAACCAAACTAATCTTCATACTTGCAACTGTCCAGATGAAAATATCATTGGCCAATAATACACTTTATTATAGAACATGTAACCTTCAGCAAAGCCTTCGACCACTATGAGGCTACACATCAGTAGTATCCCAACACCAATAATTTCTGTACTTATCTAATCTTCAGATAGTTTTTCTAAATTTAACTTTATTTCCAGAAGATATTGTGATGAATGCAGTCTCCCATTTGTTTCTCTTTTCCATTGTCTTAGGTGATTGAATAGAACGCTTCGTCTTAACCAGCCCTTCTTGATGCTGTGTGTGAAGTGAACTATACATAACATCCAGTGCGGACTGGAAGCGGATGCCAACTCACTGTAGGGAAAACAGCTCCTTCATCTTCATCATCATTGAAGTCTAAGAGAATCATCATCTCTTTCCAGACCATTCCATTGATAATGTGTCCTGTGGGCCTCAGCTAATAGAAATATTAACTTTCTCCAAGGGGATCAACTTGGTTAATATGATACCAAGCTAACTTATTAGGAGCAATTTGGATCTGATAGACTGATGGACCGGCTCTGTCAATGACATCATATAGCCCTACAATATCAGTGATGTACAAGATCCTGGCTGAGTTACTGAGATCATAACCGTCTGTCCTATTTCTAACTCAACAGGTTTCATTTGCAAGTCAAAATAAGCTTTATTCTGTTGTTTCTTCCATCCCATGTTATGAGCTGTGACATAATAGGCCTTCTTGATAGTATAAGCTAATTGTTGAATCATTAGTTCTTTACAATACCATCATACTCAGGCTCCGATCAATCTAATCCTACCAGGATTCGAGCCCACTCTCCTTAAAAGGTGTAAATCCAGTAGAAGAAGTTTTGGTGGCATGGATTATCATAAATACATAGGGCAAGGCGGTGACCTACGTGGTGCTGCTTAACCATTTTAGCCAATCTTGTCCTTAAAGTCTTATTCATCCGTTCAACAGTTCCACTGGATTGGGGTTGATAAATGATAATGGAAATCTGCTTTACTCAAAACAGATTCAACAGATTGTATGGTGAAATGAGAACCTCGGTCTGATTCTGGAGTCCTTGAAAACCCCCAATGGGTAAAAAAAAACTCTCTTGAGCAAAATCCTGGCTGTACTTCTACTTGGGAAAGCCTCTATCCACTTGGTGTTAGTATCCACTATAAATACGATACATTTCAGTCCTCCAGGGGATGGAGGTAATGATCTCACAAAGGCAATCTGCAAGTTAACCCATTGTCCTTCTATAGGGTGTGTGTGTCTTAAAACTGCTTTCCTAGCCAATTTATCTGTGTTATACTGGGCACAGATCAAACAATTCTTACAGTAAGTTTCTACATCTCTTCACATTTTTGCCACCTGCACAGATTCTTCAACTGTTCCATAGTTCTGTCTGCTCCTTGATCCCTCAAAATATCATAGTACCAATACATCATCTGGTTTTGTTCACTCTCTGCACCACAGGTTTAACAATATTAAGTTCAATCCTATTCCATATCTATATTTATGGATATTTCCCATGCTCTTCAGAATTCTCTCCTCTCTGTGCCTTTGCAAACTCCTGATTCTGTTGCTGTAACCTGACTAAGTCTATAGGTATACGCTTTGCTGGTTTCTGTGTCATCAATCCCTCTATGTCTGCATTCCATTTCATTACTAACTTGGAATTTCACTCCTAATTTAGTGAAATAATCTGCCTTCTTGTTCACTTCTGTGGATGTTTTTAAGTGAACCTTCACCTTTTTATTCCATCAGTGTTTCTTCTCACCTTCTAATATATATTTCAACAAGAGTGCTGATGGTAAATATTTACCATCTGCTGTAACATACAGCAACTTCCATTAATGGCAATACTCAGTCAAACTATTACAAACATACCTACAGTCTGAGAGTATTATTCCTCTTGAAGCATATCTGTCTGGGTGGATAACAATAGAAGCTACAGCAGCCAGCTCTACCGCTTGTGATAATTTGATTGGAATACTTTTGACATCTATTCCTTCCTTGTCCTCTACATATATACCACATCCTGTAAACCTCTCTCCATCATGAACTGATCCATTAACAAAGATCCTTAAAAAGTAATTTCCTGGTCGCATGACTTTATTTTCCTCTCCTGATTTTAAGATGCGAAGGGATGGTCCATTCCATACTTGTACTATTGTTAATTGACACACATGACATTCACCCCAATAAATTAAATTGTCAGCAAGCATGGCTGTACTGTTAACTTTTTTAATTGTGACATTATAACCCTGTAATTGCAATGTCTGTCAGATTTGCCGAGTTTGACTGACTGTCCCTTCCTTGATATGGCCAGCCAGCAAAAGCTGAATTGGAGCATGCTTGGGTAAAATGGTTGGTGGATTAAAACCCACAAAATAAGTGAAATGTTTAACTGCCTAAAATACTGCTAATAGATGATGTTCATGTGTTGTATATCCTTGTTCTACTGGAGTAAGCTTTCGAGATGCATATGCTACTTAAACACAAAGTATACTGCAGATGCTATAGTCAGATCAACACGTACAAAAGCTGGATGAACACAGCAGGTCGGGCAGCATCCGTTGACTGCTCATTTCAACCGATGCTGCCTGACCTGCTGAGTTCATCCAGCTTTTGTATGTGTATGCTACTTAAAGATGCCTACGCTCCATGTGTGTCCTGGAGTAACTCAGCTGATAGCATAATGCTGGTGGCAGTGACCTTCAAAGAGAATGGCTCAGAAGAGTTGAAGGTTTTAAGAATAGGTGTTTTTGCAAGATCTGATACTGCCTTAGTGTGTTCTGGTTTAAATCCCCATGGAACAGCTTTCTTCAGGAGCTCGAGAAATGGATAAGCTTTGGTGGCAAAGCCATCTATGTGGTCTTTACAAAACCCCATCAAACTGAGAAATGACCTCAATCCCCTCACATCAGTGAAGAGAGGTAGTTTTGCCACAACAACCACACACTGTTTATTAATCTCTGGTCTCCCTGGGGTTATGACCACCCCCAAATAACTAACAAACTGCTTCATAATTTGAGCCTTTATAAGGGGTAACCTTCAACCCTATCTCTTGTAACAGTTGAAATAGTTCTTTAAGTAACTCATAATGCTCCTCTCAAGTCTCTGTGACAGTAGGTCATTACATTTTGAATTGTAATTTCAGCCCATTTGCAAGCCATTGGTGAAAATGGATGGTGAATTACAAAATTCTTGTGGCAAAACTGTCCATGTATACGGTTGTCCTTTCCAAGTGAAAACAAATTTATACTACAACTCTCTTTTCAACAGAACAGACTAAACTCTATTACTTTTATCTAGTACTGTGAACTACTTTGCTACAGTATTCTGCTTAATCATTGTCTTGGGATTCATGGCTACAGGAGAGGCAATTAAAGGGGTAGTTTTATTTAGTTCCCTGTAACTATGGTGAGTCTTCAACTTCTATCAGATTTTTGAATTAACCACATGGATAAATTATCTGCAGATGCTATTTCTCACAAAACTCCCTGTGTTAACAAACTCTGAATAATTTTGTTTACATTTACATCTGTTTATTTTAGATATCCGTATTGCTTCTTGGATTCGGAACAGAACTTTGCACCTCTCCTTGCATCCTGCTTCAGTCATGTTTATGTTTAGCAAATACTGCCTAACAATCTAAAATAATTTGTCAGGTCCGTGAGTCTTCCATTATATCTTCTGCCTTCACTTCCATCTAGCTAACTGCACATATCCTTATATCGTCCGGCTGGAATATCTATAGGTACCTGCTCTCTATCAACATTAGATTGCCAAATCATACAATTCAAAACCAAAACCCGTTTTCCTCATAAAATCACTTCTTAGAATATATTCTTGAGCAGTTGGCAAGTTGATGAGCAACTTGGTGTATTGAATGTGAATGTGTTTAGGTGATTTGAGAGCCTCGTGCATTCGAAAGAAAATTAATAGGGCAGCCTCCTACCCTGTTTCTACTCACACCATCCACCTTGCGGTGCACACCTGTGTAATGGAGGGCTGACTCCATCATTGTGTATTAGAAGTACAATGGTAGATTCTCGTCTGCACCCTGAACATTGTATTGAGGGTAGCATTGTAGACCTTCTAGAGGCAATGGAGCCTTTGTTATATCCTGACCGTTCCCAATCTATCAGGCTTGTGGTCAATCCCTTGCAAAATGAACTTCATATCCACAATTGAAACATCTCCATGGAGATCTGGTATTCATAACAGAGGGAATGTAGCCATTCTGGCCCCATCATCATCCATCCCTTTAATAGGTAGTGCTTTTGAACACAGCAGCAACATACAATGATAGGCAACCCGTCTCCCTTCATTCTGCCACTACACACCTCGTTCTCTAACAGAGGCCATTTTAGAACTCTGTTTCCCCTTATCCTCCTTAGTACCTTTTTCCCTTACTTCTTTTTCTCATACTCCTATCATCCTTTGGAGAACCCATGCTTCAGTGTGGGATCAACCATATCACACATATTTCTGCCATATTTCCATGTGATACCAGGGTCTTAAACTCGTTACTACTCTGTTGAGAGTTAAATTCCATGTATCCAACATGGGACCATAAACATAGAGACATAGAAAACCTACAGCATGATACAGGCCCTTCGGCCCACAAAGTTGTGCCGAACAGAACATGTCCCTACCTTAGAAATTACTAGGCTTACCTATAGCCCTCTATTTTTCTAAGCTCCATGTACCTATCCAAAAGTCTCTTAAAAGACCCTATCGTATCCACTTGAGAAAACTGGCCACAACCTCAATGCAAATGCGTATAGGGCTCTTGTAGTCCAAATCTATAGATTCTTGAAAGTGGGGAGACAGATAGTGAGGAAGGCACATGTCATGCTTGTCTTTATTAGAAAGACACAGACTTCAAGAGTCAGGAAGTTATACTGCAGCTCTATAAAATAGTTAGTTTGCATCTGGATATTGCATTCAACTTGGTCACACTATTACAGGAAGTACATTGAGGCTTTGGAGTGGGATCAGAAGAGTGTTATCAAGATGCTGTCTGGTTAGAGGACATGTGCCATAAGGAGAGGTTGGACAAACTTGGATTGTTTCATCTAGTGCTGGGGAGGCTGACGGGAGATCTGAATGAGGTTTATACAGTAAGATTATGAGAGACGTAGATAGAATAAAGAATCAGTATATTTTCCCAGGGTTAAAATGTTTCATAGCAGAAGGCATGCATTTAAGGTGAGAGGGGAAAAGTTGAAAGGAGATGTGCAGAGCAAGTTAGATATGCTGAGAATGGTCAGTGACCAGATGTGTTGCCAGGGATGGTGGTGGAAGCAAATATGATAGTGGCATTTTGCAGGCTCTTAGATGTTCACATGAATGCCCAGGAAATGAAAGGATATGGTCACTGTGTATGTAGAAGTGATCTGTTTAGTTGGGCATGTGATTATGAATTGAATTGGTTTGGCTCAGCATTGTGCACCAGTGGGTCTGTCCATGTGCTGTACTGTTCTGTAATCCTTGCACTATGAAGTGTCACTCGATGTTTGTATACTAAGCTTGGCACTCAGTTTGATACAGTCACACACAAAGTTGGCCATCTGGATGAGGCAGCTGAGCAAATTTGACGACTGATGATACCTTCTAACAGAAAGCTGACAATTACATAGCACTCAGTTAGCATTCACGCTGCAGGTGTTTATGGTTAGATAGACTGTGCATCAGGCAATAAAAGTGTGCAGCAGCTGAAGTTATAAGGGGAAAATATGTTTCTTGTGTAATGCTGAGGAAGATAGTATTTTGCAATTACCAAAACTACTCAAGCCCTTCTGAAATGTCACCGTCGTCGTGGCAATCCCTCGAGGTCGAGGATGATGGTTTTCATTCTGTTGATCTATTTATGGGCTCTCAAGTGGCTTATGAGTCCAATCTTGGCTTTGAAAGTTCTTCCACATTCAGGACAGGTAGTTCCAGACGGCAGATCGGGCTTTGGTTGTTGCTGCCTCACTTTCCATTTTCTTCTCTTTTCTTCTAATTCTGCACATCTGTTGGTTCAAACGTTGCTGTTCCTTCTCGAATGATGGCTTGCCAGAATTTCCTGTCCATGGCATTAGTTTCCAAATTGTTGATGTCGATGTTACATTTCTTCACGTTGGCTTTTAAGACGTCTTTGAATCTCTTCTGTTGTCCACCTCTTTTACATTTGCCTTCTTTAAGCTGGGAGTAGAAGATTTGTTTCAGCAGACATTCGTCTTTCATCTGAACAACATGACCGCTCCTTCTTAGTTGGTTCTTGATGATGTAGACTTCAATGCTCGTCGTTTTTGCTTCATTTAGCACGCTGACGTTGGTTCTTCTATCTTCCGAGCTGATATTTAAGATGTTTCGAAGACAGTGTTGATGGAACTTTTCAAGTGCATTCAGATGTCGTCGGTATGTTGTCCAGGTTTCTGATGCATACAGGACTGTTGGGATCATCACTGCTTTATACACTAACAATTTGGTGTCTGTTCAGATGTCATGATCATGAAAGACTTGTACGGAGACGTCCAAAAGCTGTTCCAGCGCATTTAAGGCAATGTTGGATCTCATCATTAAGGTTGACATTGGAGGAGAGGTGACTTCCAAGATACGGAAAGTGGTCCACGTTTTCCAGGGTTATTTTGCCAAGTTGAATTGATGGTTCTATCCAATTTATCTCAGTTGGTGACAGTTGGTAAATGGTCTGAGTCTTCTTGAAATTGATGGTAAGTCCAAATTTTGTGTATGCACAGTTGAAGGCAGTCAGAATCTGTTGTAGGTGGTTTTCTGAAAAAGCTGCAATACTGTTGTCATCTGCATATTGGAACTCGATGAGAGAACTTGTAGATGTCTTGTTTTTGGACTTGAGATGGGCAAGATTGAAAAGTCTGCCATCTGTTCTGTAGACAATTTCAATTCCTGGGGGTAGGTCGTCCTTGATAATGTCGATGATTGTCACAATGAAGATGGTGAACAAAGTTGTGGAAATCACGCACCCCTGTTTTACTCCTGATCTAACTTGAAAAGGCTCACAGTTACTGTTGCTGACCATGACTGTAGCAAGCATGCCATCGTGGAGGAGTCTCCAGATTCGAATGTACTTTTCAGGGCATCCATAGGCGGATAGGACATCCCATAGGAGTTCCCTCGATACTAAGTCAAAGGCTTTGGTGAGGTCGATGAATGCCATGTACAAAGGTTGAAGTTGTTCATGACATTTTTCTTGTAGTCATCGCATTGTGAAGATCATGTCGACTGACTTCACCGGGTGGTCTAAAACCGGCTTGTGTCTCCAGAAGGATCTTATCGGCTAAAGGCTTAAGCCGGTTGTTCGTGATGCGGGTGAGGATCTTTCCCGCTGTTGCTATCAGGGAAATTCCATGATAGTTTCCGCATTTGGATCGATCGCCTTTCCTTTTGTAGATGGTAAGGATTGCTGAGTCTCTAAAGTCTGCTGGTATGGCTTTCCAGCCAGGATGGAGTGAAGCAGACTGTTTTTAGGGCACCTTTTCTAGCCCCTTCCTGGTTCAGGGTGAGCAGAGTGGATCCTAAACAGGGCTGCTCAGACGTGAATACTGCTGCCGAACAACTTTCCTGCTTCTGTCCAAAAGTTGAGCGACTGAATCAAGTATTCACCGCTTTTGCGCCAGTTCTTGACTAGGAGCTTCCAGCTATCACATTGCCTGCTCCCGTCGCCCTCCCCCAATCGCCGAAAGACTTGAAGATGTGGCCCACAGAGCGAAGACGCCTGTGCGCGTATTTGTTTAACATGTACTTGATGTTGCACTCCAAGAAGCACATGAAACTTCACAAATCAACCAACTGATTCTAATGGCATGTGTTACATACCCCATGGGTATCTTGTGACTGTCTTATGTTCATGATGTAACTGAGTATCTTGTGAGCATGATGTAATGGTCTTGTGATGGTGGGGTGATGTAATTTTCCCATCAGTGTGAGGTCACATGATGACATGTTCTCAACAGGTATATAATGGGAAACCCCTGTTGTTACACAGTTTATTCGTCGTTTAATTCATCAGTTACTCCGTTACGCTGTGTATTTGTCTCATGACGCAGTTTCGTTTTAAAGTGGAGTTTTACTTTCTATTGTAAGTTACAGAATCGTTGTGCCGGCAGTTTCTCCAGTCGGTGCCAGTTTTGTTTGATGTACCTTTGATTTAATTTTAAAATCTAAGTATTGGAGAATGAAGACCTTACCGAAGTACGGGAACCTGAAGGATCGAGTAAAGTTGGTGTCGTTCGGTGGTTTAATACAGGATCAACCTTATTGAATCTTCGTTCAGGAATAGTGGCCTGCATCTGAGATAGCCTCTACAATAGCAGGAAGGTTTCGTGCAGTGTCTATACTCCAGAATAAAAAGGTCAGTTCCTTTAAGCCGTTTTTATTTCCTTCATCGTGAATCCTTTGGACAAGGCATCTCTCGACTGTGATCAGCAGATTTGTCATTTTCTTTGGAGAAATTGTTGCAGTAAAGTCTCTCCTTACTGACTGTATAAACCACTTGGACTTTCGAATTTACCACTTTAAGACTGTGTTCGAATTTATCCCTTTAAGAACTATTCCAGAGTTTGGCTGTTTGCTAAGTTGCCTTATAGCAGTTAAATTCCGGTTAAGTTCGTTGTTTGTTTACTTTTCATTTTTGTTGAGCAGAGTTTAATAAATGTTTGTTTGTTTATAAAACCTGACTCAATTCTATATTCATTGTTGCTGGACATGTAACACATGGAAACCACGACGATTGGAGCCGATGGATTTGTTGCAGCCTTCATTTGCCTTCACAGCTGTTGAGTTTGAAGTAACTTAGTCCACCTGTTCTACCGTTGAGGTCTTGGTTGGATTGTTCTTTGTCAGGGACCTCACCCTTGACCTTATCACCATGGGTGACCCTACCAGGAGCATAGCTCCAGATGGCATTGCTCTTAGGATCTCAGGACCACACAAGCTTCTCCACCGCGACAAGGTGACAATCCACGGAGAAGAGAAATGTCACCAACTAAGAAACAAAAGACCACAAGATTTAGGAAAAGAATTAGGCCATTCAGTCCATCAAGTCTTCTCCATCTTTTAATGGTTTTTATCAATCACATTCTCCTGCCTTCTCTCCATACCCTTTAACCCCCTTAACCAATACACTGTGTGGATGACAGGTGGTATGAACACTGAAGCTGATGAAACTGTTCCTGGCTTTGGATAACTGAAGTCACATGCCATGCTGTACAATTGATCTGATGGACATGGAGTCATGGTGGTGTTGCTTTATGAAATATGCCATGTATTGTTTATGCAGTAATAATATACCTAATTGGTACTATTTGCATCCTGTTGCAGAATTGTTAGAATGATAGGAGTGGCAAACCGGGTCTCTCAGAAGAATCCTTTGCTACAGTCCTTGCTGTGACAGAGGCTTAGAAAAGAAGCATAAAACACAGTTGAAAGCTTTGCTGACTTAAAAAAAACACTAGATGAGACAATTCTCGTGGGGTTCAGTAGAGCAGAACTTGAATCTAAAGAAATGTTATTTGCTTTAAATGGAAATCCAGAATCCCCAATGGAGTTACTTTGTTAATGTTGACCTTGAAGGTTGGTTATCACAAAGAATACAGGAACAAATAGACATAATAGCAAGTTGCCACATTGCAGATCATAATGTAAATTGTGTTCACTATTGATGCTACCTGGTTGGGCTACATTGTAAGCACAGACTGCAAAGACTGCCTGCCTATTGTGTAGACTAATACTGGGCAATGGGTAATATTATAATTTCAGAATACTACATGAAATTGACAAGCACAATTAGAGATTTTCTCTAGGCAATAATTAAGGTACATTGGCAGATCAGAAATAATGATGCTTTGATCAGCTTCAATGTAGTAAATGACGGACAACAAGCAGGGAGCAGTGATGAATTTGGAGAACCTGAAACACAAATTTCTGTTTAGACAGAATCATATTTAGCACAGGAAATTAGCTGTCAATTAAGAGATATGATTGAGCTGTCTCAAGGAATCAGTACTGAGTTCTCATCTAATTCTGGTCAAGTCCCAAAATAACTGGACAGTTTGCCAAATCTGAGCAAAACCTGTCTCTTCAAAAGCTAAACTCAGCCAGAGGCAATGCTGTAGACATCCAACTTAAGTACCAACGAGTCAAGCAAATCACTGACAAACCCTCCTACAATAAATTTTGCAAATTCATACCATCAATATTCATAAAAATATGCTGAAGCGGGCAGTATCGTCCAGTAGTACTTACATCCACAGTGATGAAGTGTTTTGAAAAATTGCTGATGAAGTATATCAACTCCTGCCTGAGAAATGACTTGGATTCACTCCAATTTGCCTACTGGCATCAAATTTCCAAAGCAGATTCCATTTCATTGGCTCTTCACTCAACTGTGGAATAGCTGGACAGCAAAGATACATATGCTCTTTATGGACTACAGCTCAGCATTCCCATAAAACTAAGCAATAAGGTTCAAGACCTTGGCCTCAATAACTCATTATGCCATTGGATCCTCAATTTCCTCACTTGCATAACTCAGTCAGTTTGGATTGGCAACAGTCTCCATTGGCATAGGTGCACCACAAAGCTGTGTGCTGTTAGCCCTTTGCTCTACTCACTTTACAGTTATCACTGTGTGGCTAAGCACAGCTCCAATGCCACACTTAAGTTTACTGACAACACCTCTTTTGCAGGTAGAATCAAAGCTGGTCACAAATCAGCATATCAGAGGCAGACTGAAAATTTGGCTGAATGGTGCCACAACAACAAATTCTTACTCAACGACCGCAAGACCGAGGAGCTGATTATTGACTTCAAGAGGAGGAAACTAGAGGACTTTGAGACAGTTCTCATTTGGGGATCAGAGGTGGAGACCATCAATAACTTTAAATTCCTCAGTGTTATCATTTCAGGGAATCCGTCCTGGGCCCAGTACATATCTGCAATTATAAAGGAAGCAAGTCAGCACCTCTACTTAAACGTTTGCGAAGATATAGCATGCCATCTAAAACTTTGACACAACTTCTATAGATGTGTAGCAGAGAGTATGTTGACACTGTGCAGCACAGCCTGGTGTGGAAACACCAAAGCCCTTGAACGAAAACGTCTACAAAAAATAATGGATGCCACTCATTCCATCATGGGTAAAGCCCTCCCCACCATTGAGCAGATCCACAAGAAGTGTTCTGGTAGTAAAACAGCATCCATCATTAGGAAAACTCACTAGCCAGGTCAAGCTCTCTTCTCACTGATGCCATTAGGAAGAAGGTACAGGAGCCTTGGGACTCACACAACTAACTAGAGGAACAATTTTCCCCTCAACAATAATGCCTTGGCCCAGAAGTGATAACTTCACTGAAATTACTTGCTTCATCACTGAACTCTTCCCATAAACTATGTACTCACTGTCAAGGACTCTTCATCTCATCTTATTGATATTAGTTGCTTATTTATTTATTTATTGATTGATCATTTATCAATCTATTTGTGTATTTATTCATTTATTGATTATTTATTCATTTTACTTTCTTTTTGTATTTGCGCATTTGGTTGTCTTTTGCACACTGGTTTTCCACCCTGTTGGAGCGGTCTTATGGTTATTGGATTTATTGAGAATGCTGGCAAGAAAATGAATCTCAGGGTTGTATATGTGTACCTTGATAATAAATTTACTTTGAACTTTGAGAGATAAAATTGTAATTGTCAAAAACTCAGGAGGAATATCTTAACTCTTTCCTATTCTATACCTTCCCCTGCAGCTTTCAAGGTAAGTTGGGTTTAATTCATCATATCACACCCGAATAAACTAGAACAATTATAGCTGGAGCCAACCTGCCAGCTGCATTTAACATGAGGCCACTGGGTACTCAGTAACATTGATGCCTCAGTTCCATGGCTATCTCATGAGCATTGTAGGCTGTGAGTGGAGAGCAGGCCTCTATGCTTCATATATCTGTTCTGATAGATTTTTGCAGATAATTGAAACTAACGTGAATATGTTACAAAAGCATTAAAATAACAAATGTAAAAAGAGTAGTCTACTTTATTTATAACATGCGCTCAGTGGCCACTTTATTAGGTACCTCCTGTAGTCCATCCGTTTCTGGTAAGATGGCAGCATGCTTGGTTGCAGTGGCCTCTCGAGGTCCAACAAAAGATACAAGTGTTTGTCTTAAACACTTTTCTTTGAACACAAGACCCTGATGGACATCGTAAATGCAAAATACTGCATACCTGGATCATTGCTTCAGTGGTGGGAGAGCTGCATAGCCTCAGTTGTTTCACCGGCCAGACCCTCATGCAAAGGTGTCACCTGTTACAACCACCCATGGGGGGGGATGTTCCAGATCGGTGTGTGAGGGAACAGAGACGCAGTAGGAGCACTGGAATTCCTGCTGTGTTGGGGCTGGACCCATCTGTTCTGTATCCTGATGTTCACTCCCTGGAGACTAGCTGGATTGCTTTCGTCTGTAGTCTGTGGAAGATGAGGAACTGTTCTGAGCTTTTTCTTGCAGAAACATGGCTCCAGGACAACATCCCATGCACAACAAATCTTCAGGCTATGCTATTCAGGGACTTGTGCCAATATTACTTTGGCAATTATAACTACAGGTGCTGTGTGCGATGTCAAGTCAAGTATAACTACTGTATAAACCTGTATACTGTCAGATGAAACATTCCTCTAAACCAGAGTGTAAAGCACAGTAGTACATATAATTTAGGAAAGTAAGGAAAAAATCCACAGATGAATTATGCATAAATAACAAAGTAATTAGCATAAATTAAGTATTGTCAGGTACAGAACAGCTTAACTGGTGACACTTTGAATGTGATGTGGTAACCTTATGGCCTAAGGGAAGAAAAGTTTTCCATTCTGACCGTACTTGCTTTTCTGCATCAGAGTCTTCTGTCTGATGGTAGAAAGTCAAAGAGGATGCTGGATGGATGGGAAATAACCTTGATAATACTAAGGGCCCTGTGTTTGCAGTACTCCTGATAAATGTCCCCGATGGATGGTAGGGAGACTCCTATGATCCTCTCAGCCATTCTCACAGTCATAAGTAGGGACTCCTGGTCTGATGCTGGGTAGCTCCCATTCCAGATGGAGATGCAGCTTATCAGGACACTCCCAAAGATGTTCCTATAAAAATTCAGTTAAGATGGCGGTAGGGGGAGCCTCACTTGCTCAATCTCCTTTGGAAGTACAGGCACTGCTGGTCTTTCTTGTTCAGGGAGGTGATATTAAGGGGCCAGGTGAGGTCACCCATGATGTAAACTCTCAGGAAGTTGGTTGCACTTAACTCTGTCTATGGAGAAACCAATAGAGAGGTTGGTTCATCTGCACCATCCTGAAGTCCACAATGATTTTGTTGGTCTTTTCCAAGTTCGGACTTAGGTTGTTCTTCTCACACCAATCCACCAGCTGCTCCACTTCCTCTCTGGGCTCCGTCTCATCATCATTGTTGATGAGGCCATCCACTGTTGTGCTATCCACAAACTTGATGACGTGGTTTAAGCTGAATGCTGTGACTGTCATCAGTGTGAGTACACAGCCTGAGGAGCACCAGTGCTTGCTGTAATGGGACTGGAGATGTTGCTACCTACATGGACTAACTGTGGCCCTGTTGTTAATAAGTCTAGGATCCAGTTACAAAGGGAGGTGTTGAGACCCAGCA
Source organism: Hemitrygon akajei (assembly GCF_048418815.1). Classification (NCBI taxonomy): domain Eukaryota; kingdom Metazoa; phylum Chordata; class Chondrichthyes; order Myliobatiformes; family Dasyatidae; genus Hemitrygon; species Hemitrygon akajei. Next base: position 160,371,472 of record NC_133129.1, on the reverse strand, counting down.
AGGACAGTTTCCCCACCAGTTTCTGGATGACGGCATGTGTGACCATATGTACTGTGGTTTGCACCTGGCCCCAGAGGAATGGTGTTTTGTTTAGCTGTACACATGTGTATAGTTGAAATGACAATTAAACTGAACTTAAGTATTTTGATGTGTTGTGCATTCAGAGATACTTTCCTGCACATGATTGTTGTAATGCATGGTTATTTGACTTACTGTCACCTTCCTGTCAGCTTGAATCAGTCTGGCCATTTGCCTCCGATCTCTCTCATTAACAAGGCATTTTCACCCACGGCACTGCCACTCACTGGCTCTGTTGTTTTTTTTTGTTTTTTGCACCGACCTCTGAGACTGTAGTGCATGAAAACTCCAGGAGATTAGCATCCCTATTACCCATGTCATAATCTTTTTGACCCACTACCATCAGGAAGGAGGTACAGGTGCATCAGGACTAGAACTGTCAGAGTAAGTAACAGCTTCTTCCCTCGGGCTGTGAGACTAATGAATACCCTGCCGCCACCGAGGTCCCGTCGCTATGACAGTGAGCTGTTTACTGTTCGACCTCGCTGTGCCTTTCACATGCATTTTGAATTATATTCTATTATTTGTGGTAATATTTTATTTTATGTGCTGTGTGTAACATATGGATTGTGGGTGCATAGTTTGGTTTGGTTGTTTATATGCACAGTCGCTTCACAATGAACTTGAACTTGAATAACTATTCTCCTTCTCATAACACCTCCTTTCACAAAGCTCATTCACATGCATATAGAGAAGGTATAGTATTTTCGAATTTATCTCATCTCTTCCACTATCCAGGGACTTAAACAGACCTGGGTGAAGCAGAAATTCTCATGTGCATCCTTTGGTAGAAGTGTTCACAATGGTCTACTTCTGCACCTATTGTCTATTGTCTATTGACTCCTTTGCAGCCATCCCCATTCAATCCATACAGGTGATCCTGATTTTCAGGTTGCCTCTCACTGTAATTCCCCACCCTACTCCCCTTCTCACTTCTCCATTTTAGGCCGCCTTTGCTGTTTCAGACAACCAGTTCTAATGTCATAGACTTCTAACAAAAACTTAGCTTTTTATTTGCCTAGAAGGTAATTGACCTCTCGAGCATTTCCAGCATTGTTTTTTATCCAAATTTCCAGCATCAGCCTTATTCTGCCATTTACTTTTTTCCCTTTTTGCCCTTATTATCCTACATCTACCAGACAGCAGCTATAAGCATTCACAATTTGTTTCTTAGACAACACCAAGTGTTATTGTCACCTGAATTCTCTTATTCTTTTTGCTATCTGAGATTCCCTTTCATCTCTCCACTTCTCCCCCTTCTTTGCAACTTGAAACACATTTGCTTCCTCACTTGTTCAGTTTAAACAATGATTCTGTTTCACCTTCCACAGATGCTGTCTGGCCTTCTGAACCTCTCCAGCATTTTCTGTTCAATTTTCAATGTTCACCATCTTACTACCTCATTGTTTTAAAATTATTGAAAAACGTTTCGAACAGCAACTTTAATTTTGGGAAAATATGTGATATATCTGATCAAAGAAGAAACGGTTTAGGATGGCTTTCTTCAAGTGACAGTAGCTTAACTCCCAAATCTACAGACATTATTTTGCCAGGTTTGTGTGGGGAGTCTCAAGATTAGCACTTGCTTAGTGACACTAGGGACATGCAAATCCTGACCAATTGCAATGCATGTACAGGATGGCTTGTACATCTCTCATTTTCCAAGAATGTAAGACTACCAAACTAGGATGAAACTGTACTCAAATTATATATATATATATATATATATATATATATATATATTTATTTATTTATTCATTGAGACCCAGTGCAGAATAGACCCTTCTGGCCCGTCAAGCGGTACTGCCCAGTAATCCCTGAGTCAACCCTATCCTAATCACAGGACAATTCACAATGACTGATTAACCTACCAGCTGGTGCAACCTTGGATTGTGGAAGAAACTGGAGAACCCGGAGGAAACCCATGTGGTCACAGGAGTATGTACAAGCTCCTTAAAAAAAATAAATATATATATATATATATATACATTCTTATTCTTATAGTTAATTTGAAGATCCAGTTTGTTTATGGTTCCCGGTTAGGGCTTGGTTCCTTGAGTTTGCAGCCACAGTTTGCTAAAATATTGTTTAGTTTAACATTGTCGTCGTTAAATGTCCTAAAAACAGGAATGCACCTGTGATTCAATTTTTGCTTAGTAACCAACTAATCAATAAAAGGGTATTTCACTATCAATGTCCTAGAAAATGCTAAATAATGAATTAAATTGAAATCTACAATACTAGATAACACTAATTCTCTGCTAATATCATCCAAGCAGATGAAACGTTCTTCAATTTTAAAAAGTGATAGGAAGCAAAAAATAACAGATGTTACTATAAGCCCAGAAATAGTCTATTAAACTGTTTTTCTTCTCTTTCTCTTTGTAAATCTCACTGTGAAAAAAAAACAAAAAAAAATGTCACCTGGATTTTACAGAGTGGATTAGCCTTCGTGTAATTCAGTCATTTCAACCACGTGGTTGTAAACTGATGATGAAAGATAAAACAGATAGATATTCAATGTGGTTAATAATTATATAATAGCATATTCAAAAGATTACCAGCTTCCCTGGATATGAGACTCAGTTTCAGAGATAAAGATGATCATGATGTAATGAGGATTAATCTTTTAGGTGTACAGTCAGAAAGAGGCATGCAGAGATTCAATATTCAAATCCCAATTACTTTCTTTGTAAGTACATGATTTTCCTTCTTGAAGCATTAGTCTTTCATGTTCAATCAGATCAAGGCACATTATAGTATTAATGGAGGATAAATATTCTCAGTCTATAATATGACATTAATGTTTCAGTCAAAAGAAAGTGGTCTCAAAATTTAATTACATGTAAAAAAAAGGGGCTTGCATTTGCTTAATGATGTGGGTGCAGAGACCACTTAAAATTTGTGTCAGCAGCTCACTATAATCGATCCTTCAAGCTACCTAGGGTTCGACTCATCTCAAGGCAACACCTACATTGCCAATAAGAACTGGTTGCTATGGAGATCAATATGAGTATTTTAGCTCGTAGAATGAGTCTCCAAAGCCTATGGAGTTTCAATGATTTTTGTGGTGTTTCAAGGTTATAATCTTATCTCACTTCATTTTCCCTCTCTTCACACCTGCAAGTGCTCTATTAACAACACCACTCCACCCTGACCTTCCAGACTTTCAGAAATCAGTCCTTTTCCCTCTTTGACTTTGTATCTCCTATTCCCACACTCTGCTAGTCCCCATTTCCCCAACCCCGCATACCTTTAGGCTACGATGAACATAGTCTTAAAATAGAGATGAGAGACGGATATCAAAATCTGGAGAAACACACAAGATGATGGAGGGGTACTCAACAGTTCAGCAGCATCTGTGGAAGGAAATGGACAGTCGACAGTTTTGGTCAAGGTCCTACATCTGGACTGAAGTATAGAGCGGAAATATAAATTGATGAAGGTAAGGGAGGACCAAGAGCTAGCAATTGATAGGTGGATCTAAGTAAGGAAAGGGTGAAAAACAGCTGGAGGTCTGGAGACTGGAAATAAGTGGAGGGCTTTTCCTAATAGGGTAGACCTGCAAAAAGCAGGAGGTATGCTTTCAGCAAGAATAGAGTGATAAATCATTTCCTGAAGAGATGGTAAGAAAACAACTGTGCATACCAAGCAATTGTTGGCTTATTCACTTACATTTCATCAAGAAATATAATTGTTCTTCATCAATTTTTTTCTTTTTCTATTGATGTTCCTATCCTTCCTACATGTTCTGATTTTGTTCCTTCTCTTCTATCAAATAGTTCTTGTTAATTTGCTTTAGTTTCATTTTAGAAAACCCAGGAAACTGAGCTCCTGATATTGATATTGGCACGTGTCTGTTTATTTTGCACTAATTGAATAATTCACGGCCCCCAATGGAATGTGTGCTTGCATTTTAACACACTAGGGCTATGTGTGAGCTTACTATATACTGTCATTCATCCTGTTTCAAAGCAACCGACCCTCACCCAGATCTACACTTCCTCCAAATTAAAATTCAGTCCTGTCAAGAGGTAACACTTAATGAAATGAAAAGGACTTTTGAGTTACTTCTTAAATTGCCATCAAATCAAACTGAGTTTGAATTGCTATAAATATATCAGCTCGACAAATTACACTTAATCACATTGAAGGATTAAAGCGATTGTGCTGTCAAGCTTTAATCAGAAAACATTGCTATATAAGAAGGAAATTAATGTAATTAAATATATTAATATTAAGGTTGTCATTTACCTAAAATAAACTGTGGGTTATAATTCATAAACATACAAGATGTTCAAAAGGTATATTTAAAGTTTCATAAAACTGCTAATTGTGTTTGTCCAGCTTACTTAATTATTCCCCTTCTTATAAATGTCTTCCCACATATTTTATTCACCAATTAGAGTAATCAAACAAACAGTTGCTGATGAGCTGGTGCTCCTGAGCTGAACTTATAATGAGAACCAATGTAGCCTTGGGTGATAAAGGTAGGTCAGACAAACTCAATGTTCAGCCCTTAGCCAATTGTTCTATCAAAAGGTCTCGGTAAATAGGACAGGTTACAATACAATAAGTGGCCACTTTATTAGGTACTTTCCGAACCTAATCCTTATGGTCTTCTGCTGCTGTAGGCCACGGTTCAAGGTTTGACGCTTTCTGCTTTCAAAGATGCTTCATGGTTATTTGAGCTTTTTTCCCCTTCCTGTCAGCTTGAACAATTCTACTCTAAGCTCTCTCATTAACATGGAGTATTTGTCCACAGAACTGCTGCTTTTGGATGCTTGTTTTGTTTTCCACACAGTAAACTCTGAAGTCTGTAAAAATTCCAGGAGAGCAGCTGCTGTGGTGTGCTCAGGGATCTGTACTGGGTCCAATGTTGTTTGTCATATACATTAATGATCTGGATGATGCGGTGGTAAATTGGATTAGTAAGTATGCAAAGGTAGGTGGCGTTGTGGATAATGAAGTAGGTTTTCAAAGTTTGCAGAGAGATTTAGGCCAGTTAGAAGAGTGGGCTGAAAGATGGCAGATGGAGTTTAATGCTGATAAGTGTGAGGTGCTACATTTTGGTAGGACTAATCAAAATAAGACATCCATGGTAAATGGTAGGGCATTGACGAATGCAGTAGAACAAAGTGATCTAGGAATAATGTTGCATAGTTCCCTGAAGGTGGAATCTCATGTGGATAGGGTGGTGAAGAAAGCTTTTGGTATGCTGGCCTTTATAAATCAGAGCATTGAGTATAGAAGTTGGGATGTAATGTTAAAATTGTACAAGGCCGAATTTGGAGTATTGTGTACAGTTCTGGTCACCGAATTATAGGAAAGATGTCAACAAAAAAGAGAGAGTACAGAGGAGATTTACTAGAATGTTACCTGGGTTTCAGCACCTAAGTTACAGAGAAAGGTTGAACAAGTTAGGTCTTTATTCTTTGGAGCGTAGAAGGTTGAGGGGGGACTTGATAGAGGTATTTAAAATTATGAGGGGGGTAGATAAAGTTGACTTGGATAGGCTTTTTCCATTGAGAGTAGAGGAGATTCAAACAAGAGGATATGAGTTGAGAGTTAGGGGGCAAAAGTTTAGGGGGAACACGAAGGGGAACTTCTTTACTCAGAGAGTGGTAGCTGTGTGGAACGAGCTTCCAGTAGAAGTGGTAGAGGCAGGTTTGATATTGTCATTTAAAAAAAAATTGGATAGGTATACGGACAGGAAAGGAATGGAGGGTTATAGGCTGAGTGCAGGTAGGTGGGACTAGGTGAATGTAAGCGTTCAGCACGGACTAGAATGGCCGAGATGGCCTGTTTCCGTGCTGTAGTTGTTACATGGTTATATGGTTATGCCATACTCAAACCAGCATGTCTAGCACCAGCAATCATTCCACGGTCAAAGTCACTTTGATCACATTTTTCCCCATTCTCATGTTTAATCTGAACAATGACTGAATTTTTTCCCATTTCTGCATGTTTTTATGCATTGAGTTGCTGCCACATGATTGGTTAGTTAGATACTTTTAGTAATATGATATACGTCATCATTGTTGTAATTAAACGTGCCTCCCTCACAACTGATTTTATGCCCCTTTGACACCATCTTACTCCAAGCACTCAACAATAAATGCCAACAACTACTTATCCAACCACTGGCTACCAAACCATTGTCTAAACAACAAATCAAAGGCCTGCACCCAATTTCACATCCCGAGACTACTGAACTCCCCCCATGGCCTATTTTGTTTTCTCAAAGTCTATCTCTGTTTACCAACCCCCACCCACAGTATAACTTACTGTGTACTTATTACATTCTTCTAGTCTCCAACAGCCAACGCTGTGCAATCACTCTGTTGACCACCTGACCTAACCCCTTTGCCAATGTTGGCCATGTCCCTTTTTCTTACTGATTGGTTCCACTCCCCATAATGAAATCTGACCATATTTCTCACCCTGATTCATTCCCCATGAAATTACTGACCTGGAAATAGCAAGGCATTTTTGTTTAGTGCCCACTACCTGATCATCAATTATTTTAAAGAAACATTTTTTATCTCAACTAAACAGGCACCTTTCAATTTTGAGCTTGGGTTTTCCGCCGCATTTACATTTCTAAGGATACAGACTATAATGGTATAAGCACAGACCACACAGAGGTCAAGCCTCATTGGAGTTAAATTGACTATCTTACAAAAATCTGCAAGGATTTCTGGTGTTAGACATTTCTACCTTGTAGGAGCCATTTAAATTACATTTCATATCTCCATATTTTCTATCAATTATGAACCTAACTCTGCTTTAATTTTTTTTTCTTAACTGATGTAATGGCCGTATCACAAGCATTCTCTGTGGTGAAACTTCCATTTACCTAATCCTAACCCAGGAAGCCTCTGCATGAAGATTTTTATTTTAACCTTTCTCCTTCATCTTTTGGTGATAACTTATATTGATGAGCCCTCAACATTCACCTCGAAGCTGAGGAAAAAGAGTGAGTCAGGAAAAATTACAGAACTGAAAATAGTTTCAGCCTCTTAAGATTCATAACGGTGATTTCTCATCTCTGCGGATGTTCATTAATTTATATCACATTCTGTCTGTGCCTCTCATCTCCTTGCTATAATTGGATACCCCAAAGTATGCCCAGGACTCAAATCCAATATTTTGCAGAATTTATCATGTCTTCCACCATTACTCTCTGTACTTCTATATATAAAACACAGACCAAGTAGGAATACAATTGTACAGATGAGATTATAAGAGCATTTATTTCCTTGAATTGTAACCATGGAGCAACTAAAGGAGCAACATCAGTTCCAGCTCCGTGGCATAACCAAAAACCTGTGGAGGCTGGAGCTATTTGAACAGAAAGTCACCGAAGCATGAAGAATCCCATCTCGGCCCAGCTCCTAACCTTTCCTTGTAAGAAAGATTTGGTATACCCGTTAAATCACGGTCACCTTTGTTGTGAAAAGTATTGGCTCATGTTCATTCTGACCTCTTCTGAAATATGCACAGTTGATTTATCCCGATCTCTTCTCTAGTATGCTCTATACTTTGCACTTGAACTTGAACCATGCAGTATCAAATAGCATCTACAGCATCTGCAATTTTTTTCTACAAATCAGTGTGATGATAATAGTGGCAACCCTTATTTATCTCCCAGATGACTACTAATGGATCAGAGTTGTTGTGGTGAAAGGTAATGATACATTCAAAGGGCATCCAGATGGGAAAGTGAAAAAGAAAGGATTAGGATGAGATGAACAGAGTCGATGGAACTTGATAAACAAGAGTAAGTGGAGGTTGAAGTAAAGCAGTATCTTTTCCCCAGACTCATTGGTACAAATGCCTTATTGTTGAGCTGTAAATACAGCATCCACCAATGGTCCAAGTAAAAAATTTAACCCCTTCTTAGTTTTACTATTGCTTTCTACAAGTTGCTTGAATTGAATTATATTTACTCATTTCATCTTGTCTGAGTAAATTATTTTAAATATATAATACTCCACTCACCTGTTATTCTTATTAATTGTTGTAATGTAAAGGAAAATTGTAATCCTTTCCTGTTTTGCTCATTCACAGGGCACAGGTGCCACTGACAAAACCAACGTTTTTTGCCCACAGCTAATTGTCATTGTGTTCTGCCACATTATTGAAGCACTGCAGTCCTTCTGTGTAAATATCTGCAAAGAGCTTCTGAAATAGGGATTTCCGGGATTTAGATTCAGCAATTACAAAGGAACAGCAATCTGTTGGTGAAGCAGAAAGATGTGTGACTTGTAGGGGAACCTGCAAGTGATGCTCCCACTTCTCTGCTTGGTGGAATTAGTAGAGAGGTGGGAGGTACTGCTGGAGGAACATAGACCATGATCTGCTGTATGATTTCAAGATGATATACTGCAACTATGATATGTCAGTGGTAGAGGGAGTGGAAAATACTTCTGCACAACACTGATGCCTTGTAGTTGGTGTGAATGCTTTGAAGTTGTTGGGATTCACATCACAGGATGTCTAGCCTTTGACCTGAGCTTGTAGCCCATTGTATTTATTTACATAACTGGTCTCATTAAATTTCTGGTGGATGATGATTCAAGGATGTTAATGGCAAAGGTCATGGCACTGTTAACACCACTGAATTTGAGAAAAGGTGTTTAGATACATGCAACACAATCATTAATTGTTGAACTTATCTGACATTTTCCTAGAATTGCTTGATGTACTGTAGCAGTTGTATTACTTACCAGAGGTAAATCTTTTGTACTCAGTAAGCTTCCATGTCTACAAGTCACATCTGTTATCAAAGGGACTGAAGCAAGGTTTGAATTTATTGCTTAAGGTTAACAGCTTCAAGCTGGGGATGAGTTTCAGATTGGGCTAAAGGTTTGCCTGTGAATAGAGATACTTTAAGCATTAATTTTTCAGTTTTTCAGGAATCACATGTAGATTCAAATATTGTATTACTTTCTCATTCTCTTTTATACTATAGATGCTAATTTAGGTTTATCAATTTATGACCCATTGGATTTTTTTTTGACAAGAAATACATACCTCTCTCCTGATTTCCTCCATTGTATGCTCAGTGCCTGATGCACCATCAATAACTCTCTGAGACGTGAGGCAAGATATTGGCTTTTATTGACTGGAAGAAAGAACAAGCAGCAATTGACCACCATGCTACATCCTGGAGATTGAGGGCAGGGCTCAGGCCTCAATCGCCTTTATACCGGGGTCTGTGGGAGGAGCCACAGGAGCAGTCAGCAGGGGGGGTGGCGTGTCCAGACAGGTATATGTAGTTCACCACAGTGCCTTACACCTGATCTGCTCTGTGGTGCACACTAATAACAGCGTGCCTAGAGTACAGGAGTAATTTCTTCACCATTAGGCCTGTGGATCATTCTTTCATAGATTCCTTGTGATGCAGAGCACTGATGCATGTAAATAGAATCATAAGAAGCTTGCAAGGGAGAAAAGCAAAGGAAGATATAAATAGTTGTTGGTCGGAACTAAAACACCATTCTGAAAAATTTTAATTTCCTTTTTATATGCATTCTGTGTGGTATCCAAAAGTTAGTAATTTAACCTATCAACAAAGACACTTCGTTATTTGAGCAGGAGCAGTTTACAGAGTCAAAAAGCCTCCTACAGGAATTTTGTTCACCTAATCCTGTTGTAGCAATAGATCTGAGTCACATGAGCCAATTTATAACAGGGTGAAAGTAGTCACAGAGTCCCAACTGAAGCAGCACAGAAGTAAGTCATTTGACTCACCCTAAGTCCCTCTCAACCTCATTCTCCTGCCTTCTCCCTGTAACCTCTGACACCCTTACAAATCAAGAACCAATCAACCTCTGCTTTAAATCTGTATGCCCAATGGCTTGACCTCCACATCAGTATATGGCAATGAATTCTGCAAATTGATCACTCACTGTGCCCTCTGGTCCTTGACGCCCCCGTGATGGGAACATCACCTTCATGTTAACTCTTTCATAGTACTGAGTACCCTGTATATATTGATAATTTTAACAGCACTTGGTCCATAACTCACACTCCCTTTGTGATTAAGGTCCCTATCTAGATTCATCTTAAATTAAGTGGCAGTGCCTTCTCAGGCAGTGCATTCCAGATCGCAACCACTACTGGCTGAAAAATAACATTATTAGAACTTGCCTAAGCCTCTGCTGAATCGTTCTTGTTCTGGTGATATCATGTCCATCCGATAGTGTAGCATCAGAACAGGACATAGTATTTACATGTGGCCTAAAAGTTAAAGGAATATTCCATGACTGGTATTGTATTTGGTACATATATTATCAAAATTAATTGAAAATATTTTGATACAAATAATTCCACTTAATAAGCTGTTATAACGTATACAAAAAAAGGGAAGAAATTTCAAATTGTAATGGCAAGTTTGTTCAGCTAATTATTGCAAATTGACATAATGGTTAATATTAATTGTTTTTTGTAATATTGTTTCTCTTGCGTGTATTGCAAATGAAACAGAAGAAGGACATGAATTGTTTAAATAAGCAAAAATTAATTACTGCATTTGGAAGTAAAGTACGCCTCAAGATGGTAAGCAGGTCAAAAGAATATCTGAACCGCAACATCATTAACAGAAAAATTACAACTAAAGTATTGATTGCTATAAGGCTAGATAATTAGCTTCATGGCTACAACTAATTATAACCAACCCATTAGGTTGAATTGAATGCTAGCAATTAAAATATATATACTAATATTTGAGTATAACTAACAAAATAAATGCAACTGGTTTATTTTGTAAAATGTAAAGATTAACAGTTATTTTCTTTTCCAATGTGCTGCTTACTTTATCAACAGCTATAGATGACATGTGTTTGCTATCTAACCCTTAACAAAGCCCACATGATAATTTAGTGCCAACAATAAAACCTGCCATCTGATGGCAAGTTCAAAGCAATCACGCAAATTAAAGAACTTCCAACCAGAAAATTTTCAGTTGTCCTTTGTAAATGTGGATGCATTATTTTATAGTTGTGTTTAATGCAGCTAAATGCAGAACCTTTGTGAAATTAAATTATTTGTTGAAATAATTAAAGGCTCCAGAAATAAATGATCAGTGTACCTAATGTCAGAACTAGAATCACAGGAAAAATGGTAGGTTTTTCATCTGCAAATATGTAAAAACCTGAAAAGTTCAGAAATTGCAGCAAAAAATTGACTACAGGCAGGATGTTTGCTGGTGGTCACAATTAGAAAATGTACAACAATGTGATTATTAATGGTCAGTTGAAGATAACATTAAGAATGGTTTCGTTAGATGTTGGCCAGAAAGAACTAATGTCTACAAATCAGTGAATTCGAATGAATCCAGGACAGTGAAGCAGGCAAAATTGCCTTTGCTCTTGCCATAAGGGAGAAGATGGAGGCGGCCATTTTATGGAGAGACTGTGTTCTCCATTTTGTGAGTTAGTTGCTTGTCTTAATTAGTCTTTTAAAGTTGACACAATGATGCCTTGCTGAACTAGGGATTATTTCCAAATAAGAAGTTATTTGTGAGGTGTTCTTTGATTGGATATAACATTCAGGCTTGTGACAGTTGTGGTCTGCATGTGTTCTGCATGATTCAAGCAGGTTGCTGATTGAGAACAAAGAGCTATAAATTACTAATTGTCACTTGCTTGGATGATGGCAATAATTGGATACTGGCCTGGAGCAGAGCCAATAAAAAGGTGTTAAAATTCAGACACATGACCTATAGCCAGTGACACTGGAATGCAACATTTGAATTGATAAGAAATAAATATAAAAGCAGATGTCTTAAATATGTTGGCAGTCAAGTTATCAGAGTGGTTTTAGGAAGGAAAAGATTTTCATGGACTCAGTGATAAGGTTAGAGACAGAAATAAGAAAGACCCAGGCAAATAAAGAATCAGTAGTTGCAGTGTTTTTTGACATAGAAAAAGTCCATGACATGATGTGGAAGGAAGGAATTGTTAATTAAGCTGCACAAGATGGGGGTTGGTGGGAGAGTTTTTAATTGGATAAGAGATTTATTTGGTAGGAAAATTGAGGATTGGATTGGGTCAGAATTATCAAATCAGTACATAGTGGGAAATGGCACGCCTCAGGGTAGTGTGATTTGCCCATTACTTTTCATCATTATGATCAATGATGTCTTCACAAAGGTACCAGTGGATATAGGTAGGTCACTGTTTGGGGATGATGGGGCCTTGTGGAAAAGAGGTAGGAACATGGAGCAAATAATCAGGAAGTTACAATGAGTAATTGATGAAGTGGTGGAGTGAGGTTATGATTGGGGATGTAGATTTTCGGTAGAAAAAACTCAAACTATATATTTCACCAGGAAAAGAATTGAGATGGGGAAGAAGTTAAGGATGTATGGGATAGAATTGGAAAGGGTTGGATCATTTAAATTTCTGGGAGTTATATTTGATTCATAGGAGAAAAGTTGAGAAATGTAATAAATGTGATGAGATGTTTGACTGGTAGGAATGGGCAGCAAGTTGTTCAGTGTTGAAGAGAATGTATGTGGCTTTAGTAAGATCTGTGTTGGATTATGGAAGTGTAGCATATGGATCAGCAGCTAGGTCTCTGATAAGGAAACTGGATGTGATTCAGGCTCAGGCGTTGAGAGTGTGCAGTGGGGTTTTTAATATCAGCCCTACAGGTGGAATTGGGAGTAATGCCTTTGGAGCTAAGAAGGAAGCAATTGATGGCAAACTACTGGGCTAATTTGCAGGAGCACAATGATTCTCACCCTGCAAATGGAGTATTGCAGGAGTGCTAGGAGAATGGGAAGTTTCAGAGGGATAAGTTAGGGGTGGAGATGCTGGCAGTGTTAGTTGTGTTGTGATAGGTGGAGAAAGGTGGGCTAGTCAAAGTGTTGATATGCTCAGATTCATTCTCAGTTCTAGCAAGTTTAAAGTGTTTTCACTCAAACAGCTGGCAAGTTGTACTTCATGAAGTCCTTGAGTCAGTCACAAGAGTTGCAAATCAGGGAGGTCAGGTTAAATTTCTATGGGTTCCAGCTCATGTCGGGGTGAAGGGGAATGAGAGGGTGGATGAGTTGGCAAAGAGGGTGTTAAAGAAAGAAAATATAGAAATGCACATTAGTATCAGCAAAGCAGAGGCTAAGTGTATAATCTGGGAAAGAATCATCCAAATGTGACAAGAAAGATGGGACAGAGAGGAAAGGGAGGCATTTATATCAAATACAAAAGAGTGCTACAGGTACTAGGGTAGGCAGTGGATATAGAAGAGAAGAAACTGTGTGGAAGAACTCAGCAGGTCAGGCAGCATCCGTGAGAAAAGAGTAACCAATGTTTCAGGCCAAGACCCTTCATCAGGACCCTTCCTGATGAAGGGTCTCAGCCCGAAACGTTGGCTACTCTTTTCTCACAAATGCTGCCTGACCTGCTGAGTTCTTCCAGCATTGTGTGCGTATTCTTTGATCCACAGCATCTGCAGTTGTATTTTTGTGTTAAGAAACTGTGGACTAGGTTAAGGCCCAGCACTAAACAAATCATTGAAAATGATAGGAAAATACCAGACAGGATTGTGTGAGGAATGTCAGGAAGAGGAGTCAGTAGAACATGTAATTCTGAGTTGCAGGAGGTATGGGATATAGAGAGAGATGATAAGAATTAATCTAAGGGAATTGGGGGTGTGGAATTCACATTAAAAGGCTTACTGGGCATGGGTGAGAGACCACAGGTCAGGGTGTTTTTAGCTTTCTTAAGGGATACAGAGGTATTTTATAGGATATGATGGAGAAGCAGACATAGGGTACTAGGATGGCCAAAGAAGAAAGGGGTGTGTGTGTGTGTGTGTGTGTGTGTGTGTGTGTGTGTGTGTGTGTGTGTGTGTGTGTGTGTGTGTGTGTGTGTGTGTGTGTGTGTGTGTGTGTGTGTGTGTGTGTGTGTGTGTGTGTGTGTGTGTGTGTGTGTGTGTGGAGAGAGAGAGAGATATATATATATGATCCACACTCCGGAGCAGACGGTGGCGGTAATGCACCATTGAGCTGGGTGCCAACCGTCGTAAAACAAGAAGAAAGAAGGAAGGAAGATGTGCTGGCGGAGGTAACTCTGTAGGAGATCAACTATCGTGGATGTGAGATACCCTACAGATACATGGAGATTTGAAACAGGAATTATGAGGAACATGTGGCCAGCAGCAGAGACTTCCTTTTAACTGGTATTATATTTTCTATTCTTTGACTGTTCATGGAAGGTCAGGGAAAAAGCCTTAGGTGTGCACACAGGTACTTGGCTGTGTAAGTCTGTGTGTTCTTCTGTTGAGACATTAAAGGTTCTTGTCGGTATTTTCAGATTCTCTCTGTACCTCCCTGATCATTATTACAATGGGTGATTCTTGGAGTAGCTATATGCAAGATGGACTGATTTTTTTATGAATGCTAATTTTGGGTGTTTTGAATCCAAGTAATTCTGTCCAAGTTTTGTTAATCAAAAAAGATTGATGAATTGAAAACGGGCTCAATATTTTTGGCAGGGAAGATGTAAATTTGAATTTCAGATAGACTGTGGCTTGTTGAAACTTCCTCATCACTGGGATACGAGCTTTGCAATTTTGGTCCTGAACAGAATTTGAAAAGACTAAAAACAGTTGGAAAGATCACTTTGAGCTTATACTGAAACACAGGACAAAGCTATGAAATGAGGTTTGTGGAAGTATTTATTGGTATTGGCTGAATTTTAACTGATTTATGCAATGGGGCATCATTGGTCTTTGCTTGTTGCAGCAGGCCCGAGAAGGCAATGTGAAAAATTAGCAGACTTTTACAATATGGAAATTCACATGATCTAATGTAAACCAAAGTTGAATATATTTTTGAGGTCTGAATGGAGATGCAGATTCCAGGATGGTGCAGGTGGAACAGAGACTGTGGTGAACTGGCCAAAAAAGATTCTAGGACCACAATTTTTAAATTATAGATGACTTAGATTTGTGTGTTGGTACATGAGAGAGATAAATAAAATATTTATTTGGAGTACTCCTGTTTGCCTAAAAGGAGTTGTTTGGGCAGGTAGGTAGAACCAATCTGCTATCATGCAGGTGAATGGATTATAGTTGTCATAGCCTCCAGTTTCCTGAATGCTCAAGATGTTCCAGAATGCAACGTGACAAAAGTGCTTTACCAGTCTACTTTCATTTTTAGATTGCTGTTTCAAAGAGTATTATTTCAACCACTTAAACTTGTTACTTTTTGTACTGAGACCACTCAATTACAAAGACACAGAATTCTTGTAAACTCTGACTCAAGTAGATTGATGTACAATTTTTATTAAGTTGTTCCTAGATGGATCAAAGAGTTCCAAGCGACTGTACCTCCCACAGTGTAAAAATCTCCAACATTCTAGAAGAACAAGGGGAGCAGGTGCATGCAAACGTCATTGCCTGTTGAATCCACTTCAAGTAATATAACATTGTGTCTAGGAAATAATACCCTTTGCTCCATGGGCCAAAGTTAAGTATTTTATATCAAATCGCCTTGAAGGCAACAGTTCATGCAGGGAGTACACCCCCATGGGAAATTGCAGATAGAAAATTAATTTGTATTCATTTTTTTACAGATTAGCTCATCATGTTTTTGCCTGCTCTCAGAGTATCCCCTTTAATCCTACTGTTCTAATTCTATTTGTCCTCCCATCCCTCATCAACTCTCTCTCTCCTATTAATTCTTCTGCTAATCACCTACTAACTAAGGACTAACTACCGTAGATATAAAGCCTACCAACAGCATAGAAATGGTAACACCTGGAAGAAAGCTATGTGAGAATATACTTCCCTTTTCAGCCGCTGCCCAAATGGTACCAATGCCCAGGTCATCTCGCTAAGCAGCTGCCACTTCCCCAGAACTTAATTCCAGCAGCTGATTTGTCTTCCGAGTGGTTAGGTTACAGTAAACTTGGGGAATGGTATCATCAGAAGATCCCAATTAATCAACCACTTAATCCTGCTCCTCCTCCTCCCTCTACCTTCATAGTGATAACAAACTGACACGTGGCCTTCAACCCTGGGGCAGGAACGCTCTCCCACTCCTCATCCCTGACCAGTCCCTCATGTGCCCGTTGGGACAAAGCATCAGCCTCAAAGTTCCTGCTTCTTGGCTGGTACTTCAGGCTGAAATCATAGGCAGTCAATGCCGCCAACCACCGACGGCCTGTGGCATCCAGTTTTGCCAAGATCAGGATATGAGTTAGGGGGTTGTTGTCCGTCCTCGCCTTAAACTTGGCCCCGTAGAGGTAGTCACTCAGCTTATCTACCACTGCCCATTTCAACGCCAGAAATTCCAACTTGTGTGTGGGATAGTTTTTCTGTGAGGGTGACAGACTCCAGCTGACAAATGCAACGGGCCTCAACCCTGATCCTGATACAGGATGCCTCCTACACCCTCTCAGTTGGCATCAGTGTGCAGTACATACGGCATCGAGGGTGCGCAAAAGCCAGCACTGGCGCCTGGGTCAGCAGCTCCTTCAACGATTGAAAGGCCTCTTCCCATTTTGCATATCACCTCAGTCCAAAGGGCTCCCACAGGCTAAGACACTCTCCACCTTCCTGTCATTTCATCCCCCTCCCTTTCTTCCCCAAGGGAAGGTAACCGCACAGAAGCTGATTCAATGGGTGACTCACTTTTGTGTAGCCTTTCACGAACCTCCAATATTAACCACAGAACCTGAGGAATGAACACAGTGTGCTCACAGTCTGGGTCTTGGCCAAGTGGTGATCGCCTTGATCTTAGCTGGGTCTGTAGCTACTTCATCCCATAAGACTATGTGCCCAACATAGCTAACAGACTTGTGGCAGAACTGGCACTAATCCGGGGAAAGTTTTAACCCTTCAGTTTTCATGCGGCCCAGCACCTTCAGCAGCCATGCTTCATGTTCTTCCAAGGTGGATCCAAATACTCTGAGGTCATCCAGATATACCAATACCTCAAGCAAGTTCATATCCCCCACTGTCTTCTCCATGACCCACTGGAAGGTTGCAAGGGCTCCCGAGATACCCTGGGGCATCTTTTCAAACTGGAAAAGTCCCAGGGGACATGTAAATGCCGGTTTCTCTTTGTCAACCTCACTCTTGGGGATCAGGTAATATCCACTCCTCAAGTCCAGCACACTGAACCACTTCGTACCACTCAGGCAGGCCAGTGTGTCTTCAATCCTCAGGACAGTATACTGGTCATGGACGATGCGCCTGTTCAGAGTCCTATAGTCCGTACCTTCCCATTCTTCTTTCGGGCCATTACTACTGGGGATGCATAGGGGCTTTGGGACTCGGTAATGATCCCAGCTTCCTTCAGCTTATACAAATGCTGCTGAACGTCCTCCACCTCTGCAGAGGCCAGTCGCTCGCCAGGACCTTTCTCTGAACAGGGTATCCTCAGTCACCTGGATAGTGTGATGCATGCTCTTGGAACAACCCACATCAAACTCGTCAGTGGAAAAGACACCTTCCAGCTTCAACATCTTCTCTATCGACCTCCTCTTCCAACCCGCAGGAACTGGGGAGTCCCAGAAGTTTAATGACTCAGCGGTCAACTTTCCCCCCTTTTTCCAATAGTTTCTCCCTGGCTTGTCTCATATGAACAGGAGACATTACTGTCACCAGGAGCAAATGCGCCAGGGGCATTCCTCCACTTGAAGGTGACCTTCCTCTTTGTGGTGTTCTTGACAATCACTGCCATCCTGCTTGCTTACACCACTGAGGGCTTCTGCTACTCGGGCCGCACCAATACCCCAGCAGGAATTCCCAACTCCCCCTCGTGGTCTTCCAGAGCATCCACTAAGACCACCTTGCCCTCAGGCACTCTGGGAAATTTGGGTGTCCCCATCACAGTCGCTACTTCCCCTGGCTGTACTACCATTGTACAGAAAACAATAAAGTATCAGCCTCAAACCCAGGTTGTTGGGGCTGTGAGGCAGTGACATTAATTACTGCATCTCTGCACTGTTCTTGCCACCAGTGCCCACATTCTTAAAGTCAGTCGTTGTGAATAAAGATAATTAAAGATTTTAAGATTCTAGCATTATGCATGAGAGTAATGTAGAGATTTATCCTTGATTAGTAGTGCAAAGAGCATAATGTCAGTTCTAGTAATCTGCTTCTTAAATTCTTTCTGTTGCTTCAGTGAAATGGATTTCAGAGGCATGTACCATGTACTAATGCTACTCATAACATGATTAGAATTACTGACTGAGCTGAATTTCTGGGGTGAGATGGTCTCTGGGTCAATAGAAGATTCAAGCCAATTCATCCGTTTCTCTGCTGGATGGATATGTAGACACTCTCCAAATCCCATTGCAAGATTAGTCATTGTGCATGATGATGAATTGCCTGCTGTTTCTCTATTTACATGGAGATTCATTTGGGTTCTCCTTAACAAAACCAAGTCAGGATTCAACAAAGGTCAACAACCATATCAGGAATTATTCATACAGAGGCAACATTCCAACACTGAGCTGCAGATCACTGGAGCTGGAACAGATTCTGGCTCAATAACATCTTCCATACTTCATGCAACATAATTAAATTTAGTTATAAAATTCTGATCTGTGCATTGAGTGTTTTATTAATTAATATATCTACATGGAAGTCCCAATCTGGGTTGAAAGCTGCATGTTTGAATTGGTTTTATTCCCAAACCTATGACTCATCTTTCATTAAAGAGAAACAAAAGTTGCAACAAGGAAATGATTGACTTGAAAGGCCTAATCCTGTCTTTTCTAAAGATTAAGTTAGAGTATTTATTTGTAGGGCTTATTATCAGTTTGCATGTTGCTGATTTAACTAACTGTTGACTATTTCACTAATCATTTTGACTCTAATGACCAACATCCACTTAGTCCTGGGTATTGATTAAGGACTTCATGCATAGAATTATACCATACGGACTAAACCTAATTCCTCTCTATACTTTAATGCAATCCCCTCTGCCGATCCCAGTCCAATGAATAATCAGGTCCATGTTCTGAATTAGTTGTCCAGCTAATTTCAAAGCTACATCCTTTGTGAAAGCAAACAAGTAACATCTTAAGTAACATTTTAAAGAATGTGAGATGTTGAAAGTTTCGTTGATTACAAATGCTGCAAAATTTAAATGCAGATTTGCACATTGTGAGTGTGCACTATATTGGTTGCATGCTGATATTTGTGCGGCATAGTAGATTGCTCCCTCACAGAGGTGAAAGCTGAGTTCAATAAAATCTGGACTAAAAATTTAATGCCTTGAAGAAATAAAAACTGAGAAGAAATCCCTTTAGTCTGGACATCTTTAAGAGTCCAGGGGGAAAAAAAAAATCCAAGGGGAATCTACATTTTGCTAGAGTATATTCTTCAAACTGAGAAGACAATACCAAGCCAACAGAGAAAAATTCACCAACATTTGCCAGATAATATTACATAGGAAGAAGAAATAATTGTTTTGAATTTTGACCTGGTATTTGTGAAATGTGGGATTTTCAGTGCCTTCAGTCAGTTAGAGCACATTTTAATTTATTGAATGTTTCTGGATAAATAAAAGCCTTTTTTTAAAAATCACCTTTTGTTCCAGAGATGATCCCTGGTTAGAGAAAATAAAATAGCTCATTATTGTAAATTGGTATACAGTATAATTTGCAGATATGCAAATTGTGTTTTGTGTGGAACAGATGAGATACAAGATATGGCACTTCTTTACTGCAAGATAAAATGGTGGTAGATTCATACAGAGACGCATTCTGCAGATACTAGAAATCTTGAAAAACACACAGAAAGCAATAGGGGAACTTAGCAGGTAAGGCAGAAATGAAAAGTCAATGCTTTGAGCCAAGATTTGTCATCATCACCCCTGATGAAAAGTCTCAGCCCAAAGTTGTCAATTGTTCATTTTTCCTCCATAGATGCTGCCTGAACTGCTGAGTTCATTCAGTGTTTTGAATGTGTTGCCATGGTTTCAGATGGCCTACAATGAAGACAAGGGAGCTAGCCCAGTATCAGAATCCCATTAAGCTTCAACAAAAATTCTTTGAAATCTGTTGTACAAGTTTGGAATAGCATATTGCTGTGTAATTCACCAATATTGAAGAGCTATTCAACTCTTTCTAGGTCAATTTGGAGTCAGCACAAGGAAGAGTGGAAAGACATCGTCACCACCAATAAAGTCCAGGAGGCAACAGGAGATTGAGCAACTGGTTTGAGAAAGGAGACTGTTGAGGAAACAGTGGAGGGAAGCCCTAGATAGTGAAAGGGAAGGCCTCAACCAATTTCAAATGGACATCAAGAGCCAGCTGACAAAGCTGCACAGAGCTGAGAATCTAAGGAAGCTGTGTAGAAAGAAAGAACATGATTTACAAAGACCCTTTTAAGTTAATTAAATGTCTCTTCACACCAGGGAAAAAAGTGGAACTTTGAAACCATCAAAGCAGGAACTGGAAGAGCACCTGGAAAAGATTCACACTGACTTGAAAAGGCAGGAATATATGATCATTCCATCTGACATTCCACCAATTCATCCCCCACCTACCACCTGAAATTTGACCCTCCAACATGGAGGAGGCAGTCCAATGGGCAAGAGCGGCATCTGCTCCCAGGCTTAATGGAGTACAATATAGGCTTTATTATAACGTGCCGGATGTCTTGCTGTTTCTCTGGAGGCTCACGACAGTAGTGTGGCAGAGGCGAATAATACCTAAAGCATTTTGAAGAACTGCCAGTGTCCTGATTCCAAAAGAAAGGGATGCAAAAACCCACTCATTCTTGACCAATCTGCCTTCTGAACTTCAAGGGGAAAATCTTCTTCACTATAATAGCACAGTGGCTGGCCAGCTTCCCAGAGATAAACAAGTATATTGATACGTCTGTACAGAAAGGAGGAATTCCAGGGGTCTCCAGGTTTTTGGATCATACAGGCATGATATGGCACCAGATCCAAGCAGCTAGGAAGAACAAAAGAAATCTCTGTGATCTTCCTAGACCTCGCCAATGCATTCGGCTCAATTCCCCATGTACTCCTTTGGGAAGCATTTGACTTCTTCCAGATTCCAGAGGCCATCAGGAAACTGGGGAAGCTGTATTTTCAAGACCTGCAATTATGCTTCACAACAGCAGATTTTCCCACAACGTGGCAGAGACTGCAAGTAGGCATAATGGCAGGTTGTACTATATCACTCCCGACCTTCACAATGGTCATGAGGTCATTATCAGGGCTTCAGGATGGGTCGTTGGTGGTGAAAGAAGAATTGCTGGGCAGCTCCGAAGATAAAATAATTGGTTATTTGGGGAAAGAAATAAATATATATACTAAAGTTATTATGAACTCCGTGGAACATGTGGGGATCTTCCGATATCCAGGCACTCTTTCTTTCTTTTTTCTCTTTTTTTTTCTATAGGGATGTTAGGGGGGAGGGGGGGAAGGGTATATATTTTTTCTTTCTGTAATCATTTGAAAACTCAATAAAAAAAAAAGTTGATATAAAAAAAAAAGAATTGCTGGGCCTTGTTTTCCCCCCTACATGGTGTTATATCAACACTGACCACTACTGCAGCATGCACCAAGCAACTACTTAGAAAGCTATAGGAAAACATCAAGTGGGCCCGAATGAAAATCAAACCCAGCAAGTTATGAAGCATCTCCATGGCCAAGGGCATGCTAAAAGACATGAAGTTCTTTGTGCTGAAGCAATTCCAACAGTGTCTGAACAGCCTGTCAAAAACCTGGGTAGATGGTACAATGCCAACCTCACGGACAAAGAACAGGTGTAGCAACTAAAGCAACGCATTGCCAACAAAACCATGCTGTGTGGAAAACTGAAGCTGTGGTGCTTACAGTTTGGACTCCTACCCTGGGTGATGTGGCCACTCACTGTCTACAAGGTCCCACTAACAACCATGAGGAAGCTCGAGTGAACCATCATGTCGTTCATAAAGTGGCAGCTTAGAGTCCCAAGGTGTATCAGTAACTTCAGTCTCTATGGTAAAGGAGTCCTTGAATTACCTTTCACTGGCCTTACAAAGAAATTTAACTGTTCTAAGATGCATCTACAGATGTCACTCAAAGACTCTCATGACAAGACCATCAGTAATGTTGCAAGGACTTTATCCACTGGGCAGAAATGGACCCCAGCTGATGTGGTGCAGCAAGCAACCGTAGCCCTTTGGCATAGAGACATTGTGGGGCAAGTCTAACTGGAAGGGGCAGCTTTGGTTTGGCAGCACGTGGACCCACCTGGCACAAGGCCACAATTCCAGATCAAAGGAAGATGGTTATCGAGGAAGTGTGGCGACAAGAAGAGTCAGACAGAAGTGCAAAGGCCGACTCCCTGGCTAAGAAGGGGCAATGGATGCGGAGGGAAAGCATTGAGATGAGGAAAATCAGCTGAAAGGACATAAGGGAGATGGAGGCAAACAGTCTTGCCTTTCTCATCAGGGCTACATCTGATGTGCTTCCCTCACAAAAAAAATACCTCCATCGGTGGTTCGGTGAGGACCCAATTTGTGCCTGATTCCAACAACCCTCAAGCATATCCCGGCAAGCTGCAAAACAGCCTCATACAAGGTAGATGACTTGTGTCACAACCAGATGTGGAAGAGACTGGCAGTGGCAATGGAGACCAAGAGGATAGCAACAAACTCCTTGCTCCCCTAGAATGACTAACACTCTGACAGCAGCAGCATTCAACCAGGAGGGAGGGAAAAGAGCAACTAATCTCACTCCTAAACCAGAAACAGGACAGATGAATATGGCCCGTGACACAGAAGTGTTGGTGGATGTCAATAAACAACTCACCATTCCACTGAAAATTGCTACCACCAGCCTCAGTCCAGACTTGGTTCCCTGGTCCAATTCATTACAGATCATCTACATTGTGGAACTCCATAGGAAGATTTAGTGGCTGAAGCATAGGAGCACAAGAGGCTACACCATGCAGATCTAGCATCTGAAGCTCAACAATGGGGCTGGAAAACTATAGTTTGTCCTATGGAAGTGGGTTGTAGGGGATTTATAGGCACATCCACCATCAAATTACCAAAGGAACTAGGGATCATGGTCAGACTCTACAGCAAACCATCAGAGCCACATTAGAGATGGCGAAAAGAAGCAGTCACTGGCTTTGGATCTAGCTAAAAGACCTCTCCTGAGCTCCAGGATAGCATCAAGAGAGTGGGAAGACTCAACGGAGAGTGACTCCAGGATGCCCTTCGGGGAGGTAATGGGCTAATCGATGGAGCATTGAGGAAGGAGGGTGCCCACTTGAAAAACTCTACGTGTCAACCCTGTGCTATTTCCAACATTAAGCCAGTCTTGAGCAACTGGCACAAGGAATATTAATATCTTGTCCTGTAGTTTTGTTTTTGTAGCACTATAGCACAACTTGCAAACCTCCTGCCAATTCCCGAAAAGCAAAAAAACAATTGTGGGCAGTTTTGGTCACTGAATTACAGGAAGGATATTAATAAGGTTGAAAGAGTGCAGAGAATGTTTACAAAGATGTTGCCAGGACTTGAGAAACTGAGTTACAGAGAAAGGTTGAATAGGTTAGGACTTTACTCCCTGGAGTGTAGAAGAATAAGGGCAGATTTGATAGAGGTATATAAAATTATGATGGGTGTAGACAGAGTGAATGCAAGCAGGCTTTTTCCACTGAGGTTAGGGGAGGAAAAAAAAAACAGAGGACATGGGTTAAGGGTGAAGGGGGGAAAGTTTAAAGGGAAGATTGGGGGGGGGGTGGTTCTTCACACAGTAGTGGGAGTGTGGAATGAGCTGCCAGATGAAGTGGTAAATGTGGTCTCACTTTTGACATTTAAGAAAAACTTGGACAGGTATATGGATGAGAGGTGTATGGAGGGATATGGTCCAGGTGCAGGTCAGTGCAACTCGGCAGAAAGATGGTTTGGCACAGCTAAGAAGGGCCAAAAGGCCTGGTTCTGTGCTGTAATGTTCTATGGTTCTAAGTCAGAAAATGCAAATGCACCTCTGGTGCATTTCAAACAAGTCAGAGAACAAACTCCATAGCTCTAAAGGAGAACCATGTAGACAGACAGATCTAGACTGAAACCTATACCGAGGCATGCTCTAAATCAATTCAGCACAAATGGTGACTTCCTACTACACTTGGCATTATAGTTGCAGATGATTGGTCCTGGGAACAGCATGTAAGTGCCATTACAAAGAAGGCACAGTAGCACCTCTAATTTCTTAGAAGTTGGTCCAGATTCAGCATGTCATTCAAAAACTTTGACAAACTTCAATAGATGCACGTTGGAGAGTATCTTGTCTGGTTGCATCTGGGCCTGGTATGGAAACACCAACACCCAAGAACATAAAAGCTGACAAAAAGTAGTGGAATCTGCTAAGTCCATCACAGGAAAAGAACCTCTGTACCACTGAGCACATCTACAAGGAGTGACAATAGGTGCAGGAGTAGGCCATTTGGCCCTTTGAGCCTGTACTGCCATTCACTGTGATCATGGCTGATCATCCACAATCAGTACCCCCTTCCTGTCTTTTCCGCATATCCCTTGACTCCGCTATCATTGTGCTACCACAAGAAAGCAGCATCCATCATCAAAGACACCCACCACCCAAGCCATGCTCTCTTCTTGCTCTACAAGGAGGTACAGGAGCCTTGCATCCCACACCACCAGATTCAAGAAGTTATTACACTTTCACCATTAGGTTTCTGACCCAGCGTGGATAACTTCAGTCACCTCATTACTGAACTGATTCCATAATGCATGGACTCACATTCAAAGGCTCTACAACTCATGTTTTCAATATTATTTATTTACTCTTTTATTTATATTGTTTTGTATTTGCCCAGTTTCTCTTTTGCATGTTGTTTGTTCGTATTTGAGTGAAGCGTTTCATTGATTCCATTGTATTTCTTTGTTCTACTGTGAATGCCTGCAAGTAAATTAATCTCATGTTAATATATGGTGACATACAGTATACGTACTTTGTTAATAAATTCATTTTGAACTTTGAACTATTAAAATCTACAAGTTTCATGCAGGGCACCTCATTCATTTCTAATCTATGGCCCTTGCCCCGTTGTTCTTGATGAACTCCAGGATACTGCACATACCTGATTTAAGGATGATTCTGATTCAGAGAATCTGTTGCTGATTTAAAGTTTTCACAATTAGCCAGAAAAGATAGGGTGCTAGGCAGCCCAAGCATGCAACACTCATTTAAATTTTGCCACTTTTTATGGTAAGTGGGGCAAGTACAAGGGTAACTGCCCTCTGTGCAACTCCACTGTAGCTTCCCCAGGTTAAAGCATTTTAACATCCAATGATATATTTTATTTATATTATTTCTATTTAGAAGTACAGCACAGTAACAGGCACTTCCAGTCAAATGAGTGTGCACTGCCCAATTATGCCCGTGTGCCTGATTAACCTGAGCTGTATGCCTTTCGGATGTGGGAGGACAGTGGAGCACGCAGAGGAAACCCATGCGGTCATGGATATAAATTTGTTACAGAAAACAGAATTCTGTTCTTGAGTCCTTCCCTATTAAATTATTTCAGTTTCATTGAAAATCCAAGGTACTGTCACAATGAGCACAACCATTCGCTTGACGTCCTCTGGGCAACTTCAATGTCTCCTGCTTGAAACTTTATACCTAAGCTACACGCTGTTCACATTCTAAGCTGCACAGTTGAATTAGCATTCACCTTCTGGACACTCTGCAAATGCCTTGTTAACATTTGAAGACAGGAGCAAACCCCTCACCTGCTTTGGCGATTTTGTTTGGGAAGTGTAACGCTGAGATACGAACCTAGGGTGAACAGGGACACATTATCAGTAAAGTAATCTGGGGTCATCAGGCGTTTCGGTCTTTTGACATCAGGCACCCTTGCCCAGTTGAGCCAGCCAGGGTTAATCAAGTCATGTCTTACGTCACAGCGGTGTTAGTCCACCGGTCACACCTCTTGATCCATAGACTTATGGGGGCTCGCTCAGCACCTCTGTCATGGTCCTGATGACTGTTTTCTTTGCTGCCCCCATAATGTCAAAGAGAGAGTAGATTCTGCATAGCGAGCAGCCCGCAAAACCTCTATGTTCCACCTCTTAAGGGCTCGAATCATGCCTTCCTCCCCTGTCTCTGGCGCTGCTCTACCATCCCCTGGTATTTGGCATTATTATGCTCAAATGCCTCTTCAATCCGGTCTTCTCAAGGCACTGCCAGTACTACGATGATCACCTGCTTCGAGGTTTCTGACAGAATAAGCCTCAGAAACGATGATGTGCTGAACTCGGGGAACTTTAATTGCCGGTCAAGATTGACTTTCAGTTGCCAGTCAGATGCCATGGCGAGCAAGCCTGCTGGTGGTCTGAGCTGAGACTGTGTAGCCTCCATCTTTAACAAAGGCTATGGGCTTTCTGGAAAATATTTCAGCCCCTGACCACAGTTTGTGGACCTGTGTTCTGAGTTTGATTGATAGCTAAAAATGCTGCTCATTAAAACAGGTCTAGCATTTTACTAAAAGAGAAAAATGAAGTAGGTTAATAATTATCTGGTGCCAGGCAGGAAGTTATTGGCCATTCTCATGTTCAAAATGTTGTGACACTGATAGTGAAGTTTTTACCCAAATCCTTAAAAGGAAGATAAAAGCTTTGAACAAGAACATTATGTTTAGAAGGAAAAACAATCAAAGTACTCATTCTGATGTTATATGGTTTGTTGATTCCTGTTGGGAGTAATAGTTCTGTCAAATGCAAAAGCTGACATTTTTCATTACAAAGTCACAGTGTTCTGATTTCTCTATTTCATATATTTGTCACACTGCAAGAAAAGTCAAAGAACAAGAAAGATGGGAAAAAAGACTGTTGCTTAAGCAAAATCTGCAAACATCTGCAACATTTTCTAATGCTATTAGATCATAAATCTGGAGATTAAATTTCTTCTTACTGTCTTAATCACAACTCCCACTACTTCCCACATTTGACTACTCAGTCTGAGTACTGAGGAGGAGGTATACATTTGAGGAGCATGAAATGATTTAATTCAGATGAAAAATTAATTTCTTTTTAGCTTAATTGAAAGTCGAATAAAGTTTCTCAAATATCAGTAATTTGCACAACCTTGGACTCAACACATAAAAACAAGAAGCAAACAACTATTTGGTGGGAAAAGTGCTACACCTGCCCATTCATCTCTTTTTTTGCCTCCGTTCAAGACTCCAAACAGTCATTCCAATTGAGGCAAAACTTCACCTGTGAATCTTGAAGCTGAGTATGCCTATTGTGCTCCTAATGATCTCCTCTACATTGATGAGACCCAGCATAGATTGGGGGATTGCTTTGTTGAGCATCTTTGCTCCATCCACAAAAAGGAGGATTTCCCAGTGATCAATCCTTCTAATTCCACTTCCCATTCCCGTTCTGATACGTTAGTCCATGGGCTCCTCTACTACCATGATGAGGCCACTCTCAAGTTGGAGGAGCATCACCTTGTATTCTGTCTGGGTAGTGTCAACCTGATGGCGTGAACATCGATTTCTCTAACTTCTGGTATATTTTCCCCTCCCCTTCTGTCTTCTTCAATTCCTCACTCTTCCCCCTTACCTCTTCTCCTCATGTACCTATCACTTAACAGTGGTACCCCTCCTCCTTCCCTTTTGTCCATGCTCCACTTTCTTCTCCTATCAGATTTCTTCTT
This sequence comes from Hemitrygon akajei, assembly GCF_048418815.1. NCBI lineage: Eukaryota > Metazoa > Chordata > Chondrichthyes > Myliobatiformes > Dasyatidae > Hemitrygon > Hemitrygon akajei. The sequence continues at coordinate 160,343,733 of NC_133129.1, read as the reverse complement.
CTTCACTCCTTTGCCTTTTCCACTTATCACCTCCCAGCTTCTCACTTCATCCCCACTCTCCTTATTATGGCTTCCTCCACCTCCTTTTCCAATCAAGATGAAAGTCTTGCCCAAAATGTCGACTGTTTATTCCCCTCCATAGCTGCTGCCTGAACTGCAGGGTTCTTCAAACGTTTTGAGTGTGAAGCAAATGACTTGTTGGCCTTTATTGTGAGGGGTTTGGAGGTCAAGAGTAGAGAGATTTTAATGCAGTCATGTTCAATATTGTGAGGGTAAGGCCACAACTGGAATATTGGGCACATTTTTGGTTCCTTTACTGATTAGTGAGTGATATAATAGCTCTAGGCTGCCTGAGGGAGATTTGTCAGGCTGATTCCAGGGAAGAGAGGGTAGTACTACCAACAGGGACAATTTTGGTCTGTATTGTTGGGAGTATAGAAGAATGAGGGGTAACCTTAGTCAAACATAAGATCCTAAGCAGGTTTTAGAGCATAGATATTGAAATGGCATTACTTGTAGAAAAGTCACACACAGTGAGACAAGGCTACAAAATAAGTGGGCAGTCATTTACAATTGTGGTGCTCTGAAATTAGCAGGCCAGGCAGCATCTATAGGGAGAAGTGCTGTCGACCTCTCGGGCCGAGACCCTTCGTCAGTCTTGACAAAGGGTCTTGGCCCGAAACATCGACAGCGCTTCTCCCTATAGATGCTGCCTGTCCTGCTGCGTTCCACCAGCGTTTTGTGTGTGTTGCTTGAATTTCCAGCATCTGCAGATTTCCTCGTGTTTGCTCTGAAATTACTTCTTTTAGAAGGTTATGACTCTCTAAAATTCTCAGACCCCATGGATCGTGAAGGCCAGATCACTAGATACATGTAAGGTAGAGACAAATAAGTATTCAAATCATCTCAGAATTGAAAGTTGTGGGAACTGGCACAGGAAAGGAATTGATATCAGTATGGATTAGATACAATTTCATTGAAAAACAGCATAAACTCAAAGAGTCTGGAGACCTACTCCTGATCCTATTTTCTTATGTTCTGTATTCATTCTTAACAACACTAGGTTACTCACCATTCATTGTGCACTATTGATAAATCAGAATCGGGTCTAATATCACTTGCATAAGTTGTGGAATATATATTTCATGTCATGCGTAATGGGAATCCTTAAGGATGGATGCCATCTCCTTCAGACATCCCCTTTCGAAGGTGATCATTGTTGGGGACTTTAATGCTCATGATGGAGCTGATTGAGTTGATAACTTACTGCAGCTTTTTCTGATCTTATGCAGTGCCCCTCATACCAGATGATGATGCAAACATTTCGAATGCTGTCTATTGTATATCTCTAGAAACTTATGAGAATCTTTTGTGACGTACCAAGTCTACCCAAACCCCTAATGAAATATAGCTTCTGTTGTGCTTTCTTGTGATTGCATCAATATGTTGGACTAGGAAAGATATTCAGAGATGTTGACACCCAGGAACTTAAAACTGCTCATCCTTTCCACTGCTGATCCCTCAAATAGGACTGGTGTGTTCCCTTGACTGCCCCTTCCTGAAGTCCACAATCAATTCCTTGGTCTTACTGACATTGAGTCCAAGGTAGTTGTTGAAAAATACCACTCAAACAGCTGATCTATCTCACTCTTGTACTCCTTATCACTATCTGAAATTCTGCCAACAATAGTGCATCTTCAGCAAATTTATAGATGGTGTTTGAGCTGTGCCTAGCCACACAGCCTTGGGTGTAGAGAGAATAGAGCAGTGGGCTAAGCATGCATCCTTAAGAACATAAGAAAGCGGAGCAGGAGTAGGTCATCCAGCCTGTTGGGCCTGCTCCGCCAGTCAAGATCATGGCTGATCTGGCCATGGACTGATCTCCACCTCCTTGCCTTTTCTCTATTACCCTTAATTCCCCTACTATGTAAAAATCTATCCAAGCTTGTCTTAAATATATTTACTGAGGTAGCCTCCACTGCTTCATTGGGCAGACAATTCCACAGATTCCCCACTATCTGGGAAAAGCAGTTTCTCCTTATCTCCATCCTGAATCTACTGAGGCTATGTCCCCTGCTACTAATCTCACGTACTAGTGGAAACAACTTTCCTGCTTCTATCTTATCTATTCCTTTCATAATCTGTTTCTATAAGATCTCATCTCATTCTTCTGAATTCCAGCGAGTACAGTCCAGGCAACTCAATCTCTCCTCATAGTCTAACACCCTCATCTGTAGAATCAACCTGGTGAACCTCCTCTGCACCACGTTCAAAACCAGTATATCCTTCCTCAAGTAAGGAGACCATGTAGTACTCCAGAAGTGGCTTCACCTGTACCCTGCATAGTTGCAGCATAACCTCCCTGCTCTTAAATTCAATCTCTCTAGCAATGAAGGCCAACATTCCAATTGCCTTTCTGATAGCCTGCTGCACTTGCAAATCAACCTTTTGTGATTCATGGACAAGCACTCCCAAGTCCCTCTGCACAGCAGCATACTGCACTTCTTTACCATTTAAATAATAATCTGTTCTTCTATTTTTCCTTCCAAAGTGGATGACCTCACCTTTACCAACATTGTACTCCATTTACCAGACCCTTGCCCACCTACTTAACCTATCTATATCTCTCTGCAGACTCTCCATATCTTCTGAACAACTTGCTTTACTCTCAATTTAGTGTCATCAGCAAACTTAGATACTCAGATACACTCAGATCACTCTCCCAGATCATTACTGTATATTGTGAACAGTTGTGGGCCCAGCGCCGACCCCTGCGGCACACCAGTCACCACTGATTGCCAACCAGAGAAACACCCATGTATTCCAACTCTCTGCTTTCTATTAGTTAACCAATCCTCTATCGATACTAATATATCACCCACAACTCTATGCATCCTTATCTTATGGACGTCTTTTATGCAGTACCTTATTGAACGCCTTCTGGAAATCCAAGTAGGTAATGTCCCGCTGTTCACCTCTATCCATTGCATTCATTATATCCTCAAAGAACTCCAGTGAGTTTGTCAAACAGGACTTGCCTTTGCTGAATCCATGCAGCATCACATCTGCCTGATGGATCGATTTCTTTCCAAATGCCTCACTATTTCTTCTTTAATGATAGCTTCAAGCATTTTCCCAATTGCAAACATTAAACTAAATGACCTCTATTTACCTGCCTTTTGCTTACATCCTTTTTTGAACAGTGGCGTGACATTTGCCATCTTCTAATCTGTTGGAACCTGCCCAGAGTATTTTGTTATATTATCACCAAAATCTCTATTATAACTTCTGTCATTTCTTTCAGTACCCTGGGATGCATTCCATCAGGACCAGGGGACTTATCTATCTTCAGGCACACAGTTTGCTCTGCATTACCTCTTTAGTGATCCTTGAGGCGCCGGTGTTGATTGTCAGCGAGGAGGAGATATTATTCCCTATTCACACTGACTGGTCTCCTGGTGAGGAAGTCAAGGATCCAGTTACAGAGGCTGACAACTGACAAGTTTCAACGTACATTTCATGTCTCCTTGTCAATACTCAGAGAGCAGGACTGGTTGTGATCAGAATAGAGAATCATACCTTGTATTCTGTACATTGGCATAGTAGTGTATGTACAGTATATATTATTGCATTCTGATAACTATTGAGTAGACATATTCAATGATGGACATTTTATAGACTTCCAAAGTCACCTTTAACCTTACAGTTGCCTTGCCTAGTTAAAGGTGTAAAGTATCTATTTTAATTTGTATATCATAGATCGAATAAAGATGGAATCAGGAATCAATGTTTGTATCAGGATTTCAATGAAGGTCCTGGGTTGGGTAAAAATATTAAATAATTGAATTGGAAAAGTGGGGGAATAGTCTAAGATCAGTTTCAGGATGGTGATTAAGATTGTCAAATGATATAACAGGGATATGCAGTAGATTAGTTATAAATTTGGCAAAGAAATGGCAGATGCAGTTTAATTTGGAGAAGTGATGTGTTGCAATTTGAGTGGTCAACTGCCAAAAGGGAAGCAAACAGTGAATTCAGCACCCTGGGGTGCAGGTCCATAGCTCCCTGAAAGTGAGAACACAAGTGAATAAGATGATAAAAGAAGATCTCTCCTGCATTGTTTTGAGCATTGAGTATAAATGTCAGGGAGTTATGGTGCAAATGTATAATATATTGCAGATGAAATTTGGTGTATGTTGTGCAGTTTTGGTCACAGCACCATAGGAAGAATTTGAAGGCTTTGGTGGTGATGTGGAAGAGGTTCACTGGGATGTTGCCTGGATAGGAGCGTAATAACTATAAGGAGTGGTTGGACAAACTTGGACTGCTTTATTGGAGTGCCAGAGGCTGGGGGACGACCTGAAAATGTAAAATTATGAGAGGAATAAATAGGCTATATAGTCACATAACACACACAAAATGCTGGTGGAATTAAGCAGGCCAGGCAGTATCTATAAAGAGAAGCACTGTCGACGTTTTGGGCCGAGACCCTTCGTCAGGACTAATCAAAAGGAAATATAGCAAGAGATTTGAAAGTAGTGGGTGGAGGGGGAAATGCGAAATGATAGGAGAAGACCGGAGGGGGTGGGATGAAGCTAAGAGCTGGAAAGGTGATTGGCAAAAGTGATACAGAGCTGGAGAAGGGAAAGGATCATGGGATGGGAGGCCTTGGGAGAAAGGGGGGGGGGGGGGAGCACCAGAGGGAGATGGAGAACAGGCAGAGTGATAGGCAGAGAGAGAGAAAAACAAAAACAACTAAATATGTCAGGGATGGGGTAAGAAGGGGAGGAGGGGCATTAACAGAAGTTAGAGAAGTCAATGTTCATGCCATCAGGTTGGAGGCTACCCAGCCAGTTCCTCCAACGTGAGTTTGGATTCATTTTGACAGTAGAGGAGGCCATGGATAGACATATCAGAATGGGAATGGGACGTGGAATTAAAATGTGTGGCCACTGGGAGATCCTGCTTTCTCTGGCGGACCGAGCGTAGGTGTTCAGCGAAACAGTCTCCCAGTCTGCGTCGGGTCTCACCAATATATAAAAGGCCACACCGGGAGCACCGGACGCAGTATACCACACCAGCCGACTCACAGGTGAAGTGTCGCCTCACCTGGAAGGACTGTCTATATAGTCTATATAGTCAGAGCCTTTCTCCCAGAGTGAAAAAGGTCAACCACTGGAGGGCATAGATTTAAGATGAGAGACAATGTTTAAAGGAGATGTGCCTGGTATATTTCTTACACAGGGTTTGGTAGGGTACTGGAAAACACTGCCAAGGGAGGTGCAAGAAGTAGGTACAAAAAACTACATATCCCTTAGAACAGAGAGGAAGAGAAGCTTCTTTAGCCAGGGGTTGGTGAATCTGTGGAATTCATTGCCACAGATGGCTGTGGAGGCCAAGTCAAAGGGTAAATTAAAGTGGAGATTGATAGGTTCTTGATTAGCAAGGACATCAAAGGTTGCAGAGAGAAGGCAGGAAAATGGGATTGAGAGAGAAAATAAATCTACTATGATCAAATGGCAGGGCAGACTCAATGGGCCGAATGGCCTAATTCTGCTCCTAAGCTTTCCATCTCAAAGAAAAATGCTTCATCACCTGTCCAAACAAATGTGATTAAAAACATAATTAATCATGTTCATTGAAACATTGATGCATTTTTAAATATGCCATGAATATTGAAGGGTTGAAGACTGGCTTTCAGAAAATTTGAGTTCAGTTGTTCACTTGGCCTTCATATACAAACCACAATACTGACAAATATTGCTTCAGATCCTACAGGATGTGCATGTTTTTATGGTCTGCCTTGAGGCATTTTTGATTGAGTAGTGTTTTAATGTTAATTATTCTTCACTTATATGCTTGTTCACAGTTTACTGTGTAACAGTGTTATTTATGTTATGAAACAGAAATCATATTTTTGATTACATAACATGTCAGTTAAAAGGTGGTTTAGTATGCATGCAATTGTTCTTCTGAACGGCTCAGATAGAGCAAAAGATTAATGCTAGAGGTTTTGTTAGATCGTAATTAAGCAGCATTTACAAAAGTGATAAAATTTTCAAGACCTACTTATAGCTATAAACGTAAAACATGACTTGAGCACCACAGTAGCATAGCAGTTAATGTGATGCTATTAATGTTCGGGTGTTCTGGAGTTTGGAGTTCAGTTCTGGAGTCGTTCTGTAAGGAGTATCTGTACATCCTCCTCGTGGAATGTGTGGGTCTTCCCACAGTTCAAATATATAATGGGTAGGTTAATTGATCATTGTAAATTATTCTGTGATAAGAATGAGGTTAATTGGAGTTGTGGGGTTTGCTGGGACAGTGTGGCTACTCTGTGCTGTATCACTGATACCAAAAAAAATTCAAAATTAAAAGTTAACAGTATCACAAGAGAGGAAGGATGCATCAGTTAAAACACAAATAAATACATTTAATGAAGGAGTCAAGGTGAAAGAAAATGTAAAAAGAAAATGAACTGAAGAGTGCATGTGGGATCAACGTCAGGGATGTTTCTCTCTGTGCAGTCACGTTTCACCTTTGCTTTCCCAGTAGGCACAATGCAGATTGTGAAGTTATTAAAATTGTCATATAAAAGTTATTTGGCAATTTTCCAATAGAGCATTATCTTGCAACAAGCAATCCACTTACAGCACTGCTTCAGGCTCTTCCTTCAGGCTAATGGAAAGTGTTTTAACACTGAGAAACCAGCACAATGCTAAGTAATGGTTCAAATCCAACAAATACAAATGGATAACATGTGAGGGGTTTGTGTTGCAAAAGTTCATCCTTGACCTCACTAAACTGTACAGAAGGTGGCTGCCTTCTCCTGCTTCTAGTCTTATGTTCTTATAAGAAGGATCAGCTATAATGGAATGGCAGAGCAAACACAATTAGCTGAAATGACCTAAGTCTGCTCCTATGTCATATGGTCTCTTATGGTGTTATGTGTATGAGGAAGGCTTTCACTTCTTTAAACATGTTGGTCAAAAATGGTTAAACATTCCCAAATAAAATCAAGACAAAATACCTACAGAATTATTCAGGATGTAAAATTTGGTAATTTTACATTAAGAGGGTGAAGACTATATTGTTTTCAATGTGATATCGTCAAGCACAGGAGCACAGTGGTCACTGAATATGTTTTACATAATTGTTACAAATACAGACTGTTCAAAATTCAGAGTAAGTTTATTATTGAAGTACTTATATGTCACTATGTACAGCTCTGAGATTCATTTTTGTGTGGTGTACTAAATAAATCCAAAAACTATAATAGAATTAATGAGGTGCCACACCCAACAGGATGGACAAACAACCCATATGCCAAATACAATAAACTCCATAAATAGAAAAGAAAAACATAAATAAGTAAGAAGTAATAAATGTCGAGAACATGAGATGAAGAGTCTGAAAGTGAATCCAGAGGTTGTGGGAATATTTCAATGATGGAGCAAGTGAAGTTGAGTAAAGTTATCCCTTTTGGTCCAAAAACCTGATGGTTGAGGGGTAATAACTGTTCCTGATCCTGGTGGTGTGAGTTCTGAGGCTCCTTTACTTTCTTCCTGATGGCAACAGCAATAAGAAAGCATGACCTATTGGTGGGGATCCCTGATGATGGATGTTTCTTTTTGTAACAGCACTCCGTGTAGATTTGCTCAGTGGTGGGAATGGCTTTACCTGTGATGGACTGGACCGTATCCACTACTTTTTGTAGGATTTTCCATTCAAGGGCTTTGGTGTTTCCATACTAGGCTATGATGCAGCCAGTCAATATACTCTCCACTACATATCTATAGAGGTTTGTCAACGTTTTAGATGTCTTGCAGAATCTTTGCAAACTTCTATGAAGGTAGAAGCAGTGCCGTGTTTTCTTCATAATTGCACCTACACACTGGAAGCAGGACGGGTCCTCTGAAATGATAATGATGAGGAATTTACAGTTGCTGCCTTCTACCCCTCTGATTCTGTGATGAAGACTGACTCATGGTCTTCTGTTTACTCCTCCTGAAGTCAATAATCAGCTCCTTGGTATTGCTGATATTGAGTGAGAGGTTATTGTTGTGGTACCACTCAGCCACATTTTCAATCTTCCTCCTGTATGCTGATTCATTACCACCTTTGATTTGACCAGTGACAGTAGTGTCATCAGCAAATTTAAATATGGCATTGGAGCTGTGCTTAGCCACTGTGGTGAACTACATATACCTGTCTAGACACGCCCCCCCCCCCCCCCGCTGACTGCTCCTGTGGCTCCTCCCACAGACCCCTGTATAAAGGCGATTGGAGACACGGCTCCTCCCTCAGTCTCCAGGATGTCGTATGGGGATCTTTTGCTGCTGACTGCTCTCTTCCAGTGAATAAAAGCCTATATCTCGCCTCACGTCTCCGAGAGTTATTGATGGTGCATCAGCCACACAGTCATAAATGTAAAGTGAGTAGAGCAGGGGCTGAGCACACAGCCTTGTGGTGCACATGTGCTGATGGAGATTGTGGAGGAGATATTGTTACCAATCCAAACTGACAAGCTTCTGCAAGTGATGAAATGCACAACGAGGTTTGAGGCTAAGGACTTGAAGCTTAATGATTAATTTTGAGAAGATGATGGTACTGAACTCTGATCTGTAGTCAGTAAAGAGCACCCTGATGTATCTATGCATCTTTGCTATACAGATGTTCCAGCATTAAGTGAAGAGCCAATATGATGCATCTGCCATAGACCTGTTGCACTGGTAGGCAAATTGGACCAGACCTAAATTGCTTCTCAGGCAGGAGTTAAGGTATTTCATCACCTACCTCTCAAAACATTTCATCACAGTGGATGTAAGTGGTCTTGGATGATAATCAGTGAAGCAGGTTACCACATTCTTCATGCACAGTGTGACTGTGCCTGGATAATTAGCTAGCTTATATCCAAGAGCCTGTGATAAGGTTGAGCACCCAACCCTCATTAAGGTGCACGCATAAGACTGTAGGCCTAATGTTATACTTTCTGTAATGTGTTTTTCCACAACATTAGCTCAATTGAATTGCAACACTGTTGAAAATAGTCAACTATTATGAACAAGTTTAACAAAAGCATTTTTTCTGGTTATTCCAAAACATTGACTGGGCATATTACAGTATACTGAACGTTCATCTTGCTCAGTAATTCTCCAGTATAACTGTTCAAGAAAGGGATTGACCTATATGCAGCATTCATCCAATTAAAATGATTCAAATTACAGAAGGCCATTGATACACCAGAATTGTAATTATTTTCAGGGCTTCATTTAATGTTCCCTTTTAAGTTTTTAAGCAGTGGGGAAAAAAAAAAAACTAGTATTAAATCTGATTGAATTGACTTTATGAGCTGTGCCAAAAAGTGTTTTAATGCATGTACAGTGATCCATCTAATGCACCCAGTATTCATGAATACAGATTAACACTGTATGGATCCCTGTAAATTTTGGGAAAATTGGGATAATTTGCAATGCCATTATTTCCTCATTTCTCTTATTTCCACAGAGCAGCTGGACAGTGAATCACAGAGCCATAGAGTAATACAGCATGAATCCAGGAGCTTTGGCCCAACCAGACTATGCTGACCACAGTGCCCAATCAAAGTCAATGTCCTTGTTCAGCCTGTATCCTTTTAAGTCCCAACCCCTCCATGAACCAATCTAAGTCTTTCTAAGTACCGCCCCCTCCATGAACCAATCCAAATACTTCTTATTGTACCAGCCTCAACCACTTCTTATTCTATCTCATTCCACATACTCACCACTCATTGCATGAAAATGTTGCCTCTCAGGTTCCTTTCCCCCTTACCTTAAATTTATGCAACCATCATTTGGTCTCCCTTACCCTGGAGATTGTTTGATCCATCTTTTCTCTGCCTATCATAAGTTTTAAGCATTTCTCTATGGTCTCTCCTCATTCTCCATGGTGTAATGATCTAGCCTTATCAACTACCCTATCTACCCTATAACTCAGCTCTCTAGACCTGGCAGCATTCTTGTAAATCTTTTCTGTAATTAGTTTAACCACATCTTACCTATAAGACGGTGGCCAAAACTGCACTCATTTCTCCAAGTGTGGCCTCACCAACAATTAATACAACTAATATCATAATGCTCCAACTCCTATACTCAGTGCCTGTTGGATTAAGTCCAGATCTCTAAATTCCTTTTTCTCTACTCTACGTACTGGTGATACCATTTCCAACGATCTGTGTTCTTGTTCTTCTAGGTCCACCTGTTCCACTTTTCTCCTTCATGCCCTAGTGTTCATCGTATAAATTCTATGTTGTTTGTCTTTCCAAAATACATTACCTCACTCAAAGCTGTATTGAAATCCATTTGCCACTTTTTGGCCCTTTCCTCAACAGGGCCTAACTGAGTAAGATTCTCTTGTAATCTCTGATAATCTTCTTCACTTTTAAGAACGCTTCCTAATTTTGGGTCATCCACAAGCTTACTGATCAACTGTGTGCTTTTTAATTGCGGCAGAAAGTTCTCACGTATTTGCTGCAAAATGCTGAATAATCAATTAAGCTCAGGGAACAAAAATTGTTATTCAGCTGAAAGACCTTAATCAATATTATTCTGAATAACATATTTGACGTTTCCTGATTAAAAGAAGAGTAAAAGTTACAGGTAAGCAAAAGAGATTGAATCCTGGATCTTACTACGTATCAGAAATAGCAACATGGAGTGGAGTTGGGGAGGGTGGTGGGCTGAAATGCAAAGCAAACCTACTGCCTTATTTTGCAAATCAATAACCAGTCCTGGAAAAAGTGAATGCCTCTTTACTCCGTCCCGTTTTAAAGCATTGAGCTGGCATGATAGTGCAGGAATTAATACTGCTGAATCAGATCTCCAGGAGCCAATGTTTGATTCGGACTTTGGGTGCTTGCAATTTATAACCATATTTACTTCCTTTAGTTTCCTGGGTTCCTCACACATCTCAAATATATGCTAGGGAAATGAGCTACTGTGAAGTATCTGCTAGCAAAGGCTACTGGCAAAGAAGCATAGGTTAAGTTGATGGGCATGTGTGAGAGAGAATACAATTAATAGGATTGTTCTCTAGGAGCCAGTGCAGACCTGATTGGTTGAAAAATTCTAACTGTAATGCTAAACAATGAATAAAGGAAACAGAGCTGGGGACGGTTTATGCATTAGCACATAATGTACAGCATTGCTGCTGTGAGAGAAATTAGTGGCCAGGTTTTGCACGCTTTGCCAACCATTTTTTTCCAAGTTTCTGTGCAAACTAATTCACCAAAATATCCCATGAGCCAGAACAAATCTTCCTTTTAATATTATTCCATAAGATTAAATCAGTGGAATTTGATTAATGTAGCTGAAAAGGGGTTTATCCATAGAAAATAAGAACTTGAATTAATCAGTGTCTAGTCTACTATCTGTAATTGATGTTAGCTTTTGAGAACTGAAAATACCCTTAAAACAATCCACAGAATAATTAAGATACTACATTAGTGTGGAAGAGTTAGCTTTACAGTAAAGTTAAAAGAAAAGCTGTTCAAAATCTTTTCTAATGCAACAAAAGATTGCTAAATTTTATGAGACTTCCTGGAGGTTAGAGACACGAGAGACTGCAAATGTTAGACTGAATGGTTGAGCGGTATATGTGAGAAGAAAGGATTGGTCAATGTTTCAGGTTAAGACAATATATCAGGACCTTTCCTATAGAAGAAGCACATTTTACTGATATATTCTGAAAAACTCAGGAGATTGCTTTAAGTGCAATGTTCTTCAGGCTAGGCTGTGGAAGCTCAATATGCACTGAATGTAGCAAATGCGTAAATTCATATAGTCCTTTATAGCAGGTTGGATGATTTTTGATGAAAGACAGACAATCTGGTGGAAACTGTTTTCGTCCTTATTCATTCTGTCCAGGGAAATGTGTTACTATGGTAACAATGAATAGTATACTTCTTGTAGCGCGAGTTTGCAAAAGTTCGTTGTTACAATAGAAGAGCAGATTGCTACTGTCTGAAATAACAAAGAAAAATCTAGAAAAATCTGTGCAGTCAGAAACAGAGCTCAATAGCCTTTCACCGAAAACTAAGTTATTGACCTGAAACGTGAGCTCTGTATCTCTCCTTAATGATACTGTGGGGCCTGCTGAATATTTCCAGCATTTTCTGTTTTAATTTCAGATTTACAATATATAGACATTATTTTTTTCTTTTTCAGTTTTTGCTGTGTTTGACTGATTTTAGCAGCAGGAACATATTGCATGTGTAATGTATCAGTCACGTAACGCAGTACAGTTTTCCAGATTTATCCATTAATATTAGCTTCGATAATTCAGCCTGAACACAAATCTTTGCTGTCAGAATATTTGGAAGCTATTTACCGTGAACAGTTTTAGTCAGCATGCTGGAAAAGGTCTGAAAATATGCTATGCACTGCATTCTGAATATTATTCCGTGTCAGTATTCCTAAACATTCTGGGAAAAGTAATTTCTAGACATGCAAGTCAATACATGCTTTTAGGACCAATTTTCTTTTTAGAAAGTACTTAATAGTGTCATAGAGTCATAGAAAAGTACAGTATATAAACAGGCCCTTCAGCCCATCTAGTCTGTGCTGAACCATTTAAACTGCTTGGTCCCATCGACCTGCACAGGGATCATAGCTTTCCAAGCTCCTCCAATCCATGTACCTATCCAAATTCCTCAAATGTTGAAATTGAGTTCATATGCACCACTCGTGTTGGCAGCTCATTCCACACTCTCATAACCCTCTGAATGATGAAGTTTCCTTTATCTTCCCTTTAAACATTTTACCTTTCACCCTTAAACCGTGGTCCCACTAAACCTCAGTGGAATAAGCCTACTTGCATTTATCCTATCTATACCCTCATAATTTTGTAAGCCTTTATCAAATCTCCTTTCAATTTTCTACATTCTAAAGAATAAAGTCCTATCTTATTCAACCTTTCTTTATAACTCAGGTCCTCTAGGCCTGGCAACATCCTTATCAATTTTCTTTGTATTCTTTCAAGCTTATTTCTAGATAGGTGATCAAAACTACACATGATATTCCAAATTAGGCCTCACCAATGAATTATACAACTTCAACATAACATCCCATCTCCTGAACTCAATACTTTGATTTATGAAGGCCGATGTGCCAAAAATTTTTGTTACAACCCTTTCTACCTGTGATGCCACTTTCAGTGAATTATGACCTGTATTCCCAGATTCCTTTGATATACTGCATTCCTCTGTGCTGTACCGTTCACTGTGTAAGACCTACTTTGGTTGGTCTTAACAAAGTGCAACACCTTGCACTTGCCTCCATTAAATTCCCTCTGACGTTTTTCAGCCCATTTTTCCAGATGGTCCAGACCCTGCAGCAAACTCTGATAGTCATCCTCACTGTCTACCAACCCACAATCTTGGTGACATCTGCAAATTTGCTGATCCAGTTAACCACATTATCATCCAGATCTTTGATATAGATGACAAACAGCAATGGACCCAGCACCAGTCTCTGTGCACTCCAGTAGTCAGAAGCCTCCAGCCAGTGAGCCAGCCATCTACTACCACTCTCTGGCTTCTCCCACAAATTAAATGTCTAATTCAATTTACTATCTTACCTTGAATGTCATGTGATCGAACCTCCTGACCAGACTTGCATGCAGACCTTATCAAAAGCTTTGCTAAAGTCCATGTTGACAACATTCACTGCCTTGCCTTTATGAAGGGTCTCGGCCCAAAACGTCGATTGTACTTCTTCCTATAGATGCTGCCTGGCCTGCTGTATTCCACCAGCATTTTATGTGTGTTGCTTGAATTTCCAGCATCTGCTAATTTCCTCATGTTTGCATTATTATTAAGGTACTGATTCTTGATTTTCAATTATTTCTTTTTATATTGGTGATGGAATTTGGGATTATTGCTTGCGTTCTGTTAGAACTGGTAAAATGCCAATCTCTCAATGAATATGTATATATATATATATAAAAAGAATTTTCATTCACATTTTAGCTAATGGAATTGGTAACATGAATTCTTTTAAACAGTAATCTATAATCTGTCAATCTTTTCTGCACTTCTGCAGAATCACCTGATAAAAAGAAAACACAAGTTACTTCACCAACACCTTTTTAATATTGAAAAGAGGGGAAAAATGTGAAAACAATTTGTCTGAAACTTCAAATGTGTTCATTGAAGCTTGCACCGCAAAAATATTAACGCTACACATCCGACACATATTTTTCTTGACTTGGAAGCAAAAAAGTGTAGATGCTGAGAATTCAAAATAAAAACGGAAAATGCTTGAAAGGGTCAATAGGTCAAACAGCATCTGTGAACCGTGGATCAGAGAAGTGTAGTGGTTAGCATAACGCTATTACGGCACCAGCAAATGGGATGAACTTCTCACCGTTGTCTACAAGGAGCTTGCACATTCTCCCCTACTTTCCAAAGACTATCAGGTTAGTGGGCTAATTGGTCATGTGGGCATAATTGGGTGGCATAGGCTCATTGGGCTGGAAGGGCCTGTTACTGTACTGTATCTTTAATACATAATGAAAAGGATTTTTGATCTGAAATATTAACACTATCTGTTTCTATTTCAATTGGCCTGACTTGCTGTGTGTTTCCAGCATTTTCAATCTTTATTTGCTGTAGCTCTCTGTCTCTTTCAGAGCATTTTCACTAATTACTATCAAATGAAAACAAGTAGATTTCTTCATGTTCTTTTCATCGTTGTATCATCAGAATTTACAGAATTTCAAGTCTGGTTACTTGTCTTAGTTTGAATTGCCTTGTAATAACTATCAGAGGAATTTTTCATTTATTTTCAGTAAATTATTTTTAACTGATTAATGTAGAAAATATAGATTAAAAAGGTCATATAGTACTGAAGTCAATTTATTTCTTATACAAACATTAGTAATAGGAAAAGGCCATTCAGCTACTCATGTCTACCGGAGACTCAGTAAGGTTTTGCCTGTTTTTTGCCTTCATTGCTGCTTTCTTGTGCTAATATCCCTGAATTCCTTTAAATACCTAAAAACTATCATTCCCTATTTTAATTAAGATCAGCATGTTGATGTCCACAGTACTCTTTTCAGAAAATTCCAAAGCTTTTCTATAATCCAGGTGAAGAACTTTCCTAATGAATTGTGATGAAATGGTCTCGGCCTGAAGTTTCAGCTGTTTATTCATTTCTATAGATGCTACCTGACCTGCTGAGTTCCTGCAACATTTTATATGTGTTGGTTGCTCTGGATTTCCGGCATCTGCAGAAACCCCTGAGTTTATGAAATTTCTTCTGCTATCTCTCCTGATCCTTTATTTTGAGACTAAGAACCCTGATTCGAGCCATTCCAACAAGGGGAGATATCAGCTGCACATCTAAATTATCAAGCTTCTTAATAATTTTGCATGTTTCAATGAAATTATTTATTCCTGTAATTTTGATTTCTGCCAATTAACCATTTCTCAGTTTATTCTGAGTGATAATGTGCACCTTAACTTTGTTTAGTAATCACTTGTGTGGTAGCTTACCAAGGATATATTGAATGTATATTATTTACTGAATGTATACATGCACATTAATTGGCTTGCCTTTCTATATTCTGTAGATTATAACCCAAATAAAGCATAAATTGTAGCAGATTTATCAAACATATATTGCTTTTAGAACAATACATAATTTCTCCACCCAATCCTATTATGATTTTCCAGATGCTCTGTTATCAGAATCAGAATCAGGTTTATTATCACTGGCATATGTTATGAAATTTGTTAACATAGTAGCAGCAGTACGATGCAATGCATGATAAATATAGAATAAATAAATTACTATATTAGTTATTACACATTAATAATTAATAATTATTTAAAAGGGTTTCAATGTTTAAATAATTAAAGAAGGGCTTCAATGTCAAATTGGATGGCAGAGGGGAAGAAGCTGTTCCTGAGTTGCTGAGTGTGTGCTTTTAGGCTTCTGTACCTTCTTCCTGATGCTAGCAATGAGAAGAGGCCATGTCCTGGGTGGTGGGCATCCTTAATAATGGACTCCGCCTTTCTGAGGCACTGCTTCTTGAAGATGTTTTGGATATTATGGAGGCTAGTACCCATGATGGAGATGACTAATTTTACAACATACTGTAACTTCTTTCAATCCTCTGCAGTAGTCGTCCCACACCCTCATATCAAACAGAGATGCAGCCTATCAGAATGCTCTCCATGGTACATCTGTTGACGTTTTCAAGTGTTTTGGGTGACAGACCAAATATTCTCAAACTCCTGATGAAATATAGCCACTGCCTTGCCTTCTTTATAGCTGCATCGATATGTTGGTACCAGATTAAATCCTCAGAGATATTGGCATTCAGGAACTTGAAATTGCACACTCACTCCACCTCTGATTCTTAATAATGAAAGGCTGACTGGTCTAGAACTTGCTGTTTTCCTTTTATATATTTGCTGTCTTCCAATCTGTTATTGTCATTCTAGAATTTATGGAATTTTGGATGTTGACAATCAGTCCAAAGTGAGAAAACTCTAGGATGCACATTATTAAGTTCTGTATTCAATTCAATTCAATCAATTAATTTCTCCAATATACATCTTCCCCAAATTATGAATATCCTACTTAAGTATAAAATGTACATGGGAGCAAGCAACTGAAAGACCTATTGAGTGGAATTGTCAGCTTCTGCACAGCAGTAGTCATCTTCTGCCACCTGGAAACTCCGTACCCATTTGCATTTCCCATGTGAACCATCCAGGTTATGAATTGTTCACAGAATTGGAACTCTGCAATAACCTGGGGAAAACCTATATGAGATATTACAAATGTTGATTCATTTGAAATCCTCACAGGCTGAATACCTATAATCTTCCTTTGTTTCTCAGAAGCCTTCTACGTCTTCTGCCTTGAAGATGATATGAAATCCTGGTGTAATTTGTCTGTCATTTCTTTATTTCCGAATATATGTATTTTCTCCTGCCTCTCTCTGTAAGTGACCCATGGTGCATTTGCTAATAGTTTCCATTTAAAAAATCTTTTGGATTTTTCAGCAATCTAATTTTCTCACTTATGCTCTTGTGTTCCCCTTTTTTCTTTATTTTAAACTGTGCTTTATCCTCATTTGCTGAATCATCTCTCACAGTGGCCAACAGATTTCTGAACTTCCTTGCTGCACCCCAATTCAGAGACATTTATATTTTTCTTCCATCCATTAACAGCTCTTCTTATGGTATGTGAACAAAAACTATTATTTTTAATTGTACTCCTCTAACTTCATCACATATCTGTGGGTGGTACTAAGGTATTTGGAGCTTGATACTGTGGGCCTAATGAATGCTATGTCTGTAAAACCAATAATCACTTCAGCAAAGAAGTTGAAGACAAATTAAGTTATGTGAGTTATGCCAATACTCAGTACGCTGTGACATCGCCTTTACCAATGACCACAAATAGCTGAACTTCACTGTTCCATTAATCCTAATAGGAATTATGCTTTTGCTTATTTTAGATTAGTTTTCATGCTTCTGCTAATTAGTTTGAGCAGACTGGAGACCCGGCCATAATGTGATTTCCATTCTTATTCAAGTTGGTGGATCTCAAGTCTCAATATCCACGTTTAATCCACGAAAGATCAATCCAAATGGAATCCCCAGACCCACGTTCATGAATGAAAATTATGAATACAAAAGCAAGAGCACAATTCTATTTGGCAGGAGATGGGTCATCCATCAAATAATCAGCAGCACATTTCACTTTGTAATAAAGATTGTATTCCCTTTTCTATTGAATTCAGAGTTTTATTATTATTACTATATTAAAATGCACCTCTAGATTTTATTTTTTGTATCTAATAAATACTAGATTTTGCTGCATTGTCAACTAATAATGATCAATAATTTTGAATCATAATGCAGAATGTACCTGACTGTTGTCAAAATGTTCGCAGAGAACAGGAGATGGATATTAATCAGTTCACAATGTAAAATAACACTGGCTGCCTTTTACAGAAAATTATTTATAGATTCAGTGAAATATAATTGAAAACTGAATAATAACAGGAAATATTAAGTGCTGAATATACTCTGTTAGATCTGTCTGTTTTATGAAGACAAGTGGTGAAATCTGCCTCCTGTGGTGTGATGGTTCTTAAATGCACATTTAATGATATTTAGTTTGTTGAAGTATCAGATTGGTGCTTATCTATATATTAGAATAGGCGGTTAAGTAATGAAGAACGTAAGAATTAAGAGCAAGACGTGGCCTTTCAAAACTTCTGTACTGATCTTGTGCCATCACTGTCGTTGATTCACTTAATATCCATAGATCTATTGATTGCTGTCTTTTAGGAACTCAGTGATTGAGTCCCTGTCTGCAATGGACTCACATTTGCTCTGAGAAGATTTTGTTTTACTTATTGCAAAATTGTAAAAAAAAATTAAAATCTGTTTTCATTTCTCTCATTAGCTTATCTTTATATCCTGTCTTCCTTTCTATATCTCTGTCTCAATCTATTTCTGTTATGATCTCAAGTAGCTGGAATCCATTGGATTATTGTCATTTCTGGAAATTGTATAAAACTTCATTTGATTTAAGGCTTGGAATAGGTTTTCCATTTTAGAATTAAGTGGATCTCAAATCTTTATTGTATTTAATGCAATTAACTTTCAATGGCTGAATGTAACAAGCTGTCACTGGTAAGCATTTTTATAACCATTATCTATTGATATTTGAGTCGGCCAGGTCTGCTGAAAATTAATGTAAGTTTGCCAGAATGTTGGACTCAATCCATTTGCAATGGTCCTTCTAAAGCATTGCTGTGCTAAGGGCAATGTACTCAAATCAGTTCTTAACCAAAACTTACTCTAACTTTACCAGTAATTAACTGAGATTAATCTTATTGTGGGCATTCACAATATATGCAAAAGAAACATGATAGAATCAATGAAAAATTGTACACAGCAAAGACAGACAACCAATATGCAAAAAATAACAAATTATGCAAATACAAAAATGAAAATAAAACAAAAAAAATAAGTACATAGCAAATATTGAGAATATGAGGTGTAGGGTCCTTAAAAGTGAACCTATAAATTGTGCAATCAGTTCAGCATTTGGGCGAATGAAGTTATCCACAGTTAATACAAAGGAACAGTTAAAAACTGCACACAAGGCAGACACATAATGTGCAAAAGCCAAAAAACTGTGCAAAATACAAAAGAGAAAGAACAAACAAAATACTACCAATAATAAATAGCTGAGCAATAAATATCGAGAACATGAGATGAAGAGTCCTCAAAAGTGAGTCATGGGTTCTGGGAACAGTTCAATGTTGGGGTGAGTGAAATTATCCCCTCTGGTTCAAGAGTCTGATGGTTGAGGAGTAATAACTGCTTCTAAACCCAGAGTTATGGGACCTAAGGCTCCTGTACCTCCTTCCTGATGGCATCAGTGAGAAAGGAACACGGCCTGAATGGTGGGGGTCTTGAAGATTGTTAAGTTTTGTAACTCCAACACATAAAGCTAATCAAAAGGGAAACAAAGGAGCCTGAAAGATGCATGCAAACATCATTTTTACTTTTTAGCGAGGCACAAACTTATGAAGTGGAGGCATGATGACGTATGCCTTTCACATACTATAAAATATACAGTAACATGAGATGAATTGTTTGAGCAAAGAATGTTTAATCAAACAATATATTTACAATGTTACTGAAATATTACTGCAATATGAAATACACAACACCCTCCTCTGCTTAGCTATGAACTCCAACTCAATTTAAAACGCATCTCAATTATATACACTGTCTACCACATAATACAATGTCTATACAGACATCCACAGCATAGTAAATTCTAAATTGTCCTATTCAGGCCTAAAGATTTAATTGCTATGGAGGATTTCTTATTTTTGTGGGATAACGTCTTTCCCAACAAGGGGTGGTGGCGGAGGGGGAGAGGTCACTCTGCTTTGCAGTAGAGGCTTGTGGCTATGAAACAATCACAGGTTCTGGGGACTCCTCCATGGTGGTTGTAGGAGCTGACTCTGGGATTGCAGGAAGTGATCCTGACAGCGGTTACCTTCCGACAGTTCTGACCTTTCTTATTTCTTCTCCAAGATGCTTTTGGCACCTTCTAGGCACGTTGGCATTCTGAACAGTGCATGACAAGCTGCTTGATATGTTGATTTATCCCAGGCCTCCAGATAAAGCTTCATGCCAATGTTTTCATTTTCATCATGCCTAGATGACCAGCATGTAATGACTCCAACACTTTAGCTCTCAGCTTGGATGGTCCAAGAACTCTCAATCCCCACAGACGGCAACTTCTGTCATGGAACAAGTTCATCCCAATGCTGGTAAAAGGGGGGGACTGGATTTTTTCTGCGAATTCCAGACAGTTTGTGCAGCCATGTGGACCTGAGACAGTGTGGGGTCTTTTCTGATTTCCTTCTCTGTCGTAGTAGGAAGATATACAATTTGCATTAGGGAGAATCCATCAAGAGGAGTGGCCTGTTCTGTAAATTTTTCAGATTTCTCCTTTGGGACAATCCATCAGCATTTCCATTAGTCACCATCTCGAATTCAATCTTGTAATTGTGCCCTCCAAGAAACAGAGCCCATCTCTTCATTTATGCTGTTGCTGTGAGTAAAACACCCTTCTGTGAACTGAAAATGGACATGAGTGGCTGATAATCTATAATGACTGTGAACCCTCTCCCTACACAGGTGCTTGTTGAAACCCCAAGCCTTACTCAAGGCCTCCCTGTCAATCTGTGTGCAATTTTTGTTAACAGCGGTAAGGGATTGTGATACAAAGGATATGGGGAGTTTACTTCCATCACTCCTAGCATGTAATATGACTGTATCTGTACCATAGGGTGAGGTGTCACAGGCAAGCTTGCTGGACAATGTGGATTATAATGTGTGAGTACAGTGTCTAACATCACCATTTCCTTTTCCTTTTGGACAGCCACCTCACCCTGCTTCCATTGCCATTGCTTCCTGATCTGCAGTAATGAGTTCAAGTGGTATACTGCAGTAGCCAGGTTTGGCAGGAATCTGTTATCGTAATCGAAAAATCCTAAAGAGGATCGCGTCTTTGGCAAGCTCTTTGGCCTTGGGGCATCCACACTGCTTGAATCTTTTTAGCACTCTTGTGTAATCCCTGTGCATTGATGGAGTGACAACAGCAAGTGATGCTTGATTTAAAGAGCTCATACTTGCTGCATTGTGCTCAGAACCCATAATCTTCAAATGTTTTTAGCAAACGGATGACAAATCCGGCCTCTTTACCAATCACAGTGGGTGCATCGACAGTTGTCACAGAAACTAGTTTTGACATAAAACTCAGTTTTTCTACCTGATCATTTGAATATTTCCTCTAGTTTCTGCTTTAGAAATTTACTGCACAAGCAGATAAAATTCATCCAAAATGTAAGTCAGACTTTCCAGTCAGGCTTGTGCAATACCCAGAATGAAAGAAGTATTTTTACTTGAGTGTCAGAGTCACAAAATTAGAAGCTCATCATTGGAGACATTGGCTGCAATGGGACTGGAGTTTGTAGGAAAGTTCAATGACCTTCCAATATTAAGCTATGATTTTACATCAAGCAGTGAAGAATGCAACAGTTGTTGTCATTTATAACATCGAGAATGGGGGTTCCCAACCTTTTTTATGTCATGGACCATACCATTATGCAAGGGGTCTGTGGAACGCAGGTTGGGATCCTCTGATCTAGTAGAATGTGAACTATTTATCCACATCCATCCAATTTCACTCATGTTCAGCCATAAATTCTCTTAAATGAAGGGAGGGGAAAAGTTCGTTTATATGTCAAAATATAAGAGCATAAATTTGTTTAGATATTGAGCCAAGTTTTAAGTCACTTTGTTGAATTGTTTACAATTGATCACCAGGACTAGATAATGTGTCCCAGGCGCCTAAAGTATGGAAGAGAAGAATTATTGCACTTTCACTTTGTTAACACTTTCTAATTATCCTTGCCCATAGACACAATGCCAGAAGACTGGAAGTTGTTGATGTTGCAATAATGTTGAATAAAATCCTGAGGGATCTAGAGAGTCACAGGTTAATCAGGAAAGCTGACACACAGTAGGTTGTTAGGAGGAGGATTGTGCCTGAGAAAGGTAATTGAATTCTTTGAGAAGTTAACAAGGATATTTGACGTGGATTGAGTACTTAGTGTAATATACGTGGATCTTTACAGAGTGTTTCACAAAACATTAATCAAGAAAGTAAAAGCTCATGGGATCTGAAGGGAAGTGACAAGTTGAATTAAAAGTTAGTTCAGTGGCAGAAATCAATGCCTAGTGATTGATGGGAATTTGAATGAGTGAAGGCTGTATACTACAGGGTTCCTCAGGACTCGGTGATGCATGGTGAAGACAGGGAGGCTGTAATAATGGGGGCCTGATTAACTGGACTTAAATGTGGAGACCACAATTAAGAAGTTGGCTGATGATACCAAAATTAGCAATATTGTTAAGGCACAAGAAAGAGGCAATTGATTTGTTAAGTGGGGACAGAAGTATAAATCACTCCAGAGAAAGATAAAGTAATGCATTCATAATGACAAGCTAGGTAAGAAAATAAGGAGTAGGGTACCAAAGATACCAAGAAGAAAAGAGAAACAGAGATCTTGAAGTACACTTTCTCAGGTGCTTGAAGGTAGCAAGATCAATAGACATGGTGATTTAGGAGAATATGGGATATTAAGAAGGCATTAATTGAATAAGGTGTAGTGTACAAGATCAGGGAAGCCATACCGGAACAGTTTGCAATAGGAATGAAATAATGGCTTAAGAGAAGATGCTAATGAGATGTACAGTACACTGATGCTGCTCATTGTAGAAATGAAATATTATCCAGGCTATGGAAATTTTCTTTAAAAATGAAGGAAACTGAAGTATTGTAAGACTCATTTGGAGTGTGCATAATTATGAGAAGCCAAAACATGGTAATCAGAATGAACTGAACTTATTAGAGAGATTTATAACTAGAGTAAACAAAGTTAAGTAAATCAGTAGAACTGCAGGCCACACAAATGATGATGGAAGCCTGAAAATCAAAAACAAATTGCAGATGTTGTAACTTTAAAATAACAAACAGAGAGTGTTAGCAATTCTCAGCAGGTCGGGCAGTATTTGTGGGACTAGAAACAGATGAAGACACTTTATCGGGGTTAACGGCCATCACCATAGTTAAAAAGTACCAATGCACCCGTGAAAAGTCATATCCTGCAGGACTAGAAGGAATGGAAATTGGAATCAACCTGATATCTTTATTTGTTGACAAGGACACTTTGGCTTAATGGCTTCTTCCCAATCCTTACATGTCTATGACTTTTATGTGAGAAGACTGTTTCAGCCAGTTCCACTTTCATTTAGATTGTGAGGAATGCTTTTTCAGCTTAAATACTTGACTATTTTTGTATCCTAAAGAATAAAGTACAGCATTTTTATTATCCTGAACATTTCAATTGACTTAGTATCCACCAATCTTTCTGAAATAGAATAGTAAATCTCCCATAAAACTGCTTTCACATTAAGTTTTATAATGCTTAAATTGAGTACACCTTTCTTGTTGACTCAATACCTGAGACAGTTATTAGGGACTTTGTCTTTGGCAGTATATGCAAAATGCAGATGAGCACTGTTTGTAAATTGTACAGATAGAGCCATAATATCAGATATGACTAAATATTGTATTCTTGCCTCTGCATCAGAAGTTCAAGTCCCTAAGCAGAGACCTGAGCACGCAATGAAGGCTAACATTTTGATGCAGTGTTACGACAGCTCAGTACTTGTGCAGATGCTGCCACTTGGATGAGATGTTAACTTTAAACCTTTCTCCTCTCAGATAAACAGCAAATAATCCCAAGAGTGAACAAGGCGCCTAATGCTCGTTTTGAAGTGAGCAATTTTTATCCCAAACTAAATTATGATTGCATATCTTTATGGTTGTAGTCATTTCTATGTGCAAATATTCCTCTGTGCTTCTACACGTTAGTGGTAAGCACACTTCATTATGTTTTGGTAGTCTTTAAGCAACTTGGGACATCATGAAGGTGTGGATTTTAGTTGTTTTTTTTCTGAAAGCTAACTCAGTACAACTCCATTAAGCTGGCATGCTCGGGATTTTGATGGTGTCGGACTGGAAGTTTTCTGAACTATTGGATGCTATTGCTATTGATATCCCAATACACTTTGAATTTGATGTGTTACACAGTACCATAATAACATTTCCAGTCATCCCAGTAAGCTGAAAAATGTGGGACGTTTGGAGAGCATTCGGGGAAAGATTTCCGAATGGGAAACTTTCGAGTGAAAAACAAAGCCTCTGGGCTTCAACATTGCACCAAGCATCAACCACCCCTTTAGTCAGGAATTCCCCACCTGGGGACCACAGACCCCTTGCTTAATGTTATTGGTCCATTGCATAAAAAAAGTTCAGAAACCCCTCCTTTAGTTCAATTATTTCATCAACCACCCACATTCTCACCTACAATCTAGAGGCAGTTTATGTTGACCATTTAATCTACCAATCTGCTGTCAGTTAATTTGGGATGTAGAAGGAGACTAGAGAACCTGGAAGGTCACAGGGAGAATGTGCAAAATCCATACAGGTGGCAACCCTGGTCAAGTTTGATCACAGATGCCTGGAACTGTGAGCTAGCAGCTCTGGTAGCTGTTTAGTGTGCCAGTGTGTATGTGAGAGGTAAGTATTTTCAACAGGTATGCAAGGGTATGCTGGATACAGTTAAGTTAGAGGTGTGGATGGGTGGGCAGGTGGGAAAGGGGCCTGTTTTGCTGTTGGTTTGTTTTTTTTTGTTATTGTTTCTCTTGTGTTGTTCTGCTGAATATATTAGGCATGTGATGTTGGCATCAGGATGTGTGGTGACACTTGCTGGCTGTCCCCAGCACATCCCTGGGTTGTGTTGCTTTTAACATAAATGACGCATTTCACTGTATGTTTTGATGTCATCATCATTATGTGCCGAGTTGTATGACGGGGTCGATCATGGTCTATCCATGACCACGAGAGTCCTTTGCAAATTTTTCTGCAGACGTGGTTTGCCATTGCCTCTTCTGGGCAGTGTTTTTACAAGATGGGTGACTCCAGCTTTTTATCAATATTCTTCACAAATTGTCTGCCTGTTGTCAGTGGTCACATAACCAGGATTTGTGATATGCACCAGCTTGCTCATACGACATCCAGCACCAGCTCCTGTGTCTTCACGTGACCCCGACTGGGGGGCTAAGCAGGTGCTACACCTTGCTACAGACTAGCAGTGGGAAGGAGTGCCTTACACCACCTTTGGTAGAGATGTATCTCCCCTCCACCCTGCATCTTGATGTATTGTATATCTGATAAATAAATCTGAACCTGATTCTGAATAGTATTCAGAAACCTTTGCCATTGATTTGGAGGCAAGAATTTTAATCATAGCATTCAATAAGTAGGTGAATAAATAGACAAAAGAAAAGAATTTGCAGGGTTACGGGGAGAGGATGCAGAAATGGGACTTGATGGATTACATGTACATAGAGCTAGTGCTGACTCAACCAGTCAAATGACCTCCAGTCATCCTATAACCTTTCTGTGATTCTGACCAGAGCAGCTGGGGAATTCAAAGTCAACTTATTAAATACAGCTGGATTAAAAAGCTTGTATCAGTAAATAATGAGACACAAGATATTAAAAATTCAATTGTTGAACTTAATGTCTTAAGGGAAGAAATCTGATATCCTCATGCAATATGAGTCTCCACAGCAACCAGAAACAAACAGAAAATGCGGATGGTACCTGACCTGCTGAATATCACCGATGGTTTCAGCATCAGTGTGCTTAATTCTTAACCAAAGTGTCAATTCAAGGGCAATTAAGGATGGTCAGTAAGAGGAAACCATGCAAGTGACACTCACTTCCTGTAAATCAATGCAAAAAGTTTTGGAAAGAGGATCTGGGATAAATGAATCACTTGGCGCTTTATAACGTGACAGCTGTCTTAGACTAAAAGAAATGAAGATTAAGGGAAAAACATTCATCTGGATATAATAAAAAGATGATTAATTACTTTTAGAGCAGATACGTGTTACACCTTCCCTCTCATCTGGCTTTACCTATCACCTTCCATCTTGTACGGCTTCCCCTCCTCCCACCTTCTTATTCTGGCTTCTTCCCCCTTCCTTTCCAGTCCCGATGAACACTCACGGCCCAAATCTCAACTCTTCATTCCTTTCCATAGATACTGCCTGACCTGCTGGGTTCCTCCAGCGTGCTGGATATGAGCTAACAAGGTTAGGGGACTGCTTGATGAGCTTCCTTCACTCCTACTGCAACAAGGAGGATTTCCTGATGGCCAGCCATTTTAATTGCAATCCCTATTCCCATTCTGACATGTTGGTTCATAACCTTCCCTACTGCCACCATGAAGCCAATGAGGCCTTTTTAGTTTAAGAAGCAATACCTCACATTCCGTCTGCGTAGCCTCCAAACTAATGGCATGTACATCAATTCCTCCAAATTACTGAAATTTCTCCCTTCTCCCTTTTTCCATTCCCTATTCTGACTCCCGCTTACTACTTCTATTCTTCTTACCTGCCCTTTGCTGCCCATTCTCCATCCTTTTCCTTCATGATCAAATCTCCTCTCATATTAGATTCCTCCTTCTTCAGCCCTTTAGCAGACAAGGATTCAGTGATGGCGCAAGTGCAGAGGAAGAGACACAGACATGGGCTGAACAGTTCACTGAGTTTTGTTAAGAACTATACAAAACAAAGGAAAATAATAAACACTTGACCAAGAAGGCCGCTAACTAAAGATTCTCAACTAAAAACTGATGCTGTCACTGTGGCTCAAAAGGACTAATCCAGAACTGAATTAATACCACTCCTTTAACAGTGTCTATCTAAATCACTAATCTTCATTCCTGTTCAATGTAAGCATTGAGTATTGACGTCACTGTGCTTCGATAAGGACTTGACAAGACTGAAACAAAAGTAAGGGAGTGAAATGCAATTACAAAGAAACCGTCATTGGTTGGAAAGTGTGCATTTTCACGTGTGCTTGCCATCTTCTTTCAGCTGCCCACCTGCAAGAGTGCCCAGACTCTGTGGCAGTGTCTCTGGTTGTGACATTACCTTTTCCACCTGTCACCTCACAGCTTTCACTTCATCGCTCCTCTACCATCCACCCACCTTCTCCCTTAGCTGGCTTCACCTATTTCTGTCCAACTTGTATCTCTTTTCTCTCCCCCACATTTTTATTCCTGCTTTTACTTCCTTTCCTTCCAGTCCTGATAAAGGATCTTGGCCTGAAACATTGAATCTTCATTTCTTTCCATAGAAGCTACCTGCTCTGCTTAGTTCCTGCAACATTCTGTGTGTGCTAATATGTATTAAATATATTTCTTGTCAAAACAAGAACTTTTTTTTTTGCAATTGGAAAATTTACAATTATAAAAATATGCATCAGACAATGTTGAGCAAGTTGAGTTTAGTTTACAAGATTTGGGAATAAGATTAGTTAAGGAGGAATGAATGCATCTTTCCTGAATGCTATGTAGAACTGTAGGTTGTGTGCATCAGTGAAAAGTCCTGAAGTAGGACCCGAAATGTCAACTGTTTACACTTTTCTGTGGATGCTGCCTGACCAGCTGAATTCCTCCTGCAATTGTGTGTGCGTTGCTTCGGATTTCCAGCATCTGCAGATTTTCTTGTGTTCGTGACCCATATAACTATGTCCATTTAAATGTTAATATTGCTTTACTGATAACATGGCTTCAAAAATAACATATTATCAATGAGGCAAGTTATTATTGTTGCACATGAGGCTCAACTGTGCACGGATCTTGTTTCCATTTGGCCCAGTGTTTGATGAGCTTTTCTTTTGTTCATTGAATTTTGCAATCAAGCAGTCATGGCTGAGGTGTTTGTCACAATGCTGAAACCTGGTTGCTATTTGGCCCATGTATTACCAAAACAATAAAATTCAGTAATCTGACTCCCACAGGATCAATATACCAACTTCTGAATGTGCTTTCTTGGGTGAACCATCTCATGTGTTTTTTACACAGCTGATAAACTAAAGAATACAAAGCTCCAATAGAAAGTCTGTTATTGTCGTGTACATCACTTCAAGAGATCACTTTCTTTATGGAAGAAAGTTAATATAATATAAATGTAAACTAAATCTTGAAATGCTTTAGTAATGCTACTGTTGATATTGGAAAAAAAATCAGCTGATTTACAAATCAGAGGAAGTTTGTTGTCTTATGCA
Source organism: Hemitrygon akajei (assembly GCF_048418815.1). NCBI lineage: Eukaryota > Metazoa > Chordata > Chondrichthyes > Myliobatiformes > Dasyatidae > Hemitrygon > Hemitrygon akajei. Next base: position 160,315,429 of record NC_133129.1, on the reverse strand, counting down.
CATATACAGATATGCACAGGTATAATGAGAAGCTGACATTTAGGAGTATCATAGGTATATAGCATCTCAAGCAGCACTCACAGGAAAAACATAAATTTTACACAATTTTTAAAAATTAAACAATTAGAACACATTTAGAACAAAAACATTGATTTTAGTGCAAAGTGGTTACATTGTTTCTAAACTGTAGTGATTAGGGTTTTGCTGGTTGGTTCAAGAACTGAATGGTTAAAGGGAAGGAGCTGTTCTTGGACCTGGTAATGTGGGATTACATGCTTCCGTGCCTTCTGCCTGATGGTAGGTATGAAGTGATGATATGGACTGGCTGGTGGGACCTTTGATGAAAGAGTCATGGAGTCAGACATGGATGCAGCTGGGAAACAGGCCCTTTGGCCCAATTGGTTTCTCCCAATGACAACATTCTCCTTGCTATTCCTGGTTGCACAAATTCAGCCCTTTGCTGTCCAAGATCCTCCTTTCAATCTACCTATCCATATACCTCTTAACTGTTGTAATTGTACCCGACTCGATTACTTCCTCTGGCAGCCTATTCCAGGTACTCACCATACTTTGTGTCAAAAAAATGCTACTTCTTTTAAATACTGTGGCTGCACCCTCTAAGTATGGACATCAATCTTGTTGAAAAGATTATGACCATTTACCTTTCTCCTGACTTTAGCCTCTAGATGTCTCACTTAGATGTTGCCTTCTTGAAGTAGCACCTCCAACTGATGCGATCAATGGTGGGGAGGGATGTGCCCATGATGGATTGGGCTGAGTATGGGGAAGAAATTTTTTTTTTTGAGGGTAAGATCAGGCAGAATAAATTTCAGTGGAAGTAGTGATATTGCAAGGAGTTGCAGTGTGATAATCCTGAATGAGAGAGTGGCATGAAAATAACTGCAGTGGAGAATCCTTACAGAGGCTGGATTGGTTCCAGAGTTTCATGTCCTTGCAACTCTTACCCTGACTCCTGGGCAAAGTTCCCTCTAATTTTTAGTAGTCAGTGTGCACATAGGATTTTGTGCATATTCTCTGCCCAGGGCTGGGGTGGGTGGGGGGAGCTTTTTGTCAAGCTCAACTTTCTAACATAGCAGCATACACTTATAGAAATCAAAGAGATGTTTCTGAGTAAGTTTAACCTCCAACCAATATTCTTTGTTCATCTTCTTGTTGTAAATGGGAGTCAGTATTCAGTTCTTATGCAAATAGCAAGCAATGATCAGTCAGAAGTTAAAAAGCAAGTTTTGCAAACGAACAGCACTGTCTATAGAGCACAGAATAAAGGACCACAACGTGAGGCTGATTGCTTATGAAATTATGAGATCACAAGCTACAGGAGCAGAAATAGGCTATTTTGGCCTACTGAGTCTGCTCCATCATTTCATCATGGCTGATTCAATTTTCCTCTCAGCCACAATCCCTGTATCCCCTCATGCCCTGACCAATCAGGACTCTATCAACCTCTGCCTTAAACGTATTGAAGACTTAACCTCCATAGCTCCCTGTGACAAAGATTTCCACAGATCCACTACTCTCTGGCTAAAGAAGTTCCTCCTTATCTCTGTTCTAAAAGGATGCCCCTCTATATTCTGAGTCTGTGTCCTCTGGTCTTAGACTCTCCCACCATAAGAATCATCCTCTCCACATCTACTCTTATCAAGGCCTTTCACCATTCAATAGCTTTCAGTGAGACTAACTCTCATTCTTCCAAATTCTAGTGAATACAGGCCCAAAGCTATCAAACGCTCGTTATATAACAAGCCATTCAATCCTGTAATAATTTTCATGAACCTCCTTTGAGCTCTCTCCAGTTTCAGCACATTCTTTCTAAGATAAGAGGTCCAAAGCTATTCATAATACTCCAAGTGAGGCTTCACCATTGCTTTATAAAGTCTCAATATAACATTGAAATGAATACTAACTTTACATTGTTCTTCCTCACCACAGACTTAACTTTTGGTGAACCCTGCACAAGGACTCCCAAGCATCTCTGTGCCTCAGTTTTTTTTGTATTTTCTCTCCATTTAGAGATTAGTCAACCATTCCATTTCTTGTTCCAAAGTGCATGACCATACATTTCCCGACACAGTATTCCATTTGCCATTTCTTTGTTCATTTTCCTAATCTATCTTTGTCCTCTGTAGCTTCTTTACTTCCTCAAAACTACCTGCCTCTCCACCTACTTTCTTATTGTCTGCAAACTTTGCAACAAAGCCATCAATTCCATCATCCAAATCATTGACATACAATGTAAAAAGTACCGATCCCAACACAGACCCCTGTGGAACATGACAAGTCACTGACAGCCTGCCAAAAAAGGCTCCTTTTATTCCCACTCTTTGCCTCCTGCCGATCAGCTACTGCTTTATCCATGCTAGAATCTTTCCTGTAATACCATGGGCTCAAGCAGTCTCATGTGTGGCACCTTATCAAAATCTTTCTGAAAATCCAAGTACACAACATCAACTGATGCGCCTTTGTTTATCCTGCTTTTATTTCTTCAAAGAATTTCAGCAGATTTATCAGACAAAATTTTCCCTTGATGAAACCATGCTGACTACAGCCTATTTTATCATGTGCCTCTAAGTACCCTGAGGCCTCATCCGTAATAATCAACTCAACATCTTTCCAACTCTTTAGCTTCTTGAAGAATGGAGTGACATTTGCAATTTTCCATTCTTCAGGAATCATTCCAGAATCTACTGATTCTTGAAAGATCATTTCTAATGGCTCCACAATCTTTTCAGCCACCTCCTTCAGGACCCCAGGGTGTACCCTATCTTGTCCAGGTGATTCATCTACCTTCAGACCTTGCAGTTTCCCAAGATCCTTTTCTCTAGTTTTGGTAACATCACACATTTTATGGACCCTGGCACCTGGAACTCGCACCATACTGCTAGTGTCTTTTGCATTGAAGACTGGGGCAAAATACTAGGGAATTCTGTTGCCAGAAGCTTTAGACCATCTGAGTAAAAAGGTATCTGAAAAAATATCTGAACATCAGTTTCTCCAAGTTCCAGTAATCTTTCTCCATCCCACTTTCCTTTTTCTTAAATTTCCACTCTGGCCTCTTTCTTACTTCTACACTACTCCTCAAATGCATATCAACTCCCCCTCCTTCTTACCTTGCTCCCTTGGTCCATCTGCTCTCCTATCAGATTCCTTCTTCTCCAACCATTAACCTTTTCCACCTATCACCTTCTAGCATCTTATTTCATGCCCCTCCTGTCACCTTCCAGCTGGCACTCACTCCTTCCCCTCCCCTCACCTTCTTATTCTGGCTTCTTCACCCTTCCTTTCTAGTCCTGAGGAAGGGTCTCGGCTCAAAACATCAACTGTTTATTCCCTTCCATAGATGCAGCCTGACCTGTTGAGTTCTTCCAGCATTTTGTCTATGTTGCTCTGGATTTACAACATTTGCAGAATCTCTTGTGTTTACGGGAAAAGTACTCATGTATGTGAAGTCATCGTTGTGCCAAACATCAGTATAAATGTTAGAGAACAGTCAGGAGTGTTAGGAATGATCAAAGAAAAACAAGAAGAATGACGGGAGTGACTAGAATCCATTCCTCTGCCTTTGATTTCTGCAATGGCTGACTTGCTCATCTGCTATTCATTGGTAAACCTTCTCAGCTTATGGGAATAGTACCTATGTTTTGGAAATACTTTGCATTTCAGAAATCATTTGTAATTTGGCGATCTTTTCTCAGATGCAAACCTCTGTGACTTAAGTGTGTTTTTAGAATGTTGCCTGGATTTAAAGGTGTATCACTAAAAACTGTTTAAACAACTTTGTTAGCTGGAAGTGTGATGATATTCTACTTTTGGTTGCTATTATATGGAGCTTCCTATGTTCCTGTTTTCCAATCTCTTCGGGCTTATTTTTGTTGCTGCATTTCAGAATTGTTATCCAATCATGGGGTTGAATTGCAAGATCCACCAAATGATGAGGCTTTCAATAGCTGCCTCACATATAACCATATAACAATTACAGCACGGAAACAGGCCATCTCGGCCCTCCTAGTCCGTGCTGAACGCTTACTCTCACCTAGTCTCACTGGCCCACACTCAGCCTATAATCCTTCATTCCTTTCCTGTCCATATATCTGTCCAATTTTACTTTAAATGACAATACCAAACCTGCCTCTACCACTTCTACTGGAAGCTCGTTCCACACAGCTACCACTCTCTGAGTAAAGAAATTCCCCCTCGTGTTACCCTTAAACTTTTGCCCCCTAACTCTCAACTCATGTCCTCTTGTTTGAATCTCCCCTACTCTCAATGGAAAAAGCCTATCCATGTCAACTCTATCTATCCCCCTCATAATTTTAAGTACCTCTATCATGTCCCCCCTCAACCCTCTGCACTCCAAAGAATAAAGACCTAACTTGTTCAACCTTTCCCTGTAACTTAGATGCTGAAACCCAGGTAACATTCTAGTAAATCTACTCTGTACTCTCTCTATTTTGTTGACATCTTTCCTATAATTTGATGACCAGAACTGTACACAATACTCCAAATTCGGCCTTATACAATTTTAACATTACATCCCAACTCCTATACTCAATGCTCTGATTTATAAAGGCCAGCATACCAAAAGCTTTCTTCACCACCCTGTCCAGATGAGATTCCACCTTCAGGAAACTATGCACCATTATTCCTAGATCACTCTGTTCTACTGCATCCCTCAATGCCCTACCATTTACCATGTATGTCCTATTTGGATTATTCCTACCTAAATGTAGCACCTCACATTTATCAGCATCAAACTCCATCTGCCATCTTTCAGCCCACTCTTCTAACTGGCCTAAATCTCTCTGCAAGCTTTGAAAACCTACAAACATCTGTACTTCATTATCAACAGCGCCACCTACCTTAGTATCATCTGCATACTTACTAATCCAATTTACCACCCCATCGTTAATGTATATGACAAACAACATTGGACCCAGTACAGATCCCTGAGGCACACCACTAGTCACCGGTCTCCAACCTGACAAACAGTTATCCACCACTACTCTCTGGCATCTTCCATCTAGCCACAGTTGAATCCATTTTACTACTTCAATATTAATACCTCTCTATCTCTATTATTCACATCTCTCACAATTTGCAATTTTCTATATAACAACAGAGCCACACCAAATCCCAATTGCTTTACACATTATTCAAAGCCGATTCATGTCCCTAACATTCCCCCAAAGATAAGCATGTGATTGGCATATTCAGTGTTGGAAGTGTGGTTCCCTTTATGCCCCGCTCTAAGCGATCTGAGTTTCTAGTACATTTTGAGAAGACTGCACAAAATATTTAGTAATGCCTCCTTTCACAAACACATGAAGTAATTGCTTGTCAGACTTATTTCTTCAACCAAAATAATATATCACCAAAAAGCTACACATGCATTACTTGATGCAAGCAGTAGCCATGGGAATTGGGATTATCATAGTCAGCACAGCACCTTTCAAATAAGAATTCCAATTGTTAGACCAGAAAGTGTTTCTCTGCAGAAACACATTCATATTGATTTAATGACGTTGATGTACCCTGCTATCAATAAATGTAGGCTAAACACAACAATCATTTTACCTGTTCTGCTATTATCAATCTGACATTCAGCTGCAGTCTTAACCTCAGGAGAATCCTTCACATCAGGTCACTCCTATGTTCTTTGCACTGGCTCTTTGCTATTGTCAACTAATTCGCATTGAAAATTAGTTTCTAAGCTGTCCATCTAGTATTTGTATTGGCATATCTGTTCATTTATAGAGAAAGAAGAGGGAGTTTATGTCACAGCCACTAATTGCAAAGTTTCAGTTTATGTGACATTGAGCTTTCTATACTAAATCACTTGACGTAATGTTGAGTTTATTTTCTCCTGAACTGTTGTAATCATGATTGATACTACAGTATATCATCAATGTTCTCTAGGATTTGGACTGATACCTTAACACTTTAGCCATAATAATTGGTTTGCATGATTCTGTTTGGCATGATTTAAAGCTCCTCTCCCCAAATCAACCTTGCTGAGCTTTCAATGACAATGTCATAAAATAAGTGAACACTAGTATTAGGAACTTTCGACACATTGTGGTCAGATGATAATCTGGATAATGAAGTGGCACTGTTTCTTCAATGTTTTAGATCTAGATACATGTGGAAATTTGTACCAGTGCATGTGGAATAGTTTGCAAGTCAAGCTTTTCACAGTATCTTGGTACAGGCAATAATAATAAACCAGAGTAACAAACACAAAATGCTGAAGGAACTCAGCAGGTCAGGCAGCAATCATTGCTAAGAGTAGACAGTCAACACTTTGGGCCAAGATCCTTCTTCTAGTCCTGGAGAATGGCCTCAGCCTGCATCGTCATCTGACTACTCTTTGCAATAGATGCTGCCAGACCTGCTGAGTTCCTCCTGTATTAAGAGGGTGTTGCTTTAGATTTCCATCAGATTTTCCTGTGTTAGTAATAAATCAATACCATTACCAATATCCAAAAAGGTTAGTTCTAAGGCACACAGGGTTGATCTCACGTTTAGTGCTCTCAGTATGGAGTATGCATGTCTTTCTGTTTCCCAAGATATTGTATTTTCTTCCCACAAGCAAAAAACATGCTGATTGGTGGATTAGTTGTCTTGTATAAGTTACTCCTAGTGAGCATGGGGTAGAGGAGAATCAGAACGGAGCCTCCTAACTATCAACGATATTTTCAAAAAGTTACTTCCTCATGAAAGCAACATCCATCATGAAGGATCCTCACTATCTGAGAGATAGTCTCCTCACATTATTGCCATCAGGGAGGACGTATAGGAGCCTGAAGACCCACACTTATCATTGTCAGAACAGCTTGTTCCCCTCTGCTATCAGATTTCTGAATGGTCCATGAACTCATAATTGCCACCTTGCCTTCCTCTGTGCATTACTGGAAGGTTAAACAGGACTGCAAAATTCTACAGCACGTATTCTCTCATCCTGGCTCACATTCCAATGTGGACTTGGAATTGCTTTTGCTAAATGTAGTCATTTGAGTTACTGTATTTGAACAATCTAATACTGAACAACTTATCTGAATTATCCTCTGCCTGTCACTGGAACTAAATTTTGATCCTTCTTATTAATAGTTTTCGTGCAGGTGAGATTACTAGCAGATTCAAAATCCTATATCAATTATTTAGAGTAGCATTATGCAGCAATATAGAAATATCAACAATCGGCGTAGCAGCGGGATATTCCTCCCCTTCACCATTCAATATGATCAAGACCGATCCTTTATTCAATGTCGTTTTCCTACAGTCTCCATGCCCCTAATATTCTTGGTCTTTAGAAATGTATCTACTTACTTTTCAAGTATATTCAGTGGTTAGGTCTCTAGAGCCCGCCATTGTAACAAATTCCAAGAGCTCATCACCTTTTGAAGATAAACATTTGTCCTCATTCCAGCCTAATATCTCTTGCTTTGTAACTTAAAATCATGACTCCTCATTCTTGACAGCCCAGTTAAGGGAAGCATTCTTTCCACATTTAATTTGTCCAGCCGTATCAGTATTTTGTTGTTTCAATTGAATCCCTTCTCCTCCTCCTTAGCATTACTAAATTCAAAGATTGTGAACTCACTGATAACCTTTTAATCTAATTTTCCCATCAGAATCAGATTTATTATCACTGACTTCTATGACACAAAACGTTTTGCCTGAAGCAGTAGTATGGGTGCAAAGACATAATAATTATTATGAATGTCAAAGTAAATCAATAGTGCAAATAAATGGCTCATGAACCATTCAGAAACCTGACGGTCGAGGGGTGAAGCTTTTCCTAGATCACTGAGTATGGAATTTCAGGCTTCTGAAGTAACAAGAAGAAGGTACGTCCCAGATGGTGAAGGTCCTTAGTGATCGATGCCGCCATTCCGAGGTGCCTGTCTGGAAGATGTCCTCGACGTGGGTTGTGCAATGATGGAGCTGGCTGAGTCCCTCTGCAGCCCCTTTGCTATTCTGATTTTACACCAAACACACAAATGGGTTTTGAATTATAATTTTTAGAGAATACTGATAATTAGAATCATTCGAATTTATTACCAGTCAGTATAAATTTTCTGCCATGAAAATTCCCTCACATTTTTATGCTAAATTGTTTTTGAAGTTGTAGCACTGTGCCACCAAAATGAAACTCACACTGGAAAATGGTCCATATGTTTATCTGTACCCTTCACCTTTTAAAATCTCGATGCCAGATTTCTCCACAAATATGTACATCTCTTGTCCCTTGCAAACCAGTGACAGACATCTGATAGCAACAGCATACAAATGATAACCAAGTGTCTCTTTATGTGGTTCCAACATTAAGTTTATCCACTCAACTTACCGCATGCACCAGAGGAAACCTAAGACTAGAGCAAGACAGCAAATATCTTATTATCTTTATTATGGAGTATACTGTATACTTGTATGAAGCAAACTGCTTAGTACGTTTATAACTAGATAGATTGGTAATCCTATTGTTTGGTGAAACACATTCCTTGTAAAAAGAAAATATCATTGTAAGAAACTGACTAAGAATTTGCTGCAACCTTGGCAATGCTATTGATTAAAGTGCACCTGGGTTTCAGTTATGTTTTGAAGTAATACATTTAAAAATATATTTGTGTCTGTTAAGCAATTTACAGAGCACAGTTTAGCAAGCTGGCAGTGCCTGCTTCTACAGATCACTTCAGCAAAATGTCACTTTCTGAATCAGTGGGCAACCCGTGGCAAGCTTTGATGATATTCAACACTCTAATCTCCTTGAAACTTGTCACTAAGTTATAAGACCTGTTTCTTAGTACTTCCCTGTGCAACTGGATGCTTGATAACCACACTCGCAGAATCCAGTCAGTTTGGATTGGCAACAACATCTACTCCACACTCACCATCAGTATAGGTGCACCACAAGGCAGTGTCCTCCGCTCTACTCACTTTATACTCCTGACTGTGTGGCTAAGTACAGCCTGACAACACCACTATTACTGGCCAAATCTAAGGTGATGACAAATCAGCATAGAGGAGGGAGATTAAAAATCTGATGCATGGTGCCTCAGCAACAACCTCTCATTCAACATCAGCAAATCCAAGGGCTGATTATTGACTATTGGAGGAAGAAGCCAGAGATCCATGAGTCAGCCCTCTTTAGGAGACAGAAGTGAGCGGATTAATGGCTTTAAATTCCTTGTTATCAACATGGAGCACTGCCTCATGAAAAGCAGCATCCATCATCCTGGATGCCAACCATCCACACCATACTCTCTTCTTGCTTCTGCCATGCGAAAGCCTTAGATCCCACTGTGGTGAACTACATATATCTGTCTGGACATACCCCACCTTGCTGACTGCTCCTGTGGCTCCTCCCACTGACCGTGGCTCCTCCCACAGACCCCGGTATAAAGGCGATTGGAGACACAGCCCGGGCCTCAGTCTCCAGGATGTAGTGTGGTGGTCAATTGCTGCTTGTTCTTTCTTCCAGCCAATAAAAGCCTATCTCGCCTCACGTCTCCAAGAGTTATTGATGGTGATTCACCCACATCAGCAGGTTTGGGCACAGTAATTACCCTACAACCATGAGACTCCTGAACCAGCATAGGTAATTTCAATCAGCACAACTCTGAACTGATAACATAAACTAGAGATTTACTTTCAAGGACTCTACAACTTATGCTCTCAAAATGCAGTAATTTATTTTTTTATTTGCTCAGTTTGTCTCTTTTGCACATAGTCTGTCTTTGTCTATGTGTAGTATTTTTGTAAATTCTATTGTATTTCTTTTGTATGTAAATGCCTAAATCTCAAGGCAGAATGTGTTAACATATTGTATATTTACTTTGGTAATAAATTTACTTTGATACCTGAACTTTGAACTTCACTTGGCAGGGTTAGCATATAGAGCTAATTACCGTTTCTTTTTTTTTTCTTCAATGGGAAAACACAGGGCTGTTGGCTGTTGCAGGCTTTATCAAAGACTGCTGCAAATCTTGAAAATTAGCCCAGAATTTAACTGATGATGAGTGCAGATGGGGAGGTTGAAGGTGCTATACTTTTTCTAAATGGAGATGAAAACATTTGGAATAGCAGGAACAGAGCTCTGAATCTGAGACATTCTCACCCTTAGTCTTAAAAGCCAGCTGTGATCTGATTAAAACTAAAAGAATCACACCCACCATCTGGATTGGAAACCATTTCAATAAAATTCCTATAGACTTGGATTCCATTTATGAGTTTAGAGTAGAACTGTAGGGCAGAAGATACAGTGACATGAGTGTAGGATTACTCAGTTTTTATATACATAAAAATGGTATTTGCTGTTGATGCTACAAGCAATTGACTGGGCTATGAAATGTAGCACTGATCAAATGATAGACATCATTAGCTGAAAGTGCCTGCTGGAATTATATTTTTAATGAAGCTGATTCCTAGAGAGAATCAAGTAGTCAGAGTAATTATTTCTTCACATGTTTACTGGCAATCAACATGGCACATTAATGATTGAGAGCCAAGAGTTAAAGGATTGCCCTGTACTCTTCTGCTTGATTGAAAATGAACTGTACTTCATAAAATTGTTTACTGCAGCAAAACCCACTTAAAAAAAGAAACGTAATACTGTTCTTGTTGGTTAATGTGATGAAATAGACTGTAAGTAAAACATTCCCAAGAGAGATCTGAGTATCTCTTGCCAGAATTAGTATTTCAGGGCAGCAGAAGATCAAGGTGAGGGGCAGTAAGGATGCAAAGCTGTACATCATTTTGTCCTTTTCTTATTTAGCAGCCGGGAGATTTATCCCACAGTCTCAAATTGCCAAAGTGCAGGCAGCATCACCAAAATCACAATGCTGAATTTGCAACAACATTATTCCCAACAGCAGAGGACAAATATAACAATGCTGAGTTAGACCATTTGCTACTCAATTTTATGTTTGGGTTTTCTAAGAAACTTAACATTCTGACTATCCACACGATTGAGGCATTGATTGTGTGGATAGTCAGAGGCTTTTTTCCCAGGGCTGAAATGGCTAACACGAGAGGGCAGTTTTAAGGCGCTTGGAAGTAGGTACAGAGGAGATGTCAGGGGTAAGTTTTTTACGCAGAGAGTGGTGAGTGCGTGGAATGGGCTGTCGGCGATGGTGGTGGAGGCAGATACAATAGGGTCTTTTAAGAGACTCCTGGATAGATGCATGGAGCTTAGAAAGACAGAGGGCTATGGGTAACCCTAGGTAATTTCTAAAGTAAGTACATATTCGGCACAACTTTGTGGGCTGAAGGGCCTGTATTGTGCTGTAGGTTTTCTATGTTTCTATGTTTCCTTTACATTTTCTACACATGGTAAGGGCATTGCTGCTTAATAATTAAAAATATTACAAAGAAAGTGGAATAGAAGTTGCAGTGGTAGCTATCAGGTTAGCTTGATTTGTTTTTACAAGTGTTCACGTTTCCACTTCACTTCGGAAGACATGAACCTCCAGCAGGTAAAGACTGAAATCACAAGGAGTAGCACTTGGATCAATGCTCTGTATAATATGCATTAACGTATTTGGAACTAGATAGTTTTCAAGACAAATCATTGATTTATGATTTAGATAGCAACTGGAGAGGAAAGGAATACATGATGAAAATTACAGGACAGGACAAAAATCAGAAGTGCTTAAAAAAGCTACAGGATATTTATGAATCAGGACATTCTACTAAATGAGGAGTTCTTCCAGGGGAATGAAACGTCCATTGATTTTGTGACATCCTATCTTTGACTAGTTGGCATTTTGAAATACAAGCACTGAAAGCTTCTTTAAATGCAAGTTCCTGAAGTAGTCATCTTTCGAATTTGTATGGAATGCAAATATGTAAGGCTGCATTTTCTTGCTTAGCTTTGCTGATGATTCAGGATTGTATGCAAATCTGTGAGGATGTCAGGAGATGTGCCAGAGGTAAACTGAAGATTAATCTAATTCTTCCAATAAAGTGTATGTATGGTATGAACGTGCAAGTTTTAAAATAAAGCTTGCTTTATACTCAATAAATGATTAATTCTGAAAACACAAGAACATTAAAAGACAGTGTATATATCTGTATAGTGTACATACACAGTGTACATATATAAAGGTGTGTGTGTATCTGTAAAGAATGATTTTCATTCATAGCAGTTTTCCTTCTAAAGGAGCTGCACTAAGTGAACCACAAGGCTTCCTGTTCTACACACAATACACGTAGGACTGTTTGGCTAGGCACACTTCCAATACAATACTTAAGTTTGCACTTGACACCACAGTTGTAGGCCAAAAAGCAGAGGTGGTCAAGAATCAGGATATAGAAGGTAGATTGAAAATCTGACTGAGTTGTGTCACAACAGTCCTAGATGATGGCAATCCTTAATGATGGATGCTGCCTTCTTGAGGCATCGCCTTTTGAAGGAGTCTTTGATGCTGGGGAGGCTAGTGCCCAAGATGGAGCTGGCTGAGTTTACAACTTTCTGCAGTTTTTTCCGATCCTGCGCAATGGCTCCTCCATACTAGATAGTGACGTAACCAGATAGAAATACTGCCCACGGTACCTCTGTAGAAAATTGTGAACCTTTGATGACATACCAAATCTCCTCAAATGCTTAATGAAATATTGTGGCTATCTTGCCTTCTTTGTAATTACATCAACATGTTCGGCCCAGGGTAGATCTCCAGAGATACTGCTCAACCTTTCCACTGATAATCTCTCATTGAGGACTGGTGTATATTCCCTCAACTTCCCCTTCCTGAAGTCCCCAATCAATTCCATGATCTTACTGACATTGAGTGCAGGGTTGTTGTTGTGACACCATACAACCAGCTGATCATATAGGAGTCTATCACTCCTATATGCCTCCTCATCATCATCTGAAATTCAGCCAGCAATAGTGTTATCAGCAAATTGATAGACATCATTTGGGCTCTGCCTAGCTACACAGTCATGGAGGTAGAGAAAGCAGAGCAGTGGGCTAAGTGTTGATTGTCGGTAAGGAGAATATGTTATTTCAGATCTGCACTGACTGTGGTTTCTTGGTGAGGAAGTCAACGATCCACTTGCAGAGGGGGGTACAGGGGCCAAAGCTTCGGAGAGTTTTGATTAGAACTGAAGGTATGATTGTATTGCTCACTAAGGTGCAATCAATAAACATCACCTTGGCGTAAGTTTTTCTATTGTCCAGGTGACCCAAGGCCGAATAGAGAGCCAGTGAGGTTGCACCTGCTGTAGACCTACTGTGATGATAGATGAAGTGCAGCAGATCCAAGTCCTTTTGCAAAGGTAGGAGTTGATTCTGGTCATGACAAATCTCTCAAAACACTTCATTATATTAGGAGTAGGTTCCGCTGGGTGATAGCTATTGAGGTACCTCATACTGCGCTACTTGGGCAGTGGTATGAGTGCCACCTTTTTGAATCAAGGAATTAATTTTAATGTATTAATAGTCTGCTATAGGATTACAGAAAACAAGATATTTTCTTGATGCTTGAATTCATTCAGTATTTGTGTCCAATGAGATGTTGGGACAACTTATAACCATAAACTACAAACACCCAGATCTCAATCCTTTATGGCCATCCATCAATTCCTTCATCACACTACAACACTGCTCATAAATCCACCCCCATCCTAAAGTCACAGAGTGTCATAAACATGTTTTAAGCGTGGTTGCTCAGAAACTGTTTTTGAATTATGACCTGATTTTTAGGTGCGGCAGAAAACAAAGCCAATCTTGCTGGTATTTCATCACAATTTGAGTTTTATTTTGTAAAATGCCCCAAGGACTTGCATTACATTTTCAGTTTCTTTTAATACATCCTTATTACAAGAGCATGTCACATTAAATATTGAAATTTTTCCTGAATTATTGTAGGTTCTTAACATGCTGTACCAATTTTCATGAAGAATGGTTAAGTGAGCTAAAACATGGTTATGGGCTTGGTGTTTTCTTCAAAAAACAAATATTTATGATGCTATAGGTCACATATTTCTATTTTTACATGGCAATAGCTGAAGTTATTGTGTTATGAAGAAAGATCTAGGCCCCTATGATCTTATCAGAAATATATCCTGCTATTTCTGTAATCATATATGACTGGTTTTGCTGGATAGTTGCTTATGTTCGAAGTGAGCATTTAACATGGCTTTGTACAACTCAGCATCAGTATTGATGAACACAAACCCCAGGGTAGGTGAGACTGCATCCCTACCTACCCAAAAACTTTGAATCTTTGCTTCAAGTTATTCCATTGCATTTATTTCTTACAAGCTCTCCATCTGTGGTTTCAGCCAGATTGTATCAATTTCACAGCTTTGCAGCCTAATCACCTTCTCCTCATTTGCCCGTAAGATTTTCAGCAAGCCTATGGATAGGTTGTATTTGGCACTGTAATCAGTTAGGGAAACAAACAGATCAGTGAAGGATAGCAAGTGGTCTTACAAACTTTAGCTGGCTATATATTAGCCCTGACTTACTCTGAGGAAAACATTCTCAGAATTGAAATATTCATAAACATAGCAGATTCTGCAGTTGTTGGAAGTCCAGAGTAAATGTTGTTGGAACTTAGCAAGTCAGTCAGCATTTATGCAGAGGAATAAACAGTTCTGATGAAGGATCTCAGCTCGAAATGTCGACTGTTTTTCTTCTCCATAAATACTGCCTGATCTACTGATTTTCTGCAGCATTTTGTGTGTGTTATTTTGAAATATTCATATAGCTCCCCAAAACACAGAAACAAATGGCCTTTGAGATAGTGGAAGTAGCTTTTAACATCCTTCCATTAACTTTAACTTTAACATTAATTAACTTACAATTAGTAAATCAAAACATATAATATCATTCAGCAGAAAAACAAATTTTCAATAATATTAACAAACATAGATTTGAACTACATATATCACTTTGCATAATCTAAATGTTATAAATTGTGCTATTGTTCCATTTTTGTTCAAACAAAATCCATAATATCCAAGGTTAACATCAAGTGTACCAATGGTTCAGCATTTAAAAAGTTATTTTTCTGCTGCTTTATCTAATAGTTTTTGAATGAAATTATGTGCTGAGATATAGAAATTGCAACTTTTGAAACAGTGAACTTTAAATGCATGCCGGAGAATGAGTATTTTAATTGAAGGGACAGGTCGAAACTTTCAGCAGCCTATGGAGTGTTTCATTGTGTTCTTTAGGGCTGACTTTAGAAAAGCCATTTTATTCCAAGCACTTTACCATTGCAGAGCAGGCAAAAGAAATGAGGCAAGTTGAGAGGGCGACAGTCGTAGTGTGTCAGATGTATTCAGCAGGAATGCATATCTTATAGTGTAGCAAATATTGACCAAAAAGTGACTGAAATTCTGATCCCAATGTCTTGTGGGAAATCCATTGTCACTATGAACCTTTTCAAGCAAGCTAGAAAGTGGGAAAGGAATTCCTGAAGAATTTGTTTTCCAAACACATACTTTTTTTCTGGATCCCTTTTATGTGCCGATGTCATCAAGTTACAAAAACAAAAGCGTGAATAGAAAGGTGGCTCTGATGTGTCTAGTTCAGTCCTCCAAAGATGTTTACAAGTGCTTATATCTGGGGCAATACTTGTTAATGAAGTTTAGACTGTTGATGAACAGAAAGACTTCTCTGTTTCTGTTGGTAATATGGAAAAGTTATGACATGTTCCTCCAGTGAACAGAGAAACAATTAAAAAACAATTCTGCATCAATCAAATCACCCTGGTGTAATGCTTGGATTATGAGAGAGAGAGGGAAGAGAGACTTGCAAGCAGCTATGGACAGAACATTCTGAGTGGTTGCCATGGTGATCTCTTTCTAAAACCATTTAGAGTTATAGATATATAAATATTCAGGGTTAAAGGATCACTTGTAAAAGAACTGCAAAGAGAAATAACTACTGCAAGTATAGAGACAGAAAAACACTTGAGTTACAATTAAGGATTAAAGCCATATTAGGCATGGAATGTAAAGGTTCTATTAGAGTGCAATAGTTCACAATATCTTATATAATACCTTTGTTATCTTCATGTAACTTCTTGTGTCATATTGTTAGTAGTATCTGTATTATTATTATTATTATTTTATTCATGGTGATTTGTTTGTACTTTAATATTTTTAATAGTCCTGGGCTGTGCTGCACTATAAGCCTTAATTGGTTTTCCCACTTGGAAGGGCTCAGGCCACATTCATGATTGTTGTAGGAGCAATTACTCTGAGTAGGCTGACTCGCACCATATGCAGTGTATATACCTGTCTGCTTGGCCATTTTAACATTTGGGAAGCAGGTAAGTATAAACAAATTCATGAATTTTAATCTGGTTGACAGGTAATGGTGGATCCTGATGGATCTTCTCACGCAAGGCCAGAGACAGTATAACAACGGTCTCATTTTCCCTATTGCTTCTTTTGGGTTTTTTTGGTAAAATCTCTTTCACCAGAGCCACACTGACCTTGCTTCTCATTCCATTCCCTTGACTGGAATTTGTTATTACTATGTCTTGTGAATTCCTTATATCATTTATTTTGCCATTATCTTCAGTACTTTTCAGACAATTGTCTGTATTCTTCACATATTACAACAATACCACTCAACAGAATGACACTTCAAATAAAGAGTAATGGAATTTCTTGAGATTTTGAATGATTTCTTTTTCAATACAGAGTAGTAGTTCATCATTTCCATTCCCAGATATTTCAAGTTACTAGCTCACTGTGTTTGACTATGTATTTCTTTCTCCTAGATGACTGCCTGATCCAATCTCATATTTCTTCAGAACTTTTCACGCTATTACGCAAGTTGAATAAAAGATGGAATTCATGTGTGGCATTTTTTGGATGTTAAATCATCACTGCATTTCCACACCCCTCACCCCTTTCGCTTTTTTCTAAATTTCAAAAAACATTACGATCTTGCTCAGCTCTCATTAAAAACATTACTAAACTCCTTTTTGTAACGTCTTCTTCAGAAACAGCAGCATTACTGAAAAACTGTGCTTCAGTTTCTCACAGCTTGGACACCAATTAATCCTTAAAGGCAGAAAATGTCAACAGCAACTGGTGAACGCTCCTTTGTTGCTCATGGTTCTGACATTAACCTCAAAAGGCAGGAAGAACGCTCTTGCGCTTAACAAAATGGACCTGAAGAGGCTAGTAGATGACATTGACTCCGCCACCCATCCACCCTTTCACCTCTGTCCTCTGTTTATGTCAAGTGAAGTTTCAGTGCTGTCTGCAGGTGAATGGCAGAGGACTCTCTGCTGGGAATAATATTGTTTGCAATGCTGACCATGGCAGTTAAAAGAACTACATTGGTCAAGGTGAGTGCTTGCAACTTAAGAATGTGTCTATTACTTTTGACTTCATCTGTATTTGCACTCAAATGTCTTTTCTTATAACAGAGTCTTTATCACACATGCATAAGCTGCTTTCTCCTCTCTCTCTCCATGTTTGCATATAACTGCACAGAAGGAGGGAGGCCATTTTGCCCATCGAGTCCATGCTTGAACAGAGCAATCCGATCAGTCACATTCAAACATAGGTGCCTATAGCAGAAGCCCCACACTGACTGCAGAACACAGAATGGAGGATTATAGAGGACAGAAGGGTAGGCGGCTGGATGTATCAGAATCAGGTTTATTATCACCGGCATGTGTCGTGAAATTTGTTAATTTAGCAGAAGCAGTTCAATGCAATACATAATCTAGAAGAAGAAAAAGAAATAATGAAGTAATTCAATTACAGTATGTGCATATTGAATAGATTAAAAACCATGTAAAGAACAGAAATAATATATATTAAAAAAGTGAGTTAGTGTTCATGGATTCAATGTTCATTCAGGAATCAGATGGCAGAGGGGAAGAATCTGTTCCTGAATTGCTGAGTGTGTGCCTTCAGGCTTCTGTACCTCCTACCTGATGGTAACAGTGAGAAAAGGGCATACCCTGGGTGCTGGAGGTCTTTAATAATGGACGCTGCTTTCCTGAGACACTGCTCCTTGAAGACGTCCTGGGTACTTTGTAGGCTATACCCAAGTTAGAGCCAACTATATTTACAACCCTTTGCAGTTTCTTTCAGTCCTGAGCAGTAGCCCCTCCATAGCAGACAGTGATGCAGTCTGTTAAAATGCTCTTCACGGTACATCTATAGAAGTTTTTCAGTATTTTTGTTGACATACCAAATCTCCTCAAACTCTTAATGAAGTATAGTCACTGTCTTGCCTTCTTTATGTAAACCAGTGGGAAAGGTTTGACTGCTAACGTAATGGTCTTTCTGCAGAAGCAGAGTTTGGGTTATGGTAAGAGATAACGGGTGCTTTGGAATGTGAGCTGTCCAACGAAGGGAGTGTGTTTCTCGTGTTGTGTGCCTGACACTGGTGTGAGCTGGGTCTTTTGTTTGGTGGCAGATGAAGGGAGAAGATGCCAGAGAGAAGCGGTTGTAGGACTTGACCTGGAGCAGGACGATGGTATGATAAAGCTTGGGGAGATCGAAGGAGGATCGCTGAAGGGATTAGACTGAAGGGACTGTACATTACACTGTTCCATTAAAATGGGCCCTTTTCTTTTTTTGCTTTCTTTACTAACCCTTCAGTCAAATTAAGAATTATAAAGCAAAATTGGTCAATTGTATGCGGTGTACTGTCTGTTGTTTTGTGGTGCTTATTTGTACCAGGGTAACAGATCGCAAGGCATCCACCCAAACAGGGAGCTTTGGGCGGGCTTGCACCTCATTCTCACACATTTGACGGGGCCGGAGATTGTCTTCCTTAAACGTACGCAGCTGATGGAACCAGAGTGCTTCAATGGTGGGGATACAATCCGGGATTGATTTCGTTGGATGCTGTACGATTGCCCTGAGCATTGATCCAGTGGGTTGTGTGTTTAAGTCTGTGCTAAACTATTGTCCAGTAAAGTGATTACGATACCTGTTTATGGATGCTGCCGGGGTTGACTGGTGGTGTGAGTCAGTGGGGTAACTGGTAACGAATGTGTGCGTGTTGAGAGGAGTATGAGACTTGGGGAGAGCTGACCTCTCAGTTGTTAGATGATTGGCAGTGCTCTGGTGATGTAAAACAACAGCGACTGGGTGAAAGTTTGAGAGGGCGGGCTGCTGACCTAGTGAGAGCTGTAAAGACATAGAACGCCCTTGTGGCCTACATGCAAACTCTAGAAAAGGTGTTTGGTGTGACGGGAAGCCCAGTGGAGCTCATGACAGGGTTTCAGAACATGTATCAGGAGGAGGGGGAGAAGCTTTCAGCGTAGAGGGGCCATTCAGTCAGCTGAGGTGGATCAGTTAAGAATGGCCCAAATAGCGAAAGGCGCTTGGAGTCGCTGACTGTCTCATAAGATATGCCGCACTCCTACGTTTGTGGAACTAATCGGAGAAGTATGAAATATGAAAGGAAGAGACAGCATCGGAGGCGCAGGAGTCCTCCGTCAGCAGGGTACAGTCCTCGGTAGTGGACCCTGCGGTGAAGTGACCATGGATTGCCCACCACGGGGAGCGGCAGAGGAGATCATGGCAGAGTTGAGAACTGAGATGTCCCGGTTGTTATCAGCAGGTGTGCCCCACCCTCATGATGGAGCTGATCGGGAGGCCGACCATCTAGGGCGACGGACGACATAAAGGGCTGCTAGCAGCCAGCGTCCTGCAAGAAGGGGTGTGGCTGGTATTGTTTGTTATAGCTGGTGAAGAGGGGCACTTCAAGTGGGAGTGTGAACGACAAGAAACCCCTTGGAGAGTGAGCCCCGGGATACCTAAGCAGAGAGAGACGTTGGGAAAATTTAAAAGAGACCCAGAGATGAGACAGCCTGGCACTGGGGGGGGGGGGGGGGGAAAGCACATTCCTGGCAATCTATCAAGGAACACCCTAAAGCAAAAAACCCTATTCCTGAAGGTTTAGTGGGGCCAAGCTCCAACGTATCGCTACGGATAGAGGGTATTTATGCTAGAGCCATACTTGAGACAGGGTCGCAGGTCACTTTGCTGTACTGTTAATTTTACAATCAGTATTTGACACATTTACCATTGATACCACTCAGTGCACTAGAGATCTGGGGTCTTACTGTGGATGATTATCTGTATGATGGTTATTTGTCAGTGAAGCTGGAGTTTTTGGACCAGATGTGGGAGTGGCTGAGGTCCTTGATACATTAGGTCTGGTTTGTCCAGACCCTGCTGAGAGGGGTGGAGTTTCAGTTCTTGTGGGGACAAATACTCCTATTGTGAGCAGGCTAATGGGAGCCTGCAAGGAGAGAGCTGGAGAGAGCTTCCTGAAGACATTGTTGTGGTAAACTATGTATACCTGTCTGGACACGCCCCTCTGCTGACTGCTCCTGTGGCTCCTCCCACAGACCCCTGTATAAAGGTGATTGGGGCACTGCTCCTCCCTCAGTCTTCGAGATGTCGTGCTCCCTTTTTGCTGTTAATAAAAGCCTATCATTCACTTCCAGTCTCCTAGAGTTATTGATGGTGCATCAATTGTCTGTTCATCTGGTGTTTCAGGCTGCTTTTGAGGAAGTGAGTGGCCGCACAGAGCCAGATAATAAGCTTAGACGAGGGACAGTGTGGTTCACCCAGGCGAAGCCAATCGTGTTTCAGCCTAGGGAAGTAGCGAGAGTGATAGAAAACCCCAAATTTCCCAGAATGCCAGAGGGTGAGGCCTCTTAGTGGGACCGGAATACCACGAGGGAGAGTTGGGATTTCCCGCTTGGGTGGTGGTGAGGCCCGAACTGCAGAAGCCCTCAGTTGTACAGGTGAGCAGGATGGCAGAGATTGTCAGGAACACTACGAAGAGGGAGGTCACCTTCAAGGAGGGGATGCCCCTGGTGCATCTCTTCCCAGTGATGGTAATGTCTAGTGTCCCTGTGAGACAAGCCTGAGAGGAACTATCTGCGAAAGGGGAAAAGCTGACTGCTGAGTCATTAAACTTTGGGGACTCCCCAGTACCTATGGGTTGGAAAAGGAGGCTGACAGAAAAGATGTTGGAACTGGAATGTGTCTTTTCTACTGACGAGTTTGATGTGGGTTGTTCCAAGAGCAGTCGTCACACTACCTGGGTGACCGAGGACACCACGTTCAGAAAGAGGTTGCGGCGATTGGCCTCTGCAAAGGTGGAAGATGTTTAGCAGCATTTTTGTAAGTTGAAGGAAGCTGGAATCACCACTGAGTCCCTATCTGTCCCCAGTAGTAGTGGCCAGGAAGAAGAACAGGAAGGTAAGGATGTGTGTGGACTATAGGACTCTGAGCAGGCGTACTGTCACCAACCAGTATACGGTCCCAAGGATCAAAGACAAGCTGGCCTGTGTGAGTGGTGTGAAGTGGTTAGTGTGCTAGACTTGAGGAGTGGATAATACCAGATCCCCATGAGTGAGGCTGACAAAGAGAAGGTGGCATTTATATGTCCACTGGGATTCTTCCAGTTTGAAAGGTTGCCCTAGGGCATATCGGGAGCCCCTGTGGACTTCCAGCATGTCCTGGAGAAAATGATGGGGTATATGAACTTGCTTTGAGGTATTGGTGTATCTGCATGACCTTATAGTGTTTAGGTCCACTTTGGAGGAACTTGAAGCAAGGCTATTGATGGTGCTGGGCTGCCTGAAAGCTGAAAGGTTAAAACTTTCCCTGGACAAGTGTCAGCTCGGAAAGACATCTGTCAGCAATGTGGGGCACATAGTCTCATGGAATGGAGTACTTACCGATCCATCTTAGATAGAGGTGGTGACCGCATGTCCAAGGTCCCAGACTGTGAGCGCTTTGTGCTTGTTCCTTGGGTTCTGTGGGTACTATTGGAGGTTCATTTAGGGCTATGTGAAAGTGAGTCACCCTTTAAATCAGCTTCTGTGTGGTTACCCTCCTTAGGGGAAGAAAGGGAGGAGGCCAAAAGGAAGGAAGGTAAAGAGTATTTTAGCCCCTTGGAGCCTTTTGGAGTGAGATGGGATGTGAAATGTGAAGAGGTCTTTCAGTTGCTGAAGGAGCTGCTGACACAGGTGCTTGTGCTGTCTTTTTGCAGACTCCCGATTGCCGTATATACTGCATACTAATGCCAGCAGAGAGGGCTTAGGGGATGAACTATATCAGGATCAGGGCACAGGGTTGAGATCTGTTGTGTTTGTCAGCTGGAGTTTCATCCCTTGAGAAAAACTACCCCAAGTGCAAGTAGAGTTCCTGGCATTGAAATGGGCTGTGGTGGATAAATTGAGTAACTACCTCTATGGTGCCAAGTTTCAGGTGGAAGACGGACCAGCGGTAAGTCTCAGACATTTGGCAGGGCCGGAGGTTGCCTTCCCTAGACTTACACAGCCGAAGGAACCAGAGTGTTCCATTTATAACTGCATCGATACGTTGGGACCAGGTTAGGTCCTCAGGCTGGTGATATAACAGAATCAGAATCAGGTTTGTCATCACTGACATATGTTTTGAAATTAGTTGTTCTGTGACAGCTGTACAGTACAATACATAAAATGCACAACAGGGAAGATAACCCATTGCTCACTGTACCTCCAGAGAAACCCACAGCCTAATTGTTCCTAAGTGTTCTACAGGAGTGAATGGAGCGTTGCCCAAGTCTACATAAACAGACATTTATAAATCAGAAAATAGTTGCTACTTTCACTAATGAGGATTAATCTTAATTCGTTTTATATATTGATACTTTGAAGCTCTTAGTGTTATAAATAAAGCAGAGCAAAACAATACAGGTGTAACTGAAATAATCATGCCTAAAATAGCTGGTGATTTATTCCTGTTGTCTGTGCAGTTTATTCCCATTAGCAAATCAAGTATTTCTTCTGGCAGGCTTTTACTCTTGAGATGTGTACTTGTTCTCATTTCTCTCCTCACTCACCTGCATGCCAGGTGGGAATACACGGTGGTTTCCCCAGTGGCATCCGTAAGGTTCACATGTAGACACACAATTTCCAATCTCACCAAGAGCAATGCATTTAGGGATGCCCTGCTGACAGCAGTTTGCCTGTGTTGTACTTGCATCCATGATTGCGGTTTCATTGGATTTTCTATGAGTTCAGAAACTTGGTGAAGGGTTGAATTTAATACATTGAAAATCAGGAAATATTATAGAATCATTGAATCACTGGAGAAGATCATTTGGTCTATCATGTCCATTCCAGCTGAACAGAAAGGAGGAAATTTGTGCTACTCAGTGTTCTATTGAGGCATCAAGGCCCAGGCCCAAGAATGAGGATTGAGCTGATGATTGGCTATTGCTGGAGCGGTCTTGGGCCTGAGTTAAAGTGGCAGGGCCTGGGCCTGAGAGTGAGGAATGAACCAGTCTTTCACTGAATTGAGTGCAGGGCCAGATTGAAAATCTTGGGGTGTCAAGGCTGGAGGTGAGGGATGAGCCAGTGTTCAGCTCACTGCTCTGCACTGAGCTGTGGCTGTGGCCAACAATTAATGGGATCTTGGACCAGCCTCGTGGCTGTGGACTCACTTTCACTAACTTCAATTCTGAATATTATTTGCTTACTTTTTATTCTTTGCACAATTTGTTCTTTTTTCACACATTGGGATTTTAACAGTCATTTTTAATGGGTTTTATTGGGTTTCTTTGTTTTTGTGGCTGCCTATACAAAGTTCAAAGTAAAATTATTATCAACGGATATATAAATGTCATCATATACTGCCCCCTGATTAATTTTTTGAGGGCATTCACAGTAGATAGAAAGAGACACAATAGAATCATTGAGAGGCTACACCACAAATGTTTATTTATTATTAAAGTATACAACTCCAAAATTTTTCTTCTCTGGATAGCTACACAACCAAGAAAGAAAAGAATGGCAGCACAACATTGACCCCCAAATCCTCCTCCATTGCACAGCTCTTGGGGCTCTTGGGTCTCTTGGAGCACGAGGTTGGAGTTCTTGGGGCTCTTGGAGCTAGCCTCCTGGGCGGGCCGCGGGACTCCTGGGCAGGACGCAGGACACAGCCTGACAGAGGCAAGGAACAGGAAGGGACAGAACCAACCACAGGGTAACGGCAAACAGCCTGGCTTACACGACGGAGGCAAGGGACAGGAATAGACAGATCCAACCGCAGGGTAACAACAATCAGCCTGGCTTACCTGACAGAGGTGAGTGACAGGAAGGGACAGAATCAACCACAGGGTAATGGCAATCTGCCTGGCTTACCCAATGGAGGCAAGGGACAGGAATGGACAAATCCAACTGCAGGGTACCGGAAAGCGGCCTGGCTTACCCGACGGAGGCAAGTGACAGGAAGGGACAGAACCAACCACAGGGTAACCGCAATCTGCCTGGCTTACCTGACAGAGGTGAGTGACAGGAAGGGACAGAACCAACCACAGGGTAACCGCAATCTGCCTGGCTTACCCGACGGTGGCAAGGGACAGGAAGGGAGCTTGGTCTGGGGTGGCTCCAAGACTTGAGGCAGCCGGTAAACTCAGCGGTCTATGGAACAGCCAAATCCATAACTCACTGAATGAACTAGCCTTCCACCAGTGGGTTACTCCAAGCAGAGATTGACAAGATGACCCCCTAACTACACTCAATCCCAGAGCCACTTATATTCCCAGCCAACAAGATGAGCATCAGGTGCAAATGCTTGAGTCCAACTGAAACAAGGGACAGTCAGAGAACCCGGAGTCCGGAGTCCGGGGACCGGAATGTGAACCGAAATGCGGACTTCAGACCGGACCAAGACAAGCTGGGGTGAGTGAAGTTATCCATTCTGGTTCAGGAGCCTTATGGTTGATGGATAACTACTGGTAGTGTGGGACCTAAGACTCGTGTACCTCCTTCTTGATGGCAGTAGTGAGAAGAGCATAGCCTGGGTAGTGGGGGTCCTTGATGATGGATGCTGCTTTTCTGTCTCAACATTCCCTGTAGATGTGCTCAGAGATGGGGAGGACTTTTCCTGTAATGGACTGGGCTCAATCCATTACTTTTTGTAGGCTTTTCCGCTCAAGAGCATTGCTGTACCTCAGGCATATATCTGTGTCCTTCATGAGCTCACTCAGAAACAATTTAAATGTGATGAAGGTTGCTGTCTCCTCTCCAGTTTCAGACATTGTTCCAAAACCCTACTGAGATGTGTCAATAGTGGGACATTATTCCGGACCTCCTGTACCTACATAGAAAACTGGCTACTTTACAGGTAATTATGTGACTTATTCCTAGGATGGGAATGTTTTGCCATGACAGGTAGGCTTGAGCGAAGTGATAAGTCAGATGAATACACGGCTGAAGGAACAGTACAGGAGGAAGGGCTTTATGCTTTGGATCACTGGGACATATCCTGAGGAGATAGGACCTGTATTAGCAGGTCAGAGTGTAACTTAACCCAAGTGAGACCATCTGTGTTGCTGGGAGATTTGCTCATACTGTGAGGAAACATTTAAATTGTGTGGGGCAGGGGAAGAAAATCCAGAGTACTTGTTCAGGTGGAGAAAAATAGAAAATCCAGGAGGACGAAGTGGAAGGAGTTCACAAGTAAAGGCGAAAAACTCAAAGTTAACACAGGCGACAATGATATTGATGCCGTCACTGGCAGAAGGTTGAAGGATGGCCAGAGAGGGCTACACGATATCCCAGGGCACACATTCTGCAGGTGCAACAGAGAATGGAGTAAAACAGATGGAGTTTTTGTACAATTTTCACAATATTGCACAGTTATTGTATTACTTGAAAGGTAGTGTCAAACCTAATTCAAAGTCAAAACATGGCTCCTACATCAGTACTGTTGGGTGAATATCCCTGCAGTTTCCTCAAGCAAGGCCATGTGGGTAGAGGTTAGAAACCAGCAGGGTGTAGTGACTTCACTGGGGTGTATTACAGACCTCCCAGCTGTCAATGAGGGTAGAGGAGAAGATACATGGGCAGATGTGGAATAAAGTATGGTTATTGTACTGGGGGCTTCAATGTCCTGAATATTAATTGGGATCGTGTTAGCATTGCATTTCAAGGGGGAGAGCTTTTTGAAGTAGTATATACTGTAGATATACCAATGAAGAAAGAAGCATTAATGGACCTTATTGTAGAGAATGTTTCCGGCCAAGTTGAGAAAGTGTCAGTGGGGAATCACTTGGAGATATAAAACATTCTTCCATAGATTTTAAATGTCGTTTTATGGAAAACGACAGGGATGAAACAGTAATAAAAGTTTCTAATTGTGGCAAGATCAATTTCTTTAACATATAGGAGAATTTGATAAAGCTAGAATGGGGGAATCTACCTCAGATACACCTACATCTGAACAGTGGGAACAAATCAAAGGGAAAATAGGAGAAGTTGAAGACCAACATGTTCCTGTGAGGGTAAAAAGCAAGGGTAGCACATAAAGGGAACCTTTGATGTTGACGGATAGTGTGGATTGGACAAAGAGAAGAAAGAAAGCATATGTCAGGAGTAGGGAATTAATATCGACGGAGGGCTGTCATGTGAATAAGAAGTACAGGGAGACAATTAAAAAGGAAATTTAAAAGGTTAAGAGGAGTCACAAGAAATCACTGGTAGACAGGATTAATGTGAATGCAAAGGAGTTCACTCAGTAAATTAAGGGTAAAGGAATAACTGGGGAAAAAAAGAGGACACATTCCAGATAATATGCAAGATCTATGTGTGGAACCAGAAAGATAATGCTCCTAAATGAATATTTTTCAACAGTATTCACTGGGAAACAGTCTTTGTATTTGAAGAATGCAGTGAAGTGTTTGGTGAAAGTCCTGTGCAAGTTTCCATAAATAACGAGAGGGGAACTTGATGCCTAAGTAGGCTGAAAGGTGGACAGATTCCCTGGACTGGATGGTAGATATCCTACGCTGCAATGGGAGGGAAGGGAAAAGGTTGCTGGGTCTCTGGCTGTGATTATTTCATCACATACCGGATGACTGAAGGATAGCAAATGTGGTTGTCCTTTTCCAGAAATGCTCTATGAAAACAACTGGTACTGTGACTATAGATGTGTTATCCTAACATCGTTGGTAGTAAAAGTACTGACAAAGATTATGAGGGAGAAGACAAGTGATCACTTGGAAAGGCAGGGGTCATTTAGAGACAGGCAAAGTGGCTTTATCTAGGGAAAATATGCATGACCAATTTGACTGAATTCTTTGAAAGGTAAGGAAGTGTATCAATGAGGGTTAAAGATTTTCCTTAACATTCAGTAAAGCCTTTGACAAGGTGTCACATTGGAGACTGCTTCAAAAGGTCAGGGCCAATGTGATGCAGGGCAAATTAGCAAATTGGATCCAAAACTGGCCAGGCAATAGGAGACAGAGAGAGATGTAAAGCGTGCTTTTGCAATTGGTTGCTAGTGACTGGTGTGTTCCACAAGGGTTGGTGTTGGAATTGTTACTGTTTGTAATATACAAGAATAACATGGAATTGATTGTGGGAGGCATGATTGGAATCTTCACATATTATACAAACATCAGTGGAACTGTCCTTAGTGTGGAAGGTAGTTTTAGGATGCAGAGAGGTATTCATGTGTTGGAGAAATTGGCTAAAAACGGTAGTTGGGGTTTAATCCAGACACTGTAAGGTGACACAGTTTGGGTTTATTAATGAGGCTTGGATGTACATCATGACAGTCACATCTTAGAGAGTACTGAGCAGCAGAAGGACCTTAGCGTACCAGTCTGTATATCCATCAAGGTGACAACACACATAGTGTGGCTAGGAAGGCAAAGAGATACGCCAACTTTATAAAACCTTGGTCAGACCTCAGCTGGAGTATGACATGCAATTTCTGGTCATCATACACTGTAAATGGTCGCAGAGCACTGGAGAGGATTCAAAGGATGTTCATTAAGATGTTGCCTGGGATGATGAGATTCGTTTCTAAATGTTGTGGCCTGGGGAAAAGTACACACTCAGGACAACAAATACTTTTTCAGGTTTAATTCCTTTATCTGCTGTAGATATTTAAGTGCCAGAAGAGGGTCTTAAAACAAAACAAATGACTTTACAATCAGACCCTGCCATTACAATCTATGTTTAACCTTCAATCTAAACACTTGTGTAACGACGGATTGCGTATGCAGTATAAAAATACATAAAGCAAATCACACAAAACTAATACAGTATGAATATGGTTGTGGCAATTTTGAAGGAACACAATACAAACAACATTAGAATGCCACCAACCCTGGACCTTATACAGAGCAGCGAAAAATGTAAGCGAATACATCTCATCTAAGATGTCTACTACTTTTTAGTACACACATGCTGAACCCCCGGAGACTAAACATTCACGTTACACTGTTACATGCACAATCAGTCATGATACAATAAAGTTAGACAAAAGGTACACTTTGGCACAACTTTTACAAGATATTGCCTAGTAGTTAAATTACAAGAAGACTGACCTACTTGGCCGGTGAGGAACTTTGCAAGCCACGCTGTCCAGCATCTAGTTTTTTACTCGTGAAAACCTAAAGCATCCACATGTAAAACATGTCAAATTACCGATATTCTTGATTCACCAACAAGCATAAACAAATTCACATGGATATTGTAAATTAATGCTTTCCTTTCCTCACCAAGCTCAGTATCTCTGGGGAAACTCAATTCCGATGCCCCACCAGCTTTGGCAGCAGAAAACAAAATGGTCTCCCCACTATCCCACACGTGTGCAATGACGTCACTATCTCCACTTAAAGGCACGGACAACTATTCTAGCATTACCCAGATGGATGCCTGAGTACACGTTTTAAAGATAATGAATAGCATTCGATGGTCACCTGGTTACATAAAGAAAGACTGGAAAAGTTAGGTTTGTTTTCCCTGGAGTAGAAGAGATTAAGATGTAATGTAATTGAGGTATATAAAATAATTAGGGGTATAGACAGGGCAGATGGGCCAGTTGGTGGTGTAGTAGCATCTGCACTGGGCTTTGAGGTGGACGGTCTTGAGTTTGAATCCAGCCAGTTCCCAACTTGGGCAGCAGCAGAATCAGCGCGATAGAAAGGCCTGGCAATCTGCTTCCTTATCTTGCCACAGAAGTCCTACACTATCCATAGGGTCACCATGAATCCATGTCGACTCGATGGCACTCACCAACAATGGACAGGGTAGATAATAATAAACTTTTCCCCATGTCTATCCAGAGGTAGATGAAACTAGAGAACATGTTTATGGTTAGGGGACGAGATGTAGAAAGTTTCAGGGGGGAGTCTTTTCCATCCAGAAAGTGGTAAGTGGAATGCGCTGGAGGAGAGAATGGTAGAAATGGTGTTGCTGATTGCATGTCTAGATCAGCACTGGAATTCCTTAGGCATAGAGAACTGTGGACTAAGCACTGTGTGATGGGATTCAAAATTCAAGTTTCAAGCTTATTTATTGTACATGAAAATATTCAGGGAAATGCATTGTTTGCATTAGCAGCCAACACACCCAATGGTGTGCTGCAGGCAGTCTTGCTGGTGCCACCACACATTCCAGCACCAATATAACATGCCCACAATGCTTGGCAGAACAACACAGAACACAACAAGCAACAAAACAACAACAGCAAAACAAGCCCCATTTCCTCTCTCCCACCACGCACATACTCAGTCCTCTAAACCCTAGACATTCTTCAGCCTTCAGCTGATCCAGATTCAGATTCAGATTTGGCCGTGGACATGTAGACATTGGGCCTATCGGACAAGCAGAGGTTCACAAGCCTGGGCTTCCAGCCATTGGGCCTTCACTTCCAGCCTTCTAATTCAACCTCCCAGATTCGATTCTCAGCATCAACCTATCAATTACTGAACACCAAACCTCAAGTTCCATTTTCACTGATTCATGAACCCGGGCAGCCTTTGGATCACAGTTGATCAATATGGAAAGGGTGCCCACTCATCAGTGTAGATATGTTGGGTAAAATGGGTTATTTCTGTACTGTATTGCTCAGTGATTCCCTAATGCTAAAGATTAAATGATTTTCAACAGACTCTAGAATTCATTCAAATCTCCTCAGTGATTTGAGAGTATAGGTGCTTCCCCAGGCTGAAGTGTTTAAAATCAGAGGATACACACTGAAAATAAGGGTTTGTCATTCTGTACTGAGACAAGAATAAATTACTTCATTCAAATGGTGGTGAATCTTTGAAATTTTCTCCCCAAGAGGGTAGTGACGGCGCAGTCACTATGTTCAAGAAGGTGAACAATAGGTTTTGGACATTAAAGGAATCGATATGGCATTTACACAGGGAAGTGGCACTGTGACCATGTGAGTGGCTGAATGGCCTGTCCCTGTTTCTTATATTTTATTTATGGGATGTCTCACCAGCACCACAGCCCAAAATTGCCCTAGCGACCTTATGTTTCAGAACAATACCATCAAATCAATACAACCTGAAACACCCCTCCCCACTTACTCCGGTTCTGAGAAAGAACCATTGTCTCCTTAGTTTGCACATCATCTAACTCAAATCTCCCTAGTTGCTTAGTTTCATTCTGAGGGAAATTTCCCTTTTTTTCATTCTGCCACAAACTATCATGAGTGTATAACATGGACTCGCGATGTCTACTAACAGATGCCGTTATTCTTACAGAACATTAAATGTACTTGGGAAGATTCAAGCTTTAAATAAAAGCACAATTTTAGACTTAATGGAGATAATGGGGTAGTTTAAAAACAATTATTGACGTTTTTCAAGGAATGTTGTATTCTGCTGTCAATCCATTTAGAACCTATTTAAAAATTCTGCATTTATCTCTGTGACCAGCTTATCACCTTCTCTACTATTTTCAGAGATTGCCCTTCACCAAGATGTAAGTAGGATCAAGGAGAAGTTCCTTAGTGAATCAGTTCTCTTGTAAAATCTTCTTGTTATTTTACTGACAATTTAAGGATTTTTTAATTCATTCTTAAGATCTCGGTCATGGCCGGAGTTTGTTGCCTACTTCAAATTGCCATTGAACTGAATGGCGTATTAGTCATTTCAGAGAAGAATTAAGATTCAACTGCATAAGTGGTCTGAATGTATTAAAAGCAGAAAATTTAATAGAATATATAATGTTACATAATAAATGTTAGATTTCATTCTCTGAGAGATATCTGCGGAACAGGTGGGGTTTGACAAAAAATATTAAAAATAAATTTTTGTCCCCAAATTGATCCTAGGACAGAACCGGAACCATGGTGAATGTTAGATGCTTGTCTATCTAGGGATTTATGGAACTTTAAACTGTCACAAGCTCTGGTGGTGAATAATAAATCATTGCTTTATTTCTCAGTGAAAACAGGACAGATTTGCAGGAAGATCATTATGTATCAATCACATGTTTCAAAACAATACATTCATGTGGTTAAATTTTGAAGAGTTAAGGCTTTCATAAGTAGTCGTTAGTTTCTATCTGTTACTACTTGTCATGAAGTTGAGTTCTTTGCTTCCCTAGAAAATATACAGCTTTTAGTGAGTGAGGACTGTATGTATTATAGCGCCCAAAGTGTGACACTGTATAGATTGGTTAGGCTAAGCTGATAGATCTTTACCAGGCTGTGCCATTTAATTGATATCTGTTTTACTGATTCATGGAGTGTCAATTTTATTGGACAACACCTTTACCCATCCAGAGTTATTTTCTAGATTATATTCACTGGAAAATTAACCATTGACCTTGATAGGTCAGAAGTCACAAATATTCAGAAGTAGATCAGCATAGCAGACATTCTTCCTTGAAGGACATGAGCGAACCAGAAATTTTTTTCAGTCAAATTGGTACTGATCACTATATTTATTTCTTTAATTGTGCCTGGATCAAAAGCTGGAATCTCTGGATATTAATTCAATACTTAATGTTCTAATATCCAATTGCAGGACTCTATGGCAAGTATTCATGTGACGTCAGTGAATCTCTCTGTTCTCTTGAACCTTGATCAGAATTGTATGCAATTGGAAGTAAAAGCAAATTGGCTCATCAGCCTAAAATGTCCACATTTTCCTTTCCAAACTGTCAAAAATGGTCAGTCTGATATTGCACAGCAGTCATTATTTGAATTCTTTGAAGATACATCCTGTAAGCCAAGTACTGATTTTTGTTTTGTCTAGTTGTGCATTGCTATCTTCTCTGTGTAACCTTATTGTTTAGTTGAAGAGAATTTAAATTGTTAGTTACATGGCTCAACAACATAAGACACAGGTAAAGCAGTTGTAGGAGGAGGCTGCAATTATAGGTAGGATGTGGGTAAAGTCTTCCCAATAAGGATTCTGGTTAGATTGCCCAGTCAGGGTGATCACGATGGTATGAAAGAGGCTTCAGAACATATGGCTGTTTAAGTTAAGGGTGAATACCCAAGTTGGTGCTGTATTGAGGCATTTGGTCACCACCTGGACCATACATGTAAGGTCATTCTCATCCTGATATATAGGTCCAGAAGACCCTCTATTATCTTAGTGGGATCGGACCTGATATGGATGAAGTGATCCTTTTTCCTAATTTTTCTGCTTCTCTCAAAGGTTTAACTGAGCAAGGGCTACCCAGTCCATTCTGTCAGACAATGGGATTTTATCAATAGAATATACAGATTGTTCTTGTATCATTAAGTACAATATAAATAGTAATATATGTATTCCTAATGGTCCTGTTTGTTGTATTGTAGGCTTACCACATATGCTAAATAACCAATATATGCCTACATCTACAGAGTAACAGAATAACAAAGTACATGCAGATAATTCTGTATTGTGATGATACATAATGCTTTGTGACCTTGGAGATCTTTGGGTTACATCCCTAATTCTGAAGAAGTTGTAACAGATTATTATAAGATTGGTGTTCCTTGGAGGGGTATCTTTCTTCTCCTGGTTAGTAATTCACAATCGTAAAGGATAATACATAAAAGCTAGTAAGACATACGGGTTTGCATATAAATGTCAAGGGGGTACACTGTGAGGCTGTTACTCCATATAAGTACGCACTAAATGGTGAATGTAGGTGATACATATGTTAACAATGTCATTGTTAACAGTGAACAAGATATTAACAAAGTACAGTATATAAAGTCTTAACAACCATATTATATAAAAAACTATATCAAAAATACATACATTACCCAAATGAGTAAGTAGAAAATGTTTTTTCTGGCTCATTCTTTCGCTATATTGTTTTGTTAGACTTATTATTTGTAACAGGAATGCCAGGACTCCTTCCTCAAGACGAGCAGAGAATCATGCATATCCATATTCATCAATGCTGATCAGCACTAGGAAAGAGAATGGAAAAGGGATGATGAGTTACAGTGGTCCCTGCTCTTCACTTTTTCAGGGCTGGGGACAGAACTAAGGAACAAGAAAAAGACAAGGGTGATAAACCAAAACAGACATAAGATAAATAATCCATAGTACAGGAGGGGGTGGTGATATTGGGTATCACCAATAAAAGGGCTTCATTAAACCAGTTCATCAAGAATTTAGCACTTCAACAGCATCAAGAAAAGATTTCAAATTGCTACAAGGATTATCCATTGGAAAACTCCAAACAAGTTTCAAACCCAACTTATTATTATGGGAATCCTCCCAGAAGCCCTACTTGTCACAGTGGAGGTCAAGGTAGCAACAGTCTGGAAAGACTTTGCAGTTACTTTGCCTTGAGCTTTGAGACAGTAAGGACTTGTTATGGATCTGCAAAGGAAATTTGTGAAAGGAGATATCTATATTGTTCAATCATTTCTGTAGCATTACAGTTGATAAAGGTGACAACTAATATTACAGCATGCATTTGGGTTAAGATGCTGGTTGGTTTGGTTTAAATGTCATCTAAGTCCTTCGAGGAAGAGTTATTTTGGCTTTTTGGCAACAGTGCCACTCAATTGAATACATTGCTATAATTGATGATTTCTCCTTGTATGTATGTAATGTTAATTTATCAGGAACTGGTATTATTAGTGCAATCCTGAGAATTAGTGCCATCAAACAGATCCCTAAAATAAAACATGTTATGTGCCTGCTGACACATTTCTCACCATTTAGTCGAAGTACGTCTGACATATAATGTGTAGCAATTAGCATGACGCATTACAGCTGAGGGCATCAGAGTGTGGAGTTCAGTTTCAGCATCTTGTGTAAGAAGTTTGTACGCTCTTCCTGTGAATGCATGGGTTTCCCTCCAGTGCTTCAGTTTCCTCACACAGTCCAAAGATGTACTGATTAGTAGTGTTGGATCCATCTGTTAAATTTTAATTGTGAATCAACAAGGTTATGCCTCATTCCTGACTTCTAAAATAGCCTTGGATTTAAACACTAGAATCCACTTATTTTGGTATAGTTAGCTGGATTCAAACCTGCACAGGGAGACCTCAATGGATTTCCAATCCATTTTGTTAAGTGCTAAAAATTCCTTTTTTTGTCTTCAAGTGTAACAAGTTTTAAACTCTAGAATATCCTGTTGCCAGTTACACCAAGACTTGTTGGATTCTGGTGGTAAAGTCCAATGTTCTTTTAGAAGTCAGGAACGAGGGATAACACTTGTTTGATGATCATTCAATGAAGAGTTGATAAAACAAAGAGAGCAGGAACAGAACGGTAACAGGGGGTCTTACTTCTTGAAGAAGAAAGGATCTAAAGATGGCACCAAACAGAAAGCAACTACTTATATACCCAGAAGATAAGAATATTCCATAAATAACAATAATTCAATTACAAAATACAATTTCACTGTGGTAAAATTGACCAATGAGAATGTAATAATCACTTAATGAAAGAGAAAAAAGAAGCTTCAGAATTATACTTTGTATAGTCACTGGAGGCATATTGAACTGTTATATATATAAAGGCTGCTTCAAATACAAGCAGGTAACTGATTGCTAAACAGTAAATAAAATGGCAATTAAAATTAAACAATTTGATCCAACAATTGGTTAATTGATTGAGGTAAATTGTCATGTGATTAGGCTAGGGTTAAATAGGTGGGTGGCTGGGCCATGTGGCTCATTGGGCCAAATGCCCTGTGCCATGTTGGATCTCAGAATAAAAGTAAAATAAGCAAATATACCTGGCTTTTGAAGGCATGAGCATCTGCTGTAAAGTATCATTAGCATCGAAGCAGGAGCTGTCCACAGCTGTCAGATTAAGCGTGAATAAAAAACCCAGTGGATGCAATAGCCTTTGGCAGTAAATTCTACTGGAGTTGTCATTTTGTATCGACCAGCAAGGAAAACATAGATTACCTTACCTTCTTCAGTACATACTTCATGTTCTCGTCCCACACTAAGACTGGATCAAAGGTTCCACTGAGCCGTTCAGAAAATAAATCTGTAATACAAAAAAAGTTACCTTTCATATTTATTAAACATGTGGAATAGTGGGCTTAACTTTAGAAATTAAAATACTTAAAGTTCTTTAACTGGGAATTTTTATTTTCCATAAAGGGAAAATGCAGTAATGTAACTGGCTAAAGTGAAGAAAACTTCATTTAAAAAAATTACTTCTCACTGTACTCTGATCTAATGATGACAATGTCATGTTTTCATTACTAGGATCATTCAATAAAATAGCAGGATTTAGAGGCATCAATTTCACCAAATTCGTCTGTTAGTTTGCCTTTGATTTCTGGGCTGGATGCCTTTAGTTTTGACAACCGGTTCAGATTGGCAAAAATATCTCCTCTATAATCTCCATCAGCACAGGTGCACCACAGCACTGTGAACTTAGTCCCCAGCTCAACTTGCTTTAATCCTGTGACTGTGTGGCTAAGTACAGCTCCAAAATCATATACAAGTTCACTGAAGACACCACTGTGGTGGGCTTTATCAAAGGTGGCGATGAATCAGCGTACAGGAGGGAGATTGAAATTTGGCTGAGTGGTGTCATAACAACAGCCTCTCACTCAATGCCAGCAAGACCAAGGAAATAATTGTGGAATTCAAAAGAGGGAAACCAGAGATCCATGAACTAGTACTCATTAGAGGATAAGAGATGGAAGGACAATAGACAATAGACAGTAGGTGCAGGAGTAGGCCATTTGGCCCTTCTAGCCAGCACCGCCATTCACTGTGATCATGGCTGATCATACACAATCAGTACCCCGTTCCTGCCCTCTCCCCATATCCCTTGACCCCGCTATCTATAAGAGCTATCTAAAAGGGTCAGTAACTTTAAGTTCCTGGGCATCACTATCTCATGGGACCTTTCCTGGACACATCATATAAATGTAATTGCCAAAAAAAAACACAACAGTGCCTATACTTCCTTACAAGTCTTTATGTCATCAAAAACCTTGACAAACAGGTGGAAAGTGTGCTGACTGGCTACATTATGGCCTGGTATGGGAACACCAATGCCTTTGAATGGAAAATCCTACAGAAGTAGTGGATTCGGCCTGTACATCATGGTAAAGCCCTCCCAACATTGAGCACATCTACATGAAAAGCTGCTGTAGAAAAGCAGCATCCATTATCAAAGATCAACACCACCCAGGCCATGCTCTTTTCTCACTGCTCCCATCAGGTAGAAGGTACAAGTGCCTCAGGACTCACACCACCAGGTTCAAGAACAGATACTACCCCCTCAATCATCAAGCTCTTGAAGAAAAGAGGATAACTACAGTCATCTATTGATCCCCACAACCACTGATCTCACCTTAAGGACTCTTCATCTTGTTATTTCATGCTCTCATTATTTATGGCTGCTTATTTATATTTGCATTTGCAGTTTCTTTTATGTTCTTGGTCTTGCATTGATTCTGTTTACAGTTACTGTCCTATAGATTTGCTGAGTATGCCTACAGGAAAAAGAATTACAGGGTTGTATGTGGTGACATGTATGTACTCTGATAATAAATTTTATTTTGAACTTTGAACTTTAGCAACAGCCACCTGCTGTTGGTCAGATCAAAGGTGGTGAGGAATCAGCAAGTAGGAGGGAGATTCAAACAACACACACAAAGTGCTGGTGGAACGCAGCAGGTCAGGCAGCATCTATAGGAAGAAGTACAGTCGATGTTTCGGGCTGAGACCCTTCGCCAGGACAAACTGTAAGAGATTTGTAAGTGGGAAGGGGAGGGATGAAGTGAGCTGGAAAGTTGATTGGCAAAAGGGATACAGAGCTGGAGAAGGGAGAGGATCATGGGATGGGAGGCCTAGGGAGAAAGAAAGGGGTGGGGGGAGAGCACCAGAGGAAGATGGAGAGCAGACAAGGAGTGATTGTGAGAGGGGCAGAGAGAGAGAAAAAAGAGAGAAACAAGTAAAAGGGGGGGGGGAATAATAAATAAATATACAAACAAACAAACAAATAAATAAAGGATGGGGTAAGAAGGGAAGGGGAGCTTTAACGGAAGTTAGAGAAATCAATGTTCATGCCATCAGGTTGGAGGCTACCCAGACGGAATATAAGGTGTTGTTCCTCTAACCTGAGTGTGGCTTCATCTTGACAGTAGAGGAGCCCATGGATAGACATATCAGAATGGGAATGGGATGTGGAATTAAAATGTGTGGCCACTGGGAGATCCTGCTTTCTCTGCCGGATAGAGCGTAGGTGTTCAGCGAAATGGTCTCCCAGTCTGTGTCGCTGAACTTTTATTTGTGGCAACTTTTTCCTTGTTTGCCTAAGTGTCTATGTATACTTCTTCTCCTTAGTGATTGGAATAAATATTTACTTGGACAGGGACACTTAAGGATGCAAGGATTAAGGATTCAATTCTGCTGTTCTACATACAATTAAGCTATAAGGCTTATGTGATTACATTTAAATTGGTGTTACCATTACCATGCATCTCTTGCATCTAGTACTTCCCGACTTAAGGTTAGAGGTAATTGTGCCAGATGGGATGATCTCTACAGTAAATGCAGCTACACCTGCTAAGGAGCATATGGCAAATACAATACAGTGCAAAAGTCTTGGGCACCCTAGCTGTGTATTCATTCCTAAGACTTTTGCATAGAATTGTATTCCAGCATAGAGACATATTATAATAAACACAAAGATTTAAAAAATGGAAGACATTTTCCTAAAACAACATCCCTTCTTAGACTTATCATCCTTAGGCAATGCATCTACATTACTTTCTTTGAATGAAAGAAATTTTTATGTTTCTTATTTGGTTTAAGTATGTGTCCTATTTTCTCAGTCTGTCAGACCGATTTTCCATCAGGATGTAAGAATTCAGTGGAGGATTCACATAACTGCTTAATATAAAAGTTCCAAACTCATGCTGGGGATATCAATACCGCTAGGGTGGGTTTCATGCTGGTTACGGGATGTGATCTACTTACTATTGTGATGATATTGAATATACTCTTTCAAAGCACTAGACTTAAATCAAAAGTTTAAGCTCTATCTGATGTAAGTGTCTACAAGTACCCTCACTTTAGGGAAGTTATATTGCACTAACCTACACCATTTTTCCTTTCAGTTGTGCAGGCGCACAACCACACAGTAACTAAAATGCTCCCATGCACATAGCCTTTGAAACCATGTAGCCGGAATCTTCTTTTATATAAACATTTACAGTGCCTTGCAGTTTTCAAGCCACGTAAAAATTTCCTGCTCAGAGCAATGTATGGTCCACACAGCTGTAAACAAAACTAAAAGGAAAGTTGACCTACACTTCAGGGACTTATTAATTCTTTAGACTTTT
The DNA here is from genome assembly GCF_048418815.1 of Hemitrygon akajei. Classification (NCBI taxonomy): domain Eukaryota; kingdom Metazoa; phylum Chordata; class Chondrichthyes; order Myliobatiformes; family Dasyatidae; genus Hemitrygon; species Hemitrygon akajei. The sequence continues at coordinate 160,276,874 of NC_133129.1, read as the reverse complement.
CCTGAAGTGGTCTATCCATCAATAATCAATGCTTTGAGCAGTGGGTTCCCTCTCCCAACTAAAGGTGAGCTAGTAAATCAAATTAAGTGGTTCATTGTTAAATGAAGCACATTTCATTTTGAAGAGTAATTCTTGACAGAGATTTATGACATACCAAAGATTTGCAGGAAGGAACTGAGGCTGAGGAATGAATTTTGTGTCTTCTCTCTGCCACTCCTTCCAACCTTGACTACCATCTAATATTTATTCACTATTAATTGGTGTCGTCGATATGTGATGTTTCTTTACTACATTACCAGGCCAATTTGATAAAGTGCTTAGTAAGGCAAAGGAGACCCTCTTGATTCTTTTGATTAGGTCATAGTTTAACTCAGCCTCAAGTCAAGAGGGTCAGCCAAGAATACTAGTTAAAAGTTTACCTTATTGGACAGCATCTTGAAACTTAAGCAGATCCTGCTGCTGTGGATTTTAACATAGTGAACAATAGCCTTCTTGACGCTTGTGGTACACACATCTTCTTGACTCTTGGACAGATTCTGCTGAGATTATCAAATGCAGTTTGGGACCTGGGAAGTGCACATCCATCACACCATCGTGTTTCCCCTTTCAGTCACTATTATCAGTCTCAACTTTGATAATCTGGGTAATCAGACAAGAAGATTTCCGTTTAGGATAGAAACTAGGATTGGAATTTAGACCAGCAGACAGAGGAACAGAATTAGACCATTCAGCTAGCATTGTTCTTATGGAATTTCTTTTCTTGAAGCTGAACATCTATTTTTTGATATCTAAATTTTATTGTTAGGTTTTAATTGACATTTCTTGAATCATTTTATTGTTACATCAAGTCCAACTTATGGTTGGCCTGATTTTACAATTAGAGATGTGTGCAAATGGATTTTATACATTAACCAGTCGGGTGTAACATTCTGATGAACCCAATTTTTCACTAATGGCATATTATTTACAGAAGGTTGCAGCTCCAGAATAGGTGCAGTCCTATTTGAATTTAGACTGGGCCTGTTTTGACCGGGCCTCTGCAATTTTCTTATTCCTTCTCTCCACCATCCAGCTTGATTTTGGATGGAATGGAGTACTGTATTCCCTGTTTGTTCATACATGGCCTGAAAGCTTTTACCAGTGAAGGAGGATCATCAATCAATATGTAATCAGGCAAGGAGTACCAGCATTTAGGAATGTTAAATTCTGGAGTGCAGTAATGATACTGATATTGGAGTTTTTTTTCTAACTATATACACTCAGTGGTGATTTTGTTAGGTATAGAAGTGAAATCCAGTGAGATCTTCTGCTGCTGTTTCCAGTTTTGATGTGCTGTGCATTCAGACATGTTATTCTGAACAGCACTGTTGTAATGCATGGTTATTTGAGTTAATGTCACCTTCCTGTCAGTTGGAAACAGACTGACCTCTCTCAGTAACAATGGTCCCTGTTTCTCTCATCATTCTCTACAAGCTCCAGAGACTTTTGTGCGTGAAAATCCCAGGAGGTCAGCGGTTTCTGAAATACTCAAACCACCTCGTATGCCATCAAGAATCACCCACAGTCAAAGTGACTTTGATCGCATTTGTTAACCATTCTGATGTTTGGCCTGAATAACAACTCAGCTTCCTGACCATGTCCTCATGCTTTTGTACATTGAGTTGCTGTCACATGATTGACTGATTAGACAATTACATTAACAAGCAGGTGTACAGGTGTACCTAATAAAGTAGATTCTGAGTACATGTTTTCTACAAAGCTCAATACATTCACTTGATTTCCAATAAGATGGGTTACCCTGATATGCTGGAAACGGGTCTATATAATCAATTTGTCACACTTGAATTGGTGCCTTGCATTTCATTTGTCTTTTACAATGTAACTCCTGTATTATAAGCCAAACATTCTTTAACAGTTGTCACAAATCACTTCCTGATTTTGCATATGTGTGGCTTGTCTACCACCTGAATTGTGTCTAAACCTTGGGGAACTTCTTTTAACTAGCAAGTGTATTTACCTTTCTTTTTTCAGATCCTTCTTGGACAGAGGCTGAGGAGTGGATTCTATTTCGTCATCTCTAACCACCTTTACAGCTTCCTACTATTTATATATATTTTTTAATTTGTCATCTAGTCGATGTTTTTTAAGGATTTAGGATTGATGGAATGGTACAAACATAGCACATATTAATACGCGGATGGTGTGGTAGCGTAGAGACGATTAGTGTCATGTGATTACAGAACCAGAAACCCAGTTCAATTCCCAGTGTTCTCCCCATGGCTGCATGGGTTTCCTCCGGGTGCTTTGGCTTCCTCCCACATTCCAAAGACATATGGATTAGTACATTAATTAGTCACATGGGGATAACAGGGTGTTGCAGGCTCGTTGGGCCAGAAGGGCCTGCTACCATGCTGACCCACGGTAAAAATAAAATAATTCAAGTGACAAGAGAGACCAAAGTCAGCATGGCTTCCTGAAAGGAAAACCTTGCCTGACTAACCTACCTCAATTTTTTGAAAATACAAGAAGGGTAGACAAAGGAGATGCAGTGGATGTGGTGCACCTGGATTTTCAGAAGGCCTTTGATAAGGTGCTGCACATGAGGCTGCTTAGCAAGATAAGAGCCCATGGAATTACAGAGGAATTACTAGCATGGGCGGAGCATTGGCTGATAGGCAGAAAACAGAGAGAGGGAGTAAAGGGATCCTATTCTGGCTGGCTGCTAGTTACCAGTGTATGTCAATTATTTGGACTATGGGATTAATGGATTTGTGGCTAAATTTGCCGATGATACAAAGATAGGTGGAGGAGTAGGTAGTGTTGAGGAAATAGAGAGCCTGCAAAGAGACTTACATAGTTTAGGGGAATGGGCAAAGTAGTGGCAAATGAAATACAATGTTGAAAAGTGAATGGTCATGCACTTAGGTGGGAGAAATAAATGGGCAGACTATTATTTAGATGGGGAGAGAATTCAAAATGCATGGATGCAAAGGGACCTGGGAGTCCTTGTGCAAGACACCCTAAAGGTTAACCTCCAGGTTGAGTCGGTGGTGCAGATGGCAAATGCAATGTTGGCATTCATTTCTAGAGGTATAGACTATAAGAGCAGGGGTGTGCTGTTGAGGCTCTATAAGGCACTCGTGAGACCACACTGGAGTATTGTGTGCAGTTTTAGGCTCCTTGTTTTAGAAAAGATATACTGACATTGGAGAGGGTCCAGAGAAGATTCAGGAGAATGATTCCAGGAATGAAAGGCTTACTGTATGAGGAACATCTGACAGCTCTTAGGCTGTATTCCATGGAGTTCAGGAGAATGAGGGGGGGATCTCATTGAAACATTCCAAATGTTAAAAGGCCTGAACAGATTAGATAAGGCAAAGTTATTTCTCATGGTAGGGGAGTCTAGGACAAGAGGGCATGACTTCAGGATTGAAGAACGTCCATTTAGAACAGAGATACGGAGAAATTACTTTAGTCAGAGGTGATAAATCTGTGGAATTCGTTGCCATGAGCAGCTGTAGAGGCTAAGTCATTGGATGCATTTAAGGCAGAGATAAATAGGTTCTTGATTAGCCAGGACATCAAAAGGTATGGGGAGAAAGCATGGGAGTGGGGATGACTGGCAGTAATCAGCTTAAAGTTAGGACACCTTTGCAAACAAACAGTACTTCCTATGTAGCACAGGCTGCCTACTAGACAACAGCAGGGGGTTGAATGATCAAGAAATATAGTTTGCAAAGTGACAATAAGATGTTCTCATTTGATATTATTTTGATAATTGGCCTACATAAAACCTGGCTAAGTTATTTGCATTGTTACTGAATTCAAGGCAGCTCACAGAGCAGACTGATGTTGTCACTTCGATATCAAAAATGGTCACAGGCATATTTAATCTATCAATCATCGAGGTATTTGTAAACACAGAGAGTCAGCCCTCATAATATTTTCAGTGTCTGGGTCCTCTCATCTAAATCTTTAGATAATCCTTTCTGAATTACTTTGTCCCAGCAAAGGGGTTTGAACAAAGGTGACTCAACTGTACATATGTAATTCAAAGGAAGCATTGTCAGACTCAAAATATTGATGTAAACAATGACAGTAGACTATTGAAATTGTATTGAATCACCAGCTGTTACCTTTGATCTTTAGGGTATAAAAAGTATGATGTACTTTGATTCTGGGAGGCAAGTGTTTCCTCAGAAGAATGCCTGTTTGTCATGACTTCAATATTACCAGCCTTAGTGTCTCCCTGGTGACTAAGGTTTCAATCATGTTATTTCTCCTGATTAGATAAACAGGATGAGTGAAGAATACTAGTTAAGAATTTAATTATTCAATGACAAACATCTTAATCCTTGGACTGTTTTCTTCTGCTGATAGGCATGCTAATTCTTCTGACGCAAGCATACTAATCCTTTGGAGATCTTATAGAAACATATAAAATTATGAAAGGGATAGATAAAATTGAGGCAGAAAAGTTGATTCCACTGATAGGTGAGACTAGAACGAGGGCACATAGCCTCAGGATTTGGGAGAGTAGATTTAGGACAGAGCTGAGGCAGAACTGCTTTTCCCAGAGGGTGGTGAATCTGTGGAATTCTCTGCCTAGTGAAGCAGTGGAGGCTACCTGAGTAAATATATTTAAGATAAGGTTGGACAGAGTTTTGCCTAGTAATGGAATTAAGGGTTATGGGTGATGCACCATCAATAACTCTCTGAGACGTGAAGGCGAGATATCGGCTTTTATTGACTGGAAGAAAGAACAAGCAGTAGTTGACCACCATACTACATCCTGGAGACTGAGGGCCGGGCTCAGGCCTCAATCGCCTTTATACCGGGGTCTGTGGGAGGAGCCACGGTCAGTGGGAGGGGCCACAGGAGCAGTCAGCAGGGGGCTTGTCCGGACAGGTATATGTAGTTCACCACATTCACCCCCCCTTTGTTTTAAAAGAGAGTCCCCGTGGGGCGAAGTTTCTTACAAGTATATTTACAGGTTAAGTCTATCAGGTGGTCGAATCTGTTGCTGCGATCTACGTGGCACTGGCTGTGATTGCACAGATGCCGGTGGTGTTTGCACCAGAGACGGTGGTTGTGCTGGTTCAGGCCTAACTGGAGGTGTCAGCCCACTAGGCGTCAGTGATTCATCATGCATGTGCGAGGCGCCTGGTATATGCGCGTACGAGACACCCAGTATAGGAGTGTCATGAGGAGTCTGTGTAGGGCTCGGTGTGCGCAATGTCACCTCAGGTACAGGGTTCATAGTTACCGTGGAGTGTTCGGGATAGTGATCTGCTGCTCCTGCGGGCGCCAGGTCGCGGACGGAGATCGTGTCCTCCCGCCCATCAGGTAAGACCACGTAGGGCATATTGGGGGTTCGCATGTAGAAGGTGAACCCTCTCGACCAGCGGGGAGTATTTATTGCTCCTCACATGTTTCCAGAGCAGCACTGGCCCTGGGGATGTCAGCCAAGCTGGTAGGATGGTCCCAGTGGCAGACTTCCTGGGAAAAGAGAATAGGCGCTCGTGAGGGGTGGCATTGGTGGATGTACATAACAGGGAGTGGATAGAGTGGAGTGCCTCAGGGAGGACCTCCTGCCATTGAGAGACCGGCAACCCTTTTGACTTAAGGGCTAAAAGTGTGGCCTTCCACACTGTGGCATTCTCCCTCTCCACCTGTCCATTCCCCCGGGGATTATAACTCGTGGTCCGACTAGTAGCAATGCCCCTAGCCAGCAGGTACTGGCGCAGCTCATCACTCATAAAGGAGGACCCTCTATCACTGTGGATATAGCAGGGATATCTGAACAGAGTGAAGAGCTGGCGCAGGGCTTTTATGACTGATGTGGCAGTGGTATTGGGGCAGGGGATGGCAAAGGGAACTGCGAGTACTCATCGATAATGTTGAGAAAGTAGACATTGCAGTCGGTGGAGGGAAGGGGGCCCTTAAAGTCAACACTCAGTCGCTCAAAGGGGCGGGTGGCCTTGATAAGTTGCGTCTTTTCAGGACGGTAGAAGTGCGGTTTGCACTCTGCGCAGACTTGGCAGTCCCTGGTCATCGTCCTGATGTCCTCAAGGGAGAACGGCAGGTTCCGGGCTTTCACGAAATGGTAAAATCGGGTGACCCCCGGGTGGCAAAGATGTGCATGGAGGGCGTATAGCTAGTCAAGCTGTGCACTGGCACATGCTTCCTGGGATAGGGCATCAGGGGGCTCATTGAGCCTTCCAGGCCGGTACAGGATATCATAGTTGTAGGTGGAGAGTTCTATTCTCCATCGCAAAATTTTATCATTTTTGATTTTGCCCCGCTGTTGGTTGCTGAACATGAATGCAACTGAGCGCTGGTCGGTCAGCAAGGTGAACCTTTTGCCATCAAGATAGTGTCTCCAGTGCCTAATAGCTTCCACTATGGCCTGGGCTTCTTTCTCCACAGCGGAGTGTCGAATTTCAGGGCCTTGAAGGGTACGAGAAAAGAATGCTACTGGCCTGCCTGCCTGATTGAGGGTAGCAGCCAGCGCGAAATCGGAGGCGTCACTCTCTACTTGGAAGGGAATGGTCTCATCCACCGCATGCATCGTTGCTTTGGCAATGTCCCCTTTAATGCAGCTGAAGGCCGTGCAGGCCTCGGCAGAGAGGGGAAATGTGGTAGACTTGACTGGGGGGCGGGCCTTGTCTGCGTAATGGGGGACCCATTGGGTGTAATAGGAAAAGAAGCCCAGGCACCGTCTGAAGGCTTTGAGGGTGGTGGAAAGAGGGAGTTCTAACAGGGGGCGCATACGGTCGGGATCAGGGCCAATGACCCCGTTTTCCACGACATACCCAAGGATAGCGAGTCGGGTGGTTCCGAACACACACTTGTCCCTATTATAAGTAAGGTTCAGAGCTTTGGCCACTTGGAAAAATCGTTGGAGGTTGGTGTTGTGATCTGGCCAGTCGTGACCACAGATGGTGATGTTAACTAGATAGGGAAATGTGGCCTTCAGTTGGCACTGGTCCACCATCCGGTCCATTTCCCTCTGGAAGACCGAGACACCATTTGTGACACCGAATGGGACGCGCAGGAAGTGATAGAGCCTGCCACCTGCCTCGAAGGCGGTGTAGGGGCAGTCCTCTGGGCGGATGGGGAGCTGGTGATAAGCGGATTTCAGATCTATTGTCGAGTACACCTTGTACTGAGCTATCTGTTTGACCATATCCGCGATGCGGGGTAGGGGGTACACGTCAAGCTGCGTGAACCTATTGATGGTTTGACTATAGTCCACGACCATCCTATTTTTCTGCCCGGTCTGAACAACAACCACCTGGGCCCTCCAAGGGTTTGTTCTTGGCTCGATGATCCCCTCCCTGAGCAGCTGCTGCACCTCCGACTGAATGAAGGCCCTGTCCCCCGCGCTGTACCTCCTGCTTTTAGTTGCCACAGGTTTACAGTTGGGGGTCAGGTTGGCGAACAGCGGTGGGGGAGGGATCTTGAGGGTGGAGAGGCTGCAAGTGGTGTCAGTAGTGCAGCTGTCGGCATGGTGCTGGGTGGGACGTGTGGTTCGGTGTGTGTGTGTGGTTAGTAGCGGGGTATATGGTGAGGTCCCACAAAACTGAGGATTCCTGACAGTGAGTGGTGAGAGGGGCCCGTCATATGCCATAGTCACACTTTCGAGGTGGCTCTGGAAGTCCAGCCCCAATAGCACAGGCGCGCACAGTTGAGGCATGACCAGTAGCTCAAAGTCCCGATATTCTGTGCCCTGCACCACCAATGTCGCTACACAACCCACCCGGATGTCTGTGGAATACGACCCAGAAGCCAAGGTGACCCTCTGGCTTACCGGCCGTGTCACGAGTCTGCAGCGTTGCACTGTGTCTGGGCCAATAAAACTCTCAGTGCTGCCCGTGTCAAACAGGCAGCTAGTCCTGTGTCCCTCCACCAGGATGTCCATCATTGACCTTGCAAGCTGGTGTGGGGCGCTTTGGTCGAGGGTTACGGAGGCCAGAGTTGAACTGCCGTCTTGGTGCCCGGTAAGCACCGGCGGGTAGGGGGCGGGGCATGTTGGCGCCGACAAAGATGGCCGCCCCCATCCGGGCATGCAAGATGGCGGCCCCCATGCCTCACACGCAGCGCTGCCCGACCCCGCTCATGGTTCAGACTTACAGACCTTGGCGAAATGGCCCTTCTTCCCGCAGCTGGAGCAGGTCGCTTCTCGGGCCGGGCAGCGTTTTCGGGAGTGCTTTTCGAGTCCACAGAAGTAACACTGCACGGGCTTGTGACTGGCAGCAGCTGTGGTTGGGTTTGGGGAGTTCGTGGAATCACGACTGGCAGCGGCGTTGGCGAATTCGCTCACAGGAACCGGCGGCGGCGGGGTCTGAGGTGTCCACGGAACCGGCGGGGGATCGCACGGCTGGACAGCGTCAGCGTTGTGCAGAGCAGCCTCCAGCATGTCGGCCGTCTCGATCGCTGAGCGTAAGGTAAGATCAGCATTTTCCAGCAGCCGCTGGCGCACGTACCCTGACCTGATCCCTGTAACAAAGGCGTCTCATACGAGGAGCTCCGCATGCTGTTCCACCGTGAGAGTTTTGCAGTTGCAAGTTCGCACGAGTGTCTGTAGGGCTTGGAGAAACTCGGCGCTCGACTCTCCAGGCCGCTGTCGTTGCGTAGCTAAGCGATGTCTTGCATAGACGGTGTTCACGGCTGCAGGTACTGTCTTTTGAGGGCTTCCAGTGCCCCTTGGTAGGTTGACAGGTCTCTGATAAGTGAGTAAACTTTCGGGATGACCCTCGAGAGGAAAATTCTGTGCATAACAGCGGGTTCAGTTGCACTAACCTCCTCCAAGTACGATTGGAAGCATGCAAGCCAGAGTTCAAAGGCTAGAGCTGCTTCAGGGGCTTGGGGGTCCAAATCCAATTTTTCCGGACGTAAAATACTTTCCATGTTTTAAAACTTCCAGTCAATAAAATTGATGCACCATCAATAACTCTCTCTGAGACGTGAAGACGAGATATCGGCTTTTATTGACTGGAAGAAAGAACAAGCAGTAGCTGACCACCATACTACATCCTGGAGACTGAGGGCAGGGCTCAGGCCTCAATCGCCTTTATACCGGGGTCTGTGGGAGGAGCCACGGTCAGTGGGAGGGGCCACAGGAGCAGTCAGCAGGGGGGCATGTCCAGACAGGTATATGTAGTTCACCACAATGGGGAAAAGGCAGGTCGCTGGAAATGAGTCCATGGCCAGATCAGCCATGATCTTATTGAATGGCGGAGCAGGCTCGACAGGCCAGATAGCCTACTCCTACTTCTATTTCTTATGTTCTTATGTTCTTATATGATCGTTTGGCTAGTCAGGCAGATTAATGAGAAAGACTAGCAAAATTTAATGTGTCTGAAGTTGATTGAAAAAGTATTTAAGGAAAGTGTATTCAAACAATTGGCACTGCTGGCGACCCTACAGATTTATTTTATTTGCATAATTCAACCTCATTCCAATAGTTGTTGCTTCAAAAGTCATAAAATATGGATTCTATTCTTTATTAGCAATTAGTAAACATCCAGTCTTCAAGTGATGAAACAAGTGAACCCAAATGTCAGCTAAGCAAAATAGAGCAATATTGAGCAATCAGCTAAAGATAAGACATCTTCCGGTCCCCAGCTACAACAAACTGCAAAGAAACAAGCATGAAAATGTAACTTATTCGCTTTGCTTTTATCATGTGACTAGTTATCATAATAAACATGCAACACAGAATACAATGCAGACAGAGAACAGATGCATGGCTCTGGCAGACTGAATTTCCTACCTGAGTAACTTTCCGTTTGAAGTTGGGAGAACCACACCCTTCATTAATTATTTTCAAGCCAACAAAGCTTACTAATGTTTCAAAAGAGCTGAAATTTTTTTAAGTCTTCAGTCTGTTAGTTCGATGATGACTTTCTCAATCGGTGTTAGATTTTCCACTAATGTGTCTTCTGTGTAGTATATGTCATCTACATCTGTGCAAATGTCTGGTATTCCCTGTAAAGTCTGAACTTTTGCAGAAAATATTTCAATAACCTTATGGGAGCATAGTCTATTAATTTTGTCATCTATTAGGAACAGTAAAAACTGTGTAATGTCAAACACTTTTCAGGATTGGTTGTGACCAGAAGTTATTAGCTATAAGCTAAAGCATGAATTTTATTCTTTACTGTTTAATTTTGCAACTTTTGTTGCAAAGACTTTTGCTGTAGCAAATTAGGTTTAGTGTGTTTATTTAGGATAAAGCAGTCAATGACTAATCACCATAGTCCATCAAGTTTTCTTGTTGCAAACATGAGTAAGTTAAATTGAAAATATTCAATGACAAGAGATCTCTGCTTTCTTAGGAGATGCTACGGTTGCTTTTCAGGATTATGTTCCACTATGCTCAAGAATATGCTGCTGCTTCTGAGGAGACAATGGAGTTCACTGTTTCAATATCAATTATGGTGGAGATTCACTTTCCAGGTCCCGAGACGCTTATTGCTAAACTCAGTTTAATAGTATAGGATCATGACCTTTCCAAAGGGCAGCATGGTACACACTGTTCAGCCCAATGCTTTACAGTACCAGCAAATGGGGTTCAATTCCCACTGCTGTCTGTAAAGAGTTTGTATGTTCTCCCTGTCACTATGTGGGTTTCCTCTGGGTGCTCCTGTTTCCTCTCACAGTCCAGAAATTTACTGGTTGGCAGGTTATTTGGTCATTGTAAACTGTCCCAAGATCAGGTGAGGATTAAATCAGGGGATTGCTGGGTAGCATGGCTCAAAGTTCCAGAAGGACCTATTCGGTGCTGTATCTCAATTTTTTAAAAATGAACAACATATCTGAATTATTTTCAGCCTGCCATTGGCACATGTGCCACGTGACTTCCAGATCGCTTTTCAAACTTTCTGATTCGGACTCTCTGAGGACCACAGGTACTCGCATTCAATTCTACGCACCAAGCTTTCAGCCAGGAGGAGGTATCTGGTATCCCTATCCAAGTCACTGTCACAACTCCAGAATTCTGCAATGGACCTGTTCGATACTTTATCCTCTACTGGATCCGTGCTTTCAATCACTAGTTCTTTCCCTTTCTCATGTCCAGTAAGGATCAGAGCCCATCCATCTAGAGGCTACAGAACCTGCCGTCTCCAATGCCAGCAACAACAGACGTCTGTAGACCACGATCCCATTGACCTCAAAGGTCCTAACAATCCCGAGCCGATTTAAAACCTGGATTTGAGTGCCCTGAACAGCTTCAGGGTGCCTATTATGCAAGCTCCACTCTGACTCCAACCTAGACCTTGACCGACACCACCTCCAGGATGGGACTTTACACGCTGCCACTGTAACCCTAGTCTCCCCTTCTCCTACCACCACTCTGCAATCCTGTGTCTCTCAGGTCCTACCGCCAGTTCTTGAGTCCTTGGAGACTCCATCTTACTCTCAGCCTTGAACACCACAAGCCTCCTCTCTCCTCTGAGACCACCAATCCTCTTCCCCCCTCTGATCCCAGCTCTCATCCATGCCGAGCCTTCACAATTCCTTCTGACCCCCTCTGAGGTAGAACGTTCTGTCCTCGCTAAGGGCTTACCTTTGTCCCCCTGCACCCACGCCTCAGTGAGTTCTGAGTCTGCTGTGATTCTGAACTCTTCTTCGTCTCCATGCCTGCTTCTTTGGCAAGGACACTCCAGCCCGCACCAATTTCCTGTTCTCCCGTCTTCTACCCATCTCGTCTTCCTGGAAACCCTGCTCTGGTGTTCTACCTGCTCTGGATCTTTTCATTGCTAATTGCTGACGAGATATCAACCGTCTCAACTTTACAACTCCTTTCTCAAATTCAAACCTCACTCCTTCTGTGTGCACTGCTCTCCATTCCCTCCACATGAATCCTAACCTCACCATCAAACCTGCAGATAAGGGGAGCCTGTAGTAGTCTGGCAGACTGACCTCTACCTTGCTGAGGCCCAGCAACAACTCTCAGGCATCTCCTCTTAACTACCTCTTAAACAGGACCCCTCCAAGGAGCACCATCACTGACATAATTAACTCTGCAGTTCTTTCATCCGCTGCCACTAACCTCATACTTTCTTTACCCCACACCTCCCATTTCTACCTTCTTCACAAAATCCATAAAGCTGCCTGTCCAGGTAGACCCATTGCTTCTGCTTGATCCTGTCCCACTGAACTCATATCTGCATACTTTGACTCAGTTTTAGCACCCTAGTTTATTTCCTACTTACCTACATCCATGACACTTCACACGCTCGTGATCTTTTCAATTACTTCAAGTTCCCTGGCCCTGATTGTCTCATTTTCACCATGGATATCTAGTCTCCATACACCTCCACTCCCCATCACAAGAGCCTTAAAGCTCTCTACTTCTTTCTACATAACAGATCCAGCCTATTCCCCTTCACCACCACTTTCCTCCGTCTGGCAGAACTGGTCCTCACTCTCAATTATTTCTCCTTCCGCTCTTCCCACCTTCTCCAAACCAATGGTGCAGCACTTGCATGGGTTCCAGCTATGCCAGCTTTCTTGTTGACTATGTGGAACAGTCTATGTTCCACGCTACACCAGTATCACTCCCCAACTTTTCCTTTGCTACATCAACAACTGCATTGATGCAGGTCCTTGCACCCATGCTGAGCTCGTATCAGCAGCTCGCATCAACTTTGCCTTCAGCTTCCATCCTGCCCTCAAATTTACCTGGTCCATTTCCGACACCTCTCTCCCATTTCTCTATCTCTCTGTCTCTGAAGATCATTTATTTATTGATATCTTTTATAAACCGACTGATTCTCACAGGTACCTGGGCTGTACCTCTTCACATCCTGTCACTTGCAAAAATGCCATCCCTTTTTCTCAATTCCTCTACCTCCGCCACATCTGGTCTCAGGATGAGACTTTTCATTCCAGAACTAATGAGGTGTTCTCCTTCTTCAAAGAAAGGGACTTTCCTTCTTCCACCATCCATGCTGCTCTCAACTGCATCTCTTTCATTTCACACATGTCTGCCCTCCCCCATCCACCCACCACCCATCTACCAGGGATAGAGTTCCTGTCATCAGCCTCCACGTCCAGCACATAACTTCTGGCATTTCCAATGTGATCCCACCACCAAGCACATCTTTCCCTACCCCCTACTTTCCGCTTTCCACAGGGCTTGCTTCCTATGCGACTCAAAACACAAAAATACAACTGCAGATGCTGTGGATCAAAGAATACGTACACAACGCTGGAAGAACTCAGCAGGTCAGGCAGCATCCGTGAGAAAAGAGTAGCCAACGTTTCGGGCTGAGACCCTTCATCAGGAATGGGCGGGGAAGAGAGGGCCGAAGCCCAGTAATAGAGATAGGGGAGGGGGTAGGGCCTAGAGGCGCCAGGTGGAAAACCAATCAGAGGAAAGATAAAGGGGGGAGGGGGAAGGGATAAGCATGAAAGAACTGTAGAGATAAAGAAGTGGAAAGTTGAAAAGGGAGAGAGGCAGAGAGGGACCTGGGATAGGGGAAGGGGGAGAGGGAGGGAATTACCGGAAATTGGAGAATTCAATGTTCGTACCACCAGGCTGGAGGCTACCCAGATGGTAGATGAGGTGTTGCTCCTCTAACCTGAGTTTGGCCTCATCATGGCAGTAGAGGAGGCCATGTATGGACATATCTAGATGGGAATGAGAGGAAGAGCTGAAGTGGATGGCAACCGGGAGGTCCTGTCCATTGTGATGGATGGAGCGACTCCCTTGTCCGTTCATCCCTCCCCACTGATCTGCCTGCTGGCACTTAGTCTTGGAACCAGAACAAGTGCTACACCTGCTCCAACACTTCCTCCCTCAGTACCATTCAGGGCCCCATACGATTCTTCCAGGTGAGGCGACACTTCACCTTTGAGTTTGTTGGAGTCATTTACTTTCTCCGATGCTCTCAGTGTGTCCCCCTTCTCCAGCCCTTTATCTCTTTCGGCAATCAACTTCCCAGTTCTTTACTTCACCCCTCTCCCTCTCCTGGTTTCACCTCCACCTACTACCTACCACCTTGTACTTCTTCCTCCCCTCCTCCCACATTCTTACTCTGACTTCTCATCTCTTTTTCCAGTCCCTGATGAAGGGTTTCAGTCTGAAACATCAACTGTTTACTCTTTTCCATAGATGCTGCCTGGCCTGCTGAGTTCCTCCACCATTTTGTGTGTATTACGACCACTTGTTTTCCTGTAAATCCAGGTATATATTTGATATAATTTGATTAAATATTAAAAGGCACATTTAACTGGACTTGGAGGAGAAGATATGTAGAGAGAATGCACCAAGTTAATAACATAATAGATAGTATTAGTGGGAGATTTTAAGTTCTCTAATGTTGACTAAGCCAACCATAGTGTGAAAGGCTTGGAGTGGAGTTTGTGAAATGTGCCATAGGAAGTTTCCTTGATCAATATATAGAGAGACTTACTACTGAGTGTGTAACACTGGAGGCCCTTCTGGGCAATGAGGTCGGGTAAGTTGCAGCAGTATCTATCAGCATGCAGTTTGGATCCATTGACTGCAGCAGTGAGTTTTAAAATAGTTACAGAAAAGTATATTGCTACATCACAGATTAAGGTCCTGATCAGGGGAGAACAAATTTTAGAGCCATTAGGCAGGATCTTGCAGTGGTTGATTAGGAGACTTTTTTTTCAGCAAAAGGAGCATCTGCCAAATGGGAGGCGTTTAAAGGTGTGGTGTCAGGAGCTCAGGGCCTGCATATTCCTGTCGAGGTGAAGCAGAAGGCTGGCAGGTTTAGCAAATCCTGACTGATGAAAGATATTAAGTATCTTGTTAAGAAAAGGAGGGAGACATACTCAAATGGGAATGACATAATCTCTTGATGACCACAAGAAGTGTAGGAGTGCACATAGGAAGGCAAAAAGAGGATACGAGAAGAATTAGCAAGCAAGATCCCAAAATGTTTCACAGTTATATTAAGAACAAAAGAGTAGCTAAGGAGAAAATTGGTCCTCTTAAAGAATAGCATGGCCATCTATGTGTGGAATCAAAGGAAATGGGTGAGACTTTAATGAATATTTCTCTTCAGCTTTTACTGTGGAACTATTATGGTGGTTAAGGAATGTGGGAAATGAGGAATGTTGTCTTGGATCACATATGAATTAACAAGCAGGAGGTACTTGAAGCTTTAAAGTGCATGAAGGTGGAGAAATTGCAGAGGCCCTAGCAGAGATTTCTGCTTCATCTCTGTCCACTGCTGAGATTCAAGAGGGGTGGAGAGAGGTTGATGTACTACAATTGTTCAAAAATTGTAGGAAAATAAGCCAGGAAAATACAGGTCAGTAAGTTTGATATTTGTGGTGGTTCAATTGCTGGAGGGGAATTTGAGAGATGATCTTATTTGGGAGAGTCAGCCGTGTGTGTGAAGTCATGTCTGAGAAATTTCTCAGAGTTCTTTGATGGTAGATGAATGGTAGAGCAGTGAATATCACCTATTTAGACTTAGCAAGTCATCTCACAATTGGCAAGCTGGTCTCAATGGTTAGATCCTATTTGCTATCACACTGGGAGATAGTGGATTAGATTCATAACTGGATCTGTGGTAGAAAGGAGATGGCCGAGTGTTGTTTCTCAGACTGGAAGGCTGTGTCTAGTTATGTGTTAGCATAGATGAGTTGGGCCAAAGGGCCTGCCTCCCTGCTGTATGGTTAGGACTTCACTAACAACTTCCACTCTGCCCTCAAATTCACTTTGTCTACCTCCAACACCTCTCTCTCCTTTCTTGCCCAGTAAGGGCTTTTTTTAGGGTTAAAACATTTAGAGAACTTTGATGTCAGTGACTAACCTTCTGATCGGAATATGGATTGTAGATTAAATTTAAAATGCAGCTTGGAACAGTAAGATGAAAACCAGACAGAATAGGAAACAGGCACTTAACTGATTTTGTGCATAGGCACGATCCAACCAGCATCCCATTGTGTGAGCATGACAGTATTTAACACTTACTTTCAACTGCCATACCAGCTGAGATCTCAGTGGCTAATCATTTTAATTCCATTCCCTATTCCCATACTAACATGGCTGGCCTTGGATTCCTCCGTTGCCAAGTTGAAGCTAAATGCACATTTGAGGAACAACAGTTCATATTCTGTCTGTGCAGCCTCCAAACTGATAGCATAATCATCAAATTCTCAAACTTTTGGTAACTTGTTCCCTTCTATTTCCTCTCTCCTCCTGATCCCCATCATCCTATCTCTTTCCCTCCATTATCTTCTCCAGCTGCCTAAAAGCCACACATTCCTCCTATTAGTTCCCATCTTCATCTCCTTCAGATTCCATCATCTTCAGCCCTTTGTCATTTTCACCTGTCACATCACAGCTTCTGTCGTATATCCATCTCTCCTCCTTCCTCAGCTGCCTACATCATCCCCTCATCTGCATCCACCTATCACCTACCTTGCTCTGCCTCCTCCACCTTTTTATACTGGTGATCACCCCTTTATTTTTCCGTCCATATGAAGTGTCTTGACCCAAAAAATCCCTTCATGGACGCTGCCTGACCCAATGATTACTTCTGGCATATTGTGCACTGCAACATGGATACTATTGCTTAATGAATGGGCAATTAGAATTTTAAACACTTGCTGCTGTAACTGGTAAATTTCACATTGCTGATTGGAAGTTTAAAGAAGCATTCTGTTGTGCTTGAAGATACTGAGTTTAGTAATAACCATTTTGGACCTGCACAGTAAATAATCATCCCAGAGTAAAAATGAATTTTCAATCATTTAATGAATGATCCTTGGTGCCAGACAGGGTGGTTTGAGTATCTCATATATTGCTGATCTCTTGGGGTTTTAATGCATGCACAACAGACTCTAAAATTCACAGAGCATTGTGTGGAAAAACAAAAAAAAAAGTGAGTGGCAGCTCTGTGGCCAAAAATGCCTTCTCTGAGAGGTCAGAGGAGAATGGTCAGACTGGTTCAAGCTGACTGGAAGGCAACAGTAACTCAAATAATCATGCATTACAACAGTGGTGTGCAGAAGAGCATCTGTCCCAGTAAGACACTGAGACAGACAAATCTCTTTTCATTACTGCATTCAGTGGCCACTTTATTAGGTATGGGAGGTACCTTTCCTACATAAGTAAGGTACTGGGATAGAAAATATTATTTTTTTAACAATACACACAGAGGCCACTTTATTAGGTATCAGAGGTACCTAATATAGTGGCCACTGACTGTATTGATGAAAATAAATTTGTCTATGCCAGTGCCTTATTATACAGGAAAGAGAGTGTAAAAAGGGATTCCAAAATAACATCTCTTGTTTTGAAAATAATGAAGGAATGTTATTAACAATTGGTCACATGAAGGCTGACTGACATATAACAAAAATATTGGAATCAAATGCTCAAGAGCAGTTTGTGAAATGCAC
Organism: Hemitrygon akajei; assembly: GCF_048418815.1. NCBI lineage: Eukaryota > Metazoa > Chordata > Chondrichthyes > Myliobatiformes > Dasyatidae > Hemitrygon > Hemitrygon akajei. Next base: position 160,259,474 of record NC_133129.1, on the reverse strand, counting down.
CTAGTAATAGTAAAATTAATAGAATAATTTTTAATAATAAAAATTGTGCTTGGTGCATCTCAACATTAATTATGTTCCATATTAAATGTTAAGCTTGATTATAAGCAATATGAATTACCTGTACTGAAGCAGATAAGACTGACATTCTACTGATGCTTCTAAATCTTGGCACTGCTTTGAACAGTGAAATTATCTTGTGAGAATTCAAAAATAAATAGAATTGCTAATTAAATCCATATAATACCATATAGCATAAGTAGGCATGGCTTTGCAAACAAATTGCAAAGACAAAAAAATAATTAATCATGCAAAGCCAAACGTGACAGATTTATTTGAGGTAATAGAATCTCTATTAAATATCTTGTCTGAGCTACTAACACTTTGCTTATAAAGTGCAAATCTTACTTTAAAGTCATTGATTCATGTCCCAATTTTTACTAGCGGCAAGCTCACGCATATTTCATGTTAGTTGCTAGACCATAGCTTATTCTGTTATAAATTATACTCTTGTGTGACTAATTATTAGTTGGCTTCCCTGACTGACTAATACCAACAAATTCACACATTTTTTAGTGCAGGATCATACTTCTTTGCTTGATGTTTGGTCTCAAGGTATTTGAAAGGTATTGTAGTAGAGCTTTTCTATCACTGCAAAATTGTTCATTTAAGATAACCGAACCATTTATAATTTCATGGAAAACATTTTTTCATTGGACATTTTCATACCTTCTGCAAAAGCACTGACTCCACTGGGATACAGATCCAAATCAAACTCCAGCGGTTCTAACATGACAAGCCTTGACAAGTGTCAAGAGGCTATTTATCCACGGGGTATCAAAGTAGAATTGATCTTGCCATTCTTGAATGTTCCCTTCCAACAGCAATAACTGGATATCATTTTTTTTTCAGTGATTTGAACCGATTCTTGCTTTCTCTTCCTGACGGCAATGTCACTGAGACCATTTTAAACCATCTTCACCTCATATGAGTATGGGAAGCAAGTACACTTCCCGTTTTTACCTCCTGCCCAAGATCCACAAACATGCCTGTCCTGGCAGACCCATTGTTTCTGCTTGTTTCTTCCCCACTGAACTTGTATCTGCATATCTCGACTCAATTTTATCCCTCCTGGTTCAGTCCCTTCGAACCTACCTCCATGACTCTTCACATACTCTTCATCTTTTCAATGATTTCAGGTTCCCTGGCCCTAATCATCTTATTTTCACTATGGATGTCCAGTCCCCATACACTTCCATCCCCCACAAGGAAGGCCTCAAAGATCTCCGTTTCTTTCTAGATCCCAGAACCAGCCCATTTCTCTCCACCACCACTCTCCTCTGTCTGGCAGAACTTCTTCTCGCTCTCAATAATTTCTCCTTTGACTCTTCCTACTTCCTTCAAACAAAAGGTGTAGCTATGGGCACTCACATGGGTCGTAGCTATACCTGCCTGTTTATCAGCTATGTGGAACAGTCTATGTTCCAAGCCTACACTGGTATCACTCCCCAGCTACATTGATGACTGCATTGGTGCTGCTTCTTGTACCCATGTGGAGCTCATCGACTTTATCAATTTTGCCTCCAACTTTTATCCTATCCTCAAATTTACCTGGTCTATTTCTGACACCTCCCTCCCCTTTCTCAATCTCTCTGTCTGGAGTCAGTTTATCTGCTGATGTCTATTATAAACCCATTGACTCTCAAAGCTACCTGGGCTATACCTCTTCCCACCCTATCACTCATAAAAATGCCATCCTCTTCTCTCAATTCCTCCGTCAGCACCACATCTGCTCTCAGGATAAGGCCTTCATTCCAGAATTTCTTCAAAGAAAGGGGCTTCCCTTCCTCCACCATCAACACTGCCCTCAAATGCATCTCTTCAATTTCTTGCTTGTCTGCCCTCATTCTATCCTCCCACCACCCCACCAGGGATAGGGTTCCCCTTGTCCTCACCTAACACCCTACCAGTCTCCATAACTTCCACCATCTTCAATGGGATCCCACCACCAAGACATCTTTCCCTCCCTCCCACCCCCCCACACTTTCTGCTTTTCACAGGGATCACTCCCTATGCAACTCCCTTGTCCATTCATCCCTTCCCACCAATCTCCCCCCTGGCACTTATCCACTCAAGTGGATCCCTGCCTCTATACCTCCTCCCACACTACAATTCAGGACCCAAACAATCCTTCCAAGTGAGACAGAACTTCACTTGTGAGTCTGTTGGAGGTCATCTACTGAATGCGGTACTCCCAATGTGACGTCCTCTATATCAGTGAGACCCGACATAGATTGGAAGGCTGCTTGACCGAGCACCTACGCTCTGTCTGCCAGAAAAAGTGGGATCTTCCAGTGGCCACTCATTTTCATTCCACTTCCCATTCCTATTCCAACATGTCAGTCCATGGCCTCCTCTACTTTTGTAATGAGGCCACACTCAGGTTGGAGGAGCAACATCTTAGGTAGTCTAGGTAGTCTCCAATCTGATGGTATGAACATCGATTTCTTGAACTTCTGATAATATCCCCCTTCACCATTCCCCATTACCATTCCCATCTGACACCTTATCTCCTTACTAGCCCATCACCTCCCTCTGCTCCTCCACCTTTTATTTCTTCCATGGCCTTCTACCCTCTCCTATCATTGCCTTCTCCAGCCTTGTATCTCTTTCACCAATCAACTTCTCAGCTCTTTACTTCACTCCTCACACATTTTAATTTGACTCCTCATCTTTTTTCTCCAGTCCTAATGAAGGGTCTTGGCCTGAAATGTCCATTGTACTCTTTACCATAGATGCTGCCTGGCCTGCTGTGTTCCTCCAGCATTGTGTGTGATTTGATGGGAAGCAAGTATCATGATTACATATAGAATGAGTTCTAAACAATGAGGAATATAAACAAAAAATTTACCTCTGATAAAGATGGCAGAGATTGTCATCGAAACATCAGTTAAAATCAATACCAATGTCCAGTTGGAAACCCAAGAAGAGTTTATTCATCAGATAAAGCACTAAAACAATTTTTTTTATAAACAAGATTTGTTGGAAATGCTTGATGAATTAATCAGTTGGAAAAACCTTGCAATCATAAGGGCCACACAAAATAGAAATCATTCTGTTAAAAAAAATACTAAAAACTTCAGCAAGTGTTTTCAGCCTGAAATGTTGACTTCCACTTTCGACAGATATTGATTGACCTGCTGAATATTTCCAGCCCTCTAATTTCCTTTCAGATTTCCAGCAATGCGGGCAGCACAGTAGCGTGGTGGTTGGCACAATGCTTAACAGTACTAGTGACCTGGGTTCCATTCCCGCCCCTTCGCTGTCTGTAAGGAGTTTGTACTTTCTCCCGTGACCAAGTGGGTTTCCTTGAGGTGCTCTGGTTTCCTCCCACAGTCCATAGTCCCAGGTTAACTGGTCATTGGAGCTGCTGGGCAGCACAGCTCAAAGGGCCAGAAGGGTCTGTTCCAGGCTGCATCTCAATAAATAACTAAGCAAGTTAGAGTCATAGTCAGGAGGTACAAGGTGTTAGATTAATGGGAACTGACCTTCTATTTAAATTGGTGCAGCCCATTCCATCACAGGCAAAGCCCTCCCTACCACTGATCAAATTTACTAGGAGTGCTGCCACAACAAAGCAACATCCATCATCACGGAGCCCCCATCATCCACACCAAGGTCTTTTCTTGCTTCTGCCATCAGGAAGGGTGCCTTAGGTCACACACCACCAGGTAGGGAACAAATATTAACCTTTCAACCATCGAACCCTTGAACCAGCTTCACTCACCTTCACGCACAACACGCTGGAGGAACTCAGCGGGTCAGGCAGCATCCATGGAAATGAACCGTCAACGTTTCGGGACGAGATGGTCTCGGCCCGAAACATCAACTGTTCATTTCCACGGATGCTGCCCGACCTGCTGAGTTCCTCCAGCGTGTTGTGCGTGTTGCTTTGACCCCAGCATCTGCAGAGTATTTTGTGTTTACGATTCACTCACCTTATCACTGGACTGTTCACAGAACACATCATATGGAGTCACTTTCAACTTATGTTCTAAGTAATATTTATTTATCTTTCTATCCATTTACTTATTTAATTTTTATTTGCATGCTTTGACTTATATTGCATATGAAATACTTTATATACAGTTGTTCATTGATTATGTTGTATTTCTTTGTTTTACCGTGAATGCCTGTAAGAAAATTAATCTCATTAGTATATGGTAAAATACTATATACGTACTTTGATAATAAATTTGAGCATTGAAATTTGAACACAGTAATCAGTTTTGGAAGTGAAAGGACAGTTGCATGAATAAGCACCACTGTTTAAATAATATTGTTCACCACTTCTCAGCAAGAGACGACTTTTAAAGAGATAAGCTTTGGAAACTGGCATGATCATGAGACCTTCTTGGATGTATTAGTCAAAACTATTGACAGTAGGCATACAGTATATTGTCTACATTACAACCCCAAGGATGAAAGGAAAAAAGGTTTCAGATGGTCTAATATGCTATTTTACGCACAAAGAGAGACACAGCCAAAATTGTTCTGGGTGTCTGCTTTTAGAAGCTTTTAGACCATCCATGTGAATTATGCAGCCCTAAAAAAAAGATGATTTCAGTTGAGATGTGCTGCTAATGTAAATATATAATTCCATTGCTAGCTCAAAACATATCCGTTTGATATCCAGACAGCTGCAGTTTGTCCTGGAATCCTGACCAACTTGTAATCTTACACGGATAAATGTCACAGAACGCAATGATGCCTCTCAAATTGTTCCAATTCTTCATTTGTTGTTCCAAGCTCAAGGTGCTCCAGGACATTCCTGCTTTGAAACATCTACTGCCATATCCAGTAGCAGTCAATCCAGCTTGCTTTATCTTGCTTCTCCTCTGTTCCATAAAAGCAGGCACCAAATCCTCAGCAGTGAGAAGTTATTTTTATAATATGCAATTGAATTTGTTTTGACATCATTATTTTTATTTCCATATCTCTGCTTATTTTTAAGTATGCATTCCATTCACTCTGAAAGGTTATTATTAAGTGTGTGTGTGTATGTGTCCACCAACTTATCCAATGGTGCATTTCAAGTTCTTTCTTCCATTGTGTAATTACACTCACTTCATGTCACTCAGTTCCTTCGATAAATCATTTATCATCCGTGACCCTCATACACAAAAATTCAACCAATTATTTTTTACTTTTTTTTCTTCATCTAATGCTTCAATAAGTCAACACCACAATCAAGTCTCCTTCTAGACTTCTTTGCTCCAAGACAAGTAACATTGGCTTCTCTCGCTACTGAAGCTATTCTGTCAAATCTTTTTCCTAAACATACATAACTTTTTGAAAAATACTCAGATTGGGAACAATATTCCAAATGAAGCAAAAGAACAACTCAGACCCTCCACTGACTGCAAGCCATGCTAGGTCATCAGTAGCCAGTCTGATGGCAGCTCTTAAGTAAAATGAGTCTTGTAAAGCAATCTGCTGCTGGCAAGCTTAATGCTAGTGTTTTGGCTAGAATATTATTGAACCCTTGCAATTGTAACTGGTAACTTCCAGACACAGCATTATAAATAAGTATCATCCACCACTCCCCAAAGCCCTGACTTGCTATCTGTCAATAAGGTTGAATGACCGTGACTTTCCCGATATTCATGATCATAAATACTATTAAAAACACTATTGAGAATTCGATGAAAAAATAATTTGATTAAATTATAATTTAGTACTTAAAAGCTATAAATCATCAAATCAGCAAGGAATCATCAAATAAATATGAACTAAATTGCCGCAGTTGTCGCAGACTTTATAAAGTCAGTCATGGACAAATGCAAAGTCATTTAAAGCCATTTCATTTGGAGGAGAAGACTCCTTCTTTTGCAGCTCTTTACCTTCTCCACCTATGCCTCCAAGCTTCAAACTTCACCCCCACTTTCCCACCCATCTGGCTTCATCTATCACCTACTGGCTTGTACTCTGTCCCCTCCGCTCACCTTATTCTGTAATCTTCCCCCTTCCTTTCCAGTCCTGATGAAGGGTCTCAGTCTGAAGCACTGGTGGTCTATTCATTTTTATAGATGCTGCCTGAACTGCTGAGTTCTTCCAGCATTTGTGTGTGTGTTGCTCCTGATTTCCAGCATCTGAAAAATCACTTGTGTTTTAGATCTACCCCTACCAGGAGTTCTAGAATCAAACGCAAGATCTGCAGTCTACTGAGGACCAGATCAGTGACATTCAGATCAAGTGACCAAGTAAAATACAAAAGGTCTGCGTATGAACTCCAGAGAGCTATCTCACATGTGAAGTGGCAATCCTGGACCAAGCTGGTATCACAGAAAGATGTTCAGCATCTGTGACAGAACTTGAATGCTATCACCTCCTACAAAATAAAACCAGGTGGTATATATGAAAACAAAGTCTCACTCCCAGATGAGCTCAATGCCTTTTATGCTCACTCACATCTGTCCCCTGACATTCTCAAATTTCTGGCATGTTGCTAGTACCTTCCACAGTGAAATACTTATTAAGTTTGTCCACCATTTCTTTATATTCCATTACTATCTCTCTAGCATCATTCTTCAGCAATTCAATATCCACTCTCACCTCTCTATTGCTCTTTATATTAATGGCTAGCTTATGATCATATTTCATATTTTCTCTCCTTATGTTTTTAATGCCTTCTGTTGGTTTATAAATGCTTGCCAATCCTCTAAATTTCCACTAATTTTGCTATATTATATGGCCTCTCTAATGCTTTTATGCTTTGACTTCCCATGTGCAGCACAGTTGCCTGATCTGCCCTTTAGAATGCTCCTTCACCTTTGGGATGTATCTATCCAGCACCTTCCGAATTGCTGCCAGAAACTCCAGCCACTGCTGTTCTGCAGTTAGCCCTGCTTTTGTCCCCTTCCAATCCACTTTGGCCAGCTCTTCTCTCATGCCTCTCATCGAGCACATCTACAAGGAGTGCTGATGCAGGAAAGTACGATCCACCATCAAGAACCTCCACCATCCAGTCTATGTTTGTTTCTCACCACTGCCATCAGAAAGGAGGTACAGGAGCTTCAGGACCCACACTACCAAGTTCAGAAACAATTATCACCCCTCAACCATCAGGTTCTTGAACCAGCAGGGATAACTTCCCCCCCAACACTGAACTCTTCCCACAGTCTATGGACTTATTCTCAAGGATTCTTCATTTTGTGTTCTCAATGTTTACTGCTTATTTATTTATTTATTATTATTATTTTGTTTGGTTTTTGCCATTTTGTATTTGTATAGTTTGTCATTTTTTGCACATTGGTTGTTCATCTTGTGTGTGGTCTTTTCCTTGATTTTATTGTGTTTCTTTGTATTTACTGTAAATGCCCACAGGAAAATATCCGAAGCCTGGACTGACACCTTGCCCTATTGTCCTGTTTATTATTTACTGTAATGCCTGCACTGTTTTTGTGCACTTTATGTAGTCCTGTGTAGGTCTGTAGTCTAGAGTAGCTTTCTCTTTTTTTTTTACGTAGTTCAGTCTAGTTTTTGTACTGTGTCATGTAACACCATGGTCCTGAAAAACGTTGTCTCATTTTTACTATGTACTGTACCAGCAGTTATGGTCGAAATGACAATAAAAGTGACTTGACTTGAAAAATAACTCTCAGGGTTGTATATGGTGATATATATGTACTTTGATAATGAAATTACTTTGAACTTTGATACCTTTAATGACCTCAAGTGAAAACACAGAGACCATTATGTACTGAAGCTTCTATCCATAATGTTCTTCCATTTGAAATTAAAACTCAATTTGGACTAACCTGCAGGCAATAAATAGTGTGGTACAGTTGTATGGAATTCTGTTATCATTGAGAGGAAGGGATTTGCAATTCCATTCAAGATCACAAAACATTTGTGTAGCCATATATGGTAGAAGCCAATAGTTCCATCTGTAATCACTGCTTATTAATCAGAATATTCAGGCCAATTCCTTATATGTTCTTTGCCTTGGTGCTCCCTCCCTTCATTTACAAAATCCAGGAGCTCATTTATGTTATTAGAAGTGTTGCTGCACAAGCAGCCACCATTCTCCACCATTTGCTTTCATTTGGTTTACTCTTATCTTCCACCTCGCACATTTCTGCAGTCCATTTCAAGTTCTTTGTGCCCACTCATTCTACTCTTGTTCTATTGTTAACTTCTTTTGTAATTGCTGCAGTTGTGTGTCCAGTTTAGAGTTACTGGCAGATTCCAGCATTCAGTCTTGTAGTTCCAAACTTCAATCACTTAATTATTTCAAAATTAAACATTTTTATGGTGTGTGTGTATGTGTCCACCAACTTATCCATTTATTATGGTGGAATGAATGTGATTTGATAAGGAAAATCCTGCAGCATTAGTTTGGATTTTATGAAATGATATTCAACACTTTACTATCTTGGAAGTTCTGTTGCCATTTTGGAAATGTGATAGCTCCTGAATGAAATGACAATCCTACACAGTTGGATTAACTTGTACCTTTTATTTTCAGTATGGCCTAGACATAGTGCAAAGTGTTCCTTGAGAAATTCGGCAGGGATATTAGAAGTGCAATTTTTACAGGTCCCTGAAATATAATTTTCAATTTTATACACATACCTGTTTAAAAAATTACATCAATGACCACATAGTAGATACATGTCCCTATTGTGTGTAAGTGAGGCTTACTGTAGCTGATTGGTAGAATGGGGCATATAATCTTTTCATGGGCCAACTGCAGCCACCTGGAGTGGTCTGAGATACTCAGAGTGGCACTGACTGTAACCTCAGGACACTTAACAGTCCAGGCTCAGATACCTGGGGGTGGCTCTGCATGCAGAAGATCACAGAGCCCCCTCTCCCCCTCTCCCCCCACATCTCTTCAACCTGTGAGGTTTGGCTACCAGCTTCAGCATCTAAAAATCACCCTGTGCTATTATCACAGATACAGCCATGGTAGAGAAATTTTGAGTGTAACTGACAAACACCAGAGTCAATATCAGAACATTCTGTATCTGTATTCAGTCTATTCAGTGTCCTATAGCAGCCTTGAGAAATCAGTATAAATTATCTGTGCCTTGTTAAATCCTGCAATTGAACAAAGGGAATATTTTGAACATATTCAGTGTTGTGCAAAACCTTAGGCACATATATATAGCTCGGTTGCCAGGACTTTTGCACAGTAGTGTAGTAATTTTATGTATTGCACTGTACTACTGCTACAAAAAATAAATTCCATGACAAATGTGAGTGATGATAAGCCTGATTCTGATATGGCTCTCTATTGTGGACTAAAATTGGGACAGTAGTAGGGACAGGGGAGGGAGGGGGAAGCACCACAGCTACATTCTATAATGATTAATAATCAAATTGTCTAGAATCAAATGACCTTGTGAGGTGTCTCAGGGCTGGTTGTGTCTGCACCCTCGCCAACCCCTGCCTGGCACTCTTTCTCTGCCACCTGTCCCACACCCCTCCCATGGCACTCAATCCTTGCCATTCCTAACATACTTTGCTCCCAGCAGTTTAACAAGGCTCACTCACCATTCCACGTTGACAAATATAGTATTGTGCAAAAGTCTTAGGAACCCAGCTATATATATAAGAACATAAGAAATAGGAACAAGAGTAGGCCATCTGACCCATTCACCCTGCCCCGACATTCAATAAGTTTATGGCTGATCTGACCACGGACTCATCTTCACCTACCTGGCTTTTCCCAAAAACCCTTAATTTCCCTTCTATGTAAAGAAAAATATATGTGCCTAAGACTTTTCAACAGGATTGTACTTCTCTATGACTACCCAAAGAATTGCCTGAGGTTTAAAGAGGTGACCTAATTGTCCCTGACAATGCTTTTATGGGCGTAGCAACAAGAAAGATATCATTCTGTGCATGCTAGGCATCAAATACCTGATCTACAATGGCATACTTTGCATCCAGATGGACCCTGTCAAAATTCCTGAACTGCAAAGTTTTACAACAATGAGTAACTTGTTAGTTTTCAAATTTACTCCTTGAAAACCATCAATCTCCAATTGTGTAATCATCCATCAACATGAATATGTCCTGAAGCTGGATATTGATTTGCTTGGGAAAATATTACAGCATAGAGGAATGATAGATTAGAAGATTTAAGGGAAATTGGCCTTAATTTTGTGCACCTTAAAACAGAGCACATTTTATTGTTCTAAAGAATATTAGCATGAAGAAGCATGAGTTAACTTACAAGATGAGCCAATCCTTCCTGCATTACTGTATTATAAGCTAAATTGTGTTGAAGACTATGATTTCATGTTTTTTGTCTATCCCTGTGACTTGGTGGCAAAACATAATTGCTTAATGAATTAACATATCTTCAAATCATAAAAGCATGTAGAAATCATTCAAATGCAATATTCATTCTATTAGACATCTTCCAAATTGTCTTCCCAATTACTGCAGTTTGCATCTCATTGCTCTCCCACCTTGATGTTAATGATATTATTGTAGTGTACAATTGAAGCTATTGCATGATATCATAATACAGAACAGAATGTTGCACTTTTTAAGGCAGGAAATTACGTCTGAAAGCTAATAAAAATATGTGGCACAGCCACATATTTTAATTTCTACCAAAGATCTCTATTCTAGCATAGAATATAGTAATATTTTGGTTGTCATTAGTCAAAATTATTTAATTTCAAGAGCATAGGAATTGCTTATTAATGGCTGTTGTGCTGGCCAAAGATAACTACAGTCTACAAGTCAGAGAATTCAGATGAATCAAGGACAGTGGAAGTGGACAAACCAATTGTCTTTGTTCTTGCCATGTGCTTGAAGAAGATGAAGATGACCATTTTGAGAGATTGTCCTTGCAGCCCACCCCCCTCCATTTTGTGAACTCTGAACTGAATCATGCTCTGGGATAATCTAATCAGAACAATTGAATGTGGTTACATGGAGCTTCTGCAAATGACCAGCAAGACCTGAGAAGATTCTCAGATAAGTAGCTATTTATTATGTAAATTGGCAGGCCTGTAATCTCTATGTCTGGGTCAGTGAGTTTGATTGGTTTGAACCAGTCAGAATTGACAGGGACAAAGACACAGTGTGTGTTTGGTGGGGAGTGAGGTGCAGAAAGCACAGAGCAATGCTGGCTGTAGCCCTGGAACAGAGCCAGTAAGAAGGTTAGGTACCATAGAAACATAGAAAACCTACAGCACAATACAGGCCCTTCAGCCCACAAAGCTGTGCCAAACATGTCCTTACCTTAGAAATTACCTAGGGTTACCCATAACCCTCTATTTCTCTGAGCTCCATGTACCTGTCCAGGAGTCTATTAAAAGACCCTATCGTATCCACCTCCACTGCTGTCGTCAGCAGCCCTTTCCACACACTCACCACCTTCTGTGTAAAAACTTGCCCTTGACCAACGGGATGGAGGTACATCAGTTGGACTGATGAGGAACACTGTACGAGTCAGGAGCTGCAAATAAAAGGCAGTGATAACTCTCCAGCCATCCAGAGACCAACCACTGCAGATGAGAAGGATCTCAGGGACACATGGAGATCGGGTTCACAAGGAACGCTTGGCCACTGTAGTCTCCTCTTCCAGATAATAACTTTTCTCTTCATCAACTGTTCCTGGACGGTCAAGGAGTCCTAAAGAGTGTGCACACGAATAGTTAGCTTGTGATTTCTAGTTGAGAAAATAAAGGTTACTTGTCAGTGAATGAAACACTTTCTGTGCCTTTCTGAATCATTATTACTAAGGGTTAGGTCTTTGTAACAGTTGTTCTACCCAATTTTGGTACTTATTAATCCCATTTTAGTCTATAGAAATAATCTAAAGTAAATTGGCTTATAATGCAGATTCACTGGTGAGGCAACAAAATTCTTGTTCTGTGGATGCTGCTTCTAACTTAATTCACTGACCATCACTCTAATATGAAGTGAGTTCTTGTACATGACTCAGCATACTCTAATTGTATATAAAAGGGAATAGAAAAGGGTATTTGTAATGGCATGGTGAGCTTCCTTAATGACTGCTGCCTGGTAGCACTCACATCACCCATAATGAAGTACTTCATGAGATTGGTTATGGCTGGAGTTAACTCCTGACTGAGCAAGGGCCTGGACCTGCTGCAGTTTGTTTATTGTCACAACAGATCTCCAGTGGATGTCATCTCACTGGCTTCTTACAAAGCTTTGGAGTACCATTACAACAGCAAAACTTACTGTAAGTCAGGCTGTTGTTTGTCAATTACAGCTCAGCATTCAATGACATTATCTATCAGAATTAATTACCAAATTTCTAAACTTGGGCTGTTATCCTTCTCTTTGCAATGGGATTCTCGACATCCTCATTGGGAGATAAAATTCCCTCCTTGCTGACAATCAATGCAGGTGCACATCAAGGATGAGCACTTGACCCACTGCCAAACGCTCTCTACACCACAACAATGAGGCTAAGTTCAGCTTTTAAAACCATCTATAAATTTGCTGTTGACACCACTATTGTTGTTAAACACTCGTATGGCGATGAAGAGTGAGATAGATCACCTGGTTGAGTGGTGTCACAGTAATAACCTTTCATTCAGCATCAACAAGATCAAGGAATTGATTATGCATTTTAGGAAGGGGGAGTCAGGGGAGTCAGTGAGGAGTCAGTCCTCACTGAGCAATCAAGTGTAATGGTAGAGCAGCTTTAAATTCCTGGGTACCAACAACTCTGTGGATTTATTCTGGACTCAACACGTTGATACAATTATGAAAACGGCATGGGAGCAGCTGTACTTTAGGAGTTTGTGGAAATTTGGTATGTCATCTGGGAATTCTGGACATTTCTATAGATGTACAATGGAGGGCATTCTGACAGGTTATATCACAGTCTGGTATGAAGACTCCAGTGTACAGGATCTGCAGAGGTTACCATGAGTTATAGACTCAGTCTGATCTATCACAGTCCTCAACATGACAACTTCAACGCAGTTTCTCTAGAAAATGGCATCCGTAACTAAGGGTGCTTGCCACACAAGACATGTCCTCTTCTCATTACTACCGTCAGGGAGGAGATAGAGGAAAACATAGAAAACATAAATATCGACAGCACATTACAGGCCCTTCAGCCCACAATGTTGTGCTGACCATGTAAACTACTCTAGAAGCTGCCTAGAATTTCCCTACCCCATAGTCCTCTCTTTCTCAGCTCCATGTACCTATCTAAGAATCTCTTAAAAGACCTATTGTCTGAAGACCCATGCACAATAATTCAGAAACTTCTTCCCCTTGGCCAATTAGAATCGGAAGGGTCCACGAACCCATGACATTCTTTAATCACACTATTTATTTACTTTGTAATTACAGTAATTTTATATGTTTTCACTGCACTGCTACTGCAAATTTCATGTCATATAAACAGTGGTAATAAATCTGATTCTTTCAGTCAATACAAGGTGCCTATATTTTCCATGTTTACAGACATATCAAGTGATAGTTGATTAGGTTACTCTCCGGAGGTCGTAAAGCATTAGTAAATAGAGGAAAGTTAATTATTCAGGTCATGAGACAATCAATAACAACTAATCAAATCTCTCTTGTTAGGTCAGCAATATAGAACATTAACTCTGGCTTTCCACAGATTAGATGGTATTTTACTTCTGCATTTTGTTTTGCAGTCATAAATGGTAAAACAATGTGCTGTTACACTTGAAATCAGACTAAAGCATTGACACAATTGGCATGATGGTCTTAAAGATACATACATCAGGTCACACTAGGCAAGGCACTGCAAAAAGCAAAGAGGTGAAAGGTCAATGAAACATCATCAAACAAACCAGATAAGAGAGAGGGATAGAGATGGGGATATGGATATGAAGATGGAACTGTGGGGAGGTGAGAGGGATGATGAAGGGGGAGAGGAGGAGTGAGAGGAAATCCTCTTTTCACTCAGTTTTCTAAGTATTTATGTGCTTACAGTGTCTTGTTCACTTCTCTTATTACAGCTCTGTGTGCAATAATACATAGATAATTTAACTCATTTCTTAAAGCAATTCCTTTCAATTTATTTTTTTCACTGTTGTTATTATTTATTTCTGTTTTTCATGTCCTCTAGAAATTTTGTCTGTCCGATGCATCTTTTTCATGTTTTCATATTTAGTCTTGTTGCATTTCTTATTAATCCTTCCCCTCCTTCATTTTACCCGATTAAAGCCTCAATATATCCTTCCTGGATAGAAATGACACAGGTCCCAGCGGTACAACTATTTCTGGTATTGTACTGCTTCATGAGAAGGAATTCTTTCTTACACCAAGCCCTTAACATTACATTAATTTTCTTGCTCATTTTTTCTCCATACCAATTTGCATTTAGTTTCATGGCCCTGTTTTATTAATATGCCTCCTACGAGGGGTGATTGATAAGTTTGTGGCCTAAAGTAGATGGAGTCAATTTTAGAAAGCCTAGCACATTTATTTTTCAACATAGTCCCCTCCTACATGTACACACTTAGTCCAGTGGTCGTGGAGCATACGGATCCCTTCTTTGTAGAAGTGGTCCACAGCAGGGGTGATTGATAAGTTTGTGGCCTAAGGTAGAAGAAGATGAGTTATTAGCTTCAAACTTTCTGCATAATCTCTCAAAGAGTTGAACTGCATGTGCATGTATCGAGAGCATCTTGGACCTCCAGCTGGTCCAAAGCAGGGGTGATTGATAAGTTTGTGGCCTAAGGTGGAAGGAGATGAGTAATACAGCTCTCGTAACATGAGCGTGCAGTTCAACTCTTTCAGTGATTATGCAGAAAGTTTGAAGTTAATAACTCATCTCCTTCTACCTTAGGCCACAAACTTATCAATCACCCCATGCTGTGGATCACCTCTGGAGGTCCAAGACGCCGACTTCTACAAAGAAGGGATCCGTATGCTCCACGACCGCTGGACTAAGTGTGTAAATGTAGGAAAAATAAATGTGCTAGGTTTTCTAAGATGGACTCCTTCTACCTTAGGCCACGAATTTATCAATTACCCCTCGTATATCTATGTCTTGATACTCCCACAGGAAATTTAACTATCTCCCCCTACCACCTTATTTGTTCTAATGGGCCATTCAACTGGAATTTTTCTCCTGCTTCAAAATTCCTTCCTAGATTATTTAATGTTTCTGTCCTGGTAGGAGACTGACAAACTGCCTTGGCAAATCTTGACTGTGGCTGCAAAGGGTTCCATCTATCCCACTATTTATGAAATTTAGCTTCACGGTACAATATTTTCCTATTTTTTTCTGGAATTGGTTCAAAATCTGTTCAGAAAGTGATTTGTTTTCTGTAGATATATTAAGAATTATTACCTAAGTCAACAGCTAGTTGATATTCTAATTAAATGTTCCTCTCCTTCTGTTGAATGTAGTATTACATAAATACTTCTGATTCAAATAATTTCATGTAACTAATAGTTTAATATTTTTTCTTGTTTCATTCCAAATTTGAATGCTTCTAAATGCATTAACTATCATGAGACATTAATGTCAACCATTTTATTTTATCCTAGTTCAATATCTTAAATTAGTGAAATATTGCATTAATTCTGCTGTACTGGCTTTACCCTATGAAAATTCAAAGCTGTTTCTGCTTTAGAAGCAAAAAAATATACCAGGTTACCTTTCTTGGTGCACTCAACAGAAACTGCTGGTAAAATTATTTTGCTTCAATAATTTCTGTCTTGCTGAGAAAATAAATTTCTTGTGTATAAATTGATCTTCAGCACATGGTATATGGCCGGTAAATGAGAATAGCTTTCTTTAATAAGGTTTTATAAATTGTGATAATCGATACATGAGTAGGTAGTATTTGCCAGTATTATAAACCATTAAGAGCTATTCAATTAAATTACACAATTTTACCATGTAATCTTGTGGGACAATGAATCAGGCAATCTATCAATGACACTTTGGACCTGATTGTGCTGAACTCAACCAATGTCCTTGAGGATCACTCATAAGTTAGGTGGACAGGTTTGATTAGCGACCAGGCCTAGTATAATAAAATGAATAACTTCCAAACTCTAAATGCCCTAAATCAGCTTTGATTGAAGATAGATCTTAGTCTTTCTGCCAAAGCTGTAATTGCTTGTCTCTAAAATTAAAACAATTTGAAAATACGTTACTACAAAGAAATTAAAAGTAATGTTGATTCAAGCCCTGCACACATACAGTAATAATGAAAAAATGAACAAGAATAAAAAAATTTTTTAAAAAACCATTTAGTTTCTCCTTGTCTTTCCTTCTCATCAATGGGTAATTCGGCTCAAGTGCCAAGTCATATCCAGTTCATGATCTGAGAGTTGATCACCCAGCTTAATGCTCGTGAGCCAAACCAAAATTCTCTTCCTCAGTTGGACTCTGGGAAGTCCAGCAGCAGAATGTTGTGACAGGTTTAGCCCCACTGAACGTCCAAGATGCTGAATGCATAAATGCACGTCTGGAATAGACTAGCTTAAATGAAAGAATGTTAGCTTTTTCATTCAGAACCATCTATCATACAGCAAGGTTCATCCCATTATTGTGCTAACTCAATGTTTAATTCTGTAAATATTATTACTGTTTGACTTTATTTTTATGCTACAGCAGTATAGTGTTTAACTTGTCCTACTTTTACCTCTGGGATTCTCAATCAGCATCCTTGCTCTGCAGCTCATGCCAAATCAGACCCTAAGTATATTTCCAGTTGCGCTGTTTTTGAAAGTTATACACAGCACAGTTTTCTTGGTGGTAGCAGGAAAAAAGAACAAAACATAAAACCTGGACAAGATTGCTCAGAACCAGAATCGGGTTTATTATCACTGGCATGTGTTGTGACATTTTGTTAACTTAGCACAGCAGTTCAAT
Organism: Hemitrygon akajei; assembly: GCF_048418815.1. Classification (NCBI taxonomy): domain Eukaryota; kingdom Metazoa; phylum Chordata; class Chondrichthyes; order Myliobatiformes; family Dasyatidae; genus Hemitrygon; species Hemitrygon akajei. The sequence continues at coordinate 160,242,598 of NC_133129.1, read as the reverse complement.
GCAATACATAATATAAAAGAAGAAAACAATATAATAATAATAAATAAATCAATTACAGTATACGTATCTTGCATAGATCAAAAATCATGCAAAAAACAGAAATTATATATATATTTAAAAAACTGAGGTAGTGTTGAAGAGTTCAATGTCCATTTAGGAATCAGATGGTAGAGGGGAAGAAGCTGTTCCTGAATCACCGAATGTGTGGCCTTTGGGCTTCTGTACCTCCTACCTGATGGTAACAGTGAGAAAAGGGCATGTTCTAGGTCCTGAGGTCCTTATTAATGGACACTGCCTTTCAGAGACACCGCTCCTTTAAGATGTCCTGGGTATTTTGTAGGCTAGTACCCAAGATGGAGCTGACTAAAGTTACGACCCTCTGCAGCTTCTTTCGGTCCTGTGCAGTAGACCCCCACCCGCATACCAGACAGTGATCCGGCCTGTCAGAATGCTCTCCATGGCACATCTATAGATGTTTTTGAATGTTTTTGTTGACATACCAAATCTCTTCAAACTCCTAATGAAGTACAGTCGCTGTCTTGCCTCCTTTACAGCTGCATTTAAACGTTGGAACCAGGTTAGGTCCTCAGATCATGCCACCAAGGAACTTGAAACTGCTCAGTCTTTCCACTTCTGATCCCTCTGAGAGGATTGGTATGTGTTCCTTCATCTTACCCTTCCTGAAGTCCACAATCAGCTCTTTCATCCTACTGATGTTGAGTGCAAGATTGTTGCTGTGACATCACTCGACTAGCTGGCGTATCTCACTCCTGTTTGCCCTCTCGTCACCATCTGAGATTCTACCAACAATGGTTGTATCATCAACAAATTTATAGATGATAATTGAGCTATGCCTAGCCACACAGTCACGGGTATAAAGAAAATAGAGCAGTGAGCTAAGCGGAGGTGCACCAGTGTTGATCATCAACGAGGATGAGATAGTATCACCAATCCACACAGATTATAGTCTTCTGGTTAGGAAGTCAAGGATTCACTTGCAGAGGGAGGTACAGAGGCCCAGGTTCTGTAACTTCTCATATGCCATCTATAAATTTGCTGATGACACCACAATTGTTCATTGAATCTCAGATGGCGACGAAGAAATGTACAGGAATGATATAGCTTGAATAGTGTTGGAACCACAATTCTGCACTCAACATTTAAACTCATTCATCTGATATGAAATTCAGAAAGCCTTTCACAAATTTAATCCAATGGGTCTGAAAAGAGTCAGAAATGGCTGTTAGCATCTTTGTTTAGTATTGAAATAAGGCCCATATTTGTTTGTATAATATAGAACCACGTCAGATTTGAGATTGATCCTGTCAGCGGGTTTGGATATGGCCCAAGTGAAAGGGGTTGATAGTTCACAGACATTAATGCGAATAGTGTTAAAGGGAAAAGAAAACAACAAACGCTAGGCCAATCAGGGCCATTAACTAAAACTCTCAAATGGAAAATGAAGCCTACACTGCAGCTGAAAAGAACAGCTAAATATAAAACAAATACTGCTAATCTTCAGAGTCAGTTGACTCGACAGTCCAATTTCTCAGGGAAGGCCGAATGCAAACAGGCATCAAAGCGTAGCTGCATCCGAGTTAAATACTGTCACAGTGAAATAATAATTAGCTGACACGTGTATATTCACGAGTGCAATTGCTGTATCTACTGCGCTGCCGAATCTGTGATTGTGACAGATCTAACCATTGGTAAATGTTAACCCCTATTTCAAATGTTCTACCAATAACAATGCTTTCTCCAACAAACACTAAAAAGGCTTGGGTGGCCTCAGCACAATATATAGCTAATCTGATATAATTTTTTTTATATATTGGAAAGAAAGTAGCTGAATTATATAAGTAAAGTTAGTAAGATGTACAAATTGTATAACTTCTATTTTAAGTGCAATGGTGCTTTTTAATAACTAACTGCAAATCACTTGCAAATCACAAATAACCTTGCAGAAATAATTATTACTCCTCCAAAGTGAACATAATAATCACATGATTTAATATCTTGTCACTAAACTAGAAGCTCCTGCCAAATCAATAGGACCGAATGTTGAATCAAACTTCTTAAAGTAAAATGATTAATAAATGCATACACAAACATTTAGAGAGTTCATGAATTTGCCATTAAATTGCAAAATTAGGATCCCAGAAATATTTCTTTCATTCCTGAACATGTTAAGAACGATTTTTAAGTTGACTTGAGATTCTGAAGTGCATTATTTTGGGCTCTTCAGTTCCCATTTTGTCAAATTAAAATTGGAGCCCTCGAGACTAGTATGGTTAAAAAGAATTGTTAGGCATGTGATCCAGGACTTTAGGAACTGAATGTACTTAAATCAGGAACATATTTGCTTGGAAACCTACCTGGAAAGAACAGTTGCAGTAACCTTTATCTGGAGAGGAAAAGATGTATCAATGATTACAGTGGATGATATTGTTACACTAAGGAGAAGTACAGTAGAATAAAATAATTTCTGATGCACAGTCCATTCAACTTTAGTGCATTTTTTGTACATTTGGAAATCATAGCTGATTTTGCAGTTAGACAAAATCATTAAGATTAATGGATCTCTGAATTCTCAGAGAAATTGAGATAATAATATTAAGACCATAAGATATAGGCGCAGAATTAGATCTTTTAGCATATCAAGACTCCTCTGCCATTTCATCATGGCTGATCCATTTTCTCTCTCAAACCCATTCTCCTGCCTTCTTCCCATGACTTTTCACACCCTGACTGATCAGGAACCTATTAACCTCCACCTTAAGTAAACCTAATGACCTGGCTTCCATGACCACCTGTGGGAATGAATTTCACAGATTCATCACCCTTTAGCTAAAGAAATTCCTCTTCATCTCCATTCTATAGAGATATCTTTCTACTCTGAGGCTCCTAGCATCTCCTACAATATGAAACATTATCTTCTCATCCACTCTATTCAGCTCTTTCAACATTCAATAGATTTCAATGAGATCCCACCCCCCCATTCTCCCAAATTTCAGCAAATACAGGCCCACAGACAACAAATGCTCCATATATGATAAACCTTTCATCCCTGAAATCCTTCTCGTGATCTCCTTTGATCCCTTGCCAATGTCAGCACATCCTTTCTTAGATAAGGGGCCCAAAACTGCTCAGAATATTCCAAGTGAGACATCTCCAGTGCCTTACAAGGGCTCAGCTTTACATCCTTGCTTTTATATTCTGGTCCTCTCAAAATGAATACTAAAATTCCATTTTCCTTCCTCACCATTGATTCAACCTGCAAGTTACCATTTCAGCAGCTGCTTCTTCAACATTACCTGTCTCTCCACCTATCTTCATATTGTCTGCAGATTTGGCCACAAAGACATCAATTATGTATTCTAAATGATTGCCAGATTACGTAAGAAGAAGTGGTTCCAACAACGACCCCTGCAGAAAACCACTAGTCACTGGCAACCAACCAGAAAAGGATTTATTCCCACACTTTAGCTCCTGCCAATCAGCCAATATTCTATCCATGCTAGTACCTTTCCTGTAATACCATGGGCTCTTAACTTGTTTAGCAGACTTGTGTGCATCACCTTTTCAAAGGCCTTCATAAGCTCCAAGTATGTAGCATCCACTGATTATTTTTCTTAGTCAATCTTGTTTATTATTTCCTCAAAGAATTCCAACAGATTTGTCAGGCAAGATTTTTTCTGAAGGAAATCACGGTGACATTGACCTACTTTATTATGCGCCCCCAAGTACCTTGAAACCTCCTCCTCAATAATGGTCTCCAACCCCTTCCCAACCACTGAGGTCAGACTAACTTTCCTTTCTTCTGCTTCCCTCCATTTTTGAAGAGTAGAGGGACACTTGCAATTTTTAAGTCTTTCAGAACCATGCCAGATCCTAGTGATTGATGAAAGATCATTACTAATGCCTCCATAATCTCTTCAACTACCTCTTTGAGAATCCTGGGGTTTAGTCCAGCTGGCCCATCAAAATCAGAACTTTCAGCTTCCCAAGGACCATTACCTCAATACTGTAATCGCAACTCCACTCACTTCAGTCCTCTGACACTCTCGAACCTACGGCATAGTACTAGTGCCTTCCACAGTGTGGATTGTCATAAAATACTTATTTAGTTTGCCTCCCATTTCCTTGACCCCTATTACAGTGTCATTTCCAAGCGGTTCAATATTTACTGTTGCCTCTCTTTTATTCATTATATATCTGATACATCTTTTGGCATCCTCTTTGATATTATCATCAAGCTTGTCTTCATATTTCATATTTTCCCTCCTTATGGCTTTTTCTAGTTGCCTTCTGTTGAATTTTGAAAGCTTCATAATCTTCTAACTTTTCACTAATATTTGCTCTATGATATCCCTTCTCTTCTGCGTTTGTGCTATCTTTGACTTCACTTGTCAGCTGTGGCTGTATCATTCTGCTTTCAGAATACTTCCTCTTCTTTGGGATGTATCTATCCTGTCCCTTCCAAGTTGCTCCCTGAAACCCCAGCCATTGCTGTTTTACCGTCATGCCTGCTAGTGATCCCCTGCAATCAACTTTGGCCAGCTCCTCTCTCATTCCTAAGTAATTCCCTTCACTGCACTGTTATACTGATACATCTGACTTCAGCTTCTCCTTATCAAATTTCAGGGTAAATTCTATCATATTATGATCATTGGCTCCTAAGGGTTCCTTTACATTAAGCTCCCAACTTAGTTTGCTTCATTACACAACATGCAACCCAGAATAGCCTTTCCTGTGGTGGGCTCAACCATATGCTTCTCTAAAAAGCAGTCTCATTGACATTTTACAAATTCTCTATCTTGGGATCCAACACCAACCTGATTTTCTCAATGAAACTGCATATTGAAGATACCCATTGCCCTTTTGGTATACCTGCTCTTTCTCCTGTTGTAATATGTAGGCCATATCCTGGCTTCTGCTCGGAGACCTGTATATAACTCCTATCAGGATCTTTTTATTCTTGCAGTTTCTTAACTCTACCCGCAAGGATTCCACTGTACATCTTCTGATCCTGTGTCACTTTTTTCGAAGGATTTGATTGCATTTTCTTTTACCAACAAAGCCATGACACCCCTCTGCCAGCCCTTTTGATAAAATGTGTATCCTTGAATGTTAAACTCCCAACTCTAACCTTCTTTCGGCCATGACTCAGTAATGCCCACAACATCATATCTGACAATCTCTAACTACACTACATGATCATCTACCTTGTTTTGTATTCTGTGTGCATTCAAATATAACACCTTCAACCATGTATTAGTCGCCCTTTTTGATTTTGTCCAAATGTTACACTGCAACTCATCCCAATGACTGCAATTTTCCCTATCATCTATTGTCCTTCCTGACATTCTTGCTACACACTACATCTGCGTGTATAATAACTGCCCCATCCTCAGCCCTATCACTCTGGTCCCTAGCCCATTGCTAAGTTAGTTTAAATCCTCTCCAACAGCTTTAGGAAACCTGTCACAACCATGGATTCAGCTATGCAGCAGTTTTGGCAAATGTACTCATGAATATGCATATGCAAGCTAATTATCATTTCATTGTGATAGTATTTAACTCAGTTCGCTCCATCGTAGTTTTTGTCAAGACTTGAACCCTGGACAGGTCACAGAAACACTTCGCTTCTGTATTCCACCTTGCCTGAAAATTGGACTCTTGAGTCACCTGAATCTGAAGACTAGCGATAATCGTTTAATTCTTAGTTGACCTTTTCAACCGCAGTGTAGTCTTCGTTTCCATTTGAGTGTTTTAGTCAATGACCCTGTTTGGCCCAGTATTTATTGTTTTCTTTCCCTTTAATATTGTGTTACGTATTCGGGCAACAATAATATAGATGAGTTAGATGGAGGGTTTTATAACAAATAACACGTTTATTAAACACTGATAACAAACCCCCTTCAAAAGTAAACAAACCCAAACAATGACCCGAAACCAGCTGCTGGCAGCTGAATCAAACAGTTCTTAATAGCGTTGCAGTCCCAAACAGTCTTTAAAGCAGTATTGAAAAGAACTCAGTTCTCTAAAGCGAATTGCCGAATGAAAACAGTTCAAAGAACGGTATGCCGACAGTTCAAAAGCTCACGGTACTTTTAAAAGGAGAGACTTTTTAAAGCGATGTAAATTCTCTTCCACGTCGATGTCCTTCGATTCCCAGCGTCGAACTCCCACGTCGAATTTTATTAAATATAACAACTTAAAGTGACTGACCTTCCTTCCACAATATTCTCAATCTCCCGCTTTTTCCAGCGGAGACTATCGTGAGAATAGTAAACGAAATCCTTCCGAATGAGGATCACACAAGGTCGAAGTCAATCCATCGAAAATCGATTCTTCTCGATTTGTCTTCCAAGCTTCATTCTCCCTTGGCAAAGAAACCGTTGGCTCTGACCTTTTAAACTTTAGGCATTAACAAAACTTCATTTTTAACTAAACTGCGTCATCACATTAAATCACACAGTGATATGAAGTCATCTTGGCAAATCCAGCCACGAACTGCCCCACCTGACAGGGTGGGTCTCCCTTTTATACCCTGTAGAAAAAACCTGTCACATGACCTCTACTGGCGGGAAAATGACATCACTCCACCATTACCTCATGTCCAGTATAACTTCAACCCCAGTCACGTGACAAGGGTACCACTGTCACGTGTCACGGGTACGTAACACCTCCCTCCAAAAAAAACATTTTTGGTCTATCAAGAACAAAAATTTTTAACAATTACTTACAAAAAAAAACAAATGTATAAATTATATAACATACACAATATACAATACAGTAGGAGTGTTACAATAAAAAAAACCACTCCAAAAAAAAACATTGTACATTCAACATCGAGATAGACAATCAGCAACCACATTATCTTTACCTTTAATATGAGTTATCACAATATTGTACTCTTGTAACATCAAACTCCAATTTAACAATCTTCTGTTTTTGTTTTTCATCTTACTCAGAAAAACTAACGGATTATGATCAGTGTAAACAATAAGTGGTTTTTGAGTTGTACCAACATATACCTCAAAATATTCCAAAGCCAAAACAAGTGATAACAATTCTTTTTCTATTGTTGAATAGTTTCTTTGATGCTTATTAAATTTCTTAGAAAAGTATGCTACCGGATGATCAACCTCATCACCCTCATTCCTTTGCATCAATACTGCTCCCGCAGCTTCATCACTAGCATCTACAGCTAATGAAAAAGGTTTTTCAAAGTCAGGTGCCTTAAGCACAGGTTGTTCACATATCATTGTTTTCAATTTTTCAAATGCTTCCTGACAAAACACTGTCCACACAAACTTTACATTCTTCTGCAGAAGATTAGTTAATGGAAGGGCAACATTAGCAAAATTCTTACAAAATTTTCGATAATATCCTACCATTCCCAAAAACCTTCTGAGAGTTTTTTTCCCCGTCGGAGTGGGAATTTCTAAAATTGCCTGAACTTTTGCCTGAACAGGAGCTACCTTACCTTGACCTACAACATAACCAAGGTAAGTCACAGTAGCATGTCCAAATTCACTCTTGGCTAAATTAATAGTCAAGTTAGCTTTTGAAAGCTTTTCAAACAATTTCTCCACCGCAATAATGTGTGCTTCCCAAGTATCATTTCCTGTCACTAAATCATCAATATAAGCATCAGTATCTTTCAATCCCTGAATCACAGAATTAATCATCCTCTGAAAAGTACCTGGGGCATTCTTCATCCCAAATGGAAGAACATTATACTCATATAACCCAGATGGAGTTACAAATGCAGAAATCTCTCTACCTCTGTCCGTTAATGGAACACACCAATACCCTTTCAATAAATCAATCTTTGTAAGGAACTTTGCTTTTCCAACCTTATCTACACAATCATCTACTCTAGGAATTGGATATGCATCTGTTTTCGTTACAGCATTCACCTTCCTATAGTCCGTACAAAACCTAATACTACCATCAGGTTTTGGCACCATAACACATGGCGAACTCCAATTCGAGTTAGAATGTCTAATAATATCATTCTCTAACATGTATTCAATTTCTTTCTCAGCAAGTTCACATTGTTCCATGTTCATTCTATATGGATGTTGTTTAATAGGTTTGGCATCTCCAACATCTACATCATGTGAAGCTATAGTAGTCCTTCTCGGAACATCTGGAAACAAATCCTTATACTTAAAAATCAATTCCTTCATCTGTTGTTTCTGCTCTAGTTGTAAATGTGCTAATTTCTCATCCATATTTTCCAAAATAGTCGAATTAGGTAACCTAACAGAAACAATGTTAGATTTAGAATGAAAGTCAGATGAATCATCTATCATGTTCCCAGTTAAATCAAACTCATTCTCACTAACCACAACAGTCACAGTATCAGATTGTTTCTCAAAATATGGTTTAATCATATTTATGTGGCAAAGTTGTGTTGACCTTCTACGATCTGGAGTTTTTATTCCATAATCCACATCATTAACTCTAGACACAATTTCATAAGGTCCATGAAATCTAGCTTGTAAAGGATTTGTCTGCACTGGGAAAAGAACCAACACCTTATCTCCAGGCTTAAACATCCTCATCCTAGCTTCCTTATCATACCAAGTCTTCATTTTCTCCTGAGCCAACTTTAAATTTTCCTTGGCTAAGCTACAAGCTTTATGTAACCTGTCCTTAAATTTCAAAACATAGTCCAACAAATTAGTATGCACTTCCTTACTAATCCATTGTTCCTTCAATAAAGCTAAAGGTCCTCTAACTCTATGTCCAAACACAAGTTCAAATGGACTAAAACCTAAAGATTCCTGTACTGATTCCCTTACTGCAAATAAAAGTAAGTTTATACTCTCATCCCAGTCACTTTCATTCTCCACACAATATGTCCTAATCATATTCTTGAGAGTAGAATGAAACCTCTCCAAAGCACCTTGCGATTCTGGATGGTATGCAGACGAAGTAATTTGCTTAGCTCCCAATTTATAAACTATCTGTTGAAACAATCCAGACATAAAATTACTACCTTGATCAGTTTGTATTTCCTTAGGCAATCCAAAATAAGTAAAGAATTTTATAAGAGCCTTCGTCACAGTTTTAGCTTTTATATTCCTAAGTGGTACTGCCTCTGGAAACCTAGACGAAGTACACATGATAGTCAACAAATACTGATAACCAGTTTTTGTCTTTGGTAATGGACCAACACAATCTACAATAACTTTAGAAAACGGTTCACCGAATGCTGGAATAGGTTGTAATGGAGCTACTGGTGTAACCTGATTTGGTTTACCCACAATTTGACAAGTATGGCACGTCTTACAAAACATCGCCACATCTTTTCTTAAACCAGGCCAGTAAAAATGTTTTAAAATCTTGTCCACAGTTTTCCTTACCCCTTGAAGTCCACCTAAAGGCACACTATGAGCTAAAGTCAAAATCTCATTCCGATAAACTTTAGGAACAACTACCTGGTAAACAACATTCCATTCCTCACTTGCAGGAATTGTAGGCGACCTCCATTTCCTCATCAACACTCCTTTTTCCAAGTAATATCCTACTGACACCTTCTCAATTTCACTACCTAGTAAAGCTTGTTCCCTTAATTTTACAATCTCAGGATCTCTATTCTGCTCTGCTATCATCTCCTTCCGAGACAGAGATAAATCTTCATAGTCAGACTTACTCCCAGAATCTTGTTCAAACAACGAAGGTAAGAAAGTTTCTGACACATCCTCAAAACTCAAATCCTGAGTTGAACAGTCATGAGTAACAACCTCATTCTGCACATCAATCTTTTTAGCCATAGCTCTAGTCACAACACAAGAAGAATCTGTGTTAGAATTCACCTCTGGTTCCTCTGATTCCATTGTCAAATGCACTTCAGGAAAAACTTGTCCACCTGCCAAGTCATTACCTAACAATAAAGAAATACCCTTCACAGGTAAGCTATGCTGTAATCCTACCTTAACAAATCCTGTAACTAACCCTGACTTTAAATTTACTTCATGTAAACGTACAGGCATAAAATCACTTCCAACACCTCTTATGTAATTTACCTCACCAGTATCACTCTCTTCATTAAACTTCAACACACTATCTAACATCAGTGATTGAGAAGCTCCAGTATCCCTAAGAATTTTTATTGGCACCAGAGTAGATCCTTCCTTCAAGGATACAAACCCTTCAGTTATAAAATGATCATATCCCTTTCTAACTTTGTCAGACTCTAACAAATCCTCATTTGTGTTTACCAAACCCTGTAACTTTACAGGTGCTTTAGTATGTTGCACACAAGCATCCGGAACTGCTTCCTTCTCTTTCTTTTTCAATTTGAAACAGTTAGCTATTACATGGCCAGGCTTCTTACAATAGTTACAAATAAGACCAAACTGTCTTTCCTTCACAGGTTTTCCTTCCTCCTTACCTCTCTCATTAACCTCTGATTTAATTTCTAATTTACCTGGAGTCTCCATATTATTTTTCCTCTTAAAAATTCTACCCTGAGGAAATTTATTCTTATGGATTAAAACATACTCATCAGCTAATCTAGCACAGTCCTGCAATTTATCAGTATCCCTCTCATTTAAGTAGGTCCTTACTTCAACAGGAATGCTTCTTTTAAATTCCTCCATTAAAATCAGCTCTCTCAATGTATCATAGTCCTCATTTACATTTTTAGAAGAAACCCATCTCTCAAAACACATAGCTTTATCATAGGCAAATTCCACATAAGTCTTTTCCACAGACTTTTTCAAACTCCTGAATCTTTCCCTATACGCTTCTGGGACCAATTCATACGATTTGAGAATATTTTCTTTCACAATATCATAATCTAATGCTTGCGCAGCAGTTAAAGCTGTGTAAACGTGTCGTGCCTTGCCTTTGATTACACTCTGTAATAACACTGACCATTTATCTTTCGGCCACTCTGACATCCGAGCAATAGTTTCAAAATGTTGAAAATATCTTTCCACTTCTGTTTCACTAAATGGAGGGACCAATTTAATTTCTTGGCTAGCAACAAACGGTTTTTTAGAATCAGCAGACTGTTCTACAGACCTTAATTTCTCCATTGCATATTCAAAATCTCTCTGCTTTTGCGCAGCTTCCAATTTACACCTTTCTAACATCATTTGTTCAATTTGCAACTGCATCTCCAGATTACTTATTGGAAACGATTCTAAAATCGATTCTTCAAAATCACCCGAAGCCACAAAATGTGATGCGTTCTTTCTCTGTATTACAGCTTTTGATGTAGTTTGCAAAATCCCTTTAAGATGTAACCGATTAGCAAGTTCAGAGACTTCAGTTTTTTTCGCCTTCGCTAACAAATCCGCGTCTGGCGAATCCAGAAACTCATCAATATTCATCGTTGCCGAATACCACTCACAAGCCAATCAAACAAAAAAAAATCGAGCAATCCCCGTTACCAAAACACCGATTCAAAATTCAAAAAACTTTTTAAACTCAAATAATTCAATCCCGGACGAGCCCCCATAATTATGTTACGTATTCGGGCAACAATAATATAGATGAGTTAGACGGAGGGTTTTATAACAAATAACACGTTTATTAAACACTGATAACAAACCCCCTTCAAAAGTAAACAAACCCAAACAATGACCCGAAACCAGCTGCTGGCAGCTGAATCAAACAGTTCTTAATAGCGTTGCAGTCCCAAACAGTCTTTAAAGCAGTATTGAAAAGAACTCAGTTCTCTAAAGCGAATTGCCGAATGAAAACAGTTCAAAGAACGGTATGCCGACAGTTCAAAAGCTCACGGTACTTTTAAAAGGAGAGACTTTTTAAAGCGATGTAAATTCTCTTCCACGTCGATGTCCTTCGATTCCCAGCGTCGAACTCCCACGTCGAATTTTATTAAATATAACAACTTAAAGTGACTGACCTTCCTTCCACAATATTCTCAATCTCCCGCTTTTTCCAGCGGAGACTATCGTGAGAATAGTAAACGAAATCCTTCCGAATGAGGATCACACAAGGTCGAAGTCAATCCATCGAAAATCGATTCTTCTCGATTTGTCTTCCAAGCTTCATTCTCCCTTGGCAAAGAAACCGTTGGCTCTGACCTTTTAAACTTTAGGCATTAACAAAACTTCATTTTTAACTAAACTGCGTCATCACATTAAATCACACAGTGATATGAAGTCATCTTGGCAAATCCAGCCACGAACTGCCCCACCTGACAGGGTGGGTCTCCCTTTTATACCCTGTAGAAAAAACCTGTCACATGACCTCTACTGGCGGGAAAATGACATCACTCCACCATTACCTCATGTCCAGTATAACTTCAACCCCAGTCACGTGACAAGGGTACCACTGTCACGTGTCACGGGTACGTAACAATTGTTTGCACTAAAGTCTGTGATCTATCAACCTGCTTCAGTGTCTGTCACTCTGTACTTGGGCCATGCCTGAACCACAGTAACAGAAACCGACTTGCAATGATATTGGTCTTAGTCCCCTTTGTGTTCAGGTGTAATCCGTCCCTTTTGTATAGGCCATACTTTCGCTGGAAGAGATTGCAATGATCCAGAAATTTGAAGCTCTGCCCCCTGCACCACTTCCTCAGTCATGCATTTCTCTGCCAGATCATCCTATTCTTTCCCTCAATGACATGTGACACAGGCAGCAATCCAGAGATAACTACCCTGGAGGTCCTGCTTTTCAGCTTGATACCTAGGTTCGTAAATTCTTTCTTCAGGACCTCCTCCCTTTTTTTTAACCTATGTCATTATTGCCTATATGTACCAAGATTTCTAGCTGCTCACCCTCCCCCTTTAAAATGCCATGGACCCAAATCCAAGATGACCCTGACCCTGGTACCTGGGAATCAACCTGCCTTACCAGTGTCTCTATCGTGTCCACAGAATTTCATGTCAGGCTGTTCTCCATCTTGGCAATTTACTTGCAAATGTTTTGTCACCCTGAGGAGAGATTATCAATTGTGGGGTGTCCTCCGAATGCTTGGCCTAAATACACTTTATCAATTAGCTGTTTGGTCATAATTTCAGGAAGTCAATTGTGAAATAGGGAGGAAATTCATAGCTAATTGGTTACATGGCGGATTTCGTGCATTGCGGTCTGGGATTTTGCCCACATTGGCTCATAAATAGGATTGAGGTCTACTTATTTGTTTGCAGAATTGTTTGCAGAAAGCCGCGCTTCTAGGAGTTCTCTAGCCTGCCACACATTAGCTTGTGCCACATGTTTCACTGAAGCTCAGTCAAATTTGCGCCGCCCTCAATCTTCATGCATTAAGTCAAGGGAGAGCTGGTCCTGTCACTTTACAGCCAGTTGACGTTCATGGATCCTTGTGGATAGTTTTCTGATTTTTGCTGCAGTCCCCACCTTGGACTGTGTAGACCACATTTGTCTTGTCGAATCGCTTGGTTCATTCTTTTGCTCTGCAATGTTGCTGTTGGTATTTGTGCAACCAAAATTTTATGTTCTTGGACCAATTGGGTTGTTATTTCCATGATAATTCAAATGTATGGAAGATCAACCCGTTTGGTCGTTTCTTGGTTGGTGCATTGTCAGCCTCGTAGGCGTCTTTGTATAAAGTTCCGTGGGTATCTGTTTCAAGTGGATTCTTTAAAGAGATGTTACTCCTCTTTATCCTTTTGTTCCACCAAGCTTTGACACAGATCTTCTTGTGTGCATTGGGTGGTTGCTGTGATAATTTAGGATCTGATCCACATGTGTTCCCTTACGCTAAACAGAAATTTCCAAAGTGCCGTCTGTATTTCCCCCGACAAACACATCCAAGAATGCTGGTTTCCCCTCAGCTTCTGTTTCCACCGTGAACTTAATGCTGTCAAATACATTGTTGATTAGTTTTAAGTTCTTTTGGTTCCGCTGCATTTTTCTACGACAAATGTATCATCAACATAACAGACTCAAATTTTTGGTTTAAAATTGGCAAAACCATCTTTTTTAAAATTTTGCATGATGGCCCCCTTTATAAATCCAGAGATGGGCTAATCCACTGATGTCTCTTTCAGCTGTTTGTAAAGCATGCCTTAAGTTTAGTGTAGGTGATGGAAATTTTTGCAAGTAAATTGCCAAAATTGGATAACAACTCAACTAAACCATTAGCTAGCTGAACTACACATTTTCCAAATTATTTCCAGTCTCCTGTCTACTCCTCCAAATATGGAGTCCCCTATCACTTCTGCAGTTCTCTTCTTCTCACTTCCCTTCTGAGCCAAAGCACCATACTCAGTGCCAGGGCAGTGCCAAGCTGGGTTGTCTCCCTCAACAGTATTCAAAATGGTTTACATTGTTGAGGGGAATGGCCACAGTGGCACTCTGCACTATCTGCCCATTTCCTTTCCTTCTCCTGACAGTCACCCAAGTACCTGCTTCCTGCAACTTAGAAGTGACTTCCTCCCTGTACCTCTTATCTGTCACCTTCTCAGTGTCCTGTATTGAGCTCCAGTTCCTTAACACATTCTCTGAGGAGGTGTAGCTTGGTGCACCTGATGTAAATGTGGTTATTCAGGAGGCTGAAGGTATTCCATAATTTCCATATCACACACAGAGAACACAACACAGTCCCTGGAGCCATTCTCACTGTATTAATTACATATTAACAGATGAAGAAGAAAAAACTTACCAGAAACTTATCTCATCCAAGCCTGTACTCACCAAATCCTCCTCACTTTAGCACGGGCTCATTCCAACAATAGCTGCTCCATTTGTCCCTACTTTATTTTTACTTGCCCTTCCTAATGATGCTAAATATGAAGGGGATGCCAGAAAAATAAGCTGAATGCCCACCAATGCTCCTTTTTAAATCTCTTGCCCTGACATGTGTGGAGCCTCCCCTACAGATTCAACTGGACTGCTGGAAAAAGCTTAAAGCCTGTGAATAGTCTTTTTCAAATCTCTTGCCCTGACTTGTGTGGTCTGTTCCACTGATTCAGCTGGGCTTCTGGAAAATATGTTTCATTGAAAAAAATCAGACTGAACCATGATCTTTAATAATTTATTTACAAGGTAATCCTTTGTGACATTATACATACAGAAACAAATCTTCAGGGGATGCAGGAAGGGAAGATACAGGAGTAATTGAAGCAGAGCAGGCAGATGCAGTTCATGTTCCATTTTACAATGTAATAGTACAAAGTACAGCTCAGTAATGAATGTTATTTGAATACTGTAGGACATCATTTGCAGACTAAAACATTATCAGATGACATGACAGTTAGTTGTGCTTTTTGAGAACGTTAGGACATATTCATGAACAACTTTATCAATAATGGAGAAGGGGTGCTTAAACAGTTGTCTTATTTTGGATTTCGATACTCTAGTCTACCTGAATCTAATTGTACACGGCTGAGTGCTTGAGGAGCAGAGAGGATCAACCAACACCAACTTACTGATTAGTAGCTGGTTTCTTCAGGCTATTTGTTTAGGTTTATCAAGTGTCTTATTCTCTTCATTGTCCATTCAATTTACAAAGTTCTTCCAGGAGTGATGTGAAGACTGCTGAGAAGCTTATTGCTTATCTTAATTTTTTAGCATAGGTTCATTTTTGGATAACAATGTTACTATTCTGAGAGAGAATACCAGGGTATTGGTATATAGTATTGGTATGGTAATACAGGGCTTGGAGCCCTTGCCACAGCTTGAAGTGATATTTCAACAACTTGAGAAATTGACTGAATGGTATAGATTCATAGATATCTGTGATAGCATTTGGACTCATCTGAATGCAATAAACTTGGTCAAAATTTGCAAGGCAGCAAGATAGCCTTACATGACAGCGATCAGAACTTGCAATCACATATGGCACAGGTCATTATTGGAACTTGTGCGGATAGGATGGATATACCTTTCACATTGGAAAGAATGGGACTGTGGCTATGTGTAAAACTCTGTGCCAGGCTGGTGCAAGATTCCAACATACTTCACAATATTGAACACAAATGGCTCGTTAATTAGTGGGAGGGTGAACAGCCAGAAGTCATGGTCCACGTAGGTACTAATGACATGGGAAGGATGAGTGGTGGAGTTCTGGACAGGGAGTTCAGGCAGTTAGGTGTTAAGTTAATGGGCAGAACTACTAGAGTTATGATATGAAGATTGCAAACCTTGCCATGTGCTAGTGAGATCAGAACAAGGATTATATAATTTAACACGTGACTAAGGAGTTGATCTAGGAAGGACAGCATAAGATTGTTGGATCGTTGGGCTCTCTTCCAGCGAAGGTGGGACCTATACAGAAGGGATGGTTTGCACCGGAACTGGAGGAGAACTATCCTCCTATCAGGAAGATTTGCTAATGTTGCATGGTGGAGTTTAAACTAGAGTTACAGGGAGATAGGAACCAAAGTGCCTGTACAGTTAGTGGAGAAGTTGTGGGGGCAGATGGTGGTAAGACCTCAGACAAACTTGGGAATCAAAAGATTGAGCATGGTGTGACTAATGTCCCAAATTGCATATATTTCAATGTAAGAAGTATTGTAGGAAAGGCGGATGATAGTGCTAAAAATTAGGTAGCTGGCTTACAAACAGAGTCAATGTGTAGTGAGGAGAGCCTGTTGACAGGACAGAATTGCAGTCAACAGGATGAGTTGTAGCATAAAAGGCGTACAAAATAAAAAAGGGTGAAGACAGGACTGAAGGTGAACAGTATACAGAATAAAGTCAATAAACTTTTTTGCCCAGTTGCAGATTGGCAAGTATGACATTATGGGCATCACTGAATCATGGCTGAAAGAAGATTATAGCTGAGAGCTTAATGCCCAAGGATGCATATTGTATCAGAAGGGCAGGCAGGAAGGCAGAGGGGGTGGTATTTTTCTGTTGGTAAAAAATGAAATCAAATCATCAGAAAGAGGTAACATAGGTCAGAAGGTGTTGAATCATTGTGGATAGAGTTAAGGAACTGCAAGAGTAAAATGACCCTGATGGGAGTTGTATTCAGACTCCAAACAGTAGTAAGGATGTGGCCTACAAAATACAATGGGAGATAGAAAATGCACACCAAAAGGGGAATGTTACAATAGCCATGGGGGACTTCAATATGCAGGTAGATTAGGAACACCAGGTTGGTGCTGGATGATAGGAGGGGACATTTGTAGAATGTCTATAAGGTAGTTGGTGCTTGAGCCCACTGGGGAATCAGTTATTCTGGATTGGGTGCTGTGCAGGGAACCAGAATTGATTAGATTGTGGGCAAGAGATCATATCATCGAATTCACCCTGAAATTTGAGAAGGAGAAGTTAAAGTCAGATGTATCAGGAATGCAGTTGAGTAAAGGGAATTACAAAGGGGTGAGGGAGTTGTCGTCCAGAAATGACTGGAAAAGAACACTGCCAGGACAGATGGCAGAGCAGCAATGGTTGGAATTTCTGGAATCAATTCAGAAGGCATAGGATATATACATCCCAAAGAGAAAGAAGTATTCTAAAGGCAAGATGATACAACAATGCCTAACAAGCAAAGTCAAAGTCAGAATCAAAGCCAAATAGAGGGTATATAATAGAACAAAAATTAGTGGGAAGTTAGAGGATTGGGAAGCCTTTAAAAGCAACAGAGGCAACAAAAAATGTCATTAAGAAGGTAAATATGCAGGTAAGCTAATCAATAATATTAAAGTGGATACTAAAAGTTTCTTCAGATACATAAAGTATAAAAGAAAGGCGAAAGTGGATATTGAACCATTGGAAAACCATGCTGAAGAGGTAATCACGGGGGTCAAGGAAATGGGCGATGAATTGTGAATAAGTATTTTGCAACATTCTTCACTGTGGAAGACACTTGCAGTATGGAGGACGTTCCAGATGTCGGGGGTTATGAAGAGAGTGAAGTTATTATTACTAGTGAGATGGTTCTTGGGAAACTGAGAGGTCTGAAGGTCGATAAGTCACGTGGACCAGATTGTGTACATACCAGGTTCTGAAAGAGGGGGCTGAAGAGATTGTGGAGGGATTAGTAATAATCTTTCAAGAATCTCTAGTTTCAGGAAGACTAGAAAATTGCAACTGACACTCCAAATTTCAAGAAGAGGGAAAGGCAAAAGAAAGGAAACTGTTAGCCCATTAGTCTGACATCAGTGGTCAGATGTTGGAAGATGTTGGATTCAATTATGAAGGATAAGGTTTCATGGTACTGGGAGGCGTATGATAAAATAGGCTGTTGTCAGCATGACGATCTGTTGGAATTCTTTGAAGAAATAACAATCAGGACAGACAAAGGAGAATCGGTTGATGTTGTGTACGTGGATTTTCAGAAGGCCATTGACAAGGTGCCACACGTGAGGCTGCTTAACAAGCTATAAGCCCATAGAAGGAAGATTCTAGCATGTGTAAAGCAGCGGCTGATTGGCAGGAAGCAAAGAATGGGAATAAAGGGAGCCTTTTCTGGTTGGCTGCCGGTGAGTAGTAGTGTTCCACAGGTGTCTGTATTGTGACCAATTCTTTTTACGCTATCTGTGAATGATTTGGATGATGTAATTGATGGCTTTGTGTCCAGGTTTGCAGATGATATAAAGATCTGTGGAGGGCCAAGTAGTTTTGAGGAATTAGGTGGGAGACAGATTAGGAGAATGGTCAAAGAAGCGATAGATGGAATACCATGTCAGGAAGAGTATGGTCATGCACGTTGGTAGAAGAAATGAGACCATTGACTATTTTCTAAATGGAGAGAACATACAAAAATCTGAGGTACATAGGGACTTGGGAGTCCTTGCACAGGATTCCTTAAAGGTTAATTTTGAGGCTGATTCTGTAGTGAGGAAGGTAAATGCAAAGTTAGTATTCATTTCAAGAGAACTAGAAGATAAAAGCAAGGATGCCATTTTGTGACTTTATAAAGCACTGGTGAGGCTTCACTTGGAGTATTGTGAGCAGTTTTGGGCACCTCATCTTAGAAAGGATGTGTTAAAACTGGAAAGTGTTCAAAAGGAGGGTCATGAAAATGATTCCAGGATTGAACAGTTTGTCATATGAAGAGCATCTGATGGCTCTGGCCTGTATTCACTAAAATTTAGAAGAATGAGGGGTGACCACGTTGAAATCTATCGAATGGTGAAAGGCCTTGATAGTGGATCTAGAGAGGATGTTTCTTACGTTGGGAGTGTCTAATACTAGAGGACACATCCTCAGAAGAGAGGGGCATCCTTTTAGAACAGAGTTGAGGAGAAATTTATTTTGCCAGAGAGTAGTGAATTTGTGGAATTATTTGCCATAGGCAGTTGTGGAGGCCAAGTCTTTATGTGCGTTTAAGACCAAGGTTGATAGTTTCTTGACTGATCAGGGCATGAAGCAATATGGGGGGGGGGGGGAGGGGGGAGAAGGCAGGAGTTTGGGGCTGAGAGGAAAATTGGATCAGACATGATGAAATGGCAGAGCAGACACAATCGGCAAATGACCTAATTCTGCTCCTATATCTTATGGTCTTATGATACTAATGCAACAAGCATTTCAATTGACATATCCATCAGCCTTTTTCTGTCATCTGTATTATTGAAGCTCTTCTTCCAACATAACATCCAATATCCTTACATTTCCTGCATCTTCTTGTGCCTGTTTAAAAATCTCTTTAATGCCCCTATTGTGTTTGCCTGCACCACCAACTGAGGCAGCACATTATCAACTTACTACTCCATGAGACTTCACCTGTGGATAGATCCCAAAGGAGACCAAGTTATTGATCTAGACCTCATCTATGTAATCTCATCTCTTGCTTCCTCAATAACCTGGAGTATATCCCATGAGGCACTGGGGACTTATCTATACTAACGTTGTCATGGTCCGGTCCATGAAGACCTTCACAGTCTAGTCTGTTTTTTTCCGTATTCTGGGTTTTCTGTTTTTTTCCCTTGTTCCATTGGGTGCCTTAATTGAGGCACCTGATTCTCAATTTGGGCTGGCACATAAATACCTCTGCAAACTAGGGATGGGTGCTGGATTGTTTTCTCTTTCCCTCCCCTCCCTTCCAAATCCCCGGCAGTTACTAATCTTCGTCTGTTACCCTTGCCTGCATCCGTGCCTGCATCTGTGCCTGTATCACCGTCAAGGTCAACCACTGGAGTGAGACTGGAGCCTTACCACGCTAAGGTAAGGAACTATCAATCATTGAGTTTGGAACTGTCTCTTTGTGTCCCCATGTTTAGTGTCCATGTATGAGTCCTGACCCTATGTCCTGTTCCCAAGGAGGGGTCCTGGCTCTGTTCTGTGGTCCTGTGCTCAAGTCCAAGGTTGAGCTTTGTGTCCTCACCCAGCTCAGCACTGGAGTCCCTTGCCACGTCCAAGAACCTCGCCCAGTCACAGTCAAGGCTTTGTATTCCCAGTACTATCTAGTGCCTAGTCTGTTCCTAGTCCCGAGTCCTCGCCTGGATCCAGGTTCTGAGCCCGAGTCAAGACATATGTTCCGGGTCCCTGTCCAGTCTCTGGCTCAGAGTCCTAGTCCAGGCTTCCTAGTTCCAAGTTCCTTGTCCAGGTCCCGCTTTCCTAGTCTGAGTCCCAGCCCAGGCCCGGTGTCTTTGTCTCGCCCAGGCCTGCGTCATTCTCCAGCGTCGTTTCCTCCCGACTTCCCTTGCTTTCTGGATAATCTTAGTCCTGTTCCTAGTACTTCAGTTTCTGTCTTGCATTTGGGTCCACTCCCAATGCCCCCTTCTGACAAATGTTCTTTAAGAGAAGCAGAGCACTGCCTCTTTCTTTATCTTAAAATGCCCTGGCACTTTATTATGTTTCACACTGATCTCCCTGTCATCCACGTCCTTCTCCTTGATAAATAATGGCCTAATTCTGCTCCCATGTATTATGATCATACAATTTTATAGAAGTATTGTGTAATATGTTTGGCATTGACTGCAGATGTAAGATCTGGAGATATATGAGTGTAAAGTGTGGATGAATTCCCTTTGACCCTTCTGAGTGCAGCCTTGATATTGTACCTGATTAACAGTGAAAGTCCTCCTCTGCTTTCACCTCCTTTTCTATCTTTTATAAAACACCAACATTCTTGAACATGAAGAATCCAGTCCAATGGTCCAACAATCCAAGAAACTGAAGCCCTGCACCCTGCACCAGTTCTTTATTCACTCATTCATCAGAGATTACTTCTTCGATGTGCTTCCTTACAACCTCTTCCTCTTTTATTTACCTCCGTTATTGGTGCCAATGTGTACCATGACCTTTGACTACTTGCTCTCTCCCAAGAACATTTTGCAGCTACTCGGACATCCTGGATTTTAGCACCTGGAGGCAACACACCACCCTGGTGTGTCTTTCCTGGCCATAGAATTTCCTGTCTGTCCCCTTAACTAATGAGGGACAGGGCAATTATTATTGCCCTACCTAGCCTTACTATTCCCTGCTGAGCCTGACAGCCAGGCACAGAGCTACTGACCTGGCTTCTGCTGTTGCTATTCCAGCAGTATTCAAAGAGGTAGACTTGTTCCTGAAGGGACAGGATACAGGGTCCACTGCAACTGTCACCCTACAGTATAAATCTTCTAGCTTGCGTGTGACCACCTCAGTAGAAGTCTAATTTATTTATCTGTTTTTAAATTATTGAGCTACAATGTAGAATAGGCCCCTTTAGCCCAGAAATCCCCAATTCAAGCCAACACTGGACAATTTATAATGATCAATTAACTTACCAACTGCTAACTCTTTGGACTGTGAGAGGAAACTGGAGCACCTGCAGGAAACCTACAGGGTCATGGGAAGAACGTACAAACAACTTACAGGCAGCAGTGGGGATTGAACCCAGGTCACCCCTACTACAAAGTGTTGTGCTAACCACTACACTACTGTGCCACCCAACTCTATGAAGCCTTCAGCTTTGAAGATGATCCTGAGGAACTTCCAGATGCAGCGTGATTTCCTTGAATCATTGTCTCAGGAGATACATATGAGTGTGCTGCTCACAAGCATTCATCAGGGAGACAGTGAGGTTCTTTGAATTCCTGCATCTCATAGGAGGAGCATTCCACTGCCCTAACTACCATCCTGCTTACACTGAATCAAGGACTAAGATGAACAACAAAATATCTGTGACTTCTCACTGAGGCCTTTTGTTAAATGAGCTGCTCTTACTCCCCACACCTGGGCCACTTGCTCCACCTCTTCACTTTGAAGCCTTTTGAGCCACTGAATCAGCTCCTTACTCTTGCATTGGCCCACTACCGCGACGGAAGCTCCAAATCAGCAAGAATTACATAAGCACAACATTTGCAACATATTACTCAGAAGGAATTGGAAGAAATGAAATGTGAAAATGAATGTTATGAGTGAGAATCCTGTCATCCTCAGTGATTTCAGACAGTGCTTGCCACATCTCAGCAAAGGCTACTTTTGCCGTGTTCAGGACATTCTTTTTTATAACCATATAACAATTACAGCACAGAAACAGGTCATCTCGGCCCTTCTAGTCCGTGCTGACACTTACACTTACCTAGTCCCACTGGCCCGCACTCAGCCCATAACCCTCCATTCCTTTCCTACCCATATACCTATCCAATTTTACTTTAAACAACAATACCGAACCTGCCTCTACCACTTCTACTGGAAGCGGAAGATTTTCTACAAATCTACTGATTTGTGAGGGTAAACACTACACTTTGTGGCAGGAAATTGTCTCCTCTTGGAGATAATCCTTGAGGTTTCTAGTTCAGTGTGATATCTGCTAGGAGAGAGGGAGAAGTATGCCAGAAATATTGAAAGGTTTAGAAAGAGCAGGGGTGGAGAGGATATTTCTTATCGTGGGGGACTCTAGGACCTAGAGGGCATAGCCTCAGATACAAAAACATGCCTTTAGAAAAGAGATGAGGAAGTATTTATTTAGCCTGAGGGCCATGAATCTGAGGAATTAATTGCTGTGGAGGCCAAGTCATTAAGGCTATGTCCATACTAGACTGGATAAATTCGTAACCAGAGCTTTTTCTCTTCGTTTTGACCCTCCATCCACACTGAAATGGCATTTTCCTCCCCTGAAAATGGAGCTTTTCTAAAATGTCCTCCAGAGTGTTTAAATTTGAAAATGCCACTTGGGCAGGAGTAATATGGACAGGGTAACCGGAGACTTAAAAAAAAATGCTATTACGATGTGCCGGAATGCATGGCGGTATTTCATTGTTTTCCCGAACACAACCCCCCACATAACCTAACAATTTCAGAACAGACAGCAACGAGACTGAAGCCAGAAGAGTTAGAAATGTACTCACCAAATACTTTGACCCATAATTTACTGAATAAATAAGTATACTCACTTTGCCCTGTTTTCTGTCCTTGCTCGTATGAAGGTGGTTTACCTATTTATGCAAGTACTTCTCTGACAATAGATGTGTAACAGCCTAATGTAACATTGTATGGAAATACAAGATAACACTGATGCAGACATGTTTTATACATTTAACAAGGTGCTTTATTAATGCAACAGAGTTGGTCAGTTTTTCAATGTTCGTCGTTAGCCGGATCAATCTGTCCGTGAACTCCTTGTCGGTTGCCTCCATACACTCCAGTATTTGTTTTTTTTTAGTTTTAAGTCCTCCTCCATGACAGCAAACAGCTCCCCGTCGTTTGGCAATTTCATTTTAAGTTTTTCTAGTCTGTAACTGCACAAACACGCACTTTCACAGCGAGATTCGACACTAAACATGTCGCTTGTTTTCTGTAGATGTGTCCTGCGAATGCCCAGTAGGAGGAGATTCGCCCAAATACCCGTTTTAATGTGGACAGAGGTATTTTCAAAAACGCCTGGTGTGGACGCCTATCGATTTTACGTGAAACTGGCGTTTTCAAAATGATCCGGTCTAGTGTGGACGTAGCCTTGGGATATTTAAGGTGGAGTTTGATAGGTTTTTGATTAGTCAGAGCATGAAAGGTTATGGGGAGAATGCAGAAGAATGGGGTTGAGAGGGATAATAAATTATCCATGGTAGACTGGTAGAGCAGACCTGATGGGTTGAATGCCCTAATTCTGCTCCTATATTTTTTGGTCTTATGATTTCATGGAAGTATTGTGTAATATGTTCAGCATTGACTACAATTGTAAGATCTGGAGACCTACAGTCCAACAGCGTGAAGTGTGTAACAGTGTTAAAGGAAGCACATGGATATTAAAGGGATTGCTGATAGGTGACTGATAGGGGTTGCTGGCGGCAGTGTTGTTGCAAATAGAAATTGAGATTGCATTCACTGACCTTGAGCACTAAGTGACCTCTTCTTGAGCCTGAACGATGACAATGACATTCCGATTCTTTGCTTCACGAATCACAAAAGCAACTTTTGAATTTCTAAATGTTTCCTAATGTTGAAGTTGCTGCCAGCCACATGTTGTGAACTAGACACTGTGCTCTGATTAAGCCCAGTGAATTTATGGTAACTGCTCAGCAGTTAAAAGAGAAGCTCAGCATGTTGCGTAAGGAAATGCTGCAGTTCTTATACTGAAGCATGAGCTAGCAAGGTACTTACTTTACCAATGAAGTGGTGGTTCTCACAGAAAATGCTGCGTGGCCACTTCGGGTAATTTGCACCTAAAATTGACTGTACAAAATTTCTGATTATCAACCCTTATCTCATTTGTTTTTGCTGTTCCACTGTGAAATCTTAACTGCTGATGCAAATAGAAAATGTTTTGAAATGCTCTGCAGCAAATTCCACGCACTGTTGAATTTCATCCTCAGGAAAATAGGTTCCTTTTTGTAAACTGATGTGTCTTGGTTAAGTGTGCTGTTGCTTCTGTTCAGACAGGATCACCAGATGTGTGATTATATGGATTATGTTTCACAGAATGGTAAAATGGTTACCTTATTTAACATTTTTTTTTCAGAAAAGCCTGATACAAGGTAGTCCTAGCATGAAGAAGAGGGCTGAAACAGCGAGAGATTGACTGTGATGCTAGGCATCACCAAGCACAAGCACACATTACAGAGAATGTTTTAATCCGAAAGCCTAGATTTGAGGTGGGAGGACTTCTGTGGTGAACTAGATATACCTGTCTGGACTGCTCCTGTGGCTCCTCCCACAGACCCCTGCTGACTGCTCCTGTGGCTCCTCCCACAGACCCCTGTATAAAGGCAACTGTGGCCTGTTGCCCTGCCTCATTCCCCAGGATGTAGTGTTGTTCATTCTTCCAGTCAATAAAAGCCGATACCTCGCTTCCTACGTCTCAGCGTGAGTTATTGATGGTGCATCAATTTTATTGACCGGAAGTTAAAACATGGAAACTGTTTTACGTCTGGAACGGTTGGATTTGGACGCCCAGGACCCTGAAGCAGCTCTTGCCTTTGAACAGATTGTATCTTTGATCACTGAGTTTACACTGAAATCTGAAGGTCTTCCCAATGAATGAAGACAGCAAGAAGATACTCAAGAACCAGAAGAGTCAACTAGACATTTCAATCACCTTGTACCACAAGAGACTTTGTTTTGTTTTGTTTGTTCTGCTTGTTCTATAGATACTTTCTCATAGAAATTGTGTTTAATTTAGGCTTATATACTCTTCTTGTAGTTGCCACTTACCTGGTGCTGAGCCTGTAATACTGCTGCAAGTAGGTTTTTTATTGCACCCGTACTTGTGTGCAAAACATTAAACTCAATGTTGATTTTGACAGATTTTTTTCTACTTTTCCAAAAATACAATTTTTAGGTGTGTAATATACATCTCCATACAGCACAAACTTTCCTGTAGCTCAGAATACAGCTATTAATATTAATATTGCTGTTAATGTTTTGTTTTGAGGACAATTTTGCAATTAGTTTTGGGGCCCAATGGGAGACAATTACCTTTGTGGAATCTTACTATGTTTAATACATGCTGAATGACTATGAATAAAATGATATAAAAAGGATGAATTATACTTAATCAGGCAATTTAGAACTGCAGTAAAAGTATGGGTATAAATGATTATTGTCGGTTCTTCAAAATCTATGATTCTTTGATTGTACAAATCATTGTTTATTTTGGTTTCAAACTTGGATATACATAATGACTGAGAATCTACCATCTTCTAAATTGCCCCTTTGGCCAAACTAATCCATGCTGACCAAGGTGCTCATATAAACTACTTCATTTTACCCACATTTAACCCATCTATATCCCTCTAAGTCTTTCCTATTTGTATAGCTGTCCAAGTGTCTATTAAATCTGGCCCCAAACACTTCCTCTTTCAGCTCATTCCATATACTGAACATCCTCTGGGTGGAAAAAGTTGAAGTTGCTTCTAAGGTTCCTATTAAATCTTCCACCTCTCACCTTGGACCCCTATCTCCTCTAAATTCCCCATCCCTAGTAAATTAAAGTTTGCATTCAATCGATCTATGCCCCATGATCCTATAACATGGTGCCCAAAACTGACACAATACTCCAAGTGTGGCCTTCAATTGAATACACTGGAGAGGCAGCTTGAATTTGCAGTTCATGTTTATTGATTTCAACTTGAACTTGCACAGAAATTTCACTGAGTTACAATAGAAAGGTACTAAGGGAAAGCAATATGTTATAATCTAATTTACAGCTTAGTTCTGTAATTTTTATTTTACTGCTTACTAGCTCAGTGAGTTGGAGGGTGGGGTGGTAAGTGGGGTGTTGTGGTTACCAGATCAAGGTACAGGAAACTCCTTCCTTCCTCCTCTTCCATTTCATACTCCTTCTGTTTTCCCTTATGATTATATAACACCAAACATGAACATGTGGCAGAGCGCTACAAACCCTAGCAGGCACTCTGCTGCACACTGCGTGGTTGCTTTGGAGCAGTCAGGGCTCTTGTACTGTCATTTCAGTATTCTAGTGATTTGCTTTGCTAGGCGTCATGTGGCAATGTTTGCCTTTATTTCTTACCAGCTGCACACAAGTGCATGGGTTACAACAATAGTTTTTGCCTCCATCCTTCGGTCTGCTATCAGCTCAAATACACTGTCTGCATCTGTGGTGGGTACAGACTCCATTGTGGCCTTTAAGAGGAAATTTGATAGATACTGTACATGCTGAGGAAAAATTTCAAGGCTAAAGAGGAAGGTGATGTCAGTACAAACATGATGGGCTGAATAACCACCTTCTGTGCTGTAATTATTCATTAATTCCAGGATGAATGTCCCTCTCATTTGAGAGTGGCACAAAATGAAAACTCCATGTCTGATCCCAGAATATTAAGACTGTTCCCCAGCAGATGACATTTGCTGATTCAACATGACTAGAGTTCGAGGCCAAATGTTCAGGGTCCAGTCATCGGCCAATCCTGACTTCAAGGCTTGGAGATTGGGGTCCTCATTCACCATTGCTGGCAAGTCTTGGGTCAATAATCAAAATTGAAGCCCAAAGGTCAATCGGAAATCAAGGCCCGATGACTAAAGCCTGGGCCTGCTTGTCCCTGTGAATCTGCTGAGAAAGTCGAAGGCCCAATGTCTGCAAGTCTGAGTCCACTGGAGCATGGAGGCCTGGAAATGTTCTGCCCTGGGTTTAGAGGACTGTCTATGTGTCTGTCTGCATGGCTGATTGGTGGGATGGAGGTGAGGGGCTTGTTTAGTTGTTGTGTGAGCAGAACATGCTATGTTGGCACCGGATGTGTGGCGTCACTTGTGGGCTGCTCCCAGCACATCCTTAGGCTGTGTTGGCTGTTAATGCAAACAATGCATTGAGCTATACATTTTGATGTAAATGTAATAAATAAATATCCAAATCTGAATCTGGATGTTGAAGAGGGGGATCTACTTGGAACCGTTACAATATAGAGTTAGCATGCAGGACAGTTAAAGCATTGCTCTTGATTCTAAAAACACTTCTTCTCTGCTGAAATGATGCAAGGTCATCCACAGCTTCTGCCCTTTAGATGCCAGCCAGAGGGAACACATGAAATTATGCCGCCTTGAATTCTAGTTACAACACCAAGCACCAAAATATCTCTGATTTTAGCTTAAAATGAGCAAGGAGCAAGGTAATTCATTACAGGCAATACAGTTCCTGCTCTGCTCTGAGAATATAATTATAACTGCAACAGTGGGCATTTTTCAATGTAGACATCCTTTTAGAGTTCAAGTGTCTTATACAATGTTCCTGACAAACCTTTGATATGAGATTCAATAATAAGTGAAAATTATAAAGCCGAAGATGTTGGAAATCGGTGGATGCAACTTGACCTACATGCGTTTGCAGAATTTTCTATCTTTATTTCAGCTTTTAAGAGAATAAGAACAAAAGAAATAAGAGCAAGAGCAGGCCATCTGGCCTGACAAGCCTGCTCTCCCATTCAATAAGATCATGGCTGATCTGGCCATGCACTCATCTCCACCTACCTGCCTTTTTGTCATAACCTGTAATTCCCCTATTATGCAAAAATCTATCCAACCTTGTCTTAAATGTACTTACTGAGGTAGCCTTTTCACTGGGCATAGAATTCTACATATTCACCACTCTCTGGGAAAAGCAGTTCCTCTTCAACTCTGTCCTAAATCTACTTCCCCGAATCTTGAGGCTATGTCCCCTAGTTCTAGACTCACCTACCAGTGGAAATAACGTTCCTGCCTCTATTTTATCAATCTCTTTTGTAATATTATTATGTTTTTATAAGATCTCCTCTTATACTTCTGAACTCCAGTGAGTACAGTCCCAGGTAACTCAATCTCTCCTCATAGTCTAGCCCCCTTATCTCTGGAATCAACCTGGTGAATCTTCTCTGCACCATCTCCAAAGCCAGTATTTCCTTCCTCAAGTAAGGAGACCAGAACTGCACGCAGTACTCCAGGTGAGGACTCACCAGTACCCAATACCATTGCAGCATAACCTCCTTGCTCTTGTATTCAATCCCTTTATCAATGGCCAACATTCTAGTTGCCTTCTTGATAGCCTGCTGCACCTTCAAGCCAACCTTTTGTGATTCATGTCAAGTACTCCCAAGTCCCTCTGTATAGCAGCATGCTGCACTTTTTTATCATTTAACTAATAATCTGCTCTTTCATTTTACCTTCTAAAGTGAATGACCTCGCATTTACCAACATTGTACTTCATCTACTAGACCCTTTCCCACTCACTTAACCTATCTATATCTCTCTGCAGACTCTCAATATATTATGCACAATTTTCTTTTCCACTCAATTTAGTATCATCAGCAAACTTAGATACACTACTCAGTTCCCTCTTCCAGATCGGTAATGTATATCGTGAATGGTTGCAGGCCCAGCACCGGCCCCTGCAGCACACTGCTCACCACTGTTTGCCAACCAGAGAATTACCCATGTATCCCAACTCTTTGCTTTCTATTAGTTAGTCAAACTTCTGTTTGTCCATCGTCGTCGATGAAGACCTTGACACCATTAGTCACTTTGAGACTGGTCAGGCCAATTCAGGTGCGGAATGTCCTGGCACACGTAGGGCAGACATGTGTAGGCACTGCAGTTGTTGCGCTGGTGGCTCTGGACTTGCGCAGCTCGCGCTTATGTTGTGCTTCACAGTGCGCCTGGCTTCGTAAGCTTGACAGCCCTTGTGGATGAGGCCGCACCAGGTATGGCGGTTTTGTGCCAGCGTTTCCCAGGAGGTTGTGTCTATGTCAAGCGACTTCAGGGGGGCCTTCTGCTGCCCTCCATGCGAATGTCTTCGAGCAGAGAGTTCCCCAAAAAAGAGCTGCTTGGGTATGCGATCGTCCGGCATACGGACAACATGACCTGCTCACCGGGTCTGTGCTCTCATCAGCAGTGTGTGGACTGATGGTAGACTTGCTCTAGAGAGAGCTTCAGTGTCTAGTACTTTGTCTTGCCATCTGATGCCTAATATTCTGCAAAGACAAGTCATGTGGAAATGGTTCAGCTGTCTTGTATCCCTTCGATGCACAGTCCACGTTTCACAGGCATACAGGAGGGTAGTGAGTACCACGGCTCTGTAGACCTTCGGTTTTGTTGCTGGGCAGATTCCTCGACGTTCCCATACAGTGGAGAACAGTCTACTGAAAGCAGAACTGGCCTTTGCTATTCTGCAGTTAACTTCTGTATCAGTAGTCACTGCTTGGGAGAGGGTGCTGCCAAGGTAAGTAAACTGGTCCACTCCCTGTAGTTTCTGTCCTTTGATTGTGATTTTGGGTTCTGTGTACGATGCATGAGGAGCAGGCTGGTGCATGACCTCGGTCTTTTTGATGTTGATAGTGAGTCCAAAGTTGTCGCAAGCTGTGGAGAGTTTGTCCATATTGACTTGCATCTCTGGCTCTGAGCCAACGTACAGGGTGCAGTCATCGGCAAAGAGGAAGCCTCTCAGAACAGTCTCCTTCACTTTGGTAATAGCTTGAAGACTCCTCAGGTTGAAGAGCTTCCCATCCACTCTGTATTTGAGGCTGATTCCAGCATCACTGTCCTGGAAGGCATCATTCAGCATGGCAGTAAACATTATGCTGAACAGTGTGGGTGCGAGCACACAGCCCTGTTTGACGCCATTGGTGACTGGGAATGCCTTAGAGGATTCTTCGCCGTCCAGCACTCAGGCCATCGTGCCATCATGGAACTGGCGTACCATCTGAATGAATTTGGCGGGGCAGCCAAACTTTGACATGATCCTCCACAGGCCTTGTCGGCAGACAGTGTCGAAGGCTTTCGTGAGGTCAACAGAAGTGGTGTAGGGTTCGTAATTCTGCTCCTGACACTCCTCCTGAAGTTGTCACATGGAAAACATCATGTCAATAGTCTCACAACCTTTGTGAAAGCCACACTGTGACTCTGACAGCAGGCCCAGCTCCAGATGAGTGACCAGACAATTTAGCGGGACTCTTGCAAGAGTTTTTCCTGCGATCGAGAGCAACGAGATGGTACCCACTCAGCCAAACTTATATCCATGTTAATACATCACCTCCTACTTTATGCATCCTTATCTTATGGAAAAGTCTTTTATGTAGTACCTCATCAAACATCTTCTGGAAATCCAAGTAAATAATGTCCATCTGTTCCTTTCTATCCACTACACTCGATATATCCTCAAAGAACTCCAGTATGTTTGTTAAACAGGACCTGCTTTTGCTGAATCCATGCTGCATCTGCCTGATGGATCCATTTCCTTCCAGATGCCTTGCTATTTCTTCTTTAATGATAGCTTCAAGCATTTTCCCAATGACAGATGTTAAACTAATTGGCCTATAGCTATCTGCCTTTTGCCTACATTCTTTTTTGAACAGTGGCGTGACATTCACTGTCTTCCAATCTGCTGGGACCTGCCCAGAGTCCAGAAAAATTTGGTAAATCATCACCAAAGCCTCTACTATAACTTCTGCCATTTTCAGTATCTTTCAATGTTTGATTTATTATGTTGTAATCTTGCATTGATAAGGTCATCCCAGATAACAGTCTTTCTACTACAACACTCTCCACGCCCCTACCTATTTCACTTACATCAATGTGTCATATCAGATATGCCTTCTTTTATACTCCAAGTAACACAGTATTCCTGGAGAAACATCTATTCATGAATTATATCCGGGACATCTAGCTCGCAAGGAAGGGTTGTTTTCAAGAGAATCATGGCATCAACATTTCCGCTCTGTTTCCTGCAGATGCTGCATTTGCAACTTGAAACAGTTATGGATGCACCGAACTGTTGGAGGTTTACACAAACACTAGATGAAGTAACAATCTTTAAAGCAGGGTTTCAACCTTCTTCATGCCATAGACAAATACCATTAAGCAAGGGGTCTATGTATCCCAGGCTGGGAACCCATGAAATCCATCATGTTGTTCACCATGTGTTCAGATATAGAGTAGGAGCTTAAGAAAGGCCATGACAAGGATTGATGTACTCCAAAATGTTGGCGCTGAACACAAACCAATGTCACAATTTGCCTGCTCTGTAGTTTTACAACAGACTCTCACAGTGATGATAATGCCCTCTTCTAGGTGAAATCCAGGAGATATTGTCATGGACAACAGTTTGCAGCTTTAAACGTACATTGTGTGCATACATTAATATATGTAGAATACCTTACAGAGGAGGAAAGAATTTCCTGCATTTTAATACTTTGGATCATTTATAAGAAGTAAAAATTGATAAAGCCATCCTTCAATTTGGTTATAAAAACTGAAGTTCATGTAGCTCTCAGGTTCTGTCGTCTGTGTAAGTCTACGGAAGACGATCTCCAGCCCCGCCAAACGAGTGAGATTGGGGCGTAAGCTCATCCGAAACCCTCTGCTTGTGTGGCTGCTGCGTGATTTGTTTCAAATCAGTACCGCGAAATAACAGACAGTACACCGCATACAATTAAATGATTTAGCTTTATAATTCTTACTTTGACTAAAGGGTTAGTAAAGGAAAAGCAAAACAAGAAAAGGGCCCATTTAATTGAAACAGTCTAATGTGCACAAGTTGGAGCTCACGGCTTCCCCTCCGCCGATTCTCCTTCGATCTCCCCGGCCTTCGCTGGATCATGGCTCCGTTCCGGGTTGATCCCAACAATTGCTTCTCTCTCCATCTCCCGCGAACAAAAGACCCAGATCACCTCGGTGTCAGGCACACGGCATGAAAACACCCTTCCGTCATTGGACAACTCACACTCCAAAGCACCCGTTATCTCTAACTGTATGCCAAACACTGCTTCAACAGAAAGACCATTCCATTAGCAGTGAAACCTTTGCCAGGATGTTACATTCACATACGGATGACGTGATTGCTGAGCAAAATATACATCACCAAGTCAAAAGTGCAGCACAGAGAGACTAAATGGACCAAGGGCATTTTTATTATGAGGTACACCCAGTTCCCACTTTAATAGGCACTGCCTTTACCTAATAAAGTGGTCTCTGGGTGTATGTGTGTGGTCTTTTGTTGCTGTACTATTCACTTCATGGTATGAAATGTTGAACATTCAGAGATGCTCTTCTGCACACATGGTTATCTGTGTTACTGTCGCCAGGTGGTGCAGGTCCTGAGACTCCTGTACCTTCTTCCTGATCACAGTAGCGAGAAGAGAGCCTAGTGGAAACTATACAAATTTTCCTTGGCAAATTTGCTCAATGTATCTCTAAGTAATTTTAATCAGATTTTTGTCTATGCTAAACAAAAAATAACTAGAGAAGGTTAGTTCAAAATTGCACGTTTATTATAATTATGAAACCAGCAGCAATTTAAATGGTAAAAATTGAAAACAATACTGAACAATTTTATAAATGCTGTAATTATGAAGTAGAACATGAAATGTTAAAATTTCTTAGTAAACAGCTATGTGGAGAGGATCATAGTTAACAGTTCAATAAGACCATAAGACAAAGGAGCAGAAGTCAGCCATTCGGCCCACCGAATACTGGGAATATGTACTGATAACTAATTAATTCAAGAGTTTTTGCAGGTACTGGAAATCCAGAGATCCCAAAGGGTCTGAGCCTGAAAAATTGGCCACTTATTTCTCTCCGTAGATGCTGCCTGTCCTGCTGTGTTCCTCCAGCATTATGTGTGTTTTACTCTGATCACTCATATTATCTGTTTATTTGTTATTATCGTTATCTCTTACATTAATAAACTCTGCCAAGGTCTTATCACTGAAATCTTCAACATTTAAGAAAGCCTTGTACTTTCCAGAATCTTGTGCAAATTTACATAATTATTTATTCAACTCAGAAATTCAGCTCATTACTACATTCTCAGGACGAATTAGGGATGGACAGTAAATATTGGCCTAAACATCCCATCAATTACAAACATCAACTGAGTTATAAATTAAATTTTGGATAGCACTAATGGAAGTTTGTTAATTATAATTTTCCACAAATATTTAGAATGATATCTACTGTCCATCAAACTTTTAAAAATTGTCAGTTGGTTTCAACATCATTTTCCCTCTGGGAGCTGTGTTGAACAGAAGGATACCTTCTCTTGTCAAGATAATGGCTTAAGTTTATTGATGATATGTCATTAGTTACTCACCCTTTCATGACTCAAAGGATAATGTTAAACAGATGTCATTTATTTATGTAATTTAAAAAATGAGGTTTTTTTTTGGAAATATGATTGTACTAGATCATACCAAGAGCACCAAAAAGGCCTACTTCGCCTATCCAAGTGCATAGTATGGTTCCACTGATGGAAATTCCTTGGCCATTTTCAGTTCCATATCTTATAACATGCCTGGTGTGTAATATTCCAAGCATGAGGAAAGACATCAATAGAGAGTAACAAATCATAAACATGAGAAATTCTGCAGATGCTGGAAATCCAAGGCAACACACACAAAATGCTGGAGGAACTCAGCAGTTCAGGTAGCCTCTATGGAAATGAGTAACCAGTCAACGTTTTGGGGCGGAAACCCGTTGGAATTAAAATATTTGGCCACCAGGAAATTTTGCTTTTTGCAGATGGAGTGGAGATGCCTGACAAAGCAGTCCCCCAATTTATGATGCGTTTCACTAATGTAGAGAGGGCCACATTGGGAGCACTGAACACAATAAAAGACCCTGGCAGATTCACAGGTGAAGCATTGCCTCACCTGGAAGGTCTGTTGGGAAGACTATTGTTTATATTATTCTTTCAAAGCTTGAAGAGTGTTCCTGCTTTTCCTGATCTTAAGGAAAGCTACTTATCTGTGCCTCTTGTGGAAATATCCTCCTGAAAAAAAGGACTCATGTCTGAATTCCTATTCATATGCCAATCATTTATTAGCATTTAAAAGCAAACTCCTTGAGACATCTCGAATAAGTTAAATGATTAAAGTCAGAAAATATTACTATAATGCTTCAAAATACTTTAAACTGTCTAAATCTGGAATTCATTAGAAGCTGAACATGCAAATTAGAACAGGCATAAAACCGTACAGCACTGGAAAGGCCATTCATCTCATAATGTTCTGCCAATCTTGATGTTGATTTATACTAAATGTCTTCCTCTTGTTTATTTCAAAGATTTCAAAGTACATTTATTATCAAAGAATGTATAAGTTATACAACCTTGAGTTTTGTTTGCTTACTGGCAGCCACAAAGCAAGAAACCCAAAAGAACCCAATTAAAAAAAATAAAATAAAGACCAACACATGATACGCACAGAAAGAAAAAAAATCATCCATTCCTCACCGCTCCCTTTTCATTCATGTGTTTATCTAAAAGTAGTAATGATCTGAAAATTTGAAATATCTGAAAATAAATATTAACTATACTGAGAGTGGTAATTTTGCACTAAGAATCTGCCTTATAGACTTTGCAGATTAAAGTCTACCTGAATCTTTCAGATCAACTCCCTTCCCAGTCCTGTGACTCCTGAGCAGGGGAAACCAGTGTACTTCCTTTCTCCTGGCACATGACATATCACTGCAATGTATTTATGCAGCCTTTTTCCCAAACTGTTGCTTCGACAGAGGATTCTAGAAAGTTTGAGAGTTGGAGAGCAGTCAGTTGCCCCGTGACAAATCATTGAGAGGAATGTCTGAGCTTCCATATTTATGTGTGCATGTATGGAAAATTACTGTGGTGTTCTGTGTTGATTGACACAAGCAATACCATCAATGTTTCCCCCCCAAAATGAAGGCTCTTGTAAAATCACCAAACAACATATCAGAGGTGACTGGCATATCTCTAATTGGTAGCTGCACCAACAGCTTTTCCATCCTTATCTTAATTTAATTTTGAAACTTTTAAAACCCTAACAATGCACAGCAAACCTAATTTAATTAAAATACCATATCTTAGGTAACCAGATTTGACATGAGTGGCATCTGTTTTCTTATGAAAATAATGGATCCAACAAGGTCAGACTACACTATCCCTCACTGCCTGCCAGCACCTGTAGGGAATCATTGTCTAGCATCTTAAAAGACTCTGCTGCTTTACAATGACACGCATTTCCTCTTTAAATCCCATATAGTTCCTGTGTAACACACAATGGATATAACTTGCCAGCCTCCTTTTGTTCAGTGCACTCTCAGCTACTGGTGAATATTACACATGTTCTTTATTAAATGGAATGTATCTAGGTCACAACAACATGCTATTTGTTATGGCTATTCAAAA
The DNA here is from genome assembly GCF_048418815.1 of Hemitrygon akajei. Classification (NCBI taxonomy): domain Eukaryota; kingdom Metazoa; phylum Chordata; class Chondrichthyes; order Myliobatiformes; family Dasyatidae; genus Hemitrygon; species Hemitrygon akajei. The sequence continues at coordinate 160,206,675 of NC_133129.1, read as the reverse complement.
CACCTTACTTTGGCACTCAAGAATTCCTCTTATGGACATTCTTTTCCCTAATCCAAAGAATTATTTACAGACTTTGAAAATATGATTTATATTAACTTGCAAAGCCATTAATTTCATGTTTCATATGAAGATCTCTTCTAACTTCAAAATTCCATGATGTTTGCTGTCGGATATTCCATAGTTTCAATCTGGAAATGTATTCTAATCATTACTGTTAAAGCAAATTCGTGGAAGTACATTTCAACTGCATTCAATACCTAACGGCTCAACAATGCTTTAGTTTTGTCCACCCTCAATTAACAATAGGATTAGAAAAACTATTACTTGCCATGATATGACTGTGAATCTGTAACTATTTCAAAACACAATCATTTCCGAGTCAGAAGGTTCTAGTTTAACTGCAACTGTGGAGTATGAAGTTGAGAAATCTAGACTGACACTCCAGAACATTATTGAAGAAGTGCTACTTTAACAAAAGAGCTGACCTTTGGTTGTGATAAAAACTGGGATTCCATCCATACTCCCAAGTAGATGTTAAGGATCCCATAACATTCTTTGCAGAAGATTATAGCGAGTGTTCTAACCAATATTATCCCTCTCTTAAATTATCTAGTCATTATCAAATTGTTATTTTTGGAGCTTTCCATATGCAGATTGGTTATTGTCTTTTCAAGATTGCAATAGTGACCAGCTCATCAAGTAAATCATTGCTTGTGCAGTGTTTTGCAAAGTCTTGTAATATGATGGAAATGCCTTATTTATCACCAATATCACTCTATTGAGTTCCATCAATGAAATGTGTTTTAATGAAATATTTAACATTAGTGTGCCTAAAGAAATTAATCTGTCAATCCTTACTGTGTCCTGGTCAAATGAGCTTTCCTGTGTTGATACATTGAAGGGAGAGCAGCGGATGCATTATACATGGATTTCGTAAGGTTTTCAACAAAGATCCCCATGATAGGCTTTTCAGAAAGTCAGGAGGTAGGCGATCCAGGAAAACTTGGCTGTGTGGATTCAGAACTGTTACGGCCACAGAAAGTAGAGGGTAGTAGTAGATGGGGCATATTCTGCCTGGAGGTTGGTGACTAGTGGAGTACAACAGAGATCTGTTCTGGGACCACTGCTCTTCATGATTTCTGGAAATAACTTGGATGAGGAAGTGGAAGGTTTTGATTAGAAAGTTTGCGAATGACATAAAGTTGGTGGTGTTGTGGATAGTGTAAAGGGTTGTTTTAGTTTACATCCGGATATTGATAGGATGTAGAGCTGGACTGAAAAGTGGTAGCTAGAGTTCAATACAGAGAAGTATGAAGTGATATACTTTGGAAGGTCAAACTTGAAAGTGGAGTGCGGGGTTAATGACAGACTTCATGGTAGTGTGAGACAGAAGTCCACATCGATAGACCTCTCAAAGTTGGCTGTGCTATTTCATAGGTGTGTGAGCCTTCATGAATTGGAGGTTTGAATTCACAAGCCATGAGGCAATGTTGCAACTCTATAAGACTTTGGTTAGACCACACTTCAATTGTTGGTTCAGTTCTAGTTATTTCATTATAGGAAGGATGTGGAAGCATCAGAGAGAGTGCAGATTGTTCAAGGATTCAAAGATTCATTTATTATCAAAGCATGTATCCATACACGACTCTGAAATTTGTAATTCTCCAGAAAAAAACATGATGGACGTTAAGAGAGAAATATTAAACCCAGCCCCCACCCCCTGTACAAAAGACTGGCATCCTGATCATCAGCCCCTCCCCAAAACCCCCTCCCAAGCACAGAAAGGAACAGGAACTGACCCTCCCAAAAAACAACCTCCTCGCTGCACAAAAAAACGACAAAACATCAACCCCCAAACACCCTCTCACACAACCAAACAGAAAAGGAACAGGCAATTAAAAAATATACATAATAACCATACGTCTGAAAAAGTCCACAATCCATAAACACAATATTCCAATCCATAAACACAGAACCACGATACCATGCTACGATACCCCCAACATTTATCAAAAGAGAGGGACACCACATAGGACAGACAGGCCTACACACATGACACAGCAAGCCACACAGCGAAAGGCTGCTCACAAACTCCTTCTCCGGCAGTGGTCAAAAGTCAGGCATCTTCTGCATTTGCCTCAATCTCTCAGTCTTCCTCAATACTTTAATCAGCGATTAATGGATGGTTTAAGCAGTGAAATGGAGTTGACGATTGGCTCACGCTCCGTCTGGAAGTCCCTTCGCATCAAAGCCATCCGAGTATGTGCTCGCTTCCCAGAATCTCCTCAGAGCCAGTAAAGTGCTGGGTCCCTCAACAATTTCCAAGCTGTAAATTGCGAGCTCTAACAGTCTCAGAAACATATTTAAGGTGAAAAACAGATGCAAAAGAAGTAAAAAAGCTATTTTCGTTTGCTATCTGGAAGTTGTCGACTGAGGGAGCTTTGTATGCTGGTACCACCTTGACCAGAAGTTATCCCCTTGTAACTCCAAAACATAAAATCTAATTGAAAGGAATGCAAGGAAGATGGGTTACAAGACTAACTTCATTGTTACTTTAAGCGAGATGCGCACATATTACGTGATAGTGTCATGACGTATTCAATTCATGTGTTTCATACAAATAACCATTATGAATTATTTAAACAACAAAGAATGGTTATTCAAACAATATATTTACAATATTACTTAAATATTACTGTTATATTAAATGCACAACACTCCTCCCTGCTTAGCTATAAACTCTATAGAATACATCTCCCTCTCCCCCTCCCCCATATTATTGAAACATAATGCTACTACCATGTAGACATTCACAGCATAGTAAATTTTAAATTGTTCCATTCAGCATATAGATTTAATCGCTGTGGAGGATTTCTTACTCTTGTGGGATAATGATTTTCATGACAAGGAACATTGTTCTGCTTGGCAGGAGTGACGGTTCTGGGACCTCTCCATGGTGGTTGTAGGAGTTGACTTTTAGAATGAAGGTATAGGTTCTCACACCTTCCTTTTATTTTTGGCTTTTCTCTCTGAACCTACTTTGATACTTGCTTCCCTGCCAGACCTTTTCTCTATCTCTTCTCTCCTTCTCAATTTCTTGTCTTTCTTCTTCTTTGCCTTTCTTTTACTTCATCTAGTTCCTTGTGAGTCTCTATGAATTTGCTTAATTGAGAAATTAGGTCTTGCTTATCCTCTTCCATTTCCATACATGCATGTAATGTTTTTTTCTTTTTCTTCTTTCTAGGATGTACATTTTGATCTTGGGGAGGTACATTTACTTCACTAGAGTATTAACTTATTAATCCTTCTATAGTTCCCTTTATGATCTGATCTCTCCTCTTTGTTTCCTCATTCATAACATCATCTGATGAATCCTTTGTTTTCGTATCTCCATTGGTCCCTTTCTTTTTGGCCTTCCATTTATTCAGCTGCATCTTCTTTTGCAAGCAGCTTTTTGTATTCTACTTGAAGTACTGTATATGCAATAACCTTAATGCACACAGACTAGATTCTGGTTCTTTATACTCACCAAAGCAGAATGCTTGCAACTGTCCTGAATCTCCTTGAACACTCTTCCAGCTTAAAACTGAGCCACGTTTCACAAGTAACTGTCTAATTAACATATCTAAAGCTTGCTCAGAAGAGTTGCATACAAAAGCTATTGTAGTTGGAACACTGCTTAGTCACCTCCATGATTCCTCTAAGCAGCAGATTGGTCCTTCCTTGGTCAAATATGCTTTCCAACCAGAGAGGCAGAGGTTGGCACCAACACCTGTTTGTCCTATGTTGGGAAATGTATAATATAGAGACAACTGTGGCATCATCCAGTACCTTTCTTAATTCCCTTCCAGTTGTAGAGGATGTAACATACAAATGGCTGTTAGATCCCCAATCAAGTTGTAGTTGTCTCAGCCATGCACGACTCCACAATGCTGGCCATCCTGTTTTTACCATATACAAGCCCAATGTGGCTTGTTGGTTGTTGTACTTCACTGTTACGAATGTCACTCCTACTGGAGTTATCTTTTCTCCAGTTAAGTTCTTAGTTGAATATGTGTAGGCTTCATTTCAGTATCTTTTAAATGTTGTTCAAATGCATTTTGTGGTATTGCTGAAACAGCCAAGCCAGCGTCCAATTCTATTTTAATTAAATTACCATTCACTTCGGGTATAAGCCATATTGCTTGACTCTTGTTAGTTTTCACATGATAAATCTCAAGACTATTCAGTCCTGCATCACTCTCATTACTGTCAGATTTTTCATCAATAGCAATCAGGTTAGTGCTCCTTATTAAACTGCATCTAGATTTTTAAAATCTTTTTTTCTTCCCTGAGAAGTTTATTTCTTTTTGCCTGCCTGACATACTTTAAATATGTCCTACTTTGTTGCATTTTCTGCAAGTGTCAACTTTAAATCTGCATTGATCTGCTGTATGTGTGCCCCTGCCACAACAGTAACATAATTTGTTCAGCCAGGCCAGTATCTGTTTAGACATTGCAATTTTACTCACATTAGTTTCCATTCCTGACTGCAACTTAATTGTGCCTACTGTTTCCATAGATACAGCTATTTCAACTGCTCTTTGAAATTTAAATTGTGCTTCAGTTAGGAGCTATTTCTGAATGATTTTGTGTAAGATTCCACAAGCAATCTCTTATTAAGTCCATTATTGAACAGAAAATGTTCAGACAACTTCTTCAATTCAGTCAAGTATTCTGAAATTGACTTACCCTCCTTTTGATTCTGCTTGTGAAACCTAAAGTGTTCTGCAATCAACAATGGTTTTGGTTCCAAGTGTTCCTGCATTACTTTAGCAATATCAGCAAGGCTCATTTTGGCTGGTTTGCTTCGAGCAATTAAATTCCTAAGCAAACTGTATGCCTTTAAATCGGATGCACTCGGCAACCTTTACAACTCTTTTTCATTGGCTACTTCCTTTACTTTTAAATACTGCTCAGTCCACTCTATATATTATCCAGCTGTTTGTTATGTAATCAAACTCATCAATCTTTCCAACGTGGTCAGCCATTTTTGCTCTTTATGACTGTTATCTTCCAGGACTCATAGTTTATGAACCCATGGATTTTTCAGTTTTCTGCCTTTTTTAAAAACTCAGATATCTTCTCCCAATGCCTCAAGAGTGAGGTAGCCATCTAAGATTCATTTAAAACTTTTATCACCACTGTTATGATTTGTAACTCCAGAACATAAAAATATTTCTCCGAACCAGGGTGTAGAGTACAGAAGTACACATAATACATATATAACACACAATGACTTAGGAAAATAAAGATGAAATCTACAGATGAATTATGAATAAATAAACAAAGTGTATAAATTAAATATTGTCAGGTACAGAACAGATTAACTAGGGACACTTCAAATGCAATGCAGCAAGGAGTTCAGAAGCCTAATGGCCTGAGACAAGAAACTGTTTCACCTCATGACCATTGTATGTTGTAAACAATATATTACTCAAACATTACTGATATATTAAATACACAATACAGGAGATTTATCATGATGATGTCTGGATTAAAGAACATGAGTCATGGGGAAAGGTTGAGTAAGTTTGGGTTTTTTTCTTTGGGGTGAAGTTGGATGAGGGATGACTTGTAGAATTGTATAAGATGATAAGAGTCATTGATAGTGAGTACAGCTAGTGTCTTTTTCTCAGGGTGGAAATAGCTAACATGGAGGGCATAATTTTAAGGTGATTAGGCGAATGTATAGGTGCGATGTCAGAGGTAGGTTGTTTGCACAGAGAGTGATAGATGCTTGGAATGAGCTGCCAGCGCTGATGTTAGATGCAGATAAATTAGGGACACTTAAGAGACTCATAGATAGGAACGTGAATGGAAGAAAAGTAGAGGACTATGCGGGAGGGAGCATTTGATTGAAATTGTAGTTGTTTAAAAGGTCTGCACAACATTGTAGGCTGAATAGCCTGTACTGTGCTGCAGTGTCCTATGTTCTATGTTTTATAGAAATGCCAGAGGCTGAACTGATTTTCAAAAAAATGGACCTGAGCATTTATTTTAATTTTTTTTCAGTAGGCTAAGATTGGATTTAATCATGCACTAAGGAATTACCATGGTTAAAAAAAAAAACTGTTCAGCAAATTCAATCAAACAAGCTATAACATACTGCAGAACTTCAAGGTAACATTGTACATCCCTTGAGTAAGAGTCATGGGAATGGGGTTCTTGGCCCAATTTGTCCATACTACTAATTTGCCTGCCTGAGCTCATCTCATTTGCCTGTGCTTAGCCCATAGCCATCTAAACCTTTGCTGCCCATGTAATAAGCCGGATATCTTCTAATCATTGTATTTTTAAGTGGCTCTAACTCTTCCTCTGGCAGCTCATACTGAATACTGAATACTTTGTGTGAAAGCATTGCCCTCAGGGTCCCTTTAACACTTACTGCTCTCTCCTGAAACTTATGCCAATTAGTACTTGATTCTCCAACCCTGGTAAAAAGATTGTGTGCATTCACTCTACCTATACCCCTCAGGTTTTATAGATCTTACATTCAGTCACCTACCCTCTAAGGAACAGTCTTAGCATGCTTATCTTCTCCCAATACTGTATGTATATCAAACCTTTCAAATCCTGGCAGCCCCAAATATATGTTAATATCTCTATACCATTATTCCTCAGACCTCTACAGTCCTGGAAAAAGTACCCTACTTACAAAGATAACTCACGCCCTCTGAACTCTGTATCATCCTTGTATATTTTTCTGCACCCATTCCATCTTAATGACATCCTTCCTATAGCTGGATGACCAGATAAAGGATGACCTTTATCTTTGTCATTCTATCCTGTTTAATCCCAGAGATTAGTGTGAATAACATTTGCTTCTATAACGAGTTTCATCTGTGATACAGAAAAAAGTGTAGAGTTCTTATCACCAACTTCTCAATGAATTGTGATCTGGTCTCTTCAGAGTTCAACAGCCAAGTTAAGTTAGTAAATTGATATACTATTGTCACATGTAGCAAGGCACAATGACAGACTTTGTTTTGCATGTCATACAGAGATATCATTTCAACACATTAGTACATTGATCGAGTACAAGGGAAAACAATAACAGAATGAAGAATATTGTTTTACAGTTATAGAGAAAGTGCAGTGCAGGTCGACATGAGGTGTAAAGCCATAATAAGATACATTATGAGGTCAAGAATCAATGTTAATAGTTATATCTGAAATGAATTGAATTGAATTGACTTTATTACTTACATCCTTCCTATACATAGGAGTAAAAATCTTTACATTACACCTCTGTCTAAATGTGCAATGTGCAATTTATAGAAATTTGTAATAAATAGTACGTACAACAGGACAGTTAATATAACATAGAAATAGCTTCAACACCAGAAAGATTTTTCGTTGCAGACCAATTATAGATGCAATGCCACAACTTGATGTTAATTGTTGCAGTTATAGAATTTATGCTTGACAACATGAAAGAAATTATTTTGATCTTCCACTAAAATGGAAATAGAGGATTGAAAGAAGGATGTAGAAATGGTGCTTCCTTTGTTGAAGTTGTACAATTTGCATCTGTGATTGTGCGCTGCTTGTGGAGATTCATCAAATAATATCTTGTTTGCTGATGGCTTGTATATAGTTCTTATTCCACATTGTCTGTGGCAATTGTAAATCTGATCCTTGTTAATTTTATTTTTGCCTGCACTTCCTCTCATAAGAAAGATTGTAGCTTCTGCAGAGAAATTTATTTCAGCAATTGTTAAATGACACTACTAATCTGTATTCTGAAGAGCAGTTTATTTTGAGGCATGTGTGAATTGTTTCACATGTACTGGAATACAAATGAACATCAAAATATACAGTGAAATGTGTCATTTGTGAGGATTGTGCAAAGTTCACCAAGCTCCAGGTGCCAACATAGCATGCCCACAACTTCCTAACCGTAAGTCTTTGGAAAGTGAAAGGAAACCAGAGCAACCAATGGAAACCTAAATGGTCAAGGGGAGAACTTAGAAACTCCTCACAGATAATGGCAGGAATCAAGCCCCAGTCAGTGATCGTTGGCACTGTAAAGCAATTGCACTAATCTCTACCATTTCTACCATAATGTGCATAATGAATGAAAGCCATCAGCATAATATTGCTTATTTATTGCAATTCCCTACAATGGGGAAAAACTGCCAGTCTTTCCTGTGTTTTAAAAATTTCATTCTGTTTTCTTAATTATCTTTAAACTGTTGAAGGTGATTGAGAATGATGTTTGTATTTGACTCTCACCACTGGGCACTCTCCAATAATGTGATAGTTAATCTGACAATGTGAAGTTTTCCAGCATCAGCAGACGAATGTCCCACTCTTCCTTGTCACACTCCCCTGGTGAAATATTTCCACAAAATGACTGAAATGTTGCACCGATCTTATATACATGTACACTATATATTTTGCATTCTTGCTGAAATATGAGAACTTACTGTATGCTACTTAAAATATTCTACATTTTCCCAATGAATAAGATGATTTTTAGTCATCTAATGAGTTACCATAATCAAAGATTGCTGCCAGTGTTTCTCTTCTCCATCAAGAGAATCAAATTTGACAATTACTTTGGGAAGCTACTGGGTTCAGTGATATTAAAGTAGTTCTGGTTTGTAATGAAAAACTCAATTCCCTTGTATTAATAATAGTTTATTTTTGCATGTGTTCCAAGAAATACAGTGAAAATATTTGTCCTGAATGCCATTAAGACAGATCACGTCATCAAGTTTGGAAAATCAGAATCAAGTTTATTATCACCAGCATGTGTTGGGAAATTTGTTAATGGAAGGTAGAATATAGTATTGTAGTTACAGGTGAAGTGCAGAGCAGGTAGACAAGTAGTAATGATATGATCACTTGAGTTGTGTAAGATGTTCTCCTAAGGTAGGAGTTCTCAACCTGGGCTCCACACACATCTCGGCTAATAGTAAAGGTCTATGGCATAATTAAGGTTGGGTATCCAGGTTCTAAGGGGTTGTCTATTGGAGGATCTGTAGAGATTGAGTTGGGATCCACGTATTCTGGTGCAGTGTCGGCATGAGTAAGTGTTGGCTGTGGTTAGTGGTTAGGTGTTTTGTTCTTTCAGTCTCCAGTTTCACGGCTGCCACTTGTCCTCTGCAGCACAGTGGAAGTCGCTTTCATATAGCCCAACTCCCTCTTGAACAGATTTCTTCCTGGTGTACCTACCGAGTGCAACATCTTTCCAGATTTAAGAAGTGATGCCAGATTCCTTTGGGCTGATTTTGATGTTATCTTTGAAGTGCTTCCCTTTCCCACCAGGGGCTTACTGACTTTCCTTCAACTGGGAGTAAAGGCTCTGTTTGGGAAGACGAGAATTACATGACCTATCCATTGGAGTTGGAGTTTCTTTATCATGCTGGAGATGCAGTTCATGTTGGCCTCCTACAGGGTACATCTGTTCTTCCAGCCAATTCTCACAACCTTTTGTAAGGTTCTCTTGGTGTTATTATTCCAGGGCTTTCAGGTGCTCACTGTAGATGGTCCATGATTCAGCTTCATACAGTAATATAGGAATTATGACTGCTCTATAGATCAAAAGTTTTGTTTGCACCTATAGGTCACAGTCTTCAAAGACTCTTTCCCTTAACCTTGCATAGGCTCCACTAGCACTTTTCAGGTGGTGGTTGATCTCTGAGTTGATGTCTACTTTTGAGGGATGAATGCTGCCAAGATAGGTAAAGTGGTCCACATCTTCAAAGCAATATCGTCAACTTTTATGGATGGTTGGATAAATGACTGGTTGGGTGGAGTCTGATATTGGACCTGTATATATTTTATATTCTAAACAAGACACAACATTCTCTACATAGCACCATCCAGAGACAGAGAAGCAGTTTCAGTGACAGGTTACTATCAATGCAATGCTCCTCAGACAGGATGAAGAGGTCAATACTCCCCAATGCCATTAGGCTTTACAATTCTACCGCCAGGACTTAAGAACTTTTTAAAAGCTATTATTAATGCTTTTTGAGATGGTGATTTAGATGCATATCATATTTTTTTACTGAGTTAAGTATTGTATGTAATTAGTTTTGCTACAACAAGTGTATGGGACATTGGAAAAAAAGTTGAATTTCCCCATGGGGATGAATAAAGTATCTATCTATCTATCTATCATCTATCAAGACCCTGTATGTCTTAGCAAAGGCATTCAGGATAAACTGGGGGTCTTCTTCAGAATGAGCTGTGATGGAATTGTCTTCCAGTAGACAAATAAAGTGCAATAGCTATGGCAAGGTAAATTGGAAGATCAAGAGTGCAAGGTATCATACTTTAATGTATAAGTGGTTCATTCAAGTATGTAATAACTATGGGACAGAAGTGGTCATTGATACTTGTAGTATGTACTCTCAAAATTTTGTTGTCGACTGCCCAGCAGGAGAGAGAAGAAGAGAGAATGCTTGGTGTGAGAGGGGTCTTTGATTATGTTAGCTACCTTCCTGAGGCAGTGAGAAATGTAGATGGTGTCAGTGGAGGGGAGTTTGTTTGTGTGATGATCTGGGGTGCTTTCTGAACTCTTTGCAATTTCTTGCTGTGTTGGGCAGAAACTTTGTCATATCAAGCTACAATGTAGCTAGATAAGATGTTTTTTATGGTGCATCTATAAAAGATGATAAGAGTCATTGGGGACATTATAAATGTCCTTAGCCTTATGAGGAGGTAGAGATGTTACTGTTTTTTTTTAGCCATAGCATTTACATGGCTGGGCCAAGACACTTACTGGTGATATTTTCACATAGGAACTTGAAGCTCTCAGATATCTCCAATTTGGCACCATTGATACAGATGGGAGTGTGAACTCTACCTTGTTCCTTGAAGTCAATGATTAACTACTTTGGGTTGCTGATACTGTGGGAAAAATTATCTTGATGACATGTCACTCGACACTCTTTTTCTCCTTCCTATAGTTGGTAACTTCGACCAATAAGTCATTGTGTTCAAAAGTGATAGGAAATGGGGCCCACTTGCTTGATATAAATGAAGCAATTAGTTGTAACTAAGATTAAAAAGATTAAAGATAAATGATTAGCTTTATTTGTCACATGTACATCAAAAGTTAAATGTGTCATTTGCGCCAATGACCAACACAGTCTGAGGATGCTCTGGGGGCAGCCTGTAAGCCTCACTGTGCTTCTGGTCCTAGCACTGCATGTTCACAACTTCCTAACCCCCGATGTGTTTGAAAAGAGGGAGGTATCCAGAGCACTTAGAGGAAATGCAAATAGTCATAGGGAGAATGTACAGGCGGCTTACGAGCAACTGTGGGAATTGAACCCTGATCGCTGGTGCTATAAAGCATTACGTTAACCACTATGCAAACTAAGGAGCCAAAACTCATGGGAAAGTGATATGTGTTCTAGTGGCAGGTTGCTGACTTTTTAAAAACTCTGTGTCAGGAAGTATCCATAAGACAGAGTACCAGATTTACTGGCTAATTCTATTGGCAAGGTCAGAACTTGTTAAGTTGTTAACTAGCAGTTATACTGGGAAACCCTTCAGCCTATGATAGAGCCATACAGCACAGGAACAGGTCCCTTGGTCCATAATGATATGCTGAACTAATTAAATTAATAAACAAATGCTAAACTGATCACTGTTGCCTACACAATGGCCATATCCTTCTCTTTCCTGAAAAGTTATGTGCCTAATCTTTTCAATGTGTTGGAAATGAAACTATTGCTTAGAAATTGCACTAGTCCATGCCTAGATGCAACATTACTTGGCATAGGCTGATAAATAGCAAACAATACTTGGAATTCGTAAGTTCCATGCAATAAATATCTCTAACGTTAGAGAATCTAGCTACCTGTTCTGGATTTGGTCACTCTACTAAATATTGCATCTGTACTATGATTATTATTTGAATAACAGAAACCTGCAGCTGTTTCAGTTAGTCTCATTGCTCGTCAACACGAGCTAGGCTCAAGTAAATCATCAAACAAAGTGATATTTCCAGCATTTTTTTTCTTCTCCTCCTCTTTTCGCTTTCTCTTCTTCTTCCTTGGTCTTCACCTTCTCTTTCTACCCCTCCACCTCCAGGGCTGATGGTAGCTGACTTCTGCTCCATTCCATGGACTCTAAAGTAAGACTAATGAGGGACCCATGGATTCAATCACAGTTGGAGCAGAAGATGCCTGATGAGGCAGAAGAACCGAGAGTTTGGGTGATGAGGCACCTCTGTGCTATTGATGCAGGGATTCCATGTGCTCCTGACATACGGACTGAAAATTTTCAGCGCTATTCTAAATATTACATCTCCATTTGAAACATTTATGGGAACAGAAATTTCACTGAATCAGTCAGTATGAAACCTACATAAGGGTGTTTGCTTCAGAAATCTGGTCGCTGATATGTGATTGATTATGCTTGACCTTCAGAGCCTCAAACCTGGAGATATTACCATTAAAGAGGAGATAGACATGAGTTTGCCATGGATATGAAGAACTTTTTAGAAGCAGCATTGGTTATGTCTCTTATAGTCCTTGTCTTAGTAGTGCACTATAGGATGGAGATCACTGCTGCCATTAGGCCAGAAGCTTTGAGCTAATTTTGAGCCTAGATCTTTATTCTCAAACAATGAAAGACTGTTCTGGTATCCTAAAGATGATGGTCAATTTCAACATTGAAATTTGCCTTCACAAGGAAGTAGTCATATTTTCCATGGTCTGCCTATTGCTGACATTTTTTATGAGGCCAGGTAGATAAAGGATTATTGCTTTGTGGATGTTAAGTGTAATCCTGCATACTTCAATGAATGAGACGATAAATTGCTTGTAGTTCAGCCTCTGGAGTTGTCAGTATGTACAGAAATTGCCAACTGTGCACTGCTGCTTTGTCCCTAAATATGATAGTATTGAAGTAATGAATCCTAAGTCACTGGTATCCAGTTGTTGATTAGCATTGATATCCTGTATGTAATCAGAAGAATAAATACAAGGGATACAAGGTAGAGTCAGTATTGTAGTTTAGTGATTATATAATGGCCAGTAATTGACAACCCAGAGTAATGTTTTTGAGTCTTGAGTTTTAAACTTATGAAATCCAAGTTGAGCTTATCTTTAAATGTATATTCCTTCCTGATAGGAGTGGGACGAACAGTCTATGAGCAGGTTGGGTGGGATCTTTCATGACATCTCTGGCCTCATCTACCTGTTGCCCATTTGGTCACCACTGTGCACTTGTTGTGGGCATTGCAGATGTCTGTCCCCTTGGCTCCTTCCTCTCCACCTCTACCTCCGTCAGTGCCTTTCGGTCTCAGCCTGTTCCAAGCCAAGGCTGTTGATGGTGAAATGTGGCCAGGTAGGTAGAGGATCATTACTTTGTGGATGCTAACTACAAAGTCCATCATCTTGCATACTTCAATGAATGAGTTGATAAATACCCTGCAGTTTAGTCTCTGAAGTTGTTAGTATGTCCTGTAACTGCCATCTGTGCATTGCAGCTCTGTCTCTAAATATGATAGTACTGAAACAATGAATCCAAATTCAGAGGTATCCAGTTGAAAACGAATAGCCGGTCACCTGCTCCGTGAACCAAATGATTCACAAGAGCCTCTAGTGAAGACAAGCAACTGCTATATGATATGATAGCCATGCAGTAAGATACACTTTTCACTTAATAGCCTACTTTGCTTGCAATAATGTTAACTACCCTATCACAAATCTTTCAGAATAATAGTGTGCTGAAGCCACTGCCTTTAAGCAGAAATCTGACAAGCTAAAATGAATGGTTTGCCACTACGTGCTACATCACATTCCTGAAATTAATGATCTGCAGACCTTGAATAGCACAAGCATTACAGATAATGCCAGGAGTAATGTTTAGGGCATAATGTATGAATGAAGTTTAAAGATCTATTTTATGTTGATAAGGCTGTCAGATCAAATAGAATAAATTGAAAAAATGCTGAATTAAATCTGTAGATGGGGACAAAAAGCAAGTATGGAACTAGACTTAAAGTCTCAGTTTCAATAAAGTGCATAATTGCTGAAAAGATAGAAGATTGGTTAATGTAAATGAGATCAATGCTCACCAATTAGCTTGAACAGTATTTGGTTATGGATTGGGTACAAATTAATTGCAAAAGGAATAAATTTGCTAAAATGAATTGTTCAAACTGCAGTAGTAATTTTTACATAATTAAATTCGCTGGTGAATTTGGCCATTGTGAACAAAATCTGAAGTTTTAAAATGTTGCTAATATTTAATGTGATAATTAGCAAAGCTATAAAGCTTTAAACTTTGGACTAGTATCTCCAGGGTTACCAAATAATCTTATCTTAAACTTGATTTTAGAAAACACATTTTGTTCTGTAGCAATGAAAGCTTGCAACAGCTCCCTGTTGATGCAAGTAGGACAACCTATTAGTCATTTACAAGTCAGCAAAGTTGAGAAATTATGTTGTAGCTTTATAAAACTCTGATTAGGCTGCACATTGCATTGTGAACAAAGATGCAATTTTAAAATCTGAGTTGAGAAAGAATTTATTTTTGTGTTTAAACAGAGCTCCAGTGAACAGCACTTCACTCCATTTACATGAATGAGACGATAGCAGCCTTTCGAGATTTGTCTTAAGGAAGGCATTTCAATGTGTAGATGAAGGGAATGAATTGGTCGAAGCAGGATATTCATCATTAAATAATTTGATTTAAGTTGATTATAGTATGAACAAAAGCTTTTCATATGATGCATTAACCACTTTGTAATGGATGCAGTCTATATTCTATTCAGTTTTATGTCACAGTATTGATAGCTTCAATTTATGATAGCCTTAAATTGTACTTCAAACTCAATGGCATCGGAGCCTAATGTTGTTTATGCAAGGATTTTTGCAGCAGTGGCAATAAATTTGATTTAAATGGAGTGTCAGTATTTTATCACTCCATCATCTAAAGTACTTTAATAGACAAAATTGCAGAATGTTGACATAATATAGATTTCTATTAATGAAAATAATTGTTTCAATTTTATGTTTTTAAAAATAGCTTTCCAATAAATATAATCTTAGTGATCTCATTCCAATTTTTCCCTGACTGAAAAATAGCAGGTTTCTAAGAATCCAGAATGGCTGATAAAATTTTTGCTCTCACTGTATTAAATAGGAGGAAAAAGAGGTTTCTTTCTTTTAACCAGGAAATCATCATTAACAACATCCATTTATTCAGCATTATTGTCATGCCAAAACACTGTATTGTAGTTTGCTAGCACATGCTGGACAAAACTTGATCCCAATCCATGTATTAAAGCGGATGACCCAAAGGTAGGTGTTATGGGCACTGGGAAGAAGGAAAGGATAAGGGTTAGAAAGGGGAAGATGTTTAGAAAGAGATTTCCAATACGTAAGGTGTTGGAAGCTGAAAGCACAATTCAGGTCATTGAGTCATACAGGGTGAAAACAGACCATTCAACCCACCACATCTATGCCAACCATTTAGTACCCATCTATACTGTTCTCATTTATTAGCAATTGATCCATGACCTTCTATGCCTTAGCAGTTCAAATGGTCATCCAGCTGCACCATAATAGTGAGAATACCTGCCTCCAAAATCTTCACAGGGAATGCACGACAGACTTCAACCTACAGATTTCTCCAGTTGAAAGGAAACTTCCTCAGATCCCTTTCAAATTATTTACTCCTCACTTTAAATCTATGCCTTCAGGTCTTTCATAGATCTGCCATCAGAAAATGTATCTTAACCTCTTATCCCATCTTTCATCTCTCATAATTTCGTATTTTGGGAATGTTTACGTTGTGTGAATTGGAGGAATGCAGATTTCTCAGTCGGTTATAGAGCAAAAGAAGATTACAGAAAAAAAAAGAGGTGAGACTGAAAAAAAAATTAAGAACTTTAAAACCAAGGCATTGCAAAATCCTAAAAGGTGGTACTTGGTTTGTTGTAAAACTGAGATTAAAAGAATTGATGAAAGCACAGAGCCTCATTAATAAATGAGGAAGAGTAATGGTTCAAGTTCAGAGAGCAAAGTTTATAAAGTGTACTGACCTAATAATTGAAAAGGTCAGGTAAAAATGAAGAGGAAGAGAATGTTGAGGAACTGAATGACATTCAATTGTTACTTTCCCACTATGTCATGACAATTTCAAAGGAGACACGTGTTTTGAATTTAAACCAAACATCTGTAAAAGTGAGGACCAGAGCAAACACAATGCATTTATAAAATATGTAATTATGGTAATGAACGTATTACGCTACACTGTTGGATGATATTTAGTACATTAGTGCAAAGCGACACCATTGATGTAGGGCTTTGATCGGAAGTGTTGACAATTTATTTCCTCCCACAGATGCTGCATAACCTGCTGAGTTGCTCCAATACATTGATCGTACTCCAGATTCCAGATCTGAAATTCCTTGTGTCTCTGACAACACTATTACTAAGTTAATGTAATAGGTCACCTGGTTGACCGATGCCGCAAAATCAATCTCATGCTCGATGTCAGAAAATCTGAGGAACTGATTGTTGACTTAAGAAAGTGAAAGGAGAAATTGACTTGTTCATGAGAAATCCTCATATGCATTGGCAAATGGATGATAACTGAGTTATGTTAATTGGCATACATAAAACTAAGCATCATACACCTTCAGCTGAAATATTAGCACCAATATGTCAGAGATTAAGGATCAGATTCAGAGACGTACATCAAAATTAACATGTTACACTGAAAAATAAAATAAATAATGGCGAAAAGAAGGGATAGTGAGGTCGTGCTCATGGGTTCATACACTGTTTAGAGATATAATGGCAGAGGGAAAGTAGATGTTCCTAAAACTTTGAGTATGCAACTTTAGGCTCCTGTACCTCTTCCCCGATAGTGGTAATGAGAAGCGGGCGTGCCCTGGATGATGAGGGCCCTTAATGATGGATGCCCATGATATTTTCTGTCACATCAAAATATGGTAATAGACATATTTGTTCCATCAATCAATTATTAGGAGTATTTGCATATCCATAAAATCAGTCACCATAACAGTGATTTTGAATGTCTTTGGCTTCTGCTGTCAGAAGCTTTAAACTACCCACGTGAATTACTTTGTCCCAGTAAAAGTGTTTGCATATTCAGAGGTGCCTAGACTGTTATGATATGTTCCCATTGTAAATATGTAATTCAATGAAATCACCTGTCTGCACACAAAGTATAGAAGTAAACTATGCAATTGTAGCTGTTGAAATTGTACTCTAGTACCTGCTGTTATCATTGCTCTGAAGAGTATAAAAGATCTTCAGGGACATGCTACTGAGATACACCCGGAAGAGAGTTTTACAAGTCTCTAGCTGAATTTCTGCTTGTGCTAAAAAAACACATTTACATCTACATCTCTGTTCTCTGTATGACATATTCATAGTTATCAAAAGGTAATGGTCACATTTTGCTTCATCAATGGGTGATATAAACACTGGGAAAAGCTTTTCACTTCAAAAAGCTACTGGTGATGTGACTTTGTGTATGACCACCCAAGGGCCATCTTGTAACCTGACCATGGAAATAAAGCTGGAAGTATGGTATGGTCGGGAAGTGAGGTTATGAGATTGACTCGGAGCATAACACTGGCAGTAAGCCATATTTTTCCCGTTTTACTTGGCAACAAGGTGCAACTAATGTCCTTAGCTGAATATATTTCAATCAAGAAATATTGAAGGAAAGACAAATGTGGTCAGAGCATGGTTCAACACCTGTAATTATGATGTTGTAGGGCACAAAGGACTGCAGGAAAGCAAAGGAATCTGGGAATACAGGTCCATAATTCATTGAAAATGGCGTCACAGATTGAAAGGATTTTAAAGGAAGTTTTTGGTACGTTGGTCTTCATAAATCAATGTATTGAGTAGAGGAGATGAGATATTATGTTGGGGTTTATAAGACATTGGTAAAGCCTCATCTGGAGGATTGTGTAGATTTTTGGTCACATACCTTGAGACTTTGAGACTTAGTTGCAAGAGCAGCAAGACTGACAGCTCAATATTCCAGGGATCCACTTTTTCAGACGTGACAGAATGAGAGGATTAAAGGAGGAGGGGTGTCATTACTAGTCAGAGAAAATATCATGGCTGTGCTCAGTCAGGACAGACTGGAGAGTTCATCTATTGAGGGTTTATGTGTGGAACTGAGAAATCAGAAAGATACAACATGTTAATTGGGCTATATTACAGGCCACCAAACTGTCTGAGGGATTTAAAGGTGCAAATTTGTAGAGAGATCACAGGCTTTTGCAAGAAATATGAGGTTGTTATAGTAGGTTGATTTTTACTTTCCATGTATTGGCTGGAACTCCCAAAGTCTAAGAGGACCAGATATGATAGAGTTTGTCAAACGTGATCAGGAATGTTTTCTTAATCAGTACACATAAGTCCCAATGAGAGAATATGTGATACTTACACGTACAAACAAGCTGGAGGAACTCAGCAGGTTGGGCAGCATCTATGGAAACAAACAGTTAATGTTTCAGGCTGAGACCTTTCATCAGGGCTGAAGAAGGAGGGGGCAGGGGCCCTATAAAGAAGGTAGGGGGAGGGTGGGAAGGAAAAGGATGGTAGGTGCCAGGTGAAAAACCAATCAGAGGAAAGATCAAGTGGTGGGGGAGGGGAAGCAGGGAGGGGATAGGTAGGAAAGGTGAAGAAGGAATCTAAGGGGAAAACACTGTGTAGTAGAAGAAGGCAGAATCATGAGAGAGGTGGTAAACAGCTGGAAGAGGAGGCAGAGTGGAAGTGGAATGGGGGAAGGGAGAGGGAGGGATTTACCAGAAGTTGGAGAATTCAATGTTCATACCAAGGGGCTGGAGACTACCCATTCGGTATATGAGGTGTTGTTCCTCCAATCTGAGTTTGGCCTCATCATGGTAGCAGAGGAGGCCATGTAAGAACATATCCAAATGGGAATGTGAAGCAGAGATGAAGTGGGTGGCAACCGAGAGATCCTTTCTGTTGTTGTGTGATACTTAATCTGCTATTAGGGAATGAGACAGGGCAGGTGACAGAAGTTTGTGTACCGGAACACTTTGCATCTAGTGCTCACAATGCCATTAGTTTCAAAGTAAATATACAAAAAGATAGGTCTGGTCTGCAGATTGAGATTCTAAATTGGTGAAAGGCCAATTTAGAACAGGCTGATTTTTGGCAAAGGAGTACTTGGTAAGTGGGAATCTTTCAAAGGTGAAATTTTGAGACTAAAAAACTTGTGTGTGGCTGTGTAAAAGGTAAAGGTAAATAAGTGTAGGGAACCTTGTTTTTTAAGAGATATTGAGGCCTTGTTTAAGAGAAAAAAGGAGGCGTATTGCAGGTATAGGTAGGTAGAAACAAAGGAGGTGTTTATGGAGTATAACAAATGCAAGAGGGCACTTAAAAAAGAAATCAGGAGAGCTAAAGCAGGTAGGAAGTTGCCTTAGCAGACAAGGTGAAGAAGAATCCTAAGGAATCCTACATATGGGTTAAGAGCAAGAGACAGATTGGTCCTCTGGAAGATCAGAATTGTAATCCATGTGTGGAGCCAAAAGAGATGAGGGAGATCTTAAATGCATTTTTTTGCAACTATAACTATATCAGTCCATGCTGGGTTGAACATTGAGGTAGCAATTTGGCCCATTAAAAAACACTGACAACTGCTAAAGAAATGGCAAGGTTGCTGCCCAATGCACCACAAGACATGGAAAGGAATAAACTAAATAATTATTTATCAGGAGACAGACACAGAGTCTATAGAAGTGAGGCAAAATGGCATCAACTTTGTGTACTCCATACAGTTACAGAAGAGGAGTTGTTTGCTGTCTTTGAGGCAAATTGGGTGGATAAATCCCCAAGGTCTGACAAAATGTTCCCACAGACCCTTTGGAAGGGAAGTGCAGAAGCAGAGATACTTAAATCATTCATAGCAACAGATGAGATGCCAGAGGATTGGAATATACCCAATGTTGTTCCACTTTTTAAAAAAAAGGCTCCAAAAATAAAGCAGAAAATGATAGAGGAATGAGCCTGACATCAGTAGTGAGAAAGTTATTGGAAGGTATTCTAAGGGACTGAATATTTGGATAGATATGGACTGATTAAGGACAGCCAGCATGGCTTCATGCATGATAGGTCATGTTTTACCAAACATATAGAGTTTTTCGAGGAAGTTGCCAGGAAAGTTGATCAAGGCAAGGGTGGATGTTTTCTACGTGGACTTTAATTTACTAAGATCCTGCATGGAAAGTTGGTCAAGAAGGTTCAGTCACTTGGCATTCAAGATGAGGTAGTAAGTTGATTAGACATTGGCTTTGCAGGAGAAGCCACAGAGTGATAGCTGATGGTTGCCTTTGACTGGAAGCCTGCGACTAGTGGTGTGCCACAGGGATCGGTGCTGGGTCTATCATCCAGTGCAACGATAATTTGATTAACTGGATCAGAAAATTTGCATATTTCACCAAGATTGGGGCCATAGTGGACAGTGAGGAAGACTATCATGTGGGTTAAGAAGCAGTCAGATCTGGACCAGCTGGAAAAGTGGGCTGAAAAATGCCAGATTTTAATACAGACAAGTGTGAGGTGTTACACTTCGGTAGGTCTAACCACAGTAGGTCTTACACAATGAATAGCAGGGCACAGAGGAGTGCAGTAAAGCAAAGGAATCTGGGAATACAGGTCAATAATTCATTCAAAGTGATGCCACAGATTGATAGGGTCGTAAAGAACGTTTTTGGCACATTGGTCTTCATAAATCAATGCATTGAGTAGATGAGATGGAGTGTTATGTTGAAGTTGTATAAGACAGTTGAGAGGCCTAATTTGGAGTAATGTGTGCAGTTTTTGTCACATACCTACAGGAAAGATATAAGTAAAGTTGAAAGAGTACAGAGAAATTTTACAAGAATGTTGCTGGGACTGGGGGACCTGAGTTCAAAGGAAAGATTGAATAGGTTAGGACTTTGAGGGGAGATTTGATAGAGGTACACAAAATTATGAGCACTATAGACAGGGTAAATGCAAGCAGGCTTTTTCCACTGAGTTTGGATGGGTCTACAACTAAAGGTCATGAGTTAAGTGTGAAATGTGAAAAGTTTATGTGGAACATGAGGGGAAACATCTTCACATAGAGTGTGGAGTGATCTGGCAGTGCAGGTGGAGCATATGAGCTCTATTTCAAAGTTTAAGTGAAGTTTTGTTAGGCACATAGATGGTAGGGTGATGGAGGGCTATGGTCCCACTGCAGGTCAATGGGGTTAGTTAGTTTAAATGGATTTGCATGGACTAGATGGGCTGAAGGGTCTGTTTCTGTGCTATACTTTTCTTTGACTCTATGGCTCTATATGGATCAAAGGGTAAATTAGATGAAACACTTAGAGCGGTAATGAGAGTATTTAACATTTTATGAAGTCATCCGGGATAATGAGTAATTTGAAGGGAGGAAGGATGACATTTCTTCAGAAATTACTCTGGTTGAATGTTCAGCTCTCACCCTGATCTTAATTTTTTTTAAGTATTTTTCAAACCTTCCATATTATGGCTTTGAGTTCTAGCTCTTTTCTTTTCTCTGTGGTTCTAATTTAGCAAACACTATCTAGACTAAATTTGTACTTTCAGATGCAGCAGCTACCACTTTGGGAACAACATTAACACATACTTGGCTAATGCCCAGAGTAATGAAGAAAATGCAGATTATGATGTCATTCGGTGTGCCAAGCTGACTTCAACTCAGTGTTCCAGATAATGCCTTTCTTTAACTGTACTGAAACACATTCAGCAGCTTGAAGGTCTCTCACTTGGCTTGTTCAGAATGGGTGATGATGAATTCCATTGACCGAAGCAACAGTTTTGAAAAGGATGGTGCTGTCTAACTTCTTCAAAGCCTGTATTGAACACTTTAGCAAATGTTAGAGCCCTTTTAGAACATGGAGTAAATGTTCTGATGCGGGACAACTCCATGCATAAGCAGGCCTCCCCCTTGGAAGACACTATATCTTGGAGAGAGAGCAGAAGATATGTATTGCATTTTATTTATTTATCATGTGTTGCAGCAAAGCATGCAGTGAAATGTTTTATTTGCATTAAGAAACAACGCTCTCTCACACTATATACATATACAGTCCTTTAACTCCATCTCCAACCTCCAGTGGACTTAGGCCTACAATGAGACTTCAATCTCCACAAGGAATTTGCAGAGATTCACAGCCTCAGATCCAGTCAACAGGTCTTCATTTCTGGACTTCTGATTTGTCCTGGGCCTCAGTCTTGGGTATGGATCCCAGAACACGCAGATGACCAAACACCAAGCTTTGAACTCAAATTCCCGTCTCACCAATTTGAAACCCATTGGGTTATTGGAACTTGTTCCTCCTGTCTGTGTGGAACTCCAGCTCCAGAACCTGCAGAAAACTCGCTGACCTGGAGGGGGAGCCCTCCGACATCTGACGTCTGACCAAGGATGTTCCACATCTATTTAGATGGTCTTCAAATGCAGAATGAAGACCATTGTTGGTAGAATCTCAAGTGGTGACAAGAGGGCATACAGGAATGAGATATGCCAACTAGTGGAGTGCAGCAACAACTGGCACTCAATGTTAGTAAGATGAAAGAGCTGATTGTGGACTTCAGGAAGGGTAAGACGAAGGAACACATATCAATCCTCATAGAGGGAGCAGAAGTAGAATGAGTGAGCAGCTTCAAATTCCTGAGTGTTCAAGATCTCTTAGGATCTAACCTGGTCCCAACATATTGATGTAGTTATAAAGAAGGCAAGACGGTGGCTATACTTTATTAGGAGTTTGAAGAGATTTGTCACATCAACAAATACACTCAAAAACATCTATAGTTGTACCGTGGAGAGCGTTCTGACAGGCTGCATCACTGTCTGGTATGGAGGGGCTAGTGCATAGGACCAAAAGAAGCTACAGATGGTTGTAAATCTAGTCAGCTCCATCTTGGGCATTAGCCTACAAAATATCCAGGACATCTTTAGGGAGCGGTGTCGCAGAAAGGCAGCGTCCATTATTAAGGATTGGCAGTGTCCATTATTAAGAACCTCTAGCAACCAGGGCATGCCCTTTTCTCACTGTTACCATCAGGTAGGAGATACAGAAGCCAGAAGGCACACACTCAGCAATTCAGGAACAGCTTCTTCCTCTCCACCATCCGATTCCTAAATGGAAATTGAATCTTTGGACACTACCTCTCCTTTTTGTTAATATAGAGTATTTCTGCTTTTGCAAGCTTTTAAAAAAATTTATTCAATATATGTAATTCATTTACGTGTATTTATTTATTTATTTATTATTTCTCTGCTAGGTTATGTATTGCATTGAACTCTGCTGCTAAGTTAACAAATTTCGTGTCACATGCTGGTGATAATAAGCCTGATTCTGATAAAGACGAGAGATTCTGTAGATACAGGAAAACCAGAACAACACATGCAAAATGCTGGAGAAACTCAAAAAGTCAGGCAACATTTATGGTGGAGAACAGACAGCCTATGCTTTGGGCCTAGGCGCTCACCAGGACTGGAAAGGAAGGTGGCAGAAACCAGATGTGTAGATATGTGGATGGTGGTGTTGTGGGAAGGAGGACAAGCTGGTAAATGACAGGTGAAACTAAGTGAAGGAGAAGGTAGGTGGGTGGGTAAGAGGGGTGAAGTGAGAAGCTGGGAGATAATAGGTGGATAATTGTTGGAAACAGGCTGAAGTAGAATGAATCTGATAGGAGGAGAGAGTGGACCTTGGGAGTATGGAAAGGAGGAGCGGCATTAGAAAGAGGTGGTAGCCAGATGAAGAGAAGAGAAGGGGTAAGGGAGTCTGAGAAATGGAGAAAGTGAGAGGTAGAGGGGGGAAGAGAAATCATTTTGGTAAGGAGCCATCCTGTCCATGCAACCTAAACAATCTCCTGAATGCCTTCATAAGATCCAATGTTTACAATAACGTCAAGATGGAACCCAATTTACTGAAAGATCATTTATCACACCCCACTGCCTTTTTCATGAATCTGGAATATCTATAGACGAGCATTTTTTAATTAGAGTATCGGTATTCTTAGTTTAAATTCCAGGCAAGTATAATATTCAGATGAATTTAGTGGTGGAGTCAAAATTTATCCCTTACTGTAAAAATCAGTGCCTTAACTACCTGTCTTTACCTGGATATATTTTGCTGCTCCTTTGTTGATCTTAAGTCCTGAAGTTTTCTCGTGCAGTAGCATTATATGGACAACCACTGACTAAGACGCCCATGATCATCTTCTTAATGGCACTCATTTCTGAGAAGGTAATAGTGACTTGGTGGCTGAGTATATTGGGAACAGAGATAATTAGGTCATTAAATATCTTTATTTATTTAGGAAATTAGTGCATAATGGGGTTATTGGAAGAAAGTGGTATGAGGTAAAAGAACAACTATGAGCTTATTGAATGTTGCTGCAGTTATGAAGGGCTAGATAGCCCATTCCTATTTTATTGTTTTGACAATTAGGAATTGGCAATCAATATTGGCTTTGCTTGTGATGGCCATGACTCAAGCATATATTAAAAAAGATAGAGAGCTAGCAATCTGGGATGTTTCCCATGGGAGGGAAGGAGAAATTCTCTGCTGAACAGGAAGCTTACCCTTCATTGTGGGGCTAGGCTGAGCAGTTCCTATTTCTTTGCCTCTTCTGCTTTCTTGCTCAAGCATAATCCCTAGCAATCTTCAATTTGAGACTTTGAATGGATTCTTTGGTCATAAAAATTAAAACCTGCTCCAGATATCCCAGTTTCACCAGGTAGGTAAATTTAAAGTTTAGCTTCCATCATAAGTATGATCTCCAACTTAATTCTGATTCTTTAAGATATTCGGCAATACAACCACCTTCAATCAACAAAGACATAAGTGGAAACTCAACTGCGGAAATGGAGTACAGCGTACGGAAGTCTGATTGCCCATCTTTAGAGTGAGGACAAATTTCTTTAGGTTAATATTATTATGAAGAAATCCATTTTACTGCTTACCAATGGCCTTGTTTAAATATTTTTCCTTTAGGTTTTCTTTATAAATCTAATGTGTCCCAGTAAACATTTCATTAGTTGTTAGATTCAATAATGCAGTGGCACTTTCAGGACTAAGTCTGACTACTTATTCACAGCAATTTTGCTTAGCTGCTGCCCTTTAAAATTTATTGGATCCTGTGCAATAACTGCAGTTAGAAAGAACCTTTGCTTGATTTTTATTATCTACTCCTGCATGTGCCTGAACTTTAGCAGAATTTGAACATTCCTCTGTGCAATATTTAACCGTCCATATTTTAATTTGTTCTGACATTGATAACTTTCTCTGGAGCCCTTCAAGTATTGTCAGCATTTATGACCTTTGAACTGCTGTCAGTATACATGGCCCCTGAGGCCTTTAGAATTTTGTTCCAGGATTGGAAACCTTTCAGAGAAGCAGCCACACTGGTGAAATGCAATCTTTCACTAAAATTAGTAAATTTTATTCCAACCACTAGCGTTGGTGGGCATAGAGAAACACAGTTTTAAGTTCAGCTCCACTGTTGTTCTTTAGCCAAATGAAGAATGAAATTTTGCAGGAAAGTTTAAAAAATTTCCATCGTATCACAGGCATGGTTTATTTGCTTGATCCACCACACTATAATACGACTGACATTGTGTGGAATCGCTTCCATTATTTTGTCACACCTCCTTGAGTATACTCTCAGTGGAAAAGCGAAGAGTGAAAGGTATTTTTTGTTTGCTGATGAGAGTTTAAAAAGGATAATGGAGCCATAGAGAGATACAGCACAGAGAAAGACACTTCGGCCCAGTGGTTCCACACCAAATGTTAAACATCCATTTTTACACTAATCCTTTCTCAACCTATTTATTTTCCCACATTCAATTTCAAGTTCAAATTTATTGTCAACTGATTATACAGCCGGCTGGTGGCACAGTGGCATCAGCGAAGGCTCCGGAGTTGGAATCCAAGTCGGGGCACCCCCCGAGCACGCTTTCCATCCGTGCCAGGTTGACCGTCGAGCTAGCCACTCGGCCTCGTAGAAAAAATAAGGGTCGAGTCAGGAACGTTCATATCGTGACCCGGTTAATCCGAAAGGAGACCAATCCTGACACCACATGCCAGACAAAAATGGCTGACTGTCTGGTACGACACACTAAAAAGAGACCTGATTATACATATTTATGATCAAAATGAAACTGTTCATAGGATAGCTGTGCACCCACAAAACATGTATCACACACAGCAAATAAAACAAAATATTAAGTTAATAAAATATAATCCAAAGTACATGTAGTGCACATTAAATGTTAAACAGTACTACAAACAGTAAACAGCTTACTGTCCTAGTGACAAGACCTTGGTGGTGGCAAGTTATTCATTAGCCTCACTATCTAAGGGAAGAAGATGTTACCCAGTCTGGCGGTCTTACACCTAATGCTTCTGTAGCTCCTTCCTAATGGTAGTGGGTAAAAGAGATTGTGGGATGGATGGTAGGGTCCTCAACAATGTTTTGTGCCCTTCATATATAATGCTCCGGTAAATGTCACAAATATGGTGGAGGGAGACCCCGTTGATCTGCTTGGTGGTTTTTACTGTTCTCTGTATGGTCTTTTTATCACCAGCGTGTGACATGCAATTTGTTAACTTAGTAGCAGTAGTTCAATGCAATGCATAATATAGAAGAGAAAAAAACAATAATAATACTGTAATAAATAAGTAAATCTTATTCAGTAACTTTATATACTATACATATATTCAATAGATTAAAAATCATGCAAAAAACAGAAATACTATATATTAAAATAAAAAAATAAGTGAGATCGTGTCCAAAGGTTCAATTTCCTTTTGGGAATCAGATGGCAGAGGGGAAAAAGCTGTTCCTGAATTGCTGAGTGTGTGTCTTCAGGCTTCTGTACCTCCTAACCGATGGTAACAGTGAGAAAAGGGCATGCCCTGGGTGCTGGAGGTCCTTAATAATGGGTGCTGCCTTTCTGAGACACCACTCCTTGAAGATGTCCTGGGTACTTTGTAGGCTAGTACCCAAGATGGAGCTGACTAGATTTGCAGCCCTCTGCAGCTTCTTTCGGTCCTGTGCAGTAGAGCCCTCCCCCCCATACCAGACAGTAATGCAGCCTGTCAGAATGCTCTCCAAAGTACATCTATAGAAGTTTTTTTAGTGCATTTGTTGACATACCAAATCTCTTCAAATTCCTAATACAGTATAGCTGCTGTCTTGCCTTCTTTATGACTACATCGATATGTTGGGACCAGATTAGATCCTCAGAGATTTTGACATCCAGGAACTTGCTCACTCTCTCCACTTCTGATCCTTCTATGAGGATTGGTATGTG
Source organism: Hemitrygon akajei (assembly GCF_048418815.1). Lineage (NCBI taxonomy): Eukaryota > Metazoa > Chordata > Chondrichthyes > Myliobatiformes > Dasyatidae > Hemitrygon > Hemitrygon akajei. The sequence continues at coordinate 160,179,306 of NC_133129.1, read as the reverse complement.
TTCCTTCATCTTACCCTTCCTGAAGTCCACCATCAACTCTTCTGCCTTATTGACGTTGAGTGCCCGGTTGTTGCTGCGACACCACTCCACTAGTTGGCATATCTCACTCCTGTACGCCCTCTCATCACCACCTGAGATTCTAGCAACAATGTTTGTATCAACAGCAAATTTATAAGTGGTATTTGAGCTATCCCTAGCCACACAGTTAGTGTGGCTAGGGAATAGAGCAGTGGGCTAAGTACATATCCCTGAGCTGCACCAGTGCTGATTGTCAGTGAGGAGGAGATGTTATCACCAATCTGCATGGATTGTGCTCTTCCAGTTAGGAAGCTAAGGATCCAATTGCAGAGGGAGGTACTGAGGCCCAGGTTCTGAAACTTCTCAATCAGGATTGTGGGAATGATGGTATTAAATGCTGAGCTATAATTGATGAACAGTATCCTGACGTAGGTGTTTGTGTTGTCCAGGTGGTCTAAAGCCATGTGGAGAGCCATTGAGATTGCATCTACCATTGATTTTTTGCAGCGATAGGCAAATTGCAATGGGTCCAGGTCCTTGCTGAGGCAGGAGTTCAGTCTAGTCATGACCAATCTCTCAAAGTATTTCATCATTGTCGATGTGAGTACTACCAGGTGACAGTCATTAAGTCAGTCCACATTATTCTTCATAGGCACTGGTGTAATTGTTGCCTTTTTGAAGCAAGTGGGAACTTCTGCCCGTTGCAGTGAGAGGTTGAAAATGTCCTTGAATGCCACCAGTTGGTTGGCATAGCTTTTCAGAGCCTTAATAGGAATGCCATCGGGAACTTCTGCCTTGTGAAGGTTCACTCTTTTTTAAGAAAGCCTAACATCGCCCTCTGAGACAGAGGTCACAGGGTCATCAGGTGCAGCAGGGATCTTCACAGCTGTAGTTGTGTTCTCCCTTTCAAAGTGTTCATAGAAGGTGTTGAGTTCATCTGGTAGTGAAGTATTTTCCCACAAGACGCAGCGAAACCGGATGTGACGTCATCGCAGCCGCGATATATTACAGACAAATGAATTTACTTAAACAATCCTAACTTTAACTAAAAAATGCTAACAAACGAATTACTAAGCAAAAATATTATAAACTAAATAACTGCCATAAAGGCAGCACATGCACTAAGAGTTGATCATGAGGCATACTCCTCCACCTCTACTTTTGAGAGACTCTTTAGACCTATCCTGGCGGTGTATAGTAAACTCATTGATTTGGATCTCTGCATCCAGTATGGAAGGGGTTAACCAGGATTCTGTGAAACAAAGGACACATGCAGTCCTAATGTCCCTCTGATCCAGCACTCTAGCTCTGAGATCATTGATTTATTCACTAGAGACTGCACTTTTGCCAGCAAGATGGTCAGTATAGGGAGTTTAAAACCCCGTTTCCTTAAACGCACTTATAACATTGATCTACACCCGCGCTTCCTCCGAGGAGTCCTCCACTTCCAACCACAATCGGTGTTGTTTCAACATAGACCATAGTTTCCTTTGGTTTTAAGTAGCGATAGTTTGTTTAATTTCATTAAGACATCTTTGTTGACTGTACTGACCTTGGAAGCAGTTGTGCTTTTTAGCTGTATCAGGCTGAAATGGGAATATTTAATCACATCCATTGAGAGTACTGCTGCTACTCGAGTCGCGCCTAGGTGTCCCGGAAAACATAATTTTAAAAAAACAGCTGTTTAAAGACTGCTTTATTTTTTAATTAGAACAATGTCTTGATAGAAAGGAACCATGTTATCCAGTGGAACTCCTTAGGTCACAAAACATTGAGGTATTGCCTCATAACTCTAGAAATCCAGATTGAATACCAACCTCCAATGCTGTCCAGTAGGAGTTTTACACATTCTCTGCACAACCGTGTGAGTTTTTTATGGAGCTTGAATTTAATCTCACGTCCTAAAATCATGCATGTTGTTAGGTCAATTGGCCACTTTTAGTTACCCCAGGTGTAGAAAGGTAGTCGAAAAATCAGGGTGAGTTAATAGGCATGTGAAAGAAAACATTACATTTAGATAAACAGGGCAATAATATTGCTCTATGTTGCATAGCATATGGGAACTTTGATGATATAGAATAGTCATAATGCTTTCTGATCCATTCCTGTGAGTCATGAAATGTAGCCTGCTTCTTCAAGGACTCTACAGGAAAATTACCTAGGTGAACATACAGTTACTGATGGCCAATATCATACTTTCCTGTGCAACATGAACACGTCTGTTCTCAGTTTGCAATTGAAGATACAGGGCATGTGATGATCATTTTTATAACTGGAAATTTCATGTGTACATTTCATTGTTTAAGTTCCTAGTAGATTGTTTGATCATAATGAAACTTTCTCAACATCAATGGCATTCTTATTCTTAATCCAGACCTGCATATTTAGGTCTCATATTTTGTTCTCTGTTTTGAACCATAAATTAGACAGCATTGTGGTCACTTGTCCCACTGTATTCATTCACACTGAGCTCATTCGGCTGTTCTATTTCATATACACACAGTGGCCACTTTATTAGGTACTTCCTGTATCAAATGAAGTGGCCACTGAGTCTATGTTCGTGGTCTTCTACTGCTGTAGCCCATCCACTGCTCTTCTGCATACCGGTGTTGAAATGTATGGTTATTGGAGTTACTGTCACCTTCCTATCAGCTTGAATCAATCTAGCCATTCTCTTTTGAATTCTCTCATTAACAAGGCATTTTTACCCATAAAACTGCTATTTACTGGATAATTTTTGTGTTTTTTTTTTCACCATTCTCTGTAAACTCTAGAGATTGTTGTGTGTAAAAATCCCAGGAGTTCAGTAGTTACTGAGAGACTCAAACTATTCTGTCTGACACCAACAATTATTCCATAGTCAAAGTCACTTAGATCACATTTCTTCTTCATTATGATGTTAGATCTGAACTGAACCTCTTGACCGTGTTGACATGCTTTTATGCATTGAGTTACTGACCCATAATTGGCTGATTAGATATTTGCACTATTGAGCAGCTGTACCTAATAAAGTGGCCGCTGAACACATATTGCCAAATATTTTGAAGCCATTTCTTTGAAGCTTTCTGATCGACTCCTTAGCATTTTACAATAAATGTACAATGTCTCCCTGTGCTAAGAGAAATTATTCTCTCCTTAATCACAAGCGCCAATAAAAATACAAATTGATCAATTCCCTTATTGATTTCTGTAACTGTACTGATATAGAATGGCTGCTTCATTTGCCTGCTTAACTACAGACACAACACTTCAAAGCAACCGGATTTTGGCCTTTCAACTCAGTTTATTTCCAGCTCAGGTTGCTGGAATAGAAGCTTCCTACCTCTGCCAGCCTTCAAGCTGCTATTTTCTTTGCAACTTCAAGAGGATAAATGGCTGCTCTCCACTTGTGGCTAATTGACGGTTCTACATAGAAAGTCCACTGCGATCCCACAGTGTGCACAGGGACAGAGTCATAGCACTTACCCCAGAGCCACTCTTGATCTGAGTCCTTGGGCAGGCTTCTGGGGCACAGGTGTACGAGCAGGGAATATTTCCATTCACCATCAGTCATTTTCCTTACCTTGAAAAGTTAGTGATGCAGGAGAGTGCATGAAATGTTTTAATGCATAGAAGTAGACATGAGTAGAAATGGACATTTGGTAAAATACTCAGATGTACTACAAAGCTAGCAGCTATACTATTTACTCAGGAATTATACCAAGTCAAAGCAATGAAAATTACATTAACGATTTTTAAATTGAGGTTGCAGTTATTTCAAAAACAACAGAAGTGAGTTAAGTTTTATAATTGGAACATTCAATGGAGCTACTCAGTACATATTTCCAAAAAATCCCTGTTGAATTCGAACAGTTTAAGTGCAGTTTCTAGGTCTGTTATCTAGTCTGTTATCCTATACTGATGTTATAAAGAAATGCTTTGTTGCTTGAATGAATATTGAGCAAGGCTTAAACACAGAGTTCACAGTGTGCTTCAAAAACCTTCATTCTGTTTGACCGAGTGAAAAAGTTAAGCAGAAATCCAATCAGACATGCTTTAATTAAACACTCATCCAATTTAAATAGTCTCCACCTTATTGAAGATGTGCAGAATGATGACACTTAACTGTGAATAATTGTGCATTAATTATTTTATGAGCATTTGGAAATGAAAATTCAAACCACATTGACATCTTCCCTATTTTAAAGTCGCATTAGATTCAGAAGTATTGACATAATATTTATTTAGAGATACAGTGTGGAATAAGCCTTTCCAGCCCTTCAAGCTACGCCACCCAGCAATCCCTGATTTAATCCTAGCCTAATTGTGGGACAATTTACAATGACCAATTAACCCATTAACCAGTATGTCTGGACGGTGGGAGGAAACTGGAACACCTGGAGAAACCCACACATTCCATGTGGAGGACGTATTGATTCTTTACAGATGACGTTGGAATTGAACTCCAAACTCCGATGGCCCGAGCTGTCCACTGCATTACTGTACAATCATGATTTGGTGTATTTTGATCCTTGAATCAGAATATATTAAGATAGATCCCCTCACATATATAAGGCCAAATATTCCCTTTCACAGATGCTGCCTGACTTGCCGAGTTCCTTCAGTATTTTATAAGTGTTGCTCTGGAACTCATCTTAGTGCCTGAATTTTGTACATTACTGCCTCCTAATCAAGAGCGAGGAGTTTTTTTTCTGATTCTTTTTATCCTGCTTCCCTTCCCTTGAACAACAACTCACCCACTAGCAATACATCACACTCCGCCTTCAAGCCGAGAAAATATTTATTTAACCATGACTACGTTTCTGTGGGATCTTCTCTGCAAACTTGCTGCTGTATTTCCTATATTAGGACATTGATTAAGCTTTAAAAAAGTACTTCATTGAGTGTGAAGCCATTCTGGGCAATATTCACGGAAGGCACCATATAAACATAAGTCTGTCTCTTAAGCAATAGGGCTGAGAACAATCACTCACAAATTTCAAACACATTATTGCCAATAATTTCTGAAGTGATTCTACTAAACTCAACTAAGCATTTAACCACTTAAATATAATTTCTGAGGCAAGGCCATAAAAAATGATATAATTCCCTCTTAAATCATGAATATCACCTTGTACTAGTATCCATCATGCTTTGCATTCTTACGCTGGTTTGTCCTAATTGCTAGCAAACTGCTTATCTTCTTTGCCTGTGGCTATATTCTTTCTCAAGGGCTTCGCTGCCTGAATTTGCCTCCTGCATTATAAATGTGGAGGCACTGGACGTACAGCAAAGAACATTTGGCAGCCTGTAAACCAATCAGATAGAAACTACTCCACGAAACTGTGAGACACAGCTGGCTGTCGAGGGGAGTGAATGGGACACTGAACCCAAATTCAGCATTAACCTCAGTCACACTGCAACTTAAAATAGATCTGTTAGTTCTTCAGAGCCAGTATTTCTTTTTTGGCAAATTCAGCCTCCTCCCAGCACTGCACCTCTGTCTATCATGCCTGATTAAGTGGCTCTCTCTTTGTGTGAAGCAATGCATTACTAGAATGTGAATATATAGACAAAGTTACTGGCACCCTCCCAGACTCAAGGAAAGATCACATCTCAGCTATGATTAGGGGAATTTGCATCTACAGAACATAGTAATCTAAAGCACTGTTTCGTCTCTCAGTTTGGGTGTTGCCTGCGGTTCTCGGCCCCTATATTGCAGAAAAATGCCATTGTTGGCTGCAGAATAAATTTACAATTTTGTCTGAAATGAAATATTTTAGTCTAATGGAATGCTTGCATAAGCAAGGATGTTTCCTTCAGAAGAAGGAGAAGATTGAAGGGAAGACTCAACGAGATGTATAAAATTATGAGAGAGCCAGAGAGAGGAACTACGTAGGCTCATTCTCCCCTTAATAGAGCGGTCAAAAGTCCAATTTGAAGTAGTTGGCAGAAGAATTAGAAGGGAGCTGAAAAAAAAATACTCAGCAGGAAATTTGAATATTGATCTCACTCAGCAGCAGAGTGTATGAGTGTGACAAAGGCAAAGGAAAATAAAATCCATTGCACCCAACCCCCCACTCATCTCCCATAACATTAAATCTGTCAGCTTGTGGAGTAACAGAAAAAATTACAAAGAAAAGTGTGATCCAACCTGTTGTGTCAATGCTGGACGAAAAATAGCTGCCCTGCCTTAACCCATCTCTTATGGATCAAGTAGGTATTCAAGTACAATTTTAAAGTGATGAAGGTTTCCCTATCCACCGCCTTTCAGGTAGTGGGGGGCCGAACCCTGCAATCTCTCAGTGAAAAGCATTGTCTCATCTCCCATCCTATCCACCTGCCAATGACCTTACAAATATGTTAGTTTAATCTTTAACCCTTCTGCAAAGAACAGAAAATATTTCTTATTTATTATTCCTTGCCTCTTCAATCAAATTTCCTCTCTGTCTTCACTGTTGCTATAAAAATATCTTCAGACAGTCCGATCTTTTCCTCTAAAGCTTTTCAGCCTTGTAACTTTCTAATGAAACTCTACTACATCCTCTCCATTTCAATCTTTTATGTAACGTGGTCTGTGAATACGTTTAACTTGATTTACCGACATAACATGTTCATATCTTTAAGTGCATGTCATTGATTTATGAAGCTCTTTATTGCTGTGATGATCAGTATGTCAGTCTCTATACATTGTCCCAAAATTTTTGATAGTAAGTTCTCTCAGCCTTTTTAATTTACATATTTTCACTTAGCAAAGTATGTTTAAGGAATTCATCCTTATTATAAGTCAAAATAATGACCGCATGCCAAACTCAAGTTATGGCCTAACTTAACACAGCTATAGGACAACCCCTTTGCTATTTTATTCTATGTCTTGGCTGATTTGAAAAAGCAATTTGAATTGAAATTGGTTTATTATTGTCATATGTCTCAAGATACAGTGAAAAACGTGTCAGTATCTGTTCAGACAAGTCAGATCATTACACAGTACTTCGGGGTATTACAAGGTAAACCACTAGCAATGCTGAATAAAGTGTAACAGCTTCAGAAAGTACAGTGCAAGTAAATATTCAGAGCAAGTTCATAACAAGATAAATTGTGAGGTCAAGAGTCCATCTTATCATACTAAAGAACCATTTAATAACAGTGGGGTAGAAGTTGTCTTTGAGCCTGGTGATATGTGCTCTCAGCCTTTTGTATCTGTCTGATTGAAGAGGCAGATTGTCCAGGTGGTGTGGTCTTTGCTAATGCTGGCTGCTTTATTCAGTTCATAGCGATGTTAGTTTCTGCGATATGCTGAGCTGTGTCCACAGCTCTCTGTAGTTTCTTGCAGAACAATTGCCATGTCAACTCATCATGCACCCAAAGAGTATGCTTTCTATGGTGCATTGCTAAAAATTGGCATGGGTCAATGGAGACATGCGAAGTTTCTTTATCCACCTAAAAGGCACTGCCTTATTTATCTGCTCCACTGTCTTTTAAGTATCAGTGGACAAACAATTTGAGACCCCTATGTTCTCCCATGATTCCCAGTTTCTACCCACTTCTCAAATAAAGCATTGTATTATTGCTTCTCCCTGAAGATATTACCCTATACCTCCATAGACTGAATTACACAAATGGTAAAATTCAGCCAAGAAAATAGCCATTTTTAGAGTGTTACGAACCCCGTAACTGGGTGTCTTACCAGCAAAGATAGGAGTATCCGTTGAAGTCTGATGATACTATTTTTAACAGTATTTATTAGTAAAAATACACAAAAATAATATCAATGCAAATATACAGATAATATACGTCATCAATACTAAACCTAAAAGTGTGGGTATAATAATAATCAATAAGAAATAAGCTCTATCATTGTCTAGGGGATAATGAATTGTCTGATGGAAATATAAAGTTCAGTTCCGTTCATGCAGGCTGCAATAGTTGTTGTTCGCGGTGTTGCAATTGTTGGAGGGAGAGAAAGAGAAACACAATAACAGCTATTTAACTTGCCAACTTTCCTTTTACGATCTGGACACGTCGATGCATTGTTGCAGTGGCCATTCGCGTATGACCACTCCGTCCTTTAGCTAGACCGTTCCGTGGAGGACTCGTCACCCAAGCAAGGGTGGACACACACACAAGCCCCATCGGTCTCGTAGTGTCTCTCCTGGTGTGTCTGAGGGGTGTTCCCCAGACCCTACTTTTATCCCCACTCACAGGGTCTCAGGTGTCAATCAGGTTGGGATGATGCAATCCCTCAACCAGACCACTCTGGTTGCCCCCTGAGGGGTTTCAGTGAATAGAACAGTACTCAATACACAATTCCTTCTCCAAGAAACAATAGCAGTAATCAGTGGTTCCGTTCCGCTTTTGTTAGGAAGAGACATTCCACCTTTGTGTATCCCTGTATTGTCTCTCTCTTATTACTGACATGATCTGTTTATCTCTCTCATTTCCCTCGATAACAGCATCGGAATAGCAGCGATTTGCGATTCTCCGGGGGGGGGGGGGGCGCGACTCTGCACCCTTTTGCCCATCAGAGTTGCTCCTCATTCATAACAAGAGAAACATTGATGAGGTTCATATATTGATTGAAATAATTACAAAGTGCTGTCTCTCCAGCAATAATTTCCACAAAACACTAAATTTTCTTGAATATATCATTCCTTTTGATAGTTATTCCTCAACTTATTCTGCTTCTGAGCAGCCTCACAAGATATAGAAGGTGGTTCAATAAAAAGGGCTGAGTTTCATACCTTGTTTCCAGATTTGACGTTACGCTTCAATGCAGTTGGAAAGTATTAATGGGAATTCATCTGAATTGCATGAAAGTCATTATTGCACTTAGCTGACCGCTAAGTGAGCTAAGATTCATGAGCTGCCAGTTGGGAACACCTTCCGTATAAAGGCAGTTGTTTTACTTCACCAGGAAATCTGCTCATATCCCAGGTGTGACATTTAAAAAGGTTGGGGAAATGAACACAATTTAACCAATGTTTCTATTGGAGTTTTAAATATGATAGAACATCAATATGCACCATTGGCCAATGTAACAAAATGAAAATACTATCCACTTGCCAAGGTTTTATGAGTGTATTGGGAATGCCATCTTTTTTACACTTTTACTGTTAAAGCTCTACTACTGTAGTTAATATAATTCTGAAATTGTTTCTGACAATATTAAAAGTTAAAACTTTTACCAGAATTTTGCAAGATTAATAGCAATGGATCTGTGCTTGCAGAAATAGGCCTTCTAAAAATGGGTGTATTCAGTCCATCATAGGCAAAGCCCTCCACAACCTTGAGCTCATTTACAAGAAGCACCATCACAAGAAAGCAGCTTCCATCATCAAGGGCCCTCACCATTCAGGCCAGCTTCTTACTTCTAGCATCAGGTGGAAGGTAAAGGAGCCTTAAGTCCCACACCACCAAATTCAGAAGCAGTTGTTACCTACAACTATCGGTCTCCTTAACCAGTGTTGATAACTTCCCTCACCGCAAAGCTGAACTGATTCTACAATCTATAGTCTCACTTTCAAACTCGTGTTCTCAGTATTATTTATTTGTACATTTTTACTTCGTGTATTTGCACATTTTGTCTTCTTTTGAAAATTGGTTATTTGTCAATGTTTGTTTTTGTACAATTCTTCACAAATTCTACTTTGTTTCTTTATTTTCCTGTAAATGCAAGGAAATTAATCTCAAGATAGTATATGGAGACATACTGTCTATAACATTGATAATAAATTGACTTTGCTTTTGAGTTTTGTTTCTGGTGAAGGGAAAAGGGGACTTCTCCAGTGCATCTTTGAGTCTTTGAGGATAATTTGAAAGTGGACCTGTTACAAGCGCAGTAATACTAGGTGCAAGGCACAAACCAGCAGGAAGTGGCTTGTTATTTAAAGGTATTAATTCATCTGAGTGGGTTAACATCTCCATTAAATTAATGAAGAGAAAAGCACAAACACGGTTAATTTCCAGTCTCTCACTTATAACATAATGGCTATCAGGCACAGCTTCTCTACAGAAGCGATAAAATTCAGCCAAGTGTGAGCCTTGTAAAAGGAAATTATATCCCAGAATTTTCAGCCAGCAGTAAGACACCCGTATGCACTATTGACCTGTGCAGTAAATCTGTACGTGCTTTTTATTAGGTCTGCCGATGTTAACATCCTGGCCAATGGCATCCACATGATAAGTGTCGGAACTTCATGGCTGAGGGGCATGCCATTTGAAAAAGGAACCAGACTGATTTATCATCATTTCTTTATCAGTGATTTATCATTAATTTATTATTGGTACAATTCAAAACTATCTTGCATCCCACCCATACAGAACAATTCTTTGCTGCAGTGAATTGAGCTAGTAAAAGGTCAAGCCATAACAGACTAAAAGTAAAATATTATAGTACAAAGAATGAGCAGTCAGGTAGACAAAACTGTGCAAGTCACCACAAAGACGTAGATTGCGAGGTTATGAGTCCATTCTTATTATACCAGGGAACTATTCAATCATCTTATAACAGTGAGCTAGATACTGTTTTTGATCCCAGTGGTACGTGCTTTCAGGTTTTTATGTTTTCTGCCTAATGGCAGCCCTTTGGCTCAGGTGACTACTATGTTTGTCAAGCATTAGGAATGTCAAAAAGGATTTAGGAATATTGATAAGCAAATAAATTAATCTTTTAAACACATTTGAATATTAATAATTGAAGTGATACCATTTTGAAGGATTTGGAAACAGCGAAAAGACACCCTTTTCTCAGAGAAAAGAAGAGAACAAAAACACTCTATTGATTTGAAGAACTTGACAGCTGCTGAGAATTTTTCACTCAGTGTAAACAGAGCTTTCTGGCTTAAGGAAGGGTGTTGGGATGGAAGTATTGGTAGTGTTGGTGGGAAGTAAAAGTAGGAAGAGCTAGTGGACAGCATACTAGATGGGAATCCCAGAGTAAGTTCATGCAGTCATGTTTATCAGTGGACTTCTTAATATAGACAGTGAATTTCTACTTTTGCTTCAAATGGGGAGTTTCAGGAGGCCCATGAAATATAGAAGAACTACTTTGAAAATTGCACCCAATCTACCTGACTCAACCTCTAATTCTGGCAGACTGTTCTAAATACTTACTTAAAAGATATTTAACTAAGTGCACAAATACTGTAAGAGTTCAGAGGGCCAGGAGCCAAATGCAAGTAGATGGGATGAACTTGCTGGGTAACACAGTTAGCATGGCTGAAGTTGCGCTGAAGATCCTGCTTTCATGCTGTCATATGGGTCAACCCAACCCAAACTTACAAAGACAACACAGTCAAGATATTGTAACACATTGTAAGGTTTCACTGCTAATGTAATGGCCTCTCTCTAATGTTTCACTACTATGGTAATGGTTTCTCTGTAGCAGCAATGTTTGGGTTATGTTTAGACATAACGGGGCTTTGGAATGTGTGCTATCCAATGAGAGGGATGTTATTTATTCTTGTGGGTCTGGGAGCAGGGATTTCGCAGTCTTTTGCTGGGGAATGATGAGAGAAGATGCAAATGGGAAGAGTTGGTAGACTGCCGGATGGAGTGGTCTTGGAGTGAGGGACCGAGGGTCGGCTACGCTCAGAGGAGGTCAACAGGGAGCAAATGAACAGAACCATGAGCTCAAACATTGAGCATTGGACAGTTTCATGAGAATGGGCTTTTTTTTTGTTTCTTTACTAACCATATAGTCAAATTAAGAATTATAAATCTCAATTGTTTAATCGCATATTGTGTACTGTTTTTTATTTCTTCGTACTGATTTGTAACAGGGGACACAACACGCAACATCCACCCAAACAAGATTTCTTAAGTTTGGCCAGGCCAGAGGCTATCTTCCCCTAGATTAAGCCATTAGCCGAACTGAGAGTGACAATATCATCTCCTTCTAATTATAATTCTTCAACCCTGGCGCCATCCTTGTTTCCTTGAAACTTCCTGTGGAGCTATTACATTCTTTAGGCTGTTTTTCTTAATTTTAGGTTATCTACCAAGCAAAATGTTGAGAGACTGTTTGAGAATGAAGTGAACCAATGTAATTTACTATGCATGTGAGTAATTTTACGACTCAATTCTTCTGAATTCATTCTTTCTTTGCTATGTACTTTTTAATGGTTTGCATTTGTGAACTTTACTCCATCACATTGGATTCAAACTACCTTTGGCTATGGTATGCAATTACCTGAATATGTTTATTGATCCTTTTTTCATTCATAACATATCATTCTTTTCCCATTCTAGCATGTACACTGCTACTTGCCTCATGACTGACTGTTGTGCTGTATGATAGTTACCCATACCGAAATCACTCTCTTCATATTAGATGCTCAGATTTTTTCTTCATTTATTTCTCACAAAATGCCCCATAATTGCATTATATACAATTACTCATATGTAAAGTATGTTTATTGTCTTCTGCTGCTATAGTAGCCCATCTGCTTCAGGGTTTGATAAATTGTACATTCAGACATGCTCTTCTGCAGGCCACTGTTGTAATGCATGCTTATTTGAGTTACTGTTGCCTTCCTGTCAGCTTGAACCAGTCTGGCCATTCTCCTTTGACCACTCTCATTAACAAAGCAATGTTGCCTATAGAACTGCCACTCACTAGATTTTTAAAATCTTATTTTGCACCATTCTCTGTAAACGCAAGAGACTGTTGTGCATGAAAATCCCAGGAGATCAGTAGTTCCTGAGATACTGAAACCATTCTGTCTGGCACCAACAATCACTCCACAGTCTAAGTCACTGAGATCACATTAGTTTCCCATTCTGATATTTGGTCTGAATAACAACTGAACCTCTTGACCATGTCTACATGCTTTTATGCATTGAGTTCCTCCAGATGATTGGCTTATTTGATGAAAAAGAATCTAGTGCTTTCCCGGCATATTGATTTTAACAGAAGGTTCGATGACAAACTTTGCCATCTTCATCACAGATGATGCCTGTACCTGGATGGAAGACCAAAAAGAGCTTATTCAGCTTATTTGAAATTTGTATTAATGTGCAAATGTACTTCAAAAGTGGCCATGAAGTGTATAATAATACTTTAAAAACTACATATGCTAAAAATCAGGAAATGCTGGAAAGACTCAGCAGGACAGACCGCACCTGTGGAGAAAGAAACAGGGTTAACATTTCAATCCGATGACTTTTCTTAATAACTAGAAAACAATTGGGCAACAAGCATGTTGCAGTGAAGAGAGAAGAGTAAAGAGGGGAAAGGTAAGATGGAAACAAAGAGAGATTTATTAATGCATAAAACCAAACAAGGATAGGGAAAACTTGTATGTGCAGATGGAATGTCGGTTGCAAATTTTCCAAATCTCTGGAACTTTGAAGGAAAAACATGGAGTTCTTAAAAATGTGAAATAAAGAAGAATGGTGGAAATACAAAATGGTCAGGCAGCATTTGTAGAGAGAGAGAAAACACATGAATTAATATAAAAATTGATGAACTTTGATGAGACTGTTCAGTTTTGACTCAGTCAAGAATAAGTTTTAATTAGAATTTACTGACGTTATTGTTGAGACTTGCTGGCTAAACCATGACTCTATATCCCCGTTTCTATATTACACTAACATTTGATTCTGTCACCTAAGCTTCCAGAAGCCAAAGAAAGATGCAATTAAAAAGATACAAAAGGTGAATCCCTGTGTTTCCTTTGCTAAACTGCTGATTGAGTGAAGAATAATGCAGAGAATACTGTGGGGTGATTGGGGCAATAAATTGAAATAAGAAGGCATGACAAGACTATGCCTCCTGCACAAAACTGCTTCTCTCTCTGCAGATATCTGATTCCTGGTATTTAAAGTTGATCAGGAAGTGAGTGGAGAACCTCTCTGCAGCTGGGAGATATGCACGTAACAAAGGCAAAGGCAGTGCTGAACTTAATGATCGAATCTCAACATAAATGTAAGTTTCACTTTGTTTCCTACGCATTAGCCACACTGTTGTCTGGCTTTTCAGTGGATTATCCAGTCAATGGAAGTTGCAGGAAGGGAACATTGGGAAATTGGAGATTGGAAGTGTGTCAGGGTGCTCAGAACATGATCTCAAAATGAAGTGGGGAAAACATCTGTTGAACTGTGGTGAACTACATATACCTGTCTGGACACACCCCCTGCTGACTGCTCCTGTGGCTCCTCCCACAGACCCTGGTATAAAGGCGATTGAGGCCTGAGTCCAGCCCTCATTCTCCAGGATGTAGCATGGTGGTCAACTACTGCTTGTTCTTTCTTCCAGTCAATAAAAGCCGATATCTCGACTTCACGTCTCAGAGAGAGTTATTGATGGTGCATCAGGAACCACATTTTTGTGAAGGACAGGTCTGCTGATATATCATGGTGGATGTTGGAGTATGACCTCTCAAGAGAAAGCAAAGATCACAACAGGTTTGCTGGGATGTTGGTGCTTGGGTTTCTGTGGAAGGAAGCAGTCTCCTTCTTTTGGTCCAAGGACAGCACAGGCAGAGGAATGAATTGCTAGACCTGGCAGATTCCAACTCCTCTCAGCTAAGAGTCACCCTCTGTCTGAATGGAACTGAATGCAACCAGCAAATGAAATATCTCACTCAATTGGTGCTAGTGACTAAAGTATAATATCCCGTCCTCTGCCTCTTATGTTCTGTATATAGGACAAAACTGAAAAAGTAGAACTGGTGCTGCCTCAGAACATAGGAAGGGATAGGAGAGTTCCATTGAGTTTTCATACACTTTTCTTCAGAGTTTCTGACATTCTAATCTAGTTATGTTTTTGAAGTGAGCAGCTATGACATAGTCCCATTACTCTGGCAAGTTACATTTGCGTTTGGCACTGTAATAAAAATAATTAAAATACTGTAGCATCCTTCAGTATGACAACATTCCCCATTTCAAATCTCAACACATCTTCAAACTACAGCTAAAGGCAATTCAATCATCAAAAATATTGTGTTAAAACTTTGATTTAATTAAATCAAACAGGAAGCAAACAATGCATACTGAAGTAATTGAATTATTGATTAACACAGTCTGGAAAACTGTCTGTAAGTAGACCTGTCAAGGCTTACTTATTTCCAGTGACAGATACTTCTTTTCTGAAGGCAAAAGTGGAATGCACTCTGTATGTGTCACTAAATCTCTATTTGTTTAATCAGTGTTTCACTGCTATACTCAAAAGGAAGTACTTTCAATTTCAGCGGACTGATCTTGGTAATGTTGTACAAATAGACCTCATACAATTTGTCCACCCACCTCCTGTTAGGAAACTAAAGGTGAAAAAACACTTATTTTCAGTTATATGCTCAAGAGCCAAAAGTGGTAAATGGATAACTATGAAGTGTATTTATATGGTTGAACAAATGAAGGTTAAAGTGAACAATAGATTTAGCTAGAAAATTACCGTAAGATCATTTCAATGAAATGACATTAAATGAACAAATATGATTTTAAAATAAGCACCAAGCATGATGGTGAGGAAAGATCGACAAAACTCAATTGCAATAAAACAAAAAGTCAATGGAAAATAGACATCTGAATAAAGGAATGAAGGACTCACAATACTGTAGGAAGGATGTGATTGCAATTGAGAAGGTGCAGAGGAGATCAATGTCTATGGAGGCCATACCATCGGAAAATACTAGGGTGTCTAAGTATTTTGCACAATCCTGTATGCCATTCATGTACATTCACATATAACCCATAATGAATTATTTAAATAAATAAGAATGCTTAATCAAACAATAGGATTACAATATTACCCAAGTATGACTGAAATATTAAATATACAATACTCCTTCCTGCTTAGTTATAAACTCCAACTCAATATAGAATGCACTGCAACTTATTAACTTATCTCAACTGTGTAGGACAGTGGTCCAGATCTATGCTTAATCTTTCTGAATGCCCACTTTGATGAGCTCTGCAGAATCAGGAGTGAAAGATCGAACTTTCTTGTTTGAGGAATATTTAATTTGTCCCAGCTGTTTGTCCTACATATGCCTTCTAAGATTGAGTTTGAGAAGATCCAAGCGTGAACACAAAGGATGATGCGAGAACAACATTGCTACTGAATTGTTAGTTGTGGAATGCGCTGCATTGCAATATGCAAGGAAGAAATTGGGAAACTTCTGATTCGGTATCAGTGTAGTGTGTACTGCTGACATTGTTCACAGTGCATTCTTTAGACCCTGGCCAAATCTTTCACCAAGCCATTTGTACCTGGGTGGCACAGTGCCAATGTAATATGTAGTATCCCATTCATTTTGCAGAATGACTGAAACTGTTCTGCAATAGACAGTGGTCCACTATCACAGACTAAGTGTTCTGGAACACCAGTCCATGAGAAAAGCCTTTGCAACATATCAACAATGCGTGAGGCTGTAGTAAAAGTTATTGGGAACACTTCTAGCCACTAAGTTGCTGCATCCACGACTACGAGGAAATATGTGCCTATGAATGGTCCAGAAAAATCTATGCGGATCCTGTGCCAAGGCAATACAGGCCACTCCCAAGTTTGGAGAGGTGCTGCTCTTGGCATCTTCTAGATGTGTTTGCATCCTGAACAATGCTTGAACTGCTGATCTATCCTAGGCCACCAGTCACAGCTTTGAGTCAATGCTTTCAATCTGAGCACACCTAGCTGACTGGCTTGCAGATCCTCTAACCATTTAGCTCTCAGCTTGGATGGTAAAAAAAACTCTCAATCCCCACATAAGGCAACCCCTGTCAAGGTCAAGTTCAGCCCAGCACTGGTAAAAATGGCGGAACTGGGGTTTTTCCTGCACATTCCAGCCTTTTTGGGTGGCCATGTAGACCTGAGAAAGCATGGATCATCTGAACCATTTCTGCCATAATCGAGATACTTTTGATTTGCATTAGGGAGAATACATCAAGAAGAGTGTCCATTTTTGTGAATTTTTCAACTTATTGATTTTGCCAAGGGCAAATAGGACAATCCATCAGCATTTCCTTGCTTAGTTGTCCTCTTAAATTCAATCTTGTAATTGGGACCCCAAAAAACAGAGCCCATCTCTGCATTCATACTGCACTTGGTAGTGGAACACTCTTCTGTGGGTTGAAAATAGACACTAGCTAGGTTTGGTGGAATTTGTTATCATAATTGACAAATCCTAAAAAGACTGCATGTTTAACATCAATGGCAACACGAGTGAATCTGCAGATGCTGGAAATAAATAAAAACATACAATGCTAGCAGAAGGGTTTCGGCCCGAAATGTCGTCACTACCTCCTCCCATAGATGCTGTCTGGCCTGCTGAGTTCTGCTAGCATTGTGTGTTTTTATGCATCTTTAACATGTTCTATGGCCTTGGGGGATCCATCACTGCTTGAATTTTTTCAGCACAATTGAGTAATCCTTCTGCATCAATGCTTAACCATTGTTAAGTGTTGCTTGGTTTAAAGAATTGCATTGTGCCCTGATCTTTTTAATACAGTCTTGAGAGTCTGGAGATGTTTTATCTCATCCTTATTAGTTTGTTATATCATCCAGGTAACTCTGAGTGCCTGGGCAATCTAGCAGCACCTGGTCCATAGATTTCTGCCAGAATGCAGGTGCAGATGCTACTCAAAAATGTAAGCCTATGATAGTGATAAAGCCCTCAATGAGTGTTTATAGTGAGAAACACTTTAGGTTCTTCTTCCACATCCATCTGTAGGTAGGCCTCAGCTAAGTCCACTTTGCTGAAGTGTTTCTCTCCAGAAAGGTGTGCAAATATATCCTCTGACCCAAGCAGAGGGTATTGACCCACTGTCAGTACAGGGTCAATGGTGATCTTAAGATCACCAGAAATCCAGACCGACCCATTCTTCTTGGCTTCTGGGACTACTAGCATTTCCCATAGGCTTCACTCAAACTTGGAAGGAATTCCATCAGCCTCCATGTGACCTAGCTCACGAGCTACTTTTTCAAGGGTAGGATAAGGAACTGGATTGTCTTTGTAAAACATGGGTGTGGTATTTTCATTTAACTCCATTTTACTCCTGATGTGTTTGAGTGTTCCATGATGTAGCATCAACCAGTACCTTCCTTAATTCTCTTTCAGTTGACCCTACTGCAGGGGACATGGCATGCAAACAGTGGATGGATCTACAACCAAGTTTTCATTGCTTCAGCCAATCACAACCCCACAATTCTGGCCCTCCTGTTTATAACACATACAAGCTCAATGTGGCTTGTTGGTTGTTGTATTTCACTGTCATTCCCACGGGAGTTATCTTTTCTCCAGTGTAAGTTCTTAGTTCCATATCTGCAGGCATCAGTTTAGTATCTCTGAAATGCTGTTAAAACTCATTTGTGGAATGACTGAAACAGCCATAACACCATAAGACGTAGGACAGAATTAGGCCATTCAGCCCATTGATTCTGCTCCACCATTTCATCATGGCTGATCCTGGATTCCTCTCAAACCCATACACCTGCCTTTTCGCCATGTCCTTTGATGCCTTGACCAATCAGGAAACTGACAACTTCCGCTTTAAATATACCCATGGACTTGGTCTCCACCACAGTCTGTGGCAGAGCATTCCACAGGTTCCTCCTTACCTCTGTTCTAAAAGGTCACCCTTCAATTTTGAGGTTGTGACCTCTAGTTCTGAATAACCTCAATGTAGGAAACATCCTTTCCACATCCACTTTATCTAGTTGTTTCAGCATTCGATAACTTTCAATGAGAACCCCACTCCCCAACATTCTTCTAAACTGCAGTGAGTACAGGCCCAAAGCTGCCGAGTGCTCCTCATGTTTTAACCCCTTCATTCCTAGAATAATCCTCATGAACCTCCTCTGGCCGCACTCCAATAACACTGCATCCTTTCTGAGATATGGAGCCCAAAACCATTAGAAATGCTGAAAGTGTGGCCTGACTAGTGACTTATAAAGCCACAGCATTATCTCCTTGCTTTTATATTCTATTTCACCTTGAAATAAATGCCAACAATGCATTTTCCTTCTTTACCACAGAGTCAACCTTTAAATTAACCTTCTGGGAGACTTGCGGAAGGACTCCTAAGTCCCTCTGCATCTCTGATGCTTGAATTTTCTCTCCATTTAAATAATAATCTGCACTATTGTTCATTTTACTGAAGTCTATTATCATACATTTCCCAACACTGTATTCCATCTGCCACTTTTCTGCCCATTCTTCCAATTTGTCTAAGTCTGGCTGCAATCGCATTGCTTCCTTAGCAATACCTTCCCCTTCACCTATCTTCGTATCATCCGCAAACTTTGCCACAAAGCCATCAACTCCATTATCCAAATCAGTGACAAACAATGACAGTACTACAATTCTAGTACTGACCCCTGAGGGACACCACTAGTCACTGGTAGCCAAACAGAAAAGGCCTCCTTTATTTCCACATGCTGACTCTTGCCTGTCAGCCATTCCTCTATCCATGCTAGTATCTTTTCCTGCAACACCATGTGATTTTATCTTGTTAAGCAGCCTCAAGTGTAGCACCTTATCAACGGCCTTCTGAAATACCAAGTACATGACGTTCACTGCCTCTCCTTTGCCCACCGTGCTTGTTACTTCCTCAAAGACCTCTAACAGATTTGTCAGGCAAGATTTCCCTTTACAGAAACCATGCTGACTTTGGCTTATTCTATCATTAGTCTCCAAGTACCCCAAAACCTCATCTTAATAATAGACTCCAATGCTTCTCCAGTCTCTGAGGGTAGGCTAACTGGCCTATAATTTCCTTTCTTTTGCCTTCCTCCCTTCTTAAAGAGTGGAGAGTGGAGTGACATTTGTAATCTTCCAGTCTTCATGGACCATGCCAATATCAGGTGATTTTCCAAAGATCATGACAGATGCATCCATTATCTCTTCAACAACCTCTCTCAGGAGTCTGGAATGTAGTCCATCTGGTCCAAGTGACTTATCTACCTTAAGTCCTTTGAGGTTGCCTAGCACTTTTTCCTTTGTAACAGTAATGAACTCCGTCCTGCTCCCTAACACTCATGGACCTCTGGCACACTGCTGGTGTCATCCACAGCGAAGAATGATGCAAATTACATCTGCCATTTCTTTGTCCTCCATTACTTCCTCACTAGCATCACCTTCCAGTGGTCCAATATCAACTCACTTCCCTTTTATTTATACAACTGAAAAAAAAGTATCCTGCTTTATATTATTGGCTAGTTTGTCCTCATATTTCATCTTTTCCCTTCTTATAACTTTTAAGTTGCTTTTTGTTGCATTTTAAAGGCTACCCAATCATCCAACTTCCCACTCATTTTTCCTATCTTATATGCACTTTCCTTGGGTTTAAGCTGTCCTTAACTTCCCTTGTCAGCCACGGTTGCCTACGCCTGCCATTTGAAAACAACTTCTTCTGTGGGACATATCTATCCTGCACCTTGTGAGCTATTTCCAGACACTTCAGCCATCTCTGTTCTGCTGTCATGCCCACCAGTATCCTCCTCCAATCCATCTGGGCAAGCTCCTCTCTCATGCCTCTGTAATTCCCTTTATTCCATTGTGATACTGATACATGTGACTTATGCTTCTCCCTCTCAACATGCAGTATGAATTCAATCATATTATGATCATTGTCTCCTAAGGTTTCCTTAATCTTAAACTCCTTAATAAGATCTGGGTTATTACACAACACCCAGTCTAAGATAGTCTTTCCCCTAGATGGATCAAGCACAAGCTGCCCAGAAATCTATCTCATAGGTAGTCAACAAATTCCCTCTCTTGCAATCCGACACAAACCTAATTTTTCCAATCCTCTTGCGTATTGAAGTCCCACATTACAATTATGACATTACGCTTTTTTACATACCATTTCCAGCTCCCTTTGCAATCTCAACCCCACACCTTGGCTACTATTTGGAGGTTTATATATGATTCCCATAATGATTTTTCAACCCTTGCAGTTCTTAACACCACCCACAGAGATTCAACATTCTCTGACCCTATATCACCACTTTCTAAAGATGTACTTCCATCTCTTAACTACAGAGCCACCCCACCCCTCTGCCTTCCTGTCTGTCCTTTGAAGCAAAGTATATACTTTGATGTTAAGCTCACAACTATGGCCTTCTTTCAGCCACAACTCTATGATTCCCACAATGTCATACCGACCAATCTCTAATTACTCCACAAGTTTGTTCACCTTATTCCTTAAGCTACATGCAGTTAAATACAGCACCTTCAGTCCTGCTTTCTTTGCCCTTTTGAAATTTAACTCTGTGGTGCAATTTAACTCTTTGCTCTGACTGCATTTGTACCCAATCATTAGCTTGCCCTTCCTTATATTTATGTTACACCCTTCATCTTGTTGTAAACCTGCTGACTCATCCTCAGCTCTATCAGAGTGGTTCCCATATTAGTTTAAACCACTCGCAGCAACTCTAGCAAACCTGCTGCACGAATATTGCCCCCTCAAATTCAAGTGCAACCCATTCCTTTTGTATAGGTCAAACCTGCCCCCGAAGAGAATTATCCATAAATCTGAATCCCTGCCCCCTGCCCCAGTTCTTCAGCCATATATCTATCTGCCACCTCATTCTATTCCTATCCTTACTGTCACATGGCACAGACAGCATTGCTAGCCTTGAGGTTCTACATCTCATCTTCCTTCCTAACTCCCTGTGTTCCATTTTTAGGATCTCCTCCCTTTTTCTACCCATGTTGTTGGTACCAGTATGTGCCATGACTTTTGGCTGCTTATCTTTCCTTTTCAGGATTTTGTGGACACATTCAGAAGCATCTCGAACCTTGGAACCTGGAAGCCAAACTACTGTCCGTGGTTCATTTTTTTGCATCCTCAGAATTGCCCATCTGTACCTCTAACTATAGAGTTCCCCTATTACAGCTGCCATCTTCTTTAATTCCCTACCCTTCTGAACCACAGAGCCAGACTCAGTTCCAGAGGCACAGCTGCTTTTGCTTCCCCCAAGTAGGGGGAAAATGGAGAACTTATTGTTGAGGGGGATGGCCACAGGGGTACTCCCCACTATCTGATGTTCTCCCTTCCCTCTCCTGACAGTTACCTATTTGTCTGTCTTCTCTAGCCTTTAGGGGGATTAGTTTCCTGTAGCTCCTGTCCATCATCTCTTCACTTTCCCTAACAAGCTGAAGGTCATCGAGCTGCAGCTCCAGTTCCCTTACATGGTTTCTAAAGAGCTGCATCTCGATGCACCTGGTGCAGATATGGCAATTGGGGAGGCTGGCATTCTCCCAGAAATCCCGCATCTGATACCCAGAAAAGAACACTGGCCCTGTAGACATACCCTCTATTCTCTCAAGAATTAAATAAGAAAAAAGAAATAAGAAATAAGGAATGAACTTACCTACTTACCTTGCCTCTGCCTGTTCTCACCGAAGCCCTGCTGAGCCAAGGTCTTACTACTCTGACTCAGACCACTCTTACGATGACTGCTTCACTAGACGGTACCCCTCTTTTATGGAGATTGGTTTTCTAAAGCTCTTCGGCGTGAATGCTTCTTCTGCGTCTGCACTGTACTCCAATAAAAGACACCTGTTGAGGACAATTTGCTGCTTTCTAATGCACTAGACTTGCACAGGAAGCCAAGCCAGTGTCCAATTTCATTAAATTAATTTGGCATTCACTTCTGCTGTAAGCCGTTATTTCTTGTCTATTGTTAATTTTCACATTGTAAGTTGCAAGGCTATTTAGTCCTGTGCCACTCTCATCATTATCATATTTTTCATCAACAATCTGCAGATTAGTACTCTTTTTGAATCTGCAACTTATATTTTTTATCTTTTTCCCTTCCCGTGTAATCCATTTATTTTTGTCTGTACAACACGCTCTTAGTCTGTGTCCTAATTTGTTACATTGTCAGCAAGTTTCGCCTTTGAATCTACGTTGGTCTGCTGTATGTGAGCTCATGCTAAAATAGTAATAAATTTCTTTGGCCAGGCTGTTTTCTGTTTAGGTGTTGCAATTGTGTTCGTTCTCTCTTTCATCCCTGATTGCAATTCACTTGCATCTCGGTATGTTGTTTCCATTGGGACAACAATTTCAACTGCTCTTTTAAATATGAGTTGTGCTTCAGTTGGAAGCCGTTTTAAAAAAAAATTCTTACTTGTAAGATTCCACAAATTAAATGATCTCTCAATGTATCATTGAGGCCATCATTGAATTGACAATGCTCAGACAATCTTTTCAAATCAGCCATGTCTGCTGAAATGGACTTTTTTTCTGATTCTAGTTATGAAACCTAAAGCATTCCTTAATTAACTATGGCTTTGCCTATCAGCAAAGCTCATTTCAGCTGGTTTGGTTGGAGAAGTTAAACTTCAAAGCAAATTGTCTGGCTTTAGACCTCATGCACTCAGAAGAATTGTCACTCGCTTTTTACTGTTTATTTCATTTGCTTCAAAATACAGCTCAATTCATTCAATAGATAGATAGATAGATAGATAGATAGATAGATAGATACTTTATTAATCCCCATGGGGAAATTCAACATTTTTTTCCAATGTCCCATACACTTGTTGTAGCAAAAACTCATTACATACAATACTTAACTCAGTAATAATATGATATGCTTCAGCATCTCACTGCAGACATTGAATGACGCTAACCTTCTAAGGAAGTACAGTCGACTCTGTGCCTTCCTGCACAAGGCATCTGTGTTGGCAGTCCAGTCTAGCTTCTCGTCCAACTGTACTCCCAGATACTTGTAGGTCTTAACCTGCTCCACACATTCTCCATTAATGATCACTGGCTCCATATGAGGCCTAGATCTCCTAAAGTCCACCACCATCTCCTTGGTCTTGGTGACATTGAGACGCAGGTAGTTTGAGTTGCACCATATCACAAAGTCCTGTATCAGTTTCCTATACTCCTCCTCCTGTCCATTCCTGACACACCCCACTATGGCCGTGTCATCAGCGAACTTCTGCACATGGCAGGACTCCGAGTTATATTGGAAGTCAGATGTGTACAGGGTGAACAGGACCGGAGAGAGTACGGTTCCCTGTGGCGCTCCTGTGCTGCTGACCACTGTGTCAGACCTACAGTCTCCCAACCGCACATACTGAGGTCTATCTGTCAAGTAGTCCACTATCCAATCCACCATGTGAGAGTCTACTCCCATCTCCGTTAGTTTGTGCTTTAAGATCTTGGGCTGGATGGTGTTAAAGGCACTAGAGAAGTCAAGGAATGTAATCCTCACAGCACAACTGACCCCATCTAGGTGAGAGAGTGATTTGTGCAGCAAATACGTGATAGTATATACAGTATGCAGTTTTATCTTGAGCAACCAAATGCATCCATCTTTCCAATGTAGCCAGGAAATTCTGCTATTTTTTAAAAAATTATGATTATTATCACTCTGTACTCACTGTTTTGGAACCTGTGAATGTATCCAATTTCTCTCTTCTTTTTTTAAAACTTGACCATTTCTCTTTCTTTCCGAAGA
Organism: Hemitrygon akajei; assembly: GCF_048418815.1. Classification (NCBI taxonomy): domain Eukaryota; kingdom Metazoa; phylum Chordata; class Chondrichthyes; order Myliobatiformes; family Dasyatidae; genus Hemitrygon; species Hemitrygon akajei. Next base: position 160,154,894 of record NC_133129.1, on the reverse strand, counting down.
AGCATGAGTTGTGTTGCTTTATTTAAGCTTGAATGTCTCACTGCGCTTCAGCATTGGAGGTTGTTATTTCAGATTTATTTAACACTTCCTCGTCACCACTTTTATGTTTTACAACTCCAAAACATTAAACTAATTAAAAGCAAGAACACGGAACTGGGGTGGAGCCACGTTCATTACATTTTTACTTTATGATATAGTAGTGTGATGCCAAATGATTCATTTAATTTACATATATTCTATAATGAATTATTTAAATGAACAGAAATGCTTATTCAGATGATGTATTTATAATATTACTCTAATATTACCAATGTATTAAATACACAGCGCTCAGCATCTGTCACTCCAGAGAAGAAAACCAAAATTTATCAAACATCTTGTAACGCATGCCCTCCCATCCATGCATCATTTAGGCAGCAGCGTTCTGCCCGTTGTTCTCCTGTCATGTCAATACACACATAACTGTGTGGCCAAGTAGAGCTCCAATGCCATCTTCAAATTTGCTGACAGTATTACCATGTTTTGATGAATCACAGGAGGCAATGAGTCAGCTTCCCCACGCAGGATACATTACCTGGTTGACTGGATTCTGCTAGTTGGGATCTGCTATGATTGTAAATATGTAATTCCGTAAATTTACCTGACTATATTTAAAATATTAAAGCAGGTGATTATAGCATTTGGAACTGTAGTTAATCAACTCTTGTTATCTTTTGTGTTGAAGTATAAAGCGTTGTGTTAGGAGAGTGAAATACTTTTGAATTCTTCTTGACTCTTTCTTCAATGTTAACTGTTTGAATAAAGACTTTTATATCTCCCTTGTCCAGCTTCTGTGTGGGTCCAATGTAGTCTTTTCCAGGATACATTTGTGACCCACTATGTGACGAGTGATCAAGGTAGCCTGAGGAGGTGAATATTTCTAAGAGAAGTGCCCCACACTTAGTTTTGTTCAAGTCAACAACTACGGGATCACCAAGTGTCAGAGAACACAATGAGAACTCAGCAGAGAGCTGAATTGGTGGATATAAAAAGAGAGAGAGAGAGAGAGATTATTAAGAATAAGTTTAAAACTTTGGGGTAATGGAGTTTTAAGTGAAATGGAATCATAAGGTCACTGGTAAAGAAGTGAGAGATCACAGAATGCATACTCTTGAGATTGAAGTGTGTTATCTTTTATTTTCATCCTTCTGCTATATTTTGATTAATATAGGTATTAGTTTGGAAGTACTTGGGGGAGAAGTTATACCCAGACATATCTGTCTGGATGACACCTAATGAGGTCAGAAAATGGCTCGTCGAGAATCCTGATAATGCCAGCGAAACTTTGACACTGATTACTACCATTCACAGATTCATTATCCCTGGGGAGAAGCAGAGCATTTTGATGAGCTGCCATCCCTTAAACTTGCTTGTGGGAATATAGAATTTTGATGCAAACTTGAAGAAACAATTGAAAGTCACCCGATGTACCCATAAGACCTACCCATATTGGTGAAAGCTATATGGGCAACTGGCAGGAATGCCAATAGTAAGGACAGAAATTGCTGCTCTAAGGGGGAAGTGAGGCAGAGGCTGGGGGAAGGTGAGAGTAACTGGGAAATGATAATGTCAGTGGTTCAGAGACCCGATGAGCCTGTCATGGATTGTGCAGAGTGTAAATATCGAGCATATGAGTAGTATTCAGTGTTGGACTATCCAGGAGGAATGTTCCAGTCTTTCTGAAAATCCACAGTCCACCAGGAAGTATTAGAATTGAGGGAAGCAGTGGGATCAACCTACTCTATAATAGTATCATGGGCTAGGGAAATAGACCAGAGGAGGAGGAAGATAAATCATAAAGTGGTTACAGTGGATGTTGCTGTTGTAAAGACACAGATGAATTGTTTTGTATGCCAACAACTGGGACACCTAACAAGGAACCACTGAAATGGAACAAGATGATTTGTTACTGCAGTGGTACTGTGGTTGGCTGGTGGTGTTCTAAAAAGAGAGGAAGGTGTTAGAGTCTCCTAGCCTAACAGGCAGACACCAAAGCAACACCCTCTCTGTCTAATCTGATTGCTCAGCAGATCACAGAGCTAACGAGGACAACCTTCAAGAATAGACAAATAATTCTCAGCAGCCTCCATTGCTAGTTCTGGTCATCCACAGATGTCTACTAAAGGTTTATTAAGAAGCCAGCCAGGTGAAATACTAGTGGCACGGGGTGATCGGTATCAGTAACTGATCTACCCTTACCCATGATTGGAAAGGTGATTTTCATTACCAGTGCAAGGGGGTGAAACAGTGAGGGCACAGAGGTGTGAACCTCAGGTACCTGAGATTGAGGGAGTACAGCCTCCTGTAGATTTCTGGGAGTGCCCAAACAATGAGGGCACAGTCCTGTGGATAGATGTACTATGTAAGTCAGGCACTATCATAGATTCAGGAAAGGGAGGAACAACATGGACAAGACAGGGAGAGCAAAAATGTATGATTCACAGAGCAGATAACATGGCCCAAAGAAAGACAGGAGTTTTAGCCCATCAGGCTCTGGAGTCTTATCTGTCTTAACATTCTTCAAGACGGATACCACCTCTTTCTTTATCTCAACATGTTCTAGCACATTAGTAAACTGCATATTGATTTAACTATCCTCCACTTTTTTCTCCTTGCTAAACATCAATATCATGTAGGACTTCACACACATCTATGAGCTCCAAGCAGTAGCTTCATCCTTTATCTTTGAGTCATCCTACCCTCTTCCTAGTTATCCTGTTGCTTCTAATATACATTTGTATAGAATGCCTTGTGATTCTCTTTAATCCTACTTGCCAATGATATTCTTGGCCACTTCTGGCTCTCCTAATTCCTTTCTTGAGTTCTTTGCTACCTTCTTTCTATTCCACAAAGAACTTATCCAATTTTAGCTTCCTAAACCTTGCATGTTCTTCCTTTTTTCTCTTTCTGAATCTCTCATCACCCAAGGTTTATTTATGTTGTCATTCATGGCTCTGCTTTCTTACCAGAACATACTTTTTGTGTACTCTGTGTAGTTGGTCTTCAAACAACCTCAGCGTGTCTGACGTGTACTTACCAGAACATACTTTTTGTGTACTCTGTGTAGTTGGTCTTCAAACAACCTCAGCGTGTCTGACGTGTACTTGCCTAGAATTTCCCAGTTAATACTCCCTAGTTCCCACCTAATTCTCCCATTATTTGCCTTACCCCAATTTAATACTTTCCTGCAGTATTCGTACTTATTCTTATTCATAGCCATCTTCAAACTTAAGGAATTGTGATCACGGTTTCTTGCCAGAACCGGAAAATTAGATAAACTTCAAGTTCAAGTTTTATTATCAGTCAACCATACATGATTATAGCTAAACAAAACAGCGTTCCTCTAGACCAAGTTGCAAAACACATTACCAATAGCACAGAGCACATAGCACACATGTGCCCAGAAAGTTTAATGCCAATAATAGCAAGCAAATAACATGAAGTAACAAAAATAATTTTACTAAGATCATTGGAATCAGAAACAGAGAGAAAGATAAATGGAATATTTCAAAAATGTTTGCAGAGGCTGTTTGATGAACTTTTTTTTGTTGAGCACAATTGAGCAGCTGAGCTGACAAAATAATGATTTTAAAATAAATAATTGCTCAGGAAACATCAGTAAACAAATTCCAACAACTCTGCTGTTAGAAAATAAATACAACCTGCTTTGATATTTAAATGAAATTGTCAATATACTGTATATTAGCTATGGAAAATGTTTAAACATTGGCATAGGATAGATCCATATCTAAGAGTAGAGCTTCCAAAATTATGAACATGCACTGGAAGAGATAACATGAAATATGTGTTTCACCCATCCTATCAGTGATACTTCACCAAAGATATGCTTTAAAATAAGTTGCAATCTTTCATCAACCATGATTTGATTGTTCCACTGTTTTCAAAGTATATTACAATATAGTAAAAATATAGATTAATAAAATTATTCCTAATAGAGTTATCCCATAAGTTCCAATCCTCTACTTTTTCCCCATGGCCCTGCAAATTGTTCTCTCTCCAGTGGCTTTCTGTTTCCTTTTTGAAGACAGAGATTCATTCCATTTTTACAGGCAGTGACATCCAGATCTTAACCACCATGTAAACAAAACTTTCTCATGACCTCTTCCCCAAAAATTTATATCTGGTCCTCACAACCTTTGAATCCCAATAGGAATAATTTCCTTATGCCTACTCTCTAGAAACAAGTCAAAATCAGTAAAACTCTATCAAATCTTCACTCAACTTCCTTTGCTCAGGAGAAAAACTCAGATTTTCCAGTATAACCTTTGTAGCCAGAACCCCTCATTACTGACATCATTTCAATCAATTGTTAATCCCAAAATTTCTGAAGTGTGGGCATTGCTTGAAAATCTCCTTCTGGTTATGCCAAGAATGTTGTGATCAGTTTTCTTTAAAACTGCGGAATTCAATTGGTCACCTTTATATACATACAGGATCCAGTAGTGATGAAGAAATCTGCACTTTACGACCTGAGGGTTAACTTGGATTCCTATTCTTTCATGAAAATATGTCTTTGTCCATCAAGGTGGAGATTGCAAGCTTGGAAAGTCCTGCTAAAACTAGCTTGGCGATTTAATGCAGCATGCCTTGATGTTAGCACATATGCCAGTGGAGGAGTAAATTGGTGTTTAGGCTAGTGATGGTGTGTTGCCTTTATGGCATTTGTTTAGTTTATTATATTTTCACTTTAGTAATTCGTTTGTTATCATTTTCTAGTTAAAGTTAAGATTGTTTAAAGTAAATTAGTTGTCTGTGATATATCGCGGCATGCGATGATGTCACACCCGGTTTTGTTGCGTCTTGTGGGAAAATACCGGTTTGGAGAAACAGGAAGGAGGGGGCTCACATGTGCAGGATGAGCGCGAGAAAAGTTTTCTTTCTACGTACTAGAAACATCAGTGAAGCAATGCCGTAAGTTCATGAGATAATCGATATGTTGAATTAAAAATGATAACGCTGATTCTGTTAAAAGTAATGACGGTTGATAAGGTTTATGTTTTTGTTATTGTGGATAGTTTATGTTGAAGTGTATTTAAAGCAGTCGATGGTGTATGTAGATTCTGACTGTATGTTGCACTTTAATGTAATATAGTTGTTGTAGTTTTACTTTTGCGAGTATTTATGATGTAAATGTGATATCAAGAAGGAAACAAATACTGTATATATTTTGTATTGTTTTATCAACAGTTTTCACCATATGTTAATGTGGAAGAGTGAACAGTAAACAGTTAATCTTACAGGGACCGCCTCATTGATTGGTTTAAACTTGGTGTTTAGTTCAGAGTTCTTTTACACCTGAGCGAGCACACTACAGTGAAAAGGCGGCATTATCAGGTGTTTCAAGTGCTGCAATGACAACTCGATCCAGCATCAAGTCGTTGCCATCCAGCGACAGGGGCAGTAGGGCATCAACAAGTAAGGCTGCCCATGCAAGAGCTAAGGCAGAAGCCGCCAAGGTGCGAGCGTTGTACGCTGAACAAGAAGCAAAATTGAAAATGGAAGCGGCTGCCAGAGAAGCCAAAAACCAGTTGGAAAAGGTAAGGATAGAGTCAGAGTTAGAAGTGCTGATGCTACACCGAGAAGCAGATGCTGCCAGGGTGGAAGCAGAGATAATAGAAAATGCTGAAGAAATGCATATTCTGGGTGACGTAAAATCTACTTCAGAAAAGATCAGATTGGAACGCACAAGCGACTATGTCCGATCTCAAATAGACTTGAAGATTTGTTCTTCCTCTCCGTACTTATATGCTAACGTCCCAGTTCATGAGGAGTCTCAGAGAGGCCCAATTGCATCACATCCATCCGAGGAAGACAATTTACCCTTGCAAATGAAAGGACTGATGACAAATACTTCTCGACACCAAACTTACCAGATTTGGCGAGAAGAGAGGCAAAGGCTGAATTCAGAACAGCAAATTCCATAACAGATGTACACCCTCAGTCATATACCCGCCGACATATTCCCTCAGCCAACATGCCACTTGCAGTTGAACCCATGACACAGTATTTAGCATGACAAGATCTCGTCACTTCAGGACTATACCAGTTCGACGATAAACCTGAAAATTACCGTGCATGGTACTCCACATTCGCCAACACTATCCACGGAGTCCAGCTCGGAGCCACCCAAGAGTTGGATCTCATGGCGAAATGGCTGGGAAAAGGATCATGCAAACAGATGAGACGCATACGTTCAGTGTACATTAACAACCCCAAGCTAGTCTAAGCAAAGCATGGGAGAGACTTCGGGAGTGCTACGCGGCCCCTGAAATTATTGAAGCAGCACTATTCCGACGTCTGGAAAATTTTCCTAAGGTGTCAGCCAAGGACCACACTAAGTTAAGAGAGCTTGGAGATTTACTCATGGAGATTCAAGGCGCCAAAGAAGATGGCTATTTAACTGGTCTATTATACCTAGATACTTCATACGGGATTAGACAAATTGTGGACAAACTTCCATTTGGGCTGCAGGAAAGGTGGGTGTCTGTTGGCTCAGAGTACAAGGAAGAGAACGATGGTCGATTTCCTCCCTTTGAGTATTTCACTAGGTTTGTGTGCAAGGAGGCAAAGAAGCGAAACGACCCTAGCTTCATGAGTCCAGGTAGCAGTACAATTTACACCAAGCCAGTTAAATCCACTTTGAATAATTTCAACATTAATAAACCTTTCTCAGTGCTTAAGACTGAAGCCTTTTCAACTAACAATGACCCTAGCAAGAATTGTCCATTGCATAACAAACCCCACCCCCTCAAAAAATGCAGAACGTTTAGGAAAAAACCCCTTGAAGAGAGGATGGCCCTTCTCAAGGAGAAAAAAATGTTTTAAATGCTGTTCCTCTACCTCTCACCTTGCTAGAGAGTGTACGATCTCCGTGAAGTGCCCGGAATGTAATAGCACTAATCACGATGGGGCCATGCATCCCGGCCTGTTACCGCAAACCGACAAAGCTCCTTCACCCTCACAACAGGACAGCGGGGAGGGAAAGGCTCACTCCAGGACAACTGTTGTCAGCTCGAGCTGCACAGAAGTTTGTGGTCAAGCTCAGTCAAGCCGTTCTTGTTCAAAGATCTGCCTCACTAAGGTGTACCCTAAGGGAGCCAAAGACAAGGCCATCAAAGCCTATGTAATTCTGGATGATCAGAGCAATCGCTCACTAATCAGACCAGAGTTCTGTGACTTGTACAACATTGAGAGTAATCAGTTCCCATACTACCTTAGAACTTGCTCAGGCAACATGGAAACTTATGGAAGGAAGGCAGAAGGCTTCCAGCTCGAGTCCCTGGATGGTAAAGTTGTTATCTGTCTCCCTCCACTCTTAGAGTGCAATGAAATTTTGAATAACCGCACTGAGATCCCGACACCAAGTGCAGTGCTACACCAGCCACATCTCCACCACATTGCCAAGCACATCCCAGAACTGGATCCAAAAGCAGAAATACTCCTGCTATTAGGAAGAGATGTTCTCCAGGTGCACAAGGTTAGGCAGCAGGTCAATGGACCACATGACGCCCCCTTTGCGCAACGCCTGGATCTGGGCTGAGTGGTGATAGGAGAGGTGTGCCTTGGCAATGTACACAAACCGACAGCTAACACACTCAAGACCAATGTGCTAGAGAGCGGCCGCCATTCAATTTTTCAACCCTGCACAAGTTTCATGTGGATTAAGGAAGCACGACAAGGTTTTAACAGATGTAAAGTAACCGACAAGACACTGGGTCAGTCAGTCTTCGCTCAAACTGAGCATGATAATAAACTTGCTCCATCAGCTCAAGACGCCATTTTCTTAAAAATAATGGACACCAAGGTCTTCAGAGATGAAGCAAATAATTGGGTCGCCCCACTGCCTTTCAGAGAACCACGCCAGTGCTTGCCAAACAACAAAGAGCAGGCAGTCAAGCAGTTCACGTCCTTGCAAAAAACCCTGAAAAGGAAACCTGAAATGCAGCAACAATACGTAGCATTTATGGAGAAGATCTTCGCTAATGGACATGCTGAAGTAGCACCGCCACTGAGGGAAGTCGAGGAGTGCTGGTACCTCCCAACATTTCGGGTTTACCACCCACAAAAGCCCAATCAGTTCAGGGTGGTCTTTGACTCCAGTGCTCAGTGCGCTGGTATCTCCCTTAATGACATGCTCCTTACAGGCCCCGACCTTAACAATACCCTTCTCGGGGTCCTGCTGTGCTTCCGGAAGGAGAAGGTCGCAATCTTAGCGGACATCCAGCAGATGTTCCATTGCTTCTTAGTACAGGAGGACTATCGCAATTTCCTCCGTTTCTTATGGCGCAATTGAAACCTACCTCGCACTGCGGACGAATTGGCCCAGGCAAAGGACGTCATCTCTAAAGCAACTCAAAGAGCGGCTTTTGCAGGGGAGTTTTCGGCTCTCCAAGCTAATAAACCAATACCAAAGGACAGCCCTTTGAGGAAATTCAACCCGATCCTGAAGAACGATATCATCTGCATTGGAGGCCGGTTAATGCACTCTCAACTTCCAGCTGCAGAAAAGAGTCCAGTAATCCTGCCCAAAGACAGCCACGTGTCTTTACTGCTCACTCGCCATCACCATGAACAGGTAAAGCATCAGGGCCGTCACCTGACGGAAGGAGCAATAAGGGCAGCGGGACTGTGGATCTTGGGAGGTAAAACACTGATCAATTCAGTACTCCACAAATGTGTAACCTGCAGGAAACTGCGAGGGAAGTTGGAAGCTCAACGTATGGTGGACCTACCACCAGAACGCCTCGAAGCCTGCCCTCCTTTTACATATGTGGGGCTTGACGTATTTGGTCCCTGGATTATCACTACAAGACGCACCAGAGGAGGACAGGCAGAGAGCAAGTGGTGGGCCATCATGTTTAGCTACATGAGTTCAAGAGCGGTACACATTGAGGTCATCGAATCTTTGGATACATCCAGCTGCATTAATGCTCTCAGGTGCTTCTTTGCGCTAAGAGGCTCTGCAAAACAGTTAAGGTCTGATTGCGGCATGAACCTTGTTGGAGCATCAAAGGAGCTGGGGATGGACAAAATGGTGCAAAAGTACCTCAGTCAGCAGGGATGCAACTGGGAGTTTAACACACCACACGCCTCTCACATGGGAGGCGCATGGGAGCGGATGATTGGTATCACCAGAAGAATTCTTGATTCAATGTTTCTGCAGCAACGCACCCGATTGACCCATGAGGTACTGTGCACACTAATGGCAGAGGTCACAGCCATTATAAATACACGACCACTCCTACCTGTCTCTTCTGACCGGGAAAGCCCCTTCATACTCACGCCATCAATGCTCCTTACGCAGAAGACAGGAGCTCCCCCTCCACCAGGGGACTTCACTGATAAGGATTTGTACACAAAGCATTGGAGACAGGTCCAGGCTCTGGCAAATCAGTTCTGGTCTCTTTGGAGACAGGAATATCTACCTTTGTTGCAACACAGACAAAAGTGGACAGAACCTGCAGGAATCTTCAAGCTGGAGATTTAGTCCTGCTCAGGGACAAGCAAATTGCCCACAACTGCTGGCCAATGGCCAGAATCACTGCCACATTCCCTGGTAGGGATGGACATGTCAGGAAGGTTGAGTTGAAAACTTCTGACCAAGGTGATGTGAAAATTTACTAAAGGCCAGTTACAGAAGTCATTCTACTTCTACCTAAGGACTGATTTAGAGACTGAAGTTTTATATTATGTTCATTGTGACCCTACGAAGGTCAGGCGGGGAGTGTGTTGCCTTCATGGCATTTGTTTAGTTTATTATATTTTCGCTTTAGTAATTCGTTTGTTATTGTTTTCTAGTTAAAGTTAAGATTGTTTAAAGTAAATTCATTGTCTGTGATATATCGCGGCATGCGATGACGTCACACCCGGTTTCGCCACGTCTTGTGGGAAAATACCGGTTTGGAGAAACGGGAAGGAGGGGGCTCACATGTGCAGGATCAGCGCGAGAAAAGTTTTCTCTCTACGTACTAGAAACATCAGTGAAGCAACGCCGTAAGTTCATGAGATAATCAATATGTTGAATTAAAAATGTTAACGCTGATTCTGTTAAAAGTAATGACGGTTGATAGGGTTTATGTTTTTGTTATTTAAAGAGTTGCGGATAGTTTATGTTGAAGTGTATTTAAAGCAGTCGATGGCGTAGGTAGATTCTGACTGTATGTTGCACTTTAATGTAATATAGTTGTAGTTTTACTTTTGCGAGTATTTATGATGTAAATGTGATATCAAGAAGGAAATGAATACTGTATATATTTTGTATTGTTTTATCAACAGTTCTCACCATACGTTAATGTGGAAGAGTGAACAGTAAACGGTTAATCTTGCTGGGACCGCCTCATTGATTGGTTTAAACTTGGTGTTTAGTTCAGAGTTCTTTTACACCTGTGCGAGAACACTACAGCTGGAGTTCAGTTGTCCTTCATCCTGGATGATGGAAAGTTTCTTGAGTGTTTTTCCCACTGCACCCATTCAGGAGAGTAGTGATCATTTCAGACATGCTGTGGTACTGTAAGGATTTAAACAACTTGTCATAGAATAAACTGTGACCAGACTCACTCAGAAGAAATGATATATACTGTATGTAAATGGTTCTGCTAAATAGCAGATGACCTCCAAGTTCTTGATGGTAGGAACTTAGCATTAATAACGCCATTGAAAGCTAAGGCAGATGTTGTGCACTTCTTTTGATGAAGATAGACTATGCCTGCCTCTACTGTTCCAGGATCCTGCAGACTCACATTTTTCCCACCACCAGCAGCATGCTTAATAAGGTAGATGGTCCAGTTTGCTGAGGGCTTACAATACTTCCAAGCTAATTAGGCAAATAGATTATGAGTTGTATCACTGTGTCATCAATGTTTGAAAACAGTCTAATTTCTAGATTACTAAAGCTTAATAATACACAGGATATTTGTCAAATTATATAAAAGGTTTGAAGCTGGAATTTTCTTCACGTGATTGTGCAGTTTGTTCCACTTGCAGAAACATGTATTCAAGCAATCCATGAGCATAAAAGGATAGTTTTTAGATGGGCATTTGGTGTGAGTTTTATAAAGTAATTCCATTGATTTATTTCTAATAAGAAACTTTTCTTACAGTCTGTCTAATCATTTTGAATATTTCAGAGTGCTTGTCAAATGTTCTTTTATTCATCAATCATTTTGTTTCCATGCAACCTTTGCTCACTTAAGTTCTATCCCCATAGATTCAGGGAGTTCCTACTGAATGAATAATGCTGGATACAGTCAATGCACTGAAGTGCTGGACACCAAGTTTCTGAATGATATCTACAGTCTAGGACTAGGGCCATTGTTACTCTGGATCTGATGCAGCATAAAAATCAATAAGCATAAAGTACACAAAAGAACCACAATAAAATATGAAGGTAACTGACCATTATATACATAAACTGATTTTATATATATATATAATGTGGCATCTGGCATTGCATTTTTCAGTCTAACATGCCTGAACTGCTTCTAAATGGCCAGTGCTCATCTGAGTCTATGGCTTCTGATTCTTGATTTTCACACCAGTGGAAGTGGTCAAGGCACATATTCCTTCTCTAAGATAAGAAAGCTAAAAGTCTACATTACTAATGAGCTGGTATGAAGGATCTCACCCACCCTGTATATGGACTGTTTGTTCCACTCTCATCAAGGAAGAGGCTACACAGCTTCTATGACAGAACCACAATCAATTACTTCCTCCAAGCTATCAGGGTGATCTCAGCTCTATCCATTATCCCACCCCACTGCTCCCAGCCACCATTACATACACATCACCTAGCATCACATTATGTATATACAATCAGAAATCTTTCTGATTTGATTTCTGACCAAATTATAGAGCTGGTGAGGTCGGACAAACAGCTGACGACAGCCTCTATTGCCAGTAGTGGTCATCCATGGATATACATAAGAGGTGTATTAGGGGTCCAGCAATGTGAAATGTTAGCGGACACAGGGTCAGGGTCGTCAGTATCAATAACTCATCTACCCTTTCCCATGACTGCAGGGGTGATTTACATTACCAGTGCAGGAGGTGGAACAGTGAGGGCAGAGAGAAGTCAGCCCCAGGTTGAGGGAATAAAGCTTCCTGTAGATTTTTGTGTGTTCCCAAACAATGATGACACACTGAGTAAGGCAGGTGCTATCATAGACTCAGGAAAATGAGAACTAACATGGACAAGACAGGGGCAGCAAACATGTGTGACTCACAAAGCAGCTAACATGGCCCCAGAGAGACAGCAGCCACAAGCAGGGAGGAGAGACAAGGTGATGTGTGGGAATCATGTCAGAAGGTCCCAAGGGTTGGGGCCAATCCTAGTCAAGAGCTGTTCGGAGTAGTGCAGCTGCATGAGGAGGTTGCAGTGATTGAAGTAAAGCCTCACCAGAAAGGGGATAGTAAAGAGCAGAAAGGAAATGAGTGGCCAGACATCATTGTGAAGAGGGCAGTAGAAGGAAAAGAAGCAACATAAGTTACAAGTGCACAGGAAGAAACTACAACTGCCAATTTAGCAAGATTACATGGAGATGTGAAAGACCACTGTAACCAAGGTAATACATTGAGGGATTGAGCAAAGCAGCAGCGACATATTGTGGATTAGAGAGTGCCAGAGGGAGAGAAGATAGCCATCCCATTGCCAGATATCCAAGTTATGGCAAGGACGCTGGTTGAAAGGACAGGATCGAACATCAGGCAGTGCTCTGGACGAATGATGCCTGTGCTGGTGTACAGTCCTGGTGAGGCAGCCAATTGAAACACTGGGCTCAGGTTAAACTGTATGACTCACATTCTTGTTGCCTCACAGGCAGAGCAAGAGATCAATTGTACCCAGTAACAGTGTCATTGCAGAGAACCCAAGTGATGAACACCAGCCGGCTGCATCGACCTGACCACCGCTGATGGAAGCAGATTCGCAGCAGACTCGAAAGCAGAGGACACTGAGAGAGCACGACAGCAAGCCATGAATATCATATTAAAGTATAATGGTACTTTGTAATGAAGGCTGGTTGCTGAAGGCAGATTATTAGTTGTATAGCTTAGTATAGAAAAACATTTGGGAGAAATAGATGGGAAGGGATATGAATTACAGCAGAGACATCAAATTCCACAACTTTGGGTCAGACAAAAAAAAGAAAATACACACAGCATCTGAAGGCAGTCACCCGGCCTGAATAGGGAGTGAGTGCAAATGAGCTGGGGTCTCTCAGTGGTTGGGCCATAGAGCGAATGGACAGTCTGGAAAAGGGTACCAACAGGGTAAGATATTTACAGCCCTTTAAATAGAGACCACCCCAACCCCTCCTGTACATCGATGAGAGGGCCTGTGAGCCTGGTACATTTACCTTGCTGGTGCCATTGACCAGAGAGTAACCACTAATATCCACTGCAGAGTTTTAGCTCTTAGAAAATGAAGCGGTGATGATAAAGAATTTGATTAAACTGCAACAGTCAGTAGGGAACGGGGCATCCAGCATACCAATGATGAAGCTGTATTTGAAAGACTACTGGTCAAATTTTTGAAAGAATCTCTGCTTAGAGTCCTGTAGGTAGCCATTAGGGATGATAGCGTAGATGTAGATGTAGATAGGATAATTGGGGGAAGTGTTCCAAAGTGCAAGATATTTTTGCTACACTATTCAATTAGATCCTTCTTAAAGTTTGGCCTTTTCTGGAACAAATTTATCTTTGTTCAGGACGGCCAGGAGGGGGGAACCCATATTTATGAGTTAGTGTATACAGCAAGTATTAACTTCAGCAACCAATCTTTAGAGCTTAACATGGATTGCAGGTTAAATTTAAAATGCAGCCTTGGATAATAGTTTCCAGGGACTGTGGACACCAGTTAACTGAGAACCAGACAATGCTGATTAACATTCATTTTGGGGGTCTGGAGTGTGGGTGCGAAAGGGGAGATGTGAAAATTATATGTAATTCAAAGGAAGCATTGTAGATGCATTGTAAATACAAAATTGTCCTGCGGCTACTGTTGATCTTTATCATATAAAATATCATGTAATATGGGTCAAACAGGACTATTCTCCCAGGAGTGTTTCATATTGTTGAATTAAACAATTCTCTATCCATTAGCTGCAGTATCTCTCCAGTGATTTTGTTCAAGTTACAACAGCACAAACCAGAAAGGTCTCACCTCAACTGATTTTACAGTCTTGATCATCAATCCACTGGCCCACACAATCATAATTCCTTCTTGCAATTTTTTTCTGTCCCAATAGGTGTGGATATGGTGAAGACCCAGTTCTGTAATGGTTTTGGGTCCATGATATGGATGGTATGATCCATATGGTCCTTAATTATTGATTTTGAACATATATCTTCACTTTAAGTCAAAGTAGCATTTTTATTTTCCTTTATCATGTCATTTACTGTACATGTGACCTGATAGAGCTCTGTTTGTTCTGTCTGAGGCACAGGGAGAGCCAAATAGACAAACAATGGCCGTATTATCATATTGATGATGTGGGACAGCATTGAGGACATCTAGATCAAAACTGTAATGGGCAACTAGCCTCTCAGCATCTGTTGAGACACTATGTTGACCTTGTGTGCGTGGAAAACAGTGATAGAATTGCTATCCATCACAAATCCTTTCTTAATTTTCTTCCAATTTACTTCAACCCTTACATACTGTTTGGGTTAAATTTGACCTATTTTGACATTTGACAACAGTAAAAATCACCCTAAATGCCATTTTTTGGCCAAAATTTGATGACTTTTCCTAAAGTGACCCAAATGCGCAAAAATGAAAATATTTAAAAATGTTATACTTTGGCACAGGTGCTACAAATTTTTGTACATTGAGGCTGTTCCGGGTCAAATTTGACCCGTATCTATTGAAATGGATTTTAGATCTCTGAAACATTAATTAAGGATTAATCACCCATTCATTAATGTCAGATAGGTTATTTATACATTTTAAATAGATCTGTGGTTCAAAATCTGGTACAGACACTTGTTATGAGGGGATTCTTGGGCCGGGTCCAAATTGACCCAGACCATACTGTGAAGGTATAGAATATGAACAGGTTGCCTGGGTTAATGGTTGGGAGTATTGAACATAGCGTAATAGATAGTACTTGTGAATGACTGCTGTGATTACAATTACACGGCACATCGACTTTGTGACTGTCATGTACAGTAAATAAGAAGAAGATACCTTAGATATAAGTGTGATCGCTCGAGTTGAGTATGATGTTCTCGTAAGGGGTTTGTCTATTGGTGGGACATCAGATCGCTGTAGAGGCCAATGCAGTAACCATACATTCTGGTGCAGCGGATACAAGATAAGGTTGTGGCTGCGGTCAGTGGTTGGATCTTCGGTCATGCAGTCTCTCACATCTGCTGATTTTCCTCTGTGGAATATAGCATTAGGAATATAACATTTACCAAAACAAAGCTGAAACATTTTAAAAATTTATGTGGGTCCTAAATGAATATTAATTCAAACAAACACATTTTTTTTTGACAGAAATCCTCAGCCAAGCTGCACAACTTAATTCTCAGAGCTGTCAAATATCGTGGTCTAAAACTGAAGGAGTAAAATGAAGCATATGATAAAATTCACAGATTATCTACCAGATTCAATTCATTCAATATTTACTTAGTTCTGTTGCTAAATGCAGGCTTGCTCCTATGGCAAGATGCACCAGGTTACTTTGGAGGAATATACAGCCAGAGGCCCTCTCAAGTCATCATTGCACTTACAAATTACACCCTGACTTTTTATTTTATACTGTTAATAACATATTGAATCTAACTGTCATGTATTTCTGGAGACATCAGAGACCAGAGAAGCTACAATTCAGAGAAAAAAATATAACTTGCTGGAGGAACCCAGCATCTATGGAGGCAGAGAGATCATTGATGTTTTAGTTAGAGACCCTCACTGAGGGCTGACAGTATCGATGGGAAGGAGACAGTTTGTTTCTGACAAGTATTTTGATTGAATGGCAATATAATAAACACCAGGCATCTTGTCACTAGAATTTGCTTCTCTCTTTGGTTAAAGTAGGCAAACAAAAGAGAAACAAGCCACTTCCAATTCAGCTATTGGAAGGTAAGCGATGAGGAAGATGCAGAAGAACATCAACATGTTAAATGGGTAAGAAGATGGAGAATGGACAACATATAAGTGAAGATTATATTATTCTTCATTACAGTGACAACAGAAAAACAATATAGGTTTCAAATGTTGATGATCGGACAGTTTTTATGTCTTCGTACATAAAACTCAGAAAGTTAGTACACAGATACAACTATCAATTAGGATGGCATGTTAGATTTTATGGCCAAGGATACAAAAGTGAAGTCTTGTATAATCACTGTTGGCTTTGGTGTTCAAGATTCAAGATTGTTTATTATTATTCTTCAATGCATGAGTGTAAAAGAGAACAAAATGATTGTTACTCTGGATCTGATGCAGCATAAAAAATCAATAAGCATAAAGTACACAAAAGAACCACAATAAACATAAATGCAATCCTATAAAATACGAAGACAAGTAACCGTTATATACATATAACGGTTATATAACGCAGTACACCAATATATAAAAGGCTGCACCGGGAGCACCGGACACAGGGCCCCAGACAATCCTTCCAGGTGAGGTGACACTTCACCTGTGAGTCGGCTGGTGTGATATACTGTGTCTGGTGCTCCCGGTGCGGCCTTTTATGTATTGGTGAGACCTGACGCAGACTGGGAGACCGTTTCGCTGAACACCTATGCTCTGTCCACCAGAGAAAGCAGGATCTCCCAGTGGTCACACATTTTAATTCCACGTCCCAATCCCATTCTGATATGTCTATCCATGGCCTCCTCTCCTGTCAAGATGAAGCCACACTCAGGTTGGAGGAACAACACCTTATATACCGGCTGGGTAGCCTCCAACCTGATGGCATGAACATTGATTTCTCTAACTTCCGTTAATGCCCCTCCTCCCCTTCTTACCCCATCCTTTATTTATTTATTTATTCTCCCATCCTTTTATTCTCTCTCTGCCTCTTTCATAATCACTCCTTGCCAGTTCTCCATCTCCTTCTGGTGCTCCCCTCCCCCTTTCTTTCTCCCTAGGCCTCCCGTCCCATGATCCTTTCCCTTCTCCAGCTGTGTATCCCTTTTACCAATCACCTTTCAAATTCTTGGCTTCATCCCAGCCCCTCCTGTCTTCTCCTATCATTTCACATTTCCCCCTCCCCCCACTTTCAAATCTCTTACTATCTTTCCTTTCAGTTAGTCCTGACAAAGGGTCTCAGCCCGAAATGTCGACTGTACTTCTTCCTATAGATGCTGCCTGGCCTGCTGCATTCCACCAGCATTTCATCTTAGGTCAAGTACATACGTATATTTAAGTGATCTTTAAAGTTTAGGTGTAGGTCACATATACAGTATGACCAGTTAAGCTAAATACTTTGTAATATGTTAACTGCCTCTCAGTGATACTTTTTAAACAGTATATTAATAAACTCTCACATCTTTATAAAATGCAAACATCCAGAGAAGTATCAAGCAACCCAGAGTTCTGTTTCTTTCACAAGTACAGTCAATAAAATTTGTATATTCCTAGGCGATCTCATTTACTAAACTAAGGAAATTTGCATGCATTTGGTTTTACAAACTTATTGAAACATATTTATCAGCAACTGTTACAAATCACTCATTTTTAATTAATCTGTGAAAAAAAAATTCTCAGTGAAGAAACTGTAAATGCCCCAGCTGTAAGAATGACCTATTAGCCATTGTATTTTTGGTGCTACTCAGGATGAGGGAAAATAATAAGTGTTTAGTAGTTTCTTCAGCAATAAAGAATACTAAGATTTCATCATCTGAAAGAAAGACCAGGATAAAAAAATAAGATTTTTTAAGAAAGTGAAAACTCAAACATTGAACATTACCAGCACACTATGGGGCCTTCAGCCAATGATGTTGTTCTGACTAATATAACTCTAGACAATAATATAACCCTAGGCTAATCTTTCCCTCAAACGCAGCTCAGAATTCTTTTTTTTTTCTTACATCCATGTCTCCATCTAAGGGTCTTTTACATGCCCCTATTGTATCAGCCTCTACCACTACCCTTGGCAGTGTTTTCAGGCATCCACCACTTTCTATGTAAAATACCTTCCTGACATCTCCTCGAAAACTTTTCTCCACTCACCTGAAATGGATATCTTTTGGTATTGGTCATTGCCGCCTTGGGAACAAGGTGCTAGCTGTTTATCACATCTCTAAGATCTCTTTTAGATTATCAGCTATTAATTGTTCTACCTCCCAAATTTGACTCCACTGAGTGCACAATCAGAAACATAATCATGTTTATTATCAAAGACATACTCTTGGAGGCTTTTTTATTAGGTAGCTCCAGTGCTGAATAAAGTGGCCACTGAGTGTATGGCTATGATCTTCTTCTGCTGTAGCCCAAGCACTTCAGAGTTCAATGTGTTGTGCATTCAGAGTTGCTCTTCTGCACACCACTGTTATAACATAGTTATCCGAATTACTGTCGCCTGTCTGTCAGATTAACCGGTCTGGCCATTCTCCTCTGATCTCTGATTAACAGGGCACTTTCAAGCATAGACCTGCTGTTTACTGGATAATATCTGTTTATCACACCATTCTCTGTAAACTCCAGAGATCGCCGAGCGTAAAAATCCGGGAAATCAGAATCAGAATCAGTTTTATTATCACCAGTGTGTGTCGTGAAATTTATTAACTTAGCAGCAGCTGTTCAATGCAATACATAATCTAGAAGAAAATAATAATAATATAGAAGAAAATAGTAATAATAATATTAAATAAATAAGTAAATCAATTACAGTATACATATATTGAATAGATTAAAATCATGCAAAAACAGAAATAATATATATTTTGAAAGTGAGGTAGTGTTGAAGAGTTCAATGTCCATATAGGAATCGGATGGCAGAGGGGAAGAAGCTGTTCCTGAATCGCTGAGTGTGTGCCTTCAGGCTCCTGCACCTCCTACCTGATGGTAACAGTGAGAAAAGGGCATGTCCAGGAAATCAGTAGTTTCTGAGATACTCAAACAAGTCAAGTCAAGTCACTTTTTATTGTCATTTCGACCATAACTGCTGGTACAGTACACAGTAAAAACGAGACAACGTTTTTCAGGACCATAGTGCTACACGAACGATACAAAAAACGACACTGAACTACGTAAACCAACACAAAAACTACACTAGACTACAGACCTACCCAGGACTGCATAAAGTACACAGAACAGTGCAGGCATTACAATAAATAATAAACAAGACAATAGTCACAGCAGAGGGCAGTAAGTTGGTAGTCGGATGGCTTGGGGGAAAATCTGTTACATAAATAAACAGCTGAATGGCGGTGTCTGGGATTCTGTCCGTTTCTGCACTCTGGCCGAGTATTTCGTTGCCACAGATTTAGTCCAATTTAATGTCCACTGGAGAGCAGAATCGATGGGAGAGCTGGCCGGCTAGGGCTTGCATTTTTACTGGCACGGACTTCTAACAGCTTGAAGAAAGCCACCCATGTAAATGAAAATATGGGGTAGTGTAATATAGTGATCACCTGAACGTGCAGTGTTGTGATCATGTATACGGTATGCCTTGATCAATGAAGTACCCCACAACATTGAGTGATCTGTGAGGCAAGTATCATTCCAATGGTTCAGATATGTCTAGAATGATCAACTGACAGAACAACCAATAATGAGTTTTCATTTATGTTGACTATTGAAAGCTGAGGATTCCAGACAATGTAAGTTAGAGTGTCAGAAAGGGAATCCTCTAACTGAGATTTCAACATGATATGCTCTTTATGTTTTTGAAAGTGAACGTTCAGAAACGTTCAAAGGTTGCATTCAAAATCTCTACTTCATGGTAGGAAAAGAGAAAACGTGTAGTGCACAATTAATTAGATGTGTAGATGATACCTGGGAAATGTGGGCAATGCAAAGGTGATAAAGGACAGATGTGCCTGGTTATTTTTCTGATGGATATAATTTCATAGAGAAATAATCACTAACATGATGTGCCCTGATGAAAACCAGATTTACATGCAACATTTATATAAAATCAAACTCCAATGTACAGACCCCATTTCCAGAAAAGTTGGGATATTTTCCAAAATGCAATAAAAGCAAAACTTTGTGTTATGTTAATTGACGTGAACCCTTATTTAACTGTCAAAAGTACAAAGAAAAGATTTTCAATAGTTTTACTGACCAACTTAATTGTATTTTGTAAATATACACAAATTTAGAATTTGATGGCTGCAACACACTCAACAAAAGTTGGGACAGAGTTAAAATAAGATTGAAAAGTGCACAGAATATTCAAGTAACACCAGTTTGGAAGACTCCACATTAAGCAGGCTAATTGGTAGCAGGTGAGGTATCATGACTGGGTAGAAAAGTAGCGTCCATCAAAGGCTCAGTCTTTGCAAGCAAGGATGGGTTGTGGCTCACCCCTTTGTGCCAAAATTCGTGAGATTTGTCAGTCAGTTCAAAAGGAACATTTCCCAATGCAAGATTGCAGAGAATTTAGGTCTTTCAACATCTACAGTACATAATATTGTGAAAAGATTCAGAGAATTCAGAGACATCTCAGTGCGTAAAGGGCAAGGTCGGAAACCACTGCTGAATGCGTGTGATCTTCAAGCCCTCAGGAGGCACTGCCTAAGAAACCATCATGCTACTGTGACAATCATAGCCACCTGGGCTCGGGAGTACTTCGGAAAACCATTGTCACTTAACACAGTCCGTCGCTGCATCCAGAAATGCAACTTGAAACTGAATTACGCAGGGAGGAAGCCATACATCAACTCTATGCAGAAACGCCGGTGAGTTCTCTGGGCCCGAGCTCATCTCAGATGGACCGAAAGACCGTGGAACCATGTGCTGTGGTCAGATGAGTCCACATTTCAGCTAGTTTTCAGAAAAAACGGGGGTCGAGTTCTCCGTGCCAAAGATGAAAACGACCATCCTGATTGTTATCAGCGAAGGATGCAAAAGCCAGCATCTGTGATGGTATGGGGGTGCATCAGTGCCCACGGCATGGGTGAGTTGCATGTATGTGAAGGTACCATTGATTCTGAGGCATATATTAGGATTTTAGAGAGACATATGTTGCCATCAAGGCGACGTCTCTTCCCGGGACAGTGCCAGACCACATTCTGCACAGGCTACAACAGCGTGGCTTTGTAGACACAGAGTGTGTGTGCTTGACTGGCCTGCTGCCAGTCCAGATCTATCTCCTATTGAAAATGTATGGCACATCATGAAGAGGAGAATCAGACAACAGAGACCACGGACTGTTGAGCAGTTGAAGTCTTATATCAAGCAAGAATGGACAAAATTTCCAATTGCAAATCTACTACAATTAGTATCCTCAGTTGCAAAACAATTAAAAAGTGTTATTAAAAGGAAAGGTGATGTAACACAATGGTAAACATGCCTCTGTCCCAACTTTTGTTGAGTGTGTTGCAGCCATCAAATTCTAAATTTGTGTATATTTACAAAATACAATTAAGTTGGTCAGTAAAACTATTGAAAATCTTTTCTTTGTACTTTTGTCAGTTAAATAAAGGTTCACGTGAGTTAACATATCACAGATTTTTGTTTTTATTGCATTTTGAAAAATATCCCAACTTTTCTGGAAATGGGGTTTGTACAATACTTAGGCTTCTGAGTAAAATAGTATTCTTATTCTACGACTGAGACCTCTCATGTTAAACTGCCCAGTATCTGTCCTAATAATTCATATTATAATTACATTTATTTCAATGGGGTCACTGATTACTCTTCAAAATTCAAAGAAATATAGGTAGTCTTTACCCTTAGGGTATCCCCCATACCACAACTCAGTTAGATGAATCTTTGTTGTAATCTTTCTCAAGCAAATGTGTCCCTTCCCAGGTGAAAAGACAATATTGGAGAAGTGGTGCAATACTCACGTATGATTACATCAATCCTTGTCTCTGCCTTAATCGTGTATTAAAAAATAATGCATTTTAACTACTGAGAGGCAGCCTATTTAAAGATTTTCCTGGCATGATTAACTGTACACAGAACACAAGCACACTTCCTCCTTCCTCAATCATGTTTTATTTTTTTCTTGTGCCCAAGAAGGTCAGCATAGCCCCTGTCAACATACTGTTCTGAAGTCAGAACAGAAAATGCAATTTTTATACAGAATTGACGAGCAGTTGCAGTTATTGAGTCATTGGTAAACTGTGCATGATTGAATTCCTTTCTTGCAACATCAATCGCCATTCATAATAGTCAAAAGAAACTAAAGCTGACAACTGATGATACGCTGAAGTTACTAAAACAGGTGTAGTTTAGTTGCTGTGTGTTTGCCCCTGTGCTTCCCCCCCCCCCCAGTGTTTGCCCCAGTGCTCCCCCTCCAATGTTCGCCCAGCTGAAGACAAGCTCTATTATGGAAAACTGTAGATTGATGGCTCAAGTCTGGGCTCTTTTATTGTGTGGCTGTGATACCAATATGAGCTTGCTATCTTGTATGTGCTGTGTGTGCTTTGTTTTGTGTGTGACTGTTGGTGCTGTGTGTTGCACCTTGGCCCCAGAGTAACGCTGTCTTGTTTTCATGAGTATTCATGGTTTATTGAATGACAATTAAGCTTGAATTGAATAAGACATAGGAGCAGATTTAGGCCACTTGGCCCATTATGACTTCACCATTCTATCATGGCTGATTTATTATCCCTCTCACTCCATTCTCCTGCCTTTGAATCCCGGAACAATGAAGAACCTGTCAATCTCTGCTTTAAATGAGACTTGACCTCCTCAGCCACCCATGCAATAAATTCCACAGATTCACTACCATCTGGTTAAATAAATTCCTCCTCATTTCTGTTCTAAATGGATGTCCTTCTATTCTGAGGCTATGCGCTCTGGTCCTAGATTCCCTCACTATTGGAAACATCCTCTCCACATCCACTTTAGTTGGAACTTTCAATTTTCAATAGGTTTTAATGAGATGCCCCTGATTCATCTAAACTCCAGCAAATACATTGCCCAGAGTCATCCAAATTTTCTTATACATTAAACCTTTCATTCCTGGAATCATTCTCATGAAATTCCTCTGCACCCTCTCTGATGCCAGCACATCTTTTCTTAGATAAGGGACCCAAAACTGCTCACAATGCTCCAAGTGTGGTCTGACTAATGCCTTATAAAGCTTCAGCATCAGATCCTTATCTTTATTTTCTACTCATCTCAAAATGAATGCTGAGATTTCTTTTGCCTTCCTTACCACTGATTCAGCCTTCAAGTTAACCTTTAGGGAAGTCCCAAGACCCCTTGCTGCCTCCTCTACATCGGCGAGATCCAAAGCAGATTGGGGCACTGCTTCGTCGAGCACCTCCGCTCTGTCTACCACAACAGGCAGGATCTCCCATTTGCCACTCACTTCAACTCAGCTTCACATTCCCATTTGGATATGTCCATGCATGGCCTCCTATACTGCCATGATGAGGCCAAACTCAGGTTGGAGGAGCAACACCTCATACACTGTTTGGATAGTGTCCAGCTCCTTGGTATGAACATCGAATTCTCCAACTTCTGGTAATTCCATCCCTCTCCCTTCCCCCATCCCACTTTCACTCTGCCTCCTCTTCAGCTGCCTATCACCTCTCTCATGATTCTGTCTTCTTCTACTACCCATAGTGCTTTCCCCTTACATTCATTCTTCACCTTTCCTGCCTATCCCCTCCCAGCTTCCCCTCCCCCACCCCTTGATCTTTCCTCTGATTGGTTTTTCACCTGGCACCTACCAGCCTTCTCCTTCCCACCCTCCCCCCACCATCTTTATAGGGCCCCTGCCCCCTCCTTCTTCAGTTCTGATGAAGGATCTCGGCCCGAAACGTTGACTGCTCGATTCCACAGATGCTGCCCGACCTGCTGAGTTCCTCCAGCTTGTTTGCATGTGTTGATTTGACCACAGCATCTGCAGTGTACTTTGTATTCCCCTTGCAGCTCTGATTTTTGAATTTTCTCACCATTTAGAAATAGTATATGCCTTTATTCCTTCTATGAAAGTGCATAATGACACACTTCCCTATACTATATTTCATCTGCCAACTTTTTACTCATTCTCTCATTCTGTCTAAGTCTTTCTGCAGAATCCCTGCTTTCTCAACATTACCTGTCCGTCCACATATCTTTGAAGCTATCAATTCCATCATCTAAATCATTTACGTATAATGTGAAAAGAAGCAGTCCCAACACCAACCCAACAGTCCCAACATTACCAACCCAACAGTCCCAACATTACCTGTCCAACATAACTCGTCACTGGCAGCCAACAAAAAAAGGCCCACTTTATTCCCATTGTTTTCCTCCTGTCAGTCAGCCAATCTTCAATCTATGCTAGCATCTTCCTTGTAATAACATCAAAGTCAATGTACCTTTCTTATTGAAGTATATATGTAGTGTACAACCCTAAGATTTGTTTTCCGTCAAATAGCTACAAAGTGAAGAAACACTATGGAGCCCATTCAAAGAAAATATCGAACACCCAATGTGCAAAGAAAAAGAAAATATTGTGCAAACAGCAAAAAAAAGAAACACGCAGAATATAAAACATCAAACCGCAGAGTCCTTGAAACAGTTTAGGAATGTTCAGTTTAGTTCAGCTCAATTTAGATTGTGTCCTTTATTGACAATCCAACCTGATCAAAATCACACAAAATAGCAATAAAATAAGGAATTACAAATATAACTTGAACTGTAGAGTCCAGTCTAGAAACCGTGTTGATTAAATCTTGTCCAAGATCCAAGACTCTGATACCAGCCTCTGGCAGCAGCGAGCGAAAGGAAGAGAGAGACCAGCCAAATGCAGGCGCCTTCCCCCATCAACAGTGAGGGAGACGGAGAGAGATACCAGTCCAATGTAGAAAGATGGTGCCTTCCGTTCCTAAACTCATTGATTTCAATCTTGCTCAACATTTTAATCCGTAAGATCAGCGAGAAATGAAGTCAATCATGGGATCGCAATCTGCCTCCAAAGTGTAAAACACAGGCTCCAATTGCATGAAGCTTAGTAGTTGAAACATATTTGAAAGAGGAAAGATTAAAAAAAGTGATTCTTGAAAAATCACTACTATTTCCTCCACAAGCTCTTCCGCTATCTCTTGAGAACCCTGGGGTGTAGTCAGTCTTATCTGTCTTCACAACTTTCAGGTTCCTGAGCACCTTAGTAATAACAACTACACTCATTTCACTCCCTGACATGCCCAAATTTTTTGCATACTGTGAAGAAGATTGGTGCAAAATACTTATTAATTTTGTCTCCCATTTATTTATCTTCCATAACTTACCAAACCAACATCTTTTCAAAGAGTCTGAAATCCACTCTCAACTTTATTTTACTTTTTATGTATCAGAAAAAATATCTTTGTATTGACTTTTATATTATTGGCCAGCTGACCTTGATATTTCATCTCTTCTCTCAGTTTGGCTTTTTATGTTATGGAATACAGCACAGAAACAGGCCCATTGGCTCAAATAGTCTGTGCTGGACCATTTAAACTGCCTACTCCCTTCTGTTGGTCGACCTCTGTTGGTTTTTAAAAGCTTCCCAATCCTTTAACGTGTCCTCACTTTTCCCTTGTCATGCAATGTTTCATCATCCTCCCTTTAGAATACCTCTTCTTTGGCATGTATTTATCCTGTGTCATCTGAGTCGCTCCCAGAAACTCAAGCTATTGCTGTACTGTAATCATCCCTGCTAGCGTCCCCTTCCAATCAACTTCATCCAGATCCTCGCTCATGCCTCTGTAATTCCTGTAATAAATCTGATTTCAGCTTCTCCCTCTCAAATTGCAGGGTGAACTCAATTATATCATGATTACTCTCTACTAAGGGTCCCTTTGTCTTAAGCTTCCTAATCAAATTTGGTTCATTACACAACACCCAGTCCAGACTGCCTTTTTCCTGATGGTCTCAACCACAAGCTGCTTTAAAAAGCCATCCTGAATGCATTCTACAAGTTCCCTCTCTTGAGATCCAACATCAGCCTAATTTTCTCAATCTACCTGCATATTGAACTCCTCCATGGCTATTGCAACATTGTTCTTTCTATATGCCTTTTCCATCTCCCTTTGTAATTTGCACCTGATATTCTAGCTACTGTTTGGAGGCCTATATAACTCTCATCAGAGTCCTTTTACCAATGCAGCTTCTAAATATGACCCACAAAGATTCTAAATTTTCCAGTCCTATTTCACCTCCTTCTATTGATTTGATTTCATTTTTTTAAATCAAGATAGCCACTCCACCCTCTCTGCCTATCTGCCTGTTCTTTCAATACAGTGTGTATTCTTGGATGTTAAGCTCCCGATTATGATCTTCTTTCAGCCATGACTCACTGGTGCTCAAAACATCATACCTGCCAATCTCTAACTGGACTACAAGGTCATCTATCTTGTTCTATATACTGCATGCATTCAAATATAACCCTTTCATCCCCATACTTACCTCCCTATTTGATTTTGCACTCATGCTACCCTTCAACTCACCAACGTCAATTTTGTCCTATCATCTACCTTTCCTTTCTCGCATTATCACTACACACTGCATCTTCGTATGTACCAACTGCTCCATGCTCAGCCCTATCACACTGTTTCCTATCTCCCTGCCAAATTAGTTCAAGTCCTCCACCCACAGTGCTACCAAACCTACCCACAAGGATATTGGTGCCCCTAGAGTTCAGGTGTAACCTGTCCCTTTTGGACAAGTCATGTCTTCCCCAGAATAAATCCCAATAATCCAGAAGTCTGAAATCCAGCCCTGTTCACCAATTCCACAGCCATTTATTTGTCTGTCAAATCATCCTATCCTGATGCTCCTTGGCACGTGGCATAGGCAGCAATCCAGAGATGACTACCCTGGAGGTACTGCTTTTCAGATTTCTACCTACTTCCCTATGTTCTTTTTTCTGGATCTCATCTCTTTTTCTACCTACGTCATTGGTACCAATATGTATCATGACTCCAACTGTTCACTCGCCTCTTCAGGATGATGTGGTCCCGATCGAGATGTCCCTGAGCCTGGCACTTGGGAGGCAACATACCATCCTGGTGTCTCTTTCAACCCCACAGTGTCTAACGTCCATTCCTCTGTCTGTGGATTCTCCTATCACTACTGTGCTCCTCTACTCCCAATTTTCCTTCTGAGCCACAGAGCCTGTTTCAGTGCCAGAGACTGGATCCCCCAGGTATATCATCTCCCTTGACAGTATCCAAAGTTGTAAACCTGTTTTTGAGGGGAGCAGCTACAGGGGTGCCTATTCTCTTTCACTCTCCTGGCAGTCACCCATGCACCTGCCTCCTGCAAATTTGATGTAACTACCTACCTGTAGCTCCTATCTATCACCTCTTCATTCTCTCATATGTGCCAAAGGTGCAAAGGTCCAGCTGCAACTCCAGTTCCTTAGTACATTCTCCGAGGAGCTGTAGCTCAATGTACTTCATGCAAATGTAGGTATCAGGGAGACTGAAGGACTCCCAGAGTTCCCACATCTCACACAAAAAACATACCACTGAGTCTGGATCAATTATCAAAGCACCAACTATATACTAATCAACAAAGAGAGAGAAAGAAAAAAAATTAGAAACTTGCATAGAGCCTCCTCCTGTTCTTATAACCATATAACAATTACAGCACGGAAACAGGCCATCTTGACCCTTCTAGTCTGTGCCGATGCTTACACTCATCGAGTCCCACTGACCCGCACTCAGCCCATAACCCTTCATTCCTTTCCTGTCCATATACCTATCCAATTTTACTTTAAATGACAATACCGAACCTGCCTCTACCACTTCTTGCTAAAGCCAGTGAAGCAAAGCCTCCCAGTCTAATCCTGGCCCACTGCAACAATGGGCATTCCTCTTACACCAAGCTTCTTTTTATTGCCCCCTGATAAGTTCCCCTCTCAGGTCCCTAATGGGGTGGCCTGGTAGCATAGTGATTAGAACAATGCTTTGCAGTGCAGGAGTTCTGAGTTCAATTCCCACTGCTGCCTGTAAGTACTTTGATCAGGTGGGTGTCCTCCTGGTGCTCTGGTTTCCTTCCACAGTCTAAAGATGCACTGGTTTGTAGATTGTAAATTGTCCTGTGATTAGGCTAGGATTAAATCAGGGAATTTCTGGGTGGTGTGACTCAAAGGGCCAGAAGGGTCTATTCTGCACTGCATCTCAATAAATAAATAAACAAACATTACTAATACCCAAGCAATCCCTTGCTCTACAGACAAGTCCCGACAGGCCCTGCTCATTTTTTAAAACTGGCTTGTAAACTACACAATGAACTGGCTCCAACTCTCTCTGCAATCTCCCGCTTCCTTTATCTCCTCTTTTCGTAAAAATGCTCCATTTTTCATAAAAATCCAAATAAAGTATAAGATTTATTACCACGTCATCTGGCCATATAACATCCCTCGACCAATCTCAAAAATGCTAAATATTTTTCATGCAAATATTTTTTCATAAATTCTCACGGATACTGTTCACTCGTTTATTGACACCAGAGTGCCACATTATTACATTATCAACAATAGATTTTAACAATTTGTAAACCAGTAAAAAGGAAATATAGAAACACAGGAAAGCAATATTAAAGTATAAGTGCAATTGTGGATGTAATAGTTTAAAAATAGCATTATCACATGAGTAAATGCTTATGTTCTGTTGTATGGGCCAAAAGCATTGAATTGAATTCAATAGAACTAAAGTATAAAAGTAGAATTCGATGTATTACATTGCATGTTTAGCAGATGGCAGAGATTTAAGCAATTTGTTAGATGCACACATATCTTGTGAATGAGCAGTCTTGGCAAATTCAGTGCACTAGGTTTAAAGAAGAGAAAAATAATTAAATGACTACATCAGTTAACTTGCTCAGAAGTTGCTCAGGAGTGAGATTGGTATATCTCCAACCTGACAGCATGAACATTGGTTTCTCTGATTTCTAGTAATTTCTCCACTGTCAACCTGTTCTCTTTTTCCATTCCCCATTCTGATTCCCCTCTTACCCCTTCTCTTCTCTTCACGTGTCTCTCACCTTCCTCTGGTTCCACCACTGCTTCCCTTTCTCCCAAAGTCCTCTGTCCTCTGCTATTTGATTCCTTCTTCTTCAGCCCTTTACCTCTTCCACCAATACCCTCCCAGTTTTGTACTTCATCCACCCACATGCCTTCCCCCTCACCTGGTCTCACTTATCACCCACAAATTTATCCCCCTTCCTTTCCCACCACTTTCTTATTCTGGCTCCTTTATCCTTCCTTTTCAGTCCTGTTGAAGGGACTTGGCCCAAAACATTAATAGCTTATTCCCTCATAGATGCTGCCTAACTTGCTGAGTTCCACCAGCATTTTGTGTATCAATTATTTGTTTACAAAAAGGAGTCATCCCTAATTTCAGTGATGAAATGTTCAGCAATTAACAATATCTAGTCATCAAGTAAAATGACATTTCTGGATTAGTGTCAACAGCCTGTTTATACTGAAAACAAGCAGATACAGCACCTTTTGGGCTTCAAAACCTGCCATGCTAAATGAGAATTCCATTTTAAACCTATTTTGAAAACTTTGAATGTTTGAATTTTTTCTTGTTCCAGGTTATACATGGTGTTATAATAACCACAGAATCGGACTGAAACTAACACCAAGTGAATTTTTTACAACCAGAAGTATAAAAACACTCTTTGAGTTTTCAACTGTCACAAAAGCAATTCTGGGAACAGTGGTAGAGCAGTTCAAATAATTGCTCCAATCACTGCTGTGCATTGACTTGGAACTCTTGGTAGTTGCTGTTGTTGGTGATCAAACTGTAACATTGGCCCTTGGGCAGTGTGAGTTCAAAATTTAGCAATTAACTTTGTTACTGCTGACAGTACAGTGTAATGGCTTCATTCACTTGCATTGCAAGTTGATCTGAAGCCTAACTTAGCCTTTAAAATGAAGATCATCATACAAACTTGCCTTCATTTTGAATTAGCAAAGCAGTTTTTGTTTTGTACGCCAGCATTCTCATGTTGCCTTTCCTAAACCAACATGGTAAAACTGGGATTTATTTTTGATATCAAAATTCACACTGACAGTGATTTTTTTCCCCCTGAAACCTTTTGCAAAAACAAAAGGTTTACAGGAACTTAATAAATTATTAACTTTAATAATAAACACAAGATTCTACAGATGCTAGAAATTAACTTTAATACACTGCTTTGTGTGAGAACTTGATGTTGAAACACTAAACCATAGATTTCTACAGGGCAAATAGCCACAGCTACATTGTTATCATTAACAGGAGTCCTGAAGATCCATAAACTGCATTGAATAATTCATATCCATTTTGAGTCAGTAACTGACAGCCACATTCTCAGAAGGTTGGCTTATAGATCAAGCAAACACTACTTAATTAATTAGAGCAGATTGCAGGATAGATCATGGAACATCACATTACACTCCCTTGGATCAAGGATTTAAATTCAGTTCATGACGACATCAGGAAATCTTCTGCCCTCTGCTAGATGTGAAGTTATAATATGAACTGTCTGATTAATATCTACCAAATGTCCACATGGATGAAACATTCCAATTCAGCGTGGATTTAATTTTGCTTTTCCTGTGATCTCATTTCCCATTTTTATTAATTTTATATTTGCACACATAGATAAGACCATAAGACATAGGAGTAGGATTAGGCCATTCAGCCCATCGAGTCTGCTCCATCATTCCATCATGGCTGATCCCGGAACCCACTCAACCCCATACACCTGCCTTCTCACCATAACCTTTGATGCCCTGACCAATCAGGAAACTATCAATATTCACTTTAAGTATACCCATAAATATAGTCCATAATTTGTTGTTTTGATATTTACAACATTGTATGAACTAAGTTATAATGTGGTTCAAAACAAAAAGTTAGTAAAGTATTACCCCCACCATCTACATGATTAATGAAATTCACTGTAAATCCTCGTCACGCAACACAAAACAATGCACAGCCATGTTAATATGTGAACAAATAACAGAAAGTTTTAAATCTGATTCTAATCCTTGTAGATTAAGCCTACAAAGTTAGATCATTTATTAAATTCATAATGCACCTCATTACCCTATTTGCATTTTAATTGATATGGGACTCAACAGAAGCTGATTACCATATCTAGTTTTTCAGCCAAAATGATAATATGGAACTTATGATAAGCTTGTTTAAAATGCAGGTGATGCACACTAAAAATTAAGTAAATGCAGAACAATCAAAAAAAGAAAGAAATATGGACACCATTTCAAAAGATAATAAGATTGGAGTAAAAGAGAATAGAAAATGTAGCTGAGACCAAAGAATGAACTCAAAGCTTTAGATTGTACTTTATTGAAATCATTATACCAGCAAAGGTAAGGCTTGAGAATCCTCCACTGTATACTTCAAAACAACCTATGTTCTAAATCCCTGAATCCACTGAGATTACTGACACCAATGCTAATACAGTTTATCAATATATCTGCTTGCTCTACGTAAATCCTCACCACCCACTACCACCTCCTCTGTCTTGAGTAAACAATAGAAGTAGTCCAGCTCACAACGACTCACGCCTTATTGTTACATCTCATGTTTGTCTCCTTCATTTTGTGTTTAGTTTTCATTATTTCTCTCCGTTCTATTAGTCTCAATTGGTAGGTGGTATATGTCAGCCACATAAGATTCTTTCACTTACTGGTGCTATTGTTCATGACTTTAAATTAATAACGTTTTAAAAATTAGCACTTGGTTTATTATTGTTGGATGTACTCAGGTACAGTATAAAATTGTTGTCTGCATGCCGTACACACAGATTATTCCATACTAGACTGTAAAGAAGGGAAAGGAAGTGCAGTTGAGGGTAGACAAATAAAGTGCAAGAGCCATGACAAGGTAGTTTGAGAGAAATAAGTGAGAAACTGAACACTATTTTAAACTAGGAATTAGACCATAAGACTATAAGACAAAGGAGCAGAAGTCAGCCATTTGGTCCATTGAGTCTGCTCTGCCATTCCATCATAAGCTGATCCATTCTCCCATTTAGTCCCACTCCCCCGCCTTCTCACCATAACCTTTGATGCCCTGACTACTCAGATACCTATCAAACTCTGCCTTAAATACACCCAATGACTTGGCCTCCACTGCCGCCCATGGCAACAAATTCCATAGATTCACCACCCTCTGGCTAAAAAAACTACTTCACATTTAATTGGTTCAATTAAATCATATAAAGGGTATACTGCTACTCTGATCATAAAAATAATGTTACCTCTTTTTTTTAAATAAAGGAGAAAAAATAATAATGCTTACTTGAGTAAGAATGAGAATGTAAAGCTATGTGGCAAAGGTAGTCATACATATTCCACAGCAAGAGGCTTCCTGTACTTTCAACCTTCAGGCCTTTGATGGTTAGCAAAAGGTATGGATTTCATAGGGAATTTTGTGAAGTAGAATTACAGAGTCTGTTTGAATACTCACCTATTCATCTCAAAAATAAACACTACACTTATTTATTTATTGGAAGTTTGGTTAGAGTGTAGCCTTATCTCAGCTATTAATGTCCATGGATTCATAGGTGGTCCAAGATATTAACACACAACATGCATTATTGTTTTGCAGCTACCATTGGCCAAGAGGTACAGAAGCCTGAGTTCCACATAACCAGGTACAGGAATGGTTGCTTCCCTTAAACCATTTGGTTCTTGAGCTAACCTGCAAAATCCCTAATCACTACAGTACACCATACTTGGCATTAAACTGGGCTTTGGTTTTTGTTCTAATTGAGTTCACTCTGTAAAAATGCATATAACTTATGTTTAATTTACTGTCTTTTTCTTGCGAATGTTGTTCATGTGAAGATATAAGCCAGTGATGCTGCTGCAATTTTTTTTACTGCATCCCTGCTTACATGCATTTATGCATGTGACTATAAGTTCAACTTTGATTTTGACCATTTAATTTACAGCTAATGCAAATGAACTCTACAAAAGTTCTTGTAATATTGTTTGTAGAAAAGAGGAGTGTTCTTTCTCTGGTGTCTTTCCAAAGTTTCGTCATTCATCCAGCTTGGAAGCTGTAACTTATTACCAAAAGAATTCTGCTCCTTTAGAGCATCATCCGAATCTGCAGTCATCTTTCCTACACGAGGGCTGCGGTAAGTAGGGAGTGTTGGTGTTGTTGTGCTTTGGTCAAGACCTGACAACACTGAAACAAGAGGAATGGAGTTAAGTGCCATCACAATGAAGCACTAATTGACTGGAACTTTCATACTAACAATTGTGACCCTATTCCGCAGGCCATCTGTGAGGGCACGGGTCTCCACGACAGAGTTTGTGGTGGTTTCAGAGTCCTGCTCTCTAGGCACAGCTCCTGAAGTGCCAGAGACTTGTGCCTGCTGGAAATCCTGGATAAGAGACTTGTCCAGGATACTGTATCATGGGCTAGAACCAGGAACATTCCTCAGGGCCCTATCACTCCCAATCCATGGGAAATTGGACCCTACCCCACACCTGATGAGATGACAGTAGGCACTGCACCTAATAGATCAGAGACTCATCCACCAAGTGGGAAAGAGAAGGAGAATCATGGCTGAAGCAAAGGGAGAGGAGGTCACTGGCTTGAGATGAGAAACATGGAACGTTGGGTGAATCTTCATCGATGATGGTAGGCATAGCATATATAAGATTGTAGATAGGAAATGTCCCACATAGCATGTAGCTCTCAATTATCAAAGGAAAATCTCTAGATGCCAGCCAGAATTTCTCCCCTGGCTTGAAAGGCCTCACCTGTCAGCAGAGTTTATCAGCCTGCTGGGCATATTGTTTCTGAGTGTGCAGCAGGTAAAACCTGACCCATCGCCATGTGCGCTTATGGTGTTCAGCAGCAGGAACTCCCACATCAATGTCTAAGACAGGGAAGAGTGGTGTCTGGAATCTCTTCTGGTATTCAAAGAGAGATATGCCATTGGAAGACATTTGGAAGTCACTGTGGGCAATCTCTGGCCAAAATATTTAGGAGCTCCAGGTCGTGGGGTTGGAAGAGACAAGATAACACAGATTGTCTGCAGCTTCTGATTCACTCTCTCAGTTTGGCCTGTCAATTGGGAGTAGAAACCTAATGAGAGGCTTTATGTGGCTCCTAAATGAGAAAAGAAAGCCTACCAAAAATGGGATGTGAACTGTGGTCCTTGATCAGACACTAGTCCTGAGGGAAGTTGTGCAGCCTGAACATGTGCTGAACCAGGAAGGTGGCAGGAGCTTGAGGAGAGCAATAAACTGTGCAGCCACCAGAATGGTAGTGTTTCCATCTGACAGGGCAGACCAGTGATGAATTCAGCCGAGAGTTAGGCACAGGCAGGGGGCAGAGCAGACCCAAAAGGCGCTGACGTGACCTCTTGTTCAGAGCATGAGTAAGGCCGGAAGATGGACTCCATTATTATGCTCTGGGGTGCATGGTGGCAGGAACAAACAGTTGGCTGGGAAGTCCCCCATCTGGGTCTGGATCCGATTGTTGGACAGCCCTCACCTCTGTCTCTGTTTCCAAGGTTACCAGAGCAGCACTGCATGAGCGAGGAAAGATAGCGTCTGGAGTGGTGTTGTCTTCAGTGATGAAAACTGGTTTGAACAAGCATTGGCCTGGTGTTCTTGCTGACAGGGTGGTAGGTGAGGGAGAAATTAAACTGGTTGAAGAAGGAAGCCCAGTGGGCTTGACACGAGTCCTGAATGCTGGAGAAGTTCTTTTCATACAGAAAGGGGTATACTGACCCTCCAGTCAGTGACACCATATTTCTAGGACTCCTTGTCCACCAGAAATTCTTGGCTTCTGACATCATAATTACACTTGGCAGGAGTCAAGCGACAGGAAAGAAAAGTGCAGGGGTTCAGCAATTAGCCGCAGAAGAGAGTTGAGAGTGTACAGGTCTAATGCTGACATCTAATGCATCAAACTCGGTGGTCTGGGTGTTGCAGTAGTGGAGCAGTGGTGAAGTGTCACATAAGTTCTGTGAATGCTTGGTCTACTTTACTTGCCCATAAGAATCCTACAGATCTCTTCTTGGTGAGTGCTCTTATGGGAGTTGTGATGGAACTGAAGGCTCTAATGAACTGGTGATAACAGTTTGCAAACCTCAAGAAGTGCCTCACTGGTTTGGGTCACTCAGTGACTGCCTGAACTTTGCATGGATCCATTTGAGCACTGGAAGGGGTGAGGACATAGCCCAAAGAATAACATCTGCTTTCTGTGGAACTCACAACTTTCTAGCTTGGCATGAAGTTTGTTCTCAAGGAGTTGTCTGAGAACCCTCCGGGCATACTGGATCTGTTCTTGGATAGAGGGGGAATAGATAAGAATGTTGTCCAAATACATTAAAGCAAATCGGTTCAATATGTCCCAGAGCACATGAGTGAACTGGGCCTGAAAAACAGCTGTGGCATTGGGCAGACCAAAATGCATCACAAGGTACTCATAGTGGCTAGTGGAAGTGATGAATGCTATCTTCCAAACAAACTCAGCAGGCCAGGCAGCATCTATGGAAAAGATGAAATAGCTGATGTTTCAAGCTGAGACACTTCATCAGGACTGGAAAGAAATAGAAGACTGATCAGCTCCCTGGAGGGATGACATTTCAAATGCAGAGGCAAATGGGGAAGAGGGTAGCAGTTCTTCACTGTGGTGTTGCTGAGGAGCTGACAATCAATGCAAGGGTGGATCTTGTAAAGTTCCTTGCTCACACAAAAGAACTCTGTCCCTGCTGATGAGGTTAACAGATGGATAAGTTCTAAGGCCAATGCCTTTTTAATGTATTCATCCATGGTCATCATTTCAGGGCAAAACAAGGAAAAGAGACAGCCCCGGGGATGACATGAAGTGTTTCAAGAGGCTCATCATGAGGCATATCAAGACCCTGCTGCCCCCCTCACTATACCCCCTGCAGTTTGTGTACCATCCCAACCGCTCAACAGACGACGCCATTGCCATCACCCTCCACCTGGTCCTAACTCACCTGGACAAAAAAGACACATACGTTCGAATGCTGTTCATAGACCTCAGTTCAGCATTCAACACAATTATCCCTCAGAAACTGATTGGAAAGCTGAGCCTACTGGGCCTGAACACCTCCATCTGCAACTGGATACTAGACTTCCTGACTGGGAGACCTCAGTCAGTCCGGATGGGGAGCAGCATCTCCAACACCATCACACTGAGCATGGGGACCCCCAGGGCTGTGTGGTCAGTCCACTGCTGTTCACTCAGCTGACCCACGACTGTGCTCCAACACACAGCTCGAACCGTATCATCAAGTTCGCTGATAACACGACTGTGGTGGGTCTCATCAGCAAGGACGATGAGTTAGCTTACAGAGAGGAGGTGCAGTGACTAATGGACTGGTGCAGAGCCAACAACCTGTCTCTTAATGTGAACAAAACAAAAGAGGTGGTTGTTGACTTCAGGAGGGCACAGAGCGACCACTCCCTGCTGAACATCGAAGGTTCCTCGGTAGAGATCGTTAAGAGCACCAAATTTCTTGGTGTTAACCTTGCGGAGAATCTCAGCTGGTCCCTCAACACCAGCTCCATAGCAAAGAAAGCCCAGCAGCGTCTCTACTTTCTGCAAAGGCTGAGCAAAGTCCATCTCCCACCCCCCATCCTCATCACATTCTACAGGGGTTGTATTGAGAGCATCCTGAGCAGCTGCATCACTGCCTGGTTCGGAAATTTCATTATCTCGGATCGCAAGACCCTGCAGCGGATAGTGAGGTCAGCTGACAAGATCATCGGGGTCTTTCTTTCCGCCACTACAGACATTTACACTACATGCTGCATCTGCAAGGCAAACAGCATTATGAAGGACCCCATGCACCCCTCATACAAACTCTTCTCCCTCCTGCCATCTGGGAAAAGGCACCGAAGCATTCGGGCTCTCATGACCAGACTATGTAACAGTTTCTTCCCCCATGCTATCAGTCTCCTCAATACCTAGAGCCTGGACTGACACCTTACTGCCCTATTGTCCTGTTCATTATTTATTGTAATGCCTGCACTGTTTTGTGCATTTTATGCAGTCCTGGGTAGGCCTGTGGTCTAGAGTAGTTTTTTTTTCTGTGTTGTTTTTTTACGTAGTTCAGTCTAGTTTTTGTACTGTCTCATGTAACACCATGGTCCTGAAAAAACGTTGTTTCATTTTTACTGTGTACTGTACCAGCAGTTATGGTCAAAATGACAATAAAAGTGACTTGACTTGACTAGTACTGAGTAAGGGGTCAATGGCACAGTTGTATGGCCAGAGGGGCATGGAGGTGGCTTTCTTAGAAACATAGAAAACCTACAGCACAATACAAGCCCTTTGGCCCACAATGCTGTGTCGAACATCTACTTAATAATTACCTAGGGTTACCCATAGCCTTCTATTTTTCTAAGCTCCATGTACCTATCCGGGTGTCCCTTAAAAGACCTTATCGTATCGATCTCCACCACCATTGCTGGCAGCCCATTCCACACACACATCACTCTCGGAGTAAAAAAAAACTTACCCCTGCCATCTCCTCTGTACCTACTTCCAAGCATCTTAAAACCATGCACTATCGTTTTAGCCATTTCAGCCCTGGGAAAAATGCCTCTGACCATCCACACGATTAATGCCTCTCATCATCTTATAAACCTCTATCAGGTCACCTCTCATTCGCTGCCGCTCCAAGGAGAAAAGGCCAACTTCACTCAACCTATTCTCATAAGGCATGCTCCCCAATCCATGCGACATCCTTGTAAATCTACTCTGCACCCTTTCTATAGTTTCCACGTCCTTCCTGTAGTGAGGTGACTAGAACTGAGCACAGTACTCCAAGTGGGGTCTGTGTAGGATCCTATATAGCTGTAACATTACCTCTTGGCTCTTGAACTCAATCCCATGGCTGATGAAGGCTAATGCTTTGTATCCCTTCTTAACCACAGTCAACCTGCACAGCAGCTTTGCGTGCCCAATGGACTCGTACCCCAAGATCCCTCTGATCCTCCACACTGCCAAGAGTTTTACCATTAATACTATATTCTGCCATCATATTTGACCTACCAAAATGAACCATCTCATACTTATCTAGTTTGAACTCCATCTGCCACTTCTCAGCCCAGTTTTGCATCCTATTGATGTCCCGTTGTAACCTCTGACAGCCCTCCACACTATCCATAACACCCCTAACCTTTGTGTCATCAGCAAACTGACTAACCCATCCCTCCACTTTTTCATCCAGGTCCTTCATAAATATCACGAAGAAAAGGGATCCCAGAACAGATCCCTGAGGCACACTATTGGTCACTGATCTCCATGCAGAATATAACTCATCTACAATCATACTTTATCTTCTGTGAACAAGGCAATTCTGGATCCACAAAACAATGTCCCCTTGGATTCCATGCTTCCTTACTTTCTCAATAAGCCTTGTATGGGGTACCTTATTAAATGCCTTGCTGAAGTCCATATACCCCACATCTACTGCTTTTCCTTCATCAACATGTTTAGTCACATCCTCAGAAAATTCCATTAGGCTCATAAGGCACGACCTGCCTTTGACAAAGCCATGCTGACTATTCCTAATCATATTATGCCTCTCCAAATGTTCATAAATCCTGCCTCTCAGGATCTTCTCCATCAATTTACCAACCACTGAAGTAAGACTCACTGGTCTATAATTTCCTGGGCTATCCCTACTCCCTTTCTTGAATAAGGGAACAACATCCGCAACCCTCCAAACCTCCGGAACCTTTTCTGCCCTTTTGATGATGCAAAGATCATTGCCAGAGGCTCAGCAATCTCATCCCTCACTTTCCACAGTATCCTGGGGTACATCTGGTCCGGTCCTGGTGACTTATCCAACTTGATGCTTTCCAAAAGCTTCAGCACATCCTCTTTCTTAATGTCTATATGCTCAAGCTTTTCAATCCGCTGTAAGTTATCCCTGCAATCACCAAGATCCTTTTCCGTAGTGAATACTGAAGCTAAGCATTTATTAAGTTATCTCTGCTATCTCCTCCGGTTCCATGCACACCTTTCCACTATCACATTTGATTGGTCCTATTCTCTCACATCTTATCTTCTTACTCTTCACATACCTGTAGAATGCCTTGGCGTGTTCTTTAATCCTACTGGCCAAGGCTTTGTCACGGCCCCTTCTGGCTCTCCTAATTTCATTCTTAAAGTCCTTCCTGCTGGTATTATAATCTTCTAGATCTCCATCATTACCTAGTTTTTTGAACCTTTCAAAAACTTTTCTTTTCTTCTTGACTAGATTTTCAACAGCCTTTGTACACCATGGTTCCTGTACCCTACCATCCTTTCCCTGTCTCATTAGACTGTACCTATGCAGAACACCACACAAATATCCCCTGAAAATTTGCCTCATTTCTGCCATACATTTCTCTGAGAACATCTGTTCCCAATTAATGCTTCCAAGTTCCTGCCTGATAGCTTCATATTTCCCCTTACTCCAATTAAACGCTCTCCTAACCTGTCTGTTCCTATCCCTCTCCAATGCTATGGTAAATGAGATATAATTGTGATCACTATCTCCAAAATGCTCTCCCGCTGAGAGATCTGACACCTGACCAGGTTCATTTCCCAATACCAAATCAAGTACAGCCTCTCCTCTTGTAGGCTTACCTACATATTGTGTCATGAATCCTTCCTGAACATACCTAACAAACACCGCCCCATCTAAACCCTTTGCTCTAGGCAGATGAAAATCAATATTTCAGAAATTAATATCTCCCACCATGCCAACCCTGTTATTATTTCACCTATCCAGAATCTGTCTCCCTATCTGCTCCTCGATGTTTATGTTACTATTGAGTGGTTTATAAAAAACATCCAGTAGAGTTACTGACCCCTTCCTGTTTCTAACTTCCACCCACAGAGACTCAGTAGACAATCCCTCCATGTCTACCTCCTTTCTTTATCAATCTTATGTTATTGAATTTCAGATAAACATAACAATGATAATGATACAAACAGATCAGATTACATTAATAATAGTTAATGTATACATAAACAGACTCTGAGTAACATGTGTAATCTAAGCTCCCCAATCTCTTAGTAACTAAACATGAGAATGATTCAAAGAAAAAAGACTTTTACAAGAGAAAAAAAAATCCCCCTAAACTAAAAAAAAACAAAAACAAAGCAAAATGAAAGCTGGCTGCTATGTTTCATTGGTTAAAATATTTATTTACCATTAACTCTGCTCCTCTATATACGAACAAAAAGTTATTGAGAAGGTTTCGGAAAAGGTCAGCTTACATCATATGAAAATGTTGAATAATTGGTCTCCAAGTTTCTTCAAATTTAACCGAAGGGTCAATAGTGCCATTCCTAATTTTTTCCAAATTTAAATATGTTATAGTTTGGGAAAACCATTGAAATGTAGTAGGGGGATTAGAATCTTTCCATTTAAATAAAATGGATCTTCTGGCTATTAATGTAACAAATGCAATCAAACGGCAAGCTGAAAGGGATAATTGACTAAAGTCCATCACTAGTAATACAAAAATTGTAGTAATAGGATGAGGTTGTAAATCAATACGCAAAACTGCTGAAATAATATCAAAAATATCTTTTCCAATATTTTTCCAAAAGAGGACAACATCAGAACATATGTGTCAAGGAAGCTACTTCAGACTTACATCTGTCACAGACAGGATTTATATGGCAATAAAAATGAGCTAACTTATCCTTGGGCATATAGGTCCCAATGAACCATCTTAAATTGTATCAAAGCGTGTCTAGCACACAATGAAGAAGTGCTAACTAGTTGGAGAATTTTCTCCCATTTCTCTATAGGTAAAGGTACCCGAAGTTCTCTTTCCCATCCATTCTTAATTTTATCAGATGTACCTAGATGTATTTTCATAATCAGATCATAAACAATTGCTATTAAACTCTTCTGATAGGGGTTTAAACCTAAATATTTTTCTGTGATTTCCATTTGATGTGACACCGGAAATGTAGGTAAAATAATATTCAAAAAGTTTCTAATCTGTAAATATCTGAAAAAATGTGATCTAGGCAAGCTATATTTATTAGACAACTGTTCCAAAGACATGAGACAGTTATTCATGAATAAGTCACGAAAACATGTTATTCCCTTCATTCTCCATAAAAGAAAACTTCATCAATTCTGGATGGTTGGAAGAAAAAATTAGATAGAATCGGACTTGATAGGATAAATTTATTCAATCCAAAAAATTTACAAAATTGAAACCATATTCATATTGTATGTTTAGTTATTGGATTAGTCATTTGTTTATTCAGTTTAGTAAGTGCAAAGGGAGATGAGGCCCCTAAGATAGAAGCCAATAAAAACCCCTGTACAGACTCGTGCTCGAGGTTCACCCATCGTGGACAATGAATTTCATCCAGATCTTGTGTCCAAAACATTAAAATATTGAATATTCATTACCCAGTAATAGAATCTTAAATTCAGCATTGACAAACCACCCTCTTTTTTGATTTCTGTAAATATTTCTTACTTAACCTAGGATTTTTATTCTGCCATATATATGAAGAAATTTTAGTATCAATAGTATCAAAGAAGGGTTTAAAAATGAAAATTGGTACTGCCTGAAATAGATACAGAAATTTAGGTAAAATAATCATCTTAATAATATTAATTCTACCAATCAACGATAAGGACAATGGGGACCATTTAGTAAGCAGTTGTTTATCGTGATCAATTAAGGGTAAAAAGTTAGCTTTAATTTGATTCTTATGCTCCTTAGTAATTGTAATGCCCAAATAAGTAAAGTAATCAGTAACCAGTCTGAATGGTGACTGTCTATAGATTGGAGCTTGCATATTTAATTGGAAAAGCCCACTCTTATTAAGATTCAATTTATAACCAGAATAAGTCATAAACTGAGCAAGTAGTGACATTATTGCAGGGATGGATTTCTCTAGGTTAGAGATATATAGTAACAGGTCATCTGCATACAGTGGTACCTTGCATATCCTATTCTCATGAATAATGCCAAATATATTGGGTGAATCACAAAGAGTGACTGCCAAGGTCTCCAAGGCAATATCAAATAGTAAGGGACTTAAAGGACAGCCCTGTCTAGTGCCCTGAAAAAGCCTGAAAAAGGGGGATCTCTGATTATTGGCAAGTACAGAGGCCAAAGGTATATGATATATCAATTTAATCCAAGATATAATCTTTGGGCTAAAATTAAATTTCTCAAGTGTATTAAGTAAATATTCCCATTCAACTCTATCAAATGCCTTCTCGGCATCAAGCAAAATAACACATTCTGGAGTTTTAGATGAAGGAGTATATACAATATTCATTAACCTCCTAACATTAAAATACGAGTAACAATTTTTAATAAATCCTGTCTGGTCATCAGAGACAAATTGTGGCAATACGTTTTCCAATCCAATTGCCAATATTTTGGAAAAGATTTTGGAGCCCACATTCAACAAGGATATAGGTCTATATGATGCACGTTCAGTAGGATCTTTATCTTTTTTAGGAATTAAAGAAATAGATGCTTCATAAAAGGATTGTGGTAATTTACCAACAGATGAAGCATCCTTAAGGATTCTACATAACCAAGGAGAACGTAGATTTGAAAAAAATTGAAAAATTCTTTTGTATACCCATCCAAACCAGGTACTTTACCAGAATTCATCAGTGAAATTGCTTTCTTTATTTCTTCTTCCATAATGGGTGCATCTAATGCTAAACATTCATTAAGTGGTAATTTTGGAATATTCAATTTCCTTAGAAATTTATGCATTAAGGTAGAATCATCAGGAAGTTCTGAAAGGTATAGAATTCTTGAAAAGATTTATTAATTTCATCATGGTCAACCATTAAACTGCCATCCTGTTTATGAACTTTAATAATC
Source organism: Hemitrygon akajei (assembly GCF_048418815.1). Taxonomy (NCBI): domain Eukaryota; kingdom Metazoa; phylum Chordata; class Chondrichthyes; order Myliobatiformes; family Dasyatidae; genus Hemitrygon; species Hemitrygon akajei. Next base: position 160,111,881 of record NC_133129.1, on the reverse strand, counting down.
TGACGTTTAGCCAAAGCAATTTTCAGTTTGTTGCCCAATAATTTACCTGATTTATCACCATATATAAAAATTGACTCTTAGTTTTAAGTAACTGATTTTCAATTAGGGATGTTAATAACAAACTGTGTTGCATCTGAAGTTCAACTCTCTTTATATAAAGCTCCAGATTAGGACCAGCAGAATATTTTTATCAATTTCTTTGATCATATCAACAAATTTAAGTATTTCATTATTAATTCGTTTTTTTAATCCCGCAGACTATGATATAATTTGGTCACAGATGTACACTTTAAAATTATCCCGTAATATCCCACTGGAAATTTCTTCCATTAAGTTAATTGAAAAGAAAAGGGCAATCTGTTCTTTAATAAAGTTAACAAAGATTTAAGTCCTGAAGTAGAGTAGAATTGAATCACCATTGTCTTGCACTAAAAGTTACATCAGTTAACTTGATTGATAGTTTCAAGGGGGCATGATCGGAAACGGTGATTGCATCATACTCATAGGCAGTAACAGATGGAACTAATCGAGAGTCGATAAAAACATACTCAATTCTAGAATAATTATGATATACATGAGAAAAGAATGAGAACTCTTTATCGTTAGGATGTAAAACCGTCCAAATTTCTAAAATTCTGGCGTCAACTAAAAAGGAACGAATAAAAATAGTGGATTTGTTTGGAGGTACCTGATTGGACACAGACCTGTTCATCGAAGGATTCAGGCAACAGTTAAAATCTCCACCCATTATCAACATATATTCATTTAAGTTAGGAAGAGGTGCAGATAGATGTTTAAAGAATTCAGGATAGTTGGCATTTGGTGCATAGATATTAACCATAACAACTTGTTGGTTATAAAGTAAACCAGTAATTAAAAGAAATCTACCACTTGGGTCTGAGATTGTTGCATAGTGAACAAATGAAATTGAGAAGTCTATAAAAATAGATACACCTTTCACCTTAGCCTGTGAATTAGAGTGAAATTGTTTTTTTTCCAAAACCTAAAAAAGCATTGATTATCCTCCTTCCTCACATGAGTTTCCTGGGCAAAAATAATCTGAGCATTCAATCTATGAAAAAGTTTAAAAATCTTATTCCAACTAATCGGATGATTCAAACCATTCTTATTCCATAAGACAAAGTTAGTAATATTATCCATTTTATTCGAATAAACCATATGGTCTGTAAAGGGTTAACCTTCCTGCATAGGAAACTCATGAATCAGGAAGAGGTTAAAAGGTTTAAAGGGGAACCGGAAGTTACGACAATTCAGACATATTTACAGTTTCAGTTCAGCCTAGATTAAAAAAGCTAAATTAAGGATAGCTCCACCCCCCCCCCATCCACAAAAGCCTGAAAACTGGCCAATAGAGAGCCAGAAAGCTAACTAGAAACTCCCTTATCCTCAATCTCTTGAAGGCAAATCTCCAAAATTGGAAAAAAGGTTGCAAAATACCACCCAGTCAAAACTTTGAAAAAGGAATACCATATTTGCAAAACATTTTGAAAAGTGTGACCTTAAAAAGTGGATCAGAATACAATCTTATTAGTATTTCAGGGGAAAAAAACAATCAATCATCAGATCAGAAAAAAACTTCAAACACTAACAGTCAGATCTATAAACTGGTTATTAATTTATAAACTAAATGAATACAGACACGAAAAAAATTGAGAAAAATGTGAACTTCCACCTTAGTGAAAACATTGAAAAGGGAATGCTGTAAACAACAGCAAGCAAGTGTTAAAAAAAGATCAGCCATTTGCTCAGCATTTTGAAAGGCGAGCTCCCAAAAAATGAAACAGAATACAATCGAATTGATATTTCAAAGAAAAAACATAGTCAATCACCAAATCAAATTCTTAATTATTTTCAGAAACAAACAATTAAAAATAATAAAGTAGCAAAGGAAAAGAAGAAACTTAAACGTAGAAGCATAATAAACATCTATACTTTGAAACAGAATATGAACATTATCAAACCAATGGCAAAAATCTTCAAACTTCAAATGTCTACATCTATGAACTGATTATTAACATAAACCAAATGAATATAGACATGAAGAAACAGTAAATTTATTAGACAGCTGGGATCGTACGTTGATCATCAAGGAATTGTTCAGTTTCTTCCACGGATTTAAACTACTTACATGATTTGTCAGGCAGAACGACCCTTAAACGAGCTGGAAATAGCACAGCTGGTTGAAACTTTCTTTGATAAAGCTCGGACATCACCGGTTTAAAAAGCAATCTTTCTCACATCATCTCAGGACTATGGTCTCCAACCAGTCGAAACTCGAGGTCCCCGCGTTCAATAATCCCTTTCCGACCGGCAACTCAAATTAAATGCTAAACACAAAGTACACTGTAGACGCTGTGGTCAAATCAAGATGTACAAAAAAGCTGGATGAACTCAGCAGGTCGGGCAGCATCTGTTGAAAGAAACAGTCAATGTTTTGGGTCGAGACCCTTCATCAGGGCTAAAGAAGGAGGGGGCAGGGGCCCTATGAAGAAGGTGAGGGGAGGGTGGAACACCAATCAGAGGAAAGATCAAGGGGTGCGGGAGGGGAAGCAGGGAGGGGATAGGCAGGAGAGGTGAAGAAGAATCTAAGGGGAAAGCACTATGGGTAGTAGAAGAAGGCAGTGTCATGAGAGGTGATAGGCAGCTAGAAGAGGAGACAGAGTGAAGATGGGATGGGGGAAGGGAGAGGGAGGGAATTAACGGAAGTTGGAGAATTCGATGTTCATACCAAGGGGCTGGAGACTACCCAGATGGTATATGAGATGTTGTTTCTCCAACTGAAGTTTGGCCTCATCATGGCAGTAGAGGAGGCCATGTATGGACATATCCGAATGGGAATGTGAAGGAGAGTTGAAGTGAGTGGCAACTGGGAGATCCTGTCTCTTGAGGTTGATGGAGCGTAGGTGCTCGACGAAGCAGTCCCCCAATCTGCGTCGGGTCTCGCCGATGTAGAGGAGGCCGCACCAGGAGCACCGGATGAAATAGATTACCCCAACAGACTCACAAGTGAAGTTTACACAGATTGGGGGACCACTTGTTCTCTTGTTCCACCCTGTCTCAACTACAATTCTGCGGAACTTTTCTGCATAGTCTATCACTGTCTCTTCCAAAGGTACATTATCCTCAGTAACAGGAACTACTCTCATTTTTGTCACCTGACAATTTTGAATTTCTGATATACTGCTTACGTTTTCCAGCAGTCCTATATCCACTCTTTCCTGTCTTTTACACTTTATGTATCTGAAAATGCATTTGGTATCTTCTTTTAAATTATTGTCTAGCTTACCCCAATACTTCCTAATTTCTCTCCTTGTGCTTTTTTTAGTCGCCCTCTATTGTTTTTTAAAAGTTTCCCGATCTTCCAACTTACTTCCCACTAATTTTTATTATATAGTACGTCATCTCTTTTGCTTCTTTGCTGCTTGACTTCCCTTGTCTGACACGATTGCTTCATCCTCCAATTAGAGTACTTCTTCTTTGGGATGTATCTACCCTGCACCTACTGAGTTGCTCTCAGAAACTCCAGCCATTGCTTTTCTGTCGTTATCTCTGCTAGTGTCCCCTTCCAATCAAAGTTGGCCAGCTCTTCTCTATGTCTCTGTAAATCCCTTTATTCCACTGTAATACTGATACATTTGACTTAGTTTCTCCCTCTCCAACTGCAGGATGGATTCTATTATATTATGATCACTGCCTCCTAAGGGCTCCTTTACCATAAGCTCCTTGATCAAATCTGATACATTAAACAACACACAATCCAGAATTACCTTCCCCTGGTGGGCTCAATCAAAAGCCATTCTAAAAATCCATCTCATTGGCATTCTATACATTCCCTCTCTTAGGATCCAGCACCAAACTGAGTTTTTCTAGTCTACCTGCATATTGAAAAACCCCATGACTATTGTACCCTGCACTTTTTACATGTCTGTTTTTCCCCTTTCTCACCTTTTCTGCTTACTTGCCCATCACCTCCCTCAGGTGCTCCTCCCCCTTCCCTTTCGTCCATGGTCTTCTGTCCCCTCATATAGGATTCCCCTTTCTCAAGCTCTTTATCTCTTTCATCAATCTATTTCCCAGAACTTTACTTCACCCCTCCCCCTCTCCTGGTTTCATCTATCACCAACCATCGTGTACTTCATCCTCCTTTCTCCCCAACGTCTTATCTGACTTCTTGAGCAGTTAAACTTCCAGGCAAACTGTGTGTCTTTTTCACACATTGCACTCAGCAACATTGGCACTCGCTTTTCATCAAGTATTTCATTTGCTTTGAAATGCTTTTCAATTTGTTCAGTATACGTCATCACACAATCTGCTTTAAGAGAACCTTGCTGTGCTTCCACAGGTCATCTCGGTTCATTTTAAAACTTCCTCACTGTCACTGTTTTGTTTTGTAGCTCCAGAAACTACTTGAAAAAAAATAGGGGTCAGGGTATTTGTCAACTTAATTTTTCCCCCCTTTTTTTGCTGAGGAACTCACATATGATGTGGTGGCATAATAACGTACACCGTTCACGTATTTCTAACATATAACCCATAATAAATTACGTTAACAAAGAATGCTTAATGAAACAATATATTTACAATATTACTCAAATGTCACCGAAATATTGAAACCACTACACTACTGACTACAATTTTGCATAATTATATGCCTGCTTTTCCTCACAGTTTCACTGCACATTGCATCGACTTGTATCCTAACTGCCCCTTCCTCAGTCTCATCACTCCAGTTCCTATACCCCTGTCAACTTACTTAAAATGCTCTGCAGCAGTCTAGTAAACTGGCTAGCAAGGAAATTAGTCCACCATGAGTTAAGGTGCAATCAGGTGTAATATGTCCTTTTTGTACAGTTCAGACCTCCCCCAGAAGAGATCCCAATGATCTAGAAACCATGCTCTTGCACCAATTTCTCAGCCGTGTGTTCATCTGTTAAATTACCATATGCTTACCCTTACTGGTGCATGGCAAGATAGCAATCTATAGATTACTACCCTTGAGGTCCTGCTTTTCAGCTTTATACAAAAACTCCCTATATTCTCTCTTCAGGACCTCTTCCCTTTTTCTGTCTATATCATTGGTACAATATATACCATGACTTCCAGCTGTTCACCCTTCTCTTCAGAGTGTTGTAGACCCAATCCAAAACATCCCTGATCCTGGCACCTTGGAGGCACCATTCTCTCTGAGCATCTCTTTCACATCTGCTGAATTTGTTGTCTAGTTAAACTCCCTCTAGCTACGGAATCCCCTATCACTGCTGCTCTCCTCTTCAAACCCACTTGCCTTCTGGGCCACAGAGACAGACAGAGTGCCAAAAAACTGGTTCCTGCAGCTTTCCCCTGGTAGGTTGTTCCCCTTACAGTATGCAAAGTGATGTATTTATTATTGAGGGTAACTGCCATGGGTATATTATCATTCCAAGTTCTTTCTTTGGCGACCTTCTTTCAAATATTAAATGGTTTGGCATGAGTCCAAGACAACACTTATTGTAGATAATAAATGGACTAAAGTGACAATTTAGTTAATGGACATACTGAGAGGTGGTACAACAAGTTACTTCCATCAACCTTCTTAAGAGGAAGAAATACTGTGTTTCTATAGCACCTGCAATGATCTCAGGATATTTCAAAGCACTTTACAGATCATTAAATACCCTTGAACTTCAGTTAGTGTTTTAATTAGTCAATAGATACTAAAATTTAAGTCCTTCAGGGATGAAAAGCAGCCATCGTTACCCAGTCCAACCCATTGCAATGTAATTGACCTTTAACCAAAATAGCAGAAGAAGCCTCTTAGCTCCAGGACTGTTAGGAATTGGATCATGGAGTAGCAACTAGATCATGAGAATGTATGAATAAATATCTAATTAGCTTTTGAGGAAGAGATATAGAATTGATGAGATGGGCATCATCAGGAAACTGATTGTAGTGCACCCACATGAGTGAATTGTATTGAGATGGTGAATGGTGCACAGCTCTCAGAGCATTGGGGATCATGTCGTCTTGTCAACTACCAACCTGAATGAAGTTTACATGCTCTGCTTTAGTATTCTATGAAATACTGTAGAATATGAGATTATCTTATGGGACCTCTGTTACTCAGACCTTTCTCAGTGAATACTTGGGCTATAAGCTGAATCATTTCCCTCATATTGGACAGCCTGGGAGAGTGAATAGATACAGCCTGCCATGATAGTGAAGCAGCATTTGTAATGATAACAACACATCTGTACATTTGCATCATGCATAGAGAGGACGAGGAAGCTATCTAAATTTGGGGAGTTCAGTATTGACCCCAAGTCTGGCTGCAATGTCCCCAAGTGAAAGATAAAGTATTATTTCTCAAGTTCACATTTTACCTCATCTTAACAGATCAGGAGACTACAGACACAGTGATCAGAGTGGAAGTAGAGTGCTGAATTAATGCAGCAAGCTCAGAGATACTGCAGCAGAGTGAGTGCAGGTGCTCTGTAAAATGATCACCCAATCTGCTTTTGCTTTCTCAAATGTAAAAGAAGTCACAATGTGAACAAAAATTGCAGTATACAAGATTGAAAGAGGATGTCTATGCCTGGTTTAACATAAGTCAAGTGACATTTATCTATTTCTGTAGTTAGGTTAATGTAAATAAAAATCTCTCATAGTAATAGCACTTTCCAAACCATACCTCTTCAGTGGCCTGTTGCTGTGACATTGTATCTTCATAGACAGTGGTGTTTATGGATGCAGTCATCTTTGTAATTTCAAAACTGCTTATTGTTTAGAAGGATTTAATTTGAAATAGCTGGAAGATGGGTTTTCATTTGCGTAAACAGCCTCAATCCCTCAACTGCTTTAACCCCAGCAATATCTAATGTGATTAAGTATCTCACACCTGAAACATTAACTTTTCTCTTTCTTCAGATACTGTCTGGCCTTCCAAGGGTCTCCAGTACTTTCTGATTTTATTTCAGATTTACAGAATGTGCAGTTTTTTAAATTTATTTTCCTTTAACAGTTCTAACAGTACAGAATGTACAGAAGCAATTCAAAGTAAGTTCAAAATCTTTTAATATCAAAAATCTACAAGTAAGTTATAATGGATGCTCCACAGAGAACAAAATCAGGAACTGAAGGAGTATAAGATTCCAAACGGGTTTTGAATGAAGGTCCCAACTTTGAAATTATGCGACTTACAAGGCCTAAATGTTGCTCAAGGCAGCACAGAAAAACAAAAACACTGATATTTTGTGCCAATAAAGTACTTTCTGAAGCTCATGGAGGAAGTTGAGTATGCTGTAGATTATGGGGAGGTGAAGTTAGAGACAGGATTGTGGGAAAAAGGTGGATTGAGCCTGGATTTAGCATGGGGATTTGGAGTTGAGATGGGATATTGTAGGTACCAATAAAAATATTCTGCTAAGCTTCCTTATCAAGGGTCACACATATCATTCAAGGTCCAAAGGATACCAGCAGTAACTGTAGAGTAGGTGAGCGGGAGCAAATAGTAAGAAAACTACTTAAAAGTGGAACTGCTTACAATATAATATCAAATTTGGGAGCTTCATCCAAAACCCATTTGAAATCTCATGCTCCTTTAATTCCTGATTTTGTACACTGTAGGGCATCCATTACCTCTCCATTTAAAATCTTTTTTATTGATTTAAAAATATAAAAAGACAAATACAAATCAGAGAAGTTATATCAAACACATATTTCAATAAAAGGACAAACAAAAAAAGTGTACACTGTCAAGATCATATGTAGTATAGTATATAGTATCTTACTTGTATATGTTTGATAGTAAAAGGTTTAAACTTATTTTGAATTGCTTCTGTACATTCTGTACTGTAAAAAACTATTAAAAAAAATTTCAAAAAACTGCACATTCTGTAAATCTGAAATAAAACTTCAGACTCCATGGAAGCTCCAAGTCTTGGGCCTTTAATTAACATCATAGTCAACCCTCAAAGCTCCAGTTTAAGGAACAAACAAACCAGACTGCTGGGGGAACTCAACAGATCAGGTAGCATCTGTGGAGACAAAAGAATGGTCAATATTTTGGATTCAGAACCTACACCAGCCTAATGTTTGAAGTGAACGTGGTTGTGACAAATTTATATATAATATTTGGAGTGTCCTGCCACCTAACATTTGGTGATGTGGCTTCTAGAGTTAGTAACCTTAGTAAATCTGTCAAATTGTTAAAAAAATAGTGTTTTGGAAAAGATAACCATTTACACCTTCCATCCACTGTGCCCGATAATTGACTGGGTGGTGAAGAGAACTTATTTACCGTGTTGGTTCGTGAGTAAGTGGCTGCCATCTGTGACTGAGATCAAGTGACAAGGTTAAGTATTTCTTGTTTAATTTTGTCAGTCTAGTGATTGATGATAGCTTAGCAGTCCCCTGTCTCTGATTTCTTGTTGTTTGTAAATGGGCATATTCCCCGAAGGAAATGAGCTTGAGAACTGATGCCTGGTTCAACTATTCTAGTACTGTTCTGCATTGTTTGACACTTCGCTATTGCAGAACTGACCTTACACTTTGATAATGCGGACTATTATTAAGAATGTAACCATAAGAAAAATGACTGAAATATTTTTATTCATTTAACAAATAAATGAACAAAAGCAATCATTTTTCCATCATTAGTGTTAATTGTGCAGTTAATACAAATCATACTGAGTTTCATATTTTTAAGGTGCACTAGTTGGAATAAATTCTAGGAAATGCTCAGTCCCATAAAATAGATAATGTTGGAAAATTAGTTCAGAACTGGTCATATGCAGAGAGCCAGCTATCCTTGCCACTAACACATGTGATAATTGTGGATTCACCTTTTGACATCTGCTATGCATACATGCTGTCTCAAGTAGTTCTGACCCAAATGTGCTGCACTTAAAGCTACCCTGGGGTGGAACAAGAGCAAGTGCAACCCAATTTACAAAAGAGGCTGACAGCTGGCAAGGACATGTCCTTAGAAACGTTCAAAATGATTAAGCATCAATGAAAGCATTACACATTATTATTTAAAAGAAAATTAAAATATTTATGAGCTACATTAAACAGTTAAAATGTTAACGCAAAGTTTATTAGTTAAAAAAACATATTTCACCTGCTACTTACCAAAGTTCCTTGTGGTTGTTTGATGCCAATCTAATCAATAGGTTTTGGTTTTCCTTCACTACATTTAACCAAACAGCTGCACCTTTGTTGGAAAATTGATTAAAGGTTAAAGATTAACTTTATTTGTCAGATGTACAACAAAACATCAAAACATACAATGAAATACTCAGTTTGTGTCAAATCAAACCAACGTGGATTGTTCTGGACAGTCTGCAAGTGTCCCTGGAACGTGGGACAAAAAGGAAACATCCACAAGATGTTCAATAAAGACACTACAGAAATTCTTATGGAGGGAGGACATCTTAGTGTACAATGGGTGTGTAGCTTCCATACATTATAATATACTGTAGATTCCCGACTACAGAGCGCACCTGATTAAAAGCCGCTGGCTCTAATTTTAGAAATAAAATCAATTTTTTACTTGTAAAGGCCGCACCGGATTTTAGGCCGCACTGGATTTTAGGCCGCACCGGATTTTCGGCCGCAGGTGTCCCACGTTGTAATATGAGATATTTACACAGAAAGATATTACTCGTGAGGATTTTTTAACTTTTAATTAAATCCATATGGTAACAAAAACAAATACATATTGCAAATGCTTTTTTTCGAACCGTGCCCGTAACGCGGCTACTTTTAAATATACGTTGCGTATACTTCTTTACTGAACAACATTCCAATATCTCCTAACGACTGGTAAAAAATATATATACTGCAGCCTACCAGGAAAAGTTATTGATCGCCTTTAACTTAAAAGCAGCGTTTTCGCTCCGCCGCTCCCCCCCCCCACCGTCCCGTTTATCGCAAACCGGTATCCCACAAGACGCGGCGAAACCGGGTGTGACGTCATAGCATCCCGCGATGTAGTACAGAAAACAAATATAGTTAAAACTCTTCTAACTTTAACTAGAAAATGAATTACTAAGCGAAAATATTATAAACTAAATAACTGCCATAAAGGCAGCACAATGCTTTTCTTCGAGTGTTTTCCATGTTGATGAGGGTGAGTACAAATGACTGATTTACAATAATTTAATTGTGAAAGTGCGCTTGATTTATCGTACAATTTCATTGGACCTCTGTGAACTACTCATCAATTTTATTGGTCTACTGTTACGAGGCAAAATGTTTTCGGCGGCATGAAAGAAAATAATGCATTAGCCGCTCCGTATTAAAGGCCGCAAAGTTCAAAGCTGTTCAAAATGTGGGAAAAAAGTAGCGGCTTAAAATCCGGAATCTACGGTAATAAGTGATATACACTGTCATATGCATCATATGCACAGCATATACACAGATCATATATTAACAAGTAATTTAAACTGAATTGATATTTGAATAAGATTAGAGAAAAATAGGGTAGGGGGAAATGAGCAGCAATCAAAAACAAACTAATGGACTTCAGGAAGCAACAAGTGCAAAAGACAGTATTTTCACAACAGTTTAATGTTTAGATTGTACTCCTTAGCTTCAGATTGTCTATTACTTAGCCCTTTGGATGTGGTTTTCTGAAAGACCTTTTCAATTCAGCATGCAAGAGTCAGGAATAGCAGGAAATCTTCTAGTCAAATGGAATGGTTTGTCCAGCAGCTTGTGTCATTTCAGTGTAATCACCTTTTTTAACCCTGGGATCTGGGTCTCATTTACTAGGCCTTTTTTCAAAGGACCGTAAGTGTCAAGCACATTAGTTTGGAATTAGGGCTGCATATAGGGCAGTCAAAGAAACAGATAGGTTTCAACCCCTTTAGTATGTGATATGCTTTATCTTGATATATAATGGCAAGTGAGTGATTTGAACTTAAACAAACATAACAAATTGCCACAACTGCCTGAGGCACCAGTCTGTTAAGTGGAAAGAACTTGAGTGGCTAAAAGTGCTTTGTATGTTGTACCACATAATCACTGACTAAATTGCAAAGTCTCCAGCTTTGTTTTCTAAACCAGCATTTTATCACTTTAAATTATTTCTTTTTAAACATTGTTCTGTTAACTTTTTGTAGAGATGATTAAATTTCATTCATCAACCTGGAACTTTTGTTAAAAACTTTAATAATTTGCTCATTTGTTGCATGCACTACATCAAGGTCAAACTCAAAAATGCCTTAAAGGATCACTAGTGAGGTAAGTGTCCAAAATAAATTGTATTAAGAACTGAAAGTGTGTAGTTTAGCACAACGAGGTATGGCAAAGAATGAGAATGTGATTTTGAGGTAAAAGATCAAAGTTCAAAATAAAATTATTTTCAAAATATATGTGTATTGCCATATACCATCTTGCGATTAATTTTCTTGCAGACATTTACAGGGAAAATACCATAGATTTTACAAAAAACTATACATAGACAGAAGAATAACAGACAAAAGGATTAACAATGAGTGACAAAACAGGCTGGAAGATTAGGTTATCAACTCCTGTTCCTTTTCAAAGTTCAAAGTACTTTTATTATCAAAGTATATATACATTATATAATCTTGAGAATCATTTCCTTACAAAGAGGAGACACAAAATAAATGCTTTGTCTATTTTTTAAGTACACAAGAAAAACTAATCCTGTTTATAGCAATTAGCTAGGTTATAGATTGAGATAAAGTGCAAAAACTTATGAAATGTAGAAGCCCTTTGAGATCAACGGTGGTGACATTTGGGGAAATTAATTCCTAAGGCAAATAGGGTTAAGAACAATCTAAAGTAGCATCAGAAAGTTATATGCTACATTAGAGGTTTAATAAAATTCCTTGCTTTCGTGAAGCCACAGAGTACTAAGTACAGGATTAAGCACGAGAACAAATATGTCCATATATGGTACATATGTCACCTTGTACAACCCTGAGATTCATTTTCTTGCCAGCATACACAGCAAATCCAAAATAAACGTAATAGAATCAACGAAAGACTGCAACCAGCAAGATGGACAAATAACTGATGAGCAAAAGGCAACAAACTACAAATACAAAAGAAAAAAATGAAATAACAATAGATATCAAGAACATGAGATGAAGGTGATGAGATAAGATGAACAAAACAACGGTATGCTGAAGATAGTACTGCAGTCTGAAGTAGTTCAAAAAGAAATCCTGAAGTGACAATAACAAAATACAGTTGGCCCCCCTTATCTGCGGGGGATTGGTTCCGGGAACCCTCGCGGATACCAAAATTTGTGGATGATCAAGTCCCTTATTCAACCTGTCTCAACGTGGTGGATCTTAGACCCAGCGGAACACCAGACCTTATTTAACCTGTCTCAGTGTGACGGACATTAGGACCTGGCTGCAGAAATCTGAATCCGCTGTGTTTCTGTTCACGAAAATAATCACTAATCATGATTGAAAATAATAAAGCGATCGGAAAGAGGTGAAACCCATCGGTCATTGGAAAAGTGTTAGGCTACATCGGTCAACGATTGGAACAATTTTAAAGGATAAAGTGAGAAAGGCCCTACCCCAATGAAAGCTACAGTTATTACTACGCAACGCAGTGGCTTAATTATTGGTTTTTGGGGTTTTGAGTTTTTGATCCTCCACATCAACCAGACACGAATGGAGAGTGCGCTCGGAAGTGGTCTGTCACTGGATCGAACAACTTTTTGAGCCTGGCACAGAAATATACATTCTTAAATGTTTTATATGCATAGAAAGGTAAAATATATACTATATACTAAGACAAACGTTTGACTAACTGATGCTAAATAATACCGGATGTACCTGTTCCGATCTACTTAGTAAGAGAACTTCTGATTTTTTTCGATCCCGATCCACGATAACCCACATACATCCTCCTGTCTACTTTAAATCATCTCTAGATTACTTATAATACCTAATACAATGTAAATGCTATGTAAAATAGTTGTTATACTGCATTGTTTAGGGAATAATGACAAGAAAAAAGAAAAGTGTACATGCTCAAACAAGTCTGGAAGAGTACTTCTGGGTTTTCGTGATTCGCAGTTGGTTGAATTCGCGCATGCGGAATTCGCAGATAAGGAGGGCCGACTGTAACTGGGAGAGGGAGAATTAAAGATTAGCTTTATTTGTCACATGTACATCAAAGCACAGAAGCACACAGAGAAACTGACCAACTGCATCAAATCAAATCGACAGGAACTGTACTGTACTGGGCAAACTAAAAGAGTCGCGATGCTTTCATTGCCAACATTGCACCTCCATTGCTCACTAACTGGAACACAAACCATGCATTGTTGGAAACCGGAGCAACTGGCTGAAACTCTCAGATGTACAGACTCCTTACAGACAGCGACAGGATTTGTTCCCCGATTTTACAGCTGGCACAGATTTGGGTGATAGAGTTTAATCTGGGCAAGTGTGAGATGTTGCACTCTGGAAGGTCAGGTGTAGGGTGAAAGCATTAATTTAATGGCAGCACCCTTAACAACATTGATAGGTAGAGGAATCTTTGGATCTTGGGATCCTGAATGTACAAATGTAGACAGGATGGTGAAAAAGGCAAATAGCATACTTAGCTTTATTTGTCAGGGCATCAGCTATAGCAAGCAAGAAGACATGTTGCAGCTATATAAAACTTCAATTCAGCCATTCAGTATCACGTGCATCTCTGGTTGGTTGTTCCAATGTAATTGTTTACATTGGAACAACTCAATAAATGAATTGACTTTATTACTTACATCCTTCATATACCCGAGGAGTAAAAATCTTTACATTATGTCTCTGTCTAAATGTGCAATGTACAATTTATAGTAATTTTTAATAAATAGTATGTTCAACAGGACAGTCAATATACCACAGAAATACAATTGCATCAGCATGAATTAATCAGTCTGATGACCTGGTGGAGGAAGTTGTCCTGGAGCCTGTTGGTCCTGGCTTTTATGCTGCGGAACCATTTCCTGGATGGTAGCAGCTGGAACAGTTTGTGGTTGGGGTGGCTCGGGTCCCCAATGATCTTTCAGGTCCTTTTTACACACCTGTCTTTGAAAATGTCCTGAATAGTGGGAAGTTCATACCTATGGATGCGCTGGGCTGTCCGCACCACTCTCTGCAGAGTCCTGCGATTGAGGGAAGTACAGTTCCCATACCAGGCAGTGATGCAGTGGGTATGTACAGACCACGTGAGATCCTGGAGAAGAAAATGGATATTTTGGAAGGGTACAAAAGAGGTTTACCAGGATGTTGTGTGGACTAGAGGGTATGAGCTATACAGAGTTTGAAAAACTTGGGATGTTTTCTCCGAAGCACGAGAGGCCGAGGGGAGACCTGACTGAAGTTTATTGAATTGTGCAAGGCATTGATAGGGTAGACAGTCAGTTTATTTTTCCCAAGGTAGAAATATCTAATCTTAAAGGTCATACATTTGAAGTGAGAAAGGATATACGGTGCGTAGGACAAGTTTTATTCTACACATTAAGTCCTTACTGCCTGGAAGGTGCTACAGGAGTAGTGGAAGAAGCAGAGGTGGCATTTAAAAGGCATTTTGATGGAACAGAAATATGTAGGGAGTAAAGGGGTTTAGATCATGTGCAGACAGTTTAATCTGGCATTGTGTTTGACATATACATGGTTGTCCGAATGGCCTGCTCCGTGCTGTGCTGTTCTATGGTGTATTATGATGGCATCATGTTCACTGAAGTCAGTGGTGTATTATTCAGAGAGAGGGTGATATTCTGGTGCAAGTATAGAGAACAGTCAGCATGACCTGCTGGGGTGGATTTCTGGGCAAGGAAAACCAGCACTATTTAGAGAAGCTGCTGCAAAGGGTGGAGGTAGACAACTATTCCACAGCCCAGAAGATGGTGGACAGGAAGGGCATGATGTCAGAAGAATTTTCAGGTTCAGTATGTTTTGAAAAACTTGCCTTTTTGATTACAGTAACACAAACAGAATGCTGGAGTCAGCAGTGCAGGCAGCATCAGTGGAAGGAAATCAACAGTTGACATTTTGGGCCAAGAACTTTCATCAGGACTGGAAAGGAAGGATAAGGACCCAGAATAAGAAGATGGTAGTGATGTAAGGAGTACAGATTAGCAGGTGATAGTTGAGATTAAGTGAAGAGGGAAGGTGGGTAGATAGGAGTGTGGTAGGGGGAATAAACTGGGAAGAGATAGGTGGATGAGATAAAGGATGCAAAATGAACCTAATAAGAAAGGGCAACACGAGTGAATCAGCAAATGCTGGAAATAAATGAAAACACAAAATGCTGGCAGAACTCAGCAGGCCAGACAGCATCTATGGGAGGAGGTAGTGACATTTTGTGTTTTTATCTAATAAGAAAGGGCATGGACAAATAAAGAAGGAGGGGAACCAGAGGGAGATGATGTGCAGGTCATGAGGAGAAGGTGTGAGAGGGCGAATGTAGAATGGTTAATTATAAAAGAAAGAAAGGAAGAGGGGGAAATAGTGAGTGGGGGGGGGGGGGCAAAATCATTGGAATTTTGAGAAACCAATGTTCATGCCATCGGATTGAAGAATACCCAGAGAGAATATGAGGTGTTACTCCTTTGAACTGAGTTTGATCTCATGGCAGTAGAGGAGGCCAAAGATAACAATGTAAATTTTGGAATGAGAAGTTAAATTGAAATGCGTGGCCACTGAGATATCCTGTTGGTCAAGATAGCACTAGCCTGTGACATCTGTGATGGTGGATTAAGCAAAAGTGCTCAACAAAGCAACATCAGATCTCACCAATGCAGAGTAGGCTGCACTGGAAGCACTGGACATAATAGATAAATCTGAAAGACTCACAGGTGAAACATTGCCTCTGCTGGAAGGACTGCTTGGAGTCCTGAAAGGTGGTGAGGCAGGAGACAGCAGAAAATTTGCCATGAATTCAGAGTACATTGTGTTTTAAGACTATAAA
Organism: Hemitrygon akajei; assembly: GCF_048418815.1. Lineage (NCBI taxonomy): Eukaryota > Metazoa > Chordata > Chondrichthyes > Myliobatiformes > Dasyatidae > Hemitrygon > Hemitrygon akajei. The sequence continues at coordinate 160,095,930 of NC_133129.1, read as the reverse complement.
ACCATGAGACATAGGAGAAGAATTAGGTAATTTGGTCCATCGAGTCTGTTTCGATATTCCACAGTGGCTGATTTATTATCTCTCTCATGCCTATTCTCCTGCCTTCTTCCCAGAACCTTTGACACCCTTACCAATCAAAAACCTAGCAAACTTCACTTCAAATTCACCCAATGAGTTGACCTCCACAGCAATCTGTGGCAACAAATTCCGCGAACTGACCACACTCCGAATAAAGAAATATCTTCTCATCTCTGTTCGAAATGGCTTTTCTTGTATTCTGAGGCTGTGCTCCTAATCCTGGACTCCCCCACAAAAGAAAACATCCTCTCCATGTCCACTCTACCCAGACCTCTTAATATTTGATACATTTCAATGAAATTCTCCTTCACTCTTCTAAACTCCAGCAAGTAGAGGCCCAGTGCCATCAAATGCTCCTCATACATTTTGGTATCCCCAAAGAACAAAAATAACAGCAAATGATTAAATGTATCATTGGTTGTTATAAGTACACAGTTTAGTTTAATACTTTACTGTGAACAAGTAGTTCCATATAATTACAAATTTGCAATGCAAGCACATCTTAACTATCAAACACTTTGCTGAGACAAGTGCAAAGGTTGTTTCAAAGGTTTCTGAGGGTGAAAGCCAAAGACACTTAAAATTAGTATTATGAAGGCTTTCTCTAGGGTGACAAAAATATACCAACTATTGATTAAGAGAGTGAATATGACTATGACCAGACCTGATGTGCTAAAGGACAAGATCGCCAGTTTGAAACCTTCCTTGGTCTCTGGCATAAAGGGCTGCAAATATCTTAGGTTGAAGATATTTGATGATGCTCAAAATAAATTTCAGATGCTAGAAATGTGAAATAAAAAGAGAACATGCAACATGCTGGAAAGCTGATCAGTTCAGGCAGGTACAGGGGCAGTGTAGCACTTGTCATGGTCACAGGGAAAAGTGCCAGAGGAAGATCAGTGGGGAGGGATGAGTGGGCAAAGAAATCACATAAAAAGTGATTGCTACCAAAAGCGTAGAGAAGGTGGGGGGGGGGGGAAGAGATGGAAAAATATACCTAAAGGTAGGATTATCTAGGAGATGGCAGAAGTTGTAGACAATGATGTGCTCGATTTGGACTCTTGTGGAGTGGTAGGTAAGGACCTATCACTGATATGATGACGAGACAAAGGGATAAGAGCAGATGTATGGGAAATGGAGGAGATGCGGGTGAGGACATCAGTGATGGTGGTGCAAGGGAATCCTTGTTCTTTGAAAAATGAGGACATCTTTGATGGTATAAAAGGGAAAGCTCTCTCTAAAATATTTCCCAGTGTTGATAGTTATTGTGATAGATGTAAAACTGAGAAAGCTACATTGACACATATGTTCTGGTCATGTTCTATATTGGAACAGTTCTGAAAGTCAGTCTTCTCGACAATTTCTAAAGCACTTAGAATTAACCTACAACCTAATAAATTGACTGCGCTTTTGGAATAATTCCTCAAAATATCCATGGTAACTCTGTGTCTGACCAACATGTTATTGCATTTGTTACATTGATAGCTAGGAGGGCCATTTTATTGAAGTGGAAGGATATATCAGCTCCTACTTTGTCACAATGGTTCTCTCAAGTGATGCTATGTATTAGTTTGAAGAAAATTAGGTCAAACTTTTGAACCTTTATTTGATTTTGAGAAAAGATGGGGCTCATTTGCTTGCTATTATCATTTGAGCTCATTGATAGATCTTCTCCACAATCTAATTGTAAATTTTTTTGATATATTTTTCTTTCTTGCTGGTGGTTTGATGTTTATTTTTTGAAGCTTTTTGTATGATTCATGGCTCCGGGGTTGTACGCCTAATAGGTTTTTTTTTCTTCCCATTTTTTTTGCTTAGTAGGGTTTTTTTTATTCACAAAATTTTCAATCTTTGAGATAATTTCTTTCTTTTACTTGAGGCATTGTAAGTGTTGTTACTTCAATGTACTTGTGTTATTTTTGAATAATATAATAATAATAAAAACATTTGAAATCAATCAAAAGGGAAAGCTTCATCTTTCCCTTAATAGTTCTCAAACTCATCTCCTGTACTTATCGTTATCCTTCGTTTCCCTGTTTATCATCCTTGAGCAGGTATCTCCAGTGTACACTCTACCTTCCCCCATCTTGCTCATTTGCCTCTTCATCTATTTTCTACATCCTCCCTTTGTCTGCCTCCATCTACCATTCTCTTGCCACTGTATCCCAACCTCATCCCTCTCCCCTTCCTTACCACCAGTCTATTATCTTACACTCCTCCTCAGTCCACCCATCACCATAGACTCTTTCCTCTGCCTTTGTCCACATTTTACTTTTCAACTCACCACTCCACTCTTCTTTTCCTTTTAAGGATGTTGATTTGTCCACTGAGCTCTTCCAGTAGATCGATTGTTGCTCCAGCCTTTAGCATCTGTAGTTTCTTGTGTCTGCCTCGTGGCCTTGGAGCCAGGACTTTATTGCAGAATTTCTGAGAGTATTCTGACTATTTTCATTGCTTCATCAATGACCATTGTGTCATCATAAGATCAGAAGTGAGAACACTATCTGATGATTATTTGGTGTTCAATTCCATTTGCAAATGAGGCAGCTCATACCTCCATGCCACATGACCTAAACAGTGATCGTGCATCAGCTATTAAGTGGTAAATATCATTCAAGCCAGAAAAGTCCCAGGGTGATAACAGAGAATCTAACTGTCTACCCTTGACATTCAATAGCATTATCTCCACAATTAATATCTGGGGGTTTAATGGACTAACCAAACAAATACAAAAGAAGATAAGATGCTAAGTATCCTATGATGAGTGATTAATTACCTGACACATCTGAGCCTTCTACAGCACATACAAAGTATGATGGAATGTTGGCTTGGATGAATAAAGATCCAACAGCTCTTAAGAATCTTGACAGCATCTAGGATAAACAATCTGCTTGACTGGCTTCTGTTGGCCATCCTAAACATTTTTTCCACCACAGGCATACAGTGAACGCAAAGAGTACCAAGAAAGGCAAAGTAGGCAGCTTCATTGGAAGATCACCCTTCCAAGCGCCACACCATCCTAATTTGGAGATGTATCATTGCTTTGGAATTCCTTCACCAGTGAAACTTCGGGAGGACTGCAGCAGGTCAAGAAGGTGGCTCACAGGCGTTTAGGGATGGACCCTCAGTGATGTTTAGATCCTTAAAAAATAAAGAAACGTAAAAATGCAGTCGTCATTGTATGGACTATTGGTTTTTCAATTGTTAATCTGACTTCGGAGAACGTTGCTACATCAGTAGAAGATACACTGAAGACAAACTAATTGTACAGCATTACCAGGCATTAGGTTCCTTACTTGAAAGTACAAGTCTCCTAGTGACTATTAGAAATGTGCTGTGGAGGTGACTTTTGATGATTATCCTGAAGTGGCACAGTTCCAAGGGGATAGTCAAACTACCAAATGATTATGTTGCAATTTCACACCTGAATGGCATCATTAGGCCTTGAAATTAAAAGACAATCAAGTGAAAATCTAGTATTTTTATGTACTTCTATGACTAATTGTGGTTAAACAATAACTACAAGAAACAGATAAGAAAACTGCAGTCTATGATTTTTTTTAATGTACATCTTTGAATAATTTTGTTAAACATGAGCAATTTCATACTTGTACTGTGAGGTATCAAACAATCTTAGCTTTCAGGATTTTACGTTGTCACTGTGCAATGGTTGACTGCCCTGGGCGATGAGCCAAAGGAAATGGAAACTCTGCCAAACGGGAGAAGAAAATACGATCAATATTGATCTTAGTCATGACTTTAGCTATCACGCCACTACACAGCTAATTCTCAAATAATCTGGCAGTTTTGAAGTCTGCTAAAAGCTTTGTTATTTACAAATTTTATTCAGTTTTTTAATGAACTTCCACATAACATATATCACCAGAAGAATTAACATTAGATTTCAAGCTCATTTTAATTCGATTTTTGAGAACTAACTGGTAGAAAGTGTCATCACAGAAAGCAACAATTGCATTATTGCTGGTCTTGTACCCAGTATGTTAAAGACCTTTTTATCCCTAATACAAATAAGGTGCTGGCTTTTTATACTGTGCATAATTATGTATAAAACCTATGATTACGCAATGAATTTGATATTACAATCAGGATAACTTTCAGTGAAAATTAATGTATGGATTCTAACTAGCCATTTCAAATTTTGTGACAGAATAACCATTGCATAATTTTAGCCTTATGGTCTAAAATTTATAGGAATAACTGTCCTTCAGAGTAAATTTGAACTGATGTTAAGCAATTAACTATAGTGCCAGCTAACCAACTGAATTTAATATAAAGCTGTTTGAGAGATTGTGACTGTTCTCCTAATTTAAACTGTTATTTGTTTCTTCTTGTATGTTTAGTAATCAAATTTAATATAGGCCATCTAAAATATGTTAAACTGGAAAATATAGATCAATTTAACAGTCGGTGGTATGTTAAGCAGATTTTGGAACTGTGGAGTGTGAATTAAAATGAAGTTTCAATTTTTATAGAAAAACTTTAGAAACCAATGCATGATGGTGAACCACAGTTAACACAGCTAAAATATTTACCTAACCATCTTGCAGCTCACGCACAATTCCAGCTAAGCAACCATGTTAGGCATATTATACACACACATTGTAGCAGACTGCAGTCACAAGAGACTACAGATGCTGGAATCTGACAGGATTTCAACCTGAAACATTGACAGTTCCTTTTCTCCCACAGATGTTGTTCAACCCACTGATTTCCTCCAGCAGATTGTTGCTATTGTAACATAGTCTCCACCACCCCACCCATCCCATCCCCACCGCCCCTCACCCCTTCCACTCTTGACAAGACAAAGCTACCAATGATGACAGATTTCATTAGCAGACTGGAGGATGTGCTGATTCAGTCATTCAGAGCAGAGTGTGGAGGCGAGCATGAGGTTAGTCCTTGTGACCAGCCGGAGCTCAAGAATCATGCGGACGGCAATATTCTCATTTCTGTTTTTTCTCCCCACAGCTCACTGAGCCTCAAATTGCAGCATATTCCACCTATGCAATTGGCACTGGTGAACCATGTCGACATCTTGCAGACAGCTTACAAAACTTTTAAATATATTTCTTCTGAACTACTCTCACTGTAATCTGCAGGCCGGAATTTGCCTTTATGTAGTGTACATTTGAACCGCTTTAGTGAAGTAGCAAACTCATGATCTTCTGAAGGACTTGGCAAACTTGACTCTCAGGCATACAGGTACAGTACCTTCAAAAGGACAAACGTACGTTACAATGGCCGAAGTAGAGGAAGGAGGGGAGGACTTCAAGCCAGAATAAAACATCGAACTGTGAAATTTCCTCTCTTCAGCATCTTGTTAACCAATGTACAGCTGCTGGAGACCAAGACTGGGGACCACCAGGCAAGATTGCTGTATTGGAGAGAAATGAGGAATTGCTTCATTCTCTTTTTCACAGAGACATGGCTCACTCTGGACACAGCAGGTACAGTGGTAAAACCTAAGGCTTTTCAATACACAAGATGGACCGAACTGCTGATCGAAAAACGCAAAAGGTGAGGGTCTGTGTTGTATGACAAAATACTTGTGGTGCTTGGACACACCAGTCTTGTCACACTCTTGTTCCCTGACTGGAATATCGAAGGATTAACTGCTGAACGTTCGACTTATCAGGAGTGTTCTCCTCTGTGATCCTGAACACAGTTTACCTACCATCAAAGACTGACATTAAGCAGACACTCAAGGTACTGAGTGCTGACATCAGCAAATTTTTGCCTGTGCCATGCACCAGTGAGGGTAGAAGCAGGATGATTTAGCACATAAATGCGTGGCTGAGAAGCTGGTGCAGGGCTTCAGGTTGTTAGGTCATTGGGATCTCTTCTGGGGGAGGTATAACCTGTACAAAAATGACAGGTTGCACCTAAACCTGAGGAGGACCAATATTCTCACAGGGAAGTTTGTGAGCGCTGTTGGGGAGGATTTAAACTAATTTGACAGGGGTGGGAACTGGTGTGAAAGGACTCAGGATAGTACGGATGGTAAAAAAGCAAAGATAATGTGCAGTCAGACTGTTAGGAAGGGTAGGCAGACGATAGAACAAAATTGCAGCCGGCAGAGTAAGTATTAGTGCATTAGGGTTGCAGCATCAAAAAGGGTAGCAAATACAGTACTCAAAGTGTTATATCTCAATGTACTGAGTATAAAAAATAAGGTGGATGATCTTGTTGCGATATTTCAGATTGTCAGGTATAATGTTGTGGCCATCACTAAATCATGGCTGAAGGACGGTTGTAATTGGAAGTTGAATATCCAAGGTCACCCTTTTGTATCAGAAGAATAGGAAGGTAGGCAGAGGGGGTGGCGCGTCTCCGCTGGTAAAGAATGGCATCAAATCAGTAGAAAGATGTGACAAAGGATTGTAAGATATTGAGTCTTTGTGGGTTTACTTCAGAAAATGCTAGGGTAAAAGGACCCATCAACAGGCCTACCAACAGTAGCTGGACCACAGATTACAACAGGAAAAGAAAAGGTGTGTTAAAACGGAAATGTTATGGTAGTCATGGGAGATTTTAACATGCAGGTCAAATGGGAAAATCAGGTTGGTAATGGATCTCAAGAGAGTAAGCTTGTTGAATACCTACAAGATGGCTTTTAGGGAAACAGCAATACTGGATTGGGTGTTACGTATTGAACCGGAGACAGTTAGGGTGCTTAAAGTAAAAGGACCCTTGGTGAAAGTGATCACAACATTGAACTTGAAATTTTAATAGGGAGAAGGTAAAGTCTGATGTAGCAGTATTTCAGTGGAGTATGGGAAAATACAGTGATATGAGAGAGGAGAGGGCCAAAGTAAATTGGAAGGAGATGCCGGCAGGGATGACAGAGGGCAGCAATGTTGTGAGTTTCTGAGAAAAATGAGGGAGATGCAGGATAGATATCTCCCAAAAATGAAGAAATACTCAAATGGTAAAAAGGTACAGCCATGGCTAACAAAGGAAGTCAAAGCTAATCTAAAAACAGAAGAGAGGGCATACAACAAAGCAAAAATTAGTGGGAAGATAGAGGATTGGGAAGCTTATAAAATGTACAGAGAGCAACTAGAAGTGTCATTAGGAGGGAAAAATGAAATATGAAAGCAAGCTAGCAAACAATAATGAAGTGGATAATAAAAGCTTTTACAAAAGAGAGAGGAGAGTAGATATAGGACTGCAAGAAAATGAGATGGTGGAAATAATAATGGGGGACAAGGAAATGGCTGATTAATTAAATGAGTATTTTGCATCAGTCTCCACAGTGGAAGACCCTAGCTGTGTGTCAGATGTTGAAGGGTGTGAGGGAAGAGAAGTGAGAGCATCAAAGGTTCTGGGGAGAAGGTCGGGGAGTGGGGTAGAGGAGGAGAAAATAGGATCAGCCATGATTGAATGGTAGAGGAGACTCGATGGGCCAAATGGCCTAACTCTGCTCCTATGTTTTATAATCTTATGGTCTCAAAGAAGAAACAGCCTAGCCTTTCAGCTTTCAAATAAATGTTGTGGACTTTAGTCAGGCTTGTTTGAAAAAAACTCTGCTCTATTATTGTTAACATATCACCTGCAGCACAAGGAGTCCCAACATACGCAGCCACTGCTGTACTAGAGAATTATGAATGTCTGCTGTTCCAGAAATTTTGGGAAATCTGATCACTTAGCTGTCCTCCTCTTTCCTGCATACAGGCAGAGGCAAAAGCACAATGCTCCAGACTTAAGAAGACCAACGAGGTTGTTGTGGGGGGCAGAGGAGCGGCTAAAGGATTGTTTTGTATTGGTGGAATGGCCCATGTCCGTAGACTCATCATATGATCTGAACAAATATACTATGGTTGTCATGGACTTTATATAAACAGTTGTAGATGACTGTGTACCCACAAAATCATTCAGAGTCTTCTCCAACCAGAAGCCCTGGATGAAATATGAGATCTACAAAGTCCTCAGTGTCAGCTCAGTGGCTTTCAGGTCTAGTGACAAAGTAAAATACAAAAGGTCCAGGTACAATCTCTGGAAAGACAGCTCCTGTGTGAATTCCAGACCAAATGAATCACTGAAGGATGCTTGAAAGCTGTGGCAGAGTTTGAATGCTATCACCTCTGACAAACTGAAACCAAGGTAACAACAAGGCTTCACTTGCAGATGAACTCAATTCCTTAAATGTTAGCTTTGACTGTAAAAACATGGAAGAAACATGGCCCTGTAATTTCAGTCTCTGAAGCCGATGAGAGAGCATCTTTCAGCTGGGTGAAATCATGGAGAGCATCCAGTTTAGATGGGGTATCTGCCTGAGTACTAACTACGTGTGCTGATCAAGTGGCTGGAATGTTCAGTGATACCTTTAACCTCTTGCTTCAAAACAGGTTTCGTTTATACTGGTGCCTATGAAAAATGCGGTAGTTTGCCTCAATGATGATAATCCAGTAGCACGTACGTCCATAGTGATGATATTCTTTGAGAGGCTGGTGATGAAGCATATCACCTTCTGCCCAAGAAATGAATTGAATCCACTCCAATTTCCCAATCTCTACAACAGATGCCATATAACCAACCCTGGAACATCTCACAATCAAAGATGCATACATTAGGCTACCCTTCATTGGCTATAGCTCAGAATTCACTACTATCACCCCTCAAAACTAATCAATAAGCTTCAAGACCTTGGGCTTAATAACACCTTCTGCTTGTGGACACTAGGATTCCTCACTTATAGATCCATAAGACCATGAGATGCAGGAGCAGAATTAGGCCTTACAGTGCATTGGGTCTTCTTTGCCACTTCATCATTGCTTAAGCTTTTTCCCTTTTAACCCCATTCTCCAGCCTTCTCCCTATAACCGTTCACACCCTGACTAATCAAGAACCTACCAACCTGTGCCTTAATTTCACCCAATGACCTGTTTCCACAGATGCCTGTGCCAATGAATTCCACTGATTCACCACCCTCCAGCTAAAATAATTCCACTTCATCTAAATGGATGTCCCTCTATTATAAAGCTGTGCCCTCTGGTCCTACTTCTCCACTGTAGGAATTATCATCTCCACATTCACTCAATCTAGACTTTACAACATTTGATAGGTTATAATAACTTTCCCCTCATTCTTCTAAATTCCATTGAGTACAGGCCCAAAGCTACGAAACACTCTTCATATGATAACTCTTTGATTCCCAGGATCATTCTCTTGAACCTCCTCTGGACCCTCTCCAATGTCAACACATCCTTTCTTAGATTAGGGCTCAAAACTGTCTACAATAATCCAAGAGATTGCTCACAGTTACTAGTGCCTTGTAAAGCCTAAGCATTACATTCTTGCTTTTATATTCTAGTCTTCTTGAAATTAATGCTAGTATTGCATCTGCATTCCTCACTACCAAGGCGATGATCGTGAAAGTAGCCCGAGACTTTTTCCCAGGGCTGAAATGATTAACACAAGGAGGCATAGTTTTAATGTGCTTGGAAAAGTAGGTACAAGGAAGATGTCAGAGGTAGGTTTTTCACACAGAGAGTGGTGGGTGCGTGGAATGCAATGCCAGCGATGGTGGAGGTGGGTACAATAGGGTTTTGCAGTAGGGAAACTTTAGGCAGTTTCTAGAGTAGGTTACATGGTCGGCACAACATTGTGGGCCAAAGGGCCTGTAATGTGCTGTAGATTTCTATGTTCCTATGTCTCTATGAATCAACTTACATATTAACTTTCAGGGAATCTGCAAGAGTACTCCCAACTCCCTTTGCACCTCAGATTTTTGAATTTTCTCCCCCATTTAGCAAATAGTCTACACTTTTATTCCTCCTATCAAAGAGTATGGCTATACACTTCCTGTCACAGTACTCTATCTGCCCATTCTTCTTCTGTCTAAGTGTCTGCAGCTTCCTTTCCTCCTCCAAACTACCTGCTCCTCTACCTATCTTCATATTATCTGCAACCTTGGCCACAACTCATCTTTAGCAATCAATTCCAACATCTTCCCAACCACTGATCTCTGGCTAACCGGTCTATCATTTCTTTTCTTCTGTTTCCCTCACTCCTTGAAGAGCAGAGTGACATTTGCAAGTGTTCAGTCCTCTGAAAGCATGCCAGAATCTAAGGATTCTTGGAAGATCATTACTAATTCCTCGGCACTCTCTTTAGGTACTTCTTACAGTCTATCTGGTCCAGTTGATGGAACTACCTTCAGATCTTTCTCCTACCTAAGAACATTCTCCCTAGTGACAGCAACTCCTCTCACTTCTGCCCTTTGACACTCTTGAATTTCCAGCACGCTGCCATGTCTTCCACAGTGAAGACTGAAGCAAAATGCTTATTCTTCACCCTTTTTAATTTTCTCCCCATGTTACACTGCAACTCATCCCACTGACTAACTTTGCCCTGTCATCTGCCTGTCCTTCCTGACAGTCTCACTGCAGACTGTCACATTCTCAGCACTATCACTCCAGTTCCCATACCCCTGCCAAATTAATTTAAACTCTCCCCAACAGTTATAACAAACCTGTCCACAAGGATTTTAGTTGCTCTTGGGTTGAGGTGTACCCCATCCCTTTTGTACAGGCCATACCTTCCCCAGAAGAGATCCTAATGATTTTAATGGTGACCCCTGCACCAGTTCCTCAGCCACACATTCATCTGCCGAATTATCCTATTCTTACATTCACTGGCACATGGCACAGGCAGTAGTCCAGAGATTACTACCCTGGAGGTCCCACTTTTCAGTGTTCTACCCAACTGCTGAAATTCTCTCTTCAGGACCTCCTCACCTTTTCTACCTATCTCATTGGTGACAATATATACCAAGATGCTGGCTGCTCACCCTCCCTCATTTTCTCGGATGGATCCGATCTGAGATGTACCTGATCCTAGTACCTGGGAGGCAACATACCGTTCAGGTGTCTGTTTCACAATGCAGAATCTTGTGTCTTTTACTCTAACTACGAAATCCACTATCATTACTGCAGTCCCCTTCTCCCCCACCCCCTTCTGAACCACAGTGTCAGACTCAGTGCCAGAGACCTGGTCACTGAAACTCTCCACAACCCCCTCCCCCCCACCCTGGTATGTCATGCCTCTCTATTATATCCAAAGCAGTATGCTTATTATTGAGGGGAACAGCCTTAGGGGTATTCTACACTGGCTGTTCATTTCCTTTCCTCTCCTGACAGTCACCCAGGTACCTGCCTCCTACAACTTAGGGGTGACTATCTCATTTTCCTGCATGGACCAAAGGTTATCAAGCTGCAGTTTCAGTTCCTGAACACATTCTATGAGGAGATGCAGATGTGATTATCTAGGTGACCTCTAACCTCCCAGAATTCTCACTGCTCACTGCTCTAACTATCCACTAACAGGTGAAGAATGAAGAAGAAACTTAACTTGCCCAAGTAAGGTCTCGGCAATGCTTGTTGAGCCAATGCCTCTCCACTCTAACACTGGTCTACTCCAACAATGGCCACTTCACTTCTCCCTCCCGTTGTTTATTTGCCCTTGCAAATGAATTGCAATTCGATTGGGCCACCGGAAAAAGCTGATTTCTTGCAAATGCTAAATCTCTTACACCTACCTGTATGGAGCTTCCTCTGTCATTCGATTGGGCCACCGGAAAAAGCTGATTTCTTGCGAACGCTACTTTTTAAATCTCTTACACCTACCTGTATGGAGCTTCCTCTGTCATTCGATTGGACGAGCTGAAAAAGCCTCAGTCCATTTGGATTGGCAATGACATCTCTTCCACAATCCTCGTCAGCACAGGTGCATGACAAGGTTGTGTAGTTTGCCCCTACTCTACTCACTTTGTGATTATGATTGTATGGCTAAGCACAGCTCCAATTCCATGTTATTTTTCAAATGACACCATTGTTATAGGTTAAATCAAAGGTGGTGATAAATCAGTATATTGGAGTGAGATTGAAAACCAGGCTGAGTAGTGCAACAACAACTTTTCACTCACTGTCAGGATGACAAAGGAGCTGAATAATAAATTCAGGAGGAGGAAACCAGAGGTGCATGAACCAGCCCTCATTGGGAGAATCAGAGATGGAGAGGGTCAGTAATGTTAAATTGCTTGGTTATATCATTTCAGAGGATCAGTCCTGGGTCCAGCACTTAAGTGTCATTATGAAGAAAGCACTGCAACACCTCTAGTAGTAAATATATATTGGCTATATTTAAGAGGAAGTTAGATATGGCCCTTGCGGCTAAGGGGATCAGGGGGTATGGAGAGAAAGCAGGTACAGGGTTCTGAGTTGGATGATCAGCCATGATCATACTGAATGGCAGTGCAGGCTCAAAGGGCCAAATGACCTACTCCTGCACCTATTTTCTATGTTTCTATGTTTCTCTACTTTCTTAGATGATTCAACATATCATCTAAAATTTTGACCAACTTCTATAAATGTGTGCTAGTGAATATATCGACTGGTTGCAACATGGTCTTATACGAAAGCACCAATGTCCTTGAATGGAAGAGACTACAAAAGCAGTGATATGGCCCAGTCCACTACAGGTAAAGCCCTCCCCACCATTGAGCATATCTACATGGAGCACTGTTGCAGGAAAAGAGCATTTTTCATCAAGGAACTTACAGGCCATGCTCTCTTCTCGCTGATGCCATCAGGAAGAAGGTATGTGAGCTTCAGGACCCACATCACCAGGTATAAGAACAGATATTACCCCTCAACATCAGGCTCTTGAACCAGAGGAGATAACTACCCCATAACTGGCCTGATCCCACAACCTATGGACTCACCTTCAAGGGTTTTTCATCTCGTGTTATTAATATGTATTATTTTTATTATATTTTTTTCTCAGCTCAAGCTGATAAAACCTGAGCTGCAGGCAAAGCACACTAATTTCTCAATTGTCAGGAACTTTCAGACTATTCCAGTGGTGTTCATTATTGTGGCTTTCTGCACATTTACAAAAATATTGCTGTGTAGACCCAATTGTTTAATGCTATTGTGTACTGACTTTGGAATGATACCAGTTGCAGATATTACTATTGGGACAATGTATATATACCCAGTTCATATTCCATAGTATTTGAATTTCCTCTTTTAGTTCAGTATATTTCTGGTGTTTTTCAATTACTGCTTTAAAAAGGGTTAAAAAGGGTTTAAAAAGGATTCTAAGAGTAAACCTAGCAATTATAGGCCTGTCAGTTTGACGTCAGTGGTGGGTAAATTAATGGAAAGTATTCTTCGAGATGGTATATATAATTATCTGGATTGACAGGGTCTGATTAGCAACAGTCAACATGGATTTGTGCATGGAAGGTCATGTATTGAATTTTTTGAAGAGGTTACTAGGAAAGTTGACGAGGGTAAAGCAGTGGATGTTGTCTATATGGACTTCAGTAAGGCCTTTGACAAGGTTCTGCATGGAAGGATAGTTAGGAAGGTTCAATCGTTAGGTATTAATATTGAAGTAGTAAAATGGATTCAACAGTGGCTGGATGAGAAATGCCAGAGAGTAGTGGTGGATAACTGTTTGTCAGGTTGGAGGCCGGTGACTAGTGGTGTGCCTCAGGGATCTGTACTGGGTCCAATGTTGTTTGTCATATACATTAATGATCTGGATAATGGGGTGGTAAATTGGATTAGTAAGTATGCAGATGACACTAAAGTAGGTGGCGTTGTGGATAATGAAGTAGGTTTTCAAAGTTTGTAGAGAGATTTACGCCGGTTAGAAGAGTGGGCTGAACGATGGCAGATGGAGTTTAATGCTGATAAATGTGAGGTGCTACATTTTAGTGGGAATAATCCAAATAGGACATACATAATAAATGGTAGAGCATTGAAGAATGCAGTAGAACCGAGTGATCTAGGAATAATGGTGCATAGTTCCCTGAAGGTGGAATCTCATGTGGATAGGGTGGTGAAGAAAGCTTTTGGAATGTTGGCCTTTATAAATCAGAACATTGACTATAGGAGTTGGGATGTAATGTTAAAATTGTACAAGGCATTGGTAAGGCCGAATTTGGAGTATTGTTTACAGTTCTGGTCACTGAATTATAGGAAAGATGTCAACAAAATAGAGAGAGTACAGAGAAGATTTACTAGAATGTTACCTGGGTTTCAGCACCTAAGTTACAGGAAAAGATTGAACAAATTAGGTCTTTATTCTTTGGAGCGTAGAATGTTGAGGGGGGACTTGATAGAGGTATTTAAAATTATGAGGGGGATAGATAGACATGGATAGGCTTTTTCCATTGAGAGTAGGGGAGATTCAAACAAGAGGACATGAGTTGAGAGTTAAGGGGAAAAAGTTTAAGGGTAACACGAGGGGGAGCTTCTTTACTCAGCGAGTGGTAGCTGTGTAGAACGAACTTCCAGTAGAAGTGGTAGAGGCAGGTTCAGTATTGTCATTTAAAGTAAAATTGGATAGGTATATGGACAGGAATGGAATGGAGGGTTATGGGCTGAATGCAGGTCAGTGGGACTAGGTGAGAGTAAGCGTTCGGCACGGACTAGAAGGGCCGAGATGGCCTGCTTCCGTGCTGTAATTGTTATATGGTTATATGATTTCTTCGTGTTATGTGTGCTTGGAATGGCTGTATCTATTAAGCAAGTTGTCGTTACTTGATCACCCAGCAACATTATATCAGGCCAGTTATTATAGACTGTCCTATTTGGATCAGTTGTAATATAGTTGTCAGATTCTGACTCTAGCACTGGATCAGGCTTGTAAGATAAGGTTAGATGGATTTTTGCAGAGCAGGGGAAAAGGCAGGTAGTTGGAGATTAGTCCATGGTCAGATTGGCTATGATCTTATTGAATGGCAGAGCAAGCTTGTTGAGCGAGATGGTCTACTCCTGCTCCTATGTCTTATGTTCTTTTCTATTTAAAGTAAGGTATTGTGCCTTTTAAGAATTTATATTTTAAAGCAAGTCTTTGTTGAATGATGTTTGCTACTTGATTGTTCCTGTGTGAGTAATCAGTTTGAGTTAAACTGCTGCACGATCCTATAATCTGTTGGATTGTTTCTGGTTCCTTTTGAAGTTTTCTGCATTTCTCATCTTTCATCTTTTATTATGTAATTTTGATATTTTTTATGTTAACCATCTGGTCCTGTATTGCCACAGGAAATTCCTCTGTTTCAGGGAAGAGGTCTCCAATTGTGAGCCAGATGTTCAATGTTTTTTTTACCTTTTACAGATTTTTTTCTTTTTTGTGAGTTGGGTGTTTGGTGTTTTCTTTGAATGAGTTCCATGGTGTTTCTTTGTTCCGTGGTTGTCTGTGGAAGATTAATTTCATGGCTGTATATTGCATACTTACTTTAATAATAAACATGAGAAAATCTGTAGATGCTGGAAAACCAAACAAACACACAGAAAACACTGGAGGAACTCAGCAATTGAGGCAGTATCCATGGAAAAGAGTAAATAGACCACATTTATGGCTGAGACCCTTCTTCAGGACTAAGAAGGGGGAATATTCCAGAGTAAAAAGGTTTTGAACTTTGAATTTGTATAATTTCAAATCATCTATGTATAGAGGGTGTGTCAAAGTATATTGTAATTCGTTTGGTTGTCTCTGATTTGAAACCTTATTTTTGTCTGATTTGGTAAATTAGAGAACTGGTTTAAAGCTATACAGAACTATAGTGGGCTTAGAGAAGTGCCCTGGAAAATGTCTCGTTTTTTTAAAATGGTGTTTGTTCTTGTTTGGTTGTTAATAGATATGGCGATTATAGTATGCCAATGCTTCATCAGATGTTGCAGGAGTTTTACAAGTATTGAGCATGGTTTATATATACTAAGAACTTCTATTCACCGTGAGTGTGGGACAGAATCAAATGCTTTTTGGTTGTCAATGTAACAACATGAAATATTTCTGCTTTTCTGCTGGGCTTGATTTAGAATTTCAGAATCTATTATTAATTATTCTTTACATTCTTTCATACCCTTACAGCATTCTTCCTGCTTATCTGTAAGTAAATTGTGGTTATCTAAGAGAGTGGTGATTCATTGTGAGATGCATGATGTTACAATTTTATATCTAGTTTGTAAACAAGTAATAGGATGATATTTTTATGGGTTATTTGTGATTTCTCCTTTTGGTAGTGATATGTTTTACCTTCTGTCAAAAATTTGGTCATTTTTTTCAGGATTTTTAGGAAAATCGTTGGTACGGATGAAGACAAGTATATTTTATACCTATATTTATGAATATTATCACTGCCACTACTTTTCCAGCTGTGGGTAATTTTTTATAGCAACTTTTAGCAAATCCAGTGTAATCTCAGGTGTTTGCATGTCTTCATTTTATTGTGAGTGTGTTCTTTTTCCTCCCTAATTTAGCTCGCTGCTTGATTGTACATCGCCCTGTTTGACCAGACATTAGAGCAAAAGTTCATTATCTCGGTGTCTGTTGGAAATTTTGTGCTAGCGTTGGTGACATTTTGGTGTGTCAAATTTAGTTTCAATGTTCTGTATAAACTCTTTTCATTGTTCCTGAACTGATAATTCTACAGTATTCTCCTCATCAGGCACATTTCATATATCTACTTAGTCTGGTTTTGTATTCACCAAGCTTTTGTTTTAGTGTACATATGCTTTTGTTAGGTTGATCAGATCATATATGGACCTTGTATTTCCTTAGTATTTCCTTAGCTTTTCTCTTAACTTTCTTACTTGGGTTATCCATTTAATACTCCATTAGGTGGGCTATTTTTTCTCTTAAGGATTCAATTTTGTTTCTTAATCTCTTCTGCAATTTTGTTGTTCTAATTTCATTAACCAGTTTTGGTTTTCTATTAATGAATGCCTCTATTTTGGAGCCCTGTTGTTATTGTTATTATTTCTTGTTTTAGTTTTTGCATTTGCCCATTTGATTGTCTTGTGTTAATTTGTCCATCTGTCCTGTATTTCATTGATTCCATTGCCTTTCTTGCATTTACTATAAATACCCACAAGAAAATTAACCTCAGGGTCATATCTGATGAGAAATATGTACTTTGAATTTTGAACTTTGAAATCACCTAAGGTCATTTAAAATTATTCCCTAGCCACCCACCTCATTTTTCGCTCACTTTGTGCCTTTCTCATTTAATATCAGCCAAACAGGATTTGCAAGCAGGGAAGGACGAAGTAAACAGTCCATTAGGGACTACTGTCATGACTTGGAATGATCCAAAGCAAAGTTGCTCAGAGCAACAGTAGCACGCAAGTCCACAAACAGACCTGAGTAGGCACGCGAACATAGCTGGTGAACTAACAGCATAAATGGGAGTGATGCTGTTCTCCATTGAAATTAAAACCTTTTATGCGCACTTTGAAAGGGAGGAAAACACTACAACTGTGCAAATTCCCACCACATTCTGTGCCCTGTGATCTCTGCCTCGGGAGCTGATGTCCAAACATCCTCTAAGAGTGTGAGTGTTTACAAAGCATCAGGCCCTGACCTGGCCTGCTACTGAAAAACTGTGCCAACCAACTGGGTGGAGCGTACAAGGAAACCTCCAATCCCTCTCAGCTGTGGTCTGAGGATGTTTCAAAAGGAAAGCAATCATTCTAGCCCCAAGAAGACAGGATGACCTGCACCCAGAAGCAGTCGCATCTACTGTAATGAAGTGATTCAAGAGTTTGGATATGATCAGAATTAACTCCTGTCTGAACAAAGACATGCTCCCCCCACTGCAATTTCACTCCCACCAAAACAGGTCTACAATAGACGCAATAGTACTGGCTCTCCACTCTGCTTTGGAGCACCTACACAACCACAAGTTATACGTTGTCTGCTATTTATCAATAATAGTTTGGTGTTCAACATCATTATTCCCTCAGTACTAATAAACAGACTTCAAAACTTGGGTCACTGCAACTGGATAATCAGCCTAAAGACCCACATTCAACGATTGAGAAACTGCTTCTTCCCCTCCACCATCGGATTTCTCAATGGTCTATGAACCTGTGAACACTACCTCATTTTCTGCACTATTTATTTACTAGTGTAATTTATAGATGTTTTAAGTCTCTGTACTGCTGCTGCAAAACAACCAATTTCACATCATGTGACAATGATAATAAATGTGATGGTGATTCAGATGTTCTGCCTCAGAAAGTGATTAATCTGTATTTCCAGCGACAAAGGATATTCAATGATGTCCAGCCACCATAGGGACTCCACTTTGGATTTACTGTCTGGGTTTACTCCTAGAGCCTTTGTCTCTCCCAAGGCTGCCCGTAAGGCAGTGGGACTATTTACCCACAGCTGGGGATCTGGTTCATGAGCACCAAGGAGTGTCCACACATGTGCAGAGGCCTGACCTCCTCCCCTTTCTCTGTAGTTCAACCTGAATCCAAAAGGCGTTCAGTTTCTGTGTGTCGCCAGCGAGGAGGCAATGTGTAAGGCTTGCTGTTGGGGAGGCGATGTACTGGCAGGGAGAGACTTACACATTCAGCTCTCCTCTCTAGCCAGCTGTGGAAGCTGAAAATGAGAGCGACAAGCACTACTCATACATTACCAGATTAGACACATCACAGCAACCATTTTGACAATATATATAATATACGTAAATAGTTACTTAACTGTTATATATATTATATATATATATATATATATATATATTCATTTAAATTGAATAATTAAATAAGTAGAGCAAAATGTGGTGATGTAGTATTCATGGCTCCAATGTCCATTGATAGTTGGAAGTAGCAGTATGTCTCTTAGATGGATGGAGAGATAATTTTATTCACTTATTCTTCATTTCTCTCTACCAGTCTCACCTTTTCTCCCTGTCTTCCTGCACGTTGTTATGCTGTAGACCCACTTATGCTGCTTGGAATGACTCATCTTTCAGATAGTACCATGAAAATGAATATCTTGATTGGTAGGATTCATGGTTGATTCTTGATTCTTAACACCATTTGTTTTTTTACTTGTTAATAAAGTTTTGAGGTTTTGTTATCCTAATGCTCCACAGAACAAATGCTGCTTACAAGTTTTAGGAGATTAATTGATAGCTTCTCCATCTATAATAGTAGCACTTTAACTTCACCCAGTATTAAATGGAGCAAAAATATACTTTAAAATGACTGTCCTCTCATCTGCAAATCGTGAACATATGACATAGTCACCGTATAGACTGAAAACAGAACATCAAGCACAGTATGGGCCCTTTGATCCATGATATCGTGCTGACTTATCTCAGTCTACTCCATGATCAATCACCCCCTCCTCCTACACAGCCCATAACCTTATGCAGGTTGAGTAACCATCACGTAAAATTCCAAAATCCGAAAAGCTCCAAGATCTGAAATATTCGAGTGCTGGCACGATGCCATAAATGGAAAATTCCACAAGACTCTGTGAAGGTTACCAGGTCTCTTTGAACTGCAGATTATTCTGAGAAATTACTTCACATATGTAATGAGCAGAAGTTAATGAAAAATAGAAAAACATAAAGCAAAAAATAAAAATCTTGATTGTGTATTGAAACTGTAGATTCATCAACGTTGGACTGAACATATACTTTAATGGTATGCTGATCGCGAAATTAGAAAAGGTCTATCATGACAAACTGAAAATTGAAGATAATTGTGAATAGTCAGCAGACTGGTACCAGATATTTAGGAAAAGGCACAGCATGGTATTTTTACTAGTTTACTGATCACAAAGCAGCAGAGAAATTCATTGAGTTTGCTGAGATCATCATTGATAAAAATCTAACACCGGAACAAATCCACAATATTGATTGTTTTTATATCTTACATAAAACTTAAAAAAAAATACAAGTACTGTAACTTTTAAATTAAACATGGCATTGTAGATGGAGACCAAAAACTGTTATTGTTTTTACATTATATTAATTGTATGCGATAACCTTTACTGTTAAGAACATACGTGTGATAAACAAGCGTAAAACAAAGGCAGTGTACCAGTAGCATATAAATTCAGTTGGAAATGATGGTGATTCGAAGCCATCTCATTATACCCGTCTACTCCAAAACCTGAAAATATCTGAAATCCGAAACAATTCCAGCCTGAGCATTTCCAATAAAGGGTACTCATCCTGTATTTTCTTGCATTAATGTGCTTTCCTAAGAGTCCTTTAACTGTCCCTATTGTAGCAACCTCTACTACGAACCCCAGCAATGCATTCCAGAATCCACCACTCTCTGTGTAAAATATGTACCTCTGACATTTCATTAAATTTTCCTTCACTCACCTTAAATGGATATCCTTTAATATTAGCTGTTGTCACCCAGGGAAAAAAAGGTGTTGGCTGTTTGCTCTTTCTCATAATCTTGTACACCTCTACCATGTCATCCCCCATCACTCCAAAGGGAAGAGTTCTAATTCACTCAAACTTTCCTCTTAATACATTTTGCCAAACAACAGAAGATGTGCATTACCTGTTGCACCTCTGTGAAAATAATGACATAAAAAAACGAATTTTGGTATTTGCTGTTATCTGTCTGTAAAATCAATGGCAATTTCAGGATTTTGGAATGTAATTCATTTAATGAAATAATCTCTCAATCCCACTGTTAGACCGATAATGTCAATCATGATTTCTGGTGTTTGTGATCTTCCCCAATAAAAACATGATAAGTCATTGCCGCTAACTTGACTCTCAGACAGCTATAAACTAGACATACTGTAACTTATTTTGAAACTCTTACTTTTAGCTCCACAAGGTCTAAATGTTTTCTTAATGCAATCCGAGGCAATAATTAGTACTTAGCAAACAAGATGACCTAAATATATAATTTAAATGTATTTTCTTGACATAAATATTTTGAAATACCAGGGATTCAGAGCAATTATTTTAATGAGTAATATTTCTGATATTTCATCTTCCAATTCAATTATTTTCCAATCTTTATTTAGAACCCTATTACTTAAAATGTTAATTTAAAAATACCTTGGAAGCATTTTGGGAAAGGTTTGCTGGACTTCTGCCTGGACTGGGTGGCTAGAAGCAGGTGAGTGAAGGTTTACTTGATTAAGGCTTGAAATGTTCAGAAGATTACTGAAATACCAGGCTGCAAAAAATCCTCTGCTTCATTATTCAGGGAATTATGTGTGTCCGGTTGCAACTGTCATATAATACTCAAAGTAAAAACAAAATAATCAGTTTTAAAGTTATTTTATGAAAAGTTCAGGTATCTATTAAATGCACTCAGATCTTTTGAAAAGTAACATAATTTTTGAGGGTGAAGCTGTAAGGAATTAACATCTTAAGAAAATAAGCACTTTCGTTCAGTTCTCCAAAGAACATAAAAGACTGAATTAAATGTACTTTAAAAATGGAATAATCATATTTTGAAGTGGGAACAAATGGTAATTATCCAATGTTCAAGAGGACACAACTTGACATTGCGTTCTCATCGACTGCAAATGATAAGCACTTGTTTGTTCCATAATTGGTATATGACTCATAATCATAAAATGGACATCCAGATGATTGACAAGAGGTCTGACAGATCTTCCATTTCAGTGTGAAGATATTAAAGGGCAAACAGCAGTGATAAGGTTGGTGAGTAACATCACAGCAAAGCATTTATACCTGGAAAATTGCACTATCCATTCCAAATGGTCCTAAATAACTAACCACTAGTTTCCAATTTGTTCACTTTATGATGAGCAACTACTTGTTTCAGTGGGTAAAACAACCAACTCATGTAAGAAGAGATCAGAATGCAGAAATACTAAATTAAAGTTACTCCAGATGGCAGTGCTGCTGCCTTCTTCCAAGAATGTGTGAGTACATGCATTATAATGTACAATAGTGGATGTAGAAATTACAAAGATCTCAATAACAAAGAATAAATCATTGGAGAAACTTATTGAAAGGGGAAACCTGATGCCATGACCATCAATTTCTCCTTCTGGTATTGTTCTCTTTTTTTAAAATTTCCCCTTCCTGCTTCCCTCTTCATCTATTCCCCTTACCTCTTGATTCTTCTCTTCACCTCCCTATCACCTCCCCCTAGTGCCTCTGCTTCTTCCCTTTCTTTCATGGTCCTCTCTTTTCTCCTATCAGATTCCTACCTTCAACCTTTCCCCCCCCCACCTGATATCACCTATCACCTTCTAGATTGTACCTTCTCCTCCCCTCTCTTTCCTTTCCAGTCCTGTTGGAGGGCTCAACCCAAAATGTCCACTGCTTATTCATTTTCATAGATGCTGCCTGACCTTTTAAGTTATTCCAATGTTGTGTGTGTCTTGTTATTGAGAAGGGATTGGAATTTTAAAATAGGGAGGTGCTGTGACTGTGAACAAAATCACCAGAGAGACACTGAAGCTGGTGATATAGGGATCTTTATTCATCACAACCAGCAGGCATTATTCTGGAGACACTCCAGGCAGAGGTTCACAAACCAAAAGATACATCATGTTTTTATACACACAAAATGCTGGAGGAAATCAGCAGGGCAGGCAGCATTATGGAAAAGAGTACTGTACAGTCAACGTTTCAGGCAGGACTGGAGAAAAAAGATGTGGTGTAGTAGCGTTAAAAAGTGGGAGGAAGGGAGGCGATAGGTGAAACCTTGATGGAGAGGGGTGAAGTAAGGAGCTGAGAAGTTAATTAATGAAAAAGATATAGGGCTGGAGAAGGGGGAATCTAATAAGAAAGGACAAAATTCCATGGAAGAAATCAAAAGGGGAGAGGAGCACCAGAGGGAAGAGATGGGCAGGCAAGGAGATAAGCTGAGAGGGGAAAAAGTGAACGGAGAATAATGAGGGGGTGGGGGAGTCATTACCAGAAGTTTGCAAAATCGATGTTCATGTCATCAGGTTGAAAGCTACCCAAAAGGAATGTAAGGTGTTGTTCCTCCGACTTGAGTGTAGGCTCATTGCGAAGGCAGAGGAGGCCATGGATATACATATCGGAATGGGAATTAAAATGGGAGATCCTGCTTTTTCTGGCAGACAGAGTGTAGGTGTAACCCTCTACTTTTGCTTACAATTTCACAAAATTTAAGACCATAAGATATGGGAGTAGAATTAGGCCATTGAGCCCACTGAGTCTCCATTACCATTTTATTATGGCTGATCTATTATCCCTCTCAAACCCAGCCTTCTCCCATAAACCTTGATGCCCTTACAAATCAAGAACCTATTAACTTCTGCTTTAATATACCCAATGACTTGGCCACCACAGCCATCTGTGGCAATAAACTCCACAAATTCACCACCCTCTGACTGAAGAAAATACTCCTTATTTCTCTGTCCTAAAGGGACATCTCTGTATTCTGAATATATGTTCTTTTTCAATTTCAAGGTGAAGCTTAGGAGACAATGGCACCCAACGGTGACTCTTATCACTGTTTTTCCCTTTCAAGGTTCTTTCTTTCTTTCTTTTTCAATCTTTTTATTGAATTTTTCAAAAACAGATACATAACAGGCATAATAGTACAAAGGGAGTGAGATTACATTGTTGGCAATTAACACATGAGTAAAAACTATAGGTAACACCATATAATAGACCTCCCAAACCCTTGCTATAAACAAGATACAAGAGAAAAAAAATGGATAAAAAACCCTAAATTGAAAAGTCAAAAATAAAATAAACACAACTAAACCTAAACTTAAAAAAAGAACAAGCTGCGCTATTCTATTACATCAAAGAAAATTATTAGTGTTGTCAGCTCCGCTCCTCTACTCAAATTAATGAATAATATAAAGGAATTGGAAAAGGTCAAATTACATTCTGTGAAAGTATTGAATAAAAGGCCTCCAAGTTTCTTCAAATTTAACTGAGGAATCAAAATTTAAACAGTATATGGTTTGAGAAAACCATTGAGATGTAGTAGGAGGATTCATCTCTTTCCAATTCAATAAAATAGATGTTCTAGCCATTAAAGTAGCAAATGCAATCATCCGCTAAGCTGCAGAGGGCAGATCAATCATTGGTAAGCCAAAAATTGCAGTAATAGGGTGAGGTTGTAAATCAATGTGCAAAACTGTAGAGAGTGTATCAAAAATGTATTTCCAAAATTTTTCCAAAAGAGGACAAGACCAAAACATATGAGTCAGAGAGGCTACCTCAGAGTGAGATCTACCACAAATTGGATTTATATGTGAGTAAATACGAGCTAATTTATTTTTAGACATATGAGCTCTATGTACCACTTTAAGTTGAATCAACGTATGTCTAGCACAAGTAAAAGAAAAATTAACCAATTGAAAAATTTTCTGCTTCGGTTAAATGTCAGGTTATTAAAATTCGTAAACAAGATGGAACTTTGATGGTTGATCATGATGAGATACACAAATCTTTTCAAGAATTTTATACCTCGTTATATCAATCAGAATCTCCAGATGACCCCACCATAATGCATGAATTCTTAAGGAAATTGAATGTTCCGAAATTATCACCTAATGAGCGTTTAGTATTAGATGCTCCTATTACAGAACAAGAAATAAAAGATGCTATTTCTTCGATGAATTCAGGTAAAGCACCTGACCCAAATGGTTATACAGTAGAATTTTAAAAATCCTTTTCTACTATACTTTTTCCATGGCTATGTAAAATCTTTAAGGATGCATTATTTATAAGTAAATTACCACAATCTTTTTATGGTGCCTCTATTTCCTTAATTCTTAAAAAAGAGAAAGATCCCACTGAATGTACATCATATAGGCTTATATCCTTATTGAATGTAGATTCTAAGATTTTTTTGAAAATAGTGGCAACTAGACTGGTGAATGTATTGCCTCAAATTATTTTGGTTGATCAGACCAGATTATTAAAAACCGCTATTCATCCTTTAACATTAGGAGATTAATGAATATTGTTTATACTCCCTCAAGGTTCTTTTGAAAACCATGACCTGGAGTTACATGCTGTCTTCACTTCTTTGCGGGAATGGGACCCGCTCTCATGGTCTCATGACTGGCCGCTATTCGACATACCTAGGACGTGGCCTAGAAGACTAGCAGGCCTTCGGGGTTCCGGGATTTCATGGCTCTGGAGGCAGGCGGACTTGAGGGAGGTGTCGCCGCAGGGAATCAGTGTGTTGTCGGAGACAGAAGATCAAAAGCAGCAAGCTGGCAGCCGGCTGTGTGCCCAGAGACCCGAGTTCTTTAGGCACAAAACTTGGAAAGAGTGATGCAACGGACTCTTAACATCGTAAATCAGCGAGTTGTTCGTTATGTCTCCCCTCTCGCTGTGAAATGGGGACAACTCTTTTTCCCTTATTAGGGTGAGCGAGAGCCTGTGGTATGTCGAATTACCAGGTGAAAAAGTAGTCTTTGGGGAACTGCAAGTCTGTGTCTTTATTGATGCTTTGCTGCACACGAGTGCTCAGCAGGGGGTGTCGATGCTTTTTATGCTGATGGGGGGGGATTGTTGCTTTGTTGCTGCTTACATATGGGAGGGGGAAACTGGGGGTGGGGCTTTGGGGTTCTAACATTTAGCTCTCTTTCATTCTTCAGGGCACTTCTCTGTTTTCGTGGATGGTCGCAAAGAAAAAGAATTTCAGGATGTATATCTTCTACATTTCTCTGACATTAAATGTGCCTTTGAAACCTTTGAACAAGACTCCCCCACTATATATACTGTATATGAAGATTAATTTGCCTATTTATGACTTGGTGCTTTTGAGTCCCTTTTTGAATTGTCACATTTAGACTGAAAAATTTCATTTCCTAATGATATAGCTACTGTTACCTGGATAAAGAAGAGAGTTTGGACATGGTGCATGGGACATCACTCATCAATTGCCTCTGAACAGTATGTTCTGGTCTCATTTTGCATACTGTCACTCAGCTGTCAACTCCATAATCTTTTAGGTGATCAAGCAAATGATAAGAGTGCAATTAAGGCCTGGGAATTAAATTTGCATTGGTTTAACTCCACATTTGGGTAAGCATTTTGAGGAAATCTAATTCACTGTCTCTTCTAGTAGATGATTAAGAATTCATTGTCTGCTATAAACAGAACTCTCCATCTTTATATACTAAATATGAGGAGGGGCTTTAAAATCAGAATCATAATTAATATCACTGTCTTATTGACTTGAAATTTGTTATTTGGTGGTAGCAATACAGAGCAAAGGTCATAAAATTACTAAAAAATACTAAATAAATGAATAGTGCAGAAAATGGAATAATGAGGTTCATGGGTTCATGGATCATTCAGAAATCTGTTCCTAAACCATTGAGAGGAGGACTTCATGCTCTTGTCCCTCTTCCTTGTTAGTAGCAAAGAGAAGAGGGCATGTCTTGGATAGTAAGGGACTTTAATGATAGATACCATCTTTTTGTGGCACTGCTTTTGAAGATGATCTTGATAACGTGAAAAATTGTGGAGCTGGTTGAATCTACAAACTGTTGCAGTCTCTTGCGATTCTTTGCATTGGAGCTTCTATGCCAAGCTGTGAGGCAACCACTCAGAATGCTCACCACACTGCAGCTGCAGAAATCTGAAAGAGTCTTGGGTGACATGCCAAATCTCCTTAAACTCCTAATGAAGTAGAACAGTGGACGTGTCTTCTTCATGATTGCATCAAAGTATCAGGTTCAGGACAGATTCTTAGAGATGTTGACACCCATGAACTTAAAGCAGCTCACTCTTTCCGCTGCTGAAACCTCATTGAAGGCTGGTGTGCGTTCTTCTAACTCTCCCTTGTCAAAGTTGACAATCAGTTCCTTGATCTTGTTGACGTAGAGGGCAAGGGTGTTATTACAACACTGTTATCTATCTCACTCCTGTATGTCTCCTTTTGCCATCTGAGATTTTACCCAACAACCATGGAAGAAGATTGCAACTTTCCCCTGCTCTATTCAGTTTATATCTATGAGTGTGTCGCTAAGTAGAGCTCCAACACTGTATACAGGTTTGCTGAGCGGGCTGTAACAGAGGAGGTCATCAATCAGCATACCATACAGGAGGGAGATTAAAAATTTGGCTGAGTGGTGTAATAACAACAACCTCTCACTCAATGTCAATAAGACCAAGGATCTGATTGTGGAGTTCAGGAGAGGGAAACCAGAGGCCCATGAGCCAGTACTGATCGTAGAATCAGAGGTAGAGAGGCTCAGTAGGTTTAAATTCCTGGGTCTAACTATCTCAGAGGACCTGTTCTGGACCCATCACATAAATATGCTTTCAAAGAAAGCTCAGCAGCACTTCTACTTCCTCAGCAGTCTGCAAAGATTTGGCATGTCATCAAAAACCTTGGCAAACGTCTATAGGTGTGTGGTGGAAAGTGTGCTGACTGGCTGTATTACGGCCTGGTATGGGACACCAATACCTTTGAGTGAAAAATCCTATAAAAGATAATGGATTCAGCCCGGTACATCACAGGTAAACCCTTCCCAACCATTGAGCACATCTACATATAAAGTTTCCGAAGAAAAGCAGCATCCATCATCAAAGATCCTCACCACCCAGGCCATGCTCTTTTCTCGCTGCTCCCATCAGGTAGAAGATATGAGTGCCTCAGTTACTACCCCTCAACCATCAGGCTCTTGAACAAAAGGGGAAAACACACTCATTCTAATTCTGATGTTCCCAGAACTGTTGGTCTCACTTTAAAGATTTCTTATCTTGTTATTTCATGCTCTCGGCTTTTGTTGCTATTTATTTATATCTGCATTTGCACAGTTTGTTGTTCATTGATCCTGCTTACAGTTACTGTTCTATAGATTTGCTAAGTATGCCTACAGGAAAAAGAATCTCAGGGTTTAATGTGGTGACATGTATGTACTCTGATAATAAATTTTACTTTGAATTTAGACCTCTGAACATGATGTCATCTGCATGTTTATGAATGATGTTTGAATTATGCTTAGCCACTATAATGTGAGTGTCGAGAGTATAAAGCAGTCAGCTAAGTCTGCATCCTAAAGATGTACCTGGTTGATTTTCAGTGAGGAGTTGTTATTACTGACCTGAACAGAATTTGTCAATGTTTTAAATGAGATGACGAATCCTTGCAAACTTCTAAGAAAGTAGAGGCACTTGCCGTGCTTTCTTTGTAATGGCACTTACTGCACACGCTGAACACAAGACAGATCCTCTGAAATGACAATGCCGAGGTATTATGCAGTTGCCGACCCTCTCCACCTTTGATCCCCCAGTGAAGAATGGCTTATGGATCTTCTGTTTCCTCCTTCATCTCATTGATGTTGAGTGAGAGGTTGTTGTGGCACCACTCAGCCAGATTTCCAACCTCCCTCCTCTTTGCTGATTTGTCACCACCTTTGATTCAGCCTATGACAGTGGTGTCATCAGCAAACTTAAATATGGCATTGGAGCTTTGCTCAGCCTCACAGACGTGAGTGTAAAGCAAGTAGAACAGGGGGCTGAGGAGATTGCCTTGTGCTGCACTTGTGCTGAGAGCGATTTTGGAGGGGTTGCTGCCAACCTGAACTGAGTAGGGTCCGCAAGTGAGAATATCGACGATCCTTTTGCATAAGGAAGTATTGAAGCCTAGGTCTTGGAAGTTATTAATCAGTTTTGAGGAGATGATAGTATTGAATGCTAAGCTGTTGTCAACGAAGAGCATCCTGATGTATGTATGCACCTTTACTGTCGAGATATTCCAGGATTGTGTGAAGAGCCAATGAAATGTCATCCGCTTTTGACCTGTTGTGACAGAAGGCAAATTGGAGTAGAAAATTAGATTTGTTTTGAAGCAGATACAACTAACAACTAACATCAAAATTAATATTCCTGGAGCTATTAACAGCCATCTCAACATTCAAGGTAACATAACTGCCTGCAGTGATTCAATCACAGCCTGCATTTTCAAAGCAGCATTTATCAGTCTGTGAACAACAACATTAGTAAAGACAATTATCACTTGACAACCTTCAATGTACTTTTGATGGATAACCAAGTAGAAGTTCACAGACCTTTCAAATGAAATACATGATGCTTTAAACCCAAAGTAATTTGGGAGTCTGCATTGTCGAGCACCTTTGCTTCATCCACTACAAAAGGTGAGGTTTTCCAGTAGCCACATAGTGCAATTCAACTTTACACTCCCATTCTGACCTGTCAGTCCTTGGCACACTCAGTTTGGAAGAGCAACAACTCATATTCTATCTGGGTAGCCTCCAACCTGAAGATGGCATGAACATCAGTTTCTCTAACCTCCTGTCATTTTTTAACTCTTCCCCTTTCACTCTTTTTCCACACCCCTTTATGATTCCCCTCTTGACCCTTTCCTTTTCATCACCTTCTGCTGGTGCCCTTCCTCCTTCTCTTTCCCTTATGCTTCTCTTCTGTCAGATTCCTTCTTCTGTAGCCCTTTATTTCTTCCACCTATCACCTCCCAGCTTTTACTTCATCTCACTCCCCCACCCATCCACCTTCCCCTTCAACTGCCAGATTATGTGCTTTCTCATCCCTCCACCTTTTTATTCTAGCTTCTTCCCCCTTCCTTTCAAGTCCTGATGAAATGTCGACTGTTTATTCTTCTCCATAGATACAGCCTGACCTGTTGAGTTCCTTCAGCACTTTTGTGTATTCCTCAAGATTTCCAGCACATGCTTGTGTTTTAAACCAAAGCTTGGCATAACCAAGGCACAACTTGTTTTATTGATGACTGTTCACTTCTCGCATATTATCTTGGGCCGAGTATGTTTTTTCTATTTGTTAGCTCTCTGTCATCCTGTTAGGCTTTTAGAACTGCTTGGAATAAACATGGATTTCAATTAGGATTTTAAAAAAGTCTCAGAGCTCTCATTGCTTATAAATCTATGTTTTTGCTTCTTTACTAAGATTTTCACTTGGTTTTCTAATGACAGGGTGCAAAGTGAAGTTAAATTGACTTCAACGATTAGAGGGATTAAAGGAGGTGGGATTAATTGGGAACTTAAACATAACAGCACTTGTGTTTGAATAATCACTCTATTATAAGTTTCTTTATTCAAATTTATGATAATAGCTTCCTATGCAAAGTTGTCATGCAATACAGTAGCACAATCCATTAACAGAAGTGTCCACTTGGAGGCTTACAATTTTAGTTTCCTCTCTAAATGTGGGTATAAGATTCCACATTGCTAATTGCATGCAGTTAAGGTTACTTCAGTTACGAAACCTTTCCTTACATGCACTTGGTTTGTACAATGGTGTTGAGAATCTTTCTGATCAATACCAACAATATCACAGAGTGAAATACAGTTTCTGTCAGACTAGGTTATTATGGAAATTTTTCTCATTTTTGAATTTAAGCCCCACAAATGTCTATTTGGAACATTTTTAATGTCTTTGTTGTATTTTTGGAACAGTGGTTACACAAAGGAACATGTATGTACTCAGAGATGACTAGTTTTAGTGTTGTCCACAGCTGCTGCACCACCTGTTGTCCCCTTTTCTATTGGTACAAATTAAAATACAGAAACAAATGTGACTTCATGCAATTTGGAGCAGAATTCAAACATGCCTTTGACATGGAGTTACATAAGTCCGTTTATTTGTTTGGCTCATCTCTCCACCTACACATTAATCTGCAACATTGATCTGAAGCCAGGATGTATTTGCTGAAATAGGACACAACGCCTTGAAGAACAAAGTAAGGTCACTGCTAGTGTAGGGATCAAACAATTTAGATCACAAATCAGATTGCCTTAGTATTAGGAAGGGCTTATTAAAATATAAAATAACATCAACATGGAATCTTCAGAAGCGGTATTTGTAATAATCAAGTGGATTAGTTATGGTATTTTTAACTTTCCTTTTGCAGTTAATAAGAACAATTGCAACTGACTGCAGTCATTAGCAATTCTATGTTTCAATGAGCCAACATCTACAGGGAAAGAATATAAGCAAGCTGTGTATAATTCTGATATTCTGCATCTCATGAATAATCCATCAATCTCGGTTTATCTCTTTGGAATTATGATGCATCCAGTGTGAAATCTGGCTGCAACATTAATTGGCCCAAGAGTAACTTACTTCTTCTTTCCATACTGTGTCCTGTAATTGCTGAATAACTATCAAAACACTTTTTTATTCTCCCATGAGCAAATAACAGTTCCCCTTGAAAAGTTGGTATTGACATGTTTTGTAGGTCACTACAGTGGCTCATTTGAGAACAGTTGTCCTGTTGAGCTAGAAGGTTGTACATTGAAGTTCTATGAGATAGAAGCACAGAAATCTAGGCTGACATTCTAGGTACGATCAATTTTTGGGTCAGATTTTCTTTATCAATGCAGCCAGTACCAAATGGAACCACCAGCGTTTGCCTAATTAAATGCCAACAGGTTCAGAACTTGCCCCCATGGAGCCCAAAAACTGCTCTTGATGAGATACCCATAAATTATGTTGCAAAAACCAGCTCTTAGGCACTGGCCTAGTTAGATTTATAGCTGTATTGGTGCTTACATTACTATTAGCAGGAATGCTAAAGATGCAGAGAAGAAAGGAAAAGGAGAAGGAAAATACCTTTAGTTTAAAAAAAATTATTTGTCCTGTTTAATATTTTATGGTGGCAAAGGAGGTGTAAGGCACTTCTCCCCTCTACTAGTCTGCTGGTCACCCTTGGGCAAGGTGTAGCACCTGCTTAGCCCACCACTCAGGGTTACATAAAGCCATGGAGCGGGTGGTGGATGGTCATATGAGCAGCTGGTGCATATCACAAGTCCTGGTTATGCGACCACTGATGCCATGCAAACAGTCTCTGAAGAGTATTGCTAATGGCTGGGGTCACCCATCTTGTAAAGACGCAACCTAGAGGAAGGCAAAGGCAACCCACTTCTACAGAAAAATTTGTCATGGACAAAGACCATGATCATCCATGACATATGACATGCCACATAATGACGATGATGAATATTTTGTAAACCATAATTTGTAGATTTATTTAAATAAATTGTTTTTTAAAAATATATGTTATTAAATTGAAGAAGCATGGTAGACATGTCAATGTGCTGAAGTGAAAATATATCTCCAAATTAATTCATTGTCATATTTCTTTTGTAAGAACTTACTGGACACAAAGTACATTAAAAGGGTGAATATACCACAAATGCACTGCATTGTCTGTAAAGAGCTTTGAGGTATTCTGAGAGGAACTGGCAAGGGGAAATGGAAATCCCTCATTTTGCTTTTTGAATCCACTAGATGATGATACGTCCACAGTGTTTTTAGTAAAGGATTTGGAGATTTACATCGAGCACTGATGAAGGGAGAATAAATAAGAGAAATGTGTGACTCACTGAGGAATTTGTAGATGGTGACATTTTAGTAGCCAGCCTCCCTTTGTTCCTCTAGGTGGTAGAGTTCGCAGTTTTGAGTAGTGTTGTTAAAGAATATTTAGTAAGTTTTTTTTTAATGCATTTTGATGCATCAATTTCCCAGGGACTTGACTTAACTGTGTGTCCAAAGACATCATTTTGATCTTAGGAGCAGTTTCTTGCTACCTAGTTCTCTGCTTCTATACACACTCTGAAGTCATGATCTCCAGCAGGGAACTCCCTGGGAACCTATGAATTCAAAGTCAATCAGGCCTTCCTATTCTGGGTAAGCAAGGGTATTTCACCATCGAGGCATTATTAACTGAAATCAGCATAAAGTTAAAATTCGGACTTTGGAACTGGAATTATAATTTCAGCCACTATAGCTCCTTGCTATCAGGCTACCTTGGTAGGAAAACCCCAATCATTGACTAGATACCAGTCAAAGTAAGACATGTCTCTCTGAGGTAATGTCAATATGATCTTTAGACTAAGTAATGTTTATATGAATCTGATACTGATTATTCAAGGGACTAGTGTAACAAAGTTTCAGTAATTGTTATTTGCTATATCATGCTTATGCAGAACAGGATACAAAGATATTACAACACAAGAAAAAATAATTTTTGTCTCCCAGCCATTTGTTTCCACCTGATGCTAAAATAGGTGATGACCTGAATGCCTTCTCTAAACACTATTGTGCATTCTATCTATCTATAGCTTTTACCATATTATTAGCAATGGCAGGGCCCTTGTAAAAAGTAGTAGATTGATCATGGTTAAATTGGAAATAGATTAGACTAAAATGAGTTACAGTCCAAGATTTGAAATGAATGTACAGTACTAGGCAAAAGTCTTAGGAATCCAATATTTTTATATGGCTTCAGATGGTAGGCCTCCATAGAGCTGTGAACTCGGCATCATTGAGGCTGCTTGGAATTACCTGGAGAGACAGAAGCAAGCCTGACAGCCAAAGTCTGCAGATGAACTGTGGCAAGTTCTCCAAGATGCTTGGAACAACCTCCTAGCTGAGTTTCTTATAGAACCGTACTGCAGTGTAACTAAGATTATCACAGTTTGAAAGACCAAATATTGGTCTTTATTGGTCACACCAAATATTGCTTTGATTTTGCTTTGTCCTGTTTACTGCTGTTTATAGTAAAGATGTTTCTTTTTATTATTTTTGAAAGTATCTTCATTTTGCAGAATTTTTTACACATGCTTTGAATTTTGA
Source organism: Hemitrygon akajei (assembly GCF_048418815.1). Taxonomy (NCBI): domain Eukaryota; kingdom Metazoa; phylum Chordata; class Chondrichthyes; order Myliobatiformes; family Dasyatidae; genus Hemitrygon; species Hemitrygon akajei. The sequence goes on along the minus strand of NC_133129.1, from coordinate 160,062,479 downwards.
AATGTGCTGCATTAATTTATATTGACTATCTTTATCCATTTTGCCATTAGTTAACAAGTTTATCATTCAAAAATCCAGTCTAATCAGGAAATGTGACTGCCTTGGTCAAATGGTGGAACTTGGTCCTTGCCTCATCCAACTAGATGGTGATTTGATATGAGAATTCCATATATTTACAACCATAGGACAATTTCTCAAAATAATGTTGAAACTTTTTCATTTAAAAGCTGATACTTTCATTGAACTTGCTACATTAGCAATCAAGGATCATTGTTCTTATTCAAAATTAATGTAACTTTTACTCCTACAGAGGCTATCTTGACTACTCAGTATCCCAAATCAATTATTAAAAAAATACTCAACACCGCTTACTACGTCTTCGGGCCACAATACTTGGTCAAGTGGTTTTCCGTAACATCTCAGTGCCTCTTGACAGCTGGAATTAACAAGGAATTGAATTTTAGAGTCTTCAGTGGAAGGAAAACTCTTTGTTTAGATTGGTTACAGACAGACTCTTCACCCCATCATGTCAAAGCTGACCGGCAAGCCCATCTACACTAAATCCACTTGCCTAAATTAATTCCATACTCCCTAAGTTCCACTCATTCAATTAGCTGTTTAAATGGCTGTTAAAAATTGTTACTATCCTACCTTCACCATCTTCTCTGGAAGAGCATTCCAGATACCAGTGACTCCTTATGTGACTTTTTCCCCTCAGGTCTCCTTTAAACCTCCTCTCTCTCACTTTGAACCAATGCCCCACATGGGTTTAAGAGACAGGCTTTCTACCCTATCTATGCCTCACGTAATTCTATATACCCCATTATGTCACCTTTCAGCCTCTTTTGCTCTAGGGAAAATAAACCTAGTCTACCCAATCTCTTGTGATACCTTAAGCCCTCCAATCCAGGTGATACCCTTATGAATCTTTTCCACATCCTTTCAAGCTTAATCACATCTTTTCTACAGTATGCTGATAAGAACTGCACACAGTATTGTAACATGACATCCCAACACTTGCATTTAGTGTTACAGCCAATGAAGGCAAGCATGATTTACAATTTCCTTATTGCCCTGCATTCTCCCCATGGTCCCAGTTTCAGGGAACTATGTACTTGTACTGAAGGTATCTCTAATTCAAGAATTATGGATTTATGTAAATATAGCAGACGCTAATTGAAAAAACAATTCTTTATTTCTTCATGTAAGAACTCAGAGCTGGTTGGAATTTTTCAGCAGGCTATAATCACTGCTGAAGTCATGCATTGTTGAGGTTGTGTGAGGTTTAAAAAGAGCTTGCGGCATTTTAGAACCACAGTGGGCTGCAATCAAAGCAATCTTTTAGGCACTCAGAAGGGGCCAATAAAATGAAGCAAGGTGTAAGCCAAATAGCCATTGTTGGAGTGGACTAGTGTTAGAGTGGTCAGGCGTTGGCTCAACAGACTTCGGCGAGAACAGGTACTGGCTAGAATTTAAGCCAAAGCTGTGGCTGAAAGAACATCATAGTCGGGAGCTTAACATCTAAACATGCACCTTGTATGGATAGAACAGGCAGATAGGCAGAGGGGGTGGTGTGGCTCTGTTGGCAAGAAGTGAAATCAAATCCTTTGAAAGATGTGACATAAAATTGGAAGATGTAGAATCCTTGTGGGTAGAGTTAAGAAACTGCAAGGGTAAAAAGACCATGACAGGAGTTATATGCAGGCCTCTGAACAGTAGACAGGATGTGGGATATAAAATGCGAAGGGATTTCAATATATAAGTAGGTAGGGAAAATCAGGTTGGTGTTGAATCTCAAGAGAGGGAATTTATACAATGCTTATGAGATGGCTTTTAAGGGCAGCTTGTGGTTGAGCCTACTAGGAGAAAGGCAATTCTGGATTGAATAACACACACAAAATGCTGGAGGAACTCAGCAGGCCAGACAGTACCCAGGAAAAGAGTACAGTCGATGTTTCAGTGGAAACCCTCCGGCAGGACTGGATTGGGTTTTGTGCTATGAACCAGATTTGATTAGGAAGATTAAGATAAAGAAACCCTTAGGAGGCATGATCATAATATGATAGAATTCACCCAGCAGTTTGAAAGGGAGAAGATAGGGTTAATGTATCAGTGGAATAAAGTGAATTGTGAAGGCATGAGCAAGGAGTTGGCCAGAGCTGATTGGACGTGAATACTATCAGAGATAATAGCAATAGCTGGAGGTTCTGGGGGCAATTCGGAAGGCACTGGATAGATACATCCCAAAGATAAAGAGGTATTCTAAAGGGAGCGTGAGGCAAGTAAGTGACAAGGGAAGTCATGACAGCATGAAATCAAAAGAGAGGGACTATGATGTAGAAAAATTAGTGGAAAGCTAGAGGCCTGGGAAGCATATAAAAACTAGAAGGAAATGAAAATAACCATAAGGATGGAAAAGATTAAATAAAAAGCTAAGTTAGTCAATAGTATCAAGGAGGATTCCAATTGGACTGCTGGAAAATGATGCTGGGGAGAGTGAAGATATGGCAGACAAACTTAATAGGTATTTTGCATCAGTCTTCACTGTGAAAGACACTAGCGGTATGCCAGAAAAGCAAGAGTATCAGGGGCCAGAAGTAAGTATAGTTGCTATTACCAAGCAGAAGGTGCTTGGGAACTTGAAAAGTCTTAAGGTAGATAAGTCACAGTGGCCCTGACAGACTAAACACCAGAGTTCAGAAAGAGGTAGCTGAAGAAATCGTGTATTCTTTCCAGAATCACTGGATTCTGTGATGAAAAATCACAATTGTCACTTAATCTTTAAGAAAGGAGGGAGGAAGAAGAAAGGAAGTTATAAGCCAGTTAGACTGACATAAATACTTGGGAAGCTGTTGGAATCCTTTATTAAAGATAAGGTTTCAGGGTACTTGGAAGTGCATAATAAAGTTGCCAAAGTCAGCATGGTTTCCTTAAGTGGAAATCCATTGGAATTCTTTGAGGAAATAACAGGCGGGATAGACAAAGGAGAGTCAGTGTATATTGTTTACTTGGATTTTCAGAAGGTCCTTGACAAGATGCTGCAAATGAGGCTGCTTAACAAGATAAGCGTCTATGGTATTATAGGAAAGATAATAGCATAGTTAAAGAATTGGCTGACTGACAGGAGGCAATTTGTGGGAAAACAGTGTCAATTATGATTGGTTGCTGGTGATATGGTGTTCCACGGGGTTGGCATTGGGACTGCTTCTTTTCATGTTATATGTGAATGACTTAGGGGATGGATTTAATGACTTTGTAGCCATGTTTGTGGATGATATGAAGATAGATGGAGGGGCAGGTAGTGTTAAGGAAGCAGGGAGTCCTCAGAAGGATTTAGATAGATTGAAAGAATGGGCAAAAAAGTGGCAGATTGAAAGTGGTTACGACTATTTTCTGAATGGGGAGAAAATTCAATAATCAGAAGTGGAAAGGGACTTGAGAATCCTTGTGCAGGACTTCCTAAAGGTTAACTTGCAGGATGAGTTGGTGGAAAGGAAGGCAAATGCAATTTTAGCATTCAGTTCAAGGGATTAGATGTAATAGCAAGGAATCAGATTCAGGTTTATTATCACCCACATGTATCATGAAATTTGTTAACTTAGGATATGATGCTAAGGCTTTATAAGGTATTGGTTAGACTGCACTTGGTATATTGTGAGCAGTTTTGGGCCCCTTATCTAAGAAACTGTGTGTTGGCATTGTAGATGGTCCTGAGGATGTTCATTAGAATGATTCCGGGAATGAAAGGGTTAATGTATGAGATACAATTGATTGCTCTGGGCCTCTAACTCACTAGTGTTTAGAAGAATGAAGTGGGGATCTCACTGAAACCTTTTGAATCTTAAAAGTCCTAGATAGAATGGATGTGGAGAGGATGTTTCCTATCCTGAGTGAGTCTCGAACCAGAGGGTACAGCCTGAGAATAGAGGGATGTCCATTTAGAACAGAGATGAGAAGGATTTTCTTTAGGCTGAAGGTGGCAAATCTGTGGTTTTCATTATCACTGATTGCTCTGGAGGCTAAGTAACCAAGTATATTTAAAGCAGAGGTTGATAGCTTCTGGATTAATTAGGCAGGGCATATAAGGTTACAGGGAGAAGACAGGAGAATGGGGTTGAGAAGGATAATAAATCAGCCATGATGGAATAGTGGAGCAGATTCGATGGGCCGACTGGGCTAATTATGCTCCCATGTCTTATGGTAAATGACAAGCAGTAATCAGTTTAAAGATAAAAGGACAGCTTAGCAAGCTACAGTACTGTCTACAGATCATAGTCTGTTGGCCCATAGCAGGGGACTGCCTGCTTGAGATCTGAATCAGAGTCAGAAACAACTTCATAAAGTGATTATGAGATGTTTTCATCTTCATCTGCCAAACGTGGAAGACAATGGTTATGTTACTTTGCACCATTGTGACCAAATTCAAGAAAACTTGCAGATCAGACTGATATTTTACTAAGCGCATCAAATATGGACACAAACTATATTTGATCAATCAACAATTGGGATACTTTTGTACACAGGAGAGTATGCCCTCACAGCATCACTTTTTGGTGTCTGTGATCTCTGTCCCAGATGTTTTTGACCATCCTTGTGAATTACTTGGTCCCAGCAAAGGTGTCTGAATATTCAAAGATGTCTCCCATTGAAGATATGTACTGTAGCTCAGTGAATGTATTGTCAAACTCAAAACATTGAAGTGAATGATGTCATTGTAACTACTGAAATTGTATTGACTCACTTGCTGTTACCTTTGATCTTAAGGGTATAAGCATGAGACTCTATTGAGAGAGTCTCCAGAATTTCTGCTAGTTGCGATGAATGAAGAGCACCAGCTCCATTGTCTCCTGGGTGATAAGATCACAGTCACAACAGCTTTGTATGTCCTGCCCTGGTTTAAGTTCCCAAACTCCATCACATTCCACTTGTCTAAGCTAAATTCCAACTGCCATTTCATTGTAGACTTTCCCAGTTGATACATAAACTCTTGGAATCTTAGATAAACTTTTACCACCAGTTTTGCTGTTATCTGCAAACTCACTATCAATGCCGCCCCCCCACAATTTTATCTAGTGGGACTATTTATTGGAACATAAAATATTGTTCGTTATTAATACATTTCTCCAGAGCTTTAAATCTCTTCACGACCCACTTGGTTGGTGAATCTGGAGCAAATGAGACTGCAAAAGTGCTCAGAAAAATGTTTTTGATACAACAGCATCCCAAACTTAATCAACTCCTTCCCCCTCCCACCATTTCATAAGCCCATCAAATTCCTCTTTAGATTATTATCAGCATTTCCCTATTCCCTGTTTATGTGGCTGTGACAAGTGAACCCAAACTCTGTAGCCGTACTATCCCAGGCGTCACTCCAGAGCACACAAAATAATTTTTAAAAGAGATACAGCATGGCCCAATGAGCTCATGCCACCCAATTACACCCATGTCACCAATTAACTTACAAACCTGTGTATCTTTTGCATGTTGGAGGAAACCTGCACGGTTATGGGAAGAACATACAAACTCCTTACAGAGCGGCAGGGAATGAACGCATATCACCAATGCTGTAAAGCCGTTGCACTAACCGCTATGCTACCATGCCCCAATTCAGCCCTAGCATACGTACCAGCATCCACGCATAAATTCCAGTATTTCAACCATGGATGTTTAGCTTATAACAGGAAGCTGCTCTCCAGTTTGACAGATGTTGACAGATAGACCCTTAAAGTTTTTTTTTCAGATTTCCAAAATTAATTATTTTTCCTCCATTATGTTTGGCTCCTTTAGCTGTTTCCTGAATGCAGGGCTTTTAAACTGAGCTCTAATTAATAGCTTTCTTCGGAATTACTGCTTTCAAGCTAGTCCTCATGATTATTGAACTGAGTACCATATAATGTGATGTTTTGGGACATTAACTATGTCAAAGACTATTCATCCCTTCCAGAACACAATCTATGACTAATGTCCAGCTCACAGCTTTAGAAAGAACAGATGTGAAATATGATGTTTAACTAGAATGAAGATTGCCCAATTTCAATCCCCTCTGCAGAATTTGAGCTATATTTAATTTCTGACTCAAAGAATTAAACAGTGCAGCCATTATTGAGCAGATATATTTTTGATCAAATCTAAATTATTCTTTACATTCGATGGATGAATATTATGGTGATTATTCAATCAAACTGATAATTCTACAGATATCTAAATGTGCATTTAACAATCCTTGGAGAATAATAATAATTCCATGCTGAATTTCTATACGATTTATTTTCTGTAAAAATTATTGAGTGGCTTCAATTCTTTGTATTCCATCTTTAGTTGACACCTTGAAGTTTATGTTCCTCATTCTATTAAATACACTGTGGCTCAACTAATGGTCCGCCACAGGCTCAGTGTATTAACCTTTCTCTTTCATGTCAGCTGAGGGAAAAATCAACAACATTTTGTAGAAGTGTTACCTAAATGCTCATGTACAAAGCTAATAAAACAAATAACATTTGCTTTGAGGTAACACTTTGCATAAACTGGATTATTTCATGTGCTGCGCAGGAATTGAAGGGCTTTGGAAATGTCATTGCCAAAATCTCTAATAAACTTTTAATAATTACATGGTAAGATAGAGCAATTGACAATTTGATATAGGAAATTTAACTTGTATTTAATTGATGTTGTTTATGAGCTAATTATTGTCCAAGACATTAGAGAGAATGCCTTGCAATTTTTAGAAATAGTGGCTAGCGATCTTTTGCCCGAGAGAACAAATACTCTTGGTAATACCTCATCTAAAAGTCAGCATCATGTAAAATCACAGAAATTACAAGGCACAGAGGAGTTCATTCAGACCACTAAGTTTATGCTGATCTATTTGGCCAGTATCTTTGATACCGCCACATTCCTTCAATGTTGCAGTGGAACGTTATCCAATATTTTTGGTAATATTAATTTTGTTCATTTGGAGTGAAACTTGTGCTGACACACATCAGGTTTTATTGATTTGGTGGTTGAATTTGCTGAAGGTTTGCATTTTCAGGAAAGCTCACACTGAGTTTATTGAATCATAAGAAAATGAAAACAAAGAAGCCATTGAAATAAAAGCAGTTAGGCAGTCTAATCTCACTTTCCGGCATTAAGTATATGATTGATAGGTCTCTGTCCCTCAATTGTGCATGTAGTAGTTTTTAAATATGATGAAGGCCTTTTCCTCTCTCACTCTGACAGTGAGCATCAAATCCACACTGCTCTCTGCTGAAAAATGCTTTCCTCATTTCCCCTTTTATCTTTCTACCAATTACTTTAAATTTATTTCCCTAGGATTTGACTGCACCACAAAGGGAAACAGGTCCTTCCAATTTATTCTATTTTGTCTCCCCTTAATCTTACACAACCCAGTGAAGACTGACTTCTGTCTCTTCTGTTTCAAAGGAAATAAACTGAGTTTATCCAATCTCTCTTCATAATTGCAATCTTCCAGTCCTGGCAATATCTACATCAACCTCCTCTGCATCCTATCATGTGCATTCAATTTAAATCTTCCTTGAAACATGGTGACTGAAACTACATGCAGTACTCAAGCTGTTGTCTCACTAATTTTGTATACAGCTCAGCCTTCTGTAAGTCAATGGTTATAAAAGTGGAATATAATCAACTAACTTTAAAGGTTTAATTGATATTCATTTTTACTTTAATTGCTTTTATTTGCCCTTCAGAAAGTCTTAGTTTTTGGTATATCAGTGGTGACATTCTGTTCTCTTATAAAGTAAATAGTAATTTTATATAAGGGTAGAATACGTACAAAGATTACGATTATCATGTCAAAATGAGCCATTTGCTTATTTTCCATATTTTTATGTTCATGTGGGGAAACCACAAAGGAAATAAAGTATTATGCATGAGAAATATTAATGCTAATATTCCAAGTCATTGAACTGATTCTGCAATGAAACGAAATATGGGTTACAATTCCGGTTTTAACTTTTGTACTGACAGTTGTCAATGTGCCTAAACAAGATACAACAGAAGTAATGCTTTCACATTGTCATGGAATCATGTCATCTTACAGCATGGAAACAGGACCTTCGGCTCAACCTGTATATGCCGACTGTGACCAGTCCCATCAGCCCGTATTGAGCCCATTGCCCTTTCTACCTCCCCTATCGATGTTATTATCTAGTTGGTTTTTAAACATTGCTACTGTGCTTGCCTCAACCACTGGTTCAAATAACTTATTCAAAATATGCACCACGCTTTGAGCGAAAAAGCTACCCCTGATATTCCTTTTAAATCCTTTGCCTCTGAGCTTAAACCTCCTGTTGTTTGCACCTCCTCCCTTTGAAAAGAACTATGTGCTTTCAGCATGTCTATGCCCTTTATGATTATTGATCTTGCGTTTCAAATGAAGACAGAAAGCAAATATTGTAATTATAGTCAGCGGCAATAGCCTCAACCTTAACTCTTCCATACTTGATGGATGTAAAATAGCATCAATGACTCACAGAAACAAGCCAGTAAAATAAATTGAAGAAACAGACAGAGGCAGAGAAGGGTGATACTCTTTACTGCTGCTCTGAACTAAAGAATTGATCCTGTTTTAGTTAAAGTAGGTTCAAATTGCTTACAGATGATATTACTATTGCTACCTTTGAACTGAAAATTTTCAGCATTATTCTGAGAAAAGAGCCAGATTTTTTATGGGTAACACTAATAAAAGGATTACAAAAGTTCAGTACTGAAGGGAAATTTGCATGCTTTGGACTGAAGAAGCAAGTTCCTAAACTAGAAGTCCCAACTTTTTTTTAAGCCACGGATCAATACCATCGAGCAAGGAATCCATGGACCGCAGGTTGGAAACCTTTTCAAAGTTTGTTGAGACAAGACTAGAATAAAAACTTAAGAAAAAGTGAAGTAGCCACACTTGTCTTTTACTTCACATCACTCATCCAATATGCTTCATCGTAGGCACTAGCCTCCATAGCATCCAGGACATCTTCAAGGAGCGATGCGTCAACAAGACAGCATCCATCATTAATGGAAGGCTCATATTTATACCGCACAGGCCATGGCTTTTAGGTACCTCAAGGGCTTTACAGCTAATGGAGTTCCTTTGAAAATCAGTAAGTTTTGATGTAGGAAATTAATGAATAAAACCACTGTTTACACAGTTTAAAATTCTTTGTGTAACACTTATGCGATCAGCTGGCATATGTCTAGGGGAAGATTCATTCACCTGCCAATCCGCACCTCCCATATACGTGGATGCTGTAAAAATGCACACTAATACAAACTGGCACACACAATATCAAGCGTACACCACATACGTTTACGGAATACACTTTATAAATCTTACTAGAACTAAGTGATTAATAATGATACAATATATATGAAAGAAAAGGAAGTAAAGAAAATGGTGCCAGAACTTCAGGGTTCAGTCAATTAGTGCACATCGTTGGAGCTCAACCATGGAGCCTTCTGTCCACTCTTCGATCTTCTCCAACCTCTTCGACCCGCGCACCTGGGACCATCCTCGGTGATCGACCAGCAGCGCCTCCAGCACACGTCCACCTTCCGCGCAATCCAGCTCACAGACCCACAAGAAAAAAATAATATCTATCCCAATTGGTTAACAAATGAATACAATTCTCGTTATCAGTAACTTTAACCCAAACAAGCTTCGAGAGTGCTCTGCAAGGAAAAGCACTCTCCCACCAGTTAGCATAACAAAGAAGCATTTTTACTTTTAACAAAGAAGCCATTTTGATTAACATACGCAGTACATTTGTCCATATCAAATCTCTAAAGCCATTTCTATACAAAGAAAAATAAACAGAATTGCAACACGAGTGAATCTGCAGATGGTAGAAATAAATAAAAACACAAAATGCTGGCAGAACTTTCCCTCCTCCCATAGATGCTGTCTGGCCTGCTGAGTTCTGCCAGCATTTTGTGTTTTTAACAGAGAATTGCACTTGGTTTTTGTTGTAATATGAATTTCCAATAATTCAGTCGTTTAGTTCAACTCATCTTTCTTCCATATCTGACACCTGGTAATGAATTATCTTTTAATTTATGAGGACAGATCTTAAACAAGTTGAAGGGATGGACTTGAGTTAGCAGCACAATACCACTGATTGTTGTGGGAGGAGTATAATTCCACATCTTAAGTTTAGAACTTTTCAGCTGTTGCATTCTTGTCCCTATAATATTGAAATTAAGCATTGATTTTTTTGCTGACTTTTATAAGTTATGTTTATTCAGATCAAAATTTAATATTGTGTGTGAAAAACAAAAAAGTTGCATATTGAAAGCATGCAGTAACATTTTCAGTAAATATAACTTGATTTATTCTTGACAAGTTGCCAAACTCATTACATCCTGGAATTCCCTAGCAGCTTGAAATAGTTATTGGTTATATATCAGTGACACAAATTGGGATTTGAGATTGCCAGGTAGGTCATGGTTCAATTTTTATAGCCAGTGATTATTAAATCATATGAGCTACCAGAGTAATGATGAGTTATGTAGCTCTAGTTGTTCAGGGACTATAGTTATCAAAATATAACGTGTGTATGGGAGATATTGAATGCAAAATATTTGTCCTTGCCAGTCTGCTGTGCTTACTTTTGGTGAAACACCATGCCAAGCGAAAGCCACAGCACTTCTACCCATCAGGGTGCCAACCAGATTTCCCCTTAGCAACCTAATTAACACTGGGGCATTAGGTTCTTATGGGCAACATGAAGTATGACAATTTTTCTTTCAAATTTATCCTCAAAATTGTCAAACCTCCAGTTACAGCTAGAAAATAGGTTCATCCAGATATTATGGCGGCTTGTAAAGGCCAAATACGAGCTATTATAACACCATGAAAATTCAATACAAAGCCAATGATAAATTCCACTAAATCTGTATTTAAGCTGCCTGGAGAATTCTCATTTTTAATGATAACTACCACAGTCAAATCTGATCTCAGAATAAAAAATATATAATTTTAGTCTTCACTCTTTGGTTTGCTGTACTGTTTGTATTTTAATTTGAAATTCAGAGCATTTTAAGCAGCACTGAAAGGGCAGTCATGCACAGTGCTGACATTAATGTAATTCCATATTTTCCATCAATCTGTGTGATATAACTCATGCAAACTTCCAGTCTAAATTAAATTTGATAATATTGTGTCTGAAAAGTTGTGCTGCCTGTGATCTAATTAAATATCTGGGTTTTGATAATGGTCTGAACTAATTTCTTTTAAAATTTAGAACTACATCCAAATATGATTTTAAGGTTATAAGGGGATGGGGGAAACAGGGACGGAGGATTTTAATTGGGAATATAATGATTGAGTCCCCTAAGAAAAGAAAATACAGTGGTATCCGTTAGGATCAAATCAATGCAGTGCAGAGGCTGATATAAAATCAGAGAATGTTAGAAAAGCTTGGCAGGTCTTGAAGCAGCTGTGGAGATAAAAAGGAGTTTAATGCACCTGATGAAGCTCCCATGTGGGCAGTGCAAATTAGAAATCTGAAGTACATATAAACTAGGTAACGAGGCATATTGACAGTACTGTGTTAAAGCCTTAAGTATCTATATATATATATATATATATATAGATATATATATATATATATACATACACATAGAGGAAGCAGAGGAGGAGTGCTGGGGCAGGGCGAGGGGTGATGGTGGTGTGGTTTCCGATATACACAGCCCCGAGAAACTAGGCAAGGTTATTTGATCCCAAACAATTGGTTTATTGATCATAGCAGATATCGCTCTCCCTCTCCTCTCCTTACCCTCTTCCCACTCTCAGTCCTCAATATCAGAATTAGGTTTACCATTACTCACACGTGTCATGAAATTTGCTTTTTTTTATTGCTTCAGTGGTACAGTGCAATACATAAAATTACTACAGTACTGTGCAAAGGTCTTAGGTTCCCTAACTGGAAATATGTGCCAAAGACTTTTGCACAACACTGTACCATGATATTTAGCAATTTTATTCTCAGTATAAACTCCAACATTGTTCATCTTACCTGACAACTCTTAGCCACCACTAATGATGTTGAGGTGGTTTCTCATGATGTTATCAGCGTGAGGAACATATTTTGCCATAAACACCTCGGTGAATTGTACTTCAACTACAGAATCATTTGTTTTCAAACAGACATTCGTCCAGTTCTCCTTTTAAAATAGAAAAGTTAAATCATCCAATTTTATACTGCATGTTCTATAAAACTCACCACCTTCTGCAGCACTGCAAAAGAGGTGACAATGAATTTGCTCTTTACATATTCAGATTTTTTCTTAGATTGCTATGCCACGAGTAAGTAGTCAGAGTGAAGCTAGTTAGCAACATTAATCTTGAGTATTGCCTTGCCTAACAATTAACACAGCTTCATTGATAGAGATATAGCCTCATTTGCATCCATCTTAAGGGCATCAGGCAACAACACACACAATCATTTTAAAAGACAAAAGAGCAACTTCTGAACTGCCTGAGTGCTCAGGTTATAGTTAAATTCATCATGGATTTACAGGTGTTATCTGAAACAAGTACTACCTCTGACTCCACCTTCTTCAAAAGCTTACTTGAAGGAAACTTCTGGCAATGCCACATGGAAAAGCAGTCATAGAAACCAGCGGTACTGCAGATGCTGATACACACAATGTGCTGGAGGAGCTCAGCAGATCAGGCGGCATCCAGGACTCACCTACCACCTGCCACCTTGTACATCTCCTTCCCTACCACCCTCCACCTTCTAATTTTGACATCTTCCCCCTTCCTTTCCGGTCCTGAAGAATAGCCTCAGCCCAAAATATCAACTGTTTATTCCCATCCATAGACGCTGCCTGATCTTCTGAGTATTTTGTGTGTGTTGTGCTGGAAAAACCGCCAATTAGCTCCTGATATGCTTTGGTGATTTAGTATAGCCATGTTGACACTCATAATTCTGGGTTCTTGAAATAGCCCATCAGCTTGTAAATATGCCATAATTAGCATCAAACTGAACATTTGATAATCATAGCATATAATCACAGCTACTGTTTAAGGATTATGTTTAATGATAGCAGAGAGATTCCACATAAAATTCCTGGTCCAGTGAGAGATCACCACTTAACCTATCAAGTCAAATACCACAGAAAAGAGCCCTTTAGCCTATCAACTTAATGATGCCCATCAAGGTGATTTATCACTGTCACTCAGATTTCCTCATCTATTTTAGATTGGTGATTTTTCAGGATAGATTTTCCCCTGAAAATAAGGCTGTTTGACTTGTTGCTGGACGATAGAAGAATACAGCAGTGTGGGAACTACCTTGATGTGTGCTTTTTTTTGGCTCAAAAGGCATTTAGTGCAGGGCAGAGAGAATGGAACAGTATTTTATTCAATAGTGAAAATAAACAAGCTGTTGGTGGAAATCAGCTGGTCATCTGGCATTGGTGGGGAGGAGAAATATTCTCAACACTTTGGGTTGAGATCCTGAATTAGGGCTTACAGCAGAGAGTAAAAACAGCCAGGATAAAAAGCAGAAGGTGGAACTGGTGATTCCAGAACCAGTAGTTTATAGGTGATAGGTGAACTGAGGAGAGGTGAAGGGTGATAGGAAGATGGAGTCAAATGGAGGAACGGTGGGGGGGGGGGGGGTGTAATAATCATGATTAATCTCTCTGTTTCTCTCTGCACCAATAATCCAAGCAGTTTTCCTCCACATGAAAGTATTTGTTCTTCCCAGGAACAACTTTTCTTTTGACTCCTATCATTTCCTACAGATCAAAAGTGCAGCTTTGGGCACTGGCAGAGATGTGAGCTTCATTTGTCTTTCATTGGATATTAGAAAAGTCTTGTTCCAAACCTTCTCTGGTATCACTCCCCAGCAATTTCTCCATTACATCAGTGACTCTGCTGGTGCTGTTTCCTGCACCCACACAGAATTCATCACATTCATATTTGCTACCTTTTATTATACTCTCAAATTCACATGGACTATCTCTGGTACTTCTGTTGCTGGATCTCTCTGGCTCCATCTTAGGAGACTATTCACAGACAGTTACTATAATCTCACTAACTCCCACAGTTACATTGACTCTACCCCTTCCCATTGTCTTTTGTAAGGATGCCAACACCTTTCTTATTTTCTCTGTCCACTGAATATCTGTCCTCAAGATAAGATCACAAGACTTAGAGGCAAACTTAGACCACTGGGCCCATTGAGTCCCTCCCCACTCACCTCTTACTCATCCCAATATTTTCCCTGAAAGTGGCAGCCCTTACCTCTTCTGTTCCTCTCTTTCTCTTCCTTTCTGATCCACCAAGTCAGAAAGTTCAAATGGTCCTTCCACTCTTGTTCGCTTTCTCAAGCCCCCATCATCTAATATTACCCCCTCCACCTTTTTTGCTCTCTCAATCTACGATCGTAAATTTCACCAACTAGATGTCTACCCCAAAAGTGTTCCATCTGCTCTACATCTCTCCACTAATGTTCCCCATTATCATCTTCCTTGCACATCAAGTTCTAGAACTCGTAACCTTCATGCTCCTGTTTATCACCCTCCAGTCACTGTCTTCACCTTCCCCTCCCTCCGCTGTCTCCATTCACCCCCATCATCCTTCAACTCTCTTCGATCCACATAATTGTCCCTTGTACAATTCCGCTCTTCTCTTTAATAATGAATATCTTCCCTCTCCACTCTTCATCCTAATGTTGGGCTTCAACTCAAAACATCAACAGTTTCTTTTCACTCTCCATGCGGAAACTTAATCTGCCTATTTCTTCAAGTAGAAGGTTTTCTACACCAGATTCTGGCATCTGCAGTCTCTTGTACCACTTAAAGGATTTTACAAAAAGTATGTACATAGCAGGGTAAGGTGTAGAATATATAAAAAAAGCACTAAACTGAGTGTGTGTGACACAATTTATAAATAATTTCATTGCTCCTTAATCTCTTTAACTTGTCCCCATGTTGCATTAGTTTGTGAGAAAATAGAACTGCCCAGTGCAATTAAACTGATCTATTTATACCAAATAAAAGCATGTTTATGCATTTCATTGTAAATGTTAAATAAATTACGAAACGTTCTGAAGGTCACTGAATACAATGATCTGGTTTTTCAAGCATGTAATCTCTGTTGTAACAGCTCAGACAACACTTGAAACAAAGCCCTGGAGAATGCAAGTTTGAACATACATATTCAAATACTTCATTTTAGCTAAAATGCCATTAATGTACCTGAGAAATGCTGAATCTTTCTCCAGTCACAAAACAAAGGCATTTTATAATCTTACATTCAAGAGCAACTTTAAATAGACTCAAAATTGATTTCTTTTTGCTATCAACTGAGAAACATGAGGCCATTTGATATTTGCAATGTTCACCTTCGATCTCATTCAATTCAGTGAAGACTAAATGCATCAGGAATATTTTTAAAATTCTTTTCAAATTCTTCTGATTTTAATCTGTAACTTGTATTTAAGCTTCAGTGAACTAAATTTAAAAGAGAACTGATAGGTTGTCAATTAACCAGAGAATTTCTCAGGGCCAGAATGAGTCATGGTGTTGTTTATGCAATTAGTTAGAGTTCCTTTGCACCCATTATTATTGTTTTTTTACATCTCAGCAAGCTCGACCACAAGACAGAGAAGCAGAATTAGATCATTCAGCCCATCAAGTCTGCTCCACCATTCCATTATGGTTGATTTATCTTCTCTATCTCATTCTCCTGTTTTCTCCCCTTAACCTTTCCCTCACTTACTAATCAGCAACCTATCAACCTCCACTTTAAATATACCCAATGATCACCCTCCACAGCCCTCTGAGGCAATGCATTCCACAGATCTCGTCACTCCTTGGTTAAAAGATTTATCCTCATCTCCGATTTAAAGGGATGTCATTCTATTCTGAGGCTGTGCCCTCTGGCCTGAGATTCCCCCACTCACACGAAACATCATCTTCACCACCACTCTATCTAGGTCTTCCAGTATTTCAATTAGATTTCAATTAGGTTTCAATTAGATCCCCCACCCCATTCTTCTAAACTTTAGCTACTACAGACCCAGAGCCATCAAAGACTCATCATATCTTGTACTTTCCATTCCTAGAATTGTTATCGTCAACCTTCTCTGACACTCTCCAATTTCAGCACATCTTTTCTTAGATAATTGGACCCAACGCTGCTTACAATACTCCAAGTGCAGTCTGACCAACGCCTCAGCATTACACCCTTGCTTTAATATACTAGTCCTCTCAAAATGAATGCTAACATTGCAATTGCATTCCTTACCACCAACCCAGCCTGCAAGCTGACCTTTAGGGATCCTGCATGATAACTCTCAAGTCCCTTTGCAACTCTAAGTTCTAAATTTTCTCCCCATTTAGAAAACAGCCCAAGTTTAGAAAATAGTCTGCACAATAGCCTATTGGATGATGAAGCTGATTTACGCCGTGGTAAGGATAATAGAAATGAAGAGACTAATGGTGTATTTCACTTAAGGACTGGAAAAGAGGAACACCAGTAAAGAAAGGGATATTAGAGTGAAAGTAGAACATAGAAATCTATTGCACATTACAGGTTCTTCGGCCCAGAATATTGTGCCGACCTTGAAACTTACTCTACAAACTACCCAGGATTTCCCTACCACATAGCCCTCTATTTTTCTAAGCTCCATCTAATCGTCTCTTAAAAGACCCTATTGTATCCCCCTCCACCACCATTGCTGGCTGTGCATTCCATGCACACACCTCTATTAAGTCACCTCTCATCCTCCGTCGCTCCAAGGAGAAAAGGCCAAGTTCACCCAACCTATTCTCATAAGGTACGCTCCCCAATCCAAGGCAATATCCTTGTAAATCTCCTCTGCACTCTCTCTATAGTATCCACATCCTTCCTGTAGTAGCGATAGATGGTTAAATAAAATGAGTCTATGTATATAATAGTTTCTAGTGCTTTTTATTATATAGGGTTACTTTTAAAGTTTGTGTATTTGTATTTTTATTGTATTTATGTTTAGTGTGCTTTTTTATGCTGCAAAGTAACAATCATTTTACACTCCTTTACACTCGTGTACAGAATGACAATAAAAAAAGCTTGAAATAATGGCTAGATTCAAACACAGTAATATAAAGACTGAAAAGAAAGTCAGGTAAAAATAATAAATGATTTAACAGCTTATTTTAAATTTTTAAACAATTGATTAAATACAGGAATGAGATCTAGAACCTAGTGATCCCTAGAGGTTTGTTTAATTGCAAGTGTAAGTGAAATTCTGGGAAAGTGAGACAGTAGAGGTATAGGACTGATCGAGGTGAGGTGAGAGTAAGGAAGTCCTGAAGTTCAATCAATTTAAGCAGCGTGCCGAATTGGAGAGGACGGTTACAGGCCACATGGAGGCAGTGATATCCAGACACCAGAGCGGATCGGGGTGGAGATGTAAACACAGGATTGAATCGGAAAGGATGCGTACAGGCAGAATCAAGGTAGTGGGATCCAGGCCCCAGTGTGTAACAAGGCGATTGAACCCAAGACAAATGGACGCCAATTTAGGTGCTGTGCAAGATTAAAAAGTGTCTGGGCCCGAGGTGAGGAACAGGCTCGTTCAGATTGCTGCTCCACAACTCGGCTCTGGACTGAACCACGAGACTCTCTGCAGACTTCAGAACGCCGCTTGCTTGTGGTTATTGTTTGCATGACATGTCCTTTTTCTCTGCACATTGGGTGCTTGACAGTTTTATGGATTGTTTTATTTTTTATGAGTTGTTTTTTATGAACATGAGTTTTTTTCCCCCTCTGCACGTTGGGTATTCGACAGTCTTTTTTTTAAAAAATGGGTTCTTTCAGCTTTCTTTGTTTTGTGGCTGCCTGTTAGGAGATGAATCTCAAGGTTGTATAGTGTATACATACTTTGATAATAAACGTACTTTGAACTTTTAAGTTTTGGAAGAGAGAGATAACTATGCATATAGTTATATGTACAAGGCACATATGCATGTTTGTGTGAAGATGTATATGCACATTGCCTGTTATTTTTACCTCCATAATTCATCCTGCCCAGCATTAATCTGCAGCAGACAATATGGGTAAATGATAGTGTCTTAAACCTGTCAAATTTATATGCGCTTTGAAATATGGTACAATTTTGTGCTCCAGCTGTTCCTCCAGAGCCTCCTAGTTTAGTATTAATGTTTTACTGCATATACATTCAATGTGCCTTACATTAGAGAAGAAACACAAGCAAGCTATCAGAATGAGTATATAATTGGTTAATGTATTTTAATATATACAGCCACATGAAGGTGGAGGATGAGGATCACGTAATGCTCAGAAAATTGTATAGGATAGAAAAGTAAAATGATCTATACATCAAGATGCATAATAACATCACTTCAATTAAATCATTGAAAGAAAGTATTCCAAGATTGAAATGAAAGTTGGAAAGGTTATATTTAAATTTTACTGAAATTTAGTTCAACTATACTTTTGACTGTCGGTCTCTGTATTTTAAAAAACATAGAACATAGAACAGTACAGCACATTACAGGCCCTTCAGCCCACAATGTTGCGCCGACCCTCAAACCCTGCCTCCCATATAACCCCCCCAACTTAAATTCCTCCATATACCTGTCTAGTAGTCTCTTAAACTTCACTAGTGTATCTGCCTCCACCACTGACTCAGGCAGTGCATTCCAGTGCATTCTTCAACAAGAAAGCAGAGCAATTGGAGACGCTGCAAAACCAAAGATTCATACGGTTAATAACAAATTGGGAAAATACAGTATATGTTTCAGGGAAGGATAAAACTGAAGTGAGACCCTGCAGAATACTGTTGGTCAAGAATTTGTTGGAAATGTAGAGAACATGTGTTCCTTCATATGGAAGAGCAAAACTAGAGGTCACAAATATGAGACAATCACTAAAAAATATGCCACGGAATTCAGAAGGACCTTAGTTATCCAAAGACTGGTAAAAATGTGAGATGTGGTATCACAAAGTGTCAATTAAATCTTATGGTATTTTTTTTTAAGAGGAAGCTGGATAAGCAGAAGTAGCAGAAACTATAATGAAAACTAAAGAGGACACCTGTGTTACACAAGGTGATATAGTCAATCTAACTCAATGTAATGTTGAATTTTCCATCTCACTACCCTCCAACACCCTCTTACAATGATAACTGGTAAGTTTATATAAGCCTTTAATGTTAAGTGTTTTACTGTACATACAACTTATACAAGACACTCTTAAGAACAGCAGCCTGCTGAATTATAAAGCCCTGTTAACTAGATCAACAGTTTCAAAATATTGGACAAACTCCTGCAGCAATTTGATATCAAGTACAGTTACATTTAACACTTTGTAGTTTATGTTTACAAGATAGCAACTCGAGAAATATCACTACTAAAATACAATGTTCATTGAACGTGATTATATGTTGCACACCACAGAACTGCTTTCTCAAAGAAAAATATTCTTAATTTTATTTTGTAAGTGCAGTTACGGAGAAAGCACGGCAATGCCTCTACTTCCTTAGCAGTTTGTGAAGATTTGGTACGATATCCAAAACTTTGACAAGCTTCTATAGATGTGTGGTGGAGAGAGCATTGACTGGATGCATCGCAGCTTGCTATGGAAACACCAATGTGCTCCCCACCTTTGAGCACATTTACATGGAGTGCTGTCACAGGCATCAAGCAGCATCAATCATCTGGGACCCTCACTACCCAGTACATGCTCTTTTCTCACTGCCACTAACAGGATGAAGATACAGGAGCCTCAGGACTTACAACACCAGCTTCAGTAACAGTTACTACACATTGACTATTAGGCTCCTGAACCGAAGAGGATAACTTCACTCAACTTCTCTTGGCCCATCATAGAAATATTCCTACACCACATGGAATCACTTTCAAGGACTCTTCAGCTCATGTTCTTGATATTTATTGCATATTTATTTATTAGTATTTCTTTCTTTTTGTATTATTTGCACAGTTTGTTGTCTTTTGCACACTTGTCAAATGCCAAAATTGGTGTGATCTTTCATTAATTCTATTATGGCTATTATTCCATTATGAATTTATTGAGTATGCCCACAAGAAAGTAAATCTCAGTGCTGTATTTGGTGACAAATATGTATTTTGATAATATGGTTATTTAGAATTTTGAACATTAACTGTCAGTTTCTTCCTGTCAAATGTTCAGAGAGCATTAGCATCTTGTCTCAATACTATTTCAAGTACACAAGAATGGTCCAAAGAGTTATTAGACAGTCCTTTGGGATTGTCAATGATTTGCTTCCATCCAGTTCTACATATTATGAGGGCATTGACAAGGCCACTATGGGAACTACTGTTTCTTCTTTTGGTGTGTCAGATGGTAGATGATGGGGCAGTTGGTAAGTTGTAGAATATTCCTTGCACTACTTCACATGGCCTCTCTGCTCTCCTGTCATAGTAACCCCAGGTGCTCAGTGCATCCCTGTTGTTTCTTCACTATTTTGAGCTATAATAACCCAGGGATTCCCATGAGAATGTTATACTTCTTCATGCAGAGTTTGAAAACTTTTATGATACATTTTCCTTGTGCTCCTGGCAATAGATTTCCATGATGGAACTCAGAGTCAGGCCTCAGCATTATTATCATTTCACTTCTGAGGATATTTACTTAGAAGATATTTTTGTGTGGCCATGCTTGAAAGCAAGGCTTCTCATCCTCACCAGCTCAGTCACTGAGGCATGGTCCTCATGATCTACTGACCAACAATCCCCTACACACCAACAATGACCACGACCTGCTCGCGAAAACATAATCAATTTCTATAACTTAGTCATAAGTAAAAGTAAATTTTCATGTTGAAAGTAGTTATGGTGAAAATCACCATCATTTTCACTGTGTTGGCATCACCTTTGACAATCTGAGGGAAAAAGAGAGATCAGGACGTCAGCCTCAACACTAAGCAGAAGGGCTCCTGTTCTTCTATTCACTTTAATGACATAAACAGCCTATGTTTTGTAGCTTCAGAAGTATGAATGAGGTATAGAAATCGATTTTGAAGCCTAAGCACACAGAAGTGTCATCATGGAAATTGTAAGGGACTTATGACAGAGAAGGCCTTTAGCTCAACTGGTTAGTCTTGGTTGAAAAGATAAGCTTCCCTGTCTTTAGTAATGGCTCTTCAAGTATACATCAAAGATCTTTTCAAATGCACTGAGGGTTTCTGCCTACTAATTAAAGATTAGTTTTATTTGTCACATGTACATTGAAACATGGACACATACAATGAAATGTGCTTTTTGCATCAGTAAGTAACACAGTCTGAGGATGAGCTGGGGGCAGCAAGTGTCACCGGGCAGCCAGCACCAACATAGTTTTCCCACAACTTACCAACCCTAGCCTGTACATCATCAGAATGTAGGAGGAAATAAGAAATGTGGAGGAACCCACACAGTCACAGACAGCACATACAAACTCCTTATAGACAGTAACACAAGAAATCCTGCAGAAGCTGGAATTTCAAAGCAAATACTCAAAATGGAGGAACACAGCAGGCCAGGCAACATCTATAGGGAGAAGCACTGTCAACGTTTCGGGCCGAGACCCTTCATCAGGATTAACTGAAAGGAAAGATACCAAGAGATTTGAAAGTAGTTCGGGAGGGGGATAATGCAAAATGATAGGAGGAGACCAGAGGGGGTGGGATGAAGCTAAGAGCTGGAGAAGGGAAAGGATCATGGGACGGGAGGCCTTGGGCGAAAGAAAAGGGGGGGAAGCACCAGAGGGAGATGGAGAACAGGCAGGTTGATTGGCAGAGAAAAAAAAACAATAAAAGATAAGTGAGCAGTCATTCTGCATATGAAAATGCCTTGTTAGTGGGAGAGGTCAGAGGAGAATGGAGAGACAGGTTCAAAGAAAGCAGCACTAGCTCAGATAACTAGGTGTGATAACAGTGATGTGCAGAAGTGTGTCTCTGAACACACAACACACTGAACCTTGAAGTGGATGGGCTACAGCAGCAAATGACCAGAAACATACACTTATTTGCCACTTTATTTGGTACAGGAAGTACCTAATAAAATGGTCACTGAGTGCACATTCTCTTCTGGTTGTAATTTCCTAAATGCATTGTTTCACTCTCTTCAGGAATTATTTCCATTTGCCATTTTTCTACTTTACTAACCAAACCAGCTACTGTATATCTCATTCCAGTATGAAATTTTTCAATTCATTGACAACCACAGAGCCGATTTTTGCTATAATTAAGAGAGTTCAAGTGGAACAATACACTGACCGATTTTCAGTCCATTCACTCTGAATCAGGATGCCTCATCTGCAATGCTTAACATACTGTAGATGAGATAAAATAGCACAGGCTAATTGAATCAGAAGTCTTGATATGTACAGCAAAGTTTTTAACAACCTCAAGATTCAAGATTGTTTTACGTAGTTAAGTGTAGCCTTGAGTTATCTCACATAGTCTAGTGTAGTTTTGTGTTGTTTCATGTAGCACCATAGTCATGGAGGAAGGTTGCTTCATTTTTACTGTGTGCTGTACCAGCAGTTTATGGTTGAAATGACAATAAAAAGTGACTGGACTTCATCCCTATTCCTCAATACACGAGTGTAAAGGAGAACAAAATGACTGTTACTCTGGATTTGATGCAGCGTAAGAAACACAATAACCATAAAGAACACAATAAATATAAAAGCAATCCTTTAAAACATAATGTACAAGTAACTGTTACTTAACTTATTGTATGTACATAAAGAGATGCTAGGTGATGTATATGTACTGGTATTGGAGGGGACGGGTGGAGTGGACTAATTGGTGGAGGTGTTTATGGAGAAGTTTATCTAACCTGGCAACAGAAAGCTACACTGTGCCCCTGTCACGTGGTGGGGACAAGGGTGATGGGAGAGGACCCACACGCAGGACACAAACTCGTGTTTCTTCGGTACAATAGTGTTTATTACTCACTACACAGAAGATCGGGAAATCGAGGACAAGGGGGAGCGTGGACAGCCCGGACCTTGACTTGGACAAGGGGGAGCGTGGACAGCCGCGGACCTCGACTTGGACAAGGGGGAGCGCGGACAGCCGCGGACCTCGACTTGGACAAGGGGGAGCGTGGACAGCCGCGGACCTTGACTTGGACCCTGGGACCTTGATTTACCGCCGCCAGACACTTGGATACCATGGATCACTGCAGCCAGAAATGTGGACACCAAAACACAGGACAGGCACTCTTGAACTAGGACTCCTCCTTCAGATCAGGCATCGAGCCGGGACTCTTCGAGGTGCAAACACGGACAAGGGGCAGGAACATCGAGTCAGGACTCCACCTTCCACTCAGGCACCGAGCCGGGACTCTTCTTCAGGGGGTAGACACAGACAAGGGGCATAAACGTCAAGTCAGGACTCCGCCTTCAACTTACCCCTGGTAGATTGACATTGCCCGGACCCACTCTGGCGACGGAAGGTGAATTGCTGGTACTCCGATGCGGGCTGGATCACTCTGGTGACGGAAGGTGAATTGCTGGTACTCTGATGTGAGCTGGATCACTCTGGCGACGGAAGGTGAATTGCTGGTACTCCGATGCGGGCTGGATCACTCTGGCGACGGAAGGTGAATTGCTGGTACTCCGATGCGGGCTGGATCACTCTGGCGATGGAAGGTGAATTGCTGGTACTCCGATGCGGGCTGGATCACTCTGGCGATGGAAGGTGAATTGCTGGTACTCCGATGCGGGCTGGATCACTCTGGCTTGTCGTGGCAGTGGCGACTTGCGAAGGCTTCTTAACACTCTCGTCCCGAACGGCTAAAGCCAGGGGCTTATAAGCTGCCGGTTCAGGTCGAGGGTAGATTACCTTGATTGCCAAGCTCAAGGGACGCGTGAAACGGAATTAAAAGGGAAGAAGGCGTCAATGGTCCGGATCGCAACTTAACTAAATTTAAAGGGGAACCGATTCGGACCAAGACAGCCAGCTATTGCAAGTACTGGTTAATAATGCAATAATAAATGAATTCCCTTCAATAATTCCAATAACTGGATTTAATTTGTTACCCAAGAAACTGTAAATCAGTAAACTGACAATTTGAAAAAATGTTTAATATTTGTGTGGTTCAGTAGTCAGGGAAAACACATCATATGAAAATATTCGTAAAGTGCTTAATTTTAATTTATTTTATTTTTTTCAGTCTGACCATTCAAGGAAGCTGTTAGTTTCCATTTCTCACATTATATCTTAAGGGAGGAGTATGGAGGACTAGAGTATGGGTGCAGGTCGAAGGGATTAGGCATGGACCAGATGGGCCAAATGGCCTCTTTCAGTGCTGTAGAACTCTATAACATCTAAGTTCCTACAGCAGCAGACATTGAAGCTACAGGCACCATAATCATCAACCCCATTAAAGCTCAGGGTGTCTAAATACTCAGATGTATCAGTTCATAAAATATGTTACATTACTTCAGGGAAATAGATGTCACAATGCATCAGAACGTGACATAACTGTTTACATCTGGGACACACGAGCCAGACTGTAGCCACATTCCCTGTAGCAACAGTCTAAGTTACTTATATCCACCTCTGACAGAAGGCATTCCAAAAGTAATAAATACTGGTAGGTCAAATCTAATTTCTAGTAAATATAAGACTAAAGAGAGAATAGAAGTGCAAATATAAGGCTAAAGTCTGCCATTAATTTCCTGAAAATCAGAAATATCAAAATTTAACCAAGATTGATCTGGTAAAATTGTTTTTCTGCTCCATGCAGTAAAACTATGCCATGTTATCTTCTTTCAGAATAACAATTTATTTCTTTCTCCAGATGTTGTAAGCAATTTGTTGTTGGACACCAGGTAATCTTCTAGTACAACGTAACTCTTTCTCCACAATTTTCCGCATTCTCTGTTTATTTGTTCTCTTTCCTGTTTGTGCTTACTTCTTTCTTTCCGGAGACACTCATGAAACACAATGAGAATGCCGATTCATTTTCCTGTTAAGCATATATTCCAAATCCACTCCAAATTTGCAATGTACCGTAGCGAACAATCAATGTGTCAAGCAGCACTTGTGGGAGGAAAGCAATTGTCAGCATTTCCTTTCTTCCCGCAGACGCTGTTTGACCTGCTTTGTTCCTCCAGCAGATAGGATGTTGCTTCAGATTCCAGGATCTGCTATCTCTTCTGTCTGCACTGTCCTGTAAATTCATGATTGTCAGCAAGGAGGTAATTAACTCATTACCAGGCACACTTTTAAACCATATGACCATAAGATACAGGAGCAGCAGAAGGGCATTTGGCCCGTTGAGTCTGCTCTGCCATTTCATCATGGTTGGTCTATTTCCCTCAAAGAATCTATCAACCTCTGCCTTAAATATACCCAATGACTTGGCCTCACAACTGCCAGAGGCAATAAAATCTACAGGTTCTCCGCTCCCTGGCTAAAGAAGTTCCTATTTAAATTCATTCTAAATGAATATCTTTCTATTCTGAGGCCATGTCCTTTGGTCCTTTGGTCCTAGATTCTCCGACCATAGGAAACATCCTCTCCACATCCGCTCTATCTCGGCTATTCAATATTCAATAGGTTTCAATCGGATCTTCCCTCATCCCTCTGAATTCAGGTGAGTACAAGCCCAGAATCATCCATCAGTCCTCCTATAATTCCCAGATTAATTTCGTGAAACTCTTCCGAACCTTCTCCAATGCCAACACATCCTTTCTTAGATAAGAGGCCCAAAACTGCTCACAATACTCTGAGTAAGGCCTTACAAGTGCCTATAAAGCCTCTACATTACATCTTTGGTTTTATATTCTAATCCTTTCAAAAAAAAATGCTAACATTGAATTTGCTGTCCTCACCACTGGTTCAACCTGAAAATTAACCTTCAGGATATCCTGCATGAGGACTCCCAAGTCCCTTTGCACATTGGACATTTGATTCTCTGGAATTTATTTTTTTGGAATTGACTTATGGCATTTATTGTTCTCAACACTCACATTAAACTGGTAGAGGGTGCACAGTGCAGGTGGAATCTTACCAAGAACGTACTGTGTTTACAGACACCCTCAATATAGTGCATCAGGAATGCAGATGGATCATTTTAACATATATTTGGATGGGTTTCAACTCTAAACAATCAGGTCACACAGCACAAGCATTGCTAAATTTACAATAAGCAATCTCATCTAAAAAGGGTGGAATAAAATAGATATGTTTTTTTTGGCAGGCCATTACTTTCCATTGGGGCTTTTCTCTGAGGATGCAGAGTAAGGAGAAATATCGTCAAAGGTGTTTGATGCTTCTGAAAAAAAAACTCAATCAAGATACATCATGCTTTCAACAGAATTGCAGGAAAGGAATATATCCCTATTGTCTAATACTAACAACCAGAAAAGTTAATGTATTCTGCATTTTTTTTGGGGGGGGTAAGTAACTAATCAACAGTGATATTGTGCAGATTCCAGCTGTGGCCATAATTTGTGCTTTTTTTTTAACAAGCTATTTAAAGCAATAATGGGAAGAGAAAAAGAAGTAGATGTAAGTATTTGGCTAGACACAGATTGATTAAGGATAGTCAACGAGGCTTTGTGTCTAACCAACCTTCCAGAGGTTTTTGAGGAAGGTACCAGGACAGTTGATGAAGGCAAGGTATTGGATGCTGTTTACATGGACATTAGCAAGGCTGTTGACAATGCCCCGTATGGGATGTTAGTCAAAAGGTTCAAATTCACAATAAGGTACTAAATTGTATTAGACATTGGCTTTGTGGAAAAAGCCAGAGAATACTAGTAGATGGTAGTCTTTCTGACTGGAGGCCTGTGACTAGAGCTGTGCCACAGGAATCAGCGCTGGGTCTGTTGTTGTTTGTCAGCTTTGTCAACAATCTGTAAGATAATGTGCTGAACTGGATCAGAAAATTTCAAGAGATAACAATATGGGAGAAGGGGGGAGGTATAGTGAACAGCAAGGAAGACCGTCAAAACTTGCGGTGGGATGTGGACCAGCTGGAAAATGAGCTGAAGCATGGCAGATGGAATGTGATGCAGATAAGTGTGAGCTGCTTCACTTTGGGAGGACCAACCAGGGTAGGTTTTACATGGTGTGCTCGAGAAGAGCGTGGTAACCTGCCTCAATGACTGTGGCCCAGTGGCAAGTACATTCACAGCGACAAACTATTTTGAGAGGCTGGTGTTGAAGCATATCAGCTCCTGCCTGGCTGGCACTTGAATCCATTCCAATTTGCCTACTAAAGCAATAGGTTTACAGCAGATGCCATCTCATTGGCTCTTCACATAGCCCTGGAACATAATTAGTGTTTTTTTTTCAACAATGTATTTAAAGTAATAACGAGAAAAGAAGAAAAAGTAAATATAAGTATTTGGATAGACACAGACTGATTAGGGATAGTCAACGTGGCTTTGTGCATATTTAGTTGTGTCTAACCAGCAAAGGTGCCTACATTGGGAAGCTCTTCATAGATTACAGCTCAGTATTTAATTACTATAATTTCCTCAGAACTAATCAGTAAACTCCAAACAACACACACAAAATGCTGGAGGAACTCAGCAGGCCAGGCAGCATCTATGAAAAAGAGTACGGTCGACGTTTTGGGCCGAGACCCTTCATCAGTACCTGCTGAGTTCTTCCAGCATTTTGTGTGTGTTTCTTGGATTTCCAGCATTTGTAGATTTTCTCCTGTTTGCAGTAAATTCTAAAACCGGGCCTCAATACTGTACCCGTTGTGAAATTGGATTCTGGATTTCCTCACTTACAAACGCCAGTCAGTTTGGATTGGCAAAAACACCCACCCCACAATCTCCATCAGCACAGGAGCACCACCACAGGGATGTGTGCTTTGCCCCTGCTCTACTCAGTTTACACCTATGACTGTGTGGCTAATTGCAGCTCCAACACTACATACAAGTTTGCTGACACCACTGTGGTGGGTTGTAACTGAGATGGTCATGAATTAGCATACAGGAGGGAGATGGAAAATTTGGCCGAGTGGTGTAATAACAGCAGCCTCTCACTCAATGACAATAAGACTAAGGAACTATTTGTAGACTTCAGGAGAGGGAAGCCAGAGGTCCATAAGCCAGTACTCATTGGAGGATCAGAGTTGGAGAGAGTCAGTAACTTCGATTTTCTTGGCGTTACTATCTCAGAGGACCTGTTATCATTTAAATATGAATGCAAAGAAAGCTCAACAGTCCCTCTATTTCTGGAGGAGTCTGAGGAAATTTGGCATGCCATCAAAACCTTTGCAAACTTCTACAGATGTGTGGTGGAAAGTGCGCTGACTGGCTTCATTATAGCCTGCTACGAGAACGCCAATGTCTTTGAGCAAAAGATACCACAAAACATCATGGATTCAGCTCAGTACATCAAAGGAAAAACCCTCTCAATTATTGAGCACATCTACATAAAACATCGCTGTAGAAAAGAAGCATCTATCATTAAAGATCCTCACCACCCAGGACATGCTCTTTTCTTGCTGCTGCCATCAGGTAGAAGGTACAAGTGCCTCAGGACTTGCCCAGCTAGGTTCAACAACAGCTACTACCCCTCAAACATCAGGCTCTTGAATAAAAGGGCATTCTATTTCTGGTGTTCCCACAACCAATGGTCTCATTTTAAGGACTCTTTATCTTGTTACTTCATGCTTGTTATTTTATTGTTATTTATTTTTATTTGCATTTGCACAGGTTGTTGTCCATTGATCCTGTTTATAGTTACGGTTCTATAGATTTCCTAAGTATGCCCACAGGTAAAAGAATCTCAGGATTGTATGTGGTGACATGTATGTACTCCGATAATAAAAGTACTTTGAATTTTTGAACTTTGAGCGGTACAGCACTGAGGAATTCATTCAAACTGGGAATGCAGATGTCTAATTCATTGAAAGTGGCGTCACAGATGAATAGGGTTGTAAAGAAAGATTCTGGCACATTGGCCTTCATAAATCAGAATCAGTTTTAATATCACTGGTATATATTATGAAACTCATTAACTTTAGAGCAGCAGTACAATGAATTACTTGATAAATATAGAGAAAAACAGAATTGCAGTATTTATATGTTTATTAAATAGTTAAATTAAAATAAGTAGTTGAAAAAAACAGCAATAAAAAAGTAGGAAGGTAGTGTTCATGGGTTCAATGTCCATTTAGAAATCAGATTGCAGAGAGGAAGAAGCTGTTCCTGAATCACTGAATGTGTCTTCAGGCTTCTGTACCTCCTTCTCAGTGGTAACAATGAGAAGAGATCAAGTCCTCGGTGGTGGGTGTCCTTAATGATGGACACTGCTTTCCTAAGGTACTGCTCCTTGAAGATGTCTTGGATACTATGGGGGCTGGTAGCCGCGATGGAGCTGACAAAGTTTACAAGTTTCTGCAACTTACCTCGATCTTGTGTAGTGGGCCTCAAATACCAGACGGTGACAGAGCTAGTCAGAGTGTTCTCCACAGGACACTTTAGAAATGTTTGATTATTTTAGTTGAGATACTAAATCTCCTTAAATTCCAAATACAACATGGCCATTGTCTTGCTTTCTTTATAACCGCATCAATATGTTCCATCCAGGTTAGATCCTTGGAGATTTTGACTCACTCTTTCCACTTCCTATCCTTCCATGAGAATTGGTTTGTGTTCCCTCATCTTACTCTTTCTGAAGCCAACAATCAGCTTTCTGGTCCTGCTAACATTAAGTGCAAAGATGTTGCTGCAACACCACCCAACAGGTTGGTACATCTCGCTCCTGTATGCCCTTTCATTATCTGAAATTCTGCCAACAATGGTCGGCCCATCTGCGAATTTATAGTTGGCACTTGAGCTGCACCTAGCCACACAGTCATGGGTGTAGAGAGAGTAGAGCAGTGGGCTAAACAGCAAAACCGGGAAGTTAGGATGTCTTGACCACCCAAACTCTAATCTATTCAAATACAAATGTGTAAATCCTGCCCTCATGCAATTAGCCATCAGCAAAAAATAACAGATTATACTCTGCATACAATTATAAGGAAATATATTTACAAATTTCAGTTTTATTGAACAGTTAGTAGGAAAGGGAAAAGAAAAAATACAAAAGGACCCATTACAGTTAACCCAGTTTAAATGTGCACAGAAGTTGGAGCTCATCTTGAAGTTGTCTTTAACTTACATGCTGGACTCACAGTCTATGTGAAAGCACACACTACCTTCTGAATGTTTTAAACAAATAGGCTCCCCTGCAGGAGTATTGGCCCTTCCTCCTTGAAGCAACAGAGACCGCATCCTCTGCCATCTTCCCTTCTGTCTTCTCCCAGCTCACACTAAAAAGATCTCAACCCGCACCAGTGTCCATCACAAAATCCTCTCCACCCAGCGTTCTCCAGAACCTTCTCCCAATTCCACCATCCTGACTGGCTAACACAGCTTTCCTAAATTGAACAACATAGCTCCTTATCTTTAAAACAGACTCAAACATGCTAAACGTAGAGTGGACTGCTCTTACAGAAAGGCTAAAATGAAATACCTACAGCATAGCAGTAAAAATCTTAACCAGGGCATTACATGTAGACTTATTGTGGCGAAAGGCAAATTGCAGTGAGGCCAGGTCTTTGCTGATGCAGGAGTTGATTCTAGCCATGACCAACCTTTCAAAGCATTACATCACCATAGATGTGAGTGCTACTGGATGATAATCATTAAGGCAGCTCACTCTGCTCTTCTTAGGAACTGGCACAATAGTTGCCCTATGGAAGCAGGTGGCAACTTCTGACCATAGCAATGAGAGATTGAAGATGTCCTTGAATATCCCGGCCCTTTGGTTAGCACAGGTTTTCAGAGCCTTAACAGGTACACCATTGGGCTCTGCCACATTGCAAGGGTTCACCTTCTTGAAACATCGCCTGAGACATCGGCTTCCAGGACAGAAGTCACAGGGTCACCCGATGCTGCGGGGATCCTCATAGCTCAAAGTGAAAATAAAAAGCATTGGTAGTGCTGGTAATGAGGCATCGCTACCTTTCATAATATTTGGTTTTGCTTTGTAGGAAGTAATGGCCTGCAACCCTGCTAGAGTTGACATGCGCCCGATGTCACTTCCCTTTTCAGTGGGAATTGTTTCTTTGTTCTTGAAGTAGCCCTCCACAGTTCATGCACGGTTTTCTTGTACAGACCTAGGTCACCAGACTTAAATGCCACAGATCCAGCTCTCAGCAGATTTCAAACCTCTTGGTTCATCTACAGCTTTTGGTTTGGGAATATTCAATGAGTTTTTGTAGGTACACGCTCATCCACAAATCAATGTTTTGAGTACAGGAGTTGGGATGTATTGTATAAAATGTTGGTGAGGCCCAATTGAAAATATTATACTCAGTTTTGCTCACCTGTAAATAAGATTGAAAGAGTGCAGAGAAAATTTACAAGAATGTTGCTGGGACCTGAAGACCAGAGTTATAGGGGAAGATTGAATAGGTTAGGACTTTATTCCTTAGAACGTAGTAGATTAAGGGTAGATGTGATAGAGGTATATAAAATTAAGAGGGGTATACATAGTGTAACTGTAAGCAGGTTTTTTTCCACTGAGGTTGGGTGAGACAATGACTAGAGGGCATTGGTTAAGGGTGAAAGGTGAAATGTTAAGGGGAACATCAGGGGGAGCTTCTTCATTCACAAGGTGTGGAAGCAGGGTTGATTTCAATGTGTAAGGGAAATTTGGGTAGATATCTGAATCAGAGGGGTATGTGAGGTCTATGGTCTGGGTGCAGGTCAATGGGACGAGGGAGGTAAATAGTCCGACACAGACTCAGTGGGCCAAAGAATCTATTTCTGTGCAGTAGTGTGCTACGACTCCATGTCTGTAGTAAATGTTGTGGTAAATGAGAATGCAGTAGTGTAGTCAAGCATATCTAGATCACCAGAGTTCTGCCACACTGGATCACAAAGAGAGAAATCCCAATTTACGCCATCGAACTCTCACCAAAGAGATAACTAGACAGTATCTTTCATCTTGACCCTTGAAAAACTGAAAAAAGGTGTTAATCTACAAACCCCATTTCCAGAAAAGTTGGGATATTTTCCAAAATGCAATAAAAACAAAAATCTGTGATATGTTAATTCACGTGAACCTTTATTTAACTGACAAAAGTACAAAGAAAAGATTTTCAATAGTTTTACTGACCAACTTAATTGTATTTTGTAAATATACACAAATTTAGAATTTGATGGCTGCAACACACTCAACAAAAGTTGGGACAGAAGCATGTTTACCATTGTGTTACATCACCTTTCCTGTTAATAACACTTTTTAATCGTTTTGGAACTGAGGATACTAATTGTAGTCGATTTGCAATTGGAAGTTCTGTCCATTCTTGCTTGATATAAGACTTCAGCTGCTCAACAGCCCGTGGTCTCTGTTGTCTGATTCTCCTCTTCATGATGCACCAAACAATTTTCAACAGGAGATATATCTAGACTGGCAGCAGGCCAGTCAAGCACACGCACTCTGTGTCTACAAAGCCACGCTGTTGTAGCCCGAGCAGAATGCGGTCTGGCATTGTCCTGCTGAAATAAGCATGGACGTCCTGGAAAGAGACGTTGTCTTGATGGCAACATATGTCTCTCTAAAATCCTAATATATGCCTCAGCGTCAATGGTACCTTCACATACATGCAACTCACCCATGCCGTGGGCACTGATGCACCCCCATACCATCACAGATGCTGGCTTTTGCACCTTTCGCTGATAACAATCAGAATGATCCTTTTCATCTTTGGCATGGAGAACGTGATGCCCATTTTTCCCGAAAACTAGTTGAAATGTGGACTCATCTGTCCACAGCACACAGTTCCAGAGTCTTTCGGTCCATCTGAGATGAGCTCGGGCCCAGATAACTCGCCGGCGTTTCTGCATAGAGTTGATGTATGGCTTCCTCCTTGCATAATACAGTTTCAAGTTGCATTTCTGGATGCAGCGACAGACTGTGTTAAGTGACAATGGTTTTCCGAAGTACTCCCGAGCCCAGGTGGCTATAATTGTCACAGTAGCATGACGGCTTCTTAGGCAGTGCCTCCTGAGGGCTCGAAGATCACGCGTATTCAACAGTAGTTTCCGACCTTGCCCTTTACGCACTGAGATGTCTCTGAATTCTCTGAATCTTTTCACAATATTATGTACTGTAGATGTTGAAAGACCTAAATTCTCTGCAATCTTGCATTGGGAAATGTTCCTTTTGAACTGACTAACAATTCTCTCATGAATTTTGGCACAAAGGGGTGAGCCACGACCCATCCTTGCTTGCAAAGACTGAGCCTTTGATGGACGCTACTTTTATACCCAGTCATGATACCTCACCTGCTATCAATTAGCCTGCTTAATGTGGAGTCTTCCAAACCGGTGTCACTTAAATATTCTGTGCACTTTTCAATCTTATTTTAACTCTGTCCCAACTTTTGTTGAGTGTGCTGCAGCCATCAAGTTCTAAATTTGTGTATATTTACAAAATACAATTAAGTTGGTCAGTAAAACTATTGAAAATCTTTTCTTTGTACTTTTGTCAGTTAAATAAGGGTTCACGAGAATTAACGTATCACAGACTTTTGTTTTTATTGCATTTTGGAAAATATCCCAACATTTCTGGAAATGTGGTTTGTATATAAAAGATGGTTTCCTCATGATATTTATTGTATTTTTATTATTTTCTTTTGCTCATGAATGCCACCCTGCTTTAGCTCACCACCATTGTAGTCACCATGTCAAATTCATAATGAAATCCAGCTGTAAGGGTGCAGCCAATGTACAAACTGTACTATTTATATTTCCATTACCACTACAGGATATTTGTATCCTCCCCCCCATCGCTTCAGTGTACACAAATTGCACTTGCAGCAAGTATTGCTCTGCATCACAATTCATCCATACAATATCTGTAACAAAGCTATAACCACTAAAATCTTGCCTTCACTTATCCTGTTGAACTCATTTCCAGAAGGATCTGAAGGTCAGAATACTCATGGTCAATGTTAACAGTTACATCTATTTATGATTGACATTTGTAATGTGGTTGATGACAAGTATTAAGGGTAAACTCTCTCCCAAACAAGTACTGTCAATCTGGGCATAATTTTTCATAGCAGTTGTATAAGAACATGCTGTAAAGGCTACGGGGCATTCACTTCCATCATACATACATGTGACATGACTGCACCTATAAGGAACAAGGCATGACATAACAAGCCAATGTGGATTGTTGGTTGTCGGTACAGGCAAGCTTCACTGTACAATGTGGACCATAGTGTGTCAGTAGTGTCTGAATTCACCATTTCCTTTACCTTTTTGAACGTCATCTCACACCGCTTTGTCCATTGCTACTTCATGTCGATCTCTGGTAATGATCTCAAGGGGTGGAGTGCAGCAGGGATCTGTCATAGTAATTGACAATTCCTAAAAAGGATCATAATAGTGATGTGTCCTGTGATCTCAGGGCATCCATCACTGCTTGAATTTTCTCAGCACTTTTGTGTAAAACTTGTGCATCAATGATGCGACCACAGTAGATGTCATAAGGTGGGCGATGGGAACGGACCCAAATGCAAGACACAGACACTGAAGTACTAGGGAGAGGTCTAGGTGTATCAAGAAAGCAAGGAAAGTGGGGAAGAAATGATGCTGGACAAGACACAGGCCCTGGACAAGACTAGGAGACAGGCCATGGGCTAGGACTAGAGTAGGAAAGTGGAACCTGGATGAGGAACTAGGAACTGGGAACCTGGACAAGGGCTCCGAGCCAGAGACTGGACAGGGACCCAGAACCTGGGTCTTGACTCAGGCTCGGACTCCAGATCCAGGTGACGACTGGAAGTGGCAAGGCAACAGGACTGGATGTGGGGGGCAGGATGCGGGACTCCAGGGTTGGATGAGGACATGAAGCTCAGACTTGGTCTTGATCGAGGGAGAGCAGGAACACAGAGCTTAGGTCGAGGGAGAGCAGGAACACAGAGCCTAGGTTGAGGGAGAGCAAAGCAGAAGTGGGGAGAGGCGTAGCTGGACATGGACACTAGCCCTGGACGAGACCAGGACTCAGGGCCTAGGCTACAACTTGGACTTGGACATGGACTGGAACCTCCTTGGAGCCTTGGACTGGAGCACAGGAACTCTGAGCCTTGGATTAGAGCACAGGAATACAGAACACAGAGACAGGACCCCTCCTTGGGAACAGGACGTAGGGCCAGGACTCATACATAGACACTAAACACAGGGACACAAAGAGACAGTTCCAAGCTCAACGATAGATAGTTCCTTCTGGTGGCGTGGCAAGGTTCCAGCTTCACTCCGACGGCTGAACTTGACGGCGATACGGGCGAGGCTCTATAGATTCAGGATCAGTTCTTGAGGATTGGAGGGTAGCTAATGTTATCCCACTTTTTTAGAAAGGAGGGAGAGAGAAAACAGAGAATTATAGGCCATTTACCCTGACATCAGTGGTGGGGAAGATGCTGGAGTCAATTATAAAAGATGAAATAGCGGCACATTTGGATAGCAGTAACAGGATCGGTCCGAGTCAGCGTGGATTTACGAAGGGGAAGTCATGCTTGACTAATCATGTGGAATTTTTTGAGGACGTAACTATGAAAATGGACAAGGGAGAGCCAGTGGATGTAGTGTACCTGGACTTTCAGAAAGCCTTTGATAAGATCCAACATAGCAGATTAGTGGGCAAAATTAGAGCACATGGTATTGGAGGTAGGGTACTAACATGGATAGAAAATTGGTTGACAGACAGGAAACAAAGAGTAGGGATTAACAAATCCCTTTCAGAATGGCAGACAGCGACTCATGGGGTACTGCAAGGCTCAGTGCTGGGACCACAGCTATTTACAATATACGTTAATGATTTAGATGAAGGGATTAAAAATAACATTAGCAAATTTGCAGATGACACAAAGTTGGGTGGCAATGTGAAATATGAAGAGGATGTTAGGAGATCGCAGTGTGACTTGGACAGGTTGGGTGAGTGGGCAGATGCATGGCAAATGCAGTTGAATGTGGATAAATGTGAGGTTATCCACTTTGGTGGCAAGAACAGGAAGGCAGATTTCTATCTGAATGGTGTCAAGTTAGGAAAAGGGGAAGTACAACGAGATCTAGGTGTTCTTGTACATCAGTCACTGAAATTAAGCATGCAGGTACAGCAGGCAGAGAAGAAAGCTAATGGCATGTTTGCCCTCATATAAAGGGAGTTGAGTATAGGAGCAAAGAGGTCCTTCTGCAGTTGTACAGAGCCCTGGTGAGATCACACCTGGAGTATTGTGTTGTTTTGGTCTGCAAATTTGAGGAAGGATATTCTTGCTATTGAGGGAGTGCAGCGTAGGTTCACGAGGTTAATTCCCAGGATGGCAGGACTGTCATGTGTTGAAAGATTGGAGCGACTGGGCTTGTATACACTCAGATTTAGAAGGATGAGAGGGGATCTGATTGAAACATATAAGATTATTAAAGGATTGGACCCACTAGAGGCAGGAAACACTTTCCCGATGTTGGGGGAGTCTAGAACCAGAGGCCACAGTTAAAGAATAAGGGGTAGGCCATTTAGAACAGAGTTCAGAAAAAACTTTTTCACCCAGAGAGCTGTGGATCTATGGAATGCTCTGCCTCAGAAGGCAGTGGAGGCCAATTCTCTGGATGCTTTCAAGAAAGAGTTAGATAGAGCTCTTAAAGATCGCAGAGTCAAGGGATATGGGGAGAAGGCAGGAACAGGGTACTGACTGTGGATGATCAGCCATGATCACAGTGAATGGCAGTGCTGGCTAGAAGGGCCAAATGGCCTGCTCCTGCACCTATTGTCTATTGAGGATGCAGGCATGGGTAGCTGGCAAGGCTTCATGCCAGGCTTCAGAAGGAAGGAAGGGAACAGTCCAGCCTCAGGGTAACAGCAAAGACAGCCTGACTTACCAAACAGAGGCAGGGACAGATCCCACCATAGGGTAACAGTAAGAACAATCTGACTTACCCCACAGAGGCAAGGACAGAACACCAACGAGACAAACCAGCAACCACACTCGAACCCAGGGCCACTTATATTCCAGCCCCAATATGAGAATCAGGTGCCTGATTAAGCCCAACTGAAACAACGGACAGCCAGAAGAGCCCGAGTACGGAGTCCACGGGCCGGACCATGAACCAGATTGCGGATTTCACGGACCGGACCATGACAGTAGGTGAAGCTTGGTTTAAAAAATTCATGCATGTTGCATTATGATCTGAGCCCATAGACTTATAATCTTTTGAATATTGCATTGAGATTTTGGAGTTGTTCCTTGCCATCCTTACTGGTAATAATGATGTCATCCAGATAAGAGCCTTGCTCCATAGTTTTCTGCCAGACTGGAGGTGCAGATAGTACTCCAGAAATAAGCCTGTTATAGTGATTGAGCCCTTTGTCAATGCTTATGGTGAGAAACACTTTGGACTCTTCTTCCATCTCCATCTGTAGTTAGGCCTCAGCTGTCCACTTTACTGAAGTGTTTCCTCTATCCTGGGCAGAGAGTACTGATCAACTTTCAATGCTGGGTTGATGATGATAGTAAAATCATCACAGATCCTGAGAGACCCATCCTTCTTTGTTACTGGGACCACTGGCATAGTTCATGGGCTCCTCTCAACCTTGGAAAGAATTCCTTCAGCTTCCATATGATCTAGCCCACTGGCTACTTTATTACTGTTGGTATAAGGAACCAGACAGGCATTGTAAAACTTGGGTGTGGCATTTTCTTTTAACACTATTTTACCTTTGATATATTAAAGTTTTCCAACACCGTCCTTGAACACTGCTGTGGCATCATCCAGTTCCTTCTTAATTTGCTTACAGTTTACTCTGCTGGCAGTGGATGCAAATGGTGGGTGGATCTCCAATCAAGTTGCAGTTGTCTTAGCTACGCATGACCCCACAATGCTGGCCCTCCTGTCCTCCTGTTTTTTTTTTACCACATATAAGCCCATTGTGGCTCGTTGGTTCTTGTATTTCACTGTTGTGAATATTATTCCCACAAGAATTATCTTTACTCTAGTATAAATTCTTAGATATTTGCAGTCTTCAGTTCAATATATTTGAAATGCCATTCAAACTTACTTTGTGGAATGACTGAAACAGCTGAGCCAGTGTCCAAATTCATTGTAGTTAATTTGTCGTAAGCAATATTGCTTGTCTATTGTTAGCTTCCACTTTGTAAATCTCAAGGCTACTCAAACCTGTGTCACTTACATCATTGTTAGATTTTTCATCAACAACATGCAGATTAAAGCTCTTTTCAAAACTGCAGTTTGACTTTTTATCCTTTTCTCTTCCTTGTGCAGTCCATTTATTTTATAACACATCTCCTTCTACCTTAGGCCACAAGCTTATCAATCAGCTCTGCCGTGGACACTTTCTGGAGATCCAAGATCCATATGCTCCACGGCCGCTGGACCAAGTGTGTAAATGTAGGAGGGGACTATGTTGAAAAATAAATGTGCTATGTTTTCTAAAATTGACTCTTTCTACCTTAGGCCACAAACTTATCAATCACCCCTCGTATGACATGATGTTGTGATGATGTATGCCATTCACATACTTTTACATATGACTGGCAATTCATTATTTTAATAAACAAAGATTGCTGAATCAAAGAATATATTTGCAATATTACTGAGATATTAAGAACAGAAAAGATATACTGTCAGTGGATATTAAGTATCTGTTTTCATTTCCTGACTGACCTATATATTTAATTTGCAATCTTCATTAATGTGTTGGTCAGTCTTGATGATGTCAATCTGAATTCACTTTACAATTGAGGGCACCACATACTGCTGTTAGAATCAAAGGTGCATAATGTCATTTGCATAGGGGAAAATCACTCAGTCCCTATCCCTTTAAAAAGCAAAACAAGACCCTAACAGTTGGATGGGAACCTGAGAATCAGTGACAAAATAATTTGAAAGATCTGTGCAGGATCTTTGGTCCTAACGACTCTCAAAAGGATTCTTTTCCCAGTGACTATATTCAGCACACTTTCATTTAATTGCAACATTCACAGCTGCCCGTTGATGCCATCCAGTCACTCCAGAAGTCCACATGGACTCTGAAATTTAAAAATACTTTTGTCTAGAAATTGCTGCATGTTTGTCCTACTCAATATCCAGAATGCAATTTTTTTCACGGCTAGTTCTGCAGAGCAGGAATGATTTTGCATACAATGCATTTTTGAGCCAATTACTGGAATTACTCAGATTTTTCATTGCATCTTCTTAACCATATGCCTCGCATGTTAGGTAAGAGGATTAGAGAGCAATTGTCACTGAGCATTGTCAGTGTAGAGTCTACATGCTCTACCTTTGACCTTGTAGCTTTCACATCTAGGGTTCTGGTCCAAAGACATATTGATAAGTTAACTGATAACTTAGCACAGGTAAAATAGCAAAAGATTATGATGGGCTTGTGAAAAGGAATGAGTTACAAGACTTCAGACGGAAGTGGAATGGGAGTGCTTTGCTGAGAGATAGAATGGACTCAGAAGCATGAAGGGCCTCCTTCTGTGTTTAATTAGATACACACCATAAATATTCTGAATCTGCTGCTAATTTTATGTTCTATGTATTGGCTGTCATCTGAGTGATATCAATCCTTGCTGAATGACAGTGCCAATTAAATGTAATTTAGAATAGTGTTACAGTAGGGCCACATCAAAATGAGTCTGCACATGGTGATCATATTACTTCCTTTCTGCTAGCATGTATGGTTTACTAAATTTGAAATAATCCATAAATTATTTGACCATGTTGCCTTTGAACATTGTTGATTTCTTATGGTAATTTTACACTGCATATAAACAGCTTATCTCTTATTTTTCATATAATATGGCTGAAGTTATTTAACATGTAATACACCAGACATTGCAAGTTATTTGGCTTTTATTCACCAATAAGTCAGGTATCAGAAATATGAACAATGTAATGAGATATTTAGCAGTTTTAGGAACCAGTTATGTTTCTCATACATAAACTGTTATTAAAATAAATGCTGATGTATGCAGTCTCACAAGTTCAATGTGAATTATTTCAGTGTGTAAGCATTCCTATCCAAAACTCATGCCTTAATTTACATCAGTAAGGTTTACCAAATTTTAAGTAATTTTTCCTCTTTTTTTGAAGTGCCTATTACCAAAGACATTATTAATAAGATAGATAACACACTCAACATTACTCTTTGAAAAAAAAAAGCATCAAACTGCTGGTCTCAAGAGCTTCTGAGACTCACATTCCTGTTCTTTTCCAGTCATAGTGATAATTCTGTATTCAGAAATCAAGATCTACAGTCTTCAAAGCATGTAGTGATGTCTGAAATCTAGAATAATCTACTTCTTGAAAGGGACATACATCAGAAGATTTAACCTGTCTGGCTGTGCAAAAGGCATAATGTTTTAAGATGTTTTAAATTGATCCTATTTATTATTATAGGAAATTGGTATCGTTCACCATTCATAATGAAAATCAATAAAATTTACGGTGGGTGGTCAATTCAAATTTTGTACATTTTTAATCATGAAACATTCGAGAACTACAGCAGCAAAGTTAACACCAAAAAGATTTTGTTATATAATACTTCCCCAAAAACCCATGAATCAGTAGACAGATTTGAATAGTTATTTTAATTGATATATTTTAATGAGCTTAAAAACACGTTTACATTCTTCTCCACACAAGGTGCTATGCCTTTTATTTAATGAGCATTAAATACCTTCATCTCCAACAATCATTACAAATATCACATGTTATTTCTGTAATAAGCATTGCATATCACAACACAAATGCTTTATCAATAGCTACAGTAACATGCACAGAATTCAATTGTTAATTGAATGTCATTGTCTGCTCTTTGAAGTCAGGGCTTCTTGTCCTGCTAGAGAATCATAGAACAGAGAAAATAGCCTTCCAGCTCAATTGGTCCACGCCAACCAAGATTCCCATCTCTGCTATTCACTTTTGTCTGTGTTAGGCCTCAAAACCCAAAACTCTCTATTTATTAGTTGCACACATCAATGGAAATACTATGTCATAACTACTAAGCTGGTCTGTACTTTTAATGGAGAAGGACATTAATGCCGGGAGTAAGGAAAGAATGAAGTCAGTCCTGATGAAGGTTCTTGGCTCAGAACATCGACTCTTTACTCCTTTCTATAGACCTATCACAGAGCCCTTTGTGTTTCGAGAAAGATTCGTCTCATGGTGTTGCTCAGTCGAGCAACCGATGTTCTGTTGGAATACCAATGAATCAGCTCTTGTGTCTGTCTCACATGTGATTCTGTCATTCCTCCGTGCCTGGGTTCAGTCGTCTGTCAGTACCCCCGGTGTCTGCCTGCATAGAGTACATGTTCTCCCTTTGACCACACTCCAGTAGCCTCTCACATCCCAAAGGTGCACTGGCTGCTAAGTAGATTATTTTCTGTCATTCGCCATATACAAAAAGTTGTGTGTATAAGTTTTTGTATTCCATTTCTTTATATTATTTACCCATAGTAACCACAAGCAGTTCCAAGGGTCACCCAGGAGGCACTGACACACAGC
This sequence comes from Hemitrygon akajei, assembly GCF_048418815.1. NCBI lineage: Eukaryota > Metazoa > Chordata > Chondrichthyes > Myliobatiformes > Dasyatidae > Hemitrygon > Hemitrygon akajei. The sequence goes on along the minus strand of NC_133129.1, from coordinate 160,020,916 downwards.
AATAACCTCTGGGATTTCAGGAAGATGACTTCAGTTTCAAGTATTGAATATCACGAAGAAAAGCTTAACTAAGGAGCGATACTGAAGACTAAAGAAGAAGCCAATAATCAGAAAGTGAGTATCTGAAGGAAACATCAGAAAAGCCAGAGCCTATCTTTTACCTTGACTTCATCTTATACCCTGAAGGAAAGTCAGTTTTCACTGAAATATCTGAACACATCTAGTGAATTGGCAAAGAATCATTGATCATCTTCAATTGGTTGACTCCCCAGAATTGGCTCTTGAAGGAATTGTCCTTTTAACTCACATCAAGCCTTCTTTTGCCAGAAATGGGCTACTTATTGATTCAAGGCCCATAACAACTTCAGCACACATGCACATATCAGTATTCTACCAACAATGTGAGAAATTTGTTGTCTGCTGATTGGTATCAATGGTGCACACACAGTTGTCTCTGAGTGTTCAAACACCATATCACAGTTCTACACTGCATGCTGCAGAAATGTTGAACATGTTTTATGACTGATTTTCAGCTTCCAGTCTATTGTACAGTGAAGAAAAACTAGTGGTAGACAATAGAATTTTGAGCAAAACATTACAGATTTAACATTTACAGCAGCCAACTCAAATTGTGACATAAATGTTAGAGAAGAAAAAAAGATGAGAAGTTGGATATGAGTGAATGCAACAAAGGCAGATGACAAGGATAGCACAGGTGCTTATCTCATCTCTGACAGATGACATTCGGATCACAAAATGGCATTCATAGCATCCAAAACTATTAAACCCAGGTTTCAACCTGTAATAATCCAATGTTTTTGGATAATACAGCACAAAAGTGTAAAACGAGGCAGAACTTAATATTGAAGCATTATTAAAGTGCTGGCATCCTTACATCCAAACAGCTTGTATGATACATCAAACATCTAGCTTAATTCCCAGCCACTGGCTAACGACCAAGCTTGTCTTGTTCCATGTTTACTTTCAGGCCCCATGAGATCTGTTATTAAGGTTCTGCTCTTATAATGTCCTTCCTTGCTGCAGAAGGGTAATGGGGTCCCCAAGGTAATCAGAGAACTTTTTGGTAACTGACAACACAAAGGAATAAAGCAACCAATTAATCAAATATTAAAAGAAAACTTACAGAATTTGTTCAGCAACATGCAGCATTGACATTCACATTTTACAGTGACAGTTCACATTGTTATTTGCAGAGCACAAGATTTATTGCTGATGCGTGTGTGAAAATAAAACTGTAAATTTTTTTACATTATTTTATAAGGTCATCTTTAAATCATATTGAAAGATCACAAATGGAACCAAAAAAACCTCGCCGATAATGGTAAGTCTCCACTTAACTATATGCAATTGATTGTATTAAAACTCTTAATAAATTTGATAATGCTTGAGAGGAATGTGATGCGCTGATGCGCTGAAGAATATCTGAAGACTGCTTTGCATAATTGAGGGGGATGCTTGTGACAGTTTTGCCACACAGCGGCAGGCATTCTGAATTATAAGTAATAGTAAAGAATTTGACCAACACCATGGAAAGAGGGTCTGAGAAGCATGGTGCAGGTTTAACTCTTGATAGTCTAGTGCATTGCAGGCAACGCAATGCTGCATACCCTCTTACCTGACCTTGACGTAAGCAGACATGGTCCATATTATAGGAAGCATTTTAAGGTTTTGGAGAGGGTACAGAAGAGGTTTAGCAGGTTAGAGGGCATGTGGTATAGTGAGAGATTGGAAAAACTTGGGTTGATTATCTGGATTGGTGGAGGCCAAGGGAAGATCTGATAGAGGTTTGTAAAATTATGAGAGGCATAGATAGACAGACAGTATCTATATGAGTCAGAGAGTGGCTAATACCAAAAGCCATGATTTAAGGTGAGAGGGAGGTAAGTGTAAGGGTAAAGGAGAAGCAAGAGGCAAGTTTTTTTTACATACAGAAAGGTGGGAGCCTGTAATATGCTGCCTGGTGTGGTTGCAGAGGCAGATACGTTACAGACTTTTCAGAAATCTTTAGATTGATGCAGGAATGTGAGGAAAATGGAGGGATATGGCCATTGTGTAGGCATAAGAGATTAGTTTAGTTGGGCATTTGATGACTAATTTATTTAGATTGGCACAACATTGTGGGGTGATGGGATTATTCCTGTATTGTACTGTTCTATGCTCCTATGAGTTTGGTCACTTAAAATGACAACTTTAGATATTCATTGTTCCCCATATCCCTTCACTTATGATCACAATCAGCGGGGGCTCAACCTTAAAATTCAAGAGCTGTACCACAGTCAACAGTGACACCAACTCAACAACCACAATTCATATAAAATTATCCATTCACAATGGCATATCACCCAATAGATTGACTGAGGTACTGGTGGTAATAGTCAAAACCAAGGAAATTAAGGACAAGAACTCATGTTAGCTCTTATGAAAGAAACAGCATTGGCCATCATAGGACGGTTATCACTGAGATCAGGAGTAAAGATCTGACTGAAGTAGTTGATACTGTGATATTTACAGTACATACTATAAACTAGAGTTGATGAGGGCATAAACGTTCATAAGTCTGTTTCCAGAAAAGAAAGTTCTGGAATGTTGCACTGTTGCAGTATGGATGTATTGCAAAAGCTCCCAAACGATGTATTATAGCTTAGTGATTAGATTATTGGCTAATGATCATAGTTCTGATCCAGAAACACAAGTTTAAGCCCCATCACAGAGTTACAAAATTTACTTAAAGATAACAAAGGAAATCTAGAGTAAAACATACTGTAAGCATCACTGATAATGACAATGAAATTACAGAACTTTTGTATATTTATTTAGTTCGCCAGTGCCGTGGAATGAAACATGCTGTCTTATCTGCTTGGAACCAGATCCGAACCTGGATCGAGATTAATGTGGTTGATTCCTACCGATCCTTTGACCTGTTGAAAAAAACACTCTGTATGGGCCAATTACAAGTGGGCAATAAATGCTAGACTAGCCAATAATGTTTGCATTCTGTGAATAAAAGTTCAAAGATCAAATTAAATTTATTATCAAAGTTTGCATATGATACAGTGTATTACACTGTGATTCATTTTCTAGCAGGAATTGACAGTAGAACAATGAAAGACAATAGAATCAGTGAAAAAAAACTACACACAAAGACTGACAAGCAACAATGTGTAAAAAAGACACTTTGCAAATACAAAAATAAAATAATAAATTAACAAATAGATGATACTAAGAATATGAGTTGTAGAGTCCCTGAAAGTGAGTCCATAGGTTATGTCCAGCAATCAGTTCAATGATTATCCACACTGGTTCAAGAGCCTGATGGTTGAAGGGTAACAATTGTTCCCAAACTTGGCAGTGCGGGACCTAAGTTTCCTATACCTACTTCCTGATGGCAGCAGTGAGAAGAGAGCATGGCCCAGATGGCCAGGGTCTTTGATAATGGATGGCATTTTCTTGTGGCAGTGCTCCTTGTAGATGTGCCCAATGCTGGAGAGAGCTCTTCCTGTGATGGACTTATTTTCAAGATTCAAGATTCAAGATTGTTTAATGTCATTTCCAGTACACAGCTGTGAAGGAAACCAAAATAATTGCTCCTGCGGATCCGTCCGATGCAGCACAGAAAAAAAAACAATAAAATAAAGAACACAGTAAAAAAAAGTATGGATGTGAGAATTACCTGATTGTACTGCAGGTATTCATCTTCAATATATCTGCATACAAATGCTTCTGGTGATAGTGGGAATCCAGCCGAAGAGATGTATGTCAGTACATGAGGAAGCCTGCGCTATTGCTAGTTCTAGCCAGGAATTCATCTTTAATCTTTGCTTATTCATTGAATGCAACAAACAATTGCAATTGAAAGGAAAAGAGGCAAAAATATTGAAGCCAGTTACAAGTTTTACACCCACTGGTAATATATTCAATACTTCTAGTATGGCAGATGTCTCTGACAAACCCAGTCAAAGGAAACACTGTCTTTCAACCTCCATTTATAAACCACATGACAAGAGTTAGGCTTCCTTCTACCTCCCTTCCAAACCCTTTCATCTGCAAGGATGTCTTTTTTTCCACCCAGTTCTGTTGGTTTTGAGATTCAGTGATGGGAACAGGAGATACTGCCACACATGTGACAGAAAGTGGGGTGATATTCACTGGAAGCTTGAATGCTTCTAATTGAGACACAATCAAGGGTTAGGGGCTTTCATGAGTCATTGAAGATGTTACCCTTTTCAAGGATCTCCTTGAATTGTTCTCTCTGTTCTTCTGAAAAAAAGATGTGCATAATGAAGCACCCACAATAGAATGCTTCTCTAGTATCAGACAAACAGACCAGCTTGTCCATTGATCAGTACCATCTGAATGCAGTCGGACCCTTACCAATGAATATGGAGTAGTTTGCAAAAATAAAGTTGGTGGCACCTTTCTAGTGTGTTCTCAAGAACATTTATTTTGCTGCCATGAATAAAGATCATCTCCCTTTACTGGTGTGAAACCTTTCTTACATAACTCCACTGCAATTTTCTTAGTTTCAAACCCTCCATGCTTGATAAAAAGAGAAAACCTGTGTTTGCACATGCATTGAGCCAAATATTTTCAAGAGAGAACTAAGACAGAAACTGTAATTAATTTTATTCTGGTGGGGCAAAATTTAAATACCTAACTGCATTGTTGCTACTATTTAAAATAAATCTCATATTTTACATAGTAACACGTATGTACTTTGATAATAACATTTACTTTGAACTTTGAAATAAATTTTACCTCTGGTCATTTTCCTAGGTTTCCAAAATATATACTGCACAAATTAAACATAAAACAGTAAAAGTCAATTTAAGTAGAACTCATTAATGTTTCCTCAGGACCTTAGTTACAAAATAACATAACTACCAACCTGTCTGCACTGACTGCAGTTTTATTTTGGGGAGTGGGGTCTTGCATTTAATGCACTGCTGGAATGCAATCTGAAGTGAAATTTACACTTCTCATAGTCATTCGCAAAATTTCTCTATCGAACCCAAAAAGTGTGTTGAATTTGAATTGTGGGACAAGTCAAGTCAAGTTTATTGTCATTTAACTATATACATGTATATAATGTATATAACCATATAACATATATAGAAATGAGACAATGATTTTCCGAACCAGGGTGTAAAGCACAGTAATACACATAGCACATGATAATTTATGAAATCATCTCCTTCTACCTTAGGCCACAAACTTATCACACCCATGCTGTGGACACTTTCTGGAGGTCCAAGATCCATATGCTCCACGACCGCTGGACTAAGTGTGTAAATGTAGGAGGGGACTATGTTGAAAAATAAATGTGCTAGGTTTTCTAAAATTGACTCCTTCTACCTTAGGCCTCAGACTTATCAATCACCCTTCGTAAAGTAGGTGAACATCAAATATTGTAAGGTACAAAACAGATTAACCAGTGACACTTCAAATATAATGGAGTAGGGAGTTCAGAAGTTGAATGGCATGGGGGAAGAAACTGTTTCTCATCCTGACTGCCCTTGTTTTTATACATCATAGTCTCCTTCCTGATGGTAGAAAGTCGAAGAGGGTGGATGGGTGGGATCCTTAATAATACTAAGGGCCCTGCTTACATAGCACTCCTGATAAGTGTTCCTGATGGATGGTAGAGGACCCTTATGATCCTCTCAGCTGTTCTTACAGTCTTTTGTAGGGACTTCTGATCCGACGCTCGACTGTTCCCATATCAGATGGACATGCAACTTGTCAGGACAATCTAATAATCAAATGTTTAAGGATTCCTCCAAAATTTTTTAAATAATATGAATTTTTAATAATATTACAATGCTATTATGATGATAATTTATTCCATATTGGCATCTTATGCCTCCATTTTCATGAATCTGCCAAGCAAATTAATAATTCTATTTGCCTTTGTGAGGTTTAAGATGTTCACTAACTATAGACAATCCAAATGGGAAAAACACTTATCTGCTTAGCCTAATAACTCCTGTAACACTTTAGCCACTGGAATCCATTAACATCAAGTTGTATTCCCCGTAGCTGTGTAGCAAACTAATTGGTTTGCATCCATTAAACTCAAAAGGCTCCACAACCATGTGGAACACAACTTCATTTATAGATTTCCTTCTTCAAAATGGGTTCCTTCCACACCATTACACTCCAGAGTGAGCTATAGGTTGGATTTAAGAGCTTTTGGGTGGACAGTAAGTTTTCCTGTTCCACAAGATGCAATCTAATCAGAATCCACCAGAAATGTTGAGAGGGTCTCCACTGAAGGAATGGGCTGGCCAGATAAGGAAGTCAAGGCCTTAATGAAGATGGTGTTGAGACCTCATCATTGGAGATTTCAGTTGCACATTGTTAAAGGCTTGAATATTTTGTAAATAGTTTTGGATAACTCATGATTGATGGAATAAAGGGTACCCTCACTATCTCACTGCTCACTGGAGTATGTCCAAACATGTAATATTAAAATTTCAGCCTGTCCTCAATGCTTCCTCAACCCTTGCTTTTATTGTATGGTGGGGATCTGTTAAAATCACTCAGATAACTAACACGTCACTTTAACATCCGTGTGTCTGCCATAGTTGGATGCATCTGCAAGGGAGATGAGGCTGAATACAGGGCTACGGTGGGAAACTTTGTCACATGGTGTGAGCAGATTCATTTGCAGCTTAATGTGAAAAAGACTAAGGAGCTGGTGGTGGACCTGAGGAGGGCTAAGGCACCGGTGACCCCTGTTTCCACCCAAGGGGTCAGTGTGGACATGGTGGAGGATTACAAATACCTGGGGATATGAATTGACAATAAACTGGACTGGTCAAAGAACACTGAGGCCGTCTACAAGAAGGGGCAGAGCCGTCTCTATTTCCTGAGGAGACTGAGGTCCTTTAGCATGTTCCGGACGATGCTGAGGATGTTCTACGACTCTGTGGTGGCCAGTGCTATCATGTTTGCTGTTGTGTGCTGGGGCAGCAGGCTGAGGGTAGCAGACACCAACAGAATCAACAAACTCATTTGTAAGGTCAGTGATGTTGTGGAGGTGGAACTGGACTCTCTGACGGTGGTGTCTGAAAAGAGGATGCTGTCCAAGTTGCATGCCATCTTGGACAATGACTCCCATCCATTCCATAATGTACTGGTCAGGCACAGGAGTACATTCAGCCAGAGACTCATTCCACTGAGATGTAACACTGAGCGTCATAGGAAGTCATTCCTGCCTGTGGCCATCAAACCTTACAACTCCTCCCTTGGAGTGTCAGAAACCCTGAGCCAATAGGCTGGTTCTGGACTTATTTCCAGTTGGCATAATTAACTTATTATTATTTAACTATTTATGGTTTTATATTGCTATATTTCTACACTATTCTTGGTTGGTGCGGCTGTAACGAAACCCAATATCCCTCAGGATCAATAAAGTATGTCTGTCTGTCTGTCTGATTGCCAAGGAGGCAATTCAGTTCTTCCAGAGTGAAATAGATGACTGTACAAGACTAATATTCTTCCTCTCATACATTAAGAACTTTTCATGATTGGTCTTTGCTGTTGAAAATATTGATTAGGATAGAGTTTAATGCAAACATTGTTAGCTATCCAAAATATTCCCTGTGCTACTCCAAGGTTACCAGTGCATTTGCTTTCCATCCCACTGAATTTTTTTTGAGGACCTCTGGAAGCATTGCTTAAATTAGTTTGCAATCATATGTCATGGTCTCCAAGGATATCAGGGAGAAGGAAATACTTGCCCTTGGCTGTAGTGACTTGCTGATTTGATCAAACTGTAGATGATAGATGAGATCCTTAAAAGGCTATTGAGCCCTGTGGACTCATAAATGAAAGGGATGCTTTTTCATTGACATGAAAGCAGAATGTTGTGGATGCTAGAAATCTAAAATGAAAACAGCAAATCTTGGACATAGTGAGTAGACCCGGCAGTATCTATGGCATGAGAAACTGTGCCAATATTCCAATGTAGTATGATGTATTTGCAACAACATCAGCTTCCATTTGAACTTGTGTGCATTCCCTATTACCATCTTGCATAGTGTGTCTATCATCACGAAATCTCTTGTTCCACTTTTGGAGGGAGGACCGGAATGCTAAAGTTTGCTTCTTAATGTCCTTGAGTGCCCATTGTGCTTATTGCTAATGACTCACCAGTAGCCCTCATCTAAAAGTTGAAGGTTGATGAAACAAAGTTCATGCTATGATCACTGAGAAGCAAGGATAACTGAATGATTCTTGGAACGTATATAATAGACTTTGAACTCATTTTGGTTTCCAAATGCAATGAATGAAGCAGCTGGAGAGATCAGAAGGATTTAGCATGGGACAATTTTGAATCTTCCAGGAGTATACAGACATCTCCAGAAATCTAATCCTGAAAACATTTTCATAAGAAGGCCAATGAATATACTTTCTTTTTCCCTAACCTTTTACAGTCTCAACATTCTTTCAAATTAAAGTCAATAAAGTTGCTAGATCCCAAAGTGAACAGGATAAGTTACAAGGCCATTTCATTATACATATGTTTGGGCCGGCACATGGCAGATTATATTCAATACACATAGATACCCTAGTAAAGGTATACGAGAAAGGGTTAATACAGAAAAGGAAGGAAATTGAAAGTGATCCAGGAATCCCAATTGACAGTGAACTTCACAACATTCAGTAACTGTGATAAAGGCAAATAGGATAAGGTATTAATGTTCTGTACTGTGTTGATTTACACAGAAAAAATCTTGCTGCTATTGAAAATATGCCTCTGAATGCAACAAGTATAATTGAAAGGATGGGAAATGTGGATTATGATACCACAAGAAAAGGATAAGACAGTCTGAATAAACTGTAAAATATGATAAGAGATACTCTGATGACAGTTTTGAAGACTTCACCTCCAACTAAATTCACTGGGAAGTACAAAGCTCATATTTTTAACACTGCTCTGAATGTCTTTGTAAATTACAAAGAATGGGCTCTGGCATTTAAGAAACAATTATCGTGGTTGGAAGAAGCTGCGTGGGTTGTCAACTTTGTTAACTTTAACTTAAATAATTGGGAACCATAAACTCCTCTTTCTGGTGTGATCCTATTTAATAAGTGTATAATAATGCTACTTTGTTCCTTGCAAAACATTACTGAGGCTTTTGCAAAGTGTGATATTTAATTCTGGCAATGTAACCTGTTCACAATGGATAATAACATGAACTTTGTTCTTATTAAACAAAACCAGTAACGTTTTTTATTGAAATTAATGATGGAATAAGTATTCAAATTCAAATTGAAAGTCAAAGTACATTTATTATCAAAGAATGTATATATTTTACAACCTTGAGATTTGTTTGCTTACAGGCAATTGCAAAGCAAAAAACCGGAAAGAAGCCAAGTAAAAAAAAGACCAAACCCCAATGCCTACCGAGAAAGAGAAAAAACAAATCATGCAAACAATAGAAACAAGCAACAACAAAAGCATTAAAACCCAAATTGAGCTCTTAGATCCAAATTCGCAGAGTAAACCCAAAGAGTCACAGACACAAATCACAGCAGCCAGTCCCAGTATCACAGTCTTAGTGCTGTAGAGAGAGGAACTCCCCAGTCTATGTGGGCCATGTTTAAATTGACCAAACCTCATTCTAGGACCTGGGACCCAACTCAAAAAGTTTCTCTGGGCTTAGATTTCACTTCTGTAGAAGCAGTTCTGACCTCTCCAAATCAGCTTCACACTTACAGCAATCTATCCTCTATACATCCCTGTAAAAGAAGATCATTCCCTTTGATTACTTTAAATTACACTGAATGGCTAATTTATTAGGTACAGTACATCTGTACACCTGCTTATTAATGCAAATATCTAATCAGCCAATCATGTGGCAGCAACTCAATGGATAAATGTATGCAGACATGGTCAAGAGATCAGCTATTGTTCAAACCAAACATCATAATGGGAAAGAAATATGATCTAAGTGACTTTGAGAATGGAATGATTGTTGGTTCCATACAGTGCGGTTTGAGTATTTCAGAAACTGCTGAGAATGGTGTGACAATCAGAAAACATCCAGTGAGCAGTAGTTCTAAGAGCAAAAACAACATTAATGAGAAAGGTCAGAGAGAATGGCCGGTCTGGTTCAAGCTGACAGGAAGGTGACAGTAACTCAAATAATCACACATTACAACAGTGTGATTATTAGAGCATCTCTGAATGCACAACACATCAATCCTTGTAGTGGATGGGGTCCAGCAGCAAAAAAGCACAAACATACACTGAAGTGCTTCTTTATTAGGTACATTAGGCACCTAATAAAGTGGGCATCGAGTGTATTTTTGATGGATTTCATTACAAGACGATTTAACACTATGTACTTCATTAATATCCAAATTTGAATTTCCATTCTAGTTGACACAAACCATCTAACGGTCATGACAGTAGCATATGGTAGCACAGATTTTTAAAAGTATGCTGTAAAGGTAAATCTTCCTGGGACAGCCAAGAGCTGTCAGTGGATAATACTTCAACTAATTTTTTAGTACTAAGTTCTCAACCGATATTGGTATTTAGGAATGCTGTTAAAATTGCTATGACATACTCACATCCAGTTGCTCTGTACTTATTCTGAACATGCTTATCTTTCTAGTGGTCATGAAATCAGTTGGAGGGTGCATCCAAAGTCAAAGCTGTTAGTGAAGGAAGATGCAGAAAAACAAAAGGGAAGAACGAGTGATTGTGAAACGATCTCAGTGCCTGTCCACAGGTCACATCAGTGATGAGTTCTGTATAATACCTATATCAACATATTCTATTGGCAAAATAGCTTGGTCCAAAACTGATCTGGAAAATAGACAAAGAAAAATAAGAACTGAAATGACAAATTTCCAAAAACAGTATGTATACTCAAATGTGCTTAGATTCACACTACCTAGGGTAGAAAGAGGAAGAGGAATAAGATATGCAAAAATTTTACACAACAGTCAGATATAATGTTTGAGGATATACAGTGCCTACAAAAAGTATTCACACCCTGCTTGGAAGTTATCATGTTTTATAATTGATTATATAAGCATTCATGCCCTTTAATATGACACACCAAATCATCACTGGTGCAGCCAACTGGTTTTAGAAGTCACATAATTAGTTAAATGGAGATCTGTTTTTGGAGACCTGTGTGCAGTCAAGATGTTTCAATTGATTGTAGTAAAAATACACCTGTATCTGGAAGGTCCAACTGCTGGTGAGTCAGTATCCTGGTAAAAACTACACCATGAAGACAAAAGAATACTCCAAGCAACTCCAAGAAAAGGTTATTGAAAACCACAAGTCAGGAGATGGATACTAGAAAAATTTTAAGTCATTGAATATCACTTGGAGTACAATTAAGTCAATCATCAAGAAAAGGAAAGAATATGGCACAGCTGTAAATCTGCCAAGAGCAGGCCATCCTCAAAAACTGAGTGACTGTCCAAGAAGGGGACTGGTGGTCAGTCAGTCAATATACTCTCCATCACACATATATAGAATTTTGTCAAAAATTTTGATGTCATTTAGAATTTCGCAAACTTCTAAGGAATTAGAGGCACTGCCATGCTTCATAATTGCACGTACATGCTGAGTGCATGGCAGGGGTCCTCTGCAGTGATAGCACTGATGAATTTAAAGTCGCTGATCCTCTCCACCTCTGATCCATCGATGAGAACCGGTTAAGTGACCTCTGGTTCCTCCTCCTGAGGTCAATAATCAGCTCCATGGTCTTGCTGACATCCAGTAAGAAGTTGTTGTTTTGGCACTACTCAGCCAAGTTTTCAATCTGCATCCTATATGCTGATTTGTCACCACCCTTTATGTGGCCTGTGACAGTGGCCATTGTCAGCAAACTTGAATATGGCATTGGAATTGTGCTTAGCCACGCAGTCCTAAGTGTAAAGTGAGTAGAACAGGGGCTAAGCACACGGTCTTGTCATGCACCTGTGCTGATGGAGATTGTGGAGGAGATGTTGTTCCCAATCTGAACTGACTAGGACTTCCAAGTGAGGAAGTCGAGAATTAAATTGTACTAGGAGGTATTGAGGCTAAGGTCTTGAAGATTATTGATTAGCTTTGTGTAGATGATAGTATTGAATGCTGAGCTGTAGTCGATAAAGAGAATCTTTGCTGTCCAGATGTTCCAGGATTGAATGAAGAGCCAATGAAATGACATCAGCTGTGCACCTGTTCTGTTAATAAGCAAATTAAACTGGATCCCTGTTGCTTCTCAAGCAGGAGTTGATATGTTCTATCACTAATCTCTCTAAACACTTCATCATTGAGATTGAGAGCTCATTAGCGAAAAGGGTAAGCAGGTTCAAGTTGCTGGGCTTTAATGTCTTAGAGGAATTACCTTGGGTCCTGTGGCACCATCAATAACTCTCGGAGACGTGAGGCAAGATATAGGCTTTTATTGGCTGGAAGAAAGAACAAGCAGCAATTGACCACCACACTACATCCTGGAGACTGAGGCTGGGACTGTGTCTCCAATCACCTTTATACCGGGGTCCGTAGGAGGAGCCACGGTCAGTGGGAGGAGCCACAAAAGCAGTCAGTGGGGGGGGGGGGGGGCATGTCCAGACAGATATATGTAGTTCACCACAGGTCCAACACATTGATGTAGCCATAAAGAAGGCATACCTGCGGTTCTATTTCTTCAGTAGTTTGAGCGGATTTGGTATGCCATCAAAGACTCTTGCAAATCTCTAAAGATGTACGTATGTTGGCGAGCATTCTGACTGGCTGCATCATAGCCTGGTACGGAGGTTCCAATGAACGGGATTGAAAGAGACAGAAGTGGTTTGTATATTCAGCCAGCTCCATTATGGGCACAACCTCCGTGACTTTGAGGGCACCTTCTGGATGCAGTGCCTCAAGAAGGCATCTTCCATCATTAAGGACCATCACTATCTGGGACATATCCTTTTCTCATCACTACCATTAAGGAGAAGGTATAGGAGCATGAAGGGTCTCAATCAAATTATAGAAACATCTTTTTCTCTCCCTCAGCATTAGATTTCTGAATGGTCCACAAACTCATCAAATTTGTTATTCATCTTTTGTACTATATATTTATTTTTGTAACTTACAGTAATTTTATTTTATGTCTGATACTGTTCTGCTGCTGCAAAACAACAAATTTCATGATATCTGTCAGTGATAATAAACTTGATTCTGTTTCTGATTGAGCTAAAGAATGATAGTGTCAATTGTCTGGCCATTAGTCTGCCTGAAGCCAAAAAATATCAGGAATTACTTCCTATCTATAAATGCCAAAAAGCACGTCAGTCACTTATAGATGAGTGCTAAGCAAATATGTTCATGGTGGAATTGCTACCTAGTTAGAGCTGTCAACACAAGGGTAATGAAATGCAACACAAAGGAGACAAGCCACATTTAACTGTAGTAAGGGATAGGCAGTGCTTTAAACAATCCCACAGGGTTCTTTCTATTATCTCCAGAGGATAACAGTGGTTTAGAAGACTATTAACCACCTGAATAAAATCTGTCACACTCTCTATAAATGGTGTTTGAGTCAGAAACAAGAGATCACCGTGTACACTTCACATTTAAATCAGCTTGTTATTAAATGCTGCTGAATTTCCATTGCAATTTTTGTAATAGATGAACAAGTAAAGCAACCTGCAGTTTGTCTGCTAATAGCATCTACGAGAAAGCCCTGACTTGTAACGTCTTTACATGATTTCAGCAGAGATGGAAATTAGAATAAGCATTGACAAATGAACAAAATAAGCAATCTCCTTACTTTCAAATAAAGTACACAAATGCCCATCTAATAAACCGAAAATAAGAAAACAATGTTGATTGAAGAAAATCTTACATTTGTTTACTGATCATATGTAAATATCCAATCAGGTTTCTGTATTTTGAAGTGTTATACTTCAAAGACTGCTACCATCTGTCAAAATGAAAACAATTATTAATTGGAGACATAAAGCAACCATCTTCCTTTCTCATCTACATGATGGCTCCCTAATCTAACTCAATACTTATAGGTGTAAACTACCATACGTTGTCTATCTCTATGTTTTCTGACTTACTGAATATCTCCATATTTTTCTGTTTTTACTTCCATTTCAGCATCTGCAGGTTTTTGCTTTTTGGTTTCTGGAAGCCATTTTACAGCTTCAAATAAAAAAAACCATTCGAGTGTTGACGTGAATATAGAACTTCCTCCTCTGCTTCTTATAAGGTCAACTATCCGTGCAAGAGATTTTCTGCCCACTGACTATAAATGGATAGCACATTTTGCACTATGGAATCCATGCCCGGAGAATTAATTAGATTTGAGTTAGTCTAGCTTGAAGATGACTATGTGATCTTGTTGAATCATGTACGTAGCTGGGTGAAAAGTTAATTGCCTGCAGCATGACATGTCATATGTTCTGTTAGATAAGTGAATTACTTACTTTGGCCTATGTACCTACATTAATAAATTGCTGAGATCCTACAGCTGTGTTTCACAACTCTTGCAAACTTGGATTAGGTCTGGCCATGAATGCTAATTTTAGAGTAGATCACCTCTTAAACATTATACTATGCTGCAGGCAAGAATGATTTACGTATCAATAGACAGTAGGTGCAGGAGTAGGCCATTCGGCCCTTCTAGCCAGCACCGCCATTCACTGTGATCATGGCTGATCATACACAATCAGTACCCCGTTCCTGCCCTCTCCCCATATCCCTTGACCCTGCTATCTATAAGAGCTCTATAAGAGCAGTATCACTGTTGCAAAGTTCTTTCTTAAATACAGGGTTTACAGAATGTTGTAATTATTAATATGAATTGGTTCTATTAATGAATATTACTGAGATCAGAGTAGTGTCATCTCCATACTCACACTTACACGTACTCACATGTTTGTTAGATTATTATAGGGACTAAACATCGGCTACAGAAGATTTGATTCACTCTTGGTTAGGTAGTGCCTAACCTACAATGTAATAGCTGGATTAATCTAGACACAGCCTACTACCCAGAATGGAACCTACAGCTCTGAGTACGTGTTTTTGCTGTGAACCTGGAAGATGGAGTGGACTCTCCAGCAATAAATAGATCTCAATGCTACATCCTGAGACTCTGTCCTGGAACTTATGACAGCCAGATACTTGGAAATTGTAATGCA
This sequence comes from Hemitrygon akajei, assembly GCF_048418815.1. Lineage (NCBI taxonomy): Eukaryota > Metazoa > Chordata > Chondrichthyes > Myliobatiformes > Dasyatidae > Hemitrygon > Hemitrygon akajei. The sequence continues at coordinate 160,005,736 of NC_133129.1, read as the reverse complement.
TGGATCTATTTCCTTTAGAGCAAAGACTTCCCTTAGCACTATGCATTGATCTGTTGTCTGCGGATGCATATTGCTCAGTCTTTCTCTCTCCCTCTCTCACTGCAACGTGAATACACCAGTTAAAACCTTCTCTCGTACACATGCTTTTAGTTAATTGACATTTAGTAGCAGGACACAACAAATTAGAATCAAGTACAAACCTAAATGTCGGAAAATATCACGAATGGGACAAAACAGCAAAAGAAAAGAGTTAAACAGTACAGAAAGCCATCATAGATGCTAACAAAGAGACAGTAACAGTACACAGTGAAAGACATGAAATTACCAAAGTTAAAGTGAAAATAACATGGTAATGTTTGAAAAGTTGATGAATTTGATAACGTTAATGAATGCTAGGTGTTGTATATCGAGAGGATGGAACTTTATTGCAATGCAAACAATGTAGAGGAGCAAAAAAAGTCCCTACATTTCTTAACTTATTGGGTCCGAGGACGTGCAGTCTTTTATGCAACTTAATAACTCCTGCAAAGCCAGCAAACAAGACATTAGATGAAATTGTTACAATTTTACAAAATCACTTGAGCCCCAAACTGGTGGTAATGGCTGAGAGATTTAGATTTTGCAAAAGGAACCAGTCAAACAGCAATAGCATTTCTGAATACATGACACAACTGCGCAAACTTTCCTAGTGCTGTAACTGTAGAGATAGACTTTCTGATGTATTACAGGATAGGCCTATATATGGCATTCATAATTAAAGCGTTCATAAGAAGCTACAGTCAGAAAGTGGCCTAACTTTAGAACAGCCATTGACCATTGCTCTAACCATCATTGGAGACTGCAGCAAAGGATGCAGCAGAACTGCCAAAAGGGAGTTTAGAATGTGAAATGCACAAAATGTCCCTGAATGGTACAAAAAGCCATACATGTTATTGATGTGGTAAATCCTTCTGTGATGCAAGTGACTGCTGGTTCAAAAAAAGTTTGCAGAAAATGTCACAGACATGTCACATACAGAGATGTGACCTGCAAGGCAGACTAAAAGCACAACCACAGAGTAAAACCACACTGAGTGAAAATTTGAGCAAGTGTACAAAGTGACCAAATGTGAAACAGAATCAGACAACACAGAGTCTGACAAAAGTGAGCTGTCAGGCCTAGAACTGCATAGTATTACTGAAAAAGATCAGATGATCATATGGATCACAACAGATGTGTTTCGAGTAAAACTGAAAATGGAGCTAGATAGTCTATAATTCTGGAGACTGACTACAACAGACTGTTTTCTAAGCTATCATTAGAGAAGACTTCAGTGATGCTAAAGACCTACACAGGCGAAAATGTGTCTCCCAAAGACAAGCTGAAAGTAAATGTGACATAAAGAGGCCAAACACATTATTTAGAGCTTTATGTATTGAAAAGTGGAGGGACAGAACTTTTTGGATGTGAAGGGCTGAGAAAAATCCAACTAGACTGGTACTCAATCCAAGCTCGCAATGTGACATCAACAGGCAATGGTAACCCTAACCATAGCACTAACTAGAGACCGGCACAACTGCTTAATTCTAATGAGAAGGTGTTTGAGACATGTACTGGTAAACTCAAAGGCATTAAGGCCAGATCTGAATTGAATGAAGCAACAACTTCAAGATTCCATAAAGCACGTTCAGTACTTCATGCAACTACTTCCTAAAGTGAATGCTGAACTTCAAAGCTTGGAATTCTCTCCAAGGTTGAATGGAGCAATTGGGCCATGCCTCAAGAAAGGGAAAGCCGGAGTCATTCACATATGTGAGGATTTCAAAGTGAGCATCAACCCAGTGCCGTGTTCTGTGCAGTATCCCCTGCCATGAATACAAGGTATTTTTGCATCATTGGTAGGTGGGGAGAGGTTTTCAAAGATTGACTATCTGCAAATGGAGCTTGAGGAGTCAAGCTGGAAGTTCCTCACAGTAAACACTCATAAGGGGTTGTTCCAGTATAATCATCTCATCTTTGACGTCCCATCAGCTCCAGTAATTTGGCAAAGAGCAATGGACCAGGTGCTCCAAGATATTCCAGGAACACAATGCTACCTTGATGATGTCATCACGCCAGGCAAAAATGACGACGAGCACCTCCAGAACTTTGGTTAAGTGCATACCAGGCTAAGTGAGTATGGTCTGCCCCCAAAGAGAGAGAAATGTGAGTTTTTCAAGAACAAAATCTCATATTGTTGACATGTCATTGACAAGAGTGTCTCACATCAGTCACAAGAGAAGACTGAACAGTGCTACAGGCACCCAAACTGAAAAATGTGTCACAACTCAGGTCATAGTTGGCCTGGTAAACTACCACATCTGATTTCTTCCAAACATTGCTACATTGCACCTATTCAATGCACTTTACAGACAGGAGCAGAGTGGGAATGGTCAGAAAGATGTGAAAGAGCATTCTCATGGAAACAAAGAGACTAATAACATTAAATGAGCTGCTCACTCATTATGAGCCATTGCTGCCCATCAAAGTGTCATGCGAAGCATACCCTTTGGGCAGCTTTGTCAGACATAATGAAAGAAAAATCTGAACACCTGATTAAGTTTGCCCCTAGATCACTGACGAATGCAGAACCTAATTACACACAGATCGACCGAGAAGCCCTTAGTCTAGTATGGGGAATAAAGAAGTTCCACTACAACCTCTGTGGACCACTGGCTCCTTGTGTCCATTTTCAATCCTAGGAAGGGAATTCCAGTGATGACTGCTACCCGTTCGCAACATTTGGCATTATTTCTAGGAACCCACTTTTATGACATAGAATTCAAGGGTACCAAACAACAAGGTAATGCTGATGGTTTGTCACGTCTTGCACTGTTGGCAACTGAAGAAGAAAAGTCTTCATTCTGTGACACAGCAGAAATGTTCCACACTGCATTGGTGGACCAGTTGCCGGTGACAAATTCAGAAACACAAAGAGAAACAAGGAATGACCTGACATTGTCAAAGGTCTAGAACATCACTATTCAATGGCGGCCAGCTCATGGCAACCCTATGTTTCCAGAGTCTTCAGCGAGACGAGACCAGCTGTGGTCTGTCAAAGAATACTGATGTGTGCATCTCGTGTTGTTGTTCCCTCTAAATTGTGCACCAGAGTGTTAGAAAATCTGCATTAAGGACACTTGGGTATAGTCAAGAAGATGAGTCTCACCTGGAGCTAATTGTGGTGGCTGGGAACAGATAAACAGAATGAAAACTTGACCAAAAGCCACTAGGATAATAGGCACCCGCACAGGCACTATTACACCTATAAGAGGAGCTGTCATCACCATGGCAAAAGAATAATTTGACTTTGCAGGGCCATTCATGGACTCCATTGTTCCGGATTGCTTTGGATGCTCATTTAAAGTGGTCGGAGGTAATACCAATGAAGTCAACCACCTCAGCAAAGACTGTCTCTGCCCTGATGACTATCTTCACCAGATGTGGCTTACCTAAACAAATTGTGAGTGTCAACGAACCACAATACACGTCAAAAGAATTCTAACTGTTCAAGAAGAAAAATGCAATCAAACATTTCAAGTCAGCTTCTCCCCACCCAGGAATAAATAGGATCACAGAAAGCTTTATCCAAACCTTAAGGCAATGGACAAGGAGGACGTCTCCCTACAGCAGTGGTCCCCAATCACCGGGCCACAAAGCATGTGCCACCGGGTTGTGCATCACTACCCATGCGAGGTCATCAGTCGGTCATTAACCTACAACTACTTGATGAGTAAAAAACAAGCGTCACTTGAGAGTTTCTTTGGAAGAGGTGGTAGGGGACATAAAAGGCCTAATGATGATGATAACGCAGAGACAGCTGAGGCCGAGACTGCAAAAAAAAAAGAAAGCTTCCTTCAACAGAAAATACGAGTTGTACATAAAATATGGCTTTAATGTGACTGAGAAAAATATGCGCTGTGTGTTTAATATACAAACGTTACTTAAAATGTTATGATGCTATTGACTTATAAGTGACTTATCACTATATTCATGGGAGGAAAATACGTAGTGTATTTAATATTAAATTTGTTAGATAACCCCTTTTAGAAACAAAATTGAGTATATTAGCCACATAAGTGACTTATAGTTGACTTATCACCTATATTCCGGTCGTGATTAACACCCAACCCCCACCATCGGCCAGTCCGCAAGATTATTGTTAATATTGAACTGGTCCATGGTGCAAAAATAGTTGGTGACCTCTGCTCTACAACACAAGTTGGACAACTTACTTTTTGTGTATCAGAACTCTGTTCATGTGACAACAAATCAAACCTCTGCAATGTTGTTCATGAGCAAGAATCTGAGATCTTGCATAGACCTCCTGAACCCAGACCTGTGGAGAGAAGTTCTGAATAAACAGTTTAGTTAGTTGCCAAGGGAAGCAGCAAGAAGCTTTGAGATTGGACAGGAAGTCTTAGCACAATATTATTGAGAAGACAAGCAGACACCCAGTAGCATAGCTCAAGAACTGGACCACTGATGTACACAGTGGATGTTGGAAATTATACATGGAAATGCCATGGACCAGATACTGAACGCTCAATCAAAAAATACAGCTGAGTCGACTGCGTCCAACAAGACAAACACTTGGAAATCACCTCTCCAAGTCACTCACCATCCTGACTTGCAAACTAGCTATTCCTTTATTGTCGCTGGGTCAAAATCATGGAATTCCCTCCCCAGCAGCACTGGGGGTGTACCTACAGCTCAAGGACTGCAGCAATTCAAGAAGTCAGCTCATCACTACCTTCTCAAGGGCATCTAGGGATGGCCAATAAACGCCCGCATCCCAGAAATAAATAAATAAAAATCACAGCCACCAGATTTACCTCTCAATCATGATCATGTCACTGACAGCAATGTGACACCAGCGACTGAGAACATTGTCTTTGACGAGACACTTATGAAACCTGATGCCACTCCACAGAGATGCTATCCTGAAAGAAACAGAGCGCCACCCAAAAGACTGAATCTTTAGTAAAGTGAACTTAGCTATGGATTGCTATTGTGAAAGAATGTTTATTTGAATCTGGTTTGTAAAGGGAAATTCTGCATGCACAGCTTTACGTGACATTAATCTAAGGGGGAAGAAGTGTAATGTTTGGATCTATTTCTTTCAGAGCAATGACTCCCCTTAACACTACATATTGATCTGTTGACTGCGCATGCACATTTCTCTTTCTCTCTCTCTCTCTCTCACTGCAATGTGAGTACACCAGTTAAAGCCATCTCCAGTGTGCATGCTTTTATTTAATTGATATGTATTTGTAATAAGTCATATATATGTCATAAGTTGTCATATGTCATATGTTGTAATAAGTCATAGGTATATATATGACTTAAAGAATTTAAACAATGAAAGGTATTTAAAACAATTAAAGCCAAAATATTTAAAATGCAATATTGCAATTACTTTAAACACAAAATGCTAACAAGTAATGAAGACTATTAAAATAAACTAAAATAATTAAAAAAAAAACTTTTATCTACAAATGGACAGGCTTGTCATTTGAACTTCCTGGTATAAAGCTGAGCTCCCAGTGGAAGGTTCATCCAGACGGTTCGCTCAATGATTCCCTTTTCACTGTTGTGTTCAGTGTAGAGTCTAGTAATAGAGTGTATGTGCAGATGCATTATTTGGCTCCCAGGACATGTTGGACTTTCAAGCTTGACTGCACTTATGCTGATGCCCAATGCTTCCCAAGGCATGAATGGTTGATGGTTCTCCCTAATCACAGAGTCTCTTTTTCTGAAATTCAAATCCATTAAAATAACAGAAATTACAGACAATGAGGACATCCTGTGGTCCAGTCCAAACAACAGTTATATCCTCCTGGCATTTGGGACAGGCTGGCAGAGCATATGCAGTATACCCTGCCTTTTGTGATGTTTACGTAATCCCTAAATAGTGTTAATCCATTCATGTGGAAGTTAGATATGCAAAGGAAGAAGGACTGGCAGGATATGTTGCTGAGGTTAGATGAAGCCAGACAAGAATTGAATAAGCAGCAGGCTGAACCTGTAGGGCTAAACAGAAAAGCTATTTGCTGAGAAACTCTAGAAAACTTTGTAGTTTATTGCTTGAATAAAATAGTAATTTATCTCGCTTGTATAAGCATGTAATTACTTATAACAAGGTATAATGATCCAATGCAGATATCTCTTTCAAATAATTTCTGGTACAGTCTATCACCTTTGGGCTTTCTACATTGTGTGCAGAATAAATTCAAAACACACTTAATCAATATTAACAAATCAAACATAAAAACGTGTAGGAATGTCTGTTTCACTGAATTAATGAGGAAGTATTTACACTAATTGAATAGGAAGTAAAACACATGCAAACAATTTAATTTACATAGTTTATCCTACTGCTAATTGTTGTTATCATCCCTATTCCTTGTTGAGTAATTTTTCCCCCTCTATGGCTGGTAAACTTGATAATCTTTTCTACACACTTAGGAACCAGCGATGAAACATACAGCACTCATGAGTGGATAACACTGCAGTTAGTCACCGCCCATTACCAATCAAATAGCATTATTTCTTATTGTACATTGCTTAGGTAATGATGCCCAAAATGTCTTGTTTTAATACTCTGCGGTTGGATTCTTCTACATAGATACACCTGGGAAAGTGCGCCTGGAGACTGATTCATAGCTGCTTAAAGATATGTCGGAGGAATTGAATTGAGCAGCTCATCATTCACTTTCTCATGCTGCAGGTTTTTCATCTTACCCTCAGATTTCAGAAGCAACTGAATACAGAATTACATAAAAACTAGGCTCTAATCCACTGCAACACACAGACTATCCGTGATACTTCACAATGCTTATTATGTCTACTTATCTAACGTAAGTAAGCAGAGTTCTGTCTAGAGTGAAAATCTTAAGTCTGTGAGAGGAATTTATTTATAACTGAATGATAATTAGCCAAAGCACAAGAAGTGCCCGAGCATTCATAAGCCATGTCAGGTTACAACATTCTCCTTATCGAGCTAACTTTATGCAGAATTCTCATCTGTCAGATCAAAAGAAATGGAAACATCTTTTGAAATGTAATATGTGGATAGAAGAGATGGACATACAGTAGTTGTTACAACCCTTTCATTATACTCTGAATGGTAGCTCAAGGCAACTTCACACATGCCAAATGTGTGAAGCTTTACTAAATAGTCACTATGATAATATTCAGTTTATCTGCACGGAAAATATAGAAAACCACAGAACACAAGGGGGAATTTTCAAATATAGTACTCTCTAGGTTGCAGAAGACCTGATTTGTGTAAAACTGATGTCATGCAAATCTTTCAAAAATATTTTAAATAATTGCTCATGATAGGAAAGTTAGTTATGTAAGTGCAAACATCTTTCAGGAGTTATGGTGTAGCAGCCAATCAATTAAAAATAGTCTTCAGTGAAAAGCTGTTTACATGCAATCTCTACACAGTATTAAAACAGGCACTATTGTTAAGAATGCAGCTGCTGGCTCACAGAAGTGGTCCACAAGAGATTTGCATTGGAAACTAAAAGATTAAACTCATCTAATGACACTTGTAAAATATCAAACAACATAACATTCATTAACAGTTTAAGGTTATCAAAAACATCTTTCAGTTGTGGGAATTTCTGATTCAGTGCTATTGTCACTACACTGGAAGAAAATAAATAAATGTTATTTATATTTTTTATTTAGAGATACAGCAGGGTTACAAAACCTTCTGGCTTAATGAGCTCACCCCACCCAATTACACCATGTGACCAATTAGCCTGCTAACCTGCATGTATTTAGAATGTGGGAGAAAACTGTAGGACCCAGAGGAAACACACTTGCTCAAAGGGAGAATGTACAAAATCCTCACACACAGTGAGGGGAATTAAACCCAGGTAGCTGGTACTGCAGTAGTCTTATGCTAACTGTTACGCTACCATGGAACCCTATCATAATTGACCTGTTCTTGTTGATCAACCCTCATTGTGATTATTAACCTCTGTCTTCTGGTAGAAAAATCAGTTCATGGACTACGTCAGCATGCATAATGAGTTAAAATAATGCAGTTGCTGTAATTCTGAACCAGAAGCAAAATAAGCCGGGAAAAAAGACTCAGCAGATCGGGCAGCATTAATGAAGAGAATGAGACAGTAAATGCTTCTGGCTGATAACATTTTAACAGATATAGAAGATATTTGAGATGAATTGCTTTTAAACAAGGAAAGGGAGAGGCCGGTAAGGAAAGAGCAAAAGTAGGGATCTGTTTTCAACTTGAGGTTAGGAGTAATTAATTCACAAACATTCAAAGATTCTAAGTACATTTATTATCAAAGCATATATACAGAATACAACTCTAAGATTCATCCTTCTGCAGGCAGCCACAAAACAAAGAAGCACAATGGGACCCGTTCAAGAAAACATTAAACATCCAATGTGTGAAAAAAAGAACAAATTGCGCAAACAGCAAAAGGTGCACAAACATAGAAACAGGTGATGAGCAGTATTCAGTTTAGCTTAGTTCAGCACAGCACCACCAGCCCTCTTTAACGAAGAGCCATTCTTCACTGAAGCAGCTCAGTCTGCATTGATTGCCCCAATCAAACCACTCAAAAGCAGCAAAATAAAGAGTGACCAGAATCCAGAAACATGGGCAACGTAAAATTCAAAGTCCCTGAAAACAAGTCCACAGCCTTACTGATCAGTCCTTGCAATATGGATCCCAAGACTCCTGCACTTTCATGGCAGACTGCACCTAGTGAGAGGGAGAGGTCAAATGCAGGTGGGCAGCACCGAACACCCAGCTATCCTCGGCTGTCCTTCTCATCAACTTAAACCTGGCATGATGCACCAATCAGACAGAAGCAATGAAATTGATCCTAAACTCGCACCTTGTCTCCCAGGCTTCCAGGCTGTATACTCTGCTTGAAGCTTCACTGAACTCTCCTGGAGACAGCAAAGGAACAGATTGCTCAATTGGCCCAAAAACATGCCATCAAAATGTAAATCACAGGTTTCAATGACATGTAATTTAATAGCAGAGTCGTATTTGAAGGAAGAAGAAGAATTAAAAGAAGTAAAAGCAGTAGTTTTGTGAACTGTCTGCGGGACATCACAATTGGTCACATTGTTCACTGGTACCATCTAGAAGTCATATTGAAGCATGTTGAAAGGACAAGGCAAAGACAACAAAAGTTGAGTCCCGGTAAGATGTAAGTATAGTAAGTGTCTCAGTGAATGGAGAGCATGGACTATGTATCTCTAAAGGCAAAGATTCAGTCAGATAAGATTTCAGTTGTTCATTCAAAGACTGTAGAAATGTTAACTTCAGCCAGTGTTGTCAAATTTCCAAATGGTGCATGTGAGCAAGTAAGTAATGAAAAAATAACTTGGAGTATCAATACAAGCTATTTTGCTTCCAGAACCAAGCAGCAATACAAAAAACCTATTAAAGATCTCACTAGAGCCAATATGGTGGCCTTTAGTATCTTTTACTCCCTCAGTGCTTTACTGCCCAGCTTTACACCCTTTCACCTCTTCCCAATTTTCTTCTCCAATTACAATAGAGCAATTGGATTCTTACTTGTTCTTGCATGTTCTTACTCTCTACTTGATGACACCTCCTATTTTTTTCATATATGTGGCATTTTACACACTGCATTCGTCACACACCATCATAAAACTACTGTGGTAGATTCTCATGTCCTTCATTCGTCCAGCAATACAAACATAAACAGAACAACCATACATGCATCTTCTTGCTGCTTGATCTCCAATTGCACTGATGAATCTTTCAGACCCTCTGTGTGTATCTTTTGTTCTGACATTTATAAACTTAAGTTCTGTTATTATCTTTTGTACCTTACTTCTTATTTCTTTCAGCTTTTTCCTTCTGTTATTGTCTCAAGTTTCTGATGTCTCACAGCGTTGCCGGATAGATCTCTTATTTTTATCTCTTATTTTGGTACATATTTCAGAATTCTAAATTCTCTGTCTCTCCTATACATTCCTAATATTCCCTTTGACATTAACCTCAACTTGCTTCTGGAATAAAATGCATCAGCAATGTTTATCAAAAAAGGTCTTAAAAGTAAAATACTATCTTTTCTTATCTTCCTTTTTTTCTACTCCTATAATACATTAATTACTCCATCATTAAGGACCCCCATCACTCAGACATGTTTTCTTCTCTTTGCTACCATCAAGAAGGAGGTACAGGAACCTAGGACTCCCACTCAACATTTCAGGAACAGCTTCCTCCCGTCCGCCATCAGATTTCTGAATGGCCAATGAACCCATGAACTCTTCCCCCCTCTTTTTGCACTATTTAATTTAATTTTCTTTTATCAAATATACGACTTACTGTAATTTATCATTTAATTAATATGTATTGCAATGTACTGCTGTCGCAAAACAAAAAAAAAATTCATGACATTGCCGATGATATTAAACCTGATTCATTATCTTCCCAAATTGGACAACAGAAATTCAGTTCCTGAATAGTTCACTTTTTTAATTACATGGCCTCCATTCAAGCTTTAAATTATGAAATCTAGATCTTAGGCGTTGCCTTATTTCAATTTGCCATATGTGTTCCTCTTCATTAGTTTGAAGCAAAACCAGTTTTTCATTTCCCACTGTGGGTTCTCCCTATGATTCAGATGAAGTTATGGTGAATTACTGCAGTACACTTCCTTACACAAACAGAATATCAGAATATTCCCAATGTAGTTTCTGGAGCACTAAAATCATTGATGACTTTAATATAGGCTTAACACTTGTATTTCCCATTGATTGCCTGAAAACACAAATAAGGCAATAGTTCAGTGCAGAAGTGGCAGCGATTAACTATGTAAGGATGCAGAAATTTGGAGCAACTACAGATGTGCTGATCATTATGATGTCTGTGTTGAAACTAGAACCAGCTTGAAAATTCCAATTTGGACATATTTTCCGGAGTACGTTCATGGGTTAATATCATGCTACTTTTTAATCAGTTGAGCCTGCAAAGTCATTTCTGACATTAACCTTTCCTCCCACCAGCTTTAATGTCTTCCAAAGAATCCATATGTTAATTTAAAGTTCCTTCCATTCAGCAATATATAATCTTTCCTGATAAATATATCAGTTTTTCCTTTTCTTTCATTCTTTATTCTTTCTGAAACAAACACATTATCACAGCTTTTACATCACTCACCTCTTTGAAATAGAAGGTGCTGATTGGTTTAAGGAAGCCCTACCTTGTAATCAGTAATGGATCTCAAGAGAGTGAGTTTATTGGATACCTATGAAATAGCTTTTTAGAACTGTTTGTCATTGAACCAACTAGGGGATCAGCTATACTGGATTGGGTGTAACGTAATGAACAGGGGTGATTAAGGAGTTTAATGTAAAAGAACCCTTAGGAGGCAGTGATCACAATATGATTGAGTTCAACTTGAAATCTGTTCAGGAGAAAGTAAAGTCTGAAGTAGCAGTGAAGGAAATTACAGCGGTATGTGAGAGGAGTCCGCCAAAGCAGGGATGACAGCAGAGCAGCAATGGTGTGAGATTTGGAGGAGATTGAAGAACATGCAGGCTAGATGTATTCCAAAAATAAAGCAATACCCAAATAGCCAAATATTACAACCATGGCTGACAAGGGAACTCAATGCTAATGTAAAAGCAAAAGAGAGAGCATACAACAACAACAAAAAAAGATTAGTGGTAAGACGGAGGATTGGGAAGCTTTTAAAAACCTACAGAGAACAACTAAAAGAATTATTAGGAGGGAAAAGATTAAATATGAAACCAAGCTAGCAAACAATATCAAAATGGATAGTAAAAGCTTTTTTCAAATATGTAAAAATAGAGAGATGGGAGTGGATATGCGATTGCTAGGAAATGAGGCCGGGGAAATAATAATGGGGGACAAGGAGATGGCAGATGAACTAAATGAGTATTTTATTTCACTCTTCACTGTGGAAGACACAAGCAGTCTGCCAGATGTTGAAGTGTGTGAGGAAAGAGAAGTGAGTGCAGTTACTATTACAAGAGAGAAAGTGCTCAAAAAGTTGAAAGACCTAAGGGTACATACGTCACCTGAACCAGATGAACTACACCCTAGGGTTCTGAAAAAGGTAGCAGTAGAGATTGTGGAGACATTAGTAATGATCTTTCAAAAATCATTGGACTCTGGCATGGTGCCAAAGGACTGGAAAACTGCAAATGTCACTCCACTCTTTAGGAAAGGAGGAAGGCAACAGAAAGAAAATTATAGAGCAGTTAGCCTGACCCCAGTGGTTGGGAAGATGTTGGAGTCAATTGTTAAGCATGAGGTTATGGAGTACTTGGTGACACAGGACAAGATAGGACAAAATCAGCAAGGCTTCCTTAAGGGAAAATTTTGCCTGACAAACCTGTTGAAATTCTTTGAGGAGATTACAAGTAGGATAAATAAAGGGCATGTAGTGGATGTTGTATATTTGGACTTTCAGAAGGCCTTTGACAAGGTGCCACACATGAAGCTGCTTACCAAGTCAAGAACCCAAAGTATTAAAGGAAAATTACTGACGATTAGAGAATTGGCTGATTGGTTGGAGGCAGTGGGTGGGAATAAAAGGATCCTTGTCTGGTTGGCTGCCAGTGACAAGTGGTGTTCCACAGGGGTTGGTGTTGGGACCACTTTTTATGCTGTACATCAAAGACTTAGATGATGGAATAGATGACTTTGTTCCCAAGTTTGCAGAAGATATGAAGATTGGTGGAGGGACCGGTAGTGCTGAGAAAACAGGTAAGCTGCAGAAGGATTTATACAGATTAGGAAAATGGGCAAGAAAGTGGCAAATGAAATACAAAATTGGAAAATACATAGTCACCCACTCTGGTAGAAGAAATAAATGTGCGGACTATTTTCTAAATGGGGAGAAAATCCAAAAATCTGAGATGCAAATGTACTTGGGAGTCCTTGTGCAGAGCACCCTAAGTGTTAACTTCAATAGCTTTCAATGGGTACTTTTAATGTCAGCGAAATATATACAGTATACACCCTGAAATACTTCTCCTTCTTCTTCGCAAACATCCACGAAAACAGAGGTGTGCCCTAAAAAATGAATGACAGTTAAATGTTAGAACACCAAAGATACCCCCCCAACTCCCCTTCCCACCCACAAACAGCAGCAAGGCAACAACCCACCCCCCACCAGCAAAAAAGCATCAGTACCCCCCACCGAGCACTCAAGCATGCAGCAAAGCATCAATAAAGACACAGACTTGAAGTACTCCAAAGACTACTCGTTCACCCAGTATTCGACGTACCACAAGCTCTTTCTCTCTCTAATAAGTGAAAAAAAGATGGCCCTGTTTCACATCAAGAGGGGAGACATAACAAAACAACTCACTGATTTATGGTGTTAAAAGTCTGTTGCATTGCTTTTTCCGAGCTCTGTGCCCAATGAACTCGGGTCCCTGGGCACACAGCCTGTAGCCAGCTCGCTGTTTTCAATTTTCCGTGTACTCCCATGACACATCAGGCACAGGTCTTAAATCAGCCCATCTCGAGAGCCACGAAAATCCAGCACCCTGAAGGCACACTAGTCTTCCTGGCCACATTCTTGGCAAATCGAAAAGCGGCCGGTCGTGAGACCCTGAGAGTGGGTCCCATTTCCGCAAAGAACCAACGTCAGCTTGTAACTCCAGGTCATGGTCTTCAAAAGAACCTTGAAAGGGAATAAAAGAGATATCAAAGATGGAAATAAAGCTGTTTCCAAAGATGCAAACAAAGGAGTTGCCATTAGGAGTCATCATCCTCCTGAGGTCCACCCATAATCTCCACCCATACTTGCAGGTGAGGAAGACAAATGTAATGTTAGCATTCATTTCAAGAGGCCTAGAATACAAGAGCAGGGATATGAGGCCTCACCTTGAGCATGGTGAATAGTTCAAGGCTCCTCATCTAAGAAAGTATGTGCTGGCATTGTGAAGGGTTCAGAGGAGGTTCACAAGGATGATTTCAGGAATGAAACGGTTATCATACAATGAGCGTTTGATAGATCTGGGTGTGTACTCTCTGGAATTTAGAAAGATGAGCGGGGATCACATTGAAACCTTTCAAATGTTGTAAGGCCTAGACAGAGTAGATGTGGAAAGGATGTTTCCCATGGTGGGGGAGTCTAGGTCAAGAGGGCACAGCCTCAGGATAGAGGGGTGCCCATTTAAAACAGTTGCGGAGAAATTTCTTTGGCTAGAGGATGGTGAATTTGTGGAATTTATTACCACAGGTAGCTGTAGACTCCAGGTCATTGGGTGTACTTAAGGCAGAGCTTGATAGGTTCTTGATTAGACATGGCATCAACAGTTATGGGAAGAAGGCCGGGGAGTGAGGCTTAGGAGGGAACAAAAAGGATCAGCCATGATTGAATGGCAAAGCAGACTCAATGGGCCAAATGTTCTAATTCTACTCCTGTGCCTTATCTCTTCCTGATGACTTGATTTCTTTCCCCTTGCATTGGAGCTGAGAATTTGACTCATAGTTCAAATGAAGAGAATTTCCTATGATTTTTTGTCTATAATTAATCCAGGATATGGTTAAACATTTCCCTAAGGTAAGTAGCAATCCAGAAAGTGAAAGAAGAATACATTAAATAAAATCTCATTTAATTGTCTGATGACAGTCTTTAACCAGAGCCATTAGGTCCATTTTTCTCTGTCACAGATGCTGTGTGACCTGCCAAGTGCTTCCTGCACTTTTTATTGTTTTTATTATTAGATAAACAGAATATGTATTTTTTTCTTCAAGTTCTCATTCCTGGGGAGAAGCAAGTGTAGTTTTGGTGCTGGCAAGTGTAGTTTTGTAAGATGCTGGTAAGTATCATGATATATCCATGGTCCCAATGACTCCATGCAAATGAGGCCCTCTGACAATGACCACCTATCATCTCCATCCAGCAGCTCTAGGACAGTGGATTATCTGTGCATAATTTCAGGACACACTTTTCATTTCGTCATCAACCCCAGAACTCATCAATGATGGAATCCCAAACTCCTGTCCTCGGACCCCAGACTTGCTAAAGACAGTACCCTAAACTCCTGTCTTCAAACTCTGAGCTTGCTGACTCGCATATCTTGGGGGGAAGGTGTTGTCACTGACCTTTGTACCTGCTCATGCTAATCCCACTCAGTGCTGGCCTGGAGGTGAGGATCACTGGTTTCCAAACTCCAGTTTGTCTCAGAGTTCCATGTTTCAAGATGTGAACACCGTTGCCAGACAAGTTGAACACAAAGCCAACGTAAGTGGTATCTGTCTCATTATTGCTTTGTTAGTAAGCACAGGAGCTGAATTTTTGAATGGAATAGTTCCACAAATTAAATGAGATAAATAGGCAATTTATCATTGATCAATCTGTTGAGGGGACTTCCATGCAATATTTTTGACAATTTTTTCAATCAATTGAACAAATTTAAAATCTTGTCCGAAGAGTATCAGATCCAGCAGCTCCAATGACCCATCTCTCTCTCTCTCTCTCTCTCTCTCTTTCTCTTTCTCTGTCTCTCTGTTGTGTTCAAGTCCTAGAAATGGAGCTAAACTGAATTAATTACTTTTTACTCAAGGGACTTCTGTACTGTGAAGCAATAAAAAAATGAGTTTGCAGTCAAGTTTCTGCAAATTAGCTTCCTATCTCAATTGTATTGTTAAGAGATGTGAAGCAGAAAGCTGTCACGATTGCTTCCTCAACTTTGTATAATCTAAGTGATAAAGGTCATGTCATATGTCCATTTTCAAGCACTCTTGCAGTTGGGTCAATGGTGTAATGGCTAATGCATGTAATTATTCCTACTACTAAATGCCTGACATAAAGTAGGTCATGAGAGTTCCTTTAATGCCTGTATGATATATTGATTTAACTTTTCATTTGAACACAGCAATTTAGAAATTGGATGCATTTCTGCACATTTTTGGTTAGCAGTTTATATATGGAAACCATTCTGTTTCTTCAAGAGCAATATAAGTAATAAACATGCAAGGTAGTTTGATGTTGATTAGTAACCAATAGGAATCAAGCCTATATATCTCCATGCATGGTTCACCACAGCATGGCAGAAATTTGCCCCGTGCCAGTCTTAACCTAATGATGTCATAAGGTCTTGTGGTGTACTTTTCCTATATAATCCCTCCTACAGAATTTAAGCTTTAGTTGGAGGCTAAAAAGCAAGAGTTTGAATAAAATAACTGTACACAACCAATTGTAATGTTAAGTGTAATTTAAAAGACAAGAAAGAAACAATGAAAACAAGTCTGGAAACTGGATGCATCCACTGCATTTCAGGCTTAGAAAAAAATGTTGTGAAGGTTGTTGAGTGAACCAGGTCACCAGAGAAAAGAATTGATAGATATGATCCAGTCTCTCTGTTCATCAAAATCAGATGCAGCAGGCATCAGATTGAGACCCTTTTCGTAGGGAAAAGGCCTACTTGATTCAACACCGCATAATGTTTTGTATGCAAAGGATTAAATAAAAAATCAGGACAATTCCATATTTACAATGCTTCCTTTGAACCGTGCACCACCTTCACACCACCCTGCACACCCACGCTACAGATAACCAAATACACACAAATAATGAATTTAAATCAGCATTATCCGGTCTTCTAATTAGCTTGGTTCACACACACTGCTTAAGAACCCATTGATCGGAGCTGCATTTTAGATTTAATCCACAGTTCAAATTCACATCTGAAGTCCATTGCTGAAGTTATTAGCTATATGTGCTAGCACCAAAGGAACACCCAAACAATGAGAATAAATTTACCATTCAGGACATTGAAAGAAATTGAAAATTTGTCCTGAAGATATTCTTGGTAGGTAGATCCCATTTTCCTAGAGTGGGACATATGATATGCCTCAGTGAAGAATTAAGTGTGTCTGTAACACTGTGTAGTTTATTACTTATATTGCTCTTGAAGAAACAATTACCTTTACACTACAAATACTTGCCATTGTGTATCATACAGTTGTCAACTAATGTGAGAATTAAATTGATAAATATTCAGTCAAGTACTAATCACCTATTCTAGAGTAATAATAACAAACATATGAATGGATTTGTAATTAATATCAATGGTATGTAAGCAGTTTATTTTTTAATAAAGATTAATTTATTTTATTCTTCAGAGCCATTTATCTTAAATTTTAATTTCTTGTTTGATGTGTCAGAGGAATGAAATGCATGTAGACATATTCTTCACTAATGTGAATCCACAATTTGCCACTACTGCACAACTGTGTACAACAAAGTAATTCTCTGTCCCAACCTTGGACTATTGCCTTGTTTGATACTGTTGATATTTTCCATGCATAAAATCGAGAATCAATAGCCATGGTCAGAATATATAAATTTCAAATATTAACTTTGGTTCTCTTTCTCGCAGATGTTGCCTGACCTATTAAATGCTTTGAGCATTTCTTTTCATTATCTAAACTGATGCAGTTTATGAGATATCTAAAATTAATTACTTGTAGCAAATTACTTTTGCTAATATGATGCAAATGTGATCTGAGAGAATTACTATGTGTCAATAGATAAAAAATAATTTAAGTTGTCCAGGTATATGAGAAGATTTATATTTTAATGCCATGATATATTTGCCTTTGTTGGGAAAGCATAGACTATCCCAAGCTGACTATAATTGGAGAAATTACCGTAGATTTCGCACTACAGAGCGCACCTGATTAAAAGCCGCTGGCTCTAATTTTAGAAAGAAAATCAATTTTGTACTTGTACAGGCCGCACCGGATTTTAGGCCGCAGGTGTCCCACGTTGTAATATGAGATATTTACACAGAAAGATATTACACGTGAGGATTTTTTAACTTTTAATTAAATCCATATGGTAACAAACAAATACATATTGCAAATGCTTTTTTTCGAACCGTGCCTGTAATACGGCTACTTTTAAATATACTTTTAAATATACTTTTAAGTATCGGTAACACACAAATTACGTTGCATATACATTCCAATATCTCCTAGCGACTGGTAAAAATATATATACTGCAGCCTACCAGGAAAAGTTATTGATCGCCTTTAACTTAAAAGCAGCGTTTTGGCTCGGCCGCTCCCCCCACCTTCCCGTTTATCGCAAACCGGTATTTCCCACAAGACGCGGCGAAACCGGATGTGACGTCTAGCATTCCGGGCTGTAGTACAGAAAACATACTAACAAATGAATTACTAAGCGAAAATATTATAAACTAAATAACTGCCATAAAGGCAGCACAATGCTTTTCTTCGAGTGTTTTCCATGTTGATGAGGGTGAGTACAAATGACTGATTTACAATAATTTAATTGTGAAAGTGCGCTTGATTTATCGTACAATTTCATTGGACCTCTGTGAACTACTCATCAATTTTATTGGTCTACTGTTACGAGGCAAAATGTTTTTGGCGGCATGAAAAAAAATCATGCATTAGACGCACCGTAGTAAAGGCCGCAGTGTTCAAAGCTGATCAAAATGTGGGAAAAAAGTAGCGGCTTAAAATCCGGAATCTACGGTAAGTAAGAATTATTGTATTGCATTTGAAATTTGTGAAATTAGACTTGGAGTGACACACATTATCACCAGGTTTATAATTATTATAATTTGTATTTTCCTGGTATCAACCCCATTGATAAATTAGAATTTGATCTTTTTTCTTATAAGTTGAAAGTGATAATAAATAAAATATTATTTCAAAAAGAAATAGGGATAATGTCATGGGTCTGAGACTCTTTATCAGAACTGTTGTTCTGTTTTGCTCGATGTAGTTGCTGCCTGGCCAGCAGCGTGTTTCCAATATTTTCAGATTTTATTCTTTGATTTTCATTGTCTGCAGTTTTTTTGAGTTGCCTTGGAAATAAGGTATGCAAATAGTCATTTCCAGAACTGCCTCAGTCCTGGAAGTGGAGACATACTGCAGCTGCTTTTGACGACCATAAAGCAGGCTCATATTCATTTGAAAGTGAAAGTAAGAGAGGCATCACTGGATTCATTGGTCATTTCAGATACCATAACTTCTCAGCCTGAAGCTTGTCAGTTCATGTGTCATTGCAGAAATGTGCACTCAGAAATCTCAGCTGATACTTTCCAGTGGAAGTGGTAGAGGCAGGTTCGATATTGTCATTTAAAGTAAAATTGGATCGGTATATGGACAGGAAAGGAATAGAGGGTTATGGGTTAGGTGCAGGTCGGTGGGACTAGGTGAGAGTAAGCGTTTGGCATGGACTAGAAGGGCCAAGATGGTCTGTTTCCCTGCTGTAATTGTTATATGGTTATATAGTGTAATACTAAGGAAATGCTACATTGTCTGGAGTGTTATCAATTTGATAAGGTGCTCAGTCAAGATCCACTTTACTCTGTCAGACAAAGAACGTTGCATTTTTTTCAAGAATAACAGAAGACTAATTCCTAATGTCCATTTTAAATGGAGACACTTCTTTTCCCCTTATTAGGGAGAGAGAGAGCCTGTGGTATGTCAAATTACCGGGTGAACAAGTAGACTTTGAGATACTGCAAGTCTGTGTCTTTATTGATGTTTTGCTCCACGCCTGAGTGCTCGGTGGGGGGGCGCCGATGGTTTTTATGCTGGTGGGGAAGGGGGTATCATTGCTTTGCTGCTGCTTACGTATGGGGGGGGAGCTGGGAGGGAGAGCTTTGGGGTTCTAACATTTAACCATCATTCATTCTTTGGGACAGTCCTCTGTTTTCGTGGATGGTTGCGAAAAAAAAATGACTTCAGGATGTATATTGTATACATTTCTCTGACATTATATGTACTTTTGAAACTCTGAACCCTTTGAATATTTACTCCTTTGCTAAAACCACTAATAACAGATATCTGGTCGTTATCACAGAACAGTTTGTGAGACCATGCTGAATAAAAACCTGGCATTTGCTTTTCACAGAAAATAGCAACAGTGCTTTGAAAGTTCTGCATTTGGCATAAAGAGCATGCAATCTACAATCAGCTAAATGGTACCATGTCAACAAAATGATGTTGCACAAATCAACTAATGTCACCCAGGCCATGAAGCTCTCATGGATAGATTCAGGGATTTACTAAAAGGCAGTTAATGAGTGGTGTTTATTAAGCTTACCACAGTTTAAACTGTGGTAATGCAGTACATCACATTTATAGCTTTTGTGCTGAACTGTGTCTCCCTCTGCAAAATATCCACCATCCAGTTCATACTCATGAAATCCAATGGGAAATTATGTTGGAGTGGATGAAAAATTACAATTGAACAGTGATGCAACAAAAGTGCTAATTAAATATTAAAATGTTTTAAAAATGTTATCATATTCACCAATATTTTGGAACCTGTGATAAATAGCAACTGTTATGAAAAGAGGCTAAAGTTCATAACAGAGAGGCACAAAAATACACTGTATGCAGTTTTGCTATAACTAAGTGAGGTGGTGATCTCCAAATGCTAAATTTGCCCTTTTGAATCATCTGGTGAAAGAATAACTAAATACAGAGAGCTAACTGAATTCTTCCACTTATAAACCGTTGTACAATGTGAAAGCAAGTCTTTGAAATATTAAAAGATAACTAGAACATAAAAGCAGACCAAATGGTATTCATTATAATAGCTGAGAAGCCTGAATTTACAAATGCAGAAATCTGGACCGATGCTATTGTAAATTTAATAGAAACAAAGCTTTGAGAGTAGGAGACCATCTGAACCCTTGAGCTTGCTGTGCTATTCAATTGTACATGGCTGATGTTGTTTTACTTTTGCCCTGCCACTACTTTCCAGCCTAGTGCTGGAATCTTTGACCCAACTAGAGTCAACAAGACTGTATAACCCTACAACTCAAAGGAGACCGAGGCTCTGCATGATATTTCAGCTGTTGTCTCAACAAAGTGCTGCATTCCAAGATGTACTTACCTTTGTGTTCTAAATTGAAAGTGCCTGGCTATTTTGCTCTCTCATCATTCCCATAGCTCTTCTATTCTTATTGCCAGTTATCTGAGGCAGAAGATACAAAAAGCCTGAAAGCGCATATCACCAGACTCACGGATAGCTTCCATCCCATGGTTACAATTTTATTGAATGGTGCATGAGTACAATAGGCTGGATTCTTTTTCTCACAATCTGCCTCATAATGGCCTTACTTTGTATTGTCCACCCGCACTGCATTTTTTTTTTGTAACTACAACACTTTATTCTGCACAGTGAGTCTGTGGTATCTTATGCTCAGGGATGCAGGTGACACTACCACGTTAAATATATTTTAGATGTTTAGATAGATCTTTGCATGGCAGGGGAATGAAGGGTTGTGGGGGAAAGGCACGTTGATGGAAATATGTGCACAGCCAGATCAGCTATGATCTTATTGAATGGCAGACCAAATGGTCTACTCCTACTCCTGCTTCTTATAGAATCATAGAGTCACAGAACACTACAGCACAGATGCAGACTGTTCAGATCATTTAGTCTGTAGCGAACCATTAATCAGCCTGGTCCCATTGATCTGCACCCGGACCATAGCTCTCCTTAGAGCTCCCGTCCATGTAGCTATCCAAATTTCTCTTAAATATTGAAATTGATCACTTGTACTGGCAGTTCATTCCACACTCTTCCTGCCCTCAGAGTGGAAGAAGATACCCACATGTTCCCCTTGAACATTTCGCCGTTCACCCTTAATTCATGATCTCTGGTTGTAGTCTCAACCAACCTCAGTGGAAAAAAGTCTTCTTGCTTTTACCCCATCTATATCCCTCACAATTTTATATAAAATCCCCTCTCAATCTTCTAAATTCTAGGAAATAAAGTACTAATCTAGTCAACCTTTCCAGATAACTCAGGTCCTCAAGTCCTGGCAGCATCCTTGTAAATTTTCTTTGTTCTCGTTCAGAATCAGAATCAGAATCAGATTTATTATCACTGGCATGTGATGTGAAACTTGTTAACCTAGCAGCAGCAGTAGTTCAATGCAAAACATAATATAGAAGAAGAAAAAATAATAAAATAATAATTTAAAAAGTATATCAATTTTAGCATATATATATATTCAATAGATTAAAAATCATGCAAAAACAAATTATACATATTACAAAAGTGAAGTTGTGTTCATAAGTTCAATGTCCATTTAGGAATCGGATGGCAGAGGGGAAGAAGCTGTTCCTGAATCGCTGAGTGTGTGCATTCAGGCTTCTGTACATCCTACCTGATGGTAACAGTGAGAAAAGGGCATTCCCTAGGTGCTGGAGGTCCTTAATGATGGACGCTGCCTTTCTGAGCCACCACTCCATAAAGATGTCCTGGGTACTTTGTAGGTTAGTACCCAAGATGGAGCTGACTAGATTTACAACCTTCTGCAGCTTCTTTCAGTCCTGTGCAGCAGCCCCTCCATACCAGTGATGCAGCCTGTCAGAATGCTCTCCACAGTACAACTATAGAAGTTTTTAAGTGTACTTGTTGACACGCCAAATCTCTTCAAACTCCTAATAAAGTGTAGCCACTGTCTTGCCTTCTTTATAACTACATTGATATGTTGGGCCAGGTTAGATTCTCAGAGATCTTGACACCCAGGAACTTGAAATTGCTCACACTCTCCACTTCTGATCCCTCTATTAGGATTGGTATCTGTTCCTTTGTCTTACTCTTCCTGAAGTCCACAATCAGCTCTTTTGTCTCACTGACGTTGAGTGCCAGGTTGTTGCTGTGGCACCACTCCACTGGTTGGCTGATCTCACTCTGGTACGTCCTCTCGTCACCACCTGAGATTCTACCAACAATGGTTGTATCGTCAGCAAGTTTGTAGATGGTATTTGGGCTATGCCTAGCCACACAGTCATGTGTATATAGAGCATAGAGCAGTGGGCTAAGCACACACCCCTGAGGTGCGCCAGTGTTGATCGTCAGCAAGGAGGATATGTTATCACCAATCCGCATAGATTGTGGTCTTCTGGTTAGGAAGTCGAGGATCCACTTGCAGAGGGAGGTATAGAGGCCCAGGTTCTGCAACTACTCAATCAGGATTGTGGGAATTATGGTACTAAATGCTGAGCTATAGTCGATGAACGGCAGCCTGACGTAGGTTTACACCTTTCTGGTATGAAGGTGACCAAAACTCCACTCAATAGTCCAAATTTTACCTCACCAACATCTTATACCACCTAAACATTACATCTCAACTCCTGTACTCAATGCATTGATTTATGAAGACAAATGTGCCAAAAGCTTTCTTTATGACGCCACTTTCAAGAAATTATAGTTCTGTATTCCCAGATCTATTTGAGGTACCACACTCCTCAGTGCTCTACCACTCACCATGTAAGACCTACCCTTTCCTGGTTGGTATTCCCAAAGTGCAGTACCTCACACTTGTCTACATTAAGTTCAACTTACCATTTTTCAGCCCATTTTTCCTACTGGTTGGACCAGATCTCGCTGCAAGCTTTGATAGTCTTCCTTGCTGTCCACTACATTCCCAGAATTGTTGTCATCTGCAAGTTTACCGTATTATCATCCAGATCGCTGATATAGATGATAAACAACGACAGAGCCTGCACCGGTCCCTGTGGCACACATCTAGTCACAGGCCTTTAGTCAGAGAGGCAGCCTTCTACAACTATTCTCTGGCTTCTTCCACAAAGCCAATGTCTAATCCAATTTGAATGCCAAATTACTGACCTTCTTGACCAATCTCCCATATGAGATCTTGTTAACTCCATGTAGACAACATCCACTAACTTGTCTTAATCAACATTCCAGGAAACTTCCTTGAAAAACTCTACAGTTCTTCACAGTCAAGATGGCGCCAGCGGACGATTCGTCAAGCAACATCTTCCAAACAGTCAATCATTTCAGTTTTTCTATGTCTTCTACATATTCTTTTTACCTGTTGGAGGCTGGGACTTAAAGTCTGTAGTTCAATCAAGTGAGCTGGAGCTCTGCTGCCCCTGAGAAAACTCCGAAAGAGAAATGCAAACACGAGCTACCATGAGGAGAAGCTCAGAGATGTAATGGAGGGACATGATCGACTAGATTTCTCACCGATTAATTCATTGAGCAACATCAGGGCAAGTGCTGAGGAGAGTGAATGGTTCTCGCAGAGGCTGCTGGTTTCGAGTTGCTGCCCTCAGAGTGGATGTTTGTTCATGCTGCCCCCCTCAGAGGGGCTACTGATTCAAGTCACTGCCCTTGAAGGGACTGCTGATTTATGTCACTGTCTTGGACGGTTTGCTGGTAAAAGTCGTTGCCCTTAGAGGTGTCGCTAGTTCATGTTGCTACCCTTGAAGGGGTCGCTAATTCATGCTGCCATCCTCAGATGGGCCGCTGATGTGAGTCTCTGGCCTTGGAGGGGCTATTGTCTTGTGTCGCTGCCCTTGGAGGGACCATTGGGTACCGGTGGTCTCAGAGATGCTATTGAAACTCTGAGATTTATTTGGATCGGTCTGTAGTTCACATTGGCCTCTTTCAGTTCTACGTTTTGTTATGTTCTCGCCGATTCCTTATTGTTGACAATTGGTAGGCTGGGAGTTGGGTGCTCTGTTAGTTTTTGTGCAAAGGAGGAGTTGAGGGTTGGCATTAGCCAGTTTTTCAAAAGCAAACAGGAGGAAATCTGCAGATGCTGGAAATTCAAGCGACACACACAAAATTCTGGTGGAACACAGCAGGCCAGGCAGCATCTATAAGGAGAAGCACTGTCGACGTTTTGGGCCGAGACCCTTTGTCAGGACTAACTGAAAGGAACTATGGTAAGAGATTTGAAAGTAGGAGGAGGAGTGGAAAATGCGAAATGATAGAAGAAGACCGGAGGGGGTGGGATGAAGCTGAGAGCCAGAAAGGTGATAGGCAAAAGGGATACAGAGCTGGAGAAGGAAAAGGATCATGGGACGGGAGGCCTAGGGAGAAAGAAAGGGGGAGGGGAGCACCAGAGGCTCTCAGCTTCACCCCACCCCCTCTGGTCTTCTCCTATCATTTTGCATTTTCCCCTCCCCCTCCTACTTTCAAATCTCTTAGTATCTTTCCTTTCAGTTAGTCCTGACGAAGGGTCTCGGCCTGAAACGTCGACAGTGCTTCTCCCTATAGATGCTGCCTGGCCTGCTGCTTTCCACCAGCATTTTGTGTGTGTTGTTAGCCAGTTTTTGTTTCCTTTTCTTTCCATGCTGAGGGGATTGATGCCTTTCTTTCAACCACTTCTATGGTTTTCTGCATTTTTATGACTACCTGGAGAAGGCAAATCTGAGTTGTATTCTACATACATTGATAATAAAATGAATCTTTGAACCTTTGCAGGTTGATTAGTTACAAATAACCACACACAAACCCATGTTGACTATTCCTAATCAGTCCCTGTCTATACAAATACTGATATATCAGGTCCCTTAGAATATCTTCCAATAACTTTCCCACTGCTGCTGTCATTGGCCTATACTTTTCTAGCATATTCTTAGAGCATTTCTTAAACAACAGAACAACTTTAGCTATTCTTCAGTCCTCTGGCACTTCACCTGTGGCTAAGGATGTTAGCCAGGGCCTCTCCAAAGTTTTCACTAGCCTTTTGCGGCATCCAAGGGAATATATTGTCAGGCTCTGAGGATTTACCCACCCTAATTTGCCTCAAGAAAGCAACAGCTCATCCTCTGTAATCTGTATGGGGTCCACGACCTCACTTCTGCATTGCCTTACTCTGTGTCCATCTCTAGAGTAAATACAGAAGCAAAATATCCATTTCAGATCTCCGCCATCTCTTTCAGCTCCACGCATAGATTACCACTCTGATTTTCCAGAGGACCAATTTTGTTCCTTGCTTTTAATATACCTGAAGAAACCCTTAGGATTCTCCTGTGCCTTGTCTGCTAGAGAGACCTTGTGTCTTCTTTTAGCCCTCCTGATTTCCCCTCAATGATCTCTTGCATTTTGTATACTCCTCAACTACCTCATCAGTTCCTGCCTGCCTACATCTGCTATGGACCTCGTTCTTTTTCTTAAGCAGGGCCTCAATATCTCTTGAAAACCAAGGTTCCCTGAAACTGTTATCCTTGCCTTTTATTCTGATAAGAACATACAAACTGTACTCTCAAAATTTCACCTTTGAATGCATCCCATTTACCAAGTACACTTTTGCCAGAAAACATCCTGTCCCAATACACAATTGTCAGATCCTTTCCGATACCATTAAAATTGACCTTTCTCAAATTTAAAATCCGAACCCAAAGATTAGAAAGATCCTTTTCCAAAATTACCTTGAAACTAATGGCATTATGATCATTAGGTGCGGTGTTCCTGTACACAAACTTCTCTTACCTGCCCTGCCTCATTCCCTAATAGGAGGTTTGTATCACATTCTCTTAGCTGGGACTTCTATGTACTGATTAAGGAACTATTCCTGAGCACATATGACAATTCTATCCCATCCAGCCCTTCTGCAGTATTGGGGTCCCAGTCAATAAGTGGAAAGTCAAAATCATCTGCTATCACAACCTGAAATGAGAAAATCTACAGATGCTAGAAATGCAAGCAAAACACACAAAATGCTGGAGAAACTCAGCAAGCCAGACACCATCTATGGAAAAAAGCACATTTGACATTTCGGGCTGAGACCTTTCAGCAGGACAAGGGAAAAAAAGCTGAGGAATAGATTTAAATGGTTGGGGGGTGTGGAGAGAGAAACACAAAATAATAGGTGAAACCTGAAGTAAAGAGCTGGGAAGCAGATTGGTGAAAGAGATACAGGGCTGCAGAAGGGGGAGTCTGATAGAAGAGGACAGATGACCATGGAGGAAAGAAAAGGAGGAGAAGCACCAGAGGAAGGCGATGGGCAGGTAAGATGAGAGAGGGAAAAGGAGATGGCGAATAGTAAAGTGGGGGGGGTGGGGAGGGAGGGACATTACTGCAATTTCGACAAAATCAATGTTCATGCCATCAGGTTGGAGGCTACCCAGGTGGAATATAAGTGTTGTTCCTCCAACCTAGGTAGCTGTTGGTATCACAACCTATGGTTTTTGCACCAGTATGTGATTTCTCAACAAATTTGTTCCCCTAGGTCCTGCAGACTGTTAAGTGTTCTATAATATAATCTCATTAACATAGTCTTATCTGTTCTAATTCCACGTGCTGATCTATGCCCAAAGTTCTGCTGCCTTTCCTACAATATTACTTGCATTGAAATATAGGCAGCTCAATTAGTTACACTCTGCTCGAACATTCAATTCCTAAATTTATCTGTAAGCTATGCAACTATGTCATTATGTTCTATGTTCTTTTTCTGTTATTGTTTTCCCTTGTACTGCCTCAAAGCACTGATGCGATGAAATGATCTGTATGGATGTCATGCAAAACAAAACTTCTCACTGTACCTTGGTGCATATGACACTAATAAACCAATTCCCCAGTTTAAATTTACCAATTTACCCACAAGACCTCATGTCCATGAGGTTGCTTCTTTTAATCCCACTAGACTGCTTCAACTCAAAGATGCTTCTATTTCAGATTCCTTTTCACTGTCATACAATTTAACTTTAGATCACTGCCATATTCATGATTTGGTGTCACTTCATGCCTTCTTGCTATCATCTATTCATCCCTCTGGCCTTCTCAGTCCTTCTTATTCTGCCAGTTTTATTTCACTCTCTGCTTGCCAGATGTCATCTTCAAACCTGATGAAGCAAGGAGAGAAAAATGTGATGAATTTTTTCCCTGGATTCAAGTAAAAAGCATTAGCTACTTTTCTGGTAGATTATTTAATCGAAAGCTGAAATACTTAATGGGAAAAAAATTACTCTATAAACGCATTTTGCTAAGTTCATGCAATTGGTAGAAAACACTGCATGTTTTTGTGCTCAGTCTTGCGTTGCTACTGACATTGCAAACTTCAGAAGTCAGATCTATTTTCTAATCCCTGTACTAGTGCTTAGTTGTTCTGAGAAACTTATCACAACAACTCATTGTGTTGAATCAAGCTACCTGTATGTTGCCTTTGTTTCTATGTTGAACCCCCAGTATTCATTAATTCAAATTGAAGTAGGCCGTAAACTTGTGGAACTGTAATTTGCGAGTCTGGGACTGATCCATGGACTTGGAAGGCCAAACCTGTCAATTTCAATAACCACTGAACTCCACAAGTTCAGCCGTGAGGGCAATCTATCATTGCATTAGAAAATACCCTCAGGTTCTCTGTCAATCCATGGCCCTGTTGATTTTAGTGAGGTTTGTTGGACAAGAAATTAGGACAACAGGAAGGCAAGGCAGCTTTTCAAAAATAAAATATATGTTGAACTTTTTAAAACAATTTTTAATTATAGCAAGCCATCTAGAACTCTGAAATAATTAATTACATTGATGGTTTTAGCCTCTTATAAGGCTATCAGTATTGGTTCATTGCATGGAAATCGGTGAGATTGAATATCTGTGTTCCATTTAAGGTAAGTACAAACCTGTGGTTCCGATGGTGGGGTAGTCCAGCACCATTCAGCTCACTCTTTGCAACAGTAGATGGAAAGAACCTTCAGCATCACTGTAACCATTTAAGGAAAGATAATGGACATCTAAGGGTGAAAACGAATGTGGATATTGTGGGGCAGCATGGAAGCATAATGGTTAGCAAAACGCTTTACAGTACCAGTGATCCAGGTTCAATTCCCGCTGCTGCCTGTAAGGAATTTGTACTTTCTCCAAGTGATCGCATGGGTTTCTTCCCATAGTCCAAAGACGTACTGGTTGGAAGATTAATTGGACATTGTAATTGTCCTGTTGATTAGGCTAGGATTAAATTAGGGGAAAGGCTGGACAGCATAGCTCAAGGGGGCAGAAGGGCCTATTCCACGCTGGATCACAATAACTTAATGAATTAACACTGAGAAGATGAAGAAGGATTCAATAAAGCTTAGCTGACAGCTGAGAACATAGTTAGCAGGTTCAATCATGAGTCTCAAACATAAATTGCTTCTCAAGTAAGGACATAAGATGCATTGATAAGTTAAAAGGGAAACATAGTATTGTCTCAAAACTGCAGTGACAATGGTGGGCCTTCATATTAAAAATTATGGTTATTGCTGGTGCTTAAGCTACAACCTTTGCATCGCCCAGGAAGGCTGTCAGTGTGATGAATCATGTCTGGAGACTGTTTTCACAGAAACAGCATAGCTCTGCAACAATGTACAGCATGATCTGTAACTGATAATGAAGACATATTTGGATATCCCCAAGTAGGTGCACTTGAGTATGAAGTCTTAGGTCCTGGGACTACTCTGAGTGGAAGCCAGATACCAGGGGTCTGATCGCATCTGTCTTTGTTCCTTCTGCATGAACTCCTCTTGCTCCTCGAAAATTCATCACTGCCATTAGAATGCCCAATGGAACTTCCTCAGTGAACAACTGTTGGCAGCAATAGTACTGTAAGAAAAGAGGCAAGAAAAATGCAATCTACTTATTTCAAGATTCAACAGCAAAGATCAAAAGGATTGCATCTGATATAGATATTGTCATGCAAACAGATATGAAATGAAATCCTAAAACATAGCTAATGTAACTATCAAACACTTTGAAGAATCAAACTTCCAAAGGCCAAATTCAACCAGTTAACAGCTCCCATTTGAAGTGATCAGATATTTCTGAAATGAAGAGGACATATTATAGATATTTCTGATTGCTTTCCTTTGACTAAAATGGAAAAAAAAATTACAGTGTTTAAAAATACTGAACACGTGAAGTTTCTGTGCTGTAGTGTTGTATTACTCTTATGTCTCAATCTCTCAGAGGAGAGGCTTCCTTTATATTTCAACAGGTTCTTGGTGCAGCAGGCAGTTATATTTTCCTTTTCTTTCATTCTGTTTTCATTAATAATCTAAACCATCCTCACACTCTGGGTGAGTCAAAACTGATAGGAGTACAGAGCTTTAAGTCACATAGGGAAGTTAGCATCGAAACATTAAAGTCTAAGGAAAGCACAGCAAAATTACACTGACACATAAAAATCTAAGTTCAAAGTAAATCTATCATAGAAATACAATAGAATCTTAGAAAAATTATATATAAACAGACAAACACCAATGTGCAAAAGAAGATAAACTGTGCAAATAAAAATATTTCTGGGAGCATGAGTTGTAAAGAGTCCTTAAAAGTGAGTCTGTAGGTTGTGGAATCAATTAAGAATTGTGGTGAATGAAGTTATCCGCACTGATTCAGGACCCTAATGGCTGTATGGGAATCAGAAAAACGCAAATTTGAAAGTTGCCACTTCTGCATAGGGGTGCACTTATTCTAACAATTTGACCTTCTGAGCAGAAGAACTTTTAATTGCCAGCAGTTGTCTGCTTAATTGCCGCTGCAGTTTCAGGTGACCTGCTCCATGACCCACAAGCATATCCTGCATGAGATCAGAAAAAATTCCGGGAATTTCACTGCTGCTGGATTCTGTATCTTGCAAATGAAGTGCTTGGGCTTACTCCAAGAATATGAGAATCTTATACAGTGGAGCAGATATTATTTCATAAACATGAGCTTTGAGATCAACCTTGATAACATTAAACTTACCTGTCTTTAAAATGTGCTCTTCAGGAGATCATTTTGTATTGTGCTTAAAAACAACAAGCCTTAAATATCAACTACTTGCTATCAGCTAGAAGATGGGCCAGCATAGCAGCACAGTGGATAGTGCAGCTGTAAGATCTGGGTTAGGTTCCTGTCACTGTCTGGTGCTCCATTTTCCTCCCACGTACCAAAGACATACGGCTGGGATTAGTGAGTTGTGGGCATGAAATGTAGCGACACTGGCAAGCTGCACAGCATAACCCTCACTGATTTGATTTCATGCAAAACAATGTATTTCATTGCAAACTTTGAAGTATATTCCCATATAAAGATAATCTAATCTTTAATAGCAACCATTTCACCAGTACGTCTAGCCTCCACTTCCTATACTTATTGAGTTTACAGGTTATATTGATGTGTGTGTATGGCAGAGAGAGAGAGATGCATTAAAAATATCTACTGTTTATTCCAATTCAAATGACATAAATGCACAAATTGTTGACCTATTTGAAGTATTAAAGGATTTAAGCCACACTAGATTTTGATGTCCTTGAACTTTGTGAGTTATATAAATCATAAGGGCTATTTTCACCTTCATTCTTTGGGCAGTAAACCTGGAAACCAGATCATCTTTCTATTTGTTAGCTAACCTGGCTGTCATTTCTTCTGATCAATGGGTCAGGAACTGCATAAAGCAAAATGCCGTAATGCTGATAACAGGATGAATTTAAAACTACATTCAAGGTTTCTTTGCAATTGACAGGCACCATGTAACTCAGATTGCTTTGAGAAACATAACTACTACTTGTGCTGTTAAAATATTAAAGATTTAATAGCAGAGGTTGCTAGTTCTGAATTGAATTGTGGATCTCTTGTTTAAATGTTATACAATAAATACAGCTCCTATTCCATCATTCATTAGAGAAAAGATTAATTTGTCATTTTATAGAGTGCTTTAGAAAGAATAATTTGTTAATCTCCTTCAAAAGGCTTGTTGGATGGAATACAGTTGTTAAGAAGAGAATCTTATGAATGTGAAGAAACAGAATTGTGATTTATATGACATGTTTAATATCCTTAGGATTACTCATTATGTTTTACAACCAAAAGATTATCTTTTAAAGTTCAACCTTCTTTAAAATGTATTTATTCACAGGCTATGAATACCAGCATTTTTTACCCAACCCTACCTGCCCCTGAATTGAGGAAGTAACTACGGTAACAGCCAAACTCAGCGGTGAATGTGGAATTACACTAAGGTCAAGTGGATTAAGAATAGCAGATATCCTTCCCTGAGTATGTTATCAAAGTAGACATTTTTTTTGCAGTTTAGTAACTTCCTGGACTCTTTTACTGAGAATTACCCATTTTTTTTCTAATTCTAGATTTATTTTATTACTTGAATGTAAATTCTCTGGCTGCACCAGTAGGTTCAAGCTCATGCCTCATCAGCAAAAACACTGCAGACAAACACGGAATGAACAGCCAGACAATATGCTGTTGAACAAGATGGCTGAGGGAAGAGTGCAAGCTATGGCATTGATATTGGGATTCCACTAATGCACTGGAAATTTACATGTATGCCCTTGACAAGGCAACCTTATTACTTTCAACATTTAAATGTAATTTTGTTTTTCAGGGATTTAAATACATTTTTACAAATAATTCATATTTTTACCACATTCAATTGCATTTGTGCTGGGAACATCATATACTTTTCAGAAGCTTAACCAGTTTTCATTGAAGTTGATGGAAGGGAATTACAATTTTCCTATGCTTGTGCAATTTATTCAATTTTCTTCTCTTTCTATTCAGATTTGCATGACACTCAGCCACATCTGCTAGTAAGAAACCTCCAAGTGAATTGAAGATGAAATTCTATTTGAAAAGCTTCAAAAGAACTAAGCTGCCTTTATTTTCAAGGCAAAGTGTGACTTATGTTAAAAAAATAATCATGCATTGAAGGAGTACTTTGCATAAGTTCACCATCTAGCCTGTAGGTTATAATACACTTATAAAATTCAGTACAACCTATAGGTAAGTTCACAGTGTTGTAGGATAAACCTGGAAGCACAGATTTACAAACAGCTGCCTATAAATAATATTTTTCAATAACTGTAAGCTATTCATAATAATCTTCATAGTTAAACAGTTTATTGAAGGAGGAATTGAAAACAATTTATATGCTAAATATGGAGCTTAAAATAAACATCTCAAAAGTGAAGCACAAAACAATCGATTTTGAATTGACATGGCTATTTCAAACAGCTCCTAAACAACATTTCCCTGACGCGGCCACAGTTGTGGTCCCCATCTTTTAGTCTTCCATTTTTCTCCAAGTTGAGAAGTCATCCCTTCTAATCTCATCCTGTAACCATCTACCCTTTCTCTAAGAAGTGAAAAATAAGATGGCAGGTATTTAAATAGACAAATTTTAAATCACTGGCAAATTATTTTTCAGTTAGCTTTTAGCTCGAAACCAGAGTTGAGAATGCGGACCATTTGCTATTGTGGGAGCTTCTCCGTAAACCTGCTATGTCAAGTGAGTGTGGCCGAGAGTAATAATTTATTAAAATTCACAGAGGCCTTTGGATGAATGTCATTGGAGATGGTCCAACAGCCTGGTAATCAGTGTCTTAAATGAACACAGGGTAGTGTCAGAAATGAGAGTACTTGACCCTGACTGGAGCGTAAGGTCTATGAGTCGTATAAGGAGGATGCAGGGACTGTGATGTTCAAAGTTGCACACACTTTCTCATCCTGGGATGCTTGAGAAGTGATTATTGAATACCTTTTTACTGTGTTACTAAAATGTTATGCATTGTACAGTTGGTGAGTGGGCCTGTGGACCACACTGATATGGTGAACAGGGAACAGGCCTTATTCTCTCTCCTGGTGAAAAATCAATAAAATTAGAATGTATTCTGTTTGACATGAGAACAGACTGTCAGTGAATCTCTTGTTCTTCAACAGCATGCTGAAATATTCTCATTGCACAGGGAGAAACGTCATGGATACAGTGAAAAGGCTGCTGATCAAAATTATGTATGTCACTTATCTTTGGAAACAATGAAAAATTGAGCACATTTTATTTAAGTGAATCATTTGTAGTTTGCCTAGTATGTTCATGTGTAGAACATGGGGATTTCAGTTCCACTCAGCCCTGAAAGTGGATTCAATTAATTTTCCAATTCAGTGCAATTTATTTTTCCAGGGTCATTTGAAGTTATCATTAACATAGCATCATTTTCTCTTCTTCTTCTTGCACCCTTAACTCCGGGTGGAGTCGCTGGGGCGCCATCATGACCAGCTTTGCACCAGTCTGTTCCACAACCAGACTTCAAGGAGAATAATTTGAGTAGAAAATGCATGACTACTCTCAAAGATCTTGTATGATGAATAAAGGATTAAAACTGTAATAACATATATAAATGATTGCTAGATTATGTTCATTGCCATTTTTCTCTGCTAACGTGATCTAAGTGGATGATTTGAAAATTTTTCATAGATGTCTCATAGACAAAAGCATGTGATTAGAAAAATATTTCTAACAGTATGCTGCAGTAATTACCTTGCAATTTAATTTCCTCCGGTTAATTATCTTATTGTTTGATATGTGGGGTTAAGTAAATTGGATACTTAATGAGAAACTGTTGAATATTTATTCTTTCTTATTTGTGAGACTTTTCTTTTCTCCGCCACTCCTACCAAGCACATGGGATTAAAAATTCTTTATGATGTTGCTTCCTTCAGACTGAAAAATAAGAAGCAGTATTACAAGGACTGATTCTATTCAAGATTATTATAACTCAAAAGAAGATGAAGATTATCTCTTATAGCTGTAGAAAAAATATCTACAACATTGTTCTCTGATATCTCCTGGGAGCACAGTTTCTTTAGATAATGTGCAGAATCTGACTCAGAAAGAGGTTTATTATCTCTGACATATTTTGTGATTTTTTTTGTTTTGCAGCAACAGTATAGTGCAAGATATAACAATCACTACAAGTTACAATAAAAAATGAATAAATTTGCTAAAGAGGAATAATGAGGTCGTCTTCATGGTTTCATGGACCATTCAGAAATCTAATGCGGAAAGGAAGAAGTTTTTCCTAAAATGTTGAGTAATAGTCTTCAGGCTTCCAAACGTCCTCCTGAATGACAGCAATGAGAAGAGAGCGTATCCTAAATGACGAAGGTCCTTGAAGATGGACCACCTCTTGAAGATGTCCCCAGTGATGGGGAATGTTGTGACTATGATGGAGCTGGCTGAGTCTAATGCCACCTACAGTTTCTTTTGATGTTACACAGTGGAGCCACAATAGCAGGCAGTGATATATTACATCTCCTTTCCAGCTAATCCAATCACATGGAAGTGATTGCAAGCTACCTTTAGAACACGAGTAATGGAAGCAGCAGTGGTTAATAGCTCCATCCCCCATTATTGGAAGACAAAGCTCACTATTCAACTCAAGTTCAATGGTCAGTTATATTCCTAAATGTCTTGAAATCATGGAAATCACATAAAGGAGGCTCTTAGTCCGTCAGGTCTGCAAGATGGAATCCAACTAGTCCAATTCACCCATGTTTTCTGCATAGCCCATTTAGCTCATTCCCTTCAAGTATTTATCTAATAACCTTAGCAAAGCACAAGCCCACCTCCCACCACAATTTCTTCCTGTGGCGATGGCTTTCTTCTGGCTGCAATAAAAAAAATACACATAACTCTTTGTCTCTTTTGCCAGATGGCTTTATGCTATGCTCTCTAATTCTTGACCCTTCTGCAAAAAGGGAGCAGTTCCTCCTTGTCTAATTATTTCAGGTACTCAGTCAGATATCCATTTTGATCTCCAGCTTTCCCTGGAATACAGCCAGTCTATTTATGTATGCAAAACACAGGAACTAGGATGCTTGCCTACTTATTTTTCCCTTTTTTTAAATGAGGTGCTCACATAATGTGGTGGCATAATAACATATGTCATTCACGTGCTTTTTAACATATAACCCATCATTAATTATGTAAACAAATAATAATGCTAAGTCAAAAATATACTTACTATATTACTCATATATTACTGAGATATTAAATACACTGCTCTCTGCTCTGCTTAGCTATAAACTCCAAATCAATAGAGAATGCAGTCAACTCAAATACTTAATGTATTGCTCTCTAGTATTCTTAAATATATACAGCATACCATATAATACAACTGCATGGTTAAACTAAAGACTTAATTGCTGTGGAGGACTTCTTACTTTTGTGGGATAACATCTTTCATGACAGTGGGAGGTGGGTGGGGGTGTTGTGGGTTCACTTTGCTTGGCAGGTGAGATTTGCGGCTGTGCAGCAAGCTCAGGTTCTGGGGGCCTCCTCCATGGTGCTTGTAGGAGTTGACTCTGGGACTGCAGGAAGTGGTTCTGACAGCCCTGGACTCTTTTCTTCTCAAACAACTGACTCTGTTCTCCTCAACTGATCAACATGTCATCTCCAGAAGACATCAAACACAATCTCCAGTGTAACACGTACAACAAGCTGGAGGAACTCAGCAGGTCAGGCAGCATCCATGGAAACGAGCAGTCAATGTCTCGGCCTAAAATGTTGACTGCTTGTTTCCACGGATGCTGCCCGACCTGCTGAGTTCCTCCAGCTTGTTGTACGTGTCGTTTTGACCCCAGCATCTGCAGTGTACTTTGTGGTTACAATCTCCACTGTGTAGGACAGTGGTCTAATTCTGACCCTCATCTTTCCAAGTAACCACTTTTGATTATCTCTGTGCTTGCTCACCAGGACTACTTGTCCAGGTGTGAAGCATTGAACCTCCTTGTTTGAGGATCCCTCAATTTGTCTCAGCTGTTTGTCCTACATACTCCTTCTGAGATTGGGTTTGTGGAGATGCAAGTGTGAGCACAAGGAATGACCCAGGAACAGCACAGCTGGTGAGTTGTTGGATGTGGAGTGAGCTGCATTGTGATCTGCAAAGAGGAAATTGGTGAGCTTCCAATTTGGTGAGGTGTGTTCTGCTGGCATTGTTTGCAGTATGTTCTATAGACTTTAGACAAACATTTCCACAAAGCCATTTCTAGCTGAGCGCTATGGTGGAGTGAAATATGTATAATTCCATTCATTTTCAGAAATGACTGAAACTATTCCACAACTAACTGTGGTCCATTGTCACAGTCTTAGTGTTCTGGAACACAAGCCCTTGAGAAGAGGCTTCTCAACACATCAACAGCATATGAGTCTATAGTGTGGGCTATTGGGAGCACTACTGGCCACCTTGTAGCTGCAACCACTACTAACAAGAAATTTGTGCACCTGAATGATCTGGCAAAATCCACAAGAATCTTCCGCCAGGGCAATGCAGGCCATTCTGAGAGATGAAGAGGTGCTGCTCTTGGAATCTTCTGAATGTGTTGGCATCCAGAGCAGTGCATGGCAAGCTGATCGAGCTGCTGATCTGTGCCAAACCACCAGACAAATCTTCAAGGCAATGCTTTTATTTTGACCATGCCTAGTTGGCTGGTGTGTAGCTCCTTCAACACTTTAGCTGTTGACTTGAATCATATAACCAAGGGCAAGTTCATCACACTGCTGATAAAAATGGCAGAACTGAAGTTTCTGCTGCAAATTCCAGCCATTTTACGTTGGCATGCAGACCTGAGACAGTGTGCTTTTTTTTCCTGGTTTCCCTTTGGATCATCTCTGCTATTGTAGGGAGACTTTTGATTTGCATTTGTGAAGAACCTGTCAAGGAGTGTCCTCTTTTGGAAATTGTTCAGGTATGTCCTTTCCCAAGGGTAAACAGGACAATCCATCAGCATTTCTATGATTAGTCGTCCTCTTGAATTCAATCTTGTAATTATGTCCTCCAAGAAGCAGAGCCCATCTCTGAATAAGTGCTGCTGCTGTTAGTGTGTCCTTCAGTGGATTGAAAATGGACACTAGTGATTAATGATCAAGCATGAGGGTATGCTCTCTTCCATACAAGTACTGGATGAAAGGTTTTACACTCCAAACCAGATTCAATGCATCTGTCAATCTGTGCACAATTTTTCTCTGCAGTGATACGGGACGTGATTCAAAGGCTATAGGGTGTTCACTTCTATCACTCATAACATGTGATGTAACTGCACCTATACCATAAGGTGAGATGTCATAGGTAAGCTTGAATAGATGATGAGGTCATAATATGTGTCCAGTGAATGATATCACCATTTCTTTTTACCTTTTTGACAGTCACTTGACATTTCTTTGCCCGTTGCTATTTCTTCCTGATCTGTAGTATTGAGTTCAAAAGGTAGAGCACAGTAGCAAAGCTTGTAAAGAATTTGTTATAGTAATTGACAAAGCCTAAAAAGAATACACTGTGATGTCTCCTTTGGCCTTTGGAAATCCATCACTGCTTGAATTTTCTCAACAAAATTGTGTACTGCTTGTGCATCAATGGTGTGATCACAGTAAGTGATGCCTGGTTTAAAGAATTTACACATATCACATCATGCTCTGAATCCATAATATTCTAATCATTTTTTTAACAGAACAGTTTTGACATTTTGGAGATATTCCTTGTCATCCTGACTGGTAATGATAAGTATCTGGACAGCCTTGCTGCACCTGCTCCATAGTTTCCTGACTATTCTAGAAATCGGAGTCTTCTTTTATCTCCATCTGTAGGTAAGCCTCAGCTAAATCCACTTTATTAGGTACACCTGTACACCTACTCTATAATGCAAATATCTAATCAGCCAATTACGTGGCAGCAATTCAATGCATAAGAGCTTCAGCTGTTTTCCAGACCGAACATCAGAATGGGGAAAAATGTGTTCTAAGAGACTCCGACTGTGGAGAGATTGTTGGTGCCAGATTGGGTAATTTGAGTGTCTCAGAAACTGCTGATTTCCTGGGACTTGCACACTCAACAGCCTCTAGAATTTACAAAGAATGGTGCAAAAACAAAAACAAAACATTGAGTGAGGGTCAATTCTATGGATGAAAATGCCTTGTCATTCAGAGAAGTCTGATTGACCAGACTTGTTCAAGCTGGCAGGAAGGTGACAGAAACTCATGTAGCACATAACTCAAGTAACCAAGCCTGGTGTTACCTTTTCTACTCTTTGACTGTTCATGGAGGACCACAGAAGCCTAGTGGATCTGCGCGCACATACTTAGTTTTGTAAATTCATGTTTGTTAGCTGAGCCAATGAAAGCTTTTGTTAGTAAATGCAGATTATCTCTGTGCCTGACTGATCACTAGTGTTGAGAGTTAATACCTGTAACAGTTTATATATTTGATTTGGATGCAAATTCACAAGGCACGGTTAATAAGATTGAGGATGATATGAAATTAGGAAGTGATGTCAATAGTGAAGAAAGTTATCAAAGGTTACAAGAGATTATTGATCAGTTAGGGATATCATAGACTACAGGCAGTTCTTGATCAGTTAGGGAAGTGAGCCAAGGAGTGGAAAATGGAGTTTAACTAAGCTACATGCAAGATAATGCATTTTGGAGAGTAAAGCTAGTGTGGGATTTATACTATGAATGTCAGCACACTAGTGACTTAATGGAACAGAGGAACCTAGGAGTCAAAGTGTGTAGTTCATTGAAAGTGGTATCACAGACCGACACAGTGATGAAAAATGGTGTTTAGCACACTGGCCTTCATCAATGAGGACACTGAGTATAGGAGACGGGACATTATATTGCAAATGTATAAGTCATCACTTAGACATTTAAAGTACTATGTATAGTTTTGGTCAATGTGTAGAGGAAAGAGTGCAGAGTAGATTTATAAAGATGTTGCTATGACAGGAGAGCCTAAGTTACATGGAGAGGTTGGACAGGCCAAGTCATTATTCCTTATAATGTAAGAGATTGAGCACAAACTTATAGAAATGTTTAAAACTATGTGAGGCTGAGATACAGTATTGTGGATGGTAAATGTCTTTTCACCAGTGTAGACCATAAATGAGGGGGGGCATAGGGTGAGAGGGGATAGATTGAAAAGGAAGCAAAGAGGCAACTTCTTCAGATAGAGGGTGATAGGTATATGGAACGAGCTGCCAGAGGACGAGATAGGGGTTGGTGCAATAATATCATTTAAGAGGCACTTGGATTGGTACTGTTACGTACCCCGTAACTGGGTCACTTACCAGCAAAGATAGAGAGGTCCGTTGAAGTCTGATGGTACTAATTTTAACAGTATTTATTGATAAAAATACACAAAAATAATATCAATGCAAACATACAGATAATATACGTCGTCAATACTAAATCTAAAAGCGCGGGTATAATAATAATCAATAAGAAATAGCTCTATCGTTGTCTAGGGGATAATGTATTGTCCGATGGAAATATAAAAGTCACTCAAGTTCATTTAGGCTGCAGCTTTTGGCTAGAGAGAGACGGAGTTTAGAACTTGCCCATTTTCCTTTTTATGATGTCGATCCTTCGAAATGTCATCATTGTCCTTTTCCTTTTTAGCTAAGCCGTCTTCCGTGGTCAGTCCCACCAATTCCGAGGCAAAAGGAAAAGGACGCACGTGGGCTTTCCACCGGCTTTCGCTATTAAACGCTGTCACTGGATTTCTATCGTTTCTCCTGGTGCGTCTAAAAAGGGTGTTGTTCCTCAGACCTTCTTTTATCCTTACTCACGGGGTCTCAGATGTCAATCAGGTTGGGGAGGATGCCATCCCCCCAACCAGCCCACGTTGCTCATTCCTTGAGGGCATCGATGAATAGCACAGTGCTCAATACACAATTCCGTCTCCAAGAGACAATGGCCGGTTCCCATGGCTTTGAAATCGCTGAGGGGCCAGGACATTCTGAACCCCCTGTGGATTCTGTGTCTCTCTCTCATTTCCTGGGTCTCCTGACCTGAATTAATAGCGATCTTGCGATTCTCAAAAAGGAGGGGGCTACTTTCTACCCTTCGGCCCCTCAGAGTTGGGGCGCAGGCGTAACAGTACAAGGAGGGGTGGGGCTTATAGAGATATGGCCCAACATCGGAAATTGCGATGAGCAGGGTGGGCATTGTGGTCAGTATGGACTTCTTCAGCCTAAGGGTCTGTGTTAGATACGTGGGTTATGACCGAAGAGAAAATGACTGGAGTCGCTTAGCACTTTAATGGGGTTAATTAGGTGTGCCAAAAGTTACACTTAAAAAAATCAGCTAAAATAGTGAAAAGAAAACTGCTAATACTTAGAAAAAGTTACCTGCCAGGAAACACAAAATAGCTCCATACTTATATTCTTGTCAGTGCGAAGCCCTGATAGCACTTATCTCCCTCTCCTGTTGAGAGCAATGAGCCCAGTTTATTGGGCATCAGGACATAACAAATTCAATTCCCCAGAAAGTTAACAACACTACCATGTATTAGGATATGATGCACCCCACAATTTAGTTAGAATCATATTACAAAATAAACAGAAGCCCAGAATACAAACAACATATACACATTTACACATCCCCATTACTAAAGAAATGGAATCTTCCACCGTGTATGGCAGGAAAGGCACCAAGCAGTCAAGCCAAGCACATCAGCTCAGTTTAGGACTTCTTGTGAGAATAACCAGGGAAGTCATTGAAGTGTGCACACTCAGGGCAAGGGCAGCTGAATGAGAAGGCAATGTGTGTGTGTGTGTGTGTGTGTGTGTAAGGAGTGCATTTTCTGAGTGCTCTCCTTCACAGGGCTGTTTCCATGCTATATAGCTCCGTGATTCTATGACTCTTTGCATAGTTTACTTCTATACATTACCTCTATACATTAAGTCCAGAAAATAGTTCCTTTGAATTTAGAAAGGGAGCACATTGTATCTAACGAAACATCTGTAAATGCACAGACACCTTTGCTGGGAGAAGATCATTTAAATAGATGAAGATTAATTTAAATTTAAACATTCTGAGGATGGAACCCCCAAAGACTCAAAATTAATATTGTGAGGGCCGACTCTTTGGGTAGATAAATTTTTGATTTACAGAGTAAATACGCTTATAACTATGTTTGCTGTACTAAATGACAAAATAATCAGTCTGGTCCAGGTTCTTTCCTGATCTCGATCACATTGGACATAGTAATTTTCCTGATAGCATTTGATAGCTGGTTTGATGTAAGCCAATTGGTATAACAGCTTTTTCTTATGTTCGGCCAAAGTATATGAGAGCGTCCCATGGTCATGTCAGTTTACAAACATTATCTCTTGGGTGGGCTCTTGTTGTAGGCCAGTAACCTGAGTTCTGCGGACAGGATCATCTATTTACTAAGTTGTCCTTTAATTTAAAATGTTCAAGTTCAAGTTTAATTGTCAATCATACACATATATAAAGCTAAATGAAGCCACATTCCTCTGGAACCAAGGTGCAAAACACAGTACAGATCACAGTACAGATATGATAGCCCATGCTGTCACAAAATAATATTAGCACCTACAGTCACAAAATAATATTATAATATATTACAAGAAAAGTTTGTTTGCTGCTTGGAGTTTTCATTTGAACATTTTTTTTAAAGACAAGTTATCACTTGCATTAATTACCACAATCCACACAATCTTGAAAACTGTCCCACGTTTAAAAATCCCTAACACATTTTCTGCTCATAGGAGCATTTATGTTGTAATAACAATCATCATATCTGATTTACTGATGTTGGATAAATCTTTCACGAGATACCATCGGAAGGAAGTTGAGGATTTTGTACACCCATTGAGCGTTTTAAGTTTCAGCAGACCAAACTGGTGTCTGCCATCATCAAAAACATTGTTGGGTGAATTGCATTGGACACTGTATAGGTGAGGAAGATTTTTGCCACTGTGCCTAAATTTTTGCTGGAAAATGAACAGCAGACGAATCACGATATCAGTCAGAATGTAATGTTAACTTTGCAATCACACTGTTATTTTGTAGTTTAATGTTCCAGCTAATATCTTTCTTAACCTTGTGTATTTGAGCACTCGTTCAGCAGCGAGAAGGAAGCTCCACCCCATCATCTAAATTTTTAAAGAGGTCATTAACGTCTTACAGGTTGTTTGATGATTAATTTCTGCTGCCTGTAGCTATAATTCTGCAAGTGTTCAGTGCTCTCTAGAGTTATTTAAGCTGTCATGTTCCACGGGGTATCAAGTGCTAAAGGGCTTTTTACTGACACGACTTTTATAAAAGCATGTTGCTCCCTGAAATGGGTTTGTTAGTACACCTTCCCTTTATAATACAGCAAGACTGGAAGATTGAGCAGAGGGCACGCAGAGCAGGACAAGCTTGACGAGAAAGGTGGATGGTGGAAAGAGAATCTTTCAGGTGAAGGCTGCACTTTTTCATTCTTTTCAGGTGGTATTTTTCCTACTTAAATCTCAATGAAGAATACGTGCTTCATTCAAAATTTCATATGACCATAAGACATAGGAGCAGAATTAGGCTATTCAGCCCATTAAGTTTGATCCACCATTTGATCATGGCTGATTTATTATTCCTTTTAACCCCATTCTTCTGTTTTCTCTCCAGAGCCTTTGATGCCCTTAGCAATCAAGGACCTATCAACCTCTGCTTTAAATAAACTCACTCATGTGGTCACCACAGCCATCTGTCGTAATGAAATTCACAGTTTCACCACCCTCTGACTAAATAAATTCCTCCTCATCTCCGTTCCAAAGGGACATTCTTACACTCCGAAGCTTTGTCTTCTTTTGTCCCAGGCACTCACTATTGGAAACATCTACTCGACCTAACCCTTTCAATATTTGAAAAGTTTCAATGAAATTCTGCCCCATTCTTCTAAACTCCAGTGAGTACAGGTCCAGAAACATCAGATGCTTGTCATACAGTAATGTATATTAGGCTCATATATATAGCTAGAGAGACTAAGACTTTTGCACAGTACTGCACTTGTCAATGTGGAACAGGGAGCAAGTTTGTAAATCTGGCAGGAGCAAAGGATGTTTGGAAAACTGAGGGTGGACTGCTGTGGAAAGGTGTAGGACAGATGTCAGAGAAGGAGTGCTTGGAGTGATGGGAGGCATGGATGTAGACACAGCCAGTGATTCGGTTCTCCCTGGTACCTTCCCACAATAGAGATCCATATCAGAATCAGGTTTACCATCACTCACACATGTCATGAAATTTGATTTTTTTGTAATAGCAGTACAGCATAATGCATAAAATTGCTGCAGTTCTCTGCAAACATCTCAGGCACCCTAGCTATATATATATGCCCAATCCTTTTGCATAGTACTGTTCGTTAACTCTTTCATGCCTAAGATCATTCTTGTGAACATCCTCTCGACCCACTCCGATGTCAGCACATCCTTTCTCAGATAGGTGGCCCTAAACTGCTCACAATAAATAAATATGACCATAGAACCATAGAACACCACAGCACAGTACAGGTCCTTCAGCCCTCCATGTTGTGCCAACCCATATAATCCTTAAAAAAAAGTACTAAACCCACACTACCCCATAACCCTCCATTTTTCTTTCATCCATGTGCCTGTCCAAGAGGCTCTTAAATACCCCTAATGTTTTAGCCTCCACCACCATACCTGGCAAGTCATTCCAGGCATTCACAACCCTCTGTGTA
Organism: Hemitrygon akajei; assembly: GCF_048418815.1. Taxonomy (NCBI): domain Eukaryota; kingdom Metazoa; phylum Chordata; class Chondrichthyes; order Myliobatiformes; family Dasyatidae; genus Hemitrygon; species Hemitrygon akajei. The sequence goes on along the minus strand of NC_133129.1, from coordinate 159,961,650 downwards.
AAAAACTTACCCCTGATGTCTCCCCTAAACTTCCCTCCCTTAATTTTGTACATTTGCCCTCTGGTGTTTGCTATTGGTGCCCTGGGAAACAGGTACTGACTATCCACCCTATCTATGCCTCACATAATCTTGTAGACGTCTATCAAGTCCCCTCTCATTCTTCTATGCTCCAAAGAGAAAAGTCCCAGCTCTGCTAACCTTGCTTCATATGATTTGTTCTCCAAACCAGGCAACATCCTGGTAAATCTCCTCTGCACCCTCTCCATAGCTTCCACATCCTTCCTATAATGAGGTGACCAGAATTGAACACAGTACTCTAAGTGCAGTCTCACTAGAGATTTGTAGAGATGCTACATGACCTCTCTACCCTTGAACTCAATCCCCCTGTTAATGAAGCCTAGCATCCCATAGGCCTTCTTAACTACCCTATCAACCTGTGCATCGACCTTGAGGGATGTATGGATTTGAACACCAAGGTCCCTTTGTTCATCCACACTCTTACATAACTGATCGTTAATCCTGTACTCAATCTTCTGGTTTGTCCTTCCAAAATGCATCACCTCACACTTGTCTGGATTGAACTCCATCTGCCATTTTTCTGCCCAGCTCTGCAGCCTGTCTATATCCTCTTGTAACCTTCGACAATCTACAGCTCCATCCACAACTCCTCCAATCTTCGTGTTATCCGCAAACTTACTCACCCATCCTTCCATCTCTACATCCAGGTCATTTATAAAAATCACATATAGCAGGGGTCCCAGGACAGATCCCTGTGGCACTCCACTAGGAACCGACCTCCAGGAAGAATACTTTCCTTCCACAACTACCCTCTGCTTTCTTCCTTTAAGCCAATTTTTTATCCAAACAGCCAAGGTTCCACTTATCCCATGCCTCATAACTTTCTGGATGAGTCTCTCAAGAGGGACCTTGCCAAATGCTTTGCTAAAGTTCATGAGAACCACATCCACTGCCCTACGCTCATCAGTTTCTTTTGTTACCTCTTCAAAAAACTCAGTCAGGCTCGTGAGGCACGATCTTCCCTTCACAAAGCCATGTTGACTATCCATGAGTAGACTGTACTTCTCCAAATGCTCGTAGATCCTATCCTTAAGAATCCTTTCCAGTAGTTTGCATACCACCGACGTAAGACTCACCGGTCCATAGTTCCCAGGTTTCTCCCTATTACCTTTTTTAAACAAGGGGACTACATTTGCCATTCTCCAGTCCTCTGGCACTTCCCCTGTAGCCAAAGAGGATTCAAAGTTCATAGCTAATGCTCCTGCGATCTCTTCTCTCAATTCTCACAACAACCTGGGGTGTATCATATCTGGCCCTGGGGATTTATCTGTCTTAATGTTTTTAAGAAGATCCAGCAATTCTTCTTCCTTAATCTCCTCATTGTCCAGCACACAGGCCCGCTCTACTTCGACCTCATCCTGATCAAGATCCTTTTTACTCGTGAATACTGAAGCAAAGTATTCATTTAGGACCTCCCCAACCTCCTCCACTTCCAGGCACATGTTGCCCTCTTTATCCTTTAGCGGTTCCACCTTCGTTCTCATCATCCTCCTATTCTTCATATATGCATAGTCCTTAATCCTACACGCCAAGGCCTTCTCCTGCCTCCTTCGAGCTCTCCTAAGTCCTTTCTTTAGCTCCTTCCTGGCTATCCTATATTTCTGATAAGCCCCTCCTACTTCCTGCTTCTTATATCTAATATATGCTTCCTTTTTCCTCTTGACGAGTTGCCTCACATGTTTCGTCAGCCACGGTTCCTTTTTCCTACCATTTTTTCCTTTCTTCAGTCGGACAAACCTATCCTGAACGCAGCTCAAGTGGTCCCTAAATTTCTCCCAGATTACTTCAGCAAACACGAGGAAATCTGCAGATGCTGGAAATTCAAGCAACACACACAAAATGCTGGTGGAACACAGCAGGCCAGGCAGCATCTATAAGGAGAAGCAACGGCGACAGTGCTTCTCCTTATAGATGCTGCCTGGCCTGCTGTGTTCTACCAGCATTTTGTGCGTGTTGCCCACATTACTTTTGTGCTTTCCCCTTTGAACATCTGTTTCCAATTTACTCTGGCTAGTTCCAGCCTCATCCCTTCAAAGTTAGCCCTTCCCCAGTTAAGCACTTTACCATTTTGTCTGTTTTATCCCTTTCCATAGCTATGCTGAAGCTAAGGGAGTTGTGGTTACTCTCAGCAAAATGCTCCCCCACCAAGAGGTCTGTCACCTGGCCATGTTCATTACCCAGAACTAGATCCAGTATAGCCTCTCCTCTCATCGGCCGGTCCACATACTGTGTCAGGAATCCTTCTTGAACGCACCTGACAAATTCAGCCCCATCTATCCCCTTTGCACTCAGGAGGTGCCAGTCAATATGAGGGAAGTTGAAATCACCCATAACTACTACCCTGTATTTTCTGCACCATTCTAAAATCAATGTTTGATTTGCCAGTTTCTCCCAAAGTGGCCAATATATTCATGTCATGTCTATAGCACAGCAATATACTCTATTGTTTTACATCCATTAAGTGACAAACCCGATAAACCTTTATGTGGTGGTCAAGTGCAGGCAAAAGCTGGAAATAATAGTGACATCTCATAATTTGCTGCCACAGCAACAGAAAAGGTTGTCACTGAATATCACTTGCCAATTAGAGCTGCCTCCATTTCTTTTGGTCTTGATAGGTATATCAGAGGAAGAAATTTGTGAGGATTGCATGTTTCCCTGGAAATCCACAACATCTTATGGCTGTTGTATTTCAGTATAGATAACTTTATTCGCCTCAACTCTGAACTGATTCTACAACCTACAGACCCACTTCAATGATTCTTCCACTCACGTTCTCAGGATCGGTTGTTTCCCAATCTTTGCCTTTGTATCGTGTTTTCATAATTTCAGTTGTATTTCTTTATCTTCCTGGAAAAGCCTTCATGAAAATGAATCTCAAGGTAGTATATGGTGATGTATAGATACTTCAACAATAAATTTACTTTGACTTTGACTTAGTTGTCCTTTACCAATTAAATGGGGTCAACTGCCCATATCTACTTCATGTGCAAGAACAGGCAACAAACCATCCAGATCAATATCAACTCCTCTGATATCATCACTCTGTGTCAATTTCTGCATTCAAAGTAGTAAATAAAAGGATGACTTCTCCATGACACAGTTTGTCCAAGTAACATGTTCAATGGCTCAGGTGTACAACATTCTAGCCTATCGATACCATATAGATAAAAAAGCACAGCAAATTATGAAGCCAATAAGAGCAGATAAACAATAAGCTAACCTAGCATCTCAGTGGGCTTGAGTGCTCTGGAGGAACCATCCATGTCAAATTAGTTCATTCACTATCCTGATATTTTGTCCTTCCATTGTTGTTGTAGTGTGCATCTTCTGCACAGTGCACTGCAGTTACTCGCCAAGGCATCTCTGACAGCCCCTCTCAAGTCTGTAACCTAACACCAAGAATGACAGAGGCAGGAGAAACAGGAACCAACACTACCTGCAGATTCTCCTCCAAGTCATCTCATCGCCTTGACTATATTCTTTGCTTCAGTGCTGCTGGATCTAAACCTTGGGACTCCCCACCTAACCTGGGTGCGCTTTCACCTGAAAGACTATAGAAATTAAAAAATAAAAGAGCTCACCACCACACTTTCCAGTGTAATTAGGGAATTACAAATAAATGCCCACATTTTAAGCCCCTCATACATCTTTAAAAGAGAACATTCAAAAACCTTGCAGCTCACTCAGCATAGAATAGACAATGCATAGAACTGCACAGCAGCAACAGGAAGATGCTGAATTTCTGTTACTCATGCTGTGATGAAACAACTTCATCAAGCAACAACTGGGTACATACTGTATGTGTGAATGAAGTTGATCATCATTTTCATTCTGAAAAAGAAGTTCCATGGATTTAAATCAATGGTTTAATTATTTTAAAACTTCTTTATATTGAATTTCCCCATGGGGATGAATAAAGTACCGGTATCTATCTATCTATCTATCTATCTATCTTCTGTCTTAACCTATCATATGCTCCAACCTTTGCTTTTTGTAACAAGTTTAAGAAGCAACACATTAAACAAGAGAGAATTTTGTTCTCAGCTTGTTTGCTTTTTAAATTCTTCATTTTAATTGCCTTTCAAGCTAGTTGATAACAGTATTTTTGCAGACACTATGTTATGCAGGAAAAAGGGAAAATTCTGCCTGGAATTTTGAGGCAGGTTTCTTTCAGATCAGCAGTCTTTCATGGTTGATTTAACATCCTGGGGCACAAAGGTCTTTATAGAAATTAAATCATATTGTTTACTTTGCCATTGCTCTCAGTACAAATGCCTGCAAATTAAGTGAGTACCATTTATAAATGGGAAGGATCATGGTATTGATGTGGATAGAGAATTGGTTGGCAGACAGGAAGCAAAGAGTGGGAGTAAACGGGACCTTTTCAGAATGGCAGGCAGTGACTAGTGGGGTACCGCAAGGCTCAGTGCTGGGACCCCAGTTATTTACAATATATATTAATGATTTAGACGAGGGAATTAAATGCAGTATCTCCAAGTTTGCGGATGACAGGAAGCTGGGCGGCAGTGTTAGCTGTGAAGAGGATGCTAAGAGGATGCAGGGTGACTTGGATAGGTTAGGTGAGTGGGTAAATTCATGGCAGATGCAATTTAAAGTGGATAAATGTGAGGTTATCCACTTTGGTTGCAAGAACAGGAAAACAGATTATTATCTGAACGGTGGCCGATTAGGAAAAGGGGAGATGCAACGAGACCTGGGTGTCATTGTACGCCAGTCATTGAAGGTGGGCATGCAGATACAGCAGGCGGTGAAAAAGGCAAACGGTATGTTGGCATTCATAGCAAAAGGATTTGAGCACAGGAGTAGGGAGGTTCTACTGCAGTTGTACAAGGCCTTGGTGAGACCGCACCTAGAATAGTGTGTGCAGTTTTGGTCCCCTAATCTGAGGAAAGACATTCTTGCCATAGAGGGAATACAGAGAAGGTTCACCAGATTGATTCCTGGGATGGCAAGACTTTCATATGAGGAAAGACTGGATCGACTAGGCTTATACTCACTGGAATTTAGAAGATTGAGGGGGGATCTTATTGAAACGTATAAAATTCCAAAGGGATTGGACAGGCTAGATGCAGGAAGATTGTTTCCGATGTTGGGGAAGTCCAGAATGAGGGGTCACAGTTTAAGGATAAAGGGGAAGCCTTTTAGGACTGAGATGAGGAAAAACTTCTTCACACAGAGAGTGGTGAATCTGTGGAATTCTCTGCCACAGGAAACAGTTGAAGCCGGTTCATTGGCTATATTTAAGAGGAAGTTAGATATGGCCCTTGTGGCTAAAGGGATCGGGGGTATGGAGAGAAAGCAGGTACAGGGTTCTGAGTTGGATGATCAGCCATGATCATACTGAATAGCAGTGCAGGCTCAAAGGGCCGAATGGCCTACTCCTGCACCTATTTTCTATGTTTCTATGTTTCTATGATCATCATATATTAATATCAACAGTTTGCATTCAACAATATGTGATCTATGAAGCTGAGAAAATTACCTCTATGATCATTGTTGAATTGTGTCAAATACAAACCTTCGTTGTTCTATGAGGCTGATGTATTTACAATAACGGAAAGGTTTTCTTTCAGAATAAAGACACAGTCAGGGTATTAAATCTCTAGCAAACGGGTTCCATATTAGCCAAATGTACACCCAGAACAAATTAAACCAGCTCTAGTACTGCTTTATGAACTGATGCAGATCAATGCTTCTGTACTGCAGTGCAGTACACTTGGTAGACAGATACTCTTGAATCTCAAAGCTGAAGTAGAAAATATTTATTATATTGTGTTGGTGGGGCAATATGTTTACTGCATGTTCCTGAGTTTTAAATGTTGCTGAGGGGATAAGTAAAAAGAATGCATTAGTATAGTGTCACACTGCAGCCATATCAGCAACAAAGTAGTTCCCGTCAGATAAAATCAACGATTACCGATTAACACACTCACTATTTATCTTATTTTAATACAATCCATTATTGATTCGGTCCAACCTTTTAACACAAGTACTGTTCATGAGACATCTGAATAAACCAATTGTTCTTTTTTTTTGGTAAGGTATGAGGAGGCATAGGTATTGGGAACACAAATCTTAGTCAGCAAAGAAATGCTTAAGGATTTGTTCAATGGAAAATCTAAGCAGTCTTTCCACCTTCATGCCAGGTGGTCATAAAGGAATTTCCTGAAACTGAAGAAGTGAGTGTTGAAAGGCAGAATAAGCATGACAATGATAAGCAAAGGGATTGGTGGAAAAGGTCCTCAAAGGGATACAGCTGCAGATGCTGTCTATTCATCAGACTGTTTCAATGCTGAGACGATTGGAGCTCTGCGTTCGGCTGCTTATAATATACATCACAGACTTGCAAGAATTCAGGATTTAATCAGTCCAAGCTTGAGTGAATCTAGGCAAGAAATGGAGCTGTGAATTGGAAGCAGATCCGATTGAAAGAGCGGAGATAAATTATGTAGGTAAAGATGAAAACATGAAATTTTAGTAAAATAGTGTATTTTCTAAATTAAGAATTATTGGTCTTTAAAGGGATTGAGGGTTTTATCAAAACTTAACATGCAAATACAACAAGAAATAACAAATGCAGGCCAGGAGGCATCTACGGAAAAGAGTACAGTCGATGTTTCGGGCTGAGATCCTTCGGCAGGACTGGAGCAAAAAACTGAGGGCTAGATTTAAAAGGTGGGGGAGGGGAGGGAGAAACACAAGGTGATAGGTGAAGCTGGGAGGGTGAGGGATGAAGTAAAGTGCTGGGCAGTTGATTGTTGAAAGAGATACAGGGCTGGTGAAGAGGGAGTTTGACAGAAAAGCACAGAAGGTCATGGAAGAAAGAAAGGGGGGAGGGGAAGCACCAAAGGGTGGCATTGGGCAGGCAAGGAGATAAAGTGAGAGAGAGAGAAAAGGGGATGGGGAATGGTGAAGGCATTACCAGAAGTTCAAGAAATTATGGTTCATGCCATCAGGCTGGAGGCTACCCAGACAAAATATAAAGTGTTGTTCCTGCAATCTAAGTGTGGCCTCAACAAAATGGTGGAGGAGGTCATGGATATATCAGAATGGGAATGGGAAGTTGAATTAAAATGGGTGGCTACTGGGAGATCCTGCTTTTTCTGGAAGATGGAGCATAGCTGCTTGGTGAAGTGGTCATCCAGTCTACATTGGGTCTCACTGATCTACAGTAGGCCACACTGGGAGCACCGGACACGGTTTATGATCCCAACAGACTCACAGGTGAAATGTCGTCTCTCGTGGAAGAACTGCTTGGAGACCTGAATGGTAGTGAGGGAGGAGCTATAGGTGCGGGTGAAGCACTTGTTCTGCTTGCAAGGATAAGTGCCAGGGGGAGAACAGTGGGGTAGGACAAGGAAGTCACGTAGGGAGTGATCCTTGCAGAAACCATAAAGTGGGGGTGAGGGAAAGATGTGTTTGGTGGTGGGATCACATTGCAGATAGATGAAGTCACGGAGAATTATGTGCTGGACATGGAAGCTGGTGGGATGGTAGGTGAGGATAAGAGGAACCCTATCCCTGGTAGGGTGGCAGAAGGATGGGGTGAGAGCAGACCTGCGTGAAATGGAAGAGATGCAGTTGAGGGTGATGGTGGAGGAAGAGAAGCCCCTTTCTTTGAAGAAGGAGGATATCTCCTTTGTTCTGGAATGAAAAGTCTTATCCTGAGAGTAGATGCGGCGGAGATGGAGGAATTGAGAGAAGGGGATGGGGTTTTTACAAGTAACAGGGTAGCAGAAGCTATAGTCCAGGTAGCTGTATGAGTCTGTGGGTTTATAATAGACATCAGTAGATTAGGTGTCTCCAGAGATAGTGAGATAGAGAAAAGGGAGGGAGGTATCAGAAATGGACCAGATAACTTTGAGGGCAGGGTGGAAGTTGGAGGCAAAGTGGATGAAGTTGATTTGTTCAGCATGATTGTAGGAAGCACCATCAATGCAGTCGTCAATGTAGCATAGGAAAAGCGTGGGTCGGTCACATGTTTAGACTTGGAACATAGACTGTTCCACATAGCCAACAAACAGGCAGGCATAGCTGGGAGCCATAAGAATGCACATGGCTACCCCTTTTGTTTGAAGGAAGTGGGAGGAGCCAAAGGAGAAATTATTTAGCGTGAGGACAAGGGATAGAGTTCCCCTTGTACTCACCTACCCTCCCACCAGCCTCCATGTTCAGCACAAATTTCTCCACAACTTCCTCCATCTCCAATGGGATCCCACCACCAAGCACATCCTTCCCTCACCCCCACTTTCTGCTTTCTGCAGGGATAGCTCCGTATATGACTCCCTTGTCCATTTGTCACTCCTCACTGATCTCCCCCGGCATTTATCCTCGCAGGCAGATCGAGTGCTTCACCTGCCCCTATACCTCCTCCCTCTCTACCATTCAGGGCCCCAAACAGTGCTTTCAGGTGAGGCAAAACTTCACCTGTGAGCCTTTTGGGGTCATATACTGTGTCCGATGCTCCCAGTGTGGCCTCCTGTACATTGGCGACACCTGATGTAAATTGGGAGACCACTTCACCAAACGCCTATGCTCCATCCACCAGAAAAAGTGGGATCTCCCTGCAGCACATCACTAATCACAGGCCTCGAATCTGAAGAACATCCTTCAGCTAGCATTGTCTGTTTCCTACCTTTGAGCAAAACTTGAATCCACTTAACCAGCTGTCTCTGTATTTCTAACCTAACAGACCAGGCCACAATTTAGGACTTTGTCGAAGACCTCATTAAACTCCAAATAGACAACATCCACTGCTATACCCTCATCTACCTTTCTGTTTACCTCTTCAAAGAATTCCAAAACGTTTTTCAAGCATGACTTCACACACACAAAGCCATGCTGACTCTTTTAATTAACATCTGTCTATCCATATGGTGGATCACTTCAAAGTATTGTCCAGTAACTTTCAGCTATTAATGTCAGAATGACTAGCCTATAGTTCTCTGGCTTGTCCTTACTATTCTTTTCAAACCATGGAATAACATCAGCCATGTTCTGTTCTTCAGGAACTTCACCAGCGGCTAATTTTGAGGCAAATATCTCAGCAAGGGTTTCTATGATTTCCTCTCTTGCCTCCCACAAAGTCCAAAGAAGCACTATGTCAGGCCCTGGGTATTTATCCAACTTAATATGCTATAAGGCTGGAAATTTCTCCGCCCTGATAATATGTCCTCATAATGTCTACATTTTTCCTTATCCCTTGAGCAACTGCTACTTTCTCCTCAGTAAACATGAAAGAGAACTATTTATTAAAAATCCCACCCATCTCCTACAGTTCAAGACAAAGGCAACCTTGCTGATCTCTAAGGGGACCTACTTCTCCCTAGACACCCTTTTAAATCTTAATATAGCTATATAATCTCTTGGGATTTTCCTTAACCTTTCCTGCCAAATCCACCTCATACCCTCTATTTGCCCTCTTAAATGTATTCTTAATCTTCTTGTAGTTATCAAGAAATATTAACTTCCTAAACCTATTGTTTACCTAATTTTTTTCTCGAGCAGAGCATCAATATCTCTCATTAGCCAAGGTTCTCTAAACTTGCCAGGTTTACCCCTCACTCTAAAAGAAACATGGTACCCTTGGAAACTTGATATCATAATTTTTAAAAGGCGCCGACTTGTATTTATTAATTTCCCTTAAAAGAGGATCACCTAATCGAACACTGCCAGATCCAATCTAATACCCCAAAATTAGCTTCAATATAAGGACCCTACCCCTGTAGACATTTCCTCTCCTTTTCCATCACTGTCTTAAAACTAATTGAATTTTGATCACTGGAGCGAAAATACCCCCGACTACAAATTCAGTTACTTGTGTTGCGTCACTCCCTAAGAGGAAGTCAAGTGGCTCACCCTCCCAAGAAGAAGCATTGATATATTGACAGGAAACTTTCCTGGGCACGTTTCAGAAATTCCACCCTATCCAGGCCCTTAATTGGATTGCCCAGTCAATACTGAGGAAATTAAAATCTCCCACTAACACAATCCTATTGTTCTTATAACTATGAGCAATTTCTCAACTCACCTCCTCCTCAAGATCCTACTGACTATATTGAGGGGTCTATAGTACAGCCCCAGTAGAGTGAACCTCCCCTTCTTTTTCCTAAGTTTTACTCATATAGCCTCACTAGATGATCCCCCAAAAATGTCATCTCTAAATGTTACTGTTAATGACCTTCCTTCTCAAAAAATCTATACTCCCACCTGTCACAATGTGTGCAGACAATGACTAAGCCCCTGTGGGGAGGTTCTCACGTGGAGACGAAAACAAGATTTTATACATAGTAATTTCAACAGAATTTTGGTGCATGACCAAACGACACAGTGAGATGAATCATTCTCAGCACAAGGACCCGTCAACAAATGCTAATCAGGAATCCACTTTCAATAATCACAGAATGCAGAAAACTAATACCAGTCAAAATAAACCGGGCAAGATTACAGTAAATTCCGGTGTATAAGCTGACCTGGAATATAAGACGACCCCCATTTTCAAGTGACTTTTTCATGTTACCTTTGTATAAGCCGTCCCCTTTTGTAGAGGTTTTTGATTTAACCAGAAAAAATAAGATCTCACCTGCCGATACTCAGCTTGCCGGATCCAGTACCTGGAAATTTTGTGAACCAGTACCTGCTAAGAAAATAGGCCTACACATTGTAGAATGTTATAAGCAAATTCTTAATAAATAAATCAGGGAGGGAAGCTTTGGATTAGATTCCCAATGGTAAAGAGTCCTCTGAAATGTAACCCCCGTGAAACCATTTAACGCCCATCATAATCTCGTTAAAACATAGCATGGAGTGGCAGGATCAGTACGTGTACTCAGAATTGAGTTTGTGACCACCATGTACAAAAAATTAAAATGAATGCAATATAGAACATAGAACAATACAGCACAGTACAGGCCCTTCGGCCCACAATAAACCCTGCCTCCCATATAACCTCCCCCCACCTTAAATTCCTCCATATACCTGTCTAGTAGTCTCTTAAATTACATTAGTGTATCTGCCTCCACCACTGACTCAGGCAGTGCATTCCACGCACCAACCACACTCTGAGTAAAAAACCTTCCTCTAATATCCCCCTTGAACTTTCCACCCCTTACCTTAAAGCCATGTCCTCTTGTACTGAGCAGTGGTGCCCTGAGGAAGAGGCACTGGCTGTCCACTTTGTCTATTCCTCTTAATATCTTGTATACCTCTATCATGTCTCCTCTCATCCTCCTTCTCTCCAAAGAGTAAAACCATAGCTCCCTTAATGATGCTAGCTTCAAGCTGAAGGTTGTTGATTTTGCTAATGAAAGAATAGTTCTGCAGCTGCTAAGAAGTTTAGTGTAAACAAGAAACAAGTGAGAGAGTGGAGAAAGGCAGAGGACACGTTGAGGGAAATTCCAAAGGTGAAATGTGCAAACCATGGGAAAGCATGCCAGTGGCCAGGACTGGAAGAAATAGTTTTAGAGTGGATGAATCACCAGTGATTGTTTGGATACATTGTTACCAGAGAAATGATTCGAGTTTGAGCGTTGAAGTGAACCGTAAAATACCATGAGTTCAGCTAAAATTTCAAAGCTATGCGAAGTTGGTGCACCCGATTTATGAACAGATGTGATCTTATGTTGAGACAAAAGGCAAATATTGCTCAGAAAATTCCCGCGGGGTGTTATTGTTTATGTTCAAGAATGCTGCTAGATGGATGAGAGCCCAATGTTCTACGGCTCATTTCACAGGTCCACAGGGCTCATGACTCCCCCGTGATTACCTGTACCTACATCATAACTGCAGTACAAGGATCCAGGAAAATTTAGGTGCCAAACCTGCCCTTCTCTCAGCCATGTTTCTGTTATTGGTATAACATACCAATCCTTAGAGGCAATCCATACTCTGAGTTTGTCTGCCTTACATATCGAACCCTGAGCTTTGAAATAAATGCAGTTTAACTGAGTATCACCTTTTCCTGCATTCACTCTGTTCCTGGCTAACCTGATTACTAAACTTGTTTTCATTGCTAACCACTTTTCCCCCATGACATTTTTTTTGCTCAGAGACTTACCCACCTGTCAATACAGTTTGAACATACTTGAACAGTACACTGCATAGATACTAGTCCTTCTCTGGTTCAAGCACATATTATCCTTTTTGTTTTGGTCACTTCTACCCCAGCTGAGATCCCAAAGGTCAAAGAACTTGAATCCTTGGCCCTTGCACCAGTTCTCTAGCCATGCATTCATCTGATTTATCTTTCTATTTCTAACCTCAGTAGCATGTGGCAGTAGGAATCATTTGGAGATCACTTCCCCTCAAGGTCCTGCTTCCTAATTTCTTGCATAACTCCCTATATTCATTCAGCAGGATCTCATCCCTTGTTCTGTCTATGTTGTTTGCATCAGCATGCACATGACCTTCCCCTCTGTATAAACGCCCCCTCAGAATTTTCTGCAGCTGCCCTTGACTCTGACACCTGGGAGGCAACACACTATCCTGGCATCTCTTCTGGAGTCACAGAAACTCCTGTTTGTTCCCTTCACTGTTGAGTTTCCTTTTACTATCTGCCTGACTGCACAATTTCCCTCAGAGCCTCAGAGCCACTGTAACTATTGAAATTGTATTCTATTATCTGTGGTTACCATTGTTCTTTAGTGTATAAAATCTCAATGCACTTTGAGTTAAGGGAGATTCTACTGACAGCTTCTGCCAGAAGACAGTTCTCCACCTGATCTCTTGAATGCTTGCTTGTGCTGGATAAAGACCTTTTATCCATGTGCTCCATGTGCTCATTCACGGTCACAGCGTTTGTAGCAGAATACATGGGAAGCACAGAAAGCTCAATATTTATTTCAAAGTTCTAAGTACAGTACATTTATTATCAAAGTATGTATACTACATATAACCTTGAGACATCTTTTTGCGGGAAGCCACAAACCAATAGAATCCACAAAAAAACTGACACAGCAAAGACATCCTAACAGCCAATGTGTGAAAAAAAAATTGTGGAAGCAATAAAAAAGAAAACAAACTATAAACAGAGCATGAAGCTCAGAGTCCCTGAAAGTGAGTCCATGTCCACAGAGACAGAATAGTGCTGATGGCAATGCTGCTGTCAAGACGCTTGCATCTTCCGCTCTGTGATAGGAGTGAAAGGAGAAGGGGACAGGTCAGACGTATAAGGCCACAAGACATGGGAGCAGAATTAGGCCATTTGGCCCATCTAGTCTGTTCCACCACTCAATCACAGCTGATTTATTATTCTTGTCAACCCCATTCTCTTGCCAAGGCTCTTCTTCAGCTGTACACACTTGCAAGATCAAATACATTCTGAATACACTATACTACTTTACCTCTTTAAAAGATTAACAGCATTTACAACTTTAGAAGATTAAGTGATTAATGGCGTTTTGAAACTTCTTTGATGTTGGTTGTTGTTGGAGACTGAATGCATGATGCTAATTTAGGATTCTCCTCCAAAGTACTATAATTGAAGGTGTCACTTCTTGATTTTCTTCAGTCAAGTTCTATATTGAGTCTTCAATAATTGCAGAATTCACCATGAATATATTCAAACTCAGTCTTCCTTACTGTTCTCTTGAGTATCACTCATGCTCTACTTGAACCTTTTGGAATGTCTGACTAACTCTTATAATTCATGAAATCCATTATCTTCACTCTCTCCACTCTTCCATTTTCTGAAGTTTGATAAGCCTGGAGATATCTCAGCATGCAGGCCTTGTTTCTTTTCTTTTTACCACAGGTATTGTGATGTTTGCTTTGTTTCAATTATCTTTTTACTTTCTTGAGGAGATTCATCTGAACCAAAATCATCAGAGTTCTGTCTCTTCAGCATAGTAACATCTCTGCAGGAGTGTGATCCATTGTGAAATATGGCATTAACAGAGAAAAAGCTGCAGGTTGATACTTTATCGAAAGATCTGTGAAGCCGTCCATGGATTGCCTATTTAGTACCTCTTTAAATATAAGCACTGATCTCTTAGCCTTTTTTCTATCTGATACTGGATAGTAGGGAGACATGATTGTATTTTACTTCAGAAACTGTTCAAAATTGACCAGAATTCTGAACCAGGATATGATGCAACTTCCTTCTCAAATTATGGACCAGAACATGATGCAACTTCCTTCTCAAGACTAAGTGTCATGAAGAAGGATCTTACTTCTTCTATCGTGGGTTGATAACTCAGTCACCCACCCTTTACCCTAAATTCATTTTGAATGCCTGTCCACCATATGAAGGCAATGCCTAAAACTTTCCCTCAGCAATGTTTGTACACCTACTGAAATTGTCTCATAGTCAATAGGAGCAAATGTTACACATGGGGAAAAAGACCCAGAAAATAGAGCAAACAGTCTGTAATCAGGCAATTTCAATTTGGAGTAAAACTGTATTGATGGTTTGGATTAAGGATCCCGCATCAGACTGAAAAAAAAAAATCATGAATATCAGTGTAAAGAGAGAAGGACAAAACAGAGGGACTTTCTGTTTCTCTGTCCTCGGATGCTACCTGGCTTGCTGGTGCATTCACCATTTTTCAGTTTTATATTAATCAGAATCAGAATTAGGTTTAATATCACTGACATATGCCGTACTTTTTGTGTTTGCAGCAGCAGTACAATGCAATACATAATAATAGAAATCAAACTATGAATTACAGTAAGTCTATCAATATTAAATAGTTAAATTAAATAAGTCGTGCAGAAATGGAAACAAAAAAGTAGTGAGGTAGTGTTAATGGGTTCAAAGTCCATTCATAAAACGATTGAATCATTGAATGTGTGCCTTCTGACTTCTGTACCTGCTCCCTGATGGTATCAATGAGAACAAGGCATAACCTGGGTGATGGGGTCCTTAATGATGGATGCCGCTTTTTAGAGACATTGCTCCTTGAAGATGTCCTATGGAGGCTAGTGCCCACAATGGAGCTGACAAACTCTCTGCAGCTTACTTCGATCTTCTGCAGTAGCCCCCCCCCCCCCAATACCAGAGAGTGATGCAGTTAGTTCAAATAGTCTCCAATTTACAAATGTGGGTGTCTTTGCTGACATACAAAATCTCCTGACACTCCTGATGAAATAGAGCTGCTGTTGTCCCTTCTTTGTAGCCATCAACATGTTGGATCCAGGTTAGATCCTCAGAGATATTGCTACCCAGGAACTTGAAACTTTGAAGTACTTCCGGTAGTGGGTTTGATTAAGCCATTCTACTCCCTATGCTTCTTCCACCTTTCAATGTGTCTGAACAACCACCTTAATTGCATATGCCTTAATTCCCTTAATATGTAAATATCTACCTATTGCTTTCCTGAATGTATTCAACAACTGAGCTTCCAGAAACCTGTTGGGCAAAGAGGTGTAAAGATTCTCATGATGAAGAACTACTCAACTCCATATTGAATCTCGTTAATACTACATTAATAAAAGAGGAAAGCAAAAGTTTTCTTCAGATAAAAAAAGAGCAAAAGAGAGGTGAGAGTGGACTACTGGAAAATGATGCTGGAGAGTTAGTAATAGGAGGGCAAAGAAATGGCAGATGAATTTAACAAGTAGTTTGCATTTTTCTTCACTGTGGAAGATACTAACAGTGTGCCAGAAATTTATAAGTATATAGGGCAGAAGTGAGTGTAGATGCTATAACCAAGGAAAAGTGCTTGGGTAGCTGAATGGTCTGATGGTAGTTAAGTCGCCTCGACCAGATGGACCACACTCGGGACTCTGGAAAACATAGCTGAAGAGATTGTGGAGACATTGGTGATGATATTTCAAGAATCACTAAATTCTGGAATGGTTCCAGAGGACTGGAAAATTGCAAATTCCTCTTAACAGGAAAACTCTGTTGGAATTCTTTGAGGAAATAATAGGCATGATAGACAATGAAGAGTCAGTGAATGCTGTTTACTTGCATTTTCAAAAGGCTTTTGACATGATGTGGACATGAGGCTGCTTAACAAGATAAGAGCCCATGCTATTGATAGCAAGGCAGGAGGCAAAGAGTGGGAATAAAGGGGGCCTTTTCTAGTTGGCTACTGTTGTGTTGCAGTGGTGTTGTACAGGGGTCAATGATGGGATTGCTTCCTTTCATGCTATATGTCAATAATTTGGATGCCAGAATTGATGGTTTAGTGAGAAGTTTGTGAACAATACAAAGATATGTGGAGGGGCAGGTAGTGTTGAGGAAGCAGGGAGTCTTTAGAAGGACTTAGGCAGATTGGGAGAATGGGCAATGAAGTTACAGATGGAATATAGTGTTGGAAGTGTATGACCATGTATTTTGGAAAATGAAATAAAGACACAGACTATTTTCTAAAATGAGGCGAAAATTCAAAATTCAGGAGGTACATGATTCCTTAATGGTCAACTTGTTGGTTGAGTCAGTGATAAGGTAAACAAATGCAATGTTAGCATTCATTTCGAGAAGATTAGAATATAAGAACAAGGATGTAAAGACGAGGCTTTATAAGGCATTGGTCAGTTTGCGCTTGGAGTATTGTGACCATGTTGCACACCTTATTTAAGATGCGCTGGCATTGGAGACGGTCCAGAAGAAGTTCATAAGAATGATTCTGGGAATGATAGGATTAATGTATGAGGAGCATTTAGTGCATTTGATGGCTCTGGGCCTGTACTTGCTGGAGTTCGGAAGAATAAGGGGATATCTTATTGAAACCTATTTAATATAGAAAGGCCTAGATAGAGTGGATGTGGAGAGGATGTTTCAAGGACCAGGGAGTACAGAGTCAGAATAGTGGGATGTCCATTTAGAACAGAAATAAGGATGAATTTCTTCAGCCAAAGGGTAGTGAATTTGTGGAATTCATTGCAACAGATGGTTGTGGAGGCAAAACCATTGAGTATATTTAAAGTAGAGGTCAATAGTTTCTTGTTTAGTCTGGGCATAAAAGTTTATGGGGAGAAGGCAAGAGAATTGAGCTGAGAGGGATAATAAATCAGCCAGAACAGGCTGAGTGGTCTCTTGTATCTTATAGTCTAATCTGCTTTAAAATGGGACAGCTTGTAGAAAACTGCCTCAGTTTCAATAACCTAGGTTCAATACTGACAGCTGGTACAATCAGACTGAACATTGCATTTACTTCCAATACTCTTCTACTCTGGTGTTGCACTTATCATGATGGCACAGGCAGCACTGAATTTCATCCTGTAAGAGAGTGCCGTGTATCCAAAAGTTATGGGTGTTGATTGCTAGTTGTTTTTAAGAATTGCTAATTCAGCATTCAGATCCTGTGACATAGGTGAAAGGTTTTATTCACCATTCAAAGCTCAATTTGGAGTCACCTTTCAGTTTCCATTAAAATCTATGTTCTTAAGGCAACACCACATTTTAACAAACACATTATGTTCTTCAACTTCTCCACTTGAAACTTTTGTATTGAAGGTGCTGGTCGAAGCTCGTATTAAATTGATTTGTTTTGTGGTTTAATGCATGGGTGGACTTGATGGTCCTTGACTTTGAGTATATACCTTTTGAAATGTACCTATTTATGCCTGCAAAGTTTTTATAGCAATGTATTTCTTTGATCCAATTTTAATTTTAACTCTCAATCTATTTTTAATAGGGAGTTTTCTTGTTGCTTAATCAGTTATTGTGGTTGGAAATTCCATTTTTGATCAACGTGAGAAACAGGGTCTGGCTGTCCTAGGAAACCTGCTTGTTGTTAATGACACTGTCTGCTTGATAATAGGCAATATCCATCTCAATAAACTATTCATGAATTTTTACCTTGATTTTAAAGTTGCTGCATTTTCCATTATTACCACCAGTTCTACCTAAGCTTTGTTTTTTATGGTGCTCAGCAAACTCAATAATCTATACACGCCTCTTTTGTTGTTTTCTGCTATGACTGTTGCCCTTACTATGAGAAGCTCTAGTACTTGCTCTTCATTATTCTGGCTTGCAATAAGACTGTATGCCCTTACTGTTCAAGTTGAAGCATTCATTACTTTACATTGACTCACTTATTGCTACATTGGCAGTCTTGCTCATCTCGCCTTTCACACTTAATTCACCTTATGTTGGCTGAAACAAAGTATTGGAGCTTATCTTTGCTACAGCACTTTTCCTCTATGCAGTATTAACACTCAAACTAGATACTGGCCAAAACACCCAAGTATTTTTCCGAGCCTTCTCCATCAATTTTATAGGCATACATAAATGTTAAGTCTTGTGCATTCAATACATTAGATTGAATGTGCCCAGCTGTTAAAATGCATATAATCCTGTTCTGCAGTGTTCAGTTCAGGAAGGTGCTAAAATTGCATGGTTGAGTCAGGTTCCTTCAGCAATGTGACGGCTGATTACTGCTGGGCACACTTGACCTTTAGATTCTGGTTCCCAATTTGACGTTTTGCATAAAGACCAAAGGTATTAGATTAGACTGAATCTGCAATACCTCGATGAGTGTTGAAACTCACCCAGCTTCCATCAGCATTCATTTGCACAATGTATTTGATGACTTTATTTCTGAGGACAGATTAGGTTCTTTTTTTTATTCTGCTCAGACGTAATGTGCAAAGTTTGCATTGTGGTAGATAAAGAAAGCAAAGATGCGTCTCAACAAGGTGCATCTGATTTATTCTTGATTTTTTTTTCAGAAAATGCTCACACAAACAGCCATACGTACTTGAACATACAGCAAGATTAGGAATTAGCATGACAATGTCAACAGTTTGGGGCGTTGGAGTTCAGAGTCAATTCTGATGCTGATGCTTGTACGTCCTTCCTGTGAGCGCATGGACTTCTTCCAGGTTTCCTCTCACATTTCAAAGATATACCGGTTTGTAGGTTAATTGGTCATTGTAAATTGGCCTGCAATTAGGCAAGGGTTAGATAGGAGGATTCCTGGGCCATGCAGCTTGTCGGTTCAGAAGGGCCTGTTCTGTGCTGTATCTCTACATAAATAAGTAAGCAGTGACATCATACCTACTTACAGCTCTCATCTTTCCACATACGAGAGCTTGATTCACACAGTTCGGTTGGGCATTTGACATCAACACTGACATTATTTCAGAAAACTCTTTTGGACATTCTAAACTTGAGAAAGAAACATAAATGACACATCATTGTATTAGTCTGAGCTGCCTTGATATGTAGTGAGCTTTTATTAACATCTTATTTCCTGTTCTAGAAATCTAAATAATAGTCATGCTTCACTCACCTCTCGGTTTTCAACCTATTCATCAACAGTTGCTTCTCTAGAAACACTCTTGCTAGTAATGTCGCAGTAAGCAGAAATCTACAAAATATTTCTTTAACGGATATGATATAAAATTGACATTGAACACTGGAAATGAAACTGTGCCCATAAGTCTGGCCTTTGAAATAATTTTCACCAAATTCAGTTTATGCTTTTGGAGTTTTCAGTGAGAAAAGCAAAAAAAAGAAAATTGAATACAGAAGATTATTTATTTTTAAAAGTTCAAAATGTCAAATGAAATTCCGCAATTGTCAATTACTTTCGGAACTCTGAATGGAAGGATATTCTTAGATATTTGAGGTTTTTTTTTAACAAATTGTTTACATCTGTTGGCATGGCACAATGGTACTTTGTTACCTAGGTAACCCTGAGTCTTGTGAATAATTTACTCCACAGTATTTCTTACTGCCAGAAGTACTGAAGGTTCAAACCTTGCCATCTCAATAAACATATTAATCTTTATTCCACTGCTGAAGAAGCAATATAAGTGTGTGTAGTAATGCTCCAGAATGGAAAAAAAAAGGATTTATGCCAACTGTACTTACCATCGTAGTGAACAAAATCTGAATGGTCCTAAGAGAAAGTGCATAAATGCAGTTAAATAGTTAAGAATTAAATAGAAATATTTCAGTGGTCTCCAGATCAAAGGTCCTCTATTACAGCACGTGATTTTCAATTATAGGAATTGCCTTCTAGCTTTTAGCTGAATAGATCACCACAGTTCAGTGTGTTTTCATTGTTGATCTTATATAACTGACTATTAGAGAAGATGCTTTGATCTCTATTAAAAGTTTCTGTCCAAAAGCAAGAAGCAATCCTAGTTTGGGATCAGAGTCAACATGAATTTAACGTAACTCGACACCTCTCCACCCATGACTGAATATAAGTTTTATCCAAATGTATAAAGGGTGATAATGGATATTGACAGATGACAGCATCATGCACAGACCCTCTCCTTATTCAATTAACCTACTAAAACTCTCAAGTACATGAATAAAAATCGGTCAGTTACAGGGCAAGTGCAATTCATTTTGTTACGGCAAATAGGCTCTCGGATCCAGCTCAGACAGGCAGAAAGACACAGATTATCTTTAAAACTACGTTTATTAGGGCAGATCAGAGCAAGTATTAAAATACTTACCTAGGTGTGTTCAGGCCCCTCTCACTGTAGTCCTGTTCTGCGCTGTATATCTAAATAAACAAAAAATGAAAATGAGGTATCAGAGCATAGTTAATAGATATTAATATAAATCCAATGCTCTATAGATAGATGGCTTTAATAGACATTCAGATTTCTTAATTGATAAGGAAATGTTTTGATTTTTTAAAATTGTGGTACCTTATGAAGTGAGCAAATGTGCTGTTAAAACATGTACGGTTAAATTTGCACATTGTGGTCATTGTGTTTTTTTAGTTTCAAAGATAGCTCTTCAAATGTAGTTATGTGATACCGTACATCTTTCTCTGCTTATTAGTTCCTCAGCACACCGCTGGGCTCCAACACCGTTGTGCCTAGAAAATGTATTTCATTTTTTGATGGTGTGCTAAGCCTGAATTAGGTTATAGTAATTTCTCTTAATCTGGCCCACTGCAAAAGTCATGCCACCGGCCAAAAAATGTTAAGAAACGGACTTATAGTAGTTTGTATCCAGAATCATGTGCTCAAACTTGACTTTGTGCTGTTTCTGGTGAGATTCAGCTCAATTAATCACAGTTTCCAATAGCATACTGGGCACCGAGAAAGATGTCAACCCTTGTACCCATCACCTTCGGGAGATGTGAGCGTCAGTAGCACATAGTATGACTGTCATAGAGCAGTTAGAGGTTGCAGTAAAGTGGAGATGATCTCTATAACTAGGAAAAGGAGACCTGCTATTTTCATTAATGGTTGAAATGCCAGGTTTGAAAATCCCTATGCATTCTGGAAATGCAAACGTAAATTTCAGGTCATTGCAGAATGTGTCATGATAAGTTGCAGATCACCGAAAACTGTTGCAATTTAATCATTGGAAGAAAAAGTTGGTTATTGCTGTTTATGATTTAGGCCATGCAAAATGATTGTTCAATTACCCAAGAAAAAAGAAAATAGAAAATGGATCAGTACATCACAGGAACAGGCTCATCAATCCATAATGTTGTGTTGAAATAATTAAACCAGTAATTGAATGCCTAAATAATACCCTTTCTCCATACATAACATCCATGTCCATCCTTTTTTTGCACATTCATCTGCCTATCTAAGAGCCTCTTAAATGCTTCTATCGCATTATGGTCTTATGGTAGTTGTGTCCACTATCTATCCTGGCAATGCATTCTAGGTATCCACTACTCTCTGTAAAAACTTGCCCTACATATCTCCTTTGCACTTAACCCTTCTTACCTTAAATGCATTCCTTCTAGTATTAGTCATTTTGATCCTGGGAAAAAGATACCTGCTCTCAGAATCACAACCTTATAAACTTTGGTTCCATCTCCCCTCAGTTTATGCTGCTCCAGAGAAAACAACCCAAGAACGCCCAGCCTCGCCTTTTATCACACTATTGCCGAAGCCTCCATATCATTCCTATAATGGGACAACCAGAGTTGAATTCAATAGTCCAAACATGGCCTTACTAGAGTATTAAAAACACTCTAACATAACTTCCTGACTCTACCTTCAACTGATAAAGGTAAGTATACTCTATGAATTCTTCACCACCCTATCAACCACTCCAACAACTTACAGGGAGCTTAGCCTCTAAGATCCCTCTGAACATCAGTACTGTTAAAGTTCTTCCCATTGTCAGTGTATGCCCTTTTACAGTTGATCTCCAAAGGTGCAACACCTCACCTTTGTCTTGATTAAACTCCACCTGTTATTTCTCCACACGTATCTGCAATTGATCTATATCCCACTGTAACCTTTGGCAATCTTCTACACAATACACAGCACCATCAATCATTGTATCACCTGCAAACTTACCAACTCACACAACACACCTTCATTCAAATCATTTATATATATTCCACAAACAACAGAGGTAATTTGAAGCCTAAAACCTTTGCATTCCTGGAAATTGACTGTTCAAATTCAAAGTTGCTCAACTGAGGAATAGAAATTAATGCAGCTTGAATTATGTGACCACAACATGTAACTATCTCTTGAATGTCCCCCTAAACTTAGGGATTTTAGTGGTTTTATGGCTTGATTAAGGATTTAAGGGAGACTATCTCCTGCATTTGTGTAAATGGTGTAACTGAGAATTGTAGTCTCTTCCTTATAGAATAAAGCACAGGAAGCCTGGACAAAAGCAGTTTATTTATTTTTATTTTCTAATAAGGCAGGCAGCCATTTTACTTTTTAGAAATACAAGTAATAATTTCACTTGGAAAACAAGCCGTTCAATTTTTTTGTACAAACAAGATCCCTATTAAATACAGATGTCGTTTAAAATACACACAACTAAATCCTGGCATATTTTGGTTTGAGACTTTGAATAACTTCAGTCTAAAACTTTGAGCTAGTTCTATTTGTAGATTTGAAGTTCAGACAGTCACATTACATTTATCGTCTACAAAAGTATTAATTTATACATTAATTTTGGCTCAGTTGCAAAATTAACAACTGAGTCATGAAACATCTAAGTTTTAATCAGAATACAATATAGAGTATTTTTATCAGTAGAGAAATAAACCATTTGGAAAATATAACAGTTTGATTAAATTTGGATTAAATATTCATCATTTAATAATGGTACTGTATTTTTAAGCTTTACAGTGTATAGATTTATTATTTCCCTGTCTTTGCACAGTTTGATTTGCTTGTGTATGAACACTGCCTATGGTTAATAATAAATGACAAATGACCATGAAAGATAATTGGATGATGTCCCCAATATGCCATTTGAGTCTGATATTCTCTATATAATAAAATAATAATAATAATAATAATAATAACTTATGAAAGCAGCTGTAACTTAACTGGCCATGTCAGATTAGCCTATTTTTAAATATGATTTCTAGTGTTGACACTAAAAATTCTGACATTGAACATATAAATTGTAATATACACTCAGTGGTCACTTTATTAGGTACCTCTTGTTTCTAAAAAAGTGGCAACTGAGTGTATGGATGTGGTCTTCTGCTGCTGCAGCCCATCCACTTCCAGGTTCAATGTGTTATGCTTTCAGAAATGCTCTTCTGTACATCGCTGCACACCACTGTTGTAATGCGCAGTTATTTGAGCTACTGTCACCTTCCTGTCAGTTTGAACCATTTTGGCGACGTTCCTCTAACTTCTTTCACTAAGAAGGCTAAGCTTCTCCAGGAGTTTATATGTGTTGCTCTGAAATGCAGAACTGTAGGAAATGCACAGCAGGCTACGAGGTGTTAATGGAAGAAGCGATGGTTAATAGTACAGATGAATGATCCACCAAAGAAATGGTAAGGTCAGATACAAACCAATAAATACTTTAATTGATTGAAACAAACGAATAACAGCAGAAGAAGTACTAAAGGTGGAACAATATGAAAATCTTTCTCAAACTATAAAGTATTTAACCAGTTTCACCAGTAAATGAATATTTTGAACCCCCTTTATACAAAGATCTCTACTTCTAGGAACTTAACTACAGCTGGCCAATAAATACAATAAAATGAAATTATGAAAGAAATAGTCACAATCAGTCATATCCATTTGTACAGAAATTTTCAAGAGATCCCAGCCTTGGGAAAGTGAATGGCAAGATTGAAGTGAATTATTTTCAATCTGTATAATTCTCATCTATTTTGCAACCCTACAGTATCTGAGCCCTGTGAATGAGCAGATGAAAGAGGCAAAAGGATTTGAATGAAGTCATCCAAAGAAGTCCCTTATGTATTCTGCATAAACTGGTGAGAAAAGGCAGAAGCTCTCAGAAAACTGGAATGGAAGAAGCTAAGTTGTCCAAAATGAAAGGCTTCTGTCACTGTCATTGATCTCTCTTATTTCAAAACCAGTGAAGCAGAGCAAGAAGAAAGAAAATGACCCTGACAGATCTGGCAAGGTAAGGCACTCGCAATGATTTTCTTCTCTTTCTTGCACAACCTAGGTACGCTCAGTTACCTAATCTCTTAAATCAACAAACACTCTGTCACCACTTCCCATCACACTGTGGCCAAGACAGTTTACAACTTCTTAGACTTCGTTATCTATCTATATATATATATTTCCTCTAACAACGTCATCTTTCAAACATTTTTACTTGACAGACTGTTCATTCCAGCTGATCGCCACACTTTCTTCCACTGTCAATCTAACCATTATTTACTTACTCCATGTCAGGAGTAACTGGTACACAACCACAAATAGACACAAGTCACTGAACTTTGAAATATAGTAGCATGAGTAGGTCATTCAGCCCATCACACCTGTTCTGACAGTTTAATAATAGCTGAATGGTTCTTCAACTTTATTTATCTTACTTGCCCCTTGATATAGTGTCTTCCCAGTCAGTATAAAATGCACATCTGTATACTTATACTTTACTTTGTTGTCACCAAACAATTGATACTAGTGCGTACAATCATCACAGAGATATTCCATTCTGCGCTTCACGCTCCCTGAAGTACAAATCAAAGCAAATATAATAAAAATTTAAATTATAAATCATAATTAGAAAATAGAAAAGGGAAAGTAAGGTAGTCCAAGTCAAAGAGGGACAAAAAGTGTGTTGGCTGAGTGGGTTGTGTCCTTGATTATCCTGGCAGCACTGCTCCAACAGCGTGCGGTGTAAAGTGAGTCCAAGGATGAAAGATTGGTTTGTGTGATGTTCTGGGCTATGTTCATGATCTTCTGCAGCTTCTTCCGGTCTTGGAAAGGACAATTTCCATACCAGGTTGTGATGCACCCTAGAAGAATGCTTTCTACGGTGCATCTATAAAAATTAGTGAGGGTTTTAGGGGACAGGCCAAATTTCTTCAGCTTTCTCAGGAAGTAAGGGCGCTGGTGGGCCTTCTTCGCAGTGGACTCTGCTTGGTTAGACCAAGTCAGGTAATTTATGATATTCACCCCGAGGAACTTAAAGCTTTTGACCTGTTCCACCTGCGCACCACCGATGTAGATGGGGTCGTGCGGTCCGTTACTCCTTCTGAAGTCAACAACCAATTCCTTCGTCTTGCTGACGTTGAGGGATAGGTTATTGTCTTTGCACCATACCACCAGGTTCTTAATTTCCTGAATTTCAGTATAATTTCAGTATACATAAATAGCACCATTTCAAAGTCTTTAGATCAAAACTTATTGAAGTAATATAGCCTCTTCCAGGATGTGCTTTTCCTTGAAAAAAATTCTTCTAACATTTGGTTCAATGGATCAGCACAGTTCAATACATTCCAAATTAAGTGAAAATGCTATTAAAATTAAAAATCAAACAGCATCTATGGAAAGAGAAACAATTAATGTTAGCTGTTACTGTTTTTGAGGATGCTACCCAACCTGTTGAGATTTTTTTCTTGTATTTTCTGTTCCCAGTTTGATATTTCCTGCATCTATATTGATCTTCATTGATCTTACATGACCGACCAATGAAGGAGGTCCCAGTGATCTCACTTGCGTCAATTGCAAAAATTGATTCTGTTTTGGAGTTTGAATAAATGTACGTAAGTTAGAAACACATCCATTCCATTGAATTTTAACTTCCATCCCAATTTTAAATGGTGAGTATAGATTTGAAAGAAGTTTAAATCATGCCTGGATCCCTCCATAGTCAATTAATGCATTCAAACTGATTTACAATTGATAGATGGGGGAACCAGATGATAGTTAATAATTGTCAAGTTAAATTGATGTTTCATAGATAACTATAATATGGATTTTAACTTTCTTGAATAAGAAAATCTATTGCTTTGAAATGCTAAATCAGAATAGGAGACATTGGCTCTATTTGTCAATACTCTATACAAGGGTATACTCAGCTGAATATATCAAGCTGAATCACTGTTCCATCTAGGTTGTGCAGGTGTGTGACTGCACAGTAACTGAAATATTTCCACGCATACAGCCTTTGTTGCCATGCAGCTGGAATTGTCTTTTATATAATGTGCACATAAGTTTGTAATTATCTTAACAATGTTTTGAAATTATGTTGATATGATTATGAAATATGTGTTAATATAATTGTGAAATACCCTGTAATTAATTATGTATTAATCAATATAAATATAAATATTAATCAATATAAATATATATATTAAATAATAGACGTACCACAACCTTTACTTAGAAACATTTTAGAGCTTCCATGTATTTACATTATCAGTGTTTCAAGTTACAACACTGTTACAAATTGTCACAATAAAGAATGGAAGTTGGTAACTCATTTTTAATAAACTGCTGGCCAACGTCTATTGCTGACTGTGAATATAGATTCAGTCTTATGAATTTAATAAAATGTAAATCCAGAAACAGACTAGAAGTGGAACATTTGGATGATTCAATTCAAGATTCAAAAACTTTATTGTCATTCCAACCATACATCAGCTCTGCAGGGCAGAATAAGACAGCATTTCCCAGGGGCAAGTGCAATCATAACATAACAAACACAACAAATAGTAAACACAACAATAAATATTAAAACTCAACAGCCACATGCCAGTTAAAATCAAGTTATAAGTGTCCAGTGCAAGTTAAAAGTGTCCAAAGCATCATATCTTTCATCTGGATGTGAAATTATTCTAGACAGTGTATAGACAATGGACTTGTAATAAAGATAGATGAGAAATGTTTGCAAAATGTTAAAGATTTTCTTTGTTGCACTGTATTTCCTTAGACCCTTAAGCTAATAAGTAAAATGAAAAGTGTGTGATTTTCCAATTTCATTCTAAATATTCATAGTATGCATATAACAAAAAAAATCATTTAAAGTTCTGCACTGTTTTCAGGCGTGTAAAATTTACCTGCTCAGAACAATGGCTGATCTACACTGTTGCAAAATAAAAAATAGAGGGAATGTTGAGTTCAATTCCCCATCATTGTTAATTAACTGACTGACCTCAGCTAACAAACTGCAACTATTTGTATTGTCTTTAGGTTCCAAAAAGGGAATAACACATTGCATTTCTCAATAAACTTCCCTTGATCAATGCTGAGTGACCTGTGCTGAGAAACATTGATTATGAATATCGAGAGAGGATAGAGTTAAGTGTAAATGTGACTTCATCCACTTTTCTTAGTTAATTAACTTCGTGATATTGAACTTTGCATGGATAAAGTCCAACAGGGAAGAAGCACCATACGGTATAACTTTCTACTGAAGAGAGGTGAAAAAAATCCTAATTCTAACTACTTATCATTAAAACAGTAGCCTAACTAATCAAGTAAACTAGCTTTGATTTGAATTAATATTTCTTGATATTGCACATGCTATGGCCAATTGTATTTTTAAAAAGGTTTAAATCACTCTTCACTATTTCTAAACAGATTCTAGTCATTGGTTTAACTTTGACCTTGGAAAAATCTCAAAATCTGAAATTACTGCTGGCAATAAATGTAGATGAAATCACACTGAACATTACTGTGAATTAAAGAGGTGGAACCAATCAGCACTATCTGGATTCAAATGAGAAACATTATGCTAAGTTAAATGTTCTAAAACTAAGATATTACTTTGCATGGCAAATTTGAGGCTGCAGGTGAAACATCAGTATTTAAAGATTTATCAAGGAATATTAATGCAAAGGTACAGGGAAGTGTCAATTACAAGACTTGTCCATAAAGTAAGAACTCATAAATTAAAAACTCAAGAGAGTTTGCAGGTGCTTTAAATCCTGAGGAACACCTACAGATTGCTGGAGGAACTCACTGAGTCAGGCAACATCTATGGTGGGGAATAAAGAAACAATGTTTCAGGATGAGACCCTTCATTTGGACTGCAGCCAAGAATGGTTGTTGTACTGCACATTGAGATTGTCACCCTTGAAGATTTCTCACTGCCTTAGAAAGGCTTTCCATAGTGTGTGGCTCTGGTGGCAATGCATTGTCTAGAATTCATTGATTCTCTTGTCAAATCAATTGGTGAAACTCTAAATAGATCCTTGCTAATAATCACTCATGTCATTCTAATAACTTTTCTCATCGTCCTGGTGCATTCCATAAATACACCTTCATTTGCTAAATGAGTATGTTTTTAGGAGATATTTCAAGTTCATGGAAATCATGCATGCATTTTGGCCTTAACCTCCTTCACCAATTTGTTATTGTTGCATGGATTATGATATCTCAATATGCACTGATATAATCTATGAGTACCTTTCAAAAATTTCCTGAATGGTGAGTTTGATAGCATTATTCAGCTCTAAGACGGCATTTAGTAAGCCTTGAAAATCGCAAACTGCTCCATGGGCTGTGGTAATGAAGCATAGTTATGGAGTCAAAGTATGCCATGAGTATGTTATCAGCCACTGCTTTGAATTGAACCAGTACATTGAAGAGATTATAAATTATGTAATCTGGAGCAAAAAAAGGAACTGCTGGAAGAACTCAGTGGATCAAGCGGAAGCTGTGGAGGTAGAGGGCGGATGAGCCACATCCTCCAGAGGTTCAAATTGTGATTGAAATATATCAGATGTACTGAGGACAGTCAACTATGATCAAGACTGTTGTTCACGATATTCCTTGCACAATATCTTTAGACAAAAAGCAATTTAGTCTAATCTTGGAATAGCAATGCTGTCATTCAGGGTTTTATGTTGGATTGGAATTTAGAGCCCTTAATGTGTTTAAAGTGGTAGAATCATCGAGGCTTCAGCTTAGAGTTGGCATTTCTGCCTTGACAGCTGGAGAAGATTTCTCCTCTCTTAAGATGAATGTGCCAAATAGCATATTTTTCTCAAAGGATTCCAAACCATCCAGGATGAACACTTGCTTTCTTCCTCTGCGCTTTGTTTTGGCTTCTTTGAAGAACTTGCTGTTGCCTTGGTTTTCATACTTGCATGGTTTACATGGTTGTCCATAAGCATATCACACTCCTCATTTTCTTTCAAATCATGCATAACTACTTCTCTTATTTCTGGATCATCAACATGAAATTTAGAGCATTGGCATTGTTCTTTTCTTATAACCACACACTTAACCAATCTTTCCCTATTTTCTCCATGACAATATCTTGCCCTTTGTAATGCCTAATGTATTTCCAGGATAACTGTTTGGACACTAACTTCTATCTTGTCTGTATTGAAAAGGACATTGAATCAGCAAATTAGAAGGAATGACAAATGCCCACCAGGCACTTGCTGTTTTCACCTCTATCCTTTCCCTATGGCTTAGATTTTATGGCTTTTGCTTGCTGTGAAATTTCATAGAGGAGGAGCAACCGTGGGGTATCTTGAAAAATGCACATAATAAATTGTGCTGAATCCTAATAATGAATGAAGCTCTGTAACCTTGACAATCTCCATGATGAAAAAATGGTGTGGACAGAAGTGCAATGTGTATTATGAACACCTCTCGTCATAGTGAAAGAAGCTTTATGAATTGAGGTCAGGTATACTACAGACCCATCTAGTAAAATGTAAATAAATTGGACTCAAGAAAAAATTAAATTAACAGAAATGAAGTAATGTAAATGGAGATTTCAAAAGAAAAGAAACTGTTCAACAAGAAACAATCATGTAATAACTTGAAATGGATATAATGCAGAAGCAAAAGAATATTAATTATAAAATAAAAATGAGAAATGCAATGAGAGAAATATAAGAGCCCTATAAATTTAAATACAATGAAAATGGAATGTTTTGTTAATTAGAGTATGTTCACACACCAGAAAGTCAAAGAAGTGACATGCAACAGACAGCAAAGAATCTTGAACCTCTCTGCTACTCAGCAAGGTTATGAGTGGAGTTGTGGCTGCAGGGAGCAGAGTACTGGAGCTTAAAGAGGTAAGCATAAGTCAAGGGATACTTTTGTGGATGAATGGATACCATTAGACCCCTGTGTCTTGGGAAGTAACATAGCCATGACAGAATCAAAGCCTGAAGGACTGGAACTGCAGATCAGTGTGATATAAAACAGTATTTTTGGAACAATGGAAAATGGCAAGCAAATGACAAGTCCTTCAACCTGCCAAAAGAGAATGTGAATAAATGGATATGTTGAATGTAATAAACAATACAGATAAAAGGTGTAATATCAGAATGGACAACACAGAGAGAGACAGAGTCTGATAGTTACCAAGGGAAATGACAAGATGTGTTTGTTGTTAGGACAATTTTTATAGGTGGAACACCTAAGCTTCTGTAATCAATACAGTTGAAGTGTTAGAAGAGAACTGATTGTGATTGGCTGCCAGTGCCTAGTGGTGTTCCGTAGTGGTCAGTGTAGGGACCACAACTTTTTACAATATACATCAATCATTTGGATGACAGAATTGATGGATTTATGGACAAGTTAAGTGGACAGTATCAAGATAGGGTGGAAAGGCAGATAGTGTTGAGGAGGCAGGGAGGCTGCAGAAAGGCTTAGACAGAATGGGACAATGGGCAAAGAGTGGCAAATGCAACACAATGATGGGAAGTGTATAGTCATGTACTTGGATAGAAATGAATAAAAGCACAGTCCATTTACTAAATGGAGAAAGGAGTTCAAAAATCCAAGGCACAATGGAAGTTGGGAGACTTATACAGGATTCCCTAAAGGTTATTTTGCATGTTGAGTTGCTGGTAAGTAAGGCAAATGCAGTGTTGGCATTCATCTTGAGAGGACTGGAATATAAAAACAAAGATGTAATGCTGAGGCTTTAAAGGGTACTGGTGATGTCTCACATGGAGTACTCTGAGCAGCTTTGGGCCCCTTGTTTAACAAAGGGTGTACTGACTTTGGAGAGAATTCAGAATATGATCACAAAACTAATTCTGAAAATGAAAGGATTATTGTATAAGGAGTGATTGATAGCTCTGGGCTTTTACCCATTGGGGTTTAGAGGAATGAGGGTGAATCTCATGGAAACCTATCGAATGTTGAAGGCCTAGATGGAGTTGACGTAGAGAGGATGTTTCCTGTGGTGGGGGATGTTTCCTATGGTGGTCTAGAACCAGAAGGCATGGCCTTAGAATAGAGGGATGTTCAATTAGAACAGAGATGATGAGGAATTCCTTTAGTCAGAGTGTGGGGAATCTATGAACCTTGTGGTCACAGGCAGCAGTGTATTCCAGGTCATTGGGTGTATTTAAGGCAAAAGTTGACAGGTTCTTGATCAGTCAGTGCATGAAAGGTTATGGGGAGAAGGCAGGAGAATAGGGTTGAGAGGGAAATGGATCAACCATGATGAAATGACAGAGCAGACCTGATAGATTGAATTGCCTAATTCTGTTCCTATGTCTTATGGTGATTTGGTCTAAAAAACATGACAGGAGCAGGAAGTGCCTTGTAACAATGTAATTACATGTACAGAAATCAGGTTGGAATATAAATTATATTTATGGAACAATGTAGAATGCAACCACAGAGGATATTGGTAACAGATTTACCATCATTATGAATAGTTGATAGACACTGGATATATATCGGGTAGTTAAAGTGGGCTGATCTGTTACAAGAGTAATAATGCTATAATTCATGTTTTCACCCTAAGGAAAATGATAGACCTAATGTTGCTTAATTGAAGCTCATGCCTGCCGATTTCTGTACTTGTTGAACAGTACTGTGCAAACGTCTTAGACACATATGTTTATAGCTAGTGTGACTAAGACTTTTGTACAATACAGAATTTATCAACATGGAGCAGAGAGTGAGTTTGTAAATCTGGCAAGAGCAAAGGATATTGGGAATGGTGAGGGTGGAGTCTCACAAGAGGGGTGAGGGACAGGTGGCAGAGAAGGAATGCCTGGAGTGGGAGGTGAAGGAGGAGATTGCTGATCATTGCAATGATCTTTGCATCATCAATGGTGACAGGAGAGGTTCTGGAGGATTGGATGGTTACCGATGTTCCTCCATTATTCCAGACAGGGAGTAGAGATAGCCAAGGAAACTATAGACCAGTCTGGAGAAGATCCTGAGAGGCTGGATTTATGAACATTTGGAGAGACATAATATGATTAGGAAAAGTCAGCATGGCTGTGTGAAAGACAGGCCGTACCCTACGAGACTGATTGAATTTGTTGAGGATGTGACTAAACACATTGATGAAGATAGAGCAGTAGATTTGGTGTATATGGATTTCAGCAAGGCATTTGATAAGGTACTTCATGCAAGGCTTATTGAGAAAGTTAGGCATGGGATCCAAGGTTGCTTTGTGGATCCAGGATTGGTTTGCCCACAGAAGCAAAGGGTGGTTGTAGATGGGTTATATTCTGCATGGAGGTTGGTGACCAGTGGTGTGCCTCGGGGATCTGTTCTGGGACCTCTTCTCTTCGTGGTTTTTATAAATGACCTGGATGAGGAAGTGGAGGGATGGGTTCGTAAGTTTGCTGATGACACAAAGGTTGGGGGTGTTGTGGATAGTGTGGAGGGCTGTCAGAGGTTACAATGGGACATCAATAGGATGCAAAACTGGCCCGAGAAGTGGCAGATGGCCTTCAACCCAGATAAGTGTGAGGTGGTTCATTTTGGTAGGTCAAATATGATGGCAGAATATAGTATTAATGGTAAGACTCTTGGCTGTGTGGAGGATCAGAGGGATTTTGGGGTCTGTGTCAGTATGACACACAAAGTTGCTGTGCAGGTTGACTGTGTGGTTAAGAAGGCATACAATGCATTGGCCATCAACCATGGGATTGAGTTCAAGAGCCAAGAGGTAATATTACAGCTGTATAGAACCCTGGCCAGACCCCACTTGGAGTACTGTGCTCAGTTCTGGTCACCTCACTACAGGAAGGATGTGGAAACTATAGAAAGGATGCAGAGGAGATTTTCAAGGATGTTGCCTGGATTGGGGGAGAATGCCTTATGAGAATAGGTTGAATGAACTTGGCGTTTTCTCCTTCGAACGACGGAGGATGAGAGGTGACCTGATAGAGGTCTTGATTTCAACTCTGAGTTCACCGATAGAGTGGCAGATGATGAGAGGCATTGATCATGTGGACAGTCAGAGGTTTTTTCCCAGGGCTGAAATGGCTAACACAAGAGGGCACAATTTTAAGGTGCTTGGAAGTAGGTACAGAGGGGATGTCAAGGGTAAGTTTTTTTTATGCAGAGTGGTGAATGCGTGGAACGGGCTGCCAGCAACAGTGGTGGAGGCGGATATGATAGGGTCTTTTAAGAGGCTTCTGGATAGGTACATGGATCTTAGAAAAATAGAAGGGTATAGGTAACCTCAGGTAATTTCTAAAGTAAGTACATGTTTGGCACAGCATTGTGGGCCGAAGGGCCTGTGTTGTGCTGTAAGTTTTCTATGTTTCTATGGTGGCTGGCGCGGGTGCAGACACACCCAGCCTGAAGCATCAGGCAAGGTCACTTGATTCCAAACATTTGGTATATTGATCATTGCAGATCTGGTGCTTCCCACTCCTTCCCCTTTTCCCAATCAGGATTCCCCCCTCCCTGCCCCCTTCCTACTCTCAGTCCACAATAGAGACCCATATTGGAATCAGGCTTATCATCACTCACATATGTCATGAAATCTGTTTTTCTTTTGTGGCTGCAGTACTCTGCCATACATAAAATCACTACAGTACTGTGCAAAAGTCTTAGGCATCCTAGGGAAACTGTATATACTGCATGTAGTTAAGACTTTAGTACAACGTGTTATGTAGCCTGTGGATCCTACTTGCTAAATATTATACTGTCAAAGCTATTCAATGGGAATGGTCTACTGGGGGTGATTAGGCCTCAGAAGGCAGCTCTTGTGTTCCCATCCTTGCACTGCTCTGAGGAAGCTACTTAAAGACAATTATTAAGCAGTTGTCCTTAACCTATATCTAGGAAATCAGATAAAAAATTCTCTTCCCTCAGTCCAAGGCACTACTGATCTCAACTCTGAGTTCACTGATGGAGTGGCAGGTCAGTTTGCCAGAATTTGTATCTCCCTCCTGTCTCTGCCTTCCTTCC
This sequence comes from Hemitrygon akajei, assembly GCF_048418815.1. Classification (NCBI taxonomy): domain Eukaryota; kingdom Metazoa; phylum Chordata; class Chondrichthyes; order Myliobatiformes; family Dasyatidae; genus Hemitrygon; species Hemitrygon akajei. The sequence continues at coordinate 159,927,330 of NC_133129.1, read as the reverse complement.
TGCAACATGCAGATAGGAAAAGCAGAGACAAATTGGCACACAAAGAGCAGTTCATCAGCCAGGTATACCAGGCTGGCTCCAGTGATGATGGATTATAACCATGTGTCTTGATTGGATGTGCAGGTCTTGTTTCTGTTCAGAGCAGAAAAGGCTGTAAGAAGGTTTTCCTATGGTTGAAGGATCAATAAGCAGAAAAATGCAGCATTTAATTTTAATAGCATAAAGGTTCTGAAAGAGGTAGCTGAAGAGATTGTGGAGACAATAGCAGAGATCTTTCAAGGATAACGAGATTCCGGAGTACTGCAAAATCACAGATGTCACTCCAATCCTGAACAAGGGAAGAAGGCAAAATATGGGAATTTATACATCAGTTAGCCTGACTTTAGTAGTCAGCAAGACGTTAGTGTGAATTAATAAAGAAGAGATTCTGGGTTACTCAGAGGCACCAAATTTCCTTAAAGAGAAATTTTGCCTGACAAACCTTTTGAAATTATTTGAGGAAATAATAGGCAGGATTATCAAAGGAGAGCCAGTGGATGTTGTTTACTTGGACTTTCAGATGACCTTTGACAAGATCCCACACATAAGTCTGCTATATAAAATAAGAGCCCATGGTATTACAGGAATGATACTAGCATGGGCATAAGATTGGTTGAGGGAAAAACTGACCCTTTTCTTGTTGACTTCTGGTGACAAATGGTATAACTCTGGAGTTGTTGTTAGGGGTCTGCTTCTTTTTGCATTATATGTTGAAACTGATGGCTTTTTGGCCAAGTATGCAGATGATGCCAAGCTATGTAGAGGGCCAGGTGCTTTTGAGGAAGAAGGGGGTCTTGAGAAGGACCTGGATGGATTAGCAGAACAGGTGAAGAAGTGGCAGATGGAATACAGTGTAAGGAAGTGTATGGTCATGATCTTTGGTTGAAAGAATAAAAGCATAAAGTATTATTTTTAAATGGGGAGCAAATTCAGATATTGGAGGTCCAAAGACACTTGGGAGTCTAGTGCAGGATTCCTTAAAGGTTAACTTGTAGATTGAGTCAGTAATAAGGAACGCAAATACAATGTTCACATTCATTTCAAGGGAATTTGATTATAAAAGCAAGGATATAATCTTAAGGGTTTATAAGGTATTGGTCAGACCACATTTGGAGTATTGTGAACAATTTTATGGCCCATATCTAAGAAAGGATGTGCTGGCATTGGAGAGAGTCAAGAGGAGAATGATCCTGGGAATGGAAGGATCTCAAAGGTTATGGGGAGAAGGTAGAATAACAGTGTCATAATAGGAGAAGGTAGGAAAAATAAATCAGGCATGAACAAATGGTGGAACAGACTTGATATGCCCAATGGCCTACTTCTGTTTCTCTGTATGAAGGTCTTAAGATCTTATAGTTTGGTTCAGTCTTGGACAGCACCTGGAAAGAATGGTTACAGTTGTTGGGGAACAGAATTTGTGATGGTCAATTTTGTGATGATTTTACTCTTCTAGATTATAAGTTGTAGAATGCTTCAGCTCTTCCAAAGTTTCATTCATCTTGGATATCACTGGCAAAACAATCATTTACTGCCCAAACCCAATCGCCCTTGCAGTGAATGACTTTTATAGTCTATTACACCAGGGTGACGCATAAGGCCAGACAGTTTGAAAAGCTACTGGAACACATAACTGCTATAGTACAGAGTATCATATTTTCACTCTGCAGGAGCAGTCTATTTGATCCATTGAATCTATGGCAAAGACAACTGGTTTTGAAAAGCATTTACCATTTTCTAGCTCATAAACTGTTGTAGCCTGTAGCTTAAATTGTAACCAACTTATGGAGAGACTTGAACTGACATCTACTAAAAACATAAAATGCTGGAAAGAGGCATCAAGATAGGCAGAATACATGTAGAGAAAGAGAACCAAAATCAATGTCAGGCCAATGACCTTCCATCAGAACTGTTCTGATGATGGACAATTATGAATCAATTATGAATCGTGGAACTAATATGGCTCAAAACTGGGTCTGTTCTGATGCACGGACATTGCTCGAAACGAACTATTTTTCTCTTTTCACAAATGCTGGCTGACTTGCCATATATCTTGAACTCCCCAACTTCTACTTCCAACTTCAAGTATCTGCTTTTCATGTCTCTATCTTACTAGACATTGCCATCAATTTAATAGTATTTTATTTCAAAAATAGTAGTCGAATATATTTGGTGTGTGCAAACATTATAACTTACACATGTGTTACACAGAAAAAAAACCTTTAGTTCACAGATCTCTGAAACACAAGCAAAAATGTCTTTACATTTGGATTTGACCTTGCAGATATGGAAAAAAAAAAGCTAAACCGGAGTATTACATGCTCAGATTCAATGAGAGCTTTTTGGAAGCGTAATCACATTGTACCATAATCACATTATAGTTCAATAATTTTTTTCTATTTAAGGCTGGTTAAATCACTAAAATAAAATTTGAGGGGGGTTACAGTTTAATTTGCAAGTTGGTTGCTCTCAACTGCTTCTTATTGAAATCCTGATCTAAATGTATTTCTTGAATAAGCAGCAATATGTTTAATCAGCTAGATTATAAAGTAAAACTCAAGAAACTCAATGAAATGAGAAAATATAAATCCACATTCAGGTTGGAATACAATTCTGTTTTGTATTTTGTCCATTGAAAATACTGTGAAATGAAATTAGTCAGCTACTTGCTCTCAAACTCCTTTGTTTCTTGTTGCTTTAATGAAGCTTATTCCGCATAGAGAGAAAACCATGTTTTGTAATGCTCCTTTAATCAATATTTCAATAATTGTTATTTATTTGTGATATTATTCTCTCAAACCAGGGACTGTGAGGCCTGGCACAGAGACTATAATTTTCTAACAGTTTTTCAGTGGATAATAGCAGCTGAGACAGTTAAGATGTTCCTACAGGGAACAGACCTGTCGCTTGATAATCCAGTTCAGAAAAATGTTCAAGACAAAAATATACCTCTGAGATTTAATTATATTTTCACTGTACCTGTTCACAAAACTAATATCTTCTGCCATTAGGAAGGAAAACGTAGACTTTTAACTCCTTGACTCTTGAATTGCATTTTATTTCAGCCTGATATTATAGAGCTGATTTCCATTTATCTGTGTTGCTTGTGTGCAAATTACTTCCCTGCAGGAATATAGAGGAAAATCAAATAGTTAAGAATGTAAGACTACAAGTCTATAATAGTGGCTATCCAAGCATCTTTCTATCTACCTGCCCAGGGACAGAATTTTAAAATCATCATTTCAGAAGGATCTCTTTCTGTCCATCCTATTCTCTGCTGATTCTATCAAAGAGAAACACATTTAGTCACACACCACTACTGTTGGTACAGATCCCAGCAATCATTTATCTAATTTATTTTTGAAAGGTAGCACTGTAAGCAGTCTCTCAAACACCTGTCGTCTACATTCCCATCCTAGCAGGGAAACTAGTCAATGCACACAGAGTTTCCCTACACACAACTCTTTTAAAGTTTGTTAAAATTAGCCAAATATCACAATTAAAATAAATTAAATGCAAACGCTGCAAATAATATGACTTAAAATGTTACATGAAATTACCAAAGATAATGCAGCATATTAGAAAATTTATAATATTATTCTCTGTTTCAATATTACAAATTGTCAGACTCCAGTAGGATCTCTGGATTCTACACTTTATGCCACTTGAAACTTTAATTGTGTTTCCTGCTCTCTCATCTCTTTATCCCACTCACACCACCTCTCACCTCTCACACACCTCTCTGTCTGACTGTCTCTCTCTGTTTGAAGCTCCTTGGCAAGCCATACTCTAATTCTCGATGAATACTCAGAATGTGAAAAGTCATGTCAATAATTCTTTGCAAATTGCTCCCCAGGTCTCGCTCCAAGCACTCTTCACTTTGTCATCCAAAAATTAAACCTATGGTAGTCTGGCTGATGTAAACATCCATCTTGAATGTACCACCACCAATTCTCTGTTGGAAGACCATGCATTATCTGATTTAGGAATGTTGGAAATTCATCCATTAATAAATCAAAAATGTTATGATCGAGGAAAGGTTTGAATATATGAGCAGTTAAAAGTTGTTAATGAGTCTTGTTTTTGATGTTTACACTAGCAAATACTTGTTGAGGACATTCACAACTACATGGTGTAGGGGACAGGGCTTTGAGTTCCTGGATCTTTGGAGCCTCTTCTGGGGGAGGTCTGACCTGTACAAAAAAAGAGGGGTTATACTGGAACCCAAAGGGATCCAGTATCCTAGCAGGCAGGTTTAATAAAGCTGTTAAGAAGGGTTTCAACTAATTTGGTAGGGGGATGGGAACCGGAGTGACAGGGCTGAGGAAGGGGAAGACAGAAATAAGTCAAAGACAGAGTGCAACAGAGATGATAGGAAGGACAGGCAGGAGATGAGGCATAATCACAGCCATTGGGAGGATTTACATGGCAATAGAACCGTGGTGCAGGTAAAACAGAAAGCAACAAATACTGGACTGAAAGTGTTATATTTGAATGCATACAGCATAAGAAATAAAATGGACAATCTTGAAATTCAGCTGCAGATTGGCAAGTATGACTTTGTGACCATCTCTGAAACTTGGCTAAAGGATGGCTGCCATTGGGAGCTGAACGTCCAAGGATATACAGTGTATTGGAAAGATAGGTTAGTAGGCAGAGAGGGTGGTGTGGCCCTGTGTGTAAGAAATAATATTAAATCATTAGAAAGGGATGACATAGGATTGGAAGGTGTTGCATCTCTATGGGTTGTGTTAAGAAATGGCAAGGGTAAAAGGATGCTAATGGCAGTCGTATACAGGCCTCCAAACAGCAGCCAGGATGTGGGTTACAAATTACAGCAGGAGACATAAAAGACATGCCAGAAGAGAAACGTCATGATAATCATTGGGGATTTTAACAAGAAAGTTGTTTGGGAAAACCAGGCCAGTGCTGGACCTCAAAAGAGAGAATTTGTAGAATGTCTAAGGGGTGGCTTTTTAGAACAGCTTGTTGTTGAGCTCACTAGGGGATTGGCTGTGCTGGATTGGGTGTTGTGCAATGATCCAGGGGTAATAAGAGAGCTTAAGGTTAAGGAACCCTTAGGGAACAGTGATCACAATATGATCGAGTTCACTTAGAAATTTGAGGAGAAACTAAATTCCAATGTGTCCGTATTTCAGTGGGATAAAAGAAATTACAATGGCAAGAGAGGGGAACTGGCCAATGTTGACTGAAAAGGGACACTAGCAGGAAGGACAGCAGAGCAGCAATGGCTGGAGTTTCTGCAAAAAATGAGGGAAATGCAAGATAGATTTATTCCAAATAATAAGAATTTTTTGAATGGAAGGACACTACTGTGGCTGACAATTGAAGTCAGAGCCAAAGTAAAATCTGGGGCATTTGTTGCCACAAGTGGTTGTGGAGGCAAAGTCATTGGATGCATTTAAGGCAGAGATAGAAAGGTTCTTTATTAGCCAGGGCATCAAAGGGTATGGGGAGAAGGCAGGGGAGTGGGGATGACTGGACGAATTGGATCAGCCCATGACCGAATGGTGGAGCAGACTTGCTGGGCCAAATAGCCTACTTCTGCTCCTATATCTTATGGCCTTCTGTAAGCCACACATTAAGGCCAATCAGGTTACAAAAATTTGCCCTTATAGAGTTTTATTCTATATATCAAACTTGCACTTATGATGAAAATGAATAACAGTAAATAAATCAACAGTTTTTCAACCCACATTTCTTTATTCACACACAGAGGTGGATTTCCTTTACATAAAATCATGGTATGGTCCGTTTTCTAGGAATGCAACTCCTCTTTTAATACAGGAGTCACCTCTACACCAGATTCATCTTGTTTGTTACTTTATTACATTGTTATAAAGCTAGGGTTGGGAAGGAAAGTTAGAGTTTGATTAAATAAATACTTCAGGATTTCCTTACCAACACATACAAAATGCTGAACAAATTCAGCAAGTCGGGCAGAATCTATGGTGTGAAACAAACAGTTGACATTTTGGGCTGAGACCCTTTAACTCTCCTGGAAAGAAAGGAGATAAAAGCCAAAGCTAGAAGGTAAAGGTGGGGGGGGGGGGGGTGTGGGGAATGATGTGTTCTGGATGGTGGAAATATTTGATTCTTGTGGCTTTGCTCCATTTACATGTATTCAGTGGTTGGGGAGGGCTTTACTTGCAATGGACTGGTTATGTCCAGCCTTTTCTGTTTCTGTGCATTGATATTTCCATACAAGGCCATGGTGCAACCAATTAAGATTCTATTAAGAGTGCTTCCATGGAATCCAAATCTACTCAAACTTTACAAAGTAAATAGAGGCACTGCCATTCTTCCTTTGTGGTGACACTTATGTGCTGGTCCCATTACAGATCCTTTGATATATTAATGCCAAATTTATATCCATGCTAGTACCGTTCCTATAATAGCATCATGTTTTAGCAGCCTCATAAGTTGCACATTGTCAAAACCTTCTGAAAATCCAAGCATACCCTGACGCTCCTCTGTCCGTCCTTCTTGTCACTTCTTCAAAGAAGTTTGACAGATTTGTCAGGCAGGATGTCCCCTTGAGGAGATAATGCTGACTTCAGCTTATTTTGTTGCGCGCTTCCAAGTACCTCAAAACCTGATCCTTAGAATGGATATCTTGACAACCACTGAATTCAGATTAACTGGCCTATAATTTCTTGTATTTTGCCCCCTTCCCCTTTCGTAAGCAGTGAGATTTCTCAGCTTTCAGCATATCCAGTCTTGTCTCTCTTCCACGCTCTACTCCTTGTATGTCTGAAAAAAACTTCTGATATTATTGGGTAGCTGAGCTTCATATATCATGTTTTCTCCCCATATTGTTTCACTAGCTCCCTTCTATTCTCTTTTAAAAACCACACATCTGCCCACTTACCTATCTTTTTGATAGAATGTGTACACTTGGTTGTTTGGGTCCCAGCTGTGCTCTTCTTTCAGCAGGTTCACAATGTCATACCTGCCAATTTCAAGCTGTGCTATAAGCTTATCTACCTTGTTATGTACACCCAGTGGCCACTTCATTCGGTACCTGCTGTCTCTGAGGCCACTGAGTATATGTTCATGATCTTCTGCTGCCATAGCACATCCACTTCATGTTTCGAAGTGTTGGAAACTTAGTGATGCTCTTCTGAGCACTACTGTTGTAACGCATGGTTATTGAAATTACTGTCACCTTCCAGGCAGCTTGTACCAGTCTGGCCATTCTCCTCTGATTTCTCTCATTAAGAAGGCATTCTTACCCAAAGAAATGCCTCTCTCTGGATTTTTTTTTTTCCTTTTTTGCACCATAGTCTGTAAACTCTGGAGACAGTTGTGTGTGAAAATCCCAGTTGCTGCCACATGATCAGCTGATTAGATAAGTGAGCCGGTGTATAGCTGCACCTAACACTGAGTGCATGCATTAAAATATAACATCTTCAGTCCTGTATTCACCACTCCTCTTCTCATATTTTCTCCATGTTCCATGAAGTTAATTTTCTATCCTTTTTGAAACTGTCTTTTTTTTTATTCTAGAGGTTTCTCTCTACTGCACCCTCCTTCCCTTTTAATATATGCACACTTTTCCAATCTGTTAAACCACCTCATCCCTCAACTTTTCAGGGTAAAACCATATTCACAGTCCTAGATATGCTATTCTCCAGGACTCTGCTCCCAGCATGAATCAAGTGGAGCCTGTCTCATTGGAACAACTTCCTGCTTCCCCTATATTGGTGCTAGTGTTCCACAAATTCAAACTGGCTTCTCCCGCACTCACCTTGAAGCCATTGCATTTAAATCTCTCATCGTATTGACTTTGTGCCAATTTGACAAGCCTTGCACAACCTTGGCATTTTAGTTTAGACCTTGTAAATTTCCAGATACATACTTGCTTCATCATAAAGAATATCTATTCCTGTCTTTAGCATTGGCCAACTCTGCCCTTGCCTCAGTTCACCTGCTGCTGAAGCCCTCAATAGTGCTTTTGCTACATCCCATCATGACTATTGTGCTGGATAACCTTTCATTTCTGATCCTCCATGAACAGAAGCTCATCTATTGGAAACAGACCAGAAGTTGTCAAACACTGATGCTCCACAGGTTTGCACCCTCAGCCCTTTACTCACTTCCCTGTGCATTTGCGGCCAAATTCTACTCCAACTCCATCTACAATTTTGCAGATGAAACTACAGTGATGTGCTGAACCATAAATAATGATGAGTCAAAGTATAGGAAGGAGATGGAGAGCTTAGGGACATAGTTTCATGAAAATAACCTCTCCCTCATTATCAACAAGACAAAAGAACATGTTGACTTGTTCATTGATTTCAGAAAGTGGGGCAATGCACATGCTCCTGTCTATGCTAATATTGCTGAGGTTGAGAAGGCTGAACGCTTCAAGTTTCTGGGTGTGAACATCACCAATAGACTGAACTGGTCCAACCATGGCCAAGAAAACTCACTAGTGCCTTTACTTGCTCATCTTAATATCTCAGATATTTGGCCTCTCTCCTCAGAGCCTCATCAATTTTTATCTGGATGCATCACAACTTTGTATTGCATCTGCTTAGCATGTGACCTCAAGGAACTGTAGAGACTGGATGTAGCTCAGCATGACACAGAATGCAGCCTCCTCTCAATGGATTTTGATTATACTTCTCACTTCCTTAGTAAAGCAGCCAGATTAATCAGACTCCCATCCACCTTGCACTCTCCCTCTTCTTCCCTCTTACATTGGGTGAGAGATACAAATGCCAGGAAGCATGTATTATCAGGTTCAAGAACAGCTTCCACCCCACTGTTTTAAGACTATTGAATGGTTCCTTAGAACAATATAATGGACTCTTGACCTCACAGCGCACCTTATTATGGCTTTGGCATTATCTGCACTGCACTCTTTTTAAGTGCATTTTTATTGTTTTACCTTGTCTACCTCGATGCATTATGTAATGCTCAGATTGGTACAAATAGTATGCAAGACAAAACTTTTCACTGTATCTCAGTACATGACAATAATAAACCAATTCCAGCTCCAAATCTCCACAACCAATATTCTAATTCACACATCTATACTTCCTGATCTATACTGTTACCTTAGTAATCTAATTATTTCCAAGTCTATCCCTGCTGGGCCCTATATTTTTCTCCAGCTCTACAAACTCTCAGACAACTTTTCTCATTCCATTGTTGAGTTTCCCTGATCTTAATTCTTCCACATTTTTGTAGTTATGCCTTCAGCTGCTTTCGAACGCATACATTAAACCTTTGATTTGACATCCTCTCTAAGAACGCCCCTTATACTGTCCTCTTTAGCCAGTCGTATCTTACCTTCTCAAAACTCCTTTTTGGGAATAAACTTCATGTAAAGCACCTACAGAGCTTTGCCATAGCAAAATAGATTTATTTTCACCACTTGCTGCAAAGCAGATGGGATTTTTTATCTCTCTGGTAAAAACAAGAATATTTTCATTCAAATTATTGTTGAATCTATGCACAACAATCAATTAAATAAAAGCACGCACGCGAGAGCTGGCTTTCAATGGTGTACTCACATTGCAGCGAGAGAGTGCAAGGGAGAGAGAGAGAACAACACGCATGTATAGACAACAGCACATGCACAGACAACAGATCAATATGTAGTGTGTGGGGGGGGGGGTCATTGCTCTAAAAGAAATAGATCCACACATTACACTCCCCCTCTTTAGATTAATGCACCATTAAACTGTATATGTACAAAACATTCAATTTCCCTTTCATAAACCCATATTCCAAATAAACATGCCTTCAAAATAACACCCATAACTGACTTTAGGTTTCTAAAGGTTCACACTTCTGGGTGGTGCCCTGTTTCTTTCAGGATAGAGCCTCTGGACCTGTGGAGTGGCATCAGGTCTGTTAGATGTTTTGCCTAAGACAACATTCTCAGTTTCTGGTGTAATGTTGATGTCACTGACATGATCATCACTGAAAGGTTGAGTTCAGTGACTGTAATGTATCCATCTTGTTGGAAGCAGTTGACTCAGGTGTGTACTTCAGTTGAGCATGATCCACATGATGTCTCCATGTCTGATCTCCAGCATCAGTTGCCCAGTTCTTGTAGCTATCCTTGTCTTCCACTTGCCTTCTCAGTAATCATGTGCTAGGACTTCCCATCCAATCTCAAAGCTCTTTGCTGCTTCCCTTGGCAACTGGCTGAACTGTTCATTCTGCACTTCCCTCTGCAGGTCTGGATTCAGGAGGTCTATGCAAGATTTCAGTTTCCTATCCAGGAACAGCATTGCAGGCGCTGATTTATTGTCGCATGAAGAGAGCTCCAATACACGAAAAGGAAGTTGTCCACCTAATGCTGTAGAGAAATGTCCTCCTTGTTCATCACTTTAATGACATCCTCGAATGTTTGGATAAAACTTTCAGCTAACCCATTTGTTGGTGGGTGGTGTGGAGCCGACATGAAATATCTGATGTCATTTTTCTTCATGAGCAGTCGTAATTCTTCTGACATGTATTGTGGTCCATTGTCACTAACAATTTGTTCTGGTATCTATTTCTGGCAAAGGTAGTCCTCAGGGCAGAAACGGTCTTTGCTAAGGTGGTTGTCTTCATTGGTATAAACTCCTGACACTTCGAACAAGCATGCCCAGCAATCAGAAACATGGAATCCATAAATGGCCCAGCAAAATCAATACGTACTCTTTGCTATGGTGATGATGGCCACTCCCGCAGCTGTAATGGTGTCTGTGGGGGTGCATTTTTAAGTATTTGGCATCCTGAAAAGATTTTGGCCAAGACTTCAATCTGTTTATCTATTCCTGGCCACTGTGTATAGCTCTAGGTGAGACTCTTCATCTTGACTGTACTCAGGTGTCCGGTGATGTCATAGACTTTTGACAAGGTCAGGTCATTCCTTGTTTCCCTTTGTATTTTGGACTTTGTTACCAGCAACTGGTCCACCGATACAGTGTGGAACACTTCTGATGGGGCACAGTATGAAGGCTCTTTATCTTCAGTTACCAGTAGTAGAAGAAATGACAAGCCATCAGCATTGCTGTGTCGTTTGGTACCTTTGACCTCTGTGTCATAAGAGTGGGCTCATAGTGCACAACGTTGTAACTGGGTAGCAGTCATCACTGGAAACGCCTTTTTGGGATTGAAAATGGACATAATGGGTTTGTGTTCTGTCACTAGCGTAAACCTTTGTTCATAGAAGTAGTGTTGGAATTTCATTATTCCCCATACTAGACTAAGAGCCTTTTGGTCGACCTGTGAGTAGTTGTGTTCTGCCCTCATCAGTGATCTCAAAGCAAACACAAGTGGTAATTCAGATCCATCTTTCATAACAAGTGCCAAAACAGCCCCAGTGCCATTAGGGGACCCATAACAAGCCAGTCTGATGGGCAGGGATGGGTCATAATGAGTGAACAATTCATCTGATTTTTTTTTCCTTGACTGCTTTTTCACATCTTTCTGACCATTCCCACATTGCACCTTTCTGCAACAATGCATTCAATGGGTGCAGCACTGTAGCAATGTTTGGGAGAAACCGGTGGTAGTAGTTTACAAGGCCCAAGTATGACCTGAATTGTGACACATTTTTCAGTTTGGGTGCCTGTGTCTTCTCTTGTGATGGATGTAAGCCATGCTTGGCAATGACATGTCCACAATATGAACATCTCACATTTCTCTCTCATTTGGGTGCAGACCATACTCACTCAGCCGGATAAACACTTTACCAAGGTTCTGGAGCTGCTTTTTATCTATTTGCCAGTCACAATGATGTCACTGAGGTAGCATTGTGTCGCTGGGATACCTTGGAGCACTTGGTCTATTGCTCATTGCCGAATTGCTGGAGATGATGTGAAGCTAAAGACAAGATGATATTACTTGAGCAGTCCCTTGTGAATTTTGATTGTGAGTGACTCCTTGCTTGACCCCTGAATCTCCATTTGCAGACAGGATTGTGTCAAGTCAATATTTGAACACCTCTCTCCACCTGCCAAAGATACAAGAAAGTCTTCTATTCATGGCAGGTGATTCTGCACAGTACCAGCACTGGATTGAGGCTCACCTTGAAATCCCCACGTATGCGAACGGCTTCAGCCTCCCTTTCTTGATTGCCGGGACAATGGGCATGGTCCAATCACTCCACTCAACCTTAAAGAGAGTTCCAGATGCCTCCAAGCTCTGCAGTTCAGTATCCACTTTAGGATGTAGTGCATAAGCCACTGGATGCTCTTTATGGAATCTTGGTGTTGCTGCTTCATCCAGTTCATTCTGGCCTTCGTGCCTTTGAGTTTCCAAATCCCTTTCTTAAATGCCTTCTTGTTAGCATGAAACAGCGGTGCCTGTCTCTGGTCAGTGGACCATTTGGGCCACCATTGCCTGTTGATGTTAAATTGAGAGCTTTGACTGAATGCCTGTCTAGTTGGATTTTTCTCAGCCATTCAAGTCTGAAAAGTGCTGGCCCTCCACTTTTCAATACATAAAGTTCCAACTGTTGTGTTTGGCCTCCATTCATCAGATTTACTTTCAGTAGCACTCACATCTACAATGATGAAATGCTTTGAGAGGTTGGTCATGTATAGACTGAACTCCTGCCTCAGCAAGGACCTGGACCATTGCAATTTGCCTGTCGCCACAATAGGTCAATGTGGATGCAATCCCAATGGTTCTTCACACGGCTTTAGACCACCTGGACAACACAAACACCTACATCAGGATGCTGTTCATTGAGTATAGCTCAGCACTTAATACCAAATTTCCATAATGCTGATTGAGAAGTTACAGAATCTGGGCCTCTGTACCTCCCTCTGCAATTGGATCCTCGACTTACTAACCGGAAGACCACAGTCTGTGCGAATTGGTGATAACACCTCCTCCTCGCTGACAATCAACACTGGTGCACTTCAGGGGTGTGTGCTTAGCCCACTGTTCTACTCTCTCTATGCCCATGACTGTGTGGCTAGGCATAGCTCAAATACCATCTATAAATTTGCTGATGATACAACCATTGTTGGTAGAATCTCAGATGGAGATGAAAGGGTGTACAGGAGTGGGATATTCCAACTAGTGGAGTGGTGTCACAGAAACACCTTGCACTCAACATCAGTAAGACAAGAGAGCTGGTTGTGGATTTCAGGAAGAGTAAGACGAAGGAACACATACCAGTCCTCATAGAGGGATCAGAAGTAGAGAGAGTGAACAGTTTCAAGTTCCTGAATGCCAAGATCTCTGAGGAACTAAACTGATCCCAACATATCGATGCAGTTATAAAGAAGGCAAGACAGCAACTGTACTTCATTAGGAGTTTGAAGAGATTTGGTATGTCAACAAATACACTCAAAAACTTCTATAGATGTACCGTGCAGAGCATTCTGACAGGCTGCATCACTGCCTGGTATTGGGGGCGGGGGGGGGGGGGGTGCTACTGCACAGGACCGCAAGAAGCTGCAGATGGTCGTAAGTTTAGTTGGTTCCATCTTGGGTACTAGCCTACAAAGTACCTAGGACATCTTCAAGGAGTGGTGTCTTAGAAAGGCAGTGTTCATTACTAAGGACCTCCAACACCTCAAAAGACTCTTTATCTCATTCGTAAAAGGAGCTTTCTACAGAGGTATTCAGTGTTTCTACTTAAACGTTGGAACCAGTTCTTTTTAAGATGGCTTTCTCATCTATTGGCATGAAAAAAATCAGGATTTTCATTATTTTCAATGAGAATGGAACTCTTCATATTGAGAATAATTTAACAGAGAAGAATTGAATAGTCACCGTGCTTGAGGAAAAAAATAATTTGGAGATGCAATCTCTCTGACATTTTCATAAAAGCATAGGAAACGAATAGGATCTGGTGCAAGAACAATGCTGAATTCTATTTGCCAAGTTCCAAAAACTAATGAAGTTCAGTCATCCACTGTGTTAAATATTAATCCAGCTCTTGTTTTTCCTTCCTCGTTGTATTTACTTCCACTGGCTTCACTGTGCAATTTGATCTGAGAGGCCTTGTCTATAAAAAGATCATGCTAATTGTTCATGGATAACTATGTTATCACAAACCAACACAAACGCATTGGCTTTGGTTTCATTTCTGTTTGATTCATGTCAACCTTAAGTTTTCTGGAGAAGTTACAGGTTGCAGTATCGTAATGAGGTGAATTAACAGCCTATTCTCTACAATGTAGTTAAACATACTGTAAATTACCAGTCCCCCATTCCTCTGTAAGCCTTAGCTGTAATCTTTAGTTTACCTTATTTTCCATCCCTCTCATTAAATTTCCAACACCTTGTCCAAATCCAAATACATCACATCTGCAGATGGCACATGGTTAGCAATATCTGTCGTTTTCTCTACAAATTTCAGTAACCTTTAGACAAGACCTTGCTCCAAAAAATATGCGCTGACATTCTCTATAACACTTCTCATCCAGATGTTTCAATGTACCCATAACAAATGCTGATCTCATTAGCTTTTCTTGCATTCTGCCATGCCGCTTGTTAAATATTGATAAGTTAACCATTTTCAAAATGTCATAAGTCCCCAGCTTCCCAAAGTCACAACTAAGTAGTAAATTTTACCAACTCTGTTTCTTAAAAAAAATCAAATAATTAACTCAAGTATTTAAATATTGGTATTTTTAAACAGGAAAATGTTACAATGTGTCTCATGTCTAAACAATAAGAAGTTGTCCTCATACTGCTGAAACAATTTGCTTTGCTTTTTAGCTAAAGCTACGTTTGTATTTTTTTTAAGAATTGCATTAAGTTCATATATCTAATTACCTTTAGTGTCCCTTCCCTCATTTTTTTATATATTAAAATCCAGATCTTGCAAATTGTTTTATTTGTTTCTTTTCATATTCTGAATAATTTTGTTTGGATGCTACAGTAAATCAACTAATCACAAGTATTTTTTTTGTGGATTACCCTGTGGTTCTCTTGAATGGAGAACAGGGAGTGTTTGAAAAGTGAAACCTGAAATTGGAATAAAGGTTAGGGGACACAACATCTGACACAGTAGCATAGCAGGGCAGCTCAGTAGAGTAGAGCTTAGCATAGTGTTATTAAAGTGCCAGTAACCTAGCTCATTTCTGCCACTGTTTTTCAGGAGTTTGTATCTGACTCTCTGTGACCGCGTGGATTTCCTCTGGGTGCTGCTTTCCTCCCATTTTCTAAAGACTTATGTGTGGTGAACTAGATATACCTGTCTGACTGCTGCTCTCCCTCATTTCCCCAGGATGTAGTGTTCTTCAGTCAATAAAAGCCGATATCTCACTTCCTAAGTCTCGGCGTGAGTTATTGATGGTGCATCATTATGATTCAGAAGATTAATTGTTCACATGGGTGTAATTGGGCATCACAGGCTCTTTGGGATGGAAGGGCCTGATACCACGTTGTATTTCTAAATAAAATAAAAATTAAATAAATGAGTCAGATTCTTCATGAGATTTCTGAACAGCTTGAGGGTCCAGGCTACCTACAATGTTCAGTTGAAGATAACTTGAGAAGTTTCTTTTTCATTCCTGCTCATCATTGGAAAATCTCATGAGGACACTGAAAGACTATGTAAATAAATGAAACTAAGTGACTATTATAAAATTAACAATAAACACACAAAATCATACATCAAGAAGCATCACCAGAGTAAATAACAATTTTGCTAAACTTAAAAGTTTTATAAAATATGCTGTGTTATGGTTCAGAACCAAATGAGCTCACAGAAAAGCTACGAAGATTTACTGACTAAGGCACTGAAACTCTGCAAAAGAACATCAGGAAAACCCAACGGATATAGCACACTGGTCACTATAATCTCAGAGCATGATACTAAAGAATTGTAATGGAATTAGCGAGTCTCTATACAGGATAGATGGCTGGAGTGTGTTATTTGGCAAGCTAAGGTAAATAATGTCATTCATTAATTGACCTTCACAACCTTATGCAACAGCATAAATGAACAAGTCTGGTTGATACTGACATTTATGACAGATGAATAATAAGATTTCATAAAGCAGAAAACTCATCAGAAAAGGGTCGATATTTAATAAGAGTGATGTCTAAATAGTTCAATGATTCTATTGTGAAATATAATTAGATCAGTGAGAAAATAGCAGTGCACAATCAAATGAATAAGAGTTCCCTACTTTCCCCAGTAAAGAACACATACAAAAAATAGGGGACTGTATCTTATGGCATAGGCCAGTCATCTATCACCACTGTGGTTATCCATGCCTGAAC
Organism: Hemitrygon akajei; assembly: GCF_048418815.1. NCBI lineage: Eukaryota > Metazoa > Chordata > Chondrichthyes > Myliobatiformes > Dasyatidae > Hemitrygon > Hemitrygon akajei. The sequence continues at coordinate 159,911,073 of NC_133129.1, read as the reverse complement.
TTACTTGACTTGGAACCAGAAGGTCTTTCTTGCTAGCACTAATTATCCAAAATCCAGCAGCAATGTCCGAGCAGTAATAAGCATATTGAAGGAATTTCACACCGAAATTCTTCTGGAAACCCTGACAATTGTTGAAGCACCAGTACCGGTTTTGACAGTCGGTACAGCTGGCCATCAACCATAAAATACAGTCTAAACCTTTCATAGGATTTCTCAGTCTGCAGCATTCAGAAATACTTTAAAACTAATGAAAACCAATGTCACTTAAAATTTTTAACCGACATACCTTAGAAAGATAAAACACCTTAACCTGCTCACCTAAGTAGTTTAAAACAATAAAGCCAAAATAATTACAGGTTTCTCTTTCTTCTTTACTGCAATTCTTAATCGTCACTGAAATCATTATTGATTGGGCCAGATCTAAACTGCTGCATGCTGGGAATTCCTGATGCCTGATGTGCATGCTGGGAAATCTCAGTAAACCTGAGCTATCCTATTGGATTATACATGGTGCCCAGCAATGCAGCCACTAGCAATATCAAAGTTCTGGATTTCTATGTTTGTCTATCTGTGCACTGAATTCCTAAAGTTACTCAGACCTCCCAGCAAGAATCAGGTTAAAAGGCTTGATATGATTTACCAGGACAAGCTCTCTCAAAAGTATCCCTGTCCTAATTTACTTTTCATTCTCGGCACTTCCTGTCACCCAGTCTCAGAGCTCTGTTGCTCTTTTATTGGCTTCGCTTATCCATCTGTCCTATTACTTCAGGATCTGTAGATATTTATTCCAAGATCCTTGTCCCCTCAGGGAGACACTTCTGTTCATACCATGCCACTACTTCTCAACACGTAAGCAGTGCTGACCAAAATAACCTGAATCTAGTCAAACGATATGAGTGAGAAGAATCAGTTATGTTTGCCTGTAAAGAGAATAAAATGAGGTAGTGTGAAATTAACAAGTAGGTCTCAGAAACAGGTTTGAATAGTGTGCTTGTCATGGTTAGCTATGCTGACACAAGAGTGAGTGTGTGTGTGTGTGTGTGTGTGTGTGTGTGTGTGTGTGTGTGTGTGTGTGTGTGTGTGTGTGTGTGTGTGTGTGAGAGAGAGAGAGAGAGAGATGGATTGATTACAGGTTAATTCTAGCTCTAAGATCTTGTTCAATGGCCCTCTAGATTATAACATTCCAAATGATTATCTAGCCATTTTAAAAAGAGCTGAAGTCAAAGTCAAAGTAAATTTATTACAAAGTATATTTACCATATATTGCTTTGAGATTCATTTTCTGGTAGATGTTTGCAGGAAAACGAAAAGAAATACAATAGAATTTACAAAAGAAAACTGTACATAAACAACTAAGAGGAAGTTGCTGATAAGATGAAGGAAGCCCTGAACACTGGCACAGATGGAGGACCTTCAATGCTGCTCTAAACGCCAGTGGCAAAACAGGCAGTAAAGAACTACAAAATAAAGACTGACAAATAATCAATGTGTAAAAGAAGACAAACTGCAAATGAAAAATAATACTGAGAACATGAGTTGAAGAGTATCATTCAAAGTGAGTCTGTAGGTTGTAGAATTTGTTGAAAGTAGAGGTGATTGTATTAATCCATAATGGTTCGTGAGTCCAGTGCTTGTAGGGTAATAACTCATCCTGAAACTGGGGATGTGGGGCCTAAGGCTTCTGTAGCTCCTGCCCAATGGTAGTAATGAGAAGAGGGCTTGGTCTGGATGGTGTGAGTCCTTGTTGATACATGCAGATTTCTTGTGGCAGCTCTTGATTTAAATGTATTCATGGCAGTGTCTACCACCTTCCTAGCCATTTCGTTTCATGGACATTGCTGTTTCCATACTAGGCTTATTGCAACCGGTTAGGATATTCTCCACTGAGTTGTCATTGTTTGCCTCTTTGGGTCACGATTTCTAGAGCCCATTATATTACAGGTAAAACAGTCTTCCATCACATTCCTCCAATCCTTCTCTGTAACAAGAAGTTACAATTCTTGCTTTCTTCCACATTCGTATTTTTTAATTACTATTATATTCATATGTACCAAAGTACAGTGAAAAATGCTGTTTTGCATGCTATTCATGCAGGTCATTAGATAACAATAGTGTATTGACAATAAGATGCAGGTAGACAATAAGGTGCAAGGCCACAAAGGCCTTCCATAATTTTATACATTAAATCTACCCTTAGACTTCCATGTTTCAATGCAAGCAATTCCAGCCAGCCTATCTGTCCTCATAAATTAAAATATCCAGCTTGGCTAATATTCTCACAGATCTCCTTGGTACTCTCTCAGGAGTTGTTGGACCTTCTGTATTAGCCAGAAATGCACAAAGCTGCATTAGTGCACATGTCAATAAAAACAAATATTTACAAACCTTTTGAACTACATTACCTACATATCTCTCCTACAGCTTTCAAGGATGTGAGGATAGTTATTTCAAGGTTCTGTGCACCTCTACATTTCTCCACATCCAGTTTTGCAATGACAGAAAATAAATAATTTCTATATACACTTCTCAAACAATGAAAAGGCAGTACTTAAAGTGTTATAGTTATGAGTGAGGACTCAGTTGGTCAGGGTTGACCATAGGTGTTGTTTCATAGCTTCTAGCTATGCAAGCCTGGGCAGTACAATATGCAGAGTAAGCTTTTGCTCAGGTCACAAGCTCCTCCTCTCCATGCATCTGATGAACCCAAAGGAACGGCAGAGACCAATATAGTTTGGTACCAGCAGGGTTGCAGCAATCATAGAGTCATAGAAAAGTACAACACTGAAGCAGGCCCTTTGGCCCATCTAGTCAATGTTGGAGCATATAAACTGTTTTTCCCATTGACCTGCACTGGGACCATAGACCTCCATATTCCGATCATCCATTCACTTCTCCAAACTTCCCTTAAATGTTGAAATTGAACTTATATGAATGACTTGTACTGGCAGCTCATTCCACATTCTCATGCCCCTCTGACTGAAGACATTTCCCCTCATATTCACTTTAAATTTTTCACCTTTCACCCTTAACACATGACCTCTGGTTGTAGTCCCAAACCTCAGTGGGAAAAGAAGACTGCCAGTCAGCATTGAACTCAACGTAGGTCTGCCCTATGGACTTGAGCTCCGTATTTTTCTCTCGGGGTTGACTCCTGAAGCCTGCCCTGTGAGAGGGTATAGCTGCAAGGCAGTGGAGGTTTGAGATCAGTTCTCCTTCTCTAGATGAGCTACCAACAGCGACGAACGAACCCCATCTGCCGACTCAACTGGTTTTAAGGCACCAGTAATCCACTTTTGCTGCTTCTCCAGTTGGTAGAAATGGTTCCGTTGGACTTAATAGCAAAGCCACACATGAAGGCCAGGAGATGGACTTGGTTGTCAGAGGCTATTTAAGACGCACACCATTGGGAGTATTTAATAGATAGTAGGAGCTTGTTCCCCTTATCACCATGACTATAACAACCTTAAGGAGCCAATAAACATAAACATTTCACAAATAAGTTGCATGTATAGGTAAAATTTTGAAGAGGGTATGAATGCATGAAGAGAATATCAAGATAAAAGTAATATAAAAACTTAAAACTCAATAATTACAAATGTTAGATATTTACTGTTTCTTTGTTGTATGATACTTTCTCTTTCAAGCAGTCAATCAAAGGAAGAAGTAAAGACATAAAAATAATGGGGATCAGTGAAGAGAATATCATAAAAAGGGCAGTTAAAATTAATTGAACATCTCAGACAGCATACTAAGAAAAGAAAAGCACTTTCAAAAGACTCGTGACAAATCCTGTCACATCCCCATACTAAACACTGAAGATCTCTTTCAAAAGATTAAAGATCATAGGAGAGAGAATCTTAACTGACAGCGATAATAGATTTATGCTCACTGATTCATTTTCTTGTCTTAGATTTCATCAGATAATACATGAGGAGAGAAATATATTTAACTTGGCTCAGTGCTGTAGGTACCCTTCAGGTAATGATTTCAGGTAATAATTCTAGTATTTTGGAAATTAATATAAAAATAGATCTGGGGTTTCCATTTCCGAATGCTTTAACATTGTTAACTGAAGACTATATTTTTTATTAGTGTTTGTTTCATTAATGTGAAATTTGAATATCAAATACATTTCACCCCCTCTTTACTTCAGTGGCACAGCAGGGGAAACTGCGAGCAGTTTCAAACTGTTCGGAGAGCACATCTCCCATTATCTTTCATGGTCCCAGAGCACATCCCACACAGTCAAGGAAGCTCACCAATGCCTCTACTTTCTGAGGATGCTGAAGGGAGCTGAATTATGCACATTAGTAATCACAACCTCTGCAGATGCACAGTAGAGAGCATCAGAGCATAGTACAGAAACTTCACTGCTGCAGACAGGAAGGCTCTACAATGGCCAGTCAATGCATCACCAGCACCAGCCTACCTGCAATCAAGGACATATATACAGAAAAGGACCGGAATAAGTCCAGCAATATTATGAAGGATTCCTGCCCAACTTGCTCATGAACTGTTTGACCCTACCCATCACTGAGGAACATCCATGCCCAAACCAAGAAACACATAAACAGTTACTTTTCCCAAGGAGTAAGGCTGATCAACACCTCTACGCACAAACCAGCACACCACACCCCTCACTACCACTACTTCATCATTTTCTGTCAGTCATCATACGTACAGACACTGCTGTACCCACTGTCACTTAGAATCAGAATCAGAATCAGGTTTATTAACACCGGCAAATCTGTTAATTTTGTGGTAGCAGTATTTGCAACACATGATAATAAAAAAAAAGAATCAATTACACCAAATGTGTGTGTGTGTGTGTGTGTGTGTGTGTGTGTGTGTGTGTGTGTGTGTGTGTGTGTGTGTGTGTGTGTGTGTGTGTGTGTGTGTGTGTGTGTGTGTGTGTGTGTGTGTGTGTGTGTGTGTGTGTATATATATATATATATATATATATATATATATACCGGTATATATATCAGGTTTAATATCACCAGCATACATTGCAAAATTTGTTGTATTTGCAGCAGCAGTACAATGCAATGCATAATAAAAGAGAAGAAGAATTATGCTAAGTGTGTGTGTATATATATATATATAGAGAGAGAGAGAGAGAGAGAGAGAGAGAGACAGATAGATATATATAAAAGTTAAATAAGGAGGGCAAAAGTAAAAATTTTAAAAAGTAGAGATGTAGTGTTCATGGGTTCAATGTCCATTCAGAAATCAGATGGAAGAGGGGAAGAAGCTGTTCCTGAATCACTGAGTCTGTGCCTTCAGGATTCAGAAGCTCCTTCCTGATGGTAACAATAAGAAGAGGGCATGCTATGGGTGATTGATTGAGGTCCTTAATAATGAACGTCGCCTTTCTGAGGCATCACTCCTTGAAGGTGTCTTGGATACTATGGAGGCTAGTATGTAAGATGGAGCTGACTAATTTTACAACTTTCTGTAGCTTCTTTCAGTCCTGTGCAGTAGCACCAGACAGTAATACAGCCTGTCAGAATGCTCTCCACTGTACATCCACGGAAGCTTTCAAGTGTTTTAGGTGAGAAACCGAATCTCTTTAAACTCCTAATGAAATATAGCCACTGTCTTGCCTTCTTTATAACTGCATCGATATGTTGGAATCAGGTTAGGTCCTCAAAGATCTAGACATGCATGAACTTGAAATTGCTCGCTCGCTCCACTTCTGATCCCTCTATGAGGACTGGTTCATTTTCTCTTGCTTTACACTTCCTGAAGTCCACAATCAGCTCTGTCATCTTACTGACATTGAGTGCAAGGTTGTTTCCGCAACATCACTCCACTAGTTGGTATATCTCGCTCCTGTATTGCCACCTGAGATTCTACCAACAGTGGCCGTATCATCATCAAATTTTTAGATAGTATTTGAGCCGTACCTAGCCAGACAGTTATGAATATAGAGGGAGTAGAGCAGTGGGCTAAGTACACACCCCTGAGGTGCACCAGTGTTGATCATCAGCGAGGAAGAGATATCACCAATCCACACAGGTTAGTCTTCTGGTTAGTAAGGCGAGGATCCAGTTGCAGAGGGAGGTAGAGAGGCCCAGGTTCTTTAGCTTATTGACCAGGACTGTGGGAATGATGATGTTAAACACTGAGCTATAGTCGATGAACAGCATCCTGACATAGGTGTTTGCATTGTCCATGTGATCTAAGGCTGTATGAATTGCCATTGACATTGCATCTGCCAGAGGCAAATTGTGGTGATAGTGGGTCCAGACCCTTGCTGAGGCAGGAGTTGATTCTAGCCATGACCAACCTTTCAAAGCATTTCATCACTATAGAAGTAAGTGCTATTGGACAACAGTCATTAAGGTAGTTCACATTACTCTTCCTAGGCACTGGTATAATTGTTGCCTTTTCTACCATAGCAGTGAGAGGTTGAAAATGTCCTTGAATACTACCACCAGGTGGTTGGCACAGGTTTTCAGAGCCTTACCAGGAACTGCCACCATGCAAGGGTTCACCCTCCTTAAAGAAAACCTAATATCAGCCTCCGAGATGGAGATCGCGGTGTAACGGTGCAGCAGGGATCATACATTGTATGCACTTTATGCACCTTCAAACAATATACTGTACATATGTAAACTATCTTATGTATGTATTTATTGTGTTTTTTAATATTGTGTTCTTTATCTTATTGCATTTGTTTGTGTTGCTTCAGATCCAGAGTAAGAATTATTTCATTATCCTTTCCACCTGTGTACTGGAAATGATACTAAGTAATCTTGAAATCTTAAATGAAACTTGAAACTTGATGTTGAAACTTCTACAAAGAAATGTAAAAGTACTGTTTAGAAGGGATTATCAGAGCATTAAACCAACTGATTAGGTTGCATATACCTCAAGTAAAATAATTGTGTAATTTCTTGATGATGAATCATCCTTAGAACTTAATGCACTTGATACACGGGTCAGTAGTCTGAGGAATTTATAGCTATCACACGTTTTTTTTAAAAATGCATAATTGCACTAATAGATGGTTGTTATGCAGTAGAGCCAATCCTATTTTTTTATAATACTGTACCATCATAGATCCAGCATCATGCTGCAGGCATATCCCAAGACTGAAAGACTTTTGTTTGAATGAATTATCAAAGCCTTACTAACTAATGAACTGGTCATGATTAATCTTTCTTCTAGCAAATGATAAACATCTTGGTGGTATATTCATTCCAGTTCTGAAGCTGGAAACTGTCAGGAGAAGATTAAGTTCATTCAAGATTAGGCAGAGTGGATATGGGGAAGAGATTCGTCCTGGCTGGAGAACCTTGAACAAAAAGTCACTGTCTTAGATTAAAGGCAAGAGATTTAGAATGGAGATGATGAGAGATGTCTTCGCTCAAAGGGCGATGAACTTGCGCAGCTCACTACCACGGAGGTTATAGGGCCGAATTTTGGAATATATTTCAACGTTCGAAGTAAATTTATTATCAAAGTACATATACGAGGGGCGATTGACAAGTTTGTGGCCTAAGGTAGGAGTCAATTTTAGAAAACCTAGCCCACTTATTTTTCAACATAGTCCCCTCCTGCATTTACATGGTTGTGGAGCATACGGATCTTGGACCTCCAGAAAGTGTCCACGGTATGGGTGATTGATAAGTTCATGGCCTAAGGTAGGAGATGAGTTATACAGCTCTCATTACATGCACATGCAGTTCAACTCTGAGCGATTATGCAGAAAGTTTGAAGTTAATAACTTATCTCCTTCTACCTTCAGCCACAAGCTTATCAATCACCCCTCGTATGTCACTGAGATTGGATAGCTGGTGGGCATACACAGTAAATCCAATAACCATCATAGAATAAATGAAAGACTGCACCCAACAGGGTGGACAACCCATGTGTAAAAACAAAACAACAAACTGTGCAAATACAAAATGTAAAATAGAAATAATAATAATAATAATAATAAATAAATGAACAATAAATATCTAAAACATGAGATGAAGAAATCTTGAAGGTGAGTGCATAGGTTGTAGGAACAGTTAAGTGAAAGGCAAGTAAATTTGAGTGAAGTCATCCCCGTTGGTTCAAGAGCCTAATAGATGAGGGTTAATAACTGTTCCTGAACCTCTCTGGTGGTGTGAGTCCTGATGCTTTCATACCTTCTTCCTAATGGCAGCAGTGAGAAGAGAGCATGGCTTAGGTGGTTGAGATTCCTGATGATGGAATCTGCTCTCCTGCAATAACCCTCTGTGTAGATGTGCTAAGTGGAGGTGGCTTTAACCGTGATGGACTGGATGTATCCACTACTTTTTTAAAGAATTTTCCTTTAAGAGCATTGCTGTTTCCATACCAGGCTGTGATGTAACCAGTCAATATACTCTCCACCACACTTTTATAGAATTTTGTCAAAGTTTTAGATATCATGCCAAATCTTCACAAATTGCTAAAGTAGAGGCACTGCCGTGCTTTCTTCATTATGGCACTTACATGCTGGATTTTAGATCTTCTAAAATGATAACCCCCTCTACCTTTGATTCCCTCAATGAGGACTGGCTCATAGACCTCCAATTTCCTCCTCCTGAAGTCAATAATAAGCTCCTCGGTCTTGCTGACATTGAGTAAAAAGTGGTTGTGGCACAACTCAGCCACCTTTGATTTGGCCTACAATAGCAGTGTCAGCAAACTTAAATATACCATTGGAGCTATACTTAACCTCACTGTTATACGTATTAAGCAAGAAGCACAGGGAGCTAAGCTCACAATCTTGTGGTGCACTTATGGTGACCCAAACTGACTGGGGTCTACAGGTAAGGAAATCGAGGATCCAGTTGCACAAGACAGTAATGAGGCCAAAGTCTTGAAGCTTATTGATTAGCTTTGAGGGGATTTTAGTATTGAATGCCAAGCTGTATTCGATAAAGCTCATCATGATTGTTGAATTTACTATGATTTACCATAGGCCCCCTAAGTCCTAAGCCTCCTGCTTTACTCTCTGTATACCCACGTCTGTGTCGCTGCTCACAGCTCCAATCTGCTAATTAAATTTGCTGATGACACTACATTGATTGGCCTCATCTCAAATAATAACGAGGCAGCCTACAGAGAAGAAGTCATCACCCTGACACAGTGGTGTCAAGAAAACAACCTCTCCCTCAATGTTGCAAAAACAAAGGAGATTGTTGTGGACTACAGGAGGAATAGAGACAGGCTAACCCCTATTGACATCGATGGATCTAGGGTTGAGAGGGTGAGCAGCTTTATGGTCCTCAGCATACACATCACTGAGGATCTCATGTGGTCTGTACATACCGACTGTGTAGTGAAAAAAGCACAACAGTGCCTCTTTCACCACAGATGGTTGAAGTTTGGCATGAATCCCAAAATCCTAAAGGACTTTTGACAGGGGCACAATTGAGAGCATCCTGACTGGCTGCATCACTGCCTGGTATGGGAACTGTACTTCCCTCAATCACAGGACTCTACAGAGTGTGGTGAACACAGCCCAGCACATCTGCAGATGTGAACTTCACACTATTCAAGACATTTACAGAGACAGGTGTGTAAAAAGGGCCCGAAGGATCATTGAGGACCAGAATCACCCTAACCACAAACTGTTGAGCTGCTACCATCTGGGAAATGGTACCACAGCATAAAAGCCAAGACCAACAGGCTCCAGGACAGCTTCTTCCACCAAACCATCAGACCGATTAATTCACATTGAAACAGTTATATTTCTATGCCATATCAACAGTATATACTATTTATTACAGATTACTATAACTTGCACATTTAGACAGAAGCATATTGTAAAGGTTTTTACTCCTCATGTATGTGAAGGGTGTAGGAAATAAAGTCAATTCAATTCCATAAAAGAATTTCATCACCAATCTCTTGTCACAAATCATGTGTTGAATCAGGACCCAACTGCAGGACACAGACATTGGAGTCCCAGAAACAGGACTAGACAGAACCCAAGGACAGAACAGGATGCAGTCAAGGCATTTGAAGCAGGACCAGGACGAGGGACTGGGAACAAGGAGCCTGGGGTGGACTCCAAGCCCGAGACTGGACAAGGACCCAGAACCTGGGTCTTGCCTCAGGCTCAGACCTCCAAACCCAGGCAAAGCCATGACAAGGCTTGGCTAGGGACTTGGGGTCTTGAGGCTCAGGTCAAGGCTTGAAGCTTGGGTCAAAGCTCAAGGCTTGGTTGGAGACTTGGGGTCTTGAGGCTTGACTGGAGACTTGGGGAACTCAGAGGCTGGAGCTAGGGGCAGACCAAGCACTTTACATCAACATGGAGCCAGGACTTATCCTCCAACAAGCCAGGACTCATCTTTAACAGGACACTGACATGAAACAGGGCAGTACACAAACAGAGCCAGGACTTATTCTCCAACAAGCCAGGGCTCATCTATAACTCCACACCAAGGTGGGGCAGGACCATCCATCAGGTAACAGCAGAACAGCCTGACCTACCCAACAGAGGCAAAAACAAGACAAGACAGATCCCCTCCACAGGGCAAGGGCAGAACAGCCTGACTTACCCCAGAGGCAAGGACAGGAAGAGACAAACAGCAAAGAACAACAGACAGTTCCATCTCTGCATCAGGGTAGCTCCAAGTAGCCATTACAGCCAGCAGCCTTGGCTGGCTACAGAAGCAACCAGATCCCCTCCTAGCTCAGAGTGGCTGACAGCCACCCAGCTGCCCCAGGAAACAGCTGAATCCATACCACAATGACCACTCCAACTACTACCAACAAGGCTCCCAGAAGCCATGGTTCTCCAACACAGCCCCAAGGATGGCAATAGCCCATTCTGGCCTTCCACCAGCCATGAATTTCTTGACAAGACAACCCCCCAACCACACTCAATGCCAGGGCCACTTATATTCCCAGTTCCAATATGAGCCTCAGGTGTTTCTGGTTAAGTCCAACTGCAGCAAGGGACCGCCGGAAAACCCAGAGTCCGGAGTCCGCAGACTGGACCATGGACTTCGGACTGAACCACCACATCTCTAAGAGAGACTTTGTTCTGTTAGGGAACAGAAATGAAGACATAGACCTCAGTTAACCCTAGTATTAAATGCTCTTTGGAGCCGTTTACTTACGACTCTGACAATGACATCATACCTCATTACTGGCATGATCTATGTCTAGCCAATGTTAGCTCGCACAAGCAAAGCAGCATCTACCTCTTAATCCATCACCCTCATTACCCAGCTCTTGAGCAATATCTAGCTAGTCGAGCTTGGCAACATTTAATTCAAAATTAATCTTAACTTTATGATTTTCTTCCACAGTGATATATGCATCATGCTGTCCAGATGTTCTAGGGTTGAATGAAGAGCCAATGAAATGACATCTGCTATGGACTTCTTGTAATGGTAGGCAAATTGGAGTGGATCCAAGTCACTCCTCAGGTAGGAGTTGGTATATTTCATCATCAACCTCTCAAAACACTTCATCACTGTGAATGTAAGTGCTAATGGTTGATAGTTATTGAGCTAGGTTAGCACGTTCTCCTTCGGTATAAATGAAGCCTGCTTGAAGCTGGTGAATACCTCAGAATGTTGAAGTGACAGAATAAAGATCTCAGTAATCACAGCAGCCATTTGATCAGCACAGGCCTTTAATACTCGGCCAGGTACCCTATTTTATTTTATTATATTTAAGGAGACAGATATATTTCTATATATAAAATGTTAGGGGAGACAATAAACATTAAAATCGATTAGCGGCTGATTGGGTGAATGGCCTACTTCTCTTTCTAGTTTCTGTTTCTACTTCTGTGGTGGGCAGCTTCTGAGAGATTGCTTCCTCCAGTTAGTAAATCAAGAACCAGAGATTAGGGGGGACGTCACGTGATGACGTAGGATCGAGACACTGGAACCCAGCTCTCCTGTAAAAAGTTAATAAATTAATGTCTAAATGAAGAAAAGTTAGTCAGTACCTTCTAAAAGTTACTTATAAACTACTCCGGATTGTGTCAAACTATGCCTCAAAGAAGGAAGATGAAGAAAACTAATACCGGGAAGATTACGCAAGTTGGAACAAGAACAAGGCCCACGTCTACCGAGGAACCGCGGTCTCAGGTACATTATACCACCGGCGATACGGAACAGGAGACCGCGGCAACAATGGTCATTCCTAAAGGGAAAGGCCATCGTGAATTGCGCAAACGCGAAGGACGGAGCATGCGCAAACGGGAGCAACAAAAACTACAAAGCCCAGCTACCACTGCAACTGAAAGTGATAGCGAATCGGAGGGAGAGTCAAGTGTCTCGGAAGGATCAGATGAAGAAGAAGTTAAAAGTCCTTCTAGAAATATAGAAAAGACTTTGAGGCAAATAATGCGTAAATTAGACACATTAAAAGTAATTAAAAATAATCAAAACATACTTGAAAAAAAAATGACCAAAATGGAGATTATGCTTGATAAAATGACAAAGAGACAGGAAAAAATGGAAAAAAGAATTACGGACTTGGAAACTACAACGGAGGACATGGTTGAAAGAATGGACAAAATAGAAAATGAAAATGCTGCTTGGGCATCAGAAAGAAAACAATTTATGGAACAAATTGATAAGCTTGAAAATTTCAGTAGACGAAATAATATTAAAATTGTTGGACTTAAAGAAGATATAGAAGGAGAAGATCCAATAAATTTTTTTCAAAAATGGATCCCTGAAAAGTTGGAAATGGAAGGAGAAATTCCAATTGAGATCGAAAGGGCTCATAGATCCTTAAGGTCAAGACCTCGAGCTGATCAAAACCCACGATCAATTTTGATAAAATGCTTACGATACCAAGACAAAGAAAAGATCCTGAAGGCCGCTGCCCAAAGTGCCAAAAATAGAAACGGGCCATTGATGATAGCAGGAAAACCAGTTCTTTTTTATCCTGATATAAGTTACAACCTGTTGAAGAGAAAGAAGGAATTTAACCCAGTGAAAAAAGCCTTATGGGTAAAGGGTTATAAATTTACAATGCGACATCCAGCAACACTGATAATTTTTTTGGAGGAGGGAAAATTTTTTTTTCCCGATTATCGAAAAGCGGAGGAGTTTGTACAAGAACTTCCATCTATTCGCTAATTACACATAGAGACTTCCAAACGTAATGGATTAAAGATGAAGATAGACCCAACGAACAGAAGTGATGGACATTTATGGATATTATAGAAGAGAAAAGCAAAATTTTAGAAATACTAAATGAGAATAGTATTTTTTTTCTCTTCTTATACATATACTTTTTTGTGTTGCGGGGGGGGCTGGGGAGCTTTGGATCGGTTACTGCGGGATTCACGTGTGTAATCATGGCGGTTGCCATGACCCGTACAGCAGAGGGGGGTAATGTTGTGTTTTTTTTCCACAACATTAGTAGGGGGGTATTTTGTTTTTTTCTTTATATTTTAATTTTCTTCTATCTTTTTGCCTGGATGATTGGTGGGGACACACATAGCAACACGGAGATTTTTATAAAGATTTCCCAGGATACCACGAAAGTGGAAAGATTAGGTATCACTATAGATTGGAGTAATATAATAAAAAAAAAGAACCAGAGATTAGAGAGTCAGCTATTTAGGTCTGAGAGAAAGTAAAATGTATTGAGCCTGAGTGTAAGAACTTTATCTGGAACTCTATGCCAGAACACCATCAAAGCTGAATGCTATTAGTATTATGAATCACTCACCAAACATCAAGGGTGTCACTGTTACAGATCTGCAAGGCCACAGTGAATGATCTCCTGTCATTCAGACCTTCCCTCATTTACTAGGAACAAGTAAGGACAATGATTTAATACTCTCCATTTGAGGGTACAATTGCAATGTTATGAGGCATGAGGATAGGTACTTGGAGGGGATGTGCTTGCATGGTCTTGTGCCACCAAGGAGGATGCCATGATTAGCATGGACTAGTTAGGGCAAAGGGCTTGTTTCTGTGCTGTATTATTTTAAGACTATAATTACTTAGATGTGTATCAACTACACAACATACATACATTTATTTGCCTAGATTACTCCACAGTATTTACCAAAGCTGCAATCTCTAGCACAAGAAGGAGAAAAGTGGAAGACCCAGTGGAACACAACCACCTTGTAAATTCCCTTCCAAGCTGCACACCTCTGTGATTTGTGAATATTTTGCTAGTGCTTCAAAGTCACAGCATCTAAGCCTTGGAAACCAGTAACTAGTGGTGGGAGCATTGAAGATCTACATCAGTTTAAGAATGAGGCTCAGTACCACATTCTCTGCAAGAAGCAGTAAATACCAGCCCCATCTGTAACAATTTGATTCTAAAAATAAGCATTTTAGTTGAAAAGTTGCCTGGGATCAAGAGACAAACGAAGAGATTTTTGACAATAAATTATCTGGGATATGGTAGTGTTACGTATTCAGGCAACAATAAATATATGAGTTAGGCAGGGGTTTTTATAACAAATAACACGTTTATTAAACACTAAAACAAACCCCCCAAAAGTAAACAAAACACTAACGTAACCGGAAATCAGCTGCTGTGCGGCAGCTTAAACAGTTCTTAAAGCAATGAAGCTTACAGTCCTTAAAGCGATGTTGCAAAATCAGTTCTTTAGAGTAGTATTGCCAAAAGTTCAAAATGCTCACAGTCCATTTAAGGGAGAGACTTTTTAAGACGATTTAAATTCTCTTTCACGTCGTTTTGCTTCGGTCCCCGAAGTCGAACTCTTCCCACGGAGAATTTTACGAAACAAAACGGCTTAAAGGCACTGACTTTTCCTTTATCACCATTCTCAATCCTTTCTAGTATTTCCCAGGGATTAACACGAGAATAGTCAACGAAATCCTTCCGAATAAGGATCAAACAAGGTCGAACCCGTTTCACCGTCGAAATCGATTCTCCTGGATCTTTAACTCCTGAACTCCGATCTTCACTCTCCACTGATTCTCAACTAACAGTATTGCAAAGAAACTGCTGGCAATGACCTTTTAAACTTTAGGCATTAGATAAAACTTCATCTTTCAACTAAACTGCGTCATCACATTAAATCACGCAGTGGCATGAAGTCAACACGGCAAATCCAGCCACGAACTGCCCCTCCTCACAGGGAGGGGTCCTCCTCTTATACCCTGTTAAAAAAAACCTGTCACATGATCTCTACTGGCGGGAAAATGATGTCACTCCACCATCACAAGACCATTACCTCAAGTCCAGTATAGCTTCAACCCCAATCACGTGACAAGGGTACCACTGTCACGAGTCACAAGTACGTAACAGTAGCAAGGGAGTAAGATGGACTTCAAGCAAAGAACATCTATTACCCTTTTCAATGGAGCAATAGCATGGAAGTATTTTATTGCTCTTTTTAAAAATGCATAATATGCATGCCTCTATATCCTTTGCTCTTAATAAAATAATCTTATACCCATGGATTCATCCTGCAAGATGTCTTGACTTTTTACATTATATGACATACTTTAAAAAAATTTCTATGACACTTCAGCTTCTACCTTCTTAAAATATCCTTTTTAAAAGCATTTAAAGTATCTACTGTCTGGTTTGCTATCAATGAGAAGTCTTTATTGTGGTTGACAGTTCAGACAACTTGACATCACAGCTTGGATATTGCAGACCCCTACTAATCAGCATCTTTACGGTCAGGAAAGGAAAGTACTGATTACAAAGATCACTTTGACCTTTGTGGTGACTGTGATCAAAGTCTCTGAAGAGACACCGAAGCTGGTGATATAGAAGTCTTTATTCAGTACAACAAGCATCATTCTAGAAACTCTCTCGGTAGGAGATCCCAAACACAAACACACATGACATTTTTATATCCACAAGATCAAAAGATTACAGTAGGTGATTCAGTAGTTTCAGTAGTTACAATTACATTGTTTAATTTGTGTTGACAAATAGTTCCTTTGAGATACATAGTGGAAGCACATTGTAATCAATATGACATCTCTGAAGGTCCAATCATCTTTGGGAGAATCTAATTAATGCAAATATTCTAAACCCTTTTGTCGGCACAGAGCCAGACAACAAAAATTAATGTTGTCAGGGCTGCCTCTGAGTACACTAATATGATAAGTACACAAAACTATTGATTGCCTATACCTGTGACTATATTTGATGTGCTAAGCGACAACATCCATCAGGTCTGCCAGTGTGCACTCAAGTCACAATGGTGCAAATAACTTACCCATGTTACCTGGTTTGATGCAAGCCAATTAACACAAATGCATACACTTAACATTTGGCTCTTGCATATGCAATCTCTTAGTCAGTGGAGCAGCCTATGCTTTTAACTTCAATTTACTGCCTGCAATTTGCAAAAAAAAGAAACTGAAGGCTAATTGCAAGCTTCCTGAACTTCTTTACATTTACAATAAGAACTGAAGCCTGGTTATTGTTTGAATTAATATCTGCGATATTACTTTGTAATGAAAGCTGGTTCTTGGAGTTACATAACCTATGGTCACATAACTTCAGAAGCACAACTGCTTCCAAGGTCAGTACAGTCAACAAAGATGTCTTAACATGTTTAAACAAACTATGGCTTCTTAAAATTGATGGAAACAACACGTTTGTGGTCGAACGTGCCCTCGGAGGAAGCATGGGTGTTGATCAAGATTACAAGAGCTTTTAAGGAAACGGGGTTTTAAACTCCCTATACTGACTATCTTGCTGGCGAACGTGCAGTCTCTGGTGAATAAAATTGATGATCTTTGAGCCAGGGTGCTGAATCAGAGGGGCATTAGGACCGCGTGTATCCTTTGTTTCATGGAATCATGGTTAACCCCTTCTGTACCGGATGCAGCGATTCAGATCAATGGGTTTACCAGACACTGTCGGAATAGATCTATGGAGTCTCTCAAAAGCAGAGGTGGAGGAGTATGCCTCACAATCAACTTTTCTTGGTGCACAGGTATATCAGAGCTGTCCCAATTTTGTTCACCGGACCTGGAATATCTAGCAGTAAAGTGCCATCCTTTTGACCTACCACAGGAGTTCTCTGGGGTCATTTTGGTAGCAGTTTACATTCCACCTCAAGTAATGTCAAGCAGGCTTTAGTAATCTGAGTAATGGGATCAACATGCATGAAACAGTACACCCTAATGCCTTCACCTTCATTTCGGGAGATTTTAACCAGGCCAGTCTGATAAAAGCACTAAGCAATTACCATCAACAGATAACTTTCAATACCAGAGGAAACAGCACATGGACCATTGCTACACCACCATCAAGAATACCTACCATGCTAATCCACGCCTTTACATCAGGAAGTCTGATCACGTAGCTGCACTCTAACTCCCTGAGTATAGGCAGAGACTGAAGACTGCAGCACTAACAGTGAGGACCAAGAAGCTATGGACAAAGGAAGCACAGGAGTGCCTACAGGACTGCTTTGAATTGGTGAACTGGGCTGTATTCAGGGATTCATCTTCAAACCTGGATGAGTATGCTGCAGTTGTTACTGACTTCATTAAAACCTGTGTGGATGAGTGTGTGCCCACTAAGACTTACTGTACATTCCCAAACCAAAAGCCGTGGATGAACCAGGAGATGCATCGTCTACTGAAGGCTAATTCTGTAACAACCCAGGCCCATACCAGAAAACCAGGTATGATTTGCAGAGGGCTATTTCAAAGGCGAAGAAACAATTTTGAATGAGGTTGGAGATGATATCAGATGCACGAGAGCTTTGGCAGGGTCTGCAAGATGTTACTTCCTACAAAGCGAAAGCCAATAGCATGAATGGCGTGATGCTTCACTACCAGATGAACTCAACGCCTTCCATGCACACTTTGAAAGGGAGAACGCAACTGCAGCTGTGAATATCCCTGCTGCACCTGATGAACCTGTGACCTCTCTCAGAGGGCGATGTTAGGCTGTCTTTAAAAAGCGTGAACCTTCACAAGGCGGATGGTCCCGATGGAGTACCTATTAAGGCTCTGAAAACCAACTAGCAGGAGTATTCAAAGACATTTTCAACCTCTCATTGCAACGGGGAGAAGTTCCCACTTGTTTCAAAAAGACAACAATTACACCAGTGCCAATGAAGAATAATGTGGGCTGACTTAATGATTGTCACCCAGTAGTACTCACAGCGACAATGATGAAATGCTTTGAGAGATTGGTCATGATTAGACTGAACTCCTGCCTCAGCAAGGACCTGGACCCATTGCGATTTGCCTATCGCCACAATAGATCAATGGTAGACACAATCTCAATGGCTCTCCACACGGCTTTAGACCACCTGGACAACACAAACTCCTACGTCAGGATACTGTTCATTGACTATAGGTCAGCATTTAATATCATCATTCCCACAATCCTGATTGAGAAGTTGCAGAACCTGGGCCTCCGTACCTCCTTCTGCAATTGGATCCTTGACTTCCTAATCGGAAGACCACAGTCTGTGTGGATTGGTGATAACATATCCTCCTTGCTGACAATCAACAGTGGCGCACCTCAGGGGTGTGTGCTTTGCCCACTGCTCTATTCTCTATATATACACATGACTGTGTGTCTAGGCATAGCTCAAATGCCATCTATAAATGTGCTAATGATACAACCATTGTTGGTAAAAACTCAGGTGGTGATGAGAGGGCATACAGGAGTGAGATATGCCAACTAGTGGAATGGTGCTGCAGCAACAACCTGGCACTCAACGTCAGTAAGACGAAAGAGCTGATTGTGGACTTCAGAAAGGGTAAGATGAAGGAAAACATACCAATCCTCATAGAGGGATCAGAAGTGGAGAGAGTGAGCAGCTTCAAGTTCCTGGGTGTCAGGATCTCTGAGGATCTAACCTGGTTCCAACGTATTGATGTAGTTATAAAGAAAGCAAGACAGTGGCTATACTTTATTAGGAGTTAGAAGAGATTTGGCATGTCAACAAACACACTCAATAACTTCTATAGTTGTACCATGGAGAGCATTCTGACAGGCTGCATCACTGTCTGGTATGGAGGGGCTACTGCATAGGACCAAAAGAAACTGCAGAAGGTTGTAAATCTAGTCAGCTCCACCTTGGGTACTAGCCTACAAAGTACTCAGGACATCTTCAGGGAGCAGTATCTCAGAAAGGCAGTGTCCATTATTAAGGACCTACAGCACCCAGGGCATGCCTTTTTCTCACTGTTACCATCAGGTAGGAGGTACAAAAGCTTGAAGGCACACACTTAGTGATTCAAGAACAGCTTCTTCCCCTCTACCATCCAATTCCTAAATGGATATTGAATCTTTGGACACTACCTCACTTTGTTTTAATATACAGTATTCTGTTTTTGCAAGTTAAAAAAAAAATCTATTCAATATACCTAATTGCTTTACTTGTTTATTTATTATTATTATGTTTAATTTTATTTATTATTATTAGTTTTTCTCTGTCTGCTAGATTATGTATTGTATTGAACTGCTGCTGCTAAGTTAACAAATTTCACGTCACATGCCGGTGATAATAAACCTGATTCTGATTCTGAATGTTCCCTAATATACTGTCCTCCAGGCCCCTGGACAGAAATCTGTCCCAGGAAGATCAAACATTAAGGAAGATCTGATTAAACAGGGTAGCTAAAAATGCCCTTCATTTTGGATCCCTTCTCCAATTACTAATCTATGCGTACATACCACCTAACATCCCTAAATGGCTATCTCCAAGACTGTGTAGAGATGGAAACAAACATTCCAGAAATATGATCACATCTTCTTTGGCCTTCAATCTCTGATAGTTAAAACTCTCGTAGTTACTCTGT
This sequence comes from Hemitrygon akajei, assembly GCF_048418815.1. Taxonomy (NCBI): domain Eukaryota; kingdom Metazoa; phylum Chordata; class Chondrichthyes; order Myliobatiformes; family Dasyatidae; genus Hemitrygon; species Hemitrygon akajei. Next base: position 159,891,346 of record NC_133129.1, on the reverse strand, counting down.
GGGCAGGGCCACGGCAAGGTAACTTTTTTTCAGGTTCACATGTATCAGTTCACATCCTTGCCATGACAAAATGTTATCAGAACGATCTTGACAACCAATCTTTTTGATCGATCTACAAGAGGGTATTTGGTGGTCTGTATTCGAATAGCTACAGCGACCTTGCCCCTGTGCCACCCCCTCCCCACCCCAGGCTGTCCTTCCGATCTGTAGCCCAGCCATTGAAAAAACATATCTTATTTGTGTTCACTTCCCATTTAGCTAGGTTGGCTGCCTTCCAATGCCAAGTGCAATTTCTTCTTTCTTTGTTAGCCTGCACTGTGAACAAAGTTGTGGTACTTGATGTCTCTGACTTAACTCGGATCCCTCCTCATCTACTTTCCCCAATATCTTTCTGTTCTGATCTATACAATTAATCATCTACCTCAAAAATCCAGCCTTTATTGCTAAGTATAGTTACTATTAAACTTCAAACTTTATTCACAATTTCTCTCTCTCTCTCTCTCTCTCTCTTTTCTCAATTTGCATTTCCATTCTCTTTGATCTGTGGATCTACTTCCAACAAGCATTGTCAACTCTGATGCAGCAGGCTGCCGTTCATCACCTAGATTCTCTGAAATGACACTGTTGCTGAGTGGGCTTAATCCCTTGTTTTGTTGGTGAGTGCAACAATAATGTGAGTGATACTGTTTAAGCTGAGTCCAGTGTTTCCACTGGCTACCTCACCGGGTCTGCACACAAACATTTGTCAGGAACACCACCTGTGGACCTATCCATCTGGGAATGAGTCCCGTCTTTTCAAGCAGCTCCTTTGTCATGACTTGGTCTCCTAGCCTCTCTCTCTGGCTCTCTCTGATCAGCAATGTGTTGCCATTGTTTTGATTGATCACTCAACACTTTGACCTGGTTATAGGTCCTTTACATACTTGGTCATTTTATCCCTATAAATTCCAGGTTCACTGCAACCCATAATAACCCCTTAAGGGAGCCACGTTGCTCGCTCCATTAGTAATTCATAGGGACGAAGACCCAATGTGTGATTTGGGGTTGCTTGCAATTTCATCATGATCTTAGGCAATACATCAACCCATGTCTTTCCCGTTTCTGTAATAACTTTAGCTAAGGCAGCTTTGATTGTTTGGTTCATCCTTTCTGAGGGTGATAGGGTACGTGGAATCGCTGCCGAATCCCAAACAGCTTGCACATTTCCTTCATTATTTTCCCTGTGAAATGTGCTCCCTGATCCAACCACCTAGGATTTCCTGAGCTGAAATCCGTACTACAGTCCTGGCGGTACAATCTCTATCCAGAAAAGCCACGACCCACTGGGTGGAGTGATCCATGGTGACCAGACTCTAGCTTTTCCCCATATCCTATGGCAAGGACCCTGTGAAGTTCATCTGAACGTTTTCTCAGAGCCCCCTCAGCCATGGCAGGTTTGCCAACTGCAGCTTTATGCCCTTGCTGGGATTACAAATGATACAATAGTGATAGAATTTCTCAGTATTTCTGTCCATCTCTGGCCACCACCAGGCCAGCTGGAGCATCATAATCATGTCATGTCTTGCCTCACGCGTTACCCCATGATATCATTTCAGTAGTATCTGCCTAGTACATGGTGGGGCTACTGGGACTCCAGCCTCCCCATGAGTCCAGCCTATCTGGCCACTCCTTTGCTCTCCTCCATTCTCTTTCTCCTCTCTTCATACACACTTGCGATTTCAGTTGCCTCTTGTACTTCTGCTGCCCTTTCTGCTCCTCACTCCCTCCTTTCTGGTAAGCCTTTACGTTAAACACTGCAGACTACTGGTAGCCTCAGTGATTCCAGCAGTTCTTGTATCAGCTTCCCTAGATGAATATCAGCCCTTGTTGAGGTTACAAATCTTCATTTGTAACCTCAATCTTCATTTGTAACACTTTAGATAATCATGCACCTCCCCAAAAGCATTCCTGCATATATATTTACTCATCAGTCCTTCAATGCTGTTTCTGTGCTCTACTTCTCTATGAATCTATGAGTCCATGCGCTTCCTGAACTTACTGACATTTACAATAAAAAATGAAGCTCAGTTCTTGTTTGAATTAATATCTGGTATTTTCACACAATTTCAGAATACCTCCTAACAGGAATTTTATTTTTGATCTCACTGGTAAATCCCATCATCTATCCAGTGGCTATGAAGTCCATTCCACAAATCATACTCCAGTTGGCATTACTTTAAATTGTATGTGTGGTACACAGAGTCTGGCCTTCTAAACTGTCTGTTTGAATTGTTGAGCCTGAAGAGGTAAATAGAGACCATTGTCTTACACATGGTCACTTAACTATTGCAAGTATCATATTTGTTACATAGCTGTTGGTCTGCTTGATCTTTGTAAACGATCTAAAACTTTTCATTTTCTTTGGCAAATACAGTAGATACTGGAACATGCTTCTTGACATTTCATAATCTAGAGTTTTGTGAGGCGATTTTTCAGTTTGATATCAATAGTGCTTTTCTGCACCTTTGATTAAACTTAAAAATTTAGTATTTTACTTTTAATCTCAATTTAAGATAAAAGAATATTGTCAGTGGTAAAAGAATGTGTAATTCTACCAGAATGAAACAATTCAACCATAATTCATAAAAATGTGATTGAAAAGCTACAGAACCTAAGCCTCTGTAGCTCCCTTTGCAAATGTGTCCTTGACTTCCTAACTGGAAGACCACAATCTGTACTGATTGGAAATGACATCTTAACCTCGCTGACAATACTGGCGCTCCACAGGGACGTGTGCTCCACCCAGTGCTCTACTCTTTCAACACCCATGACTGTGTAGCTAGGCACAGCTCAAACAGCATCTATAAATTTACTGATGATACAAACCCAGTTGGCAGAACTTCAGATGATGACGAAAGGCCATACAGGAGCGAGATATTCCAACTAGTTGTGTGGTGTTGCAGCAACAACCTTGCACTCAGTGTCAAGAAGACCAAAGATCTGATTGTGGATTTCAGAAAGCGTGAGATGAGGAAACTCTGATCCAGTCCTCATAGAGGGATCAGAAGTGGAGAGAGTGATCAATTACAAGTTCCTGGCTGTCAGTATCTCTGAGGACCTAATCTGGACGCAACATATTGATGCAGCTACAAAGAAGAAAACACAGCCACTATATTTCATCAGGACTTTCAGGAAATTTGGTTTGTCAACTAAAACACTTGAAAACTTCTATAAATGTACTATGGAGAGCATTATGACTGCCTGCATCACTGTCTGGTATGGGTGGGGGAAGGATGCTACTGCATATGATTGAAATAAGTTACAGAAGCTTGTAAAATTAGTCAGCCCTATCATGGCTACCAGACTCTGTGGTATCTAAGAAATCTTCAAGGAGTGGTACCTTAGGACCTCACCATCCTGGAAATGCCCTCTTCACACTGTTACCACTGTTACGGAAGTACAGAAGCCTGAAGGAATACACTTAGTGATTCAGGAACAGATTCTTTCCCTCTGCCATCTGAGTTCAAAATGGACAGTGAACCCATGAACTACTTTTTTTAATTTCTGTTATTTTGCACTACTTATTTTAACTTAGCTATTATATAACTTAACATATATGCTTAATGTAACTCAGTTTTTTCTCTATATTCATTTATCAAGTATTTCATTGCACTGCTGCCATAAAATTAACAAATTTCACGACATATGTCAGTGATATTAAAGCTGATTCTGGAGGGCAGTAATACAATTTTGATACCACTGTCTTTACCATAGGGAACCGAATGCAATGGAGGCATGGTGGAATGCATTAATTCCAAGATGGAAAGCTGCTGGATGGGCCAATAAACTTCCAAAGCAGGGAGATCTACAAAAAGCCTTTGTTGGTTTCAATGTCCAGATCTCATTGACCTTCAGTGAAGTGAGCAAATAGAGGATCTGAGCAGGCAAATTTAGGACCATAAGACCATAGGATATAGGAGCATTATTGGGCCATTCAGCCCAGCAAGTCCGCTCTTCCAATGCCATATGGCTGATTTATTATCCCTCTCAACCCCATTCTCCTGCTTTTCCCCGTAACCTTTGATAACCATACTAATTAAGAACATATCAACCTCCACTTTAAATATATCTAATGACTTGGCCTCCACAGTCACCTGTGGTAATGAATTCAAGAGATTAATCATCTTCTGGCAAAACAAATTTCTCCTCATCTCTGTTTGAAATGGATGTCCCTCTATTCTAAGGCTCTGCCATCTTGTCCAAGACTGACTCGCTAACTACAGAAAACATCCTCTCTACATTCACTCTGTCTAGGCCTGGCCTTTCTGTAACAAGTTGAACATATATTGCCATCTATTTATTATTACTACATGGTGATTCAGCACGTCCTACCTAATGACATTGTTTTAAAGGTAAGGGCTATCAGTAGTGTTGATGGTATCTCAGGCTGAACAGTAAATAAAGTCTTTCTAACATCAAATAAACCCAGCCACAGGTAGAGAAAAGAGAAAGGCTCTGGATTAATATCTTTATGCAAATCAGATTTACATTAATACCAGAAGTTTATTAAGCTTTCCCACAGTTATATTTTATGAGCAATAAAGTTGAAGGGTTTGTTCCGTTCTTCTCATTAGCATTTTTCAAACTTAGCTTTTGTAGAATATATTAAAATATCTCACTACAAAATGATATTTTATTAATTTCATCGAACAATTACAGAAAATAAGCTCTGTATCAGAACTCATTCCTTCCTCCTTGCATGCAATAACCAGAGAGGGTAATTAGCATGAAGCAGTTAGTGATTTTCAATCCAGATACAATGAGGGATTGTAACAAAGGCAATGCATTAATAATAGTTGATTTAAATATCCATCTAAACTGGTCAAATCAAATTGACAACTCTATGGAATGCACCTGAGACTCTCCTGGAACAGTAATTTTACTGAATCAAGGTCTTCTTATCTATAAAGGGACAACATTAATTCCCACTAGGTACCAACAGTTTTTGCAGACCCAGGTGACTTCTAATTTATCCACAAGACTGCTTCTTCTTCTTCTCTGATGTCTTTTCTTTCTTTTCAAAGTGGTTGGGTTCTGTCGGAGCCCATGATCTACAGTTCAAACTATGGTTCTTGGCATGCTGTAGGCTTTTGTACCAGTTGTGCGTTCTGACGCTTCACCTTCTCCAGGAATGGCTTGGAAGACATATGCCTTCAGCAGTGGCCTCGTATGGGACCCGGTTCCTTGCCAATATCGCTAACTGAAACGGTGTAGGAGACTGAAACATGGGTATAGCAGGCAGTATGTGCTGCTGTTACAGGAAGGCCTCCATGCCTTCTCTCTCTCTTTTGATGGTGAATGAATGCCTGTCGGTCCTCAGATCAGGGGGCTTGGAGAAGCAATGCAGAAGATTGTAAGATCAGAACAGCAAGTTGCTAGTCTCTGCTCATGTTTCAGAAGCAATTATTCTCTCCTCTGATGGAGAGAGAATGCCTGTCTGAGATACTGAAGTGCTGGGTTAAGAACTGTAGTTTCTGATGGACTCTGGATCAATGTTTCATTGGGGGGATTTAACTATTGCTTGCATAGAGGGGGTTGGAAGGGGGTCTGTGCTTCTGATGGCACAAGTGGGGGATAAAGGGCAGGCCGAAGCTTCTGCTGCTGTTTGTGCAATAGGGGATGCTTCAGTGTTCCGATGTTTCTATCATTCATTCAATGGGGTTTCTCGTTCTGTGGATGTCTGTGAAAAACAAAAATTTCAGGGTTTATACTGTATACATTCTCTGCTATTAAACTGAACCATTTGATCTTTATTCCTTACCTGTCTATGGCTCCCCACACTATTCTGATGAAACCACTAATCAATTGTAATTCTTAACTAACTAAATCCAACCCTAGAAAGAATAGCATTAATGGTAAGACTCTTGGCAGTGTGGAGGATCAGAGGGATCTTAGGGTCTAAGTCCATAGGACACTCAAAGCTGCTACGCAGGTTGACTCTGTGTTTAAGAAGGCATATGGTGCATTGGCCTTCATCAATCATAGGATTGAGTTTAAGAGCCGAAAGGTAATGTTGCAGCTATATAGAACCCTGGTCAGACCCCACTTGGAGTACTGTGCTCAGTTCTGGTCACCTCACTGCAGGAAGGATGTGGAAACCATCGAAAGGGTGCAGAGGAGGTTTACAAGGATGTTGCCTGGATTGGGGAGCACGCCTTATGAGTGTAGGCTGAGTAAACTCGGACTTTTCTCCTTGGAGCGACGGAGGATGAGAGGTGACCTGATAGAGGTGTACAAGGTAATGAGAGGCATTGAGTATGTGGATAGTCAGAGGTTTATCCCCAGGTCTGAAATGGCTAGCACGAGAGGGTGTCGTTTTAAGGTGCTTGGAAGTAGGTACAGAGTAAATGTTAGGGGTAAGTTTTTTACACAGAGAGTGGTGAGTGCGTGGAATGGGCTGCCAGCGGCGGTGGTGGAAGTGGAAACAATAGGGTCTTTTAAGAGACTCCTGGATGGCTACATGGAGCTTAGAAAAATAGAGGGCTATGGGTAAAGCCTAGGTAGTTCTAAGGTAGGGACATGTTCGGCACAGCTTTGTGGGCTGAAGGGCCTATATTGTGCTTTATGTTTTCTATGTTTCTATGTTCTATGTAACAAAAAGGTGCTAATCATGGGAGAAGTAGGCATCAGTTTACTGAACCATGTATCAGGGGTCTTCCTGAAAATAGTGTTGTAATTTCATGTTATTTATTTGCACAATAGTATAGTAATGAGAAAAGATGGTCATGGAGGCCTGAAGTTAAGACCCCAAAGTTGTATTCAATACCACCTGATGTTTAATGACTTCACATGAATCCTCATGATCAGCTATTGCACTTACAAATGCCATATTCTCTCAAGTTCACACTTACCTCAATCAATGGGCAATTTATCAGACTCCAGTGTTACATATCTTCCAACAATCTCTATCAGTCAGGACTCTTACCAAATATTCATATGCACAACCCCACCTTCAGAGTTATTGTAAATCCCATACCTTCATCTCATAACTTGCTCAGATCATTGACTTTTCATCAGCAGTATATCATAATGCCAACCATGTGTTGCATTCAGAGCAGAGAGCAGGATAATGTCAGTGCCATCTCTTTGGAAGAAAAGAACATACAGAGGCTCCACTGCAGAAGATGCAGGTAAGGACTTTGATGAATCAGTCTGTGTGAGTCATATTCTTCCTGTTATTGGCTGCCTATCTTCTTATGAAGAAACCTAGTCCTCTTTTTGCCCACTAGTGGATGATTCTTTGAAGTATTCTCCAGAAAAAGATAATATCCAGCTGTCATGTAGGAATTCATCACATCTGTGTGATACTTGTTGATATCCTTTGCTGACACTACAGATAAAGTGATTCACTGTTCTGCTGTGAAACCAATGAAAAAGATATACTTTTGAAAATAGCCTGAAGGATTTCCTGCAGCTATAGTAGCTACTGCGAATATTTTAAGAACTACTTTTCAAAATCCCCTGAAATATATTTCAATGTATTCTTTTCTGAATAAACCATTTACATAGCTCCTTTCAGATGATCCTACAGTCCTTTACAACTGTTAAGATAGAACATGTAACATTACTCATCTGTCTCTATAAGTTCAGTAATATTTGATTAATTTTTCAATAATATTGTAAATAAATTGTTGGATTAAGCATTTTTTGTTGTTTACATAAAGAATTACAGGTTACATGTAAAAGTACATGAATGGCATCCGTCATAAGTGCACACCTTGATAAAAGTAAAAACAAAGTTTACATGCACCTCTTGGGCTCCCTTGTGTTTCTTTCAATTAGCTTTATGTTCTGGAGTTACAAAACATAACAGTGGTGATAAGGAATTTTTAAATGAACCCAAGATGACTACCTACATGATGAATCGCAGCAAGATGTTCAAGTTAAAAGAAAAGGGCACGAATTGATGAATTCACAGGTTCATAAACAGTGGGTACCAGGTGTTACAGCTGTCAATGAAAGCCACCAGAGAGACAAGTTACTAGTAGTATAAAAGTCTTTATTTGGCACACACAAGTTCTTAAAACACACAAACACAGTTGCAAATGCATCTGCTACAATACAGTTCCCCGAATGAGTATACACACACTCCATTGGCATCCCGAATGATCAGTAACCACCCTTTGCAACTGGTGGCTCTGTCTCAACAAATTAGCACAAACACTCTAGTCTCTTACATACACACACATGCATGCACGCACACAACACTACTTTTATATCTACCAGTTCAGGTCTCCACTGTGTTCATGATACTTTGTGACCCTGTAGTCACTGACTTGAACAGACCTCAGTGTGAGTAATATTCTTAAAAAAATATACTCACCCATTAAAGCTGCTGAGATCACTAACCACATGATGAAATATGAATACATCCTGGACGAGACCCCATATGTGACTATGAACAAAGTCATAAAGAGACACTGTAGCTAATGGATATAGAGGTGTTTCTTCAGCAAAACAAGCAGCAGGCATCATATTCGAGACATTTGTCAAAGAAGTTCTCTGTCTGACCTAATATTAGATGACATTTTTATATGCTAAAGATCAAAGCTAACAGCAGGACAATTCTATATTTACAACATATCTACAATGCTTCCTCTGAATTACACATAATTTTCAAACACCTCCTTCTTCACACCCATATGTTGGACACCCAAAATGAATGTTAATTAGCATTGTTTCCCTCTAGCTGAATTCATGCATATGCAGACATCAAGTAAATGTGTGTTTTCTGGTTTGCAATCAACCCCAATCTGTTGAAATTAATATTTGCTACATACCCTAACTCCTGAAAATGCCCTAACACACATTTTATTTTTTTATATTTGAAGTTAATCTAGTAACTTTAAGTCCTCCTTACTCTGTACTGTTGCTGCAAAACAACAAAGTTTACATCATATAAGTCAATGATAATCAATCTTTTCCTGAGTTTGAATCTCTACCTGTCTTAATTCATAGTCTTTTAATGCTCCTTTGTCCTTATGAACCTATGAAAAGCATCTTTGCAATATCAATTCTTTTTTCTATTTCCACTGAATTGTTGAGTGTTTTGTATTTAGATGTTTCCACAAACATACTGCTTGTTGAAAGCATAATGCATGGTGAACTAAAAACTGACCAAAGAAAATTTGTCAATTTCAATCCTAAGGTCCTGTGGAGAATTCAGTATCAATGCTGATTTTTTTCAAATCGGTTGTAAGCTGACAAATAAATTCTGAAACAAAGGCAAACTTTTCTTCTGGATCTTTACTGTGTTATACTGTCATCAATGTAGCAAGCCATCAAAAAACATAATAACACTGATGTATATGACTGATCACTATACTGAAGCCTGTATAAATTCATCAAGCGTTAAAGAAAATTAAACCAGAAACAGTAACATCAGGATAATTGCTAAATGCAGAGCAATTAAATACATGAAAGAGAAGTGGAGAGCAGAAGAAGTAGATACAGTAGATAGACAGATAGACAGACACCTGAGAAAGCAGTTGAAGCTGCAGGATATAAAAGTCCTATAATAATTTTTAATATTTTTTGATACCTTTGGTAATTTCATTTTGTATTTTGCCATATTTTTGTTTACATAATTTTATGTGTTTTTTGTTGTTGTAATGGACTTCCTAAATCAGTTGCGCTGTTTTATGAGCTATAGCTGGCTTTTTCCACTCAGTCCAAAATCAGTGAATTGTGAGACACAGTGAAAACGAGGCAATGGGGGCTGGAGAACTGGAAGTTGTCAAAATGGTGTGGAGACTAGTGAGGTGTCCTGGATGGAGGTGGGAATAGTTGACCTAAACAATCTACAATTCTTCCCACAAGACACCCACCCCCCACTTCACTAAAAGGTTCTGCTTGTCCCACTGAGTAACTTCAGCAGATTGTTGCCTTAAACTCACAGAGAAGCTGTGGGAGGAATGACCTAGTTTCCACCATTATTGTCCACCCTTTTATAGAAAACAATACAATGTGCCTCCTCAAGGCATTTTAGGCAGAGCCAAATGTATAGTTCCGCCATTAGAACACCAGAACCTAAAACAAATGGAAAGTTAAAGCGAGAAGAGGTCATGCTCTCTTCTCGCTGCTGCCATCAGGTAGAAGGTATAAGAGGCTCATGACTCACACCATCAGGTTCATGAACAGATACTACCCCTGAACCATCAGGATCTTGAATAAAAGGAAAATAACTGCACTCAACTTCACTTGCTCAATCATTGAAATGTTCTCACAATCAATGATCTCACTTTCAAGGATTCTTTATCTCATTATCTCTTATTCTTTTTATTTATTGCTTTTTATTTATATTTGCATTTGCACAGTTTGTTGTCATCTGCACTCTGGTTGATCTTTCATTAATTCTGTTATAGTAACTATTCTATAGATTTGCCGAGTATGCTCACACAAAAATGAATCTCAGGATTGTATACGGTGACATATGAAGGGTGATTGATAAGTTCATGGCCTAAGGTAGAAGGGGATGAGTTATACAGATCTCCTTACATGCACATGCAGGTCAACTCTTTGAGTGATTATGCAGAAAGTTTCAAGTTAATAACTCATCTCCTTCTGCCTTAGGCCACAAACTTATCAATTAGCCCTGATGAGTTATTAACTTCAAACTTTCTGCATAATCAAAGAGTTGAACTGCATTTCCCAGAGAAAATTCATGCAGTCACAGAGAGAATGTACAATCTCCTTAAAAATAGTGATGGGAATTGAATGCTGATCAGTGATTGCAATCTCTATAAAGTGTATCCCTAACCACTATATGATGCAGAGGGTTGTACCCTTGATGGAACTATCTGAGTTGATATCCAACTGCAATCACTATCTGTCTACAAACATCTGCAACCGCTATTTGAGTCTACGTCCCTCTGCAACCACTATCTGAGTCTACGTCCCTCTGCAACCACTATCTGAGTCTAAAACCCTCTGCAACCACTATCTGAGTCTACGTCCCTCTGCAACCACTATCTGAGTCTACGTCCCTCTGCAACCACTATCTGAGTCTATGTCCCTCTGCAACCACTATCTGAGTCTAAAACCCTCTGCAACCACTATCTGAGTCTACGTCCCTCTGCAACCACTATCTGAGTCTAAAACTCTCTGCAACCACTATCTGAGTCTACGTCCCTCTGCAACCACTATCTGAGTCTACGTCCCTCTGCAACCACTATCTGAGTCTAAAACCCTCTGCAACCACTATCTGAGTCTAAAACCTTCTGCAACCACTATCTGAGTCTACGTCCCTCTGCAACCACTATCTGAGTCTACGTCCCTCTGCAACCACTATCTGAGTCTAAAACCCTCTGCAACCACTATCTGAGTCTACGTCCCTCTGCAACCACTATCTGAGTCTACGTCCCTCTGCAACCACTATCTGAGTCTACGTCCCTCTGCAACCACTATCTGAGTCTAAAACCCTCTGCAACCACTATCTGAGTCTACGTCCCTGTGGTTTGGAGCCTCCACACCAGGCTATGATGCAACCTGTCAGAATATTCTTTGCCAAACATCCATACACATTTGCAAGTCTTTGAGGATATAATTAGTCTGTTCAAACTCCTAATGAAGTAGGGATGCTGGCTTGCCTTCTTCATGATTGCATTAATATGTTGGGCACAGGTTAAAACCACTGTGATGTTAAACACCCAGGAACTTGAAGCAGCTCATCCTTTCCACCGCTGTTCCCAAAGTGAGGACTGGGGTTTGTGATTTCTCCCAACACTCCCTTCCTGAATTCCACAATTCCTTGGTCTTCTTGATATTGAGTGCAAGGCTGCTGTTGCAGCAAAACTCAACCACCCATCTATCTCACTCTTACGCACCTCCTCAACACCATCCAAGATTCTACTGACAACAGCGGCATCATTCATGAATTTATAGATGGCATTTGAGCTGTGCCTACCTACGCATTCATTGATGTTGGTAGAGTAGAGCAGTGGGCTAAGCACAAATCCTTGAGGTGTGACTGTGTTTATTGACTGCGAGGAGGAAGTGCTATTACCAATCTGCAGTGACTGTAGACTCCCGATGAAAAAGTCAATGACCCATTGCGGAGGGAGGTACAGAGGTCCATGTTTTGAAGCTTGTTGATTAATATTGAGGGGTTGATGTTGTTGAATGCCAAGTTTTAATCAATAAACAGCAATCCGATGTATGTTTTGCTGTTGTCTCGGTGCTACAAAGCCCAGAGCACAGCTAGTGACCTTGTCATCGTGGATTCTCACCTGAGAGAGTTGGGAGGGCCACAGTTTAAATTCCATTTTGAAAGACATCATCTTCAACACTGCTGCTCTCCATAGTAAAGTATTTGTAGTCAGTTCCAGTGTTGACTTCAAAGTGAAAGTTCTGCTTCAGTTGTCACCTGAGAGTTGTCATTTCTGAATGTGTTGAAATATATTCATTATAGCCTGTGTATTGTCAACCACAGTTGTTTTCTGTTTATGGACTGTGGTTCAAACATAGGATTTATAATTTCCAGCACAATGATACTTCTGAAATATCCATGCCATAAACTGAAATAAAAGCATTGATTCTCCATCATTATATTTTAAAACTAGATATTCTGTACAAGAATGTTTCTTATGCAGGAAATATATTTTATTTTTTGTTTGAATAGATATGAAAACATTTGGAACTTTTTTGACTCCTCTTGGATTCATATACAAAAATAAATGAAGTGGAGTTATTTCAAATGTTCCAATCAATTCATTTCAGAGAGCAATGGATGGCTTAAAATGAATTCTGTGCATTCGTTTATGTATTATGAAAGAAGATTGGGTCTGGATGAGTTCTTCAGTAACAGTGTGATTAGCAAAGAAATCAAAATATTAATCATAAATTTATCAATAAGGCTATCTTCTTACTTTAGAAGGCATTTTTTCATTAATTCTGTAGAAAGCAAAAACTACAGAACAAATGAAGGAAGAAAGTATTGCTGGAATTGGGGCTTTTTTTCACCAATGCAACCATTTGAACTCAAGAGATATGCACCTGCATCAGGGAACAAAAATCTCCACACCAATGACATGGAAAAAAATCACAGAGATTAGAGGCTACATATGGCCACTCAGCCCTTCGAACCCGATCTAACATTTGACTGCAGCTGGCTGATTCGATACTGAATTCAACACTGCTTTCTCACCTACCCCTAATAACCCCAGATTCCCTTGCTTATCAATAATCTATTTCATTTGCCTTAGGAAAATTAAGTCAATTTTCATGGCAATTTGAAGAAGACAATTCCAAAAGCAGATAACACAGAAAAGTCCTAGAGGTCGATTCTTTCTTTTTAAAATGTTGACTCCTAATCCTAAATTCTTCCACAAAAAAAAATCCTCTCCGCTTTCACCCTGTCAAAATCCATCAGGATTTATTTGTTTCCTTCCTCTTTTAAACTCCTATGAATAAAAATCTGTCCTGTCTAATCTCTTATCATAACTCAATTCACAGTCTAATAAACCTTCTTGGAACTGATTCTAATGCATTTGAACCTTTACATAATGAATAGATTAATACAATTCATAGTCTAGATGTGATTGCACCAATGCCCTATGTAATTGAAATACAACCACTTTAATATGACAGGGTAAGAATTATATTCCAGTAACTGGGATAGTCATTGGTCACTTTAATGTTCAGAATTCCTTTTGGTTTTTAGAACTCAAGGATAATTCCTATCCCGCTGGTATAACACTGTTGCACTGACCTCTTTAACAATAAAGATGAACTCTTGATCTCTTAATCTATCTCATCATGACCTTTCAACCTTATTTATCTACCTGCACTACACTTTCCATTTCACTGTAATACAACCATATATTCTGTTATGGTTTTTCCTTTTATTATACTTTGATGTACTTATGTTTGAAATGATCTGTTTAGATGGCATGCAAAACAAAGTATTTCACTCTATCTTGGAATATGTGACAACATTAAACCAACTTAACCAACCTAATGGCATGAATATTGATTTCTCCTCGTAAAAAAAAGTATCCCAGCACCTCCCTTCTTCTTCCATTCCTCACTCTAACCTCCTACCTCTTCTCACCTGATTATCATCTCTTCTTGGTGCCCCTTCTCTTTGTTCTCCTATGTTTCACTCAACTCTCCTGTCAGATTCCTTTATCTCCAACTATTTCCCTTTCACAATCTCCTGGCTTCACCTATCACCTTCTAGCTATCCTTCTTCTCCTCCCCCCAACTTTTTATTCTGGCATTTCCCCCCTTCCTTTCCAGTCCTGAAAAAGGGTCTCAGCTCGAAACATTGTCTGTTTGTACATTTCCATGGACGATGCCTGACCTGCAAGTTGCTCCAACATTATGTGTATGTTGTTTTGGATTTCCAGCATCTGCAAAATTTCTCGTGTTTATAATTAACCTGATACTTTCTTCAATGTATTCAGAATATCTAGCTGGTCATATAAACCGAGAGAGGTTTTAGGGCAAATTGTGAGGCTTCCAGGTATGAACATATGTTCACTCAGACAGCAGAGGCAGTTAGCAGATCCTTCATCTGGAGATCTGAGAAATGAAGTTGTAAGTAATTTCATTCAATTGCATTGAAATATGACTGATATGAATACAAGTTTAAAATGCAACTGTGAACAAAATGTCAAACGAATTGGCTTTTGACAGTTATCGACAACGCATCTGTAGCCAGCTATGCAATCCCCCAAGATCAAATGTGCCAGACAGCCAAGACTGAGAAAACTGTACAGTGAGGAAAGCTCTAAAGCACAGTGGAGATGAACAATTAGAGTTAGCTGCTTCTACTAAGTGGTTTGACGTCTCTTATGCTGAATATGGTATGCAGTTTACCACAGAATGCATCTGAACCTGCACCTGAGCATTTATAGAAGGAAATAAAGGACACAATCTTAGTCATGTATGCCAAATTGATCATGATTGTGTGGTGGTGCCATGAAGAGAAATATACCCCTCCTCAGTTCCGGGCTAATACCAGAAATGAATTATTCTGTCTCAGTTACTGTCTCAGTTGTGCCTCAACATCTTCATTGACAATAATTACTATTAATACTTGACACACAAAAGAAGATATAAAGTTCCAATTTAAATCAATTTGTGGTGCAAAATAAAACAATACTATTTCTATTTTCACTCAGTCTATTGAACACAGATGGGTTCCAATGTGCCTGAGGCCCTGTAAAAACAATTGGGTTTCCAAGCATCTGAGACCTGGTAAACGCAGTTGAGTTCCCATGTGACTGAGGCCCAGTAAAAATGGGGGGGGGGGGGGGGTTCCCATGTGCCTGAGGCCCGGTAAAAACACTTGGGCTTCCATGTGCCTGAGGCCCGGTAAATGCACTTGGGTTTCCATGCGATTGAGGCCTGGTAAACACATTTGGGTTCCCATGTGCCTGAGGCCCAGTAAAAAACAGTGGGGGGGGGGTTCCCATGTGCCTGAGGCCCAGTAAAAACAGTTGGGCTTCCATGTGCCTGAGGCCCGATAAATGCAGTTGGGTTTCCATGCAATTGAGGCCTGGTAAACACAGTTGGGTTTCCATGCATCTGAGGCCAGGTAAACACGGTTGGGTTCCCAAGTGACTGAAGCCCAGTGTATTTGGTGCAAGAAGTAAAGAATTAAGTTATACACTATTCCTTGTTTCTCATTTTTTACAACAAATTTTGAAAAAAGAAATTAGCTTTCACTATTTGTTACTTGGGTGAGGTTTTAACAAGGTAGAATTTCCATTCAAAGCACAGACACTCATGTTTGCTGTAAAGTTTTGAAATAATTCCCAACTTATCTCAGTTAATGTTTTCAAAGGAACTTACAAAGTCAGCCTAATCCATAATATTGAGGCTCTGTGGAGTAAAAGGACCTGGCCTGTTTTGGTGTGATCACATGGGATGATCTCATCAAATGAACTTTATGCACAAAACAGGTCAAGTGTAGGTAACAAACAAGAAAATCTGAAGATGCTGGACATCTAAGTGACACACACAAAATGCTGGAGGAACTTAGCAAGCCAGGTAGCATCTATGGAAAAAAGTACAGTCAACGTTTTTTCTATAGATGCTGCCTGGTCTGCTGAGTTCCTCCAGTATTTTGGAAGTGTAGGCTATGTCTGCCAAAAACTTAATGATATGAATGTTTTAGGAACTCAAAATAGAGTTTTCAAACAATCTGTGTTAACTAAAAATAATAAAAATATCTAGGTGTGCTGGAAATCAGGAAGAAAAACAATAGAAATGGCAGCATACACTTAGCAGGTCAGGTAATGGACAAAGTAGAGTTAATGTTTCAGATCAAAGACCTGATCTTTCTAGTGAAAGATCTTAGAGATAACGTTCTAGTCCACATAGACCATCAGCCAGCTCTTCATCTAGTTTAAGTTTAGAAGAATGAGTAATGATATCATGGAATCTACAAGATTCTAAGATAGATTGAGAAACTAGATGCTAGGAAGATATTTCTTTGAAATTGAGAGTCTATAACTGGGGCAAGATTGGGGTCACCATTTGATACTTAATTTAGGAGAAGCTGTAAATCTTTGGAATTCTGTAACTTAGGCTGTGAAGACCCAGTTTTTGAGACTGAGATTCTTGGGCACCAAGGGTATGAGGGCCTATGGAAAAACAGGCAGACTGGTGGAGTTAAGCACACAACCAGCTAAGAACACAGGAAATGGGAGAGCAGGCACTGTGGGCCTTGAGGTCTACTTTTGCTTTTATTTGTAATGTTTTAGTATGAATACCATGGTGGGACAGTGTGTTAAATCCCTCTCTGCCGGGTGATGGATATTTTGAATGTACATGGTCAACAAACTTAGGAGAACTTTCACTATTTGTGTTTTACCCCTCAATACTCATATGTGTATAACCTGCAGTTTCACTATTCACAGCTCCAGCCCACAACATCTCTTTATTTTCCTATAATCACTCCAATGATCTTCACTGCACCTGCTTTTCCCACAAACTCTGACTTGCTGTTGCCTCTGCTATTGTAATGCTCATTACTTCACACAACATACAAAGTATTCCACTTGACCAGAATCTTCACAGAAAATCTCCTAAAACTGTCGCTTTCACTATGGCAACCAATATGCCAAGCATCTGATAACTTGCCCTCAGGGCTCTAGTTAGAACTTGTTACAAATATAAACACAGGACTATTGATGGAATATTTTGTTTAACGGGCAGAAAATATATTGGCTATGCTTAATGCAGCTGGAAACGTGAAGCTCTAATTCTAAGAGAGTTGATTAATAGAGCAACTATAATACTCCTGTGCAATTCTTTTATATTTGAATACAAATAAAAATTCCCAATATCTGCCTTGATGTTATATCATCAGAGTACAACTCGTGCCATACACAAGACAAAAAAGAGATGGATTTTGGGCAAAGGAAAATGTTTGCAATATTCCTTGGGGTTACTGTTTTTTATTCAGCAGTGTTACTTCAGCAGAAATGAAGTTAGAAATTCATATGTATACGTATGCTGATTCCCCTCAGCACAGAGGAGAGGTGAGAGTTGTTTCTATAAATGTTCCTTTCTGTGTTTCTGTTGGTTTACAAAAGGTGACAGACATCTATTGATGGCATCGCACTTCACCAAACACATGAATAATTTACCGAAAGCATAAATAATAGAAGAAAGCGATGTTTGGATTCATTTTCTCTATTAAAGGATTCTCAGGAAGAGGATTACACTTGGATTAGAATTAGATACAGAAAAACAAAGTTCTTCTGCCCAGATCAGATTGGTGGGTGGATTTGCTACTTGTTTATCTGAAATATTTTCAGTGTTTTTAATTAATATGACACCGAAAAGACACAAGCAAAAAACGCTAGTACACAACACACAGTACACAGGACTATGATAATTGAAAGTGCTTTCAATTTCCTATCAGTTCATGAGCAACACTTTTGCTGAGTGAAGATAGCTTTCTCACATACTGAAGGGGATCTAAAAATCATTTAGTGAGCATTGTGCATTATTCACAGAGATGAGAAGTGAAAACCCAGAGCAAAGCGGCATGCAAAAGGTGTTTTTTTTTTTAATTTGTTGAGAGTTATGAATGCAGACAGCTGAAACCATCTTTGAGCCACCTTTAATAAAAGCTGGCAAGAGGGTCAAGAAATCCTAAATTCAATTGATATTTTTGTTTTAGAAACACACAAAACATTATGCCAGGCTAATTAATGAGAAAATGATCTGTTTCCACTTACCCAGCAGGAGCATAGTTAATATGATAGAGAAGAAAGGCATCGCATCTTTGTCAACACATACAAAGGGGAGTTGTATAAATTAGAATATAAATTGAGATAAACTGAAGAGAAATATCCATGATTGTCCTCCAGACTGCTGGGTGGAATGGGAGTGCAGGATAGATGTGGATTTTCTGTTATCTTGCAATGAATATAAAGAGGAAATTTAATCTAGTCTCCCACTCAACAAAAATAGAATAGGTAGTTTACCCAAACTTAGGTCACGTTGACCCAGCCAAACTTATTTGTAACTTGAATGTACAGTGTCTGCAGTCAATGTTAGGACTCCTGGGACTACTTTCTCATCAGTGTACAGCACAGTGGAACAACACGCTCAGATGGTAGGCCAGAGATTATAATGCAGGTGTCAGAGACATAGCTGAAATACATGATGCTGTCTGTGTCCATGGTAGTTCATCAATTGAACTATCTTTGGGACAGCTTTTCCAGTGATGACAAGAGTTTCCAGGTGTTAATAAGAATGACTTCACCCTTTTATCTGGATTGGAGTTGACTTTGTCTTGTCTGATTCTGATGCTGAAGTCAATACTAATTAGTGAGACTCTTTCATTAGACTATATTCTGATACACCAGTCTAATTTAAACAGTTCACTTGTTCTGCCATTTCAGAGACCATATAAGAATGAATTACATTACTGTGAGTTTGGAGTTGGGGTGGAATTGTAGGATTCCTTCCATAACAGGTAAATTGTTAGATTATTTTGTCATCCAATCCAATGGTTTTATGGCCATTGTTAGTAGTACCTGTATTTAATTGATCAGCATTAAGTACTCCAAAATTACTAGGAGCAGAAAACTGGCATAAATGCAAGTGTAAACTGCCAAAATCCACATTATCCTCTCATTTATCTTTAATTACAATTACAACTTGCATTTAAACAGCACCCTTCACATTATTGGCTGTGGGATAATGTACATGTTTCAAGCAGACCCAGCTGCTGTACTGGAAACAAACATTATGTGGTTCACCAAATCTGCAGCCAATTTTATTCAGCAATCTCCCACAAAATAACATTCACAGAAACAAGGCGAGTGCAAGGAGACCTCTGTTCCACTTTCTACAGGGACCACTCTTGCCACAATTCAGTGCTCTGCTCATCACTCCCAATCATCCACTCATCTCTATCCATCTCCTGCCACTTTCCCCGTCAACTGTAAAAGGTGCTTCCTTCCTCATCACCATCCAGAGACTTGAACAGCCTGTCCAAGTGAGCTAGAGATTCATTTGTACTTCCTCCAGACTGGTCTATTGCATTGTTATTCTTAATGTGGCCTCCCCTACAGTGGTGAGATGAAGTGTAGATCTGGTGACTGCTTTGCCGAGCGGCTGGGTATTTTGGTAACTGCCATCTTGAGCTCCTCTCATTCCCAAACTAACTTGTCTATCCTTGACCTTCTCTACTGCCACAGAGAGGACAAGCACAAACTAGAAGAATAGACCCTCAAATTCCACTCAGGACCCACAGCACAAATGGCATCAGCATTAAATTTTCCAGTTTTAGCTAATCATACCTTGTGTTCTTTTCCCACTCTGTCACGTACCCTGTGATGGGTTAAAGAACCAGCAGAAATGGAAAACACATTGGAGACTGGTATTGCTATTAACTAATAGTGTTTCTTAGTAACTACGCAATAAATGCAGATATATCAGACAGGTTAGCAATGAGATATATATACATAAGTGTGGAAATAGGAACAAAACTAGGCTCTTTCAAACCTAGGGGTGGTTGGATATAGTCTAACGATGATGATGAGAGTTCAGTTCAGTTTGAGGTAGTTAGTTGAGTAACGTTGGAGAGAGAGAGTGAGCTGATGCCGTCGATCTTCCCGTTGTCTTCTGAAATCCCTGTTGTCCTCCAAAATCCTGTGGAAGTCACCGACTGTGACCGTAACATGTACGACTGTTCTTCAGTGATGGAATTATCACCTAGGCGAGGGTGGACACACAAATTGGTCCCCACCAGTTGCACCTTTTCACACTGTGAGAGCCACTGATTGATTTCCCCGAATCGATCCTCCAAAAACCCCACCTTCCTGTGAGTACAACAAAGCTCGTCCAGTTTCCGAAACCATGTGTCTGTCTGAATAACAGCGGACCTGGCTTTTATCTCCACATGTTGGACACCAGCTGTCCATCAACCTGCTCTGAGCTCCTCTCTCTGCAAGAACTTTGCAAGCAAGCAAGTGTCCTTGTTGGAAAGGTAAACAACTTATAGAGAAACCACAACGTCAATCTTTCAAGTAGCTTCTGTCTGTCTCTCTTCCTCTCTCACTGCATTGGACACCTCCCTCTCTCTCTTAATAGCACCACTGTTCATAGGGTCAATCCTGGACCCCATCACAAACTGGGGTCATTTCTGAACCCTGTCACAACTCCCATCGGTCCACTCAGGATCTGTCTTCACTTGTTCATGTTTTCCACCCCTGTCCCTCTCCACCACCACCCATTTGCCTGGATCCACCACCATCCTTCATCTGATTTTATCTGCCCATCCTTCACATTCCTACCTTCCTGTACTTCTCCCTTGATTCACCTTCCAGAAATTTAAAGGATTTTAAAAAGGAAGTGAGGATGAGTTGAATAGCTTTTTACAATTTATTTGCATTTGGTTTATAGCTTTAATTGCTCAAGTATTTTGTATTGGTTTTATATTTTGTATTTTAAAATATTTTAACATTAACATTTTGAATAACATTTCATTTTCCAGTTTTTTGAATACATCTAAGAATTAGGGAAAACCATGAGACCTTGAAAGAGGCAATAGTTGGTGGGAGAGTATCTTTCAAATTTCAAAGTAAATTTATTATCAAAGTACAATTACATGACCAAGTACAACCTTGAGATTCATTTTCTTGTGGCCATTCACAGTAACTACAAAAAATACAATAGAATCAATGAAAGACTGTACCCAACAGGACAGACAAACAACCAATGTGTTAAAGACAAAATGTTTTAAAAAATTAAATAATTGTAATAATAAAGAAGCAATAAATATCAAGAACATGAGACAAAAATTCCTTGAAATTGAGTCTATAGATTGTAGGAACAGTTCAGAGATGGGGTGAGCGAAGTTGAGTGAAGTTATCCCCTCGGGTTCAAGAGCCTAATGGTTCAGGGGTAATAACCGTTCCTGAACCTGGTGATATGGGTCTTGAAGCTGTAGTAACTCCTTCCTGATGGCAGCATTGATTAGAGGGCATGGCCTAGATGGTGAGGGTCCTTGATGATAGATGCTGCTTTCTTGTTTAGGGTTAATGTTAGGGTTAATTCGAGACTGCCATTACAGGTCAGGAGTGGCTCACGTAATGAGAGGGAGGGGGGAAGCGAAACTGGGGACTCCGCTACACCGAAACTACTAGTGTCACGCGATTCAGTAAACAAAAGAAACAGGTAACTCGTGCGTGTATGACATCGGGCCAATAAGATGGACACAAGTGCCCGATGTTACCTAATATGTAGCAGGGGGTTGTGCTGGGGGGGAAAGGGATATAAATAAGAGCAGATTGTAAGGGCAGGTCGGAACGCGCCTTCTCCAGCGACTCCGTCGATTCGCTGTGCCAGTTACGAATTCTGCAATAAACCCAAGTTTTGTAATATTCCGGTGTTGGTTGTCTCTCTTCCTAAACGAACACAGGGCAGAATTTCAAGCCCAACACCTAGATGGTGAGGGTCCTTGATGATAGATGCTGCTTTCTTGTAACAGCAATCCATGTGCTTTACTTGTGAAGGACTGGGGTCTATATATTATTTTTGTAAGCTTTTTTGTTCAAGTGCATTGGTGTTTCCATACCAGGCTGTGATCCAACCAGCCAATATACTCTACGCATCTATAGAAGTTTGTCAAATTTTTGGATGACGTGCTGCATCTTCTCATGCTTCATTCATAATGGCACTTATGTGCTGTACCCAGGGCTGTTCCTCTAAAATGAGGAATTTAATGTTGCTGACCCTCTCCTCCTCTGATCCCCCAATGAGAACTAACCTATTGACCTCTTTCTGAAGTCAATAATCATCTCCTTGGTTTTGCTGACTTTGAGTGAGAGTTTGGTGTTATGGCACCACTTAGCCAGATTTTGAATGTTGTCACCTGTCATAGAATTTCTCAGCAGTCTGTTGCTCAAGCACTGTAGATCTGGCCCAACTGGGTGTTCTGTTACATTTTCTGATGTCTATATTTCCCACAGTTTGCATCAATCAACAGGTGTATCCTTTTTATCCTGCCAATCTTCAGGGATAATGTGTGAGGTAAGATCATGGGAACTTCACTTCCTGGTGGCAAATACAGACAGAGGTCAGTGCTTGGCGACACTTGAGCCAAGGGGGATTAGTCGGAAGGAGCACATGGATAAGGGAATCACAGAGAGAGCAGTCCCTTTGTGGAGAGTGGACAGAAAGATGTGATTAGTGGTAGTATCCCATTGAAGATGGCAGAAGTTGCAGAGATTGATATGCTGGATGTGGAGGCTCACGTGTTGTAGGTAAGGAAAAGAGGAATTCTATTCCTATTAAGCGTCAGGTAGATACGATAAAGGTGGATGTCCAGGTAATGGAAGAGTTGTAGGTGACAGACATAATGGTGGATGAAGGGAAACCCCGTTCTTTGAAGAAGACAGACATCTCTGATGTTCTGGAAGGGAAAGCCTCATTCTGTGAACAAATGCAGTAGAGACAAAGGAACTGAGAAAAGGGAATAGCATTTTTACAGGTGACAGGGTGGGAAGAGGTATTGGCAAAATAGCTGTGAGAGTCAGTAAGCTTATAAAGGATATAGGTTGACAGTTTGCACCCAGAGATAGAGACAGAGAGATCAAGAAAGCAGTGAGAAATGTCAGAAATGGATCAAGTGAATTTAAGGGTAGGATGGAAGTTGAAGTAAAGTTGATAAGTTGAAGCTCAGCATAGGTACATGAAGCAACACCAAACTTCCACCCTTCCCTTACATTCATTCCTCCACCATTGATGCCGCCCTCACCTGCACCTCCCCCATTTCCCGGACATCAGTCCTCACTGATCACTTTAACAGGGATGGAGTTCTTCTTTTCCTTACCTACCACCTCATGAGACTCCACATCTAGCACATCATTCTCTGCAACTTCAGCGGGATCCTACTACCAGACACATCGTTGCACCCACACGCTTTCCACAGAGATTGCTTCCTTTGTGATCTCCTCCCTACTAATCTCCCTCCAGGCACTTGTCCTGCAAATGGCTGGAGTACTACACCTGCCTGTTCACCTTTTCTTTCACCTCCATTCAGGGTCCCAAATAGCCCTTTCATGTGAGGCAACACTTAGCATGCAAATCTGTTGGGATTGTCTATTGTATCTGCTCTTCCAGTGTGGTCTCCTCTCCATCGTTGAAATGCAACATAGATTGGAGGACTACTTTGTCAAGCACCTCAACTCTGTCCTCAACAAGTAGGATTTCCCGGTATCTAATCATTTTCAGTCCAATCCCCATTCACAGTCTGACACGTTAGTCCATAACCTTTTCTACTGCTATGATGGAGCTAAGCTCAGGTTGGAGGAGCAACATCTCATATTCATTCAAGGTAGCCTTCAAGTTAATGGCATGAACATGGATTTCTCTAACTTCTGGTAATTTTACCTCCTCCCCTTCCCTCTTCTTGCATCCCTCATTCTGGCTCCCCTCTAACCGCTTCTCTTCTCCTCACCTGCCTATAAGCTCCCACTGGAGTCTCTCCTCCTTCCCTTTCTCTCATGGTCCACTCTGCTCTCCTGTCAGATTTCTCCTTTATCAGCCCTTTGCCTTTTCTACCTATCATCTCAGAGATGCTCACTTCATCCACCTGGCTTTGCCTATCAGTTTCTAGCTTGTACTCCTTCCCCTCTTCCCACCTTCTCATTCTGGCTTCATCCCCCTTTCCTTTCCAGTCCCGACAAAGGGTCTCAGCCTGAAATATTGACTGTTTATTCTTTCCATAGATGTAGCCTTACATGCTGAGTTCCTTCAGCATTTTGTATGTTTTACCCTGAATTTCCAGCATCTGCAGAATTCATTGTGTTGTTTTCTCTTCCACCTCTTTATTCAAGATTTCTACCTGTAATTTAGTGCCATTACCCTGTAGGCATGTTCAAGATCCAATAACCTAACTTTTTATCAACTTCTTGCTTAACTTGGAACTTACAGCATCCTGGGATCTCCACTAATTACATCACTCTAGTCTGAGAAAAAAAACACATTTATGTTAACTTTCTGCAGTCTTTTCAATGTAATAGTAAACCTTCAGTCACTTCTAAAGGAACTAATCACTCTTTCCCAGCACTATAGCCAAAGTTTAATTCGGCTTATTTATAATCCATCTGATAAATGTGGTTAAATTTCTACTGCCCTATTAGCAACAAATTTCTCTGAGGGACCAAGAAACACATGCAAACAAGGCTCTTCCACCACTGTCTAAGATGGTGAACTGACAAAGGTGAAAATAGGTTTGATCTGATTACCATCGAACATGGAAAAAGGTTTATCTTCAGTGACTAGTGCTAAATGGAGGTATTAACATTGAGTTTCAGTTGTACTTAATGTTGCACTTTAATATCTATTTGAATTTAACTTACCTACATTTATCTTAGAGGAGAGTTTCAGCCAATTATTCAAGCATCTTTCGGACAAGCAGTCAATTCAATTCAAATTGAATAGTCATTTTCAATATACATGAATACTCATGAATACAGCCAAACAAAACAGCATTACTACAGCATCAAGGTGCAAAACACAGTACCAAACCATACTGCACAAAACACACATTAGACACACACATCTGACACCATCAATGCACAGTCAACTACAATACAGCCCGACTCCTCCAAACTGGACGTCATGTCCCAATGCCACCCTGACACCCTCAGCACTGCAGTTTGAGGCCCAACCCATGCACGTACAAGATTGTAAGCCCATATAGAATAGCAGAAATAAAGATGCAACTACATAAAATACCTATTGAAAATTTTAGTTGACCACAATGCCCCTGGTGGGGCTCAGTGTGACACCGTGGCTTGAGGCCTGCCTAGCCCTCGCATATACAAGATAACAAGCCCATATAGAATGTCAGCAAAAAATACAACCACAACAAATATACATGTATATAATGAAAGACAAAATGCCCTCCTAGAGTCATGAACTAACCAATAAATAACGTGAAATGCACAATATGTGTCTAATTATGCTTCAATGGTTTATATTTCCCTTTCTACTACAACAGAAGTTATGGTCGATATATGCCCTTTTGGAATTCAGAAAAATATTTTCCCATAAACGATGCTCTTTGATCTCTCTCTACCTGTAGAAATATTCCCAATCTGCTGATTAATTCAGTCAATAAACTCTTTGCAGCAGTGTTTTTTTTTTGCTTACTTATGAAAATGGATGATAGGTATAAGATCTCCTTAAACATAGGAGCATAGGAACAAGAGGTTACCTACCTTAGCATGGATTGAAGGTTGATTGTTGCATAAAAAACAGAGATTCAGAACAAACAGGTCTTTTTCAAGCTCCAGGGATGTAATTAGTGGACTGTGCTAAGACATTCAATTATTTACAGTTTATATAAATAACCCCAAGGAAGACATGTAGTTAAAGGCATCTGATTTTGCTGATGACATGTAAATAGGTGGCAGGAATATTGTAGTGAGGACTCTGCAAATGCACAAAGAATAGTTGAGTGGGTGAAAACTTAGAAAGTGGAACTTAATGAGGTGAAGAATTGAGTTCTGTAACTGATTTGGAAGGAAAATAGAATATTAGACTTTATTACAAGAGGGTTGGTATTGGTTTACAATTTCCACATTTACTGAGATACAGTGAAAAGCTTTAGTTTGCATGCCATCCAGACAGCTCATTCCATATATAAGTATATCAAGGGAGTATAATGGAAAACAAAATAGAGACTAAAGTGTTAGAGCTACAGATAAAATGCAATAAAGGCAGACAAATAAAACACAAGGTCCATGACGAGGAAGAATAGAAGATCAAAAATTCATCTTTCAGTATATGAGAGTTCACTGATAACAGTGACTTTGAGCTTGGCGGTATGTGCTTTCTTTGTATAATTGTACACCTGGAGTTCTGTACAGAGTTTAGGTCTCCTTATTTAGGAATTGGAAGCTATTCAAAAGAGATTCATTATGGCACTTTCTGGCAAGAGATGGGTCTTTCTTCTTTGGAGTTAGGAAAATGATAAGTTGTTCCAAATGAATCAGAAACTGATCTTCATGGGGCCTGACAGAATAGATATTGAGATGTTTTCACAATCTTGGACAAGGGAACATAGTTACAACATTAGTGGGTGGTCATTTATAACTGACGTGGATAGGATTTTTTTTCTTGCAGAGGATAGTTCATCTCTGGAAACCATTACTTTGTGGATGCAAGATAACAGTGCGGTAGTAGATGCATTTTTAAAACTTCAACAAATAAAGGCTATGGTGAACAACCATGAAAGAGGAAGGGAGACATGGGACAGATCAGCTCACATAAAATTGAACGAAGGATCTTGTGTGAGAGATTGTAGCCAAATCCTGCTCCTCTTTACTTCTGCTCTCAAGCATGCTTTCCGATTCAGTGTGATTATAGCTTGTCTTGACTGAATTTTGTTGGTTTGTCAACTTTGCAACAACTGATTGCATACAGATCAGATGTCATGCTGTGTCAGCTTCTATTTTATTATTAACAGGTGGAAGCTTTCCACCTCACAAAGTTTCCCACAGTGATCCAAACAAAGTGCTGTGTAGCAATTACTTTACATCTTAATATTTAGAGGTACCTTCTTACTTCAAGACAAGTGACTTCTTGATTTCTCCTGTTTCCTGCGACATGGAAGGGAACCATTTGGTTCACCAAGTCTTTGCAGGATCTAGGATAGATCCTCCCAATCCCACTCACTCATCTATTTGCCTGGAACTATTCCATTGTAAATGCTTATTAATATTCTGCCTGATTCTCCTGCTACTCCCCTATCCTAGGAGCTATACCATTTACTGGTGCTGATTAGCCTAACAATCTTTGGGATGTCCAAATCAGAATCAGGATTAATACTACTGGTATATGTCGTGAAATTTGGTGTTTTGTGGCAGCAGTATATTGTAATACAAATAATAAAAACTAGAAATTACAATAAAAGGTCTATATTAAATACATGGTGCAAAAACAGAGTATAAATAGTGAACTAGAGCTAATGGGTTCATTGTTCATTCAGAAATCTGATGGTGGAGGGGAAGAAGCCATGCCTGAAACATGGAGTACATGTCTTTAGGTTACTGTACCTCCTCCTTGATGGTAGCAATGAGATGAGGTCATGTCCTGGGTGATGACAGTCCTTAATAATGGATGCCATCTTTTTGAGGCTTTGCCATTTGAAGGTGTCCTTGATGCGTAGGGAGGATACTGCCCATGATGGAGTTGGCTGAGTTTACAGCTTTCTGCAGGTTTTTCCTATCCTCAGCAGCGACCACCTGATGCAACCAGTTAGAATGATCTCCATGGTACATCTGTGAAAATTTGCAAGTGTCCTATTAATTCTCCTTGATATGAAATATAGCTGCTATTGTACCTTCTTTGTAATTTCATCAATATGTTGGGTCCAGGATAGATCTTCAGAGATGTTGACACCCAGGAACTTGAAACTGCTTACCCTTTTCACTGCTGATTCCATGGTGCGGACTGGTGTGTGTTCCCGTGACTTCCCCTTTCTGAAGTTCACAATCAATTCCTTGGTCTTACTGATACTGAGTGCAAGATTATTGTTGTGGTACTACTCAACCAGCTGATTAATCTCACTCATGTACAGCTCCTCATCAACATCTGAAATTCTGCCAACAATAGTTGTGTCATTGGCAAATTTATAGATGCCGTTTGAGGTGTAGAAAGAGGAGAGCAGTGGACTAAACACACATCCTTGAGATGTGCCAATGTTGATTATCAGTAAGGAGGAGATGTTATTTCCAACGCACACTGACTGTGGTGTCCTGGTGAGGAAGTCAAGGATTGAATTGCAGAGAGAGATACACAGGGCCAGGATTTGGAACTTGTTGATTAGAACTGAGGACGTGATTGTGTTGAACACTGAGCTGTAAGCAATAAATAGCAGGCTGACGTAGGCATTACTATTTTCCAGATCATCCAAGGCCGAGTGGGGTGCTAGAGAGATTATATCTATTGTAGACCTATTGTGGCAATAGGCAAGTCGCAGCAGGTCTGGGTCATTGCTTAGGCAGGAGTTGATTCTAGCCATGACCAACATCTCAAAGTACTTCATTGCAGTAGATGTGAGTGCCACTAGGGGGCAGTCATTGAGGTCACTCAGCCTACTCTTCTTGGGCACCGACCGGTATGATTGTCGTTCATTTGAAGCAGCTAGGAACCTCTGACTACGGCTTTGAGAGTTTGAAGATGTTCTTGAACATTCCCACCAGTTGGTTGGCACTGATTTTCAGAACCATACCAGTACTCCATCAGGGCTAATGTCTTGCTAGGGTTCACCCTCTTGAAAGATGTTCTGATGTCAGCCTCTAAGACAGAGATCACAGTGTCACCAGGTGTTGCAGGAATTCACCCAGGTGTAGCTTTATTCTCCTTTTCATAGCATGCATAAAAGGCATTGGGCTCATCTAGGAATAAAACATCACTGCAATTCATAATGTTAGGTAGCACAAACTGGAACGCCTGCGGGAAATTCATATATCACAGGGAGAACAGGTCAGAATCAAATCCAGTTGGTTGGAGTTATGGAACTGATGATTACCTGCTAAAGCACAGTGCCATTCATAACCATGCTAGTAAAGGAAAGACCAAATATTAACTACTTGTCTTGTAGATAGAGGTACAGCTGGCTCTCGTCCCAGTGTACTACTCTAAAGATGGACCATACTTGGCCTGGGAAAACTACTGTAAACTTTGGAACTTGTGTCTTCTATTTAGAGCAATGAAGCACAGGAACAAGCCCTTCAGCCTAACTGGTCCATGACAATCAAGATGCTCATCTAAGCTAGTCACATTTGCCTGCATTTGGCCCTCTAAGTCTCTCCTATTCTTTCCTTAAGAAGACGATGATCCATTGTCATGGTGATGTATGGAAGAAATAAATACAGAGCAGGTCCGATGAGATCTATATTCTTTCCACCCTAATCAGTATCTGTAATGCATAAACAATCAGTAAGGTTTTACCTTTCAGATTGTAGCACAATACAGCTGCTAAACCCTGATTATTGAAAGGAGTTCCAAGGCTTAGTTTACTTTTCATTAATATCTGCAATTACTTTTAGTGTCTATCAGTCTGTTATAAGTGTTGTTCTAATTCAAGAAATCATGTTTGGTCAGCACTTGATCTCTTCTATCTTGCGACAAACTGTTCTTGGCTCATCTACTGACCTGGTGGATGAGGGTGTGAGTGCTGAGCAGTGATTGTGCAGCATGCAGCACACTACAATGAAGAAATCAGATTAGATTAAATGTACTGTCCTCTGGACTGATGCAGGTATTGTAATATTGTCTTTTTCATT
The DNA here is from genome assembly GCF_048418815.1 of Hemitrygon akajei. Lineage (NCBI taxonomy): Eukaryota > Metazoa > Chordata > Chondrichthyes > Myliobatiformes > Dasyatidae > Hemitrygon > Hemitrygon akajei. The sequence continues at coordinate 159,861,533 of NC_133129.1, read as the reverse complement.
GTTATCCTTGTGTCCAACTGCAACCCTGCATGGAAGCTGTGGTGAGGCAAGGGTTAATGACAACAACCAGGCAAGGATCGCGTGGAGCAGTTGTAGTCAAGTGAGACCTTTGGAAAGAGACTACCAGAGACACCTCTGCTTACTACAGATGAGATAGGCAGGGTTGAGTGAAGCAGTATAAACTCAAGCCAGACAAGTGAGGCCTCTGTAGTGAGACTTTATTCAGAAAGGTCTTCTTAAAAGCATAGTATTCCGTTATACAACTGGGGCTGAGGGAGACCGACAAGATAGGAAAAACAGAAGAATGTGAAATTCACTCAACAACTAAGAGCCGATTACTTTAGTAACATGAAAATATCAACAGCTGTCAGCTTAAAGTTTTGAATAACTTTTTGCACCTCTATTGTGAAAGGCAATTGATCTTGCAAGTAATGGGTTCAAATATACACAATCTATCAAATGATCAATATCTGTAACAGATTAGCCAAATCTGTATAAAAGTATCAGTTTTCTGCCTTGGCTTCAGAACACCGTGGGTGACAGAGGCCCATGACGTTCCCCTTGTGCACAAGGAAAATAAAAAGAACGCTTGAGTCATAAGAGTGCATGTGTTCTGGGCCCAGTTATTTTATTTTCAACAATGATAGTTTTGTCAGGATAGAAGGTTCTGCTGAGATGGCTAACCTTTGGCTTCATTATACAGGAGAAAGGGGAAAGAACCGGTAGCCGATCAGATTGCTCATATTTGAGCAAGAAACTGAGTCTGCTGCTGGAACACAAATTTCTTCCTGTGTGAATTAGTCAAACTAAGCTAATATCTTATTGCTGACATAGGAAAGCAGCAGTTGCAGGAAAGGTTGCTGTGGTCCAGGATATACTCCGTATGAAGTTGCCATGGTCTGGACTATATCCTGCATGAAGATGCCATAGTTCAGGTCATATCCTGCGTGAGGTCGCTGTGATCCAGGTCCTGTCCTGCACAAAGTTGTTGTGGTCCAGGTTGGGACCTGCATGAAGCATGGAAAAATTTGGTAAGTGCGGTGTTTAAAAAGAAATGAATGCTGAAGTGTGTGTGCGTGTGTGTGGTTTCATGTTACTGGTAGTGTGCAAGCTTCTACATTATGGACCAGAAAGCAATACATATGTTGAGAAGTATATCATAAACATGGAATGAACTAAGTATATTGTCTGTCAGAGACATGCTAGACATGCTGTTAGAGAAAGGAAAATGTGAGAAGACTTGATGCAACATCAATAACTCACTCTGAGACTTAAAGGCGAGATATCGGCTTTTATTGACTGGAAGAATGAACAAGCAGTGGTTGACCACCATACTACATCCTGGAGACAGAGAGGCCGGGCTCAGACCTCAATCGCCTTTATACAGGGGTCTTTGGGAGGAACCACAGGAGCAGTCAGCAGGGGGGGTGTGTCCAGACAGGTATATGTAGTTCACCACAAGACTGTAGGATGGTTTATGATTTTTCAATGCAGATGTAAAATGGAAAAACTATAAAGAAAGCAGAGAAAGTTAAAGATGGAAAAGACACAGGAAGAACAGGCAAAGGATAGTAGTCTCTACCTAAGTGTCTGAAATAACTCTAGAGTCTGAGGTTGCACCAGATGCTGTGACCCAGGCCTGCACTGAGTGACGCATCTTATGTACTCAGTGAGGCTGCCATCACCCGGTGCCCTGCCAAAGATGGCAGGGGCCCAATTGCACTACGGGAGCCAAGGGGAGCAAAGAGGATGACCGAAATGTTGATTTAAATGCACCTTGAACTGATCTAGTAAGAGCCCTAAGAAATTCGTTCTCTCGTACTGCAGTTTGGCATTAAAAAAAAGTGTCTGACAGGAGACGTTGATGTCAATGAATGCGTAAATGTTTTCAAAAATATTCCAGATTAATAACAGTTACGTATTGTAAATAATTTGAAACCTAGGTTAGAGCAAAACATTTACTCTTACTTGTGTGAGATGAGAACAGTTAAGTAAAATTGTGAATGTTTTATAATATTGCCAAAAGTGAATATAATATCCGAGGATTAAAGCTGTTCGGGGAACGAGGGCAATCTGTGTGTGAGACTTCCCAGGCTGGCTCACTATAGCCTCTGGGCAATATTGCACATTGCTTTGAAAGTAATATGATGGCTGCTCTATACAATTTGAATACTATAGCTTTGTTTTATGTTTAACCAAGTTGACAGTGACTAAATTTTGGCTAATCATTACCAGATTAACTTCCACTTAAAATTTCACTGTAAACTTGAGTTTTTACATTACCTGTTTTATACATATATTTCTCATGTGACTGGTGATTTTTGTTTTGAGTAGTGTAGTTGTTTACGTAATACTTTTTATAAATAAGAAATAAATTCTAAATGTGTTTTACAGTTTTATTAATGCAACAAACATAGAAATAGTAAGGGGCAAAGCATGGAGATATCCACCAGAGATATGTTTTGTTTGTGGATAGCCTGACTACTGGGCTCAAAGATGCCCTCGGGCCAAGGTAACTTTGATAACAGTTTCTGCCTCCACCACCACTAGCACAGTTTATGGGATACAAAGAATAGATATATAGATACTAAGAATACACAGTTTATTTTAAATAATCCACTCCCAAACTGCTTAAGAACTTGTATGATTTTAACTCTGCCCATTGTAACATGACACCTGATGTAAACCTGCATTTAATTTTTCTTTCATGGCTTTTCCTCCCAATCTGGTACTGAAAAATATAATGAGAAATGTTACTGGATATGCAGTGTTTGTGCACACCATATAACAGCTGAAGTGGGCCAGCTACCTTCCCTCCTGTTCTGCTCAAGCAGCTGAACCATTTTGCCTCAACAAAAGCCAGCATGCTTTTATCTAGTGTTGTTATAACCATTTACCCAGAACCTCCTTATGCCTTTGGAGCAGTACATGACAATGAACAATTATGGAAACTATGCAGAGTTCTAACCTCTTCAGAACTCTGATAATACACAATGAACTAACTATGAACCTTTTCCTGCTTTTCAATTACTTAAAACAATTGTTATAAACATGCTAATGAGAAGAATGACATAACTAGAGGGAACAAATGAGCTGACTCCTTTGTTAAGGCAGAAACAGCAGATCTTTATGGCCATGTAGCTCTCCAGTTGATCAGGTTGCCAATGCTTTCCAATGACCTCGTAAAATTACAGCGTGATGTATCAGTGGCTGAAAAAAGACTTTATAGACTAAACCACACAATATCTAAGACAATGAGAGGTAATGGGTATAATCGAAAATGAGAGATACTGACTATACCAAGTAGCAACAACTGAATCATTTGCCAGTGACATAATCCTGAAAGACACTGCCACTGCTGTGCCCTCCCCCGGAATTAATTTGTGTATCTCCAACTGGACTTTATGCAGTTACCTAAAAGTACAGGTTTTGATTATGCACTTGTTACTTTGTCTGTAAACTCCATGGGTAAAAGCTTATCCCTGTCAGAGAAATTATGCAGTAACTGTTGCTAATTTTTATTATGACTATTTATTCCTAGGTTTGGGATGCCTGAGAAATTTTTAAGAGATGACAGTCTTCACTTTATCAGTAAAGTTATATACAATTTGGCAAAAGCCTTGTAGTGTAAATATCATTTCACCTGCACTTACACCCTCAATCTTACAGGGCAGCTGAACGACAGATTGGGGCCCTGAAATAGCAGGATAGCTAAATTGCGTGATGAGACCAAGCTAATGTGGCCAAGAGCACTTCCATTGGCCCTCGTGACAATGCACTGGGCTCCATACTGCATACTGGGACTGTCTCTGTATGAGATAGCCATGAGACGTCCCATGCACTTGCTAGTCATCCCGCCATCTTTAATGAAACAGATGGACATCAATATTGTGAATAAAAGCACGCTACACTATTGTATAGCACTGACACAAGCTTTTAAAGTTTCCTATCAACAGGTAGTTGAAGCCCACAAGATCATGCTGGCTGCAGGGTACCACACCTACTAGCCAGGAGATTGGGTACTGATGAGAGCAAGCCACTGAAAGAACTGGGAAGGTCCATTCCAAGCGTTGCTGACCACATTTAACACTTTACAGGTCCAAGGATTGCCAACATAGGTACATGCCTCACACGTTAAGCCAGCAGTGTCACTGGACCAGGGGACAGCTGGCCAGAAGAACCCTAATAATAACGGCTGATGCACTGAATTCTTGGTCTTGGCTAATGCCACCTAAGTAATCTCAATGCATTATAAGTTTTGAGTAATCAGACATCTATTTTCCGCCTAAATGCAGAAGTATCTCCTGACTCTAATACTCCTAGCACTTTGCTTCACTTAGTTATGAGTATGCCTTGCTTAGTAACTGATTAGGTTGTTGAGTGTGCTGTGGAGAGAGCCTATACATTTAGAAGGTGGCTTGCCAATGAGTTTATGTCCCTGGATCATAGTGAGCTTGATTCCATGTTTTACTTTGATTACGAAATTAGAACTGTAAAGGGAGCATGCTATTGCACTGCCATATGACTGAATCTTGCCAAAGTAACTGTTTTGAGAAATAGTATCAACCTAGTTTCAATGATTACTTAACCCCCCTGCTCTAAAGTTGCTTCAGAGGTATAGGAGTGAAATATCAAGGGATAGGACTAGACTTAGGTAACATTACTTGCAATGTCTATACTACTATAGTCCCAGTAATGGTACTTAGTGGGCATGTGGGTGATAGGCTTCTGACTGTCTGCCAGCGGTTCCCCTTCTATAATGGGATCTTTATCCTGAACCAAAGCCATGCAGGGGTTTTTGTTTTCTGACCCACATGGATGTACCACCTGTCCACTCTCTCTTTACATCCCAGTGTGTGAGGCTGCCATCAAAGGACTATGGACTGTAGTGCTCCTGTTCTGGGAAGCTGCCAGACTGGTTCGTGAAAGCATTAACATGACCTCAGCACTGCTGGAGAAATTGGCTCCCAACACAGGTGCATGACATGAGCCAAGCTTTCAATAACATTAATGCCGAAATGCTGGCAATCTGCTATGTGGCCCTTCAGATATAGCTAGCACTGATTTCGGTTGTCTATGAGAGGTAGTACACATACACATTATTAACCAGGAGAGTTGCACATACACTATGTCCCCAATGAAACTGCCACAGAGCTTCTGAGACTTTGCACTATTAAAATTCAGTGAGGTTTATGTTGTCCTCTACAGGACAAAGAGGAGGGAGTGTAGAATTTTTGGTGAGGCAAGGGTTAAGGACACTGCACAGGCAAGACTAGCCTGTGGCAGTTGTAAGACATTTGAAGCAAGACCACTGGAAGCACCTCTGCTTTCTACAGACAGGAGGGGGTGGTTGTGCGACATGTATTCAAATCAAACAAGTTAGTGAGACCTTTCTAAAAAAGTCTTCCTAAAACATACTGCCCTTTTACTCAATAGAGGATGCCAGAGACAAACAAGATAGGAAAAACAGAAGGATGTGAAATACACGCACCATCTAAGAGACAATTAATTTCAGAATATCATCAGTTGTCCACTTAAAGTTTGGATTGGATTTAAACACCTCTATTGAGAATGGTGATTCATCTTGCAAGCAAAAAATTCAAAGGAATACAATTTACCAAATTATCAATATCCATAACTGATAAGCCAATTCTGTATAAAAATAAGAGTTTTCTGGCTTGGCTTCAGAACAGTGTGGGTGACAGGGGCCATGCTGTTCTTCTTCTACACAAGGAAAATAAAAATAATGCTCGACTCATAAGAGTGCTTGTGGTCTGGGCCCTGTTATTTTAATTATTTGATTATATATTTTGTTATGTGGTGACGACATCTGCACAATAACAGTAATTAGGGAATAAACTAGTGTGAGTCCCGCGCAGGTAAAGGAGGATGCTTTTCTTTCTGGATTCATCACCCTAAGCATTAATGTCTGGTGTTCATATGTGGGTACCCATATGTGTTACTTGGAAATGTGGCATGTAGTTTTTTTTCTTATCATTCATTCCAACCTGCTCATTTAAGTTGTATATGATTCTTCTGTACAAAACAAAGGTCCAGGTCTTAAGGGGCATTCTTATGGCCAAGGCTGCAGTCATGAAAAGGCAGCTATATTGGTTTATCCCAATGACTGATATGCCACTGTCTCCTCATTGAAACCAAATTGGCAGAAATTATAACTTCAAATGTGGAATCAAAGTGACCTCTCTAATACTGAGGGGAGCAGCAGGTTCAAGGACACAGCAGAAATTAGAAGCAGCTGCTGAAATGAGATGGACAGTCTATCTGACTTTGAACTCCATGTCTAAAGCTGTAACCTATGAGTCTGGCCAAAGCTCTTTCCACAGCGTTTCACAAATTTCTCCCCATTGACTTTTGCACAGTGCTGTATTTATCGATGTGGAGCCAAGAGTGAATTTGTAAACCTGGTTGGAGCAAGGGATGTTGGGAATGATGAGGGTGGAGCCCCATGATTTGGGTCTGTGACAGGTGGCAGAGAAGGAGTGCCAAGAGTGGAGGGGTTGCGTGAGTTCAAACACATCCAGCCCTGAGACACCAGACAAGGTACTCTGATGACAAACAATTGGTTTATTGATCATTACAGTATGTCTCTTCGTTGCTTCCCACTCCCTCCCCTCTCCCTTCCTCTTTTCCCAACCGTGATTCCCCCCTTTCCACTCTCAGTCCACAACAGAGACCCATATCAGAATCAGGTTTATCATCACTCACATATGTCATAAAATTTGTTTATTTTTATGGCAGCAGTACTGTGCAATACATAAAATTACTATAGTACTCTGCAAAAGTCTTAGGCACCTTGGCAAGTGGTGCAGCTGAGGGGTTACAGGCTTAATTTAATAAATGAGTTACTTATTATAAGCATTTGATCCTCAATGCCTCATAATTGATTACAATGATTATGTAATCATCTTATCTCTTGTTAACCCACCATTCTGAGACTTTGCTGGAAGAGCTTATAGTTGTTGAAAAGCAATGTGACACTTCTGTATTTGGCATATCGTGAGAAGTCTGCACTGAAGAAATTGTGTTACTTCTGGGCCTGGCATGTGCATTCTTGCCATTCACTACTGTAGTGCTGTGTTAGTTAATATGTTTCCCATACTCTAATCACACATTGAAGCAATTCCTGTGAATTAAGGTATGGCATTGAATGGGTTAAAATTCAGAATCTGCCCTTTTGAATTGTCTTGACTAATTTTTCTAGCCCACAGCCTAACCAAGGTACTGCTGCCTCACCTTATGCACCTTCAGGCAGAGAGAATACTTTCAAAGCATGTTTGCCGGCACTTCGCAATAAAGCAGTGTTCACACATTTCATTGCTCATTGATTAACTTGGAAAGCCCCATACAGTTGGGGAAAGATTGATTCTGATTACAGTTTTGCAGAATCACTAGACCAAATAATTAAAGTGATTCCACTCAGCAACAATTCTGTTCAAAGATGAATGGATGAAATGTCTGAGAATATGAAAGACACATTGTGCAACATACTTTGGACAACGGAGTTGTCTCTGCGGATGGATGAGTCAACTTTGCCAGGCACAGATCTTTACTCCTTGGTTATGTTAGCTTCATAAAAGATGAAAGCGTGGTTCAAGAGTTGTTATTTGCAAGGAGGCCTAAAGCAGATATGAAGGGGGTGTCAGTACTTCAGGTTATCGAGCAACTTTTCAAACAGAAGGACATTCCACTCACTGACATTCTTGCTTGTACAACAGATGGGCCACCGTCAATGACAGGGCACTACTGTGGGGTTATTACTCTCTTACACTGATTTCTCCAGGTAAACCAAACAGATACACCTTCTGTGCTCCTTGATGCGGGTTTCCACTGTGCGTCCCATCTGGCTAATATATGCTGCTCTGCATTCACAGGGAATCCTGTAAACATCATTCGTCCCAAGTCCCAGGTCATCTCTGATCTGCATAAGCAGTGACTTGAGCTTCTTTATGGGTCTGTAGATGGCATTAATCTAGTATGTCTTCAGGATCCTGCCGATCCTCCCAGAATCTGTGGAAATATAGGGAAGACAGGTGGGAGCAACAGGATACTCCTCATTGTTAGGTTTCCTGTTTTTGTTTTGACAGCCATTTTCAGGGTCTGATTGATCCCCTTCACCTTGTGGCCATTCTGTAGGAACGTCTAAGTGATCAGCTTATTTCCTTGGGGAGACCCTCCAAATGCAAAATAGCTTTCACATGGTTAACCTAAGTGGAAAGAACTGCTCCACATTGGGAGGCATGATGGTTGCTGTTACTATTGAGATACAAGTCCGTGTGAGTGGATTTCTACGTCTGAGCATACTGTTCGGTTTGCATTGTATTAGAATGTTCAGGAATAGGAGGCAGCCATTCTTCTCCATTTCTTCCTGTTAAAGGAAGCCATTGAAATGGAACTAGAGAAAAACAATTTTAACAAAGACAAAGGTCTCACTCTATGTAAGAACTGGAATTTCTTTGTAAACAAAGTGGGGGAGTGGAAACCTGATTGGATGCTGACTAACCAATCAGTAACAGCAGACTATGGGGTTATAAATACCGCTGGACTAGATATACCCAGGCATCAACCCTGATGAAGATGACAGAGTTTATCATCAAAATGTTATTCATAATCGATACTTGTACCCGGCAGGAAGTCTGAGAAGAGTTTATTCAATCATATCAAGACTTTTGTTACAGAAAATAATCTCTAACGCTATCCTGCACCGTGAGTAAAGGTCAAGATATTCTTTATTGCCTTTCCAACATCATATTCGGTGAAGTGTGGTTTCAATGCAGTTGTCCAACTTATTTTAAAGCAACAAAACATACAACAAATTACTGAATGTGGGTATCTGAGACTCCCAAGTAACATTCAGCCTGATGTTGAGAAGCTCATGTCTCTGCACCAAGCTCATCCATCACAACCAAAGGTGAATCAATTAAGTAATGAATAGTTGGACTACTGATGTACACTTCAAAAATGTTGATGAAAATTATTTTTACTGTAATTAAGAAATAATTGTATTTATAGCTTAAAGTGGGTTTAAAGACTTGCAATAATTTGTCACTGCTAAAAATTTGCAGTTCCTATATTCTTTCACTGTGCATCATAAATCAAAATTTTTTATAATTTTATGTAAAGGCTGGAAAGGGAGAGGGGGGATGCTGAGGATATAGTCTGGGAGCAAAGGAACCAGTGATCCAACAATTTTGGGAACCACTGGTTTAGATAAAGAACCATTCACCAAAATCCTTAACTTAATTTTAATCTTATTTAGTTTTGACTAGCCCATTTCTTTCTTGCTGATCCTTTTTGACACAGACAGACAGACATACTTTATTGATCCCGAGGGAAATTGGGTTTCGTTACAGCCGCACCAACCAAGAATAGTGAAGAAATATAGCAATATAAAACCATAAATAATTAAATAATAATGTTAATCATGCCCAGTGGAAATAAGTCCAGGATCAGCCTATTGGCTCAGGGTGTCTGGCACTCCTAGGGAGGAGTTGTAAAGTTTGATGGCCACAGGTAGGAATGACTTCCTATGACGCTCAGTGTTACAACTCAGTGGAATGAGTCTCTGGCTGAATGTACTCCTGTGCCTAACCAGTACATTATGGAGTGGATGGGAGTCATTGTCCAAGATGGCATGCAACTTGACAGCATCCTCTTTTCAGACACCACCGTCAGAGAGTCCAGTTCTACCCCCACAACATCACTGGCCTTTGATTTGAGTTTGTTGATTCTGTTGGTGTCTGCTACCCTCAGCCTGCTGCCCCAGCACACAACAACAAACATGATAGCACTGGTCACCACAGCCTCGTGGAACATCCTCAGCATTGTCAGCATCTTCCTGAGGAATCTTTATGCCATCAGGTCTAATTTTCCATAAGTAGTTTCATGTAATTTTTCTGATCATTGATCCTCCACTCTCTCTCTTAACTACAACTAGCGATCATAGGTTAAGGGTGAAAGGTGAAATATTTAAGGGGAAATAGAGGGTTGTAAGAGTGTGGAACGAGCTGCCAGCACAAGTGGTGGATGCAAGTTCTATTTCAACTCTTAAGAGAAATTTGGATAGTTACAAGGATGGGCGATGTATGGAGGGCAATGTTTTGGGTTCAGGTCAAAGGGACTAGGAAAATTAATAGTTTGGCACAGACTAGCTGAGCATGAGAGCCAGTTTCTGTTCTGTAGTGTTCTATGACTTTATTACTCTAATATGACTCTAAAACAGATATCTAGTTCATCTCTACCATTCATCAGTAGTGCTTCAGTTTTGTCCTCCGAAGAGGGCTTCCAGGTCCTTGCTTAAGTGCCTGAACTGAAAGAATATTTTTGGCATTGAGTACTTCTTTAGTAAGTCCTTGAAGTGTCATCTTGGATTTTTGTTTTCAAGCCTCCAAATGTTGACTGGAATGTAAGTGCAATAAACGGCTGACAAACAGCTTAGACACAATGGGCTGAATGGTCTCCATCAGTATTATATATTTTTTTATTTTTTTTTACAGTTCTATAATTTTATTGCCACGTTGTAAACATGCATTATCTTAACTTTTGGAAATCCTGCATATCTGCAGCTTTGAATGATGAGTTAATTGAAGCATTGTGCTACTTATAATTAAGGATTCTACAGACAGCATTCATTTTAATTACTAGACAGTATGTTCTGCACATTGCTCTAAGATAATAGTGCTTACTGTACATTTCATATACATTTTCTCCTTTGAAAAGTAAACCAATTTTTCAATTTATAGTTTCAAGTTAGAATTTCATCATATTTGCTGATCACATCACAACTTCCAGAATATTTAACAGAAACATCTTGTGTCTGCTGAGATCACAAAATCAAGCTAGTATGATCTTTGATTACATCTCATAAAATTCATCAACTCATTAGTTAAGTCAAGTACTGGCTATAATTCCAGTATATCAATCCACTACTCAAAAATATACACACTGGTAGGTTAAATCTAGCTTTGTATGTGTAAAGCAGATTAATGTTTCAGTTGTAGCTATATATTTATACAGCTATCTGTCCTTGGCAGATTGTGATCAATATTAACAACTCAGCTTCACAAATTGTTGTGGCAGATTATAGCAACAGAGATCTACATGAGTAGTAAACTCAGTTCTTATCCATTGGACCACAGTTTGCTTGTCTCATTTATTTAAAGACCAGATTGTGTCTGATTAAAAGAATAAATTGACTGAAGCAATCCATCACAATCTTATTGATCTAATTGGTAGCTTTCTTTCTTTGCAGCAAAAAGAACTGCTCCATGCTGATTGTGGATGAACCAGGCATTTATACTTTACAGGATAGACATTATCATTGTAAATTATTTTCTTCACTCTGCATATGTTTTCAGACAGATTACATGAATGGGAAAAATATCTTACAACATGAAATTGACTTTAACATTGATTTTAATTTCTAAGCCTCAAAAGAAAGCAACCCAAGTCCATCATTTGCTTGAGGAAATTAATTTGGGCATACCAATTGTTCGAAAACTTTTTGCATTTAATTTCATGAATCTGTCAATTTGCTGCTGCTCTTATGTTAAATATTTGTCCTGTCATCAAAGTCAAGAATAAAATAATTCTAGAAAATGCTAGAAACACTCAGAAAATAATCTGCCTGACCTGCTATGTGTTTCATGCATTTTCTGGTTTTATTTCAGATTTTCAGCATCTGTCATTTCTGTTCTTTTATTTCACCCACTGCCTAGAAAAATTGTTATAGTTTCTGCATACCCACTCCCACCTGGACTGGGTACAAAGGACCAATTTTCTGGCTCTTCACTTCTTTCAGTAAGGCTGTGAAGTTGTAGTGATGCTTTGGCATCAAACAGTATAGAAGTGGTTTTATCCTCACTCCTCCTCTAAAATACCTCAGATCAGAGTTCAGGGACTTATAGGGTCATGGATAGCACTTTATGAGTCTTGGTCTTCCACCTTGAATTATATATTTGTGGGGATCGGAAACATAATTACTGAAAGCCAACTCTTTGAGCAGAACCATTTATGCCAACCAACACAATTTGTCCTATTAGGCTTCCCATACTGATTCCATGTACTGAAGAATTATTGCTGCCATCAGTTAGATAAACATGACAAGCTACTTGTCAGAGTGCTCAGAGTCAAGGAAAGGCAATAGGAGAAGACACATCCCTTTTCTTTTCTAAAAAGTACCTTATAGATTCTCTTTCCCTTTTTAGTTTAAGTTCTCCGAACTTAATCATCTTTTGCTAAAAATAGCATTTTATCTTTTAATACTGGAATGGATTAAAATAGAGTTTTTAATATTATGTGGTTGAGCGGGGAATAAATGTAATCAGATGCATTAGCTTTTACCTTTGAAATTGTGTCACATTTAAAAGAAAATGGGAAAAACATTAAATGTGCTGTAACTTTCTAGGATATGGACCATAAATTGGGAATGATGATTAAGTGGATAGGTTCTTTTTGGCTGCCATGGAAACAATGGCCAAATTACTTCTATCTATAACATAAATTTTGTGATTCTGTGCTTAAATTTTAATGGAGAGTAAAATATCTTCACCCAGAGTACTGAATTTTTGGAATTTTCTAACTAAAGGGACTACAGCTACTCAAATTGCTAGTGTCTCCTCAGATAGTGATTGATAGATTTTGGATATTAAGTGAATCTTGGGGGTACAGGGTCACAAGCTGTGCAGAGTTAAAAGATTAAAAATGATCTCATTGACTGCCAGAGCAGATGTGTGAGATTAAATAACCATAACCTGCTTCTATTCTTTTTATAAAATGTGTCTTCTACCCAATCCAGTCACTATCCTGCACAATAGTTTAGAATTAATCCCAAAACTGTGATGATTATTCCCATGCTTGGCCAGTGGATCCTTTGTTCTATTTTTTACTAAGGTTGTTTTCTAAACACAGCAGCTGCAACTTGTAAGACCACAAACAGATATACTGTTTGTAAACTACCAAATATATGTATTGTTTAACTTCTGGATGTAAAATGGGAGTCAGTCTCCAGTTCATAAAATGTAAATGACAAGCAGTAATCAGCTTGAAGTTTAAAAACACAGCATTGCAATAAAAGACCAGAAGACCATAAGAAATGGGAACAGGATTCAGCTCTTTGACCCCTTGGGTCTGCTTTGCCATTCCATTAAGGACAATTAATTATCCTTCTCAATCCCATGTTCCTTTGTTCTTTCTGTTACCTTTGATACCCTGAGTAATGAAGAACCTGTCAAAGATTCAACAAGATTCAGATGCAAAGTACATTTATTATCAACGTATGTATGTAGTATACAACACTGAGATTCATCTTTCCAAAGACTACCATGACACAAAGAAACACCATGGAACCCATTCAAAGAATGCACAAAAACACCCAATGCACAAAACAAAAGAACAAATCGTGCAAATGGCAAAAAGTGGCAAAAATACAGAATATAAAAAACTCAAACCACAGAACCATTGAAATGGTCTAGAAATGTTCAGTTTAGTTCACTTCAGTTCAATTTAGCGCTGTGTCGTTCATTAACTGCAGGCCACAGAGCCAGCCTGCACTGATCACAATAATATAAAATAGCAATAAAAAAAAGGAGAAACCAGAAACTCCAACACATCATAGCATCAGCTACAGAGTCCAATCCACAAATTATGTTAATTAAACCTTACCATAAACCCAAGACTCCAGCACCTCCCTTTGAGAGTATTGAGTAAGAGGGAACGAGAGATCAGTCAAATGCAGAAATTTTGCTCTGGCAGTAGTGAGACAGAGACAGAGACAAATTGGTCGGATGCAGGCAAATAGTGTTGAACACCCACTCGCTTTCCACTCTCATCCTTGTTGACTTCAATCTTACCTGGTGCTTTATCAGTGAGATTGGTGTCAAATGAGTCGATTGTGACACATTCCTCATCTCCAGGCCACACACTCTGCTCAAATCAACACCAAGATCTCTCAGTGTCAGCAAAGCACCTGAATGTTCAATTAGCCCCAAACCATACCATCAGAATGTAAATCAGTTTCCAATAGTAACAGAATCACATCTGAAAGAAGTAAAAAACTAGTTTTGTGAACTGTCTGAAGGACATCGCCTTTAGTCATGATTTTTGATAGCAACATCTTCTCCAGATAACCTCTATCAAACTCTGCTTTGTATTCTCAATGACGTAGCCTCCACAGACATCTTTAGCAATAAATTCCACAGATTCACCACCAATTGGCTAAAGAAATTCCTCCTTATCTCTGTTCTAAATAGACATCCCTCTATTCTGAGGCTGTGCCCTCTGATCATAACCTCCTCCAGAATATGAAATATTCTCTCCACATCTATAGCCTTTCAATACTCAATACATTTCAATGCCATCCCCTCTCATTCTTCTAAACCCCAGTGGGTACTAGATCAGAACCACCAAATGTTGCTCATATGTTAACACTTTCATTTTGGAAACATTCTTGTGAATCTGTTCTGAACCCTCTCCACTGCCAGCACATTTTTTTCCTCAGATGAAGGGCCCAAAACTGCTCACTATACTCCAAATGTGATGTGACCGATGTTTTATAAAGCTTCAGCATTACATCCCTGCTCATATTCTAGTCCTCTTGAATTGAAAGGTAATATTGCATTTGCCTTCCTCACCACCCACTCAACCTGCAAATTAACCTTTTGGGAATCCTGCACAAGTATTCCCAAATCCTTCTGCACCTCTGATTTTTGAATTTTCTCCTCATTTGGAAAATAGTCCATACCTTTATAACTTCTACCAACGTGCATGACATACATTTCTCTACACCATATTCCACGTGTCACTCTTTGCCCATTGTCCCAAATTGTGCTTCCGCAGACTCCCTTCTTCCTCAAAACTATATGACCTTCCATCTAAGTTTGTATCATTGCAAACTTGTCCACAAAGCTATCAATTTCATCATCTAAATCATTGACAGGTAATGTAAAATGAAGTAGTTCCAACACTGACCACTGTGGAACAGCACTAATTACTGACAACTAACAGCAAAAGGCCCTCTCTATTCCTACACTTTGCCTCCTGTCAGTCAGACAATCTTTCGTCCATGCTGGTATCCTTCTTGTAATATCATGGGTTCTTGTTAAGCAGCACCTTGTCAAAGGCCTTCTGAAAACCCAAGCAAGCAACAGCCACTGACTCTCCTTTGTCTATCCTGCCTGTTTTAAAACCATAAGGTCAAAAGATGCAGGAGCAGAATCAGGCCACTTGTAACGTCAACTCTATTCCGTCATTTCATCATGGCTGATCCAATTTTCTTCTCAGTCTCAATCTCTTGCCTTCTCCCAGTATCCTTTCATGCCCTGACCAATCAAGAATCTATCAACCTCTGCCTTAAGTATACATACTTTGCCTCCACAGCTGCTTATGGCAAAAAATTCCACAGATTCACCACTCTATGGCTAAAGAAATTCTTCCTCATCTCCGTCCTAAAAAGATGCCCCTCTATTTTGAGACTGTGTCCTCTGGTCTTAGACTCTCCCACCACAGGAAACATCCTCTGCACATCCACTCTGTCAAGGCCTTTCACCATTAGTTAGGTTTCAATGAGGTCACTCCTCATTCTTCTGAATTTCAGTGAATACAGGCCCACAGCCATCAATTACTCTTCATATGACAAGCCGTTCAATCCTGGCCCAAAACTGCTTACAGTACTCCAAGTGAAGTCTCAACAGTGCTTTATAATGTCTCAACATTATATCTTGATTTTATATTCTAGTTTTCAGGAACTGAATGGTAACCCTGCATCTCCCTTCCTCACCACAGACTCAACCTGCAAATTAACCTTTAGGGAATCCCGTACAAGCACTCCCAATTCACTTTGCATCTTTTTCTTTGTATTTGCTCTCCATTTAGAAAATAGTCAATCCTTTAATTTTTTCTACAAAAGTGCATGACCATACACTTCTCAACACGATATTCCATCTGCCATTCATTTGCCCATTCCCCTAATCTGTATAAGTCCTTCTTTAGCCTCTCTATTTCCTTAAAACTACCCACCTTTTCACCTATATTTATATCATCTGCAAACTTTGCAACAGAGTCATCAATTCCATTATCAAAATCATTGACATATGACGTCCAACAGATTTGTCAGTCAAATTTATCCCTTAAGGAAACCTTGCTGACTTTGCCTAATTTATAATATGCCACAAAGTACTTTGAAACTACATCTTCAATAATGGACTCCCAACATCATCTCAACCATGCTGACTGACCTATAATTTCCTTTCTTCTACCCCACCACTACTTCTTAAAGAGTGGAGTGACATTTGCAACTTTCCAGTCCTCCAGAACCATTCCAGAAGCTAGTTATTTTTGAAAGATCATTACTAATACTGCCACCTTCTCTTCAGCTACTTTCTTCAGCAGCCTGAGGTGTAGTCCATCTAATCTAGGTGCTTTACCTATATTCGGACCTTTCAGCATCCTAAGCACCTTCTTCTTAGTAATAGCAACTACACACACTTTTGTTCCCTGACAATCTAAAATTTCTGGAATACTGGTGGTGTCTTACACAAAGAAAAATTATGCAAAACATTATCTGCAATTTCTTTGTATTCCATTACTACCTCTCCAGCATAGTCCGATATCACTCTCAGCTCTCTTTTCTTCTTTATAAATCTGAAAGTACTTCTAGTATTCTTTTTATTTTATTGGCTAGCTTCCTATCATATTTCAGTTTTTCACTCCTTATGGCTTTTAAATTTCCATCTGTTGGGTTTTAAAACCTTCCCAATCCTGACCCCACTAATTGTTGCTATATTATATGCCCCCACTTTTGGTTTTATGCTGTTTTTGTCTTACCTTGTCAGCCAGGATTGCCCCATCCTCCTTTTAGAATACTTCACCTTTGGGATGTATCTATCCTGATCCTTTTGAATTGGTTCCAGAAATGCCAAACATTGCTGTTCTGCCTTATCCCTGCTAATATACTTTTCCAATTAACTTGGGCCAGCTTCTCTCTCATGCCCATATAATTCCATTTACTTCAATGTAGTACTGATGCATCTGACTTTATATTTTTCCTGTCACACTGAAGCGTGTATTCAATCATATTACGATCACTGTCTCCTGAGGTTTCCTTGACCTTAAGCTCCCTAATCAATTCTGCTCCATTACACAACACACAATCCAGAATTGTCTTTCCCCTAGTGAGCTCAACAGTAAGCTGCTCTAAAAAGCCACCTCGTAGATATTCTACAAACTTCCTCCCTTGGCATCCAGCAGCATCCTGATTTTCACAATACCTGCATATTAAAATCCTTTAACACTATCATAACATTGCCCTTTATACATGTGCTTTCTGTCTCCTGTTGTAATTTGTATCCCACATCCTGACTACTATTCAGGGCTCTGTAAATATCTCCCTTCAGTGTCTTTTTACCCTTGTAGTTTCTTAATCTTATGACACCATTTTTAAGGTTTTGATTTCATAACTTATCAAAAAAGCCACTGCACCACCTCTGCCTACCTGCCTATTCTTTCAATACAATGTGTATCCTTGAGTGTTAAATTCCCATCTATGTTCTTTTTCAGCCACAGCTCATATATGCCTGCAACGTTGTACCTGCCAATTTCTAACTGCACTACAAGATCATTTATTTTAGTTTGTATATGGTGTACATTCAAATGAAACACTTTCAGTCCTGTATTCATCATCCTTTACAGTTTTGCCCCTATGTTACACTTCAACTCATCCTACTTACTGCAATCTTGCCCTGTCATCTGCCTGTCCATCCTTATAGTCTCACTACGCACTGCATCTACTTGTATATAAATCGTCCTTTCACTCTAGTTCCCATCTCCCTGTCAAATTAGTTTAAACCTTCACCAGCAGTCCTAGCCAACCTGCTCACGGGGATAGTGGTCCCCCTGAGGTTCAGATGTAACCTGTCCTTTTGTCATACCTTTTGGGAAGGACGTATCTTCCAGAAAAGAAACCACAATGATCCAGAAATCTGAAATACTGCTGCCTGCACCAATTCTTCAGCCACATATTTATCTGCCAAATTATCCTATCCTTACCCTCGCTGGTGATGGTACAGGCAACAATGCAGCAATTACTGCACTGGAGCTCCTGCTTCCCAGCTTTCTACTTAATTCCGGATATTCTCTCTTCAGGATTTCTTCAGCTTTCCTATCTATTTCATTGGTATCCATATGTACAACCACTTCTGGATGTTCACCCTGAACCTTTATCTGAGGCATCCCCAATCCTGGCATGTGGGAGGCAAAATACCATCCAGGCTTCTTTTGATGTTCATAGAATAACTTGCCTGCTCCTCTATCTGTAGAATCAACTATCATTGCTGCACTTCTCTCCTGACTCCTGCCTTTCTGAGCCACAGAGCCAGACACAGTGCCAGAGACCCGAGTGCTGTGTCTTCTTCCTGATCGGTCATCCTTCCCAACAGTATCCAAAGTGATATGCTTATTATTTTATTGAGGGGAATGACCACAGGGGTACTTGGCACTGCCTGCCTATTCCTATCCCCTCTTCTGACATTCACCCGAGTGCATGCCTCCTTCAACTTGGGTGTGACTACCTCCCTGTAGCTCCTATCTATCACCTCCTCATTATCCGGAATGAGCTGAATGCCATCGAGCTGCAGCTCCAGTTCCTTAATACAACCTCTAAGGAGCTACAGCTCAATGCACTTCATGTAGATGCAGTTATCAGAAAACGAGGTCTCCCAGAGTTCCCACATCTTACACAAAGAGCATACCTTAACTGAGCACACTAGCTATATTGTTTTTAGATGCAAAGATTTATCAGGTTTTGGCTGCAGGGTTGTTGAATATTTTTGGACTAACAACACAATTATAAAGCAAGTGCCATTGACGTGTAACTTAAACAGGAAACTTCTGTAACCTGTATATCGATCAGTTCATGTTGTGATCCTGATTGGACACAAGAGTCAAGATGTTAACCCTCTTGCTTTATGGTCATGTAGGTGACACAGTCAGCAGGGAACATGCAGTCTGCCTTCCCAAAATCTCAACAAGCAAACAAAACATACAGTAACTTCTTCAGATATTATGTCTCAATGCATCTGTGAGAATATTACAAATTGGAAATAAACATGGTAGTTTCACTTTGTGATTATTGTAGGACATTGATGGCTCACTCAGCCATCCTTAGGTGAGCTTGTACACCAAAACAGATGAATGCAGCTTCATTCAATGTGCTTGTGTTCTTCACTCATATTGTGCTCAAGTTGTGCTGATATAAGTGAGGAATCAGACAAGGTGCAAGTTTGTAGAATCAAGTTATATTTTTGGTCAAACGATCACTGCTAGAGATAAACTTAAGTGTGAGTGGCGAACCACATGATAATGAACTTGTGTCTGAGTTGGCGTTGGGAGTGAAGTACCAGATCTAGAAATCAAATTTAATTTCAAGTTTAAGTTTGTTGTCATTCAACCATACACTTCTATTCAGCTAAATGAAACATCAGTTCTCGGGGCCAAAGTGCAAAACACGGTATATATAGACACATACAGTACATATAATTATGATCCAGTACATACTGTGAAGAAATAATATTAACACAAGTTCCTGAGTAGCATGGCTACTCGGGAATATGATCATAATATGATCGATAGGTTGACATAAAGTTTGAGGTTCATATTTAAGTTAGATAGTATAATTTAACTGGGATGATTATAATCAAACAAGCCACAGTATAAATATGTGAAGCAGCAGCAATAATGGATGAAAAGTGACCAGTGCAGGATGAGAGTGTGACCTTGAGATAGGGAGTCGGGGTGGGTGAAACATCAGGGCAATCAGACAGGGTGTATATGTGTGCCAAGTGACAGCAGGGTCTATCAGCCTGGGGGGAAAAGCTGTTACCCAGCCTGACAGTTCTGGTTCTTATGCTGTGTACCTTTTGCCTGACAGCAGGAGATCAAAGAGATTGTGAGAAGGATTGGTGGGGGGGGGGGGGGGGGCGGAGGAGTCCTTGATAAAATCTGATAAAGAACGGAAATTGTCAATGAACTCAAATGCAGAACCAAACAACACCGAAGCTAATCGAGCATCAAAACCAGAAAGGAGCGTTGAAAGATGGGAAGTAAATCACTGGACTGTGCTAGACCACATATGTTGTTGCTGTTCATTAAATGTCTATATTGCTAACTCACCGCTGCTTTCTAAAAAGGGAGCAGTGAATCTACCTTTAAGTAGGGATATTCTATCATTTGTGCTTTTATGTGTGTGTTCACACAGTAATCCGGGTTCACAGGCGAGCCCTGTGGCGTGCTTGCTTTGCAGTATTGTAATGATGTTGCATTCATTCTGTACGTGTAATGGCCTGTGAATAGTAAGAGTTAATTCTTGAAAATAAACCATTATTTCATAAATGGAGTATCCTAAAGCACTTGTGAAGCTATTAAACCAAGGCCAATCAGTGTGCCGCCAGGGCAGACAAGTATTATATGACATGAATAACTACGGATTATCTGTTCTGGCAAGGTTCGAAACGCTGGCTAGGACTCTGGAGAATGTTCTAGTGTATTTTTTTTTCAATGGTGATTTGAAATATTTTACTTCCATTGAGCCAACCATACAACCAGATGAGCCTTTGTTTTGCATCTGACTCAAAAGATAAGACCTTCGCAATGCAGCACTTCTGTAATGGGCTGGATCCCGTTCAATCCAGCCAGTACCTCTTGCTGGCCTCATGTGGAATGCACTTAACTGTTGCTTATAAGTGTAACTTTTCCAAACCTCAGAGATACTTAAAAGCAGTTGGAAAACATTTAGTAAATAGAAATAATCTGCTAGGTGTTATTTACAACAGCTAGTTAGTGTTAGTTATGACAGCTGTAAAGTTAACAGTCCCAAAGTGAAGTGTACCTGACACCTCAGCTCAATGCATTACAGAATTGCCGCTTCAAATAGAGAAGCGCGAGTTAGATGCGCTACTTACCAATTGTTCGTGAGTCCCATACTCCCAGTGTTGTGCACAGGAGTGAGAGTCCAGTAAGTGTGGACATGTGCATTGGATCCAGCTAGCTGTCTTATGTAGTGAAAGCAAGATGTCATGTTGAGACTTTATAAAGCACTGGTGAGATCTCACTTGGAATATTGTGAGCAGTTACAGAACGGCTGAGCTGAAACTGGAGAAGGTTCAAAGAAAGTTCACAAAAATAATTCCAGGATAGAATAGCTTGTTAGATGAAGAGCATTTGATGGCTATGTGCCTGTATATACTAGATTTCAGAAGAATGAGGAGTGACTTCATTGAAACCTTTCACATGGTGCAAGGCTTTGATAGAATGAATGTGGAGAGGATTTCTCCTATGGTGAGAGAGTCCAAGACCAGAAGGCACAGAAGTCTAAGTCTTTTTGAGTCTAAGCCTCAGAACAGAGGGGCATTCTTTTAGAACGGAGATGAGGAGGAATTTCTTTAGTCAGAGAATGGTGAATTTGTGGAATTCTTTGCCACAGACAATTGTGGAGGACAAGTCTTTATATATATTTAAGGCAGAGGTTGATAGATTCTTGATTGGTCAGGGCATGAGGAGATATGGGAGAAGGCAGGAGAATGGGTCTGAGAGGAAAATTATATCAGCCATTTTGGAAGGGCAGAGCAGATGATGGGCCAAATGGGCCAAATTCTGCTCCTATATCTTCTGGTCTTTTGGTCTCAATAAACATCACAAGACAAATACAAAGGGCCTTAGAACTTGAATTCCATGCTTCATGGCATGGAATATAATTGTAATGAACATCTGTAAGTGAATGGTTAGGCTGCAGTTCTAAAACAGTGATCTATTTTCACCAAGATATCACAGGACATTCAGCAATCTACTTTATAAATTTAGACTCATTAAGGGGCTTACACAACTGTACATTAAAATATATTAAGAGCTTTTAGAAAAATGGAGGGCTATGTTGGAGGGAAGAGTTAGATTGATCTTAAAGTAGGTTAAAAGGTTACCACAACATCATGAGTGAAAGAGCCTGTGCTGTGCTATAATGTTTTACGTTCTTTGTTCTAAGATTACTCTTCGCTTAGCCAAGATTTCTTATTATCCTCAGTTTGAAATAAAAATGACTTAATGGTGGTTTAAATTGTAACCTAATAAAGGATAATTAAAAGACAAAGTGAAATACAGAACTGGCATAAATGATGTTGCTTCCAGATTATATCTGGTAGGGAAGCAGAGAGAAGAATCTTGCCATTGAACGTTTCCAATTTCAGACAAACTGTGTCCTTCTAACATGCATCCCCATTACCCACTTTCATTGGCCTCTTCCACCTAGCTCCATCTGCCTACCACCACACATCTAATCCCACTAGGTCCCCTATTCCCTCCCCTTACCGTTCCTGCCAGCCCAACATCCCTTTCTTATCTGGTTCCACTTGCCTCCTTTTCTTATCAGATTCTATAAAATGCAGCCCTTTCTTGTCTCCATTTACATCTCTGGGCCTCTGTCACTTTTTCCACACTTCCCTCCACTAGCTGCCTCCAAATGGCCATCAAGCACTCCCCACATGGATCCACCTATTGCCTTCCAGTTCCGGTTTCACCACACACCTTCATATCTTTATTGTGGCCCACTCTTCACTACACTCACAATCTTGATGCAGGATCTTGATCTGAAATGTTGCCATCCCCTTTCCTGCACAGAAGCAGTCTGATCTGCTGAGATCCTACCACAGCTGAAATCAAAAGGGACCAATATCCTTGTGGGCAGGTTTTCTAGAGCTGTTGGGGAGGGTTTAAACCAACTTGATAGGGGGATATGAACTAGAATGAAAGGGTTAAGGATGGGGCAGTTAGTATACCTGTAGATGCAGTACGTAGTGGGACTGTGAGGAAGGACAGGGCAAAAGTACAGTCAGTGGGATGAGTTGAAGTGTAACATTGGGGGCAAAATTGGAAAGGGTGATGAATACAGGAGTGAAGGTGTTTTATTTGAATGCACACAGTTTACGGAATAAGGTAGATGATCTTGTAGAACAGTAAGATATTGGTAGGTATGACATTGTAAGCATCATTGAGTCATGGCTGAAAGAAGATCATAGTTGGGAGCTAACATCTAAGGAATCACATTGTTTTGAAAGGACAGTGTTGTGGTAGTTAATAGGATTATTCCTATGTCACTCAGTTAGTCACTCCCACATGGGAGGAGTTCACATATTGTACAAGAAACATTATGAATAAAGTTCAGTTGAATATTCTGCATGGTGGCCTCCTGGCTTGTGCACACTGCATTATCCCTCACTATCGATCACAGCATGGGTCAGGAGTGGTTGATCATTGATGATTTTGTGCTATAGATCAAGTGGACCCTCAACAAGAAAGAATTTACAGTAAAACTGTTTTTGGTCATATATACTGCCCATGCTGGTTTGCTAAATTGTATACATTATTAGGCTGAGCTGAGAACTGGCCGGGGTTGCTAAGCAATGCCTTCGAGCTCCACCCAAAGTGGGTGTCATAATCTGCAGGGCACTAGCACAGAAACAGACAGAGCAGAGAAATCAGTCAGACTCTCAGGGAGAGAAAGGATGATGTTTGTAATCCAAATAAATAACATAGTAAATAAATAAACAAACAGGAAAATTGAGCAAATAAAAGTCGTCCCCCCCATTGCCCCCTCCCGAGAAATTAGAATTCTCTAAATCAGGGAACTTTGAGAGATGGCTCAGACGCTTTCAGAGATTTAGGGTTGCAAGCAATCTTGCTCAGACTTCAGAAGAGCATCAAATAAACACAGTGATATATAGGTGACAAAAGCAGATGATGTCATGGATAAATTAGGACTGACAGATGGTCAGAAAAAGGAGTACAAAACAATGCAGAACAAATTCAAAGAATATTTCACAAGAAAACAAAATGTGATATGTGAGAGGGCAAAGTTCAACTCCAGAAAGCGGAAGCCAGATGGAAGTGTAAATGACTTCATCGCAGCATTGTATGCCCTGCCAGACAACTGTATATATGGAAATCTGAGAGATGAATTAGAGACAGGATTGTTGATGGTCTATTAGATACCAAATTGTCAAAGAGACTTCAGTTGCAGGCAAATCTCACACTAAAGAAAGCTATTACTATGTTCAGGCAGAGTGAGAATGTTCATCACCAACAGGCAGAACTCAAGCACAAAAATGATGCTGAGGTAAAGCTAGAAACTGGGAAAAAAAAAGGGTACTACCAAGATCCAGTTAGAAAAACTACAGAAAGAGATGGCAGTAGAGCTCAGCTCAAACAAAACAGGCAAGCGAAACAAAGAGCAGGTAAAATGTCCAACAGCAGGAGAAGCAGCAAGTCTCCATTCCATGTTAAAGAGCTCTGTCAAGCCAAATTTGGCCTTTACAAAAACCAGAGACACTCAAGAACAGTTCTTCAGGAGGTCAACAAAGCAGATAATTCAGATGAGAAATGAGCTTTTCTCAGGGCTCTAGATTCAAATACACAAGGCTGGTGAAATATGGCTCAGTTGCAGTGACATTCAACATGGACACTGAGGCACATATTACAGTCATCCACAAATGTTTGTTCACAAAACTAGAGTAGAAAACAGACATTATGCTAAACCCAACAAAGATAGAACCAAATTTTGGAGGGACTGGAAGGAACAGTTTGCCACATGAATCGTCTGTGAATTTCAAGGGAGGAACATGACAAGAGAGTGGAAGCTGTCTTGGAGACACTGAAACAGACTGAAATCACCCTGAACAAAAAGAAATGTAAATTTGTGAAGTTGGAGGTGAAGTTCTTAGTCCATCAACTGTCCTTAGAGGGAGTGCAACCAGATTCAGACAAAGTGACAGGAGTTCAGAGCATGGAACAACCTATGAATGTATCAGAGATTTGCAGTTTTCTTGGCATGGTAAAACAGCTGTGAAAGTTCATTCTGAATTTGTCAGAGAAAACAATGCCACTATGAGACCTCCTCGCTCAGAGAAATATTTGAATTTGGGATTCATCACAGGAGAAGTCATTCTCATCACTTAAGGCAGAACTGATCTCTCCGCCAACAGATAGACAGATAACAACAAGGAGAAAGACAGTTATAATGATACCAATTCTTTTCTTATAAAAAGAGAGGGAGAGACCATTAAAAACAAAGAGAAGGACAGTTATAATGTTGGCAATTCTTTTTTATGTTTATGTAAGGAGCTTAATTTATGAGCAATGGCTAAGGTGAACTGAATCACTCAGTCTCGGTGATTATAATTTTAATGCAGACAAGTAAATACAGTACCTATTTTTTTTTTTTAAGAAGGGGAAACATTGAGGTAGTTAATAGGGTTATTCGTATGTCACTCAGTTAGCCACCCCCCACATGGGAAGAGTTTACATATTGTACAAGCAGTATTATGAATAAAGTTCAGTTGAATATCCTGCCTTCTGGCCTCCTGGTGTGTGCTGTCTGCACCATCTGCCAATATCAAACACAACAGACAGGCAGGT
Organism: Hemitrygon akajei; assembly: GCF_048418815.1. Taxonomy (NCBI): domain Eukaryota; kingdom Metazoa; phylum Chordata; class Chondrichthyes; order Myliobatiformes; family Dasyatidae; genus Hemitrygon; species Hemitrygon akajei. Next base: position 159,836,063 of record NC_133129.1, on the reverse strand, counting down.
AGGACGGGAGGGGGCGGGTGGCTCTGTATGTTAAAAAATGAAACCCTTAGAAAGAGATGACACAGGATTAAAAGATGTAGAATCTGTATGGGTAGAGTTTAGACATGCAACGATAAAAAGACCTTGATAGGAGTATTATACAAGCCTCTGAACAGTAGCCAGGATCTGAGATACAATTTACAATGGTAGATGAGAGGAAATATTGCCTAATAAATCTGTTAGAATTCTTTGAAGAAATAACAAGCAGGATAGACAAAGCAGAGTAAGTGGATGTTGCTTACTTGGATTTTCTGAAGGCTTTTGACAAGGTACCATTCATGGGTTTGTTTAACAAGAACTCATGGTATTACAGAAAAGATACTAGCATGGCTAGAAAGAAGATTGTCTGACTGGCTGGAGGTAAAGAGTGACAATAAAGGGGACCTTTTCTGGCTGGCCACGTTATATGTCAATGATTTGGATGAGAAAATTGATGGTTTTGTGGCCAGGTTTGCAATAGTACAAAGTTAGGTGAAGGGGCAGGAACTGTTGAGGAAGCAAGGAGTCTGTGGGAGGACTTAAACACATTGAGAGAATGGGCAATAAGTGGGAGATGGAATATAGTGTAGGGAAATGTATGGATATGCATTTTGATAGATGTATTTTGACCAATTTAACCTAGATTTTAATTTGTCCATCACATGCTCTTTTTTCCACAGTAGAGCCTAAAAAGCAGGAAAAAATGTAAAGCATGAAAACCTAAAAAATCAAAAACTGAAATGTGAGCAGCTAAAAGTATTCATATCTCTTTACTCAGTACTCTGTTGAACCACTTCTCGCAGCTATTACAGCCACAAGTCATTTTTGGTAAGTACTTTGCACAATATGATGGAACAAGATTTACCCATCCTTCCTCACAAAATTTCGAAAGCTGTGCCAGGTTAGTCGGGGTGCAGTGATGGGAGAAATCTTGAGGTATTGCCAGAGATGTTCAATCAGGTAAAGGTCCGGATTCTGTCTGGGCCTATTACAGGCATCAATTCTCTTCATTTGAAGCCATTCTATAGTTCATTGGGTAGGGTGGTTTGGATCATTATCTTGCTGAAGGATGAACTTCCTCTGCAGTTTAAACTTACCGGCAGATGCTAGCAGGTTTTTATCCAGAATCTTTCTGTATTTAACAGCATTCATCTTCCCATCAATCTTGACCAGATTTCTAGTGCTTGCTGCTCTAGAGCATCCCTATAGCACGATGCTACCTCCTTCATCCTTTACAAAAGGATAATGCTACCTGCCTGATTAGATTTATTCTAGCTTTGTCTCATCTGACCACAAGACTTTCTTCTACATCTTTGCAGTATCTTCTAAGTGGCACTTTGTAAAACCTTTGCCAGCAAGGGTATGTTTTTTTTTTAAGCCAGGACTTCTTCCTTGCCACTCTTCCATAAATGCTCTTTTTGTGCAAGGTCTTAGAGATTGTGGTGCCATGAGCTTCATTTTCCATTGCAGCCACTGACCTCTGCAGCTCACTCAGAGTGTCTGTTGACTTCACAGTAGCCTCCTTTGTAAGTGCCATTTTTCTCCAGCGACTAAGTTTAGTGGGGTAGCTTGCCCTAGGCAGTATGACTGTGGTTTCATATTTTTCTCACTTTTTCATGATGGCCTGCAGTGAGCTCTGAGGTATGTTCAGTGCCTTTCAGATGGTCTTGTACCCTTCCCTAGATGTGTTCTTCTCTATTATCATTTCCCTGACTTGCATTGAATGTTCTTTTGTCTTTGTTTTGGTTTGGTCTGTTAAAAATCTACCATACAGTTGGACATTACAAAGAGAGGGGGTATTTATTCAGGTGATCTTTCAATTTTCTACATCAACAAATTGGGTGAGTTGGTAAGGTAATACATAGTATTATACCTGATGAAATTTAGTTTATTAATTACAAAGTGGATGAATATTTCCGCAGCCTCATAATTTTGGTTTTTAATTTTTAGTAAATTGTAGACAGGTATTGGAATTTTTTTTCACTTGACATGATGCACATCAGCTCGAAAATCCAACATCAGTAAAATTTGAAAACAGTTGGTGGGGCTGAATACTTCTTCAAGGCACCGTATGTCCATTTAAAACAGAGATAAGGATGAATATCTTTAGACAGATTGTCTATACAATTCATTAACACAGATGACTGTAGAGGCCAAGTCTTTGAGTATATTTAAAGTGGAGGTTGATAGTTTCTTGATTAATCAGGACATCAAAGATTATGGAGAGAAGGCAGCAGCATGAAATAGAGGGATAATAAAAAAATAATGAATCTTCTGTCTCATTAGTGGTCATGTCTTGTCGCTGCTATTGCAGGGAATGAAGCTGATTTTGCCTCAGTCCAAGTGCTGAGCCGAGTTGGTGAGATTGAGAACGGCTTCGGGCAGGACGGCCCAGGTATATCAGCTTGCCTGGATTCAGGTCCTAGAACATGGCACTACTCAGTGCTTGGACAATTTAAACACTGGCCCAGATAGACTGGAAGCCTGAGTGTCGGGTATGGAGGGTTGGGAAGATTTTCACTTGCTCTGCCGCAAATATTCATTCTTCTCTCTGCAGTGCTGTGGTTGTGAACTGAACCGGCTGCTGTGTCTTTTTGCCCCTGTTGTGATGGAAAATAACTGGTTCTTTGAGTCTCAACAGTAGAGGCCTGGACACACAGTTTTAATAAGGAATTTATTTACAAGGGGAAGTCGGGTCAGCACAAGCAACTACAATACACAGGAAGCAGTGTGGGGCCAGGGTACGGTTACACAAACAAACAACAAGGGAAAAGCACTACAACAGCTATCCCCCTTGACCTTGGATAGCTGCAGCTCCCTTACCAGGACAAACAATAGACCTTCCCAAGCATAAATCAATGCACTTACCTCCAATGTGGTGGTCTGTAAGAGAGAGCTAGCCAAGGGCAAGTCTCACCTTTTAAAACATGGGGCTGGGTTAGATAATCCAATTAGGGTGACCAATAATTTAGGTGTGCATTGATTAGTTGGGAGGGACCAAATGTTGATTGGCATGTGGTGTGTCCTCCGACCAGCCAGGTGGCAGTGCATCTGTCACGTGGCCAGTATCTCTGGATACACTCCACCCCTCGGAAGACGCACCACATAGCCAACACACATAAGAGGGTGGAACAAAATCGCATATACCAGAAATAACCAATTTTGAGCAGCTAAGTAAATGCAGAGACACTCTTTTATCAGCTGGCATGCGCAACATAGTATAGAAATGGCTATGAGTACAAGAATGAGTGCGATGGACCAGTGAATGACAGTTGCCCACCACCCCCCTAGGGACCCAAACGGCCACCAATTGCCCCACGAGGTGTTGTGCTGGAGGAGCTGGTCCCTTGATTTTTGAATTTTAGCCACCGAGACCCAAATGTGAGCGGCCAAGTGAGTGATGTTGCTGGACTCATCAGGGATAAAGGTACAGCATTCCTTACCAACCACTGCACACGTTCCACCATCAGCAGCGAGTAGGTAGTCCAGTGCCATTCGGTTCTGCAGGGCGACCATCCTGACAGCTGTCAGTTCTGCCGCCGTTCGGGTGAGGGCATCCTCCGTGTGTTGCAGTGCCACTGCCGTCTCGTTGGCCAGAGTCTCGAGCACCCTGGCCATCTGGATCACTTCCCGGGACAGCCGGGCCGTACCATCACTGGGAAAGGCTATCATCCAGAACCTCTCTGCCTCTGTAATGGCCCTCTTGTCCCGGTGGCCGCTGTACGCCGGATGCTCCCCAAGGTCATTCAGGGGGTGGATGAAGGGCACCACATATGCTGGAAAGCAGCAGCCGTACCAGCTCGTGGGGAGACACGGGTAGGCGCGGTGGCCGCAGATCCAGTGGGTCCCGTTCAGGGTCCAGGGAGCTCCCAGCTTAGCGGCATCGTCGGCAGTGGTCACTGGGGCACCCGGGTACCAGTTTCGCTGACAGTTGCTGTGACCAACGGGAAAGTTAGAAGTGTGCGCATTGCAGAGTCTGCACCAGCATTCGTTAGGTATACTCAGTGGCTGTGGAATAACTCTGAGGGTGGGGACTCGGGTGGAGGTCAAATTGTAGGGAGGGAAATACCAGTTCCTGAAGCACCCACCCCATCGGGGGTCAAGGGAAGAGATGTTGTGGAGTGGGGAGGAGAGTGGTGGGGGACTTCCAGCAGCCCCCCCCCCCCCAAACAGATATACCAAAACCAGCAGGAGCAAACAGTCTGTGTAAACAGTTCATCTCAATGTCATCCAGCGGGATCGGCGAGAGTGACAGCGCATCATCAGCGTGTGCTGGGGCCCGCAAGCAGATCCAGCAGTCCGATCTGTTGGTGTTGCTGGCAAACTCGTAAGCGACCCTGAGGAAGGTGTTGGCAGCTGTCACGGAGCCGAGCATCGCAGCGACCAGGAGGGAAGACTGGAGTCGTACCATTGTCCTGTAGAGGGAAACGGGGGTGGGGGTAGGTGTAGGAGGAAACTCATTCCCGTCTGGTTAAATGCTGGGTATGTATACAGGACAAATCAGATTTGCCCGGAATGGCAACCCAGCGGGTGTCCCCTGGACCGCGCGCGACAATTTCTCCCTTTCTGGGGAGGCTCTGCGGCTGTCGGATCCATACTCTGCCTGAGTCCTTGGCCTCGGGGGGTTCGGTGGATTCCCAGTCGGGAGATGGGGACTGTGCCAGGTGGCGGGCCAGTGGGGATCCCCCTTGGCTAGTGGGCCGTGTGTTTAACTGGTCGACGGCCTGCTGAAGGACACTTAGCCACCCCTGCAGCGTGCGGATTTTTTTCTTGAGCAGGCCGTTCATTCTTTCAATTAAGCCCGATGCCTGGGGGTGGTGGGGTATATGGAACAGCCATGAGATCTCCATCCCCCAGCTTGTCGCCACACTGGACTAAGACTCAAATCTTTAATGGTTCCGGCTGCCAGCCAGACCGACGGGCTGCCCTGGCCTGCTGAAGTTTTATGAGGCGACAGGCAAGTTCAGTTCCCCTAACTTCAAGGTCATTGGCTCGGGCCTGGGCAGCCTGTGCTGCTTCCTTCAGCGTGCAACAACGCTGACTGAGGTCTTCAATTTCCCTGTCCTTCTGACCACACAAGTGCTGCAGGTGATCAGTAATTCTAACCTGGCATCTCAGCAGGGACGCAAACAACCAGAAGGCACCCCTTTGACTCCCCTTGACTTTGGGGAACCCTGATTCCTTCAGGAGGGAGACCACATGATGGCCCAGCTTCTCTCCACGGGGCTGTAACTGCTCAGACCAGTCCACTGGTTTTCCCTGGTCTGCCAGCATGCTGGCCAGACTCTCAAATCCCTCCCTTTCATCAGCCCACCCAGGGATCTTATCCTGGGTGCCTGCAATGGCTTTCTTCCCCTTATTCCAGAACATTATCCCCTGTGCCTGTGTCTAGCCAAAATCTATGAGACCCTGATCGCAGCGCCAAATGTTGTGATGGAAAATAACTGGTTCTTTGAGTCTCAACAGTAGAGGCCTGGACACACACAGTTTTAATAATAAGGAATTTATTTACAAGGGGAAGTTGGGTCAACACAAGCAACTACAATACACAGGAAGCAGTGTGGGGACAGGGTACGGTTACACAAACAAAATCAAGGGAAAAGCACTACAACAGCTATCCCCCTTGACCTTGGATAGCTGCAGCTCCCTTACCAGGACAAACAATAGACCTTCCCAAGCATAAATCAATGCACTTACCTCCAATGTGGTGGTCTGTAAGAGAGGGCTAGCCAAGGGCAAGTCTTACCTTTTAAAACATGGGGCTGGGCGAGATAATCCAATTAAGGTGACCAATAATTTAGGTGTGCATTGATTAGTTGGGAGGGACCAAATGTTGATTGGCATGTGGTGTGTCCTCCGACCAGCCAGGTGGCAGTGCATCTGTCACATGGCCGGTATCTCTGGATACAGCCCCCTGGTGTGAAAACTGGGGACCAAGGCTTGGCTTAGACCTACTCCAGCTGCACTGGGATCAGCCTAGTTTGGGATGCTGTGGGCTTGCTTCTATTGTTTTCAAAATGTGTTTTTTTCTCTCTCTTTCTTTCTCTGAGCAGTGTTTTTTTTTGGTCTTTTTAATTAGGTTTTTCATGTTCTTGCTTTGTGGCTGCCTGTAAGCAGACAAATTTTAAGGTGTATAATTTATACATTCTTTGATAATAAATGTGCTTTCAAACTTTGAAGTGTAGGCTATCATACCATACAGTCATGCTCATCCCTCATGGTCACACACTAACTGACCCAATCTCCATACTTTGTGACTTTAACTAACATGCCACAGGAATCACACAAAAATATTGTATGGCCCTAACTACAGATTCACAGTTGCACAGCCTGGGCCCACTGCAGAGCCAGCCGCAGCCAATCCGAAAATATGGAGCAATGTTTCCCTGGTGATAGTTCCCGTTTCAAGGAAACTCGTTTATAATTGCCTTTTCATGGACACCCAGGGGAAATAACAGTTGAAAACTCAAATGCTATAAAAAAATAGGATTCCTAATGTGTTGTAGGCAGGTATTTGCACAGCAGGTAGCATGTGTGTTTGAATCAATGGATCTATGCAGCTGCATTGTCTGCCTTCATAAAGATTCCTGTTACCTCTGTAAGCATTCATTGCCTAATGTTTAAAATGCATCTGACAGTCACAGCGTCTCTGCACATACAGTCCGTTTTGTTGTGGTCTGTCAGACTCATATAGTTATAGTCATCAGGTCATACAGCACAGAAGCAAACCCTTTGGCACAACTAATCCATGCTGACCAACATACCCATGCAAACTAGTTCCACTAGCCTGCATCTGGCCATTAATCTTCCAAATTTCACTATCCATGTTCCTAACCAACCATCTTGTTATTGTAACTGCCTCAACCAGTTTGCCTGGCAGATTATTCCACATACATATCACCCTTTGTCTGAGTTCCCTTCTCTCCTTAAACCTTTGCTCTCACGTTTTTAACTTTCCAATCCTTGAAAAAAGTGCATAAAATATTCTCCTTATTTTACACACTTATTTTACATAATGTAACCACAGCTTATCCTTTCTTATGGTGATTGCTGTAGATTTTGTTTCATTTTATATAATGTTTTCTGTGTTACAGCATATTCTGGAGTTAGGGTATATAGAAAAGGTTAACTTCAGCAACCAATTTTCAGACCTGAATATGGATTGTGGATTGAAAATGCAGCTCAGAACAGTAAATTCCAGACCAGGAAATACCCACTTATCTGTTATACGTCTGCTTATGTGTGAATGCAATCAACATCCCACTGCATGAATAGGACTCAAAGATCCCACAGTAATTAATTTATTTTGGGTGTGTTGGTAGGAAGATCCAGGCATTTGAAAACTACATGTAACTCAAAAAAAAACACTATGAAGGCCTTGTAACTATAGAAATTGTTCTGGTCCTGTTACAATCGTTCTTCTGTTCTTTTTTTTCCTTTCTCTCTCTCTCTCTCTCACTCTCTTTCTCGCTCTCTACCTTTCTACCTCACTATCTCTCTGTCTCTCTCTCTCTCAACTCCAAAAGGCTGTCACTTTATTTGTTTACGTGCTGCATAAAAGACCACTTTATATCTACCAGCTGTGTCTCTCTGGTGACTTTGTTCACGAAACAACACCTGAAATATCCCGACTTCGGAATTCCAAAATACTACCTCAGCACCAGCGTCATACTTTTGTTCTTCTTTTTTTTACAAACTTTCTTTAGATTCCTGAATTTACAAACAAAATCAATTTTGTAGAATTTGAATCTGTAACAAAAATTCAATTTGCAAATTTATTCTCCTCTCTTTCATGCACAAACACAAGTCATTTACATGCCATAATGTATGATCATCTCATCTAATGATACATGAAAGTGGACACTGATACAAATGCAGAAGCACATTGATCAGGGGTCTACATGAAGAGCAAACAATGTAATTTAGTTTCTCATCTTTTGTGAATTCATGAACAAATCAGTGTGTCATTGATCTATTTTTCAGAAAAGTGACAACATTCTGTGTGAATCTTAAAGAAAGCTACCTCCAAAATCTTGTGACTTCTAAAGGCAAGTTCTTCTCTTTCCTTTCATCAATTCAATGGAATTTCTGACATCCTGCAGTATTTTGTAAAGCTGACTGAGTTGCCTGATGAGCCCAGAAATAAAAAAGTACTACTTTCTGCCTATATTATTTTACAAAGTATGTGATAAAGATTGTGTCATCTAGATAAGATTATAGTAGAAACTGAAAATGTCATGAACAAATTTTAAGGAATGAACCAAAAAAATGTGGTATTTAAAAAGAGATTATCGAAGGCAATTAGACTCTATTCAAGTGAAATATTTTTCCTGAGCTAGGGAGGCCATTAAACAGTAATTATGGTTTAATTTGCAGTTGAAGCTCAGTTGCACTTCATTCAGCAGGGTAGAACAACTTTCAGGGTTTGCTAGAAAGTTGAAATTCTCATCATTTCAATGATAGGTTGCATTACAGACTAGTATGGGAACACTAGAACCCAAGAATAGAAAAGCCTGCCAAAAGTGACGGTTACAGTCCGGTTCATCGCAGGGAAAGCCCTCTCCACTACTAAGCACATCTACAATGAGCACTGTCTGCAAGAATGCAGCATCCATTGTCAAGGACACCCACCATCCAGGCCATGCTCTCTTCTTGCTGCTGCCATCGGGAAAGAGGTTCAGGAGCCTTAAGTTCCATACCACCAGGATCAGGAGTAGTTATTACCTTTCAACCATCAGGCTCCTGAACCAGCACGGACATCTTCACTCACCATGACACTGAACTTAACATTGAACAAAACCTAAGCATTCACTTTCAATGACTCTACAACTCACTATTTGTCTGTCTGTCTATCTACCTATCTATCTATCTCTTTTTGCATTTGCAGTTTGTCAGTTTTTGTGTGTAGTTGCTCACTGATTCTACTGTACTCCACCGGCCCACACTATGAAGGAACAGTGACTTCTGTGGTTCCATATTTATCTGACCATGTACACAAAAAAAAATTCAAAGTTCAAAAAAAATCTTATTATCAAAGTGCATATATGTTACCATATACAACCCTGAAATTAATTTTCTTGTGGGCATACTCAAGAAATTTATAGAACAGTGATTATAACGCAATCAATGAATGGCCACCAAACTAGGGCTTTCAACCAGAGTACAGAAGACAGCAATCAAATATGTAGCTCTCGTGTTTCCTCTATCATAGCAGTAACTGTTGCTCTCATTACAAATTCTGAGGTATTTGTCATGAATTACAACCAACTGGACAATTCTTTAGCTGTCAGTCAAATGCAATCTTGCATTATGTTGGTGGTCTAATTTTTTCCTATTCAAACTAATTCAAACATTGGTACACACCTACTGAACATAACACTACATTACAATTGTAACGCAGAGTGACCTGCAATCAGAGTGACCTATGCTGATTAAAGGTCTCAGTCCAAATCTTCAACTTCAAATCTCCAAATCTTCATTTCCCTCCAAAAATGCTGACTGACCTGCTGAGGTCCTCTAGCATTTTATATGTGTTGCACTAGACTTACAACATCTGCAGAATCTCTTGTGTCTGCATTTAAGATTTTTCTCTCTCTCTCTCTGGACAGTAATAATTCACAGCCAAAGTAATGCCTCTAATTGTTTTTATGGTAATAGAATTGACCAGGAGTGGTATATCTGAGTTACTAATTAGGTTAAACATTGCACATACATATAATTTATAAGAATTTATATTTTATCCATTAGAACTTATTTGAAAATCTAAGTGGTTTTGGCTTAGAGAATCAATATCTTAGAACTGCACAGAATGAGACCATTTAACCTTATATGATGATGTGGGCTCCCTTGGGAGCAATCCGATTAGTCCTATTGTTTCTCTCTTTATTTCCCTGTACATCTTCCTGACAACTCCCCTTAAATTCTTGTTGCTATTAACCAACATTAAAGCATGATTTTCACTGGTTAATTAGCTAGCCAACACACTTTGGAAGTGTGGAAGGAAACCCATGCAGTTGTGAAAAGAAGATACAAACTGCATAGAGAGCAGGAACTAAACTGGGACCCTGGAGTTTTGAGACACCAGACTCCATTATATGATTGTCCCACCCATAAAGAAATATTTTCAAAATATGAAATCCAACTGCATCATGGAAATCATACTTACAATAAACAATTTTTTTATTGGGTCATGGAATTCAGAATTTAGAGATATTCTGCGTCACAGTAAATACAAAATGGTCATCCCAAATAGTGTTGAATTTAAGGAGAAATGTTCAAGAGCGATCTTGGACTAAGTGTCTTTCCCAGTTCTTTTAAGACCATAAGACCACAAGATACTGGAGCAGAACACACAAAATACTGGAGGAAATCAGCAGGCTAGGCAGCATCTATGGAAAAGAGAACAGTCAAAGTTTCAGGCCGAAACCTGAGAAAAAAGTCCTGTATATGGCCATTTGGCCTATCAAGTCTGCTCCACCATTTCATCATGGCTGACCCAATTTTCCTCTCAGCCCCAATGCCATGGCTTCTCTATGTAACCCTTCATGCCCTAACCCATCAAATCTATCAACCTCTGCCTTAAATTTACATAAAGACTTGGCCTCCACAGCTGCCTGTGGTGAAGAATTCCACAGATTCACCACTACATTAAAGAAATTCCTTTTTATTTCCATTCCAAAAGGAAGCCGCCTATATTCTGAGGCACTCTGTCAAAGTCTTTCACCATTCGATAGGTTTTTAGCTTAGTTAGGAACTTGACCAGTTTTAAGTAAACTGGAACTCTATTTAGACATTATTTCATCATTTAAGGAGTCATACAAAATTAATCAGCAAAGCTGGGAACATGAAACAAATAGATCAGTAGATCAGTGGCTGTGGCAACTACAGATAGGTTTGGGGTGTAAGAATTAAATATATTAGCTGATTAAAACCGGACGAGCCTCTTTACAAACTTCATGTACTTGGTTTGAAGTGAGCTTGTCCATTACCACACAAACTGCTCATTTTTACCCAAGTCACATTGCCTCCTGCCTCAATCATGCCTTTGTTGCCCATTGACTTGATTATTTCCATGTGTTGCAGCCACCTACTGTTAACTTGAGGTCATCTACACCGTACTATTTATGTCCAAGTTTACCAAGCCCCATTCCATTTATTTTGTCTCCTGATTAAGCCAAAAACTTTAATTTTAAAATGGACACTTCCAGTTTAAGATGGAGCTACTGAACACATGTGACAGCCCACTGGTAGTTCATAAGGTAAGGTACTCAACTGAAGACATTCCTAATAACACCTCTTTTGAAGTAAATTGTGGTAAATTTTCACTGCAAACAATGAAGAGGTGAGTGAAGGTGAAGCAAATTTGAGGTATGAACTGTGCTGGTATGTTGCAGAATCTATGTAGATGGAGTGAGCCAATTAGAGAGGAGAGGTCGAGGCAGAGGAGTTTTGATGCCCGTACAGCTGGCCAGGCTGTGAGGTTGGATAGCTCTGGGCACTGAGCAACTTGGAGAAATTGAGAGGAGCTTTGGGCTGGGCAGAGTGTTCTAGGGCCAGAGCCTTTTGCTACGGTGGAGTGCTCTGGGCCCAGAGCCTTTTGCTGCAGTGGAGTGCTCTGGGCCCAGAGCCTTTTGCTGCAGTGGTGCCTGGGTCCTAATACAAGGTACAATATGCTGTTTGGACAATGTAAACAATTAACTGGAAAGACAGGGCGAAAGGACCAGAGGCGAAAGCTGATTTTGTTTGCTCATCCGCAATGTTCACTCCCTCCCCTGTGATGTTATCTGGTCTCTGTCCATGGTGCTGAAGCTATGAAGACTGCCCTGGCTGCCACGCTCCATGCCTGCTAACATGATAGACTGATACAGACGCTTGGGTTCACTCCAGACTGCTCCGGGGCTCAGATCTAAGGACTCATTTTGGTTTGGAATATTGCTGTTTGCTTCTATTGTTTGCATGATTTGTGTTTTATTTCATTTCTCTCTGCATCAGGTGTTGGTCTTTATTTTATTTTTTTTAATTGGGTTCTTTTGGGTTTCTTGCTTTGTGGCTGCCAGTAAGCAAACAAAACTCAAAGTTGTATAATTTGATAATAAATGTACTTTGAAATCTTTGAAATACTTTCATGGTCTTATTACATTGAAAAATACAGCACTGTGTTGTACCAAACTCGTTAAGTTAGTAATCACTAATACTCAAATAATCCCTTCTGCCTACATAATGTCCATATCCTTCCATTTCCTGCACTTTCATGTTCCTATCAAAGAGCCCCTTGAGCACCTCTATCATATTTGCTTCTACCACCCACCAAGGCAGTGCATTCCAGCATCCACTAGTCTCTGTGTAAAAACTTTGTCCTTTACATCTCCAACTTACCCCCTTTCAGCTTAGATGCATGTCCTCTGACGTTAGATATTTCAACCTTGAGAAAATGATACTGGCTGTCTATTTCATCTATGCCTCTCATAATCTCATAAACTTTTAACAGAGACCAAAATTTCAAAGTAAAACAGATGTGTTGCTGTAGTTAAGTACAAGTGCAAGCCTTGTACTTTCATACCTTGCTATGAAAACCATGAACAAACAAAACTATTTGATGCCTATAGATCAAAGTTCAAAGTGAATTTATTATCAAAGTACCCTGAGATGCATTTTCCTGCAGGTATTCACAGTAGAACAAAGAAATACAATAGAATCAATGAAATACTACACACGAGCAAAGACAGACCAATAGTTATACTATTGGCAAAAGAAGACAGACTGTACAAATATAAAAAAAATAGTTATACTGAATAATTGATCAAAATAAATAACATTGAAAACGAGTTACTGAGTACTTTAAAGTGAATCAATAGTTCGTGAAATGAGTTTAGTGTTGAAGAGAGTGAAGTTATCCACTGTGGTTCAGAAGCCTGATGGCTAAAGGGGAATAACTGCTCCAGAATCTGGTGTTGTGGGACCTGAGGTCCTTGTGCCTCTTTTTTGTTGGTAGCAGTGAGAAGCGAGCATGGCCTGGGTGGTGGTGGACCTTGATGATGGTGCTGCTTTCTTATGGCAGAGTTCCTTGTAGATGTGCTCAATTGTGGGGAAGGTTTTTCCTCAGATGGATAGGAAAAGCCCTCTGCACCAATCTATTGGGTACTCATGTACACCTGCCCGTTAATGCAAATATATAATCAGCCAATCATGTCGCAACAAGTCACTGCATGCAGACATGGTCAAGAGGTTCAGTTGTAATTCAGACCATACATCAACATGGGGAAGAAATGTGATTCAAATGACTTTGATTGTGGAATGATTGTTGGTGCCAGATCAGATGCTTTGAGTATCTCAGAAAAAGTTGACCTCCTGAACTTTTCACATGCAACCGTCTCTAGAGTTTACAGAGAATTATGCAAAAAAATCACAATGAGCAGCAGTTTTGTTGGCAAAAATGCCTTGTTAATGCCTTGTCAGACGAAAATGGCAAGACAGGTCCATACGGACAGGAAGGTGACAGACACTCAATTAACCACACATTACAACTGTGATGTGCAGAAAAGCACCTTCGAATGCGCAACACATAAAACCTTGAAGTGGACTGACTACAACAGCAGAAGAACATAAACATACACATAGTGGCCATTTTTTTTTAAGTACAGCAGAATCCTAATCAATTTGCTGCTGATTGCATGTTGCAAAAAATGCATAATTTTTATGCATTTTTATTTCCAGTTGATTTTCCCAAAAAAAATACAGTGCTGCTAAAACGAGTAGTAGTTTCTCAGGACTATAAATCTGTGCTACTTTAAATTTAAAAAAAAAGACATGATTATATACCATGCTAATGAGACTCCAGTAAAAAAATAAGGAAGATGTTATATTATATTAAAGCAGGATTCTGAGGATAATTTTGTTGGTAACAGCAGAAAAAAATTCAGAAAGCAATTAATGATCCTTTGAGAAATGCCAAACATGCAAAAACAGAAAAGGGAATCTGAATAATAAAGTTAAAATACAAGTAAAAGCATATTTTATAGCTGTTAGAATGACAGAGACTGTTGTCATTTAAATGACACAAAATATTGCATGAATAGCACCTTTGGGTATTGGTGATAAATACTGTCTGATTGATTCATTGTTTGGCAGTCCAAACCACCTGAATCCAACAGACTGAGCTAGCAAGAGTACACAATGGATTTTTAAATATATCCTATTATGTTCAGTTCACTCGTGTTTGATGTTATTAATTTCTGACAGTAGCTCTATCGTCTGTCGCCGCCTATCGCCTGTCGCCGCCTATCGTCGGTCGCCGCCTATCGTCTGTCGCCGCCTATCGCCGGTCGCCGCCTATCGTCGGTCGCCGCCTATCGTCGGTCGCCGTCTATCGTCTGTCGCCGCCTATCGTCGGTCGCCGCCTATCGCCTGTCGCCGCCTATCGTCGGTCGCCGTCTATCGTCTGTCGCCGCCTATCGTCGGTCGCCGCCTATCGTCGGTCGCCGCCTATCGCCTATCGTCTGTCGCCGCCTATCGCCTATCGTCTGTCGCCGCCTATCGCCGGTCGCCGCCTATCGTCGGTCGCCGTCTATCGTCTGTCGCCGCCTATCGTCGGTCGCCGCCTATCGCCGCCTATCGTCGGTCGCCGTCTATCGTCTGTCGCCGCCTATCGTCGGTCGCCGTCTATCGTCTGTCGCCGCCTATCGTCGGTCGCCGCCTATCGCCTGTCGCCGCCTATCGTCGGTCGCCGTCTATCGTCTGTCGCCGCCTATCGTCGGTCGCCGCCTATCGTCTGTCGCAGCGTATCGCCGGTCGCCGCCTATTGTCGGTCGCCGTCTATCGTCTGTCGCAGCGTATCGCCGGTCGCCGCCTATCGTCTGTCGCCGCCTATCGCCTGTCGCCGTCTATCGTCGGTCGCCGCCTATCGTCTGTCGCCGTCTATCGTCGGTCGCCGCCTATCGTCTATCACTACGTCGGTGCGGGCAGCGGAGCGGGAGTAAGGAGTGCTCAAGGTCGACAGACGACTGGAGATCGGAGGACCTACCTGGACAGTACCAGGTAGGCAGGTAAAACTGCGCAGGCGCGGGTGACGTCAGTGGCGAGCGCGGAGTTTAAAAAGAGGTACAACAACACACACAAAATGCTGGTGGAACACAGCAGGCTAGGCAGCATCTATAGGGTGAAGCGATGTCGACGTTTCGGGCCGAGACCCTTCGTTTAAAAAGAGGCCCACTTTTAGGAGCGGACAGCGGAGCGGGAGTAAGGAGTGCTCGAGGTCGACAGACGACTGGAGATCGGAGGATCAGCCGTTGTAGGTAGGCCGAGACCGTCGGACCTAACTGGACAGTACCTGAGGAGGTAAAACTGCGCAGGCGCGGGTGACGTCAGCGGTGAGCGCGGAGTTTAAAAAGAGGCCCACTTTGAAAGCGGGCAGCGTCGGTGCGGGAGCAAGGAGTGCTGGGCTGGGCTGGGCTGGGCTGGGCTGGGCTGGGCTGGGCTGGGCTGGGCTGGGCTGGGCTGGGCTTCGGTGAGAGGAAATCAGTGAGCTTGAGTACCTGCTGCTGAGGTAAAAAGCTAAGGTCGGTAGGTACTTTTTTCATTTATTCTGACTAATTTGGGATCAGGTAATGGGGGAGACACTTAGAGCAGTTGTCCCTGATGACCACACCTGCAAAAGGTGCATCCAGCTGCAGCTCCTAGCAGACTGATTAGGGAATTGGAGCAGGAGCTGGATGAACTACGGATCATTCGGCAGGCAGAGACAGAGATAGATAAGAGTTATCGGGAGGTAGTCACACCGAAAAGACAGGAGGTAGGCAAATGGGTGACAGTCAAGAGAGGCAGGGGGAGCAGACAGAGAGCAGAGCACCCCTGTGGCCGTTCCCATCAACAATAAGTATACCGTTTTGGATACTGTTGGTGGGGATGACCTACCAGGAACAAGTTGCAGTGGTCCTGTCTCTGGAACTGAGGTTGGACCCTCGACTAGGAAGGGGAGGAGGGAAGAGAAGAGATAGGGGATTCTATAGTCGGGGGTGGATAGGAGATTTTGTGGGGAAGATCGGGAGTCTCGGATGGTATGTTGCGTCCCTGATGCCGGGGTCCGGGACATCTCAGATCGGGTGCAGGTTATTCTCGAGAGGGAGGGCAAGAACCCAGATGTTGTGGTCCATGTAGGGACCAACGACGTGGGTAGGATGAGTGAGGGGGTCCTGCGTAGTGAGTTCAGGTGTGAAGCTGAAGGGCAGGACCTCCAGGGTAACAATCTCAGGATTGCTACCTGTGCCACGTGTGAGTGAGCCAAGGAACAGAAAGATTATACAGATTAATATGTGGCTGAGAGGATGGTGCAGGAGGGAGGGTTTCAGGTTTTTAGATAATTGGGCTTTATTCCAGGGAAGGTGGGGTCTGTTCCGAAGGGACGGTTTACACCTGAACTGGAGCGGTACTAACATTCTTGCAGGAAAGTTTGCTAGTGCTGCTCAGGGGAGGGGGGGGGGTTAAACTAAATTTGCAGGGGGCAGGGATCCAGAATGTGAGAGGATAGTGAGATGAAGAATAAAGGACAGGTGGGGACTACACGGTTCTGGAATATTAAATGTGTAGTAGAGAAAGGTGAGGCGGAACAAGTGATAAGGAGGACACATGTACAGAGGGATGGTCTGACGGAACATGGAGTTAAATGTGCAGAAAGAATAAGTAAATTTAGGAAGGGCAACAAAATTCAACTCCCGATGGGAGTTCGGGCAGCTGGGTTAAGCACAATAGGCAGCGATTTAAACAGAGAGAGGACAAATGGGCTAAAAATTCTATATCTGAATGCATGAAGTGTCAGAAATAAGGCGGATGAGCTTGAAGCTCAGGTGCAAATGGGTAACTATGATGTTGTTGGGATAACGGAGACACGGCTGCAGGGGGATCAGACCTGGGAAATGAATGTACAAGGGTATACGTGCTATCGTAGGGACAGAAATGTGGGCAGAGGGAGTGGGGTGGCCCTGTTGGTGAGGAATGAGATTCAGTCCTTTGCAAGGGGGGACATAGGATCAGGAGAAGTAGAGTCTGTGTGGATTGAACTGAGGAACAGTAAGGGCAAAAAGACCCTAATGGGTGTTGTCTACAGGCCCCCAAACAGTAGCATGGATATTGGGTGCAAGTTGAATAGGGAGTTAACTTGCATATGGCAAAGGTAATGTCGCAGTAGTTATGGGGGATTTCAACATGCAGGTGAACTGGGAGTATCAGGTTGGTGCTGGACCCCAGGATAGGGAGGTAGGGGTATAACCAAGCACACACATTTCTCAATTGGTAGGAACTTTCGGACTATACTAGTGGTGTTTAATCTTGTGGCTTTCTGAAAACTTACATCAATATTGCTGTGCAGACCTAATTGTTTAATGCTACAGTGTAGTGACTTTGGGATGATACCAGCTGTAGATTTTACTACTGGGACAATGTATACCCTGTTCATGTTCCGAAGTCTTTCAATTTCCTCATTTAATTCAGCATATTCCTGGTGTTTTTCACTGATAGATTTCTGTACATTATGTATGTATGGAATGACAATAGCTATTAAATAAGTTGTTCTTGCTTGTTTATCCTGTACTATTATATTATAATTGCTTGTTCTGTCTGATTGGTTATAATATAATTTGTGGTATTCTGACTAAACCTGGATCAGGTTTCTATTCATAGTAAGGTGTGATTTCTTTTATAAGTTTGTATTTTAAAGCAAGACCTGTGTAAGTAATCAGATTGAGTTAAACTGCTTACAAGATCCTGTAATGTTTTGGATTGTTTCTGGTTTTCCTTAATATATTCTACATTTATCATCTTGAATTTGTTGGTCTTTTATTATGTATTTTTGATATATTTTAGTGTTAACCATCTGGTTCTGTTTGCCACAAGGAACCCTTCTATTGCGGGGAAGAGGGCCCCAACTCTGAGCCAGGCATTCAATGCTTCCTTGTGGACATCTATTCTGCTCAGATCATGGAGATGTCTTCCATGGAGGTCAACCTGTTCTATTGGTTAACCTTTTCTTCCATAGTGATACTTTCATTTTTCAGGGCTGTACTCTCATTTAAACTTAAATTTAAATGACAGCACTTATAATGTATACTTCTTTTCAGAGTTGTAAATGCTTGTTTGGAGTGCTGAATCTTGTTTTTGTTGATGAAAGTATATCCTCAGAAGTTTTACCTGACTGTTGTGTAAATTTTTATTGTCTGTTACCCTCTTCTTCCTTTTGTGCTTGGTAGTGTTAATTATTGCAATGTATTTTTTCTCAGCTCAAGCAGGTATAGCCTGAGGTACAGGCATAGCCAAGCATGCTTATTTCTCAATTGCTAGGAACTTTCAGACTATTCTAGTGATGTTTAGTATTGTCTTTCAGAAGATTTACATAGATATTTCTGTGTAGCCTTAATTATTGAATGCTATTGTGCAGCATCTTTGGGATGATACCAGTTATAGATATTACTATCCAAATAATGTAAACTCTGTTCAAGTTTTAAAGTCTTTCAATTTTCTTTTTTTATTATTATTATTACTTCTTTTTGTATTTGCACAATTTGCTCTTTGCACATTGACTGTTTGGCTGCCCTGTTGGTTGCAATCTTATATTGATTCTATTGTGTTGCTTGTACTTACTGTGAGTGCTCTTGAGTAAATGTATCTCAACATATGGTGACATGTATACTTTGATAATGTATTTAGTTTGAACTTTGAACTTTATCTCCTTTGTCACCTTATTCCCAGACTATGGTAGCCACCTGTGCACCCAAACATGCTCCCACTGATGTAACCAGGGTTCTCCAGTCCACAATGGTGATATGAGGTACTTGAACAATTCCTACATATGCTTCACCACTTTATATAGTGCAGTCATGAATTTAGTTACAGCTGGTGTCCAGGACTACTGAAATTACATACAGATGATGAAAAGGCAATCATAATTGGTACATGCGCAATTGGCACAGGAACATTCAAGACTCTGACTCCTAATTTAGTATGTTTTATGCAAGATTGAATTTTTAATGTTAAATACTCCCTACATCTAGATTTGGCAGCAAAACAAAGATTTCATTTTAATATCTGAATTGCTCAATATCGCAAGGAATGACAATTAATGTAAGAACTCTTTCAAGTTCTGCCATTTCCTATTCCTATTCTATTACCCCTTTCTCAAAGTAAGAACTGCTCTAGATGGTAACAGATGCTTCTCTGAACTATATGTGCAAAAGTATCTTTCAACATCAAAGGTGCAAAAATTAAACATGTATTGGAGTACCAACAAGCGGACCATTATGAAGGAAAAATGCCAAAGATTTTCTGAATACATGCTAAAATATTGTGAGCTGTATCTCTCTTTGTTACTTGGGAGGGCTGATTGAGTAAAACTCCCTGTGTGTATGATAATCCCATTGAGCAGCTATTGTAGCAAACAGTGCAAATGAGAAATAACCCACTTCACTGTGCAACCAGCTGTGTTATCAACTTGGCCATTTAGAGTAGTCTATTTTTTTTAAATTTGACAATGTTTTTAATATCTATTCATACAAAAATAAGTTCCAGAGAAATTGTTGAGGTTGAAAGCCAATAATTCCCAAGGATACAAAGATTTGCATCCCAGTTTTGAAGGAAAATGTGATGGAAGTAGTGTATGCTCTGGTTGTCATCTTCCAGGGTTTCATGGATTTTGAGTCATAACGTTTATTCATAATAACATCAATGGACTTTGAGAATATCAAGGGAATCAAGGCATAAGCTGATATTACTGGAAAACCAAGTTCAGGACAATTGTTACCCATTAACCTTCAGGCTCCTGAACCAGCATGCATAACCTCACTCACCTAAACACTGAACAGGTTCCACAACTTATGGACTCGCTTTCAAGGACTCTACAACTCATATTCTTAATACTATTTATTACATATTTATGATTATTAGTTTTTTTTGCATTTGCACAGTTTGTCTTTTATACATTGGTTGTTTGTCCTTCTTTGTAGTTTTTCAGTGATTCTATTGAATTTATTTGCATGTAATGTGAATGCCCACAAGAAAATAAAACTTAAGATTGTATATGGAGAAATATATGTACTTTCATAATAAATTTACTTTGAAGTTTGAAATGCCGCTAAAGAAGAATATCATCTGTGGATGAATGGTTGAGTAGAAATATCAAGGGTCTGTAGCTCCTTTAACTGTTCTGTAAATACTAACGTACACTGCTCTTAGGCTCTTCTTAGAAAGAATCAGTGTAATGCAAGGTGCTTGCAATTGGGAAACATTCCTGAATATATATAGCACCCTACATGCACAGATTTTTATTTAAATTGGCACATAACCCTTGTGTGGCAGCAAATGAAAATAAGCACTGCTTCAGAGGCTCACGAACAACCCCGTATCTGTTGGTGATATTCATTTGATCTTTGAATTCCAACCTTAACACAGAGCTGTTGTGGTTGTGCCTTCAGCAATCTGTTGCTATTCTCTGTGTGCTGCCTGCATTAATCCCTAACTCCCTGGTGGGGAAGCAGGTTATTTCTCCTTTGCTCTGCTCAATGGGGATATTATCCAAACAGGGTGTTTTATTCAGTAAGCCCTCCTGACTGACACGGAGAAAGATAGCACACAAAATTTTACAATGGATTATGAAAATCTTCCTCTTAGGCACTTTTCCCTTTATAACGATTGGCTTTTGGAACTAGTCTTTCAGAAACACCACAGGATACAATATTTAGCTTGCTAGCTTTTCAGAATATTACCTCGGCCCACTCTGCAAGCTTTTCTAAATTCCACTGTGTGGAAGCCAGTTTAGTCAGGCATACGTGTTCTCACCAGCTTCATATCTGCAGCCAGCTAAGGAACTTGGCCTCCAAGCACATTGTCATCACTAGCTGGTCTAGTCAATTTAGTGTCATACAGCACAGAAATAGGCCCTTTGATATTCATATTCACATTGACTGTGATCTTAAGATATAGGAGCAGAATTAGTCTACTCCAGAATTTTGAGTCTACTCCACCATTTCATCATGGCTGACCCTGTCAGTACTAATCCCATTTGCCTGCATTAGGCCCACAGCTCTCTACACTCAGAGGCCTTCTTATTAGCTTCACCCATATATCTGACTTAATGTAAATATCTAATCAACTAATCATGTGGCAGCAACTCAATGCATAAAAGCATGCAGACAAGATCAAGAAATTCAGATGTTGTCAGACCAAACATCAGAATAAGGAAGAAATATATCTAGCAAACACGAGGAAATCTGCAGATGCTGGAAATTCAAACAACAACACACACAAAATGCTGGTGGAACACAGCAGGCTAGGCAGCATCTATAGGGAGAAGTGCTGTCGACATTTCGGGCTGAGACCCTTTGTCAGGACTAACCGAAAGGAAAGATAGTAAGAGATTTGAAAGTAGTGGGGGGAGGGGGAAATGCAAAATGATACGAGAAGACCGGAAGGGGTGGGATGAAGCTAAGAGCTGGAAAGGTGATTGGCGAAAGTGATACAGAGCTGGAGAAGGGAAAGGATCATGGGACGGGAGGCCTCAGGAGAAAGAAAGTGGGGGGGGGGGGGGGGAAGGGAAGCACCAGAGGGAAATGGAGAACAGGCAAAATGTCCTAAATATGTCAGGGATGGGGTAAGAAGGGGAGGAGGGACATTAACGGAAGTTAGAGAAGTCAATGTTCATGCCATCAGGTTGGAGGCTACCCAGCTGGTATATAAGGTGTTGTTCCTCCAACCTGAGTTTGGATTCATTTTAACAATAGAGGAGGCCATGGATAGACATATCAGAATGGGAATGGGACGTGGAATTAAAATGTGTGGCCAGTGGGAGATCCTGCTTTTTCTGGCGGACCGAGCATAGGTGTTCAGAGAAACGGTCCCCCAGTCTGCGTCGGGTCTCACCAATATATAAAAGGCCACACTGTGAGCACCGGACGCAGTATACCACACCAGCCGACTCACAGGTGAAGTGTCGCCTCACCTGGAAGGACTGTCTGGGGCCCTGAATGGTGGTGAGGGAGGAAATGTAAAGGCAGGTGTAGCACTTGTTCCGTTTACAAGGATAAGTACCAGGAGGGAGATTGGTGGGAAGGGATGGGGGGGGGGGGGGGGACGAGTGGACAAGGGAGTCGCGTAGGGAGCGATCCCTGTGAAAAGCAGGGGGGAAGGGAAAAATGTGTTTGGTAGTGGGATCCCGTTGGAGGTGGCGGAAGTTACGGAGAATTATACGTTGGACCTGGAGGCTGGTGGGGTGGTAGGTAAGGATAAGGGGAACCCTATCCCGAGTGGGGTGAGGGCAGATGTGCGGGAAATGGGAGAGATACATTTGAGAGCAGAGTTGATGGTGGACGAAGAGAAGCCCCTTTGTTTAAAAAAGGAAGACATCTCCTTCATCCTGGAATGAAAAACCTCATCCTGAGAGCAGATGTGGCAGAGACGGAGGAATTGTGAGAAGGGGATAGCCTTTTTGCAAGAGACAGGGTGGGAAGAGGAATAGTCCAGGTAGCTGTGAGAGTCTGTAGGCTTATAGTAGATATCAGTAGATAGAAATATATCTAAGTGACTGACTGTGGAATGATTGTTGGTGACAGATTGGCTGCTTTATCAAGAACATACTTAATAGTGATCACTGAGGTGACTCAAGAGTTTATATGGTTACTTCTCAAATTTGTGAGAGTATTTGGTTTTAAAATGATGTCGTGTCATTCCAAATATTTTCAGTGTGAGAAAATCTGTCCCCCACCCCAGAACTGCTCTATACCTCCTACCTCTCAAACTAAATCCCTGCCCTCTTGATTTAGATAACCTCACCATGGAATACAAGTATTTCATGATCTAATCTACCTGCATCACAATTTTATTTGGATATAACCCATAGCAGCTTGGGTCCCAACACATCAAACCACTGCTTTATTAAGATAAACACATTTTGGAAACTCTGATCAATTGCTGTCTTTGCCTTACCTCAACACAGTCAGAGGCCAAAGTGTGAGGCTCCAGAGATCAGGACAACAAAAAGGTAGTCACACAAGGCAGAGGTGCGGATATGGGATGGTTTCAAGTAAGTGGACCGGAGGGTGTTCAAGGGCTCATTTGTGGATCTGAATGAACACATCATGGTTGTCATAGACTTTATAGGAACAGTCACAGATAAGAGTGTCCCCAAAATATCTTTCAGAGGCCCTGGCCTAACCGGAAGCCCAGGCTAAAACATGAGGGCCATATCAGAGGCATTCAAGTCTGGTGACCAAGGCAGTTACAATAGGCCCAGGTATGACCTCTGGAAAGCTATCCCTCAGGTGAAGTGGCAATTCCAGACTAAACTTGATTCAATGAAGGATGCCCAACAGCTGTGGCAGGGCTTGAATGCTATCACCTCTTACAAAGTGAAATCAAGTGACAAAGATGACAGCAGGGCTTCACTTCCAATGTGCTCAATACCTTCTACATTTGCTTCGATATTAAAAACACGGAGAAAACATCACAAGTTCCTACATCCCTTATGGCCTTGTGATTTCAATCCCGAGGCCAACATGACAGCCTCCTTAAGGAGGGTGGACCCATGGAAAGTACCTGGCCGAGTACTAAAGACCTGTGTGGATCAACTGACTGGAGTGTTAAGATCTTTACCCCCTTGCTTCGATAGTCTGAATTACTCACCTGCTTCAAACAGGCTTCAATTACACTGATGCCTAAGAACATGGAAACCTGCCTCAATAGCTATCATCCAGTAGTATTTAAATCCATTGTGATGAAGTACTTCCAGAGGCTGATGATGAAAATATCAACTCCTGCCTGAGAGGTAACATGGATTCATTCCAAACTGCCTACCATCTCAACAAGTCTAAAGCAGATGCTATTTCATTGGCTCTTTACTCAATCCTGGATCATTTGAACAGCAAAGTTGCATTCATCAGGATGCTCTTTATGGACTACTGCTTGGAGTTCAATACTATCATCCTCTCATAACTGATCGATAAGTTTCAAGGACTTAGGTGAAGTACGTGAAGAGCAAGAGGATAAGACGTGAGAGAATACGACCAACCAAGTGTGACAGTAGAAAAGTGTGTATGGAACCAGAGGAGATAGCAGAAGTACTTAATGAATACTTTGCTTCAATATTCACTATGGAAAAGGATCTTGGCGATGGTAGGAATGACTTAACAGTGGACTGAAAAGCTTGAGCATGTAGATATTAAAAAAGAGGATGTGCTGGAGCTTTTGCAAAGCATAAAGTTGAATAAGTCACCAGGACTGGATGAGATGTACCCCAGGCTACTGTGGGAGGCGAGGGTAGAGATTGCTGAGCTTCTGGCGATGATTCTTGCATCATCAATGGGGATGGGAGAGGTTCCAGAGGATTGGAGGGCTGCGGATGTTGTTCCCTTATTCAAGAAAGGGGGTAGAGATAGCCCAGGAAATTATATGAATCTTAATTCAGTGGTGGGTAAGCTAATGGAAAAGATCTTGAGAAGCAGAATTTAAGAACATTTGGAGAGTCATAATATGATTAGGAATAGTCAGCATGGCTTTGTCAAAGGCAGGTCGTGCCTTACGAACCAATGAATTTTTTGAGGATGTGACTAAACAGATTGATGAAGTTAGAGCAGTAGATGTATTGTATATGGACTTCAGCAAGGCATTTGACAAAGTGCCCCATGCAAGGCTTATTGAGAAAGTAAGGAGGCATGGGATCCAAGGGGACCTTGCTTTGTGGATCCAGAACTGACTTGCCCACAGAAGGCAAAGAGTGGTTGTAGACGATCATATTCTGCATGGATGAACAGTGGTGTGCCTTAGGGATCTGTTCTAGGACCCCTACTTTTAATGATTTTTATAAATGACCTGGAAGAGAAATGGAGGGATGGGTTAGTAAATTTGCGAATGACACCAAAGTTGAGAGTGTTGTGTATAGTGTGGAGGGCTGTCAGAGGTTACAGCTGGACATTGATAGGATGTGAAACTGGGATGAGATGTGGCAGATGGAGGTCAACCTAGATAAGAGTGAGGTGGTTTCTTTTGGTAGGTCAAGTATGATGGCAGTATATAGTATTAATATTAAGATTCTTGGCTGTGTGGAGGATCAGAGTTGGATACGATAGGGCCTTTTCTGAGACTCCTGGATAGGTACATGGAACTTAGAAAAATAGAGGGTTATGGGTAACCCTAGGTAATTTCTAAGGTAAGGACATGTCCAGCACAGCTTTGTGGGCCGAAGGGCCTGTATTGTGCTGTAGGTTTTCTATGTTTCTAACTTTGGCTCAATCTTTTTTTGTGCAATTGGACCCTCGATTTCCTCACTTGTCGACCCCAGTCCAATCTTATTGTCAAGAACTTCTCCTCCACAATCTGCATCAGCACTGGTGCATCACAAGGCCATGTGCTTAGCCCCCCAATCTACTTGCTTTACACTTATGACTGTGTGGCTAAGCACAGCTCCAATGGCATACATAAGTTTCCTGATGAAACTATTGTCATTGGCTGAATCAACATATGGATGTGATGAGTCAACATATGGAAGGGAGATTGAAAATCTGGGTAAGTGGTGTCACAACAAAAACTCTTGGTCAGCAAGACCAAGGGGCTGATTATTGCAGGAGGAGGAAGCTGGAGGTACACAAGTCCTCATCAGGGGATATGAAGTGGAGAGTGTCAGCAACTTTTAATTCCTTGGTGTTATCATTTCAGAGGACCTTCCCTGGACCCATCACATTAGTGAAATTACAAAGAAAGCATAGCAGCACCTCTACTTCCTTAGAAGTTAACAAGGTTTTGTCATGAGATCTAAAGCTCTGACAAACTTCTATAGATGTGTAGTGAAGAATATATTATCTGGCTGCATCACAGCCTAGTATGAAAACACCAATGCATTTGAATGGAAAATCCTACAAAAAATAATGGATAAGGCCCAGTCCACCATGGATAAAACCCTCCCCACCACTGAGCACATCTACATGGAGCTTTGTCACAGGAAAGCAACATCCATCATCAATACTCTATTCTCACTACTGCCATCAGGAATGAGGTGCAGGAGCCTCTGGACTCACACCATCATGTTTAGGAAGACCCCTCAACTATCAGGCTCCTGGACTAGAAGGGATGACTTCACTTTCCTCATCACTGAACTGCTCCCGTAAACTATGGACTCACTGTTAAAGACTATTCATCTCATGATCTCAATAATTAGAGCTTATTTATTTATGATTTTTTTTGTTTGTATTTACACAGTTTGTTGTCTTTTGCATACTGGTTACCCGTGTTGGGTGTGGCCTTCCATTGATTCAATGATGGTTATTAGATTTATTGAGTATGCCTACAAGAGTGCTATATGGTGACATATATGTACTTTGATAATATACTTACTTTGAACTTTGATATACTGTACCTCAGTCAGATTAGGTCACATCATAGCCTCCTCTGGTCTAAGGAAACAAAACACAATCTTTCCTTATGACTGAAATACTTCAATCCGGGCAACATCCTGGTGAAACTCTTTTCCAGCTTCCCATATCATTTCTAAAGTGTGGTGTCCAAAACTGCACCTAATATTTTAAGTGTGACCTAAACAAAGATTTATGAAGTTGTAACATGACATCCCAACTCTATAACCATGCTATTGCCAATGAAGGCAATCTTCTTACAAATTTTCTTACCATATTCTCCACCTCTGTTGTCACTTTCAGGGATTTATGAATGAGTACCTCATGATTCCTTGTTCATCAACACTCATTAAGACCTTACTATTTATTCTTTAAACCCTATTCATATTTGCCATCCCAAAATGCATTTGTTGTGCGATATTTACCTTTAGCTTCATATAAAAAAATTAACAGGCTGTGAGCTTTCAGTGCATTAGACAGCATTTGTGAAGAGACAGCTTCTGGTTGAAGGCCATTCATCCAAATCATTAAAAATTGAAGATAAACTAATATCAGGTTGTGGGTATCACGAGAGATGGATAATAGGTCAAAAGGAATATTCTCTGATATGGTGAGGTTGCTTTGCGGACATACTGTAAATTAAATGATCTGCTTAATGGGTGCAGCTGGGGAAAGAGTAATAAAAGTTTTGAAATGATAGTGTTATTGTCATTTGAAAAGTGTTTGAAATGACAATTAACTGTCATTCATTCATTGGGACACTCCTCTGTTTTCATGGATGTTTGCGAAGAAGAAGAATTTCAGGATGTAGATTGTATACATTTCTCTGACATTAAATGTACCTATTGAAATCTATTGAAACTATTGTTAGGAAGTGAAAACACAGACAGAGGAGTGTGAAAGTTGTGTAAATGTGGATGTACAGGATGTCCCTGGCAAGTCAGCCTGTGCAAATAGAGAGAAAAGAAATCATCCAGTATTACAAAAGGTTGACCTGCTCTCTTCTGATAAAGACATCGAAAGCAGCTGAAATTGTACAATACAACATTATGTCTGTAATACTACAATATGACCAGATGGACAAGGAGGTGTTTTTCCTCGAGCTTACATTGGGCCTCATTATAACAGCGTAGGAGATCACATACAGATTGCGAGATGGATGAAAATGTATAGCAGTAGGAAACAGGAAGCTTTAAGTTGCTGCTGACTGAGCATCTATCTACATCTCAGTCAGATGCAGCTTCTATCTGCATATTCAATCTGCATCTGTTTTCCCCAACACAGAGGAGTCAACATGAACACTGAATGAGTTACACTAGAGAGAAAGAAGTACAAATGAATCATTGCTTCAACTGGAGGGATCGTATGAGATGGAAAGAGGTGAAATCCCAAGAGTTGCATAGGAGAATGCCACAAGAAGGGGAATAGTTGGTAATGTTGGAAAGTTGGACCAGGGAACCAGAAAGGAAATGGTCTCTTGAAAAATGAGAGAATGTTTTGTGGAGTAGAATCTTGGTGAAGCTGGTGGAATCTAGGGAAATTGATGTGTTGAATTTAGGAGGAGAATGTCTGAGGATAGAGGCAAGGGAAGCATATGAAAATCTAATCAATAGTTCTTTTAATTATGGTTTCATGAAAACAATGATTCAGCAAGAAGGAAAGCTTTTCAAATGAACTGGCTTGGAAAATCAGACCGAATATGATAGGGATGGGGAACTGCGTGGATGGGATGGGGTCCTTACAGGAGCAGGGTGCAACTAACAGTTGAATGTTTACAGATTTACACTCAATGGCCACTTTATTATGTACATGTGTACACTTGCTCATTAATGCAAATAACTCATTATACAATCATGTGGCAGCAGCTCAATGCAAAATAAAGCATGTAGACAGGATCAAGAGGCTCAATTGTTGTTCAGGCCAAACATCCGGATGGGGAAGAAATGTAGCCTAAGTGACTTTGACTGTGAAATGATTCTTGGTGGTTTGAGTGTTGCAGAAAGTATTGATCTCCTGGGATTTTCAGGCACAACAGAGTTTAAAGAGAATGGTGGGCAAAACAAACGAAAACCAAAAAAGAAATCCAGTGAGCAGCTGTTCTGTGGACAAAAACACCTTGTTAGTGAAAGAGATCAGAGGAGAATAGCTAGAATGGTTCAAGCTGACAGGAAGGTGATGGTATCTCAAATAATGTGGGGTGCAGAAGAGCATCTCTGAATGCACAGCTTGTTGAAGCTTGAAGTGGATGGGCTACTGCAGTAGAAGACCATAAACATACAGAAATACACTCAGTGTATAATGGATACCATGAGTGTATAATGGATGGTTCTAGCTAACCTATCCCGTAAGATGGAGAAAGAGGGATCCAGAAGGGGAGGAGACAGAGATGGAGCATGTGAAAATAAAAGAGGGTGGTAACAAAAATAATGAAATATTCAAGCTCAGTATGAGTGAAAGAAGCAGCATCAATGCAGTCATTAATGTAGCAGAGTTGAACTAGAAGGCGAGCGGCAAAGAAGAAGTGCAGCAAAAATAAATCTGGATTCTGCATGTCACTAAGGACGGGTCTAAATTGGACATATGTGATTTCTTAAGCTGCAGCTGATCTAGAGAAAGTGGGCAGTGGTAAAGAAGATATTCAATTTGAGTATGATTTTTGGTCATCTCAAGTTTCAGATTCATGTCTGGCACTTATGTCTCTCCATATTCTCTATCATTGCCTTAACTTTATTCAAAATGGAGTCATTAAGAACTACATCACAGAAAAAGGCTACCTCTGAGCAAGGAAATCTCAGGGTTGTATAACTTATACAATCTTTGGTAATAATGTACTTGACATTGAACTTTTAGTGGTAGCTGCCCAGGGATGATTTTTGGTGCATAATTCCTTGACAAAAATTTGATTAATATATCTCTGCGTTCTACAGGAAATTTCCTATTACTCACATATAATTAATCAGTCAAACATTAATTCAATTACTTTTTCATTAGCACAACCAATGTATTTTTAAAACAACTATGACTATACCTCTTCTTTCTCTAGTAATCTGGCAGTGTTATTGAAAAATAAACTATCCTTAACTTTTTTGGGATTGTTTCTTTGCAAGTTTAAGTAAGTATTGGTTTACTTTGTAAACAGATTATCCACAAACCTTTAAAGGCTTCCATTGGTCTGTTTTATCATTATGAAACACAAAAATAATAAAACATTGCAATCTTTTTGATCAATTTTTTGCCTTTTGAGATTGAAATTAAAAGTCACAATCTGGACCACTCTTTAATGTATCTAATTAAAATAGTAATCTCAGTCTGGAGGATATCCTCATGAATTCAGCAATTGTTTCTTCCAGACTATTTCTTCAAATGCGTTTCTCGAGTTTGTGCTGAATTTTATCAATGAACATAATGTCATGGATTAATTATTGATAGAAGAAAATTTAATAGTTCTGTGTTACTTCTGTATCTAGCTATGATGCAGCCAATTGGTATTTCATACAGGCCTACATTACTATTATATGAAAAGAAATATCATATATACATGATTTTCAGAGAAAACCAGTACTAGTACTTCAAGTTAATAACCTTTCAGATTATCTGAGATATTAACTCTCTTTCCTCTCTCCAAAGATCCTGCTTGGCCTGATGTCCATTTCAAGCAAAATACTCATGATTATTTCTCTGCAAATGTATGAAGTAGATAGACCTTGCATTTGTCCTAATCTGTTTGGATGTGGTTCCTGGGCGTAATTTTTCTTGGCTCAGATGCAATCAAAGGAAAATTAAAACAATCTGAATGTCATATCACAATTGATATGAATATGCCTTGAGCTTTCAGTCAACAAGTCTCATTTTTGCAGGAATTTACCCATATTATTGCATATTTCATCATTTCTGAAAAGTTACGTCAAACAATGCATACTATTAGGCATCTTCAGAAAGCTCTACAGCAGTACCACATCAATGGACACTGCCAATTTAAGGAACTTATTACGTCAGTTTTTAGTTTGATAAAAATGCTTCTTCCCACAAATAGCAAGCAATCTCCTAGGAAATAGTCTTATCTGCAAAAAAAAATGATCAGCATTTGAATTGGAAGACTGACAGTTCTGTTGACAATCAATTCTTGAAAATAATTTCCATTTTCTGCAATTTAGATGCACAGGGACTGATTCACTGGTTCAAAACTGGGTCACTTTCTTCTTTCTATAATGTGCAGGAAGCAAGACAACATTGAATTGCCCTTGAATGTACCAATAACATTAGACAAATAAAATTAAAATAGTGAACAAAGTCTTGAATACTTTACAAGACATTTTTTTAGCATCTGCAACTTTTGAAAACAATGATACAGTGCACCATGAAATAGGAAAAGTATTTGTATTCTCTGCTGCACTATTGGGGTATAGGGGGCTCTGGATAGAGTTAGTACCTTTGATGTCGGGCATGCTGCTCCCTACCAGACAGGGTGGACAGGCATCACTGGTCCTCATCCATCTCCTAAATCTCTCACGTGTTGGCTCCAAGTGCTATAGCCGGGTAAACCGCTTCAGCTGGCGGGCTAACCCACGTGAAGGGGTGGTGTAAACATGGCACCACTGGGCGAATGACTTCCATGATGAAGTCACCAGCTGAGGCGGAAAGATTCTCAGATGAACTATAACGGCCATGTGTTCACGACCAAGGCAAGCCACCTAGTTGGAGGAAATCGGCTGTGGACAGACCTGGAGAGGGATGGGCTCCGCCAGGTTTCAGATGCCCAAGACGCGCCGCATGATGGGCACACCAAAAAGCAACTTCACACCAGATCAGTCACAGCTTGGGTTACCAATGACCGCGCTATCCATCTCACACCAGGGCAGATGCGATTGATGTGCTACTGGTGATTCAATACAGAAGATCTGTGGCAGAGAGAACATCACAATCACTAAAGGGAATGTAAGAACGCTGAACCAAGCAGGGAAACTCAAGGAACTTATGCATGAGATGGAAAGATACAACTGGCACCTGCTTGGGCTCTGTGAAACCAGATGGAAGAAAATTGGAGAAGTGCATACCGAGGAAGGATATGTACTCTATTATAGCGGAGAAGAGAACAGACATGAAAAAGGCGTAGGGTTCCTAGTTAACAAATTCATTAAGAACGTTGTCCTAGGACATCAGCCAGTGTCAAGCAGGCTCATTACCATCCGCCTGCGAGTGAAGCCATTCAACATCACAGTGGCACAAGTCTATGTCCCAACAACAGGCTACGGTGATGAACACATTGAAGAATTCTATAAGAAACTAAAGGATGTCATTGACAGGTGGACAAAAAAGGCATTTTGATCATTCAGGGTGACTGGAATGCCAAGGTGTGCAGAGATGCTCAAGATGACTGGGGGGATCTCATAGGCCCCTCATGCAATGACACTTCCAATGAGAGGGGACTATGCCTGCTGTAATTTGCCAGTTACAACAACATGGTGTTGTCAAACACACTTGGAGAGCAAAAAGCATCCCGAAGATGGACCTGGCATAGCCCCAATGGTCAACATCACCAGACTGACCACATCCTGGTGCAAAGACAGCACAAATCCAGTGTGAAAAGACCGAAGACCAGAACATTGCCAGGAGCAGACATGGGCAGTGACCATGACCTTGTCATGATGAACATCAGAGTGCGCTTGAGGAGAATCAACAAACCAGAAATAGCCAGCTGAAATTCGACCTTGAAAAACTGAAAGACCCCGCCATCTCTGAAGAATTTCAGGCAGCAATTGGGGGAAGTTTGCACCAATACTCCTCCTTGATGAAGACCTGGAGACCACCACAAATAACTTTAACACATTGATGACGGAAGCAGCAACAAGATTCTGGGGAAAAGCCGCCAGAAGTCTAAACCATGGTTCACTAACAAGATACTGGATATGTGTGACAAAAGAAGGAAATTAAAGAAAGGTAAGAACACAGCAGAGGGAAGAACAGAATACAGGAAAATCAACAAAGAAATCAGGAGGGAAATGAAGGAAGCAAAGCAAAGATGGATAGCCGAACAATGTGTGGACATTGAAGACAGCCTCTCCAACAACAACACAAAAGGCATTCCAATTGGTGAAAGATCTTACTGAAGAAAAACAAGCCAAAATGAACACTATCCAAGACAAAAATGGCAGAAGTCTCACAGAAGAAAAGGAAATAATGGAAAGGTGGACAGAGTACTGCTCAGATCTGTACAACGACCAGAGCAAAGGGGATCCAAGCATGCTGAATGTACAGGAATCTTCCAATGAGGATGACTATCCAAGCATGCGTGAATTAGTTGAAGCCACAATATAATCACTGAAGTGCGGGAAGTCAGCAGGAGTTGACAACATCCCTGCTGAACTGATTGCATGGAGGAGAGGCCACGATAGACATGCTTACCACCATCTGCAATAAGATCTGGCAGACAGGTGAAAGGCCGACACCTTGGACTCAGTCGCTGATCATTGTGCTTCCCAAGAAAGGCATTCTCCAACTTTGCCAGAATTACTGTACTATTAGTTTGATCAGCCATACAAGCAAGGTAATGCTCAGAATCATCTTGAACAGACTGAGACCTCAGGCAGAAGACATCATTGCCAAGGAACAAGCAGGCTTCCGTAAGGGCAGAAGCACCACTGAGCAGATTTTCACCCTCTGCATCCTCTGTGAGAAACACCTTCAGCACCAGAGAGAGTTCTAACACGTCTTCATAGACTTAAAGAAGGCATTTGACAGAGTCTGGCACGATAACTTATGGGCCACCATGAAGAAATTAAACATGAAGCAGAAGCTGATTCATACAATCCATCAGCTTTACGCCAAGGCAACCAGTGCAGTACTTGCTCAGAGAACCATCTGGGAGTTGTTCCATACCTCTGTAGGATTCGGTCAGGGCTGCCTCCTCTCCCCCACTCTCTTCAAAGTCTTCCTGGAATGAATTATGAGTGATGCCCTTGAAGATCATGTGGGCACAGTCAGCATCGGAGAGAGGAACATCACAAAGCTAGGATTTGCTGACGACATTGATGGACTTGCAGGAAAAAAGGATGAACTGGCCAATCTGGTCAGCCATCTTGACAGAGCCTCCACAAAGTTTGAAATGGAAATAAGTGCCGAGAAAACTAAGCTCATAGCAAATGCCAATGGTGCCATTACAACAGACAGCTCAGTCCATAGTCAGAAACTTGAGACAGTGCAGCAGTTCAAATACCTGGGGACAATCAGCAGTGATGAAGGATCAAGACCAGAAGTCCTGGCAAGGACCGCACAGACAATGACTGCACTATCCAAACTCAAGACAATATGGAGGGACAGCAACATCACCATGAAGTACAAGATCAGACTCCTGCATGCATTGGTATTCTCCATCTTCCTGTACGTATGCGAGACATGGACCCTCACAGCAGAGCTACAGAGGAAGATACGGGCATTGGAAATGAGATGCTATCGCAACATCTTGGGCATCTCATACTTGAACCACATCACAAATGAGCAGGTCCACAAGACCATCCAGCACCACATTGGCCCTCATGAAGACCTTCTCACGCAGTGAAGAAAAGAAAGCTGAGATGGTACGGCCACGTAACAAGATCCAGTGGCCTTGCAAAGACCATTCTACAAGGAACTGTGGAGGGGAGAAGAAGGAAAGGCAGACAGAGGAAAAGATGGACGGACAACATTAAAGAATGGACATGGAATACATTTGCAGTGACCTAGGCTCTGGCACACAACTGTGACAGATGGAACAGACTGGTGCAAAGCTTGTCATGACAATACCCTGACAACTTCACCAGGAGTTAAGGGCACAAGGCAAGGCAAGGCAAGGCTGCACTATTAGATACCATTCTAATACATCCATTTGTTGAGATCTACATTTTGTCCCATGCGGGCCTTCAGTACTGGCATAAACTTTACAACTTATACAGAGGATTAGTTCCAATAAACTGCTGCGAGATCCTTTTGACTCATTCATTGCAAGCATTTAACTGAACTGTTTATACAGTAAACTAGTACATTTCTGATTACCAGTGAACACTGCTGGAAATTTGATAATTAAAAGTGGGAGTCTCCCTACCAATAAATAGAGTGCAAAAATATTTAGTAAATTAATTCCAAGGTTAGTGGTCCATTGCTTAAAATGAGAACAAACAGACTATGCCTTCACTGTCCTGAGTTTAGAAGCAGAGGTGACCTCATTCAAATATAAAAAAATTATTTGGGATTTGACAAGGCACTAAGGTTAGTCAAATCCCATTGGTCAGGGTCAAACACGGATGTTGCATCCTAGCTGTCTGCCAATACACAAGCCAACATGGAAGCCCGAGTTGTACGATATGGAGAGCAAGCTGTTGCCCATGCAGCAGGCTCCCCCTCTCCACACAGCTGAAGAATCAAAAAAAATGGCAGAGAGCGATACCATTCAACACCAACCATGTCTCAGGAGTTGCCAATCAGCATTGAACTCAACAAAGGACTGCCTTAGGAACGCCAGCTCCGGATATTTCCTTGGGGTTTACTCCCAAAGCCCTCCTCATTAGTGGGTATAGCTGCAAGGCAGCAAAGGTTTGAAATCAGAGTTTTCCTTCCCCATGGCTGACGAACCCCATCTGCCCAGAGTGGCTGGTTTTAAGGAGCCAGCTCTTCTCAATAGAAATGGTTCCTATAGGTTTTGTAGCTGAGCCGAACATGAAGGCTAGGAGCTGGAATTGGTTGTCAGAGACTGTTTGAGATGCACACCATTGGGAGTACTTAATAGGTAGTGGGAGCTTTTCCCAGTAACTGCACCTGCACCACCCCAAATCCCACAGTGACTATGACAACCTAACGGAACCTTTTTTAGGTAGTTGATAGAAATCAATTAATCCAAGATTGTTGAATCTATGAAGGGTAGTGGAAGGCCTTGAGGGCTGTGGAGGCTCAGTTATTAAGTATACAGAAATCAATTATGTTTTTCTTTTAAATATTAAAGAAGAAATGGACTTTGTGCAGGAAAGTAGTACTGAGGTAAATGATGGAACATGATCCAACTAAATACCAGAGCAGGCATTTGGGAGTGGGTGATGCCACCTGCTTCTTTTTCTTATAGTTTTCTGGTTTAAGCTATGTGCTTGCCTGAGCAGGGTCTCAGCTGAAAACATCAATTATCCTTCTATCTTGATCTGCTGAGGTCTACCAGCACTTTGCCTTTTGCTACATTTGTTCAAAGTAAATTTGTTATAAAAGTGCGTATATGTCATCGTATACTACTATGAGATTCATTATCTTGCAGGCATTCACAGTCAAACATAGGAATCCAATAAAATCAATGAAAAACTGCACACTGAAAACTGCCTAAGTTGCAAACAAGACAAACTATGCAAATAAATAAATAATACTGAGAACATGAATTGTAGAGTCCATAAAAGTGCATCTACGGACTGTCAAATTAGTTGTTTTCTAAATACTTGTAGAACTCTGGGTGTAAGTGAGTTGCCTACATAGCTGTAGCATGTTCATACATTTCACAGCACATACATAGCTGTTGAAAGTTCTTGAGTGGTATAGTGGTTAGCATAATGCTACTACAAGTGCTAGTAATGCTGTTTCAATTCTGCTGCTGTCTGTAAGGAGCTTGTACATTCTCCCTGTGATCAAGTGGGTTTCCTCCATTTGCTCTGGTTTCTACCCACAATCCAAATATGTAAGGGTTAGTAGGTTTAATTGTTTGACACAGGCTCATGGGGCTGGAAGATTTGATGTGTTGTGTGTTCAATGATGTTCTTCTACACACCATTGTTATAACACATGGTTATTTAAGTTACTATTGCCTTCCTGTCACTTGAACTTATCTAGCCATTCTCCTCTGAGCTCTCTCATTATCAAACTGCCTTTCTGTGTATGATTTTTGTTTGTCGCACTATTCTCTGTAAATTCTAAAGAGTGTTGTGCATGAAAATCCCAGGACATTAGCTGTTTCTGAGGTACCCAAACTACCCCATTTGGCACCGACCATCATTCCATGGTAAATCACTTATATCAAATTTCTTCCCCATTCTGATATTTGGTCTGAACAACAACTGAATCCTTTGACCATGTTCTCATGTTTTTAGCATTCAATTGCTGCCACATGATTGGTTGATTAGATAATTGTATAAATGAACACGTGTACAGATGTACCTAATACAGTGGATACTGAGTGTATTTCCTGATGTGCTTGTATAATTGTTGAAGTTATTTAAACATAACAACCAGAGATGCAAATATAGCAAGCAAAATGTAATTTTCTGTTTTTTAATGGCAACTGTCAAAATTTAAGAAACATATTTTATCTTAAACTCATTCCCTATGGTTTACCAGATACTGCATCTTAAGCAAACGAAAGCTCATTCAATGAATTGAAACTTTGGTTTTCAAACCCCAGAAATAAATAAATTGCTATAAATTTACCCACTTTCATGGTTCCTTCACAAACAAGAGAAAATCTGCAGATGCCAGAATTCTAAGCAATACACACAAAATGCTGGAGTAACTCAGCAGGTCAGGCAGCATCTATGGACAAGAACAGTCGATGTTTCAGGCTGAGAACCTTCAGCAGGACTCCAGTTGAATGTACTCTTTCTATAGATGCTGTCTGGTTTGTTGAGTTCCTCTAGCATTTTGATGTGTTTCATGGTTCCTTGATTGTTTATAATGATTACTATCTATTTATAGTTGTTTAATTTTAATGCACCTTAAATTGGAAAAATATCTTTGACATTGGCAATATGTTTGTATTATTGACATATTTTCAAGTGTAATGTTCATTTCTACCTAAGGAGCAAATTCTAGACCTTATACTTGGAAACAAATTTATACTCGACCATTGTCTTTTTCCTTTTATGTCCTGAATTGGAACTGAACAACACAAATGTTTATTTCTGGAGAATGTAGCTTTTGCTTTTCAAATATTTGAAGATATATTCATTTGTTTCACAATAGAAAAAATGCAATCATCTGTTTCATCACACAATGGTAAAGTTGCTTATACAGCAGTCCAGCGGTACGCTGGAAGGTATCTTTTTTTCACAACCAAGTGATTGAAAATTCAAGAGGAAAGGCTATCTGACAATTCAATTTATGAAAGGAGTGAACTATTGCTACAGAGAAAATTTTGATTGAAGTGAAATGACCCTGGACTCTGTGACCCAATAAATCGATTTAGTGCCTAAAGACCAAAGTGTCTTATTCCTAGAGTCAAGTATCAACAAATAAACATATACTGACATTTCTTTCTTTCTGATCCAACAACTCTAAGATTAAACTACCTCCAGCATTTTTTACTCTGTTCTCTTCATTTTCATTGCTTCCCAACAACAACATTGGGTCCAACATCCAGGGTATTCCATCATTAATCTTCTTTGCTTATCTATCTTGGATTACTTGCTTCAAAGGCTCATCTCATTCTGACTAAATGCAGCCACACACTAAATGCAGTTCATGTATTGAATCTCCCTGGGGGATTACAATAAAGACATTTTAACCATGACATTGGCAGATGCAGCTCATAAGAACAGAAGAAACAGAAGACATGGGGTCAATTGGTCTTTTAAGTCTGCTCCACCATGGATGAACCAGTCTTTGTTTCAGTAGTCTTTTCACATTCTCTTCCTATAACCTGGACATCATTGTGGCTCTTATGTCTATCAAACTATGCCACTAAATTTTAGATCTCCTTACAGAGAAACTATTGTCTGGCATCCTCTCTGCAAATCTCCCCCAAATTTCATATACTTTAGTTGTCACATTTTACTTTCCTCAAACCCTGTGAGTATAGGCCCAGTATGCTTAATATCTCTCCATATGCAACCTCTTCATTCCAGGAATCAACGAGATCATTATTCTCTGCACTGACACAAATGCCAAGTATATCTATCCATAAGTGTGGAGACCTAAATTCTGTACAAACCTGCAATAGCAGTCTCACTAATACTTGCACTGAAAAGAACATCTTTTGGCCTTACATGAACCAGGATAGAAGGGAACACAGTCAAGACAGATGTGCAGGAAGTCAATGGGTGTACTTTTTTTTTGGTCTGCCTCATTCAGTCCATGTGTATCTCTCAGTGACTGTGGAAGAGGAAACTGAGTTAGTGTTTCAGGCTGATGATTCTTTATCAACATTGTGAAACGTTAATGTTAATAGAAAATGCAAAGAGTGAATGAAGGAGTAAAGGGAACAAAATGGAAGACCTTTGATAGGGTGAAGGTCAGAAGAGATTGAACGGTACAGCTACTGTTTAATTCAGTTGACAGTAGGTTGAGAGATGAGATTTGTTAAGAGATACGGCACCATGGTAGCGTAGCAGTTAGTGCATCACTATTACAGATTGGGGTATCAGAGTTTGGAGTTCAGTTCTGACACTGTCTGTAAGCAGTTTGTACGTTCCTCCACATGAATGTGTGGGTTTCCTCCAATTGCTCCAGTTTTGTCCCACATTCCAAAGGCATACTGGTTGGTAGGTTAATTGGTCATTGTAATTGGCCTGTAATTAGGGTAGGGTTAAATAGGTGGGTTGCTTGGTGGTACAGCTTGTTGGGCTGGAATATTACCTTTATTTTCCTTTTTGCATAGCTGCCTGACTGCTGATGGTTTCAAGCATCTTTTTTTATATTTCTAGCAAATTTTTTTTATAATTCAAGCCATCAATCACCTTGCTCCATGGATTCTTTCGGTGATGTAGTCTCCAACTGCTTACTACCATAGCCCAAAAGAAAGTAACCACTAAAGCAGGTGTTCCCAACCTAGGGTTCATGGACCCCTTGCAGACTGGTATTGGTCCATGGCATAAAAAACACTGGGAACCCCTGCACTAGAACATACACACAATGCAGTTAAGCAGAAATCTACAAGTTACATCCACAAGATGTCTTGCTGTTACACAGTAAACACTGCTGCAGTCCTCTCTGTGCATGAAGAACTCAGATGTTTGCAGTAATATAAACACAAATGTTTAAATGTTCTTGAGGTTGAGATTATATTTGATACAGTGGAAAAGAGTGCACTTAGTTAAAATTAATGTTAAAATTAAAATGAATGACATGAACTTAATCTGTAGGTACATAACTTTTGATAACAGAGCAAACCACACACTAAATGCAGTTCATGTATTGAATCTCCCTGGGGGAATTACAATAAAGACATTTTAACCATGACATTGGCAGTTACCTGAAAGTGACTTTGCAATTGCAGACTCTGCAGTTCATGTCCAACTATTATTTCTTTACTTTTTTATTATTTACAGGATATTCTTTTTTGCACATTGGATGTTTGTCAGCCTTTGTTGTGTGAGGCTTCTCATGGATTCATTTGTGTTTCTTTTTTTAGTGGGTGCCTGCAAGAAGATAAATTTCAAGTTTGTATATGTTTGTATACTTTGACAACCAATATTTTTTGTAATATTTTATCTAACACCAATACATAATCACTTATTGTACAATATCCAACACAATACACTTTGTACAACTGCTTTTCTTAGTTGTCCAGGTCATAAACAGTAAATTTGTCTGTCAGTAAAGATTGGCCATGAAAATACACATAGGTTTAGAATCCCTAAAACTTTATTTCAAAGTATTATTATATATTAAGCTAATGTATATTTGAATACATTTATATTCACCTTAATCATTTACTTGTTGCACTCCCTACTCAGGGTTGTACAAAATACTTCAATAGGCAATTAATAATTACTATATGCTCATTGGCTGCTGGTTTTATATCAGAATCAGGATTAACATCACTGGCGTATGTTGTGAAGTTTGTTGTGTGTGCAGCAGCAGTACAATGCAATACATAATGATAGAATTAAAACATGAACTGCAATATTTATATATATAATAGTTACATTAAATAAGTAGTGCAAAATAGAAATACAAAAAGTAGTGAGGTAGTAGGAATTCTTTACTGGTACAGGCTGTTTGGCCACCTTATGGTCAAGCAGTTGTAGTATGTCAGGTATTGCCTTTCAACAGATGCCTGGGAAAGGGGAAGACACTTCCATAGAGATTGCCAGTTTATTACGTGGTCAATTGCAAGTGCAGTTGGTCTAGTAGTGAATGGAAAATTCAGGACAACGTTTTTAATCAGCTTTTGTTTATGACATGATGAGTGGTAACATCTTCACTGTCATGAACCCTCCGCCTAAAGCACACTGTTATATGCTTCCACAAGTGTCCTTCCTAACATGATCATTGCTCCCAGATTCTGTATCATTGATGAATGAGCTCTGTTGAGTTGTTTTGAGCCAGACTGTAACAGTTCTCAACATTACCGGCTGTTATTGCTAATAATAAGCTTTTAGGTCAGGGTCAGATGGAATTTCACGGGAACTATGTAAAGATTCATGACTTGTGAGTTTTGTGCCTGTTTGTCAACTATATTTGTAGTGCAATGCTGACCTGCTTAGCAGGGGGATGACAATTGCTGAACTTATTCAACCGTACAGCTCTCTGCAGAACTATGTTGTGCTCTGGCAACCAAGTAGAACAAGTTTCAAGGCTAAGCCTGTGCACAGTGTGCCTCAGCAACAAGATAAAAGGATTCTTCTCAAATCTGGTTTTTGAATAAAGCCACTTTCTTCAAGGCCGGAAGAGGCTGGATTGCTCTCCCAGTACAACGCTGTCTCATTCAGGCTCCCAGTTAAAATCTCATTTAGCTCTTCCACTTAAGTTGGCCTGAATGCACCTGTGATGAGACAGAAGGCCTGCAACTGACCATTCCTTTCAGGCATGCTTGCATTTATTCATCGGGGCAATGAACCAAGAGTCAGGAAGGTATATTCCAACTTTATAAAACCATGGTTTGACCACAACTGGAGTATTGCATTCA
This sequence comes from Hemitrygon akajei, assembly GCF_048418815.1. NCBI lineage: Eukaryota > Metazoa > Chordata > Chondrichthyes > Myliobatiformes > Dasyatidae > Hemitrygon > Hemitrygon akajei. The sequence continues at coordinate 159,794,825 of NC_133129.1, read as the reverse complement.
AATATGGTTCCCCCCCCCCCCCCCACCTTACAGGAAGGATGTGAGAACCTTGGAGCGATTGCTGCAAGTGGTTTACCAGGATGCTGATTGAATTAGAGTGCTGTAAGGAGAGGTTCAACAAAGGATGATGTTTTCACTAGAGTGACGGAGGCTAAAAGATCTGACAGATGTTTATAAAATCATGAGAGGCAGGGAAATTATCAACTTCCCAGGGTCAAAATGTCTGATACTAAAGGTCATGCATTTATAAGGGGAACTATTTAAAGGAGATGTGCGGACCAGGAGTCTTTCAGACAGAAATTAATGGGTGCCTGGAATGCACTGCCAGGTATGCTGGTTGAGGCAGTTACAACAGAGGTGTTTAAAACAGACAGATGACTGTACCAAGAATGGAGGGATATGGACCATGTGTACGCAGAAGGGATTCATTTAATTAGGTGTCATTGACTTCTGTAGTTCGGCACAACATAAAGAGCCGATAGTTGTGTTCCTGTGCTGTATTGTTCTGTGTTCTTTGTTCAGTGATATGCACATGGATATGTAGAAAATCGCGCATTATTCCAAGATCCAGGATGGCGGCGCAACGCAGCTTGCAGCGGCCGCTCAGGAACTGATTATCTGTTATTTGTGAAGTGGGGTGCCGTGCGCAATCATAATTGATTGAAAATGGACGTGGGAGCACGGAGGAACATCGGGAAATTCCAGGAAGACCTTCTTCGTTGCTGCTGCTGCTGTGAGGTCCGGGACTCTGCTGGGAAGGACAGGCCCTCAGTCCTCGGGGTCACGTTGCTGATGGCCTTGATGGCCTTTGGCGGGGCCGTCTTAATACGCTCGGCAGAGGATGGTGCTCGGAGAAGCTGTGCCAGAGGGGATGGTCATCGACTCGGAGGTTCGACGGACTCAGGTCACTTTCGGTGTGTGCTGCGTCTGCGAGGCTGGTTTCGACGGAGTTTCCATTGTGTCCTGTGTCTGCGGGGCTGAGTCGGGTGGTGCCTTGGAAGTCCATAGTGGGGGTACTCCCTTCTGCCGCCGGCGTGGGATGGTGAGTCTGTCGGGACCCTGGGGACTTGTGGAAACTGTGGTGATTTCTTTTGAACTTACAGTCCTTTAACATCTTGGACTATTTTTACTGTGCCCATAGTCTTTTTTTTAAAATCAATTATGCTATTGTTTGCACTGTTGTAACTATATGTTGTAATTATGTGGTTTTGTGCAGGTCTTGTAGCTTTAGTTTTTGGTCCTGTTTTTGTCTGGTGAATTTGGAGCTCCTTTCCGGGGAACGCGCTAGACGGTAGCATGATATTAATACGCAGCAGCCTCTCCAGACTCTGGATTGGGGATTGCCAAAAGTTATGTGAACTTTCTGGTGTAGTCTGTTTTGTCATATGCTTTTGTGATATCATTCTAGGGGAACGTTGTCTCATTTTTTAACTGCATTGCATTTGTGGTTTCTAAATGACAATAAACTGTATCTGAATCTGAATTATGGACCATGTGCAAGCAGAAGGGATTAGGTATGATTTGCCAGATTAGTTTGGCACAACATTGTGGGCCAAAGGCTGTGTGCCTGTTCTGCACCGTTCTATGTCCTCGATGAGCAGACTATGCAAGGACAGTTAATATAAATCAGATCTTTTTAAAAATATATATATCTATAGTCAGTTATTTGTCTAACTATTCTCTGGCTTCTTGATTTAGCGTTCCAGGTATAAATTAAGAGTTACATTCATTTTAATAATCATAGAGATCTGTGTTCCTCCATTTGATGTAGTCAGCTTTCTATGTAAGTTACCAATGGGTATTCAATGGCAGTATTAGACAACAAAGGCTTTTCAGATGCTGGAAATCCAGAATCCCACACAGAGAGAATGTTGGAAGAATTCGTCAGCTCAGGCAGCATCTATACAAAGGAATAAACAGTTGAAGATTCAGGCTGAAACTTTTAATCAGGACTCCTCTTCTATCAGGTTCCTTCTTCTTCAGTGCTTTACTATTTCCACATATTACATCCCAGCTCTCACTTTATTCCTTCCCTTTTGTGTTCTTTCTTAATAAAGGCAAACTTGTGTGGGCAAATGCTAAAACATTTTATTACTCAACTGTGTTCAACACTGAGCATATGCAACCAGTTCACCATCGAAGCTTCCGGTTCCAGGTGAACTGTCTGCTTTGCCCACTGGGTACTGAAGTTCTTAATTATGCACATACATAATAGCAAACCTTCCTCCTTTACAGCAAAAAAATAACAATACTATGTCCTCATAATCCTGCAAGAATCAATAATCATTTCCAACAAAGATTTCTATTCTGCAGCCTTTTCCTCTCATCAACCTTCAGTCAGTGTCTGTGGTGGTTTAATGGTTCTTTTTGGTCTGCAATTGTTTCCATGGGTGTATTGCTTGCATTTTCTACATTAATAGTTGTGTCTTTCTGAAAACTCTGATCAACACATTCATTTTTTGTATCTGCTGGCTCCTTTGGTATACTGACAAGTGATGTGTCACACCTATGGATTGGAGTTTGTGGTCATAGATCCACATAGACATTCTCAGAAGTGTCCCTTATCTGTCTGCATAAGGTAGGAATATGGAGCAACTTCCTCTTGCACGTATCCTTGCATGGACCATGTGCCAGAATTGTGATCTCAGATTGCACACTTGATCTTCAGGACAGGTAGGGTTTTTGCAGTATTGTCATGATACTGTTTCTCTTTCCTTTTCACAGTAGCTAATTTGACCTTGTGTGCTCCTTTAGGTGTCAACAGGCTTTTGTGCATTAGATGGTCAATACATATGCATTGACCCATCAGCATATATGCTGGTGAAAGGCCATTGTGCAGTGGTGCACTTCTGTGGAAATTGTCTCGTCCATCTTGCAGCTTCATCATGAAGCCCTTCACTAACTTAACCAAACTCTCTCTAGATTTTGGGTGATATGGACTTGAAGTTAAATGTCAAAATTCCCAATTATTGGCAAAAGACTCAAATTCGCAGCTAGAAAATAGAATCATAGAAAACATAGGAAACCTATAGCACAATACAGGCCCTTCAGCCCACAAAGCTGAGTCCTTACCTTAGAATTACCTAGGCTTACCCATAGCCTTCTTTTTCCCTAAGCTCCATGTATCCATCCAGGAATCTCTTAAAAGACCCTATTGTTTCCACCTCCACCACCGCCGCTGGCAGCCCATTCCATGCAATCACCACTCTCTGCGTAAAAAAACTTACCCCTGATCCAACTACAATCACTCTTTGCCTTCTGTGGGCAAGCCAGTTCTGGATCCACAAAGCAATGATCCCTTGGGTCCCAAGCCTCCTTACTTTCTCAATAAACCTTGCATGGGGTACCTTATTAAATGCCTTGCTAAAATCAGTATACGCTACATGTATTGCTCTTCCTTAATCAATGCGTTTAGTCACATCCTCAAAAAATTCAATCACACTCGTAAGGCACGACCTGCCTTTCACAAAGCCATGCTGACTATTCCTAATTATATTATGCCTCTCCAAATGTTCATAAATCCTGCCTTTCAGGATCTTCTCCATCAACTTACCAACCACTGAAGTAAGACTCACTGGTCTATAATTTCCTGGGCTATCTCTACTCCCTTTCTTGAATAAAGGAACAACATCCGCAACCCTCTAATCCTCCGGAACCTCTCCCGTCCCCACTGATGATGTAAAGATCAGCACCAGAGGCTCAGTAATCTCCTCCCTCGCTTCCCACAGTATCCTGAGGTATATCCTGTCTGGTCCCGGTGACTTATCCAACTTGATGCTTTCCAAAAGCTCTAGCACATCCTCTTCCTTAATACATACAAGGCCAAGCTTTTCAGTCCACTGCAAGCCATCCCTACAATCACCAAGATCCTTTACAATAGTGAATACTGAAGCAAAGTATTCATTAAGTACCTCTGCCATCTCCTCCGGTTCCATACACACTTTTCCACTGTCATATTTGATTGGTGCTATTCTTTCACGTCTTATCTTCTTGCTCTTCACATACTTGTAGAATGCATTGGGGTTTTCCTTAATCCTGTCCACCTAGGCCTTCTCATGGCCCCTTCTGGCTCTCCTAATTTCATTTTTTTTTTTTTAGTTTTGAATATTTATTAGTTTTAAATCATTACACAACCAAAACAGCTTCTAATTAGTGAAAGGACATTTACAATTACACTGCTAACTTTGGAATCTACATTTAGAATCCAACATTCCTAATCCTTTCCTTCTGAATTTCTTTCGATGCATCTTAGTCAATATCCAGTCTCTTATTAATATACATATTTCATTCTTGAGCTCCTTCTGCTAACCTTGTAATCTTCTAGATCTCTATCATTACCTAGCTCTCTGAACCTTTCGTAAGCTCTTTTCTTCTTGACTAGATTTACAACAGCCTTTGTACACCATGGTTCCTGTGCCTGACCATCTTTTCCGTCTCATTGGAACGTACCTATGCAGAACTCCATGCAAATATCCCCTGAACATTTGCCACATTTCTTCCGTATGTTTCCCTGAGAACATGTGTTTCTAATTTATGCTTCCAAGTTCATGCCTGATAGCCTCATATTTCCCCTTACTCCAATTAAACGTTTCCCTAATTTGTCTGTTCCTATCCCTCTCCAACACTATGGTAAAGGAGATAGAATTATGATCACTATCTCCAAAATGCTCTCCAACTGAGAAACCTGACACCTAACCAGGTTCATTTCCCAATACCAGATCAAGAACAGCCTCTCCTCTTGTAGGCTTATCTACATATTGTGTCAAGAAACGTTCCTGAACACACCTAACAAACTCCACCGCATCTAAACCCTTCACTCTAGGGAGATGCCAATCAATATTTGGGAAATTAAAATCTCCCACCACAACAACCCTGTTATTATTACTCCTTTCCAGAATCTCTCTCCCTCGATGTCCCTGTTACTATTAGGTGGTCTATAAAAATAACATAAAATTGTGGACCATTGTCCGATACCTCTTCATATGGAACTCCACGCCTCACATATAGAGCTTTCAGAAAGGACCACATTGCTGGATGTTGATTGCAGTGTTTCAACCTTTGGGTAACCGGAAAAATAGTCTGTTACAACAATGTGATTCTTCCCTTTACAATCAAACAATTCCACTCTAACTTTAACGTACACCCTGTCTGGTGCAGGGTGTGGTGTAAAACGTTCTGCTTGCTGCTTTGATCTGTAGCTAAGGCATATTTCACAAGATGCAATGGTCTGGCTGATGTATTGATTTATTCTTGGTCAGTACATCATCTCATGATCTTTTTGTTTACATTTTTCCACACCAAGATGCCTTCATGTATCTTCTGGAGCATTTCCTTGTGTGGTGACACTGGAATCACAAACCTGTTTCCTTTGAACACTGTATCTTCCACTATTGACAGTTCAGCTCTGCATGCCCAAAAATCCCAGACACATTAGGCAGTCATTCTTAGTTGCAGGCTATTCTTTATGTTTTGTAAACTTGAGTACTTTCTTTGTTTCATCTGTCCCTACTTCTATCCTAATCTCTTTTCTATTGGGAGATACTGGAATGGAGGCAACAATCATGCCAATATAGGCCTGTATATCGACATTAATCTCTTGGTCACTTTGCTTTCTTGTTGACTGCTCGAGACAGCACAGTAAAAACAAGCATGTATTTTCTAGGTGTGTAGATCATCTTCACATCATATTTCTGCAGCCTTATAAACATGCATTGTATCTGCATGGGAAAGTCATTCAGTAGTCTGGACATAATTGAGACAAATGGTGTATGGTCTGTCTCCACTTCAAAAGCTTGTCCATAGATGTACTGATGGAACCTTTCACGTGCATAGATGCTGACGAGAAGTTCTTGCTCTATCTGTGCATTGTTATCTTCTGCACTTTTTAAAACCCTTGCTACATAGGCTACAGGATGCCACGTGAAATCATGCTGCTGCAGTGGTACTGCTCCAAAACCATACTGGATTGCATTATCTGAGATCCTAGTATCATAAAACTTTAGCAGGGGCTCTTCAGTTAGGATTCTTTTCAGCATTTGGAAATACACTTCTTGCCTGTGAGACAAAATCCACTCATTATGCTGCTGAAGGAGCGACCCAAGTGGTGCTGACACAGTAGACAGTCAAAGGATGAACTTTGCCAGGCAGGTCACCATTCTCAAAAAATGTCTAACCTCATTTTTAAATTTTTTGGCCTCTCCATGTTTTCAAACGCTAACATCTTCCTTGGATCAGGCTTCACATCCATTTCTGATATGATATCTCCAACAAAAGTCAGTGTCTTAACACCAAACTTACATTTCTCTTTAATTTCAAATTGACATTCTGTGTCACATCTAGCACCTGTCTCGGTCATGCATCATGTTCATCACTAGTAGACCCCCAGACAATGATATAATCTATGATAGTCTCGACACCAGATAAGCCCTCAAAGGTCATGTAGATGGTTTTATGGTAGACTTCTAGTGCAGACAGAAGCCAACACGGTAGCTGGAGAAGGCAATATCTTCTCTGTAATGTATTAAAAGTACAGAGTCTCGAACTTGCCTCATCAAACTTCATCTACCAAAACCCAGAGGATGCATCGAGTTTGCTGAATTATCTGGCACCTGCAAACTGGGACAAGATCTTCTCCCATGTTGGCAATATAAAATGTTCTGTCTTGATGGCTTTATTGAGATCTCTTGGGTCTAGACATATCTGCAATGCACAAAGATCAGTGAGCTCATCCAATCTGTTGGTTTTTCAATTTTCTGTCTGAAATTTATCCATTCTATGCTTGCTAGTTCTTGATTAAGTTTGTCTCTAGATGCAAACAAAACTTTCCTGCAGGCATGGACAACAGGATCCACTGTCTCATCTACTGTATACGGATTTTGTGTACCCCATCTGAGATTCTCAAAGACATCAGCATACTCTTCTGTGAGTGTTTTGTGGTCACTTTTGGTCCGTGAAACCACTATGAAAATTATTTTCACCCGATTGAGCTTTTCACATGCACTCAGACCCAATATTGGCCATATTTGCTTTCTACAAACAGCAGCTGTGCCTTTATGTGCTGCCTCTTGTGTTTGAAGGTCACATTACAGACCCCTTTTACTAGAACATTCTCTCCTGTACAGCATGTCACTTTTAACTTCACTGGGTAAAGTTTACTCTTTACTTTGAGTATGTTGTAATTATCCATAGATAACAAATTTACCTGGGCTCTGGTGCCAAGCTTGAATGGATTTACTGTCTCATTCACAGTCACTGGAACAATCCATTATTAGCACCAGCAGTCTATAGAGGATCCACACAGAATTCCTCCATTTCCTCATCAGCCGTGTGCACCTTTCTCTTGGTAGCCACATCTTTGCAGATCTTTGCAAAATTCTTCTTCTTTCCACAATTATTGCAGGACTCTCCATAAGCAGGGCATATCAAAGGAATGTGACTATGTCCATATTTGCTATGTTTGCTGTTAGATCTTACCTCTATGCTGTGCTGTTGCTTTGGGAAATGCTTTGAGCACTGCTCCTCTGTTTTCACAGCATACACTGTTGTGTCTGTCCCGTGCAGTTCCTTAGCTTAGCTTGTGCAGTCTCTGCTGCTCTACATATATCCACAGCCTTTTCCAGTGTTAAATCTTTTTCACAGAGTAAGCATTCTCAAAGTCCATCATCTGAAATTCCACAAACTATTTTGTTTCTAACTAGTGAGTTTCTCAAGTCTCCAAATTCAGAGGACTTACTCAATGTGAGAAGCTCAGATAAGTATTGATCAAAGATTACACCCTGTTTCTGGTCACAGGAAAAGAACTTACATCACTCAAACATGATGTTCTTACTTAGGACAAAATACTCCTCAAATGTTCTCATCAGAATGTCTATTGTAAAGGCTGTCTCATCAATGTAAAAGCAGTTACAGATATCCAAATAATCTTCTCTAATCACATGCAGAAAAACAGATGCTTTCAATTTTTCATTAGTCAAACAAATTTTTCATTAGTTCTAGTTATCTGTTAAATTGCTGGTAAACTGCATAGGTTTGGGGGGACTTAGCTTATCCATGATGGGAACATTTGGCTTCCCACCTGAGGCTACATTCACACTATGCCGGATAAATCCATAAGCAAAGCTTTTTCTCTTCATTTTTACCCTCCATCCGCACTAAAACGGCGTTTTCGTCTCCTGAAACCGGAGCTTTTCAAAAACACTTTCTAAGGTGGATATTTTTGAAAACGCTGCTCGAGCAGATCAGTGTGGATGGAGTAACTGGAGACTTTTGAAAACGCTATCAGACGGCAGCGCGCTATTTCATTGTTTTCTTGAACGCAACCTAACAATTTCAGAACAAAGGCAATGAGACTGAAGCCAGAAGAGTTAGAAATATACTCACCAAATACTTTGACCCATAACTTACTGAATAAATAAGTATACTCACTTTGCTGTTTTCTGCCCTTGCTCGTATGAAGGTAGTTTACCTATTTATGCAAGTACTTCTCTGACAATAGATGTGTAACAGCCTAATGTAACATTGTGTGGAAATACAAGATAACACCGATGCAGTCATGTTCTATACATTTAACAAGGGGCTTTATTAATGCAACAGAGTTCGTCGTCAGCCGGGTCATACTGTCCGTAAATTCTCTGTCAGTTGCCTCCATACGCTCCAGAATATTTTTTTACTTTTAAGTTCTCCTGCGTGAGAGCCAACAGCTGTCCGTCATTTAAGTTTTTCTGATCTGTAACTGAACAAACACGCACTTTTACGGCGAGATTCAACACCAAACATGTTGCTTGTTTTCGGTAGATGTGTCCTGTGCATGCGCAGTAGGAGGAGATTTGCCGAAATCTCCGTTTCAGTGTGGATAGAGATATTTTCAAAAACGCATAGTGTGGACGCCTATCGTTTTTACGCGAAACCGGCGTTTTCAAAATTATCTGGTCTAGTGTGGATGTATCCTGAGTTTCTAGGTGAACTCAGTGACTGCTGAACTTCAGGAACAACACACTGTTTTGCCTGGCTGGCCAGCTTTACTCCATCGTAACCTCACTTGCTGCTCACACTTTTCGTACTCACACCAACCTCTGACATATTATGTTTGATCGTAATAAAGACAAACTTGGCATGGAGTAATAAAACGTTAACACTTTTTATTACTCAACTCTGTTCAACACTGAAGGCGTGTGACCAACTCGCTATCGTAGCTTCCAGTTCTGGGTGAACTGCCTGCAGTGCCCATTTGGAGCTGAACTTCAACTATTACCTCCCAGCTTGTGCTCCTTCCCCTCCCCCACCTTCTTTTTCTGGTTTCTTCCAACTTCCTTTCTAGTCCTGATGAAGTGTTCTGGGCCAAAGCATCAACTATTCATTATTCAGCATTGATAATGCCTGAGCCTCCGAGTTCCTCCAGAAAGTTGTATGTGTTACTCTGGCAGTATCCACATAAAAGAGTGCTTAAAACATACATGGTTCTGTGATTCTGCGAGTGATCAACAGGATAGGTGCCGAGGACCTGCTTCTTATAGTTGGAAAGTCCAGAAAAATCAGATGGGAGAAAGTTATTTAGGATGAGATGAGATGAAATTTCTTGACTCCAAATCCCATAAATCCTTCATATTCTCTGCACTCAGGGGTTTTAGATTTTGCTTAATATATGCATCCAAAGGTGAGATGGATACACTTCAGGCTATAAAGAGAAGCAAGGTACATGTGCAGATGAGACTGGAAAGTGCAGTTGAAATAAAGTATTAGTCATGATCTTATTAAGTGGAGGCTCAGGCTCAGGGGAGTGTCTGGCCTTTTGCTGTTCCCAGTTTATTTCTTTTCATCCTTTGCCTTCTAGTGCTGTCAATGTGAATAAAAACAAGCATACATCATGTTACTCTTGTAAACTTCATAGCAATTATTGCACGTTACTTTAGCACCAATATTAAGCAGAGTAATTAATAACTTATGTATAAGTAGAAGTTTGTTTAATCGGTAGGATTTCATGCCGGATGTAAGTGGTTTAATGAGCTAGATATGCCAATTAGAAGAAAATATTCTGCTGAATCTTCTCACTCTTCTTTGATACTAAAGCAAAAATCTGATCTAATTGATTGTTATTACTGCTGCAATTTTTCCCCCCATTCCTCTTACATCATCCAGATAAATGAGCTGTTGGAAAAAGCCATTACAAAAAATAAGCCCATCTAATATTAAGTGACCAATTTGCCTTACCGATGCTTGTTCGGATAAGCAGTACGACACAGCAAGGATCTGTCCATTTCTCCCTTGTCCCAGGCATATGACCTTAAATCCAGGTTGTTGCCAGTTTTATCCTGTCTTCCATCAATCAGAAGCCAAACCAACACTCTTGTTATTTCAGAAAATGTGTACACTGGTTTGATAACTTGTTCAGAAGAAAAAAAAATCTGTGAGGATTTCAATGAGCCAGTCCATATCAGCATGGACCTATTGTTTTGTTCCTCATTTATTGTGGTTATCTAAGTTAAAGGTAAATAATAAAAGAAGCAGATTTTGGAAACATTTAGTAGATCAAGTAATATTGTTAATACAGTACTTTAGGTGAATGACCCGAAAGGTAATTAAAAAAAGTAATTAGGAGAAAGGTAAATAGCTACTGATTTTCACCATTTTTTCCAAAGTACAGGATTATCAATATCTGTCAGCCTCTAAAACTTCAGAATCAGAATTATTATGCCTTCAGGACTATTGGCACAAATCCCAACTTTGTTTACTTAACAATATCACTGTGGATTGAAACAATTTTGACTTTTACACTTACTTAGATTTTATAAACCAAGATGTTGCTGGTGATATATGGTGACATTCTGTGGGCAGCTAACAAAACTACTAGTTTTTCTACTAGATAAACTTCAGCTGGGCAAGAATCACTGCAATCTACAGCCTGTAATTTCTCTATAAGATATGTACTTTGGAAGCGTCTAAAGGAACTAGCAATTTTACAATCTTCTGAACAATACGGTGAATTTGATTGTTGAGAATGCATATATAGCCATCGCTGAGGTGACTGCCAGCATCAGGCCAGATTAAAACATTGAGGCCCAAGAGCGGAAAATGAACTGATGTTCAGCCCCACTACTCCATACTGTTTAAGGCAAAAATCCAGATTAAAGCATCAAGGACTGAGAGGTGTCCCTCTCTCTTTTCTCACTACTAGCATTGGATGGGAGATACAGGAGTCTTTGGTCCCACGCGATCAGGTTGGAGAGCAGTTATTGTCCTACAGCCATTTAGTTTCTGGACCAGCTTTGCTTGCCTTAGCACTGAACTGACTCTGCAGATGTGAACTCAATTTCCAGGACTCTGCAGCTCATTTTCTATGTGTTATTGTGCACTTTTCAAATTATTTGAACAATCGTTCATTTTCTTCACAGTTTAGATATTTGTGGGTCTTTGCTATGTGTGTTTTTTCATGGATTCTAGTGTGTTTCTTTGTTTTGTGGCTGCATGCAAGAAGGTGAATCACAAGGTTGTATATGGTGTAAATACTTTAATAGTAAAATATACTCTGATCTTTGAGTCTTTGAATGTTTTATGCAGTTGCAGTTTTGCTGCTGATATTGTGCTGTTGATCTTATCTTCATTTACTTTTTCTTTCTTAACTTGTATGCTCATTTTTTTTAGCTTGTAGCATTTGTTATGTCATATAATCATCACAAAAAAATCTATTTTAAAGATTTTTAGGAAGTAATGAAACAAAACGCAATCGCAATCCTCATTTTCAGGAACTGTGAAGCTCATGTTATCAGCATTTTTCTGTTTTTTACTTTATTATCACTTTTTATTAGTTGCACTACTGTCCTCTTTTGCACATTGTATGTTTGTTGATTTTTCATTCCTCGTGGATTCTATTGTATTTCTTTGTTTCCCATGAGTGCCTGCAAGAAAATAAATCTCAAAGTTGTATTTGGTATACATACTTTGATGATAAATTTACTTTGAACTTTAAACATTCCACTTAGAGCTATAGTCAACAATTAAGTAGAAGTTGGCTCAGACCAAAGAACCCTGTGATGATTGGGACAAGGTAATGCTGCCACAGGCACCCTCCATCTGTCATGTGCTTTGCTGATGTACTGTAGATTTGGACCTTCGCTGATCCAATGTGTGGTTAGCTGAGTTGCATTGTTTTACTTGCAGATTTTTGTCCAGAGTACCTGTTGGAACTATTTAAATACGTGCTTAGACAGAGTCACAAAGAGCTAATGCACTATACAGCAGTTCTCATTTTCAGTCCTGCATGGTGTGCACATATCTTTCTCACCCAGGTGGAGGCCCTGGCTTGATCATCAACAACGTCCCCTAAAGATAGGCAACATTTATTGTAAATCATACTACTGCCAAATCAAAAGAAATTTGGCCCAATTAGAAGGGAAGGAAGTACCCAATTAAAATTTGGCCTTAACCTTCCAACAAATAACATTGTTCCAACAGTAAGACATTAAGCAACCAAAAAAAATATATACTCCCATCTGGTTTCTTGGAAAACTTACAATATATTTAAATCTTTGCACATGTTTCATATGCAGTAATAGATAAACACAAGTCAGCTTTGATATGACAATTTGATTATCTTTCACAGAATGCAAGGTTTATATCATTTATGAAGATCAAAATTTCATTTTGATTTATGAAGTGATACATTTATTAAACATATCCAAGGGAGATAAATTTTATATCTAAAATTGTTTTCATTGCAGTCACAAATGAATACGCACAAGCACCCCTGAGAAAAATATTATCAAGACTCAAATCTAATTTGTCTTATATAAAGGCTGAGAAATCATCTTGGTGAACTTCTGAATCGAAAATAGAATAAATTTCTATTTATTGGTGTGCTGTACATGGACTTGGTTGTCTAATAGGCTTGTCAACTGAATTGACACCTGTGGAATAAAAGGGGCAGAAGCAGGGCTAATAATCAGCTGAAACAGAAAACAGCAAATAGCAGTGAAAGACTTTTCTTCAGACTGACTGCAACAATCTCTTTTCCAATTTCCATATTTCCTGATCACACAAAATTTGGATGCACAGCAATCTGAAAATGGATAGGAAAAGGCTTCAGAAGGACATAAGCAGGCTGCTAGAATGGGTGTGGATGTGGCAATTAAGATTAATACTGAAAACTGCCAACTGCGACACTTCAGTCAGAAGAACCAAGCGGGCAATATAAGCAAGTGAGCAGAGTTCGAAAGGAGTTGAGAGATAGGGATACTTGGAGATATGTGTGTATAAATCATTGAACCTGGCATGGCTGATTGTCAAAAGGTAATAAAAAGGAGACCTTGGGTTTTATGAATAGAGACAAACAGTACATGAAACAAGTCATGACAATACTTAAAATAAAATGCTTGCTTGACCACAATTGGATCATTGTATCTAATTCTGGCACTGGAGAAGTTTTTTCCCTACTGCGGTCACTTTGCTGAACAGTTAACTGCCGGTTAACTGTCAGCTAACTATTACTTGGATTGCACTACCTGTATGTACAATTTATATTTTCATTTATATTTATCATTATTATTGTTATGAGCAGAGAGACAACATCTGCCGGAAGTAAATTCCTTGTATGTGCATAGGTACTTGGCGATTAAAGTCCGATTCTGATGAATGAAGAAAGATAGGACGCCTTTAAAAAGTGCAGTTACACCCTTTAACTGAATACTTTACACTATCACATGAAGTTCATAAAGCATCAGTGTTTTATAAAATGTTCAAACACTCTGTGGGTGAACCGTATGGCAGAAGGATCTTGGAAGTGATATTGAAGATAATGAGTGGTCAAATATTTTATCAAATGTGGGTAGACATATCAGGGAAGTCAGAGGGAAATTTATTCAGTTTAAGATAGTACACAGATATTATTGGACACCAATTAGACTCTACAAAATGGGGATTGTTGATAATCATTTTTGCTGGAAATACAAAAATGAGGTGGGCACGTATTTTCACATGATTTGGGAGTGTTCCATGGTTCATCCATTTTGGTTAAAGTTCTTGATTTGTTGGGGAATTGGCTTTGTCTTCTGGGTGATAGGACAATGATACCTAATGTAAATAATGACAGATTTATTATTTTAAAGATGGGTCTCATCACAGCTGCAAGAATTATATTGCAAAACTGGAAAAAAACAGATGTCCCACTGTGAGGGAATGGACTGAGGAAATGGTTAAGATTTCATCATAAGAACACATGTTGGGAAGAATTAACAGTGAGGGAAAAGTGCAAGATGCATGGGGTCAATTTTGGTAATATGTTAATTTAAACTTAAATTAGAAGTTTTTTCTGTTTCTCAGTTTTATATGTTTTCCTGTCATGGGATGGCTGTATAATTATGCTGTACCATATCTATGATATGCTGTGCTGCTTTGTAAAATAAGAATAAATAATAAAAAAACTGAATTACAGAAAAAGGGTAGTTACAAGATTTATTAAAATTATTCCAGAGATGAGAATTTAGGGAAGTGGGCCAGGGATTGGCTAATGGATTTCAATATGGATTAAAGGTGAGATAATGCAGTTTGGAAAGACATACTGGAGTAGGACTTGTACTGTGAATGGTAGGATGATATAGAATGTAATAGAACAGAGGATCTTAGGTGTACAGGTACTTAGCTTGTTGAAAGCAGCATCACAGTTAGCTAAGGTGGTGATATAAGACATTTAGCACACTGGCCTTCTGTCAGAGCATTAAGTACAGGAATTGAGACATTATGTGTATTTGTATAAGTCATTGGTGAGGCCACATTTTAATAATTCATTACAGGTTATATGTGAAAGTTTGTGAATGGCATAAGACATAACAACAACATGTCATAAGTGCATGCCTTGCTTAAAGTAAAAATGAAGTACCCAAGTTATTCTCAGTTCTCCCATGTTTTTTTTTCCAGTTATCTTTGGAGTTACAAAACATAACAGTGGCAACAAGGAAGTTTTCAACCTACCTGTTGAAGCACAGCAAGACGCTTGAGTTAATAAAAATAAATGCAGCATGTTATATTTCTTTGCAGCAGCACATTTACTTCACAAGAGGAAAGAAGAATGAATGAGAAAAAGGCAGGAAATGGACAAATTCATGGTTTTAGGAATGTTCTGGGTGATAATAACCATAAATAGAAAAAAAAGCAGAAATACCTAGCTACATCATAAAAACAGACATGTTTGATTGCATAACAGATAACTGGTTCCTGTATACTGAGCAAATTGAGCTGTATTTTGAAGCAAATGAAGTAGCCAATGAGAAGTGAGGGTCAGTTTGGTTGAGTAAATTGAGTTTAAAGGCAACTAGTTTGTTTAGAAGTTTAACTCCTCTAACCAATCTAGCTCAAATGAGCTTTGTTGATATTGTGAAAGTAATGCAGGAACATTTAGAACCAAAAGCATTGTTGATTGTAGAACTCTACAGGTTTCATAGTTGGAATCAAAAGGAAGGAGAGTCCATTTCAGCATACATGGTTGAATTGAAGAAGTTGTCAGAGCACTATCAGTTCAGTGATAGGCTTAATGATGTACTAGGAGATAATTTAGTCTGTGAAATCTCACAAAAACATTCAAAAATGTTCCTATCTAAAGCACATCTGAGTAGTTTAGAGTGAATTTAGATGAGGCCCATCTACAGATGGAGATGGAAGAAGATTCCAATCTGTTTCTCACCATAAACAACCACAAGGAGCTTTATCACCATAATAGACTTATTTTTAGAGTAGCATCTGCACCTGCTATCTGCCAAAAATCTATGCAACAGGCATTGCAGGGCTGCCCAGTCACTCAATGTAACCTGGACAAGATCACTGCTACCCATAAGGATGATAAGTAACAACTCCAAAATATTAAGACAGTGTTAAAAAGATTATAAGGCTATGGCCTTAGGGCATGATGCAATGCATGTAAATTCTTTAAACCAAGCACCGTCGTTATACAATTGACACACAAGCATGCTGAAAAAATTCAATCAGTGGCAGATGCCCCAAGTCCAAAGGACGTGACACAGTTGTGGTCCTTTTCAGGAGTTGTCAATTACAATAACAGGGTACTGTCAAAGCTGCCTTACTGTACTCCACACCTTGGACTCATTGCTACAGATTTGGAAGAAATGGCAATAGAGAAAGCAGACTGATATAGTTTTGAAAAAGATAGAGGAAATGGTGACGTCACAGACTGTACTCGTCATCCAGTGAAGCTTGTCTGTGATGCCTTGTGTTAGGGCGTAGGTGCAGTCATGTCACATGTGATGAAAGTGAATACCCCAAAGCCTTTGCATTATGTTGCCTTACCGCTGCCAAGAAAAATTATGCACAGATTGACAGGGAGAGGCCTTGAGTCTAGTTTGAGGTGTAAAGCATTTCAATCAATACTTGTACAGGGAAAATTTACTCTTGTCACTAATCATCAACCTCTGGTGTTCATTTTCAATCCATGGAAGGGTGTTCCACTAACCGCAGCAACACAAATGCAGAGATGGTCTCTTTTTCTTGGAGAACAACAATTTGATCTTGTAAGATCAAATTCAAGAAAAGAACTAATCATGGAAGTGCTGATGGCTTGTCCTGTTTACCCTTGGAAAATGAAATACATAAAAATTTATAAAATTAATAAACTTTTCTCAACGTACTCTCCCTAATGCAAATCAAAAGTCTCCACATTATGGCAGAGGTGATCCAAAGGGAAACCAGAAAAGATCTCACTCTCTCTCAGGTCTACAAGGCAACCCAGAATAGCCGGAGTGTGCAATAGAAGTCAAAGTTCCCGCATTTTTACCAGCGCCAATATGAACTTGCCCTTTTTATAGGGGTTGCCTTAAGGGGGGATTGACAGTTGTTGTACCATCTAAACTGAGAGCTAAAGTGCTGGAGGAGCTACATGCCGGTCACTTAGAGAAGGTCAAGATGTAAGTGTTGGCTCAAAGCTTTGACTGGTAGCCTGGGATAGATCAGCAGATTGAGCAGCTTGTCATGCACTGTTTGGGATGTCAAGATGTCTAAAAGAAAGATATCCAGAACTGTCAGCAACACGTCCTGCAGTCCTAGAGTCAATGCCTACAACCACCATGGAGGAGGCCCCAGAACCTGTGATTGTTTCACAGCCACAAGTCTCACCTGCCAAGCAGAGTGATCTCTTTTGTCAGAAAAGATGTTATCCTACAAGAGTAAGAAATCCTCCACAATTAAATCTGTAGGCCTGATTGGGACAATTTAAAATTTACTGTGCTATATATATATATATTTTTTTAAATAATTAATTACAGGTTAAATGTAAATATATGTGAATGTCATAAGTCACTTTGCCACCGTGTCATTAGTGTGCGCCTCACTTAAAGTAAAAATGAATAAAAATGAAGTACATGAGTTTTTTGCTGGCTCTCCCGTGTTTTTCTTCTGATTAGCTTAGGAGTTACAAAACAAAACAAACACTGTCTCTATCTGGTTTGCTCTTGCATCGAGCCAGACAGGTCTCCATGGACCCATAGTTGTGATCTTACTGTGATTCTATCCATCAGTTTAAAGGTGATTATTATCTTGATAAGTGTTTTGAAACCCTTAAATTATAGCATGCAATAGGAACAAATTGCAGGACTTTTCATGCACCTATTTCCATTCCTCTGCTTCAGCACAAACATGACACATTAAAGGATCCACCACATTTCCTGTAAAGTTATGGACTAGCTATTTCTTCTGAGCACCTTATTAGAGATAGAATAAATTATTTTTCATCATTATGATTGAATACTAGCCTAGAGGATTATCAGAGTTATAATCATTAAAATAAATAAAGGAATTTGCGCAGAGACTGAAATTTTATTAAGGATCCATTTATCTCATCATATGTAATGTGATTTTGGGGTCTGGTCACGTGGAAATATTGAAAGGTTACAGACAGAGAAACATCCTTTAATTTAAGTGCTTCTGTACAATTTAGTTCATTGGCTCCTTGGGTAATTAGGATTATTTGTCTAATTTAGTTAAATATACTGTATATGAATCTTGTCTGCTTGCATTCCTTGGCTTTAAAATCTTGACCATTTTATTTGTTCATTCTTCTACTCCTTCATTGGTCTAGACTACATTAATGATACCATGCCAGAAACTGTCTACAGAATAAATAATTCCATAATCCTAATTTTTCCAGAGGCTGTACTAGTTGGATTGTCCTAACTTGAATTATTTAATTGTGTGGGGAAGCACATTTTTTAAATGTGATCTCCTCCAGTTCTCTCCTCAGGCCCAGTACATTGATGGTCACAAGCTTCCTCCACTGTTGTGATTTTAATGAATTCACTAACACCAAGAAGTGAGGTGAAAGAACATATATATACACAGTGGCATGCAAAAGTTTGGGCACCACTAGTCAAAATTTCTGTTACTGTGAATAGCTAAGCAAGTAAAAGATGACCTGATTTCCAAAAGGCACAAAGTTAAAAAGGACACATTTCTTTAATATTTTAAGCAAGATTACTTTTTTATGTTTCCATCTTTTACAGTTTCAAAATAACAAAAAAGGAAAAGGACCCGAATCCAAAGTTTGGGCACCCTGCATGGTCAGTACTTAGTAACACCCCCTTTGGCAAGTATCACAGCTTGTAAACGCTTTCTGTAGCCAGCTAAGAGTCTTTCAATTCTTGTTTGGGGGATTTTTGCCCATTCTTCCTTGCAAAAGGCTTCTAGTTCTGTGAGATTCTTGGCTTATTTTGTATGCAATGCTCTTTTGAGGTCTACCAACAGATTTTTGATGATGTTTAGGTTGGGGGACTCTGAAACCGTCAGCTTGCGCCTCTTGATGTAGTCCATTGTGGATCTTGAGGTGTGTTTAGGATCATTATCCTGTTGTAGAAGCCATCCTCTTTTCATCTTCAGCTTTTGTTTTACAGGCGGTGTGACATTTGCTTCCAGAATTTTCTAGTATTTAATTGAATTCATTCTTCCCTCTACCAGTGAAATGTTCCCCATGCCACTGGCTGCAACACAAGCCCAAAGCATGATCGATCCACCCCCATGCTTAACAGTTGGAGGGGTGTTCTTTTCATGAAATTCTGCACCCTTTTTTCTCCAAACATACCTTTGTTCATTGCAGCCATAAAGTTCTACTTTACTTTCATCAGTCCGCAGGACTTGTTTCCAAAATGCATCAGGCGTATTTAGATGTTCCTTTGCAAACTTCTGATGCTGAATTTTGTGGTGAGGACGCAGGAAAAGTTTTCTTCTGATGACTCTTCCATGGAAGTCATATTTGTGCAGGTGTCGCTGCACAGTAGAACAGTGCACCACCACTCCAGAGTCTGCTAAATCTTCCTGAAGGTCTTTTGCAGTCAAACAGGGGTTTTGATTTGCCTCTCTAGCAGTCCTATGAGCGTTCTCATGGACAGTTTTCTTGGTCTTCCAGACGTCAACTTGACCACCACCATTCCTGTTAACTGCCATTTCTTAATTACATTATGAACTGAGGAAACAGCAACCTGAAAATGCTGTGTTATCTTCTTATAGCCTTCTGCTTTGTGAGCATAATTTGAAGTGCTGGGCAGCTGCTTAGAGGAGCCCATGGTTGCTGATTGTTGGGACAAGGTTTGAGGAGTCAGGGTATTTATAAAACTTTGAAATTTGCATCACCTGGCCTTTCCTAACAATGATTGTGAACAAGCCATAGCCCTAACAATCTAATTAAGGTCTGAGACCTTGGTAAAAGTTATCTGAGAGCTCACATCTCTTGGGGTGCCCAAACTTTTGCATGATGCTCCTTTCGTTTTTTTCACACTAAAATTGTACAAAACAAAAACAATGCTTAAAATGTTGAAAAGAATGTTTCATCTTTAACTTTATGACTTTTGGAGATCAGTTCATCTTCTACTCACTTAACTATTCACAGTAACAGAAATTTTGACCAGGGTGCCCAAACTTTTGCATGCCACAGTATATTGTGTTCTTCTTGGTCTGTATATACACAAATCAACAAAAGAAAAGAACATTGTCCAGATTACATTCTTTTGCTAAAGATGCATAAGGAACGGCAGATGCGGGAAATATGGAGCCACACACATAAAATGCCAAAGGAATCCAAGAGGTCAGGCATCATTAATGGAGAGAAATCAACAATGTTTAGGTCCAAGACCCTTCATCAAGATCCCTGGTGAATTTTCTTGGAAAAAGTTTTTGCTAACAGGATTTTTGAAAGATTTATCTGTTTCTTAGAACAGAATTTTCACTGCAGAAGTTTGAATTTACTGAAATAAACTGATTTATCCATGTTGTTATGCACTTTGCAAAGCCGTTGATTATATGACTTGGAGAACTGTATGTTGCAGAAATGAATTTTAAATCAAAAGTGAAAAATACTAAATTTAAGGATGTTGAATAACTCAGTTGAATGCAGAACTTCACTAGAAATGTGGGAGGGAATTATTTTGGCCACTCATATATTTGTGAATATGCTCAATGATGCAATTGATAAAGTCACTCTAGCAAAATCATTATGTACGGCTGTAATTATACAGATACTTAAAAAGGAAAAGATCCATTATCAAGCTTGACTATTGACCAATTTTACTAATTAACATTGAAAGTAAAATGATTATCAGAGCAATCACTTTATGTTTAGGAAACATATTACTCAAGCCAACCATGAAAAGAAAGTTATCATTATTAAATAGAAACCTTTATCAACAGAAAATCAAAGACTCCTCCAGAAACTTTGTTTGAAAATATAACAATATTTGTTTGAAAATATAACAATATGCCTGTATGAATAGAAAGCCTGTAATAACATTGTATAGAATTACCTTTAACATAGCTTCTTGATAGAAATCCATCCATCAGTTATTCATGATAATTTAGTTGAAAGACCAAATGATCTTAGTTCAAATTACTCCTCCTTTGCATCTATTCATTTGTTTTCAGTGAATTCTGACATCAGTCCAGACTGGTTCTATGTTGCAAAGATCTGTCAGAATTAACTTTAATGTTCTTCCTGATGTTTGAAGTGTTGATAACTGTGTAGAAAATAAGATTGAAGGTTTGAATGATTTGGGTACACACATGTACCAAAATTTCAAGTAGAATTACACAACTAAAAGTGTTAAATACATTTTTAAAAAATTATATGATTTTGTTAGATTTCCATTCCATAGAACATGGAACAGTACAGCACAAGAACAGGCCCTTTGGCCCACAATTTTGTGCCAAACAAATTAAATTTGTAATCAAATGACCAAATAAACTAATCCTCTTTGTCTATACGATGTCCATATCCTTCCACTTTCCTCACATTCATGTGCCTATCTAAACATCTCTTAAAAGTCATTAATGTACCTGCTTCTAATTCTGCCCCAGGCACCACTCTGTAAAAAAAAAACTTGCCTTTCATATCGCCTTTCAACTTATCCCCCCTCACTTTAAATGCATGTCCTCTGGTATTAGACATTTCAACCTGAGTGTACCCCTCAGGTTCAGCTGACAACAGCTGTCTAGAGAAGACAGTCTCTGGCCCCACCAAACATGTGAAATCTGACGTGCAAAACCTCTTGTTTGTGTGGATGCTGTATGATAAATAGCTAACAGTACGCCATATGCAATTAAACAATTTAGCTTTATAATTCTTAATTTGACTAAAGGGTGAGTAAAGAAACAAAAAGAAAAGGGCCTATTTTAATGAGACAGTCTATCACACACATTGGAGCTCATGGCTTCCCATCCATTAGTCCTCCATCGGCTTCCCCTGGGTGGTGTTGACTCCCAGCCCCATTGCAAGTCCACTCTGTCCTGCAGTCTACAACCTCTCTATTCTGGTATCTTCTATCTCCATCTTCCCCCGAACAAAAGAACATGAATCCCTTACTCTCGGGTACACAAGAAAGAAAACAACACTCCCCTACTGAATGGTGCACATTTCAAAGCCCCTGTTATCTTTAGTAATATGCCAGACATTGCTGCTGCAGAGAAACCATTACATTAGCAGTGAAACCTTTCCCAGGGCATTACATGAGGAAAAGAGTACTGTCAGTCTACTCTATCTATGTTTCTTATAATCTTCCAAACCTCTATGAGATCAACTTTCAGCCTCCGCTGCTCCAGAGAAAACAACCAAGTTTTGTCCAGTCTCTCGTTATAGCACATGCCCTCTAAACCTCTTCTACACCCTCTCCAAAGCCTTGACATCCTTCTTATAATGGGGGCGACCAAATCTTAATGTAATACTCCAGATGTGGCCTAATTAGAGTTATATAATGCTGCAACATAACTTGCTAACTTTTGAACCCAAGGCCTTGAGTAACGACAAGCATGCCAGAAACCTTAACCAACCTATCAACCTGTGTAGCCACCTTGAGGGAGCTATGAAATTGGTCCCCGAGATCCCTCTACTCATCAACACTGTTAGGATCTTGCTCTTAACATTTGAAATACTTATTGTGATTAAGCTATTAATGGCCAGAACTATTTAATTAAATAAAAAAGCACAATATTAAAACATTTAAGTAAAGTGTAGGTGGAACTTTAATGCATCTGAATAAGGTCCTTGATGTCATATCATGAAGGAAGTTCTATTATAACAATCCATGGGCCATTTCCCACGGCATGCAGGAGAATAGTTTTTGTATAATTTTCTATTAAACATTGCACCTCATAATTATCTCTCTAAATTATCAAATCCAGAATTATGTTTCACAGTTTTGGCTTAGGTTATGTAATTTCTAGATCTTCAATAATTAGACTCAGGGAGGTGGAATAGTTTTTAGAAACACATCAACAGTTTTAGATCACTTACTTTCCACTAGATTAATTCAACCACTAAAATTAGACTCTAAAATAACAAATTTGGCATGTAGGAAATTTCATAACATAAAATTCATTAAACTACGAAGTATTCATTACGTGCAATCATATCAAATTAACACAATCGTGCCCAATCATCCACACTGTAAAAGACAATTAAATTAAATGTTCCTATCTGAAGGGACATTTGTTTATCTATGAAATGTCTTGAACTTTCTGTATGCTTGATTACGTCTCCATCATTTAGCCAGTATAGTGAAGAAAGTCTTGTATTACCATTTGTCAGCTTGTTAAAAATATGCATGAATTGACAAAGTCTTCATTTCTGAGCAGGATTAGTTGTCACTGAGTAAGGAACTTTGTGCCATTCAGTGCAAATCACCAATGAGGCAAACTGCAAAACAGCCTTTGCATAAAACCACTGCAGCAACGTACATTTTAACCCTTAATTGTTGGCACCTGACTATACCTATTCCTTGCCCAGTGTTGCTTTATCATTTAAACATTAAGGTATTATTATCAATGTCATTAAATTGACACAAAAACCTGAACCTCAAAATAAAGATAAAATAAATGTAGACTTTCAATGTACTTGTAATTTTTGTTGCATTCTTTTTGTAAAATGCATGATTTTTCTCCGATTGACAACCAGTGTTCAGCAATTCCTCCTCAACCTTAAAATCATTTTCAACATACAAATAGAAGCAGTCCATGATCACTTTCCAGGCTATTGTTGAAATAGTTTCTCAAATGCTAAGCTAATCCCTTAATACATAAATTGCAAGACATCTGACCACAAAACCCTACAAAAGACTGTTGAGAGAATCTTCGGGGTCTCTCCTCCACCTATCGAATGCATTTATCAGGAGGGCTGCATACACAGGGCCCTTAGCATTGTCGATGATCCCTCCCATCCATTCAACAATCTCTTTGACCCTCCCCCCTCCACCATCAGGCAGGAGGGATCATAGCGTTAGGACATGGTCTGTGAGGATGGGAAACAGCTTCCTCCCCCAAGCTGCGAGACTACAGAACTCCCTAGCACTACCCAAGTCTCGCCACATATAAAGCACCAGTAGCATTATACTGTTTACTTTTTAACTTGTGTCCTAAACTCAGCAAATTATTTGTTAATTTATTTGTGATGATATTTCTTTGTGTGTTGTGTGGGAGTTACATGTACCATGTTGTGCACCTTGTTCTGGAGGAACATGCTTCATTTGGGAGTATACATGTTGAACAACAATAAACTTGAATTTGAATTTGAACTTACCTTTATCTCATAAATCATGATTTATTTTTTATATATTCACAGGATGAGGCAATTGCTAGCAAACCCACAGTTAGTCTCTAAATGGTGGTTACTTCCTGCCTGAATGTTGAAGCTGGAATGGGTGGGCAACACTTGCAGGGTGCCCCCCACATATCCTTGGTTGTGCTGGTTGTTAAAGCAAATGACAAATTCCATTGTAGGTTTCAATGTATTTGTGATAAATAAATCTGAATCTGCATGGCTCAAGGATAAATATTTAGGAGTGGTATGTAAGGTACTGTTCATGGTCCAGGAGAATGGTAGGGTTTCTTGACCATTGCCAGAACTGCAATCAAGTAGGCAAGTGGAGAATTTCCATTCCACATCTTACAAGCCTCACAGAGGATGGACAAGATTTGAAGAGTCAGAAGGTGAGTTGTACACCACTGGATGTTCATCAAGTATCCTGGTCTTGTAATTACATTACTTACGTGGTTTGCTTCTTAATTATATTACACTAATTTTGTATTACACATTTTAGATCATGTTGCATTAAGCTGTTTTTCTTATTAAGCTGTGGTTTCACTTCCATGTAATTCTTCCCACACACCCACCTCACCAGAAATAAATGATGACGGTTCTATCATATTCCATTATACCTTTGCAGGAGTGCACAAAATAAGAAGAATGTCTAATGAAGTAGTCTGTTCAATAAACTACTGTTCACCAGTCAGCATGAATATACTGGGCTGAATGCTCTGTCTCCATACCGTATGACTCTATGACTCTGATTATATGATTCTTATCACAAGATGGCAAGCCAGTGTAGAACTTTTTAATACATTTATAAAAGGAATAATGGAAGACAGTAATAATGTCTTCTGTGATTACAATGTTAACAATGGGGTTATTTAATTCTTCAGCATTAGAACTAATATATCCGATTTATTAATTTCCTTCCTATTCAATTAAAATAAAATCATCCATCTTCCTAAGAAAAGTCACTTCTAGGCAAGCATCTGCTTTGTTCAAAGTTCATTGACAACTGATTGATATTAGCAGAATTACACCACTAACAGCACAAATTTTGCATTACAACCTAACTTACAAGGCTGAAATGATAGATGAGCTTGCACACCCAGTTAGAAACAGACACAGCTGAACGAGATGCTATCTAATTGATACCTCTGTATCACTCAATATCTTTTGATAAAACATAGAGAAATAAATATTGTACTGCTCGCTTCATGGCATCAAGCAAGAGAGAAAAGAATGGGAAGTGGAATTAGTACAGAAGTAAACAGTATCTATCAATCTAGCAAAAGCCAGAATTGTTGTGAGTTCCAAAAATATTTTTGAACCTGAGATGGATTGAGTGCTGCACTGTTACAGCTCTTGTTTCTCCAATGAGTTAACTTTGTCCACTTCACTAAATGGATGCAGCACCAAGAATATGGTTTAAATCTGATCATGTTAGACCACAGGCTATACACTTGCACACACACAGATATGAAATCAATTGCAAATAAACAAGAGTGCTCTGATAAATAGTATTTCTGAATAATTCTGATAAAGATCAGCTGTGTGATTCCTCTAATAGCTTGCTCTGTGGCACTTTGCTGCATGTGCAATGCAAACTGTCTCATTGTATAACAATGGTAATTGCCCTTCAAAGATTTTATTTTCTCTTATTTGAAGCTACTGTGCAGAACAGGCCTTTCCAGCCCTTTGAGCCACACAGCCCAGCAACCTACCGATTTAACCCGAGCCTAATCATGAGACAATTTACAATGACCAATTAAACTATCAACTGGTACACCTTTAGACTGTGGGAGGAAACCAGAACACCTGGAGGAAACCAACATTCACATGGGAAGAAATGTATAAACCTGCTTACAGAACTCCAAATTCCAGTGCCCCAAGCTGTAAGGGTGTCGCACTAATTGCTACACTACCATTATTAGCTATTAAACATTTGATAATATCCTGAGGTTGTGAAAGGCATTACATACATTATTTTCCTTTTGACATATTTAAATCATGCATGTGAGGAACTTTACTACAAACTGCACAGCTTTGTTCTTCATCATTACCACTTGAAACTAATTATTTTTGGGCAATATATTGTTTTTGGAATAGATTCTGATTCAGATTTACTTAGCACATGTATATCAAAACATATAGTGAAAAGTATTAATTGTATTAACAACCAACACAGCTACAGATGTGCTCAAGGCAGCACACAAGTGTCACCACACATTCCAGTAACAAAGTAATGTGTCCACAATGCTCGGCAGAACAATGCAGAAAACAACAATCAATAAACCAATAACAACAAAACAATCCCCTTTCCTCCCTCCCACACACAGTACTGCAGCAACAGAACAGGCCTTCAGGATTCCAGTCTCCATTCTCTAGGCTTCGGCAATCAAGCTTTGACTTCTGAACTTCCGATCGACCTTTGTGCTTTGATCTTCAGTACCCCAAACTCCGGGCACACCAACTGACCAGCCAATCCCAGTACCCACCACCTGGTACAGACCAACATCCACAGATTTCCTTTGTCACATTTCCATGTCACTGGCCTTCAAGCAAGGAGTGGAGGCCTAGGCTGCAGAAGTACTTCATTGCCTGTATACAACACTGGACTTTGAGCACAGAGCGGAGCCCTGACCCCTTATCTCCCCCATATCCCTGTCCATAAACCCAAACCAGACCCCGAACTGCCCTCACTGTCCCAAAATCATCCCTATGAACCTAAAAAAAATCAACTAAGCTAAGTCATGATCGTCATGGACACTGCAGCTCAACATTATCGTCACTAGAATAAAAGTACCTTTGGCTTTCAGATGGAAGTAGCATCTTCCACCAGCTATTTAAATGTGAAGCTGAAAAGGATCAGTATTCTTTCAAGAAATAGATTATTGATTAGATTAAAGGGATAACGCAATATTTCCCATACTTATTTCACACTGATATCCATGCATGACTCACTTCATTGTAGGCAATAATGGCACAAGTTGCAGGATTTTCAATTGTTCTCTATTAAATATTAAGCAAAATGTAAATGTTGGTCTTAACAGCCTCAAGAAATTTAAATTTGGATAGCTTTCCCAACAAAATGTTTTTTTAAGCATACAGGATATAATCAAGGAAAATGTGTTGGAAGTAAAGAATCGGGAAATTTTCTTGGGGAATTTTAGTGACATAAACCTGGATCTAGAAATTACTGCATTTTAATTCTTAAAATATTTTTATATGTCATGGAAATGAGGTTTAAATATCATCGTCTTCAGTTGTGAACAGTGTTCGCAGAACAGTGTTGTAGGTTTCCCTTTGTAACGCTTTGTTGTGTTAGTTTCTGCACGCCATGCTATTTATTTGTTGCAAGATCTCATAGCTGCCAACACTTATTCTCACAGCTGTGGCCTTGGAAGACAGCCCGAAAAGCAACACACACACTAAGCAAGCAGAATTCTTTCAACAAGTACAAGTGCTGTTTCTTTAAGATTGGATACATGGATGATGGGAATGGGGAAGAAAGAAGAAAGAGGGAGTTTAATCCTGGAAGGTCCTTGTCAGACTAGAGAAAAACATAACCTGAAGAAACAAGCCAAAGAGACCCCCAGGCAGTCTGGAAGTAGACTGTTATGAAGTGTTTGGAAGGGATAGGTCCACATACAGTGCCTATCAAAAGTATTCACCACCCCCCGGAAGTGTTCATGTTCTGTTGTTTTACAACATTGAATCACAGTAGATATGATTTGTGTTTTTTGATGCTGATCAACAGAAAGAGTCTTCTGTGTCAAAGTGAAAGCAGATATCAACAAAGAGACCTAAATTAATGACAATTATAAAGCACAAAATAATTGATTGCATAATTATTCACCCCCTTCAGGTCAGTATTTAATAGAGTCACCTTTAGCAGCAATTACAGCTTTGAGTCTGTGTGGATAGGTTTTTATCAGTTTTGCACATCTGGGCACTGCAATTTTTCTCTATTCTTCTTTACAAACCTACTGAAACTCTGTTACATTGCATGGGGATCGTGAGTGATCAGCCATTTTCAAGACTAGCCACAAATTCTTAGGTCTGGACTCTGAATTGGCCACTCCAGGACATTAATTTTGCTGTTTTTGTGCTATTTTTGTGTAGAAATTGCTTTGTGCTTGGTGTCATTGTCTTCCTGGAAAAAAATCTTCTCCCAAGTTGCAGTTCTCTTGCAGACTGCATCAGGTGTTCCTGCAGGATTTCCCCGTATTTTGCTGAATTGATTTTACCCTCTACCTTCACAAACCTTCCAGGGTCCGCTGCAGTGAAGCATATCTGTAGCATGATGCAGCCACACCAAGCTTCACAGGAGAATGATGTATTTTTGATGATGTGCAGTATCTGGATTACACCAAACATAATGTTTTGTCTAATGGCCCAAAAGCTCAGTTTTGGTTTCATCAGACCATAGAACCTTCTTCCAATTGACTTCAGAGTCTCCCACATGCCTTCTGACAAACTCTAGCCAAGAGTTTATGTGAATTCTTTTCAACAGTGGCTTTCTGTTTGCCACTTTCCCATAAACGTGTGACCGTTGAAGCTCCTGGGCAACAGTTGTTGTATACACAGTCTCTCCCATCTCCACCACTGAAGTAACTCCACCAGAGTTGTCATAGGTCTCTTGGTGGCCTCCCTCACTAGTCCCTTTCTTGCACAGGCACTCAGTTTTTGAGGATGGCCTGCTCTAGATAGATCTACAGCTGTGCAATATTCTTTCCATTTCTTGATATTAACTTAACTGTACTTCCAAGAAATATTCAGTGACTTGGAAATATTCTTGTATCCATCAACTGACCTGTGCTTTTCAATAACCTTTTGGTGGAGTTGCTTGGATTGTTCTTTTGTCTTCATGGTGTAGTTTTTTCCAGGAGACTGACTCACCAGCAGCTGGACCTTGTAGATACAGGTATATTTTTACTACAATCAATTGAAACACCCTGACTGAACACAGATCTCTAAAAACAGATCTCCATTTAAATAATTTTGTGACTTTTAAAACCAACTGGCTGCACCAGTGATGATTTGATATGCTCTATTAAAGGGGCAATCAATTATTTCATGTTTTATATTTGTAATTCACTTAGAACATTTTGTAGAGATCTGTTTTCACTTTGGCACAAAAGAGTCTTTTTCTGTTGATCAGTGTCAAAAAAGCCAAATTAAATCCATTGTGATTCAATGTTGTAAAACAATAAAACTTCCCGGGGGGGGGGATTACTTTTCATAGGCACTATATATATGAATTCAATGTCTAACTTTATTTTGGAGAAGCCCGCAATATAGTCAAACACTTGAGTCCATTAAAAATTAAAGCTTTCTCTTCTTGAGTGACAAACCATTCCCCAATCCCCACTCCTACTCCCAATCCTATCCTCATAATCTCTGACCCCACTTTTTGGTGCTTCCACCTGTTGACCCATTACATCAGGTTGGAATGATCCTGAGATTTTGATGCCAAGAGAGACTAGGACCTTAAAATGAGCAGAAAGTCCAAGTCCACATTGCAACAAGTTGTTCAGCTTGCAGGAGTTTGCAAATACCGCTTTTAACGTTGACCCATTAAATAGCCTGTTTTCAGGGGAAAGTAAGTTTATTTCAACATCCACAATTTTCTAGATTGAAAATAACACAGGAACATAATTATGGGTATTGTACGTCAGTTGCCGAGTGTTAAAGTGGAGAGAATGTTCAAGCACTATTGAAGTACCTACCTGAGAGTGAAGGGCTGAGTTCCCCACCAGACCTGAAATTAGCATAATATTACTCAACTCCAAGTTATACCAATTTTTCAACTGCATAATATCATTTTTTCCAAGACTGCTTTGTCACATCATTGCATCTAAACCAGAGTCTGAGAAATGTAATTAGTCTTTGTAAATGGGTGCAAAGATAATGTTATAAGATGCCTTTTTATATAACACATTTGAGTAATGCCACCCATCTTTCTAAATTATTTCTGTGCACTTCCACTGGTTTCGCTGTCTCATCTCTGCATAAGTGGCTCTGTGACTGGTGCATAGCGCTATTTAAAGGTAATGTAAACCTTGTTGTGTTTCGTAACTACAAAACACTAAGTCAATTCAAAGGAAAACATGGGAGTCCAAAATTTGGGTCTAACTTTGTGCTTCCTTTAAGCGAGGCATGCACATGTCACGAGGTAGCTTGATCATGTATGCAATTCACATATTTATGCATATAACTCATAATAGATTATTTAAATGAACAACAATGCTTAATCAATATATATATATATTTATACATATACACACAAGATTACTCAAATATCAAACGACACAACAAACATCTGAAAGAGAGCCACATTCTGGCTGTAAGAACAAGTAAAAATCAAAGTTTTCTAACACTGCAATAGAATTCTTGTTGAAAGAGATGCTGACCTAATAGGACAAAAGGGTTCAATGGGGAAGCACCTAGAAATGGAATCTCCTTCCTATCACCTTCCCTCTTCCACCTCATCTACAGACATTTTCAATTCAACAGTTATAATATATTGCAAGATCACTGCTCTGTATTCTCAGCATCTCAGTGAAATATAGCCCTTGTCCCCTTGGCAATTCAGAATCAGAATCAGGTTTAGTATCACTGGTATGTGTTGTGAAATTTGTTAACTTAGCAGCAGCAGTTCAATGCAATACATAATATAGAAGAAGAAAAAACAATAAAATAATAATAATGAATAAATAAGTAAATCAATTACAGTATACGTATATTGAATAGATTAAAAATCATGCAAAATGCAGAAATAGTACATGCTAAAAAAGTGAGGTGGTGTTCACGGGTTCAGTATCAATTTCGGAATTGGATGGAAGAGAGAAAGAATCTGTTTCTGAATTGCTGAGTGTGTGCCTTCAGGCTTCTATACCTCCTACCTGATTGTAACAGTGAGAAAAGGGCATGCCCTGGGTGCTGGAGATAATTAATAATGAACGCTGCCTTTCTGAGACACCACTTTGTGAAGTTGTCCTGGA
Organism: Hemitrygon akajei; assembly: GCF_048418815.1. Classification (NCBI taxonomy): domain Eukaryota; kingdom Metazoa; phylum Chordata; class Chondrichthyes; order Myliobatiformes; family Dasyatidae; genus Hemitrygon; species Hemitrygon akajei. Next base: position 159,763,766 of record NC_133129.1, on the reverse strand, counting down.
TACTTTATAGGCTAGTACCCAAGATGGAGCTGACTAAATTTACAACCCTCTGCAGCTTCTTTTGGTCCTGTGCAGTAGCCCCTTGATGCACCATCAATAACTCTCTCTGAGACGTGAAGGCGAGATATCGGCTTTTATTGACTGGAAGAAAGAACAAGCAGTAGTTGACCACCATACTACATCCTGGAGACTGAGGGCCGGGCTCAGGCCTCAATCGCCTTTATACCGGGGTCTGTGGGAGGGGCCACAGGAGCAGTCAGCGGGGGGCGTGTCCAGACAGGTATATGTAGTTCACCACACCCCTCCATAGCAGACAGTGATGCAGCCTGTCAGAGGGCTCTCCACTGTACAACTATAGAAATTTTTGAGGGGCAAACATGAGGAAATCTGCAGATGCTGGAAATTCAAACAACACACACAAAATGCTGGTAGAACACAGCAGGCCAGGCAGCATCTATAGGGAGAAGCACTGTCGACGTTTCGGGCCGAGACCCTTCGTCAGGACTAACCGAAAGGAAAGATAGTAAGAGATTTGAAAGTAGAGGGGGGAGGGGGAAATGCGAAATGATAGCAGTAGACCGGAGGGGGTAGGATGAAGCTAAGAGCTGGAAAGGTGATTGGCGAAAGTGATACAGAGCTGGAGAAGGGAAAGGATCATGGGACGGGAAGCCTCAGGAGAAAGAAAGGGGGGGGGAGCACCAGAGGGAGATGGAGATCAGGCAAACAACTAAATATATCAGGGATGGGGTAAGAAGGGGAGGAGGGGCATTAACGGAAGTTAGAGAAGTAATGTTCATGCCATCAGGTTGGAGGCTACCCAGCCGGTATACAAGGTGTTGTTCCTCCAACCTGAGTTTGGATTCATTTTGACAGTAGAGGAGGCCATGGATAGACATATCAGAATGGGAATGGGACATGGAATTAAAATGTGTGGCCAGTGGGAGATCCTGCTTTTTCTGGCGGACCGAGCGTAGGTGCTCAGCGAAACGGTCTCCCAGTCTGCGTCGGGTCTCACCAATATATAAAAGGCCACACCGGGAGCACCGGACGCAGTATACCACACCAGCCGACTCACAGGTGAAGTGTCGCCTCACCTGGAAGGACTCTCTGGGGCCCTGAATGGTGGTGAGGGAGGAAGTGTAAGGGCAGGTGTAGCACTTGTTCCGCTTACAAGGGTAAGTGCCAGGAGGGAGATCGGTGGGAAAGGATGGGGGGGGTGGGGGATGAGTGGACAAGGGAGTCGCGTAGGGAGCGATCCCTGCAGAAAGCAGAAAGGGGGGGGGAGGGAAAGATGTGCTTGGTAGTGGGATCCCGTTGGAGGTGGCGGAAGTTACGGAGAATTATATGTTGGACCTGGAGGCTGGTTGGGTGGTAGGTAAGGACAAGGGGAACCCTATCCCGAGTGGGGTGGCGGATGGATGGGTTGAGGGCAGATGTGCGAGAAATAGGAGAGATGCGTTTGAGAGCAGAGTTGATGGTGGACGAAGGGAAGCCCCTTTGTTTAAAAAAGGAAGACATCTCCTTCGTCCTGTAATGAAAAGCCTCATCCTGAGAGCAGATGCGGTGGAGACGGAGGAATTGTGAGAAGGGGAAGAGGAATAGTCAAGAGACAGGGTGGGAAGAGGAATAGTCAAGAGGAATCTTCTCTTCGACGGGAGTTCAGTGAAACCCTCTCTCGCTGCTCCCCATCTATAATTCCTTCAGCCCTTCAACTTTTCGATCATATTTGGACCCAGACCCGCTATTACAGCCATATATCCTTCCTTGGAACGTGTCTCCGCCGCCAACTGACCCCAGTTAGCTTCAGGATCTGTTTTCGAGCTTCTCAATTTGGACCTTCTGAGGATCCCAGGTACTCACATTTAATTGACTCTGCCTCCCGTTGTTTCTCCCGTCGAGCTCTGAGGGCGACACTCTCGGCCATGAGAAGGTACCTGGCGTCCCTTTCACAATCCCTTCCACGCCTCCGGGACATCTTTTTCTCCGTTTGCAATGGACCTGTCCGTTATTTCATCCTCCGTCGGATCCATGCGTGCAATCGCCGTTTGTTTGACTTTCTCACGTCCTGCAAGGATCGCAAGATCTTCCATCTGCAGACCCCAGAGCATGATCTTCCTATCGCGTCCCCGGCCCCGGCTGTCAATCTCGGCTGCCCCAGCGACCCAGGGCATTTTGAAAACCCGGACTCCAGCGCCATCAACGCGGGTTCCAACGGCCATGGCCAGCTTCAGAGCGATTGTGCAACCACCGACTGCGACTCCAGCCTTGAACTCCAGGCCGGGTCTTCACATGCTGCGGTTGTGACTCCCGTCTCCCCTTCCCCCACCACCACTCTGCAATCCCCTCTCCCTCAGATCCAATCGTCAGCTCCAGGGCCCTCAGAGGCTCCATCTTCCTCTCACCCCAACCCTTCCCTCTCCAGTGACACTAACAGCCTCCCTCTCCCCTCTGATCCCATCTCTCATCTGTGCCGGATCTTTACCATTCCCTCCGACCTTCAACTCTCTGAGGCAGAGCGCTCTGTCCTCAGTAAGGGCCTCACCTTTGTCCCCCTTCGCCCACACCTCAGTGAGTTCCTCGTACGTCATGACGCTGAACTCCTCTTCCGCCGGCTCCGTCTCCGAGCTTACTTCTTTGACAAGGACTCTCCTACCCCCACCGATGACCCCTTCTCCCATCTTCAACCCTCCTCCTCTTCATGGACACCCTGCTCTGGTCTTCTGCCTGCTCTGGATCTCTTTATTGCTAAATGCCGACGGGACATCAACCGTCTTGACTTCACCACACCCTGTTCCAATTCCAGCCTAACTCCTTCCGAACGCTCTGCTCTCCGCTCCCTCCGCACCAATCCCAACCTCACTATAAAACCTGCTGATAAGGGGGGAGCTGTTGTTGTCTAGTGTACTGACCTCTACCTGGCCGAGGCACAGTGACAACTCTCTGATACCTCCTCTTATTTACCCCTTGATCATGACCCCACTAAGGAGCACAGGCCATTGTCTCCTATACCATCACCAGCCTTATCAGCTCTGGGGATCTCCCAACCACTGCCACCAACCTCATAGTTTCCACACCCCGCACTTCCCGTTTCTACCTCCTACCCAAGATCCACAAACCTGCCTGTCCAGGTAGACCTATTGTCTCAGCTTGCTCCTGCCCCACTGAACTCATTTCTGCATACCTTGACACTGTCTTATCCCCCATTGTTCAATCTCTTCCCACCTATGTTCATGACACTTCTCATGCTTTGAATTTTTTCAATGATTTTAAGTTCCCTGGCCCCCACCGTTTTATTTTCACCATGGACGTCCAGTCCCTATATACCTCCATCCCCCACCGAGATGGTCTCGAAGCTCTTCGCTTTTTTTTGGATTCCAGACCTAACCAATTCCCCTCTACCACCACTCTCCTCTGTCTAGCGGAATTAGTTCTTACTCTCAACAATTTCTCCTTTGGCTCCTCCCACTTCCTCCAAACCAAGGGTGTAGCCATGGGCACCCGTATGGGTCCCAGTTATGCCTGCCTTTTTGTTGGCTTTGTGGAACAGTCCATGTTCCAAGTCTATACCGGTATCCATCCCCCTCTTTTCCTTCGCTACATCGACGACTGCATTGGCGCTGCCTCTTGCACACATGCTGAGCTTGTCGACTTCATTAACTTTGCCTCCAACTTTCACCCTGCCCTCAAATTTACCTGGTCCATTTCCGACACCTCCCTCCCCTTTCTTGATCTTTCTGTCTCCATCTCTGGAGACAGCCTATCTACTATAAACTTACAGATTCTCACAGCTACCTGGACTATTCCTCTTCCCACCCTGTCTCTTGCAAAAAGGCTATCCCCTTCTCACAATTCCTCCGTCTCCGCCGCATCTGCTCTCAAGATGAAGCTTTTCATTCCAGGACGAAGGAGATGTCTTCCTTTTTTAAACAAAGGGACTTCCCTTCGTCCACCATCAACTCTGCTCTCAAACGCATCTCTCCCATTTCCCACACATCTGCCCTCACCCCATCCACCCGCCACCCCACTCGGGATAGGGTTCCCCTTGTCCTTACCTACTGCCCCACCAGCCTCCAGGTCCAACGTATAATTCTCCATAACTTCCACCACCTCCAACGGGATCCCACTACCAAACACATTTTTCCCTCCCCCCCCCCTTTCTGTTTCTCACAGGGATCGCTCCCTACACAACTCCCTTGTCCACTCATCCCCCCCATCCCTTCCCACCGATCTCCCTCCTGGCACTTATCCTTGTAAACAGAACAAGTGCTACACCTGCCCTTACACTTCCTCCCTCACCACCATTCAGGGCCCCAGACAGTCCTTCCAGGTGAGGCGACACTTCACCTGTGAGTCGGCTGGTGTGGTATACTGTGTCCGGTGCTCCCGGTGTGGCCTTTTATATATTGGTGAGACCCGACGCAGACTGGGAGACCGTTTCGCTGAGCACCTACGCTCGGTCCGCCAGAGAAAGCAGGATCTCCCAGTGGCCACACATTTTAATTCCACGTCCCATTCCCATTCTGATATGTCTATCCATGGCCTCCTCCAATGTCAAAATGAATCCAAACTCAGGTTGGAGGAACAACACCTTATATACCGGCTGGGTAGCCTCCAACCTGATGGCATGAACATTGACTTCTCTAACTTCCATTAATGCCCCTCCTCCCCTTCTTACTCCATTCCTGACATGCTTAGTTGTTTGCCTGATCTCCATCTCCCTCTGGTGCTCCCCCCCTTTCTTTCTCTTGAGGCCTCCCGTCCCATGATCCTTTCCCTTCTCCAGCTCTGTATCACTTTCGCCAATCACCTTTCCAGCTCTTAGCTTCATCCCACCCCCTCCGGTCTTCTCCTATCATTTCACATTTCGCCCTCCCCCCACTACTTTCAAATCTCTTACTATCTTTCCTTTCAGTTAGTCCTGACGAAGGGTCTCAGCCCGAAACGTCAACAGCGCTTCTCCCTATAGATGCTGCCTGGCCTGCTGTGTTCCACCAGCATTTTGTGTGTGTTGAAGTTTTTGAGGGTATTTGTTGACATGCCAAACGTCTTCAAACTCCTAACGAAGCATAGATGCTGTCTTGCCTTCTTTATAACTGCATTGATATATTGGGACCAGATTAGGTCCTCAGAGATCTTGACACCCAGGAACTTGAAACTGCTCACTTTCTCGACTTCTGATCCCTGTATGAGGATTAGTATATGTCCTTCATCTTACCCTTCCTGAAGTCTACAATCAGCTCTTTCATCTTATTGACATTGAGTACAAGGTTGTTGCTGCGACACCACTCCACTAGTTGGCATATCTCGCTCCTGTATGCTCTTTGGTCACCATCTAAGATTCTACCAACAATGTTTGTATCATCAACAAATTTATAGATGGTATATGAGCTATGCACAGCCACACAGTCATGGGTATAGAAGAAGCTGAGCAGTGAGCTAAGCACACACCCATGAGCTGCACCAGTATTGATCATCAGTGAGGAGATGATTAATCTCCTCAGTGGAGGAGATGTTATCACCAGTCCACACAGATTGTGGTCTTCTGGTTAGGAAGTTGAGGATCCAATTGCAGAGGGAGGTACAAAGGCCCAGCATCAGTAACTTCTCAATCAGGATTGTGGGAATGATGGTACTAAATGCTGAGCTAGAGTCGATGAATGGAATCCTGACATAGGTGTTTGTGTTGTCCAGGTGCTCTAAAGCCATTTGAAGAGCCATTGAGATTGCGTCTGCCATTGACCTATTGTGGTGATAGGCAAATTGCAATGGGTCCAGATCCTTGTTGAGGCAGGAGTTCAGTCTAGTCATGGCCAACCTCTCAAAACATTTCATCTCAGTAGATGTGAGTGCTACCATGCAATTCTCATTAAGGCAGCTCACATTATTCTTCTTAGGGACTGGTATAATTGTTGCCTTTTTGAAGCAAGTGGGAACTTTTGTCCATAGCAGTGAGAAGTTGAAAATGTAAAAAACCCAATAACTATAAATGACTAATCAGTAAAAGAAATGAACCTTGAGATCATGGCGCCATTACTTGTGGTGATTAGCTCCAGGTTTAAAAAGTGATTGGGACCTGTCAGGGTCTTCTGCAGAACTTGAGTTCCCAAAGGCTGTTGCCTCTGATGAGTAGTGCCAGATTTTAAAAAATGACTGTGGCCTGTTCTGAAGAGCTTGAGATCACTTAGGTTATTAAGCATTTACCAAAGGCCAATAAAAAGGAGGTAAATTTCAGTGGAGCAGCCATGTGTGAGTGTCTATTGGGGGAGTGAGAAAGAGTTACAGGGTGTCAGGAGGCTTTGGCAATAGAGGCTGAGGTGGGGTGCTGCTTGGATTTTGGAACATGAGTATAGGTTCAAGGAGCTTGTTTTTTTTTGCTTTGGACTGCAGCACAATATGGGGGATTTGATAGCAGTGTATAAGATGATAAGAAGTATAGATAGCATGGACAGCCAGAAACATTTTTCCAGGGGAAAATGGTTTGCATAAGAGGCATAAATTTAAGCTGTTTGGACGAAGGTATAGGGGGATATAAAGGGTGCTGCTGTGGGTGGTTGTTGAAGCAGGTATATTAGGGACATTTATAGAGACTTATAGATAGGCAGATGGATGAAAGAAAAATGGTGAGCTATGTGGTAGGAAAGGATTACATTGATCTTGGAGTAGTTAGATTGATCTTGCTCACCTTCAGTTTCAGTTTTGCCTACATTGACAGATTTCATTCACAAGGACCCTGACAAGCAAAGGTGTTTCAAACATTGCATCTCACGGAAGTCGACAAAGGAGAATTACTTCCTAAAGATACCAGACAGATATGGCATCATCTGAAATGTTTTACTTCCACTCTTGCTCTTTCCCTTAATGACAGATCATTTTCTGCTGCATGATTTATCTCAATTTCCCACTCATTCTCAATCTCCAAGCTTCCTGAACTATAAGCAAACTGTCTCAGTACTAAGCATTTCAGAATCACCACGCAGGTTCTGCTTACGATTGTTTACACTTCACTTAAGGAATGCTCTACGATAGATAGGACCTCAACAGATGCCACTTGTAATAATCAACATTACATTGCTAAATAATGCATTATTTTTAAGTAAAGATTTTAGCAGGGATAGGGGACAGCATTTGAAGGCCCTGAGTGCCACTTGATGCCAGTCTTCCTTATGCATGAAGCAAAGATATTGTCAATAGTATCAAATAACCATTGCTCAAGCTTGCCATAATAAAAATAGTGGCTGTTTTTCAATTCAGATGCCCACTATAAAATGCACCTTGTTTAGTATCTCCTTTCAGCATTTCAGCCCATTTTGTAAGTTCATATGTTACGGATTCAGGCAACAATAAATATATGAGTTAGGCAAGGGTTTTTATAACAAATAACACATTTATTAAACACTGAAAACAAACCCCCCAGAAGTAAACAAATCACTAACGTAACCGGAAATCAGCTACTGTGCGGCAGCTTAAACAGTTCTTAAAGCAATGAAGCTTACAGTCCTTAAAGCGATGTTGCAAGAACAGTTCTTTAAAGTAGCATTGCCAAAAGTTCAAAATGCTCACAGTCCATTTAAAAGGAGAGACTTTTAAAGACGATTTAAATTCTCTTTCACGTCGTTTTGTTTCGGTTCCCCAAAGTCGAACTTTTCCCACGAAGAATTTATGGAACGAAACGGCTTAAAGGCACTGACCTTTCCTTTATCACACTGTCCTCAATCTTTTCTGCTATTTCGCAGAGATTAACACAAGAACAGTCAATGAATTCCTTCCGAATAAGGATCAAACAAGGTCGAACCCGTTTCACCATCAAATTCGATTCTCCTCGATCTTTAACTCTCAAACTCCGATCTTCACTCTCCACTGATTCTCAACTAGCAGTATTATAAAGAAACTGCTGGCAATGACCTTTTAAACTTTAGGCATTAGATAAAACTTCATCTTTCAACTAAACTGCGTCATAACATTAAATCACGCAGCGGCATGAAGTCAACATGGCAAATCCAGCCACGAACTGCCCCTCCTCACAGGGAGGGGTCCTCCTTTTATACCCTGTAAAAAAAAACCTGTCACGTGACCTCTACTGACGGGAACATGACGTCACTCCACCATCACAAGACCATTACCTCAAGTCCAGTATAGCTTCAACCCCAGTCACGTGACAAGGGCACCACTGTCACGTGTCACGGGTACGTAACACATATCACACACAAAACCTGAGCAGTATAGTGTCCAAACCTTCCTCTATTTATTTTTCTTTGCATCTAAATCTATAAGATTCATGTTTCCATTTGTCCTTGCAAAATAGGAGATTGCTGAAACCACCAAATCCATGCCAGCTCACAGAGCATTACTGACCGCCCCTACCAATTTTCCCACTATTCTGCCAACTACCTAAACTAGGTGTAATTTAAAGTGGGCTGTTAACTTAACAACCTGCATGTCTTTAGGATGTGGCAACACTTGGGGAAAACTGTCATGGGAGCAGGGAGACTGCAATTTCCACACAGAGTGCACCAGAGCCACTGGAGCTCAGAGGAAACTAATATGGCCTGACTCTACTAGCCATTCCATGTGCCATCTTGAACAAACCTTTGTTTTCATAAACTATGATCTGTATTTTCAATTATTCTCTCAGAAGGCCAAATAATTTTGAATAATAATGTGAGGAGGTTTATTCAATTTAAATGAATTGCATATCATAAATAATTAACAAATTCTTTAAAGGAACCATCATTTCATGCATTTTGTTTATTAATGGAAATGAGAATGTAGATTATCTATGGTCAAAAAATTTCCTTGATCTCCAGTCAGTGATAAATCTGAAGAGAGAAGGTTCTTTATTGACAAAGATACTCTATATTGTAAAGCCAAATAAAACTCACTGTTGCAATATTCCAAAAATGTTTTGCATAAAATTTAATATGTTCTGTGAACATTCATAATATTATATATGTTATTTTCACTAAGTAGCTTTATTTTTTCCTTTTTTTACTTTGATTTTTTTGTGGAAATATGACTTCCTTCCATTGGTAACTATTTAATTTCTAAATATTCTATTATTTTCAGACTTTAATTTTATTTTCATTTATAACTGTTAAATCATAATGAATACAATGTCAATGGCTGAAACATGGGTGATTTCAATATGCAAGTAGATTGGGAACATCAGGTTGATATGGGATTCCATGAAGAGGAACTTGTAGAATGCCTACAGGATGGCTTTTTAGTATCTTGTGGTTGAGCCCACGAGGTGATCAGTTATTCTGTATTAGATGTTGTGTAATTAATCAAAATTGATCCAAGAGCTTAAGATAAAAGAACTCTAAGGGGAAGTGATCAAAATATGATCAAATTCACCCTGAAATTTGAGAAGAAGCCAAAGTCATACATATCAGTAATACTGTGGAGTAAAGGAAATTACTCAGGCATAAGAGAGGTGTTTTGCTAAAATTGATTTTAAAAGAACACCGGCAAAGATGACAGCAGAGCAGTAATAGCTGGAATTTCTGGAAGCTATTAGGAAAGCATAGGATATGTACATCCCAGAGAGGAAGATGTTTTCTAAAGGCAAGATAACATATCCAGGGCTAACAAGGGAAAGCAAAGCCAACATAAAAGCCAAAGAGATGACATATAATAGAGCAAAACATAATGGAATGTTAGGGGACTGGGAGGTTTTTAACTACCACCAGAAGGCAAGAATGTAAGTCATTAAGAAGATGAAGATGGAATAGGGAAGTAAGCTAGGTAATAATATTAAAGAGGATACCAAAAGTTTCTTCAGATACATAAAGTGTAAAACAGAGTCAAGAGTGGATATCAGACCATTGGAAAATGATGCTGGAGATCTATTAATGGGGAACGAAGAAATAATGGCTGAACTGAATAAGTATTTTTCATCAGTCTTCACTGTAGAAGGCACTAACAAGCAGTATGGTGGTAGTTCCAAGACTCAGGGGTCATGAAATGAGTGAAGTTACCATTACTAGGGAGAAAGATCTTGGGAAACTGAAACATCTGAAGGTAGATAAGTCATCTGAACCAGATGGTGTACACCCCAGGGTTCAGAAAGAGGTGGCTGAAGAGGCTGTGGAGACATTAGTAATAATACTTCAAAAGTCACTCACTTGAATATTTCCAATAGACTGGAAAGATGCAAATGTCACTCCACTATTCAGGAAGGGAGAGAGGCAGAAGAAAGAAAGTTATAGGCCAGTTAGTCTGACCTCAGTGGTTGGGAAGACATTGGAGTCTATTGTTAAGGATATGATTTCAGAGTACTTGGAGGCATATGATAAAATAGGCCATATCATGGTTTCCTCAAGGAAAAGACTTGCCTGACAAATCTTTTGGAATTCTTTGAAGAAGTAACAAGCAGGATAGATGAAGGAGAATCAGTGGAAATTGTGTACTTGGAATTTCAGAAGACCTTTGACAAGATACCACATATGAGGCTGCTTAACAAACCGCAAGCCCATGGTATTAGAGGAAATATGCTAGCATGGATAAAGCTGTGGCAGGAGGCAAAGAATGAGAATAAAGGGATCCTTTTCTAGTTGGCTGTTGGTGACTAGTGATGTTCCACAAGGGTCTGTGTTGGGACTGATTCTTTTTACAATATATGTTAATCATTTGGATGATGGAATCGATGAGTTTGTTGCAAAGTTTGCAGACCGTATAAAGATAGGTGGAGGGGCATGTAATTTTGAGGAAATAGGGAGGCTACAGAAGGACTTAAACAGATTAGGAGAATGAGTAATGAAGTGGCAGATGGAATACAGAGTCAGGAACTGTATGGTCATGCACTTTGTTGGAAGAAATGAAAGGGTTAACTGTTTTTCAAATGGAGATAAAGTACAAAAATCTGAGGTGCAAAAGAATTTGGGAGTCCTTGTGCAGGATTCCCTAAAGGTTAGTTTCCATGTTGAGTCTGTGGTGAGCAAGTCAAATGTAATGTTAGCATTCATTTCAAGAGCACAATAATATAAAAGTAAGGATGCTTTTGAGATTTTATAAAGCACTGGTGAAGCCTCACTTGGAGTATTGTGTGCAGTTTTTGGCTCTTATCTTAGAAAGAATGTACTGAAACCAGAGAGAGTTCAAAGGATTCCAGGATTAAATGGCTTGTCATATGAAAAGCAATTGATGTCTCTGGGCCTGCATTCACTGGAATTTAGAGGAATGAAGGGAGAGCTCTTTGAAACCTATCAAATGGTGAAAGGCCCTGATGGAGTGGATATGGAAAAGTTGTTTCCTTTGGTGGGAGAGTCTAAAACCAAAGGATATAGCCTTAAAACAGACGGCGTCCTTTTAGAACAGAGAGGAGGAAAACATTTCTTCAGCCAGAGAGTGGTGTGTCTGTGGAATTCATTGCCATAGGCAGCTGTGGAAGCCATGTCTTTATGTATATTTAAGGCAGAAGTTGATAAATTGTTGATTGTTCAGGGCATGAAGGGATAAGGGAGGGGAAGGCTAGAGATTGGGGCTGAGAAAAAAAAATTGATCAGCCATGATGAAATGGCAGAGCAGACTCAGGTTAATTCTGCTCCCTTATCTTAGGGTCTTAACAATATGATGTCTTTACGTAATGCACACAATACAGTGGAGGAACTCAGCAGGCCAGGCAGCATCTGTAGAACATTGACTGGTGTTTTGAAATATATCATGTTACCTCAATAAACCAGCAGGAATAAGAAAAAGCTGTATGTTCTCATCTATTCTTATGCTTTAGATAAACAATGTTGATTGTCAAGGTTTCTAATCCAATCAGTATCACCAGAAATGATTTTGGGTGAACTTATTCCATTTGGAAGTTCACTTTTCTTTGAAAATCAAAGAGTACCTCCAGAAGGAAATTAAACACTTGAAAAATAAATAAATATTTAAAAAACAATCTGTTGATACTGTACTAGTTGAAAAATAAAAATATAATGGATGAGAAATATTTTCTCTATTACCAGCAATAGTCTGGTCAATACTTACATGAGAAAAAAAAACTGTAGAAAGTTTGCATTTTGACATTATGTTCTTTGAACTCCTGAAGTAGGAAATCTATTGGAGAAGTTCTGAGAGCTATACAGGCTGCTTTATAAGGATCTAGGCTTGTAGAGGGCAGTTCAACACACACACCCCTCCCCTATGCTGTTCTTTTGTTCTTTTCCTGCAAAAGATGGCCTCATGGCCTTTAATTAAGTTTATTATGTAACTCCTGACTTTACTGCTTCCCACAACAAATAAAGGTTCAAAGAATAGCTTCATAGAAACATAGAAACATAGGAAACCTACAGCGCAATATAAGCCCTTCGGCTCACAATGCTGTGTTGAACATGTACTTACTTTAGAAATTACCTAGTGTTACCCATAGCCCTCTATTTTTCTAAGCTCCATGTACCTATCCAGGGGTAATACCCTATTGTATCCATTTCCTCCACCGTCACCGGCAGCCTATTCCATGCACTCACCACCCTCTGCGTAAAAATCTTGCCCCTGACATCTCCTCTGTACCTACTTCCAAGCACCTTAAAACTGTGCCCTTTTGTGTTAGCCATTTCAGCTTTGGGAATAAGCCTTTGACTATCCACACGATCAAAGCCTCTCATCATCTTATACACCTCAGTCAGGTCACCTCTCATCCTCCATCGCTCCAAGGAGAAAAGGCCGAGTTCACTCAGCCTATTCTCAGAAGGAATGCTACGCAATCCAGGCAATATCCTTGTAAATCTCCTCTGTACCCTTTCTATAGTTTCCATATCCTTCCTGTAGTGAGGTGACCAGAACTGAGCTCAGTACTCCAAGTGGGCTCTGACCAGGATCCTATATAGCTGTAACAATACCTCTCTCCTCTTGAACTCAATCCCACAGTTGATGAAGGCCAATGCACTGTATGCCTTCTTAAATACACAGACAACATGCACAGCAGCTTTGAGTGACCCCAAGATTCCTCTGATCCTCCACACTGCCAAGTGTCTTACCATTAATATTATATATTGCCATCATATTTGATGTACCAAAATGAACCACCTCACACTTATCTGGGTTGAACTCCATCTGCCACTTCTTTGCCCAGTTTTTGCATCCTATTGATGTTCCACTGTAACCTCTGACAGCCCTCCACACAATCCACAACATCCTGAACCTTTGTGTCATCAGCAAATTTACTAACCCATCCTTCCATTTCTTCATCCAGGTCATTCATAAAAATCACGAACAGAAGGGGTCCGAGAACAGATCCCTGAGGCACACCACTGGTCACCAACCTCCATGCAGAATATCACCCATCTACAACCACTCTTCATCTTCTGTGTGCAAACCAATTCTTGATCCACAAAGCAATGTCCCCTTGGATCCCATGCCTCCTTACTTTCTCATGGAGTACCTTATCAAATGCCTTGCTGAAATCCGTATACACTACTTCTACTGCTCTACCTTCATCAATGTGTTTAGTCACATCCTCATTAGGCTCATTAGGCACGACCATGCTGACTATTCCTATTCATATTATGCCTCTTCAAAGGCTCTCCTCTTATGTACATCAAAACATCTATACATATAGTCAAGTGTGTCATTTGCATCATAAAATCAGCGAGCATTGTGCTGGGCAGTCTACAAGTTTTGCCATGCTTCTGGCATCAACAAAGTATGCCCGCAACTGACTAACCTTAACCACATGGCGTTGGAATGTGCGAGCAAACCTGAGCACCTGAAGGGAGGCATACATGGTCATGGGGAGAATATACAAAGCAAATGTATTACAAACAAATAATACCCTATTTTAGAGAAATCTCAATAATTAAGGTGCGAAGTATGTGAATCTAAATAGCAGGCAAGATAAATTCCTGGAACCACTTAAAGCTTGCTTCCATATCCCTTTAATGTAGGGGTGTATTATGGCCCCAGTAGATCCAAGAATGTGTTTTGCAGCTCTTCTTGATCTCCTTTATGGGATTAAGGTGGAAGGAGAATCAATTCTAATATAAAAGAATGTTCTCCTGAAAACGGGAAATCTGTGAGGCTATATGGGATGGTCAGTGGATTAATTGAATAACTCTTCAGAGGCAGGACAAACGCAATGGATTAAATCAGCTACAGGTATATATACCTAGGCTATGTAATTCTACAATGCCAACTTACTCAAGAAACAAAGCAAACTTCTCTTTGTTTCAGCTTTTAATTTACTGAAAAAACTTTAAAATATGATGGAAAAGAATATTCCTCCATTCACAAGTATTTAAAATAGATCAAAGCCTTATCATATGCCATGTTCCAATCATTTCCAATGACCTCTGAGATAACTGTAAACTTCAGGTACGGTGAGCTGTGTTAGTCTAGGGAAAGACATTCTCTGGCCCAGCAAACTTGTGAAATCTTATTTCTGTGGATGCTGCATAATGTTTTCCCCTGTTACAAATCAGTAACCACACAATAACAAACAGGACACCATATGCAATTAAACAATTTAGCTTAATTTGATTAGGGGGTTAGTAAAGAAAACAAAAAGAAAAGGGCACAGTTTAATGAAACAGTCTAATGCGCATGTTGGAACTCACGACTTTCCCATCCATCCGTTCTCAATCGATTTCTCCCCAGAGTCATTGACTCCCATCCCCAATCCATGGCCACTCAGTACTGCAGTCCATGACCTCTCCCTTCTGGCATCTTCTCTCTCCATCTTCCGCCGAACAGAAGCCCACAAATCCCTCACTCTCGGCACACAAGAAAGGAAAACATTCCCTTCATTGGACGGCAAACATTCCAAAGTCCCTATTATCTCTAGTCATAACCCAAACACTGCTGCTACAGACAAACCATTACGTTAACAGTGAAACATTTCCCAGGGCATTACATAGCAAAACATAGTGTTTCCAGAACAAAACCCATGTTCTGTTCCCTACCACTACCACAGTTACTGTTTGCAGTTTCTGATCCCATCTTCAATAAAACTTTGAACAGCATTTTTCCTCAGCATTTCGATGATGACCCAGTTAAGGTCCTATTAATGAGCTGCAATGGAAATTTGCAGATGATTTTCCCCAGGAGAAAAATCAAAAGCAACAGTCATGAATTTGCTTGCACTCATTGATTCGGCAGGTCAAGAATGGTCATTGTTACAATTGTTCCTTGAATCACACAATACTCAGGTTACATGGAAATGAAACATCTATCTTTCCATTAGAGCTTTTAAACGATTACTTTATCGCATGCAATAGCATTTAATTCTCTGAAAATTGTTCCACATCACTCACTGCAGCTCTTTAAATACATGATCAGTAGGCTATTTAAAAGTTTCAATACACTGCCAGCTGTATATTTCATTCTCGTTCATTGGAAATCAAAAATATCAAAATCTGGATCTTTAAATAAATCATCACAGGGCAATGTTTCAGGCTCAGCATCATTATAAAATGCTTTTCATGCCAGGAATGCATTTAAGAATTCAGAAGCATGTAACCACAATTTTCCTTCAATTTAAATCAAAGGTTGAATGATTTTGTGGTTGTACAGTAGTGGTTTGGATATGTTACAGAACTAGTAATTCAGAGATCTGGACCAATGAATTTAAATCTCACAATGGCTGCTGGGGAAGTTAAATTTAGTTACTTAAATAAATTTAACATATAAAGACAAGATTACTAATTGTGATTAAATCCCCATCTGGTTCACTGATAACCTTTAGGAAATAAAATCTTCTGTCAAGGGCCAACTGCAACGGCATGTCAGCAACAAGGTTGCAGCTCTCAACTGCCCTATGGAATAATCTAGGAAGACAAAAAATTCAGATCCAATTAAGGATTGTCAGTAAGCACCCAAATCTGATGAAATGTGAATGATTTGGAAAAGACTACATGCCTAGATCCTAGTGTGACTCCCCACAATCACAAGTCTTCTGAAGATTGCAGAAGATCAACTGAAATATAATCTCGACAGTAGCCTATGTAATTGAATGACGTACACAGCTTTAAAAACTTGAATTGTTGTTAAGTCTTGGCAGAATTGTTTAGAATAGAGATCCCTCCCTAGAGTTTTTCAGAATATTAGGATGCAAAATTTGATTGTGCTATTTGTTTTCTTTTTGTCTGTTGGACAAAATGTTTTGCCATTATTTTTTAAGATTAAAACATGCCATCAAGACTGAGAATTCCATGAATATATTGTCATAAGCTGAAGTCCTTAGGTAAATGATGTCCATGCTTCCATTCAGAATGGTGACTCTAGCACCAGAGATTCCAACAGCTGAGCTAAATCTTGCTGATATCTCCCAGGACTCTCGCTGGAATAAATGGCTCTCAGACTGTGATGGACTGATGGAATTCAATGGAGTTCTTAGGGATATGGAAAATAAAGGAGAAGGAAACTTCCTGCTTTTAATTATGAGGGGCAATTGATAAGTTTGTGGCCTAAGGTAGAAGGAATCAATCTTCAAAAACTTAGCACATTTATTTTTTCCTACATTTACACACTTAGTCCAGCAGTCGTGGAGCACACGGATCCCTTCTTTGTAGAAGTTGGCGTCTTGGGCCTCCAGAAGTGACCCACAGCATGGGGTGATTGATAAGTTCATGGCCTAAGGTAGAAAGAGATGAGTTATTAACTTCAAACATTTTGCATTTTCACTCAAAGAGTTGAACTGCACGGGCATATAAAGAGAGCTGTATAACTCATCTTCTTCTACCTTAGGCCACAAACTTATCAATCACCCCTGCTGTGGACCACCTGGAGGTCCAAGACGCTCTCATTACATGCACGTGCAGTTCAACTCTTTGAATGATAATGCAGAAAGTTTGAAACTTATCAATCACCCCTGCTGTGGACCACTTCTACAAAGAGGGGTCCATATGCTCCACGACCACTGGACTAAGTGTGTACATGTTGGAGGGGACTATGTTGAAAAATAAATGTGCTAGTTTACTAAAACTGACTCTTTCTACCTTAGGCCACTAATTTATCAATCACCCCTTGTATTTTGTCTTTATTTATTTATAATAATATTAATTTATTAGGAACTTTGGAATTTAAAAATTCATAAATATTTAAAACTAGTAAGTGTTTAAAAAGTCACTAAATGTTGTTAGAAGTGTTCTAGCTGATAAAGTATGGAGAGCCAGGACTTTGCTAGAAGCGGAACTCTCAATGGTTTTCAGGGTGGAGCTTCATCCTCACGTTATCCATAGCCCGGCTGTCACCCTGGCCCTGCCACTGGAAGGCTGGGTAGCTTAGGCAGCATGGTTTCCCTTCCACATCAGGGCCTGGTACATTCAGATGAACGATGAGCCTGCTGGCAGGATCTGACCCAATAATATGTACATGAACAAATTCATTCAATATATAGTTGAATTATTATAGCCATTAACAAAAAATGTTTGCTTTCTAAAGAAATGGAAGACACCTCCACAATTTCCATCAGCACAGGTGCACCACAAGGCTGTGTGCTTAGCCCCCTGTTCTTGCTTTACACTTATGGCTGTGTGGCCGAGCACAGCTCCAATGCCATATTTAAGATGGCTGACAGCACCATGATCATAGTCCGAATCAAACATGGTGATGAGTCAGCAATTAGGAAGGAGAGTGAAATGCTGGTTGAGTGATGCCATAACAATAACCTCTTACTCAATGTCAGCAAGACCTAGGAGCTAATTATTGACATCAGGAGTTGGAAACCAGGAGGTCGATGAGGCAGTCCTCATCGAGGGAATCAGAGGAGGAGGGGAACAGCAACTTTAAATTGCTCAGTATTATCATTTCAGAGAATCTGTCCGGGGCCCAGCATGCATGTCATTATGAAGAAAGCATGGCTGTGCCTCTACTTCCTTAGAAGTTTGCAAAAGTTCTGCATGATATCTAAAACTTTGAGAAAATTCTATAGATGTGTGTTGCACAGTATACTGACTGGTTGCAACATGCCTGGTACAGAAACACCCGACCCCTTGAATGAAAAATCCTGCAATAAGTAGTGGGTATGGCCCAGATCATCACAGGTAAATCCCTCCCCACCATGGAGCACATTTACACGGAGTGCTGTCACAGGAAAGGAACATCATCAAGGACCCCCAACCATCCAAGCCCGTTCTCTTCTCGTTGGTGCCAACAGGAAGAAAGTACAGCAGCCTCAGTACCCACACCACCAGTTTAGGAAGAGTTCTTACACCTCAGCCATCAGGCTCTGAACCAGAGGGGATAACTATACTCAACTTAAGTTGTCCCATCACTAAACTGTCCCCACAACCTAAGGTCTCGTTTTCAAGAGCTCGTCATCTCATGTTCCCCATACTTGGTGGTTATTTATTTATTATTATTCTTTCTCTCATTTTGTATTTGCACAGTTTGTAGTCTTTTGCACAATGATTGAATGCCCAAGTTGGTGTGATCTTTGATCCGTTGTATCATTCTATGGATTCATTGCATATACCTTTAAGAAAATTAATCTCAGGGTTGTATATTGTGACATATATGCACCTTGATAATAAATTATGTTTGAACTTTGACATTTTTTTATAATCTTAAGCTATTCTGAGGAGCAATAAGCTGCCATAGTAGCTGAAACTTCCATTTAAGTATTCCTTTTATTGCAGATCACTGCTGAACTTTCACTTAACTTATTTATAGATGTACAGTGACTTTCTATAGATAGTAGGAGTAAACGTCTTCCAAAAATGAATTAGTCATATTAGCAGTAATGCTGAACCCTAATGTTTTCATTCTCAATGCATCACAAAATTGACATTAATCCATATTCAACAGCATGATGAGGAAAACTTTAAACAAAGCTACAAACTCTTCATAACCAAGTTCTCAAACAGAATATCAGAAAACACAAGAAAATTAAATTGTGAATAATTATTGAATTCCTTAGTTTTCAAGTTGCCTAGCTAACCCTTTCTAAAGGCTGCATGCTTTGACAAACATAGGTGGTCTCCAAGAAACAGATTGAAATCTTGCTGTGTATGTGAAGAAAGATTCTGCTACCAATCTGTTAATATAAATTAACAATGAGGCCTTCAAATTAAGTCAAATAAGAAGCAATAAATTTTTAAAGATTAGCTTTACTTTTCACATGGATATCAAAACATCAATATATACTGTGAAATATATAATTTGTTTATTATTTTATAGACAATTCTCTGTAGTAATCAAGAATACTTAGTCTCCACTGAGACAATTGCAAATGGCAGTACCATTGATACGTACTTTTGCTGTCTTAGCTATTTCTGATTTACTCCCAGTATTTAATCAGTATCAAACAGTTCCACTATGGCTTCTTAATCTTTACTGCTGTTTATGACAATTCTGCTTGTTTAAAATTATCTGAGATTAATCTATCTAATAATAATAATCTGATTAAGAAATACTCGTCCAGAATTTGCAGCAGATCATCACTTATTTCTCAGCCACTCCTTGAACATGGTGAATTGTCAAATTACTTTTAAGCTAATCCTATTAAGCAGAAGAGATGAGTTGATAGGGCAGAAAATAGAGACCCTGATACTCTATGTACAGAAGCTTTTTCAAGGCATTTTATTTGGTAGCATGAACAGAATTTGGGATATTTTCATTTGTAGAGTCAGACAGGAAATGCTAAAATAATTTTAACTGACTACCTTAAGAAATAAACCACAAGATTCCATCTTGGCACAGTCCTGAGAAGATCATGCTTACCATTTATAGAGATTTGCAGATATTTTGTAAAACATGTATAAGCAGATTAACTGGAGAGTTTTATAGATAGGGGAATGATTGCTGTACAAGATCTCAATATGTAAAATATGAAACAACAGTTATTTTGTTAATTAAGTACAAGTAATCCTATTTGAGGGAGCTTTGAATTTCCTGCTTTGAACAATGAAAAGTACCAGAGGAACTAACTTTCATGAGCAAATTCATCTGAGGTGGAAACAAATTCATGAAATTATTAACGTATCCTTGTATTCTATTAGGCTTGCTTTTGTTTGCCTAAAAGATATGCTGAAAATATCTACGTTAGCCAAACTGTTCCCGGCCATCAGAGAGGCAAAGCGTGCACATGCCCGGTGAATCCACAGCCACTTCCAGGACAGCGGTGACACACGGCGCATGTGGAAGTGCATTCAGGGACATCACCAACTACAGGACAACATCACTTGACTGTGCGGGTGATGCCTCCCTCCCAGATGCGCTGAAAAAGTTCTATTCTCATTTTGAGGCGGAAAATGACGTGGTGGAGAGGAAGTCCACCCCTCCTCCAAATGACCAGGTACTGTGTCTCACCGTAGCGAATCTGAGGAGAACCCTGTGCAGGGTCAAACCACGGAAGGCTGCTGGACCAGACAACATTCCTGGTAGAGTGCTTAGAGGATGTGCAGACCAGCTAGCAGATGTTCTCACTGACATCTTCAACATCTCCTTGAGCAGTGCCATCGTTCCAGCATGCTTCAAGGCTGCCACCATCGTCCCCGTGGTGAAGAAGACTTCAGTGTCCTGCCTCAATGACTACCATCCTGTTGTACTCACATCCATCATCATGAAGTATTTCGAGAGGCTCGTCATGAGGCACATCAAGACCCTGCTGCCCTCCTCACTAGACCCCCTGCAGTTTGCATACTGCCCCAACCCTTCAACAGACAACGCCATTGCCATCACCCTCCACCTGGCCCTAACCCACCTGGACAAAAAAGACACGTACGTTTGAATGCTGTTCATAGACTTCAGTTCAGCATTCAACACAATCATCCATCAGAAACTGATTGGAAAGCTGAGCCTACTGGGCCTGAACACCTCCCTCTGCAACTGGATCCTAGACTTCCTGACTGGGAGACCTCAGTCAGTCTAGATCAGAAGCAGGATCTCCAACACCATCACACTGAGCATGGGGGCCCCCAGGGCTGTGTGCTCAGTCCACTGCTGTTCACTCTGCTGACCCGTGACTGTGCTACAACACACAGCTCGAACCATATCATCAAGTTCGCCGATGACACGACCATGGTGGGTCTCATCAGCAAGAACGACGAGTCATCTTACAGAGAGGAGGTGAAGTGGCTAGCAGACTGTTGCAGCGCCAACAACCTGTCTCTGAATGTGAACAAAACAAAATAGATGGTTGTTGACTTCAGGAGGGCATGGAGCGATCACTCTCCGCTGAACATCAACGGCTCCTCGGTAGAGATCGTTAAGAGCACCAAATTTCTTGGTGTTCACCTGGCGGAGAATCTCACCTGGTCCCTCAACACCAGCTCCATAGCAAAGAAAGCCCAGCAGCATCTCTACTTTCTGCAAAGGCTGATGAAAGACCATCTCCCACACCCCATCCTCATCACATTCTACAGGGGTTGTATTGAGAGCATCCTGAGCAGCTGCATCACTGCCTGGTTTGGAAAATGCACCATCTTGGATCACAAGATCCTGCAGTGGATAGTGAGGTCAGCTGAGAAGATCATTGGGGTCTCTCTTCCCGCCATTACAGACATTTACACTACACGCTGCATCCGCAAAGAAAACAGCATTATGAAGGACCCCATGCACCCCTCATACAAACTCTTCTCCCTCCTGCCATCCGGGAAAAGGCACCAAAGCATTTGGGCTCTCATGCCCAGACTATGTAACAGTTTCTTCCCCCAAGCCATCAGACTCCTCAATACCCAGAGTCTGGACTGACACCAACTTACTGCCCTCTACTGTGCCTATTGTCTTGTTTATTATTTATTGTAATGCCTGCACTGTTTTGTGCACTTTATGCAATCCTGGGTAGGTCTGTAGTCCAGTGTGGATTTTTTTTCTGTGTTGTTTTTATGTAGTTCAGTGTAGTTTTTGTATTGTTTCATGTAGCACCATGGTCCTGAAAAAAGTTGTCTTGTTTTTACTGTGTACTGTACATAGCAGTTATGGTTGAAATGACAATAAAAAGTGATGACTTGACTTGATTATTTACGATTTAGATAAACTGCATTGATTTGAAATTTTGCAAATATAACTGAAATGAATGAATTACTTTAACTTTTTCAGAATCTTGGACTTGTGAAAAGACCATATCAAGCTTCTCAGGAGGACAAAAATCTTTACTGCTTCACCTGAATGTCACAGAGCTGTCCATAATGTGCAATGTATCTAATGTTGTCATTCAAACTAGCTTCAAAGTCTTTTGCATAGAAATATTTGCTGCACGATGGAGTAGGTAACATCACGATGAGGGCAATGTTATCTGGGGTCTGGTAAGTCTGTATTTCCTTCACTCATCAGCTTAAAGGATTGTCAAATGGATGAAGTTCAAAGTAAGCTTAATATCAATGTACTTACTGTATATGTCGCCACATACTACCTTGCGGTTCCTTGTTTATGCAGGCATTCAGACTAAAACAAAGAAATACAACAGACTCAGTGAAAACTACACACAAACAAAGGCTGACAAGCAACCAATGTGCAAATGGAAAAACTGTGCAAATAATAAAAAAACACAAATAATACTAATATACAAATAATACTGAGAACATTGGTTTGTAGAGTCTTTGAAAATGAGCCCATAGGTTGTGTTTAGTAAACAGTTCAGTGCTGTGGTGAGTGAAGTTATATACACTGGTTCAAGAGCCTGATGGTTAAAGAGTAACAACTGTTCCTGAACCTGGTGGTGTGGTTTCTAAGACTTCTATTCTTCCCAATGGTAACAGTGAGAAGTGAGCATGACCTGATGGCAGAGATGCTGAAAGTACTGCACAAAGATGATGAAAGCTTGTATCAGTGAACCCAATGCAAGGATAACAAAGGAAACAAGAAGAGTATGAAATAACAGGAGAACAGAATAAACAAAAAAAGCTTCCATATTGTAGACTTTAAAATCTTCAACAGTTAAAATCCAAAGGAATAGAAGTCCAGACTAGTAACAGTTAATTTTCAATCAGATGTTTGACTGGAAGGAACTAAAACTTAAACAATTATTGGGAGAGACTTTGGCTCAAAATGATCGTGACAATGGAGGGGCTGATTTAATTTACCGCAAGAATACTTGTTTAGCTGTCAGCTGTGCCACACAACACAATACCTAATCAATAAGCAATCATTATCCCAATTAATAATACAGAAGTGACAAACCATTACAGATCTGTTACAAGTTATTCTGATCCAGTATTTAAAGTCTTAGGTTCAGACACCTCCATCAATGGACTCCATTCTTCATGATATGTGGTGTTCACTGTAATGATTTGTAACTTCAAAACATTAAACATTGGAGTCACAAAGTGATTCTAAGTTTGAGCTTACTACAGACGAGGCGTGCATTTATCATGTGGCACTGTTTATGCAAAAAACCCATAATGGATTATTTAAATGAACAAGAATGCTTATTGAAACAATATAAATATTTACAAGATTACTCAAACATTACTGAAATATTAAATACACAACACTCCTCCCTGCTTAGCTATAAATTCCAACTTAATATAGACTGTGTCTCAATGTGTATACATATACATACAAATATATGTGTGTGTGTGTGTATATATAAAATGAGTGTGTGTATATATACATATATATACAGTGTCTATAAGAAGTACCCACCTGTGGAAATTTTTATATTTTATTGTTTTATCACATTGAATCACTATGGATTTAATTTGCCTTTTTTGACACTGATCAACAGAAGAAGATTCTTTCATGTCAAAGTGAAAACAGATCTCTAAAAAGAAATCTAGATTAATTACAAATATAAAACACAAAATAATTGATTGCATAAGTATTCAGCCCTCCTTTAATTTGACACACCAAATCATCACTGGTGCAGTCAACTGGTTTTAGAAATCACATAATTAGTTAAATGGAGATCACCTGTGTACAGTTAAGGTGTTTCAATTAATTGTACTAAAAATACACCTGTATCTCCAAAGTCCAACTGCTGCTGAGTCATTATCCTGGCAAAAACTACTCTAAGAAGACAAAAGAACACTCCAAGAAAACGGTGAAAAGGTTATTGAAAAGCACAAGTCAGGAGGTAGATACAAGAAAATTTCCAAGTCATTGAATACCCCTTGGAGTACAGTTAAGTAAATCATCAAGAAATGGAAAGAATATGGCACAGCTGTAAATCTGCCTAGAGTAGGCCATCCTCAAAAACTGAATGACCTTGCAAGAAGGAGACAGTGAGGGAGACCACCAAGGGACCAATGACAACTCTAGAGGAGTTGCAAGCTTCATTGGCAGAGATGGGTAAGACTGTGCATACAACAACTGTTGCCCGTGTGCTTCACCAGTTGCAGCTTTATGAGAGAGTGGCAAAGTGAAAGCCACTGCTGAGAAAAACTCACATGAGGTCTCCGCTAGAGTTTGCCAGAAGGCATTGGGGAGACCCTGAAGTCAGCTGGAAGAAGGTTCTATAGCTGATGAAATGGAGCAAACCAAACATCGCACATCATTACATACACACCATCCCTACCATGAAGCATGGTGCTGACTGCATCACGCTGTGGGGATGCTTCACAGCAGCAGGCCCTGGAAGACTTGTGAAGGTAGAGTGTAAAATAAATGCAGCAAAATACAGGGAAATCCTGGAGGAAAACTTGATGCAGTCTACAAGAGAACTGTGACTTGGGAGAAGATTTGTTGTCCAGCAAGACAATGACACAAAGCGTAAAGCCAAAGCTACACAGAAATGGCTTAAAAACAACAAAATTAATATCCAGACCTCAATCCAATTGAGAATTTGTGGTTAGACATGAAAATGGCTGGTCACTCATGATCCCTATGCAATCTGACAGAGCTTGAGTGGTTTTGTAAGGAAGAATAAATAAAAATTGCACTGTCCGGATGTGCTAGAATGATTTTCAACTATATAATATACATGATAATACATCTACTATACTCAGACATCCATAGCATAGTAAATTTTAAATTGTTCCATTCAAGCCTAAAGATTGAATCACTGTGGAGTACTTCTTACTCTTGTGGTATAACATCTTTCCTGACAAGAGGGCCTCTTTGGGCGAGATATGCGGCTGTGAAACAATCTCAAATTCTAAACGCCCTCCCTGCTGATTGCAGGAGGTGGCTCTGACAGCAGTAGCCAGCTTTCTTGTCCTTTTTCCAGCTATTTTTCTTCTGTCTAGGATATGGGCCTTGGTCATAGGAAGGTCCATTTAGTTCACTGGAGCATTCTCTAGCCAGTTGATCAGCACAGGTCTTCAGTACTCAGCTAGGTACTCCAACTGGACCAGATTCTTTGCTTGCATTCACCCTTTTGAAGGCAGCCTGCACATCACCTTCAGATAATGAGACCAAAAGATCATAGGGAGACCTGAGGGTGCACGATGGCTGGTGGTCAAAGTGAGCATTGAAGGCATTGTACTCATCAGGATGCAAAGCTCTGCTGTCAACCATGTTGCTTGATTTAACTTTGTAAGAAGTTGTGGCTTTCAAATCCTGCCACAGCTATCAAACATCCCTCTATTGATTTGACAGGTGTGTAAAAGGGCCCAAAGAATCAATGGGGATTCGAGTCACCCCAACCACAAACTGTTCCAGCTGCTACCTTCCAGGAAATGGTACCACAGCATAAAAGCCAGAACCAACAGGCTCCAGGACAACTTCTTTCACCAGGCCATCAGACTGATTAATTCATGCTGGTATAATTGTTTTTCTATGGTATATTGACTGTCCTGTTGTACATACTATTTATTATAAATTACTATAAATTGCACATTGCACATTTAGATGGAGATATAACATAAAGATTTTTACTCCTCATGTACATGAAGGATGTAAGTAATAAAGTCAATTCAATTCAATTCAGCCTGATTAACGCATCAGAAGTTTTCTAAGATATGTTGCCTATAAAAAACTGTTGCAATCAGAACACTGCTTTTGTCACCATCATAATTCTTCTGAGCAGCAAAATCCTTCCTTGGTGCAATATGCTTTCCAAACAGAGGCCTGGAGGTCCTGTTTGTCCTCTGTTGGGCAATGATTCATGGTGTACAGCATGGAAACAGTTATGGTATCATCTAGTAACTTTCTTTATTCACTTTCAGTTGGCTTCATTGTAGAGAATGTCGCATGTAAATGGTGAATGGATCTCCAACCAGATTGTAGTTGTCTCAGCCATTCACATCCCCACAATGCTGGTCCTTCTGTTTCTACCACATACAAGCTCAATGTGACTTGTTGGTTGTTGTATTCTACTGTTACGAATATCATTCCCACGGGAATGATCCTTTTGTCCAGTATGAGTTCTTGTAGATATATCTGGAGACTTCAGATCATTATCTTTGAAATGTTGGTCAAACACATTTTATGGAATGACTGAAACAGTTGAACCACTGTCCAATTCCATTGTAAAGAATTTGGTATACATTTCTGGTGAAAGCCATATTGTTTGTCTATTTTAATTCATCTCCTAGTGTCTCCCATTTTAATTCCACTTCCCATTCCCATTGCAAGATGTCAGTCCATGGCCGCCTCTACTGTCACGATAAGAACACACTTGGGTTGGAGGAGCAACACTTTGTATTCTGTCTGGGTAGCCTCCAACCTGATGGCATGAAAAATGATTTCTCAAACTTCCAGTAATGCCCCCCCTTCACCATTCATATTTCCCTCTCTCACCTTATCACCCACCTTTGATGCTCCTCCACTTCTTTCTTCCATGGCCTTCTGCCCTCTTCTATCAGATTCCACCTTCTCCAGCCCTGTATCTCTATCACTAATCAAATTCCCAGCTCTTTATTTCACCACTACCCCCCCCCCCCCCACCCGGTTTCACCTATCACCTTGTGGTTCTTCCTACACTTCCCCCACCTTTTTACACAAACTCCTCATCTTATTTTTTTTCCAGTCTTGCTGAAGGTTCTCAACCCAAAATGTTGACTGTGCTCATTTCCATAGATGTTGCCTGGTCTGCTGAGTTCCTCCAGCATTTTTGTGTGTGCTTGTATTTCCAGCATCTGCAGATTTTACATAGAAACATAGAAAATAGGTGCAGGAGTAGGCCATTTGGCCCTTCGAGCCTGCACCGCCATTCAGTATGATCATGGCTGATCATCCAACGCAGAAACCTTTATCTGCTTTCTCTCCATACCCCTTGATCCCCTTAGCCACAAGAGCCATATCTAACTTCCTCTTAAATATAGCCAATGAACCGGCCTCAACTGTTTCCTGTGGCAGAGAATTCCACAGATTCACCACTCTCTGTGTGAAGAAGTTTTTCCTCATCTCTGTCTAGGCCTTTCAAATATTCAATAGGTTTCAATGAGAGCCCCGTCCCCATTCTTCTCAAGTCCGGCAATTACAAGCCCAGAGCCATCAATCGCTCCTCATATGTTAATCCTTTAGCTCTTGCAAACGCCCCCTCTTGTTGACATCCTCTGGACCCTCTCCAGTGCCATATGTTCTATCTGGGAGTTTTCATTAAAGCTCGGAAATGCTAATTCGGCCAGAGTTTATTCAATTTTACAAGGCTTCAGGCGCGATGCAACAGGGAGTCCTGGCCGAGCTCTGCTATATTAGGAAAACCTGAAGTTTAAAGGCCATAACTACACTATCAACCAGGGGCGATCACATCTACCCGCTCCGCTTTGTCAGCCTGCAGAATGAAGGCATTTTCGAAATCAAATAATTCTCGCTTACCTAGTGGGTTAATCTCCCAGTAGGTGAAGAAGAGATTCTCGTACAGGTTGAAAAGTCCAACGATGAAAGATGCCAGAATGCTTTTCTTTTCTCTTGTTTGCTTTTCTATTATTCATTTTCACACAGTAAATCTCAAGGCTACACATTTCAAAGTAAGTTTTATTATCAGAATACAAATCTGTCACCACATAGAGCATGTTCTTCGTATGTGTCCTACTTTGTTGCATTTTCTGCAAGTTTCACCTTTAAATCTGCATTGGTCTGGTGAATGTGAGTCCCTGCCACAACAGTAACACAATTGTTTGGCCAAGCTGGTTTCTGTTTAGACATTGCAATTTTGTTCACGCTCACCTTTATTAATGAATGCAACTTAATTGCATCTGTTTGTTGTTTCCATTGACACAGCGATTTCAACTGCTCTTATAAATGTGAGTTGTGCTTCAGTTAGGAGCCATTTTTGAATGGTTTCTTGTAAGGTTCCACAAACTAAGCGATCTGCCCATTATCAAAGTAAAAATGCTCAGACAATCTCTTCAATTCAACCACATATGTTGAAGTGCATTCCCCTTCCTTTTGATTCCACTTATGAAACCTAAAACATTCTGCAATCAGCAATGGTTTTGGTTCTAAATGTTTTTGCATTACTTTCACAATATCAGCAAAGCTCATTTCTGTTAATTTGGTTGGAGCAGTTGAACTTTGAAACAAACTGTGGATTCATTTAAACCTAACGTACTCAGCAAAAGTGGTCCTCTTTTCTCTTTGGCTATTTCATTTCCTTCAAAATACTGTTCAATTAGTGCAGTAAACATGAGCCACTTACCTGTTGCAAAATCAAACATATCAATCTTTCTGATGTAGTTAGCCATTTCTGCATTTTTTTTGATTATAATCACCCAGTTCTCTCTCTTTATCCTTCCATTTAGAGCATTTTTTTTTAACTTGACAGTCTCTGCATATGCTAGGTGGCATTTTTTACTTGTCATTCCTTGCTGCTCTCCAACATTTCAGTCACTGTCTCGGGTTCATTTAAAATACCTGGTCACCACTGTTATGTTTTATAACTTTAATATATTAAACTAATCCAAAAGAAGACATGGAAGTCCAAAACGTGAGTCTAGCTTCAATTTACTTTAAATGAGGTGCGCACATATCACATGATAGCATGATGACATATTCAGTTCACATATTTAAACATATAATATGTCATGAATTTTTTTAAATGAACAAGAATGCTATATCATGCCATTATATATATTTACTGACACCTACACACAAGATTGCCCAAATATTACTTAAGTATTAAATACACAACATTTACCATTATTGCTAAATATAATATGCTCACTTAACCCAGAAAGAGGTGCAAGTTAAGATCATAACAACAAAATTCGTATTGAAGTACCAAAGGATACTAAATTCTGCATCTAGGAAAAAAATTAAGATTACCAGTCTGCTGAATGATGAGCTAATGATAGACTGGTGCAAACATATAATCAGATATAAATGGAAGGTTAGTTTCAGGGGAAAACTGAAAGGCCACATGGAGTTCACGTTTGAATAACAGGTGATTTATTAAAATCTGCTGTGCACCAGGAGACTATCTGAAACTGTTCTACCTGAGCATTATCTTGGTTGAGATTTTACATTCTTAGTTGATGAGATTACCAGTAAAACTACATTTTGATAACAGAATGGTGGCTGCATAAAGACTAAATTTAGTAACAGACTAGGTCCTGATTACACAATAAATTAATTTTCTATAGGTGTAGCAATAAATCCAATTTTCTATTACAACAACATGTACATGCTGTGACATAATTAGTGAAGTTCCTGAACTTTGGTTGTTGTCACTGCCACTTTCCTTGTCTCTACTTTTGTCTGTGGTTCCCTGTTACCCACTAGCACAAATCACACCCCTATTCTCTAGTTACTAGGTTTCACTATTCTTTCCCCTATGACATCTAGAAAAGAGTAGCTACTTTTATGGGCACGATTTGCTGACACAGATTTATTATGATAAATATCCTATTTGCATGTGATACATTTTATGTATTTTCCACATGTGTGTACGCACACACAAATATTCCTATATAAATGTGCATTGAACAAACAATAGAACTATATTGCATTAGCCAAAGTTCTTTCTGTAAGTTTATTCACTTCTGTAAATACTTGTTGGATATTTAAACCAATTCTCCTTGACTTTCTGCTTTTAGCATATGAAAAAATGAAACAACTGTGCAGTTTAACACAGAGTTATGTTAAGAGCATCCAGGTTAAATCCTGTTCCAGGTCAGAAACTTAAAAGTTTATAGTTCAACCAACATATTTTGATCAAATATCTAGATTGATTCTGATGGAATAATTCCAAGCTATGTTTTCTGTTAAAATGCTTATATTCTCTTCTCTTCAACATCACTTGTGGCAAATAAATCTTCTAGATAAATACATTTCTTTCAACAAATCTCTCCATTTTAAAGCATTCATTGTAGACTGATAATTCCTTGACATTGATTCCCAGAAGGACGGGAATGGTCTTGTTCACAATATCTGAAAACTTGACTTATAAAAAAACAATTGTTAAAGCTTCTCATTTCATTCTCTGCTTTAGAGAAAAGCAGTCGAACACCAGATGTCCTCTCTGATAATCAGCTCTCACATTCCAGCATTATCCAGTTAAGTCTCTGATATGCATTCCTATGACTTCAATTGCATGTACTTTGGGGTGTAGCACAACACACAATACTCCACCTGTATTAGGTTGATAATTTTGAAGAAATCTTCATCATAGCAGTTCATCAAAATATAGTTTATTCATATTTTCTCCCTTTCAGTAAACAGTTTGAAATCCTAGATCATTAAGCTCATTTGCATTCTTTGTCTTCATTCCATTAATTGTATTCCTCTTGTTTATTTCAGAAAGACTTGTTGAATTATTTTTTCCCATTAATCTCTCAATATTCCCATAGATTTTACTGCCTTCTTTCAATTCCTGAATTAAAACCCATACCAATATTTTGAGATTAAAGGTGGAATCAGCACTACCTTCTGAGTTGAAATATTTGTATTTCTTCAAACCAAACAACTTAATTCACAACAACTTTAATTTGCCATCCATCGACTAATTTTCTATGCGTGTTGCTGCAATTTTTGTGAGAGAATAGCTATAGATCTTTTCATTCAATGAGCATCTCATGAGATAGTTTTTAAGATGTTCTTAATAAACTGAAGTTAAATATATCCATTAGCTGTAAAACTCAACCTTCAATAGTAATACCATTTATAAAGAGTAAATTCAGGTTCAAGGTGCCACAAAAAGATTGCTATGTAAATAATGTTACCAAAATAAACAGAAAAGCAGCAGCATCAGCAAATGAAGAGTGCTTGCAAATAATTCATTCTCAAAAAATTCTTTTCAGGTCATCTAATTGTAGGAAAGCATGATCAAATTTTGCTTCACTAGCAAGTAAAACCCATACTGTGATAGTCCATAAATGACAACTTTAGTTTTTGAAATTGTACCTTTATGCAGACTGATGTTTGACATTATCAGTGGCACAATATGACATTTATCTAAAGAAAACCTGTACATAGATGTGGAGACTATTGCCTCTATTTCTCATTGCCAAATGCATTTCATCATAATGCAGAGTAAGTGTCACCTCAGTAATTCAAAATGCATTTTTTGATTTCAAAACAAATCTTTGATTTCTGAATTAAAACTGGTGCAAGCATACAGGTAGATTTGATACCTTAACATAGCCTGAGGAGATGATGAGTATGTATAGACATGCTAATGCACACTTCCTAAACACAATTTACACTGTACATGACTGACACTTTCATGATGCATTCACAGTTTAACAGTTTCAAAATATGATTTAATGTACATGAATTGAATGATTCTTGGATTATTTGGAAAGTAGGCAAAAATATTCAGATTTGTTTTCATTTATTTAGTTGTGGCAACAGAATACTGATATGCTTCAGTATTATGTCAGGAAAATATAAGTACTATGAAAGACATGAAGAAATTATGTAGAGAACTGGGATAAGCAGGGCTATATTAAGAATTATGTGAATAAAACAAATTAGTTATCTTAAACACATCATCAAACACAACCACCTTATCTTCCTTGTTTCTATTCATCTGTGATTTTGTCACACAATGGTAATTTTATCCAACATGTACAAACACCTGAAATAGATCAATGCTAAAAAAAAATCAAACAGCTCAGTGAAAATTATTGTAATTCCCTTTTTTGTATAAATATGGCTTTCTATTCTCTATTGGTGCTACATTTTTCAATTTAATTGCAACAAAACTCATTCCCTATGGAAAAGCAGCTGTGTATAAAGCTCACTCATCATTAAGCTGCTTTTGACTTAAATTATTAGGTTTCATCTTCCTGGAGCAAACCTGAACGTACAGAGCATGTCATAAGCTATCACTATCGTTCAACACTGAATACCAGAGTGAAGCTAAAGTCTCATTTTCTCACCTTCCCCAACATGGAAATGAGCATTGAACCTACAACCTTGCTTGCCATTTCAATCAGTATATATGCTGAAATATGCTGACAAGAAGTTTTATGACAGCCAAAATGCTGTAATGGATGCATGATCAATGGATTTTTTCTCCATTCTGATTAAAATGTTGGCATGAATGCTCATACAGATAAAACTGGTTAATGCATTCAGGTAGTGTGTGCTAGATGAATTGCAATTCCATGGAATGTTCATAGCATAATATTTAAATTCTTCACTATATTGTTAATATGCAATAAGGAAGAAAAAATGTTTAGGTTATGCTAAGTCCTACAGTTAAACATGTGTCTAGAATTCTATTATGTTAGTGCATTAGAAATACTTTAGGCAGTGGTTCATGACCTGGGATCCACAGACCCCTGGCTTAAAGGTATTGGTCCATGACATAAAAAAGTTTGGGAAACCTTGCTTTATGACAACTTCAGTACTATGTACTCTGCTTCCAAAATTTAACCCATTGAATTCTCATGGAATGAATGTGAGTGATGGTTTACCAGCATTATAATGAGGCACCTTTAACTCAACTGATCAAGAATGAATCTCTTGGCTTGTACTGTAGACACAGTGCCTGCTTTATTAGGTACAACTGCACACCTGCTTATTAAAGCAAATATCTAATCAATTATGTGGCAGCAACTCATTGCAGAAAAGCATGAAGACATGGTCAAAATGTTCAGTTTTGCTTGAATGCAGTTCCTACGAGGTGTAAAGGAAACGTCCATTTGCTAAATTGAGATCTTTGGGACAAACAAAAAAGTGTGTAATTGTCTTTGAAAAGCATTAAGCTTGTTGAATTATTTGAGTTTTTCTTGAGTAGGGCAAATTTAGTGGGTATACTTCCTGTCTCCTTGATCCACACTCCACCTCAGTAGATGGTGGGAATGCACCTCAAATTGGTCTGCCAACCGCCATTAAACTTTAGAAGCAGAAGAACAAAAGATTCAGTTGTTATCCAGACCAAACATCAGAATGGGAAAGGAATGTGATTTAAGCGACTTTGATGGCAGAACAATTGTTGGTACTGTTATGCCGTTGGCCCCCTCCTTTGTGAAAATCGCAAGAACTCTAGTTAAGGGGGGGTCAACTGACCCAAGAGAGAGAGACGTGCGGAAGACCACGTTCTCCCAAGAAGCAGAATAAAGGTGACTTTGACTATTGTCTCATGGAGACCACGTGAAAAGCCCTCGGGCAAAGTGGGCTGGTTGAGAGAGAGATCGCATTACCTGCAACTTGATTGACACCTGCGATCCCGTGAAGAAGTATAAAGGCGGGTCTGAGGGGAGGACCCTCAGATGCACCTCAGATGCACCCAGCAGATGCACCCAGCAGACGCACCCAGGAGACACGAGATCGATTCCCATGGGAGCGGGACGCCATTTTGAAGGAAGCCACGTGCGCTAGATTCCGAATTTGAATCTGTGGCTAAAACCAACGAAAGACTGCTTTTAAATAACAACAGGGAAGTCTGCTCCCCTGATTCCAAGGATTTGCTCTGCCAAGACGACGGGCAAGTGTGCATCTTTTCTAAATTATAAAGGAAAAAGCCTGCAAACTTCTGAGTGACTCTTTAGACTTCCGTTGGACTCAGTATTACCCCCTAGACAACTGTAGAGCTTATTTCTGATTGATTATGGTTACACCGGTGTTTTAGATTGAGTTTTGACGATCTGAATGTTTTGTATTAACCATACGTTTGTGCCCTTGTTGAATAAAACGTTTGAAAATAGTAGCATCCGACTCAGCTGATCCATCTATCTTTGCTGGTAAGTTACCTGGTTACGGGGTTTTCGTAACAAGTGGGGGCTCGTCCGGGATTTGAAACCAAACGGGAGGGTCAGTGAATCGGGCTGTAAGTCCAAACTTAAATCTGGTTACGCAGGTAGCCAGACGGGAAACCAGCAAAGATGGATGTGGAGGAATTTAGGAGAAACCCGACGGTAGAGGCGCTAGGGAAGGCTACAAAATCAGACTTGGTAAATTTGGCGCAGGCATTAGACCTCACAGCGGTGAAGCCAGCAATGAAAAAGCAGGAAGTGCGAAGGGTCATACAACAGCATTACGTTGGGAAGAAGGTGTTTGCAGCTGAGGATTTGGAAAATATTCCCAAAAGGAGATTAGTTAGTGGGACAAATCAGGCAGAGTTGGAGAAAGCAAGGCTGGAACATGAGTTTAAAATAAAGCAGCTAGAAGTAGAAGCAGCTGAGAAGGCTGCAGAGAGAGAGAGAGCTGAGAGGGAAAAAGAAGCCGAGAGAACTGAG
Source organism: Hemitrygon akajei (assembly GCF_048418815.1). NCBI lineage: Eukaryota > Metazoa > Chordata > Chondrichthyes > Myliobatiformes > Dasyatidae > Hemitrygon > Hemitrygon akajei. Next base: position 159,729,390 of record NC_133129.1, on the reverse strand, counting down.
AGGGAAAAAGAAGCCGAGAGAGCTGAGAGGGAAAAAGAAGCCAAGAGAGCTGAGAGGGAAAAAGAGAGAGCCGCAAAGGAAAGGGCTGTGGAAAGAGAGCATGTGTTCAAACTAAAGCAGCTAGAAGCAGAAGCAGAAGAGAAAGAGAAACAAAGGAGCCATGAATTGGAGCTGGACAGGCGAAAGCAAGAGCGAAGAGCTCAAGGGGAAGAGAGACAGGAGGGGTTTGATATTAGTCGGGCGTTGAGGTTGGTCCCCCCGTTCGAGGAGACAGATGTTGATAGTTATTTCTTGCTTTTTGAAAAGGTGGCAGGGAATCAGCAGTGGCCCAGAGAGCAGTGGGTGGCGTTGTTACAAAGTGTGTTACGAGGAAAAGCACAGCGGGTATATACCGCGCTGCCCCCAGAAAGGGACGGAAATTATGCTCAAGTAAAGGAGGCCATTCTCCGAGGTTACGAGTTAGTACCTGAGGCGTATAGACAAAGGTTCCGAAATTTAAGAAGAGGGTGGAATCAAACGTATACCGAGCTAGCCCATGAGAAGGGTGTGCTCTTGGACCGTTGGTGCACAGCAGAAAAGGTGGCCGAGAACTATGGGCGTATCAGGGAGTTACCGGGGGAGGGCGTGGACCTCCTGTTGGGTAATGACCTCGCGGGTGGGAAGATCGGAACCGCCCTGATAGTTGAGGCCCCGCCCATGGAGTCCCCGAGCTATCGCACATGCGCGGACACTCGCAGCCTGTCGAGAGCGGCGGCTGGGACAGCGCGCAGTTTGAAATTGGCCCAGACGTTTTTACCGACCCTACACCACGAGGGTTCAGAGGGTGGTAAAACGGAAGGTAGTAAAGTAAAAGGGGGTAAGGGCGAGGAGATAGCCCCCCCCTTAGTGAAGAGAAAGGTCCTAGAGGTAGGAAATAAAGATGAGAAACGGATAAAGCTGTTAAAACGTCCAGAGTTGGACGTGGTTGATCTGTCTGGTTTGACAGAATTGTTTGGAGAAGTTGAGAGTTCTAAAGATGTTCTCGATGGTCCCGAGAGTGAAATGAGGGCAGTCTTAGAGGAGAAGGGTATCCTTGCTGTGGAGAAGTCAGCTGACATGGTCGAGGAGGTTGTTTCAGCTCGCAGGGTTGCGCCTTCCCCAACAGGGGGCTGCCTGGAGAGTAACTGGAAGGAGGGGGGGACGTTAGAATTTGAAAAAGGTACGGGTATTGAAAGCCTGGAAGAGGCCAATGTCCCGTTTGAGTGTGTCCAAGATGGGGATGCACATGGTGCTGAACCTAGTCACGGAACTCAAGGGAAAGGGGAATGTGTAGTTCCCAAATTGAATGAAGAAAATTTAAAGGCTGGACTGATATCAAAAGCAACAACCAGGCTACAGAGACAATGGCTTGGTACCACAAAACCTATGAATCAATTACAGGTTGTGTTGGAAGGTAAAGGGGCCCCACACGCTATTGTTATTCCAGAGTGTGGTGTGAAAAGGCAGAATTTGAAATGCTGTCTGAACAAAGCGGGATCGCTTGCGGATCTTAAATTGGAAACTAATAGCATGACGGGTCCTGAAGAGAAAAACGACAAATTGCCTAAAATTAAGGAATTGGGTGGTCTAAGTTTGGAACACGCTGATAAAATAACTCCTATGAAATGAGCGGGCGAAAGCCTATTTCGCCAGGGTGCCCAAGATTGCCACGAGGGAATTAACCGGAAAAGAGGCGAGGGTTAATGGGGACGCGATTTTTAAAATAGCAGAAGCCGGTTTTAAGGGATTTTGACAAAGTATGTGAATAATAAAGACAACACCCATGGAAGCTTGACTGTTAAGTTTGAAAGTAACATAAAAATTTGTATTTTGCAGGAACCTTTGTAGATGTATGTAAGCTAAGATCACACCTCCTTAGTTATGTTGCTGAAGAAAGCAAATAAATAAGGTGGTTATTGAGCTGAAGTTTGATGCTACCAGGCGTTAGTATGGCACATGAGGTTAAGGTATTAAAGAAAAGGGGCACTGTACTTGTTACCTGTTTAGATACTGACTTGAATGTATAACAGTAGTACTCTGTGAAGAGAAAAGCTTGTGTAGTATGTAGATTCAAAAAAAATCCTGTGTCAACCTGTTTTTAACCGCTGGTTAAAAACCCATTATGGGGGGAGGTGTTATGCCGTTGGCCCCCTCCTTTGTGAAAATCGCAAGAACTCTAGTTAAGGGGGGGTCAACTGACCCAAGAGAGAGAGACGTGCGGAAGACCACGTTCTCCCAAGAAGCAGAATAAAGGTGACTTTGACTATTGTCTCATGGAGACCACGTGAAAAGCCCTCGGGCAAAGTGGGCTGGTTGAGAGAGAGATCGCATCACCTGCAACTTGATTGACACCTGCGATCCCGTGAAGAAGTATAAAGGCGGGTCTGAGGGGAGGACCCTCAGATGCACCCAGCAGATGCACCCAGCAGACACGAGATCGATTCCCGTGGGAGCGGGACGCCATTTTGAAGGAAGCCACGTGCGCTAGATTCCGAATTTGAATCTGTGGCTAAAACCAACGAAAGACTGCTTTTAAATAACAACGGGGAAGTCTGCTCCCCTGATTCCAAGGATTTGCTCTGCCAAGACGACGGGCAAGTGTGCATCTTTTCTAAATTATAAAGGAAAAAGCCTGCAAACTTCTGAGTGACTCTTTAGACTTCCGTTGGACTCAGTATTACCCCCTAGACAACTGTAGAGCTTATTTCTGATTGATTATGGTTACACCGGTGTTTTAGATTGAGTTTTGACGATCTGAATGTTTTGTATTAACCATACATTTGTGCCCTTGTTGAATAAAACGTTTGAAAATAGTAGCATCCGACTCAGCTGATCCATCTATCTTTGCTGGTAAGTTACCTGGTTACGGGGTTTTCGTAACAGTACCAGATAGGGTGGTTTCAGTATCTCAAAACTACTGATCTCCTAGGGTTACTGATTCAAGTGTTTACAGAAAATGGTGTAAGAACATAAAACATTTGGTGTGCTGCAGGTTCTGCAAATGAATTTGTCTTGTTAATGAGAGAGGGCAGAGAAGAATGGCCAAACTGGTTCAAACTGAGATGAAGGTGACAGTAACTCAAATAATTACAGTATGTGTTACAACAGTGGTGTACAAAAAAGCATCTTTGAATGCACAACACATCAAAAAACTAGGTAATGATATAGATCAAGAAGATTATAAGGCTAGTAAGAAGGAGCTTAAGAATGAAATAAGGAGAGTCAGAAGGGGCCATGAGAAGGCCTTGGCAGACAGGATTAAGGAAAACCCCAAGGCATTCTATAAGTATGTGAAGAGCAAGAGGATAAGATGTCAGAGAATAGGACCAATCATGTGTGACAGTAGAAAAGTGTGTATGGATCCGGAGGAGATAGCAGAAATACCTAGCGTATACTTTGCTTCAGTTTTCACTACGGAAAAGGATCTTGGCGATTGCAGGGAAAACTTACAGTGGACTGAAAAGCTTGAGCATGTAGATATTAAGGAAAAAGATGTGGTGGAGCTTATGGAAAGCATCAAGTTGGATAAGTCACCGGGACTGGATGAGATGTACCCAGGCCACTGTGGTGGGGGGGGGGGGCGAGGGAGGAGATTGCTGAGCCTCTAGTGATGATTTTTGCATAATCAATGAGGATGGGAGAGGTTCCGGAGGATTGGAGGGTTGCGGATGTTGTTCTGTTATTCAAGAAAGGGAGTAGAGATAGCCCAAGAAATTATAGACGAGTGAGTCTTACTTCAGTGATTGGTAAGTTGATGGTAAAGATCCTGAGAAGAAGGATTTATAAACATTTGGAGAGGCATCATATGATTAGGAATAGTCAGCATGGCTTTGTGAAAGGCAGGTTGTGCCTTATGAGCCTGATTGAATTGTTTGAGTATGCGACGAAACACATTAATGAAGGTAGAGCAGTAGATGAAGTTTATATAGATTTCAGCAAGGCAATTAATAAGGTACCCCATAGAAAGCTTATTGAGAAAGCAAGGAGGCATGGGATCTAAGGGGACATTGCTTTGTAGATCCAGAACTGGCTTGCCCACAGAAGGCAAAGAGTGGTTATAGACAGGTTATATTCTACATGGAGGTCGGTGACCAGTGGTGTGTCTCAGGGATCTGTTCTGGGACCACTACTCTTCGAGATTTTTATAAGTGACCTGGATGAGAAGTGAAGGGATGGGTTAGTAAATTTGCTGATGACACAAAGACTGATGGTGTTGTGGATAATATAGAGGGCTGTCAGAGGTTACAGTGGGACATCAATAGGATGCAAAACTGGGCTGAGAAGTCGCAGATGGAGTTCAACCCAGGTAAGTATGAAGTGTTTCATTTTGGTAGGTCAAATATGATGGCAGAACATAGTATTAATGGTAAGACACTTGGCAGTGTGGAGGATCAGAGGGATCTTGGGATTTGAGTTCATAGGACTCTAAAAGCTGCTGTGCAGGTTGACTGTATGGTTAAGAAGGCATACAGTGCATTGACCTTCGTCAATCATGGGATTGAGTTTAAGAGCCGAGAGGTAATGTTGCAGCTATATCGGACCCTTGTCAGACCCCACTTGGAGTACTGTGCTCAGTTCTGGTCGCCTCACTACTGAAAGGATGTGGAAACCATAGAAAGAGTGCAGAGGTATTTACAAGGATGTTGCCTGTATTGGAGAGCATGCCTTATGAGAATAGGTTGAGTGAACTTGGGCTTTTCTACTTGGAGCGATGGAGGATGAGAGGTGACCTGATAGAGGTGTACAAGTTTATGAGAGGCATTGATCATGTGGATAGTCAAAGGCTTTTTCCCAGGGCTGAGATGGCTAGCAAGAGAGGGCACAGATTTAAGATGCATGGAAGTAGGTACAGAGGAGATTTCTGGGGTAATTTTTTTTTTACGTAGAGAGTGGCAAGTGCATGAAATGGGCTGCCGGCGACTGGGATGGAGGTGGATACGATAGGGTCTTTGAAGATCCTTTTGGATAGGTACATGGAGCTTAGAAAAATAGACAACTATGGGTAACCTTTGGTGATTTCTGAAGTAAGGACATGTTTGGCACAGCTTTGTGGGCCGAAGAGCCTGTATTGTGCTGTAGGTTTTCTACGTTTCTATGTTTTCTAAACCTTGAAGTGGATGGGCTACAGTAGCAGAAGACCAGATTAGTTTTCACTCCTTTACCTAATAAAGTGGCCACTGAGTGTATATTAAAATCCTTTGCTGGCAATTCATTATCACATGATGGTAGAACACAACATTTAATGATAGTGGGTAGTGAGCCTTACATGGTTGATTTAGCAATGTATCTTTACACAAGCAGCATAACAATGCTTATGGTACAATATCTCGACACTGTTACAATCCCATTAGTACAAATTATTTGTTCTATTTTTGTAAAGGACGCCATAAACCAGAGGGAAAACTAACTTCTGGTGACTGATTTGCCTGTTAAAGATCAACGCCACAGTTCACACCATTCAGAATTCATGAAAACATATTCTGGAGCATTTGCTCCCTTTTCTGTAATAAATCAAATGACCCAACCATTCCAAAATAACTACAATGATTTCAATTCTTTTGTTGGTACTATGTTGCCTCTGTCATTGCTTTGCTGTGTCAGAAGTTTGTTGCAAGCTTGCTCATAAATACCACCCTGCTCCAATAGTAAGGCTTAAACAGTGGCACCGCTTGTCAACATAATAAAAGGATAGGCCCTGCCCACAAATAAGCTGAAAATAACTTCATCTACCAGCGAGTAAACCATTTCAGAGCTTTGAAACTATTCTAAAACTCAAAAATAATAAAGCAATTATAATAATTTGAAAACCATAAAGCATTTAAAGTAAATTCAGACAGTTCAAGCCCTTTAAACAATGTAATATATTTGTAATGTAATATATTTGCACCTGGGCTGGACTAGAACTAATGTCCTAAGGGGAGCGTTTGCTACTGCTGTTCAGGAGGCTTTAAACTAATGTGGCAAGGGGATGGGAACAAGTGCAGAGAGACAGAGGGGTGTAAAATGAGGGTAGAAGCAAAAAGTAGTAAGGTGAAAAGTAAAAGTGGCAGGCAGGCAAATCCAGGGCAAAAAGCACAAAGAGCCACTTTTCAACATAATTGTATAAGGGCTAAGAGTGTTGTAAAAACAAGCCTGAAGGCTTTGTGTGTCAATGTGAGGAGCATTCGTAACAAGGTGGATGAATTGAATGTGCAGATAGTTATTAATGAATACGATATAGTTGGGATCACAGAGACATGGCACCAGGGTGACCAAGGATGGGAGCTCAACATCCAGGGATATTCAATATTCAGGAGGGATAGACAGGAAAGAAAAGGAGGTGGGGTAGCATTGCTGGTTAGAGAGGAGATTAACTCAATAGAAAGGAAGGACATTAGCCTGAAGGATGTGGAATCGATATGGGTAGAGCTACATAACACTAAGGGGCAGAAAACGCTGGTGGGAGTTGTGTACAGGCCACCTAACAGTAGTAGTGAGGTTGGGGATGGCATTAAACAGGAAATTAGAAGTGCGTGCAATAAAGGAACAGTAGTTATAATGGGTGACTTCAATCCACATATAGACTGGGTGAACCAAATTGGTAAGGGTGCTGAGGAAGAGGATTTCTTGGAATATATGCGGGATGGTTTTCTGAACCAACATGTCAAGGAACCAGCTAGAGAGCAGTTCAATACCTAGATTGGGTATTGAACAATCAGGAAGGGTTAGTTATCAATCTTGTCGTGCGAGGCCCCTTGGGTAAGAGTGACCATAATATGGTGGAATTCTTCATTAAGATGGAGAATGACATAGTTAATTCAGAAACAAAGGTTCTGAACTTAAAGAAGGGTAACTTTGAAAGTATGAGACGTGAATTAGCTAAGATAGACTGGCAAATGATACTTAAAGGGTTGACGGTGGATATGCAATGGCAAGCATTTAAAGATCGCATGGATGAACTACAACAATTGTTCATCCCAGTTTGGCAAAAGAATAAACCAGGGAAGGTAGTGCACCCATAGCTGACAAGGGAAATTAGGGATAGTATCAAGTCCAAAGAAGAAACATACAAATTAGCAAAACAAAGCGGCACACCTGAGGACTGGGAGAAATTCAGAGACCCGCAGAGGAGGACAAAGGGCTTAATTAGGAAAGGGAAAAAAGGTTATGAGAAAAAGCTGGCAGGGAACATAAAAACTGACTGTAAAAGCTTTTATAGATACGTGAAAAGAAAAAGATTGGTCAAGACAAATATAGGTCCTTTACAGTCAGAAACAGGTGAATTGATCATAGGGAACAAAGACATGGCAGACCAATTGAATAACTACTTTGGTTCTATCTTCACTAAGGAGGACATAAATAATCTTCCGGAAATAGTAAGGGACTGAGGGTCTAGTGAGATGGAGGAACTGAGTGAAATACATGTTAGTAGGGAAGTGGTGTTAGGTAAATTGAAGGGATTAAAGGCAGATAAATCCCCAGGGCCAGATGGTCTGCATCCCAGAGTGCTTAAGGAAGTAGCCCATGAAATAGTGGATGCATTAGTGATAATTTTTCAAAACTCCTTAGATTCTGGATTAGTTCCTGAGGATTGGAGGGTGGCTAATGTAACCCCACTTTTTAAAAAAGGAGGGAGAGAGAAACCGGGGAATTATAGACCGGTTAGTCTGACATCAGTGGTGGGGAAAATGCTAGAGTCGTTTATCAAAGATGTGATAACAGCACATTTGGAAAGAGGTGAAATTATCGGACAAAGTCAGCATGGATTTGTGAAAGGAAAATCATGTCTGACAAATCTTATAGAGTTTTTTGAAGATGTAACTAGTAGAGTGGATAGGGGATTGGGGTACCACAAGGCTCAGTGCTGGGACCCCAGTTGTTTTCAATATATATTAATGATTTAGACGAGGGAATTAAATGCAGCATCTCCAAGTTTGCAGATGACATGAAGCTGGGCGGCGGTGTTAGCTGTGAGGAGGATGCAGGGTGACTTGGATAGGTCAGGTGAGTGGGCAAATTCATGGCAGATGCAATTTAATGTGGATAAATGTGAGGTTATCCACTTTGGTTGCAAGAACAGGTAAACAGATTATTATCTGAACGGTGGCCAATTAGGAAAAGGGGAGATGCAACGAGACCTGGGTGTCATAGTACCCCAGTCATTGAAGGTAGGCATACAGGTACAGCAGGTGGAGAAAAAGGCAAATGGTATGTTGGCATTCATAGCAAAAGGATTTGAGTACAGGAACAGGGAGGTTCTACTGCAGTTGTACAAGGCCTTGGTGAGACCGCACCTAGAATATTGTGTGCAGTTTTGGTCCCCTAATATGAGGAAAGACATTCTTGCCATAGAGGGAGTACAGAGAAGGTTCACCAGATTGATTCCTGGGATGGCAGGACTTTCATATGAAGAAAGACTGGATCAACTAGGCTTATACTCACTGGAATTTAGAAGATTGAGGGGGGATCTTATTGAAATGTATATAATTCTAAAGGGATTGGACAGGCTAGATGCAGATAGATTGTTTCCGATGTTGGGGAAGTCCAGAACGAGGGGTCACAGTTTAAGGATAAAGGGGAAGCCTTTTAGGACCGAGATGAGGAAAAACTTCTTCACACAGAGAGTGGTGAATCTGTGGAATTCTCTGCCACAGGAAACAATTGAGGCTGGTTCATTGGCTATATTTAAGAGGAAGTTAGATATGGCCGTTGTGGCTAAAGGGATCAGGGGGTATGGAGAGAAAGCAGGTACAGGGTTCTGCGTTGGATGATCAGCCATGATCATACTGAATGGCGGTGCAGGCTCGAAGGGCCGAATGGCCTACTCCTGCACCTATTTTCTATGTTTCTATGTTTCTAATTAATTAACAAAATACGTTGTAGTTACTTTGGTTCTTTTCAGCCATTTGGCTCCATTGGAATAAACTGTGTCTGGAGGCATCATTGTTGGGTATCATTTGCCAAAATCCCCAGTGAAGAGAATCCAGCAACTTTAGGGCATTCATGCTCTCATGAAGCCAGAAATTTTTTTTCAGGTAATGGGTACTGTCAATTGCCATCATACTCTCACACATTATTCCCCCTGCCCAATCAAAAACTCTTTTGCCATTAATAAGTAGTCAGCCATTGGCAGGGAATGAGTAACATTTGCATTATTTTGTTTCATCAATGTCTGTTTTTAATTTGATTCCTTGAAAATTTTGTTCTTTTATCACCACTACGATATAGTTCCACAAGTTATGTTCTATCATCAAAGCAGGAGCCAGAACATATAATGAGATCAATGAAGTCCGACTTAAAGCAGTCTTGATCATTTAGTTAACACAGCCTATGGTTGGAGGATGTAATTCCATGTGGATAAATGTGGAATAAGAGGTTGATTGATAAGTTTGTGGCCTAAGGTGGAAGGAAATGAGTTATACAGCTCTCATTGCATGCACATGCAGGTTAACTCTTTGAGTGATTATGCAGAAATTTTGAAGTTAATAACTCATCTCCTACTACCTTAGGCCACAAACTTATCAATCACCCCAATGAGATATTAACTTCAAACTTTCTGCAGAATCACACAAGGAGTTGACTTGCATGTGCACGTAGCGAGAGCTGTATAACTCATCTCCTTCCACCTTAGGCCACAAACTTATCAATTACCCCTGCTGTGGACACTTCCTGGAGGTCTAAGATCCGTATGCTCCATGACCATTGGACTAAGTGTGTAATTGTAGGAGGGGATAATGTTGAAAAATAAATGTGCTAGGTTTTCTAAAATTGACTCCTTCTACCTTAGGCCACAAACTTATGAATCACCCCTCATAGTTGGTGTATGAGCAAGGAAATGAATATTCATTGAGAACTGCAGCCTGCTGATCAAGTAAAGGCACCATGTTAGAAGACTTATCTGTGAAATAATCAACACAGTACCTGTCTGATGTCTGATTATCTAATTTTAACAACGTTTTATATTGTCAGAAGTGTGCAGTGCATAAAGTTACATGTAATGAAAATGTATGTGGAATAATTTGGGAAATTGGTCTATTTTGATTTACAAGTATTAGGCTTGAGAACATATTCAGTCTATAATGCAAAGAAGTAATCTGGTCTGCATGAAGCAGGCACATTTTTTATTTTGACAGTATCAGACTTCAGGATACATACAATAGAAGTCAATGGGATAGGCCCACCAGATATTTCAATAGCTAACTTCTCCTCCCTCCATCCAACAGTATGTTTTTAGTGTGATAGCTTGACTGTCAATGGTGGATCAATCTCTACAATGGCCAAATCAGCTGTTGTCCAAACATATCTGATACAGATAGAACTGTTGGAAGGGCAAAAACTGCCTCCTACCCTAAATGCAAGTCACCAGATCATTATCTTTATAGAAAAGAGACCTTTGCAGACTTTGAAACCCAAGTGTCTTCAGATCTCCAGGCCAGTTGGTGAGTTTTGATACTCCCATCACTGGGGAGGGAAGCTTGCAAATGTAAATATGAAGGCCTAAAATCTGCCTTTATAGTGATCATCCACTGACTGTTATGATGATATTTAGAATATATTGATTTCTATCTTTTGTGTGCCATTATGGATAATTCAGTCATGCAGTTACTGTCCCTGCTACTCATACCCTTATCATTATCATTTTGAAACAGATTGATTCTTTATCTGAAAAGTTGTAGTCTCTGCTTTTCTGGATATATGTTGCAGTTCCCTGTTGAAGCATTCAATAAACAAGTCAGTAAATAGATCTTTTCTATGTTTTCTATTTGGTATTTGCTGAGGAATATTGAGCTATTTGTCTTGAAAAGCACAATGATAAGGCAGAGAAAAACCAATGGGCTAGAAATTGTACAAGGTATTAAGTGGTGCTCTAGGGTGGAGCTAAGCAGAGGGCCCATATCAGTTGTCAGAGCCTTCTTAATGCACAGGCAGACCAAGGCATTGTATGTGTCAGAACAAACATTGTAAACTTTTTGCAATCAACCACTATGGGATTGGCTGTGCTGGATTGCGTGTTCTGCAATGATCCAGAGGTGATAAGAGAGTTTAAGATTAAGGAACCCTTAGGAAACAGTGATCATAATACAATCGAGTTCACTTTGAAATTTGAGAAAGAGAAACTAAATTCCAATGTGTCGGTATTTCAGTGGAATAAAGGAAATTACAACGCCATGAGAGGGAACTGGCCAATGTTGACTGGAAATGAACACTAGCAGGAAGGACAGCAGAGCAGCAATGCCTGGAGTTTCTGAAGTGGAAGACAGATATATTCCAAATAAGAAGAATTTTTCAAATGGAAGGAGGACACTACCATGGCTGACGAGTGAAGTCAGAACCAAAGTAAAAACAAAAGAGAGGGCATACAAGGAAGCCAAAGACAGTGGGAAGATAGAGGATTGGGAAGCTTCTAAAAACTTGCAGAAGGAAACTAAGAAGGTCATTAGGAAGGAAAAGATGAATTATGAAAGGAATCTGGCGACTAATATCAAAGAAGATACTAAAAGCTTTTTTAAGTATATAAAGGGTAAAAGAGAGTTGAAAGTAGATATAGGACCAATAGAAAATGTAGCTGGAGATATTTTAATGAGAGACACAGAGATGGCAGAGGAACTGAATGGGTATTTTGCATCAGTCTTCACAGTGGAAAACATCTGCAGTATAACGAACATTCAAGAGTGTCAGGGAAGTGAAGTATATGCAGTTAAAATTACGACTGAGAAGGTGCTCAGGAAGCTTAATGGTCTGAGGGTGGATAAATCTCCTGGACCTTATGGAATGCACCCTCAGGTTCTGAAGGAAGTAGCTGGAGAGATTGCAGAGGCATTAACAATGATCTTTCAAGAATCGATAGACTCTTGAACTAGATGACTGAAACATTGCAAATGTTACTCCGCTATTTAAGAAGGGGTGGGGGGCAGCAGAAAAGAGACTATAGACCTGTTAGCCTGACATCAATGGTTGGGAAGTTGTTGGAATCCATTGTTAGGGATGAGATTGCAGAATACCTGGAGGCACGTGACAAGATAGGCCAAAGCCTATCTTGGTTTCCTGAAAGGAAAATCCTGCCTGACTAACCTACAGCAATTTCTGAGGAAATTACAAGCAGGGTAGACAAAGGAGATGCAGTAGATGTTGTGTTCTTGGATTTTCAGAAGGCCTTTGACAAGGTGCCACTCATGAAACTGCTTAGCAAGATAAGAGCCCATGGAATTACAGGAGAGTTACTAGCGTGGGTGGAGCATTGGCTGATCAGCCGAAAACAGAGAGTGCGAATAAAGGGATCCTACTCTGGCTGGCTCTCGGTTACCAGTGGAGTTCCACAGGGGTTGGTATTGGGACTGTTGCTTTATATGACATATGTCAATGATTTGGACTATGGGATTAATGGATTTGTGGCTAAATGTGCCGATGATACAAAGATAGGTGGAGGAGCAGGTAATGTTCAGGAAACAGAGAGCCTGCAGGGAGACTTAGATAGTTTAGGGGACAGGGCAAAAGAAGTGGCAAATGAAATACAATGTTGGAAAGTGTATGGTCATGCACTTCAGTGGAAGAAATAAACAGGCAGACTATTATTTAGATGGGGAAAGAATTCAAATGCAGAGATGCAAAGGGAATTGGGAGTCCTTGTGCAGGATACCCTAAAGGTTAACCTCCATAATGAGTCAGTGGTGAAGAAGGTGAATGCAATGTTGGCATTCATTTCTAAAGGTATAGAATATAAGAGCAGGTATGTGATGTTAAGGCTCTGTAAGGCACTCATGAGACCACATTTGGAGTATTGTATGCAGTTTTGGGCTCCTTATTTTAGAAAGTATATACTGACATTGGAGAGTGTTCGGAGAAGATTCATGAGAATGATTCCAGGAATGAAAGGGGTACCGTGTGATGAATGTCTGGCAGCTCTTGGGCTGTATTCCCTGGAGTTCAGGAGATTGAGGGGGATCTCACAGAAACATTCCAAAAGTTAAAAGGCCTGAACAGATTAGATATGGTAGGTGAGTCTAGGACAAGAGGGTGCATCTTCAGGATTGAAGGATGTCCATTTAGAACAGAGATGCAGAGAAATTATTTTAGTCAGAGGGTGGTAAATCTGTGGAATTTGTTGCCTGAGCGGCTGTGGATGCTAAGTCACTGGGTACATTTAAAGCAGAGATAGATAGGTTCTTGACTAGCCAGGGCATCAAAGGGTATGGGGCGAAGGCAGACAAGTGGGGATGACTGGAAGAATTGGATCAGCCCATGGTTGAGTAGTGGGGCAGACTCGATGGTTGCTAAAAAGTTGGATCCATTCTGTGTCCCTCTATTCAGTTTTACTCCAGTCACATTTGCTGCATATCTAGCACAATGTCATTTATTTGAATGTGATTACTGATTCTCACTTAAAAGTTTCTTAGATTTTACAAGATATGTGATGAAACGAGAAGCCAACTCCATCATCAACCCTTCATTGGATCCCGGAAGGGTGAAGGAAATGCAGGAGACCAAAGACAACTTGGTAGGTACAAGTAGAGGTAGAAATTAGGACCCTGAACCACACCTGGCACAAAGTAGAGAAGATGGTCGAGGACAGATAGAGATGAGGGACCTTCTTTGCTGTCCTAAATACCAGCAGCATAATGGGCAGTAAGTAACTAAGATCTTACGCTGCATGCATATTTATATCTTTAATTAACAATAGTCCTATGTATTTTTACTCAGTTATTTCATCTATTTCTGAATATTTAAGGATAAATAAAAGAGAGTCAGTGGAAGTTGTTCACTTGGATTTTAAGAAGGCGTTTGACAAGGTGCTGAACATAAGGCTGCTAAACAAGAGAAGAGACATGGTATTACAGGAAGATTGTATCATAGATGATTGGTTGGATGGCAAGGGGCAAGGGGCAAGGGGTGGGAATAAGGGTAACCTTTCTGGTTGACTGCTGTTGACGAATCATGTTCTGCATGGGTTAGTGCTGAGATCAATTCTTTTCATGTTATGCGTCAATAATTTGGATGATGGATTGATGGCTTTGAGCCAGATTTGTGGACGATACCAATATAACTGGAGGACAAGTAGTGTTGAAGAAGCAGGGAGTCTGCAGAAGGTAGATTAGTAAAATGGGCAAAGGGGTAGCAGATAGATTATAGCGTAGGGAAAAACAGGGTCATGTATTTTGCAAGAAGGAATGTAAGTGCAGACTATTTTCTAAATGGGAACAAAATTCAAAAACCAGAAGTGTAAAGGGATTTGGGAGTACTCGTGCAGGATTCCCCAAAGGTTATCATACAGGTTGAGTCGATGGTAAGGAAGGTAAATGCATTGTTAATAATTATTTTGAGAGGACTAGAATATAAAAGCAAAGATATAACGCTGAGGCCTGATAAGGTATTGATGAGATTTCACTCAGAATATTATGAGCAGTTTACAGACCCTTTTCTATGAAAGGATGTACTGGCATTGGAGAGGATCCAGAGTAGATTCATGAGAAGGATCCTGGGAATGAAAAGGTTAACTACTGAGGAACAGTTGATGGTTATAGGCCTGAACTAACTGGAGTTTAGAAGAATGAAGGGAGGATCTCATTGAAACCTATCAAATATTGAAAAGCATAAAGTAATAACAGAGCAGACTCAATGGGTCAAATGGACTAATTCTGCTCCTATATCTTATGGTCTGAGAATCAATCACGTAGTTGACACGGTAAATTACTGTCACTTTACAGCACCACAATAGGTGTTCAATACCCACCGCTCTCTATAAGGAGTTTGCATGTTCTCCCAGTGACCACACAGGCTTCCTCCAGTTGCTCCAGCTTCCTCACACATCCTGAAAGATGTTTGGGTTAGTAAGCTGTGGGCATGATACGTTGGTGCTAGAAGTATGATGACACTTGTGGGCTGTCTCCAGTACGTCAGACTGTGTTAGTCATTGACACAAGTCACTCATTTCACTCAGCACGCACAAAATGCTGGAGGAACTCAGCAGGCCAGGCAGCATCAAAGGAAAAAAATACAATTGGTGTTTCGGGTCAAATCTGCCGATAAAGGGGGTGCTTTAGTTAGTCTGGCAGACTGACCTCTACCTCGCTGAGGCCCAGCAACAACTCTCAGACAACTCTCTAACTTACACCTCGAACAGGATCCCACCAAGGGGCACCAGGCTATTCTCTCCCTCACCACCACTGACCTAATTACCTCTGTGAATCTGCTGTCCACTGCCACCAACTTCATAGTTCTCACACCCCACATTTCCCGTTTCTATCCCCTAACCAAGTGGACCCACTTGTCCAGATAGACCCATTGTTTCAGCTTGTTCCTGCCCCACAGATCTCATACATGCATACCTCAAATCTGTCTTATCCCCTCTTCCCAGTTCAGTCCCCTCCTACCTACCTCTTGACATTTCACACACTCTGGATTTTTTCAATGATTTCAAGTTTCCTGGCACCCATCATCTTATTTTCACAATGGATGTCCAGTCCCTATACACCATCCCCCACCAGGAAGGCCTCAAAGTTCTCAGTTTCTTTCTGGACCCCAGACCCAAGAGTTTCCCTCTACCACCACTTTCCTCCGTCTGGTGAAACTTGTTCTCACCCTTAATTTTTTAAAAGAGCGTCTTGGCCTGAAACGATGACTGTGCTTTTTTCCAGAGGTGCTGCCTGGCCTACTGAGTTCCTTCAGAATTTTGTGCGTGTTGCATGGATTTCCAGCATCTGCAGATTTTCTCTTGTCTGCGACTCATTTCACTCTACATTTTGATATACATGTGACAAATAAAGATAGTCTTTGATCTCTAACATTTGAATAAAGATAAAAAAATCAGTGTTCTAGCATCAAATATTAGAAAACTAGCTGGATGATCTGTGCGTAGTTCCTTCCTTCCCCCTTCTCCTATACCCTCCCCCAACAACCCCCATCCCACCCCTCCCCCACCTAATATGTGGCCTCATTGCTCCTGCTGCAGATCCCGGGAGCTAGTGATACTCCAGCTCCTGATAAGCTGAACAGCTCTAAAGGGAAGTCCAGCCATGGGCTAGTTCAGAGTTTACCACAGGGTTCTGTCTAAAGGCTGAGAAAGAGTAGAAAGAGTAGATGTGGAAAGGATGGGAGAGGCTAGGATAAGAGGGCACAGCCACAGGATGGGTGGGGGGGTGCCCTTTCAAAACAGAGATGCAGAAGATTTTTTTTAAGCCAAAGGGTGGTGAATTTGTGGAATTTGTTGCCACGTGCAGCTGCCGAGGTCAGGTCATTGGGTGTAGTTAAGGCAGAGGTTGATAGGTTCTTAACTGACATAGCATCAAAGGTTACGGGGAGAAGGCTGGGAACTGACGTTGAGGAGGAGATAGAAAGAAAGGATCAGCCCTGATTGAATGGCGGAACAGACTCGATGTGTCAGATGACCTAATTCTGCTCCTATGTCTTATGGTCTTATAATCTCACACACTATTTGAAATTAAGCACCTTTAGAAGTACTTTGAATGTTACATTTTCCTCTAATTACAATTAAAATTTGATTACAGTGACTTTTTCTATAAATGTAGCTGTCAAATTTTGTATACTTGGCTGAACATTTCTCCTGATCATCAGCTTGAATTGATCTGAGAAAATTGACTTGAAAGCAAAACAATGAACTAGTATGGGAATGAAGTTCTGTTTAGCCTCTCCAAGCTGGCATCCTTTCTAACCTTTCGAGTTACCAGCCAAACTGGAACAAATCCTTGGATTGCCTGGAGCAGCAGCTGCTGCATCTGTCCCTCACTTAATTTGCTTCCAAGCAATCTTTCAATGGAATATCCAAGAAATAAAATAAAACAGAAATGGGGGGGGGGGAGTTGGTAAAACGATTAATTGTCAACAAATCGAGTGTGAACTTCATACTGATAGATAGATAGATAGATAGATACTTTATTCATCCCCATGGGGAAATTCAACTTTTTTTCCAATGTCCCATACACTTGTTGTAGCAAAACTACTTACATACAATACTTAACTCAGTAAAAAAAAATATGATATGCATCTAAATCACTATCTCAAAAAGCATTAATAATAGCTTTTAAAAAGTTCTTAAGTCCTGGCGGTAGAATTGTAAAGCCTAATGGCATTGGGGAGTATTGACCTCTTCATCCTGTCTGAGGAGCATTGCATCGATAGTAACCTGTCGCTGAAACTGCTTCTCTGTCTCTGGATGGTGCTATGTAGAGAATGTTCAGAGTTATCCATAATTGTACCATCCAGCTGACATTAATGCACAATCAGGTCAGTGTCATGGCAGGCAACAGTACTCATCCATTAAAGCACACTCACTCAAAGGTAGCTGCCATTTCTTAAGGTTCAGCTCCACCGAGGGTTGAGAAATTCTGGGAAAGATGTCTAGAGTTAGACATGACTTTTTCAGTCGGCCAGAGCGCTGTGGTTAGATGTTGTGCTCTATCTCTGTTACGCTGGTAGATTTAGTTGCGAAAGTTCAGAGTAAATTTATTATCGAAGTATAAATATGTCACTATATATATATATACACACACACAACCCTGAGATTTATTTTAAACACAAAATACACTGCAGATGCTGTGGTCAAATCAACACCTCCAGCTGGTTGTACGTGCTGAGATTTATTTTCTTGTGGGTATATTCAATAAATCCAATAACCAGAATAGAATCAATAAAAGTCAAGATAGACAACCAGTGCATGTGCGAAAAGAAAGTTAAAAAATACATTAATAATAAAAAATAAACAGATAAGCAGTAAATATCGAGAACATGAGATGAAGAGTCCTTGAACGCGAGTCCATAGGTAGTGGGAACATCTCAATGATCAGCCAACTGAAGTTGAGTGAAGTTATCCTCTCTGGTTCAAGAACCTGATGGTTGTAACTGTTCCTGAACCTGGTGGTATGACTCCTCGAGCTCTTGTAGCTTTTTCCTGATGGCAGCAGAGAGAAGAGAGCATGACCTGAGTTGTGGGTGTTCCTGATGATGGATGCTAGTTTCCTACAACAACACATTGTGTAAATGTGCTGAATCATTCTCTATTCCCACAGAAAATGCTATCACAGGAAAGCAGCATCCATCATCAGGGACCCCCACCTCCCAGGACATGCTTTCTGCTCACTGCTGCCATTAGAAAGAAGCTATAGAGGCACAACACTCATACCATCAGGTTCAGGAACAGTTATTACCCCTCAACCATCAGGCTCTGGAACCAAAGTGAATAACTTCTCTCAACTTCACTTGCCCTCTCACCAAAATGTTACCAAAGCCAGTGGACTCACTTTTGAGGATTCTTCACTTATTGCTTATTTATTTTTTATTATTTCTTCCTTTCTGCACTTGCATAGTTTATTGACTTTTGGACACTGATTGAATGCCCAAGTTGGTGTAGTCTTTCATTAATTCTGTTATGGTTATTATTCTATATATTTATTGAGTATGGCTTCAAGAAAATGAATCTCAGGGTGCAAATGGTGATATTTATGTACTTTGATAATAAAATTTACTTTGAACTTTGAAACCAGGATATCTCAATGCAGAGGAAGCTGAAAGAGGTAGTTCACACAACAAATACATGGATCCAAATGCCCAGGTCAGCATGCAGTGATAGAAAAGCTTCAAACAGTTCAAAGTTAGGAAATCAAAGTTGGCAGAGAATCTAGTGAGGTTGTGATGAGGGTTCTTCCCTTTCCACAGATAATGCCTGACCGACTGAATGTTTCCAACATTTTCTGTTTTTAACTAGTCAAGCTTGAGGAATCAGCTTGAAGTGGCCAATATATTGCATTACTAATATCACAGACCCATAAACAGTCAATCCCATTAAACTTTTATCAACCATCCATCATTTTTAAGATCTGTATATAAAACTGTACCTGTAAACAGTTATATGGGTACACAATCAAAGTCAGAGTTATATTTCACAGTTCGACCTGCTGCTGGGCACTCAACTGTGACATCTACATTGCTCAACACTTTACTGACAGGCTTGCATCTCTCTTGCAAGACACAACTGTATCCTCACTGCACCATATAGCCAGGATTGGAAAGGCTTCTTATTTATGGAGAAGATAGTGCTGTTTTCTGTTCAAGCAAACATGACTGAGGTGAAGATCATTCACAGAACTAAAATCATTGATACTGATGTTATCCAAATGCATCTAATTATTTTATTCTTCTGTCCTCTTATTCTATTATCTCATCTGTGTTAAAAGTTTTGTGCATGCACCTCTCACTCTTCCTTTCTTCCCATCATCACATTTATCTTTCTCTTTCAAATAGTCAAGAACTGTCAGTTGGCCAGCCAATGATAATGAAGCAGAAGGGGAATGCAGATGAAGATACCCATCATAAAAAATGTACACACCAGATAACAGCTGATATTGATATTTTAACTAACTTAGAAGCTAGCTTTAAGTGAGGTTCTTGCTGTCACAAAAGACTTGGCCTTCAGCTTTTAGCTCATCCAAATACCACTCACAGACATAGAGTTGACATGACACCTACACTAGAGAATAAAAGTGAGAAGTTTGATGGGATAGAGCACAGAGAAAAAGCTGATGGAGATGCACAATGAAGTCTCTGATGCATTATAAGACCTGTCTGAAAGTATAGAGAAGATGACAGTGCCTGAGAGAGACCTACACCATATTCAAATGGGGCTTTTTGAACAGCAGATGATACGTGGAGTCCGTTATAATGCAGCATCTATTGCAGATGTTTCAGTTGTCAATGCAGCACAAGCAGTGACTGGGTTCTGCAATGTAAGCAGGCTAATTAATTCTAAACATGAGTGTTCAGGAGGCTTACAAGATATTGCAGCAAGCCAGAATTCTGTGTTCCAATAAATTACAAGAACTTGTGAGCGGACACCTAATGGAGCATTGTGGTACGGTATATCTATATTAAACATCCAAATAAGTCACACGTTCACATGATAATGTAAGTTTACATTACCAAATGCAGACAAACGGGACTAGCTCAGGTAGGTAATTTGGTTGTCATGGATGAACTGGGCCAAAAGACCTGTTCTCTGAACTATAATTTAATGATTCACAGAAACACACATGGTAGCTAGCTGTTAATCTTTAATAAAGGATTATAAAGCTCTTGATGTGGTCCTAGAGCTTATTTAATGTACTCACCATCTCTATAATAGTAGCATGGAATTTCCTAATAGACTTTAAATTACAAAATGAAAAGACAAAAACAATTATTCAAGTCCAACCTAGCAAGGATCATGTTAAAGCCATTGTAAAGGCAGAGAAACCTGGAGATTTGACAAAGTAAAGTTTTTTGTTTTTTTAAAATATTATTTATTTATTAAATTTTAGAGATTACAAAGAATAAATGTGGTGATAAAATAGTGAGAAAAATTATATTAACCCTCCCCCTCCCCTTAACCCTCCCCCCTTAACCCTTATCTAAAAAAAGAAAAAAAAAAGAAAGAAAAGAAAGATTGCCTGGATATCGGAGGATCCCCACATGCTCCATGGAGTTCAAAATAATTTTGATATTTATTTTCACTTTCCCCAATTACTATAATTTTATCTTCAAAGGACCTATGTATCTAATCCTATCTTTTGTAAGTATGGGGACAAAATTTTCAAAAATATATCATATTCATTTCTTAGATTATACGTAATTTTTTCAAGTGGAATACAACTATGTATTTCATTATTCCAACGATCCATAGTTAAATTTAAATCAGATTTCCAAGTAACTATGATAACTTTTTTGGCTACTGCCAAAGCAATTTTTATAAATTTTTTCTGATACTTATTCAATTTAAATTTCATTATTGTCCCTTCAATGTCTCCTAATAAAAATAATAATGGACTATGTGGGAGTTGTACTCCAATAATTTGTTCCAATAAAAGACTTAAATTAATCCAAAATGGTTGAATTTTAAAACAAGACCAAGTAGAATGTAAAAAAGTACCAATTTCTTGTTTACATTGAAAACATTGGTCAGACATATTTGAATTTAATCTATTTATTTTCTGTGGTGTTATATATAATTGATGTAAAAAATTATATTGTATTAATCTAAGTCGAACATTTATTGTATTTCTCATACTATCAGAACATAATCTTGACCAATTTTTTCCATCAATTTTAACATTCAGATCAGATTCCCATTTTTGTCTTGATTTATGAATTCCTAATTTAATTGTCTGCTTTTGAATCAAATTATACATACAAGATGTAATTTTTTAAATTTTTTCTTTCTGAATTAATATTTCTATTTTACTAGGTTTTGGCATCAACATTGTTTGTCCCAGCTTTTCTCGTAAATAGGCTTTTAATTGAAAATAACAGAAAAGAGTGTTATTTGATATTTTATATTTATTTTTTAATTGATCAAACAACATCAATATACCTCCTTCAAAACAGTCACCTATATATTTAATCCCCTTTTGAAACCAATTATGTAAAAGTTTATTATCCATTGTGAAAGGAATAAGCCTATTTTGGATTAAAGTCCGTTTTGCTAATAAAGATTTCTTTATCTCATCGTCCATATTTACCTTATTCCATAAATCAATCAAATGTCTTAATATAGGAGATTCTTTTTTTTCTCGTATCCATTTGGATTCCCATTTATATATAAAACCTTCTGGTATATTTTCTCCTATCTTATCTAATTCTATTCTAATCCATGCCGGTTTTTCTTCATCAAAAAAAGACGCAATAAATCTAAGTTGATTTGCTTTATAATAATTCTTAAAGTTTGGAAGTTGTAACCCTCCTAAATCAAATTTACATGCCAATTTTTCCAATGATATTCTTGACATCTTTCCTTTCCAAAGAAATTTCCTTACATATTTATTCAGTTCCTGAAAAAACTTCTGAGGTAATTGTATTGGTAAAGTTTGAAATAAATATTGCAATCTAGGAAATATATTCATTTTTACAACATTAACTCTACCTATTAATGTTATTGGTAACATCATCCATTTATCAAGATCCTCTTTTATTTTTTTTAATAATGGCAAATAATTTTGTTTATATAAAATTTTTACATCATTATTAACTCTAATACCTAAATATTTTATCCCATTTATTGACCATCGAAATTGAGTTGCTAATCGACATTGATTATAATTTCCTTTGGTAAGGGGTAAAATTTCACTTTTATCCCAATTTACTTTATAACCCGATACTTCCCCATATTCTTCCAATCTAAAAGATAATCTTTGCAAAGATTGCAATGGGTTTGTTAAGTAAATCAAAACATCATCAGCAAATAAGTTAATCTTATATTCTTCTTGATTAACTCTAAAGCCCCCAATATCTGAATCTGTTCTAATTAATTCAGCTAATGGTTCTATTGCCAATACAAATAAAGCAGGTGATAATGGGCAGCCTTGTCTAGTTGACCTCGTTAAACAAAATGGTGTTGAAATCTGACCACTTGTAACTACTTTAGCTTGAGGATTAGTATTTAAAATTTTGATCCATTGTATAAAAGATTTTCCTAATTCATATTTTTCCAATACCTTAAATAAAAAATCCCATTCCAATCTATCAAATGCTTTTTCTGCATCCAAAGCAACTGCCACACTCATTTCCTCTCTTTTTTGTGCCAAATGAATTATACTAATTAACCGGGTTATATTATCCATTGATTGTCTATTTTTAATAAAACCTGTTTGGTCCATATGTATTAATTTTGGTAAATATTTAGATATTCTATTAGATAAAATTTTTGCTATTATTTTATAATATGTATTCAACAAAGAAATAGGCCTATATGATGCTGGTTTTAAAGGATCTCTATCTTTTTTTGGCAATACAGTTATGATCGCTGTTAAAAAAGATTGTGGGAGTTTATGCATTCTTTCCACTTGATGTATTAATTCCATAAAAGGAGGAATTAATAAATCTTTAAATTTTTTATAAAACTCAGGAGGAAAACCATCTTCTCCTGGAGATTTATTACTCTGAAGTGATCCTAAAGCTTCTTCAACCTCTTTTAATGTAAAGGGCATATCTAATCCTTTCTGTTCTTCCAAATTTAATTTTGGAAGGGTTATTTGTGATAAAAATTTATCTATCTCAGCAATCTTATTTTTTGATTCTGATTGATATAGTTCAGTGTAAAATTTTTTAAAGTTTCATTAATTTCTAAAGGCTTATAAGTAACCTTATTTACACTTGTTCTAATTGTATTTATTGTTTTAGAAACCTGTTCTGTTTTCAACTGCCAAGCAAGAATTTTATGTGATCTTTCACCTAATTCATAATATTTCTGTTTAGTTCTCATAATTACTTTTTCTGTACGATATGTCTGAATTGTATTATATTGTAGTTTTTTGTTAACAAGTTGTCTTCGTTTTTCTTCTGTCATGCGTCTTTGAGATTCTTTTTCTAACTTTATAATACCTTTTTCCAACTGATCTATTTCTGCTGCGTATTCCTTCTTAATTTTAGATGTATAACTTATAATCTGACCCCTTAAATATGCTTTCATCACTTCCCATAATACAATTTTATCCTCTACTGAATGTAAATTTGTATCCAAAAAAAAATTGAATTTGTTTTTTCATAAAATCACAAAAATCTTGACGTTTTAATAGAATTGAATTAAATCTCCATCTATAAATCGATTCCTCCTTATCCATCATTATCATTGTCATTATCAAGGGAGAATGATCTGACAGTATTCTTGCTTTATATTCCACACTTTTCACTCTATCTTGAATATTTTTTGATAATAAAAAAAATCAATCCTTGAGTAAGTTTTATGTCTATTTGAATAAAATGAATAATCTCTTTCTCTTGGATTAATTTTTCTCCATTTATCAATCAGGTTTACATCTTTCATTAATGATAAAGTTAATTTTGTTACTTTTGATTTTGTAGCAACTTTAGTTGACCTATCCAAAACTGGATCCAAACAAAAATTAAAATCTCCACTTATTAATATTTTATCATGTGCATCAGCCAATTTCAAAAAAACTTCTTGTATGAATTTTGCATTGTTTTCATTTGGTGCATAAATATTCATAAAAGTCCATAATTCTGAAAAAATTTGACAATGTATAATTACATATCTCCCCCCAGAATCAATTATTACATTTTGTATTTTAATTGGTAAAGATTTATTAACCAAAATTGCAACTCCTCTCGATTTTGAATTAAATGAAGCTGCAATAACATTTCCAACCCAATCTCTCTTTAATTTCTTATGTTCTATTTCTGTTAAATGCGTTTGTTGTAAAAAAAAAGCTATGTCTCCTTTCATTTTCTTTATATATGTTAAAACTCTTTTTCTTTTCACAGGTCCATTAATTCCATTAACATTTAAACTTAATAAATTAAGCAAATTAATCATTCATAGTACCTTGGGAACTCTTTAAAATTCTCCATGTTGCTATGAGTCTCTCCCCAACCACCCAGGCAAAAAAGAAGAAAAATATAAAAAAGATAACTAATATATAAGAAAAAAAACGAAATACCCCCAACTAATGTTGCGAATAAAAAGAACACAACATTATCCCCCCCCCCATTTTACAGGTCATGGCAGTCGCCATGATTGTACACATGAAACTCGCCGCCATCGATCAGGAGCTCCTCCAGCTCCCCCGCAAAAAGAAAAAATATATATATTAATGAAGAAAAAAAAAGAAAATAATTAATGTCTCTACTCCCAATTAATTCTCCTCGACTATTTTTTCCTTATGAATGTCCATCAAGTCCAACCTTGTTTCAATCTTCATCATTAGTCCATTTCATTTCTATAATTCTTTAGTCCTCTTCATGAACATCAGGTAGTTCTTGTACAAGTTTCTCCGCTTTCCGGTAGTCAACAAAAAAGCTTCTTTCTCCATTTTCCAGGAAAATTATCAATTTTGCTGGGTAGCTCAATAAAAATTTATAGCCCTTTTCCCATAAAGATTTTTTCACTGGATTAAATTCTTTCCGCCTCTTCAGAAGGTCGTAACTTATGTCTGGATTAAAAAAAACTCTTTTCCCTTTTATTATCAATGGCCCATTTCTCTCTTTAGCACCCTGAGTAGCTGCCTTCAAGATCATTTCTTTATCTTGATACCTTAAGCATTTTATCAAAATTGATCTTGGATTTTGATCTTGTTGAGATCTTGGTCTTAAAGCTCTATGTGCTCTTTCAATTTCAATTACTTGACTTCCTTCTTTCATTTCCAAAATTTTCAGAATCCAATCTTGAAAGAATTTTATTGGATTTTCTCCCTCTGTACCTTCCATAAGACCAACAATTTTAATATTATTTCATCTACTAGAGTTCTCAAGCGCATCCATTTTTTAAACATCCGTTTTCTTTCTGCTGTCCAGACAAGATTATCATTTTCTATTTTTTCTATTTTTTCAGTATTTTCTTCCACTTTTACTTCCATCTCTTTAACTTCCTTCTCCATCTTCTTTTGTTTTTCCACCACATTATCAAGTGTATTCTGCATCCTTTTTATATCTTTTCTTATAGCTTTTAATTCATTCGTCATATCTATTCTTGTAGCTTTTAATTCATTCATCATATATATCAGGGTATCTTTTATGTCTCCTTTAATCTCTTTCTTCTTTTCCTCTTCTTCTTCTTCCGAATTTCCCAAAGAGTCTGTTTCTACTTCCGATCCAGATCCAATTTCACTTCCAGCCGTAGTTGGGATTTGTAGTTTTGTTGATATCTTTTCATACATACTTTTGCGCATCCATTCCTGCCGTTTCTTCTTAGAGACCGCCGACATTGCTGCAACTTCCTTCCCCGTATCATCAGAAGTGCCATGCACTTCGCCGGAAGGAGATCCAACTTGAATCCGATGCTTCGCCGAAACGGTTAGGCCTTTTTCCCCACCGATTTGCGCAGTCTTCGAAGTAGTAGCTTTCTTCTGTTTCAATTTAGGAGCCATATCAAAAGATAATCCCGAGTTGCTTATAAATAGTTTCTAATAGATATTTATTAACTCTTCTTCATTTAAACCCTATTTCATTACTTTTTACGAGGGAGCTGGATTCCCAACGTCTCGACCCTACGTCATCACGTGACGCCCTCCCACAAAGTAAAGTTTTTAATACATTTCAAAATTACTCCAGATTTCTGTCTAAGAGAATGAAAAAAACAACAGAGCTTACCAGTACATTCTTATTGATGTATTCAGACAAAATGACTATTTGTTATAACTCATACTTTGGAGTGGGTGTTGTGACATTAAGAGATGTCCATATAAGGAATAAAAACTAGCTATCAATTTTGGTGAGTAAAAAAAGATCTAAGCAGTTTCTATTAAATGGATTTGTCACTTTCACCATAGATCATATACTCTTGATCAATCTTGATCCAAGGCTGGCATATCTGACCAGAATACAGAGTTGGATGATACCATTACTCCTAGATGACTATTCATTGAGTCCTAGTTTGCTAAACAATATGACTTCACGGATGCTCTGTCCAGACTACCCAACAAAGGAATACACTCAAAATGCTGGAGGAACTGATCAGGCCAGACAGTATCTATGGAAAATGATTAGACAGTCGACGTTTCAGGCCAAGACCCTCCATCAGGATCAGGGCAGAGCTTCGACGGCACCTGACAGCAACTTCTTCAAGCTCCTCTGTGGAAACAGCTTAATTTCTACCCTTAATGTCTCTCTTCTTCCTTTTCCGGTTGGATGAGGTTCTGCTGAAGATCCTGACCTGGAGCTGCACTCAGACTTCTGCTCTTTGCGGTGATGGGACACGCTCCCAGAGCTCACTGATGGCTGTTTTTCAGTACTCCGAGGGCGCAGCCTAGAACACAAGAATTCTTTCAGGGTTCCAAGGTTTTATGGCCCTGGGGATGACCTGATTCTATGTCGATTCTCTGTCACATGAGAAAAAAGACCTTTGGGAACAGAAGCTCAATTGTCGGAGTGTCTGTACTCGGATCGCGCTTTCTCTCATTAGTGGGAGGGTTTGTTGCCTATTCTTGAGTTGGAGAACTCAGGGGGAAAAAAGAGATGAGGCAGAATTTGAACCATAAATCAGAGAGGATTTTGGCTTTGTTGGTCTCCCCTCTTGCTGTGAAAGGGTGACACTTCTCTGTCCCTTTATTATGGAGAGGAAGAGGGAGAGAGAGAGCCCGTGGTATGTCGAATTGTCAGGTGAATGGTAAGTTTTTGTTGTACTACAGGTCATGGTCTTTCTTGGGTGTTTTGGTATTGATTACTTGGTGGGTGGAGGGTGCTAATGCTTTTTTTGCTGAAGTAAGTGGGGGAGGGAGAAGGTCATTGCTTTGCTGCTGATTGTGCTCCGGAGGGGGGAGTAGAGGGGGCTTTGGGGTTCTAACATTTTTACTGTCACTCATTCACTGGGGCACTTCTCTGTCTTTGTGGAAGTCTGCCAGGAACAAAGTTGTATATTGTATACATTCTCTGATATTAACATGATAGAGGTATTACGACGACAGAGGTGTTTAAAATTATGAGGGAGATAGATAGAGTTGACGTGGATAAGCTATTTCCATTGAGAGTAGGGGAGATTCAAACAAGAGGACATGAGTTGAGAGTTAGGGGGCAAAAGTTTAAGGGTAACATGAGGGAGAATTTCTTTACTCAGAGAGTGGTAGCTGTGTGGAACGAGCTTCCAGTAGAAGTGGTAGAGGCAGGTTCGGTATTGTCATTTAAAGTAAAATTGGATAGGTATATGGACAGGAAAGGAATGGAGGGTTATGGGCTGAGTGCGGGTCAGTGGGATTAGGTGAGAGTAAGTGCTCAGCACAGACTAGAAGGGCCGAGATGGCCTGTTCTGTGCTGTAATTGTTATATGGTTATATAAACGGAACCATTGAAACCATTAGACGCTTTAATGGATACTCCTTATGCATCAGTTCACCAGTGCTTCGGACTTAACAATTCTTTAGTCACAAAAGAACATTAATATTACGTGCAAGTGATAAGCTGGAATCCAAAAAACATCCATTGAACAAATTTGACAGACACTAAGAAAGAATCCATCAAACTAGCTCACAAAGTGATCAAGACATTTAGTCATTAGCAGACCTATGCTGTGTTTATGCTGTACAGCCACTCTGCATGCCGCAAACTCACAAAGTTAAATTATCATTTTGAACTGTTCGGCCATTCATCCTGTTACGTATCCCGTAACTGGATCACTTACCAGCAAAGATAGAGCGGTCCGCTGAAGTCTGATGGTACCATTTTCAAACGTTTTTATTTATAAAGGGGCACAAAAGTAAGGTTAATACAAACATTCAGATACCATAAGTTGTCAATACTCAATCTAAAGCGCAGGTATAGTAATAACCAATAAGAAATAAGCTCTATCGTTGTCTAGGGGTAATGTATATATTGTCCGCTGTATATCTGAAAGTCTCTTGCGGTCACTGCAGTTCCACCAGCTGCCGTCTTTTGGTGGTGTCGCATTGGTGCACTTTGTTAAAGAGAGAGAGATAGAGATTAAATGAAACAGTTACCCGGCGGGTTTTTCCAACCTTTAGGAGTTCGATTCATCGAAGCCTCGTTGGGGAATGGATGCTCACTTGTGGCCTCCCCTGTAGCTAAGCCGTTCTTTCGTGGTGAGGTCGCCAATCCCAGGCAAGGAAAAGACGCACACGAACCCCACCACCGGCTGTCGCTATTAAACGCTGTCGCAGGATTTCTAGCGTGTCTTCTGGTGCATCTGGGGGCCGTCTTTACAACCCCTCTTTTATCTGAACTCACAGGGTCTCAGATGTCAATCAGGTTGGGATGATGCAATCTCTCTCCATCTCTCCACCCACGTTGCCCTGAGGGAACGTAGTACAGTTCCCAATTCACAAAGGTGTCTCCACGAGACAATGAGCACAGTCGCCAGCTTTTGCCTCGCCGTGAAACGAGGGACACCGCATGTATCTTTCTCTTCTCTTGGGTCATTGACCCCCCCTTCACTAGGGCTCTGGCGATTCTCACAAAGGAGGGGGCTGGGATCATAACAATCCCTTGTTTTACAAACTTCAAAGCAACGCAAGATGAATCCTATACTTAGAATATATCAGTATTTTAAATTTGACAGAAGCTTCATATATTGACCAGATATTGAAAGATACCTAGATGACCAATGTTTGGTCTTGTCAATGTTTCCAGCTTATCAAAAGCATAGGATAAAGCAATCAAAGACATCCCTTCATCCCAATAATACTTTTTTATTGCCCATTACGCTGCTGGTGTTGAGGACAGCAAAGAAGATTTTCCATCTCAGGCGGTGATCAAGGCCTCCTTCATCATGTCAGTAGCTTCACTGAGGTGCATGACACCATCTTTTCAGACAGTCCATGTTAATTTGTGTCAGTAAAGTTGTGGTAACTTTCTAGTCTTCACCATGTATCATCTGAAATAGACCGAACGATCTGTTGGATGGAACATAAAACAAAATATGCTAAGAAGATGAGATCAATCTTTACAGCTCATAGTATACCTAAAGAATCGGTGTCAAATTTCAGACTTTAAATCAGGTCAAATTGAGTTGATTGCTTTATAAGCGGGAACAGTTTCAATCATCCATTGATTGCTGCATACCATTCAGTCAATAATATTGCAGTCAAAATGCTAGAGAGCGTTGAGGAGACAAGATTCTCAAGGTTGTTTGAGTATAGTCAGTCAATCCGTTAGCTGATTTTCTATTTAACTATCTTACAATGTGATATTCTACCACAAGATTCAAACCAGCAGAACTGTTAGGTCATTGGAGACTGATAGAAAGCTTGATAGGGAGTTAAACACACTGCTTGATTCTATTCCTGGTAAGAAAGCTAACAAATTTTGCACAAATGAAGTTGATTTTGATTGAAACAGAGCAGTCATCTATCACTGCGGAACAGCACTACATGCATATTATAAACCTACCACTGTCTTACAGTATTAATTTTACACTTTAATTGTTCCAGACATTAGTTGGTGATTTTTGCCGCATTGTTTTGTCAGTAATGGCAAAGGAAAGGCAGTCCAGATCTGTACCCAGGCACAGATTCACAGTGCAGAGTGTAATGTCCTTAAAATCATGGTTAGGGATTTCTGCTACCAGACTAGCATTCAGAGATGTGGGCTATTGATCTGCAGACATAAGTTGAATTCCACCATTGGGGAATTTAAAATCAAATAATCACGTAAATTGGTATTTCAGACCTTGCATCACTAACAGTGACAGACTATTGGAATTTCTTAAAATCCCATCAGGTTCACAAATGTCCTTGAGAGAAAAAAAAATGTATGTCATCCTTACATGGTCTGATCTATATGTGATATGAATCCACTAATGATGATAAGTCAGTGCTATCTTCTGAAATGGCTTGGAAAAAAATCAGTGATGAATAATTAAATTCTGGTTTTGCCACTGCTGTCCACTTTCTGTGAAATATATTATTAAAGAAAATCTTTATGATTCTGCCCTGTCTGAATTCCCCTCCCCTTTTCTCTTTTTCTATTCTCCATACTTACCCCGTCTCGTTTCCTCAACTGCTTATCACCACCCTCTAGTGCTGCTCCTTCTTCTCTTTCTCTGTTGGTTAACTATCATCTCCTATCAAAGTCCTTCTTCTTCATCCTTTTACTTTTTTAACCTATCACCTACTAGCTTCTCACTTCATCACCTTGTTCCCACCCACCTGGCTTCACCTATCACCTTCCAGCTTACACTCCTTCCCATACCCCCATCTTCTTATTCTGGCCATTTCCTTCTTCCTTTCCAGCCTTGATGAATGGTCTCGGCCCGAAATTTCAACTTTTTATACCGTTTCATAGATGCTGCCTGACCTGCTGAGTTCCTCCAGTATTTTGTGTGTGTTACTTTGGATTTCCAGCATCTGGAGAATCTTTTGTGTTCAGAATTAAAGCTAGTTGTGTCCATTTGTTTGGGTGTTGTTTCCAGCTGCTGGCATTCCACAGATGCAAGTTCTGCAGGAAAGAAGAATGGCTTTATCTAGCACTTTAGTTTATCTGCAGCAGAACTGATGTGATGCCTTCCTCATGTGGAAAATGCAGTAAAATTGAAGAGGTCAATTTCCCTCTGGTGGGTTTCCCTGCAGAAGGGAAAACTAAATAAGCATTGGCTAAAAAAATAAATTGTTAAAATCTAAATGTTGTTTCAAAGTAATTGAAGCTATCAACTAACGTCAGTAAGATGAGAACAAATCTGGCCTGGCAAGCTGGAATTTGTAATGTATGGATCTATTTATCTTAGAGTAATGACTCCCCTTAGCACTACATATGGACTGATAACTTACCTATGAGCATTGATCTGTTGTTTACGCATGTGCATTGATTTCTGCTCTCTGTCTCTCACCCTCTTTCTCACTGCAATGTGAATACACCAGTTAACTTCTCCTTCCACATGCGTGCCTTTATTTAATTGATAAGTAGTTGTACAGACATAACAAATTGGCAATGAGTACAAACCTGAAAGTAAGTAAATATCAGCAACGGCACGGACAGTTACGGGAGACAGCGAGAGGAAAGAATTAAACAGTACAGGGAAGGTGGTCAAGAGCACATGGGTAACTGCATAGTACTCGGTGAAAGGTGCACAACTAGTAAAGTTAAAAGTGAAAATAATGATAGCCTTAGTTGGGAAAGTTGACAAAGTTTATAGTGCTACTGAGGGCTGATACCGTTTATTGTGATGTTTGAACTGTATTGTAACATGAACAATGTGGATGAGGAAGAGAAAGCCACCACACTTCTTAGTTTAATGGGTGCTAAAATGTGTATTAACTCCTGAAAAGCCCGCAAGCAAGATGTTTGACAAAGTTGTTACAATTTTACAGAATCACTTGAGGCCTAAACCACTGGTAACAGCTGAGAGATTTAGAACCAGTCAAAGGGTGAAAGCATTTCTGAATATATTGCAGAACTGCATAAACTTTCTCAATACTGTGACTTTAGAGATGGACCTTCTGATGCTTTAAGAGGCAGGTTTGTATGTGGCATGCATCGTCAAAGCACTCACAAGAGGCTACTGTCAGAAAGAGACCTAACCTTAGACAAGACAGTGATCATTGCAATATAATTAGAGACTGCAGGGAAAAAAAAAGTTTAGAATGTGAAATGAACAAAATGTCCCTGAATGGTGAAAAAAAGCCAAAAATGTTATCGATATGGCAAATCCTCCCATGATGCAAGGTCCATCATGGTCCATCAAGGTGCATGTTGGTTCAAAGAAAAAGTTTGCAGGAAGTTTCACAGGCAAGGTCACACAGACAGAGTGTGCAAGTCTGACAAAAAGCATGACCAGAGAGAAAAACCACACAGAGTGACAAGTCTCAAACACAAAGCTAAACAAATGCATAAAGTGACTCAATGTGCAACTGAATCAAACAACAGAGTCTGATAAAGGTGAGCTGTCATGCCTAGAACTGCATAGCATTAATGAAGCAAATCACAAAATCATCTGGATCCCAATCACTATGTCTGGTATAAAACTGAAAATGGATCTGGATACAGGGCCAGCTTTGTCTATAATTTCAGAGGCTGACTACAACAGTCTGTTCTCTAAGTTACTTTCAGAAAAGACCTCGGTGATGCTAAAGACCTACACAGCTGAAGAAGTGCCTCGCAAAAGTAACTGAAAGAAAGGGAAAGCGGGATCTGTTCATATTCATGGGGACTTCAGAGTGAGCATCAGCCTGTGCTGCATACTGTGCAGAAAACCCTTGTCACAAATAGAAGACATATTTGTATTTTTGGCAGGCGGGGAGAGGTTTTCAAAGATCGACTTGTCACAAGCAAATGGAGATTGAAGAGTTAAATGGGTAGTTCCTCACAATCAACCCTCACAAGGGATTGTTCCAGTATAATCGCTTAGTCTTTGGCGTCGCATCAGCTCCAGCAATTTGACAAAGAGCAATGGACCAAGTGCTCCAAGATAACCCTGGAACACAATGTTACCTTGATGACCCCATTGTGACTGACAAGAATGATGAAGAGCACCTCCAGAACCTTGGAAAAATGCTTACCAGGCAGAATGAGTATGGTCTGCGTGTAAAGAGGGACAAATGTGAGCTTTTCAAGAATGAAACTTCATATTGTGGACATATCATTGGCAATCAGGGCTCAGATAAGCACAAGAGAAGACTGATGCAGTGCTGTAGGCACCCAAACTAGTAAATGTGTCACAACTCAGGTCATACTTGGGCCGTGTAAACTACTACCACCAGTTTCTTCCAAGCATTACTGTGCTGCACCTATTGAATGCACTGTTACAGACAGGAGCAAAGAGGGAATTGTCAGAAAGACATGAAAGAGCTTTTAAGGAAGCAAAGAGACTAATAACATCAGATGTTACCAAGCAACACACCAAGGCTGATTGCTCATCATGTTGGCAACTGAAGAAGAAAAGTCTGTATTCTGTGTTCCACATAGTACTGAGAGACCAGTTGCTGGTAACAAATTCTGAAATACGAAGAGAAACAAGGAATGACCCAACATTGTCTAAAGTCTATGACATCACCATGCAAGGACAACCAGCTCGGGCAAATCCTGCATTTCCAATATTCTCAGTGAGATGAGACCAACTGTCCATATGTCAAAGAATGCTGATGTGTGGATCTTGCATTGTGGTTCCCTCTAAACTGCACACCAGAGTATTAGAGAATCTGTATGATAGACACCTGGGTACAGTCAAGATGAAGTATCTCAGCTGGGACTACTGTGGTGGCCAGGAATAGATAGATAGATTGAAGACTTGACCAAAAACAACTCAGGATGCCAAAAAGTTCAAAGTTCACCCCCACAGTCACAGTTACACCTATAGGAGTGGCTGTCTTCACCATCACACAGAGTGCACATTGACTTTGCTGGGGTATTCATGGACTCTATGTTTCTGATTGCTGTGGATGCTCATTCAAAGTGGCTGGAGGTTATACCAATGTAATCAACCATCTCAGAAAAGACTGTTTCCATTCTGAGGACAGAAATGACATACCTGGACAAATTGTGAGTGACAATGGACCACAGCGCACATCAGAAGTGTTCGGAGTATTAATAGATATAAAAAAGGCATCAAACATTTCATGACAGCTCCTCACCACCTACCAATGAATGTGTGTTAGCTGAAAGGTTTATCCAAACCTTCAAGAAGTCCACTAAAGCTATGGACAAGGACATTTCTCTACAGCACAAGCTGGTCAATTTCCCTTTTGTGTATTGAAACTCTGTACATGCAATGACAAATCAAACACCTGTTCATGAGCAGGAAACTGAGATCTCGCATAGACCTCCTGAAACCAGATCTACAGAGGGAAGTACAAAATAAGCAGTTCAGCCAGATGCCAAGTGAATCAGCAAGGAACTTTGAGGTTGGACAGGAAAGTCCTAGCATGTGATTACCAAGAAGACAAGTGATAACGTACCTGTGTGCATTGATCTGTCCTCTTCCTCTCTCTCACTGCAAAGTGAATAGACCAGTTAACTTCACCTCCCATATGTGTGCTTTTATTTAACTGATATGTGGTTGTACAGACACAACAGAATCATATTTTGGCAGACAAACCTCGAATTAGATAATGGAAAGACATTAAGATGAGGATGCATCTGCTACTGTGTAAGTACAGTTAGTGGCCACTTTATTAGGTGCAGAAGTACCTATAAAGTGGCCACTGACGGTATGTCCATGGTCTTCTGCTGCAGTAGCTCATCCACTTCAAAGTTCAATGTGTCATGCATTCTAAGATTCTCCTCTGCACTCCACTTTTGCAACACATTACCTTCCTGTCAACTTGAACCATTCTGCTCTGACTTCTCTCATTAACAAGACTTTTTCACCCACAGAACTGCTGCTCACTGGATGATTTTGTTTTTGGTTTTTTTTGTGTGTTTTGCTCCATTCCCTGTAAACTCTAGAAACTGATGTGCATGAAAATCCGAGGAAATCAGCGGTGTCTCAGATATTCAAATCACCCCATCTAGCACCAACAATCATTCTAAAATCAAAGTCACTTAAATCACATTTCTTTCCCATTCTGATATTTGCTTGAACAACAGCTGAACCTCTTGATCCTGTCTGCATGCTTTTATGTATTGAGGTGCTGCCACATGATTGGTTGATTTGATATGTGCATTAATGAGGAGGTATACAGGTGTACCTGATAAAGTAGCCACTGGGTGTACAAGTCCAAGAGGAAGCAAGGTAGAAAAATTAAAGCCAGAAGACCCAAGATGATCAAAGAGATTGAGATTGAAGTAACGCAGAGAAAAGGAGCACAAATGAGACGTGTATAAGATGATGAGAGGAATTGATCGTGTGGATAGTCAGAGGCTTTTTCTCAGTGCTCAAATGGCAAGCACTAGAGGGCACAGTTTTAAGATGCTTGGAAGTAAGTACAGAGGAGATATCTGGGGTAAGATTTTTTAAGCAGAGAGTGGTGAGTACATGGAATGGGCTGCCAGCAATGGTGGTGGAGGTGGATACGATGGGGTCTTTTAAGAGACTCCTGGACAGGTATATGGAGCTGAGAAAAATAGAGGACTATGGGTAAACCTAGGTAATTTCTCAGGTAAGGGCATGTTCGGCACAGCTTTGCGAGCTGAAGGGCCTGTATTGTGCTGCAGGTTTTCTATGTTTCTATATACTATGCTTCTAAATGCCACATTATTAACACAGGTGAGAAACAGGCTAAAAACGGAAATCCCTAAGGGACAATTAAAAAGGAAATTAGAGAAACAAAGAAAAGTAATAAGGAAAGACAGGCAGCATGATTAGGAAACACAAAAATATTCTTTAAATTTGTCAGCAGGAAAAGAGTTCCAAGGAGAGAGATGGAGGTCAAAGAGCTTAAAGGAAATCCAATCACAGAAAGAGAAGATGCTGAGGTATAACTAAATAATTTGCATCAGTTTTCTCCAAAGAAGATGTTCAAGTTACTGCAAAAGAGGATATAAATTGGATTCTAAACCTTCTAGACCTAATGCAGACACTCTGTAGATACTAGAATAGCTACATATAATTAAAGCGGTTAATTCACCCAAACCAAATTGCATGCATCCTAAGTTGCTCTGAGAAGCAAGGAGGAAAAAGGCCCAGGCCTTTATCTTCCAAACATCTATCAATATCAAAACTGCAGATGATACAAAACTGCAGGAATAGTGAACCATAAGGAACACAATTTTAGACTTCAACAAGATACAGACAGGCTGGTGAAATGGCTAGATAGACGGTATATGAGTGAAGCTTTGCTTAGCTGAAAGAAAGAAAGGGTGTGTGCAATTTAGAAGCTACAATTCTAAAAGATAAATGTGAACAGAGACATCTGTGGGTAGACATGTGTAGCTCATCAAAAATGGCGGCATAGTTGAAAAAAATAGTTAAAGAGGCAAATGGAATCTTGGGCTATGTAAACAGATACATGGAGAATTAAATCAGGAAGTCATGATAAACCTGCAACATTGTAGTTCATTTACAATTAGAACATTGTCCTCTGTTTTGAGAGTCAACTTTTATAGATGCCCAGAAAACATTTATTAAAATGATTCCAGAGATGATGGACTACAGTATTGCGGACAAACTGGATAAGCTGGATTTTTTCTCCTTGTAATTGAAAAGGGGTCTGAGGTGATATGGTGAAAATGTTGAAAAATATGAAGGGTATAGGCTGAATAGATAGATTTTTTTCACCCTTGGATAAGTGGAAAACAGAGGATCTGGAATTACAGTAATTAAAAAAAATCTATGGTCTACAGGGAATGGTGTGGTAGAGAACTCTGTTTATTTGCTCTCATGACAAGTTGGTGCAGATTTAATAAGCCACACTGGCATTATTTTGTACTGTAATCATCCTATGGTCATGTAAACTATAGACTATAAACAGCATGCAGCCTTCAAAACCAAGGACTTCACCTCTCTCATGTTTCACCTTTTTTAAAGAGGCTTTACAGTATCTTACAGGAGAGTAGAACAACAGCAAGTCATTCAATTCATGTTTCAACAGTAACAGATAAGCCAGAACCTTATAGCTCTATTACCTGTCACATCAACCTTCATAGAATACACATCATGTTGCATTCCTTTTAACACAAAGCATCCCATCTGACGTATCAGAACGTTAACCCCCATGAATCATTGAACTGTTTCTCTTAGAAGCTATATCAAGAGCAGCATTGAGGCACATTAAACAACAAGTTGTCTGCTCATTCTGCCAAATAGGAAACACACAAAGCGTAAGAAATAACAGGTGAAGCTGTCCAAACAGGATGAGAGATAGCAGGAATGTGGTCTATTTGTGTATAACTTAATTCTTAATTGGCTTCTGGGCTCTAAGGAAGATAGGTCACGAAAAACAATGATTATTTCACAAACAAAAAAAAGTACTATTTGAAATTTGTGGAACCAGAGAGAATGCAAGACCCATTTCTATCTGTGGTTAAGGGTATTTCAATCAAAGATACGGGATGAGACTGGCTTTTACTTAAATTAAACTATTTAAGATATCATCATTAAAATTTAGTTGGCTGTATCAGAGGTATACTTTTCACCTGTGCTGTGGTAAATTCTACTTTACAAAAGGACCATTCAACAATGTTATAGCCTAAAGAACATCTTTATCTGGGACGGCAAATGATATTTACAATACAGAGGCTTTCAGGTACTTCATGCGGCATGGGTGGTGGAACTACATACAATGCACACCGGAAGTAAATCCCCGCCAACCCCGGAACCGGCCTCTTGTTACCAACAGCTTCCCGAATAGTATTAACTTACTTTTAATAATACTCACATTACAACACTTCTCGCCCTTTAAAATACAACATTCCCCAAATATAGAAGGACTGGGAAATAAAAACAGTGGTATCATTAGCAACAGGTTACCAATACAAAAACACCTAAAAACCTGGCAAATTCAACATTCAATCTAACAACAGAAAAACTATCCAATCAAAGATTCAGTCAGCCAGGAGGTTTGCGAGGGCGCTGCGATCTAAGCAGTACCCCCGGTGACGCAACAGGCACCGCTGGTGAGGATGTTTAGAGTGGATCTGGTGTTGGGGACATGAGAGGGGTCTGTGTGTCCATGTGAGAATGTCCATCTTCCTAAGGGGACCCTGAACCCTCTGCCAGCATCTCACCCTCAGGCAAAGTCACTGGTGGACATGCTTCCCCAGTAGTCTGTCTCACCATTGGAAACTCCATAGAACTGCCTGTATCATGACGCATGACGCAGGTGCACATATTCCTGATGTCTGCGGAAAACACGCCCGTCAGTCAGCTTAACAACATAGGAGACTGGACCATTCTGCTTAAGAATAACCCCAGGTAACCATTGCTGATTCTTGCTACTGCTGAAATTTCTCACATAGACATTGTCATCTGGTTTTAACTGTTTCTGTTGTGCATGTTGATCATGTCCCTCCTTCTGCTTTTCCTGCTTTCTCTCCACTTTTGTCTTCATGTATGGGTGCACCAGGTCCAATCTTGACTCGGGCCTACGCCCATCAGCATCTGTGCTGGAGTGCGTACCATCATAATCTGAGACGTGAGGTGGTATTTAAACAGGAAACATGAAAGCCGGGTACTAAGAGAGTCCCCTGTCATCTGCTTACTTCACTATCTGAACAGCCCGCTCAGCCAAACCATTTGAGGCTGGGTGGAAAGGGGCCATCCGAATGTGACAAATGCCATTCTGCTGCATGAACTCACTGAACAGCTCACTGGTGAACATCGGGCCATTATCAGTGACCAGAGTGTCAGGCAACCCGTGGACTGCAAACACTTGCCTGAGTTTGTGTATGGTTGAGGGGGCTGTGATGTTGCTCATGATGTGAGCTTTGATCCATTTGGAATGTGCATCTACCATTACAAGAAACATCTGTCCCATAAAGGGGCCAGCAAAGTCCAAATGCAGCCTAGACCAGGGGTAGACTGGCCACTCCCATGGGTGCAAAGGAGCTGGTGGTGTCATGTTCTGATTGGTCTGACATTGCGTGCATGATTTTACCATGTTCTCCAGATCCTGATCCATTCTTGGCCATCAGATGTAGGATCTTGCAAGGCTTTTCATTCGAGACACCCCTGGGTGAGTCTCATGAATTTGCTCCACAATCTGTGAATGGCCAGGGGGAGGCACGATGACCCTTGCCCCCCAGAAAATGCAACCATCCTGCAGACTCAGTTCCGTCTTGCATTTGGCATAAGGCGTCTGTTCCTCTCCTTCCATGACTCTGGGCCAACCTTGTAAAATGAAAGTCTTGACAGGACTGGGTCCCTCTCTGTCCATTGCTTGATCTGAGTCATCTTTACAGGAGTCTCTGACACCCTCTCCAATGAAAACACAGTCTCTGGAGGCACATATGTAGGAACAGGTGTCTCAGGTAAAGGTAGTCGACTCAGTGCGTTGGCGTTTGCATTAGCCCCACCCACTCTGTACACTATAGTATACTGGTAGGCTGACAATGTGAGAGCTCAACGCTGTATCCCAGCTGAGGCTAGTGGTGGGATGCATCTGGCCTCACAAAAAAGGCTCATCAGTGGTTTATGGTCCATATAAATAGTGAATACACGTCCATTGACGTACTGATGAAAGCGTTTGACCGCAAAAACATTGGCCAAACCTTCTTTGTGTAGCTGTGAATATCCATTTTCAGCAGCTGTCAGGGTACATGAAGCAAAACCAATAGGCTTCTCTTAATGGTCCTCCATTACATGTGAGAGAACTGTCCTGACTGCATAGGGTGAAGCGTCACATAAAAGGGTGTCCTCCTTGTCTGGAGGATAGTGAACAAGCAGCTTCGCTGAGTGCAGGAGTTCTTTCACTTCCTTGAAAGCTTCCTCCTGCTCTTCACCCCACCGCCACTTAGTGTCATTGTGAAGCAGCTTATACAGTGGGGCCAAAACCTTTGAGAGGTCAGGAAGAAATTTGCCATAATAATTCACCATGCCAAAAAATGATCTGAGTTCAGAGACGCTCTTGGGGCTTGGGGCCTCCTTAATATCTCTCACGTTTTCCTCCACTGAATAAAGCCCCTCAGCTGTAATCTTGGATCTCAGGTAGGTCATGCTCAGAGCCAGGAACACACATTTTCCACGTTTCAATGGCAGCCCTGCATCTGAAAGCCTCTTCAGTACCTATTCTAAATTAGCCAGATGCTTCCCCTCCATGGCTTCCGTGATTAATATATCATCAAGATACACTGCTACATGTGGAATCCCCTGAAGCAAAGAGTCCATTGTCCTTTGGAAAATGGCGGGGCTAGACAGCACTCGAAACACCAGGTGATTGTGTTTGTATAATCCCTTGTGCGTATTGATTCTGACACATTCCTTTGAATCCTCATCAAGCAGCAGCTGTTGATAGGCGTGGCTCATATCCAGCTTTGTGAACAGCTTACCTCCTGACAGGGTCGCAAACAGGTCATCCACCCGTGGCAATGGGTACTCCTCCAGCTTAGAGACCTGATTCACTGTAAGCTTGTAGTTCCCACATATTCTCACCGTTTTATCAGCCTTCAAAACTGGAACAATAGGAGCCACCCACCTTGAAAACTGGACGGGGTCAATAATGCCCAGCCCTGTAAACATTCCAGCTCTTCCTTGACTTTGCTTTTCATGTCATAGGGCACCAACCTGGGCTTAAAAAAATGTGGTGTGGCCTTAGGGTCGATATGGAGCTTCACGGTCACACCCTTCAGCGTGCCCAGCTTGTCCCTGAAAACTTCACTATACTGATGCAGAATGTCCTCCGTCATGTGTGCATACTTAATTTCATGCCAGTTGAGCCGGATTTTGCAAAGCCAATCGCGGCCCAAAAGACTGGGCCCACTGCCCTTAGCTATCACCAGCCTGGCTTCAGCCTTCTGACCCCCAGTTGAAATATCCACATATAACACCCCTAAATGAGGTATGGGCTACCCCATGTAGGTCCTGAGTTTGAGTTTTGATGGTCTGATGGGAGGCAGGTTGGACCCCCATGTCCTCCTGTCGGTCTCTTCAATAATGACTGATGCAGTAGCCCCTGAATCAATCTTAAATTTAATATCCTTTCCCCTGACAGTGACTGTGGCATAATATGGTTCAGGTGGTTCCTCATCCGTTTCCACCCAAAACATGTTGTCGGCACACGCTGCCTCCTCGCCTGCTTCTCCTAGGTGGTGAGTGGCTGCCTGAGTCTGTTGAGCTTTCCCCTGCCCAGGCTTAACCTTACCCTTTAAGCTCCTGCACTTTTTAGCTAAATGTCCCTTTTTGTGACAAGCATGGCAGACAGTATCTTTGAATTTACAAACATTTGCATAGTTCGTCCCTCCACAACGAAAACATTTCACCCACTTTGCCTGTTTACCAGACTCCCTCCTGACTTGGTGCACTGCCGCTGACTGTGACCACCCCATGTCCTTTCTGGATATCCTTGGCATTATTAGCAGCCATCTCCATTTCTTCGACAATCTCTAGGGCTTTCTTGAAAGTCAACGGTGGAGTTCCCCCCAACAAGTGATGTTGTACGACGTCATCATTAAGTCAAGTTGTCACTTCTATTGTCATTTCGACCATAATTGCTATGTTCAGTACATAGTAAAAATGAGACAAAGTGTTTCAGGACCATGGTGTTACATGACACAGTACAAAAACTAGACTGAACTACTTAAAAAACAACACAAAGAAAAAAGCAACTACACTAGACCACAGACCTACCCAGGACTGCATAAAGTGCCCAAAACAGTGCAGGCATTACAATAAATAATAAACAGGACAATATAACTGCCACATACTAATCTATTATGGAGCGTGTCATCCAACACGGCTCCGAAATCACATTGCTCCAACAGCTGCTGAAGCTCAGCCACAAAATTAGCCACAGACTGACCTGGTTTCCTGAACTGGCTGTGAAACTTGAACCATTGGACTATCACCGAAGGCTTCAGATTGTGGTGGTTCCCCACAAGCTTGACCAGTTTGTCATATGGAATTTCTCCCGGTTTCCGTGGTGTGGCTAAGTTCCTTATCCGCTTGTACGTCTTTGCCTCACACACACTCAGTAGAATAGAACGCTTCTTAGCCTCCTAGTAATCCCATTAGCACAGAAAAAGTGTCCCAACCTTTCTTTATACACCAGCCAGTCCTCAGTCCCCTTCAGAAATTCACCGATACTCCCGAATGCAGCCATCCGAACGCGAGGCTCCACGTCCTCTCACAGATCCTGTTCGAAACGCACCGACACGCCCACAAAACCAGTTCACCTCATCGCCAAAAATATGTGGTAACTTCTACTTTACAAAAGGACCACCCAACAATTTTATGGCCAAAAGAACATCTTTATCTGAGACGGCAAATGATATTTACAATACAGAGGCTTTCAGGTACTTCGTGTGGTATGGATGGTGGAACTATATACAATGCACACCGGAAATAAAAACCCCGCCAATTCCGGAACCAGCCTCTTGTTACCAGCAGCTTCCCGATTG
Source organism: Hemitrygon akajei (assembly GCF_048418815.1). Classification (NCBI taxonomy): domain Eukaryota; kingdom Metazoa; phylum Chordata; class Chondrichthyes; order Myliobatiformes; family Dasyatidae; genus Hemitrygon; species Hemitrygon akajei. The sequence goes on along the minus strand of NC_133129.1, from coordinate 159,687,030 downwards.
GTATTAACTTACTGTTAATAATACTCACATTACAACATGTGCCCCTTATGTTGAGAAGGTGTGTCAGGACAAGATCGTAGACTTCATTTTGTCTCCTTGCAAATCCTTCATAACCCATTGTCATTTGGATAACTTGTGAAGATTTAAAACAGAATTAGATGATTACATTAAATGTCAATAATTACTATTCTGATTAAACAAAGACCTTGTCTTAAAAAATTATTTCTATTTTGGGGCTTGAAGAGAGTTTTGTTTACAAAGATCAAATCAGTTCTGCTACTTCTGCTGCGTCCTTGCTTTTATCAGTAGAGCATATTGGATATGTACCTGTCTTCTGGGATTTGGGACTTCAGCTCCCACCATGGGGAATTATTTCTAAAATCCAAAAAATTGCTTGGCTTTTAGTATATGCAGGCTAGTTCTTACGTGTTTCAATGCGTACTCAAACACAGAATGACAACGGTGCGATATAGAGAAGCACAATAAGTATCGAAGCTAATTAAGTTTTGAATTATATGATAGTTTGATAGTAAGGCTCCTTTTATGTTTAAGTAACACCACATGAGTGAATTCTTGTGCTCTTTGAAGAAGAGAAGAGAAAATTCCATCACACATAAATATGTAAATACAAAGAATAGTGCTGTGTAAAAAAGTCCAATTAAAATTAAAGAAAAAATTCTTAATATCTAAGGAAATAGGAGTGAAAGTATGCAATGTTAAATAGGCATAGAGTGCCTGACTGTGCCTAGCACTGCATGTATTGTGATTTATTTGCTGACTTGTGCTTGTTAATAAATAGTTTCTCTTCAAGTTATAATCACATCCAATGATCCAGAAAGCTTATCACGGAGGAGAAGAATTATGCCGAAAAGCAAAGTGTTGACTGAAACCTACTCCAGAACATTAAGTCATCACAATCAAACAAATGGAAACAGAGGAAAAAATTGAGTTTTCTGATTTCACTTTGCAGCCCTGTGGACATTGCAAGATAGGTGCAATTCTTAGAACAGGGATATGCAACATTGAAAGTTCTGATTTCACAGATACCGGTAATTATTTCTTTGAAGGGCCAGTGAGAATATTATACAGTCTGTGGTCTGATTTGAACAGAGCTCTTTCCAGTCGAAAGCAACAACAAATGATTGGAAGCTAAAGTCAGCTTTGTTTTATAGATGATTGAACTGTCAACCTCAAAGAATATTTCAGAAAATTGGAACTTGTGGTTTTTGAAAAAAAAATTGGGGAATATTCTATGTTAAGCACAACATTGTGGGCTGAAGGGCCTGTATTGTGCTGTAGGTTTTCTATGTTTCCATGAAAGTTGAGACTTACAAATTAGAATATATGTATTTTATAATACAGCTTCCATGACATAAATACCTACTTGCTGAACAACATGTTACTGCGTCACCAGTCGTACAAAAATAAGGATTGAAAGTTATCTTTGTCATATTATTGTTCATGATATTCAGGAAAAAGGCATAAAATGGATTAGATCATCAACTGATACCATAATATCTATTAAGAACTAGTAAAAAGAAAGTCCTTTATATTTGCTAAGCTCCTTTACAGATTATTACATTGCATGTTTGTATTTGATAATATTGTTGAGTGTTGTTTACATGGAGTCTGACATTTGAAAAAATATTGTGCAATATTCATCTGCTAGGGTACACTAAGGCTTAATCTGATATGTTTATTTTAAGACCATTGCTCAAGTTATGCTTTCAAATGACAAATCTAGATCTGATCTTTACTGGAGTGCTGTAGTCAAAAGATGTCCTTATAACTGATGCTGTTCATCAATGTTGATTGATGCCTTTGGTGCAGAACAGGAAAGAAGATCAAAACAAAAACAGGTAAACTGTCAATTTCTTATATAATAAAAAACAATCTTGCTGTCTTAACATGGTACTGAATAATTTAAAATCTTAACCAGCATTCCTATTTTATTTTGGTAACCAGTGCTGGCAATAAGAATGAACCTCAGGGAATACAATTGGTATGCACCAGTGGGTGTGCAGGTTCCCCCAGGCCTTAACTCCCCTGGCGCAGTCAATGACCTTGGGATCAAACTGCCCCTTTTTCTACTGCATCACCAGAGTTTGCCACATGTTCCTGCATTTCTGTTGTTTACTTACCATACAATGCCCTTCATTTGGTCACCAAATTACAGGAAGGATATAAATAAGGTTGAAAAAGTGCAGAGAAGGTTTACAAGGATGTTGCTGGGACTTGAGAAGCTGAGTTACAGAGAAAGGTTGAAAAGGTTAGGACTTTATTCCCTGGAGCATAGAAGAATGAGGGGAGACTTGACAGAGATTATGATGGGTATAGATAGAATGAATGCAAGCAGGCTTTTTCCACTGAGGCTAGGGGAGAAAAAAAAACAGAGGACATGGGTTAAGGATGAAGGGGGAAAAGTTTAAAGGGAACATTAGAGGGGTGGTTTCTTCACACAGAGAGTGGTGGGAATGTGAAATGAGCTGCCAGAATAAAGTGGTAAACGTGGGGTCACTTTTAACATTTAAGAAAAACTTGGACAGGTACATGGATGAGAGGTGTATGGAGGGATATGGGCTGGGTTCAGGTCAGTGGGACTAGGCAGAAAAATGGTTCAGCACAACCAAGAAGGGCCAAAAGGCCTGTTTTTGTGCTGTAATGCTCTATGGTTCTATGGTTCTATATCTTTTCTTCCATCTATGACAAAAAATGTCAATTGCAGTTTGTTGACTGTGAACTATTTTGGTTATGAGCTGCAAATTTTGAAAATGGAGTTACATAAATACAAATTTTCCCTATTTTCCAAGAACCTCTAGCACACCCCCCTGTGTCATCGCTTACCCATTTTTAGCATTTCCTTGCATTTTGTAAATTATAAGCAGAAGCTGCTGGAGATGCTTAGTAGTGTCTGTGGAATGCTGAAAAGCATAGACATCATCAGAATTAAGACAAATAGTAGGACATCAGTGTTGACTCCAGCAACTAACTCAATTGCCTTCATTTCTTCCTGCCGTTACACTGCTCATGTGTAGGGCAGTGATGAAGATCCTCCATCTCTGTCTGCCATACTGTGACACACAGATAAGGAAGAACTCTTCATTGATGATTCTGTAACAATTTTTTTGACCAGTCAGATTTGTCAGTGCTGAGCTGAACTCAGAATCTGGAGGGCCACTCTTAGTCTGGCCTCAATCCTTTGACCCTTCTCTGTGGATTGTCACCTTGTCGTGGTGGAGAAGCTCGTGTGGTCCTGAGATCCCAAGAGGGATGCCGTCTGGAGCTATGCTCCTGATAGGGTCACTCATGGCGGTAAGGTCGAGGGTGAGGTCCCTGACAAAGAACAATCCAACCGGACCTCAATGGTGGAACAGGCAGACAAAGTTACTTCGAACACATCGGCTGTGAAGTCCGATGAAGGTTGCAACAAATCCATCAGCTCCAATCGTCGTGGTTTCCATGCCATTGGAATCAGTCGGTTGATTTGTGAAGTATCGTGGCTTCTTGGAGTGCAACATCAAGTATACGTTAAACAAATACACGCACAGGCGTCTTCGCTCTGTGATAGATCAACGGAATGAAGAACATCATCCTCGACCTCGAGGGATATCCACGACGACGACGATTCTTTGACCTGTTTGGCATGGGTGACCTTCCCAAGAGCCAAATCACAAGGCCCTGAATCTAGCTAACATATCTCTCCAGGTCATTGAAGCATACAGAACTCCAAATCCTATGACAAGCTTGTGGTCCTCTTGGAGGAACTTAAGTGAAATTGGATCTTATCATAAAATGATAAAATATAGGCACAGACTTGATGAGATGAATGGTCGAATTCTGCTCCAATGTTTACTTTAATGATGGCTGATTTTTTAAAACACCATTCTTCTGTCTTTTCCCCATTACTCTTTACTCACTTACTAATCATCTGCTATTTTCTGTATTTTACATGGTGGAATACAGAAGGGTAAAGAGGTGAAAACATTAAGTAATTTATGGAACAATTTCAGTGTCTACCAATATTCACACTACTAGTGTCAAGAAAAAATACACAGCTACTTTTAAATCCTTTGAGAACGTGAATGAAAGACAAACATCAACTTTTCTACCATCTTTCATGAATACAAGATCTCCCACACAAGCACTATTTTGTGGTTTAAGGTGGCACCCATGAAGCACAGCGATGACTTGCTGGCAGCAAAAAAATAACTACTCATTACCTTAGTAATCACACTCTTTCTCAAAAATGATCACTACATTCAACATGCTGTATCTTCCCTTTTGAAGTTGAGCTTTTGAACTGCCTTTATGACCTGACGTTTTTGTGGTGTGAACTGAAGTCTTAAAAGTGCGGGACAATTGCAGCGTGGAGTGTATTGGCTGAATCAAGGTGGAGGGGCCCAGACCTGGGAGTGAAGAATGAGCCAATGTTTGACTGCTGGAGCACACTTGGAGGTGATTTGAAAGAGGACAACTGAGGTGAGGCAAAGTTGAGGCGGTGGGGTCCCGGCCTGAGAGCGAGAAACAAGCCAGGGTTTGACCAATTTAAGCTCTGGGCGGAATTGGAAATGTCAAGTACATGCTGAATCGAATCAGCATGGCCTGGGCCTGAGAGTGTATCGAAGCGGCAGGGTCCAGGTCCAAGAGTGAGGAATGACCAATCTAAGTGCCAGGTAAGATTGAAAAGATCATAGGCGAGGGACAGGCCTGTGTTCAGCTCACTGCTCCATGAGGTTTCCTCTTCTTTGTGTTGAACTGATGGTGTGGCCTGAAAGTTATTTGCTTATTTTTATTGTTTGCACAATTTGGGTGTTTTTTCGCACATTGTCTGTTTGACGGTCTTTCTTTTCATGGGTTCCATTAGGTTTCTTTGGTATGGGGCTGCCTGCAAGGAGGCAAATCTCAAAGTTGCATATAGTATACTTCCTCTGATAACAAATGTACTTCGAAATTTATAACAAAATATATTAAAACAGAGAGCTTAATGGCATATAAGAAAAAAAGGGGAAAAAAAGAAGAGGGCTGAAATAAATAAAAGATGAAAATAATGATAGTGCAATCCAAAATGGATGATGCAATTTATCTTTCTTTACACTAGTGATATCAGAGCCTTGTGGACTGAGCAATTTACAAATGTAAATGAGGTAAGTTGTTGACTTTCTGCTTGACAGGTATGACAGCTGCTTTCTCTGCAAAATCATATTCTCTGTAATCACACACTTCAAAAAGCTAAATCTTCCAAAGCTGAACTTACTTTCCATCTTGACACAACTGATAATAGATAGACAAATGTTTCCTAAATTATTTATTATATCTCACACCTGTTACTTATTGCATAATTATTTTTAATTGAAATTCAATTAAAAGCTGTTACAAATCAACACCTCATTAGTGTACAATGAATTGTTTCCATTGTGATAATCAAGGAATCCTAGGGACTGAGAGCATCAGAGAGCAGGTGGACTAACAGTTTGATATTGGAAGAGCAGAAATATAGGTGGATACTATGACACTTATAAATGGATCTTTCTGAAATTTTAATAGTTTTAAATTAATCATTATGCGAGGTGTGATTGATAAGTTTGTGGCCTAAGGTAAAAGGAGTCAATTTTAGAAAACCTAGCACATTTATTTTTCCTACATTTACACACTTAGTCCAGCGGTCGTGGAGCACACGGATCCCTTCTTTGTAGAAGTCGGCATCTTGGGCCTCCAGAAGTGGTCCACAGCAGGGGTGATTGATAAGTTTGTGCCCTGAGGTAGACTCATCTCCGAGTCATTAACTTAAAACTTTCTGCATAATCACTCAAAGAGTTGACCTGCATGTGCATGTAATGAGAGCTGTATAACTCATCTCCTTCCACCTTAGGCCATAAACTTATCAATCACCCATCTGTGGATCATGGAGGTCCAAGATGCAGACTTCTACAAAGAAGGGATCCGTGTGCTCCACGACCGCTGGACTAAGTGTGTAAATGTAGGAGGGGACTATGTTGAAAAATAAATGTGTCAGGTTTTCTAAAACTGACTCCTTCTACCTTAGGCCACGAACTTAACAATCACCCCATCGTATGTCAATATGCATGAAATTTGCAAGATATCACCTTTTCACAAAGTAAAACTATTAGTTATACCACCACACTAGACATGCCCAGCCACCATCCCTGAAGAAGATGGCAGAGTTTGTCATTAAAATTTTGGTTCTAAATGATACCCATACCCAGCTTGAAGCCTAAGAAGAGTTTATTCATCATAAATGCTGGGAAAGGTCTAGATCCTTTTACAAAACTATTAGTTATTCACTTAGATAGTGAATTGTAGTCGGAGATAAAGCATTACACAATGTGTTCAATATGAAAGAAGCAACAAAATATTTCAGTAGGTGCAGTAAAATAACACTGGTGTGTCAATTCAATAATAGTTGCTTTGCTTCGCCCAACAGCTATTCAAAAACATTACACAACTGCTGGCTTTCATTACAAAAAGACACCAGAAATAACATATTGCATACCATGCTTTATTTTTCCCTTCTGTATCATTTTAATAGAATTTTAAGATACTCCAGAAAGCAGACCAATGAATTGCTCTTATGCTATGCCATTAATGTTGAGAAGCATCCCATGAGGGCTAAACCACAAAGCATAGAATTGCTAGGCAAGTTTCCTTGTAGCACAGACAGTTAAATCAAGACTTAGAACAGAAGTAGTATTTTCAAACAATGTTCCAGAGTACAGAGTGTTGCGGAAGTAATGCCTTGACTCTGCTACACTGTCATATTACCTCATCCACTGAGCATACTCTATTATCTTACATCGTAATGATGTGTTTAATATTGAACACAGTACAACGCAGCAGAGTATCAGACCCTTCATACCACAACACTGTGCCAAGCTAATTAAATCAGTACTCAAATGCCCTTCTGCCTATACAATTTCCATATGCTTTCATGTCCTTTGCATTCATGAGCCTGTCAAGAGCTATCACATTTGCATCAACCACCACCCCTGGCACATAACCCATAACTCAGTGTAAAAATCTTGCCCTGCACATCTCCTTTGAACTTACCCCACCTCACCTTAAATTTATACCTTCTGGCATTAGACACTTCAACCCTGAAATAAAAACATACAAGCTGTCTACTCTATCTAGCCTCTCATAATCTTATACGCCTTTATGAGATCTTCCCTCTGGTTTTGCAGCTCCGGAGAAAACAACTCAAGTTTGTCCATCCATTCCTTGTAGAAAATCCAGGCTGTATGTTGGTAAGCATCTGCACCCTCTCTAAAGCCTCAACATCCTTCTTATAATGAACTAAATCATATGAAGGGGTTAAAGGACTATAATGATGAATAATTACAGGGCAATATTAATGAGAATCATATCCTAATTTACAGTTATGAATTACCCTAAAATTCAGTTGGAGGTGACTGAACATGTTGAAAATGAAAATTAGTACAGAAAAGGAAAAAAATAAGTAATGTTAATCTCATGAAAACATTTTTGTTTTCTTTTGGTTCACTGGTTGGCAGGAAGTAAGTGTCAAATGAGCCAAAACTGATAACTTGCTCGTAAGTTACAAACAAAAGATTCTGCAGATGCTGGAAATTCAAAGTAACACATACAAAATGCTGGAGGTACTCAGCAGGTCAGGCAGCATCTGTGGAAAGGAATAAACAGTTGAAGTTTCAAGGCAAGACATTTCATTAGGTCTGATTAAACCCCTCAATAATTAGCAACTTCTCAGAAAGTTCATCCAAAAATGAACAAAGTCTATTGATGAAACAAATGTGAGCAAATACAAGGCGTGTTTATTTAGGTCAGTGCTTTTGTCCAAATCTATTTAGCTGCGTTGGTACATCTGGTGATAATAGAAAAATGGTAGCTGAGGGTATAGAGGTAAGTGTTGTGCATTTGGACTTTAGCACAGGCTTTAAAAATGTCCTGTAGGGTAGGCTGGTCTGGAATATTCCACAGAGAGTTAGTTAGGTAGTTTCAAAATTGGTTCAGACGTAGAAGGCAGAGGGTAGGTGATTGAAGGTTGTTTCTTGAAATGGAGCCGGTGACTAATAGTGTGCTGCAAAGGTCGGTGCTGGAATCTTTGTTATTTATTATTTATATCGGTAATTTGAATGCAAATACATAAGGCTTGATCAGTAAGTTTGTGGATGGCACAACACTAGGAGTGCTGTTGGTAGTGAAGTAAATTATGACAGATTACAGAGGGATTTGAATAAATTAGGGAAATGAAGCTCAGAAAAGGCAAATGGAATTCAATGGCAGGAAGCATGAGGTGATGCATTCTGGAAATTCAAACTAGCGTAAAGCTTATACTATGCATGGTAATGTACCAAGCAGCATAATGGAACAGAGGGACTGAGCAGTACAAGCACATAGTTCATTGAAATCAGTGTCACAGGTCGACAGAGTGGTTATAAAGGGGTTCAGCATGCTGGACCTCATCAGTGAAAGCATTGAGTATAAGAGCTGGGACATTACGTTGCAGTTCTATAAGTCACTGATTGGGCCAGTCCAGAAGTATCACGCACAGTTTTTGTCACTGTGTTATAGGAAAGATTTAGTTACACTGGAAAGAGAGCAAAAAATATCTATGAAGATGCTGCCAGGAATAGGGGGCCTAAAATATAGGAAGAGTTTGGCCAGGAAAGGACTTCATTACTTGGAAGATTGACGAATTTCTATGAGTGACCATAGAGTGGTTCATCAATTCATGAGCGGCAGATAAGGTGGATTGTAGCACTTGTTTCCCCAGCGTGGGGATTTCCAAAACTAGTTGCATATTTTTATGGAGAGAAGAGAAGGATTCAAAAGAGACTTGAGAGACAACTTTCTTATAGAGATGGTGCTGAGTATATGGAACTGTGATGGATATTCACTTTCCAGGGCCCAAGAGGCATATTGCTAAACTCAGTTTTCTAGCTCAGTGGAATGACCGTTCCAAGGGTCAGAGCTGTCGGTGATAATGTTGAGCTTTTCACAAGTATTGTTTACTCAGCTTTTTGTTGTAAACGAGAACTAGTCTCCAGTTCTTCATATAAACTGCAAGCAGCAATCTGTTTGAAGTTGGATGCACAGCTTTATAAACAGCGTTACAAAATATGGGCTGTTAGCCCACAACAGGTGGCTGCCTGCTAAGAAGTTCAAGTTCCAGAGAACCAGAATTGGAATCAGGTTTATTATCACTAACATGTGTCGTGAAATGTGTTAAGTTAGCAGCAGCAGTACAATGCAATATGTGATAATATAGAAAGAAAAACAAACAAATAAATAAATAAATAACAGTAAATACATATACTGTGTATTGAATAGATTAACAATAGCGCAAAACAGAAATTATATATATAAAAAGTGAGATAATGTTCACAGGTTCAATGTCCATTTAGGAATTGGATAGCAGAGGGGAAGAAGATGTTCCTGAATCACTGAGTGTGTGCCTTTAGGCTTCTGTACCTCTTTACTGATGAGATGGTATACTGATAACAATGAGATGGTAACAAAGTTCAAGTTGGTATGTTCTTCTACTTCATAAAAGCTTTAACTGTGTTTGAAATTCCTTTGTAGTTTGCAAATCTTTTGTAATTCAGAAACCTGTTATAAATAAGAAATCCTCTGTGAGCATTAAATGTGTATTAAGAAAATTTGTGTAAACTTATACACGAATCATTAAAAATAAAATAACTGTGTTTAAACTTCACTGGCTAGAAGTTTCTTCTCTGTAGAAAGGGGACCCACCACTCAAGCGGTAGGTATTGGCAGCTTCACAGAGGCAAGACAGGGAAGAAAGCTAGTTCGTGAAGAATATCTATGGGCACCGTCTCACTATAATGAGAGCACCTATAGACATCTATGTCGCATAGGACTTAAACTCTTTTTCTGAGTTTAGAGTTTTGCAGACAGGGAACCCCATACCATCGCAGAATATCTGCAGAGGATGTGGTTGAAGCAGGTGTGACACAGCTCAGCTCAACACAGTAAGCAACCTCTCCTCCAAGGACTCCATCTGTACTTCTCACTGCCTCAGTAAAGCATCCACCAAAATCAAAGACCCCACCTATCCTGGAAATTCTCTCTTCTTCCCTCCCCCAATGGGCAGAACATACAAAGATGGAAAGCATGTACCACCAGGTTCAAGGTCAGAATCTACCCCACTATTGAATGGTTCCCTAGTACATAAAGATTCAAAGATTCAAGATATTCAAAGTATATTTATTATCCAAGTACGTATGCAACATACAATTCTAAAATTTGTCTTCCCCGCTGACAACCATTAAACAAAGGATCATAGAAGCATCCCGTTCAAGGGAAAACATCAAACATCAAAACACCTCCTCCACAAGCAAAAAAAATCATACAAATGGCAACAAAGAAAATGAGCAAAAGCACAGAATATAAAACACAGTCAAATGGCGTATAACAGTACAGTTCAGCCTACTGTTCATTACCTGCAGGCCTCCCGATTCAAAAATCGCCCTAATGTAGTAACAAAGAAGGGGGACCAGAACTGGAACTAGAAACTAGAGCACATCATAAGCTTGAATTAGAGTCCAAATCTGCAAATTGGTTAAACCTTGCTCCGGCAACATCCAATGATAGCATTGAGGGAAGGAGAGATCAGTTGAAACAAGGACCTTGGGAGCAGTGAGCTAGAGATCACCATATGCAGACACCCTCCTCTGGCAGCAGCGAACAAGGGGCTACTAAATGCCACTGAACACTCACCTTCTACGTCCACCTCGATGACTTTGACCTTCTTCGGTGCTTTAATCAGCGAGAGATGAAGATGATCATGGGCTCGCACCCCATCTCCTGGCTTCCTGGTCTCCATGCCGCACGCTTTGGGCACAGTCTTGTGGTGCACTCTCAGTGACGGCAAAGAGCCAGATAGCTCGACGGCATGAAAACACACCTCCAGAATGTAGCTTACAGGCTCTAACTGTGGTAGCAGAATCACATATCTGAAATAAAAAGAAGTTGTAAAAGAAGTGAAAGGAATTGTGTTGTGACCCATCTTGAGGATGTCATCTTTGGTAGCGTCGTTTGCTATCAAAGATGGAGATGGACTCTAATCTCACAATCTACCTCGTTATGACCTTGAAATTTCTTGTCCATTTGCACTGCACTTTTTCTGTAGCTACGACATAATATTCGGCTATTGTTTTACCTTGTTCTACCTCAATGTACAATGTCATTCATTGATTTATATGAAAGACAAACTACTTTATTGCTCATTGACAACATTGCATAGACATATTCATAGAGACATTAGACCATAAGACATAGGAGCAGAATTAAGCCATTCAGCCCATCGAGTCTGCTTTGTCATTCCATCATGGCTGATCCTGGATCCCACTCAACCCCTTACACCTGCCTTCTTGCCATATCCTTTGATGCCCTGGCCAATCAGGAAACGATCAACTTCCACCTGCAATATACGCATGGACTTGGTCTCCACTGCAGTCTGTGGCAGGGCATTCCACAGATTTACCAGTCTCTGGCTAAAAAAAAAAATCCCCCTTACCCCTGTTCTCTTCAATTTTGAGGCTGTGCCCTCAAGTTCTGGATACCCCCACCATAGAAAACATGCACCTTACCTCGTCCATTCAACATTCGGTAGGTTTCAATGAGATACAATGTATTCTCCTAAATGCCGGTTTGTACAGGCCTAAAGCTGCTAAACGTTCCTCATATGTTAACCCCATTCATTCCTAGAATCATCCTTGTGAACTTCCTCTGGACTCTCTCCAATGACAACACATCCTTTCTGAGATACTGGGACCAAAACTGTTGACAATATTCCAAGTCTGGCCTGATTAGTGTTTTATAAAGCCTCAGCATTATCTCTTTGCTTTTGTGTTCTATTCCTCTTGAAATAAATGCTAACGTAGCATTTACCTTCTTTACCACAGACTCAACCTGTAAATTAGCCTTCTGGGAGTCTTGCACAAGGACTCCTAAGTCTCTCTGCACTTCTGATATTTGAACCTTCTCCACATTTAGATAATAGTCTGCACTATTGTACCTTTTACCAAAATGCATCATCATACATTTCTTAACACTGTATTCTATCTACTACTCTTTTGCCCATTCTTCCAATTTGTCTAAATCCTGCTGCAGTCGCATTGCTTCCTCAGCACTACCTACCCCTCCACTTATCTTCATATCATCTGCAAACTTTGTCACAATAATTGTATAACTCATTGACAAACAATGTGAAAAGCAGCAGTCCCAATACTGACCCCTGAGGAACACCACTAGTCACCAGCAGCCAACCAGAAAAGACCCCTTTTATTCCCACTCACAGCCTCCTGCCTGTCAGCCATTCCACTATCCATGCCAGTATCTTTCCTGTATTGCCATAGGATTTTATCTTGAAAACTTTAGTTCAATCAGGAATTGCCCTACCCATTTTAAAATCTACTACTATCTTCCCATTCCATAACAATGCTCATTTTAAATCTATAATTTGCTATGGAAATATTCCATTAACACAGCTGAATTATATTGTGGAGATACTTTCATGCCTATGGATAAATAGATTCTTTAAAATCTACTTTACATGCATTACTTATGAATGACTGCACTTTATAAACAGAAAGATGAGATTTAATATCATATACAGGAACCATATACAGAAAAATGTTACTGTAGCACTGAGTATATCTGCAGGGCAGCAAATGGTGCATGTTTTTGCATAACTGTTTATTTCATCCCATAACATAATGTGCTCACTACCCTTCAATGGGCATGCTGGTACTTACATGGAATAGTGGACATGAAAGTCTTCACCAAAGATCGTCACCTTGTCATGGTGGAACTGTTTGTCAGCTCCTGACATCCTGAGAGTGATGCTGTCTGAATCCCAACTCCTGGTAGGGTTTCCCATGGTGGTAAGGTCAAGGGGGCAGTTTCAGACAAAGAACGATCCAACGAAAACCTCAACAGTGGAGCTGGAGGAAGATGATGGCACAACAGAACAGTAGTGAGGGTGGAGGAAGGCTGCAGCATTGAACGATCACCAGTAGTCTTGCATTCCATGCCTGGATCCATTCCCCAATCTGCCAAGGACTGCGTGATTACTGACTGTGCATCAGCCTTCCCACGTTAATCCAAGTCACACACGGGCACTCACCATTATAGCAATAACTCCTCGGGAGAACAGCAAACTTAACTGGAGTGATCAAACTACTACTTGATAGAAAGCAAATCAGAAGTTACTGCACAGTGGTTATGCATTGAAGAGTTAGTTATTGTCACGTTTTCAAACAAGCAATGATTTCAGAAGAATCTTAATTTTAGGTACAACCATTCTTGGAAAGTTTGGGAAGAACTTGAGGAAAGGTGCAATCAGTGTACAGCACATTAAATACCATTAACCTCAGTGTACTGAAGAAATGTCAGAGTGTGATTAGGTGTTCTAAATCTGTTTCCTTTTTAAATGCATAGAAATTTCTCTCCACAGCTGGAATGTTAATCTTGACATCAAGAAAATAAAGTGTAATAAGAAGGATGGGAGGGTGGGGTATGTACAAAGCTGAAGATTCTTCTCATCGGCTGATTAGAGGTTTCACTTCAGGACATTTAATAGTAATGTTCAATAATAGATGATGCAAACAATCAGATGCAGATGAATCTTTAGAGGAAGAAAGAAATTAGGATTCTTTAGGATGCAACCCATGATTGCATTCTGAATACAAGCAAGATCACCCTGCCCATAACTGTCAAATCAAGAAAGAAAAACAACAATGATACTTAATAACCAAATAAAGAATATGTGAAAATTATTGCACTTATTTAGAAAAAAACTTGAAACAGTGTACATAAAGTTAAAAGTGCAGTCCAGGATCCACGTCTTTATTTTCTGTCTGTACTGTATTTAGTTTTGCGTGTTTATTATGGGTTTTGGTAATTTGTCATGTGGGTTGGGCATAGTAGAAGCAAATGACTATAGTTATGTATTCATGCTTGGTGCTAGTTAGTTAGTTAGAGGCAGCCAGAGACAGGGATGATTTTTTTTCTGTTGACCACTTAATTACGCAAATTTGAATGCTAATTACTCTGATTTCGCTATATCGATAATTTATTTTTATTATGTGCAGTCATCCTCTCCCACAATGTTCTGCATAGCCAATACATGTGCTTTTATCTCACCTACTACTTGTTTACAAGTGGAACAAATTCACAATCAACCTTCAGATTTTCACAGGATCAACTTAATCCCCTAGAGCAGCTCATCATCCAGGCCACATCCTGCACTATTCTTAGTTTATAATACTACTTGTTATTATTTCAGAATCAGAATCAGAATCAGGTTTATTATCACTGGCCTGTGACTTGAAATTTGTTAACTTAGTAGCAGCAGTTTAATGCAATACATAATCTAGCAGACAGAATAATAATAATAAATAATAATAAAACATAGTAATAAATAAACAAGTAAATCAATTACATATATTGAATAGATTTTAAAAAATGTGCAAAAACAGAAATACTGTATATAAAAAAAAGTGAGGTAGTGTCCAAAGCTTCAATATCCACTTAGGAATCAGATGGCAGAGGGGAAGAAGCTGTTCCTGAATCGCTGAGTGTGTGCCTTCAAGTTTCTGTACCTCCTACCTGATGGTAACAGTGAGAAAAGGGCATGCTTTGGGTGCTGGAGGTCCTTAATAATGGACGCTGCCTTTCTGAGACACCGCTCCCTAAAGATGTCCTGGGTACTTTTAGGCTAGTACCCAAGATGGAGCTGACTAGATTTACAACCTTCTGTAGCTTCTTTTGGTCCTGTGCTGTAGCCCCTCCATACCAGACAGTGATGCAACTTGTCAAAATGCTCTCCATGGTACAACTATAGAAACTTTTGAGTGTATTTGTTGACACGCCAAATCTCTTCAAACTCCTAATAAAGTATAGCTGCTGTCTTGCCTTCTTTATGACTACATCAATATGTTGGGACCAGGTTAAATTCTCAGAGATCTTGACACCCAGGAACTTGAAGCTGCTCACTCTCTCTACTTCTGATCCCTCTATGAGGATTGGTGCATGTTCCTTTGTCTTACCCTTCCTGAAGTCCACAACCAGCTCTTACGTCTTACTGACGTTGAGTGCCAGGTTGTTGCTGTGGCACCACTCCATGAGGTGGCATACCTCACTCCTGTACGTCCTCTCGTCACCACCTGAGATTCGACCAACAATGGTTGTATCATCCGCAAATTAATAGATGGTATTTGAGCTATGCCTAGCCACACAGTCACGGGTATAGAGAGACTAGAGCACCCCTTAGGTGCACCAGTGTTGATCATCAGCGAAGAGGATATGTTAGCACCAATAACAACACTCATATGTATACCATATTTTCCATCTTCAGGGCAAAATGAAGTGGCTCTCAGGTAGAATGTAACACAAGCTAACTTCAAACAACCATTCACAGGATTCCACAGAGATCAATGCGATAAGTAGAAAATTAATTTGTTTTCTGTGAAGTAATTTAAAAATAATATTTAGCCAAGACACAAGGTGATGTCTTGTGCTCCTCTTTAAGTATTATTATAAAATTGTAATTTTCTCAACAACTTTCTTTAACCTGGTAATGTCTACCCAGCAGATTGCCTACTGGCCAGGCTTCTGAACGTTATTCTTTGTAGGATATGATCAATTATTATGGTTGGAAGCAACAGTTCATGAAAACAGTGTGCTAATATTTCATTTAGATGTTTTTTTCTAGCACTTTAGAAAATAAAATGTTTCTATTATTTAGAGTCAAATGCTGCACCTAATTGTCTAAATTGCAAAAATACCTTGAAGTATAGTTTGCACAATATAGCTCCACAATTACTGTAACTGCAGGCTGCTAACACCTTTATTACATTCAGGTCAGGTTATCTGAAAAATGAACAGAATCAGCAGGCCAAAGCTGGAGTTGTTAATAAGGCTTGATTCCAAGTGAACAATTATAATTGAGACTTAAAATAGGATTGCACGTCTGATAGGATCAATATAACATTGTGTAATATTATTCTAAATTTTAATCACCCAAGTATAATCTATAGATAAAAAGTAATCCTGATTAATTAATTATAATTAGTTTTCATTGGGATGAGAACTTGCATGAAACACAAGTGGCCACTTAATTAGGTACACCTATACAGCTGCTCGTTAATGCAAATACGTAACCAACTATGTGGCAGCAACTCAATGCCTAAAAGAACGTAGACCTGGTCAAGAGATTCGGTTGTTGCTTGGACCGAACATCAGAATGCGTAAGAAATGTGATCTGAGGGTCTTTGACCGTAGAATGATTGCAGGTGCCAGACGGGGTGGTTTGAGTATCTCCAGAAACTATTGATCTTCTGGGATTTATGGGTAATGAGAGAGGTCAGAGGAGAATGCCCAGACTAGTTCAAGCTGACAGGAAGGTGAAAGTAGCTCAAATAAACGTATGTTATAACAGTGGTGTGCAGAAGAGTATCTCTAAATGCTTAACACATCCAACATTGAAGTGGATGGGCTACAGCAGCAGAAGATCATGAACATACACTCAGTGGCCACTATTAGATACGGTAGGTACCTAATAATGTGGCCACTAAGTATACTCCCTCAATGACACTTGGTTGAATTTGTGTCAAAAAGAATCATAGTGCATTATAATGAGTCTTGATAAATTCCTAGATGAGAATTAGATAAGTGGACATAGAGTTAAGCGTAGATTATCCCCTATTGCCTCTAACTGCGTGCTTGCTGAGGTTTAAGTAATCACATATTTCATGATACAAAATGCATCATGAAATGGACTACAATGCTGAGCATTGCAAGATTTTTTGCAGATTCCCTTCCGAAATTAAATAACTCTGATAAAACCAAACCAAGAGTTGATTATTGACTTCAGGAGGGGAAACTGGAGGCTCAAGAGCCAGTCTTCATCTGGGGATCAGAGGTGGAGAGGGTCAACAACTTTAAATTCCCTGTGTTATCATTACCGAGTATTTGTCCTGGGTCCAGTAGGTCATCTAAAACTTTTGTAGATGTGTGGTGGAACATATTTTGCCCTTGAACAGAAAAGCCTACAAAAAGAAATGGATAAGGCTCCGCCCATTGCCGATAAAGTCCTCCCCACTATTGAGTGCATCTATATGGAGTGCTGTCACAGGAAAGCAGCATCCAAGATTAAGGACCCCCACCATCTAGGTCATGCTCCCTTCTCTCTGCTGTCATAAGAAAGAAAGTACAGGAACCACAGGACCCACACCACCAGGTTCACAAACAGTTATTACCCTTTAACCATCAGGCTCTTGAACTAGAGGGGATAACTTCATTCAATTTGACTTACCCCATCGCTGAACTACTCCCACAAATTATGGATTCACTTTCAAGGGCCCTTCATTTCATGTTCTCGATATTTATTTCTTCTTCTTATTATTATTTTTCTTTTTTTCTTTTGTTATTTGCACAGTGTGTTGTCTTATACATATTGGCTCTTTGTCAATCCTGTTGGGTGCAGACTTTCATTGATTCTAATGTGTTTCTTGTATTTACTGTGAATGCTAAGGGTTGTATGTGGTCACATCAATGTATTTTGATAATAAATTTACTTTGAACTATAATAGATCAGATTATGCATTCTCAAAGCTAGATTGCTGACATGTTATTTGTTCCTGTTCAACATTATCTTTGTATTAACTAATTGATTTCAATATTAAATGTTTCGACATTTTTCTCCAATTATAATAAATACAAGGCAAGAATATTGGCAAAATGACCTGGATAGCAGCATAGCACCAATAAAACATCATAGAAAATATCCAGCTGTGTGCCAGCTCACAACTCAGTTGCCAGTACTGCTTTCCAGAAACTATGTATGCACAGTTTTTCTCAGATCTATCGCATTGGTTAAAGAGTAACTACCAAAAAATCAGTCATTACTTTAGTCAAGTTTAGAAGGATAATGGAGGCTGGATGTTAATGTTGTAAACATCAGAGGACAAATATATAACCAACATATATACAGTATATATCATTCATTTTCTTCCTCTAACAGATGTCACTGACCTAGATATTTTTAGTGTTTGAAGTCCATGCAACTAAATTCATTCTGAACATTATTCCTTTCCTTTCAACAGAAGAAGATAAATGAAAGGGAGAATTACTCAAAGCTTCAAAATACCAGAAATGCAAAGTACGTATATGCTAATCCCTAACTATTCCCAATACATTTTCCAAGTTTTCCTTTGTAAAAGGAAACATGCACTCTGAACATTTCACTTCCAGTTATTTCTAAATTATTCAGAATTGCAAATTGTTCTTATGTATTTTTGAAGGATTCCCATTCCCATTAGATAAAAATGGATTACATGCTTAGCATACCTGAAAATTAAATTATCACCTGTACAAACCCCACAGCAATCTTCGAGAAACATCTCATTTTACTTGTCATAAGAACATTATCCCACTGTAGATTTGAACCGCCACTTTTGAATTGAATTGACTTTATTACTTACATCCTTCATATACGTGAGGAATAAAACTCTTTACGTTACATCTCCGTTCAAATGTGCAATGTGCAATTTATAGGCATTTATAATAAACAGTATGTAGAACAGGATAGTTAATATAATATAGAAATACAGTTGTGTCGGCATGAGTTATGCAGTCTGATGGCCTGCTGGAGGAAGTTGTCCTGGAACCCATTGGTCCTGGCTTTTATGCTGTGGTACAGTTTCCCGGATGATAACAGCTGGAACAGTTTGTGGTTGGGATGACTTGTGTCCCCAATGGTCCTTCAGGCCCTTTTTACACACCTGTTTTTGTAAATGTCCAGAATAGTGGGAAGCCCACATATATAGATGTGCTGGGCCATCTACACCACTCTCTGTAGAGTCCTGCGATTGAGGGAAGTACAGTTCCCATACCAGGCAGTGATGCAGCCAGTCAGGATTCTCTCAATTGTGCCCCTATGGAAAATGCTAGTGTACATCTGTTACGTGACAGGTGTTGAAGCTATACTGGACTTGAGGTAATGGTCTTGTGATGGTGGAGTGATGTCATTTTCCCGCCAGTAGAGGTCATGTGACAGGTTTTTTTTACAGGGATATGAAATGAGGACCCCTCTCTGTGGGCAGGGGCAGTTCATGGCTGGATTTGCCATGTTGATTTCATGCCACTGTGTGATTTAATGTTATGACATAGTTTAGTTGAAAGATTAAGTTTTATTTAATGCCTAAAGTTTAAAAGGTCATTGCCAGCAGTTTCTTTATAATACTGCTAGTTGAGAATCAGTGGAGAGTGAAGATTGGAGTTCGGGAGTTAAAAGATCGAGCAGAATCGATTTCGCCGATGAAACAGGTTCGACCTTGTTTGATCCTTATTCGGAAGGAATTCATTGACTGTCCCCATGTTAATCCCTGTGAATAGCAGAAAGGATTGGGAACAGTTTTGTAAAGGAAAGGTCAGTGCCTGTAAGCCGTTACATTTCATCTCCGTAAATTCTTCGTGGGAAAAGTTCGATTCGGAATTGAAACAAAACGATGTGAAAGAGAATTTAAATCGTCTTAAAAAGTCTCTCCCTTAAATGGACTGTAAGCATTTTGAACTTTTGCAATACTACTTTGAAGTACTGTTTTTGCAACATCGCTTTAAGAACTGTTGAAGCTGCCGCACAGCAGCGGATTTCCGGTTACGTTAGAGATCTTTTTACTTTTGGGGTGGGGTTTGTTTTCAGTGTTTAATAAACGTGTTGTTTGTTATAAAAACCCCTGCCTCACTCATATATTTATTGTTGCTTGAATCCATAACATAAATATGGGGGCTGCGTCCGGATTGGATCATTTGGGTTTAAATGCTTGCTAACTATTGGATCGGTGTTTTGGAAAAGGGGAATACTTGATTCTTTTGTTTGATTGGCTTGTGAGTGGTATTCGGCAACAATGAATATTGATGAGTTTCTGGCTTCACCAGATGCGGAGTTGTTAGTGAAGGCGAAAAAAACTGAGGTGTCTGAGATAGCTAGTAGATTGCAACTTAAAGGTATTTTGAAGACTACATCAAAGGCTGTAATACAGAGAAAAATCGCGTTACACTATGTGGATTCGGGTGATTTTGATGAATCAATTTTAGAGTCGTTTCCAATAAGTAATCTGGAGATGCAGTTGCAAATCGAACAAATGAAGTTGGAGCGTTGTAAGTTAGAAGCTGATCAGAAAAAAAGGGATTTTGAATATGCGATGATGGAATTAAGGTCTGGGAATCATTCTTCTGGTTCTAGAAAACCATTTGTTGCTAGTCAAGAAATTAAATTGGCCCCACCATTTAGTGAAACAGAAGTGGAAAGATATTTCCAACATTTTGAAACGATTGTTCAGATTTCAGAGTTTGGCCGAAAAATAAATGGTCAGTGTTGTTAGAGTGTAATTAAAGGCAAAGCACAACAAGTTTGTACAGCTTTAACTGCTGCGCAAGCACTTCATTATGATATTGTGAAAAAGCATATTTTAAAAGCATATGAATTGGTCCCAGAAGTGTATAGAGAAAGATTCAGAAGTTTGAAGAAGTCTGTGGAAAAAACATGTGGAATTTGCCTATGATAAAGCTGTGTGTTTTGAGAGATGGGTTTCTTCTAAAGATGTAAAGGAGGACTATGATACATTGAAAGAGCTGATTTTAATGGTTAAAAGAAGCATTCCTGTTGAAGTAAGGACCTACTTAAATGAGAGGGATACTGATACATTGCAGGACTGTGCAAGATTAGCTGATGAGTATGTTTTAATCCATAAGAATAAATTTCCTCAGGGCAGAATTTTTAAGAGGAAAAATAACACAGAGACTCAAGGTAAATCAGAAATTAAATCAGAAGTTAATGAGAAAGGTAAGGAAGAAGGAAAACCTGTGAGGGAAAGACAGTTTGGTCTTATTTGTAACTATTGTAGGAAGCCTGGCCATGTAATAGCTAACTGTTTCAGATTGAAAAAGAAAGAGAAGGAAGCAGTTCCAGATGCTTGTGTGCAACATACTGAAGCACCTGTAAAATTACAGGGTTCGATAAACACAAATGAGGTTTTGTTAGAGTCTGACCAAGTTAAAAAGGGATATGATCATTTTATAACTGAAGGGTTTGTATCCTTGAAAGAAGGATCTACTCTGATGCCAATAAAAATCCTTAGGGATACTGGAGCTTCTCAATCACTGCTGTTAGTCAGTGGATTGAAGTTTAATGAAGAGTTTGATACTGGTGAGGTAAATTATGTAAAAGGTGTTGGGAGTGATTTTATGCCTGTACATTTGTATAAAGTAAATTTAAAGTCAGGGTTAGTTACAGGATTTGTTAAAGTAGGATTACAGCATAGCTTACCTGCGAAGGGTATTTTTTTATTGTTAGGTAATGACTTGGCAGGTGGACAAGTTTTTCCTGAAGTGCATTTGACAATGGAGTCAGAGGAACCAGAGATGAATTCTAACACAGATTCTTCCTGTGTTGTGACTAGAGCTATGGCTAAAAAGATTGATGTGCAGAATGAGGTTGTTACTCATGACTGTTCAACTCAGGATTCGAGTTTTGAGGATGTGTTAGAGACTTTCTTACCTTCATTGTTTGAACAAGATTCTTGGAGTAAGTCTGACTATGAAGATTTATCTCTGTCTCGGAAGGAGATGATAGCAGAGCAGAATAGAGACCCTGAGATTATAAAATTAAGAGAACAAGCTCTACTAGATAGTGAAATTGAGAAGGTGCCAGTAGGATATTACTTGGAAAAAGGAGTGTTGATGAGGAAGTGGAGATCACCTACAATTCCTGCAAGTGAGGAATGGAATATTGTTTACCAGGTAGTTGTCCCTAAAGTTTATCGAAATAAGATTTTGACTTTAGCTCATAGTGTGCCTTTAGGTGGACATCAAGGGGTAAGGAAAACTGTGGACAAGATTTTAAAACATTTTTACTGGCCTGGTCTAAGAAAAGATGTGGCATTGTTTTGTAAAACGTGCCATACTTGTCAAATTGGGGGTAAACCAAATCAAGTTACACCAGTGGCTCCATTACAACCTATTCCAGCATTTGGTGAACCATTTTCTAAAGTTATTGTAGATTGTGTTGGTCCATTACTAAAGACAAAAACTGGTTATCAGTACTTGTTGACTATCATGTGTACTTCGTCTAGGTTTCCAGAGGCAGTACCACATAGGAATATAAAAGCTAAAACTGTGACAAAGGCCCTTGTAAAATTCTTTACTTATTTTGGATTACCTAAGGAAATACAAACTGATCAAGGCAGTAATTTTATGTCTGGATTGTTTCAACAGATAGTTTATAAATTGGGAGCTAAGCAAATCACTTCGTCTGCATACCATCCAGAGTCGCAAGGTGCCTTGGAGAGGTTTCATTCTACTCTCAAGAATATGATTAGGACATATTGTGTGGAAAATGAAAATGACTGGGATGAGAGTATGAACTTACTTTTATTTGCAGTAAGGGAATCGGTACAGGAATCTTTAGGTTTTAGTCCATTTGAACTTGTGTTTGGGCATAGAGTTAGAGGACCTTTAGCTTTATTAAAAGAACAGTGGATTAGTAAGGAAATATACGCTAAGTTGTTGGACTATGTTTTGAAATTTAAAGACAGGTTACATAAAGCTTGTAGCTTAGCCAAGGAAAATTTAAAATTGGCTCAGGAGAAAATGAAAATTTGGTATGATAAAGAAGCTAGGATGAGGATGTTTAAGCCTGGAGATAAGGTGTTGGTTCTTTTCCCAGTGCAAACGAATCCTTTACAAGCTAGATTTCATGGTCCTTATGAAATTGTCTAAAATCAATGATGTAGATTATGTGATAAAAACTCCAGATCGTAGAAGGTCAACACAACTTTGCCATATAAATATGATAAAACCATATTTTGAGAAACAATCTGATACTGTGACTGTTGTGGTTAGTGAGAATGAGTTTGATTTAACTAGGAACATGATAGATGATTCATTTGAATTACATTCTAAATTTAACATTGTTTCTGTTAGGTTACCAAATTCAACCGTTCTGGAAAATATTGATGAGAAATTAGCACATTTACAGCTAGAGCAGAAACTGCAGATGAAGGAATTAATTTTTAAATATAAGAATTTGTTTCCAGATGTTCCAAGAAGGACTACTATAGCTTCACATGATGTAGATGTTGGAGATGCCAAACCTATTAAACAACACCCATATAGGATGACCATAGAAAAATGTGAACTTGCTGAGAAAGAAATTAAATATATGTTAGAGAATAATATTATTAAACATTCTAACTTGAATTGGAGTTCACCCTGTGTTATGGTGCCAAAACCAGATGGTAGTATTAGGTTTTGTACGGACTATAGGAAGGTGAATGCTGTAATGAAAACAGATGCATATCCAATTCCTAGAGTAGATGATTGTGTGGATAAAGTTGGAAAAACAAAGTTCCTTACAAAGATTGATTTATTGAAAGTATATTGGTGTGTTCCATTAACGGACAGAGGTAGAGAGATTTCTGCATTTGTATCTCCATTTGGGATGAAGAATGCCCCAGGTACTTTCCAGAGGATGATTAACTCTGTGATTCAGGGATTGAAAGATACTGATGCTTATATTGATGATTTAGTGACAGGAAATGATACTTGGGAAGCACACATTATTGCGGTGGAGAAATTGTTTGAAAGGCTTTCAAAAGCTAACTTAACTATTAATTTAGCTAAGAGTGAATTTGGACATGCCACTGTGACTTACCTTGGTTATGTTGTGGGTCAAGGTAAGGTAGCTCCTGTTCAGGTAAAAGTTTGGGCAATTTTAGAGATTCCCACTCCAACGGGGAAAAAAACTCTCAGAAGATTCTTGGGAATGGTAGGATATTATCGGAAGTTTTGTAAGAATTTTACTAATGTTGCCCTTCCATTAACTAACCTTTTGCAGAAGAATGTGAGGTTTGTGTGGACAGTGCCTTGTCAAGAAGCATTTGAAAAATTGAAAACAAGGATATGTCAACAACCTGTGCTCAAGGCACCTGATTTTGAAAAACCTTTTTCATTAGCTGTAGATGCTAGTGATGAGGCTGCAGGAGCAGTATTAATGCAAAGGAATGAGGGTGTTGAGGTTGATTATCCAATAGCTTACTTTTCTAAGAAATTTAATAAGCATCAAAGAAACTATTCCACAATAGAGAAGGAATTGTTATCTCTTGTTTTAGCTTTAGAATATTTTGAGGTATATGTTGGTACAACTCAAAAACCACTTATTGTTTACACTGATCATAATCCGTTAGTTTTTCTGAGTAAGATGAAAAACAAAAACAGAAGATTATTAAATTGGAGTTTGATGTTACAAGAGTACAATATTGTGATAACTCATATTAAAGGTAAAGATAACATGGTGGCTGATCGTCTATCTCGATGTTGAATGTACAATGTAATTTTTTTATGGAGTGTTTTTTTTACAATTGTAACACTCCTACTGTATTGTGAGTTGTAAGATGTTATATGATGATACTGTATTGTATATTGTGTATGTTATAAAATTTATACATTTGTTTTTCTTGTAAATAATTGTTAAAATTTTTGTTCTTGACAGACCAAAAATGTTTTTTTTGGAGGGAGGTGTTACGTACCCGTGACACGTGACAGTGGTGTACTTGTCACGTGACAGGTGTTGAAGCTATACTGGACTTGAGGTAATGGTCTTGTGATGGTGGAGTGACGTCATTTTCCCACCAGTAGAGGTCATGTGACAGGTTTTTTTTACAGGGTATAAAAGGAGGACCCCTCCCTGTGGGCAGGGGCAGTTCGTGGCTGGATTTGCCATGTTGACTTCATGCCACCGCATGATTTAATGTTATGACGCAGTTTAGTTGAAAGATGAAGTTTTATTTAATGCCTAAAGTTTAAAAGGTCATTGCCAGCAGTTTCTTTATAATACTGCTAGTTGAGAATCAGTGGAGAGTGAAGATTGGAGTTCGGGAGTTAAAAGATCGAGGAGAATCGATTTCGCCAGTGAAGCAGGTTCAACCTTGTTTGATCCTTATTCGGAAGGAATTTGTTGACTGTCCCCATGTTAATCCCTGTGAATAGCAGAAAGGATTGGGAACAGTTTTGTAAAGGAAAGGTCAGTGCCTTTAAGCCGTTACATTTCATCTCTGTAAATTCTTCGTGGGAAAAGTTCGATTCAGAATTGATACAAAATGACGTGAAAGAGAATTTAAATCATCTCAAAAAGTCTCTCCCTTAAATGGACTGTAAGCATTTTGAACTTTTGCAATACTACTTTGAAGAACTGTTTTTGCAACATCGCTTTAAGAACTGTTTAAGTTTCCTTGCTTTAAGAACTGCTTAAGCTGCCGCACAACAGCTGATTTCCGGTTACGTTAGTGATTTGTTTACTTTTGGGGGGTTTGTTTTCAGTGTTTAATAAACATGTTGTTTGTTATAAAAACCCCTGCCTCACTCATATATTTATTGTTGCTTGAATCCGTAACACATCACACTGATGCTTAACAAATTAAAAGTTAGGATTTGGGTCTTCAAGGTCATCTGTTAGGGATGCTACATGGTGCTGCTTAAGGATCCTCTGTGCTATCATCAAACCAAACATAAAGCAATGCACTTTGGCATTATAGAGCACTGAATGAAAAGTGAAGCAATATTTTGATAAATGCTCTTTTTTTTACATCATGAGTTTTGATTTCAAGATGATACATGTAAATGGGGAGAAGTGTCTCAACACAAATCAAACATGGACATGATGGACAATGGCCTTAGAGAGTATCAATAAAAGATTTTTGAACAGTTTTTATTTTAAAGAGAGGTTCCTGTTCATACTAATGTCTACTATCCAGAAAATTCTTAATTCCTGACTAATCACTAACAATATCATCCTCTGTCAATCTCATGCTTTAAAATAAGTTACTGACACAAGACATCTTTCTCTCTAATGATTGTATTCTTGATCTTATCTGTAAGTAGATCTGTAATAGTGTAAACCAGATCACTGTTAAAATAGTACTACTCAGATAAAGTTGGCACAATGTTTCAGTATTTTCAATGCAAATTTGACTAGATGTGGAAAAACATCCCCACAATGATTTCTGCCCTGTTAAGTTGAACAGATCCTGAAAAAAGCTTCCTCCAGTATGATATATTAAATGAATGCCCCATGTTTAAATTTTATGGATATTAAGGATTTGATATTGTTATCCATACACCTGAATGTATTGGATTGACTGAACACAACGAGGAAAGAAAAGGAGAAACAAGCAAGTGTGATGCTGGAGCCTAGAGCAAAAAATAACCTGGAGGAACAATCCAGCAAATCGAGCAGCATCTGTGGAGGAGATGCTTTGGTTGATGTTTCGGACCAAGACTTGCATTAGGACTGAGACTGTAGAGGAAGATGGTAGAAAAAAAGTGAGATAGAGGGCTGAGGCAGAGGTTGTTAAGTGATAGATGTAATCAAGTATTGAAAAGGTGAAGAGAGAGAAAGAAAAGCTATGTGGACGGGTGGGATAAGGAAAAAAATGCACAAGGAGCAGATCATCTAACGTGGTAAAATTCAATGATTATGCAGTTGGTATGTGAGCTATTCAAGTGGAAAATGAGGTGCTGTACTTATAGTTTATGTTTGGTGTCACTGTGGCAGAGGCCACAGACTGAGGACATTCAGGTAAGTGTAGGAATGTGAAGGGATGGTTAAATGTCTTGGAATTAGAAGCTCAGTAAGGCCCAGTAATACAAGATTCAAGTGCTCTGCAAAGCAGTCACCTACTCTACACTTGGTAATGCCAGTATAGAGGAGGCAGAGAGTTATGTATATTTCCTCCACTCTGGGTAATAATGGAGATTGTAGCAACAGAGTTTTACTGATACTAGTCAATCATTTAGTAGAAATTAATAAAAACAATAATTAAGAACAATTAATAATTATTGTGAATAGTAATGACTTTCCATGCCTCTCAACCTGTCCAAAAGGAAAGAGACAATTGGAAATCTTGGCCGGACAAGTTGTATTACCCCATTATAGAACTGAACGTCATTCCTATGCCTTTCCATCTGTCATTCTAAATCAGAATCAAGCTTTCTTTGACAGAAACCATGGTGCTATCATAAAAAAAATTGCATTCTGTCTTTAGTTTGCAAATAAATCAGGTATACAAAATTACAATAGACTCAAATAGTGTATTCAGCAATAAATATTTCTCTGTGAAATAGTTTTGTAATGCTACGGGACAAGACATAAGAGGTTCAAAGTGGATCTGAGGAAGGACTTTTCACCTAGAGGATGGCTAGAATCCAGAATCTTTGTCATGAGAAAGCATCAGCCACAAAAAATCAAACAACATTTATGAATAATTTGATTGAATACTTTATTGTCAAGGCATAGCTGACCACAGACAATTTTTTTTTGTAAATGGGATTATGAACAGAAAGCTGATAGTTGACATTGTCATTGTTCATATTCAAGCTTATGGTTGTCATTGGCATAAATACACATGGTATATTGTAAATATTATGAAACTTTTGCAGTAGTAACAGCACAGATCATTTTAGCACAATGATAAATATAAATTAACATAAACTTCAATGAATGTCAATTTACATGACTTACTTTTGTGCAAAATAAACAACTAAATAAACATAGTAACATTTGGGAAAGATAGCGAGAGAGAAAAAGTACATAGTCTGAGGTAGCGTTAAGGTTTTCCTGGTTGGTTCAAGAACCAAGTGTTATCACAAAAAAGATGCAATGGTGCCTCTACTTTCTTTGAAGTTTTGTGTGGTTTTGCTATGTCAAAAACATTCTGACAAACTCCTATAAGTGTACAGCGAAGAGTATCCTAGCCAGTTGCATCTCAACATAGTATGGCAACATCAATGCCCTGGAACAGAAAAGGCTACAGAAAGTGGTCAAGTCAATCACCAGCAAAGTCCTTTTCCACTATTGAATACATTTATATGGAGTGCTGCCACAAGCAAACAGTAGCCATCATCAAAGACCCCCACCTTTCAAATCATGTCCTTTTCTCACTAATACCATTGGAGAAAAGCTAGAGAAACCTTGGGTTCTTTACCACCAGCTTCAGGAACAGTTATTACCCTACAACCATCAGGCTTCTGAATTGGCATGAATATAATCAGCCACCATTGCTCTGAAATGTTCCTATGAGCTTCAGACTTACTTTCAAGGACCATTTACAACTCATGTTCTTAGTATTTGTTTTATCTTCACAGTTTATTGTTTTTGGTATATTAGTTGTTTAACAATCTTTTTTTCTTTATGTATAGTCTTATGCAAAATGCTATTATATTACTTTTTTCCTGTAAATGCCTGCAAGAAAATAAATCTCAAGGCAGTATATGGTAACATATATGTACTTCAATTTAAAAAAAGCTTTGAATTTTGAACCTGATGGTAGCAGGGATGAAGTTAGTGGACCAAAGTACCCGTTTCTGTACTGTACAATGTTCCTCTTGAGGTTTAATTTAATTTGAGATTTAGCTTCATTTCTGCACCGTTACTTATTGTTGCACCATATATTGCAGAATATCAGTAGACTTAAAAGTTAACCACCAATTTCCATCATTGATCAAAATTTGTCCTGTGATGCTGTAAGGACTTATGTCTACTTTGAATTCTTGGTCTATAAGCTAAGATTGAAATATCTTTCCACAACAATGTAAGTACAACAAAGTAAATAGCCAGATCTCTACCTCTACATTTTAATGGAAAAATAATATCAGTAGGGAATGCCCTCTTCTTTGTTGCTTTTTGTTTCAATGATTGAATAGGAAACAAGACTAATGAGATAGTGTCTCTTGCCAGAAACCAGCTAATTCTTGCTCTATTATCTCCGGTGAAGCACTGTCGGGAACATCTGTTTTTTTTAATAGCGAGGAATAACAGACTTCTGCTAGAAGAGTGGTTGTAGATCATTCAAAACTTTGAGGCATTTAATTAGAGCATCTAATATCACACAATAAATTGGTTGTTGAAGACTCTTGAGCATTTCTGATGCCTGCTGAATTTGTAATAAGGTCAAGGTCACAGCAAAATGGCAGCCATTATATCTGACCGGCCACACTCCAGAAATGTGGTAGATATTTGACAATATCAGGTCTCAGAATCCCATATTTATACCTTAGATTTCAAATCATTATTTTTAATACATGAGCTATCTCAAATTGCTTTTTCTAGAGGCTCCTCAGTCTCTACTTAATACTTTTTAATCCTATTATCAATTAGCATCTCATTTTGTTTATTTTATTGTACAGTGTACATCTCAGGATTAGATTACAATGAATATCTCAAACTGCCTGGAAAATTTTGTATTGAAATCAAAATTTGTGTGCAAGGTTGATTTCTGCTTCCAGGCATGACTTTTCTCTTCCAATGAATAGAGATTCTCAAGATCTATAATTTTAGCATTTCAAATAAATTTTCGATATAATTTTCATACTTCAATTAACTAGCCGGACATTCACAACAAGCAATGTTTTATATTGAAATTCTAACTGTTTAGAATAAAGATGCCAAATGTAAATCAAAATACTTCCTTACTGCAAATGGATGCCAAGACTCATGCCCAATGACTTGTAGCAGGCAATTCTTAGGTATTAGTTTTAACTAGTTTGTAAATCATGGGTTCTTAAGATAATGAAAATTGCCTTTACCCACATAATATAAGCAAAGATGAATCAAGAAGTTGCATTGATTTGGTCTTAAAATAATTTGACACTTCATCTTAGGGCATATTATATAGCCAAGTTTCTTACACACCATATGTTAGCCTAGTAAATTGAATTGTTTTAGAGCTGGCCCACTGACTTGAATAACTATATCCCCTGTTCTCATCCCATTGCACTTTCCTTTTCCAGTTATGAAGAGGTGGGTAAGGTGTCCCTTCATTCCCAGGCCTGTCAGATGGTCTGTACAGGGAGCTTCTGCATGGTCAGTAAATCTGAAGCTGTGTGTTCAGAAGCCAAAAGCGCACTATGCCCTGACAGCCTTCAGAAGCTCACCAAAGTATGTAAAATTTACACCAATATTTAAAAACTGAGAAGATACAATGGTACATTAAGTGATATATGCAAATATTGTAACAATTAATTAAAAAATTCAAATATAGTTGGCTAAGTAGGAGTGAAGGGTTAGATTGATCTTGGACAAGGTTAAATGGCCAGAACAATATCATAGGATGGAGGGCCAGTTACTGTGCTGCACCTATTCTAGTTTTTAAACTAAAATAAGTAAAGCATTTGCCTTTGTCTGCAGGGTCAAAAAGAACAAATAGCTGTCTCCCATTTGTTTGCCAGCCATCCTGCAGTAAAGGTGAGGCCTGTAGTCAAAGTTCACCTGGAACCTCTCTTCAACAGGACACTGTTCCACTGCTGGTTTAATTGTGTGACTAGTGGCCAATTGTCCTTATATCCTATTGTCAAGGAATCCTTAATGTCTGACTGCACAAAACTTCCTGCAACCTCCAGTTATCAGTCATCATAATTCCCGCTACTGTCTGTAATGAGTTTGCACGTCCTCCCCATGAACGCCTGGGTTCCCTCTGGGTGCCCGAGTTTCCTCCCACAGTCCAAAGGCCTACTAGTTGATAGGTTAATTGGTCATTGTAAATTGTCCCATGATTAGGCAAGTGTTAAATCGGGTTGCTGGGCTGTGTGGCTCGAAGGACTGGAAAGGCCTACTCTGCACAGTATCTCAAAACAAATAAAATTTGGCCCAATGCATAGCAACAGTAGTTTAATGCATGGTGGGTTAGGGTTAGCATAACAATGTTACAGCACCAGTTCTAATTAGCCACTATTGGTGAGGAGTTTGTACGTTCTCCCTGTAAACATTTCAGCTTCCTCCAGATGATCCAGTTTCCTCCCACAGTCCAAAGATGTACGGGTTAGTTGGTTAATTGATTAGATGGGGGTAATTGGGCAACATAGACTCATTAGGTTGGAAGGGCCTGTTACTATTCTATATCTCTAAATAAAAATAAAATGTATGCTGTATAAGCTCTCAGACTAATTAGTCTTTTTTTTAGGACCAACTTGAATGGACGTGCAGAATGGATTATAGGCACAATATTGCAGTTATTGAAGAGCATTGTATATCTGCATATACCAATGATACATTTATATTGCCAGCATGGTGATGCAGTTAATGGTGCTGCTGACTCACAGTTCCAGTAGCCCAGGCTCAGTCCTGACCTCTGACACTGCGAACGTGCAATTTTCACTTTCTCCCTGTGTTTCCCCTCGATGCACCAGGCCTTCGTACATCCCAAAAGAATGCAGGCTGGTGGGACAATTGGTCATCATAAACTGTATGAACATTTTGGAGAAGGGTAGGATCTGAGTAAATATGATTGGAGAATGAAGTGGTTTCAACATAACTGGGTACTCAGTCATCAGTGCCCAACACGGAGGGTCAAAGTTCTTGATTCAAAGCGGCAAGACTCTATACCCTAAAAAAATGTTTTAAACTAAGACACAAACAAGATTTGGCAGGCATGTTTCTGAGTAACACACTCAAAATGCTGGAGGAACTCAGCAGGCCAGGCAGCATCTAAAAAAAGAGTACAGTCAATGTTTTGGGTCGAAACCCTTCGGCAGGACGTATTTCATAATGGATGAGTTTGCAATATAAAGAGAGATTGATTAGACTAAGTCTGTATTCTCCAGAGGTTGAAAAAAAGTGAGGTGGTCATACTGAAAGTTCCAAAGGGAAGGGGTTTCAACTAGGTGGACACAGGAAGTATGTTTACCCTAGCCTAACATACAGATCCACTAGGCACAGTCCAGAGAATACACAAAGAAATATTTCTTCACTCATTGGGTGATGACTTTTTGAAACCATCTTCCCAGTAGTTCAGGAAGGTCAGTTATTGGTTAAATTAAAAACAGGGATCAATATATTTTTGATATTATGGGAATCAAGGGATATGGGATGCTACATGACAAAGGAGATGAGGTAGAAGTTTACGATTACTTTGATGAATGAGTAATATTCCTTGCAGGAAAGGCAGGGTAGAATTAACAAAATGACACCTGGACTCCTAAGATCAAATGATGGTGAGGTATATATAAACATGAATTATATTTAGGCTTAAGGAGTGATTTAACTGATGCTTTAAGGATGTTGAAGACTAGAGATCAATAGAACAATAGAACATTCCAGCACAGTACAGACCCTTCAGCCCTCAATGTTGTGCTGACCCATGTAATCCTTAAAAAAAAGTACTAAGCCCACATTACCCCATAACCCTCTATTTTTCTTTCATCCGTGTGCCTGTCCAAGAAGCTCTTAAATACCCCTAATGTTTTAGCCTCCACCACCATCCCTGGCAAGTCATTCCAGGCACTCACAACCCTCTATGTAAAAAACTTACCCCTGATGTCTCCCCTAAACTTCCCTTAATTTTGTACATATACCCTCTGGTGTTTGCTATTGGTGCCCTGGGAAACAGGTACTGACCATCCATCCTGTATATGCCTCTCATAAATTTGTAGACCTTTATCAAGTTCCCTCGCATTCTTCTACGCTCCATAGAGAAAAGTTCCAGCTTTGCTAACCTTGCTTCATCTGACTTGTTCTCCAATCCAGGCAATATCCTGGTAAATCTCCTCTGCACCCTCTCCATAGCTTCCACATCCTTCCTATAATGAGGTGACCAGAATTGAACACAATAATCTAAGTGCGGTCTTACCAGAGATTTGTAGAGTTGCAACATGACCTCTCTACTCTTGAACTCAATCCCCCTATTAATGAAGCCTACCATCCCATAGGCCTTCTTAACTACCCTATCAACTTGCATAGCGACCTTGAGGGATGTATGGATTTGTTCATCCACACTCTTAAGTAACTGACCATTAATCCTGTACTCAGTCTTCTGGTTTGTCCCTCCAAAATGCATCACCTCACACTTAATCCGGGTTGAACTCCATCTGCCATTTTTCTGCCCAACTCTGCAGCCTGTCTATATCCTCTTGTAACCTTTGACAACCTGCATCTCCATCCACAACTGCTCCAATCTTCGTGTCATCCACAAACTTACTGACCCATCCTTCCACCTCTACATCCAGGTCATTTATAAAAATCACAAATAGCAGGGGTCTCAGGACAGATCCCTGCGGCACTCCACTAGTCACCGACCTCCAGGCAGAATACTTTCCT
Organism: Hemitrygon akajei; assembly: GCF_048418815.1. Lineage (NCBI taxonomy): Eukaryota > Metazoa > Chordata > Chondrichthyes > Myliobatiformes > Dasyatidae > Hemitrygon > Hemitrygon akajei. Next base: position 159,653,861 of record NC_133129.1, on the reverse strand, counting down.
TCCACAACTACCCTCTGCTGTCTTCCGTTAAGCCAATTTTTTTTATCCAAACAGCCAAGGTTCCACTTATCCCATGCCTCATGACTTTCTGGATGAGTGCCTCGTGAGGGACCTTGTCAAATGCCTTGCTAAAGTCCATGTAGACCACATCCACTGCCCTACCCTCATCAATTTATTTTGTTACCTCTTCAAAAAACTCAATCAGGCTCGTGTGGCATGATCTTCCCTTCACAAAGCCATGTTAACTATCCATGAGTAGACTGTACTTCTCCAAATGCTCGTAGATCCTATCCTTAAGAATTCTTTCCAGTAATTTGCAGACCACTGACGTAAGACTCACTGGTCTATAGTTCCCAGGTTTCTCCCTATTACCTTTTTTAAACAAGGGAACTACATTTGCCATTCTCCAGTCCTCTGGCACTTCCCCTGTAGCCAGAGGATTCAAAGATCATAGCTAATGCTCCAGTGATCTCTTCTCTCAATTCCCACAACAACCTGGGGTGTATCATATCCAGCCCTAGGGATTTATCAATCTTGATGTTTTTAAGAAGATCCAGCACTTCTTCTTCCATAATCTCCACATTGTCCAGCACACAGGCCTGTTCTATTTCGACCTCACCCTGATCAAGATCCTTTTCACTTGTGAATACTGAAGCAAAGTATTCATTTAGGACCTCCCCAACCTCCTCCGCCTCCAGGCACATGTTGCCCTCTTTATCCTTTAGCGGTCCCACCTTCGTTCTCGTCATCCTCCTGTTCTTCACATACACATAGAATGCCTTGGGGTTCTCCTTAATCCTACATGACAAGGCCTTCACATGCCCCCTTCGAGCTCTCCTAAGTCCTTTATTTAGCTCCTTCCTGGCTACCCTATATTTCTCATAAGCACCTCCTACTTCCTGCTTCTTATATCTAACATATGCTTCCTTTTTCCTCTTGACGAGTTGCCTCACATGTTTCGTCAGCCACGGTTCCCTTTTCCTTCCATTTTTTCCTTGCCTCAGTGGGACAGACCTATCCTGAATCCAGCACAAGTGGTCCCTAAACTTCTCCCACATTACTTCTGTGCTTTCCCCTTTGAACATCTGTGTCAGAACATCAAGTAACTGTTTCAGCCATATTGGAAAGTCGAGAAGAATAGTCATGGAGTGAAATTTAGAGTTGAGTTAGAAAATTCTTCTACATGCAGAAAGCATGATTTTGAAACACTTTTTGGACATTCAATCAATATTAAATCAGTTACTAACCCTCTTAACCAAAATTGGCGAGACTATCACAGTGAAATGTATTTCAGAATGTGATAATGGAATTAAAAGCAGATGTAACTAAAGTAGCAGTAGCCTAGAGGGAATATTTGCATACCTAATTCATTCTGCTTGTTCAACTGACCACCTATTACTGGATTATCAGATAGATTCCAGCATCAGTACATAGTCCAGGAAATCTCTCAGCATTGTTACTCCCCAAGAGATGCGGCTGATGCATCATTTTGCAGAGAGGATGCAATACAGCTCCTTATTAGTTCAAGTCTGCTGATATGAAGCATGACCTGTTACACCAAATGCATCATTAAAAAAAACTAATACCAGTCAGCTGAGAAAATGCTGTTTGTGCAATGTCCAATGCACATTTAAGTTAGCTGACTTAATGTCACAAAATCAGATTCCTTTAGATAACACAGCCATACAAGTTAATGAGGAATTTGTCAGTTAGATGGTTTAGATCTAGTATTTACCCAGGGGTTGCATTACTCATATGCATTATAATGAGTAACTGCTAGTTTCGGTTAACATTTGAAGCCATCCATATTGGGAAAACAATAGGTGGGAGCTAAAAACCAGTTGTAACAAGGTGTCCCAAAATTGACCCTTTCAGTGCTAATAACCTGCAATCAGTAAATTTAATATTCATGCCCTAAACTATCCAAGAATAAACTGTCCTGGTACACTTAGTCTAAGGACATCACTCTGCACACTTGTGTCCTCCTAACACCTCCCTTTTTATAATCAACATATATGGATTGATTATCCTTGATTGCTCCACTATGCCAATAACATAGATTATAAAATCTAATACATCCTGTTAGTTACAGTTTGAAAGTTATTTGTTTAACCCTTGTCACTGTTTACTGGCTGTCATCTGCCTGTGCTGATATATTTCTCCTTAGCTTAGTACTGACCTTGTTCAGTAACCTGTTGTATAGCCAGAGAAAGGATTGTATATGCTGGAAATCTGTCAACTCACAATGGAGCTGGACAAACTCAACATGGCAGATGGCATCAATGGAAAGAAATGGACAGTTAATGCTTCAGGTTGGGACACTTCAGAGCAGGACAAGAAATAAAGAGTAGAGATAGCCAGTTTAAAAAGGTGATTGCAGGTAAGGGTGTTGGGTGATAGGTAGGTGGTGGAGGGGCAGGAAGTGAGAATGAAGTGAGAAGCTGTGAGCTGATAGATGAAGGTGAGAAAAGGCTGAAGAAAGTGGAATACAATAGGAGAGGCAGTGCATCATGGAATAAAGGGAAGGGGAACTATTGAGAGGAACGGTTCCTGGAAGGGCAGGAGAGAGGAATGAGATGGGGCTGATGAGACAGGGAAAAAAGGGATCGAGGGAAAGTATACGGGAAGTTTGCGAAATCACAATCAATGTTCATGTCGAAAATGTGGAGGCTACAAAGACAATTTATGAGGTGTCGTTCCTCTAATTTGTGTGTTGCATCAGCCTGGCAGTAGAAGAGTCTGTGGACACATATGCAAATAGGGAATGGGAAGTGGAACTAAAATTGCAGGCCACTGGAAGACCCCAGCTCATGCAGTGGATGAAGCAAAGGTGCTCTACAGTGATCCTCAAGTTTGCCTCATACGATACTGTTTATAAATCCAGAATACAAATTTACATATTATTTACTTACAGATCTATTTGTTTGTCTCAAGTAATATTTAGTTCCTCTAGTACCTGAACATCCATGCTCACCCCCATCTTCCCACTGCCTTAACAGTGGCCTTAACATGTTCATCTTGTCCTTACTTACCACCCCATGAGCCTCTGCATCCAACACGTCATTCTCCACAACTTCCACTATCTCCAAAGGGGTCTTACCATCAAACATACATTACCTTTACCCTCCCCACCTCCCATCACCCTCCCAGTCATAACCACGGATTCGGCAGCACACCAGATTCGTCATATTGCGTTCATGAATATGCACATGTCAGCTGATTATTATTTCATTGTGATAATATTTAACTCTATTCATTCCGTGGTAGTACTTGTTGAAACTTGGATATGGGTGCGCTTCGCTGTCTGCATTCCGCCTTGCCTGCCTGAGAAATTGCACTGTCGAGTCAACTTACTCTGGAGACTAGCAGTATTCATTTTAATCTTAGTTGTTCTTTTCAGGCGCAGTGTATCCTTCATATTCTATTTGAGTGTTTCAGTCAATGGCCCTGTTTGGCCCAATGTTTATTGTTTTCCTTTCCCTTTAACATTGTTCACACTAAAGTCTGTGAACTATTGACCTGCTTCAGAGTCTCTCACCCTGCACTTAGGCCATGTCTGAACCCTGTGACAGCAAGTCTTGACCACACAAAGATGGACCCAGCAGAGAGAGGGCAGCTGACCTTGGCCATGAGATTCATTGGTCAGAGTCATTCGTTGAGGCAACAATGTTCCGTCTCCATCATGACAGAGGGATCTTGCCAAGTAATGCACCCAGCAAAGTTTGAACAGTGATGTTTGACACTGGTGGCTTGAGAGGAAGGTGCCTTTATTCTGAGTGCATGTCCTGCCTCTACATCCGAGTTCTCTAGTCTACATTGAGTTTCTCCGGTATCCATTCCAAGCTTTTCATGTCAAAGTACCCAGGTTCCCAGCTTTGTGGTCCCGTGACTCAAGTCTGCATAACAAAATGAGCACTTCAAGCAAACTGATCAATTTATTCAACAAATCATCATTCAAGTCAACATTGTAAATTCTGAAAGAGCCGTACTCCAAAAGCTGATCCCTGGCTGGAGTGCACAAATACACAAGTGAAGTAACCCTATCAAGAGTATTTTCAACCTCTTGATGTAATTCATGGTACAGACTGGGTTGATTGAACTTTCATGTAGCAAATTAAACAGATCTACAGAGAACTAGCTAGCTTAGCGATGAAAGAAATCTGTGTATGCTATCTGGATCTGTAAAATTGAGAGTACATCCCAATTGCCTCAGGAAAAAAATTGCAAAGGGTAAAACACTGAGCAAGATTTGAAAGAGAGAGAGAGAGAGAGAGAGAGAGAGAGAGAGAGAGAGAGAGGGAGGGAGTGTGTGTGTGTGTGTGTGTGTGTGTGTGTGTGTGTGTGTGTGTGTGTGTGTGTGTGTGTGTGTGTGTGTGTGTGTGTGTGTGTGTGTGTGTGTGTGTGTGTTTGTGTTTATCATATTGCATGTATCCCATTTGCAAATTACATTTTGACCAGGCACCACTTAATAAAACAAAAAATTGAAATAAAATCAATTTTAATAACAAATACCATATCAATACAAATGAGCTTAATTAGATGCAATGTGCAAAACCTGGATGCACGAAATAATTGAAGTTAGAGTTCTTGGAGATATGTTCCACTTAAATAAAGTGTTCATCCCTGCTTAAAATGAGAATCAATCAGCAATTAAGCAATAAATAATTCCTTCCCAATGTAATTATAAAATAGAAATCCAGTGTGAACTATGAACTGTTTAATATTGCTGTGATTTCTGCACATGTAGTAAACCAGCAAATAATAGATAAAGGAAGACATTACCTGAAATAAGAGGTTACTTATAAAAAGGACACATATTTCAATAGGCTGACTAGAATTTAATTGGAATCCAAATATTCTACAGAACCATCCTCAGGGAAGCTGATAGGGGGGTGGTGGATGTTTAGAGGACATAAGCTATTTCAGTTCTGCTTCCAGATCAGATCAAAAGAGGCTGTTGCCCTGATAGATGAGTAAAGAGAAGCCAAAAACTATCAATCATGCCAAGGAAACATTTGTGAGCCAATACACGTACTTTTTCTTCTTTAAGTTCAGTGTCCAAGACTGATGTTAATACAGATGAGATTTGACCATGGCTCTCCATTATTTCATTACTTCTGAAATCTAACTCTCTGGAGTAACTGTGTACTGGTTTCTAGTGATATGTGCACATGGACAACTTCATCCTTTCATCCTTTGATGGTACTTGTTCGCTCAGTATTTACCATGCACTGGTCCACTCATTTAGTCCAACATTGAAATTTTCTGCTCCAATAGATTTAACTACATATCTTAATTTAATACCACCTGTAAATTTGGATTGCATTTCTCTCATCCATCCAACTTATAATGCATATTGTAAAAAGTATAAATCTTGAGGCAATATCATTTTCAAAAACCACAGTAAGGAATTTTCCTTTATTTTTTGGCTTTATCTCTCAACACGGTGAGAGGCCAATTGACTCAGCAGGTTTGTTTTGTCTTTTTTTTTTACAAAAAAGGCTTTCTAATTATTGTTTTTCCTGTATATTGCTTTCAGCCTATTTTTCAGTTTTTACCCCCTCAAACGTCTACTTATCTCATCGTCATTAGTTGTCTCAATTTCCACATTTATTTGGAAGCCATCATATTCTAACAACTATTTTTCAGAGCAAAACTGCTTCTCAAGAATTTGGCTCCATGTTGATAATCTTAAGTTTCCTTTGATTGCCTTCTTTAATCTTCCATCAACTGCAACACTGTCCCCAAATAGAGGAAATCCAGAACTAACAACTCTATCATTACCAGAAGGAACTCCTGGATTAGCACTAGTCTGAATCCTTTTCCTCAGTCTTTAATTCCCCCTTTTGTATTTCATTTTTGTTGATTAGTAACATACCTAAAATGCTAGAACAAACTTCCAATATCCTGCTGTAAATATTCAGTTGTTTAAGTCATTACTCTTTACCTCCAGCAGTGCATTTTTAATGAAGAAAAGCTCCAAATATTTAATGCTTGTAATTTACCTTCAACATCCATTTCTACATTATGTTCAAGACTCCTGACTCTTTCATACTATCGCATTCTTTAGGGCAAGTTATTGGAGTAGCCCAAAGATTAGCACTTTGATTGATTCCTTCCTCTAGGAATCTTTTGATAACACACTGTCATTAAAATGTAAATAAACTGGAAGGTAGCTGCTGTAGAAGAGAAATGTCAGTAATTTGGTCAGTAGATAACCCTAGAACAGAGAGAGAAGGATGTGATCATTTCTGTCTCTCTTTTTCCTTTTGACTTTTCTTCAGTGATTTTTAAATTTTAATATACAAAACCAAAGCCAAACCAAAAAATGAACAAAAATGTCTTCATAACAACATTACCTCATAACAATGTTAACACAGCATGTCCATCATCTTTTTATAAAGAAAACAACCTGATACCACTCAAAGCACATAACAGCAACATCTTCTTTTAACAAACAAGAGAAATTCTGCAGATGCTGGAAATCCGACACATAAAATGCTGGAGGAACTCAGCAGGCCAAGCAGCATCTATTCTTTTAATATATATTATCATACCTTGCGTTTCAATTTACAATGTTCACCTGAGTACATGTTTTTTTTTTGTCTCCAATATTTATATTTTTGTTTACTGTACTTCAGACAAAAAATATTTATGTATTTTGTCTCATACTTGGTACAAGTTAGTACATGTATTTTCTTAAAGTTTCTATCAAAACAAAGAAATCAATTGGACTGGTGCATACTTGCCCTTTTCTGTCTGTTAGATAAATGTGTTCTCTGATATCTGCGATAACTGTATTTTGCAATGCGGCTGTCAGGAACCCATCAAATAGATGGAGAAGGAATCAAAGTTAAGGATAAACAAAAATATGTCTGTCCCTTCCCTTCACTTTCTTAACTTCTCCATCTCCATCTCATGAGTTACGTTAGCTACCTTATACACTGTAATTCCTCCGACTCTCAGAGGCAAGGCTGCTTCATTGCCTCTGATCATACTTCCTAGGAATGGTAGAAATCCATCATCTTAGTTTCTTTATTTCCACCTTATCTGCTCTGAGGACAGCAATGTCCACACCTGTGTTTAAGCTGTCTTCTTTTTTTAAAACCATGGATTTCCACTCTGCTGTTGTTGGCATAGCTCTAAGCCATGTCTCTTCCAATGGAGATCAAGAATATTATTCCCTGTGTCTTCAACTTACAGCCATACACATATTGAACAGCTTAGCTTCCATAACCTTCACCATATCCCAATAGGATTCCACAATTAGCAACGTCTACTACATCCCCTACCATTCAGCTTTTCTAAATGACTTACCCTCCACATATCCCGGATCCAGTCTTCCATCTCCACCAAACACCCCTCTTCTCCATTCTATACACTTAGGGGAAATGCGATCTTTGCCCTTTTATCTCTTCACATTCCACAATCCAGGGACACAAATAATCCCTTTAGTTGAAACAGAGCTTCAGCTGGGTTACTTCTAATGTAGTGTATTACATTTAGTCCTGATGATGTCTTCTCCTTTGCATTGAAGAAATAGCAATAAGGTTGTGTGACCATTTAGCATTACAATTTTGTCTGGGTCATGAAAGCAACCCTGAAATTTCAGTGTCCTGGCACGTTGATTTTCTACTCCAACAATGTGCAACCAGGCTCAAGCTTATCTCTTATCAAACTTAAAACTGAATTTAATAATTTCAGATGACCATTCCACCCTCTTCATGAATATAAGTTTTTCTCTCTCACTCTTTGATCTTAAAAGAATTTGCCCTCAGTCCTTCTCAAGAGCAAGGTGCCATAAAACAAAAGGTTTTATCCACATTCAAATTCCTTGGTTTAAACCATAACAATAACCCTCCAATAACCTTCAATCTAATGCCTCCAAATGTATGTAGTTTTGGTTTACTTCCTGTGGTGTGTCTTTCCGTAGCTCAATCACAACCAATCCTATTATACCATATTTCTTTACATCCTCAGAAGCCACAATAGTTTATCAAGGCAATGCCAGCTTTGAGAGGATTTCCAATGCCCTATTAATTTTTCATGCAACTTATTGTTCCCATATTCCCCTCACTTCTAACACTTCACATCTACACTTCAGTGGCTAACTATCCTACCATCCCCTTTACATCTTACGGACATGGAATGGAACTAGACTCCCGAGAAGAAATCCACTTGTCACATGATGATTGCATATCATGCTTAGAATTATTTTCCTTCTGCTTGCTAATCTTCTGTGCTGAAAACCTTTCTTCAAAGCTACTTGAAAAAAAGTTGCATGGGTTATTGAAGATAAAAGGGAATTTCTGATAGGCAGTTAAATACTTTTGAAGCATACAAGATATCCTCATACGGGGGTGTTACATTCCTAGGAAATGGCCCATGTCACAATTTTGCTTCACGTGAAGCCATCTCATGAGTCAAGTGACTCAAGTTGAAATAAAAAAAATTTTTCTGATACAAGTTCTGTAAAAGTGAAATTTATTCTGTATCTCAAATTTTTGGATAATGATTTGTGAATTTTGTAAGCCAAATTTCTGCTACCTGAACAGCCTTAATTTGGGGGTTGGCAGCAATTTGGAAAATCTTTGTTTATTTCAAAGGTTTCAAAGGTACATTTAATATCAGAGAAATGTATACAATATACATCCTGAAATTCTTTTGCTTTGGAACCATCCATGAAAACAGAGGAGTGCTCAAAAGAATGAATGACAGTTAAATGCTAGAACCCCAAAGCCCCCACAGCTTCTCCCTCCCATGTGTAAGCAGCAGCAAAGCAATAACCCCCTCCCCAACCAGCAAACAAAGCATCACAACACCCTTCCGAGTACTGAAGCGTGCAGCAAAGCATCAATAAAGGCACAGACTTGCAGTTCCCCAAAGACTACTCCTTCACCTGGTAATTCGATATATCACAGGCGCTCTCCCTCTCTCCCTAATAAGGGGAAAAGGGGTGTCTCCGGGTACAGAGAGAGGGGAGACATAACATACAACTCACTGATTTACGATGTTAAAAGTCTGTTGTGTTACTTTTTCTGAGCTCTGTGCCCAAAGAACTCAGGTCTCTGGGCACATAGGCAGCAGCTAGCTTGCTGCTTTCAATCGTCCATGTGATCCCATGACACACCAGATTCCTGTGGAAGCACCGAACTTGAGTCCGTCCACCTCCAGAGTCACGAAATCCCGAAACTCTGAAGGTGCGTTAGTCTTCTAGGCCGTATCCTTGGTATATCAAATAGCGGCCAGTTGTGAGACCCCGAGAGCGGGTCCCATTCCCACAAAGAACTGAAGTTACCATGTAACTCCAGGTCAGGGTCTTCAAAAGAACCCTGAAGGGGAAAAATAGAGATATTAAAAATAGAAATAGAGCTGTTTCTGAAGATGCAAGCAAAGGAGTCGTCATTAGGTGCCATTGTCTCCTAAGCTTCTGGATTATCTCTGATTTCTTGATCAGTGATTTTTCATCTTGATTTGGAAAATTCTGTCATGTTAATAAAAACAGATGGGGCTTCATTTATAAATTTTGAAATAATTGTTTGCCAGGACTTAATATTTTCTGTAATATTTAAATGCTCATGCTGATTATAGAACTCTCAATCATTATATGTTGAGTTAGGTACAAGTTAAAATTTATAACTTGTTTTTTAAGCTGTTTTATTTTTCTATCATTTGGTTTGATATAGTGCCCTTTTTTGCTTTCCTCTTGAGTTTAACCTTAAACCAAGCTACATATCGAAAAAATGGAAATACACTTTGCCAGATGTTCCTTATACCACACAGGAAAATCATCTGTGAGTCAGCTACTAGCAGTAGCTACAGAAACAATTTATTTTTATTATACTTATCATTACAGTTTCACTTACAGTGGGAAATTTCACAAGTAAAGTCGAATCAGGATTATTTAATTTTGTTCTATCTGCTGACCTTCTATCACTGATTATACCAAATACTTTAGTTTAATTCATTTGTTAATCATATGCATTTTGCGAAAGACAACATTCAATTTGGGTCACACATTGAAAACAGTATTTGGCATTTTCTCATGATTAGAATATACAATTCATGGGACAGCAGTGTGTGTCTTCAATAGCAAAGAAGGTAATGATGAATAATCATTACATAAGCCAGACAAGGAATGTCATTAAAGGAAGGGCTGAGCATAACTGATGGAAGAAATAAAAGGCCAATATATTACAAAATGATGCCACTTATTGGAAATTCTGTACAACGAGCCAAAATGATTCCGATTACAGGTAAGGTGAAAGGGTTATCTACGTTGCAAGTCCAGAATGATATCCAAGCAATGTTGATAGTTCTATATTTATAGTCTTCATACTAGGGCAATTTCAGGTTTGGCTGTAATTCTTCTTCCTCAGCAGCCCAGCATATTTTACCCATTTCTAAGTGCCTTTGAGATTGTGCTGGTAGGTTGTCTTCTTGAACTGATGCAATCGTTCTAGTGAAGGTACTCCTACAGTGTTCGAGTGGGGACTTCAGTGTTTTTGACACAATGAAAGACTGATGAAACACTTTCAAAACGAGATGGTGTGCAACTTTGAAAGGAACTTGCAGGTGATTGTGTTCACCTGTTCCTTCTGCCTTTATCCTTGATCATTAAGTCATTGTAAGAGAAGGGTTATTAGGCTAGTCTGGGTGAATAACTGCATATTTCAAAGTTGTTCCCCCTCACCACAGTGTTTCATTTTATATCCATTAATCAGCTCTCAAAAATGTTGAAATATTTCTGAAGGAACTCTCATAATCATTCTTGTTCCAAGGAGCTCACTTATAGCATCTTTGTCCTCTTCTTATTACTGATATCTTATCCCTAGTAAATTTCTGATATAATATTTTTAAGGCCTGTCCTGATGTGGGGGATCTAGAATTGTCATCCATATTAAATATGATGTGTTACCATTTATATTCCATGCTATTTATACATCAAGAAACTCATCTGCCTTTTCAGTCACCTTATTAAATATCCTTGCCAACGTCGATGATTTGTGTATTTGTGCAGAAAGACATTACAGTCCTTCTCTTCCCCTACACTTCCCAAAATTGGGCCATTTATAATTTACAATGATGCACAAGTCCAGCTGATCAACCCCTTAATATGACTATTCCCTTTTCATGACTTGAATTGAATATAACAGCTGATCTTCTTTTGTTCTTTGTTTTTTTTAACTTACTATTTAATTCCTAATGTGGAATTTCACTGATAAATAGAGTCTGACTATGTGACATATGTATCCCCCTAAGGTTTAGCAGCCAGCTGCTTGTATATGTTACACCAGAAGTTCGATATGTTTCACACCCTGAGTAAATGCCTACAATATATGAGCCATTTGCAGTTGGATGTTTGCCCATTTTAGATCACATTTAAAGAGATCTGAAATCCAAAATGCAGCTTTCATCCACTGGGCTTATATTGTGGTTAAATATTGAATGTTTGAAAGTTGTAGATTTGCTTTTAAAGGATTTTTTTTCCAAAATTTTCTTAATCTCTTTGATTTTAAACATTTTTTCCATATTTCCTTAAACTCATTCATTTTATAGCTTTCCACTTCATTTTTCCCCCTGTAGTTCAGATGAACAAGGAGCTACTATCTTCATCTTTTCTATATCTCCTCTTTATGTGTTGGCCAAGGAAGTGACAAACCTATGCATACTAGAAGAATGTTGCTGGAGAATGACAATTCCACTTATCCATTTATTTGTCATTGGCATGCATATCAATTCAACAAGGGGCATTAGAGGGTAGTCAAGAACGGGAAACTTGCTTGATTTCCTCTTCTCTTACCCAAGACAACCAAAACTAATTTCAGTGGTTTCTGATGTAGAAATGAGATCCAATTTCTCACTGACTATATCTTGAATGTTCAATTCAGAAGCACTTTTTGGTTCTTGTCATTACATGCAAACCTTTTCAATTACTGTCATTTCAGTAATTTAAAAACCTTTCATCAATCTATTTAAATGTGGCTGAAATTGAAAGTGAACAGTTGATCCACGCAATGAGAAAATATTCAAATTCTGGGTCAGAAAAAAAATACATGATTACAAGTATTATTACAAAACTGCTTTCACCCCTATAATTTCCCGATGTTGTTATTTGTGGATGTGCCATCTGGCATTGAACTGTGCTTCAGTGGATAATCTATTTATTTCCTGGTGGGTCCATCTCTAAAACCAGTCTGATACAGTGTGATCATTCCTTGGTTGCTGAATATATAAAACAGGTCTGGAATTAAATGAAGGAGGCACAGTGATTTGTTTGAATATTAATGCTTTCTTTTGCTAGGATATATTCAGAGAAATATTTATCTCTATGTGTACTTACACACAGACTCGCAAAATACAGTATTTCCTTCCACAAAGAATCCTAAATTTAAATGCATGAAAGCACTTGGACTTCATAAATGTTAGCAATTTATGAGTAATTTTCCATTAGATTATAGAATTGTTATAATGGTTATAACTCAAATATTTTGAATACACATTTAGTTAAAATACTGATTTAGCAGCTACAGGCAAACCATAATCTACATAAAAATTCTTCCAATATAATAAAACTTCATGAATATTAACCTTTCATGAACAAGCTACTATTGCAAGATAAGTATCAAAATAATAGTTAATTGCATGTGATTCAATCGAAATTAATACCTCCATACGTCCACTATGCTATGTCTAATATTTGCATGATCCTATCAATAAATATTCTATCTTTCCTAATTTTTAACGGGATAACAAGAGCAAGATTGTTTTCATTCACTGCAGCCTTCACTTTTTGACTTAAGCAAATTGATGGCAATTTTATATTTCTGTTTGCAATTCCAATTTCACACCTCAGTGGAATCTAGGACTGCTGAATGATTCTGATGCAGCTGTGGAAGCATTTAACAAAATGAATGGCAGATGGTAGAACAGTTTGTGGCAAACCAGTAATTCTAATTATTCCAACAAAACATGGCATGATGTTTCATCATGACGCAGCTGTAGTTAAATTCAGAGGAAATACTTGTACATGTAAAGCTATCAGTGTGATAACAATAAACAATTTATTTTCCTGTAGATTAAAAAAAGTAAGTTTTTCTTTTGCCTATAAAATATAATTTCAAAACCCTTTGTTTCAAGTGTGGATTTGATCCTGAATCATTTAAAATGATTGAATGACTAGAAGATGACTGATTATGTAGTCCTGCAGCCACAATATGAGGCAAAATATTTACATCTATCAAAGTACTTCTTAATATTTATAAAATTGCTGCTGTGTCCTGCTGTGAATAACTTGCAGTTTATCACAGGAAAAGCAAGGCTAAGAGTTCCATTTTCAGTTGCTCAATAATGCTTTGGAATGAAATGTGTCATGTCAATATTGTCCCTTGTCTTAAACAAATAATATCAACAAGGGGCACAAGGATACAAGCACATGTCAGGGAGAAGAGTTTTAAAAAGGAGAATTTTGCGGGGCTTGGTGCTTTAGAATGGTGGGTATGACTGGGAGGCCTGTTTTCTGTTCTGTGCATCAGATGTGTGATGTCCGGGAGACTCCCAGCCTCCCTGATGGCCACATCTGTACCAGGTGCATTGAGCTGCAGCTCCTTAGAGGCTGTGTGAGGAAACTGGAGCTGCAGCTCGATGACCTTCGGCTTGTTGGGGAGAGTGAGGAGATGTTAGACAGGAGCTACAGGTAGGTAGTTACCCCAGGGCCACAGGAGACAGATACGAGGGTGACCGTCAGGAGAGGAAAGGGAGGGTGTCAGGTAGTGGAGAGCACCCCTGTGGATGTCCCCCTTAACAATAAATATTCAATTTTTAGTGTTGTTTGGGGGTGGGGGGTGGGAATTACCTACCTGGGGAAGCAACAGTGGCCATCCCTCTGGCACTAAGTCTGGTCCTGTGGCTCAGAAGGGTAGGCAACAGAAGAGGAGGGCAGCGGTAATAGGGGGCTCTATAGTTCGGGGGACAGATAGGCAATTCTGTAGAAGTGAAAAAGAAACAAGAATGCTAGTTTGCCACCCAGTTGCCAGGGTTCATGATGTGTCTGACTGTGTCCAAAATATCCTGAATTGGGAGGGTGAGCAGCCAAAGGTCATGGTATATATTGGTACCAACAACATAGGTAGAAAAAGGGTGGAGGTCCTGAAAGCAGAATACAGGGAGTTAGGAAGGAAGCTGAGAAGCAAGACCTCAAAGGTGGTAATCTCAGGATTGCTGCCTGTGCCATGTGACAGTGAGTATAGGAATAGAATGACTGGAGGATAAATACGTGGCTGAAGTATTGGAGCAGGGGGCAAAGATTCAGATTTTTGGATCATTGGGACCTCTTCTGGGGCAGGTGTGACTGTACGAAAAAGGCTGGTTGCACTTGAATCTGAGGGGGGCTAATATCTTGGCAGAGAGGTTTGCTACTGAAGTGAAGAGGCGGAGGATGGGGATGTTGAAGTACAAGTAGAGATAGCTTGTAGGGAGTTTGTGAGGAAGGATAGGCAGATGTTAGAGTGAAGATGCACTCAGCCTGATGGTTTGAGATGTGTCTATTTTAATGCAGATGAAATTAGAGCATGGAACAATATGTGGAACTGTGACGTTGTGGCCATTACAAAGACTTGGATGTCTCAGGAGCAGGCTGCTGAGTGTGCCAGGCTTTAGATGTTTCAAAAAGAACAGAGAGGGAGGCAGAACAGTTGGGGGTGTGGCATTGCTAATTAGGGATAGTGTCATGGTTGCAGAAAAGGAGAAAATCATGGAGGGATGGTCTACTGAGTCAGTGTGGGTGGAAGTCAGCAACAGGAAAGGGGCAATAACTCTACTGGGTGTTTTTTATAGACACCCCAATAGTAACAGGGATATTGAGGAGCAGATAGGGAGGCGGATTTTGAAACAGTGCAATAGTAATAGGGTTGTTGTGATGGGAGATTTTAACTTTCCTAATATTGATTGGCATCTCCTTAGGTTTAGATGAGGTAGAGTTTGTTAGGTGTGTTCAGGAAGGTTTCCAGACACAATATGTAGATAAGCCAACTAGAGGAGAAGCTGTACTTGATCTGGTATTGGAAAATGAACCTGGTCAGGTGTCAGATCTGTTGGTGGGAGAGCATTTTGGAGGTAGTGACCACAAGTCTATCTCCTTCATCAGAACATTGGGGAGGATAGGAGCAGAGAATTTGGGAAAACCTTTAATTGGAGTAAGAGGAAATATGATGCTAATAGGCAGGAATTTGGGAGCATAAATTAAGAGCAGATGTTCTTAGGAAAATGCATGACAGAAATGTGGCAAATGTTCAAGGAACATTTCTGGATAGTTATGTTCCACTGAGGCAGGGAAGGGATGGTATGATCAAAGAACCATGGTAAATGAAGTATGTAGAAAATCTAGTTAAGAAGAAAAGAAAAGCTTACAAAAGGTTCAGAAACTAGGTACTGTTACAGCTCTAGAAAATTACAAGGTTACTAGGAAGGAGCTTAAAAATGGAATTAGGAGAGCCAGAAGGGGCCATGAGAAGGCCTTGGTGAGCAGGATTAAGGAAAACCCCAAGGCATTCTACAAGTATGTGAAGAGCAAGAGGATGAGCCATGTGAGAATAGGACCAATCAGGTGCAATACTGGAAACGTGTGCATGGCATTGGAGGAGATGGCAGAGGTATTTAATGAATACTTTGCTTCATTATTCACCAGAGAAAAAGACCTTGACAATGACACAGTGGACTGAAACGCTTGAGCATATAGACATTAAGAAAGAGGATGCGCTGGAGCTTTTGAAAGTCATTAAGTTATATAGGTCACATGGACCAGATGAGATGTACCCCAGGCTACTGTGCAAAGCAAGGGAGGAGATTGCTGAGCTTCTTGTGATGATCTTCTTATCATCAATAGGGATGGAAGAAGTACCGGAGGACTGGAGGGTTGCAAATGTTGATCTCTTGTTCAAGAAAGGGAGTAGAGATAACCCAGGAAATTATAAACCAGTGAGTCTGACTTTAGTGTTTCAGGTTGTTGGAGAAGATCCTTAGAGGTAGGAGTTATGAGCATTTGGAGAGATATAATCTGATTAGGGATAATCAACATAGCTTTGTCAAGGGCAGGCCGTGCCTTACAAGCCTGATTAAATTTTTTGAGGATGTAACAAAACATATTGATGAAGGTAGAGCAGTGGATGTAGCGTATATGGATTTCAGTAAGGCATTTGATAAGGTTCCCCATGCCAGGCTCCTTCAGAAAGTAAGGAGGCATGGGATCCAAGAAGACCTTACTTTGTAGATCCAGAATTGGCTTGCTCACAGAAGGCAAAGTGTGGTAGTTGATGGCTCATATTCTGAATGGTGGTTGGTGGCCAGTAGTGTTCCGTAGGGATCTGCTTTGGGATCTCTCCTCTGGATAAAGAAATAGAAGTGTGGGTTAGTAAGTTTGCTGATGACACAAAAGTTGGGGGTGTTATGGATAGTCTGGAGGGTTGTCAGAGGTTACAAGGGGTCATTGATAGGATGCAGAACTGGGCTGAGAAGTGGCAGATGGATTTCAACCCAGATAAGTGTGAAGTGGTTCATTTTGGTATGTCCAATTTGAAGAGAGAATATAATATAAATGGTAAGACTCTTGGCAGTGTGGAGGATCTGAGAGATCTTGGGATCCATGTCGATAGGACACTCAAAGCTGCTGCACAGCTTGACAGTGTTGTTAAGAAGGCGTATGGTGTGTTGGCATTCATCAATCATGGGATTGAGTTCAAGAGCCATGAGGTAATTTTACAGCTATATAAGACTTTGGTCAGACCCCACTTGGAGTACTATATTCATTTCTGGTCACCTCACTACAGGAAGGATGCAGATACTATAGAGAGAGTGCAGAGGAGATTTATAAGGATGTTGCCTGGATTGGAGGGTGTAACTTAGGAGAATAGGTTGAGTGTACTTGGCCTTTTCTCCTTGGAGCGATGGAAGATGAGAGGTGACCTGATAGAGGTGTATAAGATGATAAGGGGCATTGATGGTGTGATAGCCAGAGGCTTTTTCCCAGGGCTGAAGTGGCTAACGCGAGGGTGCATAGTTTTAAGGTGCTTGGAAACAGGTACAGAAGAGATGTCAGGGATAAGTTTTTCACACAGAGAGTAGTGGGTGTGTGGAATGCACTGCTGGCGGCAGTGGTGGAAGTGGATACAATAGGGTTTTTAAGAGCCTCTTACATGGAGCTAAGAAAATGGAGGGTAATGCACTAGGGAAATTCTAGGCAGTCTGTAGAGTAGATTACATATTCAGCACAACATTGTGGGCCAAAGCCCTGTAATGTGCAGTAAATTTCTATGTTATATGTTCACTTCAATTCAAGCACTCTCTTATTCTGAGAAGTGTATCACTATATACAGTATGCTGAAGATCGCTAGAAGCAAAATACAAAGTTAAGCATTTGACAAGGTCCACTGTGGGGAGCTGGTCCAGAAAGTTAAGACACATGGGATCCAAGACAAACTTGCTCAATGGAACAGATATTGGGTTGGTGATAGTTCAAGACCTGGAGTTTGGTGTCCTATCATTGGCAAGTCCGGAGCTCGAGAATGTAGTTCAGGCACTTCATCGGTGAGTCCTGGGGTTGTGACAGAAGATGGAAGCCTGAAGGTCAAAGACTGAAATTGGCATGTCCAGAGGTAAAGACTCAATGACCAAATTCCTGAGATTGTGAGTCCATTAGGGAAGTTGAAGGCCCAGTATCTGCCAGTCCACCAGTTCAATGGAAACTGAAGGCCCAGACTGTGTGTGTGAGAGGGTGGGTGGGTGGGATGGGGGAAAGGGGGCTTGTTTTGTTATTGTTGTTCTGTTAACATTGTTGTTTTTGTTGCTTATATTCTGCTGAACATGGTGGACATGGTAATTTTGTACCGAAATGTGTGGCCACATTTACAGGCTGTCTTAAACACATGCTTAGGTTGGGTTTGCGATTTAACACAAACAACGCATTTCATTATATGTTTCAATATATGTGTGATAAAGAAAATCTGAATCTGAAAGTAGAGGCAGACAATGGAAGTGGAAGGAGAGTCTTCTGATTGGACATCTGTGACTAGTGGTTTATTGCAGGGAACAGTGCTGGGACTCTCGCTATTTTTGTTGTATATTAAAAACAGGACATGAATATAGGAGGTTAGTAAGTTTATGACTAACATAAAAATTAGTTGTGTTTTGTATAGCACGGATGGTTTCCAAGGCTACAGCAGGATACAATCAGATGGAGAGGTGGAATGCTGGGTAGAACATTAGCAGATGGAATTTAATCCTGGCATGTGTGATGTAATGCAGTTCAAAGAGTCAACAAAATACTTTTGGCAACCTAATCACATCAACGGAGGAGACCCACAAAGATAAGGTGAGTGATTTAAAGAGTAGCTTTCACTGGCTTCTGGGTTTTTCCAGTTGCACAATTGTATTGCAATTAATTTGCAAGGGCAAATAAAAATAAAGTAGAGATAAACAATGTGAATATTGCAGGAACAGCCAATGTGTGAGTGGACCAGTGTTAGAGTGGAGAGACTTTGGCTAAACAGGCTTTGGTGAGGTAGGCTTTTTCTTCATTCTTCATCTGTTAGTGCATAGTTAATGCAGTGAGAATGGTTCCAGGGGCTGTGCTGTATTCCTTGTGTAAACTGTGGGAATTCTGGGAGACCTCTAGCCTCCCAGATAACCATATCTGAACCAGGTGCACTGAGCTACAACTCCTCAAGGAATGTGTTCAGGAACTAGAGCTGCAGCTCGATGACACTTGGCTTAAACAGGAGACTGAGGAGGTTACAGTCTGTAATGAGATTGTGAGCAAGTTCAAGCAGATGATAGGTTAAAATTGCAATCAGTGGGATAAGTTGCAGTGTAACATGTGGACAAAATTGAAAAGGGTGATGAATACAGGACTGAAGGTGTTATATTTGAATGCATACTGTACATGGAGTAAGGTAGGTGATCTTGCAGTGCAGATTGAGTTTGGCAGGTATGATATTCCCGGCCTCACAGAGTCATGGCTAAAATGTGATAATAGTTGGGAACTTAACATCAACATTGTATCAAAAGGACAGGCAGATAGGCAGAAGGGCTGGCATGGTTTTTTTTTGGTGAAAAATCAAATCAAATCATTAGAAAAGGGTGACATATCATCAGAAAATGTAGAATCCTTGTGGGCGAAGTTAATAAACTGCAAGTGTAAAAAGACCCTGATGGGAGTTATCTGCAGTCATCTGAACATTAGCCAAGATGTGGGCTACAAATTGCAGTGGGAGATAGAAAACAGCATGTCGAAAGAGTAATGTTAGGATAGTCACGGGGGATTTCAATATGCAGGTAGACTGGGAGAATCAGATTTGTGCTGGATCTCAAGAGAGAGAATTTGTAGGATGCCTACAAGATGACTTTTTAAAGTAGCATGTGGTTGAGTCCACTAGGGGATCAGCTATTCCGGATTGGGTGCTGTGTAATGAACCAGTTTTGATTAGGGAACTTAAGTTAAAGTAACCCTTAGGAGACAGTGATCATATGATAGAATTTACCCTACAATTTGAGAGCGAGAAGCTAAAGTCAGATGTATCAGTATTACAGTAGAGTAAAGGGAATTACAGTGACATGACAGAGGAGTTAGCCAAAATGGATTGGAAGGGGACATAAACAGTGATGATGGCTGAACAGCAACAGCTGGAGTTTCTGAAAACAACTCAGAAGGTGCAGGGTAGACACATCACAAAGAAGAAGTACTTAAAGGCAAGATGAAGCAACTGTGGCTGACAAGGGAAGTTAAAGACAGCATAAAAGCAAAAGAGAGGGCATATAATAGAGCAAAAAATTAGTGGGAAGTTAGAGGATTGGGAAGCTTTTAAAAAACCGCAGAAGGCAACTCAAAAAGGTTTAGGGAGGGAACAGATGAACTATGAAATTAAGCCAGCCAGTAATTACAAAAAGGATACCAAAGCATTTTTCAGACATATAAAGAGTAAAAGAGAGGCAAGAATAGATATCAGATCATTGGTAAATGATGCTAACGAGTTAGTAACAGGGAACAAAGAAGTGCCAAATGAACTGAATAAGTATTTTGCATCATTCCTCACAGTGGAAGACATTAACAGTGTACCTGAAGTTCAGGAGTGTCAAGGGGCAGAAGTGAGTGCATTTGCTATCTAGGGAGAAGATGCTTAGAAAGCTGAAAGGGCTGAAGGTATTCACCTGGATCAGATTAATTACTTCTCAGGGTTTTGAAAGAGGTAGCTGAAGTGATTTGGAGGTATTAGTAATGATATTTCAAGAATCTCTAGATTCTGTCATGGTTCCAGAGGACTGGAAAATTGTAAATGTCACTACACACTGCAAAGAGGAAGGAGGCAGTGAGAAAGGAAATTATAGGCCAGTTAGCCTGACATCAATGGTTGGGAAGAAGTTAGAGTCCATTATTAAGAATAAGGTTTCGGGATACTTGGGGAACATAACAAAATAGGCCAAAGTCTGCATTGTTTCCTTAAAGGAAAATCTTGCCTGACAAGTTTGTTGGAATTATTTGAGGATATAACAAGCAGGATAGACAAGGGAGAATTGGTAGATATTGTGTACTTGGATTGTCAAAAGGCCTTTGACAAGGTGCTGCACATGAGGCTAGTTAACAAGATAAGAGCTCATGGTATTACAGGAGAGACAGAAGCATGTACAGAGGACTGGCTGATTGGCAGAGGGCAAAGAGTGGAAATAAAGGGAGTCTTTTCTGGTTGGCTGCCAGTGGATGATGCAATTGATGGCTTTGTGGCCAGTTTTGCAGATGGTATGGAGATAGGTGGAGGGGCAAGGTAGTGATGAGGAGGTTGGGGGGTTGCAGAAGGAGTTAGACGTATTTGGAGAATAGGCAAAGAAGTGGCGGATTGAATGCAGCGTAATTCATGTATGTTTATGTACTTTGATAGAAGGAACAAAAATATAGGCTATTTTCTAAACAGGCAGAAAAGTCAAAAATCCTCATGCAGGATTCTCTAAAGGTTAACTTGCAGGTTCAGCTGGTGTTGAGGAATGCAGATGTAATATTAATGTTCATTTCAAGAGGACTAGAAGATAAAAGCGAAGATGGAATGCTGAGGCTTTATAAAGCATGGGTTAGGCCTCACTGAGGTATTTTGAGCAGTTTTGGGCCAACTATCTTAGAAAGGCCGCATTGATATTGGAAAAGGCTCAGAGGATGTTTACGAGTATAACTCTGGGAATGAAAGGGTTAACAAATGAGGAGCATTTGATGGCTTGGGGCCTGTACTTGCTGGAATTTAGAAGAATAAGGGAAGATCTCATTGAAAACTATTAAATGTTGAAAGGCTTAAATAGACTCAATGTGTAGAGTATTTTTTCTTACAGTGGGGATGGGGGTCTAGGACCGGGGGCACAGCCTCATATTAGAGGGATGTCCATTTACAGCAGAGATGAGGAGAAAGTCTTTAGCCAGAAATTGGTGAATCTGTGGAATTATTTACCACAGACAGTTGTGGAGGTCAGGTCATTGCGAGTGTTTAAGGCTGAGGTGGATAGGTTCTTAATTAATCAGGGCACAGAATGTTACAGAGAAAAGGCAGGAGAATGAGGTTGAGAGGGACAATGGATGAGCCATGATAAAATGATAGATTAGACTTGATTGGCCAAATGTCCTAATTCTGCCCCTATGTCTTATGGTCTCAGATATTTACTATAAGTGTTAGGGAACCAAAGATTTTTAATAAGCAGAAGGACATTGTGATTCAAGTCCATAGTTCTCTGAAAATAACAACACAGGTAGCTAGTTTGGTGAAGAATGCATCTGGCATACTTGCCTTCTTAGGTGGGGGAAATACTTCATATTGCAAATTTACAAAATACTGATTAGACCACACAA
Source organism: Hemitrygon akajei (assembly GCF_048418815.1). Lineage (NCBI taxonomy): Eukaryota > Metazoa > Chordata > Chondrichthyes > Myliobatiformes > Dasyatidae > Hemitrygon > Hemitrygon akajei. The sequence continues at coordinate 159,631,987 of NC_133129.1, read as the reverse complement.
ATGTATGCAGTTTTGGTTAGCACCCTATAGGAGAGATATGACTAGACAGGAGAGAGTGCAGAAGAGATTCAACACAATGTTGCTGGTTTTGAATTTAGTTAAGGGGATAACTGATAAAACTGGTTAGTTTATGAAGTGGCAATTAGAACTATTTTTCTCAGAATTTTATATAAAACCTTCCAGTGCTTGTCCAATAATTATTACCTAAGGTAGTAGGACATTGATTGTACAATCTGGGATTTATTAGATTAAACTTCACTCCAGGTAAGAGATTTAACCTTACAGATCATGTAATTAAACTGGCCAGCTAGGTTAGTTTCTCTCCCTCACCCCACCCAATTTTAGATCATTGAGTCATTGGCAAGCAATTCAACAGAAAAGTAACCAAATTTTCCATGTACCATTAGCCAGCAGAGAAAATAAGGTATGAATTCCAGCTTCAAAGGTGATGGCCTCAGCATAGAGAGTATTGCAAAACAATGATATTACAGATGACCGTTTGGTCAACCATTTCTTGTCTACAGCACTAAAGCTTGAATTTATTGTCATGAACACAAATAGAAGTTGGTAATGTCTTATGGCAGTGATTGTCAATCCAAATGTTAATGGCTCTTCATTGATTAACCATTTGACATTTGCCCTTCTAGAAAATGGAAAGTTCCATGCAAGCTAGTTTGTAATTTATCCACAAATTATGCTTTAGATACCCATTTTAAAAATTTCATATTATGACAGAGCACCGTCATATTGAAGCTGCGTAGCTTAATCAGTTTCACTTGATTGGATTCTACAGTTCTGTTAATCTTACTCAAGTAAAAACCACAATCTGCATTCTTTACACTATTCACTTCAACATCTCAGCATCATGTGCATCAGCTGTGCACTTCTAAAGGTAGTTTAACTGATTTTAAAGTTGATCAAAAACGTATTCACCTTTTCTGCAGTGAGAGGAAAATTGCATACTGCAAGAAACTGCAGAGTTGTGAACACAGCTGAGCACATCACAGAAACATCCTCCTATATGTTCAGATTCATTTTTTGCATACAACTGTGAATTCAAAAATTGTGAAGACATGAAACCTAAAAGCATCTAGCTGAATCAGTTTTCAATTTCTTTGCAAATAAAATATGTGCAGAGTTGAGTTTTTGAAATGAGGAACAATTGTTAAAGACTCATGTGTCAACTGGATAATCCATCTGCTCCCATTTCATTCACCATGCCAGTGCTGCAGACCCAAAACAATTGGACCTTGACAAATATATCATTGAAAACAAACGGGAGATGGAAAATGCTGTGGCTCTCAAGGGAAGCCATATGTTAGCTGCTTCTTCTACACTCTCCAAAAGGGATTCAACCTGTATTCTGTTAAATTAAATAGCCTACTGTGTGTGTGTGTGTGTTTTTTTTTCTGACTGACTGCACACATATAATTACACATTGAAGTCAATTGTATTGAAACTTTCTTATTTTATAAAGACTCTAAGAAACTATTTCTCCCCACTCAGTTTCATGAATTAATGTTAACATTTGGTTATAAAAGTAGAAAATAAAATAAATATTGGTCAGATTGGAGAACGTTTCATCAGCTTATTCAGGATTTGGTTATTTCTTTCAAAATATGCATAGTTCTTGTTCATCCATTCATTACTGCTGAACGAGTTCTCAAATTTTATCAACTTAGTGAAGCATTTTACAGAATAAAGAACAAGAGTAGATGGAGGCCACATGATCCCTTCAGCCTCCTTTATATTAGTTCACATTTCAGCTGATCTGATTTTTATTCATGTCCTGACCTTTTCCCTCTAACCCCCTTGACCCTTCATAGAATTTATGCAATGATTCATTCCTCACAGCTCTCTGGGGTAAAGAATTCCAAATATTAATGACCATCAAAGAAGAGAGTTTTATTATCCATCTACTATTAGAAATACAAGACAAGAGCTTTTGTTACCCTTCTGAGATGTCATTGCTTTCTCCATTAAACTGCTTAGAAATTGGATTTCAATCATTATTTACTCCATTTTGTCTTAATATCACATTGGAAAATACCCCCAAATATAAAAAATACAAAATAAGGATAACTTTGTTTTAATAAATTGTTAATACTTACTTCATTTAAGAAATGTCAAAACCCCAACTGCATGATCATAGACTTAGAGCCTGCAAGTACCAACTTAATTACAATTTGCACACTAGGTAATGTGTTAGTGCTCTTAAAATGGCCTTCCTTTGGCCACATTGGTTGCCATGGAAATGAGAGTCATTGAGGGGAGAACAAGTGGATGGATATCATAGTAAATAACATGGGCAAGTGAAAAATGGCAAATAAGTCTCTAGATAGAGGTATCTCTGACACTTGTAACTGGCCATTCACAACCATTGCCACTGTAGGCATTAACGGTGCTAAGGCCAGAGATTAAGGTCTCTGTGAACTACAGGTTTACTTATACAGAAGCCTCAGTTTGTGCTCAGTGCAGTGATCAGTGAGAATGTTAATACTTTGAAGAGACTTGAAATGAGGAGTAGGGAATGGGTAGCATGATTTATATAATTTAATAGCTATGTTTCAACAGCAACAATTTAAAAATGAGATTTCAATTTGTTTCTTGAACTGTGTAACAATGAAGGTTTTTATCCATGACCTTTTGATCCACTTTCTCTTTCTAAATAATTAGTATGCCTTGCATGTTGATGGCAATATAATATGGGGAGAAATACCAGAAAAAAAATAAACCCAAGTTGGAACAAATTACTTTTGGTGTTATCTGGATTTTCTGACTTGGGGATTTGCAGGAAATTGCTGCAAAAACAGAGGCAATTAAAAAAATGAATGGAAAATGATCTGATGTCTAGATAACATTTGAAGCTGTCATTGTGCATTCAACTAAAAATTCACCCAAACCAAAAGAATCACTTGATTTACAGAAATTTTATAAGCATATTTATTGCACCACTAACCTTTTGATAATGTTGACTATCAGCTGATGGTAGATGTGCTTTTCAATACGCAGTCCTGTGTAGGTCTATAGTCTAGTGTAGCTTTCTCTGTGTTGTTTTTTTATGCAGTTCAGTCTAGTTTTTGTACTGTCATGTAACACCATGGTCCTGAAAAACATTGTCTCATTTTTAATATGTACTGTACCAGCAGTTATGGTCAAAATAACAATAAAGTGACTTGACTTGACTTGACTTGGAAAAAAAAACAATCCCAACTTTAAAGTTGTAACAGGGGAAAAATATATTTCTGCTTCCCACAGCCTCGATGTGGCTTCCTTACCAACTCCATATTTACTGTCAGGTTATTTAATCATTCCATTTTCAGATTATATGACCTTATAAACATTCCATCCATTGTTGATGTTGGATATTGACCCTTTGGTTCTCCCTGTCTCGTCAGTTTCTGATGGTTTATGTTAGTCGATGAATGTTTCTCAAGGTCAATGCCCTCGATAAGAGAAGAAAGCAAAATATTTAACTGTCCATTAATGTCTTTTACTGGTTAAACATGCCACCTCTACCAAAGAATATATTTCAGGTGCATGTGCTAATGAAATTATCAAAGCACTATATTTGGAATACGTTTTAAGGCTGCACATTCCAGTCGGGAATTCTGGGGAGGTCTCCTTTCCCAAAGCTAGAGTTTGTGCAACTTATCATCAAAGTCTCATATACAAAGTAAATTTTATTATCAAAGTTCAAATAATTTTCCATCTACAACCCTGAGATTCGTTTTCTTGTCGGCATATTAAAAAAAGTGTATAGAATCAGAATCAGAATCAGGTTTATTATCAGCAACATGTGACGTGAAATTTGTTAACATAGCAGCAGCAATTCAATGTAATACATAATCTAGCAGAAAGAGAAAAAAATAAGATAAAACATAATAATAAATAAACATGTAAATCAAGTACGTGTATATAATAGATTTTTTAAAATGTGCCAAAACAGAAATACTGTACATTAAAAAAAAAGTGAGGTAGTGGCCAAAGAGTCAATGTCCATTTAGGAATTGAATGGCAGATGGGAAGAAGCTGTTCCTGAATCGCTGAGTGTGTGCCTTCAGGGTTCTGTATCTCCTACCTGATAGTAACAATGAGAAAGTAATAACTATAACAGAATCAATGGAAGACCCCCATCTAGGACATTCAACCAATGTGCGGAAGACAACAAGACAACAAACTCTGCAAAAGCAAAAGAAGAAATAATAATAAATAAATTGACAATGAATATCAAGAACACAAGATGAAGAGCCCTTGAAAGTGAGTCCATTGGTTATGGGAACATTTCACTGATGGGTCAAATGAGGGTGGATGAAGATATCCCCTTTGGTTCAAGAGCCTGAGGTTTGAGGAGTAGTAGCTGTTCCTGAACCTGGTGATGTGAGTCCTGAGGCTCTTGTACCTTCTTCCTGATTGCAGCAGTGAGAAGAAAGCATGTCCTGGGTGATGTGTGTCCCTAATGATACATACTGCATTTCATGTAGGTAAGCTCAATGGTTAGGAGGGCTTTACCTGTGATGGACTGGGCTGTATCTGCTATTTTTTGAAGGTTTTTCTGTAGTGTTTCCATACCAGACTATGATGCAGCCAGTCAATGTACTCTCCACTGCATATCTATAGAAGTATGTCAAAGTTTGAAATGTCATGCCAGATCTCCATGCTAAATATCATGCTAAGGAAGGAGAGGCAATGCCATGTTTTCTTCATAATTGCAGGTACGTGCTGGGCCCAGATCAAATCCTCCGAAATAATAATACCTAGGAATTTAAAGTTGTTGACCCTCTCCACTTCTGATCCTCTGATGAAGATTGGGTCATGAACCTCTGGTTTCCTTCTCCTGAAATCTACAATCAGTTTCTTGGTCTTGCTGACACTGAGTGAAATGTTGTTATGACACCACTCAGTTGGATTTTCAATCTCAGTCCTATGTGCTGATTCACCATGACCTTTGATTTGGCCTACAATAATGTATGTACAAATGTACAAATGTACAAATGTACAAATTTCTGTATGACACCATTAATCACACAGGCATAAGTGTAAAGCGAGTAGAACAGGGGAGCCGAGGAAACACCTTTCTGGTGCACCTGTGCTGATGGAGGTCATGGAGGAGATGTTGTTGCCAATCCAAACCTACTGGGGTCTGCAAGTGAAGAAATCCAGTATCAAATTGCACAAAGAGGTATTGAAGTCAAGGTCTTAAAGTTTATTGATTAGTTTTGAGAGGGCGATAGTGTTAAGTGGAAATCATGTTCACCATCAGCTATATTTCCATGTTAATACATAAAAGTACTGTTATATCAGTCTATTTTATCAAATGCACAGTAACATTGTATAACCTACCAAAATAACCTCCTGATTCTCTATAAATCCTGTACTGGTTTATTTATATTATTTATTTAATTTATTTGGAAACACAGCATGGTAACAGGTCCTTCTAGCCTAATCAGCCTGCACTGCCCAATTACACCCATGAGACCAATTAATCTCCTTATATATACATCTTTGGAATGTGTGAGGAAACTGGAGCAACCAGAGGAAACCCATGTGGTCATGGGTTTGACATACAAACTCTTTACAGAAATCGGAGGAATTAATCCTTGGTCACTGGCATTGTTTTAGCATTATGCTAACCACTATGCAATCACACCACCTTCTTAGTTGTCTTACCTATATACCTCTCCTGTTTCAATACATCTTTGAAAAGTTGTTCTTTCTTCTGCCTAAAATGTTTCAGGAATTATTGATAATCAGCATTGGGTCAGGCTTGGGCTTGTAACAATCCCAAGTACACTGTGTTGCTCAGCTGTGATTGTAAAGAGAACAAATAGCCAAAATACAGTGCTAAATCAGTTTCTCCCTGCCCAAATACCCTTCTTAACCACTTGCTGATTGAATAAAGTGAAATTATTATGAATGTTTTTGGCAGGCATTCCCAGGAGTACTACTGATGCCTAAAAGAAGAAAAGATAAGTTTTTTTTTCATCATTGGAATAGACCAAAACCCATTAGAAATATCTAACTCTGGTAATATTGTTCTCAATTTTCTACACTGCTGATGGAGGCATTGTTTCTAAACACAAAAGTTGACTATCCATATCTTCTCCACAGTTTAGGATTCTGCAGTCTGTTTCAGCTTCCCTAAATTGTGAAGTTGAGTACATTTATCATACCTTGACAGAACTGGTTTTCCTACATGCACTTTGTTTAATACCTTCTCAGACATATTATTCCCTGCTCTATTCTGCCTTTTTCCTCTTCCCCCTCCACAGATTCTTTCCTAGTCTTTTCAGTTATATCTATAAAGCATCTATCTTTACAAACACAAGAGATTCTGCAGATGCTGGAAATCCAGAACAACACATGCAAAATGCTGGAAGAAGTCAGCAGGTCAGGCAGCATCTATGCAAATTAATAAACAGTAGACTTTTCAGTCTGAGACACTTCTTCAGGACTGTGGAGGAAGGCACACTATGCAAAAATAAGAAGGTGGGGGAAGGAAAGGAGGACTAGCTAGATTGTGATATGTGAAGCCAGGTGGATGAGAATGGTAAAGGGCTGGAGAAGAAGGAATCTGATAGGAGAGCAGAGTGGACCATGGGCAAAGGGAAGAAGGAGGGACACCAGCAGATGGTGATAAGCAGGTGAGTAGAAAAGGTACGAACCCAGACTGGGGAATATAAGAAGAGGGAAGGGATTAGGGAAAAGAAACATCACCAGGAGAAATCAATGATCACGCGATCAGGTGGAGGCTACCTAGACAGAATATGAGGTATTCCTCCTCCACCCTGAGAGTGGCCTCATCATCGCAAAAGAGGTCATGGACTGAAATGTTGGAATGGGAATGGGGAATGCTATTAAACTTGTTGGCCACAGGCAAATTCTTTTTTTGGCTGACAGAGTGGAGATGCTCAACAAAGCAGTCCTCCAATTTAAGTTGGGTCTCACCAAAGTAGAGGAGGCCACGTCGAGAGAACTGGATACAATAGATAATCCCAAGTAGTAGAGGCCAGTTCAGTTGTGTCATTTAAGGTAAAATTGGATAGGTATATGGATAGGAAAGGAGTGGAGGGTTATGGGCTGAGTGTGGGTAGGTGGGACTAGGTGAGATTAAGAGTTCGGCACGGACTAGGAGGGCCGGAATGGCCTGTTTCCGTGCTGTGATTGTTATATGGTTATATGGTTATATGATTTGTAGTCCAAGTGTTGCCTCACATGGAAGGACTGTTTGCAGCCCTGAACGGAGGTCAGGGAGGATGTGAATGGAAAAGTATAGCATTTCTGTCACTTGCTGGAACATGTGGCAGGTCAGTGAACAATACAGAGAGAAGAATAGACAAGGAAGTGAAGGAGGAGCAATCCCTGTTGAAAGTAAAATGTGGGGACAGGGGAGATAAAGGTGTGTTTAGTGGTAAGATCCCATTGAAGTTGGCAGATGTCGTGGAGAATGATGTGTTGGCTGTGGAGGCTTATTGGGTGGTGGGTGAGAAAAGATGGTGGGAAGATGGGGTGACCATAGATGTCCAAAAAGTAGAGGAGATGTGGGTGAGCACAACCTTTATGGTGGAGGAAAGGAAACCTCATTCTTTGAAGGAGGAGGGCATCTCTTATGTGCTGGAAAGGAAGGAACTGAGAAAAGAGAACAGCATTTTTACAGAAGATGGACTGGGAAAAAATATAGTCAAGGTAGCATTGAAGTGAGTAGTTTCATAAAAGATGTTGGTAGACAGCTTATCTCCAGAGATGGAGACAGAGAGAGAGCAAGAAAAGCAAGAGAGGTGTCAAAAATGGACCAAAAAATCTGCATGATTGGCACAGACTTTTATCTTCTTTTTGCTACTCATGTAGAATTCAAAAGGCTGATTTTAAATCACTACACTCCTGAAACAGCTTTTATTTTCTTCCTGTACACCAGCAACCTCATCTCATAATTTATTTCTCTCATGTTGTAAGTAACTGCCATTAACTCCAGTCTTTTCCTTTGATCTTCTTGCTCTTGTGTCTTCATAAAAAAATATCACAGCAATCTTAGACTCTGCATATTTTTCCATTCATATTTAACATCTTTCTGTTATCATTTTGATTTGTTTCCTTCAATGTTCCTCTTAGTGTTAAAAGTTCAGCAGCCCCTATTGTACATCCATTTACTGTTATTCCTGCAGTATTTTTGCATCTACAAGCAGAGCATTTATCCATTGTTTAATTCTTCACCATTGGAGTTGGTTGAGCATTTTGACAAGTTAGACACAGCCACATTGATATGTAGAATCCTTTTTCAAAGGATAATATCTATCTCGGAAGCTGTTAGTCACTACCTTACATTTCTCTTCTATTAATGCTGTATATTTGTATCAGTCTGTAGGTAGTGTCCGTGCTCAGCCTTGTACCACCCATGTGAGATGATTCAGTCAGACCAGCACAATTTCAAACTTTTAAAAGCTCATTGAAACCTATGATTTCCTGGTGGTGGCTGATGGAGTAGCAGCAATCTCCCATTGCTCCAACTCTAATTATCTTGTTATTTCCAACCTGTCTTGGAACTTCCTTTTTAAGTGTGATATTTTTTCATTATGGCTGCATCAAGGGGTGGCAGAGGTACTAAAAAGGATGATCCCCCTACTTCTTTGGACTCTGTTATGGACTTGCTTGCAAAGTCATACACGAGAAGCTTCTGAGAAGTTTCAATAATTCAGCTCTCAATTAAAACAAAAAATGGTAAATTGGATTCTATTCAGCAAACTCTTAATGAACACGATAATCGTATAAAAAATAATGAAGCAATGCTGTCGTCTCTGGAAACAGAAGTGGATGAACTGCAAAAGCTTTGTGAAAAGCTATAGAAGTCCAACGAAAAGTTAAGACAGAAGATTATCAACATAGAAAATAAAAGTAGAAGGAACAACCTATGGGTTCTGGGTCTCGAAGAATTAATCAAAGGTAATCATCCTATGGAATTCTTTGCAGACTTTCTGCAAGAATTATTTCTGGAAATTTTGGCGTCTTTGCCTATGATTGATCAAGCTCACAGGTCCCCCATGTTTAGATCTCCTAACAGAGATAGACCAAGATCTGTAATAATTTGTTTTCATGAATTTACAACAAACACACAAACCTCATCTAAGAGGCATGATTGATTATCGTGGCAGTAAGATTAGAATTGTTGAAGATTACTTGCCTGAAGTTATGAAGGAACGAGCTAAGTTTAAAGAAGTTATGTCCGAGTTGTTTAACAAGGGTTTTAAACCCTCCCTTCACTATCTAGCTCATCTCAGAATCACACTAAAAAAAGGTTCTTTTGAATGGTTTCATTCGACTGCTAAAGCACAAAGGTTTTTAAAATCTGAAGGCTAGCTGCTTAGTTTGTCCTCATATGAAAACACAAGATTAAATGAGAAACTTTGAATTCGCAAATCCCTTCGAAGGGGCATGATTCTTACAGGGTGGAATATTAAGATTCTCGAAGACTATTTGCTTGAGGTTATGCAGGAATGTGCTAAGTTTAAACAAGCTTTGTTGGAACTTTTCTATCAAGTGTTAACCCATCCCTTGGCTACCTCATTAAAGATGGATCCTTCGAATGGTTTCATTTGAATGCTGAAGCATAAAGATTTATTTAAATTTGAAAGCTAACTGCTTAGCCTGTCATTTCATGAAGATAAAAGATTAAATGGTTAATGTCTTTCTGTATGAAGAATGGTATCTTTTACTTTTGGTAAACCTTTGTAACTAATTTCCTTTTGTAATTTTTTAATACTGTATTTTTGATAGACGAGAATTGAATTTCTTGTTTGGATATTGTTTAGTCTGGGTTGGAATATAAACAATCTGAAACTAATTGGAGCGACCACCAGGTTTTTTGGGTGGGTTGTCCATAGTTGTAGAAGCCAGCTTTCTATTGGTCGGTTTTCTTTCTTTGGGAGGTGGGCGGGGGGGGGGGGATACTTATTTTTCTCAGAAGCTGTTTTCAAATTGTTTTTAGCCAACTTGTTTCTCAAGGTTTATGGATTAGTTTTAACTTACATTTTAACCCTTCCTTTAAATTATTCTAAAAATGAACCAAACTATTAATCCAAAGGCACACGAGTGAATCTGCAGATGCTGGAAATAAATAAAAACACAAAATGCTGGGAGAACTCAGCAGGCCAGACAGCATCTATGGGAGGAGGTAGTGACGACGTTGCGGGCCGAAACCCTTCCACTCAGTTTTATCGTGAAAGGGTTAAATCACCTTGTCAAATGTAATAAGATTTTTGCTTATATTAGGAAATTAAGGTCCCTATTATTTTTTTACAAGAAATTCACATACGCAAATGTGATCATCTACGTTTTTTTAACCTTTGGAATGGACTTTGTTTTCATTTATCTTTTCAGGCCAAAACTAGAGGAGTTTTGATTCTTATCTTTCCTTTGTCCAACATAAAGTAGTGTCTGATACTAATGGATGTTTTGTTATAGTTTCAGGAAAGCTAGATAATAAATTAATAATATTTGCCAATGTGTATACTCCCAATGCAGATAATCCAGGATTCTTTCAGCATTTTCTTTTCATTTCTACTCGATCTGAATCTTTATTCTTTGGTGATGGGAGGAGATTTTAACAGCTGGCTAGACCCAATTTTAGACCGATCATCTTCTAAACCAGTATTTCCTAATAAATCAGCTTTGTTTATTCAATCTTTTTAATTAAAATGTGGTATTGTTGATGTTTGGCATTTCTTACATCCTTTAAATAGGGGGTACTCATTTTTTTTCCCATGTTCATCATACATATTCTGGGATTGATTATTTTTTTATTGATAGTCAAATGATTTCATTCGTTCATTCCTGTGAATACAAAAGTGATTGCTGTTTCAGATCATGCGCCTGTATTTCTATCTTTAAATCTCCCTGGTCTTCCTCAAACGAATAGAATTTGGCGTTTTAATACAACTTTGTTATCTGATAAGGAATTTTAAAATTTCTAGAGAGGCATATTATTTTGTTTTTTGAAGAGAATAAAAAGGAAGAGACTTCTAATCTTATTGTATGGGATACTTACAAGGCCTATATTAGAGGACACAAATTATTTCTTATACTGCGAGTGTTAAGAATAAAGTTAACAAAGAAAGAATTGAATTAGCCAATCAATTGAAACAATTAGATGAAAAATACATTATTGCTCCAGATCCTGTTTTATAAAAAAGACTTGCTGAAGTTAAAACTAAATATGATTTTCTGTTAACATATCCAATTGAAACTCAACTTATTAAAGATAAAACTCAATTTTACATTCACGGAGATAAATCAGGCAAAGTATTGGCCAACCAATTAAAAACTTCTGTAGTTAAATAACAAATTAAAGAAATTTCCAAAACTAATGGTGATAGGATAACTGATCACTCTGAAATAAATGATACCTTTATAGAATTCTATTCTAAACTTTGTAGTTCTGATTTCCCCAAAGATTATACTGTAATGAATAATTTTCTAGATCAATTAAATATTCCTGCACTTTCTGCAGATAATTGTAAACAGATGGATTAACCCATTTCTTATGAGGAAATTGCTGAGGCTACACGTTCATTACATTCGGGGAAGGCTCCAGGTCCAGATGGATTTTCTGGAGAATTTTATAAGGCTTTTTCTTCATTAATTACACTACAGTTACACTTAGTCTTTTTGGATTCTTTCAAATTGGGTAGCTTGCTTCAATCTTTCTACGAAGCCTCTATTTCACTTATCCTAAAGAAGAACAAGGACCCAACTGAATGCTCTTCATATAGACCAATTTCATTAATTAATTTTGATACTAAAATCCTTTCTAAAGTTCTGGCTCGTAGGATTGAAAATATTCTAACTTCTATTATTTCTGATGATCAGACTGGATTTATTAAAAGCCGACATGCCCATCTTAATATACAACATGTATTAAATGTTATTTACTCTCCCTCCCAGGATGTATCGGAATATGTGATATCCTTAGATGCTGAGAAGATCTTTAATCGGGTTGAAAGGAATTATTTATTTAAAACCTTAAAAAAATTTAATTTTGGACCAGATTTTATTCAATGGATTAAATTATTTTATCAATTTCCTTCTGCCCGGGTTGTTACTAATTTTCAAAATTCTGAATAATTTAAACTTCATTCTGGAACTAGACAAGGCTGTCCATTGAGCCCTTTGTTCTTTCATCTATCTTTAGAAACTCTTGCCATTGCTTTTCGAGAATCTAATGATATCTGTGGTATTTTAAGGAGAGGTATTACTCACAAAATTTTGCTTCACGCTGATGATATATTGCTGTTTATCTCTAATGTTGAGACCTCGTTACCTTGCGTACTTTCTTTACTCTCCCGTTTTAGCCAGTTTTCAGGATACAAATTGAATCTACATAAGGGTGAATTATTTCCTTTAAATAATTTTCTATCAATTAATAATAATCTCCCTTTTAAAGTTGTAAGGAATCAATTTACTTATTTCAGTGTAACTGTTACTGAGAATTACAAACACCTGTTTAAAGAAAACATTCTTACTTTATTGAATCATGTAAAAAGGATATCATTAAATTGGTCACCTCTTTCAATATCATTGATTGGATGAATTAATTCTATTAAAATAATTAATTCTATTAAAATGAATATTCTATCTTCATTTATATATCTTTTTCAGGCTTTACCCATTTTTATTCCTAAAACCTTGTTTGACTCTCTTGATTCTATTTTATCCTCTATTATATAGATTCTATTATATGGAAAAATAAACATCCTCATTTAAATAGAGATCATCTTCAAAAATCTAAAAAGTCTGGAGGTTTAGCCTTACCTAATTTTAGGTTTTATTACTGGGCAGTTAATATATTAAATTAATCAGGTAGATTGTCCGGTATGGGTTTCTATAGAAGCTAACTCTGTTAATAAATTTTCTATTCTTTCTCTTCTTGGATCCTCTGTAAGTAAACTAACTGATAATTTAATAGTTTAATAATTTAATAGTTAAACATACTCTGAGGATCTGGATACAATTTATAAAACACTTTGGTTTATTGAGATTTTCCCTTTAAAGTCCCATTTATTCTAATTTTTTTTAAACCATTCATGACTGATTTAGTTTTTAAGGAATGGGACAGGTTGGGTATTATCTTTTTGGGATCTGTTTGTTGGAGGAAACCTTTTTTCATTTGAGTAATTTTCAGCTAAATATAGTTTACCCAAAACTCACTTTTTTAGGTATTTACAAATCAGAGACTTTTTAAGATCTCAATTATGCACATTTCCTATAAGCTCAGATAAAAACTTACTAGAAACAATTTTTAGTTTGACACCTTTTCATAATGGTTCAATATCTAATATTTATGATATGTTACTGGAGACAAGGAATGTTCCTTCAGACAAAATTAAGAATCTCTGGGAACAACATTTACAGACATCAATATCTGAGGAAACTTGGAATGAAATTTTTAAGCTGGTTAATACTTCATCACTATGTGCTCGTCATCCTCGCATACAATTCAAGATGGTACATAGAACTCATGTGACTGAGGATAAGCAATCTCAGTTTTATTCAGATATATTTCCCTACTGTGACAGATGTAATAATGAAGAAGCTTCATTAATCCATATGTTTTGGACTTGTCTGAATCATGAAATATATTGGAAGGAAGTTTTTCAAACTTTTTCTTTACTTTTTAGAGTCAATTTTAAGCCTAACCCTCTGACGGCCCTATTCGGTATTGTTGCAGGACAAGATATTAAGCTGAAGGCATCTGATTTACATATTTTGGCCTTTAGCTCTATTATAGCTAGGAGGACACTTTCGTTTAAATGGGAAGATGTTTTTCCTCCTGCTCATGCCCAATGGTTATGCGACGTTATGTCATGTTTAGATTTAGAAAAGATTCATTGTTCTTTTTCTGAATCTCAACAAGGCTTTCAAACATTGTTTGAACATTGTTCAAACTTTTCTGAATTATTATCAAAACCTTCAATTCATTGTTCAAACAGATGTTGGCTATTATTAATTTTTATTATATGAGAAGGTATTTTACCTTCTTTTTTCCTTAATGAACAGCTTCAGTCTTGGTAGGTGTTAGATTCTTTTTTTTGTAATAATTTAGTATAGTTCAAAATAACTATTGATTAACTTATATGAATATAGGGTAATGTGATTGTTATTATGAACAGATATAATGTAATTGGTAGTTTTTAAAAAATCTTTTTTGATCTTTTATATACACTTTCTTGTACTCTGTATTTTCTATGTAGAAACTAATAAAAATATTGGAAAGAAGAAACTCAGTAACACTGTTATGAATACAAAGCAAAGTACTATACATACTATATCATAGATAAGAAACTATAATCAAACTATACGGAAAGAGATGTTACAACTGAAATTAAAGTGTCACTGCTACGGTTCTTGTGAGGTTACTAAGATTTTAAAAACTAACATTAACTTCCACCAATTTAGCTCTAACTCTGATTACCCCGGGAATCATTAAGTTGTCCATTGCAATATGCACTCAGTTACTCATCATGGGTGTACTTAACAGTGGTTCCGCCAATTCTCAAGGAAAGGGAACAGAGAAAGATAGCATCACATGTGACTCATTGTACAAGGCACTCAACATTGAGAGGGAAGGATTAGCATTGGATCTGGTACTTGAAATAACTGCTGTTTACATGCAGGTGTGTGTTGAACATAAGGAGTCCTAATCATTGGACAATTAGTATGCACAGTGTTGTACACCTGCACCAACCTACCATTAAGTTAGCTCAAAAGGTATTTTGGTCAGCAGCTAATAAAACACTGTAAGTTGACACCATATCTTTTATTAATTGGAATGATATCTTTATCATCTAAGCAAGGTGGTGTGTGATATACATGGTTGGTAGTGTTTGGAACTAAAAGAAGGAGAGGGACAGAATAGGTGATGGGGGCAGGAGTTAGCAGGGAGTAGGTATGGAAAAGTGGACAAAAATGGGAGATTAATTGGTAGGAGAGAAAGAGGGAAACCCATGACGTATGGGTTAGTTGAGGTTTATTTGAAATGGTAAAGTTCTATCTCAGTACTTTGGATTGTAGACTACCCAAGCTAAATATTAGAATTGGAATTACATTTACTATCACTGGCATATATTGTGAAATTTGTTGTTTTACAACAGTAGTACATTGCAATAAAAACTAAAAACTCTAAGTTACAATACGTATAGGTATATAAAAATTAAATTAAGTAATGTAAAGAAAAGAGAGAGAAAAATGGGGTAGTGTTCAAGGGATTATTTTTTATTCAGAAGCCTGCTGGCAGAGGGGAAGAAGCTGTTCTTGAAATGTTGAATATGTGTCTTTAGGCTCCTGTATCTCCTCTTTGACAGTAGCAATGTTCTGGCTGATGGGGAGCCTTAATGATAGATGCCACCTTTTTGAGGCATCACCTTTCAAAGATATCTTGAACGCTAGGGAGGCCAGTGCCCATGATGCAGCTGGTTGGATTTACAACTTACTGCAGCTTTTTACAAACTTGTGCAATGGTCCATCCATAACAGATAGAGATGCAATCAATTTGAATGCTCTCCTCAATATATCTGTAGAAATTTGTGTGTCCTTGGTGACATACCACATCTCCTCAAACCTCTAATGAAATAAAGCTGCTGTCAACTCTTCTTTGTAATTGCACTAATATGTTGGATCTAGGATAGATGTTGATTCCCAGGAAATTGAAACTGCTCACCTTTTCCTTTTTGAGGTGTTGTTCCTCTAGTTTGCACAGGGCCATTTCTGATTCATTTGCATTTCTAGTCCATTCTCTTGCTTTTCTAGATCTCCCCACTATCCACTGACATTTGCTATAAACCCCATGTGGTAGAGTTCCCTCTCCTTCCAAGCTATCAACTAATCTAGTCTCCTGCTTGTTTTCTTTGCCCAGATTCCAGCATCTGCAGTGTCTGGTGTCTCTTTGTCGAGGGTAAAATTCAGGCCATCATGTTGCAGCTGTACAACACATTGTTTAGCCTCATTTGCAATAGTGAGTGCAGTTCTGTTTACCACTCTACCAAAAGGACCTGACAGCACCAGAGAGAATGCAGAGGAGATTCATGACGCTGCTTGGAATGGAGGGCTTTAATAACAAGGAGAGAACATAGAACAGAACAGCACAGGAACAGGCGCTTCAGCCCTCAATGCTGTCCCAAACCAATTAAATGAGTCATCAATAGTCAACTAAACTAATCCCTCTTTCCTACACAAGGTCCATATCCTTCCAGTCCCCTCACATTTATGTGCCTATATAATGTTTCTTAGAAGTCCCTAATATAGCTGCCTCTACCGCCACCCCAAACAGCACACTCCAGGCACCCACTACTCTTCTGTGTAAAAAAATAAATTGCCCATCACCCCTCCTTTGAAATTATCCCCTCTCACCTTGAATGCATGACCTCTAGTATTAGATATTTCAACTCTGTCTACTCTATCTATATCCAACCTATTTATAGCATATGCCCTCTAATCAGGCAACATCCTGATAAATCTCTACTGCACTCTCTCCAAAGCCCTGACATCAATTCTATCATGGGATGCCCATAGCTATTTTCAATATTCCAGATGTCATTTTGGGATTGAAATCTGGAAACACAGGAGACTTAGAACTGAGAAACAGGCACATCTACTTTAGGAGAAGTTGATTCATCAGAATTGAGAGCATAGAAGTATAATTGTTTGCATATTGCATTAGTCATCAGAATTCTGAAACACTGATCCAGAGATGCGAGGTGCAACTGGTGAATTATTAATACAATTTATTTTTGAAAGAAGATATTCTATGTAACATTTATCTAAAAAAGAAATTAGACTGATATAACAACATAGCTTGTCCACTAATGTTTCCAAGGATCAATAAGGCCTGTACCAACTTCTTGAGCAATCTGGTTGACTCTTAAATGTGTTTTCAATTCATGTATAGAAGAAAGTAGACTAAATGACAACATTGTCGGTGAGATCCACACACTACGGACAAATTAATGCAATCTAGAGATGAACTCCAAAGCTAACAAAGAAACATTTGCACCTGAAGAAAGATGAAGCCTGATCAGGAATAGCCAACATGGCTTTGTACATGGGATTCATGACCAATGAATCTGTTGAAGATTTTCAAGGGGATAGATGAAGGCAGGACAGTGGACGCTGTCTGTAAGGACTTTATAAGGTCTTTAACAATTTCCTGCATTGCAAGCTAGTCTGGAAGGTCAGGTCACAAGGGATTTAGGGGGATCTACCAAAGTGGATCAAAACTAGCTTGATGATAGGAAGCAGAAGGTAATGGTCTAGGATCGATTCTCCAACTGAAGGCTTATAACTAGTGTGGTATCCCAGGGGTTAATCTTGGGACCTCTGTTATTTATTATGTATGTAAATGATTTGGAGTTGAATGTACATGGTATGATTAGGAATAATACTAATACTATATTCCTAATACTAAATTAGGAAGTCTTCTTGATAATGAAGCAGTTTGTAATGAATTACAGAAAGATGATCGTTCAGGGGGATGGGTTGAGAATTAGAAACTGATTTCAAATTAAATAAGTATGAAATGATGGAATACAAACACCAATGTCAAGATGGTGTTCATTGATTATAGCTCAGTGTTGAACACCATCATTCCCACAGTCCTGATCAATAAGCTACAGAACTGGGCCTCTGTTCCTCCCTGTGCAAATGGAATCTTGACTTCCTAACTGGAAGATCACAATCTGTGTGGATTAGTGTTGATACCTCCTCCATGCTGACAATCAACAGTGGCACACCTCAGGGGTGTGTGCTTAGCCCATTGCTCTACTCCCTCTATACTCATGACTATGTGGCTAGGCATAGCTCAAATGCCATCTGTAAATTTGCTGATGATACAACCATTGTTGGGAAAATCTCAGATGGAGATAAGAGGGTGTATAGGAGCAAGATATACCAGCTAGTTGAGTGCTATTGCAGTAACAACCTTGCACTCAACATCATAAAGATGAAAGAGCTGATTGTGGACTTCAGGAAGGGTAAGATGAAGGAACACAAAGCAATTTTCACAGGGGGATCAGAAGTGAAGAGAGTGAGGAATTTCAGATTCCTGGGTGTCAAGATCTCAGAGGATCCAACCTGGTCCCAACATATCATTGCAACTATAAAGAAGGCAAGGCAGTAGCTATGTTTCATTAGCAGTTTGAAGAGTTTTGGCTTGTCACATAAAACACTCAAAAACCTCAATAGATGTACTGTGGAGAACATTCTGACAGGCTGCCTCACTGCCTGGTATGGGGGTGGAGGGATGGCTACTGCACAGGATTGAAAGGAGCTACAGAAAGTTATAAAATTACTCAGCTCCATCTTGGGTACCAGCCTCCATTGTAGCCAAGACATCTTCAATGAATGGTACCTCAGAAAGGCGGCACCCATTATTAGGGTCCCCTATCACACAGGACATGCCCTCTTTTTATTGTTATCATCAGGAAGGAGGCACAGATGCCTGAAGTCACACACTCAGGGGTTCAGGAACAGCTTCTTCCCCTCTGCCATCCGATTACTAAATGGACATTGAACTCATGAACACTATCTCACTTTGTTTTATTATATTATTTTGCACTATTTTTAATCTAGTGATTTAATATACATACAGAATACATACTTACTGTAATTGATTTACTTATCTATTTTCTCCCTCTATATTATCAAGTATTGCATTGTACTTCTGCTGCTAAGAAAACAAATTGCATGACCCAATTTCCCTCGGGATCAATAAAGTATGTCTGTCTGTCTGTCTGTATGACACATGCTGGTGATAATAAACCTGATTCTGATTTACTATTAAAATCAAGTGAATGGCAGGACACTGACGAGTGTTGTGGAATAGACTGACGTGAGAGTACAAGAGCACAGCTCATTGAAAGTGGCTGCACAAGGAGACAGGCTGATAAAGAAGGTGTTTGGCATGCTGCCTTCATCAGTCAGGGTATTGGGTTTAGGAGGAGGGACGTTATTTCACAGTTACATAAGTCATTGTTGAGACTGTGTTGTGTACAGTTTTGGTAATCCTATTATAAGAAAGACATGGTCAAGCAGGAGACAGTGAAAAAGAGATTTATGAGGATGCTGCCCAGACTAGAGTGCCTAGGTTATAGAAAAAGGTTGGCCACACTGGATCTTTATTCCCTAGAGTGCAGAAGACTGAGAAGTGACCTCACAGAAGTTTATAAAATCACGAGAGGTCTCATCACATTGGATAGTAACAGTCTTTTCTCCAAACTGTGGAATCCAAACCTAGAAGGTACAGATTCAGGATAAAAGGGAAAAGATTTAAAAAAGACCTGAGAGTTAACTTCTTTACACAGAGGGTAGTGAGTATCTGGAATGAGCTGCCAGAGGAAGTGGTGAGGCAGGTACAAAAGCAACATTTGGGAGGTATTTGGAAAGACACATACCGAAACAGCTTGGAGGATTCTGAGAACAGTTAGATGGGACTAGTAGGGAGGATGCTGTTGTCAGCATGAACCAGTGTTGCGAAGGGGCAGTTTCCATGCTGTATTACTCCATGACTCTAGGAGGAGATTAAGAGTTATGAGAATGGTAAATGAATTGAATTTGTCATTCATTAAAGAGAAAGATGATGTATTTGTAGCTCTGTAAATAATGTGCAATTCCATTCATAAATTATTTTATCAAGTAATATTCCAGTGTATGTAACTAATTCAAAATTCATATTGATTTATTACTTTTTTCAAGGAGGAGAGTGATTTATATACAGAATTAGCATACCTTCAAGAACCATGTGTTCTGTCTGGTATGGCTTTATACAAGCCTTGTGTGATTTGGGAGCTAACTGCCTTTAAAGATGGATTTTTTAAGTAACTCAATTATTAATAGGCAGTATTAAAAAAGACCATGCATGTTACAGAAGTCTAAATAAGTTTGGGCTTAATTCAAAGACCAGCACCATGGACAGCTCTGAGTCAACTGCATCTGTTCACATTTCAGAGAAAATCTGCATATGCTGGAAATCAAAGTAACACACACACAATGCTAGAGGAACTCAGCCGGCCAGGCAGTGCTTATGGAAAAAATGTACAGTCAACATTTCAGGCCAAGTCCCTTCCCCAATATAAAAAATAACGCTAGTGATGGTGTGGGAGACAATGGCCTGGTGCTTCTCAGTGGGATCCTGCTTGAAGGGTAAGTAAGAGGAGGTGTCTGAGAGTTGTCGCTGGGGCTCAGTAAGGTAGGGGTCAGTCCGCCAGGCTATTTACAGCCCCTCCTATATCTGTGTGTTTGATGGTGAGGCTAGGAGTAGTGCAGCACAAAGTGGAGAGCAGAGTGATTGGAAGGGGTGAGGTTGGAATTGGAGAGAGGATTGTTGAATTCGGAAGGGTCTCAGCCCAAAATGTTGACTGTACCCTTTCCCATAGATGCTGCCTGGCCTGCTGAGTTCCTCCAGCATTTTGTGTGTGATGTCTGTACACATTGAGCTGTGGCAGTTTTAAGTATGTATAGCAAACCATCACCATCTTAAAGAATGGCGAAGACCTGACCTAGTCAGTGGTGCCTGCATTGCAAGAACTTTAATTTAAAAGCTGCAGCTGTCACACTTGAAGTGATTAGTGCTCTTGGAATAGTATATTGTTTGAAAAACACTATAAAAAAAGGCAGGTTGTGATTATGTTATGCACATGATAAACTTTATATGTATGATTAGGGCACGGATACTAACTTTTTGATATACCTCATCCCCGTTGACGTTTGTAGAGCTTCATCCCACCTTTCCTCAGCTAATCAATTCAGCACTATCCTCTTCTCCCTCATGTTGTCCAAGTTCATAATTCTGACAGTTAATTGCTTTGCTTATTTTAAATTTTCCTGATTTCTAACCTGAGTTTACTTAGTTGGTTTCTAAATTATATTTCTCCTTTAATTCATACACTTATTTCATTGATTTATAATTCCTTTCACTGCTTAATAACTATGAAATTAAGTGTGCATTGCTTAGTTTTCTTCACAAATCTCAATCACTCAGGGGAATTTATGGCACTGAATGATTCCATGCAACCCATCAAGTCCATGCATCCAAGACAGTTCTGTCCAGCTTAGCCATACTTCCTTCAAGGTCCTCAATCTTGAAGCTTACAGTACATGAAATTCTCACTTACGTTACCTTGCTATATGCTGGTCTTAAAACCATTCTCTTAAATCCAAGCCTGCTAGTTACAGACCTCCCTCTATTTTATGCACACAAATTAAATCCCTTTAAACCTCCTCTATTCCAGTCCTAAAACAGTCCAAACTTATGCAGTCATTTCTCAGAACAAATCTTCAGTCCTGCTGATAATGCTTATAAATCACAAGTGTGGGTTCTGTAATGTTGTCAAATCCATTGTAAAGTGTGGTGAACAGACCTGTAACTAATACTTTCATTGTGACCCAATGCATTTTACAATATACTCCTGATAGTTATATTCTATTTCATAGCCAATAAGGAAAAAGATAAACAAATGTTTTCTCTATCAATTATCCACATGTTTTCTACCTCCAGTTTTCTTTCATTGCATTAAATGATGATCTACGTAACTAATACTTCTTGTTCCTTCCTTGGAAAATATAATAGTTAAATTCTCTCCTTAACAAATCTATGTTGTCTTCCCCTTATTGATGTGCTTCTGTCTAAAGGCTCATTAATGGTGTTGCTCAGGGCATTTTCTATTCATTTATCCATACCCCCTTCAAACCCCGGTTGAAGTTGAATTGACTGGCTGGTAATTATGCTACATACCAACCTTCATTTTTAAACAAGAGTGACACACCAGCAGTCTTTCTGTTTACAAACAACACAACTAAATTCAGTTTGGTTGGGATAATGATAGTCAGAGCCTTTGCTATTTCTTCCCATGTTTTCTTATCTTTATTTGGTCTTAGTAATTCATCTGCCTCTGGACCACATTATATTTCCTCTTTTATCTTTATCTCATTCATCTGTTCTTATCCTACCTCCTTAGTTACAATATCTGCAGCATTCCTCACTTTTAAGACAGATGCAAAGCATTCATAAAGACACATACCCACTCTTTTGCTTCCACACAGAGGTTATCTCATGATCACAAACTGAGCCTTTTCTTTCATTAGTTTTGTTGTTCTTCTTTCACAGAAGATCTTTGGCCTCTCCAAAATTTTATTTGCCAGTAATTCTCATTTCCTTCTTAATTTCCTTTCCTTTCCTTTTTTCTCTAGTTAGTCTACAGCGTAAGGTTATGATAAGTGATATAGGCTTCTCTTTAAAGCATTATCCTACCCTGTTTGTTATGCATCCACAAGGAGTCTATATTCCAAAATGTCACTTTGCTCATGGGGAGATAGAATGTGGAAGGTTAAGTATCATTCTATACTCCCATTATCTCCTCCTTGAATGCTTCTCACTGCTCACTGCTTTGACATTGATTTATTTTCAACTAGCTTTATCTGTCCATTTTTGTTAAATAACATTTCATAATGTTAAAATACACATTTCCTCAATTTAGAAGGTAATTCCTAGTTTACCTTTGTTCTTTTCCATTCCTATACCAAAATATAAAATGACCACTACTACCAATGTCCCTTCCCAACAGTTAGTCTGCTACATCCCCTAAAAGTAATTTCAGAACAGCTCCCATTTCAATTGGACTCGGTATGTCTGTTAGCTTTTTCTAGCTCAGCAGATTCACAGAAATTCATAGATGTGAGGCTTTGGCCAACAGGCCTCAATTTCGAATTCAACAGGTCACTCATACATTTTAATATGCTTCAAAAGCTGACAGTGACTTTGCAGAACTTGAAACAAAATCCTCTAGTGTGTCTGTTCTGATGAATGAACATTTTCATTCAAGCTATTGTCTTGGCCAAGTGATTTTATTTTGACAAAGATTGATGTGTTCTGAGTTCTCTGGCTTTATTTAAGTTCATTTTTTCAAACTGTCTCATCTCTCATAGGTTTATAATATTCATACACCATTGTAGTCCTTTGATTCAGATATTTCAATAAAGCTGTACTGGATGTTGAGTTAGTATGAGGAGTGGAACAGAGTTTAAATATTTATTGTGTTTATATTGAAATTATTAACGATCTAGCTCCTGTGGTGATGTAATTTGCAGTTAAAAATCTGCAAGAAGATAGGCATGCAACTCATGCTTAAGAAGTTATAGTGAAAGAAATTAAGAACCATAAATAGTAGCATTTCCATTTATAAAAGTCTCAGTATTGAACTGCCAACAAAATACTCAACAAGGAATACTTGTGTGTAAATAATTTCAATATGTGATCAAATAAATTGTTGTGTTCTTTCATAATCAAATGATGAAATACACCCTTGGAGGTTGATGGGGGTGGGGGATATGGGGTTGCAGGGGGCGAGGGTGGTGATGCTACCTCCCTGAAATGAGTTTTTGCAGGGTGGGATATCTGGGTCACCTACTTTCTGGAGTATAAAAGTAAAGAGCTGGTGCTTCACTCTGCTTGGAAAAAATGAGAGATTTATTATGACGGGAAAAGAGTATTTTTTGATCAAGACTACCCGACCAAAATACTTATGAAAAGAAAGGCTTACTCCACCATCAGAAAGTCACTTAAAGAAAAGGAGCTCTGGTTCCAGACTCTTTCCCCAGCCAAACTTCGAGTGTTTTTTGACACTGGACAAGTCATCTACAATAACGCATCGAAGGCGATGGAAGACCTGAAGAACAAGGGATTTTTCCCGGACTGTCCCAGAACCATGGCTCCCGTGGAAGGCACGGCCATGGCGAAACTGAGGCAACTTTCCTGGGAGACAGCGGGTGCAAAATCCTGCTGGGACCGAGAAACACATCTGAAACGCATCCAGGACAAGCTAAAGGAATTCTGACGCAACAAAGATACTGCATGAGAACTCTCAAAAGTATAGTGATAAAATATCCTTCAGCTAGGTTGGTAAAATCACATATGCCCTAACATCAAACTATAATTGACTTTGTATTAAGAACTTAAAAATAGAACATAAACAATTTTTCTCTCTAAACTCTTATTACTATAACTGACCACAAACCTGGGAGATGATGTTTGATTGTGGATTTTTGGGCATTGTCCTGATTTCAATTATTATGAAGCATCAACCTGATCTAGGAGGGGCCCCTTTGGGTTTAAGGGCTTCCCCCTCTGACTTAAAAGTTTAGTTTAAACTTCATAGATGGAAGTCACAGATGTTATATGTGTTGTTTATATGTTAAATGTTAGTTTGTTATACAGACAAACATTTGTTCATTTGTTTAGGTCATCTAGGGATTTTTAACCATTTATATAAACCCTTTTTTATTGGCGTGGAATGCCGTATCACGAATACAGAGTAATTACCCTTAATGTGAATGGGTTACAGAACCCAATCAAAAGGAGTAAGGCTATAGCTAAAATGAAGAGAGAAAAGCAAGATATAATTTTTTGGCAAGAAACTCACCTTTCAGAGATTGAACATGAGAAGTTACGCAAAATGGGATTTAAAAATTGTTATTAGTCTTCCTTTGAGAGGGGAAACACAAGGGGAGCTGCAATATTAATCTCAACTAAAGTAAATTTCCAGTTTTCCTTGCAAATTACAGACAAAGATGGACGTTATTTACTGGTGAAGAGTTTTATTGATCATAAAGAAGTTACACTACTGAATGTTTACAGACCACCAGGAAATGATAAACAGCTGATTAAGAAGGTTTGTAATATGATATCTATGGAAACATCTGGTGTGGTAATATGTTGGGGGGACTGGAATATTCAATAAAATCCTTCCCTGGACTCTTCAAATAGAACAAAAAAGATAAACCCAGAAGCATTACGTGTCAAGAAACTGCTCAAAGAAACAGACATAATAGATATATGGAGGGAGTTGATAGACGGTTCACCTATTTTTTCTCATCCCCACTCCGTGCACTCAAGAATAGATTTTTTTTATGTTTAATTCAGAGAGACACAGGATTATGAAATGCGATATAGGGGTAAGAGACATCTCTGAACACGCAGGGGTTTACTTAACATTACATTTAGACAACAAATCCAAAAATACCTTGTGGAGACTTAATACCAGTCTTTTGAATGATCCCCTATGTTTAAAATACCTAAAGAAAGAGTTTGAAGATTATATGATATATACTGGTAATGGAACAGTGTCCAGCACTCTGTGGGATGCTGCAAAAGCTGTAATCAGGGGTAAACTCAAATCAGCTCAGAAAAAAAAGGAAAAAGAGAAACAAATCAACGATCTTATTGAAATGTTTTAATTATGTTGTCAGAGGAGGGGAGACTCCGTTGTCCTGGAATCAAGCAATAATTTCAGTAGCTCCTAAAAGTGGAGCTACTGAATTGTAAGGATTGTACTAAATGCAGTTCCTATAGGCCCATATCTGTTCTAAACATAGATTGTAGATTATTTGCATCAATATTAGTAAAAAGATCGGAAAATATAATTGCAGATCTAATTGACACAGATCAAGCAGGTTTTGTAGAAAATAGACAAATCCAGAACAATGTCAGACTGGCCCTTCATCTCATTAACCTTATGAGCAAAAATAACCTGGAATCTGTAGTTATTAGCCTTGATGCTGAAAAGGCCTTTGACTCAGTACGATGGGAATATCTCTACTTGGTACTTAAGCGGTTTGACTTTAATAATCAGGTTGGATGCCTGAAATCTTTATATTATTCCCTTACAGCCAGAATTAAAATAAATGGGTATTTATCTAAAACAATATTTCTTGAAAGGGGATGTCGACAAGGGTGCCCCCTAAGCCCCACACTTTTCATTCTTTTTATCGAGCCATTGGCCCAGTCAATTAGAGAAGACAAGATTATAGCAGGTGTGCTGATCAGAGATACAGAATATAAGATTTGTCTGTATGCGGATGATATTCTGGTGACTCTTACCAGTCCCAATGCAGGTTTACCTAAATTATTATCCCTGCTCAAAGAATTTGGTTCCTACTCTGGCTATAAATTAATTTTACATAAAACCCAAACTTTAAATTTTAATTACGAACCACAAGAAAACATTTACAGAATGGAAAAGTAATATTATTAAATACCTAGAAATGCAAATACCTGAAGACTTGTCTACTATCTACGAACATAATTATATTCCCATAACAACTGATATTAAGGCAGACTTAAATAGATGGTCATTCCTGCCAATGAATATGTATAATCTTGTAGAAGTCATAAAGATGAATGTATTACCTAGATTGATCTTTCTTTTTCAATCGTTGCCTGTTGAAGTACATTTTAAGCAATTTAACGAATGGAAAAGAATGATTTCAACATTTATTTGGGGAAAACCGAAACCAGGAATTAGATTTCAGACATTACAGCTGCCTAAGGATAAAGGTACACTGACTGTGCCTTGCTTTGAAGACTATTATAGAGCAGCAGAGCTGCGCAGTCTGGTCTGTTGGTGTGACCCTAATTGTGAGGCAAAGTGGAAGGATTTAGAACAAAGTCTAATAAAAATCCCTCTCCATTCTTTACTGGTGGATAAAGCACTCCAAAAGAAGCATTTATATAAACTGACTAGGTGGACAACAGTCCCTCTAAACATAGTAGATTTACACATTGGGCAAGTAAGAGAATCACCTCATACTGTACAATATCCTCCATTAAGGGTCTGGAGTCCTTTCAACAACTCATAGAAATGTATCACTTGGAGAAACAAGACTTCTTTAGATATCTTCATCTAAGATAATATTTTAATAAAAATATTAAAACTATTGGAGAGAAAGGGTTAAGTCTGATTAATATATTAATTGATGTGTATAAATGTAATACTAAAAAGAAACTGATAACCAGGATTTAATTGATTTTACAATCTAACAGGGGTCTCTCCACAATGTATATTAAATCAAAATGGGAGAAAGAAACCAACATAAAATTGACAGAAGATGATCGGTTAAACATATACAGAACACATTCGACTACTTCAAGCTCAGGTCTGTGGAGGAAATTCATCTGGAAGAATACCTTAAGATTTTTCATAATGCCAAAAATAAAGAAGTTACAAAGTAACAGACTTGAACAAGGTCAGTTGGAGAATGTGTGATAATATATTGGCTGATCATTTTCATATTTTCTGGAAGTGTCCAAAGATTTAGCCTTATTGGTTAGATGTGGTAACAGAGATAAGGTGAATAATCAGCCCAGAAATTAATTTTGATTTCAACATTATTTATTTGGGTAATGTACCAAATGGGCTCAAAAGCATGAAAGATATTTGTTACAAATACTACTAGCAGCCAGTAAGAGAGTGATTACCAGGAAATGGCTAAGCAAAGAGTCTTCTACAGTCCTGAAATGGATAGAACATTTTCAAGAAATTTATGTTATGGAACGATTGACTTTCTCTCTGAGATGTGCCACTAAAAAATTTGGAAGATACTGGGAAAATTGGACATTTTATTTGAACCTGAAATAACTTCACTGTACATTTATTTGGTTGGAAGAACTTTGTTTTATTTCTTCCTATGAGGGAAACTGCAGAATGGATTTTAAAGTCATGGATCTTAAGGTCCCCTGAGACTTTGAAGGACAATTATGGACATAAGAGTTTGGTTAACCTTGATACAGCATTGTAACCCATTTTTCTATTCATTTTTTCTATTATAAGAAATGGATTTTACTTCACCTATGATGACCCAGTCTATCTGTCTGCTTTTATCCTGTTTGTTCTGTTACTGGCAAAACAATAAAAATAAAGTTTAAAAAAAAAGAAAAGAAAAGCTTACAAAAAGTTCAAAAATAGGTGATGATAGAGATCTAGAAAATTATAAGGCTAGCAGGGAGGAACTTAAAATGAAATTAGGAGAGCTGGAAGGGACCATGAAAAGACCTTGGCAAGCAGGATTAAGGGAATCCCCAGGGCATTCTACAAGTATGTGAACAGCAAGAGGATAAGACATGAGAGAATAGGACCAATCAAGTGTGACAGTGGAAAAGTGTGTATGGAACTGGAGGAGATAGCGGAGCTACTTAATGAAAACTTTGCTTTTGTATTCACTACGGAATAGGATCTTGGCAATTGTAGTGATGACTTACAGCAGACTGAAAAGCTTGAGCATATAGACAGTAAGAAAGAGGATGTGCTGGAGCTTTTGGAAAGCATCAAGTCGGATAGGTCACTGAGACAGGAAGAGATATATCCCAGGCTACTGTGGGAGGTGAGGGAGGAGATTGTTGAGCCTCTGGCAATGATCTTGGCATCATCAATGGGGATGGAGAGGCTCCGGAGGATTGGAGGGTTGCAGATGTTGTTCCCTTATTCAAGAAAGAGAGTAGAGATAGCCCAGGAAATTATAGACCAGTGAGAAAGTAAGGAGACATGGGATCCAAGGGGACATTGCTTTGTGGATCCAGAATTGAATTGGCCACAGAAGGCAAAGAGTGGTTGTAGACGGGTCGTATTCTGCATGGAGGTTGGTGACCAGTGATGTGCCTCAGGGATCTGTACTAGGACTCCTTCTCTTCGTGATTTTTATAAATGACCTGGATGAGTAAATGAAGGGATGAGTTAGTAATTTTGCTGATGACACAAAGGTAAGGGGTATTGTGAATAGTGTGGAGGACTATCAGAGGTTACAGCAGCACATCGATAGGATGCAAAACTGGGCTGAAGAGTGGCTGTTGGAGTTCAACCTAGGTAAGTAAGAGGTGGTTCATTTTCATAGGTCAAATATGATGGCAGAATATAGTATTAATGGTTAGACTCTTGGCAGTGTGAAGGATCAGAGGGATCTTGGGGTCCGAGTTCATAGGACACTCAAAGCTGCTGCGCAGTTTGACTGAATGGTTAAGAAGGCATACAGTGCATTGACCTTTGTGAAGGACCCCACACATGCCTCACACAATCTCTTCTTCCTCCTGCCATCTGGCAAAAGGTACTGAAGCATTCAGGCTCTCAAGATCAGACTGTGCAACAGTTTCTTCCCCCAAGCCGTCAGACTCCTCAATACTCTAGATGTCTAGACTGACATTGTAATTTGTTTTCTACTGTGCCTATTGTCATGTTTATTAACTATTGTAATGCCCTGCACTGTTTTGTGCACTTTATGCAGTCCTGTGCAGGTCTGTAGTCCAGTGCAGTTTTTATGTTGTTTTACGTAGTCTAGTGTAGCCTTGTGCTGTCTCACATAGTCTAGTGTAGTTTTGTGTTGTTTCATGAGGCACCAGGGTCCTGGAGGAACATTGTTTCAATTTTACTGTGTACTGTACCAGCAATCTATGGTCGAGGTGACAATAAAAGCATCTTGAACTTGAGCTTGAACCTTCATCAACTGTGGGATTGAGTTCAAGAGCCGAGAGGTAATGTTACAGCTATATAGGACCCTGGTCAGACCCCACTTGGAGTACTGTGCTTAGTTCTGGTCACCTCACTACAGGAAGGATATGGAATCTATAGAAAGTGTGCAGAGAAGATTTACAAGGATGTTCAAACAACACACACAAAATGCTGGTGGAACACAGCAGGCCAGGCAGCATCTATAAGGAGAAGCACTGTTGACGTTTTGGGCAGAGACCCTTCGTCAGGACTCAACAGTGCTTCTCCTTATACGTTTGTAGATGCTGCCTGGCCTGCTGTGTTCCACCAGCATTTTGTGTGTGTTGTTTGAATTTCCAGCATCTGCAGATTTCCTTGTGTTTACAAGGATGTTGCCTGGATTGGGGAGCATGCCTTATGAGAATAGGTTGAGTGAACTTGGTCTTTTCTCCTTGGAGCGATGGAGGATGAGAGGTGACCTGATAGAGGTGTATAAGATGATGAGAGGCATTGATTGTGTCGATAGTCAGATGCTTTTTCCCAGGGCTGGAATAGCTAACATGAGAGGGCACAGTTTTAATGTACCTGGAAGTAGGTACAGAGGAGATGTCAGGGGTAGGGTTTTGATGCAGAGAGTAGTGTGTGCATGGAATGGGCTGCCGGTGACTGTGGTGGAGGCAGATACAATAGAGTCTTTTAAGAGACTCCCGAATAGGTACATGGAGCTTAGAAAAATAGAGTGCTATAAGTAACCCTAGGTAATTTCTAAAGTAAGTACATGTTTAGTACAGCATTGTGGGCCGAAGGGCCAGTATTGTGCTGTAGGTTTTCTATGTTTCTAATTCAAGATAACATACCTTAAAGACTAGGTCTCGCTGGCTCTAACATCTACCACCATGAAGTTTTCAAAAGGCTGGCTACGTCAACTCCAACTTTACAGACAACCTTGATCCACTGCAAATTCCTGTTGCCAAAACAGGTCTAGGGAGGACACCATCGGCCTTGTCCTACACTCATCTCTGGAGTATCTAGACAGTAAAGGTACCTACATCAGGCTATTGTTTATTGACTAGAGTACTGCCTTCGATGTTATAATGCCAAGCAAATTCATCACCAAGCTCTAGACACTGGGAGTTAATGGCACCCTCTGCAACTAGAACCTTGGCTTCCTGACCAACAGACTGCAATCAGCAAAGACAAGCAGTAACACATCTACACCGTTTATTCCATACACTGGTGCACCACAAGGTGATGCCCTTAGTCCCCTACTCCACTCCTTGTACTTTCAGAACTGCAAGGCAAATTTGCTTTAAATCCATGTACTATTTTGCAGATGTAGTGGGCCATATCCCAAATAATGATGCCGGAGTATATGAAGGAGATAGAAATCTTAGTGACATTGTGTCATGACAATAACTTTTCCTTAAATGTCAACAAAACAAGAGAGCCATGCATTGACTTCAGAAAGAGGGAGTGTTGCACATGCTCCTGTCTACATCAACAAAGTTGAGGTTGAGAAGGTTGAGAGCTTCAGGTTCCACCATGTGAATATCTCTGTCCCGCTCCAACCATATTTACATCCTGGTCAACAAATCTCCCAATGCCCCTACTTCCTCAGGAGGCTAAAGAAATTTGGCACATACCCATCTTATCAGTTTCTATCAATGTACCATTCTGCCTGAATGCATAGCTGATTGGTATGGCAACTTCTTTGCACTTGACTACAAGAAACTGCAGAGAACTATGGACACAGCTCAGCACATCACAGGAACCAGCCTCTGCTCTATGGACTCTGTCTATATTTCTTGCTGACTCAGATAAACAGCTAGCGTAATCAAAGACCCAACCCACCCCAGACATTCTCTCTTCTCCCTGCTCCCATCAGGCAGAAGATAACATACCCTGAAATTACATACCATCAGGCTCAAGAGTAGTTTCTGTCCCACTGTTATCAGACTCTTCTATGATAAGATGGCCTTACAGTCTAGTTCATTCATATCTTGCACTTTATCAGTTATCTGAACCAAACTTTTTCTGCAGTGTTATTTTTATACCTTATTATAGCTCACTGCACTGTGTAATAACTTGATGTGTGTAAACAGTATGCACAAGAAGTTTTTCACTGTATCTTGTTACATGTGACAATAATAAAACAATTAGATGCAATTCCATAACTAATATCAATAGTTTGAAATTTCAACAGCACAAAATGAAATAATACATTCATGAAAACTAATGTGGTGCAGGAGAACATAATTAAATCTTTGAGTTCATAATGAATTTAGGTCCAACTTAGGACTAATTTTATGCAGCATAATTTTTTTAAAAAAAATTAAATTTCTATGATCCAGTCAGCTATTTTATCAGTAAGTGATTTATATTATTCTGTGTCATTGTTTGATATGTTTTATACAATCAAGTGTGATTTTGAATGCTTTAATTAAGTTATCATCTGTCAGCATATTTCTACGAATAATATCGGCATGCAGGCTATTTACATGATATAATACTGTGTAAGATTTTTTAGCTCTTCAAACCATTATTTTGCTTTGAGATTCATTGTCAGCATTACTTTTTCTTTGCAATAAATAATTTTAAGAAGCTGAGTTTCAGAAATATTTTGCAAGGCCTCAGCATTTTGGGAAACAGAGTACTTGGAAACATTACTTTTCCCAACCTAATGAAATACTATACGTCTTTGGCATTTTATGAATGTAACTATCTTGAACGCGCGAGCTTCCTCAGGAGCATATTTGATTTATTAAAGAGCATCAAAATCATATCAGCAATGCCAAAGAACTCAGAATACATAATGTTAGCTTTTTTTACTTTGTACTTAACTTAGTGTTAACGTTTCTTTTTTACTCAAAGTCAGAACTTCCTTCATATGTGAATTACCATAATTCCTTCTAAGTGCACTCAGTAACCTTTCGTAGTCAAATATAAACCATAGAAAAGTCTTTGAGGAACTAAAAACGCTCTTATTTAATTGTTGACATTTGGATTAACTTCATTTGTTTGTTAAAGAATTCAATTTAAAAAAGTATTGTGTCTCTCCATGGCAATGCAATGAATTTAAGATATTGGCTAAAGTTCTTGATCTGTAAGTATTTCCATATGCAGGAGACCTCAGAAGTCTCTGAACTGGCCCAAATGCCAATTTAATTGATTATCTTTACTTAAGTTGTAAAATCTGCAATGTTCCGGTCATGAAATTAAAGCATAGACTGGGAGCACAGTATTTACTGCTATGTTCACTGCAATCTGAAGAACAAAAAATAAATTAAATTGATTATTTTTTTATATGAGAGGACTCATAATTTATAAATTCCAAAATTCAAACTGTTTTTACAGAAGATTTGCCTCTTTGATTTTTGGTATGTTATAACAAGATTTAAATTTTTGTACAGTATTTGGATATTAAGAATAAATTCTTCTTGGGCCTCCAATCGGGTATAGTTATCAATTATAATATTTCAATGATAAACTGCCATCTTCTTCAGAGATGATGCCTGGGTGTCTCTAGTCTGGTGGTATTTATACCCCTACAGTCCTTCTCTCCTGATTGGTTAATCCTCATCCAAACAGGTTTCCACTCTCCCACCTTGTTTACAATTGAATTCCAGTTCTAACTTACAGTGAGACCATTGTCATTGTTAAAGTTCTTTTCCTCTAGTTTTATTTCAATGGCTTCCTTCACCAGATGGTCCCAAAACCCCATGATGTGACACAGTAGTTTTGTGCCATCTAAGTCAACTCCATGGTCATTGCGAATGTAGTGTTCTGTTTCTGCTGATTTCTCTGGGTAACTTAAATGGATACACCTCCTATGTTCTTCACTTTTCTTCTCTATATTTCCATGGTTTCTGAAAGGATCATCAGGATTCTGAAGAAATACTGGATTAATACCATCCAGAAAACCCGTAAGGAAGCTCAAGTCACAGTTTATGCAGGTCAAAGATGATCAGGGGCTCAGATCATCTGGTTTTTACAGGATTCCCTATGAATGTGGAGCAGTGTACATCATCCAGATGATTCAGGATAAAGACTTGTCTTTGGCATTTTCTAAATACCTTGGAAGGAATTTGATTAAGCTTACCAGAAGATGGATCAATGCTGGACACTGTTGAATGGAATTGCAATTTAGACATTCAAATTCCCAAGCAAGGGTACTTAAATCAAAGAACATTCTTTTGAACATAGCTTGTTTCCAAGTCTAATACAGTAAGATTCCATATCATGGGAGTGCTGGAAAAGCACATCATGCCAATAGATTTGAGGGTTCAATTGCACACTGAATGAACACATAACAAATGTAAATGAGATAGTGGCCAGGAATAATTAATTTGTTCATATTAAAATAGATTAAATGGGTCTGAATGCAATACCCAGTGTAATTATAGGCAAATCATTCTGGAAAGCCTGGACAGTATAAGAGTATTGGAGACCCAACATTATAAGTGATCTCTGGCTCAAGCTTTGGAACAATAAAATAAAGTCCATCTAAATTCCAAGTAGGACTAACACAGAAAACTATTCTTTTGGTTTCGACATCAACCAAGCTTTATCAACTTAAGAACTGTTAAATATCCCCTTTTTGGACTTAGAATGTGAATTACTCACTTTTTCTTAAACTTACCTGTTTTACATACAATAGAGAGATCATCAAAATGATCAACAAATAAAATAAATTATTCCACTTGAACAATGCTATTGTACAAATTCAGTGGTAGCACCATGAGCTGCTATATTAGCATCAAGATTAAACCTGAAGAATACCCAGACCTTAACATTTAAGGCACTTTGTTTCTGTTTTGTCTGCCTCTATGGCAGATTTTTAGTACCCTGTTCAATAATCCTGGTTACTTTCCTAGGAAGGAGCATTTCCTGCTTAATAGGCATACAACTTAAATAATTAAATAATCAATGTTTCATCCCTACAAGATGATATTTTGAACCATTATGACCATTCCCAATATTAAATCTATGAAGAATCAGAATGTTAATAGTTAGCCAAAATGCATGCTTAGAGAGAAAAAAAAATAATCGTAAACTTCTAAACATAATAGTATTTACATTTTAAGTTTTCATGTAATTCAGGAAATCATTATTAAAAGGACCACCAAACTACCTATGCTCCCTATCCAGGAATGTTATATTGCCAATCCGGATCAAAAGATAGCACCTTCTAGAGATGTTAAAAATCCAAAAAGTGAATTACATTGCTAAATCTAGATACTGTAAATGTTTCAGAAATTTTTACATTTTTTACAATTTCAATTCAAAAAGCCCTAACTAATTCCCCTCTACCACCACTCTCCTTCGTCTAGCAGAATTAGTTCTTACTCTCAATAATTTCTCCTTTGGCTCTTCCCACTTCCTCCAAACCAACAGTGTAGCCGTGGGCACCCGCATGGGTCCCAGTTATGCCTACCTTTTTGTTGGCTTTGTGGAACAGTCCATGTTCCAAGCCTATACTGGTATGGATTCCCCTCTTTTCCTTTGCTACATCGACGACTGCATTGGCACTGCCTCCTCCACGCATGCTGAGCTCGTTGACTTCATTAGCTTTGCCTCCAACTTTCACCCTTCCCTCAGATTTACCTGGTCCATTTCCGACACCTCCCTCCCCTTTCTTGATCTTTCTGTCTCCATCTCTGGAGACGGCTTATTTACTGATATCTACTATAAGCCTACAGACTCTCACAGCTACCTGGACTATTCCTCTTCCCACCCTGTCTCTTGCAAACACGCTGTCCCCTTTTTGCAATTCTTCCATCTCTGCCGCATCTGCACTCAGGATGAGGCTTTTCATTCCAGGACAAAGGAGATGTCTTCTGTTTTTAAACAAAGGGGCTTCCCTTCTTCCACCATCAACTCTACTCTCAAACGCATCTCTCCCAATTCCCACACATCTGCCCTCACCCCATCCACCCGCCACCCACCTCGGGATAGGGTTCCCCTTGTCCTCACCTACCACCCCACCAGCCTCCAGGTCCAATGTATAATTCTCCATAATTTCTGCCACCTCCAACGGGATCCCACTACCAAGCACATCTTTCCCTCCCCCCCCCCCCACCCGTTTCTGCTTTCCGCAGGAATTGCTCCCTACGCGATTCCCATGTCCACTCGTCCCCGTCCCCCCATCCCTTCCCACCGATCTCCCTCCTGGCACTTATCCTTGTAATCAGAACAAGTGCTACACCTGCCCTTACACTTCCTCCCTCACCACCATTCAGGGCCCCAGACAGTCCTTCCAGGTGAGGCGACACTTCACCTATGAGTTGGCTGGTGTGGTATAGTGCTTCCGGTGCTCCTGGTGTGGCCATTTATATATTGGTGAGACCCAACACAGACTGGGAGACCATTTCGCTGAACACCTACGCTCTGTCCACCAGAGAAAGCAGGATCTCCCAGTGGCCACACATTTTAATTCCACATCCCATTCCCATTCTGATATGTCTATCCATGGCCTCCTCTACTGTTAAGATGAAGCCACACTCAGGTTGGAGGAACAACACCTTATATACTGGCTGGGTAGCCTCCAACCTGATGGTATGAACATTGACTTCTCTAACTTCCGTTAATGACCCCCTCCCATTCTTACCCCATCCCTGATATATTTAGTTTTCCCCCCCTTTTTTTCTCTCTCTCTGCCCATCACTCTGCCTGTTCTCCATCTCCCTTGGTGCTCCCCTGCCCCTTTCTTTCTCCCTAGGCCTCCTGTCCCATAATCCTTTCCCTTCTCCAGCTCTGTATCCCTTTCGCCAATCACCTTTCCAGCTCTCAGCTTCATTCCACCCCCTCCGGTCTTCTCCTATCATTTCACATTTCCCCCTCCCCCTCCTACTTTCAAATCTCTTAGTATCTTTCCTTTCAGTTAGTCCTGACGAAGGGTCTCGGCCTGAAACGTTTTCCTGTAGATACTGCCTGGCATGCTGCGTTCCACCAGCATTTTGTGTGTGTTGCTCAAAAAGCCTCAGTTCTGGATGGAAGTGTGTATAATTATCTCAATATCATTTCTATACTAAAAAAAATCCTCTTACCATCCTGATAACAATAATTAACCTGCTTCTTTCCACAGCAAGAAAATCCTACTAAAGCAGACATTCCAAGCAACTTTGCTTGATAAAATGATCCATAAATCAGGAGCTGAGCCTCTTGTATAAGTTAACGAAGGAACAGTCCATGACCTGCTCTACTGCCTCAGTGAGGCCATACTGAGGTTGGAGAAGTAGCAGCTCCTATTCCATCTCATTCAACAGCAATTTCTCTAACTTATGGTAATTTCTTCCCCCTCCACTGTTCTCTTTTTCCATTCTCCAGTTTGCTTCCCCTCTTGTTTTTTCTCTTCTCACCTGCTCATCACATCACCTTAGTTCCCTTCCACCTTCCCTTTCTTCCATGATCCACTTTTCCCTCCTATTAGGCTCCTTCTTCTTTGGCCCTTAACCTCTTCCATCTGTCATCTCCTAGCTTCTTGCTTCATTGTCACCACCCTAACCCACTCACCTATCCCCTCGCCTGGATTCACCTATCACCATTCAACTTGTACTTCCTCTCTCCCCAGTACTCCTCTGGCTTCTTCCTCATTCCCTTCCAATCACGATGAAGGCTCTCAGCCCACATCATCGAGAGTTTAGTTCCCTCCATAGATGCTGCCTAACTTGCTGAGGTCCTCCAGCATTTTGTGCGTGTGTCAGTGTTGCTCATTATTTCCAACATCTGTAGAATTTATTGCATTTTGGAGGGAACTATAGTTGCTTTGGGTGATTAACTTTCATTCTCCTCATGATCCCTGCTTAGCATTCAAGTCAGAGATTTTTCAATTACCTTTGAGATGTAAAACATAGGATAATGGAATCACTGAGCCCACTTTATACATGTTGTCCACTAGGTCAAATTATCTATTTAAAATTTTATACTAGTCTTCCAGTACAAAACAAGGGGATTATTTTTTAACTGATAAATTGGACATAGTAGTCAGATGAACAAAAGTTAGTCTTCAATTGTAGTGCCAGTGTCTTACAATGTGTCTGACAAAACTGGAACCAGCAGTAACAATTGGCACAAGGGAATTGTTATGAGGTTGACTAATATTAAAACATCTTAGGTGTTCATTAAAGAGACTGCATGGCAATTTAATAACCACAAATTGCTCTATTTCTCCTATCCATCAATCAACTAAATGAGTAAACACACATTGCTGTTAATTTTAAGCATTATATAAAGGGAACATTCACCATTTCATCTCCATTACTTCAGAAGGTGTGAAAGGACTAGGAAATATAGACATTTAAGTGCACCATATCAAAATTTCATCAATAATTTAAGGATATTCTTAGAGGGGCTCATGTAAAAGCAGAATATGGTGAAATCCTTTATATCCTGTTTGCTTGAGCCACTTGGAGAAAGAGAATACTTGCTCACAAATATTTGCTGTAGGACCCCTGATCTGGATGAGTAATGCATAGGGGAGCAGAGCTGCTGAAAGAGATTGGGGGCAAGAGTAGGTGAATTTATATCTTCACTCCCTGCAATCTCAGAACATCACATTTATAATTATCACATGTAAGTTAGTGTGGTCCCTGCCCTTGAAGTATCCGGTAGCATGTTACAGTTCTACTGCCAGAACACATAACACTATCAGTAAATGAGGCTGCAAGGAACCCGTAGATTCCGACAAAAAAAAAACATATTCAGATCACCGCTGAGAGAACCAAACTTAAACATTTCTTGTCTGGAACCTCCAAGCGAGCACATACTTTGGTGATCAAAAATGAAAGTGGGAAATAAATAGTAAATCCTGACTTTCAAAAAGCCTATTTTTTATTACCTTCCCATCCCATTATTATTTTATTAGCTCACTCAATGTTCACTCAATGTTATTATTTGTTTGATATAAATTTCATTCAGTTTCTTTATTAATTATTTCAAGGGAAGGGGAGCATTCTGCATGTTTGTTACCCCCATAATTCTTCAAAATCATTTTTGCTTGCATTTTGGGAGAATCTATCAAACAAACCTGGATTTTTTTATCATGGTTATTGCACATAGAAGTATGTTGACAAGGACAGGAAAGTTAAACAAATAGAATTACAATTGATTGTATAACAGATTGCATGGGCTAAGGAAGTATTATTATATACACCACAGTCTTGTGGTTCTCAACAGTAGCATGACTGCTTGATTAGTCATTCAGAGCTAAAATAGTTTTCTTTCCGTTTTCTAGGGAAAGCCATGGTTTCCTATAATGGAAAAGATCACTCTGTCAATGATATGAAAAGCTCTTCAGCAATTGAAAATGATAAGTGCATATGATAAACCAATGTTCACTTGGTTAGTCTACACAGAACAGACTGATGATAGAATACATCTTAATAGAACGCAATATGCTGTAGGACGACTCCATCGTGTAAAATATTCTTTTTCAATTTGACATTTATCAAGATGGTTGTATGATTATGCTTCCATTTTATTTAGATGGTTTATTGTGCCAACTTTTCTTTCATGGTTTTGTTCAAGTGTTTTGACCTGCTACATCGCAGTGTTATTTTTACCTTTGAAGTGTAAAGTACTTGCAAAAATGAGGAGTTGATGGAGATGAAATTGTACTTAGAATATTTTAGAGTTACATTAAATGAGGGGTTGAGTAGGAGCTTTGATTGTGCTTCTTTGAGTTTATCTGCTTCTATTTTTCACCCGACTGTGTTTATGAGATCTAACAGCTAGAAAGTGAATTTTCACTGTTTTTTCTACTTGCCTTACATGGGTGCAATTTTTTTAGGTTCATCCTGACGTTCATTTAGCATTACTCTTAATATCTAACTCTAGAGATATGTACACTGAAAATTTGGGTTAACACAATGCAGTACTGAGGGAGGAGTACATTGTTGAAAGTGCTGTCATGTGGATCAGGCTCATTCTCTCAAGGAAGATATAAAAGATTGCTTTGTATTATTTTAAAGAATATTGAGAAGATATTCCAGGTGTTCTAGATAATACTCATCTTTCAATCAACACCATAAGAGTAGATTACATGGTTATTAATTCCTGTTTATGGGGAAATGCTGAGCTTCTTGAATGCAGATTGGGTGCTCCACTTCCTAATGACTGCCTCCGACAATCCAAACATGTTGATCTTGTTCTGCCATTCAACTAGATGATGAGTAATCTGGTTGTAACCACGGCTGTGCATTTTAAGTCAATGACCTCAGTTGAAAAATCATGCACTTGAAATGATAATTCAGTATTCCACTACCCGCAGATGTTGCGTGTTCTGCTATGTACCTCTTGCATTTTCTGATTTGATTTTGCATTAAAACAATGGTTTTTGCATTGTGAATTAAAATTACAGGCCTGATTGAAACGTGTGGTCCTTAGAGGTAAATCACATGACAATGCAGATTAATACGCACTATTGCTATAGTGGCACTAGTGGAGAGATGAATGTTAAACTGATGGATGGCATGTCAATATAATAAATTAATTTGTGTGGGTTGTTTCAAATTATAGATTGTTGAAACAGTTATGCTTACCTTGACAAGTGAAAATAAACCACTAGACTTCTAATTAACATCATTCAGCCCCTGTCTCACCCTGTCACCTCTCCTCTTTACATCAGCTGTCTTCTCCATTCATGATCCAGATGCAGGGTCTTGACCTGAAATATTAACACTTCCTTTCCCCCATGAGTCGCTGCTCAAGTTCCTTCTGCAGTCTGATTTTCAGTCCAGATTCCAGCATTTGCAGTCACTTGTGTATCCTTCTAATTCTAATTTGTAGATTTCAGTGGAAAGGTTTTGGAAAATTATATTCATTAGCTATCAGTTAGCCAGCTTTTGACCTGCTCTTAACCTGCTCCTGTAACCTGGTTATTTCAATAGGGTTTCTGATCAACGGTAACCCAAAAATTTGATGGTAGGGAATGGTAACTATAATCCCATTAAATATCAAGCGAAGTCGATGGCAGCTGCATCATAAAAACGTAGAACCGTGCAGCATATTATATGCCTCTGGCTCATGGCGTCACGCCACAATTCTAACCAACTCTAAGATTAATCTAACATCTTCCTCACTCATAGCCCTCCACTTCTTCTTTCATCCATACGCTACCTATTCATATTTTGAATGTACTTGCCATTTATCAGCCTAAACCATGTTCTTGCTTTGTAATGATACACACTGCCCCATAATGGGAGCGGGCAGTGGAGTGAGAGGCAGCAGGCATTGGCTCCACGGGCTTCGGCGGAAACGGGACGAGGTGAGGCAGTTGTTGATTGCAATAGGAAGTAATATGTGTGTGAGGTCAGTTTTCTTTGGTCGGTGTCAGATGTGGGAGGTCCTGGAGTCTCCCAGCGT
The DNA here is from genome assembly GCF_048418815.1 of Hemitrygon akajei. Lineage (NCBI taxonomy): Eukaryota > Metazoa > Chordata > Chondrichthyes > Myliobatiformes > Dasyatidae > Hemitrygon > Hemitrygon akajei. The sequence goes on along the minus strand of NC_133129.1, from coordinate 159,591,338 downwards.
CCCGGACAGCCACGGCTGCACCCAGTGCATCGAGATGCAACTCCTAAGGGAACTGGAGGGAACTGTTAGGGAACTGGAGCTGCAGCTTGATGACCTTCATCTGGTCAGGGAGAGTGAGGAGGTGATAGAGAGGAGTTACCAACAGGTGGTCACTCCGGTGCCATGGGAGACAGAGAAATGGGTCACAGTCCGGAGAGAGAGGGAAGGGGAAGAGTCAGGTACTAGAGAATACCCCTGTGGCTGTACCCCTTGACAATAAGTACTCCTGTTTGAGTACTGTTGGAGAGGACAGCCTACCCGGGGGAAGCAACAGTGGCCGTGCCTCTGGCACAGATTCTGGCCCTATGGCTCAGAAGGGTAGGGAAAGGAAGAGGAAGGCAGTAGTGATAGGGGACTCTATAGTCAGGAGTTCAGACAGGCGATTATGCAGACTCAGGAAAGAAACTTGGATGGTAGTTTGCCTCCCAGGTGCCAGGGTCCGAGATGTTTCTGATCGTGTCCAAGATATCCTGCGGTGGGAGGGAGAACAGCCAGCGGTCATGGTACATATTGGTACCAATGACATAGGTAGAAAAAGGGAAGAGGTCCTTAAAGAAGACTACAGGGAGTTAGGAAGGAAGTTGAAAAGTAGGACCTCAAAGGTAGTAACCTTGGGATTACTCCCTGTGCCACGCAACTGTGAGAATAGGAATAGAATGAGGTGGAGGATAAATGTGTGGCTGAGGGATTGGAAAAGGGGGCAGGGATTCAGATTTCTGGATCATTGGGACCTCTTTTGGGGTGGGTGTGACCTGTACAAAAAGGACAGGTTGCACTTGAACCCCAGGGGGACCGATATTCTGGTGGACAGGTTTGATAGAGCTGTTAGGGAGGGTTTAAACTAGTTTGGCAGGGGGGTGGGAATCAGAAAGTGAGTGCAGGGATTAAGGTAGAAGGACAAGGGCATGATGTTAAGAGTTTGGAGCTGATGAGGAAGGACAGACAGGGGACAGAACATAATTGTAGCCAGTTAAAGGGGTTGAGATGTGTCTATTTCAGTGCTAGGAGTATTAGGAACAAGGAGGATGAACTTAGAGCATGGATTAGTACGTGGAACTACGATGTTGTGGCTGTTACTGAAATTTGGCTGGAGGAAGGGCAGGATTGGATGATGCAGGTCCCAGGGTTCAGGTGTTTTAAAAGGAATAGGATGGGAGGTAGAAAAGGTGGGGGGCGGCATTGCTGGTCAGGGATAGTATCACGGCTGTAGAAAGGGAGGACGCTGCAGAAGGAGTGTCCACGGAGTCAGTCTGGGTGGAAGTCAGAAATAGGAAGGGATCAATCACTGCTGGGAGTAGTCTATAGGCCCCCAAATAGCCCTCTGGACACCGAGGAGCAGATAAGCAGGCAGATTTTAGAATGGAGCAGGAAATACAGGGTAGTAGTTATGGGTGATTTCAACTTCCCTCATATTGACTGGCACCTCCTGAGTGCAAGGGGGATAAATGGGGCTGAATTTGTCAGGTGTGTTCAAGAAGGATTCCTGACACAGTATGTGGACTGGCTGACGAGAGGAGAGGCTATACTGGATCTAGTTCTGGGTAATGAACCTGGTCAGGTGACAGACCTCTTGGTGGGGAGCATTTTGGTGAGAGTGACCACAACTCCCTTAGCTTCAGCATAGCTATGGAAAGGGATAAAATCAGACAAAATGGTAAAGTGCTTAACTGGGGAAGGGCTAACTTTGAGGGGATGAGGCAGGAACTAGTGAGAGTAAATTGGAAACGGATGTTCAAGGGTGAAAGCACAGAAGTAATGTGGGAGAAGTTTAGGAGCCACTTGTGCTGGGTTCAGGATAGGTTTGTCCCACTGAGGCAAGGAAAAAATGGTAGGAAAAGGGAACCGTGGCTGACGAAACACATGAGGCAACTCGTCAAGAGGAAAAAGGAAGCATATGTTAGAAATAAGAAGCAGGAAGTAGGAGGTGCTTATGAGAAATATAGGGTAGCCAGGAAGGAGCTAAAGAAAAGACTTAGGAGAGCTCGAAGGGGGCATGAGAAGGCCTTGGCATGTAGGATTCAGGAGAACCCCAAGGTGTTCTATGCGTATGTAAAGAATAGGAGGATGACGAGAACGAAGGTGGGACCGCTAAAGGATAAAGAGGGCAACATGTGCCTGGAGGCGGAGGAGGTTGGGGAGGTCCTAAATGAATACTTTGCTTCAGTATTCACAAGTGAAAAGGATCTTGATCAGGATGAGGTTGAAGTAGAGCGGGCCTGTATGCTGGACAATGTGGAGATTAGGGAAGAAATAGTGCTGGATCTTCTTAAAAAACATTAAGATTGATAAATCCCCAGGGCTGGATATGATACACCCCAGGTTGTTGTGGGAATTGAGAGAAGAGATCGCAGGAGTATTAACCATGATCTTTGAATCCTCTTTGGCTGCAGGGGAAGTGCCGGAGGACTGGAGAATGGCAAATGTAGTCCCCTTGTTTAAAAAAGGTAATAGGGAGAAACCTGGGAACTATGGACCGGTGAGTCTTACGTCGGTGGTATGCAAACTACTGGAAAGGATTCTTAAGGATAGGATCTACGAGCATTTGGAGAAGTACAGTCTACTCATGGATAGTCAACATGGCTTTGTGAAGGGAAGATCGTGCCTCACGAGCCTGACTGAGTTTTTTGAAGAGGTAACAAAAGAAACTGATGAGCGTAGGGTAGTGGATGTGGTTCTCATGAACTTTAGCAAAGCATTTGGCAAGGTCCCTCTTGAGAGACTCATCCAGAAAGTCATGAGGCATGGGATAAGTGGAACCTTGGCTGTTGGGATAAAAAATTGGCTTAAAGAAAGAAAGCAGAGGGTAGTTATGGAAGGAAAGTATTCTTCCTGGAGGTTGGTGACTAGTGGAGTGCTGCAGGGATCTGTCCTGAGACCCCTGCTATTTGTGATTTTTATAAATCACCTGGATGTAGAGGTGGAAGGATGGGTGAGTAAGTTTGTGGATGACATGAAGATTGGAAGAGTTGTGGATGGAGCTATAGGTGGTCGAAGGTTAGAAGAGGATATAGACAGGCTGCAGAGTTGGGCAGAAAAATGACAGATGGAGTTCAATCCGGACAAGTGTGAGGTGATGCATTTTGGAAGGACAAACCAGAAGACTGAATACAGGATTAACAGTCAGTTATTTAAAAGTGTGGATGAACAAATGGACCTTGGGGTTCAAATCCATACATCCCTCAAGGTCGCTGCGCAGGTTGATAGGGTAGTTAAGAAGGCCTAAGGGATGCTGGGCTTCATTAATAGGGGGATTGAGTTCAAGAGTAGAGAGATTATGTTGCAACTCTACAAATCTCTGGTGAGACCGCACTTAGAATAGTGTGTTCAATTCTGGTCACCTCATTATAGGAAGGATGTGGAAGCTATGGAGAGGGTGCAGAGGAGATTTACCAGGATGTTGCCTGGTTTGGAGAACAAGTCATATGAAGCAAGGTTAGCAGAGCTGGACCTTTCTCTTTGGAGCGTAGAAGAATGAGAGGGGACTTGACAGAGGTCTACAAGATTATGAGGGGCGTAGATAGGGTGGATAGTCAGTACCTGTTTCCCAGGGCACCAATAGAGAACACCAGAGGGCATATGTACAAAATTATGGGAGGGAAGTTTAGGGGAGACATCAGGGGTAAGTTTTTTACACAGAGGGTTGTGAGTGCCTGGAATGACTTGCCAGGGATGGTGGTGGAGGCTAAAACATTAGAGATATTTAAGAGCCTCTTGGACAGGCACATGGATGAAAGAAAAATGGAGGGTTATAGGGTAGTGTGGGTTTAGTATTTTTTTTTAAGGATTATATGGGTCAGCACAACATGGAGGGCTGAAGGGCCTGTACTGTGCTATAGTGTTCTATTGTTCTATGGTTCTATAATGTAGGGAATTTGAAGTAAAGCTTAGTCAAGTGCAGATACCAAACAAAAATCCCATTTTGACTTCAGCCAGCTCCATCATGGGCACTAGTCTCACCATAAAGGGCATCTTCAAAAGACAATGTCTCAAAAAGGCGGCTTCTATCATTAAGAACCCCCATCACCCGGGACATGCTCTCTTCTCATTACAACAATTATGGAGAAGGTACAAGAGCTTGAAGGCATTCACTCAATTTTTTAGGAAAAGCTTCTTCATCTTCACCATCAGATTTCTGAAAAGATCATGAAACCATGAACACTACCTTAATATTTTGCTCCCTTTATGCTCTACTTAATTTTTTATGTATTTTATTTTATGGTAATCTTTATTTATGTATTGCATTCTACTGATGGCACAAAACAACAAATTTCATGACATATGTCAGAGATAATAAATCTGATTCTGATTATGATCCTGATCCTGCAAAATCACTAATGATATTGATGATAATATGTGAAACTGGGATGTTGCTCTGACCAACTCTTATATTGTATTTGTAGAGTTATTTGGAGAGTTATTTGCCAGAAACTTTCACCAAATTTCAATGATGTATGCAGGGATCCTGAGTTGTACATCAATAGATAGATAGATAGATAGATAGATAGATACTTTATTCATCCCCATGGGGAAATTCAACATTTTTTCCAATGTCCCATACACTTGTTGTAGCAAAAACAATAGATTCCTGAAAGTGGCATAACAAATAGTAATGTTGTAAATAGTTGGATTGGGCTGTAAACAAGGTGTATTTAACCCCATTAGTCAGGTTGCTGAGAAGTTACTTTGTAATTGCATAAATCTTTGGTTAGACGACATTTGGAGTTTAGCGTGCATGACCATACACTTCCTGACACTATATTCCATCTGCTACTTCTTTGCCTCTTTTCCTAATTGGTCTACGTCCTTCTTCATACTCTCTGTTCCCTCAAAGCTACCAGATCCTCCACCAATCTTGATATCATCCACAAACTTGGCCACAAAGCCATCAATTGCATCATCCAAATCATTAACATGTAAAGTAAAAGAAGTTATTTCCACTCCTTGCCTCCTTCCAATCTGTCAATAATCTATCCATCCTAGTATCTTTCTTGTTAAACCATGGATTTTAACTTGTTAAGCTTGTCAAGTGTGGCACCTTGTTAAAGGCCTTCTGAAAATCCAGACACACAATATCCACTGATTCTCCTTTGTCTATCCTGCTTATTACTATTTCAATGAATTCCAACAGATTTGTCAGGCAACATTTTCCCTTAGGAAAAATATGCTGACCATGGTTTATTTTATCATGTGCATTCAAATATCCCAAAACCACATCTTTAACATTCAACTCCAACATCTTCTTAAAGTGGTTGACTGCAGGAAACTTTTTCCCCTTTCAGAAGTAGATAAAACTGGTGGAGGAGAAAGAGACTTGAAGGAGGTGATATGAAGGGGATATTCTTCACTAGAGGGCAGAAAATATCAGGAATTCCGAGAGAGTGTTTGAAGATGACTTACTGACAGTATTCAATGGTTCAATGGTTCCATTTAATAACAGAGAATGTATAGAGTTTACAAACTGAAGTTCTTAATCTTTGCAGACACCCACGAAACAGAAGAAAAGCGGCAAAGAATGAACGACAAAAAAATGTTAAAATCTCAAGGCCCCCCTCCCATACACAAGCAGCAGCAGAGACTCAACCATTCCCCTCCCCATTTGTTCCAGCAGAAAGCATCAGCCCCACCCCCCAGTATTAATCCTAATAATCCTAATATTTCAAAATAAGATTAAACTTGTATATGTAAAGTTCACTGGAATTCTTTGCTTACATAAAGCTCACCAACTAAGCAGCGTACATGGTAAGAGGCATTTAGATGAACATTAGAATCACTCAGATTCAATTATTGAGAGATGGAATTCATACAGAAACTTACCAAGCTGTACAATTCCATGATGCACCTCCTCTTGTACCTTTTGGGAATCTAGAATCTTTGTGCTCCATCCACTTCTCTAAATAAGACACACATAATTATTAGGACCTCCTACTGGGACCTTTGTCCACTTCTACCTCACCGCGACCATCCTAGCAGCTACCAATAAAAAGCAGTCCTATTCTCCACCTCATGTTGAAGACTCAGAGTGTGTTAACTAGTATGCACATTTTTTATCAGGAAATGAGTTTTATTAAAGGTAATTATTATGACAGACTATGATCTGTTGCTTTAGCACCCATTGGGGAGTTTGAATAGCCTTTTGAAAGATGTGCTGATCCCACTTGATAAAGGACAAGTCATCTATTTTACCACCCCCTCGCAGGATCTGAAAGACTTAGATTTCCATGTCTCCAGAGTTGTAACATTTTCACTTTTTCCATTTCATCTTCAAGTATTTGGATCAAACCTGTCTGATATTAATACCCTGCTGATGCGGCTCACCAACTGATAGTGTGCTTATAATGAAAAATCAGCATGCAGATCCTGGGCTTCCTGTAATGCAATCAACCAGAACAGAAGAATCATGGACAAACACAAGAATGTATGCAGATGCTGGAAATCCAAAGCCACAGACACAAAACACTGGAGGAACTCAGCAGGTCAGGTAGTATCTATGGAAAAACATCGACTGTTTATTCTTCTCCATAGACGCTGCCTGACCTGCTAGATTGCTCCAGCATTTTGTGTGTGTTGCAGAAGAATCATGTGTGGTAATTACTGCACCTGATTGTGATCAATTGATTGAATTTAGCCACTAATGAGTTAACATAAATCAATATTCTTTACCTGGTACGATCAGTCAGTCATGTATAAGTCAATGTGGGCACAGTTGAGCACTTTCTGAAACAGAGTCTCCCCTTTATGGATTATGTCCATACTTCTCAGTGCCACAGTAAAGCAGCCAACATAACCAATGACTCCACCCATCCTGGACATTCTCTCTTCTACTCTCTCCCATCAGGCAGGAGATAGAAAAGATTGAAAGTACATACCAACAGGCTGAAGAACAGTTCTGATGCTGTTTTGGACTAATAGTTCTGCAGTATGGTAAGTTGGACTCTTGACTTCACTATCTACCTTGTTATTGTTTACCGGTTTTGGACACTCTCTATAGCTGTAACACTTTATTCTGCACTGCTACTGTTTTATCTGGCTCTATCTCAATGTACTGTGTAATAATTTCATCTGTATGAACAGTATGCAAGACAAGCTTTTCACAGTATCTCAGTACATGTGACAGTAATAATCTGATCAAAAACAATACTTAGTAAAGCAAAATGAAATCAGTAAAATATATTGGATAAACAAATGAGACATGCACAAATCAATGTTGTTCTTTCAGCCGCGATTTAAGGATTCTACCTCTGTTTGCAATATAAGCATCACAGAACATCTGTCAAGTCAGGCCAAGGCACGTGAGCACAGGCATAAATGGGTACTTGAAGAAAGAAGCAGAAGAAGAAGAAATATGTGCTCTCATGTCTAACAATCCCAAATAATGCAATGAGAGCAGTTTGAAAATAACGTTGTGCTGCTTATGAGAAACATGAGAAAGAAAGCGTGACAACGTTTTGATTGGAGAATAAAATGCTGTTAGTAGATTGAATTTGTACCAATGTGGCGTAAAAGCACTGAAGGATATAACTGTTTAAATGGGATAAAAGGTAATTTCTGCAATAAGTTTCAGCCATTCTAAATATACCGTACTTTTCAACTGGCGAATTTATTTTAATGATCAAATTACCAAAGTTGGCATGTAAAGTAAAATATTTTGTTTGCATTACGATTCATAGCACAGATTTCCAGAATAGACACACTGAACACCAAAGAATAAATATGTTTTGAAGTTGGGCTAGAAAGGTCTGTCTGGACAATGTAGAATTTAACTTTTCATAAGTTGGACTAGCCCTGTTTTGTTCCTCACTCTGAAATTATCTGAAGTTGCCATAGTAATTCAACAATTAGCATCAGCACACATGTCAAGAGAGAGAGGTGGAGAAGAATTGATGTGTGTGATTCTGAGAATCTGGACGGGGGGACCAGACGGGACCTGTCTTTGGGTTGGAAGCCTGTATGGATGTGTGAGTGGGTAGATGGGGAGTGTTGGGAAAGGGGATTATTTTGATGTTGTGGCTGTTGTGTTGTTCAGCGGAACGTTATGGGCATGCTACATTAGTGTGGAATGTTCGGTGATATTTCATTTGTGGGCTGTCCCCCAGCATGTCCTTGGGTGTGCTGATTGTTAAGGTAAATTACACATTTCACTGTATGACTTGATTTATATGTGATAAACAAATCTGAATCTGAAAATGGAAAAAAAAAACTGAAATAATTCTCTATTTGTTTCCAATGCAAACTATGTGCATTGAAGGAACTGGTGATGTTGGGATTCAGGTCAGGCAAATGCCGACAGATGTCCACCATTTTGGTTAGAATGAATGGATGGGAAGCTGTAATTATCCAGTAACAATGGGAGCTTCAATGAAGAAAAAGTTCAAAATGACTAGAGGTAGAAAATGCTTCAATTGCTCCCAACCATTCTATTGCAACTTCCATCTATAAATGATATAGATGTAGTTGGATCGTAATTATAGTAGCTTGATCTAGTACATGTATAGTGATGAATAAGAGCAAGTACACTCCTAATATGCTTTAAGAAACTGTTGAAGACAATTTTATAACACTATGAATTAGTTCTTAAAAACTACATTGTAATTTGGTTAGAGATATGTCATGAAACAAATTATTAAAACGCACAGGTTATTCTAAGTCCTAAAATTATCACAGCTTTTACGTTTAGTTCATTATTAACTCTATGTGCTAATAATAGTATTTAACTCATTTGAGTGGTGTAAGGTTTTGCTGAGATTAATGCCAATTTAAATAAACATTTCAGGTAAAATAGACTGTAAGACCATAACACAAGCCTGAGATTCATATCCTTGCAGGCAAACTCAGTAAATCCAAGAAGCATAACAGAATCAATAAAAAGCCACACCCAACAGGACAGACAAACAACCAATATGTACCTAAGAAATAAATAATAAATAAATAAACAATATGTACCAAGAACATGAAACGAAGAGTCCTTGAAAGTGAGTCCATAGGTTGTGGGAACATTTCAGCAATGGGGCAAGTGAAGTCGAGTGAAGGTGTCCTCACTGGTTCAAGAGCCCGATGGTTGAGGGGTAATAAGTGTTTCTGAACCTGGTGGTGTGGGTCCTAAGGCTTCTATGCATTCTTCCTGATGGCAGCAGTGAGAAGAGAGCATGGCCTCAGTGGTCCGGTCCTTGATGATGGATTCTGCTTTCCTGCAACATTGCTCCTTGTGCTCAATGGTGGGGCAGGCTTTGCCGTGATGGACTGGGCCATATCCACTACCTACAGGTCACTGTGGAACCTCTCTAATGCCAGCATATCTTTTCTTAGATAAGGGGTCCAAAACAAGAGATCTCAATGATTTAGAAACCTGAGACCCTGTGCCCTGCTCCACTCCATTCATTCATCTGTACTATCATCCTATTCCTGACTAGACTAGTGTGTGCTACTGAAAGTATTCCACATATTACTACCTTGGATATCCTGTCCTTCAGCCTCTTCCTGAATTCCTCTTGCTCACTGAACAGCACCTCTTCCCCCTATCTTCCTATGTAATGCTCCATGTCCTTTGGCTGTTTAACCTCCCTCTTAAGGATCTCCTGCAGTTGCTCTGGGACTTCCTGGACCCTAGCACCTGGGAGGCAACACGTCATTCAGGTTTCTCCTTCACAGAAATTCTGGCATGTCCCCCTAACTATCATGTGTTCACTATTGTTCTACTTGACTTTCCCCTTCACTGCTGAGCCTCAGAGCTGGCCACAGTGCCACTGGTCTGGCTGCTGCTGCTGTGCCCTGGTAGGTCATTCCCCTCAGCAGTATCCAAAAGACTATACTTGTTGCTGAGGAAATTAGCTACAGAGGAGCTCTGCACTGACTGCCTACTCTTCTTACTTCTTCTGATGATCACCGACCTATTATCTACAGCTTACACTCAGGGTGTGACCACCCCAGCAAAAGTATCATCTATGAGGTTTCCAGCCTCCCAGGTGGTCCTGAGTACATCCAGATCCAGCTCCAGTTCCTTGACCATGTCAGTCGGGAGCTGAAGTTGGGTGTACTTCCAGCAGGTGCAGTCACCTGCAGTCTCCCTGACATTCCACATCTCACAGGAGGGGCATCCCACTCCCGCATTTATCATCTTGCCTTCACATTTCATATCTCTAACTTCTGAAGCATAAGTTCTAGTCTGTGCCTGCTCATGCCTAAGCCTGGTGGAAGCAAAGCCGGAACTCTGTAACAGTGGCTGTCCAACCTAGAAACAGACAACTGATATCACACACTTTGATTAGTAATCTTTCTGAAATTTGAGTGTTTAGACATCTCTTAAAGATACCTAATCAATGTATCTTCAATGTTATGGGGCCAAATGTAACAGTCACATGATTCACATCAAGATATAGAGACATATAACATGGAAACAAGCCATTCAGCACACCACATCCATGTTGACTAGTGGGAACCTACCTGCACTGACACCATCTCCCTGTACTTGGCCCATACCCTTTATGCCTAAGCAATTCAAGGGGTTCATCTGCAGATTCCTAGACATTGTCAGCAACCCCGTTTCAGCCACTCTTTCAGGCAGTGCATTTCAAATACCCACCACTCTCTGGGTGAATGAGGTCCCCCTCATAGAATACAAGATGACTGGGGACCCCTCACTGCTGCAGCCTTCCTCCGCCTTCACTGAGGTAATACAAAGTAAAACAATAACAACATGCTGAATGAAGTGCCACAGCAGCATAGAATACATATAACATGTTTCATTTTAGAGTTGTACCTGAAGCACAGCACTGCCTGTAGTTCTCCCTCAGTACGGTACAGACTTTTCAGTCAAGGCTATTTGTTCAAGTTCTTTTATGCACAATGAACTATAACCTTTTCCTCCTGTGGTGAGAGAGCTATCAGGTCAGCCAAGCTGACATGATAAAATTAAGAAGTTAATCTGAAAGAGATCAAATAGAACACATTATCCAACACATGAAGGATCAGCTACACTTAACTTTTTCTCTGTACTTTTATAATGAAGTTTGGTATTGAGACCATAATCAGCCTATGTAATGACAAAAGTCAACTAATAAAGAACTCATTCCAAGGTCTTCATAGTTTATTGATAAGATAAGCTCCTAGAAAAATAATGTTCTAAGTATACTGTACATCATTAAGAACTAGCTCCTCATAATGAAATGAGAAATTGTTCTCTGTTGGACGGTCAATTACTTAGACATTTTGAAAACTGAGCATTGAATGAAAGTGTTCAATTTTATTATATTTTGGCATTGAAAATTATTATTGTTATCTAGCTATATTCTAAAAGTTATATTAAAATGGAAAATGGAAAATAAATAAAAAACACATTAAATTTTCATCTGCGATTATGCCACATGATTATTCTACCTGTATGATACAACTAGCATGGTTATTTTACTCTGCTGAGTTGACAGTTGTTTTATCTTGCACCATCATACTGTGATATTGAACCATATCCTCTTTATGTCAGACTGCATCAGTCTCTAGTGATCAAGAACATCCTTTGTTTCCTTGAATTAAAGATGAGGAAAAACAAAATCCCCAGCAAACCCAATCACAAACTTATGATCCTTCCTAGTCACATGCTCAGTTTGAACCAACTATATAATTTCAGCTGCATATTCTAATGTTATCTTCCAAGTCCATTTTTACTCCTTCAGTAAAACCACCCTCTTCCACTTCTATTACATTGCTCACCTCTGCTTTATTTACTGTTACATTTATCACCTCTACTTTTATTACTTCTAAAGTCAAATTAATTTCCTTCCTATTACATTTCTGTAATGAGCAGCTCATCCAAAACATTGCTGTCTCTGTACTATCTGGCTCCTAGATCATCTCGCTCAATGAATATTGTTGATGCTATGATCTGCAACATGATAGTATCCTCTTTGGCAATTGTATTGGAAAAACAATACAATTAATTCCCTGTAATAGGTATGTGATATCTGGCATTGAAGGGAAATCTTACTCTTATTGTTTTTGGAATAAAATATGACTAATAAAAATGTCATCAAGTATATGGAACACAACATGTTATGGACTCCAGAATATATCCTTGTTACTTAATCCAACACCTGCCTGATAGCATTTGTTCATCTTTTTAAGTTGAAGCTTAAGTCACGTTCCAGAATAAAAGGAACTTCTCAAAATGTCTCAAAGAATGTTTCAATCAAAAGTTTGCCACAGAAAACTGATAATCTTAATTATCACAGTTGAGATATATATATATAATTGTTAAATTTGTTGATTATAGTTGCATGTACTAAGGTACAGTGAAAAATTTGTCAAAGGTTCAAAGGATCATTTTATTATCAAAGTATGTATACAGAATTCAACTCTTCTCCAGATAGCAATGAAATATACAAAACCATTGAGCTTATTGAATGATAACGCATCAACCCCCTCCCCCCCACTAGAAACAAAAACGTGCTAACCCAGACCCCCCTAATCCCTCCCTCGTACAAGAAGTAATGGATTGCCCACCCAGAAAACAATAGCTAAATATCAAACCCCAAACCCCTAAACCCCGCCTCACAAAAAACTAAGATATCATCCACAAGGATAAAAAAAGCATTGACAATAACACCAACCCCCCCCCCCCAATTTCTTCTCTCGGATACAAAAAATTAACAGATCTCCCACATGGAAAAACACCAACAAGAACATCAGACCCCAATTCCCCAACCCCTCCTTCACAGAAAAACTAACATATCTCCCACAAGAATATCAAATGCCTAAATCCAAAACACCTAATCTGCCATTCAGAAACAAGAAAGAAAACACAGATAACTGAAGGAGACCAATATAAACTACAGTGCTCACTAATTATAACATAAATCTCAGAATTTCAAAAACATCCTCCTTCAGCATTGTGGACAATGACTTCTCAAATTCAGTTCTTCGATAGAGAGTAACCGGCGACCTGCGGCCTCCCGACAACCAACCCACGGCCGCTGTGAAGAGCAACCACTGACCCATCCTCCTCCGCACTCGCATTGATGGTTTAATCTTCCTCGACACTTTGATCAGGTGGAAATGCAATCAACCGTGGGCCCGCGCCCCATCTATGGTTTTCTCCTTGAAGCAGCTTGCGCTCGTGGTTCTCTCCTGGAATTTTCTTGGGGGCAGCAGAGTCCTAGATCACTCAATCAAACTCCAAACTGTAAGTCACAGGCTCCAACCATTTCCAAAACACAATTAAGATTAAAAAAAATAAGTAGAAGACATAGAAAAAGTGAAGTAATTGACTATCAGGAAGATGCGCCCCAGAAATCGTTGTTCGCTGGTGCCATCTTGACCAGAAGGTCAAGTGTGTCTTGCATACTGTTCATACAGATGAATTTATTTATAGCAGTGATTTAAGGTAGTTCAAGGTAAACCAATAACAATGTGGAATATAGAGTTACAGAGAAAGTGCAGTGCAGGTAGACAAGACATTGGAATGTTAAAACAATGTAGTTTATGAGGCCAATAATCCAATCGTATTATACTAGGAATATTTAAAAACAGGATAGCAGCTGTCTTTGAGAATGATGGCACAATGCTTTAAACTTCTGTATATTCTGCTCAATGTGTGGGGAAAGAAAAGAAGATATTCATAGCGGGTGGGGTCTTTGATTATGCCAACTTGGAGAGGCTGCGAAAAGTATCGATTTTGTTGAGGGAAGGTTGGTTTCCATGATAGGCTGAGCTCTTCAGTTTCTTGCAGTCAGAGCAGAACAGTTCCTACACCATGCTGTGATGCATCCAGACAAGATGGTTTTTATGGTGCATCAATAAAAACCGATGCGGGTCAGAGGGGATAGGCCACATTTCTTAAACCTTCTGAGGAAATAAAGGCACTGGTGAGCTTTCATGGCTGTAGCATCAATTTGCTTATACCACGACAGGCTATTGGTATTGTCCACTCCAAGACACCTGAAGTTCTCGACGCCAGCATATTTGAAGTAAACAAGAGCATGTGCACCACCCACTTCTTTGAAGTCAATGAAGATTCTTGTCATGACAAAATGTCACTGGGCTGTATTTCCTTCCTGAACTTAGACACATCATTATTTATAAAATGGTCCACAGCACTGGTGTCATCTGGAAACTTGTAGATGGAGGAACAGCAGAACCTAGCCATGCAAATTATATGTAGTGGGAGGCGAGGGGTCTGAGGATGCACTCTTGTGGGATGCCAGTGCTAAGGATGACCATGTTGGAGGTATTACTCTCAATCCTTCCTGGTTGTGATCTATTGGTCAGGAAGTCAAGCATCTAGTTGCAAAGGGAGGTGTTGCCAAATAATCTACGTCCTCAGAACATCATTCAAGGGTCTTATTGCTCAGAGATTTCAAAAGCAGTGGTTCTTCTCAGGACCAAATTGCTGTGAATTGGGGATCTCAGTCCCAGGAGCCACTTGGCATGTAAAAGCAGTTAATCAAATTTTCATCGTACTCATCTTCCAGATTCCCATAAAGGAGAATAGGAGTAAGATGCAGCTAGACAAAGCTGTATGAAAGCTGCCTTGTTCAGCAACATGACACTATATTCGATGAATGAGAAGAAATATAATGCAAAGCAATTTTTGATCAAACTGGACTGGGAAATTATGTCTTTTCACTCATACAGCTTTCTTACAACTCTCTCAATTATAGAACAGTACAGACACATGAATTATTGCAGTGATCTTCTTCCAAAAACTATTTTACCCTTGTCTGCTCACAGCGATGAATGAAGAAAACCATCGTTGTGACAGGACAGAGGAGAAACACAAGCATCTTGTGCTTGGTTGGATTTGCCACAGGGACTATGAAATGACCCAACATTATTTTTCACTGGGGAAATCACAGCCAGACTTTGTCAGTAAGCTGGGAGTTTCTGAACTCCCTAATACTCCCAAAGCAAATTCTAGCAATTTTTCACTGATCTGCCTGTAAGATCTGGGCTATTGAAGATAGGAAGACTTGATTAATAGTTTAAAATTGGTACATCTCAAGAAAAACATTATATTTAAGTCCAGATATAAGGTGTAAATAATGTTCTTACTGTCATTTGATAAATATATTGAAGAGAACATACTATGTGTAAGTCCTTTGCTGCTGCTTTATCATCAGCTTGGTGCTGGATTTAAGGCCACAGGCTGCGTTAGCACATTGAAGTGAATTTCATCACAAATGATAACCTCTACTGAAATATATGGAAAGTAAACCAGAAATGCCATCATTGATCTAGATTCTGGAATAGATGTTGAGGTAAGGAAACACTGCAGAGAACCTTTGTCTGAAAATGCTGATGCCTATCCTTTACTCCTGTCTGCACTTCTCACGGCCTCATTAAAGAAGTCTGCATAATAAGGCTTCTACCCATACCAGCTATTCTCCCCCCTTCCGCTGGGCAAAAGATATAAAGCTTGAAAGCACATACCAAAAGGCTCAAGGACTGCTTCTATCCTGCTGTTATAAGACCATTGAATGGACCTCTTGAGCAATAAGATGGACTCAAGCACAGAATCTACCCTTTCATGGCCTTGCACTTTGCTGTCTGCCAGAACAGCAATATCTCTATAACTATCATAACATAGACTGTACTCTGTTGATGCATTTCACTTAGGCTACCTTGATGGAATTATCTGAATAGATGGCATACAGACAATTTTTTCACTATACCTTTTCAAATATGACAATAATGAACCAATTACTAATTCATTTGTATTAGCAAAAGAGTTATTAATAACTTAAGTTCACTCCTTCATTTAGATACATGGAAGACTCAGAACACTGCAAAAGTACCACTTAAGTAGTCTCTTCAAAATCCACCAAATCTATAGGCAAGGTAGGAGAACTAATGTCAACCATTTTGGCCAACATCAAGCCTCCCATCTTATTCACACAAATCCAATGAGTGCATAAGATGAGTCAGACTGTACTCCTCTCATGAATCAGGCTAAGCTCCTAAATCAAACAACTCCCCTCTGAGCTCTATTAGAACATTGAAAATAGAATGAAGTAGCACAAGAACAGAACATTTGGCCTACAATGTTATGCCCAACCAGTTAAAAAGCAAATCAAAAACACCCAGAAGCTAATCCCTGCGACCGACATCATGTCCATTTGCCCCCATCTTCCTCACATCCATGTGCCGATCCAAATGTCCAGCACATTCCAGACATCCACAGCTCCTCACATATATAAAAAAAATACTCCTCACATCCCACTTGAACCTACCATACAGGGAGAGATTTTGAATAAGGGTGTTCTCAAACACTCCCTCAGAAAAAAAATTAGTAATATATTCCCACTGATTCATGAGAATCCTTGGCCCAATACCAATCAAAATGGGAGTGCAGCTTCTCAGAGGGCACTGACCATCTCTGGTTTCTATAGTGGACACTCAAGAAGCCAAGCACAAAAGCAGAGTACACAGCTACCCAAACCTGCCTCCTACCACTAAGAAGAGGATATTTTACTCCATGATCTCTCAAGCAAACTTTTGCGCCATATGAAATATAGACTACTTATCTGCTTAGCTGATTACTCTTGCCATTCAAAAAAAAATTATCCATGATCCATGTCCCATTATGCCATATATTTATTAAGGGTATTTTAATCAGAAACATAATAATAAAAGCTGCCTCACATACATTATATCAACAAGTAAGTATTTTACACTAAGGTTGGCTGGGATTATACTGGATTAAGGGTGAAAGGTGAAAGTTTCAGGGGAACGTGAGAGGAAACATCTTCACTCACAGGGTCATGAGATTATGGAATGAGCTGCCAGTGCACATGTTGCACGTGAGCTCGATTTCAATGTTTAAGGGAATTTTGGATAGCTACAGGGGTGGTAGGGCTGTGCAGGGCTATGGTCCCAGTGCAGGTTGATGGAAGTAGTTTAAGAGGCTTCACCATTAACTATATTGGCTAGGGGGCTTGTTTCTGTGCTGTGAGTCTAAGTGACATTTTTCCTCGAAGAGTGGCAATTCACGTAATTTCACACTGAAACATATAAATATTAAGGTTTCTTCAGGTTGTTTTGAAGCCATGGATGGTAATGGGGTCAAGCTCCTGCTACCTATTAAAAGCACCCAATAGCATGCACCTTAAATAACCTCTGACAATCAGGGTCAGCTCCTGGCCTTCACATGTGGCTTAGCAACTTAGCCTGGCAGAACCATTTCTACTGATGGCAGAAGGGTCATAGGTGGGTTACTGGCACCTTAAACCCAGTCGTTTCGGGCAGATGGGGCTTGTCAGCTGTGGTTTGCAGCTCATCTAGGAGAAGGAAAACTCAGATCTCAAACCTCTGCTGCCTAGCGGCTATACCCACCCATGGGGAACGTTTCAGAAGTAAATCCCAGGGGAAAAACCTGCAACTGAAGTCCCGGAGGCAGTCCGACATTGATTTGAATGCTGACTAGCAACTTCTGCAACACTGCTGGTATCAAACTGTATCGGTCTCTGCCATTCCTTTAGGTTCATCAGTTGCATGGAGAGGGGGAGCTTGCTACAAGGGCAACAGCTTGTTCTCTATATCGTACTGCCCTGGCTTGCATATCTATACTGCAAGGGTGTAATATCCATGATCAGCTCTGACTAACGGTGGCCCTCATTCACTCACTCACTCAATAGTAAAATAATTTCAGAAGCCATGGCCCTGCCCAAGATTTGGTTTATGTTATTATGTCTATTTGGACAGTTGCCCAGAAAATATGGATCTTAAAATTTTGAGAGATGATTGCTTAATCATTATTATTAATTCCTAGACTTGAGTTCTAAATTTTAGCAACTTTCTCAAATTGAATTGGAAATTGAAAAAAATACAAGCTATTTTCAGAGACATACCTGGTGTTAATTCATTTCCTTGGTATTGTTGAACTTCTCCTGTACCATATTTGCATCATAAATAAACAGAAGAGCTGGTCTTCCATGAATAAGAAATGAAAATGCTAAATATGTTCTGTTCTGAAAAAATAATTGTGCTTTAAGTATGTAGGAAAGCTATTTTATTTATGTTTATGTAAGTTTTTAAATATACAAGTGTTTCAAGGATGTGTTTTTACCTTGAGTAGTTGAACATACTGCTTCAACTACAACACACACTGCATATCTAATAACTTACTAGAAGAGAACATAGTTTTAATTCCAATGCAAGAGATTAAATTATATTAGGATTTATCATGACATAAATATCAGATAGGATAAGATTTTAGATGAGTGGATTTCCTAAACACCTTTGATGAGGTGGAAATCACGAAGATCAAAATAAATGGAATTTGGAGACAAACAGAAGAATAGATAGTAAGCTGGCTACAAAAGGCAATGAGAATAAAGATAATCAGATAAGCAAAAATCTGAAAGACGAATTCCACAGTGATTAGAGTCTTGCGATTTGCAGACAATGATAAAATGTGGGCATAGTTATTACATAAAATATAGAAAATTAAATAAAATGAAGTGCTTTTATATTATAAATAAATAATATCTTGTAAAAGGGCAGAAAATATTTAACCAACACCAGAAATGAAAGGTAATAGCTTGGAATTTGTGAGAAAGCACCAACGTTACTCTTCTAAATGCCACAAACTTCTGAATTTCCTGATAACATGTACTAACGTGGAAGTACCAAACTTAAGTTGGCCATTTTCCATTTGTGCTCCTCTTGAGTCCAACAGTGGGACAAAAAGTATTGTCAGCTCTCCAACAATGAAGTTAAAATGCAATTAAAAGGCTTGTGCCAGGTAAAGCCTGCAGCAGGAACAATGTTTCCATTCACCTGAATGGAAAGGAAAGACAGTATGCAAACAGTAGGAGGCAGTTTACGTGTCCCTGAATTAATTGTTTGCTTAATACATTCAGTTGTTTTTTTTTAACTTCTCAATTGTTTCAAATATTTTATCTTTTTATACTTTTCAGAATCAGAATTGGGTTTAATGTCACTGCCATGTATTGTGAAATTTGAGGTTTCGTGGCTGCAGTACAGTGCAATACATTAAAAAATGAAGGAACAATATATAAAATTAAATTAATTAAGCATTTCATAAAGAAAACAAAAATATTAAAGTAGTATTTATATGTTGGTTCATTGCCTGTGCAGCAATACACAGCTCGAATCACATCATCAAGTTCACCGATGACACGACTGTGGTGGGTCACATCAGCAAGAACAACGAGTCAGATTACAGAGAGGAGGTGCAGTGGCTAACAAACTGGTGCAGAGCCAACAACCTGTCGCTGAATGTGAACAAAACAAAAGACATGGTTGTTGACTTCAGGAGAGCACGGAGCTATCACTCTCAGGTCAACATTGACAGCTCCTCCGTTGAGATCGTTAAGAGGACCAAATTTCTTGGTGTTCACCTGGCAGAGAATCTCACCTGGTCCCTCAACACCAGCTTCATAGCCAAGAAAGCCCAGCAGCGTCTCTACTTTCTGAGAAGGCTGAGAAAAGTCCAGCTCCCACATCTCCTCCCCCCATCATCACCACATTCTACAGGGGTTGTATTGAGAGCATCCTGAGCAGCTGCATCACTGCCTGGTTTGCAAATTGCACCATCTTGGATCACAAGACCCTGCAGTGGATAGTGAAGTCAGCTGAGAAGATCATCAGGGTCTCTCTTCCTGCCATTACAGACATTTACACCACACACTGCACCCGCAAAGCTAACAGCATTATGAAGGACCCCACACAAACTCTTCTCCCTCCTGCCATCTGGCAAAAGGTACCGAAGCTTTCGGGCTCTCATGACCAGACTGTGCAACAGTTTCTTCCCTCAAGCCATCAGACTCCTCAATATTCAGAGTCTAGACTACTGGTCATCAACCTTTTTAAGCCCAAGATCCCCTACCTCGGCCTTAGTGAAAGGCAAGATCAACCCCTAAATCGATTAGTTACAAGCATGCACACCGGGGCAGGAAAGACCAGAAGTAAAACCCCACAACCCAGAAGTAGAAATAATGTATGTACACCACCCTTAATTTGCACTGCGGACCAGTTTAATATTGACAATATTCTTGCGGACCGGCCAATGGGGGGTGGGGGGTGGCCAGGATGAATTCAACATGACCGGAATACAGTGATACTCGAAGCAGGTTCCTTATGTCCAGTCTATGCTGCAATTTAGTTTACGTGGCTCTCAGCACTTAGCATCTGTCCCGCTTGCTCACATTTTTTTAGCTGAAAAAACTCAGTGGGTTTGTCTTTAAGTGCAGGGTGCTTGGACACAGGGTGCCGAAGCAGTTTTGAGGGCTTCATTACCTCATTAGACAGACTCCGGGCCCAAACTACAGCCTCCCGCCTGCCCGCCGCTAAATGCCTTGGCCAGGTGCGGCTGGTCGTGGGTGGAGTGAGAGGACAAGGTGAGGGCCGGAGGTCCCCGTGCTGGGGCCGCAGCGGTCACAGTCCAGAGAGAGCGACCAACCGAGCGAGGAGTGCGACAGGGCGCACACTAGCCCCCCTTGTAGGATCTATCGGCCAACAAAAGTTTGGCTCGAGGAACGACTTTCAGTAGATCACAGCGAGGTAGCTGCACTGCTACTTATGAAACCCTGAGCCTAAATTAGATCGGCTGTGAATATTTTAGCACTGGGTTCCACACGAATATTCGATGTGCTAAATGTTTAGAGGTGGCGCCCATCTGTCCGCGCTCCAGGCCAGTTGCAACGGCACTTCCCGCCAGCCGCTCAAGGCGGCCAGTTACCCGAGGCTAACCAGTGATCCCTGGCGCGAGGGTATCACTGCATTTAGGCGACTGATGGCCTGGCATGGGTAATGATCGCGCGTGTGTAATGACCTCATGTGCATTCAAGTTCAACAGTTGGCGTGACAGGGAATGAGGAAAGGTGCAGCTGACTCATATCGTTTCCTTGTGGCCCGGTGGTTGGGGATCACTGAAGTACACTGTGTAGAGCGTGGCGGGGGAACTGCACACATGCGCACTGGGCAGAAAGAACGGAACTAAAACCCTGCAACCCAGAAACAATCTCTCAACAGTAATTGTGCATTTATTTGTCACTTTTTTTCAGGATCTACTGGAAAAGTCTCAAAGATCGACCAGTTGATCGTGATCGACGGGTTGGCGACCACTAGTCTAGACTGACATCTACGTCATTGATTGTTATATTGTAATTTGTCCTCTACTGTGCCTATTGTCTTGTTTATTAATTATTGTACTACCCTGCACTGTTTTGTGCACTTTATGCAGTCCTGTGCAGGTCTGTAGTCTAGTGCAGGTTTTATGTTGTTTTACATAGTCTAGTGCAGTTTTGTGTTGTTTCATGTAGCACCAGGTTCCTGGAGGAATATTGTTTTGTTTTTACTGTGACTGTACCAGCAGTTTATGGTCGCAATGACAATAAACTTGACTTGACTTGAATCTAATGGCAGAGGGGAAGAAGCTGTTCCTAAAACATTGAGTGGGTGTCCTCAGGATCCTGTACCTCCTCTCTAATAATAATGATAAGAGAACATGTCCTGGGTGATGGGAATCCTAAATAATGAATGCCTCCTTTTTGAGGCATCACCTCTTGAAGATGTTCTTAATGCTGAGGAGGCTAGTGCCCATGAAGGTGTTATATTGGAAATTGCACAGTATACAGAATAAAGTAGATAAACTTGTAGCACAGTTACAGTTTGGCATGTATGATGTTGTTGGCATCACTGAATCATGGCTGAAAGAAGATTATAGCTAGGAGCTTAATGTCCAAGGATGCATACTGTAGGAAGGCAGAAGGGGTGGTTGCTCAGTTGGGAAAAAATGAAATCAAATTGTTAGAAAGAGGTGACAAAGGGTTGGAAGGTTTTGCATCACTATGGATAGAGCTAAGGAACTACAAGGGTAAAAAGACATTGTTGGGAGTTACATACAGTCCCCAAACAGTAGTAAGGATATGGTCTACAAGTTACAATGGGGGATAGAAAATGCATGCCTAAGAGGCAATATTACAACAGTCATGGGGGATTTCAGTATGCAGGTAGATTAGGAAAAGCAGGTTGGTGCTGGATTCAAAGAGAGGTAATATCAAGAATGCATACAAAATGATTCTATAGAGCAACTCCTGGTTGAGCCCACAAGGGGATCAGCTATTCTGGATTGGGTGTTGAACCAGAATTAGTTAGAGAGCATAAGATAAATGAACCCTTAGGGGAAAGTCATCATAATATGATTGAATTCACCCTGAAATTTGAGAAGGAGAAGCCAGTCATATATTTCAGCTTTACAGTGATGTAAAGGGAATTACAAAGGCATGTGGCCAGAATCAATTGGAAAAAAACATTGGCCGGGATGATGGCAGATCAGCAATGGCAGGAATTTCTGGAAGCCATTCAGAAGGCACAAGATACATACGTCCCAAAGAACAAGAAGTATTCTAAAGGCAAGATGACACAACCATAGCTAACAGGAGAAGTCAAAGCCAACATAAAAGCCAAAGAGAGGGCATATAATAGAGCAAAAATTAATGTGAAGTTAGAGGATTGGGAAGCTATCAAATACCAACAGAAGACAACTAAAAAGTAATTTAAGAAGGTAAAGATGGAATGCAAAAGTAAGCTAGCCAATAATATGATTTTTGTGGATATTGGACCATTGGAAAATGACACTGGAGAGGTAGTAATAGGAGACAAGAAACTGGCAGATGAACAAACAAGTTGCATCAGTCTTCAGTGTGGAATGCACGAGCGGTATGGAGGAAGTTCCAAGTGTCGGGGTCATGAAGTGTGTGAAGTTACAATTACTAGAGAGAAGGTGTTTGGGAAACAGAAAGGTCTGAAGGTAGATAGATCAGCTGACCGATGGTGTACACACCAGGAATCTGAAAGAGGAGGCTGAAGAGATTGTCTAGGCATTAGTAATGCTCTCTCAAGAATCACCAGTCTCTAGAATGCTTCCAGAAGACTGGAAAATTGCAAATGTCACTCCACTCTTCAAGAAGGGGAAGAGGCAGAAGAGAGGAAATGATAGGCCAGTAAGTCTGATCTCAGTGGTTGGGAAGATGTTGGTGACGATTGTGAAGGGTGTGGTTTTGGGGTGCTTGGAAGCACATGATAAAATAGGCTCTAGTCAGCATGATTTCCTCAAGGGAAAGGTTGCCTGACAAATCTGTTGGAATTCTTTGAAGAAGTAGCAAGTAGGATAGACAAAGGAGAATTGGTGACTTTTGTATACTTGGATTTTCAGAAGGCCTTTGACAAGGTGCCAACATGAGGCTGCTTAACAAGCTATGAGCCTATGGGAATATTCTGGCATGATAAAGCAGTGGCTGACTGGCAAGAGGCAAAGAGTGGAACTAGAAAGAGCTTTTTTTGGGTGACTAGTGGTGTTCCACAGGGGTCAGTTTTGTTTTTTACGTTATATGTCAATGCTTTGGATGATGGAACTGATGGCTTTATTGCAATGTTTGCAGATGATACAATGCTACATAGAGGGGCAGGAAGTTTTGAGAAGGCAGGGAGGCTACAGAAGAACTTAGGCAGATTAGGAGAATGGGCAAAGATGTTGCCAGATGGAATACAGTGTCAGGAATTATATGGTCATGCACTTTGGTAGAAGAAATTAAAGGGTTGACTATTTTCTAAATGCAGAGAAGGTTCAAAAAAGGCATAAGGGACTTGGGAGTCCTTGTGAAGGATTCCCTAAAGGTTAATTTGCAGGTTGAGTCTATAGTTAGGAAGGCAAATGTGATGCTAGCATTCATTTCATAAGGACTAAAATATAAAAGCAAGAATGTAATATTGAGACTTTATAAAGCACTGATGAGGCTCACTTGGGGTATTGTGAGCAGCTTTGGGCCTCTAATCTTAGAAAGGATGTGCTGAAACTGGAGAGGGTTCAAAGGAGGTTCACAAAAATGATTGCAGTTTGAATGGCTTGTCAAATGAAGAGTGTTTGATAGCTTTGGGCTTGTTTCCTATGTTGGGAAAGAGTCTAAGACCAGAGGACATACCCTCAGAATAGAGGACTGTCCTTTTAGAACAGAGATGTGGAGGAAAATCTTTAGCTAGAGAGTGATGAATCTGTGGAATTTGTTGCCTCAGGCAGGTGTGGAAGCCAAGTCTTTATGTATATTTAAGGCAGAATTTGATAGTTCCATGATTGAATAGAGCATGAAGCGATACAAGGGGAAGGCAGGAGATTGGGGCTGAGAAGAAAAATGGATCAGCCATGATGAAATGGCAGAGCAGACTTGATGGGCCAAATGGCCTAATTTGGCTCCTATCTTTATGGTGTTAAGGTCTTACGATGGAGATTATTGCTAGTGGGGATGTTCAGTAACATTTGCAACACATTGATTGGCTGAATTTGAATATTCTAAATTTTATTTGAAAGATATATACAGAAAAAATACATTTTTGACATATTTGATAGCTGGGTACATGGCAACCAAATATTTCTTCATTGTTTTATGGTAAAAGTCTGTTGTAGCATCATAAGATAACAACATTGGCAGGTGCATATCCAGAGTTGTGCTGGCACTTAACTCCAGACATTATTCAACAGTTTGGACTAATTCCTGGGCAAGCAATAATCAGCTTGCCATTTTTCAGGAAATTCTGGGCTAATACTAATCAAGAAAAAAAGTGGCCAGTTCTTTTTTATTGGCAAAATATTAACTGGAGGATGGCCTGATTGAGGTTAGGATTGAACGAATCAGACAGGATGAGTGTAGAGCTGGTGCTTTTGCTAATGGAAGAGGCAGAACTCAAGGCACCAATATTTTCATGAATAAATTACAGTGGAAGACGGTTCGAATATAAGAATTACATTATAAGACTGTATGAAAGTGATGAGCACAGATATACTTAATGAACAGTTAGTTAGATCAATAAAAGAGAGAAAGAACTGGAAAATGATAGCATGCAATGAAGTAGGGTGCTGTTAGACTTAGGGTCATAGAGAAATAGTGCACTACTGCACAGAAAGAGGTTCAGCCCATCTACTACACTACTCGTGTGGAGTATATATAATGTGCAGCATGGGCTTGTGTACCATAAATCCAACTTCTGTGCTGTAAATACTGCAGGGAAAGTGTTCTTGGAGTATCAGTAAATAGCTAAATTAATAAAAATGATTACACCTGTTGACCATGGGCAACATGTAGAGCAGAAAGATCAGGACATCCAAAAGTTTGAAATGTTAGCATGACACCAATACTTTCACCTAGGCTCATCTTGAATAGCTTAGTCCAGAACACTTTACTAACAGAAACCTATGCTGTTTAGTATATTTTTACCGTGATTGATTCCCATATCAATGACACATTGCATGCACCCTACTGAAAAGTAAACTGCAAAAGAGAACGTTTATCAAGCTGTGAGTAAAATGGACAAGAATACTCTTACTTTTCATATTGTTCCTCTAGTTTTGGTCATTCTTTTTTGTACTTTAGCACATCATTAGCAAGGATCCTGAAGCCACAATGGTCCCTGAAAGGTCATAAATATACTGTGGCTGGTGGTGGTAAACAAACTTATGTGCTTTTATAAGCAGCTGTTTAAAATATTTTATTTAATAATAATATTATTTGACAAATTTTTTGCAAGGAAGAAAGTGACAGACAAGTTCTACACTCTAGTCCCTAGACTCTGTAGTTATCTGTTCTATCTCTCTAGGCAGCCTGTTCCAACACTGGACTTCCAAACATCCCTAAGTTTCAATCTTTCAAAGGGGAAATCTCTAGCTTTAGAGTATTTGACAGCCTTAAGGCTTTTGCTTCAAATATTCACTTGATGAACTCCACCAACTGGGATGGATCATTATACACTTCATATTTGCATTTCTTTCTGTAGTAAAGGACATTGCTCTCATGCATATTGGCTCCCCAAGGATTCATAGCAGAAATAGCCAACCTCCCACAAGCGGCACACTCATTAGCAGTGGCATCAGATGTGTGAAGTGATGTTCTCCAACGATCCATACAGAAGTCCCATCTCTTCACTATGTTTATTAATGACTTGGATATAGCAAGAGGGAGTTACATATCCAAGCCTGACAGTAAAATACAATATACTTAGGCAGTACAAATGGGAGCAGGACATAACCAAAGGCATGTGGACAGATGAATTAAACAGCAAAATATGGTTTCACTGTCAATTCATCTACTTGGGAATCAAGTCAGACAATTTGGGAAAAGAAATATACTGTGGATAATGGAAATCTGAAATAATAATAGAAGATGGAAAAATATTCAGTAGATTATAGAATTTCTGTGAAAAAGGAAGAAATGGAGCTCTTAGATAAGAGCTCTATTTGTCAAAGAAATGGAGCCTTGTAGCTCTGGAGTTTTTCATCATAAGTTGAGAATGGTAGAGATAAAATAACTTTTGAGTTATAAGGCGGGGGGAGGGGTGGAATAAGGAGTTTAAAAACAACAAACCGAGAACAAATTGCCTATAATCAGGTGCAAGGGAGGAATGATAATGGGTCAGATTAAGACTTAAACATCGATCTGGAGATGCTATAAATCAAAGCCATTACCAGAATCTTTGAAAAGCATCAAATCCTAAAGGTAATAACACACCTATTGAAAGTTAAGCCACTGCTTTTGGGATTTAGAGAGTGAGTCTCAGCATAACAATGTTCTCACAGTAGTGGGAATTAAAGTAACAAATGCAATAAAGCTTTAGGTTATTTTACAAGATGCTGTCACTGAATCACTCTTGGTTTCTGAAGAGTTTTCAACCACACCCTTTTAAATACTGCTTTCCTAGCCATTCACTGTCCCCAAAAAATGGTTCCAAAACAGTAATCTACTTGCACTTTCATTTTAATTCATTGCAATCTGCTGCTTACAATTAATGTAAGCCTAGTAATTTCTAAGGTAGGGACATTTTTGGCACAACTTTATGGGCTGAAGGGCCTGTATTGTGCTGTAGGTTTTCTATGTTTCTATATCCGGGACAAAAGATAAAGTGCACCATATTCAAGAACCACTTTCTTTGACAGTGTAGGGTAATGTAATTGGTGGAAATGTACTTAATTCAAAACCACCAACATTGAGTTGGGGTTTCACTTTAAGAGATTGATCTGACATGATGACGTAATTACGTAAAGGTTTTTTAGCGCACATTTGTGTTCAGGTTTTGACATTCAATGAAATGTGTTACTGTTTTCCTTAAACATAGAAGGCTTCACTTTGTTTTATTTGCGAAAACCTACATTGGTGACCATGATGCTCTAGGATGATTCCAGAGTTACTGAACGTGCCAACCAATGCTGTCGCTTTGAAACTCCAGCAATGGTTCTGCTGGAGCTTTGGGAGCAAGATGTTGCTTGGTTTCTACAAGCTGATGCCCAATGCGCGCTGCAAGAAATCCATGGCTGCGAGAGCGGTGAGTCTACTAGAAAACCCACCTGAACAAGGTAAGTACCGATCACTGAAAACTTCCCTTTTACACACTCTTGGACTATAAGAGTCTGAGCATGACAAACAGTTGCTCTCCTTTCCAATCTCAGAGATGCTAAGCTGTTGGAGCTAATGGACCACATGCTACCTCTCCTGGGAAATCACCATCTTTGTTTTAATTTTGAGGAACTCTACATGCAGCAAATGGATGATCGTTCACATAGCTGTCGCTAAGGCATTCGTGAAGGATCAAAGGGAGCTCGCTAAAATGGCTGACAGTCTGCACTCAGCCAGGCAGAAGTGCAAAACTCCTTCTCTTTTCCTTGCCGCAGTAAGTCCAGTCAGCAAGGCCCCAAACATAAGGACGCACATGGCTACAAAACAGACAATGCCAGGCCTGTGTTTTTGCCACACTCGCTTTGGTACGAATGCTAGGAAGTGCAGACCGCCTTGCAGCTTCAACAGTGCCCCTGCATCAGGGCATCAGAGGTCTGTGAACACCGTAGGTTCCAGCTGCCAGTTTCACCTACTGGTCATTATGCTTCCTGTGTGACATGGGTGCTCAAGTGAGTGTGCTGCCAGCCAGCATCGCCTGTTGATGAGAAGGCAAAGAGCAATGAAATCTTGCTGGAGGCCACCAACAGAAGC
Source organism: Hemitrygon akajei (assembly GCF_048418815.1). NCBI lineage: Eukaryota > Metazoa > Chordata > Chondrichthyes > Myliobatiformes > Dasyatidae > Hemitrygon > Hemitrygon akajei. Next base: position 159,563,322 of record NC_133129.1, on the reverse strand, counting down.
AGGATCCAGACTTGATGGGTGACACTCTGCTTCAATGAGTGATGGTACACTTGGGATTCCTCCTGGCTAAAGTAGCTAGACCTCTGCTCAGTGCAGATTTCCTATGTGCCCAAGGACTATTAGTTGATCTTAAGAACTGCTGGCTTATAGATGTCAAGGACTTTAAGTCGTTACCACAATGACTCTGTCAAGAGCACGTACCACCACATGTGAGTTTACTCGACAGCTGGGTGAATTCCCAAACCTCACCAACCCACATTCTTCACGATGCTCACAAACATGGGGTCAAGCATGACATTTCCACAACCAGCCTGCCAGTCCATGCCCACGCACATAGGCTGGACCCGGAACAGTTGGCAACCGTGAAGGCTGAGTTTACCAATATGGAAAGACTTGGCATTGTACACCAGTCAGATAGCCCCTGGGTTTTGCCCTTCCATATGGTCTCTAAGTCCAATGGTGGTTACTGCCCATGTGGTGAAAACCAACGCCTTAACAAGGCCAACCAACCCCAATCATTACCTGGTCCTAGTCTGCAGCACAGACTTACCAACAGCTGATAGACTTAGTATTAAAAGATGTTCTTTTTGTTTACCTGGGTGACATACTTGGCACCACTGCATCTAAATCTGAACATGTATATTATCTCCACACACTTTGAGCCAACATGGGTTGATTAACACTGCTAAGTGCCAGTTTGGGTTGTCAACCATTGAATTTCTTGGCCATCGCATCTCCACAGAAGGTATAAAACACTTCCCATCAAAAGTAGCTGCCATTAGGGATTTTGCACCGCCCTGCACAATTAACAATCTATGCGAGTTTTTAGGTTTGGTGAATTTTCCTCAGCACTTCATTCAGCGAGCTACTAAACGTAGCTCTCCCTTTACAGTGCACCTGAAGGTAATACCTCGAATCATGTGCTGGACTGGTCATTGGACATGACCAGGGCATTCGATGATTCCAAACAAACTCCTTCTAACATGACGCCACTATCCAAAGCACCCATAGCCATTACTACTGAAGCTTCACCTTATGCTGTGGGTGTTGTGCACAAACTGTTGGTTGGAGCTGCTGCTCGCCTTCTTCAGCCAGCAAAAGAATTAAAGCGTGTTTGATTATGAGCTTCTCAGTCTCTATCTTGCTGTCCCCCATTTTTGATTTCTTCAAGAGGGTCACCATTTCTAGCATATGTTTACCACAAACCCCTTGTACACAATGGCTAAAATATCAGACTCTTGGTCTGCATGGCAGCAACACTATTGGCCTACATATCTGAGTTCACAACTGATATAAACATATCAAGGGGAAAAATAATACAGTCGGCCCTCCTTATCCGCGAATTCCGCATCTGCAAATTCAACCAACCGCGAATTGCGAAAACCCGAAAGTGCTCTTCCAGCACTTATTGTTCGAGAATGTACAGACTTTTTTTCTTGTCATTATTCCCTAAACAGTGCAGTATAATAATTATTTTACATAGCAATTACATTGTATAAGGTATTATAAGTAATCTAGAGATGATTTAAAGTTTACGGGGGGGGGGGGTGTGCGTGGGTTATCGTGGATCGGGATCAAAAAAACTCGGAAGTTCTCTTACTAAGTAATTCGGAACAGGTACATCCGATATTACTTAGCGTCAGTTAGTCAAACGTTTGCTTTCGTATATAGTATATATTTTACCTTTCTATGCATATAAAACACTTAAGAATGTATGCTTCAGCGCCGAGCTCGAGAAGTTCCCGAGTTCGATCTAGTGACAGATCGCTCCCGAGTGCGCTCTCCACCGTGCCAGGCTGATGTGGAGGATCAAAAACCCAAAACCCCAAAACCCAATAATTAAACCACTGCTTAGTAATAATTGTAGCTTTCATCGAGGCACAGCCTTTCTCACTTTACCCTTTAAAACTGTTCAGATCTTTGACTGACCTAGCCTAACGCTTTTCCAATGACTGATGGCATTTCACCTCTTTCCGATCGCTTTATTATTTCCACTTTATTTTCAATCGTTATCGTGATTATTTTTGTGAACAGAAACACTGCAGATTCAGATCTCTGCCGCTGGGTCCTAATGTCCACCAGATTGATAAAGGTTGAATAAGGGACTTGAGAATCCGCAAATTTTGGTATCTGCGAGGGGTCCCGGAACCAGTCCCTTGCGGATAAGGAGGGCCGACTGTACCATGGCTGATTGCCTCTCATGGCCGGCCATTGAGGACAGGCACATAGGGGTTGAATAGGTTGGTTTGGCAGCCGACCGACCTACTGGACCCAGATGTTCAGGCTTACCGAACAACAGTCACGGGCCTGCTGGGTTTCTCTTCTGTGCAGTGTCTCAACCAGTTGTCCTCACCCCACAGTGCCCACAAACTGGAGGCAGATTGTTTTTAACTTAATACGTGGCCTCTCGCAGCCAAGCCAGAAGGCCTCACGGAAATTGGTTACACTAAAGCTTGTGTGGCATGGCCTTAGAAAACACGTGCATGATTGCAGAGCAGCCTGTGTGGAGTGGCAGCGGGCAAAGTCATGCCCAGGCACCACGGGCACCTTTTGAGGTCACTGAGCGACAGTTTGACCATGTCAATATGGCCCTTGCAGGTCTTCTCACCTCACACCCTCCCCTGCGGTTTCCAACACCTTCTTACCATGGTGGACGGTACCAGCAGGTGGTCAGAAGTCATCCCCCTAGCAACGGCAATGGCCGCAGACATGGCTCAGCCATTCATCAGCACTAGGATTGCTCGGTTTGGGGATCCTATCTGATACTTCCTCTGACTACGGTCCTCATTTTATATCAGACCTCCATGCTGTGATGGCCCAGAACCTCAGTACTAGGCTACATCACACCATGGTGATTCACCCAAGTTCCAATGGCCTTTATGAGCGGTTTGACCATTCCTAAAAGGCTGTTCATAGGGCTTCCATAGCCGATAAGTGTTGGTATGATCATCTCCCATGGGTCCTGATCGACTCAGAACAGTTCCAAAGAACAGTCATCCATGGCTGAGTTGCTATACAGACAACCATTATGAGTGACAGGGGATTTTATTCCTGATGCTATGATTGACTGGTCGACCTCTCAACAGTGTTTCACCCTCCTCAGTAAATTCAATTCCTTTTCACCTATTCCTACCTCCCATCATGGCGTACAGCACTCAGGGTTCCTGTTGACCCACATTCTGCTTTGTTTGGTTTTGTCCACTATGATGCACATAAACATCCCGTAGGCCCCTTACGATGTCCCATTCCATGTTTTGGAAAGAGGAGAATTTTTTTTTATCATAGCCAAGAGGGGTAAACCTGAATGTATTTCAGTAGATCACCTTAAACCAGCCCACCTGGATTCAGAGGATCTGCTGCCATGTCCCTACCATCACAACGTGACCATAAGCATGTCAACTCACTTATAGATGAGTCAGAGGCCTCTGCTTTCTCTCCACCCTTAAAACATAGGATCCGAGCTGGGCAGTGCATCTGAGCTCTGGGCAGGCTCATAGTGCTGGGTTTAGAGAATTCTAATGTAATTGATGGAAATGTACATAGCTCACAACCACCAACATTGAGTTCATTCTAGGAGGCTGGTCTGACGTGATGTAATTACATAAAAGGTTTTTAGCACAATTTTGTATTCAGGTTTTGGAGTACAATAAATTTTGTTATGGCTTTCCTTAAACATGAAATGCCTCACTTTGTTCTGTTTGTGAAAACCTACAATAGCACCTGCCAAATGCACGTCCCCTGCCACCTGGAAAGACCAGGTCATCAGGAACATAGGAATGCTCATGGCTCCAAACTTCCCTTCAACTCACACACATTCTGATCTTGTCCCTTTGTTGTAGCTGGGTGCTGAACTCCTGGACACTTCTCCTGATCTCCAAAGACTGAGGTAAAACCTCCAGCTCCAAGTTTTACAAAGCTAGATGAAGGATCCACAACAAGTCTTTGTATCAACATATGGGAAGATGAAGATTTATTGTAGAACATTTCCACACAGAGATTGGAGGTTCAGACAGAGCATATATTTATTCAATCAATATAATGTACTTGGGGACAGCTTGGTAGCATGGTGATTAGCATTGTGCTATTACAGTACCAGCGGCCCAGGTTCAATTCAGCCACTATCTGTGAGGAGTTTGTAGGGTCTCACCGTGACCACACGGATTGCTCTGGGTGCTCCAGAATTCTTCCATATTCCAAAGCTGTATGGGTTAGTAGATTGGTCATATGGATTTAATTTGAGTAACACAGGCTTGTTACGCTGGTAGGGCCTGTTATCGTGCTGTATCTCCAAAAACATCCAAGGGTGAATCTCTGACTGGGGTCTCTAAGATCTACAGAAAGAAACTGATTCATTTTAATACATTTCAGACAAAGGCAATGGATATCACTTAACAAATAGTAATGTAACCATTCATAACTATTACTAGTACTCAGATGACTGTCAATGTCAGCCCTTTGTATTGTTCTCAACACCTTGTTGTAGGTCTTTGTTCCTTTCAGTAACACTACTGACCCACAGATATCATACATCAGTAGATTTTGCCCAATACCTGATGTAACAAAGTATTTAACATTATTGTGCCCAACGTTCCTATCCCGTTCTCCTTGACCTGACTGATGTGGCTTAAAGAGCTGCACTAAGCTAATAATTCCTTTTGTCTCTGGTCTTCTGAAAGTATTACTTTGTTTTTTAATAACCAGGGAACTTAACTAAGTTAGCTCTTATCATTCTAACGGTACAGAGTACAATTTTTGACTGCAATTTAATTTAAAGGTTTACATATCCATAGTTCATACAATTTTTGTTTCTACACAAGCCAGTCTATAAAAATAATTGACATACTACAATAATATTAGAGGCTGACTTTTATGCTGAATACATTTCCAAAATCTACCTCTTTGCTAGAATGTATTAATAAATTACACTCAGTGGCCATTTTATTGGGTACACCAGTTCAGCTACTTGTTATTGCAAACACCTAATCAGTAAATCATGTGGCATAAAGCACACAGACATGGTAAAGAGGTTCAGTTATTGTTCAAACATCAGAAGGGGGAAGAAATGTGATCTAAGTAACTTTGACCGTGGAATGATTGTTGGTGCCAGATAGGGTAGTTTGAGCATATCAGAAACTACTGATCTAGCATTTTCACACACACAGTTTCTAGAATTTGCAGAGAATGGTATGAAAAACAATAAAAACAACAACCTTACAGTGAGCCACAGTTCCATGGGCAAAAATCCCTTGTTAATGAGAGAGATCTAAGGAGAATGACCAGACTGGTTCAAGCTGACAGGAACGCAACAGTAACTCAAATACCCACATATTAAAATAGTGGTGTGCAGAAGAGCATCTCTTAACTCACAGCGCACCGTACCTTTAAGTGGATGGCTGACAGCAACAAAACACCATGAACATACACCCAGTAGCCAATTAGTCAGGTACCAGAGGTACTAATGTAGTAGCCACTGAGAATATGCCCAAGACTAAAAAGTTCAAGAAATTCACTGAACAGGAAATAAATGCAAGGGTTGCCTGCATTTTCCATATCCTACAATGTACAAAAAAATGTCTTGTATGGGGATAAATTCTGCACAGGACGTAACCTGATAGATTCATTATATTTCTGTCACTTCCACCTATCGGTGCACAAATCCAATGATGATATTATATTGTTACAGAAGTATTACTAAATCTGAAAGCATTATTCAAATAAATTAGCAATTGTGTCACCCTGTACTTTATTACAATACAGTGCAACAATATTGCTTCCAAAATACATTACAATATGTAATTTCAAATAGAACATGAAGTATGGATTGAATACTTCACTGATAGCTTGAGTTTCCTTTCGGTTCCTTTGTTTTTGTGTCATAGCTGACTTCAGGGGCATAAAAGCTCTCATATAAGCTTTGTGTATGACATTGGTAACTGTTTATAGTTTCCCTTGCAAACTGTGTGTTGGATTTGTGTTTTGGCCTGGTGAAAAATAAGTATCGTTGTAACTTTTTACAGAATGTAGTGGATTATAAATTATCATAATTATTACTGTGTCATGAAAGTATTCTGATAGATGTTGTTGGACTTTTGTCTACTGAGATATTACATTTACAGCATAAGTTAATTTTGTATGAAAGGCAGGAGGCTGGAGCTTGCAATTCACTTTGTGATTAAGCTTCTATTCCAGATGGAATTGAACTATCCTGTGTAACGTGTAAAGCTCGGCCAATAGCACCCTATCTTCGGTGAGTGTTGGGCTACTGTGACTAGGATCAGAGTATGAGGATGACCTTGGTGATGTGGTTCCTCAATGATGGATGCTGCCTTTTTAACGACGTCCTTGATGCTAAAAAGGTTGGTGCCTCTCATGGAGCTGGGTGAGCTTGCAACCTTCTGCAGTTTTTTCTGTTGTATGAACAAAAGAGAAACATAAAAACATAGAAAACCCACAGCACAATACAGGCTGTTCGGCCCACAAAGTTTTGCCAAACATGTCCCTACCTTAGAAATTACAAGGCTTACCCATAGCCCTCTATTTTTCTAAGCTCCACATACCTATCCAAAAGTCTCTTAAAAGACCCTATCATATCCACCTCAACCACCGTTGCCGGCAGCCCATTCCACACACTCACCACTCTCTGCATAAAAAACTTATCCCTGACATCTCCTCTGTACCTGCTCTCCAGCACCTTAAACCTGTGTCCTCCTGTGGCAACCATTTCGGCCCTTAGAGAAAGCCTCTGACTATTCACACGATCAATGCCTCTCATCATCTTATACAGCTCTATCAGGTCACCTCTCATCCTCCGTTGCTCCAAGGAGAAAAGGCTGAGTTCACTCAACCTGTTTTCGTAAGGCACATTCCCCAATCCAGGCAACATCCTTGTAAGTCTCCTCTGCACCCTTTCTATGGCTTCCACATCCTTCCTGTAGTGTGGTGACCAGAACCGAGCACAGTACTCCAAGTGGGGTCCTGACCAGGGTCCTATATAGCTGCAACATTACCTCTTGGCTCCTAAATTCAATTCCTTTTTTTATGCTGACTATTCCTAATCATATTATACCTCTCCAAATGTTCATAAATCCTGCCTCTCAGGATCTTCTCCATCAACTTACTAATCGTTGAGGTAAGACTCACTGGTCTATAGTTTCCTGGGCTATCTCTACTCCCTTTCTTGAATAAGGGAACAACATCCTCAACCCTCCAATCCTCTGGAACCTCTCCCGTAGGAATCTTGTGTTCTTATCTCACTGTCTTTGTCAAAGGGAAGAAGTCTTTAATGCTATGGGGATGTTAGGGCAATGGCCAACTTCTCCTGCTGGATGTGGGAGATCAGGTACATTTAAATTGTCTTTGATAACTTCACCTGCAGGTAGTCTGTCTAACCACTGTTTCCACCAGTCCACCTATGGCAGCTGTGGCTGTGGATAGACTTATTGTGGAGCTTCTGGCATACAGACAAAATAGTAGACATCATTCAGCATCCCATTCTCCATAATTTCCTCCATCTTCAATGATATCCTACCTCTACCATCTTTCCCTCCCTGCAGATCCCCCCTCCCCCTCCAGCTCTCTGTTGGGATCACTCTCTGTGTGACTCCTTTGTCTACTTCCAATTAACTCTCTCCACTGATCTCCCTCCCTGCACTTAACCCTGCTCTACCTACCCCAACACCTCTTCTCTCTCCTCCATTCAGGGTCACAAATGGTCATTTCAGGTGAAGCAACACTTCAACTGTGAGTATGTTATTGTGACCAGTACTCCTGGTGCAGCCTCCTCTATATCTGAGACACCTGATGCACTTTGGGAAACTGGTTAGTTGAACACTTTCCTCTGACCACTGCACAAGCCATCCTTTTCCATTCTATTGCAATGATGAGGCCAAATTTAGATTGGAGGAGCAACATCTCATACTCCATCTGGGAAGCCTCCAGTCTGATGGCATGAACACTGATTTCACCATCTCCTGGTAATTTCACCCCATTCCTCATTATTTCTTTTTCCATCCTCATTCTGGTTCCCCTTTCACCATTTCTCTTCTCCTTATCTACCCATCACATCACTCTGATTCCTCTCCTTATTCCCTTTCTCCCACGCTCCACTGTCCTCTCCTATTAAATTCCATCTTTTTCGGCCTTTTACTTCTTTCACTTATCCTTTCCCAATTTCTTACTTCATCCCACCTTCCCCCACCCACCACTTCCCCCTCACCTAGTCTTACCTATCACCTGCCAGCTTATACTGTTTTCCTTTCCCCCACTTTCCTACCATGGCTTCATCCCCCTTTTTATCCAGTCTCGATGAAGGATCTCAGCCTGAAGGATAAGGTGGTTATTGATGTTTCAACTGTCAACTGTCCTCATCCGCTGCTGAGTTCCTCCATCATTTTGTGCGTGTTCCTCAATATGGCGGACAGGAAGTTTAGTGAGCTGGTCACTCCACAGGTGCAGAAGGAGAAGAGACGGATGATTACTAGGAAGGGTGGTCAGGTCAGGAGTCCACTGTGGTCATTCCCATCGTGAACAAGTATACTGTGTTGGACACTGTTGGTGTTTTGGGGAGAATTGGGTGCAACAGCTCAACTCATGGCATCATAGTTCAGAGAATGGGAATATGAGTTGTAGACCATTCATGGCATTCATAAGGAAGTGAGACAGCCATTTTGGGGGCCACAAAAAAGGCTTCAGTTTGGATGGTGCTTTTCTAAGCTATTAAAGAATTCAATTAATTAATTAACAGTTAATAAGGGATAGAGGGACAGATATCAAATACAACATCAGAGAGGTACAATAAAATAGGTGCATTACACTAGACGATTCAGTTTCACAAATATTAACAAATATCAGCATTAGTGTGAAATTTTTGAGGTTTTTCCAGGAAACAGTTCTATTTCTATCTCTAATATCTCTGTTTTCCCCTTTCAGATTCTGACCTGGAGCTACACGCTGATTTTGGTCCTTTGCGGGAATGGGACGTGCTGTCTGGGTTTCATGACTGGCCACTGTTCAGTATGGCAAGGATGCGGCCTAGAAGACTGGTGCACCTTCAGGGTTCTGGGATTTCGTGGCTCTGAAGGCAGCCGAACTTGGGGTCAGTGCCTCTGCAGGAAACTGGTGTGTCATGGGAGTACACGGAAGATTGAAAGCAACGAGCTGGCTGTGTGCCCAGAGACCCGAGTTCTTTGGGCACAGAGCTCTGGAAAAGCAACGCAACAGACTTTTAACATCGTAAATCAGTGAGTTGTTTGTTATGTCTCCGTTCTTGCTGTGAAAAGAGGACACATCTTTTTTCTTATCAGGGAGAGAGAGAGAGCCTGTGGTATGTTGAATTACCAGGTGTTTGAGTGATTGGTGGGGGAAGGGGGATCATCGCTTTGCTGCTGCTTATGCATGGGTGGGGGGAGCTGGAAAGGGTGCTTTGAGGTTCTATCTAACTGCCATTCATTCTTTGGGGCACTCCTCTGTTTTCGTGGATGGTTGCAAAGAAAAAGAATTTTGGGATGTAAATTGTATACATTTCTCTGATATTAAAAGTACCTTTGGAACCTTTGAGATGTAGATAAGTCAAAGAAGGAAGGAGCATTCCCATTATCTTAGGGAATGTAGCTGGTCAGTGAGAAAGAGTGATAGCAGGAATCATTCTAGTGATAGTGAGCAAAGCTCCACATATCTTAAAGTGGTTATGGAAAAGGACAAGGTGCCAAGTGTGGATGAGTTAGGCCAAATATCCAGTTTTCCTGATCCATTAATTCAATCAGTGATTAGTTAGTCTTGTTAATATTGTGCATTCATGATAGGCTTGTATTCAGTGAGACTGTTTTTTTTTTACAAAGGGGACTTACTGATGTTTGTCAAAGTCAGATAGCTTTAAGTGGCATTTTTCATCTCCACATGGTTAATAGAGCATCAATCCCAGAGAGACAGAATAATTTTTATTTGTGTCCATTTTACTTTATACAGTAATAGTTTTTTAGAATCTTTGCCCAGGTGAAAGACCGCAATTATTTACTAAAGTAAAAACAGAAAGTGCGGGAATCTCTCAGCAGATCTGGCAGCTTCAGTGGAAAGAAAAAATGCTTCCTGAAATGTTGACCGTTTTCAATATTATCTGTTTTCTTTCAGATTTTCAGCATCTGCTTCTTTTTGTGATCTGCATTTATTTCCTAATTTTGTAGCTGAAGTAGTCAATATTATTAACAATGCTGAAGAGCCATGGTAAATTGGATGGCATCTGTAAATAATAGATCATAATAATGAAGTAATGATAGAAAACAAGCCAAAATTGACATACTCTTAGCTTTATAGGTAATAATTAAACATTTTCTTCTGCAGAGTGCATAGCTCTATAGTAAAAATTATTCCAGAAACAGATATCTTATATTTTCAGATATGTAATAATATCATTGACTTTTATAAGATATAATAAGGGGTAGTTTCGACACCACGTGCTATGTTATTTACTTGGCCTACATGGAAAAGGCACAACCCTAATTTGCATTCCTGACATTGACTTCCAAGTAGTTGAACACCACACCATCTTAACTTTGAAATATATAGATGTTGCTTCATTGCTGCTCAGTCAAAATTGTGGATCACTCTCTCCAAAATAGGAATTTCAACAGTTCATTAAGAGAGTTCATATTCAGCCTTTCAAGGGCACCCTTTTAGGAGTGAGCAATTAACTGCTGCCTCAGTCAGTCTGTGAAGCCTACATTCTTGAGTGATTAAACATGTTATTGCTGTTTTATCCAGTTGACCATGACACAATACTAAAAATCAGGCAAAAAGCAAACATTTCTAGCCATATAAATCAAAGTATTTGTGTTTGCATAAAAATGTCAACTCTTCTCTTTCTTACACTTGATGCTTGGCGTCCAAATGTATCTGTCTACCCTGGTGCTCCAATTATGTTATATTAAACATTTGAGACGATGGACATAGTCTCCAGATTCCAAACACTGCCGCACACATTAAGCTACTCTGTCTTTTTCTCTTAAAATATAGCATTCTGTTGTCTGCCTCACCAGTGACGTATATGGAAAAATGTAAAATTGTTTTATTTGTGCTCTATATTAGAATTAGTGTTGGCGCGTGGTCTAGTGATCTGAAGGTCACTGGTTCGAGCCTCAGCTGAGGCAGCACGTTGTGTCCTTGAGCAAAGCACTTAACCACACACTGCTCTGTGATGACACCGGTGCCAAGTTGCTTGGGTCCTAGTGCCCTTCCCTTGGACAACATCGGTGGTGTGGAGAGGGGAAGGCTTGCAGCATGAGCAACTGCCGGTCTCCCATACAACCCTGCCCAGGCCTGCACCCTGGAAACCTTCCAAGGCGCAAATCCATGGTCTCACAAGACTAATGGATGCCTATATATTGGAATTATATATGCCACCAGTAATTATTTATCAGCATTTTGCTTGCAGGAATATCATAACCAACAAATTCACTCACTGGTCACTTTATTAGGTACATCTGCTTGTTCATGTAAATATCTTATCAGCCAATCATGTGGTGTCAATTCACATGCAGAAACAGGAAGAGAGCAACCACTCTATTGCAGGGGTTCCCAACCTGGGGTCCATAGACCCCTCAGCTAATGGTAGGGTTCCATAGCATAAAAACGGCTGGGAACCTTTGCTCTTGGGAGTATTCCATAAGCTCTCCTAATAACAACAGTTTGAGATGCAGATTTTTAGAAAGGTGCAACAGTAACAGGGTTGTTGTCATGGATGAGTTCATCTTCCCTAATATTGATTGGCACCCTCTTAGTGTTAGATGTATTAGATGGGACAGAACTTGTTAGGTGTGTTCAAGCTGACTAGAGGAGAAGCCATACTGGATCTAGTACTAGGCAATGAATCTAGTCAGCTCTTTAAGTGGGTGAGCATTTCAGAAACAGTGACCAAAACTCCCTGACCTTCACCATAGCCTTGGACAGGGATAGGAGCAGACTGTATAGGAAAATATGAAATTAGGGAAGGGCAAATTATGATGCTATTGGGCAGGAACTTAGGAGTGTAAATTTGGAATAGATGTTCTCAGGGAAAAGTACAATGGAAATGTGCAGGCTGTTTAGGGATCCTCCACATAAGGTTCTAGGTAGATTTGTCCCACTGAGGCAGGGGAAGAATGGTAGGGTGAAGGAACCAAAGTTGAAAAGAGAAGTAGAACATCTAGTCAAGAGCATTAAGGAAGTGTACTTAAGGTTTGGGAAGTAAGCAGGGCTCTTTGGAGTTATAAGGTAACCAGAACAGAGCTTAAAAATAGACTTATGAGTCCTAGATGGGGACATGAGAAGGCTTTGGCAAGTAGAATTAAGGAAAATCCCAAGGTGTCCTTCAAATACATGAATAGCAGGAGGAGAACTAGAGGGAGGGTAACTGATCTTGGATACAAGGGGAAACATGGGCTTGGAGTTAGAGAAGTTATGGAAGTTCATAATGAAAACTTCGCTTCATTATTCACTGGCAGGAGGGACCTTTGTAAATGTGAGGTTAGCATTAAACAAGCTAATATGCAAAAACATGTCAAAGTTATGCTGGAAATTTTGAAAAGCATTAGGATAGATAAGCCCCAGGTTACAATGGGAAGTGAGGTAAGAGAGTGCTGCATCTTTGGTCATGATCTTTGCATTGTTACTGACTACAGGAGCAGAACCAGAAAATTGGAAGTTGATAAATTTATTCCTTGGTTCAAGAAAGGTAATAGGGATAACACTGGGAATTATAGATAATTGAGTCATACATCAGTGCTGGGTAAACTATTAGAGAGGACTCTTAGAGACTGGATTTATGAGCAATTGGGGAAGCATAGTCTGATTAGAAGTTGGCAGTCTGGCTTTGTGAGGAGAAGGTCATGAATTACAAGTCTAATTGACTTCTTTGAGAAAGTGACAACACAAATTGATGATGGTAGAACAACACACACAAATTGCTAGAGGAACTCAGCAGGCCAGACAGCATCTATCAAAGAGAATAAACAGTCGATGTTTCAGGCTGAGACCCTTCATCAGGTCTTGCTGAGTTCCTCCAGCATTTTGTTTGTGTTGCTTGGATTTCCAGCATCTGCAGATTTTCTCTTGTTTGTGATGAAGGTAGAGGGATAGGTTTTGGTGTATATGGATTTTGGTAAGGTATTTGACAATGCTCCCCATGGTAGACTTTCAGAAAGGTAGGAGGCATAGGATCTAGAGAAACATGTCTGAGTGGATTTGGAATTGACTTGTGCATAAAAGCCTGAGAGCAGTAGTAAATGGAATGTATTCTCACTGGAGAAAGGTGACCAAGGTGTTCTGCAGGGATCTATTCTTGGAACCCTGTTCTTTGTGATCTTTATGAATGACTCAGATGAGAAGTGGAAGAGAGGTTTGCAGATAACATGAAGATTGGTGGTGTTGTGGTTAGTATACAAGTTTGTTGTATGTTTCAATGGGACATGGATAGGATGCAGAGCTGGGCTAAGAAGAAGCAGATGGAGTTCCATCCAGAAAAGTGTGAAGTGATTCACTTTAGAAGATAAAAATTGAAGGTAGAGTACACGATTAATTGAAGGATTCTTAGTAGAGTGAAGAAACAGGGGATTCTTGGAGTCTATATCTATAGATCCCTCAAAGTTGCTGTGCAAGTTGTTAGGGTGGTTAAGAAGACATATGGTGTGTTAGCCTTCATTAGTCGGGGGATTGAGTTCAAGAGCTGTAAGTTAATATTGCAACTCTGTAAAAGACTTCCAGTATTATGTTCAGTTCTGGTCTCATTATTATAGGAAGTATGTGGAGGTTTTAGAAAGGGTGCAAAATGGATTTACCAGGATACTGCCTGGCTTAGAATACATACCTTCTGAGGAATGTTTGAGCAAGCTAGGGCTTTTCCCTTTGGAGTGAAGGAGAACAAGATGTGACTTGATAGAGCTGTATAAGATGATAAGAGGCACAGACGTTGTAGATAACCAGCACTTTCTTTCCCCACTGTGGTAATGACTAAAACGAGTGGGCTTAATTCTAAGGTGATTGGACTAAAGTATAGTAGGGACATCAGAAGTGTATTTTTACACAGGGAGTGGTAAGTGCATGAAATATGCTGCTGTAGTTGGAGGTAAATTAGGGACATTTAAGAGAATTTTAGACAGGCACATCAGTGAAAGAAAAATGGAGGATTATGTGAAAGGGAAACATTAGATTGATCTTAGAGTAGGTTATAGGGTTGGCACAACATCATATGAAGTGAATGATCTGTACTGTGCTGCACTGTTCTAAGTTCTATATGTAGTAACAAATGTCTTTAATATTATAATTAAAGTGTTGGAGATATTCAAGGATGTGCAGATGATAGTGGGCCTGAGGATGCAGCTGGGTTTCCCAAAGAATAAACATAAGATCAGTGATTTGGTACTCACAATCCAAACAATTTATGACAGTCCCCTGGGAGGAAAGAATAGAAAATGTCAATCATTTACAGAGCAAAGATTTTTCAAGGTGTTTCAAAATGATTGTTATGTCAGAAGATTGAGAGGAGTAACTGGATTTGAAGCAGGTATACAGTATTTGCTAAGCAAAGGTGATAGAGTGAATAAACACACATTTATTCCCAGATGTTTGTGCATTTAAATAAATATAATTTACTTTCTCTTCTAAACACTTTGTGTGTTTCTACTACACTGATACAGATATTTACAAAGTAAAAATTATTTCGTTAGCTGAGAGATGTTTGGGGATATCCCATCATTGTTAAAGGCATTATGTAAATATAAATCTTCCCTTGAAGGACACAAAGCATAACTCATTTAATTTAGTTCACCCCTTTAGAACAGAGATGAGGAACAATTCCTGTAGCCAGTGGGTAGTGAATCTGTGGAATTTATTGCCATAGATGGCTGCAGAGGCCAAGCTATTGGATACATTTAAAGCAGAGGTTGATAGGTTCTTGATTAGTAAGTGTGTCAAAGGTCACAGGGAAAAGGCTGGATAATGGGGTTGAGTGGGATAATAAATCATCCATGATGGAATTACGAAGTAGATTCAATGGACTGATTAGCCTAATACTGTTCTTGTATTTTATGGTCTTATGGTCTTAACACAAAATGCAGAATGGGAACTGCAATTTGCAATGTTGTCATCATCAGATTGTATGATCTTCACTAATCAATGGTTCACTAACACTTTCTGTTCGTCATGTCCAATTGAAAGTAATTTTCATGCTCCAGCACATTGTCCATAAATCAAATGCCATAAAACATTACATAGAAAGTTTTAAAAAAAGAATTAATGAGAAGGTCAAGTTATGATGAAATGTCACAGGATGTTTTCTTCTAATTGTTAGAAAATCATGAAGATTTTATAGAATGCATGCTCTGAAGCTAGAGAGGGTCTTGGTATAGGATCTCATTCAAAAGACAGTACCTCCAATTATACAGCTACTTTCGGAATCAGCTTAAACTTTTGCAATCCAATCCTTTGAACCTACCATCTTCTGAGTTAGAGAAATGCATACTACTAATGACAGTTAAGAAGGTTATTTATTGTCTACTTGAGATATTGAACATGCAATAATTTTAGCTTTCCAACATATAATTTTCAATAAGCTTTGCTCTGAACTTTGACAAAGAAGTATACTCAAGTTCTGTTTCTAACTCAAACAGGATCATTTTTCCTTTAATTTTCAATATAATAATGTTATTGAAAGCATGGCAACATTGCCATAAAATGCCGAATTTGATACTTTCATAGACTCTCAACATTTATTTATGATTTTTCTTTCATTGAGCTAAATATTTGATGGAGACCATTTATTTCTTCTCAGCTGATTTGAAATGTATTTCTAAATTGAGAAGCATGAGGGAAAATTTGATGTTAATTAGTTAATCTTGATGCTACAGTGATCAATATGTGCTTTGAATTATAGTGTTCACCTTCTTGTAAATTCTGCATTGAAAACTTAAAAAAATGCTTTTTTCCTGGTTTAAAAATTAGTCACAGAGTCATAGAACAATAGAGTGCACAAACAGGCTGTTCAGCCCATTTAGCCTATCCAAGTGGTGGGTGTGTGGAATTCACTGCTGGCAGTGGTGGTGGAAGCAGATACAATAGGGTTTTTTAAAAGCCTTTTAGATAGGTACATGGAGCTTAGAAAAATAGAGGGCTATGCACGAGGGAAATTCTAGGCATTTCTAGAGTAGGTTACATGGTCGGCATTATATTGTGGGCTGAAGGGCCTGTAATGTGCTGTAGATTTCTATGTTCTATGTTCAGACTAATATTCAGCCAAGTCCCATCAACCCACACCCAGGCCATAACGTTTCCACTTTATGTACCCGTCCAAGATTCTCTTGTGTTGAAATTAGTCTTGGGTCTGCTTACTGGCTTGGACAGAGGAAATGGATATGAGCTTGCCATCATTTTTGTCCAAATGGAGTGAAGTAAGGAGTTAAAAAGATTCAAATCCCAATTAATTCCTAATAATGAAAACATCACATGATTTGGTGGAGCTCTACAACCTTTCTCCTCACTTTATACATTTGCTGAATGCCGTGGAGTTTATTATAAAGCATGTACAGAAAATGCTGAAGGAAGAGACAATACTGGTTCTGAGTGAATCCTGGTTAAATTATATAATTGATGCTGATTTAGGAGAGGATCTGATTCAGATGTGACTCACCAAGCACTCAAATAAATCTTCCGAACTATTTTTCTTTCAGTGAAATGACAGAGGGCTCCAGAAAAAGATCACAGGGAAGAGACCAAATGAAATAATATATTCACTATTTGCCGCTTTGATATTGAACAGCACTTAATTAATTCCTGTAAGTTTGATAATGAGTTCTCAAGTCCTGCTGCATAGTGAGAGGTCAGATGTGCCAACAGCAGACTTCCAGCTTGACTCCAACTTCTTTATTTCAATGAGCAAATGTTTCAATTCATTGAGCAACACCCACAAAATGCTGGAGGAACCCAGCAGGTCAAAGCAGTCTCTATAGAGGGGATTAACAGCAGCAAGACCCTTCATCAGGACTGGAAAGGAAGGATGCCACAGCAAAAATAAGCAACTGGGGGAAGGGGAAGGAGTACAGGATGCCAGGTGATAGGTGAGACCAGGTAAGGGTGCAAATGGGCAGGTGGGTTGAAGGAGGATGATATTAAAAGCTCAGAAGTGATAGGTGGCTGAGGAAGAAGGAATATGATTGGAGCAGACAGTGGAGTAAAAGAAAGGAGGTGGAGAAGCAGACAGAGGTAATGGGCAGGTTATGAGGGCAAAGGAGGAGAACAGAAGGGGTGAACAGAATGATGGAAAGAAACAAAAAATGTGCATCTTTGTTCAGCTGACCACAAGAGGCAAAATCTCCTGGTGGCCATCTCTTTCAACTTGACTTTCAATTCCCACGTTGACATGTCAATTGCCAAAAATAGGCCAAATGCAGGCTGCACGAGCAACACCTCATAGTCTGTCTTGGGAGTCTCCAAGCTGATGGTATGAGCAATGATTTCTCTGGAAACCAGAGCTTCTATCTTCTGGTAATTTCTTCCCCCTCCTTCCTTCTCTCTTTTTCCATTCCCCATTCTCCTTTCTCCTCACCAGCCCTCCACCTCCCTCTTCCCTCCTCTTTTGTTTTCCTCTGCCCCATTCTGGTGAGAGGACCACCAGAATGGGGGAGAGAATGTAGCATATATTTCACATATTCTACATCTACTTTTATTTGCTTTTTAATTATCCCTGGTATTCTGGCTGATATTTATGACTCAGTCAATTCTACTGAAACAATACTGTATATGCTCATGACCACATTGTTATCTAGGGGAGCTTGTTATATGCTAATTTACTGGTGTGTTTCCCACATCACAACTATGGGTATTTAGCTGACTGCAAAGGAACCTTGCACTTGGCAAGCTTGTGAGAGTCTCTCTGCAAATGTAAGATTTCCTTTGCATTAGAATATTATTTCATGGTTTCTTGTTATTTGAATGATGAGCTTTGCTGTAGTCATGGTTACGTCAGATGGTTGAGACTGGGATGAAGAGCAAGGAAAGAGTGCTGAATTTTTATTACTTTCACTTTTGAGTTTTTGAGTTAAAATAGAGTTGCTAGTGACTAAGAGAAGAATTGATTCTGCTTAGTTAAAAGCCCCTTTTAACAATGGGTTGCTTTTCAGATAAAACAAAAAGTATTTCTAGTAATAATGCAATATATCAGAAAAATTTGAATCTTCAACTCTATATAGTAGCAACATAGCAGATCAGAATTTGTTATAATAAGGCATTTTGCTACATTCTACATTGGAACCTTTTATACTAGCTGACATTATTTTCATGTTATATACTGTTGGTATTCTTTGATAATTATGCTGTAATACTACCTGAGTGGTGGCTGAAACATGAATAATCTGTTTTATTAACTACTACATTTAGAAATAGAGAATGAATTAAAAACAAATTATATGTAGAAAGAAAAATGTAGGTATTGAAAGAAAATCAGATTAAGAATAGATGGAGCAAGCAAGAAAATCACAAACCAATCAGAGAAAATGTTCTCCCTGTAGAAATCTCTCTAAATTTTGATTGTTCCACTTCTCTTCATTAAAATTGCCTCCAAGTTGTGGGATGCTAATTTTTCTGCAAATTCAATTCATATTTATGGTTTAAATTCAGTCACTTTTTGAGCAAATAAGTAAATACGATTGTGAGATTGCACGTCTACAAGGTTAATGATGGAGTGGTGCAAGTAATCCAGCAGTGAAGTGATTCATAAATCACCACGTCATTTGCTGAAAGTTCACAAACATTAACTTTATTTTCCAGCTGAGTCACTTTTTTTTTGTGCTGTGTCATCGGTATCTGTGATATTTACTCTTCAATACTATTTTGTTGTTTTACTATTTGTAATAAGTCACACTTGATATGTCAGCATCTGTACATGATGCTATCGCAAAGCGTGAAAGCTTTCAATATGTACACAAATAGGTATACCTGTAATAAAAATAGAATGAACTATAATCCATCAACTAGTGTCAATAGCATTATCTCCCCAAATAGTCTTGTGATCCTCATATGACACTAGTTGACACTATATATGTATATACACACACATAACTACTTGGTGTAATATATAATTTTTATGTATTCACATTGTCAAGCACCTGAGTAAGCACCTTGTCAAGTTCGCTGATGACACAACAATCTTATCATCAATAACGGTGTGATGGCCTACAGAGAGGAAGTACAAGAGCTTGAGGCTTGGTGCCAGGTAAATAACCTCTTCCTCAATGTCAACACAACAAAGGCAATGGTTATTGACTTCAGGAGAACTCACACGCCTCACGATATTGGCGAGACAGCAATGGAAACTATAAACAGTTTCAAACCCCTGGGAGTGCACATCTCACATGACCTTTCATGGTCCCAGAACATATTATTATTAGATAGATAGATAGATAGATACTTTATTCATCCCCATGGGGAAATTCAACTTTTTTCCAATGTCCCATACACTTGTTGTAGCAAAACTAATTACATACAATACTTAACTCAGTAAAAAATATGATATGCATCTAAATCACTATCTCAAAAAGCATTAATAATAGCTTTTAAAAAGTTCTTAAGTCCTGGCGGTAGAATTGTAAAGCCTAATGGCATTGGGGAGTATTGACCTCTTCATCCTGTCTGAGGAGCATTGCATCGATAGTAACCTGTCGCTGAAACTGCTTCTCTGTCTCTGGATGGTGCTATGTAGAGGATGTTCAGAGTTATCCATAATTGACCGTAGCCTACTCAGTGCCCTTCGCTCAGCTACCGATGTTAAACTCTCCAGTACTTTGCCCACGACAGAGCCCGCCTTCCTTACCAGCTTATTAAGACGTGAGGCGTCCCTCTTCTTAATGCTTCCTCCCCAACACGCCACCACAAAGAAGAGGGCGCTCTCCACAACTGACCTATAGTACATCTTCAGCATCTCACTACAGACATTGAATGACGCCAACCTTCTTAGGAAGTACAGTCGACTCTGTGCCTTCCTGCACAAGGCATCGAAATCTCACCAATGTCACTACTTTTGGAGGAGGCTGAAAAGAGCTAGACTATGCATATCTATACTCACATCATTATACAGGTGTGCAGTAGAGTGCATCCTAACCATCTGCAGCAATACATGTCACAGAAACCGCACTGGGGCAGACGGGAAGGTTCTACAGCAGGTAGCCAAAAGTGCCCAATGCATTATTGACACCAGCCAACCCGCCATCAAGGACAGATATACAGAAAGGTACCAGGAAAAGGCCAGAAACATCATAAAAGATCCCACCCAGCCTGTTCATGGACCATTTGTCCTACTCCCATCAGGGAGAAGGCTATGTAGCATCCATACAGAGACCAGAGAGCTCAAAAACAGTTACTTCCCCCGAGCAGTAAGCTGATTAACACCCCCACCCACTAATCAACCTCTCCACACCCTCAACCACCAGTATTTTATCATTTGCTGTCAGTCACCTTAAATACTGACACTTCTGTGTCCAGCATCACTTTATAGGCATACAATTAATCTACAGTATATATGCTATCTTACATATTTACATATATTGTTTTTTTATTATTGTATCCGTTATTTTATTGTTTTCTTTTGTGCTGCATCGGATCCAGAGTAACAACTATTCCATTCTCTTTTACACTTGTGTAACAGAAATTACATTAAACATCCATGAATTTTGAATCTTGACTTGAATCCAAGTATTGCAGTGTACTTTTGCTGAAAAATAATAAATCTTATGACATATGTCAGTGATAATAAAGATGATTCTGATTCTGATTTTCAGCTAAAGACAAACAAGGGTTGTCCTGTCAGAAAAACACAGTGTAATATACCTTGATAAATGTTTTATGTATGTTGTTTTTTAACTAACAGAATAGTTCCTCTACGATCGTATTTCTGACACGTAGGAAATGCACGATAGGTCCCAGGCAAGACTGCGTGGCCTGCTGTAGGATTTGTGAACAGTCCAGAATAAAAAGCATGATTCAGGACGTTATACCTGCAGCTTGTTTTTGTTGAATGGCTTAGCTTTGTGTTTGCCCTTCTCTATAATAGTCATTTTGTGATGAAAACCTTGCTGTGCCAGGTGGTTGTGTTCAAACGTTTGACCAAAGGAATTAATCATTGTTCAGCATGCATCAAAGTTTTCTGTACTCTTTACCAAAGATGAACAGATTCCTTATTCATTGTTAACAACATGGATCTCAGATCTTATTAGGCAAATTTCTAACTAAACCGACCAGCTCATATCACCTGTCACTCTGAATTCCCTACAGTCAATCAACAATTCTCCTTGGGCTCCATCAGCTGCTGAGAGCCCACACAGAGCTACATAAAATCTCCTGCTGTGCTGACTAAATGTCACAACTAATTACATATCAACTTCTGTTCTGAAATGATACAAATTTTCCTGTACCCTTTTTAACAGAGACTTGAGCCAGGGTATTATTTTATCCAAAAAAGCAGAATCTTCAGCAAAATCACCGCAGGTCAGGCAGCAATTGTAGAAAGAGAGAAGGTTGACATTTCAGTTCAATGACCTTTCATGAGAGCTGTGAAAGTTTAGAGCCAAATGATGCTGAGGAAAGGAGATGGACGGAGAGAAAATAAGAGGATGTTTGGGAGCAGGACAGATTAAATAATGAAATGGGTAATGGACTAAAGTGAAAAAGTAGGAAGAGAAAAGTAGTCAGAGCTGAATGTGGAACATCCACTTTCACCTAGTTCCATGAACATTATAGTTCAATTCTTGCACTATCAGAGAGCTTTCATTATGCTCTTTGTGCCTCTTCCTACTTCCAGCTTCCACCCCAACAATTCTGAACAGATTCCTTCCTTTGCAATTTGTTTCTTCTTCAGCTTTTCCCAGTTCTGATGAAAAGTTAGCAACCTGAAATGTAAACTTTCTTTCTCTCAGTCCTGTTGTTTCCAAGTATTTCCAGCATTTTCTGTTTCAATTTTGAACTATTATGATATCTATATGGGCCTAGTAGTTATAAACACATCAGATATTTTGGTTCATTAAAGAATTTCCTTTGTTTTGCAGACTTGATGTACTTTGCAAACCAATGGACAAGTTTAATGATCATGTTGATCAGCTTAACTTTGCAAAATTGTTGATCACAAATGGCTTTGTGATTTCTTATTTTCCTCTGAAGGATTTATACTTAGATTTTTTTTAAACAATATCATTATATTTACAGTCCAGCATATACATCTTTTTTGCTGCTCTTGTAATTAAGGAGGAAAAACAGTTGTGTTTTCTTTTGTTAATTTCATCATTGGTTCTAATTTTCCTAAGCATATTTCCTAGAAAGATTGAATGAAGGGTAACTTTTCATTTGATTTCTCAGTTCTTTTTTGTTAAAGTAAATCATGTTAGCTACATGTCTAGTTCTTCAAAGAATTGGACTCGTCAGTACTAATTGTATTATTTATTGGGCTCTTCAGTGTCAATTGTATGATTTTATTATTGCTAATTTAAACTGCTGAAAAGTCTTCTTCAGGTTAAGAAGGTGACCCATCACCTGAAAACACTTTGTCCCTTAATTACAAATGCTGTAATATCTTAGTCATTATTTTCTCTGGGTTTACAAGCCTAGTCCTTCTATTTTTATTGACTTTTCCAAGTTTACTTTTGATTAATTGTAGTATTTACTGATCAGAAAAGCAAGCAGGAAAACTTTGCAAAATTTGAAATAGATATGTGACTGGCCACCAGGAGGTGCACCAGAGTTACCTATGAGTACACTTGCTGTTGGATCATTCAGGGTTGTAGCTCTCGATCTGTCCGTGTGATTGTCCAGCAAATGCTCAAAGATCTGATCACTATCAATATGGGAACTGCATCCTATAGGCAATAAGATGTTAGCATGCAATGCAGTTTAAAAAAGAAATGCCACAGTCTGATGGTAGTGGGTTTGTTGTTCTGTACTCAAATGATGTCCTTAAACCCTATCCAATATAAGTAGCTATTTATTTTTAATAATACAAGTTTAAATACAAACAATACTCCTAAAACACATTTCAGACTTATGGAAGATTTCTATCTTATAAAAAGCTTCCAAGTTACAACCCACTTCTAAAACACAAAGGATTTCCAAAACACAGGTGCAATTCCTGTCAGCAAAAGACATACCAATGAATTCCTCACTGAAACCAAAGGCAAAAGAAAGGATTCTGGTTCACCTTGCTTTTCTGTCATTCTTCTTGATGTTCCTGGACTATTCCTCATAGGGCTGGATTGCTCTCTATATTTTATACTGTTCTCTGCCACTTGGGTGACTTCACACACATGTGCTTTTTTTTTCAGAAAATTTTTAACACAAGTGCTCAAAAAGTTTCTGAAGACAGAGATCCCAGGTACCCACAATTAGTGCTGTGAGGCTGACTCTTTTGACCACACAAAGACTCCAACTTTTAACAGATCAGCTATTTGATCTGCTAAGTGATTGTGACAATCTGGTCTGCAAGCTCCCAAATTACATAATTGTGTTGCCTTATACTGCAACTTTTGAATAATGAACTCAAATGGTGTGGGCCAGTAAGTTCTGTGGATCAGTAGACATTGCTTGTTTGCGAAGCTGTCCTATTAACTTTCAACTGATTACTGCTTGCCATTTACAGTAAGATCTGAGGATTGGCTCCAGTTTATGACCATACCTAAATAAGAATAATGGATAGAAGTTTAGCTTGCTCAAAAACATCACTTATAATTGTCAGCTGCTGTGTTTGGAAAGTTTAGCATCGAGAGAAAGAACAAGCTCCTGGCACAGTGTGGTGAACTACATATACCTGTCTGGACTGCTCCTGTGGCTCCTCCCACAGACCCCTGCTGACTGCTCCTGTGGCTCCTCCCACAGACCCCTGTATAAAGGCGACTGAGGCCTGAGCCCGGCCTCATTCTCCAGGATGTAGTGTTGTTCATTCTTCCAGTCAATAAAAGCCGATATCTCGTTTCTTACGTCTCAGAGTGAGTTATTGATGGTGCATCACACAGGACAGTGAATATCCATCACAACAAGGCATCCTCAAATTCAACTTCTTGTGAACATGAAAATTGATAGAAATTAGTAGAAAGTTAAATCACATCTTACCCAGTCTGTACTTCCTTCTCTTTACTGGATGATATCTGGCCTGCTGTTTATATCTAAAATATTCTGCTGGTTTATCAAATTTCTAGCTCTGGAGTATTTTGATTCCATGTGACCCAGTGGAATCTTTCTACTACTCATGAGCAGCTGGTATTATTTCAGATTAGCTTAAATATCTCTTTAATTTTTTGTGATTGTTTCCAAATAGGTGAGATTTGACATCTCCAAGTCAGTTCGGCATGTATATTACAATGTTAATTGATACTTTGTTTGAAGAGGAGTAAGTGTCACAGCTTTGATGAAAATTTATGGGGAATTATGAGTAGTGATTGGGATGCAGAGAAACCTCAAGAGAACAGTGTCAAGATACTCTCAAGTGGTAGTCATTGTAGTCTGATAGAATTCATCCTGCAGTATTACAGAGATAAAGTCAGATGTATCAAATATTACAGTGGAGTAAAGGGATTTATAGAGGAGCTGGCCAAAGTTGATTGGAAGGGGAGACTATCTAGCAGGGGTGGCAGTAAAGCAGCGATGGCTAGAGTTTCTGGGTGCCCTTCAGAAGGCACTGGATAGATATATGCCAAAGAAGAAGTATTCTAGAAGGAGGATGAGGCAACTGTGGCTGACATGTGAAGTCAAAGAGAACATTAAAGCAAAGGAGAGGGTACATAATATATCAATTTTTTTAAAAAAATAGCATATAAATTTAAGCAACACACACAAAATGCTGGAGGAACACAGCAGGCCAGGCAGCATCTGTAAGGAGAAGTGCTGTCGACATTTCGGGCCGAGACCCTTTGTCAGGACTAACTGAAAGGAAAGATAGTAAGAGATTTGAAAGTAGGAGGGGGAGTGGGAAATGCGAAATGATAGGAGAAGACCAGAGGGGGTGGGGTGAAGCTGAGAGCCAGAAAGGTGATTGGCAAAAGGGATACAGAGCTGGAGAAGGGAAAGGATCATGGGACGGGAGGCCTAGGGAGAAAGAAAGGGGGAGGGGAGCACCTGAGGGAGATGGAGATCAGGCAGAGTGATGGGCAGAGAAAGAAAGATAAAAAAAGGGAGGGGGAAAAAGAAACTATATATATCAGGGATGGGGATAGAAGGGGAGGAGGGGCATTAACAGAAGTTAGAGAATTCAATGTTCATGCCATCAGGTTGGAGGCTACCCAGCCAGGCTGTGTTCCACCAGCATTTTGTGTGTGTTGCTTGAATTTCCTTGTGTGAGCATATAAACTTATATAAAGTACTTATATAAAGTATTTTGCGATAGTTTTAATTGTGGAAGACACTAGTAGTTTGCCAGAAATTTGAGAATGTCAAGTGGCAGAATGTAGGCCTGTTATATTGGTGTTGGAAACATGGTAACACTTGCGGGCTGCCTCCAGCACTTACTTGGACTGTGTCAGTCATTGACTTAAACAATGCATTTCACTGTATGTGTTGATGTTTTGATGTAAATGTGTCAAATAAAGCTAATATTTTATCTTTAAAAATAACATAAGTGATAAATACAAACGAGAGTGCAGATCCTGGAACCTGGAGCAACTCTTGAGGGTCTGGAGGCACTCAATATGTCAGGAAGCATTTATGGAGAGAAATGGACAGTCAAAATTTGAGGTCAAAGTCCTTCATCATGATTGAGCCTGCACCAGGTCTACTGTGTATGGTTTTGATCTCCTTAAATAAAGAAAAAAAAACTGTCTTAGAGCTGAGATTAACCTGGTTGTTTCTTGCGATGGCGTGTCTGTCCTATGAGGAGACGTTAAATAGGCTATGCATTTTATGTAAAGTGAAAGGTAACCTCACCAGAATAAACAAAAATGCCCAGCAGGTTTACAATGTAAATAGTGAGAAGATGTTTCCCTGAATGAGAAGTTGAAATCACAGATTCAAAATTAGAGATAGGCATTTTAGGACTGAATTGCAGAGATATTTCTCAACTCAGGATAATGAGTCATTGGAATTCTCTGTCTGGAGGGTTGATAGTCAATCATTGCTTGCACCCCAGATAAAAATTAATTGACTTCTGTTGTTCAGGGAAGTCATGAAAATGGGGACAGGTCTGGAGAGTTGAGTTTTGTGTAGAAGATCAGCCATGATATAGTTGAGTGCCAGTAAAAGTAAGGGTTCTGCTTGCTCCTCTTTTCTATTCTCACTTGCTAAACATCAGACATTTGCATTTAACCTTAATAAGCTAGCAGCATAGGGGTAACTTCCTCAGAAGATGTGCAGTGATTCCATTATTAATTGACACTTCAGGTTTAAACTAATTTTTCTTCAGTTCCCTGAGCTTTCTGGAATTCTCTAGCAAAATCAAACCGAGATTAAAATGACATGAGAGAAAACTTCTTCATTATTTTTTAATTTAGAAGGTCCACTATATTCTCTCCTATTTTCAGTAAGTTAAAACATGCTTAATATCTAATTTTTTTTCCTGATAAAAAGTCATTGAACTACAATGTTAAATCCCGTTGTTTCTCAGAGGATGTTTCTAGTCCTGCTGAGTAGCTTCTCTAACACTAGAGATTCTGCAGATGCTGGAAATCATGAGCAACACACACACACACACAAAATGCTGGAAGAATTCATCATGTCAGGCAGCATATATGGAAATGGAATAAACAGTTGATGTTTCAGGATGAAAATCCTCATATGTCTGAAAGGGAGGGGGCAGAACCCACAATAAGAAGGTGGTGAGAGAGGAATGAGTACAAGCTGGCAGGTAATAAGTGAGGGGGAAGATGAGTGTTTGAATGAGGGAGGGAGGACGAGATAAGAATTTGGGAGGTGATAAGCAGAAGAGGTAAAGGTCTGAAGAAGAAAGAATTTGAAAGGAGAAAATAGTGGACCATGGAAGAAAGGGGAGGGCAATCAGGAGGTGATGGGTTGATGAGGAGAAGGTGTAAGACTAACAAAATTGAGAAATGGGGATAAATTTGTAGAAGTTAGAGAAATCAGAATAAGAATGAACTTTATTATCACTGACATACAGTATATTGTGAAATTTGCTGTTTTTCTGCAGCAGTACACCTAATACATAAAAAATGCAATAAGTTAAAATAAATATATACAAAAATAAATAAATAGCACAAAAACAGAGTAAAATCATAAGGCTGTGTTAATGGGTCCATGGGCCATTCTGAAATCTCATGACAGAAGGGAATAAGACATTGTGTGTGCATCCTCAGGCTCCTATACCTCCTCACTAAACATAGTTTCTATTCCAATTTCAGATTTACACATCTGCAGATTTTGGTTTCATAAGGAATGTCTCTGAAGAAAATATTACAGAGACTTATGTTGAGATAAGATTTAGCAAATCCAGAAGAAGAAGCTTTTGGCATTTGAGCCAAGTTCGTAGCCTTTGCTGTTCACTTCCTGAGCTTTGCTGGTGCCAACTTGTTAGCTGCATTTTGAAGGTGTCCAGGGCTGTGTCTGCTTGAGTTCCTTTGACTGCAACAGAGAGGGAACTGGAGCAGGATTGCAAAAGCAACAGCACAGGAACAACAGCAGGTTGTTCTTCACAAACTTATTTCCAGAAAGGTCTTATGAATTATGAGAAATTTCTTGGTCTATTCAGCAGAGGTAACGATAACAGAGCTGTGAATCAGAATGCGTGTGAAATGATTTAGCAGTATCAGATCAGACAGATATTACCACATCCATTGGCTTTCTGTAATCTCTTCCTTGCAAGCACTCACAGATTAATTCAGTCTTTACAGTGGTGTTTCTGAATTGCTTGGCTGAGCTGAAGGGTTCACTATTCTCAGTCTCCTTATATTTTCCACCTGATTCATTTTTGGAACAGCCATCTTACATGCTCTACTTTTTGCCCTTAAATGAATCATTAGCTTAATTGCACCCTGCTAATCAATGATCTAATTATGGGGAGATGATTACACAGGACTTCTGAAGTCCTTTTTTGCTAGATAAGAATCTTAATTAATCAACCTTTGTTAATATCTGCAAAGGACCTGAAATGCAGCATTCTGCAGTATATCCCTAGGGCCTTGACATTGAATAGGGGGTCAATGAATCTTGTGGCAGCCACTGATCTCTTTCTTTGCCTCCATCTATGGTGCTGCAGTCCTTGATTCCATCAAATATTTTGCAATTAAGAGACAGAGTTCAAATGTAATCACACACACTATAAGATCATAAGACCATAAGATATAGGTGCAGAATTAGGCGAGTCCATTGAGTCTGCTCCACCATTCCATCATGGCTGACTTATTATCCCTCTCAGCTCCATTCTCCTGCCTCCTCCGCATGACGTTTAATACCCTGACTATTCTAGAAGTTATCAAACTCCATTTTAAATATACTCAATAACTTGACCTCCACAGCAAACTGTAGCAGTAGATTTCGCAGATATACTACCCTCTGACTAAAATAATTCCTCTTCACCTCTTTTCAAAATGGATGTCTCTCGAGTCTGACGCTGTGCCCTCTGGTCCGAGACTCACCCGCTACAGGAAACATCATCCTATATCCACTCTACCCAGACCTTTCAATATTCTATAGATTTCAATGAGATCACTTCCCTCATCCTTCTAAACTCCAGCAAGTACAGGTTTAGGGCAGTCACACACCCATAATTATCATTATGCCAGCTTATAGTAACCGGTCAGTTGACCTGCAAGTAATACTATAATGCATGGCTGCTTTAAAGAAGAACTGCAAAATGCACTGCAGGTCATTTTCTGCCTGCCATCTGTGGTGACACTATGTATCCTGCCCTATTCCACTCCCACCTTGCCACATTCTCCCTTCCTTCTGCACCTAACCCTTCCCCACTCCATCTGCTCATGCCACAGTGAGAAATTAAAATGCAGCCCTATGTCTCAGCAGTACTGCTTGTCAGAAGCGAGCAATAGAAATTTTAACTTGTAGGTGCCTGGGCTGAATATTTTTGGCAGTGATTTCTGTTGGAGTTTCACTTTGCTTTTATATGCCTTTGGAACGTTATGAATATCTTTATTCTCTTTTAATAAGAAGTGTCCTAACTGGTAAACAAGATAAAGGGTGTTATATTTTCCTCCCAGCTGTGTGCCAGATTTCTGTTAACTATCTCCTCCTGTTGAGATCCTATTTATATCTTTCTATCATTAGCATCTGTATGAATAATTGGAATAAATTGATGTTTCTTATTAAAGTTTCATACAAGTTGCAAACGTTATCCATCATCTTCTAAATTGTCAACCAGCATTGCATTGTCAATAAATTCAAATAAAGGTGAACAGCTAATATAGAGACTAAACTGTGATTTTGTTCATGAAGATTGTAGCCAATTACTCACCCCAGAAGTTCCAATAATGAGAGATGGATTTTGAATTATATTCTGAAGGCAATTTACCAACTTATTTGAACGTAAACAGAATGTTAATTTATATAAAGGGATATAGAGACAATTGCAATGGTATATTTTTCTCTTTGAGTTCCTTCAAGACTTTTAGTTTTGAGTGTTGTAACAGAGGATCAGTTAAGGTTTATGTCCCCTGTGGAAAAATAAACAGAAGGATAGATACTATGATCCCATTATTTGTTTTGTGATGCTGGGTGGATATGTGGCATTGGCTAGGAGCTCAGAAACAGTTGGAACACATTCAGCACAGCCTCATTAGAAGGTTTTACATTAATTCCCACCTGACAACTAGACAGATAGAGAGAATTTATTGATAGCAGATGGGAAATATACAGCATCAGGCAGCATGGAGGATAGATGAAAACTGCACCAAGCATACAGGGAGAATAGTGCAAGATATAGGTTCACTGTAGTGACGGGGGGGGGGGGGGGGGGGTAAGGGGTTGGAAAGATCCCACACAGAGCCTGAAGATTATTGGAAAGGAAGGGATGGGGAATGGTAGTGAGGGAAAGGGGCTACAGTGTTTGGCCAAGAATAGGAATGCTGACAAAGGCAGATATTCTTGAGGACAAAGTAGTCCTATTTTCCTAGCCAATGGCAGTGCAATGAAACCAGTTAAATAATCAGTCTGGTCACTGCTATCTCCCTTCACATGCCTGAGTGTTAGGAGTCTTGAGAAACTAAGTCATAAATTCTTTAAATAACTGCTGAAATTTTACATGCACAAACTCATCAATAAAATTACTGGAGCATCTCACTAAAATGAATTACTCATTATTCTCCATCCTAAAGCCCTTGAATTCTTTGCAGTAACACAGCAAACTAGTTCAAACACAGCAGGTAGAGACTGGACCTGGAATTTTTAACCATTTAACCCTCAGATGCTCTTTCACTCAGTCCATCACAGGTAAAGTCCTACCCACCATTAAACACATCCATGTGGCAGGAAAACAATATCCATCATCAGGGACCCGCACCATACTGGTCATGCTCTCTTCTCTCTGCTGCCATCAGGAACAAGATACAGGAGCCTCAGGACGCACACCACCAGGTTCAGGAACAGTTATAACAGCTCAAGTATCAGACTCTTGAACTAGAGGGGTTAACTTCACTCACCCCAACACTGAACTGTTTCCACAATCTATGGACTCCCATTCAATGACTCTTCATCTCATTTTTTTGATATTTATTGCTTCTTTATTTATTATTATTTTACTTGATTTTTATGTTGATGACCACAAGAACATGTATCTCATATTTGTGTAAGGTGTCATATATGTACTTTGATAATAAATTTGCTTTGAACTTTGAACTTGAACTTTCAGAAAGGAGCAGGCTAGCAATATTAAAATCCTTCTTGTATCCTTTCTGCGTATTAACAGTAGAATCAGGAGTGACGTGACTATTGGCCCACCTACCAGAAAGGAAGCAATGGATAGCACTGGTAAATTGAAAGGAGAAGAGATAATATCATAACACCATAAGACAATGTGCTTTGAGAGGTTGGTTGTGGCTAGAATTAACCTATTTCTCAGCAGGAAGCTGTATCCACTGCAATTTGCCTATTGCCACGATAGGTCTATGTGGAAACAATCTCATTGGCTCTTCACATGGCCTTGGGTCACTTGGACAATACAAATACCTATGTCAGGATGCTCTTTATTGACTACAGCTCAGCATTTAACATATATCATTCCTACAGTTCTGATTGAAAAGATCCAATATCTGAGCCTCTGAACCTACCTTCTTCTGCAAATTAATCTTTGACTTTCTAACAGGAAGACCACAACCTATGCAGATTAGTAATAACATTTCCTCTTTGTTGACAATCAACACTGGCACACCTCAGGGATGAGTGTTTAGCCCACTGCCCTACTCTTTCTACACCAATGACAGTGTGGCTAGGCAAAGCTCAATTGCCATCAAATGCTCAAATCACAGCTCAAATGCTATTTTTGGCAGAGTTTCAGACGGTGATGAAAGGGTGTACAGGAGTGAGATATATCAGCTAGTTGAGTGGTGTTGTAGCAACAACCTCACACTCAGCGTCAGTAAAACCAAAGAACTGATTGTGGACTTCAGAAAGAGAGAACACGCATCAGTCCTCAGAGTGATCAAAATTGGAAAGAGTGAGCAATTTCAAATTCCTGGGTGTCAATATCTCTGAGGATCTAACCTGGACTCAACTTATCAATGCGGTTACAAAGAAGGCATGGCAGCAGCCATATTTCATTAGGTGTGAGAGAAGATTTGATATATCTTCAATAACACTTGAACATTTCTACAGATGTACAGTGGAGAGCATTCTAACTGGCTGCATCACTGTCTGGTATGGGAAGGGGCTACTGCACAGGATCAAAATAAGCTGCAGAGAGTTGCAAACTTAGGCATTTTCATTATAAGCACTAGCCTTGGTAGTATCCAGACATCTTCAAGGAGCGACGCCTCAAAAAGGTGGCATCCAAAATGGTCTACGTCTGAGTTAAAACAATTCTTCAGACATACAGTCTCAGAATTGAGGGTCAACTCTGCTTCTCTTTCCACAAATGCTCCTGTACTTTCTGGTGCTGCTCCCTATCTTCTACGGCAATGCACACAAAGTGCTGGAGGAACTCAGCAGATCGGGCAGCGTCCATGGAAATGAACAAACAGTCGATGTATTGGGCTGAGACCCTTCTTTGGGACTGGAAAGGAAGGGGAGAGGTGCCAGAATAAAAATTGTGAGGAGGGGAAGCAGAATAAATGGAAGGTGATGGTGAAGCCAGGTGGGTGGGAAAGGTAAAGGACTGGAGACAATGAATCTCATAGGAGAGTAGAGTGGACCAGAGGAGAAAGGGATCCACGGGGAGGTGATAGGTAGGTGAGAAGAGGTAAGAGGCCAGAGTGGGGAAGAGAAGAAGAGGGGAGTGAGGAAGGGAATTTTTTTTTTAGCGGAAGGAGAAATAGATATTCTTGCCATCAGGTTGGAGGTTACCTAAAGGGGAGATAAGATGTTGCTCCTTCACCCTAAAGGTGACCTCATTGTGGCACAAGAGGAGGCCAAGGACCAACATGTTGGAACTGGAATGGGAATCGGAATTAAAATGCTTGGCCACGAGGAAGTTGTGGTTTAAGCAGATGGAGTGGATGGTGCTCAACAAAGCGGACCCCCAATTTTCGACAGGCAGCATCTATGGAAAAGACTAAGCAGTCAGTGTTTCTGAC
This sequence comes from Hemitrygon akajei, assembly GCF_048418815.1. Taxonomy (NCBI): domain Eukaryota; kingdom Metazoa; phylum Chordata; class Chondrichthyes; order Myliobatiformes; family Dasyatidae; genus Hemitrygon; species Hemitrygon akajei. The sequence goes on along the minus strand of NC_133129.1, from coordinate 159,530,647 downwards.
TGAGACTCTTTTGTCCGGGGGGGGGGGGCAGATTCCTGAATTAGAAAGCAGGAGGAGGGAAAAGAAGCTAGCTGGAAGGTGGTAAGTGAAGCCAGGTGGGTAGGAAAGGTCACGAGATGGAGGAGAAAGATTCTGATAGGAGAGTGGTGAGGAGATCCAGTGGGAAGTAATAGGTAGGTGAGAATATATAAAATATCAGTGTGGGGAATGGGGGGGGGGTATTTTTGTTCACTGAAATCGATATTCATGCCATCAGGTTGGAGAATGCCCAAACGGAATTAAAGGTGTTGCTCTTCCACCCAGAGGGTGACCTCATCTTGGAACAAGAGAGAGCCGTGGATTGACGTGTTGGAAAGGGAATGGGAATTGGAATTAAAATGTTTGGACACTGGGAGGTCCTGTTTGTGGCAGATGGTGTGGGGCAGTCCCGCAGTTTACAAAGTGGCACAGCAATGTAGAGGAGGGCACATCAGGAGCCTCGTCACAATAGATGACCCCAGCAGATTTTCAGATGAAGTGTTGCTTCACTTGGAAAGACTATTTGGGTCCCTGATGGAGGTGAGGGAGGGAGATGACTGGACATCTGTAGCACTTCAGCCGCCTGTTGGGATAATTGCTGGGAGGGATGAATGGACAAGAGAATCATGGAGGGAGCAATCCCTGTAGAAAGCAGGGGGGGGGGGCAGAGATAGAGATGTGCTTGGTGGTAGGATCCCTTTGAAGATGGCAGAGGTTGCGGACTGTGACAAGTTGGATGCAGGGGGTCATGGAGTGGCAAGTGAAGACAAGAGGAACTCTATCACTGTTAAGGCAACTGGAAGATGGGGTGAGCATGGATGTCTGAGAAATTGAGGAGATGTGGGTGAGGGAAGTATTAATATTGGAGAAAGAGAAACCCTACTCTGGGAAGCAGGAGGACATCTCTGATGTCCTGGAAAGGAAAGCCTCATCCTGGGAATAGATGCAGTAGAGACGAAGAACTGAGAAAAGGGAATAGCATTCTTACATGAGACAGGGTGGGAAGAGGTATAGTCAAGATAGCCATGGGAATCTGCAGGTTCATAAAACAAGAAGGGTCTTGGCCTGAAACATCAACTGCTTGTTCAGTTCCTTGGATGAGTTCTTCCAGCATTTTGAGTGTGTTGCTTTGGATTTCCAGCATTTGCAGAATTTCTTGAGTTTAGGAATTGTCCTATCTTCTATGCTGCATAACCATTATGTGGTGTAAAGGATAGGGAGATGAAAGTTGGTCATGGCACCAAAGATCCAGGCTCCAGTAGATGCAGTCTATATGGGGGCTGTGCATTCCTCCTGCAACTATGTGTATTGTGTTGCTTTCCAACCACTTCCTGGAAATGTGCTGGTGGATTACCTGGTTTAATGGACTCAAAGGGGAGTTGATAAACACTTGTGAGAGAATATGTTCGAAGGTTAACAAGGAATATAAAAAGGAGAATGGGGCTGATGAGATTTTTTTCTGCTTGGAAAGGCCTTTTTCTGTGTCAAATTACTGATCAGAAATCTACATAGAAAGGCAACAAAAATAGCAATATGGGGTTAAACTGAGAGAATGCAAATAGAATCATCAATAGCATAAAGGGAATTAAAGTATTTTATATTGGCGTAAATTATGAATAAATCGTGAAAGAGATTAGTGGTCAAAATTTGCTTTGGGGAGGCAGAGGGCATGTTTGAGGTATGAATTGAGTTCTTTGCACTTCCCTTCAAGTTGATAAAGGATGCTGCAAAGCCACTCATATTGGGTTGAATTACTTCATCAAGTACTTCCTTGTAATAACACTTGTTGCTAGGAAAATGAAGTAAAACTTCAGGGCAGCAACAAGCACCAAACACCATTTATGATAATCCTATATTTCCTCTAATGCCAGACCACCTACACTCCATCTCCCCCACCCCCCTCCGCACACACACTCCTCCTCCCATACAATGTGGGAGGAATGTAGAAACTCCACACAGACACCACCCAAGTGCAGGATTGAATTCGGGTCACTGGAACTCCTAACTATGCTACCATATGGTCTTTGGTTCATGAAGTATTGGACCCAAATGAGGACGTTGCCATTGGTGGTCAAAAGGCAGGAGCTAAGTCGAGTAATAAAGATGAAACCCTCAATGTTGAGGCTTCCATTCAAGAGGTGGCAGAAAAGTGAATTCTATTCTTCAAACTGATGCATTAGTCTTGGTTCACTCTCACAAGTGTAACCTAACATTTGTTTTAAACATCTCCTGAACATTTATAGCATTTTCATCTTTGACAGATTTAACCACACTAGAGTTATCTAGTATGTCCTGTAACTTTTGGTAACATTTTCACATAATAGTTATCCAGATAAAGAAATCTAGTATTTATATAAATCAGTGGTTCTGAAACATTTTTGTATTACCATCCCCGTGGCTGCTGGACCATATCCCCAGCACCCCCTCTCCTTTTCTGGCTATTACATAGAAACTATTAAAAAATTAGATTTATAACGCACAGTGAAAGAAAATAGGAACTAGAAATTCAAAGCAGTAACAAATAAATGCAATACTGATTAAAATCTATTTAAAGCTACAAATAAAATTATATTTTTATTTAATTACAGGAAAATAATTTTTTTTGTAATTTATTTTTTATTGAAGTTCATCAAACAAACATTTCCATAAGATGTATTTCAGACATTGTACATTTACATTATATAATCATATATATCACAAATCTCCACAAATTATTTATCTGAGGTATACACTTATAGAAAAGAGTGGAAAGAAAAACAAGCAAAAGGAAAGAACTATGTACAAGTAGGGAGTGATCTTTTTTTTTACAACATATTCATTGATTTGTGAGAATAAAATCAGGCCTATGAGGCATAATGTAGTTAAACCATTTTTCTCAGTATGAATCAAATTGTTCCAGCTTATGATTAACAGATGCTGTTATCTTCTCCATTTTGTAAATGTCCATTGTAATTTCCATCCATGTATTTAAAGATTTTCAATAAGCAATTTTACAGCGTACATTAGTAGTCCAACTGCCCACTACTTCATTGCATTTTCACCTTTCAAAGAGATGGATGGGCTTGGTGCAGGGACATCAGCTTCTCAACATCGCTCAGGAGTCTCAGATCCACACATTCAGTAATTTGTAGTCTGTTTCGTTGATTTGAAAGGAGTTGGGCCACTGAACTGAAACTGCACTCCACTAAACAGGATGTTGCAAAGGCAATAAAGAACACCATGAGCTTTCTCGAAAGTGCAGGATAGTGTTCAGAGGTTTATCTCTGCAACCGAAAGACTTGATATGATTTTTTTTAACCTTGGCTTCAGCTCAAAGTCATTTTATGGTGATATTAGTTCTTTCTCCACCTTTTGTGTTAATTCCTCATTACAAGTGTTCAGAAAGGGATTTATTACCCAACCTGGAATATGCATCGAGTGAAGATACTGAAATCTCTTTGACATATCTTTGTGCAGCTCACTCAGGTAGGCACAGTATACCTGAAGGTCATCATATGATATTCTTTCTTTCTAAATCAGAGATTCTCAGAAATTATAAAAGGTCGGTACAGCCATTGTTGCACTTAAATAGGGATAACTTGGACAGTGATGTGGATATGACTGATTTGAATTCAGTAAGACTCATATCATTTCCTTGCAATTGAAGATCAAATTCTGTTGTCCAATGTATGTTCCACAATATGTTTCCCATATTCTTAGTCATTTCATCTATTCATCTTTGAGCAGAGTTGTCGCTGAGCCAAATTGCTTTAATTATTTGGTCTAGTGACTGATGCAAAGCCATACTCAGAACATCCCTTACTGCTGGCACAATCAATTCTTCTCCATTTTTATGGGCTTTCTAGATTTAGCAAAGAGAAATGAAAAGTTGCATGAAGCACACAAACCATCAGTGTTTTGTTGTGAAGTGCAGGGAAACATGTTTTCCCATTTCTGAAAGTTTTCATAAGGTGACTGAAAATAAGCCAAGTTCTTGTTTTGCTCTGTCAGAGTATATTCTCTTTAAAAGTTCAGGTACCTAGACAGTTTCAATGACTGGTGTGAAAAAATTTCTTCACACAACAGACACATTGGCTGCTGTAGGTTGCTTGGTGCTGGTATAAATCCATATTTCAGATGCTTCACATTATACTGTCTACACTTCTTTTTCCATTTGGTCTGCTTCTCCAATTTCTGTTATGGATTAACGACCACCGTCAATCACTTGTTAACTCCAACCTCAAGCACTGCAATCAATAAAGGGGAAAGTTATGCTCATGCAAAACCTGATTGAAGGTACATAAAGTGGAGCACTAATACCTCACTTGGACCAAGGGCTGGAGAAATGCTGTCAAGACAAATTCAAAAGGACAGATTCTGAACTTTCCCTATTGAATGCTATTTTCTGACTAACAGGAACTGCATTACTGTGTATTTAGAGTATGGTAATCATATTAGCTAACACTGTAATACAGTCGTGAACAGCAATGAAGTGCTGGCCGGGCCCAGAAGTAACATAATTACTTCAGTACAGATTCCTCTTGATATACAAAATACATTTCTTTTTAAACAACTGTAATATGCTTTGAGGAAACTTTAAAAGAATAGTGGGTTAGCAGGAGATGATGTAATTATGTGATCATTGTAATCAGTTATGAAGCACTGAAGATCAAATGCTTATAGTAAATAATTAATCTCAAATTAAGCCTCTAATCCATCAGCTGCCCCCCCCCCCCCATTGGTATTGATAACCCCTTTATCTTTATGGCTCCCTTGTAAATTCCCACTCCCCCAATGGGTGTTGATATCACCTACTTTGGGAACTAATGGCATAAATATATACTTCAGGATTTCCTTTTCAGTTAGAAAACTTCTGTACATTGTTTTCCTGAGCATTTTAAGACAGGAATTACAGCTTTTTTAAAACTACATTGCATTCTTATTAAAGCCATGACTGCATTAGGAATCATTTGGCAATCGGCAAACTAAATTATAAAGTCCTTGAGCAAATAATTGCTTCTCTAGATGTCCTCCAGATTGGCTGTAAGAGCAAACAATAGTTGTGCTCTCAGCTTCAAATTTAGAAAGAGAAAATGCTGTAGTTGCTAAGACAGAGCAAAAGAAAACCTTGCCTTTTGTCCTGACAAAGGGTCTCGGCCCGAAACGTCGACAGCGCTTCTCCCTATAGATGCTGCCTGGCCTGCTGTGTTCTACCAGCATTTTGTGTGTGTTCTTGCCTTTTGTTGATTAGTCATCAAAAATTTTGATAAAATATTGATACAGAACATTTTCAATGTTTTAACTAGTGTTGATGCTGTTGATGCAAGTCATAATGGTGAAATAAATTAAATGTATGACTAAAAGGAATCTAAATCTGATTTGTAAAAAAGTATATCTGAATCTGAAGGCTTGACCACAAATGAATAGAATTTAGCCTTACCTTAAATAGAAATATGTCTTGAAGAAGTATGTTTGTTTTGCTGAAGCCTTCAAACTTTGACTTAGTTATTGAAATGTTAACAATTTTTATATATGCACAAGTGTCACATTGCTGGTTTTGAGCTGATTTAGTATGTATTCATGTTTTATGCATTGTGACCTGATAATGTTCCATAAAATATTGCAGTATTTTTAGTTTCTAACCAAGTACATGGATTAATGTTTAGAAGTTTCATGAAAGACTGTGCATTCATTCTCAGTTCAATTTTTTTAAAGTTTCTTCATCCAATATTGGGAGACATTTTGAATTCAGGAACTGAAGACTAATTGTAGACATTAGCAATAGACATTGGCTTGGATCTTCTTTACAGTTATGTGAGCTTAGAGGATTTTAGAAATAAAATGTGCCTTTTGAAATCTTAATTCTAAGTTACATGACCTGGTTTTAAATCATTTGAGCTTTAAAAGGGCATTTTGTTTTGATTTGGCCACAGTTCAGAATTTGCTTTTGTTCTGTGCAGTCCCAGTTAAACTGAGTGGTATTGTTTAGCATTAATTTGAATGTTCACATAAGCACAATTTAATTCAGTTTCTCCAAATCTGAGACCTTGTAATTTAGATTGACTCCTCCTTTATCCCTACTCAATTGCCAATTTATAAGGAACCATGAATTAGAGTGGAGTTATAAAAGAATATTAAATTAACGTGGCAAAAGGATATTAAATTAATGTGGCATGTAAAAAAAGAACGAGAGGGAGAGCACAACTTTGTTTCCTTGCAATTTTATATCAAAACATTTTTTGATATTTTAAGGACAGATCGAAGACTTTCCGTATACCTTAGAGAAAGCATTAAAAATTTTGTTAATGTGGCAATATTTCATGTATCTTTTTAATTGTTTGATCAGAAGAATGCTAAAAGAACCTAAAAAACGAACAACAGTATGTTGTGATTTATTGGGATTTTTTCCAAACTTGTGGTCTTTGCCACTCTGTGCTACTTACACTTCATTTCATGTCCTGATTTATCCATTAATAAAGTATGATCTGAATTAAGATTACCATAACACCATAAAACATAGGAGCAGATTTAGGCTATTCAGCCCATCAAGTCTTCTCTGCCATTCCATTATGACTGATTTATTTTCTCTCTCATCCCACCTGCCTTGTCCATATAAGTTTTGAGATCCTAACTAATCACGAACCTATAAACTTCTGCTTTAAATATACCTAATAACTAGGCCTCCACATCCATCTGCAGCAATGAATTCCACAGATTCACTACTCTCTGGCTAAAGAAACTTTATTCATCTCTGTTCTAAGTGAATGTCCCTCTACTCTATGGCTGTGCCCTCTGGGTCCTAGAATCCCCCACTATTGGAAACATACTCTTCACATCCACTCTATCCAGACTTTTCAGATCTTTGACAGAGTACAATTCGATCCCCTCTCATTCTTCTAAATTCCATTGAGTACAGACCCAGTGCCATCAAATGCCCCTCATACTTTAACCATTTCATTCATGAAATCATTCTTGTGAACATACTCAGGACCCTCTCCAATGCCAGCACATTTTTTCTCACAACGCGCCAAGTGCCATCTGACCAATGAATTATAAAGACTCAGCATCACAACCTTGCTTTTGTATTCTTATCAGAATGAATGTTGATATTGCATTTGCCTTCCTTACCACCAACTCAACATGCAAATTATTCCTTGGAGAATCCAGCATGAGGACTCCCAAGTCCCTTTGCACCTCTGATATTTGAATTTTCTTCCTGTTAGAAAATATTCCTTCAACAATATACTTCTGGATACTATATTCCATCTGCCACTTCTTTGCCCATTCTCCTAATCTATCCAAGTCCTTCTGCTGACTCCCAGCTTCCTAAACATACATAGCCCTCCACCTATCTGCAAACCTGAGCAGAAAGCAATCAGTACCATCCTCTAAATCATTGACATACAATGTGAAAAGAAGTGGTCCCAACACTACTAGTGTCCCTGCAGACCACTACTAGTCATTGGTAGCCAAACAGGAAAAGCCTCTTCCCACTCTTTTCCTCCTGCCAGTTAGCTAATCTTGTAACCATGCTGGTATCTTTACTGTAAAACCACGTGCTCTTATCTTGTTGAACAGTCTCATGCACGGCACTTCTCAAAGGCCTTCTGAAAATCCAGGTAAACAACAGTCACTGACTCTCCTTTGTCTATACTGGTTGTTATTTCCTCAATGAATTCCAACAGATTTTTCAGGCAAGATTTCCCCTTAAGGAAACCATGCTGACTTTAGCCAATTTTATCATATGTATCCAAATACCCTGAAACCACATCCTTAATAATGGAGCACACACAAAATGCTGGTAGAACACGGCAGGTTAGGCAGCATCTATAGGGAGAAGCGCTGTCGACGTTTCGGGCCGAGACCCTTCGTCAAGACTAATCGAGGGTCTGTACATTCGTGCTGAATCTGCAGATCCTCGTGTTTGCTCCTTAATAATGGACTCCAACATCTTCCCAACCATTGAAGTCAAGTTAGCTAGCATATAATTTCCTTTCTTCTGCGTTCCTCCTGGTACCTTTTATAACTTCAAAATGTTAAACTAATTCAAAGAAGACATGGGAGTCCGGAATGCAGGTCTAACTGTGAGTTTATTTTTAAGCAAAGCACACACACGATCATGTGGCAGCATGATGACGTAAGAAATTCACATTATTTGTATACATAAACCATAATTAATTACTTAAACAAACACAAATGTTTAATCAATCAATAGATCTAAAATATTACTCAAATACTACTGAGATTTTACACCTTTATACCTATGACTGTGTGAGTAAGCACAGCTCCAACACCATATACAAGTTTGTTGATGACACCACTGTTGTGGATTGTATCAATGGGGGTGATGAATCAGCATACAGAAGGGAGATGGAAACTTGGCTGAGTAGTGTAATAACAACAACATCTCAGTGAATATCAATAAGAGCAAGGACTGATTGTAGGCTTCAGGACAGGGAAACCAGAGGTCCATGAGCCAGTAGTCATCAGAGCATCAGAGGTGGAGAGGGTCAGTAACTTTAAAATATTGGGTATCACTGTAGGACGGGTCCTGTCCTGGACCTATCATATAAATATTATTGCAAAGACAGCACAACAACCCAACTCTACTTCTTCTGGAGTCTATGCAGGTTTAGCATGTCATTAAAAACCTTGGCAAACATTTAGATTTGTGTGGTGTAAAGTGTGCTGACTGGCTGCATTTTGGCCTAGTATGAAAACACCAATTCTTTGAGGGGATTACCTATAAAAGGTAGTGGATTCAGCCCAGTACATCACAGGTAAAACCCTCCCAACCATGGAGCATATCTCCATGAAATGTTGCTGTAGGAAAGCAGCATCCATCAACAAAGATCCTCACCACCCAGGCCATGCTCTTTTGGCATGCATTTTCTCTCTCCTATTGTAATCTGCAGACCATATCCTTACTACTGTTTGGTGATCTATATATAACTCCCATCAGGGTCTTGCAGTTCCTTAGCTCTATCCACAATGATTCAACACCTTCTGACGCTGTGTCACATCTTTCTAATGAAATAATTTAAATTTTTACCAAAAGAGCCCAAACGACCTACCTACCTATCATTTTGATACAATGTGTATCCTTGATCATTATGCTCCTGTCAGCCATAATTTAGTGATGCCTACATCATACTTGTCAATCTGTAGCTCTGCTACAAGTTCATTGACCTTATTCCGTATACTGTGCACTTTCAACACTTACAGTCCTGTACTCACCTTTTTTTGATTTTGTCCTCTTTTTTCATTCCAGCTTGTCCTGTTGACTGCAATCTTGCCATACCTTCCTCTCTCTTTGCTAAGAGTCTCACTACACATTGCCTTTGTTTGTAACCATCTACCTCATCTGATCCCACTGATTGCAATTTTCAGAATCAGAAGCAAAATCAAGTTTAATATCAGTGGCATATATTGTGAAATCTATTGTTTTGTGGCAACAGTTCATTGCAATACATAATAATAAAAATTATAAAATACAGTGAATGTATATAAAAACTAAGTTAAATAATTAATGAAAAAGTGATCAAAATTTTTTTTTAAACTATATATTTAGGTTGTTTTAATGTGTTCATTGTCCATTCATAAATCTGATGGCTAAGGGGATGCTGTCCATGAAGCATTGACTATGTGTCTTTAGGATCCCATACCTCCTGGATGGTAGCAATGAGAAGAAGGCATGTTCTGTGTGATAGGGTTTCTTAATGGTGGATGCCTCCTTTTCGAGTCATTGCCTTTTGAAGGTATCCTCATTGCAGGGAGACAGTGCCCATGTTGGAGTTGGCTGAGTTTACAACTTTGTGCAGCTTTTGTTGATCCTGTACAGTGGCTCCTCCATACCTGATGGTGATGCAACATGTTAGTATGCTCTGTAAAGTACATTTGCAGCAATTTCTGAGTGTCTTTAGTGCAGATCGGGACTTCTTAAACTCCTAATTAAATATACCTACTCTTGTGCCTTCTTTGTAATTGCATCAATATGTCATGCCCAGGATAGATCTTCAGGTATGTTGATACCCAGAGACCTGAAACTACTCATGCTTTTCAATGTTGATCCCTGAACTTCCCTTTCCTGAAGTCCACAATCAGTTCCTTGGTCTCTGATGTTCTTTGATGTTCCCCGTTGAAGTTCCGTGACATTGAGTACCGGATTGTCCTGTGACTCTACTCAACCAGCTGACCTAGCTCATACCTATATGCTTCCTTGTCACCATTTGAATTTCAGCCAACAATAATTGTGTTATTGTCAAATTTATAGATGGCATTTGAGCTGTGCCTAGCGGCACAGTCATGGGTGTAGACAAAGTAGAGCAGTGGGCTACGCACACATCTTGGGTGTGCGCCAGTATTGATTGTCAGCGAGGAAGAGATGTTACTTCCAACTCACACTGACTGTGATCCCCTGATGAGGAAGTCAAGGATCCAGTTGCAAAGGGAGACATGAAGGCAAAGGTTTGGAGATTTTTGATGAGAACTGAGAGTATGATTGTGTTGAACACTGAGCTGTAATTAATAAACAGCAGCTTGATGTAAGTGTTCCCCTTATCTAGGTGAACCAAGGCCAAGTGGAGAGCCAGTGAGATTGCATCCTCTGAAGTGAGAGGCAAATTGCAGCTGGTCCAGGTCCTTGCTTAGGCAGGAATTGATTTGGTCCTTGACCAATCTCTCAAAGCACTTTATCAGAGTAAATGAGAGTGTAAGTGTATGATAGTCATTGAAACAGTTCACCCTGATTTTCCTGGGCACTGGTATGATTGTCACCCTTTTGGAACTGTTTCAATCAGAGTTTTGCTGCACCCTCTGCCAGTCCTTCCTTACAAGCTCACTGTATATTGCATCTACTTTTATACCAACCATCCCATCCTCAGCCCTATTACTCCAGTTCCCATACCCCTAACAAATTAGTTTAGGCATAGCAAACCTGCCTGCAAGGATTCTGTTCCCCCTCGGGTTCAGGTGTAACCCAGTTTCACACCATGGGTTTTGGTGAGAGTCACGTGCCCTGAGGAAGGTGTGGAATTTAAAAATCAGACAACAGACCGCAATAGCACATTCAGCACAAAGATGTTTATTGTGTGCCAGAGGTAAAAAATAGAAAAAATGCAAAAATAATTACACTGCAAAAAAAGGTAAAATAACACAAACGTCAAAAGAAAAAAATACAGATATATATCATCAGACCTTTTGGACTGCAAAAAAGGTCCAGAAATGAATGCCGACATTGCATTAGCCTTCTTCACAACCAACTCAACATGGAGGTTAACCTTTAGGGTATCTTCCACAAGGATTCCTAATTCCCTTTGCATCTATGCATTTTGAATTCTCTCCCCATCTAAATAATAATCTGCCCATTTATTTCTTCACCAAAAGTTTATGACCATACACTACAACATTGTATTTCATTTGCCACTTCTTTGCCCATTTCCCTAAACTATGTAAATCATCACTGCAGGCTCTCTGTTTCCTCAACACTATCCACTCCTCCACCTATCTTTGTATCATCGGGAAATTCAGCCATAAATCCATTAATACTGTACTCCAAATCATTGACATACATTGTAAAAAGCAATGGTCCCAACACAACCCATGTGGGACTCCACTGGTAACCAGCAGCCAGCCAGAATAGGATCCCTTTATTCCCACTTTCTGTTTTCTGCCAACCAGCCAATGGGTCCTCTCATGCAAGTAACTTCCTTGTAATTCCATGGGCTCTTAACTTGCTCACGTGCGGCACCTTGTCAAAGGCCTTCTGAAAATCCAAGTACACCACGTCTACTACATTTCCTTTGTCTAACCTGCTTGTAATTTCCTCAAAGGATTGCAGTAGGTTTGTCAGGCATGTTAGTGTTATAAATTATGTGAAAGTCTCTAATTTGAACAAGAGGTGATCATATATTAAATAATAGGAAGACTGAAAAATATTTTCAAAATATTGAATGATTTGCATTTGGGAGCATCTGATGTCATTTGCTCATTTAGTCATTAAAGGTTGCTATATATTCTTTGAGAATAATCAAAGTTGGATCTTAAACATCAGCTTTTTGCAGTATGTTTATTTGTGATTTTGCCAACTAACTTTTGATTTAAAGCTAAAATGTGACTGATAATAGAATAGAGACTTTAAAAGTAGTAAAATGAATGAATTAAAAATATAGGATTTGATTCTGTTCCATTGTTGATTAAAGTAAAGAAGCTGCAATTCAGAAAGTGGCTGACATGTGAGCTACATGAATGAAAGAGATAACCATAGTTTGTTGTAATTAAAATCTGGCCCCTAAAGCAGAAACTGACCTAATGGAGATGGGATGCCTATGATGTCATTGAGGGAATTCAGAGTAGCATTTAAAGAAAATGTGGCTGTAATTATCTTAATTCCTTGAACATTAATGTGTCATCAGAGAGAACTTAGAAATGGAAGATGGTAAGTTTTACAGCCCTGTTTAACAATGGAAGTAGGGAATAGTAGTCAACTTTGTAGCCACAAATGAGCATAAATTTAATGCAGAGATGCAGTGTACTTTGTAGGAATAATGGAATGTAAGAACATGAGAAATAAGAATTAGAATAGCTAAGTGTCTCCATGAGCTCATAGACAATAGACAGTAGGTGCAGGAATAGGCCATTCGGCCCTTCTAGCCAGCACCACCATTCACTGTGATCATGGCTGATCATACACAGTCAGTACCCCGTTCCTGCCCTCTCCCCATATCCCTTGACCCCGCTGTTTATAAGAGCTCTATCTAACTCTCTCTTGAAAGCATCCAGAGACTTGGCCTCCACTGCCTTCTGGGGCAGAGCATTCCACATATCCACCACTCTCTGGGTGAAAAAGTTTTTCCGCATCTCTGTTCTAAATGGCCAACCCCTTATTCTTAAACTGTGGCCTCTACTTCTGGTCTCACCCGTTAGCAGGAACATGCTTCCTGCCTCCAGCATGTCCAATCCCTTAATAATCTTATATGTTTCAATCAGATACTTTTACTAAATAAGCTCAAAGCAGACTTGGCTAGAGTGCACTTGGAGTACCATGTGCAATTGCACAAAGTAATTTCACCTGTGTTATAGACACACAAAGAAAATGATCCATTTGGTCCTGGCTTTTGACTCTATGTCAGTTAGCCAATCACCTATTCATGCCAATATAGTGGATTCCGGTTATTTGTCCATCAGTTAATCAGGGCTGCATTTTCCTTGGGACAACTCTTAAAGAACAAAAGTTAATTGAGAAAATAACTGTGACTCCCTTCATTTATGTGGGACAACGTGCAGCTTATGTGGGACAGGAGAATGTTGGCGAACAGTTTCTAACCAGTGTCAGTCAAGTGGACTTGTGTGGCCATAAGACACTGTATCTGCTTAGAGCGAACAGTTACTAAAATAACGTCAGTTGCGTGTGCTTCTGTTAAAAATGAAGCAATTTTGTCACTGATAGTTTGCAAGAAATAAGTAGTAAGACAATTAATCAATTAATTTGTTGTATTATTTTAAAACTCTGGAAAATCTAAGACAAACAGACTTAATTAATTCATGAAGTTACCTTGTAAATTTGGCAGTAATGGCTGCGCTTATCTAACACCGGAAGTGCTGAAGTTGTCAATGATTCAGTGTTTCTCCATAATTGGTAGCTCCAGAGAGTCAAGGTAAATCCTAAAAATGTGGCTTTATACAATATTTAAAGTTAATTAAAGACATTTCAGCTTCTACCTTTATTTGATGTATAAGTTTCAAAAATTAATTGCATATTATTTCATTGCTACACAATTCTTTAATGTGATTGTATTTCATTATTTCATTCAACATGATGTTCTCACAACTACAGAGTGTGTGTGTGTGTGTGTGATCCTTGAATGTCTGAATGCCAGTGGTTACATTTGAAACCTGCAATCACAGCCAGAATTAATTTGTGCCAAAATCATTTGACAAAATATTAGTCACTAATATGATAGGGAAGCTCTGGGGTGCAGTATATTCTATTTTGCAATGTTACAAACACAGATGCGGATACCTAAATGAACATTCTATTGACAAATGTTTATTACATGTGCAGATGGTTTTGCAACAACCAATCTGTGCTCAATTCTTTCACTGCTAAAACAGACAGGCATCTCTCCCAAATATCTTAAGTTATATATCTTCAATACTGAACAACACAGAGTTATCACATCTTCTACATTTGCTAATGGGCACAGAAGAGATCAGTTCCATCTGTCACAAACTTGCTCTTAGTGGATATCAAGTCAGTGGTACAAAACTGTCTGAATCCCGCGTGGATCTGACATTCTCTCTTCGAAACAGGAGGACTGGGAAGCTTTTAAAGAGCAACAGAAGATAACAAAAAAGGCAATACGCCAAGAAAAAATGAGGTATGAAGGTAGACTAGCCAAGAATATAAAGAAGGATAGTAAAAGCTTCTTTAGGTATGTGAATAGCTAAAAAATAGTTAAGACCAAAATTGGGCAATTGAAGACAGAAACGGGTGAATTTATTATGGGGAACAAGGAAATGGCAGATGAGTTGAACAGATATTTTGGATCTGTCTTCACTAGGGAAGACACAAACAATCTCCCAGATGTAATAGTGGCCAAAGGAACTAGGGTAAAGGATGAACTGAAGGAAATTATATTAGGCAAGAAACGGTGTTGGATAGACTGTTGAGTCTGAAGGCTGATAAGTCCCCGGGACCTGAAGTTCTGCATCCCAGGGTACTTAAAGAGGTAGTTCTAGAAATAGTAGACGCATTGGTAATCATTTTCCAATGTTCTATAGATTCAGGAACAGTTCCTGCTGATTGGAGGGTGGCTAATGTTGTCCCACTTTTCAAGAGAGGAGGAAGAGAGAAAACAGGGAATTATAGACCAGTTAGTCTGACGTCAGTGGTGGGAAAGATGCTGGAGTCAATTATAAAAGAGGAAATTACGACACATTTGGATAGCAGTAGAAGGATCAGTCCAAGTCAGCATGGACTTATGAAGGGAAAATCATGTTTGACTAATCTTCTGGAGTTTTTTGAGGATGTAACTATGAAAATGGACAAGGGAGAGCCAGTGGATGTAGTGTACCTGGACTTCCAGAAAGCTTTTGATAAAGTCCCACATAGGAGATTAGTGGGCAAAATTAGGGCACATGGTATTGGGGGCAGAGTACTGACATGGATTGAAAATTGGCTGGCTGATAGGAAACAAAGAGTAGCGATTAACTGGTCCCTTTCGGAATGGCAGGCTGTGACCAGTGGGGTTCTGCAAGGTTCGGTGCTGGGACCACAGGTGTTTACAATATACATTAATAATTTAGATGAAGGGATTAAAAGTAACATTAGCAAATTTGCCGATGACACAAAGCTGGGTGGCAGTGTGAAATGTCAGCAGGATGTTATGAGAACGCAGGGTGACTTGGACAGGTTGGGTGAGTGGGCAAATGTATGGCAGATGCAGTTTAATGTGGATAAATGTGAGGTTATCCACTTTGGTGGCAAGAACAGGAAGGCAGATTACTATCTAAATGGAGTCAAGTTAGGAAAAGGGGAATTACAATGAGATCTAGGTGTTCTTGAACATCAGTCAATGAAAGCAAGCATGCAGGTACAGCAGGCAGTGAAGAAAGCTAATGGCATGCTGGCCTTTATAACAAGATGAATTGAGTATAGGAGTAAAGAGACCTTCTGCAGCTGTACAGGGCCCTGGTGAGACCCCACCTGGAGTATTGTGTGCAGTTTTGGTCTCCAAATTTGAGGAAGGACATTCTTGCTATTGAGGGAGTGCAGAGTAGGTTCACAAGGTTAATTCCCGGAATGGCGGGACTGTCATATGTTAAAAGATTGGAGAGACTGGTCTTGTATACACTGGAATTTAGAAGGATGAGAGGGGATCTGATTGAAACATATACGATTATTAAGGGATTGGACATGCTGGAGGCAGGAAGCATGTTCTTGCTGATGGATGAGTCCAGAACTAGAGGCCACAGTTCAAGAATAAGGGGTAGGCCATTTAGAACAGAGATGCGGAAAAACTTTTTCACCCAGAGAGTGGTGGATGTGTGGAATGCTCTGCCCCAGAAGGCAGTGGAGGCCTAGTCTCTGGATGCATTCAAGAGAGAGTTAGATAGAGCTCTTATAGATAGCGGGGTCAAGGGATATGGGGAGAGGGCAGGAACGGGGTACTGATTGTGTATGATCAGCCATGATCACAGTGAATGGCGGTGCTGGCTAGAAGGACTGAATGGCCTACTCCTGCACCTACTGTCTATTGTCTATTGTGTATTGAAAATCTCAAGAGTAATCTCTATGAAAAACTACTTGCCTTAATGCCAGTGGGAAACTATTCCTAGAGCAAATTAAAGAGACCTCAATGATGTCACTGATTCCTGTTACTTATGACAACCAAAATTCCACTGTCATTGCATTCATTATCAGAAGTATCAACCAACTTGACTATAAAATGGCAATTGTTTCTGACTGCAAATAATGCAAAGATACTTAAATCAAAAGTTGTGCAAAATCTCAGAGGACTGTGTAGTCTTGAGATTTACAGTGTGAAAATTAACAATAGACAAGCAATATGACTTACACCAGAAGTGAATGGGAAATTGATTAAAATGGAATTAGACACAGGCTCAGCTGTTTCAGTCATTCCACAAAATGAGTTTGAATGGCATTTAAAACATTCTAAACTGAAGCAAGCCGATATCCAACTAAGAACCAACACTGCAGAAAAGTTAAGTCTTTCGGGAATGACATTTGTAAAAGTGCTGTTCTTGTATGTGGTAAAAGCAGGAGGGCCAGCACTGCTGATAAGATCCCCCTATTTTAGAAGGGATGTACTGATGTTGGAGAGAGTTCAGAGAAGATCTGACGATGATTCCCGGAAAGCAGGGGCTAACATATGAGGAGTGTTTGTCGGCTCCTGGACTGCATTCAGTAGGGTATAGAAGAATGAGAGGGGATCTCATAGAAACATTTCGAATGTTGAAAGAGTTGGACAGAGTAGATGTGGAAAGGCTGTTTCCCTTGGTGGATGAGCCCAGGACAAAAGGCCACAGTCTTAGAATTAGAGGGTACCCATTTAAAACAGAGATGAGGAGAATTTTTTTTAGCCAGAGGGTGGTGGATTTCTGGAATTCATTGCCACATACAACTATGGAGGCCTGATCATTGAGGGTGTTTAAGGAGGAGATTGATAGGTATCTAATTAGTCAGGGTATCAAGGGATATGGGGAAAAAGCTGGCAATTGGAACTAGATGGGAGAATAGTTTAGCTCATGGTGGAGTGGCAGAGCAGACTCGATGGGCCAAATGGCCTTCTTCTGCTCCTTTGTCTTGTGATCTTGTGATCATGTTCCCTTTATTTATTGTTATTTATTTACATTTTCAGTTGCACAGTTTGTTGTCTTCTGTACTCTGGTTGAACAATCTAGTTGGGTGGTTTTTCATTGTTCCAGTTATAGTTACTCTTCTAAAGATTTGTTGAGTATACCTGCAAGAAAATAAACCTCAGGCTTTTAGATGGTGACATATATGTTCTTTGATAATAAAATTTTCTTTTGAACTTTGGTGTAGGCCATATTGTTTTGTTCTTTTGTTATTCTTCACATTGTAAATCTCAAGGCTATGCACCGCAGTGTCACTCAACAGCATGCAGATTAGTGCTCTTTTTGAAACTGCAATTTGATTTTTTATCTTTTTCTTTTCCCTGTGCAGACCATTTATTCTGTCTGGCCAACATGCTCTTTATATGTGCCCTACTTGGTCGCATTTTCCTCATGAGTCAGCTTTAAACCTGCATTGGTCTGGTGTATGTGAGTTTAGGCCACAACAGTAAAACAATTTGTTCGGCCATGTGTGTCTCTGTTTAAATGTTGCAATTTAGTTTGTGTTCACTTGTATTCCTGACTGCTGCTCAGCTGCATCTCTGGTTTTTCCATTGATGCCCTGATTTTGATTTTAAATGTAAGATGTGATTCAGTTAGGAGCCATTTATGAATGCTTTCTTGTAGGATTCCACAACTAAGTGATCAGTCCGTGCATCATTAAGCCCATTACTGAACTGACAATGTTCGATTTCTTCAATGCAGTGTCATACATTGAAATAGACTCCCATTCCTTTTGATTCTGCTTATGAAGCCTAAAGCATTCTGAAATCAACAATGTTTTAAATGTTCCCACGTTGCTCAAGCAACAACAACAAATCACATGTTGGATAGCTTGGTTGTATCAGTTGAACTTCAAAGCAAACTGCAATTACAAAGAAAGCATGGCAGCACTTTTAAGCTTATGCCGAGGTTTGACATGACACCTAAAACTTCGACAAACTTCTGTTGATGTATAATGGAGAGTGCACTGAGCAGCTGCATCATAGCCTGATAAGGAAACACCAATGCCTTTAAATGGAAAATCCTACAAAATGTAGTGAATACAGTCCAGTCTATCACAGGTAAAACTCTCCCAACCATTGGACACATGTACATGAAACACTGTCACACTAAAACAGCATCTATCAGCAGGGATCCCAACCACTCAGAACTTGCTCATTTCTCGCTGCTGCCATCAGCAGGAAAGAAGGATCCTCAAGACTCATACCATCTGTTTCAGGAACAGTTATTACCCCTCAACCACCAGGTTCTTGAACTAAAGGAGATAAATTCAGTTAACTACACTTGCCCCATCACTGAACTGTTCCCACAGCTCTGGGCTCACTGGCAAGGGGCTTATTTATTTATTTGTTTATTTATTTATTTATTATTTCGGTCTTTATTTGCACAGCTTGTAATCTTTTGCACACTGGTTGAACACTCAATTTGGTGCAGTCTATCATTGATTCTAGTATGGGTATTGTTCTATAATAGATGTTTGCCCACAGGAAAATTAATCTCAGTGTTGTACGTTTGTATATGGCGACATATATGTACTCTGAACTTCTACTGTTCTGTGAGCTATCATAGACAAAATCATCTCCATCAGTCAATAAAGCATGAAAGTTACCAGTAAGGACCTTCATTTGAATACGTAAGATACATGGGAACAGAATTAGGCCATTTGGCCCATCAAGTCTGCTCCACAATTTCATCATGGCTGATCCCTCAGTCCCAATCCCCTGCCTTCTCCCTGTATCCCTTTGTGTCCTGAAAAATCAAGAATCTATCAGTTTCTGCCTCAAATATACATGAAGACTTGGCCTCAACAGCAGCTTGTGGCAAATAATTCCACTGATTCACCAGTCTCTGGTTTAAGAAATTCCTCCTCATCTCCATTCTAAAGGGATACCTCTCTATTCTGAGGCTGTGCCCTCAGGTCTTAGACCTTCTCACCGTAGGAAATATCTTCTCCACATCCACTCTATCAAGCCTTTTGACATTTGATGGGTTTCAATAAGGATACCCCTCATCCTTGCTTTTATATTCTAGTCCTCTTGAAATGAATGCTAATGTTCAATTTTTCTTCCTTACCAGATTCAACTTACAAATTAATCTTTATTCTGCACAAGGACTCCCAAGTCCCCTTGCCTCTCAGGTTTTTTGTAATTTCACTCTATTTAGAAAATAGTCAATCATTTTATTTCTTCTTCCAAAGTGCATTGACCATACACTTCCTGATACTGTATTTCATCTGCCATTTCTTTGCCCGTTCTCCTAATCTGTCTGTCCTTCTGTAGCCTCTCTACTTCCTCAAAACTACCTGCCCCTCCACCCACCTTCATTATGTCTGCAAACTTGACAACAAAGCTATCAATTCCATTTTCTAAGTCATTGACATACAATATAAAAAGAATCGGTCCCTACACCAACCCCTGTGGAACATAACTAGTCACTGGTTCCAACCAGAAATTGTCAAAAGGCCTTTTGAAAATTCAAGTACAACTACAGAACCCACATCCTCCATCTTCTTTGCTCATGTCTGTATTTTCTTCCATATACTTGTAAATAAGGAAAATGTTCATGCATTTCCCTTTAAACATTTATTTTTCTCATTTGCAATAGTGACTCTTATGTCTCGACTTTCATTCCCACCTGACGGGGAATGGAATGGATTTCAGAGTGACAGTGTTCTACAAGAGTTGCATCTTCCAACTAGGCCAATCTAGGCTATTATACTTAAAGTCCAATCAGAATAGAAATCATGAAAATTTAGCTCAATGAAACTGTTAATGATTTTCCAGATTTCCATTTGATAAACTCTCTCCAAATTTTTTTTGTGAGAATGGTCACTAAAAAGACTATGTTTCTCCAAGGACCATTCTTTGAACAGCTACAGCCCCTTGATTCCTCCACTAATCTGTCCCCACCCCACTATGCAGGAACCTTCCCACCTCCCCACCATCTGACAGCCACCAACACACTGCCTCCTGCATGGGACCATTGGTCATGATCCATGGCAAGATCCTGATCCACAGAGATGACTTGTAACATTTCAGTGAGGGCAGACATCAAAGACAAAACTGACTGCTGTATCCAGCACACAAGAAATGCCTTTGGCCACAAGAGAGAAAGAGTATTCAAACATCAAAATGTAAAACACTGCTCTGCATTTATTCAGCTAAACCGTCTTGCTCTTTCTTGAATTGTCCTGTATTTCATATAGCAGCCCATGAACATCAAGCTGATGGCTTTAATGTTCTGTCCATTAAAGCCTTTAGTTCCTTCAATGCAGTCATATACGTTTTCGTTCCGCAATGTTCATCTGCCATTGCTATGATACATTTCATAACCTTATGTTTCCCTACATTAAATTGTAACTGTCATTTCTCCACCCACTGAACTGAATTCATTGCTTCTTTTGATTCTGTGTGCAGTGATATCCATTATTTCACACTGATTCCAATTTAGTATTACCTGGAAGTCTCAACAGTTTTGGCACAAATCCTCTCCTGAGTCTCTTACATTAAAAAAGTTTATAAGCAAACTATGACCACTGTGATTCTCAGAGGACTGTTGTCTACCAGTCTTAAATTCTTGGTCATGCGCTGTTGAACATAAATGTCCACAGCTATGTATTTCCACACTACTTAAATGATTCTAACCGATTGTGTGAACATGTCCCTCCCTGCAGTGCAGATGCTTATTGTATCAAGGTCTGATAAAATACTCTTTCTAATTCTGATTCCCTTATACAGGAGAAATCCTGAAAGAAGAGATGGATCAGTGTATTGATAATTACTTTAATGACCTTTAAATAACACTGTAAGCTCATAGGAATGTATTTTTGGTCACTGGAATAGATTGACTGGAGGCTTTGAAATAATTTAAAGATTATATTTATCTGTATAAGTGAACAGCCAAGTTAGGTTCACATCAAAAGGCAACTTAACAAAATTAGGTTGCTTGGGTGCTTTTTATTTCACTGAGTGCCATCATTGGAAACAGTTGATCATTTTGAATTTGTCTATTTTGCTACAGTCATTGAAAAACAAGCAATATAAATTCTCAATATTAGTAAACTATTGGATAATGAGCCATTAACTTATACTTGTCCTGTGGAATGTGTTTGATTCCATTTGGGGATCAAAGAGTAGAGTCACCCAAACAGCAGCTTTGGCCCATCTAGTTTGTGCCAACCCATTAATTTGCCTAGTCACTTCAACCTGCATCTGGACCATTGCCCTTCACACCTTTCCCATCCAAGTACCTGTCCAAATTTCTCTTAAATATTGAAATCAATCCCGCATCCACCACTTGTGCTGGAAGCTCATTCCACACTCTCACCACTCTCCGAGTGAAGAATTTACTCTTCATGTTCCTCTTCAACATTTCACTTTTCAGTCTTAATCTGTGACCTGTAGCTCTAGTCTCACCCAACCGTAGTGGAAAGAGCCTGCTTGCATTTACCTTATCTATAACTGTCTAAATTTTGAATACAGTGAAGTCCTAAGCACATATGTATAGTGAGGGTGCCTAAGACTTTTGCACAGTGCTGTATATTACATCTTTCAAGTTACCAAATAGCGCTTAATAAAACAGAGCTACTACAAAGCTAAGTACTCTTAACTCTGTTTCTGAAGCACCTTCCTGTTTTAACCAATATACAGTTCTGTGCAAAAGTCTTAGGCACCCTAGCTCTAATCTCTGTACCTCTATCAAATCTCCCCTCAATTTTTGACATTTTAGCATATAAAGTCTCATTCAACATTTCCCTCTAATTCTAATCTATTCTCTCCTCATTGCTATAATTTTCCAGCCCTGACCACAAATCTTGTAAGTTTTCTCTGTACCCAGTCTAGAGTTCACATTCTTCCTGAAGTGGGGTGACCAGAACTATAGACAACACACTAGATGAAGCTTGTATTAGTGAATTCAAATATGAACTCCCCAGTTTTGTTTTATATACCTCAGCAAACAAAAACAAGAATCCCAATTGCCTTCATAAAGAGGTTTACCTTTTTGTCCCACATCCTTCATGGATTTCTAAACATACTCGCTAAGATCAATCTGCTTCTCTTCCAGTTATGTGCATATTTGCCCTTTTCAAGTCAACTAATAATTTCCTTTAGTCGAAGCTTCCTTGTCATTATCAGCCACAGAGTCAATTTAGTATTGGAAGCATACCTTGAATTGTGTTCGTTCACCTTATCCCAAATTTCTCTTAGCTAATAATGAAAAACTCAAAGCATACATCTGAATTTCTGGGTTTACGTTCATCACTCTAGATTACTCAGGATAACATTATGAGAGTACAGAACAAGCAAATGGGTTAGTATTATCTTTTCTGGTTCATATTTTTTGTGTGTAAAAAGCTGCTAAACTATGGTTCTTACCGAATCTCATTATTTATTGTAAATGCACCATCAGGTAAAAATCCTGCACTTACCAAACCTACAGCATCATGTAAGCAACATGACAGCCTTAACAAAAATTAATTGGCTTTAAAGAAAGAAAATACCGTATATATCAAATTCCCTGTAGCCTTCTTCTGATTGGGTTGAGCTGACTATTCGAATTGCTTTCCAAATAACCCAATGCAGTATCCTCATTATCAACACTCCTCGCTGTTCCTAGCAAGGTGTAATTCCTCACATACTCTGACAGTAATAATATTGAAGGTTACAGATCCCTTTTATATTTCCCCCAAAACAATTTATCACCATAGTATCGAATTCATCTTATGCTTTACATCACCATCAGAGATCAGATATTGTTTTTACTGGACCATCATCAACAGAAATCTTTGGTTTTATCGATTAAAAATTCATGCCAAATTAATTGAGAATGCTAAGTAATTTGATGGCTACATTAAAGTCTTTCTAGTCATCTGATTATTATAAGTTTTTATGTTAAAATTTCACAAAAAAGTTATAAAAATGTGAAGAAAAATGTGGAGGTGGGTGTGAAACATTAATTTCAGTCCATGATTTCTACAGGGATGAGGAATATGTGTGACAGCTATCAGTTCAGTTATCTATGGTTGCAAGTCACATCTCAAATCAATCTACTTACAAAAGCTTTATAACGTTCCGACTGAATATTTTTATCAACGAAGCTTATACTTTCAGTTATTCAACCAATATGTGAAGGTTTTTTTTAAATGGTACAGCCAAAGAACTCCAACCTGCAGCACAATATTTTCATCCTCTGATAGAATTTGATCAGTAAATTGATTGTCATACACATATTGCAAGTTTTGGTAAATTGCATTGCTACCTTCCAATTGTTCAAAGTTCTTCTCATTGCAGCCTGTACGTGTAAGAACTAGCACATCACCAGCAAATAATGCATGAATCATATCACTGCACTCTAGAGTGCATTCATGCTTAAGAAAGAACATAGAACTGAATGTGGCAGCAGGCTTCATTTGGGAGCCGGAGCCTATTGTAGCAATGTTAAAGCAGCAATCTTTACTTCAGCACAATTGAGAAGACAGTCAGTGAATCAAAATCTGTTTTCAATACCTCCGTGTCACAGACATGTCCTTGTTTTGAAACCAGTGATGCTGTCACAGAGCTTTGAAGTGGGTGTCAACTCCTGTTGGTTCTCTCTCCCTGCTCATAATTTTCACAGGAAGAGAAAGTTCCTTCAATTTAATCTCTCTATGTAAGGCAAAAGATTTCAATGAGAAAAGTAACTTCAAGAATTTTTGTTATGGAGGAGATGGTGCTTTAAAGTTTTCATCTCACTGGTGGACATAACACAGGACTGTTGGGCAATATGATTTAAGAAGTATGAGTCGTGATTCTTAGAAATATCATGTATGTATTTTTAAAGGATGAAAGAAGGTCTTGGCTTATAGAGCTTAGTACAAATCAGTTGTAGGTTTTAGGCCATTGTAGGTTTAACAGATGGAATTTAATGCAGACAAGCCACGATAGTATCGCGGTTGGCACAATACAACTACAGTGCGAGGCATCCGAGTTTGAAGCTCAATTCCGATATCCTCTGTAAGCAAGTTTGTACGCTCCACCAGTGTGCACGTGGGTTTCCTCTGGGTGCTCTGGTTTCCAAAGATGTACGGGTTCATAGGTTAAATGGTCATTGTAAATTGTCCTGTGTTTAGGCTAGAGTTAAGAATAATGGGATGCTGGGTGGAGTGGCTGGATAAGTCAGAAGGGCCAGTTCTGCTTTATACCTTCAAATAAAGTAAAATAAAATAAATAAAGTGTGAGATGTTGCACTTTGATAGTAGCACTGAAGAGTCTGGTAGAACAGAGTGATCTGGGAATACAGATCACATTCCTTCCAAGTGGCGTCAAAGGAAGACACGGTCATAAAGAAAGCTTTTGGCACATTGGCCTTCATAGATCAATATATTGAGTACAGGAGTTGGAATGTTATGTTGAAGTTGTATAAGACATTGGTGAAGATTAATTTGGAGAATTGTGTGCATTTTTGGTCACCTACCTACAGGAAAGGTTTTAATATGGTTGAAAGAGTGCAGATAAAATTGACAAGGTTGTTGCCAGGAATTGAGGACCTGAGGTATTTAGAAAGGTTGAATAGGTTGGGAAGGTGTTCTATTTGAATGTATGCAATGTACGGAATAAGGTAGATGATTTTGTGGTGCATTTGGAGATTGTCAGGTGTGATGTTATGACCATCTCTGAGTCAAGGCTGAAAGAAGATCATAGTTGGAAGCCTGACATCTAAGGATACACATCGTATCAAAAGGATAGGAAAGTAGGTGGAGGGGGTAGGGTAACAAAACAAAGTCAAATCCTTGGAAAGAGGTGACATTGGATTGGAAGATGTAAAATCATTGTGAGTAGAGTTAAAAAATTGCAAGTGTAAAGTGGCCCTGATGAGAGTTATATACAGCCACAGAACAATAGCCAGGATGTGGGCTACAAATTACAGTGGGAAGTGGAAATGACATGTAAAAAAAGTAATGTTGTGATAATCATGGGGCATTTCATTATAAGGTAAATTGGGAAAATCAGGTTTCTTGGTGCCAAAAAAAGGGAATTTGTAGAATGCCTATGCGATCTTTTTGTAGTGCAGCTTGTGATTGAGCTCACAAAGGGCCAGGCAGTTCTGATTTCGATATTATGTAATGATACATAAGTTTAAGATTAGGAAGCTTAAGGTAAAGGAACCCTGAGGAAACAGTGAATTCTTCTTGCAGTTTAAGAAAGAGAAGATAACTCAATGCATCAGCATTACAGTGGAGGAAAGGGAATTACAGAGGCATGACAGCAGCTTGTCAAAGTTGATTGGAAAAGGACCTTAGCAGGGATGACACCAGAACAGCAATGGCTGATGCTTACGGAGGGAATTTGGAAAGCACAGAAAAGATACATCACAAAGATTAGGAAGTAGTCTAAAGGGAGGACAAGGTAACCGTGGCTGACAAGGGAAGTCAAGACAGCATAAAGGTAAAATAGAGGGATATTATACAGCAAAGACTAGAGGGAATGTAGAGGATTGGGAAGCATTTAAAAACCAATAGAAAGCAACTAAAAAGCATTAAGAGACAATAGATAAAAAATGAAGCTGAGCTAGCCAGTAATAAAACAGAGGATACAAAAAGTTTTTTAAGATACATAAAGAGTAAAGGGAGATGAGAGTGGATACCAGACCATTGAAAAATGACACTCGAGAAATAGGTAGTAATGGGGGACAATGAAGTGGTGGAGGAAGTTCTTAAGTATTTTGCATCAATTTTCACTGTGAATGACACCAGAAGAATCTTAGAATTGCGGGAATATCGGGGGCAGACATAAATGTCATTGTAATTACTAAGCAGAAGGTGCTTGGGAAGCTGAAAAGCCTGAAAGCAGATGTCACAAGACGGACTGATCCCCAGGGCACTGAAAGAGGTAGCTGAAGAGACAGTGAGGGCATTGGTAAAGATCTTCCAAGAATCTCTAGATTCTGGAATGGTCACTGAGGGCGCATATCACTCTATTCTTCAAAAAGGGAGGCGGCAGAAAAAGGAATTTATAGGCCAGTTAGCTGACTTCAGTGATTGGAAATATGTTGAAGTCTATTATAAGGATGAGTATTTGGGGTATATGGCGGCACATGATAAAATAGGCCAAAGTTAACATGGTTTTCTGAAGGGGAAATATTGTCTGACAAATCTGTGGGAATTCTGTGAGGGAATAAGAGGCAGGATAGACAAAATAGAGTAAGTGGTTGTTGTTTATTTCTATTTTCGGGAGGTCTTTGATAAGGTGCCACCATAAGGGTGCATAAAAAGAGCCCGTGACATTACTGCACAGATAGAAGATTGGCTGACCAGCTGGATGCAAAGAATGGGAATGAATGGGGCCTTTTCTGTTTGGCTGCCAGTGACTAGCAGTGTGCCACAGGATCCCCACCTTTGACATTGAATGTTAATGATTTAGATTAAGGAATTGATGGCTTTGTGGCCAGGTTCGCAGGTAATGCAAGGATAGGCAGAAGGGCAGGTTGTGCTGAGGAAGCAGGGTGTCTGTAGTAGGACTTAGACAGATTGGGGGAATGGGCAAAGATGTCCACTCTGGCAAAAGGAAAAATGCGTGGACAATTTTCTAAATGGGAAGAAAATTCAAAAATCAGAGGGCAGAGGATTCCATGAAGTTTAACTTCCAGGTTGATTCAGTGGTAAGGAAGGCAAATGCAATGTTAGCAGTCATTTACAAAAGTAAAGATGTGATGCTGACATTTCGTAAGGCATTGGTCAGACTGCACTTTGAGTACTGTGAGTTGTTCTGGTCCCTTATCTAAGAAAAGATGCGCTGGCATTGGAGAGGGTCCAAAAGAGGTTGATAAGAATGATCTCAAGAATAAAAGTTTTAACACATGTTTGATATCTCTGAGCCTGTACTCCTGGAGTTTAGAAGAATGATGGGGATGGATATCATTGAAACCTTTCGAATGTTGAGAGGTCTAGATAAAGCGGTGGAAAGTATGTTTCCTATAGTGGGGGAGTCTAAGACAAATGGGCAAAGCCTCAGAATTGAAGGATGTCCATTTAGAACTGAGATGAGGAAAAATTTATTTTGTTAAAGGTTAGTGAATCTGTGGCGTTTATTGCCACCGACGGTTGTGCAGACAAAGTCGTTGAGTATATTTTAAAAGAATGTTGATAGTTCTTGATTAATCAGGGCATCAAAGGTCATGGGATAAATTAGGAGAATGGGATGGAGAGGATGATAAGTCAGCTATGATGGAATGGCAGAGCAGACTTGGTGGGTTGAACGGTCTAATTCTGCTCCTGCGCCATATAGTCTTATGGTCTTTCTTCCATGGAACATATGCAAATGAGGGAAAATATGACAGAGTTATACAAATTATAAGGGTAATAGATAGGATAAATACAGCCAGGTATTTTGCACCGAGGTTGGGTGAGACTAGAATTAGAAGTCATAGCTGAGGGTAAAAGGTAAAATGTTTAATGGGAACATAAGGAGGAATTTCTTCACTTAGAGGATGGTGAGCGTGTGGAATGAGTTGCTGGTGAATGTATATTCATTTTCATTATTTAAAAGAAATATAATAGAAATGTTGATAGCTACATGAATGTGAGGGATATTGAGGGCTATGATCTGGGTGCATGTTGATGGAACTAGGCAGATCAATAGTTTGGCATGGAATATTTACAACACTGCTTCTGTGCTGTAGTGTTCTATGACTTTATGACTCTATTAAGCTGGCATAAAACAAATTTTCCAAATTAGAAATTTGTTCTCTTTTAAACTAATACAGTGGCTATGCATCTCAAATTACAAATGAAACTAGTCCCTGGGCACCATGCCAAGCTCCCATCTTAGACTTGTGGGATGTGCACATCAGCCCTTTATGATTTGGTGCTCAGGTCATCACTTTTCCTTGTAAATATAAATGATTCGGACATGAGTGCCATTTCCAGATTAGTAGATGGCACAAGCCTGAGACTTAGTAAACTGTGAGTAGAAATGCACTCAATGAATTTCAAGATGATACAGAAAGAGCTGAAATGGGCAGCTTCATATCAGATGAAGTTTGGTACATAACAGTGTGATAGTATTGGATCTGTTGACCGTGAAGTTCTAATCTCAAATGAAGACCTTAAGCTCACTTGGATATAAATACCAACAAATACCCTCACTAGATGGAGATTACACAGTAACTACCTAATCCTCAAAGACTAGTCCTAATCCTCAAAGACTAGTTAATTTCCTTGCTTCTACTCCATGGTAAGATTAGTTGCCAATACCCACTATTCAACTGGTGTGTCCCTTCACCCTACCAAGGAGAAGATACTTCCACCTAACAAAGTAGTTTAAGTCACAGTTCTTTTATTTTCACTGATGCATGTTTAAATCAAAACATTCAAAAAACACACTTAAAACTCAAAGGATTCTATCTTAAACATTTCCAAAACACATGTACAATTCCATTCAATTAAATACAATTCAAATAAAAAGACATACCAACAATGCAGATGAATAAATTCTCCGTAGCAGAATAGAAGCCAGGGAATGATTCTAGTTCACCCCTATATCTTCCATTACTTCTTGATGTTTCTTACCCCATTCCTAATAAGCCTGAAGTGTCCCCTACATTTATACCCTTTTTCCCACACATGTGATATTTCCCCAGAAACTCTTTTTACACAAATGGCCTAAAAGCTTTTTGGTGACACAGATCTCAGCAATTCACCATCAATGAAAGCTCACTTCTCTGAGTACATAAAAGTTCCAACAGTAATAGATCAGTTATTGATATACTAAATATTATCCATCTGGTTAACAAGCTTCATTCAACTAAGTAACATCATCTGCGTTGCTTGTTTTGAAACAAGTCAAACTAAATAACCCATTTTCTTATACTGTATCTCTTTGAGCAGCAATAAACCAGGTATTGTGAGCTAGCATCTGCTTTCTACAGCCAACGTGTCTTCTATATACAGAGCTTGTTTGCAAAGTTCTGATTTTAAATTACAATCTGATTACTGCTTTCCTTTTACACTTTTAGATCTGAAGACTGGCTCCTATTTATGACCAGAAGCCAAACAGCAGTTCCTTGGAAATTTATTTAGCTCCTTTTTTTTTAAATTCTCAGAAGTGGCAGCTGCGGTGTTGAGAAGGTCACAGCCCTTTTACAAAGTGAAGATTTCAAACCTAGTCCCTTCCTATGGATATCAGTTTTGAGATGAAGATCCTGCCAATACTCCTCTTGGGAACAGACTGTCACTCCTCCAGTCATTCCAGTAAGTTAGCAGTGCTAGAAAGGGCCTCTTCAATCCAATAATCAATGAACTTGGTGAGTACTTCCCAACGTATGGGTTTTTGTCATGAGCCATCTTACCTGGAGTTGTTAAGCCTTTGTGCTTTCTGTGTAATGTTGTCATGTTTATTTTGACTGGCACAAGTTGTCAGTGTACTGTGACTATTTAAAGCGAACTCCTAATTAGCACTGATCGCGGGGCACTCGTGTGTTCAAGAATGATTTGGCTTGCAGTGTTGCGCAGTCAAGCCACCAATGTTCAGCTGGAATTCCAGTGAAAAAGCTCTTGTTTCTGCCTCATCATGGGAGTCTGTTGTTCCCCTGCACCTGGGTTCAGTGGTTTCACAGCGCACACCATAACTCCATGTCATTGATGGAGTCAGCAAAGGTTCAACAGCAGCTTGGACACTGGAGAGCTCTAGGCAAGGGTGCCTTCTGTTCTCAGTGCTTGTCCTGAGGCTACATTCTGAGTTTACTGAGGCTATGCTCCAAGTTTCAAGTCCATGTTTCGAGTCCACTTTCCAAGCTTCCCTAGTCTAAATTCAAGGTTGTCAATGTTTCCCAAGTCTCCCATAGGCTTCCAGGTTTCCGAGGACTATTCCTTGTTCCTGAGTTTGATTCCATGTTTCCCAGTTATATGCAATCTTCAAGTTTTCCACCCCTTTCTCAAGAGCATCAGGTCAGTTTCAAATTTTCCAGCCCTGTCTCAAGAGCATTAAGTTTTTTTAACGTTTACCAGCCCAGCCCTGTCTTGAGAACTTCGGGTCTGTTTTGAATTTACCAGCCCTGTCTCAGGTTCCCCAGGACTCCCTGAGCTGCCAAGTTCCAGCCTTCGGGAGAGAGGTACTGTAATGAGCTGTCTTATCTAGAGTCGTTAAGCCCTTGTGCATTCTATTTAATCTTTTTGAGTTTATTTTAACTGACACGGGTTGTCAGCGTAATGTGGCTATTTTAAGCGGACTCCCAATTAATGCTTATTGTGGGGTTCTTGTGTGTTTCGAGAATTATTTGGCTTGCAGTGTTGCTCAGTCAAGCAGCCAATGTTCAGTTGCAATTCTGATGAATAAACTCTTGTTTCTGTCTCTGTTATTCCCTCACACCTGGTTCAGTCATTTGTCAACACACACCATGACAGGTTTCTGTGTGATTTTATCATTAGAGTATTCACTTCCTTAATCTCAGCTGCACACATTTCCCAGACTTCAAAGGAACGTTATATTATAATGCTCCATGAACACACAATAACAATGCATCAATGTCAATATTATAAGTCCATCTTGAAAATCCTCTTCCCCACAAACAGTTTTGTCATTTCCTTGATGCGAATTTGAATCACTGTCTCTGTCAATATTAGTTCATCAAGTCAGCTGGCAATACCTCACAATAAGCTGAGATGGTTCACCTCTTTCACAGGGTGTCTGCATTGCTTCTGATGCAGTGTAGAACTTTACTCACGTTTTCTGAAAACAACTCTTGTAAAAAAGTCACTAATTATGTATTATCTTTTCTTTTGCCTAAGGATCAATAATTTTAAATCTTTCACAATATTCACAATTTACACAATATAATAATATGCATAAAAGATGCAACATCTACAGAAGTAAGAAAGAATACAGTCTTTCTGTTGATGATTCTGTCTCTACCTCTCATTCTAGTCTCCCAGAAAAAATATGTCAGAACATATGTGTAGGTTATGCCCCTCCCATGTGAGTGAACACCCATTCCGATGCTGTAACTTACCATTCTGATACCAACTATACCATCTGCTTAAGCTTTTTCCCATTTTAGTGATCCTGAACTCTGTATGTATTTGTTCAGGTCTTTCCCCCTTTATTTTATTAAGGATTAGGCCCAACAGAGAAGAATTAACACATCTTCCCAACTTCTGTGTTTTCACAGAAAACTTTAACAGAGTAAAATCTACCAGTTTCTTCTGTCAAGCCATGGTATTTTATCAGCCAAATATAATAATTGTTTGGTAACATTAAATATAACTCAAAGAGGATATGGTCCTACTTGTTACATTGTAGGAATACCACATATGTAATACATTCTTATCCCCAAATAGTAAGTAAAGCACATTCAAATGGTTCTACCCTGTGACAATATAATGTTTTGTAGACCTCAGAGGCCCTAGGACTACATCGCTGCTTCTGAAGAAGTCACAACAGAATAGGTAAGAAGATTATCAGGAGTATAGCATTCCTCAGGGGTAGCTAATTTTCTCCTCTTTGTAAGTCTTATAAAGAGTTTGTTTGCAAAGCTGTGTCTTTAAACTTCAAGCTGATTACTGTTTTTTTAATATTTAAAAACTGAAGACTGGCTCTTATTTTACAACAAGAAATTAAATAACTCTTAGTTGGAAGTTTATACTTACATCTGTTTTGATCTTACAAGTGGCAGCTCCTGTATTTAGAAAATGTGTTTTGCAAACAAAAAACAACAGAAGGTCAACTGGACCAGGAAGTGAATATCCATCACAAAAGTACAAAATCTTATGTAGGGCTCTCAGTACCAGGAACTGTGGCGTTAACTGTTCAGGCTAACAAAATGGCTTCTCTGTAATGTTACTTAATGCTGTAATGGGTTTCGGTATCTGGAATGTTTGGGTTATAACTGTAGATAAAGGGGGAACTAACTAATGGAGAATTGTTATGCTATCTTGTATCTGTGAGCTGAGCAGGAATTTGCAGTCTTTTTTGGGAGGCGAGCGAGAAGGACGGACATGTGAGGAGTGGACAGCAGTTCCAGGGCGGTGGATACTGGATGTTGGCGGTTCGGACAGTGGCCGAAGGCTCGGGAGGTCGTCGTGGATAGAACCAGAGGCATTAGCTCCAACGTATTAAAATATTATGTACACAACCTGATAAACTTACTGATTTGGCGCCTTTAGGTTATCTGTTTCTACTAACCCATCACTAAGAAATAACTATAAAGTTGCATTATTTACTTGCCTTTGGTGTATTGTCTGATATCTGTGTTGCAGGCGTGCACTGGGGGACATTACACCGTACTTACACCGCAGTATTGCACTATTGGCGGGGTGACGGCA
Organism: Hemitrygon akajei; assembly: GCF_048418815.1. Classification (NCBI taxonomy): domain Eukaryota; kingdom Metazoa; phylum Chordata; class Chondrichthyes; order Myliobatiformes; family Dasyatidae; genus Hemitrygon; species Hemitrygon akajei. The sequence continues at coordinate 159,497,976 of NC_133129.1, read as the reverse complement.
GTTCATCTTCGGTGAACGGGGTAAATTGGGGGTACGGATGCTACACTTACATTTTAGGTGGAATAATAAAAAGAAGCAGTTTTAACCAGAGAATATAATTCTGTAATGATTAGAGGAATCTCAGCACATGGAGACGTGTGCACATGTAAGTGGCAAGAAAGGTTGATGAAGCATTTAATAAAGCATTGTGGATCCTGAGATAACAAACAGAGGCAAAAATGCAAAAGAAAGGGAATCAGAATGAATTTTTATGAAATACTGGTGTGCTCATAAGTGATGCATTGTGTCCAGTTTGGGGTGGCATTATGGAAACCTGGAAAAGGCTCCAGATGGGGATAAGCGTTTAGTTATGTAAATAGACTAGAAAAGCCAAACTTGTTTCTCTTGTAACAGAACAAGGTATGGGGTCTGATAAAAGCATTTAAGATCACAAAGGCTATGGAGTAAGTAAGTGTGGAATAGTCCCCTTCAGTTGACACATCTAGAATTAGGGGACATAAAAAAGAAACAGAACATAGAACAGTATAATGTCTCTATCTTGACAATATTGCATGGATCCCAATGTTAATCTATATTAAATGTCCAATGTTAATCTATATTAAATGTCCTCCTCTTATATATTATTCATTCCCGTCTGTTATTTTCATATTCGTATATCTATCTGAAAGCCTCATAAACTCCAACCAACTGTTTGATTCAGCTACTATCCCTGGTAACCCATTCCAGGCATCTACAAATCTCTGAGAAAAACCTTGCCACTCATTTTGTCCTTAAGCTTTCCCATTTAACTTTAAAAGCATGTGTTCCAGTGTTTGACATTTCTACCCTGGGGAAAGGAATCTGACTGTCTACCAAGTCTATGCCATTCATAATTTTAAAAACCTCTGTCAGGTCTCTTCTCAGCCTTCAGTGATCCATGGAGAACAGCCCATGTTTGTCCACCTTTTTGTATAGATCATATACACTAATCCAGGGAACACCTTGGTAAACATCTTCTGGACCCTCTCCATAGTCTCCACATCATTCCAATAATGAAGCAACCAGAACAGCACACAATACTCCAAGTGCTGTCTAACTAAAGCTTTGTCTATCTGTGTCATGACTTCCTCATTCTTACACTTCTATCAATGAAGGTCAGCATGCTTCTTTACCACCTTATTCCGAATGTGCAGCCACTTTGAGTGGACTATGACCTGGACCTCAAGATCCCTTTGTTCTTCAATGCTGTTAAGGGGTCTACCATTAATTGTGTATGTTCTCCTTTAATTTGACATCTAAAAGTGCAACAACTCATACTTGTAGATTTATCTTCATCTGCCACTTCTCTGCCATTATATGTAATAGATCTATATCTCACTGTGTTCATTGCTGGTCCTTTATATTGTTCACAACGCCACTAACCTTACTGTCATCCATACACATGCTGGTCCTCACAACCTCATTTTCATCAAAAGCATTGATATCCACTTAGTGGCCTCTTTATTAGGTACACCTACACATTAATGAAAATATTTAATCAGCCAATCATTTGGCAGCAACTCAATGTATAAAAGCATGCAGGCATGGTCAAGAGGTTCAGTAGTTGTTCAGAACAAACACCAGAATTGTGAAGAAATGTAATCTAAGTGTCTTTGAACATGAAACAATTGTTGGTACATCAGAAACTGCTGATCTCCTGGGATTTTCACACAGTACAATCTTTACAGTTTACAGAGAATGGTGAGAAAGACAAAAAGCATCCAGTGAGCATCGGTGTTGAGGTGGAAATGCCTGGCTAATGAGAGATGTCAGCAGAGAATAGCTAAACTGGCTCAAACTGACGGGAAGGCAACAGCAATTCAATCACACACTACAAAAGTAAATACAAGAGGCTCTGCAAATGCTGGAGATCCAGTGCAACACACACAAAATGCTGGAGGATCTACTATATGCATCTATGGAAATGAATAAGCAGTCAACATTTCAGGCCAAGATCCTTCAACACATTGCAAAGGAAGGAAGAAACAGCCTTCTGGATTCTGCCTGATCTGTTGAGCTCTTCCTGCATTCTGTGTCTGTTGTGCCTCAACAGTGTTGTGCAGATGAGCATCTCTGAATGCACAGCACATCAAACCTTAAGTGCAGCAGCAGAAGACCACAAACATATGCTATACCTAATACAGTTTTACTGGGTGTATATATCACAAACAACGGTTCCAATCCTTGTGGAACAACACTGGTCACAGACTTCCAACCAGAATAAAATCCTTTCATCCCTATTTTTTGTCTTCTGGGGGCAAGCCAGGTCTGAAGTTAAACATGCAGTTACCCTGGATCCTATACGCCTTTATCTTCTAAATCAACCCTCTTTGGGGGCCCTTATCAAATGCCTTACTAAAGTTCATGTAGATAACAACAATTACCTTACCCACATCAAGATCTTCTGTCACCACCTCAAAATAGCTTAATCAAGTTTTAAGGCATGACCTGTCCTGCACAATGCCATAACGTCTGTCCTAAGCAGACCATGACTTGCCAAGTGCACATATTCCTCAGTATCCTCTCCAAGGGCTTCACTGTTCATTGGCCTATAATTACCGGGAGTATACCCATTTCCTTTCTTGAATAAAGGCATATCTGTCACTCTCCAATACTCTGGGATCTCACCTGTTGCCAGCAAGCACACAAAGTTAAGCACCTTTGGTGGACCCTACAAATCGTGCATCAGAATTTTCAGGCATGTCGAAACCCACAGATGGAGTGGAAACAAGTCATGCTACATGTAAGGAAAGCCTTGGAAGAAGAGAAATGGGCCAGATTTTTTTCTGCTAGTAATTTGTATAAAAATCAGGTTTTTATTGAAAGATTGAATGAGCTTTAGGGTGTTTGGCTTCAAACAAAGTTTCTCAATCTCTCCACATCATGGTGCCAGCTCTTTGTCGCTTCATTACATTTGACATATGCACACACATCCTAATGTGCGAACTGGATCCATGGCTGGTTTGCTCCCCATCAATTCAACTTCATGTGTAAGTTAATGAAGGTAGCTAGCATCAGGTAACTGCAGACATACTAGAACTATCAACCCTGAAACTTATAGCTACCACCTTAATAACCACATGGGGATAAAATTACTAAAACTGTTTCATAAATACATGGCAAGTATAGCTTTTGAAATTAATCAAACTATTTTCCAAAAAAGAACAAAAGAGATTTTGTTCCCTGCATTATGCAGCATGCTGAAATGATACAGGTGCAACCAATATAAACAAAAATAAGATTATGTAAAAAAGTAAAAATCTTTATGAGATAATGCACACAATTTAAAAATTTTGTTTCCTTGTTTCACTTTGTTAATCTTCCAGTCATTTTGTAAAATATACTTTGATTATTTTATGTATGAAGTACTGTTGTATCTTGTTAATGAATTAGGAACTGAAATCATTCAGATCTTCTCCTTGGAAATTATCCAGCCATGGTAGTTAGTAATACGTTCTGCACTAAGCATTATGTAAATCCATTCTTTGTCCTTGGCTGTTTCCCCAAAATTTTCTCCATTATTAGTTGGATTCTATTTTTCCCTTTCTTTTTTTAGAATAAGAATTCATTTTAATGTTAATAAATTCTTTAATCCTGCTTTCACAAATGCATCAATCCTGAGTTTAAGTGAGGTTTTAGAGCTACAGTGATTCAGTCTTTTAACTTTATATATCCAATATGTGATGATACTCATGACATGCTTACAAAAAGTACTGTACAGGATCAAAGCTTCGCAGTAGCACAGAGAAAAACATGGATAGACTTCAGACCTGAATGCTCTGATTCTATGATTCACATTATTTTTTCTGATTTTCTGTTTTAAGATCACATTATTATTTTTCTGCATTTATCAGATAAAAAATTGCCAATGTTTTCTGGCATTCTTGCTTTCTTGTGTCTCTTCCAAAATCCTCCCATTCAAAATTCTTGCCATCATTTTGTGTAATGGAGATTACATAGAGCTACAGTGCTTTATAGAGCCAAGAGTGATTTTCATCTTACTGAGTTAATATTCCCCTCTGGAAGCTTCTTCCAATTCCTTTCTTTAATTGTTATCTCATTTTCAGGACTATTCAATTCCATCTTTCTTACATGTCTGTTATATTTCTAGCTATATTTATTTTTAATCTTATTCAAATATGCATAACTACACAACCATTGATTGCATGGGAATTAATGATTTTCACTTACATAGTCTTCCAAACTTCAGGATGTTGAAGTGCTTAGGTGGGCGGAGCTACGATGGTGCTCCAGAGCAACTTCTTCGAGCTTAATTTCTACCTTTAATGTCTCTCTTTTCAAGTTGGATAGGGTTCTTTCAAAGACACTGACCTAGATCTACACTCAAACCGCAGAATTCTGTGCCAATGAGACTCACTCCCTGGGTTCACTGACCAGCTGGTTGTCGATATCCCCAAGATGCAGCCTAGCACATGAGCATGCCTTCAGGGTTGAAAGGGTTTGTGGCCCTGGGAACAAATCAATTCTGTGCTGGTGCCACTGACTAGAGCACCGTGGGAGAAAACAGAACATTGGGAACAGCAGATCAGCTGTTGGGAGCTCTGTACTTAGCGAATCTCAATCTGTCTCTCTGTCTGTCTCTCATTGGTGGAGAATTTGTTGCTGATTTGCCAATTCTCCAGTCAGAGAACTCCAGAAAAAAGTGACATGCTAAACTTTAACACTGTAAAATTGTGAGTTGTTTGCTTTTGTTGGTCTTCCCACTCTCTGTGAAAGAGTGACACTTCTCTGTCCCTTTATTAGGGGGGGGGGGGAGAGAGAGAGAGAGAGAGAGAGAGAGAGAGAGAGAGAGAGAGAGAGAGAGAGAGAGAGAGAGAGAGAGAGAGGGGGAGAGAGAGAGTGAGAGAGAGAGAGAGAGAGAGGAGAGAGAGAGAGGGGGAGAGAAAGAGCCTGTGGTATGTCAGATTGTCAGGAGAACAATTAGTTTTTGTTGTACGGCAGATCATGGTCTTGGGGGCTTTGCTATTGCTTGCTTGATGGGTGGAGGATGCTGATGCTTTTTTTTCTGAAGTAAGTGGGGGTGGGGGAAGGTTATTACTTTGCTGTTGTTTGTGCATATGAGGTGGGAGTAGGGAGGGCTTTGGATTTCTAATGTTTTTACTCTCACATTCTTTGGGGCACTTCTCTGTCTGTGAAGAACAAGAATTTCAGGTTGTATATTGTATGCATACTCTGATATTAAATGTAACTATTGAACTAATGAACAATTAAAATCTTTTACAAGTCCGTTAACTCTTGTGATGCACCTACCAATCTATGCGTAGCAAGCCTTCCCAAGCTCTCCCTGGTAATGCTCCCCTACTCTTTTTGTGCTAAGTTAACACCTGCACATGTGCTGCTTCATGCACTCATGCTAAGCTCATCAATTTCATCAACTTTGCCCCCAACTTGCACCCTACACTTAAGTTCAACTGGTCCATTTCTGACAGCTCTCAGATTGGAGAAGCAACACCTCATATTCCATCTAGGTAGCCTCCAATCTGATGGCATGAACATCAATCTCTCCTTTTGGTATTCTTTTTTCCCTATCACTTCTCTCTTTTTCTATTATTCACTCTGTCCTCTTACCTCTCTTCCTCACCTGCATATCACCTCCCCTGGTACCCTTCCTCCTTCCCTTTCTCTCATGGTTCACTCTCCTCTCCTATCAGATTCCCTTTGCGTTTTCACCTATCTCCTCCCAGCCACTTACTTCAGTTCCCATTCCCCCACCCACATTGCTTCTCCTACTAACCTCTAGCTTGTCTCTAGCCAGGAGTAAGATATGTTAAAGTGCCGGGGTTGATTGTATTTAATGTATCTAAGTAAACTACTTAAGAACTTTTTAAAAGCTATTATTAATGCTTTTTGAGAGAGTGATTTAGATGCATATCATATTTTTACTGAGTTAAGTATTGTATGTAATTAGTTTTGCTAAAACAAGTGTATGGGACATTGGAAAAAATGTTGAATTTCCCCATGGGGATGAATAAAGTATCTATCTATCTATCTATCTATCTTGTCCTCCTTCATGTCTGATGACCTTTTAATTTTGGCATCTTCTCCCTTGCTTTCTGGTCCTAATGAAGGGTCTCAGCTTGAAACATCGATTGTTTATACATTTTGATAGATGCCGCCTGACCTGCTGATTTCCTACAGCATTTTGTGTGTATTGCAATTGATAGCAAACTGCCATTATTGATAATAACAATAAGTTATTTGCTTTACCTTTGGTTCAGGGATACAAGTGTGTCTAGATTCCAGGAGCGTTTTTTTGTTCCATTTCAAATGGTGTCACAGATATCAAAAGTACCTGCCCAAGAGGTCGTCATGTAAAAAATACAGTGGTTCAGAATGCTCTTAGTCATCCACAGTTCTGAATAAATGATTAAGCCATCAAGGTGGCACTTCAGCTGACAACAGGCATCCTCAGCCCTCAAGACAAGGATAATATCACAGAGATAAAGCTAACTAAAAATATGAGACTTATCAAAGAAGTAATATACCTATATTGACACTAACAATCACTATGTTTATATGAGACATCCAAGATAGGTATTTGCATGTAAGTGATAGTCTCAACCAGGCTGAAAAGTAGCATGAACACTTTAGAGTGATTTGTTTTCCATCTGCTGACATGGGGCCTTTAATAAATCTCAGTCCAAATAGCCGGAATAACTTAATGAATATTAACTTCCAAAATATGTAGAATAGGATCATGCTAAAAGTTTAGTATACAAACATCTAAATCAGGAACTGAAACCTGCTTAGATCTTGCCCATTTCCAGCTTCAGTGAAAGAAGGGTAAGAAATCATTTGTTTTCAGTTGATAAATTAATATATAATATATCATATATTTAGCCTTTCAGTTTTATAATAGATTTAACCACAGTTGAACAGGATTTATGGACTCTCAGCTGAATGGAAGGGGAAAGGTGAATACATAAATTAAGTGCTTTACTTCGCTGCATGTGTACCAGGAGAAGCAGGAATTCTCCAAACACCCTTACTGCTGCCTTCCACCATTTCCCCACCCCAGTGCTATTCTGACTTCACTTAATACCCACTCTACTCCCTCTGATCACCATCAAAGTTTAACGTAAATTTATTATCGTATTATCTTGAGATTTGTATTTCTTCAGGCATCTACAGGACACAATAGAATTCATGAAACACTATAAATAACAAAGACCGGCAAACAACCAATGTGCAAAAGAAGATAATTCGTGCAAATATTAAAAATCCAAATTACTAATTCTGAGTTGTAGGGTTGTTGAAAGGGAGTTATGTAGTCAGTTCAGAGTTAAGGTGACTGTACCTTGTGGTTCTGAAGCCTGATGGTTGAAGAGTAATAACTGTTCCTGAACCTGCTGGGGTGCAGATAAACATTAATTCATCAATGTAACTAATTCCAAATGGAATCCATGTGAAATACACCCAGAAATAGATTTATTGGAAAGCAGATATATACAGAAGTTGTGAAATATTGCCACAAGGCTTTGGTAAGATTACATTTTGCTCTCCTTTTTTAAGGAAATATTTACTTGTCTTGAGAGTGATACAAAGATTACATATGAAAGAATTAAAGCAAAGGAGTTGTGTGAAACTTCTTTTGAACTTTGGTTTGAGCATATATGGCAAACTCAACCTATTTATAAAAAGATGATATAGAATCAGTGAAGATGTGCAAGAAAGATTTATAAGAAAGAATCCAGATACATGAGGATCCATAATCTCTGCAGGACAAAGAAGTAGACAGGAAAAATCATTGCTGGCATGACCCACCCTGCAAACTGCCTTTTCCAAAAGCTCTCTTCTGAAAAGTTCTGTAAAGCACCATCTTAAAGGCTCCTTTCAGCAGGCAATTAATCTGATCAACCATTCTAGTTAGTACCCTCCACCCCACCCTCTATCCATTACTTCAGTCACTGCTCTGCACTATAAGTACATCATGCTACTTTTTATAACACTGTTTTCATTGTAACTATATGCTAGTATTTATGCACATTTTATTCCATATCCGTACTTCCAACTCCAACTTACTTTTATATAACTTATTATTGAATGTTGTTTTAGTTGCAGATCACACCAATACACCACAGCAAATTCTTAATACATGTCACAAATAATGTTGATCCTTGATCTTTGCTCCTTGATAAGAGAAATGTTGGTCTTCAGAATATATGATGTGTCTTTATTGCAGAATAACTGCAGCTAAAGCATGTGTATATCACACATACGATGGTATCAGTATACTACATATATGTGATTTATTTATATATTAATATATAGCAGTGCTTGCCTTTTACAACATGCCTCAGCTAATCTCTGTGGCATTAGTTATTAACTTTCACCACCTTCTGGAAAATCACCACTTTCACAAAAATCCTCTATTTGATTTCCCAATAATGATTTTATATTGATGACTTATAATTTTCCTCTTCACTTAGAACACACTCCCTATTTTATCAAAAACTTGCACAATATATTAAACTGCTTTCAGTTTTCCCTTTTCAAAAGAAAACATAGCTAACCTGTTCATCCTTTACTGATTGATGTAACCACATACTGTACGTATGGCTATGGCATAACTATAGCAATCTTGTAAAACTTCCTTGCACATCTTTACCGATTTTAAATCCTTTTTATAAATTAGTTGAGATTTCCAAATATATTCAAACAGAGGTTAATAAAAATGCTTCATGCAGCTTTTTTGTTTTATTCTTTTGCAGATAATCTCTTAATTATTTATTGGCTTTGTTCTCCAGCATATTAACCTGCTTTGCAACTTTAAGTGATATGCATCCAGTTGTAGCTCCAGATCTCTTTTGCTCCTTTGCTCCACTTTGATTATTATTTTGCAAGTAAAGTGTGATATTTTCTTATAAAGCCTTTGACGATTGAATGTATTTGTCAGGTATGTCCAGATCATGTAAGTTCATTTTCAAAGTTCAAAATAAATTTATTGTTAAAGTACATACATTGTACCATATACTGCTCTAAGGTTCATCTTGCAGGTATTCACAGTAAAACAAAGAAATACAGTAGAATTAATGAAAATCTACATACAAATACTATCAATGAATATGCAAAAGAGGTCAATGTGTGCAAATACAAAAAATACTAATAACAAATAAATAGTCATAAATAATAATGAGAATATGAGTTGTAGATTTCTTGGAAGTGAGTCTCAGGTTGTGGTATCAGTTCAATGTTGAGATGAGCTAAGCTGACCATGCTGGTTCAGCAGCCTGATAGTTGAAGGGTGATAACTGTTCCAGAAATTGATGGTCTGGGTCCTAAAGCTCCTGTACCTTCTTCTTGATAGCAGCAGTGAAAAGAGTGTATTTACAGTTATACTTTTTGTTAATTTGTTGTTCTTAACTATATTGTATATCAGTTTTTCCACAAAATTATATGTACTGTTTAGTGTTTTTCCAGCATTTGTTATCAATACCAACAGATTTCTGCTTCTTATTTTTTGGTCATGCATGATTAATCTTAGGCTATGCAGATTATTTGTGATAAAATGAATTGGTATGGAGGATTGTGCACTGATGGTGGAAGTTATTAACTTAAGTACATAAGTATGCACAGAAAGGTATTTAGTGATAGATATGCTTGATTTGTTAACTCACTTGCTGATGCTCATCCATATATTCTTATTAGAGAATTTTAATTGCTTCTCCAACCAAGTCTAATGCCTCCTAATAGAGCAGTTGATAAAGGGGTTAACTGGATGGTTCAATAGCAGTCCAACATGAGAAGGGAAGTAGAGACAGCAAACATTCAATTGCTTGTTTTTACTTTCCAACTCAATAATTAAATCTTTCTCCAACTGAGCTGCTCATTCTGTTTGAGGAGAATTCATTTATTTGTTTCCATGTGAATATTTATATGAATTCTTCAATTAGAACTGGTGACTGAATATACCACATCTTACTTCTAAATGACTGCAGTCTAAGTCCATGATGTTAAAAACACAATGCACCCACTGCCTTTGTTTGCTTCTATCACTCTGAAGCATTATTAAGAACCTTGATCCATCTAAGCCACAAATGTAAACCTTAATCAATAAGGAGTAAATGTTTTATAGCATAAAAGTAGTGATTGTGGGGTAGGAATCAGTGTGTTATCTCCAGCACCAGCTGTAGCAGAGAGTCAGGAATTAAACTGATAAACTAGCCAGGTTTAAAAGAATAAATGGCTCGTGCTCATACTCCTTCCCAAAATAAATGTGAAATAGAGAGCGAAGGATGTACATGGACAAAGTATATGACAGTCTAGACAGTGGTATTTATTCTATTGATGGTATAATAGTGGTTATTTTATCCCACTGGTTTTCTACATTTATTCCCTGCTCCATTTAACATATCAAAACAGATGCAGTTACTCTGCAAATCACATAGATGATTTCTCTAAAAGAACATTACAATAATCTGTGAATGCCTTTGATGATTGTCATTTCACTCTTCTCCATGATGTAGCTCTGAATGGTGGATCAGGGAAGTCCTTTGGTAAACAGGCATTGAAGAGGAACCTAAATTTGGAGACTCTGACCTGGATTTGTATTTTGCCAGCTCAACAAGAACAAGAAGTGAATGTCCCAATGTTGCAGTTGTATTTCAGTCCTCAGGATCAAAGGCTGGTTGGGACACCTAAAGAGTCTGCAGGTAATTCCCCACTGGTAGAGTGAAGGATAGCAGTGAGAAAGGTAAAATTATACTGGAAGTTAATATACAGGACCTGAGGCCATAGGTATATCACCTGATTAGTATATATGTTTCTTAAAATTGAAATGAAGATGTTAACAATTGTGAGGAAAGGAGGTCTTCCCCATGCACTTTTTTCAGCAAGTGATAGGTTCTCATGCAGCTTGTGTCAGAATCAGAATCTGATTTTATAGCACCAGCACGTCATGAAATCTGTTGTTATGCAGCAGCAGTACATTGCAATACATTAGAGCAAAAAAACTGTAATGTCCTGGGTGATGGGAATACCAAATAATGCTCCTTGAAGATGTCCTGGATATTGGAGAGGCTAGTGCCCATGATGAAGTTGACAGAGATCACAATTTTTTGCAACTTATTTTGATCCTATGCAGTAAGGGTAACTACCTTCCTGTAGCTTCTGTCTATCACCTCCCCATTCTCCTAAATGTGTCAAAGGCCATCAAGCTGCAGCTCCAGTTCTGTAATAAGTTCTCTCAGCAGTTCAACTTGGTACACCTGGAGCTGATGTGTTTATCTGGGAGACTGGAGGTCTCCCAGACTTCCCACATCTCACACGTCGTACAAAACATTGCTCCAGAGCTATTTTCACAAAACTACTTTGCACTAATAGATGGGGAATGAACAGATAAGAACAGAGAGCGATTAACATACAAGATAATTTACCTCACCCATGCCTGATCCCACCTAAGCGGAGTGAGCCAAAGCCACTCTAAAGATTGGCTACTCCACTTGCAGTTGAAATATTCTTATTGGCCCTTCCTAATGAATCCCTCTTGCTGACTGGTCGCTTCTTGACTCAGAAACTGCCACAAAACTCTGCCTTCAAAATATTGATCCCCATTCTGATTAAAAAATAGCTCTTCTTACGCACACCTGGTGTAGATTGTCCAACTCAGGGTGAAGCATCACACCCATTCATGATGATAGTTTTCACTTTTTATAGGGAATAATGGCCTGCAAACCCTGCCAGAGTTGATGCACTAACCATGGTGATTACAAGAACAACAAGGCCATTAAAAACATTCCTGAAATAAGGTGATCAACCTGAGGCATTACCTCCATTTCCTTCCCCACAAATGCTGCTTGACTTGCTGAATATTTCCACCATTTTATTTGGTTTCCAACATCCACAGTTTTTTTGCCTCTCTTGGGTCCGAATTTCCCTATTAAAATCAGTTACCTGGCTTCTTTTGATAACAGAAACCTCTGCTTAGTGGACAGAACACAGCAAGAAGTATGCTGTTGGTCACTGCCAATAACATCATACAAAATTTATAGTCAGTGATTGAACTCACAGAATCATATTCAATTCCATTAATGCTGACAGAATTAAATGTACAGAGGTTTGGCCAATTCATGACCAGCACTCTCACACATTTTTAAAGTTAGTAAATTGTATTTTATGTAGTTTAAAATTCCTGAAGTAAACCAAACGTGGCCTTATCACTGGCAACTTTCTTTCTACCTCCATTGTAAACATCAGCAATTTTTGGACAGCATGTGACCTTTATTAAAATATCTGAGCAGATTTTGCTGTGTGAACCATGTCCACAGTTCTCAGCAACAATTTAATGTGTTAAAGAAAAATATTCATGTCCCATCCATATAGAATATTAATGCTGTCTGCAAGCACTTGTTATTTTACAAAACCTTGCTTCTTCTTGTCAGCTTTTTCTATTATAAATTCCTGTGTCCACATTTCTAATGGAAACTGCCAATGTAAAGTTGTCAGGCTATAATTATACCCTTCTAATTCCTTTGGTTGAACAGTGACAAGGAATAATCAATTTAAAATTGTCACTAAGAGAGTGAGAAGGAGGTTAAGGGGGGCATCGAAGCACTGAATTCTTTGCTAAAGGCCAAAGTTAAGACAGAGACCATAATTTGGAAACTAAATTTGATGAATACTTACAGCAGGGAAAGCAACAGGTATATAGAATGACTGGAATAAAGGATCTGGAATTGAAATGATGAATCGGAGAGTAGAACGTCTTGAATAGGAGAGTGTGATTTCCTTTCAATATTGGCACTTTAATGATGTCACACTGCTGTATTTCTCATCTGTTTACTGCGTTCTACCGAAATGTTGCTTTGTTCACATCTCTACATCTCCACTATCTGATGTTCAGAGCATCATCCATGCCATAGTTGCCTCCATACATCAAATCTAAATAAGATTCTTCATGTATCTATTAGCCCAAAAACAAGCCCATCTTGAACTCTGAGCTTCACTAAGTCCCAAGGACATGAAGGGAATTTTGCATTTAGCAACCAACATTGGTCAACAAGGACAAGAGATTTGGGCTTACTAGTTTCAGAAACAATTATTACCCGCCCCCCTCCCCAACAATCAGGCTCTTGAACGAGAGGGGTAACTTCAGTCCACTTCACTCATCCTATCACTGAACTGTTCCCACAACCTATGGGCTCACTTTCAAAGACTCTTCATTTCATGTTCTCAATATTTATTGCTTATTCAATTAATATTATTATTATTTTTCTTTCTTTTAGCATTTGCACATTTTGTTGTCTTTTGCACATTAGTTGTTAGTCCATCCTTTTAAGTGTTGTCTTTCATTAATTCTATTGTGTTTCTCACACGTACTGTGAATGCACACAAGAAGATTAATCTTGGGGTTGTATACGGTGACGTATATGTACTTGGATAATAAATTCGCTTTGAACTTGGAGTGAACAGGAATCAAAATGGGCACTGGAGTTACAAGTAAATTGAAGCACTCCAATGAGGAGATATTGGAGGCCAGTCAAACCTACAATGAAATATTTGGCCCAGTCTGTAACCCAGAAGGATTTTCTGTGTGGGGTTGGAGAAACTCTTGCGAAGCAGGGAAATCCCAAAGAATAGGTTTCCCAATTAACATCCAGTTAGTTATACAGAAGTTCTTAATTTTGTTTGTAGTCTGCAACTGAAGTGATAAGATGAAGACCAGTCCACCAGCAGTGCAATGGTGGTCACCTTATTTGGGCATGCAACCTGCTGCTTTCCAGTTTCCCTGGACAAAAAAAAAATGAAAGATATGAAATTCTATCATACTTAAATAACAAACAGCTCATGGCAAGTGTCTTAGCAGCATTCTTTCACTCCTATGCGTCCAACAATGACAGGGGACCTGTGCAGGAGAGTTTTTAAAAGTAGAAAAGCCAGTGCACTGGGGCAGTTCCACTCTCTTGACCTTAGAAGTCTGACTCCAGTGATACAAACAAGCATCACAAACTGGGGTCTTAATGGTTGCAGTGGATGACCATGACGTCTTCTGTGCCTTATCATGCCCTTGGTTCTCCCTGGATCTTTGCAGAACCACCTTCCTGGCCATTGGGTCTCACTGTAGATCTCATCCACCCAATCCACTGCAACTAGCTTTGCATGCTTAGACAGTTATGTCCCTATCTTACTGGTGTATGAGGCCCACCGGCTACCCTCACCTGGTTTAGCCCACCTGTCAAAGCGGTATACCGGGCTGTGGCCACTGTCACGCACAAACAGCTACTTGGAGCCACAGGTAAGTGCTGAGTACCCAGTGGGGACCAAAGGTGAGTGAGCTGCCCCAGAATAGACCTGACTAACCCCTTCACCAGAGGTATTATCCCTCACTGGACACCCCAATCACTCCACGTCTGCTAAATTTGTAAATGGGTAGACCCAACATGGGACTAGTTCCTCTTCCATATCCTCTCTTACAATCTTGACCTATTTATTTTCAAACATTACATGCAGGGAATGAGCCAGGGTTATGTATCAAATACAGGAAATTTGGACTAGTCAGGACAAAATAATCAATGAGAGGTTCAATGAGACTAGAACTAGAGGTCATGGGTTAATTGGAAAGGGTAAAATGTTTAAGGGAAACCTGTGGTGGAACTTCTTCACTCAGAAGGTGGTGAGAGACCCAACAGTTGTTGTGAATGCAGGTTTGATTTCACCACTTAAGAGAAAGGAGTATAGGTACATGGATGGAGGAGTATTGAGGGTAATGGTCAAGTTGCAGGTCAATGGTACTAGGCAAATTAATAGTTTGCCACAGACTAGATTGGCCAAAGGGCCTGCTTCTGTGCTGTAGTGTTCTATAACTCTATTACTCTCTGGACAGTGGGACAAAGGGCCTATCTCCGTTCTGTATTGATCTATCACTACATTAGTTGAAGGTGGAAAGCACCCCTATAGCTCTCAAGCATAAAAACAGATAGGAAGATCTCAGCAGCAAAGTAGATAAATCAGAGGCAAGGATTCGTGACATACGAAGTAAAAGTAGAGAACCTCTCTGATCAAGGATACAGCAGTCATAAGTGAAGTTCAGAAAGAAGTAAAGCCCCCATGTTATAAATAGTTAAAGGCAGAGACCATAAAATCTGTTGAAATCCATGACAAAGGCACTGAGTTTGAGGGAAAATGGAAAATAATAATCTGTTGATATACACAATAATATGGGGTGGGAAGCTGAACAGAAATTGAGTAACATCGAAATACAATGCACAGTTGTGTATGGTTGTGTAGGTTGTACAGAAGGTTTGTGTCCCCACTTCAGTGTACTGTACACCCAGTGTCAAAATGCAGTTTACAACTCATTAGGACATATTCACTGGATGTGATTTCCCTTCAGCAGTCACCGAAAGATGAAACTAGCTGGTGCTACTTAAAAATATTTCTGCACCTCTAAGAGGACAAGGTCTCATTATTTCCAACAGAAAACTCATTCCAAAGTGTGTCGTTGACCAACAGAATGGAAGAGGGCAATGCAGACAGAATATAGTGTCAGCCATTGTACTGGAAAGGTAAATTTTTCATTGTACCTGTATCACCATACTTGTGCACATTAGAATAATACAAGGTTGAAAGGTTTTGCTGTTGAGAAGGCCCTGCATGTCCTTGCCCACAGTTCACTGAAGATGAGTAAACAGTATGTGCACCTTTCTTGCGAAAGGTTTGACATTTAAATATCGAGCTCTAGCTATATATGATCCTGATGAGACCATATCTGAATCTTACTCACACATCTGCCGTAATGAATGACATACTTGTGATAGACAATGTGCAGAAAGAGCTCCACAGATTGATTCCTGAAGTGTTGGATATGAAACATTAAGCTGGCATGCCCTATACTCTCAGGTTTGGAAGAATAAGAACTTGTCACTGAAATATACAAAAATCTTAATTGTTATATAAGGTACTTAATGAGGTGGATCCTTCTATTGGCTGGTGTGAGAAAATAACCAAGAGCCACAGACGTTAAATGAGGAAGAAGCCTTTCAGGACGGAGATAAATAAAAAAGAAGTTTCTTCACCCAGAGGGTAATATATCTTTAGGATTTTATATCCAAGTGGATCATACAGCATCAGTTGTTAAGCATATTTAAGACAGGTTTTCAGATGTTGAAGGAGTAAGCTCATACGGTGCTGTTGCAGGAAAATGACAGGGAAATAGTAAACGATCAGCCATAATCCTATGGAATTACAGAATTATTACAAAAAATAGAATGTCTACCCACTATAGCTGATTTCTTTATGTTATAGTGGAACTATTTTGATGACATTGTGGCTCATCCATATCTGAGATTTTGGCTATGTTATATTTGGCTGTGATTTCACATGAGAAACTTATGCTTCAGTTTGAGAAACATACGTATTTTACTGAGTGGGTACTTTAGAAATATAAGTTATTCCACAAAAATATATGACTCATTTTGATGAATAAAACAAAAATGCAACAACTGGATAACAAAAATCAGAGAAAGAGAGGGATTTTATTTTTGTAATCAGCTCCAAAAGTGACTGTTAAACTGATAAACGCAAGAGATTCTGCAAATTTTATAATATTGGGTAGTTCTACCTCTCATCACCTGTAATAAAAACAAAGGTTGTAGGTGGTATTTGGAAAAGAAAAAGGTCATTAGTGAAACTATTACTCTAAATTAGAGAGGATAACTATAGGACCATAAGGCATAGGAGCAGAATTAGCGATAATAAATCATGGCTGATTTATTAGCTCTTTCAAACCTCTTCTCCTGCCTTCACCCCTTGGACACACTGACTAATCAAAAATCTATCAACCTCCACTTTAAATAAACTCAATGACTTGGGCTCCACAGCCGTCTGTGGCAATAAATTCCACAAAGTCACTACACTTTGCCTAAAAAGATTCCTCTTTATCTCTATTCTAAATGTATCCCTGTCTATTCTGAGGCTGTGCCCTCTGGTCCTAGACTCCTCTAATGTAGGAAACATCCTCTCCACATCCACTCTGTCTAGGCCTTTCAATGTTCAATAGGTTTCAGTTGCTCACCATACTCCAAGAGCAGTCTGACCAATGCCTTACAAAGACTCAGCATCACATTCTTGTGCTTATTTTCTCATCCTCTTGAAATGAATGCTAATATTTCATTTGTCTTCATACCACTAACTCAACTTGCAAGTTAATCTGTAGGAAATCCTGTAAAACGGTGCCCAAGTCCCTTTGCACATCAGCTTTTTGAATTTTCTCCCCATTTAGAAAATAGACCACACCTTTATTCCTTCTGCCACAGTGCATAACCTTACAGTTCCCTGCATTATATTCCATCTGCCACTCTTTTGTCCAGTACCCCAATCTGCAGACTCCCTGCTTCCTCAATACTACCTGCCCTCCCACCTATCTTTGTATTGTTCACAAACTTAGTCTCAAACTACTAACACCATCATCCAAATCATTGACATATAACTATATAGGTAGATGTGCTGAATAGTATAGATGTGTTCAATGGCGGGGAAGGCATTAGTCATGAGGGACTGAGCCATATCCACTACTTTTTGTAATATTTCCGTTCAAGGACATTGGTGTTCCCATACCAGGTTGTGATGCTGCCAGTCAATATACTTTCCAGCACAAATCTCTCGAAGCTTGTCTCTGACTTCTGCTGCCTGACATGCTAAAGTTTCTGGCATTCTGCTAGTGTCTTGAAGACCAACACAAAATACTTATTAAATTCAGCCGCCATTTCTTTGCCCCCAATTACTAACACCCCAGCATAACTTTACAACTCTCCTCTCTTGTCCACTCTCACCTCATCCTTTATATATCTGAAAATAATCTTTTGGTGTCCTATTTTACTTTATTGACTAGATTCTTTTCATATTTCAAATGTTTTCATCTTATCGATTTTTAATTGCCTTCTGTTGCCCTTTAAAAGCTTCCCGATCCTCTAACTTCCCATTAATTTTTTCTCTGTTATATGCCCTCACCTTTTCCCCCCTTATAACCAAGGAGCTCAACCTCCATGAGAATCACAGCAGCAGAGCTCAGCTCTCGGGCATGCCCTATGGCACGCTCTGGCAAAAAATGTGTAAAAAGGAATATCCAAGTTCATCTGCTAGCTGACTGCATTGTGCAGCTGGAACTGCAAATGGACTCTCTGTGGAACTACTGCGACGCTGAGAACATCATGAATAGTATGTTTACCCAGGCAGAACAAGCTCAAAGGGCCAAATGTCCTACTCTGCTCTTATTTACTGTTTCTATGTTTCAAGAAAGTAGAATGAAATCAATAGACGTCCCATTTCTTTTGTGATAACTGTTGGTTATTGCACTGCAAATAGTTTTTCTTGCATTGTTCCACTGACATTATCCTGAGGAACACTGATAGAGTCAACTGTGATTGAAGGGCTTTATAAAAAAACTAACTTAAGGTTAGAGCAGTTACACATTACACAAGAGAATAGTTCCTATTTGGCTGCCCACTGTTGTATTTTGCTAAATTTATTGTACCCATTGCAAATCTGTAATGCAGTGAAGTGTGAAGGAAGATAAGACCATAAGAAATAGGACTGAAATAAGTCCTTGAAGCCTACTCTGAGCTCAGCTTCACTTTCCTCTCTTCCCCATAATATCTGCCTCCATTATTGATTAAAAATTTGTTTCTTTCAGTCATGATTATATTTAATAACTTGCCATACACAGATCTTCGGGATAGATATTTTTAAAGATTTATAGTCCTCTCAGAGAAGTCCTCTCAGATGCATTTTAAATAGACAGCTGCTTATTCAGAAAACTATGTCTTCTTGTTCCATGTTTCCAATGAAGGGGAACAGTCTCTCAGTTTGGGTCTCTAGAAGCCCCCACAGAACTATATAGGTTTTAAGATCAACTTTCATTCAATTTAACTCTAATGAATATTCACCTAACCAACATTTCATTCTACGAGTCATCCTTGTGCACTGTTCTAAACTGCCACCAATTCAATTAATCTCTTGTAATCAAGGGACCAAAACTGTATGTCATACTCCTGATATGGTTTCATCAATGCCTTTTAGAGTTGTGTGCCAAGAAGCTCCTACATTTGTTCTCCACCTTCTTTTCAATAAGTAACAATATTACATTTTTATTTCTATTTTTGCTCTATCTGTACATGAACATGATTTGTAAATGAAGGTGCTCAAATCCTTGTAGTTTCTCTTAAATTAAACAATATTCTGTTCTTCTTATCTAAAACTTTACATTGCTGCATAATTTACTTTGCTAAAGGTGTTATCAAAAGACTAATATTCTCTTTTCCTCCACTAATTCATTAATAGAGATTATAGCCTGTAGAACATCATGACCAAACTCTTTATATACAGTAGCATAGTACAGCCCACAATATCTATGCACAGGTGAGACAAAATATTGTACATCTGCCTCATATTCCCTGCCTGTTTATGAGCCTGTCTAAATACCTGATAAACATCGTTATTGTATTTGAATCTGACACATTCCAAACACCTACCACACAATGTGTAAAAAAAAATCTTACCGCATACAGCTCCCTAACTTTCCCTTTCTCACCTTAAGCTATAACCTCTAGCATTTGACATTTACATCCTGGAAAATATATCTCTCTTCTATCTGTGTCATCATTTTATACACTCTATCAAGTTCATCTCTTAGCCTCAGATACTCTACAGAAAGCAATCCGAGTTTGTCCAACCTCTCCTTTTACCTAATATTCCCTTAATACAGGCAACATTCTGGTGAGCCTCTTTTGGACTCTCTCCAATGCCTCAATTTAGGTCTCTGAATGGAATTCATGGATGGTTCAGGCCACTACTGCAGTCCCTCTAGTCTGTTCAGTTGTACATTAATTGTGATGCAAATCAGCTTCAAAACTGCTGAGTGAAGTACAATTCTCTGAGCTAACTTAAAACTAAAGGAAAGAAAATTTACTTCTCATTTAAAACACAGTTTGAGCACACTTAAAGCAAATTAAACCCCACTGTGAACAATTACAGGGGATAATCTTTGGCACAGCATCCTGTGGTACAACAGGTCAGTAAAATAACATGCTGCATCAGCTTATTTCTTTATCATTTAAGAACACATCCTCTTTCAATAGAAGCAACATTAATGAAATTTTTGAGTAAGGGGTTTCAAGCTCCACCTGTCTTATGACATAATACTTTTAAAATTGCATCCCTGGTAACTTTCATCAAGGTTTCATTTTGCAGACAAAGGTTTTGAAAAACTAATGACCAACCTTTTTTTTTTCACTCGCCATCCTGCATTAACTTTGCAGAGTTTTCATTTTTTGGATGTTTTCAATTTTTCATACTCACAACTCTATTGATTTCAAGTAGGCAATATTAAATCTTCAAAGTGACAGTGATGAATATCACAATAAAAGCCCAACAGCACAAATGGCTCAATACAAACAGCGAGTGAAATGAATCCCGGGCAATTAAAATTGCTAGACTCATTTTCTAGCACAATGAGTTAATCTAAATTTTATCTTTTTTTCAGATTAGAGTCATTGAATTGTGCAACACAGAAGTGGGCTCCTTGTATCATCAGATCCGTGCTGAACCTTTTTTCCATCTCTTCTAATCCCATTTCCTTGCATAAAGTCCAAATCCTTCTTGAATGATCTAGAGCAGAGGTTCCCAACCTGGGGTCTATGAACACTCAGTTAACGGTAACGCTGCACGGCATAAAAAAGGTTGGGAACCCCTGGTCTAAAGTGTCTTCCTAATTGTCTTCTAAACATAAGGTTTGTATCAAATTCTACCATCTCCTCTGGCAGTGAGCATATTAATGTTGTTTTTTTTACACCCTCTGTATAAAAAAGACACTTACCTCTCAAATGCCCTTTACAACTCTTTTTTTTCTCTCCTTAAACCTATGCACTCTTGCTATTAATATCCCTACCGTGGGGAAAAAGATCTTGACCATCCTCCCCACCTATTCATTTCATAATCTTACATCCTTCTATCAGGATACTCCACAGCCACCTTTGCTTGAGGATAAACAAGCCCAC
Organism: Hemitrygon akajei; assembly: GCF_048418815.1. NCBI lineage: Eukaryota > Metazoa > Chordata > Chondrichthyes > Myliobatiformes > Dasyatidae > Hemitrygon > Hemitrygon akajei. The sequence goes on along the minus strand of NC_133129.1, from coordinate 159,476,947 downwards.
CCTATTCATTCCCTATATCTAAAGTCCTCCAATTTAGGCAACTGTCTGGTAAATTTTCTCCACTCACTCTCCAGCACTATAGTTTGTCAACTATAATTGCGCACAGTACTCCAAGTGCAGCCTAGCCAATTGGTTTAAAATGTAGCGTCCCAACTCTTATACTCTGTGTCCCAACATATGAAGAAAAGTATGATATATGCTTTCTCCACCACTCTATTGACCCATGACAGAATCAGAATTAGAATCAGATTTACTACTAGTGACTTACCCTCAGTGGCCAACTTATCAGGTGCATCTGTACACCTAATAAAGTGGCCACTGAGTGTCTTTGGTGTGGAATGTGTTGCTTTGTACCTGCAGTACAGTGCAGATGCAAAAAATTACAATAAATGATAAAAATAGATAATGCAAAAGATTAATAACATTGTAATGTTCACGGGTTCATGAACCATTCAGAAATTTGAATGGAGAGGAGCAGGAACTGTTTCTGAATTGTTGAGAGTAGGTCTTCAGGCTCCTATACCTCCTCGCTGTTGGTAGTAATGGGAAGAGGGTATGTCTCAGGTGGTGTGTGGTACATAGTGATGGATGCCACCTTCTTGAGGCACTGTTTCTTGGAGATGTCTTCAGTGCTAGGGATGGTGGTGCCCATGATGGAGCTGGTTGAGTCGGTAACCTCTTGCAACCTCTTGAGGTCTGGTGCATAGGGCTGTGTCAGGCTGTGATGCAACCGGTCGGAATGCTCTCCACCATACTTCAATAAGTTTATTGAGGTCTTAGCTAACATACCAGATCTTCTCAACCTGCTAATTCAGTAGAGCTTCTGTCATGCCCTCTTCATGACTGCAGTACGTTGGGCTCAGTATTGATTTCCTGAGATGTAGATACCCCTTAGTGAGTGCTGATGTGTGTTCTCCTGACTTCCCCTTGCTGAAGTTCGCAATCAGTTACTTGGTTTAAAAAAATCCTTTCTTAAGATATATTGCTCAAAATGGAACACAATACTCCAAAGGTGGTCCAAAGATGAATGGTTTATACTTCAACCAAGTCTTCCAAACACTTGTAATGTAAAAAAAAAAGGCAGCACTCCTCAATAACTCTAGATTTTTAAAAATTTGCCCATGAACTTAAATTGCTTTTCTACATGGACACTTCATACATTTGTTCTTTCCCAGCAGATCGGTGATTCATGAATAGGTAAATAATCAGCTTGCTGTAAATGTGCATATCTACGATAATGCTTTTCCTTCTACTGAGCTAATCTAATGGGATCAATCATTTGCCTTCAGTACTATAAACTTCAGTTTTAGCTAACGTAAACACAAGAGATTCTGCAGATGCTGGAAATCCAGAGTAATACACACAAAAGCTGGAGGATCTCAGCAGGTCAGGCAGCACCTGTGGAGAGGAATCGACAGTGGATGTTTCGGGCAGAGGCCCTTCTTCAGAAACCAGGTGTGTGTGTGTCCCATAATGGGATGTTCTCCTCAGCTTTGGCTGTCCCAATAAATTTATTAACATCCTCCGCCAGTTCCACGATGGGATGACTGCTCGGGTGGCCATAGGAGGACAAGAGTCTGAGCCCTTCCTTGTACATACAGGGGTGAGGCAGGGGTGTGTGCTAGCACCAGTGCTCTTTAACATCTCCCTCTTGTGTGCCCCAAACTTCTCCACTACGAGATTGAGGATAGCAGCGGTGTGGCAGTGGACATCAGATTAGATGGCAACCTCTTCGACATCAGGAGGCTCTACGCAACCACCAAACTCCATAGAGAGCGGGTCCTGGAGCTGCAGTATGCAGACGACTGCGCTCTTGTGGCCCATACTCCGGAGGATCTTCAGACTGTCCTTGCTGTGGCGGTGAGAGTGTACAGCAGGAGGGGGCTGACCGTCAATACCACCAAGACAGAAGTGGTTTGCCAATGGAGTACTAGTGTCCCACCCACCCTACCTGCCTTCACTGTTGGTGATGAAAAGCTGTCAGTAGTGCCATCTTTCAAATATCTGGGGAGCTTTCTGTCTAAGGATAGCAGCATTGACAATGAGATCCAGGGCCACATTAAACAAGCATCAGCTGCCTTTGGGAGACTTCGGCATAGAGTCTTTCAGAACAGGAGCCTTCGTCCCTCCACAAAGGTCATCGTATACCAAGAAGTCTGTATCACCACCCTCCTTTATAGCTGTGAAGCTTGGGTAACCTACAACCGTCACATCAAATCCTTGGAGTGCTTCCACATAAGCTGCCTTCAGTGCATCCTGGGAATTACCTGTCGTGAGTGGGTGCCTCGCACTGAAATACTTGTAAAGACCAACTGTAGAAGTATTGAGGTCATGATCACCCAGTATCAGCTGCAGTGGCTGGGGCACATGATAAGATGCCCCCATGCCGGCTACCCCGCAGAGTGTTATATGGCCAGTTACATCATGGTCGACGCACAGCTGGAGGGCTGAAGAAGCGGTATAAGGATCAGATGAAGAATGCTTTAAGGAAGTGCAAGATCAGACCCGAGGACCTGGAGGATGTTGCTGCTGACCGTATCACTTGGCGACAGCTGTGTAGGGATGGTGTTCATATTCTGGAGATGGAAAGAACAACCAGAAGACAGCAGAAGAGAGCCAGCAGAAATGCAGTCGTGGTTGTCATCACTACCACTACTACCACATATACATGTCCCACCTGCAATAGAGCTTGTGGATCCAGGATAGGACTGTATAGTCATCAAAGATCTCACCGTTAAAGGAGTGTACGTCATTGTCAGATTCTGATGGACAACCAAAGAAGTGTGTGTGTGTGTGTTTGTGTGTGTGTGTGTGTGTGTGTGTGTGTGTGTGTGTGTGTGTGTGTGTGTGTGTGTGTGTGTGTGTGTGTGTGTGTGTGTGTGTGTGTGTGTGTGTGTGTGTGTGTATAACTTTAGCTAACAGTTGCTATTGTGAGATTTTAGTCAAATGCTAACTGTGAGTCCAAGCATATATCTGTAAATACCTCCAGTCAACTAATCAGAATATTCAATTGCGTTACTAAGTATGACATGGAAGTTTTGGACTTAAAATGTAATCCTCTTGTAATTACATAATTCCATTAAACCTGACTTCTTACTGGAAATCTCAATGAAAGAAAATGTGTTATATATACTGAATATAAAACCAAGGTGTCAAAGTGGTTGTGTATGCGTCTAGTGTGGTAGTGAAGTGAGTAGTGCTTGTTGCTCTCACTTTCAGCTTCCACCACTGGCTAGCAGTCTTGTGAAAAAAGAGAGCTGAATGTGTAAGTCTCCCTGCCTCATCTAGTGCCTTCTCACTGGTGACACATAGAAACTGAACTCCCTTCGGACTCAGGCTGTACTACAGAGGATGGAGAGGAGGTCTGGCCCCTGCACATGTAACATGCAGGCCCACCGGCGTGTGGACACACCCTGGTGCTTGTGAACCAGATCCCCAGACATGGGTAAATAGCCCCACTGCCTTGTGGCAGCCTCAGCAGAGACAGAGGCTACAGGAGCAAATCTAGACAGCAAATCCGAAGTGGAGCACCTAAGGAAGCTGGACATCATTGAAAATCCTACCAGCAAAGCTCCTGAAGTCAAGCTGATACCAAACATAGTGCTTCATAAGCTTTCCTTTGGAATACTAATGAGGCTGAGAAAGGGATTTTGATGACTGGACATCTCAGGGACTCTATATCTTCTGCTCAGGCTTGTGATGGTGATCATCATCACCCATTGTTCTTCGAGACAGATGGATGCCAACCACCAACAAAACTAATGTAACTTCCAAAATTGCATTCAATGTCAGTAAGATGAAAGAGCTGATTGTGGACTTCAGAAAGGGTAAAATGAAGGAACACATACCAATCCTCATAGAGGGAACAGAAGTGGAGAGAGTGAGCAGTTTCAAATTCCTAGGTGTCAAGATCTCTGAGGATCTAACCTGGTCCCAACATAGGGATGCAGTTATAAAGAAGGCAAGACAATGACTATACTTCATTAGAAGTTTGAACAAATTTGCTATGTCAACAAATAACACTCAAAAACTGCTATAGATGTCCCATGGAGAGCATTCTGACAGGCTGCATCACTGTCTGTATGGAGGGTTGGGTTCCCTGTACAGAACCAAAAGAAGCTGCAGAGGGTCGTAAATTTAGTCAGCTCCATCTTGGGTACTAGCTTACAACTACCCAGGATATCCTCAAGAAATGGTGTCTTAGAAAGATAGCGTCCATTATTAAGGACCCCCAGCACCCAGGGCATGCCCTTTTCCTATTGTTCTCAAGTAGGAGGTACAGGGTGTATGGGGTGTCAGGGAGGGGTAGCACCTCTGGTGGGGTAATATGTTGCGTCCTTTTCAGGTGGTTAATCCACCTTTGGTCCCCAGCTGGCACTCAGCTCTCACCTGTGGCTCCCCACAGCTGTTTGCAAGCAACAGCGGCCACACCCCGGGCAATGGCCTCGACAAGCCAGCTAAACCAGGTGAGGGTAGCCGATGGGTCTCATACCCTCAGCGAGATATGGAGTTGTATATCCGAGCATGTGAAGACAGACTCCGGTGGATTGAGCAAATGAGACCAATGGAAGGTCCAACAGTCAAGAAGGCGGTCTCTGCAAGCATCGTGGAATGTGTAGAGCACGACAAGACACAGAAGATGTCCTAGTCATCCACTGCCCCCAGTCCCATCTCCAGCCCTCTCAACTCTTGTCTTACCACTGGATCCAGATGGGAATTGGGAAGAGAGACTGAGGCTGACACTGCACAACTCTCCCTCACTTAAATCCAAATCAAGAGCTAGTCTCGACACCATCAACGGTGTCGAGGTCTTCATCAATGTCGACGATGGACGAACACCACAGTACAGAAGCATGAAGGCACACACTCAGCGATTCAGGAACGGCTTCTTCCCCTCTGCCATCCGATTCCTAAATGGACATTGAACCCATGAACACTACCTCACTTTTAAAATATATACATTATTTTTGTTTTTGCACTATTTTTAATCTATTCAATATAAATATACTGTAATTGATTTATTTATTCTTCTATATTATGTATTGCATTGAACTGCTGCTGTTAAGTTAACAAATTTCACAACATATGCCAGTGATAATAATCCTGATTCTGATTCCGAAAATTATGTTTATCCATCTGAAATATAAATCAATGTTTTGACTGAATGAAATATTATAATTGCATCAAAGAACTGACACAAATAATAGGCAGGAGATACACCAAGCTATAATTCTGTTTGTGTAGACCATGGAAGAAGGGGAAAATAAAGGCTGTATAGACCAAAGGAGAAGCTGAAATCTTAGCAGTTAATGGCTTGTAGTGCTTTTACTTAGAAGTAAGACTTCTGAATCAAATGGCTACTGCAGTGTTGTGGAAGTGTGACTTAATTAGCCTCTATCAGATTCTGGAGAATGAATCAATAAGAGACTGCAGTTTTGTAACTGCCACCTAATCAGTCACTAGGCTGACCCCTAAGACAATCGGAAGTCTGTAGGGCTTTCGTTCCAACAGAGACATTAGAAGTGAATCTGTCTCAATGACTAGAGTATCAGACCCTAACCACCGACTGTTTAATAAACTTTTTCCTCATGTAACTTCCTTTTACATTGCTGATCTGTTTCTTTCTAAGTTACTGGTATCAATTTCAGTTTGTTTGTTTGTTTCGACTGGAGTAGCAAAATCATTGAGTAAGAGTCGGCCTTCAATAACCATGGCTCACCAGGTCTGAAATTGCTACTAAGCAGAGTCAGGTGAGGGTAATTCTTGAAGAAATAGCTTAGAGCTGCATATACTTAAGACACAAGTACATTTTGTTATGTGTTTTACATGGTAATTAAATGTACCTATGTATAATTCTACAGAAAGTTATGATTCAGAGATTGTGTATCATAATTAATCTAATATTGCATTAGATCAGGAAGGATTGTTGACCAGTGCTAAAAGAATGACAATGTAGTAGTCACGACACTCTGAACAAGTAATATTATAATCACAGGACCTGGACTAAAGATTATGAAGACTAAAAACCAAAGTTCATGAGCCCAGGAAGTAGAACTGAAAAAATTTCACTTGAACACTGTTCTCATGTATTAAGAGGTTTTGAACATATTTTAAAATGTATGTTGCTTTCATATTAATGCCTGAATCATTAGAAATTGAAGCAGGAATTCACCTTTGACAAGGTGCCGCACATGAGGCTGCTTAGCAAGAAAGGAGCCCATGGAATTACAGGGGAGTTACCTGCATGGGTGGAGCATTGGCTGATCGGCAGAAAACAGTGGAATAAAGGGATCCTATTCTGACTGGCTGCCGGTTACTAGTGGAGTTCCACGGGGCTGGTGTTGGGTCCACTGCTTTTTCCAATGTATGTCAATGATTTGGACTATGGGATTAATGGATTTGTGACTAAATTTGCCGATGATACAATGATAGGTGGAGGAGCAGTGCTGAGGAAACAGAGAGCCTGCAGAGAGAAAAAGATAGTGTAGGGGAATGGGTAAAGAAGTGGCAAATGAAATGAAAGTGTATGGTCATGCATTTTAGTGGAAGAAATAAACAGGCAGACAATTATTTAGATGGGGAGAGAATTCAAAATGCAGAGATGTAAAGGGACTTGGGAGTCCTTGTGCAGGATACCCTAAAAGTTACCTTCCAGGTTGAGTCGGTGGTGAAGAAGGCTAATGCAATGTTGGCATTCACTTCTAGAGGTACAGACTGTAAGACCAGGGATATGATGTTGAGGCTCTGTAAGGCACTCATGAGACCACACTTGGAGTATTGTGTGCAATTTTGGGCTCCTTATTTTAGAAAGTATATACTGACATTGGAGAGGGTTCAGGGAAGATTCACAAGACTGATTCCAGGAATGAAAGGGTTACCGTATGAGGAATGTCTGGCAGCTCTTGGGCTGTATTCCCTGGAGTTCAGAAGAGTGAGGGGGTATCACAAGACCATAAGATATAGGAGCAGGAGTAGGCCATTCAGCCCATCAAGTCTGCTCTACTATTCAATCATGGGCTGATCCAATTCTTCCAGTCATCCCCACTCCCCTGCTTTCACCCCATACCCTTTGATGCCCTGGCTAATCAAGAACATATCTACCTCTGCCTTAAATGCACCCAATGACTTGGGCTACACAGCTGCTCATGGCAACAAATCCCACAGATTTATCACCCTCTGACTGAAGTAATTTCTCTGCATCTCAGTTCTAAAAGGACGTCCTTCAATCCTGAAGTTGTACCCTCTTGTCCTAGATTCCCCTATCATGGAAAATAACTTTGCCATATCTAATGTTCAGGCTTTTAACATTCGGAATGTTTCTACGAGATCCCCTCTCATTCTCCTGACCTTCAGGGAATACAGCCCAAGAGCAGCCAGGCGTTGCTCATACGGTAACCCTTTCATTCCTGAAATCAAAGATGTACAGATTAGTAGGTTGATTGGTCACGTTGGTATAATTAGGCAGTATGGGCTCGTTGAACTGGAAAGACCTATTATCATGCTGTATAAAACAAAGAAAAAAATTATTGGAATTTAGGACACCAGCATAGCATTTATTTCAGCTCAGGATATCAGAGTTTGTAGTTCAATCCAATGTCATCTGAAGGGAGTCTGAATGTTCTCCACATGGAATGCATGGGTTTTCTCTGGGTCCTCCAGTTTCCACTCAAAGGCCAAAGATGTACTGGTTTGTAGGCTAATTGCTCCTTGTAAATCATCCTGTAATTAGGCCAAGATTAACTCGGAAGATGCTGGGCGGTACTGCTCGAAGGGACAGAAGGGCCTATTCCACACTGCGCCTCCAAATAAAGTAAAATAAATTCACCCTAATACAAGTCAATCACGATATTTTTACTTACTTAAAAATTTCCATGTGTTTAGCTCTCAGTTCAGATTGGGAGACCTATGAGCTATAAACTGCAGACCCCTCAATCTCTGGCCTCAACACTGCAATTCAATGGGAGGGTGTTGTCAAAACCATGGGACGCAATTGGCCCATCAATTCTCAGAGGGCATCATCACCAGGAGACCCATTTGTCTTTATCCCTCCCACTAAAGCATTTCCCTTACTTCTACAGTCTTTTTTAAGACAATCAGGGCCCATTGCCATTCTTTCAACCCATTTACCAATATTGTCTGCAACATACACAAAATGCTTGAGGAACCCAGCAGACAGCAAGCATCTATAGAAAAGAACAAACAGTCAACATTCGAGCCAAGACCCTTCATCAGGACTCTTTCGGGCTGAGACTCTTCCCAGTCCTGATGAATGGTCTCGGCCCAAAATGTCAACTGTTTACTCTTTTCCACTGATGCAGCCTCTGGCATTTTGCATGAGTTGCTTGGATTTCAAGCATGTGCAGATTTTCTCTTGTTTGTGATTCATTTACCAATATTGCCTGATGCTTTCTAATGAATCTCATCAGAAATGGATACTTAATGAATTTGAAGCAGGCTGTACAGTCAAACTATATATTAGTAAATCTGTTATTCTTTTTTTACAACATTATATTATGATTGTATGATTATATTATAAGATCTGAAAGAAACCTAAACAATGGAGCATTGTAGTGTAATTGGAGAAGTTAATAATCTTATATTTTGTTTTTCTTCATAAACATAATTTTCTATGATTGTGCATTGCTTGGTAAGCAGCAGGCAAAGCAATTCATCATAAACAACACAATGCTCTGACCCTGGGGAATTATCACACAGGTAGATAGATTGTGTGCTTCCTCAAAGTCAGATCTGACATCTGGATACCAGCTAGACCTCAATGAAAAGAACTGCTTATTCCAATAGTTTCAACGCCCATTGGTCGGAAGTGATTCAAAAATGTTTCAGTTTATCAACAGCAGGAGGCATTTCAATGCCGCGCAGCAGATTATTGAAAGGATGGAAGTGATGTTTCTGTGATAAATGTACCCAGCCAGGCAAAACAGCATATGCTGTTGCAGTGTTCCTCACATCCTGCCATAAACAAATTCTTTCACTCACACAGGAGAAGCGTGAAATTGATAAGAATCATTTCAAGTATATTGGTTTAGTCTGTACAATTTAAGGATTGTATCACAAAATCAGAATAATGTACTGTGTCATGCTGTAGTTGATACTAATTAGAAATATTCTGGGTTCTAACCATGGTTCGGTATTGTCCACAATTTTACTGTTATTAAAATTGCCATTTTGAAAACAATTAAGTGGAAGATAGTGCCATAGAGGAGGAAGAAAGAAATGGCCAAGCCCTACACTTACTCTCTATTCTTTAAATGATGGCTTATTTTTAACCTATAGGGCAACAAAGATCCATGTTGTAACCTTGGAAGTCATTCTTATAAAAGTAATGATCTTAGTGCAACTAAACTAAGATAATATATTCTTAGAAGTTCATTCGGTTCTGCCGAACATTGCTGCAGTCCGGCTAAATGTGAAATATTGCTAGTTACATCGTTTGTGCAGCAATTTCATCCATGCAGCTATTACCTAAAATTTATTGTTATTACAGGTCACTGGTATGTGACCATTATATTCTCTGAATGCAAAACTTGTTCTAAAATGCATGGCTGATTACTGGGAGCCCAGCTATGCAGGCTTTTGTTTAACTTTTACCCTGAAGTGACATCACAAATCCAGTTGTTCCACAGGTTGTCACTTAGAATGAGATGAAGCACTTACTCATTTTTAATGAAAACAGAAAATGCAGGACTTTTTCAGTAAGTCAGGCTGCATATGAAGAATTAATGCTACAGGTTGCAGATTCTTTCCAACATCAGCAATTTACTTGATTTTTACTTATTCATTTTGTAGGCCTGCATTCTACTACCAGGGCAAGCACTTTTAGGGATGTCAGCACAGGTAGCCATTTTGTTTGGACTAAAACAAGTAGCATGACTTAACACCAGATAAGAAGTACTTATAGGTCAAAAGTTCACAGATGGATGAGTATGAAGACTGAAACTATTAAAATATTCAAAGGTTCAAAGTACACATTCATTATAATAGCATGTATGCAGTATATCACCCTGAGACTCGTCTTTCCCAGGGACAGCCACGAAACAAAGAAAAACATGGACCCATTCAAAGAAAAACATCAGAACGCCCCCCACACGCAAATGGCCTGGGCTAGCAGAAATATTACAATGGCAAATCCCTCCACTCCCACTGTACATGTTATTTCCATGCTGATTCCAGGCATGTTTAAGCAAGGTTGCATTCCTCATTTACAGACAGATGGCCGCGTACTTCAGCTTAAATGTTTGAAGTTTCCAGAAGAATTCTTAGACTTTCCCAATAACTAGTTTCTCTCAATCGATTTACTTTTGACAAATTTTCCCTTACACTCCTTGTTTCGCCATTAAAGGGCGTAGTGACATTATGTCAGTGGACTAGTTTCCACACACTTGGACTATTGATCTTGCAATGCAAGTTTCTTTTTTTGAAATTCCAATGATCACCTCAGTGAAATTTTCTGGAGCACCATGACTTTATTGGAGGTGAACAGATTATGTGCTGAGATCAGGAATCAGGAGTTGAAGGGATGGCCTTCAAGCATGGTAGCCATCTGTCTGCTGGTTTATAGTGAGAGCTTGATCATTGATGGTGCAATGAATTGCCTCAAAATGAATCATTACTGCTGCCTGATTGCAAAAATTTGACCAGAATCAGGATAATATCACCAGCATATGTCGTGAAATTTGTTGTTTTGTGGCAGGAGTACATTGCAATGCATAATAAAAACTGAATTACAGTAAGTGTATATATCTGTATATACTTACTGTAATTCAGATTTTATATATGGTAAATTAAATATGTAGTGCAAAAGAAGTAATGAGGTAGTGTTCAGGGCTTAAATGCCTTTTCAGAAATCCGATGATGGGTGGTTGGTGGGAGGTGGAAGAACCTGTTCCTGAATCATTGAGTCTGTGCCTTCAGGCTCCTGTACCTCCTCCCTGATGGTAGGATTGAGAAAAGGGCATGTCTTGGATGATTGGGGTTCTTAACAATGGATGCCACCTTTTTGAGGTATCGCTCCTGTTGTAAACTATGCATACCTGTCTGGACACGCCCCTCTGCAGACTGCTCCAGTGGCTCCTCCCACAGACCCCTGTATAAAGGCGATTGGGGCACTGCTCCTCCCTCAGTCTCCGAGATATCGTGCTCCCTTTTTGCTGCTAATAAAAGCCTATCGTTCACTTCCTGTCTCCGAGAGTTATTGATGGTGTATCAGCTCCTTGAAGATGTCCAGAATACTGGGAAGGCTACTGCCCATGATGGGGTTGGCTGAGTTTACAACATTCTGCAGCTTTCTTCCGATCTTGTGCAATGATCCTCTGTACCAGATAGTGATGTAATTAGTTCGAATGCTCTGTATAGTACATTTGTAGAAATTTGTGAGTGTCTTTGGTGACATACTAGTTCTCCTCATACTTCTAGTGAAATATAGCTGCTGTCATGCCTTCTTTGTAATTACATCAAAAGGTTGGGCACATGATAGATCTTCAAAGATGTTGACACCCAAGAATTTTAAGTTGTTCCTTCCACTTCTGATCCCCCTGTGAGGACTGGTGTGTGTTCCCTCATGCCACCATTTCTGAAGTCCACAATCAATTCTTTGGTCTTACTGACATTGAGTGCAAGGTTGGTGCTGTGACACCACTCAACTAGCTGATATATCTCACTCCTGTACGCCTTCTCAGCATTATATGAAATTCTGAAAAGAATAGTTGTGTCATCAGCAAAATTATTGATGCCATTTGAGCTGTGCCTAGCCATATAGTCATGGGTGTAGAGAGAATAGAGAAGATTAATATCCTATATTTCGTCATATACAGGGTGGAGATTTTGGAAGTAGTTGTAGTAAGTATTGACACTGATTGAACCAATATGTACTGATCACTGACATGTGGTTTATGGAAAACCATTGATAATGTACTTGCAAGTCAGCTGGTCTTTGACTTCTGTGTCTGACCATTGCATACCGATGTCAAATGTAAGCTGGAAATAATTCCAGCAGTGAATCACAATATTACTGAAGATACTAAGGCTTACTGAAAGAAGATTGCAATGCCTATCATACCCAATACCCTAGGTTCACAGCAGTTGTGGCCTGTGTATATAATATGATACCATTCATGTGAATAGGTCTCCAAACATGATTAAAAGTGATTTGTTTGTTCTACTCCACTTTACTTATTTTGCAAGTTTTTAGGTGCATTAATATAATTTAAAGTTTACGATGTGCTAACTTTCAAGCATTACAATTACTTAAATGTTTTGAACAGTTTATAAATGTATCTCATCATCATAGACTTTAGTTTGCAAATATAGAGTTCAAAGGCCTTGGACAGCAGCAAGCTTTCAAAAAACCATCAAATTGCTTTTGGAGTGGAGTCTCAGGACCTGCAGCCTGGGACCTGATCACCAATCAGTCCAACCACTTCAATCAGAAAACAAGAACAAATGATACAATAAAGTCATACCCCTGGGGAAAAATGTAGTGATACTGGAGTGTGGAAAGTCAATGGGCTAGATAGCCATATTCAGGCCCAGAATTTTCAAGCTAATGCATGTGTACATATTGGTTTCTGACACAGATGGGAAGTCTGCCATTTTGGTGAAGCCATGTACCCACTCCACTAATGGTCTCTGACAAAGGAAACGTGATTTACTGATCTACTCTATGACCAACATTCGGCAAGAGTAGAGAGAAAAGAAAGATATATTACAGCTACTTGCAACTCCACCCTGTTGGAACCGGATGTGTAGAAAGTGACTGGAATCAGAATCAGGTTTAACATCACCGACGTATGTCATGAAATCTGTTAACTTAGCAGCAGCAGTGCAATGCAATACATGATAAATATAGAAAAATAAATCAATTGCAGTAAGCATATGTATGCATATTAAATAGTTAAATTAAAAATTGTGCAAAAACAGAAAAAAAAGGTGAGGTAATGTTCATGGATTATGTCCATATATGTCCATTTAGAAACTGGATGGCAGAAGGGAAGAAGCTGTTCGGAAATTGCTGAGTATGTGCCTTCAGGCCTCTGCCTTCCTGATGGTAACAATGAGAAGAGGGCATGTCCTGGGTGATAAGGAGCCTTAATAATGGATGCTGCTTTTGTGAATCTTCCCTCCTTGAGGATGTCTTGGATACTACAGAGGCTAGTACCCATGATGGAGCTGTAGCTTCTTTTGATCCTATACACCAGCTCCCTCCCATACCAAACAGTGATGCAGCTGTTGGGTGAACTCCTCAGTATATCTGTAGAAGTTTTTGAGTGTTTTAGGTGACAAACCAAATCTCTTCAAACTCCTAATTAGATATAGCCACTGTCTTGCCATCGTTATCGCTGCATTGATATGTTGGGACCAGGTTAGATCCCCACAGACATCCAGGAACCTGAAATTGTTCACTGCCTCCACTTCTGATCCATCTATGCGGATTGGTTCTGATTCCCTCATCATACCCCTTCTGAAGCCCACAACTGGCTCTTTTGTCTTACTGACTTTGAGTGCTGTGTTGCTGCTGTGACTAACTGGTATATCTCACTCTTGCCTACCCTTTCGTCTCCATCTGAGATTCTGCCAACAATGGTTGCATTACCAGCAGATTTATAGATGGCATTTGAGCTATGCTTAGCCTTATAATCAGGGGTATAAAGAGTGTAGAGCACTGGCTTAAGCACACATCCCTGAGGTGTGCCAGTGTTGATTGTCATTGAGGAGGAGATGTTATTACTAATCTGCACAGATTGTGATCCACTGGTTAGGAAATCAAGGATCCAATTGCAGAGGGAGGTACAGAGGCTTTTCAAACAGGATTGTGGGAATGATGGTGTTAAATGCTGAGCTATAGTCGATGAACAGCATCCTGACATAGGTGTTTGTATTGTCCAGGAGATCTAAGGCCACGTGAAGAGCCATTGAGATTGGGTCTGCCATAGACATATTGTGCTGGGTCCAGGAGTTGATTCTAGCCATGACCAACCCCCCAAAGATCTTCATCACTGTAGGTGTAACTGGGCATTAAGGCAGCTCATACTACTGCTATAGTGCACTGGTATAATTGTTGCCCTTTTGAAGCAAGTGTGGTTTTGCTTTGTAGGAAGTAATGTCCTGCAAACACTGCCAGAGTTGATGAACCGTAGATGTTGCCTCCACTTGCTTGGAATTGTTTCTTTCTCTCTTAAAATAGCCTTCTACAAGTCATACCTGGTTTTCTTGTACAGACCTGGGTCGTCAGACTTAAGTGTCACACATCTAGACCTCAGCAGATGAAAAACCTCCTGGTTCATCCATGGCTTTTGGTTTGGTTTGGCAACGTACAGCAAGTTTTTGTGGGCACACACTCTTCCTCACAGGTTTTAATGAAGTCAGTAACAACTGTGGCATACTCATCCAAACTCGAAGCCAAATTCCTGAATACAGTCAAGTCCACAGATTCAAAGCAGTCCCCTAAGCACTCCTGTGCCTCCCTGGAACATACCTTGTTGGTCCTCACTATCGGTACTGCAGTGTTTAGTGTCTGCCTAAACACAGGGAGCAGAAGGGTCCTCTAGAAGTCTTGGTCCCTCTGGTACTACAAGTGATTGGATGATAATAATTATTTAGAGACTTTTTCAAGCTGGCCTGGTTAAAATCCTCCAAAATGATGGGCAGATGACAGGGTGCGCTGTTTCATGCATGTTGATTGCAACACTCAGGTCATCGAGAGCCTGCTTGACATTGGCCTGAGGTGGAATGTATACTACTAACAAAATGAACACTGGAATATCCCATGGTAGGTAAAATGGATGATACTTCATTGTGAGATATTCCAGGTCTGATGAGTAGGTTTAGGACAACACTGATACATTTGTGCACCAAGAGGAGTTTATCATGAGGAATACAACTCCACCTCTGCTTTTGAGAGATTCAACAGACCTATGGTGATGGTGTATAGTGAACTTGTCAAATTGAATCATTGTATCCAGTACAGAAGATGTTGACTAGGATTCCTTGAAACAAAGGACGCAAGCAGTCCTAATGTCCCTCTGATACAGCACCTTAGCTCTGAAATCTTCAGTTTTACTTACCAGAGACTGTATGTTAGGCAGTAAGATAGGCGATATTGGGAGTCAATAACCTCATTCTTTTAAAAACACACCAGTAGCCTCATTTCCGCCCAGTAGTTCTCCTAATGAGGATAGTACAGCCACAGTTTGCATTATTTTCATCGGTTTTAAGCAGCGATAGATTGTTGAATCAGATGATAGCATCTTTATTAACTGCACAGACCTTGGGTGCAGTGTGATTCTCAGCTGTAGCAAGCTGAAATGGGAATATTCAATTGTATCAGTTGTACTATGCCACTTTAAGTTCACCCTTGAAAGCTTCCTGAAAGTTTTCCTTAGCAGCCAAGGCCAATGCAATTCTATAATGGCTTTAGCGTTGCAGTTATGCCTGTAGATTTTTTAAAAAATTTCATAAGCAATCACCTGAGAGAATTGCAGTCATCTCATGCATTATTACTCCTTGAGGTAAACATGGAGGAAGCATTCACCAGTGATCTTTGATGAATATGGCTTCTTGTCTTCTGCAATATTGTTTGCTCCTCTGATAGAGTTGCTTGCTTTATATTCAATATCATCTACATGTTTTTTCATATTGCTTTATGATATGAAAGGAGGCCGTTTCAGGCCTTCACTCTATTCTGGCTCATGGAGCAACTGAAATACCTCAGGGAAATTTGTAATGTCCAGTTAATCTCCCAACCTGCCCATCTTTGGGAAGTGGAAAGTAATAGGAGCGCCTGAGGGAATCCCATACAGTCACAGAGACATCAATGGAATTTAGGATTGAATACAAGTTTCTTTTGTTGTGAGTCAGAAGCTCTGCTAGCTATGCCTCTGAGCTTCCCATCGCCTCATTCTCCATGTCATGTTGTATCCCAGGGGAATGGCTCTATATGAAACATACTTGAATTCAATTGACAAAGTCTAGGCATTTTCATTTCAAAAATCATCTTGTAAGTTACATATTCTTCAGTTCTAAAGAACTCTAAAAGAACTAACATTAATTTGCTGAAGTAAAATTTGGTTGAAATGTGCTACTAAGCTATTACTAGTCATGATCTCTTCAAATAGGGAGTGGCTGGGGCAAGACCAATATGGCACTGGCGAGACATGGTGACATTAGCTATTCTAATAAATGTATTTTTTCTAGACTGTGTTCCAGAGACTGTAGTTTCCTTTTGGGAGCTGTACTTTTGAAACGACTGAATGAGCTGGTGTTTTTATGGTATCCTGAGGGACTCAGTGAACTGGTCCCTCAAGAATCCAGGTGCGCCACATCCGGCTATTGCTGAAGTGGTCATGGGGCCGGATTGAAGTGGCAGTGCCCGCAGTTGAGAGTGGAAAACTAACAGGTGTTTAGCATTGAGCTAGATTAAAAAGACCAAGGCATTGAGGCCAAGCATGAACTAGTGTTCAGCACACTACTCCATGAGACTTTACTCACCTCAGTACTAACCTAACTCTGCAGCCATCAGGCTCCTGGATTGGCTGAAATGCTGAACTAGCTGTGTTGGAGCTGCCTGCAAGAATAAAAATCTTAAGGTTGTAAATGGTATGCGGAGTTTGATAATAAATATACTTTGAACTCTGAACTTTAATACCAAAGGGCAGTTCTGTTGTGCAATGTTAACTCTAAAAGCTGTCAATTTCTTCTTTCAGGGCAGAAGAAAACAATATTGATCGGCTGAAAATTGGCTTAATCCAGAGTAGAGCAATATTGCACTGAATTTCAATGTTCAAAAATTTAAAGTTAATTTATTACCAAAGTAAATATATATCACCATATGCTATCATTTTCTTGCAGACTTTCACAGTAAATACAAAGCAACACAATAGACTTAATGGAAACCTACACACAAAGATAGACAAACAACCAATGTGCAAAAGAAAACAAATTGTGTAAATACAGGAAGATAAACTAAATAATAGATACAGTAATAATAAATAATATTTAGAACACGAGTTGTAGAGTCCTTAAAAGTGAGTCCCTAGGTTATGGAACCTGCTCAGTGTTGAGGTGAGTGAAGTTACCCACTCTGGATCAGAAGCATGATGGTTGAGGGGAAATAACTTTTCCTGAAACTGATGATTTGGGACCTTTGTGATGGCAGCAACAAGAAGAGAGCATGGCCTGGATAGTGGGTGTCCTTGATGATGGATGCTGCCTTCCTGTGGCAGTGCTCCTTGATATTTGCTCAGTAGTGGTGAGGGATTGGGCTGCAACCACTAACTTTTGGAGGCTTTTCTGTTCAAGAGCACTGGTGTTTCCATACCAGGCCATAATGCAACCAGTCAGTATACTTTCCACTGTACAACTACAGAAATTGTCAATGTGTCAGATGAAATGCCAAATCTTTGCAAATTTCTAAGAAAGTAGAGGCACCGTTGTGCATTCTTTTTAAAAGGCACTTGTGTGGTGGACCCAGGACAGGTTCTTTGAAAGGATAACCCTAAAGAATTTAAAGTTACTAACCCTTCCTCCTCTTATTCCCTGGTGAGGACTGGCTAATGGTTTCCTCCTCCTATAGTCAATAATTAGCTCTTTAGTTTTTATGATGTTGAATGAGGTGTTGTTGTTGTGGCACAATTCAGCCAGATTTTCAATCTCCCTCCTGTATGCTGATTTGTCACCACCTTTGATTTGGCCAACAACAGTGATGCTATCAGCAAACCTAAATATGGTATTGGAGCCATACCGAGTTTCACAGTCATAAGTATAAGTGAGTAGAGCAGGGGACTAACCACAAACCTTGTGGTGCACCTGTGCTGTTGGTGATTGTTGAGGAGATGCTGTTGCCTTTTCAAACTGACCGTAGTCTGCAAATGCAAAAATTAAGGTTCAGGTTGCACAAAGAAATATCGAGGCCTAGATCTTGGAACTTATTGATGAGTTTTAAGAGGCTGCTAGTGTTGACCACAAATCTGTAGTCAATGAAGTGCATTCAGATGTATGCGTCTTAACTGTCCAGATATATCTGGGCTGAGTGAAGAGCCAATGAAATATCTGCTGCTGTTGACCTGTTGTGATGGTTGGCAAATTGGAGTGGATCCAAGTTGCTCCTCAGGGAGGAATTTATATATTTCGTTAACATCCCCTGTAAGTTCAACTTTTAAGTTCTTATGGAGGCTTTGATACACCAGGAACGTTTTACATGTATTTACCACCTCTAAATGACATTTGCAACAGTGTAAATCCAAAACGGCATTTTCTGTATTGTTTAAAGTTACACAGGTTTGTAAAACAAGTCTGTATTTTCTGACAAAACATCTAGCTTTTACTTAATCTGTTCTTGAAATTATACCATTCCAAGTGATAAAATACGCTTTTTCTCTAACTGCTCATCAGTACTTTGCAAACTCACCGTGTGTTGGATATTAGCTTCGTGGGGGCCAGGGAGGTCTTAAGTTTTAAAAATCTTACCTTTCTAAACACGGCAGCTGAGATCATATGGTTGTTAGGAAATGACTTGTATTTACTGTTTCAGTAATATTTGAGTAATATTGCTGATTAAGCATTCTTTGTTTAAATAATTCATTATGAGTTATGTGTAAATGTACGTGAATGGCATACGTCATTACACCAACACATCATATGCGCATGCCTTGCATTAAGTAAAAACAAAACCTATACCCGTCTCCATGTCTCTTTTCAATTAATTTTATGTTTTGGAGCTAGCAAACATAACAGAGGTGATGAGTATTTTTGAAATGGATCTGAATTGACTACCCACATTTTGAAGCACAGCAAGAGATCTGAGTTTAAAAAAGTGCAGTGAGAAACGATCAAGTTGAACAACAGTGCAGCTCATGCTTCTTCAGAAAGGGATAGAGATGGTCAAGCTAAAAATAAAGGCAGAAAAGAGACAAATTCACTGGTTCATAAACAATGAATATTAGGTGATAATAATCATAAATTTAATAAAAAGCAGAAATGGCTGGCTACGTAGGAAAGAAAGACATGTTTGATTCCACAGGAGATAACTGGATATTATATATTGAGCAAGTAGAGCAGTATTTTGAAACAAATGGAATAGACAATGAAAAGTGTGTACCAGTTTTGCTGAAGGCATACAGTTTGCTTAGAAGTTTAATTACTCCAACCAAACCAGCTGAAATGCACTTTGCTAATATTGTGAAAGTAATGCAGGAACATTTAGAACCTAAACCATTGTTAATTGTAGAACACTCTTTTGTATAAGCGGAACCAAAAGAAAGGGGAGTGCATTGAATTGAAGAAACTGTCTAAGCATTGTCAGTTCAGTGAAGAGCTTAACGCTGCACTGAGAGATAGTTTTATTTGCGGAATATTTCAAGAAAACATTAAAAATGGCTCCTATCTGAAGCCAAATTGTTCTATCAATGGAAACTGCAGACAAAGATACAACCGAGTTGAAGTCAGGAATGAAAGTGAGCATGAACAAAATTGCAATGTCTAAGCAGGAACCTGCCTTGCTGAACCCATTGTGTTAACATTGTGGCAGGAGCTCATATTCACCTGACAGATGCAGTTTTAAAGGCAAAACTTGCAGAAAACGCAACAAAGTAGGACACAGGAAAAGAGCATGTTCGGCAAACTGTGCTGGGAAATAAAAATAAAACTCAAGTAATAGTTTTTAAAAGAATACTAATCTGCATGCTGTTGATGAGAAATCTGATAATACTGATAATGATAATGATAAGAGTGATACAGAACTGAGTAGCCTTGAGATTTACAATGTAAAAATTAACAATAGACAAGCAATATGGCTTACACCAGAAGTGAACAGCAGATTGATTAAAATAGAATTGGACCCTGGCCTAACTGTTCCAGTCATTCTACAAAATGAGTTTAAATGACATTCTAAACATACTAAACTGAAGCCCGCTATTATTCAATTACAAACTTATACTGGAGAAAAGATAACTTATTTCAGAATGACATTTTTAACAGTGAAATACAACAACCAACAAGCCACATTGGGCTTGTATGTGGTAAAAAAAAAACACAAGGGCCAGCATTGAGGTCATGATTGACTGAAGCATCTACACCTTGCTTGTAGATCCATCCAGCATTTACATGCTACATCCCCCACAATAAAGTCAACTGAAAGCTAATTAAGGTACTAGATGATGGCACAGCAGTGTTCAAGGATCAAAACAAACATATCAGGGTAAAATAGTGTTAAATGAAAATGACACACCTAAGTTTTACAAAGCCTATCTGGTTCCTTACCATCAGTGATGCAGTAGCCAGTAAACTTAATCGTATAGAAGCTAAAGGAACTTTTTCCAAGGTTGTGTGGAGTCCATGAGCAATGTCAGTGATCCCAGTAGCCAAGAAGAAAAGATCTGTCAGGATCTATGGTGATTTTCAACTACCAGATGGAGAACACCCAGAGATAAACTGCTTCCACATTTGTCCATGTGTATGAATATTTATGAATTATTATTGATTCAACTATTAGTAAAGGTGTTATACATCCTAGGATGTACCTGAGGCTTCTTACTCAGCTATGGTAATACAGTAGCCAAGGAACAAGCAATATCGGGATGAACCCTGCCAAGGTATAGGAGGCCAGCATTTTGGTAGTAACTATTCCCAATTAAAAAATACCCAGGATATCATTCTAAGATTTCTCCTTCATATGACGAAACCTATTTCCAAAGGATTTACAATATGCTACAAATATGAAGCTAATGGTGAAGATAAGATTTGGGTATGCCACCCTAAAAAGAGGTAAGTATTAAATACCTCCTGCCTACGAGAGGGAAACACTAATTCAAGAAGTCACCAAAGATTCAGACAGAATCATGGTAGCAGACAAGACACTCATTTGAAATTACACATTGAATGATTGCAAGTGATTAATTGCAAATGCCTGGTCACAATAAAGGGGCAGTCACCTTGTATAAGGTAAATAAAAGTAATTGCACCAATACAGGTCTGGCAAGACCACCCACCTTATTGGAAACCTAATAAGTATATTCTTGTGATAATTGATTTTTTTATGGGATATACATGGCTAAACTTCATGACTTCTTGTAGTGAGCCCACAATTGTCACACTACTCCAAAACTCCAAAATCCCATTTGCTGGCGCCACCGCCTGCATACATGTGACCGAGGGCCTTCCTTCAGTGGTGAAGTTTTCAAGCCATGTGTGAACAAACAGGCAGACAAGTGGAGTACAGTACTCCAGTCTACCCACAATTGAGTGGCACAGTGGAGTGAAGGAATTGAAAGATTAAGGAGGCCTTGTTAAACAGGTCTACTCTCGAGGCAAAGTAGGCTACACTTGTCCCTGAAGTGCAACTGTCTGTACCCAAAGTAAAATTAGGAGTACACATGAATGTTAGACCTTATTTCTTAATTTATATTATCCACCTAAATAGACCCCTGATTACTAACTTGGACTAACCATCGCCTGTACCCAATACAACTATCCTCAATGAATTGAAATAGTTTTTAAGAAATCAAGAGAAATCAAAAGACCATGACAAGACAGCTTGGAAACCACAAAAAGGGGACTAGGTCCAAGAAAAGAAATTCCATAAAAATAATTCTGACCCTAGTTTCCATTCTAGATAGAAACTACCTTGTCTCATTATGCAGGTTATCAATGATAGGACTCTGTTAATCAAGAATGAGAGCGGAATCAAGGCTGCAAGTAAAACACACATCAAACCTGCCCCAGCAGGATTAATTCCCACAGAATGAGTGGAACCCTTATTTTAGACTGGTACATGGGTCCACCATAGAGCCCCCTCACCCCAACAGGTGGAAGGGGCTGGGGTGTATTGAAAGATAAAACACATGTTTAGATATGAAAAGAAATGAAACAATCCTGTTCATTTAAAAAGATCTCATTGGTAAGTTACCCAAGAATAATGCACCCAGAATTATTGCTTTCAGAGTAAGACAGACTCAAACTCCAGGAAGAAATGCAGTTTTTGCTATATTTTACTTTTAATATTTGTGCTTAATACTATTGTTCATTATTGCCTTATTTAACATTTGCTTTTTGGCAGATGATGTTGTATTTATATGGAAATTTTCTCATCTGCCTTGGACACCCCTAAAACTTAATAAAATATAGAGAATATCAGATAAAGGCAGGGATTCCTAGTCTGGGTTCTATGGACCCCTTAGTTAATAGTAAGGCTCAATGGTATAAAAAAGTTTGGAAACCCCTGGATTAAAGGAATATGTAATGATGATTCTAATTCTAATATCACTAAATGGCCCTAAATATGAACCAATACTAATACTAACAATAAAGGAACCTTAATCATTGCCTTTGGCAAAGTGATTGTTACTGTCCACTTTAACGTTCGCTCTGACCATATTGCAGTTGAAATGAACATTGATAAATGGGAAGGCAAAGTTTCACTTGCAGAAATCATTCATTATACCCTATCAAAAATGAAAGGTTCCAGCCCAGATAATAGAGGTAAACTAGTAAAGGAATCCTTTGGCATAGATCCCTCTACACTTGAGGTAAAGTATAGATGCTGTTATGTCGTTGAATGATATAGAAATTGTCAGACTAGAACATTGTGAAAAACTTTATTTTTTAATGACAATTTCTCCATTTAACAGGCATATAGCTCTTTCCCATTGTGGTAATCAAATGCATGAACATACTTGTGACAATTTCTCCAATTATGACCAATATTCCACTCCATTGTTAAATGTCACGGTAACATGACAATTTTCTGCATTTCTGTTCTAAGTGGTTAAGTGAGGCCTCGATCTGGATTTGCACTGGAAATTAAGATGGCAAAGGTGCACTGAAACAGAAACTAGGCTAAAACAGAAATGATTTCCTCCCTGGTTAACTGAAACTGAGAAGTCCAAGAAGCTTTATAAGAGACTTTAGTCCCACAGACGATTGTTTTCTATTTACCCTTAACCAAACAGTTGTGATTAGCTTGTGTTGTGGTGTACACTGAAAATTTGTTTAGAATAGTCGGTGTTCTTATAAATTCAATTATATTTCAGAGAGACTTTGACTACATGTTGGAAAACTGGGAACTAAGCCTTTAATAATTTTTACAATTGGAGACCAATTGATAACGCTAAACTTTGGGCTTACACTGATAGCATTTCTACCCAAATAGACAACGTTACATAAATAGACAAGCTTTCAATCGCATGGTGTTATCACCAACGGGCAGAGAGAAAAAAATAATTCAGCCCTAAACAATTTTAATGATTTTAAGAAAATAGAGTAAGCTATGCCTTGATTCACTTGGAAGGTAGAAAATTCTAATGACAAAAGCTGTTCAGACATTCTGCTATCGGAGGATCACTCATTTTATAAGGTTTCAGAGGAACTGCCACTTGGAGTAATTTGATCATTTAATCTATGTTGTGAATCTCAAGACAGAAACGCAAGTCCGGTTTCAAGGAATGATTTATGATGGATGCAACATAGAATGTTCTAGAAGAACATGATATTTGTCAACAATGGCAAGAATAAACTCAGACAAATTAGAAGAGTATTTCTCTATATATTACGAAAGTACTTGAACTGTCACAATCATATGAGTGAGGCACCTCTTTGCACAAGTTTCCTTTGCATTCTCATACTGAGCCCCTGACTGGCTTAATGCTCTAGCTGAAACAACAGGTAAGACCTTTCCAGCTGTTGCAAATTCAGCTTCCACAGCAACACAGCAGTGAATACAGTTTCCAGTAGATTGTTACTACTTTAAATTGGGTTGAAGATTTTTTTTTTTGCTGTTTTCCAATAGACAATTCCCTTCGTCATTGGAATTATTGCTTTGTAGTGCTCTTTAACTGAAATGTTAAAGCCTGCTTCCAGTTTCAGAGGATGCTGGTAAAGTCCAGTGATTACTTATCAGTGGCTAATAGAACAAAGAATACAACTAAATACTTTATTTATATCACCTTTTCTGATAAAAATTTGGGTAAACAATCATTGTAAGCAATGGAGGCGAGGCAGAGACAAAGCAAGCAGAAGGGAGGTGGAGTTAAGGCAGATGCAGGCGAGCGAGTACAAGGCGTGGTCAAAGCTGAGCCCAGGCAAGCAGAGGTGAGGCAAAGCTGAAGGCTAGGGCCGTCCATCAAAATCAAAAGTAAGGAAAGACTGAGGTTTGATTGATCTAAGTGTGAGGCTGATTGTGGAAAGGTCAGGTATGGGTATGGGCTGAAACGTGCCAATGAGGTCCAGGAGCAGAGCTTATCGAATCAGCAGGATGCTGGTCCCAGAGTGAGGAACGGCCCAATGTTCTGATGAATTAAACACTGATCAAGATTGAAAGGGCAGGGTGTTGGGAACAGAGTTGAGGATCGAGCAGCTTTTGCTCCTTGTTCCACGTTTACTCCGCCCTGCCCTGAACTGAGACTACAGCCTGCTCTGGCTATAGTATTGCTTGGCTTTGTGTCTACAGACTCACTTTCATTCTGGGTGCTGTTTGCTCACTTTTGCTGTTTGCGCAGTTTTTTTCCTCTCTGCATGTTTGGTGTTTGAAGATATTTTTTTTAATGTGTGCCTTTGCGTTCCTTTGTTTTGTTTCTCAAGGTTGTATAATGTTTACGTACTTTGATAATAAATGTATTTTGAACTTTTAACTTTGGATGGACATTTGGTAACTTCTGCTTTTTGGATACAGTAATGGCTCCACTCCTAAGACTCCATTATCGCCAATACCTGACCTGTATTATTATGGGTTAAACCTTTGCTGCACATTAACTCATACTCACTGCTTTACCTATTCTTCTGGTTCACCCTCAACCCTGGAAGAGTGAAGTGCAGGGACTGCCCTGATCATGTTATCCTTCCTCCTCTCCTTTTACTAAACCACTAATATTGCATACGGGTATGCATGTTTCTCACCTCACCTTGAGGGGGGTTGGGATGAGTCTGTCACAATTGGTTTAATAACACAATCTCATGGAAAGATGAGTCAACAAGCAGCTCTATAATGAGTCACTCAGCTAGCTAGCTATTACACATTTACTTTCTAACATATACAGGATTTTATGTACAGGTTGAATACCCCTTATCAAAAAATCCAAAATCTAAAATCTTACGAAATCTGAAATTTTTTTGATTGCTGGCATGACACCAAAAATGAAAAGTTCCACAAGACATGATTCCCAGGTGATGAACAGTTTGCTGCGCATCGCCGGGAGTTCTGAGAAGAGATTTTACATACCCTGTTGGTGCCAGTTTAGTTCAGCAGTCATCATAGCCAGACCTGTGTGTATTACTCACAGTGATTACCATGTGTTTTGTGCTTTTACTCTGTTCTGTGCTGTAAACATATTGTTGGAAATGTCAAAAAAAGTCCTGGAGTAACCGCAGTGGGAGGAACGTAGCCAAACCCTATGTTCTGACATCGTTTTCTGGGAGCCTAGAGTTAAAGGTATAGGCAGAATCTTCAACAGAAGAACTGTACTTCTTCTTACATTTGTAAATATTACATTTTTATCTATATTGCTTTATTATGAAATCATGCAACTGATGACTATAATTTTCTATAACTAAAATGTAAGATTACTGATTCCTTAGGTAAAGGAAAACAGCAATACACGGTTAGAAACTTGATTACAAGACTTGTTTTCAGGAAACCCAAGTAAAGTTGGGTGTCACATTGAAAACAATGTGTGAAAGAGAGGAACTGTCTTCATCAGAGTGAGAAACATTGCCAGCTAACCTAATGAGATAACAGTGACAGATACAGTAATTTAAACCTGCATCAAGGAAACGGTCAGAACTGATTATGGGGAAGAAGATCTTAAAGATGGATTAATATGGACATCAATAGATCATTATTGCGTGTTTATGAAAAATTATAATAGTAACATTCCTTTGAGGTTTGGGAAATGTGTGCAGCTAAGATTGAGTACGAGAATATTCTAATGAGAAAGTCACATGGAAATGCCTACATTGGGAAGTACTCAATGAGTTCTTTGATTATCAGATTGAAGAGAAACTTTCTAGCACTCATAACCTACTGGAATGGGTTGCAGGAGTGTGATCTTCTGTTCCTAAGAGGAGTCTTGATCTTGATGCTGATATCTGTAGAAAGAAGCTGGGTTAGAAATCTTCTCTTAGCAGAAGGACAGAAGTGGGGGCAGTGGGGTGATGGATATTCAGTTCCTGGGCCAAAGGGTCTCACATTTTGCAAAGCTTAGCTTCCTGAACACAGCAGCTACCACTTGTGGGGTCAAATGTTGGTAAGTAAACTTCCAAATAGCAGTTGTTTAGATTCTGGTCATAAACGGGAGCTATTGTTCGGTTCTTAAAATGTAGATTGCAAGCTGTAATCAGTTTGAAGTCACAGCAAAGCATTGTCTATAGAGCAGCTTTGCAAAAAGGCTCTGTATATAGCAGATGCTCTCTCTGTAGAAAATAGGATGTTGCTCACTACACCTGGTATATTACTGCTTGAGAGGTGTAGTAAAAGACAATGTGTTATTTAATTTTGCTTGTTTCAAAACAGACAATGCTGCTTAGGTTGCTTAGTTCAAGCAAGCTTGCAGACCAGATGGAGCATATCAAATAACTGATGCGTTTATATTTGAAAGGTTTATGTACTCAAAGCAGTTAGCATTACAGCATTAGTATGGGTAGCAGAGATCTATCTCTCCAGAAAACTTTTAGACTGCCTGTGTAAAAAGGGTACCTGAGGAAATATAATTTCCGTGTAAAGTCACCCAAGTGGCAAAGAAACTGTATAAATGTAGGGAGCCATTCAGGCTTATTGGGAATGGGATAAGGAACATCAAGAAGCCTGAAAGAAACGCGGGGTGAGCTAGAATCCATTCCTCTGGCTTTGATTTCTGCAATGGAAAATTTGCTCATCTGCATTGTTGGTATTTATTTTTAGTTTATAGAGGTTGTACTGTGTTTTGGAAATGCTTTGTGTTTTATAAACATTTGTAATTTGTAAATATTTATGACAGAAACCCTCTGAATGTTAAATATGTTTTAAGAAAGCTGTTTGTATTTAAACATGTATCATTGAAAATAAATGAACTGTGTTTTAAACTACTTTGTTACCCAGAAGTATCTTCTTCCTGGTAGGGAAAGGGGACCACTCAAATAGTGGTATTGGTAGCTAAACTTGTTGTGGAGAATAATCAGGGAATTGAAATAGCTTTTGATGATTGGGTGGTTACAGTATAATCTCCCTTCAGTGAGAGTACTCATGGGATTTATATCTGCTAGGGATTAAGGTCTTCAATTGAGTTTAGAACTTCACAGTTAGCAAACCCAACACCATCACAGTTAGCACCTAACATGGTCATGTTATACCAAAGTATTTTTTTTAGAAAGAATTATTATTGGTTTCTGGTATTTGCACAGGTAAATGCTGGTCAATATTGTGAATGTGTTTATGAAATATTAGAAGTGTGGGATTACATAAACTGCTCCTTAAATTGAATATGGTGAATATTTCATTCTTCAAATCAGAGACTGGAATGATAAAGGTATAGAACAGAGTAGGATGCAGATTGGACAGACCAAACCCAGCTGTACGACCTGCTGGACTCAGACCTTCACAATTTTTACCAGATCCCAACAATACCTGGACTCTCTTTGACCCCCTAGAACAAACTAATCAGTCTTGTAGGTACAGCGATCTACAGTGAGGTACCTCATGTTGGCCAGAAAGAACTACAGTCTGCAAATTAGTGAATTCAAATGAATCAAGGACAGTGGAAGCAGTCAGACCAATTGCCTTTGTTCTTGCCATGTGTGAGCAGATGGAGGCTGCCATTTTATAAAGAGACTCTGTTCTCCATCTTATGAGATAAAATCATTTGGCTTGATCAGTGTTTTAAAGTCAACATAATGATGCCTCGGGTAATCTGCTGAACTAGGGATCATTTCCAAATAAGAAGGGCTCTTTGGACGGATATATCATGCAGGTATTTGATCGTTAGGGTCTGTATCTGTTCTGCATGATTCAAGCTGACTGCTGATTGAGTATAAAGAGCCACAAATTGTCACTTGCTGGGAAGAGGGCAGTAAATGGAAGCTGGCCTGGAGCAGAGCCAATAAAAAGGTGTTAAAGTTCAGAAACATGACCTATGGCCAATGACACTGGAATGTAACATTTGAATTGGTAAGGAATAAATATAAAAGCAAACACTTCAAGTGTGCTGGCAGTGGTAACTCTGTAGGAGATCAACTATCGTGGATATAAGATGCCCCAGGATATATGGAGATTTGAAACAGTGAGGAACATGGGACAGCAGCAGAAACGTCTTTTTAAACTAGTATTATATTTTCTGTTCTTGATTGTGTGGTGAACTACATATACCTGTCTGGACACGCCCCCTGCTGACTGTTCCTGTGGCTCCTCCCACTGACCCCTGTATAAAGGCGATTGAGGTCTGAGCCCAGCCTCTCTGTCTCCAGGATGTAGTATGGTGGTCAACCACTGCTTGTTCCTTCTTCCAGTCAATAAAAGCCAATATCCCGCCTTTACGTCTCAGAGTGAGCTATTGATGGTGCATCAGATTGTTCATGGGAGGTCAGGAAAACTTAGTAGGTGTGCACACAGGTACTTGATTGTTTAAGTTCACGTGTTGTTCCATTGTGATAATAGAGGTACTTGTCTGTAACTACAGATTCTCTCTGTGCCTCCCTGATCATTATTACAAGGGGTGAATCTAGTAACACTCAGATCACCTAGAAGCATTCTCTTTTCTATCTTTATTATTCCAACATCAATTTTTGAAAGAATGTGGTTTGTAATGTGTGTTTGTTCCTTTAAGGGCTAGGCTCAAGGCAGCAGCAGTGAGGACAAATGCTTTCTTCTGGATAACTGTGACTATTAATAGTAAAAGGGATAGGGTCATATTTACTGCTGCAAACTCAGTTCTGCTTCGGGTGAATCCCCTTCACTGTGTTTTCAAAGCTCAGTGTTTTCAGAAATGTCTAACTTAAACCTTTCAATATTAACAACAAAAAAAACAAGAGCCCAAAAAGCAATGGCCCATTACCAGAAAACTTCATTTCAGATGTACTTACTCCAAAACAGATCAAACACAGTACATTGGAGCACTACACAGAAGAGAATGCCAATGGAGTTGCGATAATCTCACATGAGAGTGAACGAAAGAAAGATTCGATTTATTTGTCCCATGTACATCAAACCTGATAGCACACAGTGAAATGTGCCATTTTCATCAATTCAAATCGCTGAGAATTGTGCTAACGGCAGTGACATAGCAAACCCATATCTTAATAATTCTGCCCTAACAGTATGCTTTTGGAATGGGGGAGGAAACTGGAGCAGCTGGAGGAAGCCCACACAGTCACGGGGATAACATACAAATTAATTATGGACAATGGTGGGAATTGAACCCCAATCAGTGATTGCAAATGGTGTAAAGTGATTGCACTAACTACTATGATACCATGCCTCCCCCCAGCTACGAATAACTGAAAAACTGAAAGCCATTCAAAATAATAAGAACATTGCTAGGTGGGAGAGTTAATGGTATTCCTGGAGTTTTTGGAGTATTGGAGCTCTTGGAGTATTGTGAGCAGTTTGGGACCTCTTATCTGGGAAAGGATGTGCTAGCATTGGAGAGAGTCTAGAGAAGGTTCATAAGAATTATTCTAGGAATGAAAGGGTTAACATATGAGAAGGGTTTGATGGCTCTGGGCCTGTACTCACTAGAGTTTAGGAGAATGAGGGGGATCTCTTTGAAACCTATCAAATATTTCAGGCCTAGATAGAGTGGATGTGGAGAGGATGGTTCCTATTGTGGGGGGTGGGGTCTATTGTAGGATCAGAGGGTCCAGGCTCAGAATAGAAGAATGGTCCTTTAGAACAGTGATGAAGAGGAAGCTCTTTAGCCAGAGAGTGATGAATCTGTGGAATTCATTGCTACAGAAGGCTGTAGAGACCAAATCATTAGGTATTTTTAAAGTGGAAGTTGATAGACTTTTGATTAAAATGGGCACCAAAGGTTATGGGGAGAAACCTGGAGAATGGGATTAAAAGGGATAAAATATCAGCTATGATGGAATGGCAGAACAAACTTGATAGACCATAGGCCTAATTCTGCTCCTATATCTTATGGTGTTCGATTTTTGGATTTGCTGCACTGATACCAAATTAATGTTGGACTACAAACAATATCATGACCTGTCAACTCTGTATACGTTTCAATGTCATTAGCATCACACACAATGATGAGAAGCAGTGTGACACCACAACAAATAAACACAAACACATGGATCAGCTCCCAGAATTCAATATGGTCCAAGACATCTGAGCCAAGATAGATTTCCTCTCAACCCATTATAGTAAGCTCTCTCACAATCTTGTATATTTTAATCACATTTCCTTAAGTTCTTACAAATTTTTGGAGCGTTTAAGTTAAAATTTTGCCTGTAGTTTACCTCGCTCAATCTAGTGAACCATTTTACATTGTCTCTTTAGTGACCAAAACAGCATTCTAATTTTATATTGAAGGTGAGGTGCTGTTTTAAAATTTTATGTTCACACAAAAACATATACCAGTGACCTTTCGACTGATTTTTTTAATACCGCCAAGAGACTTGTAATTTAGTTTGTCTCAGTCTTCCTGCATAGAGTCTAATTGCACTGCCATCCAATTGAAGACAGCATCAAACTGTGAACAATGAGACACTAGCAGAGCTCAGCACAATGTTGCAAAGAGATGCATCAGAAAGCACAGCAGGTATTCCATTTGGGCACCACAGCTGTGGAAGCTGTTTGAACAAAAATGTTGCTGCAGCATTTACGATCCAACTGTGCACTAAGACTATTAATGCTAGAAGCATGAGTGACCATCCAGTTGATTAAAACATAACTTACATGCTTTCTTGTGGACAACTAATAGCAGTAACAACCATGTATGAGCCTTCTAAATTCAATTTTAAAAATTAAAATTCTTCACGATTGCAAACTCAATTCTACATTGTTTCCCATTTGTACACACAAGCACAATACTTTAAGGGATTTCTTACATAAATGCTTTTAATATTAATAACAAACAATTCAATTCTCAATTAACAAGTGTAAGACATAGGAGCATAATTAGACCATTCAGCCCATCGAGTCTGCTCCACCATTCCATCACGGCTGATTTATTATCCCTCTCAACCCCATTCTCCAGCCTTCTCACCTTAATCTTTAACATGCTTACCAGATTTCAGAATTCATTTATCTCTAAAATAACATTTCCCTTGAGCTAAATTAAGAATAAAGAGCTGACATCTTTATAGAGGGATTTTTTTCCAAACAGATTAATTTCATTAGGTGAGGTAGTACAGAAAGTCGGAGCACTTGGCAAATTGAATATCAAATCATATCCACATTTCTTTCCCTTTCATTTTAATGGCTGTGATTATATACGATTCCCAATATACCATCTCTGCATACAAGACAATGAAGCTTATCAGTGGAAAAGGTACCCATTCATGTCTTCATAATAAAGTCCTTTCTTAAAACAAAGATGAATGCAGCAAGTGAACAATATCCCAGAGATAACTGTATTTGCTTATATTCCTTACTTTAAATAGTGAACTATAACAGATGGGGCAGTGATATCATTTTGACTGTTACCAGCTTCAATAAAGAGAATCCTAAAAGTCACTTTATAGCTGATAAGAATTAGTTCAGATTACTTAAAAGCAATCATGCCATAATTCAGAAGCTTTTAGTTTCAAGCCTTATGACAAAGATCAGCATATAGGCCCAGAGAAAACGAACAAAAGAAAGCTTGCATTTATAAAATGTCAATCACATTCCACTTCAGGATGTTCCAAAGTTCTTTGCTGTTAAAGAACTTTTAACTGTAGTCAGCAGTAGGTAATTCATGCGGTATTGGTCCCCACAGAAACGTGATAATGGCCATTTAGCACTACTTATGAGTAGGAATTAATATTGGCCACAAAATCAGAGATAATGGTTAGAAAGCTGTAGTTCTGCCTTTTCTTTACAACCATATGCTGGAAAAATCAGGCAGAGCCTTGATTTATCATTTTATCCAAAGCAGAGCTATTGCTTCAGGTCAATGCCTTCAATAAAAATTGGCCACAATACCAGAATTGAGGGATTAAACTCAGGTCCTGCCTGTTGCCACCAGCCGTTTACCAAAAAGAACAGGCAGTGGCTCAGTTTAATCTCTTATTTGAAGGATGACACATTAGATAGCACACTTTGATATATTAACTTTGTTTCTCTCTCTGCAGATGCTACCTGAAGTTTTGAATGTTGTTAGCATTTCCTGTTTTATAACATTGGCAACAGAATGGTTTTCAGCAATTCATTACTTACCTAAATAAGATTTCAGCCCTTCTCCAAGAAAAAAAATAATTGTGCTTGAAGTGGGTTGTGATATTTCAAAGACATGAAAAATACCTTCACACGAGGAACTCCGCTTTTCTAACTTATTGGTATAATGGTAGTATTGTCCACTTAAGGTCAAGACCCTTCATCAGGACTTGGCTCAGCTCAAAACATGAACTGTTTGCTCTTTTCCATAGATGTTGTCTGGCTCGCTTAGCTCCTCCAGCATTTTTTTGTGTTACTCACTTTAATCCACCTGATTTTTATTTTCATTGTAATTTAACAGAACATAGAACATAGAACAATACAGCACAGTACAGGCCCTTAGGCTCAAAATGTTATGCCGACCCTTAAACCCTGCCTCCCATATAACCCTCCACCTTAAATTATTCCATATACCTATCTAGTAGTCTCTTAAATTTCACTAGTGTACCTGCCTCCACCACTGACTCAGGCAGAGCATTCCACGCACCAACCACTCTCTGAGTAAAAAACCTTCCTCTAATATCCCCCTTGAACTTTCCACAACTTACCTTAAAGCCATGCCCTCTTGTATTGAGCAGTGGTGCCCTGGGAAGAGGCGCTGGCTGTCCACTCTATCTACTCCTGTTAATATCTTGTATACCTCTATCATGTCTCCTCTCATCCTCCTTCTCTCCAGAGAGTAAAGCCCTAGCTCCCTTAATCTCTGATCATAATCCATACTCTCTAAACCAGGCAGCATCCTGGTAAATCTCCTCTGTACCCTTTCCAATGCTTCCACATCCTTCCTATAGTGAGGCAACCAGAACTGGACACAATACTCCAAGTGTGGCCTAACCAGAGTTTTAGAGAGCTGCATCATTACCCTGCGACTCTTAAACTCTATCCCTCGACTTATGAAAGCTAACACTCTATAAGCTTTCTTAACTACCCTATCTACCTGTGAGGTAACTTTCAGGGATCTGTGGACATGTACCCCCAGATCCATCTGCTCCTCCACACTCCCAAGTATCCTGCCATTTACTTTGTACTCTGCCGTGGAGTTTGTCCTTCCAAAGTGTACCACCTCACACTTCTCCAGGTTGAACTCCATCTGCCACTTCTCAGCCCACTTCTGCATCCTATCAATGTCTCTCTGCAATCTTCAACTATCCTCTACACTATCCACAACACCACCAACCTTTGTGTCATCTGCAAACTTGCAAACCCACCCTTCTACCCCCACATCCAGGTCGTTAATAAAAATCACGAAAAGTAGAGGTCCCAGAACAGATCCTCGTGGGACACCACTAGTCACAACCCTCCAATCCAAATGTACTCTCTCATCCACGACCCTCTGCTTTCTGCAGGCAAGCCAATTCTGAATCCACCTGTCCAAACTTCCCTGGATTCCATGCCTTCTGACTTTCTGAATAAGCCTTGGCACATCCACTGCACTGCACTGCCCTCATCTATATGCCTGGTCACCTCCTCAAAGAACTCTATCAGGCTTGTTAGACACAATCTGCCCTTCACAAAGCCACGCTGACTGTCCTTGATCAGAGCATGATTCTCTAAATGATTCTCTAAATCTCTATCTCTAAGAATCTTTTCCAACAGCTTTCCCACCACAGACGTAAGGCTCACTGGTTTATAATTACCTGGACTATCCCTACTACCTTTTTTGAACAAGGGGACAACATTCGCCTCCCTCCAATCCTCTGGTACCATTCCCGTGGACAACAAGGACATAAAGATCCTAGCCAGAGGCTCAGCAATCTCTTCCCTTGCCTCTTGGAGCAGCCTGGGGAATATTCCGTCAGGCCCCAGGGACTTCTCCATCCCAATGTATTTTAAAAACTCCAACGCCTCTTCTCTCTTAATATCAACATGCTCCAGAACATCAACCTCATTCATATTGACCTTACCATCATCAAGTTCCTTCTCATTGATGAAAATCGAAGAGAAGTATTCATTGAGGACCTTGCTCACTTCCACAGCCTTCAGGCACATCTTCCCACCTTTATCTCTAATTGGTCCTATCTCACTCCTGTCAACCTTTTGTTCTTCACATATTTGAAGAATGCCTTAGGGTTTTCCTTTACTCTACTCTCCAAGGCCTTCTCATGCCCTCTTCTTGCTTGCCTCAGCCCCTTCTTAAGCTCCTTTCTTGCCACCCTGTATTCCTCAATAGACTCATCTGATCCTTGCTTCCTAAACCTCACGTATGCTGCCTTCTTCCATCTGACTAGATTTTCCACCTCACTTGTCACCCATGGATCCTTCACCCTACCATTCTTTATCTTCCTCACCGGGACAAATTTATTGCTAACATTCTGCAAGAGATCCCTAAACATCGACCACACTTGTAAAAAGCAAACGCAGCAGAATTAAACACAAGAGATTCTGCAGATGCTGGAAATCCAGAGGAACAAACAAAATACTGGAGGAACTCAGCTAGTCAGGCAGCATCTATGAAGAGGAATGAACAGCCAACATTTTGGGCGGAGAAATATTGGGCTCATTTTATATCGCCCCCACAATCAAAATTAGACCCATTTCCCCATCCCCCATTCCTCACCCTGTGACTCAATAGAGTCTGATTTGATATCAGAAGTTGGTGCCAAGAAACAAGGCACAAATATAAATGATGTACTGCTCTCAGCTACAGGCTAACTGAATGTTGAGATTCCGAATATTGGGGGCATGCTCTGCTGGTGTCAGAATGTGTGGCAAAACTTGCCAGCTGCCCCCAGGACATCCTTATGCGTGTTGATTATTAATGCAAAAGATGCATTTCATTAGATGTTTTGATGTACACATCTGAAGCTAGATGGAAAAAGATAGAGAGTGTACTGAACAATGAGGGTGTACCCTTTAATCTAGGCTGATATCAGCTGTGGATTAATCGCAGCAGAAGAAATTTTGGTGCATATTATTGGCATCCATTGCTTTCAGTTTACCTGGTATCCAGCTTAAAAAAAGAGTATGCAACATTTCATAAGCTGCACCATGCGCCCTAGACCCTATGGAAGAACTCAATCCAACATAGAAAATGCTACACCGCCATCTTGGATGTGGAGGTGACACCTACCATACGAGATTAACACTCAGGGTTTGTAGAATAATTGACCATGATAAATTGTCCTTAGATGACTGGCAGAATATGGGAGGAATGGGGAGCTGATGGGAATGAGGAGAGAAAAGATTGCAGGGAAAATTAGTGTGGGAAGTAGATTGCTCTGAAACCAACTTTGACTGAATGAGCAAAATGGCAATGTCAAAAGGGAATGTGATAAATGCTCGTTTTATTCTTACAAAGTGAACAGACTCAATTTTAATTCATAAAAAATAAATCTGAACTCTTTGCACTCACTTCCTGGTCAGAACAAAGAGATATGTGATAGGGATATAGGATAATTACAGGAAAGCTGATGTGAAAATTAGCTATGAACAATGATGCAACAACCATAAGAGACCAAATGACTGAAGTTCTTCAAGGTCTGTTCTATTGTATGTAACACTTAGGCCTCACACCAGAATTTTGCTGTAATCAATTCTCAGTTTATATTGACTGAACAATGTGTCTTTTCAAGCACAGAAGAATTTCCAGATCATCATCATTTCCCTGTTCACTCATCACTTTTTCACTTTAAAAGCCAGTATTAAAACTCCCCTGTGAAATTTCTCTTCCAAAATAAATAACTTCACGTCTCGTAATTCTTGTCATTCCCATAGCTTCTCATTCTTTGACTCATCATGAAGAATCTAAGCTGAATGCTAGTTGCAATATTTATGTTCTTTCTAAAATTAGATACCTATAACATATGAGCAGAACTCCTATTTAAGGCCTAATTAGTTGCTTGTACAAGTTTATCTTTATTCTTGAACCCTGTGCCATTAGCTTTAAAATACATGTCACAGACTTTGATTCTAACTTTATTCATCTGTTCTGTATCTTCAGATATTTGTCATCTATGCCCCTGGATCATTTTCCATGTTCAATTCAGAACTGCATTAATTCACATTTCTCAATATCATGTTATGTATCTGGCTGACATTTTGATAATGTGTACATATCTTTTTGAAATATGTATTGTTCTCTCCCATCAACCTCTCAATCCAAACATGGAATAAAGAGATGAAGTCCAAAGATGAGGTGAGAGTAGCTATCCTTAACAACAAAGCAGTGTTCGATCAAGTGTCACATAAAGGAACTCTGGTAAAATTATCAGTAGGCAGCATGGGGATAAATTCCAATCATTGGAATCATATCTCACATGAAGGGAGATAGTTGTGGTTTCTGGGCACCATGCCAAGCATATCTTTGCAAGAGCTTTTCTGAACAATACCGTAGAGCTAGCCATCATCAGCTGTTTCATCAATGAGCTTACAGTGGGAATGTTTCCTAATGATTGAACAATGATCAACTTCATTAGTAATTCTACAGTAAATGGACTGTCCATGACTGCATGGAGCAAAATGTAATCAACAACAAGACATAGACTTTTAAGTGGCAGGTAATACATATGCAAAAAGAGTGCCAGGCAATGCCAATCTCCAAGAAAAGAGAAACATATTGCCAACACTTGATTTCAATAGATTGTCATCAGTATGTCCTCCACCATCAACATACTTTAGGGTCACCATTGATCATAAACATTGACCCGTTCTCGGTGTTTCAAGACTGGCCGTTGTTTGGCATGCCAAGGGTTCAGCCTGAGAGTCCGGCTTGTATTTGGAAGCCTAAGATCTCAGGGCTCCTGAGATGGGCAGATCGAGGGTCAGTGTCATGGCAGGAGACCCGTGTTTCATCAGGGGAGTCGGAAAATCTACTGCAGTGGGCCCGAAGGCCCGAGATCCTTGCAATCTTCAGGCACAGAGCTCAAAGAAAAATGAAGTAACAGACTTTTAACATCATAAAGCAGTGAGTTGTTGTTATGGAGACACCTCCCTCTCACTTATTAGGGAGAGAGGGGACCTGTGGTATGTCGAATGCCAGATGAAACGCCAAGTCTTTGGGGTAACTGCAAGTCTGTGTCGTTGTTATTGCCTTGCTTGTGCTTGAGTGCTCAGTGGAGGTGCTGATGTTTGCTTTTTTTTTCCTGGTGGGGGGAGGGTGGATATTATTGTGTGCTGCCGCTTCTGCACAGAAGCAGGGAGTTGGGGGTGAATTTGGGTTCTCACATTTAACTGTCATTCATTCTTTGGGGCACTTCTCTGTTTTTGTGGATGATTGTGAAGAAAGAGCATTTCAGGATGTATATTGTATACATTTGTCTGACATTAAATTTGACCTTTGAACAGGTTGACCAGGGTTTAATTTTTGTCATTAGCAAGCATTTAATTGAGCAAAATCAATTCATTTTCTATTTTCTTATTTGTAGCTCTCTACTCTCTATAAGTAGCAGTTCATCAAAACTTGTTAATCCACAACCCCCACACTCCCCAGATAATTTTGTGTGCTGCTCATCCACAAAACTATTCCTGTTATCACTCCACTCCTTTAAAGCTTTTCCAAATAGTACCTCTGTAACCAAGCTTTGTGCCACTTCTTTTCCTTATTCTGCTAATCATTTTTCAGTTTTTCCCATAAAGGATTTTTAAGGTTACAATTTATTATATGCTTCCTATAAAATGGACCATTATTTATAGCACACAGATTAAATCTTTGACCACACCTCTGAGGGCATTGATATATCTATCTGAGTTTGCACATTTGTGGATCTTTTGAGATAAGGTAATCATATTCACGCAGCTGATGAGACAGATTTTATGACAGAAACATCCATAAGTGTAAGCTTATTTGCATAGAATAGCACGTTCAATTTCAGGTATTATATTTGTTACTTTAACCTGTTATCCACAGAAACACTTGTCAAAGCACAAGTCAAACACCTCGCTCCAATTCAATTATGTAATAAATTTACATAATTTAAACCATTGGTCATAAATCATTTGTGGCTAGAAACTGAATGGTGCCTGTTTAGGAACTTTAATGAGTGGTGTGCTTTAAGCCACCAGAAGAAATGTTCAAAGGACTGGTATAGCAAAGTTCAGTAAACCATTAAGATAAAGTTTTTTTTTAAATAAGTTTGACAAGGCCTTTTGTTCATACTGTAAAATGGCCGGGACAAAGCAACTGAGATCTGATTCTGGCTCCAGGGTACAGATAAATGGAGGGTTAAGGTGCTGAGAATCCATTATCAACACCCTTGGGGGTCATTATTGGCCTGAAATTGAATGGGAACGACTAGCAAACTACCATGGCTACAAGAGAAGCTCAGAGGCTGAGGATCCTGCAGTGAGCGACTCACCCTCTGATTTCCAAATAATTTTCACCTAATACAAGGCATAAGTCAGGGCATAAGAGAATCCTCTCTATTTGCCTGTATGTGTGCACTGCCAAAAACTTTCATGAAGCATAGTATTATCTTGTCATGTTTCCAACTGAACAGTGGCAGGCATCCAAACTTCAGTGCTCCAATTTCCCTGAGTAGGGTCAACTGCCACTGTCCCTTTAAGACTCAGGCTGCAATTATTGCCTGCCACATTCCTCATGGAAAGTACAAAGTTTGTATTTACTTAAAGGTCCCACACTAAGGAATACAGTGCTCAAACAGAGAAGTTCTATTCTTTGCACTACTGTTTGTGATGTTGCCTCATTTATTTTGAGTCTGAGTTAATTCTAGACCTTACTCTACACTTGGGATCACCACATGCTCTTGTTATAGCATGATTGAGACATCATGAGCCTAGCTGAGTATGAGTGTCTCTGTTGGCCTACCAGGAGGCAACTGTAGGCAGGCAAAGCAATATACTTCAGGAGATCCTCACCACTCTCCAGAAACTCTGACGCTGGGTGGCAGGATCTGAGGTTGGCTGGAGTAGCTCCCAGTTCCAGCAATTTTCAAGCTAGAGACTCATAAGGGGTCACTGCTCCTGCCAGCTTCCAAGTGGTAATGATGGTAACCCTGACGTATGCTGAGGATTCCTGGTACTATATCCCTTGGCCTTGGAGTTACAGCCATCTAAGTTCCTGTCGGAGTGCAGTAAGGTAGTCTATATCATCTCTCTCCCGACTGTAAGAGCCTTTACCTAGACGTCTGCTCTCTGGGAGAAAGATTCATCGTTTTATAACAGTTCAGACCTCTTTTCAGAGGTGTTGAGGAGGGTGTTTTATCACCCCACTGGAGGATGTCGGTCTAGGATAAAGATACTGAACTTGCATCTGGGGAATCGGTCTGCGGCTGATTATTCCATGGAATTTCATACCCTGACTGCAGAGAGCAGTTGGAATATGGAAGCACTAATCACTTTATTCCATAAGGGACTGAGTCTTGAGCTAACAGATGCACTTGTGGCATGAGAGCTGATGGAGGATCTTATAGACCAGGTGATTTAACTTGATAACTGATTAATAGAAAGGAGAAGAGAAAGAGATGAAGGGGATTATTCCAAAGAGAACTCTTCTCCAGACTATCCCCTTGATGTCATCTATTCTCTGAGCTATGACTCCTCCTTGATTGTCACTGATGCCCTGCCTCCAAGGAGCCTATGCAACTGGGCTGGATCGGGAATCTCAAACAGAAAGGGGGGGGGGGGGGAAGGTGCTGCACTTACTGTGGAGAGACCGGACATTACTGGACCTGCCAGAAAACTCCCAGGACTGTCCAGTGTAGAGAGGGCTGTGACTGTTGCTAGCCTCACTTTTGATATAGCTCCCTCTGAAGTTGTGCTTTCTACCACAGGGAGACCAAAAACTTTCCCTAGATACCTTTATTGACTCCAGTGCAGCAGGGAATATTTTGGACCTTGGATTGACCAGAAGATTGGAAATCCCCTTTTCACATCTCGATCAGTGGCTCGTCACGACCCTGGATGGGAGCCCTTTGGTCCTGGGGCAAATCGACCACCAGCCATCCCTGGCCAAATTCAAGATTGGTCAGCATGTGAAATCAATCTAGCACCATCATATTTGTTTACCAGAAATGCTACATATTCTGGATTATCCCTGGCTGTCATCCCAGTACCAGAGAGTCAATTGGACTATTGGCATCATTCTGGACAGGTCAAACCATTACTAAAATAAAGGTACCCCCTTCTGAATTACCTCCCAATGTACCTCCTGAGTTAACCTCAGAGACAGCTTCCAACATGCTTCCAAAATTACCTGTGGAACCTTCCACCTGTAACCCCAGTGCATCTGATTTATCTAGAATACCTCCAGAATATTTGGACCTGCTGGTGGAATTCAGCAAGAAAAAAGCTACTGTGCTATTACCTTACCTGGTCTATGACTGCGCCATCGATCTGATTCTGGGTACTTGTCCTCTTCGGGAATGGATACTCTCTATCATCCCTAGAAAGCAAAGCCATGGATCCAAGAAGCTCTGGCATCTGGTTTATGCAACTGTCCACATCTTACGCTGGGCCCGTTTTCTTTCTTCATCACCAAGAAGGTTGGTGGACTAAGGCCCTGCATAGACTGTAGGAAGCTAAATAAGATCACTGTTAAAAACCAGTACCCTCTCCCTCTCATGACCACTGCCTCTGAGATTGTCCAGGGAGCTACAATATTTATAAAATTGAACCTCCATAGTGCCTACAACCTAATCTGCATTTGTGAGGGAAGTGAATGGAGAACAGCATTTAACTCACCTATGGGCCACTATAAATAGCAGATCATCCCTCTTGGGTTGGCAAATTTACCAGTGGTATTTCAAGCCTTCGTCAATGATGTGCTCCAGGAGATGCTATACTACTTCACCTTTGTCTACCTAGATAACTTTTGCCAACTTTTACAGGCAGTTCATCCATGGTTTCAGTTTAGTGGTAGTGTCACTCACTGACCTAACCATGTAACCTACTGGGCCCTTCCGATGGACCCTGGAGGCCTGGGTGGCTTTTCCAGAGTTAAAACAAAGGTTTATGTCCACACCAATCCTGGTTCCACCGGACCTAGACTTGCCTTTTATGGTGGAGCTTGAACGTTGGACATGGGCTTAGGGGCCATCTTGTCCCAGCGACCTGCTTCGGACCACAAACTGCATCCCTCTGGCTTCTAC
The DNA here is from genome assembly GCF_048418815.1 of Hemitrygon akajei. Lineage (NCBI taxonomy): Eukaryota > Metazoa > Chordata > Chondrichthyes > Myliobatiformes > Dasyatidae > Hemitrygon > Hemitrygon akajei. The sequence continues at coordinate 159,435,568 of NC_133129.1, read as the reverse complement.
TCAAGATATCTTTCTCACATGAAAGCAAACTATGCCATCAGGAATTGGGACTTGTTGGCTGTTAAACTGGCACTGGAGGAGTGGATGCACTGGTTGGAGGGGTCTAAACATCATTCTGTGGTATGAACCAACCACAAAAACCCAACCTACATCCAGGATGTGAAGAAGCTGAACCCCAGGCAGGCTGTTGGTCCCTATTCTTTAATAGATTCAACTTCTTTATTACTTACAGCCCAGGATCAAAAATTCAAAAATCAAACATCCTCTCTTGACAGTTCGAAGCACCTATTGGTGAAGAGAATCTTTCAACAATAATTCCCAGCTCCAGAGTGGTGGCATCCATCTGCTGAAACATAGACTTAATCGTGTGCTGAGCCCATGAGCAACATGGGCCAGACCCAGGTAATGGTCCTACTGTATGTATCTTTGTTCTCGAAACTGTTTGTTCAGAGATGCACAACTGCGGAGAGGCTTCAAACCTGGCTGGGCATCCAAGGGTGGCTTGTACACTAGAGTTTGTCAAGAGACGTTACTGGTAGCCAGGCATGACTAAAGACATCTGGGAGTATGTCTTAGTGTGCGGTGTCTGCACATGAAATGAAGAAACCCAAACACAGCCTCAAGGTCTGTTTCAGCCGCTCCCCATTCGTACTCACCCTTGGTCTAACATTTCTATGGACGTTGTCACTGGTCTTCTGGCATCTTGGAGTAACGTAGTAATCATGGTAGTCAAAGATTGATTCCCCAAGGCCTACCTAAACTACTTACCCTTCCTAAACTACCATCAGCTTCAGAGACTGCCATGCTCATGTTGCAGCACATCTTCAGGATTCATGGTTTCCCTTAGGATATCATTGCCGATCACAGCACCCAGTTTTCCTCTTGGTTTTGGAAGGCCTTTGTGAGCTCACTGCAGCATCTGCCGGTCCATCATTCAGGTTCCATCCACAGACCAAAGGGCAAATGGAAAGGATCAACAAGGACCTCAAGAGAATACTCAGATGTCTAGCCTCGGGGAACCCTATCACCTGGAGAGACAATCTGATCTGGGCAGAGCTTGCATACAACATTTCAGCATTCCTGCATCCAAATATTCTCTTTCAAATGCCAATTTTTGTACCGTCCTCCACTGTTCTTGGAAAAAGAAGCAGAGTTGGAGATCTCATCAGGGACCAACTGGTCCAGAGATGCCAGAAATTAGTAAATGCGAGAGACATTGTTGGCCAATTGGCTGCAATAAGACCAGGCTAAGCACCAGAGAATACAGGAACCAGCACTTCTCTCTGGTCATCAGGTCTAGCTCTCAACTAAAGATCTCCCCATGTGGGTTAAAACCAGAAAATTGGCCCCTTGTTACATCAGTCCATTCAAAGTCCTGTTACATGTCAAACCATTTACACGTGAACACCATGCGGATTCGCCCATGTATCCTGCCACAAGCTCTTGAGTGCCAACTTTTTGGTTCCAGTTCCCAGACCACCTCCACCTCCCAGAAATGGTGAGGACCAACCCACCTACAGAGTATGGTGATTTTTGGACATTTGCATTGTTCAAGGTAAAAGGCTGTACCTCGTGTATTGGGAGGGATATGGCCCAGGAGAAAGGATCTGGATGCCTTCACGGGACATCCTGGCCCCAACCTTGATGGAACACATTCACCAGGTCCATCCTGATCGCCCTGGGCTGTCAGGAGTCAGCAGTAACGTGGGGGCCTTTCATCGTCCTGACTGAACTGTGGCAGGCATGCAAATTTCAGCATGCTAATTCCCTGGTGTATGACTTAATTGTCTCTTTTAAGATTCAGACTGACAATTATTGCCTGCTACATTCCTTCATTGGAAGTCTGGACTTAAAGACTTCTTAATGAGCACTCAATGCTCAATTGTAGGACTTCCATTTCTAATACTACTGTTTGATTTCACCTTGGGACTTCATTTGTGGCATCTTGTTTATTTTGAGTCGGAGTTAATTCTGGACCTTACTCTGCGCTTGGATGCACCAGTATCCATAGCTCTCTTATTACATACCTAAGAGGAGGCCACCCAATTGATTGCTGCCCCATGAATCACCAAGGGATAGTATTTACTACCCACAAAAATTTCCAGTTATTCTCCTAGGCAACTCCAGGAGCACATTCCAAGATCTCAACTTCTTTCACCAAGGACAAGGGCAGCTGCCATGTGGGAACACAACAAATGGTAAATTACACATCATCTTGACTTGAGGGTGTATCAGCAATCCTTTATTGTCACTGGGTATAAACCCAATGATTAATAAAGCATATCATAATCAGAAGGTTTACAATGATTCAAGAAGTTTGCTGACCATAGCTTTCTGAAAAACATTGTGGATGAGCAATAAATACTGACCTTGCTAGAAAATGGTATAAAATAAAGAAGGGTCAGTGGTCCAGAAGAGGGATATTAGTGTATCACCAGCAAAAAAAAATTTGAGGAGTTACAAAAGTAATTACAGAGTAGAGTAACGAGCTGATTAGACAAGGGTCAGTGTATGTTATTTAGTTAGATTTCAGAAAAGCTTTAAACAAGGTGCTATGCAGAGAGCACAGCCTCAGAATAGAGGAACATCCATTTAGAACAAAGATGAGGAGGAATTTCTTTAGCCAGAGGGTGGTGAATCTGTGGAATTCATTACCATGGATGTCTGTGGAGGCTAAATTATTGAGTATACATACTGGACCATTGCTACACCACCATCAAGAATGCCTACCGTGCTATTCCACGTCCTCACTTTGGGAAGTCTGATCAACTAGCTGTACTTCTACTCCCTGAGTATAGGCAGAGACTGAAGACTGCAGCACCTGCAGTGAGGACCAAGAAGGTACGGACAAGGGAAGCACAGGAGCGCCTACAGGACTGCTTTGAATCGGTGCACTGGACTGTATTCAGAGATTCATTTTCGAACCTAGATGAGTATGCTGTAGTTTTTACCTGTGTGGATGAGTGTTTGCCCACAAAGACTTACTGTACATTCCCAGACCAAAAGCCAAGGTTGAACCAGGAAGTACATTGTCTACTGAAGGCTAATTCTGCGACATTCAAGTCTGGCAACCAGACCTGTACCAGAAAATCAGGTAGGATTTGCGGAGGGTTAGTTCAAGGGTGAAGAGACAATTATAAATGAGGTTGGAGGTGATATCAGATGCATAGCAACTCTGACAGGGTCTGCAAGACATTACTTCCTACAAAACAAAACCCAGTAGTATGAATGGCAGCAATACTTCACTACCAGATGAACTCAATGCCTTCTATGCATGCTTTGAAAGGGAGAACAAAACTACAGCTGTGAAGATCCTTGCTGCACCTGACGACTCTGTGATCTCCGTCTCAGAGGCCGATGTTAGGGTAGGCTGTCTTTAAAGAATGAACCCTTGCAAGGCAGAAGGTCCCAATGAAGTACTTCGTAAGGCTCTGTAAACCTGTGCCAACCAACTAGTGGGAGTATTCAAGAACATTTTCAACCTCTCATTGCTACAGGCAGAAGTTCCCACTTGCTTCAAAAAGGCAACAGTTATACCAGTGCCAAAGAAGAATAATGTGGGCTGCCTTAACAACTATTGCCTGGTAGCACCCACATCGACAGTGATGAAATGCTTTGGGAGGTTGATCATGACTAGACTGAACTCCTGCCTCAGCAAGGACCTGAACCCATTGCAATTTACCTATTGCCACAATAGGTCAACAGCAGACGCAATCTCAATGGCTCTCCACATGGCTTTAGACCACCTGGACAACACAAACACCTACGTCAGGATGCTGTTCATCGACTGTAGCTCAGCATTTAATACCAACATTCCCACAATCTTGATTGAGAAGTTGCAGAACTTGGGCCTCTGTATCTCCCTCTGCAATTGGATCCTTGACTTCCTAACCAGAAGACCACAATCTGTGCAGATTGATGATAACATACCCTCCTCACTGACGATCAACACTGGCGTACCTCAGGGGTGTGTGCTTAGCCTACTGCTCTACTCTCTATATACACATGACTGTGTGGCTAGGCATAGCTCAAATACCATCTATTAATTTGCTGATGATACAACCATTGTTGGTACAATGTCAGGTGGTGACGAGAGGGCGTACAGGAGTGAGATATGCCAACTAGTGGAGTGGTGCCGCAGCAACAACCTGGCACTCAACATCAGTAAAATAAAAGAGTTGCTTGTGGACTTTAGGAAGGGTAAGACGAAAGAACACATACCAATCCTCCTAGAAGGATAAGAAGTGGAGAGAGTGAGCAGATTCAAAAGTTCCTGGGTGTCAAGATCTCTGAGGATCTAACCTGGACCCAACATATCGATGTAGTTATAAAGAAGCCAAGACAGTAGCTATACTTAATTAGGAATTTGAAGAGATTTGGCATGTCAAAAAATACACTCAAAAACTTCCATAGTTGTACTGTGGAGAGCATTCTGACAGGCTGCATGTATGGTATGGAGGGGCTGCTCCACAGGACCAAAAGAAGCTGCAGAAGGTTGTAAATCTAGCCAGCTCCATCTTGGGTATAACCCACAAAGTACCCAGGACATCTTTAGGGAGCGGTGTCTCAGAAAGGCAGCGTCCATTATTAAGGACCTTCAGCACTCAGGTCATGCCATTTTCTCACTGTTACTATCAGGTAGGAGGTACGGAAGCCTGAAGGCACACACTCAGCGATTCAGGAACAGCTTCTTCCCCTTTGTCATCCAATTCTTAAATAGACATTGAATCTTTGGACTCTACCTCACTTTTTTAAAAAATATACAGTATTTCTGTTTTTGCACTTTTTTTGTAATCTATTCAATATACATAATTGATTTACTTGTTTATTTATTATTATTATTATTTTTCTCTTTGCTAGATTATATATTACTTTGAACTGCTGCTACTAAGTTAACAAATTTCATGTCACATGCCAGTGATAATAAATCTGATTCTGATTCTATATTTAAAGTAGAGATTGATAGTTTCTTGGTTCGTCAAGCCTCCAAAGGTTATGGAAAGAATGCTGGAGAATGGAGTTGAAAAGGATAATAAATCAGCCAGGATGAAATGGAGAAGCAGACTCAATGGGCTGAATGGCCTAATTCTGCTGCTATGTTGTATGATCTTGTGGTCTAATTCCTTCTTGAGGAAGCTTCGCAGCATCAGACTACAGTCTAGGACTTCCTCAGACTGGTCTTGAAGTAATGCTGGGGTAGAATGAGTGCAACTTCAGCAACTCCCAAGAAACTTAACACTTCACAAGTGGTGCTGAAGTCTGCTTTCTCATGCATTAGCTCACACACTCCATGGTCGTGCATATAAGAGATTATTTACCACACCAGTCAGAACATCCAGGCTGTTAGTTCTGTTCATTGGCTTCTGAATTTAGCAAACAGGTAAGCAAAAATGTTGAAAGGTGATTTTCATGAGGTTTGATGTGATTATACTTCAACTTGTATGAAGTAATTGTTATTATTAGGTTAATCCTTCATGATCGATGAGCACCTGATATTATCTTGCTCTTTCCCATAACTCATCGTGCACTCAGCAAGAAGTAGATGCTTATTTTTGCCAATTGACTATGAAGCTTCCAACTAGTCATTCAGAACCGCAACTATCTTGAGCACCAAGTGCAAGAAGCATATCAACCCACACTCCCACAAGTAGTGTTAGATGCTGAAGCATAATTTTAGCAAACCTAAGGAAAGGCTGATAATAGTCTCTAGAAACTTGCATGAGCTTGCATATCACTCATTTATATATCACTGATTCCCCCTGTCCTTACTGGGAGTGAATAAGGTGTAGATGTATCTGCTAAGATATAAATATTTAATTTAAAACTTTGCAATTATAAAGGGTGTTTTAAGAAAATTCTTTCTCTGATTTGCACATGAGAATTTTGGAGGGACCAATGACTTCTTCTGATTCATGGACAATCAATGAGAATTCTTTTATGCTGATTTAATAATTCTGTTACCTTAACTAAAGCTCTTTTAATTTGCCACAATAAAATCCATAAACATTGATAGGAAGAAAGCTTGTCATAGTTTTCCCTTCCATAGTGTAGTTGGTCACCCACAAGTCCCATTTCCATTCAAAATGAGTCCAATAAAAGGAGCTCCTTCACAGAAATGTAAGCAAAATACTTCTGTTGAAAACATTATCAAAAGCATCAAAATCCTGTTATTTGATCATCCTGAAAAAGATAGTTTTTTAAAATTGCTTCAGTCTGAACTGGTGTTTCAGATAAAGTCCATGAATATTCGCAGTCCACAAACTACTTCCTTATTTGACAGGAATATCATCACATAAGCATCTTAACTGCAAGCTTTAGTCGGACGCAGTTCCGGTGTGGATGAAATTTCCAGGGCAGGAGTTCACATGGTTTCAATATTTATGATCATGTGTCACTTTACAGTCTGGACTGTTAAGTCTTAATTGCTATTTCTACCAGAGTTTAAGAAGAATGCAGCACTAGTGTATCTGGCTCAGTAACAAATTGTCCCCCATGTCGATGCAAAAATCAAATAAAGGCATTTTTTCTTAAAATATAGACATGTTCTTTAATTCTTAACAATTTGAAATATAGTCCACCAGGAATTTTAAGCTTAACTACAGATATCTTGGGATATTACCTTTCAATTAATAGAAGCTCTGCTGTCAAGCAATTTCTTTCCCTCACAGGAAATATCATATTGAAGTATAATTGGAATCTAACTAAATTGCTTTTGCTCAGAGCAAGAAAATGCTGTCTCAGATCTGCAGTTTAACATGCAGTTTGCGTATTAACTAAAATTAATTGTTCATTTGTTACAATCTCAGGTGACTGCAATAGATTTATCTCAGTTACTTTGACATCAAAAATATGTTTACCTCAGTTAATGGGCAACATGCCTGGCTCCACTGTTATCTATTAGAGAGCAATTAATCTATGCACCTTTCTAGAATTCTCTAGTGACTGTTCATCACAAAATATCACAAAATTAACATTTTGGCCACCATGAACAGAGCAAGAATTTAAACAATTATCTTCTGTGTCCATACAAATAGCTACAACACTGCAATTTAATTATGATTACTGATAAGACCATAGGAGCAGATTTAGGCCAGTTGGTCCATCGACTCTGCTTTGCCATTCCATTAAGGCCAATTTATTTTTCCTCTCAGCACCAATCTCCTGCCTTCTCCCTGTAAACTTTTTGCCTTTACTAGTCAAGAACCTATCAACCTTCACTTTAAATATACTCAATGACTTGTGCACCACAGCTGACTGTGGCAATGAATTCCACAGATTCACCACCATGTGCCATAAAAAGTCACAGCATTGGTAACAATTAAAATATCCAGTATGTTGGCAAATTTTCCAGAATGGTGTTGACTTCATTTCTATTAAAAACAAAGCAAATCCACATTGAAATACATCTAAATTTCTATCCAGAAGTTGGTTGGATGCAGATTTATTGAGATTTAGAAAATGATTTGGAAGTCACACCTAATGTAATTTAACTAATTCCAGAAGGCAAGAGAATGCTATTGCAGATCAGTATAGGCTCTGCCAATGATTGCAATATTGTTGAACCAATCCTTTAAGACTTGAAGGTAGATCAGAAAATCCTGTGTGTGTAATTAGCTGGGCTTCTACAAGATTAATCAATTAGAAGTTGTTTCTTAGATAATAGAAAAGACAATTTAAACAAGGTAAATGGAGACCATTTGACATCACATCAGCTAATGACTGGCTAGAGACATTTTGCTCAACATTCAAAATGAAACCTTAATGAGGATATTTGTTTTCTTTGTGAGAATGGATTAATTGTGATCGGCTGTGGAAACAGGGAGACTGAAATCTGTGTTGCAGGAAACACGCTCAATAATTCCTTATCTTCTCGTTAGCCTCAGAAACTGGTCCAGGATATATCTCATCACCATCCACCTAACAACTATCTCCATCAGTACTTGCCACAAGCCTAACATCCATGTCAAGTAAGTTTTTCATCACTCCCAAGCATATATTTACTTGTGCATATGACAATAAACTCAACTTTGATCTCACAGTTTCTACACATTATGGGTCCCATCGCTTAGACATATTACAACATACATTGATGTGTTTTCATCTCCTTTTCTTATGGGAGAGTGCACAATCATCACCAATGGCTGGAAACCAGCAGGGTACAAACCCATCACCATTGGCTCATGTGGAAAGTGTAGTTAGGAGATCCTAGGCAAAGTTATTGCAGCGAACATTGAAGTCAGCAGCTTCCTTACAGCTGATTTGTCTAATGGCCAACTCCCTGGTGAAGGCCCAGCTGCTGAGCAAAAAAAAAAATCTATCATCTGATGCGACACTTCCAGCCACCAGCTAAGCTGCTGGCACTTTGCGCGATGTAGAGGGTGGTCTGTACGTGAGGAGTCACCATGCGTGACTGACCTGAAGCCTGTACAAGGGGAATGGGCAGACAGCATGTCAGCTCCCCACAGGGTAAGGTCAAGGTCACATATGTTCTACACCAGAGGACTCTGATACAGATGTTGATGGAGGCATCCTGCTGATAAACATAGAAAACTTACAGCACAATACAGGCCCTTCGGCCCACAATGCTGTGCCGAACATGTACTTACTTTAGAGATTACCTAGGGTTACCCATAGCCCTCTATTTTTCTAAGCTCTTTGTACCTATCTAGGAGTCTCTTAAAAGACCCTATCGTATCCACCTCCACCACTGTCACTGACAGCTCATTCCATGCACTCACCACTCTCTGTGTAAAAAAAACTTATCCCTGATATCTCCTCCGTACCGACTTCCAAGCACTTTAAAAATATGCCCTCATGCTAGCCACTTCAGCCTTGGGAAAAAACCTCTGACTAACCACACAATCAATGCCTGTCATTATCTTGTACACTTCTATCAGGTCACAACTCATCCTCCTTCGCTCCAAGGAGAAAAGGCTGAGTTCACTCAACCTATTAAGGATAAAGCTGATAAGCATCTACACTAAGATTCTTGAAGCATTGGTCGATCTCCCTGAAATGTCAAGAAGCATGGATAACAGCATGAGCAACTTTGCACAGAGCCTTGAGCTCAAGCTTTCCAAAATGGGTTGAGGCCAGCTCCGGTCAACATTTGCAGACCCAACCATCCTACAGCATCTGGTGTCTGAAATTTCATCTTTAACTGAATTGCAAGTAGAAAACATCCTCTATATGCAGTGGAAGGTTTGGCTTCTGTTGCACAAACTCCTGCAATGCAAGCATAACTATGCAAGTGCAGTTCTGAATACCAGGGAAATTGAAAGGTCTCACAGCACTCCATCAATCCATATTCTAGCAGATTACAGGGATTAATAGAGCTCCAGCCAAGGACCAGTAGTGGCTCATAGAGCATGAATTGAATGTACTTATTTAACCTTGAGACCTATCACTACCATTCTTCTAGTACCCTTATTGATATTAAGTGCATGCAGAAAGGTGACATTGAAATGTACAGTTCAGAAGTGACCCTTATATTGGACCTTGTTCATGCCAACTGTATTGGGTCAAACCCTTTGCACCCTTCCTATCCATGTACATGTCCAAATGCTTTTTCAGGGATTGCTGATGTTTGCCTCTTTTATTTACCTAAATTCAATGTATATTGTTTGGACTGCTGAGTTACTTTGATTAAATCGAAGTCAATTAAACATTAAGCTAATCAGTAACGGAAGAGAGGTAATTTAGGAAGCAAGGAATTTTGTTGTTATTTCCATTCACTCATGATGAAAGCCTTCATCAGCAAAGGAGGAAAGGTGGTACATAGACCCTTGATGTGCTTTATTGCTTGCATGGGCACGGCAGCATGGTGATTAACATGACGCTATTACAGCTCAGAGAGCTGGAGGTCAGATTTCATTTTCAGTGCCTTCTGTAAGGAGCTTGTACATTCTACACATAACCACATGGATTTCCTCTAGGAGCTATGGTTTATTCCAACAGTCCAAAGGGATTAATAAAACTACAAGACCATAAGATAAAGGAGTAGAATTACGCCAATGACTTGGCCTTCATGGCCATCTGAGGCAATGAATTCCACAGATTCACTACCCTCTGGCTAAAGAAATTCCTCCTAATCTCTGTTATAAATTACATCCTTTATTTTGAGGATGTACCTCTGGTCCTAGACTGCCCCACTATAGGAAATATCCACTCTATCTAGGTCTTTCAATGTTTGATGTTCCAATAAGATTTCTCCTCATTCTTCTAAATTCCATTAAATATGGGCTCAGATCCTTCAAAAGCTCCTCATATGTTAACCCTTTAATTCCCAGAAATATTCTCATGAACTTTCTCTGGATCTTCCCCAATGCCAGCACATGTTTCCTGAGATAACGTGCAGAAAACTGATCACAATACTCCAGGTATGGTCGGACCAGTGCCTTATAAAGGCTCAGCATTACATCCTTGCTCTTATGTTCTAGAACTCTTGAAATGAATGCTTCTTTACTACAGTCTCAATTTGCAAGTTAATCTTCAGGGAATCCTGCACAAGGACCCCCAGGTCCATTTGCAACTCTGATTTTTGAATTTTCTCTCCCGTTAGAAGATAGTCTGCTCTTTTATTCCTTCTACCAAATGCATGACTATACACTTCCCAACACAAAATTTCATCTCCCATCTCTTTGTCCATTCTCCCAATCTGTCTAGGGCCTTCTGCAGACTCACTGCTTCCTCCACATTACTTACCCCTCCACCTATCTTCATATTGTCTACAAACTTGGCTATACCATCAATTCCATCATCCAAATTGTTGACATATACATGAAAGGAAGTGGTCGCAAGAACCACCCCCACTGAACATCACTAGCCACCAGAAGCCAACAAGAAAAGGCCCTTTCAGTTCCACTCTCTTCCCCCAGTCGGTCAGTCAATCTTTTGTCCTGTGCTGGTATCTTTCCTGTAAGACCCTGGGTTCCTATCTTGTTGAGCACCTTATGTTCTGCACCTTGTCAAAGTCCTTCTGAACATCCAGGTACACCGCATCCAATGACTTTTCTTTGTCTATCCTGCCTGTTATTTCCTCAAAGATTTCCAACCAATTTGTCAAACAAGATTTCCACTCAGAGAAACCACGTTGACTATGGACTATTTTATCAAGTGTTTCCAACTACTCCAAAATCTCATCCTTAATAATGGACTCCAACTTCTTCCCACCCACTAAAGTAAGACCAAGTGGCCTATAATTTCCTTTCTTCTGCCTCCCTCCCTTCTTCAAGAGTGGAGTCATTTTTGCAATTTTCAGTCCTCTGGAGCCATTCCAGAATCAAATGATTTTTGAAAGATCATTACTAATGCTTCCATAATCTCTTCAGTTACTTCTTTCTGAAACCCGAAGTGTAGTCCATCTGGTCTAGATGACTATCTTCATACCTTTCAGCTTCCCAAACATCTTCTCTTTAGCAATAGCAATTACACTCACTTCTGCCCCTTGACACTCTGGAATTTCTGCCATGCTGTTAATATCTTCCACAACGAAGACTGATACAAAATAATTGTTAAGTTTGTCTGCCATTTCTTTGTCCTTCATTGCTATCTCTCCAGTCTCATTTTCCAGCAGTCCAATATCCACTCTCACCTCTCTTTTATTCCTTATATATTTGGAAAAAAATTTCGAATCCTCTTTTATATTATTAACTAGCCTACCTTCTTATTTAATCTTTTTTTTCTTTTTATGGCTTATTTAGTTGTCTTCTGTTGGTTTTTAAAATCTTCCCAATCCTCTAACATCCCACTAACTTTAGTTATATTATATGCTCACCTTTTGTTGCTTTTATGCTGTCTTTAACTTCCCTAGTCAGTCACAATGCCTTCTCCTCCTTTTAATCATCTTCATGATGTATCTGTCTTGTGCCTTCCAAATTGCTCCCAGAAACAGCAATCATTGCTGTTCTGCCATCATCCCTTCTAGTGTCCCTTTCCAATCAACTTTGGCGAGCTCCTCTCTCATGCCACTGTAATTCCCTTTACTCCAGTATAATACTGATATATCTGGCTTTATCATCTCCCTCTCAAACTGCAGAGTGAATTCTATCATACTATGATCACTCTCCTCCTAAGGGTTTGTTTACCTTAGGCTCACTAATCAAATATATCTTTTTACACAACACCCAATCCAGAATTGCCTTTCCCCTAGCGGGCTCAACCACCAGCTGCTCTAAAAAGCCATCTCATAGACATTCTACAACATCCTTCTCTTGGGATCCAGCACCAACCTAATTTTCCCAATCTCCCTGCAAATTGAAATCCCTCATGACTATTGCAACATTGCCCTTTTTATATGCCTTTTTGATCTTCCATTGTAATTTGTATCCTACATCCTGGCTACTGTTCAGAAGCCTGTATATAACTCCCATCATGGTCTTTTTACCCTTGCAGTTAATTGGTCATTGTAAATTGAACTATGAACACACTTGGTTTAAATAGGTGAGTTGCTGGTCAGCTCAGTTCATTGTGTCAAAAGGGCTTGTTCCACTCTTTATCTCTAAATGTGCTCTAAATATTGTAAATATTTGTATTATCTATGTAAATATCTCTAGGTTCTATAGTGCTGGATGGCATTTTGAGGTATCAATGAGGAATCATATTCCCATATGAGGATGGTGTGGTATAAACTCACATTTGTTTCCTTTGTCCCTTTAGATATTAACAGTTATGAATTAGATACCCACCATCTACCAAATCTTTGAATTTTTGACATGGACGCATGATGCATGTGCTACTCTGCAAACAGATTTGCATAAATGTGCTAAAAGTATCTGCTCACGATCCACGTCGGAAATTGGTAGCCAAGCAACACCCACAGAACTGGAAACAAAATTTATCATACTCATATTTTGCAAGTAAGATCTTGTAGATTGAAATTAAAAGTTGGTATGCAAAAAATAAACTTTGAAATGTCAATCACCTTTCATAGAAGCATAGAAACATTGAAAATCTACAGCACAATACAGGCCCTTCGGTCCACAAAGTTGTGCCGAACATGTTTCTACCTTAGAAATTACAAGGGTTACCCATATTTTTCTATTTTTCTAAGCTCCATGTATCTATCCAAAAGTCTCTTAAAAGATCCTATCATATCTGCCTCCACCACCGTTGTCAGCAGCCCATTCCATGCACTCACCACTCTCTGCGTAAAAAACTTATCCCTGACATCTCCTCTGTACCTACTCCCAAGCACCTTAAACCTGTGTCCTTTTATGGCAGCCATTTCAGCCCTGGGAAAAAAGCCTCTTACTATCCACATGATCAATGCCTCTCATCATCTGATACACCTCTATTAGGTCACCTCTCATCCTCCGTCGCTCCAAGGAGAAAAGGCCAAGTTCACTCAACCTGTTTTCATAAGGCATGCTCCACAATCCAGGCAACATCCTTGTAAACCTCCTCTGCACCCTTTCTATGGCTTCCACATCCTTCCTGTAGTGAGGTGACCAGAACTGAGCATGGTACTCCAAGTGGGGTCTTACCAGGGTCCTATAAGCTGCAACATTACCCCTCAGCTCCTAAACTTAATGCCATGATTGATGAAGGTCAATGCACCATATGCCTTCTTAACCACAGAGTCAACCTGCGTAGCTGCATTCAGTGTCCTATGGACTTGGACCCCAAGATCCTCCACACTGCCAAGAGTCTTACCATTAATGCTATATTTTGCCATCATATTTTACCTACCAATATGAACCACCTCGCAATTATCTGGGTTGAGTTCCATCTGCCCAGTTTTGCATCCTATCAATGTCCCGCTGTAACCTCTGACAGCCCTCCACACTATCCACAACACCCCCAACCTCTGTGTCATCAGCAAACTTACTAACCCATCTCTTCACTTCCTCATCCAGGTCATTTATAAAAATCGCAAAGAGTAAGGGTCCCAGAACATATCCCTGAGGCACACCACTGGTCATTGGCCTCCATGCAGAATATGACCCCTCTACAACCACTCTTTGCCTTCTGTGGGCAAGCCAGTTCCCTTGGATCCCATGCCTCTTTACTTTCTCAATAAGCCTGGCATGGGGTACCTTATCAAATGCCTTGCTAAAATTCATATACACTACATATACTGCTCTACCTTCATCAATGTGTTTAGTCACATCCTCAGAAAATTCAGTCAGGGTCATAAGGCACGACCTGCCCTTGAGATCATAATGATCCATAATGAGCCAGTGATCATTAATGGAGAACGTGTGGAGCAGGTTAAGACCTACAAGTATCTGGGAGTACAGTTAGACGAGAAGCTTGACTGGACTGCCAACACAGATGCCTTGTGCAGGAAGGCACAGAGTCGAATGTACTTCCTAAGAAGGTTGGCGTCATTCAATGTCTGCAGTGAGATGCTGAAGATGTTCTATAGGTCAGTTGTGGAGAGCGCCCTCTTCTTTGTGGTGGCGTGTTGGGGAGGAAGCATTAAGAAGAGGGACGCCTCACGTCTTAATAAGCTGGTAAGGAAGGCGGGCTCTGTCGTGGGCAAAGGACTGGAGAGTTTAACATCGGTAGCTGAGCGAAGGGCGCTGAGTAGGCTACGGTCAATTATGGATAACTCTGAACATCCTCTACATAGCACCATCCAGAGACAGAGAAGCAGTTTCAGTGACAGGTTACTATCAATGCAATGCTCCTCAGACAGGATGAAGAGGTCAATACTCCCCAATGCCATTAGGCTTTACAATTCTACCTCCAGGACTTAAGAACTTTTTAAAAGCTATTAATGCTTTTTGAGACGGTGATTTAGATGCATATCATATTTTTTTTTTACTGAGTTAAGTATTGTATGTAATTAGTTTTGCTACAGCAAGTGTATGGGACATTGGAAAAAAAGTTGAATTTCCCCATGGGGATGAATAAAGTATCTATCTATCTATCTATCTATCTATCTATCTATCTATCTAGAAAGCCATGCTGACTATTCCTAATCATATTATACCTCTCCAAATGTTCATAAGTCCTGCCTCTCAGGATCTTCTCCATCAACTTACCAAACACTGAAATAATACTCACTGGTCTATAGTTTCCTGGGCTATCTCTACTCCCTTTCTTGAATAAGGGAACAACATCCGCAACCCTCCAATCCTCTGGAACCTCTCCTGTCTCCATTGATGATGTAAAGATCATCACCAGAGGCTCAGCAATCTCCTCCCTCACCTCCCACAGTAGCCTGGGGTACATCTCATCCAGTCCCAGTGACTTATCCAACAATGCTTTTCAAAAGCTCCAGCACATCCTCTTTCTTAATATCTACATGCTCAAGCTTTTCAGTCCACTGCAAGTCATCACTACAATCACCAAGATCCATTTCCATAGTGAATACTGAAGTAAAGTATTTCATCTTACGAACACTTGGATTTCAAAAATCCACTGTAAAAACTTTGTCTGTTTACATAGAAGTTGGTAGCACAGAACTGATTATTTTGTAAGGCATTCTTAATGATTATTATATATTATGTTAATAAGCAGATCTGTACTTGATCAATGAGGCATGATTCATAAATTACACTGTACTCTTATTTTAGTTGTTATTGGATAGTGAAAGTGGAAATTGGTGTATTTTAACTCTAATAATGTGAATGACATAATATTCAATCAACTCTCTTCAATAAATGAGACATCTTCTGAAAATTCATTTAGTTACAGCTGTAATATGTTAATTCATAAATTGATGGTCCTTTGTTGCTACCCACATTGTGATTGTTCATTCTACCAATGATCTGTGGCAATTTGTCCTGAGGAGGCAACTGGATAGTTAGCACTTTGCCTCAACACCCTGTTGAGGTAACCCAGTCCAAAGTATTTGCTTGCAACTTCAATCTTCTACAAAACATTCATTTCAATCAGTTTGAATCATCCCTAAATCTGATCCAAACTGCACTTTCGCCTGGTAAGCTTCCAATTAGCATTCAGGTTGTGATCAAACAGGAGTAAAGGATCATCAACCCTGAAACAACATTCACAAACTTTGGCTCAGTGAGTTCAAAGTCAAAGTTGAGTTTATTGTAATATAAACAAGTACAAGTTTGCACAGGTCCATTGAGAAACTTACTTGCAACAGTGAGTGTTGCTAAGTGGCAATGATTAGGAATTTGCTGATTGGTCAAGGACTGAATGGTTAAAAGGAAGTAGATAAACCTTCTGCTTTTTATGTTATTGCTTTAAGTTCCAGCATCTGTTCTCTCTTGTGACTCCATTTTGGGTTGAAATATTTCTTCAGAAGAGTTAATAAATCTAGGCTAATTAATCATTACTTATCTCAATTAACTCATTTAAAAAATATGATGCACCTACAAAAACATTTCTAGCAACATTGCCACAAATCATCACTTCATAAGGTAAAAATTACCCTTTAATTTTACAATAATTAAACTACATTTTATTGGAAGGATAGAGATGAGTAATTTTTGATCTTGTCATTAAAATGACTGATAAACACAAAGGGGCAATCCTTTTTTGCAAGATAATTTTGTCTTCCATCTTCTCATAAGGTGAACTGCTATCACATGGTGAAGTGGATTGATATTGAACCCATGAGAGAACTGCTGGAAAATCTATGCATTGCCACCGGCTAACCTGGAATTGATGAAAATAACTCACTTTCTTGTTCAAAATATATGGAAGTTCTAAAAATGTAAACTCATTTTTTTTCTGTGGCGGTTTTAATCTGCCCCTAATCTGTAGGGAACAATGTACTAAAAATAACTGACTTTTAAAAAATATGCAAAATCCCACCTGTATATCAATTTAACAGAAGCAATGCACAGTCCAATATATTTGGTATTTGCTTGCAACTTCAATCTTCTACAAAATGTTCATTTCAATCAGTTTGAATCATCCCTAAATCTGATCCAAACTGCACTTTCGCCTGGTAAGCTTCCAATTAGCATTCAGGTTATGATCAAGCAGAAGTAAAGGATAATTTATTTGAAAATAAAGGCATTCCAATTTGCATTATTCCCAAGGCAGTTCCCCCACCCACCCCTTTAGCAAATTAATTGCTTTTGCTAATAGGCTTTCTGGAGATGACCATATTTCATTAATATTACTACCCTACCTCATATGGCACTCCTTTGGTATCAGGATTTTGTATTGTCATGAAGATAATTAGGTGAAATTGCATATTATTTAGTCTCTAAACAGTGGTATGAAGATGCATGTGAATATGTGTATTTTACTGTCTAGGAAAAATGGAGAACACAAATAAAGAATAATGCCCAGCACTTGACAGTTGGAAATTATTCTATCAGTCAATTATCAACTGAGCCAACAGAATGTTAATAAAGCAATCATGAACTGTAGCCAGGGTCAAACACGCTCTCTGATATCTCAAACACAACTTACTATTTTGTATTAGAGTTCATAGTATTCAGTTTCAAATTTTAAAGTTCAGTAACAACTTTTTAATCACAGAACCTATTTCAAAACTAATTGAGTAAAATGGCAAATAATCCACTGTAAAATTATTCAGAAATCCAGATGGTTTGGCACCTGACACTTGGTGATGATACCCATTCTGCTATTAACAGACTGGGCCCCAGTTCCTACCTTTCCAATAACACACTGAGTTCCCAATTCCTACCTTCCCATTAACTCACTGGGCCCCTGTTCTTACTTTCCCATTAACACACTGGGCCCCAATTCCTACCTTCCCATTAACACACTGAGGCCTAAGTTCCAGACTCCCTTTAACACAATTGACCCCAGTTTCTGAATGCCTTTTATACACACCAGAGCCCTGTTTCCTGTGTTCCATTTATTCACAATACGGCTGCAGTTCTCACATTCCCTTGCACAATAACTGGCTCTTTTCAACCACAGTCAAACTTCATTAAGAGAGTTGCATTACTGATTTAATATAGAAAAGGAAAAAAATTAAGAGGTGATGGGAAATTTTAAGGAGGCTGGAAGATATACAGGGAGACAGAGAAATGATAAAAGGTAATGTGGAGAAAACTCTTGCAGGAACCATGTATCTATTCATTGTCTGTCACCAGACAGAAAGAGAAACTAAGTAGACATGAATCCTTGAGCTCCTGCATTTTTTGTTTGAATAGTTTCTGGAGTTACAAAACATTAATAGATGTAAATTGGGGTACTGTTTTGTCGAACACTTCCACTTGATCCGCAAAAAGTGGATGTTCCTAGTGGCCGAGCCCTTTAATTCCTATCCCCATTCTCGTTCTGACAAGTCAGTCCACAGCCTCCTCTTCTGTCATGATGATGCCACTCTCATGGTGGGGGAACAACACCATGTATTCCATTTGGGCAGCCTCCAACCTGATGGCCTGAACATCAATTTCACCTTCTAGTAATTTCTTTCACCTTCTTTCTTTTTTTTTCCTTTTCCCCTCCCTTTCCCTCTTCTTCCATTCCCCAATCTTGCCTTTTACCTTTTCTCCTCATCTGAATACCACCTCACTCTGGTGCCCCTCCTCCTTCCTTTTCTTCCATGGTGCACTCTCCTCTCTTATGAGATTGCTTTCTCTCCAGCCCTTTTCCTTTACCACACACCCGCTTCCCCTATCACCTTCTTGCCTTTCCTCCTTCTCCTCCTCCCACCTTTTTACATAGAACAACATAGAACATAGAACAATACAGCACAGTACAGACCCTTCGGCCCACGATGTTGTGCCAACCCTTAAACCCTGCCTCCCATATAATCCCCACCTTAAATTCCTCCATATACCTGTCTAGTAGTCTCGTAAATTTCACTAGTGTATCTGCCTCCACCACTGACTCAGGCAGTGCATTCCACGCACCAACCACTCTCTGATAAAAAAAACCTTCCTCTAATATCCCCCTTGAATTTTCCACCCCTCACCTTAAAGCCATGTCCTCTTGTATTGAGCAGTGGTGCCCTGGGGAAGAGGCGCTGGCTGTCCACTCTGTCTACTCCTCATAATATCTTGTACACCTCTATCATGTCTCCTCTCATCCTCCTTCTCTCCAGAGAGTAAAGCTCTGATCATAATGCATACTCTCTAAACCAGGCAGCATCCTGGTAAATCTCCTCTGTACCCTTTCCAATGCTTCCACATCCTTCCTATAGTGAGGCAACCAGAACTGGGCACTGTACTCCAAGTGTGGCCTAACCAGAGTTTTATAGAGCTGCATCATTACATCGCGTCTCTTAAACTCTATCCCTCGACTTATGAAAGTTAACACCCCATAAGCTTTCTTAACTACCCTATCTACCTGTGAGGCAACTTTCAGGGATCTGTGGACATGTACCCCAGGATCCCTCTACTCCTCCACACTCCCGAGTATCCTGTCATTTACTTTGTACTCTGCCTTGGAGTTTGTCCTTCCAAAGTGTACCACCTCACACTTCTCTGGATTGAACTCCATCTGCCACTTCTCAGCCCACTTCTGCATCCTATCAATGTCTCTCCGCAATCTTCAACAATCCTCTACACTATCTACAACACCACCAACTTTTGTGTCATCTGCAAACTTGCCAACCCACCCTTCTACCCCCATATCCAGGTCGTTTTTATTCTGACCTCTTTCCCTTTCTTTTCCAGTGCTGATGAAGGCTCCCATTGACTGTTTATTCATTCCTGATCTGCTGAGTTCCTCCGGCATTTTGCATTGGGTTTTCCAGCACCTGCAGAATCTTTTTGTTTATGTAAAGAAAGTTTTTTGTTGTATTGGAAGGATCCCAATCCACCTACTGGTTTTTTTCTGGCTTTAGTCCGTTATGTCGTGTTTAAGCTTGGAGAAAATTAGAAGTCGGACGCTTGACATATCTTTAAATTTGAGCAAACCTGGCGACCTTGCATTCAAAATTTTCATATTATCTAATTTTTCTTTTTTAAAACTTTTTTACGAAATCTGTTTTTTCTTCTCCGCGAAGTTTCAGAATTGACTAGAAGGATTTTTCCCTTTTTTTTGTAATTCTATCCTCAAAATGGACTGCCCAGTCTTCTTTTTTTTGTTTGCTTTTAGGTTAGTTTAGTGTTTTTTTTCTTTCTCATAATAGAAATTTTGAGTCTTTTTTTATGAACTGTTAAGAGGAGTTGTTCCTTTTTTTATATTAACTCAATATTATACGTGACTTTGACTTTGTTTGTACTTTTATTGAAATATGTATTTGATATAACTTCTCCTCTGATTTATATTTATCCTTATATTGTTTTTTAAATCAATAAAAAGAGATTGAAATGGAAGAAAGCTTTTTGATTGAGGCAGGGGTGAAGGAGAGCCAGTCACAGAGTATATCTTTTCAGTGATCAGGGGAATGCATCCACTCAAACAGGCATCAGTGGGACTACGATCTATTGATTCATTTTGCAATGCCATTATAATTGGGTAAGACAAGTTGAAGTCACCCTATCATTTTTTTTTGGCTTAAAGTTTAGAAATACAATACTTCAGCTGAGATCACAAACATGTGAGGAAGTATAGTCGTATCAATTGGCAAGCTATGGGTTAGTAGTATATTAGCACCATCACTAGACATGTAGGCATCATTGAAATATGGTTCCAAACTAGCAGAATTCTCAATTTTCCTGAGGCATAAAACACTTGTCTGCCATTACTTTGGTGTTGGGACTCAAATAATTACCATCGCATTCGTAGTGGCGGCTTCCTTTCTGTCAGTGATTTCATCTTCCTTTCTTAATAATTCCTGTAGCTTTTCAGCAAACTACGGACTTCCTGCCACACACAAAGTTCGAGAGATTTAGTTGTGAAGCTGCCAGCCTGTGTGTTTGCAGTAAGTTCAAACTTCATCCATGCATGATTACTGTTTGGTCAGCCAACAATAGCTTCCCGGAGATGGCAGCGACTACACTGTACATTGTTTCTGTGCTTTGTTTCAGTGAGCACAGCTGCTTTTATCACTATAATTAGGCCTTTAATAGGTATACAATAGACTCGTGCTGGTGTTGGCAGCCAATATGAATGCAGTGGTGAAGTAATTTAGCACCCAAATAGAGAGCTTGGACCAAGTCTAGACTTTGATGCCAGCTGCTAATTAACAAGTCCCCGATATCCACAGAGGAATTTTCAATGTCTGCCTCTCCTCCACCAACCACCTCATCTCTTGCCAATCCAAAGACTATAAGACAAATTGTAGGACTCTAAATGAAGTAGGTTAAATTAATACAGATTGATAAGCAAAATTCTAACCTTGTATTTCTTACAGGATTCGGTCAATAAACCATTGGAAAGGATATATAGATAAGTATTGATACTTTCCAAGACAAAATCTTCTATAGATTAATATAAGCTGATAAATAAATAGTGCTGAAACCACAGCAGGGAACATCAAGGAATACAAACATTTCTCTGAAACTTGTCTTCTCCAACAAACAACCTCACGGATTTATTTCAGGTTTTCATTGGATTGCTCAGAATAAAGCTCAAAACTATACACAATTTTTTTAATCTTTCCAAGGATAACAAGGATCAAAGATAGGAAATTGAAGATATCTCATTTAAAAAAAATTTTTTTGTACTTCTAAAATTTCCAAAAAAGGAATATTTTATAGTTTTATACAGTAGCTTTTGACAGGTAATATATCACAAATATATATGTCAGCACATGTCATCAGTGTGAAAAGGAAAATTAGATCCTGTGTAACTCAAATCCAGCTCCACACTCGTGGTGCAATATCTGAATTTGAGAATGGTAATTATGCAAAAAATCTCTGATATTTGTTGAGGAATATGTCATTTCCAAGGTACAGAATTATATCTCTATGTTTTTGCTTTTACAGGCTCTCCAACTTGGCACATTTTCAGACATGAGCACACCAGACCACAGCCCAGAAGGTGGTAAGTTTTGTGATGCCATCAAGCAGTGTGCAATTTGCAAAACGGAACAGGCATATTTTCTGTTTTATTTTCCGCTTCCTGTTAGTTAGCCAATCTTCTGTCTTTGCCAATCATATACTTCCATTTTCCAAAATATCTTCTGCTGTGGCACTTTTATTATAGGCCTGTTGAAAACATGAGAATTGTACACCCATTGGTTATCCATAGCAAATCAGTACTTCAAAGAAGACTAATAAATTGCTCAGACATTATTTCCCATTCACAAAACCATGGTGAATCTGGCAAAATGAATATCTGGATTTTTTCCAAGTGCCCTGCTATGATATGTCTTGAATAATAGCTTCTAATATTTTCTCTTTGACACATGTTAGGCTCTAGGCCTGGTGTTTCCTGCTTCTTGTCTCTCTCTGCCTGTATGAACTTTTGCTATTTTCTATTCTATTGGAACCTTTTCTAAGTACAAGGAATTCTGGAAATTCTGAACCAATCATTCATCTGTTTCTGGATACTCATTTTAAAATCCTAGGTTGAGTCCAGCTAGTCTCAAAAACTTGTCAACTGGCAACATCAACAATTTTTTCAGCACAGCTTCTCTAGCATTTATAATTTTCCTGAGTTTCTTTCATCCTCTCAACTGACAACTATTTCTCAGATGTTACCCATATCCTTCATAGTGAACACCAGTGCTAAATACCATGTCTTTTCTCTGCCACCTCTTAATCCTGAATTATTAAATCTTCAGACTCACTTCCTATAGAATTTATACTCATTTTCTTAATAAGTTTTTATTGAGGAAGTTCTTACTTATTGTTTTTGTATTTGAATTATTTTTAGCCCTTTGAAATCTGAATTTGAATTCTCTTTTGGCTTGCTTTGCCTTGTCCTCTAACTTTACACTATTTACATTTGCTGTATTTTTATACTAGGTCTAATCTTTTGACCTATGATCAGTTTTGCATAATATTATGATTTCCTTTAATATCTTTCATTAAGTACAGATGATGGGTCCACCCCTTTGATTTTTTCCTTCTTTTTCAGTGTAATTTACTTGTTAATCTATTCTGAAAGATCCTCTTAAATATCTACCATTGCATCTTAATTGGCCAGCCCTTAACCTAATTGCTATTTAAGTCACTTCAATTCACAGTGGTGCCAGGCAACAACATTCATGCTGAAGTTTGGATACAGCCTTGTAAAATGACAGTGACTATTCAATGAAAGATCATGTAAAGGGAATCACTGGTGATTTACAGTTGAAGTCACACACCACAGGAGTCAGATGGTTGAAGACAGCTTCATTACAAGAGGACCATCTTTCATGTGCTTCAAATGGAACTGTCCAATCAGGGGAAGACAGATGTAGAGACAAACTTCAAACCTACATTTTATGTTGCATCGTGACTGTCTTACAGTAACATTGGCCGATAGTATGTCTTTACATGTAATTGATTTCATTTGCAGGTATTTACAAACCTCATAATTTGGTGGCACTGAGCAGCAATATTTCTCCACTGTCCAGTCCTTCAGATTTATTGTTTTTAAAGTGAAAATTCTCTTTCCATGATTCACAGTATAAACAATTATGTTTCAATTTTAGTCTGCATTTAATTTTGGAAAAGCTAAATTATTTGATGTTCTCCTGTTTTACTTTTTACCTTTTATATCCCACTTTGCTGAAACTTTATGAAACAATTTTCTTTCTTCAGCATAGAAAAAAATATTGTGTTCCACAGTAAGCATTAATTTTGGTATGATCTTACAAAATATATGCATTGTTTTTTTTTTGTTCCCTTTACAGCTGTAGTTAAAAATGAATACTGTAAGCTTGTTTCTTGTATTTATGCTCACTGTGAGAAAAATGAAAGAATTCAATTGGGACATTAACTTGGTCACATCATATATATGATTTCCCATAAAAGGCATACCGGTAAGTACAATAATTCATCATCATAAATTGTCCTGTGATTAGGCTTGGGTTAAATCAAAGATTGCTGGCGGCGATGGCTCAATGGACGAGAATTGTCTATTCCATGCTGTATCTCTAAATAAATAAATTAGTTTTAATGCATTAGGCTTATAAATGCCTGTATCAGTGATGCATTAAGATAAAATGCTGGCAGATAAACATGAAAGTAGTATTAGAAACATAACATATAAAACAACACAGTCCAACTTAGAAACTCTCCATCAGCAGGGCTTGGCAAAGTATAATTGGACATTGTATAGCAATGATATTTAAATCCCAGTCTCTGAAGCTGTAGTTCTCTCAAACAAATTTCCTAACTAACAGGGAAAATCAAGTCACTTTGGCAGTCCTTGCTCTGCAAGAAGTGGAAAAGCTGTTATAAATAGAGCAGACGAGCATTTTTGCTTTCTGGGGAGGTTGAGGAGTTTAGGTTTGTTATCAAATACTCCAATAACAAACTTCGACAGATGTACTGCTGAAGGTATCCTGATTGGCTCCATCATAGTCTGGTGTTTGGCATTTCAAGCACACATGAATGTAAGAAGCTGTAGGGAGTAGTGGACTCTGCCCAGTATAGCCTCACCATTGCTAGTAGCTGTGGCACAGTAGCACAGTGGGTAGCATAACACCATTACAGCGCCAGAGGCCCGGCTTCAATTCCTGCTGCCATCTGTAAGGAGTTTATATGCTCTCCCCATGACTGTATGGGTTTCCTCCAGCTGGTCCAGTTTCCTCCCACATCCCAAAGACATATAGGTTAGAAAGTTAGCTGAACACATAGGTGTATTGGGCGGTGTGGTCTCATCAGGTCAGCAGGGCCAGCTATGCTGTACCTCTAAATAAAAGAGATACAGCGCAGTAACTTAGTAAAGATAAACAAAACACAAAGGCAACACCCATCATCAAGGAACCCTTTCATCCAGACTTTGCCATCTTTTTACAGATACCATCAGGGAGGAGGTGCTGACCTGAAGGCCCACAGCGTCAAGGTCAAGAATAGCTGCTTTCCTTCAACCATTCAGTTTTTGAAACAACTGGCAAAACCCTCGTCACTACAGTTGAGTACACTATGACCACTTCGGTCACTGTGACTACTTCGGTCACTGTGACTACTTCGATCTTGGCAATAGAATGAACCTTTATTGTTTTACTTGTGTTCTTTCTTGTAAAAATCATGTATGATTTATATATCATTTATGTTTTTCTTGTGAATAATAATGATATAGTGCTGTGTTTCTGTGATTCTGTTGCAAGTAAGTTTTTTTTATTGCACTTGTGCATGCATGTATTTGTGCATATGACAAGAAACTTGACTTTAACTTTGACTTTGAAATAGACCCAGGTTGAGCCTTTCAACCTCTCATGATGGCTCCATTATTCAGTAAGGTCATGGATGACTGCTGAACTCAATACTGTTTCCCTCCACTAACTCCGTACTTTAATCTCCGGAAAAAAAAAAGAATCTGTTGGTCTTTGTCTTTGGTGGCTGAGATTCCACACCATTCTTGGAAAGTGAATTCCAAAGATGCACTACCCTCTGGGTAAGAAGAAAAAAATGTCTTTACATTTCACTCCTAAACAGCTGATTGCTGTATTTGAGACTGTAATGACCTAGTTCTACATCATAGCCAAGGGGAATATAATCTACCTTATCAAACTTATGAATGAGATCAGCTTTCATTTTCTAAAGCTCCTGAGAGTACAGCTCTAGTCTGCTTAATCGCTCCTCATAGAACTAGCCCGCCATCCCAGGATTAATCCCATGAACCACTGCTGACCTTCTCTCACTCCAATCACAAATACATCCTTCCTTGGGTAAAGAGACAAGACATCAAAACATTCCAGCTATCATCTTATCAAGGCTTAGTGCAACTGCAGAAAATATCTTTTTCCTTTAAAAATTCAGATCTTCTTGCTATAAAGGCCAACATACAGTACTGTACAAATATCTTAGACACATGTACACAGATTAAGTGCCTAAGACTTTTGCACAATATTGTGCTTGTCAATGTAGAGCGGATAGCAAGTTTATAAATCTGGTGGGAGCAAAGGATGTTGGAAATGACAAGGATGGAGCGCCACAAGAGGGTTGTGAGATATTTGACAAAGAAGAAGTGCTAGGGCCGGAAGGTGGCACGGATGCAGACACACACAGCTCTGAGACTCCAGGCATGATCATTTGAGAATTGGTTTCTTGATCACTATAGAATACCTTTCTTGTGCTTTCTCCTCCCTCTCCTCTCCCTTTCCCTTTGCCAACCATGATTTCTCTCTCCTTGCCTCCTTCCCACTCTCAGTCAACAAAAGAGACCCATATCAGAATCATGTTTATCTTCACCCACGTATGTCATGAGATTAGTCTTTTTTCACAGCAGCAGTAATACAGTACACAGCATAAAATTATTACAGTACTGTGCAAAAGTCTTAGGCACCGTAGCTACACGTATGTGTGTGTGTATGTATATATATATATATATGTGTGTGTGTGTGTGCCTAAAACATGTGTGCAGTCTTGTATCACAAGCCTTCCTAATTACGTACTATACCCTTCAATATCATGTCCTCTGATTGAGGAATTTCAATGTCTCGTCATTAAAAAAAATCTTCATTCTACTTCTTTCTAACATAATGAACAACTTTACATTTTTTCCACATTATATTCCATCTGCCAAGTCATTGTCCTTTCTCTTAGCCTACCTGTAGCTCCTTGAGGGCTGTTTTGACCTTCTTCATGGTGCTCTGACCAACAGGCTTCATATCATCGGCAGACTTGGATATACTGTGGTCAGTACAAATAATTGAGCTGGTGGTTCTATTTCAATTCCCAAGACACCCCTATCCAAAAATGGTTTATTTGTTTTCTCTCTATTGCTAATATGCCATCATGGACACATTTTAAGATTATTTGTGTTTACATATTGTCCATTTATTATGCCACACAAAATCTCAACAAGTTTAATTTTTTTTAACTTTTGTTCATAGTCGCCCAGTGCAATCGGTACCTACAAAGCATTAGGTAATGTAGCATAATATTAGATATCAATAAACACACAAACATCTTGACAAATGAGCATTGTGTATAAAGTCTCAAATTCTCAGTGACAACCAAAGTAACGACAGATGTAAATGGAAAAGCCAAGATCCAGTTGATGTCGGTGGCTTCTTCTGAAATGCTCTTATAGAAACATTAGAAATAGAAGTTATTGAAAATCCTTTAGTACTTGCTGAAGTTTCAACATAACTACCGTATGTTTCCTGCCCAGTTCCAAGATTTCTTAATTGTCTTATTGTCCAAAGATCAATCAAATATAACATTAAATATATGCAGCAACTGATCCATCCACAGATTTTTAAGATTTACAGTATTCTACAAAAATAATTTTCTGCTCAACTCAGTCCTAAGTAATAATTTCTTCTGACGTTCTTTCCCAAATAACAACAAACCTTATCAGAGGCTGCATATAAAGACCTGCCAATATGATCATTATCGACGGAGCCAGAACATGAACATTAACCAATATCTCACCAATCAGTTTTGAAATCTGGTACTGGAGATGACATCAGACAGCTACTGATTGAAAACATTCTCAACCATCAGATGGTGATTAACCAATTCACCTCTCACCCTTCCTTCCAACATAAACAAAAACAGAAACTAGTAGATAGGTCATGCCATATCTTTTGGAAAAGAAACAGTCAACGTTTCAGGTCAGACACCCTCTGTCAAAAATGAAAAGGAGACGAATGAAGCTTGGTGGCTGAGAGTGTAAAACAAGTATAGTGATAAAATGTAAGAAAGAAGCCTGACTTCTAGTCAGGAGTCAGAAGTATAAGCTCGATGACTGAAGCCTGGAGACTGGAGTACATTCCTGGATTTGGAGGATTGTCCTTGTTTGTGTGTGGGTGGGAGGGGGTGCTTGTTCTGCTGTTGTTTTATTGCTTGTTGTGTTCTGAATAGCATTGCAGGCATGTTATGTCAGCACTGGAACATAGAACATAGAATAGTACAGCACAGTACAGGCCCTTCGGCCCACAATGTTGTGCCAACCCTTAAACCTTGCCTCCCACATGGGGCAACATTTGCAGGACTTCCCAAGCACATCCCCAGGTGTGTTCATAGTTAACGCAAATGACACAATTCACTGTATGTCAACATGTACATGCGATTAATCTATCTGAATATGGAAGTTATCTGTTCAGTGAATGAATGAGAGCATTGACAAAAGTATGTGTGACAAAATTTGAACGGCTGAGTAACACAAGGTCAGGCAGTATATATGGAGTGAAATAGACAGTCAACATTATGGATCAAGATATTTCATCTGTATTGAGAGTATAGAAGGGAGAGAGCCATTATAATGATGTGAGGGGGAAGAGTGCAGGAGCTTGAAAGTAATCATTGGATCCAGGTAACGAGGGGTTGATTGTCAGATGGAGTCAGATTGGGGAGGGAAACAAAACCAACAGAAACTGAGAAGTGATATTTGGAGCCAACAAGGGCTACAGATTTTGGAATCTGATTAAAAAAGGACAGTGAAAAATTAAACTAAATAAAAGAGGGGTAGTGGAGAGCTGGGAACTGTGGGTGAGAGGCTCCTTCCACACATGCTGCCTGACATTTTCAGTTGTTCCTACAGCTCATTTTTATTCCAAATTCTGCCAGCCCTGATCTCTCCAAAAGAATGTGGAAGTTGCAGAATATAGAGCAGGAGGCCAAGCGCAGTAGGTAATGCTGGCTACATCCTCCACTCCCAGAGAGAGGGGAAAAGAATCCCATTCATTCATTGTCCACATAACCTGTTTGCAGTTCATGCCCATGGTCTCCACAGTTTTACTTAGAGATGACTCTTCCTACATCCTCCATCTACCTTTACTCACTTCTTTTGTCTCCTTTTTTAAATTCTGAAGGATCTCCAAGCTGAAATGTCAAATCTGTTCCTCTTCCTACCTATGGAACCTGACCTGCAAAGTGTTTCTATTGCTGCTTTAGGTCTCCGGCATCTGTAGTTACTTGATTTTCAATTTCTCCATACAGTTTTATTTCTGTTGCATTATCTTGTCACAATAGTTTATTCTTTTTTCCGATAAATCACCCTTATCACATTATGCGGATTCTTGTCTTTGTCAAAACAAAGGTCCAGAAGAAAAATCGATACTGGGAATGATGGCTCTGGGCCTGTATTTGCTGAGTTTAGAAGTATGAGGGGGATCTCATTGAAAGGCCTAGACATGGGGAGAGTGTTTCCTATCACAGGACCAGAGGGCACTGCCTCAAAATAGAGCGACATCCATTTAGAATGCAGGTGAAGAGGAATTTATTTAACCAAAATGTGGTGAATCTTTGGAATTCATTGCCACAGAGAGTTGTAAACGCCAAGTCATTGGGTATATTAAAAGTGGAGGTTGACAGGTTCTTGATTTGTTAGGGCAGCACAGATCACAAGGAGAAAGCAGGAGAATGGGGTTTGAGAGGGATAATAAATTAGCCATGATGTAATGGCTCAACCTTCGATTTTCCGATACACCCCAACATCAAAATGCCTGATGCTCACAGCTGTACTAACATGCAATGGCACCAGATGGCACTATACAGCATACATTGTAGCTTCTATGTTACTTTGAGTATTTTGAATTCAACATTCAACACCACAAAGCCCATACTTATAATGTTCCAGTAAACCCATACAAATTTACATGTATTAGTGTCCTTATAATTTAAACTACTACTTAGCGTAAACTGCTCTGCTTTCAACATGAAATTTCAACAATTTTCCAGTCCAACAATGTGTATAGTAGAGTACTCCAGCACAAAGTCCAGATTTTACACTTAGCAAGCAGTTCTTCCACAGCAAGTCATTCATGTTAACCTAGCTGAGCTCTATAGTTCTTGTTCCATATGTAGGTTTTGCAATGTATCCTCTGTTAGCTCATTACTGGCAACAGAATTCTGTCCCATAGTGACAGTGTTCCGCAAACATTGAACCTCTTGTTCCCCATGTGTTTTCTCAGTGAACTGCACCTCAAGGGATCTACATTGTGAAAGCTCTCTGATACATACTGGTTTCCATCATCTTTGTAGATAGTGACTTGGATGCATTCTTGCCACATCACATGGTTTGGTAACAGCGTATTTTTTCTTTTTCTCTTTTCCTTGGTACGATTAGTCCAGTTAAAATTTTAGGCTTAACTAAATCAGCTGCTTCTATTGTTTTGCTCGAATATATCTGCACAGGCAACATATTCATTTGAACACACTGCTACATTTATTCCTCTAGCTAGTGTTGAGATTTATTAGTTTCCCTCAAACAATCTTTATCTCCTAGATGTGATGAGAACATGTACACTCACATTTTTCTCCTCAAGTTTTTGATAACAACAATCTTACACTTGGAAGTACCGAGTTTACCATCTAAATAAAAATCTGGAGCCAGTCTATCTGAGAGTTCCTGCTGCTTCTCCGGACATTGTTTGGATAACATGTGATTCTTGCAGTCTTCGTTTCTAGCAATGGGCTTCAGGCAGATCTTCAGCATATTTTGGTCTAATGCCATGTCTCTACAATCTGTCCTTCCTGTAGAAACATATGCTTAGCTTTTGTGTTTCTGATACACTGCCTGGATAAGAAACCTTCAACGCTTCATATTCAATCAAAGTCCTGATTGAGGGTTTCAGTCCAATCCATCGACTGTTTATACTTCTCTTCTGTAGATGCTGCCTGACCTGCTGAGTTCCTGCAGCTTTTGGGTGTGTTGCAATGTTTCATATGAATTTACAGACTCTTGTCACTATATGCCCCATGATGTTTGTTGGAGATTGTTCCATGGGTCTGTGATCATACTGCATATGCAGATCAACTATTTTATTTGGGGATACAGGATGGAACAGGCTTTTCTGGCCCAACGAGCCCCACTGCCCAGCAACCCACCTATTTAACCTAATAGCAAGGTAATTTACAATGACCAATTAACCTACTAACCAGTAGGCCACTGGACTGTGGGAGGAAACTGGGGAACCCGGAGGACACTCACGTGCTCACGGAAAGAATGCACAGTACAAACCTTTTACAGATGGTGCCAGAATTGAACTCCAAGCTCCATGCAGAACTGGACTGGCATTGCCCTAACCACTACTCTATCATGGTGCCCCAGTGGTGTATCAACATAAGTCTAAATGTCATAGGCAATAACTCTTTTAGCTTTTCACGCTTTAACATCTTATTGTGCTCTGATGGAAACAGTATTGGTTGGTGAACCTGCACAATGTTTGCAATGAAACCTTTTTGTCAGACATCTTCATGTATTGTGAGTTGTTTACAGTCACCAAAATAGCATAGAACAGGCTCTGCTCTGCTTACTGCAGGACTGTTTACTCCTGGAGTTCCATCCTGGATCATATAGTACCTTTCCCTGTCAGTTGTCTTAAGTGTTTGTAGACACTAAGATGAAAGCTGCAATTTGCTTCAGTAGTTGATAAATCCAAGGGAATTCTGGATTTTGGCAACATGCATTGGCTTGGTATTACCATCACTCCCTTTGCTTCAGCTGGATTTCACTGGAGCCTCTCTTGTGGTGACCCATGATACTTGAAGACAAACTTCTTCAATTTGAACTTTAGTTCTTGCAGTATAAAATGCAGATAACACCCAATAAAATGCAGATAACACCCAGCAGATGGTGTAACATCTGCATAGAGAGAGAGAGAAACAGTTATTGCTTCAGGTCCAAAACCCTTCACTGGACCTGAGACAGGATATGGAGAATGAAGAAGACATGATAGGTTGAAGCTGGATGACTTAATGTTGAAAGAGAAATGGTTAACATTTCAGGTGGTATGATCCTTCACTAGAATTGAGCATGTTACAGCCTTCATGACTCCATATTGAATTCACCAATTTTAACTCACTCTTTCTTTTAGCTACTTCCACCTGTCATTACTTGGCTCAAATTTTCCTCATTTTTTTTCCAAAGTTAATTTTCAAATACTCTGTGATGTGTAATAAAATATGTCACAGCAAACATATTGGGGACTGCTTACTTTTATTTGGCTGAGGATGTGTTCTCCCCTTAGCTTTACAGTTCCTTTAAGCAGCTGCTTCTTTGTTGAGCATAGAGCTTACATCTGCAGCAACCTGTATCTCTGTTTAAGCTCTCTGCAACTGCAGTTTCATTTACTGATCTTCATAGCTACCAAGGATTAGAATACAGTTTTCTTCAAGGAAGATGTGACAATTTTTCTTCATTTTTTTCATTCTTTGCATTTTTCATGTCAGGTTACCCTTGTCCAATGGTACTGCACTTGACATACCCAAGCAATACATATTGCTGTACAATTTAAGCATTTATTTTTCTCTTCATGCTTCCCAGCAAACTTAAGGATGATGCTACATGTTCCATTGTCATTTACCAAATGTCATACTATTATTGTTCTATTTTCATAGCAACAGATGTCTGTTCTGGGTATTTGATCACCTCTACCATGTTGACTTGTTTAATTTTCTCTTTTTTGGGGTTTGTGTCCTGACTTTGATGTTATGATACACTTCCTCAGACATCTCATAGCTTGACCCAAAGTGAACTGCTTTTGATGCATTACTACTTTATTGCTTGCTACTCATTTTCCTTTAGTGGGATGAAAGGCAATACAATTATTTTCATTTGTGGCTTTTCTTCCAAAAACGAGGAGGACATTTCTCCTTCATCCTGTTGTGTTATTTTTCAAATTATTTTTCATATTTTAAATACCTTATTTTTTTCTGTAGTATTCTTTGATTGGATGGACTGAGTTGTATAAACTCCCAATCAAATTTGAGACATTCTGATGCCCTACAATTTCTCACGTTTACACTCAGTGGCCACTTTATTAGGTACCTCCTGTACCTAGTGAAGTGGCTGCTGAGTGTATGCTCATGGTCATGGTCTTCTGCTGCTGTAGCTCATCCACTTCAAGGTTCAGAGATGTTCTTCTGCGTACTACTGTTGTATGCGTAGTTATCTGAGTTACTATTGCCTTCTTGTTAGCTTGGACCAGTCTGACCGTTCTCCTCTGCCCTCTCTCATTAACAAAGCATTTTTTCCCACAGAGCTGCCACTCAACTAGATGATTTTTGATTTTCATACCATTCACTGTAAACTCTAGAGCAGGAGTTTCCAATCTCTTTTATGCCATGGACCCTTACCATTAACAGAGTGGTCCATGAACCCCAGGTTGGGAAACCATGCTCTAGAGACTGTTTAGCATGAAAATCCCATGAGATCAATTTCTGAGAAGCTCAAACCACTCCATTTGGTACCAACAATCATTCCATGGTCAAGGTCACTTAGATCACATTTTTTCTATGTTCTGAGGTATGGTCTGAACAACACCTAAACCTCTTGACCATGGCTCCATGAATTTATGCATTGAGTTGCTGCACATTATTGGCTAATTAGATGTTTGCATTAATGAGCAGGTGTACAGATATACATAATAAGGTGGCCAATTAGTGTACATCTGTTTCTCTCAGCAGATGGTCCCCTGTTCCTTCATCTTGAATTCAGTTTGTGATTGACAGGTATTAGATCACCAAAGTTACAATTTACACCCAACTACCTCAATTCAATGAATTATATTATATGTTGAATGTTTCTCCATTTACCAAACATCTTCTGAAAACCTCAAATCCATTTGCACCTCATTGT
Organism: Hemitrygon akajei; assembly: GCF_048418815.1. NCBI lineage: Eukaryota > Metazoa > Chordata > Chondrichthyes > Myliobatiformes > Dasyatidae > Hemitrygon > Hemitrygon akajei. The sequence goes on along the minus strand of NC_133129.1, from coordinate 159,402,142 downwards.
AAAGAGAGTTGCAGTAATCATAAGGAGTTTGAGGCTTGCTATTTGGTGGAGGTGGTGGCCTTGGTGATGTCTAGATACTGCAGCACAATTGCTTTCACCTTCTCTTCTCTAATAGCTCTTGCCAGCGTAACAAAAAGAGAAAAATCCCTCCTTCATTACCTCTGCTCTGCTTTATCAGATGAATTATTCAGCATGCTGATCAACACGTAACATCCTGAAGGAAGAAAAACAAGTTTTGACACTTTTGGTTACATGGACATGCACTGTGTCGTTGTATTATATCTACTTTGTCTTCAGTCACATGACTGTCAGCAACCCTCTCCAGCAGAGGAATCCAAAACCTGTTTCTGCTTTTGATCGCTCCATCCTCGGTATCTTAAAGTGATCTGTGTAACCTTTCCTCAACAGCAAGCATTCAATGTAATACAATAATTGAAATCAATATAAAATGCTCACACCACTTTCAGAGATCATGTTGTGTTATGTTATCTCCAGCAAGTAGGTTTGTTTAAATAATGTACTTTTTGCTAAATCCTCTGAGCACCTGTTAATTTCTAATATAATATTTATTTATGAGTTACTTACGTGTCTGCAAGAGGCTATATTTCATCATTGCAATCTCCTCTGATCCCAGAAATATTTGCTACTCTGGAATGTTACATTAAAATGAGAAAGCTGTAGATTTTCCCCTCCAGGGGTTGAAATGTTGATACCAGACAGCATGCATCTACGGTGAATGAGAGTAAGTTCGGAAAAGATAGATGCGGCAAGTTTTTTTTTACAGAGAGTTAGGGATGCCTGGAATGTACCAATGGTGGTGGTAGTGAAGGCTAATGTGATAGAGGCATTTAAAACGGTCTTACGAATTTTCAGAGAATGGTAGAGCATGGATATAGTGTGTGTGGATGGGATTAGTCTAGCTAGACACTTAATGAATAGTTGAAATAGTTTGGCATTATATTGTGGGCTGTAAAGCATGTTCCTTTTCTGTAGTGTTTCATGTTCTCTGTTCTAGATAGCACAATGACTGCTATAATGTGCGACTCAATAATTTCAATAATTATTAAAAGATCATTAGATTTTACACAGTTCAAGTTGTCTACAAATTCATACCTTTATATTGAATTCACTGTCATTTATTGTTTATCCTTCCCTTTATGTGGGAAAAATCTGCTATTAGCTTCAACCATTTTCTAAAGTCTTTCAGAATTTTTCTAGTTGTGGCAAAAAATATCTTGGCAGAACTACTTTATTGATGCCAATTCTCAGTACAGTATCAGTATGCAGAAGGTTAATTGTGGTTTTCAATTGCATTTTACCGTGAGGTGCAGTAGATTAATATTTCACTGAGACAGGTGAAAGTCAATTAATATGCCTCTGGATCTTGGTTTCTGTCAACCTCGGATGGTTTCAATGTACTTCTGTCAACCGAATGCAGATTCAGTGGATTGTTTCTGTTTTCCATTAATTGAAAATAAAAAAAGACAGTCGATGCTGGAAACATGAAATAAAAACAGAAAGCGCTGGAAAAACTCAGGTCAGAGTTCCACAGAGAGAGAAACAGAATTAGTTCTTCAGGTCAAAATAAAAACAGTTGCTCATTGCAGAAATGAGAAAGGCAGGAGAAAATAAACTGCATGTCTGTGAATTGGTGGAGTGCAAGGTTTTCAAGGCGTTTCAATGGTGCCTATTTAATAGATCTGTGAGGTACCTGTAGTTTGCGAGGGAACTGAGGTGTTGCTCTCAACAGATGCTGTCTGATTGTCTGGCTATTTCCAGCTTTGTCATTTGGTTCAGATTTCCAACAACTGCTATGTTCTGCCTTTGACAGTTACAGCATGTTCTCCTGTAATCTGTGTCTCACTAGCTGCCCTCATTTACTGTAGAGTCATTATATGGCTCAAAAAACATTTTGTTGTCTGGATGAAGGTGTCTGGTTGGATGAAGCATTATCTGCTGAAATTTCAAACATGGGAAGAGACCTCCAATGTCCAAGCACTCAATCTTCAAAGAAAATGCTGCTGTTTATGTAAATGTTCCTGCTTTGATGGTTTCACCAAAGATAACCCACAACTTGTAGCTGAGAAAGAAATCAGATTTTTGACTAATAAACATGAGATGAATTCCAGCTGCTGGAGATCCAAAGCAACACAGACAAAATGCTGAAGGAACTCAGCAGGCTAGGCATCCTTTACGAAAAGGAGTAAACAGTTGATATTTCAGGCCAAGATCCTTCTTCAAGACTGGAAATGAACGGGAGAAGTCAGAGTAAGGGTGGAGGGAAAGAAGAATACTAAGCCCTTGCTCTTGTTTTAACTGTTTAGTTATCTCTTGCTGATGATGAATTTGTTTGCTGAACACATTTCTATTAAATTAAAACTAATTAATTTTTAGAAAATTGAGATGAACATTTCAGCATATACAATCATTTCCTACCATCAACAATCTATAGTTGAAAGGAGATTTTTTTTTTAAGTATATCATATTGAAATACACCAAATCATCCGGCTTTTCTTCATATTTTATTTAAAAGTGTTCTACTTGCACATGTGCCTTCAAGTATTATGAAATTTATCAATAAATTATCAATCAATAAATCTTTTCAAAGTTAACTAGCTTTGTAATACAATTTAATAACTATGCAGCTCTTTGCAGACAGGTTGAATTTGACTATATAGCCTCAGACAGAGCCGCAATAAATTTACAGGCTTTCCCACTTCACTGGTTACATGGAATCAGTTACTAAAAGGAGGCAAAACTTCCCAAATTCAGTCACAAACACAGGAAAATCTGTAGATTCTGGAAATCCAAGGCAGAACACAAGAAATGCTAGAGAAACTCAGCAGGTCAGGCAGCATCTATGGAAATGAATAAGCAGTTGATGCTTCAGGCTGAGACCCTTCATCAGGACTGGAAAAAAAAAGATGAGAAGGCAGAGTAGGAAGGTGAGGGGAGGGGAGGAAGAAGCACAATGTGATAGGTGATAGATGAAACCAGAAGAGGGGTGGGGGGGGGGGTGAAGTAAAGAGCTGGGTAGTTGATTGCTGAAAGAGATAAATGGCTGGATGAGGGGGGAATCTGATAGGAGAGGATTGAAGATCATGGAAACAGGGAAAGGGGAAGGAGCACCAGAGGAAGGTGTTGGGCAGGTGAGGAGATAAACTGAGAGAGGGAAACAGGAATGGGACTGGTGAAGGGGGGGGGGTGGCTAGGTGGCAATTTACTGGAAGTTCGAGAAATCAATGTTCATGTGATTTGCGGCATTGCTCCTGCACACATCAGTAAAGCGATATTCAGGGTTTAGTAAACCTTTCTTTATTGTGGCAACACTATTCAATATACACGCAGTGGCCACCTTATTAGATACACCTGTACACCTGCTCATTAATGCAAATATCTAGTCAGACAATCATGTAGCAGCAACTCAGCACATTAAAAGAAAGTTGACATGGTCAAGAAGTTCTATTGTTATTCAGACCAAATGAATGAATTTGGAAGAAATGTGATCTAAGCGACTTTTGTTATTGATGCCAGACAGGGTAATTTGAGTCTTTCAGAAACTGCTGACCTCCTGGGATTTTTTTTAACACAACAGTCTAGAGATTACAGAAAACAGTAAAAATCCTTGTTAATGAGAGTGGTCAGAGGAGTATGGCCAGATTGGTTCAAGCTGACGGGAAGGTGACAGTAACCTCATGTTACAACAGTGGTGTGCAGAAGTCAGAACACACAATGCAACAAATCTAGAACTGGATGGGATACGGCAGCAGAACATCATGAATATGTATCTAGTACAGGAAGTACCTAATCAAATGACCACTGAGTGTATTATTTTAGTTAGTCTCTTCCCTGTGATTTTTTTCTGGAGCCCTGTGTCATTTCACTGAAACAAAAATAGATGGGAAGATTTATTTGAGTGTTTCATGAGTCATATCTGAATCAGATCCTCTCCTAACTCAGCATCAATTGTATAATTTAACCAGGATTCACCTGCAGTCTTTATTGTGTTTGCCTCCAGCATTTTCTGCACATGCTTCCACATATAAGTTAAATAGTTATTGAATTGATAGCTGTGCCTTAATTTTAAAAATTATGACAGTGAAAGAGGCCACTTGGCCCATCAAATCTATGTCAGCTCTTGGAGCAACCCCAGCAACTTCATTCCCTTACTTATTTCCTAGTAAACTATTCTGTCTCACAATGTGTTTGCACTTAAACAAATTGGAAGAATGGGCAAAAAGTTGGCAGATGGAATACAGCATTGGGAAATGTATGATAATGCATTTTGATAGATGGAATAATAGTGTGGACTCCTATCTAAATGGGGAGAAGGTTCAAACATCAGAGTTGCAGAGGGTCTTAGGAGTCCTCGTGCAAGACTCCCAGAAGGTTAATTTACAGGTTGAGTCTGGGGTAAAGAAGGCAAATGCAATGTTGGCATTTATTACAAGGGGAATAGAATATAAAAGCAAGGAGATAATGCTGAGCCTTTATAAGCCACTAGTCAGGCCGCACTTGGAGTAGTGTCAACAGTTATGGGCCCTATATCTCAGAAAGGATGTGCTGCCATTGGAAAGAGTCCAGGGGAAGTTCATGAGAATGATTCCGGGAATGAAGGGTTTAGCATATGAGGAGGGAGCCATTTTTCAGCTTTGGGCTTGTACTCACTAGAATTTAGGATGCATGGGATCCTCATTGAAACCTACCAAATGTTGAAAGGACAAATAGGGTGGATGTGGAGAAGATGTTTCCTGTGGTGGGAGATTCCAGATCTAAAGGGCACAGCTTCAAAGCTAAGGCTGACCCTTTAGAACAGAGGTAAGGAGGAATATTTTTAGCCAGAATGTAATAAATCTGTGGGATGGAATGCCACAGACTGTGGTGGAGGCCAAGTCCATGCATAAATGTAAGAAGATGGTTTCCTGATCGGTCAGGGTATCAAAGGATATGGCAAGAAGGCGGGTGTATGGGGTTGAATGGAATTCGGGATTGGCCATGATAGAATGGCGGAGCAGACTCAATGGACTAAATGGACTAAATGGCCTAATTCTGATTACATGTCTTATGGTCTTACCCACATGCTGTCCTCAATCACCCTGTCACCCATTATTGGAGGTAATTTATAGTAGCCAACCAACCCACTCATAGCGTATCGTGGAATATGAAAAGCAACCACAACACCTGGGAAACCCACTTCATCTCAGAGAGAATGTCTCTCCCAGACAGCACCAGTGGTTAGTATTGAATCTGGGCCTGAGCTTCGAAACAGCAGCTCTACCACCCCTCTGTATATTTAAATTAATTTGAAGGTAATTTGTATCATATGGCATTTATGATACTTTTTTATCAGGTTCTATATTATGATTAGTATCCATTGCTTGAACCATGAATCTTGCTGATAATCGAGCAGCATATTACCAGATAAATCTGGACAACATGTTATTGGGAAAGTAGCTCTGACTATGTAAGTATTTATCAAGTCAAGTCAAGTCGCTTTTATTGTCATTTCAACTGTAACTGCTGGTACAGTACACAGTAAAAACCAAACAACGTTCCTCCAGGAGCATGGTGCAACATGAAACAACACAAAACTACACTAGACTCCCTGAAACAACACAAAACTACACTAGACTATGTGAAACAACACAAAACTACATTAGACTTCAGACCTACATGGGACTACATGAAGTGCACAAAACAGTGCAAGACAGTACAATAATTAATAAACAAGACAATAGGCACAGTAAAGAGCAAATTACAATATAATAATAAATTATGTAAATGGAAATGTAAACAATGTAAACAATGTTTTAGCAGGAATTGAGAAAGAAATTAGCAAAAATTGCAAAGGGAATGGAAGTGTGTGTGTGTGTGTGTGTCTGTGTGTGTGTGTGTGTGTGTGTGTGTGTGTGTGTGTGTGTGTGTGTGTGTGTGTGTGTGTGTGTGTGTGTGTGTGTGTGTGTGTGTGAGACAAGACTCTGGGAGTTGAGGACACTTACCTTATAAAATATTAAGAGTAGAATCCAAAAAAAATTGTACCATTTGATTGTATCATAATCATATTGTCTAGAAAGGCAGATATTACAAACATTGTGAATGGTAGCAAGTGGTAACATTAGTCCAAATGAACTGAGTAATATGAAGAACATTTGCCTGTTTACTACCAGAGAAGACAAAAATGTGGATTCTAGAGTGAGAAATGTTCAATTGACCCTACTGATTAAATATCATTAACACACAATATACAGTACTTCTTTCACTATTAATGCACCAATTTAGGTCTTCCTGGATCTATAGAACAAATGGTCCGACTCTAGAATTGAATGTCATTAGAATTTCACCATTGATGATGACATTTGAAGGATTTAACCATTAATGAAATTATTTGCATTAAGAGACAAAAATGGCTAACATATGACAGACATACTTTATTGAACCTGAGGGAAATTGGGTTTTGTTACAGTCACACCAACCAACAGTAGTGTAGAAGTATAGCAATATAAAACCATAAATAATTAAATAATAATAAGTAAATTATGCCAAGTGGAAATAAGTTCAGGACCAGCCTATTGGCTCAGGGTGTCTGACACTCTGAGGGAGGAGTTGTAAAGTTTGATGGCCACAGGCAGGAATGACTTCCTATGACGCTCAGTGTTACGTCTCGGTGGAATGAGTCTCTGGCTGAATGTACTCCTGTGCCTAACCAGTACATTATGGAGTGGATGGGAGACATTGTCCAAGATGGCATGCAACTTGGACAGTATCCTCTTTTCAGACACCACCGTCAGAGAGTCCAGTTCCACCTCCACAACATCACTGGCCTTATGAATGAGTTTGTTGATTCTGTTGGTGTCTGCTACCCTCAGCCTGCTGCCCCAGCACACAACAGCAAACATGATAGCACTGGCCACCACAGACTCATAGAACATCCTCAGCATCGTCCGGCAGATGTTAAAGGACCTCAGTCTCCTCAGGAAGTAGAGATGGCTCTGACCCTTCTTGTAGACAGCCTCAGTGTTGTTTGACCAGTCCAGTTTATTGTCAATTCATATCCCCAGGTATTTGTAATCCTCCACCATGTCCGCACTGACCCCTTGGGTGGAAGGATATGTTGGTGAAATTAAATTTTCAAATCTATTTAAGGAATAATGTTGTATGTATCGTAGATTATATATTCATGAGTGTATCTCATTGATCAGATAAGGCATCTGATTTATGGTTTTGGTTGCTTAATTCCAGATGGGTAACATTCCCTTGAAGGAAGATTCTACTTCTATACTGCTGGTGTTTAGACACCAAAGAAAGCACAGCGACCTCTTGATCAAAATCGTATCGAATCCTCTTTGATACTGCCTTGACAAGTTACATTAATTGATGTAATATTATTTCGTAGAATACTTATTAATAGAAGGGAAGAGTAATCATGTTTTAACACAAAATAAAGAGAACACAGATGCAAGAGATCCTGCAGATGCAGTAAATCTTGACAACCACATACAAAATACTGGAGGAGCTCAACAGATCAGGCAGTATCAATGGAGGTAAATAAACAGTCAACATTTCTGGACAGCACTAACTTGTCTGTCCTTAAATTATTTCATTGCATAATGCAGGTTGGAGGGGCAACACCTCGTATTCCATTGTGATTGTCTCCAACCTGACAGCAGCAACTTTGATTTCCCTATCTTCTGGTAGCCACTACCTTTTGTTTTACTTCCAACCCCCCCCCCCCCACCCCCACACCCTTGGTTTTCCTTCCTTCCTGTGGCCATTTCAAACTTCCTCTTCCATGGACAGACATGTTGATGTGAGAATGGAAAGTCAAGTTGAAATGGATGGCCACTGGGAAATCCTTCAATTTTCAGAAGATGCACAAGTTTCCCCCACTCTGATGGCCCTTTCATCCATTTTCTTCTCCTTCCCTGTATTCATGATCAACCCATCTCCTTGTTTTTAGTCCACTCTCCTCTCCTGTCAGATTCCTTCCTTTCCAGCCCTTTATCTCGTCTATTTATCGTCTCCCAGTTTCTCCCCTTTCCCTCACCCACTTGTCTCCCCCTTCTCTCTTTAACTCAACTTTTACCGGCTGGCTTGTACTTCTTCTCCTCCCCCTGCCTTTTAATTCTAGCTTCTGCCAGCTCCCTTTCCCATCACCTTATGCCTAAGCATGTCTAATACCAGACGTCATGTAAAAGAGAGTAAATTTAAAGGAGATGTGTGAGGCAAACTTTATGCATGGGGACTGCTGGGTACCTGGAACGTGCTCCTCATGTAATGATGGAAGTGAATATGCTAGAGATGTTCTAAAGCCTCTTAGAGAGGTATATGAACGTGCAGGAAATGTAAAGATATTAACATTGTGTACGCAGAAGGGATTAATTTTGTCTGGCACTTAATTACTAATATAATTAGTTCAGCTCAACATTGAGAGCCAATGAACCTGTTCCTGTGCTGAGCTGTTCTATGTGCCATGTTTTATGTTCTATGTTCCAACATCATGTAAAACATTCCGAAAGGATTTATCTTTGATTTCTTCTGATTTCACATCTACAACTTGTAAACACAGCATTATATCTGACACCAGACTTTACCTCACCATCTCCTCTCTTCAAGTTCTCAAATGTTGTGTTTCTTATTAGTATAGGCTACACATTTCCTTTAATTAAGCATTGCCTAGTGTTGTAACATGAACAATGTCACTGGAGAGACGCTGAAGCTAGTGGATATAAAAGTGTTTTATTCATCAAAAATGAGGCATCATATTGAGACCCTTTTAGAAGAAGAGGCCTATTCGACCCAATATTATATGGCATTTTATATGCTAAAGATCAAAGGGCAATTCTATACAACAAATCTACAATGCTTCCTTTAAATTACATTCAACTTTCACACTTCCTTCTTCGCACCCACACTCCAGTCACTCAAAATCCACATTAACCAGCACTGTCCACAGCTCCAGGAAACAGGGCTAGATTTTAAATTTAATCTACAATCCATGTCTAGGACTAAAGATTAGTTGCTAAAGTTAATGTTTGTTATATACCCCAATTCCAGAATATGCCCTAAAAGTCCCTCCTCTTGGTCCTCCTGGACAAAAACAATTGTTCCAGAAAATGCCAAACCTTAAAGAGGATCTATTCAAACAGGGCAGCATAAATGCTTTGCTTTGGAACCCTTCCCTCGATGACTCTATGTGCATCTACATCTGTACTATCATCCCTAATGGCTACCTATAAGACAGTAAACAGAAATTGTTCCATAAATTTGACCAACAGTGTTTAAAATGCAGCTTCATTATTTGTATGTCTATTGCCTCCTTCCCTGCTGGCCAATTGCAGTTTAATCACATTCTTTATCATCACCACTTCTCTTTCTGATAGCTAAAACACTACAGTGGCTTTCAGTACTTACTCTCTGGTCAGGAGCACCAGCAAGGTAAATGTATTAGATCACAGGCCATTTCATCAACGTAGAAGATGGTCTGGGATGTGTTTATTTGAATGATTGCAAACACCTTTCCCCAGTAGCACCCCCATGCAGACTGTCCATTTAATCACTGGCCCAGCCACTGAAAGGGCCCAGGACGTTTTGTGTTCAGTTCCCATTCAGGCTGGGTGACTGTATTCAGACACTGTGTGTATTTTCTTTTCTTTCTCAGTCTGTCCCACCATCAAAGTTGTGGAACCTGATATCTCTGCTGTAACTTGGATCCCTTCCCTAATGTTCTTCTACCCCAAGCTATACAACTAATCGTCTGCCTTCGGCAATCAGCCTTCATTACAAAGTATTGTTATGCCCTCGGCCCCCTCCTTTGTGAGAATCGCAAGAGCCCTAGTCAAGGGGGGGGGGGGGGGTCAACTGACCCAAGAGAGAGAGACGTGCGGAAGACCACGTTCTCCCGAGAAGCAGAATAAAGGCGATATTGACTATTGTCTCATGAAGACCACATGAAAAGCCCTCGGGCAAAGTGGGCTGGTTGAGAGAGAGATCGCATCACCTGCAACCTGATTGACACCTGCGATCCCATGAAGAAGTATAAAGGAGGGTCTGAGGGGGTGGACAACCCTCAGACGCACCAAGGAGACACCAAGGAAGCACGATACCGATTCCCGTGGGAGCGGGAAGCCATTTTGAAGGAAGCCACGTGCGTTAGATTCCAAATTTTGAATCTGTGGCTAGAACCAACGGAAGACCGCTTTTAAATAACAACGGGGAAGCCTGCTCCCCTGATTCCAAGGATTTGCTCTGTAAAGACAACAGGCAAGTGTTTATCCTTTCTAAACCATCTCTCTCTCTCTCTACAATGTGAAAACCCCAGCGGTTCCCAAAAGGGAAAAGCCTGCAAACTTTTGAGTGACTCTTTATATTTCAATTGGACTCAGTATTACCCCTAGACAACTATAGAGCTTATTTCTGATTGATTATTATTACACCGGTGTTTTAGATTGAGTTTTGACGATGTATACGATCTGAATGTTTTGTATTAACCCTACGTTTGTGCTCCTTTTTGAATAAAACGTTTGAAAATAGTAGCATCCGACTCAGCTGGTCCCGCTATCTTTGCTGGTAAGTTACCTGGTTACGAGGTTACGTAACAGTATCATTACCATTATACTTTAATATGATATTCATGGCTTGCTGTCGTGCTCTCTCAGTGTCCTCTGCTTTCGAGTCTGCTGCGTATCTGCTTCCATCAGCGGTGGTCAGGTCGATGCAGCCGGCTGGTGTTCATCACTTGGGTTCTCTGCAATGACACTCTTATCTCTTGTTCTGTCTGTGAGGGTGACAACAAGGTGGATCATATGGTTTATCTTGACGACCTCGCTGGTACACCCACACAGGTATCATTCGTCCGGAGCACTAGCTGTGGTTCTATCCACTGGGAGTGAAACTTCCCCTTTCAGCCAGCTCCCTTACCATGACTTGGTCACCTGGGGGTGGCAGGACAATCTTCTCTCCCTCTGACTTTCTCTAATCTGCAATATGTCGCTGCTGCTTTGCTGGATTCCTCAATGTGTTACCCTGGTTACAGTGGTCCTTCACATCTCCATGTAACCTTACTAAATTGGCATTTGTATTTTTTCCTGTACACTTGTAATTTATGTTGCTTCTTGTCCTTCTGCTGCCCTCTTCACACTGATATCTGGCCACTCATTTCCTTTCTGCTCATTACTATCCACTTTTTGGTAAGCCTTTACTTCAATCACCGTTACCTCCTCATGCAGCTGCATGACTTCTAACACCTCCTGACTGTGCTTGGCCCCTCTCCTTGGGACCTCCTGACATGATCCCTACACCTCACCCTGTCTCTCCTCCCTCCTTGGGGCTGGTCTCTCTCTGTGGGCCATATTAACTGCTCTGTGAGTCACCCATGTTTGCTGTCCCTGTCTTGCCCATGTTATTTCTCCTTTTCCAGGGTCTGTTGCGGACAGACAAAGCAAGTTCTCTGTGATGTCGCAGCAGCTACATTCACTACAGCCACTTCATAAGCTCTCTTCCCCCTCCTCTGGTCTATCTCACCAACCCATGACACTATCGCGGAGTAGGCTGATTCCACCACTATCCCCAAATCTAAACCTTCCTGGTGGGTTGAGCTCAGGCCTTCCTTCAGCATTTTCAGGAAGACTAGGTTGTCCCTTCCTGGATTATCCAACCCTGAATACTCCCCATACACTCGATATTTATGTTCTGCCTAATCCGTCACCGGATTTCCCAGTTACTCTCACCTCTCCCACTCACTCCCCCCTTAAAAAAGCCTATATCTCTCCTCATTTGCTGGCATTCCCGGCAGTTGCCCAAGTACCACCCTCTACTCCCTATGCCATACAGTCAAACATATTCCGCAGGCACTTCACTTTTACCCACACATGGATAACTTTAGGGCACATCTGATGAATTTCAGTCATTTCCTTGAGTTTGCACCAGAACTCTGCATTCCCACAGGAGACCCCAAGTGAGGACAGCTCTGTCAAAATGCTCTGTCTTTCCCTGGGGTGAAAGGCTTATGGATGGTCATAATCAAAGTCAAGGCTTGAATTAGGTCTTCTGGGTTTTTGAACTGATATTAATTGACCTCAGTCAATATATCTGAGGATAACTTCTCCTGCAAAATCTCAACTCTAATTCCCACATTATACAAAATATAAATAATTGATAAAAATTAAATTGTACATAAAACCATAGAGTATGTACTCTGCAATCTGCCATTTATGTGTGTCTGAGCTCATAATGCCAGTTCATTTCTTTTTCATCAAACTGTTACACCAAGGCTACAGATGTGCGTTAAAGCGAGTACTCACAAATGCACCTGTCAAGATACAAATCCAGGAACAAGCAGGCACTCTGACATCCTGAACTGCCAGAAACCACACTTCGCAATTGGTGGCCCTGTCTCAATAAATTAACACACATATGTTTAGTCTCTTACATAAAAACTCATGCACGCACACATACTTCACACTACTTCTATATCTACTAGTTCAGCCCACCGCCGTATTCGTGATACCTCGTGATCCTGTACCAACCGACCCGAACAGGTCCAAGTGAGAGTGCTAATTTAAAAAATACTCACCCACTTAGACTACTGAGATTTCTGGCCACGTGTTGGGTCTCAAGAAGGTATTCCCAACAAGGCCCCAACTGTTGTAACCTGAACAAAGTCGCTGGAGAGAGACTGAAGCTAGTCAATATAGAACTGTTTTGTTCGATAAAAGTAAGCAGCAGGCATCACATTGAAACCTTCTGGAGGAAGAGGCCTATTCAACCCAAATTACATGACATTTTATGTGCTGAAGATCAAAGGACAATTCTATATTTACAATGTATCTACAATGCTTCCTTTGAATTAAATATAATTTTCACCTCTCCTTCTTCGCACCCACACTCCAGACCCCCAGAATGAATGTTAATCAGTATTGTTTGGTTTTTCAACTAACTGCGGTCCATAGCTGGAGGAAACAGGGCTGCATTTTCAATTTAATCTCCAATCCTCATTCAGGTCCAAAGATGCGTTGCTGAAGTTAATGTTTAGTATATACCATAATTCCAGAATATGCCCTAATATCCAATCTCAATGCACTGACTCCATGGACCTCTCTGGGAGCGTGAAATTGATGTGTGAATTTGAACCAGACTTTGCAACCTCATGTGTCCTTTCTGGTCATGAACTGAGTTTCAAATCTCACGCAAGCCATCAAGGTAACATCAGCTGACCCCCAACATTGCGCAGCTCAAGGATTGCTGAAAATTTCACTGATGTTTTTCTACAATGTACTTTTACTAGCCTCTCTCATTCTACCATGTGCAAATTTAAGAATGTCCAGTACTCTATTCCTGAAGTTCTAACTGCACCTGTCCCCTCTGGACTTGCTAAGCTAAACTAGTTTTCAGTAAAGCAATACCTCAGTACTGATTTGGAGACTTTGATCTGAGACATTAACTCCCTTTCTCTCTCTTTCACAGATGGTGTCAGACCTGCTGAGTGTTTCCAGCAATTTCTATTTTTATTTCAGCTGTAAATTTCCCAGAGTTGCTTTCAATTTTTTCTCTAAAGCTTCATTCTTTTATCTATCTGTAATTCCTCTAGCTCTCTGAGCCACTGAGCAATCTGACCATTTTTGGACTCCTGTGAACCTTTGAATGTTATTGCCTTGCTTTCCTTGGTCTTGCCTTTGAATGCCAAGATTATATGTTCCGAAATCTCCTCCCAGAACCCATTGTATGTCTACCTTCCTTTCCTCTTCCAAGATGGTTTTTAAGATTTATCTCTGCCTCACTCTTTATGTGGATGAGAGTTTTTTGTTTGCTTTTATTTCACAATGATCCTGTGAAAGTTCTTTTTTTTGCTAATTTTTAAAGACACAATATAAATGGAGAGCGCTGCTGTTAATCTTTTGAAGAATACTTTATAAATAAAACAAGAAATATTATGAGAATAAATCTCAGGGGACTCTGTTCACATTCAGATGCATCTTGCTTGAATTATTCTCTCCCACCCACGGGAATACACCATGTTATGCAAGAAAACCCTACACAATGACCAGGGTGTCAGTTCGTGCCAATTGTCATACATGGTTGTTATGGTGAAGAAAATTGTTGACGAATACTGATGTGCATTTTGCATCTCACTATTTTGACTGCAATACTTAAAAACACTGCACAACTCAAGTTGATGGCAAATTAAAGTATCCCCTGACCACACTGTGTAACCCCACCACCTGGTGGCTGCAAACATAAACTGCAGATCAGAGACCCCAATGTAAATTGAGATTGCAGCAGTTTAAGTCTTGGAGGTAAAGGTTTAGTGGCACCCAAGAAGAAACAATCATTCATGACATATTATCTTTGACTTCACTTGCCGTGTCTTCTGATTCTGTACCATGCTCTTCTCCCATACAAGGCATGCCAGAACTCACAAAGAAATTCTATACACAGAAAACTGCTAGTGGGCATTGGCTTCAAATAGGAAAAAAAACTGTGATGTCTGAAACCACCTATTACTTCCATAGATTTTGCCTCTATAACAGTCACGTTAGAGTTGTGAAAATCCATATAAATATTTTGTTACTAATAAAATATTCCCTGTGTCTTTGTGGGGTTTTATATAAAATGAGAAATTATTGCTTCCTCTGACTGTGTAGGTTGGATGAAAAAATTACAGCAATAACACTGATTGACATGAGAATGTTATTGGGTAGCCTGACTATGTTATTAAAACAGATGAGACAAGTGGACAACCTCCTCCTTACCAATCTATCATCCTTTTTGCCTTATTCTTGATATTTTTGTAACAATATATTTTCAATCCAGTTTTATTAAGGTAGAAGCTTCTACTGCATTTTCTGTATGGGATGTAATAAGTCATCTTGAAGATATTCTGTTGAATGGGGGCATAAATAACTGTTAGGATAGAGGGGGGAAGTGTATAAACATATATAGATTCCTGCATACCCCAATGTTCAGCACTGTTTCAGCCTTTAACATAGGTGCCACCCCAAGAGGAATATGTACATGATGTAGAAATAATAAGTGATTTTGTACATCCATATGGTGTGTTTATTCCCCTACTGATAAATATTATTGCATTATAAAATGCCCATCCAATTTGGCTACCATGATGGAAAAATTGAAATGAATAACTGCATTATTTTATGTGATATATTATTGACAGTTACTCTGTAATTGCAAAAAAAAAGATGATAAAATGGTCTTTTCAAGTGACTGAGAACAGGGCCCGCAACTTGTAACCTCTGAAAAGGAAACATGCTGTGAATCAATTTTGCAGAACATGAGCACAGTGTGGAGTTGAGATCTCCAGGGACTGAGGTTGAAAAAACAGCTTAAAGAGGGACTATTTTCCAACTAATTCAGGAAAGTAAACATGTCAAAATATTATAAATTATCATTAATGTGTTTGCACCTTCAAATCCAAGAAAATATTACTAACTTTTATAATTTCAGAAAGTACCCTGAAGTTTATAGATTAATCATTTGCTAACACTTTCAACAGTTGATTTTAAGGGCATTTTTGAGTTAAGGGAAAATAAATGTCTTAGATTTTTATAACAGATTTCACAGCCTAAAGAGTGCCTCACAGCACTGAATGCCAATGAAGTATTATGGAGGGTAATCGGAGGTGTAAAGTGAAGACACATGAAGATGTTTTTTTTCCTAGTTAATTCCCTCACCAAAAAATAAGATACATGGCTCAATATTCCTTAATAAGAATGTTGTTTTAATTTTAAAGATCTAGTCAAACAGCCAAATTCCCCTTTCCTTTGAATTAAGTAAATAAGCCATTTGCGAAGGCAAAAACATTAAAAAAGCAAGAGTCAATATTTCTGGAGGAAAGGAATATTATGTACAGAAGTTAAGTTTGTAAAGAATCCTGCTTAAATTTATGTTCAGCAAACTGTAAATTATCATGTCCTCCTTGCTATGGGTGGTATGGTGGCATAGTGCTTACCACAGCTCTTTACAGTACAGGCAACCCTGGTTCAAATCGCACTGCTGCCTATAAGGACTTTGTAAGGTTTCCTTCTAATGTCCAATAACACACCAGTTGGTTGGTCATTGCCAATTGTCCCATGATTAGGCTAGGATTAAATCAGGGAATTGTCAGGCAGCATGGCTCGAAAAGCCCAAAGGGTCCATTCCACACTGTACTGTATCACAATAAGTATTAAATTATAAATAAATAAATTGTTTATAAGAGTACTAGAGAAAATAAAACTATTAGAATGATACCAGAACTGAAAGGTTATACCCTCTATGAGAGATTAAATTTTTTGTAGAGCAAAGAGGATGACCACCTAATAATAATCTTTAAAGATATTAAAATATTTAATAGATTAGAACTAGAACAATGTTACAGGGATATATAGAAAAACATAGAAAGCCTACAGCACAATACAGGCTCCTCAGCCCACAATACCATGCCAAGCATGTACTTATTTTAGAAATTACCTGGGGTTACCAATAGCCCTCTATTTTTCTAAGCTCCATGTACCTATTCAGGAGTCTCTTAAAAGACCCTATCGTATCCACCTCCACCACTGCTGCCGGCAGCTGATTCCACGCACTCACCACCCTCTACATAAAAAACTTACCACTGACATTCCCTCTGTACCTACTTC
This sequence comes from Hemitrygon akajei, assembly GCF_048418815.1. Taxonomy (NCBI): domain Eukaryota; kingdom Metazoa; phylum Chordata; class Chondrichthyes; order Myliobatiformes; family Dasyatidae; genus Hemitrygon; species Hemitrygon akajei. The sequence goes on along the minus strand of NC_133129.1, from coordinate 159,385,508 downwards.
CAAGCACCTTAAAACTGTGCACTCTCGTGTTAGCCATTTCATCCCTGGGGAAAAGCCTCTGACTATCCACACGATCAATGCCTCTCATCATCTTATACACCTCTATCAGGTCATCTCTCATCCTCTGTCACTCCAAGGAGAAAAGGCCAAGTTCACTCAACCTTTTCTCATAAGGCATGCTCCCTAATCCAGGCAACATTCTTGCCTGGATTGTTTCTATATTTTCCACATCCTTCCTGTAGTGAGGTGACCCAAACTGAGCAAGGTACGCCAAGTGGAGTTTGACCAGGGTCCTATAAAGCTGTAAAATAACCTCTCGACTCTTAAACTCAATCCCACGATTGATGAAGGCCAATGCACTGTATGCCTTCTTAACCACAGAGTCAACCTGCACAGCAGCTTTGAGTGTCCTAAGGACTCGGACCCCAAGATCCCTCTGATCCTCCACACTGCCTCCAAACTGCTATATTAAACTTACTTACTATTACTATATTAAACTTAGTAATAAATCCAATTGTGAATTCAATTGGAATCTTTGGCAACAATGTACAGTATATATTAGACTAAAGGTGTTTGAGAAGGTAACTACCCAAATGAAGCTGGTTTGTATAAGATTAACGCATTAGCGATGTCTTTATTTTCACCATCCCTTTTGCCTGTTATTTTCAAATAGACAGCACAAAATAGTACATGAAACACAAGGGATTCTGTGGATCCTTGCAATCTACAACCCATTCTGGAGCCTTCTTGTCCATCGCAGTAGTGATGCAGCATTTTAGGATGCTTTCTACTGTGATAGTATTGCTTAAGAGGCATTAGACAGGCTCATGAACAGGGGGAATGGAGGAATATAGACACTGTACAGGCAGATGGGGTTAAAATTGGCATGGCTGGCACGGACATCATTAGCTGAAGAGTCTGGCCTGTGCTGTACTGTACTGCTCTACATTCATTGTATCTGCTTCCATCACTTCCCCTAACAACATGTTCTAAATGTCTACCCATCCACAGGTCGTTACGTGATCATGTATTCAGATTGTTTTTTTCAGACACTATTGTTTTCTACATTTAAGAATACATTTCTATTCCTTTTACCCACATTGCATCCAACTCTTGTTGACCTCGAAGCAAAATCAGCTCATAGGTCTTGAGTATTGATGTGCATAGTCCAGCTCTCCTTAGCCTTCTCAGTACATGTGGCATTGGTGAGCTTTCTTGATTGTGGAGTATGTATTCTGGGATCATGAGAGGTTGTGTAAGATGTGCTCTCTCAGGAGTTTGAAAGCAGACACAGTTTCCACTGTTGTGCTGCCAGTGTAAAGAGGGGTGTGAGCGGTGTGAACTCTCCTGAAGTCAATAACCATCTCCTTTGTCCTGTTGACATTGAGGATAATGTTATTTGCCTGGCACCAGGACTCGAGCTCTTCTACCTCCTCTCTGTAGATCGTATCATCATTATTCGTGATGAACCCCACCACTGTCATGTCATCAGGAAACTTTGTAATGTTGCTGACTTGGTTGTTCATTTGTCTGAGAGCAGAGTGTATAGCAGTGGGCTCAGCACACAGCCCTCAGGGCAGCAAAGTTCAGGATGATGGGGAGGGAGGATGCTGTGCATCCTGACTATCTGAGGTAAGTTGGTTAGGGAATCCAATACCCAGTTGCGCAGTGGTGTATTTAGACCAAGGAGTTTGTTCAATAAGGTCTATGGGGCAGTAGTATTGAATGCTGAACTGAAATCTAAAAAGAGCATTCTGAGGTTTGTGTCCATATTTTCCAGGTTGTCAGGGCCAGTTGTAGAGCGGTTCCAATGGTTTTTGTCCATGTGACAATAAATTGTGGAGCCATTGTTTAGGATGATAGATGGCATTGAACTCAAACTGCTGACTTTATCCTGGATAGTGTTAAGCTTTGTGAGGGCTTTTGGGTCTGCACTCATTTGGGCAAGAGGAGAATACATTCAAGGCTCCCTACTTATGCCTTGTAGAGGGTGGTAAGATGTTGATTTTGTCAGGAAATGAGTCCTGACAAAATATTAATCTCGAACCTGATGTAACCACAATGTTGTGGTACTTGGTTCAGTTGAGTTGCTGGTCAAGGGTCAACCAAGGCATATTGATAATTGGGGAGATGGGACTGATAATAGCTCAGCATAGTTAAGATATTGATTGTCAAGAGTAGATAGTTAGACTGTCTCTTGTTGGAAACGGTAATTGCCTGGCACTTCTGTGACAACTCCCCTGCAAATTAAGCAGTGTATACCAGAATGTCACTGAATGTTGATTTTTTCCCCTTTCAAGGTTCTTTTGAAGAGCCTGAACTGGAGTTACACTCTGACTTCAGTTCTTTGCAGGAATGGGACTCATTCTTATGGCCTCACGACCGGCCGCTTTTTGATATGCCAAGGATGCAGCCTAGAAGACTAGTGCACCTTCAGGGTGCCAGATTATTGTGGCTCTGGAAATAGGCTGATTCAAGGCTGGTGCCGCTGACTGAAACGCCACAGGAAAACAAGGAAGATCGAAAGCAGTGGGCTTGCTGTTGGCTGTGTACCCAGAGGCACAGAGCTCGGAAAAAACGACTCAACAGACTCTTAACACCATAAATCAGTGAGTTGATTTGTTATCTCTTCCCTCTCGCTGTGAAATGGGGACACCTCTTTTTCCCTTATTAGGGAGAGAGAGACTGCAGTATGTCAAATAATGGGTGAGCTATTAGTCTTTGGGGAACTACAAGTCTGTGGGGTCTTTATTGATGATTCACTGCACACTTGAGTGCTTGGTGGGGGACGCCAATGCTTTTTTGTGGGTGAGGGAATGGGGAGATCATTGCCTTGCTGCTGTTTATGCATGGGTGGGGAGAGCTGGGGGGGAGACTTTGGGTTTCTAACATTTATCTGTCATTCATTGCTTGGGGCACTCCTCTGTTTTTGTGGATGTTTGTGAAGAAAAAGAATTTCAGGATGTATATTGTATACGTTTCTCTGACATTAAATGTACCTATTGAAACCTATTGAGGTCTTACTGTACGCAGACATGTACTGCTTTATTTGTTAGGGAACTTCAAGTGGAATGAAGTATTGTACACAACAGCAAACACCTCACCCCTGTCTTCTGAGATTAAAATGAAAAGAAGGTCATAGATTGAGCAACTGAAGATGGTTGGGTGAACAACAATGCTCCAAATACATACTGTATGTGGTATTGAACCCATAATTTTTAAGCCAATTAGTTGAATTTAGCCACCTCAAGAATCTCATTGAATCCTGGGAAAGACTAACGTTAACTTATTGGAACAATTATAAATAAACAATAAAAGCCGAACTTGCCACTGAATACTCAAGTCCTGCAGTTAAATGTGAATGTGGTGCTTACATCCAAACATCCAGATCCTGTCAGTTAAAAAAGTCCACAATGTCATATGACTTCCTTTTATTCCAAAGTAACAATCTGAAATTGTCAGGCCCCAACAATCATGACATAGAAGTTTTAATTTATTAGCTATGATGAAGAAGTAATTTTTATGGCAAAGATCATAATATTTCTGTGCTCTTTCTCTGTATAGTTAATGTGCTTCCTTTGGTGATTTGTGCACCCAATCAAAAACAATATACCGGATAAGAGATAGTTCATGCTACATAATGATAACAACTTGTCACATAAATATTGCATCATACCAGTCCCATGTCTAATCTTTGTTTCTTCCAGATGCCTGCTGGGGGCAATTAAAGGAACTGCATTAAGCAAAAATATATACTTGAATGCTCATTTATTTAAATATTTTGAGTTCATTAGGGATCATTTGTATCTGATGCTATTAATTTAAGTCACAATCAAAACTAGAAAATGTCTTTACAAATAAGGATAAGAAATTCCAATATATTGTCTTAGGAATAAATTTCTTCTATTCCAATCGGAAATAAAGTGACCTGGAAGAAAATGGAAGTCTGTGATACCTAACATTCTTGGTGTTACTATATCTCTGAGATTACCAAAATTATATCTTTGCTTCTGACTTGTTGATGTGCACCAGACACTATATTTATAAACCGGTTTCTACATATCCATCGAACAACCATAATGAATGCACAATGCAGACAAATAATAATGTTCTTCAGGTTCCCATAATACCTTTTCTTCCCTAAAACTTTATTCATAAAAATACCAGAGTTTTCCATAACAAAGTAACTTTTTCTTAATAAAAATATGCATTCAGTGCAGAGACTACTTTATTAAATACTCCTGTACGTTAATGCAAATACGATATCCAATCAGTCAATCATGTGGCAGCAACTCAGTGCATTAAAGCACACTGACATGGTCAAGAGGTTCAGCTCTTGTTCAGACCACACATCAGAATGGGAAGATATGTAATCATTTTTTTTGATTGTGGAAAGATTGTTGGTGCCAGGTAGGGTGATTTGGGTATCTCAGAAACTGCTGACCTCCTGGGGTTTTTCATGCACAACAGTCTCTGGAGTTTACAGAGAATAGTGTGAATAACAAAATAATAAAACATCAAGTGAACGGCAGTTCTGTGGGCAAAACTGTTATTGTGAGAGGTTCCTCCAAGAGGCCCACAACTTTGTTGTAGCGTTTGGAGACTTGCATGCCTCAATGGACCGAAGAGCTACGCTAGCTGGAGTCACAGTGTTATGCTTTGGCTCTTGGTAGAGTCATCCATGCCAAATAGGTCATAGAGTGGAGGCCAGACTAAGAGTGGTCCACTGATTTTCCAGGTTCAGGGGGTTCGGCTCAGGGCTAACAATCTTGGCTGGTCAAACAAAACTGTTACGGATTCTACCTCTGTTTGCAATGGTATTCCCAAGTCTCCACCTGGGAAATGCATGACTGACAGTAAACCAAGAAGAAGCTACTGACACAATGAAGGCAGTCATGAATGGCACTAGATGGTGGGCCTTCAACAGTGCCCTAAACACCAGCAGTGTAATGAGCAAAAAAAGAATGGGAGAGGACAGAAGAGAATGGCCAGACTGGCTCAAGCTGACAGTAATTCAAATAACCATGTGTTACAATATTGGTGGGCAGAAATGCATCTCGGAAAGCACAACACATCAAACCTTGAAATGGATGGGCTATAGCAGCAGATGACCAGAGGCATACACTTAGTGGCCACTTTATTCGATATAGGAGGTGCCTAATAAAGTGGCTACTGGGTGTGTACATATGAATACACAGTGCAAAGCCTTTACATCTGCGGGCAATGCAATCAGTCGTGTTAACTTAATTTGTTAAACCCGATAGGACTGTTGCCACTCATGAGCGCCCTGGGGTGCTACACTAATACAATAATTAAGTGGCTTCCCACTTGTCCCAGCCCCTTCCTGTCCAGCAGCAGAAGAACCATAGACCATGGTCCTTCCCCACTGAGCCCTTGTGTTGGCTGCACCATGCTTTATTACATTTCTCAGCAGGTACTCCTGCAACCTGGAATCTGCAAGTGGCAAGATTCCTCTATGGGGATCTCGATGTGTTGGGAGATCAATGTGTTTTCGGCAGGCTAACCGTGACAAGGAACCTTGCATCTTTCTTCACAAACCCCCCAGCCTGCAAAGGGAGGACCAGCTGTCTCATTCCTAGAAATAGTGCACTTTCAGTCTAGGTTATTCTACAATAGTATTGCTAATTTCAACTGAAAGAATGTGTTTGAGAGATGAGATGTTCTTTATTGCATTTTAGGGTGGAGGCAGGAAGAGTTTAGAGAGCTGGTGGAATAAGTAGCTGAGAAATACAACATTTAAAACATTGAGGTGAGCCACCAACGAGACCTGCTCCTTGGTCATCTCTGAGGCTGAGGTATATAGAACATTCCAACGTGTCAACAGTCACAAGGTAGCGGGGCCACATGGTACCCCAGGGCAGGTCCTCAAAGTGTGTGTGGAACAGCTGGCTGGTGTGTTTAAGGACATTTTTAATCTCTTGCTCTCCCAGTGTCTAGTGCCCTTCTGTTTCAAATTATCCATTATTGTCCCTCTACCTAAGAAAATCAGGTAGCATTTCTGAACGATTGGCTCCCTTTCGCACTCACCTCAATTATAACCAAATGCTTTGAGAGGCTGGTTAAAGACTACATCTCCAGCATGCTACCACCCACACTGGACCCCCTACAATTCGCCTATCGATGGAACCGGTCTACCAATGATGCCATAGCCACAACACTACACACAGTCCTCACTCACCTGGAGAAGAGTTATACATACATTAGAATGTTGTTTATAAATCATTCTCTTCACTCCTTTCTCCTCAGTTACTCTCAGTACTATCTGACTCGTTTAATTATGGTAAATTGTCACCCTCTTTTCATGAGGCATCTATTATTCTTTTATTAAAAAAGGGTAAAGACCCAACAGAGTGTTCCTCGTACAGGCCGATTTCTTTGCTTAATGTTGATGTTAAAATCTTGGCCAAAGTTTTGGCTCATAGATTAGAAACTGTTATTCCCTCTATTATTTCTGATGATCAAACTGGTTTTATTAAAAACCATCTTCCTTTTTTTAACATTCGGCATTTATTTAACATTTTATATTCACCTTCAACTGGGATTCCTGAATGCGTTATTTCTCTTGATGCGGAGAAAGCATTTGATCGTATAGAGTGGAACTACCTCTTTGCAGTTTTAGAAAAATTTGACTTTGGACAAAGTTTTATCTCTTGGATCAAATTGTTGTATCTGTGTCCCACTGCCTCTGTTTTGACTAATTTTCAGTAATCCCAGTTATTTAACCTCAAATGTGGCACCCGTCAAGGATGCCCTTTAAGTCCCTTTCTCTTTGATTTGGCTATAGAGCCTCTGGCGATAGCATTCTGAAGCTGTTCTGAACTGACCAGGATCTGGAGGGGGGGGGGGGGTGTTGAGCATAAAGTTTCTTTTTATGCTGATGATTTATTACTTTTTCTTTCAAATCCGTTCACATCCTTACCTCCAATGTTTTCACTTCTTGATCAGTTTAGCCAGTTTTCTGGCTATAAACTTAATTTACATGAGAGTGAACTTTTCCCAATTAATAAAGAAGCTCAAGAATTAGCATTTTGTTACCTCCCCTTTAAAGTAGTTCATAATCAATTTACTTACCTTGGGATTACAGTTACAAGGAAGTTTAAAGATCTTTTTCGTGAAAATTTTGCCAATCTTTTATATACTACAAAACAGAGTCTGTCACAATGGTCACCTCTATCTATATCCTTGGTAGGTCATATTAATGTTGTTAAAATGCATGTTCTCCCTAAATTTTTATATTTATTTCAATCTATCCCAATTTTTATTCCTAAAACCTTTTTTGATTCCTTAGACTCTATTATTTTGTCATATCTGTGGAAGAATAAGTGTTCTAGAATTAATAACGTTTATCTTCAAAAATCTAAAAAAGAGGGTGGCATGGCCTTACCTAACTTTCGTTTATATTACTGGGCAGCTAACATACGTTGTGCTACCTTTTGGTCTTTTTTTCATAGCCAGTCTGATCACCCTAATTGGGTGGCAATGGAGCTGAATTCCACTAAAGATTTATCTATTTCTGCACTTCTTGGCTCTGCATTCCCTAGTAGTTTGTCTAGACTAATTGTTAATCCTCTTGTCAGACACACTTTGCGAAAATGGGCCCAGTTTAGGAAATGTTATGGTTTTTATGGTTTTTCCCTTTCTAGTCCTATCTTACATAATCACTTTTTTTTACCTACTATGTATGACTCAACATTCTATGATTGGTATAGGAAGGGCATTAGACATTTTGAAGATCTTTTTATCGATAATTGCTTCGCATCCTTTCAACAGCTCTCTGCTAAGTTCAATCTGCCTAACGCCCATTTTTTTAGATATCTCCAAATTAGACACTTTATCAATCCTTTAATTCCTAACTTCCCTGAAATGCCCGAGAAAAATGTTATGGATTTCTTTCTTTCTATTAATCCACTGGGTAAAGGTTTAATATAATTTATTCATGATAAATTAGCATTCTTACGGTGTGCCCCTGTGGATAAAATTAGAATGGCTTGGGAGCATGATTTAAATATCTCTTTATCTGATGAGATTTGGGACGATTCTCAAATCGGTTAATTCAACCTCTCTTTGTGCTCGCCATTGCCTTTTACAGTTTAAGATTGTTCATAGAGCCCATATGTCCAAATCTAAATTATCTCGATTTTACCCTAATATTAGTCCTCTTTGTGATAAATACAAAAGGGGCGAGGCTTCTCTTATTCATATGTACTGGTCCTGTCCTAGTTTAGAGAAATTTTGGGAAGATGTTTTTATAACTTTATCCTGTATTCTGAATCACCACTTAGAACCTAACCCTTTAATTGCTCTGTTTGGTTTTTTTGGGTGAGACAGATATACGTTTGAGTTCGACTAAATGTCGAATATTATCTTTTGCTTTTCTCCTGGCTAGACGTTTAATCCTCCTTAGATGGAGAGATGTTGCCCCGCCCACGCATGCTCAATGGCTTAATGATATTATGTCCTGTTTAGACCTTGAAAAAATTCATTATTCAATTCTTAATTCGGATATGAAGTTTCATAAGGTCTGGGGACCTTTTATTGAGTATTTTCATAACTTTCCTCTTAATTAAGTTTTTTTTCAGTCCCTTACTTTCAGCTCTTTTTTTTAGTAGTAGGCATTATTATCTTCTGTTTTCAAGTGTATTTACAGTTTTGGGGGTTTGAATGTCCTGATTTATATTCTCTATATTGTGTTGTGGTTGGTCTGGAGTTTTTTTTTGTTGTGGGGCTTGGGGAGGATACTAACTTAACATGACTTCAATTTGGGTGCTTTCTCAATTATCTTTTTTGTATTATATTATTATTGTATGTTTATTTTTGCACTGTATTAATTTTTTATTTTGGTTTGGGGTTTTTTTATTTGTAGTGTTGTAGAAAATGCATTAAAAAATCAATTAAAAAAAAGAATGTTGTTCCTGGGCTACAGTTCAGCATTTAACACCACAATTCCCTCCAGACTTAACAGGAAGTTCAGAGACCTTGGCCTGCACCCCGTCATGTGCAGCTGGATCCTATACTTCATATCGGATCGCCTTACAGGTGGTAAGGATGGGCTCCCTCACCTCTGCCCCTCTGAACCTCAACAAAGTTGCCCCCTAGGGCTGTGTCCTGAGTCCCCTCCTCTACTCCCTTTACACCCATCACTGTGCTGCCACACAAAGCTCCAATGTGCTGATCAAATTTGCAGATGACATGGCATTGATTGGCCTTATTTCTAGAGGTAACGAGACAGCCTACAGTGAGTGTCAAAAAAACAACTGCTCCCTCAACGTCCAAAAACAAAAGAACTGATGGTGATTTACAGGAGGAACGGAGACAGGCTTGCCCCGATCGACATCAACGGGACTACAGTTGAGAGGGTGAGTAGTTTCAACTTGCTCAGTATACACATCACCGAAGATCTCACATGGACTGTACACACCGACAGTGTGGCAGAAAAAGCACAACAGCATCTCTTCCACCTCTGGCAACTGAAGAAGTTTGGCATGAGCCCCCAAATCCTCATGACCTTCTACAGGGGCACCAAGGAGAGCATCTTGTCTGGCTGTCTCACTGCCTGGTATGGGAACTGCACCAACCTTGATCACTGGGCACTACAGAAAGTGGTACGGGAAGTCCAGCACTTCTGTGGAACTACCCTCCATTGAGGACATTTACAACAGCAGGTGTGTAAAGAAAGCCAGGAAGATCATTGGGGACACCAGTCACCCCAACCATAAACTGTTTCAGCTGCTTCTGTCTGGCAAACGATACCGCAGCATTAAAGCCAGGACCAACAAGCTACAGGACAGCTTCTTTCTACAATTTATTAGGCTTACAAATTCACATGTCTGTAAATTGCGACGGAGCCATAGCGCAAAGGTTTTTACTCCCTCACGTTGCGGGATGGATGTAAGATTTTAAATAAATTCAAATTCAATTCAAATGTAGTTTAGCATGAGAGAAAAACAACTTCAATAACTGCTAAGATATACCTTTGTTGATGTATGATTGACGCATGGTGGGAAGGTTTGCACATTTGGACTGCAGCAACTTTATTCAGCTAGGCAATTGATTCTTTTGTGACTAAAGTAAATTACAACATAAAATTTTATAAACCAAAATAAAAGATCTCATGCATATTTTTAAGATATATTTTAGGGCCCCAATCCAAGATTCTTCATGCCTTTACAATGCAAAGTGCTTGGAACTGAAAATAGAAAATGCTGGGAAACCGGAGAAATTCTGGTCAAGTAGCATCCATGGAACATGAAAAGGGCTTTAGTTACTGTACTTTCATTTATAGTTCTAAGGATATATCAATGTAGTCGTAAAGAAGGCAAGACAGTGGCTATACTTTATTAGGAGTTTGAAGAGATTTGGCATGTCAACAAATACACTCAAAAAACCACTATAGTTGTACCGTGGAGAGCATTCTGACTGCCATGGAGGGGCTACAGCACAGGACCAAAAGAAGCTGCAGAAGGTTGTAAATCTAGTCAGCTCCATCTTGGGCACTAGCCTACAAAGTACCCAGGACGTCTTTAGGGAGTGGTGTCTCAGAAGGCAGCATCGATTATTAAGGACAAGAGGTAGGAGATACAGAAGCCTGAAGGCACACACTCAGCGATTCAGGAACAGCTTCTTCCCCTCTGCCATCCAATTCCTAAATGGATGTTGAAGCTTTGGACACTACCTCACCTTTTTTAATATGCAGTATTTCTGTTTTTACACATTTTTAAACATCTATTCAATATATGTAATTGATTACTTGTTTATTTATTATGTTTTATTTTATTTCTTATTATTTTTTTCTCCCTCTGCTAGATTATGTATTGCATTGAACTGCTGCTGCTAAGTTAACAAATTTCACGTCACATGCCGGTGATAATAAACCTGATTCTGATGTTTTTCCACATTTTATCAAAAACAATGTAATTTGATGGGCAGCTAGCTTGCAAAGTTCTATGTATTAAAATGTCCTCAATTTGAATGAAAGAAGTGAAGATGAAGTTAACTGTTCTGTTTTGCACTGGTGTAGGTCATGCTGCAACTTCTGATGTCTGCATATCCATTGCCACCTGTAACATTCTAAAAGCTATTGTTTGATTTGTCTTGTCCCTCCAAAAGCTTCAGTACTCCAATGCTAATGGAAATAACAATGTAACAGTGAAGAACATGAATTAGTTGAACTTCAAAGGTTCGAGGTTCAGAGGTCCAACTTAATGTCAGAGAAATGTATACAATATACATCCTGAAATGCTTTTTCATTAAACTTAAACGTTAATTAGCCCCAGAACACACCCAAGAGAAAAGAATAGTATTAATATATTCAATTATATGGGACATTTTTCAAACTTTGTGTTGGTATTAATTAATGTCAAACTTACTTCTACTACAAATTTAATTTTTCAAATTCTTTCAGAATTTAACCATCAACAGGGATCTTACAATTTTGAATATCTGCATTATTTGATTTTCACTGCTTCTGTCTCAAAATTCCCTGATTTTCCTGTTTTCTCTTTTTTAGAATTTGGTAAAATACTCCACTGCTGGGTTTAGAAACTGAGGGTGTCGGTATCATTTCTCCACTCTGGATTGGATGAAGAAACCTAGTGTTTCTTGAACTTATCGCTCATGTCATAGATGCCCTGTAGAGCACACCAGCAGAGAATTGTAGTAAATTATGGGATGGGAAGTGTTTGGAGACATGGATGGGTTGGTTAATAGATGATTTTTGCCGATGGGGATCTAGATCTTTCTTTTATCACAGATACTGCCTCATCTGCAAAATGTATGCCTTTTTGTGAAACCTAAGAATAATCAGTAAGTTTATCATTTACTTTGTTAGTGGACTTTGTAAATTGGCAGACCAAGTTTGCTTTAGGCTGAAAGAATTTTGGTAGTCAATTAATCAATGGTAAGAACTTTGGAAAAAGTCCATGCAATTTACTTTTGATTTTATGATAACAGGAACTGACCGACAGGGACACTCTGGTGGCTAAATGCTGAATCTACAAACATATTAATTGGTAGGAATGACAGCATTCTTCTGAACATCAATGTGACTCTTAATCCTATCTCATGCCTCTGGAATGGACAACAGTGCTTGAATCCAAGTAGTAAATTATAACTTTAGATATCAGAAAAAAATTAAACTGATACTCTGTTAGACTCAGGTCTTTTGGATATTATTCCCTACCTTTTTGTCAATGATAAACACAAGAGATTCTGCAGCTGCAGGAAATCCAGAGTAACACATACAAATTGCTGGAGTAACTCAGCAGATCAGGCAGCAACTATGGAGTGGAAAAAAGAGTCGATGTTTCAGGTTGAGACCCCTCATCGGGACTGGAAATGAAGGGGGAAGAATAACCTCCTCATGCACTGAGTGGCACAGTGGTGTAACTGGCCATGTTACTCCTCTTAGTTCCAATATCCTAGGTTTCATTTTGACCCACGGTGCTGTAACTGCGGAGTTTGTGACTACAAGGGTTATCCCCTTATTCCAAAGATGTGCTGGTTAGTTAGTTCCTGTCAACTGGCTTTAGTGTAGGTAGATGGCAGGAGAATTGGTGGAGTTGGTGGGTGTGCAACCTTATTCAATAAAAAGTCTAAATAGCTTAGTAAGTTATAATTAGTGTCAATCAACCTCTAAATGTGAAAAATGTTTTACGTATATGGAGCAATGCACAAAAGTTACTGGAGGAACTCAGCAGGTCAGGCAGCATTTATGGAAAGGAATAAGCAGTCAATGTTTCGGGTCAAGACCCTTCATTCGTACCGGAAAGGAAGAGGGAAGATGCCAGAACGGCAGTGTGGGGGAGCGGGAGGAGAAGAAGTACAGGATATAAGATGTTAGGTGAAGCTGGGGGGTGGTGGAGGGGGAAGTACAAAGCTGGGAAGTGATAGGTGGAAAGGGCAAAGGGTTGGAGAAGAAGGTATCTGATATGAGGATAGTGCACCATGGGAAAAAGGGAAGAAGGAGAGGCAGCAGTGGGAGGTGATAGTTATGTGAGGTGAAGAGGTAAGAGAGGGCCAAGGGTAGGGAATTGAAGAAGGAAGAGGATGGATGGGGCATTGGTTATTACAGTAAGATGGAGAAATCGATATTCATGTAATCAGATTGGGCGGAATCTGAGTTGTTGCTCCTCCAACCCGAGCGTGAAATCACCATGGCAGTAAAGGAGACCGTCGAGCAACATGTCGGAATGGGAATTGGGATCGGAATTAAGGTGTTCGGCCATTGGGATGGAGCTAAGGCGCTCAACACAGCCGTTCCCCCAATCGACCTCGGGTCTCACCAATATACAGGAGGTCGCATAGGGAGCATCGTATACAGTAGACAACCCCGACAGATTCGCAGGTGAGGTGCCCTGTCACCTGGAAGGACTGTTGAGGGCCCTCAATGGAGGTGAGGGAGGAGCTGGATGGACAAGTATAGTACTTCTTCAGCCTGTAGGGATAAGTGTCAGGAGGGAGATTAATAGGGAGGGTGAATGGACAAAGGAATCACGGAGGGGACCATCCCCACGGAAAGAGAAAAGTTGGGTGGGCGGAGGTAAAGTACCCGCAGAATACCTTGTGTTTACATTTATGGAGGTTTTTCAGTTTTTGACCATCCCATACATCATGGGCACCCTGTCACCACAGGGCTATGGCATGAAGTTGTCGCCAGTGCTGATCCGCGCGCTAATACAGTGAAACGTCGCAAACGGATCACAACGTTTGAAACAGCGGGTGCAGATTAAGCAGGGGTTGGTCTATGCAAAGAATAAGATTCACGTTGAATATCCGACGCGAGTTCTCGCTATCTGCGAATCTGAAAGAATTCCAGTGTACGGGCGAGGATCCCGCAGTACTCGGTGCATCCACGCCGTGGTTAGGTTTCCCCTCAGCGCGGCGCAACGTTTACCATCAGGCTCTCTCAAGCAAGGCAGAGCCCCATGCTACATGCTGGCATTTAAAAATCAAGACACTGCAGCAAATGGGGCTGTAGACTGAGGTGGAAGACAGGGATCCGACTGATCAGGATCCCCTTGTGGTGCGGGACTCTTACCTAGTGAGGTTAAGAAGCAGTTCGCCTCCCGCCGGGAAGAACACTTAGATGAGATTGAAAAGAATCCGGACCAACGTGATGTGAAATAAATGCATCAACTCTTTCCCCCATTGGAGTCAAAATACCTGTGATTAAACATAGTTCTGATTTACAAAATAAAAGCTGTCAAACGAACCACGACAAATAGTTACAGGGATAAAATAATCAATTAACATGAAAGACATGAAACCGTGGCTTGGGCTCATTAAGAACTGTTGCTTTGATTTTTAAACGGGGAATGTGAAACAAAGATAAATCTGCTCCAGGTTGCGCGGCTGCTGAATGATTGAAATGGCAAAGAAATCACGGTGTTTGTAATTGCCCAGTAATTTCATCTCCAGTGCGCAAGCGTCCAAAAACCCGAACTGAAGTGTCGGCAGCGCGCAGCGAAGGGCCAGGTTAACCGCCGAGTGGCACTTATAATTGGTATTCCGCCCTCTTGTCGCCCACGTGAAGTTGGACGAGGGCTGAGCTGAGCGCAACGCTGCAGAACGCGACCCGAAGGCAGCACCTGGCTGTCGAGCGTGCACCCGGCTGGATGTGTCAGTGGGGAGAGTCGCATCGCAGCGGTCCCAGGGCAGAGTGGCGAGGGGTGAGCGGCAGGGCGATTATTCCACCACCACCACCACCACCCTCTTCCTCCTCATGTAGCGGAATGACTCCGGTGATAACCAGCATGGGATGAGCTTGGATTGGGATGCAGAGGTTATCAACCGTTCCAATTTCAGAAACACTTTCCCCTTCCACGTCCGTGGGAGAAAACAAGCCGCCAGTCTGATCATCTGCAACAGTGCACGAGAAACTGGAGGCTTCCTGCTCCCAGTCAACTAGCCAGCAAACAAGCGTCATCAGTTACTTAACTTAAAATATCTTGGCAAAACCGCAAGCAACCATCCTTTAACGATTTGTGAAGTGGTAGAGTAGACGGCTATCGTTTATGGTTTTGTGAATGTATGTGTGAGGGGGGACTAACAGGATTATTCGCTCGATGGTAAGTTGG
Source organism: Hemitrygon akajei (assembly GCF_048418815.1). Lineage (NCBI taxonomy): Eukaryota > Metazoa > Chordata > Chondrichthyes > Myliobatiformes > Dasyatidae > Hemitrygon > Hemitrygon akajei. The sequence goes on along the minus strand of NC_133129.1, from coordinate 159,370,413 downwards.
TGAGTTTTACTTTTTCTTCTCTATTCTGTAAGTGTACTGATATTTTAAGTAAATATAATAATCGGTACGATGATTCCGTGAATCCTTTACAGGCAAGTGCTTTAAGCTAGGCTGACTCTAATATTGCTGTCAAATGAGATCTGGCTGATTGTACCGTTACTAATTCACGGCGGATGAGTCGGTGTTACACGCGAGCAAACTTTTATTTTTCTGTGCATATAGAAGTGGGAGGTTTTGCATTAAATGATTCGAATAGATCATGCGCTCGGTTTTGGGAGACTGGCCGTCATTTCTGATTTGCTCAGAGTAGTTTTGCGCCTGCTGGCAAAGTCAGTCGATTCCTTCTGGCAAAGGCTCCAGAGAGGGGACAACTTGGAAAATTGCCTGCATTCTTTCACTGGCACGGCAGCGCCCGATCTGCCGCTTCGTTGCATGAACTGTGCAGCTTTCGGCTTGGAGCAGGACCAGATCGGTTTAAAACCTCGTCCCCGCATCAGCGCCTACCACCACGCACGGGCTGTTAGCGCAGGTCTGCAGCGCCAGTCAGTGGCACTGATAGGGGGCCACGTATTAGACACCCCGCTTTGTGGTGTGATTGCAGCAAGTTATGTTGCTGTGTGGCGTTGTGTTGCTGAGCCGCTGCTGCCGCCGGTGGGTTCGGCCAGCCGTTCGCTGCTGTCTGCCTCGGCGGTACTCGGGTCTTTGCAAAGAGCTCGAGAGCCCCCAGTGGTGAAACTTCGCATTTCTTCCCACCGGTAGGTATAGCTGATTTAACCATTTAACTGTACGTGTCAGTTTTGAATTCTCCTTTCCGCAGTTTTACGTGTGTGTGTGTGTAGCGCTTACATGCACTCAGTAGCCAATCTATTCGGTACAGGAGGCACCCAACATTGCACACACACACACAGATGGCATGAGAATAGAACGATGCGCTACTGGAAGCCATCAATGGGCCCGTCCAACTTCTGCTTAATCTTTGCCCAAGCCTTTCAATTAATTATATTCCTGCTATTTTAATGTCGCTATGCAGTTTTCTTCCTTAAAGATAGTGTTTTATATATCTATTAACTGCTACAATTTAATCTGTGCCCATCACAGTGCTGGCTAGATCCAATATGTGAATAAATACTCATCGCCACTTCGTTCTTGTGCCATCAGGTTACTACAGCTTGTGAGTTTTGAGTTGTGATCTGACGTAACGGTTCCTGTTAGATTCTGGTAAATTAAAGTGGAATCCATTTAATGTTAATTGTGGAAAAAATAGATTAACATGGGGTTGATGGTGTAAAATCTGCATTACTACTTTCTCTGATAATGCTGTGCATGCATATTCTAGCTTAAATTTTATTCTGTATGTTTATGTGTAGTTTGAAAAAAAGAAATATCACTGTTTGAAGAATCAACGAGGATAATAATAATGTTCAACCTGGGGGAAAAAAAAGTTATTTTGATTTTCAAGCAACACACAAAAAATGCTGGAGGACCTCAGCAGGCCAGGCAGCATCTATGGGGAGAAAATGTACGGTCGACATTTCGGGCCAGATTTATGATTTTTCACCGCAATGTTTGATTCAATGTGTCATGTATTGTTTTGCTCTAAATCAGTTAATGTCAGTGACTGTTGCTACACTTCAGGCCTTTCATGTGTGACACTAGAGCAACTACAATATCACACACAGCATACTGTGAATATTTTATTGTGACTTTGGCAAATCTTTCTTCCTGAATTGATTTCTGCCCATTTTTCACTCAATTTAAAACTTGAGTACAGTATGTGATATGTGAAAGTTTACATTGTGAATGTGTTTTATCTCACTATTATTTCCTGATTATAAAAATTGTTTATAAAATTCAGTAAAGCATTAGGTAAGACAATTAAGAAACTTATTATCCAATTCCAGTTAAAGCACTATTCAGAAGTGTTAAATTATTTTCTTCAAGCAGTTATTTAGGTACATAACTTTTATCTCTGAAACAGTCTACTGTCGTGAGCACTGTCCATTGGAATGAGAGTGGTGAGGTGTCAGGCCCTAAAAATAAGGCCTGTTTGGTCCCAAGCAGTAGCATGAGCACTCAACCTGAAAGGATAATGTTCTTCACTGAATCCTTCACTTCCTTTCTATCACCAGGTAGCATTTTTGCTTTTCTGGAATATAGCAGTTCAAATTGAAAATGCCGATACGGTGGTGAGAGAATATTATCAACATTTGATTTATGCTTAGTTTACCATTTTTCCAGCAAGTGTCAGCAGGTTAATAATTAACAGTACAATGCTATAGAGTTGCACAAATGCAAATACATCAGGATATATTAAACACATGACTAGCATGGTGAGTTTTGAATCCTAATCAATGTGATTGTGTCAATCCAAGCAGCAGTAAAGTACTTCTAAGCTGTGATGATGCAGCATCAAGCCCATCGTCAGAATTACAAGCAAGAAACCAAGATAACACATGCTTGGTGCATTACAAGACTACTATGTGCTTATCCCCCCCAGCTCTACCCACTTTATACTTATGACTGTGAGGCTTACACAGCATCTAATGCCATATTTAAGTTTGATGATAACGTTGCTGTTGGCTGAATTAAAGGTGGAGATGAATCAGCATGTAGGAGGGAGATTGAAAACTTGGTTGAATGTTACCACAACAATAACCTCTCCATGTCAGCAAAACTGAAGAGCTAACTATTGTCTACAGGAGGAGGAAACTAGAGGTCCCTGAGCCACCCCCCATTAGCGGATCAGAGGCAGAGAGGGTCATTTCAGAGGATCTGTCCTGGGTCTAGCATATAAGGGACATTACAAAGGAGGCATGGCAGTTTGACAAACTTCTACAGATGCAAGCTGGAGAGTATACTGACTGGTTGCATCATGGTGTGGTATGGAAACATCAATGTCTTTGAACATTAAAAACCTGCAAAAAAAAGTAGCTGATGCAGCCTAGTCCGTCAATGAGTAAAGCCCTCACCACCACTGAGCACATCTGCAAGGAGTGCCTTTGCAGGAAAGCAGCATCAATTATTAAGGAACCCTACCACCCAGATCATGCTGTCTTCTCACTGCTGCCACGAGGAAGAGGGTACAGAAGCCTCAGGACCCACACCACCAGGATCAGGAACAGTTACTACCTCTCAATGATCAGGCTTTTGAACTAGAGGGGATAATTTCACTCATCCTCACTCACCCCAACACTGAAATTTTCACAACCTATGATTCACTTTTAAGGACCCTTCATCTGACGTTCTTGATATTTATTGCTTAGTTATTATTTTGTTTTCTATAACTATTTGGTTTTTTTTCTCTTTTGTATTTATAGGTTTTTTTTGGCTTTTGCACATCGGTTGTGTGCCTTATTGTATACAGTTTTTTTTGTATTTACTATAAATGCCTGCAAGAAAATGAATCTCAGGGTCGTATATGATGACATATATGTACATTGAAAATGTACTTTGAATTTAAGCAGCTTTACTTGTAACACTTAATGGGAACAAATTGTCTACATTTTAAACACACATTGTAGATTTTTAATTTATTTTTTAATTCAATCTTAGAATTGGAAAAAAAAACTTATGAATTTAACCTTTTTTCGATTGATGTTATTTGATACTTAATTTGTTTCAAGTTATTTAATTCCATCTCCCTATGACTTCATCTATAATTGCACACTTTAGATCAAAAGTGGGAAAATGTATTGAGTACGGAAGAGCTGTTGCGATAGTGCTAAGGATCTGTAAATGCTACCTTAACACTTGTCTGTTTCATGCCAGCTTAATAGAGTCATAGAAAAGTGCAGCATAGAAATAAGCCTTTCAGCCCATCTAGTCTGCTTAGTCCCATTGACCTGGACTTGTACCTTGGCCCTCCATACCCCACCCATTCATGTACCTATCCAAGTTTCCAGTAACCGTTGAAATTGACTCTGCATCCACTACTTGCTCCAGCAGCTTGTTCCACCCTCTCACCATCCTGAGTGAAGAAATTGCTCCTTGTGTTCCCCTTAAATTTTTCATCTTTCACCCTTACCCCAATCTCAGTGGGGAAAATCCTATTTGCATTTTACCCAGTCTACACCCCTTGTGATTTTGTGTACTTCAATCAAATTTTCCCTCTTTCTCCTACGCTCTAGGGAATAAAGTCCTAATCTATTCAACCTTTGCCTGTAACTCAGGCCCTCAAGTCCTGACAACATCCTTATAAATTTTCTCTGCACTCTTTCAATCTTATTGATATCTTTCCTGTGGGTAGGTGACCAAAACTACACGCAATACTCCAAATTAGGCCTCCATCAACATTTTGTACAACTTAACATTCAACTCCTGTACTCAGTACTTTGATTTATGAAGGCCAGGTTTCTTTGCGACCCCATGGTCAAAAGACTCTCAGTTAACTGAATTTGGTTAATTTTCATCCAGAATTCAAAATAAAAAATAATTTGAGGTACAGTTACATTGAATGCATTCATCTACTGAGTTTAAGCAATCTTATTGTTTTCTATTTGAAGATTGAGCATGTCTTCATGTTGTGATGTTAGGATATTATATTTAATTTTTAAGTGCATTGATATTTCTGAAGTTAATACCTCCAGTTTCTATATGCTATTGTAGAAATAGTTGCATTTTTATTTAATAATTTGGACTTGGATTATGAGAGCAGCTGCAGAATATGAACCAAGTAGTAAAATTAAATTGGTTTATCATAAATGTATGCACATGTATGTAAATATATTTGCAGATACACAGACACTGCATATTATTCAGTTTCAGTATCAGAAGTCTGTAAGTAAACTAATCTTCAGTCTTTTGATACTAAGCAGCAGCTTGTGTGGAAAATTTCTAACCCAGCTGTATGCAAATTGTGCTGGACTGGGTTTAAGTTCATAGCTCCAGTATACGTATAATACTACAATTTGAAGAAAAGGGAATGGATTGTACATCTTAGTGTGTTATCCAATTCTTCGTACAGTTAAGTAAAATAATTGAATGTATGATGTATGTCAGGGTAAATTAATCTGAATATTCATGAGTTTACTGGTTTTGTAGCTAATTTCAACTAAGTGAAACCAAGTAACATTAGAATTTTATAACTAATAATTTAATCAAATTTATTTTTAATTTTCACATTAATGCATGCTAGTAGGAATTCCTGTTCGTATTCCATTTACAGTGGAATGACAGAAGATCAGATGGATTGCCACTAGTATGTCCTTGGCTTCAGAACTGCCAGTAGGCTCAATATTTTAGTCAAGCAATTTCTAATTGCAGCATCTGGGACATAAAAACAACGTCTAGCAGCATTTGCAGAAAGCCCTGTTGAGGGGGTAGAATACTGCACACCTGTTGCAGATGTGAATCATAATATGATGCAGATTGTGGAACAGAAATGTGTACCGCATGCATGTTTTTTCAAACACTGAAATTTAACTATATGTGTACCAAGCCTATTTTGAAACATGTATAAATTATTCATGTATAGTACAGTTGGAAGGATAACCCAGGTATTGAAAAGTAGTTTTTGACAATCCAAAATCAATTCAGTCGTGAGCTCCGTTAATAGATTTATTTTCTCAATTGGACGATTTGTTGGTTGTGAACTTTACAATAGAAAAAGTATACTCCTATTTCTCCCTGAAACCCTTTTGTATTCTCCAGCTGTGGTCCAAGGACACCTGCCCTCTTTAGGTCTCTTATGACTTGGCAAAGGAGATTTGATAAGATGAGCCAGAATCTTATTTCCCTTATGACCCTCAAGATAGAATTTTCTTTTTTTTTTTGTCTAGTGTTGATGCTCCACCTAGTGGAAAACAGACAGAAATCATTAATTGAGGGATCAAGATTAAGTGACAATGTTTTGAGCTTGGAGTTAGGGTGCAATGCAACTGGTTGAAATAATTGTCTGATTTTGAAGATCTCGTCCTTAAAAGCCCAATTGCCAGAAATCCAAGAAATTTGTATGTAACTTAATATTCTAATTTAGCGAAACTTGCTAATTCATCTACTCATTGTATGATGTGGTTCATAAACAATATCTGTTTTTTAAAAAATTATACCCAGAAATTGTGGTCCTTCTGATGGTAAAATGTCGGTAATGGCTGTCAATTTTGATGTTGCATCATCTGCAGCAGGTTCTTGGCAATACAAATGCAGTTAAATGTCGAAATATGAAAGATACTTCAGTGACCTCTCTATTTGTCCACTGGGTGTGTTGATGTCTGTCACGTACAATCAGCATTGAACTTTTTCATGGTCTTAGTTTTATCTTTTCTTTTAAAAAAAAAAACAGGTGTTAATATTTTAAGAATGACTAGGTTAACCTTGATCAGATTTAAATGTATTTTCCGTGTTGTACCCGTTGGATTATAGTGTTTAATTGTTATTGTCTTTGCAGATTTAACAATTTATGCCTGATAGTATTTTTATAATTACCTGTATACATGTAACTGTTCAGTATGTTTCCAACTGATCACTGTATGTGTATGCAATTGTTCAGTGTGTCCCCTAGTGTTACAGTTCTTTGTATTAAAAGCTCAAGAAGCTTCTCAAGTGTTGCATTATTTGAATAGGGGCTATCTGATTGGTTGACCCTTACCTGCAAATTGAATGGAATGTTTCTTATCTATGGAGTATAAGGAGGGATGGCCACATTGTTCCGCCACCTTTTCTTTTAGCCTTTAGATCCTCTGTTCTTAGTTTCTAGACTTCTGAAGCTCTGCATTTCCAGCTCTCTTTGTTCTATTAGTGCTTCTTAATAAAATGATAGTGAAGCAACACGTTTTGTGCCTCTTTCCTGATTTCTGAATAGAATCTTGGTTTAAAAGCATCAGAATCCAACATAGCAAATTATAATTATTGCTGAACAATCTCTCTAGTCCGGGAAAAAAACACTAATATCGCAATTTTGAAGTTTCATTCCTGTAGAAGAATTTTTTAAAATTGTTTTAAATCATAAAGATTTTTATGTTTGTACTCTTCAGTTTCTCCCTTTAATCCCAAGTTTGTCTCAATGTTTATTTCACATTTTGTATAGCAACATAATGATTTTTTTTAACCATCTGATTTGCTGTCTTTAGCTGAACAGATTGAACAAAAGACTGTGATCAGAAGGAATAGTGTAAATCTCAGACCATGCTTCCAAATAAAGTCTCAAATTAAAAGTAACGTGGGATTGGAAGAAAACTCTTCTCTGAAGGAGACTGATGTGGCAACCCTGTTTGTAGTCCAGTGTTGTTCATCACTGCTTGTCACAAAATGCAAGTTGAAATTAAATATTTTTTGAATCGTGTTGAGATGTTTTCCACTTCCACTGCATGGGTTTGGGTCCTACTTGAGTTATTATATGTGTCATAACAGGCTTTGCTTAGGCTTGTTTTGTATTGGAATTTACAGAATGCATATCATGAATAAAAATTGGAATTTGCAAGTTAAGCTCCTCTTGCCTTATTCTTAGTTTCTTTTTAAAAACTGTTAAGGATAAGGGGCTGCCATGGTAGCGTAGCACAATGCTGTTACAACTCAGGGTTTGTAGTTCAGTTCCGGCACCTTTTGTAAGGAATTTGTACATCCTCACTGTGAAAGCATAGGTTTCTTCCAGGTGCTCCAGTTTCTTCCCACAGTCCAAAGATGTACCAGTTAGTAGGTTAATTTCTCATTGTAAATTGTCCTGTGATTAGGTTAGGGTTAAATGGGTACGTTGCTGGGTAACGCAGCTCATTGGGCTGGAAGGTCTTTTTTCCGCACTACATCTCTAAATTAAAGTAAAACAAATTGAAGAGTTTTTGTTTCTGAAATGTTCGTGCTATACATTTTGTTGAGTGTGATCTTCTACACTTTCCTATCAGATTCTCCCTCCTCCAGCCCTTTATCTCTTTTCACCAGTCAACTTCCCAGCTCCCCTCCCTCTCCTGGTTTCACCTATCACCTGCCACCTTGTGCATCTTCCTCCCCTCTTCCCCCTTGCTCTGACTTATCTTTTTTTCCAGTCCTGATGAAGGGTCTCAGCCCAAAACATTCACTGTTTATTCATTTCTTTAGAGGCTGCCTGATCTGAGTTTCTCTAGCAGTCTGTGTGTTTTGTTTTGGATTTCCAGCATCTGTAGATTCTCTCATGTTTGTGACTGAATTTAGTAAGTTTTACCTCCTTTTAGTAACTGATTCCATGTAACCAGTGAAGTAGGAAAGCCAGTCATTTCGTTGTGGCTGTATTCAACCTGTTCACAAAGAGCTGCATGGTTATTAAATTTTATTGCAAAGGTAGTTAACTTTGAAAAGATGATTCAATTTATTGATAGGTTTTCATAATACTTGATGGTGCATGTAGAATACTTTGGGGAAATCGCTGATGACACGGCCATAGTGGGGTGTGTCAGGAATGGACAGGAGGAGGAGTATAGGAAACTGACACAGGACTTTGTGATATGGTGCAACTCAAACTACCTGCGTCTCAATATCACCGAGACCAAGGAGATGGTGGTGGACTTTAGGAGATCTAGGCCTCATATGGAGCCAGTGATCATTAATGGAGAATGTGTGGAGCAGGTTAAGACCTACAAATATCTGGGAGTACAGTTAGACGAGAAGCTAGACTGGACTGCTAACACAGATGCCTTGTGCAGGAAGGCACAGAGTCGACTGTACTTCCTTAGAAGGTTGGCGTCATTCAATGTCTGTAGTGAGATGCTGAAGATGTTCTATAGGTCAGTTGTGGAGAGCGCCCTCTTCTTTGTGGTGGCGTGTTGGGGAGGAAGCATTAAGAAGAGGGACGCCTCACGTCTTAATAAGCTGGTAAGGAAGGCGGGCTCTGTCGTGGGCAAAGTACTGGAGAGTTTAACATCGGTAGCTGAGTGAAGGGCACTGAGTAGGCTACGGTCAATTATGGAAAACTCTGAACATCCTCTACATAGCACCATCCAGAGACGGAGAAGCAGTTTCAGCGACAGGTTACTATCGATGCAATGCTCCTCAGACAGGATGAAGAGGTCAATACTCCCCAATGCCATTAGGCTTTACAATTCTACCGCCAGGACTTAAGAACTTTTTAAAAGCTATTATTAATGCTTTTTGAGATAGTGATTTAGATGCATATCATATTTTTTACTGAGTTAAGTATTGTATGTAATTAGTTTTGCTACAACAAGTGTATGGGACATTGGAAAAAAAAGTTGAATTTCCCCATGGGGATGAATAAAGTATCTATCTATGTATCTAAAAATATGAAGAAAAGCCAGATAATTTGGTATATTTCAGTGTGATATAATTAAAAAAACTCCCCTTTAACCTATAGATTATTGATGGTAGGAAACAATTGTATATGCTGAAATAGATATCTCTGTTAATTTTCAAAAAGTTAAGCAGTTTTAATTTTAATGGAGTGTGTTCAGCAAACAAATTCGTTATCAGCAGGAGATAACTAAAAGGTCAAAACAAGAGCGAGGGCATAGTATTCCAGGTGTCCCCGGCTTTACGAAAGTTCGCTCTACGCCACTTCGCTTTTACAAAAGACCTACAACAGTACCTGTTTTCACTAACCAAAAGAAATCTGAATAGGATTTTCACTTATGAGAAAAGATGCCTACTTTAAACTTGTGTTTACCCCGAGAGAGATAACCATGACTGTGAAGTCTTGCCCGGGCAGGTGTGTGCACATGCATGTACATGCGCATGCGTGTATGTGCTGATTTTTGTTTTTTCCTCTACAAATCGGTTTTGGCTGAATTTTCCCGATTCTGGTAAGTGAAATAACACTGTACATACATTATTTCTACTTTATCTAGTCTGTGTATTTATCATAACATTCCTGCTTTTACTATATGTTCGTGTTACTTTAGGTTTTATGTGCTATTCGGTAGGATTTGGTAGGTTATTCTTTGGGTCTGGGAACACTCAAAAAAAAATTTCCGTATAAATTAATAGCAATTGGTTATTCGCTTTACGCCATTTCGGCTTACGAAAGGTTTCATAGGAACACTGTACTTTCAGATAGCGGGGGAAACCTGTCCTGTCAATGAAGAAGAAAAACAGCTATGAATGAGAATAATACTAGACTTTGATTATTGCCCTCCTCTACCTTATATTAAATTAAAACTGTACAATAAAATGCTAACTGAATTTTGTTTATCATAACCATCTCCTGAAAATTTCTAATGCCTGGGAGATATTATTCATAATCCATTATTCTTATGTCAGCATGTCTAATACTGGCATAAAATGTAATCAAAACATTTGTGGGACTGAAGTGAAGATATAATTGTACTTACAGAAGATCTGAAAGATCTTGAATAGCAATTTTTATAATCGCAGGGCATGATAGAATGCTTTACATTATGTGTTACCATTAGGTAGGAGTCTGTGTTCATTTTGCAAAAACCTCCACAGTGATGCAGTAATCTTCTGATAATCCGATGATTGAAGATTAGCTAGAAAACAAAACACCAGGACAAGTTGGTTTGTTCTTCAAAGTAGTGCCATGAGATTTTGTGATTTAACCTGTTGGGGTAGGAATTGGTTTGACATTTCACCAAATCATAGGACTTCTGATACTGCAGGTTTGCCTCATTTCTGTGTTGCAGTGTCAGTCTCTATTTTGTACTCAAAAACCCTGTCATGCTATTTGAAGGCTCTGAGTCAGAGGCAGGACAACTGCAAATGAGGCCGAATGAGTGACTTTCTAATGGAAAACAAAATAACCTGTGAGTTCATGGTTGACACGTAAATGCAGGAACAGTCAAAGGTTTTCAAAAAATGATTTCTCTGAGCTCTCCCTAGAGCCTATATTTAGATGCAGAAAGCTTACAAAAAAAAAGAGATCATTAGTGTAGAGTTAGTTAAATTTATGTTTCCACATTAGGAACGGAGTGGTATATTTTAGTCTTAAAAAAAACTTCCTAATTTCTTGGCAAAGAAATGGTTTGTACCCAATTGATAAAGGTCTGGCTATCAAATTTAGAAGCTGTCAGCAAAGTAACTGAAAGATGATAGATTTCAGCAGCTCCTTTAACTGCCTTAACATTTATACAATATATGATCTAGGTCTGCTAGTCTGCTATCAGTGGTAGGTGAAAATCTGTACTCTGGAAGAAATTGGTGTTCAATTGAAACTTCATTTCGGTGTTGAAGAGAAGGATATTTGGAAGAGATATTGTCAGATGTGTTTAGCTGGAAATTTTATCTGGATGTCAGTAAGAAAATAAGATGGGAATTGAAGGAGGAGTAAGTGAATTCTATTAAGCATTTGCTATTTCCTTCAATGGGCCAATGTCAGTATACATCAGTAGAATCTTCAAGTGGAGCTCCACCTCAAATTCAATTGACTTGAAAAGCAATAAACTATACAAATAAAATTATAATGGTGCAACAGGGATGAATTTCCTGTTGACGGTTCCAACAAAGCTACTTCTGTTAAATGTCATATTCAAGAGAGGTGATCCATAGGATTGTCTGTTTGCTTTTTAACCAAAACATCATAAAGAAAACTTCAGGAAAAGTGGGGACCTCTCTGAAAGCAGCATTGTATATTGCATGCTATTTTTCAACAAGTTAACCAGTCAGAAAATCATTGAGCATAAATTTAAAATTTCTGTTGTCTATTTCAATTTTGGGAGACTAGAACAAGGTTGGTAAGCTTCCTTGCTGTGATACTATGACTCAACACAGTTTCCATCTGCTCTTTGATTATGAAGTAAGGGCACTTCATTCATAACTTTCTAAAATGTATCTTGATTGATTAAATGAATTGCCTGACTTCGTGATTTTATAAAAATGGTGTAACTTTGACTGTAGTGATGATACATCCTGTTGTAATTTGAATTATATTCAGTTATGTTCCTCTGTGGGCAGGCCAGTAGTTGTGGTGTAACTTTTCTCTGGGGGTGAGAGAATTATAATGGATATTGGTGCTATCCTTCATTCCAATGATAGCCTGTCTCTTTCAGAAAATTCAGTGGAAACCCGGAAGAGTGGTGTCCCAGAAGAAGTGCTTAATGAAGATGTTGCTTGGAAGTGCATGAGATCACAGATGCTGAAAAATGTGGAGTAACATAAAAAAGTGTTAGAAGGATTCAGCAGGTCAGGTAGCATCCATGGAGGGAAATGAACAGTTGATGTGATGAAGGAGCTCAACTTGAGATGTCATTTGGCCATTTCCCCCTCCATAAATGCAGCCTTACCCCTGGAATTGCTCCAGCCCATTTTGTGTCATTGTCTTACTGCCCACTATGCCACTGGCATCTGGTGCTGTTTAGGGCTTCCTTCATGATGTCCGTAGCTACTTTTTGGTTTTTACGGCTGTCAGTCATGCTAGTCCTGGGTGGAGACTCAGGAATACCATCACACTCGGATGTTGAAGGATTCTTCATTGCTGTTTCCATAACAATTTTGTTTGACCAGTCATGTTGTTAGCACTGAGCTGAACCCCTGAACCTGGAGGACCAGTGGATCACCCTTAATCTGGCCTCTACCCTTTGACCTTTTTTTTGCATGAGTGACCCTACCAAAATCCAAAGCATAAAGCCCTGACTCCAGCCAACATAGCTCTCCAGATCATTGAGGCTCTCAAGTCTGCAATCCACGGCAAGGTTGTGGCTCTCTTGGAGGATTGGGTTGCTGCAGATGTTGTTTAACTCTGCTGTGGTCGATCCTAGGATGGTTGTGAAAGGAGAAGGGTTGTGCATGGGGTGAGTAATCCCATCCTGTTTTTTTAAAGAAAAAAAAAATCCAGAGTTCCAGAAACACAAACAGAAGCTCCAAAGACCTGATCCCTGGGAGAGGAAGGAACTTCTGTTAGAAGATATATGAAGTTGTGTAGTGAAATCAGAAGCCTCAGGGCAGAAGTACCTTGGGACCAGGTCAGAGGATTCTAGTATGCTGCAGTTGATGGTCTATAAGCACTTCTTTGTGAAAATGATTGCTTAAGTATTCAATTTATTTACTGTTTTAGGCCCCAGTCAAGGTGCAGATTGACAACCAGAGGAGTGACATGCAAATTGATAATTCCATGGCATGTTTGGTGATAAGTTCAGAGTCTTACTCATGGTTATCATTGACAGGAAGCACCAATTTGAAAGCATACTATAGTGAATTTTCACAGGCATTTGGATGAACATAATGCACAGTGCAATACGCCAGACACCCAAAAACAACTAGCTGTCACTTTTAGAAAACAATGCCAATACTCCAATTTCATTGGAGAAGGACTGGCTGAGATGAGCTAAGTTAGAAGTATATATCAGTATATTGAAGATTCAGTCAACACTGCCCCATAGCTAGAAAGCTATGACCACACATATTCAGGGACTTGTTTTTACTGCTTATGACAAAGATCCTGTGCAATCCCAATTCTTTATTATAAAAATGAAATTCCAAAGTATAAATTTTCTTGTTATTTCAAATTGCTGGTGAAATTACATTTGTTGCTAGGCTATTGATGTGTGACTATTTTTTTGCATTGAAACATTTAACATTTCTTAACAGGGGAAAAGCCACCATCTCTTTCTCACTCCAGAGATGTTGCTTGAGTTACTAAGAATTATTTCTTGTTTTTTTGTTTCAAATTCCGATCGTGCAATTAGTTTTTGCCACACAGTCATAAATGACAGGCATTATAATAACAACTGACTGAATTTGAATCAGTAGCATATTTTGGGTTCACTTTTACAGTCTTGGACTTCCCTGTATTAGACGTACCAGTTAGGTATCAACTGTATATTATCATCACATACATGGAGATACAGTTGGGAAAACTTTTGTTTGCATGCCACCTGGACAAATCTTTCCATGTATACTGCAAGTATATTAAATTAGTCACATCCGAACAACAAAAACAATGCAGAATACGATGCTGCACTTAGAGTAGCGTGCGTGTGCGTGCACACCCTCTCTCTCTCTCCCCCCCCCCCCCCCCCCACACACACTGGAAGAACTCAGCAGGTCAGGCAGCATCTGTCAAAGTGAATATATAGTCAATGTTTCTGGCTGAGACCCTTCTTCAGAATGTCTCGGCTTGAAAAATTGACTGTTTATTCATTTCCGTAGATGCTGAGTTCCTCTAGCATTCTGTGTGTGTTACCCTGGATTTTAAGCATGTGCAGAATCTGCTATGAAGAAGAATAAACAACACAAGTAAACAAAGTTAAAGGGCCCCAAACGAAGTAGATTGCAAGATCAAGAGTTCATTTTTATTGTACAAGAGGTCCATTGGAGAGTTTTGCAACAGTAGGGTAGAACCTGTTCTTAGACCACAAATGAGACATTGGAGCAGAATTAGACTACTCAGCCCATCAAATGGTCTTGATTCTGGTGGCATATCTTCTCAATCTTCTTTGTGTCTTTTGCCAGCTGGGTTTGGGGGCAGGGTAGAATGACTGGGATGGGAAGGGTCTTTAATTATGTTGGGCACTTCCCTGAGGTGAAAAGTGCAAAGAGTACCAGAGCAATACAGCATGGATACAAGCCCTTTGGCCCAGCAAGCCCATGCTGACCACAGGCATGCCATAGAAAAGCACCAAACATCCAATACAAGGATGATTCTTTTTTTAAAGAAATCATATTCTCACCAATTGCATTATCAGTTTTGATCTTTTTCCTAAACTTGTTGCTTTCAGCAATTCCCAATGGCTTCAGTTCAAGTAGTCTTTTGGTGTCTGCAACTCATCTTTCTTGTGTGATACTGAAGTATCTGACAACTTGCTTATTGTTACACTTTTGGCCAAATATCTTTCTGCAGTTTTACATCTTCACACTTGATGTAGTTGGTATTCCTGATATCACTTTTCCGACCTTAATGATATTATTCTACGTGAAGAGTATGTATCTTATTAATATACAAGAAACAGAAGTGGGTGTAAACCAATTAATTCTCAAAACAAAAGAGGAATTTAGTGCAATCCTCAATGAGTGACCAATATTTCTACCTGAGATAAAAGGAAGGTGAGTTGGCGACTATGTTTCTTGAAGTACCGTTTGCATCTTTATTGTTCCAGCCTCTAAAATTGTACTGCTATATCTTTCTCCATTGTCCTTGTTGAAATCCTATTGGAATGCTTAGACTGCATGACGCCGGGCTGCAGAGCACTCTAAATGCACCACGTGCACACTGGTGACAAAATTGGGCACTTAAAGCATTGGCAAGTAGAACTAGTTATTGTTGTTACAGGGAGAGAAAAGTAGTGTTATTATGTCAAAGCACAGTGATCTGAAGCATTACCTCTTTTCCTTTTGTCTCATCTCACAGATACTATCCTTTAATATTTCAGGTTTTGGACATCTGTAGGACATTTTCCACTCTGTACCTAACAATTTACTCACCTATTACAACTTCCATTATCTTGCACCCAGGGATGATATTAGTGATCTCATTAAGGATTTTTACCATTCATCCTTGATGGAAAAACTCACCATATCCAACCTCTCACTTTATCAAACACCCACTACTAGTTATCCTCCACTCACTTTTTTTTTAAAGAGTATCATAAGTGTCTGAAATGCTCCGGAGAAGGAAGATTGATGGTAGATTTCCAGAAGTAGTAGAGGAAAGTATAAAACTTCCTGTTACAGGAGCTGTTAATCTCTAAATGAAATTGGCAGTGAAAAAAATTGCATTGAAAATGTTTAATGAGCTGTGGGAAATATGGAGAAATTGTTTAAATCAGTTGCAGTCCAAATGCTATTGAATTTTTTTTTTCTATAATGTGATAAATGTTTATAATTCTGATGACAATATATTTGTAGGAATATCAACCATCTTTTACCCCAATACCCAGTCAAGGTCCATGAAGCTCTAAGATAACAGAATGATGTATTATATTAAGCCAAGAATGAGATAACTTCTCAGTAATTCTAAAAGCCACCCACATTGGAGATTAGCAGGGGTTAGAATGAATGCTGTTATTTCGTATTCTCAGTGAAATGAATACAATATGTACTGAGCCTGATCTTCACAGGAACGGGACCAATCCAATGCTGTTGGAAATTGGACAGAAGTGACGACTATGGATGTTGAAAAAACGACAGGTGGTTTAATGTATATCTGAGAAGTGGGGCTTCGGAGTCCTAAATTTAGAAATGCTATAATGTGTAACTGAAAAAAAGTAAATCATGATGTGGGTCTTTAGAGATTGCCGGAAATGGGAATTAAACTATCATGAGATACCAAAGACGTCCATAGCAGGGCATTATTTGGTTGATGAGAAAGGGCAGGTGGGTGGCTGTTGTAAGGAATGGAGCAGAAGATTAGGACATAAATGGGAACTGTGGTGGTATTATGTAGCCTGCAACATTGGTAGTGGAAATGGAGGATAGGGAACTATTTTGGTGGGTAAAAACAGTTTTTTCCCTAATGACCTGATTGATTTGGTGCAGTTAATAGGGACCAACATATTATGTCACATGGAGTGTGGGGCAATTAGAAATGCTCAACTTTTAAGGATAATACAGATAAAAGACTTGATAGAATGCAAGAGTTTAAATATATCATCAATTTTACTTTTAAATGTGCTGGACTAAATTGGACAGTAAATTGTCTCACTAATGCAACTGCTAGAGGTACAAGCAGTAAAGTGGCTTTTAGCTAATGAAAGTTCTGTGGCAACATTTTCCATTATACTGCCAGAGCTATGTACTTCTGTATGGTTCTGAAAAAGTGCTGCAGATCCATCTGCAGGTAATGATGGTTATGTATGGTTACACTATCTAGTTACCATTTACTCTCTGGTCCATCTCCTAGAAACTCTGCTGCACAGTGGCTATATAAAGTTCAACTAGTGTCTACTCTATTGCATTGGAATCTAATGTGGAGAATTTGAAGTAACACACTGAAACAAGAACATGGAAAACAGTAGTAAAAGGTTACACAGTATAGGAAGCAAAACCTGATCCTAACTGCTACTTCTACATAAATTAGTTACTCTCATCCTAGAATTTCCCTTTATTTATTTATCTGTTTATATATATTTATTTAGTGATTGATTGAGATACAGCACAAAATAGGCCCTTTGAGCCATGCCACCCAGCAATCCCCCAATTTTATCGTAGCCTAATCACGGGAGAATTTACAATGGGGGAAAAAAATAAGCTACCAACTGGGATGTCTTTGGTCTGTGGGAGGAAACCGGAGTCACTCAGAGGAAACCACACAGTCATGGGGAGAGGGTACAAACAACCTTACAGGCAGTGGCAGAGGTTGAACCTGGGTCGCTGGTATTGTAAAGCTTTGTGCTAACACGGCAGTACTATGTTACACCCTTTCTTCTACCTTTACTGATGAAAGGTAACTTGTTTTCTCTTTTTCCCAGTATGCATCAGAGCAACAGATAAGAAAAGTTGGAATTTTCCTTTTCCACAGATGTTGCCTGACCTCCTGAGTGACTTTTGTGTTTCTGATTTTTTTACAGCATGCAAAACATTATTTTTTACTTTTACCAAAAATACTTTATCACCAAAGCACCTCAAAGGGTCCACAATTTACACATGATGTGCTACACATGTGACTTTGGAAATAGAAATAAATATGATTTCTAGTTAAGGATGCAATGCTCCTGTATGAATCTGCTTTAAATACAAAAACTGCTCTGGACCCAGGTATTTCTAGTCACAGCACATACTTTAGTCTGGTATCTTTGTTTAATACACCTGTGTGATGGTGACTGCTTCCGAAAGAAATGCATATTTCAGAAGAAATATCTTCCAACTGCTCTCAGTTTTGGTTTAGTGTACATTTATGAAATTAATAAGTGGGCTATCTTTATAAACAAATTGCAGAATTATGCTTTGGTCTGTGATTTGTACAATTCTTTGACTAGCCACACAAAGTGCTGGAAAGTGTTTGTACGATTACGTTCAAAATGCTGGAGGAGCTCAGCCGGCCAGGCAGCATCAATGGAAAAAGAGTACAGTTGAAGTTTCAGGCAGAGACCCTTCAGCAGGATTTCCAGCATCTAGAGATTTTGACATTGTGCAATTACATTTGTTAGATGTTTGTTTGATTCTTAAAAAATGTCTGCTTTTGTTGTTAACTTACATTTGAATTAGCTTCCATAAGTACAATAGCACAATAGAGGACAGAAATTGTTGTATTGCTTTTAAGAAAACAGGTAAAGAAAAAGATCTCCATCCCCATCATTGATTTTATGGCTTTGGTAGTAATTCTAAATTAATTGGAGAAACTATCATTAAAGTTTGTGTGTGTGTGTGTGTGATAACATGGATAGTTAGTGCTTCAGCTATGAATGCTCTTCATCACTTATTGCTTCCTTTAGATTCCTATCACCTTCACACTTCCCCGTAATGGCTGTGCCAAAATGTAGGGTTAATGTTTTTTCTCTTGCTTGTCGTTCATGCATTTGATACAGTAGACTGCCAAGCTCTCTGGTGGTCTATCAAGACATGGCTGCCTTGACAAGTACCTGGGAATACTGAGGTTACTGGATGATGGCATGTCAGCCACAGTACTCGGCAATAGTGGGGCTGAATCAGAACCCTTCACTATCGAGACAGGAGTTGAACAGGACTGTATCATTGTGTCCACCCTATTTGCCATCTTTATTGCTGCCATTCTTTACCTCATTGGGCCAGACCTGCCACAGGGAATCTCAGTCATAGACATCAGACTTTTCAACCTTAACAAGGTTAGCACCATCCCTAGCGATGAACTTCAGTATGTAGATAGTAATGCCATTGCCGCACACTCTGAGGATGACCTCCAGTGTATCCTTGAATACCTTTGCCAAGGCAGATAGAACACTGGGTCTTGAATATAAAAAAGACACAAGTCCTCTATCAGCCACTGCCCAACCAACCATTTACCTAGCCCTCCCTAAAAGTTGACGATATCATCCTTAAAAGCCTTGGCAGCATTGTCTCCTCAAAAGCAGATGTTGCCTCAGAGATCAACCAGCACCTGAGCAGTGCTAGTGAAGCCTATACAAGATTAAGGAAAATAGTCTTTAAAGACTGTGACCTACAGGTCCAAACAAAACTTTTGTCTATAGAGCAGTTGTTCTTTCGACATTATGGTATGGAGTGGTAGCAGGCACCTCAAAGCCCTGGCATGATGGCATTAAAGACCCTTACAAAGGATTTTGAGGATCAGCTGGAAGGATAGACACATTAATGCCAGAGTACTGGAGGAGGGCAACATGAACAGCATTTCCATCATGATAAAGCAACAGCTACTCCATGGTAAGTCACCCAGATGCTTAACTCACATTTCCATAGACAGATCCTTTACTCTCAGTTCAGGGGAGGTCAAGGAGTCCCCGGTGGACAAATGAAACGCTTCAAAGATAACATTGGAATCACCCTGAAGAAGTTCGACATTACATCCAAAATCCGGGAAGATATTGCACTCAATAGATGGACCAAGAGGAAATCTGATCAGGAGAGTGCCACATGAAAGCAATCTTTGCTGTGCCACCGGGGGGGGGGGGGGAATAAAAAAGCACCTGATGCAAAAGGAGAGACCAAGCAAGCAAAAGACCCAACCACGGATCACAGCCACCATTTCCTCTTGCCCACAATATACTAGTATTTGTGGATCTTAGTTCGGCTTCTAGAGCTACCTGGGGACCCGCCAATAGACAACCTGTTAGGAGAATATCGTACTCAATTCGTGTCATCGCACTGCTACCTGCCCATAGCTTTTAGACTTTTGAAGTGTCATTTTCACTGTGGTACCAGTACATCTCAGACTGTTTGTATTCTGCCCAGTGAGACACTTGTGGCCATGAATATAAGCTGCCAAGCATTATAATATTTGTCACTGATTGCATATTTGAAAGTGTGTCTCTTGGTGTCTCATTGATTTAGACTCATCCATGACTTGATGGATGAAAATAATAAAAAAAAAACAACTGTAGCTGCTCAGAATCTGAACTGGCACCACTAGCTGCTGGAACCCTCACTGGGTCGGGCAGCATCTGTGAGGAGAAACTGCTTGTTCTTTATGACGAGGACCCTTAGCTGAGTATTTCTATGGCAACATGGAGCAAGGGTATCTGCCTGGTTCAGGAATGGTTTTGTTGAGTTCTATTGCTCTATTGAGTTTACGGCACATCTTGCTGGATCCTCTACACTTCTGCTATGGCACACATCTAAAGATGAATCACTCTGATTGTGTGAGAGAGGTCAAAGCTTTTGTTGCTACCCCTTGATCTTTTAAAATAGTTACCTTCAGACTTTTTAACTCTGAAACTGCAAGTCACCTTAAGTGCCTGTACAGAAGATTTTTTTTATTGAACATTCATTAATTATGAATTTCTGATCTATCTTTGTACAGTGGATAAAAAGCATAATTAAGTATAGTGCTGAACTGAAGATCTCATATTGAATATGATCTTTGCTATCATCATCCCATGATTACATTGTGTGACAGTGCTTCTCAGTAAAGAAAGAAGCATAAAATCAGTTAACCTAGAAAGTGTTTACCATTGTTGCTTGTCTGAAGGTTTTATACCACTGCAACATGACTTCTTGACCTTTACACTCATCACCCCGATTGGTGAAGACAAGTATGCCTTATGCTGCCTTTACCAACCTGTCTCCACTAGTATTGCCAGTTTGAGGAAGTTATGGACTTGCACCCAGAGATTTCCCTCTATATGAGTGCTCTGAAGCATCCTACCATCTACAGTATAATTTCTTCTTGCATTTGAATTCTCAAAGTGTAACACCTCACACTTTTCTGGATTAGACGGCACCTGCCATATCTATACCTACATCTCCACTGGTTTATAACCCACTGAATTCTTTGACAGCCTTCCTTGCTGTCCGCAACTTTTATCAATTTTTGTAGCCTGCAACTAGCTAATCAATTCACCTATATTTTTTATCCAAATCATATTGTATATTACAAACAAGAGGTCCCAGCACTGAACCTGGTGAATACCACTGGTCATAGATCTCCAGTGAGAATAACATCCATCCAGCACTACTGTCTGTCCTTGATAGCTAAGCCATTAAGAATTAGAAAGCCATTAGAAAATTGTTAGAAATTCTCAGTATAGCTGCAGCAAACATTGTTCCTGTCTGAATAATCATATAGATATTTTCAGGAGTGGTCTGATTGTGCATGATAGTGCAATACTCTGTTTCTCAAAAACTTGTAAGAGCTATGTGCATGAGTCAGTAATGGGCAGATATTATACCGGGTAGGTTTAGATTAAGCCACGAATTATCAGTGATGGTAGAAGATTTGAAAGATTTTTAATGTATCTTCATGTTATTTGGTCGAGTGAGACTGGAATTGAAAGTCATAAAGTGGAGAGTGAAATATATTGGCCTGCACCTGTACAATAGCTTTCCATACCATTCATTTTCCTATCTAAACCTCTTAAATGTTGCTTATTTTAACTTAACTATTTAATATACATATGTAATAGTTACATCAAAATAATTAACATTTAAGAGAAGCTAGGATAGGTACGTGGATGGGGGGGGTATCGAGAGCTTATGGTCTGGGTGCAGGTTGATGGGATTAAGCAGAAGACCAGGTTGTCATGGACTAGATAAAACAGAGGACCTGTTTCTGTGCTGTAGTGCTTGATTCTATTGTATTCAGTTTTTAATCTATTTCTGTTTTAGTAGGTTGTAAAAATCTTAAGATCACATTTAATGATTATTACAATCAGCAATAATTTTCAGAGGTATTTGAGTTTCACCACTTGTTTTGCCAGCTTGTTCCAGGTTCAAGGTAAATTTATCATCATATTCATTTTATGCACACATTTACACTAGAACAAAGAAATACAATAGAATCAGTGGGGGGGGGGGGGAACACAAAGACTGACAAACAACCAATGTGCAAAAGAAGACAAACTGTGCAAAGAGAAAATAAATAAATAACATTGAGAGCATAGGTTGTAGAATCCTTGAAAGTCCATTGGTTGTAGAATCAATTCAGAGTAGAAGTCAGGTGAGTGAAATTATCCATGTTGGTTCAGGAGTCTGATAGTTGAAGGGTAAATAACTGCTCCTGAACTGGTGGTGTGGGACCTAAAGCTCTTGTACCTCATTCCTGATGGCAGCAGTGAGAAGAGGGCATGGTCTGGATGCTGGGAGTGCATCACGATGAATAATGCTTGGGTGGATTGTAGCAGACCTTCATTACACTACCTTAATCCAGTTGCTTGCTGGCCCAAGATGCTTAAGATTGGGAAAGCCCAAGTAATTAAATTGGTTAATGGGCATCAATAATTGAGATCTGTGGCTGGGATGGGATGGTAGTTGAGAAAGTGGCTGGAGTGATGTTGTATCATGTGCTGATCCAGGAACAGGATTCGGTGCCAGTTAGGCAAAATGTTGCACTGACCTTGTTGTTCCTAACCTTCAGTTGTCACTAAGCTTCAAGACCTTGACCTCAATACCTCATTGTGCAATTGGATACACAGTTCTCTCACCTTCACACCCCCTTCAGATTGGCAAAAACATCTCCTCCACAACCTCTATCAGCACAGGTGCACCACAAGGCCATATGTTTAGTCCCCTGCTGTACTCACTTTGTATTTATGACTGTGCAGCTAACCCCAGCTCCAATGCTATATTTAAACCATATTTATGACACCACTGTTGTTGACTGAATCAGAGGTGGTGTTGAATCAGCATGCAGGACAGAGTCAGAAAACCTCTCCCATCATGGAGCAAATTGAAATTGAGTGGCCAATGATGTCATTTACTGGTGTCTGTCATATTGCTCCTTATGAAAACAGAACAGTAGGGCACTGGGCAGTCTCGTCCACAAAGTTGTGCTGATCTTGATGCAAATCTATACTAAATACTAATATACAGATTGTTGAACTGTGCTGTGTTCCTCCCTCGAGGAACATCCGAGGAGAATGATAGGGAATAAAAGCAGAATTCATGTGAGATATAAAAGCTCAGTCAATTAGCAAAATGACTTGAAATGTTCCAGATAAAGGATGTTATTGCATTTCACTCCATGGCAAGTAAATTTCTCAATAGTGTTCCACTGCATAAATATGATTATGCAATCTAAGTTTTGGAGCATTTGTACTTTTAAAGCCATTGAGATAATAATTAAGTGCAGAATACTTGGGTAAAATGACACTTTGAAATACCATGTAGTGTATTGACCATTAGAGGAATAAGATATTGAAGCAGGATTAGGTCTCAATGGTTTCATGATTATTGCCACTATTCAAAAGGCATTGCTCATCCTGGAGTCTCAAATTGCCTTAACTTCCCTTTACCAGCTGGTCACTACATATTCAATTCTCTCAGTTTCTGACATTGTAATGGTTGAGTATTAGGGGTGGCATGATAGTGTAACACTCAATTCTCATCGCCCTCTGTTTTGTGTTTATACTGTACATTCTCCCTGTGCTACAAGGGTTTCCTCCGGGTTCTTGGGTTTCCTTCCACAATCCAAAGACCTAGGAGGTAGTAGATTGTAGGCATGTTAGGTTTCTGCTGAAACTTGCAGGGTTCCCCTTTGTACACCCTCTGACTGTGTTGGTCGTTGATGCAAGCATTGCATTTCATTATGTTTCAAATGGAGCTAATGCTTTCTTTATGTCTTGTCGAACATAACACACTGATGTTCTACTGATTTGAATGGAACTCACAGCCTGTAAATTCTCACCATTCTCTGTCTCTGTCTTTGTTTGACATGGGCTGAAGCTTCACCCCTTTTCAAAGTAAAGAAAAAATTATCCTAGGTTGTATAATTGGGTGTTGAAGCAAACAGATATGCAGCAGCTGAAATGAGTCCAATCAATGCCTTAAGCTTGCTATATAGTTATATGTGTACAGTGTTCAATTAGAATAAAGCATCCAAGTCACTGATCATAATTAAAGAGATTATTGTGTTGGGACACAAATATCCCTTCTTATATTTGCAATTTGTGTCAATTTCCATCACCCGTCAAAGAATGAAGCCAATATTAAAGGGTAGATCACAATAAAATGCACGTCCAATGTTGTCAGATCAAAATGAGTTGTTCAATGTTTGTAATTGCATGCAATAATGAGCAAACCTGTGCCACTGGCTATGGTATTATTAAACTTCACTGGTCATTTAAATTTGCTGAGAAGCTTAAGGAGCGCATGGCAGCATAAGTTAATCTAATTTTAATGCAACCTCCGAAACTATCCATTGCAAAAATTGCATATTTAAAGAAGAATAATTACTCTTGCTCTGTCCTCTGCTGAATAAAGTGATCCCAATGCTCACATTGGAAGTGTAGAATTAAAAGGAGGCTATCAACAAAATCCTGCCTGCAATATTAAGTACGGTAATACAATAAATAGAGCAACTTGTAGATGTGTGGGAGTTAGGTGAATTACAGAAACGTTCGTAACCAAAAATGGTCTCATAATATTGCACAGTACAGGTCCCAAACTTGACCTCTCCTGAGATCCCATGTAACACAGCCAATCAGTTGTGTGAGGATCATTGAGCATTTAAGTATTGCATTGATATAAGGGAGAACACACATTGCATAGAAAATATATGCCTTAGGATGAATAACCCAATAGTAATTGATTATTGTTAAAAACTTTGACTATATTGAGAAAAATGCTTAATTTTTTGATTGACTTTTGTTTTAGAATCCTGCATTTGAATCCATTTTATCAAGGGACTCTTCAAAATTTTGCATTTAATTGTACCTGTACACATTTCAGATTTTGAAATACTTGTGTTTGAAAGAAAACTTGGATCGATTTGCTGTCCTTACAGGTGTAATTTGTTGTATCTTTAATCTCTCATGGCCAGAAATCTGTTGTAAGGGTTTATTAATTTTTATAAATAGCTATAACCAAATATTTTTTTGGTATCTGAGGAGCACAGATAACCATGCACAAACTTTGCAAAATAATACCTGTAATTACTTTCAGAGATTTGATTGTTGTTCTATACAAGTGACGAATGAACTACTGAACTTATGATTACATTTTCAATATTGCCCGAGATTATTAATGAATGAAATGAGGAGAGATCAAATGCTTAGTGGTGGAAAACCGATTAGATGTTGATGGGTAGCTGGCAAGTCTGTAGAGGCCATTGGTGCATGGATCTGAATTTGCATAGCCAAAGACCTTGTCACCACTTGCAGTCAGCTCTACTTCATGGAACAGCCCCAGTGGTAAAGCTCAAGTTCTTTGGGAGCTGTGCAGACACAGCAAGGTCCAATGTGATTCAGCTCAATGTTTCATTCAAGATAGACAAGCCTAAGTCTAGAATTTTTAAAATTAATGTCATCAAATGGATGCAAAGCGCTTGGTTTAATTAAGATTCACTCAGATCCAAAGAAACATTCATGATAGAATGATTTCAGCAAATACTATAAGGAAGCTAGTATCCTTGGACTGGAAGGCAGGTATTGAATCACTGCTACACAGAAGATTTGTTTCACTCTGCAAGTTAAATACAGTCGAATCCGTGCCTACTAATTTTTTTTAAAAAGCTTAACTGGTGAGATACTCTGCAAGCATTTATTTTAGTCATTTTTAGCATTGCTTCTAGAGCAGAGGTTGTACTTTTCAAATTTATTTTCATGGGTAGTTGTTGAAGTTCTTCTTTTGAAGCATGCAAGTAAAATTGACAATCACCTTGGAAGTTGTACACTTGTGTATAAAACAGAAGGCTGATGGAATTTTGCTAAGAGTTCGGGGTACAGATATTTCTGTTGATACAGTAGCTGAGTCTATTTTTAACTCTCCGATGTCTTCCAGCATTGCAGTTTCCACAGCCAAACATACCCTTTGATCTATCCACTTGTTCATCCTCCTTCACACTCTGTTTTCTTTAAACCACTTAAATTGCATTCCCTGGGAATATACCCATCCACTCCTCAGCTTTTAATTATCTCTCTTCTTTCAACTACTTCCAAAGGAGTGCATTTTCTTCTTGCATTCCTTTGTGAAACCTCTTGTGTTATACTTCTAAAGTAATGGTCTTATACAAGCACAGGTAATTGTTGAACTGCTATACATAACAGGAAGTGAGAATTTCTAGACAAACAATAAATGAAGACGTCATTTATCTTCAGCTGCCTCAGCTTCTTTGTAATCCCAGATGAAGCACTGAACAACTGTCCATAAATATTATGGAGGAGGTGTTTTTTGTATATTTCTGATTCATACGATATAGTTTAGTGCAAAAAATCCTTAGACTTTTAAATATTATTTGTCACTACTTAAGTGGGCACTCTAATACCTGTTAATTATGTTTGGGAATGTTTGGTCCTTTGCTACAGTGGAAAATACATGAAATATAAACTGTTAACTTAAAGTCACTCAACAAATATCTCAACTGACTACATTTAAGGCCATGTTTTTAATTTGAAATGAGATAGTAATTTTAAAATAACAACAAGGTTATATATACCTAGTTAGAATTTGTACATGTTTAATTCATTTGAATACATTTACTGTGATATGGACTCTTAGTGTCTAGAATCAACATGAGGAATTGTGCCAGTTTTCTAGTGGTTACCTTCATTGCTGACGAGAAGTTCTAGAATTTTGAAAACACGGACACAAGAAAATGGGAGATGTAGAAGCCACTTGGCCACTCAAGTCTACTCCATATAAAAATTGCTGATCTATCCCATGCCTCAACTCCTTGTCTGTACCAGATCCCCTGAGTTCTCAATTCTCTTCCATCTGCCTCCACTTTGAATACTTAAACTGATAAAATATGAAAAAAAGCATTCATCTTTTATAATTTTGCTTGGAATGGAGTTTGAAATGGTAACAGTTAAAGAAAAAAAAAGGTAATTGAATTCCAGGTACATGGATCAATTATAACGCCTGGCTATGAATGTAGCCTACCCTGCATTGTGCTAGATTAAACACCTTTGAATGAAAGTACTTTCTTCATGAACAATCATTTTGATCAAGAGCCAATGAAGATAGGTTGAAGAATATCTTTAAGAGAAGATAAGGTCAGCAACATTCTGTATCTTTTCAGAGCCAGAGTGAAACCACAGCACAGGACAGGCCATAGGAGGTTTTCCTTTACCCTCAATCTGTCTCATTCACAATGAAGAAGAAAATATGATAGAAACACAGCTAATGCACTGAACTTTTGCATGATTTTCTCAGCATTCCTGAGTGGGTAAATTCAGATGTTCAAATGGATGGATGCTTCAAGAAGCCAGGTGCTGAGCCTTTTGCACTAAAATTACAAAGATGCTCCAACAGTTGAAAATAAGAAGACAAGGAATTGTTTCATTTCAGACATATTTCCTTTTCTATTATCAAGACAACCTCCAAAGTTTTCTAACCCTTGTTCATTCACAGGTAACTATCCAGTTCTGAGTCCAAGATCTAGCAAACAAAACAGGGTCACATTTGGACAACAGATGGATGATGAAACTGGTTTGAGACAGGATATTTAAACCTACATTTTTATTTAGATCTCCTACATACTTTGAGTTTGCTTGGATTTATCAATAGGGGTCCTAAAAGGCAAATCTGTTGTGGTGCATTTGCTATTTATGTCAATGTTTTAATATGGTATTAATACAAAACTATAGCATGTAATTGACAGAGCTTCTCGTTGCTTTTCTGCACATAGTTTCAGCTGAAAAAATACAGTTTATAGTTTTTCTTGAAAATTTTGTCTGAAAGATGTCCTTTTTTGGGTGCCCAATCCGTTCAGGAAGGCAGTGGATCTATACACAGCTCAGTGCATGTTTCACAAACCACATTTAGAAGGGCTGTACCCTGTGTGAGTGAAATATGCAAACTAGTCAATATATGACACCAGCAAAGATATTTTGCTCACAGTTTTAATTTAAATGAAATCTTCTTGTAATTAATGGCAAAGAACAAACCTTCTGCACTATTGTTATTTTGTTACTGATTAGTCCATGGACCACTGTCTGAATTGAAGTACTTGCAGATTTTATTTTTTCCAGTCTTGTGCCAATTTTTGAAGTCCACAGGGGATGATGTTGCAAATGGAAATAACTTGGAGACACATTTTGCTTGCCAGTCCCCAAAATTACACTGGTTTGGAAAAATGAGAAAAAACACAAAACAAGGTGAGTTCTGAGAAGGAGGAGGGAACATGAAATATTTTTGTTTTACACTGCTGTGCTGCATCCTATATTGCATTGAGATGAGTGTTTCCATGGAGAACGGGGCCTACTTCTGGCTCTATGAAACAGAGGTATGCTACCACCTGGACTTTCAACAGTGGCCACTGACATCTTTAAAGAATGGAACTTTGATTGCTGTCTCCAAGATAAGGATGTCAGTGAATTTAGTCCTCCACATTTGGCTCGGGATTTGCGGATGTGTGTATAGCCAATAGAATAAGCAGAAGGCCAAATATCTACATGATCAAGGTTACAGCATTCAGACTAAACTAAACATGATTTGTGGTAAAATTTAATTGGTGTGGGGTCTGTTATTTGTGTTTATAACAAATTTCATATGTGATATATCACAGTTTAATTGGTGTGTGGCATTTGTACAAAAACTAAAATCAGTATTTGATGCCCTAATCCAATAAAAAGGAAGTAGGCAAAGTATTCAATTACTCAACCATGTTCCAGAATTATGAATACAATGGAATTTGGATAATTGGTAATCAGAGCAGTTACTTATTTATAACAACTTTTAAAGAACAAAAATATCCAGATTTCCTTCATTTATTTGAGACACTATGCCACTTAATTGGGACAGGAAACTGTTGCTGAACTTTCTAACTAGTGTAAATCCTATGCACTTGTGTGGCCTTTAAACATTACACAATGATTTGAATTAATAGTTTATAAATGGTGTCAGTTGCATGTTGTTGTGTTCAAATGGCAGTGATTTTTGTCACTAATAATTGGTGTGAAATAAGCAGTAGGGCAATTCAGTACGGTTTTGCTCATTGTGGTTTCAAGTATTCAAGCTTGGAGATGCCAGAAATGTCTGAGAACATGAAATGATTTCATTGCGTCAACATGTTAGAAACTATGAAAAAATTTGAAGGTATCGGCAATAATCTTGAATGTTACAATGAAATTGAAGATTTGGAGGATGCAATCACTGAAAGCATTGTTTAAAGGCAGTCTATTATCTACAGTAGGTACTTGCACTGATTTTGTTCCTTTACAGTCTTCAGAAAGTATGGCAGCATACGCTGGATGAATTCCTCCATCAATAATCATTAGAAAATACAATTTTATAGTACTGCTGTAGTTTTGTTAGTTTTCTAAGTTGTTTTGGTATTGCAATACACATTTGTGTCAGGTTCTTAACTATAACTCGTGTCTGACTTAAAGCACTTTATCGTTTCTGAATCTGCTAAGGTTTTCCATTCATCACTAGATTATAATGGACAATGGCTTTCAATGAAAGAAAAGTATTAATAATTTTCTGAATTAAATGGGCTGTTGATCAGACCCAAACTGTTCAAGTGTCCAGGAGATGAGGTAATCGGTGCACAAGCACAATAAAATAACTTGAGACTAATTTATTATCATAAAAATAGAAAGCACAAATAAACCACACAATGCTACACAATCAGTCACAAAGATTTCCATAGAAATTTCAGGGATCATGATTGTTAGTCACCACTTGATTGTTGCTGTTACCAGGGGAACTCTGAATTCTGACTCACTGGGTCCTAGGCAATGATCACGATTCCTTGGTCTAGGTGAAGTCCGAATGAAAGGTACCCCAATAAATACAAGTTCCACAAGTGTAGAGAGACAATAGAGACCGACAACCTCCTTGATGTTTTGTTCTCATGTAATTAACTCAGCCTGCTTTCTTTCGTTCAAACAACTCGTGCTCAGCATATCCTTGTAAATCAATTAGACACTTTAATGTTCACTCCTTATCCATCAGTCCACCAATGTTTGGATCTTAACATTCCTTTAGCTGCAAAAGAAGCTCAATCAAAAAAGAATCCATCAAGTCAATTTGACAGACATTTTAAAAAATAATCCACCCAACTAGTGCTCAAAAGGACCAGCAGACATTTAGTCATTAACAGACATCCTCATGTTAATGGTGCCTGAGACAAAGAAAGAATCCAGCTGCTATCAAAATCTTGAACAAACCTATAATGTTTAACTTGTACAGACACACTACGTGCTGTGAGCTCACAGAACTGTTATTTTGAACTGTTCAGACATTCATCCAGAGTTTTACAAAATTTAATACTACATGCCTAATGAGTGCTGACATTTGTAGGTAAAATCTATATTGCTTTCCATTATGAGCCCATGGTTTGAAATGCACATTCCTTGCTCTTACGTCCATTTAGTGATCAAATAATTAATGTCATTAACTAATGGAACTAAGTGATAACTGCTGACATAACAACAGTATTAATTCTTGGAAGCTTTTTTAAGTCGTCACCAGAAAAGTAGGTAAAAGAAAGCCAGTTATTGTTTTGTACTTGGACGTACAGAAAGCTTTTGATAAGTTGCCACGCAAGATTACTGCAGAAAATTGGAGTACCTGGTTTTGGTAATAACAGAGTAGATAATCTGAGGACTGGTTAACAAAGAGAACAGTAGGAATAAATGGGCTCTTTCTGGATTGGAAGGCTGCAAGTGAATTGTGTTTGTGCTCAATGTTCAAAATTGATATCAGTGATTTAGTTGAGGGGATTATAGATTCTTAGTTAAACAGGCTGAATCAAGCCCTCTGCCCCAACTCTTCTATGCTGACCAATTTTCCCATGCACATTTGGCCCATATCCCTTTAAACCTTTGCTATGCACGTACAGTACTTATCTACAGTGAGTGTCTTTTAAATGTTGTAATTCCACCCACTTCCACTGGTAGGTGGCTTGCTCCAAATACTGACCACCTCTATCTGTAAAAGTTGACCCTCTGGTCCCTATTAAATCTTTCCCTTCTCTCCTTGTATCTTCTGGTTTAAGATAGCACTGCTAAAATTTTTGGCAGCAAACAAAAGAAAAGAAACAACTAAATGTTTTATTAATAACACTTTTTTTCTGGTAAACAATCACTGGAAACAATAGACTGTAGCATCTTTTGGACTTCGAGGTGATTTAATGCAGCAACCATCGCTGAGAGCAAGGAAGGATGTGAGGTTTGATTAATTTAAGGACCGGGCCAAATTAAGGGGGCAGCGTCCAGGTCCCAGCACATATCAAAGCAAGGCTTGGACAGCGATTTAAGCGCCAGGGCAGATTGCAAAATCAGGAGGTGATGGATGGGCTAGTTCAGCTTGCTGCTTTATGACGTTTAGAACTGGGGCTGTTTGTCTGTAGATAGACTCGTTTGTGGACTTCAATTCTGAAACCTGTTTGTTTTTGTTTGCATTGTTTTTTACTCTGCACATTGGCTGTTTGATTATCTTTTAATGGGCTCTTTTGGGTTTTTGTTTTGTGGCTGCCAGTAAGGAGACGAATCTCAAGATTGTATAATATATACATTGATTTAAAATGTACGTTGAGCTTTGATCAATGTCCTCCTGTGTAAGATACTTCTAACCTGGGGGACAAAGACTGTGACTTTGTCATGATTTTTGTACTATACTTCTGTAAGTTGATCCCTCAGCCTCCTACGGAATCCTATGCGGTTTCTCCTTGTAACACAACCCCTCCAGTTCTGTTAAAAATTTTTGTGGATCTTTTCTGCACCTTTCCTAGCTTTTCTACCTCTAGCTGGATGACCAGAAGTGCAGAAACAAGTGTAGTCTCACAAATGGCTTGCACATTTTTTACATGGCATCCAAACTCTGGCACTCGCTTCCCTAAGTGATGAAGACGAGCGTCCCAAAAGCCTTCATCACTCTACCTGTGCCACCAATTTCAGGGAACTATGTACTTGTGCCCCTAAGTCTGTTTACAGTGCAAGACCTGACCTGGTTCGACTTGCCATAACGCAACACTTCAGACTTGTGGGGATTATATGTAATACATCCAGATTGCAATTGATATAAAGCAAGTTGATGGTGCGGGCTGTGAAAGTTGCTTGGAAGTTCATACATGATTAATGAATAAGCCAGAAAATGCCAGGCAAAACTTGATGTGGAAAAATGTAAGGCAATTTGTAGAAAATATAGCAAGGCAAATTATTTTTTTTAAATGACAGGATTGAAAGATGTGGGATTGAGATGTGCCTTCCTACACAAAACTAATGTCTAGGCAATTGGGAAGACAGTTTTCATTCTAAGAAGTCAGATAACTTCTCATGATGGTACAGGTGAACCACAGCGACATTCTGTGGGCTGCAGAAAATACCTCTAAATATACTTTTAAATATACCTCTTTCGAATTACTCTCTCAGCAATCTGCAGCACATGATTTCCCTCTAAGCAATGTACTTTTAAATCAACTTAAAATGATCTACAGATTTCACAATTGTCTGAAGGTCTCAGTGGATCAGAGGGATACACCACCTTTAAGTGGCCAAAAGCAATGGGTAGAAACAAGGCAGGAGGAGGTGATTGCAGGCCAGGCTGAATTGCAGAGGGTTAATGAGCCATGAGATATGCAACCTGCTGAGAGCCAGATCCGAGGCATTCAAGTCTGGTGACTAAGACAGTTACAAGAGATCCAGGTACAATCTTCGGAAGCCTATCTCATAGTCGAAGTGGCAATTCAGGACTAAACTTGAATCATCGAAAAATCCTCAGTAGTTGTGGCCGGGCTTGAAAACTGTGACCTTGTATAGAGCTAAATCCAGCGATGTTGACAACAGCAGGGCTTTTCTTCGAGATGAGTTCAATGCCTTCTATGCTCACTTTGACTATTTAAAAACTTGGGAGAACCATCATGAACTTGCACTTACCCCAATGATCATATGATTTCAGTCTCTGAAGCTGATGTGCGAGTAGCCTTCAGGAGGGTGAACCCAGGAACTGTATCTGGCCCAGACGAAGTACTTGGTCAAGTGCTAAAGACCTGTGCTGATCATCTTTGTGGTGTGTTCACTGAGATCTTTAACCTCGTGCTTCAACAGTCTGAGGTACTCACCTACTTCAGGCTGGCTCCAATTATACCAATGCCTAAGAACATGGTAACCTGCCTCAATAACTATCGTCCAGTAGCACTTGCATCCACAGTGATAGTGTTTTGAGAGGTCAGTGATGAAATGTATCAACTGCCTGCCTGAAAAACAACATGGATCCACTCCAAATTGCTTACCAGAGCAACAGGTCCACAGCAGATGCTATCCCATTGGCTCTTTACTCAACCCTGCAACATCTGGACAGCAAAGATGCATGCATCAGGATGTCGTTTATTGAGTCTAGCTCCACATTCAATACCCTTGTCCCATCGAAACTAATCAATAAGCTCCAAGACCTTGGCCTCAATAGCTCCTTGTGCAAGTTGATCCTCTATTTCCTCACTTGCCAGTTTGGATTGGCAATAGCATCTGCTCCACAACCTCCATCAGCACAGGTGCGCCACAAGGCTGTCGCTTTAGCCTCCTGCTATGTCTGCCTTTACTCTTATGGTTAAGCGCAGCACCAATGCCGTATTCATATTTGCAGATGACACTGCTGTCATAGGCCATATCAAAGGTAGTGATCAATCAGCATATAGGAGGCAGATTGAAATTTTGGCTGAGTGGTGCCACGACAACAATCTCCTACTCAATGTCCGCAAGACGAAGGAACACGTTATTGATTTCAGGAGGAGGAAATCGGAGACCCATGAGCCAGTCTTCATTGGAGGATCTGAGATGGGGAGGGTCAGCAACTTTAAATTCCTCAGTGTTATTATTTCCTGTCCTAGGCCCAGCACATAAATGCAAATACGAAGAAAGCATGGCAGCGCCTTTACTTCCTTAAGAGTTTGTGAAGATCCAGCATGACACCTAAAACTGTGACAAACTTCTTTTGATGGGTGGTGGAGACTGGCTGCTTCACAAACTGGTATGGAAACACCAAAGTCCTTCAATCCTACAAAAATAGTGAATAAGGATCAGTCCATTACAGGTAAAGCCGTCCCAACTTTGAGCACATCTACATGAAACACTGTTACAGGAAGACAGCATCCTTCATCAGGAACCCCACCACCCAGGACTGGCTTTCTACTTGCTGCTGCCATGAGGAGGAAACTACAGGAGCCTTATAACTCTCACCACTAGGCTCAGGAGCAGTTATTACCTATCAGCCATCAGGCTGTTGAATCAACTTCGCTGAACTTCATTTGCCCCATCATTAAAATGCTCCCACCACCAGTGGACTCACTTTCAAGGACTCTTCATCTCATGTTCTCGAAGTTCATTGCTTATTTATGATTATTATTTCTTTCTTTTTGCATTTGCACTGTTTGTTTTCTTCTGCTTTCTGGTTGAACACCCAAGGTGAATGGACTTTCATTGATTCTGTTATGGTCATCATTCTATAAATTTATTAAGTATGTTCACAAGAAAATGAATCTCAGTGTTGTATATGGTGATACATATATACTTTGATAATAAAATTACTTTGAACTTTTTAAACGTTTTTTATTCAATAGAATCTATGATACAAAAGTAGAAATGTCTTGGCTCAATTGTGTAGAGCCCTGATGAGGTGACATCTGGAAAATTGTATTCACATTTGATCTTCCTACTGTCAGCAAGAATAGTAAAAGATCCATCACCTTCCTGGGCTGGTGGTTTTGTCATATGAGGGCACATTAAACTCAATAGATATGTATTAACTGTCTTGACATTAGATGAACATTTTTAAGAAGCTTTACAGAATAAATGCAGTGTTGATATTTCTGCTTCAAGTTGGTGGATGGAGCCATGTTCAAGGACTCATCAGATACGCAGCTCTGCAGCACTGGACAATGAAGATGCATGTGTCAAAATGCTCCTCATTGACTATGGCTCAGAATTCAACATTATCATCCCCTTGAAACTAATCACTAAGCTCCAAGACCTAGGCCTTGATAGCTCCCTGTGCAACTGGATCTTCAGTTTCCTCACTAGGAAAACCCCAGGTAGTACAGATTACGAACAACATTTCCTCCACACTCGCCATCAGCACAGATGCACCACAAGGCCACATTTTACTTACTTTATACCTATGATTGAGTGGCTAAGTGCAGCTCCAATGCTATATTGAAGTTTGCTGACCATACCACTGTTGACCGAAGAATAGGTGATGATGAATTGGCATGTAGCAGGGAGTTTTAATTATTGTTCAACCCTCATTGGCCCGGTTATTAGTGATATATGTTGATAAACTGTCATCATTTGCTTGTTCATATAGTTCCACAAAGGTATTGGTCAAAGATTCCTGATTTGTTATGCAGTTCAAAGAATGATTTATGTTGTCAAAGTTGAGATATCATGCTAATTGGAGGAAACCTGTAGATGGTGGCGTATTCATGCACCTCATGTTCTAGTCCTTCTCATATTGCTATTGAAGAAATCTTGACATGTTGATGTTTTGTGTCCTCTCTGTAGCACCTTCAGTACATGTTATTGAAGGGAGTGAATAGGATGTTGGAGTTCTTTGAGCGGATGCTGACCCTATTTATCTTAAATAGTGCCAGGTTGCTTGAGCATTATTGCAGTTGGCCATATCCTGACAAATGCAGTCAAGTCCAACTTATTTGTGCCTGATGTCCCTCACTTCCTGATAACACACCACACGTGCCACTACATAAACTGCCTCCAACTTTCTCCTGTGGACACAGTGATTGTGTGATCAGTCCAGTTAAGTTTCTGGTCAACTAGGATTCTGGTCCCTCCACTGCATCCCCTATCTCCTCCCCTCTCAATCACCTCACTCTCTAGGTTATTGGTAATTGAGTGCATGGTAATGATATTTCACATTAATAGTACAAAGCCTTCTTGCAGTTGAACACTTAAGTATATCTCCTTGGAAAGTATGATTTTTTTTTAGTACAGAATAAATAATACAATAATTTTACTCTGTCCTTTGTTCATTTTCTGTTTGCATTGTATTTTGCAGAAATCAGGTAGGCCATTTACAGCTGTTGAAATGATTTTAAAAAATGAATAATTCCTGAACCTATATAGATGATTGCTCTGAGAAGCCACTAAAGTATTTCCACCCAGAGACTAGAACAGAAATGATTTCTTGCTGCTATGCCAAAATACATTTCAACTACAAATGGAAATATTTTTTACGTCAAGGACCAAATAAGATGGGGTTGTAGGTTGAATAGCTTTTGTATCTATTGAATTGTCTTCATTAGTTTCATACAATCTCTTAGTTGAATAGAGGAGAAAAGGAATATTTTTATTATGGTGCAGTCAAACCTTCCTTGAGAATGACTTGTAGAGGTCAACTAGTCCAATGGGTTAATGGGTACAACTAAATGTGGGCAAAGAAGTATTGTGATGCTTATGCTAGTGCTGCAGTAGGTGCCCAGTTGGTCACGGTGTATGATATGACAGAAAACTGTGAGATTGGCTCAGTTTTTCTCTTGCGACTGTACAATGTGACTAGTGGGACATGTCCCTCTGCTTTCCATTTGGCCACACTTTATCGATGTTTGTCTCTGTTGACTGATTTGATCAGATGACCAATACCATTTCGCAGATATCCCTTTTGTTCTGTTCATTTCCTCCCCACATTCTCTGCAATTTATATTTCTCCTTTTATATCTCTCTCCTACTTTAAAATCGTGCAAGAATCCAAAGAAAACATCATTTTGAATACAAGATTAAAAGGCACCCAGAGGATATTACTTAATAAACTTATGAATTTGAAGTGAAGAGCCTTTGAATAGGCTATGATTAGAGCTTGTCTGTTAACTCAAACTTGATGACATTTTGACTTCTTTTGTATCAAGAACAAAGCTTACCTAACTTTTAAGTTGCCTCTGAGATAACGAAGTACTATCTTGGAACAAGGTAATTAATTATTCGTCTTTTGTTATTAATAATTCAACTTTCTGTGCATTGTACTCTAAAATAAAGTAGGAAAGAATTCACCTTAACTCTATTCTTGAAGGGCTAAAAATTAATAATTTTCTGTAATATCACAGTTATCATAATGCCTATTTTACCAGCTTGCAGAACAATTTAAAATGCAACAATGCTTTAAATCCAATGACAAAAGTCATCTTCATTCTGATTTCTTTTTATTGGCTAGATTGTTGTTACCCAGACACTTTGCAAAGACAGCATTATATGTCCAATGTAGTTATGGTAACCAAAGAAAGATGATCTACCAGAATCATGAGCATTTCGACTGAGATAATTATCAAAAATGGAGAAACTCCTATGAACAATCTGCTCATCTCACTACATTAACGTTTTCTTTGTGCCTTGTTGTTACTAATTTATGTTACATTTTATTCCTGCAGTAGGAATAATTTTTGATTCCTTGATCTCAATTTTTTTTTTAATGCTGCATATAACAACTGTTGTTAATTCAGAAGTAGACCATGAGGCAGAATGTTGCCTCAACAAGAGGACATTGATCTGGAGAGGAAATGTAGTTTGTAAGATTTTGTCACTCTGTTCAAGTTACCTGGAAAGTAGGAAGGCCAGTTCATTGTATGAGCCTTAACAATAACACAGCTGTTTACTTGTTTAAAACAAAGCTCGAGTATCAGATTAACGAAAGGGACTATTAAAATAAATAGTATTGTATTGTCTCTTTTATACTTTATTCCTGCTCAGGGACAAAAAAAGTTACTTAATATTTAAATAGGGAATGTTCTTTTTCTTTGTGTTATGCAACCAGAATAAGATTTATTTTAATTCCAAAGTGATGTGATGTTTTTGTTGTGGCAAAATATTGCAAGTAAAGTAGTAATGAAATGGAAATTATTTAATGATCTTGTAAGCGATGGTTTCCTTCTCAACTTGCAAACTCCGAACAAGTGTTCACAAGTGCATACAAATGCAACATGTGTAAGACAAGCACATTTTATATTCCATGTTGCATAACCACTAATAGGGAGGCATCTTTATTTTTTGGAAATCATGGAATGTCTCATGCAAATCTTTGAATATTGTGTGCAACATTTATACATTCAGCAGCCACTGCGTTAGCTTCAGGAGTGGAACTCGGCGTAGTCTTATGCTGCTGTAGCCTATCCACTTCAAGGTTCAATGTGTTATGCGTACAACAATTCATAGAGTACTAGAGCAAGAAATTGGGTCCTTCACCCTAACTTGTCCATGCTGACCAACCTAGCCCCACTTGTCAATGTGTGTATCGTATTGCGTATGATATTTGAAGATCTGCATGGGACATTCAGTGGTTCCATATCCCTATAAAGTTCTCCTAATCATGTAATTGTCCAAATGCCTTTAAAATGTTGTAATTGTACCCACCCTTACCATTTCTGGCAGCTCATTCCATATTCTCGACACCCTTGATGTCTACCCCTCCGTCATCAGATTTCTGAAAGGAGAATGAACTCATGTACACTCCCTCAATGTAGTTTTTCTTTTGTTTGACTCTTATTGCATTCATTTAATTTGAAAACTTATTTCTCATAGTAATTAATATTTTGATTGTTAATATATTTGAATTTACTGCTGCCGCAAAACAAAAAAAAAAATCACAACATTCAGTACAGTGCAAAAGTCTTGGGCACATATACCATATATAGCTAGTGTGCCCAAGAGTGCTTTGCACAGTACTGCATTTGTTGTCATGGAGTGGAGAGAGAGTTTATAAATCTGGCAGGAGCAAAGGATGTTGGGAATACTGAGAATGGAGTGCTGCAAGAGGTATGTGGGACAGGTGGCAGAGGAGTGCTGGGGCAGGGGGCGGCATGGATGCAGACATATCCAGCTCTGAGACACAAGGCAAGGTCATTTGATTTCAAACAATTGGTCATTGATCATGACAGAATGTCTCTATTGTGCTTCCCGCCCCCCCTCTCCTTTCCCCTTTTACAATGATTCCCTTCTCCCTAACCTCTTTCCACTCAGTGCACAATAGAGACCCATATCAGAGTCAAGTTTATCATCACTCACGTACATCATGAATTTTTCTTTTGGTGGTATAGTATAGTGCAATGCATAAATTGCTACAGTACTGGGCAAAAATCTTAGACATCCGAGCTCTATATATGCATCTAACACCTTTGCACAGTACTGTATGTATTCTGATCTCTGTGTGGAAAACATTGTCCCCTGTCACTTTAAACATATGCCCTCTAGTTTTGGCATCCTCAACCTTGGCAAAAGGCTCTTGGCTATTCATCTTATCTGTACCCCTCATGGTTTTATTAACCTCCACTGAGTCTTCTCACTCCTCTTTAGTCTTGGCTCGAGTAGACTATGTAGCCTCTCCAAGTAACCAGAGCCCTGCAGTCCTGTCAAACCTTGCAAATATAAATCTCCTTTGCTTCCTCAAGTTTATTGGCATCCTTCCTATAGCCTGGTGACTAGAAATGTATGCAACAACCCAAATGTGGTCTTACAAATGACTTGCACAGCTGTAGTAAACTGTCCCAACTTATGTACTGAATATTCTGAACAATCAAGGCAAGCTTGCCAAATGCCTTCTTCACCACCCTGCCTATCTCTTGGTCACTATCACGGAACAATATACCTGTCCTAACTCACTCAACTTGTCACTGAATGAAACTTAATTTGTATGGCAATTGTCATGCTTTTTGCAAATCTGAGTCTGCGGAACATATGATCACAGCCTTTTGTTCAGAAAAACCTGCAAAACTATCCATACAAAGTAAAGAGTTTCTTTAAAATGTTAAAGAACCTCCTTTTAGTTCACTTACAGAGAAGTCCATTGGAATGAAAGGCTATTGAATGGAGTATTAATTCATGTACTTGTACTTTAACACAACCTGACTTTAGGGGTTCCCGATCTAGGATGCACAGACCCATCAGTTAATGGTAGCGGTCCACGGCCTA
Organism: Hemitrygon akajei; assembly: GCF_048418815.1. NCBI lineage: Eukaryota > Metazoa > Chordata > Chondrichthyes > Myliobatiformes > Dasyatidae > Hemitrygon > Hemitrygon akajei. Next base: position 159,330,670 of record NC_133129.1, on the reverse strand, counting down.
ATAAAAATTGGGAAACCCTTGCTTTAGAACATAATGGCTATTACTTGAAATACAAGGGGCACATCAGCTATAATTTGTACTTCGCTGGACTTTATCAAATAAATTCAATGAAAACCCCTTATTGTAGAGTTCAATGTCATTTTGCACTAAGTATGATCTAATCGTTAGTGCTTAAATTACCTATAGAAGAGTGACCATTTACTATTTGAATCTGTTCTACTAACCATTTACATCAAAACTAATACATGCCTAATACAATCTCTAATGCATGCCTTTGACCAAATAGATAATGTCCCCCTCTGCCAGAATTCTTAAATCAAAATATTTGCATGACAGTTCCGTTATATCAAGCTGTGATATATTTTCAGTAATATTAGTTGCTTATAATAAAGATTACAGCACATTTATTTAATCTTAAACTTTGCTCACCTGATGATCATAACAGCTGTGCATAATTGACTCGCAAGTTGAGGGTGTACCACATTTAAAACTCACATCTTGATTATGATCATATTTTCATAGTATTTTGTCTGTTGCATGTCCATAAAGTGGTTGGTTTGATTTTTTTTTCCCCCCCTCACACCTGAGAAAGTGAATTTGTTAATTGCCATCTTAAATAAATCATGCTTTGTAATGTTTGTAAATGATCAAATTCAATAATTAACAAAGCAGTCTTGCACAGATTATCATACTGAATGCTGTAGACCAGTGAGGATGTTGCTAATTTTTCAAAGGTAGTAGGGATAAATCCTAACTGAGTGGAATCATGGTTGTGTTCTGTCACGTTGATCATAGGGGCCTGATGGAAGTGTCAAACAGTTAGATTTGGACAAACACATATCATTGTGATTTGATTCCTTTTGCTAGCTCCTTGGTTAGTGTATTTATAAGACCAGTCTATAGTGTCTGTCCCTGCGTGAGTACCTACTTCAGCTCACAGCTGATTTTAAAAATTCATTCAGAAGCCCCATGGATTTCTCGTGGCATGCTGGGATATGAATCTTGGTCATTTTGTTTGTAGGTCCCCTGACAGCTTCAATACTGATTTTGTTTAGGTTAAATGCATTCTTGCTGCAGGCATGACTACAAGTTCTATACTTTGCTGACCTTGCTGTTAGAAATCTTTCAGTCTCAAGTCTTCCACATGTCTGTTCATCCTTTTTCCTTCAGGGTTTTGGGGAAGGGAGTTGAAGCAATTTTCCACCTGTTGAATGAAAATCATAATGATAGAAAGTAGGAAGCAATCGCAAATAAAGCTACCCCTGATCTACCAAAGAAGATAACTGTTTAAATACAACAGGAGAGTACAACTGAACCAGTGAGGGTAAGAATAGGATGATTTGCCAGGTGAATGTGTGGCTAAAGAACTGATACATTGGGATCTCTTCTGGAGAAGGCATAACCATTACAAAAGGGGCAGGTTACACCAGAACCCTAGGGGGACCAATATCCTTGTGGGCAGGTATTCCAGAGCTGCTGGAGAGTGTTTAAATTAATTTTGTGGGGGGGGGAAACCAGAGTGATAAGGGTTTAGGATGGGGCAGTTGGTACACAACTAGATGCAATGTGCACTGAGACTATCAGGAAGGAAAGGAGGATGATAGAACAAAATTGCAGATATTGGGATGAGTTGCAGTGTAACATGAGGACAAAATTGAAAAGTGTGTTGAATTCGGAATTGAAGGTGTTGCATTTGAATGTATTCAGTATACGGAATAAGGTCAGTGATCTTGTCATGCAGGCAGAGATTGGTAGGTATGACATTGTGGACATCACTGATTCGTGGCTAAATGAAGATTATAGTTGGGAGTTTAACATCCAAGGATACATGTTGTATTGAAAGGATGGGCAGGTAGACCAAAGGAGTAGTGTGGTCTTTTTTTAAAAAAAAAAACAAAATCAAATCTTTAGAAAGAAGTGACATACAATCGGAAGATATAGAATCCTAGTGGACAGAGTTAAGAAATTGCAAGAGTAAAAAGACCCTGATGGGTGTTACTGCATATATAGTACTCTGAACAGTAGCCAGGATGTGGGTACAAATTGCAATGGGATAAAGAAAACACCTGTCAAAAGGGTAATGTTACCATGGTCGTGGGGGATTTCAATATGCAGGTCTATTGGTAAAATTAAGTTGGTGCTGGATTCCCCAGAGAGTTTGCAAAATCCCTACTGAATGGCTTTTGATAGTAGCTTGTGGTTGAGTTCACTAGAGGAAAGGCTAGTCTGGATTGGGTTTTCTGTAATGAAATGGATTTGATTAGTGAGTTTAAGGTAAAGGAGCCTTTAGGAGACAGTGATCATAATATGATAGACTTCAGCCTGCAAATTGAGAGGGAAAAGCTAAACTCTGATTTATCTTAATTAGAGATGAGTAAAGACAATTAGAGAGGCATGAGAGAAGAGCTGGCAAAAATTGATTGGACAGGGACACTGGCAGTGATGACAGCAGAAAGAACAGCAATGGCTGAAGTTTCTGGGAGAAATTCAGAAAGGTGCAGGATGTTCTTCACAAAGTAGTAGTAGTAGTACACGTCCACAATCCCTTATCCAAAATTCTGAAATCCAAAAAGCTCCGAAAACCAAAGTTTTTTTTCACCAACAGCTGACGTCACTCGGGTGTGACGTGGCAGCACAGGCAGAGGCTGCCAGGCGTCAGTTGTGGCTCAGTGCTTGAACTGGTTACAAATGCATTTGTTGTTCGCTGATATTTTGTGTTCACTGTTGACTTTGTTTAATTTCACTGTGAAAACATCAAAAAGAGCTGCAGATACCCCTATGGGTAACAATGAGAAAAAGAGAAGGAAGCATCTATCATTATCAATAATGCAGAAAGTGGAGTTATTACAGAAGCTTGATCATGGTGTGTCTGTGAAGAATATGGTGTTGGAACTACCGCTGTATATGATTTAAAGAAACAAAAACAAGTTACTGAACTTTTATAGTGATGGTGGCGTTCTACATTTATTCCAATAAGTCATTTATCATGTGTTTGATTCGGTTCATTTAAAGCTGTATATTTTTGCTTTTGTTGGAAATTATTTTTCTTGTTAATATTCCCAAAACAATACAGTATAACAACTATTTACATAGCATTTACATTGCATTAGGTATTATAAGTAATCTAGAGATGATTTAAAGTATATGGGAGGATGTGCGTAGGTCTGGAGCTCCGCTGGGTCCTAAGGTCCACCTGCACTGAGACAGGTTAAATAAGGGACTTGAGCATATGTGTTTTTTGGTATCTGCGGGGGTGGGGGGGGCGGTCCCAGAACCAATAAGGAGGGATTCTGAAATCCGAAAAATTCTGAAATGCAACTGGCCCAAAGGATTGCAGATAAGGGATTGTGGATCTATATTCTAAAAGGCGGAAGACACAACCCTGGTTGACAAGGGAAGTCAGAAACAACATAAAAGCAAAATTGAACAAAAAATAGTAGGAAGGTAGAGGATTCAGAATTTCCCTTCTCCCTCCCCCTCCTCTCTTCTATTTCCCACTCTGGCCTCTTACCTCTTCTACTCTCCTGCCTATCACCTGCCCCTGGGTTCACCCTCCTTCCTGTTCTCCTATGGCCCACTCTCCTCTCTCATCAGATTCCTCCCCTTCCAGCCCTTTATCTTTCCTCTGGCTTCACCGATCACTTGCAAGCTATCATCCTTCCCCTCTCACCATCTTTTTATTCAGGTGTCTACCCCCTGCCTTTCCAGTCCCGAGAATGGTTTCAGCCTAACATGTTGACTGTTGAGTTCAGTTTCAAGATGCACCTTATGTACTCAGTATTTATTAACTTAATATTTTTTTCTCAGATCAAGCTGATAAAACCTGAGGTACAGGCACACTCATTCCTAAAAACTTGTAGACTTTTCTAGTTGTGTTTAGTATTGTGGCTCTCTGGATTTTTACATAAATATTGCTGTGTAGCCTTAATTAATGCTATTGTGTAGTGACTTTGAGATGATATCAGTTGTAGATATTACTATTGGAACAATGGACACCTGGTTCATGTTCCAAAGTCTTTCAATTTCCTCTTAATTAAATATATATGATGGTTTCTACTTATTGATTTCTGTATGTTAGCCATGTTTGAAATGACTCTACCTATTAAGCTGTTTTTGCTTGTTTATTCTGTAATATATATGGATGGTTATTATGGATTGTCCTATCTGTAATAATGGATTGGTCATAATCTAATTTATAGGACTGTGACTCTAAAACTAGATCAGGCCTGTGTTTATAGTAAAGTATGGTTTCTTTTATTAGTTTGTATTTTAAAGCACGATGTTGGTGAATGATGTTTGCCATTTGATTGTGCCTGTTTAAGTAATCAGATTCAGTTAAACCGTTGCAGGATCCTGTTAAGCACTGGAGTATTTCTGGTTTCTCTTGACATTTTCTGCATTTATCATCTTGAATTTGTTGGTCTTTAATTACAAATTTTTGATAATTTTTGTGTTAACCACCTAGTCTTGTATTGCCACAAGGAACACCACTGTTTCTGAAAAGAAGTCTCCATCTCTGAGCCATGTATTTCGCATTTCCTTGTCGACATCTAGTCTGCTTAAATCATGGTGTTGTCTTCCATTAGTTAAACTTTTCCTCTGTTGCGATATTTTTTCTATTTTATAGGGTTTTGCTTTCATTTAAGTTTAGTGGTGTGTACTAATCAGAATTAGATATGCTCATGTGGAGAGATGAATCCTGTTTTTGACAGACAGACAGACATACTTTATTGATCCCAAGGGAAATTGGGTTTCATTACAGCAGTACCAAGAATAGTGAAGAAATATAGCAATATAAAATCATAAATAATAATAAGTTAATCATGCCAAGTGGAAATAAGTGCAGGACCAGCCTATTGGCTCAGGGTGTCTGACACTCCGAGGGAGGAGTTGTAAAGTTTGATGGTCACAGGTAGGAATGACTTCCTATGACGCTCAGTGTTACATCTCGGTGGAATGAGTCTCTGGCTGAATGTACTCCTGTGCCTAACCAATACATTATGGAGTGGATGGGAGACATTGTCCAAGATGGCATGAAACTTGGACAGCATCCTCTTTTCAGAGAGTCCAGTTCCACCCCACAACATCACTGGCCTTACGAATGAGTTTGTTGATGCTGTTGGTGTCTGCTACCCTCAGCCTGCTGCCCCAGCACACAATAGCAAACATGATAGCACTGGCCACCACAGCCTAGTAGAACATCCTCAGCAACATCCGGCAGATGTTAAAGGACCTCAGTCTCCTCAGGAAATAGAGATGGCTCTGACCCTTCTTGTAGACAGCCTCAGTGTTCTTTGACCAGTCCAGTTTATTGTCAATTCATATCCCCAGGTATTTGTAATCCTCCACCATGTCCACACTGACCCCTTGGGTGGAAACAGGGGTCACCGGTACCTTAGCCCTCCTCAGATCCACCACCAGCTCCTTAGTCTTTTTTCACATTAAGCTGCAAATGATTCTGCTCACACCATGTGACAAAGTTTCCCACCATAGCCCTGTACTCAGCCTCATCTCCCTTGCTGATGCATCCAACTATGGCAGAGTCATCAGAAAACTTCTGAAGATAGCAAGACTCTGTGCAGTAGTTGAAGTCCGAGGTGTAGATTGTGAAGAGAAAGGGAGACAGGACAGTCCCCCGTGGAGCCCCAGTGCTCTGACCACTCTGTCTGACACACAGTGTTGCAAGCGCAAGTACCGAGGTGAAGATCTTTTATTGAAGATTTGTCTGACTTTTTAATATGCTATTCCTCTTCCTCATTCTGTCCCAGGTAGTGTTAAGTCACACAACCATGTGCAGTGCTACTAAAGGTTCACTTTCTCCCTTAGGAGGTTGGTGTGGGTTATTTTGAACTTTGAGACTAAAACTGCCAGGGACTTCCTTTCCTTTCCTAAGTAGAGCATGTGTCTTACAACATCCAGTGCTTTGGAATCAAATTCAGATCGGAAATAAATTTGCATCTTCATAGGCCACTTAAAAAGCACCTTTGAAGCTGCATATTTTTAAACATCAATGCCTGTCTCAGTGGAGTTATGACGTGGAATTAATAAAGTGGTTAGTGCAATCATTTTACTGCATCAGCAATCATCCATTGGGTTTCAAATCCCATTGCTGTTTTTAAGGAGTGTGTACATTCTCCTTGAGATCATGTGGGTTTCCTCCAGGTGCTCCAGTTTCCTCCCATGTTCCAAAGATGTATGATTATGGTGAGGTTAGTAGGTTGTGGGAATGCTATGCTGGCGCTGGAATCATGGTGGCTCTTGCTGCCGGCTGAATAGTTCCTGTTGATGTGATTTGTTGCAAACAGCACACCTCACTGTACAAGTGACAAATGATGGAGCTGCATCCTGTGCAGTAGCACCCCCCCCCCCCCCACCACGCCCCATACCAGACAGTGGCGCAGCCTGTCAGAATGTTCTCCACTCAATCTCTGTAGAAGTTTTTGAGTGTGTTAGGTGACAAACCAAATCTCCTCAAACTCCGAATGAAATATAGCTGCTGTCTTGCCACCTTTATAGCTGATTCAATATGTTAGGACTGGGTTGGATCCTCAGAGATCTTTACACCCAGGAATTTGAAAGTATTCGCTCTCACCATACAAGGGCTCATGTTCTCCTGTCTTGCCCTTTCTGGTCCACACTTAGTGCAAGTAAGAACTAAGAGCTGAGTGCAAGGTTGTTGATGCAACACCACTCAACTGCCTTATATTTCTTGCTCCTATACACCCTCTCATCTTCATCTGAGATTGTGCCAACAATAGTTGTATCACCAGCAAAGTTATAGATGGGATTTGAGCTATGTCTAGCCACACAGTCATGGGTATAGAAAGAGTTAGCGCAGTGGGCTAGGCACAGATCCCGGAGGTTCACCAGTGTTGCTCATCAGCAAGGGGGAGATGTTATTACCAATCCACATAGATTGTCGTCTCCTGCTTAGGAAGTCGAGGATCCAATTGCACAGGGAGGTACAGAGGCCCAGGCTCTGTAGCTATTCGATCTGGACTGTAGGAGTGATGGTGTTCTACAATCTCTGTAGAAAGAGAAACAGTCAATGTTTGAGGTTCTGGAGCCTTCATCTGAAGTCAAAAGAGATCTGGCTAGACCCTTAAAAATAATTTTTGCAGGATCTTTGAAGGAATGAGCAGTTGATAAAGACTAATGGGATTCCTGTATTAGGACTTGGACAAACCATTTCCATGCTCTAAAATTCTATATTTCAAAAACTATTTGCTATGTCGGATTTTCCTATTCAGCCTGTGTTGAAGTGGTTGTTAGTAACAAGATTTTATAGTTGTAAAGTCTTGTGGTATTAAGATGGGTGGAGATATCGTGAAGGATAGATTTTGATTTGGTCATTGCATTGTTGAAGTCTCAAACATGGGAATGGATTTTATTAAAGTTGACCCTTGTTGTTTGAAGGGACTGTTTAAAATTCTGCTCACGTAGCTTTGTTCTTACCAACCAGGAGTGAATCAATTGATGCTTGTCATTCTATTTGTTCATATCATCAGATTATCATCCATACAAAATAATGATTTTCAGTTTCGGCTCTCACCTCCCCAATACCCCACCATCCCAGTCATATTTATTAAATGTGCTCCTTTACAAAATGTAGAGAAAAGAATATAAAGAAAAGTACAAAAGAATGTTCAGTACGTTGGCAAGCAGGCACATTGCAGATGCATAGATTTGTCTGTTTATGGTTATATTGCATGGTGGTTTATTGAAGTATCTTGGCTTGAAAGTGTTATTTTATTTCTTTAGCAGACCAGAATTTTTCTAATGACAATAATGACTAGAACTGTGCTTTTTGTTGGGTGAATTAGTCCTCAGCACTTTAGGAAGGATGTGAAGAGGATGCACAAGAGGTGGCCTTTCCCGGTGAGGGAATTTCCATATATGGACAGATTGGAAAAACCTGAACTGGTTCTCTCAAGAGCAGAGAAGACCGAGATGTGGCTTAAATGGCAGCATTCAAAATTATCACCTGACAAACTCTTTGGCTGAAGGCTGATGATCTAAATTACCTCAGATTTAAGAAAATTCACAATAGTTGCAAAGGAGATGTAAGGAAAAAGTATTTTTTCATGTGGACTAGCAATAACTTAGAATCTGCTTCCTGAAAGGGTGACTGAAGTCAATTCAAATGTAATTTTCGAAAGGAATTGTGTAGGTTCTGTGCAAGGTGCACCAGAAAAATCAGGATATCATTTACTCTTGCAGAATGCTGGAGTAAATGTAATGGGATAAATAGCCACCTTCAATGCTTTCAGAGGAATGAGATCTTTTACTGGTTACAGTGTGAATTCACCACGCAGGTAAGGTGGAATGATAGCAGTCCCTCATATCAACTTTTGCTATTGTGAAGTATATTATCTATCCTCACTTAATTCCCTCTAGAGTCTAGAGGGAATTATTGCCAGCACTTCTGCAGCATTATATTCTGATGCTAAGTCAAATAGACTGTACATTAAGGGCATTTAAATTCTGATACTAGATCTTTAAAACTGCCCACATGAAAGTTAGACTGGTACACATTGTTTTGAATTGCAGAATGTGGATTAAACTGGGAATAGTCTGTAGCAATTGTTTGGATAACTGATTAATGTAAAAATAAACATTGTCCTGTTAGTAGATGGTATTTGTGATATTTTTGGTAATGAAATGAACATATTTATGACAGAGTTAAACAATAATACATTATGCAGTGAATGCCACTGTTGAAAGCCAGGATAAAGTGGGGAAGAAAATGCCTCACCATATCTGATACATGTCCCTTCCAAGATGTTCATCAGGTGTCAAAGATATTGACTGAGGAGATGCTAGAAGTGTATACATTCTTTTGCTGGCTAGAGGTGGATGTGTGGTGTCTAGGGCCCTATAAATAGTGAAGAACCAAGGAGAAAAATGAGAATATGTTAAATGCTTGTTTTAATTTCTGGTGTATCTGGCCAGCCTTCTTGGCTTAATGTACATCATATTTCAAGTAATGGATAGATACGTTATTGATCCCAAAGGAAGTTACATTGTCACAGTAGCATTACAAGTGTGCAGATATACAAATGTTAGAAGAGAAGTAAGAAATAATAAAAATACATCATATTTTTAAGGTAATTTATGAGATTTACAGGTCAAAGATATCCAGATCACTTCCTCGGTTACAGGTTGATTTATTATGTAGCCTGGTCGCCAAGGGTAAGAATGACCTCATATAGCACTTGTTGGACCAGCACAGTTGTCTTAGTCTATTACTAAAAGTGCTCCTTTGTTCAGCCGAGGTGACATGCAGGGAGTGACAAACATAGTCCAGAATTGCTAGGATTTTCCACAGAGTTCTTTGTTCGACCACGACCCCATATATGTCCAGTTTGGCTCCTATGACAGTGCAGCCTTTCTAATCAGTTTGAGTCTTGGCAATGGTAACCCATGTTGATACCGTTGCCCCAACACACTACTGCATAGAAGATTGTATTGCTGACAACAGTCTGGTAGAACATGTGATGGAGAGCCCTGCATACTCCAAAGGAACTCACTCTCTTCAGGAAGTAGAGATGACTCTGGCCCTTCTTGTACACAGCTTCCATATTGGTGCTCCACTCAAGTATGTCATCCAGGTGCACCCCAGGTACTTGTAGGTCCTCACCACATCCACATTCTCACCATCAATCATAACAGGGAGCAGTGCAGGCTTGGTCTTCCTAAAGTCCATTGCATTCTCATTTGCCTTACTGATGTTGAGCTGCAGATGATTCAGCTTGCACCATTTGACAAAATCCTCCACCAGGGCCCTGTATTCATCTTCCCATCCTCCCTTTATACGCCCAACTATTGCTGAGTCATCAGAGAATTTCTGCAGATGACATGACTAAGTGTCATATCTTAAGTTAAACAGGAAGGGAACCAATACAGTCGCCTGTGGGATCCCAGTGCTGCCTACAGCTCTGAAGCTGCACAAACTGTGGTCTGCCAGTCAGGCAGTCCATTATCCAGGATAGAATGAAAGTGCCAACCTGCATTGAATGGAGCTTTTTCCCCAGTAATGAAGGTTGTATGGTATTGAATGCACCTCTTCTTCTCCTTGCGCCTTTAACTCCTGGCGGAGTCGTCGTGGCGCCATCACGACAAGCTTTGCACCAGTCTGGTGTGCTCGTCATGCGGCGTGTCTCGGGTATCTGAAACCTGGCGGAGCCCATCCCTCTCCAGGTCTGTCCACAGCCGATTTCCTCCAACTGGGTGGCTTGCCTTGGTCGTGAACAGGTGGCTGTTGTAGTTCATCTGAGAACCTTTCCGCCCCGGCCGGTGACTTCATCATGGAAGTCATTCGCCCAGTGGTGCTGAGTTAACGCCGCCCCCTCACGTGGCTTAGCCCGCCAGCTGAAGTAGGGCGCTTGGAGCCAACACGTGAGAGATTTAGGAGATGGATGAGGGCCAGTGATGCCCGTCCACCCTGTCTGGTAGGGAGCAGCATGCCCAACATCAAAGGTACTAACTCTATCCAGAGCCCCCTATACCTCATTCTAGTGAATGTACTAGAAAAACTCGAAAAAGCTTGATTCTCACAGTGCTGCCCTACTTGTCCAAATAGGAGTAGGCTCTGTTCACCAGGTAGATAGCAGCATTATCGACTCCAACGTAGGCAAACTGCAGGGGATTGAGGGCTGATCTGACCAGGGGTTCGAGGTAAGCCAGGACCAGCCCCTCTAGGGTTTTCATGATGTGTGACGTTGGGACCACTGGACAGTAGTCATTCAGGACTTTTGATTGGCCTTTCTTGGGTACTGGGACCACACATTATGTTTTCCATAAAGTCAGGACTCTTTCCAGACTGAGAATCAGACTGAAAAAGCACTGGAAAACTGCTCCAGTGCTGCTCAGCACACTCCTTCAGTTATGTCCCTCTAATTTCCTGATTTTATTATAGGGTAAATGATATAAATATTTATTATAGACAAATCTTATCAAAATTAGCAACCTTCTGGTATGCATTAGAAATTAAGTGTTGATAGGGGAAAATAAAGTAGTACAATATTTCTCTCGGACTTAATTCCATAAAATTTATTATCCATTTAAGTACAATTTTATGTTAATAATTTTAAGTTTTGCCTATTTTAGTTCATTGACCAAAAATCTCTTTGATGTTAAGAGACTTATTCAGACTGTTAATTCTCATGTAGTTCCTAGAAATGCTTAAGTAGCAGACCCCAGCTGTTTTTGGATATCATTCCTATAGATAATTTGCAAAATTAATTTTTCCTTGTTAATACAGGCAGGCAATGATTGCCGTGGAGAGATTAGCAGCAGTGCTTTGTTAGTGGATTATGCCACTGCTGGTTCAAATGTAATTCACAGGGAGAGGCCCGAAATGCCAACATAGCACTCTATTAATAAGAAGATTGCATAAAACAAGCTTTTATTAGTGATTAAATGGAGGAAATGCTTAACTTTATGTAAATGGCTATCCTATATACAGGAAATATATAACTAAAAAATGAAAGGAATCTGGTCACACTCCCTCCATACTAATTAATGATCGCTGTCAATAAACGTTTGTATGATGTGAGATTCAAAGTCTCACTCTGGGTAAATTTAAATATAATTAATTGCAAGAATAAATACAAATTTAATCTTTGTCTTTAAACTTCACAGAAGTATTATAAGACATATGTCCAGAATTAGTTGATTATGGCCCATTGAGTCTGTTCTGTCATTTCATCAAGGCGGATATATTTTCCCTCTCAGCTTCGTTCTCATGCCTCCTCCCCATAACCTTTGTCCTTTGAAATCAAGAATCTATCCACCTCCATTTTAAGTATAGCCAATGATTTGGCCTCCACAGCAGTTGGTGGCAATGAATTCCACAGAATCACCACTCTCTGGCGAAATAAATTTTTCCTCATCTCTATTCTAAAGGGACATACTTATACTCTGAGTCTCTGGTCCTCGACTTTCCTACTACAGGAATCACCCTCATCATGTCTACGCTATCTAGGCTTTTAAATATTTGATAGTTTTCATTGAGATTCTCCCCTCATTCTTCTGAACAACAGTGAGTACAGGCCCAGAGCTATCAAATACTCCTCCAAGGTTATTAAGTACTGAATGCTTGGCAACAGATATAATGGCAGCATTTGAAACATTGGGAGCACCATCAGTTAATTATTAAGCATTATATACAAGCTTGTTCAGTAATGTTGGAATCTACTATAATGATCAGGCAGGGTATATTTAAAAACAAGCAGTCTCCTTTGATCCAGTTCATGTTCCCATTCTGCAAATCCCAATCTGCAGATTTCACAAGTCAATTTTGTTGGGGAAGTTAAAGCTCAAGAGTAATGGTATATCCTAAAGTGGAAATGAAAAACAGTGTTTGTTCTACTGTCATACTTTGTCATTGTAACCCTTGTAGCCAAGAAGCTAACACAAGGAAATCTGCAGATGCTGGAAATTCAAACAACACACACAAAATGCTGGTGGAACACAGCAAGCCAGGCAGCATCTATAGGGAGAAGCACTGTCGACGATTCGGGCCGAGACCCTTCGTCAGGAGTAACTGAAAGGAAAGATACGAAGAGATTTGAAAGTTGGAGGGGGAGGGGGAAATATGAAATGATAGAAGACCGGGAGGGGGTGGGATGAAGCTGAGAGCTGGAAAGGTGATTGGCAAAAGTGATACAGAGCTGGAGAAGGGAAAGGATCATGGGACAGGAGGCCTAGGGAGAAAGAAAGGGGGAGGGGAGCACCAGAGGGAGATGGAGAACAGGCAGAGTGATGGGCAGAGAGGGAGGAAAAAAACAACTAAATATGTCAAGGATGGGGTAAGATGGGGAGGAGGGGCATTAACGGAAGTTAGAGGTCAATGTTCATGCCATCAGGTTGGAGGCTACCCAGCCGGTATATAAGGTGTTGTTCCTCCAACCTGAGTGTGGCTTCATCTTGACAGTAGAGGAGGCCATGGATAGACATATCAGAATGGGAATGGGACGTGGAATTAAAATGTGTGGCCACTGGGAGATCCTGCTTTCTCTGGCGGACCAAGCGTATGTGTTCAGCGAAATGGACTCCCAGTCTGCATCGGGTCTCACCAATATATCAAAGGCCACACCGGGAGCACCGGATGCAGTATACCACACCAGCCGACTCACAGGTGAAGTGTCGCCTCACCTGGAAGGACTGTCTGGGGTCCTGAATGGTGGTGAGGGAGGAAGTGTAAGGGCAGGTGTAGCACTTGTTCCGTTTACAAGGATAAGTGCCAGGAGGGAGATCGGTGGGAAGGGATGGGGGGGGGGGGATGAATGGACAAGGGAGTCGCATAGGGAGCGATCTCTGCGAAAAGCAGAAGGGGGGGAGGGAAAGATGTGCCTGGTGGTTGGAGGTGGCAGAAGTTACGGAGAATTATACGTTGGACCTGGAGGCTGGTGGGGTGATAGGTGAGGACAAGGGGAACCCTATCCCGAGTGGGGTGGTGGGTGGATGGGATGAGGGCAGATGTGTGGGAAATGGGAGAGATACGTTTGAGAGCAGAGTTGATGGTGGAAGAAGGGAACCCCTTTGTTTAAAAAAAAAGAAAGACATCCCCTTTGTCCTGGAATGAAAAGCCTCATCCTGAGGGCAGATGCGGTGGAGACGGAGGAATTGTGAGAAGGGGATAGCATTTTTGCAAGAGACAGGGTGGGAAGAGGAATAGTCCAGGTACCTGTGAGAGTCTGTAGGCTTATAGTAAATATCAGTAATAAGCCAAGTAGCTGATTGCTTTTGGTATTGGGTTAGATGAGCAGCAGAATATTTGGTTGTTTTCATTCTTCTTTGCACACTGGAATATTGCAACATTCATTGCATCCATTCCATTTAGTGTTGACTTATTCTTTAGTGACTAGCCAGTCTCATAGTGGGAAAATCCTCACCATTTCTTAAGAACTCTAAAGTTTCGAGGAAGTAGTTGATTTCAGCAGTGTACTGTAACAAACAAGATGTTATTCATCTAGCATAACTATTCAATAATTTATCTGTTGCAAATGTATAGTAAGAAATAGTTAGCAATGTATCTGTTGCTGGAGTCCGACATTTAATATTTCTTCAGCTGTGAATTTTAAGTGATGGCCACAGATTAACTGCATCTCCAAACAAAGTAGGCATCTGATTCTGAATTATTAAGTCTTAGAACTTATCGACGACTCTTTATTGACATTGTTAAATACTTTTTTTTAAATTGCCTGAAATTTTGGGTTTGCTATATTCCTACAAAAGTCAGCAGTGTTTGGTGTAAACTCTTTCGCTCAGTATGATCATCAATGAAGTTTCATGATGAAAAGAATGCTGGGGCATCTTTGATTATTTTTACATTCTCCACAAGTATAAGAAAGCTTTGTTTGGCTTTTATAATGCAAATAATGCCAAATAAGACCGTAAGATATAGGAGCAGAAGTAGGCCGTTCAGCCCCTCGAGTCTGCTCCGCCATTCAATCATGGGCTGACCCAATTCTTCCAGTCATCTCCACTTCCCTGCTTTCACCCCATACCCTTTGATGCCCTGGCTAATCAAGAACCTATCTATCTCTGTCTTAAGTACACCCAATAACTTGGCCTCCAGTCATTGGGTGTATTTAAGTAGCCTGTAAGCAGTCCAGAGAGATTTCACTGCATCATTCAAGTTCAAAGTACATATATATTATACGACCATAGAACATTATAGCACAGAAACAGGCCTTTTGGCCCTTCTTGGCTGCGCCGAACCATTTTTCTGCCTAGTCCCACTGACCTGCAGCTGGACCATATCCCTCCATACACTTCTGATCCATGTACCTGTCCAAGTTAACAACCTTGAGATTTGTCTTCTTGCAGGTAGTCACAAAACAAAGAAAACCAAAAGAACCCATTTTTAAAAAGATTGTCAAACACCAAATGTGCAGAGCGAAAAAAAAACATTGTGCAAACAATAAATGCAAGCAAATTGTGTTCAGAGCTGAAGTCCATGAAAGAGTCCGTCCACAGACACAGAGCTACTGCCTCAGATCAGCATAGAGCCAAATAAATGTCGCAGAGTAGGTAGCTGAACTAGCCCATCCCTCAACTTGGGGCCTCAACACCCTGACCTTTTCAATCTGACCCGGCACTTAAATCGTTATCCAAACATTGTGTTGTGCCACTTCAGTAGGCTCTGGGGCCTATACCCCACCAGCTCAATTCAGCCTGTACCTGACGTGTCAAATCTCGGATATTCCTTGCTCCTGAGACTACCTTGCCTCCGCTGTCTTGGCTCGCCATGGTTTTGCTGCATCGAATCGCCTCCAAGTCCAAAGATAAGGCATAGGTATTGCTTGTGGTGATTGTTATCTTTGAGCCAACAGTGTAAGGTTTAATCGCCTGATAAAGTGGATTCTTCAGTTTATATTATGGAGAAAATTTTGTTATAATTCATTTAAACTTTTCATCCCATAGTGTGCTTTGAACATGCAAATTCTAGATCCAAGCGGTTAGAAATACTGTGTCTAATTTGCATGTTGTATTGTGTATCCTCCAACACACTCATATACAGGTTGCGGTCTCTCTGCAGCATTGTGCAATTAATCTATCCTCTAAAGGAAAGCAAATGTTCTCATTAAGGTTTCATTTTGAATGTTGAGTGAAATGTCTCTAGCCAGTCATTAGTCGATATGATGTCAAATGGCTCTCGTTTACTTGCTTTAAATTGTACTTTCTATTATCTAAGAAGCAACTTCCAGTTGATAAATGTTGTAGGAGCTTGGCTAATTGCATCCACTTAAGGGTTTTTGGATCTTCCTTTAGGTCTTGAGAGGTTTGTTCAACAACATTGCAATCATTGCCAGGACCTATACTGATCTGCAATAGCATTCCCTTGCCTTCTGGAACTAATTAAATTACATTAGGTGTGACTCCCAAATAATTTTCTGAACATCAGTAAATTTGCATTAGACAAATTTGTGGATATAAATTATTTTAGATGCATTTTGATGCTGATTTTGCTTTTTCTTTACCCTGACAAAATAAAACCAGCACCATTCTGGAAAAATTGGCAATGTATTAATCACACAGATGGGTAGAGTTAGTGTACACAGAATTTTCAATTTTTTAATACACACAAATTTTTGTTTTTGCTGTGAACAATGTTATGATGGTCATGACTTAGAAACTTCTGTCCCTGAGAGTTTTGAAGCAGATTCTCCTGTTGTCAACTATTATAATTTTTAAATGGGCTATGGATGATCTAAAAATAAAAAAACACATCCTTTGATCGTACAGATGGCCAACTGTCAGGTATTTTAACCTGTTGAATACAAATAGTGAAGGGGAGGTAGAGTGATGCTGTTCTAACTTGGGCTATGTCAGAGCATTGTAACTGGCAGCTGAGTCATGTCCCATTAACCGGCTTTCTCATGTCAGCTCACAAAGGGTTTATATATTAAACGCAAACACATCTCATTAGTTGTAGTAGCTGTTGCAACACATTAGTTCCACTGGGGTTATATTTACATGTTAATTTATTTTGTAGTGTTGTGCCGGAAAGTGATAGAATTGGGTTGCAGGAGATGTTTTTGCCAGTATTGTTAATAAAAAGTGTCCACAGAAGGATCTAATCCTTTGAGCTATTTTCCATAATGTATATATAGGCTTTTATCACAAGTGCTTAGGCAAAATATCAAGAAAAAATTCTGCTAAATTTTATAAACTTTATTCTCTTTGAAGTATAATTTAAAATCTATTTGAAGGGACGGGATTATCAAGTGATTCTTCTTGTACTAAAGGCAGAATTTGGCTGTTAAATGCGGGCATTTTATATACTGAGCTGCAGGTACTTACCACGATAAATGCAAGCAAGTTGAGGAATGCATCCTCAGATGGAAGTCGTAAACTTGATACCATTGGACTCTTTAGGACCTGTCACAGTATGATCAATCCCAGTTAATTTCAGTGCAGATTTTATAACTTTGAGGAAGAAAAGTACAAATAAGGCAAGTTAAAATTTTAAATTATTTGCCCACTGCACAAACTAAAATATTACTTCCTATTTTGTCTTGTGGTACCTTATCGAATGTACAAACGTTTGTATTTTGTAATGTTCTTTTTCACTGCACCTTACTCTTGATTTCCATGCCTCATGATCTGACACCCAATGAATGGATTTCAATACAGTAAAAACATCACTAATGACATAATGTGGAGAAGATTTGATGAAGCTGGAAAAAGTCCTGATGTGATTGTCGTAGGTTTTAGACAATTGACATACTAAGCCCACAGCCATCTACTTTGAACTTAATATAAATGTAGTCAGTGAAATAGTTAACAAGTTTTGTGGCATTGATCATTTATATTCAAAGACAACACCATATGATTAGTCTAGTTACAACAATACTGAAATAAAATTCCTTTCTCGGTTTAAAAACAGGAAAAGTTATATGATTAAGTTGAACTGCTTCCAAAATTTGAACCAAATTTTGTGAGCAGATTACAACATCCTTCTCTGACTAAATTGCACAAGCTAATGCCACTTTCTTTGTTCTGCAGAATAACAGTGGTTTAGACTGACAGTTGAATTATATTTTACATTCTATACAGCTAAAGCTTTTAGTTTTGGATGCAGTGTGCTAATGAGCATCATTGTTGGTTTTGATTAATATTAACATTTTAAAAGTATTTTGCATTTTTGGATTACATTGACAACCAAAATTGTCCTCCCAGTTGGTGATTATTGATATTAAAAAAAATGGTGCTCATATTGAGATCGCTACAATTAGAGGCACCAGTTTTCAATCAATTTGATAAACTCCATGTGATATCAAGACATGGTTGATAACACTAAGAACAGTAATGGTTATGGGACCAGGTAACATCATTGCTATCATTTTGAAGATCTGCACTACAGAACTATCTACATCTCTGTGGACAATTATTATAATAATAGTCATCAGGAATCAGTCATTTAGAATGTTAGCAGTATTTACTTAGTCAATTTGGATGATGTCCGGTTTCGATTACTCCAGGACACTCAGCGCCATACCTCATCGTAACTTGGTCCAATAAGGATTAAGAAGCTGTATTCCAGAGTTGAAGTGAGTGTGACTATTCTGGATATTAAAGCAGCATTTGATTTGAGCATGGCATCAAGATGTCCATGTAAAATTGAAGTCTGTGGGCAAAAAGGAGGGTTATATGGCAATAACTGGAGGTAGAATTTGACCAAATAAAGATTATTGAAGTTATCAGAGGTCAGTCATCCATCTTTTGCTGGAGTTCATCAGAGCAGTATTCAATGCCCAAATACTTGATCTTTTTCATTTTAATATGTGGCCTGTCAAGAAAGCACCTCTCCTCGAGTAATTAAGGACGGGTCCTCGCCAGTGATGCTGGGTCGTGAAAACTGAATGAGTAAGATGATGAACTTAAGGTCACAACTCATAAGACCAAAAGACATAGGAGGAGAATTTGGCCATTCAATCCATCAAGTGTGCTCTGCCGTTTCATCATGGCTGATCCATTTCCCTGTCAGTCCCTTTCTCCTTTCCTGCCTTATCCCCATAACCTCCTTCTTGTCAAGTTGTTTGAGCTAATTTTCTGTTGCTTTATACATATGTAAAAATCGATTATTTTCATGTGTGTATCCACACACTCAAACAGTGTATATGTATGTGTGTATATGGGTGTGTATGTGTCAAAATATATAATATCAATCACTTATCTCCCTCTCCCATTCATTGATAGTGTACTGGAAGCTTGGTTGGATAGGTGTTCTTAGTTAATGAAGTTCCTAATATCACCCATGAAAAATGAGCATTGTTTTGCTTGGTCGTGGTTTCTCATGTGTTTGTAGAAAAGTCATAAATGTCAAATCGATACCATTTGCAGTCTTACAAATAGTTTCCATTGTGCTACTTTAACTGTGGTATTGGCTGTATCACCTTCGAATGCTTTATTTTTCCCATTAAAGTTTATAACCTCTACACCCAATTTTCTGTACAGCAGCTGTTGATAATGATTCTGCTATTCCCATTTATACCTCCCTGTAGATCCATCCCTTGCTCTCTGGCTTGTCTCATTACCATTTCATTTTGGCACGCTCCATCCTTTTTCAATTAACCTCTCCTGCCACAGGCCTTCGATTTTGATCTTTCCTTTATTCCCTGCTTTCCCTGCCTCCATACTGCTTAAAACCTGTTACATTTCTTTTTCAGTTCTAATCAAAGGTCATCATTCTGAAACACAAACTCAGTTTGTCTTTCCGCAGATGATCTCTAATCTGTTAATATTTATACCATGGTTTCACTCAGAATTCCAGCATCTGTAAAATTTTGATGTTATTACTAATCATTTACCTTATTTTCTTTATATGTACTAGCAGAATAAATGCTAGTTTCAAAAAGAAGTATGATTAATGTAAAAGATATCAGATTCTGGCAGTTAATTCAGACAATCATAGTTTTTCAGCAGGAAACAGGTCCTTGGGCACAACTCATCCATACATCATATCTATGCAGATCTTCTTGCACATCTATACTCAACATCAATAAGACCAAAGGGCTGTTTATGGACTTTAGAAAGGGTAAGATGAGGGAACATGAACCAATCCTCATAGAGGGATCAGAAGTGGAGGGAGTGAGCAATTTTAAGTTCCTGGGTGTCAATATTTCTGAGGATTTAACCTGGTCCCAGCATATCGATGCAGCTATAAAGAAGGCAAGACATTGACTATATTTCATTAGGAGTTTGAGAAGATTTAGTTTGTCACCTGAAACACTCAAAAACTTCTACAGATATACAGTGGAGAGCATTCTGACAAGCTGCATCACTGCCTGGTATGGGAGGGGGGTGCTACAGAAAGTTGCAAAATTAGTCAGCTCCACCTTGGGTACTAGCCTCTGTAATATCCAAGACATCTTCAAGGTGTGATGCCTGAGAAAGGCAGCATCCATTATTAAGGACTTCCATCTCCCAGGACATGCCCTCTTCTCATTGCTATTTATTTATTTATTCTTTATTTATCATGTATTGCATTGTACTGCTGCCACTAAGTTAACAAATTTCATGATATATACCTGATTCTGATTCCATTTTATCCTTATCTTTCTATGCTTTGCCTATTACAGGTCTACCAGATAGCCTCCTAAATGTAACAGTCGTTTCAAATTCCACCACCTCTTCTGGCACAGGTTTTACAGATATTAATCAATCACTGTTTAAAAGACCCCTTCGATCCCTTCCTCTTGCGTTGTATCTAAAAAAAACAAGCTTTCTTGTTTTTGCTATCTCTACCATGGCAAAAAGACTTTGACTACCATATTTGTGCCTCTCATTTTCTTGTACACTTATAGATGGTCATGTCTCTGTCTCCTTTGTTTATAAGAAAGCAAACCCAGCCTATCCATTCTCTCCCTGTAACTAATATCCTCCAATTCTGGCAATATGCTGCTGAATCTCTTTTAGATTCTCCCCAATGCAATCACATCTTTCTATGCCCTGATCTATGAAGTCGAGCATACCATATCCTTTTTTCATCACCCTATCAACCTATGTTGCCCTTCCAAGTGAACTAATTTTTTTTGGACCATGAGTCTCTATGTTCAACATTTCTTTGTCCTTACAAAAGCTGATACCTCAAAAAGGTGGCATCCACCAATAAGGATGCTCCACCACCTAGGACATGGCCTCTTCTCGTAACTACCATCAGAGAGAAGGTATAAGAGCCTGAAGACGCACACTCAAATGTTTTTCCCCTCTGCCAACAGGTTTCTGAATGGACAAAGAACCAATGAGCACTACCTCACTTTTTACTCCCTTTTTGACTTTTGTTTATATTTTACCTTTATATTTCTTATTGTAATTTATCATACTTTTTGTATTGTACTGTACCACTGCCACAAATCAACAAATTTCGTGATTTCACGACATCCTCTGTGTCAGTGACAATAAACCTGTTTCTGATTCCACCATTTGTACTATTATCCTAGATATTCCCACTGTGGGATTTGATTCCTTATTCTATAATGATCTAATTTTACCTGAATTAGAGACATTATAGTAATTTCAATATAATGATTCCTTATTGCCAGAAGTTATTAACTTTGTGTACCTGTGTCTGTCTTGAGGGTTAATCTATCAATAATCTAATGAGGTGACTGATGAGGATGAGTTTGCTTCTTGTTGGCTGCAGTGGTTCTGCAGCTGAGGGTCAAAGCCAACCTCAGCTACACATTAGATGCCTCCTCAGCTTCCTCATTGAGCTTCAGTAGAGTTCTTCCCCTCCCTGACTGAGCTTGTTCACGCAGGAAACCCAAATGACCCCTTCTCTTTTGCCCTCCCACCTCACCACACTTTGCCTGTTGTCTGATGTTAGCCATAAATTAGCCTTGGAGATAGTTTCAAAATATTTTTCATTAACATTTGAGTTGCATTCCATCTTTTTCCTTTGATTTTTTTCCGATTTGTAATTGTCTCAGTTCAACTGTTTGTTGTCACTAAGAAGATACCATTCTCTTGACAATTCACTTCTTGTCACACAAAGAAACTCTGATGGGAACACTTCAGGGTTTATTCCTTGTTTTTGAAGAGCTGATTTAATGGGTCAGGCTGACTTAACATTTCCCAAGGCTTTGGAAACAAATCCCTTAGGAACTGAGCTGTTTCTCAGCTGTGAATTTCGGAAGCTTGTGGATGGCTAAAATCAGAATTCAGAAAAGAAATGGGATAGTTATCCTTCAACAGGTATCCATCAACCCTTCAAATCTCTCACAACCAGCATGTTCTAGAGCCCCTTGGCTCCTTGTAGTATGCTAACTTGTTAATCCTGATCAGCTTCTCTATAGAAGAGAGCTTACAGTGACCTTAGTGTATGTCTGACTTGATACACTTCTATTATGAGCTTAACACCATGTGCTCACAGCCATCTCAGGGATCCATTCACTGAAGATCCGATGAGGCCAAGCTGGAAATTAAAGGTGCTATTAAGTCTTGAAAAGAGGCTTAAAGTCAACAGCAATAGAACTAATCCTGAGGATTGGGAACTGTTTAGAGCTTGACAGAGGAGGAGCAGGAAACTGATCTAGGAAGTGAGGGTAGAATATGAGAAACATAAAAATTGGCTGTTAAAGCTGGTATTTTTTTAAAAAAAGCAAAGAGGTCAAATGAGGGTGTTTTGCAGACAAAAACAAGCAAATTTGCAGTGGGAAAATAGAAAATGGCAGATACTTTAAACCGTCTTTTCTAGCAGGGGAGACTTCCTCCCTTCAACAAACTCTGTAATAATTTTTGAAGTTTCAGATAGATATGCTCTCCTTAACTTTAGAGAATAGAGAATATTTAATCTCTCCTTATTTGCAACATTGGCCTTACATTGGAACAAGTTTTTATGTTTTGTAACTCCAAAACACAAAAACTTATTGAAAGGAAAACAAAGGGGCCGGGAAAAACGACTCTAACTTTGTTTTTCTTTAAGTAAGGCACACACGTATTATGTGGTGTCATGATGTCATATGCAATTTACATACTTGTATGTATAACCTGCAATGCATTATGTAAACAACAAAGATTAATTAATCAAACAATATACACTATTTACAATATTGCTGAAACATTAAATGCACAACACTAGTAAATGAAAATTTAAAATCTGCAAATGCTGGAAATCTGAAATGAAAACAGAAAACTTTGGAAATTCTCAGCAGGTTTCTAATCCTTGGACTTTGTTATATAGAGTGTTAGAAGTCACAGTCAGATTAGTCGCAGTGAAAGTGGGAGGGCAATTTAATTTTCATTCTGCTGCGCTGCATTCTGACTTATCCGTACTGCAGAAACTAGATTCACTTTGGGTGTCATCTTTACAGAGCACAAGCTTTCAGGTCAACTCAAAGCTTCTGGTTGCCTGCTTATTCAATTCCCAAACTCACATTAACTCTGATCTGTCTGTGGCATCCTGCATTGGTAGTTTTTTAAACAGCGGGATGCATTTCCTTCTGCTAAAGAAGCAATGGTTGAAAAGGTACATGGAATTCTAAAGCAGGGACTCTTTAATATGTTTAATATAGTGAACTGCAGAGTGCCAAAGGTGCATTTGTAACAGGATTCAGGGGAGTTTTAAAAAAAAAAGTTTGATGCAGCTTTCTCTTTTGGAAGTTAACATGAAAGTTATTCAGCAGCTGTTAATATCCACCAGTAATAATTCATTAATCATCTTGAAGTAAGAATTTTAATTGTTGTAGTATAGAGAAAAGAATTGCTAGTTTCAGGTTGTAAACAACTACTGAGGAAGGTGAGAAGCAGCAGTGACTTGCAATGGCAATGAGAACAGCATGCCATTTTTTTCTGCTCAGTGTTTATCTCCTTTAAAGCTGCTTTCTTTCAAAATCTTTAGAAACGTCAATATTCAATATTAAACTGTAAGTTGAACATTGAGAGAATTGCTTTATTTCCAGCCAATAAAATAGAGCCAATCATGAATCTGGACATTCAGTTAAACTGCAGATTCTTGCAATTGAGAGATGGTAAATTGGTGTGTTATTCACTAGATGATCATTAGCACTGGCAGGCTATCTGTTGGTATCCAATATTAGTTTGGCTCGCCATTTCACACTTAGATTTTTAAAAGCTTTTTGATAGTGGGTGCTGAAATTACAAGCTGATAAACCAGGCCATCAGCAACCCAAGTAAACCAGGCAAAAATAACCCTTAATCTCTAACAAATTAGCTTGTAGGGTTGTGGAATTGTCAACACAAAGACATGTAAGTAAAGAGAAAGGAGGATTAGAATTTGGGAGTGAAAAATAAGGCAGAGAATTATTCACGTTAATGGAGTCTGATTTTGAGAAAATGACAGCACATTCTACAACTTTTGAAGGTGTACATTTATGTATTTGCCTCTGCTTAAATTTTCCTCGGATTGAGCATGTAAATTACTCTTTATTGCTGCTTTATTTTAACAGTGAGTTATAGACCACTGTGGTTTCTGACAACACTGATAGGAATCCCAGTTATCAGGGATTTCCTTAACATTGGGATCATTATTATTTTTCCGGTGCATTTGATTTCCAGATTTTAAAAATCAACCAAAATAATGGCTACAGTTTCTGCATCCACATTCAATCAGCTGTGATTTCCATCCAGATTTTTGAATGGATAGGAAAATGGTAAGTAGGCCAGTGCATGAACAGATGAGAACTGGATATTTTGGCCAAATCCATGGCAGAGTAGATGCATGCTGCCAAAACGTAAATACTATTAATTAGAGTAGATTTTCTAATTTGCTGTACCTAATTAACATTGGCAAAAGTTAACATAACTGATTGGAAAATAAACCAATATCCTTTATGCTAGATTACTGTCCATTTAATGCCCATCTCACCTTTTAGTCATACATAAACAATTTATTAGGTTAAAATTGCTCCCTTATAGCATAATTTGGATGTCAACACATTTTCCTGTTGTTCCTTTTAGTGCAAAACTCTTCTTTTTGCCAGAGTAATCAAAGGACTTAACAATTGTTTTGTTTTGCTGTTTAAGAAAGTAAGACAACACTCGAAGTAATTCTTAACGTATGCTGTATTTTAATGCCTCTTTCCTCTTAGAAGTTCAGCTTGTGGTAACGAGAGCAATGACACAGGTGCATTGCAGGTCCTGTGTTTCCTGCTGGAATTTTAAGTAGCTGTTTATAAGCTGTACAGCAAGCACTTGAGCACAGCAGCCTTTGAAGTGGTGTTCCCCATGGTCATATAGTGCAGGATTAGCTGCTGTTTTGGCTACCTTGGTTAAGAGAGTCAGGAGAAACTGGGGGAAAAGCTCTAATTTCTAAACACATCATAGAGTACCCTAGTAGGGAGAGAGGGTCCTGTGAGGAGGAGGTGTTTGGATTCAGGAGTCCTGTTTGTGGCGGTGGTGCTTGAAGACCATCATGGGTCACAGCCAAGTGAGGCCGGCAGGAAGTGGGAGCAAAGCCCCATACGACAAGGCCAAATGCTAGAGCAGGTACCAAAATTTCTCAATGCTTTAAGGATAGATTTCTAAGAGGTGTACAAATATAGAAGGAAGACTAAATCCTCATTCACATGTAAGGTTGGATTACATCTATTTCAACTGCAAAGTCCTCTTTAATGTATACATATGAGACATGTTCATTAAAAAATGTTAGCTGCATCCTCTGACCCTTTCCATGGTTCACTGCTTTGCTGCCAATGAGTCCTAGTCTTTCCCTGACAGGTAAGGTTTTCTGAACTGAGGGGATAATTAACATCGGAATTGACTATTGTTGCTTTTGTGAAGATGTCTTGAAAGATAGCAGACCTGACAGTGGTTTGAGTGTATAGGATCTTCAAGGACAATCAGGGTGAAGTTGGGTGGGGTTAATAAATACTATAGTGTTGTGGTAATGTGATATTCATCAAGAAGTCCATTATTATAGATTCTTCAAGTGAGAGCATGTAGGTAGAACTTGGAAGTAGGAAAGGGCATTTTTTTTCTGGCGGAGCACTTTGAAGTTGTTGGTGGGTAATACAGGAGTAGAAGTTAGGTAAGTCATATAGAAATATGTAAAAGAAAAATGAAAACTAACCCCACTATTGGTTGGAATTATATTTTGTGATAAATGCTTACATGACTTACATGCTTGACTTCTCTAGTGCCTTTAACACCATCCAGCCCAAGATCTTAAGGCACAAACTAACAGAGATGGGAGTAGACTCTCACATGGTGGATTGGATAGTGGACTACTTGACAGATAGACCTCAGTATGTGCGGTTGGGAGACTGTAGGTCTGACACGGTGGTCAGCAGCACAGGAGCGCCGCAGGGAACCGTACTCTCTCCGGTCCTGTTCACCCTGTACACATCAGACTTCCAATATAACTCGGAGTCCTGCCATGTGCAGAAGTTCGCTGATGACACGGCCATAGTGGGGTGTGTCAGGAATGGACAGGAGGAGGAGTATAGGAAACTGATACAGGACTTTGTGATATGGTGCAACTCAAACTACCTGCGTCTCAATATCACCAAGACCAAGGAGATGGTGGTGGACTTTAGGAGATCTAGGCCTCATATGGAGCCAGTGATCATTAATGGAGAATGTGTGGAGCAGGTTAAGACCTACAAGTATCTGGGAGTACAGTTAGACGAGAAGCTAGACTGGACTGCCAACACAGATGCCTTGTGCAGGAAGGCACAGAGTCGACTGTACTTCCTTAGAAGGTTGGCGTCATTCAATGTCTGTAGTGAGATGCTGAAGATGTTCTATAGGTCAGTTGTGGAGAGCGCCCTCTTCTTTGTGGTGGCGTGTTGGGGAGGAAGCATTAAGAAGAGGGACGCCTCACGTCTTAATAAGCTGTTAAGGAAGGCGGGCTCTGTCGTGGGCAAAGTACTGGAGAGTTTAACATCGGTAGCTGAGCGAAGGGTGCTGAGTAGGCTACGGTCAATTATGGAAAACTCTGAACATCCTCTACATAGCACCATCCAGAGACAGAGAAGCAGTTTCAGCGACAGGTTACTATCGATGCAATGCTCCTCAGACAGGATGAAGAGGTCAATACTCCCCAATGCCATTAGGCTTTACAATTCAACCGCCAGGACTTAAGAACTTTTTAAAAGCTATTATTAATGCTTTTTGAGATAGTGATTTAGATGCATATCATATTTTGTACTGAGTTAAGTATTGTATGTAATTAGTTTTGCTACAACAAGTGTATGGGACATTGGAAAAAAAGTTGAATTTCCCCATGGGGATGAATAAAGTATCTATCTATCTATCTATCATGAGACACAATTTCTAAAGTGCATCCTGAAGAGATATTAAAACTGTATATAACTTGCCCTGCTGCAGTGGGGGTGATTTGGGATCTAATTGGAAATGTTGTTGAGATTTCAGATAGTGATCGTAACTCTGTAACTCTGTAACTTTAAGGTTATTAGGGAGAAGGACCAGGATAGATCCAAAAGTAATGTCCTGAACTGGGGGAAATGCTGATTTCTGTATCAAAAGACAGGTGATGACAAATATGGACTGGGTGCATTTACTAGTAAGCAAATCTCCAGTGGGAGACATTGAAAACCTTGTTTGACTTTTGGGTTGATGGAATGCTGACAAGTAAGGTCAATAAGTCTACAAAACCCTAAATATTGAGGAGAGTTGGATAAAAAATGTCTGCTCATGGCAAGTTTAGTGAACTGACAATAGGTGAGGCCCCATAAGGTTGTAGAAAGTGGTGGGTTCCTAAGATATGTAATATGAGGATAAAGAAGAGGCATGAAAACATACTGCTGGGCACGATTAGGGAAATCTAAAGTATTTTATAAATATATTAAGTTTATGAGGATGTACAAGGAATGATTAGGACCACGTGGGACTAAACTGGCAAACTATTCATGGTACCAGAGGATGTATAACAATTGGCATCTTAATGAATATTTCTTGTATATTTACTAAAGGTGTAGTTGGTTGGGTTTGGGTTTTGGGTATTTGATCCTCCACAATATTCCGCATGGGAATTTAAACTGGTGGTGGCAGTGTTTTTCTGTCACGAGGTTGAGTTGTGAGCTCGACATCAACCCGGCACGGATGGAGAGCGCGCTTGGGAGCGGTCTGTCATTGGATCGAACTCGGGAACCTCCATTCTCAAGCCCGGCGCTGATCGTGCTGCGCCACCAGCTGACCCATTAATTCATTGTGAGATGCAATGGAAATCTAGGACAAAATGACCATCTAAAAGGAGGATGTATTGGATTTCTTAATGGGTTCAATGGCAGACATCTCA
Source organism: Hemitrygon akajei (assembly GCF_048418815.1). Taxonomy (NCBI): domain Eukaryota; kingdom Metazoa; phylum Chordata; class Chondrichthyes; order Myliobatiformes; family Dasyatidae; genus Hemitrygon; species Hemitrygon akajei. Next base: position 159,302,937 of record NC_133129.1, on the reverse strand, counting down.
AAAGAGCTTGAGAAAATAACACAGAGATTGATGTTTCCTGAAAATTAACAATCATATGCGATCAATTAACATGCAATCAAAAGCATTACTTATGTACAGCTTGGTGCCAAGGTCCCAAGGTCCCAACACCAGGAGAAGGTGCAAAGGAGATTCACCAGAATATTATTTGCTTCATCTATGAAGAGAAACTGTGTAGCACTGGTTTGCTTTCCTTGCTGAAAGGCATCCAGAATAAATTTCTGAAAATTTAAGAGGGGCTCCATAACAAAAGACATAAGTTTAAGGTAAGAAATTTAGAGGGGATGCAAGAATGAATTATTTTTCATAGAAGGGTGGTTGGAATTTGGAACACTATGCCTAAGGGGTAGTGAAGCCAGCTACTTTCTCAGTACTAAATAATTAAATATATGAGCACCTGAATCGCCAAGGATCAGAAGTGAGACGCAGGAAAATGAGATTAGAATACATGAATACTTGAGGTTAGCATGAATATGATGGACCTATATCTATGCTTAGTTCTTTGTGACTCTGTGACTCGAGGTATGTAATATGAATCACAGCAGTTCTGGAGCAATTGTCTCCCTGGCCCCACTGGCATTCAAGAGCATAAATCTGCCATCCTACCTCAATATAGCAGCATTACTCCTCCATATACAGTGCCTGTTCTCAAGCAACGTGCTGATCTTTGCCCTGCAGTCAGAATATCTATACTGCAATAGATCTTCTCTGAATATTCATTGCAAAATATCTGCTGAGTACTACACCCCCTCATCTCCTTACTGAAAGATTGTAATTCCAAGCAGCCCAGCAGTGGATAAATTGGTGGAGCTCCTTTGTAGCACAACACTGTCCAATTCAAGCTGAAAGTCATTCCAAGGGTAATATGAAATTATCCATGAGTTCATTGTAGAAACGTATCTATTTTGAATATCTTTTTATGATATTAATTAACTTGAGCATTGTTGTACCAGAATTCAGTTTAACTAGGCAATGACATTTGCTCAGACTTTAATGAAGTCCATCATTTAAGACGCATCTTGATGAGTGCATGAATTAGCAAGACACGGAAAGTTGCAGGCAAGTGCTGTAAGCGAGATTACAATGGATGGGCATTTGATGGTTGTTATGGGGATGAACTGTATGAGATTTACAATTGAGAGGTGAATTGATGACTTGAACAGTTGCGCCTCACTTGCAATCCTTCATTCAGATGTTAAATCTAAAGGAAAAGGTTCATCCCAAATTGCTCTAGAGAATGTGGAGAACTGACATTTGAAACGACTGGAGTAAGTCTGTTGATGGTCCTGCTATAGAACTGTTGGATTTGCATTTCCATGATTTATACCCAGCAACAATGAAGGAATGGTGATGCAGTTCCAGAGGAGGATGGTGTACAAGTTTAAAAAGGAACATTTAGGCATTGGTGTTCTCAAGTGCCTATCTCCACCTTGTAAAAAGTGATTATAGATTTGTGAATTGCAATTGGATTAACAACTATTGTTATTACCCATTGCCTTATGATTATGAAAAGTTCATACTAAACCAGAAATGAAGTGTGGTTTATGGAGTGAAGCCATTTGTTGTATGGTATTTGTATATGAAGATAATGGAAATGGAACCTCAGCCTTCATGCTCACTGCATCCAAAGCAAAATACATCGTAATCAGTAAACAGCAAATCATGCAATGAGTTAAAGAGCCTTTGAGTATTTATTCCAGCTACCACAATGATACAGTGGTTATTTACATTCTGAGGAATCAGAATCAAATTGGGTTTATTGTCACTGACACCTATCCTGAAATATCAGATGCTCCACTCTGACTATTCCTCCAGCACAGTACTACGATTACCGATAATGAAATCAGAAAGTCCAGAATGCTCAACATCAGGGAACATCTCTGGAGAAAGAAACACAGTTGAAGTTTCATGTTGATAGAAAATTGGAAATGAACCATGTTTTAAGTAGTGGGCAATGAAACAAAGTGATGTCTAAGAATGGATAGAGTCTTAGAGTGACACCAGAGTCACTGACCTGAAAAGTTCGCTGTCCTCTCTCCACAGATGTTGCCTTGTCTGCTGTGGATTCCACATTTTTCAGATTTCAGGCATCTGCTGTTTTATATTTTTTTTCTGTGTGTGTGATCATAGATTCTGGTCTGTGCATTAGTGGCATAATCCCAGGGATGCATTATGTTGTAATTGAAGCTGGATTAACATAACTCAAAGCCATTAAACTTGATGTAAGGCTATTCAAGGGCATAAGGTGTTTGAAGTGTTTCTAGTAATGCACATGGCACTGTATTGTCTTTTGCAGTCCTTTGCACAATTCAGTGTTTGTGTTGATTTGTTTAATAATAACAGTGCAGAGATGCATATAGTTATGAGGGGTGATTGATAAGTTTATGGCCTAATGCAGAAGGAATCAATTTTAGAAAAGGTAGCTCAATTATTTTTCAGCTTAGTCCCCTCCTACATTTACACACTTAGTCCAGCAGTTGTGGAGCATACGGATCCCTTCTTTGTAGAAGTTGGCATCTTGGACCTCCAGAAGTGGCCCACAGCAGGGGTGATTGATAAGTTTGTGGCCCAAGGTAGAAGGAGATGAGCTATTAGCTTCAAATTTTCTGCATGATCACTCAAAGAGCTGAACTGCACATGCATGTAATGAGAGCTGTATAACACATCTTCTTCTTGCTCTCAGAAATGCTTCACATCAACTGTGCTTCATCTATGAATATACCCCTTGGAGAGATATGTTGATACCCTGAAGGATTCTTTAGTAGAATTGATGGAAATCTTAAATCAGAGTCTTCCTCCTACATCACATTGTGTCGTCTTCAATATTGTCACATTGTTCCTGATATTAATCCTCTTCCTCCTCAGACTCACCTTATTTTTGCATCTCCTCCTCTTCCTCCTGCTTTAGGCATTGCATGAATTCATTGGGATCTGCTGTGTAAGATGCAGCAGATAGTGACAAAGCATGAAACTGATTTGGTCTGGTACATACAGTGAAATTACATTTTGAAGATACCAGTGACACTCCAGAGCCCTTTGGTGTTCAGGCACAGTTAGAGGAGACAAATCACAGGGAGGAGTCAGGAATCAAGGAATAAGGAGAGAGTTCAGAGTCTCTGTGTTCCAGCCATTTTAACAGTGGACTTTCTAAGAATGAACACAGCATGAGCTTACTAAACACCTGGTACTGACCCAGATAAATTCCTTCGTGTGATAGCCTCACCTTTGACATTTGAGAGAGAATTAGCCCTGGTAAGTCGAGAAGAACTTTGGATTATAACTGATTGCAGGGTTGCAGATCACTGTGGAGACTGGCTTGGAAAACTACTGCTTTTGCAACTAATCTTCAAAGAGTTTAAGATGGGAGCACGTCCAAGTTAGTGTTCCAGTGATGTGCAAAGAGCACAAGGAGACAAAGGATTAATTTTCTTGGGTAGTACAGTACTGTGCAAAAGTCTTGGGCACATATAAATAGCTAGGTTGCCTGAGACTCTTGGACAGTACTCTAGTAATTTTATGTATTGTAGTATACTGCTGCCACAAGAAAAAAACAAATTTGATGACATATGTGAGTGAAGGTAAACCTGATTCTGATATGGATCTCTATTGTGGACTGGGAGTGGGAAGGGGGTAGGGAGAGGGGAATCATTGTTGAGAAAAGGGGGAGGGGAGAGGGAGGGAGTGGGATGTACCAGAGAGACATTCTGTAGTAACATAACCTAATTGTTTGGAATCAAATGACCTTGCCTGGTGTCTCAGGGCTGCACCCTTGCCACCCTCTACCTCCCCGGCACTCTATCTCTATCACCTGTCTCTCTACCCCCACTTTGCTGATCTACTCTTGCCATTCCCGATATCCTTTCCTCCTGCCAGATTTACAAACTCGCTCTCTGCTCCACATTGCCAAATATGGGACTGTGCAAAAGTCTTGGGGTCTATGGCTAAGATATGTGCCCAAGATCTTTGCACAGCCCTGTATGTAGAGGATGGAGGATATCAATGTGCTCTTTGTTCTGCAAATGACCTCCATCCTCAGTGTCAGTGACAGTTGTCTGTCGCCCTGCAGCCAGCATCCCTAGCGTTCTGCCTGCAGAAGCCAAGGTTACTGCTACATTCATTGTAGCCTCCCAGCCTCTAGACCATGATGACTGCTACATGCCATATCTCCCAGTTTAGAACTCAAAACGGAATAAGGGCGGTCACCAACATTTGCTTTGAAGTGGAACAGACATCCTCCACTTTTTCAGAAGAAGCATGAGTGTTTTCTGACATTCTAGCCTTCTGCAAAAGTCTGACAGTTACAGACCCTGCTCATTTGGTGCTTTATGCTGACCATGGTGCTACATGCATACAGTAAGTTAATGTTTAAATGGGTACTGTTAACACACTACCCAATACACACAAGGTGAGAGAATCTGCACCATTTGTGTCTCAACTTGTAGATCAAATCCCAAAATTGGAATAGATCTCTTGCCCATTTTTTATTGCACAGGCCACTTGCTATATATTAGATTATTTTAGGGTAACTGTGGACGGTGTCCTCCTAAACCGCTGCTCTGCATTCAACAGGCATAATCTGTTAATCTGGATAAGGCATAGAGAATATTAACACATTGCTCCAGTCACATTTTATTGCATGCATAGCAAACTTATTTTCTGCCTTCATGGTAAAGTTTACTAGAGCTCATAAAAATAATTCATACTTGCATATTATTTTCTACACGTGATATCGGAGAAGATTCAAATCATCATTTTATATGACAGAACACGCAGTTTTCCAGAGAATACTTGTACAGTTTTAAAAATTGTATTGTTCTGTCAGTTATTACCTGAAACAAATAGTTATTAAGAAGGATTATGTTTGGATGTGACTTGAGAAAACCTACTATTTTTAATTTCTGGGATATCAGAGTCTTTCTTTTATTTGAAAATCTGCATCCTATAATAGGAAAATAAACAAATATGGCATATTTTTGGAATAGATTCACTATTTAGAGGTTGGCATTTGGAATCCTTTGGGGGGAAAGAGGGTCATATAAAATTATATGTGAATTTGGCATGCATTTGGTAATAATTAAGAATGACCAGCAATTGAGTTTTAAAATAATTTTATAAGTGTTTGTCATTCACCATGTTTAGCCAAGATGATAATTGCCACCATCCTTTTAAAAAAAAAAAAAAAAATGCTGAAATGTATTATGCAGGACAGGGTCATGCTGTTCATGCTGTTGCATCCACTACAAGCTCACGTCAAGTGAAATGATGGCCAAAATAATAATTAAGTGCTCCAGAGAAATGTCAAATGACCTTGTTGATGTGAGATGCAAATACCAATCATTACAATGATACATCAGTCAGTGGAACTTCCTATTTTCACAATTAGATTTATTGCTTCCTACCCCTCTTTATAGGAACACCTCTATTGTACAAAATTCACATGAGCATGCACTGAGAATTGTTCCTGAACCACGAGATGACCAATGATAAAAAATACACCATGAATCCATTAGGATTTCTACTTCTCCAAACACATTCTATTTGAAATGGTTTTCAATCTGAAGAATACCTCGTTTTGGTTTGAAACTCTCAACTTATTCTTACAATTTAAAATGATATATTACTCCGAATTACTTTCTGCATCATTTTTGTAATTCTAATGTCTTCAGTTGTTTTCCTGAAGTAGGATAATCAAGGAAGGATTGGAAGGAGGTTGTAGAGAAATGATGGGCAGAAGATTAGATGGTTAAGAGCAGCTTGAAGAAGGAATGGGGTTTTTGAAGTATCACTGATGAGGTTGATGTGCATGCAGGATTTTGTAGTTGGAAAGCCATAATTATGTAAGTGCTTTCTGAGCACTTGGCACTAGTGTTCCTCCTTTCGCAAGCTCTCCAGTAAAGATAGCCTCCATTACTTTGCTCCTTTCCACTATACATTGATCTGCGTAAATGTTCTCTAGTCAAGTTCTAACCAATTACAATTATGGAGATTCTTTTGAGGTCTCGGCATCCTGATTAATGCTCATTCAATTGATGCTGTTTTCCAGTTGCACACCTAGTCTGTTCACACCAACTGAGTACAGTAAAGATTGTCCCTTTTCAAGTGATTCCTTTCTGTGCAAAAAAGTTCAAGGTCTGTAATATTTTTTCTTAACTCAGGTCACTTAACACACTGAGCTACTTAACCTTTCACCATGTTAGTTTCAGCTCTTTGGTATAATGGTCATAATAAGCACATCGGAGCACAGTACTCCTCTTTGTAACTGCTCACATACTGACAATGGCACTAATTATTACTGTAACCATTGCTGTAAAGCATTAGTCCTCATTCTAGGTCATGTTTTAGTATTCTCCACAGCAGCCAAGCAATTAACCTGGTCTTTAACTTGGGATGATGGCTTGAATGCTGATTCTTCCTTAGTACAAACTGTTGATTATTAGAAAAATAAACTTCTAATTAACCAGAGTGAATTTACCCAAATTAAATAGTTTTTACTTAAATAAATACATAGTAGTTTCTCCTAGAGTTAAGTTGTAAAGTTTAGAAGAATTTAATTCTATTGAAAACCAGCTTTTTAAACCAAGATCTAATAAGAACCAGTAAGATATTGTCAAACAGAAAAAAAAAGACAATTTTTTAAAAATTTGATTCGAACCTATAATTGAAAGCAACCTTAAGTAACATAAGAACTTATCAGGCGATTGTCATTTTGGGGGAAAACATTTTGTGATCTTAGTGCTAAAAACTCATAATTTATCTTTGCTATGGGCTCCTGGAACTAAATGCACTGTATGTCATGCTTTTAAATCTTTCCTCCTACGCCTTCGTGCCTTTACCAGCCTGCAAGTGAAAGTTATGAATATGTATTTTTGGCAGCTACGTCCAGCCATTCTACCCATGTAAAGACATTTTGGCAATAATCTTATGCAAATGTAAAAGTGTTACAGGTTTGTTTGTCGGGTATCTATATTGATTTTTGAGAAATGTGTAGATGTGCTATCCCCAGGTACACAACCAGTAATATTCTCTGGGAGGCAACCATTTAATTAGTTTCAGTGTACAAATACATCATAAATCTTTTGTTTTTCAAAGAATTAAACTGCAGTCCTCTGTTTGCATCTGAGGGTTTTGTTAATGTTCAACTGGTTTCATGCACGTGAATTAACAAAATATTCCATCTCCTTGTATTTGTAACTTAACAATCAGTGCTCTTACTTCTTGATTCAAGATTTTTACCACAAATAAAACTGAGTGATTGAAGAACTCCACATTCAGCATTTTAAAGGTGCACTTGCAAATTTCAACGGTGGAGAGCATTCTAACTAGTTGTATTACCTTCAGTTATGGAGAGGCCACAGCAAAGGATCAGAAAAAGCAGCAGAAAGTTGTAAACTCAACCAACTCTATAATGGGATAGCCTACCCAGTATCGAAGGCATATTCAAAAAGTATTGCCTCATAAAACTGGTATCTATCATTAAAAACCCCCATCACCCATCACCCTCTTATTGCTACCATCACGGAGGAGGTACAGGAGCTTGCAGACAAATACTCAAGCATTTCAGGAACAGCTTCTTCCCCTTAGCCAAGAGATTTCTGAATGTTCAATGAACACTACCTCACAAAATGTTTTCTCCTTTTTTTTTAGGCACTAATAGTTTTTTAATCATTATGTATTGCAATGTACTGTTGCCACAAAACAATATATTTCATGAGATACGCCAGTGATATTAATTCTGATTCTGTGTGCTTAGCAAACTTCTCTACTCACTTTATGCCTATGACTGTAAGGCTACGTACAGCTCCAATTCCATATTTAAATATGGTGACAACACCACTATTGTTGGCTGAATCAAAGGTGGTGAGGAATCAACATGTAGGAGGGAGACTGGAAATCTGGTTGAATGGTGCCACAACAACAATCTCTCACTCAAGGTCAGCAAAGCCAAAGAGCAGATTATTAACTACAGAAGGAGGAAATTGCGGGTCCATCAGCCTAGTTACCATTGGAGGATCAGAGTTGGAGAGGGGCAGTAGCTTTAAATTCCTTTGGAGTATTATATCAGAAGATCTGTCCTGGAACCTACATCATAAAGAAGGTATGACAGCACATCTACTTTGTTAGAAGTTTGCACAGATTCGGCATGAGACAAGACCAGAAGACATAGAAACAGAAATAGGCCATTTGATCCATGGAAACTGTTCTGCAATTCCAATGTAGCTGATTTATTACCCTTTTCAACCCCATTCTCCTTCATTCTCCCCATATCCTTTGATGCCCTTACTAATTCAGAACATTTCAACATCTGCTTTAAATATACCCAATGATTTGGCCTCCACAGCCATCTGTGGCAACAAATTTCAGATTCATTGCCCTCTGGCTAAAGAAATCCCTTTCATTTTTGATCTAAAAGAATATTCCTGTACTCAGAATCTGTGCTCTGTGGTACTAGACTCGCCCACCATAGTAAACATCCTCTGTGCATCTACTCTCTGTTAGCCTTTCAATTTTCAATAGTTTTCAATGAGTTCCCCCTCATTCATCTAAATCCCAGCAAGTACAGCTGCAGAGCCATTAAACACTCCTCATCATTAAGACTTTCATTCCCATGGTCATTCTTGTAAGCATCCTGTGGACTATATCCAATGTCAATACATCCTTTCTGGGACAAGGGGCCCAAAAGTGATCGCAGTGTTCCAACTGCAGTCTCACCAATGTCTCAGCACTATATCTTCACTTTTATATTCTAATCCTCTTGAAATGAATGCAAATGTTGCATTTCCCTTCCTTACCAAAGATTCAACTTGTAAAACAACCTTGAAGACACCCAAGTCCCTTTGCACCCTTGATTTCTAAATTTTCTGTCTGTTTAGAAAATAGTCTTTGCACTTATTCCTTCTTCCAAAATGCATAACCATTCACTTTTGTGCACTATAATTCCATTAGCCACTCTTTGTCCATTCTCCTAATCAATCTTTTGGCAGACTCACTGCTTCCTCAACACTACCTGCCCCTCCGTTATCTTTGTATTGTCTGCAAACATGGTCACTAGACCATCAATTCCGTCATCCAAACATTAACATATAATGTGAAAAAAAGAAGTCCACACAGTTCCTTACAGAACACCACTACTCACTGGCAGCAAGCAGAAAAAAACCCTTTATTCCCACTCTTTACCTCCAGCCATACCATCCCCAGGAGAGATTTGAATGATCCAGAAAACTGAAACCCCTCCCCTTGCACCAATTTGTCTGTCACACATTCATCTGTCAAATCATTCTATTCTTCTCCTGCAGCACACAAAATGCTGGTGGAACGCAGCACGCCAGGCAGCATCTATAGGAAGAAGCACTGTCAGGATGAAGGGTCTCGGCCCGAAATGTCGACAGTGCTTCTTCCTATAGATGCTGCCTGGCCTGCTGCGTTCCACCAGCATTTTGTGTGTGTTGCTTGAATTTCCAGCATTTGCAGATTTCCTCATGTTTGCTATTCTTTTCCTCACTGGCACATGACAAAGGCAGCAATGCAGTCCTTTAATCCTGCTTTTTGGCTTTCTACCTCACTTTCTAAATTCTCCCTTCAGGACCGGATTGCTTTTTCTATCATTACGTACCATGTCATCCAGCTGTTTATCCCTTCGGAGTACTGTAAACCCAGTCCAAAACATCCCCAATCCAGGCATACCATCTGTGTATCTTCTTCACATCCACAGAATCTACTATCTGCTCCACTAATTCTGGAATCTCCTATAACTACTGCACTCTTCTATTCCCCCCCACCACCTTTACTTCTGAGCCATAGACCCAACCCTAGTGGCAGAGACCTGTGACTTCAACTTCTCCCTGATGGGTCATCTCCCCAACAGTATCCAAAAGCAGTATACTTGTTACTGAGGGGAATGGCCACACAGACACTCTGTTCCTGCTTGTGCAAAGGGAGGGAGTCTTTGGGGGAAATCCATCTTTCTGTTATTCATTCTATAGATGTCTGTGAAGAGTAAGAATTTCAGGTTTTACACTATGTAAAATTCTCTGATATTAAAATTAACTTTTGAATCTTTCTGTGTAAATTATCAGTTAATCTATTCTATTTCTTTGTTTTGCTGGGAAAGCTTACAAGAAAATAAACAACAAAGTAATCTATTTACATTACATAATTTGAAAGCAAATTTAATTTGAACTATGAAAGAATATTGCTAAGTAGCTATTGTGATGAAATTTTGAAATATAGATTTTTTTGGGATCAACTATTATTCCCTTTTTGCATTTAACTTAGATTGTGGAGTCAGCGTAATATTGCTAATAGATACAGTAATAAATGAAGCAGGGAGGAGAAATCCCTTTCTTTATCAAAGAATAATTGCATTGTGAAAATTGGTGGGGTTGAATATGAAGGTGCAAATTGAGATTTATTAATTTTTAAGACGGCTTTGTTTGAATTCCCCTCAAAAGAAAATTGAGATATTTAGTGAGGGCATATTAAAAATGAGACATGGGAGCTACTGAGAAGTGAGGCCACTGAATATTAGACTTAACTCAAATCCTGAAGAATCCATGTCTGTTTTCATTGAAGAGGAAAAACTTAAGTACCAGCTGCATAAGGTCAATTGACCATAACTCAGGGGATGGTGTTCATTGTGTTGAACATAAAAATATAGGGAAAAATGCTGAGACTGAAATTCATCTTGTGCCAGCAGTATTAAACCTTGTGCTGACTTCAGCCACTGATTGTGCTCGCTATGACACAGTTAGCTATATTAAAGCCAGCGGAGCTGTGTATGAGGAAGTGAGTTTGTTCAATGAATCTTCTACTGCTCATAACTAAGAGCAGTACTTGTTAATCCACTTCAAAGCAGTTACTTGATTACTAGTGTTACAATATGGCAACAATGAATATAGAATTGAGACAGGTTTTTTTTATAACAAATAGAACATTTATTAAACACTACTTTAAAACAAAACCCAAAAGTAAACAAACAACTAACTTAACCAGAAGTCGGCTGCTATACGGCAGCTCGAACAGTTCTTAAAACGAGAAATGTGAACAGTTCTTTAAAAGTAGTATTGCAAAAGTCCAAAATAATTTAGTCAGTTAGTAGAGACTTTCCTTGAAGTAATAAATTCTCTTTCATGACGTTACTGCTGATCCTAGCCGAAATATGCCTTGCCTGAAGGATTTACGATGAGGGAAATAAAACGACTTAAAGGCACAGACCTTTCCTTGGTGAAACCCTGCATCCAGCTCTTTCTGCTCTTTTAGCAATGCAGGAGCCATCTTGGATTGCAGGTTACTAATTCCTTCCGAATGAAGATTAAATAAGGTCGAACTTGTTTCACCGCCGACACCACCAACTTTTCTCGATCTTTCGGGTTTTCTGAACTTTGGTAATTCTTCACTCTCCAACTGGACTTTAACTGGCAGTGATTTTCAGAACTGCCGGCACAACAATTCTTACAGCAGAAATTAAAACTCCACTTTTAAAACGAAACTGCATCATAAAATCAAATACGCAGCAGAAAGGAGTCACTGACGAATTAAACCACGAACTGACCTGCGTCACAGGTAGGAGTTCACCTTTTATACCCTGTTGAAACAGGCCATCGCATGACCTCTCACTGGCAGGAAAATTACATCACTCCACCATCACAAGATCATTACATCAAGCCCAGCAGAGCCTCAATTACATCATGGTCATATGACAGTCACAAGATACCCACAGGTACGTAACACTAGACCAATTGACGAATTGCATTTTTGAAGTAGATCAAGCTTAGAACATGCATTTGTGGAATTGATGGTCATTTTCTGCACCAGATTAAGTGTTGATAGAATCTCCAAGTGGTAGTTTGCTCTTGAGGGTAGTTCCCCACCGTCTCTTACAGCCATTAATTTGTTCTGCTTTTATTAATAGCCTACTTCAAAGTAATGTGTTATCATTATACATAGCATATACATCAGCATTAACTGTCCTGAGATTCATTTTCTTGTGGGCATTCACAGTAGATACAAAGAAACTGAATAGAAACATGCAGGTTTTAGAGAAACAGTTTACTTGTGTACAGATATCTTTGGCAAACACACTAATCTCCAAACAGATATGGACTAAAGAGTCTTTGCAAAATAAGTTATGGTCTAGATTGAATATAATGAATTTAGTCAATACAATATTATGCATATTTACATTTTCAATGGGACAGGGTGAAGTTAATCTGGAGAGAAATTATTTTATATGTTCCAATGTTTCAAACAAATAAATCATCATTTTTGAAGGCTTTAAGAAATGGCAAGAAGCATATTGGGAGATGCCGTTCCAATACATGGGGACATACACTATGTTCAAAGGTTCATTTATTATCAAATTATGTATCCATATACAACACTGAGATCAGTCTTCTCTAAATAGCCGTGCAACAAACAAAAAACATGAAAATCATTAAGAGAAAAACATCAAAGCCACCTCCCGCACAAAATGAATGGCATCCTGATTATCAACCCCTCAACCATCCCCCCCTCCCACACAAAGTGGAACAAGAACATCCACCCCCATACCCCTCCCCTCACACATCAAAACAGAATGGAATGGGCAAAAGACACAGAAAAATCAAAGAAACATAAGGCTGAAAAAGTCCAGTCCATAAAAGCAATCGGCCAATCCGTAACACAGAATCCTGGTAGCGTCTTCCTTCATCCATGAAAGAGAGACACCACACGAGCACTCTGGTCTACTCCCCTGCCACAGTGAGCCACACAGTGATAGGCTGCTCACAGACACTTCAACAGTGATCGAAAGGAAGGCAGTGGCGCTGAAATCTCACTTGCCTTCCGTATTCACCTCAATGTCTCGATCTTCCTTGATGCATTATTCCTTCTACACATCATTAATTAGGTTGTTTTTAAAATGGATGGGTAGAAATTGTTAATCATGTTAAATTTTCAGTGCAGTTGTGGCCGTGTGCTGTTTTCACAGTTTGGTTCTCTGTTTTCAATTGCCTGTTGGCTAATAGAGAAGACAGAATGCATTTCAGAGAATTTCTGGGATCTGTGTAAGAATTTTAATTGTTATGATGTTCAGTCACATTCCTAGAGTGCTTCACAAGCACCGGATAACCTTAGAGCATTCTATACAGTGATGGACACCGATTACAGGAGAAAAATGGTAAAGAGTAGGCTGTGAGATGGAAATAAAACTAAAGGCTTTCAGGAAACACTGTAAAGTACTGTTAGTTCTATAGAGGAGTTTCAAAAGTACAAGATCATAATGGGACATTGATAGAAGAAATAGATTGAGGTCATCCGTCAGCCTGGTGCCATTATAAAAACTAAATAGTTTGGTAGTAGGGTAACAGCTTTAAAGAGCATAATCAAAAACATGTTTCTTGTGTTCATTATAGAGAAAGTTGAGAGAAATTCTGTGGTGTTTAGATTATGAAACGTATAGTGAAATATACTTCTGGAGTACAATAGGTAAAGTGTAAGACTCAGACTCTTATGAAATGAACAAAAGGAGAGTTTAGAAGATTTTGTTAAATGTAGATGTTGTAACGCTGATTACCACATATTTGAAAAGGGAATTGGAAAATAGTTGAACGAGAGAAGTTTGAAATGTAAGGAGAAGGTAGAAATGAGATTCACCAGAATCCTGCAATAATCCTTAGGGTTTATTGTAAAATGTCATGTTTTTGAATCAAAATCTGTTTAAAGCTTTAGTAGTGGTAAATTTTAAAAAAAAACCACAAAACTGGATATTTGTGATTGGACCTGGTTTAACAATCGGATCAGTGATTAGGTGCTGACGTAATAACTGACATGGATCAGGGAGAAGATCTGCTGAGAGTAACTAGATATGTATAGAAATTGTGGATTTGTCTGTATTTTCCAGTGAGATTTACAGGAAGATGTTGTTTCCCGCCTGTCGAACCTCTGATAGTTGTCGTAGGTCAGCTGAATGGTCATCAGATGGCAATCACTGCTCACTGATGTTTTGCTCCCTTAGCTCTGATACATCTCCTGGTGGCAGTGCAGTAGCAGTGACGTCTCCCTGCCACCCCCCCCTGTAGCTCCCAATGGGGTTAGTCGGCCCCCAATTTCTGTCCTTTCTCCTCAGCCATAGCCAAAAGCAACATTTTCTGCCTCTTCAGCCAACTCCCTGGTGGCCCTCCTGAGCCTTGCTCCAGTCACTGCTATATCATGGCGTAATCTCAAGGACAAAACAAAAAAATAGAAACATTTGCTTTTTGAAAGAGGGATTTACTATGAAACACAGCTTAGGAATCTAAATTGCCAAGTGACCTCGATCTGCCTAATGAACCAAAACATCTCAGATTAAAGCTTAAATTAGGCTTTTAGCATTTCTAATTGAGTAAAAATGTAAATATCATTAATTATTCAAAATACTCCTTTCTTGCCTAATTAATAAATGGCCTTAGTACTAATGGTGTTCTCACAGGGATCAAAATATTAATCCATCACTATATTGACTGATGGAACCCTGTGAGTAATTGATCAGAACACTCTAGGTCAGTATGAAGGCTGTAGCTCAATTACGCAGAATGATGGTAGGTATATTACTATGTCACTGCTGCTAATTGGAACTGAAAATCCAGCTGAGAACATTCATTTTGTGCAGAAAGACAATTGACTATATATATTTGAAAACATCAGTGAAAAGGTAACTGTATAAATTGTTTGAGAACTATAGCTGCTAAAGCAAAAGGCCGTTATTCTGGAGCAGATATATCTTGTAATCAATTCATAATTAAACTTGGCAATGAAAGCATCATGAATAAACTGAATAGAGAGGTGTTTAGAGCACAATCTGTTCCGAAAATGTGACAGATTAAGTCTTCCGAGGTATATAGTATTTGCTGCTTTTACATTGTACTACTGGCAATGAGCACCTAGACTTTGGTGCTTTGTCTATAATGCTGGTGAAGAAGTTTATTCTTCCTATGGGTGTGTTGAGCATTGAAACCAGCAATAAGCCTGAGTCTGATTCTGATATATTTTCGTTCAATTGTTGGCCAAAGTGACAGTTTCTGGCCAGCAAGGATTGTCTGCGGACAGCAAATAGAAGTTTTGTCTTGTTTTATTTTTGTTCTGTTTCTAAGAATAACCTGAAATTAGCTGAGATATATTTTGGAGTGCTGGCAGCCAAGACCATCAGATGTGGTTATAGGCAAAGATAGCTAAATCAGCAAGTATGATCTTGTGAAATAATATCATATTTTCACAGTGCATTTTGTTATAAATTTCTGCTCCTCGTTTGTCATTGGTTCCCTGATTGGTTGTTGTTCCAGATAAGTCAGTCTGACATCATCTTTTTTAGCTGGCATATGTGAAAAGCTTGTTTTTTTGTATCTTCTGCATAATTGTTTGAATTATAAGATTGCAGATGGGCAAGGAGGATGACTGCAAGTAACTCTATCCATAGAAAGCTAGGCTTAGATGGCCCCATCTCAAAACAAACAACAGTACACTTAAGCTGTCTGGCTCAAGTATTGTCATCTGGAGAAAGATTAGTGTTCCTTGGAACTACTGATGTTCCTTTGGATGGTGCCTTGTAATCTATTGAAAGGCAGATTTGAAGAGGTCCTGGCACTTTGATTGCTGCTATCTAGTAGCAATGTGAACTTGCTTGGCACCAGAATCACCCCTGAGCTTCCATAGTCATGGCTACAGCACTGGATGGTTTCAGTTTGTGAAAAGTTAGTTGCCACATATTGCAGGGTGTTTGAGATGGAGATGGACACAACTTCCATACTGGAGAGTCGTGTGTGCTAAGCTGGAAATTGAATTCCTTGATCTTCAGCAAGTAGAGCAGTAGAATCCATCAAAGGAGAGCAGTAGTGTAGTTCCAGATCAGGGTAGAAAAGGAATGAGACCTGCTGCTGGCAGATTCTAATGCTCCTGTTGTCTTTATTCTAGGTGATTTGAACCTTGAGATTGGAATGTGCTGAATTCAGAGGACACTTTGGCAAGAAAGCAGGCTGTTTGGCCCAATCTGTCCATCCTAGTGTTTAAAATCCCTCTTGCCTTCTCTTTTTCCTCATCTAAAGGTGCCTAAGTGACCACCTTTAACCTTTTCCCTTTATGATTGCCTATTATCCTATTAAATGCATTTAGTTTACCCACTTAAACCACTTCCTGTAGTTGTGTGTTCCTCATTTTTGCCCTTCTTTTGATAACATTGTCTTTATTGAAATCTCCATTGGAATAGTTTGTGATTCTGCTGTATTGAATGCCTCTTGGTATACTCTCCCTTACAAGGGGAAACATTCATGATCCATCCTATCCAAACATTTTATACTCATTCTGTCTGGTCACCCTTTTGGCTTCTGTCCTTGAGATACAAAAAGTACAAAGTGTTCATGTGCATCCCTGATGTCCACATTTCCTGTAGTTCATCCCTACCCTCTCTCCAGTCTGTACCTTTTTATAATATACTGAACAAAGCCATACACGGTACTCTGTCATGTCATCTAGACGTTTCACGTTGAAATGAGAATTGGCATAATCCAATCTCCATTGGATTGTAGTGCTCTAGCAATAAATCTGTTGCCTGATTCCTTAGTTATTTTGTTTACAACAATCATTTAAAATTGGTTAGATTTTACTCGGGGATCCTTTTGTTCCTCTGCTTATTCTAGACTTGAACCTTTCAGGTACAAGTTATCAGTCATATTCCTTCTGCATTAGTCTGTACTGAATATCATTTGCTGACCATTTGCCCTTTCTCCAAGCTGATTAACATCTTTGTGTACATTGTTACACTCGTTTTTCAATATTAACTACTTGCACACGTATCCAAATGTTGTATTGTCTGCAAATTTAGATATAGTAGGTTCAACTTCTAAATGTAAATTGTTAAATTCAAAAGTAAGTAATGATGGTGACAGTACTTACTGAACAACGCTGACCAACTTCTTCCAATCTGAGTAGTTATCCTTCACTCAGAATGCTTTTTATTAAGAATAGATGAAGAAGTTCACAGAGCGTTTAGTCAGGGGGTTGATGATCATTAGAATAGTATGATTATCACCCCTCCCCGATGCCCAGACTCCATGTTCTCTGAACTAATTCATCTATCTAGCAAAGAATAACTTATTTAAGACCATTCAGACATCTAATTTAGTTACAGCAGTTAGTAAAATACTTTAGATACCAGCAAGCTGGGTTCATCTCCCACCACTGACTGTAAGGAGCTAGTATGTTCTCTTTGTGACCAAGTGGGTTTCCTCCAGGTGCTCCAGTTTCCTTCCACAGTCCAAAGACGTACTGGTTGGTAGGTTAATTGGTCATTGTAAATTGTCCTGTGATTGGGCTAGGGCTAAATCGGGGGTTGCTGGGCAGCATGGCTTGAAAGGCTGGAAGGGCCCATTTGGTACCGTATCTCAGTAAGTAAATAAATAAATGAGTCAGACAATCTTGTGGCAGCAACACATTGCATAAAAGCACACCAGTGTGGTCACGAGGTTCAGTTGCTGTTCAGACAAAACATCAGAATTGGAAAGAAATGTGATCTAAGTGACTTTGACAGTGGAATGATTGTTTGTGGTAGATAGAGTGATTTGAATAACTCAGAAACTGCTGTTCTCTGGGGATTTCCATACAAAACAGTCTCTAGAGTTTACAGAGAATGGTACAAGAAACAAACAAAAATAATCCAGTGAGCAGTAGTTCCGTGGGCAAAAATGCCTTGTTAATGAGAGAGGTCAGAGGAGAATGGCCAGACTGGTTCAATCTGACAGGAAGGCAAGAACACCTCTGAATGTGCAACAATTTGAATCTTGAAATGGATGGGCTACAGCAGCAGAGGTCCATGAACATGCTTTGTGTCGCCACTTTGTTAGGTCCAGGAAATGCCCAAGATACTAACTGTACAAGTATCTCCTATAGATGGGCACTCAATAATTGAAATGGACACTATGGGCCCCGTTTCCATGTTGAATGTCTCTCTCCTTCTGATTCAATAGGAATTGACATATTAACTAATGGACAGTTGGTAGTTTGCTAATATCCACAGCTCCCTCATAACCATTGAGTTACCTAATGTAGGAATAACCTTATTCATTCCTGTGTTTGAATTGGGAAAGCTGTACTTCAAGGCAGTAGAGTATTAGAAATATTGCCACAGCATTAAGAGCTCTAATCCTCAAATACATACTCCTTTAGAGCCTTTTCCCCAGTGAGTATACAGTAATGCTTAACCTATTAACTAGAATCAAGGCTCTGAGGAACAGGCTGCCATAGCAAATCTTGTTGAGTCATAGTCATTGTTGGGATTTGCTGTTTTGCTCACTTCTCAGGACTTTTAGTGGTATGCGACACAATTTGAATTTTTCATTTCAGCAAAATAAAGTCTCTCAGGACCAGGAAAGCATGGTAACATTTCATGAAAGAATAAAAGCTTTGCAGACAGATTTAACACCAGATTTGGGGCCAGAACAGATGTTGTTAAAGATTGTTCACTTAATTTTAGATGTTATCATATTTGTGCTGCACTATATATTGCAATCATTTTTGGTTCAATTTTATTTGCTGTCATTGTCCATTAATCACCGATGTCTGAGCACTAGTTCAGCAAGCTTTCACAAACTATTTGGTTGAATCTCCCTGAGAAAGATAACAAAACCCAGAAATGTTTAAAAAGCTGAGACTCACTTCATTTTGGATACGAAAGAAGCAATAGATATATCAGAGTTTTGATTGGAAGAAAACGATTCTGTGTTTGGAGCACAAATGCCACTTAAAATAAAAACAGAAGAGGCTGTAATACTTCACAGGCCAGGCAATCCATTTGGAAAGGGAAATGATGCTAATATTTAAGATTTACCGTGTATCAGAAGTGGAAAAGGGGAAAAAATAAGTGTGTTTTAAGTTGTTATTAGAAATACCTGTTTTCACATGATAAGCATCTGCATGACATTGTGGTGCTAACCATTCATTTTAAGTTTTTCCTCAATTGTGAGTAATGTTGATTGTACATTTACTGCCCTCTGTGATAAAGAATTTGGAAGGCTGTCCAAAACTGGATGCAGTACTTAAGAGTTAGTTTAGTCAGAGGTACTTGTAGTCTGGGAAAACCTTCCTATGCTTCAATTCCATTTATTGACATAAGGAAGATATCACATTGCCCTTTTATAATGTGGAAGAAAAGACATAATTTTCTTCCCTAAACCATACTCCTATAAAAGCCCAACTTCTAGAATCTTCTTGAGTTTATGTTTTTTTTCAAGTATTATGATGTTGCCCAGGTAACCAATAAGATTTAACAGATCTAGGATCAAGCTATTCATTATCTTCATGAAAATAACTGGCAATATCCAGCATAACTAATATTATTCCCAAGGGAAATTGAAAAAAAATCTGGAAAAAGTACTGAAAATCTGGAAAAAAAAACAAACAGAAAATGCTGAAGCACTAAACTGGTGAGGCAGTATCTTTGCAAAGAGAAACAGATCTAAACTTTCAGTTAATAATAGGCATTCGTTAATTTTGTGAGACCAAGGATTTGTGCCTTGGAAGGTTTCCAGGGTGCAGGCCTGGGCAGGGTTGTATGGGAGACCGGCAGTTGCCCAAGCTGCAAGCCTTCCCCTCTCCACGCCACCGATGTTGTCCAAGTGAAGGGCACTAGGACCCAAGCAGCTTGGCACCGGTGTCATCGCAGAGCAGTGTGTGGTTAAGTGCCTTGCTCAAGGACACAACACGTTGCCTCAGCTGAGGCTCAAACTAGTGACCTTCAGATCACTAGACCGATGCCTTATCCACTAGGCCACGTGCCAACACTAAACTTTCAGTTACAAGATCCTTTATCAGAAATGGCAAAGAAGGAAAAGACTTACAAAGTTATGACAAAGGGTATTTAATTTGAAATGTTAATTCTGTTTCATTTTCCATAGCTACTGACTGTTTCCAGCATTTTCAATTTTAATCCCAAGTGTAAGTCTGTTGTATTGGAACAGTCCATGGTGACGATTTACCATCTGAGTATTTCTTTGAACTTCTTATTTGATCTGCTAGTAAATATGTGGCATGTCAAAGATGGTGAAGATAAGTTCCCTTCCTATCTGAGTAAGCAAGCTGTCAATCAGGGGTAACAGAGATCTTGTTGTTTGTGTGATTGTTATTTTGTTATCTCTTCAGATTCTAATGGCTTGTGGGGATCATTGGCGCAAAGCAGTCAGAAAACTCGAACACACCCACTTGCTGTAGTTCCTTTCACTCTGAATCCTTTGATTGCAAGTTGCTTCTTCAAGAACAGTAATGTAATATTTTCTTCATGGAATTTTGTTTCTCATGACTTGAGCTCTTCCAAGTTCATCACAAACCACTTTTGGGTATTCAAGATACAAGAATTAAATTTGTTTCATGTAATTTCAAGTAGACAAATGTAAAGATATTTAGCCAATATACTTAATAATTTTGCTTGTTTCCCAATTTACTATAAGATGCACTGAATCATAGTGCAAATCCTCCCCCGGCCTGATCTGCTTGGACAAGATCAAACACCAACCTGAAATTCCGATTCTTCCACTGAGCAGCTTCCTTGGACCACACAATCGATGTCATCTCATAATCTCTCTAAACTTTGTACCATACTCAGACTGAACAGTGATGCATCACAAATCAACAAAAAGGGAGTCCATACTGGTTTCATCTGAATGCTAACTCTCTCTGTTAAACTTCTACAACCGCACTATGGAACTGACAATGGGCAAACTATTACTTTAGCAGCAATTCTGCAAATGTTTGTCTTTTCAGTTGTCTGCAGCCTGCAAGATTTTCAGCAATTTTGACATCTTAATGCATATAAACTTGACCATAATCATCTGTCCTTTTGTAATGTCATTTTCGAAAAAAAAAGTCACAATATTTCCAGTCACTTAGAACGACACAAAAGGAGGCCATCTGGTCTAGTGAATCCATGCTGATTCTCGGTGGAGAAGTTCCATGTTATTTCACTGTAATCCTCTATTCTTTGTCACATGCCCATCAGCTCCCTTTTGGTACTCATGTCATTATGGTAACTAATTGCCATCCAGCATATTCTGTGGAAGAACATCAGAGAACCAGGGTGAGTTCACGTGGCCATTTTGAGAACAGGCAAATTCTCCTCAGATGATACTTGGCGCCAGGATCAAACCCAGCCACTGGAGCTGTGTTGCAGCAGCACTAACCACTGCTCTACTTTGATTTTTTTTATGTCAAATCATGATTTGCAGGAATACAAAAAGAGTTTAAAGTATGAGTCATCTCGACTTGTACTGTGACTTGATGCATCTGATGTTAATACAGGGTGCCAATTTAGCTAAGTTAAACTCTATTTCCATAAACTACAGCTACAGAGAGTAAAAGAAAAAGTGTAAATAACACTCACTCTTGGTTAATGTTCAGTTATCCTCTGTTGCTAGTTCATTCTCATAATCATCAACAAACTTCAGGTGAAATTAACACCTGCAAATCTGTAGAGCTCAACAATGAGTTTTTAATTTTTTTGTTGTCGTCTTGCCATTAGTGGGCCTATATATCCATGCATAGCATACCCCTCATTTCTCAATAGTTCTCTAATTATTCATTTTATCTCATTTTTAAGCAGCAACTAGTCCTCCTCTTCCCTACAAGTGATTGGAAAATAGTTCTCAGAGTGTCTTATATTTCTGCTGTCTTAACAGTATGGGATATATTTCTTTTGGACCTGGTAATTTACCCACATTCAGAGGTGCTAGACCCCTCATTACTGTTTGCTCCATTACTCTTTTTATCCCATTCAATATGTCACACTCTTCCACTTTGTCTATGATGCTGGCTGCATCCACAAGGTTATCTTATGGATAGGGCCTCAAACTGTTCATTAAAATTCTTACCCACATCCTTTATTTCTCACACAGATCAGCTGGTTTAGCCCCTAATAGGACAGTCCTTAGTTTTCCTTTTACTATTTATGTAGTTTTTGCATATCTTTGGACTTCTGACTTATTTTGGACCTTGTCATCTGCAGACTCAAAAATTTACATTCCTACCATTTCTTTCTGCAAATATATTCATCTTGCACCTCTTGAATCTTTGTTGAATAAGTCTCTTTGGCTCTTCTACTAACTTCTCTTTATTTCCTCTGTCTAGACATTTCATGATTTAAAAAAAAAAAGTTTCTTACAGTTTCTTCTCATCTGCTGAGTTCCAAGCCCCTATTTTTCAAATCCATTTGTACCATTAATGTCTGTCGTTCCTGATTAATACCACCTTTATCCATTCTAAATTTTATCTTTTCTATGATTTGGTACCCAGAACTGAAAGGTATGTCCGAACCAATATTTTATGAAGGTTCATGATTGCTTCCTTTCTCTTGTTCATAGTTCCTCTATTTATAAAGCCCAGGATCCTGTAACTTTAACTGTTCTTTTTCAGAAGTTTGTAGATGTTTATCCCCATTATCTCAGCACCTTATAGATCAATATACTCTTGCTATTTCTATTCTGGTAGCCATTTTAGAATTATACCCTAAAATTTATATTTTTGATGCACCATCAATAACTCTCTGAGACGTGAGGCGAGATATCGGCTTTTATTGACTGGAAGAAAGAACAAGCAGCAATTGACCACCATGCTACATCCTGGAGACTGAGAGGCAGGGCTCAGGCCCCAATCACCTTTATACCGGGGTCTGTGGGAGGAGCCACAGGAGCAGTCAGCAGGGGGAGCATGTCCAGACAGGTATATGTAGTTCACCACAATTTTCTGTTTCCTTTGTTCCTTGAAAATGCAACTGTTGCAATTCCATGTGTTTTATTTCATGTGTTGCTTCTCCATACATTTCACCAGCTTCTCTATGCCCTCCTGAAATCTATTCCTCTCCTCCTTCGAGCTCACAAGCTTTCCACATTTTATGGCATCTGAAATGCCATTAAACTATGACACCAGACTCCTCAACTCAGGGAAACATCTTTCTTGTTAAACCCGGCAAAAGTTGTGTAAATTCCCTTAATTTCTTCTATACTCTAGACTATCTGGGTCTGGTGGATTCAATCTCTCCTCATATGGCAAACCTGCCTTCCCTGAACCGAACCAGTAAATTGTCTGTATTTAAGACCATAAGAATTAGGTCATTTGCCCCATTGAGTCTGCTCTGCCATTTAGCGGTGGTTGACCCTTTTTCCCATCCTTGGCCCCACTCCCCTGCCTTTCCCTGTAATCTTTGATGGTGTGTCCAATCAAGAACCTGTCAAGCTGTGCCTTAAGTATATCCAACAACCTGGCCTCAACAGCTGCCTGTGATAATAAATTCCACAAGTTCACCACTCTCTGGCTAAAGAATTTTCTCTAATTTAATAAACAATTGTCCTTAATATAAAGATTTTAAAAAGATTAACTATATGTATGTTGAAACACAGTGAAATTCATTATTTATGTCAAATCAGTTCAGCAAGGATTGTGCTAGGCAGCTCACAGGTGTTGCCATGGCTCCGTGCAAACATAGCTTGCCTAAAATTCACAGATTGTATCTGTATGTCCTTGGAATGCGGGAGGAGAATGGACCACCCGGAGAAAACCCATGTAGTCTTGGGAAGAATGACAAACTCTTTACCAGCACTGGCTGGAATTGAGCCCTGATCTGGGATTACTGGTGCTGTAGAGCGATGTGCTAGCCATTACTTTACTGTGTCACCCCATAATGGTAATGATGCACTTGCCCTCATCTGAAAAGTCTGAAATAGCAGCTCAAACTGTATCATTAAGTTCGCTAATAATACTGCAGTGGTTGGTCTCATCAGCAACAATGATGAGTTGGCTTACGAAGAGGAGGTATGCCAAATGGTGTGCGAACAATATCCTTATTTTCAACCATAGACAAGACAAAGGAGATGATTCTGGACATCAGGAAGGCACGGGTCAACCACTCTGCATTGTGGAGAGAGTGAAGAGCACAAAGTTCCTTCGTGTGCACATAATGGACAATCTAATCTAGACACACAGCACCTCCTTACTAGTCAGAAAGGTGCAGAGCATCTACATTTTTTGAGAAGATTGAGGTGTGTAAGGTTCCCCGCCCCCATTCTAACATCTTTCTACGTGAGCACTATCAAGAGTGTCCTGTATGGCTGCATCGTCGCATGGTATGGAAACTGCTAGACCCTACAGAGGGCATTAAAAGCTGCTGAGAGGATCGCTGTGGTCTCCCTCCCACTATTTGTAACATTTCCCAGGAGTGTTGCAGACAAAAGTCTCAAAGCATTGTTGACGATGTCAACCATCCATCCCACAATCTCCTTGACCTATTACCACCAGGAAAGATGTACAGAAGTTATGTTACTCTGATTTATTCTTGCATGAATTTAATTTTTAAAATCAGCTGCTGGCAAATTTCTCCTTAGTGGAGTTTTAATTTATCAACTGTGAAATAAGGTTCTCAAAAATTATTGACACAGTTTTGGGCAGTGCATAAGATTTACTCTTCAGATAAACCCAGTCTCACTGAAATGTAAATCCAGCATCTGTTAGTGCCAGTCTGGTTTAATACGTAGACAGGGAAGGCCCCTGAAGATTTATGATCTTAATATCCAGCTCAGGGAAGTGTTAGAATTAAGGTTAGCGTCATGCCCAGAAAAGGGTTGACAAGCTGTTAATTTAGCAGCTCCCCCGGTGAAGCAAGAAACCTTAACCAGCTGAGTTAAAATGACCTGAGTTTTAAATCAGTGAGCTTGGCGGAACAGCTCAGAACCTGGACCACATAGAGAAATCACCATGAGATAAAATAAAGGTTTATAGTAAACATTATTTCATTAAAACTGTGAATGTATTTCTGGTAAAGTCAGACTATGTGTCTATTTAATTTCACAGTGTCTGATTGCTGTTGTATAAACACAGGCCGATGTAAGAGTTTTACTGATCTTCAGCCTGCAGGTGAAAGTGCTGCCTCTCTGTTCCTTTTGGCATTAACCTATTTTGGGAGGCTTTTTCTGTGCATTTCACTTAACTGCCTTTGGACATTCTGAACTTGCTTTTTAAGAATTCACGAATATGAAAACAAGATCTGCAGAAACATAACTTATGATCCAATCTCTCTCAGAAATATATAGATACAGGAAATGCTATCTATTACTGAAATTATTTTTATTGACAATGTACATTCTGAACAGCTCTTGGGTATGAGATACAATGGGCAACAAATAAACTATGCACTGTAGCAGATTTGATGAGCAAACAAAATTTTTAATTTTATGGCAGGATTCTTCTAACTTAAATTAATAGATAAGCATCTTTTGTACAATAGTTCAATTAAGTACAAGTTTTAATCTAGTTGGATAATTGTGGAAAAAGAGTCCTGAAACTTCAATGCAGGAATTAAATTCTCTCCCTGTGGGTCTGTTCTTATATTGCTCTAGTATACTGAAAACGTATGAGTGATATTCTGCATTCTTTTAACAGTTTAATTTGCTCTAGCCTACTTTCACAGCAAATGTATCCCAGTTCCCACACTGCTAATAGTGCTCTTCCCATCAAATGTTATCTTGGTAATATTCTATTAATTTGATATGTATCATCTACATGACAATTTCATAGGATTATATTCAAGCAACATGTTTCAACATGCTGCAGAAATGCGTTGTTTATTTACAAAGAAAAATACTCAGCTTGCTTAATGGTTACTGATCATTATTGACCTGGAAGAAGGTGGCACCAGCAAACAACACTAACAACAGTGGCATCCTCCAGGCGGTGGACAAAACTACTTCTTTTTACATCTTTTTTCAAATGTGGCTCTGCTACGTTTAGAGCCTGTGATTTACATTTTGTTGGTGTGTTTTTGGGCTTACTGAGCGATCTGGTGATTTGCTGTCTTTGAGGATTTTCCGTGAGGATTTTCCGTGAGGTTTTGAGCGAAGTGTGTGGCCTTGAGGCCAAGAAACCTGACTGACTCTATTTCTTGCCAATCTCAACAATTAAAGTGCCAAGGAAGATTGAAATCATCGAGGAGAGTGCAGAAGGCAAAGTGGGCGTTCAGAGCCGTCTACCAGCCTCTTGCTTGCTGCTACCGGAAGAAGTATTTGCAGATGACATTCTCCCTCTCTCTCTCTCTCTCTCACTCACTGCTCCCAGGGAAGGTCCATGCATTTAAAAGATCTCTCTCTTCCTTGAGATCTTCGGAGAATAGTGCTGGAGCAAGGTTTGATTGATGTGGTTTGTGGATTGGACTCTGTAATTCATGTTAGGATGTGTTTCCGACTTCTGATCCCTCTTTTTTGTTGCTATTTTGGGTGAATTTTGAATCCGGATAGCCTGCAGATAGCAAACACTGAGCTGAAATGAATAGGCCTGGATTCTTTTTGTGTTTTATGTTCTATTTTTTTTTTTTTTTTTTTGCTCATTTCTTTTGTTGCTATTTGTGCAATTTGTGTTTTTTTAATGCGGGGGTGGGGTGTTGAAGATTTTCTTTAAACGGGTTCTATGGTTTTTCTTCAAGTCATGGCTGTCTGTGTGGAAGACAATTCTCAGGGTTATGTATTTCATGCATTGCTAATGTACTTTGAATCTTTAATTTAATGAGAAACAGAAAATAGGATTTCTGAATAACTTGAACAGACTTCTTGGGAAGGTGGTACAAGCAGATCAAGGAAGGGTAATAAATTAACAGTGAGCACACACATAGTGGGCTGAATGGCTCCTTCTGTACTCGGATTCTAAAGTATATTCATAACTATGTTACAAGTGATTTTGACATCACAAAGGTTCAACTTGTATTGGAGTCCATTGTACAGTGAAGTAGAAACAAAAACTAGGAAGGTAAATGTTACGCTAAAGTCACAGATTCCGGTCATTATTTCTGTCATGGATGAATAAGGCAAGGCATATGTACAAGCCTTTTTTCTAACTTCCTTTTAGTACTTTTCACAGCTCAATAAAGAAAGGGAATTTGTTGGCTTCAGTCTAAGAATTCCTTGGAGACTGATGGATGGCATTTGTTTATTCGTGTTCAGGATCAAAGAAGACTAACGGCTGTTGATTAAGTTTATGTAATGGATAAAGGAAGGTGTGTGTAGAATTTTTGCCATTCAACTTGGTAAGTGGTGATTTTCTGCAATCCAACTTGGTTAACATTTGCTATTTGTGCTTCAGTGATGCAATTGAATTTTGCACTATATTAGAAAGAAGTTAATGACCTGGGATATTTAATTTATGTATTTATAATGTTTATTTTTTTAGAGAAGTATCTAAATATTTTAAAAGGGATTATTTTAATTTTAGTTCTAGCCTCTATGGAAATCTTTTAGACACATTGATGTTTATCTCCAATTGCGAATGCATTTAATAGTTAATCAGCAGTTACTTTACCTGAAATACAAGTCTTCTAAAATAAAAGTACAGCAAGACACATTGGGACCAGTATACTTTGGCCCAATTAAGAGGCTGCCCCCATTAGCTGAAGTTTCAGGGAAGCAGATAAAAAGCTATTTTTTTTAAAAAAAAAAAGACAAATTCCATTTAACTGAGTAACAAATTACATATTTAAATGAAATACAGAATATATTAGAACATTTGCAATTCTACTGCTGGTTGTGTCATTTCCGGTGAGGACAGGAAACCTGGGCTGGAGAGTTTTTGAAGTGGAAAAGCTATTGCACTGGGACAGCTCCACTCTCTCCACCTCGGAAGTCTGAGTCCAGTGGGACAAGTAAATGTCACAACTGGAGCAGTAAATGACCATGACTATTGTGCCTTGTCATACAATTCACCCTCCACATAGCATTGCAGAGCTGCCACCCTGGCTGTTGGATCTCACTGTAGCTGTCAGTCACTCAGCCCACAGGAGCTGACTTTGCATACTAGAGCAGGCTCGTCCCTATCTCACTGGGGTATGAAACCTGCTGGCTACCCTCATCTGGTTTAGCCTGCCTTTCAAAGCAGGGTTGTAGCTGCTGCCACATGCAAACAGGTACTTGGAGCCAAAGGTGAGAGCTGAGTGTCCAGTGGGAGCAACCATAACATTCAAGATGATTGTCAATACCTTAAAATTCTTCATAGGTCCTAACTTGTTGAAATAGTAAAATCATTTTATTTTCAGTCTTCACCATTTCTGGCATGTCCAAGCCTGAATGCTTGAAACTGCAGTGAGCAAAGCAGTTCTGAAATGTCTCGCTGCTAATTTCTCATCAATTTTCAGTGACAAAAATCACGGCTTTTTGAACACAAATACACACAACTGATGCTATTTACAAATAATTTGCTCGAAGCATGGTGTAGTATCTAATGGTTACATAACATGCACTTGACTAACACTAGTTAGAAAATGTTCAGCACTAACCTCCTGCCCTAATTAAGCAGCATATTGTCCCAAATAAATTAAGGGATTCCTGGCTATTTTCTCGATTTGTTTTTGTTCTTTGAGAGTTGTCCCAATTAAGCAGCTGCCCTGTTAAACTGATGGATCAATTAATTGGAATCCACTGTATTTGTTAACCTGGCAGCAGAATATGCCAAAACATTCATTGTGATAACCAGAGAGCAAGAGGAACATTTATTTTTTATTTTCACATACATTTAGGCTCCTTTACAGAATGGGAGTCAACTTGAGCAGCAGTTTTGTTGAATGTCTGAAAGTACGACTGTCAGACAGATATCTGCCAATTATGGAATTGCAAATGGTATAATACAATGGATGAAAATAAGGGGTTTTGTGAAAATGATAAACAATGTAATTTAACTGAAGGGGAAAATCAAATGTTACTGTTGTGAGAATGAAGAGATCTGTCAGATTGTGAGGGGTAGCTTTAGAAATGACCATTTCTAAAATCTGCATAGGCATATACTGACATTTGGCCAATAATTCCACAAGTAATTGTCAGCTTGTTCCTTATATTCACACCTGTGACCTGACTGTACTCACATGTTCCTCCTACTCTCTGGTTATTGAAATTAATGAACTGGAGGTTTAATTGTTGAATTTGACTCCACTACTGCAATGTTTGTTTCTGAATCCAGGCAGAGAGTAAACTTGGCATCCAAACTGGCAGAGTTACAGTAGGGATGGTTGAAGTATGTAATGGAACTTCAGTTGAGTAGGATTGACGGTCTAGTTGAAATGTTTATTTTTTAAAAATTTGATCTTGTTTCATATTATATTTTAGTTCTGAAAGATGTTTGCACATTATTTTTATATTATTATATGTAAAACACGCAAAAAACTTTGAATAGTTTTACAATTTCTTTGGTTAATAGTGATTTAAATATTGTTTGAGGACCTTTGACCAAGTTGTTAATAAGCCTTTGGGGTGGTCTTTGGCAGGATCTTGGCATCTGCCATCTGAATTCAGGTACCAATCAGCATTTGGTCGATCTGACTGTCCAGTTTTTATGTTGAGTTGATAGTTTGCAGGTGAATGTGGTCTGGTCTATACTCATGGTATGAAAACGGATCCCAGCAAAGGTACAGCTCATTGTTCTCTTCCACACAAATCAATAATGATGAAAATTGGATACATTGTGAAGCAGGCATCTAATTCTCTGGAAACTTTTTTAACTTCATCTGTACAAATTTAGCGTTAGCAGAAAGTTGAAATGACTTCACAGCAGTAAAATCAGTGTACAAACTTAGTCTGGAAAGACTGGCTTACTTCGCTTTATTGTCATCTTGGGTCAGGATTTCAGCTTTGAATTTAATGTGACAGCACAAAGGGCATTCTGTGGTAAGGCACAGCGTTCACTACAGACCTTTAAGAAGCCCTCTGAAAGATAATTAGTGTGTTTTGCAGTATGGATTTCTTGTTCACATTCTCAGTACAGTCATGTGTCACCTACAGTTAATTAGTGGTATCTGGCAACATTAAGCTCACTGAGGAACCAGATTGGACAACCCTGACATATCATACATTAAAATGGAAAGTTCTGTTCTCATCTAACATTTTTTAACATTTCATTTTACTTAATTTGTAATAGGCTGGACATACTTAAGAGATTAAGTTTGGAACTGAAATATCATAAACTGACTGGAAAAATCATTTTATAATCATGTAATTTTGAATTTATTCCATTAAGGAAACTAATATTTTATTTGTGATGCCTTTCAATGCTAAAGGAGTTGGCTTAATTATTTAAAAATTAAATTTCAAATTTATTACAGTTCCAGCAATGTGGGTTTGTTGTCCCTATGGCAACATGGGTTTCCTCCAAGAGCTCTGGTTTCCTCCCACTTTCCGAAGATGTATGAGTTGGTAGATTAATTGGCCACATGGGTGTACTTTGGTGATACGACCTCATTGGACTGGAAGAACCCGTTAACATTCTGTATTACAAAGTAAATAAAGACAGGAAATAAACTTATTTCGAGAAAAAAAAATGCCATGCCATTTTCAACAGGCTTTTACAATGTGAATAACACTGAAGTATTTGATCCTCAGGTCATTATAAAGATAAGTGCTGTCATTACCACAGTTACTCACACAGAAAATTTGAGTGTTACAGCTTAGTTACCAACATTGCCATGCAGTATGAATGTAGCTTATTTTGCTGAGATTTTGCATACATGGAAGTCCAAATGAACTAATATGTAGTTCATGAATGTGGATTCTGAAATTAAATAGCTTGCATCTCCTTTCAGTTGAGTAGCACAGTGTGCCCAGAATGCATGGAAGCACAGCTCAGCAGGGTACCAATACTAACAAAGGTGAAAATGAGAGAAAAGTGTAAAACTGGCTTAAAACTGTTCGACTCAATTAATCTTAAAATTGTTTCATATTTCACTGAAGATGCTGTGCAATGTCTTTGCAACATTCAGTATTCAATGTAAAAACAAGCCTCCACTTCCAGTCACAGAATGACATTTGGAAACCTAAATCACAACTGCAGCAAACATCAAAATGTTTGATCTGAAAAATTAAGTTGCAGTGCCCAAATGCACAAGCTTTCTGTTATACAAGAGAAAATACTCCAGTTTTCTCTTATTTTTTCATTTTTTATTATTTGCTTTTATTTGTATTTGTACAGAATATAGGACATAAAACAGTGCAGCATAAGGACAGATTATTTGGCCCACAATGTTGTGCTGAGCCACTTAAATTAGTAATCAAATGGGCAACTAAACATTTGCCTATATAGTGTTCATATCCTTCAATTTCCCTTACGTTCATGTGCCTCTCGAAACTTCTGTTAAAATATTTCTGCATCTACCAGCACCCCAGGCATCCATCACTCACTCACTGTTTTTTAAAAAAAAACTTGCCCCTTGCATATCCTTTGACCTTTCTTCACCTTCACTCAACTTTCACCTTCAAAGTATGCCCCCTTGTATTAGACTTTTTAATCTTGGAAAAAAGATGCTGTCTGTTTACTCTATCTCTGCCTCTCATAATCTTATAAACCTCAATCAGATCTCTCCTCAGCCTCTGCCACTCCAGAGAAAACAACCCAAGTTTTTCCAACCTCTCATTATAGCACATACCCTCTAATCCAGGCAGCATCCTGATAAACCTCTGGTGCACCCTCTCCAAAGCCTCGACATCATTCCTATAATAGGGGTGACCAAAACTGTATGCAGTACTCCAGATGTGGCCTAATGTAACTTCTGGACTTTTGAGCTCAGTGCCTTGACTACAAAAGGCAAGCATGTCATGTGCCTTCTTGACCACCCTCTCAATCTGTGCAGCCACTTTCAGGGAGTTCCAGTTTAGAAACATAGAAAACCTACAGCACAATACAGGCCATTCAGCCCACAATGCTGTGCCAAACATGTACTTACTTTAGAAATTACCTAGGGTTATTCATAGCCCTCTATTTTTCAAAGCTCCGTGTACCTATCCAGAAATCCCTTTTTTTAAAAAAAACTCTATTGTATCCACCTCCACCACTGTTGCCGGCAGCCCATTCCACACATTCACCACTCTCTTTGCCCCTTACATCTCCTCTGTACCTACTTCCAAGCACCTGAAAACTGTGCCCTCTCATGTAAGCCATTTCAGCCCTGGGGAAAAGCCTCTGACAATCCATACGATCAATGCCGCTCATCATCTTATATACCTGTATTAGGTCACCTCTCATCCTCTGCTGTTCCAAGGAGAAAAGGCTGAGTTCACTCAACCTATTCTCATACGGCATGCTCCCCAATCCAGGCAACATTCTTGTAAATCTCCTCTGCACCCTTTCTATAATTTCCACATCATTCCTGTAGTGAGATGACCAGAACTGAGTGCAGTACTTCAAGTGGGGTCTAACCAGGGTCTTACATAGCTGTAACATTACCTCTCGGCACTTGAACTCAATCCCATGATTGATGAAGGCCAATACATTGTATGCCATCTTAACCATAGAGTCAATCTGTGCAGCATCTTTGAGTGTGCTATGGACCCGGACCCCAAGATCTGTCTGATCCTCCACACTGCCAAGAGTCTTACCACTAGTACTATATTCTGCCATTATATTTGACCTACCAAAATGAACCACTTAACACTTATCTGGGTTGAACTCCATCTGCCACTTCTCAGCCCAGTTTTACATCCTATTGATGTCCTGCTGTAACCTCTGACAGCCCTCCACACTGTCTACAACACCCCCAACCTTTGTGTCATCAGCAAACTTACTAACCCATCCCTCTACTTCCTCATCCAAGTCATTTATAAAACTCATGAACAGAAGCAGTCCCAGAACAGATCCCTGAAGCACACCACTGGTCACCGACCTCCATGAAGAATAAGATGTGTCTACAACCATTCTTTGCTTTCTGTGTGCAAGCCAATTTTGGATCCACTAAGCAAGGTTATCAATTGCCTTGATGAAATCCATATACACTACATCTACTGCTCTACCTTCATCAACATGTTTAGTCACATCCTCAGAAAATTCAATCAGGCTCATAAGGCACAACCTAACTTTGAAAAAGCCATACGGACTATTCCTAATCATATTATGCCTTTCTAAATGTTCATAAATCCTGCCTCTCAGGATCTTTTCTATCAACTTACCAATCACTGAAGTAAGAATCACTGGTCTATAATTCCCTGACCTATCTCTACTCCCTTTCTTGAATAAGGGAACAACATCTGCAATCCTCCAGTCCTCTGGAACCTGTCCCTTCCCCATTGATCATACAAAGATCATTGCCAGAGGCTCAGCAATCTCCTCCCTTGCCTCCCACAGTAGCCTGGGATTCATCTCATCCAGTCCTGAGGACTTATCAAACTTGAGGCTTTCCAAAAGCTCCAGCATAACCTCTTTCTTAATGTCTATATGCTCAAGCTTTTCAATCCTCTGTTAGTCATCGCTACAATCACCAATATCTTTTCCGTAGTGAATACTGAAGCAAATTATTCATTAAGAACCTCTGCTGTCTCCTCCGGTTCACTGTCACACATAATTGGTCCAATTCTCTCTTATCTTTTCCTCTTGCTCTTCACATACTTGTAGAATGCTTTGGGGTTTGGTTTAACCCTGCTCGCCAAAGCCTTCTCATTGCCCCTTATGGCTCTCCTAATTTCATTCTAAACTCCTTCCTGCTAGCCTTATATTCTTCTGGATCTCTATCATTACCTAGTTTTTTGAACCTTTCGGAAGCTTTTCTTCTTGACTAGATTTTCAACAGCCTTTGTACACCAGTTCCTGAACCCTACCATCCTTTCCCTGTCTCATTGAAACGTACCTATGCAGAATGTCATGCAAATATCCCCTGAATATTTGCCACATTTCTGCCTTACATTTCCCTGAGAACATCTATTCCCAATTTATGCTTCCAAGTTCCTATCTGATAGCTTCATATTTCCCCTTACTCCAATTAAACACTTTCCTAACTTGTCTGTTCCTAACCCTCTCCAATGCTATGGTAAAGGAGATAGAATTGTGATTACTATCTCCAACATGCTATCCCACTGAGAGATCTGACTCCTGACCAGGTTCATTTCCCAATACCAAATCAAGTACAACCTCTCTTCTTGTAGGCTTATCCACATATTGTGTCAGGAAACCTTCCTGAACACACCTAACAAGCTCTACCTCATCTAAACCCCTCACTCTAGGGAGATGCCAATCAGTATTTGGGAAATTAAAATCTCCCACCGTGACAACCTTCTTATTATTACACTTTTCTAAAATCTGTCTCTCTATCTGCTCCTCGATATCCCTGTTACTATTTGACGGTCTATAAAAAAAACACCCAGTAGAGTTATTGTCCCGTTCCTGTTTGTAACTTCCACCCACAGAGTCTCAGTAGACATTCCCTCCATGACCTCTTCCTTTTCTGCAGCCATGACGCTACCTGATCAGCAATGCTATGCCTCCACCTCTTTTGCCTCCCTCCCTGTCCTTTCTTGAAACATCTAAAGCCTGGCACTCTGAGCCATCCAAGTCTCTGGAATGGCTACAACATCATAGCTCCAAGTACTGATCCACGCTCTAAGCTCATCCACTTTGTTCATGATGTTTCTTGCATTAAAGTAGACACATCTCAAACCATCGGTCTGAGCGTATCCCTTCTCTATCACCTGCATATCCTCCCTCTCACACTGTCTCCAAGCTTTCTCTATTTGTGAGCCAACTGCCTCTTCCTCCATCTCTTCAGTTTGGTTCCCACCCCCAAGCTATTCTAGTTTAAACTCGCCCCAATAGCTGTAGTAAACCTGCCTGCCAGGATATTGGTCCTCCTGGCATTCAAGTGCAATCCATCCTTTTTGTACAGGTCACACCTACCCCAAAAGAGGTCCCAATGATCCAGAAATCTGAATCCCTGCCCCCTGCTCCAATCCCTCAGCCATGCATTTATCCTCCACCTCACTCTATTCCTAAACTCACTGTCATGTGGCACAGGCAGTAATCCCAAGATTACTTGCTTCTCAACTTCCTTCCTAACTCCCTGTAGTCTGTTTTCAGGACCTCCTCCCTTTTCCTATTATGTCGTTGGTACCAATATGTACCATGACCTCTGGCTGTTCGTCTTCCCACTTCAGGATATTGTGGACGCGATCAGAAACATCCCGGGCCCTGGCACCTAGTTTCTCATTGATTCTATTGTACCGGTATTTCTTTGTTCTACTGTGAATGTCCGAAAGAACATTAATCTCTGGGTAGTATATGGTAACATATGTGTACTTCAATAATAAATTTACTTTGAATGTTGAACACTGTACTGGAAGTATAATCCAGGCACGCATTCAACAAAAGAGAGTGTGGATGCTATAATGTGGAGCAAAATAGGACAAAATGGGTCAGACAATGTCTGTGGGGGGAACAGAGAAAGGAGGAAAGCTTCTTTAAAGTGGACATACATTGAAGAAACTTCACAGTGGATACAAGAGAAAACAGATATAAGAATCTAGACAAATATATTAATCCAGAACTTTGTCCATCTCCTTCTGCAGATGTCTGACCCCACTGAATTCCTTTTCAGCAGTTTGTTTCTTGATAAAAGTACACTGGTTAATTACATTTATTTTAAAAATGTTTTTTTTTGCGGCAGCAGTTCATTGCAATACATAACAATAAAACTATAAATTACAATAAAAATGGTTGCAATTTCATGTCTACAAGTTAGGAAAGGTCTCTGATACACAGTGTCCAGAATCTGCAGCAATTTTAAATCAGGCCAGCAAATGGCTCATATTAGAATGTTGCATGTCAATAATTGGTCATACTTGTGCTGTGAGAGTAGGTGATAGAGCCAGGTATAACATGACCTCTGATAATATAAGTAAAATGAGAAGCAATTTCAGGTCTATTTACATAAAGGAAAGGAATGGGAAATGATATAGAAAAAATATATATAATTTGCTTCTCAACTATACTCATGCATCTGAAATTGTATTTCCTCCTTAAGAAAGAATCATGACAAATATTCAGACAATTAGGCACCTGTGTCCAAGTTTTTAGCAAGATTTTATTTAATGTTTTATGACATTTTTTAATGTTCCAATACAGTTTGGATCTTTTGAGTACCTCGAGCAACAGTTAGTGTCTGCACCTGGAAAAAAAAGGACTGTTCCTATTTTTGGTCTTTTAGTTGGCTCTTCATCATCAGTTTTTCAAATTTGAAAGGTTCACTGAGAACTTGTTAACTTTATGCTTGATTCTTATGATCTTACAGTAAATCTGAGCAATCAGTAGCATATCTGGAGCAAGTGGCTTTATCAGCCTGTTTCTCAAATGTTAATTCTGATATTTGCTGTATTACCTCGTACCATAACATGTGTTGAATGGCAAAAATGTGTAGAAGATTAGTGTTTACCATGTTTTCTTAATGTGAGGCTGTTCTATGACTGTTTCATTCTAAAAACATTTTCTGCTCTCACAATAATGTGGCCATAGTAAGATTCTGCCTCATGTCTATTAGACAACAAGGCATAGCTGTTTTAGGCCATTCAACTCACTGCATCTGCTCTGACATTCGATGATGGCCTATTTGTTATCCCTCCCTACCCCATTCACCTGCCTTCTACCTATAATACTTGACACAGTTACTAATTAAAAATCTTGGCACTTTATCAAAGGCTTCTAAAATCCAAGTAAACAATATACACTGACCCTCCTTTGTCTATCCTCTTTGTTATTTCTTCAAAGAATTCCAACAAATTTGTCAGGCAAGATTTCATCTTAAGGAAACATGTTGACTTTGGCCTATTTTATTCTGTGCCTTCAAGTACCCCAAAACGTCATCTTTAATAAAGGGCTTCAGCATCTTTTAGCCACTGAAATTAGGCTAACTGGCCTATAATTTCTTGCCTTTTGCCTCCCTCCCTTCTTAAAAAATGGAGTGACACTTGTAATTTTTTAGACCTCCGGAGCCATTCAAAAATCTAGTGATTCTTAGAAGATCACTACTAGTGCCTCCACAATCCCTTCAGATAGCTCTTTCAAAACCATGGGTGTAGTCAATCTGGTCTAGGTGAGTTATCTACCTTCACACCTTTAAGCTTCCCAAGCACCTTTCTAATATTTGACAATCTGATTGGAGAAGTAATCTAAACTTGTTGCACTGTCATACTAAGTATATTCTGTTTGGAATTAGCCTCCTAGTTAATGAAATTATAACATAATTTTTATGCAAGAAATGTGCTTTAACTCTTTGTCCTCTGGAGGGAGAGAGTAGGTCTACCAAACAGCTTAAGTGGACACATGCAATAGTTTTTTTTTATTCTGTGCAATATTTGCTTTCATGTTAAAACTAAAGGGCACCTCTATTATGCGAACCCAGAAATAGTTTTAAAAGCTTTTATGATAATGGATTTTGCATAGCTGTTGAAAATACTTGCAGATGACGTGTTATCTCCTTGCTAACCTGTTTCAGTTGCCTGTCCCATTACATACATATTGCACTCAATTTCAGTCTGATTATAAGGTGAGAATCAACTAGAGTACATATTTCAGTCAAGGCAACCATAGTGCCTTGGGTTCTTCTGCAAAAATTCAATGAATTAAATTTACTCATATTAGCTCAAAGACTCACATTTGGATATAATTTTTATATCAGTGGAGCCACTAAATGCCATCTATATTGCACAATGTTTGTATTAGAGAATCACTCAACATAATTTTAAGAACTGAAATAATTTTTCACCACATCTCAACTGCAAGAAGCTACTTAAAATGTTTTGCTTCATCTTGGAAGGGGTGCAACTTGACTTTGCGAATGTGACCTTGAAATTAGATTCAATAGCACTCATTTCTGTTTATCACCATGACTAGTTAATTGATTCAAGTTCCGATCAAGAAGCGCATTTGGTAAATGTGCTACACATTAACTGTAATGTTTATAATGCTGAACTATTGGCATATGTAAAATTCACAAAATCATGTTACACTGATTTGATGTTTGGACTAACAAATGGAGCCAACTGAAATAGTCACTGTACAACTGGTTCCTCATTCACTCAAATGCAGACCTCAATCAATTTGGATTCTCAAAAACATCTCCTCCACAGTCGCCATCAGCACAGGTACACCAGAAAGCTATGTGCTCAGCTCCCTGCTCTGTGTGGTTTTACCTATGATACTGTGGCTATGTACATCTCCAGTGCTGTATTTAAGTTTGCTGATGACACTACTGTTGTTGGTCAAATCAAAGGAGGCAACGAATCAGCATATAGGAGGAAGATTGAGAATCTGGCTGAATGTATCAACAACCTCTCACACATCAGCAAAAACAAAGAGCTGATTATGGAATACAGGAGAAAGAAGCTGAAGGTCTCTCCAGGGAGTCAGAGTGGAGAGGGTCGGTAGTTTTAAATTCCTTTGCGTTATCATGTCAGAGAACTTTTCTGGGATCAGCATGTATGTGCCATTGCAAGGAAGGCATAAGAGTGCCTCTTTGTAAAGACATAACAAATAGTGAAGACATAGCAGTTTTTAGAAGGTTGTGTAAATCCAGCGTGTCACCAAAAACTTTGACAAAGATCTATAGATATACAGTGTCCTAATTGGTTGTATCATGGCCTGGCATAAAAACACCACTGTCTAGGAACTAGAAGTCTACAGATACTGTAATTGTGAGCACAGCAGAGTCCATCACTGTCACAAGAAAACAGCATATTCATCATTAAAGACCCCACCATCTCCTCTCGCTACCACCAATAGGCTGGAGGTAGCGAAGCCTTAGGTTCCACACCACAGGTTCAGGGATATTTATTACCCTACAGCGATCAGGCCGCTGAACTGGTGTGGATAACTTCAATCACCCTAACTCTGAACTCACTTTACAACTGATGTTCTCAGTTTTTTTTAATTTGCACTATTTATATTTTGCACATTGGATGTTTTTAAGTCTCGTTATTATAGATTTACATATAGATTTTTATAAATTCTATTGCAATTTTTAATTTTCCTGTAAATGCTTACAAGAAAATGTATGTCAAGGTAGTATCTGGGAACATAAACGTATTTTAATAATAAAGTTTACTTGACTTTGAAAGGTGAAAGGCCATAATATCATTGAACTCCTTTGTATCTGAGATACTTCCGTGAAATTAATATTTAACATGGGTTCCAACAGTACAGAAGGAATGTCACGCAGGTACTCTGCTTCAGGTGAGGTGAGTTCAACTCCCTTTTCTCTTTGAGTAGAAATCACTGGAGGCTTGACGTAAGCCATTGCATTGATACAGATCGTGACAGCTACCTCAACTATCCTGTCCTCAGTAGGGATATCATCTTCTCATTTTCTCCTTTGCTGCCACATCTGTTCTCAAGATGAGACTTTATAGTCAACGACTTCTGAAGTGTCATCCCTGTTCTGAAAATACAGCTCTCCCTGGCATAGATGAACCCTCACGCACATTTTCTCCATTTCCTATATGTCTCTCTCTTTAGCTGTCTTTTCCCAGGCAGAGCAAAGACAGAGTTCCCCTAATCCTTACCTTTCATCCTTCTAGCCTCCACATCCAATATGCCATACTTTGTTAATGCCTTGGGATCCCACTATCAACAACACTTACTGTTTCACCTGCTTTCTGCAGAGACCACTCTGTCACTTCCTGCTCCATTCATCTGTACCCACCCATATCTCCCTGTTACCCTGGTACTTTCCACTACAGCCTAAGGAGGTGCACAGCCTGTCCCTAAAGCATTTCCATAGAACCATAGAACACTACAGCGCAGTACAGGCCCTTCAGCCCTCCATGTTGTGCTGACCCAGATAATCCTTTAAAAAAAAAGTACTAAACCCACACTACCCCATAACCTTCCATTTTTCTTTCATCCATGTACCTGTCCAAGAGGCTTTTAAATACTCCTAATGTTTTAGCCTCCATCACCATCCCTGGCAAATCAATAAATCAATCCAGGCACTCACAACCCCCTGTGTAAAAATAAATAAATAAATAAATAAATAAAACTGTTATTTTGTTTTTAAAAACACACCAAAAAAACTTACCCCTGATGTCTCCCCTAACCTTCCCTCCCTTAATTTTGTGCATATGCCCTCTTGTGTTTGCTATCAGTGCCCTGGGAAACAGGTACTGACTATCCGCCCTATCTATGCCTCTCATAATCTTGTAGAACTCTATCAAGTCCCCTGTCATTCTTCTATGCTCCAAAGAGAAAAGTCCCAGCTCTGCTAACCTTGCTTCATATGACTTGTTCTCCAAACCAGGCAACATCCTGGTAAATCACCTCTGCACCCTCTCCATAGCTTCCACATCCTTCCTATAATGAGGTGACCAGAATTGAACACAGTACTCTAAGTGTGGTCTCACCAGAGATTTGTAGAGTTGCAACAAGACCTCTCTACTCTTGAACTCAATCCCCCTATTACTGAAGCCTAGCATCCCATAGGCCTTCTTAACTACCCTATCAACCTGCGCAGTGACCTTGAGGGCTGTACGGATTTGAATCCCAAAGTCCCTTTGTTTATTCACACTCTTAAGTAACTGACCATTAATCCTGTACTCAGTCTTCTGGTTTGTCCTTCCCAAATGCATCACCTCACACTTGTCCGGATTGAACTCCATCTGCCATTTTTCTGCCCAACTCTGCAGCCTGTCTATATCCTCTTGTAACCTTCGACAACCTGCAGCTCCATCCACAACTCCTCCAATCTTCATGTCATCTGCAAACTTACTCACCCATCCTTCCACCTCTACATCCAGGTCATTTATAAAAATCACAAATAGCGGGGGTCTCAGGACAGATCCCTACAGCACTCCACTAGTCATCAACTTCCAGGCGGAATGCTTTCCTTCTACAACTACCCTCTGCTTTCTTCCTTTAAGCCAATTTTTTATCCAAACAGCCAAGGTTCCACTTATCCCATGCCTCACGACTTTCTGGATGAGTCTCTCGTGAGGGACCTTGTCAAATGCTTTGCTAAAGTCCATGTAGACCACATCCACTGCCCTACCCTCATCAATTTCTTTTGTTACCTCTTCAAAAAACTCAATCAGGCTCGTGAGGCACGATCTTCCCTTCACAAAGCCATGTTGACTATCCATGTACGTCTCCAAATGCTCATAGATCCTATCCTTAAGAATCCTTTCCAATAGTTTGCAGACCACCGACGTAAGACTCACCGGTCTATAGTTCCCAGGTTTCTCCCTATTACCTTTTTTAAACAAGGGAACTACATTTGCCGTTCTCCAGTCCTCTGGCGCTTCCCCTGCAGCCAAAGGATTCAAAGATCATAGCTAATGCTCCAGCAATCTCTTCTCTCAATTCCCACAACAACCTGGGATGTATCATATCCGGCCCTGGGGATTTATTAATCTTAATGTTTTTAAGAAGATCCAGCACTTCTTCGTTAATCTCCACATTGTCCAGCACACAGGCCTGCTCAACTTCGACCTCATCCTGATCAAGATCCTTTTCACTTGTGAATACTGAAGCAAATTATTCATTTAGGACCTCGCCACCTTCCTCCACCTCCAGGTACATGTTCACATGTTGCCCTCTATCCTTTAGCGGTCCCACCTTCGTTCTCATCATCCTCCTATTCTTCACATACGCATAGAATGCCTTGGGGTTCTCCTTAATCCTACATGCCAACGCCTTCTCATGCCCTTTCAAGCTCTCCTAAGTCCTTTCTTAAGCTCTTTCCTGGCTACCCTATATTTCTCATGAGCCCCTCCTACTTCTGCTTCTTATATCTAACATATGCTTCCATTTTCCTCTTGACGAGTTGCCTCACGTGTTTCGTCAGCCACGGTTCCCTTTTCCTACCATTTTTTCCTTGCCTCTGTGGGACAAACCTATCCTGAACCCAGCTCGTGGTTCCTAAAGTTCTCCCACATTACTTCTGTGTGCCTTCCCCTTTGAACATCTGTTTCCAATTTACTCTCGCTAGTTCCTACCTCATCCCTTCAAAGTTGGCCCTTCCCCAGTTAAGCACTTTACCATTTCGACTGATTTTATCCCTTTCCATAGCTATGCTGAAGCTAAGGGAGTTGTGGTCACTCTCACCAAAATGCTCCCCCTGCAAGAGGTCTGTCACCTGACCAGGTTCATTACCCAGAACTGGATCCAGTATAGTCTCTCCTTTCGTCGGCTGGTCCACATACTGTGTCAGGAATCCTTGAACACACCTGACAAATTCAGCCCCATCTATCCCCCTTGCACTCAGGAGGTGCCAGTCAATATGAGGGAAGTTGAAATCATCCATAACTACTACCCTGTATTTCCTGCACCATTCTAAAATCTGTCTGCTTATCTGCTC
Source organism: Hemitrygon akajei (assembly GCF_048418815.1). Classification (NCBI taxonomy): domain Eukaryota; kingdom Metazoa; phylum Chordata; class Chondrichthyes; order Myliobatiformes; family Dasyatidae; genus Hemitrygon; species Hemitrygon akajei. The sequence continues at coordinate 159,260,816 of NC_133129.1, read as the reverse complement.
CTCGGTGTCCCGAGGGCTATTTGGGGGCCTATAGACTACTCTCAGCACAGTGATTGATCCCTTTCTATTTCTGACTTCCACCCAGACTGACTCCGTGGACACTCTTTCTGCAGCGTCCTCCCTTTCTATAGCTGTGATACTATCCCTGACCAGCAATGCCGCTCCCCCCACCCTTTTCTACCTTCCATCCTATTCCTTTTAAAAAAAAAAAAAAAACTTGAACCCCGGGACCTGCATCATCCAATCCTGCCCTTCCTCTAACCAAGTTTCAGTAATGGCCACAACATCGTAGTTCCACGTATTAATCCATGCTCTAAATTCATGTGGTTTCCTTCACCACTATCAAGGGACCTAGAAAGGCCTTCCTGACAAGGCAAAGACTTGCTTGCATCTCCTCCAAACTGGTCTGTCACATTGACTGGTCAGGATGTGCCCTCCCCTATGTTGGTGAGACCAAGCATAGACTAGGCAACTATCTTGCAGAGCATTGCATCTGTTCGCAATGGCCATGTTGAACTTCTAAGGTATGTCATTTCAACTCTCCTTCCCAGTTCCTCACTATTCTGTCTGTTCTTGGCCTTATCCACTGCTATGATTAGGCTAAGTGCAAACTAGAAAACAGGGCTTCCTATTCCATTTAGCTTGACACCAACCCAATGACATGAATGTTGAAATTTCCAAATTTCAGATAAAACACTCCCCCTTGTGTTTCTTTCTCAATGCCTTCACTCTATCCAGGGTCTCTTCCCCGGATGATTCTCATTTTCCATTCTTTGTTCCTCCCACCCTATTACCCTCTCCCCAGCTGATTTTATTTATTTGTTTATTTTGAGATACAGTGTGGAAGCAGCCCCTTTCAGCCCAGTGAGTTGCAGAACCCAGCATTCCACCTACTTAACGCTAAGCTAATCTCAGGGCAATTTACAATGGCCAATTAACCTATTGACTGGTACGTCTTTGATCTGCAAGAGGAAGCCCACATGCTTATGGGGAGAACACAGAAACTCCTTTCTGGTGGCGCCCTCTACCTGTTACCAACATACCTATTTACTGGGGACTCTTCCTTGGTTCACTTTTGTCCTCTCCTGCCAAATCAGGTTCCATCTGCCTGTTATTTTCTTCTTCATTTTGGGTAACAAGGAGAGGTTGAACAAGTTTGGATTGTTTATGCTGGAGTATAAAAACTGATGGACAACCTCATAGAAACTTATAGATAGGATAGAGAATCAGTCTTCCTCAGAAGAGGGATAACGTTTTAAAGAGATTTATAGTATAAGGCAGGGTTTTTTTTACTCGGAATGGTAGGTAGCTGGAGTAAGCTTCCAGGGGTATGGTACGAATAGATATGATTGCAATGTTTAAAAAGCATTTAGAGAAGTACGGTAACATGTCAGCAAGCATAATGCTTGACAGTGCCAGCAACTGGGGTTCAATTCCTGTCACTGTCTGTAAGGATTTTGCATATTCTTTCCATGACTGCTTGGGTTTCTTCTGGATTCTCCAGTTTCCATCCACGTTCCAAGAGACGTTTGCATTAGTAAGGGTTAGTTAGTTGTGCGCCTGCTGTGTTGCCGCCGGAGGCAGAGCGACACTTCTGCACTGCCCCCAGTGCGTAGTCAGATTGTATTAGTTGTTCATGCAAATGACACAGTTCACTGCAAGTTTTGATGTATATGTGACAAATAAAGATTTGTCACAGAGGATGTGCAGGTGGATGGGATTAGTTTTGATAGGCATCTCGTGGTTGGCATCAACACTGTGGGATGAAAGGCTCGTCTTTATGCTGTACTGTGTCCTTTTTTATGCTTCCACATGGAACCTATCAGGCTCTGTCTCAACATTCCCCCCTTTCCCTCCCCCTAACCTCATCCCCCTCACTAAACTGGGGTAATAACACATCAGACTCGCACTACAGTGGAGGGTTTATAGAGAAACATAAACTAGAAATACAAGCAGATATAAAAATATATTCATGGCCATTTCTTGCTGCAGTAAGGTCATTGTCCAGAAATGCCAATCCTAGGGCCTCGTGTATACTCTTCTAGACTGGAAGTGGAGGGCTGAACATGCTGGCCCACAATACTGTTAAGGTGTACTAGAGAATAAAGGTTTAGATTCTGTGAATGGGTCACAGTGGGTGCAGGGATGGGGGAGGTGCGGCGTGATGCTGGGGTTTTGTCTCAACTTTGCCACCAATAGGATTTGACAGCAGACAAAATTGCGGATAGTGTGAAACCTATAAATTAATTTAGCATTTTAATACAATTAAAACTAATAAATTGAAGAAAGAAATTGTTAAAACACAAAATTGTTTAAAAAATGTTAAACATTTGCTGAATAATTAAAAAAAAAACTTTGCCCTTTGACTCCTAACCTGCCAGACTGGAATATGGCAGAAATCCCAGCAAACAGAACTCTCAATCCGGCCCCTCACACTGGACTCTGTAGGATATCGTACTCTTGTTACTGAGACCCATATTGTGGATTAGTGACTTTAAACCTGTGTCTTTCATGAACAGCATTGCCTTCCTTCAGAACCACGATCAAGATTCAGCCCTTAATATTTTTAATTGGTATTGACTGAAAGATATTTAAAGTATTGTTTTTTTGCACACATTTAAAGCTTGAAAAAGAAATGATGATTATGAAAATGTTGTCCAATCTTTCAGATTTATTTTGTAAGGTGAAAATGATTTAGATGATTCAAAATGTTGTCAGTAAACAGATGCCATGAAAAACTCTAGCCTGAGTGCCTATAGTTTCATAGACATTCAGTTCAGTTCATCAATACTCAGGATCTCTGAACAACTTACCTCCCATATCTCCCAGTTCTGAGCCATATTATTTCACCTCATTGGGAGGGAGTTTGCAACAAGCAGGCTACTCAAAAAAAGTTAGTGGCAGCCTAATAATCAAACATCTTTTCATCGCATACATCCACATAATGACAACATCATTTGCAGATGAGCCTGCCACACCAGGAAACTTCAAACAAAATCCTTCAATCAGTTCATCTGTGATTTGGGACTTACTGACAAAAGTGCTGCTCCCTACAGAATCCAGTGATAAAGGAGAGTTTCTGCTGTGGTTCATGGATCTTTGTGTATGCTGGCTTGATCAACCACATCATCAGCGAGCCCTCCTTAACCATTTAACAGAATGTAAGAGAAGGATATAGTCAACCAGCACCAGTGGTTCTTGAGGTAAACCTCAGAGTCTGTAGTTGTGGCATAAACCAAACAATAACATACATTTAGATTAATTGCTAGAAAAATGGGTTCAGTGAATTACATCGGGTTATGAAGAAGGCTATTGTCTGGCTTTGAATACACCTAAATATATAATAAGTATGCACTTACCGAGACAGAAGAATGTGGGGAATATTACAACTTTGGACAAAATAATTACTGTAGTTCTCTCTGTCCTCATTATTCCAAATTAAAAAAACAAATTGGGCCACATTGTGCAGATTGACAGCTGAGTGTTCCATAGAAAATCTCCAGCAGTGTGAGGGTCATCATTTTTCTTTCTTCTGTTTCTGGCATCAAACTGAGGATCAGCTTATCTCTTGCCCCTCCCAATTGTCTAGTCCCGTTCTCGACTTCTGATAGGTATCTATCCAAAGAACTTTACTGCTTGTTCAAAACAGTCAATTTTAATTGACTTTGGACTCCTGCAGACCAGGAGGATGATAGCTTTATCTTGAAGAAAAATGGATATACCTTTGATACATGTCTGGATGAAGGAGATGGCATCTTGTATTGAACTGGAGAGACTGACTTACTTAACCAGGGGAAGGGCAGGAGAATTTGAAAATGTGTGGAAAACTTTATTGGAGTTTCTTGGACGTCAAAGTGCACTGTCATTGTGAAATATCTGTGTGTTGTTGAGTGCTTCTACGGGTTTTTTTCTGATGTGTTTTTATTTCTTTGTTAAATATGTGTAGTATGTGAAATGTTATATTTTCCTTTGATTGTGAAAAACATGGACATGTTTCACTATTTAGTTTAATTATTATTTATTTGTATATGTGAAATGTAAGTAAAATTCAATAAAAAAATATTGTTTAAAAAAACATGAGATACTGCAGATACTAGAAATCCAGAGCAACACACACAAAATGCTGGAGGAACTGAGCAGGTCAGGCAGCACCTATAGAGAGGAATAAACAGTCGATGTATAGATGCTGCCCACCCCGTTGTGTTCACTAGATTGGTATTGTTCAGTACATGTACACATTTAACATTTGATGCTTAGCAGCTATCTCTGTATCTTCTACACTGACAAGTCATTTTGTTTTGCTGTGTAATCACTCTATACCATCTGCAGGGTCTCATCTCGGATACTCCCTCCCAGTGACCAACATACTGCTCCCAGAATCACAGCATGAAAGCAGGGTCACTGAGGTGCAGAACACAGACAGAACTTGCAAATGCATCTATTTGGAGGCCAGACTCCACATTTCTGTGCTCTCATTTCCTGAAGTGTACAAGAAGGTGAGCCTTACACTCAACATCTTGGAAAAAAATCCTCCACCAAACTGTTCCCACGCATAATCTATACTCCAACAGTAAATGTCCATGATAGAATCTCGGAGAATATAGATTCCTTACCTTTGCATGGGAGCTGCCTCTTGCTAAAGGCAAATATGAATAATGAACTGTAACTTTAAGGGACATGACTGACATCCAGCAGATATCTCAAAGTACTATGGAGGCACCAGCAACATCGTATTTACAGAACCTTCCAGAGGCAGAATATGCAAACTGTAATCATATCCTCATTGTGTTTACATCTCTGGTATAAAGCTCAAATTATGTGGACAGGCCATATCATTCACAGGCTGAACACCAGAATCCCAAAATAGGCAATCCGCTCTGAATTCCTTCACAACAAGAAGGATTGTTGTTATGACAAGAAGAACAAAGAAAATGCTTGAAGGATGTTCTAGAAGGTTGCTTGAGAAATGGAACACCCTCATGGATCTGTTGGAATCCCTGGTCTGTGATGAATCAATAGGGAGCAGGACCTGTTTCTAAGCTGTAGAAATCTATGAAGTCAACAAAACCAAATTCCATGTGTGATATTATGCACAAGTACTTCATCTATTACAATTGAAGGTGCAAATAGTTTTTTTGTTGTTTCTTCTGCTTTACTTGTTTGGAACACTGAAGTTCTGACTTTACCAAATCCAAACTTAGTTTGGCACATCTGTCCATCAGTGACTCTGCAGGTATCTGCTTTTAATGTGTTATGAAACCAGTAACTGGTTTCACTTACCAGCAAAGATAGATATGTCAGTTGAAGTCCAATGGTACTATTTTCAAAAGTTTTATTCAATAAGGGCACAAACGTATGGTTAATACAAAACATTCAAATCGTCAAAACTCAATCTAAAACACCGGTGTAACCATAATCAATCAGAAATAAGCTCTTTCGTTGTCTAGGGTATATAATACTGAGTCCAATTGGAAATATAAAGAGTCACTCTGAAGTCTGCAGGCTTTTGGTTTCACGTGTTGGAGAGAGAGAGAGATAAAACGGAAAAACTTGCCCCAAAACATCCGTGGAATCAGGGGAGCGATCTTCCCCGTTGTTAGTTAAAAGCGATCTTCCGTTGGTTCCAGCCACAAACCCCGCATTCGGAATTTAACGCACGTGGCTTATTTCAAAATGGCTTCCCGTTCCCACGGGAAGCGTTATCGTGCTTCTTGGTGTCTCCTTGGTGCGTCTGAGGGTCGTCCTCTTTCAGACCCTTCTTTATACTGCCTCACGGGATCTCAGGTGTCAATCAGGTTGCAGGTGATGCAATCTCTCTCTCAACCAGCCCACTTTGCCCGAGGGCTTTACAATGTCCCTGCGAGTTGGCACGTCTGCAGTTCCCAGGTGTCTCCTGAGAACAATGCCACAGTCGCCAGCTTTTGTCCCAGTGGAATGCGGTATCCAGCACGTCGCTGTCTTTCCATTTCCTGTGTCCATTCAGCCTGTCTCTCTCTCTCTCTTGCTCTCTCTCTCTCGGGTCATTGACCCCCCTTTCACTAGGGCTCTTGCAATTCTCACAAAGGAGGGGGCTGGTATCATAACACCTCCCCTCTTAAAAAGGTTTTTACCAGCGGTTAAAACCCAGAGTGGTACAGTCTTACAGAAATTTTGAATCTAATACAATACAGCTGCTTTTCTTTTCACTACAGAGTAATACAGTTATACATTCAAGTCAGCATCTAAACAGTTAACAAGTACAGTGCCCCTTTTCTTTAATACCTTAACCTCATGTGCCCTACTAACGCCTGGTAGCATCAAACTTCAGCTCAATAACCACCTTATTTATTTGCTTTCTTCGGCAACATAACTAAGGAGGTGTGATCTTAGCTTACATACATCTACAAAGGTTCATGCAAAAGACAAATTTTTATGCTACTTTCAAACTTAACAGTCAAGCTTCCATGGGTGTTGTCTTTATTATTCACATACTTTGTCAAAATCCCTTAAAACCGGCTTCTGCTATTTTAAAAATCGCGCCCCCATTAACCCTCGCCTTTTTTCCGGTTAATTCCCTCGTGGCGATCTTGGGCACCCTGGCGAAATAAGCTTTCGCCCGCTCCTTTCATAGGAGTTATTTTATCAGCGTGTTCCAAACTTAGACCACCCAATTCCTTAATTTTAGGCCATTTGTCGTTTTTCTCTTCAGGACCCGTCATGCTATTAGTTTCCAATTTAAGATCCGCAAGCGATCTCGCTTTGTTCAGACAGCATTTCAAATTCTGCCTTTTCACAGCACCCTCTTGAATAACAATAGCGTGTGGGGCACCTTTACATTCCAAATCAACCTGTAATTGATTCGCAGGCACCGTGTTACCAAGCCATTGTCTCTGCAGCCTGGTTGCTGCTTCTGACATCAATCCAGACATTAAATTTTCTTCCTTTGATTTGGGAATTACAGATTTCCCGTCTCCCTCCACAACAACAGTTATCTCCCCATTCGTAAACTCCACATTAACTCTGAAGACCCCCTTCTGTACAACCCTCTGGGAACTCACACTTCCCAAGGTTAACCCCTTTTTCCCCGAACCAGGTCTATCTGACTCACGAGGACGGCCGCCCCGTTCCCCTGAATCAAATACCTCAGACTTCCCCTGAGCTCCGTTACCAGGGTCAGCACCACGTGCATCCCCATCTTGGACACACTCAAACGGGACATTGGCCCCTTCCAGGCTTTCAATACCCGTACCTTTTTCAAATTCTAACGTCCCCCGATCCTTCCAGTTACTCTCTAGGCAGCCCCCCGTTGGGGAAGGCGCAACCCTGCGAGCTGAGACAACCTCCTCGGCCATTTCAGCTGACTTCTCCACAGCAAGGATACCCTTCCTCTCTAAGACTGCCCTCATTTCACTCTCGGGACCATCGAGAACACCTTTAGAACTCTGAACTTCTTCAAACAATTCTGCCAAACCAGACAGATTAACCATGTCCAACTCTGGACATTTTAACAACTTTATCCGTTTCTCAACTTTAGTTCCTACCTCTAGGACCTTTCTCTTCACTAAGGGCAGGGCTATTTCCTCTCCCTTACCCCCTTTTACTTTACTGCTTTCTGTTTTACCACCCTCGGAACCCTCATGGTACAGGGTCGGTAAAAACATCTTGGCCAGATTACTGCTGGCCCGATTTAAACTGCTCACTGCTTTTCTGGACAGGCTGCGTGTGACCGCGCATGCGCGATAGCTTTGGGACTCTCGGGGCGGGGCCACCGCACTCGCCCGTCTGCGGGTCGGCATCATAGCTGCCACCGTTTCAAAAAACAAGAAATAACTATCAACATCCGTCTCTTCGAACGGAGGTACTACTCTCAGCTCCCGACTAACATTAAACCGCTCTCTCCTTAGCTCCTCCCTCTCTCTTTCTCTCCCCGCTGCCGCTCTCTCGGCTGCTGCTAACTCTCTGATCCGAATTTCATGCTGTCTTTGCCTCTCAGCTTGATCCTGCTCGTTTTTCACCTCTAACCCCTTCGCCAAATTTAACAAGTCTGATTTGGTGCTCATAAATTCACACACGTCCATCTTTGCTGGTTTTTCTGTCTGGCTACCTGCGTACCAGATCCAAATTATTTTGTTTTGACTTACAATCCCGATTGACTGACCTCCCCCTTTTTGGTGTCAAATCCCGAGACGAGAACCCCACTTGTTATGAAACCAGTAACTGGTTTCACTTACCAGCAAAGATAGATATGTCAGTTGAAGTCCAATGGTACTATTTTCAAAAGTTTTATTCAATAAGGGCACAAACGTATGGTTAATACAAAACATTCAAATCGTCAAAACTCAATCTAAAACACCGGTGTAACCATAATCAATCAGAAATAAGCTCTTTCGTTGTCTAGGGTATATAATACTGAGTCCAATTGGAAATATAAAGAGTCACTCTGAAGTCTGCAGGCTTTTGGTTTCACGTGTTGGAGAGAGAGAGAGATAAAACGGAAAAACTTGCCCCAAAACATCCGTGGAATCAGGGGAGCGATCTTCCCCGTTGTTAGTTAAAAGCGATCTTCCGTTGGTTCCAGCCACAAACCCCGCATTCGGAATTTAACGCACGTGGCTTATTTCAAAATGGCTTCCCGTTCCCACGGGAAGCGTTATCGTGCTTCTTGGTGTCTCCTTGGTGCGTCTGAGGGTCGTCCTCTTTCAGACCCTTCTTTATACTGCCTCACGGGATCTCAGGTGTCAATCAGGTTGCAGGTGATGCAATCTCTCTCTCAACCAGCCCACTTTGCCCGAGGGCTTTACAATGTCCCTGCGAGTTGGCACGTCTGCAGTTCCCAGGTGTCTCCTGAGAACAATGCCACAGTCGCCAGCTTTTGTCCCAGTGGAATGCGGTATCCAGCACGTCGCTGTCTTTCCATTTCCTGTGTCCATTCAGCCTGTCTCTCTCTCTCTCTTGCTCTCTCTCTCTTGGGTCATTGACCCCCCTTTCACTAGGGCTCTTGCAATTCTCACAAAGGAGGGGGCTGGTATCATAACAAATGTATGGTTGTTCTGTAGCAGAAAGAAAGCAAAGTGAAATGTTTGCCTTGATTTCAATTCCTTGTGTTATTTTTCAGTTCACCTTTCCACATGGTCCTGCGATTTAACTTTTTATCTTTTTCCTGAAAATGATAAAAAGATGACAGTAAATGTCCATATTCGTTGACAACTTGGAAGTAGACCATCAATTCTGTCAAGCTGAATAAATCCACTGCATCCAATGGTGTTCTAACCATGTCCTCAACCAGATAGACTTCTTCAGCATTTCTCATATCCAAATAGGCTACTTTTACAGGCAGCAAATGCATAACTATTTAACTGTACACATGCTTCATTGAACTAGTGATGTATACCTCTGAATGATCTTTATGTTCCTGCTCTACCTTTCAGGTGTCACAATATCATCTAGGTAGATTACAACATTTTGATCAAATTATTCACAAAATTGCTTAGAGTTGATGCGATCTTAAATGGAAATGTGTTTTGTAGAAACAGTCTTGAGTGATTATTTTTCACTGGGCACTTTTTAAAATTTTTGTCTCACTCACTCTGCTGGTGAGTACGTGACATAGCAATGACTGTGAAAATCTGTCCTCCTCCTTCCATCTGAGTAGACAAATCATCAATCAGAGCCAAGTGATATCCGCCTACCCTTGCTCCGTATTGATTGTTACCTTGTCATCTCTACAGATGGTAATAGTGCCATCTGTCTTCATTACAGGAACATCGATTGCAGTCCAATCAGAAACCTTAGCCAGTTCAAAAACACTGTTTTCATTCCTGCAAACTCTTCAGCTTTTCCCCAAAAAATCCCCTTCAGATTGTCAGGTATGGCTTGTGGTCTGAAAAAAAAATCTTGACTAACGTATTTTCAGTACTTATAAGTTCATCACAAAATACCCCTGGGTGCTTGGGAAATGCAACAGATACAGATGGTTTGTTCACGCTCTTGAACTCCATCAATTGAACTTTCTGGCCGAGAGCCAGTTCTGGCCCATCAACTTCAGTTCTTGACCTGGAACAGAAAGAGGGAGCCTTGTATTATTTTCAGCACTTGCCTTTCTTAACTTTGTGCATCCCTTTCACGTTAATCCTTTTTTCACAAATAAAAGATAGATTATTTCCTGAATCTTGCTGTAACCATCTGGAAGTTCTTGCTTAAGTTTCCACTTTTACATTACCAATACTGTGGAACTGGCATCCATTTCCATTGACTATAAATTTTCCATTATTGCGTACAAATATATGGAAATGTTCTGCAGAATTCTGATTTTGCAGAAACAGTTGATTCAGTTTGTCTTAGTACCATATTCTGTACCTGTTCCACGAATACAATGTCATTTGCTTTTCCTTCCTTTAAGATTAGCACTGCAGGATTGTCTGAATTTGCCATAATGTTGCTTTACCTTCAAGCAAACTCTTGACAAGCCTTTGTGAGGCTGCTCTCATTAGATTGATTTTGAATGTTGTCACAATCGTATAGCTCCCCTTCAGTGGTAAACCTGAAGATGCTGAAGAATCAGGTCCTATCTTGTTAACAAATTGAGTCTTCACAGAGTGATGTTGCAAACACTTGCTTGATCACAAACTAGGATTTACTGTGATTGCTATTACAGAGGAAAAAGTGCAAGGCAAACTGAAGGTGGATAAGTCACCCGGACCGGATGGACTGCATCCCAGAGTCCTGAGAGAGGTTGCTGAAAAGATAATGGATGCATTGGTCATGATCTTTTAAGAATCACGTGATTCTGGTATGGTCCCGGAGGACTGGAAGGTTGCAAATATCACTCCACTCTTTAAGAAGGGAGAAAGGCAAAAGACAGGAAATTATAGCCTATCCTCAGTGTTTGGGGAAAGTGTTGGAGTCTACAATTAAGGATGAGGTTTTGGAGTACTTGGAGACTAATGCTGAAATAATTCAAAGTCAGAACAGTTTCTGTAAAGGGAAATCTTGGCTGACAAATCTGTTAGAATTCTTAAAGGAAGTAACAAGCAGGGTAGACAAAGGCAGTGGGTGTCATTTACTTGGATTTTTAGAAGACATTTGATAAGGTGCCACACATGAGGATGCTTAACATGATAAAAGCCTATGAGATTACAGGAAAGATACTGGCATGAGTAGAGGAATAGATGACAGGCAGGAAGCAGCGAGTGGGGAAGAAAGGGGGCCTTTCAGGTTGGCTGCCAGTGGTATTTCTCAGGGGTCAGTATTGGGATTGCCACTTTTCACATTGTTTGCCAGTGATTTGGATAATGGAATTGATGGCTTTGTGGCAAAGTTTGCAGATGATACAAAGATAGGTGATGGGGTAGCTGGTGCTGAGGAAGCAATGCGATTGAAGCAGGGCTTAGACAAATTAGAAAAATGGGCAAAAAAGTGGCAGATGGAATGCAGTGTTGGGAAATGTATGATAATACATTTTGATGAAAGGAGCAATAGTGCGGACTATTATCTAAATGGAGAGAAGATTCAAATATCAGAGGTACAGAGGGACTGAAGAGTCCTTGTGCAAGACTCCCAGAAGGTTAATTTACAGGTTGAGTCTGTGGTAAAGAAGGCAAATGCAATGTTGATATTTATTTCAAGGGGAATAGAATAGAAAAGCAAGGAGGTAATTCTGAGGGTTTATAAGAAACTAGTCAGGCCGCAGGGTGGATCTGGATAAGATGTTTCTTATGGTATCAAGAACTAGAGGGCACAGCCTCAAAGTTGAGGGGCAACTTTTTTGAACAGAGGTAAGGAGAAATTTTATTTTAGCCAGAGAGTGGTGAATCTGTAGAATGCTTTGCCACAGATTGCAGTGGAGGCCAAGTCCGAGGGTATATTCAAGGCGGAAGTTTGATAGTTTCCGCATCAAAGGATATGGCGAGGAGAAGGAATATAAGGTTGAGTGGGATCTTGGATTAGCCAGGATGGAATAGAGGAGCAGACTTGATGGGCTGAATGGCCTAATTCTCCTCCTATGTCTTATGGTCTAACACCAAGCACCTTGTTGCTTTTCATTTGTATTCCATTGAACAGTTGTCATTAAACTTGTTAATCCAAGACTTGATGAGCTATGCAATTGTACAAAATCACAGTCTGAATCATTTTATTTTTTAGATGCTGTTTTTGGGGCAACACCTTATGTTCCATCTGCGTAGCCTTCAACATAATGCATGTGCACTGATTCCTCAAACTTCTGGTAATTGACTCCCTTTCCACTCCCCCATTCCTGTTTCCCTCTCTCATTTAATCCCCTTACCTGCCCATCACCTCCCCCTGGTAGTCCTCTTCCTCCTCTTTCTTCCATGTCTTCTACCCTCTCCTATCAGATTTTCCCTTCTCTAGCCCTGTATCTCTTTCATCTATCAACTTCCCATCTCTTAACTTCACTGCTCCCCCCTCCCAGTTTTACCTCTCAACTACCACCTTATATTTCTTTCTTCCTTCCCCCCCCCCCCCCACCTTCTTACTCTGATTTCTCGGCTGTTTTCCCCATCCTGATGAAGGTCTGTGCCCGAAACGTCAACTGTTTACTCTTTTCCATAGATGCTGTTTGGCCTGCTGAGTTCCTCTAGTATTTTGTGCCTGAAAGAATTCTGTACGTTTTGATAAAATCTCTTTTTCTTAAACTCTGCAGAACCCAACCCTTTGAGAAATCAAGCTGGAGTAAATATTCTCAAAGTAAGTTAGGAATTAAATGATAGTAGAGAGACAAATTTGTGAATATCCATTTCTAAATAAACTTTGCAAGTTCAGGCTGATCTGAAAATCTGTCTCTAACATTTTTTTTCTTTCCATATATTCAGTTCTTGAGTGTGCGTAACTATGGAAAAAATCCAAAGTTCTGTTTGTGATGACTTTAACATGTTGTCTCACTAGACAGAACTGATGTAAGCATAGAAAACTAACTTAATGAAATCCACAAACTTAGTCACAATAAACCAACCAGGTCTACAGCTCCAGCGGAAAATAAGACTTGTTAGGCAAAGCATACGTGCACAAGTAACCAATTGTTTTGTTTCCTCAATGCCAATTATAATTTTGCCATTCAGTAAATGCAAACATTGAGTGAAAAGAAAATTCAAAGTTTATGATGATCTATTCCATGTACAAAGTCATTTTGTTGCATGTTGTCAACTGAGCCAGTAGAGGTAGTTGTTGGATAGATAGATAGATAGATAGATACTTTATTCATCCCCATGGGGAAATTCAACATTTTTTCCAATGTCCCATACACTTGTTGTAGCAAAAACTCATTACATACAATACAATACTTAACTCAGTAATAATATGATATGCATCTAAATCACTAACTCAAAAAGCATTAATACTAGCTTTAAAAAAAGTTCTTAAGTCCTGGCAGTTGAATTGTAAAGCCTAATGGCATTGGGGAGTATTGACCTCTTCATCCTGTCTGAGGAGCATTGCATCGACAGTAACCTGTCGCTGAAACTGCTTCTCTGTCTCTGGATGGTGCTATGTAGAGGATGTTCAGGGTTTTCCATAATTGACCGTAGCCTACTCAGCGCCCTTCGCTCAGCTACCGATGCCAAACTCTCCAGTACTTTGCCCACGACAGAGCCCGCCCTCCTTATCAGCTTATTAAGACGTGAGGCGTCCTTCTTCTTAATGCTTCCTCCCCAACACGCCACCACAAAGAAGAGGGCGCTCTCAACAACTGACCTATAGAACATCTTCAGCATCTCACTGCAGACATTGAATGACGCCAACCTTCTAAGGAAGTACAGTCGACTCTGTGCCTTCCTGCACAAGGCATCTGTGTTGGCAGTCCAGTCTAGCTTCTCGTCCAACTGTACTCCCAGATACTTGTAGGTCTTAACCTGCTCCACACATTCTCCATTAATGATCACTGGCTCCATATGAGGCCTAGATCTCCTAAAGTCCACCACCATCTCCTTGGTCTTGGTGACCAATATCAATGGATACTAACATCACTTAGAGTACTGTGCAAAATTCTTAGATACATACAATGTATATAGCTAGGTGCATAAGACTTTTGCACAGTAGTGCAGTAATTTTATGTATTGTACTCTATTGCTGTCTCGAACAAAAGAAAATTTCATGACGTATGTGCGTGATGATAAACTTGATTCTGATATCGGTCTCTATTGAGGACAGAGTGAGAAGGGGGCAGTGAGAGAATTCTGGTTGGGAAAAGCGGAAGGGTGAGGAGTGGAGTGGGAAGCACTTGAGAAACAATCTGTAATGACAAAATAGAACAATTGTTTTTGGAGTCAAATGATCTTGCCTGGGGTCCATACCTTCACCTCTCCCCTGCCCATGGTGCTCCTTTGCCACCTGTCCCAGACCCCTCTCATGGTGCTGGACCCTGACTATTCCCAACAGCCTTTGCTCCTGCCAGATTTACAAGCTTGCTCTCTGCTCCACATTGACAAATAGAGTGCTGTGCAAAAGTCTTAGGCACCCTTGCTATATATGTATATGTGCCCAAGACTTGTGCACAGCACTCTACCTCAGGGAGACTCATTCTATTTCATATGCAGACCAGGTTTAGTCGGCCTCCAGATGCACTTCGGTATATTAATTTGAAAGCTTCCTTGAGTAATGTACTTTAAAATTTATTGCATTCCCTTAATTCAGAAGCTAGTATATATTTCATGTTTTCTGATTTCACTTCATGGATGATCTTGTTGGCCATTTTATCATCATTTGTCCTTTGGTGGTTTGGAAATCTGCCAGAATATACTGAACTCTGTATTTTAATCTTGAAATTTAATGCATTGTTCGAACCAGAGTACAATACCCAGCACCTTTCAGTGATCTTCCAGCTGTGTTTCTGATTTGTGCTTTTTGTGTATAAAATGACAAGTCTTTCAATTGAACTTCTTAAAAAGCAAGAAATTTGTAAGCTTGAGTGCTCGGGCAGACTTTGATGAGCTGCTTTATGGAAGGCATAAGGAAAGCACATAAATATAGCCTGTGTTTACGAAGTCAAAATAGTGGTGTAGTGATTAGCGTAACATTATTACAGTGCCAGCAAACTGGGCTCAGTTCCCACTGCGGTCTCTAAGGTGTTTGTATGCTCTCCCCATGACTGTTTGGATGCAAATGGGTGACACAGGCTTGTGGGCTGGAAGGGCCTATTACTATGCTATATCGCAAAGTAAAATTTAAAAAAAATCTCTTGACCGGAAAGGAAGCTGGGTACAAGAGAGCAAGGAATTTGATTTAACGGGACATTGTATACAGATCTTTGAGAAGTTTTGTTCACTGTATCTATCCATGAAAGGATGCACTTGCCGAGGAGATTGAAACACTGCTTCTCGGAGTGAGGAAGTTGTCCTCTGAGGAATGACTGAGTAAGATTTGAAATTAGAATGAAAGGTTATCTCAATGACACACAATAAATTCTGAAAGGAATTGACAGTGTAGACGTCAACAGACATTATACACCAACAAGAGATTCTAGGACAAGGAGGCACAACCTTGTGGACAAGGAATCAGCCATTTAAGATTGAAATGAGCTAAAAACAAATTACTCAGAGGAATTGAAGTCTTTGGAATTCCCAATCTCAAAGGACTGTGACTGCCCAAAGTTTGAGTTTCTGAATAGTGTCAGTTACTTAGCGTCTGATAAGTTACTTTCACCACTACACAAAGATAAGAACAAGCAGCACAGTCTCTGATTCAGAAGAGCCAAGTTAGAATATTTTATTCAATATCACATAAAGTGCATAGAACTAAGTGGAATGAAAAGGAATAAAGAGTGATAACAGGAATGAACAAAATAGTTGAAGAAAACAATTTTTAAAAAGTAATAATTAAATGAATTATCTCTTCTCGGGCTTCCAGCCAGGTACAGATATCGATTATAACTGGTTTCAATGACAAACTCTGCCTTCTTTACCAGGGATGATGCCTAAGCATGTCTAGTTGGCTGGTATATATACCCAGGTCATCAGTGCCTCCTGATTGAAATTTTGTGGAACGAATTTCATAAAAGTTAATTATTGAATGTCGAGGGATCTGTGGGTAACTATGATGTTAGCACCACAACTCTGCAGTTTCCATAGTTCTATGCACTTTATCTGGGTGAGATACCGGTAGAGTGCGGCTGCTGAAAGACCAGGGAATTCAAGAGACCATCTTCCTGTTCTTGGCTTTACATAAGAACTTTGTACTGCACAACCACAGTGGTCCAGAGTAGATATATTTAATAAATCGATAGTCTGTTAGCCTTACCAGAACTTCTGCAACATCACAGAGACTATTCCATCTACCCACATGTTAAGATACACAAACATGAAAAAAATTGTTAGAGTGTTAAAGCCTTTCACATAAATTCAATGAGAGCAAATTTTATTCTGTATCTCAAAATAATGTCTTGTGAATAGCCCAAATGGTCTTATTACAGAGGTGACTTGCATAAGAGGCTCAAAAAGAGTAGTCAGAATCTTTTATATATAGTAAGGCTATCAAAAATATTATATTTGAGGTGAAATGAGTTGAGTTTTCAAGGGGATCTGAGGGTGGTTAGTTTTATATGAAGTAATTAATGTACAGAACACTAGCAAGAGGGGATGGCGGCATTGCTTGGATAATGGGGCAGCAGGCACTTATCAGGCAAGTTATAGAAGGATATGGACCTACTGCAGTCAAATGAGATTAGTGCAGGAAAAATATCTCCATGGACATGGTGGGCCAGAGACCTTTTTCTATGCTGTGCAACTCTGTGACCTCCTGCTTTATCGTTACAAGAATAAGATTTTGTTCTGCTTCAGTGTTTTCTTTCACATGCACAGTAATTGTTAGCGTTTCATTGTGGAGTCAATGAAACTTGAATTTTGCATTCCAAAAGGAAGGACAGGAGTGAGTCATTCTCATATCTGGCGTGGTTTATTGCGCAAGAATGAGAGCAGGAAGTGATGGGAATGGTAAAATATTGAAACACAGCAAATTGTTCAATACCTTGAATCTGACCAGAATATAAAGCAAGGATAGCAAACAGGTGGTTACAGTAAGGCAAAAATCTGCTTCATGGAGAATGAAGATTAGCACAGCTGATTTCCTCTGCAGAAACACCTCACTGGGACAAGTAGTCTAATATTCAGCAGAGAGCATGAGGAAGATTAGGTACACCCTTAATATTTTTACATTCTTTTCTTCAGTCAGCACTGTGTTGTTCCTTTGTATTTGGAAGCAGGTTATTTATTTGCTGACTTGTTTATTTATTTAGAGATATAATGTAGAACAGGCCCTTTTGGCCTAATGAGCTGTGCCACCCAGCACCCCACCTATTTAACATTAGCCTAATCACGATACAATTTACAAAGGCCATTTGGGTCAGCTAGTAGTTCAAAGGTCTACTGACCAGTACATGGTTGAACTGTGGGAGGAAACTACAGCACCCAGAGGAAATGTATGCAGTCATAGGGAGAGTGTACATACTCCTTACAGAGAGCAGCTTAAGTGAACTCCGACCTCTGTCACTGAGCTGTAATAGCATCATGCTAACCGTTACTTTACTGTGGTGCTCTTATCATCTGGTAAGAAACATATACTGTATTTCAAAAAAGTTTCCTTTTAAGAAATGTAAGAAGTTGTACTTTGATTCCATTGAACAAGATAGAATCTTTAAGAAGGGGGAAAAAGCAGGCCAATATTGTTCAGAAGGATGATTTCTTTGTTGAGCATTGCCTTGCTTTGCTTTTGCCAGTCTTTGAATCAAGGAAAGGGGATTACATTTTTAACCTTTTGAAAAAGTCAGTATTTCCTGATAAGAAAACTTACGTGACAGTTTACTGGGTGACAAAAATATACCTTTTCAACCTGATAAAATGCAATGACATAAAACTGCACTGGAATAGTTGGTTAAACTCTTGTTAGAAAGCTGGCATGCATCCCAGATGATGAGCAATTCAGTTTTGAAGGGAAGTTCTCAAAGTGACCTCTCCTGAAAATTATTAACCAATACAAATGCTCACAAAAATGTTTTATAAATAAAAATTGAACATTCAGAAAATCTGAAATTTAAATACAAAAATGCTGGAAATATTCAGTGGCTATTGAGTATCTGTGGAACGAGAAACCGAGTTGATGTTAAAAACAAGATTTGGCAGAGACTGAAAATCTGGATCAACACAGACAACGCTAGAGGAACTCAGCAGGTCCGACAGCATCTGTAGAGAGGGATAAACACTCAATATTTTTCTGCTGTGCTGCCTCTCCCATCTCCTGCCACCCTCTCCATGCCACATCCTGCCCATGTCTGTCCCTTTCCCTGCACTTCAGATTAAAGATCCTTTGCCACTTTTACCTCAGAAATGTTTTCTTTCATTCTATTGCCCCAGGATTTCAGTAATTTCCATTTAGATTTTAATTCAAAGGCTGTGAAACCTGAGATGTAATTTCAAAGTGCACCCTGAGATATTATATACAAAGAAGGAAACTATTATTTCCTGGAGCAACAAATGATCTCATGGAGGAACTCAGTAGATTGAGCAGCATCTGTGGAAAGAAATGAATTGCTTATATTTGGGGTCAAACCCTGCATCAGTCCTGACAGCTCTGGACTCGCACAGATGCTGCTGAATTGCTGCTGAGTTCCTGAAGCAGTTTGTTTCTTGCTCCATATTCTAGCATCTGCAGGGTCTTTTGTCTCCAGATTATTTACTGTACTTATACAAGGCAGTGCACAGAAAGGTGATGAAAGGTACTGGCTCCACACTGCAGGATCACTTTGAACCAATTTGTAACTCGCAGATTTGGTACTTTTTGCAATATAATGATGGAATGAAGCTTTATCAACAATTTTGATAATATCAAGTAATTAAACATTGATGGACAGTTGAGGCAGAAATGAGGTAGTATTGACTCCTGAGTTAAAATATAGGCATGGATTTTATTTGAAGGTTATGTAACTTCCCACTTTGCATTGTATTCATTAACTGGGGGACGTGTGCTCCCAGTCCCTTTGTTAAAGATAATTGTTGCAACATAATTTTCAACACTGGTCTGAAATAATTAGTGATCGACTCGGTCAGAGCATTACACTTACATTAGTTATTTGATTACTAGTGTTGCCTTCATGACAAGGCAGAAACAAAACATTTTTCTGATTGTTTTTTAAAATTTGGATTCCTACTGACTGAATAATTGATTTTTATCATCTGGGAATGTATTAATGTGTTAGTAAGTAGTCACGATATAGTACCTTTTATTGTTGTTTTGTTGCATTCAGATCTTTAATTGTTTGTTGATGAAGGCCATTGTTATATCTGATCATGATCTGAAAATATTCTTTGGAAAGGGTCTTTACTTCACATGCCAGTCCATGCTACGTGTAGTGGTAGCACCTAATCAAGAGATCTCCGAAAAGTTGGGAGTTCAGTGAAAATTTGAGTGGAAAATCATGAGCATCATCCTTCTTTACGATACTGTTTGCATATTTTCTGGGGGATCTGGTTGCAGCGATCATCACTGGTTTGTAATTCCTTTGGGATGCACGGCAGACTCTCAAAGTACACTGTACAGGGCAGTCACAATGTAGTCGTATGGCACTGAAGGAAGCCGGTGCCAGCGTTGGACACCACGTGGGTTAACCCGCTATAAGGTAACGGTTGTTAAAGTGGTCAGTCATAGCAAAGCCTTGCACAGTGTGCTTAAAATTTTGATATTTCAATTTTTGTTAGAAATGGTATATGACACCTGTAGATGGAAGTGTAGCAGGTAAAAATGATGGCAGAGCCAACAGCAAAACTATCTATGGTTAACAATGAAGGGGGTAGTATGCAAACCATTTATATAATTCATTGGTAAGGCAGAGACATTGGTGGTATCATTGCATTATGCAGACATTGGTTGTTGTGTTTGTAATATTTAAGTAATAGTTGAATAATTTTGTAAATATATTGTTTAAGTATTCTTTGTTATTTATAACATTAATTATGGTATATGTACAAAGTACATTAATGGCATAAATCATTACACCACTAAATCATATGAACGCTCTTACTAAAAGTAAAAACAATATTAGACTCACAATCCAGACTCCCTTGTTTTTCTTCAAATCAGTTTTCTGTTTGCGAGTCATAAAATATAACAGTGGTGATGAGGATGGAATCTAGCTCACTGACGATTTTATCACATGCGGTATAAGGAACCAGATGGGCTGTGTAAAACTTCATTGTGGCATTTTCATTTAATACTATTTTACCCTTGATATGTTTGAGTTTTTCATTGCCATCCTTGAACACTGCTGTGGCATCTTCCAGTATCTTTCTTAATTTGCTTTCAGCTGGGGATGGGGCATGCAAAAGGTGGGTGGATGTCCAATCAAGTTGTCGTTGTCTCAGCCACTCATGTCCCCACAATACTGGCTGTTGTTTTACCAGATCCAAAACCAAAGTGGCTTGTTCCTTGTTGTATTTCATGGTTATGAATGTCATTCCCACAGGAATTATCTTCTCTCCTGTCTAAGTTCTTCATTCGATATCAGCAGGCTTCAGGGGACAGGTGGGCAGAGGAGGGGGCGGAGGTGGAGAGTGAGAAAGAGAGAGCGATAGATTGATTCTGCATTGATTTGGAGTTTATACTTAAGCAGAGAGGAGTGTATATTTAATATTTCTGTAATATTTAAGTAATATTGTAATGATATTGTTTGATTATGCATTATTTGTTGTTTATATATGTCATTATTGTTATATGTATGAAATACGTGAATGACTCGTGTCATTATGCCACTACATCATATTTGCACACTTTGCTAAAAGCTGAAAGTAAATTACACTCACATTCCAGACTCCCTTCTTTTTCTACAATCAGCTTTAAATTTTGGAGTTACAAAATATGCCTGGGTCCAATTTTGCAACTGACTGGACTTATACTGAAAATAGGCATTAATATATGTACAAAGCAGATCTTGTCTGTGAACTCTGTATCAAATAAATATTGTACAAGTGTGTTGTGCTCCAACTATTTCCTTTCCTCTACCCAGCTCTTGTATTGCAGCAAAAGTATTTCTCTTAGTCTTACCTGTCACATTCTCAAAACTTTTACTCAAATGAAAACAAGGTTAAATATTCAAAGTAAATTTATTATCGTGGTGCGCACTGTATGTGTCGCCATACACTACCCTGAGATTCATTTTCTTCTGGGCGTTCGCAGTAGAACAATGAAATACAGTAGAGTCAATGGAAAAACTACACACAAAGTCTGACAAATGTCAAATGTGCAATTACAAATAATAATAGTAATGAATAATACTGAGAACATGAGTCCTTAAAAGTGAGTCCAAAGTTTGTGGAAAGAGTCCAATGTTGAGGGGAGTAAAGTTATCCACCCTAGTCCAGAAGCCTGATGGTTGAAAGGTCGTAACTGGTCCTGAGGTTGGTGCTGTGGAAACTAAGTCTTCTGTAACTCTTACCTGACAGCAGCAGCAAGAAGAGAGTCTGGTCTGGATGATGGGTGTCCTTGATGATGAATGATACTTTCTCCTGGCAGCGCTCCTTGTGGATGTGACTTGTAGATGAACAAGTTGCAAATAATAGGTCATTTATTATTAAGAGATCCAATTAATGCTGCTACAATAATAAGATTTTATCTTTTATTTTATCTTATATTTTTAACCTTATCTTTTATTCTTTACATGATGTGTGTGATGTTTTCCAACACTCGTAGGAGATTTGTATGATGTAGAGAGTACAACTTCCTTTTTCGTTCGGCAGCATTTGATATAAACCATGCTGCCGTTTTCTGACGGTTTGCTGAAAACCAGCCAGCTCCTGAGGGACTGAATGCTTGTTGGATTCAAGGAACTAATAACTGGTTTTAATAGTCTGAAGCTTTAAATAGCAAGCTTATATTGGATGTGTAATTTTCCCCTTCTCCAGAGTGCTGACATTACTTTTGAACTTCGGTGGCATGATTATTTTACATTAATATTTGATCTCAGTAGATGATGCCGTTATGATCCAGGTCTGAGTATCAGGTATCTTAAGCATAGATGGAATAATTTTAGCAGGACATGAGTAATCTCTAATTTCAACAATTAAGAGTTCATATAGCTGAGAAGTGTGGCTCATTAGTTTAGCAAATGGAGCTGCCGTCTTGTATCTCCAGCAAGCTTGATTCAATCCTGACCTCCTGTTTGTGTTCATAGTGCACAAAATGACCAGGGACATTTTACCTCAGTCTTTCTTATGAGGAGGTCTTCCATGAGGAAGATTTACAGAGACTACAAGCAGACAGCACTGGAATTGAGCTCCGAACTCCGACACTCTGAGCTGTAATAGCATCGTGTTAACCGCTATGCTACCTTGACGCCCAATAATGAACTAGCCTTTGACTTTGTGAAGCTCATCAATAATACATGCAAATCTGTTTGGATCTGACAAGACTCCTTTCTCTAATTTTTTTGTCATCTGCATATTTATTTCCAGTTCTCTCACCAGTACTGAACAGAGCATTAACAAAGCAATGAACAATGACAATGTTAGGTTTAATCATTAGCTGCAACTTGGCTGCATAAAGTCTGAAAATACTGGGCAGACTCAGCAGGTTAGGCAGCATCTGTGGAGAGAGCACTAACAGGGTTAACACTTTGCGTTGATACACGTTCCTCAGAACCTTGGCTGCAGTGTTGAGATATATTAATTAGCCAATATCCCTCCTGAGATATTGGATTTGTCACATCAATGGTTTCTGAAAATCCAAGCCAATGGGCCAAGTACCAGTTTTCCAGTGTTTTTTGCCTTGGGTACTTTATTGAAAAAGAACATTTTGGAAACTGTTTTGTGAATTTCTAATGGCAACCTGCCCTTGGATGCAGTGAAATTCTCTGCTATAATCCATTTTATTGGGTTGTCATTCCTTGGCTCTGATTTGTTTCGATGCAGCATGGTAAATGGCCCTTCTGGCCCAATGAGCCCAGACCACCCAACTACATCGACGTGACTAATTAACTTACTAACCCCCACATCTTTGGAATGCAGGAGGAAGTGGGAGGACCCGGAGGTCACTGAGAGAACGTACTGTTACATGCCCACCGTTTGATCACAGGACAGTGGGATGATGTAATTGTCTTGTGAGTGGAATGATGTAATTGTCTCATGACCGTGGGGTGATGTTATGTGACGTGAGGGCATATTCCAAACGGTATTTAAACAAAGCCCGCCACAGTGACGCAGTTCTCTTCTTATTTTTGTGCAACATTGTTGCTGGTCGGAGGTGTGGAGGCTCCACTGGTTTTGTTTGTTGCACGTTTATTTTTCCCTTACCGTCCAGTATCAGAGAGTGAAGGCATTACCGGAGTTATCCGAGTTCAAAAGATTGGATAAAGTTAATGTCGGTCAGCTTCTTGGGAATGATCGACCTTTTTGAATCTGTTCAGGAATTGTGGCATGTACATTTGAGTTAAACCCCTGCAAGGTGAGGAAGGTTTGTGCAGTGACCACCCTCCAGTCAGAAGGTCAGTTCCTTTTATTTCATCGTGATTTCTTCGGACAAGGCATCTCTCGGCTGTGATAGACAGATTCACCATTACTTCGAAGGAATTATTGTTTCGGGGAAGTCTCTCCTTAATGACTGTATAAATCACATGGACTTTTGAATTTACCACTTTAAGTCTGTGCTTGGATGACTCATTGAGAACAGTTTCTAAGTTTGACTGTTCGTTAGGTATAGCCGCCTAACTGTTAACTTCCAGTTTAGTTATTCATTTGTTTACTTTTTGATGTTTTTGAGCACAGGTTAATAAATCTCGTGGTTTGTTTCTAAACCCTGTCTCAGTTTCATATCGAATGCTGCTGGTTCGTAACAGTGCAAACTCCTTACAGACAGCATTGGGAAACAAACCCAGGCCACTGACACTGTAAAGCTTTATGCTACGTTACCATGCAGCCCAATGTGAACTAATTTATTAATGGAAACTACATAATTGAATATCCATTTAAGACGATGATAACCTGACCCATGGGGGAGTTGAAGATTCAGACAAGGGATTCACAGTGAGCCTAATTCATCACTTTAACTTCACACTAAAAGTCTTGTGATTCTAATCCATCTTAGATATTCCTATCTACTCTAATATTTACACAAAAATCCAGAAATCCATCCCTATCAACTAACATCCCACCCCAACCCCCGGCAATTTTTTTCAGAATTCCAGTTTGAAGGTATATAGATAAATACAAAATAATTATTTAGCAGACTTATCATAAATAACAATCAGTTACAGTACTGTGCAAAAGTCTTAGGGACATTATATATAGCTAGGGTACCTAAGACTTTTCACAGCACTGTATTTGTCAATGTGGAGTGGAGAGTGAGTTTGTAGCTCTGATGAGAGCAAAGGATGTTGGGAATGGTGAGGGTGGAGTGCTGCGGGAGAGGTGTGGGACAGGTGGCAGGGGAGGAGTGCCGGGGCAGGGGATGCTGTGGGTGTAGACACACCCAGCCCTGAGACACAAGGCAAGGTCATTTGATTCCAAGCAGTTGGTTTATTTATCATTACAAATGTCTCTCTGGTGCTTCCCATCCCCTCCCATCTCCATTCCCTTTTCCCCAACAATAATTTCCCTCTCCCTGCCCCCCTTCCCATTCTCAGTCAACAATAGAGATAGATATCAGAATCAGGTTCATTATCACTCGTGTATGTCATGAAATTTGTTTTTTTTTTCAGTCAAATTGATCAAAATGTTTGGTTGTAATACTCATTTATGTGAAGTGTGTGTGTGTGATAGTTACATTAGTGCAAAAATAGAAGTGATGAAGTAGTGAGGTAGTGTTAATGGGTTCAATGTCCATTTAGAAATTGAATGGCAGAGGGGAAGAAGCTGTTCCTGAAACATTGAGTGTGTGCCTTAAGGCTTCTGTACCTCAATGAGAAGAGGGCATGTCCTGGGTGACGGGGGCCCTTAATGAACGATGCTGCCTTTTTGAGGCAATGCTCCTTGAACATGTCCTGGATACTGCAAAGGCTAGTGCCCATGATGGATCTGACTACTTTTACAACTCTCTGCAGTTTACTTCAATCCTATGCAGTAGCCCCTCCATACCAGATGGTGATGCAGCCAGTTGGAATGCCCTTCGTGGTACATCTGTAGAAATTTGTGAGTGTTTTTGGTGACATACCAAATCTCCTCAAACTCTGTTAGGTTCTCTGAGATATTGACAGCAGGAACTTAAAATTGTTCACTCTCCTCACTTCTGACCTCTCTATGACGACTGGCGTGTGTTCCCTCATCTTACACATTCTGAAGTCCACTATCAGTTCTTCTACTGTTGCCCACTCAGATGTTTATGGAACTTCAGCTCAGTTAAGATAGTCCAGTCTCTCCTTCATTATCTCTGCCTTTTGTTACCTTTGTCATAAACCTGCTCTCCACCCTTTCCAAAGCCTTGTGAAGCATAGTGGACACAATTGGACACGAACCTCCAGATAAGTCTAAGAAGTGATTTATAATGTTTGAGTATAAATTCAGAATCAAGATATTACAAGTGCTGGAAATCTAAAGTAAAG
The DNA here is from genome assembly GCF_048418815.1 of Hemitrygon akajei. NCBI lineage: Eukaryota > Metazoa > Chordata > Chondrichthyes > Myliobatiformes > Dasyatidae > Hemitrygon > Hemitrygon akajei. The sequence continues at coordinate 159,235,312 of NC_133129.1, read as the reverse complement.
CATGCAGTACGGGAAATGCAGATCTTTTAGATCATGTTTTCCCTCAAACTTTTTGTACTTCTGATCGAAGATCGTCAAGTTGAAATGTTGAGTCACAAGTTATGCCTAAAGAGTGGAGTACTTCTGGCATTTTCTGTTTTATCAACAAAATAACCTTTTCCTGATGTTCTTGCCTGTTTTTGTTCCTTTTGCCTTTTGTAGATTTTGCCTTTGGAATGGATGAGAGGGTAAGTGCCAGATAGTCCATTTGCAACCCAAGCCTGGAAGATTTGTGAGAATCAATATGCATTTACAATGAAGAAGAGCCAAACTGTAATACTATAAACACATGGTGGAGAAATTATTTAATCTCAAACCCTCACGCCTCCTGAGCTATACAGGCCTCTTGAAGGGAAAAAATTGAGTGTGAAATTGTATGCTAGTTTTGAAGAAAGAAACACAATATTTTCAAACGCAAGAAAATCTGCAGATTGTGGAGATCTAAAGCACCAACACAAAATGCTGGAGGAACACAGCAGGCCAGGCAGCTTCTATGGAAAACAATAAACTGTCGATGTTTCGGGCCTTTCGGGTCCTGATGCGAGTCTCAGTCTGAAACGTCAACTGTTTACTCCTTTCCGCAGATGCTGCCTGGCCTGCTGAGTTCCTCCAGCATTTTGCGCTTTATTATTTTGCAAAACTATTTTGATGTGTGTTATTTAGTAAAGCCATAAATAATTTCAAGTTTCAATTTAACAAAATACGGAATATCATTGGCCAGAATTGCAGCCTTTTGAAAGCACCTATATTGATATATTTCTTCAGAATCTATTAGTTAATCAGTAGGATTAAATTGCTTAAGCAGAAACGACAATGAAGGAACCATGTTCCAGACAGCCATGTATTTCATGTGTGAGTGTGCCAATAACTTTGTATTCATGGTTGAAATGCATTGTGCTGTAAAATTTTATGAGTTGTTGTGTGTCTAATCTTCTGTGTGGCTTACCATCCAGTCTGGATGCAGAAGGGCTTACAATAAAATTGTTGGACTTTGCACTCAAATGAAACAGCTCACACTTTCTACTTAGCAAGGCATTCAATGCAATCATCTCACTTTTGTAAAGCAGATAGTAACACACATTCTAATATCTTACAATTTCATTTTTTGAGCTTCTGAAGTAAGACGAGTAGATTTCGCAGTGACATGGTTCTTTGATTTTAAGCAACATGTTTTGTTTTTATTGCTGAATTAATTGCAAGAGCAAACCAATTGAGAGTGAATTGAAAGCTGAAGGAAACCTGGGATATGCTCCTCCATATGCTGGGTCAGTTTGAAATATTCCAGGCTTAGAGCGATGGTCATGGGGTAAAGAAGGATGGGATGGAGGGGTAGAAAATCACCTTGGTCAGAAATCTAGAAGGTGACTTTAGTAACAGAGCAGAGAATGCATGTATTAATTTATCAATTATCAGAATCAGCTTTAATATCCCTGACATATGTTGTGAAATTTACAGCATATACCCTACTGTGTGAAATTTCCCCAGTCCAGTATCTTATGTCTTCTAAATCACTATTATCTCCTTTCCTGTTGCCCCTCCTTCTTGCCCTTCTCCATGGTCTGCTCTTCTCCTATCAGATTCCTTATTCACCAGCCTTTTAACTTTCTCATGCATTTGGCTTCACTAATCATCTTCCAACTAATCCTCCTTCCCCTCTCCCTACCTTTTTATTCTGGTGTCTTCCACTTCCTACCCAGTGCCGAAGGAGGGTGTCAGCCTTACATGTTGACTGGTTATTCATTTCCGTAGATGCTTCCTGACTTGCTGAGTTTCCTGAGAATGTTGTGTGTTGCTCTGGATTTCCAACATCTGAAGAATGTCTTTGTGTCATGAAATTTGTTGTTTGGTGGCAACAGTTCTGTGCAGTAACATAACAATATTAAAAATTCTGATAAGAAATATATAATATAAGTAGTGCATAAAGAGAAAATAGTGAGGTAGTGTTCATGGATGGGTTCATTAGTTGTTAAGAAATCTGATGGCAGAGGGGAAGAAACTGTTCCTAAAACAGTGAGTGTGCATCTTCAGGATCCTATACCATCTCTTTGATGGTAGTGTTAAGAGAAGAGCATGTCCTGGGTGATGGGATCCTTAATGTCAGATGCCACCTTTTTGAGGCATCATCTTTTGAATATGTCCTTGATGCAATTGCTAAGTGGATGTGCTGGGAATATCTTTCTGTCCTGAAAATTAATAAATGGAGCTGAGCTGTAAATTAGCCCAGCCAAATTCAAAGTGGAATTAGCTATACCTGTGAAGTACTTTATCATATAACACTGATGAGGAAGCCAGGGTCTTGATGAATTTGTCATAATAATGGAGACTCCAAGAAGAGTGTCCAGAAAGTGCTTCCATGGCACTGTGCAATTTTCATATTGCTGATTTGCTGGATGATGAATGGGGATTTCTAAAATAAAAATTAAAGTGGCTTACTGGAATCTTGCTCTCATTTGTCCAAGAACGTGCTGTGTTAAGAATTATAAGTGTATAAAGTTTCGGGTTCCTCCTCTGAGTTTGCTCCTTCCTGCAAATGACAGTGCAAACTGTACCCTGAGTGAACAAAGTATCAGATTCTGCTGGGAGATTCATATTTACAAACATTTAATGTTCTAGACTCCAGTGGGTGTGGTGATTTTGGGTTCTCTGTCTACAGAAGATTTTATAGTGACTGGTGGACTGCTGCAGCACTTGTCGAATACACTCTGAGTTGGACTACTGCTAAAGGCTAATTATTTCTAAAATAATATTTTTCATAAAACATTGGGCATGAACTGAGATGGTATTGGGTTCCCAGACTGCAAAACCCTAAAATCAAAAGAAGATTTAAAGATCTACCCAATAGAGATATCCACAGGTACCCTCACTATATGGTGATGTACTGTATTCATCTACTCATCAAAAGGTAGCGTACTTCCCTGTCTAGCCTCTACAGTGAACTTTAGCTGCAAAAACCCTCTGCCTGATTGGTGGGTCCCACTTGCCTGCCAGGAGGAAATACTTTCAGCTAACAAAGTAGTTCAAACACAGATGTTTTACTTTTAATAATACACATTTTACATTTGGACAATTATTTCTTAACACACATTTAATGCACACAGAGGATATCTAATTTATAAAAGACTTCTGAATTACAAACCACATATGATTTACAAACACAGCTAAAATTCGTACAAACTAGAAGAACATAACTGAGTTTCAGTCAAACGAGTTGACCTTTGCAGAACAAAGGCTGAAGAATGAATTTTAGTTCAACTTTCTGTAACTCCATCTGCCTTGTCATGCTCCTTATTATTCCTATCAAACCCCAATGCTTGTGATATTTACTGTATGCTATTTTCGGTTGAATGATATTATCTGTATATGGTGCTTCCTAGATGCCTTTGCTGGGACAAAGTAACTCACACAGATGGTCTTAAAAACTCTTGGTGACAGAGATCCAAAACATCTACAATTAATACTGTGAGGGCTGGCTGTTTGAGTACATACTGTGTAAGCAGACCAAGTTGTAACCAAATGTGATGTGCTAAGTGTCATAACCACATTTTCTTGTGTTTGGCTAATGTAGACAAGAGGTGTCTTGGTCACTTTACAAAGGAGGCCACTTAGCCTGCAGCCCTCTACTGTGGGCTAACAGCCTGTATTTTGTAATACCATTTACAAAGCTGTGCATCCGACATCAAATTGATTGTTACATGCAATTTTCATTGTGAACTAGAGTCTGGTTCTTATTTACAACAGAAGGCTGAGCAAAGAATATTTGTTGAAAGTTTAAGGTCATCATCAACAACTCTGACCCCTTGACACCATACCGGAAAGCTGAGTTTAGCAATAAGCCACACAAGCCCTGGTGAGTGAATATCCATCACATGGGACAGCTTACTTTTCGGCAAAAAGTGATGCCTCTGAATTTGCAAATGGATCTTGTATACTGAATGCGGTATACATATTTCCAGCAGAACCACTCTATAGTTATTTCAACTGACTGCCGTTCAGAGACTGCCTTTTGTTATAAAAACTTCCTTTCTGCTGTTCCAGCTGGATTGGGAGATGGGAGATTCTTAATGGATTTTATTTTTAAGTTGATTGCAAAAATTTGCTGCAGAAACAATTTTACAAAGAAGCCATTCCTGAAGCACTGTAACGGCTGAATTTCATGTCCTTCCTTTGAACAAACCTCCAGTAGTGGTTTGATTCCAGGTTAGCAGTTTGCAGTTAATATTTAATTAGTTTAGTTCTCAAAGATCCAAGCTTCAGTCCAGAATTTGCAGCCCAAATGTTGCGGCCAGAGAATTTGTCATTTTTAAAAACAAAACCAAACATTGAAAACTGCTTGGAATACTACTCAGATGCTGGTCCAAAAGTATGCATTGTGCTTTGGCTTCCAGTCCTATTGTATTATCAACTAGAAATCAGCTAAAAGCCTAATTATTTCATTTGGACTCTATGAAATAAATTGAAATCTCCATCCAATTCAAAAGGAAAGCAACAAGTTATGGATAAACACACACACACAATGTTGGAATAACTCAGCAGGTCAGGCAGCATCCATGTTGGGGAATAAATAATCAACGTTACGAGCTGAGACCCTTCATTGGCCTGAAACGTCGACCCCATGGCTGCTACCTGGCATGCTGAGTCCCTCCAGCGTATTGTGCATGTTGCTCAGGATTTTCAGCATCTGCAGGATCAATTTATCTGTGCCTCTGCTCCAGATATCCCTTTGTTGTATCACACGAACAAGTGGAAATGTAAATTTGCCTTTGTATTTGTGAAGTTCAATAGCACCAGTTGAATAAATTGAGCTTGTACTGTCTTATCATGCGCTATCTCTCATTAAAGCCCAAATCACCAGTTGCACTATCTCTCTTTAAAGCCCAACTCTACAGCTGTGTGGTTATTCTTTTGAAGAATTTCTGCTTCAGCTCACTACCCTGTTGTCTCTTTGAGGCCACCAGTATTTTTGTTGGGCTTGGACTAGGCATTTACTGTGGGACATTGATTTACTTGCTGCCTGGGCCTCAAAGGTTACTTTTCTTGCGCAGTCCAGCTGAAGTAGGGGGAATAGCAGCTTCAAAATAGCAGTGCTCTGCTTCAAATCAAGTCAAATTGTTTGGTTCCTGTCGAAGTAGGAATTGTAGGAATCATTTTATGAATTGCAACAAGGTTCCCATGAAATAAATGGATTCCAATTCTTGAGGGAAGCATAAATTTTAGAAGTCCTTACACTATCTCATATAGTGTGTGTCAATTCATATGGCATTAAGCTACATCCAGAGAAAATGTTTTTGCTCATGTGGCTTTTAGTCCCTTGTACGTACTTAGAAGTGTTTGAATCCAGAAAGGAAAATTAAAATATTTTGAAGGAAAATGGACATCAGTTGAAAATCAGGAAGTAACCGGTCTTAAATTATTATAGCATTTGATCCATCAGCAGCATCATGCATTTGGAAACACAATCAGAGTTCAAACTGAGAGTATGAAAGAACAGTCTCGACATATTTGTTGGCACTTTACTGGCAATAAAGCAGCAAGCTTCTGACTCCCATTCTGATTCCAGTTCCCATCCCAATGTGTTGGTCCATGGCCTCCTCTTGGCACTCTCAGAGTGAAGGAGCAAAATTTTATATTCTGTCTGGGTACCCTCCAACCTGATGGTATGAATATCAATTTCTCCATCCGGTAAACTAATTTCCCCTTCTCCTTCCTCTGTTTCCCACTCTGACCTTTTACTACTTCTCACCTGCCTATTAATTCCCCATGGGTCTCCCACCCTCGTCCTTTTCTCCTGTGCTGCATTCTGCTCTTCTATCAGTTTCGTCCTTCTCCACCCATCTGGCTTCACCTATCACCTTCTAGCTAGTCTCTTTCCTCTCTTCCCACTTCTTCACTCTGGCATCTTCTCCCTTCATTCTCAGTCCTGAAGAAGGGTCTCAGCCTAAAATGTCGACGGTTTATTCATTTCCATAGATTCTGCCAGACCTGCAGAGATCCTCCAACATTTTGTGTGTGTGTTGTTTTGAATTTCTAGCATCTGCAGACTCTCTTCTGTTTAAGCTTTCCTGTTTTCCCATTATCTACTCCTCATAATCAGTGCTTGACATGTACTGGAGAGGGCAAATATCATAAATTAGAAGCCAAAGAATTCACATTCTCTTAATTATTAATGTAATTACCGCCAGTCAGTGCAGTTGTGATAGATGAATGTCTTGGCTTCTCCAGGTCAAGGCTGTGCAGCTGCACAATATTGGAAATGACTCCACACTTTCTTTTTAAAGCCTGGTGAGTCAGAGAGAGGCTTCCCACACAGAATTAGTTAAATCTTTATTCTCCTAGAAGCAATCATTTCATTTCACAGGTTTAGTTGGTGATGACAGGTGTGATGGAGATGGTTAAAGTGATTTTTGTTTGAAGCCTCTATATGAAGGCTCGATAAGAAACTCCTGTGGATGTTTCATAATTTTCTTTTAATTCTTTTGATGATATTACATTCTTCACAATATAATTTCACTTGAATTAATTCAAGCTTCATTCTAAATAATGTGCACAAGCGCTTAAAGAAGAGTAACACCATATCTCATACCAGCGGTACTTCCACCAGGAGCAGATTAGCCAAAAAAACCCAAGAAAACTAGGACAATTGTTTGCAATAGTGGAGTCTTTGGAATAGGAGTGCTTTGGTATAGAGGATGACAAAGGTCAAGAGATAGTACAGATGAGTCCATTGCAAATTTGCTCAGAAAGATTTAGGAGGTTTTGTGACTTGTGAAACTGTAACTATAAGTGCTCGAATATGATTTTTAGAAAATGTTGAGAGAATTGCAAAGAGAGGACTTGTGGTCTGATTCAAGGAAGTATTTAAGTCTTAGATAGATGATTGTAGTAGGCCTAGAAATGAGTTAAAGGCATAAAAACTGCTGAAGTGAGAGAATTGAATGGTACTTTCAGGAGACAGTAAAGCAGGACAACACCCAGCCCAGGGTGGAAGACCATACAGGTTGGAATCTGGAGCAGTAATGAAATGTGAGGATAAAGACCTAAGCATCTGCAGGGATCCGCGCTCTCTTTGAGTGAAAGTTTAGAAACGGAGGAAACCATAAACTCACATTGAAATGTTGACTAACGGGAGGAAAGTGAATGGGAATAAAGGGGACTTTTTCTGGCTGGCTGCAGGGGTCAGTTTTGGGACTGCTTCTTTTCACATTATATGTCAGTGACTTGGACCACAAAATTGATGGCTTTGAGGCCAAGTTTGCAAATAACTCAAAGATGGGTGGAGGGACAGGGAAGTGTTAAGGAAACAGGAAGTCTGCAGAGGGACTTAGACAAGTTAGGAGAATGGGCAAAGAAGCAGCAGATGGAATATAATATAGGCAATTGCACATTCATGCCCAATGTTGAAGGAATAAAGACACAAACTATTTTCCAGAAGAGGGGAAAATTCAGAAATCATAGGTGCAAAGGGACTTCAAGTTCAGGTTCAATTTGAATTATCATTTAAACAGACGTGAATACCCATGAATACACCCAAATAAAATAGTCTTCCACTGGGGCCAAGGTAGAAAATATTGTACCAACATTCATACACAGCAGAAGGTACATATAGCACATATAAGATAGCAAGAAAGCATACAGTGACGCCAAATCTGTATAATATATGCAGTATATACTTGGGAGTCCTCGTTCAGGATACCTGAAAGGTTAATTTGGAGGTCGATTTGGTGGTAATGAAGGCAAATGCAATGTTAGCATTTATTTTGAGAGGACTAGAATACAAGAGCAAGGATGTGATACTGAGATTTATAAGGTATTGATCAGGCCGCACTTGGTAAGCAGTGTAAGCAGTTTTGGGCCCTTTATCTAACAAAGGACATGCTGACATTGGAGAGCGTCATGCTGATGATTCTGGGATTAAAAGGGTTAATGTATGAGTAGCTTTTGATGGCTCTGGGCTTATACTTGCTGGAGTTTAGGAGAATGGGGGGGAATCTTATTGAAACCAATCAACTATAGAAATGCCTCGATAGAGTGGATGTGGGGAGGATGTTTCCTACAGTATGGGAGTCTAGGAGCACAGGGGTCAGCTTCAGAATAGAAGGATGTCCATTTAGAACAAAGATGAAGAGGAATTTCTTCAGCCAGAGGGTGATGAATCTGTGGAATTTGTTCCAATATATGGCTGCGGAGGCCAAATTATTGGGAATATTTAAAGCAAAAGTTGATAGGTTTTTGATTAGTAAGGGCATTAAAGGTTATGAGGTGAAGGTAGGAGAGTGGGGTTGAGAGGGGTTATAAATCACCTTGATGGAATGTTGGAGGAGACTCAATGGACTGAGTGGCCTATTTCTGTTCCTCCGTCTGTCCTTGTATAAAATAAACCTGTTGAAAGTCTTGCCATTTCAATCTATTGTGGTGTGATCAAAAAAGGAAGTATGAAATCTGGACAATTTGAGAGGAATTTCAATTTTTAATGCCTTTTAACATTGTTCAGAGGAATGCAAAAGCTGAAGGAGGTCAGATCTTGAACTGTAAGTCCTCAAAATTTAATCTTGTAGAGCAAGTGTTCCCAACCTGGGGTCCATGGACCCCTTTGTTACTGGTAGGGGTCCATGGCATAAAAGACATTGCGAACCTCTGCAGTAGAAATAAAGAATATCCATTAGTTTGCATTTGTCTTACCATTCACTTAATGGTAAAACAACTAAACTAATTACCTTTCTCCTTCCAGCTACATCTTCTAACTGCCAGAGAGTATGGTTATGCAGACAACGCCACCAAGCTCTCTCTGAGTCTTGCAGTGTACAAACCGTCAGACCTCTTGGCAGAATCTCAACTGTTCTGGGAAACTGCAGGTGGGATGCAAAATTATTAATGTCCTCAGACTGCTTGAATCATTGCTCAGAATTTAAATCAATCCAAGGGATGAATGAAGATTTAACATTAATTTGCACACTGCTTAGATTGGAATCCCACGTCACAGCTTTTACATCTTATTAATTAGAATTAATAAATTAAATCAATCAATCCATCAAGTCAGACCTTTAAATTTTGCAGCACAACTTGCTGATTAAAGCTCAGACTGCTGTTGTGGGTTTAGATGGTCAGTCAGTCATTCCATCAATCACTCAATCAATTGGGCCTTCAGTCAGATAGGCAATCAATTAACTGCAGTCTGTCAATCAATCAGGCAGTCTATTAATACTAACAAGCATATCCTTCTGAAAACAGAGGTACTTTCTTATTTATTTCAGATTTTTCTCTTTCTTTATAATACTGATTTTAGGCCTGATTATTTCAGTTTCTTGCCAGATATTAATTGTTCTGTTTCCACTCCTTTGAGTTACAGGCAATTTGCATATGAGTTAATTATGCAGATATAGTTGATGGAATTTTATGAAGGAGCACAATCTAGGCCCAGGTGTTGGTTGTGAAAGTGAACGGATATGAGGGGCAAAAAAAAAACACTGAAAGGTGATGTTGGAGAAGGTGAAGTGTTTGGATGAGAGACTGGTGTTAGCAGTAAGTTGTGAAGAGAGTGCAGCGCTGGGATCATTCAATAAGGACCATCTCCCAGCTCAGCCCATATAAAGCAAATGGACCCAGAAGTACTTCAGTGCCTGAAAGTAAGCTCCTGGGTTTAACGGTTTGTAAGTCAGGACTACCAGTATAAAATACCATTGTGTATGAAGTCCAATGTACAATTCCTTTCTGGTGCCACTTTTATAGAGGAGAACAGGGAGGCCATTGTCTGTTTTGCAAGTTGTAAGATAAGGGTGTGATGAGGGGCTTGCACCTTACATTATGAGAGGAAGAGCAGGGGCTCCAGAGTTGTGTAGGGGTATAAAGGAGGTGGTGGATTGATTTATTTGCTCAGCTGCCCAGGTATGTAAGCCAATTCTGGGGTAAAGTTTGTTGGATATATATTTGATAGAAGGAGAAGGCTGCTTTTGATGGTGACTTTTTGGGAGGGTGTGGGTAGCAGATAGGTCAAGCTGAAGATGGCCTCATGAGAATTCTTGAGAGCTAAGGTCTTTCTCAGAGTGAGCAGACAAAGAAAGCAACATTAATAACAGATTGGAAAGTACCAGCAGTGGTTAATTTTCAACCTGTTCTGGAGTGAATGCTCCCAGTCGAGGAACAGCAAGTGGGAGACGAGCATTAATGGGATTATATTATAGACCACCCAAAAGTGCCCAGGAATTAGAGGAGCAAATTTCTAGAGAAGTGGCGCATGTAGTCACAGCAGCCTCTCCAGGTACAACCAATGGTGTAATTGTTTCTCATTACAGTTTTTTTGTGATTGTAAGTCACTGCTGGAGATTAGGAACATCAAGTACTGCAGGTCTGCCCCATGAGCGAGTTGCAACAGAGCTGGATTTCTCACACATTATACAGTGATATCGCCTGGACTTGCTGTGTACCGTTGTGTGGAGGCAGTGTGTAGTCCAACAAATGGTGCAAGTGATTGTCTTGAAAGTTTTCTTTATTGTGATTGCTAGACCCAGTTGGACATTGGTAATGTAGAATACTGCAAGTCCGGCTCATTGGTGAGACCGGCGGCAGGATTGTTGCGCAGACCTGACCCTCGTGCCACGGGATCACCTGTTCCAGCCTTCTGGCAGGGGAAACAGCATAGACAGTGAGGGAGAGAGCAGAGGCCTCTGTGGGTGTGCTGGCCCCTCCCGTCGGTGCATTCTCCAGTGTTGTCTTCTGGGAGGACGAGCTAGATTGTATTTGTCTGTGTGTGATGTAGGTAATGAGAAAATGCTGCGTCTTGTTCTTAGAGAAAAATGGCTTCAGGACAGCGTCCCATACGCCATCAATATACGGGACATGCCACTATTTTTAAATTTTGTTTTGTGACTGCATGCTTTTCTGCTATTGTGTCCGTATGTGTTGTGTGCTGTGTGTGACTTTTGGTGTTGTGTTTTGCACCTTGGCCCCAGAGGAACTAATTTGTTTGGCTCTATTCAATTGTATGGTTGAAATAATGATTAAACGTGGACTTCACTTGAAAGAAAGTCAGTTAATGGAGCAACAGCAGTTCAGCAGAGAGAGATAACCAAGAATTTTTGGGAAAGGTTTGGCATTACTGCTGTGTTTTTTTTTAGGAGAAAACATGGAATTAGACTCTATTACATTAAAAATGTTAATTTTTGCAGTTGGATTTACTGAAAAATCCTGTCATTAATTTTTGACGTTGACGAGGTTGAATAGTTGGTACATCAGAAGAAGACCATAAGGCAAAGGAGTGTAAGTGGGTCATCCGGCCCATTGAGTCTGCTCTGCTATTTCACCATGGCAGATCCATTTCCCTCTAAACAACATTCTTCTGCCTTCTTCCCATAATCTTTGACACCCTGACTAATCAAGAACCTATCAAGCTCTATATACCCAGTGACCTGCCCTCCACAGCTGCCTGTGGCAATGAATTCCACAGATTCACCACCCTCTGGCTAAAGAAATATTTCTTCCTCCCTGTTAAATGGACACTCCCCTATTCTGAGGCTGTGCCTTCTGGTCTTAAACTCCCCCATTATAGAAAACATCCTCGCCACATTCACTCTGTCCAGGTCCTTCAACATTCGATAGGTTTGAGTGAGATTTCCCCCTCATTTTCCTAAAATGTGAGGAAAGACCCAGAGCCATCAATCACTTCTCATATGATAGGCTTTTCATCCCCAGAACCCTTCTTGAGAAGCTCCTCTAAATGTCAGCACATCTCTTCTTAAATAGAGGGGCCCAAAATAGCTCTCAATACTCCAAGTGAGGCCTCCAAGTACACCAAAACTTCTGGCTGCTCACCCACCTGCTTTAGATTGTCATCTATACAATCTGAGATGTCCCTGACCCTAGCACCTGGGAGGCAACATACCATCCAGGTGGCTCTCTTGTGTCTAGAGAATCTTGTGTCTACTCCTCTAATTATGGAATCCCCTATCAATACTGCTGTCCTGTTCTCTGCCGTTCATTTCTGCACCAGACTCAGTGCTAGATACCTGGTCGCTGTGGCTCTCTCCCCCCCCCCCCCCATCAGTATCCAAAATGGTATGCTTATTATTGAGGGGGACGACTACAAGGGTACTCTGCACTGGCAACCTACTTCCTTTCTCCCTCCTGACAGTTGCACCTTTGCCTGCCTTCTGCAACTTGACTACCTCCCTGTAGCTCCTATCTGTCATCTCCTAATTCTCCCATATGAGCCGAGTATCGTCAAGCTGCAGCTCCAGTTCCTTGCCATTCTCTGAGGTGCTGCAGCTCGGTGCACCTGGTGATTATCCCGGAGGCTGGAGGTCTCCCCGCATTCCAACATCTCACATAAAGAACACAACACAGCAGCTGGAGTCATCCTCACTGCGTTAATAGACGATGAATGATGAAGGAACTCAGCTGATGCAACAAAAGCTCCTTTCTTCAATCCCTTGCTCCTGGATCAGCCTGAGGCTTCCTTCGCCAATTCGACTGCAACTACGTTGCCAAAATCCCGTGAAAGCTCCTCTTTGACACATACAAGGAGGTGAAAGAATGAGGAAGGCATGAGTTCTTGACCACTTCCGTAAATTCCTGCTCGTTTTTTTTTTGTTTGGGATTCTTCAGTAGCATTTTCAAATATAAACTTGGCCTTTCTTTCCATATAGGTGTGATTCTGCAAATTCAGGGCCATAGTCTGATCAGTAGTTGATGGAAGTAGAAGTCAACGTAAAACACAGAAACTAGCGTCTCATTTTGACAAAAACAGTGAAGCTGTGAGAATTGAACATGCCAGTCCAGAAGGCTAGGAAGAGTTGAATTTTGTGCATTTTAAATTTGAAGAATGACACTCAGTGTAGTACCATCTTGGTATTACAGTAGAAAATGCAGATATTAGTGTTCTTAAACTCAGTGGCCAATTTATTGGATACAGGAGTGTACCTGACAAACTGGCCCACAGGAGTGGAGTCCAATGTGGTCTTCCGCTGTGATAACCCATCCACTTCAAGGTTCAACAAGTTGTGCATTCAGAGATGCTCCTCTGCACATCACTGCTGTAACAGTGAATTCCTGTCTGCTTGAATCAGTCTGGCCATTCTTCCCTGACTTCTCTCATTAGCAAGGTGTTCTTGCCCACAGAGCTGCTGCTCACTGGATCTGTTTCTGTTTTGTTTTCACAGCATTCATTTTGACCTATAGATACTGCTGTATGTGAAAATCCCAAGAGATCAGCAGTTTCTGAGATAATGAAACTGCCCCCGTCTGGCACTAACTATCATTCCACAGTTGAAGTCACTTAGAAAAAACATTTCTTCCCCAATCTGATATTTGGTCTGAACAACAACGGAGCCTCTTGACCATGTCTGCATGCTTTTATGTATTGAGTAGCTGCCACGTGATTGGCTAATTAGGTATTTGGATTAACAAGCAGGTGCTCCTGATGAAGTGGCCACTGACTGGAGACCACTGGAGCAAGCACTCTCGGGTGTGTAGCCAATGTCCATTAACAAAGGCTGTGCTGGGAATGGAGGGACCTCTGCGGTTCCCCCAGCAATACATCGCTATGGACGGATTACCTAAAGAGGGCTGGTTTTGTGTAGGTCAGAGCTGAATTCTGCTCAGTCCAGTGAGTGTGGAACATTGCTGTGGGCTGGCAGTGCTTAATCCATCTTGTGACAGACCACTGGTTCCCATGGTCTCTCTCAGTTCTCCTCCTTGGACGTGATGGAAGCTGCTTCCTCTCTCTTTATTTAGCTGCATTACTCTTCCCAACCTGAAGATCCCTCTGTGCTGACAATCTTAGTAATAGAGAGAAGAGTGGATGGCACTTTTTATACCCAGCAGGAGCTGATGTGGGTGACCATGTGATCTGGGTATTCTGTCATCCTGTGCAGCAGATGCTGCCAATCCCCAACAATATCCACACTCACTGCCAGCTATATTCCAGCCATGATACTCGTGCTCTATATCTCTGCAGTGAGTGGCAAGGCTGCTTGTCTCCCCACACCCAATGCCAGTCTTCACAGGCAATATATCTGTACTCTCTTGCCAGCTTCCTGGCACAGCAGTGGGGAGGTCAGGGATTCAAACCAGACTCCTGATGCCAGAATGCTGCCAGGTAATGCTACTCTGTATGTCTAATCATGGATATAATTCCTGTACAATTTTTTTATGCTGTGGTGTGCTGGGGCATTGGCATCAATATGGGTGATACCAACAGATCAATAAACTGATTAGAAAGGCTGGCTCTGTTATAGAGTTGAAATGTTTCTCACTCTCTGCATGCCACCTTGGCTGCACAGAGGAAACTTTTAGTAATAGACGAAGACAACTACACTGCCCCAAAGAGCGCTGCAAGGTAATTCTTATTCTCATCCATTAGGCTTTATGATGAGCCAACCTATAGCCAGGAAAGTGATGACCCCCTCTTGTTAGACTGTTTGAGGTAACTTATTTTTTCTTGTTTTATATTTGTATATCTGTGCACTTGTAAAGCTACTGTGACATGATAATTTCCTTTGTTATCTATCTATCTAATATCTACCCCTTAGAACACCAATTCTGCTCTTGTTCCTGAGAGTGTATTCTTTGTGCTAAGCAAGGTACCAATCCAATAGAAAGTGAAAGACTGAATACACTTTGAATTAAGTCAATGATTTTCTTTCCAGGCCTCCTGTGCATCTGGCTGAAATGTTTTGATTATCCACTTACTTAATGGCAATTTGCAAGATGCAGGAGTCCCTGCTGAGGGAAGCACTGAAGCGCGGTGCTGTCACTTAACAGGCTGTGGGGAAACTCTACAGTATGGGGGTTCTCCCATCACTGGTCATGAAGGATCAGGCTCTGAGTAATTGTTTCTTAATCATTTCACTGATGCAATGCTTGGGTTTGTTGATGTATTTTAAGTAAGGGTATTAATGTGCTTAGGGTGGTAGGTAGACACGTATGTCTACCAAAGGAGGTGTAAGGCACTCCTCCCCTCAGGTCAATCCTCAGCAAGGTGCTGCACCTGCTTAGCCCCCCTCCACTGATCAGGGTCATGTGAAGCCATGGGAGCAGGTGGTGGATGGTTGTTATGGGCAGCTGGTGCATATTACAAGTCCTGGTTATGTGACCGCTGACACCAGGTAGTCTCTGAGGAGCACTGATAATGGCTGGATTCATCCATCTTGTAAAGACACTGCCCAGAAGAAGGGAATGGCAAACAACCTGTGTAGAGAAATTTGCGAAGAACAATCGTGTTCATAAAATCTATGCCCATGCTGTACGATACAGCACATGATGAGTGATGTGCTTGGGTACTGTTTGTTAAATGCCAAACCCTGTTTGTATAACTGAAGAGTTTGAATGAATTGACTCTCCCCATCAGTGGCTGCTGACCCTAATCCCAATCCAGCTATCCACTGATTAGCACAGTCATCCTTGCCTTTCCCATCCTCCAACAGCAAAGAGCCTGGTTATCTCTTTGGGCCAACATCTGATTGTATTCTTTGCTTGGATTTTCAATTACTTCTGTTTTATTTTCTTCTGAGTTAGATATTACAAGTTAATTAGAAAAGGTCAGGGATAGTAATAAACAGGAAGGGCCCAGATATATCTACAATAGATATAGGCAGCATGGAGTAAAGGAATTGCTCGAGGAATATAAAGAATGTAAAAGGAAACTTAAGAAAGAGATTAGAAAAGCTAAAAGAAGTTACGAGTTTGGTTTGGCAAATAAGGTGGAAGTAAATCCGAAAGGCTTCTACAGTTATATTAAAAGCAAGAGGATAGTGAGGGATAAAATTGGTCCCTTAGAGAATCAGGGTGGTCAGCTATGTGTGGAGCCGAGGGAGATGGGAGAGATTTTGAACGATTTCTTCTCTTCGGTATTCACTAAGGAGAAGGATATCGAATGGTGTAAGGTGTGGGAAACAAGTAAGGAAGTTATGGAACCTATGACAATTAAAGAGGTGGAAGTACTGGCGCTTTTAAGAAATTTAAAAGTGGATAAATCTCCGGGTCCTGACCGGATATTCCCCAGGACCTTGAGGGAAGTTTGTGTAGAGATAGCAGGAGCTCTGACGGAGATCTTTCAGATGTCATTAGAAACAGGGATTGTGCCGGAGGATTGGCGTATTGCTCATGTGGTTCCATTGTTTAAAAAGGGTTCTAGAAGTAAGCCTGGCAATTATAGACCTGTCAGTTTGACATCAGTGGTGGGTAAATTAATGGAAAGTATTCTTAGAGATAGTATTTATAATTATCTGGATAGACAGGATCTGATTAGGAGTAGCCAGCATGGATTTGTGCGTGGAAGGTCATGTTTGACAAACCTTATTGAATTTTTTGAAGTAGTTACGAGGAATGTTGACGAGGGTAAGGCAGTGGATGTAGTCTATATGGACTTCAGCAAGGCCTTTGACAAAGTTCCACATGGAAGGTTAGTTAAGAAGGTTCAGTCGTTAGGTATTAGTGCTGGAGTAATAAAATGGATTCAACAGTGGCTAGATGGGAGATGCCAGAGAGTAGTGGTGGATAATTGTTTATCGGGATGGAGGCCGGTGACTAGCGGGGTGCCTCAGGGATCTGTTTTGGGCCCAATGTTGTTTGTAATATACATAAATGATCTGGATGATGGGGTGGTAAATTGGATTAGTAAGTATGCTGATGATACTAAGGTAGGAGGTGTTGTGGATAATGAGGTGGGTTTTCAAAGCTTGCAGGGAGATTTATGCCGGTTAGAAGAATGGGCTGAACGTTGGCAGATGGAGTTTAATGCTGAGAAGTGTGAGGTTCTACATTTTGGCAGGAATAATCCAAATAGAACATACAGGGTAAATGGTAGGGCATTGAGGAATGCAGTGGAACAGAGAGATCTAGGAATAACAGTGCATAGTTCCCTGAAGGTGGAGTCTCATGTTGATAGGGTGGTGAAGAAGGCTTTTGGAACGCTGGCCTTTATAAATCAGAGCATTGAGTACAGAAGTTGGGATGTAATGTTAAAATTGTACAAGGCATTGGTAAGGCCAAATTTGGAATATTGTGTACAGTTCTGGTCACCGAATTATAGGAAAGATATCAATAAATTAGAGAGAGTGCAGAGACGATTTACTAGGATGTTACCAGGGTTTCAGCACTTAAGTTACAGAGAAAGGTTGAACAAGTTAGGTCTCTATTCATTGGAGCGTAGAAGGTTGAGGGGGGATTTGATCGAGGTATTTAAAATGTTGAGAGGGATAGATAGAGTTGACGTGAATAGGCTGTTTCCATTGAGAGTAGGGGAGATTCAAACGAGAGGACATGATTTGAGAGTTAGGGGGCAAAAGTTTAAGGGAAACACGAGGGGGTATTTCTTTACTCAGAGAGTGATAGCTGTGTGGAATGAGCTTCCTGTAGAAGTAGTAGAGGCCAGATCAGTTGTGTCATTTAAGGTAAAATTGGATAGGTATATGGATAGGAAAGGAGTGGAGGGTTATGGGCTGAGTGCGGGTAGGAGGGACTAGGTGAGATTAAGAGTTCGGCACGGACTAGGAGGGCCGGAATGGCCTGTTTCCGTGCTGTGATTGTTATATGGTTATATGGTTATTATTATAGATTGGCATGAGAATGGGAGGTGGGACATGAAAATTTTGTACCCAAGTGAGTCAAAATCAACCAGGCAAGAATGAAATCATAGCTGTAACATTATGGCATATTTCATGTTGGCATTCCTTGAAGTGATTTATTATAAATTACATGAAAACTGCTTATTGCATCTTCTCCCAGTGGCTCAGAGGGCTTAGCAAGCAAGTTAATGAGCCCTGAAAATCTAATGCCCTCCCAAGTTTCATCCCCAATCTCTGCTGAGTTGGCTAAGTCTTCCTTTTTCATTTAGCAATACAGTGTAGAATGGTCTCTTTTGGCCCTTAGAGCCAAACTGCCCAGACAACACAGAATAGTTTCTTCTGGCCCATTGAGCTAATCTGCTCACACCAAACAAGACTAACCTTGTCCTAATCGCAGTGCCATTTACAATGACCAATTAATGCACTAATTTGTACATCTTTGGACTACGGGAGGCGATCAGAACACCCGGGGAAAACCCACACATTCCATGAGGAGGGCAGATAAACTCCTTACAGAACATTGCTGAGCTTGAAATCCGGAATGCACCAAGCTGGAATAGCGTTGTACAAACCGTTGGACTTGTGCAAGACTTGTGTCTGGACTTGGATTGGGCCCAGCACCTTCAGACCAGGAAGGGATGAATCAATGACTATTCTTGCATCCTTACAATTTTACAAGTTGGTAAAGCAAACCTAATCAGAATTGGGTATAATATCACAAGCGTATGTTGTGAAATTTGATGTCTTTGCAACAGCAGTATACTGCAATACATAATAATAAAGGAGAAAACATGAATTATAGAATATATATATATTAAATAGTTAAATTAAATAACTAGTGCAAAAATAAAAAAAGTAGTCAGGTAGTGTTCATGAGTTCAATGTCCATTCAGAAATCTGATGGCAGAGGGGAAGAAGCTGTTCCTGAATTGTTGAGTGTTGCCTTCAGGCTCCTGTACCTCCTCCCTGATGGTAGCAATGAGAACAAGCCATGTCCTGGATGATGGGGATCCTTAATGACGGATGCTGCCTTTCTGAGACATCATTCCTTGAAGATGTCCTGGATGCTATGGCGGCTAGTGCTCATATTGGAGCTGACTAAGTTTACAACTCTCTGCAGCTTACCTCAATCCTATGCAGTACCCCCTCCACTCCAGACAGTGATGCTCTTCACTCTATATCTGTAGAAATTTGCAAATGTTTTTGGTGGCAGACCAAACCTCCTCAAACTCCTTATGAAATATAGCCACTGTTCTGCCTTCTTTGTAGCTGCATCGATATGTTGGGTCCAGGATAGATCCTCAGAAATATTAATACCCAGGAATTTGAAATTGCTTATTCTTTCCACTTCTGATCCCTCAGTGAGGACTGGTGTGTGCTCCCTTGTCTTACCCTTTCTGAAGTCCACAATCAGTTCTTTGGTCTCATCGATGTTAAGTGCAAGGTTGTTACTGTGACACCAGTTATCTAGCTGATATCTCATTCCTGTATGTCCTCTAGTTATGATCTAAAATTCTTCCAACCTTATGATGTTTTATATTAAATTCATGATGTATAATAAAAGTGCTTTCTTTTTTAAAGCAAAAAGGATACAAGAAGCATAAATCTATAATGGGATATGGAATTTTGATATCAAATTAAACCTTTTTCATAATAAAAAATAATTACAAAAATAAACTCTGCAGTACCATAATGTCACTGTGACTGGGAGAGAGTGACTGAGGATGCCACCAGGATAGGGAAGGGCCTATCTTAACTGGAACAAGCTGAAATTTTGCTGCTTCATTGCATTTCACACAATGTGACAAATACCTTATCGCACGTAGGAGGTGTTGATCATTATGCAAAACAGTCTTAGCTCAGAGACCACATGTGCCATCCTTTTGCCCTGAAGGTGGCATTTTAAATGAATTACCTGCAGCTTTCCTAAAAAATTTAGTATAAATCTGCTTTGTGTTTATGCAAAAGTTCATGTTAATCAAATCTCTGTAATAAAAAAGACTTGAGTCTGTTGGTTACATTTAAAACTTTAAAAAATGCAGAAAATATGGAATTTAAACTTGTATAGTACAGAAAGACTACTTTGGTCCATCAGGTCGATGCTGATCATAAAACATCCATTGACACTAATCCCAGAACAATTCCTCTACCAATACACATCTTTGGAATGCTGAAGGAAACTCGGGAAGTCACATGGTGAATCGGTAAAACTCAACAGAAACAGTGTTGAAGGTCCGGACCGGAGCGATAAAGCAGCAGCAGTACTAACTTTTTCTGTGATCACATCAGACACATCGGCACTTGCAAATCTAGTCAGAGCAGGCTATTCTTGAACCTAGAGAACTGCCCATGATGAGGAAGTGGATGTGAAGGGGTAACCAACAGAATGACCTAAGGATTTTGGCTGAGAGCATTTATTCTATTCTGGTTCAAATGTTCAGAAGTTCATTTTTTTTTACCAAAGTGTTTGTTGTTTCTGAGGTCTCCATTGGTCAAAGTTGACCATGAATATTGTATCCTAGCTGTGTATCTGGGAGTACAACATGGAGAGCAAGCTGTTGCCCATGTAGCAAGCTCACCCTCCGCTCACATCTGATGAATCTGGAGGAATGGCATAGATTGATGCAGTTTGATACCAGCAGCATTGTAGGGGTTTCCAGTCAGCAGTGAACTTAATGTAGGACTGCCTTTGGGACTCCAACCCCTGATTTTACCCTCAGGATTTACTCCCGAAGCCTTCCTTATGAGTGGGTAAAGCCGCAAGGCAGCGGAGGTTTGAGATCAGAGTTTTCTTGCTTCTAGATGAGCTACCAACCATGCCTGATGAGCCCCATCTGCCTGAAGCTACTGATTTTAAGGCACCAGTACCCTGCCTTTGCCCCTTGTCCTGCCCGTATGAAACAGTTCCACCAGGCTTGGTAGCTAAGCCACACATGAAGGCCAGGAGCTGGGTTTGGTTGTCAGAGGCTATTTCAGGCAAATGCCATTGGGAGTATTTAATAGGAAGCGGGAGCTTGTCCCCATTACCATCCATGACTATAACAACCTTAAGAAACCTAATATCAAAGTATATAACACCAAATCCCTCGTCCATGTACATAAAAATGAGAAAGGTCGGGCGAAAATGAATAGTATATTAAAAATAAGCTATGACTGAAAACAAGTCTACAGTCCAAATCCATATCCGAAACGCAGAAAATTTGGGAAACATTCCCTGGGCCCAGGCCTTTCTTTCTCTGTAGCAGTGCAATCTCACCAGCAAACAAAACACAGTCCCCTCTCTCCGCAGCAGTGCGATCTCACCAGTGATCAGATGAGCAGGTGGCACTCACCTTCCACATTTGCCTCAATATTTAATTCGTCCTCGTCGGAAGATCAATGGAATTGGTGATCAATAGAAGCTTTAACTGGTGAACTAGAGTTGAACATCAGCTCACACCCCAAAGCTCTCATGCAGCCTTCTCACCACGAGGTTTGTTCACACTGCCTCTGCCTTTCAGAATCCTCTTGGAGACTGCAGAGTGCTGAAACACACAAATGATCTCTAAACTGCAAGTCGCAGGCTCCATAAGTTCCAGAATCACATTCAAGATGAAAAACCAATGTTGATGTAAAATATTGATTATACAAAACAGATATTGATTGGCATCTCCTTTGTGCAAGAGGTTTAGATGGGGTGGAGTTTGTTAGGTGTGCTCAGGAAGATTTCCTGATGCAATACGTAGATAGGCCAACTAGAGGAGAGGCTGTACTTGATCTGGTATTGGGAAATGAAACTTGGCAGGTTTCAGAGCTCTCGGTGGGAGAGCACTTTGGAGGTAGTGACCACAAGTCTATCTCCTTCACCATAGTGCTGGAGAGGGATAGGAGCAGACAATTTGGGAAAACATTTAATTGTGGTAGGGGGAAATATGATACTATTAGGCAGGAACTTGAAAGCATAAATTGGGAGCAGATGTTCTCAGGGAAATGAACATTTGCATGGAGTTCTGCATAGGCATGTTCCATTGAAGCAGGGAAAGGATGGTAGAGTTAAAGAACCATGGTGTACAAAGTATGTAGAAAGTCTCGTTAAGAAGAAAAGAAAAGCTTGCGAAAGGTTCAAGAAACTAGGTGCTGTTAGAGATCTAGAAAATTACAAGGTTGCTAGGAAGGAGATTAAGAATGGAATTAGGAGAGCCAGAAGCCGCCATGAGAAAGCATTGGTGAGCAAGGTTAAGGCAAACCCCACGGCATTCTACAAGTATGTGAAGTGCAAGAGGATGAGCCATGTGAGAATAAGACCAATTAGGTGCCATAGCGGAAACATCTTCATGGAGTCGGAGGAGGTAGCAGTGGTAATTAATACTTTGCTTACATATTCACCAGGGAAAAAGACCTCAGCAATTCTGGGGATGACTTACAGTGGACTGAAACGTTTGAGCATATAGTCATTAAGAAATAGGATGTGCTGGAGCTTTTGAAAAGCATTAAGTTGGATAAGTCACCGCGACCAGATGAGATACACCCCAGGCTACCGTGAGAAGTGAAGGAGGAGATTGCTGAGCTTTTTGCAATTATCTTTGTGTCATCAATAGGGACAGGAGAAATGCTGGGGGATTGGGGGGGGGGGGTTGCAGATGTTGTTTCCTTGTTCAAAAAAGGGAGTAGAGTTAACTCAGGAAATTATAAACCAGTGAGACTGACCAGTGGTGGGCAAGTTGTTGAGAAGATACTGAAAAGCAGGATTGATGAGCATTTGGAGAGACAGAATCTGGTTAGGAATGGTCAGCGGGACTTTGTCAAGGGCAGGTCATGGCTTACGAGCCTGATTGAATTGTTTGAGGAAGTAACGAAACACATTGATGAAGGTAGAGCAGTGGATGTAGTGTATATGGATTTCGGTAAAGCATTTGATAAGTTTCCCCATGCAAGGCTCCTTCAGAAAGTATGGAGGCATGGGATCCAAGGAGATGTTGCTTTGTGGATCCAGAATTGGCTTTCCCATAGAAGGTAAAGGGTGGTTGTAGGATAGTTTATATTTTGCATGGAGGATGGTGACTAGTGGTGTTCCACAGGGATCTGTTCTGGGACCCCCTCCTCTTTGTGATTTTTATAAATGACCTGAACAAAGAAGTAGAAGGGTGGGTTAATAAGATTGTTGATGACATAAAGGTTGGGGGTGTTGTGGTTAGTCTGGAGGTTTGTCCGAGGTTACAGCGGTACATCGATCAGATGCAGAACTGGGCTGAGAAGTGGCAGATTGAGTTCAACCCAGATAAGTGTGAAGTGGTTCATTTTGATAGGTCCAATTTGAAGAGAGAATATACTATAAATGGCAAGACTCTTGGCAGTGTGGAGGATGTGAGAGATCTTGGGGTCCATGTCGATAGGACACTCAAAGCTGCTGTGCAGGTTGACAGTGTTGTTTAGAAGGCATATGGTGTGTTGGCATTCATCAATGGTGGGATTGAGTTCAAGAGCTATGAGGTAATGTTACAGCTTTATAAGAGCTTGGCCAGACCCCACTTGGAGTACTGTATTCATTTCTGGTCACCTCACTACAGGAAGGATGTGGATACTATAGAGAGAATGCACAGGAGATTTACAAGGATGTTGCCTGAATTTGAGGGTGTATCTTATGAGAATAGGTTGAGTGTACTTGGCTTTTTCTCCTTGGAGTGACGGAGAATGAGAGGTGACCTTTTAGAAGTCTATAAGATGATGAGGGGCATTGATTGTGTGGATAGCCAGAGGCTTTGCCCCAGGACTGAAATGGTTAACACGAAGGGACAAAGTTTTAAGGTTCTTGGATGCAGGTACCGAGAGGATGTCAGGGGTAAGTTTTCTACACAGAGAGCGGTGGGTGTGTGGAATGTAATGCTGGCAGCGACGGTGGAAGCGGATACAATAGGATCTTTTAAGAGCCTCTTAGATAGGTACATGGAACTATGTGCTCAGGAAATTCTAGGTAGTCTCTAGAGTAGGCTACATTGGTCGGCACAACTTTGTGGGCTGAAGGGCCTGTAATGTGCTGTAATTTTCTATGTTTATTTTCAATGTAAAAAAATAACATAAAAGAAGTGAAATATATGGTTGACCTAAGGAGCATTGTACGCAGGTTATGGAATGTCTCTCTTGTTGCTGTAAACATCTCTCATTGAGAGTCTCATTGGGATCCGGGGAGTTGAGTTGAACAGTGGAATTAAAGTATGCCAGTGACCCTGCCATGGCCCTGCTGCTTTAACAGCACCAAATCCAGCTCTCAGTTACTTAAGAAATGTGCCTTGCACAAAGGAAAGCATTTGCTTTGTTTCCTCAGCTCAATACTGCAGATGTATTTCAGGAACAGCAATCAATAGTGACCATGTCACAGTTGAATCATATCATTCTGGAAATTTGACCAGTGCCTCTGGCTGTGATTCACTCCTGAGTCAGTGCTTCAGTAGTGCGTGGGGAGGCACTGCTTCCTGTCACACTCTACAAGGCAACCACTAACGTTGTCCACCCCCAGAAACTAGCATTTGTTCTTTGCACTGCTCCTTAAAAAAAAAATGGCTTCCAGAAACGGGTCTAAACCCAGGAATTGGGAATGTGAACCACTTAGATTCCCTTTGTAGAGTTGCAGAGTCATAGAAAAGTACAGCACAGAAACAGGCCTTTTGGCCCATCTAGTCTGTACCGAAACATTAAAGCTGCCTACTCCCATCAACCTGCATCAGAACCATGCACGTCCACACCCGCACCAGGGATTGGGGTTCAATCCCACTGCTCTCTGTAAGGAGTTCTGCCCGTGACTGCGTGGGTTTCCTCCAGGTGCTCAGTTTCCCTCCCTCATTTCAAAAGACATACGAGGTAGTATGTTGAGGGCATGCTGTGTTGGTGCTGGAAGTATGGTGGCAATCATTAGGCTGCCCCCAGCACAACCTCGGACTGTGTTGATTGTTGTCATAAATGGCTCATTTTGCTATATGTTTAGATGTACCTGTGATATATAAAGCCAATCTTTATAGTACCTGCAGGCACTCACGTTATTAACCTTTAACTAACATAAGCAAACCTGTTGTTGTGCTCTGTAGGGATCCTGTCAACTGGATGTATTTTTCTATGCCTGTATTCCTTCCAAAGTGTCCAAACTCTGTGTACTGCATTTGTCATAAACATCTATCCGTCAATAATTTTCAGTGAAGTTCTACCTTTAATATTATTTGTTTTCCAAGGCTCTTTGCAGGATTTATTTTTGATGTCAAAATTGCAAAAAAATAGGTGTTGGAGGAGATTATCTAATGATCGGTCAAAAACGTAGGAGGGAAACTGTATGAAGAGATGAGAGAAAATTCCAGAACTTAATGCTACTGAATGCAGTGAGGAGATTTTAACAGAGCTGGCAAACCAGCAGCTTTGTACAACTGCTGGAATAAGAGATATGTGGAGTAGTTTTGCAGTCTTATGAACCCAGTTAGCAGTACTAAATGGCAGCAAGTGTTCTCAACACCTTTAGGCATATGGCTTCATCTGATATTATCTTTTGAACTTGAATGTCTGACTGTTGCTACCAGTCGGACAAGAATTTATTCATCTTCTATGGATGGAGTGTACTCTATACTGGCACTGCAGCTGGAGAATATCGAGTCTGGTCACATGAGAATTTAGTGGAAACATTGCACGTGCAGCCTCACCTTCCTTTCCATTATCAACTATCACTTTCTCTTGGTTGCTGGGCTAGACATTTTTGTTAGTGTCTACATCTTGAGGCATTAATAACATCTTCAGTGTAGTTGGAATTTTTGTGCAGAAGTTGAGATATTGTTCTGAAATCCCTGTTGAATGAGAAAAAGGAAAATTGAATGTCCTGAGAAGGTTCAAATTCAAGTTTATTGTCGTTCAACTGTAGAAACTCTTGAAAAAAACAAGATTCCTCTGGACCAAGGTGCACAACATAATAAATATAACTCATACATCACAACATAAAGTAATATTATCATAAATAAATTAATCTTATTATTTTTTAAAATTTATGACATGAGCTTAAAAAGTAAACAATATAACACTACTGGTGCTTTATATGTGATGAGACCTAGGTGGTGTCAGAGAGTTCAGTAGCCTCATGGCCTGCGAGAAGAAGCTGTTTCTCCTCCTAGCAGTCCTTGTCCTAATGATACGGTACCTACTGTCTGATGGTAGGGGATCACATCATCAAGTTCGCCGATGACACAACCGTGGTTGTTCTCATCAGCAAGAACGATGAGTCAGCTTACGGAGAGGAGGTGCAGCGGCTAACAGACTGGTGCAGAGCCAACAACCTGTCTCTGAATGTGAACAAAACAAAAGAGATGCTTGTTGACTTCAGGAGGGCACGGAACGACCACTCCCCGCTGAACATCGATGGCTCCTCGGTAGAAATCGTTAAGAACACCAAATTTCTTGGTGTTCACCTGGCGGAGAATCTCACCTGGTTCCTCAACATCAGCTCCATAGCAAAGAAAGCCCAGCAGCGTCTCTACTTTCTGCGAAGGCTGAGGAAAGTCCATCTCCCACCCTCCATCCTCATCACATTCTACAGGTGTTGTATTGAGAGCATCCTGAGCAGCTGCATCTCTGCCTGGTTCAGAAATTGCACCATCTCGGATCGCAAGACCCTGCAGCGGATAGTGAGGTCAGCTGAGAAGATCATCGGGGTCTCTCTTCCCGCCATCACGGACATTTACACTACACGCTGCATCTGCAAAGCAAACAGCATTATGAAGGACCCCACGTACCCCTCATACAATCTCCTCTCCCTCCTGCCATCTGGGAAAAGGCACCGAAGCATTTGGGCTCTCACGACCTGACTGTGTAACAGTTTCTTCCCCCAAACTATCAGACTCCTCAATACCCAGCACCTGGCCTGACACCTTGCCCTATTGTCTTGTTTACTATTTATTGTAATGCCTGCACTGTTTTGTGTACTTTATGCAGTCCTGGGTAGGTCTATAGTCTAGTGTAGTTGTTGTGTTTTTTTTTCTCTGTTGTTTTTTTTTACGTAGTTCGGTCTAGTTTTTGTAATGTGTCATGTAACACCATGGTCCTGAAAAATGTTGTCTCATTTTTACTATGTACTGTACCAGCAGTTATGGTCGAAATGACAATAAAAGTGACTTGACTTGACAAAGAGATTGATCGATGTATGGATAGGAAGGATTGTTGGCAATGCTAAATATTTCTAATGGGTGGAAGAGAGACCCTGATAATCCTTTCAGCAGTCCTCAGAATCCTTTGTAGGGACTTGCAATTCCCATACCAAATGGTGATGCAGCTGGTGAAGACACACTCAATGGTACTTCTTTAATAATTGGTCAGACTGGGGGAGGGGGAGCCTTGCTCACCTCAATTGCCACAGGAAGTGGAGATGCTGTTGTGCTTCCGTGACTAAAGAAATGGTGTTGCGGGACCTGGTAAGGTCATCGGTTATGTGCACTCCCAGATACTTGGTGTTCCCATTCTCTCCAAGGAGGATTTGTTTGTGTAGTGAGGAGTGGTCAGCTTGCTCCTTCCTAAAATGCACGATCATCTCCTTAGTTTTGTCCTCGTTGAGACTCCAGTTGTTGTACTTGTACCATTCTACCAGCCACACTATCTCTGTGTACACCATCTCATCATCTTTGTTGATGAGGTTAGCCACTGTTGTGTCATTAGCAAACTTGATCACTTGTTTTGAACTAGATCTAGCAGTGCAGACGTGCGTCAGCAGAGGGGTGAGCATGCAGCCTGGACGTATGGGACATTAGTGCTCAGCATGATGGAGCTAGAGATGTTGCTGCCAACACCTGAATGCCCTACCACATGTATCTCATGTTGTTGATGTCACAGAAATGGCTGTACATTCTCTATGAATCATCCCAATTTGCCTTCCTGATGGCACAGGAAAGTTCAGCTCTTGCTGGCCTGAGAGCTGTCTTATCCCCTATCTGAAGGCAGCATCCCGATCTCTCAGCTATGCCCAGACCTCTGCTGTCAGCCATGGCTTCTGATTTGCCCTCACAGAGATGATTAATTACAGTGATGTCCTCAATGCACTTCTTTGTGTAGCCAGTCATGGATTTTGCATATTCATCAGTGTTAATGTGATGGTCAAAGGTAGCTGCCTCCCTGTTTTCAAAACAGTCCTGTAATGCTAAGGTTGCTCCTTCTGGCCGGGTCTCTATCTCCCTTTGAACTGGTTTGACTCTTTTAATCAGTGAT
Organism: Hemitrygon akajei; assembly: GCF_048418815.1. NCBI lineage: Eukaryota > Metazoa > Chordata > Chondrichthyes > Myliobatiformes > Dasyatidae > Hemitrygon > Hemitrygon akajei. The sequence goes on along the minus strand of NC_133129.1, from coordinate 159,207,518 downwards.
CAATGTGCAGGAGATAACATAACAGATAAGTGGTCAGAGTATCCAATGTGGGGGCAAGGAGCAGACCTGTATGCATCATGGATGTTGGTATAAATCAGGTCTAACGTGTTCTTAACTTTGTTAGCAAAGTCAACATGCTGATAGAATTTAGACAGAACTGTTTTTAAGTTAGCATGGTTGAAGCTGCCAAAAACAAAAAAGAAATTCTCGGGGTGTGTGTGGTTTGGAGGTCACTGATGGTGCTGATGCACCATCAATAACTCACTCTGAGACGTAAAAGCGAGGTATCGGCTTTTATTGACTGGAAGAAGGAACAAGCAGTGAGTGACCACCATACTACATCCTGGAGACTGAGAGGCCGGGCTCAGACCATCACCTTCATACAGGGGTCTGTGGGAGGAGCCACAGGAGCAGTCATCAGGGGGCGTGTCCAGACAGGTATATGTAGTTCACCACAGGTGCCGTAGAGCTCACGCAGAGCATCCCCGACATTAGCACTGGGGAGGATATTTACAGCCACAATCACAATGACAGTGAACTCCCTCGGTAAATAGAAGGGCCTGTACTTCATTAATAATTTGACGAGAGGCGGACAGTGGGTCATCAGTAACAAAGTCTTCACACACCACGTCTTATTTACTTAAATTTTTCCAGGGAACTACTGGATTCTAAATGGGAACAGTGTTGCATTGGCTATTGTGCTGCCACTCTTTCTTCCGAATTCTCCTTGACTTTTCCACCCACAGGTGGTAGATACACTGCTTTGTAACTTTTAATGAACCAAAAGCTGGGATGGCCTACACAAATTCTCATTATGCCCTGGTCTTGCCCTGTGCTGCAATTATGGCTCCAAATGATGTCCAATTAATCATTGCAAGTGCCCTGGGGATTCCATATTACAACTGAGCAACATTTGTTTGAGATATGATCCTTCCAAGAAATCAACAGCAAAAAAAAGTCTGATTTCTCATTAGACTAATTAATTGATTAATTTAATGAACTATTTTAAGTAGTAATATGTAAAACCTGTGTATAACCACCTGCAGTGTTTTTGGTCGGTATGGCTCTTTTCATAGTGACAATCTAAAATTGGAATCAGATCAGGTTTATTATCATTGGTGTGTCTCGTGGAATTTGTTAAATTAGCAGCAACAGTTCAATGCAATGCATGATAATATAGCAATAAATAAATTAGTCAATTACAGTAAATATATATGTATATTAAATAGATTAGAAATAAAGCAAAACAGAAATAATGTCTATAAAAAAGTGTGTTAATGGGTTCAATATCCATTTAGGAATTGTATGGCAGAGGGGAAGCTGTTGCTGAATCACTGAGTCTGTGTCTTCAGGCTTCTGTGCCTCCTTCCTGACTATATCTCAATGAGGAGAGGGCATGTCCTGGGTGATGGGGATCCTTAATGGTGGATGTTGCCCTTCTGAGCACTGCTCCTTGCAGATGTCTTGCATACTATGGAGGCTAGTACCCAAGATGGAGCTGACTAATTTTACAACTTTCTGTAGCTTTTTCTCAGTTCTGTGCAGTAGTCTTCCACCCCCTCCCCCCCCCACCAGTACCAGACAGTGATACAGCCTGTCAGAATGTTCTCCACAGTACATCTATAGAAGTTTTTGAGTGTTTAGGTGACAAACCAAATCTCTCAACCCTTAATGAAATATAGCTGCTGTCTTGACTTCTTTAAATCTGCATCCATCTGTTGGGACCAGGTTAAGTCCTCAGAGATCTTGACACCCAGGAACTTGAAATTGCGCACACAAAGTGCACTGCAGATGCTGTGGTCAAATCAAGACGTACAAAAAAGCTGGATGAACTCAGCAGGTCAGGCAGCATCCGTTGAAAGAAGCAGTCAACGTTTCAGGTCGAGACCCTTCGTCAGGACTAAAGAAGGAGGGGGCAGGGGCCCTATAAAGAAGGTGGGGGGAGGGTGGAAAACCAATCAGAGGAAAGATCAAGGGGTGGGGGAGGGGAAGCAGGGAGGGGATAGGCAGGAGCGGTGAAGAAGGAATCTAAGGGGAAAGCACTATGGGTAGTAGAAGAAGGCAGAATCATGAGAGGTGATAGGCAGCTAGAAGAGGAGACAGAGTGAAGGTGGTATGGGGGAAGGGAGAGGGATGGAATTACCAGAAGTTGGAGAAATTGATGTTCATACCAAGGGGCTGGAGACTACCCAGACGGTATATGAGATGTTGTTCCTCCAACCGAAGTTTGGCCTCATCATGGCAGTAGAGGAGGCCATGTATGGACATATCCGAATGGGAATGTGAAGGAGAGTTGAAGTGAGTGGCAACCGGGAGATCCTGTCTGTTGTGGCAGAAGGAGCATAGGTGTTTGACGAAGCGGTCCCCCAATCCGCGTCGGGTTTCTAGAGGAGGCCGCACCGGGAGCACCAGATAATGGTGGTAAGAGATAAGGTGTAGGGACAGGTGTAGCACTTACGCTTGCAGGGATAAGTGCCAGGTGGGAGATCTGTGGTGGGGATGTGTGGATCAGGCAGTCGCGGAGGGAACGATCCCTGCGAAAAGCAGAGAGGGGTAGAGAGGGAAAGGTGTCCTTAGTGGTGGGGTCCTGTTGAAAGGTGGCGGAAGTTGCGAAGGATAATAAGGTGGATCCGGAGGCTGGTGGGGTGATAGGTGAGGACAAGGGGGACACGGTCCCTGTTGTGGTGATGGGAGGATGGGGTAAGGGCTGAAGTGCGGGAAATGGAGGAGATGAGGGTGAGGGCATCATTGATGACGGCAGAAGGGAAACCACGATTCTTAAAGAAATTGTTCACTCTCTCACCTGATCTCTCTGACTTTGAGTGCAAGGTTTTTGCTGCAACACCACTCAACCAGCTGATATATCTCGCTCTTGTTCATCCTCTCATCTCCATCTGAGATTCTATAAATGATCATCAGCAAATTTATAGATGGTACCTGAGCTATATCTAGCCACACAGACATGGGAATAGAGGGAGTAGAGCAGTGGGCTAAGCACACACCCCTAAGGTGGGCCACTGTTGATTGCCAGTGAAGGGGAGGTATTATTACCAATCTCCACAGATTGTGATCTGGTTAGGAAGTCGAGGATCCAATTGCAGAGGGAGGCACAGACGTCCAGGTTCTGTAGCTTATCGACCAATATTATGGGAATGATGGTGTTAAACACTGAGCTATCATCATTGAACAGCATCCTGACTTACATGTTTGTATTGTGTAGGTGATCTAAGGCTGTGTGAAGAGCCAATGAAATTGCATCTGCCGTTGACCTATTGTAGCGATAGACAAATTGCAGTGGGTCCAGGTCCTTGCTGAGGCAGGAGTTGATTCTAGCTATAATGAACCTCTGAAAGCATTTCATCACAATAGATGTGAGTGCTGTTGGATGATAATCATTAAGGCAGATCATACTACTTTGCTTAAACACTGGTATAACTGTTACCTTTTTGAAGAAGGTGGAGGCTTCCAACTGTGGTAGTGAGAAGTTGAAAATGTTCTTAATACTCCCACTTGTTGGTTGGCACATGTTTTCAGAGCCTCATCAGAGCCTGCCACCTTGTGAGAGTTCAACCTCTTTAAAGACAGTCTAACATTGGCCTCCAAAACAGAGATCACAGGCTCACCGTTTGCAGCAGGGATTTTCGCAGCTGTAGTTACATTCTCCATTTCAAAGTGAGCACTGAAGGCATTGAGCTCAGATGGTAGTGAATCACCACTGCTATTCATGCCATTGGGTTTGCTTTGTAGGAAGTAACGTCTTGCAAACCCTGCCAGAGTTGAACGTGCATCTGATGTCACCTCCAAGCTTGCACGGTGTTGTTTCTTTGCTCTTGAAGTAGCCCTCTGCAAGACATACCTGGTTTTCTTGTACAGACCTGGGTCACCAGACTGCAGATCTACGATCTAGGCCCCTGCAGATGATGGACCTTCTGGTTTATCCACTGCTTTTGGTTTGAGAAAGTACAGCAAGTTTTTGTAGGCACACACTTAACCACACAGATTTTAATGAAATCAGTAACAACTGTAGCATACTCATCCAGATTCAAAGATGAATCGCTGAATACATTCCAGTCCTGTAAGAGCTCCTGTGCTTCTCTTGTCCATACCTTCTACTGGTAAACAAATCTTGATGTTTGCTTAGGATTTTGAAATTCCTTTGTTGAAACCTGAAACTCTTAAGCAATCTGAATCGAGAGAAATAATGAAAAAAGTAACATATTTCCTTAAGACAATGTGGCATTCAAATGGGATTAGGCTATTTGACTGAGTGAGTCTGATCCATCATTCAACCATGACTGATTTATTTTCCCTCCTATTGTATTTTGAGCCATCAAATGCTCCCCGTATGTTAACCCTCTCATTTTGGGAGTCATTCTTGTAAACCTCATCTGGACCCTCTCCAATATTAGCACATCCTTTCTTATATAAGGGTCCAAAACTACTCACAGTATTCCAAATGTGTTTTAACCAATGCCTTATGAAGTTTGTAATAGTACAAAAATTACAAAGTATTGATAAGAAGTGGAGGAGAGAAAAACATTTATTTAAAAACACAATATTTTGATAGGTTAAGATAAATTCTAGTCTTGAGGAAGACTTGTGCAAAATCCTCTTCTCTGCTTAGTCAGGCTATGATTGGGGTTGTACCCAGTAGTTATATTGTTCTATTCAAAAAGTAAAAGCCTAGTAAAGCTGTCCTCCCCATTTTCCACTCTGTCAGTTAATATTGATTGCAAATGCACACAGAAATGTGCAGCCTTCACTGTCTTTCCTTCCTAATGGAGGATGAATGATGACAGTGCCTTTGGAGGAAATAAAAATAATGGCTAGTTGCATCCTCAATCCATCTATTTCGATGATCTGTTGTGCAGAATTTCATTTCAGTTCTCTGATTGTCAATCTCATGATTTGTCAGCTTTAAAAAGAAATTGAACTCACTTAATTTTAACGGAACTGTCAAAAGACTTGCATTACCCCAAAGAGTGGATCTGCTCCACCCACATTCCTAGTTGTTTAGAGGCCTTGACCAATGCTCACTTGCTTCTCTTTGACTTGCAAGGTTATGGATGTAACCTTATTCCAGTTATTTTCCATTATCCCGAGGGTGTGGGGGATTGTTAGTGCAGTACAGAGGGAGTTATGCTGGTCTGTCAGAGACACTATCTTTTTGTATAAGTTGTTAAACATCGGCCTTATCTGCCCTCATAGTTCATGGGGGGGGGAAGGGGAAATCTCAATAAGCTAGTTCAAATATAGTACTTGACACCTCCAGAGTTCCCAACCTAGGATCCATGGATCCCTTCCTTTAATTGTATTGGATCCATGATATAAAATAGTTTGGGAATCCCTAGACTAGTTGTTTATCCCTGAACTAGTAACAGAATACACGTTTTATCAGTATTCCTTTGTGGTCTGTATGATCTGGCAGTGTAAACGAGAATTCAGTATTTAGCTGTAAATTGATTTTCAGCTTTCTTTGATAATGAATGGTGCTATACAGATGTATGATCCTTCCACTTTGACAGACATTATGTTGAAAGCAGTAGGAACTAGATCTGAAATTGGCTGGTGATTGGGGGAGGGAAATACTCAAAATACTAACATTGTATATTGAAAGCAGATGTTGATCAGTTCTAGACTAGTCAGGGTGTCGAAGTTCACAGGATGAAGACAGGAGAATGGGGTTGAGATGGATAATAAATCAGCCATGATGGCATGGTGGAGCAGACTCGATGGGCAAAATGGCCTAATTCTGCTCCCGTGTCTCATAGGCTTATGATAGAGGTTCTAACCTCTGGAGGTGCCATTAGTTTTGCACACGGCTTGTTTTTATGAATGTCACTTCCTTGTACATAGGTTGTTTTTTATATCATATCCTGTATGGGTTAATTTGGATTTCAATTTAAAGCACTCAGTGGAAGGACATACATTTCAATTCTCTCTTTATTTGCAACAGCAAATAAAGCAATATCTTGAAACAGCAATATCTGTGAATCTTAAGTTTTGTTAATATTGATAAACATTTTGTAGCTACATTTTGAAAAGAGTATTATGTTTATTACTTATCGTTATTAAGATCATTGTTCCCTGTAAGCTACAAGGGTGCATGGCTACACAGTGACTGAAATGCTCCCGAGCACATAGCCTTTGTTGCCACACAGCTAGAGTTTTCTTTTATATAATGTTTTGTTAAAAGTGTTGCATAGTTTTCAGGATGTATAAGCAAAAAATACATAAAAATAAGTTCTTGCTCAGTGTGGTAAACTATGTGTATACCTGTCTGGACAGGCCCCTCTGCTGACTGTTCCTGTGGCTCCTCCCACAGACCCCTGTATAAAGGCGATTGGAGGCACTGCTCCTCCCTCGGTCTCCAAGATGTCGTGATCACGTTTGCAGCTAATAAAAGCCTATTTTTTGCCTCCCGTCTCCGAGAGTTATTGATGGTGCATCAATCAGAGCAATACTTGGTTTGTGCAGCTCTTAAAAAAAGTAAGGAACATTGATTAAGATATATATGTGCCAGGAGTTTTCTCTTGTTTTAATGGCATAGTTATGGAATGCTGGGTGAATGTATTACCTTGGTTAACACTGATTGTGAGAATAATCAACAGTGTTAGTACATTCCGGCCTGTATTGAATTTCATATATATTTTACTTAATTTTCTCAGTTTCAGAAGATCTCATTAAAATTCCTGAAGGAAGCTTCCATCTCAGTGATTTTTTGAGAAGGTATTTAACTCACTGGATAGCTTTGTATATATGCACAGCGAAGGCAGTAGACTGAAATGATGACTAGTTCTCAAAACCATAACACACGGACAGGATATGCATCTGAATGCCGTATACGACAATGTCAGCTTCCGAACAGAGTAATGCCGACTGCCAAGTGGAAGTCAGGTCTGAATGTGGTGCATTGATCGCATCATCACATCATTTGAACAAGTCCGTGGTTAGCATAGCTGCAGTATGACCTTGCACTGGAGCTGACGTGGCAAGAACAAGAGCAGCTTTGCAGCTTTTGCTAAATGCGAAGTTGAGATACGAAAGGTGAAAGCTCGCATAGACCTGGTGAAAGCTCATATGGACATGGAGAGAACGCGTGTAGAGGCTGTATTAACTACTGTCAAGGAAGAACATGAAGCTGAGGCCACCTCAGCGGAGGCAAAGGTGTATATAAAGCTACAGCTGACTTAGATAGTAGTGAGTCTACAAGTAGAATCAGTCATACTTTTTCATCACAAAAGCTAATGCATCTTACTAAAGAATATGACCAAAAGTATTTTTGGCTATAAAAAAAGACATTGCTCCAGCCCTACTAAGGGAAGCTTTGTAGTCCACACCACACAGCCAACATTCCTTTCACATTGTCTGGGTATTGACAGTCAAGATCTGCATCAGCAAAGACCCACAATATCCCCTTCCACAGTTTGTCCACAGCAAATCCTCAGTCAAGATTTGCTAGGGATACCAAACCCATCTGCACAGACATGGACAGACTGAGCTTCCATCCATCCCAGGACACATATTTGGCAAACCAGTGTCCATAATGCTGTCATTCAGGAGCCAAAGGCCCATTAGATTTGGCTCAATATCTGGATCCTCGAAACCTAGTCACAGCAGGGCGAGAAGTGTTTGACAACCAGTCTGCCAGTTATCTGTCCTGGAAGTCAAGCTTTTACAATGCCATTGATGGAGTATTTCAAGCATAGACAAAGAGCTAGAACTTCTCTGTCAGTGGCTTGATGGGGAGTGACTGTGACATGCGAAAAGGGGTTCGGGCAGTTCATGTTAGTAATCCAGCTAAGGTTTTACAAAAGCTGTGGCAGAAGCTGAACAAATGCTAGGACGCTCCAGAGGCAGCTGTAGAATCTCTCTTCAGTAGACTTGATAATTGTACAAAGCTCTCACACAAAGAACTATGGAAGCTACTGAAGGTTACAGGTCTGATGCTGGATCTGCAAGCTGCAAAAACGAGGGCTACCTACCAGGAATGAGTTTCTTGGATACAGGAAGGGGATTAAACCTTATAGTGGAGAAACTATGCAGCAACATTGAAGAAGTGTGGAGAGCTGAAGGTTTCAAGTATATAATAAAGCATCATGCCCACTGTCCGGTCTTTTCTTTCTTTGCGGAATTTGTCCTCTTGCACGCAGAAATGTGAAATGACCATAGTTTTGTGCTTTCAAATTTTGTTAATATCATTGAAAGAGAGGTCTCCAGCAAAAGCATGGAAAACCAGAACCCCCATCATGGACAACAAAACTGAATTGGAAAACTGTATCATGAACCCCAGTAGACAATGCCTGATAAGAAACCTCAGCCCTTAAGGAAATGTAGAGGATTCAGAGAAAAGCCACTTGCAGACTGGAAGTGCATTCTGAAGGAGCCCTCAATATATTTGAAGTTTTGTGCTTCAATAGCACAACAAGCAAAAGACTGTAAAGCTGTTATACACTGCATTGAGTCTAACAGTGACCAGCACATATCAGCACTTCATTCAGGACCAGCACCTTGGGTTCCAACTGGTTCCAACACTCTTGGTGCAGGCAGGGATCCAGCTGCCATCATCAGATGTAGCTACTTCCTTGTGCACAGAGGTAAGTGGGAAGGGCTTCCAAAGCAAATCCTGCTATAAAATATGTCCGGCCAACACCTACCCAAAAGGACACCTTGTGCAATGCTTATTTGTCATTGGTAAAGTCAACATTGTTTGACATATTCAGTATTCTATGTTCTGTTTCCCATGCATTCTAAAGACATGTTCTGGATCATCAGAAGTTGCCAGAAGAAGAGCCAGTGGATTTGACATGGAGTCAATAGGACTGGGGATGATGGTCTGCTTATCCCTGTCAATCCTCATTGAGTGCGACCACACTTCCAACACCTGGGATGAAATTCCAACTCCTGAAGCTGCACATGGCCATTCACATCTTAAAGCCACAGCTGGCAAGATCCCTCCCACTTGATAGTTCTGCTGAGATTCTGCTATTGATTGGCAGAAACATCATCCGTGCATGCAAGTTATGTGAATAGTGCAATGGTTGGCACCTTATGCCCAACAACTGGACTTATGATGGGTCACAGTGGGTGGTCTGCCTTGAAGGTACTCATTAGACTAATGTCAGCTCATGTAAGACGGATGCCCTGGAGAATGGGTGCCTAAGTCATTTCAGACCCTGTGAGAGTGGGATCTGTATGAACGGGAAAATCGTAGATTATCAAACCAAGCTCCCTGATATACTTACCTCTGCAAAACTGGATTGAGGCAAGTTGGTTGTCTGTCACTTGAAAAATGATAATAAGCTAGCAGCTTCCATCAGCTATGAGGTCTTCCTTCAAATCATGAACAAAGAGTTTAGCAAAGGCGAGTCAAATATTTAGGTAGCTCCCCTTCCCTTCCACTCTCCACAAACAGCTCTTACCAAGCACTAGAGAGCAGGCCCTCAGTTGCACATTGAGAAGGAAATGGAAACTGAAAGATCATTATGCGAAGTTCATGGAGAGATTCTTCAGGAACAACCATGCTGAGTTATTGGCTCCACCAGATCCCAGCAACAAAAATTGTTATTTCCATATCTTTAGTTTTTACTACTCCTAGAAATCTGCACAAATATGCATCTTCTTTGATACAGGAGCGTAGCTCAAAGGTGTATCACTGAATAATGCTCGTGTGGACGCCAGACCTCAACAATAGTTTGCTGGGAGTCCTCGTGTGCTTCTGAATTTAGTCCGTCGCAGTGATGGCAGACATCAAACAAATGTTCCACAGTTTCCAGTGAGTGAAGATCATTGACTTTACCTCAGATTCTTGTGATTTCATGACCAATGACTGGACAATGAGATTCTGCAGTATTGCATGAGATTTTATGTATTTATATCTGTCCCTCAGCAGCTGTAGAAATCTATGGGCTTGAGAGGACAGCTATCAAGGGAGAGAAGGAATTCGGGACTGAAGCATGGAGGTATGTAGAAAGGCAGTTCTATGTGGATGGTGGTCTTAAATCATTTTCTCGTGTAGAATTAGCAGTCAAGACATGTTGACACAGTCTAATCTCAGACTGGATCTGATCGCATCCATTAGTGTTGAGGCCATGTAATGTATCCCATTTGAAGTTCTGGCCAAAGGTCAACAGAATCTTGAACTTGGACAGTATCTCCTCCTATGCAGCACAGTGTGGGCCTAGGATGGGACCTCATTACCATCACCCTTAGTTTCCAGGCCACCGATAACGAAAGATCCTGCAAGTGTCATGGCGTGCTATTGACTGTCAACAGTCTATTTGACCCTCTTGGATTTGCGGCTCCAGTCAGTATCCAGGGATGCTTCATTTTAAGAGAGTTGACCTTGGACACTTGTCGATGGGATGTCCCACTCCCAAGGAGAAGCATGGGCAATGGCAGCAGTAGTGTTCTTCCCTTCAGGATCTTAAACAGCTCAAAAGAAAGAAGTCTCCATCTCTTGTGATGTATCAACAAAGCTATTGCTGCTGTTCATTCCTCAAAGTCACAGATGCTGCTGGTTATAGTGAAGTTGAATTCATCCTGGGCAAAACAAAGCTTGCTCCTAAGTCAGATCTTATCATACAATGGCTTCAATTCACTGTTGCTATTCTATCAGCTGGGATGGCCGAGATGATATTCAAATTAGCTCTTTGGTCTTGTTCTAGAGATTTTTATTCGGACATCACTCAGCCAGATTTTCAATTTCTCTCCTATATACTGAGTCATCACCACCTTTGATTCAGTCAAAGGTAGCGGTGTCATTTGCAAACTTGAATATAGTATTTACCCCTGAAACAGCAATATCTATGAGTCTTAAGTTTTGTTAATATTGGTAACCATTATTAGATATATTTTGAAGGAACTATTATGTTTATTGCTATTTGTTATTAAGATACCATTGCACCACAAAAGTCACTCTTGATTTCACAGCATGGTGGAGTGTTGCTTGTGCGTATTACCTTTCTTAACAGGATTTGAAGAATACTCAATAATATTAGTTTATTCGGTCATGCAACAATCCTATATTGGATTTAATGTATAATTTACTTAAGTTTCTGCAGTTTCACAAGTAAGATCTCATTTAAAAACCCAGAAAGATGCTGGGTGATCTTGTGTGATTTTTGAGAAGGTGTTTAACTCACTACATAGCTGTATATCCACACTGCAAAGTCAGTAGAGTAGTCTTGGGAGTAAATTCAAGCAATGGAGTCATGCAACACCATGAACAAATTCAAACAAGCAAGCTTTTTTGATCTTGAACTTGTCATGATAAAAGGAATCTATGTGGGTTATTTGTTCCATGTCAGCTCCCAGAGAAAGACTCCAATTGTTCTTTTTTAACATCCCCCTATGTCACTGTTACCTACTCCTACTCTTTGATTCTTTTAGCCAATAATTTGCAATAAAAAACAATTTACAATGGTCAATTAACTTATTTTTAGAATATGGGAGGGAACTGGAGCACCAGCTTCCCAGATGGTTACAGAGAGAATTTGTAATTTGTGCAGTGAAATCACTGATACCTTTAAGGTTGGTTTAGAAGTTGATTTAGAACATAGAACAGTGCAGCTCTATATAAACACTTCAGCCCACAAGGTTGTACCAACCTTTTACTCTACTCCAAGATCAATCTAACACTTGCCTCCCACATAGCTCTCCACTTTTCTTTCATCCATGTGCCTATCTAAGAGTCTCTTAAATGTCTCTAATATATCTGGCTCTACCACAATCCCTGCACGTTCCATGCACCCAATTATCTTTATATATTAAAAAATAACTACCTTTGACATCTCCCCCATACTTTCCTCCAATCATTTAAAAATTATGTCCTCTCATTATTCTGCCCTAGCATAAATCTGTCTCATCCCCTTATCATTGTATAGACCTCTATCAAGTCATCCTGCTTTGCTCCAAAGAAAAAAGCCCTAGTTCTCTCAACCTATCCACAGAATACATATTCTCCAATTAGTCAGCATCCTGGTAAATTATATTTCCTAGCTGAAAGTACATTGAAACCCAGATACACAAAGAAAGATGCTTGAATTCAAAACAGTTCTTGTCTCAAAGCATCATTTTTAAGAGTTTGAAATGTACTTGTCTAGAGTTAAAAAGCATCAGAAAAGAAAGGAGGAGATATGTTAAGGAAATACAAAAAGTTGTACTAAAGATGTCTGTATCGAGCTTGGGCTGTTTTAATATGTGTAAGCTATGATATAAATGAGATTGTAGCAGATATTGTAGAAGGAAATGTATTGCTTGTGAATAATGGGAAGGGAAACTAATAACAGACTGTAGAGAGAAATGGTGATTGGAAAACAAAAACAATTAATCAGATTTTCAAGGGCAGAAATGAGAAATCAGTAGATGCTGGAAATCTAAGACAACACACACACAAAATGCTGGAAGAACTTAGTAGGTCAGGCCGCATCTATGGAACTAAATAAACAGTAAACATTTTAGGCCAAGACCCTTCATCAGGACTGGAAAAAAGGATGAGAAGTCAGAGCAAGGCGGGGGGAGGGGGGGGAGGAAGACACAGAAGGTGGCGGGTGATAGGTGAGACTGGGAGAGGGGGAGGAGGTGAAGTAAAGAGCTGGGAAGTTGGTGAAAGAGACAAAGGGTTGGAGAAGCGGGAATCTGATAGGAGAGAGTAAAAGATCATGAAAGAAAGGGAAGGAAGAGAAGCTCCAGAGGGAAGTAATGGGTAGGTAAGAAGATAGGGGAGAGAGGGAAACAGGAATGGGGAATGATGAAGGAGAGGGGTGGGCAATTACCAGGTTTGGTAAAGATTTTCAATAAAATGGGAAGAGGATAATATTTTCAATAAATCATCTGATAAAATGGATGGGAGGCTGAATGTGTTACTGAAACAATAAATGGGAGGGCTACAAACATCAGTATTGAACGAACAAATGTAAGAGTGAAGGAGAAACATTGTAAGGGAAGAGCAACCCTGTAAGTGTGAGGAGGAAGGCTGAAAGAGAAAGTCATTACGAGGGAAATAATATACACAGGCAGCAGAGCTGAAACTAAGCCTGAGGATTACATGTTGCACTATGTTCTGAGTCATCATGAGTACCAAAATTGTCACAAAAGTTCAATTAAGTTGAAATGTGAAGCCAGCATCTTTGTTATTGAATTCTGTAAGAGATGAAAATGAAAGTGAGAGAGTTTCTATGAATGTTGTTGACCTATGCAGGCAGTTGTGTTTTGCTGATACAGACAGGAATTAATTATCCTTCTTTGGCAATATATGTTGGGGGAGCTGGGGGGGGGGGGGGGAAGAAGGAAAGACAGACAGAGGAGACTCTGAAACTTCATCCCAATGACCTATTCTCATTCCTATTGTCTTGTACTTTGGTTCGCCATTACATATTTGCTAATGTAAGATATCAGATTTCTCTTGTAATGAATTACAAATTCATTCACAGTAATGACACCGAAGTTGTTAATCCTATTATGTGAGTGTTATGGAGCATCAAGGACATGAAGCATGCAGACATTTGGCGACAATATTGACTAAGGCTGCCAGCACAAGGAAAACATTATGCTGGTCACAGCGGATTGAAACCTATTCACTCAGTTTAAAGTAAATATGTTATCAAAGTATGTATATGTGACCATATACTACATTGAGATTCATTTTCTTGTACGTATTTACAGGAAAAATGCAATATAATTTATGAAAATCTATACATAAATAAAGATTGACCAACAACCTATGTGCAAATTAGAGCATTAGGGGATGACTTCTTGTACAACATCCTTCAGTTCTCTAGTTCCTCAATCATTGAATATTAAAGGTATTTTTATTAATAATTTAGTCTGTTTCTAATACATTGCAAAGAGTCAGAATGTGTAATCTGCTAAAAGATATGATTTCCTACTTAATATCATTGGAATCCATATGCATGCTATCCTCAAGGCAGTCAGAAGAATATGATGTTGTAGCTGCACTTTACAGTAATAGTAAGCAATTGTGTTCGATCTAATATCATTGTCTGAGTGCCTGGAAAATATTAGTTTAAAAAAATAACTTTGGTCCAATTGTGTTTTCAATGCAGCTGTTCAGTTTAAAGTCAAAAGGGCCTGTTGGAACTTACAATGGGTGTTCTGGTCTTGATCAACTAAGATGTAAATGTCACATACTGCCCTCTAATGAGATATGTGGATTGCCTGTGGCGCAGTTATGTCTGTACTACTGCACCTGTTCATAACAGTAGCAGCTAGGAAGCTGGAGAGTGATGGCTGATCAATTATTCATGCTCACTCAAATGGGTGCAGAGAGACATTACATATTGTATTATAGGCAGATAGGATTGAAATGACAGGTGATTGCACTCAAGATATTTGCATCCACTTCTTGTTGCTTCTTTGAAGGTACTCAGTGATATAACCATTATCTCTGTAAACAGTCTTTCTCATTGCCTGCTAAATGCATGCTCCACCCTTTCACCCCACCCATCCTCCTTCCAAATCTTGTCCCTTGAGAGAACCCTTCGGGGTGGGGGGTGGGGGGTTAGTTAGCCAAGTATTTTTTTTATTATGTCAGGCTGTGAAGTGTTCAACAATGATGATTTAATATGCTAAAGAAGTGTTGTACCTGCAGAGATTATCATTCACAGTGGATGTAGAGACTGAGATTGCACTAGAAGCTTTGGCTCTGCTCACTTTCAGGTCATGGCAACTTTTCTTAGAGAAAAAGGGGAGAGTACTTGCAGGAGAATTTCCTACAAATACTCTCCCGTGGACCACCATTCCATGAAAATCAAAGAACTGCAGCTGCTGGAAATGCTGAAATGAATTGAAGTTTTTGAAGCGTTTGGATTGGGCAGCAAATGTGGAAGGAGAAATATTTAACAATTTGAGGCTGGAATCCCTTGTCACAATTGAGATTCTAAGGAAAACAAATTGGTGTTCAGTAGTTGAGTCGGTGGGGGAGAGGTGAGTAGAAAAAAGAATAAATACCTCTGAAAGGGTGAGACCGAATAGGTTGATAAGGCCAGTTATGTAACAGTTACATGCATCTTGTCTTGCTTTGTCTGCTTAATATTAATTACAAGGCTGTCAGACATACCCAGCAGGCAAAAGTAGGTAAGTAGAAAAAGAAAATCTAAGCCAAAATGATGACAGGGGAAAATAGCCAGTTCTGACAGACAAGAAGAAAGAGTGTTGGAGAATTCAATATTTAAGTGATAAAACAGAAGATGAGGTGTTATTACTTCATATCATGCTGATCTTTGTTCGAACAATGTAGGAAGACACAAATAAGTTGGAGTAGAATGGTGAATTAAAGTGGCAGGCAGCCAGGTGGATTGAGAAAACCAATCACTTTGGTGAGTGATGCATTGAATTTTTTCACTGCAGAGAAGTCCATCTTCTGATATTAAAGCAAATTATTTTTTCTCTCCTTTCCAATTATGAGGGAATTGTTAACTGTTTATTTTTCCACAGATGTTGCCTGAGCCAAATATTTCAGAATTTTCTAGCAAACTGTCAGACGGTGGTAAATGATGGTCATTTCATGTAACTTCTGTTTGTTTTCTGTCAATCTAAAAGTAATCAGAGAATTAGCTTATGATTTATGCATTTTATGATAATCACAGCCTCTATTTTACTTGCCAGGGTTTTACATAAGTTGCGCCATGAGTTGCAGTAATTCCATTGTTTAGAAATGCTTAAGTGTGGGATTTTCTCCCCCCAACCGTCAAACATACACATAAATCATGAATAATTATTAGACCCTGATTATTCTCTATATTTAAATCTTGGATTGTGGGACAGAGATAGCAGAACCATTGTAGGATGTTGTGAATAAAACATGCAAGAATCACTTATGTGCTTAACAAAAGCTGCAACCCTTTACTTCCATTACCAACAAACCAAAAGCAGTCGCCTTGCACTGACATCATTACATCAGTAAGATCTCTTAAAGTGAACGCAACAACTCAGTTATGATGTCTGTGAATTATGTAAAGCTGCTTCTATCCTACACAGGTCACCACCCCAGCCAGAATTCACCAAAACCAGCATTGTCAGTCTGTCTGGAGCTCGTATGAAACGCCTGGCTCCAGTCCTGTGTGCTTTGGTTGGAGTAACAGTAGGTGCCTCTTGCTCATTTAGGAGTGTGCTGACATGTACATGGTCATGCCCTGATGCAAGGGGTATGGTAGTGGAACCATCCAGGTCTTGATGTGATGGATTAATGTGATCTATAGAAATATGTTCAGGTTTACTCTTCCTATCTAAAATAAAAGTTTTTTCTCCCCATTCCAAAATGCAGAATGGGCCATTGTAAGGGGGCTGCAGGGGGTTTTGATGTGCATCATAGTGAATAAAATCGTAGCAGGAACCCAAGACTACTGTATGCCATGATGAGAAGCAGGAATAGATGTTAAAGAATTGAGTTCACTGTGGAGGGGAGAACACTGCTAAGACGCTGACCAAGAATAAAATCACCTGGCTGCTCATACAATACCTTGGCTGCGGAGAACTGCACTTTCTCTTTTGGAGCCATTCTGAGCTACTGCAGGGCCCACGGGAAACAACTGTGCCAACACTCATCCATCAGGGAGGCACTCAGACAAAGTTAGGAATCAAAAGGTTGAACATGGCGTGACTAGTGTCCTGAGCTGCCTATATTTCAATGCAAGCAGTATCGTAGTAAAGGCGGATAATAGTGCTGAAGATGAGATAATCCAATCTCAAGCAACTGAAAATCTGCAGATGCTGGAAATGCAAGAAACACGCACAAAATACTGTGTGTTAATTAGAGAATTAATTAGAGAGCTTAAGGTAAAAGAGCCAACTGGTGGCGCAGTGACATCAGTGCTGGACTCTGGAGCGAAGGTTCCCGAGTTCGAATCCAGTCAGGCCGCTCCCGGACACACTTTCCATCTGTGCTGGGTTGAGTGTTGAGCTCGCAACTCGGCCTTGTGAAAGAAAACACTGTGCTGTGAGAATGGTGTGGGGTCCACTCACAGAATCTTTCCAAGACAACCACTTAAAAAAAAGTGGTCTCCAAGGCCCTGGCAGAGTATGGCACACAAAATAAAGGTCAAAGAACCCTTTGGGAAGTGATCATAATATGATCAAATTCACCCTGAAATTTGAGAAGGAGAAGCTAAACACATATGTGTTAATATTACAATGGAGAAAAAGGAATTACAGAGGCATAAGAGAGGAGCTGGCCAGAATTGATTTGAAAAGAACACTGGCAGGGATGATGGCAGAGCAGCTATGGCTAGAATTTCTGGAACCAATTCGGAAGGCATAGGACATACAACGGTTTGTATATATCCCAAAGAGGAGAAAGTATTCTAAAGAAAAATTGACATAACAATGGCTAACAAGGAAGTCAAAACCCATGTAAAAGCCCAAGAGAGGGCATATAATTGAACAAAAATTAGTGGAAAAGGTGAAGGAACAGGTAGTTTTGAAGAAGTAAAGAGGCTACAGAAAGACTTAGACAGATCAGGGAAGGGGCAAAGAAATGGCAAATGGAATACAGTGTCCGAAAGTATATGGTCACGCATTTTAGTAGAAGAAATAAAAGGGTTGACTATTTTGTAAATGGAGAGAAAACACAAAAAACTGAAGTGCAAAGGGACTTGGGAGTCCATGTGCAATATTCCCTAAAGTTTAATTTGCATGTTCAGTATGTGGTGAGGAAGGAAAATGCAATGTTAGCATTCGTTTCAAAAGGACTAAATATAAAAGCAAGGATGTAATGCTGAGACTTAATAAAGCACTGGAGCATTGAGAGCAGTTTTGGGCCCCTTATCTTGGAAGAGATTTGCTGAACCTGGAGAGGTTTCATAGGAGGTTTACAAAAAATGATTTCAGTAATGAATGGTTTTTCAGATGGAGAGTGTTTGATGGCTGTGGGCCTGTGTTCACTGAAATTTATAAGAATGGCGGGGGCGGGTGACCTCATTGAAACCTATCAAATGGTGAAAAGCCTTGATAGAGTGGATGTGGAGAGGATGTTTCCAATGATGGGAATGTTTAAGTCCAGCTGACACAACCTCAGAATAGAGGGGCATATTTTTAGAACGGAAATGAAGAGGAATTTCTTCAGCCAGAGAGTAGTGAATCTGGGGAATTTTTTGTCACAGCCAGCTGTGGAGGTCAAATCTTTATGTATCTTTAAAGCAGAGATTGATAGATTCTTGATTGGACAGAGCATGAACCGAACTGGGGAGAAGGCAGGAAATTGGGGCTGAGAGGAAAAATGGATCAGCCATGATGAAATGGCACAGACTCGATGGGCCAAATAGCCAAATTCTGCTCCTTTATTTTATGGTCTTATGGTCACTCAGAGCAGCCTTTAATGAAACCACTGTCACAGACTGTTGGACTGCAGGTGATACGCTGTGGTGTGGTGCAATATAATGCAGAGACTGTGGGCCATAGCTGCCCAGAAGTCTGACGTAAACTAGGGACCGTGGTTGGAAGAAGTATTAGGTGGGGAGTTGAACTGGGTGAACCAGGTGTTGATGAACGCCTGAGCCATGTCTGCAGCTGTTATTGACACTAGAGAGCAACCTCCGACCACCTGGTGGCACATTCCACTGTGATAAGGAGATACGTGAAACTAGGGGACGACCAATCAGGTTCTCAGTGATGTGGTCGAACTGTCGTTCAGGGACCTCAAAAGGTGCTGATGGTGCCTGAACGTGACGGTTAATTTTTGCCCGCAGACACACAACACAGCGTGCAGTCCAGTCTCGCAGTCCTTCCTCATATTGTGCCACCCAAACTTTAAAGCGACTAGTTTCTGTGAAGCCTTTCTACCCAGATGTGAGAGGCCGTGAATGGAGTTAAAAACAGTTCAGCTTCAGTTTGCAGGGATGATGGGGCAAGGGTGACCGGTGGAGACATCGCACAGGAGAGAAACTACAGAATACCTGAACTTGATGTCAACCAACCGCAGGCCCGTGCCTGTTGTTCTGTAAGCCTGGACCTCTGGGTCAGCAGCTTGGTCTGCTGCCATGAGGGGATAGTGAACGCCAAAGTGTATGGCATTGACAGTGAGCCTTAAGTAGCTATCTGCCACGCTTTCATTTTGCAGACCTAGGGTCTGATTCTTTGGCATCGTGTGCACAAGGGGTTTGTTGTGAAATACTGACCCTCTAGTAGAAAACAAAAATAGTGGATGGCTAGATACAGACTGAGTGACTTGTGGTCAAATGAGCTGTACTTCCTCTTGAGGGAGGGGAGTGGGGTGCAGAACTGCTGGCTGAAGAATGTGAGTGAGTGGCTGCCACATGCAAAGCAATTGTTTGTGCACAGCACAGTCTGAGGCATCAGCAGTGACGGCTATTGATGCTTCAAAGAGCTGGTGCACCAGTAAGGTTTCATTTGAACGAGCTAGTCTGGTGTCATTAAATGCTTGGGTCATGTCTGCTGACAACTCAAGGGGCATTCCCTTGAAGGGCGCTATACAAGGCGAGCTTAAGTTCAGCAGATCGCAGAATGAAACGATAATCACCTTACCTAAAAACTCTTGCAGTGCTTTGATAGTGTGGGACCGTGCAAGTCCTTAGTCACGGTGACTGTTGATGGCAGGGGTGTCGCATATTCTGTGGAGATAGAGTGGCCAAGAAAGTCAATAGTAGACAACCCAAACTGGTACTTAGCAGGGTTAGTACTCAGCCCATGTTGGCATAAGTGTTTGTAAACTGTGTGGAGCTGTGATAAGTGTTCAGTTTTGGATGAGCTGGTGACAAGTATGTCATCCAGGTTAGCAAAAAGAAAATCTAAATCTTTTAACACAGAGTCCATTAGTCACTGCAAAGTCTGTGTTGCATTTTTCGACCCAAATGGCATGCACAGAAGCTCAAGATGGCCAAACAGGATTATAAGAGCAGTTTTAGGAACATGCTCAGTGCCACAGGCATCTGATGGTAGCCCCTAAGTCCACTTTAGAAAAAAATTATCTTTCTGGCTAAACATGCGGAAAAGTCTTGAATATGTGGGACCAGATTACGACTGGGAGATTGTGGCATCGTTAGGGCAACGGTAATCGCCGCATGGACAGTGAGCACCATTGGGCTTAGGGACCATGTGCAGGGGTGAAGTCCAAGGGCTGTTCGACCTGCATACAATGCCAAGCATTTCCATGTTGGCAAACTCAGCCTTCATGTTGGCCAGCTTTTCATTCCAGCCTACGCGTATGGGTATGCAGTTGGGATCCAATTGTGGCAATGTGGTGCTGGAGATCATGCTTTGTGGAAAATGTGGGCTTTGTGATGTTTGGAAACATTCTGGGAGTACAGGGTAATGACCCAAAGTATTTACATCAACATGCTAGCAGTACTTAAGATCTACTGACAGTCCTTTGGTGTATGGGAAACGTGCGCCGAAGCTCAGAAACATTTGCCAAGCCAAAATACCAGGTAAAGAGTCGTCCTCTAAAGCAGAACATCACGTCTGTCTCTCATGTCTGGATCCTACTGCCATTGGCTGCCTCCAGCGAATGTCCGGTGCTTTCTGCCTTATAACCAATGGGTGATGCAGGCAGCATACTCACATGAGCACCCATGTCACACACGAAGCATGGCTCTGAAAGGGTGTCCAAACAGATAACCCTGGCAGCAGGAACCCACGGTGTTCACTGATCTTCGCCGTCCTGATGCGCTGGCTCTGTCAAAGTTGCATGGCAGTCACCACTTGGCATTCATGCCAAATCGCGCATGGTATCGTCTGGTTCAAAGTCACAGCTATGAGTGTGCTGGAGGCTCTGCTAACAGGACTTATTGAGACTGGGGAAGGAGGAGCAACTGTGCACCTGTTGTCCTTCATGAGTCTATTAGCAAAGGTTGTACTAACTTGATCAGGTGTTTGTTGCATAAAGAGTTTTAAAAAAATAAACAAGGATGATGATTGCTCTGGAGAGAAAGCATGTGGTCAATTAGTTCTGCTGGCCTAGCATCACCCAGACTGGGCAACGAGAGCAGCTATTTGGCACGCTTAGAATTATAGTCCAAATGTCTGCAATAGGTAGGTTGTCAGAGCGACATATTTATCACATCCAGGCGGGTCTTCTAGTAGACTCACCACACTGGCTGCAGTGGAACCACTTAATGATGCTACAACATAGTAAAATTTCTCGCAGTGAGGACTGGACTTCCAGCCGTGCAAACCACGTGGTTCCAAAAACTCCGGCAGCTTCAAAGCATCTCTGTTGGTCGACTTATCGTTGAGTAACTCTGGAAACATCTAAGGGCATCAGGGTCTAAATGTAGGATTTTGTGAATAAAACATGTGAGAGTTGTTTTATGTGCTTAACAGAAGCTACAGTCCTTTGCTTCAATCATGAACAAACCAAAGGCAATCGCCTTACACTGACATCATTACATCTGACACTGTCTCTTAAAGTGAACACAACTCAATGACAGTGTTTGTGAACTATGTAGAACAGTTCCTGCTATGTATAACCATACACCATGATTTCACAATTATTTTTATTATTCCCCATGCTTTTTGATTGGATCATCACTTCCTAATGTACAAACTTCTCTGCATTTTCTTAGTAGAAATGATTTAATGCTACATTTGCATCAGTAGTTAGTAATAAAATGTTAATCTGAGAAATGTTTGCGAGTCCTTAATGCTCTTGAAATTTCACTTGGGACAATTGCATACAAACATGTATTTCTTTCAAATTCCTAACACCTTCAGAGGCAGTGACTTTATACATTAAGTGTGTTATTATGTGTGCATGATAAAGAACTTCATTTCACAGTATGCAATGTGAGGAATTCACCTGGAACTGGAAGCTACGGTGGTGGCCGGTGTTGTGTACATATAGGTTTAAGCAGCATTATTCTAATGTAATTCTAGGGGAGATTCAAACAAGAGGACATGAGTTGAGACTTAGGGGGCAAAAGTTTAAGGATAACATGAGGGGGAATTTCTTTACTCAGAGAGTGGTAGCTGTGTGGAATGAGCCAGTAGAAGTGGTAGAGGCAGGTTCGGTATTGTAATTTAAAGCAAAATTGGAGAGGTATAAGGACAGGAAAGGAATGGAGGGTTATGGGCTGAATGTGAGTCGGTGGGACTAGGTGAGAGTAAGCGTTCGGCCTGGACTAGAAGGGCCGAGATGGCCTGTTTCCGTGCTGTAATTGTTATATGGTTATAATGTAAGCCCACACCAAGTTTGTCTTTAGTTTAAATAAACATAACATAAATAGTTTGCAGTGAATTTGCAGCCAAATTACAAATGTATATATTTGTATAAGTGTATATATATATTATAAATCATGAATTTCGAATGAACTCCTATTGGGCTTCCAGCCAGGTGCAGGTATCTATACTAACCAATGTGTCGATGAGAGACTCAGCCATCGTCTTCAGCGATGATGCCTGGGCACCATCCCTGATGAAGATGGCAGAGTAGGTCATCAAAATGCCGATTATAATCAATACCTGCACCCAGCTGGAAGCCCAAGAAGAGTTTATTCATCATATATGCCGGGAAGGCATTAGATCCTTGTTCATGAATTTGTTAGGACAAGAGAATACTGTCCCATGTGTCATCCTGCATCTACATCATGGAACTTTGGTACCATTTTGTTCCATTTCCTTGCAAATAGGAATTCTATTGTTGACTTTTCTATATATATACTGCTGTATACTTCAGCTATCCCGTGACTATGAAAATATCTTTGGTTCATTTCCAAGTCTGGAAATTAGCACAGTTTGTAAATCTCCTCAGCATACTTTGTCTTTTCCTGTCTTCTACTGGAGTTATGATAGTGAGAGGAACTTGATGGAGACTGTTAATTTATTCTGGGATGTTTCAGGAGCATTTAAAATAAGAACTAATTAAAACTGACAAACACTAGTATTTCTAAGTTTAAATTATCATCCCAATTTTGTTGTTCTATGATTTTGCCCATTTAATGTAACTTTAATTAGGAAAACAGATTTACAATTTTTAATATTGATGCATTTGAAAATCTTAAATTTTATTTGTGTTTGAATTGTATAAATCAGAACTCATGACTTTTGACCTTAATATACAAAAGTGATCTTCTTTCACTACTCTAACTCCACTAGAATGTAGTCAGGAACATGGTAAGCTCAAAGAAAATTTCCAGTCAATCTTCACTTTCCGGCTGTACTCAAAATTGGTCCAGTTGTGTTTTGATGTATTAGAAATAACTAATCTGCAACTTGTGATTAGAAAAATGATGATTAACATTCATTTTACCTTAGAATATTATAATTTATCTTTATTCAATAATATGATCAGATTAAGTATTTTTTATTGCAAAAGCTTTCCAAGTAAAGAGATGCATTGTAACGTGTGGCTAGATCACACCATGTCAATTTAAAAAGTTGGTTTCAGAAAAAGGAGTGAGTGAAAAGAGTGGATTTTTGAAAAACATGCTGTTTTACCTGTTACGTATCCCGTAACTGGATCACTTACCAGCAAAGATAGAGAGGTCCGTTGAAGTCTGATGGCACTATTTTGTAGAAGTTTTTATTTATAAAGGGGCACAAAAATAAGGTTAATACAAACATTCAGATAACATACGTCGTCAATACTCAATCTAAAGCGCAGGTATAGTAATAATCAATAAGAAATAAGCTCTATCGTTGTCTAGAGGTAATATATATTGTCCGATGTATATCTAAAAGTCTCTCGCGGTCACTGCAGTTCCACCAGCTGCCGTCTTTTGGGTGTCGCGGTGGTGCACTTTGTTGGAGATAGAGAGATAGGTATAGAATGGAACAGTTACCCGGCGGGTTTTTCCAACCTTTAGGAGTTCGATCCGTCGGAGTCTCGTTGGGGGGGTGGCTGTTCACTTGTGGCCTCTCCTGTAGCTAAAGCCATTCTTTCGTGGTGAGGTCGCCAATCCCAGGCAAGGAAAAGACGCACACGAACCCCCCCCCCACCAGCTGTCGCTATTAAACGCTGTCACAGGATTTCTAGCGTGTCTTCTGGTGCGTCTGGGGGGCCGTCTTTACAACCCCTCTTATCTGAACTCACGGGGTCTCAGATGTCAATCAGGTTGGGATGATGTAATCTCTCTCCGTCTCTCCACCCACGTTGCCCTGAGGGTATACATGTAGTACAGTTCCCAATTCACAAAGGTGTCTCCACGAGACAATGACCACAGTTGCCTGCTTTTGCCTCGCCGTGAAACGAGGGACACCGCACGTATCTCTCTCTTCTCTTGGGTCATTGACCCCCCCTTCACTAGGGCTCTGGCGATTCTCACAAAGGAGGGGGCTGGGATCATAACATACCAAATAAAAGAAAAAAATATGCGGCAGTCTGAAATTTGAAATTAAACAGGAAATGGTGAATTTTCACTATGGGTCAGGGATGGCTGTTGAGACAGGAATTTAGTTAGCATTCCAGATTTGATGGCCTTTAATCAAATCCCTGAGTCAATAATCTGGGGAAAAAAATGTCTTTCTCCACATGTGCTGCCTGTCTTGCTGAACATTTCCAATACATTATGCTCTAATTTTTTGCCAAAGAGTGGTGACCCTGTCAAATTCATTGTCATGGGCAGCTGTTGAGGTCAAGTCTGTATGTATATTTAAAGCAGAGTTTGATAGATTCTTGATTGGTTGGGGCATGAAGGGATACAGGGAGAAGGCAAGAGACTGGGAATAAGTGGAAAATGGATTAGTCCTGATGAAATGGTGGAGCTGACTCGATGGGCCAAATACCTTAATTCTACACCCATGTCCGATGGTCTTGTGGTCTAATTTGTTTGCTGATGATAATTACAGAAGGAAACCTGTTCACACCTGGACTAGAATATGTGTCCTCAAATCAGCAAAATTAAATCTTAATTACCCCTATAAGACTATCATACTGTCATTTCAAACTGTTGCAAACAACCTATAATAAACGATCACAATGCTGCTTGGCAAGCAATGATTCCTTGACATACATCCAAATTGAAGAATACATAATATTCTTATATTTTTCTTCTTCTGCAGAAATATAACAATGTAAACTAGTTTGTAATTTGGATGCAGGTTGTGCGTGGTATTCTAAAATGTATAATTAATGTTCTGGAAATGGTGCCTGTTCAATGCTCCAGATTTACCATATGTGGTCTCCATTGTCAACACTCTCACTGGAGAAATAGAAAATTATTACAAAATCTCACCTGCATATTTAAGGAATTTGTCAAGTGTGACATGATGCTACTTTTAAAAATTCTTGATATTATTCTGAGATAAATAGGGATTTTTTTTTACAGCAGAAGTCAATTTTGCCCTGTCTTCCCCATCTGCATACTAATATTTTGTTGCACACCTGGTATTCCTCTTGGTGGAAGTACAGTATAGATTTTGAAACAAGGCGGATTTAGTTATCTTTGATCTAAATCCAAAAATCTTGCTGATGAACCAACTTGTGAGAAAAGAAAATTACTGAGTCAGTTTGGAGATCTTCACAATCACCAATCTGTTTAAAAACATTCATTACAATTTCCTTGAAATGCCCCATCTTATTAGGAGATAGTTAATTTGGTAATTCTCTCTTTAGGCCTGGAATTCTTTATTCATTCACAGATCTGTTTCTTGTACAGGTTTAGTCTAACTATTTGAAACCTTATTGACCCTGATCAAAATTATAACTCCATGACCCATTTGAATTTTTTAGTACTTCCTGAACATATCCCAAGTCTGCTCTGTATGCAGTTTATCACTAAATCATGTTTTTACCCTTGCTTACAAAGGTTATGTGCTCTCTTGGCTGTGTACTACCTTCTAACATCTATAAGAGTGAATATGAAACAATGCTATCTGCATCCTACTTCACAGACAGACAGACATACTTTATTGATCCCGAGGGAAACCAAGAATAGTGTAGAAATATAGCAATATAAAACAATAAATAATTAAATAATAATAAGTAAATTATTCCAAGTGGAAATAAGTCCAGGACCAGCCTATTGGCTCAGGGTGTCTGACACTCCGAGGGAGGAGTTGTGAAGTTTGATGGCCACAGGCAGGAATGACTTCCTATGACGCTCAGTGTTGCATCTCGGTGGAATGAGTCTCTGGCTGAATGTACTCCTGTGCCTAACCAGTACATTATGGAGTGGATGGGAGACATTGTCCAAGATGGCATGCAAATTGGACAGCA
This sequence comes from Hemitrygon akajei, assembly GCF_048418815.1. Lineage (NCBI taxonomy): Eukaryota > Metazoa > Chordata > Chondrichthyes > Myliobatiformes > Dasyatidae > Hemitrygon > Hemitrygon akajei. Next base: position 159,181,390 of record NC_133129.1, on the reverse strand, counting down.
TTCTCTTTTCGGACACCACTGTCAGAGAGTCCAGTTCCACCCCCACAACATCACTGGCCTTACAAATGAGTTTGTTGATTCTGTTACCCTCAGCCTGCTGCCCCAGCACACAACAGCAAACATGATAGCACTGGCCACCACAGACATGTAGAACTTCCTCAGCATCATCCAGCAGATGTTAAAGGACCTCAGTCTCCTCAGGAAGTAGAGACGGCTCTGACCCTTCTTGTAGACAGCCTCAGTGTTCTTTGACCAGTCCAGTTTATTGTCAATTCATATCCCCAGGTATTTGTAATTCTCCACCATGTCTGCAATGACCCCTTGGACGGAAACAGGGGTCACCAGTGCCTTATCCCTCCTCAGGTCCAGCACCAGCTCCTTAGTCTTTTTCACATTAAGCTGCAGATGATTCTGCTCACACCATGTGACAAAGTTTCCCACCGTAGCCCTGTATTCAGCCTCATCTCCCTTGCTGATGCATCCAACTATGGCAGAGTCATCAGAAAACTTCTGAAGATGGCAAGACTCTGTGCAGTAGTTGAAGTCCGAGGTGTAGATGGTGAAGAGAAAGGGAAACAGGACAGTCCCCCGTGGAGCCCCAGTGCTCTGACCACTCTGTCTGACACACAGTGTTGCAAGCGCACGTACTGTGGTCTGCCAGTCAGGTAATCAATAATCCATGACACCAGGGAAGCATCCACCTGCATCACTGTCAGCTTCTCACCAAGCAGAGCAGGGCGGATGGTGTTGAACGCACTGGAGAAGTCAAAAAACATGACCCTGACAGTGCTCGCCGGTTTGTCCAGGTGGGTGTAGACACGGTTCAGCAGGTAGACGATGGCATCCTCAACTCCTAGTCGGGGCTGGTAGGCAAACTGGAGGGGGTCTAAGTGTGGCCTAACCATAGGCCGGAGCTGCTCTAGAACAAGTCTCTCCAGGGTCTTCATGATGTGGGGGGTCAATGCCACCGGTCTGTAGTCATTGGAGCCACTGGGGTGCGGTGTCATCAGTACAGGGACGAGGCAGGACATCTTCAACAGCACAGGAACCTTCTGGAGACTCAGGCTCAGGTTGAAGACATGGTGAAGTACTCCACATAGCTGGGGGGCACAGGCATTGAGCACCCTGGGGCTGACACCATCCGGGCCTGCAACCTTGCTGGGGTGGAGACGTTTCAGCTGTCTTCCTACCTTTTACCTTCTAATGTCTATAAGAGTTAATATGAAACAATGCTATCTGTATCCTAATTCACATCATTGTACTCCAACCTTGTTTTCCTGTATGTCTACTTTTACGATCTATGGCTTTATATGCTCACAAACATGCCTCCTTAGAGCTCTTTATCTGTTTTTTTTATTATCCTCCTTTAACCTACTTCTTTGCCCAAGTTACTAGTCATTTTTAATATTGCTCTGAAAATCTCAGTGTTTATTGCACAGTGGCCAATTTCAATTTTTATGGAGCTTTTTAGAACCTGTTAATATCCTTCGGTGCTATATAAAATGTTGGTTCTGTTGCCAACATATCATTTCCATTCACCTTTGTGCAAAAGAAACAATTCACAGTATTTAATAGGGATTTGTTGCTATTTCATTAGATGAAATTATTTACCTTAAAATTGTGGCTCCTGTGGTATTAATGTAAACGGCATGTAGTTTCTTTTAATTTTCAACTGAGCTTTGTATCTCAAGAAGATACTTAACAGTATTTCTCAGCTGATGCAAACTGCTGATCATTCTAGTCATGTAAGTTAATGTTTGCTGGCAGAAAAGTCAGTTTAATAATATCATTAAGTTGACTTCTAATGAAACAGCAACAATTTCCCATTAAATACTATGAATTGTTCCTCTTGCAGGAAGATAGATAAGCGCAAAAGTTAGCACATTACTGATTAGATATTTGTTGAATGTATTTACGTTCTTAAATATTTATTTTTTTAATTTCTCTATAGATTAAAAATGAGTGATGCTACCCAGGAGTAGATGTGAGGCGTGATGGTCCCAGTGATGACGTGACAACAAAGGTAGTTACCTGATACTTTCCCCCTCCCTCTCCCCATTGAAATTATTGTGTGGAGTGTATGTGACACAACACTGAAAGGGGATAATTCAGTCTTCATGTCATTGCCTTGTCTGTGGTTGGAGACTACGGCTAGAGTCATGCCCATGGACTGAATGACCTTATTCAGTAAAGTGGTCACTCAAATCATTTGACCTCCCTGGCATTGAGAAGTAAATAATAAGCTGTGAATACGATACATTAAATTGCAAGGTTTGCTATTTCACCCAAAAGTGTATTTAAGGTAATGGATGGTAGAAGATAAAAGTCAAGGCTAAGAAATGTGGAGTCCGTGTAACAGTTTCAAAGGATATGGTAAGCTGTAAAGGAGGGAAGCAAAGGGAAAATTCTTCACTCAGATAGTGATGAGCTTTTGGAATTCTCTACCCTGGAAAACAGTTAATCACTGACTGTATTCAAAGCTCTGATGGCAACATTTAGGGATATTAGAGGAATCTAGGTATATGGGATAGGACAAGAAAATGAACTTTGAAGTGGAAAGTTAACCACAATTGTTGAATAGTGGGAGAGACTCAATGGGCCAAATGCTCCAAATTTTCTGATTTCTGATGCATTTTCCCATATTCTGCTTGGGTTGTTGAGTGCCAAAAACTGCCTGATTTCAGGACAGCAGTCAGATAAATTTCCATAATCTTTTACGGATTTCATTGTCTGTGCGGAACACATTGTAATAGTTTTTTGTGAAGATTACTTTATGGTGAAAACATACCAAAAAAAATTAAGAGGTCAATAAACATTTTATTACACTGACAGAAAATTATTAATGTTACAAAGTATTGCTCTAGTTTTTTCCCCACAGTTAATACTCACATTTTTTTCTGGTACATTTGGGCACATTATTTTTAACCGATGAACAGCTATAATAAATGCATGCTCATTGCTCTGTGTTGGATTTCTGTTGTCAGCCTGTCTCTAATCGACAGATGTCTAACTCAGTTTTCTCTATCATGTCGTCTGAAGAAACTTGGAGTCATAGAGGGTCAGAGAATCACTTAGCCATTCAGTAAATCAAGCTGATGTTAGCCATGCATCTACCTGTAATTATGCTATGTTCAGCACTTTTAGACTGTGAGCATTTCAAAGTTGAAAGTAAATTTAGTATCAATATACATATATGTCACCATATACTATACTGAGATTCATTTTCTGGTATGCATTTACAGTAGAACAAAGAAATACAATAGAATCACTAAAAAATTACACACAAACAAAAACTGACAGGCAACCAATATACAACAGAAGACAATCTGGGCAAATACAAATAAATAAATAATATTGAGAACATATCAAGTGCTTATCTAACTAAATGTTTTTGAAATGGTGTGAGGGTATCAACCTCCACCGACTCCCCAGGTAACGGCTTCAGATTTCCACACGTTTGGGTGAAAATATTCTTCCAAGAATTTGACAATTGTTTATTTTATTTGTGCAGGGAGAAGGTAATCCTGAAATGAAATAGGAATAGTTCTACTTCCACGTATGAAATTTGCTTGTTTCAACAGAAAAGTATTACATTAATTTAAATCAAATGAAAATTCCTCTTTTTTTTTAGGCCTAAATAATGTGACATCAAGAAGATAACAATGGAGAGTTACCAAGGTCAAACTGAACTAACATTGGTAGAGGCACAGTTATTAACCCAGGGTGCATCATGCAGTTCATTATTTGAATAGGATTGGAAACAATTTGCATTTATATAGAGTTCACCTCATGAAAAGAATGTCCCTGAAAGCTCTAAATGTAGACAATAAGGACGGAATAGAGAAGGTGAAGTAAAGCACTATATATATATATTTGAAATGCATCATGAAGCAAAATACTAGATGGAAATTCAAAATATTTTTAGGAAGAATACTGTTTGAAAGGTGGTAAAAACTCAAGGGAGTTTAGAACAAGCAAGTAATCAATTTAAGATGGTGATTGAAAACAAGCAAGTCAATTCTGTGGGGACACAGGTGTTTGAGAGGATTAAAAAAAAAACCTATGTAGATTGGCAAATGGAAGTCTATGTGCATGAATGTATCTTCCTCCTCATGCTTGACACTAATTTCTGCAAACAAGTTTCTTTTTTAATATGTCACTTCATTGAAAGAGATAGAAAATACATTGTTAAATTTGTTTCAATAGATTTCTTTTAATGAATAAAATGCAGCAATACCTTTTTTATCCCACTACCAGTTTAACAGAATATATGCAATTTTAAATACGAATAAAAGTTTAGAAACTTGTACTGCTGTCAATGTGCTCAGTAATCAAAATCCTACTACGTGCTCTCAGTATTCTAGTAAAATCTTTAACATTGCTTAAGTCTGAAGTGTCAGCTCTAAGTAATGGAGAACACCAACATGGTTCAAATTTCATGCTGACATAGTATAAGTTGAAGGTGTGAGAGGAAAAGGAGAAATTCTGCATTTAATTTCGCATAGCATGAGTATTGGTGGGCCAATGCAAATGTTGTTTTGAATCCTTGCATCCATCCATGTTTGTTTCTGAAGTACTTTGCTATGTTATCCTGAAACACATTGTGTATTCCTAGTAAGTATGCCTCAATGTATTGTGGCATCCAAAAATTCTTTAACTGTTCCAATTATAGTTTTCTCAAATTAACATACACTCATTTCAGAATAAATGTAATTATTGAAGTTTCAGATGATAATAAATCAGGTTTAGTCGTTCTAGAAATGGCTGATCCAAGTTTTCCCTGCCATTTTTCTGTGTTCCTCTAGTCCTCGATTGTCTTACTGATTAGAAATGTATCTGTGTCCACTTTAAATACATACAAACACTTTGTCTCCACACATCTTTGTGACAAGTAGTTGAAAAGACGTGCTACGCTCTGGGGCAAGAAAGGTTTCCTCATTTTGATCTTATTCTGAGACAATGCCCTTTCGGTATGGAATTTCCAAGGAGAGGAAATATTCTCTCAGCATCTATCCAATTTTGATCTTTATGTATCTTGTACAGATCTCCTCCTTTAGGTGACACACTTACAAAATGAAAAACTTCATATTTTCCCACATTACTTCATTACCCAACTTTTTGTCCGCTCTTTTAAGCTATCGATATCTCTTTATAAACTGCATAATCTTTACAACTTGTCATCTGTTATTGTGTCACCAGCAAATATGCTTACTCCTTCCTCTGAAGGCTGAGTTTTGTTTACTGAATGTATTTGATACGTTGCTATTAAAACAGTTCAGTGAAATAATAACTTGATCTAGCATTTTTAAAAATATTTTGTAACATTGGAAAATGATTAAGAAGTTATTAACTCAAAAGACACCAATATAAACACACACAGTTAAGAAGTCTTTGTTTTTCTACATAGTTTGTGTGCCTAAATTTTTATCAAGGTCAGTTTCTCGAAGTCTGATGCTCTGCGGCTATCCTAATTCACGACCTATCTTTTTGGAGCCTTCAGTCTGCAAATATACTGGAAGCAGTTTATGATGCCACAATTTAAAATAGATTGCCGACTTTTCCCCCCTTGCAGCTGGAAGGTGAATTTGTCCAGTGATATGCCTAATATTGATTAATTCAGATTTTATTTGGATTATTGCCCACCTCATTGTTGAATGAAGATTAAATCCATGCATGCTGAAATTTTAAGCTCAACATTTTCCCCACTACTTGGTTTTTTTTCTATCATAACTAAGACATAGAAAGCACATGCTTATAATAGAATTCTAAAATGAATGTGAACAGCTTTGTGCAATGACCCTGAATGCTGGGACAAATAAAAAGCAAACTGTGGGATTCAGTGGGTCAAGCATCATCTGTAAAGGCTAAGGGATGGTCAGTGTTTCATAATGAGACCCTGAGTCAGGGTGCACCAGTCCTGAAGCAGGGTCTCGGCCTAAAATATTAACCGTCCCTTTTCCTCCATAGTTGTTACCTGACCCACCGAGTTCCTCCAGCAGTTTTCTTATCACTGCAGGATTTGCAGTCTCTTATGTTTCCCTACATTCTGAGTACTTTCAAGAATAAATTTTGTGTTTACTTTAGACTGATGGAATAAATATCACAGGACAAAAACATGTACTTCTTATATTTTAGGTAATCAGTTTAAAGCTTATTGTATGTGAACCTAAAATTGACAAAGGCGTTCATTAACTACGGGTATAAACTGCATCTGACGGTGTCAATAGACAGTCAGGGTGAGCAGTAAAGATTTGCAGTCAACTGCATTTATTTCCGTTATTTGTTTTTGTTCAATGTTGAATTGCAAATTCAATTGATCAGCTTAAGAATTTTATTGTCAATATGACTTTATACGGGAAACTAAATACATGGAATTGTGCAAGGACTTCCAATTAGACTTGAAATGTATAACAAATTCCTTGATTCATTTATTGTAACAATTATTTTATTTGAAGTAATTGATAATAGATACATAAAAATCAGATGCTAATAACCTTGTGTGAATTCTCAATGCAAATGATATCTTTTTCTGTTTTTTTGAAAAACCTGAGGCAGTGGAAGGAATTAGTATTAAGGAAAATAATTTGCAGATTTTTCTCAACACTCGCTGTCCTCATTTAAATTGGATTAAAATGCAATGAAAATGTACTTTGGGGGAGAAGTTTAAGAGGAGCTTCATGGAACTAAGCAGATTATAAAGCAATATTGACAAAGGACAAATATACTGTTGCATTTCGCCTAACACTTTGCCATTTCAAAAAAACGGTTGCCATAATAGGCAGATAGTCACCTTTAGATTTAAATAAACATGCTGGAAAGCTTAAATGAAATGATGGAGCTGGGACAGACACATCATCAGGGATGTAACCTGGGGTCATCGGGTGGTGTGAGTCTTTCAACATCTGACACTCTCACCCAGGCGACCCAGCCAGGCGTGATCAGGCCCTGGCTTGTGTCCCAGCAGTATTGGTCCGCGGGTCAAAGCTCTTGATTCATAGCCATCTGGAGGCTCCCACAGCGGCTTCTGTGACGGTACTGATGGCTCTTTCCTTTGCAGCTCCTTAATGCCAAGGAAACATATGAGTTCAGACAGCATGCATGGAGTGAGAAATAGACTTGAGCTTTCAGATTGAATTTGATAGGCCATAGGTGTGGTAAGTTGTAATGGATCATACTGAAAGCCAGTCTACACTTGGGCCGACCATTGTCATTGTGTGCCCATATGCACCAGGTTCAGATGTGAGTGCTAATCACACTCAAATTCTGCATTCTGAAGGCTGATGTAGACCGGTCTTGGTGAAAAAAATGTGGAGGCCCCACTGCAAGAACCTCTCTCCTGAGCACAGATTTTTGCCTCAGAGAAACAGAAAATTGGAACATGAGTAGTCCATTCAGCCCTTCAGTCCTGGACCATCAACATGTGCACGGCCAGTCATACATTTCAGTAGCCTGTTCCTGCCTTCTTTGTCATACTTTAATCACTTTGGCTTAATGAAATATTTTTGCTTCTTGTGTATATTTAATGACATCCAGGACCTTCTAGGTTGAAGAATTCCACATTGTTCTTCAGTAGTTGAGTGAAGAAATTTCTCCTGAAGTCAATTCTGAGTGCTATACCCAACTCCCTGACACTCTAAACCTAGTTCTGGCCTCTTCCGGCATTGGGAACATCCACCCTGCATCCAGTAAACATAATTGTGTAATTTATGGGAATCCCTTCTTTTGTAGTCCAGTGAATGGGTTGTCTAATAAAGTTGTCCTTCTCCAGAAATTAAGGCCTAACCTACTCAATCTCTCCTCTGTCATCTTAGAACTAATCTGCTTCCTCTTAGGAAAATGTATATGTATTTTAGCTAAAACAAAAAATACGCTTCAAATACATAAAACATAAAATACAATTGCTGTCACAAGAAAGCCTTCAAATGCTGGAAATCCAAAACCACACACACGGCTCCAAACAGTCGGGACGCAACACTTCACCTGTAAATCTGTTGGGGTTGTCTATTGTGTCTGGTACACTCGATGTGGCCTCCGCTACATTGATAAGACCCATTATAAATTGGGAGAGCACTTCGTCGGGGACCTCTGCACCAGCTGCCACAAGCAGAATGCCAAACATTCTAATTCCAATTCCCATTCCTATTCTGATGTGCTGATCCATGGCCTCCACTTGTGTCAAGATGAGGCCATCCTCAGAGTAGAGGAGCAACAGCTTATATTCCATCTGGGCACCCTCCAACCTGATGTCAATTTCTCCTTCTGGTGAACAAAATTTCCCCCCGCCCTACCCCTCCAGCCCTTGGCCTTTCCTGCCCACCTGGCTTCACCTATTACCTTTCAACCAGCCTTTCTCCCTCTTCCTCACCTTTTTTTCCCTGTCATCTTACTCCTGCCTTCTCAAAGGCGCCTCAGCCTGAAACGGCGACTATTCTTTTCCATTGATGCTGCCTGACTTGCTGAGTACCTCCAGCATTCTGTTTGTATTGCATAAAATTCAATTATATATAAAAAAATAAATCTGCCTTCTCCATTGCCACCTACTTAACAGGTGTAGATTCCCTGTTGAAATCCAGGAGGTTTTGGATCCCACCTGTGCCAAATGTGAACTGTTGACATTTGGCAGCAAGATTCACCCGGCGAACTGCAGTTCTTTTTTTCCACAGAAGTAGTTTGAACATAAGTATCAGTCTTTTTTTCTGCTTTGGATTAAAATCTGTGATTTTGTGAATATGGATTTGCAATTGCACACCTGTGTTTAGCAATTGATAGCGCACACACTATCTCTCTCTCTCTCTCTCTCTCTCTCTCTCTCTCTCACACACACACACACACACACACACACACACACACACACACACACACACACACACACACACACACACACACACACACACACACACACACACACACACACACACACACACACACACACACATCATCATCATCATCCATTTACCACTTACCTGCTGGTCGTCACATTCCCTGGTTTATTTTGTCTAGAAAGAAGGTGTGAAGGAGGTTCAGTTTATTATCAAACACTCTTAACAAACTTCCACAGATATACTGCAGAAATTATCCTAATTGTTTGTATTATGGTCTGCTCGAGCAGATCCAGTGCATAGGGATGTAAGATGCTGCGGAAGGCAGTGGACGCTACTCATTACATCATGGGCACATCCCTCTTTCACCACTGGTAGCAACTACAGAAGGCACTGCCTCTAAGAAAGCACTATCAATAGAGATCCTGATCACCTGGATCATATGATCTTTTTGTAGCTACTATTGAGCAGGAGGTGCAGAAGGCTGAAGTCCAACATTATTTGGTTCAAGAACAGCTACTTTTTTTTAACTAATCACTCTTGAACCAACTGAGAAAACTGTAATCACTCCAGTTTAGGAGCATTATGATCACTTTTGCCACTTTGCACCAAAATGGGCATTTTGTTGTCCTCATTGTATTTTTATACTTGTATAATTTATTTATTTATTGTGACTATTGATTATATGGTGCTATGTGTTTGTGCTGCAAGCTAGGTTGTTCATTGAACATGTACATACATGTATCTGTGCACATGACAACCAACTCAACCTTGGTTTTAAGAAAATCTATCAGTCTTGGTCTTGGATATATTCAGCAACTGAGAATCTTCAGCCTCAATGCAGTGTGTATAAAACTGCTGATGTCACGGATGATGCGATCACATGTGCGGGTCAGTGGGACTAGGTGAGTGTAAGCGTTCGGCATGGACTAGAAGGGCCGAGATGGCCTGTTTCCGTGCTGTAATTGTTATATGGTTATATGTGTAGCACTGACTATAGCCAGTATGTGAAGGGACATCAAATATTCAGCCACCTTAAATTAGCCCTGGAATTTTCACTTTCTTGAGTGCACTTGGCAAAGTATCAGCAGCAAGGTCATTTCCTTTGAAGGCAAAGTTTCTCATCCACGAGATTTTGCCTCTGGTTCAAAGTCTCCAGTAAGAATTGAGTATTTCCATATCTCCTATATGGTAACGTTTCTGTTATTTTGAGTTTTCAGGTTATTGTATTCCATTCTCCTAAATTAAATTGGATGGGCTTGTAATCAATGAAAACTCACAAGTCAAACTCACATTCCAGGGATCAATTAGGAGAAGCCGCCTTGTACTAATTTTCATTTGGTTCTGAAGCTAAAACTGCATAGAGTGCTTTGCTTGTTCAGTTGTGGCAAAGCAGTTTAATTTTGCTATCCAATCCAATTCTATTTACATTCCTAACTGCTTATTCTAACTACATGTTAACATCTAGTGTTTATCTGCTGTGTTGTGCATTTGAATGGTTCCCAGGCATAGATTTTGCATTTGGCAGTGATGTCTTTGGACTACTGCATTAAAGTAAGCTGCCAACAAAATAATTATCTATCCATGGCCCGAGACACTCCTTTTCCAACATTGAATGTCATTGGGGTCTCAGCTCGAGAAAATCACAAGAACTCAAAAACAACAATATCATCAAACTCTCTGAAGAATCAATCACAATGAAGAATTGATACTGATCAGTAACCAGAAAGTAGAAAGCAAAACTCTTCCTATCATTTTAGGGTTTAGGAATAGAAGAAACAGTAAGTCTAATTGAGAGCAAAACACACAATATGTTAGAGGAATTCAGCAGGCTAGGTAGCATCTTTGGAGAGAATGAAGGGTCTCAGCCTGAAATGTTAATTGTATATTTCCCTCCATAGATGCTGACTGACCTTCTCAAGATTTATAGCATCTGCAGTATCTATTGTGTCTCTGCTAAAATATAATTTTGACTCAAGGGAGGTTCGCAATATTATTGCAGGATTGAAAGGCTTGTCATTTGAGAAGTGTTTGATGGCTCTGGCCCTCAACCCACTGGAATTCAGAAGAATGAGGGGTGACGTCACTGAATGTTTAAAGGCCTCAATAAGAGTGGACGTGGAGAGGATGCTTCCTATGGTGGGGGAATCTAAGGCCAAGAACACAGCCTCAGAATAGAGGGGCATCCTTTCAGAACAGAGGTGGGGAAGAATGTGAATCTGTGGAATTCATTGCCATTGGCAGCTGTGGAGGCCAGGTGATAAGGTATATTTAAGACAGAAGCTGATAGGTTCTTGATTAGTCAGGGCATGAACAGATATGAGGAGAAGACAAGAGATTGGGGCTGAGAGGGAAAATGGATCAGCCATGATGAAATGGTGGAGCAGACTCAATGGGCCAAATGGCCTAATTCTGCACCAATCTCTTATCGTCTTATGGTCTTAAAAACTGGTCTTAAGTCATAAGGTATAACTTTCAGAATGCAGCATTGAAAAATAGTTTGTAAGTAACTTCAAATACAAAGTATTGAATTGGGGCCTAATTCAGTCTTTAATTTCTGAAGATTAAACTAAAGAAGCTATACACAGTGAAACATGTGAAGAATAGGCAATCCCTGGTAGTAGCTTCTGGATTTTTGTATGTCACACCGCTGGTGCCTGGACCAGAAGTTGCTGTCATTTTCATCATGAAATGATTACAAATACTGACAGCTTAATCACGATTACTAACACAATACCTGGTTAATGCTCCAGCCTAACACGAAGTGGGAATTCTCTGCAAGTGTTATTGTTGAGTCATCAATACTTTTAAAATATAAGTAGACTGACGTTTTTTCAATTTGTGTAGAATGCTACTGTGATTAAAGGGATCTGTATTATGGCAAAAAAAATAGACAGCTCTTTATTTGGGATGAATTCAAACTTATTTAATGCATTAGTGCCCACCCAGATTTATTGAACACAGACTCAAGATAGCTAGAAAATACACTAATAGATGCACTGTAGCATTTTAGTGCACAGATTCATGCACTGGAACTAGACACTGGCCGCAGTACTTTACTGCAGAGTTCACAGCTGCTATACCATTGCCAAACTTGGCGTTAGAAAGCAAGTCAACACTTAAAAGTTCTCTTCAGTGCAGTTAAGTACAGCAGTAGAGAAGCCTACTGTGGAGACAAGGCCTGATTAAGAGGCCAGTAATTGCACCATGTAATTCACAATTGATTTTATTTTAATGGCTGCAGTCAATAAAGAGGGGACCACTGGTTTATACTGTTAGAAAGCACACTGCAAGATGATTGTTTTCACAAAAGCTCCCGTTCACCTGCATTTGTGGAAATACATGCTGCACAACCAATGATGAGCAGAAGTCAGTTGTGTTAAGGGAATCAGATGTGGAAATGGACAGGCTAGCGTCCCATGGGTGCTAAGCTATTTGAAAAAGATTGTTCTTGCAGTCATTTGTCTGTATAAAATAAATTCATTTTGCAGACAAATGTTTAGAACAATTCACCTGATGTAAAATTGTTTTCTATTGTGTCAGGACTATTAGAGGATAGAAATATGCTTGCCCCATCAGTTTTCTTGTGTTCATAAGAATGAGAATATTTGATAATTTGACTTGAAAACAAGGGTGATGAGGTATTTTGTTCTTTTGTCTCTAAGATGTAAATCAAAGTTAAAATAAAATTTGTTATTAAAGTATATGTCACCATACACAAGAATCAATATAAGACTGCACCCAGCAAGGAAAACAGACAACCAGTGTGCAAAAGACAACTAACTGTGCAAATACAAAATATTTTTAAAAATAATAATCCATAAATAACCAATGAATATCGAGAACATGAGACGAAAGGTCATTGAAAGTGAGTCCATAGGTTGTCAGAACAGTTCAGTGATGGGGTAGTGAATTTGAGTGAAGTTATCTCTTTTGGCTCAAGAGCCAGATGGTTGAGGGGCAATAACAATTCATAAACCTGGTGGTGTGTGTCCTGAGGCTTCCGTACCTTCTCCCTGATGGAAACAGTGAGAAGAAAGCATAGCCAGGGTGGTGGGCATCTCTGGTGATGGATGCTGTTTTCCTGCAATAAAAAAAGGTTAAATTTTTAATCAATGTATATACTCAGAATACAACTCTGAGATTTCTCCAAATAGCCATAAAATACCGAATAACAATGAAGCCCCTTCTGCATGAAAAAGAAAAAAAAACAAAACTTGCAAGCATCTATCTCCACCCCCCCCCCCCCACCACCAACCCTCTTCTTCACATAAAAAACTAACAAATCACTCACCCAGACATGGCAGCTAAAACATCAAATCCCTAACTCCCAAGCTCCTCCCTTATATAAAAACTAACAGATCAAAACCCCCCGGACATGGTAGCTAAAACATCAAACCCCTAACCCCCACCCCCCAGTTCCCCTTGCACAAAAACTAAGTGATTACCCACCTGGACATGGACACGGAATTTCACAAAACATCCTCCGTCAGCATCAAAGAGCAACAGCTCAAACACAGTCATCCTGTGGGGTCTTGTGCTCTTCCTAGAGTGCTCCAGGTAACTATGCTCAATGGTGGGGCAGGCTTTACCCATGATGAACTGGGCCATATACAGTACATATTCTAGGATTTTCTGTTCAAAGACATCGGTTTTTCCATACTGGGCTGTAATGCAACCAGACAATACTCCACTACAAATCTGTAGAAGTTTGTCAAAATTTTAGATGTCATGCCAAATCTTTGCAAACTTCTAAGGAAATAAATGTGCTGCTGTGCTTTCTTCATAATGGCATTTACATGCTAGTCCCACAACAGATCTTCTGAAATGATAACACTGAGGAATTTAAAGTTGCTGACCTTCTCCGCCTCTGATCCTCCCCAATGAGGACAGGCTCATGGAGTTTCCTCCTCCTGAAGTCAATAATCAGCTCCTTCCTCTTGCAGTCATTGAGTGAGAGGTTGCTGTTGTGACAACACGCACCCAGATTTTCAATCTCCCTCCTGTATGGTGATTCATCACCACTTTTGATTCAGCCAACGATAGCGGTGTCATTAGCAAACTTAAATATGGCATTGGAGCTGTGCTTAGCCACACAGTCACAAGTGTAAAGTGGGTCGCGGAGAAGTTGTTGCCAACCTGAACTGACTGGGGTCTTATACAAGGAGGTGTTGAGGTCAAGGTCTTGAAGCTCATTGATTAGTTTTTGGGGGAATGAAAGTATGTATTCAATGCTGAGCTATAGCCAATAAAGATCATCCTGATGTATGCATCTTTGCTGTCTAGATGTTCCAGGGTTGAGTGAAAACTGCAGCATCTCCCAAGTTGCTTCTCAGGCAGGAGTTGATGTGTTTCATCACCGACCTCTCAGAACACTTCATCACCAGGGATGTAAGTGCTTAGAGGACTATAGTCATTATGGCAGTTTACCACATTCCTCTTTGGCACTGGTATGAATGATGCCTGCTTGTATCTCAGACTGCCAAAACAAGGGGTTAAAGATGTCAATGAACACTCCAGCCAATTATCAGCTCAGGTCTTTAGTACTTGGCGGAGTGCCCCATCTGGGCCTTGCTTTCCAAGGGTTCACCCCCCTGAAGGATGCTCTCACATACACCTTAGAGACTGAAATCACAGAGTTACTGAGGGCCATGGGAGCTTGTGAAGGCTCTTCCCTGTTTTGTTGTTTAAAGTAAGCATAGAAGCATTGAGCTCAGCTGGAAGTGAAGCTCTGTCAACACCTATGTTGCCTGATTTTACTTTGTAAGAGGTAATAGCATTCAAGCCCTGCCACAACTGTTGAACGTCCTTCATTGATTCAAGTTTAGCCTGTAATTACCACTTTGTTCATATGATTGCTTTCCCGAGATCATACTTGGATCTCTTTAATCTTACTTGGTTGCTAGACCTAAACACCTCTGATCTGGCCCTCAGCAGATTGTGGATCTCATGGTTTATCCAGGGCTGCTGGATGGGGAAGACTTAGAATGATTTTGTGGGGCACACTCGTCTACAACTGTCCATGACAACTGTGGTGTATTCATTCACTGATGAGTCCTTGAACATGGCCCAGTCCACTGACTTAAAGCAATCCCACAACCTCTCCTCTGTGTCCTGCAATCACCTCTTCATTGTCCTTATCTCTAGAGCCTTGCTGTTTAGCCTCGGTCTGCATGCAGGTAAGAGAAGGATAACAAAGTGATCAGATACCCCGAAATGCGGCCTGGGCATGGAACGGTAGACATTCCTTAGCACAGTATAGCAGTGGTCTAATGTGTTGGGACCTCTGGTGCTACAGTTTATAGGCTGATGGCATTTGGGCAGAATGCAGTATCTTCAAGCAAATTTGCTTGAAGTCCCTGTCTATGTTTTTTCTTGTTTGGTGTCAGTGGTATTTAGTATCTCAAGTACCTGATGACATTCAGCCAGTTGGTACGTGAACCAGTCAGGATCACAGAGGAGAATTCATTAAAACCTGGATGGATAAGTATGTGCCTACAAAGAATTGCTGTACATTCCCAAAGCAAAAGCCGTGGATGAACCAGGAGGAATGTCATCTGCTGAAGGCTAGATCTCTGGCATTCAAGTCTGGCGGAGCTACTGCACAGGACTAAAAGAAGCTGCAGAGGGTTGTAAATTTAGTTGGCTCCATCTTGGGTACGAGCCTACAATGCACCCAGGACATCTTCAAGGAGCAGTGTCTCAGAAAGGCAGCATCCATTATTAAGGACTTCCAGCACCCAGAACATGTCCTTTTCTCAATGTTACAAAAGGTAGGAGATACAGAAGCCTGAAAGCACACACTCAGTAATTCAGGAACAGCTTCTTCCCCTCTGCCATCCAATCCTTAAATTGACATTGAACCCATGAACACCTCACTTTTTAATATATATTATTTCTGTTATTGTACAATTTTATTCTATTCACTATACATATACTGTAATTGATTTACTTATTTATTTTTACTTTTTTTCCCTTCTATATTATGTATTGCATTGAACTGCTACTGCTCAGTTAACAAATTTTATGACAGATGCTGGTGATAATGAACCTGATCCTGGTTCTGATTCTTGCTAGATAGGACAGCTGACACTCGATCACTAGCTGTTCTTGGTTGGGAGAACACGAGTACAGTACAACAAAACTACCACATGTAAGCACCACAGAGATTTTATCATGAAATGCGCACTCTCACTTTTTGCCTTTTGCAGTCAGGAGTTCAGTCCATCCTTTGTATCGAGTAAGCTTCGGGGCTGATTGCCAAATCTGGTGTGCTTGGAGTATGCCATGTCTCAGAAAAACAAAGAACACAGCAATTCCTTATTTCTCTCTGATACAGCAATCTTGCCCTCACGTCCTCAGTCTGGTTGTGCAGCGATTGCACATTTGCTAACAAGATGCTGAATACGGGGAGTCTCATTCCTCTGTATTTCAGTCTGGCTTAGAGTTCCACTCTTGTTTCTCATTTCCAGCCATGGTGATGAATCTTTGTCTGCATGAGAGCTAAGATCAGTACATTCTACAAAGCAATCAGCTCCTGACTTCAGTTACCCTCTTGTTAATGTTAGAGGGAACTTTGCTTTTATAGATTTTCGGGGGTTTAATTGAAACTTGGGAATACTGTAAGAATTATGAATTATACTGGAACTGCATATCTTAAATTATGCAATCCTATCTTATCCATCTTAGATTTCTGTAGAAACTTGACACTGAGTATGAAATGAAGAGTTTTAATTTGAGACAACCACGCGCAGTGTTGACTAGACTGACATTAAATGTCAACTGGTGATGAGGTGTGTCCCCATTAGAGAAACTTGAAGGACAAGTCAACATCAGCTGTGCATGTACCAACCCCAGCAGATGCTCAAACAGCACTGGCACAAGGCCACGTCATCTGCCCATCCTTCTGTTCAGGAATGGTATATGGCATTAGAACACTTAGTAAAGGTCACTCAAACAATGGAATAAATACATAATCTAGAATTAAACGGCTTGGATAATTACGTTCGACTTCTGGAGATCTGTTACAGATTGGACAAAGCTCATTACGAACATAAAGGAAATTGTCAGTCAGTTTGATAAACTTATTTCCAGTCATTTGCTTTCAAGTTGTCTTTGTCTTTCGCACACAAATACACACTTATTCTCTTTTCCCATGCTCTTCCCATGCATATGGATTTAAAGCAAAACCAATTCATTCACTGAATGATGCAGATACTCTGTTGCTCAAGAATAATTATGTTTCTCTGGCACAAAAGCTTCTTTGAAGTATAATATTTGATAATAATTAGTTGTAATCATTTTGATTAAGCAACAGAATCAAACTATTGAGTTTGCTAAGAATTATAATTGTCTGCCTTCTCATGAAGTGATTCAAACAATTCCTCGATTTGACATTGTATTATTATTGGTTTCCATGAACTCCAGCCAAGAAGTTGATTGTAATTTAATTGCAGTAATTGATTGGAAATTATAATAAATGCACAATTAGAGTTTGAATGAACTTTGTGCTGTGGGACAAATTAAAAGTTTAAAAAAAACATTTGTCTGGTAACTTATCTACATGGTGCAGAAGCAGAATTTTGTGTATAATATTGAACTTGCATTAGATATACCCAAAATGAAATTCTATTATTTGATAATATGTTACTTTCATATAGATATATAGTGAGCCCATTTGTATTCCATTATTCTCAATTTAATATTACTTGCTGGAAGTACAAAAAAACTCATTTGCTACATCTTTGACTCTGGTAAACAATAAAAAATTGCATGGGACTTCAATGAATACTTGTTCATCCATTCAATGAGCAAGTACAAAGTAGATAATTTTGCGTTCTCAAAATCAATCAGGTTGTGTGAGTGTCACAAATATTTCCATTTTGGGGAAAATGTAAAGTGTCTATTCCTGTTTTATTGTTTCTATTGCCAATGTTCAGAAGTTAGAATGAACAAAAACCATAGCATCTAGTTTTGTTACTACAATTGGAAAAGGGTAGCACAGAAGACTACAATTAAATAGGAGATCCACAATATCACCTTAAAGATTCATCATCATAGTTTTGCTACATTGTCAGTGACTAAATTATCATGTAGCTAAATATTAAAACCATTCTGCACTATCAATGAGGACTAGAACAAATGATCCTGTTACTGTGGACATCACTTGAAAGAAAAGTGCTGATTGATACCTTTGCACTTGTATGAAACCCTGTGATCCGATCAACATCTTTCCTGACTGACTGAAGTACCACATGATGAAGATTGTCAAATCTCATAGGTTAAGAGATTAGTTCAGTAGATACATGTATTGTAAATAACATACAGAGTAATTTCTATAATTACTAACTTGAGCAGTGCAGACAAGAGAAAATCTGCAGATGCTGGAAATCTGTGCAACCCACACAACATGCTGGAGGAACTCAGCAGGCCAGGCAGCACCTATGGAAAAAAGTACGTTTGATGGCCCAAAATGTCGACTGTACTTATTTCCATAGATGCTACTTGGCCTGCTGAGTTCCTCCAGCATTTTGTGTGTGTTGTGCAGTGCAGAGTTGGATAGTGTGAGTGCGTCATCACGCTATGCAATGAAAGATCTAGATCTAGATACAACTGGCAGGATTGTACTGCAACCAGCTCATTGTCTGGTCTTACCATGCATATTCTCTGACCATTAGTACTTGTTCTTTCCTAATATAGGTGGCAGAATAGTCTGACTGTTTGCCCACAAGACTGTACGATGAGGTGATGGCAAGCTCTAAGTCTTGAATGGACCTCAATGATAGGAATAAGGGGAATACCATTATCAGGATTACAAGAACTTTAGCAAAAATCTAGTAGCAGCTGTGACCATGCTCAAAATTACACAGCTAATGAAGTACAGATCAAAGTAAATTGACATAGTTTGAGGTTTGAAAAGGCTGTTTGAGAAAGATAACTTGCAATCTTTATAACTGGAAGAGTTTGTCAATAATGAAACTGTCTATAACATTAGAATGAGAAGCTGCATATTCATCCAATAAAAGGCAACAGATGGAACTTCTAATTGAATTTCCATTGATGAAATGGTTCGAGGGTGTTTGTGATAACTTCAAATTATTGGGCTGATTTCATATCCACAAATAATTTACCGATAGATGTGTATTTATCAAAGGGTGACTGACTACAAGCACTTTGTAGGATACACTAGAGTTGCTTGGATACTGAAACTGTCACTGTCTACTGTTGTACCCCCATAAAGAGAAGAGGCTGTGTTTGTATTTCCACATGGGTGCAGTATAACTCCATCACATTTCCAAAGCCATACTGTGTGAAGTCATTTTTCCCACTTGTATTCAAGGCAAATCATCCATTTGACAGAAGAATTCAGGTAATTGCAAACCACTCTTTTTGCAAACTACCCTGAAAATCCTCTATTTATTTGAAAGAGGTGGGTTAGTTTTAAACAGCCTGATAACCCTTAATTGTTGCATACCCCATTGTGTTTCTACAGGTGTATTTTTTCTCTCTGTGGATTGTAATGCCTTCTCACAAATATTTAAGAAATGATCTGTAAATCCTTTCATTTTCATTTTATTTACCTATGGTTGTTAAGATTATATAAATGCCGTAGTTGAATTTTACATTAATAATATTCATAAATAGAATTATGTTGCTCTTTTCTTCTTTGCATTCTGTCTCAAAGCATTCTCCAATGAAGATTGGCTACTCAACTGCTTTATGCTAACACTCTTGTTAGATGCAAGTATCTCCTTTGAATTAATTCTGTATTAGAGCTGATCAAATAAGTCCATGCTACAGGGATCACTGAATCTTTATGAGAAGATTTCATGGAATTTAGTGCTAACTATCATCACTTCCCAGCTGAGTACAAAATGTAGACCAGTGTTACTGCTAGAAATGAGAAGATTCAGACATCAAAATGTTTGCTTCTAGATTTATCATGGAAGAAGTTATGTTCTGAGGCAAGTGCAATAAGCTATAGGATATCAGAGATCTATTTTCACCGTTGCAGGCTCGCTATTCCTGATATGCCAAACTTTGCAATGGACTTCTCTGCTTTTATCTTTGGCAGCATCATTTCATTGTATTAAAAAATGTTCTAGAGCATAAAAGAAAAAGACATTGAAGCAGAATTAGGCCATTTGGCTTATCTTATTTGGCTTATTTGGCTGCTCTGCCATTTCATCATAGCTAATCCATTTCTCTCTCAGCCCCAATCTCCTACCTTCTCCCTGTAAACCTTCATGCCCTGATTAATCAAGAATCTATCAACCTCTGCCTTAAATATACCCAATGACTTGGCTTCCACAGCTGCCTGTGGCAATGAATTCTACAGACTCACCATTATCTGGTGAAAGAAATTCATCCTCATCTCTATTCAGAATGGATGCCCCTCTATTCTGAGGCTGTGACCACTGGTCTTAAGAAACATCCTCACCAAATATACTCTATCAAGGCCTTTCAGCATTCGAAGGTTTCATTAAGGTCCCTATCATTCTTCTCAATTCCAGTGAGTATAGGCCCAGAGCAATCAAACACTCCTCATATGATAAGCCTTTCAATTGTCATGACCCCAGCCCCCTCCTTTGTGAGAATCGCAAGAGCCCTAGTCAAGGGGGGGTCAAATGACCCAAGAGGGAGAGAGACGTGCTGAAGACCACGTTCCCCCGGGAAGCAGAGTAAAGCGACTCTGACTATTGTCTCATGAAGACCACGTGTAAAGCCCTTGGGCAACGTGGGCTGGTTGAGAGAGAGATTGACACCGGCGATCCTGTGAGGAAGTATAAAGGAGGGTCTGGGGGGGGACGACCCCTTCAGACGCATCAGAAGACACGCTAGAAATCCTGCGACAGCGTTTTGATAGCGACAGCCAGTGGTGGGGTTTGTGTGCGTCTTTTCCTTGCCTGAGATTGGTGACCTCACCACGGAAGAGCGGCTTGGCTACAGGAGAGGTCACAGATGAGCGTCCATTCCCCAACGAGACTTCGATAAACCGAACACCTACAGGTTAGAAAACCTGTCGGGTAACTGTTTCATTCAATCTCTCTCTCTCTATCTCTTTCCAACAAAAGTGCACCAACGCGACATCACAACAGACGGCAGCTGGTGGAACTGCAGTGACCGCAAGAGACTTTCAGATATACAGCGAACAATATATATATTACCCCTAGACAACGATAGAGTTTATTTCTTATTGGTTATTACTATACCTGCGCTTTAGATTGAGTATTGACGACTTATGGTATCTGAATGGTTGTATTAATCATACGTTTGTGCCCCTTTATAAATAAAAACATTTGAAAATAGTAGCATAAGACTTCAGAGGACCTCTCTATCTTTGCTGGTAAGTCACCCGGTTACTGGGAATGTAACACAATCTCAGAATCATTTTCATGAACCTCTTTTGAGCCCTCTCCAATGTCAGCACATCCTTTCTTAGATAAGGGGCCTAAAACTGCTTGTAATACTCCCAAGAAAGAGCTCATTGGTGCCTTATAAAGTCTTAAAATTACATCCTTACTTCTATATTCTAATCCTCTCAAAGTGAATGTTAACATTGCATTTGCCTTCTTCACCCCAAAACCTAAAAACCCCAAAGTCCCTCCCGCGTGTAAGCAGCACCAAGCAATGATTTCCCCCTCCCTCTACCAGCAAAAAGAAGCATCAGCACCCACTACTGAGCACTCATGTGTGAGCAAAGCAATAGCAAAGACACAGACTTTCAGTTACCCCAAAGACTTTGCGTTTCACCCAATATTCTGTCTCAGGTTCTGTCTCTCCCAAATAAGGGAGAAGGAGTTGTCTCTGTTTATCCCCAGTGAGCGGGGAGACATAACAAACAACTCGCTGGTTTACGATGTCGCTTTTTCCAAGCTCTGTTCCCAAAGATCTCAAAGGACACATAGTAGTAGATTTTCTGACTCCCCCAACGACACACGGGTCTCCTGCCGTGACACCAACCCTCGAACCGCCAGTCTCCAGAGCCCCGAGATCTTAGGCTTCCAAATCTGAGCCGGACTCTCAGGCCGAACCCTTGTCATGCCGAACAGCAGCTGGTGCTGAAATCCTGAGAACAGGTCCCATTCCCGCAAAGAACCAAAGTCAGCATTACATCTGAATGTATATCTGAAGAAACTCTTGATGCCAGGTAAACCTATACCCCTGATATTCAGCATTGATTAATGTTTAACACCCCAAAGCCCCCCCCCCCACTACCAGTTGTGTAAATCGTGTCAGAAGCTTGTATCCTCTGCAGATGTGTGGGTGGTAATTCACAGCCTCTGCTCATTCAAATTTAAAAGCAATTAGCACATTCAGTAGGTCAGAAATACACAGAGGTGCAGAAAATGGGTTTGTGACTTCAATATGTATCAGGCAAATACTAGCACCAAATTGCACACTACTTAACCTTTAGAAGTGATACATTGCTCTATTTGACACAAGATCCATCACTACAGTGTCCATTTATACAACCCACTTTCACTTACTCTCCCCAAGCGACTTGTTAAAATGATACATATCAGGGAGTCGTGTTGAGGACTTGGCAATGCCATTTCAGGCTATGCACAGAGAATTGCAAGTAAATTAACAATATCATATTGTTAAAAGCAAAAGAGGTGTGTTGTCACAGAAATGAAGATCTTTTCTTTATTGGACATCAGGAGAATCTCAGTCGTTTATGGACTTCAACTCATAACAAGTTTGCCATTATATTTCTCTTTTATGTTTGCTTCCCTACTACGGTTTGCTTGTTTTTCCCCCCTGTTTTGATCTTTCAACCATTTGTGCTTAACTGTCGTACATCTATAACAAACTCATTCATTCTCCTGTAGTGCTATCTGATTATTTTGTTCTGCCACACCGTCATTTCAAACAATGTGATCATTTTGCTCCTTGCCCAGCCAGTACTGACATTTGCTAGATTTAAATATACCTTTTATCTTTGTTTTATTATCTCTTTATTATGTTGTTTGAGATGAGTAAGAAAGAGGTTCAGCATAAATGGATACTGTAGATCTTGTGTCAAATGGAGTAACACTTCACTTCAAAAGGTTACCTCATGTGCAATTTAGTGCCAGAGTTTGCTAAGTGCAACCAGAAGAAAGGATTATAGAGTGAAGAAGTATCAAACATTTGAGCATTCTGAATGAGGAATTGGAAAACAACATTACAGAATACTAGTTATAAACAAAATTGGTTATCATTGATTTCCTTTCAGCAGCAGAATCAGAATCAGGTTTAATATCACTGACATATATTGTAAAATTTGTTGTTTTGCGGCAGCAGTAAAATGCAATACATAAAAAAACTGTAAATTGCACTAAGAAATACAACAAAAGAATTAAATAAGTAGTATAAAAATAGTGAAGTACAGTTCATGGATTAGTCCATTGTCTGTTCAGAAATTTGATGGCAAAGCGGAAAAAGCTGTTCCTAAAATTGCAGTATATATCTACAGGCTCCTGTACCTCCTCTCTGATACTAGGACAAAGAAGAGAGCATGTCCTGGGGGATTGGGGACCTAAATGATGGATAGCACCTTTTTGAGGCATCACCTTTTCAAGAGGTCCTTTAAGCTGGAGAGGCTAAAGCCCATGATGGAGCTAGCTCAGTCTGCAACCCTTTGTGGCTTTTTCCAATCCTGTGCAGTGGCCCCTTCATACCAGACAGTGATGCAAACAGTTAGAATGCTTTTTACGGAACATCTGTAAAACACGGTGCATCAGTAAGGAGTGTCTTTTGGAATTAAATTGTAAAGTGAGACAACCTACTGCTATAAGATAATTGTAGCTAAATTGAATTATTCTCTAATGTAACACGTTGCTGTAAATACACATGCAGTTCACAAATACATTTTACACAATCCAATTAGACTCACCAGAATCTAGCCTCCATCTCTAAACTAAAACTATGAATTTCATTATTGAAATCAACACTTGACATTATATTTAAAAGGTTATTGATAGTGTATGAAATGTTAATATATTACAGTAGAGCCTTCTATTGTTTATAACACAACTTGTTCTTTCTTGTAAATCCTAGATAGTTTAGTTTCAATTTGCATTTCCTGCCTTGCTCTTTGTTTCTTTTCTCATGCTTCTAACAATGTAGAGCTGATTGTGGACTTCAGGAAGGGTAAGGCAAAGGAACACATACCAATCCTCATAGAGGGATCAGAAGTGGAGGGAGTGAGCAGTTTCAAGTTCCTGGGTGTCAAGATCTCTGAGGATCTAACCTGGTCCCAACATATCGATGTAGTTATAAAGAAGGCAAGACAGTGACTATACTTCATTAGGAGTTTGAGGAGATTTGGCATGTCAACAAATAAGCTCAAAAACTTCTGCAGTTGTACCATGGAGAGCATTCTGACAGGCTGCATCACTGTCTGGTATGGAGGGGCTACTACACACGACCAAAAGAAGCTGCAGACGGTTGTAAATCTAGTTGGCTCCATCTTGGGTACTAGCCTACAAAGTCTCCAGGACTTCTTCAAGGAGCGGTGTTTCAGAAAGGCAGCATCCATTATTAAGGACCTCCAACAGCCAGGACGTGCCCTTTTCTCACTGTTACCATCAGGTAGGAGGTACAGAAGCCTGAAGGCACACACTTAGCAATTGAGGAACAGCTTCTTCCCCTCTGCCATCTGATTCCAAAGTGGGCATTGAATCTTTGGACACTAGCTCACTTTTTTTCTAATATACAGTACTTCTGTTTTTGTACATTTTTAATATCTATTCAATAGATGTAATTCATTTACTTGTTTATTTATTATTCATTTTATTTTATTTTTTCTCTCCACTAGATTATGTATTGCATTGAACTGCTGCTGCTAAGTTAACAAATTTCATGTCACAGGTTGGTGATAATAAACTTGATTCTGATTGTGAATCTGATATCCTTATAGAGAGTTGAAGTATGTTCTGCAGGGTGTTACTTAGCATTTGAGCACATTTTCAAACAATAATAATCAAATCAGTGAAATGGACTCCTTTATATGATTATGCATTGAGAATGGATTTCGTAGCTCTTGTACATGATATAACCTGTATAGAAATAGTGACAGAAATGACAAATGAAATGTTGCCTTTTCACTCTTCAACAGTTAAGTTGCCTTCATTATTAACATGGTAAGATGGAACATAACACAGGTGATAGTTAATTCAACATAAGCTCCTCACGCAGTTTATTTGTATCACCTTAGCTCTGACATTAGAAGTGTTACAGAATCAAGTTTATTACCACTGTCTTGTAGGAGAGTTAAGTCATGTGAAATACTTGTCATCAAACATCTGGTCTTATACTTTATAAGTTACCAATTTTATTTACAAAGAATTGTATTATTTCCCAGTGGATGGGTGTGAAATAAAAGGGACAGTCTGGACTATTTGCTCTCCCAGTCTTTGACTATTTACACTACACGCTGCATCCGCAAAGGAAACAGCATTATGAAGGACCCCATGCACCCCTCATACAATCTCTTCTCCCTCCTGCCGTCTGGGAAAAGGCTCTGAAGCATTCGGGTTCTCACGACCTGACTATGTAACAGTTTCTTCCCCCAAGCTATCAGACTCCTCAATACCCGAAGCCTGGACTGACACCTTGCCCTACTGTCCTGTTTATTATTTATTGTAATACCGGTACTGTTTTTGTGCACTTTATGCAGTCCAGTGTAGGTCTGTAGTCTAGTATAGCTTTCTCTGTGTTTTTCTTTTATTACGTAGTTCAGTCTAGTTTTTGTACTGTGTCATGTAAACCATGGTCCTGAAAAACGTTGTCTCATTTTTACTATCCACTGTACCAGCAGTTATGGTTGAAATGACAATAAAAGTTGACTTGACTTGACTGGACTTTGCACTGTTAATTGCACCTCATAGTTTTTCCCTGCACTAACTCTGAACTGCCAACTTCAGATAATCCATCCTGCATGCATTTAAATTAACATTTAAAACAAAATTATTTTTCATTTACTCAATTCAAAACCGAAGGAGTTGCACATCTTTAAAGAATGTTACACTCAGATCATTCAATGCATGTCACCATATTCCTGGTATCCTGTGAAAATGAATACATTGCATTTTAACAACTAAATGCTGAGAACAATGTTTATTTATTAGGCAGCAAGATCCACTGTCAGATTTCCAGTAGTTTTTGTTAAAACAGTGGGCATGCATTGAATGAAACAACAGCACAAAGGGGTGATTTTATGAAAGACTACTATTCAGGTGAACAGATTATCTTTCCATTTTTGAACCTTTACTGGCTAAGCCCCTTCTTGATTGATGTCATACCAATTGTTACTTGTCTCTTCCCGCAGTTTGTTTGCATATTCTTAACTCTAACCTGAGAAGTGATACAGAATCAGGTTTATTATCACTGTCTTCTATGACATGAAATTTATTGTTTTGTACCAGTCTATTAAAGACCTCACTAATAACCTTTCTAAATTAAATTGGAAAAAAAAACCCTGAAATCTATTTAGAAAGACACCTTAATAACTGTTTCATTAATTTATAGTATTGTATTATCAGCTGATTGAAGCTTAAAGTCAATAGCAAGGGAAATCATGATGCTAATTTTAATCAGTTTGATATGTGGAAGAATATAAAGAAAAGCAATCTTCTTGGTACTAACAATATTAATCTATCAAAAACTGAAATAAAACTGTAGATCCTTAGCATTTGGGAAACATTTTTCTGTCCAAGCATGAGTTATCTTTCAAAGTTATCTTTGGATGTCTCGTACATAATGTTGTCTCCATATATTCACCTAACTGCAAGCATATTGCAGACAATTTGCATTTTCTGTTAGAGTAATGAAGAAAACACTTATTTAATTAGATCTTTTAGATGAGGATATGCAGCTAAAGAGAAACAAACAGAAATGGCATTGGTTAGAAATTGGGATTGGTCAATGGCCCAAGAAGCAGATCACAATCTGTACATAACTGCTATTATGCAGTGAATTATGTCGCCGATGATGCTCAACCTTCTGAATATTTCTTACAGATTTTGTTTTGCATTGAATTTCCTGCATTTACTGTATTTGGTTATTATATTGACAACTTAAATGATAGAAACATCTGCACTCATTTACTGTTATTTTTATTTATTTTTTTATCTATCAACATACAGCAAGGAACAGGATCTTCCGGCCCTTTGAGCCGTGCTGCCCAGCAGCCTCTGATTTAACCCTAGACTATTGCGGGACAATTTACAATGACCAATTACAACACCCACAAAATGCTGGAGGAACTCAGGTTGAGCAGAATCTATGGAAAAGAGTAAATAGTCGACGTTTCGGGCCAAGACCCTTCTTCAGGAGCAAGAAGGAAGGGGGAGGGTGCCAGAATAAAAAAGGTAGGCAGAGAAGAAAGAACCTAGCTGGAAGGTTACAGATGAAGCCAGGAGGTGGAAAAGGTCAAGGGCTGGAGAAGAAAGAAGCTGATAAAAGAGGAAAGTGGACCATAGGAGAAAGGGAAGGAGGAGGGGATCCAGTGGAAAGTAATAGACAGGTGAGAAGATGTGAAAGGTCAGATTAGGGAATAGTGGGGTGGGGGGAAAGGGGGGTGAAATTCTTCACCAGAAGGAGATATTGATATTGATGCCATCAGTTTGGAGGGTACCCAGACAGAATATAAGGTGTTGCTCCTCCAACCTGAGGGTGGCCTCATCTTAGCACAGTTGGAGGCCATAGATTGACATATCGTAAGGGGAATGGGAATTAAAATGTTTGGCCACTGGAAGTCCCACATGTGGCGGATGATGAGGGTTTCTCCATGAAGCGGACTCCAATTTAAAACAGGTTTCACCAATGTAGAGGAGGCCACATTGGCAGCACTGGACACAATAGACAATGCCAGCAGATTCGCAGGTGAAACATTGCCTCACCTGGAAGAACTGGTTGGGGCCCTGAATGGAGATAACGGAGGAGGTGTATGCGCTGGTGTAGCACTTAGATGTCTTGCAGGGATTAGTGCCTGGAGGGAGATTAGCAGGGAGGGATGAAGGTACAAGGGAGGGATGAATCACGGAGGGAGCAATCCCTGTGGAAGGTGAGTGTGGGGTGGGGGGGGGGGGTGGAAATAAAGATATGTTTAGTGGTAGGATCCTTTCGGAGAAGGCTGAAGCTGCAAAGAATAATCTCCCCAATTAATCTACTGAATTAAAAAACAATCCAGAATCAGAATCAGATTTATTATCACCGGCGTGTGACGTGAAATTTGTTAACAGCAGCAGCAGTTCAATGCAATACATAATCTAGCAGAGAGAAAAAAATATAAAAATAATAATAAATAAAATAGAAAATAAACAAGTAAATCAATTACGTATTTTGAATAGATTCTTTAAAATGTGCAAGAGCAGAAATACTGTATATTAAAAAAGTGAGGTAGTGTCCAAAGATTCAATGTCCATTGAAGAATCGGGTGGCAGAGGGGAAGAAGCTGTTCCTGAATTGCTGAGTGTGTGCCTTCAGGCTTCTGTACCTCCTACCTGATGGTAACAGTGAGAAAAGGGCATGCCCTGGGTGCTGAATGTCCTTAATAATGGACGCTGCCTTTCTGAGAAACCGCTCCTTAAAGATGTCCTAGGAACTCTGGAGCCTGGTACCCAAAATGGAGCTGACTAGATTTACAAACTGCTACAGCTTCTTTCAGTCCTGTGCACTAGTCCCTCCATACCAGACAGTGATGCAGCCTGTCAGAATTAAGATCTTGTTTACATGCAATTGTTTTTTTTCCACAAAATGTTATTTTTTATATAAAAGTTGTACAGTGAACCAATAAGTATTTAATAAATTCAATTGACTCATCTGCCTCTGTTGTAATGAAACATTAGGCTGATTTCAGGCATTTATAGACAGACAAATTAATTGTTGGAATGTTGAGAGATATTGAAAGGATTCAACCAAAACTTTTTCATTGGCTTTTTGTGTTTTTGTAGTTTGATTATATACGAGATTGAACATTTTAGGTATGACTTAGAACATTCTAATATACAGGAGATCATTTCTATTTGACTATTACTTAAATTGCCAAAATTCTAACTTTTTATTTCAGCCTTAAAGTGTTCCAGCAGTCTGTCAAATAGTCATTAGGAGCTCAAATATGGAAACAGCTTTCAAGCCAATTGAATAGAACTAAGTGGATGAACTTATCCAGTGTGTTGATGAGATATTTATTGAGTAGGTACCTTGTTAGACCTACTTTACCTGATTTGTGGTGAAATATATTTGTTTCAGTAGATGGAAAGGGCAACTTGAGCTTCTTCTTCCTGAACACTATCAGCAATTGCTTTTAGTTCTTCTTTATCCATCAAGTAAAAGTAGGATTTCTGTTGGTTGTGAAATCTGCTTGCAAACAAATTATTTCCATTACTCTTTATCAAAGAAGTGTTGGCTACATTTGTGGTAATAAATTCAATATAATGGATGTTACTTTTCTCTACTTCATTTTTACCTTGACTCAAAGGGCAATCTGAATTAATGGAGGTGAGCCTACAATACAAAAGCCTTCAGAATCGTGAATGTTTCTCTGTTCATTTCTGGAGGAGAGGGAAGAAATACTTGTTTTTTTTTCATTTCCATCAAATTTAATGGTTAGAAATCCTGAACTGTGCTTTCGCCAACTCAGTTGATGAGGCATGTTATTGTTTGTGTTATTGTTTGCTTACAGAGTTTTTGGTACTTGTTAGGGATGCCCACCAAATAAACATCTGTATTTAATGTAATGCTTAATGCTTAATAATTAGGACATAATGAATATTTGGCTGCTATGAGAAGGAAGAAGATCAGTTCCAAAGCTATGTTTTGATAAAAAACCCACAACTGCCATCTGCTACTTGTGCAGTGACCCCTCCCAGAAATTGTCAAATTTCTTGACGGGTTTCCTGCAGTATTCTTACTCATAGCTATTTCTCAACTGGAATAATAATTTGAATACCTGGTCATTGTTTGTAGAAGCTTGCGATGCATAAATTGGCTGCTGCATTTCCCTTCTGATTAGTAAGGCCGTCAAAGGTTACAGGGATAAGGCAGGAGAATGATGTTGAGGGGGTTAATAAATCAGCCTTGACAGGGTAGACTTGATGAGCAAATGGCCTAATTATGCTCCCAGATTTTATGGTTTTATATAACAACAATGACTACATTTAAAAAAGTCACCTTACTGCAGGAAGGATGTGGATACTATGGAAAGCATACAGAGGAGATTTACAAGAATGTTGCCTGGATTGAAGAGTGTGACTTATGAGAATAGGTTGAGTGAACTCCTTGGAGTGATGGAGGATGAGATGTGACCTGATCAGAGGTGTATAAGATGACAAGAGGCACCGATCGTGTGGATAGCCAGAGTCTTTGACCCAGGGCTGAAATGGCTAACACGAAGGGGCATGGTTTTAAGGTGCTTGGAAGTAGGTACTGAGGGGATATCAGGGGTAAGTTTTTCACACTGAGAGTGGCGGGTGTGTTGAATGAACTGCCGGCGACAGTGGTGGAAGAGGATACAATAGGGCCTTTTAAGAGCTTCTTGGGTACCTGGCGCTTAGAAATTTGAGGGCTATACAGGAGGGTAATTCTAGGCAGTTTCTAGAGTAGGTTACATGGTCGGCACAATATTGTGGGCCGAAGGGCCTGTACTGTGCTGTAAAATTCTATGTTTTATGTTCTACCTTCTAAGTGCTTTATTCACAATACAATAATAGGAATTTCTTGATTATATAAATCATTTTCTGTTATTAAACTTTAGACAACTTTTCTCAAGGCAGGAACATATTTCCTCTCCCATGTCCCACCACTCAAATAATAGATTTGTTAATTTAATTCAGATACAGCATGGAGTAGCCCCCCACCCCCCAAAGTGCCTTTAAGCTGTGCCACATAGCCAGCCCTGATTTTCCCCTAGCCTAAATACAATGACTTGCAATGACCAATTAACCTGCCAACATCTTTGGACCCTGGGAGGAAACTGGAGCACCCGCAGGAAACCCACGTAGTCACAGGGAGAAGCTACAAACTCCTTACAGGCAGTGGAGGGGGAAGTACACTGATCGCTGGCACTGTAAAACATTGTGCTAACCACTACGCTACTGTACCGCCTCAGTCTTGAACATATTGCCACTATGCATGCTTCATCCATTCTACCAAAGGACTTTCTGGTTATTTCTGGCCTTTGTTGCTGTTGTGATTCATCGGCATATTCCTGTGTTGTGAGGCCTTGCAATTTTAAAATCTGCAGAGTGGTGACAATTACAGCAGTTCTGTAAGGGGCAGGCAATGGATGCTGTGGTGATTATTGTTTGAATCCCAGCTCCTCGGTGATTTAGATGAGGGAATTTAATGTTGAGTTATCAAGTTTGCAGATGAGATAAAGTTGGATGGTAATGTGACCTTGAGCATATTTAGAAATGACAATGCAATTTAGACAAACTGGGTGAGTGGGAAAATGTGTTGCAGAGCAAAACAAATGATTGGAGGAATTCAGTGGGTCAAAAGAATAGTTATCTGCAGATGTTGCCTGACCTTCTGTGTTACTCCAGTCGTGTGTTTTTTGCTTCAGATTTTGCAATCTTTTGCACTTGAAAATGCATTGTAGAAGTTTACCATGGATAAAAATGAAGTTATCCACTGTGATTCATTAAAAAAAAGCAGAAGAATGAAATGAGAAAAGAAACCTAGTGAGACCAGGTTACAAGTTGCTAAATGCAAATATTCAGAATCAGAATCAGAATCAGGTTTATTATCACTAGCATGCGACGGGAAATTTGTTAACTTAGCAGCAGCAGTTCAATGCAATACATAATCTAGCAGAAAAAAATAATAACAATAAATTAAAAAATAATAAACAAGTAAATCGATTATATATATTGAATAGATTTTAAAATGTGCAAAAACAGAAATACTATATTTTAAAAAGTGACTAGGTCATATGTAGCAAGCAATTAGGAAGTTTTCATTGCAAGAGGATTTGAGTTTGAGAACAAGGATGTCTTCCTGCGGCTTTGCATAGCCTTGATGACACCAAGAACATGCAACTGTAGCAACCTATCTCTCAAAAGTGAAATAGATTTTGCTTCTATTAAATAAAACAAGGTATGATTGGAAAAATGAAATGCAGGCCTCTAACAAGAGCTAATAAACTGTATGAATAAAACATTTAAAATGATGCAACTCACACAAAATGCTGGTGGAACATAACAGGCCAGGCAGCATCTATAGGAAGAAGCACTATCGATGTTGCGGGCCAAGACCCTTCGTCAGGACTAACTGAAAGAAAAGATAATAAGAGATTTGAAAGTAGGAGGGGGAGGGGAAAATCTGAAATGATAGGAGAAGACAGGAGGGGGTGGAGTGAAGCTAAGAGCTGGAAAGGTGATTGGCAAAAGGGTTATAGAGCTGGAGAAGGGAAAGGATCATGGAACGGGAGGCCTAGGGAGAAAGAAAGGGGGAGGGGAGCACCAGAGGGAGATGGAGAACAGGCAGAGTTATGGGCAGAGAGAGAAAAAAAAGGGGAGGAGGGGAAATACATAAATCGGGGATGTGGTAAGAAGGGGAGGAGGGGCATTAACGGAAGTTAGAGAAGTCAATGTTCATGCCATCAGGTTGGAGGCTACCCAGCCGGTATATAAGGTGTTGTTCCTCCAACCTGAGTGTGGCTTCATCTTGACGGCAGAGGAGGCCATGGATAGTGTTATGTTACGGCAACAATGAATATAAAATTGAGAGGTTTTTTTTTACACTAAAACATTTATTAAACACTACTCAATAAAAAAAAGTAAACAAATGACTAACTTAACAGGAAGTTAACTGCTATACAGCAACTCGAACAGTTCTTAAAACGATAAATGCGAATACAGTTCTTAAAGCGATAAATGCAAAAGTCCAAATGATTTATACAGTCAATTAGGAGAGACTTTCCTGAAGTAACAAATTCCTTGACGACGTGATGTTACTGCTGATCCCAGCCAAAATATGCCTTGCCCAAAGGATTTACAACAAAGGAAATAAAACAGCTTAAAGGTACTGACCTTTCCTTGGTGAAACCCTGCTCCAGCCCTTTCTGCTCTTATAGCAGGGACTATCTTGGATGCAGGTTACTAATTCCTTCCGAATGAGGATTCAATAAGGTTGATCCTGTATTACCGAAGACGACACCAACTTTACTCCATCCTTCGGGACTCCATACTTCCATAAATTCTTCACTCTCCAACTGGACTGCACAGGTAGGAATCAACATTGGCAGTGTTTTTAAAAACTGCCGACACAACTTACAATAGAAAGTAAAACTCCACTTTAAAACAAAACTGCATCATGAGACGAACATGCAGCATAATGGTGTCACTGACAAATTAAACTACAAACTGCCCTGCGTCACAACAAGGCTTTCCCCTTTTATACCTGTTGAAACAGGCCATCAAATGACCTCACTGGCAGGAAAATTACCTCACTCCACCAGCACAAGACCATTACATCATGCTCAGCAGAGACTCAATTACATCATGGTCATGTGACAGTCACAAGATACCCATGGGGTATGTAACAATAGACATATCAGAATGGGAATGGGATGTGGAATTAAAATGTGTGGCCACTGGGAGATCCTGCTTTTTCTGGTGGACAGAGCGTAGGTGTTCAGTGAAATGGTCTCCCAGTCTGTGTCAGGTCTCACCAATATATAAAAGGCCACACCGGGAGCACCGGACGCAGTACACCACACCAGCCGACTCACAGGTGAAGTGCCGCCTCACCTGGAAGGACTGTTTGGGGCCCTGAATGATGGTGACAGAGGAAGTGTAAGGGCAGGTGTAGCACTTGTTCTGCTTACAAGGATAAGTGCCAGGAGGGAGATCTGTGGGAAGGTATGGGGGGGACACACGAATGGACAAGGGAGTCGCGTAGGGACTGGATTTCTGCTGACGTATGGCTATCCAAAGCAGTTGATTGACTTTTAACAATCACACCATCTTTTTTCCTTTGATGTATGATAAGGGTAGCCATCCTCTAGTTGCAGGTAAACTTTATTAGGTAAGGTGAGTGTTACTTGACCATGTACATTGAAGCATACAGGGAAATATGTTATTTGCGTCATCGACCAACACAGTCTGATGGTGTGCTGGGGCAGCCAAGAAGTGTCAATGTGCTTCTGGCGCCAAGGTAGATTGCCACAATTTATAATATTCAGCCCTTCATTCCATTCTTGGTTCGAGACTGTGATAAGTATTCGTGACAAAACCCAAACTTGGTGAGGAAGTGCTACTTGATAGCTTTGTCAATCACAATTTAATCACTTTGCTAGTAGACTGGGCAGTAATTAGTTTGATTCAATTTAGCCTGTTTTTTCCTGGACAGGGCAGAGGTGAGAAATCTTCCACATTGTTGATTAGATGCCTGAATCGCACCTGTAGTGAAGCAGCTTAGCCACCAGGCATAAATCAGGAGTGTGATATAACACTTGACTGGATGACTGCTACACCAGCACCATCAATGATAGAGAGGCCTTTTGATTGGCATCCCATCCATCATGTTTCAGTTCATGTTGCACACTATCCTGATTTGAAATATCACTGTTCCATCTTTGTTGAGTTTAAGTCCTGAAATACTCTGCTCTTGGAAGTACCTTAACCAGACATACTGCAGTGATTCAAAAAGGCAGTCTACTGCCACTTCTTCCAAGGATGATTAAGTAAATACAGAACTTTCTAGCAAAGTGCAGATCTCAAAAATAAAATTAAGAAGATGAGCTTAAGACCTCTCAGGAGATAAGATTAGAGCAGAAGGCTCAGCTTCTGTTTGATTTTGTGTGCAAGTTCAAAATACTCATTCTGTTACATAAATCACACTTAGAAAGAAATTGGTTTTGTTCAGTATGTCTGAATAAACTGTCGTTTCATACAGTAGTAAATACCAGTTAATTTGACATAATAATGATAGCAAGAAACACCACAGTATGGATGTAGTTTGCAATACCTGCTTAGATTAATACATATGTTGAAAATTTCAAGGTATCTTTCACTGGAGAATGCTCTTTGAGGTGGTCTACACATCAGGAAATATGATGCTATAGCAGAACAGATACTATTGTTACCACTGAATATGAAAGTGAAAAACAAAGTAAAGTAGAACTTGTAAAGACAAATTGCTCTCATCATGCTGACCTAAGTCCACTTGGCAAAGTGGCTGAACTGGAAACTTGATCTGATTCCATGCCAGGGCAAGAGATCACCGAGTGTGCATTCTTCATAAAGTGAATGATTTGCAAGGGTTGCCAAAATTCTACGGTGACTGAAGATGGGAGTTCTTTGACCTGCTTGTCGGCAAGAATAGACTGGGATTCTAATTAGGTGACCAGCCTGAACTCCAGGAACAGTTCATTTTAATTTAGGGCACCGTAATTGAGCTGCTTCTCATTAGTAATTTGGCAAATTGTTAATTCTCATCCAGTAATCTCAAAAGAACTTGATGACTGAGCATTTTATAATTATGTAGACAAATCTTAAATGTCACACTTGGCCTTTATAATCAAAACTGTTGAATGCTGAATTAAAACCTATAATTAAACATAATAGTCAAAATTAATAAAACAGAATAAAATATACTAAATCTATTTAGAACACTGATAACGGATGTAATTGTTTAATGAAATTACTTTTTGTTTCCTAGGCTGAAAGATGGGCATTGGTTGCAATACTGTGTATGATTGTGCTTCCTTCTTGATGTGTTACCAGTCTATCCTCTGCAGTTGAGCAAGTCTGTGACTTGTCCATCTGTGCGCATACTGTGGAAGTGTAAAATTCACTGGCATTCAGATGCTGGCATATCTGACCTCTCACTTTTCCACTTACATCACCACTGTCTGAATTGCCAAGGGCTTGGCTTCAGTATATCTGGCTCCTTTAGCTTTATGTCAGCCTTGTCAAGCATGGCTGTGTTATTTGAGGACACTGGCCTCAATAGAAAAAATGTGTCTGAACATTTTATTGGATTTTCATTTTATTAATATCTGTGTTTTAGTTTGTTTACTTTAGTAGTGTCATGATATATTTTGCTTAATTAAAGTTTAAAAGTTTATAAGGGGCACAGATTAACAGCCAGTATCTTTTTTTTTTGGAACCAATGTTGAATGACTAATACCAAAAGCCATACATTTACGAGAAAGGCAAGTTCAACACGAATGTGCAAAGCCAGATGTTTTTGGGAGTAGTGGGTACTTGGAATGCTCTAGCTGGAGGAGGCTGATATAATAGAGGTGTTCAAGTTTAAATATGTGGAAAAGGAAGGATAAGGACATTTTGTACACAGAAGGGATTAGTTTATTTTGGGCATTTGATTAATTAGTTCAGCAAAACATTGTGGGCAGAAGGGCCTGTTCCAATGCTGTCATGTTCAATTCTCATATTTTCTTCAGGCCATTCCAGCTGTCAGCTCTGGAAAGGAGGTTCCTGGGAAAATGAAAGGCCTGAAGGTAGATAAGTCACCTGGACCAGATGGTGTACACCCCAGAGTTCTGAAAGAGATGGCTGAAGAGATCGTGGAGGCATTAGCAATGACCTTTCAAGAATCACTAGATTCTGGATGGTTCTGGAAGACTGGAAAATTGGAAATGCCACGCCACTCTTGAAGAAGGGAGATAAGCAGAAGAAGGGAAACTATAGGCCAGTTAGTCTGATCTCAAGTGGTTGGAAGTTATTGGAGTCAATTATTCAGGAGGAGGTCATGAAGGTACATGATAAAATAGATTGTGTTCAGCATGGTTTCCTCAAGGGAAAGTCTTGCCTTACAAAACTGTTGGAATACTTTGAAGAAACAACAAGCAGGATAGACAAGGGAAAATTGGTTGATGTTGTGTACTTGGATTTTCAGAAGGCCTTTGACAAGGTGCCACACATGAACCTGTTTAACAAACTATCAACCCATGATATTACAGGAAAGATTTTAACATGGATAAAGCAGTGGCTGATGGACAGGAGGCAAATAGTGGGAATAAAGGGAGCATTTCTGGCTGGCTGCAGGTGTCTAATGGTGTTCCACGATGATATTAGTTGGGACTGATTCTTTTTATGTTATATGTCAATGATTTGGATGGTGGAATTCAAATCACAAACAAGGGAAAATCTGCAGGTGCTGGAAATCCAAGCAACACACACAAAATGCTGGAGGAACTCAGTAGGCCAGGCAGCATCTATGGAAAAAGTACAGTCGATGTTTCGGGCCGAGACCTTTTGGCAGGAATGGAGAAAAAAGGATGAAGCATAGATTTAAAAGGTGGGGCAGGAGAGAGAGAAACATAGGTGATAGGTGAAACTGGGAGGAGAAGGATGAAGTAAAGAGCTAGGAAGTTGCCTTGATAGAGTGCATGTGGAGAGGGTTTTTCTTATAGTGGGAGATTCTAAGATCAGATGACATAGCCTCAGAATAGAGGGGCATCCTTTTAGAATGGAGATAGGGAGGAATTTGTTTAGCCAGAGAGTGGTGAATCTGTCTAATTCTTTGCCGCAGGCAGCTGTGGAGGCCAAATCTTTATGTATATTTAAGGCGGAAGTTATATATTCTTGACTGGTCAGGGCAGGAAGGGTTACAGGGAGAAGGCAGGAGATTAGGGCTGAGAGAAAAATTGGATTAGCCATGATGGAATTGTGGAGTTGACTTGATTTGTCAAATGGCCAAATTCTGCTCCTATATCTTATAGTCTCATGGATCTGTGCCAGCTCTCAAAGCATATGGGTGACACCCACATAATGACAATTTTGCTAATGGAAATTCAGCGTTATGAATTTCATAAATCACTACCAAAAAGCAAAATATAGGGACTAAAAATTCACTCTTATTATATATACATAAAATGAAATAAATGAGTGCTACTAGAATAATGTGACACAATTTATTGGTATGCTCTGGTGGTAATCAAAAGTGACTATTCATCCAACTGCTCCTGGTAAGCGGATGCCAGTGAAGGTTTGGGTTTTGGGACTGTAATCTATGTTACGAATGATTGATCTCTTTCTAAATGGTTTTCAATGGATATTAAGGAAGGGATAAAACTCATAAGCATATTTAAGTTGGTTATATATATGCAGCGTTTGGCAACTGCTAGGTTAACAGCCTGCTGCCAGTGGCCAAAATTAATCCTTTTTTTCCCAACTTTAATTTCTTACATGCTGTGATGACATGGCTTAGCGTTATGGAAATTTGTGGAATGGGCCACTTTCTTGGAACACACACCCACTCCCCTCAATGTGGGGGTTGCCTGTACTAATACCCCCATTTATTTCTTCGTGACCTATTCTTCCTCAGATCCTATTAAACTCCATCTGACTCTCTTGTCACCCACCTATACCTTTATAACTGTATATTAGCCAAACACCATGTCCTTGAGAAATGGGAGAAAACCAACACTCAGCAGAAGTCCATGTAGTTATATACCTCTACGGAGTAAGAGCCCAAAATTGGGATGGAACATCAGTCATGGAGTTGTGTTATAGTGGCATTAATTCTTGTGTCATGAGCTGCCTACATATACACTATTATTTCTTATAATTTTATTTTAGATTATTCACATCTACATCAGATGATCAGCTGTTTCTAATGCCTTTGATCATCAGAGGGATTGAGAAACAATTGAGGAGAACTTTGATGATAGCAAGTTTTTGAAAAGCCGTCAGGGCAGCCCAGGGTCAGTGCATGAGGTTCAGCTGCTTGCTGGGCTATTTTGCAGACAACTGCATTTTGTAGGGTGACTCAGTGGAAAATGTAAACTGCCAAGTTAGTGCGGTTTAGGAATATGTAGGTGCATTTGTGTTGGGGAGGGTTTAGAGTGGAGGAACACACAAGAGGCAGAGGCTAGATTGAACATTATCCACAGCTGTTGCTAACCTTGCTGAGAATTTCCAATGTTATCTGATAATTTAACAATGGCAGCATATTTAATGATTCCTCTGCCCGTTTTTAAATTTAGTCCGCAAGTTCTTTTACCAGTTTGAAAATGTTTAGCAATATTTGATGACCTTTAAAATATCAGGTAACTTTTCAATCTCAATGTTACCCCTAGATTGATTCCTCAGATGAGGTTGGTTTGTTATATGCTGAGCCATGCTAGAATAATGTAATGTTATTAATAAGAATGCCTTGGAGGTAATCAGAATTGACAATTCATCCAACTGTTCCTAATAAACAGATGCCAATAAAGCTTTGGATCATGGGACTGTAATCTAAATTGTGAATCATAAACCTGTTTCTAAGTGGTTTGTAATGGATAATGAGGGGAAAAATTCATCAGTATATTTAAGCTGGTTATGCATATGCAACGTCTGGTCACCACAATGTCACATGCATGGTGGCGAAGACCAGCCAGAAATATTGATGCCCTTTCATTGTGCCAAAGGATGCACAAACTACATACACTTTTTGTTTCCTTATTTGTTTAGCTTCTATGACATCCAATGTCCTCAGTTGATTGATCTTAATCTATCTGCTAGTTATAGCTGATACCCATTTTATGCCATTTTTTGTTTGATTTACATTCATGTGAAGTAGTTAATGATTGTTATTTCTCACTAGATAAATGTAAATAGTTACTATGGTTACTTAGGATAGGTTGAGCAAATTAGGGCTGCTCTCTCTCTGGAATGAAGGAGAACAAGGGGTGATTTGATAGAGGTGTTCAAGATGACAAGAGAGATCGATCGAGTGTACAGCCAGAGATTTTTTTCCCAGGTTGTAAATGACTAATAGCAGGGTGCATAATTTTATGGTGATTGGAGGAAATTATAGGGTGAATGTCAGAGGTTTTTTTTACACAAACAGTGGAGAGTACGTGGAACACCTGAGTGTGGGATTAGGTGGTGGTATCGGAAGATATATAAGGGGCATTTAAGAAACTCTTAGATAGGCACATGGATGATATAAAAATGGAGGGCTATGTAGGAGGAAATGGTTAGATTGATGCTAGGATAGATTAAAAGATTGGCACATCATCATAGGCTGAAGGGCCTATACTGTTTTGTTCTGTTCTGTGAAACAAGATATGTTGCTTGGTTTCCAAATAATCAAACTATTAGATGAATATTTACAAAGAATAGTACAGCTCAGTAACAGGCCCACTGCCCCAACATTGTTATAGGCCAAGGTAAGCTAATTCCTTCTGGCTACGGAGTTATTCTTCTTATAAATAAAAGTCCAGATATGGATACTATCAGTTGAATCTATTTCAGGATTCTGGATAACTCAGGACATAGACTTTGGATATAAAAAATTATTTTGCTTAAATAAAACAAGAGATTTTAATAAGCATCTAATAGTACACTCTATAAAGTAGTTCTCAAAAATGACCGACACAGAGAACTATATATTTACTTGAAATAGTGACACTGAAGTGATGTCGTGTCTCTCAACTCCCATGACATGTATTCAGTTGTCAACTCTGGTGCTATTTGAGTGAAGTTTGCACATTGTCCCTGTGACCATATTCGTTCCTACCCTCTAGTTGCTTCCTGAAAACATGTTCATTCACAGTTTAATTGGCCACAGTAAATTAGCTGTGGATTAGGAGTCACTGGATGTATGCAAGGTTTTTATTGAATATTTCTCTAAGATTTAACTGCAGAGAGAATGATGGATGCAAAAGAAATGAGAGAAATGAGTGGTGATGTCTTGGACAGCAAACAAGTTACAAAGGCGAGACTTTGTAAGAAGCCAGGGAAGAAATTTACACAAAGGCATTTACTTCATCTTTAGTCACAGGTGTAGTTTTTTAAAGACTGGAGAGTGACTAATATTGCACAGTTATTTAAGAAATGCAGCAAAGACAAGCCAGGGAACTAGAGACCTGTGAAACATGATTTCCCATGCACAAGACTGTACTGACTATCACCATTTAGACCCAGCCTATCCGAATGCTCAGAACTAAGCTGTCAAATGATGTGATTAAGGCAGGTACAATAGTAAAATATAAACGTTATCTGGATAAGTACATCGATAGAAGAGGTTTAGGGGGAGTTAGGCCAAGTGTGGGGAAATTGCACTAGTTTGTTGGACGCCATGGTTGGCATGCCTCAGATGAGCCAAATACACTGTTTTCATTCTGCATTACTCTGACCCTATGACTGTATGTAGCTGGATGATCAGAGAGGAGCAATTTGCACACATCTAACTCTAAATACTCCATTAATCACTTGTCCCAGAGTAACCCCAGCCTCATCCTATCAAAGATATTCCCTCTGTCCTATCCATCACTACCACTTCCACCTTTGAAACCTAACGTTAATTTCTTTTTAATGTCTTTTCAAGTTTGCTGAATGGTCTTCAACCTTCCTTAAACATGTTTCTCTTTCTCCATGCTATCTGACTCAATGAGTGCTTCCAGCATTGTGCTTTTGTTTCAGATTTCTCTCATCTGCATATTTCATTTTACATATTCTTCTACATCTTTCCCCTGTTCTTGAACTATCTCCATTTGTGCAGGGAAATGTAGCATTTAGATAACAATATCTGATAAAGAATGTACTGGAATTGAAAGGATTCTGGAGAAGGTTCATGAGAATGATCCCTGGAATAAAATGGTTAACATATGAAGAATATCTCATGCCTCTGGGCTTTTACTTGCTCGAGTCAGAAGAATGGGAGAAAAATGGGGAGGGGGAGGATTTCATTGAAACTCACTGAACATTAAATGGCTGAGGTAGAGTGGCCATGGAGAGGATGATTCCAAAGCTGAAAGAGTCTGGGCCAAAGGGCACAGACTCAGAATAGAAAGACATCCCTTTAAAGCAAAGATATGAAAGAATTCCCCCGAGCCAGAAAGCAGAGTATCTGCTTAATTCATGGCCACATATGGCTGTGGAGACCAAGTGATTGGGTATATATAAAGTGGAGATTGAAAGGTTTTTGATTAATATTGATGTCAAAGCTTACGTGGAGAAGACTGGAGAATGGGATGGAGAGAGAACATAAATCACCCATGATTGAATGACAGAGTAGCCTCAGTGAGCCAAATGCCCTCATTCTGTTCCTATGTCTTATGGTATTACAGTCTTATTATCAATAGCTACCACAGTAAGTGAGCATAATCTCAGTTCAATTTCTTTCTATTTAGAAGAACCAATTATCGTACACCTCTATAATGCACATCTAAATTAACTTTTTTTTAAAATCACGACACAGATTAGAGAATTGCTGAAGAACATACACAGATGTTTGACCTGAAATTGCAGGTCATTGCTTCCCCAACAGATGTTTCAAGCAGCCTTCTGGGTTCCTTTCACTGTAGGTCGGAGTGGGACAGCTCTGAGAAATTCATGACCTACGTGCAAGTCTGACAGCAAAATCCAGGCCAAGGTGAATACTTCATTAAAAATATTATGTTACAAAGAAACTATTTTTAACAAAATTCATTTCTGAATCCTGAGCACATAAAGGGTGGTTATAATGAAAATGTAGAACTGTATTTTGGAGTCCTTCAACAGCATTAGTGATAAAGATGCTATTGTTCAGTTTTTTTTATGCAGTTTTAATTCCCTTGGAAGGCAGTGAATATAGGACTGTTAATTCTCCTACTGGGACTGCACCTACTAAGCAAAAAGCGGGCAAAATAATGTGTGTGTATCCAGGTCCTAAAATATGTAAAAAGACAAACTATTTCTGAATTGTGTAAATTTTATAATGTCATCTTTCAATAACTCTGATTATTGAGTAGAAATTATGTAAAATTTGAGGTCTGCATTATGACCAACAACCACATGCTAGCTTTGGGAAGTAGCCATTTTTATTTTTTCTAATCCATTAGAGAATGTTGATAAAATGAATCATAATGTTACTACATTTTTTTGCTCAATTTGAAGAGGAGAAAAGCATGATGCATAAACAACAATCAGGAAGTCTAATGATAAGAATTGCAGCTATAAAATTTAGATTAAATCTGTAACTATTGAACATT
Organism: Hemitrygon akajei; assembly: GCF_048418815.1. Classification (NCBI taxonomy): domain Eukaryota; kingdom Metazoa; phylum Chordata; class Chondrichthyes; order Myliobatiformes; family Dasyatidae; genus Hemitrygon; species Hemitrygon akajei. The sequence continues at coordinate 159,138,649 of NC_133129.1, read as the reverse complement.
ACAGCTGTTAATATCGAATAGTTTTTTTCAGGAGTTGATAAAAGTACAGCTAATGTTGTATTGGCACATCAGCAATAGATGATAATACATCATGTTGCTGAGTTTCTTTCTTCACTATATTTCTTTTAGTAGAAGCTGAGGAAATTTATGGTTCTGGCACAGAAGTGTCTGCTCCACACTGGTGATGGTGATTCATGATCCTTCTGCTCTGCTTGTTGGAACGCTGTAGTGCTAAACTCTGGCTTTACCAAATTCAAATGCACTTGGTCATGTCTGCCATCAGTAAGTCCTCAATACTCCTTCCTGTAGTTGTGTAGCTGTATTCAGTTCAGCACATTCCATGTTAAGGTTTACCTAGAGACCAAAACAACTAGAGCTAAGGCATTTCTTTCAGCTTGTTGATTATTATCTTATGATGTCCACAATTCCCAATGATCCCCATTTGTCTTTGTCAGAGGAATGCTTGGTGCTCTATCAGTTCAGTGATACATATTTCCTAAATACTTGTCAGTATTTCCCTATCCTTTTCCTCTGGACTGTAAGGGAAAGGATAGTCTGGAGGAATCAACCCTCTTCACTGGACAACTTACTTTCATACTCTTAGCCATTGTGGACTACTCAAGGAACTTGGATCAACTCAAAGTCTGTGGATTTATGCAAAGATACTTATCAGATTGGAAGAACTTTGGGAATTGACCCTTTCTGATACTGGAATTGTGATGTGGTTGATAGCTGAGGAATGTGTAGAGTAGATAGGTGTCCGGTGGAGGATGGGATGTGCAAGGGACATAAAAGAAGGAGGAAAGGTGGGATCACCAGTCAGGAATTGGGTGTAATGGTACTTGTGGTTTATCCCCATTTAGGGAATGTGTTTATGGGTTGTGAAGAGTGGATGGGGGGAATATCAGTGGCTGTTCATAGGTGATTGATGGTTATATTATTGTTTGTTAGAGTCACAGAGTCATATACCACAGAAATAGGCCCTTCAACCTATGACACCTACTGACTTACTGGCCAGCTACAATAACCATTTGCCTATATTATGTTTATACAACTGCTTATCTATACGTCTTCTCTTAAACATTGTTATTGTATCTGTTTGCACTACATCCTCTAGTAGAGAATTCCAAATACCAGCAAACCTTTTTGGCGGTGTGTGCAGACTTCCACCTCACCTTTTAAACTTCCTTCATCTCAACTTAAACCTATGCCATCTTGTTTTTGATATGCCTACCATGAGTAAAAAAAAGGGTTTCTGACTATCTAGACCTTGAATAATTTTTTATACCTCTGTCAGGTCACTTCTCATCCTCCTTCATTCCAGGGAAATCAGACTCAGTCTATTCAGTCTCTCCCTACAATGGAAATGGATCTGCTGCTGTTAAGTTAATAAATGTTATGACACATGCCAGTGATAATAAACCTGATTCTGATTCTCAGTTGTCTAATCCAAGGAATATGCTGGTGAAACTGCTCTGCAACCTCTCCAATGTTGACTTCTTTTTATGGGTTGTGAGTTCTTATTTGGTAGGGGAGGAGGTTCTGATTATTTGATAAGACTTGTTAGGGGAGGATGGTATTTGAAGCTCCAGTTCTCCAAAATTTGATTCAATATCTTGTCTCATTATCTGCCAGAATTGATACAAGGTATTGAGATTTCCAATTAACAATGAAGCAAAGATTGCCAAAATGAAAATATAGCATTAATTGCAAGACTCCTGGCAGTGTTGAGGATCAGAGGGATCTTGGGGTCTGAATCCATAGGACACTCAAACCTGCTACGCAGGTTGACTGTGTGGTTAAGAAGGCATCAATCTTCATCAATCGTGGGATTGAATTTAAGAGCCAAGAGGTAATGTTGCAACTATATAGGACCCTGGTCAGACCTCACTTGGAGTATTGTGGTCAGTTCTGGTCATCTCACTACAGGAAGGACATGGAAACAATAGAAAGGGTGCAGAGGAGATTTACAAGGATGTTGCTGGATTGGGGAGCATGCCTTATAAGAATCGGTTGAGTGAACTCAGCCTTTTCTCCTTGGAGCGACGGAGGATGAGACGTGACCTGATAGAGGTGTACAAGATAATGAAAGGCATTAATTGTGTGGATAGTCAAAGGCTTTTTCCCAGGGCTGAAATGGCTAGCATGAGAGGGCATAGTTTTAAGGTGCTTGGAAGAAGGTACAGAGGAGATGTCAGGGGTAAGTTATTTTACACAGAGAGTGGTGAGTGCGTCCACCTCCCAGCCGACTATTGGGAGGCCTGTATATAACTGTCAACGTGCAGTTTCTTAATTCAACCCACAAGGATTCATAGGATCTTCAAATTCAAAGTTGCATCTTTCTACTGATTTGATGCCATTCTTTACCAGTAGAGCGAACCACCCCCTCTGCCTACCCTCCTATCCTTCTGATATAATGTGTAACCTTGGACATTCAGCTCCCACATAAAAACGTCCTTCAGCCATGATTCAATGATGGACACAACAACAACATACCTGGCAACCTGTAATATTGCAACAAGATCATCTTATATTACGCGCATTTAGATACAACACATGGAGTACTGTATTTGCTGTCCTTTCTGATTCTGCATCCCTAATGATCTGATACTCATCCCATTGGCTGCAACTAAGTCCAATCACCTGCAATCTGACTCACACAATCTTTACTGTTTTACCATCCATCCTTTCCTGAGTCCCTTCACTCTAGTTCCCACCCCCTTGCCAAGTTAGTTTTAACCCTCCCCAACAGCTCTAACAAACCTGCCCATGAGAATATTGGTCCCCTCGAGTTCAGGGGCAACCCATCACTTTTGAACAGGTCATACTTCCCCCAGAAGAGATCCTAATTTTCCAAGAACCTAAAGCCCTTGCCCCTGCACCAGCTTCTCAGCCATGCATTTATCTGCCAAATCATCCTGTTTCTACCCTCACTGCTGTGTGGCACAAGCAGCAATCCAGAAATTACTGCCCGGGAGGTCCAGTTTCTCAGCTTTCTATCTAGCTCTCTAAATTCTCTTTTCAGGACCTCATTGCTTCTCCTGATGTCATTTGAACCAATATGTACTAAGACATCTAGCTGCTCCCCCGTCCTCTCCAAAATGTTGTGGACATGATCTGAGATATCCCTGACCCTGGCACCTGCGAGGCAACATACCATCCGCGTATCCTGTTCACATCCACAGAATCTCCTGTCTGTTCCCCTCACTATCAAGTCCCCTATCAGCACCACTCCCTTCTCTCTCTTTCCCTTCTGCACTATGGACCCATGCTCAGTGCCTGTAACCCGGTTGCTGTGGCACTGTCCCAGGGGGTCATCCCCCATAAAAGTATCCAAAGCGGTATACTTGTTTTTGAGGGGAATGGCCACAGGGGTGCCCTGCTCTAACTGCCTATTTCCATTTCTCCTGACAGTCACCAAGCTACACTTCTCCTGCAACTTCGGGGTGACTACTTCCCTGTAACTTCGATCATTTATAGCCTCGCTCTCCCGTACAAGCCAAAGGTCATCCAGTTGTTGCACGAGATCCCTAATACGGTCTTCAAGGGGCTGCAGCCAGATGCACTTCACACAGCTGTAGTTCCCTGCGAGACTCTGGGTCTCCCAGTTCTCCAACATCCGACACGAAGTACACACCACAGCCATTTAAATGGTACAGTAAGAAAGGGAGAAAACACGACAAGGAAACCTTAACAGATGCTTTACACAGAGCCAACGCCTCTTCTGAGAGAAAGCCTGTTGCTTCTACACTCGCCACTGGCCGCTCCGCTTATCCGTTCTGTACTTTTATTTAGTTCGTAGAGCTCTGTCGATGCCGCTGATATGCCACGTACAATGGACAAATGCTCTCGAAGCTCCTTCTTTAAATAACTGCCGCCGACCTGTGAGAAATACCTCTTGGTCGAGATTTGTTGCTGCCACTGATAGGCAATGTACAGAGTTTTCCTGTCTTACTGCACTACTTATATACACACATATAGATAATATGAAAACTATTAATTACAATAAGTATGCATATACAGTAATTAATATTTTTAATATTATGTAATTTATTGTTTTTCACAAAATAAATTCGACGACATATGCCAGTGATATTAAACCTGATTCTGATCCTGACAAACTGTTCTGTCAAAACAGTACTAAACAAATCTTGTTTCAACAGATGGCATGGTCATACCTCTTAATGATCAATGCAAATACTAATTTATGAATTTCTAACAAGTTTGAAACATGAAATAGAGTATTACCTTTGTTCCAACTAACTGATTTAGGACATTTTCCCTGTTAAGAATGCCTGGGCAAGATTGTTATGGTTTAGAGTTACCTTAGTTAGGCTTAAAATTCTGCAAGTAAGCAATAAGTAATTCTAATATGGTCTTAATTGACAGATTAGATGTTGAGTCTTCATATTATAAATCCAAAATATGGAATTATTTCAAATAAAATTGATTAATCCGTTTTTATACTATTTATACATTTATTAACTGGTTTTATAAATAATGTTGAAGGCACAGAAAAAAAGACTTACTTAGTTAATATATTACCAAACTAAACTGATGTATCTTTTCTACTTTTGGATGTAATAAATTATTTTTAATAAACTTTTAATTCACGCTCTGTAAATTTAGCAAAAGCTTCTAATCTTTCTAAAAATGTATTTCATATTTATATGAGGATTGTGGGCAACTTGATTTACTTTCTTTACGCAAATACTAGATTGGTGATTAGACCTGGCAGCTTTTCCCTGGATGACTACAATAAAACTTGGCACAGAAATAGTCATGCCATGAAATATGATGGGATTATTGAGTAGCATGCAAGTTGCTACCTTAGTCAAGTGCTGGTATTGAAAACTGCAGCAATGTTCAAGACCAAGGTCTTGCACAGGGAATGGCATTGTTTGATGTGTCTTTGACTTAGAAACTACATTTAATGCACAAAGGTAATTTACAACCAGGAGTGTCTGATCAAATTTCTAGAATGACTCATTTCAGACTGGTATTATCACATTTATGTTCCAGAGAAATAAGGATCTTGTACTCACAATACTGCAAAAAGCACCACTCAACAGGCGCATTTCTAAGCTCCTGTTCTACAAAGCAATTAAATTTACTTTTGAAGATAAATTGTCCCCATGAGGATGACCAGAATTCAATTAGAGGTTGATTGTTCTTGACAAGGAAAATTAAGTCAGATAGGCAGTTGTTCACTGCAGGTGGGGATAGGGTATCTCAGCTTGTGATCAAAATAACAAACCTCTGTTACCTTTATCTTTCTGTTGCATGTTCTTTTATTAAGTTGTTCTTTTGTGACATTTGCCATAATGCGTATATTTTGACAAATGTGGGCACTGACAGATCTACAAATGTCCACATAAGCGGGAAGATTTTATCAAGAAAAATAAGTTGGGAATATTTTGGAATGAACAACAAAATATAACACAAATGATGTATAAAACAGATCAATTCAGATGCTTCACATTACTGCTTATTTTCTGTTATAATGTTAAAGAGAAGGGTATTTTGTAACTTGCTATCAAATTTATTCCCCATTTAAAACCCACAATTTTTTTCTTAATTTTATACATAATTTATAAACCAATGGAAAAGAGAAAAATAACTGAAATAGTTTATTAGTTATTACTTTTTCCCTGAAGGAACACTAAGATGTTAGGGGTGCAGAGCCCTTGTGTATTTTACATACCAGGTTTAAAACGTGAACACCGCCTTTTGGGACGTGTCTGTGAAGTGAGAGATCACAGACTGAGTTGGATACATTTCCTTGTGAACTTGAGTTGCCTGTTATAAAAAAAAGCAGTAGACAAGTCAGGACTTCTCTGAGGAGCAACAGAACACTTGGGTTATGAGTAAATTATCAAGGGCCAATAAAAAGAGGCAAGGTTTAAGTGGAAAAACCATTGTGTGAGTGGGCCACGATTAGAGTGGGAGGCTTTGGCTCAGCAGGCTTCAGTGAGAACAGGTGGAGGCTAATGGTATCAATTGGAATCATTTAGTTGATTGTAGAACTTAAGCTTAAGAAGTTAAAGCCAAAGGCAGAATAAGTGTTGGCAGAATTGTATTTAAGGCAGCAGACGGCTTCTGGTTTAAGGTGGCGTTGCTGCTGAAAGCAGGCTACAGTTTACAAGCAGTTCCCAAAACAAGAAATACAACTAACTACCTCATAAATAACACTTTTTCTGTGAAAAATTATGGTAAATGATCACCGTGAACAATGAAGAGGCATGCAAAGGCAAGGCTGAGTCAAGGGTTGAAGCATGCGGGTGCAGGGCGGAGGAGTTCGATGAGGAGTTTCAGCAAGGTGGAGGCATATCTGAGACGGAGTTGGAGAGATATTGAGGCATGTTCGAGATAGAATTGGGGGTGTGTGAAACGGAGAAAAGTCAGAGTGAAGGAAACAGGGAGCAAGGTTTGATGAATCTAAGCTCTGGACAGTTTGGAAAGGTTGAATATGGGCTGGAATATGCCCAGAACATATCAAAGTGACAGGGCCTGGGTCCTAGCATGAGAAATGACCCAATGTTTGGACAATTTAAATGATGGGCCAGATATATTGAAAGGTCCGAGGGTCGGGACCAAAAACGCGGGTCAGGTAGGTTCTCCTCACTGCTCTGTGACATTTACTTCACTCTTTGCTGTACTGAGGCTGTGGGCCTGCTCTGGCTGCTCTGTGTCTGAGGGCACCATTATGTTTCCTCCACAATGTGCTGAAGTGAGGCTGCAGCCTGCTCTGGGTGTTCTGGGCTTTGTGCCTGAGGACTCACTTTCATTCTAAATGCTGTTTGCTTACTTTTGTTGTTTGCATTATTTGTTGCCCCTCCCCCTCCATTGGGTGTTTGTGGGATACTGTGGGTTTCTTGTTTTGTGGCTGTCTGTAAGGAGAGGAATTTCAAGGTTGTATAATGCATACATACTTTGACAATAAACGTACTTTGAATTTTGCTCCTCCTGTAAGATATTGGATTGTGGAGAACCTAATATTCTCCCCGATGACTGCATCTGCAGGAATGGACACAATTTTAGCTCCTGACTGACAAAGTTGGAAAAGCTGGAGCTGGATATACTCAGGACCATTCTGGAGGCTGTAAAACTCATACATGATAATTTTAACAACCAGAGTATCAGGTCAGGCAGTGGAGGGATGGAGAAGAAGATAGATGCCAGGGCCAGTAAATACAGGCAAGAGCAAACTAATGGATATGATGGGGTGGATAGTGTTTGTATCTTAATGTGATGAGTATTATGGGTAAAGGTGATGAACTTAGATCCTGGATCAGTACATGGAAATACGATGTTGTAGCATTACAGGCATTTGATTGACAGAGGGATAGACAAGAGAAAATCTGCAGATGCTGGAAATCAGAGCAACACACACCAAATGCTGGAGGATCTCAACAGGCCAGGCAGCATCTATGGGGGGGGGGGGGGGGAAAGCACAGTCAATGTATTGGGTTGAAACCCTTTGGCAGCACCGGAGAACTGGAGGACTTTTTAAGTACTGCTGAAGGATTTTCGTCCAAAACGTTGACTGTACTTTTTTCCATAGATGCTGTCTTGCCTGCTGAGATCCTCCAGCAGTTTGTGAGAGTGGGATAGGATTGGCTGGTCAATGCTTTAGAAAAGGTAGAGAAGGAGGTAAAAGAGGTGGGGGAGTTGCACTATTAATCAGGGACAATATAATCAGGGAGTATTGTGAGCTGTTTTGGACCTTTATCTTAGAAAGGATATGCTAACGTTGAAGAGGGTTCAAAGGCAATTCACAGAAATGATTCCAGCTTATCATTTAAGGAGTGTTTGATAGCTATAGGTCTGTACTCACTGTAACTTTGAAGAAGGGATCTAATTGAAAGCTATTGAATATTGAAAGGTCTAGAGTGACGTGGAGAGGATGTTTCCTACAGTGGGGGAGTCTAGGACCAGAGGGCAGAACCATATAATAGAGGAACATCCATTTAGAAGTGAGATAAAGAGGAATGTCTTCAGCTAGAGGGTGTTGAATCTGTAGAATTCATTACCACGTGTGGCTGTGGAGACCAGGTCATTGGGTGTACTTAAGAGGAAGGTTAATAGATTGTTGATAAGTCAGAGCATGCAAGGTTAGCGGGGCAAAGCAGGAGAATAGTGTTGACAGGGAAATGGATCAGCCATTATCAAATGGCAGAGTAGACTTGATGGGCCAAATGGCCTAATTCTGCTCCAATGACTTATGGTCTAATATCACAGCTATACTCAGAGAGGACATAATAGAGGGTTTGCCCATTGTGTCTATATGCATAGGAAGGGTGCAATCACTCTGATGGGATTGTATTACAGAACCCCGAGTAGCCGTTGGGACAGTGAGGAATAAATAAGCATTCATGTTAGGGAATGTTGCAAAGACAATAGACTTGTTTTCATGGGGACCTCAGGAATATAAACTGGGACCGTCTGATTGAACAAGGTTTAGATCAGTGCATCCAGAAGGGTTTCTTAAATCAATAGTAAATAGTCCAAGAAGAGGAGGGGCCATACTGAACCTAGTGTTGGGGAATGAGCCTGGCCAAGTGACTGACCTTGCAGAGGGTGAACAGTTACGGAAGATGTTTGAGTTGATTACAATGAGGTCTCAGGGTATTTGGAGGCACATGATAAAATGGGCTGTGGTCAGCATTATTTCCTCAAAAGACAATCTTCCCTGACAATTTTGTTGCAATTCTTTAAAGAATGTTGTCCCCTTGTTCAAAAAAGGTAGCAGGGATAGTCCGGGTAATTATAGACCAGTGAGCCTTACATCTGTGGTAGGAAAGCTGTTGGAAAATATTCTTAGAGATAGGATCTATGGGCATTTAGAGAATCATGGTCTGATCAGGGACAGTCAGCATGGCTTTGTGAAGGGCAGATCGTGCCTAACAAGCCTGATAGATTTCATTGAGGAGGTGACCAGGCATGCAGATGAGGGTAGTGCAGTGGATATGATCTACATGGATTTTAGTAAGGCATTTGACAAGGATCCTCACGGTAGGCTTATTCTGAAAGTCAGAAGGCATGGGATCCAGGGAAGTTTGGCCAGGTGGATTCAGAATTGGCTTGCCTGCAGAAGGCAGAGTCGTGGTGGAGGGAGTACATTCAGATTGGAGGGTTGTGACTAGTGGTGTCCCACAAGGATCTGTTCTGGGACTTCTACTTTTCGTGATTTTTATTAACGACCTGGATGTGGGGGTAGAAGGGTGGGTTGGCAAGTTTGCAGACGACACAAAGATTGGTGGTGTTGTAGATAGTGTAGAGGATTGTTGAAGATTGCAGAGAGACATTGATAGGATGCAGAAGTGGGCTGAGAAGTGGCAGATGGAGTTCAACCCGCAGAGGTGTGAGGTGGTACACTTTGGAAGGACAAAGTCCAAGGCAGAGTACAAAGTAAATGACAGGATACTTGGTAGTGTAGAGGAGCAGAGGGATCTGGGGGTATATGTCCACAGGTAGATAGGGTAGTTAAGAAAGCTTATGGGGTGTTAGCTTTCATAAGTCGAGGATTAGAGTTTAAGAGTCACAATGTAATGATGCAGCTCTATAAAACTCTGGTTAGGCCACACTTGGAGTACTGTGTCCAGTTCTGGTTGCCTCACTATAGGAAGGATGTGGAAGCATTGGAAAGGGTACCGAGGAGATTTACTAGGATGCTGCCTGGTTTAGAGAGTATAGATTATGATCAGAGATTAAGGGAGCTAGGGCTTTACTCTTTGGAGAGAAGGAGGATGAGAGGAGACATGATAGAGGTGTACAAGATATTAAGAGGAATAGACAGAGTGGATAGCCAGTGCCTCTTCCCCAGGGCACCACTGCTCAGTACAAGAGGACATGGCTTTAAGGTAAGGGGAGGGAAGTTCAAGGGGGATATTAGAGGAAGGATTTTTACTCAGAGTGGTTGGTCCATGGAATGCACTGCCTGAGTCAGTGGTGGAGGCAGATACACTAGTGAAGTTTAAGAGACTACTAGACAGGTATATGAAGGGATTTATGGTGGAGGCATAATGGGAGGCAGGGTTTGAGGGTCGGCACAGCATTGTGGGCCAAAGGGCCTGTAATGTGCTGTACTGTTTTATGTTCTAAGTAATAAGCAGGATAGACAGAGGAAAATCGGTTGACATTGTGTACTTGAATTTTCAGAAGGCCTTGGACGAGGTCCCACACATGAGGTTGCTTAACAAGCTACAAATCTATGGTATTACAGGAAAGATTTTAACCTGGATAAAGTAGTGGCTGATTGGTAGGAGGAAAAGAGTGGGATATAGGGAGCCTTTTTCTGGTTGGCTGCCAGTGATTACTGGTGTTCCATAAGGGTCTGTGTTGGGACTGATTATTTTTACGTTATATGTCAATGATTTGCAAGATGGAATTGATGAGTTTGTTGCAAAGTTTGCAGATGATATTAAAAAAAATGTGGAGGGGCAGGTAGTTTTGAGGAAGTGGAGAGGCTACAGAAGGACTTAGACAGATTAGGAGAATGGGCAAAGAAATGGCAGACAGTACAGTGTCAGGAAGTATATGGTCATGCATTTTGGTAAAAGAAAAGTTGACTATTTTATAAATAGAGAGAAAATACAAAAATAACTGAGACGCAAAGGGACTTGGGAGTCCTTGTGCAGGATTCCCTAAAGGTTAACTTGCAGTTTGAATCTGTGGTGAGGAAGGTGAAGTCAAAATTAGCATTCATTTCAAGAGCACTAGAATATAACAGCAAGGATATAATGTTGAAACTTTATAAAGTACTGGCAAGGCCTCACCTGGAGTCTTGTGAACAGGTTTGGACCATTTATCTTAGAAAGGATGTGTTGAAATTGGGGAGAATTCAAAGGATTTTCACGAAAATTGTCATATGAAGAAAGCTTTTGGCTTGTAACTACTAGAATTCAGAAGAATGAGGGATGACCCATTTTGAATGGTTATAGAGTGGAGGAGGAGAGGATATTTTCTATGGTGGGAGCGTCTAGCACCAAAGGACACAGCCTCAGAATAGAGGGATGTCCTTTTAGAATAGAGATGAGGAGGAATTTCTTTAGCCAGAGGGTGGTGAATCTGTGGAATTCTTTGCTAGAGGCAGCTGTGGAGGCCAGTCTTTGTGTGTATTTAAGGCAGAGGTTGATAGATTCTTGATTAGTCATGGCATGAAGGGATACAGGGACAAGGCATGAGATTGGGGTTGAGAGGTTAATAGGATCAGCCATGAAGAAATGGCAGAGCAGACTTGATGGGACAAATGGCCTAATTCCACTCCTGTATCTTATGGTCTTATATTCAAATGTGATGTGCTGCACCTTGGTGGGTCAAATGCAAATAGCCAATACACTATTAAGCAAAAAAAATAAAAACACAAAATACTGGCAGAACTCAGCAGGCCAGACAGCATCTATGGGAGGAGGTAGTGACGACATTTCGGGCCGAAACCCTTCATCAGGAGTGAAGTAACATGGGATGGTTGAGGGGGGATAAGAAGTGGGGGGGGGGGGATGAAGTAGAGAGCTGGGAAGTGATACGCTGAAGGGAAATGGGCTGGGGGGATGGAGGAGAATTATGGGAAATAAAAGAGAAAGAAAGGTAGGGCTGGGGGGAGATTATAGTGAGGGGGGGAAAGAGAGAGAAAGAGAACCAGACTGAAATTATAGATAGGGATGGGGGTAAGGGGGGGGGGGGGGGCAGGGGTATCAGTGGAGGTCTGTGATTTGAATGTTCTTGCCGGCAGGTAGGAGGCTACCTAGGCGGGAGATAAGGTATTGCTCCATCAGCCTGCGTGTGGCCTCATCTTGACGGTAGAGGAGGCCATGGACAGACATGTCAGAGTGGGAGTGGTCTGTGAATTGAAGTGTGTGGCCACAGGGAGATCCCGCCACTGCTGGAGGACTGAGCTCCGGTGTTCGGCGAAAAGGAGAAATTTATAAGGGTGAGGACTAATTCTGCAAGGCGGAGAAGAGTGGTGGTAGAGGGTGACTGGCTGGGTCTGGAATCCAGGAAGAAACGGAGAGCTTGGAGACCTTCCTGGTGGGGGGATAGAGGTAGATAGGGACTGGACGTCAAAACAAACCATTTCTAATCTCATCAGCTCGGGAGATCTCCCATCCATGGCCACCAAACTTATAGTTCCCACACCCCGCACTTCCCGTTTCTACCTCCTACCTAAGATTCACAAACCTGCCTGTCCAGGCAGACCTATTGTCTCTGCTTGCTCCTGCCCCACTGAACTCATTTCTGCCTATCTCGACTCTGTTTTATCTCCCCTTGTTCAATCCCTTCCCACCTATGTCCGTGATACTTCCCATGCTTCACATCTCTTCAAAGATTTCAAGTTCCCTGGCCCCCACTGCCTCATTTTCACCATGGACGTCCAGTCCCTATATACCTCTATCCCCCACCAGGAAGGTCTCCAAGCTCTCCGTTTCTTCCTGGATTCCAGACCCAGCCAGTCACCTTCTACCACCACTCTTCTCCGCCTCGCGGAATTAGTCCTCACCCTTAACAATTTCTCCTTTGGCTCCTCCCACTTCCTCCAAACTAAAGGTGTAGCCATGGGCACCCGCATGGGTCCTAGCTATGCCTACCTTTTTGTTGGCCATGTGGAGCAATCTATGTTCCAAGCCTACTCAAGTATCTGTCCTCCTCTTTTCTTATGTTATATCGACGACTGCTTCGGCGCTGCTTCCTGCACAAATGCTAAGCTCGTCGACTTCATTAACATCGCCTCCAACTTTCACCCCGTACTCAAATTCACTTGGTCTATTTCCGACACCTCCCTCCCCTTTCTAGATCTTTCTGTTTCTATCTCTGGAGACAGCCTATCCACCGATGTCTACTACAAATCTACAGACTCCCACAGCTACCTAGACTATTCCTCCTCCCACCCTGTCTCCTGCAAAAATGCTATCCCTTTCTCTCAATTCCTCCGCCTCCACCGCATCTGCTCTCAGGATGAGGCCTTTCATTCTAGGACAAAGGAGATGGCTTCCCTTCGTCCACTATCAACTCTGCCCTCCATTGCGTCTCCCGTATTTCACGCACCTCTGCCCTCACCCCATTCCCCCGCCAGCCCACCAGGGATAGAGTCACCCTGGTCCTCATCTATCACCTTACCAGCCTACAGATCCAACGTATAATCCTCCGTAACTTCCGCCACCTCCTACGTGATCCCACCACCAGCCACATCTTCCCCTCCCCCCCCACTCTCGGCTTTCCACAGGGATCGCTCCCTACGCGACTCCCTTGTCCATTCATCCCCCCCATCCCTCCCCACCGACCTCCCTCCGGGGACTCATCCCTGCAACCTGCCCCCACACTTCTTCCCTCACCACCATCCTAGGCCCCAGACAGTCCTTTCAGGTGAGGCACCACTTCACCTGCTAGTCAACTGGGGTGATATACTGTATCCGGTGCTCCCGATGTGGCCATTTATACATTGGGGAGACCCGCCGCAGACTGGGAGACCGTTTCGCCGAACACCGGCACTCAGTCCTCCAGCAGTGGCGGGATCTCCCTGTGGCCACACACTTCAATTCCACAGACCACTCCCACTCCGATATGTCTGTCCATGGCCTCCTCTACCGTCAAGATCAGGCCACACGCAGGTCGATGGAGCAATACCTTATCTCCCACCTAGGTAGCCTCCTACCTGCCGGCATGAACATTAAACTCACAGACCTCCGTTGATACCCCTGCCCCCCCCCCCCCACCCCATCCCCATCTATAATTTTAGTCTGGTTCTCTTTCTCTCTCTCCCCCCTCACTATAATCTCCTCCCAGCCCTACCTTTCTTTCTCTTTTATTTCCCATAATTCCCCACCTTCCCCCTAGTCCATTTCCCTCCAGCCTATCACTTCCCAGCTCTCTACTTCATCCCTCCCCCCACTTCTTATCCTGCCTCAACCATCCCATGTTACTTCACTGCTGATGAAGGGTTTCAACCCGAAATGTCGTCACTACCTCCTCCCATAGATGCTGTCTGGCCTGCTGAGTTCTGCCAGCATTTTGTGTTTTTATCTATTTCCAGCATCTGCAGATTCACTCGTGTTACACTATTAAGCAAGATCTTTAATAGTGTTGATGAGTAGAGGGATCTAGGGGTCCAATTTCATACTTTCTTGAAAGCGGCTACAGAGATTAGTAGTTGTTTCGAGGGCATTTGTCTTGCTTGTCTTTATTGGTGGTGGTATTGAGTTCAATAATCAGGAAGTTGCTTTGCAGCTCTATGAAAAACTAGTTAGGCCGCATTTGGAGTACCACATAAAGTTTTGGTCTCCTCGTTATGGGAAGAATGTCGAAGCTTTGTTGAGAGTGAAGAAGAGGTTCACTAGGATCTTGCTTGGATTAGAGAGCAGGTGCTATAATAAGACGTTGGACAAACGTGGGTGATTTTTTCTGGGAGTAGTGGAGGCTGAGGAGAGATCTCTTTATAAAATTATGAGAGGCAAAGATATACTAGACAGACAATATTTTTTTCCAAGGATCGAAATATCTAATACAAGAGGACGTGTATTTGAGGTGAGTAGGTAGTAATTTCAAAGTAAGTGTAGGGCTAAGTGTTTTACCCAGCGAGTGGTGAGCGCCTGAAATGTGCTGCCTGGTGTGGTGGTAGTGGTGATAGAGAGCATTAAGAGATATTTAGATAGGCACATGAATGTGAGGAAGATGGAAGGGTATGGATGTTGTGTTGGCTGAATAGATTAGTTTAGTTAGCCATCTGATTACAAATTGAATTGGTTCAGCACAACATTATGGGTTAAATGGCCTGTTTCTATGCTGTACTCTGTAATACTCCATGTTGTAAAAGTGCTTCATTGAGACCCATAGTAAGTGGGTTTTACTGCAAAGTGACACATTTTTCAAACAATTTCCGTTGTACACTTTAACTGGATTTTAACCTGTTAATGAATAAAATCGGCAGATTAACATGGTTATTGTAAGAAATCTTCAAGGCAGACTAGATTCAGTGTGATGAAGCATTCTGAAAAAATATTCTCTATTTTTGCGATGCCAACCAAATATGAATTTGATAACACGAGGAAATCTGCATGAATTTGATAACTTTTCTTATCTTTAATTGATACCGAGACACAGATAGAAGCCCCTGTTAATAATCATTCTGACAGATTAAGCAGCATTCCAAGAAGCAGGCAGAGGAATTTGAAGGGATCTGAAGCGGGGATTGGTTGGCTATTTGTTAGTACAGTTCGCCTCCCTTTGGAGTTCAGCTCACTCTTGGTCCAAACGCACTTTGCATCCGAACACTCTGTGGTGGAGCTTGCTGAAGATCAAACAGTGACCCCATTGATCTGAACACAGTAACTTATTGTGGCACAATGTTATGGCAGATACTTAATTAATTTGCTTTATTTTATAATTTTCATGATATTTAACATGTCTTTATTGCTTTCTCATTACATTTAAATTTATTTTTAACATTTTAAAAAACTAAAATATCTGTTTGACTGGTATTTAGTTGTTCTTTAGGTGTTGAGTGTAACTCTCCTTGTTGTCTTGGGCACTGGAGCAACTGCAAGCTCTGCCTTCAGAGAAGGGGTAGCATCTTTTATCACTGGAGCAGAGCTTTGAAGGGTGAGAAAGTAACAATGAACAGTGAGTTTTAAAAAAGAGTGAACTGTTTGTGACTTGATGAAGGGATTTCAATGTCATATGGGCTACACCAGTCAAGATGGTTGGTGACATGTATTTGATTTTGATATAGCAGAGGTCAGCTTAAGCTCCAAACATGACATTGCTCAGTGAAGATTGTAGGCTTTTCATTCAAGCAATATTTCTATACTTTCTGCAGCTTTGATTCTTTTTTTTGTGTGGAGTTGAAGAATAAAATGGACAACATAATTATTACAAAGTAAATAAACAAAGTACAAATATTTACAGAGGGTCTCGGCCCGAAACGTCGACAGTGCTTCTCCTTATAGATGCTGCCTGGCCTGCTGTGCTGCACCGGCATTTTGTGTGTGTTGTACAAATATTTACCTTTACTCAGTTTTATATCGTGCAAAATACAACATTCATGTTGGAAACATTCATGAAGATGGTCTGCAGCTGAGAGAACTGAAAAACAAGCCATAACCTAGGAACAGGATTCCTCCTGTCTTGCCTGAAGATTGCAAAAGGCGGTGACGTCAGTTTCAATTCACATAATCGTTCACAAGAATGGAAATTCATCGAAACAATGAATCACTCATCACTAGTGGCTCTCAGGGAGAGTTTGAATGTCTGCTTTGAAACCCAGCACGAGCTTCCCCTGTTACAGCCACCTAGCTGCTAGAAGGCTGAATCTTGACTCTAAGGTGTATCTGAAGTTGCACCCCCTTCATTCAAGTAATTTGCCCTGTGACTGTCTACCATTCTTCTTTAAAGTATCATATCAAGGTGAAAAGCAAAGAAGTAAATGGTGCCGCATTTGATTGGATGGGAGCAAAAGTTAAGGGGCAAAAGTTTAGGGGTAACACGAGGGGGAACCTCTTTACTCAGAGAGTGGTAGCTGTGTGAAACGAGCTTCCAGTAGAAGTGGTGGAGGCAGGTTCGATTTTGTCATTTAAAAAAAAAAAATTGGATAGGTATATGGACAGGAAAGGAATGGAGGATTATGAACTGAGTGCAGGTCGGTGGGACTAGGTGAGAGTAAGCGTTCGGCATGGACTAGAAGGGCCGAGATGGCCTGTTTCCGTGCTGTAATTGTTATATGGTTATATGGGAGGGAGTTGTGGAGAGGGAAGGATGAGAAGAGATAGGCAGGGGGAGAAGGTCGGAGAGCAAGAGAGTGGAAGTTAACAGCTGGAAGACATTGGAAGAGGGGGAAAGAGACATGCAGAGAGGCGTAATGTAATGGGAGTGGGGGAGAGGGAAGATGGAGAAAGCAGGACATTGTAATGGAAATGACCAGAAGCAAACAAAGTAAAGGGAAAAAAGAAGTCAGCAGTAGCTTGTGGTTGAGAGTTGTTGATAGAGGACAGGAATCTGAAGTAGGTTGTGATCAAGAGGGAAGAGGGGTGCAATGGGAGGGTATAGGATACAGTATTGTGCTGGGAGAGGGAAGAGTAAGGATGTGCAGCATTCCAGAGGCTTCAGCTGGGTTCATGTACTGGTGTACAGTATAATGGAGGGTGAAGTCAAGAGCTCGAGGTGTAGTGAAAGAGTCTAACATTTTGAGAACTGGCAGTGTGAGAGACCCCAGCAGCTATTTGACATGAGTCGACAACAAAAGACGGTTGTTCTCAGCAGATGCCTCCCCAGAACCTGGCTGTGACTGTTGCCTCGAGGTGGCCCCGGGGGTGTGCGTAATGCTTCTCCTGTGTTTTCTCTGATCTCACAGCCTCAACATCCCTTCAGTAGAACTGCAAACACTTTCCCTGTCCTCATGGATTCCTTGTGCAGCCACAACGCGGGAGGCAGCATTCTGTGGTAGCTGGAAGCGTGGAATTGTGTGAGTTGCGACTTTAAGGGGTAGTGGGAGCAATTGCGGGGGAATGAATGAATGCCAGAACCTGCAGGCAACTGAAGCGGAGCAGTAAAACCAGCTCCTTCTTAAAACATGTGGTATTGTGCGCTTTCCTGTTGCTGCCTGTAAAGAGTTTGTAAGTTCTCCCCACCTCTGGGTGTCCCAGTTTCCCCCCACATTCCAAAGGCGTACTGGTTAGTAGGGTGATTGGTCACGTGTAATTGGCTGGTGTGGGCTCATTGAACAGCAAAGGCCTGTTACTGTCCTGTATCTCTAAATAAGAAGTAAGTAAAGTGGGAGCCCAACAATGGGAGGGGGAACTCATGCAGTCATAGGGAGAATGTGCAAACTTCACAGACAGAGCACCTGAGGTCAGACTTGAACAAGAGTCACTGAAGCAATGAGACTGCAGTTCTCCAGCAGTGCTACTATACCAGCACCGAAGGAATGTAAAATCATCCCAGAGAGCATGCTTCATTCTAAGATCTTTTTGCATGAACCAACATCCCACGTACTGCAGATAGAGAATGCTAACAGGTGCCTATTTTACTGGCAAAGCAGTATGTTAAACAAGAGGAAAACTGCCATTTGATTTCCAGGAAAAGAAAGGATAATGGCCACTCATATCCGGAAGCCTCTTCATGATGTTTCCTTATAAATTCGCCCCTAACGAATTGCGTGAAGCAATTTGCTTACCTTTGGCTGCACATCTATTCCAATGCCAGATCTTGGTTAGATTGGAAATGGTGCTAATTGTACAAGTTGTATCACTTGGTAAGCAATTAAATGTCCAACTCAGAGTTGTCCCAATCTTGACCAATTTGCCTGACCTGCTGAGTTGGCATTGCACTTTCAGGGTCTAAGCTATCATGTAAAGTGGCCAACTTTTTTTAAAATCAGGTATGTATTAGGTTTACAGTTCTTGCTTTTAATGGTTGTATAACTTTGGTGCCAACCTTAGCTGGTCCTTCCTCTCTCTGGACATGATTTTGTTGGATATTTCTGTTACAGCTCAAAAATAACTCATAGCTTTGGGGATTAGTATAACATTATTACAGTGCCATCGGCCCAGGCTGGTTTTGCTGCTGTCTGTAAGGAAATATATCACTTGTACATTTTCCCTGTGATCTCGTGAGTTCCTAGGTTTATTAGTAACATGGGTGCAATCACGTGGCATGGGCCCATTGGGCCGGATAGGTCAGTTATCTTCACAAACAAGAGACAATCTGCAGATAAGATGCACAAAATGCTGGAGGAACTCAGGCAGCATCCATGTACAGTTGACATTTCAGTCTGAGGCCCTTCAGCAGGACTTTCCATGTCCTGTTTTTCATAGATGCTGCCTGGCCTGTTGAGTTCCTCCAGCATTTTCTGTGTGTTTCTTGGATTTCCAGCATCTACAGATTTTCTCTTGTTTGTGAAAATCTGCAGATGCTGGAAATCAATATAACAGCATCTATGGAGAAGAGTAAACAGTCAGTGGTTTGGCTGAAACCCTTCTTGAGTCCAGATGGGTGGGGGGAGGGCGTCTCATCCAAAACATTGACTGTTTATTCCATTCTATTTTGTGTGTGTGTTGAGTATATTTTTCATACTGTTATTTGCAGACTGAAGAATGTCTGGGCCCAAAATGTCGACTGTTTACTCTTTTCTAGAAGTGCTACCTGGCCTGCTGAGTTCCTTCAGCATTTAGTGTGTATTAGAACATAGAACAAAGAAAACCTACAACACACTACAGGCCCATTGGCCCACTAAGTTATGCCAAATATGTCCCTACCTTAAAATTTCTAGGGTTACCCATAGCCCTCTATTTTTCTAAGCTCCTCGTACCCATTCAAAAATCTCTTAAAAGACCCGATCTTATCCGCCTCCACCAACATTGCCTGCAGCCCATTCCACGCACTCACTTACCCTGACATCTCCTCTGTACTTACTCCCCAGCACCTTAAACCTATGTCCTCTTGTGACAGCCATTTCAGCCCTGGGAAAATGCCTCTGACTATCCACATGATCAATGCCTCTCATCATCTTATACACTTCTATCAGGTCACCTTTCATCCTCCATCGCTCCAAGGAGAAAAGACCCAGTTCACTCAACCTGTTTTCATAAGGCATGTTCCCCAATTCAGGCAACATCCTTGTAAATCTCCTCTGCACCCTTTCTATGGCTTCCACATCCTTCCTATAGCGAGGCAACCAGAACTGAGCACAGTACTCCAAGTAGGGTCTGACCAGGGTGCTATATAGCTGCAACATTACCTCTCGGCACCTAACTTCAATTCCACAATTGATGAAGGCCAATACACCATATACCTTCGTAACCACAGAGTCAACCTGCACTGCTGTTTTGAACGTCCTATGGACTCAGACCCCAAGATCCTCCACACTGCCAAGAGTCTTACTATTAATATTATATACTGCCATCATATTTGACCTACCAAAATGAACCACTTCACACTTATCTGGGTTGAACTCCATCTGCCACTTCTCAGCCCAGTCCCACTGTAACCTCTGACAGCGCTCCACATAATCCACAACACCCCCAACCATTGTGTCATCAGCAAACTTACTAACCCATTCCTGCACTTCCTCATCCAGGTCATTTATAAAAATCACGAAGAGTAAGGGTCCCAGAACAGATCCCTGAGGCACCCCACTGGTGACCGACCTCCATGCCGAATATGACCTGTCTACAACGACTCTTTGCCTTTTGTGGGCAAGCCAGTTCTGGATCAACAAAGCAATATCCCCTTGGATCCCATACCTCCTTACTTTTTCAATAAGCCTTACATGGGGTACCTTTTCAAATGCCCTGCTGAAATCCATATACACTACATCTACTGCTCTTCCTTCATCAATGTGTTTACTCACATCCTCAAAAAATTCAATCAGGCTCGTAAGGCATAACCTGCCCTTGACAAAGCCATGCTGACTATTCCTAATCATATTATACCTCTTTAAATGTTCATAAATCCTGCTTCTCAGGATCTTCTTCAACTTACAAACCACTGAAGTAAGATTAACTGGTCTATAATTTCCTGAGCTATCTCTACTCCCTTTCTTGAATAAGGGAACAACATCTGCAACTCTCCAATCTTCCAGAACCTCTCCTGTCCCCATTGATGATGAAAAGATCATTGTCAGAGGCTCAGCAATCTCCTCCCTCGCCTCCCACAGTAGCCTGGGGTACATCTCATCTGGTCCTGGCGACTTATCCAACTTGAAGCTTTCCAAAAGCTCCAGAACATCCTCTTCCTTAAAATCTACATGCTCAAGCTTTTCAGTCAGCTGCAAGTCATCACTACAATCACCAAGATTCTTTTCCATAGTGAATACTGAAGTTAAGGATTCATTAAGTACCTCTGCTATTTCCTCCGGTTCCATACACACTTTCCCACTGTCACACTTGATAGGTCCTATTCTTTCATGTCTTATCCTCTTGCTCTTCACATACTTGTAGAATGCCTTGGGGTTTTCCTTAATCCTGCCCGCCAAAGCCTTCTTATGGCCCCTTCTGGCTCTCCTAATTTCCTTCTTAAGCTCCTTCCTGTTAGCCTTATAATCTTCTCGATCTCTAACATTACCTAGCTCTCTGAACCTTTTGTAAGTTTTTCTTCTTGACTAGATTTTCTACAGCCTTTGTACACCACGGTTCCTGTACCCTACCATAACTTCCCTGCCTCATTGGAATGTACCTATGCAGAACTCCACACAAATATCCCCTGAACATTTGCCACATTTCTTCCGTACCTTTCCCTGAGAACATCTGTTCCCAATTTATGCTTACAAGTTCTTGCCTGATAGCCTCCTAATTCCCCTTGCTCCAAATTAAACGCCTTTCTAACTTGTCTGTTCCTATCTCTCTCCAATATTATTGTAAAGGAGATAGAATTATGATCACTATCTCCAAAATGCTCTCCCACTGAGAGATCTGACACCTGACCAGGCTCATTTCCCAATACCAAATCAAGTACAGCCTCTCCTCTTGTAGGCTTATCTACATATTCTGTCAAGAAACCTTCCTAAACACACCTAAGAAACCCCACCCCATCTAAACTCCTTGCTCTAGGGAGATGCCAATTGATATTTGGGAAATTAAAATCTCCCACCACGACAACTCTGTTATTTTTACACCTTTCCAGGATCTGTTTCCCTATCTGCTTCTCAATATCCCTGTTACTATTGGGCAGCCTATAAAAAACACCCAGTAGAGTTATTGACCCATTCCTGTTCCTAACCTCCACCCACAGAGACTCCATAGACAATCTCTCCATGATGTCCACCTTTTCTGCAGCCGTGACACTATCTCTGATCAACAGTGCCATGCCCCCACCTCTTTTGCCTCCCTCCCTGCCCTTTCTGAAATATCTAAAACCCGACACTTGAAGTAACCATTCCTGTCCCTGAGCCATCCAAGTCTCTATAATGGCCACCACATCATAGCTCCAAGTACTGATCCATGTTCTAAACTCATCCGCTTTGTTGGCAATACTCCTTGCGTTATAATAGACATATCTTAAACCGTTAGTCTGAGCGTATCCCTTCTCTATCACCTGCCTATCCTCCCTCTCGCACTGTCTCCAAGCTTTCTCTATTTGTGAGCCAACAGCCTCTTCTCCAGTCTCTTCAGTTACCCTTAGGTCAGTTACCATGCTGTATCTTTAAATAAGTCAAATAAAATAATTAAAAACTATTTTTTCCTCCTGCTGCCCTTCCTTGGAAGCAAAGCCAGTAAGAAATTTAAGAATACAATATTCATTAGCCTGGAATGTAATTGTTCTAAAGCTGTCTGTAGTCTATACAGATGTATTATCTGAACCCACATCTGAATTTTTGCAAGAAAATGAATGAGCTGCAGCTTTCTCATAGAACAATGTGCATATGCTGCGTGATTGCTTGGTAAATTAAACAGAAACCCCTGTGAACCATATATTGCATGACAGAGGGATGATATTGGTTCATGTCATAGAAAGGAAAACATTGAACAATTTTACAGAACATGTAGGACTATGCTTGTCATAGAGAAATAATCAGTAAATGAAATGTTCTAATATTTTGCTGCTTTTTTCAACAGGTTTCTATGGACAAGGTTTGTTGTACGTCACACCCTGAAATTCTCACAGAGACCTATAGTTTGTAACATCATGAGAATATGATCATGTTGGTGGTTTTCATAATGCTACCAAATTCTCCTTTGAAGTGTAACTTAATTTTACAGAACGTTTTATTTTAAACTTATCTTTGGAGGGTGGGGATAAACTTTTTCTCTTCCTTCCTACCCCTTTAGTTCTCCACCCTGATCAGATACAGCTATCACGTAGCAGATTAAGCTATAATGTTTGTACTGAAAACAAACACCAACCTCAGACTGAAACAATGCAATGTTGCAAACGTTTCATATTACTCCCAATGTTCCTTCCCTGTTTTGAACATCTTGTAATCCTTATCCAGAACATCCTGAGAACTACTGACATTTTTCAACAGAATTTTTTTTTCTCTGGGAGGATGTTGCCGAAATGCTGGCAATGTATGTTCGTTCATTTCCTTTTTTTTTTCAGTTTAATCCTTTTCACTTGAATTTTAACAAAAGAATGAAAAAGTTAATTCTGTAATGCTGTGTAAAACTTATACTTTCAATCTCTGCTTGCAACTATAGCTATCTAGCCCAGGCAAAACCCTTCTGAATCTCTTCTGAGCTGTCTTTATGACTATCATATCCTTACTATAGAGTGGTGACCACAATTGCACATGGTACTGTAAGTGTGATCCAGCCAGCAATGATAGAAGGTGGGGACATTTTCTTTATAAATTGTCCTGAATTAGCGACAAACTCTTCTTGCCCTTGTGAGTTTTCTTGTTCAGTGAACTTTGTTCGCAAACTCCCACAGCCCCTGATGACCCTGTGATTACAGTCCCTGAGGCTGACATGCGAGCATCCTTCAGAAGAGTGAACCAGATGGGGTAACTGGTTGAGTACTGAGGACTTGTGCTAACCAACCGACTGGAGTGTTCTCTGACATCCTTAAGCCCTCACTTTGGCATTCTGAGGTACCACCTGCAGCAAGCAGTCTTCAGTTATACCGGTACCTGAAAAGATTGCGGTAATGCCACTCAGTAACTCTCTGCCAGAGCACTTACGTCCACTGTGATGAAGAGTGGTTGGTGCTGAAACACATCAACTCTTGGCTGAGAAGTGACTTGAATCTGTTTCAATTTGCCTACTGGCACAACAGGTCCACAGCAGATGCCATTTCACTGGCTCTTCACTCAACCTTGGAATATCTGGACAGCAAAGATGCATATATCAGGATGCTCTTTATTGACTACAGCTTGACATTCAATACTATTATCCTGTCAAAACTAATCAATAAGCTTCAAGACCTTGGCCTGAATATCTCTGTTCAATTGGATCTTGGATTTCCTCACTTGAAGACCCCAGTCAACTCAGATTGGCAACAACATCTCCTCCATAATCACCATATCTGAGTCACCACAAGGCTGTATGCTTAGCCCCCTGGCTCTGTTTGCTTTACACTTACAACTGTGTGGCTAAGCACAACTGTTGCTGGCCGAATCAAAAGTTGTGATGAATCAGCATATAGGAGGGAGATTGAAAATCTGGCTGAGTAGTGACATAACAAGAACCTTTCACTCGATGTCAGCAAAACCAAGGAGCTGATTATTGACTTCAGGAGGAAACTGGGCATTTTTGAGCCGGTCATCAGCGGGGGGATCAGAGCTGGAGAGGGTCAGCAATTTTACATTCCTCGATGTTAATAATTTCAGAGGGCCTGTCCTGGGCCCACCATGTAAATGCAATTACGAAGAAAGAGCAGTACTCATTGGCTTTCTTAGAAGCCTGGGAAGATTTTGTATGACTTCTAAAACTTTAACAAGTTGACTGGCTGCATTACAGCTTGGTATGGAAACACCAATGACCTTGAACAGAAAGTCCTGCAAAAATGTCGTGGATACAGCCCAGTCTATCATCGTAAAGCCCTCCCCATCATTGGAGTGCTGGTGCAGAAAAGCACCATCCATCATCAGGGTCCCCCACCAGCCAGGTCATGCTCTCTTCTCACTGCTGCCATCAGGAAGAAGGCATAGTTCCCACAATCTGTGGACTCACTTTCAAGTACCTCTTCATCTCATGTTCTCAATATTTATTGCTTATTTATTATTATTATTATTATTATTATTATTATTATTATTATTATTGTATTTGCATAGTTGTTATTCTATTGCACATTGATTGTTTGTCTGCCCTGTTGGGTACGGTCTTTCATTGATTCTATTATGGTTCCTGGGTCTATTTAATATGCCCGCAAGAAAATAAATCTCAGGGTTGGTAGATAGCGATGTTTATGTATTTTGATAATAAACTTACTTTGAACTTTGTCCAGGTAGGAAATCTTTTGTAGAAGAAGGATGGGAATTATGTTCTTTGTCTATTTTAAACAAAATCATACATCTAATAATTGAGAAGGTGGCAGTATTGCCACAGGATTCATTAGCACATTATCTTTAGCTGTTGCTGTGTGGTTTTCTTGCAATTAGACCTTCACTGAAAAGGTAATGGTATGTGTTCTAATTTTGCCTTACTTCAATTAATATTAATGTGTCAATTAATTTGTGTAGGTTGAAGAATGCTTTAAATGAATTGTTGTTTATGATTTTCAACTCATTTTATGATTCTCATAAAAAATGTCTCTAATCATCATAAAGATATAGAAACAGTAGAAGTGACTTTCTGACAGCACAGATTTTTGGACATGAACTTGTATTGATAAGAATGTGTGCAGGAACATCAATTTGCAGTCTTTTAAAGGGGCACATTATGAGCATTCTTAAAGAGACAGAGATTTCTTTGTGCATCCATGATGTCATTTGTTTTGATGTTTATGGGAGAGAGAGATACAAACTACCCTTGTTCTGCCCACTTCCCTGCGTGGAAGTGGATATTCTTGCTGAGCTAGAATATTCAAAAGATGTACTATTCTTGTTTAGCTGAAATATTCAGAAGATGTACTTGAAATGGAATTAAATAAAGTGCTTGTCTATCCTGGAAGGACCTGAAGATGGAGATGGCAGGGATTGTAGTTGTGGTATGACCCCCTCAAAAGCTCGTCTAAAGAGCTGAGGCTATCTGTACACCTTACCAACGCTTAACAAAGAGGATACTGTTTGCAAGTGCTCCCTTTAATAGCTCTTGAGTTTAACTTCTGGTATACATTCCTATTTTCTGAATTTTATTTTTCACAGGAACATGTAAAATATATATGATTTATTTCCAATATTATTGCACAGTGAAAAAGAAGGAAAGTATATTATGCAGTTTATATTCATGTTCCTGTATTATAGCATATTAAAACTAAATGAGCCAGCATAGAAGTTAATTAACTTATAGCTTTTATTTTAAATGTTGCTTTTAAAAGAGAGACAATTGGGGTCACTGTATAATAAAATGAAAATGGGCTCATAACATTACAACAGGTTGGTTCATCTCAGCTCACTAGCAGCTCCATTGCCGTTGATGGCTCCACGAGGAACCCACCACTTTATATTAGCCGAAACTAGCTTCTGTGGTGTGGCCTCTTTCACAGGACTGAGTGCATCCTTTCTTTTACATGACTTGAATTAATATTAATACTGGCAATAAGTTTTTGTAAAGGAATATGTCTTAAATGAGTTATATTTGTCGACTATTTTTAAACGTCTTGAAGATCTAGTGTAGAAAAGAAGAACATAGATGGCATTCCCATTGTTATTCCTGGGGCTGTGAGAGAGCATGAAGGTGGTCCCAGGTAAGACCTCAGTTTGTTTATCTTGATCATTCCTCCAGGGCCAGTGGACGGTACCAGTTAGCCTTCAGTCTTGGTAATGACACTTTTTTTTAAAGTGACACATAGGAAGGTGAAACATTAGTAACTCAAATAACTGTGTGTTAAAACAATAGTGTACAGAAGAGCATCTCTAAACACAAAACAGGTCAAACCTTGAAATGGGTGGGCTACAGTAGCAGCAACAGACCAGGAACATACACTCAGTGGCCACTTTGTTAGGTACAGGAGGTTCCCAATAAGTGGCCACTGCATGTAAATAACAGATTACATTCAACTTTCAGAAAAACACCAGGATACTTCCTGGCATCTCCTCACAGATATACAATTGAGAGTAATGAGTAGCAAAGTCCAATGCTGATTAATTTAGCAAGGAGTTGGAGTCAGCATTGCATAGAACAATTCAACCATGACTTCATTAATTTCAGCAAGAATTATAGGGCTACAGAAAACAAAACATTATTCACTATTGTGGTCTAGTTTAATATTTTGATGTGTGTGATTGTGTGTGTAAGAGAGAGTGAGAGATAGATAATTTTAGATATTATTTTAAAAATATAGTCATTTAAAAAATCTTCAATTTTAATTGTCTTTTAATATGTCTGAATATGAGAAAATAGGAGCTATTTCTCTCTGATTTGATGACTGGTGGTGTAGTGGCATCAACACTGGACTTCAAGGCAGATGGTCCAGAGTTCAAACCCAGCTGGGTCCCAATTTGGGCAGCAGCAGTATCTGTGTGGAAGAAAGGCTGGGCAATCTACTTCCATATCTTGCCATATGGACCCTATGGTCCATGAGGTCACGAAGAGTCAGACATGACTTAGCTGACAGTAGAGCTGTCATAAGTTTCAGTTGAGATTGAGCCATTGGAGGGTTTGCCACCACTCAGGCCTCACTTGTGGATTCCAGCACACTTTAGGCCAGCGAGTTAGAGTCTTTACATGTAGACAAGCTAAGTTCAGGCATGGGTTTATTATGATTTGCTTGAGGAATTTTAATATTGTTCACTGAAGCTGCATTTCATTGTATTTTTAAAGAATGTAGGCTATAATACTTTTTGAATTGTGCTTGACTCTTGCATGTCCTTTTAGTTAGAAAGCATTTTGACCTGACTTTAGCGATCAACATATTCTGCTTAATTTTGAAGAAAATATTGTTTCGCACAAAGCCTTGGAAAAACTAGCTATCAAACCAGATCAGTCTTTTCAGAGGCAATTGCAAAGCACAAGTAGATGCAAATGATGTATAGATGTATCAAGCTATGGTGTAATTGAATATCGAATAGCTTACCATTAGCAGTGCTGAGACTTCAAAGTAAATTACAACAGAGTGATAGCAAGTGCTGATGTGTAGAAACAATTATAGTATAATCTCCAACTGTTTCAATGAACCAGGTAACATAGACTGCCATAGTGGAAACCCGGACTGTTAAGAAAGAAGTTATTCCACTGATACAGTAATTACTAGAGAACATCATCATTTTGTTTTGTCTGTTTGCATCACCATGCTTATTGTTTTGAAAAATCCAGTGTAAAATGAAGCTCAAAGGATACCAGCTGTCTGCTGATCTTGAAAGATCAAGCTGAACTGAAACTTCTGCGAATCTCCTGTGTCAAAATTCCAGCCATTTAATTTGTTATGGAGTCACCTAACACTGGTGTGGATTAGCAGTGATACTGGCAAGTCTTGATACAATCTATGTGTTCTAGCTCCAAAACTATTAAGATCAGTAAAGTATTTCACCACAGCTTTATCTCACATCCAGGAATTGTGATTAAGTCAAATTGTTCTGTATCTGACAGATAGTTTAAGCACTTTGTTGGATTAGAGATTGTTGTTAATCCTATAACAAATTGATAAAAGTGCTACTACCTGTTCAATTAAAAGTAACCAAGACATCATCTTGCACTGATTGCAGCCTAAGTCACATAGTTGCTCATTGCATGGGTGCTGAGGTGTATGGGATTTTCAAGCTACCGTAGATTTCGCACTACAGAGCGCACCTGATTAAAAGCCGCTGGCTCTAATTTTAGAAAGAAAAATCAATTTTGTACTTGTACAAGCCGCACCGGATTTTAGGCCGCAGGTGTCCCACGTTGTAATATGAGATATTTACACAGAAAGATATTACACATGAGGATTTTTTAACTTTTAATTAAATCCATATGGTAACATAAACAAATACATATTGCAAATGCTTTTTTTCGAACCGTGCCTGTAACACGGCTACTTTTAAATATACATACGTATCGGTAACACACAAATTACGTTGCGTATACATTCCAATATCTCCTAACGACTGATAAAAAAATATATACTGCAGCCTACCAGGAAAAGTTATTGATCGCCTTTAACTTAAAAGCAGCGTTTCGCGCTCGCCTAATGCCCCCACCTTCCCGTTTATCGCAAACCGGTATTTCCCACAAG
Organism: Hemitrygon akajei; assembly: GCF_048418815.1. NCBI lineage: Eukaryota > Metazoa > Chordata > Chondrichthyes > Myliobatiformes > Dasyatidae > Hemitrygon > Hemitrygon akajei. Next base: position 159,109,912 of record NC_133129.1, on the reverse strand, counting down.
ACGCGGTGAAACTGGATGTGACATCATAGTATCCCGGGATGTAGTACTTCTAACTTTAACTAGAAAATACTAACAAATGAATTACTAAGCGAAAATATTATAAACTAAATAACTGCCATAAAGGCAGCACAATGCTTTTCTTCGAGTGTTTTCCATGTTGATGAGGGTGAGTACAAATGACTGATTTACAATAATTTAATTGTGAAAGTGCGCTTGATTTATCGTACAATTTCATTGGACCTCTGTGAACTACTCATCAATTTTATTGGTCTACTGTTACGAGGCAAAATGTTTTTGGCGGCATGAAAAAAATCATGCATTAGCCGCACCGTAGTAAAGGCCGCAGTGTTCAAAGCTGTTCAAAATGTGGGAAAAAAGTAGCGGCTTATAAGCCAACATCTACGGTATATATTTCCTTTCATGTAACTGCTGTCATTGCTACTGGGCCTTACTATGAAGATTAGCTGGTCAGGGACTTTGAAAACAGTTGCAGAAATATTTTAAAATTATTTTAAAAATGTGATAAATTGATTTGAAAAACTAGAAATGTTTTAAAGATTTTTGATCCTATTCAAGGTGCACACATGGAGACGACAACTATAGAAGTGTTTCCATTTCCTAGGCTCAGTATCTTAAAGAATGCTGCTGAACTCTTCTTCTGACCTTCAGCATTTTACTGACTACTGCATGCTCTGAGGTTAGACTGCATCAGTGGTTTTTCATCCTGGTGCTGCACCTAGTCTTGACTAGCATTCATATAAACTAATTTGGTCAGCACAGAAATTGCTCTTGGTGAATATCAAGAAATCTGATTAGACCATCTTGTGATTAATACATTCTAGTTAAATGGGCTATCATTATCAAATCTGCCCCTGAAATTGTGGTTCACTTTTAAAGAAAACTAATGATGCACATCTGGATGAAATTCTGCTCTATGCCTTGGATGTTGGACTCTTCTGAAGGTGGATGGAAAAATCAGAATTCTAGTAACAAAGCTGTATGATTATAGTTATAGGCAAATTGTTTATAAAAGCTATTTAACTGGACAAGTAGGTTAATTAATTAGTCAGCAAAGTTAAAACAATAGCGGCATAAATTGACATTATGAATTTGCTTTTGATTCTCTTTTAATTGATGTGAAATGACTAATTTGCATTTGTGATAGATAGAACATTTTATTCTTCATTTTATCTTGCTTGTCAGTCCACTGATATGGATAAAGCTCTGATGCATGTGTGATGTGGCAGATTCTAAACTTGAAGAAAGCCATCATCTTCATCACACTCCATTAACTTTTGAGATGTTTGTGTATCCTCAGATTATGAACCAACTGCTGTCATAATTTATAACTTAATTTAATGAAAAGAAAACTTGCTCTTATATAAATGAAGTCCTGTTTCATGTAATCCCTGTATTTTAAAACCCTGGGGGGTTTAAATAAAGAAAGAAAATTCTTACTACATTTCTCTGTGTGCCTGATCTACACTACAGTTTAGGACTGAAAGTTTTCATTTTTGGAAAGATTTCATTTCTCAACTCAAACTGCTTTATTTGTTTGATGAGACTAACTAGAGTGATACATACAGTATTTTTAACAAAATTGGTCTATTGTAGATGTGAACTGTGATCATTCACTTAAAACCTGCTTTCAGGTGAACTTTGAATTTATGATCGTTCGTTGTGAACCTACTGAGGTATTCAGTGAGATGTCCTACATTATGCACTGAAGCATACTTGATCTTTATAAATGTAGCAACATTCAAAAGAAAGAAATAAGTAGTTGACAAACATATTAAACAGCTGTGACTGTTCATTCACATTCTATTCATAAATCCATCATTAAATGGTGCATTAATTATTATTCATAATTTATCTGTAATGGCTTGTTGGAGACTATATCGCTTAGTAGAACAATGCAGAAAACAGTTCAACTGAATGACTGATTGAACTTTTATGTTATCATGCTGAATTAGTTATGCTTTGCATATTGAAATTAGGTAGTTAAGCTTCTATGGCTACAGCTCTCCTGTCTATAAAGCTTTATCTTCATAGTCCATAAAGCAGGAAAGTTGCATTGTTTCTTTGGATTAATAACATCAATTGAAGTAGCGGAGATCTAACTGTGGGTTACCATAGCAATGCCCCAAATTGAGATTGATTTAATAAATGCTTAAGAAAGAAAAACAACTTGAATATAGTTGTGGGCTTGAGATTTGAGAAAAGCCTGAACAGTAGATGTCTGCCAAAATGAAGATGCCTTCTTCTGAGATGTTCATCGTTTGTTAAATGGAAAGGATTTACCTCAGTTATCCAACTCGAGAGGGATTTGTTTATGTTCATAGTGAAAGGTCCATACCAACTATTTGTTTAAGACTTTTGCTTTATTCCTGTTCTGTTTGTAAGCAGAAGCGCCTTGGCTTTAAGCTACATCCAGATGCAAGTTTTATAACTGGGAAGGTTGCATTCTCCATCAGTTTCTAAACAGAAATGGTTGCTCCAATTCATAGCAGAGAATCTAAGTCAAAATGCTAATTGAGCCACCAACCAGAGTTTTACCTTTTAAAAATCAGTTGGAAAATTATATTTTAAAGACACAATGATTAATATTTTAAGCTATTATATATGATGAAAAGCATATTAGCATTGTTTTCTCATTATAGCATAGACAAAGACTGTAACTTCTCAAAGTATGATTACACCAACTGCAAGTGTATGACTTCTGAAGAAGTGGTTCACTTAGCAATTCATGAAAGTGGCCACAAACATGGAAACACACTGCCTTCAGGTACATCTCTTAACAGCTGTTTTTCCAGAGTGCTTCAAGAGTAACGTGTTAGTTCTTTTATAGGTTCATTAAGACCCAATGTTGCAGTAAAAAAAGAATGCCAGAAGTTATCATTTAAGTTTTGAAGGTTTAACTTTTCCATGGAGGCAGTTTTATTTGCAGATGTGAACATAATTGCTTTAACATTAATACAAATAAAACACTGTAGATTACTTTTGCAGCATCTGTGCAGAAAGAAGCAATATTATTGCTTCAGGTCAATAACCATTGTTATTTTTTCAGATTGAAATGGAGTTCACCCCCAAAAACTCATGTTTCATCAACATTTCCACAAGCTAAAACCTGAAGTGTTCTTACTTCTTTGAAAGTTCATTTGGCCTTGTTTTCCCTCAAAGATTGTGTGTTCAAGCTACACTCCTCCGAGAAGACACTCTTGTATAATAATCGACTGAGTAGGGAAGTTCCAGACCTACTCTGTAAGTATGTAGACAGCATTCATCAGGAAGGAAGCTGTTAATGGTCCTGCTTCATGGATCTTGCATGAGAGATTAATATATTTATAATCTGAAGGGGAACAAATGTTAACGCCATGGTCCTATGGAAGGTATAATAGATTAAACAACTAAAGGATTATGTGCATTTTATAGGGTGATGGCGTTAAGGGAGATATTTGTAATGCTTTTTAAGTACTGAAGATGGGCATGAAGTACTTTCAGCTAACATTTTTTCCTAAACGAATAAGGGATAATTTGTTTGTTTTATTTGTAATCCCACTGTGTAAAGCTAAATGCCCCATAACAATCAGGAATCCACTTCAAAAATAGTTAGTTGTTTGGCAACTGCTGTGAAATGTTGTGGTGGTCTAGTGGAGTGTTTCATGAAAAGATATTCATCTTGTTTCCTAGCTATTATTCAACCAGCAACACAGTGCTGTCCCATTCACATGGTCATTTAGAGAAAGAATCAGAATCTAGGTTTATTATCACTGACACATTTTGTGATTATATTTTTTGCTTTGTGGTAGCAATACATAAAAATAGATTACTATAAATTGCAATAAAGAATAAAGTAAAAATAAGTAGTGAAAAAACAGAACAAAATAGTGAGGTAGTGTTCATGGAGCATTCAGAAATAAGATTATGCAGGGAAAAAGCTGTTCCTAAAACATGTAGTGTGTGTCCTCAGGCTCCTGAACATCCTCCGTGATGGCATCGGTGAGAAGCGGGCATGTCCTGGATGATGAGTGTCCTTGTTGTTGGATGGTACATTTTTGAGGCATCATGTTTTGGCGATGTCCTTGATGTCGGGGGTGCATTGATCATACTAATCACATTGTGTGTGAGCTTTTGGATAGTTAAGTCTCCACATTCCAGTTAGTAAGTGGAATAAAGTCCAATCGTATAGCTAAAGTTGACAGCATTGGTAATTCTAGCTTGATTGGCAGAAAATCTTTTTTTTTCTCTTTTCGAGTTGAAGGAAATCAGGAGATACCAGCTAGATGAGAAAATCCCATGGAGGTTGAGTGCCTTTCCCATCCAGCTGCTTGTAAAATTGGGTGATCTTTTGAGATCCACCCAGATCACGATTGTACATCCCAAATTCACTTCCCCGTGCTGTTTTGAGTTATGACCAGAAGTGGGTGCAGAGAGGACTAGTGGAATGAGGCCTCTAGCTAAATTAGCGCACAGCTGATCTCTGCTGCAGAAACTGGTAGATGAATTTCTGGAATTCCTTGCCTATCAATTTCCCAAATTGCACACATTATTAAAATCAGAGTCCCTACCCAAAACACTGGAGCTTGTAGTGTGAAAATGTATTTCTCTCCACTGAGCTTTGAGCACACTACATTTCAGCAATGCCTCAGTAGCTAGATCATAAAGTTTCTTGTGTGATAATACAGTAGAATTAAGGTCTTGCTTTTTAAGAAATATAAAGAGCTCCTGTACAGGACTGATAGTTATTTGGCAAAGTGCATAGTGTGTCTCTTTGGCTCTGGACATTTTAGATTCATACACTTTCTGAGAATGTGTTTCCATTCCATTTGTTTACCAATAGAGCTCCGGGCATCAGGGAATAATTCTTTTGCTTTGTGTATGTTTGGCAAATCAATTTCAAATAGCATTGGTTTCATTTTTAATCCATTAAGTCTTTTCTAAATCAATACAAATGTTAAAAAAGAACATAATTTTATTCCTCATTATATCTACAAGAGTGGTAATTTGGTGCACTACTACTGAAAATATTAGGATCGTTCAACACCTCTGACCTGCTTGATATCAGTTGAGCAGGGTGACATTAACGAGTTTAACAGACCACTTAATAGCTTGTGCTGTGCATTATTTGGTTTCATAACAAATTAAATGTTATTTTAGAATATGAGATTTCAAAACATGTCTAAAATGGTTTTTGCAGGGGGGAAGGAGGGGAATCTTGCCTGACAAATCTGTTGGAATTCTTTGAAGAAATAACAAGTAGGGTAGATAAAGGAGTGTCGGTGGATGTTGGACTTTCAGAAGGTCTTTGACAAGGTGCTACACAAGAAGCTGCTTAACAAATTAAGGGCACATGGTATGACAAGAAAGATACAAGCATGGATGGAGCATTGGCTGACTGGCAGGAGGCAAAGAGTGGGAATAAAAGGAGCCATTTCCGGTTGGCTGCCAGTGACTAGTGGTGTTCCACAGGGGTCTGTGTTGGGACAGCTTTTTTTTATGTTATATCTCAATGATTTGGTTGACAAAATTGATGGTTTTGTGGCCAGATTTGTAGATGATACGAAGATAGGTGGAGGGGGAAGTCGTGTTGAGGAAGTAGACAGACTGCAGAAGGTCTTGGATAGATTAGGAGAATGGGCACGGAAGTGGCAGATGTAATGAAGTATCAGGATGTGTACAGTCATGCACTTCGGTAGAATAAAAATGTGCACTATTTTATAAATGGAAAGAAAATTCAAAAATCCAAGGTGCAAATGGACTTGGGAGTTCTCATGCAGGATTCCATTAAGGTTAATTTGCAGGTTGAGTTGATGATCAGTGTTATTTTCTGTAACTTAAAAACATTAAATTAATTGAAAGAAACTCACGGGAGCCTGAGAATATGAGCATAGTTCGAGTTTACTTTAAGCGAGGTATGCATTTATCATGCAGGATCATGATGATGTATGCAATTCATGTATTTTACATATAATGCATAGTTAATTATTTAAACAAACAAGAATGCTTAATCAAGCAATATATGCAAGATTACTCAAGTATTATTGAAATATTAAATAAACAACACTCCTCCCTGATTAGCTATGAACTTCAACTCAATATAAAATGCATCTGAAATTATATATACAGTATATAATACAATAGAAATACTATTCACAGACAATTACAGCATACCAAACTTTAAACTGTCCCATTCAGGTCTACAGATTTAATCGCTGTGGAGGAATTCTTAATATTGTGGGATAACATCTCTCCTGACAAGCGGGATCTCACTGCTTGGCAGGTGAGACTTGTGTCTGTGAAACAATCTCAGGTTCTGGGGCCTCTTCTGTGATGCTTATAGGAGTTGATTCTGAGAATGCAGGATGTGGTTCTGACAGCTCTAGACACTTTCCTTTTCTCTCTCCATATCTACTTTAATCCACTTCTTTTTCTTCCTCATATTTCTTCTCTCTTTCACACTTTTCTCTTTCTTATTCATATTCTTTTTCTCCATCTCTTCCCTCTTTCTTCTTCTAGTTTGTAAGACCATAATAGATAGGAGTAGAATTAGGCCATTTGGCCCATTGAGTTCACTCTGCCTTTTCATCATAGTTGAACAAGTTTCTTCTCAGGATCAATATCCTGCCTTCATCCCATACCCATTCATGCCCTGACCAATCAAGAATCTATCGACCTCTTGTCTTAAATATCCATTAACATTTGACCTCCACAGCTGCCTGTGGGAAAGAATTCCACCGATTCACCACTCTTTGGCGAAAGAAATTCCTCCTCATTTCAGTTCCAAAAGGATGCCTCACTATTCTGAGGCTATGTACGCCCATCTTAGATTCTCCCTCCATAGGAAACATCCTCTCCACATCGACTCTATCAAAACCTTTCACCATTCAATAGAATTCAATGAGGTCATCCCTTATTCTTCTGAATTCTAATGAATACAGACCCATGTACTCAAACATTTTTCATATGACAACTCTTTCAATCCTGGAATCATTTTTGTGAACCTCCTTTGAACCCTCTCCAATTTCAACACATCCTTTCTAAGATAAGGGTCCCAAAACTGCTCTCAATACTCCTAAGTGAAGCTTCGCCAGCACGTTATAAAGTCTCAACAATATGTCCAAGCTATTATCCTGTAACCCTCTTGAAATGAATGCTAACATTCCATTTGCCTTCCTCACCCCAGGTTCAACCTGCAAATTAACCATTTGGGACTCCTGCACAAAGACTCCCAAGTCCCTTTCTGCCTCAGTTTCTTTTTGTAATTTTTGCTCTTTTATGTCCCTTTCTTTGGCTTTTTGTGCATTTAGTTTGTGCATCTTGATTTTGGGAAAGTGCATTTAGTTTACTGTAGTATTCTTGTCTTGATTCTTCTATCACTCCCTTTAAGATCTGATCTCTCCGTTTGGTTTCCACATCCACAACATCATCTTAGAATCCTCTGTTTTCATATTTCTATTGACTTCTTTCTCTTTGGCCTTCCATTCATCCAGCTGGGCTTTGGTCTTTGCATCAACTTTTACAAGCAGCTTTTCGTTTCACACTTGAAGTGTATGGAATATTCTTAATGGACGCACAGTGGGTTCTCGTTCTTTAGCCAAAAGACAAATGCTTGCAACTTTCTTGAAGCTTATTGAACTTGCTCCCAGCGTAAAACCAAGCAAGTAACTGCCTGATCAGAAGTTTTTTTTTGATGTAGATGGACCACTGCTTTCAGCACGTTCATGCTTCATCTGAGCAGCATTTTCTATCCTTCATCCAGTGCGCTTTCCAACCAGAGGCACAGAGGATGGCACCAACTCTTACTTGTCCTTTGTTGGGGTACAGATCATTATCCAGTATCTTTCTTAATTTGCTTTCATGTGACTTCATTTTCGGAAATGTGGCATACAAATGGTGAATGGATCTCCAATCAAGTTGTGATTATCTCAGCCATCACATACCCACAATGCTGATCTTTCTGTTTTTAGCATATACAAGATCAATGTGGCCTGTTGGCTGTTGTATTTCCCAGTTATGGATGTCTTTCCCGCAGGAGTTATCTTCTCTCCATTTTAAGTTCTTAACTGGATATCTGCAAGATTCAGTTTAGTATCTTTGAAATGCCATTCAAACTCATTTTGTGGAATGACTTAAGTGGCTGAACAAGTGTCCAATTCTATTTTAATTAATTTGCTGTTCACTTCTGGCATAAGCCATATTGCTTGTCTATTGCTAATTTTCACATTGTAATCTCAAGGCTGCACAATCCTGTATCACTCTCATCATTATCAGATTTTTCATCAGCAGTATGCAGATTAGTGCTCTTTTTGTAATTGCAACTTGACCTTTTACCATTTATTTTTCGCTGGGCAGTCCATTCATTTTCATCTGTCAGACGTGTTCTTTGTATATGACCTACTCAGTTGTATTGTTTGCAAGTTTTGCTTTTAAAACTGCATTTGTTTGGTGTGTGTGAGCCCCTGCCACAATGATAACACAACTTTTTTGGTCCGGCCAATTTCTATTTAGAAGATGCAATTTTTTTGAAAGGTTTCAAAGGTACATTTAATGTCAGAGAAATGTATACAATATACATCCTGAAATGCTTTTTCTTTGCAGCCATCCATGAAAACAGAGTTCCCCCAAAGATTGAATGACAGTTAAATGCTAGAACCCCAAAGTCTCCTGCAGTTCCCCTCCCTCCTTCCCGCACATAAGGATAACAAAGCATCGGCACCCAACACTGAACACTCAAGCGTGCAGCAAAGCAGCAGCAAAGACACAAACTTGCAGTACTCCAAAGACTGTGTGTTCACCCAGTATTTGACATACCACAGGCTCTCTCCCTCCCTAATAAGGGAGAAAAACGTGTTCCATTTCACAGTGAGAGTGGAGACATAACAAACAACTAATTGGTTTACAAATGTTAAAAGTCTGTTGCATTGCTTTTTCCATGCTCTGTGGCCAAAGATCTCAGGTCTCTGGGCACACAGCCAGAGATCTTCCAACTCCCATGACACATTAATTTCCTGCTGGGAGACTGACCTTTGACCCGCCCGTCTCCATAGCCACGAGATCCCAGACCTCCGAAGGTGAGCTAAGCTCTTAGGCCGCATCCTCGGCATGTCAGATAACGGCCAGTTGTGAAACGCCGAGAGCAGCTCCCATTCCCACAAGAAACAAAGTCAGCATGTAACTCCAGGTCAGGGACTTCAAAAGAACCCTGAAAGGGAAAAGTAGGGGGACATCACGTGATGACGTAGGATCGAGACGCAGGGACCCAGCTCTCCCGTAAAAAGTTAATAAATTAATGTTTAAATGAAGAAAAGTTAGTCAATACTCTCTAAAAGTTGCTTATAAACGACTCCGGACTGTGTCAAGCTATGCCTCAAGGAAAGAAGATGAAGAAAACTAATACCGGGAAGACTACGCAAGTTGGAACAAGAGCGAGGCCCACGTCTACCGAGGAGCCGCGATCTCAGGTACATTGTATCGCCGGTGATACTGAACAGGAGATGGTGGCAACGCTTGCCACTTCCAAAGGAAAAAACCATCGTGAACTGCGCAAACGCGAAGGATGGAGCATGCGCAAACAGGAACAAAAAGAACTACAAAGCCCAGCTACCACTGCAACTGAAAGTGATAGCGAATCGGAGGGAGAGTCAAATCTCTCGGAAGGATCAGCTGAAGGAGGTAAAAGTCCTTCTAGAAATATAGAAAAGACTTTGAGGCAAATAATGCGTAAATTAGACACATTAAAAGTAATTAAAAATAACCAAAAAAAACTCGAAAAAAAAATGACCAATATGGAGACTATGCTTGATAAAATGACAAAGAGACAGGAAAAAATGGAAAAAAGAATTACGGACTTGGAAACTACAACGGAAGACATGGTTGAAAGAATGGACAAAATGGAAAAGGAAAATACTGTTTGGACATCAGAAAGAAAACAATTTATGGAAAAAATTGATAAGCTTGAAAATCTCAGTAGACGAAATAATATTAAAATTGTTGGACTTAAAGAAGATATAGAAGGAGAAGATCCAATAAAATTTTTTCAAAAATGGATCCCTAAAAAATTGAAAATGGAAAGAGAAACTCCAATTGAGATTGAATGGGCGCATAGATCTTTAAGGTCAAGACCTCGAGCTGACCAAAACCCACGATCAATTTTGATAAAATGCTTACGATACCAAGACAAAGAAAAGATCCTGAAGGCCGCTGCCCAAAGTGCCAAAAATAGAAACGGGCCACTGATGATAGCAGGGAAACCAGTTCTTTTTTATCCTGATATAAGTTACAACCTTTTGAAGAGAAGGAAGGAATTTAACCCAGCGAAAAAAGCCTTATGGGAAAAGGGTTATAAATTTACAATGCGTCATCCAGCAACACTGATAATTTTTTTGGAGGACGGAAAATTTTTTTTTTTCCGACTATCGAAAAGCGGAGGAGTTTGTACAAGAACTTCCATCTATTCGCTAACTACACATAGAGGTTTCCAAACGTAATGGATTAAAGATGAAGATAGACCCAAGGAACAGAAGTGATGGACATTTATGGATATTACAGAAGAGAAAAGCAAAATTTTAGAAATACTAAATGAGAATAGTATTTTTTTTTCTCTTCTTATACATATACTTTTTTATGTTGCGGGGGAGCTGGGAGGCTGTGGATCGGTTACTGCGGGATTCACGTGTGTAATCATGGCGGTTGCCATGACCCGTACAGCAGAGGGGGGTAATGTTGTGTCTTTTTTCCACAACATTAGTAGGGGGGTATTTTTTTTTTCCTTTATATTTTAATTTTTTTCTATCTTTTTGCCTGGATGAATGGTGGGGACACACATAGCAACATGGAGACTTTTATAAAGATTTCCCAGGATACCACGAAAGTGGAAAGATTAGGTATTATTATAGATTGAAAAGAAAAAGAACTTTAACATATATTTTAAAAAAAATGAGAACTCCGTGGAGCATGTGGGGATCTTCCAACATCCAGGCATTCCCTTTTTTTTTCTCTTTCTTATTTTCTTAATAGGGATGTTAGGGGGGAGGGGTTAAGGGGAGGGGGCTGGGTAACACTTTTTTTTCATGCACATTTATTCTGTAACAATTTGAAAACAATAAAAAAAGTTAAAAAAAAAGGGAAAAGTAGATATATTAAAGATGGAAATAGAGCTTTTTCTGAAAATGCAAGCAAAGGAATCACCGTTTAGCACCATCATAACTAAGCTCTGCCCTCTTTCATGTTCACTTTCATTCCTGACTGCAACTCAATTGCATCTCTGTGGTTTCCATTGAAACAGAGATTTCCACTGCTCATTTGAATGTAAGCTTTACTTCAGTTAGGAGCTGTTTTTGAATGCTTTCTTTTAAGGTTCCACAAACTGTCCGATTTCTTAGTGTACCATTAAGCATGTTACGAAACTGACAATGCTCAGATAACCTCTTCAATTCAGCAACGAAGAGCTGAACCTGTCTCCCCTTATTTTTGATTTTGCTGATGAAACCTGAAGCTTTCTGCAATCAGCAATGCCTTTGTTTTTTATTGTTACTGAATTACTTTGACAACATCACCAAAGCTCATTTCTGCAGGTTTGATTGGAGCAGTCAAACTTTGAAGCACACTATATGCCTTTAAACCTAATGAACTCAGCAGAATTGGCACTGGCTTTGTGTAGGTTATTTCATTTGCTTCAAAATACTGTTCCAATCACTTTGTATAGCCAATTACCCACTGTGTAATCAAACTCATCAATCTTTCCAATGTAACCAGCCATTTCTGTCTTTTTTTAATGATTAGTATCACCCGGTACTCACTCTTTATGAATCCTGTATTCTTCCATTTTCTGTCTTTTCTTTAAAAATTTGATTGTGTCTTCTGTTCCAAAGACTGTCTCTCCATGTGCTGGGCTGCACAAAGCTTTTTTTCACTTCAAACACTTTGCTACACTCTAACGGGTTAGTAGCCAACACGGGTTTCATTTTAAAAATATGTTGTCACCAATGTTTTGTAATTTCAAGGTATTGTGGCGACCCAATTACTAGCATACTCGAACCGGCTGACAATTAGCCAGAGCCAGAGACAAAGGTAGATAGCCTCAAGGAGTTTCAGTTACGTGCCTCTCGAAGTATCGAGTGGGGGAGACAGGCTTTAAAGCAAAACTGTGTTTTTGAAATAAACTTATTCTGTGGTTGCAGTTTATCGACTCCGTGTCGTAATTTCAGCGCTGCGCGTAGCACCCCGCTACATTGGTGACCCCGACGGTCCAAATGTTTTTTTGGACCGGAGATGGCAGACGCTGCGTTTGTTAACGTGGTTTCCTTGAAGCTGCCAAGCTTCTGGACGCTACAACCTCACATATAGTTTCAGCAAGCAGAAGCCCAATTCCATGTTCGGCAAATAACCTCAGAGGACACCCGTTACTACTACGTGGTGAGCTCCCTCGACCAGGACACAGCGGCCCAGGTCGCGGAGTTCGTACAGTCTCCCCCGGCGGACAGCAAGTACACGGCATTCAAAGCCCTGCTCATAGGGACTTTCGGGCTCTCCCGCCGCGAGCGAGCTGCCCGTTTACTGCACCTGGATGGCTTGGGAGACAGGCCTCCATCAGCTTTAATGAATGAGATGTTGTCTCTGGCCGACGGACACACACCCTGCCTCATGTTTGAGCAGGCTTTCCTGGAGCAGCTGCCCGAGGACATAAGCCTGCTGCTGTCCGACGCGGATTTCAGCGACCCCCGGAAGGTGGCGGCCCGGGCGGACTTGCTGTGGAACGCCAAGACGGTGAGTGGGGCGTCCATCGCACAGATCACCCGGCCACGCTCCCAGCAGCAAACCAGTCCAGGCCCGGCTGCAGAGCCTGCTAAACCCAGAGGCCGGGGTGTGGAGCCCAACGAGCACTGGTGTTTCTACCACCAGCGGTGGGGCGCAGAAGCCCGCCGTTGCCGCCCGCCCTGCCAGTTCCCAGGAAACGCCAGGGCCAGCCATCGCTGATGGCTACGACGGCTGGCCGTCGGGATAGCCTCCTGTATGTCTGGGACAAACAGTCGGGACGCCGGTTTTTGGTCGACACCGGTGCCGAGATCAGAGTCTTACCTCCGACGAGTTACGACACCCGCAGCAGGGCGCCGGGTCCCCCCCCCCTACGGGCCGCGAACGGCAGCACAATAAGGACTTATGGCACCCGTTCGGTGCAGCTACGGTTCGACTCCAGCCAGTTCACGTGGGACTTCACACTGGCCGCCGTAGCCCAACCGCTTCTGGGTGCGGATTTCTTGCGGGCTCACAGCCTACTGGTCGACCTGCCCAGGAGGAGACTGGTTCACGCCGAGACCTTTCAGACATTCCCCCTGGGTGCAGCCCAGTTGCCAGCCCCTCACCTCGGCTCCATCACGCTGTCCGACAACGACTTCACCAGGGTCCTGGCGGATTTCCCATCAGTTCTGGTACCGCAGTTCACGGCAACCATGCCCCGACATGGTGTACAGCACCACATCCTGACCCAGGGACCACTCCTCCATGCCTGCGCTCGGCGGCTTCCCCCGGACAAGCGCCGACTGGTGAAGGAGGAGTTCAAGCGGATGGAGGAATTGGGGATCATTCGGCGGTCCGACAGCCCCTGGGCCTCTCCCCTGCACATGGTGCCCAAGGCGACAGGGGGCTGGAGACCGTGCGGCGACTACCGCAGGCTGAACGAGGCTACAACACCGGACCGCTACCCTGTGCCGCACATTCAGGACTTTGCAGCAAACCTGCATGGCGCGCGGATCTTCTCCAAGGTAGACCTCATCTGCGGATACCATCAAATCCCGATGCATCCGGACGAAGTCCCCAAAACGGCTCACATCACCCCGTTCGGCCTTTTTGAGTTCCTCCGCATGCCGTTCGGCCTGAAGAATGCCGCACAGACGTTCCAGCGGTTGATGGACGCGGTGGGACGCGACCTGGACTTCGCATTCATCTATTTGGACGACATCCTCATGGCCAGCAGCAGTCGTCAGGAGCATCTGTCCCACCTCCGACAACTCTTTGCCCGGCTGAGTGACTACGGTCTAACGATCAACCTGGCCAAATGCCAGTTCGGGCTCGACACCATTGACTTCCTGGGCCACAGGATTACCACAGACGGGGCAACCCCTCTGCCCGCTAAGGTAGATGCGGTCCGCCATTTCCCCCAACCCACCACGGTCAAAGGCCTCCAGGAATTCGTAGGTATGGTCAATTTCTACCACCGCTTCCTCCCTTCAGATGCCCGGATCATGCGCCCCCTGTTCGCCTTGCTGTCCGGTCCGGGCAAGGACATTACCTGGGACGAGCTGTCCGCCGCCGCTTTCATTCAAACGAAGGAGGCCTTGGCGAATGCCACGATGCTAGTGCACCCCAGAATGGACGTCCCTACTGCCCTCACGGTGGACGCATCTAACACGGCAGTCGGTGGGGTACTGGTGCAGCTCACTGCGGGCCGCTGGCAACCCCTGGCGTTTTTCAGCAAACACCTGCGGCCACCCGAGCTCAAATACAGTGCTTTCGACCGGGAACTGTTGGCGCTATACCTGGCAATCCGGCATTTCAGGTACTTCTTAGAAGGTAGGCCCTTCACCGCGTTCACGGACCACAAACCGCTTACCTTTACATTCACAAAGGTGTCCGACCCCTGGTCGTCCCGCCAGCAGCGCCATCTGCCCTACATCTCTGAATACACGACGGACGTCCGGCACGTCTCGGGTAAGGACAATGTCGTGGCGGATGCGCTCTCTCGCCCTAACATTCACGCCCTTTCCCAAGGGGTAGACTTTGAGGCACTGGCTGAGGCACAGCTGGCAGATGAGGAGATCCCATGTTACAGAACCGCAGTCTCCGGTTTGCAGCTCCAGGACCTCCCCGTAGGCCCAGGTGAGAGGACCCTACTCTGTGATGTCGCCACCGGCCAGCCCCGTCCCGTCATCCCGGCACCTTGGCGACAATGTGTGTTCAACTCCATTCATAACTTGGCCCACCCCTCCATCCGCACTACCGTCCGGATGGTCTCCAGCAGGTTCGTTTGGCACAGACTCCGCAAGCAGGTCCGTGACTGGGCCAGAACGTGCCTGCACTGCCAGACGGCCAAGGTGCAGCGACACACCAAGGCCCCGCCGCAGCAGTTCCACCCCACCCACCGGCGTTTCGACCACATTCATGTGGATATCGTGGGCCCCCTGCCAGTGTCGCGCGGGGCGCGGCACCTCCTCACTATCATGGACAGGTTCACAAGATGGCCAGAGGCAGTCCCACTCACCGACACCACCTCCGAATCTTGCGCCCGGGCGCTGATCGCCACCTGGGTTTCCCGCTTTGGTGTCTCGGCCCACATTACCTCCGACAGAGGCGCCCAGTTCACCTCCAGCCTCTGGTCAGCGATGGCCAACCTGTTGGGGACTCAGCTGCACCACACCACTGCCTACCACCCACAGTCGAACGGACTGGTGGAGCGTTTCCACCGCCACCTGAAGTCGGCTCTCATGGCGCGCCTGCGAGGAGCTAACTGGGCGGACGAGCTTCCCTGGGTCCTACTAGGCGTCCGCACGGCGCCCAAAGACGATGTGCACGCTTCGTCGGCCGAGTTGGTGTACGGCGTGCCCCTGGTCGTTCCCGGGGAGTTCATACCAGCCCCAAGGGGGCGAGAGGAAGAACCTGCAGCGGTCCTGGGCAGACTACGCGAGAGACTCGGTGCCCTGGCCTCTATACCCACTTCGCAGCATGGGCAGCACCCGACCTGCGTACCCAAAGATCTGCGGAACTGTAAGTTTGTGTTTGTACGCCGGGGCGGGCATCGGCCACCGCTGCAACGGCCCTACGAGGGGCCGTTTACGGTGATCAGAAACGACGGGTCCACGTTCGTGCTGGACGTTGGGGGGAGAGAGGAGGTTTTCATGGTGGACCGACTCAAAACGGCCCATGTGGACTTGGCGCAGCCGGTCGAGTTTCCAGCACCGCGGCGCAGAGGCCGACCTCCCAAACAGGGCCCGGCCCAGACTGTGGACATTGGGGGGTCTACCGCCGGTTCTGGGGGGGGGTTATGTGGCGACCCAATTACTAGCACACTCGAACCGGCTGACAATTAGCCAGAGCCAGAGACAAAGGTAGATAGCCTCAAGGAGTTTCAGTTACGTGCCTCTCGAAGTATCGAGTGGGGGAGACAGGCTTTAAAGCAAAACTGTGTTTTTGAAATAAACTTATTCTGTGGTTGCAGTTTATCGACTCCGTGTCGTAATTTCAGCGCTGCGCGTAGCACCCCGCTACAGTATTCAATTAATTCAAAGAAACTCACAGGAGTCCAAAAGTACGGGTGTAGTTTACTTTAAGCAAGTATGTACGTATCATGTGAAAATGTGTTGACATATGCAATTAACATATTTTATTATTTAAATAAACAAGAATGCTTAATCAAACAACATATTTGCAAGATAATTCAAATATTACTAAATTAATTTAATGCAAAACGGTAAGGAGGCAAATGCGATGTTAGCATTAATTTCAAGTGGACTAGAATATAAAAACAAGGATGTAATGTTGAGGCTTTATAAGGCACTGATAAGGCCTCACTTGGAGTATTGTGAGTAGTTTTAGGCCCCTTATCTAAGAAAGGATGTGCTAACATTGGAGAGAGTTCAGACGGGGTTCACAAGAATGATTTGGGGAATGAAAGGGTTACCATATGAGGACTGATTGATTGTTGGCTCTGGGCCTATACTTCCTGGGATTCAGAAGAATGGGGAAGGGGGATCTCATTGAAACCTATCAAATATTGAACTGCTTCAACAGAATGGATGAGCAGAGGATGCTTCTTATGCTGGGGGAGTCTACAAACAGAGGGCACAGCCTCAGAATAGAGGGATGTCTATTTCGAATGGACATGAGGAGGAATTTCTTTAGCCAGAGAGTGGTGAATCTTTGGAACTCATTGCCACAGGGTGTTGTGGAGGCCAAGTCATTGGGTATATTTAAGGCAAAGGTCGATGGATTCTTGATTACTTAGGGCATGAAAGGATGCAGGTTGAAGGCAGGAAATTAGGGCTGAGAAGGAAAATGAATCAGTCATGATGAAATGCATAGCAGACTCCATGGGCCAAATGGCCTTAGTCTGTTTTTATATCTTCTGCTCTTATGGTCTTTAAAAAAAAAAGAATTTTTCAGGGCCATAGATGGATCATTGCAGCATTCAGGTCCAAGTATCCCTATAAGATGCACAGAAATGCAGCAATGGAAACTTCGTATGGCGACTAATTTGTGCTGGGAATATGAGCAGTTCTGTGACAGGTCAGGATTAACTATGTTTTAGTTCAAATCAAGCTAGAAGTTTGAATTATTGCTCCAAAAGTGCCTTGCACTTAAAATCCCTTGATCTTTTCTGTTTGTTTAATCAGTTTTGAGTGTATTATGTTGACAATAAAAAATAGATGTTGTAACCTAGAATCACTCTCCAATGGAACTCAATTATACATCTGCCTTTCTCCTTATCTGAGAAGTATGTTTATATTCATCAGTGTGTGCCAATGTAATAACTTCACACATTTGCTATTTTAGTAGTTCTTTTGGGCATTAATTCTACCCACAGTAAAAAATAACAGATGTGTTTTCTTCATTTATCAATAATTTCCATTTGTTTCTGCTTCAGAACAATTTTGATTAATAATCATGAATGTAGATTGTATATTGTGTAATCTGTCCCCCCCCCCCCGCCCCCCCCCCCCACTGCATGAAAGGATACTTGGTGGCAATTGTGGGCTGGCTGCACAGACAGAAAAACAGATAAGTAAAATTTTTAAAATAAGAAACTAAACGTAGGAGTAGTTGGAAAGATTCAGCTTGAGGCATTTTATTGAATTTGCGCTGCCCTTTACAATCAAATGAAAGTGAAGGATAAGTGAGCAGATGCCTATATGATTCCACTGTCACCTTTCATTACTAGAAGCTTAAAATCCAGCAATGATTGCAAGGCTTCTCTCACAATCTGCTTTGTCAGGAGCGAAACCTCCCTGCAACTCACCTGTCCAACCGCAATATACGTCAGTATCCATCATCACAATTTAATGTGAAATAAATTTTGTATACCTTCCTAAGAATATAAGTTTGATTGTATCTCAAGATATTCATTTAGGGCATCATATATAATCCATTTACTGAAGGAATTCTCTTGTTCTTAACAAACCCTTTTAGTTACCAGTTCCCTCAGTCTGGTTATTGGTAGGGTCTATTGATTGACCATCCTCTCCTCACAGATGAGATCAATTCAATTTAATCTGCTACAGCTACTGCTGTTAGCCTTTTCACATCCATTGTACAGAAGTAAAGATCGATCCACTCCTCTGATGCTCAGGTAGCGCAAAACCTGGTGTTTGCTACTAAAAATGAAATGTGCCGCAAGTTGTGGTCTGGTGAAATTACCACAGTGATTATATTCTGAAAATTAGTGTTTCAAGATACGTTTTTAAAAGAAATCAACAAAGCAAATGACTAATTTAATAGCTATTTGGACAGATAAGATCAGCCATCTACTGTCCTGCTGGAAAGCTTGTCCATCCCATCAACTGCAGGTCAGCGGTCTAGGGCTTGTGTTACAAAGTATTTAAATTAATCTGCATAATTAATCAGTTTGTTTCCATTGTAATCAATGATGACTTCTTTAACAAAGCAATCCAAATATTTAATTTTGGAGAGCTCTTTTATTTGTAATCTATTGCATACACAGATTATTTTTGGTCTTTTTTTTGCTAGTAAAATTATGAAATATTACTTTTGAGAAATAGCTACTCTTTTCAATAGCCAGACCTTTGTGGGAGGTGAGGAAAGGTCATGGCATCAGTTAATTGATAAACAGTGTACTTGCTCATGTAGTGTTGAGTCAGGCTACCCCTCAGCATCTACCAGTACTTGCTCTCAGCTTCAGCCTCTGGAAGGACAGAGCTGCTGTGAAACAAAAATTAACCTTGTATTATCTTATTGTGGGAATGAATACCTATCAGATGTTTACAGGAGAATATATATTATCTGTTTACTTTGTTTATTGCTCACTGGAAGGCACACATTTTATCACTCAGTGGCGCATGTTCATTGTTCTGAAAATTACGGAACAATGATATTGGAAGGGAAATAAAGGTTATAACGTGGAGACAGCAGTCTGGTGGATAAATTCCCAAACCTGAAAATGTGGCACAACCGTGGCTATGAAAGTAATAATGGATCAAAGAAAAAGGCTTATGTTGCCAAAGTAAACCTGAGGATTGGAAATATTTCAGAAATTAATTAAGAAGTAAAGAATTGATTAAAGGAAAGTAAAACATAAGAATTGTCCAGTAGGGAACAAAAAATTTCAAATAAAATAGACCAGTGGTCCCCAACCACTGGTCCGCGGCCTGGTGGTTAGGGACCACGGAAGCAGACCATTCATCAATTGAAAGGCTATAACTGATGGAGTGCCATGGAGATTGGTGCTTGTGGTCATGACTTTTACCAACAACTTAAGTGAGAGGATCAAGTGTAATATGTCAAAGTCTGCTGGTGATACAAGGCTGGGTAATAATATGTTGTGAGATGCAAAGAGGTTTCAAGGAGGCAGATAAGCTGAATGAATGGTAGCAGATAAAATATAATCCATGTTATAAATTCAGAAAATGCCGCAGGCCTTTCAGCCCATTGTGTCTGTGGCGGTGTCAAGTATCAATTTATACTATCACCACTCATCAGTAATTGGTCTGTAGCCTTCTGTGCATTGGTTATGTAAGTGCTCATCTAAATGATTCATAAATGTTGAAAGAGTACTTGCCTTCACAACTTATTCAGACAGTTTGTTCTAAATTTTAAATATCCTCTTCTTTAGATTGCTTTTTATATTATTTTACTAATTACCTTTTACCCTAAAATCTATCCCCTCCAGTTGAAGATATGAGGAAAAATTCTGACTAACTACTCCACCTCTCTCCATATATATTTGACCACATTTATCAGGACAGCCCTCAGCCTCATCTACTACACTCCTTAATATTTGGTGTAGACCAAAGCATTACATAGTACTTCAGCTTTATTTTATAAACCTCCCTGCTCTGATAATGCAAACTCTGGCTGGTAATTGATGTGAGCATTCTCTGTCTTTCTGTTTTGTTACATTCAGGGATACCTGGACTTGTAATCTGGGATATCCCTGTTCCTTGATACTTCCTTGCACCCTAACTATTCATTGCATCAATCCTGCTTGGCCTTACTAGTCTCTCAAACTGCATCACCTCACACTTAGCAGGATTAAATTCCATCAGCTGTTACTCTGCCCACTTTACCAGTGGATCAATGTCATTTCTTTGCTTACAACTATCCTCCAGACTGTTAACAATGCTACTGGTTTTCATATAGTGTATAAAATTACTAATGATACTGCTTCCTCTTGGATATTAACAACTTGGATATGAATGTATGACATATAGTAAGGATCAAAGCCCTGTGGTACATTAATAGTCACAGGCTTTCAATCACAAGAAAAAAGAAGAGAACCCTCTGCATCATCCTCTACCTCCTGTCACCAAGCCAATTTACACACCTGACTTTGATCACATGGCGTCTAACTTTTTGGGCCAGTCTCCCATGTCTGGTTTTATGTAGACTACACCAGCCACTGGGTGGTGGGGTGGAGATATGTCTTTACCAAAGGAGGTGTAAGGCGCTCCTTCCCTCCACTAGCCTGCAAGTCACCCTTGGGCAAGCTGTAGCATCTGCTTTGCCCCCCGATCAGGGTCAAGGAAAGCCAGGAGAGCAGTTTATGGATGGTCATATGAGCAGCTGATGCATATCACAAGTCTTGGTTACATGACCACTGACACCAGGCAGACAAGAGTATTGATAATGACTGGAGTCACCTGTCTTGTAAAAACACTGCCCCGGAGAAGGTAATGGCAAACCATTTCTGTGGAAAAATCTGATAAGAACAATCATGGTCATGGAAATACCATGATCGCCCATGCCACATAACAAATAAACGAACGAAAGCCACACTGCCCTCGTCAGCAGATTCTGTTAAACCTTTGAAAAATCCAGTCAAACTTCTCAGGTAGGATTGTTCCTAATCAAACCATGCTGCCTATCCGTGATTAATCCCTGCCTTTGAGTACAGGCTACTTTTGTCTCCATTGGGCTCTGCTCTTTCCCTTATTACTCTCTTGACCTTAATATACTACTGCTTTGGAATTTACCTTTTAAAATAGAATGTGGATATTGTGACTAATGTGGAGAGTAGATAATCTATGTTCGCCAGATAAACTGAAAGGCAAGAAATTTTTCGAGTGGGTGAGAGATTGAAAGGTTATCAAGGTGATGTACCCTTTCATATACATCACAGGAGACAGGAAGGAAAATAATATGTTGGCCTTTCTTGCCAAATGATTTGAGAGCAAGAATTGCAATGTGCAATGTGTCACTGTAATTATTTTAGGTCCTAGTAAGACACTGTGTACGTCTGCGGTCCCTTTCTGTGTGAGGTGTAGTGTACTTGGTGCAGAGAAAGTGCAGTGAAAGTTTACCAGTTATTTTGTCAGCTGGGGTCATTGTTGTGTAAAGAGAGATTAGGCCAACTTGGCCTGGACTGTCTCGAGGTTAAAAGAATGAAAGGTAATTTCATTAGGACATAAGTATTTCTTGCAAAGGATGTGTTGATGATATTACTCCTGGCTGCATTTCTACAAGCAGGATCAGTTCCAAAATAAAGTCTCATACACTCAGAACTGAGATGAGAAGAAATTTCCTAGTCCAGAGGGTGATGAATCTTTGGAATTCTCTAACCAAGAGGCCTACATTGGCTCACTAAGCATATTTATGACAAAAATGTCTTGACCATTAGGAATATAGGGTTAGTTCAGGAAAATAATGTTGTGGTAAAAGATCAAAATGCTTTTATTAAATGGCAGAGCAGGCACGGGTGGGGGAGGGGGCAAATTGTCTTCACTTCTTCTGATCACTTTCCCGACCATGGGAACAAAGTGATAGTTGAAGTAATCTCAACGAAAATGAATCCTAAGCTGAAGTCATTACCTGTCCAAAGTGTGTGAAAGAAAAACTGCAAAATTTTAGCCTTCAGTGTGCTGGATATTCAACAGTGTATTAGAGGTGGCAAGCTGGAGATATGCCAGTGGTATAATTGCAAGGATAGGTGCTAGACCCATTTGATGTCTGTTGTAGAAAAATTACTTGGATATGAATGTAGGAGATATGATTAGTAATTGTGTGGATGACACAAACATTGATGGTATTGTAGGTAATGAAGATAGTTGCCAAAGATTTACATAGTGTGTCAATCACTGGAATGATAGGCAGAGCAAGGACAAATGGAATTTGATCCTGATAATTGCAAGATGAACTATTTTTGAAAATGAAATAAAGGTAAAACTTCTACAGTCAATGGTAAAGCCTGAAGGAGTGTTGATGAACAATGATATCTTGGCAATAGGATGATATAGAAGGAATATATCACATTGCCTTCATCAGGGTGGGGCATAGAAAATAAGAGTTGGGAAGGCATATTATAATTGTAATGTATGGATTTATTTATTTTATAGCGCTATGTATTGATCAGCATACAGTGTTGTCTATACACGCACATTGTCCTCACTGTCATTGCAATGTGAATATACCTGTTAAAGCTATCTCCTGTGTGCATGCTTTTATTTAATACATATGTTGCTGTGTACAGACACAACAAATTTCCGACGAGTACAAAACCGAATGTCAGAGATTATCAAGAACTGCACCGACAGTTACGGGATGAAACAACATGAGAAAACCGAATGACGCATGAATAACAGTGAAGGACACTGAACTTAAAGTGAAAATTACATGGCGATGGCTTCAGTCCGGAAAGTTGACAAATTTGATAGCGCCAGTGAAGGCTGGGATTCGTATATCAAGAAGGGTAGATATTTATTGGGATGCGAAAGATAGCCCCTACACTTCTTAGTTTAATGGGCACAAGAATGCATAGTCTCTCATACAACTTAGTAACGCCCTGCAAAACCAGCAAGCAAGGCACTCAATGAAATTGTTACAATTTTACAAAATCACTTGAACCCTAAACTGATGGTAATAGCTTAGAGATTTAGATTTTATGAAGGACCAGTCAAAAGATGAAAGCCTTTCTCAATGTTTTGCAGAATTGCACACACTTTCCCAGCAATGTAACTTTAGAGGTGGACTGATGCATTAAGGGACAGGCTAGTATGTGGCATACATAGTCAAAGCGCTTAAACGAGACTTCTGACAGAAAGAGACCTAATCTTCGTACGGACATTGACCATTACAATATAGTAAGAGACTGCAGCAAAGGATGCAGCAAAACTACAGAAAAGGAGGTTGGGATGTGAAATGCACAAGATGTTCCTGAATGGTGCAAAAAGCCAGAAATGTTATCAACATGGCAAATCCTCCCATGATGCAAATGATTATTGGTTCAAAAGAAACAGTCTGCAGAATGTGTCACAGACACGGTCACATAGAGAGAAGGTGCAACTCAGAGTGCACAACTGAGTGATAAGTCTCAAAAACAAAACTAAGCAAATGCATAGTTATCGAATGTAAAACAACATAGAGTCTGACAAAGGTGAACCGTCATGCCTAGAACTGCATAGCTTTACTGAAGCTGATCACAACATAATAGGTATCACAATAGATATGCCCGGTGTACAACTGAAAATGGAGCTGGAAACACAGTCAGCTTTACCTATAATTCCAGAGGCTGACTGCAATAGACTGTTTTCGAAGTCACCATTAGAGAAAACTTCAGTGACGCTAAAGATCTACACAAGTGAAAAAGTGTCCCCCAGAGACAAACTGAAAGTGAAGGTTACATATGGACGCAAAACACAGCAGTTAGAACTTTATGGATTGAAAAGTGGAGGGACAGCACTTTTCAGTTGAGAAAAATCCAACTGGTCTGGTACTGAATTAAAGCTCTCAGTGTGGCATCAACAGGCAACAGCAGCCCAAATGGTAGCACTAACCAGAGAAGACTGGCACAGCTACTTAATGCTCTTGAGAAGGTGTATGAGGAGAGGATTGGTAAACTCAAAGACATGAAGGCCAGAATTGAACTGGATGGAACAGCAACAACAAGATTCCATAAAGCCTTACACACTATGTCCTAAAATGGATGCTGAACTGCAAAGTTTGGAGGCATCTGGAATTCTGTCCAAGGTTGAGTGGAGTGATTGGACCATGCCTATTGTCCTGGTGATCGAAAAAAGGGAAGGCTGGAGCTGTTCGCTTGAGTGGGAATTTCTGTGTGTGCATCGACCCAGTGCTGCGTACTGTGCAGTATCCCCTGCCACAAATTGAAGACGTATTTGCATCTTTGGCAGGCTGGGAGAGGTTTTCAAAGATTGACTTATTTGCAAATGGAGATTGAGGGGTCAAGCAGGAAGTTCCTCTCAATCAACACTCACAAGGGACTATTCCAGTATAATCATTTTGTTTTTGGCATCGCATCAGCTCTAGAAATTTGGCCAAGAGCAATGGTCCAAGTGTTCCAAGATATCCCAGGAACACAATGTTACCTTGATGCCATCATCATGACTGGAAAAAACAATGAAGAGCACCTCCAGAACCTTGGTAAAGTTCTTACCAGGCTGAGTGAGTATGGTCTGCACCCAAAGAGAGAGAAGTATGAGATTTTCAAGAATGAAATCTCAAATTGTGGACATGTCATTGACAAGCATGGCTTATATAAGTCCCAAGAGAAGACTGAAGCAGTGCTACAAGCACCCAAATGGGAAAATGTATTTCAACTCAGATCATACTTAGGCCTTGTAAACTACTACCACTGGTGTCTCTCAAACATTGCTACAGTGCTGCACCCATTGAATGCACTGTTACAGTCAGGAGCAAAGTGGGAATGGTCAAAAGGATGTGGAAAATCATTCAAGGAAACAGAGACTAATAATATCTGATGATGTTCTCACCCATTATGACCCATTTCTACCCCTCAGACTGACATGCAAAACATCCCCTTATGGCATTGGAGCTGTTTTGTCACACATTATGAAAGATGGATCTGAATGCCCAATTGTGTTTCTTTCAAGATCACTGATGAGTGCAGAATGCAACTAAACACAAATAGACCAAGAGGGCCTTGGTCTAGTATGAGCAATAAAGAAGTTCCACCAGTATCTCTGTGGGCAAAAGTTTACATTAGTGACAGATCACCAGCTCTTTGTGTCCATTTTCAATCCCAAGGGAGTTCCAGTGATGACTGCTATCCAGTTACAACGTTGGGCACTATTCCTTGGAGCCCACTCTTATCACATAGAGTTTAAGGTTACCAAATAAGACAACAATGCTGATTGCTTGTCATTACTTCCACTATTGGCAACTAAAGGAAAAAAGTCTTTATACTGTGACTCAGCAGAAGTGCTCCACAGCAATGGTGGCCCAGTCGCCAGTGACACAAATTCGGAAATACAAAAATACAAATAGCCTGACTTTGAAAAGGGCCTATGAAATCATGCCAGTATGGCCAGCTCATGGTAACCCTATGTTTGCAGAGTTCTCAATTAAATGAGACCAACTGTCAGTATGTCAAAGAATGCTGATGTGTGGTTCTTGCGTCGTGGTTCCCTCTAAACTATGCACTAAGGTGTTAGAAGATCTGCATGAAGGACACCTGGGTACAGTCAAGATGAAGAGCCATGCCTGGAGCTACGTGTGGTAGCTGGGAATAGATAAACTGACTGAAAACTTTGCCAAAAGCTGCTTGGGAAGCCACAAAGTTCAAAATACACCCCAGAGGCACCATTACATCTGGTGTTGTCTCCATGGGAAAGAGTACATTTTGACTTTGCTGGGTCATTCATGGACTCCATGTTTCTGAATGCTGTGCTGCTTGTTTGAAGCGGCCAGGGGTTATACCCATGAAGTCAACCACATCAGCAAAGACTGTCTCCGCTTTGAGGAGTACCTTCGCCAGAAGCGGCTTACCAGAACAAATTGTGAGTGACAACGGTCCATGATGCACATTAGAAAAGTTCAGAATGTTCATGAAGAAAAATGGCATCAGACATTTCAATTCATCTCCTCACCACCCAACAATGAATGGGTTAACTGAAAAGTTTATCCAAACCTTCAAGAAGTCCATTAAAGCAATGGACAAGGAGGTCATTCCTTTATACTGTACCACAAGGTGTACAACTTCCTTTTTGTGTGCCAGAACTCTGTTCATGTGATGACAAATCAATTGCCTGCAACTCTGTTTATGAACAATCATCTGAGATCATGCATAGACCTCCTGAAATCAGATCTATTGAAGGAAGCATAGAGTAAATAGTCCATCCAGTTGCCAAGTGAAGCAGCAAGGAACTTTGAGATTGGATAGGAATTATCAAGAGCATGATTACTGAGAAGACAAGTGGATGCCTGATAGGATATCGACAAGAACCGGACCACTGATATACACAGTGGATGTTGGAGATCCGACATGGAGATGTCATGTGGACCAGATACTGGATGCTCAACCGAAGAACACACCTGAATCAATTGCATCCGAAAAGACAGGCACAATACAGTCACCGGACTTAACTTTCAGTGATAATCATATCACTGACAACAATGTGACACCAGAAACCAAGAACATTGTCTTTGACAAAACACCTACTAAACCCAATGCCACTCCACAGGTCCAGAGGCGCGACGAGAACGTTATTGACAATACACCTGCCAAACCTGATGCCACTCCATAAGTCCAGAGGCGTTATCTGAAAGAAACAGCGCGCCACCCAAAAGACTGTGCCTTTAAAACTGTGAAGTTAATTATGGACTGTTATTGTGAAAGCGTGTTTATTTGGAATATGGGTTTATGAAAGGAAAATTGGATGTGTTGTGTAAATATACAGTATTATGTTGCATTCCTCTAAAGGGGAGGAAGTGTAATGTATGGATCTATTTCTTTTAGTGTATTGACTCCTCCCCTCAGCACTAGATATTGATCTGTTGTCTGTGCATGTGCTATTATCTGTGCATGCACATTGTTTTCTCTCTCCCTCGATGCAAGATGAATACACCAGTTAAAGCCATCTCCCATGTGTGTGCTTTTATTTAATATATTTAGTATGTGTACAGACACAACAATAACTTTATAAAACTTTGGTTTGGTTTCATTTGGAGTATTATGTGCAGTTCTGGCACGATGTGGTTGCATTAGAGAGGAGACAAAGAAGATTCTCCAGATTGTTGTCTGGATTGGATGCCATTGTTTTAACAAGAGATTGAATTGGCTGTTTTTGTTTTCTGTAGAGCAAAGGAGAGTGGGGATATAGAGCTAAGATATATAAAATTAGAAAAGACATTGATGGACGATAGTGATGGACATTGATGGATTGTCTAATAGTGGAGCCAATCGGTTAAGGGTGAAAGATTGATTCCTGGGATTGATTGATACCAGAATGATTCCTGGGATGGCAGGACTTTCATATGAAGAAAGACTGGATCGACTAGGCTTATACTCACTGGAATTTAGAAGATTCAGGGGGGATCTTATTGAAATGTATAAAATTCTAAAGGGATTGGACAGGCTAGATGCAGGAAGATTGTTTCCGATGTTGGAGAAGTCCAGAATGAGGGGTCACAGTTTAAGGATAAAGGGGAAACCTTTTAGGACCGAGATGAGGAAAAACTTCTTCACACAGAGAGTGGTGAATCTGTGGAATTCTCTGCCACAGGAAACAGTTGAGGCTGGTTCATTGGCTATATTTAAGAGGAAGTTAGATATGGCCCTTGTGGCTAAAGAGATCAGGAGGTATGGAGAGAAAGCAGGTACAGGGTTCTGAGTTGGATGATCAGCCATGATCACACTGAATGGCAGTGCAGGCTCAAAGGGCCAAATGGCCTACTCCTGCACCTATTTTCTATGTTTCTAAAGCAACAGAGTTTAAGTAGGAGCAAAGAAGAAAAAATTTTCACATAGTGTAGTTGATACCTGGAACACACTGACAAAGGAAAGGTTGGAGGCAGATAAATTCAAACATTTAAGAGGTTTCTAGGGAGTAATTAAATTCTTAGGCATAGAAAGCAATGACATTATGCAGGCAGATAGGATTAGAATTGATAGATGCCACTGTCAACGTGGGAATGGTCAGTGGAAGGGTACTTTCTGTGCTGTATAACTCTGCCATAATAATCAGGTGTTCAGCAAAAAAATGGCAAATATAAATGGATATTCAATTGTTTTCTACAAGGGGTGAATAATGAAGGAAGAGTAAACTCGTATGGCAGTCACCATCTCCCAGAAATAAATTAATCAACCTCCATTGCACTCCATCTGTGCCAATGATATCATTCCATGGGTGGTGAGATCAGTCGAGCACACCATCTTCCAGTCATCAGTGGATGAGAGAAAAAGTAATACATCTTTTCAACAGCTGGGAAATAACTGAGTCTGGGACTAAAAGACCTGGCAAAACCTACAGGCAATTTGTCACTCCACTTGAGTCAAAATCAAATCACTGGATCAAAACAGAAATTGCAAGGCCCAAAGAAAGGACCAGGTGAGTCTGTTAAGAATATCTTAACATGGCTTTGACAAGTGGAGGAAATAGATCAAGACTTAACTTATTCACATATGCATCTTTATGTATTTGAAATTTGCTCAGATGCATTGGTCAGAGTGTGATGTGCAACATAAACAAGATTCAGCACTTTAAAATTTTTTTAAAATACATTGAAAATAAGGTTGGAAGTTAAGGGATGCATATGGAATAAAATGAGCATAAATGCATAAACATCAACATGTATTTACAATGCAAACTGCATTATAAAAAGTGGTTCAAAGTATCTGCATTGCAGCTATGGGTTGATCAGATTATCAGTCTGAGGGGGAATACTTTTAAGATAGTGCGAAGCTCTGGTTTTAATAGCTCTATAGCACTTTCCATAATGGAGCATTTGGGAAAGGCTGTTTACAGATGGGGTAGTGTCTGCAATGATTTTTCCTGCCTGCTTCTTGGACCTGGACACATGCAAATCTTGCAATTTGAAAGGTTTGTGGGCCAGTTTATTTGGTACTGAGCATGACCACAATGCCAAACAAAGCACTGGGGAAAGAGGAGCTCGCTATATATCCAGAGCACAGGAAGTTGTGTGTAGTTAAAAGAACCAGAGTCCCCAAGCATCTGATCTGCAAATCAGTCCTGGGAAGGGATCATGTTTAGCATGAAGACAACATAAAAAAGAATCCAAAACTGGCTAAAGGAAGACATGCAGCATCTTTGGACAACTACAAGATTGCACAAAAAATTATATTCTCCATTAAGGTTGAAGCACTATGTGCATAGCAAACTGAGCTATTGAGAGAAGCTATCAATCAATAATGAAAAGCTAAAGGAAATATAAAGGTTCTACTGCCCTTACAGTATGTATATGTGTGGTGAACTACATCTCCCTGTCTGGACACGCCCCCCACTGCTGACTGCTCCTGTGGCTCCTCCCACAGACCCCTGCATGAAGGCGATTGGAGGCACTGCTCCTCCCTCAGTCTCCAGGATGTTGTGTGGTGGTCTCTTACTGCTGTCGGTGCTTTCTTCCAGCCAATAAAAGCCTACCTTGACTCACATCTCCGAGAGTTATTGATGTTGCATGAATATGAACAAAGCTATGCATTAAACACCTTCTCAAAAATCACCCGAGACGGAAGCTTCCTTCAGAGCTTTTAATGAGATAATACTTGTGAAAAGATATTGTAGTTTCAAGGGCAAATAAAGAGCAGATGGAGATTGATGTCTTTCCACCGTGTGCTTCAAGCTGAAATCCACATTACTCCGTGCAGGCAGTGATATACAAAAACAGCTTATGTACAGAAAGTGATGTTCATGCAAAATGAACTGTACCTCCGGAGATCTGAACACTCTCTGGCTGGTATCCATAGGTTGTGAAACAGAACTACTAAAACTAAAAGTCAAATGATCATCTCACTAAGCCTTTGGCAAATGATAGACTGACTCAGAGACTAGTCTTGAAACAGTCTTACTGCACAGTCTTTAGCTATTTTCTCTTTGAAAATACTAGCCTTGATAATGTTCCTGGTGGGGATCAGAAAGAAATGCTGGGCCATTTAACCATGAGGAGGAGGTGAGCTGATCAGCTTGGAGTCCTCTTGTGTTATGATCAGCTGGGTTGAGATCAGCAGGAACATTGTTCCATTGACTCATCTGACTTAATTGCCTGACGTGTTGGACCCTATTATGTACATGAACATAGAATCTCCTTGTTTCGATTAATCTCTATTGGTAGTGTCTGAAAGAGACATAATAGTCTGGGCAGTATATTCATTTTAATAGACTCAATCCTTCAACTGAGACTGAAAAGAGGAATCAGGTTCCATCTTGCCACATCTTCCTTAATTTTTTTATATAAAAGCTGATAATTACATTCTGATAATTTTGCCAAATCTTTTGGCATAATGATGCCCAAATATTTGAAAGACTGTGTGCCATGCCCAGGGGTATCGACTTTCAATTTCTCTTGGTGGGCTATAGTAATATGAAAGTAATTGGGTTTTATCTATGTTGATCTTGTATCCTGATAATTGACCATATTGTTCAAAGGATTGCATCAATTTAGGCAAAGAGTATGTCGGTTGCCCTAGGTAGATCAAAATGTCATCCGCATAAAAATCGCATTCAAATCTCCACAAAGTATTTATCTGAGGTATACACTTATAGAAAAGAGTGGAAAGAAAAAACAAGCAAAAGGAAGGAACTATGTACAAGTAGGGAGTGATCATTTTTTTACAACAGATTCATTGATTTGTGAGAATAAAATCAGGCCTATGAGGCATTATGTAGTTAAACCAGTTTTCCCAGTATGAATCAAATTGTTCCAGCTTATGATTAACAGATGCTGTTATCTTAGAAACATAGAAACATAGAAAATAGGTGCAGGAGTAGGTCATTCGGCCCTTCGAGCCTGCACCGCCATTCAGTATGATCATGGCTGATCATCCAACTCTGAACCCTGTACCTGCTTTCTCTCCATACCCCCTGATCCCTTTAGCCATAAGGGCCCTATCTAACTTCCTCTTAAATATAGCCAATGAACTGGCCTCAACTGTTTCCTGTGGCAGAGAATTCCACAGATTCACCACTCTCTGTGTGAAGAAGTTTTTCCTCATCTCGGTCCTAAAAGGCTTCCCCTTTATCCTTAAACTGTGACCCCTCGTTCTGGACTTCCCCAGCATCGGAAACAATCTTCCTGCATCTAGCCTGTCCAATCCCTTTAGAATTTTATACGTTTCAATAAGATCCCCCCTGAATCTTCTAAATTCCAGTGAGTATAAGCCTAGTCGATCCAGTCTTTCCTCATATGAAAGTCCTGCCATCCCAGGAATCAATCTGGTGAACCTTCTGTGTACTCCCTCTATGGCAAGAATGTCTTTCCTCAGATTAGGGAACCAAAACTGCACACAATATTCTAGGAGCGGTCTCACCAAGGCCTTGTACAACTGCAGTAGAACCTCCCTGCTCCTGTACTCAAATCCTTTTGCTATGAATGCCAACATACCATTTGCCTTTTTCACCGCCTGCTGTACCTGCATGCCCACCTTCAATGACTGGTGTACAGTGACAGCCAGGTCTCGTTGCATCTCCCCTTTCCCTAATCGGCCACCATTCAGACAGTAATCTGTTTTCCTGTTCTTGCAACCAAAGTGGATAACCTCACATTTATCCACATTAAATTGCATCTGCCATGAATTTGCCCACTCACCTAACCTATCCAAGTCACCCTGCATCCTCTTAGCATCCTCTTTACAGCTAACACTGCCGCCCAGCTTCGTGTCATCGGCAAACTTGGAGATGCTGCATTTAATTCCCTCGTCTAAATCATTAATATATATTGTAAACAACTGGGGTCCCAGCACTGAGCCTTGCGGTACCCCACTAGTCACTGCCTGCCATTCTGAAAAGGTCCCGTTTACTCCCACTCTTTGCTTCCTGTCTGCCAACCAATTCTCTATCCACATCAATACCATACCCCCAATACCGTGTGCTTTAAGTTTGCACACTAATCTCCTGTGTGGGACTTGTCAAAAGCCTTTTGAAAATCTAAATATACCACATCCACTGGCTCTCCTCTATCCACTCTACTAGCTACATCTTCAAAAACCTCTATAACATTTGTCAGACATGATTTTCCTTTCACAAATCCATGCTGACTTTGTCCGATGATTTCACCTCTTTCCAAATGTGCTGTTATCACATCTTTGATAACCGACTCTAGCATTTTCCCCACCACCGATGTCAGACTAACTGGTCTATAATTCCCCGGTTTCTCTCTCCTTCCTTTTTTAAAAAGTGGGGTTACATTAGCCACCCTCCAATCCTCAGGAACTAATCCAGAATCTAAGGAGTTTTGAAAAATTATCACTAATGCATCCACTATTTCTTGGGCTACTTCCTTAAGCACTCTGGGATGCAGACCATCTGGCCCTGGGGATTTATCTGCCTTTAATCCCTTCAATTTACCTAACACCACTTCCCTACTAACATGTATTTCACTCAGTTCCTCCATCTCACTAGACCCTCGGTCCCTTACTATTTCTGGAAAATTATTTATGTCCTCCTTAGTGAAGACAGAACCAAAGTAGTTATTCAATTGGTCTGCCATGTCTTTGTTCCCTATGATCAATTCACCTGTTTCTGACTGTAAAGGACCTACATTTGTCTTGACCAATCTTTTTCTTTTCACGTATCTATAAAAGCTTTTACAGTCAGTTTTTATGTTCACTGCCAGCTTTCTCTCATAATCTTTTTTCCCTTTCCTAATTAAGCCCTTTGTCCTCCTCTGCTGGTCTCTGAATTTCTCCCAGTCCTCAGGTGTGCTGCTTTGTTTTGCTAATTTGTATGTTTCTTCTTTGGACTTGATACTATCCCTAATTTCCCTTGTCAGCCATGGGTGCACTACCTTCCCTGGTTTATTCTTTTGCCAAACTGGGATGAACAATTGTTGTAGTTCATCCATGAGATCTTTAAATGCTTGCCATTACATATCCACCGTCAACCCTTTAAGTATCATTTGCCAGTCTGTCTTAGCTAATTCATGCCTCATACCTTCAAAGTTACCCTTCTTTAAGTTCAGAACCTTTATTTCTGAATTAACTATGTCACTCTCCATCTTAATGAAGAATTCCACCATATTATGGTCACTCTTACCCAAGGGGCCTCGCACGACAAGATTGCTAACTAACCCTTCCTCATTGCTCAATACTCAATCTAGAATGGCCTGCTCTCAGTTGGTTCCTCGGCATGTTGGTTCAGAAAACCATCCCGCATACATTCCAAGAAATCCTCTTCCTCAGCACCCTTACCAATTTGGTTCACCCAATCTATATGTAGATTGAAGTCATCCATTATAACTACTGTTCCTTTATTGCATGCATTTCAAATTTCCTGTTTAATGCCATCCCCAACCTCACTACTACTGTTAGGTGGCCTGTACACAACTCCCACCAGTGTTTTCTGCCCCTTAGTGTTATGCAACTCTACCCATATCGATTCCACATCCCCCAGGCTAATGTCCTTCCTTTCTATTGCGTTAATCTCCTCTCTAACCAGCAATGCTACCCCACCTCCTTTTCTTTCCTGTCTATCCCTAATATTGAATATCCCTGGATGTTGAGCTCCCATCCTTGGTCACCCTGGAGCCATGTCTCTGTGATCCCAACTATATCATATTCATTAATAACTATCTGCACATTCAATTCATCCACCTTGTTGCGAATACTCCTCGCATTGACACACAAAGCCTTCAGGCTTGTTTTTATAACACTCTTAGCCCTTATACAATTATGTTGAAAAGTGGCTCTTTTTTGCTTTTTGCCCTGAATTTGCCTGCCTGCCACTTTTACTTTTCACCTTACTACTTTTTGCTTCTACCCTCATTTTACACCCCTCTGTCTCTCTGCACTTGTTCCCATTCCCCTGCCACATTAGTTTAAGTCCTCCTGAACAGCAGTAGCAAACATTCCCCCTAGGACATTGGTTCCAGTCCAGCCCAGGTGCAGACCATCCTGTTTATACCGGTCCCACCTCCTCCAGAACTGGTTCCAATGCCCCAGAAATTTGAATCCCTCCCCCTTGCACCATTTTTCAAGCCACGTATTCATCTGAAATATTCTCCTATTTCTACTCTGACTGGCACGTGGCACTGGTAGTAATCCAGAGATTATTACCTTTGTGGTCCTACTTTTTAGTTTATCTCCTAACTCCCGAAATTCACCTTGTAGGACCTCATCCCGTTTTTTACCTATTCTTTTCCATTTTGTAAATGTCCATTGTAATTTCCATACATGTATTTAAAGTTGGGCTCTCCTGTGATAACCATTTCTTAGTAAGAGTCTTTTTACCAGCCGCCAACAGTATATTCATTAAATATTTATCTCTTTTCAACCATTCTTGAGGTATATATCCAAAATATATGGTCTTACTCTCTAAGGATATTTCACATTTAAAGATGTCTTGTAGGGCATTGTGTATCCCCCTCCAATAGTTTTTGATAACAGGGCAGCCCCAAAAAAATGATAATGATTTGCATTTTGATTTCCACAATTTCTCCAGCAGAGAGGTTACTATTATAATGGGATTTCTCAGTATAATTGTATGATATATATATACAATGTCTGAAATACATCTTATGGAAATGTTTGTTTGATGATGAACTTCAATAAAAAAAATTACAAAAAAAAGAATCTCCTTGTTTCATTAAATATATACCCAAACACAATCTTGCTGTCAGTAAAGAAATTGATAGCTTCTAGTTCTGTGGCCAGCTTTTCAGTTATCATCTCTGCTTCTCAACTACTAGAACAGCAGCACTGAGTTCATGCCTTTGTCTGGTGAGATCTGGTTTGGGAGCAAGCTTCGCCTTGCCTAGAATGAGACCAATGTCAGTATATCCAGCAGTGTCTGGTCTTCTTGGTCTTCATGTCAGCAAGATCAGTGACAATGAATCATATCTCCATACTGCCAGTTTTTGTTGCAGTAAGAGAGTTTACATCCTGTCTGGCCAGTGTAGTTTTTGTTACAGTCTCCACAGGTGATCCTGTTCAGCCCTTTGCTTTTGTCGGCTGTCTTTATTGGTACCTTGCTTCTTGAGACAAGTTTCTTTAAAGTCGTCATTAGTTTGTGAGTGATTGTGATGCTGTGAGGTTCGCGCGTTCAAGCTGTCATTTCTGACATATTGTTGACAGACAAGAGAAAATCTGCAGATGCCAGAAATCCAAGCAACACACACAAAATGCCGGAGGAACTCGGCAGGCTAGGCAGCATCTATGGAAAAGCATACAGATGACATTTTGGGCCGAGACCCTTCAACATTGTTGATGTTGGGCAAGACCACACGTTTCAATATGCATTGACTAAGATCTGTGGGACCTTCTCTCCTTAGTAAGTGTCCCTGATGAAATTCCATGGGTAACCATTGTTCTGGAGCACTTTGAATAAGTGCTTCTCTTCCCTGGCCCAAGTTCACTGGTGCTGCAGTATGTTTGTGCTCTCTTAAATGAGGTGTGAATGCAGTTTTGCTTGCGGCAGGCTGGTTGGCTGCTATGGTAGTTCAATACCTGCTCTGTGTGTGTGCCCTTGCAGTAGATGGATATCTCTAATGTACAGTTTGTTCTTCTCGTGACTAGTGTGTCCAGGAATGCGAGTCAGTTGTTACTTTGTCTTATAACTATAAATTTAATGTTACTGAATATGTTGTTGATTTGGTTAAAGATATCCTCTATTTCATTTCAATTGAGTATGACAAAGTTATCATCTGTATATCTCACCCAAAGATTGGTTTTGAGGACTGGAAGCACTATTTTTTCTAGCCTTTGCATAACGGCCTCGGCAATGAAGCCAGATATCGGTGATCCCACTGATGTTTCTTTGAGTTGATTATAAATCTGCTCTTTAAACTGGAAATGTGTTGGCAGGCAAAGGTTTAGTTGTCAACTATTCTGCTGTGTTTCAGTGTCTGTGCTGTATGTTCACCACCATCCTAAAAACTGTATTTGTGCAGGTTTCTGGAGGTGGTAAGTACAAAGTTCAAAATTATGAAGTACATTTATTATCAAAGTACTTATACAGAATACAACTCTGAGGGATGTCCTCCCAAACGGAGCCATGAAACAAAGAAACACCATGAAATCTGTTCCTATGGAAGTATCGAACCCCCAATGCTTGAAAAAAAGAACAAATAGTACTGGCAGCAAAAAGCGAGTCAACTACTCTTAGAATATCAACATCAAATGAGGCGTCTAGAAGTATTCAGTTCAGATCTGCGCTGCTAGGTGAGTGCAGGTTGCAGAACCAGTTGGACCGATGTTATTTGTTGGGATGCAGTGGAGGTGCTAATTCAGCATGATTGTTCCTGAAGAGTCTCTTCACGAACTTCATATAATGATCTTAAGTTTCTGGTTTCCTTCTCAATGTGTGAGTGAGGGATACGTCTCAACTAAGGGTCTGTCCTATGTTGTTTGATTGCTGTTGTCATGGAGAGCAGAAAGGGAGGGGAACTATCTAACCCCATGACTCATCTTTGTTCATGATTTGAAGGAAGACCTCATCTTCGATGGAAGTTGCCAGCTTATAGTCATTTTCTGAGAGACAGAAGATCAGCCTGCCTATATCTAGTTGAACAGAGGTAAGAATTTCAGAGGGCTTGGTTTCCTGATCTACAATATTCTCTTTCATACAAATTATAGTCTCACAAGGTTTGGAGTGACTAGGGTGCCCACTCACCAGGGCAACATGCTGACAGTGAGCAGATGAGCACCATTAAGGCAGGCTTCTACCACAATGACCCATCTAGGTCAAGCTGTTGGGCATCTTGACAAACATTGCACTGTTTACGTATTTCATCTACACTGACGGTGTCTCTGCCAAGCAACAGGAGAATTTCAGCAGGAGAGTCAAATGGGGGAGTCTTGCCAGCTAGGTCCTTAAGTTATGAATGATTGAGTCAGCTTCAGGAGTTGGGATTTCATCCCCTGTTGTTGGGAATATGGTCACATTCAATGAGGTTTGACAAGGGTAAACCCTCCTATTGCCTCCACAACAAATTCACTGACTCTTCTTCCAGTAAGTTGTGAAGATCCTGGACATGTTTTTAGAGTGCATAGGGAAACAGAATGTTGAATACTGGATGTGTCAAAGAATGCTAACTTTGCCAATGATGCATTTCTCTGATCATCCAGTATCACATATGCCTTTATTTTTTGCTCAGGATGTCCTTTTGGGTAGATGTTGCCCAGGCATATTTTAGAGCAGGATTTGCCTTGGAAGACTTCCCCGCATACTCAGTGCATCAGGGAGTAGCAACATCTGATGGATGTTCAGCTGGCTCCCTACCATACCCTGCTGCGAGTGGGCTGGAAACAGAAGTAGCCCAAAGTGGTGGCCCTGAATGAAGTGCTGATATGTGCTGGTCGCTGTTGTACTCAGTGCCATGTCTGAACGCTTCACAGTCTTCTATTTGGTGAGGTTTCTGATGGACTGGGGAGTGTCTCTTGGGGTTCATGATACAAATTTCTACTTCAGTTTTGTTCACTGCGATAAGGGTTCTGGTTTCCCAAGCTTTTGCTCTTTCAATGACATGTAACTAGATGTTGAGAGCTTAAGCTGGGGTCATTTCACATTTGGCTGAGTGGCAGATGAATTCCACAAAGAACGGAAATGGTGTATAGTGAGCACAATGCCTTAATTTATACTTGTGGTGAACTAGATATACCTGTCTGACTGCTCCTGTGGCTCCTCCCAAGACCCTGCTGACTGCCCCTGTGGCTCCTCCCACAGACCCCTGTATAAAGGCGACTGTGGCCTGCTGCTCTCCCTCATTTTCCCCAGGATGTAGTGTTGTTCTTCAGTCAATAAAAGCCGATATCTCACTTCCTAAGTCTCGGCATGAGTTATTGATGGTGCATCAATACTTGAAACCTTTTCTAGAGACAGCTTATTTACTGATGTCTATAATAAACTCATTCATGCATGTTGTTGTGTAGTTCAATAAGGTTTATTCCTCTTGCTATATCCAAGCAAGCAACTGAGTCCTGGTAGGCAGCCTTCATTTTTTTTTTTTGCAGCATGTAGTTCTGAGAATAGATCCAAAAACTCCAGTTGCTTTCATAGTTCTTTGTGTAAGAGTTTTGGAAAATTATTGATTCTGTTGATGAGATATTCTTCAAATGCCACTGGAGTTTCATAGCATTTGTCCAGCTCCTGCCACATCATTCGCAAACCTTTAGCTGAATTACTAATGTGCAGTGCACTAACCTTTTTTGCACGTTATAGTGATTGCCCATTAAGCCACTGTGGTGAACTAGATATACCTGTCTGACTGCTTCTGTGGCTCCTCCCACAGACCCTGCTGACTGCTCCTGTGGCTCCTCCCACAGACCCCTGTATAAAGGCGACTGTGGTCTGCTGCTCTCCCTCATTTTCCCAGGATGTAGTGTTGTTCTTCAGTCAATAAAAGCCGATATCTCACTTCCTAAGTCTCAGCGTGAGTTATTGATGGTGCATCAGCCACTGACAGAGAAGGTCTAGGTCTTCGCTAAGTTTGAGTCTTAGTCCATCCACGGCATTGCAAAAGCTTGACTTCCAGGACAGATAACTGACAGACTGGTTGTCAGACATTTTGTCTTGTTGTGACTAGGTCTCAACGAGGCAGATACAAGCCAAGTCTAATGCACCTGTGGCTCCTGAATGAGGGCATTGTGGAGACCGGTTTGCCAAGTTTGTGTCCTGGGATGAGCGGAAGCTCAGTCTATCCATGTCTGTGCAGATAGGGTTAGTATAGTGGCAACTTTTGACCGAGGTTTTTGCTGTGATGAAATTGCATAACAGTGTGTTGTGGGTCTTTGCTGCTGTAGATCTTGACTGTCACCTGGACAATGTGAAAGGCATGTTGGCTTATGGTATGGACAGCTTCTCCTTGTAGACCTGAAACACTATTTTTTTATAGCCAAAATACATTTGGACACATTCTTTATTAAGCTGATTGGCTGTTGTGATGGCAAAGCACAACTGATTTTGTTTGTAGACTCACCCCTGTATAAGTTGAAGCTGCTTCAGACTGCTTTGCCTCTGCTGAGGCAGCCTTAGTTTCATGCTCTTCCCTGAGCACACACAGTGTAGCCTCTACATGTGTTCTCTCCACATCCAGATGTGCGCTCTCCTTGTCTACACAGGTTTTCTCCATGTTCATACAAGCTTTTTCTGTTAGCACCTCAACTTTGCATTTAGCGTAAGTCCCATTCTAGCTGCTTCACATCTTGCATGGGCTCATGCTGCAGCTCAGCTAATCATGATCTTGTTGGAACGTCATGATGACGCGATCGACTGACCTGGTTTCCAGGTTTTGGCCATTGACGTTTCTAAGGTCAGAAACTGACATTGTCAAGAAATGCATTCAGATGCGTCTTCGGTCTGTAGGCAATGCCTTTTTAAGATGAGTTATCTTTTCCCATTACTGTCTTCGCAGTGCATATATAAACAAAGCTATGCAGTGAGCTAAACACCTGAAAAATCACCCAAGATGGAAGCTTCTTTCAGTGTTTTCAATTAGCTCTTACTTGTGACAAGATGTGTTGTTTCAAGGGCAAGTAAAGAGTGGATGTAGATAATTGCCTTTCCATCATGTGCTTCAAGTTAAAATCCAAACTAGCTTGCACAGGAACCATATAAAAAAAAACAGCTTACATATAGGAAGTGATGGTCATACAAAGTGAACTGCACCTCTGGAGGCCAGAATAAAGGTATTAATGGAGAAGAAACAAAGTCATGCCTTCCAAACTATGAAAGATTGCAGACCATCATTGGACATTCTAAATATTAGATGCATTTATTTGTATTAAATGAAGATGCTTCTCATTAATGCATCTACCTGCATTAAATAGAGTCATAGAAATAAAACATAGAACACAGGAATGTTGTACCAAACCAGTTTAATTAGTGATCAAATGGCCAACTGAACTAATCTCTTCTGCCTACACAACGCTGATATCCTTCCATTTTCCTCACATTCATGTGCCCATCTAAATGTGCCTTAAAATTCCCAAATTTATCTGTCTCTACTACCACCCCAAGCAGCACATTCCTGGCATCCACCAGTCGCTGTGTTTAAAAAAAATCTTGTTCCTCACTTCTCCTTTGAAATTACCCCTTCTCACCTCAAGTACATGTCCTCTGGTATTAGACATTTTAACCCTAGGAAAAAGATACTGTCTGTTTACCCCCTCTTTGCATCTTGTAATCTTACTTACTTCTATCAGTTCTGTCCGCAGTCCACGCCACTCCAGAGAAAACAACCCAATCTTATCCATCCTCCCATCCTGGTAAACCTTTTCTGCACCCTGTCCAAAGCCATGAGATCCTTCCTATAATGGGGAGACTAGAACTGTAAGCAGTGTTCCAGGTGTAGCCTAGCTAGAGTTTTATACATCTGCAACATAACTTCCTGACCTTTGAACTCAATGTCTTGACTAATAAAAGAAAGCATGCTGTATACCACCTTATCCACCATATCAACTGTAGCATCTTTCAGCAAACTATGAACTTTGACATCAAGATTCCTGTGCTCATTAGCACTGTTAAAGATCTTGCCCTTAAAAGTGCACTGTCTCTTTGCATTTGAACTATCAAGGTGCAGCACATCACAATTGACCAGCTTAAACTCCATTTGCCATTTCTCTGCCCATATCTGCAACTGGCTCATATTTTGTTGTATTCTTTGCCAGTCTTCCATGCTATCCACAACACCACTAATCTTTGTATCATCTGCAAACTTACTAACTTACCCATCTATATTTTCATCCAAATCATTTATACTGAATTGAATTGACTTTATTCTTACATCCTTCACATACATGAGAAGTAAAAATCTTTACATTACGTCTCCATCTGAATGTGCAAATTATAGTAATTTGTAATAAATAGTATGTACAGTAAGATATACAACAGTACAGTCAATATAGCTTAGAAATACAAATGTGTCAGCATGAATTAATCAGTCTGATGGCCTGGTGGAAGAAGCTGTCCCGGAGCCTGTTGGGCCTGGCTTTAATGCTGTAGTCCATTTCCCGGATGGTAACAGCTGGAACAGTTTGTGGTTGGAGTGACTTGGGTCCCCAATGTTCGTTTTGGCCCCTTTTATGCACTGTAAATGTCCTGAATAGTGGGAAGTTCACATCCACAGATGTGCTGGGCTGTCCACACCACTCTCTGCAGAGACCTACAATTGAGGAAGTACAAGGTTCCATACCAGGCAGTGATGCATCCAGTCAGGATGCTCTCAATTGTGCCCCTGTAGAAAGTACATGGGATTTTGGGGACTCATACCGGTCATCTACAACAGTCTGAAACGAAAGAGGCACTGTTGTGTAACGACTGGTAACTGAAACCATTGATCCATTCGCCACTTAAATTATCACTGAATTAGAGTGTTTAAAAATAAAACTCAAAGGTATGGACCTGAGTAATAAACTCCTTTACATTGGGAGGGAATTCAATCAGAAATGTAAGGATATGGGTACACCGAAAGGACTTTATTCAGACCAAACAGAACGACTACCCCTCTATAACTCAAGAAAAATATCCTTCTAAAGGAGAGGCCAACATTCCAGCAAATTTGATTTGAAATATAAAGTTGGAGGAACATTCTTTGCTGTTGATAACACTTAATACAGATTGTGATTCTCAGCAGCACATGGTCTGTAGTTTGAAAATGACAAATAATGTTAACCTCAGATTTGAGAGTTCAACCGTATTTAAAAAACTGAGCTCTTAGTTGAACATTGTTACAAACTACAATATTTGCATTCTAGGAAATACCAAATTATTATTTTGCAAAGCTGAACTCATTTGAAAGTTTCACAAAATAATTTCAGAAACATCTTTACATAATCAAGTTGCTATCATGTTGAAATCAATGCAAGTTTCAGCTGTATGGACACTGAAGCTAGGAATGGCAGCTTTGGAAAGGGTTCAGCAAGATTCCAGCTAGGAAAACACATTTTCACAGGTTGTTTGAAATAACTTGCTTGTATTTTTATAGACAAAAATGACATCCTGTTATATTTTATCTATTGTAAAGCAAGACTGCCCTATCCCCAAGAGAGTGTAAACTAACAAAATTCAACATTGAATTAAGACAGAGGAGAGTTTTGAAGATTATTTTGGAGGAAAGACTAAGTAAAAAAAACTATCAAGTGTTTAGTAAAATTCCAACAGCTAGAAATTCTATGTATGAAAGCAGATGTTAAAAAATTGTATTTGCTAGGGACCTGTACCAGATGTCAGCTGCAAAGATGCATTAGGAACATAAGCCTCAAATTGGGATCATCCACTGAAAACAAAGTTGAATCTTGTGAATTGGTTTATTATTGTCACATTTAGCAATAAACTTATCTTGCATACCATCCTTACAGATCAATGCATTATAAGAGTGCATTGAGGTAATAGAAGTAAAACAATAGCCAGAGAGTGGTGAATTTGTGGAATTCATTACACATACCATTGTGGAGGCAAAGACTTTGGACATATTGAAAGCAGTGGTGGATAGGTTCTTGATTAGTAATGCCTGACAAGTTACAGGAAGAAGGCAGGAGAATGGGTTGAAGAGAGATATTAAATCAGCTGTGATCAAATGGCAGTGCAGGCTCAATGGGCCAAATGACCTAATTATGCTCCTATGTCTTATGGTCTAACAGAGAGCAGAAGATAGTTAGAGAGAAAGTGCAGTGCGGATAGAAAATAAGGTGCAATGTCATAACAAGTTAGGTTGAGGACAAGAATCTATCTTAATGTACTAGTACCATTCTATAGACTTAAAACAGTGGGATAGAAGGTGTCCTTGAGGCTGGTGGAGCAGCCATTCAGCCTTTTGTACCTTTCTAATGGGAAGGATTGTCTGGGACAGGTAGGGTCTCTGTTTATGCTGGCTCCTTTGGGGAGTATAGACAGAGTGCACAGAGGGAAGACTGGTTTTCAGGATATGCCATGCTGCATCCACAACTCACTACAGTTTCTTCGGGCCACGTGCAAAGCAGTTGCCATAGCAAGCCGTGAGGCGTCTGGACAGGATGCTTTCTCCGGTGCATCAATAAAAATTGGTGCAGGTCGAAAGGGAATCGCCAAGTTTCCTTAGCTTCCTGAGGAAGTCGAGGCTCCTGATGAGGTTTGATCCTGCACTGGTTTCTTCAGCAAGTATGCATGCTGAACTGTTGCGGTAGTGTCGTTAAGCGCGCACTACAAATCAATTTGATGTCACTGCTATTCTGGTGTCCTCTGTCTTAGCAATCTGCAATAAAATTCTCCAGTGCAGGCAACACACATACTTTCATGACACTTTAAATAATCAATACTCTGTTTCAAAGCTGTTTCATGACACATAAGAAACATGATATGTATCAAGATTTCTACCCTGACATTTACAATGGGGGTGGGGGGGGGGTACAGACTTCATTTACCAATGGAGCTGCATGAATATAATGATGTTTTGGTAACTTAAGTGTCTAACTTGTTCATGTCCTTTGTTTGTATTTGAATAATTTTGTTAACTTTATTGTTTGTGCCACGGCAAACTTGCAATGTATCTTTCTATATGCAGCTAGAACAGTCTTTTGACATATTATCAGAAATGAACCCAGCAGAATGACTAGCCTTGATTTTCTACCTGCCTTTTCCTTCCAACAGGTTGGCTTTTTTATGCCTTGAATTCCTATACTGGTTTTCTCAGCATGGCTCTGCTGCAGTTTGATCTCAAAGGTACTGATACCTCAAATCAAAAGCAGTTATTTCAAACCAAGAGAGTTAATTGTCTGTCTAAAGACTGGAGGTTTAAAAGCTGATTCATAAAGCCTTCATGTTGAGAGGACTAGAATATAAAAGCAAGGATCTTATGCTGAAGTTTGTTGAGGCATTGGTCAGAACGTATCTGAAGTATTGTGAGCAGCCTGGGGCTCCTTATATGAGAAAAGATGCGTTGACATTGGAGAGAATCCAGAGGAGGTTCACAAGAACACTACTGGGAA
This sequence comes from Hemitrygon akajei, assembly GCF_048418815.1. Classification (NCBI taxonomy): domain Eukaryota; kingdom Metazoa; phylum Chordata; class Chondrichthyes; order Myliobatiformes; family Dasyatidae; genus Hemitrygon; species Hemitrygon akajei. The sequence continues at coordinate 159,065,865 of NC_133129.1, read as the reverse complement.
TAAAAGCATTAATGTATGAGAAGTGTTTGATGGCTCTGGGCCTTTACTCACTGGAATTAGAAGAATGAAAGGGGATCTCATTGAAATATTCTAAATATTGAAAGATCTAGATAAAATGAATGTGGAGAAGATGTTTCCAATAGTGTGTGGGTCTAGGGCCAGTGGGTATGGCCTTAGAATAAAAGCACATTTCTTTAGAACAGAGATGAAAAAGAATTGCTTTACCTTATGGATGGTGAATTAGTGGAATTCATTTCCATAAATGGCTGTGGAGACCAGGTCATTGGGTACATTTAAAGTGAAGGTTCTCGATTAGCAGCAGTGGCAAAGATGACAGGAAGAGGGGATGAAATGGAGTTGAGAGGGATAACAAATCAGTCATAATAGAAGGGCAAAGCAGACTCGATGGAGCAAATGGCATAATTTGCCTGTGGCTTATGGTCAAAAACAGAAAATACTAGAAAGTCTAAACAAGTCAGGCAGCATCTGTGGAATGAGAATCAATCAACATTTCTAGGCTGTGACCCCTTGTCAGACCTGGAGAGCTAAACTTCATCCCTTTCTTATTGGGCATATGCACTTATGCACATGAAAACTGGGTAGCAGAATACTGAATTGAAACTGTTATTAGTTCTTCCTCTGTCCTAGCTAAAAGACAGGACTACTTATAATAACCCCATTATTATCTTTGCTGAGATACTTCAGTCATTATGTATTAGAAATCAAGGTTGTCTGTGTATCGTGTTTGTATGTGATTTCACCATATTCTCTAATTGCTTCAAACAGGTGACTTGTTTTGGTTAGAACCTAAAGATCCTTCTCAAAACGTACTCAAAAATTTGATATCATCCTCCATCCACTGCACAATTATGTAAAAGCCCATCCTCACCAGTGGATCCACCACAGACCCAATCTCATTTCCAGCTCCCTCTTCAATCTTCCTTCTTTCAGCACCCTGCCTTTCTTTCAAAAAGTTCTCTGCTGCATCCGAGTTGATCCGCTGAATGAAATGTTGATGAATCCACTTCTGAAAAAAGATCTAACCTCTATACTGTAAGCATATGACTTTGCATATTCTGTATAACACTGGAGAATGGGCTCAACACCCTATCATTGATTCCTACATTGTAGCATGCAAGAGGTAGTAGGCATTACACTAAACAGCCCACTGATAAAATCAATCCTCTTATTTTTCCCATGATGGAACATCTCCAAGTGACACAAATCCTCCAGAAAATGCAGAGCAGCTTCCCTATGGAGGGGCATAGCTAACATTTTACAAAACCCTCCACATAAACGGGGGAATAGGCAAAATCAAATTCCTCTTCCAACCCAACATCCCAAGATTCAAAACTATGATTGTCCTCAGCCCAATTCAACAAGCAGACATATGATGCTGAATTTCATCCTAAATATATGCTCACAGGTTCACTGTAATTTTCAGGAGAACAGAGATAGCTCAAGATGTCCTCAAAACCTTCTTTGAAAGATATATGATTCTCAATGTTCCATGGGGATCCCAGGCCCAATGCAATCAAGCTGGTAGAGAGGCATAAGGAAAAGCATTGGGTATTTGAAGTCTTTTGATTGAAGCAAGGCCAACTATAAACAGCAGATGGTGTGTATAGCAATCCAAGCAAACGCCAGTTGCCCTTCAATCTCACTGACTTCTTCTGTGGCAGGGTATGTGGAATTTGTACCAGACTCATTAATCATTGTAGATCCCTCAGAAACAGTTAATTAATGCATCCAATGTTGATGCTGAGGAGGAGGACTCTTGAGATAAGGCAACTGGACCATTGCTATTACCTCTGAATTTGTTACTTATTTATATTGACCTTTTGATTAATGAAGGTGAATGAAACAAAAGTTCTGGAATGTTCTCTTGTGATACATTCAGCACAGCTCTGATTGGATGAAGAAGCCAATTTGTGTCTCTGGCATAATTTTGAAAATAGGAATAATTTATGGGTTGTCTTTCCTGGAACCACTGAAATACTTCGAGTCATTCTGTAAAAGGAATGACCTAGTTAAATGTATGTTCTAGGGTAGAATGTCAAGAGTATTACAACTAGTTTCATATATTCTCTGAAAAAAAATCAGAGAATTATCCAGTAATGCACACAGCTTTCCAGCAGCTCAGCTAAACCATCTGGTGGGAGTCTTGACAAATTAAAACTGCTTGTAGAGCAAGTCATCAGAGCCTTAGTTAAAATATGTTCTAATTCAAACGCACTCTGTTAACTGAAATCGGACCCATCCCTTATGTTGTTAGAGTATCAATTATGTTGATATATCTCAACTGTTTTTGCTTAAAACTCTCTCAAAGTCATTTTTCATATTCAACTACTGTGAATTAATATATATTTTTAAAAATACAAGATTGTCATCGTTAATGTCATGATACACCACCAGAAGAAGCAATAAAAGAGGAAGAGTAATTTCAAAAACATTTGCTGAATTGTACTTGATCAGCACAACAACTGCTCATGGTTAATATCTAATTTAAAAGAAAATGTAATTTTTGCTAGGACTCCAGCTCAATAGCAAGTAGCTTAAATACATGGATACCACTACTTTAATCAGAAAAGCAGAGAGGCTACAGAATGAATTAGATAAAGTGGGAGATTAGGCAGAGAAGTGGCAGATGGAATATAGTGTCTGGAAGTGTATGGTCATCCACTTTGGTAGAAGAAATAAAAGCATAGACTATTCACTAACTAGAGAGAAAATTCAAAAATCTGAGGTGCAAAGGGACTTGGGTGTCCTCGTGCAGGATTCCCCAAAGGTTAATTTTCAGGTTGAGTCAGTGGTGAGGAAAGCAAATGCAATGTTAACGTTCATTTCGAGAGGATTAGACCATAAAAGCAAGGATGTAATGTTGAAGCTTTATAAAGTACTGATGAGTCCGCACTTGGAATATTGTGAGCAGTTTTGGGGCCTTAACTAAGATAAGATGACCTGACCTTGGAGAGGGTTCATAGGAGGTTCACAAAAATTATTCCAGGATTGAAAGGCTCATCATATGAGGAGCTTTTGATGGCTCTGAGTCTATACTCTCTGGAATTCAGAAGAATGGGGGGTGGGTGGATCTCATCAAAAACAATAGAATGTTGAAAGGACTTGATGGAGTAGATGTGGAAAGGATATTTCCTATGGTGGAGGAGTCTAAGACCAGAGGACACAGCCTCAGAATAGAGGGATGTCCATTGGGAATGGAGATGAGGAGGAATTCCTTTAGCCAGAGAGTGGTGAATCAGTGGAATTCATTATTGCGGATAGCTGGGCAGACCCAGTCATTGCGTATATTTAAGGCAGAAGTTGATAGGTTCTTGATTATTCAGAACTTGAAGGGATACGGGGAAATTGCAGGAGATTGGTGTTGAGAGGGAAATGGCAGAGCAGACTTGATGAGCCAAATGGCGTAAGTTGGCTTCTATATGTAGTGGTTATATGATTTTTCAAATATGATATGCTGACAATAACACAAAACATGCTTGGAGAACTGGAGAATATTCTTTCCAACCGAGCATGTTCCACCTACCACAGTGAGTTTGCTCCAGAAAATGTTAGTTCATGGCCAATCTCTATCTTAACTCCATTTAGCTTCCATCACCTTTGACACACTTGTCCAACAAAAACTTTCATTTTTTGAGTTAATGCCATTTGCTTGCATTTGTCTCATATACCCCTAAACCTTTATTCTCCATCTACTGGTCCTAATGTATTGTTAAAGTGGTAATTGCATCAGCCACTATTACTTCTTTTGGTAGCTCATTCCATATACCCACCTATCTCTGTATGGGAAAATTTGCCCCTCACACAATCTTAAAATCTTTTCCCCTTTACCTTACACCCATGCTCTTTGGTTTTAACCCCCCCCCCCCCAAGCATTAATTGTTCAGAAAAGTATTTGTATCTTCTACCCACCTCAATCTTTATCTTTAACAGCAAAAGATGCTGGTTTTAGATGAAATTTATGCTGCAATACATAAAGCATATCATGAGAAATCTTGTTAGGTAATCTGTAAATGGAAAAGCTGTAAGTTAGATAAAATTTATTCCTGAAAAGTATTTATAGTAAGGGCAGAATTTTGTTTTTATTTTTATGTCCTTTCTTTCATCAATAACACTAAGTACAAGAAGTTCGTTTTTTCCCTCTTTCAACTGAAAATATGAGGTTTGTTATTGGTCATAGCTCTGTGACAATGACTCTTGTTTTTTTTTAAATTTCTATTGATGAAAATGGAGACCTAAATCTTGTGCTGGGCTGTCAAAAGATTTTTTTTTTCCTGGCTTAATGTAGCCTGAATAACTTTAGGTTTGGATTCTCTGTTCAGTCTGGAGTTTCGGACAGTACAAATCATGACATTGCTTGAAAGCCAGAGAAATAATTTCTTAGAAAGAGAGAGATAGAAACATTTGAGATATATTTTTAGTGTGGGGGGGTAGGACTAAAGGAATAGAGGGATTATTCTACATGTCAGAAATCACTAGGCTGTCACTTCTAATTTGATTCCAGTGGAACAAAAATCCAGTTAACTTACTATTGAAAGTAGATTCTACTAAGGATATAAGTCATCTTACAAAGTACTTTTAGAGAATAGCTTTACATAAAGGATACTTTCCCACATTTGATGTTGACTCAGTTTACCAAAGTTTATGCAATGCACTCCAAATTGCATTGCCTTCCATTTAGTAACATGACTTTAAAAAGTGTCGTCTATCAAGCCCACATGTTTTCTTTAAATTACTTATTTCGTGCATAGTTCCCCTTGCCATTTAGAGTTATTGCAAATATTTTAATATTGTGCCTCATGCTGTGTTTTTATTGTATTTTAACACTATACTTTCAATGGTCAAGAGATCCTGATAATCTGTGGCACCCCTATCATTTCCTCTCATGTACTTTTGCTCCTCTACCATCTTGAATTGTTGTGAATTAAAATATCCCAAGGAGATTGTTTTGTAAGTTGCTCATAATGTCATGTTCAAGTTTAAGTATAATTGTCATCCAACCATATACATTTATACAGTTAAATGAAGCAGTGTTTCTCAGGATCCTAATTACAAAACACAGTACATACAGTCACACACAGCTCATATGACTGCAATAGCACATACGATCACAACAATAATATTGGCACGTGAGTGACATTGACAGTGATTTGGATACTGTCCTGGAGCCATGATTCTGAAGAACAAGGATGCAGCAGTTCCTCATTTTGCACTGGTTCAGCAGAGGAAGGCAAACCAGCTTGTTTCGTGTTGGGTCAGCCACAGGCAATGCAGCTTGTCTTTTCACGAGTGAACACTGGTGAGCAGTACCAAAGGGAAGGGCCAGCCTCCAAACCAGCACGGACTCCATCACGTCCACTGGCCTCTGCTCACCTCCAGCACTTCCTCCCCTACAACACCACGGCATGAGGGCCTGCTCTACTCAACAAGCAAGGCCACAAAGCTCCCCTGACGTCAGTCTCTCCAATGAACAAATGACCCAGACTTACAGTAATTTATAATACCAATATACCATCAGGTCTTAATAGTTTTTCACAAAAAAGAAATCACCCATATATTGAGGGTGTTTATGTATTCAGAAGCCCTAGAAGTCTATTTGGAACAAAATGGAAACCTTCCAATTATCCTAAAGATTTTCCCACTTCCCACAATTCAAATGTTAACTAACATTTGTTATTTTCTCATCAAATGGTGTATAACAATCTAACACACAAAGAAATGACTCATATTTCAGGAATCTCCATATAAACTCTATATTTAAAAATAAATGCCAAGTTTTCCACATTGAGATTGTGTATTTTAATTAGTAATAGTTGAAAAAAATGATGCTAATACTTTAATAATATCAAGTAATACATTGATTCTTTGCTGTCTAGGAATTGCATCATTTAATTAGGTGGAGGATTCCTGTTTTACCTTAGAAGCTAATGATGTTTCTGTTGAAGTCCTATCAAGTCATGGCATCTGATTCAGTCAATAGAACTCCTTTTTCACATTAATACAGAAAATTCTAGAAACACTTGGCAGATCAAATAGTATCTGTAGAAGTATAACAAGGTCTCAATGGAGACTATAAGACCATGACCATTAGACACAGGAGCAGAATTAGGGCATTCAGCCCATTGTGTCTGCTCTGCCATTCCAGATTCCAGATCCCAGATCCCACTCAACGTCATATGTCTTCTTGCCATATCCTTTGAAGCTGATCAGGAAACAATCAACTTCTGCTTGAATATACCCATGAACTTTGCCTCCACCACAGACTGTGGCAGAGCATTCCATGAATACACTACTCTCTGGCTAAAAAGAAAGTCCTCCTTACTTCTGTTCTGAAAGGTTGCCCCTCAGTTCTGAGGCTGTGCCCTCTAGTTCTGGACCTTTCATTAGGACTGAGAAAAAAAATGTAGGTGGATTAAAACCAGAGGGCATCAATTTAAGATTAGAAAGGGAAAGATTTTCCACACAGAGATTGGGGAGGATATGGAATGAGCTGCCAGGGTGCAATTGCAATTTTAACAATACATTTGGACCAGTAGATGGATAATAAATGTTTAGAGCTGGTGTTCCCAAACTGGGGTCTACAGACTCTTGCTGAAAGGCTTTGGTCCATGGGAACCCCTGGTTTAGAGGGATCTGAGCCAAACACATGCAACTGGCAAAGACTCTAGTGAACACCATGCTTGGCATGGACAAGTTGAGGCTAAAGGTTTATGTATATCTCTGTGACTCTGACAAGTTAGCTTTCAGTAGCAGAACTGGTGAGGATGGGGTGGATAGGACAAAGGTAATAACTCTGATAGGATTGGTATGGCAGTTAGAGCCAGATCATGATCCATTGTGTAATATTAGCTGCTAATAACTGGACTGTGGACATGTCCAACAAACTAGGCTATGTTATCAGAGAGAGGGCAACTTAGTCAATAACACAGATAGATGAATGTTCTTGATGGAATAAAACAAGTTACTTAAAGTTGGAGGATTCAATATTGAGTCCAAAAGCTTCAAAATGCCTAAATAAAGATAAGTTGTTCCTTATGCTTGCAATGGCCCTTGTGACAGTGCAGGATATCAGAGAGATTTTCAGTATGAGAATTTTTTAAATTACTTTTTTCCTTTATTATTCATTTAGAAGATGTCAACATCATCAATTAGGCCAACATTTATTGCTCATTCCTAATGATACTTGAGAGGATGGTGCTGGGTTGCATTCTTCCATGACATTAACAGCACCAAAGCAAGTTAACTGATCACTAACTAATTTACTCTTTGTGATGCTGATGTCACACAAAACATGATATGAGATTGCTGGGTTAGGTATGAATTTGTAAAATTCTGTATGAATATCTATTATAATCTTGTCTTCCTTCTGCAGCTGTACAGGGCCCTGGTGAGACCCCACCTGGAGTATTGTGTGCAGTTTTGGTCCCAAATTTGAGGAAGGACATTCTTGCTATTGAGGGAGTGCAGCGTAGGTTCACAAGGTTAATTCCCGGAATGGCGGAACTGTCATATGTTGAAAGATTGGAGCGACTGGGCTTGTATACACTGGAATTTAGAAGGATGAGAGGGGATCTGATTGAGACATATAAGATTATTAAGGGATTGGACATGCTGGAGGCAGGAAGCATGTTCCTGCTGATGGGTGAGTCCAGAACTAGAGGCCACAGTTTAAGAATAAGGGGTAGGCCATTTAGAAAAGAGATGCGGAAAAACTTTTTCACCCAGAGAGTGGTAGATATGTGGAATGCCCTGCCCCAGAAGGCAGTGGAGGCCAAGTCTCTGGATGCATTCAAGAGAGAGTTAGATAGAGCTCTTATAGATAGTGGGGTCAAGGGATATAGGGAGAGGGCAGGAACGGGGTACTGATTGTGTATGATCAGCCATGATCACAGTGAATGGTGGTGTTGGCTAGAAGGGCCGAATGGCCTACTCCTGCACCTATTGTCTATTAGCCGCAGGGGCTCTGTGGAATAAAATTACTCCATGTACATCTCAAGCTTTGGAGATGTTTATGTTCTTCCTGTTGAGTAATATGAGCTAGTTGTTATCTCCTCTCTGCTTTTGATGTCTGTTTTACGATAGATGGATAGCTGTGGAGTTTCCTGATGTATAACATAGCCTGGAATTGATTTAGCACCAAAACATGTGCCAGGGACCTAAGTCATTGGAGGAAATAGTACAGACCTATAATTTGCCTTCAGACAATCTGCAAAATACAGCATTCTAATGGTAACTTACCATGGATACTGTTATGAAAAGCAATACCTGTGTGAGTTAGCTGCAAGGATGGTAATGAGGAAGAGTGACTCAGTAACATGCCAGTGCTACATTACAATAAACATTCCAATTCAAATATGTAAGATAACTTGGATTTCCAGGCACAAAGATGGTTCAATTATTGTGATTTACTTTCAATAAATAATATGACTCATCCAGCATTGAGGACAACCAACCTTTAAATGCAGTAATCATTGTTCTGACTCATCACTAGCACTTATAAATATAAAAGCAATAATCTCACAGACCTTCTAAAGATAATAGTGTTCAATTTAGCCTGTCATTTATTCAGCATGTAAATTGTACTTATAGTTTCACCTTTACAAAAAGTAATAAAGTATTTAGGTTTTCCAAAGAGATTTGATTAGCCAAAATTCTGTTCCCAAATATCAATAGGACTATCCAATTAGTGATGAGTGATAATTCTATGTCTGTACTTTATTTAGCTGGTTTGCACTTCATTTGATCTGTTGTGAGCTTATTAACAGTGAATCCCTTTGGATTCTTATTTGTTCACCTATCCTTCTAAGTGTTGTTCACAGAGTTATCGCAGCCTGAATAAATCAGCCAGAAATAATGTTGCTTATTGGGGTATTCTACTCTAAATTTGGATAAATGATTGCAAGTATGCCATTAACACGAGTAAATCTGTAGATGCTGGAAATCCAAGCAACACACACAAAATGCTGGAGGAACTCAGCAGGCCAGCCAGCATCAGGATAGTCTCAGCCTTGAACGTCAGCTGTTCACTTTTTTCCATAGATGCTGCCTGGCCTGCTGAGTTTCTCCAACATTTTGTATGTGATACAAGTATGCTGTCATGTTTTCTTCAATATTGTATTATGAGGAATGGTAGGACAAACTCTGCTTATCTCTACCAGAATTAGAAAAAGTGGGATGTGGGGGATAGTCTTGAGTAAATTGTGCAAGATATTGAGTGTTTTGATAGGGTAGATATGAAAAGGATATTCTCTCTTGTGAGACATTGACCAGTGCTTAAAAATTAAAGGTTGTCATTTTAGAACAGAGATAAAATCTTTTGTTCCATCTCAGGTGCTTGTTTGTCTTTAGAGCTTTCTTCTCAGGGTCCTGGAAGCAGAGTCTTTGAATGATTTGAAGGCAGAAGTCAATAGATGCCTGACAATCAATGAGAAGTAAAAGATTCCCACGAGTAGACAGAAATTCAAAGTTGAGTCCAAAATCAGATCAGCACATGGCCTGATGAGCCAAATAATGCACCATTTTTTGTTCTATGTTGATGACCTGGGTGAAGTTTTCAAAACACCTTAATTTGAAAAGGCTAAAATGCAAAAATCCGATTCAAGATAAACTTTCCACATCTAAGACTCAGTACTAGGACATGAACTGAGACCCAGTCGCCCATTCCTGTTTAAAAATTGTAGTTATTTCAAATAAGAGTACATTGAAATATTTGATGAAGATGTTACTTTTCAATAACAAAAGTATTTTATCTTTTCTTTCTCTCTGTAGTTCATAATTATTCCATTTTAAAACCATGCATTACTAAAAATGTATATTGATCTTTGATAATTTCCATTCTGAAGGATGCCTTCAACACTTCAGTAGCAAATAAAATTCTGAACATATTGTATAACTATACTTCCTGAGGATGGAAGCTTGCTATAGGGAATAAGGGTTTAACAGTAATATGTAATTAGGTTAGGTAACACCATATGGTGTCATGTTAACTGACAATACATTTTGCCTCAACTTAATATACTTACTGTTTTTTTTAATCAATTTGAGATGCTACAGATTACAGACTACTTGTATCTGCCAGAATTAACTTTGTGACATCACTGAATTTTCTCATGTTCTAAATATGTATACAGTATACAACTTTGAGATCCGTCTTCTTGCAGGCAGCCTCAGAACAAAGAAACACAATAGAATCTGTTTAAAGAAAACTCCACACAAGACTATTAACCACCCATTGTGTGAAAAAAGAACAAATTGTGCAAACAAGAAAAAGTAAACAAATAATATTATAACCCCAGAGTCCCTAAAAGTGATTCCTCACTTTGTGCCGATGGTTGCAGACCATAGCCGCAGAGTCAGTTCAGTACTGAAGCGCCTTGATCAAATCGTGCACAGGGCAAGAAAGGAGAAACATAATAGAAACACAAGAAACATGTACTGAAGGGTCCTCGAAAATGTGTCCACAGCTGCAGAGAATGTTCAGCACTGAGGCTACTGGAGCCTGTCCAGACACCTGATGGCTGCAGGGTAACAACAACTCCTGAATCTGGCAGCATGGGTCTCAAATTCCTGCACAGTCTGCCAGCCTACAGCAGTGAGAAGAGACCGGCCAAATGCAAGCAGATGGCACTGAACACCTCTTTATTTTCTGCTCTCTTATTTAACAATTTTGTTTTCACACAGGTTCTTTCATTCAGTGACTTCCAACCCCAAAGATCAGACCACATCCTCTCAATAGCCCTCTGCTGTGATCATAAGCTAAAATTTATGTTTTGTTATGTTCTAAATGGGCAGTATGTATAGTGCCACCTTCTAATTGGGTGGCCCAAGAAACTAGACTGGAGGAAAAACAAATCATAGACACAAATTTAAAGTTCAAAGTAAATGTATTATCAAAGTACATATATGTCACCATATACAACCTTGAGATTCATTTTCTTGTGGACATACCCAATAAATCCAACAACCACAATAGAATCAATAAAAGACTGCACCAACAGGGCAGACAACCAGTGTACAATAGACAACAAACAATGGAAATACTAAAAAGAAAGGAAAGAAAGGAAATAATTGTAATAGCAAGTAAGCAATAAATATTGAAAACATGAAATGTAGAGTCCTTGAAAGTGAATCCATTGGTTGTGGGAACAGTTCAGTGATGGGGCAAGTGAAGTTGAGTGAAGTTATCCACTTTGGTTCAAGAGCCTAATAGTTGAGGAGTAATAAACGTTGCTGAACCTGCTGGTGTGAATCCTGAGGCTCCTGTACCTTCTTCCTGATGGTAGCATCAACAAGAGAGCATTACCTGGTTGGTGTGGGTCCTAAATGATGGATGCTGCTTTCCTATGACAACACTTCATGCCGATGTGCCCAATGATGGGGAGGGCTTTACCCATGATGGACTGGGCCTTATCTACTACTTTTTGCGGGAATTTCTTTTCAAAGGCATTGGCGCTTTCTTAGCAGGCAGGGATCCATCCAGTCACCACACATCTATAAAAATTTGTCAAAGCTTTAGATGTTATGCCAAATCTTTGCAAAGTTAATGATGAAAAGGTGTGCATGTACTTTCTTTGTAATTGCGCTTATGTGACAGGTCAGGGGAGGTCCTCTGAATGATAACTCCAAGGAATTAAAAGTTGCTGACACTCTTCACCTCTGATCCCCAAATGAGAGCTCATAGACCTTCAGTTTCCTCTTCCTGAGGTCAATAATCAGCCCCTTGGTCTTGCTGTGAGAGGTTGTTGCTGTGACAGCACTCATCCAGATTTTCAAAATAACTCCTATACACTTATTCATCCCAACCTTTGATATGAACATTGACAGTGGTATCATCAGCAAACTTAAATATGCCATTGGAGCTGTGCTTAGCCACACAGTCATAAGTGTGAAGCAAGTAGAGCAGGAAGCTAAGCACGCAACCTTGTGATGTATCTGTGCTGATGGAGATGGTGGAGGAGATGATTTTGCCAGTTTGAATTGACTGGGGTCTGCAAATGAGGAAATTGAGGATCCAATTGCACAAGAAGGTATTAAAGCAAAGGTGTTGAAGCTTATTGATTAGTTATGAGGGGACGATAGTATTGAATTCCAAGCTGTAGTCCATAAAGAGCTTCTTGATGTATGCATCTTTGCTGTTCGGATGTTCCAGGGTTGAGTAAAGAACTAATGAAATGGCATCTGCTTTAGACCTGTTGTGATGGTGGGGAAATTGGAATGAATCCACAATCAAGAGAAAATGTGCAGATGCTGGAAATCCAAGCAACACACACAAAATGATGGAGGAACTCAGCAGGCCAGGCAGCATCTATGGAAAGAAGTACAGTCAACGTTTCTGGCCAAGGCTCTTCTGCAGAGTTCCTCCAGCATTTTGTGGAATGAGTCCATGTCACTTCTCAGGCAGGACTTGATATGTATCATCACCAATCTATCAAAGTACTTCATCACTCTGAGTGTAAGTGCTACTGGATAAAAGTCATTACAGCAGGTTACCATGTTCTTCTTAGGCACAGGTATAATTTAAGTCTGCTTGAAGCAGGTCTTTAGCACTTGGTCAGATACCCCATCTGGGCTGGCTGCTTTCCATGTTTCACTCTCCTGAAAAGTGCTCACCCTTTGGCCTCAGAGACTGAAATCACAGGATCATCAGGGGCTGTGAGAGTTCATTGCTATGTTTGTACTTATTAAATTCAAATGTAGCATGGGTAAAAATGCCTGATACGAATGCATGCCACCAACTATCCAAGTGTCATTTCTGCTTCCATGTGGACCGCCTGCACTGCCCACTGGGAACTGCAGTTATTTATTATATTCACACAAAATAGCACATCTTCCCCTTTTAAAGAAAAATTAAACCCAATAGTATGTTGTCGTAAGCCTGCAGGAAACAATAATGCTTTCCAACACAAATGTGTACATTAACCAATAGTAATGAGAAAATACAGTCCCTCGTTCACTCATAAACTGCAATGAGTCTCAGGTGGTTTGATGATCATTTTTGGTCTGCTATTTGTTTCCACAGATGTATTGCTTTCCTTTGCTGCATGCATGCTCTGTCGTTTTTACCCTGTGCACCTACTTAGCTGAGAATGTGTGGTATCCACTGCCCTACACTTACCCACAGCCTTTTCCAGCATTACGTTCTTTTTCGTGGAGCAATCTTTCACTGATCCCATTATTTGAAGTTCCGCAAACTGTTTTGAAACCATGAGACACAGGAGCAGAGTTAGGCCATTTGGCCCATCGAGTCTGCTCCGCCATTCAATCATGACTGATCCTTTTTTTTGTCTCTGAGCTTATCCACAAGGCAGCTCATGCTGACACTCCTCTCCTGGAAATTTCTCAGCAACACCAGAGCGCTAGATCACTCGATCGAGAAGTCACAAGCTCCAACAGTTTCAGAAACATAATTAAGATAAAAAGTAGATGATATAGAAAAAATGAAATATCTGCACAACTTGTTGTCTTATGCATACTGTGTGTATATCCAGTTGGTGCAACCTTTCATTGATTCTATTATGGTTATTGGATTTATTGAGTATTCCTGCAAGAACATACCAGGGTTATATATGTTGACATATATGTACTTTGATAACAAATTTACTTTGAACTTTGAACTATGGACTATTAGCAAATACGTAATGTTCAATGACTGTGCATGCTTGAACCTCAAATTGATTAAACATTTGTAACTATTTCTGGCTAAACTTGGCACAAAATCCTTTTGAGGCAATGATGATAAGAATTTGAATTAACTTTACAAATACTACATTTCCTGCTCAAACATTGCTGAACTATACTTAATCCTAGTCAAATAAAGGCAGTATTTTCCTTCTTTTTCTGCATAGTTACTGCTTTGGTATAATGCAGCTCTCGTTATTATTAATGCCTTGCATGTTATGGTCTAGGACCTAATTAGCAATTCCAGTACATAATTTGAATGATTTATTTGGGACTTATGAATTGTCAAACGTTCTGATATTCAAGCTAAAAATAATGCAACTGTGTATCTTTCAAATTTTATTTAATTGTTCTCAGCACTTTGATATCAGCAGCAAAGCAAGTGCTTCCTGCTTATTAATTGGCCTTGAGAAGTACAGAGCAAAATTCTTGAACCGGACAAGATTTCCACTTAAGTCAATCAGTCTGACCTTGGCCTATTTTGTCGTGTCTCAAGTATCACAAAAGGTCATCCTTCGTATATTTAAAACAGGGGTTGATAGGACCTTGATTAGTAATGATTTCTAAGGTTTTCTAATCTACCTTCTCCTTAGAGAAGGCAGATTAATTGCTTTACGAGGGATAATAAATCAATCATGTTGGAATGGTGGAGCTGACATGATTGGCCAAATGGTTTAATTCTGCTGCTATGTCTTATGGTCTTAATAATGGACTCTAATATCTTGCCAACCACTGAAATCAGGCTTACTGGCCTATAATTCCCTGAATATTGTCCCCCCTCCCATTTTAAAGAATGACATATAGAACCATTCCAGAATATAGTGATTCTTGAATGATCTCTATAATGCCCCCACAACCTCTTCAGCTATGTCCTTCAGAACCCTGAGTGCAGTTCACCTGGTCGAAGTGACCTTCAGATTTTCATGTTTTCGAATAGTTTCTCCTTAGTAATAGCAACTACATTTACTTCTGACACTCCCGAATTTCTGGCATATTGCTGGTGTCTTGCACAGTGAAGACTGATGAGAAATATTTATTTAGTTCATTTCCAATTTTTTTGTCCTATGTTATACCGCTCCAACATCATTTACCAGCAATTCCATGTCAACTCTTGCTTCTCTTTTGTCTCTATATATCTGAAAAAAATACCTTCTGGATCTGTCTTTTATACCGTTGGCCATCTTACCTTTATATTTCACCTGTTCTCTCCTTATTGATTTTTAGTTGCCTTCTACTGGTTTTTGAAAGCTTCCTAATCCTGTAGCTTCCCACTAATCTTTAGTGTGTTCTGTGCTCTCTTGCCTTTATGCTGTTCTTGAATTCTGTTGTCAGTCACGGTTGTCTCATCTAACATTTAAAATGCTGTTGTTTCTTTGAGAATGAACTCATTTTGCTCCCAGAAACTTCAGCTTGTTATTGTTGCTCTTCCATCATACCTGCTAGGGAGTCCATCCAATCAACTTGGCCAGCTCCTCTCTATGTCCCCTTATGTCCACTGTAATATCAATAAATCTAATTTTGGCTTATCCTACTCAAGCTGCAGGATGAATTCCATCATAATAGCTGCCTCCTAAGAGTTCTTTTACCTTAAACTCCCTAATCAAATCTGGTTCAATACACAACACCCAACCCAGAAATATCTTTTCCCTAGTGGGCTTGTCCACAAACTGCTCTAAAAAGCCTCAGGTGTTCTATACATTTTATAAATACCTTTTCTTGGGATCCAGCACCAACCTGATTTTCCTAATCTACACCTGCATGTTGAAATCCCGCTACCCCCCTTGATTATCATAACATTGCCCTTTTTATATGCCATTATCGTCTTCCGTTGTTTTATGCCCCACATTGTGGATACCGTTCCGAAGCTTGCATACCGTGCCTTGAAAGAGTATTCAGCCCCCATCTCTTTCTTAACATAGATGAGTATTACAAAAGGGGATTTTTATCAGTTTAACTGAGAGTTTTTATTTGTGAATCACGTTCTCATTTTCACAGTAGAGCCCAAAACACAGAAAATCGTAAAGCATGAAAAACTAAATATTCAAAGCCTGTAATGTCAGCAGTTCAAAAATATGTAACCGTCTTTGCTGAGTACTTAGTTGAACCACCTCTTGCAGCTATTACAGACAGTAATCTTGTCGGATAAGATCCTATTTGCTTTGCACAATGTAATGGAGCAGGATTTGCCCATTCCTCCTTACAAAATTGCTCACGCGAAACCAGTTCAGTTAGGGAGCAGTAGTGGAGAGCAGTCTTGAGGTTTTGCCAGAAACATTTGATTGGGCTGAGGTTAGGACTCTGACTGGCCCACTGAACTACATCAATTTTCTTCATTTGAAGCCACTCCATGGTTGTCCTGGCAGTGTGCTTTGGGTTGTTGTCCTGCTGAAAGATGAATTTCCACCCCAGTTTAGGCTTCCTGGGAGAGGCTAACAGGTTTTTATGCAGGATCTCTCTGTATTTAGCAGCATTAATCTTGTCATCAATCCTGACCAGATTTACAGTGCTTGCTGCTGAAAAGCATCCCATAGCGTGATGCTACCTCCACCATACTTTAGAGTAGGGATGATATTACCTGAATGATGTGCTTTATTAGATTTATACCACACATACCTCTTAGCGTTGAGGCCAGTAAGTACCACTTAAGTCTTGTCCGACCACAAGACCTTCTGCCACATCTTTATAGTATCATGTAAGTGATGCTTTGCAAAGTCTTTATTAGCAAGAATATGTTTATTTTTAGCCAGGGCTTCTTTCTTATCACTCTTCCATAAATACCATCTTTGTGCAAGGCCTTAGAGATTGTGGAGCCATGAACTTCATCTCCAGTTGCAGCTACTGACTTCTACTACTCACTCAGAGTGACTGTTAGCATCACAGCAGCCTCTCTTACAAGTGCAATTCTTCTCCAGTGACTAAGTTTAGAGCACCCTGACCTAGGCAATGTGGGTGTGGATTCATATTTTCCATCTTTTTCGGAATGGACTATACTGAGCTCTGAGGTATGTTCAGTGCCTTTGAAGTGGTCTTGTACCCTTCCTCAGATTTGTGTTTCTCTATTATAATTTCCCTGACTTGTCTTGAATGCTCTTTTGTCTTTATTTGATTTGGTCTGTTGAAAATCTACCATACTGTTGGACCTTATAGAGTGATATTTATTCTTATGAGTGCATTGAAAGTAGATGATCCTCCAATTTACTACATCAACAGATTGGGTGATTTGGTAAGGTGACATACAGTATAGTCCCTTATGAAATTAGTGTAGTAATTACAAAGCCAATAAGTATTTTTTTTCAGCCTCATAACTTTGGTGTTTAATTTTTAGTAAATTGTTGATAGCTTTTGAAATTTTTCTTTGATCTGACATGATGCACAATTTTTTATAAGATTAGTTCCAAAAATCCAACTTCAATGTATTTTAAATTTAGAAAATGAGTCAAGAAAATGTGAAAATACTTGAGGGGATACAGAATACTTTTTCCAAGGCACTATATAACTCGCATCAGATTTTTTTTACCATTGCAGTTTCTTAACTCTACTCTCCAATATTCTATATCTTCTAATCTAATGTAACTTCTTTCTGAGGAGTTGATTTCACATTTCAACAACAGAGCCATCTCACCTCTCTGCCTACCCGCCAGTCCTTTTTAGTCTGTATTATATCATTGACTGAATTGGCTGACTACAAAGTGCAACGTGCCTTTGGGCCAAAGACAGAACTTTGTCTCCACAGGGACAGAGCTGGTCATTTCCTATGGAGAGATACGACTTTAATAGATACTTCTGTGAGGATGAGATTAAGTGCATTTATCTCCTGTTCATTTTGGGCTCAGCTGGTTCAGTCAGTTACCTTACTGAACTTAACCAAGAGCAATAGGACTGTGCTAAAACACCAATGTCCTTCTTTTCAGCAGTTAAAATTATGCTCTGTGGGCTGGTAGCAGTATCCTGTTTAAAATTATTAACGGTAAGTCTAATTGAAACCTCAACGTCACTATTTTTAATAGGGCTAAATGTTGCTACTGAAATCTGCTAACTAAAATTTAAAATGGCTTTCTTAAATTTCAAAGGAAAGACCATATCAATTGATTCATCTATAAACTGCCTCACAAGGACCATTCAGTTTTCTCTCTATATTTTCTGAGGTATCATCTTTGTGTTTCAAACATCTCAGGTAGGTCATGCTCGGTGATGGACATTGAATTCCTCCATACCCTTGTTGCTCTCAGTGTTTCATCCAGCCAAGTGTTGCTCACATGGAAAAATGGGCCGTGCTTGGCCTGGAGACTCAGTTGGGTGTAGAGAAAATACTCCAAGAGCTGCTTGTCCTACTTATATTCCGTTGTGTTACCAGCAGGTTGATCCGGGCTGTTGGGACAAGTTGTATGTAGAGATTATGATGGAAGAGTCTGGCACATTGTCAGTAATGGCTCTGTGACTAGGATTGTGTTAGGGTGTTAGGCTGATGAACATAATCAATCACAATCAACTCAGCAGACCTGGCAACACCTGTGGAAAGAGTTCGTCACAGTAGTTCTGTTTTTATTTATGATTTCCTACATTATTTTATCAGTTTTAACACCTTTGTTTTGTTAATTAATTCAAAAGTAATGCAATCTGCATTCTCTAAAGACCTGATAGAAAAATAGGAGGCTTATATAGTCTCGTGCCTTGTTAATCAGATCCATGGCATATTAGTATAATTAAATGCTTCGAAGAATATTCACTGGTATGATGATGCCAAATTCTAAAGAATAAGAGGAAGGCAGATATGATGAAAATCCATACTTAAAATATTAATCAACAAGAAATTTGTGCTGACTTTCCACATTAGGAACTCTTACCTCATGAATACTGCGACAGTTTGTGGAGGTAGTGATTCCAACTAACCCTCAATATTTTATTAAAAAGAAGCTTACTAAACAAAGTGATTGCTTCCTATGTGTATGTAATATGATTCACTATTTTCCTCTTGATCTTTAGATCTGAAACAAGTCCCTCCTAGGAATTTCCTCAGAAGATTATTGTATTTGTTTTACAGTGATCTGTTACTATATAATCAGTTTCTCCACTGAATCTTGAATTTGAAACCTGGTTAAGTGTGATGACTAAAGATGAGTTTTCAATTTTCAAGTCTGCCACGGTCCCCGGTACCTTAGTCACACCCAAGTTAGAGAGCCTATCATTGTTGTAGAATATCACCAAGGAAGTGCAGAAAACAAAATAAACTGTGAATATTTGGACATTACTGTCTAGAAATTGCACTTCATCCTTTATGGTGCACTAAATAGGCACTACATTTAGTTCGACCAGACGTCACCAGGAAAACTGCAAAATTGGGGCATTCTTGCTTTAAAGTGTAATTTCCATGGTTTTCTCATCTCAAGTAGCATTAATGCGCGATGTTGTGATGAAGCAGACAGCTGCCATGTCATCGTGCAGTGACACATGGGGAACGAGTCAGTGCTGTTAAAGAGCTTTCTCCATGGCAACTAAAGGCTGCGATGGTGATGAAGAGAAAAGCTAAGGGAGTTGGGAGTTCAGGATTGTGATAGATGACAGGGAGTTGTTGTAATCAAGACAGGAGAGAGGGATAACATTCTATGTCTCCCCACCCCTGAGTGATAAATGCAATCACCTCAGGTGCAGCAGCACAGGTTGACCGGCACCTGAAGATATTTGTGTTGTTTTGATCTGTGCTCGGCATAATTTGCAAAGAGACTTTTATACATTTAGATTCTAGGGTGTTATGAGAAAGGGAGGAGTGGTGATTTTTTAAATATAAAAGCAATGTCCCACTGCTTTCAACGTAATGTACTCCTTGTTTTGTTCTGAATTAAAAACAAAAGGAACACAAAATTCACCTTTGACCGAATTTCTCAAAGAATAACTTTGTCATTTGTGTTGTCGTTGAATGCATGGAATATGATGAGCAAAGTTGATCTGGGTTTGGAAAAATCTTAGCAGGAAATAATACTGTCCAGTTCTCAATAGTCAGGACCTCATAGGGAAATGGACACATAAACTCCAGAATAAACGCTTCATCCCTCAACTTAACCTGAGCATAGATCCAATTTTTCATAGAACCAAGTTCAATTATGTTTAGATGTGTTAATGTGTACACATGTTTTGAAGAAATGGTGTGAATTAGAAAGAATAAATCATTCGTATGGAGTACCTCAAAACAAGAAAAAATCTGTAGATGCTAGAAATCAAAGTAACACACACAAAGTGCTGGAGGCCAGGCAGCATCTATGGAAAAGAATGAACAGTCAATGTTTCAGGATGAAACCCTTCATTGGGACTGATGGAATACTTATTAGTCTTAAAATATCCTTAAGCTTCTGTTTAAGGTTTTCAAACAAAACTCTAATAATCATTTATCATATTGCCACAATACCAAAGCTGTAGTTCTACTTTGTCTTCCGTCATTGTTACTTTACCTTTATTTTTAATTGGAAACCGATTTGATTCATCTTGTAATAATAAAGGTTAAGGTAGCTAGTAAAATGATAATAAAGCTTTAATTGCATCTGTGGAACATTGATTAATTATTAATGCTGTATGCTGAGGATGCTGAACCTTCAGGGAATAGTTGCAGTCTTCCTCATCCTAAATATCCATAAGTATTTATGATAACTCTGAAGTATGAATAACGTTAGCAGTGGAGCAAAGAATATAATCGTGTCTAGGAATAAAGAGACAGTACTGCATGGGTTGACTCATATAGATCTTTCAAATATAGATGTTACACTTCTGTAATCTACGTAAACGGCACCAAAATTTGGGATTCCCTTTAAAATATGTAAGTTCTGAAATTGTTTGCTCTTTTCAGTATGGATGATTATAAGACTGCTCATGGAAAAGAGGTTTGAGGGAACGTTTCCCAATGGTTATAATAGTGCCTGTGCCAGGTGAGATGAGGCAAAGGAATAACTCCATTCACCTACACAAGAGAGAGAGAATCAGGTGAGTTGCATTTTTTGGGAACTAACTGAGCTTTCTTAAAAATATAATTATTAAACTACTTTTATATGATTATATGCTGTAAAGTATTTAATTAAATTAAAAATGTGTCTAGAGATCCTATAACAGACCAATTGGCTACTGGTTGGGTATTAGCAATCCAGGACCCTGAAGCACAAGTGATTATATGGCCTGTTCTCTGCATTATTTCCATTGCCTTGGATTTCTCCATATTAGAGTTTATCTGCCATGTGGCTGCCCATTCTGTCAGATTGTGTTTGGCCCTGATTTGATTTGTCAGTCTCTTCTTCATGCAAACTTAGTGTTCTCTGCAAATTTGGAAATTGTGGTTTGCATCTCTTAAATCTGGGTAATTGATATAGGTTAGGAAAAAACCCTAAAGTCTTTAACACCATTCCCTGAGGAATACCATTTTTTCCACCTTACTCCTGTCTAAGAAAAAAAATTATCAAAACCTCCCTCTGTTGTCTGTTATCCAGCCAACTTCATAATCATCTGAGCAATGTCCTATTCATACAATGTGGTTCAACTTTTCTTTGTGACAACTGAACAAAAGCTTCCTGGAAGTCAATGCACAACATGTCAACTGTATTACTTTCAATATCCCTATATATCTTTCTCCATTACTTCATCAGTAGGTTCTATCAAATTACTTACACACGTTTGTGTTCTGTGATAAGCCCATCACCCCAAATGGGACATAGGCTGCTGACAACAGCTAGCCAGAGTGCTCTGTCCTGGGCCAGTAGAAAGTGGATAGGCCCTGCAGTTTCCACAGACTTGCAACTTCCACCACACGACTTTATACGTCGTCTAGGCAAAGATCCTTCCTCCCTAAGGGATGAAATCTTCAGAGTTTCTGTGGCTCTCGGTTTTGATGGGATGGGACTGCTAACCCCATTCACAACATTCCTCATTTTGCAGTCAGTCTGGGAACCAACCCTAGCAGAGTTTTACACAGATAGCCCTGATTAAATTTGTGCAGGCTTGACTTAATTGATTAATTAATCCGCTGAACACCTACACTCTGTCCGCCAGAGAAAGCAGGATCTCCCAGTGGCCATACATTTTAATTCCATGTCCCATTCCCATTCTGATATGTCTATCCATGGCCTCCTCTACTGTCAAGATGAAGCCGCACTCAGGTTGGAGGAACAATACCTTATATACCGGCTGGGTAGCCTCCAACCTGATGGCATGAACATTGACTTCGCTAACTTCCGTTAATGCCCCTCCTCCCCTTCTTACCCCATCCCTGATATATTTAGTTTTTTCCCCCCTCCTTTTTTTTTCTCTCTCTGCCCATCACTCTGCCTGTTCTCCATCTCCCTCTGGTGCTCCCCTCCCCCTTTCTTTCTCCCCAGGCCTCCCGTCCCATGATCCTTTCCCTTCTTCAGCTCTATATCCCTTTTGCCAATCACCTTTACAGCTCTCAGCTTCACCCCACCCCCTCCTATCTTCTCCTATCATTTTGGATCCTCCACTCCCCTTCCTACTTTCAAATCTCTTACTATCTTTCCTTTCAGTTAGTACTGACGAAGGGTCTTGGCCCGAAATGTCGACAGCGCTTCTCCCTATAGATGCTGCCTGGCCTGCTGCATTCCACCAACATTTTGTGTGTGTTGCTTGGTGGTCTATAAGCAGTACCTTCAGTTCCTTATCACACTTACTTCAAAATCCAAACATGCATCAGTTATTGTTTCTAATAACTCTGTCCTGTCTATTTTAAATAATCTATAAGTTCAAAGATCAAAGTAAATTTTGTTATCAAAGTACATATATGTCACTATACAACCCCGAGATTCATTTTTTGTGGGCATTTGCAGTAAATACAAAAATACCACCATAGAATCAATGAAAACTGCACACAAGATCGACAAGCAACCAATATGCAAAAGGCAATGAACTGTATATATGCAAAAAGCAGAATATTAATAATAAATAAATAAGCAATAAACATGGAGAACATTAGATAAATAGTACTTAACAGTGATTTCATAGGCAGCAGGAACAGTTCGTTGTTGGGATGAGTAAAGTTATCCCCTCTGGTTGAAGAGCCTGATGGTTGAGGGGGCGGGGTAATAACCTTATGGTTTGGATTCTGAGGCTCCTGTACTCCTTCCTGATAGCGACGACAAGAAGTGAACTTGGCCTTAATGGTGGGGATCCTTAATGATGAAATCTGCTTTTCTGCAATAGCGCACCTTATAGATGTGCTTAGTGGTGGGGAGGGCTTTACCCATGATGGACTGGGCTGTATCCCCATGCACGAGCATGTTGTTTCCATACCAGACTGTGATGCAACCAGTCAATATACTCTCCACCATACATTTATAGAAGTTTGACAAATTTTTAGATGTTATGCCAGACCTTTGCAAACTGCTAAGGAAGTAGAGGTGCTGCAATGCTTTCTTTCTAATTGCACTTATGTGATGGGTCCAGTAGAGGTCCTCTAAAATGAGCGCATGAGGTATTAAAAGTAGCTGACCCTCTCCACTGATCCCCCAATCAGGACTGGCTCCTGGACCTGCAGTTTCCTCCTCCTGAAGTCAATAATCTGCTCCTTGGTCTTGCTGACATTGGCCAAGAGTTTGTTGTTGTGGCACCACTCAGCTAGATTTTCAATCTCCCTCCTATATGCTGATTCATCACCACCTCTGATTCAGCCAAGGACAGTGCTGTCATTAGCAAACTTAAATATAGCTTTGGAGCTGCCCTTAGCTTCATAGTCATAAGGCTAAGCACACAGCTTGCTGTGCTGATGGAGAATGTGGATGAATTACTGTTGCCTATCTGAGCTGGAAGTAAGGACATCAAGGATCTAGTTCAGAAGGAGGTATCGAAGCCTAGGTCTTGGAGCTTATTGATTAGTTTTGAGGGCATGATAGTATTGAATGCAGAGCTGTATATAATGAAGAACATCCTGTTGTCTCCATCTTCAATGTCCAAATGTTCCAGAGTGAATGAAGAGACAATGAAATTTCATCTGCTTTTGACTATTCTAATGGTAGGCAAACTGGAGTGAATACAAGTTGCTTCTCAGGCAGGAGATGATATGTTTCATCACCAACCTCTCCAAGCACTTCATCATAGTGGATGTAAGTGCTACTGGGCGATAGTCATTGAGAAAGGTTACCACGTTCTTCTTGGACACTATTATAATTGAAACCTGTTGGAAGCAGGTGGGTACCTCAGACTGCTGAGGCAGGAGATTAAAGGCATCAGTGAACCCTCCAGCCAGTTGATCAGTACAGGGCTTCAGTAGTCGGCCAGGTACCCATCTGGGCCAGATGCTGTCTATTCCTTCACTCTGGCTTTGGAAGTGCACTCTTGCCTGGTGAAAATGGACTGCACGGATCTTGTGCATTTAAACTGCCTGCTGCATCCAGATTTGAGTTTGATTTTTGTTCATCTGTCAACTATCCTTTAATTATTTATATTGCCTAAAAAGCAAATACCATTTATATTGGCAGGTGATCATAAGCTTGAGAATGTAGAATATTACAGCACAATACATTATTGATCTTTGGCCTACAATGTTGGCCAACCTATTAAACTATTCTAAGATCAATCTAACCCTTCCCTCCTAAATTGCCCTCCTTTTTTATTATCCGTATGCCTATCTAAGAATTTCTTAAAGGTCCCTAATGTATCTGCCTCTACCACCATCCCTGGCAGCACAATCCATGTACC
Organism: Hemitrygon akajei; assembly: GCF_048418815.1. Lineage (NCBI taxonomy): Eukaryota > Metazoa > Chordata > Chondrichthyes > Myliobatiformes > Dasyatidae > Hemitrygon > Hemitrygon akajei. Next base: position 159,041,490 of record NC_133129.1, on the reverse strand, counting down.
CACCACACTCTGTAAAAAAAATCTAGCTCTGACAACCCCCTATACTTCCCTCCAATCTCCTTAGAGTTTTTCCTCCTCATATTAGTCATTTACTTCCTGGGAAAAAGGTCTCTGCTTATCCACTCGATCTATGCCTCTTATTATTTACCACACCTCTATCAAGTTGCCTCTCACTTTCTTTGCCTCTGTTGCCATGAAGTCAGTCACAAATGCAACATTGTTTGTCAACCAGAATCGCCATTTCAACATTTGGAATGACACAGCATCTATTGATATAAGCCTCTACTCCCCTCCGCTTCATTTGCCTGTCCAAACTTCTCTAAGTTCCAGATATCTTATTTAACATGACTACTTCTAGTGGTTATAATGAGTGCTGCACAAGTTTGGGCAATTATGTTTCTTTTGAATTTCCAGTTACATTTATTGCTTACAATGAGGGCTTCTAGTTCTTTAGTAATCCATTGATGAAAAGATGTTCTATCAAAATATTTCATAGTATTAAAAACATCTATAATGTTTTTCCTTAGCATTTTTTTTCTCTCTCACTTTCTGTAGTTTTCTTCTAATATTTTTTCTGCATCTTCTTTGATATCCACATGTATTTTCCCTTGGGGTAACCCCAGAACTGTATGCAATAGCTCAACCAATATAGACTTAATACATGTATCAATCTTATACTCAAAAAGTAAATCCTGATGTTTGGCTTGTTCAACTATCTGACAATACATTTTTTTTGCTGCTTCTGCACAAGGGTTGCCTTATGTGTCGAGCCCATTTTATTGCATGTAACTGCATAAACTCACAATGCTGCACAGAAGTCCTCATTATTTTAGGTTGGGATTAATTCAGATTCCACACTGGAGTTGGAGGAGTTGGTAAAATTTAGTATCTCCTGAAAGCATACTGGCCGATTACTTATTACTTATTACTTATGGCCGTCTAATGACAATCGAAGGACTGTGAAATGAAAAGCAGAACTGGGAAGGAAGATTGGATTAGGGAATGTCAATTAAAAGTTCAATCAGCAAATGAAGATCAATACATAGATTCTTGAATGGTCAGCGTATAAAGGCATACAGGAGATTGAGGCTGAGAAGAAAATTGTATCAGCCATGATGAAATGGTGAAGCAGGCTCAATGGCCAAAATGGCTTAATTCTTCTCCTATATTTTATGGGCTGATGGTCTTATGGTCTAAATAATAGTATTATGTTAAACGTAAACATTTAAAAAAGCATTACCTCTTTAAAACTTTTAATAATTAAAATCTGAGTTAATTGGATTTTGTGGTTGTTTCCAAATAAAGATATCTTGTTGTTAAAAGGAGACTTAACACAAAAACAACCTAATTTTCTGCAGTGAATTTTGCTTATACCTACTGTGTAAATGCTACAGATTCAGTTATTCAACACACTTTATTGAAATGTCTGCTCACAATGTGTTGTTGCTAAACTGACAGGGGAATAAAATGATTTACTGAGGAGCATTTGGAAGTTGCTGCATATTTTGTGTACAAATAATAACATGGACTATTTAGATAGATTAGCTTTATTCGTCACATGCATTTTGAAACATACAATGAAATAAGTTGCTTGCATCCATGACCAACACAGACCAAAGTGTGCTGCGAGCCAGCCTACAAGTGTCACTACATTTCCGGAACCAAAATAGCATGCCCCCAACTTACTAACCCTAACACGTATGTCTTACGGAAACCAGATTACCCAAGGAAGTTTAAGCATTCTCCCCTCGTACTGCATGGGTTTCCTTTAGGATCTCTGATCTCCTACCACATTCGAAGGGTTCGTAGATTGAGGGTATGCTGTGTTGGAGCTGGAGCATTGCTACACTTGCAGCCTGCCCCCAGTATGTTCCTCGACTGTGTTGTCATTGACACAAACAACACATTTCACTGAATGTTTCAATGTTTGTGGGTGCATTGTAGAATAGTGGTTAACATAATGCTTTGCAGTGCCAGGTGGAAGATTGGGATTCAATCCCCACTGCTGTCCTTAAGGAGTTCAGATGTTCTTTCAATGATTGCCTAGTTCACAGTAACGGAAGAAAATTCTATTCCTCATAAGATTTTGAACATTCAAAATAAAACTTACAAGGTGATGGAAATTTGAATGAAGTGTCAACAGCAGTGGGGATGCTTTCCAGTTTGTAATATAAGCATGATGATGTAAGATCCTGAACAATATTAGAACTATCACTATTCTGTGAACCCCAGGTTGGGAACTCCTGAATTACAGCCTCCTTTACTGGCCCATTGATGTCCAGGATTGGCTTCAGGAACAGCATCTTGTCTTCTGAATAGGCATGCTAAAATCGTTGGGACTTAATATTAAGACAATTTCCAAAAAAAAACTTTGTTTACTGTAGCTTTTTTATGCCATTTTCTTTTACATATTGAGATATTTTATGTAATGAGAACAGGCATTAAACAATCCATTTTCTAGGCAATTGTAACCAGCTGAATACCCATTATTCCCAATCCTGTTTGTTTCATGATATCCACCATTCTATGTAGCTTATTGCATTTCCTTTAAAACTTCCTACTTTCTTTTGCTTTTTTTTTTAACACTTCTAGTATGCAGTGGATTAGCTACAGAAAATTTCTTCCAGTTTTCCTAAGTGACAGTTCATAAAAAGCAGAGATATTTTTGATAAGCATTCTTAAGTACAAATGTGGCATCTCACTCAATTAAATTGTTTTTAACAAGAATAAGTTATAATTATGTATTTTCTTTCTCCATCTGTTCAGACCATATCCTGGCAATCACATAAGTATGATCTACAAAGGCTTATATACACTGACATTCTTGAAACTGAGAAAACCAATAATTTCAAACCGAATTGTAGGTTATATTTATGTCCCACTCATGTACGTGTAGGGGAAGCTGTGAACTATTCTGATTTCAATTTGGATGCATATGGTTTAAGATTTTGAGTCTAGTTCATAGAAACATTCAATAAGATTTTAAAAAGTGGGTATCATACTTAGATTCTCATTTGAAAAAAAAAATCAAATCACTCCTTAACCTTCTCTGGTTTGTCCAAGGAGGACAACCCCAGTTAATTTAATCTTTCCAATTTTGTGGGTAGGATTGTTGGACCCACTGGGCATGTCTTTTTAGTGGCATTTAGACTTAAACTCCCCACTATTATAGTAATTCCTGACCTCCATATCACATTCTTCATCCAGTCCTCTTTGCTAAATCTGTGCAATGCTTACTTCATTGCCAGGTTTGTAAACTTTGCAAACAGTTTTAATATTGTTATCAGCCACAAAACAGAGCTATCTATGTAATTTTTCACTAGTGTATTTATTATGCTGTATTTACTGTTGTTTCCAAACTGATGACAGCACATTGTCACCCCACGAGCAATCCTTTTTCCACGAGGTACAATACTTGCCTGGAAACTGAATGCTAATTTTTCAACTCTGATCAAATGTTAATTGACTGTATATTTTCAATGTAATTTTGTAATAACATGAACTACGTAGAGCTAAAGTATTGCAGAATATTTCATGTTAAGAGCACTATATAGTTGTATTTTGCCTGAATCACTGTACTGGAATAAATGCATTTTGTTCTTAGTTAGCTACATCGCATGGGTAGCATCACTGGGAAACTTGCATATATACCATAAAATAGAAAATGGAACTGTATTCAGTGCTCTAAAGAACTGAAAGGTTTGTGAGTCAGCTATTAATTTATGTGACATTTTTCCAAGAATGATATATAGTCCAGACGCAAATCGTTCTGTAACCAAATACAACCAGCATTTCTGTCTTAACATTCTGCCTCCTACCCCTTTGTGCTGATCAGTAAAGTCCAGATTGGTATTGAATCTTATAAATGTATCCTAATAGAGAGATTAGATATACAGACTGATCAGTTAATTTGAGCAGTTTCAAATTGGTTAATTGCAGAGTTGATTATTGGGCAGGTGTAGCAGTTGTTCCGCTTGCAAGGATAAGTGCTAGAAGGGGGATCAGTGAGGAGGGAAGAATAGACAAGGGAGACGCAGAGGGAGCGATTCCTATGGAAAGCAGAAAGTGGGGAGGGAGATGTGTAGGATGGTAGGATCCTTTTGGAGATGGTGGAAGATACAGAGAATTATATGCTGTGGTTAGGCGTCTGAATTCCCTGCTGCATCATGTTCGAAGTTTCATTGGTTAATCTGTCCTGTACCTTACAATATTTAATTTATGCACTTTGTTCATTTATGTGTAATTTATTTGCAGATTTAATCCTTACTTTCCTAAGTTATTGGACGATATGTGCGTATTATATACAGTACTGTGCTTTACACCCTGGTTCAGAGAAACATTGTCTCATTTGACAGTATACATGCATACAGTTAAGTAACGATAAACTTGACTTGCCTTGACTAGTTCCAAAAATCTCTGGTACTGAAAGTAGGTAGGGTGTAGATTCCTAGTGAGCAAAAACACAAAGAACTAGAGCTTGGGTGCAGGACCTTCCATAATATAAATGCCATCATAACTCACAAGAGGCCCTGCTGATAATACGGTTTTAAACACTGACATACAGTGAATCCTTGTCACTGCATACACCAGCTGTCTAAGCAGTCAAGGAGGTTGAATGCTTTTGAATACCCAAAATTTTGAAGGTATTGAAAAACATTCAATAAAATAAATGTAAAAATAAAAAAAACACTTAAATCACTTCTCAGTAATTAAAAGATTAAACTCAATACAGTCAAAAATGTACACCATCTTAGTTACACATTTTCATCTCTTGCGCCTTTGCTCTCCGTGTATCCTCCGGAGAAGTCAAAGGCCCAGAATCTGTAAGTCTGAGTCAGCTGAAGGCTTGAGGCTAAAGATGGCCTGTCCTGTGTTTGGAAGGCTGGGTGGGTGAGTGGGTGGCAGAGAGGGAAGAACGGGCTATTTTTGCTGTTGTTGTCTTGTCACTTATGTTCTGTGCATATGTTATGTTGCGCCATTCCAGAATGTGCAGTGAGATGTATGCACCCTCCAGCACTGGCCCAAGTATGTTGGTAGTAAACACAAATGATGCATCTCAATGTACAGAACTGTGCAAAAGTCTTAGGCACATTAATGTAGCTAGGGAGCCTAAGAATTTTTGCACAGTACTATATGAGGGGTGATTAATAAGTTTGTGGCCTAAGGTAGAAGGAGTGAATTTTAGAAAACCTAGCACATTTATTTTTCACCCTCCCCTAGTGTTGCCAGCATGTCCTCGTGGACCTCCTTGGGTGTTAAGCCCTTGAGACTGAGGTAGCGAATGACTGCACAATGGCCGATGTTATCCATTTTCTCAGACAGTGCTTACTTGCAATTTTGAATTATCTGAAACAGAAATACCACAAGAGTTATTAACTTCAAACTTTCTGCATAATCACTGAAAGAGTTGACCTGCATGTGCATATAACGAGAGCTGTATAACTCATCTCCTTCTACCTTAGGACACAAAGTTATCAATCACCCCTGCTGTGGACCACTTTCTGGAGGTCCAAGATGCTGACTTCTACAAAGAAGGGATCTGTATGCTCCATGACTGCTGGACTAAGTGTGTAAATGTAGGAGGGGACTATGTTGACTATGTCAGCCAACTTATTGATAATTAATGAGACTTGTATGGAGAAACATTCAAGTTTAGTGAGAAAGTTACTTGTTTTGTCAAATTGAATAATATTCAGCTTTCAATTGGCACTGAATGTTACTACATTTCCTCTAATGTGACACAGTGGTGCAGTTTACTTGTGCTTCAAAGCTCAAGTTACCTTTTGTTTTATCCCTGACCTCCATATAACCATATAACAATTACAGCACAGAAACAGGCCATCTCGGCCCTTCTAGTCCGTGCCGAATGCTTACTCTTACCTAGTCCCACTGACCCGCACTCAGCCCGTAACCCTCCATTCCTTTTCTGTCCATATACCTATCCAATTTTACTTTAAATGACAATACCAAACCTGCCTCTACCACTTCTACTGGAAGCTCGTTCCACACAGCTACCACTCTGAGTAACGAAATTCCCCCTTGTGTTACCCTTAAAACTTTTTCCCCCTAACTCTCAACTCATGTCCTCTTGTTTGAATCTCCCCTACTATCAATGGAAAAAGCCTATCCACATCAACTCTATCTATCCCCCTCATAATTTTAAATACCTCTATCAAATCCCCCCTCAACCTTTTACGTTCCAAAGAATACAGACCTAACTTGTTCAACCTTTTCCTGTAACTTAGGTGCTGAAACCCAGGTAACATTCTAGTAAATCTTCTCTGATTTTGTTGACATCTTTCCTATAATTCAGTGACCAGAACTGTACACAATACTCCAAATTTGGCCTTACCAATGCCTTGTACAATTTTAACATTACATCCCAACTCCTATACTCAATGCTCTGATTTATAAAGGCCAACATACCAAAAGCTTTCTTCACCACCCTATCCACATGAGATTCCACCTTCAGGGAACTATGCACCATTATTCCTAGATCACTCTGTTCTACTGCATTCTTCAATGCCCTACCATTTACCATGTATGTCCTATTTGGATTATTCCTACCAAAATGTAGCCCCTCACACTTATCAGCATTAAACTCCTTCTGCCATTGTTCAGCCCACTCTTCTAACTGGCCTAAATCTCTCTGCAAACTTTGAAAACCTACTTCATTATCCACAACACCACCTACCTTAGTATCATCTGCATACTAACTAATCCAATTTACCACCGCATCATCCAGATCATTAATGTATATGACAAACAACATTGGACCCAGTACAGATCCCTGAGGCACACCACTAGTCACCGGCCTCCAACCTGACAAACAGTTATCCACCACTACTCTCTGGTATCTCCCATCCAGCCCTGTTGAATCCACTTTACTACTTCAATATTAATACCTCATGATTGAAACTTCCTAACTAACCTTCCATGCGGAACCTTGTCAAAGGCCTTACTGAAATCCATATAGACAACATCCACCGTTTTACCCTCGTCAATTTTCCTCGTAACCTCTTCAAAAAATTGTGTGATGTGTCAAAAAGTCATGTGATGTCTGTACAGAACTTGCCCATTCTTCTCATTATATTGTGGATGTTTGCAATGCACTCCAGACATTCCAATATCCCAAAGTTGTGATTTAAGTTCATTTGACCTGGAGCTGGTTATTGGCAGGAAGCGTCAAAGTGTTGTTCAGTATATTAGAGTGAATAACGTACAGGGGAATAAGGAGAGAGGAAATGGGACTGATGGGGGTAGCTCTGCTGGCATGTATTCAATTGGCCAAAAGATCTTCCTCTGTATTATGATAAATAAATAAAATTAATCTCACGTGCTCCAAGCAAAAATGCGATTCCAGCATGGGGAACAAAATGTATTTTTAATGTTGTAGCTGTTTTATATGCCTACCAGATTATTGCAATTTACTTAAAAATAGGAAAATAAAACTCTCATACAAATCACAGGTGAATGACAGGTTTATTGCATTATTTAAAGTTTATTTGAACAAACTGTTAAGTGCACATCATACATTTTACCTTATCACCTCAGGGAAGGTAAACTGTGGCATTCTTGTAGAGCTTTGGACCAAAATTAATTTTCCTATCACTATTTACCATCAGTTGCTCTTTATACAAGGTTGTAATGTGAAGTTCAGGTTCTATGGAAGATTTCAAAAAGCATCCTGGAAAAATAGATGTAACCTTGCACTACAAAGACAACTAAATGATTAAAACTTTACTGTGGAGAATACAAAATGTGCTTGAGGTCTTGAAATGACTCCTATTATGAAAACAATTACCTTTGCTAAGCATTGATAGAATGCTTTTTGAGGCCTTGCAGAGCATAGACTATGACACGTGAGTACAATGCAGCAGTTGGTTTAGTTTATGTTCCACTTTGCTTGCATCAATCCTTTGCTTCATTGTGAAACTTCAAGTGCAATTATCAAAGTTCAAGGTAAGGGCCGATTTATCCTTCCGCTGGATTATTTCTCTTGAGATTGGTATTGAACCATTGGTTCTGAAGGGGCCTTCTGGCTTTTAGCTATCAAGGTTCAAAGTTCAAAGTAGATTTAATACCTGTGCATATATGTCGCCATATACTACCCTCAGGTTTATTTTCTTGCAGGCATTTGCAGTAGATACAAAGAAGCACAATAGAATTGATGAAAAACTGTACACCAACAACCAACCAACATGCGATAGATGACAAATTGCACAAATACCAAAAGATAAACAGAATAATAATAAGTAAATAAATAATACTGAGAACATGAGTAGTAGAGTGCTTGAAAGTAAGTTCATTAGTTGTGGAATGATGGGTTAAGGTGGTGCAGTCTTGGACAAGCTGAACATTTCCAGCTTTGTGTTCCATTGGACTGCACATGGAGTCTACCAGCTTATGCTGGAGAACCTGCCTCTGGGATCCCACACTAGTCATGTCTGAAGCTGCAAGAGAGTGCAGATGATTGAATCTAGAACAATGAAGAATCTGCTGGAGGAACTCAGCACACTGAGCAGTGTGTGTCAGAGGAAAGGAGTTACTGATGTTTCAGTTGTACTACATGTGGCCAGCCAGGGACTGAATGTCAATGGGGGTGGGACTGAATGTCAATGGGGGTGGGACTGAATCCTTATTGTCTCAGCTTGTAAAAAAACTAATATTTTAATTCATTCTCTGCATGTGGCTTGTGTTGACAAAGCAGAATGCTCTTACTCATCTGTTTTTGCCTGAGTGCAATTCTGGATAAGGTGGTATTTGCCATTCTCTTCAGCTGCTGGAGATACTTATATAGTATCACTTGATCGGGAATTGTAAAAAGTTTTACAAGTGAGGATAAGAAATGACTGTGTGTGTCCAAGTCTTAGTTGTGTGTGACTTTAGGAAACACAGAAATGATGGTGATCCCACACACCTGCTTTTGCCCTGCTGGACATCACGGATTTGCAAAATTGACCTGCATCAGTACATCCTTCAAGCTATGTATGCCAGTGGTGGCCAAGTGCAAGATTATACCTACACATGATGTGTCGCACTGCTAGGCAGCTCTTTCTGAATAATGTTGAGGTTTTCATAGCATCGGCAAACAAGGCAAGTGGAAAGCATTCAATCACATGGGTGGTTGACCAGGGGTGTCAAACTCATTTTAGGTCACGGGCCGGATTGAGCAAAATGCAGCTTCATGCGGGCCGGATCAGTCGGACGCGTGCGAACGCAGCTTTCGTCGCCTCCATTTTTTCAGCCTGCTGTCATGTGTCTCAGTCTCTGCTATAACTACAAAGTGCTTCACTTTACAAATTCCGTTTCTTATGAAGAAGACTGCTGAGAAAGACTGCCGAATAAACACTAAAAACCCTGAAAACCTGGTACCTGAATAAACTCAGCATTAGCCATATCATACGCCATAGGCGCTTCGATTACTGGGGCCAGCTTTAGTAGTAATTAGATATTATCTCGCGGGCCAAAGATAATTCCACTGCGGGCTGGATTTGGCCCGCGGGCCTTGAGTTTGACATATATGCTCTAGACAATGAAAGCAGATATTATCCAATCTATCAAATTGTTTTCCAAATGGCTATTTCATATTTGTTGATTTGCAAGTTGCTGAATTGGTTCCCATGGGGAACTAGTTAATAAACACGTCAATGCACCTTTTTATAAAAGACAAATTGTCCATGAGTCAACAAGGGGAAAAACTGTGCAGCGTGCATATGTAAAGATGCAAATTAATTAACTGTATGTGCTTGAAATATTTCTCCATCATCCATAGATTGAATGATTACTTAATATTATATTTGCATACTGATTGACCAGTTGAAATGTTAGGCAATTATCAGAAGAATTGTCTGATTCATTATTGCACCAATTGTAGAGAAGAGTATGAGTATTTTTATACTGTCATTTTACAGAAAATACTTCAATTGTATGATTTGGTGATTTGTGCACTTCACAAGAATCAATACTATCCAACATTAGCTGTATTTAATTCCAGCAATACTTTCACCATCTTTCAAATCAATTCAGTTTATCAGTTTTGGCATGGGTTTTCTGTTTAGTACCCCAGTGTACAATATATGATTAAACAACCAAAATATGACTTTTCACACTAAATTCCACAAACAGTTCACCTCAGTTTCTTATACTGATCTTACACGGAGAAGAAAATAAAATTCACTTCAAATTGCAACCAGCAATGCAAAGTCTGCTACTTGCCTCTGCTTTTATGTTTATCCTGTACACACTATTACTATGATTTTTTAGAACAGTAAGACAAATTATGCTGGGTAAGGCTAGTGATTCACAAGGCAAACTATTATATTATGTTGTTCCTGTACGTACCAGACAAATGCAAATGTATGATAAATTGAGGCCTTACTGAGTGATAGATGCCAGAGCATCTATTAGTTCCTGCCATGACTGGACACCATACAGGGTTTAGTAGCAGTGCTCTGGCTTGCTGGGATTTGCATTACTGATTCTATGCAGTCTGAATTTTCAGCAAAATTGGTAACTCTCTGAATATCAGACAAATATTCTACCAAAGACTATCATGGTATTCCATGGCCGAGGCTTGACTCTACGCCATCTGAAGGCTTCTCTGCACTGATGTCTCAGTGCAGATGATCGGGCATCTCACAAGTTCTGCAACAGCTCTACCAAGTAACACAGGTAAATCTGGTTGAGGAACATGTAGAGATAACCAGCAATAATTTTTGGGCTGATTCATTTCAATTCAACCATTGCTACAAATGACATGAGTCCTTTATTAGCTTGTACGTTATGCTAAAGTGTACCTATCAGAGTACTGGATCCTTGTTGTTATCACTTGGTTTATTAGAATCACAGGAAGAGTTTAATGTGTAAAATGGTCAACAAACTCTGGATATCACTTGGTCTTCTAACTTTTTAAGCATTTCTTAACCCATCTACCTACATTTTATCTTAGAAGTAAGCCAGCATGAAATTTTATTCAAGCCGCAATAGCAAACACATGGTGGGCGTATGAGTGTGAGAATGACTTGAACAGCTTCGACTCATTGCCATGAATCTGAGCCCTGACAAGTCTGCTCATGCCATATTGAGGATGAGTCAAAGCACAGTGTTGCCATGGTGAGGATGTGACTAAATTAGTGTTTATTCTTCTTTCCTTTTTCCTTTTGGTTCTCTCCCTGTCTTCTTTACTCAAGCTGCACAGTTGGAGGAAAATGTAAGAAATTCTGTGGGGTCATTGCAACTTTATATTGGTTAAAAGTTTCTAAAAAGGTTAGGTGACATAATGAACTGTGGACACTACTGCACAGTACAAGCACTGTGGCCCATGATGCTGTGCTGACCTCTTAACCTACTCTGTGATCAATTTAACCCTTTCTCCTACATAACTCTCCATTTTTCTATTATCTATGCACCTATCTAAAATTCTGTTAAATGTCCGTAATGTATCTACCTCTAATACTATCCCTAGCAGGGCGGTCCACCCATCTAACACACTGTATGTAAAAAAAATAACTTCTGACATGCCACTTATGCTTTCCTCTGATGACCTTAAAATAGTGCCCCTTCATATTAGCCTATTGCACCCTGGGAAGATGTCTCTGGCTGTGCACTTGACTTATGCACCTTATCTTCTTGTTCTCCTCATTGCGCCAAGGAAGGGGGATGAGAGGTTACTTTATAGAGGTGTACAAAGTGTTTGTTTTTAATTTGAATTTACTTGTGATTGGATTTATTTTGAAGTGTTTCTTCATTGCTTTCCAGGGTTTGCTCTTAACTGAATTAATTTTAAAGTCTAGATATTTTTCAAAATTATTGCAGCAAAACTACAATAAAACCCAATCTGACTTGTCAGTAATTAAACCTCTGGCTCAACAAATAATGTTTCCAGTATCACTTTGAAACTCACCACAGAAGGTTTCCATGCTTCCTTGAAACTCTTCTGGGCTTCAGTTCTGACACTTTCATGAACTCAGCTGGACCAGTGAAACTTACTAGCCCCATTTCCCCTACTCCCTTTAAGCATTTTGTGACTCCAGTTCCTGTGCTCCCTCTAACCTCACCTCAGCCCCTTTTCCAATGTTCCATTTAAACATATTGTGACTTCGGTTCCTGTGCTCCTTCTAGACTCACCTGGACCTCTTTTCTCATGCTTCTTACAAATTCACTGATAACGCTTTGTGGTTTTGGATAAAATCTGACTGAAACATGTGCTGGGGAATGGTCCAAAAAGTGGCCAGTCTGGCATCAGAAAAGTTCTTGATTGTTTTTCAAATATTCCCGAAGTCAGGGATATTCAGAAGCATCATCTACCTTATTGGAGTTTGATAGGTGCAAAGCCACAGGAGATAGGTTTATTGGCTGTCGAAATTGTTTCAGCTGCTTTGTGTGGGTGCCAGTGGTTGCATTGTACTCCACAAATCCCAGCTACAATGCAGATCCTTACAGTGTACAAATGGGATGGTTTCAGGTAATGATGCAGTGCTAGAGAATCCAAAGAAGATACTATCTACATGGGTTAATAGTAACCAAAGGCCACTTTCAACTGATAGCATGTTCTGGTCCTAAGTTCCAAAATATTCCTTCTTGAGCATTCTCTTTGGATTTTACGGGAAGATGTATTATTTGCTGCAAATTTAAAAATACTGATTTTTGCTGATTGTTTTGAGGCTCTCTGTTGCTTGGTGAGACCCTGGATCTTGCATCCTAGCTGTTTACATGATATGTAAGCCAGGGCAGTACAATATGGAGAAGGAGCTGTTGCCTATGCAACAGGCTCCCACTCTCCAAGCAGCTGATGAACCCAAACAATGGCGGAGACCGATATAGTTTGGCACCAACAGCATCGCAGGAGTTGTGAATCAATGTTGAATTCAATGTAGAACTGCCTTAGGGACGGACAGCAGCTCCAGAGTTTTCCTTGGGATTTACTCCTGAAGCCTTTCCTTTCAATGGGTATAGCTGCAAGGCAGTGGAGGTTTGAGATCAAAGTTTTCCTTTTCATAGATGAGCTGCTGAGCCCATCAGCCTGAAGCAACTGGTCTTAAGGCATCAGCAGCCCGACTTTGAACCTCTTCCTGTCTGTAGAAATGATCCTGTCAGGCGTAGTAGCTAAACCACAAGTGAAGGGCAGGAGCTGGATTTGGTTCTCCGAGGCTATTTGAGATGCACTCCATTGGGAATATTTAATAGGAAGTGAGAGTTTATCCCCATCCCCTGGACCACTAACGCCCGCCCAACCCCCCTCCAGTTATAACATTCTGGAAGTTTAAAGAACAATAATTATAAGATAGTAGTGTGGAATGGGCTGTTTTACTACGAGGTGTCATAGCTTTAGGGGATCTGTTCTGAAATTTATTTTAAAGTGGTCAGTTTATTTGTGCTGGATATGCAGCTGAAGACAAGCGTGCATCAACGTTGGCTACTGACTGTCTGGAAGTATTTGTGCAAAGGGTCATACATAATAGACTGCAAAAAACTGCTGCAGTTTAAATCGTTACAGCCTGTCGAAAGGGAACATGGCTGAGGTTTGTTTCAGACTGAAAACAATGACCTTCACATATTACTCGTGTTCTTTCTCTTTGGTGTTAGGTTTTGGTTTCTAATGTTCTGCTTGGTTTCTATGGTGATCTGATAGCGCATGCAAATTGCATAGAACTGCTTCACAACATTTAGTTTACTGCAAGCGAGGGCTCATTAAAATGGCAGATTAGTGAACCTTCATTTTCATTGACCCATAATGTCAATGACTACTTGCAGCTGATGTTGTTTACAGCTTGGCATTCAGTCAAAGTACCGGTATATGGCATAAACTCCACAAAGTGGTAACCTTTAAAGTTTCTAATACCTATTGCAAATGAATTTTATTTCATTGAGCACCTGCACTCCATTAAGTAAAACAAATTGCACGTGTGTGCAGGATCTTTCAAGTGCTGAAAACGTCCCAAAATGCTGATTATTTTTACCAGTGCAGTAACTGTCCTAATGTAAGAAACATAGAAATTAGATTACACATTCCAAAACTGCACATGCAACAAAAAGGTTAAGTTGTTCAAATAATGGCATTGGTTGATATGATGGGACAGCAATCAAATTATAAGCTGCACTTCTAATTGTTCCAGAGGATTTATTCTATGTACTTTAATAGGAAAACAAAGCTTTGTTTTATCACTTTATTCAAAAGATACCACTCCAACAATGCGTGTTAATAATTATGTTAGACCCATCAGTTCAGGCTGAGGTGCATGAGAATGAGTCTCGTCAGTCAGGGTTGACTATGGATGGTGTGTCGTAGCTCTCTAGACGTTAACGTCTAGGCAGTACAATGTGGAAAGCAAGCTGTTGCCCCTCTCCACACATCTGAGAAAGCTAAAGGAATGGCAGAGGCTGATACAATTTGGCACCAGCAACATCACAGCTGTTGCCAGTCAGCTTTGAACTCCACGCGGGACTGCCTTAGAGACTCCGGCTCCAGATTTACTCATGAAACCTTCCCCATGGGTCGGCAGAGGCACAAGGCATCAGAAGTTTGAAATCAGAGTTTTCCTTCTCCTAGATGAACTGCCAACCACGGCTGACGAGCTCCATCTACCCAAAACGACCAGTTTTAACGAGCCAGTGACCTGCCTTTGCCCCTTCTTCTGTCAGTAGACATGGTTCTGCCGGGCTTAGTAGCTAAGCCGCACATGAAGGGTAAGAGCTGGTCTTGGTTGTCAAAGGCTATTTGAGGCACAAGCCATTGGGACCATTTAATAGGTAGTGAGCGCTTATCCCCACTACCACCCTCTGGCTATAACAACCTTAAGGAATCTTAGGTCCCGGACTGAGGAGCATAAGTGCTGAGCTGAATTAAAGTTGACCTTGTTTACAGTTTCTGTGTGATTTGTAAGTTTTGCAATAAGCAGAAGGATACTAGTTTGCATGAATATAGAGAACTAGTGTGCCAACAAATGAGATTTACATTTTTAAATGCTGCAAACTGCATTCTTAGTAAAGAATGCAGTTCTCTCGGGACCCTGAGGATTTGTGGAAACTGTGTGGTGGTTTCTTTTGAACCTATAGTCTTTTAACATCTTTGGACTGTTTTTACTGTCCCATGTTCTGTTTTTTTTTAATCAATTATGCTATCGTTTTCACTGTTGTAACTATATGTTGTAACTATGTGGTTTTGTGCAAGTCTTATAGCTTTGGTTTTTGGTCTTGTTTTGGCTGGTGGAATTGGAGCTCCTTTCCGGGGAACACACTAAAATGGTAGCGCGATATTAATACGCAGCAGCCTCTCCGGACACTGGATTGGGGATTGCCAAACGTTACGTGGATTTTCTGGTGTTGTCTGTTTTGACATGTGCTTTTGTGATATCATTCTGGAGGAACGTTGTCTCATTTTTTAACTGCATTGCGTTTGTGGTTTCTAAATGACAATAAACTGAATCTGAATCTGGGAATCTGAATAAAAAATCACATTAATTTTAGTCAAGGTTTTATTCCCCCAAGTAAATGGTGTCCAAAAAGTGGGTTTTTTTTAACCACTTCAACTCAGTGTCAAACAGAACGTATGTGGAACCAAAGTCAACCAGAGAGAATTGCAGGAATCGCTTTTGCAAGTCAAATAACAACAGCAGAGGGAGAGGAAGAATTAGAATCAAATTTTATTATCACTGACATATGTCATCAAATTTGATATTTTGTGGCAGCAATACAGTACAATACATAAAAGTTACTATAAATTAAAATAAAAATATATGAAGAAATAAATAAATAGTGAAAAGGAGAGTGAAAAAGTGAGTTCATAGACCATTCCGAAACCTAATGGCAGAGTAGAAAAAGCTGTTCCTAAATCATTGCGTCCATGTCTTCAGAACTGAAGGATTATTAACCTTGGAAATCTTAAACTAGGTGTGTCTGTTTTCTTTCTCATCATGTTTGGCAAATTCTTCAGGATTTTAAGCAAAATTTACTGGAAGATTTTCGAATTTCTGTTTAAAATTTCAGTCCTTACATTTGAGTTTACTACTCTGCCAAAGTGATTGTCTAAAATCCCATTGTCTATTATTGGATGCAGCACAAAATTAATCCCATTACAGTTCAACAATAAAGCAGTAGCTCATTAATTAACCAATTTAGGTGACTGCATTGACGTGAATAGACCGGAAATAGTTTCTTCCTTGTCATTAATCCAAATGTCCTGCTGAGTTTTTATGTTTCAGAAGTGATTTAGCATTTTATTTTCAAAGATACATGCAAAGAGGAGATTGATGATTTACATCTTGATGAGGAGTGAGATGGACTGATTAACTAGTCCTGAAATTATAAAAAAACAATATAGATTTCTGCTGAAAGCTAGAATCTACATTATTTCCTTCTACAAATTGTAGTATATGGTTTTTGGAAAAAAATGACTCAGGAAATCCCAATATGGCCTTTTGCTATTTTTATGTTCAATACAGAAATTTGTTTTGAAATTAAATCTTTTAAGATAGTTTGCAGGAGGAAGAGAAAGTAAAAAAAAATGTTTTGGAACATGACATAGTAAACAAGTTACAGGGAGAAACATTATTTTACCTGCATTCCATGCAGACTATTTCATCACACCAGTACATTGATGTAGTACAAGAGAAACACAATAACAGAGTGTAGAATAAAGTTATAGACCGAGGCACTGCAGGCAGACAGTATGTTCCAAGGTCATTTTGAGGTAGATTGCGAGGTCAGGAGTCCATCTTGTCACATTCAGTAGCCTGGTGACAGAGGGACAGAAACTCTCCTTGAGCCTATTAGTGGATGCTTTCAGGCTTCTCTGTCTTCTGCCCGATGAGAGTGGGAAGAAGAGAGAAAGTTATGGGGCTGGTGGGGTCTCTGATTGTGTTGACTGCCTTACTGTGGCAGCGGGAAGAGTAGGTAGAATCCATGGAGGGGAGGCTAGTGTCCGTGGTGTGCTGAGCTGAGTCCACATCTCCCTGCAGTTTCTCGCAGTCAAGGGCATACCAGTTGTCATTACCAAACCACGATACATCTAGGTAAGATGGTTTCTAAGGTGCAATAATAAAAATTGGTGAGAATCACATGGGATAGACCAGATTTCGTCGGTCTCCCAGGGTCGTAGAGGTGCTGATGTGTTTTCCTGGCCGTGCCGTCCACGTGGTTATGCAAGGCCACTGCTGATGCTCACTTGAAGTTGGTACCCCACTCAACCTTAGCTCTATTGATTTAAAGAGGAGCATGTGCACTGTTCAATGAGCAGCTCCTTTTTGCTGACATTGAGTGAAAACCTGTTGTCATGACACCAGGCCACTAAACTCCCCCTCTCCTTCACGTACTCTGACTCGTTGTTATTTAATATTTGGCGCACTACAGTGGATTTTTAAAACTTATTCTCATACAAACAAAATGTTAAAGTCATTCTTTAAAAATGGCTCACTAAAATACAAAAAAACTTGCTTTACTTAATAGATTTCATTAAGCAGCAGTTTTTTTGTACAGTTATGTGTTGAATTTTCACATGATTAAAAGTGTTAAAAGCACAAGAGTGCATCATGTTTTATTCTGTTCTTTGTTTACATAGAAATGTTTGATTGTATTGTAGACTCATTGTAAAGCACAAACAGGAAGCAGATTTGTAATATAGAACATAGAACATAGAAATCTACAGCACATTACAGGCCCTTTGGCCCACAATGTTGTGCCAACCATGTAACCTACTCTAGAAGCTGCCTAGAATTTCCGTAGTGCATAGCCCTCTATTTTTCTAAGTTCCATGCATCTCTCTAAGGGTCTCTTAAAAGACTCTGTTATATCCTCCTCTACCACCTTCACTGGCAGTGCATCTGACACATCCACCATTCTCTGTGTAAAACACTTACCTTTGACATTCCCCTTGTACCCACTTCCAAGCACCTTAAAACGATGTCCCCTCTTATTAGCTATTTCAGCCCTATAACCTTTGCTGAAGGAAAATGTTTTTGGGCAGCTTATGTAGGCTGAGATATAACTATGGAGGAGTTGAGAAGACAAGTGGAAAGTGAAGCATTGGAGTAAATGGGAGTAAAATAGAACACCAATGCCTTTGAACGGAAAATCTTACGAAAGATAGTGGATTTAGCCCAGTATGTAACAGGTAAAGTCTTCCCAACTGTTGAATACATTTACATGAAACACTGTCATAGGAATCCAGCATCTATCATCAATGATCCTCACCACCCAGGCCATGCTCTTTTCTTGCTGCTGCCATCAGGCAGAAGGTACAAGTGCCTCAGGATTCACACCACCAGGTCCAAGAGTAGTTACTACCCATCAACCGTCAGACTCTTGAACAACATAGGATAATTACACTCATCTATTGAGATGTTCCCACAACTAATGATCTCACTTTAAGGACTCTTTATCTTGTTATTTCATGCTCTTGTTATTGCTATTTATTTAACAGTTTGTTGTCTTTTATGCTCTTGCTCTTTCATTGATCGTGTTTACAGTTACCATTCTACAGATTTGCTGAGTCCGCACACAGGGAAAAGAATCTCAGAGTTGTATGTCGTGACGTGTATATACTCTGATAACAAATTTTGCTTTGCAGGTTGAGATAAATAAGTTATTGGAACTCAGAAGGTATTCACAGAAACTGTCATGGAAGTTTTCAGTATTTATTTGAAATGGTGCACACCAAAATTGGCAGATCAGAACACGGGCCTTGGACTATGAGAAAAAAAAGACATTTTTGGGAACTATTCTAATAAAAATCTAGATGATAGTACAGAGGGAAATCTTGGGTCTTGGGTGAGGTGCAACACAATTGTCTCTCCAAGACAGTTAGAGTCCATGAGATTGGGAGTAAGGGACTGTGGTGGATTAAGGAATAATTAACAGACAAAAAGCAAAAAAGTAAATAGGTAATTTTCAGCTGGTGCTCCAGCTTTTCACAATCTATATAAATGACTTGGCTGAGGGGATCACGCACAGTGGTTTTCAAGACTGCTGATCTTCAGAAGCTGAGGTGGCTGTGAGGATGATACTGACAGATTATTCAAGATTCAAGATTGTTTAATGTCATTTCCAGTATATGCGGAAAGGAGAACAAAATAATTGTTACTCCAGGTTAGATGTAGCAGCAAAAAAACACAATACGATAAAACACAAAAATAAAAAAAACACAATAAACACATAAATAATTGAATTGAATTGACTTCATTTCTTACATCCTTCACATCCATGAGGAGTAAAAATCTTTATGTTACGTCTCTGTCTAAAGGTGCAATGTGCAATCATAGTAATTATAATAATTTATAATAAATAGAACAGTCAATGTAACATAGAAATACACTCAAATCAGCGTGGGTTAATCATTCTGATGGCCTGGTGGAAGAAGCTGTCCTGGAGCCTGTTGGTCCTGGCGTTTATGCTGCGGTACCATTTCCCTGTACATTGGTTGTATTTACATAAGATAACAGTAGGTACAAGAGTTGTCTGTACATAAGGTGACTCTGCCAATGAAGTAGTGGTGGTGAGGGTTAGTGGGTGGAGGTGATGATCAGTCTTAATACTTGGCAACAGTCCGTGTTCAGCACGACTGGGATCTTTCGAGATACTGCTGGCCTTTTTCTGGCACATTGCTGTATATATGTCCTGGATGGTGGAATGGTTGATGCTGGGTCGTTGAGCTGTTTTGACTACCTGTCGTGGAGTAGCCGTCTGCTGCAGTGCATTTTTTGTACCGTGCAATGATGCAGCATGTTAAGATGCTCCCTATTGAGCATCTTTAGGAGGTTCTGAGTATTGAGGAGGTAGAGGTGTCGGTAAGACCATATGTGACTGTGTGAGATGTGCACTCCCATGAGTTTGAAACTGCTCACAGTTTCCACTGCTGAGCCACAGGTATAAAGAGATGTATGGAGGATATTATGTGGTAAAATAAATCTCTGATGCTATAGTGACATGAGTATGCTATGGAAAAATGTGTGGTCGCCCACTTTACACTCAGTGGCAACTTTATTAAGTACATCTGCTCGTTAATGCAAATATTTAATCAGCCAATCAATTGGCAGCAACTCAATGCGTAAAAGCATGCACACACGGTAAAGAGTTTAGTTGTTCAGACCAAACATCAAAGTGGAGAAGAAATGTGATCTAAGTGACCTTTACAGTGAAATGGTTGTTGGACCAAATAGAGTGGTTTGAGTATCTCTGAAACTGCTTATCTCATGGGAGTCTTGCACATAACTATCTCTGCAGTTTATAGAGGGTGCAGAAAAACAAAAACAAGGAAGAGTGATGGTTCTGTGGGTGAAAATGCCTTTTTAATCAGAGAGGTCAGAGGAGAATGGTCAGGCTAGTTAAAGCCAGCAGGAAGGCAACAGTAACTCAAATAATCATGCAGAATAATCAACAGAGGCATGCAGAAGCACATCTCTGAACATATTTGAAGTGTTGAATCTTGAAGTGGATATGCTACAGCAGCAGAAGACCTTTAACATACGCTCAGTGGCCACTTTATTAGGGATAGGAGGTACCTAATGAAGTGGCCATTGAGTGTATTTGAAATAATAGAAATACAATACATTTTAACACTGAAAGATTATGAAGAGTTGGTGTTCAAAGGGACATGGATATTCCTGTGCTCAAATCATTGACTGTTAACATTTGGATACTGCAAAAAACTAGTAAGGAAAATAATATGTTGGTCCTTATTTTGAGGGAGATTTGACTTCAAGAATATAGATATCTCATTTCAACAGTGTGGGGTGTTGCTGAAGTTGTATTTTGAATATGCTGTATAGGTCTGCTTTCCTAAGGAAGCTTATTCTTGCAAAGGGGAATACAGCAAAGTTTCATCAGATTGATACCTGGGATTAAGGAGAGATCAAGCAGATTTATCTGATATTGTGGCGACCCACTTCCCAGCGCACTCGAACCGGCTCCCAAAGTGGCGCGCGCCGGCATTGAGGCTGGTCGCAAAAAGGGCGCCAAGTCTGCTTCACCAGCAAGGGGAAAAGCCCGCGCGCGGGACGGGACTGTGAATATGCGCCCCCTACAGTATTCCCGCCCGGAGAGGGTGGGATCAGGAAGGCTTTAAAGCGAGGCCGCGAAGTTTGAATAAACCTCTTTTGTAACTGCAGCTCACCGACTCCGTGTCGTTTTTTCAGCGCTGCATGTAGCACACCGCTACAATTGGTGACCACGATGACCCAAACGATATTTGGGCCGAAGATGAATGATGCCGCATCTGTTCATGCAGTTTTGTTAAAACTGCCAAGCTTCTGGACGCTGCGACCTCACCTATGGTTCCAGCAAGCAGAAGCCCAATTCCACATTCGGCAGATAACCTCGGATGACACACGTTACTACTACATGGTGAGCTCCCTCGACCAGGAAACAGCGGCCCAGGTTGAGGAGTTCATGCAGTCGCCCCCAGCGGACAGCAAATACACAGAATTCAAAGCCTTGCTCATAAGGACTTTTGGACTCTCATGGCGTGAGCGAGCTGCCCGCTTACTACACCTGGATGGTTTGGGAGACAAGCTGCCATCGGCTTTGATGAACGAGATGCGGTCCCTGGCCGGAGGTCACAAGCCCTGCCTCACGTTTGAGCAGGCATTCCTGGAGCAGCTGCCCGAGGACATACGCCTGCTGCTGTCCGACGCGGATTTCAGCGACCCCCAGAGAGTGGCGGCCCGGGCAGACGTGCTGTGGAAAGCCAAGAAGGAGAGTGGGGCGTCCGTCGCACAGATCACCAGGCCACGCTCCCAGCAGCAAACCAGACCAGGCCTGGCCGCAGAGCCCACTAACCCCAGAGGCAGGGGTGAGGAGGCCAACGAACCAGCGGCGGGGCGCAGAAGCCCGCCGCTGTAGCCCGCCCTGCAAGTTCCCGGGAAACGCCAGGGCCAGCCGCCGCTGATGGCTATGGCGGCTGGCCATCGGGATAGCCTCCTGTATATCTGGGATAAGCAGTCGGGACGCCGCTTTTTGGTCAATACTGGAGCTGAGATCAGCGTCTTACCTCTGACGAGTTACGACACCCACAACAGAGAACTGGGTCTCATCCTGAGGACCGCGAACGGCAGCACAGTAAGGACCTACGGCACCCATACGGTACGGCTACAGTTCGGCTCCAGCCAGTTCACGTGGGACTTCACACTGGCTGCCGTAGCCCAACTGCTCCTGGGTGCAGATTGTTTGCGGGCTCACAGCCAGCCTACTGGTCGACCTGCAAGGGAAGAGACTGGTCCACGCTGAGACCTTTCAAACGTTCTCCCCGGGTGAAGCCCAGTTGCCGGCCCCACACCTAGACTCCATCACGCTGTCCAACAACGACTTCACCAGAGTCCTGACGGATTTCCCATCGGTTCTGGCACCGCGGTTCACGGCAGCCATGCCCAGACACGGCATACAGCACTACATCCCGACACAGGGACCACCCCTCCACGCCCGTGCTCGAAGGCTACCCCTGAACAAGCTCCGACTGGCGAAGGAGGAGTTCAAGAGGATGGAGGAATTGGGGATCATACGGCGGTCTGACAGCCCATGGGCCTCCCCCCTGCACATGGTGCCCAAAGCAACAGGGGGCTGGAGACCATGCGGCGACTACCGCAGGCTGAACGAGGCTACAACACCAGACCGCTACCCTGTGCCGCACATTCAGGACTTTGCAGCAAACCTGCACGGTGCACGGATCTTCTCCAAAGTAGACCTCGTCCGGGGATACCATCAAATCCCGATGCATCCGGACGACGTCCCCAAAATGGCACTCATCACCCATTTCAGCCTTTTCGAGTTCCTCCGCATGCCGTTCAGCCTAAAGAATGCTGCACAAACGTTCCAGCAGTTAATGGACGCAATGGGATGTGACCTGGACTTCGCTTTCATCTATTTGGATGACATCCTCATAGCCAGCAGCAGTCGTCAGGAGCATCTGTCCCACCTCCGTCAACTCTACGCCCGACTGAGTGAATACGGCCTGACAATCAACCTGGCCAAATGCCAGTTCGGGCTCAACACCATCGACTTCCTGGGCCACAGGATTACTAAAGACGGGACAACCCCTCTGCCCGCTAGGGTAGATGCAGTCTGCATTTCCCCCGACCCAGCACAATCAAAGGCCTTCAGAAATTCGTGGGTATGGTGAATTTCTACCACCGCTTCCAACCTTCAGCTGCCTGAATCATGTGCCCCCTGTTTGCCCTGATGTCGGGTAAGGGCAAGGACATTAACTGGGATGAGGAGTCCACCGCCGCTTTCATTAAAACGAAAGAAGCCTTAGCAAACACCACGATACTAGTGCACCCCAGAACGGACGTCCCTACCGCCCTCACAGTGGACGCATCTAACACGGCAGTCGGTTGAGTGCTGGAACAGCTCATCGAGGGTCGCTGGCAACCCCTGGCATTTTTCAGCAAACACCTGTGGCCACCCAAGCTCAACTACAGTGCTTTCGACCGGGAACTGTTGGCGCTATACCTGGCAATCCGGCATTTCAGGTACTTCTTAGAATGTAGGCCCTTCACTGCGTTCACGGACCACAAACCGCTTACCTTTGCGTTCACCAAAGCATCCGATCCCTGGTCGTCCCGCCAGCAGCGACATCTGTCCTACATCTCCGAATACACAACGGATGTCCGGCATGTCTCGGGAAAGGACAATGTCGTGGCGGATGCCCTCTCCCGCCCTAACATCCAAGCCCTGTCCCAGGGAAAAGACTATGAAGCACTGGCGGAGGCGCAGCAGGCAGATGAGGAGATCCCTAGTTACAGGACTGCAGTCTCCGGTTTGCAGCTCCAGGACCTCCCCGTAGGCCCAGGTGAGAGGACCCTACTCTGTGACATCACCACAGGCCAACCCCGCTCCATCGTCCCGGCAGCCTGGCGGAGGCACATTTTCCACTCCATTCACAACTTAGCGCACCACTCCATCAGGACAACCGTCTAGATGGTAGCCAACAGGTTCGTTTGGCACGGACTCCGCAAGCAGGTCAGTGAATGGGCCAAGACATGCATGCACTGCCAAACAGCCAAGGTGCAGTGGCACACCAAAGCTCTGCCGCAGCAGTTCCACCCCACCCACCGGCTTTTCGACCACATTCATGTGGATATCGTGGGCCCCCTGCCAGTGTCACGAGGAGCGCGGCACCCCCTGTCTATCGTGGACTGGTTCACAAGATGGCCAGAGGCAGTCCCACTCACCGACACCACCTCCGAATCTTGCGCCCGGGCACTGATTGCCACCTGGGTATCTCGCTTTGGTGTACTGGCCCACATTACCTCCGACAGAGG
Organism: Hemitrygon akajei; assembly: GCF_048418815.1. Classification (NCBI taxonomy): domain Eukaryota; kingdom Metazoa; phylum Chordata; class Chondrichthyes; order Myliobatiformes; family Dasyatidae; genus Hemitrygon; species Hemitrygon akajei. Next base: position 159,017,239 of record NC_133129.1, on the reverse strand, counting down.
CGCCCAATTCACCTCCAGCCTGTGGTCAGCTATGGCCAGCCTTTTGGGGACACAGCTGCACCACACAACTGCCTACCACCCACAGTCGAATGGACTGGTGGAGCGTTTCCACCGTCACCTGAAGTTGGCTCTCATGGCCCGCCTCAAAGGGCCTAACTGGGTGGACGAGCTTCCCTGGGTCCTGCTCGGAATCCGCACGGCGCCCAAAGACGATCTGCCCGCCTCGTCGGCCGAGTTGGTGTACGGCGCACCCCTGGTCGTCCCAGGAGAGTTCATACCAGCCCCAAGGGGGCAAGAGGAAGAACCCGCAGCAGTCCTGGGCAGACTACGCGAGAGGCTCGGTGACCTGGCCCCCATACCCACTTCGCAGCATGGGCAGAATCCGACCTGCGTAACTGTAAGTTTGTTTTTGTATGATGGGGCACCGCTACAGCAGCCCTACGAGGGGCCATTTACGGTGATCAGAAACAACGGGTCCACATTCGTGCTGGACATTGGGGGGAGAGAGGAGGTTTTCACGGTGGAACGACTCAAACCGGCCCATGTGGACTTGGCGCAGCCGGTCGAGATTCCGGCACCGCGGCGCAGAGGCAGACCTCCCAAACAGAGTCCGACCCAGACTGTGGACATTGGGGGGTGTATCGCCGGTTCTGGGGGGTGGGGGGGAGTTATGTGGCGACCCACTTCCCAGCGCAGTCGAACCGGCTCACAAAGCGGCACGCGCCGGCATCAAGGCTGGTCGCAAAAAGGGCGCCAAGTCTGCTTCACCAGCAAGGGGAAAAGCCCGCACGCGGGACGGGACTGTGAATACGCGCCCCCTACAGTATTCCCGCCCGGGGAGGGCGGGATCAGGAAGGCTTTAAAGCGAGGCCGCGAAGTTTGAATAAATCTCTTTTGCAACTGCAGCTCACCGACTCCATGTCATTTATTGCAGTGCTGCGTGTAGCACACCGCTACAATATCCCTTTGGATTTAGAAGAATAAGAAATACCGATAATCAGATTTAGAATCAGGTTTATTATCACTTCCATATATTGTGAAATTTATTCACATTATAGCTGAAGTATTATATACAGTTCTGATATCCTTATGTAAATACACTGGAAGTCTGGTCCAACAGCTGGAAAGGACTATGTGCCCAAAATTTGTATCCTCCAGAGTTTAGAAGAGTGAGAGAAGAATTGAAATAAGATCTTAACAAGCTGAATGTGCAGCAGATGGTTTCTCTTGTAGCATTATCTAGAATTAAGATTTACTACCAACAAAATGGCTACCCATTTAAAGCAGAAATTAAGTGTTTTTTTCCAGGATTGTTCATTTTTGAAGCTCTGCATTTTTAAGGCAAAAGTAAATAAATCCTGATGAGCTAGAGGTGAAAGGTTAGAGACAGGGTGGACAGGAATGTGGATTTCAGATAACAATTGGATCAGCTATGCCCTTAATAAATGATGGAACAGACTTGGGAAACAAGTGGCTTTCTTATCACAGTTCCACTTTGTCCTAATTTGCAAATTTCATCATGAATTATTCCAAATAAATTCAACAAGCTCACATGACCCTCTGAACGCGTTCTGAGCCACAATAATTTATTTCTTATTTTCACTCCTATGCTTCACTTTTTATTTCAATCTTCAGCACCCCATTGTGCTTTCTTAGCTTACATTAGCCTCCTAAATACATTTTTCTTCTATTAAGCTTATACTCAAAATCAGCAATGACCCTAAAATATAGTAAAGCATTTTTCTGTCAATAAGAAATGGAACAGAACGTGATTTACTGTTCTTATACAGGTCCACAATCCCTTATCCGAAATCCTTGGGGCCAGTTGCATTTCAGAATTCAGAATTTTTCAGAATTCAGAATTTTTTGGATTTCAGAATCCCTCCATATTGGATCCGGGACCCCCCACGGATACCCAAAAACAGGTATGTTCAAGTCCCTAATTTAACCTGACTCAGTGCAGGTGGACTTTAGGACCCGGCGGAGCTCCGGACCTATCCACATCCTCCCATATATTTTAAATCATCTCTAGATTATTTATAATACCTAATACAATGTAAATGCTATGTAAATAGTTGTTATACTGTATTATTTAGGGAATAATAACAAGAAAAATATTTTATTTCTGACAAAAACATTCAATAAAACATAAAAATATACAGCTTCAAACAAACAGAATCAAACACATGGTACATGACTTATTGGAATAAATGTAGAACGTCACTGTCACTATAAAAATTCAGTAACTTGTCTTTCTGTTTCTTTAAATCATATACAGTGGTAGTTCCGACACCATATTCTTCAGTAAGACACCACTTAGACACACCACGATCAAGCTTCTGCAATAACTCCACTTTCTGTGTTATTGATAATGATAGATGCTTCCTTCTCTTTTTCTCATTGTTACCCATAGGGGTATCTGCAGCTCTTTTTGACATTTTCACAGTGAAATTAAACACAAAGTCACCTGTGAACATAGAATATCAGCGAACAGCAAATACATGTGTAACCGGTATGAGCGCTGAGCCACAACTGAGGTCTGGTGGCCTCTGCTAGTGCTGCCACGTCACTCCTGAGTGATATCACCTGTTGGCAAAAAAAGCTTTGGTTTTCGGAGCTTTTTGGATTTCAGATAAGGGATTGTGGACCTGTATTTTGCTTGTAAAGTTAAAGAGACTTTGTGCCATTGGGATGCATTTTTTAAATTAATACCAACTTTATTTGGAAATGCCAAGTGGGTAATCCAAAGCCCTGCCATCCCTGATAGTCCAATCTTCAACCAATTCTGATCACTCCTAAAATTATCAACAAACATGAGAGTACTGCAGTGTAGCATAACCTAAAGAACAAGATAACAACAGTAGACTTGTAGACCAAACCCAGCTTTGCCTCTATTCAAGTTACTCCAGTTTAGCCTTTAAACTGCCTTTTCGCTCATAATGTGTACGATTGCCAGGCACATCCTGTTGACAAAATCAAAGCAAATCTAATCCAGTTATTTATCAACACTAACAGTCTTCAGTCTCCTGTAATGTGATATTAAAGGTTGTCAGCAGTACTACGTTTAGCAATAATTTTGTTGCTTTCCCTCAATTTGGGCTTTGCCAGAACCACTTGGCTTTTTACCTTATTATAGATTTGTTCCAAACATTGACCAAAAGAATTGAATTTCAGAGGTGAAGAGAGATTCTCTGCCTTTGACGTCATTTGACATTAATGACAATAACATGGGAGCCAACAGGGATCAAACAAAACCACCCCATTAATGGAGACACACTTCACATGAAATTGATTGTGGGTCAGCTCAGCACCTTGAAGGTGATGCAGTGGTTTCTGAGGACAGTATCTTAGACCCTCCCACATATTCAACTGCCTCATCAATTAACTTCCTTCTTTTACTTGATCAGAGTAGCATTCAAACTGAGCCAATCTCACACACAGCGCTACCTTCCTGAAACAGTGTTATAAAATTTGACTTGTTCGTGACTTCTGTTAGCAGAACAGGTAACAGTATAAGATAGATTGGAGCTGAAACTGAGGTTGGCAGATGTACTAATGTCTGTGACTACTTCAGATTTTTTTTTGCTGAATATAATAATGAAATTAAACAGGCTAATCATATTTGATGGGATGTCTGCCAAATATGGTAACTAATGAAAAAATCGTTATTCACCATGAGTCTGCATTCTCCCCTCGCGTGTCACAAGAAATGCCAATATTTCCACCATCCAGCTTTGCTTAGGAAGTAGAGGTTACAAAAGGGTAACTGAGCCAAATGAAATCAGTTGTGATACAATTGATTCCACTTAACTTTGTGGAAGATTTAAAATAAATCAGGAGGATATCAATGTTTTGTTTTAATTTAGATGCTGTCATTAGAGGTCCACGATAGTGTTCCTGCAGGTTGTTTATCAAGGCTCCAGTTGATACTATGCACATTCTGGTTCACCATCTGTAATTACCTGCTATTGAGGAAAATCTATGCCTTTCTGTTTTTGACTACTTTCTAAAATTTTGTATTTGTTGCTGACAGCAATGCAGATGATGAAAAAGGTTTAACAAATATTTTATGATTTATCCACCATTCTGTATTCATAGCTCTTATGAGACATCCTGACAACATCTGTAACTGCTCAGCATTATTTGCACACTACCTCTGTGGTTTACTTCAAATATCAGCACAAAGCATAATAATTGGAAAAGACAATTAATAATCTTTATGAATATTCATATGGGACATTCATTCATGAAATATCTGAATGTAAAACACAAACATAGCCGTTTAGCATACGAAACTGAATAAGTTGACAGGGTAATACTTGTTACTAATATTTCCTTGCTCCACTATTTGACCCTGAGGACAATGATTCTCCTGTCAGGGCAGGACAAGGAAGCTAACTCATTTTGGAATATTATCTTTCAATGTCTGCTGCTTTCCTAAAATCCTAAATTCCAAAATGTTTATTTTATAAAGTCCTAAGCTATATTTTAGCTCTTTAGAAGAAATTGTGTCTGGTCTTTTAAAAATTTGTGAACATTAGATTCGGTGACCAGTAGTGTGCCTCAGGGATCCGTTCTGGGACCCCTTCTGTTTGTAATGTTTATAAATGACTTGGACTAGGAAGTAGAAGGATGATTTAGTAAATTTGCTGATGACACAATGTTTGGGAGCATCGTGGATAGTGTGGAGAGCTGCCAGATCTTACAGTGGGACATCGATAGGATGCAAAACTGGGCTGAGAAGTAGCAGATGGAGTTCAACCCAGAGAAGTGCGAGGTGGTTCATTTTGGTAGGTCAAATATGATGGCAGAATATAGTATTAATGGTAAGAATCTTGGCAGTGTGCAGGATCAGAGGGATCTTGGGATCCAAGTCCATAGGACACTCAAAGCTGTTGCGCAGATTGACTGTGTGGTTAAGAAGGCATATCATGTATTGATCTTCATCAACCGTGGAATTGAGTTCAAGAGCCGAGAGGTAATGTTACAACTATATAGGACCCTGGTTTTATATATATATATATATATATATGTGTGTGTGTGTGTGTGTGTGTGTGTGTGTGTGTGTGTGTGTGTGTGTGTGTGTGTGTGTGTGTGTGTGTGTGTGTGTGTGTGTGTGTGTGTGTGTGTGTGTGTAGAGAGAGAGAGAGAACAGAAAAGTTATGAGAAAGTGAAAACTTAATTATTGCCCTTGCTCTAGCCAATTTATCAGAAGAGCTCATAAAAAGGAAGAAATTCCCTTTGGCTAGCAAAATTAGAGGACATTATCTTAATAGAACTGTATTGGCTAAATTGTTACATCTCATTTCAGAGTTGCAAAGAGAGCAGGGCAATTTATTCTGGACACAAGTTAGATTCTTGATTAGTTGAAGAGAGGGTTAGCTTTGGGAGAGAAGTATGCAGTGGGTATTGTTATACTAAGAATAGAAAAATTCAGAGCAAGAGCTTCATGGCCCCTTGAGTTTGCAGTGCCATTCAATACGATCTGTTCTTGGCCATAGCTCTACTTTCCTGTCTATTCCTCATAACCCTTAATGCTCCTAAAATTTAAAAAAAAACTTTTCATCTCTGTCTGGAAGATATTCAAAGATTGAGTGCAGGCTAAATCTGCTACAAAACTAATCTATAACTTGGAATTCATTATAGTAAAGTTGAGTGTTTCTTTAGTCAGGAGGATTTTTCATCAACTACATGACTTGACAAATTGTTTGTAGGTTGACATTTATGGTCAATCACTTTCTGCCTCTAATTGCAAGCATTGATTCCAAAAAGTACATCGGACTTGCATCAGATTATTTGACAATTTCATCCTTCCTTGGAACTCTACAAATTGCTTATGTTCTTTCCTTTTTGATGTCTTATCTTTTTGATGTGTTCATCTTGAAAATTGATAACAGGGGAAGCAGAATTTTATAATCCATTGAAGCCTTTAACAAAAGACACTTTTAATATACTCTACAAAGCTTGTTTTTTCTTTAAAGTCAGCTCTTAAACTGCAGTTATCTGTTGTGCTTTGAAAAGGTAAAAGTCAATAGCTGCAAACTTCCTCACAGTGCATCAAAGTGGTGACAGGTAAGGTGCTGTGTCAATTTCTCCCACTGTTGTTCACGCATGAAATTCATTGAAGCATATGTGCACTTAAATAGTGTCAACTGGGCTTTTTTCCAATCTTTTTTTGCAACATGAGACAACGTCCTAGTGTTTCTGTCCCCAATGGGTGCTGACTGAATTTGTGCTTGCAATTCTTTAAGGAATGACGATCATTGTTTTCAAATGCAATTGAAGTATTGGCACAGTCTGACAAACAGAGGGAAGATGTTGGGATAGGTGTGCAGGTGGGGACCCAATTGGACATATGCTGCCTTTGAAATTCTTATAGAAAAGGTGGACAATGGAACAGAGGTTTTGCATAGCTGGAGCCAAGAAAACCATGCAAGCCATTAGTAAAAGTTCTAAGTAAATTTATTATCAAAGTACATAATGACACACATATACAAACCTGAGATTCATTTTCTTGCAGACATACTCAATAACCCATAATAGAACAATAACCCTAATAGAATCAATGAAAGACCATACCAACTTGGGTATTCAACCAGTGTTCAAAAGACAACAAACTGTGCAAATACAAAAAGGAGGAAATAATAATAACAAATACATAAGCAACAAATATGGAGAGCATAAGATAAAGAGTCTTTGAAGTTGTGGGAACTTTTCAATGATGGGACAAGTGAAGTTTTCCCCTTTGGTTCAAGATCCTGATGGCTGAGGGGTAATAACTATTCCTGAAGTGTCAATGGTTAGAGGTGACCAAGGTGCTGAATGCAGAACTGTACAATGAAGTTTAATAATTAACATGTCACTTAAAGTTAGGTAGTAACATCAACATACCCTATCTGCAAAAAGATACATAACTTCCAGACAACATGGTGCCTGTGTACAACGCTCCTTCAGTCATCATCTTCTGAACAGATCATGCAACCATATATTTCACTTCTATTTTTATCATGGATGTAATTCTGGAACTGTTGGAGCCTGTGATTTGTTAGTTGAAGGCTGTTTGGGTATTCTGCAGTGCTCTGCAGTCTTTGAGAGGATTCTGGGAGGCAGATGCAGCGTGTGCAAACCTCATGGTGGGCAGGCTGCGGAACAGGGCGCAAGCTGATGTTTGACTCCATTTCACTGACAAAAGTTTCCATTCTTCGCTAATTGAAGCGATGAGGGAGATTGAAACGTCGAGGTGAATGCGGAAGCTTGGAGATTGTTTGGATGCTTCTGTGCTCTGCAGTCTCTGGGTGGATTCAGGGAGGCTAAGGCAGCGTGTGCTACAAGAATCAATCTTGTAGTTAGTCATTCAATCATGTTTTGACATACAAGGTATTTCCCACACACTGGGAGAGTTTTGGAAAATCAAAGCTTAGCATAACCATGATCTGGGCTACACAGACTCATTGCAACAGGACGTAATCATCGTGAGGGGTCCTTTGTTGGGGAGGCTGTGTGAGGCTTCAGTAGAGCTTAGGGCCTTTTGGAACTTTTTGGCAGGTTGCAATCATATGGATTATTGAGGGCATCTGGCAGGAGCCAATAAAAAGAAGCAGAGTGTGAGTGGAGCACCCTTTGTGGAAGCGGCCATTGTTGGAGCTGGCCAGTGTTAGAGTGGTCAGACTTTAACATAACTGGCTTAATGAGAATAAGCAGAGACTACCTTTGAGCTTGAGACGTTAGAGGTATAATACGTGTAGGCAGGTTGGTAGTCCAGGCAGTGGAATGCTCCTCCTGTGAGATGTGGGAGTTCAGGCTACCTGACGATAACATCTCTGATGATAACATCTGCAGGAAGTGCACCCAACTTCAACTTTGACCTGGCAAGGTTAAGGAGCTGGCGCTGGCTGTACTCAGGACCATCCGGGAGGCTGGAAAAAACCTCATAGATGATACTTTTACTGAGTTTGTCACAACCAGAGTGCAGGCTTCAGATGGGTGACCATCAGCAGAGTAAGCAGTCTGTGCAGAATTCCCCTGTGGCCATTTCCCTCAGCAATGAGTATGCCCTTTGGATTCTGCTGGGAGGATGACCTATCAGGGCATAGTGGCAGCAGGGAGTCCTGTGGCATTGTGGATAGCTCTGAGGCTCAGCAGGAAAGGGTAAAGTCAGGAAACCTGATAGTGATAGTGATAGAAGTCAATGGTTAAGGGGACAGACAGCAGGTTCTGTGGCTGTAATGGGGAAACCCATGATGTTGTGTTGGCTCTCAGGTGCCAGAGTCCAGGATGTCTCAGAGCGGCTGCAGAAGATTCTCAAGCGGGAAGATTGCAGCCAGAGGTCCTGCTGCATATTGGCACCAATGGCATAGGTAGAAAGGGGGAAGAGGTCCCGCACAGTGAGTATACGGAGTTAGCAAAGAACTGAAGAGCCAAGGTAGTAATCTTGGGATTACTCCTAGTACCTTGTGCTAAGGCAGAGCAGGAATATGGTCTTTGTGTAGGTGAATGAGTAGCTAAGGAAGTGGTGAAGAGGGCAGGGTTTCATATTTCTTCTGGGAATATATGACTTGTACAAAACAGACAGTTTGCACCTGAACCTGAGGGAAACTAACGTCATTGTGGGCAGGTTTGCTAGAGCTGTTGGGGAGGGTTTAAACTAAATTGGCAGGGGGATGGGAACCACAGTGATCGGCCAGAAGATGGGGCAGTTGGTATACAAGTCAATGCATTGTGTAGTGAGGCACTCAGGAAGGACAGACAAATGATAGGGCAAAATTGCCGTCAGTGGGATGAGTTGCATGAACATGCGGGCAAAATTGAAAAGGGTGATGGATACACAACTGAAGGTGTTATATTTGAATGCACTTGGAATGAGATGGATGATCTCGTAGCACAATTAAAGACTGGCAGGTATGACTTTGTGGGCATCATTAAATCATGAGTGAAAGAAGATCCTTAGGAGCATAACATCTAAGGATACGCCTTGTATCAAAACGACAGGCAGGTAGGCAGGTGGGATGGTGTGGCTCTGTTGGTAAGAAATGAAATCAAATCCTTAGACAGAGGTGACATTAGATTAGAAGCAGAATCCTTGTGGGTAGAGTTAAGAAACTGCAAAGGTCAAAAGACCTAGATAAGAGTAATATACGGACCTCACAAACAGTAGCGAGGATGGGGGGTATAAATTACAATGGGAGATGGAAAAGGCATGGAATAAATATCATGATCCTCATGGGAAATTACAAAATGCAGGTAGATTGGGGAAAAAAATCAGGTTGGTACCGGGTATCAAGAAAGAGAATTTGTAGAATTCCCTTGAGAGAGCTTCTTAGGTCCTGGTTGAGCCCTCCAGGAAAAATCATCTAGATTGGGTGATGTGTAATGAACCAGATTTAATCCGGCAGTTTAAGGTAAAGGAACTCTTGGGAAAGAGTAATCATAATATGACAGAATTCATCTTGCAATTTGAGAGGGAGAAGATAAAATCAGATGTATCAGTATTATAGTGGAGAAAGGAAATTAAAGAAGCATGAGAGAGGAGCCTGTCAAAGTTGATTGGATGGGGACACTAACAAGGATGATGGCATAACAGCAATGGCTAAATTTAATTTTTTGGGGTCAGCTCAGAAGCCACAGGATAGATAGCACTCAGTTTGAGAGGACTAGAATATAAAAGCACAGATGTAATGCTGAGGCTTTATAAGGCATTGGTCAGCCTGCACTTGGAATATTGTGAGCAATTTTGGGCCCAGTGTCTAAGAAGATATGCTGGCATTGGAGAGGTTCTAGAAGATGTCCACAAAAATTATCCCAGGCATGAAAGGGTTAACATATGAAGAGATTTGATGGCTCTGGGCCTTTACTGGTTAGAGTTTAGAAGAATGAGTGACAATCTCATTGAAAACTATCAAAAATTGAAAGGTCTTGATAGAGATGGATATAGAGAGGATGTGTCCTATAGTGGGAAAGTAAAGGACCAGAGGGCACAGCCTTAGAGTAGAGGGATGCCAATTTACAACAGAGGTGAGAAGGAATTTCTTTATTCAGAGGGTGGTGAATCTGTGGAATTCATTGCTGTGGACGGCTGCAGTAGCCAAGTCATTGAGTATATTTAAAGCAGAGGTTGATAAGTTTCTGATTAGTCAGGGCATCAGAGGCTATGGGAACTGATGCACCATCAATAACTCTTGGAGACGTGAGGTGAGATATAGGCTTTTATTGGCTGGAAGAAAGAACAAGCAGCAATTGACCACCACACTACATCCTGGAGACTGAGGCCGGGGTGATGTTCCCAATCACCTTTATACCAGGGTCCGTGGGAGGAGCCACAGGAGCAGTCAGCAGGGGGGACATGTCCAGACAGGTATATGTAGTTCACCACAGGAACAAGACAGTAGCATGGGGTTGAGAGTGATAATAGATCAGCCATGATGGAATGGCAGAGCAGACTGAAATAGTCAAGTGGCCTAATTCTGCTCCTATGTCTGACTGTCTTATTTGTCCAGTAGCAGAGCTAGAGGTCCAAAATTCCAAAGCTAACTTCTGACTTTTGTTAAACTCCACAGATGTGGAAGTTGGAGTTCAGATCCATATTGAGGAATTAGTTAATAGTTTTCTTGGCTTCTGAATAGTATGACTCAGCCTGTTGTAAAATAAGCAAGGACAGAATTCCCATTCCTGGCAGAAGTAGATGGTGGGCATCTATCTGGTGTGATGTGTCATTCATCTTGAGTGGCTAGGAGACAGCCAGGACAAAGCAGTGCAAGTACGTGCCACTGGAATTGATGATGCTTTTCGTTAAAGACAGGTGGTAAATTTAGGAAGAATAGACTGGCTGTTTATTTTCTGAGGATGAAGCATTCATACTGCCACTTTGACACCATTCTTACTACTGTTCATCAGATACCAAGCCCACTTTCATGATACACATAGTAAAGTGATCCAGTCTGAAACTGTGCCATCCCAAAACTTGTTAAAGTTGCACTTCAAAGTCATTTGCAATCTTCCCCGCTACAAGTAGGTATCTATCTCCAGGCTTAGCACAAATTATAGCCACTGAAGAAACACTACAGGGAAGCCAAATCCATGTGAAAAGAATGCACTATGAGCTGCACAGGAGTGATTATATTTATGGGGGGGGGTGGCAAAATAAGTTTGCTGAACAACTGCAGAGATTCTGGCGTAAGAACTTAACAATTTTGTCAGGTATGCAGTTCTAACATTGTGAACAGGAAAAACACAAAAGGAAAGGCAGCCTGTTTCCACTTCACAGAGCTGGGGGTGAGCCTGGAAGTATAAAAATACTTAAGCAATGTCTGCCTTTGTTTTTTTTTCTAAATTGTACATTTCAAGGCTTTTCTTTCTGCTGGTACTGAAGCCTTGATCATATGCTGCCATCCATTCATGGCCTTGGGGAAGGAAAGCAGTGGCACATTTAAACAACATATTTGGACATACACTCATCAAGAAACAAGTTGCATAATGTTCAAAGTGTTTGAAGCTACATGGAGGCAAGCAGAATGCATTCATGGAAAGAGCAATGGAGTTAACATTTTAGATCCTTTTCCTGGCTAATGTCTCTTAACTTCTTTCAAACCATGACCATTAACTGAATATTCTAACCTATGATTCCTTTCAGGCATATTGCATACAATTGTTACGTTTAACATTTCTCACTGCTGTAGCTGTTTAATTGCACCTATCATTTATTTTCCCAAGATTACTTAGTCTTGGGAAAATGAAGGAGTAATTTTTTCAAAAACTATTTCTTCTATTGTAGACCTACCAAATCCAAACATCATTGTCAATTTCAAACTCCAGATAACAGCTGAAAGTTTGTAAATTAAAACATAATTGATAAAAATCTACAATTTATGGCCACTGATTTCTTCCTCACAATACAAAACAATGTAAGATAGATTAAAATATTCTAGCAATTCTTTTACATAGCAAAAAGATGAACAGTAAAAGATATATTTATGTAGCACTTTTAATATCATAAGATCATAAGACATAGGAGCAGAATTAGGCCATTTAGCCCATTGAATCTGCTCTGCCAGCATAGCTAATCCCGGATCCTGAGGATATCCCAAAGTACTTCATGGCAAGTTAGGAATTGGCTTTGAAATTAGTTTAGTGAAAAGGTACAGTAAAAAGCTTACCTTGCATCCTGATCCTACAGCTCAAATCATTACACAGTGCATTGAGATAGTAAAAGGTAAAGTAACGGCAGAATGTAAAAGGTGCAGTGCAGGTAAACAGTAAGGTTAACCTCCTTTGAACCGTCTCCAATGTCAGCATATACTTTCTTAGATAAAGGATCCAAAACTGCTCACAATACCCCAAGTGAGACCTCACCGGTACCTTAGCCTCAGCATTACATCCTTGTTTTTATATTCTAGTCCTCTCGAAATGCAGGCTAACATTACATTTGCTCTCTTCACCACCAACTCAACCTGGAAGTTAATCTTTATGGAATCCTGCACAAGGACCCCCAAATTCCCTTGCACCTTGGATTTTTTTTTTCCCATTTGGAAAATGTTTTTACTTTTTCAACCAACGTGGATGATTATATACTTTACAGCACTGCATTCCTTCTGCCCCTTCTTTGCCCATTCTCCTAATTTGTCTAAGTCCTTATGGAGTCTCCATTCTTCCTCAACACTACCTGCTCTTCCACCTATCTTGGTACCATCCACAAACTTGTCATCCAAATTTCCATCATCCAAATCATTGACATATAATGTAAAAAGAAGTGGTCCCAACCCAGTCCCTTAGGGAACACTGGTAGTCTGCAGCAGTTAATCAGAGAAGTCTCCCTTTATTCCCATTCTTTGCCTCCTGCCAATCAGCTAATGCTCTGTCCCTGTTAGTACCTTTCCAGTAATATGATGGGCTCTTACCCGTTATGGAGCCTTATGCATGTCAAAGCCGTCTGAAAATCCAAGTACACAACATCCACTGATTCTCAGGGAAGATTGCCCCTTTAGAAAACCGTGTAGACTTTTGTATATTTCATCATGTGCCTCAAGTACCCTAAAACCTCATCCTTAACAATCAACTCCAACATCTTCACAACCACTGAGATAAGGCCAACTCGTCTAAAATTTCCTTTATTGAGCCTCTTGGAGTGAGATTTCCAGTTTTCCATTCATCTGTAACCATGCAGAATCCAGTCATTCTTGAAAGGTGTGATTACTAATGCCTCCACAATCTCTCCAGCTACCTCCTTCTGATAGCTAGGGTAGAGTCCATCAGATCCAGGTAACTATCTACCTTCAAACCTTTCAGTTTCCCAAGTATCTTCTCCCTTGTAATAGCACTGTACTTCTGGCATACTGATCGTGTTTTCTCAGTGAAGAATGATGTAAAATACGTATTCAGTTTATCCACTCTTTCCTAGTCCCCCATTACTACATTTCCAGCACCATTTTCCTGTATCAGCCAAAGGTCATTGAGCTGCAGCTCCAGTTCCTTAACACATTCTCTGAGGAGTTGCAGCTCGGTGCACCTGGTGCAGATGCATTTTTAAACCTGCAGATCTGTTTTGTGAATTTAGTTGAGGGGTGCATTGGTCACAACGCCAACTATGCTCACAGGAACAGAAAACTATCACGTATCTTTTTGCGTCATTCCAAAGGGAATTACTTTAATCCCTTTCTTTATAAAAGTTATCCTGGCTTTAGCAGTGGTCTGTCATATCATTGGAGTGGCGCTTGAATCCACTATTCTGATCCAGGGACAGAGACAGTACAGATTGAACCACAATTCATATTAACAATAATATTGTAATACATTTATAGAGGGTGCACAACCTTTTTCAATTCTCAGAACATTTTTTCAGCAATTAACTCAACCAGAAGCATAGTCAGAAATATGACTGAAACAAAATTGTTTTCATGCATGCTAACTTTTAGTTAAGTCTAATTATCGGTCAGTCAATGCAATCAATATCACTCAGCACACTGTTATTTGATTTTTTTTCTTTCTTTGTGGACCCTAAATGAACAATTCTTTATTAAATACATGTTTTGTATGTGTTCTATGAAATGAATGGATAACCACTGAAAATCCACCAAATGTGCCTCAAAATTTTGAGATTAAATTAGAAATCTTTAATAATGATAAGGGACAAATCTTCTGTTTTGAATGTCTAGACAGAATACTGTGTCAACTATAAAGAAAGCCAACTAGAAATAAAAGATCATAGGTTAAAACTTCCCTTGGCATGAAATGGACAGTGCATGACAGATCAGTGCTCTTGATTGTCATTTGTCCAAATGGCACAAAATGTACAAAATTTGAGAGCCATAGATTAGATATCAAGAAACATTTACACCAATAACTGGAAGGCATAATTCTAAGACACAAGAAATTCTGCAGATGCTGGATATCTTGAGCAACAAACACAAAATAATGAAGAAACTCAGAAGGTCAGGCAGCATCTATGGAGGGTAAGAAATAGCTGATGTTTTGGGCCATCAATGGAAACCTCATGAAGGATCAGAGCCCAAAATTGTTTATTTATTAATTGTTTATTTCCTTCCATGTATTCTGCCCGACCGCTGAGTTATACAGAGGGAGAAAAGATTTCTGAGGGCAGAATTGGGAAGAATATTGGGAAGAATAGAGCACTACAGAGGATTTTGGTTAATTGGGCCATCAGATAATTCCGGAGGTTGCTTATTTAGGACAACTCTTAAAGAACAAAAACTATTGGTAAAATGTCCAAAATTCCCTTTATTTATTTGGGACACTATGCTGATTAGTTGTGGAAGGACACTTGCTGAACAGGTTCTAACTATTGTTAACCTTGCATACTTTCATGGCTGTTAGATGCTATACTGTGCTTAGAGCGAACAGTTTTTAAGTGTGCTTGTGTTCAAAAAACAGTGACTTTTGTCATTGATAGTTGGTGAGACATAAGCAGTAAGACCATTCTCAACTGTTTAGCTCACTGTGGTTTCAAGCATTCAAGCTTCAAGATGCCAGAAATAGCTGGTAGTGAAAATAAAACTATTTCACTACTTCAACAAGTTAGGAACTGCGAAGTATTTGAAGGTATCAACAATAATCTTGAATGTTACAATGAAAATGAAAAATTGGAAGATGCGGTCATCAATAGTATTGTATGAATGCAGTTCATTATCTGCACTAATCTTGTTTACTGCCTGTAGTGGATGAATTCTGCCATCAATAAGTATTAGGAATTAATACAGTTTTATAGAACTGTGGTGCTATTAGTAGTGTTCTTATTTGTTCTGTACTTCATTTAAATACATTATTTTTTACTCTGTCTTTTTTAATACCTTTTTATCTATTTACATGAAACTTTGGCTAATTGGGTCAGGCACTTAATTAGGCCAAAATATACTAGTCCCAATGTGTTCTAATTAACCAGAATCCATTGTATTTCCTTTTTTTTAGAAACTTTTAGTAATTACCTTGGATTTGTTCAGATGTGTTGATCAGAGAAAGTGTGGTAATCAGGAAGTAACTGTTCTGTTCTGAATTGTTTTGCTTTTTAGTCTTTGGCTGCACAAGGCTGATTTCTAAAAGCTGTCCACACTCACCACTGACCTCCATCCCCACTGCAAATTTGCTTGAGTGGAACTCCTGATGTTAACGTGCTGGTAAATTTCCTGATCCTAAATAGCGTGACTTTGCAGGACGGCAGGACGTTGGAAGGTGTAATGCCACTGTGTGGAAGGGTTGGATCAAACCTACCCACAAAGTAGATGAAAAGCACCAGCAAAGTTAAATTCTCAAGCTTTAGCAGAAAGACATTGGTTGTTTCTGAATGCCCCTTTAATTTGGATCTGAGATACCTGGAAGAGAAATGTCAACCTGTCAATACGGCATGGGAATTTGATGTATGACATATTTGAGGTTGAATTTATAAGGAATGTTTTATAATTTTATACTGCAAATATAATGTTCCAGAAATATTGAACCATATTGTAACAGCTGGAAAATCATACACAATGAATGTATAAACTGTATTTTCAACATACTCAACAATAAGTCAGCCAACTAGCAGGCAGTTGGAAGCCAGGACACATTTGTTAATGGTATTTGATTTTCATGCATCTGTTTTTCTTGTTTATTAATTATCTATCCAAATCATGTGATAATTAGAATGTTTTGAAATGGTTCTTCAATAATGTGTAATATAAGAAGAACTTTTCTGACCCAGAAGTGATTTATTTCTTATAAGCAACACACACAAAACGCTGGAGGAACTCAACAGTCCAGGCAGCAGCTTGGATTTCCAGCATTGCAGATTTTCTCTGGTTCATTTCTTATAATGTGGAATTTATAATCTACTTTCTGTATGTAAAAAGCAGTTTGGGGATGGAGTAATGTTTAACATGTTTTAAAGTGAATTTCTACGAATCTTCTTTCCTCGGGCTTATTAAAGGCAGTGCAATCAGCTTGTTTAATGTAACAATTTAGCCCAAGGCCATCGCTCAAAATGGAGAACATGCTGTTGTTTCAGTTTAGTAAACAACAGATTTTCACCTCTTTTGTTATGCAGTACTTTCTATTCAAGATTATTTTAAATTCGTGAGATTAAATTGCATATTGAATTATTGTCTGAATTAAAGCAAAACTACAATGAAACATAGCCCATTGAAGGAAAGGGTCCAGGAACAATATTTTCCAATGTGTAGTGGAGAGTATCAGAAGTGAATAAGGAAAATGTTTTTTTTGTTGCTTTGGATGTTCACTCACAGTTTGTTATATGAACCATTGTAACAAATTGGGTAACAGAGTGATAAAGTTGTATGGCATAGAAACAAGCTTTTGTCCCACCGAAATTGACTACCTGAGCTAGTCCCATTTCACTGCATTTCACTGCATTTGCCCCATGTCTCTCTCAACCATTCCTTCCCATGTAACTATCTAAATATCTTTCAACATTGTAATAGTACCCACATCTACCACTTCTAACTCTACTCTTTCCCCTCTCACATAAAGTCTAGGCTCTCCCTTATCCTGGGGAAAAGACTCTGAGCATTCATTTTATTTTTGCCCCTCATGATTTTATATGTTTCCTATAAGTTCATGTTCACATTTATTGTCATTCAGTTTTATACATATATACTGCCAAATGAAATAAGATTCCTCCGGACCAAGGTGCACGACACAGCACATAAAACTCACACACAATGCATAATGTAATATTACCACAAATAAATTAACAAATAAGAAAACGTATTCCAGAAGATTGACATTTAGCATAAAATACATTACAACACAAATTACACAGTAAACAGAACAACACTACTGGTGTTTCATATGTGATGGGGCCCAGGTGGAAGCAGGGAGTTCGATAGTCTCATGGATCCTCGACTATGCCCCAGGACAGAAAATCCCAATTTAACCTGTCTCTCCATGTAACTTATGTCCTCCCAGTCTCGGTAACATCCTTGTGCAACTTTTTGGCAACTTTTCCAACTCAATGTCATCATTCATATAGTTGAGTGACCTGAATTGCACACAGCATTCCAAGTGCAGTCTCACTAATGTGTTGTGCAGCTGTAACATGATGTCCCAACTCTTTTACTCCATGCCCTGACCAATGAAGATAAGCATATCAAATATCATCTCCACCAGCCTGTCTACTTGTCTCTGACATTTATAGAAAACTTTATCTCAAGTGTTTACTCTATGGAAAATTAGATTTCTGAGAAAAGCCATGTCATAGACTCCTCATCTATTTCAGAGCAAAATATTCTTCAGGTTACACGTGGTTTTTGCATTGATGTTTCATTGAAAACTGTGCAGACTATTTCAAGGAGTGGCCAACACTGCTATAGCCAAGTAAATCTATCAGACCCGAAACGTTCTAATTGTGATGTTCAGTCATGCAGTGACATGTGAATTTGTCCCTGAACTGCTGCCAATGTTTGTCGCATTTTTGAAGGTATTGTAGCATGGTTAATATCTTGTTAGATTAGTAATCCAGAGGTCTGGACTAACATTTTGAAAATGATTCAATCTCACATTGACTGCAATGGAATTTAATTTCAGATAAAGATATGGATCTGGTGTTTAATACTAACGTTGTTAATAGTGACCATGAAACTAATGGATATCATAAAATATCCATTTGGTTTGTTGATCTCCCTCATCAGGCAACAATGCCTCATCTTCATTGTGACCTCGTAAATTTACATTAGGCTTTTTCTTTAGATTGGAAAATGGTAAATTGAAGTGAGGGTAACTGTAAACTTAGAATAACTCATATGGAGTGAACAGATGTGTTTATAAAGCAGTAGCACATTCAGTATTCAGTTCTGATGAGGGGCCTCAGCCCGAAACGTCACCTCTCAATTCCTCTCCATAGATGCTGCCTGACCTGCATCTGTGACCTGACCAGTGTTTATGTGTGTTACATTCAGTATGTGTTTTCCCTGGTGTAGGGTAGATTATATCTAAGGACTGATTGTCATACATCAAATTGCAGGAAGTGCAAGAGAGTCATTGTTTCATCTGGATGGAGTGGAGGGAGGAAGTTAAAGGACAGGGATTCCATTTCCATTTGTCTGTACTAAAAGGTGCTATGAAAAATAATATGGCTGTAGGTGGAGAGGGAAGAATGGACCAGATAATAATAGGGGGTGGAGTCATTCTAGAACACAAAAGAAAGTTAATTCTAGTGGCAGAATGTCTTCAAAGTTTGGTAAATAATGAACATGAGCCATTGCATACATAAGCTGGTGGAGAGACTGAATGAAAGGATAGTTGAGTAATGTCACAGCAAAGTGTAAGGCCAAAGAGCTGATTGTGGACTTCAGAAAGTGTAGGATGAGGGAACACAAACCAATCCTCATAGAGGGTTCAGAAGTGGAGAGAGTGGGCAATTTCAGATTCCTGGGTGTCAATATTTCTGGGGATCTAACCTGGTTCCAACATATTGATGCAGCTATAAAGAAGGCAAGACAGCGACTATATTTCATTATGAGTTTGAGGAGATTTGGTTTGTTACCTAAAACACTCAAGCATCTACAGATGTACCATGGAGAGCATTCAAACAGGCTGTGTCACTGTCTGGTATGGGGGTGGGAGAGCTACTTTACACAATTGAAAGAAGCTACAGAAAGTTGTAGTATCCAAGACATCTTCAAGGAGTGGTGTCTCAGAAAGTCTGCATCCATTTTTAAGGAGCCCATCACCCAGGACATGCCCTCTTCTCATTGGTACCAACAGGAAGCAGGTACAGAAGCCTGAAGGCACACATTTAGTGATTCAGGAGCAGTTTCTTCCCTTCTGCCATCCGATTTCTAAATGGACATTGAGCCCATGAACATGACCTCGCTTTTTTATTATTTCCATTTTGGTACCACTATTTTTAATTTAACCATTTAATATACAGGTGGCCCCCGTTTTACAAACGTTTGCTTTATGACAGCTCTCTGTTACGAAAGACCTACATTATTACCTGTTTTCGCTAAACAAAGAGGATTTTCACTTTTACAAAATATGGGCCAGCTTTATATGTGTGTTTACCCCGAGAAAGACTACCATGATTGTGAAGCCTTATGCGGGCAGTTGTGTGCGTATGCGTGTATGTGCCGATTTTTTTCCTCCAAATCGATTTTGGCTCGCTGTCTTCCCTATTCCGATAAGTGAAACTACACTGTACATACAATATTTCTACTTTATATAGGCTGTATATTTATCATATCATTCCTGCTTTTACTATATGTTCGTGTTATTCTAGGTTTTCTGTGCTATTTGGTATGATTCGGTGCATTATTTTATGAGTCCGGGAATGCTCAAGAGATTTTCTCATTTAAATTAATGGTTACTGCTTCTTCGCTTTATGACATTTCAGCTTACGAATGGTTTCATAGGAACGCTCTACTTTCGGATAGTGGGGGAAACCTAATTCATTAATTTATTTTTTTCTCTATTTATCATGTATTGCATTTCACAACATATGCCGGTGATAGTAAACCTGATTGTGATTCTGAGAGTGGGCGTGTGGAAAATGGAGCAGATGTCTTTAAGAACTTTGTGAACTATGATGGAAGGAAAGACATCTCAGAGCAGTGGTGTGGGAAGTGATATTGCTGCAAAAGCTCCATCAAGGAGAATGAAATGGACTTGCAGGAAACAGGATGGGGAGTGGTGCAGTGAAAACCACTGTGGAAATCAGTGGAGCTATGATAGGTTGCTGAGATGAAGGTGTTAAAAAAGAGAAGGAACGCACCAGCATTGCATCCTGAAGTCAAGTTACTGGTCTGATGAAACCTCTGTGCAGATCAAAATTCAGCAAATGTCAACCATTCAAAATGAAGCCAAATTATTCACCACTTCGGATGTCATAAGCTGTTCAGCTCTGTGTTAATGTGCAATAAAAATACATACAATGCAAAGTGCAATTATATTAAAAGTGTGGCTAAAAGTTTACAGGATGAAGCAAGTGTGGAAATTTACTGAATATCACACAAGAAAAAAATTCTGGTGGGAAGAATTGCATACCTCTTGTACAATCCACTGGAAATTACTGGCATGTGATGCTGCCTGCAAGATCTTGGATGTTTAAAACTAAAATGTTAAGTAAAAGATGATAAATTGAGTTTGCAGCTTTACACCATTTTCTTGGATAGATGCACTGTGAAAACAACACATTTGATGTGAGGAATCTTGTTGTCTATTTTTAAGGATTAAGTTACAATTTTAATGATATAATGATTTTTTAAATAAAGGTATCCTTCTGGAGTATTTATATATTCATGCACCAAACTAAACAGAGCAAAATACAATCTAAACATTTGCATTGCTGCGTATATATAGTTGCATTGATAGAGGTGTACAAGATAATGAGAGGCATTGATCATGTGGATAGTCAGAGGCTTTTCCCCAGGGCTGAAATGGCTAGTATGAAAGGGCATAGTTTTAAGGTGCTTGGAAGTAGGTACAGAGGAGATATCAGGGGTACGTTTTTTACGCAGAGAGTGGTGAGTGCGTGGAATGTGCTGCTGGCGGCGATGGTAGAGGTGGCAATGATAGGGTCTTTTAAGAGACTCCTGGATGGCTACATGGAGCTTAGAAAAATAGAGGGCGCTGGGTAAAGCCTAGTTAGTTCTAAGGTAGGGACATGTTTGGCACAGCTTTGTGGGCCGAAGGGCCTGTATTGTGCTGTATGTTTTCTATGTTTCTATAATCATGAAGGATAATGTATTCAACTTGTGGGTTAATACAAAACAAAATTGAATAAATATAATAGAGGCCATTAACAAATCAAATAAACACATTTTTGCAGCAATGTAGAATGTATTACTACATCCAGTGGCTGAAGCATTGAAGAACTGGCTTGATACAAACATATGGATGAATGAAGTGAAGTAAAACCAGGTTAGCAGAAGCAATAGAATGGCTGAGAATCATTTGAAGTATAATACCCACTGAGATCTATTCCCCTGCTCTGACTTCCTTCTGAACTCATTGGGAGTGGTGAGTACTGAATATTAACTAAGGCTTTGTACTGAGACAAGAAAATAGAAGACTGAGTGGACTACCTGAGCCCCTCCATGCCTACCTCACCATTCAGAGTGATCACAGCTGATCTCCCCATCTCTCACAAACAAAAAGAAAATCTTCAGATGCTGGAAATCCAAGCAACACACATAACATGCTGGAGGAACGTGGCAGGCCAGGCAGCATTTATGGAAAAGAGTACATTCAACATTTCAGGCCAAGACCCTTCATCAGGACTGGAGGAAAACAAGAAGATTCTGACCCATCTTCTATTCTCCAGTCCTGATGAAGGGAATCTCAGCTTGAAACGTTGACTGTAGTCTCTTCCATAGATGCTGCCTGGCCTACAGAATTCCTCCAGTGTTATGTGTGTGTTGCTGCCTATCTGTCAATTATTTTCCAATTCTGATTTTGAAGTTGCCCAGAGAGATTAGTTTGTCTCACGCTCCTCCCTGGCCAGCAATTTTAAAAAGTCAGTATTAAACTCTCTTTAGGTTCATCCATTGCTCCCAAGGTTGGGGTGCATGGAGTGATAAATATACCATGCTGATTGCACATTCAATTTGGCTAGAGTGTCTTGATATGTTATATGTTATATGATATATGATATATGTCAACGATCCAGCAGTGGGAGTCTCTAGCTCATTCTTCAGGACAAAGGTCACCTATGAAGAAGAATAGTCCTCTACCAGTTTGTCTTACTGCCTTATTTTTTGGTCTGGCCATCTCAAGACTTCCCCTGAATTCCTCAGAATGGAAGCAATTCTTTCAAAGTACCAGGATTCCAGCTGGTGATACAAAAGCATCATTCAGATCTTTTGCTCTGAGGGTTGTCCATGAGGGTCTTGATGCACCAAGTTCAAACTTCACAATCAGGAAGAAGTTTTGTGTGTGTGCAGTTCCTTGTAATGTGAAATAGCTATTAAACTCCAGGAAATGTGTACACTTGATAGAGTGGAATCTTGATCTAATTGCTAGTAGTGTCCAAAGTGACAGGAAGCCAGGCAGTACATATATTCGCAGGCGGACAAGAGCTTTGATGCTTCTTTGTACAAACCTACTCACACAGAATTTGAGGAAGCCTGGGAAAATGGTAAAATAGAAGTGAGAAGAACTGATAGAGAGCGGATTTAGAGGTGGGGAGGATCAAGGAGAGATTGCAAGAGAAGTAGAAGAAAGGGAAGAACATTTGTGTATGTCTTTGTGTATTGAGTGTCTGCCATCTGTTTATTTAATGGTAAAAATCCCATTCCTGTATAACAGCTGTTAAAGAATGACTGCACATTGTACCAAAAGTGTGAATCAAATCAATTAAAAATATCTTCCTTTATTCTGTTTGATTCTGTGCATATATAAATA
Organism: Hemitrygon akajei; assembly: GCF_048418815.1. Taxonomy (NCBI): domain Eukaryota; kingdom Metazoa; phylum Chordata; class Chondrichthyes; order Myliobatiformes; family Dasyatidae; genus Hemitrygon; species Hemitrygon akajei. The sequence goes on along the minus strand of NC_133129.1, from coordinate 158,994,400 downwards.
CATAGACACATACATATGGGTGAAGAATTTCCAAATAGTTTGAAAGTGAGCCAGTAAGTCTGTGAAAATGTCTAACATGTATTTTGCAGGTTGTTTCCTAGCTGTTTATTTTTCTTAATTTGCTTGGGTTTATATTAGATGATTTATGATTTTATTTCAGAACTGGCTGGGAAGCAGAGTAGCGCCACCTCCAGGATAGGATGGCATAGTGGTGCAGCTAGTAGTGCCGCAGCCTCACCACTCCACGACCCAGGTTCGATCTTGACCTTAGGTGCTGTCTGTATGGAGTCTCTACATTCTCTCTGGGACTGCATAGGTTTTCTCCAGTTCCCTCCAACATCCCATAGACATATGGTTTGGTTGATTGATTGGCCATTGTAAATTGCCCCTAGAGTGTCAGCAAATGATAGAATCTGGGGCATGCGGGAAGAATATAAAAAGTCTGATTCATACTCATTATCACTGATGTATAATTTGAAGTTTTTTTTGTTTTGGAGTAGCAGTGCAATGCAAAGAAATAAATTTACTATAAAATAGAAAAATAAATAATACAAAAAGGAGAATGAATAACAAGGATGTTGTTGGATGTCATGGATCACTGAGAAATTGGATGGTGGAGGGAAGCTGTTTCTGAATCTCTGAGTTTGGGTCTTCAGGCTCAATATTCATAACAAGAGGGTATGTCCTGGATGATGAGGCTTTTGAGTGGCCGATGCTTCCTTAGTGGTGGTACTCCATCCTGAAGGTGCTCTCAGTGGTGGGGAGGGTCATCCCCATGATGGACCTGGCTAAGCCTATGATCCTTGGTAGCCTCTTACAATCCTGTACATTGGAAAATCCTTACCGGGAGGTGATGCAACCAGTCAGAAATGTCCCCACCTTACACATGTAGAAGTCTGTAAGAGTCTTTCATGAAGTTCGATTACTGGGTTAATGTAAGTAGGTAATTGATAGTTTATATGGACTTATTGGGCTGAAGGAATTGTTTCCATGGTGTAATCTACCAAAGGCCCTATAACCAGGAAATGTTATGTGCAGCCTGGAGTCAACCAAAGGTAATATTAGAACATGCAATGGATCAGAGAATTTAGAACAAGAGATACTGCTAGAAATCTAAAACCACACACACAAAATTCTGGAGGAAATTAGCAAGTCAGGCAACTTCTGTAGAGTGGAATAAGCTATCAATGTTTTGTGCTGACTATTTATTTCCTCCAAAGCTGCTGCCTAACTTGCAGAGTTCCTCCACTATGTTGTGTGTGTTGCAGAAGATTTAAAATATTTTGTTAACATTATATTTTATTACAAGTAGTAACATAGTTTTAACATTTTCTCCAGTGTCCTTCATGAAAATAAATTCTAATGAGTGTAAATCATTTCTTCATCTACCTCCCAGATCATGGCAGCATTGGACCCATTTGTGCTAATCATGCCACAAAGCAAGTTGATTTTTTTCCGTTTTAAATGAAAAGCATTGTCATCAGTACTCTCCAGTACCCAAATTAGTATTGTTTTTGCAGTTCCTGCACAGCTTGACAGACCATCACATTACCCTGGTGACCATTAGCATAACAGTTCTTCACTGAGCTGTGTTATTGTCATTATTGCCAAGGGAACAGGGTGGGCTCAGATGTCAAGCGTATTACCCTAAATTAGCACCTGGTGGTTGGAGCTATCTTCCTCATTTCTCTGTTGCTACGTTTCTGCTGCCCAGTTGAGAAATCAGCTGGACAGTAATTATTTAATTAATTGACATCTATTTAGAAATACAACATGGCCCTTCTGGCCCTTCGAGCCACGTTGCCCCAGCAACCCTGACAAGCCTGTTTAATCCTAACCCAATTGCGGGACAACTTTCAATGATCAATTAGCCAGCACATCGTGGTGCTGTGGGAGGAAACCAGAGCACCAGGGGAAAATGCATGCATTCCATGGGAGGAACATACAAAATCCTTACAGAATGGTGCCGAATTGAACTCTGAACACCAGAATGGCCCAAGCTGTAGTGATGTTGCGCTAAGCGCTCCAGTACTGTGGTGTCCAAAATGTCAATGTGACTGTGGATATCAAGAGACTAGGTACTGGCACGATTCATGGGTTGGAATTATTTGTTAACTCACAGCTTCTTCATATTGGCATATATTCAGTGCGGTGTTGGATGACTGCTTACTTATCGAGGTAACTCGGTCTGACAATATGATTTAAAATATTGAAAACAAATTATTAATTTTCATGAAAAATAGGCATGATTTGTAAAAACATCATCCTGTTTGCAAGCCTTGTTTTGTTGTATTGCTATTTACCACAGTGTTTTGATTTTGATATTACTCTATGCTTGGGATATAAATTGCTTGCCTATTCCATATTCTAATTTCAGAAAGGAAGACAACTTATTCCATAACTCCTCTGCTTATGTGAATTAAATGTCAGCAGGTTTAAGCATCTCTACAGTGGCACTGCAGTCAACGTCAAACACTGACTGCCAATAATTTAGCACTTACAGATAGAGTCACTGAAAAAAGTTACTAAAATGGCTAACATTGGAAACAATTTGTTAGATTAATGAGCTATGTGAGCTGGCAAGCAAAAGCCGGCAGTGGTTGTTGGTGTGGTCTCAATTGTTCTTCAGTGCATAAGTGGGAGGTATTATTAATAGAATTCTGGATGGATATGTGGAAAGAAAACTTGGGTTAAGCAGGGCTGATTAGATTTATGTGGGAATAGTCCATTGTGAATATATTATAATTTGTTAGAACTAAATTACCTGCAGAATAATGAATGAGGTAACGTTTGAAGAACAAATTAATTTCTGGATTGCAATCTTGAAATAAATTATTGCATTGCTTCTTATGACAATATTTGATGTGCCATTCACACTGGGGAAGAAAACGTTGGAAAATTTACCTGTCATTCTTTCTTACAAATAATCCCATAGTTATCATACAAACAAAAACAAAAGATCTCAAACAAAATTTGCAGCTGGGTTCCATACTAGTTTCTTTGACTTATGAATTGTCCAAATTTCTTGAAGACTCAGCAGGTTGTTAAGACCGTACTGTACATGACTGCATCTGCAGCTGTAGCTATTAAATTGAAATCTTCAAGGAAAGGTACAAAATGGTCACCTGCATTTTTTTTCAATCATGTGAAACTGGTAATTAAAAACAATTCTTCTCAATAACAATTTAGTTTTCTCTCCAGCCTCTGTATTTCGCAAGAATAAAGTTTCAGAATGATCAAAGTAGAAATGAAGATCCAAGGATTCGACTTGTTCCATCTGCACCTTTAACCAAGTCACTGAGTGATTTTAGTGTTAATTGTGCTGAGTCCATAATTGTGCTGAGTTCACTCAAATCCAAATTAGACAAGAGTTTTGGATTCAAAACTCACTCATCAGAAAACATTGAAATGTAAATGCATGCTTAAAAAATCTTAACATCTCATTACACAGGCAATCAATTCTAACTTGGAAAGAAATGTAGGCACAAATTGGTGCTAAAGAAATTTATTCTTGTTCAGTAATGCTAAATTGCTGTTTAGCAGCAGCATTCAATTCATTGGAATAAATATAGGAGACAGGAGTACATTGTTCTGAAATGACTACATGGTCCAATTAATGCCTGCCTTTCTAAGATGCTGGTATATATTTTGAATATGTTTGTGATAAGTGGTGATGATAATAGTCATATATGGGATGTTTGTTTGCTTAGGAGGCAATCTAACTGTTAATACTTGTGGTAATGTTACTGTTGATTCTCCTCGCAATAGGCTTTTATATACCACTGTTAGAGGGTTATGAGGGTTGAATTATGAATAGGAGAAAAAAAAATCTATTGAACTTGCTTTGTTGACTGAACAAAGATCTTTTTCAAGAAGAATGTGGCATATTGGTTAGATTACTAGAATGTTAACAAGTGTTCTAGATCTTGATTCAGAGGCACAAGTTTTAAATTATCTTCACGTCCTTAGATGAATTTAGGATTAAAACTTGTCTCAGTCAGGAAACTATTATATTGACATAACAAATCTATTTGGATCACAGATGCCACTAAGAGAAGGAAATCTCTGAACAGCAAGGAGGTGGAGTACAGAACAGAGATAGGAAGACTGGTGGCATGGTGTCAGCAAAATGAGCTACAAGTAGATGCTCATTGACTTCAGAAAGTGGGGCGGAGTACACACCTCGCGTTCCGAGGTGTAAAGACTCTTGACAGATTTCTCATTCATTAATAAATTAACTCTTGATCTCCTGAATTAACCAAGTCATACCATTCGGACCTTATTTGTCTACCTGCACTACTCTTACTCTGTAAATGCAATGCAATATTCTGCATTCTCTTTTCTTGTTACTTCGTCATTGAAATAATTTTTCAGCATAGCTTATTTAAATGGCACACAGAACAAAACCTGTTCATTGTATCTGCTGTCCTTTTCCGTTTTGCCTGTACAGTCAACATGGTTCACTTTTATCTGCAAAATCAGTTCAAGGGCTATTTGGGATGGATATCTACATTCTATGAATAATTGAACACAGAATACGCAAAGGCTGCATGCATGGAAATAGAATTGCTGTTTCAGGTCAATGACCTTTTATCAGAAAAATGGCAAATAAAGCTGCCTTTAAGTGTCCTCTTTTTGTAAACATAAGAAGACTTTGCCTTAAGATAAAACTAATTGTTTGAAATGGAAATGGTTTTGGCAACTAACTCCTTTGCCAATACAGTAATTATTTTGAAACTTTATTTTCTATTTGTGTGCCACTCACTTAAGATTTAATCTTAGCTTTTTATTGGATTTGCAAAGATTAACAGGGTGTGTATTATCATATATGAAGGTATTGTACAATTTAGAAGTGTGTGCTTGTAGGAGGAATGCATTGAGACATTTAGAGAATAACTTTGTACAATGTGGGCAGGATGCAATGTTTCCCCTAAGGTGTATGCTTGTGCGAATGCACACATCTTTTGATACTAGTGCACAAAGGAGTTCAAACTACGCACAAATGATTGTCACCTTCTGCCTATTTGGCACGTTAAGTATATTTCATGATCATACCCTATCACATTTCCTTTTCCACTTTCTGATGCCGACAGTGCTGACAATGTGGAGTTTCTAATGATTTGTCTGCAGATTTTAGAACTGGCTTATTTATGCTGTTTTATTGAAAGTTATTCAGTGTGTACACATTGTCACTAGGCAAAAAATTGCACAGCACAAGATTTTTGCAGACACAAATTAGAAGGAATATTGCTGGAAGTTGAGACAACTTTTTTGATGGGCTTGCTAGAGATTGGTTTAGTTGTGTGTGTAAGGCAGTTATTATGAAGCTGTGCACTTCATCAGTTTATAGAATTACCAGGAATGCTGAGAAAGTCTGGAGTATAATTAGTGCTTTAAAGCCTTCAATTAGTACAAAATTATTTTAACTCATCTGTGCATTGGCGATAAATTATATTAAAATTGATGTTCTTTTCTTATCTGTCAATGCCAACAAGAGTGTACTGGAAGACTTCAATGGGAGCATGAAGTTTGAAACAAATTGGTGACCATTTTAGAATATGGTCTTTATGTAAGACTGAGGAAACCTTATGATGAAGTTTACAACTTCTTTGTGTGTTGCATCAATTTAAATTATCCATTTAATATATTATTTGCATTAATTTTCTAATGTGTTTCTTAAATTTAGCATTTTTTGGATCACAAGTTAAATGATTTGCAAAACAAAAAGAAACAAGGATGAATCTTTTGGCTCATTGTTCATTTCAGTATTAATAATTCTGAGCTTTCTGATTTATTCTAGCATTGTCTGACTGTTTACATGGAGACTAGCAGAGATCATACACTTATTGTTTTGGTAAAGTGTTCTTGAAGAATCAAGTACGTTATCAGCTTTATTTAATCTTCCAGAAGGCCACCTCCTAGTAAATTTACAGAATCTACAGAAAGCCAAGTATGAAATAAGACCAATAATTTAGTGATGCTGAGATTTCTTTCAATGACTGGTAAACACCAAACCTGACATTCCCAAGAAAAAAAACCAGGAATGGTATCTCAGTTCTATTGTTTTTGCATTGCCTCATGTTTGGAACATAGTGCATCTTGGAATGAATGACATTGGACAGAATCAGATGTTCAGTTAAGTGTATGCAACATATTTCAGGGAACTTCTGGTGCCTGGCAGGAAGACCACGGTTGTAAACGACTAATAGATTAAAAGGCAGCATGCACTGAATTGGCTTCCATTTGGAACATAGCCAGAATTGATCAATTTAGCTAGAGTGCATCACTGATATTAATTATAGACTTATAACCATTTAATAACTGGTAAATTTTTCATCTGCAAAATGTTTTCAACCATATGCTAATAGACCGTGGAGAGACCCTACTAATGTGCCTAGAAATTCAATAGCATGGTGCTGCTTTATTTTCAAGGTTATACAATCGAAAATCAAGCTTTTATGCAGATAGACACATGGTTTGAACCATGTCTGGCTTCTTCTGTGTCAGTGGAAAATCTGACACGGTTTTCGGTAGAGTGTCATCCTTGTGATCTTGAAGTAATTTCCATTAGGAGCGTTGAAAGGGAACTTGTTCCAGTTTTTCCCTTTGGGGCCTTTTATGGGACATTTTCAGGACATCACAATCTTAAACTGCAACACTCAACAGGGAGAAATGAAAGGGAGATCAGTTAATTATCTGTGTCCTTGGATCCACACACTGTAAAATAACAACCAACTACCCACCCAGTGCTATCCCTGATCTCCAGACACACCAGTATGAAACCCAGTTGGCATCCTCCTATCATCACAGTTCAAAGTAAATTCAAGTAAATGAAGCCCATGCTAGCTATCCATCTCCCTGTACTTATGCCATTTTCAGCACTTCTGTGCTACATGTATGTCACCACAGACTATCCTGAGATTCATTTTCTTGTGGAAATTCACAGTAAGTACAAAGAAACACAATAGAATAATTGAAAAACCACACAGAACAGGGCAGACAATGTGCAAAAGACAACAATCTGTACAAATACAAAAAGAAAAAAATAAACAAAATGATAATAAATAGAGTATTGTGCAAAAGTCTTGAGGCACACGTGAAGTAATTCTGTAAAACAAAGATGCTGTCAAAATTAATGTAATTAAATGTTTCTAAATGTTTCAGAAAAATTACTATAGCGAGCAGTAATTGAAATCAATATTTGGTGTGATCATTCTTTACCTTAAAACTGCATCAATTTTTTTAGGTGTGCACTTTTATAAGAAAATCAGCTGGTAGCATTTACATTGTATTAAGTTTCAGTAATCTAGAGATGAGTTAAAATATATGGGAGGAAGTGCATGGGTTATCGTGGATCGGGATCGAAAAAAATCGGAAATTCTCTTACTAAGTAAGTTGGAACAGGTACATCCGGTATTATTTAGCATCAGTTAGTCAAACGTTTGTCTTAGTATATAGTATATATTTTACCTTTCTATGCATATAAAACACTTAAGAACGTATGTTTCAGCGCCGGGCTCAGGAACGGAAGTTCACGAGTTCAATCCAGTGATAGACCACTATTGAGCGCGCTCTCCACTGTGCTGGGTTGATGTGGAGGATCAAAAACCCCAAAACCCAATAATTAAACCACTGCGTTGCTTAGTAATAATTGTAGCTTTCATCGAGCCAGGGCCGTTCTCACTTTATCCTTAAAATTGTTCCGATCATTGACCGACTGTAGCCTAACGCTTTTCCAATGACCGATGGTGTTTCACCTCTTTCCGATCGCTTTATTATCTCCACTTTATTTTCAATCGTGATCGCGATTATTTTCATGAACAGAAAACTGCGGATTCAGAGCTCCGCCGCCGGGTCCTAAGGGCCACTGCATTGAGACAGGTTGAATAAGGGACTTGAGCATTCGTGCTTTTTCGTATCCACGAGGGGTCCTGGAACCAATCCCTCGTGGATGAGGGACGACTGTATTAAGAATGTGATATGAAGAGTTCCTGAAAATGAATCCAGAGATTGTGGGAACATTTCAGTGTTGGGGTGAATGAAGTTGAGTGGTTATCCCCTCTGGTACAAGAGCCTGATGGTTTAGGGGTAAAAACTGTTCCTGAACCTGATGCATGGTTCTGAGGCTCTTGTATCTCCTTCCTGCAAATCTATCTATCTATCTATCTATCTATTGAGTATAATACACCTTTGGCTTAAAAAATACAGATCAACTTGGTTTGAATATAATGAGCTTCTCTCATTATTGAGTTAATTCTACCTTGTTTGTAAACTCCAGCATCCTGACAACAGCCAATGTTAAACTAACAGACCTGTATTTTCCCACTTTCTTGCCTTCATCTCTTTTTGAACAATGGAGCCTCATTTGCAGTTGTTCAGTCCATTAGTACCCTCCCAGAGATCTGTAAGTGAAAAGTAAGCTTCACCCATAGGCTCCACTATCTGTGCAGCTCTTCCTTTAAAAGCCACAAATGCAGATCATTAGAACCTGGCGTCTTGTCTGTCTTTACTTCTATTAGCTCTGCTGATACCTTCATTTTTTTGAAATCACCTATATTTGTTATTTCAATTCATAAATCAAGTCAATTAAAATGTTGCCCACACTGTAAACTGAAAGTTTTCTATCCTGTGAACACAAGGAAATCTGCAGATGCTGGAAATTCAAGCAACACACACAAAATGCTGGTGGAACGCAGCAGGCCAGACAACATCTATAGGAAGAAGTACAGTTGAAGTTTCGGGCCGAGACCCTTCGTCAGGACTCATGTCAACTGTACTTCTTCCTATAGATGCTGGCTGGCCTGTTGCATTCCACCAGCATTTTGTGAGTTTTCTATCTTGTCCAGGCATGCCTGGGTATGCTTAGACGGGGTGGATGCTGTACGGCAGGACAGGTTTTAGAAGAGCTACAGAGGCATAACACACACCGTTCCATACATTGCATTTCATATGTATCAGTTTGCGATCTTGATGACCAATATGCATAGCATATTGTGTGTACTCATTATAATAAAGTAATTGATTTTCAACAGAATTTGTGATAGTAAAATGTCTCACCAATGCTGCAACAACTGTGATACTTTCTGTTATATTTGTGGAAGTACATGCTTAAATCTTTAAGATGGAACATGAGTCCTCTTATTAAGAAAGCTCTACTTTGGGTGTAAAATTGGTGACCAAGACAAAATCTGGGGTCCTCACATATATTGCACAACACACGCTGTCGATTTTAAAGCCTGGCTCAAAAGTACTCGGAAGTCAATGCCATTTGCTGTCCTGACGATATGGCAAGAACAGGAAGAACAAGTGACAGAATGACCAGTGTGTCTGGTCTCTCTGCTAAAAACAAGAAATCCATTGAATACCTCAAATTCCCTTCAGCCATAAGACCTGTGCTGGATGACAATAGTCTTCTAATACCAAAGGCAGCAGAGACATGGAGTAAAGAAGAGGCAGACTGGGGTGTGATAGCACATGAGCCAGGATGGAAAATGACACTGATACGATACAGACTTAGAACCCTTTTTGTCGACTGAGCCTCATCTGATAACTCAATCCGATTTAAATGACTTGGTCAGAGACTTGGGTTTGTCAAAGGCAAAAGTACAATTATAGGGTTCAAGACTACAAGGATGGAATCTGCTGTCACCAGGCACAACTTCCATGAAGGATTTCGATCTTTGAGACAAATGTTTCCCAGAATTACTGATGCCAAGATTAAAGAAGGCATTTTCGTTGGTCACCAATGACAGGCAATTCACACAGCTTCTAGATGGATTAGAGAAAATTTGTATGGAAGACATTCAAGACAGTTGTTGAAAAATTTCTTGGTAACCACAGATCACCAAACCGTGTGGATCTGGTTGACAACATGCTTCAAGGATACAAAACTATGAAGTTCGACATGTCACTAAGGATTCATTTTCTGCATTTCCATTCAGACTTCTTCCCTGCAAATCTTGGTGCTTTCAATAACAAGCATGGTGAAAGGTTTCATCAGGACATTGCGGTCATGGAGAAATGGTATCAGGGCAACTGGAATCTATCAAGTTTGGATGATTCCTGTTGGACATGCAAGTGAGAAATCTCAGATATTGAGTCCAAATGAAAATCATCAACAAAACATTTTTGGCTTCGTTAAACTATTGCAAGCCATCAGCACCATTATACAATTAAGTGCATTATATTTAATTTCTTGTTTCTCCAAATTCCCATATTGTACAAGTAGTCTGAAAATATACTTGTGTTCAGCTTCCAGCAGTCTATCAAAAAAATTCTGAGGAAGCAACACTTTTGAAAAATTTACTCTCTGGTGTGATTTGTTGCTGAATTTGCATCATGCTGAACATTGTGCAAAACCTGCAGGCAGTACATTTGTACAAATTCAGATAATATTGAAGAAATTAGCAATGCAAATTGATAGTAGCATTGTTTGCTCAAATAATGATGGGGAAATGCCATCAGTGCTAAGATGGAGAGTTCCTAGAAATTAGTCCAATTTCTTGACAGGTGAGACTTAAAACCCAAGCAGGTTCAAATGTGTTAAAATGTATTGAAGAGATTTTGGAGGCATTAGTATCACTTGATTCTGGAGCAGTTTCGGAAGACTGGAAAATTGCAAATGTCACTCCACTCTTAAAGAATGGAGAGGGACAGAAGGAAATTATAGGCCAATCAGCATGACCTCAGAAGTTGGGAAGATGCTGGAGTTGATTATTAAGGACTAGGTCTCAGGGTACTTGGAGGCACATGATAAAATATGCCGTAGTCAGCATGGTTTCCTCAAGGGAAAGTCTTGTCTGACAAATCTGTTGGAAATCTTTGAAGAAATAACAAGCAGTTTAGACAAAGAAGAATTGGTTGATAGTGTATACTTCTATTTTCAGAAGGCCTTTGACAATGTGCCACACATGAGGCTGCCTAACATGCTAAGAGCCCATGGTATTTCAGGAAAGATTCTAGCATAGATAAAGCAATGACTGATTGGAGGGAGGCAATGAGCGGGAATGAAGGGAGCTTTTTCTGGCTGGCTGTAGGTGAGTGGTGGTGTTCCTCAGGAGTGTGTGTTGGGACCGATTCTTTTTACGTTATATGTCAATGATTTGGATAATGGAATTGATAGCTTTTTTGCAAAGTTTGTAGACAATATGAAGATAACTGGAGAAGCAGGTAGTTTTGAGGAAGTAGAGAAGCTACAGAAGGACTTGTACAGGTTAGGAGAATGGGCAGATAGAATTAAGCTTTGGGAAGTGTATGGTCATGCACTTCGGTAGAAGTAATTTTCTAAATGGAGAGGAAATACAAAAAACTGAGGTGGAAGGGGACTTGGAAGTCTTCATGCAGAGTTCCCTAAAGGTTAGTTTGTAGGTTGTGTCTGGGGTGAGGAAGGAAAATTACAATGTTAGAATTCATTTTAAGAGGCCTAGAATATAAAACGAGGATGTAATGTTAAAACTTTATAAAGCACTGGTGAGACCTTAATTGGAGCAGGTTTGGGCACCTTATGTTAGAAAGAATGTGCTGAAACTGGAGAGGGTTCAAAGGAAGTTCACAATAATGATTCCAGAACTGAATGGCGTGTCATATGCAGAGTGTTAGATGGCTCTGGGCCTGTATTCACTAGAATTCAGAATAATGAAGAGTGACGGCATTGAAATGTATTGAATGATGAACAGCCTTGATAGAGTGGATATGGAGAGGATGTTTCCTGTGGTGAATCTAAGTCCAGAAGGCACAGCCTCAGAATAGAGGGGCATCCTTTTAGAGCAGAGATGAGGAGGAATTTCTTTAGCCAGAGAGTGGTGACATCTGTGGAATTCTTTGCTAGAGGCAGCTGTGGAAGCCAAGTGTTTATGCATATTTAATGCAGAGTTTGATAGCTTCATGATTGGTCAGGGCATGAAAATATAAGGGGTAAATCAGAAGATTGGGGCTGAGAGGAAAATTTGGATCTGCCATGAAGAAAAGGCAGAGCAGATCTAATGGGCCAAATGGCCTAATACTGCTTCTCTATCTTATGGTCTTATTCTTGAGCACTATGTACAGAAAAGAAGTACAAATAGGTTCAATTTCTAGGGATAATTTTCTTGGATTACTTTCCTGTTAAAAATATAAAAATGTGTGTATAATTTTAGTGATTTTACTTGGCAGAGCTTTATCTAGTCTCCAGAATAATTTGGTCTTGGTTCTATATTTCAGGATTAATTTCACGCAGAATTTGTTCTTCCTTCACTGATTTAATTTTTCATGTGTTGAAATATATAAGACTGCATTTCCCCAAGATGACCAGCAAGTGTCATTGAAACTTCAAATAGTTCCAGACTAAAAATTTAGTTAACTTTTTGTAGTGTTTAAAGGAATCAAAGAGTTCATACTTATTTGTTTCACCAAAGGAGTTAACATTGGGCAGCTGGTGGCACAATGACATTAGCGCCAGACTCTGGAGCGAAGGCTCCCAAGTTCGAATCCAAGTCAGGCCACTCCCGAACACGCTTTCCATCCGTGCTGTGTTGAGCGTCGAGCTAGCCACTCGGCCTCGTAAAAAAAAACAGGGGTCGAGTCAGAAACGTTCATATCATGACCCGGTTAATCTGAAAGGAGACCAATCCTGACACCACGCGCCAGACAAGAATGGCTGACTGTCTAGTGCGACACGATAAAATAAAGTTAACATTATTCCAACAAGCATCAACAACTCTCATTAAATTATTAAATACTGAAGACCCAACTCTATCTGCACTAAACAATAAAGAATGGGAAATCCTGAAAAGCTAAAAGTGCATTCGTGGAGTGGGAAACAACTGATCTCCTTTCATCATGATGAGAAAGTTCTCAAATTGTTAGTATTTTTAAATGAATACAGATGTAGGGGAAGTGCGAATGAAGAAAACAGCATATTAAGACACTTGTGGAAGGCGGGAAGTATTGAATTTTGAAAGTGAAATGACCACTAAAACAAGAACTTCACAGGTTCTTCCAGTCAATAGCTGTTTTGTAGCTTGGGGAAATACACACGCAGGACAGCAAATATTTTTACGGATCTTCAATTTCTTTATCTGTTTTAAATGTTTTATTGCAGAAAGAAGGTATCAAAATAAAACTGACAAAATAAAGTTAAAGGAAACATTTCCCATTATTACAATCTCAGTTAACTTCGGACCACGCCCTTGTTACGTATGCAAAATAAAAATAACTACAACAAAATATACAAAACCAATACGGTAGTGGCAATTAATTGGCACACGTATGTTTAACTTCCAAACACATACAGGGTAGACCTTGAAATGAGTTCTTCCCACTCACACTAGTAGGCCGTTTAAGGAGCTTCGCAATCACGCTATTCTAGTGTAGATCAATTTTATTTGCAAAAATCTTTCCTCACCAAACCTGGGAAAAGCATTCAAACATTGTCCTTTCTAGAACATGGCAACTCTTCATTCTACTCCACCTATGCAAAATGACATCACCATTTTCTCTTAAAGGTACAGGCAGCAACTTTAGCATTGATGATGATGATGATGGCATCCATTAATCTCGCGAGACCATGGATCTCAGCCTGGAAAACCTTGCTTCAGTTGTGCTATTGTGGTGAGGCGACGCTGGAGTGTCCTCTCCAGGGCGCAGGCCTGAGCAAGGTTGTATGGAAGACCGAAAGTTGCCCAAGCAGCAAGACTCCCATCACCACGCCACTGATGTTGTCCAAGGGAAGGGCAAGGGCCGATACAGCTTGGCACTGGAGATGTCGCAGGAGTTGCCAGAGTGAAGTTGAAGGCAACATCGGACTGCTTTAGGGACTCCAGCTCCAGATTTGTCCTCAGGGTTTACTCCTGAAGCCTTTCCTATAAATGGGTATGGCTGCAAGGCAGTGGAGGTTTGAAATCAGAGTTTTCCCTCTCTTAGATGGACTGCCTTCCCAGGCTGATGAGCTCCATCTACCCAAAGCACTGGTTTTAAGGCGCCAGGACCCACCTTTGCCCCTTCTCCTGTCAGTAGAAACAGTTTCACCGGGCTTAGAGGCTAAGCCTCATGAGAAGGCCAGGAGTCGGACTTGGTTGTCAGAAGCTATCTGACAACTTTAGCATTAGCAAGGTGAATACATAAGTGCACTTTAACAATAAAAAAGCAATATTCAACGGTCACCTGGTTGCAGCTGCATCCTGTTCAAAATGCTCATAGCAACTCCACTTATATGTGGCTTCTGTCAAACTTCTGTTGAAGTAACCTCAGTTTAGAAAAATCCCTCAGGACATTTCCAGTAGCTCTAATTATTTGCTATACCCATCATTATAAATTTGATATATTTACTTTAAATCTCATCAAAATTCAAAACTAAATATTTTTTTTCATGTTGCCTTGCATTTGCCTATCACTTAACAGCTTCTGTTTCTATAAACTGATTTTCTGAGTTTAGAATCCAAAACACTCACAGCAATCCATTTGTAAACATGTAGCCTTAGAATTTCTGGTCATTAATGAGCCCTACGTTGATCTATATACATATAATGCTCTTAATTACAAAAAGTTCAGCGACATTGAAGAGGCATTACATGAGGCAACTCTGACCCAGCATTGTCAATGATACAGCTGGAACAGACTTTCATAGTAAGTTATAAATTTGCCGAAGATTTAATTATGTTCGTGTCTCTTACACTTAAGAAACTTTCAAAACTATTCAAAATCATTAATTTTTTAAAATTCTAAAGCACTAAAACTAAAACAATATTTTTGCAACAAATAAATAAAAATTAAATTGAATTTATTCAATAATGGAAAAGGTAGGCTGAATCCATGGCTTGCATTTTGTAAGAAAATCTCATTAGTTCTTTAGACAACTGTTAGTATTTCCCCACAGAACTTCAGCGGTGAATTCAGCTCATCTTCCCAGCATGTCGCAATGTTTCCCTCCCTCTACCACACAAATGGTTGACTTAGTCAATAATGTGAAGCCATAATGTGATTAGGACCGTGGTGAGTATTGGTAGCTCGACTTGAGGAATTTGATTTTGGTAATTAGCTTGCAGATGTTTCATCACCGGTCAAGGTGACATCCTCGGTGTCATAACCTTAGGGCTGATTGCATGCTTTTCCATATTTCCAGCATGACTGCTCTTTGAGTATGGTGCTTTTCTTTATTGGCTACTAAACATAATGTCAACTTAACATCCCCATAAACTGCATTAGATCTATGTGTTGATAATCGAAATAAAACTCAGTAATGTCCTGGAAAGTGACGAGGGTGTAGGTTAGCGATTTGCAGCAGAATTTTTAATACAAAAACAGAGTCTGCAAAGTTATGATCATGACCTCAAATAATAAAATAGTAAATTCTCAGCAAGCTAATGCTTATAAGAAATGACTGTTCAGAGGAAACCCTGCTAGTTCATGGCTCTTAATAGAATCTTATATCAATGTAATTATTGGCAGTCCATGGGGTGGTTCATGACTGGATTAGAAGAGTAGCTTCACTCCCGTGCAGTGTATTTAGACAATTCTATCCTGCACATTGTCTTATCAGCCTCATTTTTAACTCACTGAATATAAAGTTGCAATGTTACAAAGAAGGATTTTACTCTTCAGTGATGCTGAATCCAATGATTAATCATGTTATGTTGACTGAGCATCTAGTAAATTTGGTGGGAGAAATATTTTGCATATTAGCTAAAACAAATGAGATATGACTTTAAGAGAAAAAATCAGTTTTAGACCTATCTCACCTTGCAACAGCAAATAAATGCCAAGATCCAGTCAACACAAATTTGCATCATCAATTAATGTCTTGCATCCAGCTAAACAGTACCAAAACATCTCACTATTAAATTTGGAAATCACAGATTAAAAGATCTGTTTGGCAAAATATATTAATTAAGTGCTTCCAAAATATAGCAACTGAAGTTTGGGTTAATCTTTCTAGCCACCTGCAGTTCTCTTCCATTTGTGTTTGGCATAAGCATATATTTGCTCTTCCCCTTCAGATGACATGAGATAATAGAAGATGAGATTTAGATGAAATTTTAAATGTGATCTGTTGACCTTGTCCTTTGACTTAATATGGCTTAATAAATATACTGAAAGGTTTATTGCTGCCACCTAATGAGTTCTGTCTTGCACATGTCTTTTGCAAGAAGCTAATTTTCTGTATGGCAAATTTTTGGAAGTGGTTATTGTATTCTGTTAGCATATAGTCCCATTACAGGAATATCATGCTGTTTGCCCATCAGTTTCCTTCATGTATGATAAAATGCTCAAGTATGAGAAGAGACTATGCCCTCTAAATTGCCATTGCGAGTTCTGTAGGATTCTTGAGCTTTTTTTAAACTTTCGTATATATTCCTTGACTTATTTTTCAGCTTATTATCAGTGATTGAACAACTATGACAAATTCAGGGAGATTAATGACAATGTTAGTTTAGCAATAGAGAATAACCCATTATCAGTTTACCAAAAATTCCCAGAATACTTGAGCAGTTGCCTTTATTTTATTGCTTAGTTTGAAATAAAGATCCTCATTATCAACCTTCTAGACCTTGTGAGGATAATATTTCATTTTTCTGTCTGGTTATGATAGCAATGAGTTATTTAGTCAAGCTTCAGTAAAACCTCTTGTGGGCAATTTGATGCTCTGAGTATGCATAATCAGGACTCCTGGGCACAGATCTCATCCCTTTGTTTGAATGAAGGAGTGAGCAGATTCCAATATTGATGGCTATGAGAAACAGCCTGAATTTGCCAACAGTTGCTACAAAATGGCTTTCAAGCACGATCATTTGTCAATTCTTTATTTTGCATTCATAATAACACATACTGAAAAGAGAACTACTGCCAATTAAGTTTCACTTCATATTGGACAGGACAGCTTAATTTTTAACATAATCTCTGACTCAAATAACTATTGTTGCTGCTGTTTCATTAAGATTAATAATGTCCAAAATTTCTGTGAACCCTTGAATATATCTTTAAATGTAGATCTTCACATTGTCTTGAAAACATTAATATCATATTATCTTTAATCAAATACTGCATATCAATAATTATTATTGGATGGCTTGCATGAAGTGTTTAGGTTGTGGAAGGTATGCCTCAATAATAGATTTCTTCTAACAACCTAAAGTGTAAAGTATTGTATAAACACAAGAGATTCTTTGGATGCTGGACTTTCAAAGCAATCCATACAAAATGCAGGAGGTATTCAGCAGACCAGGCAGCATCTATGGAAGATAATAAACAATCAGTATTTCAGGCAAGACCCTTCATCAGGACTAGTGTAAAGTATGGCCTCTCTTTGTTCTCGGAATTTATATTGTGAAGAAATCTGGGGAAAGGGGGTATAGAGGGAATGTGTACAGGAGTAGGAAAAATTGAGTCAAAGAGCTCAATTGTCAATTAAAGTATGTACTAAAATGATACATTGCAGTGGGGTTCAAGATAAATTTATTATAAAAGTACATATATGTGCCATATACTGCCATGAAATTTATTTTCATGCAGGTATTTAACAGGAAAAAAGAAATACAAAAGAATATTATGAAAAAAATACACATAAGCAGACAAAGAATGTCATATAGCCAATGTGCAAAAGAAGACAAGCTGAAAATAAAACAAATAATACTGCAATCATGAATTGTAAATACTCCATGAAACAGAGTCTGTAGATCATAGAATCAGTTCAGCAAAGTGGTGAATAAAGTTATCCAATAAAAAACACGAAATGCTGGCAGAACTCAGCAGGCCAGACAGCATCTGTGGGAGGAGGTAATAACGACGTTTCGGGCCAAAACCCTTCATCAGGACTGAAGTAACATGGGATGGTCGAGGGGGAATAAGAAGTGGGGGGAGGGATAAAGTAGAGAGCTGGGAAGTGATAGGCTGGAGGGAAATGGGCTAGGGGGAAGGTGGAGAATTATGGGAAGTAAAAGAGAAAGAAAGGTAGGGCTGGGGGAAGAGATTATAGTGAGGGGAGGAAAAAAGAGAGAAAGAGAACCAGACTACAAAAATAGATAGGGATGGGGGTAAGGGTGGGGGGCAGGGATATCAACGGAGGTCAGTGAGTTGGATGTTCATGCCGGCAGGAAGGAGGCTACCTAGGCGGGAGATAAGGTATTGCTCCATCGACCTGCGTGTGGCCTCATCTTGACGGTAGAGGAGGCCGTGGACAGACATGTCGGAGTGGGAGTGGTCTGTGGAATTGAAGTGTGTGGCCACAGGGAGATCCCGCCACTGCTGGAGGACCGAGCGCCAGTGTTCGGCGAAATGGTCTCCCAGTCTGCGGCGGGTCTCCCCAATGTATAAATGGCCACATCAGGAGCACCGGATACAGTATATCACCCCAGTTGACTCGCAGGTGAAGTGGTGCCTCACCTGAAAGGACTGTCTGGGGCCTGGGATGGTAGTGAGGGAAGAAGTGTGGGGGCAGGTGTAGCACTTCTTCTGTTTGCAGAGATGAGTGCCCAGAGGGAGGTCCGTGGGGAGAGATGGGGGGGATGAATGGACAAGGGAGTCGCATAGGGAGCGATCCCTGTGGAAAGCCGAGAGTGGGGGAGGGGAGGGGAGGATGTGGTTGGTGGTGGGATCACGAAGGAGGTGGCGGAAGTTACGGAGGATTATACGTTGGATCTGTAGGCTGGTAGGGTGATAGGTGAGGACCAGGGGGACTCTATCCCTGGTGGGCTGGCGGGGGGGATGGGGTGAGGGCAGAGGTGCGTGAAATACGGGAGACGCGATGGAGGGCAGGGTTGATAGTGGATGAAGGGAAGCCCCTTTCTTTAAAAAAGGAAGACATCTCCTTTGTCCTAGAATAAAAGGCCTCATCCTGAGAACAGATGCGGCGGAGATGGAGGAATTGAGAGAAAGGGATAGCATTTTTGCAGGAGATAGGGTGGGAGGAGGAATATTCTAGGTAGCTGTGGGAGTTAGTAGGTTTGTAGTAGATCTTAGCATGCTCCCCAATCCAGGCAACATCCTTGTAAATCTCCTCTGCACCCTTTCTTTGGTTTCCACATCCTTCCTGTAGTGAGGTGACTGGAACTGAGCACAGTACTCCAAGTGGAGTCTGACCAGGGTCCTATATAGCTGCAACATAAATTGTTGCTTCATGATAATTCTATTAAGAGTTTGTAGAACAAAGGGAAGTTGTAACAAACAGTGATAGGAGTCTACAAGTTGAGGAAGAGAGAAAAACTAAAGATGGCACCAAGCATATATCAGTTATTTTTATACTATGAAGTAAGAAAAAAAAAAGTCATTCCAATCTATAGGTAAGAATTAACCAATTAGAAATCACTTACTTAATACTGCCGTACCAAGTAAAATAAAATGAAAGGAAAATGACAATTGAACAGTCGAATCTAAGAGTTAAATAGTCAGATACATCCCCCGCCCCCCAGTCACTGATTCTAAATTACAGGTTTAGAATAATTACATCTGAAAATTCAGAGCCAGAAAAGCTTGTGGTATCTACATTCCATATTGTTGTGTATTTAATATTTCAGTAATCTTTGAATCTTGGAATATATACATATAAATTATGTTGTTTACATAATTTATTATGGGTTATAATGTATGTAAAAGTATGTAAATTGCATATGTCATTACACCACCTCACAATCGGCGAATGCCTCACTAAAGTAAAGTGGAACTAAATGTACCAGAGTTATCCCTGGCTCTCCCATGCTTTTTTTTTTTGATTAGTTTTGGAGTTACAAGACATAAAAGTGGTGATGAGTATGTTTTAAAATGAACCTGAGTTAGCTACCTACATGCAGAAGTGCAGCGAGACTCCAGAGTTAAAAAAAGCGTGCTGCGTATTTTCTTTGCCAAAGGACAGAAACGATTGAGCTGAAAAAAAGTGCAGCACAATTTCTTTTCCCTTGCAAGAGATGATGGTCGAATTAAAAAAGGCAGAAAATAAATGAAATTCATGGGTTCATTAACATGAGTACCAGGTGATAATCATAAATGTAAAAAAAAGAGCAGAAATAGCTGGCTACATCAGAAAGATTTCAATTGCATTTAAAAAATTGGCAGATGTACACTGAGCAAATTGTGACATATTTTGAAGCAACTGAAATAGCCAAAGAAAAGCAAGAGCCAGTTTTGCTGAGTGTAAGAGTCAAAGAGCATAAAATTTGGTCAGAAGATTAACTGCTACAATCAAACCAGCCAAAATGAGTTTTGCTGATATCGTAAAATTAATGCAAGAACATTTAGAACTGACCCACTGTTGATTGCAAAATGCTTTAGGATTTATCAGTGGAATCAAAAGGAAGGGGAGTCCATTTCAGCTTCATCATCATCATTATGTAATGTGGATGATCATGGTCTTTGACCGAAGTTGTTCCATGCAAATTTTTCAACAGAAGTGGTTTACCATTGCCTTCTTTTGGGCAGTGTCTTTACAAGATGGGTGATCCTAGCCATTATCAATACAGTTCAGAGATTGTCTACCTGACATCAGTGGTCACATAGCCATGACTTGTGATAGGCACCAGCTGATCTTATGGCTTTATATAACCCTGATCAGAGGTCTAAGCAGGTGCTATATTTTGCCCAAAGATGACCTGCAGTCTAGTGAGGGAAGGAGTGCCTTACACTACCCCAGGTAAAGCGTATCTCTCCCCTGCCAACCATCATTTCAGATTATATGGCTAAATTGAAGAAGCTGTCTGAGCATTCTTAGTTCAGCGATGGGCTTAATGTTGCAGTGAGAGATAATTTATTTTGTGGAATCTTACAAGAAAGCATTCAAAGATGGCTCCTAACTGAAGCATATTTCACATCCCAAAGAGCAGTTGAAATTGCTGTATCGATGGAAACAGCAGACAGAGACACAATTGAGTTTCAGTCAACAACAAAGCTGAGCATGACCATATTTGCAGTGTCAAGAGGGAGGTCTACTTGGCCAAACAATATGTTACCATTGTGACGCATTTGTGGACACAAATTTCTTGGTATTGATGGATGTGGCTACAAAGTAGCCAGAGTTGTTCCCAATAGACTCCTCAAGTTGCCTTCTGAAAGACCGGTGTTCCAGAAAACGTAGTCAGTGACAATGGACCACAGTTTTTTGCAGAACATTTTCAATTATTTCTGAAAATGAATAGAAAAAGACATATTGCTTCTGCACCTTACCACTCAGCTACCAGTGGCTTGGTGTAAATGTTTGTTCAGAGCCTAAAGAGCACACTGCAAGCAACGTCAGCAGAACACACTGCGCTGACACTGAATCAGAAGCTCACCAAATACCTCCTTTCACATGGCAATGCAGCACACTCCACAATCAACAACCCAACAGCCATGCTGTTACTGGGTCATTCCTTGCACTCATACTTGGATCTCTTCAAACCCAATCTCAGAAAGAGTATGCAAGAGAAACAGCTGAGCAGATTGATGGCTGCACATCAATAAGGTTCATGTTTCACTCCTGGACAAGCAGTCCTGGCGAGGGACTAATAGATGATCACAAGTGAGCACTTGGGTTTCTAAAGCAGTCAGAAATACGTGCTGCAGCTTCAGAGTCAACTCCTACAACTATCATGGAGGAAGCCCCAGAACCTGTGATTGTTTCACAGACACAAGTCTCTCCTGCCAAGCTTTAATGAACTTTAACCAGCGGCCAATCCAGACGTCGAAAGTTTGAGAGGAGGGGAATTCAATCAGATCGACTACCTGATGATAAAAGGTAGCAGTGGGTCAGTACCGTGAAAGAAAGCTTTGATCAGCAATCAGTTGGCATTTGGGATTGATTAGTAAGAGCAAATTAAGGCAGGGACAAACACAGAAGCAAACGCCATGGCAGCTGTTGTCTAAGATAGTATGGTGATCTTGAGGAATTTCCTTGGGCAGGGAGTGGTGAATCTATGGAATTCTTTGCTACAGGCAGTTGTGGAGGCCAGGTCTTTACGTATATTTAAGTCAGAGGTTGATAGATTATTGGCTGGTCAGGGCACGAAGGGATATGGGGAGAAGCAGGAGTTTGAGGCTGAGAAGGAAAATTGGATCAGCCATGATGAAATAGTGGAGCTGACTCGAACCCAAATGGCTTAATTCTGCTCCTACATCTTATGATCTAAATCTTTAGGATTGAAAGGGAGAATTAAAAAGTTACTATGCTGTGGATGTTTATTTAGTAGTTGCATTATATATTATGCTGTATAAATAAAGCAGGAAGGTGTGTTGTATATTTAATTTTGCAGTATTATTTGAATGATGCAATCATATAGTTTGATTAAGCATTTGTTGATCACATAATTTGTTAAAGAATATATGTAAAAGTACAGGAATGGCATATGTTATCATGCCACCATGTTTATGCACACCTCACTGAAGTAAGGGAAAATTAAACAGGTACAAGTTATTCAAGGCTCTCCCATGTTGTTTTTATTAGTTTAGGAATTACAAAACATAGTATGTATAAAATAATTTTAAAAACTACTTAGGTTATGAAATAGCAGAATGTATATATTCTTCAAAATATTCATATGATTATGTCATGGTTAGGCACATAAATAGACACACTAATCAAGTTGAACTATTCTGTGAATGATCGCCTTTAAACAAGTAAATTAGATGTAAATTATGATAAAGCTTATTAGTATGAGTAATACGACATGTGAAAGTGAGTAAACCCAGGTTGCGAGACCTGAATGAATCCAGTTCAAGAAATCCCATCCGTCATATTGATGTATTTTAGCTGCCGCTCCATGAATCTGATCAGCTAAGTTAGTTATGTCTTCACATTTATCACGTATGTAAGTCCCACATCCCTTGGCTATAACCTCACATGTTCCCCACCCCCCCCCCCCCCCACCCTTTAACTGCTAAAAGAGGATCTAATGCCGTACAATTTGAAAAGACCATCTTAGGCATGGCAACCCTTTCTGTTGTTATTTTCCCCAAGGCATCAGCAGTGTCATTGCTTATCCTTCCTGAGGCTATAGCATGTTTTAATCTCTCTTATACTCCTTGCAACTCCATAAAATGGGAATAAAATTGATACAAAACAATCTCCTTTTGAAATATTTTGTTTAATTCTATATTTGAAAGGTAAAGGAAAATCATACTTAAGTAACAAGATCCTAAGCAATTCTGTGGAAGAGAGGCCTAGGAGCCATTTCCACACATAAAGTACGTAATGTTCCATGAATTTAGACAATTCCTTTTTATTTGACAGGAGTTTTGTTGAATTGTAATATTTTTCTGATGGATATCATCAGTGAAAATTCCAGAATCATTACCACATTCAGGACGCTGTAGAAGTATAATTGCATGAACAATGCCTGATTGGAATGGTTCCTTCTGAACAAAAGGTAGCTTTTATAGCAAACGTATGAAAAGATTTAGTAGCATTGACATGAACATCAGATGTGGATATATCCCAGGACAAGATATGAATAGAGTTAGATATGATATGATTCCCCAAATCATGCTGATTATATTTACATAAATGATCTAGTTTAAGACAGTATAGGGGCATCATCATCGTATATTTATGCCTCCCTTGAGAATAATGAAACATCACCATTATTGGAATGTTTAATAAAGAGGGTGCATGTTTATTCTGCCTCTGCAGGAATGCCTGGTGAATATTTTGAAGTGTGTGGGATATATTGACATATCCAACCTCTAGAGATTAACAGCATTCATGTGAAACTCTGAAGTATATATTATGAGTCATTTTAACTTGCACAATATGAGTCGGGAAAATTGACAAAAATATAATTACAACAAATAATATTAGAATAAACTTCAATGTCCAGTAGTTGTTAACTTGCTTGAGCTCTTCCGTCTGATTAGTGATTTGCTCACTGTAACCCAGCAATGTAGGCACTGAGTCAGAGGTTACAAGCACATTAACCTCAGTGCTTGTTGTCCTCGTCAGGTAGCACTTTAGTTTACTTGCAATGGCTACCGTGAATCCACTTACTTTTTGAAGTTCAAAGTAAATTTATGATCAAAGTACATATATGTCATCGTATACCATCTTCAGATTCCTTTTCTTGCAGGCAATCACAGTAACTACATTCAGCAAGGCAGACAACCAATCTGCAGAAAAATAGAAACTCTGCAAATGCAAAAAGAGATTTTAAAAAATAATAAATAAGCAATAACTATTGAGAACATGAGCTGAAGAGTCCTTGAAAGTGAGTGCACTTTAGTGGGAACAGTTCAGTGATGGGGCGACTGGAGTTATCCCCTCTGGTTCAAGAGCCTGGTGATAGAGAGGTAATACCTGTTGCTGAACCTGGTGGTGTGGATCCTGAGGCTCCAGTACCATCTTAATGATGGCAGCACAGAAAAGACAGCATGTCATAGATGGTGGGTGTCCTTGATGATTGATGCTGCTTTCCTGCAGCAGCGCTCCATGCAGGTGTGCTCAATGTTGGGGAGGGCTTTATCCATGACGGACTAGGCCGTACCCACTACTTTTCATACAAAGGCTTTTCCATACAAGGGCAATGGTGTTTCCATAACAGGCCATGATGCAATCAGTCAATATACTCTCTACCACACATCCATAGAAGTTTGTCAACAATTTAGATAACATGCTGAAAATTTCAAACTTATAATAAAGTAGAAGTGCTGCCATACTTTCTTTGTAATGATACTTATATGCTGGACCCAGGAAAGATCCAATGGGTAGCCCAATCATTTCCCTCTCTGGAATGATAACACTGATTAATTTAAAGCTGTTGCCCCTCTCCAATTCTGATCCACTGATGAGGGCTCCGGTTTCCTCCTCTTGAAGTCAATAATCAACTCCTTTGTCTCACTGACATTGAGAGAGAAACTGAACCAGCTCCCAGTGGAACCTAATGCAGTTTCTTAAGCAGCTCCCACTCACCTGGAATCAGAGTGTGTCCTCCAACTGTTAGATCATCTCAAGCTGCCGACACCCGTTGAGAAGAAGACGGGACAGCTTGGGTTAGTTTCACACAATAGCCGATGAAATTGTCTGCCTTATTGTATATATCAGCCTCTCTAAGATCGAGGGCTCCTGGCAGTGACCACTTCGAGTGGACGTAGATTAGTTTTCTTGTTTAAGTTTGCTCTGATTCTACACAGGACCATAGGAAGAGCCATAGGACATGGTACACTTTCCTCATGTTACTTAGTCAGTCATTGCTTGATAGTTCCATTTATACCTTTGACATGTCCTGATAACTCTGGATGGTGTGGACAATGAAGGACAATGTCCTTCAGGCAACATAATTCCTGACAAACACTCCCAGTGAAATATGTTCTTTGGTCAGTGTCAATGTGCCTGGGCAATCTCCATCTCAGAATATAGTCTTTGATCAGATTTTTGCTGTGTGTGGCAGTGGTTACCCTTGCTGGAATAGCTTCCACCCACGTTGAAAACTTGTCCACTACTCCTTGTACGTCTGAATATCCTTGACACTTAGGCAAAGCAATGTATCTCATTTGTAAATATAAAAATGGACCAGGTGGGGTAGGAGCACGTAATTGTGGTAGCTTTTCCACTGCTCCACACATAACTCACACGTTCGAGTAAACCAACCACACGGTCTTATATAAATCAATATCAGGCATTCTTTTCCTGCAGGCACTTTCAGGATCTTAGTAAGCTTGACATTTTTGGTATCTTTAATCTGCACTTTATCATTAATTTCATCAAACTGAGATGTTTTATTCAGGTAAAAGATTTATTAGGATTTGCACCTTTTTGTGTACTTTTACCACTTCGACTGCAATCTCGAAATATTAATGGAAAGTGACCAATTACCAAACAGAATGATCCAGCAACCAAATAGATTGTACAACCACTATTTTTGTTAGGTACCAAAATAGGTTGTAACCGGATAAGGTATGACTTAATATTTTCACAGCTACTTTTCTTCTTAAATATCAATATAGCTTTCGTCAGTCCTGATCTCCATATGGTATTCAAAACCAGAACCCAGAGGAACAGGAAAGTTCTTTCGTTTAGCTGCTGAACAGTCCACCATTGAGTTGATAGAAGTTCTAAATCTCAGAACTCCTACTGCCGACTGCAGCACTTGTTAGATTCTGATGTTTTTGATCCGAGGTTCATTGAGAAGTCAAGAACAAGGCACACACTTGTCACTTCATGATCATTTTGTTATGAGTTGATAGAACAAAAAGAAGTTGAAGGTGTTTGGGTCTACTAGTTGAGGAAAAGATGGTGCCTAACATAAAGCAGCTATTTGTATACTACCATGTTAAGGAAAATTCCATTCAAATTTATAGATAAGAATCAACCAATTAGACATCACTTATTCAGTACTGCAGTACCAGGTTAACCAATGAGTAAGCAGTTCTTCAAGTAATGGAGAACAAAAACACTTATGAGTTTTCCCCAATTATCCTGTAGCCACTAGAGGCATATTATATTATCATATATTTAAGAATGACTTAAAATACAAGCAGATACAAACTTCAAAAAATAACAATTAAATAGTCTAAGAATTAAATAGTTGGATCCAATAGGCCTTTGATGATGAATGCTACTTGCTTGTATTAGTGCTTCATGTAAATTTACTCAATTTTATTAATTTATTGGGACACGGCGTGGAATAGGCCTATCCAGGCCCTTCGAGTCCTGCTGCCCAGCGACTCCCAATCTAACCCTAGCCTAATCATAGGACAATTTACAATGACCAATTAACCTACCAAATGGTCTGTCTTTGGGCTATGGGAGGAAACCCACACAGTCACAGGGAGAACGTACAAACTCCTTACAGAAAACAGCAGAACTTGAACGTGGGTTGCTTATATTGTAAAGGTTTGTGCTAAGCACTCTGCTACATACCGCCTCAATCGGGGAATGGTCTTTATTGTACTATCCTGATTCTATACATGTAAATATGCAATTTTTTTGTGCATTGCTAAGTACTTGAGTGCTGAAGCAATACCAACTAATTTCTACCCACCCTGTCCCTTTTCATGTCCATTACACAGAATTAATGCTCTCCCAAATTTCTGTGAAGCCTTAAACACCTGTTTGAATCTTTATTTATTTATTTATTTATAGATACAGCATAGCAACAGTCCCTTTCAGCTCAATGAGCCCACACTGTGAATTACTAAGTAACCTATTCACCTAACTAATGTCTTCAAAATATGGGAAGAAATAGGAGCGTTTTTACATAATCTTGAAAATATTAACATAATATTCTAATTGTCAAACATCCATTTACATAAATTTTATATTAGTCCCAATTTTCTTTTCTCTCATCCCCATAAACTCTTTTCCATTCTCCGACCACCCTCCTGCAGTCGAGGAAATTTACAGTAGCCAGCATATCTTTGGCATGCAGGAAAACAGCTGAATATCCTGAGGAAATTTGTCTGATCACAGGGAGAATACATAAACTTCACAGAGACAACCCCAAAGTCAGACTGAGCCTGTGCCTCTAGTTAACCATCTGTTCTTGCTCCAGGTCTCTGGTGCAGTGAGGCACCATTTTTAACTGCTGCCCAGTGACATCAAACAGGCAGCTGCAGCAACAGACTGGCATGGGTTCTCACCAATTGCAAGAAATTGTGGGTTTGACCACCACTTAAACAATACCTTGCAAAAATCAAAGATCATTGAATTCTTCTTACATTCCACTTTTTTCAAACCTTAACCTCTCTTCTGACATTGCATCCTGAAACTTCAGTTTGCCATCTGACGCTCACTGCACCTTCACCTTGTGCTAGTGGCTTTATCGTTGCTAGAGAGCCTTGAAGTATGACCTGCCTGAACAATGGTTAAAGAGCAGCCAGAAACTGATGGATGAGGCATCGTGTCATTAGTATCTACCACCTCAGGTCCTGAAAGATTGCAACAAGTGAAGAGTAATTTCGAGCAGGATCCGCCTTTGCCCATTTACTTCCTGGTCCCATATCGTGTGTGTGTGTGTGTGTGTCTGTCACTGGTGACTAGACCCAGATCAGTTTGTCGGCAATGGGATCTCCAGCATATTGCTTGTGGGAATTGGGTAGTGCTATTTGGATAGTTGAAGTAACAACAGCAGTGGGAACATATTTGAGTGCCATGAATACAGAATGAGTATTGAATCTTCTCTTTTTAAGGCCCAGGGCTCCTATGTCAATCTTAGCCTTCCAACATGGCAACACGTTAGCAGTGCAACAGCTTTAATGTATTTTGTCTGGCTGTGAATTGTTACGGGGATGCATGGAGAAAATTCTCAATAATTCCTCTGCAGGCGTCTGAGCAAAGGAAGTAGTGGGTGCTGTTTTTTGATGAAGCTGCCTCTGTATCACATTATCTGATTTCATTTATTAATGGTCATTAATAACTGGCAGAATAGCCACCTGCCATGACTTTCATTTCCTTGATGACATATGTACAGCTCTTATTTAACTCAGTTACCATCTGAGCTTTCCGAGACTTTAAATTAATTCTAGTTCTAATATTAAGACAAAACAGGGATAAACTTTAATGCAATATGCACAACATGCTGAAGGAAATCAGCAGGTTAGGCAGTATCTCTGAAAATTAATAAACAGTCAATGTTTTGGGTTATGACCCTTCTTCAGGGCTGGAAAGGAAAGGGGTAAATGCCAGATTAAAAAGATGGGTGGAGCTGAAGGAGGTCTAGCTAGGAGGTTGATAGGTGAGTACAGGGAGTGGGAAAGGTAAAGGACTGGAGAAGAAGGAATCTGATAGGAGAGGAGAATGGGTCATGGGAGAAAGAGAAGCAGGAGGGACAACAGGGGGACATGATTGGTAGGTGAGAAGAGGCAAGAGGCCAGAGTGGAGAATAGAAGAAAAAGGGAGGAGGAGGGGAAAAAGTATCAGAAGGGGAAATTGACATTCAAGCCATCAGATTGGAGGCTACCTAGGCAGAATATGAGGTGTTGGTCCTCCACCCTGAAAATGGCTTCATCAACAGATACAATAGATGACCCCCAACAGATTCACAGGTGAAGTGTTGCCTCACCTTGAAGGACTGTTTAGGGCCAAGAATGGAGGTGAATGGGCATGAGTGGCATTTCTGTAGATTTCAGAGATATGTGCCAGGAGGGAGATTAGTGGGGGGGGGGGGGGAACGAATAGACAAGGGAATCATGGAGACAGAGATCCCTAGAAACAGCAGAGAGTGGGGGGAAAAGTAAAGGTGTCTTTGGTGATAAGATCCCGTTGAAGATAGCGGAAGATGCAAAGAATGATGTATTGGATGCAGAGGGTGGTGGGTGAGAACAAGAGGAACTCTACCCCTGTTAAGTTAGTGGGAGGTTGCTGTGAGTGTGGATGTCCAGGAAATGGAGGAGATGTGGGTGAGGGCAGCGTCAATGCTGGAGGAAAGGAAACACAGTTCTTTGAAGAAGGAGGACATCTATGATGTTCTAAAACGGAAAGCCTCATCCTGGGAACAGATATGGCAGAGACGAAGGAACTGAGAAAGGGATTAGCATTTTTACAGGAGACTGCAGGTAGGGGTATAGTCAAGATAGCTGTGGAGACATTTTGTCTCCAGAACTGGAGACAGAGTGATTAAGAGAGGTGTCAGAGGCGGACCAAATGAATTTAAGTGCCGGGTGGAAGTTGGAGACAAAATTGATTAAATTAATGAGTTCAGCATGAAACAGCACCAATGCAGTCATCAGTGCAGCACAAGAGGATTTGGGGAGCATTAACAGGGAAGGCTTGGAACATTTCTGTTCCATGAAAAGGAAAAGGCATGCATAGCAGGGACCCCTGCAAGTGTAATGGCTATCACTTGAGTTTGGAAAGTTTAGTTTTTCTTCTGTCTCTGTATAGAAGAATATTCTACATATTTGGTCATACCCATACAGCACAGATCAGGCCCTCTGACCCTCTTGGTCAATGAAAACTGAGGCACTGATCTAAGCTGTCCCACATGCCTGTGCTTGGCCCATAAATGGTGTTAATGTACTTGCATCAACCACATCTACTGGCATTTACCGCAAATATAGATCACCCTCTGGGTGTAAAAGTTTTGCAGAAGCAAATCAGCATTTGGTATGCTATTAAACAGATGTAAGCTCTCACCATTAAATTTCCTTTCAGAATTCCATACTGCTGTTCATATTTTTATTTAAATTGAGTCATTTATATTTGACATAGTTTGTTTTTTTTCTGTGTGGTCTCATTTTTTAATGAACATATTCAATCATTATCATCAGGTCATTTCAAAAAATATTTTTGTTCCTAAGCTGGTAGCCATTGATATTTCACTTTAATAATTCTTGCAGTTTGAAGAAACATGCTAAAATGCAAAGATTTGCAGAAGTGTATAATGGCCTTTGCCATTCCTGGAGGGCAGTAAAGATAATTTATACTGTAATATGTTTTTAGTACAAATAAGCTAGAGTTTGCAAAAGCTGAAATTATTTCTTCAGCAAGGGTTTCAGGATTGAGCAGAGCGGTGATATCCCACTGGGACAGACAATATTTTTGCAGATTAATTATTAATATTTCCCAGGTGAGAAATCCCAACATAAGCTTCAAATCAGTTCAGTCAGCTTGTACCATTGTGGAAGCACCACGATGGTAGCACAGGAGCGAACGTTTATAAATTCCTGATCAAAAATGCTTCTGTCTGCCAAATAGCTCACTTTCCTTTTCCAGTCACCAATAACAAGTCAGCAAATGCTCTGCCCGAGACCACAAGAAATTGCAGAGTTGTGAACATAGCTCAATCCAGTTTCCTTTCTGTGGCGTTGGCCTATAATTCCCGCAGCCTTGGGAATGTAGCCAACATAAATCAATGATAATTAATGAGTTCACCCACCCTTTACTTTTTATCTTTGCCCACCCCCCCCCCGCCCTTCCATTGGGCAGAAAACAGAAAGCACATACCACCAAGTTCATTATCAGCTTCTATCCTGCTGTTTTAAGACACTTGAACAGCCCACTTGTGTGATAAACATGAGACCAAGACCTCAAACATACCTTGTCAGAGACCATGCATCTTATCATCGACAGTAACTACTCTCTGGAACTGTAACATTACATTCTGTTTCATGTCATTGTTTTTTTTTTCTTTAGTACCACCTCAATGCACTTATTGAGACACTTAATAAGTTCCTGGGAGTTCACATGATGAATGACCTCACCTGGTCCCTTAATATCACCTCGCTGAACAGGAAGGCAGAGCATTGCCTCCACTTCATAAGAGGATTGAGGCAAGCAAGGCTCGCACCGCCCCACCCCACTAATTACAGCAGCACCATTGAGAGCATTCTGACAAGTTGCATCTCCATCTGTTACGGGAGCAGTCAAGCATCGGACTAAAAGTCCCTGCAAAGGTCTGTGAGAACAGCTGAGAAGATCATAGGGGCTCCCTACCATCCATCGAGGACATTTATCAGGAGTGCTGCATACACAGGGCTCTTAGTATTATTAAAGATCTCATCCATCCAACTTTCTCTTTGACTTTCTAGCATCAGGCAGGAGACTATGATGCATCAAAACACGAATGGTCAGTTTCTTCCCCCAAGCCATTTTAGGCTTCTGAACTCTCTACTGCATCGTATTTGAAGTGTCACTAGTTAATCTGTTCTATACCTTACAATATTTAATATTAATGCACTTTAGTTTGTTATTTATGTGTGATTCATCGATAGATTTTATTCTTACCTTCACAAGTTATCAGGTGTTATGTGTACTACTGTACTTTACATTCTGGTTCAAAGTGTTACGAATGCAGCAGCAATGAATATGAAACTGAGACAGGGTTTGTAAACAAATCCCGAGATTTATTAACCACTGCTCAAAACTTAGAAAAGTAAACGAACTACTAACTTAACCGGAAGTTAACAGTTGGACGGCAATATCTAACAAACAGTCAAACGTAAAAACTGTTCTTAATGAGTTCTCATTCAAGCACAGACTTAAAGTGGTAAATTCAAAAGTCCATGTGATGTATACAGTAATTAAGGAGAGACTTCCATGAAACAACGATTTCTTCGAAGTAATGACAAATCTGATGATCCCACAGCTGAGAGATGCCTTGTTCGAAAAAATTACGAGGAAATAAAAGGAACTGACAATTGACTGGAGGGTGGTCACTGCACAAATCTATCCCACCTTGCAGGCGTTTAATTCAAATGTGCATGCCGCAATTCCAGAATTAAGATTCAAAAAGATCGATCATTCCCAAAATGCTGAACAACATTAACTTTATCCAATCCTTTGAACTCGGATAACTCCGGAAATGCCTTCGCTCTCCGATAGTGGACTGTGAGGGAAAAATAAACGTGCAACAAACAAAACCAGTGGAGTCTCCACACCTCCGACGTTGCACAAAAATAAAAATGAGAACTGTGTCACAGATCGCAGCTTGGTTTAAAAACCGTCTGGAACATGCCATCACTTGACAAAACATCATTCCATGGTCATGAGACAATTACATCATCCCACTCACAAGACCATTACATCATCCAACTGTCCCGTGTTCAAACTGTGAGTACGTAATAAAAGAAACAATATCTCATTTCTATATATATTATATGGCTATATATGTTATATACATCCAGTTGAATGACAATAAACTTGATTTGTCTTGACTTATGGTTTGCAATGATCTGTATGGGTAGCATACAATTTTTTAAAAGTTGTATCTCAGTACTCATGAAAATTACAAACCAATTACCAACTACCAGTTATTCACATCTTGCAGTCTTGTTGTTAATTGAAGATAAATCTTTCCAATTTGCTCTAGAAAACTTACTGGTTCTTCTATCTTGAACAATGTTTATATGCTTCTTGCTATCAAATTTCTTTGGAAACCCAATAGTAAAGAGCAACTGGGTATTTCATATGGCATCTGATATTTTTCTTTCGGGATCTCCTTGTGTAAGATATTCTAATACACAGTGCTGCCTCAACATTTGCAGGTAACTAAAGATATTGCTGAGGACAGAGCAATAGACATAGTCCATGAGGAATTAATTTTCGCTCTTGACAAGGCATGGGAGGCTGATCCAGAAAGTTAAACCATGAGGGATCCAAGGGTTGGCAAACTGGATTCAAAACTGGCTTGGTAATCAGCAGTAGAGGTTATTTTTTTTCTGACTGGAAGTATGCAACAGTAGTGTACTGCAGGGTCTATGTTTTTGTCCAGCTGGGGATGTTGATGGTCTAATTAGTGAGCTTGCAGGTAATGAAATAATTCAAATTCTGTAACTGGTGAAGAAGGTTACCCAAGGACAGAGCAGGACATATATCAGCTGAGAAGTTGAACAGAGCAGTAGTGGAAAGCCTTAATCATCCAAGTGCAGGCCCAAGTTACATGACTTCTCTTGACAAAACAACACTCATTCCAGGAATTAGCCTGGTAATCTCCTTCAGACTGCCTCCCATGCCATTAAATCTTTGTTTTTTTGGGAAGGCTCAAGATCAAAGATTCAATATACAGAAGTTTATTGTCATTCTTCAGTACACGAGTGTAAGGGAGAATGAAAAGATTGCTACTCCGGATCCAAAACAGAATTTAAGAAAACTCAATTAGCATTAAAGCTGAATAAATATAAAAGCACGGTGTTCAAGTAACTGTTGAGTGTGGTCATATATATGTAAGATTAATTTAAAAATTTAAACTGATTCTATGCACATAAAGTGACATTAGGTGCAGGAGTACCTGAACTTAAGGTGACACTGACAGGAAATGATAAAGTGACAAAGTGACTCTTGGAAGGAGGAGCACTTCTATGTCGCAGCAGGACTTATAAAAACATAGGGACCAAAGCTGTGCCTAACATTCCAGCAGTGACCTCACCAATAAGCTGTACAACTGTAACAAAAGCTCCCTATTATTAAAGTCTTAATTCCTTCACAATAAAGGCCAACATGCTGTCTGCACCTTAATTATTTGTCAGACTTGCCTAGTAATATTTTGTGATTCATGCACCAAAACACCTGATGTAACAGTCCGCTGGAGGAACTCAATAGGTTGAGCAGCACCTGTGGGAATTGTTGATATTTAGGGTGGAAACCCTGTAATAGGATTATGAGCATAGAGACTCGATAACCAGTATAAAGAGAAGAGGGAGAGTGGTGACATGAGCCAGATGTATTTGGGGAATTGGGGAGGGTTGACGGGCTGATCGAGCCAGATAGAGAAGGGTGGAGTTGGGTGTCAGAAGCAGGTGGACAATAGATGAAAGCAGACAAAAAAAAGAGGCAAAAAGAGCCAAGTGGGAGAGGGGAGAAAATGCTCTGGTCTTCACTAATTGGCAGAATCTGTCTAATCTGCCTTTTGGTTTGCTTCATAAAAGTACATGACCTCACATTTCCCTACATTAATCCATTTTGTCAGATTTTTATTAGTTATAAAACCTATTATTTTTTTCAAAATCAACATTTCCCTATAACATTGCCTTCCACATTTTATATAATCTAAAAACTTAGCAACCTTACACTTTGTTCCCTTTAACAGATCATTAATGTAAATCATAAATAATTGATGGCCAGAAACTGATGCCTCAGTTACTCCACTGGTTACATCCCTCCAGCATGGAAAGGACTTATCTATTCCAACTCTTCCTTTTCTATGTGACAGTCTGTTTTCAGTCCATTCTAACATACTTCCTCCAATACTCTATTTGCTGTAACAACTTTTTATGTGGCAGACAAGAGAATATCTGCGGGTGCTGGGAGTACAAACAGCACACACAGACTGCTGAAGGAACTCAGCAGGCCACTTCTGTCCTGCTGAAGGATCTTGGTCCAAAACATCAAATGCACTCTTCTCCATAGATGCTGCCTGGCCTGCTGAGTTCTCCCAGCAGATTGTGTGTGGCAAATTGTCAGATTCCTTTTGGAAATCTAAACACTCTACGTCTGTGGGTTCTCCTCGTTCAAGTCTTTCTCAAGGTTTCTCACTTGCTCAAATCCTTTCAGAATGTATGTCAAATATGATTTACCTTTCATAAAACCATGCTGGATAGGTTCAGTTATAACAACACACATAAAATTCTGGAGGAACTCAGGAGGCCAGGCAGCATCTATGGAAAAGAGTGCAGTCAATGTTTTGGGCTGAGACCCTTCAGCAGGACATTTTGTGTGTGTTGCTTGGATTTCCAACATCTGCAAATTTTCTCTTGTTTGTCATAAGTTCAATTATATTTAGTTTTCATAAATAGTTATATAGTCTTTGATTATTTAGTAGCTAGCAATTAATAGATATCTGAATATCTGCCTATGTTTATTTCTTAACCTATCTCTTATTTTTTTCTAGTCCACTTCTGACATCCTCACCTTCATGTCATTATAACTGCTTTTATTTAAACTGAAGATAATTTTGGTTTTCTGGTGTTATTCCACACTTTGTCCCTGGATTCTTTCACATTGTGGTCACTCCCTCTGAGAGGAATATTAACCTCAAGTTATTTTACTAATTCTTCCTGATTACTCAGAACCAAATGTAAAATAGCCTCTTCTATTACATATTGTTCTAAAAAGCAATCCCCAACATGCTCATAGAAGCATCAAGCCATTGAGATGTACTGTATGGAAGCAAGCTCTTTGGACCAACTTGTCTATGCCAACCAAGGTGCCAACCTGAGCTTATCCAATTTGTCTATGTCTCACCTGTATCCTTAAGGGATTTTCTATCCATGTACCTCTCCAAATGACTTTTAAGTATTGCATTTGTACCTTCATTTACTGGTTCCTCTGGCAGCTCACCGTTCACCATCCTCTGTGTGGAAAAGTTCCCTGTTAGGACCTTTTCAAACTTTTATCCTCTCACCTTAAATTCATGTCCTCTAGTTTTAGACTTCCTTACTTTGGGAAAAACTGTGGTGATCCACCTTATCTTTACCACTCATGAGTTTTTCTCTCTCTAATATGATCCCTCAGACTCCTCTGCTCCAGGGAAAGAAGTCCCAGCCCATCCAGTCACTCCTTATAAGTAAAGCCCTTCCGTCCTGGTAATATCGTTGTGATTCTTCACTGCACCATTTTTTTGCATAATGACATTCTTCCTCTGGCAGATTGAGCTGAGTTTGTCTCAACACTCCACAACCTAAACTTGTACAGTTGTAACATGAAGCCCTAGTTCTTGTACTCAATGAAGGAATGACCAGTGAAGGAAGTAAGCCAGATTGCTCCTTCACCATCCTGTCCAACAGAGTCTCTACTTTCAGGGAACTTATCCACCTCCCTACTCTATAACATTTTCCAGAGCCCTACCATTTGTTGTGCAAGTCCTGCCCTGGTTTAATTTTCCAAAATGCAACTTTTTGCTCTTGTTTTAGTTAAATTACATCCTTGAAAATGTCCATGTGTAATGGTGCAGTGGATAGTTTACACATCCACCCTGCAGTTTCCATCCTCATTGGTACAGGGATGAACAGCCTTATGCCAATTGGACAAGGTTAAGGGCCGAATTTCCTCTCGGACTAACCTTTGGATCCCTCAGACTGCCTCATTTCTCAAGCTGCCTACTGGAATCACAATCTAATCTTTTCCCTATGCATGTTTCAAAATAGCAAAGCAAAGAACAAAAAATATCATGCTATCCCTCCCAAAAAAAGTTGTTAGTCTGCTGCATGCTGTACATTTAACATTCCTTTCAAGCATGAAGAATTACTAAGCCACAGGTGAGTTGTTTAAACATCTTTATTTATTAGGTCTTAATATGAGTAAGTTTGCTATGAGCAGTTCTCGGTTGTGTTATTGCTGTACTTGAGTATTTCTGTTTCTTCAGCCTTGATGTGAATTTTATCTACCAATTTCACCCTTTCTCCAGCCTACTAGCAGAATAATTTGAGACTAGTTGATTTTTTTTTTGCTGATGTGCATTTATTTATATTTAAAATATTATCTAGTGTGTTGAACTATGACATTAATTTTACTTCATAATGTTCAAAATTACATGGAACAATGGTTTCAGTTTGGGACATAATCAGTAAGCAAATTCCAAAATCCAATTATTACAGAGCCAGCATCCCCGGTTCAATCCCGCTGCGGTCTGTGAGGAGTTTGTACATTCTCCCTGTGATGGTGTGGGTTTTCTCTGGGTATTCTGGTTTCCTACCATATTCCAAAGAGGTAGGGTTAGTAGGTCCCACATTCCAAAACTATTGGGATTGGTAGGTTAATTGGTCACATAGATGTAATTGGGCCAGAACAGTCTGTTACAATGCTGTATCTCTAAATAAAATGATATTTATAAAATATTATAGTTTACTTTGGTCAAGATCATGTACATATTTGCATGCACCATTGAAGAATGTAACATGGACTAGCACTATTTATGAATAACTGGAGACTTAAAACTATGTAAAATATATTTTATGTATATTATAAAAGTCTATTTATGTTATAATATATATAATATAAAACAAAAATATATATTAAATATATTTTCAAAAAAATGGGGTAGCATGGGTTCATTGGGCCGGAAGAACCTGTTACTGGGCTGTATTTCTAAAAAACTATCAAACATGCCTCTACATTTCACTTAAAGAATTAAATTCAAGAGCTGCCCCGAAGAACTGCAATTGTGTTCAGTCAATGGATAATTGCAGTGGAGGTTAACAATTTATGGCCAAGCCAATTTTGGAAGCAGCGCCAACTGCTAACATATCGTTTTTAATTGAGTGCAAACATCAATTCTGCCAAATAGTTTATTTGGACAGAATGTGATTTGTGAATGGAATAACTAGATTTTGTGCACAGCTTTGGCCGACATGGGTAGAATTGCTCTTAAATCCAGCAGAAGCTGGCTAAATCTCTATTTAGTAAGAAGGGTTGCACTGTGTGGTGGTTGTCATATTACTGAACTGATATTTGGTAAAGCAAAGTTACTGATCTTAAGAGATAAGATTAAATGCCATCATGACAATCTGTACTTTTGAGTTTGGTTGATTGTGTAAATCTGTATTAAAAAGATAATTCATAGGCTTTGTAGGAAAAGAAAGTTTTCTCTTCACATTGTCCTCCCATGTATCCTTTCTGAACAACCAAATCAGTTCTGTAGAAGTGTTCTCAGTAACATCAGGCTACTCAAATACATATAGTGCCTGACAACCTCACAATCTCTTCTATCACCCTGGCTGGTAAACCATATGTCACCTTCTGACACAGAATGGAAGGAAGGTATTTAGTCTGTCAAATATGCACCAGCTCCATGAAGGAACATTCCAACTCATTCTACCACATGCCTTCTCCCAATAACCCTGTAAAATCTTTCCTTCCAGATACATGAACAGATTCCCTTTTAACAAGATATTTGAATCCACTTGCTTTATAATTAAAGTCAAAGCATTCCAGATCCCAATTGTTCATGATACAATCACTTTTCTTCTTGTTAACTTTTTTTATGCTAATTGCTATCATTCTATGTCCTCTGGTCATTGTTTTAGCATCTTTTTAGTAAACCTTTCTGCATTCTCAGTCGAGCCTTTTCATGACGTACAAATAAGCTGGATGAACTCAGCAGGTCGGGCAGCATCTGTTGAAATGAGCAGTCTACGTTTTGGGCCGAGACCCTTCGTCAGGACTGAAGAAGAAGGCGTCAGGGGCCCTATAAATTAGGAGGGGGGGAGGGTGGAAGGTGCCAGTTAAAAAAACAATCAGTGGGGGAGGGGAAACAGGGAGGGAATAGGCTGGAGAGGTGAAGAAGGAATGAAAGGGGAAAGCACTATGGGTAGTAGAAGAAGGCAGAATAATGAGAGAGGTGATAGGCAGCTAGAAGAGGAGGCAGAGTGAACGTGGGATGGTGGAAGGGAGAAGGAGGGAATTACCGGAAGTTGGAGAATTTGATGTTCATACCAAGGGGCTGGAGGCTACCCAGACAGTATATGAAGTGTTGCTCCTCCAACCTGAGTTTGGCCTCCTTATGTATGGTGGCCAGAATTTAACACAATGTTGTCATTGTGACCAAATACATTTTTAGAACATAGAACAAAGAACTTTTAAGCACAGTATAGATAGACTCTTCACCCCATGATGTTGTGCTGAACATTAACCTTCCCTAAGATCAATCTCACCCTTCTCTTCTACATAACCCTCCATTTTTAGTGCCTACTTAAGAGTGTTTAAAATGCCCCTAATGTATCTGCCATTAGCACCACTTGTGGCAGGAGGTTTCACACACCCACTACTCTCTGTGTAAGGAATTTACCTCTGCCATCCTCCCTATATGTTCCCCCAGTCACATTAAACTTAGCCCCTTTTTTTTAATTAAGTGTTCAGGATAACTTCCTTGCTTTTACATATGATGTTATTATGCCTCCATTTGTTAAGCCTATGATATCGACGAAAGCCCTTTCAACAGCTTTCTGAGCCTTCTGTGAACAATGCACTGTTATTCCCAAGTTGCTCCCTCCTTTCAGAATTGCACCTGCTAGCCGATGTTGACTCTTTTCATTCTTCCCACTAAAATGTACCACTCCCCATTTCTCATCATTGAAATTCATCTGCAACTCTCTATCCATTTCCATAGCCTGCTTAAATCTTCTTCAGGCCTTTTAAAAGGTAGGTGGATAAGAAACTTTTAGAAGTAATGCACGTCATTGAAGCTAGCTTATCGAGACACCCTGTATTGAAGTGCTGTTTCTATAGTGAATAACTTTATGACGCTGTTAGTATGCTCCTTATAGTTTAGTGTACAATCAAGTTCTCTGCTATCTAGAAATGTAAAAATTGTGTTCTGCATGCAAATCCAACATTATAAAAAGCAGTATTCTTGGCAAATATGAGTTTACTTAATTTCTCTAACTTTTCAACATAAATTATCTGAGACAATTAATATGTTTTAATATAAATTAATAATATTAAAATATTAATATTTGGGAAATAGTGTACTCCAACTTGCTTTTATGTACCTCTGTAACTTAGAAAACAAAATCCTTAAATATTTTCAACAGAACATGGAACACTATAGCAGGGCACTACACCGATGGGGCACCTGACAAAGCCCAGCTTGCCCCGTGGTGCCCCTACCCAGGACATCCTCATCCCGGTCCAAACATGCCCTCTCACCAAGATCTGAGACGGCTTCACTGTGGTCCATCGACGCAGCCACGAGCTGGAGGAGTGGCTTGACAAAAAACAATTAGAAGTGTGAGGAGAAAAACACCTGTCATACGAAATAACAAATAGAACATGAGGCACTATAGCAGAGAACAGGCCTTTCAGCCGACAATATTATGCCAGACTCTTAAAACTACTCCAAGATCAATTAACCCCTTCCTTCCTACACATCCCTTCATCTTTTTATAATCCATGTACCCCTACCACAACCCCTGTTAGGGCATTACTCTCTGTGTAAAATCCTTCCTCTGACATCTCCCCTATACTTTCCTCCAGTCACTTTAAAATTATGTCCTGGGAATGTCTCTGGCTGTCCGCTCTCTTATCAGACATCATCAAATATAAGCACTGACCTTGGCAGTAATGCAACAGTGTGGATGCCAACTGCGGTTAAAACTCAAGGAAGAAGAATCACTAACCTAAAGAGTAATGGAGGGAAATCATATGGAGATATGTTTCCATGTGTGTAATACATTTGTTAACACTCAGCCTTGAACTTGAAATATAGTCAGAGATTAGGCATGCGTAGGCACTAGCCGCAGTGATTTATCTTATGCTGATAAAAGTCTCGCATTATTGGAGTTTTGTATACATGACAGTAATAGAAGCAGAATCAAAATGGAAAGAAGGATAAGATAAGGTTGGGAAGCAAATTAGGCAAACTACTGAGGTTGAAATCTGGCAGAATAGAGAGGTTTAAATCTGGCAGCCAGCAAGAACAAGGTTGCAAATCAGTAATTGGATCGTAAAATATTGAAAACTGGCAGCTAATCCTACTGAAACAGCTGATGTTTTTGATATGTATTCATCCCACAGCATTAGGTAAGTAGAGTTAGTGGTCCATGAAAGAGATTATTAAATATCACTGAATATGTCACAGATGTTCCTTGTCCTCTCTGGTGTATTGTAATCACATTAAAACATGAAAGGGAAAGAAAACTGTTGGAATTTATCAGTAATGTTGGCACCATTCATTGTCTTGGAAACATTTTCCAGTGAAACTACTATTTTATTGTCAGATTAGTGCATTTCTCATCAGTGTGCCCTAATTATCTGTTTACTGGCTATTTTGCTCTTATGTTAGTTGAAGATACTTTCTCCCTTTATTCTGTAATGCTCAAAGCCAGTAAGTGTACTCAGTGCATATTATTAAAGAGAAAGGGTATTGAAATTTAAAAGAAATTAAAAAGCCAATAAAAAAAAACTTCTTAATAAGCACAAATTAAATTAGGAATGTTCTATGTGAGGTTCTAAGTGAACTAAGGTCTCAATAATGTCGTTAAATTGAGGCAGAATGATCTAATTCTCATTAGGCCACAATTTATTTCAGCTGATCATCTAATGACATGCACCTTTGGTTAAAGGTTTTGAAACTTGGAACTTGGCAGCAGCTCTTTGCAAGTACAAGCTAATAATATCATATTATGAAAAAATAAGGCTTTTGAGATTTGACTGAAGAGGTTGAGCAATGATGTATCGCAACCAATCAAAATGAAGCAAATCAGAAATCAATAGCCCTAGGTCTGAAAAGGTGTACAAGTGGCCAAACACACTATCAGTTCAGGTGCATGAACTGAGCCTGAAGGAAAAGAAAAGAGAAAGGATATTAAATTTAAAGTTCACTTTTAATATTTATGACAGCAAATAAATCCTGAAGTAAAAGAACCCCACACAAATAATTACTTTCCAGTCCATATACTTACCCTGTTGCTAAAAAGGTTTTCACTGGAATGTACCAGATTCTTGCTGTAGCCAGTTTCAACTCCTCTGTACTCTGCAAATTTAACAAAAATGCATTCAATGAATTTTGTTTGTTCTGTCAGACACCAAAACACCATTTACACTGATGTGGTGTAGATTACAATGAATCACATACTGCTGTGCGTGTGTGGCAGATATTCTTTCCAAGGAAATTTCAACTATCATTTATCTTTGCTGCTTTGATTCATAGAATTGTCTTGAAATTTACTAGTATTTTGTAGCAAGTGACCGCAGAAAAGTATTGACAACAGTTTTGAGATGACCATCAAATCTAGCAGAGAGATTTTTTCTGCATGAAGAAAACTGATTACCCAATGTTATTACACCAGCATTAGCATCAAGGTCTTATATCACATGCAATGGTCCACTATGCTATAGTCTCTGTTTCCCATGAGCAAAAGCATGTTTTTAAGTAATATTAACTCATTCTCTATAGGGCTCACAGAAGCAATTAACATTCATGTAGTCATGCAATGGATCAGCGTTATAGTTGTTGTGAGAAAGGCTAACAATTTGCTTTGACCATGGACTGTATTTCATTTACTGGGAAGAAGCTGGTGCAATTATACATCCCTCAGCATCCACATTTCTTGGAACAGGCAACAGAGAAACTTAAAAATGAGAAACATTTTGTGTGTTTTTTGCACTGTTCATTAATCAGAATAAAGTTTATTAGCGCTGACGTACACTATGTCATGAAATTTGTTATTTTATGACAGTACAGTGCAGTATTATAATTACTAACAGAATACTAAAATTACTATAAACTAAAATAAGAAATATATAAAATATAAATAAATAGTGTGAAAGGAGAGCAAATTCATGTGAGTGTTTATGAGGGTCATGGACTGTTTAGAAATCTAATGGTGGAAGGGAGGAAGCTGTTCCTAAAACATTGAGTGTGCGTCTTCAGACTCCTGTGCCTTCTTCCTGATGGTAGTAGTGAGAAAAGGGTGTGTCCCAGGTGGTGAATGTCATTAATAATGGATGCTGCCACTTTGAGGCACTGCCTTTTGAAAATGTCCTCAATGGTGTGGAGGCTACTGCTTATGATGGAGCTAGCCGAGTCTGTTTTCAATCCTGTGCGTTGGAGCTTCATACCAAGCAGTGATCCCTCTATTCAGAATGCACTCTTCAGTACATCTGCAAGAATTTGTGAGAGTCTTTGGTGACCTACCGAATCTCCTCAAACTGCTAAAGAAGTATAGCCATTGGTGTGCCTTCTTCATGATTGTATCGATATGTTAGGCCTTAGATCCTCTGAGATGTCGACATTGAAGAACTTGAAGCTGCTCACCCTTTCTACTGCTGACCCTTTGATGCAGATTTGTGCGTGTTCTTCTGACTAATGCTTCCTGAAGTCCACAATAAGTTACTTAGTTTTAATGTCATTATCCACAAGGTTGCTGTTGAGACATCACACAACCTGCTGATCTCACTCCTGTACACTTTAAAATAAAATAGGGCAATTTTTTTTTAGGGCAGGATCAGATGCAGTGTTGTAACAATTCAGTATTCATACAACCTCCTTAATTCCAGATGCTTCTTGATGCTAGTTCCACCATGCAGCCACAAGTTTATCATTCATGATGAAATGGCCAATTCACGATTACCCGAGTGTCTTGTTGGATCTGTCAACAGGTAGTTAGTTAATGGTTAACCACACTGAATGAAGTGCATGGAGTCAAATACAGGACTGACTCAGTGAGGTTGGCAGATGTCCTTTGAAGAGCACTGGAAAATCAGAAAGGTTTTTATGACAAATCAAATGTTTAATATTCACTATGTTTGGACATTGCACAATGATTGCTTGTCAGTCTTTGTGTGTAGTTTTTTCACTGATTACTATTATATTCTTTGTTCTTCTGTGAATGTCTGCAAGAAAATGAATGGCAATATGTACAGTATGTATTTTGATAATAACTTTAATTTGAACTTCAAACTTATTGGGAATAGCTTCTAATTTCAGATTTATACAAATTCTGTCACTGTCATGATGGGATTCAAGTACACAAATCTATATTAAACAAAAAAAGATGTATATATGAAGAACTTTGCACGTTGCCTGTCAGGAGTATGTACGTTCTCCCTGTGACTGTGTGGGATTCCTCCAGGTATTCTAGTTACCACCCACAGTCCAAAGATATACCAGTTGGTAGGGTAAGTGGTTATTGTAAGTTATCCTGTGATTAGGCTAGGATTAAAGTGTGGGAGAGCAGGGCAGCGAGGCTTGTGGGCCTGGAAGGGCCGAATCTGTGCTGTATCTCAATAAATAAACAAGCAAACAGATAGCTAACATCAGCTTTGATCTGCAAAACAATGGACTTCTGGACTTGTCAAGATAGCTGCTTTAATTAGCATGAATACCACAAGCTGAATGACCTCTCTCTGTGCTGTGGCTTTTCTCAGTAGTCCAGGACTGTGGACACAAGTCCACTGACAGTCTCATGCCCCATCCATCTACTGTAGCTCATTTGCTGTGTTCTTGTTTGTGCGGAGTTCATTGAAACATTCTTCCTATAGCCAATGTCTCCTGCTGTGCCCTTCGTTGAAACATTTCCTGCTCCTTTCACTTGCTTTAAGGAAAGAAGCTGGCACAGAATTAAATGGAGGAAATAAATGTAATGTGCAAATGAAGTGGATCATGAATAAATTTGCACATTGAATGCTAATACTTGCTGAACAAGACATTGACAGGTCTGCAAATATTGCCTCCCAGGAGCAATTTTAGGAACATGGATTAAAAAGAAACATTCGTTATATGTCAGTGTTAAATACAGATTACTACTACTTACACTCAGGTTTAATGCAATAAACCTTTCAGTGATTAATTTGTGTAAAATACCCTGGCTCTTGTCAGGTTGTGAAGTACAACTTGTGCAGAGAAGCAAGGCCAATCCAACAACTATCTGCTACATTGATGATGTACTGGCATGAGCTGAATTTCATCAGCTGTTTGTATTGAAGGGCGCAGTATTAGTAGGCGGCTATGTTTTCTCCTTGATTATTTGTATTAAAAATACAAAATCTCATTTGTTTTTGGGAAATGTTGGGGGTGTATAGTTCGAATTTGGTGATTCATTGGAAAGAATCAGTGCTCAAGATGGAGACTGCCTGGAGCTTAGTGATACGAGGCATTG
Source organism: Hemitrygon akajei (assembly GCF_048418815.1). Taxonomy (NCBI): domain Eukaryota; kingdom Metazoa; phylum Chordata; class Chondrichthyes; order Myliobatiformes; family Dasyatidae; genus Hemitrygon; species Hemitrygon akajei. The sequence continues at coordinate 158,949,505 of NC_133129.1, read as the reverse complement.
TAATTACTGCCGTATCACTGGAATTTGTTTATCTGATGCAAACATCTGTATTTTATCACTTATTTGTACTATCTGTGCTTTCAGCATTTAGCTTTCAAAGCACTGGTGATAGCACTTCTGTTTTCGACTCAAAAAAATTGGGATTTGATTTCACTCCTGAAACCGAAGTACATATTTCAGGCAAACATGGAGTACAGTGTCAAGATAAGTTGAAGAAACTTTAAACTAGATTGACCTGCCCTCACAGCTGGATTTAAAAAGGACAGGGATGTTTCCCAGCCTGGTTTAACTAATATTAACCCTTTGAACTGAACGTGATTAATAGATTCTTTCACAACATTTACAGAGAGGAACTAACGGTAAAAGTTTTGGATCGAGACACTGTTTATTACTCTCCTTGCTGCCTGACCTGCTAAGTTTCTCTAGCGTTCTGTATATTGCTCTGGATTTCCAACATCTCGTGTTTGTAATTGATTCTTTATCTCATTCCTCATGCTCTATGCGGTTTGCCTGCTGTGTTTCCCACATTGAAAATGTGACTAGATTTCATCAGTATTTCAGAGGTTATAAAGTGTGTCCCGAAACCCTGAAGTCATAGAAGATGCTCTCTAAATGCAAGTCATTTTTATTCTTGCTGGTTGCTCAAAGATATTTTTAATTTTCTGTGACATTAAACAGAGTAGATGGGGTTTAGTGAAGTGAGGCTCCTGATCACCTCTATACTACACTACTCCAGTGCTCAGTAAATAATATAATGCTATTATTACTGGAAATAGCTGAAGAGATTCATTACATCATGTTGCATCAGAAACAAGTGGTTTAATGATGTCAAACTTTAAGAATCACTTCACATACTACTATTAGAGCCAGAGGTGCTGGAGATTTGAACTTCATACTGGTAATGTAATACTAGTTCTCAATTTGATTGGATTTAACCATTAGGTATTTATCCACTGGAAATTGTTGAAAGAGGTCACATAAATAACATAAGTCAAATGTATTTCAAATAGTGAAACAGTTCAGCGCAGAGATGAGTAAATGTCATGGAGCTCTTAGACATGAAGCCTGGAGCAGCCAGAGCAGGCCATTGCCTCAACCTCAGTTCAGCATAGAGCAGGCCATAGCCTCAGTCTCTGTGCAGTGCAAAGCAGAGCAGAGTAAACATTGCAGAGCAGCGAGCAGAACTGCCCCGACCCTAACTCTGGTCCCAACCCACTGCCTTTTCAGCCCCTCTGGCCCGCCATTTAAATTGTCCAAACATTGAGTCATTCCTCACTCTAGGACCCAAGCCCTGGTGCATTGATTCACTCTGGGTCTGGACCCTGCGGCCGGCCCATACCCAACCTTTCCAAATTGGCTGGCACTTGAACCGATCAGACCTCACTGTTGGTTTAGGTGGGTAGGCTTTGAATCTGCCTGTCCTCTGCTCTGAATTATTCTGCTCCACTCACCCTGACCTTGCCAGAAATATAGCTCAATCTTGCCCAACTCTGGCTCAAATATGCCTCGACTTCGCCTTGCACCCGCATGTTTCGACCCTCAACTCAGCATCACCTTTGCTTACCTCTCCATTGTTTAGTGTGATCATTTACCATATTTTTTTAAACAGAAAAGTGTTATTAATAATGTATTTCATTGTATTCCTAGTTTTGTTAATGAGCAGTAAGTAGTTTCAGGAGTGCCTTATACTCTTCTCTATAGCTTCTCCCTCTCAAAATATTGGGTGCCTCTTTCATATTTTGATCACAGTGTTCCTTTACCTTAAGCTTCCTAAATAAATCTGGTTTGTTACACAACACACAATGGAGTATTGCCTTTCCTTAGTGGGCTCAACCATAGCTGCTCTAAAAAGTATAGGCATTCTATAAATTTCTTCTCTTAGGATCCAGCACAGATCTAATTTTCTGAATGTACCTGTATATTGACATCCGCATGACCATTATAACATTACCCTTTTTACATGCCCTTTCTATTTCCCATTTTAATTTGTACTCTACGTCCAGGCTAATGTTCTGAGGTCTGTATATAACTCATATAATGTTTTGTTTCACCCTTGCAGTTAAATCTATCCACAAGGATTCTATATCATCTGACCTTATGCCATATTTTTCTAGGGTTTTGACTTCATTTTCCACCTCATCCACCTCTGCCTACCTGCCTGTCCTTTTAATATAATGCTTATACATGAAGATTGTAAGACAAATTAGCAGTATTCAGACATGATAACTGGGGGATACAATTTCAACAACCAGTGATATACAGACAACACAGTACAGAAAGCTATTTCTGAAGAAAAGTTCCAAGAAATACTAGATAAAGTTGACGCATAAAATGCAATGAGAGGGCTGACCATCAATTGCAAGAAGACCGAATGTATGTTTATCACAAAGAAGAAAGAAATTTAGAAATGTCATCTAAAGGTAGGCAATGAAACAATTAAACAAACGTGGAAGTTTAATTACTTAGGGAGCACAATAGCATCTGACAATAGGGCTGATGTTAAAATTAGAAGGATTAGGATTACTAAATGTTCAAGCATTTGAACATGATAATAAAGAATGGCATAACTTCTATGGACATGAAACTCAAGAGTTATGTGATGCTAGGTTCATTCCACACTAACATATGGAAGCGAATGTTAGACAATATTGACATAAAATGAGGGAAGACTCAAGGTTGCAGAAGTGATATTTTGAGAAGAATGATGAAAATAACATGGAAGGACAGAGTAACAAATGAGGAAGTGTTGTGAAAAGCCAGAATAAGAAGAAAGCTGATATCATCAGTCAGGAAACAGCAGCTCAGTAATTTCTGGGTCATATCCTGAGGAAAGAGAAGCTTGAACATCTTGCAGTTACGGGAAAAATTTATGAAAGGAAGAGTCACATTCGACACAACATGGCATCTATGAGTTACATCACGGGGTGGACAGGCAAAAGTTCTGAAGAGCTTATCAGATTAAAGACAGATGGAAGACCATGATAATGATGTTGATCCAAGGATGTTAGGCTCCCAGCTGTGATTTTATTTCAATCATGACTCTGTAATGCCCACAATTTTTAAATGCCAATTTCCAATTTCGCTACAAGATCATCTGTCTTACTTTGTTTATTACATATATTCAAATATAACTTCTTAAGTCCTGTATTCCCAACTCTTCTTTTCAACTTTGTTTTCATTTTGCCTAAAGTTAAATTCTTATCTCTTTCTAAACTTTTTAATTCATTCTTTACTTGGCAGACTTCCGTGACCTGTCCTGTACTTACCTTCCTTTTTCCTTCTGAAAATACTCAGCAGGTCAGGCAGCATCTTTAGAAAAGAAACTGGGTTGATGTTTCAGGTTCAAGACTATTTATCAGAACTTTTTAATGATAAGACGTTCTTGATCTGAAACAATAAGCCTGGTTTTATTTCCACAGTTTCTCTTTGGCCTGCTAAATATTCCCAGCACTTTTTGTTTTTATTTCTTTTTTTCTGGCATTTTGTTTGATTTTCAGTCCTATATCATACGCAAGTTACTGAAAATGAACATTTGAAGATATATAGCTACCAGCTGTGCTGGATAATTTGGTGCTATATTTGTACCCTGACTAGATTACACAAACCGTACAGATAAACAACTATTGCGGTAGAACATTGAGAGTGGCCTCACCTGCTGATGAAGTTTTATCTAGCTTGCTGTAAACAGAATTCAAGCAACAACTTTAATGGATGCAGAATATAAGATGAAGGAAATCAATGAACTAGAAAGTAGCAGGAGATTGGGGTCAAAAGAATTGATTACCTATATACAGTATTTTTAGGCAAAGTGGAAGACAGAAAAAAACAGCAGGAAAAATTGGCAAAAAAAAATAGATTGACACGAAAAAAGCAGAGAATAACAACTGAAGTAATTTAAAAAGACAGAAGTCAGACATACTGTGAGGCAGCCATGCCATTTGTAATGTGTCTGTGTGATTTGCACACTGCTATTTCCCTATCATATTCTTTCTGATTTCAAGGCAAATGTATGCTCACCTTGAAACAAATCTCTTTCTTATGTAATTTTTTATACATTTGTTGATATTCTGCTTCATTTGCATCAGATCACATCAAAAAATGTTGAGTAAGTATCATGGTGAAAAATGGCTGAACTGCAAGAAAAAAATAATTCGTCATAGCAGAGTTAGCTAAAACTCAAATACTTAGGCTTAGGGTAAGTAGTAAGCATAGAGGGGGTCTGAGGAGGAACTTTCTCACCTTGGATCCAATTTAGAATACACAACCTAAGTGAGTAGAGGGAGGCAAGTATTTAAGAAATATCTGTCCAAGCTTCTGAAGCACTAATCCATGGAAGCCTATTAAAGTGGTGCTGAGAAATGGGATTAGTACAGATAGGTCTTTGGTGGTCAGCATGGACATATGCACAGGGTGTTCCAAGGGACCCATTTTTGTGCTCCATGCCTGTCCACTTCTACTTACGCCTGATGATGAAGGGTTTAGTGTGGAAATTATGGCTCTCAAGAACAAGAAATTATATCGAATGTAACCATTTTTTTCTGTGCACCATGAGGTTCATTTTCAACAACATGCCATCCAGAAATAAGAACTATGGACTTCAGGTGTTAGCACAACATTTGGATCCACTTCTGGGTCAACTTTGTGTCTATGTCTTAAGTGCCATGCAGTTTCTAATAGGTGGCACATAGGATTCTCACTAGTCTGCTGCGTACTGCCTTATTGATATGTCTATTCATTCTGAAGAATTTTACTAGACAACGGAGTTACTTAGAAGAACTCAAACCCAAGGTCATGACATTGACAAATATTAATTACTTCACCTATTTTTCCCTCAAGTACCGAATATTTTCAAAAAGTGGTCATGATTAAAATCCATTTACTATGCTGAGAGAAAGAAAATGTGAGATGATCATTGTGAATTGGCAATCTTGATGTGTTTTCATTGGGCTGCAGTGACACAGAGCAGTGGCACACATTTTACAAGACAGTTTGAAAAAATTTTTTTAAAATTGCAAGTGCTAGAAATGTGAAATAAATGTTGGAAATATTCAATTAGAATCTCAAGGGGAGAGTAAGAGTTTACTTTCAGGATGATATCCCTTCATCAGAGTAAGGGAAAGAAGCAGCACAAACAGATTTCAATTTGTCAGAAAAGAACTGGGAGAGCTGGAACGAATGAGGGAACAAGGAAACAGTTACTTCCTCCAAGCCATCAGGCTAATCAACATCTCCACTCATTAACCAACAACCAGCAGGATATATAGCCAGAAAATGTATGTATTCATGGAAATACGGACTAGCTTCTCAAGAAAAGCAATCTACCCTCCTCAACAGAATCAAGGAATCTTTGACACCCATCTAAACAAACAGTGTAATAATAATTAAAGACCATGATCTCTCAATAAGGCCGGCAAAAACATACATAAAAATGAGCCAAGCATTTGGTAAGGATTCACCAAATTTACTGCAAGTTTGTGAATTGTACAATAAGTATAGATTAAATATAAGCAATCAGTAATGAGCAAACTAAGTTCTTAAGACTGGGGCCAACAGAGTTACATCGAGAGTTGGGGGTTATTGGAAGATCTTTCCCTTGATCACTCTAGTCTTCTTTATCCCGTTTCATCACTGCTTAGCGGTGAGAGTAGAAGTTCTTAGTCTTACAGTGGTCTAAGATGTTTGATTTGTTTAGCTCTGCCAAGTATTTTTGATTGTTATGTAGAAGTTGCATATTGATAGCACAAGAGTTAATGGAAGGCTTAGACTGTGTTATCTTGACTTCTACTGAAAGAGACATTCCTAATCAATATGTAAACGTGCGATCATTGGCACTGGTAGGCAGCTCTGTAATGTGCTGCCTTGTGAAGCACAGGTGCCAAAAATGGGATTGCTCCAGTGTGCAGGTTTCACAAGTCTAAATGTTTTAGTGTGTACTCATAGTCCATGTTATGTTTGGAAGGTGCACTTGTCTAACCTATTAGTACACAGCAAATAATAGGCAAAATAATGCAAATCTATTGATAAGTATCATGCACTGCTCAAGGATGTATGCCTTATTTTCCAGTTTTTAGTGGTCATGACATTGTGTGAACTTGCACCAGCAGTGCCAGATCTCTGCAAATTGGTGTCCTAATCTGCTTAATTAGCTGTTTTATTAAGAGATTGATGGAAATGTCAGCTCTAGGACATACAAAACCAGTTCACTGCCGAATAAAACCAAAGGCTTTATTGTTATTTTGTATATTCTGTCACAAAAACTGTAATGACTATTTTTTGTGTTCATTTTCAGGAGTACATTATGAGAATAATTTTTCACAAAATAGTACAAAAAATAAGAAATGGCAACAAAGAAAATGTTGATATTTGGAATGTGATGTTGCTAAGCAATGTTACATTAAGCTCATTTGACATCATTATAGCATTCATAACTGGGATCTCCAATTATTTTGAAGTGCCATCCCTGGTAATTGTTGAGTATTATGGTTGGTTGTGAGGCTTCTGAAGCATTTGAGTGTGCTCAAACTTTAACACTGTTATTTTACTTAAACCATTTGTGGTCAGCCATTGTCCTTCAACAACACAATTGTAATGCATAAAGCAGATTGGCTTGTCAGTTTTTTTTTCATTCTTGTACATTGTCCCTGTATCTGTTTATACTGATGATTAATAGGTTAATAACCCAAGGCTAGAAATTTCATCTTTATTTATTGCACTGAAACGATGTTGACTTTAGTTCTGATAGACGATCAAGATTTTCCCTAAATTCATAAAGCTAGGGCAATTTACCTTTAAAAATTGTTAGTACAGTTTTACCATTTGCTATGTTAAAACATTATCTGCACTATTTGCAAGGGCAGCTGACTGCGAAGGTCACAGTTTTTGCTTCTTTGGGAAGTATGAGAAGGACGTCACAGCCTTGAAGAGCTCTCCCCTTGGCTGCTGCCATGCAGCAGTGTAAAAGGCTGTCATTGAGGTAAGAGAAAATGAGGACAAAGTGCCTTCGGTGCGCCTGATCATTCTACCCTGTTGCTGCGGTCATTCTTGTGAGTGGAATTCCACGCCACGAGTGGTCACATACTACTGAGAGGTATGATCATTGTTCAGCCTGTGCTCACAAAGTATATCTGTGCTGTCTACAACTTGGAAAAACCGCAATAAAGAAAGTGAGACCCAGGAATGATGCAACGAAACTCACAACCTTGAAAACTCTGGCAAGCATCTATAGTCGGCAATGCATCAAAATCCCAGTCAGGATCCTTTAATTCGCAGGTCTTTGCTAGCTTGATAACATTTTGCTCCTTGTTTTACTAGGAGTTATAAAAGCAGAACATGAATTGGACATTTCCTATGTTTAATTACCAATCCAGTTGATGAATCGCAGGCTCCAATATCAGTGAGGTAATTATGTCAATGTGAATCTACTCCAATTTCCTGTCAAAATCACCCATCCAACTTTACCCTCAGATCCCCCTAAAGTATAACTGAACCCTCCATATTCCCCTCCTTCCCATGCAAACAATTGTTTCTACCATTCATAACCTCACTGCTGATGGACATCCTGGTTCTAAATTAAATCTACTTAAGTATACCCTTTCTGGAATCTACCCTACCTGAGCTCCCTATTATCTATGCTGTCCATTTTGCCATGTGAAAGGTTTTAGGAAAAACAATTTATATAACCTGTGGCTTTCTGTTGTCATCTTCCTTTGCACTAGAAATGCAGCTCTCTCTTGAATTAGCTTCAACAACGGCAAAAATACTGCAGTGGCCAATTTTTGTCCTCCAGCAAGAGTTTTCAATTTTAGTGGACTATTGCTTTTCCTTTGAAGCACACCATTTAAGGATTAAGACGCAAGCTTTGCAGCTCTCTATAGCTTTACTGTTTACTTACGTACTGAGACCTCCTTGTGTCTTCAATGTCAGGCCAGCAATCAAAGCTGATTTGCAATCTGTACTTATTCTCACCTATCTACTATAAGCCTACAGACTCTCACAGCTACCTGGACTATTCCTCTTCCCACCCTGTCTCTTGCAAAAAGGCTATCCCCTTCTCACAATTCCTCCGTCTCCGCCGCATCTGCTCTCAGAATGAGGCTTTTCATTCCAGGACGAAGGAGATGTCTTCCTTTTTTAAACAAAGGGGCTTCCCTTCTTCCACCATCAACTCTGCTCTCAAACGCATCTCTCCCATTTCCTGCATATCTGCCCTCACCCCATCTGCCCACCACCCCACTCGGGATAGGGTTCCTCTTGTCCTCACCTACCACCCCACCAGCCTCCAGGTCCAACGTATAATTCTCAGTAACTTCCGCCACCTCCAACGGGATCCCACTACCAGGCACATCTTTCCCTGCCGCCCCTTTCTGCTTTCCGCAGGGATCGCTCCCTACACGACTCCCTTGTCCACTCATCCCCCCCCATCCCTTCCCACCAATCTCCCTGCTGGCACTTATCCTTGTAAACTGAACAAGTGCTACACCTGCCCTTACACTTCCTCCCTCACCACTATTCAGGGCCCCAGACAGTCCTTCCAGGTGAGGCGACACTTCACCTGTGAGTCGGCTGGTGTGGTATACTGTGTCCGGTGCTCCCGGTGTGGCCTTTTATATATTGGTGAGACCCAACGCAGACTGGGAGACCGTTTCGCTGAGCACCAACGCTCTGTCTGCCAGAGAAAGCAGGATCTCCCAGTGGCCACACATTTTAATTCCACGTCCCATTCCCATTCTGATAAGTCTATCCATGGCCTCCTCTACTGTCAAGATGAAGCCACACTCAGGTTGGAGGAACAACACCTTATATACCGGCTGAGTAGCCTCCAACCTGATGGCATGAACATTGACTTCTCTAACTTCTGTTAATGCCCCTCCTCCCCTTCTTACCCCATCCCTGACATATTTAGTTGTTTGTTTTTTTCTTTCTATCTGCCCATCACTCTGCCTGTTCTCTATCTCCCTCTGGTGCTCCCCTCCCCCTTTCTTTCTCCCTAGTCCTCCCGTCCCATGATCCTTTCCCTTCTCCAGCTCTGTATCACTTTTGCCAATCACCTTTCCAGCTCTTAGTTTCATCCCACCCCCTCCGGTCTTTTCCTATCATTTTGCATTTCCCCCTCTCCCTCCTACTTTCAAATTTCTTAGTATCTTACCTTTCAGTTAGTCCTGATGAAGGGTCTCGGCCCAAAACATCAACAGCGCTTCTCCCTATAGATGCTGCCTGGCCTGCTGCACTCCACCAGCATTTTGTGTGTCTTATTCTCACCTACTGCTCATTTCACTGGATGACATTGAACCAATATATACTGATCTGAGAGATTAGAACTAGTTTGTTATTGTCATATGTATTGAGATATGGAGGTTCAGTTGAATAGACAGCCAGATTCTTTTTTCCCAGGACAGAAAAAGAAGCATAATTGTAAGGAGTTGGGAAAATTTTTTTAAGGGGGATGTTTGAGACAGATTTTTTTTTAAACACAAGTGTATGGAAAGCACTGTGAGGGGTGGTGGTATGCAAATAAATTAGAGCCATTTAAGAGATTCTTAGATACAGTAGGCATGTCAATGAAAGAGATGTGGAGGGCAGGGTTGGAGGGAAGGCTGAGATTAACCTTGGAGTATGTAACCCAGATTAATTAAACCCAAAGATGTAATCTTAGAAAGCTCCACCTGTGGAGGGATGAAAACGAGGTTTACCGAATTTAAAAGAAAAGAGAACTTGGGGGGAAAAATAAGCACTGCGAGAACGAGGTGTGGCTGAAGCAGGTGAGTGAGAGAAAGACAGCAAACTATTAGAAACTAAAGATATAAACTGTTAAAAATGGAATTAGTAGTGAGCATCTCTACCCTACTTGAAAACCTCAGGGAGAAACCGCTGGAGGAGAGACAACATCAATAAAAGGTTTAATGAAGCTACAGGTGTAACAAACAGGGATAGCAAGACAATACTGGCAGAAACGAGTGTCCAAGATCTCGAATGTGTAAGAAAGTGAATGGACTCTCCATGGATGACCCACTATTTCATCCAACAAACCAATAAACAAGATGGCTAGCTACCCAATATCGAAGAACCAGTGCGGGAACAAAATGTTTCAAGACAGAGGATTTAATACCGTTGGATGTATCAGTTTCAATCAAAGAGTTGAATTTGATTTTCTGAAAGAACTGATTATTTTTGCAAAGGTACTGAATGAGATTTACTTTGTTTAAAAGTTGTGATGTTGGAGAATTGTTGTGAAAGGAGTTAAACTAAGTACACACAAACATTTTTTTAGGGTTCAATTTAAATTTGTAGACATACTGACCTGGAACAGAAACTGAAGTCAACCATAAACACTTAAGAATAGGAATTCAATTAGTTTCAAACTAACTTGGGATAAATAAAAAGGAAAGGTTAGTCTGTAAACCTTTAAATAGGGAATAACACTAGATCTAATTAGTTAGAGAAATTGGAGTAATAACGGTTATTCTAATGGATCTCACTGATTCTAACTAAAAAGGAATTTGGTTTTCCTTTGATATCTGAGATTAGGAACCTAAGACAGAATGTTGGAATTTTGTATTGTTCTTATTCTTGTAAATATTTTGTATATATTGCTATTTTTTATAAATAAACTTACCTCTAGAAGTGTGTATTTTCTATTCACTGCCTCCTTTTGATATCTAGAGCTAATGATGGCCCACTAGTACCTAGTGTAGTACTAAGTGATTTGATTTTCTCAGAAAGAGTGTGGTGACCAGTCCCATGAGATAAGACAGCACTACACATGTATTACAAGTAGGTTAAAGAGTTGGCACAGCATCATGGCCCAAAGGACCTGTACTGTACTCTACTGTTCTATGTTTATGTTCATTTTCAGTGAAGTAAAGTAAGAGTGAGTGTGTGTGTGTGTCTTGCAGTGGGATAGTCAGAGAAGATGAAGGATGATGTGAACATGAAGGAGAGAGGGTCAGCATATGTGAGTGAGACAGTAAGTAGGTTGGACGGAGTGGCAGTAGCAGAATATGAATTGAGCTGAATTCAAAGCCTTTGGATATTATGAGGAAAATGTGGTGAACAATGACCTTTACGTATGTAGTAAGTTTGTGGTTGTTTATTCGGTATTGCTCTATCCAGAGATCTTTCTGGTAATCTCCAGGTATGAATTGATAGCCAAGGTTGTGGAGGGCGGCAGTGGTTGTAGAATGCAGAGTACATACCCCCGTAGACAATGGACTCCACCAATCTGTCTGTTGTACTTTAAGAATGTGGAAGCAAGCATCATCCTGTCTGTAACCATTGCATTAGATACGATTCAGTGGCAGCATTCTCTCCAGGTTGCGTGGATTCTGCTTGTGTTTGATGCTTAAGCACTGCTTCTCAGAATCGCAACTACCTATGTGCTGGCAATTGTGTGATAATGAAAACTGCTCTTTAGTTATACCGGAGAACCTGATAACACAATGTACCCAGGACAAAATCTGAATAGAGTAATCGTAATGGTGTTTGAGGGCACAGCTCACACGAGGTGGAATTTCTTCAGCTAGAGGATGATGAACTTAATGCAGAGATTGATAAATTTTTGTTTGTTAAAGGAGTTAAGGATTACAAAGAGAAGGCGGGAGAATGTGGTTGAAAACAAACTCAGCCATGATTGAATTGCAACAGCTACAGAATGTTGGTCCATTTACTAATCAGGAATTGAATTAGAAGATAACTAGTCATTGATGACCCCAAGTACAACTAGTTTACTAGTGCCCTTCAAGGAGGGAAACTGGTCAGCCCAACCTGGTCTAGTGTAACTGCGACTCTACAGCCAAAAATGTAGTTGACTCTCAAAATACAGCCTGAAATGCTGTGAGCAAGCCAATCAATTCAAGGGCAATTTGGAAAGGACATTAAATGTAGTCTTTACCAATGATGCCCAGACCACCCTGCCCCCCCTGAAAAAAAGTAAGTACAAACAAAATATGGCAGATAATATTGTGTGTGAACCAAAGATTATCAGCTAGAGGATTTTCCCTTGTGTACTGATGTGCATGCTCTAATTATTTCAAATGAATATTGGTGCATGTGCTAATATTGATTATCACAAGTTCCACCTTAAATATTGTCAGGAATCTGATGATGCAGTCTGTAGAAAGGGACAAAAACCTGCATTCACATATCCCCTTTCATAACCTCTCCTCAAAAGTGCCTTCTTGTGATTGAAGCTTGTTTGAAGTGCTGTCACTACTTCAAGATGTAGAGTTCGGATTAGCTCAATGCTATTATTCTTCTGTACATAATGCAGGCTGGCATTACAGCTTAAAAGAGAGGGTGTTGCTGCACAGTTGGCAGGGCTGTCTCTTGGATGAGATTTTGAACCAAGGCCTCAGATGCTTTCTCAGATTGGGGATCAACAGTTATTCTTCACCATCACTTAAGATCATTTCATTTGCTGAGGCATTAAGGGATATTTCAAAAGGTAGGAAAAGCATTCTCTTTTGGTTTTTTAAAAATTCTTCTGCTCAGTGGATGCGTACTTTGGTTCCATGTTTTATATAATCCATTAATTGCTTTATGGACCAAACACAAGGATTTTTTTGTGGCAATATACTGTATTTGTCAGAAATTCTGTGCTTGATGTGTTGGGTTGCACATTTTATCAGATGGTGTTCAGTGAGTTGTAGCAGGCACTCAGCAGTGGAGATTCAAATAAGTATTCCAAACGTGATGAGGAAAATCTGAAATATAATGCAAAATAACTATTTTCTTTCATAGTATCTGTTTTACATATTGGTTTGAAAAAAAGATATTTTTACCAGTAGAAAAGGAAACATTAATGCTATAGTTAACTGCCTTAGATTTGGCGTTAATAATAATGGTGAAATTGTTAGTGTTCACCATGCACTGTGAAATTCAACAATTTGTGGATAGTGTATGTGAAACTGGAATTTTCACTCATTAATTTTCATCTTCTCCATAGCGTCCAGAAATTAATAAAATAACAGAAACAATGCTTATGTTTGCAAATGATTCTTACAAGTGTGAATATATTTTAAAATATAAATTAAAAAGGGATGTTTTTAAATTGTATAGCTAAGTACAAGTAGTATTTGGCAAACTCTCTTACCCTGGGTTTATGAATATTTCAACATATAATAGATTTCAACTAAAATACTTTCTATTTTAATTGTTCTATGTTATATCAGCATTAGATGTGGCTAATCTTTAAATTTTATTCTGTAAAATGCTTATAGTTCAAGTTAAAATTGTGTTTTTTCTCCTTCTGGTTTATAATCTGTGAGATAATTCACATGGTAACCAGCTAAACCACCATTATGTATTTTTTATTGCCAGTCATCAAGGATTTATTCAAATCAATCAATAGCTCAATTCAATAGTTCAGTAGTTCCACTCACAGCAGAAGAGTGTGCAACTTGAAGTTCTTGTTCTTCATAGCATCCACAAAAAGAGGAGAGTGCCCCAAAGGATGAATGACAGTAAGAACATTAGAACTACAAAGCCACCCCTATTCCCCCTCCCCCACACAAGCAGCAGCCCCTCCCCACTTACTTCAGCTATATAAAAAAAAGCATCTGCACCCAGCGGTAGAAAGGAAGTGTATACCTTAAACATACAATTGATGGCTTTTTGAGTTTACTTCAAGCCAATTCTTGGCCATTGACTTGAATTTTGAGTGTTTTTTAAATATATATTTTATCCTCTTGTCCTTCTCCACGCTCTTAGGCCCTCCATCAGAGAAAAGATATGACTCACCTGAGTAATATGTGGCCAAATTTTGATCTTATAACTCTTAACATAAACTGCAAGTATTAATGAAACTTACTCAACATAACCCACAAATGGATCAAAATGCTGTACGTCATTTACCTACCATTTAGCAATAAAGCATTTAAATTTATACCCAAGTGAAGTAAACTGATCTTTCCTAGCTCAAAATAACTTGGATGTTATATATATCAAAAGTGGCAAGTAGCTAAAATGTAAATAGTATAATGATGGGTAATTTAGACTTAACTACATGTTGTTTCTGACATTTACTACTGTAATTGCTGAGTACCTTTTAGAATAAATATAATTAATTATGGGCAGCAATTATTGTAAAACATTGTAGCTCAAGATTAATATTTGAATTCTGTGCCTGCAGTCCCATTGTGCTAGATATTAATCTTTGCTTGCATTATGCCTGGAAATCTTGAATGTTATTCATTGAATAACACAAATGGCTTTCCAGAGGGCCTTCAACCACATGGCACTTACCTTATAATCATTAATATGTAAAGTCTCCTGGGAACAATAGAGATGAATAGTGGAAACTTCTGCTACATAACTAGTTGCCTGAAGTCTGTAAACAAAAACTGCCATCCACTTGGATAAAAGAGTAATGAATTATACTGTCTCTCTACCTTTGACCTTGCTACAGCAACAGCATCAAAAGGGAATTAAAGGGATCCAGGAAAGTAATTGCTGCTGGATCAACAAAAACAGGGAAACCGTTTCTCATTCTGAGAACGAATGCTAATGAAGAGAAAGGGTTCTCTCATTCCTGGTGTGCAACAGCGAGCTGTTAATCCCTGTAAAATAATTTAGGTAGAATGGAAAGGGCTCTTGGTGTGAAACAAAAGGAAACCTTGTTTGCTAATTTGCCAGCACATCTATGTGATTTGTTCAGCACAACCTAACATTGCATAGCTGAGATATCAACTTGTTTCAGGTGACATCATTAATACACATAATTAAAATTATCACCTACAGAATAGTGTGAACAGGAAGTAGATTTAGGCTGCTAATTGTTTTGGCAATTGGTCTGCCAGGGCATGCATTCTCAATTCAGCTAAATATTGAGGCTTTGTAAAGTGTAAAGCTTACCTCAATGTCTTGTCATTGGTGATGGTATACAATGTTTGATGATCCAAACAATATTTTATGCTGGCTTTACAATATTAGTGTAATTAAGAAATCTCTTTCATTGGAATATTTGAGTTAATTACAGTATCTCAGAGAAAGCCTACTTGCAGTCACATGAAAATTTGGGAGGGCTCAATGAATCTTAAATTATCTAATTTAAGTTTAATTTGCTAAATATAAATTCAATACTTTCAGGCTTGTTAAATTGCTGAACTAATTACTGTAATTCAGGGATTAATCATACTCCGATAGGTAACATTTTGTATTTATTATAATATTTATTTAGCTAGAAATATTGCTGTTTGTAACTGTTCAAATTGTATGATGTCTTGTAAGGGGCTGGATGAGGGTAAAGGACTGGCCTTCCAGTCACTTCTCGCACTGGTGCAATAGCTGCCCAGCAAAACAATGAACTATAGAAGTAGAAAGTTTAGAACCACAACCATCCTTGATAAATGGGGGGAATAATAATTAGGGATTACAACACTCCATGTTTGCTTACTAATGGATATTAGAAGTACATAATTGGGAGGAAGAACAGAAAATCTTGGACAAATGGTGAGATATTACAGAATGCTGTATGGACAGGGATCTGCAGCATGTCCTTGTACATAAAACATAGAAAATTGGCCAGAAGGTGTGGCAAGTAACTGTGAAGGCAAAGGGAATGTTAATTAACATTGCAAACCAAAGGAGTATAAAAGTAGGAAACCATGGCACATTTGTGCAGGTTATTGATGAGACCCTATGTGGAGTACAGTATAAGATGATATTGATTTTTTAATATAGTTTGGGGAAATACTTGCACTGAAAATAGTTCAGAAATTTTTCTTTTGGTTGATCCCTATTTGTCATGAGGGAAGGATGAAGAAAACTCATTGGGGTTGAAGAGAATGAGAAATGAACCTACGGAAACAAGCAAGATTCTGGAGGGTAGAAGATGGGATAGGATATTGCATGTGTGGAATTCAAAGCTGTTACACAGTTTCAAATAAGGGATTGTTCATGTTAAGACAGGGCTTTGGAGGAATTTCTTCTCTCAGAGGGTCATTGGCATTTGCAATGTTCTTTCCCATAGAGCTGACGAGGCTGAATCTTTGAAGATATTCAATATTGAATTAAATTGATTCTTGGGGAATCAAGAGCTGTGGGGAAGAGGAAGGGAAATGGAGCTGAGGTTAAGGTCAAAGCAGCCATGATTTTCTGTTTTGAGGAACAGGCTTGAGAGGCTGCATATTCCCACTTCTCCTCCTTTGTCTGATGTTGTTATAAATTGAAAGGTTATAATAGTTCTCCAAGAGGACCACAATAGAGGCTTGCATGCCTCAATGACTCAGAGAGCTATGTTAGCTGGAGACAGCGCCTTGTGCTTTGACTCTTGGTAAGGTCAAAGGGTAGAGGCCAGCCTAAGAGTGATCCACCGGTCCTCCAGGTTTCGGAGTTCAGCTCAGTGCTGACAATCCTGACTGGTCAAAAAAAAAATTGTTATAGAAACAGCAATGAAGAATCTTTCCATGTCTCTGGCCAAGGAAGGACATAGACGGAGGACCTTCATTACTGCCCTAAACGCCAGTGGTGTACTGGGCAGTAACGAATAACTAACTAGATAATAGTGCAAAACAGCAAACTCTCAATCTTCACTACGTTGTTACACAAAAATATACAAAATAAGTTGTTCAGCTTTGAAATGCAATCACTTTGTTGTAATGTGTTTTTCTTCAAAGTCATCTTGAAGGCATACAAGATTATTATAAAGCTACCAGCAATAAAACCTGTAAGGAATAAATACAATGTCACAGGTTTTTTTTATATATAACTTTGATGTATGTCAGTAATGTTATTCCTTTAATTTTTTGAGTAAATGTTTATTTTTGCCGCATGTTTCACATCTGATGCTAATGAGGCCGAAAAGAGCTGTGCACCTAAGCTCTTGAATTTGGTTGCCTAGAAGTTCATTCATTGATTTCAGAGGCCTACCACACTGTGCATCTGTCGCCACTGAATAGGAATGTAATGCTGATCACCCTTCTCTTGGTGGGGTGGGGTGGAGTGGGGGTGGCACAGTAGCATAGTGATTAGCTCAATGCTTTTATGCTCAGGGCATTACAGTTCAGAGTTCAAATCCAGAGTCCTCTGAAAAGAGTTCCCACATTCCTTGCCGTAGAATGCATGGGTTTTCTCCTTATGCCCTGGTTTCCTCCCACAGTCCAAAGACATACCGTTTAGTAGGTTAGCTGTTCATTATAAATTATCCCGTGATTTCGTTAGGGTTAAGTTGGTGGTTTATGGGCAGTGTGGCTCTAAGGGCCATAGGGCCTATTCCACACCCTGTCTCTAGATAAATAAATAAATATATTTTTGAAAACTGGCATTTGACCTGTACTTGCTGGATTTCTGAAGAAGGGGGGTGGGTGGTTCTCATTAACACCTACTGAATAGTGAAAGGCTCAGATAGAGTGGATACAAAGAGGATGTTTCAAATGGTGAGACAATCTAGGATCATAGGGCACAGGTGCACATCCCTTTAGAACAGAGATAAGGATGGCCTAATTCTGCTCCAACGTTTTATGGCTTTAAGAGAAGAAATATCCACCTGATGCGTGTTTTTTTTTTCCAATAATTCACAGCAACATAAGCATAAACTGAAAAAAAGCTTATCTAGCCAGTATCTGATTTCCTGAGAAATGCCAGTTGACTTTAAATTATACTCACTTCACAGTGAAACTAAATAGATAAGGACAACCAAGTCAAACAGAAAGGTTGATTCTTTGGAAAGGCACTTCCACCTGGAGCAGGATTTACAGGGAGTGATGGTCAGAAAACTGTTCTGTGTGTGTAATTTGAAATTATAGACAATAGGTGCAGAAGTAGACCATTCAGCCCTTCGAGCCTGCACCGCCATTCTGAGATCATGGCTGATCATCTACTATCAATACCCAGTTCCTGCCTTGTCCCCATATCCCTTGATTCCCCTATCCATAACATACATATCTAGCTCCTTCTTGAAAGCATCCAGAGAATTGGCCTCCATTGCCTTCTGAGGCAGTGCATTCCAGACCCCCACAACTCTCTGGGAGAAGAAGTTTTTCCTTAACTCTGTCCTAAATGACCTACCCCTTATTCTCAAACCATGCCCTCTGGTACTGGACTCTCCCAGCATCTGGAACATATTTCCTGCCTCTATCTTGTACAATCCCTTAATAATCTTATATGTTGCAATCAGATCCCCTCTCAATCTCCTTAATTCCAGCGTGTACAAGCCCAGTCTTTCTAACCTCTCTGCGTAAGACAGTCTGGACATCCCAGGAATTAACCTTGTGAATCTAAGTTGCACTTCCTCTACAGCCAGGATATCCTTCCTTAACCCTGGAGACCAAAACTGTACACAATACTCCAGGTGTGGTCTCACCAGGGCCCTGTACAAATGCAAAAGGATTTCCTTGCTCTTGTACTCAATTCCCTTTGTAATAAAGGCCAACATTCCATTAGCCTTCTTCACTGCCTGCTTCACTTGCTCATTCACCTTCAGTGACTGATGAACAAGGACTCCTAGATCTCTTTGTATTTCTCCCTTATCTAACTCTACACCGTTCAGATAATAATCTGCCTTCCTGTTCTTACTCCCAAAGTGGATAACCTCACACTTATTCACATTAAACGTCATCTGCCAAGTATCTGCCCACTCACTCAGCCTATCCTTTCTTTTCTTTTTCAATCTTTTTATTAATATTAATAATATTATGAACAAAATACAATTGATATATTAATAAAGGGATTACAAACATACAAATTCCCATTACACATGAAAGAATACATAAGCAATGATTACAGTATAAATAAGTTTTCCCAAAACATGAACCATACAGTATATGAATGAACAAGGTAAATCTAGATATTTCATAATATATAATATAAAAAAAGAAAAAATATATATATTTGCAAAATTGACTAACCTACTAATCTAATATCTAAAGAAGAAAAAAAAGCAAAAAAAGAAAAAAAAGAAAAACTAAAAAAAAAAGAAAAAAAGGGCTGTTTATAATATCTCACAAGAATACATAAACATCAATGTCGTCAACTCCCATCCTCTCAACATAAATAAGATTAAAGCTGAAAAATCCAATAAGCTTGGAACAGGGTCATATTACATCATATGACAATATTGAATAAATGGTCTCCATATCTTTTCAAATTTAATAGAAGTATCGAATACACCACTTCTAATTTTTTCTAAATTTAAACATAACATAGTTTGAGAAAGCCAATGAAATACAGTGGGGGGATTAATTTCCTTCCAATTCAACAAAATAGATCTTCTAGCCATCAAAGTGAGAAAAGCAATCATTCAACAGGCGGAAGGAGATAAATGAAGTGAGTCCATCATCGGTAAACCAAAAATTGCGGTAATAGGATGGGGTTGTAAATCGATGTTCAATACCGCAGAGATAATATCAAAAATATCTTTCCAATATTTTTTCAAAAGCGGACATGACCAAAACATATGAGTTAAAGACGCGATTTCCAATTGACATCTATCACAAATAGGGTTTATATAAGAATAAAAATGAGCTAATTTATCCTTGGACATATGGGCCCTATGTATGACCTTAAATTGTATTAATGAATGTTTGGCACATATAGATGATGTATTAACTAATTGAAGAATTCTATCCCAATTCTCAATAGGAATAATAAGATTAAGCTCTCTTTCCCAATCATTTTTGGTCTTATCAAGGGGCATTGAACGTATCTTCATAATTATATTATAAAGTTTTGATATAAGCCCTTTTTGAAATGGGTTTAATTCAAACAAACTCTCCAAAATATCTGAAGACACAAAATTTGGAAACGTAGGAAGTACCGTACTTAAAAAATGCCTAACCTGTAAATATCTAAAAAAATGAAATCTAGGCAAATTATATTTATTAGATAATTGCTCAAAAGACATAAAACAATTGTCCGAAAATAAATCAGAAAATCTTAATAAACCCTTAGTTTTCCAAGCTAAAAAAGCTTGATCTATAATTGAAGGGTGGAAAAAACAATTAGATACAATAGGAATATTTAAAACGAATTGAGTCAACCCGAAAAATTTCCGAAATTGAAACCATATGCGTAAGGTATATTTAACTATCGGGTTGTCAATTCGTTTCGGCAATTTAGAAAGAGCAAAAGGGAGAGAAGTCCCTAAAATAGAACCCAGAGCATAACCTGGTACCGATTTAATTTCCAAACTCACCCAATGAGGGCCAAAAGGACCATCCCAGTCTTTCAACCAACATAACAAATATCTAATATTAACTGCCCAATAATAAAATCTGAAATTAGGTAATGCCAACCCACCTTCCTTCTTTGTCTTCTGTAAGTATGTTTTACCTAACCTGGGATTTTTATTCTGCCATATATATGAGGAAATTTTTGAATCAACATTAGTAAAAAAGGATTTCGGAATAAAAATTGGTACCGCTTGAAAAATATATAAAAACTTAGGTAAAATAACCATCTTAATAACATTAATCCTACCTATCAGAGATAAAGATAATGGTGACCACTTAGTAAACAAGCCTTTAATCTGATCAATTAAGGGTAAAAAATTAAACCTAAATAATTCTTTATGGTTTTTTGTGATTTTAATCCCTAAGTAAATAAAAGAGTCATTAACTAATTTAAAAGGTAAATTACCATAGCTTGGGACCTCACTCAGCCTATGCAAGTCACCCTGAATTCTCCTAACATCCTCATCACATGTCACACTGCCACCCAGCTTAGTATCATCAGCAAACTTGCTGATGTTAATTAGTTAATCGAGGAATGATTATAAGCCAAGAGTAAGTACATTTGAACCAGAGATTTATGCAAAGACCATCCCAAGCCGGTATTTTCCATTTCTGGAACTGCTTATTTTGTTTCTTTAGTTTATTTTACCTTTAAATAAATTGCACACTGTTGCCAAAAGGCAAATTCCCACTAATATGGCTTCTGGTTTCTTTTATTGTCATTCAGCGTCAAAGCTGGCCTCCACTTCAGTTCTGTGGGTTCTGAGATGGTGATGAGACCAGTATGAGGCTTGCAGACTTTGCCACAGCCAAGTCTGGAGATGCTTGATGTCAATACAGTCGTTGCACTTTTGCCACAAGCTATAACTATTACCAAACAACGTGGGACTAAGGAGATCTGTCAGAAATTAATTAATTATTTCCACTATCATATCCAAAGACTTGAATACAAGATCCAGACTGACACTTCTCATCCACCTGCCTTATCAAGTATCAGTTGCCCCGCCCGCAGATTTCTCAACAGCTGGAAGAACCAATAAAGCTGGAGAACAGGCAGTGATCTTTGACCTTGAAGGGCTGCCTGGAGGAGAGGAACCGTACTAGCAACATTTACTCTGTGCCCATTTTATTAGGTACACTGGTACTCTTGCTCGTTAATGCAAATATGTAATCAGCCAATCTTATAGCAGCAATTCAATGCATAACAGCATGCAGGCATGATCATGAGGTTCAGTTGCTGTTCAAACCAAACAATAGGATAGGTCAGAAATGTGATCTAATGACACTTGACCATGGATGTTTGTTGGTGGTAATGCAGTGCTTTGAATATCTCAGAAAATGCTGACCTCCTGGGATTTTCATGCACAACAGTCTCTAGCGTTTACAGAGTGATGCACCATCAATAACTCACTCTGAGACGTAAAGGCGAGGTATCGGCTTTTATTGACTGGAAGAAGGAACAAGCAGTGATTGACCACCATACTACATCCTGGAGACTGAGAGGCCAGGCTCAGACCTCAATCACCTTTATACTGGGGTCTGTGGTAGGAGCCACAGGAGCAGTCAGCAGGGGGCGTGTCCAGACAGGTATATGTAGTTCACCACACAGAGAAAGGTGAGCAAACAAGAATAAAAAAAACATGTATTGGGCAGCAGTCCTGTGGGCGAAAACACCATGTTAATGAGCGAGGTCAGAGGTGAATGGCCAGACTAGTTCAAGCTGTCAGGAAGGCGACAGTAATTCAGATAACCACGCATTACAACAGTGGTGTGCAGAAGAGCATCTCTGAATGCACCATGCATCTTGAAGTGAACAGATTACAGAAGCACAAGGCCAGGAACATATACGCACTGGCTACTTTATTAGGTACCTCGTGAAGTGGCCACTGAGTGTATCTTAATAAGTGTGTGTGTGTGTGTGTGTGTGTTACCTTTAGCTGCAGGCAATGAATTACAGTTTGAAAATTCGCATCTCATTTCATAAAGATTGTACAGTTGTGCTATGCACCCATCTCCTTTCAGGAAAGGTGTATTTTCTATTGATAACTGCTTAGCTGCAGTAAATAATCTTTTATCAGTTGACAGTGTAGGACAGTGTAACTGTAAGAATAAATTCTGAAACTGTTTCTACTCACTCTTAAACAAGAGAAAATCTGTAGATGCTGGAAATCTGAGCAACACACACAAAATACTGAAGGAACTCAGCAGGCAATGCAGCATCTATGGAAAAGAGTACGGTCGACGTTTCAGGCTAAGACCCTTCAGCAGGACTGTCACTCTTGTCACTTTTTAAAAAAATATTTCATGGCTTGAATACAGAATAAGTTGCTACTATTTCCTAACTTAGATGTATCAGTGAAAATTAAAATTCTGAATGAATCAGAGTGTCCATGGCACATCAGAACTCCAGATATGCAACAATTTGGAATTTACTGGCACTCAAACTGCTGGCAGGACCCCATGAACCCCTCATACAATCTCTTCTCCCTCCTGCCGTCTGGGAAAAAGCTCCAAAGCATTCGGGCTCTCACGACCAGACTATGTAACAGTTTCTTCCCCCAAGCTATCAGACTCCTCAATACCCAGAGCCTGGACTGACACCTTGCCCTATTCCTGTTTATTATTTATTGTAATGCCTGCACTGTTTTTGTGCACTTTATGCAGTCCTGCGTAGATCTGTAGACTAGTGTAGTTGTTGTGTGTTTTTTTTACGTAGTTCAGTCTAGTTTTTGTACTATGTCATGTAACACCATGGTCCTGAAAAAACATAGTCTCATTTTTACTATGTACTGTACCAGCAGTTATGGTCGAAATGACAATAAAAGTGACTTGACTTGACTTAGTCTGACCTACTAATTGAAACAGTAATGATTTT
The DNA here is from genome assembly GCF_048418815.1 of Hemitrygon akajei. Lineage (NCBI taxonomy): Eukaryota > Metazoa > Chordata > Chondrichthyes > Myliobatiformes > Dasyatidae > Hemitrygon > Hemitrygon akajei. Next base: position 158,926,468 of record NC_133129.1, on the reverse strand, counting down.
GAGTTCTGTATTTCAATGAGACGTTGATCTTGGTTAAAATAATATTGAGTAAAAATTATATCCTTTCAATATCTTTGCTTGTGCTGTTATTGGGATAATTTTAGAATTTTCTGTTCTGAAGCATCGAAGTAGTTGTGATAAGTTTTTTCAGCAAAAGATTTAAAATTCCAAGTACTGCCTTCAGTAGAAGCAAAACTCTGCCCTTATTAAAATAATGTAGAGGTCAAAGCTTCAACTTCTACAATTTATTTTGAATACAATTTTTTTGGAGTGTGGGATTTCGCCCTTACCTGCAGCAGATACTTTGCTATGCAAAAGTCTTAGGCAGATATACATACCTAGGGTGCTAAAACCTTTGCACAGTAATATATTTGTCACTGTGGAACAGACAGTGAGTTTATAAATCTGGCAGGATACTGGGAATGGTGAGGATGGAGCACTGTGGGGTAGGTAGAAGAGGTGTGCCAGGGGTAGAGTTTGGCACAGGTGCAGGCACACCTAGCCTGAGACAGCAGGCAAGGTTAATGAATCCCATAATTGGTTTATTGATCATTACAGAATGTCTCTCTGGTGCTTCCCACTCCTTCCCCTTCCCTCCCTGTTCCCCTTTCCCCAACCTGAGATTCCCCTCTCTTGTCCCACTCTCAGTCCACAATAGAGACCCATATCAGTATCAGGTTTATCACCTCTCACATATGTCATCAAATTTATTTTTATTTGCGACAGAAGTAGTGCAACAGTACTGTGCAAAAGTGTTGGGTACCTTTGCTAGAGTATATGTATGTGCCTAAGACATTTGCACAGTACTGTAATTCTTGTCATCTTTGTAATTAACATACAAATTAAGGCAGGGGATTTTGCACAACATAAAGCAGAAGAACCAGGTGACACATTGACTTGCTGATAGTGACACAGGTATATGAAAGTAGATTTTCTCTCAGAGTACATAACTTGCTTGCCCTGTTGTGTGTGGTACAGGACTGAAAATTTTACACAAGACTCAGTGATTCTTACAGAACACAACTTTGTTTTATACTGCTGAAGAACGGGTAATACATAACTCCTGTTAGGATTTTGAAACTTACTCATTTTTTCATGAAGTGTCAAGTAAGTATTTGTTCGGGCTTTCTAAGTGATACTTCATCAGCATGTTAAGACAGAACCATTCATTGGCCATATGAAGACTGAATTTCTGTTGAGCTTGGTTCAACTGTTGAGGGTATGATTACTAGTGGTAAAGACAATGTACTTATGCTATTATATAGTGCAGTTGGTGTCACTAACTTGGAGTAAAACTCTACACATTCAAGTTTGTGAAGTGGGACCTGCATCTACAATCTTCATCCAGAGTTCCACACTTTATTCAAGGCTGATATCTAATTAAAATAAAAATATGCTGAAGTACCATCTTCATAGAATAAACTTTTAATTTAGAGTCCTTTCTGAGGGTACTAATTCCTTTAAAAAAAACCCTCTCAAATCACATCAAAAACAAAAGGGGAAAATGATAATATAGGGGCACATAATGAGCAAAATTATCCAATCAAAATCATTGTTGCTACTTGCATGCAGAGATCTGAAGTGGCACACAAGTTCTTACAAATTAACAAAGTTATAATTTAGTTGTTTCAGAAATCTTATGTTATTTGATGTGTATTATTTATATATTAGAGGGCGCATGAGTTAGTTACTTATTTTGACTGATTAGAAGGATGTTTGGCCCGACAGGTCAATGCCAGCTCTCAACAGTGATTCTATTTGTCTCTTAGTCCCTTCTTATTTCCCTTTGCATTTGTAGCTTATTTTCTCTTGACTTGCCATCAATTCCCCTTCCTTTCTTTCGTTCTGTCATTTACAGCAGGCATGTAATTTTATTTTTATTTTATTTAAAGTTACAGCACAGCAACAGACCCAACAAGCCTGTGCCTGTACCAGCTACCGGCTCGATATGTTGTAAATAGTGCAATAAATTTAACAATCCGTTTATTGAGCAACAAGTAAGATGAGGTGGATAAATTTTTCATCATTGTATTTTTCCATAAAACTGATTAAGATCGATGTGGTAACGCTGTACTTACCTTTTAGTTGGATTAGATGGAAGAAAACATTTTTATGTAAAGGGGAATTCCCTGAGAGTAAGATTGAGTATTTAATTCTAACTCCAGTGTGAATTTTACTCAAAAACTTTTAACTATGAATTTAATGCTCTAAAGTCCTAATTATATTTAACTTATTTTCAGGCAATGAAAATTATCGCTGATGTATGAAGAAGAACTCATCTAATTGCGTTGACTGATGTTTTGAGTTGCTTTGATGCAGAATATTTCACTTTTTACAGAAGAACCCAGAAAATGACTTGTGAGTATATGAATTGAGTAGTAGCTTTCTTTCCTCCTGTCAATATTGTGAAATTAATAAGCTTGCTTGTAAATTTTGATAATTACATTTTGGAAATTGTGCTAAATTGTATTAGTTTAATTTTTACTATTGGCTGTTAAAGTCAGCATTATGATGGGCCTGTGGTTATTCAACCTTCTGGATTTAGTAGTCAGGCTGCATCGCAGATGATCCATCTGCTATTGTCAGTTTTCCTGTTAAAATCTAACCGAGAATGTGGATTTATGAAACTGCACCTTGTGGGTTGCTTAATCAGTGTCATGACAGTTACTTTGGCTGAGGAACAATTTTTGCTGCACGTTCTTGTTGGAGGTAACATCACAAGATTTGTTATAATTGGAAACAATTCTAAAAATTCAGAAAAATAATCTGCAGGATACAGCAGAAGATTCTGTTCAGGTAATCAGCTAATGATGGACATATATCAAACCAATAGCCAGCTGCTTGAATAACAAACACTGAAGTGAGATTTTGATCTCTTCCATGTGCGTCAAACCACGGAAATTTTTGATCCTCCCCAGTGTATTTAAACATAACTAAAAATGAGTGATATGAACTAACTAACTTAGTAATAATTCAACATTGAATCATGATGTCATTTCTGTTGAGGTTCTTTATTTCTTGTTGATGATTTAGCAAATTTGATGTGTCTTTTAGATAATATAGTAAAACACCTACAATTTACCGTAACCTATCATCTTGAATATTTTGCCCGGCAAAGTAATGATTATGGTCTAGCATATTATTTATTGCATGAAATTCAATGCACGAACTTTGTTAAATGGAAGACAGAAAAATATAAAATCTTAAAATAAGTAGCTAGAATCATTCAGCAGTCCAACCAGCATCTGAGAGGGAAGATTTGGGGTTAACAGAGCTGATGGAGGGTTCATTTGTTGGCTGCACTAAGCCCTCATGCCATTCCAGTGGCCACACTTACATTTCTCGGTTCTGGAGATTGATCAACCTGGGGATCTGGATTCCGTGGATGAAGCTGCACAAAATGACCATGCTTCAACTGATAGATCCTGGGGCTCCAGCCGTAGAAGAACCAAATGACCCTTTGACAGCTTTCCAAAGCTTTTTAATATTATTGAATTGTCCCTGTTAATCAGACGCTTCTGAAAACTTTCAAATACTATTAAAAAGTGTGGAAAAAATAGGAAAAATACATTCAAGAAAATCTGAACACAACTAAAATTAATTAAGAACATAAAGATTGTTTGTTTTTAGTGCAGCTAATCTATGTGAACTGCATGAAGTAACCTGAGCAGGAGAGTTTTTAAAGTGGAAAACCTGTCTCACTTGGGCAATTCCACTCTCTCAACCTTAGAAATCCGAGCCCAGTGGTTTGAATAGTTGATACAATTGGAGTCGTCTTAGGCTGCAGTGGATGACCATGACTTCTTCTGTGCCTTTTCATGCCCTTCACTCTCCATAAATTGTTGCAGAGCCGCCTTCCTGGCTGTTGGGTCTCACCCTGAAGCCAGTCTGCCAGAACTGCCTTTTCATGCTAGTACAAGCATGTCCTTCTCTCACCAAGGTATGAGTCCCACCAGCAACACTCACTAGGCCCAACAGGAACATCATTTTGTAAAATGAAAATTACTATAAGCATCTGCTTCTCAGGTATTGTCTGTCAAAAGAGCTCATAGCCCAAATTGTACTTAACTCTGGCTGCTCTGTAGAGATCCTTCAGCTACGTCCTTCATGAGGGTCAGATTTGTGCACTAAAGTATCAGAGAGGAGCTTGAGTCAGTTATATGCAGCTATTCCGTTTTGATTTGCGATTAGAAAGCATGACTAGAAATCAGAATGTAATGTTTTTCAGCTTTCCATATAATTAAGTAGATTTTTGTAACCTATTTAATTATTTTTATGTTTTTGGGGTGTATCGCATGAAATATGGATGAGGTAGTTGCTCCGATGAAAAGGCTTCTTGTATAAATTCTGGGGAAGCATACTCACCTGTCGTCCCCACTGGACATTCAGCTCTCTCCTGTGGCTCTGAGTGGCTGTTTGCATGCGACAGCAGACATATCCTGGTATTCAGCCTCAACGAGAGCAAAGACATAAAATTACTTTAAATTACAAAAATAAATAGTGCAAAAAAAAGAATGATGAGGTAGTGTTCATGGGTTCACAAACCATTCTTAAATTTGACGGTGTAGAAGAAGCAGTTACTAAATCATTGACTGTGGGACTTCAGGCACAGGGCCCTCTTCTGTGATGAAGGAGGTGCAGGAGGAATGGGAAGAGAGCATATCTCAAATGGTGAGAGTTTTTAGTGGCTTAAAGTACCGCATATTGAAAATGTCAGCGATGATGGGGAAGGCTTTTCCTGTGATGGAGCTCACTGAGTTTCTAACCTTCAGCACCCGCTTCCTATCAGGTGCAATGAAACCTGTCAGCCTGTGATGTAACCAGCCAGAATGATCTCCACCTTACACCTATAGAAACCTATGAGTCTTTGATGACATACCAAATCTCCTCAAACTTCTAATGAAGTTCTAAGTAGCCCATCCAGACACATTTCATATCATAGTCGGAGACTTCATTTGGGTTTATTTGGAGAACTCTCTGTGCAATTATTATCAGCATATAACCTGCAGTATCAGGGGTCCCAACACACATGACCACTGCTAAACTATGATCAGAAATGCCAGTTGTTCCATACTTAGATTGTATTGAAGGAAATCTGATCAACTGGCTGAACTCCTCCTACCTGCGCACAAGCAGAGGCTCAACAACAAGCCTCGAGAGATGATGACAAAATGGGGTAGTCGCAGGAGGCAAAGGAGTGGCTACAGGATTGCTTTGAGTTGGTGGACTGGGCCCTGTTTAAGGACGCATCAGAGGATCTGAATGAATACACCACAGTTGTCACGGACTTTATAAAAACAGTTGTAGATGAGTGTGGCCCTACAAAATCATTCAGAGTCTTCCCTAACCAGAAGCCTTGGATGAACCATAAGATCTGCAATCTGCTTAGAGCCATTTCAACGGCATTCAAGTCTGGCAACCAAGTAGGATACAAGAGGTCCAGGTACAATCTCCGGAAGCCATCTCACAGGCAAAGTGACAATTCTGGACCAAATGTGAATTACTGAAGGATGCACAACAGCTGTAGCAGGGCTTGAATGCTTTTACACCTCACTAAGTGAAACCAAACAACATCCTGTCAGTGACATCAAGGCCTCATCTCCAGATAACCTCAATGCCTTCTGTGCTCGCTTTGACCATCAAAACATGGAGGAAACTTCATGAACTCCAACATCCTCTGATGTCAATCTCTGAAGCCAATGTAAAAGCATCCTTCAGGAGGGTGAACCTGCAGAAAGCATCTGTCCCAGATGGGGTACCTGGTCTAATACTAAAGAGCAAACACGAGGAAATCTGCAGATGCTGGAAATTCAAACAACACACGCAAAATGCTGGTGGAACACAGCAGGCCAGGCAGCATCTATAGGGAGAAGCACTGTCGACGTTTTGGGCTGAGACCCTTCGTCAGGACTAACTGAAAGGAAAGATACTAAGAGATTTGAAAGTAGGAGGGAGAGGGGGAAATGCGAAATGATAGGAGAAGACCGGAGGGGGTGGGATGAAGCTAAGAGCTGGAAAGGTGATTGGCAAAAGAGATACAGAGCTGGAGAAGGGAAAGGATCATGGGATGAGAGGCCTAGGGAGAAAGAAAGGGGGAGGGGAGCCCCAGAGGGAGATGGAGAACAGGCAGAGTGATGGGCAGACAGAAAGAAAAAAACAAACAACTAAATATGTCAGGGATGGGGTAAGAAGGGGAGGAGGGGCATTAACGGAAGTTAGAGAAGTCAATGTTCATGCCATCAGGTTGGAGGCTACCCAGCCAGTATATAAGGTGTTGTTCCTCCAACCTGAGTGTGGCTTCATCTTGACAGTAGAGGAGGCCATGGATAGACATATCAGAATGGGAATGGAACATGGAATTAAAATGTGTGGCCACTGGGAGATCCTGCTTTTTCTGGCGGACCAAGCGTAGATGTTCAGCGAAACGGTCTCCCAGTCTGCGTTGGGTCTCACCAATATATAAAAGGCCACACTGTGAGCACCGGATGCAGTATAGCACACCAGCCGACTCACAGATGAAGTGTCGCCTCACCTGGAAGAACTGTCTGGGGCCCTGAATGGTGGTGACGGAGGAAGTGTAAGGGCAGGTGTAGCACTTGTTCCGTTTACAAGGATAAGTGCCAGCAGGGAGATCGGTGGGAAGGGATGGGGGGGACGAGTGGACAAGGGAGTCATGTAGGGAGCGATCCCTGTGGAAAGCAGAGGCGGGGGGAAGGGAAAGATGTGCTTGGTAGTGGGATCCCATTGAATGTGGTGGAGGTTACGGAGAATTATACGTTGGACTTGGAGGCTGGTGGAGTGGTAGGTGAGGACAAGGGGAACCCTATCCCGAGTGGGGTGGCAGGCAGGTGGGGTGAAGGCAGATGCGCGGAAAATGGGAGAGATGCATTTGAGAGCAGAGTTGATGGTGGAAGAAGGGAAGCCCCTTTGTTTAAAAAAAAAGAAGACATCTCCTTCGTCCTGGAATGAAAAGCCTCATCCTGAGAGCAGATGCGGCGGAGACGGAGGAATTGTGAGAAGGGGATAGCACTTTTGCAAGAGGCAGGGTGGGAAGAGGAATAGTCCAGGTAGTTGTGAGAGTCTGTAGGCTTATATTAGATATCTAATGCTAAAGACTTCTGTTGATCAATTGGCTGGAGGGTTCATGACCTGTTAGCTGATATCTTTCATCTCTTGCTTTGGCATTCAGAGATACACAGCTGCTTCAAGCAGGATTCAAATATACCGGTGCTTAAGAAGGACGTGGTGAATGGCTGTCCTCCTGTAGAACTTAGATCCACTATGAGGAAGTGCTTTGCGAGGCTGGTAATGAAGCATGTCAGCTCCTGCCTGAGAAGTGACTTAGTTCTGCTTCAATTTGCCTTCCGACACAAGAGGTCCACTGCAGATGCCATTTCATTAGCTCTTCATTCAACTCTGGAACATCTGGACAACAAAGGTACATACAGTAGTACATCAGGATGTTCTTTAACAGCGGAGCATTCGATACGACCATCCCCTCAAAGCTAATCATTAGGCTTCAAGACCTTGGTTTTAATAATTCCTTGTGTAATTGGATCAATGACTTCCTCACCTGCAGACCCGAATAGTTCAGTTTGGCAACAACATGTCCTCCACAATCTCAATCAGCACAGGTGCATCACAAGGCTGTGTGCTTAATACCCAGCTCTGCTCACTTTATACTAAATAGTGTGAGGCTAAGCACAGCTCCAATGCCATTTTTAAGTTTGCTGATACACCACTGTCAGCTGAATCAAAGGTGGTGATGAATCAGCATATAGGAGGGAGATTGAAAATCTGGCTGAATAGTGCCACAACAATCTCTCACTCTGTGTCAGCAAGACCAAGGAGTTGATTGTTAATTTCAGGAGAAAGAAACTGGAGGGCATCAGAGGTGAAGAGGGTCAGCAAGTTTAAATTTTTCATTGTTATCACTTAAGAGGATCTGTTTGGGGCCAACATGTAAGGGCAGTTACGAAGAAAGCATGGCAGCACCTCCTTAGAAATTTGCCAAGATTTAGCATGACATCTAAAACCTCAATAGATGTGTGGTGTAGATTATATTGACCTGTTGCATCATGGCCTGATATTGAAACACCAATGTGCTTGAACAGAAAATCTTGCAAAAGGTAATGAATCCCAGTCTAAAGCTTACCCTACCATTAAATGCAGAGTACTGTCACAGGAAGGCAGCTTTCATTATCAAGGACCCCCACTACCCAGGCCACAGTTTCTTCTCACTGCTGTCATCAGGAAGAAGGTACAAGAACTTCAGGACCCGCACCTCAAGGTTCAGGAACAGTTATAACCCCTTCACCATCAGGTTCTTGAACCAGAGAGGATAACTTCACTCGTCTCTTCACCGAACTCTTCACACAAACTATGGACTCACTTTCAAGGACTCTTCATCGCATGTTCTCGATATTCATTTCTTATTTATTTTTTCTCTTGTATTTGTACAGTTTGTTGTCTTTTACCCATTGTTTATCCGTCCTGTTGAGTGCGTTCTTTCATTGATTACTTTGTGTTTTTGGATTTTCTGTGTATGCCCACAAGAAAATAATCTTATATGTGACATGTATGTACTTCGATAATAAATTTACTTTGAAATTTGAACATAAAAGTAAAGCAGCTGGCATGCCTTCTTCGCAATTGCATCAGTGTCCCCTTCTTAATCAAGGGTTGCCTAAACTAATCTACTCAATTCTTAGCTGAGGTCAAAGTAATTTGGGGCAAGAATGTTGAAATAATATTGTCTGTGTGACTTGACCACTCCCTGGGATTGTATTGCCTCAGCTCTTTATCAGTAATGGCTTGCCAACATATTAGTACTGTATAACTGCAACTCTTGTTTTTCAACATGTCCCTCTCCTAGTCTGCTTATATCTGTCTGTGTGCCTGTCCCTTATCTAATGTTGACCTGTTTCCAGCTCCTTCTACTGAGATATCTGTCATGCTGTCTTTTGTCTTTAGCCAGTTTCATGTATTGATCTCCCATCTCTCAAATTCTGGTACAACTGCTGTCTTGGTGATATTTTAACTGTCTTTTTGTCATTCAGCCTCCCTGTTGACCTTCCTCTCACTGTCTCTCTAATGACCTATCTTTCTGTCAGTCTACGCTCACTCAGTATATCTTTATTTACCTTCCTCCTGTCTTGGTTTTCATTCTTTTTCTACATTTTTGTGTCTATTTTAAACTACTGAAAACATGTAGCTTTTAGTGAAATATTAGAAAAAATGTAATTAAAATTGTTCCAGTGCCAATGTGAAGATGGAACATAGGACAACATTTCATCAGCAGTAGTTGTTCAAGGGGAAAGCGCATTTCTCAGGGCAAACCTAGTGATGCCATATTGACCATATTGTGAGAATAGATACCTAACAACAAGAATGATTTTATTATATTCAGCTATATCATAATCAATGGCCAAATGAAAAAATGAGAATTAAAGCAGAATATGTTGTTCTATCAATCCATCCTATTCTTGTAAGATCTATACAGGTGTCCCCCGCCCCTTTACAAAGGTAGAGCATTTCTATGAAACCTTTCTTAAGCCAAAATGGCGTAAAGCAAAGAACCATTAATTTATATGGGAAACATTTTCGTAAAAGCAAAAATCCTCTTTATAATGCAGAAACATGTTAGTAATGTATGTCTTTTGTAAAAGCGAAGTGACGTAAAGCGAACATTCAAAAAACGGGGGACACTTGTATTAGAATATACAGCAACAGATGTCAAAAGAGCCCATTCCCTTTTCTGGTGCAATCATCAATGCATGTGAAAAGGGGCAGAACATTAACATTAGCAGATCTATCAATAGATCCTTTTTCCTATGATTTCAATTTATCAAACAGTGTGCTGTAGTGATATGCTGAAATAGATGCCTTTTAATCAGCAGTAAAATACATTCATGAGACTCCTTACCATTTGAAAAGGAAAATGGGTATAAAACAAGTAACAATTAAATAAGCAAATAGACACCAGAAAAATTTCAGTTCAGTCATTTTTTATCTACCCAAGGTCTTGACAATGTTTAAAGCTATTGATCATCATTTATATGCATTGACTGACCATGTTTAAAATTCAACCATGGAAATTTCTCTTATTCAAATACTATTCCCTAGGTTATCATCAGTAAATTTAGGAAAAATCACCCTGCAGGACAGAAAAAAATGACCTTGCATTCTGTTCCACGTAGAATCTCTGGGATAGAATTTCTGCCCATTTGGAACCAATATCATTGATAATATTCAAGTTCTCCTGCTTTCCACCTGGGAAGCAGAACTGCACTGTTGCTCAATGATTGAGGAAACCTATGATTATTTTTAACTTAAAGCAAAATGTATTGGAAAAAGTTTAAATGTGTTAGGTATGACCTCCCCCCCCCCCCCCCCTTCAAATTACTTGTCCTGTGAAGGAAGCACACAATAGTAGCACAGAGAAAGATCCTGGAAATCTCTGGGGACTCTTTGTTGTCAAGTTAGCTTTTGGGCCCTCTTGCTTGGGGCTCTGCCAAGTGAAGAGTGTTATTGAGTGGGCTGTACTTGTCAATAAATTAGTGGCTGGTCACCAATCCTCACCAAGCTACCTGACATGTAAAGATTATCATCTGGTTACTCAGTGGTTGTTGCTAAGTTGGCTACTGCATCCTTATGAGTTTTACCTGGACAGTGTTAACTATTGACTGGTATTATTGCTATGTTGTAGAGTATTCTAACACTGATTGCTAGTAACTCATCAATAATATTTGTGGCATACATAATTATTTTAAAAACCTGTTTTGCTTGCTTAACTGCGCACTTATTGGATGAACTGGTGGCTATTGCTTGTTCTTGAATTCCTGGTGAGCTAATTGTTAAATTATCAAGTGGCCAGTAAACATGCATGGTCTAGTCAGTGGTCAATTGAAGAGGCACCTCCAACTAATATATAGCAATACAAAATAATTTGCTTCCTCATAGCAGATGGAAATTAATTCAAACAAGTGCTAAGTGTTGCATTTGAGTAAGATAAACCTGGAAAGGACTTGCACAGAACAACACAAGACACTGAAGAGTGTTGGAGAACAGAGAGAGATCAATGGGTACAACTACATCAGTTCCTTGATCAACATTGATGTCAAGGTAGATATGGTAGAAGGCATTTTCCATGCTTGCCTTCATTGCTCATTGAGTACAAGAGTTGAGAGATGAGACCTTATGGTACAATTACTAGATGGTGGTGTAGCTTGTAATTCTGGTCACTTAGCTGTAGGAACAATGAGATTAAGCTGAAGAAAATATTCACAGGACTAAAGGCTTAAGTTATAGGGAATAATGGGATAGGTTTTCCCATAAATATAGAAAGCTGAAATGTGACCTTGTAGAGATATTTAAAATCATGAGGGGTGTATATAAAGTTAATGATCACAGTCTTTTGTCTAAGGGTATATTTTTAAGGTGAGAAGGGAAATGTATGAAGAGTACTTGAGGGACAAATTTTTCGCACAGAAGTGGGTGTTTATGTGGAATGAGCTGTCAGAGGAAGTGGAAGTGTCAGGTACTATTACAATGTTAAAAGAACACTTAGTCAGATATATGTATAAAAAAGGTTCAGAGCCAACTGCAGGCAAATGGCACCACCTCAAATAGGCAATTTAGTTGGCATAATTGAGTGGGGCAGAAGGGCATGATTCTGTGATGTGCAAATCTAAGAATCCAGATGAGTCTGGTGAGTTTGAGAATAATTTCAAATGCACGAAGGTAACATCCAGTAAATGCTAGAAATCTGAATTAAAAAAATAGGGAATGTTAATAAAAAACAGCTTCTATGAGAGGAAAATAATTAGTAGTTTGAATCAATTACCTTTTATATGAACAGATAGTTCTTTAGACATGGAAAGATAATGTGAAGTGGGTGATGGATGGCTTTTGGAACAAAAGCATGAAAGGGAAAACATTGGGAAGGATGGACAGCAGGAGAAACATTACATAGTAGAAGACAAAAACACTTAGTAAAGGAATAAAAGAAAAAATGAGTCTAGACCAGGGGTGTCAAACTCATTTTAGGTCACGGGCCGGATTGAGCAAAATGCAGCTTCATGCGGGCTGGATCAGTCGGACACGTGCGAACGCAGATTTCGTTGCCTCCGTTTTTTCAGCCTGCTCTCATGTGTCTCAGTCTGTGCTATAACTACAAAGTGTTTCACTTTACAAATTCCGTTTCTTATGAAGAAGACTGCCGAATAAACACTAAAAACCCTGAAAACCTGGTACCTGAATAAACTCAGCATTAGCCATATCATACGCCATAGGCGCTTTGATTACTGGGGCCAGCTTTAATAGTAATTAGATATTATCTCGCGGGCCAAAGATAATTCCACTGCGGGCCGGATTTGGGATTTGGCCCGCGGGCCTTGAGTTTGACATATATGGTCTAGACTCTCAAAAGTGTAAGAGGGAATAGTGGCCACGCTGTCTGAAATTAGCCTCTATGTTTCTTCATTTAATTGTCTGGGATATATTTCATTCAGGACTGGTAAGTTATGGCTTTTCAAAAATATTAAGCTCTAGTATACTTTCTCTTTTACTGTGTTTATCCCATCCAGCATTTCACACCTTTTCTATATATGTATCACTGCCCATTGTGAAGAAGGCCACAAAGTATTCATTACTCATATTCCCGGCCCCCGTACATAAATAATCTTTTTAGTAATCAATAGGTTTTTTTAGTCATCCTTTTTGAGCTTGCTGAATGTGCATATCATCGCCAATTTATTTTTCATGTCTTTGATTTTCTAATTTCCCCTCTAATTTCCCCTCTGCTATATCTGTGCTTTTCTTAGTTTCCACAGCAGTAAACTCATAGTTCCTGACATTATATTATGCCTGTGCACTTTGTCATCCAGGGGACTCTACAACTGACAGCAACTCCTTCCCGTTGACAGAACAGCTGCACTCTGATTCCTTGGAATCCCCTTCCTTAATGCTTTCCATCGCTCTGACACTGATTTACCTTTGAGTCACAATTTCTGGTGCACAGTTCCTAAAGCACTCCTTAGTCAACCAAAATTTGCCTACTCTGGATTTAATGGCAGGTTAAAAGCTGCTGAAAAAAATTGTCAGAAAGATGGCTTCAGCCTCTTAATGGGGAAAAAAGAGAAAAAAAGGCAAAGAACATTTTCAAATCTTCAAATTACATGGCAGAAAAAGTGCAGTAAATCAGATCTGTATGAAGAGGAGCAGCAATGCTGTGATATTCTGTTAATAGATTATGATGTTATAAGTCCAATTAAACCTACTGAAACAGTAATAACTCAGTGGCTATTAATTTCTTTGTACTTCATGAGTAGGAAGGGTGATTAGAAACTGAGAATTTAATTTTTTCTAGCTCGCCGTGCAATCAATTAAAATTCTGCATGCTATACAATTAATTGCATTGGTAAGGGTGACTGCTTTACGTCATTGCAATCACAGGGTCAGTATTCTGACTGCAAAGGATATGCTTCAGTGACTGTTAAAGGCTATATACAAGTGCACTTTTGGCACCGTACTCCAATTAGTCATCTCTGTACAGGTATTATAGGCAGCAAGCTGCTCAAGGGGAAATTAATCTTCGATTTGTAACACTAAAACTGTGCACCTAGTAGCAGACGTGAATTGTATTCCAATGAAGTCAAATATTGGAAACAGATAGCAACTTGCAGTTGTCACTACGAATGTGTGTGAACTGGTAGGCACATACCTATAAATGGCAGGCTCCTAGAGCTCAATTTGAATCCTTCTGGGGATTTGAAGAGTAGCCATCCATTACTTGGTAATGCATTCCTGAAATGCTCGGTAATGCATATTGACAGTGACCCATCATGTTCTTGTCATTCCCCACCTCCTTCCCTTTATTCCATAGTCCAGTCTCCACTTCAGCCGGTTACCTCTTCCACTTTCCAACTACTCCAGTTTCTCACATCATCCCAACATCTCCCACACACTCACCTTACCCCCTTTCACCTGGTCTCACATATCATGTGTACTCCTTCCCCTCACCACACCACACCCACCTCTCTCCTTATTCTGGCTTCTGCTCCATTCATTTTCCATCCTGATGAAGGGTCTTGGCCCAAAACATTGATTGTTTATTCTCCTCCATTAATGCTGCCTGACCTTCTGAATGTGTTGACAGTGAAGGGTTTTATTTGGAAGCAGTTGATATCTGAAGTACACTGCCAAAGGAGGTGGTGGAATCAGGTATACTTGCAACATTTAAATAGGCACCTAAATAGGAAAGACTTAGAAGGATATGGATTTAATTTGGGCAAATAGAATTCATGTAGATGAGCAAAAAGGCTAGCATCAGCATGGAAAACTGATGGGATAAATTCTATGCTGCACAATTCTGTCTGTAATTCAAAGCTCAAAATAAGTTTATTATCAAAGTTTTTGTGTTACATATCTAGCTTAAGACTAGATTTTTTTTGTAGGTATTCACAGGAAAAAGAAACATGTTAGAATTTTATATAAAACAAACATGCAGTCTCAGGCACGCGCGCGCACACTCTCTCTCTCTCTCTCTCTCTCTCTCTCTCTCTCTCTCTCCCTCTCTCCCTCTCTCCCTCTCTCTCCCTCTCTCTCCCTCTCTCTCCCTCTCTCTCCCTCTCTCTCCCTCTCTCTCCCTCTCTCTCCCTCTCTCTCCCTCTCTCTCCCTCTCTCTCCCTCTCTCTCCCTGAAACTCAGCAGGCCAGGCAACATCTATGGAAAAGAGTAAACAGTCAACGTTTCAGGTCAAGTCGAGAGCCTGCATCAGGACTGGTGACGGCCCTCAGCCTGAAATGTCAATTGTTTTCTCTTTTCCATAGATGCTGCTTGGTCTGCTGGGCTCCTCCAGTATCTCGGGTGCCTTAGACGTTTGCACAGTACTGTGGTATTTTTATGTAGTGCAGTATACTGCTGTCACACGAAAAAATCATGATGTGTGTGAATGATGTTAAACCTGATTCCGTGAAGGATCTCTATTGTGGATAGAGAGTGGGAAGGGGGCAGGGAGGGGGGAATTATGATTTGGAAAACGGAAAGGGAGATGAGATGGAGCGGGAAGCACTAATGAAAAAATTGGTAATGATCTCCATGACAGAGTGTGTGATACCTGATCTCTTATAGAGAAAAGGAGGTGTTTGCTATTTTGAGGCAAATTAGGATGGATAAATCCTTATGGCCTGACAAAGTGTTCCATTGGATCCTGTGGGAGGCAAGTGCAGAAATTACAGGGACCCTAACAGAGATATTTAAAACATCCTTCGTGACAGATGAGGTAATGGAGGAATGAAGGATAGCTAATGTTCTTCCGCTGTTTAAGAAAGGCTCTGAAATTAACCAGGAAACTATAGGCCATTGAACTTGACTTCAGTTGTGGGAAAATTATTGGAAAGAATTCTAAGGGACTAGATATATGAGTATTTGGATAGACAGGGACTGATCAGGTATAGTCAGCATGGCTTTGTGGATGGTAGGTAGGTCATGTCTAACCAAACGTAGAGCTTTTTGAGGAAGTTGATGAAGGCAAGGTAGTGGATGTGGTTTACATAGACTTTAGGAAGGCATTTGACAAGATCTCATATGGGATGTTGGTTAGGAAAGTTCAAACAGTTGACATTCAAGATGAGGTAGTAAATTGGATTAGACATTGGTTTTGTGGAAAAGCCAGAGAGTGATAATAGATGGTTGCCTCTCTGACTGGAGACCTGTGACTAGTGGAGCGCTGCAGGTGCCGGTGCAGGATCTGTTGTTGTTTGTCAACTACATCAACTGTCTGGATGAAAGTGTGGTTAACTTGCAGATGGCACCAAGATTGGAGGTGTAGAGGACAGCGAGGAAAACTATCATGGCTTGCAATGGGATCTGGACCAAAACGGGCTGAAAAATATCAGATGGAATTTAATGCAGACAAGTGCGAGGCTTTGCACTTTGGTAGTACCAACCAGGGGAGGTCTTTGACAGTTAGTGGAAGGGAACTGGGGAGTGGGGTAGAACAAAATGATCTGGGAATACAAGTCCATAATTCATTGCAAGTGATGGCACAGATAGACAGGATTGTAAAGAAAGACTTTGGCATATTGGCCTTCCTAAATCAAAGTAATGAGTACAGGGGATGTGATGTTATTTTAAAGTTGTATAAGACATTATTGAGGCCTAATTTGGAGTATTGTGTGTAACTTTGGTCTCCTACATATAGTAAAGATGTAAACCAGGTTGATGAAAGAGTACAGAGAAAATATATAAGGATGTTGCCAGGACTGAAGGATCTGAGTTATAAGGAGAGATTGAATAAGTTAGGGGAGATTTTATGGAGGTATACAAAATTTTTAGGGGTATAGGTGCAGTAAATGCAGGCAGGCTTTTTCCACTGAAGTTAGGTGGGACTACAACTGGAGGACATGGGTTAAAGGTGAAAGTTGAAATGTTTAAGGGGAATATGAGGGGAAATTTCTTTACTCAGAGGGTGTCAGAGTGTGGAATGAGCTGCTAGCGCAAGTGGTGCATACGAGCTTGCTTTCAAAATTTAGGAGAAGTTTGAATAGGTGCATGGATGGCAAGGGTATGGAGGGCTATGGCCCAAGTGCAGGCCAATGGAACTGTTTAAATGGTTTGGCATTGACTAGATGGGCTGAAGGGCCTGTTTTGTGCTGTACATTTCTATCACTCTATGACAAAGACTGATAAACACCAATGTTCAAAAAGAAGACGAACTGTCCAAATAAAAATAATCCTTAAAAGTGAGTCGGCAGATGGTAGAATCAGTTCGGAGTAGTGGTGAATGAAGTTGTCCACACTGGTTCAGGAACCCAATGGCTATGCGGTAATAAATCTTTCTGATCCTCGAGGTTTGGAATCTAAGGCTTCTGAACCTCTTGCCTGATGGGAGTGAGAAAAGGGCATGGCCTGGATGGTGGCTGTCTTTGATGGTAGATCTTGTGGGAGCGCTCCACGTAAATGTATTCAGTGGTGGGGAGGGCCCTGCCTCGGCCTGTGGCTGTACCCACAACTTTCTGTAGCTGTTTGTGTTCCTGGGCATTGGTGTTGCATTACAGGCTATGATGCAGCCTGTAAGAATACTCTCCACTGTCCATTTATCAAAGTTTTTGTCAAAGTTTTTGTTGATACTTCACCCATCTCAAAGAAGGCTGCAAGAATATGTGAATATATCAGGTCTGATGATGCAGACAGGACCCTCATACCACATATAACCTAGGGTTGTGAAAGTCTCACCCAGAGATTGATGCATCTGCAAAGCTCAGTAAGGCTGGCACTTTGGAGCTAATCACATTGTATTTAAAGGTACGTTTACATGCAGGCTAGTGAACAATAGGATCTTCCTACTGTCTTACTTGACAGGAAAGTGCAAGCCTTGAAACCTTGTGTACAACTCTGCCATTGACCAATACCCACACCTCTCTTCGCCTGAAAACTTTCAAAGTTTGACTGGGGTGCCACTGTTGCTAGCTTAATTTGTGTTGAAGAAAGTCTGAAGAATGAAGAACATCAGTAATTCTGTGTGGAGAGTCCAGAGATTCCCAGCTTTTCCTGGCTTCCCTCACAAACGGAGCACCATTGATTGTGCACACATTACCAGGAGGGCATGAGAAACAATTATCAATAGAAGAGATCAATGGCCAGAGCTGTAGGGTTATGCAGTGTTCCTGACAGATATGCAGTCAGCTGTCAGGACATATTTGTCCTGTGACAATATGTCAGACACCAACTTCTACCACCACATTGACTGCTGATATATCTAACGATACTTTCTGCAGACTCGGCATGCCAGTCAAACCAGATGGTTTCGACTTTGGAAACCTTCCAAAGTGTCCCAGGGACAAGTGCATCTCTCTCATTTGCTCTGTAGGAGTACTGGTAGGATTAATCTCTGGATTGACTGTCCACAATTGTAATGCTGAGGTCTAATTACACAATGTGCTGCTTTGCTTTGCATAGTAGTGAGATACTGTGTGTTTCTGGTGATTATCTCCCTGACTGCAAATTCTGAACAGCTATACTGATAGTGGATGAGAATGAGGTGTTGAAGGCAGCAGCACATACAAAATTCTGGTGGAACTCAGTGGTTCTCCTGTATTTTGTGTGTACTTTCTGAATTTCTGGCATCCACAGAATTTGCTAAGTTTTTGAAAGCAGCTGTTAGTGTTCTTTAGGCCATTCCCATTCCCCATTTAATGAATAGGATTCAGCTTTACAGGGGAGTGTGTGTGTGTGCTCCTGCCTGTTGGGGGTTGGAGGAGGGCGTTGCATAGGTTCTTAACCCGCGGAGGGTCTGAACTGTTATTTTGTTAGTCAACTTCATTTCCACTGAGGGAGCAGGATTGAAATCAGTTCTACATTGGGTAAGAACGGCCTCACTGATATTTTAAACCTGGTAAAATACCTGTTATTAAAAGAAAAACTCCATGCCATCTTAAACACTTCTTACCCAGGCAGTTAATTTGGTTGAACTTTCGAGTTAGACCTCCAACCCTCCCTATCTATTGGATGGAGTCCATACCATCACTGCATTGTACTGTAAACTCTTTAAGCTGCTTTTCATAATGCTGTTTACATTGTAAATACATGCTGCTATTTATGCATATTTTATTCTATATCCTTACTTTAACCACTATTTTTGATATAATTCTTTATAATTATTGAATGTTGTTGTTTTTGTTGCATGTCACGCCAACACAGCTCAGCAAAATCCTAATACAGTGCCTCGAAGACGCATTCCACCCCCACAACTATTTTCACATTTTACTGTCTCATTTTCTAAGTTTAAAATATATTTAAGTAGCATTTTTGTGCTAATCCACAAAACAGTGTGCATCATGTCAGAGTAAAAGAAAATTCCAAAACCTGTCAACAATTTACTAAATTTCAAAATCCAAAATTGTGTGGCTGAAAAAGTATTCATCCCTTTCGTAATTACTGTGCTATCTTTCCTCAGAAGCAATATGTTACCTTACCAAGTCCCCCAATTTGTACATGTAGAGAATTGGAGGATGGCCTGTTTTTGATGAATTCATAAGAATACTGTAAATACCCCCTCTTCCTGTAAGGTCTAACATAATGGTAGATTTTCAACAGACCAAACCAAAATGAAGACAAAGGAGCATTCAATACAGCAAAGTGTACAAAACCATCTCAAAGGCACTAAGCATACCTGGGAGATCTATACGATCCATCATGAAAAAGTGGAAAAAAAAATGAAACCACAGCCACGCTATCTTGGTCAGGCTGCCCCTCTAAACTGAGTCACCCGAGCAGCATGGCACTTGTAAGAGGCCGTCTCTGACACGTTTCAGTAGCAGGGACTGGAAATCTAGTCAGGATTGCTGCTTAATACAGAGATATCCTGGGTAAAGCCTGCTAGTCTCTGTCAGAAAACTTAAACTGGGGAGGAAGTTTGTCTTTCAGCAGGACAATGACCCAAAGTACACTGCCAGAGCAACCATGGAGTGGCTTCAAATGAAAAAAATTAACGTGCTTGAGTGGCCCATTCCGAGTCCTGACCTTAACCCGATCAAACTTCTCTGGAATGACCTCATTATTGCTGTCCAGTGCCACTCTCCAACTAACCTGGCACACTTTGAGCAATTTTACAAGGAGGAATGGACAAATCTTGCTCCATCATGTAATGCAAAGCTAATAGAGACTTATCAAAAAAAAACGACTGGCTGTAATAGCTGCGAGAGGTGATACAAACTAAGTACTGAGCAAAGGGGTTAACACTTTTGAACTGCTGATACTTCAGTTTCTGAATTTTTAGCTTTTCCTGCTTTACAAGTTTCCCTTTTGTTGGGACTGTACTGTGACAAAAAGGAGAAAGTGATTCACAAATAAAACTTCTCAGTTAAATTGATCAAAATCCCTGGTTATAATACTCATTTATGTGATCAAAAGGTTGGGGGGGGGGTGAGTTGAACACTTTCCCAAGGCACTGTACAGGTGAATGTATATGGTGAGTAAAGTTGATCTCTGATGCTTGGTCCTTTATAAACTATATCGGACCATAGATCAGACATTATCCTTCTGATTTTGGGACCACAATCCAAACTATGGATGGGCTTTCAGTGTGGAAACAGGTGTAGAAGGGGCTAGTAGCACATGAGGCACCAGGATCGAATCCCTGCCTCTGTTAGCTGAAGTTGGTCTGATGACACTCCACAACAAGGGACCTGGTGGGGGGTAGTGGGCATTGTACAGAAAACACTTGTTACTCATAACACGCACTAGTTACTTATAAAAAAAATTAGACTCAACTAGATCTAATATCTGTTCAATGTTTTGGATTGTCTTAAGTATTACGACCTTTAACTTCAATGTAATTTTATGCAGTGGTGAATGTAACAAATTATTTATCAGTATAATCATGCAGCACACATAATAGGTCTACATGAATACAAACAGTCAAGGAAGTTGCCAAGACCTGAGGACTTGAGTTATAGGGAAAGATTGAATAGGTTAGTACATTAATCCCTAGAATGTAGAAGAATGAGAGGAGATTTAATAGAGATATATAAAATTATGAAGGGTATGAATAGAGTAACTGTGAGCAGGCTTTTTCCACTGAGGCTGAGTGAGACTTGAACCAGCAATCATAGGCTAAGGGCAAAAGGAGAAATGTTTAAAGGAAACATGAGGAGAAGCTGTTTAGTCAGTAGGTGGTGAGAATGTGGAACAAGCTTCCAACGGAAGTGGTGGATGCGGGAACAGGCAGATTAATAGTTGAGCATGGACTAGATGGACTGAAGGACCTGTTTCTGTGCTGTAGTATTCTGTTACTCTACTTTCTGAATAGTAGGTCATCTGGAACACACTGACTTACTTTCATCTCTAATTTTGTCAGTTCTGAAGGGTTTGATGAGCCTGGTGTGGAACTTGCAAGCTTTGCCACATGTGGAAACGGAGGTACTCCTTGGGACAGATAGCATGGTTGTTTGGAATATTGCGTTCTCTTCCTAACTTTGCACTTGAGCTCTCCATCTTCTGATCATGAAGACTGAAGGGGTTACGTGCCATATCAATACTTCTTCTCCATTCTGAGTATTCACTAGCCAGAGATTCCATTGATTCAGAGAGCTGTTAGATTTTTCAAGGAGACTTTGAGAACTTAGAACATAGAAGAGTATAGCGCAGGAACAACACACACAAAATGCTGGTGGAACACTGCAGGCCAAGCAGCATCTATAAGGAGAAGCACTGTCGACGTTCCTGACGAAGGGTCTCGGCCCAAAACGTCGACAGTGCTTCTCCTTATAGATGCTGCTTGGCCTGTTGTATTCCACCAGCATTTTGTGCGTGTTGTTTGAATTTCCAGCATCTGCAGATTACCTAGTGTTAGCACAGGAACAGGCCTTTTGGCCCACAATATTGACCAAACTAACTGAATTAGGAATCAAATGCACCAAATACTGTTCATACAATATGGCTGCATTCACTGAACGTTCATATGCCTGTCTAAGAGCGTCTAGAATATTTGCCTCCACCACCACCCCAGGCAGCAATTCCAGGCACCCACCACTCTGTGTATTTAAAAAAAAATGTCCTGAAATTCTCTTTTGATCTTACACACTCCTACCTTAAATGCATCCTTGACGTGTTTGTCCTGTTCTCCTGGAAATCTCTATCTGACAGAGTTTGGAGTAGTGTTTCTGTTTCAGGGGCTGATGATGGGAATCTGGGCAATGTGACTTGTCCATTGGACGTACTTGAATATAATTAGAGTTTTGTTGTTGGTCAGGCAGAGAACGCTGGCCTTGGTTCAGCTGTCTCGTCGGTAGTTTGGAGATATTTGCATCAAGGGTTTGGTACTGCTTCTCCAGAACTTTGTGGTATCAACTTTAAATTTTGCATCACTCTGAAGTATACAGGAAAACAGATATTTTATGTGTTACGCATTCTTTCTCAGAACATAGGAGGGTAGTTGACCCATGGTGTATATGTCAGCTCTCAAAGCCAAACCATCCAACACTTATCCTGATTATATTTCTCTGTAACATATTAGAACACAAGACCATAAAACATAGGAGCAGGATTAGACCATTTGGCCCATCAAATCTGCTCTGCCATTCCATCATGGCTAATCTATTATCCCTCTGGCTAAAGAAATTTATCCTCATCTCTGTTCTAAATGGATGTCTCTCTATTTTGAGGTTGTGCCTTCTGGTCCTTTATTCTCCTGCTACGGGAAACATTATCGCTACATCCACTCTATCTAGGCCTTTCAATATTCAATGATATCCCCCCCTTATTCTTCTAAACTCCAATGAGTACAGGCCCAGAACTATCAAATACTCCTCATATGTTAACCCTTTCATTCCTGATATTCTTGTGAACATTCTTTGGACCGTTTCCAATGCCAGCACAACTTTCCTTAGATAACGGGTCCAAATCTACTCGCAATACTCCAAGTGCTGTCTGACCAATAGCTTATAAGGCCTCATCATTACATCCTTGTTTTTGTATTCTAGTCCTCTTGAAATGGATGCTAACATTGCATTTGCCTTCCTACCACTGACTCAACCTCCAAGATAATCATTAAGGGATCCTGCATAAGAACTCCCAAGTAAGTTCCCTTTGCACCTCTGACATTTGAATTTTCTGCCAGTCTAGAAAATACTTCACAGCTTTATTTTTTTCTACCAGAATGCATGACCATGCACTTCCTCACACTGTATTCCATCTGTCACTTCTTTGACCATTTCCCCAATCTGTCTAAGTGTTTTTGCAAACACTCTGCTTCCTCAACACTATCTGCAACACCTTCCATCCTTGTATCATCCGCAAACTTGGCCACAAAGCCATCAATTCCATCATCCAAATCACTGACATACTGTATAACATGAAAAGAGGTGGTCCCAGAACTGACTTCTGTGGCAAACTACTAGTCACCAGCAGCTACGAGAAATGGTCCCCTGTGCAAGCTCTTTTCCTCCTGCCAGTCAACCAATCTTCTTTCCATGCAAAGCATCTTTCCTGTAATGCCATGGGCCCGTTAAGCAGTGTCATGTGGAACACTTCGTCGCAGGCCTTCTGAAAATCTAAGTAAACAACATTGTCTGACCCTCCTTTGTCTATTCTGCCTTTATTTTCTCAAAGTATTCCCACAGATTTGTCACACAAGATTTCCACTGAAGGAATCTATGTCTCCAAGTACCCCCAAATCCTCATCCACATTCCAACATCTTTCTAACTACAGAAGTCAGGCTAACTGGCCTAACTGCCTCCTTCCTTTCTTAAAGAGTGGAGTGATATTTGCAATTTTCCAGTCCCCTGGAACTAGTTCTGAAACTACTGACTACTAATGCCTCCACAATATTTTCAGCTACCTCTTTCAGAATCCTGGGGTGCACTCCACCTGGTCCAGGTGACTTACCTGCCTTCAGACTTTTCAGTTTCGCAAGCACATTTTCCATAGCAATAGTGACAACACTAACTTCTGCCCCTGACGCTTTTGACTTTCTGGCATTCTGCTATTGTCTTTCACAGTGAACACTAATGCAAAGTACTTTATAAGTTCATCTGCCATTTCTGTGTCCCCCATTACTACATCTCAAGCGTCATTTTCCAGTGGTCCGCTATCCATTCTTTTCTCTCTTTTACTTTTCATTTATTGTATCTGAAAAAACTTTTTGTATCTTCTTTTATATTATTGCCTATTTTACCTTAATATTTCATCTTTTCTTTCTTTATGCCTTTTTTATTTTGCTGCTGTAGTTTTTTAAAAGCTTCCCAATCCTCTAACTTCCCCCTAACTTTGCTGCATTATATGCCCTCTCGTTTGTTTTTATGCTGTCTTTGACTTCCCTTGTCAGCAACAGTTACCACATTATTCCTCTAGAATACCTCATCTTTGAGATGTGTCTTTCCTGTGCCTGCTGAATTGCTCCCAGAAACTCCAGCTATAACTATTCTGCCGTCATCCCTACTAGGGTCTCCTTCCAATCAATTTTGTCCAGCTCTGTGATTCCCTTTACTCCACTGTAATACTGACATACGTTCAATTTTAGCTTCTCCTTCTCAAACTGCAGTGTGAATTATATCATATTATGATCACTATCTCCTTAAGGGTTCCGTTACATTAAGCTCCCTAATCAGATTTGTTTCATTGCTCAACACCGAGTCCAGAATTACCTTTCTTCTTGTGGGTTCAGCTACAAGCTGCTCTAAAATGCCATCTCGTAGGCATTCTAGCTTTCCCAATCTACCTGCATGTTGAAATCCCACATGCCTGTTGTAACATTGCTCTTTTTGCGTGTCTTTTCCATCACTCATTGTAATTTGCATCCAACAGCCTGACTACTGTTCAGAGGCTTTTATCTAACTCTCGTCTGGGTTTTCTTTACCCTTACTAGTTTACTAACTCTTCTGGTCCTATGTCGCCTCTAAGGATTTGATTTCATTTTTTTTTTCACCAACAAGGCCACTGAACCCCCTGTGCCTACTTACCTGTCCTTTTGGTACAATGTGTATCCCTGTATTTTAAGCTCTCAGCTATGATCTTCTTTCAGCCATGACCCAGTGATATCCACAACGTTGTACCTGCCAATCTCTAATTGCACTACAAGATCATCTACCTTATTCTGTATACTTCCTGGATTCAAGTATAACACGCTCTGTGCTGTACTCATCATCCTTTTCAATTTTGCACTACAGCTCTTTCCAGTGACTTCAGTTTTCCCCATCATCTACCTATCATTCCTCACACTCTCACTATACGCTACGCCTACTTGTATACCGACTGGCCCATCCTTAGCCCTGTCAGTCCAACTCCCCTCCCCTGGCCAAATTAGTTTAAACCCTCCTCAGCAGCTCTAGCAAGCCTGCCTGCAAGGATATTGCTCCCCTAGGGTTCAGGTGTACAAAAAGGACAGGTTACATGCAATAGCATCATTAGAAGAAATATCAATGATCCAGGAATCTGAATCCCTGCTCCCTGGACCAATTCCTCAACCACACAATCATCTACCAAATCATTCTGATCTTCCACTCACTGGCACGTGACATAGGCAACAATTTAGAGATAATTATCCTGGAGGTCCTGCTGCTCACCTTCCTACCTAACTCCCTATATTCTCTCTTCCAGATCTCCTCCCTTTTCCTACCTATGCTATGGGTACCAATATGTACCACGTCTTCCAGCTGTTCACTCTACCCCCTTTTGAATGCTGTCGACCGAATCCAGGACATCCCTAACTCTGGTACCTGGCAAGCAGCATACTGTCTGGGTGTCTCTTTCACATTCACATATCCTGCTGTCTCCTTCTCTAATTATGGAGTCCTCTATCACTATTGCATTCCTCTTCTCTCTGAGCCACAGAGCCAGACTCAGTGCCAGAGATTAGGTCACTGCAGCTTCCCCCATTAGGTCGTCCACTCCAACAGAATCCAAAGCTGTATACTTATTATTGAGGCGAATGGCCAAGGGGTACTCTGAGCTGGTTGCCTATTCACTTCCTTTCTCATGACAGTCACCCAGGTACCTGCCTCCTGCAACTTAGGGGTGACTACCTCCCTGTAGCTTCCATCTATCGCCTCCTTATTTTACCATATCGACTGAAGGTAGTTGAGCTGCAGCTCCAGTTTCTTAACAAAATTCCCAAAAGGGCAGCAATTCAGTGCACTTCATGCAGATGTAGTTATCAGGGAGATGGAGGTCTCCCGATGTTCGCACATCTCGCACAAGGAGCATACCATTAACTCTGGACCCATTCTCAGCACACTAGCTACATATTAACAGAGAGAAAAAAATATTAGAAGCTTACTTAGAACCTGCACTTATGCTTACCTAGTCTTGTTCTCACTTAAGCCTATTGAGCAAAAGCCTAACCAGTCTAACACTGTCCACTCACACAATGCCCACTCCACCTACACCTGGCTTCTTTTTCTTGGCCCCTGCAGAGTGCCTAATAGATTGTTATGACGGAAAACCACTGAAAATTCCTAAAAGCACCCAAGCTGTTTTCAGACCTTGCTCTGCATCACGAACGAATAACCTCTTTCACTGATTAAAGCACGCCAAGAATTCTCTGACAAGGGGAGAGAATATCAAGAGAAGTGAGGACCTTTTTAAGTGTCCTGAATCACCAGATGTGTTTCTCAAGTGGATTGTATCAATTGTGCCTCGATTCGTGGGACACTCGCTAGAATCAGAAGACAGTTAAGCAATAAGGTTCAAATTTCACTCCAGAACTCAAGCAAAAAATTGTTAGAGTTCTATGTTTTCACTTCAAAGCAGTGAATAGTAATTGATCTTTTCAGCAGCAGGAAAGCTGTATGTGATTTAGCAACCTTGTCCTTGAAAAACACAGTTTCACATCTTCAGATAAAATGCATTTTAAGACAAAATCTGAACACCATTTATTACATCCCTCAGCTGTCAGCCAAGCAGTAATTTTGGTAGCTCACGCTGTCGGGTACTGGCAGTACTTGTTACTCTTCAGTTTCCCCCCTAACATTATTGCCTCGTGCTCATGGCAAAATGACAATCGCAATAAGCGGACTGTCACGTTTCAGAATGTTTGTGATTTTTTGCCATGGCAAGATTTGGAATATCATGTATATGCAGTTAACTTATAAGTTTCAACAACAGTTACTGTGTCAGGCATGAAAGAGCGCAATCACTTGCAAGATAGCTGCCAAAGTTAGATACCTTCTCAGAGATGTCACAGAAAGTTAGATCCCCAAAAGTGACAGCTTGTAGCCCACTAAAAGATCGATGCAGCATTGCTTTTTTACTGAGATCCAGAAGTAAATGCTGGGAACACTTAACCAAGTTTTTTCTTTTCTCAGATGCTGCCTGACATACTGAGTGTTCCCGGTGTTTTCTGTGGGTTTTTTTTTTCACACATCCAGCATGTGCAGTTTTATTTTGGGACCAATGTCTAGTTGCTTTATTTTCTATAATTGTTTGCTCATTAACTGGCTGTTAGATAAAGCAGCATAATGCATGTTTAATGCCCTGTTTCACCAACAAGTTCAAGTGTTCAACAAACTATCTTGAAGAGAAGGACGCCTGGGGTTTCCTGCAATAATCATAGTATCCTGTTCATCTTCTAGTGAGAAGCATTTTTTCACTGTAGTTGATGATAGTATACAACTGGATTTTAGAGTTTTCTGATAGGAAGGACAGAAGAATGTTTACAGATCTGTTCAGAGATCTTAAACTGCAGGAATATCTATAATAAATTAGATACACTGAGTCTCCAGAGAACCAGAAGTGCATTAGCATATAAAAGATTAATAGTCACTGTTGAAATGTGTTACTGATAACTGATGATCACATGTTCTTTGATCATATAATCTTCTGCCTCCTTTCGAGGATAGAGATACAGTACCAAATAATCCCTACTAAGGATAATATATATTTTTAAATATATGCCTAATTTATGGATGCATGGATACAGCTATGAATGGAGTCCAAATTTAAGGAAGAGAATAACTGAAGCTGAAGTTGGTTATTTAGTCCCTCCAGCATGTCCTACCAGTTCATAAGGAGGCAGATTTTGTTGTCTATCTTTCAACATATAGAATTTGCCAGTTGTATTACCAAATATCTTTCGAAAGTCCATAAATATAATTTTCTCTTTACTGCATGACACAAACCTTAGAGAAGCTAAAGTTAAATTATTGTTCATTCGGAATATAATTATTACTGACTTTGCTGGATATGTCCTAGACATAACTTATGCATGACGTTAAGGTTCACTGCTAATAGCTTTCTCGTCTCCATTGGATAAATCCCGAACAAATAGCACTATATCATCAGACTGAGTGCAATATAATGATATGATTTCAGGCATGGTACTTATACATTAAATAAAGTTGGAGCAAAAAATTTTCTTCACAGAGGTGATTGCTAATGATCCAAGATCTGCTGTCGTGTGCAGGATATGTAGATACAGCAGGAGAAATGAAGTCAGTTTCAGTAGGAATCTGTGTTTCCTTATCGTATCATGAACTACTGTAGATAAAGAAAACCTTTTTCATGCTAAGCCTGCTTCAGTTAGATATATGGGTAATATCTGATTCACACCATATTTTCCATGCCTGAAACTAGCTGGTTGCTTGTGCAGGGTACCATCAACTAAAAGTTCGACCTTTGCAAAGTTAATGGTAAGACTGCGCCTTACTCAGTCATCACACCTGACTGGCTTGCATTTAATGCATTGGATATAAAGCCCTGTTCAGCCAGTGGTGAACATTTGAATCCAACAGGAAGTCTGGCAGGATTCCATTTTTGGCAAATGCCTTTTCAAATGTAAGGGGCTCAACGGCTTGATCAGACTTCTCATTGGAGAAAGTTGTGGCAAGTAAGGAAGTGAGGTCAAAGGATAGTTTTATTTGTCACCTGTATATCGAAATATCAAAGCATATAGTGGAAAGCATTGTTTGCATTGAGGATGCGCTGGGGGTCAGCCCAAAATGCTTTCAGCACCAACATCATATGGCCACAACTCATTAACCCTAAATTGTACAACTTTGGAATGTGGGAGGTGACTGGAGTACCTAGAGTGGGCTGGAGCATGCTCTTCATGCAGGGAGCCAGCATCTATGGAGCTGGGGAGGTTGCTCTTTTCTGAGTTCTGTGCTCATACATTGCAGCACAGAAGTTTAGATTGCACTGCAAGTTGGACATGAGAGCATTTGATCATCAGTTCCACCAGGGACTCAACACTGTGTTTTGAGGTGGATCTTAGATGCATTCTTTACATTGATCTAATCTTAGTGTAAGACATTTAGTGAACTAGCTGTAATTGCCCTCCTGTATTCTGACAAGTTGTATTCTTCTGTAATAATTGTTTTTGAAAGTAATATTACTTGATTCATGTCAAACACATCACTGGAATGTCATACCTTTCGAAACTTAGTTGTGCAGTACTGAAAATTGACACATGCTGATCTGTGGTGGACATAAAGTTAATAAGATTGTTGTTGATACTAGCATAAAAATTGCTAAGTTTGTATCAGTTTGTATGTGGTTTAGTGTTTTAATAAGTGTGCTGTATTTCAATGATGGTCAAAGCACTGCCAGTTACACTGGGGGAGAATCGATAGACATCAGATTGATCCTGCAGGTCAGTGGAAATGTCAGCAATGTCATGAAAGAACTACGGTGTTATGGGGAAATGGTAAACTAGCTCACGTTTGGCACCAATAAGGCAAATACCAATAGAAAGAAGGCTTTATCTTTGATAGTTAGCGAACAATCTTAGGTCATCTGCTTTTAAAGCTATTAGTGTATGAGAAAAGAATGTCGAATTATCAGAGGCTATTCTTCTGAAGTTGAGGGATATTGAAAAGATTTTTGTTTTTTGGTAACATGGTACCATCCTGTTTGCTAGGACCATGTTGAAAAAGTATAGAGCCTGATCACGTTGGATTATGCCATGTGCCCAGTATCATTGCCTGTATTCTTGACTGGCCCACTTTACCTAGGATTGAGGTGATGGTCCTCTCCTTACCCTGAGAGCATGGTGATCTGTGGAGTCCACAACCGTGAAAGTGAAGTTGACAGTGGAATTTGCCTTCTGCTGAAATCACAAATATCCCTCACTGAATCTGTTGGTGATTCTCAGAGTAACAGTGACTTCAGTGTGAACGGCCTAATGCTGGCCACTTTCTAAAAGAAATGATTTATATGCAAAAATTAAAATAATCTTTAACCTTTAAAAGTTTCAGCCTACTTAAGATATAACTTGCGAGTCAGAACAATTTTCATAAAGTCGAGCTGCCTTTAAGGTGGGTGGGTGCATGTGTGCGCGCGCGCGTGTGTGTGTGGTGATACCTTTAACAACATACTTGTATGAAATAGACAAATAGATGTTGCTATTTAGTTGAGAGTTACTATCTTTAACAAAAATATTAGGTTCCATTGACTTGTATAAAACAAAGGACAATCATTCTACAATCTATGATTAATATTGATTGAATATCATTAATTACTTTATTATATTGGCTTGCTCTTTTAATTTTGATCATAGCAGTATGATTAAACTCTAAAATCTGGGTTGTGTTCAGAAACATTTGGGAGCATTACTCCCAAATAAATACACAGAAGGTCTATCTCTTCTCCATCGCCATTAAGTTACAATTAGATAAATTTTAAGAATCTGCTCAAGGTTGGACTCACCCTTCTGAAAATATTTATCTGTTTTAGAAATACATGCTTTTGAACACTGTAGAAAATAATTCAAAGCTTAAAAGGAAATAGCCCTGTAATCTGTTTCTACAAGTCAGCAGTTTGTTTAATTGAACTTCTTTCAAGATAAATAGGTGTGTAATGCCGTTTAACAAAAATAAATACAAAAAATAATTATTTTCTGCTAATCATTTAATTTTTTCCTGATTTTATCTGTATTATTCATTACAGAAAATCTAAAGATTAAGTATAAATTATTTACATAAATGTGAAATATTGAGTTTATAAAGAGCTTGTTCTCAGCATTCATTTAAAAAAAACTAGAATATAAAAGCAAGGATGTAATGTTAAGGCTTTATAAAACACTGATGAGGCCTCACTTGGAGTATTCTGAGTAGTTTTGGGCACTGGAGATGGTTCAAAAGAAGTTAATATAAATGATTCCAGGATTGAACGGCTTGATATATGTGGTGAACTAGATATACCTGTCTGACTGCACCTGTGGCTCCTCCCACAGACCCTGTCTGACTGCTCCTGTGGCTCCTCCCACAGACCCTGCTGACTGCTCCTGTGGCTCCTCCCACAGACCCCTGTATAAAGGCGACTGTGGTCTGCTGCTCTCCCTCATTTTCCCAGGATGTAGTGTTGTTCTTCCAGTCAATAAAAGCCGATATCTCACTTCCTAAGTCTCAGCGTGAGTTATTGATGGTGCATCAATATAAGAAGAGTGTTTGATGGTTCTGGGCCTGTATTCACTGGAATTCAGAAGAATGAGGGGTGAGCTCATTGAAACCTATTGAATGGTGAAGGGTCTTGATACAGCGGATGTGGAGAGAATGTTTCCTACGATGGGAGAGTCCAGGACCGGAAGACACAGCCTTAGAATAGAGGGACATTCTTTTTAGAATTAGAATTAGAATTTATTTTATTTCTTACATCCATCAAACAACATGAGGGAGTAAAAACCTTTATGTTGCGTCTGTCACAAGGTACAAGCAATAAGGAAAGAAAATGTGGGAGGATATTTACTAAACGCTAAGATTGTATACATAATTGTTTTGTTTATGTATATACAGTCAGATATGCAATCAGATCAATGTATGTTGATAAATGTGATGGCCTGGTGAAAAAAGCCTGTAGATCCTGGCCTTAATGCTGCAGTACCGTTTACCAAACTGAAGCAGCTGAAACAGTTTGTGGCTGGGATGACTGGAGTTCCTGATGATCCAACAGGCCATTTTTATGCACCTCTTCCAGTAAATGCCCTGCATAGGGGAACGTTCACATCCACAGATTTGTTGGGTTCTCTGCACCACTCTCTCCAATGCCCTGTGATTGAAGAGAAATGAGAAGGAATTTCTTTAGCCAGAGAACGGTGAATGTATGGAATTCTTTGCCACAGGCAGCTTTGAAAGCCAAGTGTTTATGTATATTTAAGGCAGAGGTTGATAGATTCTTGATTGGTCAGAGCATGAAGGGATATGAGGAGAAGGCAGGAGATTAGGACTGAGAGGAATAATGGAACAGCCATGATGAAATGGCGGAGCAAACTTGATGGGCCAAATGGCCTAATTCTGCTCCTATGTCTTATGGGCTTTTTTGATACTGCTGTAATTATGTAAAGAAAGCTGCTTTTCCAGCAATGTCTTCAAAATAACAAAGGAAATGTAGATAACTAATAGAATAGTTGAAACAAATTACTAGTTTTCAGAATTAAACAAATATGTAAAAATTTGCCTGTTTCATCCTGTCAGCTAAACCTTCCCACACTCAGGGTGGAGGAGCATCACCTTATATTCCATTTGGGTAGCCTCCAACCCGATGGCATAAATATTGATTTCTCCTTCCGGTTAAAAAAAATACTTCCCCTCCCTTCTTCTTCTATTTCTCATTCTGGCCCCTTACCTCTTGTCACCTGCATATTATCTCCTTCTGGTACCCTCCTGCTTCCCTTTCTCTTGTGATCCACTCCTGTCTCCTCTCAGATTCCTTCCTTTCAAACCCTTTGCCTTTCCTACCCACTTCATTTCACTTATCGCCTTCAATCCATCCTCCATCCACTCCCCCTTCCACCTTTTTATTCTGTTATCTTCCCTCTTCCTTTCCAGTCCTGAAGAAGGGTTTCAGCCCAAAACATTGACTGTTTATTCATTTCCATAGATGCTGCCCGACCTTCTGAGTTCATCCAGCCTTTTGTGTGTTGCTTTGGATTTCCAGCATTTGCAGAATTTTGCGTATTTAGAACACCATTACATACACTGCCAATGCTACCAATCACTTCTGGCTGTTGTCCATCCGGTAACTATTTGGTGATTTTTTTAATGCAAGCATGAGGAAATTTGCAGATGCTGGAAAATCAAGCAACACACACAAAAGATGGAGAGCAGGCAAGGAGTGATTGTGAGGGGGGCAGAGAGAGAAAAAAGAGACAGGGGAAAAAGGGGGGGGGGAGATAATAAATAAATAAATAAAGAAAGAAAGAAAGAAAGAAAGAAAGGATGGGGTAAGAAGGGGAGGAGGAGCATTAATGGAAGTTAGAGAAATCAATATTCATGCCATCAGGTTGGAGGCCACCCATATGTAAATAAGGTGACTGTACTTCTTCCTATAGATGCTGCCTGGCCTGCTGCATTCAACCAGCATTTTGTGTGTGTTGGTGAGTTTTTAACTCTGGCAACGGCCTGTGAATATAATTATAATATCAGCAAAGGTGATGCAGTACCTGTGGTGAACTACATATACCTGTCTGGACACGCCCCCCTGCTGACTGCTCCTGTGGCTCCTCCCACAGACCCCGGTATAAAGGCGATTGGAGGCACTGCTCCTCCCTCAGTCTCCAGGATGTTGTGTGGTGGTCTCTTGCTGCTGACGGTGCTTTCTTCCAGCCAATAAAAGCCTACCTTGACTCACATCTCCAAGAGTTATTGATGGTGCATCAATTTTATTAGCTGGAATTTTAAAACATGGAAAGTATTTTACGTACGAAAAAATTGGACATTGATCCTCAAGCCCCAGAAGCAGCTCTTGCCTTTGAACTCTGGCTTGCATGCTTCCAATCATACTTGGAAGAGATTCCTGTGATTGAGCCTGCTATCATGCACAAAATCCTCCTCTCCAGAGTCAGTCCCAAGGTATACTCCCTTATCAGGAACCTGCCGACCTACCAAGGGGCACTGGACGCCCTCAAAAGACAGTACCTGTGGCCGGTGAACACCGTCTATGCAAGACATTGCTTAGCGACGTGGGGGCAGCGGGCCGGAGAGTCGAGCGCTGAGTTTGTCCGGACCCTACAGACACTCGTGCGGGCCTGCGACTGCAAGGGACTGATGGCGGAACGGCATGTGGAGCTCCTGGTATGAGATGCCTTCGTTACGGGGATCAGGTCAGTGTACATGCGCCAGCAGCTGCTGGAAAACACCGATCTTCCCTTATGCTCGTCGATCGAGCCGGCTGACACGCTGGAGGCTGCTCTGCACAATGCTGATGTTGTCCAGCAGCACGATCTTCCGCCGGCCCCGTGGACGCCGCAGACCCCGCCACCTGGCCAATCGACCTCAGCTGCTGCCACTCGCGAGTCCACAAACTCCCCGCAACCCTCCGGCGAAGCGACCACGGCTGCTGCCAGTCGCAAGTCCGCGCAATGTTACTTCTGCAGACTCGAAAAGCACCCCTGAAAATGCTGCCCAGCCCGAGAAGCTACCTGCTCCAGCTGCAGAAAGAAGGGCCATTTCGCCAAGGTCTGTAAGTCTAAACCATGAGCGGGGTCGAGCAGCGCCGCGTGCGAGGCTTGGGGGGTCGCCATCTTGGTCGCCGCCATCTTGCCTGCCCACCGCGTGCGAGGCATGGGGGCGGCCATCTTTGTCGGCACCACCTTGCCCCGCCTCCAACCCACGGGTGCTTACCGGGCACCAAAACTGCGATTCAACTCTGGCCTCCGTAACCCTCGACCAAAGTGCCCCACACCAGCTTGCAAGGTCAATGATGGACATCCTGGTGGAGGGGCACAGGACTAGCTGCCTGTTTGACATGGGCAGCACTGAGAGTTTTATTCATCCGGACATGGTGCAACGCTGCAGACTCGTGACACAGCTGGTAAGCCAGAGGGTCACCATGGCTTCTGGGTCGCATTCCACAGACATCCGGGTGGGTTGTGTAGCGACATTGGTGGTGCAGGGCACAGAATATCGGGACTTTGCGCTACTGGTCATGCCTCAACTGTGTGCGCCTGTGCTATTGGGGCTCGACTTCCAGAGCCACCTCGAAAGTGTGACAATGGAGTATGACGGGCCCCTCCCACCACTCACTGTCAGGAATCCTCAGTTTTGTGGGACTTCGTCACATACCCCGCTACTGACCATACACACACTCTGACCCGCACATCCCACCCAGCACCATGCCGACAGCTGCGCCACTGACACCACTTGCAGCCTCTCCACCCTCAAGATCCCTCCCCCACCGCTGTTCGCCAACCTGACCCCCGACTGTAAACCGGTGGCAACTAAAAGCAGGAGGTACAGCATGGGGGACGGGGCCTTCATTCAGTCAGAGGTGCAGCGGCTGCTCAGGCAGGGGATCATTGAGCCAAGCACAAGCCCTTGGAGGGCCCAGGTGGTTGTTGTTCGGACCGGGCAGAAAAATAGGATGGTCGTGGACTATAGCCAGACCATCGATAGGTTCACGCAGCTTGACGCGTACCCCCTACCCCGCATCGCGGATATGGTCAACCAGATAGCTCAGTACATGGTGTACTCGACCATAGATCTGAAATCCGTTTACCACCAGCTCCCCATCTGCCCGGAGGACCACCCCTACACCGCCTTCAAGGCAGGCGGCAGGCTCTATCACTTCCTGCGCATCCCCTTCAGTGTCACGAATGGTATCTCTGTCTTCCAGAGGGAAATGGACCGGATGGTGGACCAGTGCCAACTGAAGGCCACATTTCCATATCTGGATAACATCACCATCTGCGGTCACGACTGGCCTGATCACAACACCAACCTCCAACGATTTTTCCAAGTGGCCTAAGCTCTGAACCTTACCTATAACAGGGTCAACTGTGTGTTCAGAACCACCCGACTCGCTATCCTTGGGTATGTCGTGGAGAACGGGGTCATTGGCCCTGATCCCGACCGTATGCGCCCCCTGTTAGAACTCTCTCTTCTCACCACCCTCAGAGCCCTCAGACGGTGCCTGGGCTTCTTTTCCCATTATGCCCAATGGGTCCCTCATTACACAGACAAGGCCTGCCCCCTGGTCAAGTCCACCACATTTCCCCTCTCTGCTGAGGCCCGCGCGGCCTTCAGCCGCATTAAAGGGGACATTGCCAAAGCAACGATGCATGCGGTGGACGAGACCATTCCCTTCCAAGTAGAGAGTGATGCCTCCGACTTCGTGTTGGCTGCTACCCTCAATCAGGCAGGCAGGCCAGTAGCATTCTTCTCTCGTACCCTTCAAGGCCCTGAAATTTGGCACTCCGCGGTGGAGAAAGAAGCCCAGGCCTTAGTGGAAGCTATTAGGCACTGGAGGCACTATCTCGCCGGCAAAAGGTTCACCTTGCTGACCGACCAGCGCTCAGTTGCATTCATGTTCAGCAACCAACAGTGGGGCAAAATCAAAGATGATAAAATTTTGCGGTGGAGAATAGAACTCTCCACCTACAACTATGATATCCTGTACCGGCCTGGAAGGCTCAATGAGCCCCCTGATGCCCTATCCCGGGGAGCGTGTGCCAGCATGCAGCTCGACCAGCTATACTCCCTCCATGCAGATCTTTGCCACCCGGGGGTCACCCGATTTTACCATTTCATGAAAGCCCGGAACCTGCCTTACTCCCTTGAGGACATCAGGACGATGACCAGGGACTGCCAAGTCTGTGCTGAGTGCAAACCGCACTTCTACCATCCTGAAAAGGCGCAACTTATCAAGGCCACCCGCCCCTTTGAGCGACTGAGTGTTGACTTTAAGGGCCCCCTTCCCTCCACCGACCGCAATGTCTACTTTCTCAACATTATCGATGAGTACTCGCGGTTCCCCTTTGTCATCCCCTGCCCCGACACCACTGCCATATCCGTGGCTAGGGGCATT
The DNA here is from genome assembly GCF_048418815.1 of Hemitrygon akajei. Classification (NCBI taxonomy): domain Eukaryota; kingdom Metazoa; phylum Chordata; class Chondrichthyes; order Myliobatiformes; family Dasyatidae; genus Hemitrygon; species Hemitrygon akajei. Next base: position 158,890,230 of record NC_133129.1, on the reverse strand, counting down.
GCTACTAGTAGGACCATGAGCTATAATCCCCGGGGAAATAGACAGGTGGAGAGGGAGAATGCCACAGCGTGGAAGGCCACACTTTTAGCCCTTAAGTCAAAGGGGTTGCCGGTCATTCGATGGCAGGAGGTCCTCCCCGAGGCACTCCACTCCATCCGCTCTCTGTTATGTACGTCCACCAATGCCACCCCTCACGAGCGCCTCTTTTCTTTTCCCAGGAAGTCTGCCACTGGGACCACCCTACGGCTTGGCTGACATCCCCAGGGCCAGTGCTGCTCCGGAAACATGCAAGGAGCAATAAATACTCCCCGCTGGTCGAGAGTGTTCACCTACTACATGCGAACCCCCAGTATACCTACGTGGTCTTGCCTGATGGGCGGGAGGACACGGTCTCCGTCCGCGACCTGGCGCCCACAGGAGCAGCAGACCACTACCCCGAACACTCCACGGTAACTATGAACCCTGTACCCATCGAGGTGTATACCCACCTGACACCGCACACACTAAGCCCTACACAGACTCTTCACGACACTCCCATACCGGGCGCCTCGCACACGCATGAGGGATTACTGACGCCTAATGGGCTGACACCTCAAGTCAGGCCGGAACCAGCACAACCACCGTCTCCGGTGCAATCACTGCTGGTGCTACGTAGATTGCAGTGACAGACTTGACCGCCTGATAGACTTAACTGTAAATATACTTGTAAGAAACTTTGCCCCATGGGGACTCTCTTTTAAAACAATGGGGGGGGGGGGTGAATGTGGTGAACTACATATACCTGTCTGGACCCGCCCCCCCCGCTGACTGCTCCTGTGGCTCCTCCCACAGACCCCTGTATAAAGGCGATTGGAAGCACTGCTCCTCCCTCAGTCTCCAGGATGTTGTGTGGTGGTCTCTTGCTGCTGACTGCTCTCTTCCAGCTAACAAAAGCCTATATCTCGCCTCACGTCTCCGAGAGTTATTGATGGTGCATCAGTACCTCATCCCAATATGTCGATTATGCCATAGTCTAAGTAAACACTGCTTGCTCTGTGAAATTACTCCAAATCCCAGTGTATGAAACTCTTGTGTCTCCACTCTCATCTCCATTAGGTGGAAATAGTACAGGCTCTGCTTACTAGATAATGGTGTGAGGCAGGAATTTGCTTCAAATTTTTATTTTTGGACTAATACTGGATGCATTAATTTCTTAATAGATAAGTACAAACAGCACTATACATCTGCATAAACAATTGATATCGTGCCTTTATCCTCTCCCTTCCAAAATGCATTCATGGTTCTTTACTATTACTACTTGTTCATTGTTTATTTTACAGTCTTCTCCTGGCCACATATGTTACCCTTCAGCTTAATATCCCTGTGGTACTGTTCTCATTCAAAGATCAAGGATCAAAGAACAACTTTAATCGCCACATACATTTACATGTATTAGGAATCTGCTGTGATGTGTTGGTGCAAGATGCAACAAAAATAAAATGAATCATTTGTAAAGAATAATGAATTTTATGAAATAAAGTTAGAAGTATGGACATGGAATAAAATGTGCATAAATACTTAAATTCCAGTGTGTAATTACAATGAACACGACATTACAAAATTGGTTTGAAGTGTTTACAGTGCTGTGACTGAGGTAATAGGTAAAAGAACTGGGGAGATCTACTCAATTTTTCTTTGACCATTTCTATCTGCACCCAGTGTTTGAGTAACATTGTGAATTTATTGTTCACCTTTAAGAGTCAATACTCTTTGACAGCTGATCCTATCAGTTCCCAAAGCCCATTTAGACCACAAATAGAAGTCCACCTTTTATTTTTGTTACTTTGTTGTCTTTCTCTCCAAAGCTACAAAATAAAAAAGCTCAACAAATTCAGTATAATATAAAATGGATCATAATGAATGATTTGAATCAAGGAACTGGGTATTGATATGACATATTACCATTACTGGTTCGGAGAGTTGAGTAATTCTCTAAAATAATGGCCGACCTCATTCATTACCAGGTCATAAAGGTGAGCTAATTATATAATATAATAGAATATAAGATTTTACTGAATCATAGTCATAAGTTAATTATTTATACAATCAATGATGTAATTATTGCATGCTGTTTGGTTACTAAGTCCATATTTGGTACAGGAACAAAAGATTCTTGATGTGCAAATATGCAAGTTACATCATAAGTTCATGCCGTGGATAAAGAAAACCATAAAACAAAGGAACACAATTAGGCCATTTCACCTGCTCCAACATTCCATCATGGCTGATTTATTATCCCTCTCAATCAAAATTTCCTGCCTTCTCCCCATAACCTTTAAAGCCCTGAGTAATCAAGAACCTATTAGCCTCTGCTTTAAATCTGCTCAATGACTTGGCCTCCACAGCCGTCCGTGGCAATGAACTCTACCTTCTGGCTAAAGAAATTACTCCTCACTTCTGTTCTAAATGGATGCCCCTCTATTCTGAGGCTGTTCACTCACTCACTATAGGAAACATCCTCTCTACATCTGCTCTATCAAGGCCATTCAATAATTGATAGGTTTCAATGAGATCTCCCCTCATTCTTTTAAACCCCAGCAAGCCAATAATCGCTCTTCATACCTTCTCCAATGCCAGCACATCTTTTCTCATGAAATACTCTGATTTCCTGAGCTGCCTAAGTCCAGCGAAGACAATCTTCGGTCCCGCCAAATGTGTGAGATTGAGGCACAAGCCCCCCCCCCCCCCCCCAACCCCTTGTTTGTGTGGATGTCAGTTAATGCCACAAAATAACAGATGGTACACGGCGTATAATTAAAGGAATTATATTTATGAATCTTAACTAAAGGGTTAGTAAAGAATAACAAAAAAGAAAAGGGCCCATTCTAATTAAACAGTCAAATGTGCACAAGTTGGAGCTCATCTTGAAGTCCTTTGTCACTCATGCACAGGGCCTTCAGTCAGCATGAAAGTACATACCACCTTCTGAACATTGCTCGCAATCTATATCTAGCAAACGGGTCTCCCACTGGATCGTATGCTACGACCGGTTCTCCCCAGCATCTTCGCTCTTCATTTCCCCTCGAACAAAAACCCAAGACCATCCTTATTGTCCCTCACCAAGAAAAACCTCCCACTAATTGGATGGCACACATTCCACATCATTCCTTATCTTCAACAATAACCCAAACAGACTGAAAGCAGAACAAACAGCTCTTACAGAGCTGCTAAATGAAATACCTGCAGCATAACAGTAAAGATGTGAACCACTGAGATAAGGGGCCCAAAACTGTTCACAATACTCCAAGTGTGGTCTGACTGATGCCTTACAGAGTCTCAGCATTACATCCTTGCTTTTATATTCTGGTTCTCTCAATGAGAAGGCTAACATTGCATTTGTTTTCCTTACCATCAATTCAACCTGTAAGTTAACATTTAGAGTATTCTGTATGAGGACTCCCAAATCCCTTTACAGCTCTAAGTCTTGAATTTTCCTCCTTTTTAGAAAATAGTCTATATCTTTATTTTTCCAACCAAAGTGCATGACTGTTCACTTCCCTACTCTATATTCCATCTGCCACTTCTTTGGCCATTCTCTCAATCTGTCTACGTTCTTTCTCAACACTACCTGCCCCTCCAAGTATCTTTATATCATCCACAAACTTGGCCACAAAGCAATCAATTCCGTCATCTTAATCATTGACGTATAACATGAAAAGAAGCAGTCTCATCACTGATCCCCACAGAACACCACTAGTCATTGGCAGCCAATCAGGAACGGCCCCCTTTATTCCCACTATTTACCTTCTGTCAGTCAGCCAATCTTCTATTCATTTTAGTATCTTTCCCTGTCTACCATGGGCTCTTATCTTGTTAAGCAGCCTCATTTGCAGTATCTTGTCAAATGTCTTTTGAAAATGCGAAGGCACAAAATCCACTGTCTCTCCTTTGTCTATTCTGCCCTTATTTCCTCAAAACATTCCAACAGATTTTTCAGACAAGTTTTCGCCTGAAGGAAACCATGCTGAATTTGGCCTATTTTATCATTTTCTTCCAAATACCCTGAAATTACATCCTTAACAATCAACTCCAACATCTTAACAACCACTGAAGTCAGGCTAACAAGCCTATTATTTCCTTTCTTCTGCCTCTCTGTCTTCCAGTCCTCCAGAACCATTCAAAGCCTTTTTGTTTAGTGATTCTTGAAAGATATTACTGATGCCTTCACCATGTCTTCAGCCAATTTCTTCAGCACCCTGGGCGGTAATGCATCTGGTCTGCATGACTTACCTATATTCAGATCTTACAGCTTCCCAAACACATCCTTCTTAGTAAGGAACCATACTTACTTCTGACCCCTGCTACTCTTGAATTTTAACACATTGCTAGTGTCTTCCACAGTGAAGATGGGTGCAAAATACATTTTAAATTTGTTATCCATACTACCTCTTCATTATCATTTTTCAGCAGTCCAATATCCACTCTTGCCTTTTATATTATTAGCTAGTTAACCTTTATATTTAATCTTTTCCCTCCTTATTGCTTTGTTTTAGTTGCCTTCAGTGGTTTTTAAAGCTTCCCAACCCTCTAACTTACCACTAATTTTTGTTATATTAAATGCCCTCAAAGTTCAAAGTAAAATTTATTATCAGAGTACATTGCCACATACAACATAGATTTGCAATCTATGCCCACAGAAAAAGAATCTCAGATTATTTTTCTGCTGGCATACATTGCAAATCTATAGTATGGTAGCTGTAAACATTAAGAATTAAAGCAGAAATAAATAAACAACAGTTGAGCTGACTTTGACTTATATTGTCAGCCACAGTTGCCTCATCTACCCTTTAGAATACTTCTTATTCTTTGGGATGTATCTATCCCATGTCTTCTGAATTACCCCCAGAAACTCTAGCCATTGCAGTTCTGCTTCCATCCCTGTAAGTGACCCCTTCCAATCGGCTTTGGCCAGCTCCTTTTTCATGCATCTTTAATTCCCTTTATTCCACTGGAATACTGACATATCTGACTTTGTCTGCTCCCTCTTAAACTGCAGAGTGAATTCTATTATTTTATGATCACTCTCTCCTAAGGGTTCTTTTAACTTAAACTCCCTAATCATAACTGGTTCATTACACAGTGTCCAATCCAGAATTGTCTTTATCCTCGAGGGTTCAACCACAAGCTGCTCTAAAAAACCATCTCATTGGCATTTGACAAATTCTCTCTCTTGGGATCTAGCACAAACCTAATTTTCTCACTCTTATCTGCTTGTTGAAATCCCCCATGACTATGGTGACATTGACATTTTACATGCCTTTTCTATCTCCCATTGTAATCTGTATCCCACATTCTGCCCTCTGTTCAGAGACCTGTGCAGTATATTAATTTATCAAGGTCCGAGAGACTTATTATGAAACTCACCTTTGTTGCACAGCTAATATCCATTTTCCTCCCACAGTCCAAAGACACACTGGGAAGGTTGATTCATCATTGTAAATTGTCTTATGACTAGGTTAGGGTTAATCAGGGTTGTGGGGTTGCTCGAGTGCCATGGTTCAAAGGGCTGGAAGGGCTTACTGTGTACTGTCTCGCTAAATAAATAAAATTAAAAAAAATTCTATAAGGTGAAATAAGGCTATCTAAAGCATAAATAAAAAGTACAAAGAGAGAGCAAAGTAGTGAGGTAGATTTCATGGGTTGAGGGACCGTTCAAAGATCTGACGGCTGAGGGAAAGATGCTGTTCATAAAATGTTAAGTGTGCATCTGAAGTCTCCTGTACCTCCTCCATGATGGGAGTAATGAGAAGGCATGTCCTGGATGATGACGGTCTTCCATAATACATGTCACATTCTTAAGACATCACCTTTTTAATATGCCCTTGATGGTGGGGAGCTTCATGCCTTTGATGGAGTTTATGAGCCGAAAACGCTCTTCAGCTTTTTCCAATCCTATGCAGTGGCCCCTCCATGCCAGACAATGATGTAAATGTTCTCTGTGGTACATCTGTAGAAACTTGCTGAAGTCTTTGGTGACATACCAAATCCTCCCAAATTCCTCATGAAGTTTAACCACTGGTGGCCTTTCTTCATACTTGATGTAATTTTTTGGGCTCAGGATAGATCTTCTAAGATATTGACACCCAAAAACTTGAAAGCGCTCACCCTTTCCATTGCAGACCCGTTGATGAGGACTGCTCTGTGTTCTCCGAATTTTCCTTTCCCAAAATGCACAATCAGTTCCTGAGTCTTACAGATGTTGACTGCAAGATTGCTGTTGAAAACCGTTCATCCAGCTGATTATCTCACACCTGTATGCCTCCTCATCACTATCTGAGATTCTGCCAACTACAACTGTGCCATCAGAGAGTTTATAAATGGCATTTGAGCTGTGCCTAATCACATCTAATCATGAATCTTTGAGGTGTACCTGTGTTGATTGTCAGCAAGGAGGAGATGCTATTAATCTTTCACTAGGGGATTTGAGAGGGAGTTTACTCCCCAACATAGGGAGTGGGTGAAATCTGGAATGAGCTATCTGTATGTATGATGGAGGCAGAGATTTAAGAAGCATCTAGTAATTAATTTGCCAGGACATAGAAGGGATTGATAAGGTCAGTGGTCTTCCTGTATCAATTTTGCTGGTGTAAAACTCTTCGTATATATAGAAGAGGCATTTATCATTTTCAAATATTTAACATGCTACACCATTGAAGAACCAGGTGGTTAGTTGATTTGATTTGGCTTTATTCAGTATCCACTAAGACCTTTACATCATTTTAATCTTTTACTGTGGCTTGACTAAACTGAAGATAAGTGTTTAACTCAGATGGTCACTTTCAATAGCCTTTTCCTTCTCATGCTCAATAGACATCCTGTGTGCTGAGAAATTAATGAGAGTTGACATTTGGTCCTTCAGTTAAGTTTCTTGGAACCTATTGACTTATAATAACCCAATAACTGATTCATAAAATCTGCAATATAAACCACTTTGATTTAATTGATCTTGAACAACACTAAGATCTCCATTGAAACATATCTCAAGTAACAAGCAAGAGAAAATCTGCAGATACTGGAAATCCAAGCAACATACACAAAATGCTGGAGGAACTCAGCAGGTCAGGCAGCATCTATGTAAAAGTACAGTCGACATTTCAGGGGAAGACCCTTCAGTAGAACTGGAGAAAAAAAGATGAGGAGTAGCTTTAAAAGTGGGGGAGGGGACAGGGAGCCACAAGATGATAGGTGAAACCGGGAGGGGGAGGGATGAAGTAAAGAGCTGGGAAGTTGATTGGTGTAAGAGATAAAGGGCTGGAGAAGGGGGATTCCAAAAGGAGAAAACAGAAGGCTATGAAAGAAAGAAAAGGGGGGAGGAGTACCAGAGGAAGGTATTGGGTGGGCAAGGACATAAGGTGAGAGAGGGAAACGGGAAAGGGGAACGGTGAAGGAGGGTGGACATTACCAGAAGTTCAAGAAATTGATGTTCATGCCAACAGGTTGGAGGCTACCCAAACGGAATATAAGGTGCTGTTCTTCCAACCTGAGTGTGGCCTTATTGCTACAGTAGAGGAGGCCGTGGATTGACATATCGGAATGGGATTGGGAAATGTAATTAAAATGAGTGGCCACTGTGGGACCTCGCTTCTTCTGGCAGACAAAGAGTAGGTACTCAGTGAAACAGTCTCCCAATCTACATCGGGACTCATTGGTATACAGGAGGCCACACCGGGAGCATGGACACCGTTGATGATCCCAACAGACTTACAGGTGAAGTGTCACCTCACCTGGAAGGACAGTTTGGGGACCTGAATGGTAGGGAGGGAGGAGGTACAGAGGGAGGTGTAGCACTTGTTCCTCTTGCAAGGGTAAGTGCCAGGAGGGAGATCAGTGGGGAGGGACAAGTGGACAAGGGAGTTGCATAGGGTGTGATCCCTGCGGAATGGAAAGGACAGTTGTGGACAATTATGTGCTGGATGTGGAGGCTGGTGGGGTGGTAGGTGAGGACAAAAGGAACCCTATCCCTTGTAGGGTGATGGGAGGATGGGTGAGAGCAGATATGCATGAAATAGAAGAGACACGGTTGAAAATGGGAGGGAGAGAAAGACGTGCTTGGAACGTTCAGTTTTACCTTTCTCCCAGCACGTACCAAGTTTTGAGAATATGAATTCAGAGGTTCAGAAGGAATCTTGCTGCTGTTTGCTGCAGAATAAACGGTGTTATTGCTCTGTCTCAGCTGCTCTGTTCAAAGGGCTAAGGGGTTTGGAGCAACAGACACAAACTGCTGGAGGAACTCAGTAGGTCAGCAGTCCTGATGAAGGATCTCATTTCAAATCGTCGACTGGTTATTAATTTCCATAGATGCTGCTTGGCCCATTGAGTTCCTCCAACATTTTGTGTGTGTTGCTCTGGATTTCTAGCATTTACAGAATCTCTTGTGTCTATGAAATATTACTGCCTTGTTTTATTTGATCACTAGAAACCTACCTTGTGTCTGATATGAAGGGACACACAAATACAGACACAATCTTCAAAGAGTGAAGTCGCACTGATGGAGAAAACATAGCACATTATGTAAAGGCTCTGCAATGCTGGAAAACATTATTAAACAAATGGGGAAAATATTGATTTTTTTTTGAAAGTTTTAAATTTTTTTTTAGCCTGGAACAAAGAACCATTCTAATCAATAATCAAGCTCATTAAGTTCATGCTACCTCAAGCTGTTTCTGGTACTGGCCATTGCACTTACTTCTAAATATCCATCAAAATCCAAGAAAGGAATTGTTTTTCTTTCTCCAAATTATACCTACTTAAGCAAAGCTCCTGGATTTTCCTGAATGATAATGGGGAAAAAAAAGGTAAATTTGCAAATTGATGCAGTCTTTTTTCACTAAGGTTGGGTGAGACTACAACTAGAAGTTATGGGTTAAGGATGAAAGGTGAAATGTTTAAAGGGAATAAAAGGGGAACTTATTTACTCAGAGAGTGATGAGAGTGTGGGAAAACGTGCTGAAGTGGTGGATGCAAGTTCAATTTCAACATTTAGGAGATATTTGGATCAGTACAAGGATGGTATGGCAGGTCCTTGTGCAGGTTGATGAAACTAGACATAATCATAGTTCAACATGGACTAGATGGGCCAAAGAACCAGTTTCTGTGTAAACACAAGGAAATCTGCAGATGCTGGAAATTCAAGCAACACACACAAAATGCTGGTGGAACGCAGCAGGCCAGGCAGCATCTATAAGGAGAAGCACTGTCGACGTTTCGGGCCGAGACCCTTCGTCAAGACTAACTGAAAGGAACGATAGTAAGAGATTTGAAAGTAGGAGAGGGAGGGGAAAATGCAAAATGATCGGAGAAGACCGGAGGTGGTGGGGTGAAGCTGAGAGCCGGAAAGGTGATAGGCAAAAGGGATACAGAGGTGGAGAAGGGAAAGGATCATGGGATGGGAGGCCTAGGGAGAAAGAAAGGGGGAGGGGAGCACCAGAGGGAGATGGAGAACAGGCAGAGTGAAGGGCAGAAAGAGAGAGAAAAAAAAGGAGGGGGGAAAAACAGTAAATATATCAGGAGTGGGGTAAGAAGGGGAGGGGCATTAACGGAAGTTAGAGAAGTCAATGTTCATGCCATCAGGTTGGAGGCTACCCAGCCGGTATATAAGGTGTTGTTCCTCCAACCTGAGTGTGGCTTCTGTGTAGCAGTGTTTTATGACTCAGTAACTCTTACTTGGAACACAATAGGAAAAAACAATAGAGACAAAACTGTAAAACAATATGTAAAAATGACCACATTTTTGCACAAGGTAGTAGTTACAATATTTAGAAAGTTCCTTTTCATATTGACTAATAAAAGTAATTTGCAGGGCTGGTTATTAAATACTAGAAGAAAGTTGTAACATCAAATTGTGTTATGGTGTTAACAATAGTTTGAAAGTATATGCACAGGGTACTTTAAGTAGATTTTCAGTTACATATATTGCTAATGTCCTTTCAAACGATTGTACAAGAAGCAGGCATGGAATTGGAACTGGATATAAAACCCAAGATTTACTTCTCAAATTTTGGAGAGCCATGAGGAATTTTATAACATCCACTTCTACAACCACAAACATACAAGTTTTAATTGAATAAGATTAAAGCTAAGAAAAATTGTATGTTATACTTAACATTACAATGTGAGTAATGGCCAAAAGTAGAATTTACTTTCTCACTAATTTTATTCTTCTATGGTGTTGACAGTTACTACATTCTTCAAATAAATTCAGTAGATATAAGAGAAATAGAATGTACTTTTCAATAACTGCTTGCTTATAAAGCAATTTAATATTTAATAGAAACATAAAAAACCAATAGCACATTACAGGCCTTTCGACCCACAATGCTGTGTTGAACATGCACCTATTTTAGGGCTGATCATAGAAAAGGAAATCAATAGGCTGCATTATGTGGGATAATGCCAGTAGTTCTGTGCTTAACTGCCAGCAACTCCTGAATTTGCTGACAGCCTCGTGCTGACATTTGGGTACCTCATGGAGCCCAGCAATGGAACGGGAATCTGTACAACTTTCCCACCAATCAGCATGCGACATTCAGTTAAAAAATCTACCACAGGTTAAATGAATCTATCTCAAAAATGCTCTTGTCCATTAATTTTTAGGAAAGGAGAACAGCTGAGTGGGATTAAACTATTATTTCTAACTTAAAAATGTGCATTGAGGGATAAAGAGGAATTTAATTTGTCAGCATTTAGGCAGTTGTATATTTGCATTTCTTACTATGGGATGGCAATATGTACATGTACCCATAACCTTACGTTATTCATATTTTTTCAATGATAAGATACTGTCTTTACTTACCCAGAATTTCACATACCTTGGTTGGATATCGATGAAGATTTTCATTTTTTAATATATTAACACTTATTTTTTCATAACTGCTTTTATTAATAATTAATTGATTCTGAGCACATCTGAACACCAAAACCTTTTCATTTTCAATGCCATTAACAGAGAGCTAAACTTTGGTCAATGTGGTCAGAATGGCACAACTACATACAAAAAGGTATTTCCAATATTATTGTGTGTGATCTCTTCTGGTTCTATCCAACCAGCACAGGGTTTACATCATGAAAATCTCTAGCACTCTGGGGACTCATCACCTTTGAAGATCTGGTCAGCTTCATCCAATAAATTCTCACAAAGGAACTGCTCAAGGAGTGTAGCTCAGTGAGAAGCATGACCACCTCACCAACTAACTTCAAATGAATATCATGTCACTGTGAGAAATATGGCAATAGCATTATTGTAAGTATTAAGAATTCCTGGAGCTGCTGAGATAAACCACTTATTTAATGTGTTCAGCCCTCAACTAGGCTAGCCATGAACTGAATTTCAATCTATTCTTCAGATCAATCCATCTACTACCCTTCAGATTGAATGCTGCATCTTAAAAAAGATGGATTTAGTGAGACGGATGACCACCAAATGTCCCAAAGCACTTTAAAACCGTATCACTCTTGAAGAGTGGACGTAAGTGCAATTAGAAAACATACATCTTCATTCCAAATACCTAAGCCTCTGGTAGCTAGACACACACATTAGAATGATAGAAAGGTTATAATCTGACTTGTAAAAACCATTGAAACATGTTATTCTAATTTTCTGTTCAATAGTATGCTTGAATTAATAACCTCTGTTTTCATGACCACAGATAAGTGAGTCATTTCAAAACACAAAATAATGCCCATATCTGGTTTGGTTCAGAAATGTTGCAATTAAAATGATGACTTGCACATTTTCCAAGGTGGAAAACTCCCCCACAATGATTTCCTTAAACTTTGGAAGCAAATTATTAAGTTTTTTTAAAATCTCATTCTCAGAAATCAGTCAAATAAGTAAATAGGATTGTCTATTTCAAGGTAATAGAAGGACTTTACCATGAATTTCAGAAAGTCCTATAGGCTACAAAGTTTCCTAATGACTACTAAAAAATATAAGCCATATGGAGAGTTTAAAGTAATTTAAATTATTTCCTTTTCATCAAACCTCTCTGAAAAAGCACTTAGTATTACCAAATTCTTGAATTAAGTTTAAAAAAAAGGCTTAATAGTTCTAAAAATTAACAATTTTATAGTTGTCAGGCTAGGCAGCATCTATAGGGAGAAGTGCTTAGCCTGCTGTGTTCTACCAGCACTTTGTGTATGTTGTTGTTTGAATTTCCAGCATCTGCAGATTTCCTCGTGCTTGAATTTTATAGTTAAGGTAGCTTTTGAGTATTTTGTGAAATGAACATATTTACCACAAAAAGATACAATGTAAATATAAATTAACCAAAATAACTTCTTTTAAATTTTTCAAAGCAAAATATTATTAATGCTTGGAATCTGCAAAGCAGAAAATGGGGGAAACACTGAACGGGACATCAACATCTATGGAGTGAAAATCTTGTCTTAAAGATGATACTAATGAACAACATGACCAAGGGTGACATTCTCCAAGTCGTTTATGACACTACTTCATTCACTTCTTTTACATCATCTTTTTCTTTCAAATGTGTTCCTGCTGTGGTTGGAGCCTGTGATCTACATTTTGGTGGTGTACTTACAGGCCAATTGAGAGATCTGGTGCTTTGCTGTCTCTGAGGGTGTCCCGTGAAACTTCGAGGGAAGTGTGTGGCCTCGAGGCCAAGAAACAGAACACGAGCCCATGATCTATTCATTTCAAAGGTTCAAGGGTCAAATTTAATGTCAGAGAAATGTATACTATTTACATCCTGAAATGCTTTTTCTTCGCACAACACCCACAAAAACAGAGATGTGCCCCAAAGAATGAACGACAGTTAAACGTGAGAACCCCGAAGTCCCCCCCAACTCCCCCCTCCCGTGCATAAGCGCCAGTGAGCAATGATCACCCCCCAGCAAAAAAAAAGTGCGTCAGTATCATCACCGAGCCCAAGCGTGTGCTCAGCAATAGCAGACACAGACCAAAGTTACCCCAAAGGCTCCCATTTCATCCCACATTCGACAAACCACAGGTTTTCTCTCTTTCCCTGGCAAGGGAGTTGGAGGTGTCCCCCATTTTCACAGCGAGCGGGAGACATAACAACAACCCGCTGGTTTACAATGTTAAAAGTCCGTTTCATTGCTTTTCTCGAGCTCTGCGTCCGAAGATTGCAAACCGATATAGTCACGGGGAGCTTGTACAAACTCCTTGCAGACAGCGTTAGGAATTGAACCCGTGTCATCAGTACTGTAAAGCAGTTCTAACCATGCCACCCTAAACTTTGTTAAAGATTGTTAACAAATAATTTTTGTTGAATCTTTGTTAAAATTTCACACCTTTGAACTTTAACCAAAATTGGCATAGTTAATGATAATATGATAATTCTGATAGATAGATAGATAGATAGATAGATACTTTATTCATCCCCAAGGGGAAATTCAATGTTCCTCCAGTATGATATCACATAAACACAAGACAGACCAAGACTAACTGACCAAAAAAACCACATAATTATAACATACAGTTACAACAGTGCAAAGCAATACCATAATTTGATAAGAGCAGACCATGGGCACGGTAAAAAAAAGTCTCAAAGTCCCAGATAGCCCATCATCTCACGCAGATGGCAGAAGGAAGAAACCTCCAACGTGGCAAAACTTCCCGATGCAGCCTCTGGAAGCACCCGAGCACAGCCAACTGTGAGTCCGTCCGAAAACTTCCGACAACTTCGTGCCTCCGACCAGCCCTCCGACACCGAGCACCGAGCACCATCTCTGCCGAGTGCTTCAACCCCGGCTCCGGCCACCAAGCAACAGGCAAAGCCGAGGATTCGGGGCCTTCCTCTCTGGAGATCTCTCCGATCGCTCAGTAGCAGCGTCAGCAGCACAGGCATGTCAGAAGTTTCGCCAGATGTTCCTCCGTGCTTCACACATCCGTCTCAATCAAATCAGGATTGTGCACGGCCCCTACTTACAGATAACATTTCCACAGTTTTTAATCTTTAGAAATATTGCTTGGTCTGCTGATATTTCCAGTTTGCTGAGCTTCTTATATTGACATTTATTTCTCAAATTTGTGTACATTTTTAAATAAAATTTCATAATTTGTGTTGTTCAACATATAAAATGAAAGGTTTAAAGTAGTTTTGGATAACTAAGAGATACAAACTGTAATCCTAATAATTCCAATTTTAGTCGCTGCTTCTCTGTCTGATAAAAGGAGGGTTACAAAGAGCTGTCTATAAATAACTGCCCTTCTTGACAACTGAAACTAGGATTATTGTGAGTTGTTTTCATCACCTAGAGAGAAGAAGGATGGAAAATGTACAGAAGACAGTGACAAAAGTGTAACTGGGTCTGGAGGTCATGAGTTATCAGGATTCAATGCTCCTTCTTTGGAGCATCGGATCGTGAGCAGTGAGTGACCTTACAGAGGTATGTATATAAAACTGAGAGGCACAACGAGGAATTGTGAAATATAAAGGGGACTGAGCAACACATTTTCAAACAGAATTGTATACAGTTCTGGTCACCGAATTATAGGAATGATGTCAACAAAATAGAGACAGTACAGAGGAAATTTACTAGAATGTTACCTGGGTTTCGGCACGTAAGTTACAGAGAAAGGTTGCACAAGTTAGGTCTTTATTCTCTGGTGCGTCGAAGGTTGAGGGAGGACTTGATAGAGGTATTTAAAATTATGAGGGGGATAGATAGAGTTGACATGGATAGGCTTTTTCTATTGAGAGTAGGGGAGATTCAAACAACAGGACATGAGTTGAGAGTTAAGGGGCAAAAGTTTAGGGGTAACACGAGGGGGAACTTCTTTACTCAGAGAGTGGTAGTTATGTGGAACGAGCTTCCAGTAGAAGTGGTAGAGGCAAGTTCGATATTGTCATTTAAAAAAAAATTTGGAGAGGTATATGGACAGGAAAGGAATGGAGGGTTATGGGCTGAGTGTGGGTCAGTGGGACTAGGTGAGAGTAAGCATTTGGCACTGTCTAGAAGGGCCGAGATGTCCTGTTTCCATGCTGTAATTGTTATATGGTTATATGGATATAACAGTGGATACAATAACAATGTTTAAAAGACATTTAAACAGATATATAGGTAGAAAAGGTATGGAGTAGGGGTTCCCAACCTTTTTTATGCCATTGATCAATAGCATTAAGCAAAAGGTATGTAGATCCCAGACTGGGAACCCCTGGTTTAGAGTGTTATAAGCCAAATGTAGGCAAATGGAACTAGCTCAGGTAGAGATTAGAGATTAGTTTTATTCATCAGATATACATTAAAACATACAGTGAAATGTATCATTTGCATTAAAGATGTGTGGAGTCAGACTGCAAATGTCACCACACTTCCAGCGCCAACATAGCATGCCTGCAACACACTAACCCTAACCTGTATGTCTGTGGTATGTGGGAGGAAACCCACATAGTCATGGGAGAACATTTGTAGGCATAAATCTGTTGAGCTGAGGGGCCTGTGTCCATGCTGTACACCTCTATGGCTGTAACTTAAAAATGAAACACAACTTGGGAGTTGTTTTCTGAAACCTTCAAAAAGTTGAAAGTAATATTCTTAGTAAGAACTGTTAGTTGCTTAGCTTTCGATGGAGCATAAGCCACCAAGAGGAACATCATGGCTACTGGGAATATCAATTTAAGTAATTAGGTAAGATTGAAAACAAAGCTGTTATCAGTAATGATGACCATCGTTTAAAAAAAAAGTATTTGATTCACTTGTGTCTTCTAGGGGTGAAGTTTCTGCTGCGCTCAACTAGTTGGATCGGTATGTCATTCTGGACTAGCTTGGAAAACAGTTCTTAGAAAAAGGGAATGGAGCAGGAAAAGTGGGAAAGGAGTGAGAAAGGAGGAGGAAAAATGTCTGGGAGGGCAGATGTGTCTAGAGGGAGAGAGAGAAATAGAGAGGGGAAGTGGAGAGAATCGTGAAAGAGCCAGAATGCAAATATGCTGGTATTGGGTTCCCTGTCCACAAAGCCTTAAACTCAAAGGAAGACTAAGCCAATCTGATATAGATACCTACGGGTACCCTCACTAACTGGAGGTTATACTGTATTCACCTACTCTTCAAAAACTAGATTACTTCACTAGCCAGCTTCTGCAGTGAGGTTTAGCTGCCAATACCCACAGCTCGAGTGGTGTGTCCTCCCTCCCTACTAAGGAGGAGATACTTCCAGCCAAAAAAGTACTTTAAACACGGTTATTTTATTTTTAATGGTACACATTTAAATTCAAACAAATGATTTTTAACACACATTAAACATTCGTAGATGATTTTTAATTTATAAAAGACCTCTGAATTGAAAATATTTACAAACTGCAAAGGATTTCCAAACATATGCATAATTCTTATGAACTAAAAGAAAATAGCAACAAGTTGGAGTTGATTGAGTTGTCCATCACAGAAACTGAAGGTTAGGGAATGAGTTCTAGTTCTTCTTTCTATAACCCCATCTTTCTGTTGTTCTCCTTGTCATTCCTGACAATGCTCCAGTCTTTCTAATATTGAAACTATTTTCTAATAGATGATATCATCTTTATTGCAAACAACTCCGACCCTTTGGAAAGAATACTAATATCCAATCAGGTAATCATATGACAGTAACTCAATGCATAGAAGCACGCAGACATGGTCAAGAAGTTCAGTTGTTGTTCTGAGGAAACATCAGAATGGGGAAGAAATGAGATTTAAGTGACATTGACTGAGGAATGATTGTTGGTGTCAGATGGGGTGGTTTGAGTATCTCAGAAACTGCTGATTTCCTGGGATTTTCATCCACAATAATCTCTAGAGTTTACAAAAAATCATGCGAAAAGCTTCCAGTGAGCAGGTGTTCTGCAGGCTAAAATGCCTTGTTAATGAGAGAGTGGCCAGACTGGTTCAAGCTGACAGGACAGTGACAGTAACTCAAATAATAAACACAAGTGATTCTGAAGATCAAGAAACACAAAAACTACTGGAGGAACTCAGCAGGTCAAGCAGCATCTGATGAGTTCCTCCAGCATTTTGTGCGTGTTGCTCTGGATGATCAGCATCTGCAGAATCTCTTGTGTTTAATATTCTACAGATGCTGAAAATTCATAACAGCGCACACAAAATACTGGAGGAAATCAGCAGATATAGAAATGAATAAAAAGTTGACATTTCGGACCGAGACCCTTCATCTGGACTGGAATAGAAGGAGGAAGATGCTGACGTAAGAAAGTGGTGGAAGAGGAAGAAGGACAAGCTAGAAGGTGGAGCAATGGATGTAGTCTATATGGCTTTCAGTAAGACATTTAATAAGGTTCCCCATGCAAAACTCATTCAGAAAGTAAGGAAGTATGAGATCCAAGGAGATCTTGCTTTGTGGATCCAGAATTGGCTCATCCACAGAAGGCAAAGAGTGGTTATAGAGGGCTCATATTCTACATGGATGTTGGTGACCAGTAGTATGCCTCAGAGATCTGTTCTGGTACCCCTTCTCTTTGTGATTTTTATAAATGACCTGGATAAGGAAGTAGAAGGGTGCGTTAATAAGTTTGCTGATGACACAAAGGTTGGGGGTGTTGTGGATAGTCTGGGGGGTTGTCAAAGGTTACAGCGGGACATCAATAGGATGCAGAACTGGGCTGAGAAGTGGCAGATGGAGTTCAACCCAGATAAGTGTGAAGAGATTCATTTCTATAGGTCCAATTTGAAGAAAAAATATAATATAAATGGTAATACTCTTAGCAGTGTGGAAGATCTGAAAGATCTTGGCATCCGTGTCAGTCGGACACACAGCGCAGGTTGACATTGTTTTTAAGAAGGTGTACAGTGTGTTGGCATTCATCAACCAGGGGATTGAGTTCAAGAAGCATGAGGTAATGTTACTGCTATATAAGACCTTGGTCAGACCCCACTTTGAGTACTGCATTCAGTTCTGGTCACCTCACTACAGGAAGGATGTGGATACTATAGAAAAAGTGCAGAGGAAATTTACAAGGATTTGCCAGGATTGGAGAGTGTGCCTTATAAGAATAGGTTGAATGAATTTGGCTTTTTCTCCTCGGAGCAACAGGGGATGAGAGGTGACCTGATATGAATGTATAAGATGATGAGAGGCATTGATCATGTGGATATCTAGAGGCTTTTTCTCTGGGCTGAAATGGCTAACATAAGGATGCATAGTTTTAGGGAGCTTGGAAGTAGATACAGAGAGGATATCAGGGGTACGTTTTTCACACAGAGAGAGTGGAGGATGCGCAGAATGCACTACTGGTGACAGTGTTGGAGGCAGATACAATAGGGTCTTTTAAGAGACTCTTCGATAGCTACAGAGAGTGTAGAAAAACAGGATGGAGAAAGGAAAGAGAGGTGCTAAGAAAAAATTAATTTAAGGGCAGGGTGGAAGTTAGAAGCAAAGTTGATGAAATTGACGAGCTCACTACGGGTACTTGAAGCAGCACCAATAGTCATTAATTTAACACAGAAAGAGTTGGGGAGCATTACCAGGAATTGACTGTTCCACAGAGCGAATGAAAAGGAAGTCATAACTGCGGTTCATGTGGGTGCCCATGGCTACACCTTAAGTTTGGAGAAAGTGAGAGGAGGCAAAAGAGAAATTATTAAGGGTGAATACCAGTTATGCCAGGTGGAGGTGGGCGGTGGTGGAGAGGATCAGCTCAGGTCTGTTGTTGAAAGTGAAGTGGAGAGCTTTAATACCTTCTTTACAGAGGATAGAAATGTATAGGCACTGGACATTCATGTTGAAAAAAGGTGATCATGGCTAAGGAATTCAAAGGTGTTGGGGAGATCGAGAGAATGTGAAGTGTTGCAGATGTGCACGGGGATGGACTGAACCAGGGGGGATAAAATGGAGTCAAGATATGCGGACATGAGTTCTGGGGAAGGAGCAGGCAGAAACAGTTCTGGGTCAGGAGCAGGCAGAAAACTGGACAATCAGTTTTGTGGATCTTGGATAGGAAATATAAATGAGCAGTGTGAGGTAAGGGACCTATGAAGTTGGTGGTAGTGGATGAGAGATTGCCGGAGTTGTTGAAGTTGGTGATGGTGTGGAAGACAATGACCTATTGCTCCTGAGTGGGGTGTTTTCCAAGGGATAAGTACAAGGAAGTGTCTGCGAGTTGCCACCTGGCCTCAGAAAGATGGAGGTCATTCCGCCTCACTACAACAGCACCCTCTTTGTCTGCAGGTCTAATGGTGATGTAGGATACGTGCACAGAGAGTGGAGGGATGTGCATTCTGAGGGTGTAAAGTTTGAGGAGAAGAGAGGAGTGCTGAAGTTGAGCCAGTTGATGTCTCTTCAGCAATTAGACATAAAAAGATCTAGAGCAGGCAGAGAACCAGAGTGAGGTGTCCAAGAAGTGGAGAAGGATTGGAAACAAGGGAAGGAGTCCTTGGTGTGGTGTCAGGAATCCTTGCTAAAGAATGGACTCGATAATGAAGGCGAAAGAAGAAGAAGAGTTAGTGTCTGGCACTGAACTCACTGAGGTGCAGGCGAAGGGAATCAAAGGTAAGGCCCTTGCTGAGTACAGAGAGAGAAAGATTGAGGTTGGAGGGAATGGTGAAGACATGGCAGGGATTAGAGCTGGGATCAGAGTTGGTGGATTTGTACAAACGTGGTGCTGGGGTGTTCAGGTGGGGTGAGAGGGCAGTGGAGACTTTGAGGACTTGGCGTGACTAGGGAGCCTGAGAGACCCATATTTGAGGAATAATGGTGTTGGAAGGAGAGCCCATGGGCTCAGCTGCAGTTAGGAAGGTCTGGACATGGAGGCGGCTGATGTTGGGGCTGGAACTGGAGCTGTGAGTCGCATAATTAACTTGTATAACCATTTGTTAACGACAGGGATGTGTGGAACAACATCTCTGAATGCACAACACATTGAACCTTAAAGTGGATGGGTTACAGCAGCAGAAGACCTTGAGCATACATGCAGTGGCCATTTCATTACATCCAGAAGGTAACTAATAAAGTGGCCACTGAGTGACAATGATAATAAACGTGATTCTGATTCTGAATCCAAACTTTTAGGTTAAAGGCCTCACTAGTAAGGCAGCCATTTATTGCCCAACCTAAATTGCCACTGAGAAGGTCTTTTTGAAATGCTGCTGCTCTGTCAAACAGTATAGTCAAATCAGGGGTTCCTGAGGGTTGGGCATTGAAGGAAATAAAGAGTGTCCAAAATGGGATATCCTGTGGTACAAATATTGTTTGGATCCTTCAGGAACACGAAAAGAGTTGAAATTATTCTTACTAGTATAGAATATGAGTGAGGAGTATGCACTGGCCATTTCATTGTGGCCTGTTATTTTATCTTTTCCATACACCAATTCCTTTCAAATTCTTGAAACTCATTTTGCAATCTCCAAATTCTGATTTAGAATGAATTATAAGCTAAGATCCAATACGTGATTTAATTTGTAAATTATCAATACTTATTTATCATTCTTTGCATAATTGTTGCTTGCCGCCATCTTTGACATTTTCCTTTCACCAGATAAGTTACACATGTAAAAGAATTATGTCATCACAAACAAATTCAACTGCATAACCAGGACCAGGGTTGACTGTAAAATGAGAAAACAGAGGAAAAAGCAATGAACTTCAGCAGAACATGAATCTTATGCAACATGCACAAAATGCTGGAGGAACTCAACAAGACAGGCAGCATCTATGGAGAGAGTAAACAATTGATATTTCATTCCGAGACTCTTCATCACTGGATCAGACGAGTCTCGGCCTCAAATATTGACTGTTTACTTCTCTCCTTTGATGCTGCTTTATTCGGTGAGTTCTTTCAGCATTTTATATGTATTGTACAAGATTTCCAGCATCTGCAGACACTTTTGTGTTTGTGAATCTTGTTTTCTTTCTATTTGGTAGATGGAGATATTACTAAAAAAAAATGATTGTTCCTTAATTTCTTTACCATAGATCTTGTTTATCCCTGGATTGGGAGAATAGTTCTGCTTTTCACCAGGAAAAGGTTACTTGACTATTCTGAGCATTTGACTGGATTGAGGAAAAGTCAACCAGTTTATCTGCCAAATCAGCCACTATAGAATCAAAATGCCTTCTTGTGCAATAATCAAGAAGCCTTCCTGTGCAATAATCAAATAAAAATTCAACTAAAACATTAGCATTATATCAACTGAAAGTGAGTCACAAGGTTCACAGAGAGAAAAGAAAAATCCCAAGTAGAAAGGTTACAAATTGAAAATGGTGTCCCCAGGAGGCATTTCATGGTTAAGATCGCTCTATGTCACATGTAGTATATGGGCATAGTTATTGTGAATAAATGGGTTTGCCTTTAGAATAAATGCTGGAATGAAGAATGGATGCTGGAATCTGTGGTCTAAAGCGTTTGAGATTGGATTCAAGCACCAAATTACAATATGCACAATAGACAAAATCTGTACCACAGGGCACCATTGAAAGTGGTTAGGGGATCATGTCAAGTTGACTGGCAGCCAGGAATTTCATAGGGAATTGTTTGCTGCCAGCTGTTCATGGTCTAATCCTTCACACATGCTTAGCCAAAAGCAAATGTCTGAGTTGATTTGCTGTGCTTCAATTATCTACTGTGAAGAGAATTTCTTCATATCTAGTTTCTCACCTTTACACCAGGGATGGCTGGCATACAGATCCATATGAATAAGGTCACCAACCTTAGTGAAAATAATAATTACGGGTAAATGTTGCATTAATTTTACTTTCTTTAATGTTTGTAATTATTTCTATTTTAGGGGGCTTTTCATTTATATTGTTTTGGGTTTGTTATATATTTTCATTTTGTAAAGCTGCAGTATTTGCTTTGCTTTATGTCTGATTTCTGACTTGTAAACTCACAGGTTGTCAGGGTACTTTGCGGGCATAGTTTCAGGATATGTTGTCTGCTTGCCACATGGTGCCTGCTTTGCATTTTGGGAAAACTTCTGGATGATGTGGATCAGCTGGCTTAGTCCTCCAGACACACAGAGTTAAGTCTTTAAGGTGGGCATTGAGGATGGCAAAGATCAGTAGCAGAGCAAGTCCAGCACTATCTTACTCATCAACTAAGTGCAAAAAAAAAGCCCTGTATTATGAAAAGAAGGTAGGGAAAATTGTAGAATATGAACAAACATCAAGCTGCATATCTCAGAGGCCACTTTATTAGGTATAGGAGTGGAACTCGGTATGGCCTTCTTCTGTTGTAGTCTATCTACTTCAAGATTTGACATGCTGTGCATTCAAAGATGGTCTTCTGCACACCACTGTTGTAATGCATGGTTATTTGAGTTACTGTTGCCTTTCTGTCAGCTTGAACAAGTCTGGCCGGTCTCCTCTGACCTTTCTCATTAACAAGGCAACTTTGCCCACAGAGCTGCCACTCACGGTTTTTTTTTGTTATTTTTCACACTATTGTCTGTAAACTCTAAATGACTGTTGTGCATGAAAATCCCAGGAGGTCATCAGTTTCTGAGATACTCAAACCACCCAGTCTGGCACCAACAATCATTCAATAGTCAAAGTCACTTAGATCATCTTTCTTCCCCATTTACATGTTTAGTCTGAAAAACAAGTGAAACTCTTGACCATGTCTGCATGCTTTTACGTATGATTAGCTGATAAAATATTTGCATTCATGAGAAGGAGTACATATGTACCTAATAAAGTGGCTACTGAGTGCATATTGCTTTATGAAATTGTTATCATATCCTAAAAGCAAAACTTCAGGTTAACAAGAGCAGGAATGGTAGGTGAACAATTGTTAGAAGCTAAGAGCTACCCAGCAGTATCAATTGGGAATGGAATGAGGGATACATAAATATTGCAGTGACAGCAATTTTCTACCCATGCATTTAACTGGAATCAGTGGAAAATCATGAGATAGCCTATAAAAAATTAAATATAAATATTGGTATTAATGTAATAATATAATTCCACTGAAAGATGTTGAATTCACTCTCCAAGCTATTCTAGTTCCTCTAATTTTCTGTCCGTGATGGAAATCTGCACTCCCTGTGAATGTTGGATTCCCTTTGTTCAAAATGAATAGGCATATATTTGGGGTCAGTCAGCAGCTTTCAGGTGATTCTTATCGTGACTTGAAGCAGAGGCAATAAACACTTCTGACTTCACAGTTGGAAGGTCAGCTGAGCTTAAAGACAGCATATTCTCTCCACAGAAAAGCAATTACTGAAAAACTTTCCACTAAACATAATGTACTGCTAAAGGATTAATTACTGCCCAAAAATTAATCAATTATGCTCATTTACTACAAAAATGTGTTAATGCACGCACCAGTAATTTTTGTGTTAGCAGTTTTGTGAGCTGTACTCAAACCACACTTTGATCCTTTGAATTTGCCATATGTTGCAATTAAAGTTCTTCACAGTTTTAGTCACAGGGAAAAGGCTGGATTGCAAACACCTTGAATAGTTATAAAGATCAAAGTTTACCATAAATTTCCTCTGGTGCTGCTATGTCTTGCATGTGAAGATGAATTCTTCACCTTGAGCTGTTGACAGGAACCCAAAAAACTATGTTGTGTATAAAATGGAGTAGAGCCAGCACAAAATTGTTCGGACATCTGGCCTTCCTACAGGAAAATGATAAGCACTTTTAAATTTTCTCTTCGCTGTCTAAATGTAAACAACAGTCATATGTTGCACGCCCATTGGAGGCATAATTTAGGACACAAACATAATAACTATCATGAAATTCCAAAGTTGGATTTCAAAATCCAAATATAACAAGTTTTCTTCCTCCTTTCTCCTCTCAAAATTAAGAATATTGACAAAAAATTACTAACATCCGATCAAGTTATTTCCATCAATTGACCTGCGTTATGTTCCATACTCATTTCCTCCATCAACATAATATATTTTAGCTTGAACGCATGCATAAAATTCCTGTTATCCACAATCCAGATCCATTATTCTTAATTAGTTAATTTATCAATTGTTTTTAATCCACATTGTTTGGTGTAAGTATCTTTCGGGATGGAATATACTTGGAACATCTCTTGAGTGCTCAAAAGTTAGCTTTTCTTCATGGACAGAGAAGGTTTTAGTCCATGAAGCTTCCAGCATGATGGGAAAAATTTGGTGTATCCTGGTCAATGCTGCAAAATGGAACTTGCCAGCAAATATTTAGTGGTATTCACAGCTCAGAAACACTTGATTCATCCCCAAGTCTCCACGGTACAACTATTCTCACCTACCTTCCTCTACCAGGGGTTCCCAACCTTTTATATTCCATGGACCTCTGCTATTAACCAAAGGGTCCATGGACCCCATGGTGGGAACCCCTCCTCTAATTGCTTGACATCTTCTTTTACTTCTCTCTGCTTTTCCTAAGTGCACCTGTATTATGTGTCTCAGCTCCTCATTGTGGTAAGCAAATTCTAGAATTTAACCACCATAGTATAAAGGTCCTTGAATTATTTCTTAGATTTATAAATGGCCATCTTATAAATGTTGACCTTTAGTTTTAATCTCACCTGCAAGAAAACAACATATCTGCATTTATTTTATCAAATTATTTCATTACCTTGATAATCTCTATCAGGTCATCTCTTTTGCCTTCTCATTTCCATGGAAAATAGATCCGGTTTATTGAAATATTTCAGATGGATATAATCAGACCATAAGACAAAGAAGCAGAATTAGGCCATTCAGCCTATGGAGTCAGCTCTGCCATTCATTCTCATGCCTTCTCCATGTAAACTTGGATACCCTAACTAATCAAGAACCAATCAACTTCCATTTTAAATATAATCAATTACTTGGCCTCCATAGCCATTCATGTCAATGAATTCCACAGATTCACCACCATCTGGCTAAAGGGATTTCTCCTCATCTTTGTTCTAAGTGGATGTCCCTCCATTCTGAGGATGTGCTCTTTGGTCCTAGACTCTCCCACTTAGTAAACCTTCTCCCACACCCTCTCTATCTAGGTTTTTCAGTATTCAATTGGTTTCAATGGAATCATCCCTCATTCTTCTAAATTCCAGCAACATTTTCCAACACAGTATTTCACCTGCCACTTCTTTGCCCTTTCTCTTAATCTGTCCTTCTACAGCCTCCCTACTTTCTCAGCACTACCAGCACTTCCATCTATCATTGTATCATATGCAAACTTGTCCATCAATTCCATCGTCCAATTCATTGCCATATAATGTGAAAAGGAGCAGTCCCAATACCGACCCCTACAGAACAACATGAGTCACCAGCAGCCAACCAGAAAAGGCCTCATTTATTCCCATTCTTTCTCTCTGGCCAGTCATCCAGGCTAGTACCTTTCCTGTAATAACATGGGTTCTTATCTTGTTTAGTAGCTCCATGTGTAGCATCTTATCAAAAGCCTTCTGAAAATCCAAGCAAACAACATTGTCTGACTCTCTTTTGTCTATCTTGCCTGCTATTTCCTCAAACAATTTCAATGGATTTGTTGGGCAATATTTCTCCTTAAGGAACCCATGCTAACTTTGGCCGACTTTATCATGTGCTTCCAAGTAAGCTGAAATCTCCTCCTTATTAATGGACTCCAACATCTTCCAATCAACTGAAGTCAGGCTAACTAGCCTATAATTTCCTTTCTTCTGTCTCCCTTCCTCAGTTCTGATAGCATTGCAGAAAAACTTTATCAATTTCAAGTTCAATTGTAATTCAACCATACATGAATACCCATGAATACAGCCAAATGAAATAGCTTTCCTCCAGGACCAAGGTACAAAACACAGTGCAGTCATAAACAGCACAAAGCACATATAAGATGGAAATAAGCATACAGTTGTACAAAAAATATAACTCAAGTCCCTGTGTGTCATGTCCTGTTGATTGATGGTACATGGATGTTGTCAGCAAGAACAAGTCTGCAGCAGTCCGCAGACGAACACAATTCAGTTTGAATCCACTGAGCAAACACTGGAGAGCAGCACCATTGGGAAGGGTCAGCCCCCAACACAACAAGGATGCCACACCTCTGGTGTCTTCTCTCCCTGAAGGCTGCAACAGTGACTCCATGGTGAAAGAGCCTCAACTACGGCCACACAGCTCCTCCACCATCGATCTCACCAGCAAACCAGTGAACTGAACACAGTATTCTACATTACCAATGGCCAACAGGATCGTGTGATCACAAGAAAAACATACAAGATGATCACTCACTGTTAGACTGCACATTGCTTCCACGTTTCGACTCCAATACCTTTCTGCAGCAGGCAGCGACAGAGTCCAGCTCCTCTGCTATTGAACAACTTACTGATGCGGTAGGTGTTCTTAATGTTTGTAATCTCCAGCAGTATGTTGCAATAGTAAAAAGACATTTAAAATGGATAGTTACACCTTTCGTTGGACCCAGAGAGGCTCCTGCAACTGAGCATGCCACCATCTTACTGAAAGGTCAATTTCTTTTTAACATCTCTAGCTTCACTACATCTTTTTCCATAATCTCTTTTGATAAAAGCAGTTCTGTGAAATTCAACTGTTCATACTACCTCATGATTCTGTATAATTTTAGCATACACTTGGAGGCCACCTTATGACCTGCCCCTGTACATCTGCTGATATAGGAGCTAACGAATAAAGTGGCTACCGAGAATAATTTCTCTGCTTTAGAGCTTTTCACGGCTTTTCTCCTCTGGAAAGGCAAAGTAACTCTGCCCCAGCCAACTTCCCCACCACCAACACCACTCTACGCCCTCCTCCTCTCCAGCACCACACCAAACATGTGTTCTACACAGACTTCTATATAAAATAAAATGGAAAAGCGTTCTTTGAAGGAAAAGTGTGAACTCCCTGAGGCAAAGCAAGATAATTGCATATGTTTATTTTCCTGTATTTTGATTTTGAGACATTCAAAAATAGCTTTTTGAGTGTGAGAGTGATCTCTGACAAAAAAACCAAATGGTTTTCTGTATCATCTTTTTGGATTACAGCGCTGTGTCAAAATGTAAGATAAGATAATTCCAACTTATTGATGGCATCGCTCACTTCTTGAGTTAAATTTATTCAATTACAGAACTAGATCTGTGATATCTAAAGGCTTAGCCAGAAATCACATATGGTTAATTGTGACTGCAGATGTGTCAAGATGCATTTCTGTTCGAAAATAAAACTGAGCAATATCATTGGGCATGTGATCTCAAAACAATTATTCACAGTGTTTGTGATTGTTTACATTCTATTATGTTTTTGCTGGTGAAATGATAAGAAAAAAAAAGCCAAGTATGTAAATATTTTGGATTATAATATGTACTTTAAGTCCCTGGTTTTCTGCTTATTGCCCTTTTTATTCACTGGTGATCTGGATGCCAATCGTTATTGCTTGCTAGTTACTTTACTTGTATTGAATAGCTTGCCAGGCTACTTCAAAGGACTGGATCCGGAGGCACATAAAAGCCAGATCAGGTCAGCATGACAGATTTGCTTCCCCAAAAGGATATGGGTGAATCAGCTGGGATTCTGCAATAGACGAAGTGGACCTTGAACTCAGTCCTCTTAATTATTTCTCCAAGCTACTAGTTTAGTAACTTGGCCACCGTTGAAGTGGTGTGTAATGCGAGTGAAAGCATTCAAGCAGCGTTAGTAACAGTGTTGAGCTGACATTATCATCAAGTTAGCTAATCAGGAGAACCACACTGTTGTACTGAAAGATTAAGACCTACTAATGAAGATCCACTCTATGGGTAGATATCATCACCAAGTTCCAGCAGTGTTCAACCAGCTACATCTGGATAGAGATTGGGTGGAGGGACTGTTGCATCTGAATGTGTAAGGGAACTTTCTCACCAGTCACTTTGAGGAAAGCTCGTAAATTGCTCTGAGGAAGTCAACATGGTGCTAGCAAGTGTTGAATAAAAGCTGCAACAGGATGTCTGATGATAAGTGGTATGATTCATAGCAGAATTCAAAGCGTTGCTAGAAGAGAAAGCCTACCGTTTCATACTAAATGGCAGTAGATGATTGTTAAATAAAAATGTCATTGATCACTGATGTTTATATGATTGATATGACCTCCTGGAATGGCTGTGATTACTTGAGAGATCAGAGAGGAATTTCCTAAACACTTTGTTTTATATTTCCTCTCCCAAGTGTGAAGTACTTAGTCAAAGTGCTCCAAGTATTGACTATGTGGCAGACTTGATGGATCAGTTTGTCTTCTCTTACCCATCATTTCTGCATGACCGTCCGTACACCTGGGATCAATGTTGCTGCTTTGTAAAATGTATATGTAACAACAGCAGCAAATTGCTTTTGCAGTAGTGAACCACCCCAAATTATTTCATGGGAAATATATCAGAAAATCCATTACACTGAAAGGAAACAAAAGTGGCCAAGTACCTGGTTAGAGAGGCAGGCTTTAGGGCACAGTGTGAAAAGAGGAGAGAGTGAGAGAGAAAGATTCAAGGAAGAATTCTAGCGTCAAAATCCGACACTGTTGAAGTCACAGCCACCAAAGTTGG
Organism: Hemitrygon akajei; assembly: GCF_048418815.1. NCBI lineage: Eukaryota > Metazoa > Chordata > Chondrichthyes > Myliobatiformes > Dasyatidae > Hemitrygon > Hemitrygon akajei. Next base: position 158,861,794 of record NC_133129.1, on the reverse strand, counting down.
TGATGGGGTGAAGGAAATGGGTGAGGCTGAAGAATTAGAGGACGTGAGGCCAACAAGGGATTTGAATGGAAGGCAGAATGGTTTAAAGTTGAACCTCTATTACACCATGACCTAAAGCAGGCATGGAGATGATGGGATGCATAAGCCTTGTTCATGCCCAAGTCAGAAGAATCTGTAACTATCACTGAGGTTGTTACTGGCTGGAGATATGCCTCAGGACTCACACCACCAGGTTCAAGAACAGTTACTACCCCTCAACCATAAGGTTCTGGATCCAGAGGGTATAACCACACTCATTCTATTTCTGGTGTTCCCACAATCGATGGTCTCACTTTAAGGATGCTTTATCTTCTTATTTCATGCTCTCATTATTCATTGCTATTTATTTATATTCGCATTTGCACACTTTGTCATTCATTGATCCAGTTTACAGTTACTGTTCTGTAGATTTGCTGAGTATGCCCGCAGAAAAAATAATGTCAGGGTTGTATGTGGTAGCATGTATGTAATCTGATAATAAATTTTACTTTGTACTTTGTGTATTCTTCTATTGTTGCCAGTTTGTTCCCATGTGGCAGTTATACAAATTTAATGCAATACTCTAGAGGGAGATTATCGTTAAAAGCCAGAATGTAAAATCAGCCGAAGTATATTCTGTTCTCCATGTATAGGAATTAATAAAAAAAGAAATTATATTGAATACATGGTGTATTTTATATGCAAAAATGTTGGAAATATCACAAGCAAATCGAACAAAAACTATATCACTATAGAATCTTCTCTTAGTAAGAATTATGTAATTAAAAGTAACTGCAGTAGTACAGCTTGAGAGTACATGATAATATTCACATCCAGTTTCCTGGATGGTCAGCATATGGTGGCAATAACAGAAGTATGTCTTAAAGATGGTGAAAAATGGTTACTTTAAATAGCAAATTAATTAAAATGGAATTGGACACTGGCTCGGCTGTTTCTGTCATTCCACAAAATGAGTTTAAACAATATTTCAAAGATACTAAACTGAAGCTTTCAGATATCTAGCTAAGGACTTACACTGGAGAAAAGTTAATTCCTGTGTGAATGACATTCATTACAGTGAAATACAAAGAAATATCAAGTCACTTTGGACTAGTGTGTGATAAAAACAGGAGGGCCAGCATTGTCGGGGCTGTGATTGGCTGAGACAACTACAACTTGATTGGAAATCTGTCCACCATTTGCATGCCAAATCCATTGCAAAAGAGTCAATTGAGAGTGAATTAAGAAAGATACCAGATTGTGCCACATAGCGTTTAAGGATGGCATTACAAATCATGAACATATCAAGGGATAATAGTGTTAAGTGAAAGTGCCACACAAAAGTTTTAGAAAGCCTGTCTGGTTCCTTCTACCATCCCTGATAAAGTAACCAGTGAGCTATATTATTTCATGGAGGGTGAAGGAACACTATCCAAGGTTGAGTGGATCCCTTGGGCAATGCCAGTGGTCCAAGTAGCCAAGAAGAATGAGTCTGCCATTATCTGTGGTGACTTTAAGGTTACTATCAACCCGGTACTGAAAGAAGAGCAATACTCTCTGCCCAGGATAGAGGATATCTTTGCCAATCTTTCTGGAAAAAAACACTTCAGCAAAGTGTACTTAGCTGAGGCCTACCCACAGAAGGAGATGGAACAAGAGTACAGTGTGTTTCTCACCATAAACACAGACAAAGGGCTTTATTGCTATAATGGGCTTATTTTTGGAGTAGCATTTGCACCTACACTCTGGCAGAAAGCCATGGACCAGGTGCTGCAAGGCTACCTAGACAGTCTGTGTTTCCTAGATGACATCACTGTTACCAGCAAGAATGACAAAGAATATCTCCAATATACCAAGACATTGTTAAAAAGATTAGAAGACTATGGGCTCAGAGCACAGCACAATGCAACAAATATGTTTTCTTTAAACCATGCAACACTTACTGTGGTCACACGATTAAGTCCCTGGCTGTCCACATTATATATGTCTCATATTATCTTGTACTCCTCTATCAAGTCACCTCTCATCTTTCTTTACTCCAAAAAAAGGAAGGCCCTAGCTCGCTCAACCTTTCCTCTTTAGACATGCATTCTAACCTAGGCAGCATCCTGGTAAATGTCGTCTGCACCCTCTCTAAATATTCTGAAACGTCTTCCAATAATGAAGTGACCAGAACTGAGAACAATATTCCAAGTATGATCTAACCAAGGTTCTATAGAGCTGCAACATTACCTCGAGCTCTTTAACTCATTCCCCCAACTAATGATGGCCAACACACCATACACCTTCTTAACCACCCTATTAGCATGCATGCAACTTCGAAGGATCTATGGATGCTGTCTCCAAGATTCCTCGGTTTCTCCACACTTCTATGAATCATATTCATTAATCCTGTCTTCTGCTTTCAAATTTGACTTTCCAAATGAATCACTTCACATTTCAATGAGAGGGAGATAGAAGAATCAATCCGCAGGGACAATACATATATCTTCAGGAGTGGCAGACTTTAATTACCCAAATATTGATGGAGAATACAGTTTATGTTAGAGAGTGGGTGTAGGTAGCAGGTTGTGTGGGATGGGGAGGATTTGTGAAATGTGTTCAAGAAAATTTGCCTGACCAGTAATTTCTTGACTCAACCTGGAAGGATAATTGTTAGATCTGTGGATCTGGCACAGATGAATAAGGTGGGCAGAGAAAGGTAATCTTTGTGCGAGAGCATTTGATTAAAACTAGTCATTCGTAACATATATTTTAAATTGGTAATGCAGAAATCACAAGGGATGATCTAAATTGAGAAATAACTTGGAGGAAGGCAAACTTTGAAGTGAGAGGGATCCAAGCAGGGTATATTGACAGGTGAATTCTCAAGGGATAACCAGACTACAATGGTTTGAAATAGGAATGAACAGCAGAAAAAGGCTGATGAAGAGAAATAAATACAAAAATAGGAAGGCATTCACCATAAAGAGAAATTCAAAAATCTTTACTTGTGAATAGTAGATGGGACAAAGCTGATATGCAGTTGGGTCCATAAATTGGTGAGACAGGAGTTTGAAGCCTAAGTGTATGGATTCCCTTTATTATTGAGTCCAGTGAGTCTGGCATTCGGTGATCATCAGGCCCTAGGTTTGATGCTGAAAATCAAGATGCAAGGATTGAATCAGAAGTCCAGACCTGAAGTCTGTGGATCTCTGTGAGTCTGCTGGGGTAGTTGAAGGCCCATTGTCTGTGAGTTCAAATCGGAATTCCAGGTCCTCTGGAGGATGGAGACCAAAGAAGACAGCCTTTGGTCATCATCATCATAGCTTGTCACACCAGACAGTCAGCCGTTCTTGTCTGGCGCGTAGTGTCAGGATTGGTCTCTTTTTGGATTAACTGGGTCACGGTATGAATGATCCTGACTCGACCATTGTCTTTTACGAGGTCAAGTGACTAGCTCGATGCTCAACCCGGCACAGATGGAAAGCATGCTCGCAGGGCCAGCTGGGTTTGAACTTGGGAGCTTTGCTGATACCACTGCGCCACCAGCTGGCTGCCAATCTTATGGTTAAAGGACTGTATAGGGATGGGGAGGTTGGGGCGAACTGGGTCTGTTTTGGTTTGTTGTTTTGTTGCTTGATGTGTTCTGTATTGTGCTGCCAAGCATTGTTAGTGCTGGGATATGTGACAATACTTGCGGGCTACCCTCAGCATGCCCTTTATATGTGCTGGTTGTTAATCCAAACAATGCATTTCACTGTACGTTTTGATATACATTTGATAAATAAACTTGAAGCAGTAATCTGGCGTGAAAACCAAACTGCAGGAGGAGCTCCGTGGATCAGATATCTTCTGTGGAGGTAGATAGCTGCAGGGAAATAGCCAGCAAAAAGAGGTGAGACGAAGGAGTGAAGCAAGGGTTGGCAGACGATAAGTGGAGCTATGCAAGATCGGAGGTGATGGGCAGTTGGAGCCAGGCTGGTGAGGGGAAGGGGTCATGTTGGGGGATAGCAGCTGTATGGTACTAGAAAATGAGGCTGCAGATGTCGTAACTTGATAGGAAGGGAAGGTGGAAAGACAGATAGTGCAAGTTTGGGGAGAGGTAAGAGGAGTAGCCATAAGGGTTGTGGAGAAAATCTCTGGGGTCGGGAGAGACCATGGATCACAAGAAGTGTAGATTACCTGAAACTGTAAAAAAACTCAATGTTTATACCAGGTGGAATATGAATTGTAATTCTAAATGTATTGACTGATTCTTTTGTATTTTGAAGAAGATGCTGACAAAATATTGGTAGAAACAGGGAACGTGGGAGGGAATGAGGTTAAAGCATTTGGAGTGAATAATATTTTAGAAACAATAATAAAGGAAAAATATTACCAGGTACTTTCAGAAGTTTAAGTTTTGTAATGTAAAAATGAGACAATTTTAAAAAGTATTTAAAAAAGAGATACTTAGGAAATTATTAATCCTTTAAGACATAGAGTAATCAATCAAGCATGTTGAACATTGCTTTCAGAAATTGAAGTATTGTGCAAAAAAATACAGAAGATATGCTGAACATCCTTACAGAGTTCTGGTTCGGCCACATCTAGAATATTGCTTCTGTTGACAACACTTTTGGATGGATGTGAAGTCCACGGTGTGTAGGTAAAACAATAGTTTCCAGGATAATGAGTTTAGCTACACGTTCATGTTTTAAAAAGTAGGATGAGGATTCAAGAGGCTGGGGGAAATTTAACACATTTCATAATGTATACTAAGAAAGGCTGTTCCATTAGCTGATCAAGGGAGATTTAGGGTATGCAAATTTCAGACTGGGGATGTGAGGAAAAATATTCTTAATCAGCAGTTGAGTATCTACTGAAACTGACTGTGTAGGCTGAGTCCTAGAAGTGGATCTGATCAGTGCTTTGAAAAGGAAACTGGTGCAGTCCTTGAGAGAAATAAATTTGCAGGGATTCAGAAAGAACAATGGAATAAACTGATGAGGTTGTTCTACAGTGAGGCAGCAGGGACTCAATGGGCCACATGGCTGAAAGGTCTCTGTCACTGATGTACTAACTATATTATAAAAGATGACAATACAGAAGCAATGATGGGCAGATAAGCTCACCAAAAATCTGCACAATGGGATATACTTGTGTATGGTTTCATTAATGACTAAACTTTATAAATGGATTTAGCACACACTTATTGTCAGAGTTACATTGCTTCAGATCTGGAAAGCAGCAGATTTAAGATGAAAACTGTGTCATCATTTGCAAAGCTTGTCAGGTAATAAACAATACAACTACAGATTTAGAAAACTGTTTCTATCTCCATAATCTAATTGGCTTTTTCTGAGGAAATGACCAGATGTGAAGATGATGACACTCAAAAGGATTTATGTACCTCAATTTCCCAATAAGCTCTCAATTAAGTCCCTTGCAAAAAGAGATTTCATTATGTGGAATTGACAGTTGTGTATTATGTTTGATAGAGAACTGCTTGAAAGTACATAAGCAAAGAGCCATTATCACTGGAAGTAGATCTCCAGGAATGTAAGTAAAGTGCTTTAAAATTACACAGAGCTATCCTCGAATGGAATTTTCAACATTTACAATAAATGTGATGAAATAGCAAAGTGTTGGTTCCTAGAACTAAAATACTTTAATGTAATTCTGAGAACAGAGAGTTTGTACAATTTTTGTATCCTAGGTGGTGCCTGCAAAAAATATACCTGCTACTAGGTGGCAACATCTTTGAAGATGTTACAGAGAAAATTTACAAGGACATTGCCGGGTCTGGATGACCTGAGTTATAAGAAAAGGTTGAATAGGTTAGGCTTTTTTCCTTGGAACGGAGCAGATTGAAGGGAGATTTGATAGAGGTATACAAAATTATGAAGGGTATAAATGGTGTAAATGCAAGCAGGCTTTTTCCACTGAGGTTAGGTGGGACTACAACCAAAGATAATGGGTTAAAGGTGAAAGGAGCATGAAGGGAAAGTTCATTCAGAGGGCTGTGAGAGTGTGGAATGAACTGCTGGCATGAGTGGTGCATGCAAGCTTGATTTCTACGTTTAAATGAAGTTTGGATAGATACATGGATGATAAGCATATGGAGGGCTATGGTCCAAGTACAGGTCAATGGGAGTAGACAATTTAAATGTTTTCAACATGGACTAGATGGGCCAAAGGGCCTGCTTCTGTTCTGTACTTTTCTTTGACTCTCAAGATCTATCCTGGGCCCAACATATTGATGCAAATACAATGAAGGCACGTCAGCAGCATCAGGAGTTTTTCAGTATATCGCCAAAGGTTCTCGCAAATTTCTGGAGGTGAATCATGGAGAGCATTTTAACTCATTGCATCATCATCTGGTACGGGGGCGCCATTACACAGGATTGAAAAAAGCTGCAGAACATTGTGAACTCAGCTAGCTCCAGCATAGGCATTAGCCTCCCCAGTATCGAGGACACCTTCAAAAAGCGATGACGCAAAAGGACAGTATCCATTATTCAGGACCCTCTTCAGCCAAGACATGCCCTTTTCTCATTGCTACCATCAAAGTGGAAGTACAGGAGGTTGAAGACACCCACTCAGGAACAGTATCCCCTCCACCTTCAGATTTATGAATGGATAATGAATGTGTGAACACTACCTTGCTCTCTTTTTGCCCCACTTATTTAAATAAATTTTAAAATATATACTTCCTATTGTAATTTATAGTTTGCTACTGTCGCAAAACAACATAGGTCATTAAATATACCAGTGATATTAAACCTGATTCTGACCCGTTGTCTTTTCTTTGTTCATGCAAATAATAGATTTTCCTGTGGTGGCATTGCTTTGAAATTACTGATCCTCATTTGAATTTGGTCTTGAAAGAAGCCATCTCTGCTGTTTTTACCCCAGTTCACTTTCAACCAGGGAATTTGATCTTAATCCAGTAGCCACAAAGTAATTTATATTTCAGCCGACACAGTACAATATATTGTTTGAATGGAAATGTGACCATGTTTTAGCTCTCACTTTTACATTGATCAAATTTCTGCAGGAAGCAAACGTTCTTGAGGTGGCATGTTCATACTGTAACAGAGATCCAGTGGAGTTTAAGGGACTAGGATTAAGTCCACGGGCAGGGAAACTGATAGTGATTCTGTGATAACCTGATGGGTGTAGTTATTGCAGGATCCATATACAAAAGACAGAACAATTCTACCTCAGACCTGACATGAGTTTGTTGAATGATGGAGAACAAAACGAGGTGAACTTCTCATTGCAAAAAGAAAACATAATACATGCTCATGGTTTTGCTCCTGATATTGCTGGTCTGGCTAAGCCTCCAGCTATTGGGAATATTAAGCACATTGATAAAAGAGAAACGTAATTATGGTGAATGCTTATTGTTCACCATTCATGTAGGGCTCAGTTTATCTTTAATTTTATCCATATGAGGCCCATGATAGAAGCTGGTAAGGCCAAGATTTATTGACTTGCCCTGAAGTATTCTTCTTGAGAAGAAGCTGATGAGTTTCCTTCTTGAATGTTTACAGCCCATATGATGATGGTATTCCCATTGTGCTGTTTAACATGGTATGTGAAGATTTTGAAAGCTGATTTATATTTGCGCATCGCATCAACGCCATAGGTAACGTGTACCCTACACCCTATGGTGACGTGTACCTCTCCAGAAAAGTCACTCATGCTTTGCGGTGACGTAGACCGCAACAACTGTGATTGCTCCGCTTGGTAGCATCGCATTTCAGGTTGCTTCTTCTCCGCCAGGTCTGTAGGCTGTGCGTACACCGATGCGAAATAGATGAATCAAATCTACCTGCCAACATGCAAAAATGTTTGAGATGCATTTCCTCGTTCATGTCTCTCACGAAGAAACTCAACATAGTGGCGTAGAAACCCCACCGCCAACTAGGGTTTTGGCGTGCACCGATGCATGCTCGCTACAGCGTAGAGTGACACAGAAGTGAAAATCAGAAGTAACCCGTATGCACAAGTATAAATCAGTCTTGACTCAGCAACGATGAAGGACCAGAAATACATTTCTAAGTCAGGATGATGTATAGATGAACTTGGCTGCTCTTATATTCTGCTGTTCTTTTTCCATGTAGGTCTTGGTAATGGAGGTTCTATCAAAGTAGCCTTGGTGGGTTGATACATTGCTCTGTGTGTATATTTTATTTTATTTAGCGATACAGCACGGAATAGGCCCTTTGAGCCACACTGCCCCAGCAACCCCTGACAGACCTGATGAACCTTACGTAATTACAGGACAAATACATTGACCAGTTAACCTACCCAGTACATCGTTAACTGTGGGAGGAAACTGGAGCATCTGGGGAAAGCCCGTGCTTTCCATGGGGAGGACATACAAACTCCTTACAGAACAGGGCTGGAATTGAAATGCAAACATCGGAACGCCCTAAGCTCTAATAGTGGTTCACCAGCTGCTGTGCTACCGTGGCATGTATTTAGTGAAGGGACTGATGTTAAAGATGGATGGTGAGGTGAAAATCAAACATGTTCTTTTTCTTTGGGTGGTACTGAGCTAATTTTTTTGTTATAATTGCATCAATCCAAATAAGCTGAAAGTATTCCTACATATTTTTGAATTATACCTTGCAAATGGTGAAAGGTCTGTGAGCAGTCAGGAGGTGAATTGTCGTAGTTACTTACCCTCCAGTCTTAATTTCTAGCTACTGTGTTTATTTAATTGATTATCTCAAGCTTCTGAGTGGAGAGCAACCCCAGGATGTTGATAGTTAGGGATTTGATGGTTGTATTGCTGTTGAATGTGAAGGAAAGGTCGTGAGCCTTTCTGTTGTTGGAGAAGACATTTATCTGTAGAATGCATGATCTTTCCCACATATTGTTTCATTTCTGAATGTCACCTAAGTCTTGTACTTTGTAGTTATGAACTGTATTATATCAATACCAAAAGTTTCTTCAGATACATAAAGTGTAAAAGAGAGGTGAGAGTGGTTATCAAACTGCTGGAAAATAATGCTGGAGAGGTAATAATTGTGTCAATAAAATAGAAGATAAACTGAATAAGTATTTTGTATCAGTCTTCGCTGTGGAAGACACTAGCAGTATGTTGGAAGTTCCAGGTGTCAGGGGTCATGAAGTGTATGAAGTTACCATAAATAGAAAGAAGGTTCTTGGAAATCTTAAAGGTCTGAAGGTGGATAGGTTACCTGAACCAGATGGTATACATCCCAGGGTTCAGAAAGTGGTGGCTGAAGAGATTGTGGAGGCATTAGTAATGATCTTTCAAGAATGGCTCTGGAAGACAAGGAAATTGCAAATGTCACTTCACTTGTCAAAAAGGAAGAGAGGCAGGAAAAAGGAAACTATAGGCCTGTTAGTCTGACCTCAGTGGTTGGGGAGATGTTGGAGTCAATTATTAAGGATGAGGTCTCAGGGTACTTGGAAGCACATGATGCATGGCTTCCTCAAGGGAAAACTCAAACTCACACCAGATACCGTTATAAGATATACTTTAAAGATTTTACTAAAACTAACTGAGTACTAACAATACAGTATATATGAAGGAAAAGAAAAGAAAGTAAAAGGCGCCAAACTTATCAGAGTTCAGTCAGTTTAGTGCACATCATTGGAGCTCAACCATCGAACCATTTGACCCCTCGTCGCTTTCCTCCGACCTCCACGTCCCTGCATCTGGGACCACCCTGGTGGTCAACCGAACAGTGCAGCGCACGTCCACCTTCCTCGGCGTCTTCTTCCCGACTCCCTGAAAAGACCGTGAAAACCCCCCAGCTCCCAGCCACAAGACAAAATAACATTCCCCCATTGGTAAACAAAGGAATACAATCCCCGTTATCAGCAATTCTAAAGGTAAACAAACTGCTAGAAGCTTGGAGTGTTCCTTCGAGAGTGCAAGAAACACTCTCTCACCATAATAAAGAAGCAGGTTTACTTTTACCCACAAAGAAGCCATTTTGATTAACATATGCAGTACACTTGCCTGACAAATATATTGGAGTTCTTTGAAGAAATAGCAAGCAGGATAGACAAAAGAGATTCAGTTGATGTTGTGTACTTAGATTTTCAGAAGGCCTTTGACAAGGTGCTACAGATGAGAAAGCTGAACAAGCTATGAGACCATGGTATACAGGAAAGATTCTAGCAATGATAATGCAGTGATTGATTGGCAGGAGGCAAACTGTGGGAATAAAGGAAGCCTTTTCTGTTTGGCTGTCAGTGACTAGTGGTGTTTGAGAACAATTCCTTAATTATCTTTAATTGTGATGGGTGTGATTTTTTTTACATTATATGTCAATGACTTGGATGATGGAATTGATGGCTTTTTTGCAAAGCTTGCAGATGATTTGAAGATAGGTGGAGGGGCAAGTAGTTCTGAGGAGGTAGAGAGGCTACAGAAGGACTTAGATAGATTATGAGAATGGGCAAAGAAATTGTAGGTGGACTACGGTTTTGGGAAGTGTATAGTCATGCACTTTGGTTGAAGAAATGAAACCGGTGACTATTTTCTAAATGGAGAGAAAATTCAAAAATCTGAGATGCAAAGGGACTTGGAAGTCCTTGTGCAGGATTCCCTAAATGTTAATTTGCAGGTTGAGTCCGTGGTGAGAAAGGCCAACGGAAAGTCAGTATTAATTTCAAGAGGACTAGAATATAAAAGCAAGGATTGAGACTTCATAAAGTGCTGGTGAGGCCTCATTTGCAATACTGTGAGCAGTTTTGGGACCCTTATCTTGGAAGATTAAGGAAGTGCTGAAACTAGAGAGCATTCAAAGGAGTTTCACTAAAATGAATCGAGGATTGAATGGCTTGTCATATGAAGAGCGTTTGATAGCTCTGGGCCTGTATTCACTGGAATTCAGAAGAATAAGGGGTGACTTCATTGAAATCTATTGAATGCTGAAAGGACTTGATATGGAGAGTGATAAGTGGATATGGAGAGGATGTTTCCTATGTTGGGAGAGCCTAAGACCAGAAGACACAGCTTCAAAATAGAGGGGCATCCTTTTAGAACAAAAATGAGGAGGAATTTCTTTAGCCAGAGAGTGGTGAATCCATGGAATTCTTTGCCACAAGCAGCTCTGAATGCCAAGTCTTTATGTATATTTAAAGCTGAGGTTGATATATACTTGATTGGTCAGAGCATGAAGCGATATGGGGAGAAGGCAGGAGATTGTGGCTGAGGAAAATTGGATTACCCATGATGAAATGTCGGAGTACTCAATGGGCCAAATGGCCTAATTCTGCTCTTATGGTCTTATATACTGAAGATTTAAGAATGAAATATAGCATTGTAAAATGTCTGTTTCTAACATTATAATTGACAAAAAAACTCTCTGATTCAGAATCAGGTTTATTATGACTATCATATATAGTGTGATATTTTTTGTTTTGACACAGTGGTTCAATCCTATAAAATTACAATAAATTACAAAATAGTGCTAAAAAAAAAGAGGTAGAGTTCATTTCCTCAGGCTTCACATATAAATGCTCACCTTATTCTTGAATGGACCTACCATTTTCCCTGGCTACCTTCTTACTCCTAACATACATATAAAATGACTAATATCCATGGTTAACATCTTAATGTCACAGAAACAGAATCAGAATCAGGTTTAATATCACCAGCATATGTTGATTTTGCATCAACTGTACAATGCAATGCATAAAATAGAGGGAAAAAAGACTGTATATACACGTATTGAGGTGGTGTTCATGGTTCAATGTCCATTCAGAAATTCAGTTGGAGAGGTGAAGAAGCTGTTCCTGAATCATTGAGGGTGTGCCTTCAGGCTTCTGTACCTCTTTCCTAATGATAGCAATGACAATAAGGCATGACTTGGGTGATTTGGGTTCTTAATGATGGATGCACCTTTTGGAGTCATCACTCCTTGAAGATATCTTGGATGCTTTCGAAGCTAGTGCTCATGATGAAGCTAAGTTTACAGTTCTCTGCAGCTTACTTTGATCCTGTGCAGTAGCACATCCACTCCCCCTCCCCCACCCCAATATTAGATGGTGACACAACCAGTTAGAATTCTTTCCACGGTATATCTGTTGAAATTTTTGAGTGTTTTTGGTGACATACAAAATCTTCTCAAATTGCTAATGAAATATAGGCACTGTTGTGCCTTATTTGTAGCTGTCCAGGTTAGATCCTCAGAGATGTTGATAACCAGGAACTTGAAATTGCTTACTCTTTCCACTTTTGATCCCTCTATGAGGACTGGTGTGTGTGTTGCCTCGTCTTACCCTTTCTGAAGTCCACAATCAGTTCTTTGGTCTTACTGATGTTGATCACAAGGTTGTTACTGTGACATCACTCAACTAGCCGATATATCTTGCTCCTGTACGCCGTCTCATCTCTATCTGAAATTCTGCCCACAATGGTTGCATCATCAGCAAGTTTACTGATGGCATTTGAGCTGTGCCTAGCCAACTAGTCATGGGTGCAGAGCGAGTAGAGCAGTGGGCTAAGCACACGTCCCTGAGGTGCGCCAGTGTTGACACCTATGTATTATTTAATTTTATAATATGGGCACTAGATCACATATCTTTGTTGACTTTTCTTATGTGGATTCCATTCTACTGAAAAGGAATAAATTACTTCAGGCAAAATTCAAAACGTAAACTTTTCAGTTATGTGCTCCTTTTAAATTAATGGAGATTCAATGAGGTCGGAACAACAGGGAAGTCCAGATGCACTGCCACCTGCCCATTGGATATTAAAAGTTTCCTGACAAATTACTGTATTGTCTTTCTGTCAGCATGTGGAATTATTTCCTAATGCTACTGACATCCTGCCATGATGTTTGGACTTTGTAAATTCATTCTCCGATGCAGTGAAGTTTGTGATGATTAATTGGAGTAAAATATGAACAAAAGAAATTAGAGGAAATGTGCAGTTTGTCTTTTGTTTTATTAGATTTAAAGCTCTGTGTATTTTTTACTACTATCTTCAAATGATGCTTGTAGATAATACTTATCTATAAACAAGCATTTAATTCAAATTAATCTTTTATATTAATTACTCCTGAGCACATCCGAAGAATTTTGATTAAATTATAATGGGAATAAATTACTTTGAGAAAAATCCTGTTCACCTTATCTACATTTCATCAACAATGAGCCTGTTGTAACAAGCTTTACAATTTTATTAGGCTTCCAGGATTTTGCCTGGATATGCAATACAATGTACTGTTTAAAATACAAAAGCATTTTTCTTTGGAGATTATATGATCTAGATTAATGTTTTATAATAGAAAAGAAACATATGAAGTGTTTCTGTGTTTATCCCTTTCAGCCAGTAAGGTTTTTCCTTAACAGTTAAACTCAGAAACAAAATGTGAGCAAGACAATCCACTGATGAAAATCATTGCTTCCAGTCTGCCACTCATTTCCCATTTCTTCCATATAATCATCACCAGGCCCAGTGAGCTTCCTCAGTTTCCAACTTGCTGCTCTGTTTGTGGACATCAGTAATTACATAGCAAAAGGTAAAATTGATTCTTAGTTACTTCAGTAAATACCCAACATGGGAATCTGTGAATAGCGATGTTCCACAGGGATCCATGCTGAGAGCCCTATTATTTTTAATATTTTTTTAAATGTTTAATGACTTCAAAGAATTGTGGATTGGCAGGTTACTGAGTCTGCAAGGAGACAAAGATAGGTGACATAGTGGATACTATAGACAATTGCAAAGGATTCTGTGGAATTTAGATCAACTGCAGTTAAGAAATGGCAGATAGAAATTAATCCAGCCACTTGTGAGATGTTGCTCTTTGGAAGATCAAAGACATAGGGAGAGTACAGAGGGATCTTGGGGTCCAAGTCTACACAGGTGTATTTGTCATCTTTGCCTTAGTAAGGGCATTGTGTTTCAATGTAAGGACGTTATATTGCAGCATTGTAAAACTCTGGTTAAGGCGCCTCAGGAGTATTGCATTCAGTTCTGGTCACTCCATTGAAAAGATGTGGAAGCTTTGGAGAAGGTGCAGAAGAGATTTACCAGGACATTGCCTGGATTACAGGCCATATGCTAAAATGACAGCTTGGATAAACCTGGGCTGTTTTCTCAGGAACAGTGGAGGGTGAAGGGAGATCTGATAGAAATATATAAGATCACAAGTGGCATATATAGACAACAGATATTCTTTTTTTTCCAGAGTATAAATGCTTAATACTAGAGAGCATGTATTTAAGGTGAGAAGAGAGATGTTCGAGCAGATGTGCAAGCAGTTTTTTTTTAACATCAAGTGGTGGATGCCTGCAATGCACTGCTACAGGTGGTAGTGGAGGTAGCAATGACCGAGGTATTTAAATCCCTCTTAGATATGCAGATGCATGTGCAGAGAGTGGAGGAATATAATATTGTGTATGTAAAAGAGATTGGTTTAGTTTAGCATTTACTTAACTGTTTAATTAGATTAGTACAAGGTTTTGGGGCGAATGGCCTCTTCCCGTGTTGTTTTATTCTGTTCCATGCTTTAGCAGTGTTCCTTCTTAATGGTGAAGAACTGCTGGGAGTAACTTCTGCATAACAAGATACACCCTGATTCAAGTGGCAACAGAAGCCATACCCACTGAAATGCAGCCAAGAGAAGGATCTGAACCAGTGACTCACATTGCTGAAAGAAACATAACCTAAGGTCAGGAAAAGTTCACATGTGATTTTGTTAGGAAAATTTACGCAATAGAAAAGTGTTATGTTTTGTAACTTCAAAACAGTAAGCTGAGTCTGACGACCCAGCTCTGCACCAGAAAAGCAGGTATAGTTTGTGGAGGGCTATTTCAAGGGCAGGGACAATTTTGAATATGGTTGGAAGCGATATCGGATGTATGACAACTTTGGCAGGGTTTGCAGACATTACTTCCTACAAAGCGAAAGCCAATAGCATTAATGGCAGCGATGCTTCACTACCAGATGTACTCAATGCCTTCTATGCCAGCTTTGAAAGGGAGAATATACCCACAGCTGTGAAGATCCCTGCAGCACCCGGTGACCCTGTGATCTCTGTCTCAGAGGCCGATGTTCGGCTGTCTTTAAAGAGGGTGAGCCCTTGCAAGGTGGAAGGGTGGAAGGTCCTGATGGTGGAGCTGGTAAGGCTCTGAAAACCTGTGTTGACCATCTGGCAGGAGTATTCAAGGACATTTTCAATCTCTCACTCCTACGGGTGGAAGTTCCCACTTGCTTCAAAAAGGCAACAATTATACCAGTGCCTAAGAAGAATAATGTGAGCTACCTTAATGACTATCGCCAGGTAGCACTCACATCTACAATGATGAAATGCTTTGAGAGGTTGGTCATGACTAGACTGAATTCCTGCCTCAACAAGGATCTGGACCCACTGCAATTTGCCTATTGCCACAATAGGTAATTGGCAGATACAATCTCAATGGCTCTTCACATGGACTTAGGCTACCTGGAAAATACAAACTCCTTTGTCAGGATGCTGTTCATTGACTATGGCTCAGCATCTAACATCATCATTCCCACAATCCTGATTGAGAAGTTACAGAATCTGGACCTCTGTACCTGCCTCTGCAATTGGATCCTCAACTTCCTAACTGGAAGACCACAATCTGTGCGGATTAGTGATTACATTTCCTCCTCGCTGACGATCAACACTGATTGGCGGGCTCTGTCGTGGGCAAAGTACTGGAGAGTTTAACATCGGTAGCTGAGCGAAGGGCGCTGAGTAGGCTACGGTCAATTATGGATAACTCTGAACATCCTCTACATAGCACCATCCAGAGACAGAGAAGCAGTTTCAGCGACAGGTTACTATCGATGCAATGCTCCTCAGACAGGATGAAGAGGTCAATACTCCCCAATGCCATTAGGCTTTACAATTCTACCGCCAGGACTTAAGAACTTTTTAAAAGCTATTATTAATGCTTTTTGAGATAGTGATTTAGATGCATATCATATTTTTTACTGAGTTAAGTATTGTATGTAATTAGTTTTGCTACAACAAGTGTATGGGACATTGGAAAAAAGTTGAATTTCCCCATGGGGATGAATAAAGTATCTATCTATCTATCTATTTATCTATCTATTGTTGGTAGAATCTCAGATGGAGATGAGAGGGCATACAGGAGAGAAATATGCCAACTAGTGGAGTGGTGTCGCAGCAACAACCTTGCACTCAACATCAGTAAGACAAAAGAGCTGATTATGGACTTCAGGAAGGGTAAGACGAAGGAACACATACCAATCTTTATAGAGGGATCAGAAGTGGAGGGAGTGAGCAGTTTCAAGTTCCTGAGTGTCAAGATCTCTGAGCACCTAACCTGGTCCCAACATATCAATGCAGTTATAAAGAAGGCAAGATAGCAACTATACCTCATTAGGAGTTTGAAGAAATTTGGTATGTCAACAAATACACTCAAAAACCTCTATCGATGTACCACGGAGAGCATTCTCACAGGCTGCATCATTATCTGGTATGGGGGAGGGGGTTGCTACCGCACAAGTCCAAAAGAAGCTGCAGAGTGTCATAAATTTAGTGGGCTCCATCTTGGGCCCTAGCCTACAAAGTAGCCAGGACATCTACAAGGAGCGGTGTCTCAGAAAGGCAGTGTCCATTATTAAGGACCTCCAGCACACAGAGCATGCCCTTTTTCTCACTGTTACCATCAGGTAGGAGGTACAGAAGCCTGAAGGCACACACTCAGCAATTCAGGAACAGCTTCTTCCCCTCTACCATCCGATTCCCAAATGGATATTGAACCTGTGAATATTACCTCACTTTTTTAATATATATTATCTCAGCTTTTTGAATGACTTTTAATCTATTCTATATACATATACTGTAATTGATTTGCTTATTTATTTATTAGTTATTATTTTTTTCTTCTTCTATATTATGTATTGCATTGAACTGCTGCTGGTAAGTTAATAAATTTCACGACATATTCCACTGACAATAAACCTGATTCTGATTCTAATAACAAGGAAGATTCAAGAGTCCGAGAATGCAGTTGTAATTTCACCTTTTTACTTTAAGAGAGGCAGGCACATATCACAGGGAAGCGTGATGACATATGCAATTAACATATTCTTACATATAACCCATAATTAATTATTTAAACAAAAAGAATACTCAATCAACCAAAATATATATATAAAAGAGTACTCCAGTATTCCTTGAAATATTAAATACACCAACAAAAACATTAAAACTATTTCTGTCTTGTTAGACATTTAAAAAATGTTCATTGTACTTCGTTGTATGAAGTCACTGTCACTTTTTTTGTTCTCCCTTATGTAGAAGATATAGATTGAGTACGCTGCACTGTTTATGAACTATAAAAATAATTATCTTTACATTCAACAATATTTCTTCTGGAAATCAATGTATTTCTACTTACATTTCCATATATTCTTAATAGTTTGATACACTATTTATTTAAGTCTGTGTCAAAATACCACTTAGTTTCTGAATTAAGGATATGTTTAGTAATTTACATTGAAATAACAAAAAATATATTCCTTGCCTTCCAAAGTTCCTTTACATTTGTGCTGTTTTTTTATGGCAACATTTGTTTTCCCCTGTGAAAGATGAATTACGACATCTGTAAAACAGTACACGGTTGGGTTTGATGTCAATATGGAAGGATTGTGCAGAATAATTTGCAGTTGTGATTATTGCCAAAATGCCCAGATGCATAAGAAGTGCTCAGAGCTAAAAGTTGGCATACTGTTTAAAATGTGTCACGCAACAACAGTATAGCCCGTACCAACTCAAATTAATTATTCCATACTATGAAATGGCTCCTCAATATATTGTGAGTAATGCTTATATAATCAGCTCACAAAAATAGATTGGATTCACTATTGCATTCCTTAAGAGAAAGCAACAAAATAGTTGCATCCCCAAAATAAAATATACTGTTCATAGCTTACCTTATCAGTATTTGAGACTTTAGTCTAATTATACTGCAGATGCTTGAAATGCTGGTAAGTCTTGATTTTTATGTTTATACGTGACTCTTCCTGTACTCGTTGATCAAAAATGTAATTCAATCTGCATGCTGATTTGAAGCATTTCCTTTTTTTTTAACTGTAGTGAAAGGGAATGTATTGATTTAAGGTTAGAATTTAGTGATGTGGAGGTAACATTTCTGCCTCCACAGATGCTACCTGGCTTGTAAGAAATATTCTGGTCTCCATATCAGATCTCTAGTGGTGTTTTGTTTTTAAATGCAAATGTGTAGGTTCATTTGGCAGCACTGTTGGATATTCTGAAAACATATATCATATTCTCACACTAAAATCCCATAATATTTGAGAAAAAGGGAAATGGTCACTTTTCTGGAATAGTGCAAAAGTCCCATTTTTAGACTGGAATCAATACAAATTCTTGGCCAGAATGTTGGAAGATTTATTCAATAACAGTACATTGCTAGTTTGAAAATGCTGGGACCTAAAAATATGGCTATATATGATGGCTTCCGGTTAGATTCAACAAGAATGATAAAGGTGTTAAAATGGATGTTTGTAGAAATATTAATATCATAACATATTTGTCATCAACTTATCTCAGTAAGCTGATTGAAAATGCCTTTGACAACTTTCAATGGTGTTCAGATGTTCCCTGGATTGAAGCCATGCAGTGTACCTGTTGTTCTCTACGCCAGCATTCCTCTGCTTGTTTTAAATTTACTTTCCACTCAAGCCACTTGCTTAAATATGAGGATTCTGGTTTGTGGTTTCTCCTATATCTTGATAATTTACTGATTTTCAATCTGCAGTGCAAAGGATGTCTATTGATTTTCTACAGTTTACAATTTCTGATTCATGCTGATCAAGGAGACAGAGAATGTACAGTTGAAGTAGTAATCAGTAAAGATACCTCACAGATTAATTTGTCTTATTTGGACAATTTAGGAACAAAACAAATGTAAGTCCTTTATTGTCAGAGACAAACAATGCCAAGGAGTCTTTCATTTCAGGTATTGTCATCCTCTGCCACATTATCAGATTTGGATTCAGATTTATTTATCACATGTGCATTAAAACATACAGAAAAATTTGTTGTTTGCATTAGCAACCAACACACCTGAGGATGTGCTTGGGGCAGCTGCAAGTGTTGACATTGAATCTGGCACCAACATAGTCAGAACACAAGCAACTAACCAACCGCAAAAACTCAATCTCTCAATATCTATCTATCTATCTCTCTCTCTCTCCCTCCCTCCCTCTCCCCCACGCTCTCTCTGCCTCTCTCTCTCTCTCTCTCTCTCTCTCTCTCTCTCTCTCTCTCTCACTCACACTCACACACACACTCTCACATACTCACACTCACTCACACACACAGAATTGTCAACTCCGGGACATTTTTGTGCATGAATTAGGAAAGCTATCAGGCATGGCATGAAATCTAATTGACAAGCAGAGGCTGCACTTTGTATTTCAAGTCAGGACACCTTTTTTATTGTCATTTCAACCGTAACTGCTGGTACAGTACACAGTAAAAACAAGACAGCGTTTTTCAAGACCATGGTGCCACATGAAACAGTACGAAAACTACACTGAACTATGTAAAAACAACACAGAAAAAAAACTACACTAGACTACAGACCTACCTAAGACTGCATAAAGTGCACAAAACAGTGCAGGCATTGCAATAAATAATAAACAAGACAATAGGCACAGTAGAGGGCAGTAAATTGGTGTCAGTCCAGACTCTGGGTATTGAGGAGTCTGATAGCTTGGGGGAAGAAACTGTTACATAGTCTGGTCATGAGAGCCCAAATGCTTCGGTGCCTTTTCCCAGATGGCAGGAGGGAGAAGAATTTGTATGAGGGGTGCATGGGGTCCTTCATAATGCTGTTTGCTTTGCTGATGCAGCGTGTGGTGTAAATGTCCGTGATGGCGGGAAGAGAGACCCTGATGATCTTCTCAGCTGACCTCACTATCCGCTGCAGGGTCTTGTGATCCGAGAAGGTGCAATTTCCGAACCAAGCAGTGATGCAGCTGCTCAGGATGCTCTCAATACAACCCCTGTAGAATGTGGTGAGGATGGGGTGTGGGAGATGGACTTTCCTCAGCCTTCGCAGAAAGTAGAGACGCTGCTGGGCTTTCTTTGCTATGGAGCTGGTGTTGAAGGACCAGGTGAGATTCTCTGCCAGGTGAACACCAAGAAATTTGGTGGTCTTAACAATCTCTACCAAGGAGCTGTCAATGTTCAGTGGAGAGTGGTCGCTCCATGCCCTCCTGAAGTCAACAACCATCTCTTTTGTTCACATTCAGAGACAGGTTGTTGGCTCTGCATCAGTCCGTTAGCCGCTGCACCTCCTCTCTGTAAGCCGACTCGTCGTTCCTGCTGATGAGACCCCCCACCACAGTCGTGTCATCGGCGAACTTGATGATGTGGTTCGAGCTGTGTGTTGGAGCACAGTCATGGGTCAGCAGAGTGAACAGCAGTGGACTGAACGCACAGCACACAGCAAAAAATATTATGTTGGCATTTGGCTCTTTTGCTTCATCCATTTAAATGATTGGCAATTGCTAAAGTCAGGGAGTGATAGTGAAGTTTTTCCAGAGATGACGTGCAGTCTATTCACTAAGTTAACTTTATATGGATGTGTTCAATCACAGCACTAGGCACTTTCTGAAACAAGAAGAATGTCAAGTGTCACTTTGTGCAGAAGCATTGCAGCCTAGACCTTATCAACACTCCTCATTGAATATAAAGCCAGCAGTAAAATAAAGTGAATGAGCACACAAAGGCCTCGCAATCTTCCCCACCTACGCATATATAGAAAAGCCTAAATGAATAAAAACTTCCTGATTAAAATTGAACAACCCTTTATTAATCTCAAACATAGGTTTTAGTGCATTCACGTATTTATAAAAATTACATAAACATACCAGAGGACCATTTGTTCTGCAGTAGCAAGGATGTTTTTTTTGTTGCAGTAGGGCAGAAGTATGCTTATTACATTGTTTATCCTTTCCAAGTAACTGAGGTAGAGGTGAGCTGATCATTTGGTGCTGAAGCATCTTTGAATAGCTTTGAGAAATTTATGTTGTTGTGTGTGTAAAATAAGCCAGTTTATAGTCAGGTGTGATCAGATGTGTTAGCTACAGAAATGAGTTAATAGGCTGCATTCATGATTGAAATAACATAACAAAACAGCCAAATCAAATGGCACTACAGTAAAACCTATTAATCCAGCAAGTTTTGGATGTAAGTTTTGGAAGCAGAATTTCCAGGTAAAATGCTTCAACATTTTTTTAATATTACACCGTTTAGCAGAATAATAACATTTCCAGTAAACTATTTTGTTTCAGGGGAGCTCAGGAAACAAATCCAGGTGAGTTTTAAGGAAGTGCAGTTACCAGGGCTTGTGATTTTGAGAAGAACTTGGGCAAAGGGGCCGCAGTGTGCTACAGAATCTGTAGGAAGCAGAATCACTGCATGTTAGTGGGGGAGGCACAAAAACTGGTCTCCTTGTATGTTAAAGTGAAGATTGAAATAGGGGCCTTGGTCAGTCCCAGTATGCTAGAGAAAGCAAGGTAATCATGACCCCAGTTTGTTTCAGGGCATGTGGGATCTGGGGCCTTAGTACATCAGGGGGAGCACAGGATCTAGGGCTCTACTGTCTTAGCATGAGTGTAAGAACCAGCACCCAGTGAGCCAGATGCCGTATCATCAGGTTTTTTCAATAACTGTGTTGTAGATTATCAAAGTTTACTGTATGTGGACAGTTCATCGGCATCTGGATACATTGACACAATGCCATAAGGCTATTTCAGTGACGTACCAGCAAGTGTCACAAAAATCTTCAGAGGATGCTCAAAGGCCATTGTCTTATTTAAAATCCTAACATTCACTGCTAATTCAGCACTGCATTCTAGAACGATAAAATCTTCACCCCTTTGATTTATCATAGTAATATTTCAATTTACCACAGGGATAGGAATTGAAGGGAAGAAGGAACAATACCTAAATTTTATTGCCAGGTTAATTGTAACTGCATTGATCTTTTTAAAATGTAGTAAAATTTACAATATAGTTTGCTGGTATTTAATACTTGAACTTTCAACTTTTGGCTGATTAACATGGCTGGCTAATTTTAGCTGAGTTTTGTCAAAAGATGTTATCATATACCACCCTGATATTAAACTTTTGTACCTTGTGGGTATTGTTGCAAGATATTCCTGCTCCTACTGCAAACCCTAAGCAAATTTAGTCTTTTATCAGTAACCTGGCTATTTTTGTAGACAGATGCTAATAAAGTTGTTGTCCTCAATGTAGCAGGTCTTACCAGTAAAAATTTCTGTCAGAATGTCCAGGCATATCAGCATTGTCACAGAAATTGACTGCATCAATGAGCACATTGTACATGTTACAAAAAAAGCACACATAGAGGTTGGAGAATACTGGCACATAAGCAAGTTAGATGCATCATGTATTCTGTGGGGTTCCATGGGAAGAGAATACTTTGAATTCAATTATATCAAAGGTCAAAGATTCAAAGTACATTTATTATCAAAGAGTGTATAAATTATACAATGGTGTGATTTATTTGCTTATAGGCATCCTCAAAGCTAGAAACCCGAAAGAACCCAATTTAAAAGAAGACCAACCCTCAATGCGCACAGAGAAAGAGAAAAAAAAGCACAAATCATGCAAACAATCGAAGCGAGTAACAACAGTAGCATTCTGAACCAAACTGGGTCCTTAGATCCAAATTCCCAGAGCAGCCCAGGGTAGGCCCAAAGCCTCAGTATTCAGTTCATCATATTAGCAGGGTAACCTATCATAACTCAATGAGATCTCATCTGGCAGGGAGAGAAACAGGCCAGAATCAAGAGAAGAATGCTCTGCTATTCAGGAAAACTAAAAAGATGGGTGCAGAGGAAATGCTATCATGTAGAATTCCAAAATTACTGATTTAATATGCTTCCTACATTTATTTACATAA
This sequence comes from Hemitrygon akajei, assembly GCF_048418815.1. Classification (NCBI taxonomy): domain Eukaryota; kingdom Metazoa; phylum Chordata; class Chondrichthyes; order Myliobatiformes; family Dasyatidae; genus Hemitrygon; species Hemitrygon akajei. Next base: position 158,838,847 of record NC_133129.1, on the reverse strand, counting down.
GTGCTTTTCCAGTTTGAAGAAATATTAAATTAATAAGTTTAAAATGAAATTAATATTGAAATTTTCACAATTAAAACAGTGTTGTTTAATGTATCTTAGAAAGATATTTCCATAGAACATCATTATCTGTAATAATGTGGATCACATCGGCTCACTACGATTGGCCATTGACTAAATCATAAGGTTGTTAATTTATTATACCCACAAAGTGTTTTCTTAAAGTGCTTTTACTAATGCTGTATAATGTGTACCGAATTGAAAAAAAGTAAACAGAGTGCTTGGATTTATATAGCACCATACATACCCCCAAGACATGTAAAAGTATTTCACTTTGAAGTAAGTATAATTATTACTGCAATGTAGGAAACATCTCACCATCAACAATTAGCTGAAGTGACAGGATGATTTGTTCTCAGTGACAAGTACTGACCAGTATACTGGGAGTCTACTGCGCTCTGTTTCAAACAGTGATAACAGGATTTTTTTAATGTTCATTCTTGCAAACATCTGAAAAGGATCACTAGCAGTCTCTCTGCACTTCAGTGAAGTGTCTGTCAAGTCTGTGTATTAAATATTCAGAGGCAATTGTACTAACAGTCGGCAAGTACTGACACCAAGGCAAACTGTAAAAGTCATTTGGACTTGAGCACAAGAAAATGTGTGAGTGTGATACGGTGACCTTGTGATCTTTTGGGAAAAGAAAGACAGTATCGATATCTGATGTTGTCGTTACTAAAATCTAATAACATAACATATGATTGGTGAAAGATTAATTTTGCCATAAATTATAGAGATATGCCTGCAACCTCACAATTAAATCACATAACAAAATAAGATTGCTAATACTGACCTATTATTAATCATGTACTGTTGCAATTTACAATTTGAACTCAATGGAGGTTTTGATGTAGAATTATTGAACAGATTTGTAATGAGGTTCAAAAGAAATTTTCCTTTTATTTAATGTTGAAATCTTACTGCTGTTTTAAGATCAGCGTTTCTTAAAAAATTAACAGTGCTTTAAAAACTTGAAAAATTTTGTTAGCCTGTTCTGAAAATATTTCTGGATGCTGAGTGTTCCCATACATATATAAGACATCAGGTCAATTTTTACTCCTGACATTGTTGGGGTCAATTGATGGATCCTTTTCAGTACTTATTTTCAGTACTCTTCAGTACAAATTATTCAGAAATAGTGAGAAGAAAAATTCCTTGGTTAGTGAAGTTATGGGTTAGAAAGAAGGCAATTTATTGAAAATGACTGGGGATTGTAATTCTACTAAGCTACCTACTTCCCCTTGCTGGTTACTGAATGATCTTTTTCATACTCCAAGGAGAAGGTAAGAAACCTTTCCTTGAGATTCCTTTCAGGTATTTCTTTGCTTTCTTTCTAAGGGGAATACATCACCACTTTTTTTCTGAAGTTCCTTTCTTTTGATATCTACATCAACTTCTAATGTAGTTGTCTTGAGCAATCCTGCTGTACTTTTGCTAGCTTTATTATGCCACCTCTCTTCTGAGCAAGATAAGCAAGGATTGGAATCATAGGATAGTCTTGCCTGTTGATGTTTTTAGACTGACTGGATACTTCCTGCAAAGTAATTGAAAAATGCCAGTCTTGAAAAGTACCTATCATATCCAAGTCTATTTGTTTTCCCAGTTACATTTTGTCAGTGGCCAATTGGGTTTATGAACTCAGGGTTTTACTGAGAGAGACAACATTACCAACTACAGTGTATCTGATATTTCAGAGAAATGGAAGGGTACAAAGAGAAAAACCCAGCAGTTTCTAAGATGAAGATGAAGGCAGGAATAGAGACCAAGTGTAGAAAAAAATTGTATTTATCTGCATCTCAAACTGTTTTACAAACATTGAATTGTTTTTGAAGGGCAATGTGTTTCGGAATGCAGCTAATAATGTGCACACAGTAAGCTCCCACAGATAGTAATCTGTTATTTATAATCTCACTTTAATAGTGGTTTGGGGTGACACTTTTAATACTGAGATTTATAATGAGGTTCTAAAGAAGCTTTCCTTGAATTTAATGCAAAAAATGCTGCTTTTTAAAATTTTAAACAGTATTTTAAAACTTTTCTTATGTTTTAAAAATAATTGAAGAACTTAAGTTTGCTATCATGTCTTCTTGATATAGTTGGTCATGGATGGTGACTGCTCTCGTACATGTTTGTGAAAGTGTAACTAACTATAAAGATAAACACTAAGCACAATCTAAAGCAGAATTTCCATTAAAATGGTGTCATGGGATACTCATTGTCTGAACTGGGCAAGTATGAGTCTGGTTTGGAACTATGTTTATGCTTCTGACATGCAGCAGATCCCTGGTGTGACACTCAAATATCAGGTAAGGTTCAGTGTTCCAGTCACAGGAGCTGGATGGGGAGGAAGTGAACTGTCATCTTACTGATGTGAGAAACCATAGTGTCATGGAGTTATGCAGTACAGACGCATGCCTTTTGGCCCAGTGAGTGAATGCCATCTATCAAGTACCCCCTTATCCTAATCCCATGATTTTATTTTCGCCACATTCCCATCAATTTCACACCCCACCCCAAATCTCCTAAATGCAATTAATGGTTCACCTATTGATAGTGGCCTGATGAAAATGAATAAAGAGAAGAAGTTAATCTTAAATTGCCAAGAGAGTAGAAAGGATAGATACTACCTGGCCTGCTGAGTTTTTTTCAGCATTTTGAGTGTATTAGAAAGAAATTGTAGTCCAGTTAGCCTGACTTCATTGGTTGGGAAGATGTTGAAGTCCATTATTAAGAATGAGTTCTCAGGTCCTTGGAGGGACATGATAAAAAAAATTGCTAAAGTCAGCATGGTTCCCTTAAGGGGAAATCCTGCCTGACAAATCTGTTGAAAGTCTTTGAGGAAGTAGCAGGCAGGATAGACGAAGAGAGTCAGTGGATGTTGTTTACTTGGATTTTCTGAAGGCCTTTGACAAGGTACCACACATCAGACTGCTGAACAAGGTAAGACGCTATGTTATTACAGGAAGGACATTGACATGGGTGTAAGATTGACTGACTGGCAGGAGTCAAAGAGCGAGAATAAAAGGGCCCTTTTCTGGTTCTCTGCTGGTGACTAGTGGTGTTTCACAGAGGCCGCTTCTTTTCATGATACGTGTCAACGACTTGGATGATGGAATCGATGTCTTTGTAGCCAGGTTTGCAACAATAGGAATATACAATAGGTGGTGGGGCAGGTATTGTTAAGGAAATAGTGAGTCTGTAGAATGAATTAAATAGATTAGGAAAATTGGCAATGAAGTATTAGATGGAATATAGTGTAGGGAAGTGTATGGTCATGCACATAGGTTGGAGAAATAAAGATATAGATTCTTTTCTAAATGGGAAGAATAGTCAAAACTCAGAGGTGTAAAGGAAATTGTGCAGGATTCCCTAAAGGTTACCTTGCAGGTTGAATTAATGGTAAGGAAGGCAAATGCAGTGTTAGCATTCACCTTGAGAGGACTAAAATATAACAGCAAGGATGTAATGCCAAGGCTTTATAAGGCATTATTGGTCAGACTTCACTTGGAGTATAGTGAAAAGTTTTGGGCACCTTATATAAGAAAAGATGTGCTGGCATTGGAGAGGGTTGAGAGGAGGTTTACAAGAATGATTTTAGGAATGAATGGCTTAACAAAAGAGTAGCAAGAGTAGCAAGTTTATTCTTCTAAACTTGCTGGAGTTTAGAAGAATAAAGTGGTATCTCATTGAATCCTATCAAATATTGAAAGACTTGGAGAGAGTGGATGTGGGGAAGATGTTTCTTATAGTGAGTTAGTCTAGGACCAAAAAGTTCAGCTGCAGAATAGAGGGACATCCAGTTAGAACAGAGATGGGGAGGAATTTCTTCAACCAGAGGGTAGTGAATCTTTGGAATTCATTGCCACAGATGGTACATGCAATGGGTATGTCACTGAGTATATTTAAAGCAGACGTTGATAAGTTCTTGATGGGTCAGGGCATCAAAGGTTACAGTGAGAAGGAAGGAGAATGGGATTGAGAGGGATATTAAATCAGCCATGATGGAATGGTGGAGCATACTCAGTAGGCCGAATAGCCTAATTCAGCTCCTCTGTCTTATGGTCTCATGTTCTTAATTAAGTTGACCACTTAGAGTCATGCCTGTTAACTAAATGAAGGTACTTTGCAAAGTGGTTACCCAATCTGCATTTGGCTTCTAAGTATATAGGAAATCCATTATGACTACCAACTTCAGTGCACTGGAATAGAAGAGAAAGTGAAAAGGAAATGATTCAGCATGCATCAGACACTAGAACCCATGACTGCATTCCACTTACTGGGAATTTCCCATGTAACACACAGAATGTTAGAGAAACTTGGCAGGTCAGGCTGAAGCATCAAATGTTAATTTCCTGCATAGATGCTACCTGACCTGCTAAGTTCCTCCAGCATTTTGTGTCCATTTCCAGCATCTGCAGCCTTTCTCGTGTCTCCATTTCCCATGTTCTCTTTAAACAAAGCAGAACTTTTTTATAGCTCTCCCATTAAACTTACCACATTCACTGGAAACTTTATTATAATATTGTGTATGAAAAATGCCTTGGGGTTTAATAGGAATAACATCTAATTCTGTGGAAAATCTGCTAATCCCTCATGACCTAAATTTTGAGTGAGTGGGATTATCAAAGTTATACTCTATCAGCATAAGAATGTATGCATGTCTGTCATTTCTTTAACCTGCTGCTTTGTTATTTTAACTTATTAGATGTGCTCCATTATCTTTGTAAGGAATAGTGATGAAAGTGCTTTGTAAATCTGAGGTAACATGCTACCAGTTGAGAGACACCTGATTAAATGGATGCACCAATAATGCATGCTGCTCTGATTAGTACTTTGCTAACAGTGTTGTGTTTTAGTTGGTCATATTTCAATGATCTACATTTGAATAGTTAGACGGTCTGACTCTGAGTAAATGAAAATTATACAGGTCCACTTAACGAGAGATTTGAAACATTATATTGGCCCCAGATGTCTCTATTATTCTCCACTTATGCTTTATTTGGTAGAAAACACATCCTGCTTGGGGGAAGAAAGATTTGGCTTGTCACTTTGTGTAGCAGCATTGCAGATGCATTCAAAAAAATGTTCCTTATGGTTCAGTCACATGTGCTTACTGTATTGATTTTTCCTACAGGATCCTTTGTGGTGACAGTCTAGAACCAAGGTCAATCACCACAAGTGATTTCAAACCTTCACATACTTATCATTGCCAATCAATAGAAGCTTTTTTGCTTCATGCACAAGTCTCAATTAAATCTGTTAAGATCAAAGAATAGTCTGGGGTCAGATGCACAATTAGAAAGCAAGTAGCAATTGCAAGACTCTATCAATATGACGGCTAAGATAATGTTCAATCCAACCCACCATTCCCGTTCCATTGTTTTTCCATTTTACACCCACACAGAAGCAATCTGTCTTGAGCTCCAGCTACAGCAACTGTGCCTTCACACAAAGTGGATTGTAAGCAGCTGCTGGTCTTCAGGATAGATTTTACCCTGTTTTCACTCAGAATGACATGCTGCACGTAACAACTTGACTCCTTTAAACCTGCTTTGACTACTCTTATCTCTGTGTGTTTTTTAAGATAAGGGCATTTTCGTCAAGCCCTATCCTCTCTCAAAACCTGCCACCAACCAGAAAGGTACTTACAACTCATTTTGGGTTACAACTCAGTTCCAAATTTAAACTTCTTTGGCTTAAATTATCAATAATTACTTAAGACAAAATTAAGAAAAAGAATCAGATCACTAACCTGCATTTACTTTCTCTTCAAGTTGGGGGTTGCCATTCAAATGAATGGATTTATTTTGTGTAAGCTAAGGGGTAGAATGTACTTTTACTTTGCTGGGAAACTCAGCAGATTTTTGTTCTGGTTGACCCTGATGGTCTGGCTTCTCAGACGCAACTCACTTCTGGGCACTGAATTGCAATGCATAGACATGGGAGTCAGAAACAATGTTTGAAGTTCAAAGTAAATCTATTATCAAAGTACATACATGTCAATATATACAACCCTGAGGTTCATTTTCTTGCGGGCAATCACAGTAAATACAGAAAACACAACATAATCAAAGTCTGCAGCCAACAGGACAGACAAATAGTGCAAAAGAAACAAAAAACTGTGCAAATACGAAAAGGAAGGGAAAAAAGAAATAACAGTAGTGATAATAAAATAGGGTATCAAATCAGAGAAAACCAAATAAAATATACCTTGACATAACTTCTATACATGGATGATACACTCTTTCATCAGTAAAGTTAAATCAATTAATTCAAATAAAACTATTTTCAAAAGATATGCACATGAACATTGAGCTAGACAAGTGCAGAACATTTAACATAAAGAAAGCTGCAATTGAGCTAGTAGAATATTAAACAGAGCAGCAGGTTACAATACAACTGATGGATGAATATGAAATATATATGTATCTGGGAAATAAAGAAGCAATGAGAAAAGATCATACTGCGATAAAGGGAAAACTTTCAAAATAATTTATTTCAAGGCTTAAGAAAATCTGCAAAACAGGGCTCAACAGTAAAATATTACAAAGGCAATAAGCACTTTCACTATACCCATATTAATGTATTCTCTTGACATAATATCTTGCTCTGAAAATGAACAGGAAAATTTACAAAGATAAATAGGAACTGAAATGACAAATTTTAGAAAACACTATGTACACTTGAACACACTACCTGGGGCAGAAGGAGGAAAAGGAACAACAGATATAAAAAATTTACAAAAAAGTCAGATTAAACTTCTAAGGAAATATTTTCATCGACAAAAACAGGGTTCAGCACTCCATGCAAGCATATGCAATTCTGATAAGAATTACAAACCATTAAACTTAAATTAAAGCACAAACCAGAAATTTGAAGCAATTATTGCTACAGAAGAAAAAGTTAACCAATGCAAGAGCATGAACCTCCATGGAAGACATCCCCAGGGTCTGAACAGACTAAATGGTTACAAGGAAGCCTGGCTCAGAGTTGAAGACCTTTTCCCAGAACTGGAGGGGATTTTAGTGGCAATACAGAACCAGGTGGTTAACATGAAAGGCTATCAAAAATGCACAATAAAAGACCAACAAATTCAAGATGATTAATGTAGAAAAACCAGAAACAATCCAACGCATTACAGGATCCTGTAGCAGTTTAACTCCGTCAGATTACTTACACAGGCACAATCAAGTAGCAAACATCATTCACCAAAATCTTGCTTTAAGATATAAACTCATAAAAGACAGCATGCCTTACTAGAAATACAAGCCTGAGCCAGTTTTAGAGTTAGAGTCCTACAAATTGGTATGAAATGATCCATTATTACAGATAGCACAAATGAAAATAATAGTCCAGATGTAATTTTACAGGATAAACAAGCAAGAATAATTTACTTAATAAATACAGTGATTCTAAACACACACAATAAACAAAAATCAATAAGTGAAAAACACCTAAAATGTGCTGAATTAAAAGAGGAAATTGAAAAACTATGGAATATGAACTAGGTATACATTGCCCTAATAGTAAAATCAACAGCTGGTATCATCCCAAAGTCTCTACAAAACAATATTAAACAATTAGGTCTATACAGCAATATATTTCTAAATCTTCAGAAAACCAGAATACTGAACCCCACTAGAATAGTCTGAAAGTTCCTAACACTTGAGAAATGAGTGTGCTTGGCTGTCCCTTTATCTTAGGTTTGGGGTCTGCAAATGAGGAAATTGAGGATCCAGATGGCACAATGGGGTATTGAAGCCTAAGAGCTGAAGCTTTTTGATTCGTTTGAGGCAATGATAGTATTCACTGTGAGCTGTAGTCAATGCAGAGCATCCTGATGTATCCATCTTTTCTGTCCAGATGTTCTAGGATTGAGGAAAGAGCAAATGAAATGCCATCTACTGTTGACCTATTGTGACGGTAGGCAAATTGGAGTCAAACCAAGTTACTTCACAGGCAGGAGTCAACATGTTCCAACACCAACCACTCAAAGCACTTCATCTCCTTGGATGTAGGTTCTACTGAACGATAGTCATTGAGGCAATTTAACACATTACAACCTGACCCATGAGAAAGACCTCTCCAGTGGTTCCTAATAGGATCACTAGGCACAGCTAAGCATATTTCAGTCCTGGCGAAGGGTCTCGGCCCAAAACGTTGACTGCTCTTTTCAACGGATGCTGCCCGACCTGCTGAGTTCATCCAGCTTTTGTACGTGTTGATTTGACCACAGCATCTGCAGTGTACTTTGTGTTTACATAATTCAGCCATAGTGTTTTGATTATTTTATTAAGAATGGAGAAGTGGGCTGCATTTTTAACTGCAACAAGTTTTGAATATGGCTTTATGTTGTAAACAAAAACCCAGTAATTTTTAAGCAGTTTGAAAATTTTAAGTATTAGTAGCAGGATTTATTAATATTTTTCTCTTCTCTGCCATCACCGTTTCAATAAAAATAATGACTAGCCTTATCACAATTGTAATGTTATAGTAATATCTTCTTAAGGCCGCTGTGGCTACAACGTGTATCAACACTATTCACTGCAGAAGTAAACAAGGATGCAGATTAAACCTCAAATGCAGTTAGGATATTCTATATCAATAAGTTTCAGGAATTTGACTGCTCCACTCTGAACTCAAGGCTGATCTCAGTTCTGTCTCCAGTGCCTGTTGTTTCCTCTAACCTTTAATAATTTTAGTTAATTAAAGTCTATCGTCTTGGGTTTATAATTGGCCTGCCCTCAGTTAGCACTTGCAGATGTGAATTTGAAACCTCTGCCATTTGTGTTTGGAAATGTTTCATACCTTCACTTCTGAGAAGCCAGTTTTTAATTGTTAGATAACACTTGTTACACCTAATTAGCAGCTCACAGTTTTTCTTCATATAATATGTTGCCAACTTCAATCATTGTTGCTTATCCTTGCAAATTTCACAGAATGCAACACTAATTTGTGTATTTTTTCTTCATCATTTAACCTCTGGAGTTTAGGTATCATTCTGCAAAATCAATACTATATGCATTTCAAAACAAATATAATCTGTGATGCTGAAAAATATTCGCTGTACTCCAGGCTCTGTCTAACCAAGGTTTTGTATAATTAGATCATAACTTTGATTCACTTGTAACATTCCATTTAAAAATATAATTTTTTGTTGAAGTTCATGACATTTTAATGCACCGTGTAGATGACCTATTTTAATATCTTTTGTTGGAGACTATCTGGCCTCCAGGTTTGACTGTTCTAGATATATTAAATCATAGAATACAATTTCCCTGATAATTTCTAAATGACCTGTTTCATTAATTATTATCTTTGCTTCAACCTTTCTGTAGCTTTGGTACCATAACTTCCTTTTCTGTACCGAAAACAACAAAAAAACTGGTCATGTAGAATTATTTCCAAGAGCTTCTGCTGCACTGTTACAACATACAAATGTCTATTGCATGTACACACATAGGAAAATAACTATTTAAATTAACTATGAAGGAAACCTGCGGAATCTTAACCTGAGCATGACTCACTAATTTCCGATGAATTTAGCCCTGCTGAAGAGTCTCGGCCCGAAACATAAACTGTTTATTCTTTTCCATAGGTACTGCATGGCCTGCTGAGTTCCTCCAGCATTTTATGTGCATTACTTTGATTTCCAGAATCTGCAGGTTTTCTCTTCTTTGTGGTTCACAAATTTCAGTAGATTTATGGAGACATGGCATCAGCTAGTAAAGCCGCAACTTCACTGCTCTAGTGTCCTGGGTCCAATCTTGATCTCTGGTGTTTTCTTTTTACATCCTCGTGAGAGTAATTAATTAATTAATTAATTGAGATACAGCCAGAATAGGCCCTTCTGGTCTTTACAGCCATGACACTCAGCAACCCCTTATTTAACCCAAGCCTAATCACAGGACAATTTACAATTAGCCTACTAATCGGTACATTTCTGGACTGTGGGAGGAAACGGAGCACCCAGAGGAAACCTAAGCATTCAATGGGGAGGACAGACTGACGCTTTGCAGATGATTCCGGAATTGAAGTTTGAACTCCAATGCAACAACCTAAATAGCGTTGCACTAACTGCTCTGCTCCAACAGTGCAATTGTGTGGGTTTCCTCCAGATGTTCCAATTTTCTCCATATTCTAATGGTTAACTGAGCACCTTAAACAAATCTCCTGTGCAGTTTAAGTGGTAGAATTGCAGGGACTATGGGGAGAATATGGGGGTAATAGGTGAGGCAATGAATTGCTCTGAAGTGAGTTGAAGTGTCATGGAGAACATTTGGGAGAATATTTGTTATCCATATTCTTCACTTTGCTGCCTTTTCCTTGTTTCAATATAATCCTTTCAACTTTGAAAGCAGGAGCATGGAAGACCAAGGGTCTTTCTTGGATGCCATCAATGAGCTTTCTACTTAAGCCACCAAGAGGATTTCTTCTGCCTCAATTCCCCCGTCTCCTTCTCCAATCACTTCTTTATCCATCAAAAAACTGTAAACACTGCTCTTGATGTCCAACTAGATCACCTTTAAACTGTGCAAAAGAAAACACTAATAATGTTATCTTTTCCATACGACTGCAAAGTTATTAAAATGCAATTCAGGATTCTCTTGCTAGCTGATGTTTATTTTTGGTTTAATATTCCATCAATCTCCAGAAATAAAATTGACTGAATACAATTGTAATGATAATTCATTCGGGTCTTTGTAAAAGCTTAATATGCACTCTAAAGAAGAACTCTTTATTTCTCAAACTACCTTGTCATGGCATTTGCAATTTATTTCTCTACTTGCACTGTACTTTCTCTATATTCTACTATCTGTTGTCTTTTGCCTTTTTTACTTCCTTGATATACTTAACGCATGAAATAATCTGTCTAGATAGCATGTAAACAAAGGTTTTCACTGTATCTTGCTATATGTGACACCAATAAACCAACTAGCAATAAAATAGTGGAAATCTTTGTGTCTGTTATGCACATGACTAATATATTATTTGGCCTAAGAAAATAGATCTAATTCTGCAGATCCAAATGACACTTATTAAATAATTAGCATTAAGTACTGAAGATGGTAATTGTATGCTGTGTCCAATTGAACTTTTAAAAGCCACTTTATTGGTGTCTGTGAGTATGTGTCAAAACCAGAAAAGCTGTTTCACAAGCAAAGTCAAATAACATTCTTGCATGGTGATATTTACAGATTTATACTTTGTAGCTAACCCTGCAAACTGCAATATCATCATCCCTATCCTTCCTCGTGGTTCTGAGGCTGTTCATTGCTGTACCCTATGAAACAGTCTTGGGATTGTCAGAAGGGACAACAATAGGATTAATTTATCCTCAGTGGAGTTGAACAGGTGATCTCATTGAAACACACAAAATTCTGAATCTGGAAGTTCAGCCATTGGGTAGGACCTCAATCATTTTGTATTGAAGTATGCTGCTGAATATTCCATTCAGTTGACAGATGGAACTTACCTCTCCATCCCATGCCTTTATCATGGCCATTTAACCTAGTATAGATAGGTTAGTTCAATCACCCTCAGACTCCCAATCCTGTAATCAGATGGTGAGGCTCAGTTAGGCTTCAGTATCGACTATGCAGAGAAACCCAATAACAAATACATACCCTGGCATCCTTTGACAGCTTGCTGACTATATTGTTTCTGAACAGTTTCTAAATGTCTCTGATGGTCAGAAGTAATTTAAAAGCTGTTGAAGCAAATTTAAATAACTAAATCTTTAAAATTTAGTTAAAATACATAATTAAAAGCAATAAGTAATAAACCATAAAACATTAAAGTAGAATAACTCAAGTACTTAGTTGTAGTAACCATTTCAGATAGCATTGCTGATGTATTCAAATGAATGTGATTACCACCTGTTCACCTCCTGGCTCTGGTGTAAAGGTAAGTACCTGATAGAAACATAGAATTGTAAATAACAGAACAAGGAGTAGGACTTAGACCCCTTTGTGTCTGCTCTAAAATTTAGTAAGATCATAACTGAACCTTGCCTCAGCATTACTTTCCAGAATCACTTCAAATCCATTGTTTCCCTTAATGAGTTTTGCTTTAAGTATATTCCACAATTGAGCCTCCAAAGCTTGCTTGTGTAGAGAATTTTGGCCTTGTAAAGACTTGCATCTCCTTGTCTCTGTCCAGAATAGCTGATCCCATAATTTGAGACGGTGGCACTCAGCTTGAGACATCCTAGCCAACGGAAGCAGCAATTCCACATCTAAATAAGGATAAGGATCAACTTTATTTGCTTTGTACATATACATGTATTAGGAATTTGCTGTCATGGGTTAGCAAGACATGCATAAGAAGCAACATTCAATAATTAATAAGAATTTACATGAAAATAAATGTAGTGGTTAAAGTATGAATATGGAATAAAATGTACACAACTATCAGCATGTATTTACAATGCAAGCCACACCATAAGAAACAGTTTAAAGTGTTTAAAAATGCAGTGCAGTGATTGAGGTAATAGAGGGGAGCGGGGGTAAGGGGATAACTAAAATATTTGATCAGGTTTCCTGCCTGGGGGAAGAAACTTTTAAGATGCTGATGTTTTTTTTTGTTTTGATTGTCCTATTGTTCTTTCCAGAAGGGAGCTTTTGGAAAAGGCATTTTGCTAGCCGGGTAGTATTTGTATTAATTTTCCCTGCTTGCTTCTTTGTCCTGGACAGATAGAAGTCTAGCAGCCAATGACCTTTTCTACTGACCTGATAGTTCACTGTATATTTTGCTTATTGTGAAAGGATGCTGCACCAAACAAGACGGTATTGGCTAATGTGAGTATGCTCTCTATGAATTGCAGTGTAGAATTGCACCAGTATGTTCTGGGGAAAATGGAATGTTACAAAGTGCCACAAGAAGTGCATCCTCTCCCAAGCCTTTTTGTTAATGAGGGAGATATGGTTGTCCCACATGTAGTACAGTGCTAACTGTAGAGTTGTTGATGATGAGTAGATGGAGACAAGGCATATTTCTCCCAAAGTCGATATGCATCTCCACGGCTCCTTGGGCATCCAGCTCCAAGTTGTGAGACACTAGCTTGTTTACATCCTTCTGGTTCTTGGATTTGTTTTCTCTGGTGATTAGCCCGATGACAAGGTGTCATCCACAAAATTTATCAGTTTAACAGGTGGATCACTGGAGACACAGTCATTGGCATATAGAGAAAATAGGACTCATCCCAATAGTGCACCAGGAACATGTGAAGTTCCTTAATCATTTTGGACATTTCAATAAAATCATTTCCCAGTCTTCAAAACTCTTGGGAGTACTGGTCCAGTGAGCTTAATCTGTCTTGATTTGACAATACACCATTGCAGAAATGGTGCATTTGACAAGGTCCCCCACGAGAGACTCATCAAGAAAGTCATGAGGCATGGGATTGGTGAAACCTTGGCTGTTTGGATAAAAAATTGGCTTACAGGAAGAAAGCAGAGGGTAATAGTGGAAGGAAAGTATTCTGCCTGGAGTTCAGTGACTAGTGGAGTGCAGCAAGGATCTGTCCTGGGGCCCCTGCTCTTTGTGATTTTCATAGATGACCTGGATGAAGAGGCGGAAGGATGGGTGAGTAAGTTTGCAGATGACACGAAGATTGGAGGGGTTGTGGATGGAGCTGTAGTTTGTTGAAGGTTACGAGGATAGAGACAGGCTGCAGAGTTGGGCAGAAAAATGGCAGATGGAGTTCAATATGGATAAGTATGAGGTGATGCATTTTGGAAGAACAAACCAGAAGGCTGAGTACAGAGTTAACGGTCAGTTACTTAAGAGTGTGGATGAACAGATTCAAATCCATTCATCCCTCAAGGTCTCAGGTTGATAGGATAGTTAAGAAGGCCTATGGGATGCTAGGCTTCATTAATAGGGGAACTGAGCTCAAGAGTAGAGAGGTCATGTTGCAACCCTACAAATCTCTGGTGAGACCACACTTAAGAGTATTGTGTTCAGTTCTAGTCACCTCATTATAGTAAGGATGTGGATATGGAAGCTATGGAGAGGGTGCAGAGGAGATTTACCAGGATGTTGCCTGGATTGGAAAACAAGTCTTATGAGACAAGGTTAGCAGAGCTGGGACTTTTCTCTTTGGACCGTAGAAGAATGAGAGGGGAGTTGATAGAGGTCTACAGATTATGAGAGGCATAGATAGGGTGGATAGCCAGTACCTGTTTCCCAGGGCACGAATAGCAAACACCAGAGGGCATATGTACAAAGGTAAGAGAGGGAAGTTTAGGGGAGACATCAGGGGTGTTTTTTTACACAGAATGCTGTGAGTGCCTGGAATGACTTGCCAGGGATGATGGCGGAAGCTAAAACATTAGGGGTATTTAAGAGCCTCTTGAACAGGCACATGGATGAAAGAAAAATAGAGGGTTATGGGATAGTGTGGGCTTAGTACTTTTTTTTAAGGAATATATGGGTGGGCACAACATCGAGGGCCGAAGGGCCTGTACTGTGCTGTAGGGTTCTAGTGTCTAGAAATCAGTCTGGTGAATCTTTGTTGCACTTTCTCTTTTGCTTGTACCGTGTATCATCCCATAGTGAGGAAGACCAAGTTATGCTAGGGCTCTAAATGATTGGAGCAGGATATATCCACTCATGTCCTCAAAAAAGCTCAAATGTGAGCCCAATAACATATTGATGGTCAGCTGAGCCAAGATTTGATTGCAGCTCAATTGAATATGTCAAGAAAGTAGGTGCACAATAGGATATTGTTGTTTTGGTTTTCAAACACGAAAAGTATATATATTGGGAGAGCAAACAATTAAGAAGCTAAACATCATAGAGACACAAGGACAGCAAATGCTGGAGTCTAGAGCAACAAACAAGCTGCTGGGGGAGCTCAGCAGGTCAAGCTGCATCTATATGGGAAAAGGAATTGTTGGCAGTTTGGATCAAACAGGGTCCTGATGCCAGGTTTCTTCACCTTCCACCACATTCCCCCACCCAGAGTCTAGACCACTTGCTGAGTTCCACCAGAAGATTTTTTGTTGTTCATTAAACAAATGATAAGTTCGCCATCGTTGTAAAGAGCTTGGAAATCAAAACTGACTTTGTCTTACTAAGAGCTTCAATGAGAGTTGATATTGAATAGTTTGTGTGTAATTATTAATTCCAAAAATTTATTTACTTGCTTTAGAATGAGTTAACCTATAGGTAGGTTAACTGATTCCTTCCAGAAATCAATCTAGTGAATCCTTCTGCACTGACTCCAATGCTTCAAACTTAATTAACAGACTAAAGTTACTCTGAATTTATTAGAGTTTGGAAAAATGAAACATGATTTCATTGAGACCTAAAGGTCGTTTCCCTTTACAGAATCACATAAAACCAGGGGCAGAGCCTCAGGGTAAAGGATTAGACACTAGGAACTGAGAAGAAGTGGCATCTCTTTGCATTGAAGATTGTAAATCTTTTGAAACATCTACTACAGAAAAAATATAGATGCTTAATCAAGGGAATGATGGATAGATTTTTGAAAAGATTAAGTACAGTGAATGGCAGAGCAGGCTAGAAGGGCTGTATAAATTAAAATGTAACTTGGAAATATACTTATTCTTAGTTCTCTCATGTGAATAATCTTTGTAAATTTGACAATAAATCATGAACCATTGGAAGAATGTGTGGCAAATACAAATCATATGAGAATGAGAAGATTTGCATAGTTATTTTGAAAACATTCTCAGTGTTTCTTTTATAATTCTGATCTTGTTATTAAAATTACAGTCCTTGACATCTTTGACTTTTAATTTATAAATATTCAATTGAAGAGTAAGATTGAAAATCTTGGTGATAAAATTGAATTTAGTCAAACTTCAATCCATCAAATTTAATCAAACCCCTGAATGACTATCAGAGTTACCCATAAAATAAAAAAAGGCTGCTATGCCTGACGTTTGAGTAATTCAGGAAAATCATTCAGAAAGTAAGAGTACTTCCAGATCATCCAGCTTTTTTTTCCATCTCTGGGAGTTAACTCATGCTGGAATACAATCAAGTAATGACTGGTCTCTTTTCCATTGGCTATTATTCAGTGGGCTTGGTGGTAGTGTGGAGTGTTGCCACTAAGTTGAAACTTTCCTGACTTAATAACCCTTGGTCCAACCATAAACACATTATTTATACAACTCAGAAGAGGCACTTTTTAACTTTAAAAAAAGTTTTCTTTCACTTATATTTTTTGCTTGTAAACAAATTTTCTTCATGACCAATGTCCCAAAATTACTTAACCAAAAATTTTTCAACCTTTGGATAATTAATTAGCAAAATAAACTGTAACAAAAAATAATCTGCTGGAAGACCTCAGCACATCATGCAGAATCTACAGGTCTCTGCATCAGACCTGTTTGCCGTTTAGAATTATGAGGCACAACATTTATGACTATGGCAAGGTTGATGCAGGGGGTCTGGTGTGGAGAAGGGAGGGTGGAGTCAAGGGGGATAC
The DNA here is from genome assembly GCF_048418815.1 of Hemitrygon akajei. Taxonomy (NCBI): domain Eukaryota; kingdom Metazoa; phylum Chordata; class Chondrichthyes; order Myliobatiformes; family Dasyatidae; genus Hemitrygon; species Hemitrygon akajei. Next base: position 158,822,328 of record NC_133129.1, on the reverse strand, counting down.
AATTAAAGGATTCACATCATTTGACAATTAGAGATGCTTGTGGTAGTTCAGCTCCAGAATGTGTCAATTTACCTCGATATAATTCATTGAGGAAATTGAAGGTCATCCCTCATTGGATGCAGTTGGCAATGGTTGTGTTTCATTCTCTTTTTGAAGAATGAAAGAACCGTGTCAGTATATTGCAGTGTGATGTACCTCCCTTGACTATAGTGTGTGAAGCTGTAAGATATTTCCATGTTTATTATATAAAGTTGAGTGTATAGGCTAGAGCATTGATTGCCGGAACACAGAACCATATATTGCAGGCATGTGTTTGTTAGCAGTTGGATTTAGTTAACTGACAGTGATGCCATTAAACAGTTGTCTTTCTGCATTGAGGCAAGTGTCCAAGGTACATCACCCCTATTGCACCAAATGGTCCACCTTTTTCTACAGATAATTTAATCTTAGACCGCTGTGGTTTCCAGTGGTCTACCTTCCCAGCTAGGCTTCCAAGGGCTTAGTTGCTGACAATTTAACCTAATTCACCATTCCCCTGAATATCACTTCACAGTCATCCAGCAGAGCTTGGATTTGTTCAACACCTTCTATTTCATGCATACTATCAATTGATACAAAGTTAGTTTCAACTGATTTGCAGGGCACAAAATAGTTTGCAATCAGCTGGCACAAATGCAGAAAGGGTCATTGCAAAGGTAGTGGTTAGGGCCAAGTATACATCAGAAATCTTGTGTGAGTAACATTGGCACAAGCTCACACAAAACAGCAGGTTATTGTATATTTTTATATGCAACTGAACTTCCAGATGCCAGCATTCCTCCTGAAATATTTTATTAGTAGTTATTAGCTTGCACTTTAAATTGCTTCCTGGTTTATTTTAAAGTGCCCTTGCCAGTGATTAAATATCTATGATTCACTAGGCCCATTGACTAACTGAAAGCAAGCACGGTATTTTAACTGAATGGTCATTAAAGTAGCATTTATTTTGCCATTGATGAATTGTTCCTTGCATAACATGCTATCTTGTTTGAATAGAGTATTATTGTTTACCATTCAATTGCTTTTGTATGGGTAAGTATCTTGATGATGCTCTCTAGGGAAGGCTATGAATGGAAACAGTGTAATATGAAGCATGTGAAGATGAAACTGTATTGATCAGTAAAATGCCTTACACTAAAGCTTTGCCTCACCAATCCTGATTTGTAATATACTGGATCCAACTAGCATTGCTTTAAGTGGGCAGCAGACAGAACAGAGAGATTAGTCACCTCTTCAACAATTAGTCACAGTTACCTTAGGAGAGGGTAAGAAACTATCACCAGTTACAGATGTTAAATAAAATTCTACAGAAAATTGAGATTACATTTTTGAAGATCATCATTGCCTTTGAGATTAGATGTGGGAGTCTCAGTGATGTCATCAATCATGCTACCCTGGGGCAGAATATCATGAACTATCATGTGTAATATATCGTGAAGCCCTTGAATCAAAAATTAAATCATCATTACTAGAATTCTCAACAGACATTTATAAAATGGAAAAGAGGTAATGATTGATCTCTTCTGCATGGTTAGGCAATGTTTGGATTGCTGCATGTTGCATTCTTCACTTAAAAAATTAAATCCATTGATTCATGGTGCGTATGCAACAGAAATTCATCACAATGCCAGAAATGAGAAATTATAATCAAACGTAGAGATTAGAAATACTGCATATTTCCAGAACACAAGAGGAGGTTAGGTAGTTTAATTATGCTTTTAAAAAAAATTAATAATGCGGAGATTTGATAGTCTAAAAATTAATTTCTCTGGGTAAGGAGTTAGTGAAAATGGATCATCAATTTATAGGTGCAGGGAAGCAAGTTAGGTGATTTGTTTTAGGCAAGGTGATTTGAAATGAAGTACTTTGGTCTGAAGATATGAAAATGTATAGCCTAGAAATATGTAATGCAGTGAGCAGTGTGGTGGGAAGTGCAATTAGTTCTAGGTAGGTCAGACAGACAGGACTTGTGCAGAGGTAAATGAAAAACAAAATGCAGAAACCACTCAGCAGTCAAGCAACATCTGTGGAAAGAAAAAGAGGCAGATGCTTCAGGCCAAGGATCTTATACTAACTTTGAGAAAGAAAAGGGAAATTGGATTGTGTAAATTGGTTTTCTTTTTTCAAGTGCCGTAAGCCAAATATCAATTGTGCTTTCCATGAATCAGTGCATTTATTATTTTAAGTGAACTAGATTGTGTTGGTGACCTAACAGGGTGGTTTCAGATTGATTTTAGGCTATTCAAACAGCTTCCCAATTCCATACAGGGTGTTGCTACTGACAGGGAAAATTTTCTTCAGAGAGACCCGTTCATTGGGCTGCTCAATAATGATACTGCTGGAAGTATTTCATCATTGGAGGCTCTAGGATAGGGGTAGCAGGGTACTTGGAGAATTAAAGAGCTGATCAGGAGGCAATATTGTGCCATCAGCAAAAGGGCTCCTTTCCATGAGTCTTGAGTAACAGCACTGGAGAGCGATGTATTTGCACAGCGATGCATGCTGAGTGGTGTGTGACAGGTATCAAGGCAAGAGCCTGACCTTTTTAGAACTTATATAGTTGTTTTGGATGAAGGAACAGAAAGTTTTGTTGCCGATTTTTCTGATGACACAATGTTACACAGAAATATAGAAAGGTTGAATAAGTGAGCAAGGATCTGGCAAATCGACTATAATGTGGAAAAATGTGAAATTGTCCAAAAGTGATGAATACTATTAAACTAGTGAGAGACTACAGAACTCTGAGATGTGGGTTTCCTGGCACAAGACGTATGAAAGGCTAGTCTGTACTTTGGAGAAGTAGCAGAAAACTTTATATCTCTGGCAACTGAATGCAAATGTAAGGGGTATTGTTTCAGTTTTATGGGGCATTGGTGAAACCACATCTGAAGAGTAATGTACGGAATTAGTCTTGTTGTGTAATGAAAGATTTAAATGCATTGAAAGCAATTCAGTGGTTTACTTGGTTAGGATCTGGAATGGGCACCTTGTCTAATGAAGAATAGATGAAAAGGTTGGGTTCGTACCCACTGCCATTTAGGCCATTTAACCTAAATGGTACCCTCTTTTTATTCAAAAAAGGGTATTGATTGAAGTATAAAAAATGCTGAGAGGTTTTTCTAGGGTGGATGTGATGAGGATATTTCTTATAAAGGGAAGCATCGGTGTCATAAATTTCCATACAAGGTGGTCTCACAGTAATTTTAACTTTGAATTTCTTTCCATAAATGTTGTCTTATGTGCTGTGTTACATTTTCTATTTTTTATTTCAGAATTAATTAGGCAGTGGTCCAGCAGTTTGGTGACAAGTGTTATGACCTCCTGAATATGGGAGAGTAGGTTGACTGATCCTGAGTCTTTGATTTGTGCCGTCTCCCCTCTCCTCCTCTGTGTTAGCTCACCACACAATCTGGGCAAGACACTGCTCATAGTGAAGGGAGGTACGAGTAGGGGAGCGTATCTTTGCTGCTGTAGAAGAGAAACAAATTGCCTGTGCCATTTCTCTGCTTCTGTGGGAGAATCATCTGCATGCACACAGCTTCTCTTTGCTCATGCAGGAGGGCAGTCTGCAGCCATGCTACTCGCTGTCCACAGAAAAGATCCACGTATGTGCACTGTCCTTTGTAGATCTGTGAGCAGTCTCCATTCAGGGTAGCAGTGATCTCACAAAGTAGTGTCTCATTGCTCATGAATAGCACATTTTCATTCAGGGAGCATCTCAACTTGCTGATGTGCTGCTGTTTCTCCGGAGCTTCAAGCTTCTCTTATGTGACAGTAGGTAGTGTAACCTCAGCAATGTACATTCAGTCCTGTAGCCATTGTTTCTGCTGGGAGCTGTGGGTTTCCCTGGCAACTCCATCGTGGGCACTAGCCTCCCCAGCATCAAGGACACCTTCAAAAGTCGATGTCTGTAGAAGGCGGCATCCATCTTTAAGGACTTCCATCACCCTTGACATGCCCTCTTCTCATTGCCAGCATCTAGGAGGAGGTACAAAAGCCTGAAGACACACACTCAAGGTTTCAGAAACAGCTTCTTCCCCTCCACTATTAGATTTCTGAATGGACGATGAACCTGTGAACACCACTTCACTTACTGACCACGAGCCTCCAAGCCTCACCTGCATAATATCTTAGAATAGAGTCAATTATTTGTAATAAACAGCATTTTTTGTGTGTGTGTGTGTGTGTGTGTGTCTTCACTACAGCAAGGAAATAACATGTTAACAATTTTGCATATTGTAGACTGAGAAGTTACTCTTTCTTTTTGCATTCAAGAACCTTAGCAACATTGTGGTCACATGATCGTGGAAATAAAATACCCCTTTAAAATATATATACTCTTCCTGTTTCTTAAAGAAAATTCTTGCAGAATAATAAATGACCACACCTGGGTTTTCAAATCTTCAAGAAATTAGTTTCTGCAGTGGAGCTAAATGGTAACTTCTTCCCCGCCTCCCCAAGAATACAAGAAGATGCATCTGACAGGAAAAAAGATTTCCTTTCCTTTTGAAGGTCTAAGAAGCTGATGTTTTCCACTGGGTCCCATTGAATTCACTTTTCTCAGTACAGCTATGGAATTGACATATCCATCTTTATGCATTGTAAAAACCTATCATGCATCCACCAAGACAACAGTCAGGCAGTAAAGCACAGTGATCCTATTTTAACTTCACTTTGTGTATAAATGTCCAAATAAGTAAGAAGTATCGTTGACCTGCCTGTACTTCATAATGGTATCTTCGTCCTTGTAAAAACCACTCACAACGGACTACATTGCAACAAAATCAATTGAAAACAGCTGTCACTTTTACTAGAGACCTAATTTAAAAGAAAGTTGGCTTTATTCTCAACATAAAGAAATATGAACCCTTGCTAGAAACATTCTGCCAATCATACAGCATTGGTGGAAAGATTAGCAAAGTTTTAAGTCCAGTTCCTTTTCTGAGTACAGAATCATTTACTGTTTCGCTTTCCACCGATGCTGACTGACCTGCTGTGTGTAGCATTTTTAAAAAAAATTATTGCAGGTTTTCATCATCTGCCATGATTTTGCTTTTTCTTTAATGTACAGACTTGTATTGGATGAATCAAGCAAAATACCTCATCACTGAAGGGCAAAGTGGACCAATAGGAATCAGGAAAATAAGTTACATCAACATTTCCAAATAATGCAATGAGTGGAGCTACTGCCTCTTGGCTCAAGTAACCCAGGTTCAATACTGACCCTTGGTGCTATCTGTGTGCAGTTTGCATCTTCTCCTTGGAACCATCTGGGTTTCCTCTGATTCAGTTTTATGGGGCATTGGTGAGACCACGCCTGAAGAGTAATGTATGGAATTAGTCTTGTTGTGTAATGAAGGATGTAAATGCATTGAAAGCAGTCTTCTCCCTGTAACCATCTGGGTTTCCTCTGATTCTTTCAGTTTCCTTCCACATCCAAAAACGTGTGGGTTGCTTGTGTCTGTGGATGTGTGAATTGACAACTACATCACCCAATCCCGATGAAGGATCTCTGCCCAAAATGTCAGCTGTTTATTCCTTTTCATAGATGCTGTCTGACCTGCTTGAGTTCTTCCAGTATTGTATATGCGTTACTCTGGACTTCCATCATATGCAGAATCTCTTGTGTTACTAAATTGCCTCAGTGTGGGTGTGAGTAGAAGAATCTGGGGAGAAATGATGGGACTACTGGGTTCCATGGTGAATTAGACAATTGGATACAAAATTGGCCTGGTGGTAGGAGTCAAGTGGAGGGTTGTTCTTCATATTAGTGTCCTGTAACAAGTGGTGTGCTGCAGGGATTGCTACGGCATCCCCTGTTGTTTATCTTTTATGTTAATAATTTGGATGAGTATGCACATGGCAAAAGATTTCTTTATGTCACAATCAACCTCTGACGCCACTTTCAATGAATTATGGACCTGTATTCCAAGATCCCTTTGTTCTACTGCACTCCTCAGTGCCCTAACATTTACTGTGTAAGATCTACCCTGGTTAGTCCTACCAAAGTGCAACACCACACACTTGTCTGCATTACATTCCATTTGCATTTTTCAGCCCATTTTTCCATGTGGTCCAAATCCCACTGCAAGCCACGATAGTCTTCCTTGCTGTCTACAAGTCCCCCAATCTTGCTGTCATTCTCAGATTTGCTAATCCAGTTAACCACATTATCATCCAGATCATTGATATAGATGACAAACAGCAATGGATCCAGTACCAATCCCTGTGGCACTACACTAGTCACAAGCTTTCAGTCAGAGGTAACCATCTATTACCACTCTCTGGCTTCTCACACAAAACCAATATCTAATCCACTCTACTATCTCATCTTGAATGCCAAGTGTCTGAACATTCTTGACCAACCTCCCATGAGGGACCTTTTCAAACGTCTTGCTAAAGTCCATATAGACAACATCCACTGCCTTGCCCTCATTAACTTTCCTGGTAAACTTCCTCAAAATACTCTGTAAGATTGGTTAGATATGAACTACTATGCATGAAGCTCTGCTGACTATTCTTAATCTGTCCATGTCTATTCAAATACTCATATGGAATCCCTTAGAATACTTTCCAATGACTTTCCTACTACTGACGTCAGCTTCACTGGCCTAAAATTTCTGGGCATGATTATTAAATTTGTAGATGATGTCAAAATTGGTGGCAGAGTGGGTAGTGAAGTAGGTTGTCTAAGATTGCAATAGGATTCAGATCAACTGGAAGAATGGGCAAATGAACATAACAAAGGCAAGTACAGAATGGTGCATTGTGGGTAGTAAAGTGGGGCAAGCCAAACACAGTGAATGGCAGGACACTGGAGAATGTTGTAGAATAGAGGCATCTAAGGGTATAAGTAGAGACACAGTTAGAAAGTGGTGAAGAAGGCGTATATAACATTATAACCATATAACACTTACAGCACGGAAACAGGCCATCTTGGCCCTTTTAGTCCGTGCTGAATGCCTACTCTCACCTAGTCCCACTGACCTGCACTCAGTCCATAACCCTCCATTCCTTTCCTGTCCATATACTTATCCAAATTTTTTTTAAATGACAAAATCGAACCTGCCTCTATCACTTCTACTGGAAGCTCGTTCCACACAGCTACCACTCTCTGAGTAAAGAAGTTCCCCCTCGTGTTACCCTTAAACTTTTACCCTTAACTCTCAATTGATGTCCTCTTGTTTGAATCTCCCCTACTCTCAATGGAAAAAACCTATCCACATCATCTCTATCTATCCCCCTCATAATTTTAAATACCTCTATCAAGTCCTCCCTCAACCTTCTACACTAACAGGACCTAACTTGTTCAGCTTTTCTCTGTAACTTAAGTGCTGAAACCCAGGTAACATTCTAGTAAATCTCCTCTGTACTCTCTCTGTTCTGTTGACATCCTTCCTATAATTCGGTGACCAGAACTGTACACAATACTCCAAATTTGGCCTCACCAATGCCTTGTACAATTTTAACATTACATCCCAACCCCTATACTCAATGCTCTGATTTATAACAGCCAGCATACCAAAAGCTTTCTTCACCACCCTATCCACATGAGATTCCACCTTCAGGGAACTATGCACCATTATTCTGAGATCACTCTGTTCTACTACATTCCTCAATGCCCTACCGTTTACCATGTATGTCCTAGTTTGATTAGTCCTACCAAAATATAGCACCTCACTGTATGTCACATAGCCTTCATTTGGTTGTGACACTGAGTACAAGAGTTGAACCAACATGTTCTAACTATACAAGATATTGTTGAGACTACACATGGAGTGTTGCGTGCTTTCCTGGTCACCATTCTCTAGGAAAGGTCTCATTAATTCTGAGTCAGTGTAATAAAAAGATATTGAGTATATTTCTATTGATGAGACAGGAGTACCTGTGTTAAGAATGGCGACTGGATAAGCTGGAAATGTTTTCATTGAAATGAAGGAGGCTGAGAGATTACCTTCATTATCATAATCATCATCATTATGTGCCATGGGTTTATGACATGGGTGATCTTGGTCTTATACATGACCAAAGTTGTTCTTAGCATTTTTTTCTACAGATGTGGCTTGCCATTTCCTTCTTCTGCGCAATGTGCTTACAAAATGGGTGACCTCAGCCATTATCAATACTCTTCAGAGATTGTCTGCCTGGCATCAGTGGTTGCATAATCAGCTCTTGTGATAGGCACCAGTTGCTCGTACGACCATCCACCAGCTGCTCCCATGGCTTCGTGTGATCGGGGGCGAGGCAGGTGCTACACTTTGCCTTACAGAGGTTTATAAAAGTATGATGGGAATAGTTAAAGTAGATGATAACAATCCTTTTCCCAGAGTGTTGATTGTAAAATTAGAGTTCATGGGGGTAAATGGATGTGGAACCTGAGAGGCAAGTGTTTGACACCGAGGGTGGTAGATACATGGGGAGTACACTACTGGAGGATGTGATAGAGGCAAGAACAATGGCAAGGATGGGTGCACTGTTGGGAAAAATTTAGAGGGGTATGGGCAAGTACGGGGAAATGGGACCAGCACAGGTAGACAACTTGGTTAGCATGGACAAGTTGGACTGAAGAATCTCTTTCTCTGCTGTATAACTGAATAACTAATAAAATGAATCAAGGTAGGATTGCCAATATAATGTGTATTTGATGGTCAATGAAAACTTGGTGGGCAGAAGAACATGTTACCATGCTGTACTTCCCTAACATCTTCCAGAAAGCATTGAAACTTGAAATATATGTTTTTTAGAATAAAATGGGGGAACAGTTGAAGAACAATCAGTTTGGAGTAAATATATAAGAAAAACGCGATGGTTCCTGTGACATCCATCTTGATTATTACCTGATGTCTTATTCTTGCTGTGCATCCTTTACTGCATATAGACCAAGGCCATTGTGAAACTGTGGAAATTTACAGCATTGATGGAGGCTGTTTGGCTATCATATCTATACAACCCAAAAATAGACCTTGGGGTGAATATTACTTCCTAGTTCCCGGAACATTATCATTTCTTCAATTCTTCATTTGCATGGTACTTCATGAATGTGTTGCGTGTTCCTGCCTTCACCTACCTTTCGGCAATAAGTTTCAGACTTGTAGTATTCTTTAGATAGAAACAAAAAACTTCATTTTACCAATCCTTTTACCAACTTATATGTCTATGTTTTTGAGTGCACTACCAAGAAAAACGGTAACACACAGAATGCTGCAGCAACTCAGCAGGTCAGGCTACATCTACAGAAAGGCATAAAAGGTCAATGTTTTGGGCCGAGTCCCTTCATCAAGACTCAAGTTAAAAAGATCCTTCCTATGTATGTTGCTGACTGAAACCAAACATTTGAGTTCACACGTACACACTGACCCACCCTGCTCCATGGGGATTTTAAGTTTTTTTTGAATGCTTGTTTCCAAATCCCTTCATGCTTGAGTAAAAGTATTAGATAAGTTCATGTTAAAAAAGAAGCAACGTTTGCATGACAAGTATCAATGCATTGGTTTTCAACACTCCATAGATTAATACTGAACAATGTTAGTTGTCAAAGTCAAAAAGAATAGATTATGCAGTGTTTTTAAACTGAAGGATATAGAGGTGCATTTATTTGCATTGTAAAAAGGTCTGTGGATCTTGGATTAGACCTAAAGTTAATGTGCTGTGGCAGGCTCCATAATCCAATACAGTGTTAGTGTGACCATCATGGATTAGGACATGCATTATCAATATGTAATGTCTTCTGAGCTTCTGGGCATTTACGCATTATGACATATGCGGAAATAAGATCACGTTAATAACCATAGTAACAGCAATTAAGATGTTGCTGTTGAAACAGAAATCTTTTGTTTAGGACAGTTCCCATTCCTCCACGTCCCCTTTCAGTCTTTTCTTGTGTCGGTTACTCTTCCCCTTCTTCAGTTTGTCCATCATAACCACCAATGAAAAACACTTCCATGGTGATCCAGAAATAGCTTCAGTAGAAGAGTCTGCAGGTACAGACACCCAGCTACATCTTGCTTTTTAAACCCTCTCATCAGTATGTGTCAACTACTTCTGTTCTGCTTGGCACATTCTCATCTATTCCGGGAGAAATAAAATGTTTTATGCTTGTACAACAAGAACAACCATGTGGCCCAAACAATTCTCTGCTCATCCCCTGCAACACACACAAAATGATGGAGGAACTCAGCAGGTCAGGCAGTTTCTATGGGAATGAATAAACAGTCAATGTTTCGGGTCAAGACTATTCATCAGGACTGCATCATGACATTATACAATCTTGTGTCTACTCTGGAGGCTCTGTAGCAGAGAGAGTAAGCTCCTTTAAATAAATGGGTATTAACATATCAAATGACCTGTCTTGTTTTCAGCACATTGATGTGATTACAAGGAAAGCACACCAGCACCTTTACTTTCTTAGATTAAGGACATCCAGCTTGCTACTCTGAAGTTTGTCACTCTAACAAACATGTACAGATATACTTTTAAAAATATCCTGATAGATTACAGATCTTATCATGGTCTGGTACAGCAATTTGAATGTGCAGGAACATAAAAAGCTGCTGAGCAGAGTGTACTCCACCCAATGCATTACAGCCACATTCCTCCCACCATCGGAAGTACCTGCAGGTAGCATTGCCTCAAGGAGGCAGCAGCCATCACCAAAGATACCCACCATTTGGGCCATACCATCTTTTCACATAGACAGTAAAACAGGAGATACAAAAAAATGAAGTCTCACCCCAGATTAAGATGGTGTTAGTGAACCACAGTGACGACATGTGGGCAGCAACCAAAACTATTAGCTATTTTATTAATCACACTTTTTCTCAAAGTGTGGCCTGTCACTGGCCTGTAGCTTACCTTTTGGAGTTAAGCTTTTGAACTGCCTATACAGCCTGGTATGTTAGTGGTGTGAACAGAGGTCTTGAACGTACCAGATGGTTGTGACATGGCGGGTATGGACCGAATCGAGGCAATTGAGCACAGGCTCGAGGCCAGGGAGTGAGCCAAGGTTTGGCCATTGCTGGAGTGGACTTGGAGGTGATTCGAAGTAGCAGAACGGAGGCGAAGCACAGTCGAGTCGGCAGGGTCCAGGCCCGAGAGCAAAGAATAAGCCGAGGTTTGAATGACTTACGCTGGGATTTTACCCAGTAGTCTTTTTTGTTCTCCTTTAACTCTAAGTCCTGGTGTTTTCAGTTTGTACATCACACTAGAACTGCATTCTCTCTGGCACCATTTGCAGCATTCAATTCATGATAATGAAGTCTCAAGATTCATAATCTTCCCAGCAGCAAACACCCAAGGGAATGTCATTGTATTCTGAAAGGCAAGTGTTCATCACTTCTAACCAGGAAGCTTATTGTGTTCCAAATGCAAATATACATCTTCTGTTCAAAGATGTTACTGCTTATCTTAAAGGTGCTAACTGTAGAGTTTAGAAGATAGACTTTGGAGATTCACCAAGAGTCTTTAACATAGCAGGGTTTGAAATTGATCTGTGGTTGTTATTGGATGCTTAAGTTGAATGTCACTTTTGCAGAGATATTTAAGCAGACCACACTGTTGTGTGTTATCTTTAACATACTGAATTTCCTGCAATAGTAGCATTGTGCATTTCTGCTGGCATCGCAAAAAAAATCTGGAAGAGGAAGATTTAATTGATTGAGATGTACAACTTATTTTTAAAACAGTCTAAGTTCAAAGTTAAACAGGGTGATATCTATTTCCAAAACCCTTGAAACTCATTAGAACTAGCTAATCAGCTTCTTTCAGTTCTGAAATTTCATGAATACTGTGGAAGATAGAATGCAACTTTTATAATATTGTAGAGTTATGTATAAGAAAATGTTAATATCCACGACATCTTATTGTTTGTTGTGGCATGTCAAAATGACCCAATGGCTTACTGCATTGATTCATCAGTACTTTTACTTATTGTCTTTCACCTCAAGTTAAGTTCAGTCATCAAATGAGAAAATAAAATACAAATAAATAAAGGTAATCAAGAGGGGGGTAATGCCTTAAAAATAAGCCTTAGTGTGTGTTTGTATTATAATATTTGCTTGTGAATGGCAAAATGCTTACAAAGGCTGTGATCACTGGCAAATGAAAAGATAATTTAAATGTACCTGTTGTTACAAGATAATTCTACCGAAGAATATGCTGAAATGATACTGTTATGACTTTTTTTATTAATTGAGAATGATTATACATTGCACCTCAGTTCACAGTGTTGTGCTGCTTGTCACAATACAGCAAGATAGTGTCTACAATATTTCATCTCTTAATGTTATGCTTGAAATAATAACAATAAATACATTTATACAGTTGAATTGATTAGTAAGTTTACTGAAGACACAAAAAAATTGGTGGAGATGTAAATGCAAAGCAGGTTGTGAAAAGATGCAGAAGGATATAGATCAATTGGAAAGTTGGATGGAGCACTGGCAGATAGATTTTGACTTAGACAGTGTGAAATAATGCACAGCAAATCAGAATCAGGTTTAGTATCACTGGCATATGTCGTGAAATTTGTTAACTTTACGGCAGCAGTACAATGAAATACATGAAACATAAATATAGAGAAAATAAGCTGAATTACAGTAAGTATATATCTGTCTATTAAATAGTTAAGTTAAAATAAGTAGTGCAAAAAAACAGAAATTTTAAAAAATAGGGAGGTAGTGTTCATGTGTTCAATGTCCATTTTGAAATCATATGGCAGAAGGGAAGAAGCTGTTCCTGAATCATTCAGTGTGTGCCTTCAGGCTTCTGTACATCCTTCCTGATGGTAACAGTGTGAAGAGAGCATGTGGTGGGGGTACTTAATGATGGTACCACTCTTCTTAAGGTACCACTCCTTGAAGATGTCTTGGATACCATGGACACTGGTACCCATGATGGAGCTGACTAACTTTACCAATTTCTGCAACTTACCTCGATCATGTGCAGTGGCGCCCAAGTACCAGGTGGTGATACAGCCAGTCAGAATGCCTTCCGATAAGCATTTGTAAAAGTTTTCAAGTGCTTTAGTTGACAAATCGAAACTCCTCTAAAGAGGGACCTTAAGGTGCAAGTTTGTAGCTCACTGATAATGGAGACACAGATGGATAGGGTAGTGAAGAAGGCATTCAGCAGCTCTGCCTTAATTGGCCATGGCAATGAGTTTAAGAACTGGGATATTTAATTTGCAGCTGTTTAATGTATTGTAAAACGATACTTTAGATATTGTATAGATCTCTGGTTGTTACACAACTGGAAGAATGTAATAACTGTTGACAGAGCTGAAGAAATTCACCATGATGTTGCCTGGCATGGAGGGCTTTATTTATAGGAGAGATTGGATAGATTGCATTTATTCTCAAAGTAATGCAGGGAGTTGAGGGGAAACCTTATGCAGGTTTATAAATTTATGAGGGGCATAGATAAGGTAGGTAGTCAGAGTCTTTTTTTCTGGGCTGGAGGAGTCTAAAACCAGAGGGCATCGGTGAGAAGAGTGAAACTTAAAGGAGCTCCAGGGGGCATGTTTTTGTGGAGTATAGTGGCTGTATGGATTGAGAAAGTGATTTAGGCAGTCACAGTTCTGGCAGTTATAAAAGGCTTTTCAATATGTTCTTGGATAGGAAGGGGGTAGAGTGATATGGGCCTTATACAGGTAATTGGGTTAGTGTATATAGATATCATAGTCAGCATGTTCATGTTGGGGCGTATGGCCCATTTCTGTGTTGTGCAAATCTATGACTTTGACAGTGTTTGATATACAAGATGGATGCAATAGCAGCAAAAACAAAATTAATCTAATTTCTGCCATGAAGTTCTGTTAATTTTTCATTTGCTTCATCCTTCATATACAGTCTCCAAAACTATTTTTAAGGTATATCAATAAGCAAGTAAAATGAACGGTATACAGTGGATAGATGATGAATCCATAGGATTGAAATGTGGCCCCTTTGTTTAAACCAAGCTCCACTTTAAACAGTCATATTTAAACAATGCATATTTTATAACTGGAGTTTTCCCTTTTGAGAGTATCCTCAAGCATGTGAAATTTATTTTCACTAAAAGTTTAATAAGATGTTTAGCAATCAGAAGACTTTCCATGTTGAATTCTATTTATACTTGATTAAGCTTTCAGATTTTTAATGAGGTAAATATAAAACGATGCTACCTGAATGAGAAGTTGGACAAACTTGAGTTGTTTTCTATAGAGCAGTGGAGGCTCAGGGGAGACCTTACAAATGTTTATAGGTTTATGAGAGGTATAGAAAGAGTGGACAGATTATTAATGCTATTACCGTGGCACAATATTGTGGGCCAAAAGACCCGTTTCTGTGCTGCTTTGATTTGTGTTGACTGAGATACTTTGGGACAATTGTAATTGATCTAATCTTAAGATAGTGATTCAGTTGGTGGTTCCTTAAGGCTATTAGAGGCATGGGGTGGGGCAGGAAGGGTAGTAGAGATGAACTCCCACTGTCTATTAAATGGCTCTAAATGGCACGCATCTCAAATAGCCTCTGACAAACAAAGTCCAGCTCCTGGTCTTCGCATGTAGCTTAGCTACAAAGCCTGACAGAATCATTTCTACTGACAGGAGAAGGGGCAGAGGCGGGTTACTGCCACTTTAAAATCAGTCACTCTGGACAGATGGGGCTCAACAGGTTGGCAGCTTATCTGGGTGAAGAAAAATTGTGATCTCAAACCTCTGTTGCCTGGCAGCTCATGGGGAAGTCTTCTGGAGTAAACCCAAGGAAAATTCTGGAGCTGAAGTCTCTAGGCAGTCCTACGCTGAGTTCAACACTGGCTGGCAACTCTTGCGGCACCGCTGGTGCCATATTGTATCAGTCCCTCCTATTCCTTTCAATCCGTCAACTGCATGGAGATGGGGAGCCTGCTGTCTGGACAACAACTGGCTTTCCATATCACACTGTCCTGGCTAGACAGCTTGGATGCAACATCTGTGGTCGACTCTGATCAATGGAGGGCCTCAATGATTACATCGATTCTCTTACTAGTTTTATACCTACGCTCCCACTATTGCACCCCATTGAAGTTCATGAACAGTAATGATGGGCAGAAAACAACACTAATATTTCAGTAGATGAGCATTGTGTTAGCAAGTTTTAATTAAAGTAGCCTACTAAGGAAAAGGCATGAAAATGCCAATACTATTGAGGTACTTTTAACATCTCAGCTTAAACACACCAACCTTGCCCCATAATACAAAATTAGTTCATTTATGGATTTTTCTAAAGGGATTTTTGAATTCCAAGTGAAAAGATGTTGGCTCTGAGTCAAATAGTTTCTTTGTATCTGCATGCGCTTTGATATGCAGGGTCCTCTTAGTTTGCCTTAAGAGAGGTGGAAACAGATATAGGTATTAGTAAAACAGAAGGTCATCATTGACACTACTCTGTGTAGTAACATTATTTATGGTCATTCTACAAGAACGCATGTATCAGAAGCACTACTCTAAATAGGTCTGGAAAGTTATTCAGCTCATAAACAGGGTATTTGACCCATAGTGTCTAGGCTGACCATCAAGTCTTTACCATCACCTGGTCAGTATCCTACTTGTCAATTCGAGCACTTGTCAAGACATCCTTAAACGTCGTGAGCGTAATTGTCTCCACATTTTCTCAAGCAGTGCTATCCAGATTGCAACAACCCACTAGGTGAAAAAAAGTTCTTCTATTTTAATGCACTGTGGTTGGGCTTTTTAAGTGCAATGTTATTTTGGATCACTATAAAGCTGTTTTTGAAATTGTATTTTGGTGCCTCTCCAGTATAATGATTAACGCTGCTATCGCAAATTAAGGCTTCTATATTTGATATTATTAAAAGGCAGCTCATAAATTAAAAAAATACTGAGATGTACAGAAAGCCCTCAAAGGAAGCAAGGTTTCTGTGTTTTCGTGAACATATCATCAGTGTCAGAGTGCAATAACTAGTACTGTTTTTTCCCTTTAATCAGAAATGTCACATCATAATGCGTGCTTATAATCCAGTGTTAGTGCTGATGTGGCCATTTGATGGACATGATAAATTGAAGGTTTTGGCAAAATTAAATGTTTAGATATATGTTGAAAAGCAGCTGAGCAGAATGTGTACACAAGCTGTTAATGAAGGGCACAGGTCTCATATCTTTATGTTTCTTAATTGAGTCTGGCATGAGGAGGATGAGGATCTGGCTTCCTGCTTGATTTTGATAGCTAGCTGTTCTCCTCTCATTCTGCCCTTTCCCACCCACTCCCCATGACCCATCTGCAAGAAAGCATAGTGTCAGGACTGGATGATCTGAGGAGGCCCCAAAAACCATGGAATATCAGAATGTTTAATAAACATTATGGAAAGGAGGCCTGTATTGGAGTGAGCCTCGGATCTCAAACTTGGGGTTCAATCTTTCAGATGTGTCACTCTCGTCACAATGGTTCCTGAGGCAAAATGAGTTTGTCAGCCAACTTTAATTTCCTGTTACCAATTTCACCAAAATGCTTATACTAATTCATTTATTTCTTTGCTTTGATATGATAATTAGCTTCCCTATATTAGTGGCTGCATTTCAAAAAAACAATTTTTTTGGCTGTTAAGTTGTTCTAAGTTTAAAAAAAAGTGTAAATTTTTTATATGCAGAATCTGTTAGAACATAAATCTGATGACCATGATGGGCCAAGTACATGTCATCTCTGACAGCAAGTAAAAATAATAAGAACCTCACTATCACAGTTATTTAATTTTGATGAAAAGCAGTGCAACTTGAAAAATTTGCATGTCTTTTGAAGCATTGTTTGTCATCTGTTTTACAAGGCTTGGTTGATGTGGCCATGATTACTTCATTTATCTCTGTGTGATCTGAAAATGAAACAAAAGTCAGAATCAGTATACATGTGAGTGGGGGAATCTTCCCTTAGTTAGAGTTATAGCCAGCATAAATGTAGATGTGTGCAGTTGTTCACGGCCAATCAACACAGTCACAGGACACTGCAACAAGTTTCTTCAGGGCCATGTCAAAGGTAATGCCTTCTTCAATGACTTTCCTTCCATAACGATGTGAGGACATTTGCTGATATTTCATTGTGTTCAATTTAATTCACTAGTTATCTGCATCTGAACTAATACACAACTGTAAAATTCAGAGACAAGTAACATTTTTACCAAAATGCCAGGCAATAACTATCCCTACCAAGACAGAATCAGGGAGGGCCATTGCCCACTATCAATACCCTGAAGCTCAGCATTGATCCAAAAAAAATTGTTCTGTCCACATAAATGTCCTGTATTTTCCTGAGAAATTCCAACATTTCTGGTATTTCACCACATGATGAAAGGAAAATTCAGGACTCCCTCTTAAGCAATCACGAAAGTGGAAGAAGTCCCAAATCTCCCAAAATTTCCTCACCACCGTAACTCTGACTACCCTGAGAGACTATCAACAATGTTCAAGTTGTTAGGGAGTGGGACTGCTGCTTCAGGTTAGGGGCACAGGTTAAATGGCTGTCAAAGCGTTTCTTCCTGATTGTTGATCAAAAGGTCTTGTGCTGCATGGATTTCTTGAATTAAGTCAAAGCAGGCTTTGTTGAGGAGGTCTCTGTCAGGGAATATGCTCATGTTAAGAGCAGGTTTATTAGGTTGCTATTTCATCAGAAATTTCTGGGTCAACATTCTGGCTATAAGAATAGGTTAGGGGTTGTGTTTTTTGGCACAAAGTAAGTTACCTCATGACTCCCAAATATTTTTTGTTACCGTCAATGAGTTCATCAGAGATGTGAGGGAATACACTCCAATTATCTGCATGAGTGCAACTCCAAAACATCCTAGCAGTCATCTTGGAAAAAAAGCAGGCCCTACCTTAACATAGTAAATCACCCTCGTGAACCAAATCAGTCCCAGTAGTGTTGACATTCCTACTATATATGAGGCAGGATATTCTAAAACTCCATCAAGTGACGCTGACAGCATCCCGGCATTTTTCCAGTCAAGATGGCAAATGGCTTGGAGGGCTACTTGAGGCTGCTGGTGTTCCTCTGTTCCCAGTATCCACATTCTCCTTGCTGGCAGGGGCCACTAGTTTAAAGAGGAATATGTTTAATTGAGGATACCGTGTGGCTGGCACATAGTATTCTGAGGGGAATTAATGATTATAAAGTTCTGAGGTATTCAAAGGTGAGTCATTCAACATGGAGCATTTTGATGCAAACCTGTGGTTATATCTACAGTGTGTGTAAGATTGGTCCAGCTCATTTCTGAACAGCGGTGACCCCTACCTTTTCCTCAAACAAGTTGATACTGGGCAATTTGACAATGCAAGCACAGAGATCTGCAGTTGCTGGAAATCCAGAACAACACAAAAAGTTGGAGAAACTCAGCAGGCCAGATAACATCTATGGAGAGGAATAAATAGTTGACGTTTTGGGCCAAGATGCTTCATCAGTAAAAGTAGTTCTGTTGAAAGAAAAGAGAAGGCCATTAGCTGCCATTTGTTGGAGTTTGTTATTTGTGTAACGTGAATATTGTTTTCCATTCTGATGCTGAAATAGTGCATTTATGCGCAGCGCATGATACTTTATTATCTGAGGGAAGTTAATTAAATTACACCGTTGCTAGAACAATAAACATTTCTGACCTTCTGATAGAGAATTTCATAAGTAGAGCAACTAAACATTTAGGCCATTGCCCCATTGCTTAGTATTTACACTTTCAAAGGTATGAAGATAATTGGCTAATTCCTTTTAATTATTAGCTTGTTAACTCTAAACATCAGTGGTATCCCTAGTTTTGCAACATTAAAGCTGGCATCAATTCTGTCAAATTAGAAAAGCTATAAAGTTCTGTGGTATTATTGTTTAATTACTGCTTCCAAGCTTGAACTATACTGCTGGGAGACTCATGTTGAATACAAGATAACTACATTTACAACATGAAAAACAAAAAATTGCTAGAAGTCCTCAGCAGGCCCGGCAATAGCAGTGGAGATAGAAACAAACACAACTTTTCAGCCCTTCACCAAAGCTGAGAAATCTTGATCATAAAACAAGATTTATATTGCAAAGAGGTGGGCCAGAGATGGAGAGGAAAAAATAAAATAGCAATACTGAGACTGTGGTATATGCGGCGAAAGCAAAACACTGCGGGTACTGGAAATCTGCAATAAAATAGAGAATGCTGGAAATGCTCAAGTGGTCCAGCCGTATCCATGGAGGGAGCAACTGGTCTGATAAGTTTCCATGGGAACAAAACTAGAAAATGCTGGAAAAAAAACTCAGCAGATCAGGCAGCATCTGTGGAAACAGAAATAGTCAAAGTTGTAGATGTGCAACCGTTTGACAGAACAGATTTTAGGTTTTTATCAGAAACAGTACAAACCCCTTGGCCCATTATGTTGTGCTGACCTTTTAATCGACTCTAAGATCAATCTAACCGGTTCCTCCTACATAGCCCTTTATTTTTCTACCAGATTGAAAGTGCTGACCGTTTCTCTTTGAAGATATGTTGCCGCACTTGTTGATCCATTGATCAACATTTTCTGTTATCTTCCATATTTCCAACCTATGCATTTTTTAAAAATTTCCTTAATCTTTCATTAAAATTGGATAGTGCAGATGAAAACTAGAAAGGCAACTGTTCTGAAATAGTTGACTAATCTGTTAAGTTCTGAGACCTGAATTGCGTCAAGTTGGAAGACGAGCTATTGTTCCCCAATTTTATGTTGGGCTTCATTCGAACAGAGTAAGAGGACAATGGCACTGAGCTCTGAGAGAGGGTGGGAAGGAGAAGTAAAATCACAAGGAACTCAGCAGATGTAAGCTTCGGGTCATCCAGCAGGTGATGCTGATTGAATGTATAGCCAGCACCCTACTGTGCTGCTTTTCCTTGTAGACATTTCAGGAACAGACAAGAAGCTTGTTCTGCTGTTGTACTAAGTTTCATTTGAACCGCCTTCTTTAACTATGAGTGCAATACTGATTTCACAAAAATAGCAGCTTTGCAGACTGCGGATGGAATATTCACTTCAACTGTATCCAGCTCAGTAGTTATCGTGTTTTCAGCTATTGTGTGGGAGGGTATATAAATTTTTGTCAGCTGCAATGACTTGTAATGAAATGGTATCTATTCAGAGACAAATTTTATTTGAAACGCTTCTATTCCACTACTGGTGTCAGACTAGCTGAGTGTGGGGTGTGCAGCCAACAACAGAGTAATTGTATTACAGGCTGAAAAATTGTAAAGGACTTTGAATGATACTGAACAGTTCTGATATTCTGCAAGATCAGCGTAAGATCAATTAAACATATGTGATTAAATGTGTAGGATAGTAAGAAATAAAATCACACAATGAACTTCTTGAACAAAAGGAAGGCATTAAAGCAAACAGCTTTATATTTAGTCATCTGCCTCATGGAGAATTACGAGAATCTCGTGCAGCTCTGCTGGATTCCACAAGGAGTCTAACACGGAAGCACAGTTGGGAAGCTGTCAGAGCTGCCGTGCCTGCAAGATCAAACCTGCATTCACGCAGGGTCTCAAACCTTTGGCATTCATTGGCTCTAGCATTCCCAGCTAGAGAAGAATGCTTACATTTTAATTTAAAGTACTCTTTATGCTTTCAATATCTTATACAGCAAAAAAATTATTCTTAGCAGTCCTACATATGATCTATCTATGTTTTTAAACTATCTTAGGCATTTATATTTTGTGCTTTTATCGTGCTGCATCATATCCAGAGTAACAATATATTGTGCTCTCTTTTTGACATGTGTACTAGAAATTACATTAAATAATGTTGTATCTCAATACT
The DNA here is from genome assembly GCF_048418815.1 of Hemitrygon akajei. Classification (NCBI taxonomy): domain Eukaryota; kingdom Metazoa; phylum Chordata; class Chondrichthyes; order Myliobatiformes; family Dasyatidae; genus Hemitrygon; species Hemitrygon akajei. The sequence goes on along the minus strand of NC_133129.1, from coordinate 158,801,504 downwards.
TTATGAAAAGCCCTTACATTTGAAAAGATGGTATATTTGTCATTTTTTTCTGTTTCCTTTTCAATTTAACATGTTGTTATCAGTGCTGGATGTAAAATGGACATTTCTCTCATCCTTTCTCATGACTTAGACCATGACTGGAACTAATTAAATAGTCACTCTCCACGATGCCAACATGTATGTGTATGGCATGGCAGTGAGGCCGAATTTTACTTGAACAGTGAGCAATAAATCAGAAAATCACTTGGAAATTACCTGACCAACAAGGTGATTGATATGTAGTTTAAGTATGAAAGCTGGTAGAGCCAGACTGCATTCATGACATCTGGGCTATAGGACAAAGGTCTTCTAGATTGATATCCTGAAGGATTATCTGAATTGCTGTCTCGTATCTGAAGGAAACTTCATGCTGATTCTCTTCAATTATTAGTCATATACCTCAGTTAAACCATTTCAGGTAAATTTGCGTTGCCATGGATTGTAAATGATGTGCAAGAGGAATGGAATATATTGTTTAATAAATCTCCAGTTTGCAATTTTTTAATTCAAGCAATATATTCCTCTATAAAAGAGTCAAAAAGTAAAAGCTTGGGACTGAATTCTTCTATTATTCAGAAACAATGTTCTTGCCTAATTCCCACTGCCTTAACATTTTTAATTGTTTTCCAAAAGTACGCTGTTGGATTCTGATGTTTTTAATCCAAGGTTCTTTCAAACTCTGGAAAGAGGCACAGAACTTGTTGCTTCATGATTATTTGATTTAGCATTGATAGAACAAACAAAAGGAATGGACAGTAACAGGAGTAGAGGCTAATTGCAGGAGGAAGTGAAGAAGCAAAATGAAAGCAAGAAGCTGCCGCTGTGTGGTTAGCTCTTTTCATATTCCATAGATCAGAAACATTCCATTCAAATTTGTAGATAAGACTCAGCCATTCAGATAGCCCCAATTCAAATCATTCAATACCAAAAGAGGCTTCCAGAGCTTTCCAGAATCATGCAGATATAGCCACTAGGGGACACACTGAACAACTGTATGTGCATACTATGGCCACTAGGACACACACACACACACACACACACACACACACACACACACACACACACACACACACACACATATATGTAGTTATATAAAATACAAATAGATAATTAATGTTAAGTTGCAAAGAGTCTAATCCAACAATACCCACTTTGTAAATCACCTATTTAGAATGGTTACATTTGAAAATTCAGAGACAAAAACTTGTGCTATCTACATTAAGTATAAACTAATCAAACACTTCATAAGTTATGAAGGATCAAAGGCTATATATTCTTCAAAGTATTCACAGGATTATGTCATTGTAGGTACAGATTAGTAGGCGCACTTACATGAGTTTTTTACTTATACAAGTAAAAAAGATATAAATTATGATAAGGCATTTCAGGACAAATGATGTGATTCATAATATTGAATAACTCCAGTTTCCAAGACTGGAATGAATCCAATCAAAGAAATCCCATCCATCAGGTTGATGTATTTTAGCTGCTTCTTAATGAACATGATCAGCCAAATCAGCTATGTCAGGTACACGTAAGGTCTGCATATATCACATAGCAGGAAACACATATCCTAAATATAAAGATCCTAACCAATTACATAGAAGAGAGGTGTAGGCTCCATTTCTACACATGAAGTATGTATTGTTCCATGAACTTAGACTATTCCTTATTACACAATAGGAGCTTTATAGAATTGTGATATTTTTCTGATGGATATTATCATGGAAAATTCCAGATTCATTACCGCATATAGGACAATGTTAAGTGTAATTACATGAACTATACCGTACTGGAATGATACCTTCTGAACTCAAACAAAAGCTAGTAAACCCATGAAAAAATTTAATAGCATTGTCATGAACATTAGATGTAGGTACAGAGATATCCCAGAATAAGAGATGAATAGGGTCAGATTCTGTATGATATGGTTCCTTAATTCATACTGATTATATTTACATAAATGATCATGTTTAAGACAGAATGTGGGGGTCATGATGATCAAATATTTTGGTATCTCTTGAGAATAATGAACCATGGGCATATTGTCAACATCACCTTTGCTGGAATATTTAATAAAGAGGGTGCATCTTTGTTTTAGAAAGTCTAGCCTTGGTGAATATTTTGAAATGTATAAATTGACATAGCAAACAGCTAGATGCATTATAAGCATATGTAAATTCATATGATAACTTGCAGTATATATTGTGAGTCATCTCAGCTGACACATTGTGAATAGGGAAAATTATCAAAAGTATAACAGAAACAAATAATATCAGAATAAATTTCATGATATCCAGTAGTTATCAACTTTGTTTGAAGTCTTTTGGCTAGTTAGTATAACCCTGCGGCTTAGGCACTGTGACAGAGGTTACTAGCACATTAGCCAAAGCGCCTGTTGTCTTTGTCTTCCACTTTGCAAATACTGGAGAGCAGCACCGACATGAGCATTGGTGCCACGCCACACTACCCCTGGAGTCAACTCTCCTAGGCAGCTGTAATGTGGCATGAGGCCTTGTCTATGCTACAACCGAGGTCGTGCAGCTCCCCCTCTTGTCAAACTATTTGAATTCCTCTCTCAGTCGTTGAAGGGCCATCAGTGAACAGACCTTTAGCAGAGTAATAACAAACAGGATCATGTTGATCTCTATGATCTTGAGTTATGACTGCTATCATGTGTTTCACACTGATGCACAGGGTAAAGAGTTTATGTCTATCAGGAGACAATGTTGCCTTTCAAGTTTGAGACACAGTCGGTTGTTCCTCGTTAAGGGACACAAGTCACCTTAGCACTTATTGTCTTTCAGCAAGTTGTGGAGAGATTAGCCAGCAGCTGATGGACCTGCCACTAGAGGGAATGGCTTGTGAACACATTAATTAAATATGGTTTCATTTTCAGTCCTGCATGTCTTCACTCCCTTGGTCTTTATTGGAGCAAGCTGTGATACCAGGAAAAAGGTACTGGAGCCTCAGGATTCACACCATCAGGTTTAGGAATAGTATTTACCCCTCAACAATCAGGCTCTTGAATCAGAGGGGATAACTTCACAACTTCACTTATCCTATCACTGAACCGTTCCCATTACCTATGGTCTCACCTTCAAGGACTCTTCATTCCATTTTCATGATATTTATTTATTATTATTCTTTCTTTTTTTTATCTTGTTGATATTGTCTTTTATTGATTCTATCATGGTTGTTGGATTTACTTTACGTCTGCAAGGAAATGAATCTCAGGTTTGTATAGTGTGACATAAATGCAATTTGATAATAGATCTATTTGAACTTTGAACATAGCTGCCAATCTTATTGTTTCATCACGGTCATCTTCACGAGCTGATAGGGACTGCTGTAGAGTCTATGTTATGTCCATTTTGTAATTCTACAGAGGTTAGATGGTGGCAATGTTTTGGAGACAGTTTGATAAAGGCTCTAACCCTTTGGATTTTCGATAGTGTTGATGTATTGGAGGACTCTCCAATATAGGCTGTAATTCTTTGGAGTTTGGATAGTTTTGCTGTGTCCAGGGTACTCCAATGGAGGATCATCAGAAATGGTGTCATTGGAGGTGTCATTGGGAGTGTCACCAGCAGAGTCACTGGCAGTGCCGCCCACTGGGTTGGCAGAACCACACACCTGAGGTCCCTGTTCAGCTCTTTGACGTTGTCTCAGTCCGCATTGAAGCTCTGTACAATTACTTTCAATTTTATTACAGTTATTTATTCGCTCATTCAGTTAATTCAGAGATTTACTCTTTAGCCTTTTTACTGTCTATATCATACTGTTTTTGTAGTTTATTACAAGATTGGCATTTCTTTTTCAATTGATTAGTGAAGCTTTTTACTTGCCCTGTTAACTTTTTCATTCTCTCTCACAATTGACTAAACCGTCCGTGCATTCTTATCTTTAACTCATGCATTCCAGGTTTTTCCTTTCCCTCAACCAATCTCTGAATCTTATCACATGGCCTCTTATTAAACTTAACATTGTTGGTATATATTGTTTGGACTTTTTATTAATTTTATCAAACTAAGATGCCTTACCCAGGTAAGAGCTTTGTTTCATGACTTGGCCATGGTTTAATCGTACATGTTCTTCATTACTTTAAATGTGATCTTGAAATATTAACAGATTGCAACCAAAGTTTTAATTGATTGTCCTGCAAAACCATAAGCTTTGTCCTGCACTTCTCTAGCTTGCACGTATTTTGCCTTCTGGTTTTGAATCGCCAATCCATTTCTTAAATAACATACAGATCTTGCTGAATTAGACTGATTAATTGTTATTCTCTTTGTAGCTTCATTGTACCTGCATATATTTTTATAAATACTTACATACATGTAACTGTTTAGTATGTTTCCTAGTGGCCACAGTATGTATATGAAGTTGTTCAGTATGTTCCCTAGTGGTAGCATTTGTATGACCCTGAAAAGATCTGGAAGCCTCACTTGGTACTGCATTATCTGATGGTTTCTTATATATGGAGTATAAAAAGAGCTGGATATGTGGTAGTGCCTTCTCATTCTTCACCTTCTTCTCTCCCTCCTGGCACTAGCCTTGGCTCCTATTTCTGTCTATTCTTGCTTTTCTTTGTTCTGTTAACACATATAAATAACAATCCTGAAGCAATAAGCTTTGTGCCTCTTTCCTGACTTCCAAGGGCATAGGTGTAAAGTGAAATAGGAAAGATTAAACGGTGATCTAAGGGTCAGGTTTCTTTACACAGAGGGCAGTGAGCCAGCAGAAGAGGTGGTAGAGGTCAGTACAGTTAAAAACATGCAAAGGACATTTGGTCAACTGCACGAAAAAATTTGGTTCAGTGCGATATGGGCCGTATATAGGCAAATATGATTACCACAGATAATCTGTTGGTCAGCGTGGGTAACTTGGACTAAAGGGTCTATTTCTATGCTATATAACACTGTGAATTTATACAACTGCTATTTAACATTGAAGACAGTTTGGAATAGCAACAAAATAATATTCTGCATTACTGATGAGGTTTGTTTTGCTTTTAAAAATCTGAACTTAAAAGTCAGAAGATTGGATTTGACAAGGACTTTGAATAATTAAAATCTCGCCTGGTGCCAATGCTGAACTCTAAATGCTTGTTTTTGTCTCCTTGTTAGTTAGTGTACCAAACACTGAACATGAACAGACTTCAGGTGACTGACTAAATGCACATAATGCAGTGAAGTCTATGATCCTGACAATATTCCAGCTGTTCTGCTACTTTTTACCCTTCTAGCCAAGCTATTCCAGCAAATCTATGGATCTAGTATTTATTTGACAATATGTCAAGTATTTTAGGTATGACCCAATCTCAAAAAATGACAAAGCTTTCATGGAGAAACAACTTCTCTATCAACCCCCTCTCAATCATCTGGGTACTGATCATGTCTAGCAAGCCAACTCCAACAAGTCCCTCATACCTAGGTCTCAAATCTCACCATTGACCAGTAATAACTGAATGAATCACATGAATAGGAGGGCATAGGTGTGAGTTAATTATGCTTTTGGAGGACCACACTTGCACCTGTTGCTGGCTTATCTACTTTAGCCCCTTCACTCCACCCCCACTATTACCAGATTAATGTTGTATGTGATCTACATTCTGATTCTTTTTTAGAGCTTATTGTTGAAGTTTCTTACAATGTATTGATTCATTTTTGCCATTGTTATCCCTCTTATTAAGAGAAAGTTAGTGATCAGAATGAACATTTGTCACTTATGACTCTGCACTGTCTCTAGAAGTTTAAAGTGAGCTGATCTCCTTCTTGCAAATGTCCTTACATATTTATAAACACACAGAGTACTTAAGAATACATTTTGAGATTTAGTAGAGATTACTAAATCATCTAAGTAAATTTTAGAGATAATGTTCACAGAGGGAAATTTTAGAGGATTACATACATCCTCCAGATGGAAATTGCCAGGATTAGTTGTTACTTAAGTTAAATGCCATGAGCAATTGAATTTTACTTTCCAGATGCCTGCTTAGAGGATAGTCCACTGGTAAACATGCTATTATTAGTCTGAAATCTAGTATGCAGAGCAGATGGTATGTCGGAAGGAAGAGCCTGGTAGATGCGTGCTTTCTGACAGTTGTGACTCTTGAGTTCCCTTGAGGATTGAGAATGCATCAGATGGAAACTGGAAATAGTCACCTTATCTGACAGTACGTTTCAATTCACTGAGAGAATTTACTGTGATTGATGCTTTGCGTACCATCAATCCATGCCTGCTGCTCTCAGTCTTTGCCGTATGAGGCTTAAAATAAATAACCTATGTTTCAGCAATGAATAAGAAAGAATCAGGCAGGAATTAAGTGATAAGTCAAACATAGTTTTGAGGCTACATATTTAATCTAGCAATCTACTTCCACGTATGGCAAGTTAATCATGGCATGAACCTAGTTGCAAACACTCAATTCCAAAGAAATAGAATGAAGAAGCAGTTCAGACAAAGTCAATATTTGGCTCATATATTTCCAAATCCGTAAAAAAGTGCTGAAATACTGAAATTGTTTATGATTAAAAATTAAGGATACTCTAAGTTTCCTCATTGATATTATTAACTTATTTTATTTGAATTTGTTTCAATTTTGCAGTAGAGTTGAGCAAATATCGCCTGATTTTCAAGTCATTATTCCCAACATTTTCAAATACTCAGCATGTTTTCATAAATGTCAGAGTGAACAATGACAAAAAATAATTTTGCATTGTTTTATTTTCAGAAACTGCATCAGTTTTCAACTCTATACAATGGAGATGTGGCTCTTCTTTAGTTCTACAAAGGTGATGTAACATTTCTTTCTGTTATTTTAATCTAGCTAGTGCAATATAAAATGGCAGTATCTGAGTGACAGCAGGGACATTTAACTCAAACTAAATTCAAGGGGTAAAACAGGTTTACAGAACATGTGAAAGGCATTCCCATTGGAGGTCCTTCATATTGATTAAACTAGGATGAGCAAATGTTCTGAACTTTGCTGTGAATAACTCTGATTAATATTCAAACCAGCTTTTTTCATCCAAGTTAAATGTATATTTTATATTTTCTTAGTCTATTGCTATAAATAAGTGTGCTAGTAGCTTTGCAGAAATTGAAATGAAAATGCTTCCTTAACCTAAACAATATAATTTATATTTACCTGTTTGTAAGATAATAGAAATCACTGACTCCAATAACTTACAAGAACAATATACCTTACTATAGCACTCTTCCTCAGATTTCAGACTAAACCCGACCCTTTGCCCAGTTGGAGGGTTGACTTTTCCTTGCCTAATGCCGACTTGATAATCATTACTGAGGGATCAGTTGTCCCCTCAATGTCTGAAGATGGTAGCCTATTATGCTATGATTGAGATCAAGAAATTCATGCCTAAAGCTAAGATCTATCTCAGCAGTGTCTATCACTGAGTATACCTGGAATAGTTAGTTTTCATTAACAAGCAAACTATGCGATAATACTTATTGTCTTTATTCTGTGTCCACTATACACTAGCCTCTTATCCACTGCTCACCCCAACTTTCCAATTGCTCCAAGACTCAACTTTCTCAGTCACCCCCGATTCTAACCTCTGACCAGAAAATTCACTGATATACTGTTTCCTTAATGCCTTGAACTCCCAAATTCCCTGACTTTCTCTTGAGTCCTGATTAATTGACATCCCAGCCTCCTAAATCTCTAGTCAGAGACTGAGATTTCAATGTGAAGGTTTCCGTCTCCAGCTAGATAAAATCCCTGTAAGTTCCAATTTGATTCTTAATTTCCAAATTCATCTCCCCAACTACCTGCATTCTTTCTAGATCCCTGCTGAGTATTCAAAGTCCTGACATCATCCTCCCCCAATCTCCCATCACCCAGCCCACCTCAGATCAGAAGAAAGTTTTTAAGCACTGAACTTCCCTCCCCCCCCCCCCCCTCCCAGCCCAACTCAGGCCACAAGCTGGCTTCTAAGAACTGAACTCCACCCCTGCCCTAGCTTTTGTGCTTTTGTGTAACGGTGATTCAGTAGCTCCTGAATTCTTGGGCACTGCTGACATTTGCTACACAGGACCTACGATGAAAACTGTTGGTGCACCCATAGCAACCGTAAATATTTTTGGTCTTGTCAGTCATAGAGTCATGCAGAATGGAAATAGGTCGTGTGGCCCAACTGATCCATGCTAACCAAACTGTACTTCTAAGCTAGTCCCATTTTCCCAAGGCCCATATCCCTCTAAACTTTTCCTGTCTGTATACCTGTCCAACAGCATTTCAAAAGTTATTATTGTTCCTGCCTCAACTACTTCCTTTCGCTCATTCAATAGATTATTATCCTCTGTGTAAAAAAAAAGAAAATTGCCCCTGAAGTTCCCATTGAATCTCTCCCTCTCATCTTAAATCAATTCTCTCCATTTCTTGATTCCCCAGCCCAAGGAGAAATGCGATGTGCATTCACCATATTGACACATTTCATTATTTATAAGGTGACCTCTGAATATCCTATGCTCCCATCCTTGTAATACCACCCTTCAATTTCCTACACCCCAAATCAGAATGTTTAAAACCACTGACATATGTCATAAAACGTGTTGTTATGCAGCAGCAGTACATTGCAATACTTAATAAAAGCTGTGAATTACAGTAAGAAGTATATATATTTTTAAAAATTAAATTAAATAAGTGCAAAAAGAGAGATAAAATGAGTACCTCCAGATGGTAATGTGGCAGATGTTATGTGCATGGATTAATTCCACCCCAGTAAGTGGAGAATACTCCATCATAGTGCTGACTTGCATCTTGTAGGAAGTAAAATGTGACAAGGTAGTGTAGAAGATGTGATGTTCATAGACTAACTTCACCCAGACAAGCGGAGGGTTTGCTGGCACAGTCCTGACATTCCTTGTAGCTAGTAGAGTGGAATTGTGTATTTGGATGATGCTGTGCGCATGGACTAACTTTTCTCCAGCCAAGTCTGGCAAGCTACTGCAACAATCATTCTAATTAACAGTAGGTTCCATAGAATCTAACCTTCTTATTTAGGATGAAAATAGTATAGTAATAACCTCAGAACTGTGACATTTCTAGATTTTTCTATGGTTCTGCATAAGAATGCACGTTATTATGTAGAAATACTCTTTAGTCAAACTGCACTTGGAGTTTTGTGAGTAATTTTGTGACATTTTACTAAGAAAAGATATGCTGACATTTGAGAGGCTCCAGAGGAAGTTCACAAGAATAATTTCATGACTGAAAGGGTAAACGTATCAGGAGTGTTTGATGGCTCTGAGCCTGTACTCACGGAAATTTAGAAGAATGAGGGGGGATCTCATTGAAACCTGTCAAGTATTGGAAGGCCGAGATAGAGTGGATGTGGACCAGAAGTTTCCTATAGCGGGGGAGTCTAGGACCAGAGAGCACAGTCTCAGAAAAGAGGGAAATCCATTTACAACAGACATGAGGGGGAAATATATTGTGAAAATATAGCCAAAGGGAGGTGAATCGGTGAGATGCATTGCCACAGATGGCTGTGGAGGCCAAGTCATTGGGTATCATTAAACCTGAGCTTAATAAGTTCTTGATTAGTCAGGACATCAACAGTTGTAGAGAGAATGCAGGAGAATGGGGTTCAGAGGGATAACAAATCAGCCATGATGGAATGGCAGAGTAGAATCGATTGATCAAATGGCCTCTGCTCCTATGTCTTATGGTCTTGTACAGTAAGCACAGAGTATGTAACCCTAATGTGAGGTTATACTTTATTGAAGGCAAACAAGAATCAACCATATACAGAGATTAAAGAGAGATTAACTTTATTTGTCAGATGGACATGGAAATATACAGTGAGCTGCATTGTTCACATCAAATGAAATCAGCGAGGATTGTGCTGGGCACTTGCAAGGTGTTGCTGGTGTTGCTAGGCTTCCGGCATGAACCTAGCATGCCCACGACTCAGAAACCCTAACCATAAGTCTTTGGAATGTGGAAAGAAACCAGAGCACCAAGAGGAAACCCGCATAGTCAAACAAACCATTTGCAGACAGGGATGGGAATTGAACTCTGATCTTACAGCTGGTGGCTATAAAGTGTTGCATTAACCACTATGTTACAATAATGTATCAGAAGTTAAACCACATGATAAACATATTTCTGAGAGGTATGGGCACCATATATTACCATGTTTTCTCTTGCTACGTGCAAGTTTCTTACTTTTTACAAGGATTCCTCATTGTCAAGTTTCAAGTTCATATTTCAAGCTTGTTGTCATTGGCATGAATACCCAGACTGTAAAGGCAATGGAAGTTAGCATTTTGCAGCATCCATATAGTACATTACAAACTTGACAGAACAAATTACATAAACTTAAATTATACATAACTTACATGGCAGAACGAACAAAAATAAACACAACATTAGTGCAAGCTGAGTGAAATATATTCTGCAGGTAGGATTCAGTTTTTTCTGTTTTTTAAGGACCTGACAGCAGTGGGGAAGAAGTAAATGGAGAATAATTTTGAATTACCTTACATAAAAAGCAGTCCTATGCTGAGGTAATATTATTACTTCAGTCGGCTCAACTAACTGGTGCAAGAATGCATCAGGAATCACAGTATGTATTCCACAAAGACTAACTGATGGCAAATACATTAAACAAACCAACATACTCAAATCATTGTTAATCTGATGAACCTATTTTATGTTTCTATAATTTGTAGTAATTGCAGTCAGATAAACCTGTGCTTTCTGTATATAGTGTTCGCATATAATCTTCGAGGAACTTACCACACTATATTGAGTGTTGTTAATGACTGGAGTAAAGCAACTGCTGGCTAACATGTTAATAAAATATTAGCTAAGATATGTCAGTTTACCTTGTGTAGCACAATGGCAAAACAATGTTGTTGTCTCACAGTCCTGATGGTTGGGTTCAATCCTAATTTCCACTACATGAAGTTTGTACATTTTTTATGTGAGAACGTTTTGCTTTCTTCCCACATTCCAACGACATGCAGGTTGGAAGGTTTAGTAGCCTCTGTAAGTTTATCTTAGTGTGATAAGAGCCCATGGTATTACAGAAAAGATACCAGCATGGATAGAAGATTGGCTAACTGGCAGGAGGCAAAGAGTGAGAATAAGTAGAGTTTACTCTAGTTGGCTGCCAGTGACTAGTAGTGTTCCATAGAGGCTGGTATTGAGACCACTTTATTTCACATTATACGTCACCGATTTTGATGATGGAATTGATGGTTTTGTGGCCAAGTTTGCAAATGATCCAAAGATAGGTGGAGGGGCAGGTGGTGTTGAGGAAGCAGGGAGTCTGCAGAAAACCTTTGAAAAAATGGGAAAAGAAGATGCAGATGGAATATAGTGTAGGTAAGAGTATGGTCATGCACTTTAGTAGAAGGAATAAAGCCATAGACTATTTTCTAAATGGGGAACAAATTTAGAAATCGGAGGTGCAAAGGACTTTGGAGTCATAGAGCAGGATTCCCTGAAGATTAATTTGCAGGTTGAGTCAACGGTAAGAAAAGTAAATGTATTGATAGCATTCATTTTGAGAGGACTAGAAAGTAAAGACAAGGATGTAATACTGAGGCTTTATAAGGCATTGATCGTACCACATTTGGAGTGTTGTAAGCAGTTTTTGGCCCCTTATCTAAGAAAGGATGTGCTGGCCTTTGAAATAGTCCAGCAGAGGTTTTTGAGATTGATCCTGGGAATAAAAGGGTTAATGTATGAGGAGCATCTGATGTAGTAGACCTGTACTCACTGGAATTTGGAAGAATGAGGAGGGAATCTCGTTGAAACCAAAATAATATTGAAAGGCCTGGACAGAGTGGATGCGGAGAGGATATTTCCACTAGTGGAAAGGTCTTGGACCAAAAGACAGCCTCAGTATAGAAGGACATCATTTTAAAACAAAATTGAGGAGAAATTTCTTTTGCTAGAGGTAGGTCAATCTGTGGAATTCATTGCCATGGACAGCTCTGAAGGCCAAGTCATTTGAGTATATTTAAGGCATAGGTTCTTGATCAATTAGGGCATCATAGGTTACGGGGAGAAGGCACGAGAATGGGGCTGAGAGTAAGGATGGAAAGATTGGGCAGACTCTGTGGGCTGAGTGGTCTAATTCTGCTCCAATGTCTTACAGCCGTATGGGCAAATGATGGAAGAATCTGGGTGGAATTGACAAGCAAATGGAAGAGCAGTGATTACAGAGGAATAAGAAAAGTGATGGGAAAGCTCTGAGTGCTGACATGGACTCATTGACCAATTAGCCTTCATCAAAAGAGAATATCAGAAATAACTATTGGGTGCAGTATTTGTTAGTTTTTACCATACATTTTCCTGGCCTTAGTGGAGTTGTTGTAGCTGAAAGTAAAGATTAATAGATTGGCATTAAATTAACATCTCTGTCTTGAACTTCATGGAAATATATGCCCAAGAGATAGATTTTGGGAATTGCATCAAATCTTTACTGTTCAGGCATTTACAGTATTTTAACTGTAGTTAACTGATGGAATGTGATTTCTTTATATGTGTGTGTATATATATATATATATATATATATATATATATATCTGCTCCCAAACCTGAATCTCACTTCTGTTAAATTCTTGATAATGGCTGTTATCATTTTTCAGTCATTTCTTGTGTTACATATATGGAAAATGGAAATGTCTATTTCAAAGATAACTTTTGCTCAAAGATTGATTTTAAGGGCTGGTCTGGGTAGAGTTTGATTAGCATGATCATTTCCCTAATCAGAACAGTGACATATATCCTAGGGAATGACAGCCATCAATATCGGCAGCATAAGTTGGTCTGATAATAACTGAGAAGCTTGCTTTACACCAGGCTTGATGCTTATGTCTAATGATAATGGTGTTAAACAAACTGCTAATTTGCTATTTAGTTAAAATGTGCTATTAACATTGCCTAATTTCACTCTCTTATGGCTGTTATTAATAGCAGAATATGAGTCGTCTTTGCAAGAACTGTAAAAAAAAATCAACTTTGCATTATAGAAATAAAATCTCTAGGTGGTTGTAAAATTTGGATTTGGACCTTCATCAATTATATCTTGAGGATTAATGCCTTCAAAATGAGTTATTAAGTTAGAGTTTTCAGATCAGCTGAGTTACTAGATACATATTCATTCCTTACACCTTGAACTTAATAGCTTCCTGAAATATGTAGCAATGGGATAACACAAAGTTAACATTAGGTCCATAACTTAGACTGTTTGATATGGAAAACATCTGTATTGGCTCGCATTTCTAAGGAAGAATGCAGAATTGCAACAAATTTGAAAAGCAATTAACAAGTGTGACACAGTTTACAAAAAGTCAATTTTACTTATCCAGAAAGAACTAAGTGTTTTGTCCAGAACTATAATCCAGAACTAATCCAGAATAAAAATTAAGTGGTCTTGCACTTCCAGTTGGATATTATACATGAAGTGATCAATGGTTGTACATTTAAAGTGAAAGATTACCGGACACATATCATGAGGCCTTGACCTTTGATCTAGAGGTATGCGTTTGAAGACCACCTTGTTAATTTAGGAACTTCAATTAATCAATTGAATAAATCTGGAGAAGGTACATAGTATCAATAATACCAACCATGAAACACTCGAACTAGCTTAAAAATTGTTCTTTTGGCAAGGAACCCAGCCATCTTTACTTAGCTTACCTTGAATGGGACTGCAGATCCAATATTCTCTTTAACTCAAAACTGCAACTTGACATGGTTAAAACATACAGTTCAGGGGAAACTGGAATGAACAGCAAATGCTGTCCTTGGCAAAATGCCTGCTTTATGTAAATATGTTGGGAAAAAAATGAAATATTACTGAATCAAATTATGGATTAGAAGTTGGAAGGAAGATTAGAAGATAAGGGAGGAAAGTTTAGAGTAGCCATCAAGGGTAAATTTTTTACACAGAGGGTTGTGAGTACCTGGAATGACTTGCCAGGGATGGTGGTGGAGGCTAAAACATTAGGGGTATTTAAGAGCCTCTTGGACAGGCACATGGATAAAAGAAAAATGGAGGGTTATGGGGTAGTGTGGGTTTAATACTTTGTTTTAAGGATTATATGGGTCAGCACAACATGGAGGGCTGAAGGGCCTGTGCTGTGCTGTAGTGTTCTATGGTTCTATGGTTCTAAGATGCTGGTTCAATATTAGAATGGTTTGATCTAATGCTAAGAAGAGGGCAAAACTTAGAACAAATTGTGCATAAAAGAGAAATATTTAACCTTAGAAGAATAATTTAACATAATTTCTCCATAACCTTACTTAACAAATATTCACTATGAAGTATCAGATAGAACTAACTAGTTAGTAATGATGATAGTTTAAAGAATACTGTACATCTTACGACCTACCTGCTTTCATCATTAGGAAAACAGTGCTTAAACTGTTGTATTCTTTTACACCTTGGATTTTGGAGCAAATCTGAAATGCATACCAATGGATAATAACTTAGGGAATAACTACAGGACCATTACTGTGACATATATGATATGTAACTTCAGTGGAATTGCTTTATGTTGCATGAAAATGTGAATCTTTATTGAGCTTTTAAGTTTGTGGCAATGTTGTTATTTTCTGCTTTTTTTTCTTCATGACAAACATTTCTGTACAGAAATGAATAAGGAAATAAGCATGTCATAATGCAAACTTGCTCGAAGAAGATTTCAATCTCTGTAATAGACTTGACCAGATATGTTGAGTCTTTGCATTTAACATCCAATGGAATGGTGAACATGTCATATTATTGTATTGGTGCAGTTGGTTGCTTCTGCATGAGATATTCACGTTTTATTTCAGAAGTCAGCATATTCATGAATAAAAAGTAGCATCAAAGCCAGGCAATTCCTTGGATCTGGAACTCTGTACCAATGTTTCTTCCAGTAGAGGATGTTCCTCTAAAGTTGGCGAAGATTGACAAGAGAATATGGCTGCCCATAAAGGGAAGATGACTGCCAATACAAATCTGAACTCATACCTAAGATGCTAACATTAAGATGATAAGGAGTGAGAAAATGGCAGATGAATTGAATAGCTATTTTGCATCAGTTTTCATTGTGGACAACACCAGCAGTATGCTAGAAATTTAGGGTGCAGAAGTGATTGTAGTCATGTTACTAAAGAGAAGGTGTTTGGGAAGCTGAAAAGTCTGAAGGTACTGGATAGGTCACCTAAACCAGATGGACTACACCCCATGGTTCCAAAAGTGCCGAAGAGATTGTGGAGGAATTAGTAGTGATCTTTCAAGGATCACTAGATTCTGGAATGGTTCCAAGCACTGGAAAATTGCAAATGTTACTCATTAAGAAGAGAGAGAGAGAGGCAAAATACAGGAAATTATAAGCCAGTTAGCCTGACTTTTGTGATTGGAAAGATGTTAGAGTGCATTACTAAGGTTGAGATTTTTGGGTACTTTTGAGGCTTATGAAGGCCCTTGGAGTAATGTGAGCAATTTTGAATCCCATAGCTAAGAAGGGGTGTGCTGATATTGGAGAGGGTCCAGAGGAGGTTTACAAGAATGATCACAGGAATTAAAGGGTTTTCGTATGAAGAGTGTTTGACACTCTAGATTTGTACCCAGTGGGGTTTAGAAGAATGAGTGGGAGATTTCATTGAAACCAATCTAATATTGAAAGGTCTACACAGAGTGGGCGTGGAGAGAATATTTATAATAGTGGGGGAGTCTAGGACCAGAGGTCATAGCCTCAGAATAGAAGCACATCCTTTAGAACGGACATCAGTCTTTTTTCAAGGCTCCACATTCAGATTCTGAAATGTTTATCACACATTCATTAAAACATACAGTGAAATGCGTCAATTGTGTTAGCAAACAATACACCCAAGGATGTGCTGGAGCAGCAGACAAGTGTCACAGTGCTTTCTGGTGCCAACAAAGCTTGCTCACCATGCTCGGCAGAATAACACAGAGCATAACAAAACAGAACATCTGAAACGACAAAGCAACAACAGCAAAACAAGTACCATTCATCCCGCCTACTCACTCACGCACATACACAGTCCCATAACCCCAGGGCAGGTCATCTTTAGCCTCCAGCAGACTCATAGATATGCAGATATTGGACCTTAGACTTCCCCAACAGACTCACAGAGATGAACAGAACTGGGTCTCTGACCACTGGGACTTAACTTTTACACTTTCGATCGACCTTTGGATTATAATCTTCGGTATTGACTGAGGGCTCGCCAGTGAAGATGAATGAGGAGCTATACTCCAGGCTTCGAACACCAGACTCATCAATGACTGGACCCCAAGCACTAGGCTCTAGTATTGCTCCCTGAAATTACACCATTTATCTAATTCTCTTTCCTCCTTTGAGGATTTGTTGTTGTGGAGTATTGTTCTTGTTAAATTCTACAGTAAAGCTGAAAAGCAGAAAGTTTACTCCTGTGATTGTTTGATCACCAAGTGTGAAAATATATCTGAAGGAAATGAGGCACCTTGAATCCTAAAAGTACTGTTAATGATGATGTGGTGATGAATTGTACCACAGGAATTTGCTGCCAATGTATGATGAGCAAATATAGTCCAAAACGCACTGTGGCTGGCTATCAGATCCTTGATGAAAGGATGGGTGTGATATTATGTTCTGGACTTCCAGCTCTAAGCCGAGTAGGAGAAATGCTGATGGTCAGATAAATATGTGTTGCTCTGCACTGTAGAATCAGCTCAGATGACTTGCATAAGTTACACAGCTAGGGCATCTATTATTTTTAAGAATAAGTTTACATTGATCTACTACATTCCCGGTGGAGAGTTTATTCATAATTTTACATTTTTGTTTGTTAAGTTTTTCCCCAGCATTCTTATGGTTATAATTAATTATCACCATTTCCGTTTCTTTTTAAATGCACTTATCAAATTTTAATTAATTAATAATTTTGATTAACACATGGAAATTGCTGGAGGATCTCAACAGGTCAGGCAATATCTGTGGAAAGGAATAAACAGTCAACACTTTGGGCCGAGATCCTTTATCAAGTTTGACCTGCTGAGATCCCCCAGCATTTTGTGTCTGTCCCCTCTGGATTTCCAGCATATGCAGAATCTCTTGTTTACATAATAAATATGATTATTTTAAAGTTAAAATCTTTCAAATGTTATCAAATATATCTTAAAGTCAGTGGCCCTCTGCACTTTGTGGCACGAGCTAAAGTCAGTGTGATTCTGACCATCTTGTTGATTTTCCTTCCTCTCTTCAAACTACACACGTTTTGGAGCAACATCCTAAGTTCTTTATTCAGAAGTCTGAGGAGGAACTGATCCTCCTGACAAGATAGATAGATAGATAGATAGATAGATACTTTATTCATCCCGATGGGGAAATTCAACATTTTTTCCAATGTCCCATACACTTGTTGTAGCAAAAACTCATTACATACAATACTTAACTCAGTAATAATATGATATGCATCTAAATCACTAACTCAAAAAGCATTAATAATAGCTTTAAAAAAAGTTCTTAAGTCCTGGCAGTTGAATTGTAAAGCCTAATGGCATTGGGGAGTATTGACCTCTTCATCCTGTCTGAGGAGCATTGCATCGACAGTAACCTGTCGCTGAAACTGCTTCTCTGTCTCTGGATGGTGCTATGTAGAGGATGTTCAGGGTTTTCCATAATTTTCCATAAGATACGAGAATTATTAAAGATTTCACATGGCTGAGTGTTGAACCCTAAAGTGCAAAAGAGCATCAATTTTAAAAGCGATGATGATAAATACTGCAGTATTTATGATGATCCTAACACCATCCTCTTTATTTAAACTTGTGTCATTTCCTGCAAGCAGCTTTTGTAAACCACATGATATGGATCAGATACTCATTCTTGGCAAGATACTATACTGGCAATATCTTGATACTTAAACCAGTGACTGGTTAAGTTGGAAAAGGCATATTTTCTTTAAGTTTAAAAAAGAAACAGTAAGTATTTGGTAACAAAAAATGGTCTCTAGCTTTCAAATCAATGCCCTACCATCAAACCCTAGCTGTTTACTTCTATGCAGATAAGACCACTGAGATGCCAAGACCTTTCAACACTGTGGTATTGCAGTTAGCATTATGCCTTACAGTGCCAGCAATCCAAGTTTGATTTTCCTACTGTCTATAAGTAGTTCTTCCCGTGTCTATTTAGGTTCCCTTCCACATTCCCAAGAGAAACGGGTTAGCGTTAGAAAGTTGTAGGCTTTCTATGTTGCTGCTAGAAACATGGCAATATTTGCGGGCTGCCCCCAGCATATCCTCAGACTCTGCTGGTCTTTGACACAAAAGACACATTTCACTGTGTGACAAATAAAGCTAATTTTATTTTTTTTCTGATCTTGCTTTTAAACATGAGCTTGCCTCTTTATTTCTTTTTAACCACTGAAAAGTTCAGTGTGCTGAGTTATGGACACTGGGTCCCAGAAGCAATTTCAAAACTCACATAAAAAAGTCACTTTTCAAAAGTGGACCAGAACGATAGATGTCAGTGTGACAGTCTCTGGAGTACTCTTATAATTCCTACTCCTTCATTATTCACAGACACAGTTTTTTCTAGAGGAGTGGATCTTAGAAAGTAACTGCAAGCATGATTAAATTTCTTCTTCTCATTGTAAATTCAGGGTATGCACTTGTACATTCCCATTATACTCAGCTGACTTCAATTGAATGCAGTATATTTTATTGTGTGTGGTTCAGTTATGCAGAATGCAGTTCACTACTTCACAACATATTGGGAGAAGTTAGCCCTATGTAGATTGTAATATAAATTGCAAATGTAACGCACAGGAATTCAGTTACCTCCTTATATCTAGTTTTAAATTGCTATAGTTATTCATCCTGTTTTAATTTGTTTTCCATTACACAAAGGCCATTATCATGTGCATGTGTACCTTACATTCAGCAGTTTACAAGGCTTACATCAAAATCTTGTATGCAAAACCAATTATTATTCTTTATTTTATATCCTTACACTGTTAGATTGTAGCATACTTTGATAGTTTTTTGATAACTCTTTGTGCATAAGACATAAGACAAAGCATCAAAATTAGGCCATCTGGCCCATCGAGCTGGCTCCGCCATTCTGTCATGGCTGATTTCTTTCTGTTCTTTTGGTTTAAGATGGCGCTACTGAAGGTGAGCAACAGCTAACTGGTAGTTGAAAGGTCAAGAAATTTGACTAAAAACATTATTAGTTACACCTTTTCTGAAGTAAATTGTGGTAAACTCTCACCACAAGTAATGAAGAGGCGAGTGGAGGTGAAGCTGATTCGAGGGATAAGCCGTGCTGGTTCGTCACAAAGCTGAAGCGTAATGTGTTGCAGATGGAGATGTTGTCGCTGTTGGAGATGGAGCTGGAGTGAACAATTTTGAGAGGAATCGATGCGAAAGAGTTTCGATGCAAATTCACCTAAACAAGGTACAAAGATGGATCTCTCTAAGTGCGGAACCGATCTGGAAAGATCAAGAACCGCTTTGGCCTGGGCAGTGGGATCTAGTCCCAGAGCGTGTTGTTGCGCTGGGACCCAGGTCCTAGAGTAAAGCACTACTCAGTGCATAGACAATTTAAACACCAGCCCAGATAGAATGGAAAGCTCAGGTGTCGGAATTGGAGGAAAGTGTTGGGCCAATTTTACTCACTCTCCCGCAATGTTCATTCCTCTCTCCACAGCGCTGAGGCTATGAACTGCTCCAGCTGTTGTGCTTCGTACCAATTTGGCCCACAATATGATGAACTGAGACTGAAGCCTGGGCCTACTCTGGCTGCTCTGGGGAATTGGATCTATAGACTCAATTTGGTTCAGAATGCTGTTGCTTGCTTCTGTTGTTTGCATGATTTGTGCCTTTTTTCCTCTTTCTTTGCACAGTGGGTGTTCTTTTTTTTTATTTGGGTTATTTCAGGTTTCTTGTTTTGTGGCTGCCTGTAAGCAGACAAATCTCAAGGTTGGATAATTTATACATACTTTGATAACGAATCTTCTTTGAAGCTTAATTTGACTATAAGTTGATAGTTTTCAAGATAGATTGTAGCACATATGGCTTTCTGTTTCTGATCGATATCAAACAATGAGATCTGCTTCAGTTATTAATTTTCCCAGATAATGATTCTTTGCTTCTTGTGAGCAATCTACATTTGAGACAAAAATGTAAGCATCTTCACAAGATTGCATTAGATGGAAAAGTTCTGTTCTCTGTTATGTTAACTGGTAACAGTGATTTATCTTTTAAAGTACACAGAAGATAAAGGTATCAGACAAATTGATTACAGCAGTTTTCTTCAACATAAGAATGCACAATAAACAACGTATGATAGTTGTAAAGCAATGCTGCAGAAAAACATATTGCAACATTAATAGTCATAAGAATTGAAAATATGACAGGAATATTATCTTAACCAAAACAGGAAGCATTTTTAATCTTTCAATACAGAATTTTGAGAAGCATTTTCAAAGGATATAATTTGAGCCAAGCAGAGAAACAAATACAGATTCTTGTGTGATGTAACTGAACTTTCTGACAAATAAAATGCAAGACGCAAGAGTGAAGTAAATGCAAGAGAAGAGGCAGAAAAGATAACAAATGTCCACAAAGTTGCAGTAAAACAACCAAAAGACAGTATTAAGGGCAAATGGTTCGATTCACTCCTGTCTATGAATTCGGTCCACTTACTTCTGTCCTGACAGAGCTTTGATCTGAATTGCTGGTTGTAGGATTACTTACCTGTCTGTTGCGTGCTGCTTAGCATGCATGTAGTCCTGTACTGAAGCCTCTCAAAGTCAGCACCTCATTTGCAGGCATAGCCGATCCTCATTCAGGTGCGTCCTTATGTATTGCCTGTTGAACTGAAGTGGATCCCCCTGCTTGATTGTGACTGATATCTCAGGCTTTAAAATCACAGGTTATGTGGTGTTTAGTTCCGTCCACGATGCCTCAGAGAACCCAAGTTATCAAATGCCAGCTCTTTCCCATGCAGCATAATTGTACTGCTACACAACACAGAGGGTGTTTCTCGCGTAAAGGTTGGAGTTTCTCTTCGCAAAGACTGTTACCAATACTCGCCGGGGAAAAAAACATCTTCCACAATTAAACTGGTGGAAACTCGGTCAAGTAGATTGATACCTTACTACAAGTGAGGTTGCTCATTACATCCTGCAGCCGTAATCTTGCATGTCTGTTCTTTAGGAGTTGGCCGGCTCAATCTGCCCAGGATATATTCTGTAACACTGTGGTTATCAGTGAATCTTCCAAGGGTTGTTCAACATGGAGGAAGACTGATCAGTATAGGAGAACTTCCATTACCTGTTTGTGATGTGATAGCAAAGTTTCAACATACTCTAGAGTTGATGCTGAGAACTCTCAAGGCTGCTCTCTCCCTCCTGTATTTCACTGTACTGCACAGTCTGGTGGGTCTTTAAGAGTCACCATTATAAAGGAGTTTATAATGTAGAATTACATGAGTATGGGACTGTCTTGAGGAGTAGGACGCATTTCAATTTAAGCACCAATTCTCAGCTATTTCCAAGGAGGAAATATTGCAACGTTGACTGGGCTCAAGTTACTTTCCTGTGTCTGAATACAATATCTAGGTTAATGGAAAGTGGCCTCTGATTTTATTGCTTTTCTGCTTTAAAGTTGTGGTTAGCACACCAATTGATTGAATTGAATTGGTTTATTGTTGTCACATGTACCAAGATACAGCAAGGTAGAAACCATCCTTAAGTCTGGTGATGCCTGCTTTCAGCTCATTGTGTCTTTTGCCTGAGGGAAGAGGAGAGAAGAGCAGCACACACAAAATGCTGGATGAACTCAGCAGGCTAGGCAGCATGTATGGAAGAGAGTAAACAGTCGACATTTCAGGCCAAGACCCTTTGTCTCAGCCCGAAACATCAACTGCTTACTCTTTACCATAGATGCTGCCTGGCCTGCTGAGTTCCTCAAGCATTTTGTATGTCTTGTCTGGATTTCTAGCATCTGCAGGTTTTCTTGTGTTTGAGGAGAGAAGAGAGAATGCACTGAGTGGGTAAGTCTTTGATTATGCTGGCTGCTTTAAGGATGCAGCAAGAAGTACAGCAAATTCCATAGGGGGAGGTTGGCTTCTGTAATGTGCTGAGCTGTGTCTGTAAATGTCTGCAGAACAGTTGCCACATCAAGCCATCTTGCATTCAGATAGGATGCTTTCTATGGTGCATTGATAACAATTAGTAAGGATTGATGGGGTCAATTGAATGGATAGGTGGGCCATTTCAGTGGACATTTAATATTCAACTACATTGTTGTAGGTCTGAAATTACATTTAGGGGTATCATAATCACACATCACATCCAGCTCACAACCGACAATCCCAAAATTATTATCATTACTGAGAACAGATAAGTTCTCACTGTCACCTATGTATCAATGTATCCTCTACATCTGCACTCTCTTTCTTTAAAACTCTTGGGTTCTGTCTACCCCAGACTTTCTCAAATTCAGTGACTAGCTTCAATGAAGACATGTTAAATATCTTAAACATGTTTCAATAGATTCAATACGACTAGCAACATTTGCTATGTGTTCATTTAAATGATTAGTCTTTTAAAATTATTATACGACCAATAGGAATGTTCTGTGTGTTATTTTTGGACATGCACGCATAAACAGGTTGGATTTTATTTATAACTTTCTCCCAGCCATCACGAGACCATTATTTGGCTGAATGGTCACATCTGGAAGCTTGTTCTTTTGCTAATGTCAAACTGCATGTTTAGTTAGATATTCAGAATGGGGAGTGCACAAATGCAGTAAATGGGGGACAAAATCTAGTTAAGTGTAAATGCTGCATTTGAGCCCTTAGCAGCAGACTGGACAAGCCTTACATAATCACTTTGCATAGCCATTGCTCTGCTTATTTAGAACACTTTGCACAAAGTATTCTGAACTTAATGGGTAAATTAAACAATGGGTGTTGCAAACATCTTTATATTTCTGCATTACTTGTACATTATGTTTTATAGGATTGCTTTTATGTTTATTTTTAATGTTTCGATTGTGTTCTTTATGCTTATTGTGTTTTTCATGCAACATCAGATTTGGAGTAACAATCATTTCATTCCCTTTTACACTCGCAGACTGAAAAATGACAATAAACAATATTGAATCTTGAATTTTGAATCTTAAGATAAACAAAAATAGCGAGCATATTCACTTGATATTTCATTCTGATCTTGTTGACTCATTGAAGCTGACTCTTTTGGTGAATGAGACATTCTTTCAAGTGTTGCAGATGTTCTAAATACTTTCAATTTGAAAGATCGGTTACTTTTCATTTAAAGTGTCTCAGCGAACTGATATCATAGTGGGTTCAGGTTAAATAGTACTGAATGGGAAGTTCTTCATAAAATTTAGTATAATATTATCATATTTTGTAACTGATAAGAAAGGCAATTGACCATATAGTTTCACACAAACATTGCTGGTGTTTGAAGCTAATATCTAAAACAAATATTGCTAGTGTATTTAGAGTTTAAAATCAGATGCAAATACTTTGTAAACATCTTGTGCAGTCCATAACTCAAATGCAGAAGCTCAAATGAAAGAGAAATAAGATTTGGTCTCCATCTTTGTCACTGCTTTCTGAATGACTTTCAGATTATCATTGCAAATGATAGAAATGCTAGTACAAACACAAGAGAATCTGCAGGTGCTGCAAATCCAAGCAATACGCACAAAATGCTGGAAGAACTCAGCAGGACAGGCAGCATCTTTGGAAAAGAGCTAACAGTTGACATTTTGGGCCAAGTCCCTTCATCAGGTCTAGGACAAAAATGAGGCCCTTACTGAGGCCAGAATGTTCTGCCTCAGAGAGGAGAAGGCCAGAGGAAATTGTGAAGACTGGCACAGATGAGAGTTGTAATGTTTGAGGAGAGGGGAGGGGTGGGGCTTTTTAGGGAATGTGGGGTGGCAGGAAGATAGAGTCTCCAAGGACTAAGAGCTGACAATGGTGTCCTGATGAACGGCCTTGCCCCGAAGTATCGACTATTTACTCTTTTCCATTGATGCTACCTGGCCTGCTGAGTTCCTCCAGCAATTTGTGTGTGTGTTGTAGAAATGTTAGTGTTTTTCTGTCTTGTTTGGTGTATTGGAAATTCATTGCACCTGGTGAAATCTCACATGACTTCTTCCTGGAATGATCTATTGTTGGTTTCCGATTAGGATGTGTTCCTGGAGTTATGCTGTCACTTTGCTTCATCACAAGCCCAAGGGTACTTTGCATCAATCCAAAAGTGGCAATATAACTGTTACCTAAATCTGAATTTTAATTTGAATGTTTATCTCTTCACTTCAAACTAATTAACACAGGGTGTTTCTGTGGAGGATGAATTGGTGTGGTGAACTAGCTGTGAATTTACAGCAAATTTACATCTTTATCTATGCCATAAACAAGTTCTTTAAATGGGATACACTTTTCAAGTTCTATGCAATCGTTCATAAAGGAAGTGGCCATAGAGAAAAGTGAAAGAATATAGGGCTGTATGAAATTCAGGTTACTGTGCCAGGCTGCAGATTAGAGAGGACGATTTTCAGTTTGCAATGCACAAAAAGTTTTGAGTTTTCAGAATATTTTTGCGCAGGAAAGACAGTATCTGATTCTTGCTCCCATTGTAGTTTTCCGGCATATAGTTCTTAAGTGGCAATCTCAAATCTGAAGGTAAATCTACAAGGAATCACTGGGACTGATGAATTTTCCGCTCTGCTGACATTCAGTCCAGTGGTTTTTAACAGACTTGCTGGGTGAGATACCCAATTCAGAATCCTGAAGTGTTAAATAGCATCTTTCAAGCAGTGATATTAACTATGATATTAACTTTAATTTCAGAAGCTAGAATTAATAGTAACATTTAGGCATTAGTGTAATCTATGTCTCACTGGTAACATACCACTCTGATTCAGAAGACTGTGGGACCCTGCCTCACTCCCAAAACCTAGGATAAATATCTTGGCTGATACTCCAGTATAGAGTGAAGTAAATGCAGCATCATCTTGCACCTTTTCCCTCTACAGACACTGATTGAATTGCTAAATTCTTCTAGCGTTTGTTTTTCTTTTGTTCCAGATTACAGTGTGCGCAATCTCTTTGGTATTCATCTCCCAATCTGTGACCTGGTTAGCAACATAAAGAGTTAATCATTATTGTTGTTTTTACTGACTGCACTTTTTATATGTGTAGGCCTCCGTTAGTCTCGATAGACCATGGATTTGTGTCATGTGATGTTTCCAGGGCGCAAGCCTGGGCAGGGTTTTTTTTTGTGTGAGACCGGCAGTTGCCCAAGCTGCAAGTCTCCCCTCTCCAGGCCACCAAGGGAAGGGCATTAGGACCCATACAGCTTGACACTGGTGTCATTGCAGAGCAATGTGTGGTTAAGTGCCTTGCTCAAGGACATACGCAGCCTCAGCCAAGGCTTGAACTAGCAACCTTCAGATCACTAGACGAACACCTTAACCACTTGGCCACGTGCCAACACTGCTTTTTTATATAAAACAGTGGTGAACTGCATGTTGAAATCATTGGTCTTTTTATCAATGAACATATTACACAATGGCATTTGACTGGGCCAGTTTATCTTCCCAATTTAACTCTCACCTTCAGGGCAACCTTTTCTACTGCTGTATTATCAGTGTTACAAAGAAAATTCTTTATGACCTATCCAACGGTCAGTATTGTATACCGTAGCTGTCAACTCTGAATATAAGCCCTAGCATATAAGCCCAGCACAATTCCATTTCAGCCTGTGAGAAGCCAGACTGTTTCATTGACACTTTTTTGCCAGTTTTAAAATGATTTTGAGAGATCTAGGCTGGCAAAAATATCATCTGCAGCATACACTCAGGGGCCACTTATTAGGTATAGGGGTGAAACCCAGTGCGGTCTTCTGCTGCTGTAGCCCAGTTATGTCAGGGTTCAACATGTTGTGCATTCTGAGATGCTCTTCTGCACACCACTGTTGGTTATTTGAGTTACTGTTGTCTTCCTGCAGCTTGAACCAGTTTGGCCATTCTACTCTGTGAACTGCCACTCACTGGATTTTGTTATGTTTTTTGTATCGTCGTCTATAAACTCTAGAGGTTCTTGTGTGTGTAAGTCCTCACAATACACAAATACACGTATACCCCGCCTGGCACCAACAATCGAAGTCACATAGATTGCATTTGTTCCACTTTGAGATATTTGGTCTGAACAACTGAATCTCTTGACCATGTTTTTACTGCTCCATGATTGACTGATTAGGTATTTTCATTAACAAGCAGGTGTACCTAATAAAGTGGCCACTGGATGTATATTTAGCATTGGTAGAGTGTGAACTCCAGTTTCTCGATAAGTGAATTTTAAACAGAAAATCAAAATACAAAACTGTAGAACCTTTGTGTGGCTAAACCTGCAGACTTCTAAATGCTCTTTACACAAATTAATGGCTTGCACTTATTTCAAAATTATAAAAATGATGCACTGAAATTTATAAATCTTTCTGACCTTGTCATTGCAATTTTATAATTGTTTGATATTTGAAGGTAGTTCTTCAGAAGGCACATGAGTGTTTGTCAGCTATAACACACAGCTCAGAAGATCCAAGGTCAACATTTTAAAAACCTTCCATCTCCTAATGCCAAAGAAAATCAGAAATTAGGTAATGGATTCTTCTAATCATAATGCTGTAAATAATCTCATTGCAAATGTACCACAGTAGCATTTTTTTCTGCTCTAAGCATGAGGGGAAAAATACAGTAGAGGGCAGCCCAAGTGGCATCCCACCCACTGTCCTAAACACACAGCCCTTCAGTCATTGGCTCAGCATGATGACAGTATGCAAATGGTGTCTACCACCAAGAAGGACAGTGCCAAAAGAGTCAAGGGAATACTACCTCTAGGATTTTGGTAAAACTACACAATCTCCAAACTTAGAAGTATACCTTAATTTCTTTCTTGCTGTTTTATCCCAGAATCGCACTATCCGTCAGCACCTTGGTTCAGCAGAAGAGCTGTAGTAATCCAGACGGTCATCCATTGTAGTGCTCAAGGGCAGTTAAACTTGGGGGCAGGATGTAGCAGGGAGATTAGCTGCTTGTCAGTTCGCGAGAACCAGATTTGATGCTGAGGGGTTCTTTTTGTGGAATATGCACTCTCTCCTCGTGATCACGTGAACTCCATCTAAATGTTTTGCTTTTTTTTCTCCCACATCACAGAGCTGTATGGATTGGTTGGACACCAGCCTACCTACCCATACATAGTGTGTTAGCAAGAAATGGAATCTCAGGGCCTGGAGCTTGATGGAAGTGTAAGACCAGTGTAAATGGACAGCTAGCATGGCCTCAGTATTTGGTCCAACTGCCAGGACTAAAAACCCCAGGGTACAATGGATATACTGACCATTCTGATTGTCACTTTTTACTTAGTGACAACCTTCACCAATTTTTATCAATGCACCATAGAAACCTTGTGGTGAACTACATATACCTGTCTGGACTGCTCCTGTGGCTCCTCCCACAGACCCCTGCTGACTGCTCCTGTGGCTCCTCCCACAGACCCCTGTATAAAGGCGACTGAGGCCTGTTGCCCTGCCTCATTCCCCAGGATGTAGTGTTGTTCATTCTTCCAGTCAATAAAAGCCGATACCTCGCTTCCTACGTCTCAGCGTGAGTTATTGATGGTGCATCAAACCTTTCTATCTTGATGCATAATAGCTTTGTATAGCAAGTGCTGTACTCATAGCTGCAAGAAACTGCAGAGCTGTGGACACAGCTGGGCACATCATTTGAAATCAGCTGCATAAACTTTGTCGATATTTCTTGCTGCCTCAGAAAACTACCATCACAAGCAAAGACCACATCCACCCCAGACATTTTCTCTTCCCCCCTCCCCCATTGGGCAGAAGTTACAAAAGCCAGAAAGTGCCTACCACGAGGCTCCAGAACAGCTTCTAACCCAGTGTTATTAGGCACCTGAACAGTCCTCTTGTATGACCAGGTGGACTCCTGACCTTATAATTGGCCTCTTTATGATCTTGCACATTATTATTTGCCCGCAGTGCACTTTCGCCATAGCTTTTATAATTTATTCTGTCTTCTTATTGTTTTACCTCTATGCACTCTATAATGATTTTATCTGTATGAACAACATGCATATCAAACCTTTCACTGTAACTCAGTACGATAAAAAAAAATACTAACATCAGTAGTTGTATCCAGATTTCCAGTAAATGGAAAATTTAAAGTATTGAGCATGCTGGAAATCTGAAATAAAAACATAAAGATTAAAAATATTCAACAGGTCAACTGCCATCTGTGGAGAGACATATAGTTAATGATGGTGCTTTGACTGAAACAAACTTGACAACTTATGTGGATACTTTCACCACTTTCTGTATTATTTTCTTCAAAGACCAATCAATAAGCTTCCAGACCTTGGCATAAATATTTCCTTACATAATTGGATTCTCAATTTCCTCACTTACAGACCCCAGACAATTCTGATTGGCAAAAACATCTCCTCCACAATCTCTATCAGTATAGGTACACCACAAGGCTGTGAGCTTGTTACCTGCTGTATACACTCTACATTTATGACCGTGAAATTATGAGTCTAAGTACAGCTCCAATGCCACATTTAAGTTTGCTGATGACACCACTTTCATTGGCTGAATCAAAGGTGGTAATGAACCAGCATATAGGAGGGAGATTGAAAATGTCAGCAAGACCAAGTAGCTGATTATTGACTTCAGGAAGAGGAAACAGGAGGTCCATGAGTCAGTCCTCATTGGGAGATCAGAGTGGAGTAGGCCAGCAAATTTAAATTCCTCAGTGTTATAATTTCAGAGGATCTGTCCTGGGCCCAGCATGTAAATGTCATTGCAAAAAAAACGAAGCCCTGCCTCAACTTCCTTAGAAGTTTGCGAAGATTCAACATGACCTCTAAAACTTTGCCAAATGTCTATCGATATGCAGTGGAGTGTATGTTGACTGGTTGTATCATGACCTGGTATGGAAACACCAATGCCCGTGAATGGAAAATCCTACACAAAGTAGTGGATATGGCCCAGTTCATCATGGGTGAAGCCCTCCCCACCACTGAGCCCATCTACAAGGAGCACTGTTGCAGGAAAGCAGCATCCATCATCAAGGACCCCCACCACCCAGGTGATGCTTCTTTCTCACTGCTGCCATCAGTAAGAAGTTACAGGACCCTCAGCACCCACACCACCCATTTCAGGGACAGTTATTACTCAACCATTAGGCCCTTGAACCAGAAGGGATAACTAACGTAACTTCACTATCCCCATCACTGGACTATTCCCACAACCTGTGGACTCACTTTCAAGTACTCTTCATCTGATGTTCTCGATATTTATTGCTTATTTATTTATTATTATTACTATTTCTTAATTTTACATTTGCAGAATTGGAAAAGATCTGTAGCTAGGGTTGAAGATGTTGTTGATGAGTGGCTCACCGAGCTGCCTTGTTAGCATGCAGATGTTTCATTACTCAGCTAGGCAACATCATCAGTGCAACTACGAAAGCTTCCTACCAGTCTGTCAAATATACTGCTTGTCGCAGTTGGCACGTGGAGTTTTGTATATGGTGTTCGTTCAGTGTGTCGTAGGTAGGGGGTCTTTTATTCTTGATAGACATTGGCATAGTGTGACTGTAGGTGTGTGTGCTACTGTGAAGTCAAATGGTCGCAGAAATCTATTGGTCATTTCCGATATGTTCTTGATGTAAGGTAGGGTGACCAGAGTGGTTGGACATTTTGTGCTTGCTTGATTTTTTAAGCTGGACAAACAGCACCAAACAAAATTATTTGAGTATCCATTGTTCTTGAAAACATTGTAGCAGTGATCTTCACTCTTCCGTAGGAAGCTATTAGTGAGGGTACATGAACACTAACTGGCTGTAAACTGTCATGATCAACTTTTCCTTATATCTATACATTGTGACAGTGAAGCACATCAATTAGACTGGACCAATGTCACTATCCTAGGCCAAGCCCATCAACGACAAGCCCAAGAATTCTTAGAGGCTTTGTTTTCCACTCAGAATTCTATCAACAAGCACATCAAAATGAACCCGGTTTACATCCCACTTCAGCGTCAAGTCGTCAGTCCAGAGCCAAGATACTTGATTACGCATATCAATCAAGGAGGACGACTAACACAGCCTGGACAACAATTTTTACCTAATTGGATTTTAATGAGCCAATCACAGATTACATAATGGGTAACACACACACACACACACACACACACACACACACACACACACACACACACACACACACACACACACACACACACACACACACACACACACACCACTTAAAAGACAAACAATGTAGATCACCAACATATCATTCAAAGTTGCACTCATGATGTTGCCTAGGTGGGTAACAGAACTTTGGCAAGCTAACAAGCCAGTTTGGCGAGCTACTCAACAACAACATTTGCAGAGTTTATTGTCTTTTTCATATTGGTTGTTTGTCCATCCTGTTGAGTGTGGGCTTTCATTGGTTCTATTGTGTTTCTTTGACTTATGCCTGCATAGAAATGAATCACATGGTTGTACATGTGACATATATATATATATATATATATACTTTGATAAAAAATTTACTTTGAACAATTTATGGGACTCAGTGCATCCAAATTATGTTATGTGTGTATTATTCTTGACCAGTGACTATCCAGAATAATATCTTCAGTTGTTTTCCATGTATAAGTATATTATAAACTTGCCAATATATCTTATGAAGTATTTTTCAAATGCCAGAAAGTTAAAATAAAACAGAAAATGTTGGAAGTATTCAGTATGTCCAACAGTATCTGTTCAGAAAGAAATTGTTTTTCTATATTCCATGTTAAATATTGTATATGCTGTAGTTCAATAGATGAAGAACATTTGTGAAGAATGTGATATTTATTTTTGCCAAGAATAGTTCCTACAATCTCTATTGGAATCTTAAATTCAAGGCTAGAGGGCTTGTAACCAATTATGCCCAGTGGATTAATGTTTTGCTTTCATAATACTCGTGGCAGATTTTAACTGAATAATTTTAAATATAGGATATGGGCATTGCTGGCAGCATTCATTTCCCACCCTTAACTCATAAAATATAGTAATACAAATAGAACATTTCTTTATCTTCATTCCATTTACCATGCAAATCAGCACATTCACTTGCAATATTTTAACATCAGTAGGGTATCGGCAGCAAACTTGCTGCAGTCAAAAATACCAGAAGGTTCTGGGTTGCTGTGGTGGCTGTGATCTTCCTGTTGTACAGGAATTGTTGTACAATTTGTAGATGCTTTATTAACTACGTCCAGCTGTAAAAACGCAAATGGGCCATCACTTTCCTTATAGCCCCTTCTCTGAATCATTTGAAGGTAACTTAACCTGTTGTTATCTTCCATGAACTGGACTCTGAATTGGAAGCTGATCTCAGAAGGCTCCGAGGCAAAGAACAAAGCTGACTGGTTCATTACAACCTCAAAGAGTCATACTGCAGAAGGCTGGCAGATTTCCTTCCCTCCAAGGAATAAACCATTCATGCCATCGCATTCTTGATACTAAATGTTTTAATTTTCAATTTTATTTGTAATTGATCTTAAATTCATCAATTATCATTGTGGGATTTGAATTCACATATTGCAATTGAATTCAGGCCATGAATTACTAGTCTATTAATGTAACCACTACCAATGTTCCCTCTAATTTGTAATGACCAGTGTGCGCAAAAATCTTGTGCTATGCAATTATTGGCCTAATAACATGTATGCTCTGAATTTTATATTTCGAGATATTCATTTTAACAGCTCGCAAAACAAGAACTTTGATCTCCTCTGAGTTTGATTCTTTTCACACTTGTTCATCTGCCCTCTCACAAAACATATATAGGAGGCCTGTAGCAGGTAATGAAGGATTATCTCGCCGGAGCTTTTGCACACCGTCCATATGAGATTTGTTTGCTAAAGTCAAGTTTCCAAATATCACTCCGCTTCTTCCCATTTGCAACTTCTCCAGCAACCTTTGCATCAGGACAATACATGCGGGTAACACCAGTTTCTGTATTGTATATAAATATTTCTTGTAGCTGCATGTTCTTGTAGCAATTTCTACTGTTTTATTAAGCCATTCCACTTTAAGTGAACTAGCAGTTCTTTTGCACTCCATGCCCTTTACTTCTTTGTAATTCAACATAGTGTATCAATAATTTCTTCAGTAAAAGAAGTATAAATAAGCCAGTTCTAAGATCTACAGACAAGTCATCATAAACTCCATGTTGTCAACACCGTCCATATCAGAAACTGGAAAAGGAAATATGATCGTGTACAGATGGGAAATATACTTAACATTCCATCAAGGTAGAGGATGACATCTTCTGCATGCTAGTAGCAAAAGAGGAAACATAATGCTACCAGACTGTTTTCTTGTAAGTGCTTCCTACACCTAACTTAATATTTTAAGCAGTAATGAAATTGAAGCATTACTGACAAAAATTAGTCTAAAGAACAAATTGAAGTGTGACATTCTCCACACAGTGATTATTTCATCTATTTTACTTTTTTGTACTATAAAAATTCAGTTAAAATTTTTCAGTGTGATTTAAAAAAACAAACAGAAAATAGGTATGAACTGAAATTCTTATCTTGAAATGTAAGGACGATCAAAATAGAATCAGATCGTTGTCTTCAAAAGAGAAATACATGGGAAATTGAGGGAGAATAATTTGCAGCACTCTAGAGAAGGAAAGTATAATGAGGCTGATGGGATTTTCTGTCAGGAATCAGTATAACATCATGGGGTGACACTATTCCTTCTGTCCACTAACAATCCTGTCATTCTAATTGAAGTAACATAAGGGAAAATAAAACTATAAAAAAGTCTACTGATAAATGTCCCCTGTAAGTGACATAGGATAACATTTTGTATTTTCTTTGATGAGCAGTCTTTAAACAAGATCTGAGCTTTGGCTGGACAGCATTGAATGTCTAGCATCTGCAGATTTTCTCTTGTTCGTGATTGAATATTTATGCATGTTGTTTGCTTGAATTCCAACAGCAGTGATTCTGTCTCCACGAAGCTAATGCAAAACATTGCCATGATAAAAATGCATATTTTAAGTACGTTA
This sequence comes from Hemitrygon akajei, assembly GCF_048418815.1. Lineage (NCBI taxonomy): Eukaryota > Metazoa > Chordata > Chondrichthyes > Myliobatiformes > Dasyatidae > Hemitrygon > Hemitrygon akajei. Next base: position 158,768,282 of record NC_133129.1, on the reverse strand, counting down.
TGCACTGACACTGAATTAAATATTCCTGAATGAAAGCAAAAATGTTGGAAGTACTCAGCAGGATTGGTAGAGACAGATATATAATTAATGTTTCAGGTTGCTGCTCTGTTAACAGGATTGGAGAAAGTTAGAAAGCAAACATGTTTGAAGTTGCAGAGAAGGGCGATGGGTAATGGATCTGTAGATCCAGAGGGCCTGGCTGAAGGTTGATCAGTACTAATTTGGGAGGCAACAGCTAGGGGGCTAGATGACAGCAGTAGTGGTCTTGGTGCAGTGGAGATCAAATGCTGACATAGTGAATGAGGACAATAGGTTCTTTTCCAGTTCAAGTTTAACATTGTCATAGGCATATGCATACACAGGTTGTAAATGCCATGGTGAATCTTTGTGTTCTTCAACAGGGCAGACTGAATTTACTTTTGCACCCAATAAGCCATGCCTCACACTGAGATCCAGCATGACTGCAGTCTGAGTTTGACTGTTTCTTTCAGAGGCTGAGCAGCTGCTGCTAATGTTGCTAAGGAGACTGACATCAAATATTGAAATTCAGGGACCATAGCTATGCTTGTGGGGATTGACCACCAATTCCACACTGAACTTTGAACTTCGAAGCTTGCAGTTGTGCCCTCTGCTGACCTCAGAAGCCCACATACTTCTTGGCATTGCACGCAGGCTTTTTAACTTCCCAACGCACCAAGTAGCTGCTTGTGCCTATTCATCGACCTTTTGCTCTGCCAAAGTTTTTATCTGAGTCGTCTGTAGCTGACTCTATTTATAGCCTTGTGCTCAGGCACTTCCTCTAGATGCACGATACTTATGCCCGATATCTCAATATGTAACCTGTTTATTCTTTAAGCTATACTCATTTCATAATGAGCCAGTAGCTGTGAATAGGAAATTAACTGATGGCATAAACACAAGAGGTACTGCAGATGCTGGAAATCCCTGTAAGTGAAATAAATGCTACATTTTCCCATTCACCTCCTCTCTCACCTCTATTCAGGGCCCCCAACAGTCCTACCAAGCGAGCCAGTACTTCACTTGTGAATCTGTTGGGTCATCTACTGTTCCTGGTGCTCCTGATGCAGCTTCCTCAACATTAGTGAGACCCGACATAAATTAGAGGACCACTTTGTTGCACACCTCTGCCTCATCCACAAAATATGGAATTTCGTAGTGGCCAACCATTTTAATTCCTATCCCCTTCCCATTCTGACATGTCGGTCCATGGCTTCCTCTTCTGCCACGATGAGGCCACTCTCAGGCTGGAGAATCACCTCATATTCTGTCTAGGTGGCCTCCAATCTGAAGGCATGAATATCGATCTCTCCATCCAGTAATGTTTTTCCCTCCATCTTCCCTCTTCTTCTATTCCCCACCCTGGCCTGATAGTTCTCCTCCTCACCTGTCTATCACTTCCCCATAATCGTCTCTTATCAGATTCCTCCTTCTCCAGCCCTTTGCCTTTTCCATTTATCACCTTCTAGTTTCTTACTTCATTCCCTCTCCCTACCCACCTGGCTTTTCACCAATCACCTTCTAGCTTGTCCTCTCCCCCCCCCCCCCCACTTCTTATTCTGACATCTTCCCCTTATCTTTCCAATCCTGATGAAGGGTCGAAACATTGACTGTTGATTCATTTTCATAGATGCTGTCTGTCCTGCTGAACATTTTGTGTGTGTTCTCATCATGTTTTCCTACTCTTCCTATGCTGCTTAACTCTGTTGAATTTCCTAAGCTTCTGAAATGGGAAATGATCAGGGAATTAATTAGTTTGTAGTTGTATCATCTGCAGTCCATAAATAAGTTAGAAAGGGTAGGCTGCAGGTGAACTTGGCTTTGCAAAAGATTGATGGGCTGGAGATGTAGCCATCATCAATGGTTTCACTAGCACTCTCAGCATGGGCATCCCAATGTTGGCAAGCACTTGTTCCTCTCATCACTGCTTGGGCATACAAATGTGCTTGTCTCCCTCTGGGTTAGGTGCTTATCCTACAGTGGAGTGAGTGCTGTGTCAGTGAGTGTCATGCCAGTGTTTGGTAGCTGTCATCATTCAATAACTGTGAGATGGAAATATGAGTCATACAGAAATGCAAAGAGTGAAAACTAGATGAATCATATTAATGGTAAGTTAGTGTGATGATTGATGGGCATGCCAGCTGAGTATTGGGAATGTGGTGGAATGAGGCAACTAACACTCTTGGCTCAATATTCTACTTAAAGATGCATCACACGTCTTTGCACTGTTGACGTTAAAGTTCTTGTGGGACCTTAGACCTGACTGCTGGTGTTAACCTTCAGGTGTTCAACTTGCTCATAAAACTATGACTAAAGCCACACATTGGACCTTTGAATATACAAGGTAAATCTTTTCTTCTCAGTAATATCCAATAAAGTAAAAAAGAATGAGTCACTTTGCCCCCCGAGTTGATATTGGTATTGATTTATTATTGGCACATGTACTGAGATACAATGAAAAGCTTTTATTTGCATGCCAACCGGACAGATCATGTCATACACAAGTATATTGATAGTCAGACTGAATGCGGAATATAGTGTTGTAGTTACAGAGAAACTGCAGTGCATGTAGTCAAAAAAGTACGGGGGCCACACTCTAGAGTTCTAGAGTTTATTTCTTAGCATTTGAGATGTCTGTTGAAGAGCTTGATAACGGTGGGAGAGAAGCTGTCATTGCATTTGGTGATATCTACTCGCAAACCTTTATATCGTCTGTCCCATTGGAGAGGGGAGTATAAAGAGATAGCTGACTGGGTGGGGTTCTTGGTTAAATAACAAATCCAAATTTGAAAGGAGAGAATGGAATGAAATAAAACATTTTTTCTCTCAGAATGGAGAAAGAAACTGAGTCAATCTTTTAGGTCAATGACTCTTCATCAGAATATAGACCTGAAATTTTGATTTGGTTTCTCTCTCCATAGATACTGCCTGACCTGCTGTACTTTTCCAGTATTTTCTGTTTTGCATTGAACAAAATTAACTGCAATGTTCAGAACTGCAGATCACAGAATTTCTTAACAAATTGTAAATTGTTTTTCCATAACGTTTCAACCACTCTGAAAGTGTGAATATTATCACTTCTGAATGTGGAGTACATTGGTGGACAGAGTTCCCCAGACATACCACTGCCAAAGCTTTGTGCCTTTGAATTAATGAGTTTTTGGCTCATCTTCTCTACATTATCAATTGTTTAATCTACATTTCAATAGACAATAGATGCTGGAGTAGGCCGTTCGGCCCTTTGAGCCAGCACGGCCATTGACTGTGATCATGGCTGATCATTCACAATCAGTACCCCGTTCCTGCCTTCTCTCCATATCCCTTTTCTCCACTATCTTTAAGAGCTCTATCTTACTCTTTCTTGAAAGCATCCAGAGAATTGGCCTTCACTGCCTTCTGAGGCAGAGCATTCCATAGATCCACAATTCTCTGGGTGAAAAAGTTTTTCCTGAACTCCATTCTAAATGGCCTACCCCTTATTCTTAAACTGTGGCCTCTGGTTCTAGCTAACCCTAGCTAAAATTTCCATTGAAAGTTTTAGATTTCAATGTTTTAGAATTACTCAATAAGGAATTTATCCTACTCTTCATTTTGAGAGTTGAACATCTATCTTCCTTCCGGTTCACAGAGAGAGGAAACAGAAGCATTTGGGCAGCAGTGCTAACTATCACTTACATTATGTCACATATTTAAAACTAAAATGTGGCAGAGAGGGAGATCAATGTTTACTTATATTGTACAGCATAAAAGAAGACACACCTTGTGGGTCATCACATTATCAGAGGTGGGCACCCAGAGCTGAGTTCACTGGCTTTCTTCACAAAGAAGAAAAACATCGCAAATGGAAGGTGGACAAAACTGGGCTATCCTCTTGGAGCCTGTGGTTGCCAGAAATGTTAGACACATAAATCTTTTCAAAGTACTCAGAACCCCTAAATGGTTCTGACTGCCTCTGAAACCTTTTAAAGTAACAAAACCCAATGACTTAAATTAAGCTACTGAGAAATAGACAAGTTTGCTCAGTAGCTGTACCCTGTACACAACAGCCATCCAGAGATTACAGTTGCAGGTAATTTGAACTATCCTTCCCAGTCCCACACTGAGCGGTTGTCCCCAGCCTTCTCCAGAGCCAGGATAAGGCAAAACACAAACTAGAAGAATGATCCCTTGCATTCTGCTAGAGTAGCCTCCAACCCAATAGTAAGCACAATTAATTTTTCCAATTTGTAGTATTTATTTATTTATTTATTTAGAGATACAGCTCTGGACAGGCTCTTCCGGCCCACCGAGCCTTGCCACCCAGCGTCCCACCGATTTAACCCTAGCTAAATCACAGGACAATTTACATGACCAATTAACCTACTAAAGGTATATATTTGGACTGAGGGAGAAAACTGGAGCACTTGCACGCAGGAAGGAACATACAAACTTGCTTACAGAGGATGCTGCAATTGAACTCTGAACTCTGACACCTTGAGCTGTAATTGCATTGCACTAACCGCTATGCTACTATGCTGCACACCCCCATATTCTTTTCCCAGTTCTCTATCCATCGGTTCAACTTTTGCACAATGCCCTTCATTACCAAGACTCATTAACCTCGTCTATCTATTTCCATCTGCCCATCATCCACAGAGCTGTTCTCTTCTCATTTGGTTCACTTTTCCTAACCCGTCCCACATCCAGTACTGCCTTCCCATTATTCCCCCCTTACATAGTTTAACCTCTCACCTGCCAGCCTTTGAATTACCCTCCACCTCTCTTCATTATGCTGGCTATCTTTCCATGGCTCTCTCAGATCTCGTATGAACTTCAACCCAAAATGTTCACCTTTTTTTTTGCCTCCGTGAATACTGCTTGACCCATTGAGTTAAAAGTAATTGGCATTCATAATGACAATTCTGAATATTATTGAAGTTGGTGTCTTTCTTGAGCATTGTAGAACCTGCGTCAAATCTAACCTGATACAGATTCGAGAACTGGAGTTTGAATAAGGCTGGCCCCGGTCACTAGACTTGATGATCAGCCCATCAGCTGATGATATTGATTGTATTATCTGAGTGTGATGGTCATCATTGTGTTTATACAGTGTTTGTGGATCTCACATGATTTACTAAGCAAATTGGAAGAAGAAATACAAAGAAGATAACCCTAGTCTCATCAAAAGCATTATTGAAGTTTCCCGTGTACACAACTTCCTGCAAAACTCTCATAATGTAAAAGAAGAACCCCCAAAGCCCATCTCCTATTATTCTCCTGCTGTTTTTCTGTTGGATATGTGATAAAAGGACTGCCCTGGTGAGCCTGATTGATGCATCTATGCACAACAGATTGACTGATGTTGCAAAGGGACCCCAGTGAATAACTTCAAGCGACAGAGGCAGAAAATAGATGTCAATGGCAACCTCATACTGCCAGGGGCTGTATAAACCTTGAGTGAAGGTACTTTGCCAATTGGCTGTATTAAATGACAGAATTTCATCACTTAATGACCTTTAGAGCTTATCCTTTTAATCTGTTGCTTCCAGACCCTCGGAACAGAACCAGAATCACTTTTATTATCACTGACATATGTCACGGAATTTGATATTTTGTGGCAGCAATACATAAATTCACTGCAAATAACAATAAGGAATATATAGAAATTAAAATAAGTAGTATAAAAAGGGAGCAGAAACAATGAGGTAGTGTTCATGGGTTCAATGACCATTCAGAAATTTGATAGCAGAGAGGAAGAACTGCTCCTAAAATGGTGAGTGTGCCTTCAGACTCATGTTCCCACTCAGTAATGGTAGTGATAAGAAAAGTGCATGGCCTGGGTTGTGGGGGGTCTTAATGATGGACAGTTAACTAGAACTGACAATTTAAAAAACACTTTAAAAGATAGAAATTTCAAGAACTAGAGGGCAGTGGGTTAATGTGAGTGTGGAAAGACTAAATAAGAGTCTGAAGAGCAAGTTTTTTTACCCAGACATTGGGAAGTAAAATCTGAACAACTACCACCTATGGAACCTGAGGAGCCAACATATTTATCCACTGTTATACCACGATCAAGAATGCTTACCAAGCCGTCCATATCATACCCACACTTTGGAAAGTCCGATCACCTGGCTGTACTTCTAATCCCGATGTATATGCAGAGACTGAAAACCACAGCAGCAGCGGTGAGTACTAAGAAGCTATGGTCAAGTAAGGCAGATGAGCACTTCCAGGATTGCTTTGAGTTGGTGGACTGAACAATATTCAAGGACTCATCTTCAAATCCGAAAGAATACGCCACAGTTATCGCCGATTTCATCAAGATCTGTGTGATGAGCGTGTGCCTTCGAGAACATACTGGACACACCCAAACAAAAAGCTTTGGATGGACCAAAGGTTCGTGGACTGCCGAGGGCTAGATTTGTGCCATCAAAGACTGCTGATCCAGAACTATACAAGAAGTCCAGGTACAACCTTCAGAGACTATTTTAAGAAAAATAAAACAATTCTGATTGAAGTTAGAGATGGAATCAGATGCATGACAGTTTTGACAGGGTTTGCAAGCAATTACAGTGCCTAAAAAAGTATTCACCCTCCCTTGGAAGTCATCATGTTTCATTGTTTTAAAACATTGAATCACGGTGGATTTAATTTGGCTTTTTGACACTGCTCGACAGAAAAAGACTTGTGTCAAAGCGAAAATAGATTTCTACAGTGATCTAAATTGATTACAAATATAAAACAGAAAATAATTGATTGCATAAGTATTCACCCCTTTCAAGTCAGTATTTAGTAGATGCATGTTTGGCAGCAATTACAGCCTTAAGTCTGTGTGGATAGGTCTCTCTCAGTTCTCCACCTCTGGACACTGCAATTTTTCCGCATTCTTCTTTACAAGATTGCTCAAGCTCTGTCAGATTGCATGGAGATTGTGAGTGACAGTACTTTTCAAGTCTAGTCACAAATTCTCAATTGGATTGAGGTCTGGACTCTGACCTGGCCAATCCAGGACATTAACTTTGTTGTTTTTAAGCCATTCCTGTGTAGCTTTGGCTTTATGCTTGGGGTCATTGTCTTGCTAGAAAACAAATCTTCTCTCAAGTTGAAGTCCTCTTGCAGATTGCATCAGGTTTTCCTGCAGGATTTTCCTGTATTTTGCTGTATTCATTTCACCCTCTTCCTTCACAAACTTTACAGGGCCTGCTGCACTGAAGTATCCCCACAGCATGATGCACCATGCTTCACAGTAGAGATGGTGTGTTTTTGATTATATATGGTGTTTGGCTTATGCCAAAAATAGCATTTAGTCCAATGGCCAAAATGCTCAATTTTGGTTTCATCAGATCATAGAGCGATCTTCCAGCTGACTTCAGAATCTCCCTTATGTTTTCTGGCAAACTCCAGCTGAGAATTCATTTGAGTTTTTTTTCAACAGTATCTTTCTCTTTGCCACTCTCCAATAAAGCTGTGACTGGTGAAGCATCCGAACAACAATTATTGTGTGCAGTCTCTCCCATCTCAGCCACTGAAGCTTGTTGCTTCTCCAGAGTTGTCATATGTCTCTTGGTAGCCTACCTCACTAGTCCCCTTCTTGCACAGTCACTCAGTTTTGAGAATGGCCTACTCTAGGCAGATTTACAGCTGTGACATATTCTTTCCATTACTTGGTGGTTGACTTAACTGTACTCCAAGGGATATTCAGTGACTTAGAAATTTTCTTGTATCCATTTCCTGACTTGTGCTTTTCAATTACCTTTTCATAGAGTTACTTGGAGTCTTCTGTTGTCTTCATGGTGTAGTTTTTGCCAGGATACTAACTGACCAGCAGTTTGACCTTCCAGATACAGTGTATTTTTATTACAATTATTTACAATACTTTGACTGCACACAGGTCTCCAAAAACAGATCTCCTTTTAACTAATTATGTGACTTCTAAAACCAATCGGCTGCACCAGTGATGATTTGCGGTGTCATATTAAAGGGAATACTTATGCAATCAATTACTTTGTGTTTTGTGTTGATCAGTGTCAAAAAGCCAAATTAAATCTACTGTAACTCAATGCTGTAAAAACAATAAAACATGAAAGTTTCCAAGAAGGAGCTGGGTGAGGGGGTGAATGATTTTTATGGGCACTGTACTTCCTGTAAAATGAAACCTACCATCATGAATTCTGTGAAGCTTCACTCCTAGATGAGCTCAACATCTTTCATGTATACTTTGAAAGGGAGAATAAAGCTACAACTGTGCGAGTCGCTGCAGCATCTGGTCTCTCTTTCAGAGGCCAATGTCAGAACATCTTTCAAGAGAGTGAACTCTTGAAAGGCATCAGGCCCTGATGGTCTACCTGGTAGGGCACGGAAAACCTGTGCCAACCACTGGCGGTGTGTTCAAAGACTTCTTCAGTCTCTCATTGCTGCAGTTGGAGGTTCCAACCCACTTCAAAGGAGCGACAATAATCCAGCACCCAAGAAGAGCAGGGTGAACTGCACCTATGATTTTTGCCCAGAGGCAGCCAGATCTACTGTGATGAAGTGCTTTGAGAGGTTGGTCCTGGCCCTAAGCAAGGGTCTGCACCTACTGCAATTTGCTTATCATCACAATAGTTCTACAGCGACTACAATCAAGAGGACATGATCAAGGCATGTGGCTTGCAGGACTGTACTGAGTAGCTGGACTGGACAACTTTCAAAGGTTCATATTTGAATTTAAGTGAATATGCCACAGTTGTCACCAACTTCATCGAGACCTGAGTGGACAAGTGTGGGCCTTCTTTAAACAGGCTTAACATGTGCTTACATTTTTAGAATAAGGATCTGGTTTATTATCATTATTGTATGTACAATGCAAGCCATAAAAAATTGCTTTAAGTTACAAATAAATAAATAGTGGAAGGGATGAATAACGAGCTCATGATAATAAACCAATAAAAACACCTATTCCAATGGAATTCAGAATTGTTTTAATTTACTCAACAGACTTTTGAAGTTAGTGGATAAGCAGTCTCTATGGTAGTAAAGAAGTAGTTGAAATGTCATAATAATGGCAATCTTGTGACATTTCTGATTAAACTTCCAAGGTGACCAAAACACAAACATAGCTCAATGGACTATAATGGATATGGTCCTCCATTACAGTCAAACCTTTATGCAATTCTTGCATTCATTATTTATTTTGCCCTTAAAAACACGGAATATAGAAGAGCATTGAGGAATAAGCCTACATCTATAATTTTGATGAGAAAAATCATAATCACAGCATCTTCATAATAAAATTATTTACATAAGTACAATGCATTATTGCCAACTTTCCAAAATAAGGCTGCAAAGTCAATTGTGTTAATAGTAAAATAATTAAGAGGTTTCTTTGGCAATGAGATTGAAAGTGTCATTGATTAGAAGAAATGGATATTTTGTTTGAAATTTTAATGATGGATAAATTGGGTGAGTTATTGCTTTTTGAAGCTGTATTTTAATGTCCTTGTGCTGCTAAATGCTGATAAATAATTCCTTGAGGCAGAGACTGTGGTTGCATCCTGAATCATATATGGCTTGAGAAAAAAGGAATATTTGTTTTAGTTGTTGGAGCTTTGCCCTTCAGCATTATGTTTGCTTGGATCTGGATTTTAACATTGTCTGGCCTTATCTTTAATTAAACATGAAAGAATTTCATTTCTGACATATGACAGATCAATTATGATGTGCTAAATGATATCACATTATCCATCGACTGGTGTCAAGAAGTTGGCCCTTATGGGGAGGTGGTGGAAATCAAACGTAGTTTAATCACTCTCTTTTGATATACATCTTGCATTAACAATAATATGAAGCTGCTTTTAAGAATGTAAGTAATTATAAGATTATATGTGTGGATAATTATTATTCACATTAATTATTTATTTGTTTAAATATTTAACTTACTGCTATGTGGTGGGAATTGAAACTTGAAGGGATGTTTACTAATCACCACAAGATTTCTAACAAGATGTTGGACGTGTTCAAAAGATATTGGTCGAATGTGTTTTTGTTTTTGGTGGGGAGAGAAAGAATTCCCTGTGGCAGCTGTTTTATGCATTGTCTCAGTGACCATGTGGCATTGCCAGATTGGGTGTCTTCAACATGTTCTCTGGAAGCTTTCTGTTTTTTGACAGAATTCTACAGTGCTTGTTGGCTTGCCAATGATGTTGCAATCATGAAACTGATTTTGAGTCCTAGTTTAATGAGGTAAGAGGGAGAGAACTGTTTGAAAGATACTGTTTTAGTATAGATACTGACAACATTTTCAAGCATATATACAAACACCGACACAGGAAACACTGATCTACTTTTACATTTTAAAAATGTTCACAATCTAGCCGAGCAAAATTCAAAGTGTTATGCTTAACTTGTGTACAAATATATTGTGTGCTGTCATATTGCAAGACATTATTCTGTCAGAGAGATAATTTTTATTAATCCATTAATGTGGCATCAGGGTGACTTTTCCATGTTTGAATCCCATTCTACAACTGAGCAAAGAGCAAAGATACTGTATTAGTTAGTAGCATTAAATTCTAGAAACTCTGTAGGTTTATTTTGTGGGGAATTCATTATAAATTTCATTCAGATACAGTAGATATATTTAGAACATCAGTTATACTTATTGTCTTGCTTGGGAAACTTTTCCATTATTAGTCTGAGATGACACTTAGTTTCATTCATATTTGTGTCTGAACATTTGCAACAGATTAATTTTTAACATCTACTCTTTATCTTTCATTCACAAAATCAAACATGAATTGAAAAGTAAAACAAAAAAAAATTGTCGGTGTGGGAAATATGACATGATTTTTTTTAAATGCTAAAACTACTCAGCAGGTCAGGGCAGCACTTGCAAAGAGAGAAATAATGCCGATATTTTTAGGCTGATAACTTTCTAGCATCATTCACTTGTGCTGTGTTTTTGTATTATGCTTTGGGCTCCTGAGTTTCTCAGGTAATTGTAACTATGGATTAAAGATATAGATTGTGGTTCTCGACTGCACTTGATCCTTCCAAACAGTCAAGCACTCATCACTTTTGCTTCTATGAAACAGGACTGAATCATGGTTGTAATTTTGCTTACAGCAACTCACTTCCCCTTATAAAAATATCAATTAAACTAATGAACAATTTTGCAGAATCAGACTAAGTGTACATCTAGTCTGGCCACATCAGCGGAGAAAGTAACAAAGTTAACATTTCAGGTCAATAAACTGTTATCTCTGTCATTCAATGAATGTTGTTGATCCTGCTGAACATTCTCTGTCTTTATTTAAATATGGATTGAAATGTGAATCACGAGTCCTTATTATTCTCTGGACTTAGAATGCTGACCATTGATCCATAAAGTTACCATTGTGAGTTATATCATGGATTACGGCTTTACGATTTTTCTATTATATGAAGATCAATAGCAAGGCATTCTATCTGTTCATGTTGATTATGAGGATAAAAGGCTGGTAAAGTACATAAGGAGTGAGAGAACAGAATTGGGAAGGAGTGCCTCAATGCCCTTAGAATGGAGAAAGCTATGCTGTTTTGTTTCTTTATTCTTTGGACAAGGAAAGCTTCTATTAACAGTAGTTAACTGGCCTGTGAATGTGTTGGTGGAATGCCTTTTTGAAGCTTGCCTGAATGTAAATGCACAATTCTGTAAGTCAGTTTTTATGAAAGGAGAGTCTGCCCTAGACAGCCCTAAATGAAAAAAGCCATGAGGTCACTATTTTCATTGCTTGACTCAGACAACAGCATATTGCCTCAATGATTGTGATAGAACCCCTTCTCTAGGATTTCACCAGGTAATCCGTTGTATATTACAGTCCAGCAGGGAGGGTGTGCTGCATAATTGAATATACTTTCCCCTCGACAAGTCAAACTGTTCAGATGGATATCAAAGCTCCCTTTTCATTTTTTAAAATTAAGTTCTCCTCCTAGTAGCATGGATGGATTTTTTCCTCAAGTAACCCACCAAAAATTACAAATTAAGTCAAATCTTAGGTTTTTATTCTTTGGAGCGTAGAAGGTTGAGGGGGGACTTGATAGAGGTATTTAAAATAATGAGCGGGATAGATCGAGTTGACGTGGATAGGCTTTTTCCATTGAGAGTAGGGGAGATTCAAACGAGGACATGAGTTTAGACTTAGGGGGCAAAAGTTTAAGGATAACACGAGGGGGAATTTCTTTACACAGGGAGTGATAGCTGTGTGGAAAGAGCTTCCAGTAGAAGTGGTAGAGGCAGGTTCGGAATTGTTATTTAAAGTAAAATTGGATAGGTATATGGACAGGAAAGAAATGGAGGGTTATGGGCTGAGTGCGGGTCAGTGGGACTCGGTGAGTGTAAGCATCGGCATGGACTAGAAGGGCCGAGATGGCCTGTTTCCGTGCTGTAATTGTTATATGGTTATGAGCTCTATCTCCATTTCAAACAAATTACTAGTATAATGACATGCACTGCATTTAACAAAAAGTACTTATTACAAATATATTAAACATAGAGGCATTTAAAACTTTCTATTAATAATGGCTAATCGGGTTTTTCTTGTCAAGTAGCTTTCAAAATGAATATGAAGGAAGATTGATACTTCTGAAAGGAAGAAGACTACTAATAGCTGATTATGTCCAACATATCGTGCTTTGCCTACATAGGTAATGTGGGAGAAAATCCATTTCTCAATGTGTAATGCTTTCAAACTTTGACATAGAGATATTTTGCTGCTTTGTGTTTCACAGTCTCTGGCATCACATTGAATCTCATGAGTATTTGTCATTGTTTTTGACCTGCTCTTAGACAGGCTGTTGGGATTTTGGTTATCCGGTATATTTAAAAAAAAACAAGTTTAATTGCAGCATATTATTTGACTTTAGAGGAAAAAATGTTGACAGCAGTAAACAACACTGGCTTGAATTACATTATTAAATCAACTCATTAGAAACAATTATGACAATTGTTACCTGCTAACTATTTGCATTTTCTTTGAGGCTGATTAATTAGCACCTTGGGATCTAAAAAAAATTGAAGTTTCTGTGGCAGATAGATTTCTACAAGTGATATTTTATTCTGCTTTTTATTGTAATGAATTAAATAGCACAGTACAATGGGAGGACAGTAAAATATGGTTACGCCTTTACTCATAATGTGGAAATGGAAAATAAAATCTTGTATATTTAATAGGTAATTGGTATTAATTCACTTCAAATATTTAATTAATAGCAATATATTTTCATTGTTTTGGTGGCTTGGTATATAAGTTATTTGCACTAAAATTATGAGACCATTGATGTATTGGATATTAATCCTTTGATGTATTGGACTTCTATTTAGGAGATCCAGAAAGTTTAAAAGGGAAAACAGACTTTATTACAATGGCTTTCACATGGTAGAGACTTTTCTGCTTTTCCTATTGCAAAGGAAGGGCATAACAAACAAAACTTTTAGATGGCAGAAAGGTGCAGTAACAATGAAGTTGGAGAGCACCTTTCTCCCATTACCTTACTAGGTCATCAGCACCATAGGACTTTTTCAAAGGAGTAATATTTCCATAGTCTAGGAGCTAAATGACCCGATGACTGCACAACTTGAGGTCAAATTCCTGGACTGGAACAGAGCTGCTTATGGGAGATAAGCCTTCTTGAGCTTTGTTATCTTGTCTTATAAGAACCCCATTCAAGGATTGACAGATCATTCAAATTCATTTCCTTCAGCAACCAACCAATGTCTGGTTTCAGTGATGATGTAAATGTATCAAATTTTCCATGGACACCAGAGAAGTCAGTGGAAAGTAACAAGGTACATATGATACATAAAGTCAATTCATCCATTTCCATCAAATTGGTCAGGCTAACATTATCCCTTGGCCTTAGTTCTCTAACCTTACCAGCCTTGACAAATAACCAGCTTACATTCTCTAGATCAGAAAATGTGTGTATTTGCAGCAGTTTTACTGCTAAAGACAATGGAAGAATGGATTAAATATTCGCTATTCTTAGTATTAACTTGCTAAGTCATCAGCACTTCGGTTATCTTGTTAAAGAGCAAAACAATACATGAAAGATGCCAGATAAGTAGAGGAGTTTTGGTTTGTAATTGCTGGAAAATGCAGTTGTGATAGATAGTGAGAAACATGCTTTGGATTATAACAACAAAATAAAGCAATGTCTGAAAATAAAATGACTTATCACACACACACAATACTAGAGGATCTCAGCAGGTCAGGCAGCATCTATAGAGAGCAATAAATAGTTGATTTTTTGGACTGAGACCCTTTATCAGAATTGGTAAGGAAGGGAGAAGATGCCAGAGTAAGAAGGTGGGGGTGTGATAAAGTAGGAAGCTGAGAGGTGATAGGTGGAAAAGGTAAGATGCTGAATAAAAAGAAATCTGATAGGAGAGTGGAGTGGACCATGGGAGTAAGGGAAGGAGGAGGGGCACCAAGGGGAGATAATAGGCAGGTGAGGAGAAAATGTAAGAGGGGACCAGAGTAGGGAATTGAAGAAGAGGGAAAAACAATCACTGGACGTTGGAGGTCAGTTTGGAGACTACCCAAACAAAATATGAGATGTTACTCCTCCAACCTGAGAGTGACCTCATTGTGGCGGAGAGCAAGCCATGTACTGAGATGTTGGAATGGGAATGGGGATTGAAATTGCAAATCATTGGCCAGCAGGAAAGCCTGCCTTTTTACAGATGGAGTGAAAATGCTTGAAAAACTGATACCACAATCTACGTTGGGTCTCATCAGTGTAGAAGAGGTCACATTGGGAGCAGCAGATACAGTAGACAACCTCAACAGATTCGCAGATGATGTGCTGCCTCACCTGGATGGACTGATTGGGGCCTTGAATAGGGGTGAATGGGTAGGTGTAGCACTTCTTCCACTTGCAGGGTAAATGCCAGGAGAGAGATTAGTGAGGAGGGACAAATGAACTCTAGAATCACAGAGGAAGCGATCCCTGTGGAAAAATTGAGGGGACCGCAACTTTGTTCCATCCACAAAAAGCAAGACTTCCCAGTGGCAAATGTTTTCATTTGTTCGAATGTGACTGTGGGTTGTGTGAAAGCTGGATTGGTTCCTATACGAGAAACAATGTGCGCAGACACATTTATCAAGTAGGACATGTTGGACACCATGCTGATAGGGCATTAATTTAAGTGCCACAATGCAAGTCACCAGATTGTGACTGTAATCAGCATGTTACACTGTTCTAATATTGACAGTGCCTCATTGGAACTCAATTCTACTCTCATTGCTCCCTTTTGATCTCACAGCACTTTTTGTAGGAGAATGGGGCCAACATCAATGCTGCTTGAAAAGACTTTCACAACATTCAGCTTTTAGCTACTGATTTTGACTGGCTGTTACTGATTGTCTTTCTTGTCCAAGTGTATTTTAAAAGACAGTTGAATGGGTACATGGATTGGAAAGTTTATGGGCCAAATGCTGGCAAATGGGATTATCTTAGATAGATAGATAGATAGATAGATACTTTATTCATCCCCATGGGGAAATTCAACATTTTTTCCAATGTCCCATACACTTGTTGTAGCAAAAACTCATTACATACAATACTTAACTCAGTAATAATATGATATGCATCTAAATCACTAACTCAAAAAGCATTAATAATAGCTTTAAAAAAAAAGTTCTTAAGTCCTGGCAGTTGAATTGTAAAGCCTAATGGCATTGGGGAGTATTGACCTCTTCATCCTGTCTGAGGAGCATTGCATCGACAGTAACCTGTCGCTGAAACTGCTTCTCTGTCTCTGGATGGTGCTATGTAGAGGATGTTCAGGGTTTTCCATAATTGACCGTAGCCTACTCAGCGCCCTTCGCTCAGCTACCGATGTTAAACTCTCCAGTACTTTGCCCACGACAGAGCCCGCCTTCCTTATCAGCTTATTAAGACGTGAGGCGTCCTTCTTCTTAATGCTTCCTCCCCAACACGCCACCACAAAGAAGAGGGCGCTCTCAACAACTGACCTATAGAACATCTTCAGCATCTCACTGCAGACATTGAATGACGCCAACCTTCTAAGGAAGTACAGTCGACTCTGTGCCTTCCTGCACAAGGCATCTGTGTTGGCAGTCCAGTCTAGCTTCTCGTCCAACTGTACTCCCAGATACTTGTAGGTCTTAACCTGCTCCACACATTCTCCATTAATGATCACTGGCTCCATATGAGGCCTAGATCTCCTAAAGTCCACCACCATCTCCTTGGTCTTGGTGACATTGAGACGCAGGTAGTTTGAGTTGCACCATGTCACAAAGTCCTGTATCAGTTTCCTATACTCCTCCTCCTGTCCATTCCTGACACAACCCACTATGGCCGTGTCATCAGCGAACTTCTGCACATGGCAGGACTCCGAGTTATATTGGAAGTCAGATGTGTACAGGGTGAACAGGACCGGAGAGAGTACGGTTCCCTGTGGCGCTCCTGTGCTGCTGACCACTGTGTCAGACCTACAGTCTCCCAACCGCACATACTGAGGTCTATCTGTCAAGTAGTCCACTATCCAATCCACCATGTGAGAGTCTACTCCCATCTCCGTTAGTTTGTGCTTTAAGATCTTGGGCTGGATGGTGTTAAAGGCACTAGAGAAGTCAAGGAATGTAATCCTCACAGCACAACTGACCCCATCTAGGTGAGAGAGTGATTTGTGCAGCAAATACGTGATAGCATCCTCCACTCCCACCTTCTCCTTATACGCAAACTGAAGCGGATCCCGGGCGTGCCTGGTTTGTGGCCTCAGATTCTGTATTATCAGCCGCTCCATGGTCTTCATCACGTGCGACGTCAAGGCAACAGGTCTGAAGTCATTCAACTCCTTTGGTTGTGGTTTCTTCGGTACCGGGACAATACAAGATGTTTTCCACTGTCTGGGTACTCTTCTCTGATCTAGACTCATGTTGAAGATGCGCTGTAGTGGTTCTCCCAGTTCAGTCGCACAGGCCCTCAGTAATCGTGGGGAAACTCCATCCGGTCCAGCCGCCTTGCTGGTACAGATCTTCCTCAGTTGACCTTCCACCTGTGCAGCTGTAAACCTGGGCGTGGGCTCCTGTGAGTGGATATTTTCCTGTGAGGGAAGTAAGCCTGGTGTGGAGTTCTGCAGTGAGGGTGAGATTGTGCTGTCGAACCTATTGAAGAAGTTGTTCAGCTGGTTCGCTTTCTCCACATCTCCACTTATGTTTGCCCCCCGCTTTGCACCACATCCGGTGATGATCTTCATCCCATCCCACACCTCCTTCATGCTTTTTTCCTGCAGCTTTTGTTCTAACTTCCTCCTATACTGCTCCTTTGCCCCCCTTATCTGTACTCTGAGTTCCTTCTGAACTCTTTTAAGCTCCAACCGATCACCATCTTTAAAGGCCCTCTTCTTCTGGTGTAGTATCTTTGCCAGTATGAACTAAGATAGTCAAAGGACCTGTTTCTGTTGTATAATCCTATGACTCTACGATTCTACAAAGGCTTGATGCTTCCTATCATTAGCTTCTAATGCAGGCACTGTATTTATTACAGTGTTTCCTTGGGAGAGTGTCCAAACAGCATGGAGAAAAGGGCAAGCTATTACAAGAGGGGAGAAGAAGTAGGAAGCAGGAATTTCTGGCTGGAAGTCATATTTACATAGATCTTTCAAACACAATTATTAGGTAAATATTAGCAAGGCACACAATGTGAAACAATTTAATTCAATAAGGAAATTCTTACTGAACTTGCTAACTACTACCTCAGAGGAAGGTTGAAATGTTTGCCATGGCAGTTAAGGTTCCAGTGGCCTTCAATTCTTATGCACTGGGATTGTGCCAAGCTTGAGTTGATAATATTCCCAATGTTTTACAGTATACCATTCACCACTACACAAGAATAATCACTCATGCATTATATTGCAAGAAAGCAAAGTCGATTTCATACTGTCCTGTCAGAGAGTAGCAGGCAGAATAATTATCCAGCCTTGCAAGGATTTCTGGCTTCATCATGTTGCAGGCTGCCATTGACTATAAGCATTCATCGTTGACTTAGAGATAAATCATAATGGAAGAGATAGCGTTCTCTTGGTATCCAGCTGGAGTGAGAACATATGCAGCAAATCATTCAATTTGATGCTCCATAACTTAGCAGCAATTATTATACACTCATTCTGAGGCTGTCTTCCATGCAATCTGCATTTGAGATGCCACCACTGATCAGTGAATGATTACTTGGTGTCAGTCCATTAATGGCAAATCTCTTAGCTCACACGTGAGCAGCCATTAGTGGCACGTAAAAGGTGATAGAATCAACAATTAACATGGCAAAACCACGAATCACATCTTGCTCATCTGGTTTACTGCCTGGAATTATATCACCTCCACCCACCCCCCACCCCCACTGTTTTCCACAGCTGAACTTGCCTGGCTGGATACAGAGAGACTGTCTTTGCTGATCCAAATCGTCTGGGAGTCCATTGCCTTGCAGGCAGCGGTACAGGAGCCAGAAGACACACACTCCACAGTTTGGAACAGCTTTTTCCCCTCTGCCATCAGATTTCTGAACAGACACTGAACTCACGAACAGTACCTCACTATTTTTGCTGTCTTTTCATACTATTGTTATTAATTTCTATTAAACTATAAGACCATGATACACAGGAGCAGAATTAGGCCATTCAACAAATTGAGTCTGCTCCATCTTTCCATCGTGGCTGATTTATTTCCTTGCCTTCTTTCATAACCTTTCACAACCTTACTGATCAAGAACCTATTGACCTGTGCTTTAGGTATACTGTACCCAATGGCTTAGCCTCCACAGCCATCTGTGGCAATGAATTCCACAGATTCACAATCACCTGGCTAAAAATATTCCTTCTCTTCTGTGTTCTAAAGTGACATCCTTCTATTCTGAGGCCGTACCCTCTCGTCTTAGACTATTCTAGTCTTTCCTCATCCAGTCTATTATTTATATACATATAAATTTCTTTGGCTCATCAGGCTTTGATGAGGCAAAGTATCTGATAGGTTTCTCCTTTTGTTACTAATTGTTTATTCCTTGACTGTTAGGGCAGAGTACAGCAGTGAGAGTGGCTCCAGGGGCAGTGTCTTGTACTGTGTGTGAATGTGGGAAGTCTGGGAGATTTCCAGTCTCCTGGATAAACAAATCTGCACCAGGTACACCGAGCTGCAGCTCCTCAGAGAATGTATTAAGGAACTGGAACTGCAGCTCAATGACATTCAACTCATATGGGAGAATGAGGAGGTAATAGATAGTAGCTACAGGGAGGTAGTCACCCCTAGGTTGCAGGGGACAGGAAACTGGGTACAACACACTGGAGGAACTCAGCAGGTCGAGCAGTATCCGTGGAAACGAGCAGTCAACGTTTTGTGCCGAGACCCTTCATCAGTACTCATGTTCTACATGTTGCTTTGACCACAGCATCTGCAGTGTACTTTGTGTTTAGGAAACTGGGTGTCTGTCAGGAGAAAGAAGAAAGTTGCACAGCCAGTGCAGACTACTCTGGTGGTTGTTCCCCTCAAAAGTAAGTATACCACTTTAGAAACTGTTGAGGGGGATGACCTACAAAGGGGCAGCTACATTGACTGGGCCTCTGGCACTGAGTCTAGTGCTGTGGCTCATGCGAGTATAGAGATGAATAGGACTGCAGCAGTGATAAGGATTCCATAGTCAGAGAGACAGAGATGAGATTCTGTGGGCGTGATAGACACACTCGGATGGTATGGTGCCCCTCAGGTGCCAGGGTCAGAGATGTCTCGGATCTGGCCCATGGCATTCTCAAAGGAGAGAGTGAGCAGCTAGAAGCTTTGGTACATATTGACACCAATGACATAGGTAGAAAAGGTGAAGAGATCCTGAAGAGAGATTTTAGGGAGCTAGTTAGAAAACTGAAAAACAGGACCACCAGTTTAGTAATCTCTGGATTGCTGCCATGCCATGCACCAGTGAGGATAAGAATAGGATGATTTGGCAGGTGATTATGTGACTGAGGAACTGGTGCAGGGGTCATGGGTTCAGAGTTATGGATTATTGGAATCTCTTCTGGGAAAAGTACGACCTGCACAAAATGGATGGCTTACACCTGAACCCAAGGGGGATCAATATCTTTCCAGGCAAGTTCACTAGAGTTGTTCAGGAGGGTTTAAGATAATTTGGCAGGGATGGGAATTGGAGTTTTAGTGCTGAGGATGAGGTACTTGGTTTGCAAACAGAGACAGTGTGGTGAGACTCCTAGTAAGGAAAGGCTGAAGATAGGGCAAGATTATAGTCAACAGAATGAGTTGCAAAGTAAAAGGCAGACAAACTCGAAAAGAATGAACACAGGACTGAAGGTGTTATATTTGAAATCATGCAATATATGGAGTAGATGAACTTGTAGCATAGTTACAAATTGTCATATATGATATTATGGGCATCACTGAATCAGGGCTGAAAGAAGATTATAGCTGGGAGCTTAGCATTCAAGGATGCACATTGTATTGAAAGGAGAGCAGGCAGGCAGTGGGGGTGGCATGGCTCTGCTGGTAACAAAATGTAATCAAGTCATTAGAAAGAGGTGACATAGGGTCAGAAGGTGTTAAATTGTTGTGGATAGAGCTAAGGAGCTCCAAGTTAAAAAGACCCTGATGCGAGTTATATGCAGATCCCCAAGCAGTAGTAATGATGTGGTCTACAAATTACAATGGGAGATAGAAAATGTATGCCAAAAGGGCAATGTTATAATAGTCATGGGGGATTTAAATATACAGGTAGATTGAGAAAATAAGGTTGCTGCTGGATCCCAAGAGAGGAAATATCTAGAATGCCTGCAGGATAGCTTTTCGAGGCAGCTCATGGTTGAGCCCACTAGGGAGATCAGCTCTTCTGGATTGGCCAGAATTGATTAGACAGCTTATGGTAAGAGAATCCTGTGGGGCAAATGATACTAATGTGATCAAATGCACCCTGAAATTTGATAAGGAGAAGCTAAAGTCAGATGGATCAGTATTACAGTGGAGTAATGGGAATTACAGAGGCATGAGAGAGGAACTGGCAAAATTGATTGGAAAAGAACACTGACAGGGATGACAGAAGAGCAGCCACGGCTGGAATTCCTGGAAGCAATTTGGAAGGCACAGGACATATGCATCCCAAAGACAAAAAAGTATTACTCAACAGAAAAGTCATAGTGAATGCAGGTAATAGAGCAAAGATTTGTGGGAAGTTAGAGGATTGAGAAGCTTTTAAAAACCAATAGAAAGCAACTAAAAAAGTCATTAAGAAGGTAGAGATGGAATATGAAAGTACGACGTGTGATTGATAAGTTTGTGGCCTAAGATAGAAAGAGTCAATTTTAGAAAACCTAGCATATTTATATTTCACCCTCTCCTAGTGTTGCCACCATGTCCTCGTGGACCTCCTTGGGTGATAAGACCTTGAGACCAAAGTAGCAGATGACTGCACGAAGGCCGATGTTGTCCATTTTCTCAGACAGTGCTCACTTGCAATTTTCAATTATCTGAAACAGAAATACCACAAAAGTTATTAACTTCAAACTTTCTGCATAATCACTCAAAGAATTGAACTGCACATGCATGTAACGAGAGCTGTATAACTCATCTCCTTCTACCTTAGGCCACAAGCTTATCAATCACCCCTGCTGTGGACCACTTTCTGGAGGTCCAAGACAACAACTTCTACAAAGAAGGGATCCGTATGCTCCATGACCACTGGACTAAGTGTGTAAACATAGGAGGGGACTATGTTGAAAAATAAATGTGCTAGGTTTTCTAAAATTAACTCCTTCTACTTTCGGCCATGAACTTATCAATCACCCCTTGTAAACTAGCCAATAATATTCAAGAAGATACCAAAAGTTTCTCCAGATACGTAAAGTGTAAAAGAGAGGTGTGAGTGGAATTTGGACTGTTGGAAAATGATGCTGGAGAGGTTGTAATGGGAGATAAAGAAATGGTGGATGAACTGAATCAGTATTTTGCATCACTCTTCACTGTGGAAGACACTAGCAGTATGCTGAAAGTTCTAGTGTGTAAAGGGGCAGTAGTGTGTGAAGTTACCATTATTAGGGAGAAGGTTATTAGGAAACTGAAAGGTCTGAAATTAGATAAGTCTCCTGGACCAGATGGTGTACACCCCAGGGTTCTGAAAGAGGTCGCTAACAAATTTGTAGAGGTATTAGTAATGATCTTTCAAGAATCACTAGGTTCTGGAATGGTTCCTGCAGATGTTCTGTGCGGTATCTGTAAATAGATTAAATTGATATGTCAGTGATAATAATCCAGATCCTAGGAAGTATAGGAAGGAATGCCTGTCCCAGAATCTAATCTGAAAGTTTTAACCACATCCAGCATCTTCACCTAGCCCAAGAACCAGTCAGTATTGGGCTTCCAACTCTTGCGGTAAATTCAATATTGTTTTGTTTGCCACTGTAGGCAAGTCTGAGGCCTATTGTCATTTCAACACCTGTAGTTCAGTTCAGAGTTTTAGCTCCCTGTGCTGCTGTGGAAAGTCCCTGTGGTGACCAGCAGAGCAGGAGCTGAGTTTCATGGCAGTGTGCTGGATGCTGTACATCTTTGCCACCAGTGATATATTGAGCAGAGATGGAAGAAGGAGGAAGAGTATCAGGAGAGAAAAGAAAAGGAGGAAAGGGAATAGAAGGAAAGTGGAGAGTGGAAGGTAACAAACCTTGCTGACTGGGCTATGTGTGACCAATCTTTCCATCTGCATAAGCACACACATAAATCTAACAATATTTTCCATCTGCTTCTGACCATCTCAGCTGCTTGGACAAAATAAAATCTAATAAAAAAAGTAAATACAGGAAAGCAAACATAAAATTCAAAAAGTAACAAATAATTGAAAGCATATCCCATTCAAGACTTTGAAATTCCACTGTAAATTCTGTGCAATCCAGTCATGAAATCTACTTTCCCACCCAACTCCCAAATTCCTTGATATTCTGTATCTAACAATTTTGTTTATGTTTCTGTGTTTCCATATGATATAGAAAAAGTCTAATTCAGCCCATCAAGTCAGTACCAACTCACAAAGCAATCTCATCCATCACTTAATTTTCCCTGATGTTCTCCATACATTCAGAATCAGGTTTAATATCACAGGCATTTGTTGTGAACTTAGTTAAGGTAGGGGAAGCAGTACAATGTAACGCATGATAATATGGAAAAAAAAAGTAAATCAATTACAGTAAGTATATGTTAAGTATATTAAATAGTTACATTAAAAATAGTGCAAAAACAAAAATAATAGAAGTGAGGTAGTGTTCCTGGGTTCAGTGTCCATTTAAGAATCAGGTAGTAAAGGGAAGAAACTGTTCCTGAGTTTCTGAGTGTGTGCCTTCAGACTTCTCTACCTTCTTCCTGATGGTATGAATGAGAAGAGGGCGTGTCCTGGGTGATGGGTGCCCTTAATGATGGACACTACCTTTCTGAGGCACTACTCCTTGAAGATGTCCTAGATACTACAGAGGCTAGTACTCAAGATGGAACTGACTAATTTTACAACTTCCTGTAGCTTCTTTTGAGTCCCACCATCTCGTCCTAGATTATACCACTGTGGCCAATTAACCATGCCAACGGGCATGGTTTTGGGATGTGGGAGTAAAATGGTGGAAACCCAAGTGGTCACGTTGACAACAACACAAATGCCACACAGACAGCACCAGAGGTAAGAATCGAACCCGCGTTGTAAGAGCTGTGAGGCAGCCGCTCTGCTTGTCAACAATTGAGTGCCACAGCCTTCCATGTACCATGCTGCATGCAGGTATCTTTTCATCTTCCCCAGCCTTCTAAGTACCTTTGGTTCTTTTACAATTCCTATGCAGTGCTGCATCAGTGACAGTTTCATGGCTGGTGTGCCTGGTCGTAAAAGCTGGGACACGGCCTAACATCATGCAGTCTGAAACACGAGGAACTTGCCATGTTAACCTGAAGACCCTTGGGTGTCTGGCACATAAATCTCCTTTATTTCTATAGGATAAACTGATTCAACACCCCATAAGTCAGATTTTTTATCACAACACAGCAATGGATTCCTTCAGTTAGAGCCTGAGGGACATGTTAAAAACTACCTATTTAACTTTATATTTGAATCACACCTCTGCTGACTCACCAGCAAGTGGCACTGACAGCATCTCTTACAAATGCCAGGCTATTTTTATCCATGCCTTCTGGATTGAGGGGGATGTGAGGAGGCAAATAGCTATTGAATGATTAAGAAAACAAAAGCGAATCAAGAAGAAAGAGTGACAATGAAGAAAAGAAATAACTTGTTTTATAGTATGTAATTAAACACCAGCAGCAGTAGATTGTCTCACTCTTCAATTTTTTTAAGTCGACTCCCACATGCAGTAACTGTGACATGGAAAAACCTATTATGTCAATCTTAGTGGGAGTGGAGGGAAGAAGGAGGGAAGAGATATGTGCAGGTATAGGAATACACTTAATCATATATCTGGTATAGATCAAATGAAAAATTCTATTCTCTGTCACGTTTAGTCTATGGCAAGTCATTCATTATCCCCTGCCTTCATGATGACAGGTTCCAAATGTGGAGCTTCATAAACTTCCCATCTTCGTTATAAATGGGTTGAAATTTGAAAGTAGAAGTTTTATTGATGTTTAGTGAATCTACATCTGAAAGAATCTGTCCAGTTTTGGTCTGCTTGGGTAGAGAACAATAATCAGTCATTGTACTAATACCTAGGTTGGGGATGGGCCCAGGAGCAGAGATTCAGCAGCCTGGGCTGATATTTACTGGTATTCAGAAAAATGAGATGATCTGATTGAAACATAACATTTTTAAGAAAATTTACAAGGCTGACGCTGAGACAACATTTCTACTGTCTAGGGAGTTAGATCTAGGGATCAGAGTTTCTTAATCTAAGGCTGTGATGAGAATGTTTTCCTCAGAAAACATTTTTACTTTGAGGGCTGTGAATACTCGGGCAATACAGTATTTATGTTCAGGAGAGATTGCTAAGCTTTTGTGATGGCCAAGAGTATCAGTTGATATACAAATAATGTAGAAGGATTTAAGTTAGCAGGCTACGTTCATGTTAAGTAACTGAGTAGTTTCGAAGTACCAAATAACTAGTGCTTGTTTTGTTTGTGTTAATGAGCATTCCTGCCATTGTTAAAATATGCAAACTTCCAAGTTCTTACTCATACACAAAATTGCACATAGCATTATTTCTTAAGCCAGTGTGTGTTGTTTTATAGGTGTGGTGAACTACATATACCTGTCTGGACTGCTCCTGTGGCTCCTCCCACAGACCCCTGTATAAAGGCGATTGAGGCCTGAGCCCGGCCTCATTCTCCAGGATGTAGTGTTGTTCATTCTTCCAGTCAATAAAAGCCGATATCTCGCTTCTTACGTCTCAGAGTGAGTTATTGATGGTGCATCAATAGGCTCTTTGTTTTATAGGCTCTTTCTTTCATAGACACATCAAGACCCTGTTGCCCCCCCTCACTAGCCCCCCTGCAGTTTGCATACCGTCCCAACCACTCAACAGACGACGCCATTGCCATTACCCTCCATGTGGCCCTAACCCACCTGGACAAAAAAGACACGTATGTTCGAATGCTGTTCATAGACTTCAGCATTCAGCACAATCATCTCTCAGAAACTGATTGGAAAGCTGAGCTTACTGGGCCTGAACACCTCCCTCTGCAACTGGATCCTAGACTTCCTGACTGGGAGACCTCATTCAGTCCGGATCGGAGGCAGCATCTCCAACACCATCACACTGAGCACGGGGACCCCTCAGGGCTGCGTGCTCAGTCCACTGCTGTTCACTCTGTTGACTGTACTGCAACACACAGCTCGAACCACATCATCAAGTTCGCCGATGACACGACTGTGGTGGGGGGTCTCATCAGCAAGAACAATGAGTCAGTTTACAGAGAGGAGGTGCAGCGGCTAATGGACTGGTGCAGAGCCAACAACCTGTCTCTGAATGTGAACAAAACAAAAGAGATGGTTGTTGACCTCAGGAGGGCACAGAGCGACCACTCCCCACTGAACATCGACGGCTCCTCGGTAGAGATCAATAAGACCACCAAATTTCTTGGTGTTCACCTGGCAGAGAATCTCACATGGTCCCTCAACACCAGCTCCACAGCAAAGAAAGCCCAGCAGCGTCACTACTTTCTGCGAAGGCTGAGGAAAGTCCATCTCCCACCCCCCATCCTCATCACATTTTACAGGGGTTGAATTGAGAGCATCACTGCCTGGTTCAGAAATTGCACCATCTCGGATCGCAAGACCCTGCAGCGGATAGTGAGGTCAGCTGAGAAGATCATCGGGGTCTCTCTTCCCGCCATTACAGACACTTACACGAAACGCTGCATTTGCAAAGCAAACAGCATTTGAAGGGCCCCACGCACCCCTTATACAAACTCTTCTCCCTCTTGCCATCTGGGAAAAGGCATTGAAGCATTTGACCTCTCACAACCAGACTATGTAACATTTTCTTCTCCCAAGCTATCAGACTCCTCAATACCCAGAGCCTGGACTTGACACCTTACTGCCCTATTGACTTGTTTATTACTTATTGTAATGCCTGCACTGTTTTGTGCACTTTATGCAGTCCTGGGTAGGTCTGTAGTCGTGTTGTTTTTTTTCTGTGTTGTTTTTTATATCGTTCAGTCTAGTTTTTGTACTGTGTCATGTAACACCATGGTCCTGAAGAATGTTGTCTCGTTTTTATTGTGTACTATACCAGCAGTTGTGGTCGAAGTGACAATAAAAAGTGACTTGACTTGACTAATAAAGCCATTCTGGATAAACCAAAAATAGAATGTATTTTCTTAGCATGTCCAGTACTTCACTGAAATAAAAAAAATGTTGGACAATGTTTAATAACAAATCAATATGAGAAAACATTAGAACATATCAACACACACAATATGCCGGAGGAGCTCAGTAGGTCAGGCAAGTCTGCTGAGTTCTTTCAGCATTTCATATGTGTTGCTTTGGATTTCCATTATCTGCAGAATTTCTCGTGTTTGTTATTAGAACATGATGTTCGATAAAACCTCGGTTAGGGTAAGTCTGACTAAACATCCTAAAGAAGGAAATGGAGACAAACAAAGTGCTGAAACAGAATGCCTGAGTTCAGATTCTTGACCGCTCAAGATGCCGTTACCATTTGCTGAGAAACTGAAAGTGAAGGTTATCTAGAAACTTGGATCAAAGGAGAGCAAGCAGCATACACGAAATACTGGAGGAACTCAACAAGCCAGACAGCATCTATAGAAAAGAGTAAACAGCTGACGTTTTGGGCCGAGACTCTTCATCAGTCCTGATAAAGGATCTTGGCCTAAAATGTCGAATATACTCTTTTCCATAGATGCTACCAGGCCTGCTGTGTTCCTCCAGCATTTTTTGTGTGTTACTTGGATTTCCAGCATCTGTAGCTTTTCTCTTGTTTGTCAAAGGAGGGCAATTTTCTTTCAGCAGGTTGTAATGCTGAAGTAGCTTAAAGGGGTAAAGACAGATGAAATGAAATAACAGATAATAAGAGTTTGAAAATTAAGGCTTTGTTGGAGGGGGAATCAAGTTAAGTTACTAGAAGATGTAATGGGTGAAAAAGACAGTGAAATATGGAGTGCAGAGAGGCAAGTTTAGAAGAGTCATTGAAAGGTGACTAAATAGTGGATAAAGTGCTTGATTAATATTATGAAGGAAGAAATAGACAGTTGTCAGGGAGAAAAATGGTGTCAGAAACTCTGAAATTAAGTTTGAGATGAAAATTGAAAATTATGGCTTAATACTTCCCAATATGTATTTTGTGGCTTGGGAGAAAATACACACTCAGGACAACAAAACTTTTTGGATGTTTAATTCCTTTATCTGTTTTAGATGTTTTAATGCAGAAAGAGGGTATCAAAATAAAAAACAACAAAATAAATTTTTAAAAAACATTCCTGCTTTTACAATCTCAGCTTAATTTTGGTCCACGTGTTTGTGTATCAACTAGTTACGTATGTAATATAAAAATAAATAAAACAAAGTATACAAAACCAATATGGTAGTGGCAATTTTTAGCACACATGTGTTTAACTTAAAAGCATGTATAGACTGGTCCCTGAAACAAATTCTCCTCACTCACGCTATGAAGCCAGTATGAAACTTCACACAACCATGCTATCCAGTGCTGATAACTTACTTGCAAAAGTCTTCCCTCAGCATGCATGGAAAACACTATTCCCAGCACTCAATGCCCGTCTTTCTAGAACATTGTAACTCTTTCTGTCTACTCTGCAAGTGCATAATGACATCACTGTTTCCTCGTAAAGGCACAGGCAGTTATTTTTGCATTACCAGGGTGAATACATAAGTGTATTTTTAAGAAACAAAAGAAAATTTCAATGGTCACCTGGATGCATACAAATGAGAACTGGATTAGTTCCAAGGATATCTCCTGGGTCAACACCATTTGTATGAATAAGAATACAACCAGGCAATTTTAATCACACCAGACTGGGCAGAAATGGCAAGGCACTGAAGAACACTGGTGTTCTTAACCATGTCTACTATCTAAAAACAACAAATTTCATAGCATATATCAGTGATATTAAACCTGATTCTGATTCTAATTCTGTTGCTGTTAGATTAATACTGGTGGGGCAAGGGTAGGTTCAAGGTGACATTGAATACAATTTGTATCTTTGATAAAAAGCACTGCAGTACTGTAGCAGAATGGGAAGCATTGTATTTGGAAGGCGATAGAAAGTTTCAGATCATTGGAATGGAAAGAAAATTTATCCATAACGCACTAGAAAACAAAAACTCTTTAATTACTCCCTGCTTGGGAGCTTAATATTTAACAAATCATAGATGCAGTCAATAGTCTGTTTGATCAGGAAAATAATGTATCAGCCATTTCTCAATGTATGTTGTCAATGTATTTTAAGTTCATTCTAATTTGATTTAATATGGTTATTATTCTTTACCTGTTGAGTGAGACCTTGTGGCAGGAGACTGTATAAAATATCACTTTTAAAAAGATTTTGAGACTATATTTTTACATCATTTCCTGGTTTTCAGTCAGTTAAAATTAATGTTTAACATTGGTTCTCATTGATTTTGATTGGTTGAGAATATTATTATGATCTATAAATTGAATCAACGTGAATATCTAGAACTTAGGAGAGGCAGAGCTGAAACATAAAGGGTAGAGAAAAGGTGAAGCAACTGGCTCATTAGATCAAAGCCCTGAATTTCTTGTCCCAATGTTACATTGCCTTTGAGTTGATGTTCCATTTTATTTAGGCCTAGATGAAATTTCCACTGCTTTTATCAGCATGGCAGAAGGCACGTTGATAAAAACAATAAATCTAACCTTCTCTATACCCTCTACTTTAACTAAAATGGTTGATCACAGTTTTTCCTGAGCTTAGTCACTGAGGTCAAAATAACCTTCATTATAAATACTGCAAATTTCCTCTTTTCCTTTATAGTATTTCTCTCACCACCAACCTGATTGTTCCAGTACTTTTCTTCCCATCTTCTTATCCTTCGCATTCTACAAACATTCCTACTCTTCCACAATTCCTACCTCTCATTTGTCTTCTTGCACTAATCTGAGAAGTAAAATTCTTATCTTATGTTTCAATCCGTTAAAGGTTTTGAGCCATCTGTGTTTATACAACCCATCACCTTAGCATGGTTTGCTTCTGTTGGGTTGTGCTACCTCAGGTCCAGTGTGTCCATCAGTTTCATTTGGAGTTCTTGAAGGCTTCTCCTTTGAAACCATTCTTAATCAAATTATTGTTTGTTCTTATCGTAAAAAAAACTTAATTCAATTCAATGCAAACAGTAGTAATAATTTAAATTAACATCCCACCAGATGGTACAGAATATACAGTGGACAGAGTACTGCATAATAAGCTAACCACTTCTGTCTTCTGCATAATTACTCTAAATTAACTGTTATTGTCATGTCTCATATGGTTACTTCAGGATTTCATTCTATTCTGTGTGAGCATCTACTTTCAGTGTCCATTAACTATATAATCCATTTATCCTAATGAGCTCATTAATGCATGCCTTCATTTTGCCAAAGGATTCAGTCTGGTTCAGTGATGTCAGTCACATAATTTATCTTTGCATGCTTCTTCAACTACCTCCAAACATGTGTTTGTCAACATTGCAGTAAGATGCCGACTGTAACCATGTGCAAGTCTCAGAAGCAGGTGGAAAGGGGCAGTGACCACCGACAAGCAGGCCACATGTTTTTGCCAATATTGGTCTTTTCTAGTTGATCTCTGCCCTCCAACATGCATTTGAGACTCTACTATCTACAATCAGCACTGGAAATGCCATCCAATCCTTGAATTCACTGGAAGGATAAGTAGACCAAAGTTCAAAGTAATTTATTATCAGAGTAGACCATAAGACATAGGAGCAGAATTAGGCCATCTGGCCCATTGAGTCTGCTCTGCCATTCAATCATGGCTGATCCTTTTTTCTCTCCACCTCAACCCCAGTTCCCGGCCTTCTCTCCTTAACCTTTGAAGTCATGTCCAATCAAGCACATATCAATCTCTGCTTTAAATACACCCAACAACCTGGCCTCCACAGCTGCATGTGGCAACAAGTTCCACAAATTCACCACCTTTTGGCTAAAGAAATTTCACCGCATCTCTGTTTTGAAATTGTGCCCCTTTATCCTGAGGCTGTGCCCTCTTATCCTGGACTCTCCCACCATGGGAAACATCCTTTCCACATCTACTCTGTCTAGGCCTTTCAACATTCAAAAGATTTCAATGCGATCCCCCCTCATCCTTCTGAATTCCAGCGAGTACAGACCAGAGCAATCAAGTGTACATCGTATGATAACCCTTTTGTTCCTGGAATCATCCTTGTGAACCTCCTCTGGACCCGCTCCAATGCCAGCACATCTTTTCTAAGACGTTCACAATACTCAAGGTGAGGCCTCATAGTGCCTTACATATATGTCACCATGTACAACCCTGAGATTCATCTTCTTGCAGGCATTCTCAATAAATCCAATACGTAAGATAATCAGTGAAAGACCACACCAACAGGATGGGAAATCAGTGTGAAAAATAACAACAATCTCTTTCTATTCTGTTCTGCCCCTCTGTCTGAGATCACCATATGAGCTGCCCTGATTGCCCTGGAAGTATAACATTTGCCGGTGTCCGAGGCACTGTGTCCTCCCTTTAGTTGAGGTGTTAACATTGTAATTATGATTGTTTGTAAAATGGACTTCCATTTCTTTAGTCCAATCAGGACTAAATTGTGAAATTGGTCCATAGCCCAGGGACTGCCGAATGGTGTTCACGGGATCTGAGTCGTGACTGCTATTTAATTGAACCATGTAGATAGAAACCCTTCATCTTCATCTATCAGAGTGATTTTGAAAAGAGCAAGAGAGATTTTAAGCTCATTGGCAATGCTTGACAACTTTGACCAGGCAGTTACTCTCCAGTCCTGGCAATTATGTTCTGTGGGTTTAGAGGGAGTGGACCTCAGTAGTACATCAGCTGCGACAGGGCTACCAATATGATCTGATAATGCCACACTTCCCTATTCCAGGATTGGGTGGAGCAGAATGATTGGATCTGTATACCTTTATCCAGTCACTTTAGCGGTGGACTCAGTATAATATCTCACATGGGCTATGACATCTGTGACATAAGGTACTATACCTTAAGTGGTGTGTTCAGGTCCCACCAAGTATTTTGAATAAATATAACTCTGATTCTGAGATGAGCTTTTCATCAGAAGATAAACCAACACTGATTGATGTTACAATTAGCACATAATTCACTCAATAGCATTTTAGGATTAAACATATTTCTGTAGATCAGCTTTTACTTTTCATTGTGGTTGTAAATTAGTTGAGACTTCTGGTCAAGATGGCACTAACAAACAATGGTTCCTCTGGCGACATCTTACAGATAGCCAAACTTTTCAATTATTTCACTTTCTCTACATCTTCTGCTTGTTTTTTTTTTGTCTTGATTGTGTTATGGGAACTGTTGGAGTCTGTGATTTGCAGTTTGGAACCTAATCAAATGATCTAGCACTCTGCTGTGTCCAGATAGCTGCCTTGTGGAGAAGAGCAGAGACAGGGACCCAAAAAGGATTGAAAACATGAGCTGACTGGTGGAAAAGACCAGAGATGGGTTGCAGGGTCATGAATGACTCCATCTCAAAGCGCCAAGGAAGATTAAAGCATTGAGCTGAAAACGGAAGAGGTTAGCAGTCGCTCGCAACAGAGGCCACAGGGTCTGTAGGCAGGTCAGCCGTGCTTGCATTCTGACCTGGCATGAAGGTCGCTCTTCATGAACAGACTGAGTATGGGCAGCTGTTCTCCTTAAAAACTGTTCTCGATATTCTGAGATTTATGTGATTATTGGACTGCACTTTTTATTGGAAACCTTCAGTTTTTAGTGTTCTTTCTTGAAGCTGATTGGCTGGTAGACAATAATTTAATTTTCATACAAAGGTGAGTCTGAGATTTGGGGTTTGATTGGTGATATCAGATTGTGTGTGTGGGAGGTGGGGTTTTGACGCTATTGTCACTATTCTTTTCTGTGAGGAATGGGCTGGGATTTGAAGTTATCGTCACTATTTTTTGCAAGAGAGGGGTGGGGATGGGGAATTTGGGGCTTGTGAGTTGTAATTTTTCTTTTTCTTGTCTGGGTGTGGGGAGTAATGGCCTTTTTAACAACATCCATGGAATTTCTGTATTTCATGGCTACCTGGAGACGGGAAATATCAGAGTTGTTTAGTACATGCATGCATTGACATAAAATTAACCCTTGAATCTTTGAAGCTTTGCTTGTATTGCTTCTAGTAGAACAATGGGATGTGAAGTTAAGAAAGGCAGTAGATCGGATAGTTTCAAGCTGACCTAGAATTCAGATGGGACCTAGAGCTTAATAAATTTGGAAGACAACATTGATGTAATTTGGTATAGTATGGATGAAAGAACGTAAGGGTTTTAGTCATAAATTAGTGAAGTAACTGTTTAGTGAAGGATGTGGGAAAGTCAATCAGCTCTGAAGCTATAAATCGGAGATGGTGATTGAGAAAGGGAGTAGAATCACTGGTGAAGTTGCTGAGTCAAGGGAAATGGCTAATGCTTGGCAAGAATCTGATTCAGGGTTCTCTGGTTATCTGATCAATGTTAAGAATCCAGCCAGGATCGAAGGTACACAAGAGCTTCTCTTCAACATTAAACTCCATGACAATGTGCTCTTCATGACTTCCTTGCTGTCAGTAAGTTGCATGATCAGCTCACCTAGTTACATGAGTAATAAAGCCCAGTGCAATTCTCTTATTGCCTCAATTCCGACTGCTACAATCTTATATTTTAAGATTGATGGGAGAATTATCCTGTGATTGAATTTATTTGAAGAGGAACAAGAAGAATGGAGGAGGAAGGTGGAAGGGAACATTTCCAGCAGAGCTGGAATGCCTGGTCTCCTTTCTGTAGCAGCTGGCATAGATGTTGACAATGCTCTTTGACTCATCTGAGGAGGAATGTTTCTAAAAGCCGCACTTCTCCAATGAGACTGTAATTAAGTTCAGGAGCTTAACAACATTGCCTATAGGACATCACTGCCAGAAGCAATGGCGATTACAAAAATTACTGAAATTTCTGATATTTCATCTTTTCTTGGGACGCAAATGACAACAGTCAATGCACAGCGTACAGATGAATCAAGCAGATTCTTCCGCTCACCAGAGTAAACATTCAAGTTGGTTTTCCAATGGAAAATATACACCAAAGTGGAAGGACACAGAAACCTCTAATACAAAACTCTCATTTGTGTAGGAACTTATTCAAAGACACTATTGCCATGTCACAGGATCCACAGACCATACCAGACACAGACATGAGTTTAGGTGAATACTAAAACAGATTCTACAATTCTGTAACAATCAGCAAAACTACAGATGCTGGAGATTAGAAATAAAAAAAACAAAATGCTGGAAGCACTCTGGATGTTAAGCAAGACCTGGGAAAAGAGAAATGATCAGTGTGATGGATTGAAGATGCTTTGTCACAACTGGTAAATAGAGAATGCAAGTTGAAGTAGCAGAGATTGTGGGGAAGTGATGGATATGACGAAGCGTTTATCTTTGATAGGTGAGGTCAGGATTCCCATAGATATGAAGTGTTAATAAAGTTATCGGATTGATGGATTAATTGGGAAAGTTAGTGAGAAATCTTAAGAATGAAATATTTAGACTTTGTTGAGATGATGATATTAGAGAAAAAATAGTGAATACAGTGGAAGTAGGGAATGCTAATGGAGAAAGAAAGACTGGGGCAATACTACAGATTCATGTTTTATGACAGAACTGCCATTTTCCTGCTGCAGAGAGAATGAGTAACCTGAAGATGGTGAGTCCATTACTAAGTTCAGAAGGCTGAATTATGCCCACAAAGAAGATGAAGTGCTGTTCCTTAAGTTCACCTTGGGCTTCATTGTAAAAGTGCAGGAAACCACAGGCAAAAAGATCACAATGGGATGGAGAATTTGCATGGCGAAGTACACGAGGCTCAGGGTCAGCCTTGCAGACTGAATGCAGGTTTTCCACAAGCAAGTCATACAATATGAATTGGGTTTCTGCAATATCATGGAGATCACACTGTGAGAACTGAATGCAGCAAACAAGATCAGCAAAATATGATTTAAACTGCTGCCATTGGTAAAAAAGTACAACAGTCTTGGGTCCCATACCACCAATTTCAGGAACAGTTATCAGCCTTCAACCTTTAGGCTCCAGACCCAGCATGGAAAACTTCACTCACCTCAAGACTGAATTTATTCCATAACCTATAGACTGACTTTTAAGGTTCTATAACTCATGTTCTCAGCATGTATGTAAGCATTTATTTATTTATTTATTTATTTATTTGCCTGTTTGTCTATTTACCTGCCTATTTGTTTATTATTATTTGTTAACTCATTTATTGGACAGTTTATGTTCTATTGCACATTGATTGTTTGTTAACCTTTGTGTGTACTTTTTCATAGTTTCTATTGTATTTCTCTGCTCTAATGTGAATACCTGCAGAAAGCGAATCTCAAGATAATATTTGGTGACATATCTGTAACCTGATATTAAATTTCCTTGGAATTTTGAAATTTATTTTTAACATTGAATTTTAAATTGCTGCTTCATCTAGAAAGAATGTTTGGGTTCCTGTATGGTGTGAGGGGATGAGATGAAAGAGCAGGCATTGAACCACCTGTACTTACAAGAAAGGTTCTATGAGAAGGAATGAGTGGTGAAGACAGAAGGGCATTTACAAAGGGAATGGTCCCAAAGAGGACATCTTAGAAGTGTCTTGTAATGTAACCTTGTAGGTCTTGTAAGTGATGACCAGAGCATTGTATCCTTGTATGCTATGGAGAGCGAGAGCGAGAGAGCGAGAGCGAGAGAGAGAGAGAGAGAGAGAGAGAGAGAGAGAGAGAGAGAGAGAGAGAGAGAGAGAGAGAGAGAGAGAGAGAGAGAGAGAATATGCATCTCATGGTTGTATACAATATATGTACATACTTTGACAACAAAATGTGCTTTGAATTTTGAGAGCACGTGAATGGGAAATGGATGAGATGCGCTTGTGATCTCTCAACTATGGCAAAGAGAATGCCACTTTCTGGGAGAAGGAAAACAACTGTCTGGAAAATCCGATCATCAACAGAAAAGTTAATGATACAGAGGGAATAGGAGAATGAAATTGTACCTATACAGCAGGATGGGTAAGATCAAGTGAAGACACAAAAGACTGCAGGTGTGAAATCTGATACAACAAACAAAAAACTGGAGGAACACAGCAGGACAGGCAGTATCTGTGGAGGGAAATGGAGAGGACATTTCTGGGTTGTATTTGCTATAGCTCTAAGAGTTTTCAGCCTTGAATTGGGTGTTTGATGCTTGCTTACTTCTTGAGATGATTACAGGGAGAAATAGAAGGGAAGAACCAAATGTCCATCAGGTGAAAGTGAAAAAGGGTGGAAATCGACAGCAAAAGAAAAAAAAATGTTTATCTCATTTGAGTGTCATGCTGACTGGTGTTACATATGCACGGAGTTCAAGTACGACAGTGCAATTAAATGTTTTTACTGAGATAGAGTATGTTAGTCATGGCACACGCTGGGCAACTTACAGTGTGGGCTCCGAACCGAGACCACCGAGATGAAAACAGTGCACACTTGATAATCCGTGCCAAAAAAAAGTGCCTCTCACGTGTAGGAGGCCCAATAAATTCACTGCACAATCAGTTGGCTGCATCTGCTCCTGCCACTTTCTCACAATCCACCTGATATGGTTCAGCAGGTTGTATGACAGGAGAGTGAAGATTGTTCAGGCCACTTGCAAAGCAAAGGTTGTTCCATTATTGGGGGTAGCTGTGTATGGGATGGATGATTTAATATTACTTCTGACCCTAGTGCTGATAGAAAGTCAGCAAAAAGGTAGCTCAAATTATTTTCCCCATGAATGCCTACAGATACAGTATGTACCAAGCCTGTAATGATAATCCTCTTGCAACCATTTTAATTTGAATTGCTTATGACTCTGTCTGTGATGTATTTTTTTCTTTGATTTCCCTTTGCGATATTTTGGTCTCTAGTTTCCATATTTGGTCAAATACTACCTTGATGTCAAGGGCAACAACTCTTAACTCTCAGTTCCAGTATGTAAAATCTATGGAGACTGATTTGAAGGTCTTTTGTATGATTCAATTTTAAATTAAAAACTCAAACATTGTTTTTGAGATTGCATTCAATTTGCTGTGGTTTCAGTTGAAAGTAGTGTTTATCATTGTTCATTCCTGTTAAACATTTGCTATTCAAGGCCACCTTCTGCCTCTTTGGATATGTTGACTGTGTGAGATGTTAAAAAGGCCTATTACTCTAACTGTAACTGATCTCTGTCTCTGTATTATGTAGACTGTTCCATTGATATTGCACAGTGCAGGACAGTGAAGTTCCAATTATAAATTTCCATTTTTTTTCCTGAGTGCATTTTGTGCGCTTCTGTATTTTACAGGGCAGATCAGAGGCCATGTATATAATGCTGTCAATAACCAGAAAGTTTTCAGTGATAATCGTTAAACTTTGCTATATTTATTATCTGCAAAGGATCCTGGGGTTTAAAACCTTCCCAAGTGTCTGAGATGCAACGTTTGTCGAGATCAAGATGGTTGCACAGAGACTGATTTTAGAGAAGTGTGGATATGTTTGGATTCCAGCAGTTCACACAATCTTTTCTCAGGAAGTCTTCTGAATTAAATGTGAATGAACTGAGTGTGGCTCTGAGAGACACGCAGTGGATTTCACTGGACTTCCCATGATTCTTATCAGAGAGAAAAAGAGAGGGACAGCTGGAGGTTGCTAGAGGTAGAGGTTGATTAAGCAGGATTGTAGGATACCAGTAGGAGACTATCATCAGACATTCAACAGCATCGTTAGACTAAAGCATAATTCCCAACATTAACCCATGAGCTTTGTCTCAGCGAGCAGTCTTTCAGAGACTAAGCTTTGGATGATCTTTCCATCCACTAGCTGTGAGTTCCCGAATGAAAGTTCATTGCTTAGAGATTTCATGCCAACAGTGCAATCTGGGAAGCCTCTGAGGAGATGCTATCAGATTAATTTGCTGTGTATTCATGCATAGGCAAATTATTATGGCTTGTTTTCCAAAACACCTTTATTAATGCAATTGTCAAATTACCTGTTAGCATTCCACCACTTATATTTGAATGGACCATTGAAGACCCTGATTTGATGGATTCCTTAGGATTTAGTAGATTAAAGCATTTCTTATTCTTATAAGAAAAAAACCACATTGCTACACATAGCATGGTATGAGGCCCATATTACTATGAATAGGAAAACCTTCTACATCCTGAAAGTGCAGCTTATTTACGGTGACATGAATTTGAATTCACAGCATGCTGAGCACCTTTGACTTTTGGCTCAGTTTCTCGTCACTGCTCTAATTATGGAAGTTCCACAAGGTAAAGAGAGAGATCTGCTTCTACTTTGGTTGATCACACAAAAAGCAGCATTTGGAACTCGACAGCTCAGGGAACCCCTAAGGTGGAAAATGGACGATCAAATGTTTCTGATTGAGGCACATCGTCTTGGTAATGATTCCTGACCCAAAACTTGCATTTAGCTCAAGAGGAAATTGCATACTGTTGAGAGTACCGGCGAAAGAGTTTGTACCCTGGATGTTGGATGAATTGCTTGCACTCATTCCTTTCTGACAGGGCCATGAGATCACCACTTATTGCTTTGCTTACAATGACTGACAAGTCTTTTATCTCTGCTCAATTACCTCACACTGTTCTGTTTATCTTGCTTATTGATTTCTCATCTGCAGAAATGCCTTACGGTGGCTCTCTCCTGAGTATAAGAATAATGACACAATCAGTGAGCTGTTGCCACTGTTGTTGGAAGTTCAGCAGCTGCATGGTCTAATCCACAAATGTTGCTCTTTTTGTGCCTTGATTTATTGTTCAATATTTTTAAAAAGGCAGTACTTACTCATTCTGATTCAGAAGTTTAGATCGTTTGGGGCAAGAAAATGACTGGTAAGGAAACAGAAAAATGCATACCAACATTTCTGCCATATACTATGCGATTTTATCAAAAAAAATGCTATTTCCTCACAACCAGAAGCATGTTTACAGAATGTTGTCCCAAGTTTTCTATATTCATGATGAACTACTTCATGGAGGCATCAGAGGGATGTTTTGTTATCGCTGGAATTGAATTGTTCTGTGCATAGGAAAACCATAAGTAGAGCACACACATATAATGAAACAAATCTTAATTAGAAGGTTGATATTAATATCAAAAGAAACAGGAATTCACTGCATGTACAAACATTTTGTTTTTTGCCATCTCCAATTGCCAAATCTGAATGGATCTCAGTTATGGCCATTGTTAAAATTCAAATCTAATTATCATTCAATCATACATGAATATAACCAAATGAAATAGTTTTCATCTGGAGCCAAGGTGTAAAACATATTACCAACAGCACACATCACACTATACATAGCACATAATGGTTATGATTGCAGAAAAGCATAGTCACAGATGACAAAAATAATATAGCCCAAGTCCCAGAGTGGCATGACTGTAGATTGCTGGTAAATTGTCCTGGTGCAGTTTGTTCTTCTACTGAGCGAACACTGAAGAGCAGCACAGACAGGAGGATCCCCCCCCCCCCCCCCACCCCAGCTGACCTACTACAGATTCCAGCATACCCACAGGGGTCATTGCACTCTCCCACACAATCTCTGACATCTGTTTCCTCCCCTGAGCCATACAACAGCCGACCACACGGTGAGGACCTAGACCTTGCCACAACCAAGGCAACGCAGCTCCCCCGCTATTGGTCACGACAATAAACTCGTATTCTATGTCACCAGTGTCCAGCGGGGTCTTGTGATCACAATACAAGCACGCAAGACAATCACTTGCATCACACACCATCTTGACACCACAATGGCACGCAACAAATCCAGGCAACAACACGACTACGGTATGCAATAATTTCAGCCCCTTTGTGATCAAGCAGCTCACTTATGGGATAATCTTGCAGATTCTGATGTTGTTAGGCTATATCCACACTAGACCGGATAATTTTGAAAACGCCGGTTTTGCATAAAAACGATAGGCGTCCACACTATGCATTTAAAAAAATATCTCTATCCACATTGAAACGGAGATTTTGTCGAATCTCCTCCTACTGTGCATGCGCAGGACACATCTACCAAAAACAAGTGACATGTTTGGTGTTGAATCTCACTGTGAAAGATGGTGCATGTTTGTTCAGTTACAGACTAGAAAAACTTAAACGACAGGCAGCTGTTGGCTCTTGCGCAGGAAGATTTAAATGTAAAAAAAAACAAATACTGAAGTGTATGGAGGCAACCGACGGGGAGTTCACGGACTGTATGACCTGGCTGACGACAAACATTGAAAAGCTGATTAACTCTGTTGCATTAATAAAGCACTTTGTTAAATGTGTAAAACATGTCTGCATCAGTATTATCTTGCATTTCCATACAATATTATATTAGGCTGTTACACATCTATTGTCAGAGAAGTACTTGCATTAATAGGTAAACCACTTTCATACGAGCAAGGACAGAAAACAGGGCAAAGTGAGTACAGTATACTTATTTATTCAGTAAATTATGGGTCAAACTATTTGGTGAGTACATTTCTAACTCTTCCGGCTTCAGTCTCGTTGCCATCTGTTCTGAAATTGTTAGGTTGCGTTCAAGAAAACAATGAAATGGCGCGATGCCGTCTGACAGCGTTTTCAGAAGTCTCCGGTTACACTGTCCATACTGATCTGCCTGAGCAGTGTTTTCAAAAATATCCACCCTGGAAAGTGTTTCTGAAAAGCTTCGGTTTCGGGGGCTGAAAACGTCGTTTTAGTGTGGACAGAGGGTAAAAACGAAGAGAAAAAGCTTTGGTTACAGATTTATCCGGCGTAGTGTGGATGTAGCCTTAGTATCCAGCAGTGATTTGAGATTGTAAAAAAGATATAAAAGATGAATGGATACACCATTGATTGGACCTGGAGTGGTTGCAACATCTGAGCATGCTGCTATTTTACCAGAAATTACTTCATAATTGGTGTCAAACATCAAACATTAGCTTGGTCTCTTCTGGTAATTTGCATGTCTTTTGGTTTGTTTCATGTCTAACCATATTTTTGCATTTCCTCTCTGCTCTGTCTGCCAGTTTCTTTGAACCTGTGTCGCTGTTTTACAAGTATCCTACAAAGGGAAATTGGTCCTTTTATTCCTTCATGTCAGCTCCTCATTGCTTTATGCATCTCAATTAAATCATTTCTTAGCCTACTCTATACCATACAGAAAACAAACTGACAGTATTGTCAATTCCATCTGCACCCTCTCAAGTGCATTAAAGCATGCTCAAGCTCTGATGCAAATACATTCTAACAGAATGTCTCTGATTTTGTATGTCATGTTTTGGCTAATAAAGCAAAGCAATTCTTGCACTTTCTTTTCCTACTGCTTTTAAAAATGTGTGGGCAGGCACTCCAAAATCCACTCAGTATCACTCCACTTACTGACTTCTCTTATGCCTTGATGTCCATTTCTAAATGCTTCACCAATGAAGTCCATCTGTAACTTGTCTGTGCAGCTGTCCAGGAGCTCTACACCTTCCAGAAGTCCTGAGCTTTCCTTCTTCCTCTCAAACACAAAACCATTTTTTCTAACATTGACAAAGTCTTTATCATGACTTGTAGCTTTAAATCTAACTCAATAATTGATATTATGAACAGCAAGGGACTGAGCAGTGTTCCAGGTAGAAGCCCACTGATAACAACCATTCCATCACAGGAGACCCTGTCAACCCTGCTTCTCAAAAATTATAGCTCCAATTCGTTATTCTTCCCTGGACTCCATGAATTCTAATCCTTTTGGTCAGCTTGTGCACATTCCAAAACTTGTAACAATTATTTTCTTTTAGTTCTTCAACTCCCTTCCAAGCTGGTATAAATTCTCGAGACAGATATAAATGTGTGGTAGCTGATGAGGTCCCTGGTTCAGCACTGTGTTGCTCTCCTTGGACTCTACAAATCAACTTTGTCACTAAATTAAGATGCATATTCAACATTCTGTCCAGAGTATTAAGCAAGGGATTTAATAGCTGTCATGGTACAAAAGAAGGCTGATAAATTGTTATTTACTTTTAAGTCAATTGATTTCTCAAGCAGCGATGAAACAGACACGGTTACTGCTGGTAGTGGACATTATTTGCATATATTTAGTCATGTGTAGATGAGCACTGTATTAAACTAATCCTGTACAGAATGACAGTTCATAATAATAATTCATATATGTTGTTTGATTTTAAAACCATACTGCAATATAATGACTCAGTTAAGTATTGCATTCAATTTGCAATTGTAAAGTAATTGCCTGCATGATTTTTTTCCTACTTTTATCCTCTCTTACGTTGTTATGAAATAAATGGTACTGAAGGCTATGCTGTATCTAACAGCCAAGTAATCATTCTGAATGCATAAGCTGGAAACGGGAAGTTATTTGGATCGTGAGTCCAGAATTTCCTGTGAATAGTGAGCTACTCCCTACTGCAACAGATCTTTCAGTTGCAGGTTGCTTCTTCAAGTTGGGTTAAATGTGACCTATGAAGTCATGATTCTTGACAGATAGACCTCAGTATGTGCGGTTGGGAGACTGTAGGTCTGACATGGTGGTCAGCAGCACAGGAGCGCCGCAGGGAACCGTACTCTCTCCAGTCCTGTTCACCCTGTACACATCAGACTTCCAATATAACTCGGAGTCCTGCCATGTGCAGAAGTTCGCTGATGACACGGCCATAGTGGGGTGTGTCAGGAATGGACAGGAGGAGGAGTATAGGAAACTGATACAGGACTTTGTGATATGGTGCAACTCAAACTACCTGTGTCTCAATATCACCAAGACCAAGGAGATGGTGGTGGACTTTAGGAGATCTAGGCCTCATATGGAGCCAGTGATCATTAATGGAGAATGTGTGGAGCAGGTTAAGACCTACAAGTAT
The DNA here is from genome assembly GCF_048418815.1 of Hemitrygon akajei. Taxonomy (NCBI): domain Eukaryota; kingdom Metazoa; phylum Chordata; class Chondrichthyes; order Myliobatiformes; family Dasyatidae; genus Hemitrygon; species Hemitrygon akajei. The sequence goes on along the minus strand of NC_133129.1, from coordinate 158,725,665 downwards.
CTGGGAGTACAGTTAGACGAGAAGCTAGACTGGACTGCCAACACAGATGCCTTGTGCAGGAAGGCACAGAGGCGACTGTACTTCCTTAGAAGGTTGGCGTCATTCAATGTCTGTAGTGAGATGCTGAAGATGTTCTATAGGTCAGCTGTGGAGAGCGCCCTCTTCTTTGTAGTGGCGTGTTGGGGAGGAAGCATTAAGAAGAGGGACGCCTCACGTCTTAATAAGCTGGTAAGGAAGGCGGGCTCTGTCGTGGGCAAAGTACTGGAGAGTTTAACATCGGTAGCTGAGCGAAGGGCGCTGAGTAGGCTACGGTCAATTATGGAAAACTCTGAACATCCTCTACATAGCACCATCCAGAGACAGAGAAGCAGTTTCAGCGACAGGTTACTATCGATGCAATGCTCCTCAGACAGGATGAAGAGGTCAATACTCCCCAATGCCATTAGGCTTTACAATTCTACCGCCAGGACTTAAGAACTTTTTAAAAGCTATTATTAATGCTTTTTGAGATAGTGATTTAGATGCATATCATATTTTTTACTGAGTTAAGTATTGTATGTAATTAGTTTTGCTACAACAAGTGTATGGGACATTGGAAAAAAGTTGAATTTCCCCATGGGGATGAATAAAGTATCTATCTATCTATCTATCTATCTATCTATCTATCTATCTATCTATCTATCTATGTACAGAGTGATGCCTTTTTACCATAGGAAGTCCATTTGAATGCCTTGAGAATCAGCTAAGCAACAAAATTACAGCAAAAATCATGGGTAGGGGGATAGTGAGAAACTGATCCTATTAGTAGAGGTGCCTAGAACTAGAAGTAGAAGATTTCAGGGAACATGAAGATTCTTTTTCACTAAAAAATTGTTAGTTACTGGAAGGCACTCCCAAAGCGGATGATGGAAAATAAGAAATCTCACAATATTTAGGAAGTTTCGAGATGAGTGTTTAAATGCCATGGTGTTTTGGTGGCCCTAGGTCTGTACTGGCTGAAATTTAGAAGAATGAGAGGAGCATCTGATTGAAACCTATTAAATATTGAAAGGACTAGATAGAATGGACATGGACAGGATGTTTCCTGTAATGGGAGAGTCTAGGAACTATGGGTACAGCCTCAAAATAGAAAGATGTCCCTTGATAAAAAGATGAAGAGAAATTTCTTCATTCAGAGGGTGGTGAATTTAGTGGAATCCATTGCCACCAAAGGCAATGCTAGATGTGCTTGTCATAAGAATCAGTAGAGCACGAATGGAAACTTTTGTACTCATTCGGGATCTAAGGATTTTTCGGGCAGCCTTTGGTTATCAGACACTGCCAAGCCACCTTCTCACACTTGGTAGCTGGCACATCATGGGCACAGGCTCATTGTGATCATCATGCAATGACAGCTTTTACTCATAACAAAGACCAGAGCAGTCTTCTGGCGGGCATTCAGGAAGCACAGCAGTGGGGCGATGGGTTTTCAAGGCCATGTAGAAAACTATTGAGAGGCGTGAGTGGTGACTAAATATTGATTAACTAATTCAGTAAATTTCCGCTGCAATCCTTTCATTAAAGGTTTTGTTATTCTGTTTCTGCAGCTTATGCCGACTGAGGCCATTTAATTTAACTGAATACAGTTTCTGCTTGTACACTTTGTCCCTCGTTTCCTTCCCCTCCCTTAACCAAGTTAAGGAAGATACAAACAACAGCATGTTGGTGGTGCTGTTGGTCCTGTACCCTGGCCGACGGACTATAAAGCTGTTTTTTAAAATGATGCTTGTCCACTAATAGGATAAATTTAAAATGTCATTCAAAGACTTGTTGTGTGTAAGGGTAATCAAGGGGGCATTTCAGAAGGGCAGTGGAGTAACAAAATCTAATTTATGGAGCCTGGCTTCAGAAAACAATCAGCTCTGCCAGTAGCAGATGATTACTGTCAGACTCCCTCACAACAAGATGATGAAATGCTGACAATGGTTGTGGCTCTTGTGGATGCTTCGAGGTTTATAATGATGTTTACAATAGAACAGGGTTTCCTCGGGAAATTTCCAGCAGTACACAGTGACGCCATGATGAGTCAGTTCCAATTGGCAGAGCAGTCGGTGATTTAAAATGTTTTTGGAAATGTGAGAATGGCATCAATATTGCAATGAAGCTGCAAGATACTATGTATTGAAACAGCAGGCCATATTTCATGCCTTGCTGCATGATACATTTCTGCCTCAAGAACCAGTGGTAGGTGGAATAGAGGTTTCTACATGAAGTTTATTGTTGTTCAGCTCTAATGCTGCGTTTCCTTCACAAAGACTTTTTGGAAGCACTGAGGCCCAAACTATGATTATTGTTCCATATTGTATTCACTGATATGCCAAATGGGCTTCTGTGCTCAAGGTCTGTCTGCATTTTCAAATGAGACTATAGTAAAGGATTAAGGATTACAGGAGGAAGGCAGGAGAATGGGGTTTAAAAATAGCCAGCCTTGATTGAATGGCAAAGCCGACTCAATGGGCCAAATGACATTATTCTGCTCCTATATCTCTTGTTTCTATGGACATTATTGAACTTAACAGGATCAAACAAAATTTACAGAAGTTGTCTAGGTATTCTTTAATCAAATGCATTATTAAGTATTCATCCAATGTCATTGAATACCTCCTTATATGATTGTTATGCTTCTTTCCAAAACAGACTCCTGATGAGCATTTCCTCACTAGCTTTGTGAGGTTAGTCCCTGGTTAGTCACATCAATCATCCTTCAATAGGGTCATACGCCATAGGAGATATAGCCCTTCAATTCATCAGGTCCATACCAACCATCACAGACCCATCTATGCCATAAGACCTTAAAAATTAGGAGCAGTATTAGGCCATTTGGCCCATTGAATCTGCTCCACCATTTCATCATGGCTGGTCCAATTTTCCTCTCAGCCCAATCTCCTGCCATATCTACTTATACCTTCATGCTCTGACCAGTCAAAAATCTATCAATCTATACCCTTAATATACATAAAGATTTGGCCTCCACAGCTGCCTGTGGTAAAGAATTCCACAGATTCACCACTGTCTGGTTAAAGAAATTCCTCTTCATCTCCTTTCTAAAAGGATGGCCCTCTATTCTGTGGCTGTCTTCTCTGGTCTAAGACTCTCCCACCACAGGAAACATCCTACCCACATCCATCTGTCAAGGCCTTTCACCATTCGATAGGTTTCAATGAAGTCACCCCTTATTCTTCTGAATACTAATCCCATTTATGAATGTTTTGAATGTTTATTCAAATACCTTTTCAAATGGAATTGAAATGAAATTGATATATCATTATCACATGTACTGTGGTACAGTGAAAAGGTCTTGCATACTATTCAAACAGATCTAATCATTACATCGTGCATTGAGGCAGCACAAGGTAAAATGATAAATGAATGTAGAAGGAAGTTTTATAGCACAGATAAATTGTTTTGGACAATAAAGTGCAAGATCTTGGGGTTAATTGTGTAGTCAGGATTCATCTTTTCATACTTATCATTCAATATTCCTCACAGTCCATCCTATCTATCTATTATTTCTCAATAAAACTCAGGCTCCTTGTTACAATGGGTGATCATTTTTAAAAAGTAGCTCAGTTGTCATCATGATGACTTTGTTCGATGATTATGTGACATTGTCATGGAGTGAGAGTGCTTATGTGGGAAGTGTCAGGGAATGAGCAACAAAGAGCCCTGCTGAGTGAATGATGTTGTGCTGTTATAGAGTCATGGTGAATGTGTGTTTGAGACTTAATGAGCTAGAGATGGGAGCAGGTGTGTGTGTGTGTGTGTGTGTGTGTGTGTGAGTGTGTGTGTGTGTGTGTGTGTGTGTGTGTGTGTGTGTGTGTGTGTGTGTGTGTGCGTGCGTGCGTGCGTGCGTGCGTGCGAGTGTGTGTGTGCGTGCGTGGGTGTGTGTGCGTGCGTGCATGCGTGGGTGTGTGTGTGTGCGTGCGTGCATGTGTGCGTGCATGTGTGCGTGGGTGTGTGCGTGCGTGCGTGCGTGCGTGCGTGTGTGCGTGTGTGCGTGTGTGTGTGTGTGTGTGTGCGTGCGTGCGTGTGAGTGTGTGCGTGCGTGCATGGGTGTGTGTGTGCGTGTGCGTGCGTGCGTGGGTGTGTGTGTGTGTGTGCGTGCGTGTGTGCGTGGGTGTGTGTGTGCGTGCGTGCGTGCGTGGGTGTGTGTGTGTGTGCGTGCGTGTGTGCGTGGGTGTGTGTGTGTGTGTGTGTGTGTGTGTGTAAGAGAGTGAGAGAAACAGGGGGAATGACTTCACTTGCCCCCAAATCCATAACCAATCCAACTCCCACAGAGCTTCAGGCCTCCTGTTCCATATTCTGCTGCCAGCTGTCATGGGCTGGGTTAATCAAACCTAAACTCCAGGAGACGTAGCACTAAGTGTACAAGCACAACAAAGTAAATTAAGCCTAGTTTATTACCATAAACTAGATAGCACAAGTAAACCACACAAAATACTACTTAGGAAGTCACAGAAATTTCTGGGCTCACAATTCTTAGTCACCACTTGACTGCTGCGATCGGGAGGCTTTCATTTCCCACTCACTTTTGAAAACGCCCCTTGGTCCCAGGAACGGATTGCAATCCTTGTCACGGTTGAAGTCCAAAGAAATTCTTGAAAAGCAAGTCAAACTCTTTGAACTTTTATTCCCCTGCCATTAACACAGCTTGTTTATTTTTTCAAACACGTCCTGTGTTCATTAACACAGCTTACAGCATGCCCTCATAATTCAATTAGACATTAGACTCTTGCTCATTGGTCTCCCATTGTCACTACATTCCATACAAACAGTAAGCCCGAATCCAGCAATCAAACCACCAGACAGACATTCTCAGTGTTTTCTCTACAGACCTCACATGCTACAAGATCAGGAAGAGTTAAATTTTCCTTGAGCTGGCAGACATTCATTCAATTTTACAAAATCTAATGAGCTACATTGCATCCCTTGAATGTCTGTCAGTTTAGAGACACATGAAACTCTTCTTTCTGCTTAAAACTAAGAGTACATATTACATGGATGATTAAAACTAATATTATCACAATTGTACACATCCTAACACTAACAACAACATTCACCCGAGAGGACATGCACAATATCTTGACACCAAACCCAACAGGATAAGTAAATTTAACAAACACTATATTGTGATTGGTGATGTAAAAGTCAAATTACAGTCAATTTGGCTCTTTATTTGTTTCACAAAGAAAGTGAAATGTGGCCATTCACTCCAGGCGTACCACATTCCCTCACCTATAGGCATGACATGCTCTGAATTAGCACATATGACATAATGTACATCTTCTCCTGGAATAATAATATCAGTTTTACAATCACAAGGTTATCACTGGCTTATTGGGTCTCAACAGAAGTCTGACATCCAACAAAACAGAAGACAAACATCAGAGCAGAACAAAGCAACATTCTGCCTTTAACAACCTTTAGAAACAAAATTGGATATATGGTAGTATGAGATATTTCCATTCTCTCTTGGTCAGTTTACCCTAGTCCAGATCGAAGGCAGCATCTCCAACACCACCACTCTGAGCACAGGGGCCCCCCAGGGCTGTGTGCTCAGTCCACTGCTGTTCACTCTGCTGACCCATGACTGTGCTGCAACACACAACTCGAACCACATCATCAAGTTCGCCGATGAAAAGACCATGGTGAGTCTCATCAGCAAGAACGACGAGTCAGCTTACAGAGAGGAGGTACAGCAGCTAATGGACTGGTGCAGAGCCAACAACCTGTCTCTGAATGTGAACAAAAGAGATGGTTGTTGACTTCAGGAGGGCATGGAGCGACCACTCCCCACTGAACATTGACGGCTCCTCAGTAGAGATTGTTAAGAGAACCAAATTTCTTGGTGTTCACCTGGCGGAGAATCTCACCTGGTCCCTCAACACCAGCTCCATAGCAAAGAAAGCCCAGCAGCATCTTTACTTTCTGTGAAGGCTGAAGAAAGTCCACCCCCCCCCCATCCTCATCACATTCTACAAGGGCTGTATTGAGAGCATCCTGAGCAGCTGCATCACTGCCTGGTTCGGAAATTGCACCATCTCAGATCGCAAGACCCTGCAGTGGATAGTGAGGTCAGCTGAGAAGATCATCGGAGTCTCTCTTCCTGCCATTACAGACATTTACACTATACGCTGCATCCACAAAGCAAACAGCATTATGAAGGACCCCACGCACCCCTCATACAAACTCTTCTCCCTCTTGCCGTCTGGGAAAAGGCACTGAAGCATTCCGGCTCTCACGACCAGACTATGTAACAGTTTCTTCTCCCAAGCTATCAAACTCTTCAATACCCAGAGCATGGACTGACACCTTACTGCCCTATTGTCTTGTTTACTATTTATTGTAATGCCTGCACTGTTTTGTGCACTTTATGCAGTCCTGGGAAGGTCTGTAGTCTAGAGTAGTTTTTTTTTCTGTGTTGTTTTTTACGTAGTTCAGTCTAGTTTTTGTACTGTCTCATGTAACACCATGGTCCTGAAAAATGTTGTCTTGTTTTTACTGTGTACTGTACCCGCAGTTATGGTCGAAATGACAATAAAAAGTGACTTGACTTGACTTGACTAGTCCCTGCACGCAGGATGGATCCACCCTGGTACCATCACCCAGTATTCACTCCCTTGTCCGTCAGCTATAATCTCACCTTCCTCTGGAGGGGAAGACAGCTATATTATCCATCCTCTGCCTCCCTTGCAGAACTGATTCAGCTCTTTATCAGTGTGTTGAGTTGTGTCATCAGAAACAAAAGGGTAGATTGTCCTGCCATTAGCAAATGGCAAGGCCATCAAGGGGCAGTTGTTCAAATTATACAAAGCATAGGGAAGGGCATGTAGCTATCCAGATAGGGATTGGACAGGAGTCAGTAAACCTATTTTCTGTTTTAATAGGCTATTCATTCATCAAGTCTGGCCACTGGCTTGAGGATCTTAGTTGACATGGAAAACCCACCATCCACCATCAGAAAAAGCCCGCTCTTGCATCCTGTAATCTGAAAAGTGTGAAGCATTATTGGATTGAATTTCAGGGGGATCATCATAGGCAATAAGAGGATACTCTAATTGCTGAAGGTACCATCCCGATTAGCTTTAACAGTAGGGATTGTCATCGATAGACTAGAATAAGTGCCCACCTTAGTATGGAGGTACTGGAATTGATTCTGAAAAGGAGGGGGACTGACATAATGTATTTGCCAAATCCAAGCAGGAGCACACTGATGTTGAATGGCAACCAAGGGTTGTTTTGGAAGCTATCAGTCCTTAATTTCTAAACATAGCTTACAATTCCCTACTGCTGCATGAGTTATATGTCTTGGAACGAATAATCACCGCTGCCTCAACCACCCCACCGTATTCTGTACTCCCAAATGACCAGGAGACTCATGGGCTCACTGAGCAAGTAGCAAGAATGGTAATTGAGGTTGAGGGATAGATGTCACCATATCAGCAATGTTGTAAAATCTTGTCATCAGCGAATCATCTTTCTAATCAGTGTCAACGTGGTAAACTGTAATGGTAACATGCGATGATCAGCACCTAATGTCTTTCCATAACTCTGTTGTAAGGGATTCCCCACAACAGTATAGCACTACGGTTTACACCGGGGCAGCCACACAGCGAATCCTTTAACAGCAGCCCAAGAATCGGTATAAATATAAGCTTCTCCAGTTTCATGCATAATGAGAGTGTGCAGTGCTATGACCTCTGCATATTGGCTTGTTGGTTGAGAGGCAACAATGATGACCATTCATCCATATCGCAAACCCATTGGTAAACCAGACGTGCTGCTGCTGAGCAGGAGTCAGAAGATCAAAGGGAACATCCCACACAACAGGTGATATCTCGACTGGAGTAGCTCTAGGCATGGGTGATGTAGCCTGAGGGGACTCAACAACCAGTTTGTATATCTTATTACTACTGTCAGGTCTCTTTGAAGCTCTTGCTGAATTAATTTTTGTAAAATATGGATGAATACCTGAACAGTTCAAAATGACAGTTTAACTCTTTGTGAGCTCACAGTATGTAAAGTGTCTGTACCGGGTAAACATTGTAGGGTTTGATAATGTCTAATGTTTGCAGATAGCTGCTGGATCTTTTCTTAGTCTCAGGCACCATTAACGTGAAGAGGTCTGTTAATGACTATATTTCTGCTGGTTGATAGACTCTCTCTTAGTGTACGTCAAATTGCCTTGATGGATTCTTTTTTTGGATTTGTGCTTATCGCTTATATGTAATATTAATGTCCTTTTGTAACTAAACAAACATTGGTGGACTGATGGATAAGGAGTGTCCATTAAAGTACCTGACTGATTTATAAGAGTATGCTGAACTTTATGTTAATGAACATGAGTTGCTTGAATGAAAGAAGCCAGGATGAGTTAATAGCATGAGAACAAAAGATTAAAGAGTTTATCTGTTTCTCTATGCTTGTGGAACTCATATTTTGGGGTACCTTTCACTCAGTTCTTTGGACTTGGCCTAGCTAGACAGAGATTCATGATTGGTGCCTAGAAGCCAGGGTAATTTCATGAGTGAGTCAGAATTTGCAGTTCTCCATATCACAGCAACAATCGAGTGGTGACTGAGAATTTGTAGTATTTTGTATGGTTTATCTGTACTTTTCTATTTTTATGATAATAAATTAGGCTTTAATTACTTTGTTGTGCTTATATACCTGTTACCACATCTCCTGGACATTCGAATAGTTTGGGTCTGGCAAACCAGCCCATTACACTCATTCCGAAATATACCATTTCAGTTTGATAATTGAACTCTGTTGTGCTTGTCTTACCTTATAATGAGTGTTTCAGAGAGTACTCATCCCATAATGGGAAGGTTAGGCCAGAGAAAGACGAGGAAATCTCCTATCTGTTTTTCAGTCTCTACTAAAGCCCAGTAGCACACAAGAAATTCTTTCTCAAATCCAGTGTATCTGGTGGCAGCATCAGGAAGCTGTGGTGACCAGAAACCCAGAGGCATATTCATTCACTTATTATTCTGCCACAGGCTCCAGACAGCCACATAATCTTTAACAGAAAATTGCAGTTCAACAAGGAGGCCTCTTGACAAGGATACATGGGTAAGGCCATGGTGACAGTACCCCAGATCATCCTAACTGAATCAGTTCATACATATTGTGGTGAACTACATATACCTGTCTGGACACGCCCCCCCCCCGCTGACTGCTCCTGTGGCTCCTCCCACTGACCCCGGTATAAAGGCGATTGGGGACTCCGCCCTGGCCTCAGTCTCCAGGATGCAGTGTAGTGGTCAATTGCTGCTTGTTCTTTCTTCCAGACAATAAAAGCCTATATCTCGCCTCACGTCTCCAAGAGTTATTGATGGTGCATCACATATTTTAAAAAAAAGTTGGGAGTCTTCCAAATTCCAAAGATAGGTGAGCTGTTGGGCAAGGATAGCCTTGGGTGCTGATGCAGCTACTGGGCTGAATCCTGTAATTCGGTGGTAGTGTAGTTACGGATAGTGATCTCACTGGTAGTAGGGACAGCCACGGCATCTGATTTTGTTCATTTGCATTTCACTGTTCTTCTTTAACTAATGGAGGGTGAGCCTTGATTACATTGCTTTCGACTACATCTGAATCCTCATCATATCAGATAACTCCATCCCAATGTATCTGGGTCCCAATATTCCTACAGGACCATATATCGGACATTTACAGGATCCACTATCATTCAGCTATGCTGCAATGCTGCATATGGTGCCTTTGCATTACAATAGACAATCTATATGCCATGGCAGTCTGTTTAGTCTTGGAGCATTCAGTGCGCTCCTGCGCCACCTTTACTGTTTCACTTAAAATAGTGTTCTGAGAACCCAACTCACATTGCAGTCACTTGTTTTCCTGACAGAACTCGGTTTTAACACTATGCAACTGCTGCAATGCAATCTTACAGACCCACCCTACTTAAGGCAGAGAATCCCTCCTAGAGGGAAAAGCCACATTGTTAAGGCATTATGATACTACACATGGAAGCTTAACATCAAACAATCCAGCAAATACCTTCTTCCAACATCTGTGAAGTCCCCATTTACTCAGAATATTAGCCAGCAATCCAAAACTCATGGAGGTATCTGTCCCTCTGGGGACCTGATATGTCTCGAATATTACACTGCTCAACTTGCTTGTCCACGTCCACATTTTCCTGGACCTTAGTCACTTCACCAAAGTGTAATAGATTGGGTTGATCAGACCCAAATTATCTGAGTATCCAGGAGATGGAGCAATAAGTGTACAAGCACAACAAAGTAACCTTAATGTAAGCTTAATTTATTATCATAAAATAGATAGATCACACAAATAAATCAAAAAATACTTTACAGGAAATTACAAAGAGTTCAGAAAGTCACGAAGATTCCTGGACTCAATTCTTAACCACTACATGATTGCTGCTGTCGGAGTATCTCTGATTTCCGACTCGGTCATAAAACCACACCTTGGTCTCAGCCATTGTTCGCGATTTAGACCCTGGCTGAAGTCCAAAGAAAACCTCAAAAAGCAGATCAATGTATACACAAGTTTCACAAAGTACAGAGACTAACTTTTTGATCTTTTGCTCTCATTCCATTGACACAGCCTGTTTTTTTCCCCCAAACACATCCTGTGCTCATTAACACAGCATTCAGCATAATCTCATAAATCAATTGGACATTTTATTGGTCACTCTTTGTTCTTAAGTCTCACAGTGTCCAGACACACTGCATTCCTTGGGCTTACTAAGTACATTAAAGTTTACAGATAGACAATAAGCCCGAATCCAGGTAGACTGGCATTTTAGTGGTTACATGTTGTGACGTCATTCACTCATATCTGGACACACAACATTCTTTGGGCTTACAAAGTACGCTAAAGTTTGCATATCAGCAATAAGCTCAAATCCAGCAATCAAACCCGTTGCTTACTCTACAGACCTCATGTTCTACAAGATCAGAAAGAGTGATATTGTCCTAGACCTGACGCTCCTTCATGCAAGGGTTTACAAAATCTAATATGCTACTCTAGTGCATACATTGTATTTCAGTGTAGAGGTCTTTGTTTGAAGTGTTGGTACTCTGTCCTGGACCCCACAGTAAGTAGACAACATAAGATCTGAGAATAAGAACAGGTACCCTTCAGCTCCATTCTGCAAAATTGCATAAAACAGGCAATTGCAAGGACTTAAAAAGAACCTTTGGGTTTCCACAACCATGCAGACAAAGGCAGGAGTTCCAAATTCCTATCAATGATAACTGTAAATAATTCCCAGGACAATCCAGGGCATTCTGCTTTACCTCACTGTTCTGCATTCTAGTTAAGACACTGAACAGGAAGCCAGTCTTGAGCAACACACCCAAATTATGGAATGAACTCAGCAACTCAGGCAACATCTGTGGAGTGGAATAAGCAGTCGCTGTTGCATGCTGAGGCCTTTCTTCAGCACAGTGTAGCAAATATATAGGCTTGATGAAAGGTCTCAGCCTAAGTCATTGACTGTTTATTCCCTTCCATAGATGCTGCCTGACATGTCCAGTTTTACCAGCATTTTGTGTGTATTGCTCAGGATTTCCAACATCTGCAGCATCTCCTGTGTTTAGGGACGCAAGTCTTATCCATTCCCAAAGGTCCCAAAGGTCCCTAAGACCAGTTTTACTTCCCCAGAATTGAATCAACCTAAAGAGAGGAGAGAATGCTTACAGGCAAGAAACTTAGTTGATTTTGCCCATATAAGACCATAATAAGACATGAGTACAGAATCAGGACATTCAGGGCAGCGAGTCTGGTCTGTTTTTCCATCATGGTTGATTTATTATTCCACTCAACCCCATTCTCATGCTTTCTTCCATAACCTTTGACACCCTTACTAAACAAGAAGCTATCGACCTTCTTTTTGAATATACCCAATGACTTGGCCCCCACAGCCATCTGTGGCAATGAACTCCACAGATTCATCTCTCTCTTGGCACAACAAATTCCTCCTCAGTTCTGTTCTAAAGGGGTGTCCCTTTATTTGAAGGCTATGCCCTCTGGCCCTAGATGCCCCTTCTATTGGAAACATCCCCTGAACATTCATCCTGTCTAAGCCTTTCAATAGTCAATAGGTTTCAATGAGATACCCCCTCATTCATTTGAACTCCAACAAGTACAGGCCCAGAACCATCATGCATGCCTCAAACATTAATCCTTTCATTCCAGGAATCATTCTTGAGAACCTCTTCTGGACCTTCTCCAATGCCAGTGCATCATCTCTTAGATAAGGGACCAAAAACTGCTCACAGTACTCCAAGTGCGGTCTGACCAATGCCTTATAAAGCCTCAGAATTACTTTCTAGTTCTCTTGAAATTAATGCAAAAATTTCATTTGCCTTCCTTTACCACTGACTCAACTTGAAAATATCATCTGCAGTCTGTAAATAAGTAGAAAGCGTAGGCTGCAGGGGAACTGGGATTTGCAAAAGCAGGATTAGGTTTGAAGATGTAGCCATCATCAATGGTTTCACTCACACTCTCAGCATGGACATCCCAGTGTTGCCAAGCACTTGTTCCTCTCATGCATGCATAGGAAAGAGGACTGACTGTGCTTGTTTTCCTCTGGTTAGATGTGTATCCTATAATGGACTGAGTGCTGGGTCAGTGAGTGCTTCATGAATGCTGTTTGACCTGCTGAGCTCCTCCTGCGTTTTATGTGAGTTATTTTGTATATGTTCCTTTAATAAATATATCTGAATCATTTGCACTAAAAGCATGTCAATATATAGTATATGTCCAAGTACTATATAGTATAGTATAATATTTTTTTCAGAGGTACAATGGAAAGTTAGGTGAAATTTAGGAGTCTGACCTTTGAAATTGGACGCATTTCCACCTTTTAAAAAATGCAAATCATGCACAAAGCTCATTTACACGTTTTAACACAATAATGAACATTTCTAGTTACAATGCTGACTGTTATCAAACAGATGGGCATTTCCTGGCAAGATTCACTCTAATGTAGCTGATATTTGCCAGTGTCATTCACAAATGTAATGACATCATCCAAATGCGTGACATTCACCTTTGTCAAACTGACAGAGATTGAAGCAATACTTTGTGACCTGTGTCTTTTGCTTTTAACTCCCAAGAAAATAGGGAGTAAATCATGCCACTGTTATTAAGGAGAGTGAATCCACTAGACCCTACTGGGCATTGATGCGTAGCCACGTGCATCTGCCTGCCTGAAATTTTAATGCTCTGCATATTTCACACATCATTACCGGATCTCACAATACGTAATGCAGATATGCACAGCAAAAATATATTGTATGCTGCGATTTCTGCAGGGTGTTCAGACCAGCCTTGCATTGCATGACATACAGTTCAATATGCTTCAACAATCACATTGCGAAGGTAGAAAGGTGGAGTGGAGAAGTAAGATAGTTTGCATCTCTTTTTCTCTTTTCCTTCCACTTCTGTAGTGGAGAGTATAAATTTAAAGTTGTGACTAGTCTTTGAAACTTTCTAGTAAGAAAGACTTGGCTTTTCTTTAGCTCAGAGGCTTGTGGAGCTTAGAGCATTGGGGTATTCAAAGATCAGCTTTTAGAATTGATTGATGGCTACGGGGAACTGGCAAGAAGAGGCAATGAGGCCTGGAGAAGATGAAGCATCATCTTTTTGAATGGTGACCCATGTTACCATTTTCTTGTGTTCTTACATTTCTATGATCTTTCCAGTCAGTTGTTATTGGGAACTGTATAGGTCATGTTTTCGAACATTCATCACGGTAGAAGCTCTTCTAGCTAAGTTTCTTTCAGGATTTCTCAAGATTCTTTTTCCTAATTTTGTGGGGTTTTTTCCATGAGTGGAGTTCCTAGATTGGTCATTAGGACTACACACAGCAATTATTTCATACGCGAAGTAATGGTGCAATCTGATATCTGGGCACTTGTGTACCACATGCCAGTCCTTATCTAAAGCACTGATGTAGCTTATTTATTCTTTGCATGATCCCAACGGTTGCAAAAAGCATAGCCAGTGTTTTTATTTTAATGCTGATTTATGAAGGAAACAGCAGCCAGAGAAAATCCTGGCATTGCTGTGAGCCAGACTCTGCTGTCAAAACACATATATTGCAGAAAATCTTTCTTTCCAGCTCATCAAAAATATAAAGATTCAAAGCAAAACTCTAAGCATTCCTTACTGCATTTTCCATTACTCTTCAGACTATCCTCCTCAAACTTCACTTCTTTTTCTGCTCTCCTATCTCAGACCATGTCCTTTTTTACGTCTCCTTCTTAGGCAGTTCCTCAGGATCAACACTGACTTGTTTCTAAGTCTGGGTTTGTGGATTCTGAGCTGAAGGATATGGTTGATGCACCATCAATAACTCTCGGAGACGTGAAGCGAGATATAGGCTTTTATTGGCTGGAAGAAAGAACAAGCAGCAATTGACCACCACACTACATCCTGGAGACTGAGGCCGGGGCGGTGTCTCCAATCGCCTTTATACCGGGGTCCGTGGGAGGAGCCACAGGAGGAGTCAGTGGGGGGGGGGGGGGCGTGTCCATACAGGTATATGTAGTTCACCACAATGGTCATGTGGGAAGCATAGCCTTTTCCACAGATAGGAAAGGAGTTTCAGTTCTACTGCTGTTGGTGTTGACCTTGATGGTCCCGCCAATCCAGATGCTCCTTTTACACTTTATTCAGCTTTCTTATTATTCTACTGCAGTAGATTGTGTAATGATTTAGTCTCTATGAACATCATGGAAAAAGCATTTTTCACTATATCTTGGTATACGTGACAATAAAAATAAACTAGAACCAAGACCAATATCGCTGGGGGGTGGAAGTAGTCTGTGTGAGATTTCCTTCAGCACATGGTGGTCGTTGCATATCAGCAATCATGGGAGCATCTCAGAGTAAATTCTTGCTCCAGGAGAGCAGGTTCTGCTGAATGCTCACAAATAAAGGTAGGCACATGCGTGGGTGCTACCTATCATGTGTGCATTTATTTGTTCACACACACACACACACGCACACACACGCACACACACACACACACACACCCACGCACACACACGCACACACACACACCCACGCACACACACGCACACACACACACACACACACACCCACGCACACACACACACACACACACACACACACACACACACACACACACACACACACACACACACACACACACACACACACACACACACACCCACGCACACACACACACATCCTGCTTTCTCTGGTGGACAGAGCGTAGGTGTTCAGTGAAACAGTCTCCCAGTCTGCATCGGGTTACCTGTGAGTCGGTTGTTGTGGTATACTGCGTCTGGTGCTCCCGGTGTGGCCTTTTATATATTGGTGAAACCCGACGCAGACTGGGAGACCATTTTGCTGTGCACCTATGCTCGGTCTGCCAGAAAAAGTAGGATCTCCCAGTGGCCATACAGTTTAATTCCACGTCCCATTCCCATTCTGATATGCCTATACATGGCCTCCTCTATTGTCAAGATGAAGCCACACTCAGGTTGGAGGAACAACACCTTATATACTGGCTGGGTAGCCTCCAACCTGATGGCATGAACATTGACTTCTCTAACTTAATGCCCCTCCTCCCTTTTTTACCCCATCCCTGATATATTTAGTTTTTTCCCCCTTTTTTTTTCTCTCTTTCTGCCCATCACTCTGCCTGTTCTCCATCTCACTCTGGTGCTCCCCTCCCCCTTTCTTTCTCCCTAGGCCTCCCGTCCCATGATCCTTTCCCTTCTCCAGCCCTGTATCCCTTTTGCCAATCACCTTTCCAGCTCTCAGCTTCACCCCACCCCCTCCACTCTTCTCCTATCATTTCGCATTTTCCCCTGCCCCTCCTACTTTCAAATCTCTTAGTATCTTTCCTTTCAGTTAGTCCTGACGAAGGGTCTCGGCCCGAAATGTCGACAGTGCTTCTCCCTATAGATGCTGTCTAGCCTGCTGCATTCCACCAGCATTTTGTGTGTGGCACATTTGGTGTATTGTGGGCAACTCTGGCCACCATACTATGGAAAGAATATGATGAAACTATTGACTGTGCAGAAAAGATTCACAGGAATGCTGTCTGGTCTGGAGTGCTTGAGTGATCAGAAGCTCTGCTGGTGTTAGGTTTGCTGATCGTGAAGTGCTAAACTCAAACAAAAACCTTAAGCCCTTTCCAATATACATAGCCAGGAGTACCCTTACTAAAGAGAATTAGAATCAGAATCAGGTTTAATCTCATTGGCATACTTTGTGAAATTTGTTGAACGAGATTATCCTGTAACTACCCAATCTTCAAAGACTAGTTCACTTCCCTGTTTATTCCCCATGAAAGGTTTAGCTGGAAATACCCACTATTTGAGCAGTGGGTTCCCTCTCCCTATCAAGACAAAGATACTTCAAAGTAATTTGCACACGGTCCCTTTACCTTCAGTGGGACATGTTTAAATGCAAACTGCATTGTTAAACATATTTTAATCTCACAGAGGATGTTTATCTTACAAAAGACTTCCAAGTTACAAACCATTTCTAAAATACAAAGGATTCCATAACACAGGTATAATTCCTGTATCGATGATGCAGCCAAACCAGTCATCCATTGCAGAAATGGAAGTCAAATGAATTGTCAGTGTTTAATCTGACGAGTATGTGGATTGAATTGAATTTCGGTTTATTGTCAGTTAGAAACCACAAATGCAATGCAGTTAAAAAATGAAACAACGTTCCTCCAGAATGATATCACAAAAGCACACGACAAAACAGACTACACCAGAAAATCCACATAACGTTTGTCAATCCCCAAATCCAGAGTCCAGAGAGGTTGCTGCATATTAATATCGCGCTGCCATTTTAGCGTGTTTTCCAGAAAGGAGCTCCAAATCCACCAGACAAAACAAGACTACCCAGACACACCAAGTCAGGAGACCAATTCTACCACCCAACAAACCAAAAACTAAAGCTACAAGACCTACACAAAATCACATAGTTACAACATATAGTTACCACAGTAAATACTATAATATATGTTGTAACTATGTGATTTTGTGTACATATTATACTATAATATAGTTATAATACCATAATTGATTAAAAAAAAACAGACCATAGGCACAATAAAAATAACCCAAAGATGTTAAAAGACTATAAATTCGAAAGAAACCACCACACAGTTTCCACAAGTCCTCAGGGTCCTGATAGACTTGTCATCCCACTCAGGCGGCAGAAGGGAATACCCCCCTTTGGGCTTCCACAGTGCCGCCGGACTCAGCCTCGCAGACGCAGCACACAATGAAAGCGCTGCCGGATAGGAAAGTTTTAGAGGTTCAAATGCAGTCAAATGTGATATGTGTCGAAAGCCATGTTAGCCTTTGACAAGTTGAACTGAAGGGACTGTTTCCAGAATGCAGAACTATTATTATATGTTCAGCACCTGGCCTTCACAGACTTCTGTAATAGAGAATTTTATGGTTTCAACACCTTTTGAATGAAGACCTTTCTTAGTTGTAAATGTTAGTGAGGGACAAAAAGTCATGCCAAATTTCTTCAGCCTCCAAACAGGTATTGATGTGCTGTCTTACCATTGAATCTATGTGGTTGGACCAGGACAGACTGTTGATGATATTCACTCCTAGGAGCTTGAAGCTCTCAACCCCCTTGATGACAGCACCATTGATACAATCAGGAGCATGTGCACTGCTCCCCTTTCTGGTCAATAATCAGCTTTTTTATTTTGCTGACATCGAGGGTAAGGTTATATTTATTACACATTCCACTAGACTCTCTACCTTCTTCCTATACTTCTCAGTGCTGATTATCTTGAGACTGTGATCACTTGATGTGATCCCCAAAGCCTGGAGAAATATGCAGCCAAATTATATTTTTCAATAAAATCACTCCTGATTGTTCTAAACTCTCGTAAATACAGTCCGGATAGACTAATTTCTTCTCATATGACAGTCCTCCCCATTAAAAACATTCAATTATTTCTACTTTATGCTTTCTATCTGTCAACTAATTTGTCAGTATAGGATTCCTATACCATATACTTTAATTTTGCACAGTCTCTACTCATATGAGACTTTATTAAAGACATTCTGGAAATGCACATACACTCTCTTTCCTAATCTATTTTATCAACTACCCTCTCAAAAAACTCTGGAAAGTTTGTCAATTGCAGTTTTCCATTTGTTACTCATAATGTTCTTTGTAATAGACTCTAGTATTTTCCTTGCTACTGGTGCTTAAGCTAATCAGTTTGTTGTTCCACCTTTTTTGCAATTGGTTAGAATAAATTTCCCAGTCTCTAAGCTACAGTCAATTACATATAGAATTTTGGAAGAAGACAAATATTGCAGACAAGATTTTCATGGCTACCACTTTAAGTGTTCTTGGATGCAAATTATTGGCCGTCTGGCTTTAAGTCACTTTCATCTTTTCAATTTTCTTTAACTCCTCCATTTCTTTGCATCGTGATTCCCTAGCATTTCTGGGAAGTTATTTGTGTTCTCTTCCAGGAAGACAGAAAAATTTGTTTTATTGCTTTGCAATTTCTTTGATCCCCATCATAAATTCTCTCATTTATGACTGTAACAAAACTGCATTTGTCTTTGTTAATCCAGTGCTTTTTCAGAATTATAATCAGAGTCAGGTTTAATATCACTGGACTACATCGTGAAATTTGTTGTTTTGTGGCAGCAGTACATTACAATTAATAATAAGAAAAATTATAAGTTACAGTAAGAAATATGTAAATAATTAAAACATTAAATTAAATAAATAGTTCAAAAAGAGAGAAAAAAATTAAAATAGTGAAGTAGAGCACATGAGTTCATTGTCCATTCAGAAATCTGATGGCAGAGGGGAAGAAGCTGTTCCTAAAACATTGAGTATTGTATGTGTCTTCAGGTTCACATACCTCCAACTTGATGGAAGCAATGAGAAGAGGGCATGTCCTGCATGGTGGGGGTCCTTAATGATGGATGCCTTTTTAGGCATCACTTTTTGAAGAAGTCCTCGATGTGGGGAGGCTAGTGTCCATGATGGAGCTGAGTTAGAAATTTCTACAGCTTTTCCCAATCCTTTGCAGTGGCCCCTCCGTACCAGATAGTGATCAACCAGCTGGAGTGCTCTTCATGGTATATCTATAGGAATTTGTGAGTCTTTGATGACACAGCAAGTCTCCTCAAACTCCTAATGAAATGTAGCCATTGTCATGCCTTCTTTGTAATTGCATCAATATGTTGGGACCAGGATAGATCTTCGGAGATGTTGACACCAAGGATGTTGAAATTGCTCATTCTTTCCACTGCTGTTCCTGCGAAGATGTGTTCCCTCAACTTCTCTTTCCTGAAGTCCACAATCAATTCCTTGATCTTACTGATGTTGAGAACAAGAGTGTTGTTGCAATACCACTCAACCAGCTGATCTACCTCATCCTTGTACGCTTCCTCTTCACCATCTGAAATTCTGCCAACAATAATTGTGTCATTGTCAAATTTATAGATGGCATTTAAGCTGTGCCAAGCCAGACAAATTGTGGGTGTAGAGAGAGTTGAGCATGCATCCTTGAATTGCGCCAGTGCTGATTGTCAGCGGCGAGGAAATGTTATTTTCTATATGCACTGATGAGGATCCAATTGTTGAGGGAAGGAGTACTGCAGCCCAACTTTTGGAGTTTGTTGATTAGTTCTGAAGGTATGATGCTGTTCAATGCTGAGCTGCAATCAATAATATACAGCAGTCTAACCTAGGTATTGCTATTGTCCAGTTGATCCAAGGCAGAGCAGATAGCCAGTGACAGCTGTAGATCTGCTGTGGCAATTGGCAAATTGCAGCAGGCACAGGTCCTTGCTCTAGCAGGAGTTGATTTGGCCAAGCACTGTAGATGTGAGTGCCAGTGGGTGACAGTTTCTGATGCAGCTCACGCTGCTCGTCTTGGGCTACGGTATGATTGCTGCCCGTTTTAAGCAAGTGGGAACCTCCAAATGCAGCAGTGAAAGATTAAAAGATGCCCTTGAACATGCCTGCCAGTTGGCTGGCACAGGTTTTCGGTGCCGCACGCTGGTCTGATTCCTTGTGAGTGTTCGCCCTCTTGAAAGATGTTCTGACATCAGCCTCCAAGACGGAGATGACAGAGTCACCAAATGCTGCAGCGATTTACATTGGTGTAGTTTTATTCTCCCTTTTAAAGTGTGCATAAAAGGTGTTGTGCTCATCTGGAAGAGAAACATCGCAGTCATTCATGATGTTAGGTTTCATCTCGTATGAAGTAATGGCCTGCAAACTGCCAGAGGTGACACGTATTTGATTCCATTTCTGATTTCAATTGGAATTGTGTTTTTTTTTGCTCTTAAAATAGACTCTGTAGGTAGTACCTGGACTTCTGTATAGTTCTGAATCACTTGTCTTCAATGCCGCAGATCTAACCCTCAGCAGATCACAAATCTCCTCATTCATACATGCTTTTGGTTTGGGAACGTTCCATATACAGTATTCTTGAAGGCACACATTCATCCACATACGTCTTGACATCAGTGACACCTCTGGTGTATTCATTCAGACTCAAAGATCAATCCCTGAATATTGTCTAGTATGCTGAAAGTATGAATACAGTCAGATAGAAACATAGAAACATAGAAAACTTACAGCACAATACAGGCCCTTCAGCCCACAATGCTGTGCTAAACATGTACTTACTTTAGAAATTACCTAGGATTACCCATAGCCCTCTATTTTTCTAAGATCCATGTCCCTATCCAGGAATCTCTTAAAAGACCCTATCATATCCACCTCCACCACCGTCACCGGCAGCCCATTCTATGCAATCACCACTTTCTGCATAAAAAAACTTAACCCTGACATCTCCTCTGTACCTACTTACAAGCACCTTAAAACTGTGCCCTCTCGTGTTAGCTAGTTCAGCCCTGGGGAAAAAGCCTCTGACTATCCACATGATCAATGCCTCTCATCATCTTATACAACTCCATCAGGTCACCTGTCATCCTCCACTATTCCAAGGAGAAAAGGTTGAGTTCACTCAACCTACTCTCATAAGGCATGCTCCCCAGTCCAGGCAACATCCTTGTAAATCTCCTCAGCACCCTTTCTATAGTTTCCACTTCCTTCCTGTAGTGAGGTGACCAGAAATGAGCACAGTTCTCCAAGTGGGATCTGACCAGGGTCCTATATAGCTGTAACATATAGATGATCGGACTTTCCAAAGTGCAGGATGGGATGACGTGGTAAAACATTTCTGATGGTGTTTTAACAGTGGTCAAGCAGATTGGCTCGATATCACAGCTGATATGTTGATGGTAGTTGTTCAGAAACTTCTTCAACATGGCCATTTTTACATACTTTTAGAAGCTTTTACAATATGCTTTTATGATCCTTGCAAATATATTATTATATTTCCCAATGTTTACTCTCTAAATCAATCTCCTAATTTTTGTTTTAATTCTAACCTACTTCTAGTCTTCAAGATTGTTATTTTTTTTCTGCTAGTTGAAATGAAGCTGCTTTGGATCAAATGCTGTCCTTTAACTTTCTTCATTGGCCGTGGTTGCATCACTCTCCTTTTGCATTTTTTTGCATTAAAAAAAGAATGCATAACAATTACATTTCATACAGTCCTCAATTGCCTTCCTTTGAAGATCCGCACTTGTTTATAGCCAACTCACTTTTTATTCCTTTGCAGTTTCCTTTGTTTAGATTTATGACCCCAGTTTATGTTTGAACTTCTTAACAAAGAATTCTGACATGTTGTGGTCACCCTTCTCTGAAGGAACTCACTCAATAAGGTTATTAGCTAATCCCCCCATTGCATTATAGCTTACATTGGATAGTCTGCTTTTGACCTTCCTCACATGCTCCCCTCCCCCCCATGACCGATGTCCTGCCCAACTTTCCCCCATTGTTAGATCAATGAATAGATGATAGGCTTACTTTCAACTATAGGTCTAAATGCTCCAGCGTTCCTGAGTAGAAAAAAATAATAACTCACCCAGGGATAACTTTGAAGATACGTATTTTTCAGATGGTTCTACAACTGGAATAGTTGTAGAGTTTATTAAGTGCCCCTAATATATCTGCCTCTACTACCTTCCCTGCCATGGTGTTCCATGCACCCACCACTCTCTGTGTAAAGAACCTACCTCTGACACCCCCCTTAAACTTCCCTTCAGTCTCCTTAAAATTATGCCCTCTTGGATTAGCTGTATTTACCCTGGTAAAAGGCCTCTGGCTATCCACTCCATCCATGCCTCTTTTCATCTTGAACACCTCTATGAAGTCACCTCTCACCATCTTTTGCTTCAAAGAGAAAAGCACTAGCTTGCTCAAACTATTCTTATAAAACATGCTCTCCAATCCGAACAGTATCCTGGTAAATCTCCTTTGTAACCTCTCAAATGCTTCCACATCCTTCCTATAATGAGGTGGCCAGAAATGAGCATGATATTCCAAGTGTGATCTAACCAGGGTTTTATAGAGCTGCACTATTACCACACAGCTCTTAAACTCAAATATTGAATTCAAGAGCTGCAATACATATTGGAATATGCAATGTGAATAGCTGTTCATCAGTTGCATCGATGATCTGCCCAAGAGAAATTGTGGAACTAAAATGTAGCTCTTTTTAAACAGCTAATCCTGGGCCATAGAGAGTACAAATCCACTTTCTACAACAACTGAAGCTGCTAGCCTATGCCAGTACTGGATATAAATTACCAGCGTCAACATGCACCTCCTCATCAGATCTTTGCCAGCATTGAGGATGCAGCATTTCTACTAATTGAAGGTGAATTAGAGAAGCCAGTGATAGGACTGAAGCTGAGGAGTCAACAAGACAGCAGGTGAGTGGTGATGTTAGTGGAATAATCTTTAGAGTTAGAGTCTTGAAGCAATAACACAACACACATGATGTGTAGATCTACTTGGAGGATGATGGGAATGGAAAGTTTGGTGTCCAGAACATTAGGTGTACTGAATCACACTGGAATTTGCTTTGGAGAAAATTAATCACACAAGCTAGCAGCATCATTTCTACTGTAAAGTTTGTCAATGATTCCCAAAGATTCCAGATTCTACCCATATCTCTTCTCTGGTGCATTTATTGATGGAAATAATTTGCAATTTTATATGAAACTATCTCTTCCACAGGGATGTCTTCTTCACATTCCAGAATTAGCCTGCTTACTTTATGACATGATTGCCATTTCATAGCAGCTTATTACATTATCATCATGACCAGGATCCTGATAAGTCTTGATGTAGTGCATGACCTGAAATGCTGACAATTCCTTTCTTCCAACAGAGATTTCTTGACTCACTGAGTTCTTCCGGCAGTTATTCTTTTCTCAAGATTCTATCTTTTGCAGTCTCTTGTGTTTGCAAAGATATTAGGATTGTCAACCATAAGACTGGGCTTTTAGGAGTTGTCAAAGTGAAAAGGCCATGTAGAAAATTTCAAAGGGAATTTTAGAGCTTTGGTTCATGGCCATAAAAATAATGGTTTCTAATGTTGGAGGGATTAATTTTGAAAATAAACAAGATCAAACAGGACAGATGATTGCATCTCCTGGAATTAGAGTCTTGTAGAGATATAGCAGAGAAACAAGCCTTCAGACTGCCATTTCCATACAAACCATCAATTACTATTTCCTACCTTAATCCTATTTTTTTAATTCTCCCCTTATTCGCATCAATGTTCCTCAGATTCACACACTGAGAGCAACTTACACAGGCCAATTACTTTAATAGGCAGCATGGTACCTGGGAGAACACCAGAGCATCCTGAAGAAACACATGCAAGTCCTTGAGAGAAAATGCAAAGTCTACACAAATAGCAACCAAGCTTGGGAATAAACCCATGTCTCTGGTACAGTGAGGCAGTTGCTCTTTCAGCTACTGTATGGTGCCGCAGAAAGTTGAGAGATAAGTACAGTCAGGGATCAAGGATCAACTTTATTTACCACATACAGTTACATATATTGAGAATTTGCTGTGGTGTGTTGGTAAGTGCATGGCGTGCAACAAAAAATAATTAAACAATTATAAAGAATAAAAAATTACATAAAAATGAACTCTGAGGTTAAAGTACTGATATAGAATAACGTCTGCATAAATACATAAACACCAGCATGTATTTACAATGTAAAGAGCGTTATGAAAAGTGGTTTAATGAGTTGACAGTGCAGGGTAGTGACTGAGGTAACAGAATAGGTTGGGGGTAGGGTCTAACTAGAATGCTTCATCAGATTAACTGCCTGGGGACAGAAATTTTTAAAGTGGTGTGAAGATTTTGTTTTAGTAGACATATAGAGCTTTCCAGAGGTTGCTTTTGGAAAAGACAGTTTGCTGGAAGGGTAGTGTCTGCAATAATTTTCCTTGCCCATTTCTTGTGATGGACACATTCAAGTCCCGCAGCAATGGTAATCTACACCCAATAACCCTTTCTGCTGACCTGACGGTTCACTGTAGTGTTCGAGGTGAGGGCTAAAGCAGATTCTGATTATAAGCACTAGAATTTCAAAATCAAGGTGCTGCTTAACTTAGAGTCCGTGAAGGTCAACAAGCACAAGGATGTTGGAAAAAAGCAGCTGTGCCAGCCAGGCTAACCTCAACTTTTCTCTGTGACAATGACCAAATGTTCAATTCTGACTCTCAGATTTGTTTTATAAGTATACAATAAAGAAAGACATTTATATTTTATTGTTCAGATTTAGCTGATTGCATTTTGGTTGAATTCTGTGTCAGCAATAGCCCCACCCAATGCTCCTCATTTACCAAGACTACATTTAAAATAGATTGCAGGGAAGGTTCGATGAAAGAGCATAGATTGGCTGTTTTTCATCTCCTTTCAACAGAACACAAGGCTAAATGTCATCAAAAGCGAACCACAGCTGATGATACCATTTTTTTTCAGGTCAGTAGATTTGATTGTTTTATCTGTTAAAGTTAGTGGATGTTTTACCATGGCTGACCATTTGTAATACATAAAATGATAGCAATCAGCAAGGAAGTGACTTATTGATAGCCCCGTGAAAATTATATTGCAGCAATAGATTGGACTTGGGAAAAATACACACAGATGTGTGTCTGGTTGGAGGTTAAAGCATTTCTCAGGCAGGGCGATCAATTTCAGTAAAGAGCACAGTTAATCTGGCTCATTGAAAGGAGCTATCAGTGTAAATTCAACCTCTTGATGTATATATTTATTTAGACACTTTAGGAAAGATGCAGAGGGGTTTGGAGATGCTGATTAAATTATATTGTTGATGTATGCTGGGTTCACAGCTTCCCTCTGCAAGAGTACTACTGTTATTAGTACAAACGATGTTCCTGCACAGATCCATATTGCGTCCTTCAAAGTGAACAGGTGCCGATATATTTCCTTTCGATGAAGTTTTATATTTCAAAGCTTAATCCTTGGGTCTTAAACTGAGCGCTACAATAAATGTGAGACCTACAACCCCTCTCCCAATTGCTTTACTAGATGGTGAGAACCCATCCTGAGCAAAAGTTTGATCAATGCTGTATTTGAAATACAAATCCTAAGCATTCTAGAATTAAGAATAAAGGATACAAAGTAAGAAGTTAAAAAGAACAATTGTACTTTTCTATAATCGTTACCTGGGTTTCTTAAAATTGTAGCTATATGGACTCTTAAACACCGGACATGCAGGATTTTTATGATTAAAGTTCTTCATTGTAAGTTTTGACATTATATGGATCTAACAATTAATCATATTTTGGACATGAAGTTTGATTAAGTGTACATATATTAATCCTCTACATTTTCTGATTCTTGATTGCTGCAGTCATAGAGGCTTGAGTTATATTTTGTATAGGTATTGATATTCATGGGTGCAGTGAATGTACTTAGTAGGGGGCCCAAAACCAATTTTACTGGTAGCTTCATTTTCATTTGATTGAAACTCTGCAAGCATTGACTCAATACTACAAAATAGCTCACCGATCAGGGAAGGCTGGAAATTTGCTGGCTCCCCTATAGCGCTATGACAGATGTAATGAAATGAAATGCCTCTGTGTGTGAGTGTGTATGTGTGTGTTTGTGCACAGATGGTGGAAAGTGGACAGGAGTGAAGTTAGATGGGAAACTGAGGAAGAAGGGTGAGTTTGCAGAGTTGTGGATACCACAAATTGTTTCTGAAAATTCCAGAGTGCTTTATGCGTCATAGGACACCTAATCTCCATATTCAAAATTATCTTTACCCTGAAATAAAAGTAATAGCCTCCCTTTTCAGAATTTAACCTTAGATGATGGCAGCTACCTCCCTGATATAAAATAAGCCATCACTGACCCAAATCGTACTTAAGCCATGACAATCATATCTATGGCAGAAAGGGGAGGCTATAAACTTGGCCTGTGGTGATGTAGACTGGTGCGGAATAACAGATGGAAACCCTGATTTCTGTGCTGTAATATTTTCTGATGTGACATGAGTAGGGTTTTTATGTTGAACAGTAGGCACCAAGCAGTGATGTAGAATAGAGGGAGCTGGGAATTCAACTTCCCAGACAACCTCGACATACCGCGTTTTATCACTGCCGAATAGGACAATGGATGACACCACGATAAGACCATAAGACAGCAGAATAGAATTAGGCCATTCATCTCATTAATCATCTGCACCATTTGATTTTGTTTGAGTTATTATCCCTCTTAACCCCACTCTCCTACCTTCTACCCGTAAACTTTTAGGCCCTTAAACAAGAAGCTATCGATCTCCTCTTTAAAAATACCCAATGACTTCGCTGTATGTGGCAATGAATTCCCCGGATTCACCATCTTTGTGCTAAAGAAATTTCTCCTTATCTCAGTTCTAAAGGGATGTCTTTGTATCCTGAGGCTGCACCCTCTCATTCTAGACTACCCCACTATTGGAAATATCTTCTTAATGTCATTCTGTCTAGACCATGCAGTATTTGACAGTTTTCAATGAGATCCCACCTCATTCTTCTAAACTCCAGATACAGAGCCATCAAACGCTCCTCATACGTTAACCTTTTCATTTCCAGGATTATTCTTGTGAACTTATTCTAGGCCCTCTCCAATGCCATCAAATCCTTTCTTTGATAAGGAGCTCAAAACAGTTTGTGATACCGAATATGGACTGACTAATGTCTTATAAAGCCTTGGCATTACATCCTTGCTTTTATATTCCAGTCATCTCAAAATGAATGCCACATTGCTTTTGGTTCCTTACTACTGACTCAACCTGCGGGTTAACCTTTGGGAAGTCCTGCACAAGGACTCCCAAAACCCTTTGCACCTCTGATTTCTGAATTTGCTCCCTGCTTTTATTCCTTCTACAAAAGATCATGACCATACACTTCTCTACACCGTATTTCATCTGCCATTTCTCTTTCCCCTTTTTTCCTAATCTGTCCAAGTCCTACAGACTTCCTGCTTCCTCAATGCTGCCTGTCCCTCCACCTATCTTTGTATCATCCTCAACTGTGGCCACAAAGCCATTAATTCCATCATCCAGATCATTGATACATAGTATGGAAAGATCCCTGGTCAAAAAGATCCTTGCAGAACACCACTGGTCACTGGAAGCCAACTAGAAAAGGCCCCTTTTATTCCCACTCTTTCCCTCCTGCCAGTTAACCAATGCTGCATCAATGCCAGTATCTTTCCTGTAATACCATGGGCTCTTATCTTTTTAGTAGCCTCATGTCTGACACACTGTCAAAAACCTCCTAATAATTCCAGTAAACAGCATCCACTGACATTTCTTTATCTGTCCTGCCTGTTATTTCCTCAAAAAATTCCAACTGATTTTCCTTAAGGAAACCATGCTAACTTCAGCCTATTTTTTCATGTACCATGTGCACCAAAACCTCATTCCTAATAATGGACTCCAACATCTCACAAACCACTGAAGTCAGGCTACCTGGTCTATAATTTCCATTCTTCTGCCTTCCTCCCTTCTTAAAGAGTAGAGTGGTATTTGTAATTTTCCAATTCAGTGGAACCACTTCAGAAATCTAGTGATTCTTGAAAGATCACTATTAATGCCTCCACAATCTCTTTAGCTGTCTTTTTCAGAACCCTGAGGTGTGGCCCATCTAGTACAGGTAACTTATTTACCTTCAGTTCTTTCAGCTTCCCAAGCACCTTAATAGCGACTGCACTCATTTCTGCACCTTCTTTACGCTCTTGAATATCTGGCATTCTGCTGGCATCTGATGCAGAATGCATGCACATTTTCTTTGTACTGTGTCATTTTCCATTCTTGCCTCTCTTTTAATCTTTATATATCTGAAAAAATCTTATGTATTTTCTTGTGTTGATACTTTTATATAATTGGCTAGCTTACCTTCATATTTCATCTTTTGTCTCCTTATTGCCTTTTCTGTTGTCTTCTTATGGTTTCCAAAAACTTTGAAATCCTCTATCTTCTCACTCAATTTTGCAGTATTGTATGCACCCTGTTCTGTTTTTATGCTGTCTCTGACTTCCCTTGTCTGCCACAGTTGCCTCAATGTCTTTTTAGAATGCTTCTTTCTCTTTGAAATGAACTGATCCTGCCACTTCTGAATTACTTAGAGAAACTCTAGCCATTGCTGTTCTACTATCATCCTTGATAGTATCCCCTTCCAATCAACTTTGAATAGCTTATCTCTCATGCATCTGTAGTTCTTTTTATGCCATTGCAATACTAATACATCTGATTTTAACTTCTCCTCTCGAACTGCAGGCTATATTTTATCATATTATGATCACTGTTTCCTAAAGGTACTTTAATTTCCCTCATCAAATCTGATTCATTACACAACACCCAATTCACAATAGTCTTCTCCCTGGTGAGCTCAATCACAAGCTGCTCTAAAAAAACATCTCATGGGCATTCTACAAATTCCTTATCTTGGGATTCAGTACCAATATGATTTTCCCAATCTACCTGCATATGAAAACCCCCATGATCATCAGCACATTACCCTTTTTTACATGCCTTCCCTAGTTCCCTCTGCAATTTGTATTCCACATCCTGAACACTGTTTGGAGGCCTTTATATAATTATCATCAGGATCTTTTTACTTCCTTCCCACATGGATTCTACATCTTCTGATCCTATGTCATTCTTTATGAAGGATTTGGTTTTTTTTGCTAACAGAGACACCCCACCCACTCTGCCCACTTGCCTGTCCTTACAATCTGTCTTTACATCTCACTGGTTCTACACTCATCTCTGGAGTATGTGGAAAATAAGGACGCCTTACTGTATGCTAGCATACTGTTTATAACTACAACTCCCAGCTTCATTTCTATTATTCCAAGCAAACTCATCTCCAAGCTCATAGACAGGGGACACATCCCTTTGCAACTAGATCCTTGATTGCCAACAGACTGCAAACAGTAAGGACAGGCTACTCAATATCCTTATCTAATAAAGGGTCTTCAACTACACTCTCTTCACCCCATGCACTCACAATTGTGTGGCTAGATTCTTCTCTATCTCCATTTACAAGTTTGCAGACGATACCAATGTAGTTAACTGTATCTCAAATAGCAATGTGTTTGAGTGCAGGGAGGAGATAGAGGGAGAAGGGACATGGTGGCATGACCCTCTTTTTCCCTCAATGTCAGCAAATTAAATGAGCTGACCACTGACTTCAAGAAATGGAATGGTGTATGGCTTCTGTTTACATCAACAATGGTGATTTTTGAATGTTTCAGATCTTCAAGAGAATTGCGGACCAAGCTTCTTCAACCAGAGGGTAGTGTAACTGTGGCATTCATTGCCACTGATGGAAGTAAAGGCAAAGACAGTGGGTATATGTAAAGCAGAGGTTGATAGGTTCTTGATTGGTGAGAGTGTCAAAGGCTACGGGGAGAAGGTGTAGGAATCAGACATGATCAATGAGCCAAATGGTCTAATTCTGTTCCTCTGTCTCATGGTTTTATGCTATAGCTCAGTATATCATGGAAGCCAGCCTTTTCTCAATGGACTCTGTCTCTACTTTTCATTAGTCGATAAAGCAGCCAACATAATCAAGTCACTCTCTCCACCCCACAATCCTAGATATTCTTTCTGCTTCCCTGTTCCATTGGGCTGAAGGTACAAAATCTGAACGTACGTGTCACCAAATGTCTATACTACTGTTAATAAACTATTGATAGGTCACCGAGTATGGTATGAACTGACTGACCTCTCAATCCACGTTACTATGGCTTTAGACCTTTTTCTCTATATGCACTTGACTTCCTCTGTAACTGTAACATCTAATTCTGCATTATGTTATTGTTTCCCCTTGTACTATGACAATGACTTGATGAAGCAATCTGCATGGACGTCATGCAGGGCAAAGTTTCTCACAATAGCTCAGTACATGTGACAATAATAAACCAATTATTGCAAGTTCATAGTTCTCCAAAAGTGCCATCACAGGTGAACTGGGTAATAAAG
The DNA here is from genome assembly GCF_048418815.1 of Hemitrygon akajei. NCBI lineage: Eukaryota > Metazoa > Chordata > Chondrichthyes > Myliobatiformes > Dasyatidae > Hemitrygon > Hemitrygon akajei. The sequence continues at coordinate 158,695,192 of NC_133129.1, read as the reverse complement.
AAGTCTTTAGGCATGACGGCCGATATCAGTCATGGTACTGAGTATAGAAGTTGGGATGTTACTTTGCAGTTGTAGAAGAGTTTGGTAAGGGCAATTTTGGAATACTGTGTTCAGTTTTAGTTACCTTGCCATAGGAAAGATGATATTCAGCTGGAAAAAGTGTAGAGGAGATTTATGAGGATGTTGCCGGGTCTTGAGAGTGTCAAGTTATGGAGAGAGGTTGAGCAGATTGGGACTTTATTCTTCGGAACATAGGGGAATAAGGGGTGATCTAACAGAGGAGTAAGAAATCATGAGGGTGATAAGGTGAATCTGCACCATCGTGGAGGCAAAGGGTAAAATAAGTGGAGAGAGATTTAATAGAAACCTGAGGGGCAACTTTTTCACTTCAAGGTGGTCAGTTAATTGAATGAGCTCCCAGAGGACATGGTTGAGGAAGGTACATTAACAACAATCAATAAACACCTGGACTGGGACATGGATAGGAAAAGTTTAGGGAGATTTGAGTCAAATGCTGATAAATGGATGTAATTATATAGGAATTTTGGTCAGCGTGGATTAGTTGGGCAGAAGGGCTTGTTCCATGCTGTATAACAATGTGACTTTATGAATTCTATCTGTTTATCTCATCAAAACAAAGCATTGCTAATAAGTCAGTGCCAGTTCTCAGAATGTTAGAACTCTTCAGTGGAAAATCTCTCATTGAGATTCTTCTCTAAAATGTGCCTGGAGTTAAAATCAACAATCTGCTTGATCAAAATAATGAAGAATCTGTTCTCATTAAATGAACATAGAGATTATATTATGCCAGCAAACTGATTGTGGTGGCTGGTTTATTGTGTAATTTTCTGATCTAACCATTGAATAGTTAAATGTGATGAGATACAAGACCAGGCAGGCAACTCTTAATTCCCTGTCATACTCAGTTTTAGTCATCAATACTATAGCCATACTGTAGATTTTTTAAATAATATGTAATTTATTGAAAGAAAATTAGAAAAATTGCAAAATTCATTCAGATTGATACAATCCTTAAATATTGAGATAGCAGAATTAATAGATGAACATAGAACACTGATTGATAATGCCAATTATTGAGTTAGAATACCATTGCTGAAACTCTTGTTCCCTGAAAATTATGGCCATACAAATAGTATAATATTCATCTACATTGAATTTGATTTTACTGTCTTAAGGTTTGCAAGGATTTTGGTGTCATCTGCAAACTAATTGCCTGGTCTCCTGAAAGTACTTCTGAAGGTCAAGCTTAAAGGCAGAATAAAGGATTCATGACAGGATTTGTAACAGCCTGGAGGAACGGAGGATTGTTTGGGTTCACATCCGTAGATCTCTCAAAGTTGTAGTGTAAATTGATAGGGTGGTTGAGAAGGTGTGTAGTTGAGGGGTTGTGTCAAGAGCCATGCGGTAATATTGCAGCTCTGTAAAACCCTGGTTTGACCACACTTGGAGTATTGGGTTCAGTTTGGGCCGCATTATAGAGAGGATATGGAAGCTTTAGAGAGTGCACAGAAGAGATTTACCAGGATAATGCCTGGATTAGACAGCATGTCTTATGAGTCTAGGTTGAGCAAGCTAGGGCTTCTTTTCTTTGGAGAGACAGAGCATGACAGGTGACTTGATAGATGTGTTCAAATACATAGATCAACTGGACAGCCAAAGACTTTCTACTAAGGTGGCAATGGTTCATAAAAAGGGACATAGCTTTATAGTGATGGAAGGATGGTACAGAGGGGCAGGCAAAGGCTGTTTTTTTTACACAGAGAGTGGTAGGTGTGTGTAATGAACTGCCAGGGCGATGATAGATGCAGGTGTATTAGGGACATTTAAGGGACACTTTGATAGGCACATGGATGAAGGAAAATTGTAGAGCTATATGGGAGGGAAGGGTTAGTTCAATCTTGCAGTAGGTTAAAGGATTGGCACAACATCATGGGCCAAAGGGCCAGTACTGTTCTATATTTTGATATTAAGTTTTGAGAACAGCAGTTACAGATTTGATTGCTGGGGAAAATCATTAGTGACATATTTACAGTCTGAATTATGTTCAGCACCTTCTAAACTTGAGGAATACATTTGGAAATAAGATGTAGTTGATACCTCAGGTTTCAAATTTCTACCAACTTTACAGGTCTGAAGAAATCTAGTCTGTAGATTGTATTGTATGATGAGATTCCAGGTTGCCAGTCTCCACTAGATCTTCCTCAAACTTCATCCCATGAGGAAATAAATTTATTTTGTTCAGCATAAAAACAGAAAATGCTGAACATTTGCAACAGGACTGACAATGTTTTAGGACAGTGAGCTCTCATCAGGTCATATTAATTCTGTCTCCCCTTCTATTGTTGCTGCCTGACCTGCTGAGTAGTCCCAGCATTACTGAATTTTTGTTTCAGGTTTTCAGAGTCTGTATATTTTGCTTTTGGCTTACTGTTCCTTGGATGTCATGTTATGAATTTCTAATCGTTTTTCTTTCCTTATTATCACAAATCTTATATAATCCCTTCCAATAAATTTCCAATAATAGATGTCAGTCTGTTGATCTCTTTAGTAATAATGTGTTTCAAATGGAATGTCACTCATTTTGAATGTGATCATTATCTATGTTAATGGAACCTGATTGAAAGTAGTGATTTCGCATCTCTACTGTAAGTAGTGAACCTAAAAATCAGTTCAAATCTGTGCTACTGTGTTCTGTGTGATTCTTAATGGCCTTGGAGAGATTTTGACTTCTGACAAAATTAAAATTACTGATATATTTCTCCAGAGATCTCCACTTTAGTGGCTATTTATTGTCACCTTCAGCTGCATATGATATTTCACTTTGGTCTACTGTGAGTTAAAATGTCATGAGTGTGCTGACCTATCTCTGGGAATTCTACAGTAATGATTTGTATTGTTTTGCTATTGCCCTTTTAAACTCAGGGCATATGTATAGCACATTTATTGGCAGCACATGATCTGTCTGTCGAATACGTGAAATAGTATTAAACTACAGGATTATGTTTGTGTTATCACAGACACAAATTAGCAGGAGTTGGTGACATTGCATACTGGTCATGTTGGATTAAATATAAAGTAGATATATCCACCAAATGTGGTCCACAGTGTACTTCACATAGGATATTTATATCTTTACCATGAATTTATTGAGTAATGCCATTAGAGTGATGTGAGATTTATTTTTAATGCTAAATTGGTCAGCATTGCAATTGTATGCTCTCTCTAAGGAGTAATTTCCAGTAATAGTGTCAGTGATGTTAAATGAGCTATTACCCTCCCCCCATAAAGCCAAAGAGTTTTAAATATAGAAACTTCTAATATGATCATGGTTGCCCATTGCACTGAAGTCAATTAAGTGCCTGACACTGCTTTTCTTCAGAGGCTGAGTTGTAATATATTCCCTCATTACCTAATGTGATCCAATGCAGGCACAAACTAAGCTTGTTTGGACACAAATTTTCATTTAAATTAGTTGGCCTCCCCCATAATGCAGCTGTAGCATCCGTGAAGTGATCCAGACACATTTGGAACATAGTCACAATGCAGTTGATGGATGAAAACAAAACAAGGCCATGTACAATGCCTTCTACTATCCTGACACTGGCTGCTGAAACAGTAATGGAGTTGATATCTAATCACTACAATCAATCTTTAACAATTAGTCTGCAACACACTGAGATGCAGGGATGAGTGCAGCCCACTAGTCATAAAAGCTCTGGGAGCCTGTGATTGAAAGTTGCTGTTTCTCGCAGATTCCTGAGCTGATTGTTCGGAATTCACTTTTGTAAGATATGAAAACATGATTGTGCTTTGTTCTAACATCAGACTCAATATTAAACGGCATTACGGTGGTTCACATCCAGAAGCAGGGATTGAAACAAGACGTGATTCCAGACAGACTCTCACTCACTTCAGCACAGTCTCTTACACTTTGCTGCACAACAGTCAGAGAAGGATTTTAGTTCCTAAAGGGACACATCCCATGGCAACACTCAAAATGCCTTCAATGGTACAACACTGTACATGATAATAGAGGAAAAATCTGTGAACTAGAATAAATTATATAGAGTTAAATTAAATAACTGGTGCTAAAATAGAAATTAAAAAATAAGTTGTGAGGTAGTGTTCATGAGTTCAATGTCCATTAAGAAATCGGATGGCAGAGGGGAAGAAGCTGTTCCTGAATTGCTGAGTGTATGTCTTCACATTTCTGTACCTCCTTTCTGATGGTAACAGTGAGAAGAGGGCATGTTCTGGACGACGGGGGTCCTTAAGGAGATATAAGACACTCTGACATTCACTTAACGAATGACAAAAGTGCTGGCCAGTGAGATATTAGGCATTAGAGAAATGTCCTATTCACCAGGACAACTAAAAGACCCACCAGGTTCATCTTAAGAAAAGCTTAGCAGAAGATAGTGCGCCTAGGGACAGGGAAAGACAGCAGCCATGTGTTTATCCAATCTGGAGCACTGAAATAAATTTCATAGACACAAGAGATTCTGCAGATATGCGAAATCTTGAGCGACACACACAAAATTCTGGAGGAACCCATCAGGTTAGGCATCATTTATGGATAGGAACAATCTGTTCCTCACCCCTCATAACCTCATGACCTAATTAACACCTCCCTCTGGTTCCCCTCCTCATTCCCTTTAATCCATGGTCCACTGTCCCCTCCTAGTAGATCTGTTCGTCAGCCCCTTACCTCTTCCACCTCCCCTCCTAGCTTCTTACTTCACCCTTCCTCCCCCACCCGTGCCCATTCCCTGTTGTCCTTACCCTCAAGCTTTGGCATTCAGCACATTATTCTCAGTAAACTTTGCCATCCACAAGGGAATGCTACCACTAAGCTCATCTCTCCCTCCACCTCCTGCCACCTCCACTCACCAATTTCCGCAGGGATCGCTCTCCGTGTGACTCATTTGTCTATTCGTCCCTCCCCACTGATCTCCCTCCTGGCATTTATCCTGAAAGCAGGAAAAGTGCTGCACCTGCCCATTCACCGCCTCTCTCATCACCATTCGGGCCCCAAACAGTTCTTCCTGGTAAACTGGAAACAGTACCCAGTGCACCCCATGCAGCCTCCTGTGCATCGGGGAGACCCAATGTAGATTGAGGGACTGCTCCATCAAGTGCCTTTGCTTTGTCTGCCACAAAAAGTGGGATTTCCCGGTCGCCACCCATTTCAATACTTCAACACATTCCCATTCTGGTATGTAGGTTCATGGCCTCCTCTGTTACCATGATGAAGCTACACTCAGATTGGAAGAGCAGCATCTATATTCATACCAGGTAAAATCCAATCTGATGGTTAGAACATTAATTTATTGCACTTCCAGTAATCTCTCCCCACCCCTCCTTCTCCCTTTGTCCATTTCCCGTTCTGACTCCTCTCTTAAGCTTTCAACCATGATCCATTCTTCTCTCCTAATAGATTATTTCTTCTTCAGCCCTTTACCTCTTCCAGCTTCTCATTTCATCCATCTTCCCACTCGCTTGGTTGAAAAGTCCTGGCCATGAAACTTTGACTGTTTATTCACTTCGCTAGATTCTGCCCTACCTGCTAAGTTCCTCCAGCACTTTGTGTCTATTCCATGGCATAAGCTGTTCTGTTCACTTTTGCACAACTTGTAAACTATGGAAGGTTTCTGAACAGTTTGTAGTTACTTATGAAGCTTTTAACAGATTTTATGTAAGGAGGGCAAAAATCTCCTAGTGAGTTTGACATGCAACAATTCAGTGGGTCAAACAACATCTGTGAGAGGAAAGGAATTGGCAACATTTCAGATTGAAATCCTGCAACAGGATCATGAGTGTATCAGTATGATGTGCTCGTGGCTTCACTGTCCAAGATTTGGTGATACTGAGTTTCAAGATGCAGTTTAGTGTGAATTGAAACAGGCATAAAAAGACAGTACACAGCTAATGAAATCATTAGATATACACCTAATGCAGGCAAAAGATTAGATGCTTTAACATGGATTGCAACATAAAATGACTGATTATAGTTTTCTGATTGATGTGATGTCACCCAGAAATGACTTCTGGTGAAATGTGCTCAAAGTGAAATCAGATTTTGCATGATAAATCTATAAAAATTACACTGTACTATCCAAATTCTTGTCTGCTATCCTTACCATACTTCATATCTCAGATTACTTATGTAGCATATTCCCAAAAATGATGTCCTGGGAGTAATTTTTAATTTACATTTGAATAAATCTATACTGCCTGCTTCCCTATGAGCCAGTTCCACTGATTTTTTACTTGCTCAGTGAAATAATAATTCCATATTTTAGAATTGAAATTCCTTTGAACGTAAAGTGAGGCCTTCTGGTTTCACCATTTGCCCATGATGGAAGTTCTTATTGCCTACTTTGTTTAAACTCCTCAGTAATTTGAAAATAATATCAGTTCTGGACCTTGTTTATTCTGTTATTTATAATCAAAGCCCACATTATTGCTTCTTGTAATCAGTGGCATAGTGGTTGGCATTATTCTGTTACAGCACCAGCTGTAAGATTGGGTTAAATTCCCACCACTGTCTGTAAGGAGTTTATGCATTCTCTCCATGAGGTTTCCTCTCAGCGCTCCGTTTTTCTCCCACATTGCAAAGACAAAAGGTTGGGATAAATAAATAGATAGATAGATAGATAGATACTTTATTCATCCCCATGGGGAAATTCAACTTTTTTTCCAATGTCCCATACACTTGTTGTAGCAAAACTAATTACATACAATACTTAACTCAGTAAAAAAATATGATATGCATCTAAATCACTATCTCAAAAAGCATTAATAATAGCTTTTAAAAAGTTCTTAAGTCCTGGCGGTTGAATTGTAAAGCCTAATGGCATTGGGGAGTATTGACCTCTTCATCCTGTCTGTTGTGGGCTTGTTACATTGGTTCCAGAAGTGTGGTGACACTTGCAGGCAGCTCAACCCAATCCTCGCTGATTTAATTTGATGTAAATAAAGCACTTCACTGCATGATCTGATGTGCATGTGACAGATAAAACTAATCTATATCTTTATCCACGTTATAAACCTTCCAAGCCAAACTCTTTTTTTCCATCAAACTAATTACTGCAATACTTTAGAGTATTGTAATGACCAAAAGAATACAGGATATTCCAAGCATGGCTGAGTAACTGAATTATTAAGTGGAGTTGTGATCTCACCTAGTATTGATCTTTTAACAAAGTCAAAATGATTTTAAATGGACATTTGGACTGGATGTTTTATTGTATGAGGAAACTTCCAGCCACCACTGGTCAATATCTTTCACAACATCTCGCCCATATTGTCAGGTCTCCTTGACTGTCAAATGCTGTGTGCTTCTCTGCATTTCACAGAAAACTCATCAGGGACTAGGCTGCACTTTTCTGGCTGTTGGCTCCTGATATTTTCAAGTTGGAACTGATGTATCTGGAGCATTAGTAAGACATGCCTTTTTCTTGTCTAATAGTCGAACAAAATTAGCTGTTTTGTGCGGTGGTAGCTGAGTGCCAGTCCTTCCCCAAGGCATTTCACAATTCCTAAAGTTACTTTAATGTGCTTGCTGATATCTTGATTGTAATTAAATTGATGCAAGGATATCATGCAACGAGTTTTGAAATGTAGTTCATCAAAGTCACATCTAACCAATCTTAGAGTTTTTTGAAGAAGATGCCAGGAAAGTTGATGAAGGCAAGTCAGTGGCTGTTGTCTACATGAAATTTAGCAAGGTACTTGACAAGGTCCCACATGGGAGTTTGGTCAAGAAGGTTCAGTCACTTGACATTCAAGATGAGGTAGTAAATTGGATTAGACATCGGCTTTGTGTGAGAACCCAGAGGGTGGTAGTAGATGGTTGCCTCTCTGACTGGAAGCTTGTCACTAGTGAAGTGCCAGAACCATGGGTGCTAGATCCATTGTGGTTTGTCACCTATATCAATGTGGTTGACATGAATGTGGTTAACTGGATCAGCAAATTTGCGGATAACACTGGGATTAGGGGTGTAGTGAGCAGCGAGGAAAACTATCAGAGTTTGCAGCCGGATCTGGACCAACTGGAAAATAGGGCTGAAAAATGGCAGATGGAATTTAATACAGACAAATGCAAGGTGTTGCACTTTGATAGGACCAACCAGTAGATCTTGCAGGGTGAACAGTAGGGCACTGAGGAGTGTGTTGGAACAAAGAGATATGGGAATACAGGTCCATATTCTATTGAAAGTGGTGGCACAGGTAGAGAGCTTTTGGCACATCGGCCTTCATAAATCAAAGTACTTGTGTACTGTGTTGATCATCTACCTACAGGAAATATGCAAATAAGGTTGAAAGAATACTGAGAAAATTTACAAGGATGTTGCTGGGACAGTTCCACAACTAGAGGTCATGAGTTAAGGAAGAAAGGTGAAAAGTTTAAGAGGAACATGATGGTTCTTCACTCACCGAGTGGTGAGAGTGTGGAACAAGCTGCCAGCATAATTGGTGCATGCAAGCTCGATTTCAATGTTTAAGAGAAGTTTAGATAGGTACATGGATGTTAGGGATATAAGACCATAAGACATAGGGGCAGAATTAGGCCATTCAGCCCATTGTGTCTGCTCCACCATTCCATCATTGCTGATCTCGGATCCCACTCAACCCCATACACCTGCCTTCTCACCATCTCCCTTGATACCCCGACCGATCAGGAAATGATCAACTTACACCTTAAATATACACACATACTTGGCCTCCAGCACAGTCAGTACAGTGGGTTCCACAGATTCATTGTGCTCTGGCTAAAAAAATCCTCCTTGCCTCTGCTGTAAAGGGTTGCTGCTCAATTTTGAGGCTGTGCCCTTTAGTTCTGTATATCCCCACTATAGGAAACATCCTCTCCAGATCTACCCTATCTAGTTCTTTCAATATTTGGTAGTTTTCAATGGGATCTCCCCCAACTGCATTTTTCTAAATTTCTGTGAGTACAGGTTCAAAGCTGCCAAACGCTCCTCATGTGTTAACCTCTTCATTCCCAGAATCATCTTCATGAACCTTCTCTGGACTCTCTCCAATGACAACACATCCTTTCTGAGATATGGGGCCCAAACTGTTGACAATACTCTAATAAGTGTGGCCTGACTAGTGTCTTCTAAAGCCTCAACATGAAGAGCCAGGATCCTGGTGCAGGTTGATAGGAGTAGGCAGATTAAATGGCAATGACTACTTGGGATGTTTCTGTGCTGTACTTTTCCATGCCTCTATGACTTTATGATGCTAAGGTGTCACTAATCTTTTTAATCCAAATCTTTGCTTAAAATGTGATAATTAGGGGATAAAACAGTCTAACTAGCCTTTGCTATATAAGTGTAATACCTCTTGCATGACAAAGCAAATAGTTGCTAACTGAAATAATGGGCCAGATTGCACTGAAGGACATCTGGTGGGTCTGTAGGTAACCACTAACTCAGAGCAGAGCACGTAGCAATGTGCAGCAACCCCATTGTACATGTTTTACTGCACATAATCATTTTCATGCCCAGATCTTTTCACGTTGTTCTCCATGCTTCCAGTTTATTGTACCGTCCCTGCGCCACGCACAATGTAATTCTTTTCTTTTTGCATTCTTTCTTTCATAATCTTTCTCTCCCATTGTCTTCCTCTTTCATACAACGTCCCTCTGCAAATTCTCTCTTTTTGCTCTTCTAAAACATCACACTAATTTGTTCTCTTTCTCTCTTGATTGTCTCCCTCCCATTGCATGCATGCAGGCACACAGAAACATAAAACTTACTGCCAACAGTTGTTCGCCATAAATCTCAGCACCTTCTCCATTCCAAGTAACGCTGTGTGGCTTGTTAGCTACGACAGAAATTAGCAACAGTAAGTTTGTGCTAGTGGCAGTGGTTACATGTTTTAGTTAAATGAATTCTGAATTGATTTATTGCTTTGGAGTAAGTATGCATGGCTCTTCGCCGATATTGGGCTGTATTTGACAGTTTTATAATTACAGGACTTCAGAAAGCAAAAACAAAATATACCCTTCTATTTATATTACTGTTAAAATTAAATGCAGCTATGAGTGGTATCTTGAGTTGTGCTTCAAGCACATTGGATACCTGTTGTCCATCTGCACACTGGATGATACAGAGTAGTTTAGAAATTGTTTTCTTTTGGAAAGGAAATTATGTAGGGGTTCGTCCCATCCCACAAAATAGGCCTTGGGGCAGTCATTAAAGAGTTGAATCATTGTGGATAGAACTAAGAAACTGCAAGAGTAAAAAGAACTTGATGGGAGTACCCCCAAGCAGTAGTAAGGATGTGCTCTACAAATGACAATAGGAGATTGGGAAAATCAGGTTTGTGCTGGATTCCAGGAAGGGGAATTTCTAGAGTGCCTTTTAAGAGTAGCTTGTGGTTGAGCCCACTAGGGGATCAGCTATTCTGGATTGGGTGTTGAGCAATGAAATAGAATTGCTTAGAGGCTTTAAGGTAAAAGAACCCTGAGGGGCACGTGATCATAGCATAATCAAATTCACCCATAAATTTGTGAAGGAGAAGCTAAAGTTACATGTATCAGTATTACAGTGGAGTAATGGGAATTACACAGGCATGAGAAAGGAATTGGCCAGAACTGATTGGAAAAGACCACTAGCAGGGATGATGGCAGATCAGTCATGGCTGGAATTCCTGGAAGCAAGTTGAAAGACATAGGGTATATACTTCCCAAAGAGCAAGTAGTATTCTAAAGGAAAGGTGACATGACCGTGGCTAAAAGGGAAATCAAAGCCAACACAAAAACCAAAGAGAGAAGAAGTAATAGAGCAAAAAATTAGTGAGAAATTTGAAGATTGGGAAGCTTTTAAAAACTGACAGAAGGCAGCTAAAAAAAGATCATTAAAAAGGTAGAGATGGAATACAAAAGTAACCTAGCCAATAATATTAAAGAGGATACCAATAGTTTCTTCAGATACATAGGTCCAAAAGAGAGTCAAGAATGGATATGGGACCACTGGAAAATGATGCCAGAGAGGTAGTAATGAGGGACCATGAAATGGCAGAGAAACTGAATAAAGACCAGAGGATGCTGCCTCAGAATAGAGGGGTGTCCTATTAGAACAGAAAGCAGGAAAAATTTATTTAGCCAAAGATGCCAAGTCTTTCTGTATATTTAAGGCTGAGGTTGATGGATTCTTGATTGGTCTGGTCATGAAGGGTTATGGGGAGAAGGCAGGAGATTGGGGCCAAGAGGAAAACTGGATCAGCCATGTTGAAATGGTGGAGCAGACTCGATGGGCCAAATGGCCTAATTCTGCTCCTGTATCTTACGGTCGTATGGTCTCATGGTATTTTGCAAGAAAACAATGGAGATCCATGTTGATTGCATGGTGGACAAGGATTTTGGTATACTTGTCTTTGCTATTCAGAGCATCATGTGAAAGAATGGAGATATCATGTAATAGCCGTACAAGGTGTTAGTGAAACTACACTTGGACAATGATGTGCAGTTCTGTTTGCCTAGCGATAGAACGGATGTCATTAATCTGCAAAGGGTGCAGGAAAGATTAACAAGGATGCTGCTGAGTGTGAACGGTTTGAGTTACAAGAAGAGACTGGCTAGGCTGGGCTATTTTCCCTATAGCATTGGACACTGAGTGATGGCCTTATGGAGATATATAAAATCATGAGGGCCATAGATAAGGTGAGTGATCACAGCCTTTTTCCCTGGGTAAAAGAGTCTAAACCCTATGGGCATAGAGTTCAGGTAAAGGGGATGAGATTTAAAGGGGACCTGAGGGGAAAGTTTTTCAGACAGAGGGTGGTAGTAAATGGAACAAACTGCAAACAGGAGTGATAAAGGTGGTTTACAATTAAGATCTCGCAAGTTCCTGAAGGACTGGAAAATTGCAAATGCCACTCCACTCTTTAAGAAGAGAGGAAGGCAAAAGAAAGGTAATTATAGGCCAGTTAGCCTAACCTCAGAGGCTGGGAAAGTGTTGGAGTCTATTATTAAAGGTGAGGTTTCGAGGTACTTGGAGATTAAATAAAGTAAGTCAACATCAGCATGGTTTCTGTAAAAGGGAAATCTTGCCTGAACTATCTGTTAAATTTCTTCAAGGAAGTAACAAGCAGGGTGGACAGAGGAGAGGCAGTGGATGCCATTTACTTGGATTTTCAGAGGGTGTTTGATAATGTGCCTGTCACATATACATAACTCTGTACAAGTATCAGCAGTGATAGAACACACCTGGAGTCTGATTTTGCTGTTAACAAAACACTATTTTATTAGTAACTACGTCATATAGTAACTTAAACCAGGTAAATCAAGAGTTAACGGTGTTATGCATATATAGGTGTAAATATATAAATCCCCAAAACTTCTTCAAGTTTAGGTGGTAAATGACACAGTCTTACGATGGTATGTAAGAAAATTCAGTTCAAATGCATAGGTTAGTTAATGCGAGATGTTTGTAATCCAAAAGCGAATGTTATGAGATGGCAATTATGTCAATATTCTACAGATTCCATGACAGCAATACAAAATAACAATAGTAGTAGGTTTTATCTCTGAAGTTGTTCCACTCCACGCACAAAGTATCACTAACAGAGATCTTCAACACAAGTGGTACCACACCCGAATTCAGCTACAGGACATCCCAAAGTGGTGGCCACAGGATACTCAAACAGAATCCACGTATGAATTATCACCAAGAGTAGCTTATCACAAAGGGGACAACCTTCAAGGGAGCAACCACCCAGGGAAGGGTCAACACACCGGTAGATTCCACAAGGTTACCCAATCATACACAACGTGATAGCCACTTATCCAGTTTCATGACATACGAAATAACTCCAACAGTGATTTGCCACAGGGGTGCCTTTCTTCAGTGAACTACCATACACTGACAAAGGGTAAACACACGTGTGGTGTTCACAAAGGTTTTCCCCTCACCAGAGAACCCACTCCAGTGGATTAACTAAGTGACAATCACACTTTCATAGCTGAATGGAAACAAACTCACCCTCAAGGGCTGCTTGGAGAGAGAGTCCAAACAGTGATCTCTTTGTCTCTAGGTTTCTTCTGTTTCAAACCTTCCTCTCCTCTCCTCTCCTCTCTCTTCTCTGCAAACTTCTTGTTGAAGCAAACTTGTGAGAATCATTTATCAATACTCTGGGTCGATCTCATCCCTTTTGGGCTACTGAAAGTTTTAACCAGTGACAGACTTACTGGTGTCTTCCATTGACCATCTTGACTCCGAGCTGTGTGTCTTTGACTGTCCTTGTATATTCAAAACAAGCTGCAGAGAAACCATAACATCAATTGTCCATCAAGTATCTCTCCCTCTCTCTCTCTCTCTCTCTCCCTCTCTCTCTCCCCCACCTCTCTCTCTCTCGCTCTCCCTCTCCTTCTCCTCAAACAGTGTCCAAAAGTCAGTCAAATTCTCATGGCCTTTTAAAGTGACAGTCCACAGAAAAAATGAACGCTAGAGGTATATAACAGTGCCACCCATGAGGCTGCTTAACAAGTTAAAATCCTATGGTGTTACAGATACTGGCATGGATAGCAGAATGGCTGACAGGCAGGAGGCAGCGAGTGGGAATAAAAGGGGCCTTTTCTGGTTGGCTGATGATGACTAGTGGTGTTCCTCAGGGGTCTGTATTGGGACTGCTGCTTTTCACGATGTTTGTCAGTGACTTGGATAATGTAATTGATAGCTTTGTGGCAAAGTTCAGAATCAGAATCAGGTTTATTATCACCAGTATGTGACATGAAATTTGTTAACTCAGCAGCAGTGGTTCAATGCAATACATAAACTATTAGAGAGAAAAAAATAATAAATAAAACAAAACATAATAATAATAAACAAGTAAATCAATTATGTGGCAACACGAGTGAATCTGCAGATGCTGGAAATAAATAAAAACACAAAATACTGGCAGAACTCAGCAGGCCAGACAGCATCTATGGGAGGAGGTAATAACAACGTTTCGGGCCGAAACCCTTTATCAGGAGTCCTTTTGTGTTTTTTAAATCAATTATGTATATGGAATAGATTTTAAAAAGTCCAAAAACAGAAACACTGTATTAAAAAAAAAGTGAGGCAATGTGCAAAGCTTCAATGCCCATTTAGGAATCGGATGATCAGATGGCAGAGGGGAAGAAGCTGTTCCTGAATCACTGAGTGGGTGGATTCAGGCTTCTGTACCTCCTGCCTGATGGTAACAGTGAGAAAAAGGCAGGCCCTGGGTGCTGGAGGTCCTTACTAAATTATGGTGCCTTTCTGACTCACCGCTCCCTAAAGATGTCCTGGGTACTTTATAGGCTAGTGCCCAAGATGGATCTGACTAGATTTACAACCTTCTGCAGCTTCTTTTGGTCCTGTGCAGTAGCCCCTCCATAACAGACAGTGATGCAGCCTGTCAGAATGCTCTCCATGGTACAACTATAGAAGTTTTTGAGTGTATTTGTTGACATGCCAAAACTCTTCAAACTCCTAATAAAGTATAGCCGCTGTCTTGCCGTCTCTATAATTACATCAATATGTTGGGACCAGGTTAGATCGTCAGAGACCTTGACATCCAGGAACTTGAAACTGCTCACTCTGTCCACTTCTGATCCCTCTATGAGGATTGATACATGTTCCTTTGTCTTATCCTTCCTGAAGTCCACAATCAGCTCTTTCGTCTTACTGATGTTGAGTGTCAGGTTATTGCTGTGGCACCATTCCACTAGTTGGCATATCTCACTCCTGTATGCCCTCTCAGACAGACAGACAGACAGACATGCTTTATTGATCCCGAGTGAAATTGGGTTTCATTACAGCCGCACCAACCAAGAATAGCGTAGAAATATAGCAATATAAAACCATAAATAATTATATAATAATAAGTTAATTATGCCAAGCGGAAATAAGTCCAGGACCAGCCTATTGGCTCAGGGTGTCTGACACTCCGAGGGAGGAGTTGTGAAGTTTGATGGCCACAGGCAGGAATGACTTCCTATGACGTTCAGTGTTAAATCTCAGTGGAATGAGTCTCTGGCTGAATGTACTCCTGTGCCTAACCAGTACATTGTGCAGTGGATGGGAGTCATTGTCCAAGATGGCATGCAACTTGGACAGCATCCTCTTTTCAGACACCACCGTCAGAGAGTCCAGTTCCACCCCCACAACATCACCGGCCTTACGAATGAGTTTGTTGATTCTGTTGGTGTTTGCTACCCTCAGCCTGCTGCCCAAGCACACAACAGCAAACATGATAGCACTGGCCACCCCAGACTCGTAGAACATCCTCAGCATCATCTGGCAGATGTTAAAGGACCTCAGTCTCTTCAGGAAATAGAGATGGCTCTGAACCTTCTTGTAGACGGCCTCAGTGTTCTTTGACCAGTCCAGTTTATTGTCAATTCATATCCCCAGGTATTTGTAATCCTCCACCATGTCCACACTGACCCCTTGGATGGAAACAGGGGTCACCAGTGCCTTAGCCCTCCTCAGGTCCACCACCAGCTCCTTAGTCTTTTTCACATTAAGCTGCAGATGATTCTGTTCGCACCATGTGACAAAGTTTCCCACCGTAACCCTGTATTCAGCCTCATCTCCCTTGCTGATGCATCCAACCATAGCAGAGTCATCAGAAAACTTCTGAAGATGGCAAGACTCTGTGCAGTAGTCCGATGTGTAGATGGTGAAGAGAAAGGGAGACAGGACAGTCCCCTGTGGTGCCCCAGTGCTGCTGACCACTCTGTCTGACACACAGTGTTGCAAGCGCACGTACTGTGGTCTGCCAGTCAGGTAATCAATAATCCATGACACCAGGGAAGCATCCACCTGCATCACTGTCAGCTTCTCACCCAGAAGAGCAGGGCGGATGGTGTTGAACGCATGGGAGAAGTCAAAAAAACATGACCCTCACAGTGCTCGCTGGCTTGTCCAGGTGGGCGTACACACGGTTCAGCAGGTAGATGATGGCATCCTCAACTCCTAGTTGGGGCTGATAGGCGAACTGGAAGGGGTCTAAGTGTGGCCTAACCGTAGGCCGGAGCTGGTCTAGAACAAGTCTCTCCAGGGTCTTCATGATGTAGGAGGTCAATGCCACCGGTCTGTAGTCATTGGAGCCACTGGGGCATGGTGTCTTCGGTACAGGGACGAGGCAGGACGTCTTCCACAGCACAGGTACCCTCTGGAGACTCAGGCTCAGGTTGAAGACATGGTGAATACTTCACATAGCTGGGGGGCACAGGCTTTATCCGGGCCTGCAGCCTTGCTTGGGTGGAGACGTTTCAGCTGTCTTCTCACCTGTTCAGCTGTGAAGCCCACCGTGGTGGTTTCAGGTGTGGGATAGGTGTAATCACGAGAGCAGGGTGGGGGGCTGTGAGGAGGGGTAGGAGGGGAGAGTGGAGTATGAGTTGGTTGGGGGCCGACAACAGATGAATCTTGTGGGGGATGTGCAGGGGTCACAGTGTCAAATCTGTTGAAGAACAATTTAAATTCGTTGGCCCTGTCCACACTGCCTTCAGCTCCTCTGTTGCTAGTTTGCCAGAACCCAGTGATGGTCCTCATCCCACTCCAGACCTCTCTCATGTTGTTCTGCTGGAGTTTCCACTCATGCTTCCTCCTATACCTGTCTTTATCCTCCCTGATCTTGGCTTTCAGGTCACGACCAGAGATTCTACCAACAATGATTGTATCGTCAGCAAATTTATAGATGGTATTTGAGTCAAGGATCCAATTGCAGAGAGTGTTTGTGAATGATACAAAGATAGGTGGAGGGGTAGGTCGTGCTGAGGAAGCAATGCGATTGCAGCAGGACTAAGATAAATTGGAAGAATGGGAAAAAAAAGTGGTAGATGGAATACGGTGCTGGGAAATGTATGATAAAGCATTTTGGTAAAAGGAACAATAGTGCGGACTATTTTGTAAATGGGGAGAAAGATCAAACTTCAGAGGTGCAGAGGGACTGAAGAGTGCTTGTGCAAGACTCCCAGAAGGTTAATTTACAGGTTGAGTCTGTGGTAAAGAAGGCAAATGCAAAGTTGGCATTTATTTCAAGGGATATAGAATATTAAAGCAAGGTGAAATGCTGAGGCTTTACAAGACACAAGTTAAGCCACATTTGGAGTATTGTCAACAGTTTTGGGCCCCATATCTCAGAAAGGGTGTGTTGTCATTGGAGTGAGTCCAGAGAAGCTTTATGAGGATGATTCTGGGAATGAAGGGGTTAACATATAAGGACCGTTTGGCAGTTTTGGACCTGTACTCACTTGAATTTGGTAGAATGCATGGAGATCTCATTGAAACCTAATGGATATTGAAAGGACTAGATAGGGTGGAAGTGGACATGATGTTTCCTATGGTGGGGGTATCCAGAGCTGGAGGGCACAGCCTCAAAATTGAGGGGTGACCCTTTAGAACAGAGGTAAGGAGGAATTTTTTATTTTGCAAAAGCGTGGTTAATCTTTGGAATGCTCTGCTACAGACTGCTGGGGGTCAAATACATGGGTATCTTCAAAGTGGAAATTGATAGATTCAAGATTGGTCGGGTATTAGGGGATATGGTGAAAGAGCAGGTGTATAGGGTTGAATGGGATCCAGGATCAGTCATGGTAAAGTGGCAGAGCAGACTCAATGGGCTGAATGGCCTTAATTCTGCTCCTATGTCTTATGTTGTTTTGGTCTTTAAATAGCTTTCTGTATGAATGAAATAGATTGAGCTAAAATTCATTCTTCCAGCCATCTCTGATTTTTCTTACTCTCTGACAAGATAAACATGTTTCATTTTAAATTTTCTTGCCTATTCAACCTAATACTCTATTTGATTAGAAAAATATTTTGTCATCGCTCAAGAGTTTATGGTATATCGTGAGCTATAGTTGATGAAGATATTTTACATGATATTAAATACATGAAATATTAAAAATAAATTTCACAAAATACCTCATAACAGAAGTAAACAGATTTAAAGTTCTCAGAATTTATGGAATCATGGGAGGTTAGGTGTGAAATTGGGTGAAGTACAAAGAAGAAAAGTTATGGAAAACAGTTGAATTTCAATTTGGAAGGAAATAGAAATGGAGTTAGTATCAGGTAAATTGGCCCTGTCTATAAATGACTTACACTTGAGCATCTAAAGATTACTTCTGAAGGGTGCAGAGAGAAAACAGTTAAAGTTGATGATGGATGTTGAGAAACCTTGAGTGTACTAGCATTAATGCTGAACACAAGAGATCCTGCAGATGCTAGAAGTCCTGAGCAACACACACAAGATGCTGGAGAGTATCTGCTATTTCAGGCGACGTCTCTGCAGAGGAAGAAATATTCCATATTTTGGGCCAAGACCCTTCATTCAAAGTAAGCGTGAAGAAGCCAGAATAAAATGTCGGGGGAGCAGAAGGATTACAACATAGAATGTGATACATGAAGACAGGTGTAGGCCGGTGGGGTAGGAGTTATGAAGTGAGAGCCGGGAAGTGGTAGATGGAAAAGGTTAAGGGCTAATGAAGAAGAAATCTGATAGGAGAAGGGAGTGGACCACAGGAGAAAGGGAAGGAGAGGGGTGGCACCAGAGGGAGGTGATGGGCAGTTTAAGAGAAGTGATGACGTAACGGGGATCCAGTATGGGGAATGGAAAACAAGAGAAAGGGGAGGGGGAATTACCAGAAGTTGAAATCAGTGTTCATGCCTTCATGGTGCTCCAATGAGTGGCCTCATTGTGGCAGTGGAGGAGGCCATGGACCAACATGTTGGACTGGGAAGGGGAAGTAAAAAATGGGTGGCCACTGGAAAATCTACCTATTGTGGCAGATGGTGCTCAATAAAATGGTCCTATTCAGAATTTCTGGTGTCCAGCAATGAATTATCAATGAACATCAGCAAGAATTAAAGGAAAAATTTCTGCAAAACTTTGAAATTTATTACGATTCAAGCAAGACAACTGCTAATTTATTTCTCTATCTATATCTATGTATATATCTATATCTATCTATTTATCTATCTATCTATATATATAAAATATCAGCTAACTAGATGCTGACTGGGTCTATTCTGATTTATATCATTTTGTTTCATATTTCCAGTATCCATCACATTTTTCTTTCAGTCTTGAAAGTTGTCTTCAGGAAAAAGCAATATGGAGTCATCAAGAAGATGACATCTGTAATAAGTCAGCATCTTTTCAATATTGCAGTGAAGTGCTTGTAGCTCAGGGTGATGTCTGAAATCCATAACTTTCTCATGGTGATACATTATCGCTGCCACCCAGTCGCCTAATTATCAGGGAGGATTGCAGCTGGATATCAAAGGAAATACCTCCTATATTACAAGTTTAACTAGGAGTATCAGAAATACGTAGTTTACCGTTTTAAACCTGTGGCAGCTTCTGATTCCAGCTGAGACAAATCAATTATAATATTACACATGTATGTAGAAGCTGTCCATTTTAGGAATAGGAGAATCAGAATCAGGTTTAATATCACTGGCATATGTTGTGTGATTTGTTAACTTTGCAGCAGCATTACAATGCAACGCATGGTAATATAGGAAATCATACTGCGAATTACAGTAAGTATATATACGTGTATCAAGTAAATATGTAGGGCAAAAACAGAAATAACAAAAGTAGTAAGGTCATCTTCATGGTTTTGCTGTCCATTCAGAAATCGGATGGCAGAGGGAAAGTAGAAGCTCTTGAGTCACTGAGGGTGTGCATTCAGGCTTCTGTATCTCCTTCCTGATGGTAACAGTGATGTCCTGCGTGATGGGTGCCCTTAATGATGGACCCCACCTTTTTGAGGCACTGCTCCTTGAAGATGTCATGAATACTACAAAGGCTAGTACCCATGATGGAGCTCAAAATTTTCATTTTTTTATTTAAGTGTCTATCCTTAATTGCACCTGAACCAAGAAGGCAGATGAATGCCAATCACATTGGTGGGCTGAAATTCATATATTAGTTGTTGGAATTGATTGTTAGGGATGAGATTACAGAATACCTAGAGGCACATGACAAGATAGGCCAAAGCCAGCAATGGTTTCCTGAAAGGAACATCCTGCTTGACAAACATATTGCAATTCTTTGAGGATATTACAAGCAGGGTCAACAAAGGAGATGCAGTAGGCTTGGTGTACTTGAATTTTCAGAAGGCCTTTGACAAGGTGCTGCACATGAGGCTGCTTAGCAAGATAAGAGCCCATGGTATTACAGTGAAGTTACTAGCATGGGTGGAGCATTGGCTGGTCGGCAGAAAACAGAGAGTGGGATTAAAGGGATCCTATTCTGGCTGGCTGCCACTTACCAGTGCAGTTCCACAGGGGTTGGTGTTGGGACTGCTGCTTTTTACAATATTTGTCAATGATTTGGACTATGGTATTAATAGATTTGTGGCTAAATTTGCCGATGATACAAAGATAGGTGGAGGAGCGGGTGGTGTTGAGAAAACAGAGAGCCTGAAGAGAGACTTATAGTTTTGGGGACTGGGCAAAAGAAGTGGCAAATGAAATACAATGTTGGAAAGTGTATGGTCATGCACTTTGGTGGAAGAAATAAATGGTCAGACTATTACATTGCTGGGGAGAGAATTCAAAATGCAGAGATGCAAAGGGACTTGGGAGTCCTTGTGCAAGATACCCTAAAGGTCAACCCCCAGTTTGAGTTGGTTCTGAAGAAGGCGAATGCAATGTTGGCATTCATTTCTAGAGGTATAGAATATCAGCTCTTGGGCTATATTCCCTGGAATTCAGGACAATGAGGGGAGATCGCATAGAAACATTCCGAATTTTAAAAGGCCTGAACAGATAAGATATGGCAAAGTTATTTCCCATGGTAGGGGATTCTAAGACAAGAAGGCATGACTTCAGGATTGAAGGAAGTCCATTTAGAACTGAGATGCGGAGAAATTACTTCAGTCAGAGGGTGATAAATCTGTGGAATTTGTTGCCAAGAGCAGCTGTGGAGGCCAAGTCATTGGGTGTATTTAAGGCAGAGATAAATAGGTTCTTGATTAGCCTGGGCATCAAAGGGTAAAAGCAGGGGAGTGGGGATGATTGGAAGAATTGGATCAGCCCATGAATGAATGGTGGAGCAGACTCAATGGGCTGAATGGCCTACTCCTGCTCCTATATCTTATAGTCTTAGCATTGCACATCATTACTCACTACAAATAATCATTCTTTGCAGCATGTACAGGATTTAACTGTGACAAATGTTTTGTAGCACTGTACTGCTGCTGATATTATTAAGCAATTAATCAAAATTTAGCTATGCTTGGCAATGCAGTAATATTGCAGCAGCGGCCCGCCCCTTTTCACTGTGATCTGCTCCAAGGCTCAGCAGGGTCGGGTAAAGTCAGGTAGTGCGATGGTGATAGGAAGCTCTATAGTTAAGGAGACAGACTGGAGCTTCCGTTGATGAGAGAAAAAATGCCAAGATGGTGTAATGCCTCCCAGGTGCTGGGGTCAAGGAGGTCTCAGGGTGGCAGCAGAGTAATCTTAAGAGGGAGGGTGAGCAGTCGGACGTTATGGTGCATATTGGCACCAATGACACTGGTAAAACAGCACCTCCAAGGTAGTAATCTCTGCATTATTCCTGATACCACATACTAGTCAGGACGGGAATAAGATGAGAGTACAGATAAATAAATGGTTGAGCATCTTGTGCAAAGAGAGGGTTCTTGGGACGGTATGGACTGGAAAAAAGGGACGGGTTACACCTGAACCCAAGGGGTCCAATATCCTTATGGGCAGGTTGGCGAGATCCGTTTGGGAATATTTAAATTAATTTGCTTGGGCAATGGGAACCAAAGTGATAGGGCAGTTTGCACACATGTCGATGCAGGTTGTAGTGAGACTGTGAGGAAGATAAGGCAGATGATAGGGCAAAATTGCAGTCACTGGAATGAGTTAAAGTGTAACATGGGTCAAAAGTTATAAGGGTGATGACTAAATGATTGAAAGTGTTATATTTGACTGCACTCAGTATTCAGAATAAGTTAGATGATCTTGCAGAGTTGTTAGAGATAGAAAGGTATGCCATTGTAGGCATCACTGAAAGATGATCATAGTTGGGAGCTTAACATCCAAAGATATAAATTGTATCTAAAAAAGGAGGCAGATAGGCAGATAGGGTGGGGTGGCTTTAAATCCTTAGAAAGTGGTCACATAGAATCAGATTGGAAGATGTAGAATTTTTGTGGATAGAAGGCAAAGGTAAAAAGATCCTGATGCAAATTATACACAAGTTTCTGAACAGTAGCTAGGTTGTAGGATATAAATTACAATGGGCGTGAAGATGTTGGAATCCACTATTAAAGATGAGGTTTCTGGGTTCTTGGAGGCACGTGATAAAATAAGCATAGCTTTCTTAAAGGGAAGGCTTGCCTGACAAATCTGTTGGAAGTCTTTGAGGAAATAACAGGCAAGATAGACAGACGATGGTCAGTGGATGTTGATAACTTGGATTTTCAGAAGGCCTTTGACAAGGTGCCACACATGAGGCTGCTCAATAAGATAATAGCACATGGTATTACGGGAAAGATACTAGCACAGATGGAAGATTGGCTGACTGGCAGGAGCAAAGAGTGGGAATAAAGGGGGCCTTTTCTGGTTGGCTGCCATTGACTAGTAATGTTCTGCAGGAGTTGGTGTTGAGACCAGTTCTTTTCACACTGTATGTCGATAATTTGGATGATGGACTTTACAGCTTTGTGGCCAACTTTGTGGATGATAGGAAGACAGGTGGAGGAATAGGTAGTGTAGAGGAAATAGGGTGTCTATGGAAGGACTTAGACAGATTGGGAGAATGGGCAAGGAAGTGGCAGATGGAATATAGTTCAGGAAACAGTATCGTAATGCACTTTAGTAGAAGGAATAAAGGCAAAGACGCTTTCCTAAATGGGGAGAAAATTCAAAAATCAGATGTGTAAAGAGACTGAGGAGCCCTTGTGCAGGATTCCCTAAAGGCTGAGTTGGTGGTATGAAAGGCAAATGCAATGTTAGCATTCTTTTCAAGAGGATGAGAATATAAGAGCAATGATGTAATGTTGAGGCTTTATACGGCATTGGTCAGACTGCACTTGGATAATTGTGAACAGTTTTGGGCCCCTTGTAGAAGAAAAGATGTCTTGGAGAGGGTCAAGAGGAAGTTCATGAGAATGATTCTGGGAATGAGAGAATTAATGTATGAGGAACATTTGATGGCGTGCAGCCTGTACTCACTGGAGTTTAGAAGAATGAGGGGGATCTCAGTGAAAACTATCGAACATTGAAAGACCAAGAGAGAGTGGATGTGTAGACTATGTTTCCTATAGCAAGTGTGTCTAGGATCAGAGGGCACATCCTTAAAATAGAAGGACGTCCGTTTAGAAAAGTGATGAGGCAGAATTTCTTTGGCTAGAGGGTGGTAAATCTGTAGGATTTAATGCCACAAGGAACTCTTGGAGGAAAATTATAATTTTATAAGAAACACAATCTAAATAATTCCATGCTTGATTTTTAGATTAGAAATGGGATGTTTGTACAGGTTTACATGAAGACTAAGGTTTCGATTCATTGAAACTATTTTGATATGAAAAATTGGCTTTAACTTCAATGTCTAGAAAAGAAGAATTGATCTGAGAAAATAAGACAGTAAAACTGTGAGAAGTGGAAACTGGTGAGTGGCATTCATCTCCTAGAGAGTACTATGCCATTCACTTTCCTCTTGATTTCCTTCTTTCTTAGAAATCTATTTCAGCATTAAGTCTCCATAAGGATTCTGCCCTAATAGTTTTCTGTTTCAAGGAGTTCCAAAGACTCATAACCTTCTGAGAGAGGAAGTCCTTCCTTGTCTCAGTCGTAAAGGGCTGTCCATTTATCTGAGACCATAACTTTTGAATACAGGCTCTCCCATAAGAGGAAACATTGTCTCAGTATTTACCCCATCTAGCCTCTATGAACCACAAATGTTTCAACAAGATCTACTCTCCTTCTTAATGCCAATGACTTGAATCCCAAAACTTTGTTTAATATTATTAATGTTTTTTAAGCTGTCAATTTTTAAAAATTTTCAATACTACCTGAAACCTGGAGGTAGAGTTTCTGCCTTATGTTTCATTGAATATTCAGCTGCAAGTTGAACTTGAGATTGTGCCAGTTTTCAACAGTGCAGTTATAAAACAGCTGGACATGCTCAGAAGCTCTGGAAAGTTCCATTGGAAGAGAAGCAATTTCAAGTTTGTTAAGCTTTTGTCAAACATCAAGTTATTGTTTAACTTAAGGCTGAAATGGATTTCTGAAAATGGCAAATGTGAAATCTTTTATCAATCGGTATAACTGTACAGCAATTAATGGAAGCCTGATATGTTGATTAATATTATGTGGAGGCACAGTCAATGCCCTGGGCAAAGGAAGCTTGCAGCACAATATTCCTTATACCACAGCAAAGGATTAGATTATCAGTTTATGCCAGACAAGACATGGGGTTGAATTTCTTTGATATTTTGCCCTGCTTTGCCTGGATGTGATCAATTTCCTCTGGGAGGTGGGAGGAGAAAAATGTTATATTCTAGTGGAAGTTCTGTCTCATAATGCACACTCAGTGGCTACCTTATTGGGTAGCTTCTGCATGGTTATTTGAGTTACTGTCTCCTTCTTGTCAGCTCGAACCATTCTGGCCATTCTCCTCTGACCTCTATCATTAACAATGTGTTTTTTTGCCTAGAGAACT
Source organism: Hemitrygon akajei (assembly GCF_048418815.1). Lineage (NCBI taxonomy): Eukaryota > Metazoa > Chordata > Chondrichthyes > Myliobatiformes > Dasyatidae > Hemitrygon > Hemitrygon akajei. The sequence continues at coordinate 158,670,499 of NC_133129.1, read as the reverse complement.
GCTGCTCATTGGAAGTTTGTTTTTGTTTTCACGCCATTCTCTGTAAATTCATCAGTCTGTTATACATGAAGATTCCAGGAGATCAGCAGTTTCTGAGATACTCAAACCATCCTGTTTAGTGTCAACAATTATTCCATGGTCAAAATCACTTACATCACTTTTCTTCCCTATTCTGATGTTTGGCCTGAACAACAACTGAACCTCTTGACCACGTCTGCAGGCTTTTACGCATTGGGTTGCTCCCACATGATTGGCTGATTAGATATTTGCATTAACAAGTAGGTGTACATATGTATCTAATAAAGTGGCCACTGGCTATATACCCTGGCTGATCTTCCCCTGAGATCAACAAAGTTCTATTGACAAATTGTCCATTGTTGGATATTTCTGAATGGTGGCAGTAACACAAGCTTATACTCAGCAAGGTGCTGAGCTCAGCTGGTGGACTTCTAGAGATCAGTAAGACGAGGCAAAGTGTTGCAGATTTCCCAGCTGTTAGGCTGGGACACGCTCAGAGATTTTACAAGCTAGCAAGCCTGCCCACTGAGCCCATGCCTGCTGAATATCCAAGGAGACCATTAAAATGACTGAGAGAAGTCAGCTGTAGGAAGGAAGATAGATTGATCATTTCATTTGATTTAATTTAGAATGCTTAGATATCTGTAATTACTTTTGTGTGCACTCTTTTTTTAATCAAAAGGAGCTAAATTTATAAGCATTATTTTGACTACTTAGTAGTTCCTGTGTTCCTTTTAATGTAAGTGAACCCCAAAAATGCTTATTGACATAACTAGCCACTTCCATGCCATTGACTTGGTCGCCAGTAAGTGATGTTATCTAGGACAATGCTGGATAAAGTAACATGGCCCAGCTGCAGGTGAGCAGAATCTCAGGGTGATGAATGATCCAGCCCATTGCCTAATGCATTTGGAATTAGGCAATGCATTGTTGTAGATGTCAACTATTAACTGTAGAGTCATAGGGGCATGTGGGCTTGGGTTAGTTGGAAGTTTACATACCTATTTCTTTTTTTAAAATTCCTAAATGATGTATTGTTCAAAAAGCAGGCAGCTGTGCATTATTGGTAAATCACACAGACATATCCAAACATTTAGTGCCTACATTCTTATCTGTGCAGTGATAAGCTAATTTTGTGCATAAACCAGAGCTATAGGGTTCTGCTTTCCTCTTTTGACATGGTGCCATGGGACAATGGCCATTTGAGGGGGCATCATACTTTGTAAGCACTGCCTGACTAGCCAAATATTTCTATCATTTCTAACATTCTTCAGTTTCACATGTTGCATTTCTTGACCTCATCCCATCTTATTCCATTCAACAACAAGAGAAAATCTGCAGATGTTGTAAATCCAGGCAACACACACAAAGTGCTGGAGGAACTCACCAGGCCAGGCAGCATCTACGGAAAAGAATAAAAAGTTAACATTGCAGACCAAGACCCTTCCTCAGTCCTGGATTTTTAGCCAGCCTATGTGAAGGAGAAATATGTTCCTCTTTAAAGAGAGGAGATATGATGTTAAAACAGTGCTGTAGATTCATAGCCATCATTATCAATGCTATTGCTTATTCTCTATTTAATTCACCAAATTTAAATACCCTGACCATTGTGGATATATTTCAGTTCAGACCTCCTGGCTGCTATGCAATAATTTAACTGCTACACTTCTTACAGATATAAGTGCTCCATCAATTTATAAATCAGGATTCTGACCATTAATTTGTTTGAGCAATATAAGACATTATTGATGAGGCCAAATTTGGAGTATTGTGTCCAGTTCTGGTCACCGAATTATAGGAAAAATGTCAACAAAATAGAGAGAGTACAGAAGAGATTTACTAGAATGTTACCTGGGTTTCAGCACCTAAGTTACAGAGAAAGGTTGAACAAGTTAGGTCTTTATTCTTTGGAGCGTAGAAGGTTGAGGAGGGACTTGATAGAGGTATTTAAAATTATGAGGAGAATAGATAGAGTTGACGTAGATAGGCTTTTTCCATTGAGAGTAGGGGAGATTCAAACAAGAGGACATGAGTTGAGAGTTAAGGAGCAAAAGTTTAGGGGTAACACGAGGGGGAACTTCTTTACTCAGAGAGTGGTAGCTATATGAAACAAGCTTCCAGTAGAAGTGGTAGAGGCAGGTTTGATATTGTCATTTAAAAAAAAATTGGATAGGTTCATGGACAGGAAAGGAATGGAGGGTTATGGGCTGAATGCAGGTCAGTGGGACTAGGTGAGAGTAAGCGTTCGGCACGGACTAGAAGGGCCGAGATGGCCTGTTTCCGTGCTGTAATTGTTATATGGTTATTACATTTTACCTATCACCTTTTCACTGCAGCGTGTAGTCCTTTTTCATCAGATGGAGTTGATACTCATATCGATTGGATATAAAATATTAATATTAAGGTGCAAGTTTGTATTTCGACAGATGTGGGAAATGAAGCATATTCAGTGACTTGCATTATTGTAATGTATTAGAAAGAAGAGAAGTTAAAGCCATAGAGTCACAGAAAAGTACAGCACAGAAACAAGCCCTTCAGCCCATCTAGTCCATGTTGAAACCGCCTACTCCCAACAACCTGTACCATGACCATCAACCATGAACCTATCAAAACTTAGCTTAAACATTGAAATCAAGCTTGCATGCACCATTTGTGCTGATAGCTCATTCCATCCACTCATGACCCTCTGAATGAAGACATTTCCCTTCATGTTCCCCTTAAACTTCTCACCTTTCACCCTTAAACCGTAATGTCTGTATGTTACCCATAATCTCAGTGGATCAGCCTGCTTGCATTTACCCTATAACCATTTAACCATATAACAATTACAGCACAGAAACAGGCCATCTCGGCCCTTCTAGTCCATGCTGAACGCTTACTCTCACCTAGTCCCACTGACCCGCACTCAGCCCAAAACCCTCCATTCCTTTCTTGTCCATATACCTATCCAATTTTACTTTAAATGACAATACTGAACCTGCCTCTACCACTTCTACTGGAAGCTCATTCCACACAGCTACCACTCTCTGAGTAAAGAAATTCCCCCTCATGTTACCCTTAAACTTTTGCCCCCTAACTCTAAACTCATGTCCTCTTGTTTGAATCTCCCCTACTCTCAATGGAAAAAGCCTATCCACGTCAACTCTATCTGTCCCCCTCATAATTTTAGATACCTCTATCAAGTCCCCCCTCAACCTTCTATGCTCCAAAGAATAAAGACCTAACTTGTTCAACCTTTCCCTGTAATTTAGGTGCTGAAACCCAGGTAACATTCTAGTAAATCTTCTTTGTACTCCCTCTATTTTGTTGACATCTTTCCTATAATTCGGTGACCAGAACTGCACACAATACTCCAAATTTGGCCTTACCAATGCCTTGTACAATTTTAACATTACATCCCAACTCCTATACTCAATGCTCTGATTTATAAAGGCCAGCATACCAAAAGCTTTCTTCACCACCCTATCCACATGAGATTCCGTCTTCAGGGAACTATGCACCATTATAGATCACTCTGTTCTACGGTATTCTTCAATGCCCTACCATTTACCATGAATGTCCTATTTGGATTATTCCTACCAAAATGTAGCACCTCACACCTATCTATACCACTCATAATTTTATATACCTTTATCAAGTCTCCTCTCAATCTTCTATGCTCTAAGGAATAAAGTCCTAACTTATTCAATCTTTCCGTATAATTCAAGTCCTCCAGACCCAGCAACATCCTTGTAAATTTTCTCTGTACTCTTTCAACCGTATTTACATCTTTCCTTGTAGGTAGGTGACTGAAACTGCACACAATATTCCAAAAAAGGTTGAATATCTTTGTTTATTCATTAGGTCAAGCAGCATCTATGGAGAGGATGATGAAAAGTGTTGGTCTGAAAAGTTAATTGTTTATTCCTTTCCATCAATGCTGCCTGACCCACTGAGCTCCTCCAGCACTCTGTGAGTATTACTCTAGATTTCCAGCATCTGTGGAATTCTTGTGTTTTTGTTTCTTCATGTCTATTTTGATTTTCTCTGCAGATTATCATCCATCCAGATTTCACAGCCTGCATAATATGCCCGTTGAATGCCAGTTGAACACAGTGAGTGAATCCTGCTGTTGTATGTTTCTGATATTCATCATTGTGAATATATTGCAATTTGTAAGAGAAGAAGCCATATTTAGTTTTGCATGGTGTGGTGAGCTTTTCCTAGTTGTTTTAATCACAATTGCTGGTTACCAGAGTATCCTTGTCCCTTTGGCACAATATAGAACACTTTTTGTTGTTCTGTTGCATCCGTTCCCTTCTATAACCAGCAATGAAAGTTGTGTTACTCTGCATCTGCACTCTTGTTCACAGTGATCTGAGCAGAACCTGTTGTGCAGAGAATATCTTATAAAATATCCATGAACTGCTCGCTTATTTCCAATTTGCATTCTGGCAGCGTGTCATGTAAATGTATCAGCAAATAGAAGGGCACAGAATAATTCACAAAACAGTTGTAAAGGTTTTGCCATTTAGACTCTCTGCTCTGAATTCTTCCAATAACAGCAAAGTGGCAAAATGATGTGGAGGCACAGAGAGAGAAGAATAAGGAACTGTATCCGGAAATGAAATGAGACTGAAACTAATACTAACTCTGAAATCATTGAAGCAGCCATTCCAGGTCTTCCTCTCAATGCTTGGATTTTGTGCAATTTAAAACATGTAAAATTCAGCAAAGAACAAATTATTCCACAGTGTCTACCCTCTGCCAATTCCTCTTAATTGCCTCGATCATAAATACAGATGTAGAGCCAACATGTGTGGCTGGGGACAGTCACTTAGATGGAAATATGTGCTTCCTGGCATCAAATTAAGTTTTATTGGAGTCACCTAATTTCTGAAAATGCTTGCCAACATCAGGCAGATAGATTATGTGTTTCCTGTCGCTTATTTACAAAATGGAACTCAAAATGCCACCTAACATTCAGAGCAAGTTATTTACACAATGGAGACCTCTAGATAAGAAGCATCTGTTTCTTGCCAACTTGGATTTTTGAACGGATTACATAATCTACACTTTATAGAAGAAATATGGAAAGTTTTCATAAAGAGAAAAAAAAGTTAAATAATATCCTCATTTTTGAACATACGGAAGTACAAAACTGTTAACAAACTTATTTTTCAAATGTAATGGCAGAGAGAAATACAGAAAAATCCTTCATCTGGCAAGGAGGTAAATAGCTAGATCTTCTAATTACAATATCACAGGAATAAATATTAGCTTGTATAACATGTTGTCTTTTAAATAATACCATTTCGGTCTTATATATCTATTCAAGAGGGCAGATTAGATGGTAGTTTACCTGTTCATGTAAAAGGCAGCAGTTCCAATAATAACACTCCAACACTGCACTGGCTCTTAAACTTGTCATATTCTCATCGATTTAGTGCTATCACAGAGCCAAGGTTGGCACTTCATTTAATTGTTATTGAAAGTACTTCTCAATAAATACATACATCATGTAATTCTAACTGCCATTACTCCAGCCTGCATTAATTTTAGGCAAAAAGAGATACATTCCTATGGCTCTTTTGATGACTTTGGGACATACAAAGTGCTTTACAGCTGATGGAATATTTATCAGTGTGACCATTGTTGTAGTACACCATGCTATTTATTTCATTGCCACACTCCCTCTTCCCTGGTGAAAGAAGCCAGTTTAAGAAAGAGGAAGTACAAAAGGCGAGGATCTAAACAGTTTCTCTCCATATTTAAAGATCCATGAAATCAGAGTAGATGATCATTTGCTCTGTTTTCTCTTTGATAATTTTCTTCCACAAGTGTTTTATATAAAATTGGAAAGATTCACGATCGATAAAATAGTTGGGCATTGAGCTCAATGTGTTTAAATTTTTTCAGTATACTTTTTGTAAGCCCATATGATGCTGAAATAAATAGTCCCTAAGAATGAGGATCACAATATGTGATTAACAAACATTCAATGAAACTGGCACAAGCGGCAGTCCAAGCACCTGCTGCTTGCTGATTATAATAATTTCACCTCATTTCCATTCACAAGCGGATCCTGAGCTTCCAGTAACCAATTACTTTAAGTAACCTGAGGGTAAGCAAGATGGCCATCGCTTTATCTTTGAATGAGGCATTTTAGAGCTTTCTGAATTCAAAATTTAGGTCTGGCCTCTCATTTACAATTCTCAGGAACTTTCATTTGTTTATTCCCATCTTGTTACCATCCTCACATCATCCCTTTTTATCATATATTCCCACCTGGTTTCCACCTTATAATGGATGCTCCACTTTTTCTTTTGTTCCTCCTTTTTCACTGTACCTTAAGTTTGTAACATTGCCACTTTTGCCTGTTCTGATAATAGGTCATTGATCTCTAGGTTAACTCCACAGATGCTGCCTGACCTGTGGGGTTTCTGGGTAAATTTTGCATTTCCATGCCTGCTTTATGAACAGTTATCAACTTGTGTGCATAGTTAGTTACTCGTGTAATATGCCAGCCTAATGGAAAGTCGCTGAGAATATTATTCTAGAAAACAGCACTGTTTCAAAACCAAAAAAAAAAATCAATAGGCCCACAGGCACTGTAATTCTGAATTAATAAGTGAAAAACAAGTTAATTGTATCTTTCAGTGTAGATATGAAATGTACAATGCACAGTGGGTCTATGATTTGTAGGTACTAAGTCAGATGTTAGATGATGGTCTGATTTCCCACCTAACATTAATATTTTGCAAGTGGCCTACATATTTTCTTGAAGGCTCAATACAAATCATACAGTTCACTGAAAATAGCACAGGGTTACACAGACCTCACCAAAACAGCTGCTTAGGTTTGTTTTGCCTTAGCATGGCAAAACAAATTCCACCTTTCTCAACAAGGTAATTGAATTTTAGCCAACTCTTTATCTTTTTCCTATCTAATGCTGAGCTTACCAATGAACTATTAAATATCAATCACCTTAAATCACATTCCACCACAGGGGAGCTGTACAGTTATCTTGGGTATGATTTGATTCTGATTTGTACCTCGTAGGAATTTTTCTATAAATTATGCAAAGAATAATCAATGCAAATATGTGATATTACTTACCCTTTCATAGTTTATTGTAGAATTGCTGTGCCACAGCACTAAGTGTAATTAAGTTTACATTTTAATTTTTCCCCAGGCAAACTATTATAATGCCGAGTTTGCAGTGAGTTTATCCCACTGTCTGTGAGAGTTGATAGGCTGCATCCTGTGAAATCTGCAATTTTAAAACAATTTTTCCTGAAGTAATGTGTTTAATTCTGTATTTGTTGTCTGCCTGGGCAAATCGTTTGTATTTGTAGCTGATAAGGCCTGTCATTTTACTCCTTTCCCAAATGTTCCATTTCCAACTTAATTCATATACGTTTGTGTGGTAAACTATGTGTACCTGTCTGGACACTCCCCTCTGCTGATTGCTCCTGTGGCTCCTCCCACAGACCCCTGTATAAAGGCGATTGGAGGCACTGCTCCCCCCTCAGTCTCCGAGATGCTGTGCTCCGTTTTGCTGCTAATAAAAGCCTATCGTTCGCCTCATGTCTCCGAGAGTTATTGATGGTGCATCATTTTGTTAACACAATAACCCAGTTACTTTGTGTGAGAATGTTAACTCATAATACTGACCATCAGCTCTTCCCACTTATTGAGGGTACTGAAAAATATGATTGGCTCAAGTCAAATTGAGGCTTATTTGTCATGCTGTGTACTGGTAATGTTGAAACCCAATTGTGGAGGAAAGACAGACTCTGATGTAGAAATGGTGATCTGAATTCCAAAAGAACATTGGTGGCTCAGCCAAGCAACAGTGCCGGACATATTCTCAAAACTAGAACCCTGCAATTAGCTCTAATCAGGCATCTGCTTAAATAATACAAGTAATGCAGAATCCACAGCCAATCAAAATAAAATTAAAACGTTTAAACAGAAAGCACCAGAAGCTGCATTAGAAAGAATGAGTTGCTGGAGAAAAAAAAAAGGAAATCTAAGCAACAATTAACCAATTCAGGTGCTCCATAAACCTCGGATAACAACATTCTACAGCCCCCTTTGCAGGACTGAAGAGCTTATTACATTGTTATTAAGGAAGGAATTTACATGTTCTTCCTTGAGATGTCTGAGTAATTTATCTTGCTGTTTTCAGAAGGTTTTCAGCTGCTCTGTGTGAAAATTATTGGTCATAATTTTTTTTAAAAAATGAACAATTATGCAATATAGGAAAGCCTGTCAGCTCCAACATTACCAATACAGATCTTTCATGATACAGTTGTTCTGACCTGCTGTCTTATGTAACTGCTTGTCGACTTAACTTAGTTACTTAGTCAGAGATTGAGCATCATACTTCTTACTGAAGGGGAAATATAGATAAACACATTAAGGTTTTTTTATGTGAAAGGATGTAATATCAAATAAATATTCAAGATTGCTGCTATCAAATAAATGTAACCATTCCCTGTAGTCCCAATTGCATAAGAAAGTGAACCTTTTTAGAGTTGCCTCAGAAGGCATGAGCAACAAGTGAGGATTATTTTCGAATTTTTAATAATAAAATTATAAATTGATTAATTTCACATATCATTGGTGGACAAAACATAAACCCCAAAGGCATAAAAATAGTTATAATCAAATATGTTTTGCAGTTCAATCGAAGGATAGATGTAATAGATGTTTTCCTTTAAAGGACACATCAAGGCCTGACCAAAAATAAAATCAAAACTCATGTAAGTATGAGGCAGTAAATTTATGATCAGAGGAAATGTGATGGAGTGATATAGGACATCAATCTGTAAGGATAGAAATTGAGAGGTATGTGACAAGATGGAATGCACTGCCAATAAGATTGGATTGACCTGTCAGGATATTGGTGACAGAATGGAGGAGGCCAAGGAGTAGTTCAGGGAAGAAGTTGGAAGAAGATCAAGGTCTGGAAGCAAACATGGGGTTATCACTGTGAGGACCATTGGCAACAGGAATAAAAATGATGGGATAGGGGGAAGTAGGAGATCAGTCTGGATTAGATTTGGTGGTATAGTCAATGTACTCTAAGGTTCTTTACAGAAATTGAGGTGAGGGTGATGTCTTATCCAGGAAGGTAGAGAATGTCAGGATGAACATTAATGGTGTCAACAGCAGATCTTGGTAAACAATATCCTACCTTAAAGGAAAGAGGGCCATCCTGCTTAAATATGTACTGCCCAAGTCTGTTGTTCAGTATCTTTAAGTAATGCAGCTATGGGCATTATCCCTCCAGGTAAAACCTATTCTAGTCAAGGAGCTCACCTTTTGCAAGATCGAATGCAAACATTGAGGTTCTGCAGCTCTGAAACTTTAGAAGGTACACAAGCCTTTGACAATTTATTAGTTATCCATGCAAACATTTGCAGGGTTAATTTTGCAGTTGAACAAAGGAGACTATGGAGCCATGAGGGAGGAGCTGGCCAAAGTTAAATGGACGGATATCCTAGCAGAAAAGACAGTGGAACATCAATGGCAGGTATTCTTGGGAATAATGCACAAGGTGCAAAATCAGTTCATCCCCCGGAGAAGGAAGGATTCCAAGGGGGGGGGGGGAAGGGGCCACAGTGGTTGACAAAGGAAGTCAGAGATTGCATAGCATTAAAAAAAAAGAAGTATGACAGAGCTAAGGTGAGTGGGAAGACAGATGATTGGGAAATTTTTAAGGAACAACAGAACTTAACTAAAAAGGCAATACAGGGAGAAAAAATGAGATACGAACGCAAGCTAGCTAGGAATATAAAGGAGGATAGCAAAAGCTTTTTTAGGTATGTGAAGAGAAAGAAGATAGTTAAGAACAATGTTGGGCCCTTGAAGAATGAATTGGATGAAATTGTTATGGGAAACAGAGAAATGGCAGAAGAATTAAATAAGTACTTTAGATCCGTCTTCACTAGGGAAGACACAAGCAATCTCCCAGATGTATGGATGGGCCAAGGACATAGGGTAACAGAGGAAATGAAACAGATTGACATTAGGAAGGAAACGGTGATGAGTAGACTGATGGGACTGAAGGCTAACAAATCCCCAGGTCCAGATGGTCTGCATCCTAGGGTACTAAAGGAGGTGGCTCTGGAAATTGCGGATGCAATGGTAATCATTTTCCAATGTTCCTTAGATTCAGGATCAGTTCCTGAGGATTGGAGAATGGCTAATGTTATCCCACTTTTTAAGAAAGGAGAGAGGGAGAAAACACAGAACTATTGTCCTGTCAGCCTAACATCAGTAGTGGGGAAGATGCTAGAGTCCATTATTAAAGATGAAATAGTGGCATATCTAGATAGCAGTGATAGGATTGGGCCGAGCCAGCATGGATTTACCAGGGGCAAATCATGCTTGACTAATCTATTGGAGTTTTTCGAGGATGTAACCAGGAAGTTAGACAAGGGAGATCCAATGGATGTAGTGTACCTCGATTTTCAGAAGGCATTTAATAAGGTCCTACATAGGAGATTGGTGGGTAAAATCAGAGCTCATGGCATTGGGGGGAAGATATTGACATGGATAGAAAACTGGTTGGCAGATAGAAAGCAAAGGGTAGCGGTGAATGGGTGTTTCTCGGAATGGCAGGTGGTGATTAGTGGGGTGCCACAGGGCTCGATATTGGGACCACAGCTGTTTACGATTTACTTCAACGATTTAGATGAAGGCATTGAGAACAACATCAGCAAGTTTGCTGATGATACTAAGCTGGGTGGCAGTGTGACATGTGATGAGGATGTTAGGAGAATTCAGGGTGACTTGGATAGGCTGGGTGAGTGGGCAGATACTTGGCAGATGACATTTAATGTGAATAAGTGTGAGGTTATCCACTTTGGGAGTAAGAACAGGAAGGCAGATTATTATCTGAACAGTGTAGAGTTAGGTAAGGGAGAAATACAAAGAGATCTAGGAGTCCTTGTTCATCAGTCACTGAAGGTGAATGAGCAAGTGCAGCAGGCAGGGAAGAAGGCTAATGGAATATTGGCCTTTATTACAAAGGGAATTGAGTACAAGAGCAAGGAAATCCTTTTGCATTTGTACAGGGCCCTGGTGAGACCACACCTGGAGTATTGTGTACACTTTTGGTCTCCAGGGTTAAGGAAGGACATCCTGGCTGTAGAGGAAGAGCAGCGCAGATTCACAAGGTTAATTCCTGGGATGTCCGGACTGTCTTACATGGAGAGGTTAGAGAGACTGGGCTTGTACACGCTGGAATTAAGGAGATTGAGAGGGGATCTGATTGCAACATATAAGATTATTAAGGAATTGGACAAGATAGAGGCAGGAAATATGTTCCAGATGCTGGGAGAGTCCAGTACCAGAGGGCATGGTTTAAGAATAAGGGGTAGATCATTTAGGACAGAGTTAAGGAAAAACTTCTTCTCTCAGAGAGTTGTGGGGGTGTGGAATACACTGCCTCAGAAGGTAGTGGAGGCCAATTCTCTGGATGCTTTCAAGAAGGAGCTAGATAGGTATGTTATGGATAGGGGAATCAAGGGATATGGGGACAAGGCAGGAACTGGGTATTGATAGTAGATGATCAGCCATGATCTCAGAATGGCAGTGCAGGCTCAAAGGGCCGAATGGTCTACTTCTGCACCTATTGTCTATTGTCTATTGTATATAATCAGATTTTGCCAGTAATATCTCCGTGACCATTGAAAGTAGAGCCATAGGTTTTCATCAGTGCTGCATATTTCTGAATTATCTCCTCTACTGAGAAATGTGTCTTGTTATGCCAGATCTGAGAACAGCTTGGAGCAAGATTATGTTTGGACATATAAGGTTCTAGTTTTCACCATGATGGTACATACCTGTTCATCTCACATTCTCTGTGTGGCACATTTAGGACACTGCACTAAAAATATACAAGAGTAATTTCTGAAATAATTAGGACAAAACTCCTGTCAAAGGAAAAGCTCCAACTTCATAATATATTCTTGTTTAATGACAAAATAAATTGAAGAAATCATCAACTTGATGAGGACATCATTGTCATTTTTTGTTGCTTTAGACCACAGGTGGAAAAATGAAACGAACGACCTTAGAGTCAGGTTTATTTTGGTATTTTGCATGACCAGTTGCTGCAGAAGTAGTAACTATGCTGTTACTTCTGAATGAAATCAATGTTCATCTCACTGCCCCCCAAAAAATCTTTTTCTTTTGCTTACTTTATGTCTACATTGCGAACAATATTGAACCCCATCAAATATAGCTAAACCCAGTCAGTTCTATTTTGGTTTTCTTTTTTATAAAATATTGATCTGCCTTCTATCAGACTACAGTATGTTTTATAGCAGGATTAGAAAAGAGAAATGATGATTAATATTCATACTCTGGTCTGATTATGTTTTGTCATCAACGCTTCTTCATCTAAGTTACACTTTTGTGCTGATTTAAAGTTGCAATTTGCAACAAAAATTGATCAATCATTAGATCAAAAGATCTAATCAAATATACAGTTTTAAATATTTAGTTCTTACTTCTGTATAATAATAAATATCAGAATACTATAGATGTAAAGTTATCATATCAATAATATGAATTTTGCTTTCCTGTGACATTTCTTGTAAATGTACTCAGTGGTGAGAAGGGCATTTCTTGTAAATGTACTCAGTGGTGAGGAGGGACTGGGCCATATCCATTACTTTTTGTAGGATTTTCAGTTCGAGGGCATTGTGTTTCCATATCAGGCTGTGATGCAACCAGTCCGTATACTCTCCATCATACATCTTTAGAAATTTGTCAAAGTTTTAGATGTTCTTTAGTTAAGGTTTACTAGACATAGACTTAAACTTGGCACTTGGGATGATTCATTGTTGATTCACCTCAATTGTCCCTTGTCTTCTTAGTTTGCAGTGAATCAGTACTGCATAATTCCATCTGTGATCACAAGTAAATGCCATGAAAACTCCATTTTGGTAATATGTAATCACGTAAATTGTGCCATATAAGTCACCACTGCCCTTTAAATGTCTCTTTAAAATCTTCAAAGTTTTAAAGAAAACTCTCATCGCCAATTTGCAATATTTTCTCTGATTTATTGAAACATATCATAATACAGTATTTCCAAAGAAGTCAAGATTCGTTTACAGAATAGTATATTTAAGGTATTTATGCATTGCGGTTTACAGATGTCAGAGAAAACTGAATGTGCCAAGTATTTTACTGTACAGCAGGCACACCACATGATTCTCCTGTCCAATCGGTTCACAGTATGAAGACATTCATGTTTACAGAGTGAAGGTGGTATTCCTTGCCTAGAGATACATTACATGGTGTTAACAATTTGCAGCTCTGTTTGAAACATACAGCAGGTAAATCCTTGGATACCAGTGGGTGGACATGCATGGAACAAAATACAATCAGATGCCAAAGTGATTTGGAGCGAAATTTAAAAGCAAGTATATGTGCAAATGGAAAAAGGAATTGCATGTTTGTCGTGCAGGGCCTGGACTCCTGCATATTGCCTCCTCCATCTTCATCATTGATTGTCAGTCTGCATGATATAAAGATGATCAAGACCTGTGTATGTGCATGATAGAAAGATGGTTCTAGGATGGTTGTTTTTTTAAAATCTTGACTACAGAAGAGGTATTAAGCTGACAACAATAAAGGGCAGACTCGGTTTTCACAAAGAGTGATCTTAAAGGTCAAGATGGCAATGAGCTGTGGTCTCCATCGAGATTGTAGCTCAGTTATTTTTTAAGTACATAAGGACAGCTTTAGGGACTGAGCAGGAAGTTAGGGATCAGTTTAGGATTTAGGGACACAGGTGTAGAGGAGTTAGAGGTCAGCTCTCCACTTCCTGCTGAAAGTTCAGCGATGTGGTCATTGGGCCTAAGGTCTCCTGATATTGAAGATCAAAGCCCAAAGGTCGATCAGAGTTCCAGACATTGGAGCCTGATGTGTTTGAAGTCTGGATACTGGATTCTTGGAGGCCTGTCCATGTGTGAAAGGCTGAGAGGGAAGGAGGAAAAGGAGTTGTTTTGCCATTTTTTTGTTTTGTTCCTTGCTGTGTTTTGTGTTTTCCTGCTAAGCATTGTGGCACTGGAATGTGTAGCAGCACAGTCCCAGGTTGTGTTGATTTTAATGTGAACGATGCATCTCTCTGTATTTTTCGATGTACGTATGAAAAATAAATCTAAACCTGAATCCGAATCCAGCTATTATTTCATTTCAGTCTTTAATATTCAAAGCCAACGAGTTTTGTTCCCATTTAGAGAACTAAGGTAAATGAACTTTAAACTAAGTCAGCAGGGGGACAAGAGGCTGAGTGATAGGGCTGAGGATGGGGCAGTTGGTATATAAGTCAATGCGGTGTGCAACTGTGAGAATGGAAAGACAGATGATAGGTTAAAATTGCAGTCAGTCAGATGAGATGAAGTGTAACATGGGAGCAAAATTGAAAAGGGTGATGAATACAGGACTAAAGGAGTTCTATTTGAATGCATGTAGTATGTAGAATAAGGTAGATGATCGTGTAGCGCAGTTAGAGATTGGCAAGAAGATGCTGTGGGCATCACTGAGATATGCCTGAATGAAGAGCACAGTTGGGAGCTTAACATCCAAGGATGCATATTGTATCAAAAGGACAGTCAAAGAAGCAGAGGGGATGGAGTTGCTTTGATGGTGAAAAATGAAATAAAATCCTTGGAAAGAGGTGGTATAGGATTCGAAGATGTAGAATCTGTATGGATAAGAAACTGCAAGAGTAAAAAGACCCTGAAGGGAGTTATATGCAGGTCCCCAAATAGTAGACAGGATGTGGGGTGTAAATTTCAATGGGAAATAGAAAAGGCATGTAATCAAGGCAATGTTACAATAGTCATGGGAGATTTCAATAAGCAGGTAGATTGGGAAAATCAGATTTGTGCTGGATCCCAAGAGAGGGAATTTGTAGAATACCTAATAGATTTTCTTAGAGCAGATTGTTGACCCACAAACGAAATGGGAATTCTGTACAGGATGTTATGAAATGACCCAGATTTGATTAGGGCGCTTAAGATAACAGAAGTCTTGGGAAGCAGTGATCATAATATGATAGAATTCACCCTGCAGTTTGAGAGGGAAAAAATAAAGTCAGATGTATCAGAATTACAGTGGAGTGAAGAGAATTACAGAGGCATGAGAAAGGAGGTGGCAAAAGTCAATTGAAAGGGAACATTAGCAGGGATGATGGCAGAACAACCATGGCTGGAGCTTCTGGTGGCAATTCAGAAGGCACTGGATAGATATATTTCAAAGATGAATAAGTATTCTAAAGGGAGAATGAGGCAACCTTGGCTAACAAGGGAAATCAACAAAAGCAGAAGAGGAAAAGAGAGGGCGTATAATATAGTATAAATTAATGAGAATTTTGAGGATTGGGAACATCTGAAAAACAACAGAAAGCAACTAAAAACCATAAGGAGAGAAGAGATGAAATATAAAGATAAGTTAGCCAAAAATATCAAAAATGATACCAAAAGTTAATAAAAGAGAGGGGAGAGTGGATATTGGGCCACTGGGAAGTGATGCTGGAGAGGTAGTTATGTGGGACAAAGAAATGATAGATGAACTTCATAAGTATTTTGCATCAATCTTAATTGTGGATGACACTAGCAGTATGTTAGATATTTGAGAGTGTCAGGGTGTAGAGGTGATTGTAGATGCTGCTACTGAAGAGAAGGTACTTGGAACCAGATGGACTACACCTCAGGACTTTGAAGAATAGCTGAAGAGAATGTGAAGGCATTAGTAATGATCTTTCAAGAATCACTAGGTTCTGGAATAGTTCCAGAGGACTGCAAAATTGTAAATGTCACGCCACACTTTAAGAAGGGAAGGAGGCAGAAGAAAGGAAATTATAGGCCAGTTATGAGGAAATCTGCAGATGCTGGAAATTAGAGCAACACAAACAAAATGCAAGGGGCTTCCCTTCCTCCATCATCAACTCTGCTCTTAAACGCATCTCTCCCATTTCACTCACATCTGCTCTCACCCCATCCTCCCGCCACCCCACTATGGGTAGGTTCCCCTTGTCCTTAGCTACCACCCCACCAGCCTCCGGGTCCAACATATAATTCTCCGTAACTTCCGCCACCTCCAACGGGATCCCACTACCAAGCACATGTTTCCCTCCCCCCCCCTTCTGCTTTCCGCAGGGATTGCTCCCTACGCAACTCCCTTGTCCATTCATCCCCCCCATCCCTTCCCACCTATCTCCCTCCTGGCACTTATCCTTGTAAGCGGAACAAGTGTTACACCTGCCCTTACACTTCCTCCGTCACCACCATTCAGGGCCCCAGACAGTCCTTCCAGGTGAGGCGACATTTCACCTGTGAGTCGGCTGGTGTGATATACTGCATCTGGTGCTCCCGGTGCGGCCTTCTATATATTGGTGAGACCAGGCGCATACTGGGAGACCATTTCACTGAACACTTATGCTCTGTCCACCAGAGAAAGCAGGATCTCCCAGTGGTCACACATTTTAACTCCACGTCCCATTCCCATTCTGATATGTCTATCCATGGCCTCCTCTACTGTCAAGATGAAGTCACACTCAGGTTGGAGGAACAACACCTGATATTTCGTCTGGGTAGCCTCCAACCTGATGGCATGAACATTGATTTCTCTAACTTCCATTAAAGTCCCTCCTCCCCTTCTTACCCAATCCCTTGAAGCTGAAGCTACCAGCTTCCCCAGTCTCTCTCTCTCTCTCTCTCTCTCTCTCTCTCTCTCTTTCTCTCACTCTCCTTTCTCTTTTTCTCTCTCTGCCCCTCTCACAATCACTTCTTGCCTGTTCTCCATCTTCCTCTGGTGCTCCCCTCCCCCTTACTTTCTCCCTAGGCCTCCCGTCCCATGATCCTTTCCCTTTTCCAGCAGTGTATCCCTTTTGCTAATCAACTTTCCAGCTCTTAGTTTTATCCCTCCCCCTCTGGTCTTCTCCAATCATTTTGGATTTCCTCCTCCCCCTCCCACTTTCATATCTCTTACTATGTTTTCTTTCAGTTAGTCCTGACGAAGGGTCTCGGCCTGAAACGTCGACTGTGCTTCTTCCTATAGATGCTGCCTGGCCTGCTGCGTTCCACCAGCACTTTGTGTGTGTTATAGGCCAGTTAGTCTGATTTCAATGGTTGGGAAAATGTTGGCATATATTATGAAGGATGATATTTCAGGGTACTTGAAGATTCATAATAAGATACACCAAAGTCATCCATGATATTACAGGAAAGATACTAGCATGGATAGAAGATTAGATGATTGGCAGGAGGCAAGATGTCAGAATAAAGGGGGCCGATTCCAGTTAATTGCCAGCCGGTGACAAGTGATGTTCTGAAGGGTTTGTAATTCAGACCGCTTCTTTTCACATTATTTGTCAATGACTTGGATGATGGAAATTGGTAGCTTTGTGACCACAGTTGCAAACAATACAAGGATAGGAAGGCAGGTACTGTTGTGGAGACAGAAAGTCTGAAGAGGGACATGGACAGATTGGGAGAATGGGCAAAGAAGTTGCAGATGAAATGTAGTGTAGGGAAGTGTTTGGTTATGCAGTTTGGTAGGAAAAAATAAAGACATAGACTATTTTCTAAGTGGAAAGAACATTGAAAAATCAGAGCTGCAATGTGAATTAGGAGTCCTTATGCAGGATTCCCTAAAGGTTAACTTGTAGTTTGAATCAGTAGTAAGGAAGGCAAATGCAATGTTAGCATGAATCTCGAGAGGACGAGAAAGGATCTGATACTAAGGCTTTATAAGGTAATAGTCAGACTGCACTTGAAATATTGTGAGCAGTGTTGGGCCCCTTCTCTAAGAAAAGCTGTGCTGGTATTGAGAGGGTCCAGAGAAGGTTTGCAAGAATGTTTCTGGGAATGAAAGGGTTAACGTATGAAGAGCATTTGATGCATCTCATTCAAACCTATTGAATACTGAAAAGCCTAGATTGACTGGACGTGGAGAAGGTTTTTCCTTTTGAGGGTGAGTCCAGGATCAGAGGGAAGAGCCTCAGAATAGAGGGACATCCTTTTAGAACAAAGCTGAAAAGGAATTTCTTTAGCTGGAGGGTGGTAGATCAATGGAATTCATTGCCATGGATGGCTGTGCAGGCTGGGTCATTGAGTATATTTAAGGCAGGGGTTGATAGGTTCTTGGTTAGAAAAGATTACTGGGAGAAGGCAGAAGAATGAAATAGAGAGGGATGATAAATCAGCCATGATGGAATGGCAAAGCAGACTCGATGGGCTGAATGGCCTAATTCTGCTCATATATCTTCTGGTCTGATAGAAATTCATTAGTTATTCATGTATACCTGAACACTGGTTTGCACCCTTACACGTTTTCATGAGGAAGAAAGAAACAAAGGTGTCTGGAAGGAAATCCAAGACATAAGACAGTAAGCAGAAGTTTGATTTACATTGTTTTATTGTCAGAGCTACTCTCTCCTGACATCTTGGGTTGAAATTGGGCACTGACATCGCAGGGTTAAGCCTTAACTTAAAATCCTTCAGTTATCCTCCTCCCAGAAAGAGAACATGTTAATATTGAGACTTGGCAGGAAGGCAACAAATGTCAGAGGAGGCAGGTTACTCAAAGACATGAGACTGGAGGTGCTGGAATCTGGAGTAACAAGCAATCTGCTGGAAGAACTAAGGTGCTCAAGCTGTATATCAGTCAGGAGAAAACAAGAGTTGGTTCCAATGTTAAAACCCAACATCAGAACAGAGAAGGCAGATGGCTAGTATAAAGAAGAGAGTGGGAGTGATGAAGCAAGAGGGCAAGATGACTGATGGACTGAGGTTGTGTGAAAAATGATGGACAGGCTGTGCCAGGTCCCTTCCCCACCCACAACCTCAGCCCTCAAATACTTCTTGAACCACTGTTTCCCCTGGATATTGTTTGTGGTAAGTTAGTCACTTTACTCTCACACATCCCTCGCACAATTTTTAAACTATTTACAACTGGAGGCTACAATATATGTAACCTATGGCTAGTGTCTTCATTAAAACAATCTTTTTTTTCTCTCTGGGTAGTGGGAGGAGGCTATTAGCCTCTTGGTGAACACCTCAACAAAATGATAAATGATTGGGCATGGTGGTTGCAGTGATAATTGCCATTAAAAGAAAAGGAATTTTAAAGTCCCAGACCTGAAAAGGAGGTAAAACTGAATCTAGCAATTCATATAAGCAGCCAGTTAATGATTACAGGTGCACAGTCATGGTAGGCATAACTATTCACTTTTCTGTATGTGTGTGTGAATGTTCAAACATCTGCTTCTATTCCCAAACAGTTCATACTTATAAGCAGCAAGCATCTTTTCTCCATGAACACACAAGAGATCCTGCAGATGCTGGAAATCCAGTGTAACACACACAAAATGCTGGAGGAACTCAGCAGGTCAGGCAGTATCTATAGAAAGAGTCGATGTTTCAGACTGAGTCTCTTCAACAGGATATCATGACTATATGTTATTATTTTTTTTCTCCATGTTGCTTTGACCAATTGCTGCTCAAAATCACACACAAGGACTTGTACAGCAGGGAGCAGAGAACTGGTGGCACGGACTATGTTGAAATACCTTGCAGCAAGAAATTAGCAGTGAGTGCTTTCCAAAGATGATATTCTATGAACTATTTTACCAGGAAACATCATCCTTTATTATACGTGTGTTTATTGCCCATAATCATTCAAATAAATTTCCTTGTCATTAGGGTGAGATTGCATGGACTCCTGCCTCACTCAGTGAGTGTCAATGTAATTATTATCACACGTATAAAAAGCTAAACGAAAGGTTTAATTCTCCTGGTAGTTCCGGAGTATCTGACCTCTGCTTAGTTCACATCTGCATGGAGCCAGCTGGGGATTTTTAAACAGCTGTGTTAGCAGTAATAAATGAAGCACATCAAAAAAGTACATGGGATAAATCTATTACTCAATGAACAGAGTTCATTTTCATCACCAGATCATTTCAGGTTTCCTGCTCATTTCACTTCTGATGCCATGTACTTAATATTAATTTTCAGTCACATTGCAAGAAGAATCCTGAACACCACCCACAGATGCTGAGCAAATAATCTTCTGTCTGAATTTGCCTCTTGGTTGTCTGTATCCTTGGAGAGGCACTGAGAGTAACAAACATGGTTGAGAAATTTCCCGAGTGAATGTTATCATGGTACAGTGTTTGCTGACCTCAAAATCCTAAACTCAGATGAAGACCCTAAGCCCTAGAGATGTAAATAGCCACTCTTACTCTCACTAAAAGGAGATTATACTGTACCTGCCCAGTCTTCAAAGACTAGGCCACTTCCCTGTTTATTCTCCATGGCAAGTTTAGCTTCTTGAGCACAAACAAGAGAAAATCTAGAGATGCTGGAAATCCAAGCAACACACACAAAATGCTGGAGGAACTCAGCAGGTCAGGCAGCATCTATTGAAAAAAGTACAGTCGACTTTTGGTGTCCTGTGGAAGGGTTTTTGCTCAAATCGTCAAATCTACTTTTTTCTAGTTTAAACTCCCAGTTGGACTCAATGGCTTTTATGCATGCTTTGAAAGGGAGAATAAAACTATGCCTGTGCAAATAACTGCAGCATCTGGCAACCCTGTGATCTCTGTCTCAGAGTCCGACATCAGATCGTCTGTCAATAGAGTGAATCCACACGAGGCATAAGGCATCAGTCCAACCCAGTAGGGCTTCGAAAACCTGTGGCAACCAACTAGCTGGAGTGTTCACAAACATCTTCAATCGCTCATTGTTGCAGAGGTTCCCACCTGCTTCAAAAGCGTGGCAATCATACCAGTGCCCAAGAAGAGCAGGGTGAGTTGCCACAACCTCTATCACGCAGTGTCACTCATATCTACTATGATGAAGCGCTTTGAGTGGTACATTATAGCTGGAATCAACTCCTGCCTAAGCAGGAACCTGGACCTGCTCCAATTTTCCTATCACAGCTATAGGTCAGCAGTGAGTGCAATCTCACTGGCTCACCACGTGGCCTTAGAGCACATTGACAGTAACAATACCTGTGTAAGGCTACTGTTGACTACAGCTCAATGTTCAACACAATTATACTCTTAGTTTTAATTAATAAGCTCCAAAACCTGGCTCCTGTTTATGACCAGAAACTAAGCAATGATCACTGCGGAGATTACTTCCAACTATTTAACCTGACAGCTTCCGTGTTTAGAAAGTGGAGGTTGGCAAACATGAGGCCCCCTGACCCAGGAAGTGAATATCCATTATAATATCAACAGAAGTAACACACATAATGAGTCCTAATGTAGGGGTTCATCCTGAAATGTTGACTCTTTATTCCATAGATGCTCTCTGACCTGCTGAGTTCTTCCAGTGCGTGCGTGCGTGCGTGTGTGTGTGTGCGTACGTGCGTGCGTGTGTGCATGCGTGCGTGTGCGTGTGCGTGCGTGCGTGCGTGTGTGTGTGAGTGTGTGTGTGTGTGTGTGTGTGTTAGTTACTTTGGATTTCCAGCATCTGCAGAGTCTCTTGTGTTTATTATTAACAGAAGTATATATTTTGTAATTGTAGTTCAAAATGCAATAATTGTTTGTAAAATTAATTGATTCCAACTCATCTGATATGCTTCATGTTCAGACAGTCCCAATGTAATGCTTAGAATAAATTAAGAAAAGTTGAGAATCATAGATTTCTATAAGGCAGAGGTAATTAAATCCACAATACACTGCTGCTCTCTAAAATATCTAATTGCCGTTCTTTGAGTCTTGTCACTCTCGAATTCTCCCCATATCTCTTTATCATATTTTCTTATTCACATTTAATCCATTCTGTAAAGTTGTTCTGAGTACATATGCATAATTATCCTGCGAGGATATTGTACGTTCTAGTAAGTTCAATGTTCCAACTGCACAAAATCCACAGTAATCATTCCACTGTAAATGCTATGTATTGCAGCATTCCAATTTAATCCTAATTATCTCAGAATTTTGATCTCTTCCATTAAGTCTTCATAAAAACTTTGATAAAAACTTATCCCAGAAACCCTCATTAAAGTACGAACAGAACAAAGCATTCAGATTTTCAATAAAAAATTTTCACTGCGGGTTAGTTTTTTTTTTGGCCCTCTGTTTTCTTTATGAGTTTGCCCTGTAGTCTCTCACATATTTGTGAGTATAGCCTTTAATTACTAGAAGCCTGATTGCTATACATTTGGCTCTTTCTCATGTTTCAATCTGAGCAATGTATTAGGGTATCACTGCCTGGCCCAAACAAGCATTTGTCTACAAGTCACAGTATCACATTGGTCCAGCTTTTCCAAAATTAGTTGAGAGATTACCGACCTGGAACACGTAAGGAGGAAGTGGGAGAATGGAATAGAGTGCTAACAGGATCCAGAGTAGGAGGAAAGATGGTTGTGTAAGTCTTTGAGCTTATAGTGAATGCTTGTGGATTGCATATCACCTGAGATGCAGACAGGGACATTAGGAAGGGAGGGAAAGTATCAGGGATGTGATACATGAAGGTGAGAGCAGGGTGGGAAATAACAGCAAAATTAATTAACCCAGCTAGCTCAGCCATTGGAGTATAGGACTTTTAATCCCAGGATTGTGGGTTGGTAACTTTCTCTCCCTCATTAGGGAGGGAGAGAGAGAGAGAGGGGGGGGGGGAGTGAGAGAGAGAGAGAGGGGGGGGGAGTGAGAGAGAGAGAGAGAGAGAGAGAGAGAGAGAGAGAGAGAGAGAGAGAGAGAGAGAGAGAGAGAGAGAGAGAGAGAGAGAGAGAGAGAGAGAGAGAGAGAATCAGTGGCATGTCGAAGTATTGGGAAGAACAGTGTTTTTTTTTGATGGACCCTAGATCATGGTCTCTTTGGGAATATTGCTCGCATGATGGGTAGTGGAAGTCAGATGCTTTTGCTGGGGCAGGTGGGAGAGTTGATGCTTTGATGCTGCTTGTGTGTGGGATGGAGAGTGGGGCCTTTGGTGTTCTAATGTTTTTCTGTTGTTCATTCTTTGGGGATTTTCTTCTATTTTGTGGATATCTACAAAGATTAAGAATATCAGATTGTACACTGTATGCATTCTATGATATTACATGGAACCATTGACCCATTGAGTTCTGTAGCAGTTCCGAAGAGGTACTGATGCATTCAGAAAAATGGGTTGAGGGCAGTGGTCCAATTAGGACTGAAACAAAGACTGTCCTTCATAACCTGCCTAAAGATAAGCATATCTCAAGCTCATATGAATTACCATGTTTGCACCTTTCAGTGAAATTGAACAGATGTACAGGAGAAGTTGTTTAATGTGAGAAGAATTTCAACCAGACAAATGTGTGTAGTGGCAGAGGAGAATTGTCTGGACTTCCATTCAAGGAGGGTCCCCAGACCATCTTGATGTGGGATGGAGCTAAAAAGAGACTGCACATGCACTATAAAAACAAGCTGATGTAAATTGTGTGTGATATGTGTCATTTTTAAAAACTTGTTGTTTAGTATATTGTGCTGTATTGTTTTTAACAATGACAAATTGCATTAAGCTAAATATAAAATCTGATTTTGACTGAGTTAAACAGTTTGTTTGGACTGAACATAGTGTCAGCACTTTCACGTAAAAGACTATCTCAAACTTGTTGAGAACCATTCCACGAGTTTACATACTTTGTCTCAAGTAATTAAGATCACAGCAATACAAGTACCAACACAGATGAACAGTTTTGGATAATATCCTTAAACATGGTGAGAAATGGGATATTTTCAGAATGTTTTAGCAAAATCTGACTTTTTATATCTTTATGTTAGGTGGCTTTCTTTGAGGTTTCATATATTGAGCTTGGATACATACATGGAATTATGATGTAGTGGCCATTACGGAGACTTGGCTGGCACCAGGGCAGGAATGGATTCTCAATATTCCTGGATTTCAGTGATTTAAAAGGGATAGAGAGGGGGGAATAAGGGAGGAGGGGTGGCAGTACTGGTCAGGGATACTATTACAGCTGCAGAAAAGGTGGGTAATGTAGCAGGATCCTCTTTTGAGTCAGTATGGGTGGAGGTCAGGAACAGGAAGGGAGCAGTTACTCTACTGGGGGTATTCTATAGGCCCCCTGGTAGCAGCAGAGATACCGAGGAGCAGATTGGGAGGCAGATTTTGGAAAGGTGCAAAAATAACAGGGTTGTTATCATGGGTGACTTTAACTTCCCTAATATTGATTGGCACTTGATTAGTTCCAAGGGTTTAGATGGGGCAGAGTTTGTTAAGTGTGTCCAGGATGGATTCCTGTCACAGTATGTTGACAGGCCGACTAAGGGGAATGCCATACTAGATCTAGTATTAGGTAACAAACCGGTCAGGACACAGATTTGTCAGTGGGTGAGCATCTGGGGAACAGTGATCACTGCTCCCTGACCTTTAGCATTATCATGGAAAAGGATAGAATCAGAGAGGACAGGAAAATTTTTAATTGGGGAAGGGCAAATTTTGAGGTTATAAGGCTAGAACTTGCGAGTGTGAATTGGGATGATGTTTTTGTAGGGAAATGTACTATGGACATGTGGTCGATGTTTAAGGATCTCTTACAGGATGTTAGGGATAAATTTATCCTGGTGAGGAAGATAAAGAATGGTAGGGTGAAGGAACCATGGGTGACAAGTGAAGTGGAAAATCTAGTCAGGTGGAAGAAGGCAGCATATATGAGGTTTAGGAAGCAAGGATCAGATGGGTCTATTGAGGAATATAGGGTAGCAAGAAAAGAGCTTAAGAAGGGGCTGAGAAGAGAAAGAAGGGGGCATGAGAAGGCCTTGGCGAGTAGGGTAAAGGAAAACCCCAAGGCATTCTTCAATTATGTGAAGAACAAAAGGATGACAGGAATAAAGGTAGGACCAATTAGAGATAAAAGTGGAAAGATGTGCCTGGAGGCTGTGGAAGTGAGCGAGGTCCTCAATGAATACTTCTTTTCGGTATTCACCACTGAGAGGGAACTTGATGACGGTGAGGACAATATGAATGAGGTTGATGTTCTGGAGCACGTTGATATTAAGGGAGAGGAGGTGTTGGAGTTGTTAAAATATATTAGGACGGATAAGTCCGCGGGGCCTGACGGAATAATCCCTAGGCTGCTCCACGAGGCGAGGGAAGAGATTGCTGAACCTCTGGCTAGGATCTTTAAGTCTTCGTTGTCCATGGAAATGGTACCGGAGGATTGGAGGGAGGCGAATGTTGTCCCCTTGTTCAAAAAAGGTTGTAGGGATAGTCCAGGTGATTATAGACCAGTGAGCCTTACGTCTGTGGTGGGAAAGCTGTTAGAAAATCTTCTTAGAGATAGGATCTATGGGCATTTAGGGAATCATGGTCTGATCAGGGACAGTTAGCATGGCTTTGTGAAGGGCAGATCGTGCCTAACAAGCCTGATAGAGTTCTTTGAGGAGGTGACCAGGCATATAGATGAGGGTAGTGCAGTGGATGTGATCTACATGGATTCTAGTAAGGCATTTGACAAGGTTCCACACAGTAGGCTTATTCAGAAAGTCAGAAGGCATGGGATCCAGGGAAGTTTGGTCAGATGGATTTAGAATTGGCTTGCCTGCAGAAGGCAGAGGGTTGTGGTGGAGGGAGTACATTCAGATTGGAGGGTTGTGACTAGTGGTGTCCCACAGGGATCTGTTCTGGGACCTCTACTTTTTGTGATTTTTATTAACAACCTGGATGTGAGGGTAGAAGGGTGGGTTGGCAAGTTTGCAGACGACGCAAAGGTTGGTGGTGTTGTAGATAGTGTAGAGGATTGTTGAAGATTGCAGAGAGACATTGATAGGGTGCAGAAGTGGGCTGAGAAGCGGCAGATGGAGTTCAACCCAGAGAAGTGTGAGGTGGTACACTTTGGAAGGACAAACTACAAGACAGAGTACAAAGTAAATGGCAGGATACTTTGTAGTGTGGAGGAGCAAAGCGATCTGGGGGTATATGACCACAGATCCCTGAATGTTGCCTCACAGGTAGATAGGGTAGTTAAGAAAGCTTATGGGGTGTTAGCTTTCATAAGTCGAGGGATAGAGTTTAAGAATCGCGATGTAATGATGCAGCTCTATAAAACTCTAGTTAGGCCACACTTGGAGTACTGTGTCCAGTTCTGGTCACCTCAGTATAAGAAGGAAGTGGAAGCATTGAAAAGGGTACAGAGGAGATTTACCAGGATGCTGGTTTAGAGAGTATGGATTATGATTAGAGATTAAGGGAGCTAGGGCTTTACTGTTTGGAGAGAAGGAGGATAAGAGGAATCATGATAGAGGTGTACAAGATATTAAGAGGAATAGACAGAGTCGACAGCCAGCGCCTCTTCCCCAGGGCACCACTGCTCAGTACAAGAGGACATGGCTTTAAGGTAAGGGGAGGGAAGTTCAAGGGGGATATTAGAGGAAGGTTTTTCACTCAGAGAGTGGTTGGTGCGTGGAATGCACTGCCTGAGTCAGTGGTGGAGGCAGATACACTAGTGAAGTTTAAGGGACTACTAGACAGGTATATGGAGGAATTTAAGCTGAGGGGTTATATGGGAGGCAGGGTTTGAGGGTCAGCACAATGTTGTGGGCCGAAGGGCCTGTAATGTGCTGTACTATTCTATGTTCTATGTTCTATATATCATGGTCTAGATAGCATTAAATACTACATCCTTTCAATGTTAGATTTGAGCAGTCTCAGGTAACCCTCTGTCAGCCAGTTTAAGTTATGTTTCACATCCCCATTATAACACAGGAGTAATAATACTACAGCAATAAATACCCTGCCAGCGTACTTTGCTTTACCGTATGTGAAAATTAAGTCTAAGTAAATTTATTAACAAAGAACTACCTGAGATTCAGTTTCTTGCAGTCATTTACAGGAAAATAAAGCAACACTTTATGTACTCTTTATGAAAAAACTATACATACAGTCGGCCGTCCTTATCTACAAGGGATTGGTTCCAGGACCCCCCGCGGATACCAAAAAACGTGGATGCTCAAGTTTCTTATTTAACCTGTCTCAGTGCGGTGGACATTAGGACCCGGCGGAACTCCAGACCTTATTTAACCTGTCTCAGTGCGGTGGACATTAGGACCCGGCGGAACTCCAGACCTTATTTAACCTGTCTCAGTGCGGTGGACATTAGGACCCGGCGGAACTCCAGACCTTATTTAACCTGTCTCAGTGCGGTGGACATTAGGACCCGGCGGTGGAGCTCTGAACCTGCAGTGTTTCTGTTCACGAAAATAATCACCATCACGATTGAAAATAAAGTGGAAATCATTAAGCGATTGGAAAGAGGTGAAATGCCGTTGATCATTGTAAAAGCATTAGGCTACGTCAGTCAATGATTGGAACAATTTTAAAGGATAAAGTGAGACAGGCCCTGCCCCAATGAAATCTACAATTATTACTAAGCAACACAGTGGTTTAATTATTGGGTTTTGGGGTTTTGGGTTTTTGATCCTCCACATCAACCCGACATGTGGAGAGCACACTCGGGAGCGGTCTGTCACTGGATCGAACTCGGGAACTTCCGAGCCTGGCACTGAAAAATACGTTCTTAAGTGTTTTATATGCATAGAAAGGTAAAATATATACTATATACTAAGACAAATGTTTGACTAACTGATGCTAAATAATACCAGATGTACCTGTTCCGACTTATTTAGTAAGAGAACTTTGGATTTTTTTTATCCCAATCCACGATAACCCACACACATCCTCCCGTATACTTTAAATCATCTCTAAATTACTTATAATACCTAATACAATGTAAATGCTAAGTAAAATAGTTGTTATACTGCATTGTTTAGGGAATAATGACAAGAAAAAAAGTCTGTACATGCTCGAACAACAAGTGCTGGAAGAGCACTTCCGGGTTTTCACGATTCACGGTTGATTGAATTCGCGGATGCGGAACTCGCAGATAAGGAGGGCCGACTGTAATTAATGACAAATAACCAATGTTAAACAAAACAAATTGTGCAAATATGTAAATGAATGAATGAATAAATATACAAGAACACGGATGGTAGAGTCCCTGAAAGTGAGTCTGTAGTTTGGCGAATCAATTCAGAGTTTGGGTGACTGACGTTATCCATACTTGTTCAGGAGCCTGATTGTATAGGGTAATAACTGTCCCTATACATTGTGGTGTGGGACTTCAGACTTCTGTATCTCCTGCCCGATGGTAGAAGCAAGGGAAGAGCATGGATGGTGGGCTCATTGAGGATGGATGCTGCTTTCTTGTGGCATTGCTCCTTATAAATGCACTCAATGGTGTGGAGGGCTTGCATTGTGATGGGCCACTTCCTGTAGATTTTTTCATTCCTGGGTATTGGTGTTTCATAATCAGGGCTTGATGCTATCACATGTTGAAAATTATATGGAAAATCAAATAAAAATACTTTCACCAGTCATTAAATTGTTGATAGCTACTGGAGTGTGGTTGATAATGACATTAGTGGTTATGTAATTGAGAAACATCAATGCATCTGACACATGACAATATAACAGTATCTGTACTTCCACTAGTTAGTACCTCAATCAACAGCACCAGGTCTTCTCTCACTCTTTCCGTCTTTGACAGGTTTCTGGCCTGGAAGTTCAGTAGCTTTTTATTTGTACCATGCTATTATATGAATCACACAGCTCACAGACGTGAACAGCAGACTAGAATATAAAAACACGGATATAATGCTAAGGCTTTATAAGGCATTGGCCAGACTGCACTTGGAGTATTGTGAGTAGTTTTGAGCCCCTTACCAGGAAAGGATATGTTGGCTTTGGAGAGGGTCCAGAGGCTGTTCACGAGAATGACCCCAGGAATGAACGGGTATGATGAGCATCTGATAGCTCTGGCCCTGTACTTGCTGGAGTTTAGAAAAATGAGAAGGATCTCAATGAAGCCTGTTCAGTAATGAAATTCCTAGATAGAGTAGATGTGAAGAGGATGTTTCCTGTACTGTGAGAGTCTAGGACCAGAGGATATAGCCTCAGAACAGAACGATGTCCCTTTACAACAGAGATGAGGAGGAATTCCTTTGGCCACACGGTATTAAATCTGTGAAATTAATTGCCACAGACAGCTATGGAGGCCAGATCATTGGGTATATTTAGAGGAAAGGTTGAGGGGTTCTTGATTAGTCAGAATGTCAAATATTATGGGGAGAAAGTAGGAGAATGGGATTGAAAGGGATAATAAATCAGCCATGATTGAATGGTGGAGCAGACTCGATGGGCTGTATGGCCTAATTCTGCTCTTATGTCTTATGATCATCTGGTCTAACGTACACCCGTATATCATCTCAACTTTCAGTTACAGAGCCAAAGCCTCATAATCTTATTAACTGCCTATGCTGACAGTGTTTATTAGCATCAGTTTTAAGATACTGAGATATAGCCAGGGAGTTGAAGCAGCAAGTTGCTTTATTAAACAAAATTATGTACAAAAGACAGATTATTTTCTTTCTTTGTTCCTTCTCCTCAACAGCAACTCATTTTAGACAGTTCAATACTCATAATGTAGCAATATACACATGGTGAAAGGTGACCATAATTGTCAATTTATTGGAGTGTTAACTAAATATAATTTAAGGCGTATTATTTAGACCCTTGAAAGCTGGGAGTTTGCCTTTAACCCACCATTTTAATGTATTTCATTAATCCACTTACTTTATGCTTTAGTTTTTACTTTGTGTATCACTCTTTACAGTGTTACATTTTAAGGCTCCCAAAGGTCTTTATAGATTCTCTGCCTGACTTACTTTGATCTAAGGTGGCAAATGTTGATTGCTGGTTTTCAGACCTGAAGTGATAAAACTTCAAAGAAAAGTTGGCTTCATCATAAATAGACCTCTGAACCTCCTTCTAGGAAGACCACAGTCAGTGTGGATTAATGATAATATCTTCTCCTTGCTGACTGTCATTGCATGAACACTTCAATATTGCATACTTAGCCCACTGCTCCATTCTATTTACATTCAAAACTATGTGGCTAACCACAGCTCAAATGCCACCTGTAAGTTCACAAATGACAGCACTGTTGTTAGTAGAATCTTAGAGAGTGACCAGGAAGCTTACGGGAGTGAGGTTGACTGGTGTTGCAACTGTAAGTTCACACTCATGGTCATTAAGACTAAGGAGATGTTTGTAGACTTAAGGAAGGGGAAGTTGGGAGTTACTAGTCCTCACTGAGTGGTCAGAAGTGGGAAGGATGAGCAGCTTCAATGTTCTGGATGTCTGTCTCAGAGGATCTGGCCTAGGCCCAACACATTGATGGCACAAAGAAGGCACATATGTAAACAAAGATTCTTGCAAATTTCTATAGATATACAGTAGAGAACATTCCAACTGGCTGCCTCTCAGCCTGGTATGAAGAGTCTAATGTACAGGGTCGCAATAGGCTGCAGAGCTACATCCTGAGCTCATCCCTCCTCACCATGAAGATATCGCAGAGAGGCTGCACCCATCATAAATGACCCTCACTATCCAGACATCTTCTCTTCTTGTTACTACTATCAGCGGCCTGAAAACCCAATGTAACAATTTAGGAGCAGCTTCTTCACTTCCACCATCAGATCTCTGAATGGTCCATGACTCCATCTCATTATTCCTTTGCTTTTGCACTATTTATTTACTTTTGTAAGTTACAGATTTTTAAGTGTTTGCGCTGTACTGCTGCTGCAAAACAACAGATTTCACATCATATGGCAGTGATAAATCTGATTTGAAAGTTCTGTGTTAACCATTCAAAAATGTTATAAATGTACCTATTGGTTTACAAAACATTCTTTACTCTATATATACAGTATTTCAAATTATATACATATGAAATATAATTAGCTCTTTAGCATAATTTGAGAAAAGACTGTTGCTTTTGATGTGATCTCAGTAACAAATGTGCTGGGCTCAGTGCAAATTAGAAACAAAATCAAATTATTATTATTTATTCTATTTCAGTACAACTGCTTTTCAAATGATGTACAATAGCTGAATAAATTAAATTATGTTTCAACACTTCATTCTGGAATTTACATGCATCTTCAGATAGCCATCATCAGATTGTTTAGTCAAAACAATAAAAAAAATTGTATTGATAACTGGTAAAGTTAATTATAAAAAATTAAATCAAACAGCACCATCCTGAACTTATTTTTCCAGGCACTATGCAAAATGATATTAATTTACTGTGCCTCTGATTTAAATTATACCTTTATATTGACGGAACAGGAGCAGTAAACAAGTCTTGTGCATAGCCAATCTTATCCACTCTTGATTTCTCTCTTTGCTGAGGGATTGGAGAGACTTGAAGATTTTGAACAACCATGATAAATTATTTACTCAGTGGCTTCTGGAGAATACTCAAATATAGCAACTGTAATTATTCTTCACGCTCTATATTGGAGTGATGCCTAAACTTGAGCTATATTTAAAAAAAAAATCATCCAAATCTTTTACAGATCACATAGGCATGTTGGTGCTGAGCCATTTTGCAGAATATGCATGAGATGTGAAGTATCTGCATTGTTGTGTACATAGACACCAAATCCTCACTGAGCGTGCAGGTTGCCAAGAACAAAAGAGCTAATGGAATTGGCACTGAAAGGGATCATAATAGCACTACCGACTACATTGCTTTCATTGCTTTACTGGAAACCTAGTGTGAATCCAGCAATGAATTACACTGCAGCTTGCTGTGGATAGGATGTTTGAGAGGGTTGGTGTAGGGTGAGCCAAAACGAGAGGAGTGGGCACTGTTCAGATATATGTCATAGTTTGGATGATGAGTGTGGGCCATTGCTGGGGTCTGCAACTCATGATCACAGATGACAGATGGGTCAAGATGGCACCCGCATACTTGTGCCCCCTTGTTTGACATCTTCCAGATAGCCCACGAAAATGTCTACTTCTTTTATTTCGGTTTTTCATCTTAAATGTGTTTCTGGGACTGTTTGGAGATCAATTGAGCAATCCAGTGCTTTGCTGTCTCCAAGAAGATTCTGAGAAGTGGACCCATACTTGGATGGCCTCAATGTGAAGAAAATTAGTGATGGGACGCGAGCCAGTGTCTGAACCCATTTTGCCAATTAAAGCATTAAGGAAGATTGAGGCATTGAAGCAAACGGCGAGGGTGAGCAAGAGTTCAGCGCTGACTGTCTGCCTTGTCTGTGAGCAGCCTGTTGTTTTGTGGCTCGCTGTGGCAGGCGGGTAGGCCTCTGTGCTCATGTGGTGTTGCTCTCTTTCAATGAATGTCAGAGAATGGTCCCATAGTTCTGCATTTATCGATTGGGCTGTGGACTTCTGCAGACATGGTTTTTATATTCTGTTTTTTTCTCACCTGTTCCTTTTCCGTTTTGTTGTGTAAGGGGAGGGGTTTTAGGGGGTTGATGTTGTTGCATTGTGTTAGTTTTTTTGTGTGGGGTGGGGTTGTTTGGAGGTTGATATTCTTGTTCCATTTTGTGCAGTAGAAGGGGGTTTGGAGGGGTGATGATTAGGATGCTGTTTTTTGTGGAGGTTGGGGTTTGATGTTTCTCTGCTTGATTTTCATGTTCTTTCATTGTTTTGTGGCTATCTGGAGAGGATTCATCTCAGAGATGTATATGGATACATACTTTGATAATAAATTAACCTGTGAACCTTTAGATCACTCATACCCCACCATATTTCTTTTCACTCCACCTTTGAGATGATGAAAGCTACTGTTTTCTCCCCTCTTTGCACAACTCTCCCTCGCACACGTATTTCTTTTTCGGAATAAGCTCGGTAATTGTCAAGCACCACTGAGCTTTCTTCTATAGAGAAATTTCTTGATGAGGGAACAACTGTGTAGGCAAACAAGAGAGGAGGAGATCAGGGCTTTCATCACATCCAATGGATGTTGATGAGCTAGACTGTCAACACACAGGACAGCCAATGCCAGTCCCTAGTAGGGACCTATATCTCAGCACTAAGCAGTACACTCTACACTCTGATACATTCCACCCCAGTCCTCCCCCCCAGGAAACAGCTCTGTGCTACGCAAATCAGCGAAAGGAGAGGGTGAGACTCACTTCATGTTTCTGACACAGCAGCTTACAGCTTGAACAAAATCTTTCTTAAAGTGCAGTGAGATGACATGATCAAGGTGTACAAGATGATAAGAGGCATAGATATAGTGGACAGCCAGAGACTTTTTCTGTGACTAATGCAGGGCAGCATAATTTTAAAGTTACCAAAGGAAAGTTTAGGAGGTATGTCTGAGGTATGTTTTTTACACTGAGAGTAGCGGGCATATTGAGCATGCTGATAGAGGTGGATGAATTAGGCACATTTAAGAGATTTTAGATATAGAACATGATTGATAAAATAATGGTGCACTTTGTGGGAGGGAAGGATTAGATTGATCTTAAAGTAGGCTAAACGTTTGGCACAACATTGTGGACTGAAGAGCCTGTGGAGCACTGTAATGTCTCTGTTCTATGAGGTGTGCACCTGTGAGTGTTTTGGTTGATGAACCAAGGGCATATTGCGTTGTATTGTTAAATGGGATGCCAGTATAGCTGGAATCCAGCTGGACATGAAACCAGCCATAATTTAGCGACATTAGACCATTATATGGACAAAATTTAGTGAGGGCATTTTATTACTCCGGTTTGATCGTTATACTGTTGTGCTTAAAGGCCAAATTAAAAATCCTGATTTCAGATTTCAGGCAGTTGGCCTTACATTTTTAAAAATAGTTTGTGTTCATTATGTTATGCAAACTGTAGTCATTTCCTAATTATAAAGAAATCTAAAACTCTTTTTGACAGAACGAGATCAGTACTGGAGAAATATTGAACTATGTTCGAAGTGAAGTTATTATCAAAATATGTACAGTATATGTTCCCAGATACTACTTTGAAATTCATGTTATTGCAGGCATTCACAATAGAACAAAGAAACACAATAGGATCAATGGAAAACCACACACTGACAAGCAACCAGTGTGCAAGAGAAGTTGAACTGTCCAAATAAAAAAATATTGTAAATAAATAATACTGAGAACATGAGTTGCAGTCCTTGAAAATGAGTCCATAGGTTGTGGAATCAATTGAGTGCTGTGGTGACTGAAGTTATCCATGCAGGTTCAGGAGCCTGATGGTTGAAGGGTAGTAACTGTTTCTGAGCTGGTGGTGGGGGACTTAAGGCTCTTGTACCTTCTTCCCGATGGCAGTAGCAAGAAGAGTTGGTGGTGGTCCTTGATGATGGGACGTTGCTTTCCTGTGGCATGGCAGCACCTCCTCATATCTTTTCCTGTTATGGACTGAGCTGAATACTCTACTTTTTGAGGGCTTTTCTATTTTTGGGCATTGGCATTTCCATACCAGTCTGTGATGCAACTAGTCAGGATACTCTCCACTGTCCATCTATAGAAGTTTGTCAAAGTTTTAGATGACATGCAGAATCTGTGCAAACTTCTAAGGAAGTAGAAATGCTGCCGGACCGCCTTTGAAGTGCCACTTATGTGCTGTTCCCGGAGCAGATCCTCTGATTTGATAATGCTAAGTTACTGGCTGATCCTGGTAACCCCACCATTTATCGTCCATGCACATTTGGCACTGTGAAGATAGTGGGAAGCTGCCTTCCGAAAATGCTGAAGTTACTCCAATAGTACTGTTGAGGCGGGAGCTCCATGATGTAGATCCAGCCACAAGGATTTCCGAGTCTGTACGGTGTGTAACTTCAAGGGGAACCTACAATCAAGGTTTCCCATGTAAATGCTGCCTTTGTACTTTTTGATGGTATAATTTGTCATTTTGGGAGTTTCACAGCAGTAAACTGCGTTCTATAAATCCATTTTAGCTACAGTAACCGCAGTTGGGTGTGTTGTGGAAGCAGTGTAACTTCCAGTGAGATGACACTTGGTTCATAATTTATTCACCAATCAGTTTTTGTTTACAGATAGGTGCCAGTGGCTTCATTGTATGATATACTGAATGGCAGTACTAGGGTCAGTAATTTAATTATTGTGAGATATTTGCTGGAGATATAAATGAAACTGTTTTACTGTGTTCCACTAAATTATACATCTTTGTATTGAGGCTTTCACTAATATCTTAATTATGACCGCTTCATGTTCCCTGTAGATCAGTCATAAGAACTGATAAACATTCTACTTTGGTATTCCCATGTGTATATATTAAATGAAAGATATTGAAATAAGTTAAATGTTCAACTTTTTTTTGTTGTTTTACCCAAATATGCACCTTATAGTAAAGATGGGGAGTAAAGTAGATTTTTTCTTGTAACGGCACCAGAATTTACGTTATAAATGGGATTTACAGAGTTACACCTGCACAAAATTCAGGTACAATTAAATGTTGGTAAAGTTACTGTGCTTTCTCCAGAGCGATGCGTGTGTACATACAGTTGCAGGGTGACAAACACAAAGGCTGCTGTCCAAAGAGGCTGATAATTTATGCTAGAATCTCAGAAGGCTTAACAGCTGCCTGCAGAAATTAAAAAGGTTACATTATCTGTGAGACCCCTCAGAACAAGAAGAGACTGAATTTATCAGCAGTGACTGGCCACAATTTTCATTAAGGTTAGCAATATCAGCTCTCCAGTCAAGAAATGATTCCACAAACAGTACATAAAATATGCAGACATGGCTCCCTGAAGTTTGCTGCTTATTTAACTGTCATTCTTGTTGCCCTGGTTACTAGCTCCCTTCGGAGCTGCCATTTTCCCTTTAAATGGAAATAAATTTTGGACCCTGCTGTAGCCACCTCTGTATTTTTCTTTGGATATTTTCTGACACATACCAAGCAGCTTTATGTAGCGAAGTCCCTAACTTCTGTGTTCTCTTTTGCTCTTGTCAGTGGTTTTGACTTAAGTTAAGGCAGGGCCTGTGTAATGACAAACAGAAATCCTGCCCCATTTCTTTTGCATTGCTTCAATGAATTAATCAATATTTTGGGTTTAAAGTATCTTATAAGGCACTCTCCTTGATTTTGTTGACAATAGTTGGGTCGTAGAATATCTTACAAAATAAATCCTACTTCCACATTCATACTATACTCTGGATTTCCCAATGAATTGTCCATGGCTTCCTTACTTTCCACATCAGATTTCTGCCTATGATGACACCACCAGTGATTTGATAATATTGTCCACAGTTTCATTAGCACATTTAGTTCAGCTTTATTGTGATTTTTCTTAAGCTCAAAAAATGTTTTTTTTTGGTTTGGAACAATGGGAATAAGCTGTGAAGGAAGCCATTTCTTGCTCTCACTAGTTGTTCTGTATAGTGTTGAAATAGTACTGCTACACAGCATCAGTGGCCATCTTCACAGTTTCACATATCTCCCCCCAAAAACCAGCACTCACTAATTCTGCACCACCCCCTCCACCCTCCACAATGCCTCAGGATCTCCCTGAATAAGGCCTGTCATAATAGTCTGATTATTTTCCCTCACCCTTACATCTGAACACAAATTCTGCCACCTCCTACTAACCTTTTAACTACACACCCTTCTCTATACAAGACCCCCAGATTCTGACTCACTTGCTTGAAACTAATTCCACTAATTCTCATTTTGTGAATTTACACAGTGGCTACTTTATTAAGTATATGAGGTACCTAACGAAGTGGCCACTGCTGTAGCCCATCCACCTCAAGGTTTGACGTGTTGTGTGTTCAGAGATGCCCTTCTACACTCCACTGTTGTAACATGCAGTCATTTGAGTTACTGTAGCCTTCCTGCCAGCTTGAATCAATCTGGCCATTCTCCTCTGACTTCTCTCATTAACAAGACATTTTCACCCATCAAACTGACACTCATTGGATTTTTTTTTTGTTTCTTATGCTATTCTCTATAGTGAATGTTGTGTTTTTTAAAATTCCCATTTCTGAGATATTCAGACCACTCTGACACCAACAATCATTCCACAATCAAAGTCATTTAGATTACTCTTCGTGCCGTTTCTGATGTTTGATCTGAAAAGCAACTGAGCTTCTTGACCATATCTATATGCTTTTATGCATTGATTTGCTGCCACATGATTGGCTAATTAGATATTTGCATTAATGAGCAGGTATACAGATATACCTAATAAAGTAGCTGCTGAGTGTATATTTGCATTCATTTCCTAAATGGAAAACTTCATGGTGTGAAGGACAGAAAGTGGAAGAGATGCATGCCTCCTGCTGCCTTACTTCTGGAATGAACACACCAGAATAACATCCAAGCAAATGACAATGTCCTGTTAGGAAGTGACTTGACAGATTGTAATTAGTTGCTGTGCAATTACAACAAAGAATCAGTCTTCAATCTGTGTGTATATTGTGACCTTGACAACATGTCACTAACTTGAAAGAAATTTAGCGAAGAGACAGAAGGTTATGCATGAAGCCTTTGAATTTTAGCCAGCCCTGACTTTGAGAATGGCTGTAATAAAAAAAAACTTAAATAATGCCATAGGCTCACAATGATATTTTTCTCATTTTGATGTTTCCAGTTTAATGACATTAAGAAATTCAATAGAATGAAGGGGCCGATAAACTTTACTTGACGAAACAATATAATTGATCTGACACTCATTTTACTTAGGTTTAACGACATACACAATAGATTTACTTAATTGAGAGCCTTTCAGTGTACTTATCCCACAAAATCTTACCAGAGCTGATGGCCCTATATTAATACTGCCCACCCTAAAATAGATAAGAGTGAAAACATGGAATAAAATGATAACTGTCACTCTGCAGAATTCTTGTCTCCATCCTATTATCACTAAAAAACTCTGTTAATCTGGAAAGATCAAAACTTTGGTGATGCTTGATTTGTGATTTTTTTTGGATTACTGTAAGTTATTTTATTAATATTCCAACATTGCTTAAATACATTATTTTTAAAAGACGTTATGCAGAAACATTGCAATGAAACTGTGTCATCTAAGGGATCACCAGAATCAGAAGTTCGAACTGGAGAGCAGCCAACAAAAGATGTTTAAAACCTAGGAATTGGGTGGGCTTCTGGTGAGTGGAAAGTGAGCATGGCAACTGAGGCCCCAGAGACTGGACAGTATCCTGGCAAGTTGATGTACTTCTGCCTGTTAAGCCTGCTGATGTTTAGGGCAGCAGTTAAGGTCAGCAGTTAAGGTCCTTCATCTCTGTCTGTCTCTTGGTGTTAGCAGTGTTCAGTGCTTCCTTCAGAATGCCATTAGCTTCCTATTGGTTTTCACTTCTGTCAGCCATGCAAGTCCCAGGTGGAGACTCAGGAACCTTCATTGCTGTGTCTATAACAGACTTGTTTTACCTGTCAGAGTTGTTAGCTCTGAGCTGAACCCCAGAACCTGGAGGATCAGTGGGCTACTCCTAGTCGGTCCTCTATCCTTTGACCTGCTTGGCATTGGTGACCCTACAAAGAGCTAGAGCATAAAATCCTGACTCCACCCAACATAGCTCTCTGGGTCATTGAGGCACGCAAGCCTTCAAACCATGACAAGGTTATGGTCCTCGTGGAGACAAGTAGATGTAGATCACAGGAAATTGGATCCTGATGACTGGAAGGGAGTACAGGAACTTGCACCACAGGAAGTGTTGGGAAGCATGGAATCCAGAAACATAGTCAGTATAAAGGAAGTGCAAGTACAGGGTCCTGCACTGTCCTCTCTCCTATCAGATTTCTTCTTCCTCAGCCCTTGTCTCGTTCACCTATCACCACCCAGCTTCTTATGTCATATTTCCTCCCCCACCCACTTTCCTCTTCGCCCAGTCTCACCTACCACCTGCCTGCTTGTACTCCTCCCCCTCTTCCTACCTTCTTATCCTGGCTTCTGCCTTCTTCCTTTCCAGTCCTGATGAAAGGTCTCAGCCCAAACATTGACTATTTACTTCTCTCCATTGATGCTGCCTAACCTGCCAAGCTCCTCCAGCATTTTGTGTTTGTTCTGGCACCTATAGAATCTCTTATGTGTGCAAAAACAGGGCCCTGCTGAATGGGAAATGGCAACCATAACTCAGTGAGCCAGATGTCAATCACTGGCACTTCCACATGATTGGCTTTACTGTACTAAGTTATGAGAGGTGACGTAAAGGAGAGATACAAGGTGATAAAACCTGGCTGGTGGCGTAGTGGCATCAGCGCTGGACTTTGGGGCAAGAGGTCCGGAGTTCAAATCCGGCCGGCTCCCTTGCACGCTCTCCATCCGTGCCTGGGTTGAGTGTTGAGCTAGCAAGAAATGGCTAATACAAGAGGGCATAACTTTTAGGTGTTGGGAAGAAAGTATTTGTGGATGTCAGAGACAGGTCCTTTACGCAGGTGTGGAATGTAGTACAGGAGTGGTGGTAAAACCAGCTACGTTATGGACATTTAAGATATTCTTAGAGAGGCACACAGGTCAAAGAAAAATGGAGGCAATATGGGAAGGAAGGGTTAGATTGATTTTGGAGTAGGTTAAAAGGTCTGCAAAGTGTCATAGACCAAAGGACCTGTACTTCCCTGAACTGTTCTATGTAAGTTCACCATGTGGTAGATTCCAAAAAGGTCAATGGGGAAGCTCAACCTTTCAACTTGCCTCACAATATAAAAAAAAATTGCAATTCTTTTCTTTGACTGCAGTCGTGTTTAATTTTCTTTTAGAATTTTCTTTCCTACTGCTTGCTACCATCTTTTTTTTGCTCCCTTAATGTAATCTTTCTGCAGGTGAGAGACAGTCCAAAGAGTGTGATGCTGTTGTTACTGATTTCATACAGGGGAATTCATTGAGGCATTTTAGTGTGCTGGTACTGAAATAAACTGGAAATACATCCAACTGAAATAACTCGAGGAGAAGCATTGACAAGAGGTGGCATTACACTTCCTTCGGGTACTACCCATTGCTGATGACAAAGAGAACTTTACTGCCTAATATGTTCGGTTTTTGTTTTTTCATTTAATGGCCAGATGGCCTTTTTGATTTCTAAATATGTGCCTTCACCAGATCCAAGTATCCTGCTGCTCTGGCAATTAAAGATCAGTCCTTTCTGTTTTTTTCCGATTCATGTTGAAATCTATCAACTGTGTAAAGGTCAAAAGACTCTAAATGTAAGAACTGCAGCTCCATACCATTTACTTCACTTGACAAAATTTAAGAAAATGCTCGAGATATTCTCTATGTAGCCCACAGTTATTTGCTGAAAATCATTGTTGAGTCAATATAGAGATTTAAGGATCACGTAGGACTCTGATATACAAATCTATATACACATTGGGATTTCAGATAATTTTGTAATGGCTACCTTAAACTTTCTGCAGTTTATTTGTCAAACTAGCTGTCAAAACAGATGTGCATTAGTAGTGAATTGGCTTGCCTTGAGTCAAGCTTGAATTGTAATGCTGAGGCTTTATAAGGCACTTGTCAGACCGCACTTGGAGAATTGTCAGCAGTTTTGGGCCCCTTATCTAAGAAAGGATGTGCTGACATTCAAAGTTCAACGTTAAAATTTCAAATTTATTATCACAGAATGTTCACTACAAACAACCTTGAGATGTATCTTCTTGCTGCCACAAAACAAAGAAAGACAATAGAATCCACAACAAAAACTACTCATGACAAAAGCCGACGAACAGCCAGTCCGGGAGCCTGATGGCTGCAGGGCAACAACTTTGTCCAAACTTGGTGCACAGGACCAAAGACTCCCGCATCTCCTGCCACTTGGTCATAGTGGGAAGAGATGCAGACAGCACCAAACCCCAATTTGTTTTCTGGGGCCTCAATGCTTTAATCTGATTCAACGCTTCAGTCAGTGTGGCGTAATGGAGCTCTAAGCACAGAATTATTTTGGAGAGGGTGCAGAGGAGGTTCACAAGAATTTTCCTGGGATTGAAAGGGTTAACATACGAGGCGCATCTTATGGCTGTACTCACTGAGGTTTAGGATAAGATAGGATCTCATTGAAATCTATTGAAAATGGAAAGGATTAGATTGGGTGGACGTGGAGGGCGTATTTCTTATGATGGGGTAGTTTAGGACCTGAGGATACACCTTTCAGAATAGAAGGTCTCCCTTTAGAACAGAGATGAGGATGATTTTATTTTTTTGCCAGAGAGTGCTGAATCTGTGAAATTCATCACCACAGATACCTGTGGAAGCCAAATCATTGGGTATAAAGAGGAAATTGATAGGTTTTTGACAAGTGAGGGCATCAATGGTTACGGGGAGAAGGCAGGAGAATAAGGTTGAGAGGGATAGTACAGTGTCTATAAAAAATATTCAACCAACCCCCCCCCCCGGAATTTTTCATGTTTTGTTGTTTTACGACATTAAATTACAGTGGATTTAAATTTTTTTACACCAATCAACAGACAAAGATTCTATTGTGTCAAATTGAAAACAGATCTCCACAAAGTAATCTAATTAGTTAAATGGAGATCGCCATGTGCAGACAAGGTGTTTCAATTGATTGTAGTAAAAATACACCTGTAACTGGAAGGACCAACTGCTGGTGAGTCAGTATCCTGGCAAAAACTACACCGTGAAGACAAAAGAACACTCCAAGCAACCCCGCAAAAAAGGTTATTAAAAAGAATAAGTCAGGAGATGGATACAATAACATTTCCAAGTCACTGATTATCCTTTGGAGTTCAGTTGTCAATCATCAAGAAATGGAAAGAATATAGCACAGCTGTAAATCTGCCTAGAGCAGGCTGTCCTCAAAAATCTGAGTGACCTTGCAAGAAGGGACCTAGTGAGGGAGACCACGAAGAGACCTATGTTAATTCTGGAAGAGATACAAGCTTCAGTGGGAGAGACTGCGTGTACAACAACTCTTGCCCAGTGCTTCACCAGTCGTAGCTTTATGGGAGAGTGGCAAAGAGAAAGCCACTCACATGAAGTCTCGGCTAAAGTTTGCCAGAAGGCATGTGGGAGACTCTGAAGTCAGCTGGGAGAAGGTTCTATGGTCTGATGAAATCAAAATTGAGAATTTTGACTATCAAACTAAATGCAATGTTTGGCGTAAGCCAAATACGGCACATAACCAAAAACACACCGTCCCTACCATGAAGGTTGGTAGGAACTGCATTATGCGGTGGGGATGCTTCACTGCAGCTGGCCCTGGAAAGCTTGTGAAGGTAGAGAATAAAAATAAATGCAGCAAAAATACAGGGAAATCCTGGAGGAAAAGTCGATACAGTCTGCAAGAGAACTGAGACTTGGGAGAAGATTTGTTTTCCAGCAAGACAATGACCCCAAGCATAAAGACAAAACTACACAGGAATGGCTGAAAAACAACAAAGTTAATGTCCTTGATTGGCCAAGCCAGAGTCCAGACCTCAATCCAATTGAGAATTTGTGGCTGGACATGAAAAGGGCTGTTCACTCCAATCCCCATGCAATCTGACAGAGCTTGTGCAGTTTTGTAAAGAAGAATGAGGAAAAATAGTGTCCTGATGTGCAAAGCTGATAGAGACTTATCCACACAGACTCAAGGCTGTAATGCTGCCAAAGGTGCATCTACTGAATACTGACGAAGGGGGTGAATATTTTTGCAATAAATTATTTTGTGTTTTTTTAAATTTGTAATTAATTTAGAACACTTCGTAGAGATATGATTTCATTTTGACACGAGTGAGTCTTTTTCAGTTCAAACAATGCCCCATTAAATCAATTGTGATTCAATGTTGTAAAGCAGAAAAACATGAAAACTTCCAAGGGGTTGAGTGCTCTTTATAAGCACTGTAAATCAGCCGTGATGGAATGGCAGAGCAAACTCAATGGACCAAATTCTCTATTTCTGCTTCTGTGCCTTATGGTCTGATGGTCTAATTGCTTCTGACAGATTTGACTGGAAATGCACCACCATCTGTAGTTTTACAAAATTCCTAATGGTATTGCAAAGATCTGACAAGGTATTTGTTGATAAATATAACTCTGGTTGATGGGCTGGTGTTTGTTCCAAATTAGTTATTTTCTACTTCTGTTTGGTGTTTAAATAAAGAAACTTAAGTCAAGCATTTTCTTATGAATAGCATTTGCATTCAAAGTTCAAAATTGAAAGTAAGTTTATTATCAAAGTACATATATGACACTATATACTACCCTAAGATTCATTTTCTTGCAGGTGTACTCAATAAGTTCAATAATCCTAATAGAATGAATGAAATACCCATCAACAGGGCAAACAACCAGTGTGCAAAAGATAACAAAAAGAAAGGCCAGTAGCAATAATAATAACAATAATAATAATGATAAAATAATAAATAAGCAATCAACATCAAGAACATGAGATTGAGTCCTTGAACATGAGACCATAGTTTGTAGAGGCAGTTCAGTAAAGAGGCAAGTGAAGTTCACTAAAGTTTTAGGCTATGGTTCAAGAACCTCATGGTTGAGGAGTAATAACTGTTCCTGAATTTGGTGCTGTGAGTCCTGAGGCTCCTGTACCTTCTTCCTGATGAAGGCAGCAAGAATAAAGCATGACCTGGGTTTTGGGGGTCCCTGATTTTGGATGCTGCTTTCCTGCAACAATGCTTCATGTAGATGTGCTCAATGGTGGGGAGGGCTTTACCCATGATGGACTGGGCCATATCCACTACTTTGTGTAAGATTTTCCATTCAAGGGCATTGGGACTTCCATACCAGGCCATGATGCATCCAGTCAACTTGCTCTCCACCACACATCTATAGACGTTTGTCAAAGTTTTAGATGTCATACCAAATCTTCGCAAACTTCTAAGGAAGTAGAAGTGCTGCTGTACTTTCTTTATAATTGCTCTTATGTGCTAGGTCGAGGACAGACCTTCTGAAATGATAGCACTGAAGAAAGTTGCTGACCCTTTCCACCTCTGATCCCCCAAAGAAGAGTAGGTCATGGACCTCTAGTTTTCTGCTCCTGGAGTCAATGATCAGCTACATGGTCTTGCTGATATTGAGTGACAGGTTGTTTTAGTTGTCCCACTCAACCATATATTCAATCTCCCTCCTTAATGTTGATTCATCACAGCCTTTGA
The DNA here is from genome assembly GCF_048418815.1 of Hemitrygon akajei. NCBI lineage: Eukaryota > Metazoa > Chordata > Chondrichthyes > Myliobatiformes > Dasyatidae > Hemitrygon > Hemitrygon akajei. The sequence goes on along the minus strand of NC_133129.1, from coordinate 158,626,554 downwards.
TTTGTCCTATAGCAGTAGTTTTGTCAGCAATCTTGAATATGGTACTGGAGCTGTGCTTAGCCACACAGTCATAAGTATAAAGCGAGTAGAGCAGGAGGCTAAGCAGACAGCCTTGTAGTGCACCTGTGCAGATGGAGATTGTGGTGGAAGTGTTTTTCCAATTTGAATTGACTGGGGTCTTCAAGTGAGGTAATCGAGGATCCAATTGCACAAGGAGGGATTGAGGCCAAGGTCTTGAAGCTTATTGATATGTTTTGAGGGGACGGTAGCATTAAATGCCGAGCTGTAGTTGATAAAGAGCATCCTGATGTATCCATCTTTGCTGTGCAGATGTTCTAGTGTTGAGTGAATTGCCACTGAAATGGCATCTGCTGAGGACCTGTGGTGTGGGTAGGCACATTGAAGGAAATTCAACTGACTTTTCAGGCAGGACGTGATATGTTTCATCATCAACCTGTCAAAACACTTCATCATCAACCTGTCAAATCACTTCATCATTATGAATATACTCAGAGTGTCACTGGACAAAGGCATTGAGGCAGGCTACCACAATCTTCTTAAGCACCAGTATATTTGAAGCCAGCTTGAAACAGGTAGTTTCCTTAGACTGCTGAAGCAAGAGGTGAACACTCCAGGTTTCTGACCAGTACGGGTCTTTAGTACATGGCCGAGAACCCCATCTGGGCTGCATGGTTTCTGTGGGTTCACCCTCTTGAAGGATGCTTTCTTGTTAGAGACTGAAATCACATGGTCATATGGGGCTGTGGGAGTTCATGATGGTTCCATATTTTGACGGTCAAAATGACCATAGAAGGCATTGAGCTCACCTGGAAGCAAAGCCCTGTTGCCACCTATGTCACTTGATTTCACTTTGCAAGCGTTGGTAACATCCAAGCCCTGTCACTGCTGTTGAACATCCTTCATGGATTCAAATTTAGTCCAGGATAGCCACTTTGCCCATGAGGTGACTTTCCAGAGATTGTACCTGACCTACTGTAACTTTCTTGGTCGCCAGACTTGAATGCCTTTGATCTGGCCCACAGCATATTATGGATCTCACGGTTCATCCAGGTCTTCTGATTGGGGAAGACTGTGAATGATTTTGTGGGAGCACACTCATCTATGACTGTTTTATGAAGTCAGTGACAACTATGGTATATTTTTTTTCTGATCCACATGAGTCATGGCAGAGTCCACTGAGCAGCTGCCGTGCCTCTCACAACCACCTCTTTGTTGTTCTAATCTCTGGAGCCTTGCTTTTTTGCCTCTGCTTTTATGCAGGCAGGCAGAAGGTATAAAATAAGCTGGATAGGAATTACATTACTGCTGTGAACACAATATTATAAACAATCAGATATGTTTTTGCAATTTCAGATTCTGAAGACAAAGCTGTTATCATGTTTCATGACATCACTTCTGCACTTGGTGGCTTCTGGGCTTAGATTGAACTCAGCCATGATTTCCTCTCAGTCCCTTCATTACTTTGTAGTATAATATCTCAATATCCCAGTTATCCATATGTATGTACAAAGGGACAATAAAACCACGTTAACTGTGAATGTACTGCTCATTGACTATTTGAAAGAAGACTTCCAAATCAACAAATTAATTCTTCATCTCATTCTTTGAGTTGAGCAGATACACTGTATGTGAAGACAAGTGAATTAATTAGGACACAGATAATGATGTATTCAAACAAATGATATCATTAATGAAAGTATATGGTATCTCAATAATCAATTGCCCTCACAAATCATTGATGATCAATAACAGCTACCAATTTTCAAAGGGTGAATATATGTGGCAAAAAATATCCCTGTGTTTATGTCACTGAGTTGCACAATAAAATTTGTATCAGTTTATTATTTGTGACTTGACATTCAGGCATCGTTACGACGAAGGTAAAATCTGAACTAAGCTGGCTGTTGCTCTAGGCGTAGATGCCTCAGCAGTCCAAGAATGTACTGTGCTAAATATTGTAAGTCTGTTGATCTAACTTGCGTATATCATATATTCAGTATCGCATCTTCCAAAAACAGGTGTCAACTTCCCTGTTCAAAGTTCAAAATAAATTATCAAAGTACATATATGTCACCATATACAACCCTGAGATTCATTTGCTCGTGTGCATTCACAGTAATCCAAGAACTTTAATAGAATCAAAGAAGGACTTCACCCTGCCAATGTGCAACAGACTATAAACTGTGCAAACACAAAAGAAAATATTAGTTATAAGAAATACAGTAAATAAACAATGAATATCAAAAACATGCAATGAAGATTCATTGAAAGTGAGTCCATAGGTTGTGGAGACAGTTCAGTGTTGGGGTGAATTACGTTGAGTGAAGTAATTTGCACTGGTTCAAGAGCCTGATTGTTGAGGGATAATAACAATTCCTGAACCTGGCAGTGTGAGTCCTGAGGCTCCCGTACCTTCTTCCTGATGATAGCAGCAAGATAACAGCATGACCTGTGTGGAGGGGTCCCTGATGATCGATACTGCTTTCCTGCGACAGCGCTCCATGCAAACTCGACCATATTCACTACGTTTAGTAAGATTTTCTGTTCAATGGCATTGGTGATTCCATATCAAGCTGTGATACAACCAGTCAATATAGTCTCCACCATACATCAATAGAAATTTGTCAAAGTATGATGTGAACTGATATGACTGAAATGATGCCTCTTAAAGATTGGGTAAATTTCCACTTGCATGTGTTACTTATTAACTTGGAAAATGCACCCTTGGATGTACTGTACAAATCTTTATTCCTTCACAGATGTTATAAATATATCCAATGAAAAGCTGAGATTCCAGGACAGAATTTTTGAAACATCACAATTTATATCCAACCAATTAAAATATCCTGCTCTTTATCTTAACTCTCAGTCAACTAGTTGCAAATCATGCAAAAAAAGTCTTGTGAAAATTATTAAATGCTCTATGGATGTCTATAGAAAGTAATGTTCCAAGATACAAATCTAAAAATGTTGTAAATTCTTTAGCAAAACTTTCTCAGTTGAAAACATACCCTTCAGAATTCTATGCTGACCTATTCTGGTCAACAAGGGCCTGTTCTCTGTGATAGACTGAAGCAATTTCACATTAATGAAAACATAACATGCCATTATTTATCTGTTTATGGTTCATGAACCTATGAACATTACCTTATTATTCTTTTTTAACACTATTTATATTTAATTTATATATCTTCATGTCCTTGTACTGTACTGTAACCACAAAGCAACAAATCTGACATCGTACAGCATGTCAGTGATAATAAATCTGATTCCGAATCTGCTCATGCTCTCCTGTTGTTAGATTTTGGCCTGTTCATCACATTTTTCCAATTCGTAGGAACACTTTCTAAATCTGTTGAACATTTCATCGTGCTATGTGCTGCACTTGCACTAAACCAGATACAGAACAGGCACAGAACAGATGGGATTCATAGGCTGTTTCTACAAGGTGCATTATATATAATATCCTCAGTGTAATGCTTGGATAAGGCATTGTACATCTGAAGATACAAGTGAATAATCTAAGTTATCTCAGAGTGCAATTCCCTTAACGGTTACAATTTCATAGAGTAGAATTTGCAATTTCTATCTTCATGCATTATTCTGTGACATTGTCAGGGACAGGGTAATTTAAATAATTATAAGAAACAACTGACTTTGCATGGGGCAAAGTAAATTATTGTGTTGTCTTGGAATAGACTGCCAGGAGTGATAGGTGAAAGAATAATGGACAATTATTTGTCACTTAGAATGGTCTAGTATAGGCAAATCAGCTAGTGATCTTTAAGATCTGTAATACAAGGCAGAAATGACAGGAGATCCATCAGAGGCTCTTGAACTTTTATCGTTGAATCTAGCTATCTATACCTGAGCAGATCTATTTATACATCCGATCACATTTGGTCACACATCTCAGTCATGAGATTGCCATGGGTCAATCTGTCGGTAGTGATTCTGGCAGGATTTCTCTCCTTCCTGCTCTCTTTCCATGGCAAACAGCCCCGCCTCATTCACACATGCTCACACCTGCCCAAATTTACTGAAACAATTCATGAAGAGTATTAGCATAATGTACTTACGCAAAGCAATTAAAACTGCAGAGCTTTAGATGAAAACAAATTAAGATGCAATAAAGCTTTCCTAATGAAGGCAAAGTATTGTTTGGCCTCTAATATCTTCCATGGCTTACCATCAGAAATCAAGGATTTAGGCATGATGAATGCCTAACAAGTTTCCTTGTTCGGCTCTCTAACTGATATTAATGTGATCCAAAGTCTGCATTTTCTTCCTCAATTTCATTTTATTGCATTTTTCTCTGAATAGTCAATTGAAATTAAATAACATCAACCATAATGTGAAATCACACTTCATCTTATTTAGTTTGAAGCACTGGCTGAGACATACTATACCAAATTACAATGTTTATGCATGCTTCACTATTTAACTTAAGTGAAAAACTTCCGTTGAAAAAATAATCAGAGACGTTGCTTGGATCATGTATTTGCAATTTTCCATGTACGTCCTTCGGGGATCTTAAGTGCTCGCACACAGGTTCCTCAAACATTCACAATAGATTATAACAGCATGCAATCAGTTCCATAAATTTTCAGAAATGCATACATGGTGCTGTGGACATATACTACTCTAGTAGAAACAAGCTCTCACAATATTGTTGGACATGTTCCACCTTTAGTTCAAGGAGTTTTTTTAGGCAATTTTGAGACCATGTAATTTGAAACTGGAAATTTGCTTCAGGATGGCTCCTTTAAAATTATATTCTTAAAGTTCAAAGTAAATTTGCATTCAATGTACAATTATGCAACCATGTATGACCTTTAGATTTGCTTTCTTGTGTGCATTCACAGTAGCACAAAGAAATACAATAAAAACAATGAGAAACTAGACACAAGCAAAGACTGGCAAACAAAATTCCCAAAAAAATAAGCTCTGCAAATCCAAATAATAAATACTACTGAGAACTTGAGTTGTAGCGTCCTTGGAAGTAAGGCAGTGGTTGTGGAATCAGTTCCGTTTTGAGGTGAATGAAGTTATCCATGCCGGTTCAGGAGCCTGATGATTGAACAAAGCCTAATGCTTATTGATTGTAATGGCTCTTCTTCGTACCCAACTCCAAGTAGTGTTTCAACTTCCACCCTCCTGAAATTTAGTCTTAAATTTGACCCTTGCTGTTGGATATAAATCAGAACAGCCAGTCAAACTTCCAACCACCTCCCATGTCCCATAACCAATACCTTGGTCTGAATCAACCAGTTATCATTCCTTGCCGATTTTCACAAAGGGAAGGATTGTCAGCACATTAATTGCAGAAGTTCTGTTCGAAACCACATGTATTTGGCCTTGTGTGCTATTAAATTGTGCAGTGATTTGTCAACACATTAGCCAACACACTGATATTTTAATGGGACTTTCCAGATGCCTGATAATTTCAAGGCTGTTATTTTTTATGTTGCAACATATCAATTAATCAACTACTTACACGCAGTGCTTTTGTGACTTCATGCCTTACAAACTCTCCATTATTCTTCCTCCCGTGAAATGCAGTTCTCAAACTCATTTATTGATTGAGTCTAGATTTTACTGATAGGGTTGCATCAATTTGCATCTTTCCCTGTTGCAAAATTTTAATATAGGTCATTCAAACTTACAGTGAATTAGTGACAATTAATCATATTTTGCTATGCTTTTGCTCATAGTCTGGGTTTTTATCAACAGTTTCAAAAATTTGCCCCATGCATTTCTAAATGCAGAATTTTACTTATCAACTTAGTTCTGCTCCTCACCCATACCTGGGCATAGGCTGCTGACAGTAGCTTGACAGAGTCCCATTTGGGCCAGTCTTTCAAGATGTCCCCAGATGTAGCCCATCTTCTTAGTGTATCCTTCCTTTCCAAAGGATGAGGTCTTTGGGGCTTCTGTTGGCATTTCGGTAGCACTGAGTTTTTATGAGTTGCTGTTGCTAGCCTCATGTCCAACCATTCAACCATCAGCTGGGCTCGGGGCCAACCATTGTGAAGTTAATGCAGAATTTTAGAACTTGTTATCAGATCCCTGCTAGAGAATCTGTTACAGAAAAAGCTCAACAGCAGAACAGTAATGTTTAGGATTGCCCTAACATTTAAACTGCAATTTACTGGTTGTAAAGGGGGAAAGCCAAGATTAAGGGTAGATTCAGTGTTTTTGGCTATTTGTCCCTGCAGTTATACATTTTGATTTTTTTAAAAAATATTTAATCCTTTCTTTCTGGTTTGCATAAAATTCCTAATCCTAATTTTCATTAAATTTTTATTTGTTCATTTTTACTTTATTAGATTGTGAATGTTTCTGAACATCAGGCTTACTCAGAACCATTGCAAAATCTTTACAGCTTTGCCATATGTCAAAGATTTTCTAATAATGCTTTCTTAAGATGGGAGACCTTAAAGAAATATTTATATTTATGAAAGGCATAGACAAAGTGAATGGTAATAGTTTATTCCCCAGGGTAGGGGAATTCAAAATGAGGGGGCATAGATTTAGGGGAAAGAGGGACTTTTTAAAGGGGACTCGAGAAGAAACTTTATCACAGAGGGTGGTGAATATAATCAAACAGGAAGAAATGGTTGAGGCAGGTACAATGTTATTATTTAAGAAACATTTGGGTAGTAACACAGAGAAGCATGACTTAGAGGGATACGGGCCAAATGCAATAAAGTGGACCTAGTAGGTATTCAATGAGACATGATAAATTACGTCGATGCTAAACCTATTGCTGTAGACTCTGCTCACACACAATTGCACGCCCAAGCACCTCAGCAATCACATTGTCAAGTTTGCCAATGACATGACTGTGGTGGGGCTCATCACCAACAATGTGGAGACCGGTCTACAGAGAGGAGGTGGAAGAGCTCGCGGGCTGGTGGCAGGCAAATAACCTCTTCCTCAATGTTAACAAGACAAAGGAGATGGTCACCAAATTCAGCAAAGCCTGCACTACACACTCCCCTCTTCACATCAACAGCACAGGAGTGGGAACTCTTGGTCGCACCCATCTCGCACAACCTCAAGTCAAGTCACTTTTATTGTCATTTCGACTATAACTGCTAGTATAGTACATAGTAAAAATGAGACATTGTTTTTCAGGACCATGGTGTTACATGACACAGTACAAAAACTAGACTGAACGATGTAAAATACAACACAGAGAAAAAAAAAACACACAACAACTACACTGGACTACAGACCTACTCAGGACTGCATAAAGTGCACAAAACAGTGCAGACATTACAATAATTAATAAACAGGACAATAGGGCAGTAAGGTGTCAGTCTAGGCCTTGGGTATTGAGGAGTCTGATAGCTTGGGGGAAGAAATCGTCACATAGTCTGGTCATGAGAGCCTGACTGCTTCGGTGCCTTTTCCCAGATGGCAAGAGGGAGAAGAGATTGTATGAGGGGTGCGTGGGGTCCTTCATAATGCTGTTTGCTTTGCAGATGCAGCGTGTAGTGTAAATGTCTGTAATGGCGGGAAATGAGGCCCCGAAAATCTCAGCTGACCTCACTATCCACTGCAGGGTCTTGCGATCCGAGATGGTGCAATTTCCGAACCAGGCAGTGATGCAGCTGCTCAGGATGCTCTCAATACAACCTCTGTAGAATGTGATGAGGATGAGGGGGTGGGAGATGGACTTTCCTCAGACTTTGCAGAAAGTAGAGATGCGTGCTGGGCTTTCTTTGCTATGGAGCTGGTGTTGAGGGACCAGGTGAGACTCTCCGCCAGGTGAACACCAAGAAATTTGGTGCTCTTAACGATCTCTACCGAGGAGCCATCGATGTTCAGCGGGGAGTGGTCGCTCCGTGTCCTCCTGAAGTCAACAACCATCTCTTTTGTTCACATTCAGAGACAGGTTGTTGGCTCTGCACCAGTCCATTAGCTGCTGCACCTCCTCTCTGTAAGCTGACTCGTCGTTCTTGCTGATGAGACCCACCACGGTCGTGTCATCGGCGAACTTGGTGATCTGGTTGGAGCTGTGTGTTGCAGCACAGTCATGGGTCAGCAGAGTGAACAGCAGTGGACTGAGCACACAGCCCTGGGGGGCCCCCGTGCTCAGTGTGATGGTGTTGGAGATGCTGCTTCTGATCTGAACTGACTGAGGTCTCCCAGTCAGGAAGTCTAGGATCCAGTTGCAGAGGGAGGTGTTCAGGCCCAGTAGGCTCAGCTTTCCAGTCAGTTTCTGGGGGATGATTGTGTTGAATGCTGAACTGAAGTCTATGAACAGCATCCGCTCATGTGAACCTCTCATAGTTCTGGAACACGTTCTCCACAGTCACCAATATTCTATTCTCTGAGGAGTCTGAAGAGAGCTGGTTGACGCACACCAACACTCATGACCTTTGACAGAGAGCTGTGGTCATCCCTTCTCTCCTATTTGGATGTGAGACCTGGACTCTGTACCGACGACACATCAAACAACTGGAGAAATTTCACATGCTCCATCCCTGGCATTCATTGGCAAGATCGTGCCTCCAACCTGGAGTTCTTGGATCGTGCGGAGTCCACCAGCATTGAGCCCCTGATCATCAGAGCCCAGATGCGGTGGGTGGACCATGTCATCCGAATGGTCGACCACCGTATGCCTCGCCAGCTGCTCTAGGATGAACTGGAGACCGGAAAGAGACCTCAAGGTCGTCCACGCAAGCGCTACAAAGACACTGTGAAGGAAACCCTACACTACTATGACATCCAGCCAAGGGAACTAGAAGCTGTGGCTGCTGACAGAACCCGCTGGCAAGCCCTGTGCTATGAAGCCTACACCAGTTTTGAAGACAGGCGCTGCCAAAAACTGATGGAAAACCTTGAGGGATGTCACAGAACAGCAGCCATAATTATTACAACAACGGACTTCCAGTGCCCTCATTGTGCTAGAATCTGTGCTTCCAGACTGGGACTGTAGAGCCACCTCCGTGTCCACAGATGAATTGCACAGCAGCGTGTCTTCTTCAAATCCGAAGGACTACCACATTCAAAACCTTGAGTGTATCCGAACATGCTGCATCACTGTGTCACAGAAACTGACTGCAGCGCACGGGAGGCATCTAGAATAGATAGTCAATGCTGCCCAATGCACCACCGGCACCAGTAAACCCGTGTCAGGCACATATACAGTATACAAAAGGTGCTGGGAAAAGGCTGGCAATAACATGTAGGATCCTACTCACCCTGCTTATGGACTGTCTATCCCACTCCCATCAGGAAAGTGGCTACACAGCATCCACATCAGGACCACCAGACTCAAAAACATTTACTTCCCCCAAGCCAATAGGCTGATCAATTCTTTCAGCCATTAACCCACCCTACCACCCTCCAATGCCACTACCTACATATCACCTTGCATCACTTTATATGCATACAATCAGTCTGTGTATACTTGCTTATTGTGATTTTTATGCTGCATTTATGCAAGGATTACTTTTATATTTATATTTATTCTCGGTTTCTTTTGTATTTTTAATCGTGTTCTTTATGCTTATTGTGATTTTTTTTATGCTGCATTGGATTTGGAATGACAATCGTTTTGTGCTGCTCTACACTCGTTTACTGAAGGGTGACAACAATCTCGAATCCTGTATTTGAGGGAAGGTTTATGGTGTCTTTTTAGGTTAATGAAAGAATTAAAGGCCCTTCATTCCAAGGTTTCATTTCACTTGCCAGTTTCCTGGAGGTCAAGATTTATGGATCTGTGTCTCTTAACTTGTTTTCATGGCTACTTAGTAAAACACATACCTTGTCAATATTGAGATAAAGGGAAGGAGCATTAATAAAACAAGATGAAAGGAGCTGGCATCCGTCCCTTGAAAGGCGTAATGTCTTTTTGAGCAACTGGTGCTCACAATAATACTTGTCAGGCCATAATTAATTATCACTGACAGAGATTTGTGACAAACATGTTATAAGAATTTGAAGCTTTTCTTAATTAGCTGTAGGAAGAGTGAAGACTGAAAAGGAGCAATAAGGAAACGTTGACAGTGTTGTTCACTTCTCTGTGTATTCAGTGGTTGTAGATTTGGAAGATTTAGCTGGACTGCTGTCGAAAATGTGCATGAAATGGACAGTGATATTTGATATGCAAATGTGCACTTCATGCGAGGTGATTTACATTTGTCCTTCGCTTCTGATCTTTCCTGGATTCAGTGCTGCTTGAGGTCCCATTCTATTTGGAAGAAAAGGAGTAGGACTATAAGCACAGAAGTAGCAGAGAATCCAGAAAAAGAGCAAACTTTCAGCAATCATTCTGCTAGGGTGATGTTGTGTATTAAAGTAACTAGCTTTCCTCTCCCCATTCTCTCCGTGACCAGTTGGTCCTCAGCCTCATGCACTGTCAGGAAGAGGCCAAACACAAACTGGGGGAACAATATCTCATAGTCTGCCGGGGTGATCTACAATGCAACAGATTGAATATTGGATCGTCTCATTTCATGTAACCTGCTCCTCTTCTTTTCCCTCTTGGTCTACTCACACATACTCTTGGTCCCCTACGCATATATAACTTACCCCAATCCCCTATCACCCACTTTCTATACTTTTCCACCTATCATCCACCCACTCCTCCCACTGTTCACATCTGCCTATCACCCACCCACTCCTCTTACTGGGAACCTCCTCTCACCCACCCATTCCTCCTACTGGGACTCCTCCTCGCTCTGTTCCCATCTGCCTATCACCCACACACTCCTCCCACTGGGAACCCTCCTCTCACCCTTCCCATCTGCCTATCACCCAACCACACCTCCCACTGGGACTCCTCCTCCTCTCCTGTCATCTCTCACATTTTGGGTTCTATATTTCAGTTTCCTTTTCTGTCAGATTCCATCATCTACAACCCCCTGTTTGCTCCACCTATCGCTTTGCAGCCGCAGTCACTATTTCCACGCTTCTCTCCTCCACCTGCGTATCACCCCTTTTTATCAGAATCCACCTATCAAAGCAGATTTTGCCCCACCCTTTCTCTGACTTTTTTAAAACTTTTTTTTTGCTCTTTCTGCTCTTCTAGTATAGGTGTAGCGTCTCAACTCAACATGTCAATTGTCCATCTCCCTCTAGAGATATCGATGCTGCCACTCTACTGATTGAGCATTACTGCTAAATTAATTTTTATTTTTCTCCATGTTCCAGTATCTGCAATCTCTTGTGTCCCCTTGTAGAATTCCAGGCTTCCTTAAAGTAATTTTGCATGTAAAATTTTGCAAATTTGTATCTGTCACAGGGATTTCAGGTGAATAACTTCAAAATGCACCAGTGAAAATGAAGCAGAAACTTGAGTCCTCGATAATAATCTTAATGATTCCAGCATGTGGATTAATGCAAGGTTTTATCTTTTTCAATTAACTATTCATTTAACAATAGAGAACAATAACTGTGTTATCTAATTCAAAAGTGTACCTGGACAATGATGTAAAAATGTCTGACTAGTTTAGTTTTAGCACTTGCACTAAGTTTTTCTATTCAGGATGGAATTCAATTCATAATAAGATTTTTCAAATTTGTAAAAATCAACATGCAGACAGGCAACATGGACAGCCACGAGAAAAGTATTCTTGCAAAAAAAGTGAATTAGTATGCAATATTAATATTAGGAGAATATTGCTTTATGGGATGAGAATCATTCAGTTGTGCTGGCATCCATGGTCCATTTTAGTTGCTGTTGAACTGAACAGGCACTTGTAAGCCATCCATAATGCTGGGTCTAGAGTTCCTTATATAGCAGACCTGGTAAGGATGGCAGATTTTCTATCCCCTTAGATTAGGCCATGGTGGATTTAAAATATGGAAAAAAAATGTCGAACTTGAATGGGTCAAGGACAGTAGAAGCAGACAGATCAATTGTCTTTGTTCCTGCCATGTCCTTTGGAGATGGAATCTACCCTTTTGTGGAACTGTTTAATATCCTTCATTTTGTGAGATGATGTTGCATTGCTTTCTGTATTTTAAAGTAAACACACTGTTGCTTCATGTAATCTGCTGGTCTAGAGATAATTTCCAAATAAGAAGTCATTTATGAAGCATTTCTGATATAACATGCAGGTTTGTGAATGTCGGGGTCTGTGCCTGCCTGGAGTGATTCGAGTTGGTTATCTGAGAGAACAAAGAGTCATAATTACTGATTGTCACTTCCTGGGAAGAGGGCAATAAATGGATGCTGGCCTGGAGCAGAGCCAATTGATGCACCATCAATAACTCTCTCTGAGACGTGAAGGCGAGATATCGGCTTTTATTGACTGGAAGGAGGAACAAGCAGTGGTTGACCACCATATTACATCCTGAAGACAGAGAGGCCGGGCTCAGACCTCAATCGCCTTTATACTGGGGTCTGTGGGAGGAGCCACAGGAGCAGTCAGCAGGGGGCATGTCCAGACAGGTATATGTAGTTCACCACATTCACCCCCCCCCCCCCCCTTTGTTTTAAAAGAAAGTCCCCATGTGGCGAAGTTTCTTACAAGTATATTTACAGGTTAAGTCTATCAGGTGGTCGAATCAGTCACTGCGATCTACGTAGCTCCAGCTGTGATTGCTCAGGTGCCGGTGGTGATTGCACAGAGACGGAGGTTGTGCTGGTTCCAGCCTAACTGGAGGTGTCAGCCCACTAGGCGTCAGTGATCCCTCACGCGTGTGCGAGGCGCCTGGTATATACGCGTACGAGACGCCCGGTATAGGAGTGTCGTGAGGAGTCTGTGTAGGGCTCAGTGTGCGCAGTATCACCTCGGGTACAGGGTTCATAGTTACCGTGGAGTGTTCAGGGTAGTGGTCTGCTGCTCCTGCGGGCGCCAGGTCGTGGACGGAGACCGTGTCCTCCCGCCCATCAGGTAAGACCACAAAGGCATACTGGGGGTTCGCATGTAGAAGGTGAACCCTCTCGACCAGCGGGGAGTATTTATTACTCCTCACATGTTTCCGGAGCAGCACTGGCCCCGGGGAGGTTAGCCAAGCTGGTAGGGTGGTTCCAGTGGCAGACTTCCTGGGAAAAGAGAATAGGCGCTCATGAGGGGTGGCATTGGTGGACGTACATAACAGGAAGCGGATAGAGTGGAGTGCCTCAGGGAGGACCTCCTGCCATCGAGAGACCGGCAACCCTTTTGACTTAAGGGCTAAAAGTGTGGCCTTCCACACTGTGGCATTCTCCCTCTCCACCTGTCCATTTCCCCGGGGATTATAACTCGTGGTCCGACTAGTAGCAATGCCCCTAGCTAGCAGGTACCGACGCAGCTCGTCACTCATAAAGGAGGACCCTCTATCACTGTGGATATAGCAGGGATATCCGAACAGAGTGAAGAGCTGGCGCAGGGCTTTTATGACGGACGTGGTAGCTGCAGGCGAGATATCGGCTTTTATCGACTGGAAGAAGGAACAAGCAGTGGTTGACCACCATACTACATCCTGGAGACAGAGAGGCCGGGCTCAGACCTCAATCGCCTTTATACAGGGGTCTGTGGGAGGAGCCACAGGAGCAGTCAGCAGGGGGCGTGTCCAGACAGGTATATGTAGTTCACCACACCAATAAAAAGGTGTTAATGGTCTGACACAGGGCCTAGAGCCAATGACATTGGAATGCTACATTTGAATTGACAAGAAGCAAATATAAAAGTGGACTCTTCGATCATCCTAACAGCCATAACTCTCTCAAGAGACCCACTATCGCAAGGAAGAACCTCTACATCAGGGCTAAGAGTAGAAAGGATCAATCATCTGGCCAACAGAGATTCACTATTCCAGTGTCATAAATTGGACAAGTTGTCTGAGTAGGTATTGATACGGAAGGAACAGCAGAATTCATATTCTAAATTGTTGACCCAGGGTCAACATAGTTGCATTGTTGTTTGTGCAGGGACAATAAAGTGTGAGTTTCCATTAATTACAAGTTGCGTAGTGAGTTTCCTAACCTAATTCCATTGACAAACAGTCAACAAGTGAATCCAGGTGAGTTTTTGACAACTATCTATACGTAAAATGCTGGAGAAATGATAAATGGGGTGGGGGGGGGGGGGAGAAGAGAAGAGGTTTTAGCTCCTGTTTTTTCCAATCCTGCTGAAGAATCACAGCCTGAAACATTAGCTGTTTATTCTCATCCAAGCATGCTGCCTGACTTGCTGAGTTCCTCCAGCAATTTGTTGGTGTCGCTCGATAACCAGCATCTGTAAAATCTCTTGTGATTTTGACAACTATTCATTGGTTCCATTGCTACATTAAACCAGCATTAATTCTGTAAGTATTTACTTCAGTGAACATAGATTCCCCAGCTATGGAAACTATAAGTTCGGAGTTCAAATTTAAAGGTTCAAAGTAAATTTATTATCAAAGTAGATAAGTCACCAAACACTTCTTTTTTTTTGCAAATTAAAGAAATACAATAGAATTTATGAAAAACTTTACATAACAAAGATTGACAAAGTGCAAAAGAGGACAAATCATGCAAATAACAGATTTTTAAAAATAATGCCGAGAATATGAGTTGTAGAGTCTTTGAAAGTGCAGCTTTAGATTGTGGAATAAGTTCAAGTATTAAGGAGAGTGAAGTTATCCATACTGGTTCAGGAGCCTGATGTTGTAGGTTCATAACTGTTCCTGTACCTAGTGGTGTGGGACCTAAGGCTGCTGTAGTTTTTGCCTGATGGTAGTAGCAAGAATTGAGCACAGCGTGGATAATGGGAGTTGAAGATGGATGCTACTTTCTTGCGGCAGCACTCCTTATAAATGTACTTACAGATGGGAGGGCTTTGCCTATGATAGACTGGGCTGTATTGACCACTTTTCCATTCCTGGGCATTGGTGTATCCATACCAGGCCATGTTGCAACCAGTAAGGATTCTCTCTACCATGAATCTATACACGTTTGTTAACATTTTAGATGATATGCCACTGCAAAAGTACTTTTAACCTCTTTAACTGTTTCTCTGAATAGAACTGAACTTACACAAGCCAGTGTCTGTGACACTGCTGCAGGACCTTTGGAGACCACATCTAAAACTGACCTTGATTTGTGATGTGGGTTAGAGTGCTATCCAGTATCTGCTTTTACTCCTGTGGGGTGCTGCCACAGGAAGACTACTAACATCTGACCCTGTATCAGCTATCATTCAGGTGCCTTGCCACTTGAACATATAGAACATAGAATAGTACAGCACAGTACAGGCCCTTCAGCCCACAATGTTGTGCTGACCCTTAAACCCTGCCTTCCATATAACCTCTCCACCATAAGTTTCTCCTTATACCTGTCTAGTAGTCTCTTTGGTGTGGGCAATCATGTCTCTCCATCCATCATGGTCCGTGACCCTCCGAATTGTAGTTGTTGCCTCCCTTGTTTCTAACCATGATGTTAATCCATCTATCATGTTCACTCTCGGTCTGCCTCTGCTTCTTTCTCCTTCCAGTTGCAACTAAATGTTCTAATGTCTCTCTTTGTTGGTTATCCTGTCTGTATATGATATGCATAGCATTCTTCTGAGGAACCACATCTCTGCTGCATTGATTCTTTTCTCCATTGCATTTGTGATGGTCCATGACTCGCAGCCATACATCAATATAGGAATAATGTAGCAGCTGAGAGTTCTAAGGCGGATGTCATTTGCTACTTTCTTGTTCGTTAGGATGTTCCTCATTTCTGTAAATGATGTTCTTGCCATTCCTATTCTTGCTTTTATGTCTGTCTGCATTTGCCATGAGATGTTACCCATGATCCAAGGTACTTGAAGTTGTGAACTTGTTTCAGGATTTCTTTTCCCAATACGATCCTACAGTTTGGGATATCAGGTTTCTCTGATGTTACCATTACTTCAGTTTTCTTTTTGTTTAAGGTTAAGCCAAGTCTTTCGCTCTCTGTGTTGATGGTAGATACTAGTTTCTGTAAATTTATTTCACTGTTTGCTATCAGTATTGTATCATCTGCATAGCAGAAGTTGTTGATATCGTACCCTCCTATACTTATTCCAGGTAGGTCTTATATAATTCTCATGATGTTTTCACTGTACAGAGAGAACAGGTCTGGTGATGGAACACAACCCTATCTGACTCCTCGCTTTATTGGCTGATATTCACCAATCTTGTTGTCTATCCATATGGTTTACACTTTGTTGCTAGTAGAGATTCCTGATTATTCTTAGATCTTTTCCGTTGATATTAATATCTTTAAGCATTTTCATGATGTCTTTGTGTTTCACTGTGTCAAAGGCTTTTGTGTAGTCAATGAAACAGAAGTATAGATCTTGTTGTACTTATATTGACCTTTCAATAATATTCTTGAGAATATAAGTTGCATTTGATGTTCCCTTGCCTTCAACAAAGCCACACTGTTCTTCACTGATCTCTGGTTTAATCTCTGGCAACAGGAAACCACTTCAGTATTCCTCCCTTGTACAACCACGAACTCAAATCAACTACTTATCAGCTATCACAGGCGCTATAATCTCAGTTCCAGAAGTTTTGTTGTCAAGGCTAGGGTCGAGATTATGTACACCCTGTTCTCACACATCTTCTTCCAATATCACACCATTCTCTGAATCATTGGAATCTGATTCATCTCCCAGATAAGGTCTACCTTGAATTACAGGAGTTTGCAGTCTCCTGAGGAACTGGGGTGGGAGCGTTCTCAAAGGGCTACCCTGTCTACCCTTCCTTCAAAGGTTCCACAGAATATGTGTTGTCTAGCACCTCTAACACCCTCCAGACAGTTGATTTCCAAGCATCCTAGATCTTATAACGACCTAATGGTCTGTTCCAGAGGTAAACCAGTACATTTTTGTCAATCTTTGGACAATGTACTTTATCCTCCTGTAAGGCCTTCTGTTCAGAGTATTCTTTTGCTTTGGCATGAGCATCAGTCAGTTGTTTCTGGTGTATGGCTAACCAGTTGTATTTCCTGTCTACAGACTGCTCTCACCCCAGCGGAGCATCCACTGGCAAATGGGGATCAACATCAAACAGAAGTTAACAAGGGGAATATCTGGTGGTTGCGTGAGGCATCACATTATACGCATACACTAACTCAGGTAGCTGCTCTGGCTACCTGCGTTACTTTTCTGGAGGCAACTTACACAACAAATCACGCATCGTCCTGTTGAAATGCTCTCACTGCGCATTGCCAGTAGGATTATGGGGTGTAGTGTGATTTTTCTTTACCCCATGCAGTTTTTAAAGCTCAGTTATGACCTCACTTTCGAAGTTACGGCCCTGGTCAGAATGCAACCTCTCAGGAACACCGTACTTCATAAGCCATTCCGTCGGGAGCACCTTTGCTGTGGTATCTGCCTTTTGATCCCTAGTTGAGAATGCGTGGGTGAAATTTGTAAAAACGTCTGTGACTGCCATGACATTCTCATGCCCGTCAGCTGCCAGTTCAAGCACAGAGAAATCTACAGTGCCAATTTTGAGCGGCCTAGAAGCAAGAAATAATTTCATGGGGGTACAGATCTTAGCATGTGGCACTTTAGTTAAAACACAACACGGACAATTTTTAATCCACTGTGCCACATCCTTGTGCATACCCACCCAAAACCATCTGCTTCTCAACAAATGCAGTGTATGCTCTATGCCTTGATAGCCCATAGAGTAATGTACATACCCTAACACTTTACTCCTCAAGCTGGTAGCTAGCAGAAGCTGATAACACTCCCCTTACTTCTCATCCTCAACTACATGATACAGTAACCCCTTACGCTCCCTGACCCTGTCCCAATGCTTTAACAGAGACAAGACCAGTTTAGGCAGGGCTCTACGTTCCTTGCCATTCATCTTTCTTTTTCTGTCCCAAAAGTTTCTGAAGACACTTAATACAGGGTGTTGCTGCTGAAAAGTGTGCAAATCCCCAGTAGAATAACCTGGGAAGGTTCAGATCTCTTACATCACTAGTACCAGCTTCGAGAGCTCGAATTTGCTTAACGTTAGAGCTTTTAAGACCAGCTGTAACCAGGGTTGGGTCAAGAGCTGTGCGGCGATTGACCGGACTACAGATCGCCACAGACCCGTCAAACTCAGCATTCTCCGAGATAAGCTCATGCTCCCTTGCAATAGGCTGCCAGAAAGAGCATCAGCCATGGTATTGCTCTGACCTGGACAATACTGAACATCAAAGTCAAACACTGATCTCTGCTCAATTGCTCCCAACTTGGCAGTTTTCAAGTGGGATAACGGATCATTATCTGTTATTACCGTGAATTAGAACCCAATCAGTAACCCTGAAACATCTTTACTATAGCCCACTTAAGTGCAAGCAGCTCTAATTTCATGCTGCTATAATTCCTATCATTCTTTTCAGCATTTCTCAATTGTCGGCATGCATATGCAATAACCTTTTTTGTCTCTCCCTGTTGTTGGTATAAAACAGCTCCTAGTCCGTGACTGTTTGCATCGGTCTCCACCGTAAAAGGCTGTGTGAAATCGGCAAAGCTGAGGATAGGTGAACTAGTCAGTTTCTCTTTGAGCAAATCAAAGGCAGTTTGACATCCTTCCGTCCAAGACTGTTTTAACAGTAGATGGTACTGGCCATTGCTGAACAGCCGAGATCTTCTCGAGATCTGTGCCTATCCCTTGGCTGATATCTGGTGTCCTAAGAAGTTAACCTTTGACTGCAGAAAATGACATTTTTCCAGCTTCAGTTTCAGACTTGTCTCTCTGAGACGCTGAAGCACATGTTCCTAGAAAGTCTGCAAGTACACCAGAATATCATCCAGATACACCAGCATAGTCTGGAAAATTAAATCATTCATGATTGCCTGCACGAGTCCTTGAAAAGTCACCAGCCCATTGCGACCCCAAACGGCATGCAAAGATATTCATATAGACCAAACAGAGTTAAGAAAACAGTCTAATGCCGATCTCGCTCCTCTACCTCCACTTGATAATAACCACTCACAAGGTCTATCGCTGAGAATAACTATGCCCCCCGCATAGCATCAAAACTCTCATCAATGCACGTGAGAGGGAACACATCCGTTTTAGTCTCAAGATTCAGTCTCTGATAATCCACACACAGTCTGATGCTACCAGCAGCCTTCTGGACCAATGCTACAGGTGAGGCATGCACACTATTGCTCTCCTGAATCACACCTTCCTTCATCAACTTTGAGATGTGCTCTTTAACTTCACTGTTCTGGTTGGGTGGAACGTGACGGTATGGCTGTGAAACGAGCCCATCATCAATCAAATGAGTTTCATGTTTGACCTTATCAGCGCACCCAAGGTCTTCATCTTCGACTGAAAAGATATTCAAGGTACTTAGCCAGTAAAGCTCTTAGCTGAACTTATTGTTCTTCTCTACCCCCAATGTCGAGTTTGAGTAGAATTGACTTTAACTTGGGATTACTACCCTCTTCTTTTACGCCAACAGTCATTTGTTCAATGCCAGCTGAGATCTGCTAGAATCTTACAGCACCACACTGATCACTATCTACACATTCTACCTTTGACAATGTACCCAGCCAGGTCCATGGTGAGAGCCATACATCCTCTCAATAGAGATTTAAAACCTGTACTAGCAGTGTACAACAACCAGAGTCAACAAGCGTGGCAATAACTACAAGACCACCTGGTAGAAGGGAGTTAAGTGGCTCAAGTAACATCTTATGGTCAGTACCAGTGTCTCGAGTGGCCTTCCTAGCCAGAATGGTAATTACAGATTCAGCAGGTATGTGCTCAGTCTCTTTTGCTGATACTTGGACTGCAGCTTTCTTTTCAGTAGGGTGCATCTGCACTTTCTGGAACAGATCTCTCCAATCAGAATCCAACTTTCCTTCTAGGGTCATATCAAGTTCAACATAAACAAGTTGTCCACATTGGCTTATTAGGTTCATGCCTACAATGCATGGGATGGTTGTTCAGTGCTAACAGGATCTCTGACCACTAAAAAGCCACATGTCCATCACTTGAACCTCTAGCTCTAGCTCTAGATACCCAAAGTTAGGAATATCAAGACCATTAGCATCTGTTAACAAGCCAGCCAGCAGTGGACAACATGTCCTCATCCTCTCTATTCATGTTCTTGAAAGAACTGCTCAGTCATGGTGCTCACTTGACTACCTGTGTATAACTGACAACAGACAGAGACACCTGATATCTTAAGCTCAGCAACAGGACATGTTCCGACGGCACGTTGTAGCATATGGTCACGGGATGGCTGAACATTATCTGAGTCTATGAGTTTCCCCCAGACTGTCCGACTCACAACAACCTGAGGGCTGGAGGATTCAGGCTGTACGTCCTTTGCACTTGGCTTCTGTGGGCAATTCTTTGCTGCGTGCCCTCCCACCTGACACTTGAAGCATATTGGTTGCCCATCCTTTGTGAACCTAGACTGTTAACTTGGGTCTACTCATTGTAGCATGTGCCACACCTCCCTGTACAGCAAGATCTTTCATTGCTTGAATCAGCTGACTAATGGTTATGCCCTGCACTGCAACTACTTCAAGGACATCGTCTAGAGTGACAGATTGATATTCCTGAGCTTTGAAAATTGAGCACTGTGCCTGGCTACTGCTACATTTTGACACTACAGTCTGTGTATTTCCTCAGCACTCTTCTGAAAACCACAGACCAGCCTCCTCTCACACTTCTATCATTGAGGACACAGGGTTGTTCTGCATGAATCGGTGGAGCTCCTTTCTAAGGGAAGGATCTCTGATCCCCTTTATAAGTTGATCTCCGAGCGCCACCCTCTTATTGGCCACTGCGTCAGGGGAATGCTTCAGTAGCAAGTTAAGAGCTTGGGCTGGGGCACGTGAAAACCCTCTTATGTCTTCACCCTACAGGAAGTTATGCAACAGCTGGGTGTACTATGGTTGTCACTAGATAGGTGAACAAGTCATCAGCCTGGTCTTCCTCAGTATCACTGTGCGTACGTACTTCTTCTAGAGCTGCACCCCTGAGCAGTGACATAACAAAATCATATGATCCTGCTGAGACTGGTTTCTAGCACGAAGCACCCTTTCCACTTCTCCAATAAAGTCATCAACAGACATCCCCCCCCCACCCCATCTTTCTCACCATTCCCTGTAAATAGGCAATGTGTCTTTCCCTTGGAACATATACATAGGACTTTTGCTTAATTTATCTATAGTTGCCATGGCTTCCTCATGCCTCTAATTTGTTCATTCAAATCAAGTTCAGTTTGCTCATACCCTGAGTAACATTTTGAAAACTCAAGTCATTAACATCTCTACAAGCCTGGAAAAGGGGTTGCTGACATCTCTTGCAGGATACACGATGACTTCACGGCCGCAGTTGCTCGGGATCACCGTCACAGTTCTACGTCCTGGCGTCAGTGCCAATATCCCAGCCTGATCTCAAGGCTCTATCATGGTCTCCATGCGTTAACAGGCTCTCCTTCTGTCCCACGGGAACGGCTGTCTTATTCTTCACCACTATCATATATTGTACTGCATACAAATTTTTTTTTAAAAAACTACTAAACTGGCTTGGAATTAACCCACTCCTGGTTCCAAATTTAGTAGCCTAGGGAAGAATGCACATGCAGGACAACAAATACCTTTCCTGGGTCTTAAATTCCTTTATCTGTTTTAGATGTTTTATTGTAGAAAGAAGGTATCAAAATAAAAACTTCAAAATAAATTTTAAAAAAGTCCCCGCTATTACAATCTCAGTTTAACTTCGGACCACACCCTTGTTATGTATGCAGAATGAAAATAATTAAATCAAAATATACAAAACCAATACGGTAGTGGCAATTCTGACAAAAACAATACAAAGAATATTAGAAACCCACCAACCCTGTACCTTATACACAACATTGAAAATATGAATAAATACATCACATCTTAACTAAGAGATATACTTGGCACACACGTGCTTAACTTTCAAACACATATAGGCTAGACCTTGAAATGAGTTCTCACTCGCTACGTGAAGAAATTAACACATTCACATTACTCTGTTACATTCACATTCGATCATGAAACAATAAAGACAAATAAACTTTTACAATACATTGCGTTGTAGTTGAATTACTAAAAAGACTAACCTAGTAGGACGATTAACGAACTTTGTAATCACACTATACAGCGCTGATCAATTTACCTGCGAAAATCTAAAGCATCCACATGTAAAACACGTCAGATTACTGATATTCCAGATTTACAAACAAGTATAAATGAATTTACATGGATATTATCAAATATTATTCTCCTTTCCTCATCAAACCTGGGAAAAGCATTTGAACGTCGTCCTTTCTAGAACATGGTAACTCTTCGTTCTATTCCACCCATGCAAAATAATGTCACCATTTTCTCTTAAAGGCACAGGCAGCTATTTTAGCATTGCCAAGGTGAATACATAAGTGCACTTTAAAAATAAAAAAATGATATTCAACGGTCATCTGGTTACATATTTATGTTTGTTTTCTTTTGTAAGTTCACCATTTGTTGTCTTTTGTACATTGGCTGTTTGGCCGTCCTGTTGGGTGAGGTCTTTCATTGACACTATTGTGTTCTTGGATTTACTGTGTATGTCCACAAGAAAATGAATCTTAAGGTTGTATATAGTGATATATATGTACTTTGATAATAAATTTAATTTGAAATTTGAACTTTGATCTTGTACTATTCATGCAGAGCAATTTGTTATATAGAGCATTGAGATAGTACAAGGAAAAAATAATAATGGAATGCAGAATGAAGTGTAACAACTACCAAGAATGTGTAGTGCAGGTGGACAATAATACACAGAATGTGAGTTTAAGAGTTCATTTTATTATGCAAGGGAGTTCAACACAGACAGGCTCGCCCCTATTGACATCAATGGGACTGTAGTTGAGAGGGTGAATAGTTTCAAGTTCCTAGGTGTACACATCACCATGGATCTCACCTGGACTGTATATACCGGCAATGTGGTGAAAAATGCACCACATCCTCAGGGCTTTCTTCAAGGCACCATCGAGAGCATCCTGACTGGCTGTGTCACTGCCTAGTATGGGAACTGCACTACCCTCAATCACAGGGTACTGCAAAAAGCGGTGTGGGCAGCCTAGCATATCTGTGAATGTGAATTTTCCTCTCTTCAGTATATATAGAGCAGCAGGTGCATATAAAGGGCCTGGAGGATCATCAGGGACTCCAGCCACCCCTACCACAAACTGTTTCAGCTGCTTCCATCTAGCAAATGGTACCACAACATTAAGACCAGGACCAATAGGCTCTGGGACAACTTCTTTCATCAGGCCATCAGATTTCTCAATACACACTGATCTGATTGCATATCTGACTATACATTTTATCTGACTGTACGTATATGTACACAAAACAATTATATATACAGTCTTAGTGCTCGGGCAATATCCTCCCACATTTCCCTTCCTTATTGCTTGTACATAGTGACATAATGCAATATGAAGATTTTTACTCCTTCATGTTGTGAGATCTAAGAAATAAAATTCTAATTCTAAAAATAGTTTTGTAACAATAGGGTAAGAGGCTTTCCTTGAGCCTGGTGGTACATTCTTACAGGATTTTGTATCTTTTGCCCTATGGGAGAAGAGAGAATGTCTGAGGTGGGTGTTGTCCTTGATTATGTTGGCTGCTTTACTGAGGCCGTGAGATGTATAGACCATTGAGGGGAGATTGGCTTCTATGCCATGCAGAGCTGTCTTCACAACACTCTGTAGTTTCTTGTGGACAACTCTCTTTGATTTCTTGTGGTTACAGTCAAAGCAGTTGATGTACCAAGACAAGATGCATCAAGATATGACGCTTTCTATGGTACATTGATAAAAATTGCCAAGGGCCTATAAGGACATGATACAGTAATTCGAATAACCACATGTTACAACAGTAGTGTGCATAAGAGTTTTCTTGCCGTAATATTAAAGTGGTTGGACCAGGACAGGTATTGCTGATAGTTACTCCAAGGACTTCAGCCCTCCCAACATCAATACCACTGCTATAGACAGGTTCACATGTTGTGCTCCTCTTCCAGAAGTTAATAACCATTTCTTTTGCTCTGCTGTCATTGAAAGAGAGTTTGTTGTCATGGCATTGTCTTACTAAGCTTTCCATACCCTTCCTGTACTCCAACCTGTCGTTATTTGAGATACTGCCCATTATGGCTTGTACATTGAGTTAGAGTTGAATCTGGCCACACAGTTATGAGTATATTCAAACAGGTATGATTCTAATCGACAAGGGACAAGTTGAGACATTTTCACTATTAGAGAGTGATGAACAAATTGATATAGCTGCAAAGTAAGGAGCCAGTCTTTTTAAACTGATGCTGTAGAAATATCTTCTCTCAGAAAGCAGAAGTTTACTGCCCCTGAAAGTGGTGAAGATCCAGTCATTAGATTATACATAAGGTAGTTATTCTTCTGATAATAAATAGGGTAAGCATATCCTGCACTGTTTAAAAACTTATCAATAATTGCTCCAAATCACCATAAAACATTTTGCAATGAACAAAATCCATTGACAATCCAGGAGACAATATAATGAGTAAGTATGTGTAACTATTGCTCTTAATAGCTCATGGAAATAACCATAGGATCATTTTTAACAGAAGGAACATTCATCCTGAACTGCCTGTGCCAGCATATTGAAAGAACAATTCAGTTGGTTGCACTCCCCTGAATTATTCCCCATAGCCCTGTAATTGATTTTATGTTTTCAAGTATATCTTTGAGAAAGCAGTGATTGAATTTGCTTCTCCTCCCTCCTGGCAATATATTTCAGATCATAAGAATTTGTGGTATAAAATACATTTTCAATGGTTTTTGCGACCATCAAGTGCTTATGGTCATCTGCTGCTGTAGCCCATTCACTTCAAAGTTCATGTTGTGTTCTTCTGCATTTCTCTGCTGTAGCACATAGTTATTTGAGTTACTGTCACCTTCCTGTCAGATTGAATCAATCTGGCCATTCTCCTCTGGCCTCTCTCACTAACAAGGTGTTTTCAACCACAGAACTACTGTTCACTGGATTTGTTTTGATTTTATGCCATTTTCTGTAAATTCCAGTGACTGCTGTGCCTGAAAATCCCAAGAGATCAGCAGTACTTAAGATACTCAAACCACCCCATCTGGCACCAACAATCATTCCACGGTAAAGGTCACCCAGATCATACTTCTTCCACATTCTGATGTTTGGTCTGAACAACAACTGAACTTCTTGACCATGTCAGCATGCTTTCATGACAGAAGTTGATCATTTCCTGTTAGTAAGGCATCAAAGGATATGCTGAGAAGGCAGGTATATGGGGTTGAGTGGGATCCAGTTTCAGCCATGATGGAATGATGGAGCAGATGCGATGGGCTGAATGGTCTATTTCCACTCCTATGTCTTATAGCCTTCTGATGTTACGCATTGAGTTGCTGCCACGTGATTGGCTGATTAGATAATAGTATTAATGAACAGGTGTACCTAATAATTTGGCCACTGAGTGTGTGTTAAACAATTTCTTCTAATATCTGATACTTCTGTGAAAGAGAATTGCCTTCATTCATTTAGAGTCATCTCTCCACCACTAGTTTTATTATTAATTATCTGCTAGCAGAAATGGTGTTGTCTTAATTACTCTTTCAAAACACCTCATTATTTAAATACCCATTCTTTATTTCTTAGGAAGCATCTCTGCTATGAGGAGAACAATTTCTCCACATGACTGAATTTGTTTAATTCTCATAAATCTCCTCAGAATTCTTTTGAAGGTTTAATGCCTTTCTACAGTATGGTGCCAATTTTGGACACAATACTCCAGATGAGATCTATCCAGTGATTTATATTTCATAACTTCCCCTACACGTGTCTGCTGCTGCTGTGGCACGAGATCCTGCATGCTTTGTTTCATATACCCTCTTCATTTTTTCTACCAAAATGCATTTATTGTGAAATTTATTGTGCTAGAAGTCTCCTATGATTCAGAAATACAGCATGAAATGGTCCCTACCGGCACCTTGAGCTGCACTGGCCAGAAACCCCTGATTTAACCCTAGCCACATCACAGAACAACTTACAATGACCAATTAACCTACTAACTGGTACATCTTTGGACTGTGGGAGGAAACTGGAGCACCCAGAGAAAATCCATGCATGCTACAGGGGAGGATGTACAGATTTCTTACAGATGACATTAGACTTGAACTCCGCGCTCTGATGCCTCATGCAGTAATAGCATCACACTAACTGCAATGCACTGTGGCACCCAATTCTTTCTTATGTTCCTACATTAGCTAATACCTAGATGAAGCCTGGATCGTTGTGTGTTTATTTTTATATGCTTGCCTGTTGAAATGCAGAGGCATTTTCCTGTTATTCATTGACACTGAAAACTTTGCTTACTTGACATGATTAAAAACTTCCAAAAATAAATACAACACTCAGTACTTCAACTTCAATTAAGTTCACAGACAGTTAAATTAAGTTCCTCAAAATTATTAACTGGACATTCATGCATCTTTAGTAAGAGCCTTGAAATAGGAGGAAGATGTCTAGGTGATATGAATCTCAAATACGATGTTACACAGCTTATTCCTAGTTTCATATTCAGATTCAATTTTATTTATTATATGTATATTGAAACGTGCAATAACGTGCCACAGGGTTGACAACAATACTTCACTCCCAGATGAGCTCAATGCCCTTATGACCATAAAAGCTTCATGAACTCCCGCAGTCGCCGATGACCATATGATTAACGTCTCTGAGGCCGACGTGAGTGCATTCCACAGGAGCGTGAACCCATGGAAAGCGTCTGGTCCAGACGGGACAATTGGCTGAGGATGAATTACCTGTACTGATCAAATGGTTGGAGTGTTCACTGATGTCTTTAACCTCTCACTTCAGCAGTCTGAGGTACCCAACTGCTTCAAGCAGCCTTCAATGATATCAGTGCCTAAGAAGAATGTGGATTTTCCCAATCTACCTGCGTATTGAAATCCCCCATGACTAATGTAACATTGCCCTTCTGACATGTATTTTCCATCTCCCATTTTAATTTGTAGCCAACTTCTTGGTGACTATTTTGAGGCATGTATATAACTCCCATTAGGGTTTTTTTTTACCCTTGCTGTGCCATAGGTCTACCCACAAGGATTCTACATCTTCCAATCCTATGTCACCTCATTCCAAGAATTTGATTTCATTTTTTACCAATAGACCAAGACTCCTGCATCTCCTGCTCAACAGTAATAGTGAGAAGAGAGTAAGACCAGTGAAGCACAGGCAGAGGTAGTTCACTTTATGCTCTCATCCTCAATTATTTTAATCTTGCTCGATACTTTAATCGGTGTGGAGTAATGGAGCAAACCATGGGTTCGTCTTCTGCCATCAGGCCTTGATTCAGCGTCCACCCCTAGTGATGGCTGCTTTAGCCGTATCTGTATTCTCAAGAGTCTAGTTCGCTAAATACCCCAGGAATTCGCAAAAGTGCCGCATTGTTTAGTTGGTTCAAAAGAATACCCTTAAAGTGAAATCACAGGCTGCAGACTTCAGAGATCACAGTTCAGAAGTATTCTAGAGTATTTAGTAGTATTATCAGCTGTCTGAAAAATGTCGCCATTGGTCGCTGGTGCCATCTTGCCTCCAGTTATGAATCCCTTTGCAACTACCATTACTACCATCACTGGCTTTAGGGGGATCTCCAGAGAAACTTAAGCATAGTGGTCACACACCACCACAATTAAACTATCCACTGAACTGACATTTTATACATTTGTTCAATTCAGAGCTAACACAGTAGGTATTCACTTAAATCATTGCAAATGAAGGATTGGAATTGCTGACAAATGTTACTCAGTTTATCGCACATCATTCAGAACTGAGGCAGCGGCCACAGTCAATCCATTGAACTGTGTGTCTCCTCTTGTTGAACTCAGAATTCTATTTTCTGAATTGCTTTTCTTGTTCAGCAGTTCTTAAATCTACTCTACTTTGATGAATAATAATGTTATCCTTGCCTTCCCTGTACAAATCTAGTTGCTAAATTATTTCCTAAATGTAGTTCAAACTGGCGTGGAAGATTTGGCGGAGCTTGCTTTTCATCTGGTTGGTCCACCGATCTGGAAAATGCTCAGATCACAGGAGCAGAGCAAGTATCCACACTCCCTCCCTATTATCATCATTCTCAAAGCATAAACAGCAGTATTGGAGATTTTGACAGACATCAAATTATGGACAAAATCATTCAATTCTTAATTCAAAAACAAAACAGAACACTCAGCTCTTATATCAATCGCTAGCATACCCTGATGAATTGATTGCTGATTGATTTCTTAAAGCTTATGCTATTCTCTTCCCCTTTGCAATGGTACATCTTTTCAATTAATGAGAACAATTTTTCCAATGACTGTGTTTTTGGTGTACATTTGAAAACCATGGCAAAGCATACAAAAAAGTGTCCATTGAACCTCATTCATTATTTCTTTACTAAAATGCAAATTTTATGATGAATTGTCAGTTCTTGTCACTTGTAAAACGTGTAATCCGTGACTTTACTATTTATAGACAAAGAATCTTGCAAACCTGAAAGATATTCACATAAAGATTTTTTTTTAATTTCCCTGCTGCCAGTTACTGATAACATTTTATGAGTTACAATTTCTGCATCCAAACGAGATACCCTTGATTTACTAGTTTACTGGGGTGTTGGTGAAACAGATGATGCATGAACTGCAATGTACTGAGGAAGAAAACTTTTGGTCTGTATCGTAAAGGCATGAAGACCAATCACATGTGCTTTAGCAACTCAAGAGCAGGACATGTTATTTACTCCTTGTGGTTCTCTATTCCCTTGGTCTGATTTTGCTGGACCTATTCTGCTTCCCACCAGTAATCACATGTCTGTATGTGGTGAGTACAGAGTTGCAGAGTATCGGGTAGGTGTTTGGCACCATAACCCCGAGGCACTACCTCTGAAATCAACTAACAGCACATGACAGAACCTGGGGGTGGGGGCTGCACATTGCAGTCTGAATGGTGAAGCAAATTGAGTTTTTAAATGTCTCAAACATAGAGTCATTTAAGAACTTTTAAAATCAAAGTAAGTAATCAAATAAAAAAGACACAACTGCAGATGGGGCAATATTTTTAGTCCAGAGTGGGGAAGTGTCTTTGGTGCTCTGCCTCAGAGTAGAGACCGGGGTCTCTCCAATGGGGGAGGGTGGGGAGGGAGGGAGGGAGGGAGAGAGAGAGGGAGAGGAAGAGGGAGAGAGAGAGAGAGAGAGAGAGAGACTCCCTGTGAT
This sequence comes from Hemitrygon akajei, assembly GCF_048418815.1. Lineage (NCBI taxonomy): Eukaryota > Metazoa > Chordata > Chondrichthyes > Myliobatiformes > Dasyatidae > Hemitrygon > Hemitrygon akajei. The sequence continues at coordinate 158,597,315 of NC_133129.1, read as the reverse complement.
TACTTGTCTAGTCCTAATAAAACCAGCTCATCATAGATATTTTATACAGTGCAGAAATTGTAGTTTGTCTTGGATTTCACTAGATGGTTCAAAAGATGGCTTGACATTTAAAAATGTAGCATCACATGACATTAGGATTTGATTTCCCTAATACTACGTGGGAAGAGTGTTGTACAGAATACAGTTTATGTTGATATTAAGTATATAGGGGAAATATAGCATAACCAAACATATTTTCATTTTAAGTAGTGTGACGTAAGTAGTCACGCTTCATCTTTGTTGTGTCTGATAATCCATGTATTCTAGTCTGTATATTATATTTTATTTAACAATACAGCATAGAGTAAGCCCTTCTGGTCCTCTGAACCATGCCACCCAGCAATCCCCGACAAACCTGATTAATCCTAACCTAATCATGACAATTGACAATGACCAATTAACCTACCCAGTACGTTTGGGCTGTGGGAGGAAGCCAAAGACCCAAGGATAACCCACACATTCCACAGGGAGGATGTAGAGACTCCTTATAGACGGTGCCGGAATTGAACTCTGTATTCTGGAACGCGCCATGTAGTAATAATGTCACGCTAACAGCTACACTACTGTGGCACCCTGGATTTAACTTCTCTGGAGTAAAATGATGAAAGTGCGGCCAAGTATGATCAAAGAATATCGATTATTTTTCAATTGTGCTTCCGTACATTACTTGATTGAAAAATGTAATATATCTGAATGAGTATGACCTCTTAATTATTTAAAATTGCTTTTATATCACTAAGGAAACTACTTTTGCGAATAGAAGTTTTTGACATACCAAAGATTGATACTTGATCAAAAAGGATTGAGGAGATAACCTTTCATCAAAGAGACTTGGTACAAAGAAAGATGGAAGAATAAGCTGTGAAGAGGGCATAAAGAGACTGCAAAGAGATACAATATTTTTAATTGGATGGACAAAGGTCTGACAAATGGACTACTTCGTAGTGAATGTGAAATTGTCCATTTTGACTTGAATTTTTGTTTACAATGGTGATGCAGAGGGATCTGAGTGACCTGAGGCATGACTTTCGAGAGACCTAGTTGCATGTGTAGGGACTAATAGGAAAACTAACAGAATATTGTGGTTAAATTCTTATGAAATTGATTACAGTCTGGCTTACAATATATAGTATTGGTCTCCAATATTTAAGGTAGGAGTTAGAAGAGTGAGAGTTGACTTGCTGAAGCATTTAAGAGCCAGAGGGGTCTTGACAGGGTGGATGTAGAGCGGATGTTTACTTCTGTGAAGGAATTCAAAATTAACGTTGCATTTTAAAATTAATGCAGCAGGATGTTGGATGTCGCTTACCGGTCTGTTGTAGCAAGAGCAGTCTTCTTTGCTGCTTTATGTTGGGGGAGCAGCATTGGTGCAGGTATTGCAAAAAGACTAAAGAAACTCATCAGAAAGGGTGGATCTGCCCTTGGCTACAACCTAGACCCTTTTGAGTTAGTGGTGGAGAGGAGGTCACTAAACAAGCTGTTATACATTATGAACAATATAGCACATCGTCTCCATGAGCTACTGAATAAGCAGCGGAGCACCCTTCTGAACAGACTCATTCAGCTCCACTGTCACAGGGATCATCACAGAAAATCTTTCCTACCAAATGCAATACATATATACAACAGTTCATCTCTGTGCAATTGGAGAACCCACTTTAAAAGTACAATAGTCTCTGTTTTATTACTTTGGACATCATTGCAAATTATTGCACTTTGGTAAATTAATATTCTGTACTTTATTATTAATTAAGTCTGTACACTGCAAAGTATTTTTTAAATTTTGCTGTGTAACAGAAAATTTTTCCACTCGGAATCAATAAAGTATTTATTATCATTGTTATTATTATTATTATTATTATTATTATTAAAATATATAAGCAGTTGCCCCTTTACGGTGATTTTGGAAATAGTTTTACTATCACAGGTAATCGCGAATCTTTGAATGTTCATAAGGAAGATTGATAAATATTTGATAATGGCAGGTGAAACTTGACTGCAGGTAGACAGAAATTTAGAGTTACAATCAGATCATCGATGACCTTAATAAATACGAACCCAGGCTTGAAAGACTGGGGTCTCTGCTGCTTCTGCAAATGTGTTTGTGGTACATGTATTTTCATATGATTGGACAGTGCCTTTTGTAGTTGCATTCACAGGATGGTGAATTGGCAGGGAAATATATCATGGCACCCTGACGCGTTTTATTGTTGGTACCAAATAAAGCTTTCATCTATTAATATGATTGAAGTTGAGGGCGGAGGACTGAACAGCCACAAATCTATGGGAGAGTACAGAAATAAGTCAACTGAAATCCAACAGATATTCTTGAAAACTGATCCATTTACGTATACCCCAAATTAATTTTCTCTGTTATCTTATTGAAAGTGAACTCTGGTCAATGAAACATATGAGCTAAAGGTCCCATCTGCTGCCATTAGATTGATGGCATAGTGTCAGCTTCATTCATCACATTTGACAACAGCACATTCCCATTGTTGACCTTGGGACACTTTCTGTGATATCAAACAGTATTATAGAACTGCTTGATGACAGTCTCTGATCTCTGATTTTACATTTATTGAATTCATTGCAGATTGTCCATGCAATATACTGAAGTTTTTATATAAAGCATTATTGTTCAAATCAATTTTAGAAAGAAATGAGCACAGCAGGATATCTATTAGAAGCCTGTCATAATAGCTGGCTTGAATACTAGAATTCTGTACTTGTGTTTATTGAGAAAATTTTGGCCAGGTTAATCCAAAATTAAGTAATTGCCATTAAGGGCACAAATGCCAGTATTAATAAATAAATGGAAATCACATCATCTGTAGTAGAGTTTGCATGATGGTACTCTGTAAGAAGAACCCCAAGAGCATAAATGGCAGTGGTGCTTCACTTCCTGCTGAGGTCAACACCTTTTATACACGCTTCAAAAGGGAGAACAGAACTACACCTGTGTAAATTGCCACAGCATCCTATGACCCTGTAATCTTTGTTTTAGAGGCTGATGCCAGAATATTACTTATGAGGATAAACTGTCACAATGTATCAGGCCCCAGTGGTCTAACTGGCTGGCTACTGAAAACCCACATGGATCAATTGGTGGTAGTGTTTAAGGATATCACCAATATCTCACTACTGCAGTCTGAGGTTCCTCAATGCTTCATAAAGACATTATCATACCGGTATCCAAGAAGATCAGGGGGAGCTGTCTCAATGACCATTGACCAGTAACAGTCACATTTTCAATTAGATAATGATTTGAGAGGCCGGTCACAGCTACGATTAATGCCAGCCTGAGCGAGGACCTGGATGCAATCTCTCTGGCTCTGCACTCTGCTTTGGAGCACTTTGACAAAAGAAACACATACGTTAGGCTGCTGTTTATCAAATACAGCTCAGCATTCAATACCATCATCCCCTCAGTATTAATCACCAAATTACTAAATCTGGGCCACAGTAACTCCCTTTGGGATTGATCTAGAACCTCTTCATTGGGAGACTACAGTCAGTATGTATTGCTGGTAATATCTTCTCCTCACTGACAATCAACACAAGTGCACCTCAGTGACATGTACTTAGTCTACTTTTATTTATTTAGAGACACAATACAGTAGCGGTCCCTTCTAGTCCAATTTGTTAGTGCTGTCCAATTACACCCATGTGACTAATTAACCCACTAAGCTGTACAACTTTAGAATATGGGAAGAAACTGGAGCACCCAGAGGAAGCCCACAGATCAAGGGGAGAATGTACGAATTCCTTTGAGTGGGAATTGAACCTGGGTCACTGGCACTGTAAAGCATTAGCCTAACTGCAATGCTACTGTATCACCCCTACCGAGTTACTCTGCCTGCATTCATTAGTGTGTGACTAAGCACAACTCAAGCACCATCTATAAATTTGCAGATGACACCACTGTTGTTGATAAAATCTCAGATGGTGACAAGGAGGCATACGGAAATGAGATAGATCAGCTGGTTGAGTGGTGTCACTATAATAACTTCACTCTTCATCAGCAAGATCTTGGTAAGGGGAAATCAGGAGAACACTACAGTCCTCGTTGAAGGATCAGTGTTTGAAAGCATAAACAGCTTCAGTTTCCAGGATGTCAACACTCAATGCATTGATGCGGTCACAAAGAAGGCACACCATGACTGTAATTTATTAGGAGTTTGAGGAGATGTGGTATGTCACCAAAAATGTTTGCTACTTTCTATACAGCTACTTTATGTACAGCGGAAAGCATTCTGATTGGTTACACCTCAGTGTGGTACGAGGGCTACAATGCACAGGATCACAAGAAGTTAATCACAACTGGATTGAACCAGTTCTATCACAGGCATAACCCTCTCCACCATCGAGGCCATCTTTATGAGGCATTGACTCAAGAAGGCTGAATCCATTACTAAGGACCCTCACCATTTGATACATGCCCTTTAATCATTACTACCATCAGGGGGAGGTACAGGAGTCTGCAAACCAAAACTCAGTGATTCAGCAATAGCTTCTTCCCTCCACCATCGGATTTTCGAATGGTCCAGGAACACGACCGCATTGTTCTTTTTTACAATATTTATTTATTTTGTAACTTATTGTCATTTTATTACATCTTTCCACTGTACCGTTGCACCAAACAGCAATTTTATCATCATATAAGATGGTGATAATAATCCTGATTCTGATTTTGTGAATGTAGGCTTTCATCAGAACACTTGCTGGTGAATGAGTGGGTCAGTGAGTGAGTGGGCCAGTGAAGGAGTGGAGATTTGAGGCTTTGACTCGAGAGATTCTGGCAGTTTTGGCAGTTGGACTGTGCAATCAAGTCAATCAAGATTTGAATAGCTCAGCAGAAAGCCGTTGATTAGACAATCAAGATTTGAATAGCTCAGACTCAGCAGAAAGAAGCTGATTGGGCAATCGAGGTCAGGTGACCAAGCAGTTTGAAAAGCTCAAACAAATAAATAAAGGGTTACCTCAAGCGGAGCAGCCTGTGGAAAGCGGCCAGTGAGTAAGTGGGCCAGTGGAGGAGTGGAGATTTGAGGCTTTGACTCGAGAGGCTTCGACAAGAAGAGGCGGAGGACGAGCTTGTTCCCAGTTTGTCTTTACAGTGCCTGCTGAGACGGTGATGTGCTTCTCCTGTGAGATCTGGCAGTCGTGGGGGAGCTCCCCTCTCCCGCAGAGTCACATCTGCCAGAAGTGCTTGCAGCTGGGCGATCTGGAAGACCGTGTGAGGAATCTGGAGCAGCAGCTGGATGACCTTCGACTCATAAGGGAGAATGAGGCAGTCATAGATGAGAGCTACAGGGAGGTAGTCACACCTAGGCTGCCAGCAGCAGGTCGTTGGGTGACAGACCGAGGGGGGAAAGCGAAGGAGAGTAGACAGGTAGCACAGAGCACCCCTGTAGCCATTCCCCTGAATAATAAGTTTACCGTCCTTGATGCTGTTGGTGAGGACGACTGACCAGGTGTGAGCCACGGTGGCAGGGCCTCTGGCACTGAGTCTGACCCCGTGTTGCAGAAGGATGGGATGGAGAAGAGGAGAGCTGTTGTCATTGGAGACTCTATAGTCAGGGGAACAGACAGGAGATTTTGTGGACGTGAGAAGGAAACCCGTATGGTTTGTTGCCTCCCGGGTGGCAGGGTCCGGGATGTCTCTGACCGGGTGCACGATATCCTAGTACGAGAGGGAAAGCAACCAGAAGTCATGATACATGTTGGGACCAACGACATAGGCAGGAAGAGGGATGAGGTCCTGAAGTGTGAGTTTCGGGAACTAGGCAGAAAGCTGAAGAACAGGACCTCAAGGGTGGCATTCTCAGGATTGCTGCCAGTACTACGTGATGGTGATGGTAAGAATTGGAGGATATGGCAGTTGAATGCGTGACTAAGGAGTTGGTGCAGGGGGCAGGGTTTTATATTTTTGGACCATTGGGATCTTTTCTGGGAAAGGTGGGACCTGTACAGATTGGATGGGTTACACCTGAACTCAAAGGGGAGCAATATCCTTGCTGGTAGGTTTGCTAGCATGGTTCGGGAGGGTTAAAACTAATTTGCAAGGGGGATGGGACCCGGAGCGATAGAGCAGTGAAAGAAGTGCATGTAGTAAAGCCAGATCTAACAAATAGAGAGGCTTTGAGGAAAGAGAAGGTGAATAAAGGGTGTAAAGGTAGTAAGGTAGAAGAGCTAAAGTGTGTGTACTTCAATGCAAGAAGCATCAGGAACAAAGGTGATGAACTGAGAGCTTGGATACATACATGGAATTATGATGTAGTGGCCATTACGGAGACTTGGCTGGCACCAGGGCAGGAATGGATTCTCAATATTCCTGGATTTCAGTGCTTTAAAAGGGATAGAGAGGGGGGAAAAGGGGAGGAGGGGTGGCATTACTGGTCAGGAATACTATTACAGCTGCAGAAAGGGTGAGTAATGTAGCAGGATCCTCTTTTGAGTCAGTATGGGTGGAAGTCAGGAACATAAAGGGAGCAGTCACTCTACTGGGGGTATTCTATAGGCCCCCTGGTAGCAGCAGAGATACCGAGGAGCAGATTGGGAGGCAGATTTTGGAAAGCTGCAAAAATAACAGGGTTGTTATCATGGGTGACTTTAAATTCCCTAATATTGATTGGCACTTGACTAGTTCCAAGGGTTTAGATGGGGTAGAGTTTGTTAAGTGTCCAGGATGGATTCCTGTCACAGTATGTTGACAGGCCGACTAGGGGGAATGCCATACTAGATCTAGTATGAGGTAACGAACCGGGTCATGTCACAGATCTGTCAGTGGGTGAGCATCTGGGGGACAGTGATCACCGCTCCCTGACCTTTAGCATTATCATGGAAAAGGATAGAATCAGAGAGGACAGGAAAATTTTTAATTGGGGAAGGTCAAATTATGAGGCTATAAGGCTAGAACTTGCGGGTGTGAATTGGGATGATGTTTTTGTAGGGAAATGTACTATGGACATGTGGTCGATGGAAAATCTAGTCAGGTGGAAGAAGGCAGCATACACAAGGTTTAGGAAGCAAGGATCAGATGGGTCTATTGAGGAATATAGAGTAGCAAGAAAGGAGCTTAAGAAGGGGCTGAGAAGAGCAAGAAGGGGGCATGAGAAGGCCTTGGCGAGTAGGGTAAAGGAAAACCCCAAGGCATTCTTCAATTATGTAAAGAACAAAAGGATGACAGGAGTGAAGGTAGGACCGATTAGAGATAAAAGTGGGAAGATGTGCCTGGAGGCTGTGGAAGTGAGCGAGGTCCTCAATGAATACTTCTCTTCGGTATTCACCAATGAGAGGGAACTTGATGACGGTGAGGACAATATGAGTGAGGTTGATGTTCTGGAGCATGTTAATATTAAGCGAGAGGAGGTGTTGGAGTTGTTAAAATACATTGGGATGGATAAGTCCGCGGGGCCTGATGGAATATTCCCCAGGCTGCTCCACGAGGCAAGGGAAGAGATGGCTGAACCTCTGGCGAGGATCTTTATGCCCTTGTTGTCCACGGGAATGGTACCGGAGGATTGGAGGGAGGCGAATGTTGTCCCCTTGTTCAAAAAAGGTATTAAGGATAGTCCAAGTAATTATAGACCAGTGAGCCTTACGTCTGTGGTGGGAAAGCTGTTGGAAAAGATTCTTAAAGATAGGATCTATAGGCATTTAGAGAATCATGGTCTGATCAGGGACAGTCAGCATGGCTTTGTGAAGGGCAGATCATGCCTAACAAGCCTGATAGAGTTCTTTGAGGAGGTGACCAGGCATATAGATGAGGGTAGTGCAGTGGACGTGATCTACATGGATTTTAGTAAGGCATTTGACAAGGTTCCACATGGTAGGCTTATTCAGAAAGTCAGAAGGCATGGGATCCAGGGAAGTTTGGCCAGATGGATTCAGAATTGCCTTCTGCAGGCAAAGGCAGAGGGTCAAAGGGAGTACATTCAGATTGGATGGTTGTGACTAGTGGTGTCCCACAAGGGTCTGTTCTTGGACCTCTACTTTTTGTGATTTTTATTAACATCCTGGATATGGGGGTAGAAGGGTGGGTTGGCAAGTTTGCAGATGACACAAAGGTTGGTGGTGTTGTAGATAGTGTAGAGGATTGTCGAAGATTGCAGAGAGACATTGATAGGATGCAGAAGTGGGCTGAGAAGCGGCAGATGGAGTTCAACCCAGCGAAGTGTGAGCTGGTACACTTTGGAAGGACAAACTCCAAGGCAGAGTACAAAGTAAATGGCAGGATACTTGGTAGTGTGGAGGAGCAGAGGGATCTGGGGGTACATGTCCACAGATCTCTGAAAGTTGCCTCACAGGTAGATAGGGTAGTTAAGAAAGCTTATGGGGTGTTAGCTTTCATAAGTCGAGGGATAGAGTTTAAGAGTCGCGATGTAATGATGCAGCTGTATAAAACTCTACTTAGGCCACACTTGGAGTACTGTGTCCAGTTCTGGTCACCTCAGTATAGGAAGGATGTGGAAGCATTGGAAAGGGTACAGAGGAGATTTACCAGGATGCTGCCTGGTTTAGAGAGTATAGATTATGATCAGAGATTAAGGGAGCTCGGGCTTTACTCTTTGGAGAGAAGGAGGATGAGAGGAGACATGATAGAGGTGTACACGATATTAAGAAGAATAGACAGAGTGGACAGCCAGTGCCTCTTCCCCAGGGCACCACTGCTCAGTACAAGAGGACATGGCTTTAAGGTAGGGGGAGGGAAGTTCAAGGGGGATATTAGAGGAATGTTTTTCACTCAGAGAGTGGTTGGTGCGTGGAATGCACTGCTTGAGTCAATGGTGGAGGCAGATACACTAGTGAAGTTTAAGAGACTACTAGACAGGTATATGGAGGAATTTAAGGTTGAGGCGTTATATGGGAGGCAGGGTTTGAGGGTCAGCATGACATTGTGGGCCGAAGTGCCTGTAATGTGCTGCACTATTCTATGTTCTATGAAACTTCTTTAATGACATAACTTTCCATAGCTTTTTTCTCAGTGGCAAGAGAGATGACTCTGGAAGAACAATTTCTATTTAAATAGGCAAAGATTGCAAATGCAGTAAGGTAAGAAGAAACAGAAGATTGATGCATTTAAATGCAGATAATTGGGATAACTGACTTCTATTTCAAGTGTCAGAGCAGGGAATCCTTATTACAAATGTACTAAGGCTCCAGATAGATCACACACAGAGTACTGTGTAGAATTTACTGATTTAAGATGCATTGCCTTTGGAAGTAGTTAAGAAAAGTTTCACTTTGGATGAACCCACTTAAGGAGGGATATTGTATGAGGAAAGGGCACAGTTTAGGTTTGTACATTGGAATTTAAAATAATAAAAGTTCAGCACATTAACATATATATAATATTATTTGTTATATGTGTTACAATGTACAATATTACACGTTATATATATATGACTTCCCATTCCCATTCTGATATGCCTGGCCATGGACTCTTCTGCTGCCATGATGAGGCCACAGTCTGGTTGGATTAGAAACACCTCATATTTCATCTGGGAAGCCTCAAAGCTGATGGCATTAATATTGATTTCTCTAACTTCTCCCCCTTTCTTCCTTCTCTCTTTTTCCATTCCCCATTCTGATTAACCTTTCACCCCTTTTCTTCCTCATCTTTCCATCAATTCCCTCTGGTGTCGCTCCTCCTTTCTCCCATGGTCCACTGTTCTCTCCCAACAAATCCCTTCTACTTTAGACCTTTGCCTCTTCTATCTATTGTTGTGTTCTTTATACAATCTGCAAGAACATTTTCTTGTGCTCCAGTATCCAATTTAAACAGAATATTGGTTTGGTTCACTTGCAATAGAATAGTCCGGTCATTCTTACTTCGTTTGTTTTCACAAAGCACATCAATATAAAACTCCCTACGTTCATTTTCAAGCACTGCATTTACGTGTTTTATTTCCTTTCTACTTCTGCAACAGCGTGAAAAATTATTACTCTTTCCACAGTTGTTGCACACTTTCCGATACGCTGGATGCATTTCAGTTTGGTGCTGTTGCCCACAGCGATCACAAAGTTTTTTTCTTTCAGATGACATCTTGCTCTCCATTGGCATTGTTGTCGCTTCGTAATTTTCTCTAACATGTTTGTGCTTTTCTACAGCGTCTACATAGCTCTCAATAAAAAGCTCTTTAGCCTGTGACTTCACATTTCCAAAGCTTTACAGGGCCCCACAGCTTTTTCCAAATTCAAATCTTGTCCTAACAGTCTTTCTCTCAGACCGTTATCCAGAATGCCACAAACAATTCTGTCTTTAATGAGAGAGTCTGTAAACTCTGAAAACTCACATGTTTTTCTGTGGTTTCTCAATTCTGCAACAAATTGATCAATTGTTTGATCAGCTTTCTGCTTGCATATAAAGAATTTGTACCGTTCTTACGTCACGTTGAGCTTCAGTACGCAAAATGCATCAAACTTGTCGATTATTGCTTTTAAATTCAAATTATCTGCTCAAAAGTAAAATGGTTATTTACCTCAATTGCATCGTCCCCTATTACGTGGAGTAGGATCGTTTTTCCGATTTATTTTCTGCTCCAATCGCCGATAAATAAATTTCAAATAGCTGTTTGAATCTTCTGCAGATTTCAGCAATGTTTCCAGTCAGCTGAAACGTCGATGGGGGTTGCAAAACTTCCATTCTTGAAGCTGTTAGCAAACAACAAAAAAGCTTGCGCTCTTTTTTTTTGATTATCTTAGCTTCTCCCGTGTTAGCGAAATGAATTATTCTTCCAGACCGACCTCTTACACCATGTTGTGTTCGTTATATGTACCGTGGGTTACTCATAAAGAAACATATTTTGGAAGAACATAACTAAAACTTTTATTTAACAGCAAACAGCAACCATGTCTTAACCTACAAGCATCTCGATCATTCTGTCATTTCTGCACATGCTCATAGTTCCATCCAATCACATTCTTAAACGTGACATGTGACATCACCACATCTATCACCTCCCAGCTTTTTAGTTCATCCCCCCTCCCCTAATCATCCACTTTACCAATCACTTTCTCCTATCACTTGTCAACTTGACCCCTTCCCCTCTCCCACCTTCTTAATCTGGCTTCTACCCTTCGTTTTAAACCCCAGAAATGTGTAGTTTATTCCCCTGCATAGTTGTTGCCTGTCCTGTTGATTCTATCAACCCGAAATGTTAACTCCATTACTCCATACACAGCTGCCTGATCTCTGAGTGCACTTGGTATTTTTAAAAAATCTACTATTTATTTCAGGCATCCACAATACTTTGCCTTATGTGCTGGGAACTGTTGCTAAGTCCGCACCTCATTTTCACAATTTGTTCAATTACCAACATGACTAACTATGACACATTGACTGTCAAGTTTAAATGTGGAACGTACCTGAAAATAAGTACAAAACATTTTGTGCTTGTATTTGCCATGAGTTGAAAAGCTGTCCTCTGCAACTTAATATATGGTGACATCACAGATCAGGAACACATAATTAAGTATTAGTTTCATTGCTTAGATGGAAACAAAATGTGTATTTCAACAAGTTTAAATTAATATAAATCATCAGATATTTGGTTGACATTTCCATTTTTGTATGTATATTTTAAATATAAACCACTCACCACTCATTGAAATTATACCCAGATTGGGTATGTCTCAAATCCAGCCATGTATAATAAAAAGGCAATGTTCAGACACATGGTGCAACATCAGAAGCCGTGGTTTGTTCAAAATGCAAACCTCCATTATCTCTCTGATACAGACTTCTCAATTTCTCAAGGTCGTGGTTCAGTGAGAACAGAACATGAATCACTCCATCCTGCCAATATTTCATTTTTCATTACTTTGCCATTAGACTAGCTAATCGAATTCCGACAGCTACCTCTTTCTAGATATTGCACACAGGCCGAGTTGTGCAGCTTCCTTTCAGCGTGATCCAAAACAATTCTGACAGATGCAGTGTATGATTTTGTGCAAGGCCATGCCATCTTGTCATTTAAGACTCTTTGTCATATAAATTCACTTGAAAATTAGTTTTTTTTTGCTACTCTATCACTTTTTCACGGCCTTGTTATGCTGATTCCTCTAACGTCAAATGTGATTTTATTTAATGCTCCTGAATTTTCTCACAAGGCTCCCAATACATAAGCTTTGTGATTTCAATTGTAAGATACCATTTGACTAAATATGCTTTATAATTGAGAATTCATTTATTTATTCATTTTTTTCAGATGAGGGTGTCACTTGCAAGGCCAGCATTTAATGATACCTCATCCTTCATTGCCATTGAGATGTTGGTGGTAAGTCGCTGCCTTCAACTGCTGTAATCTTTCCGGATATGGTAGTCCCAGTGGTTGAATAGGATGTTTCAGGATACAGAGCCAAAATAAGAGAACAGTGGTATTACTCCAAATCAGTATGGTGTGCACCCATGGACCTTGCCTTTCTAATTTGGATCACATAGAGTTGTAGAGAAGTGTGCACGGAAACAGACCCTTTGTCCCATCTAGTCCATGCTGAAACAATTTAGACTGCCTACTTCCATCAATGTGCACCAAGACCATAGCCCTCCATACCCCTACTATCCATGTACCTATCCAAACTTTTCTTAAATGGTGAAATCGAGCTCCCATGCACCATTTGTGCTGGCAACTCATTTCAGACTCTCACAACCTTCTGAGTGAAGAAGTTTCCTCTCATGTCCCATGAATGTCACCATTCAGAACCAGTCATTAATCACATTAATCAAAGAAGCATGCAAGATGGAGGCCATTTTTCTTAAGGTTAGGTGAGACTAGAGCTAGAGGTGACAAATTTAGGTGAAAGGTGAAATTTTAATGGGACTCTGAGGGGAAATGTTGGTGTGTGTGTGGAATGGGCTGCCAGCAGAAGCAGTAGATATGAGTTCAATTGTAATATTTAACAGAAATTTGGATAGGTTCTTAGATGGGAGGGGTTTGGAGGGCAGATCGGTGGAACTAGACAGAAAATCAGGCTGGCATGGATTAAACTGGCCAGAGGGCCTCTTTCTGTACTGTAGTGTTCTAGGACCCAATGAGCAGGACCCCTCAGAAAAAGTGAGACTGCCAATCTGTGACATCAAAACAACATGAACACAAATATGGTAACAAGAATTAATGGGCTTCAAAAGTAAACATTGGAATGGTTGAAGTTGTACTTACACAAAGGTAGATGTAATTATCAGCGGTCATCACTGAAGGAACACTTCGGGGTATACTTACTAACCTACTACAACAGAGAAGAGGGCATTTTGATGATCAAATTGATGTCATCTTCCAGAGCAGAAAATCCCATTAGTCATATTACAACCCCCCCACACACATCTCTCATTACTTCTGCAAACTATTCTCTCTCTCCTCATGCTCATCAATGTTTCTTTTGAACTCTTTTGCTACTTACCTATAACAAGGAGTAACTTACAAGTCACCAATTACCCGAGCAGCACATGTGACGAATACTGACTCGCAAGGTTTGGATCAAATCAGGGATCCTCGAAAATTGAGATAGCAATGCTAACTAAGCACCAGCTACCAGCCATGAAAGATGCCTTGAGGTTTCATGAGTCCGGGGGCAGTGACAAGGAATCCCAGGGCTACTCCGTTCTGCCTGTATGTCACTACTTTGTCCCTTATGGTGAGTTTATCCTAATCATGGGATTCGACTTATCCAGGAATTGGCAAGTTTTCTGCAATGTTTGACTATGGGTTCACCTGTCTTTTAAGTAAGCTTTGGGAGGTATCCCCCAACTTAGATGCCAGTCCCAGGACATATGTGAGGAAGGCTTTGCAGGTTGTCTGGGCCAAGAGTGTCTTTGTTGCCCAGGTAGATACTCAGGTGGTAATTTCTCAATTTCACCAGAAGACTACAAGACAGGAGCAGAATTAGACCATTTGAGCCACCGAGTCTGTCCCGCCATTTGGTCATGGCTGATTTATAACCCCTCTCAATCCCATTCTCCTGCTTTCTGCCCGTAATCCCTGCCCGGCATCCTTACTAATCAAAACCCTATCAACATCCACTTAAATATACCCAATGACTTGGCCTCCACAACTGTTTGCGGCAATAAATCCCACAGATTCACCAGACCCACTGCCTGGCTAAAGGAATTCCTCCGTATCATGATTGCCATAGAACAATTGAGTGGTTTATTAGATTTTTTCAAAAACCGGACAATGTACATTTTTCATCTGTTTTATCAGTTTATTGGTGCAGCATGATTCAATGAGATTATCGCAGATAGAAATAAAATAATTCATTGATAGGTCTGATTAATAATAGCTTTCAAGTTATTTTAATTGATTTCAAAGTTAATGTAAGAAAATATCTTATTTGTTGGTACAAATAACTTATTCTTCTCATGGACTGAATATGTAAGGGACAAACTGGTGCCTCTGGGCCACACATATGATTTAATTGTTTGTTGCCTGACATATGGTTGATGTTAACACTCAGCTAGAGGATGTATCTGAGCTGGGCTGGGGCAAATGTCATCATGTGGAAGTTTGCTGATGCCAATGGTGAAGTTTTAAGTCTGCAAACAAAATAAATAAAAATAGAAGAGAGGTAACAAAGGAATTTGGCAGTACTTCTCAGATATGAGGCTGATAAATGTGAGACAATTAAACACTAGGGCATATAATGATACAGGAATAACTGAAACATAATGTAATTATAGGAATACTAACTCAACATTTCTGGTTAAGGCTTTGGAAATGAGTTAGGAGTAAATAAAATTTATTAGAGATTAGCGCATTAATAAAAACAAATGCTCTGTAAGAAGAGAGGACGTACTTGAATGATGAGGCCATGTGTACTTAAATGAAAGTACAAATCAGGGACAATGTTGCTTCCAAAAAGATGGATCAGAAGAGAATGTTCTTCATTGTAGAAAATACAGCTTTCCTACCCCGGACCTTGTTTTGACTGAAATAAATCAGTTAAATCTAGTGCAGAAGATTCAGAAATGTACAGAAATGTTGGTAAGGCTGAAGAATTTTAGCAATTAAGGAAGATCAGGTGGATTCTTATAAAAGGCCGTTGTCTGGCCTGAAGTTTAATTCTGTTTTCTCTTCACTCTGTGCCAAATCACATTGAAAAGAGGATAACTACATTCACTTGCCCATCCATTGATATGTTCCCGCATCCAATGATCTCACGTTAAGGACTCTTTATATTCCATGTTATCGTTATTTATATTTATATTTGCACAGATTGTTGTCTGCTGCACTCTGGTTGATCTTTCATTGATCCTGTTATAGTTACCATTCCATAGTTTTGCTGAGTATGCCCACAGAAAAATGAATCTCAGGGTTGTATCTGGTGACATGTGTACCCTGATAATGAAATTTACTTTTAACTTTGAATGTTGCAGAAATAATGGGTTTGGCACTTGAAGTTCTGTATCAAACAAGGCTACTGACCAAGAATTGAAAAGTGGGAATGAACTTGATGGTTCTTCTTCAGCCACCATAGACACAATCGATCATGTGACCACCTTTTATGTCAATATTTTCTATGATCCCAAGAATATCTTTGACAATTAAACAACCACAAGGGCCTTTGAATATTGTAACTGTCAGGACACGGAAGCAGGGACCCAATCGCAGACCAAGTACTGTGCACACTGTGATATTTACTGAATGGCAAATCTGGGGGGGGCGGGGGGGGGACCAAGTCGGCGTCAAAGTTCAGGCAGAGATCAAAACATCCAGAGAAATCCAAAAACAAGAATCAGGAAACAGGCAGAGTCGATATTCAGGTGGACAGAGTACAGATATGAATGCTGGAAAGGCTCAGGAAAATTCACTGGCACAATCTGGGGCAACAAACAAATAAAAACATAGGACTAAAATACACTGAGCAATAAACAGAGAGGCAGATAATAGGTGGAGCACAATGAGACACAGGTGGCAGCAATACAGGTAATAATGAGAAACTGATGAGAGACGGAGTACTCAGTAATACAGGGGTCAGAGTAGAGCAGGAACGAGGACAGGAGCACATGGGGCATGAAAACAAACAAGAGCACATGGCAATACAAAACCACAGACTGACGGCTAGGGGGAAAACACACAAAAAGACAGTTCAACTGGAGGTACTGACAGTAACCAACTTGGAATAGGGGTGGACCATTAGTTATTTTAAAAAATATCTTTATATGCAAAAAATCTTGCAGTTAAATTTTCAGAAAAGCTATTTACAATAGTTTCAAACAAATGCAATATTTAAATAGACTCTTACAAGCTGCAGTCACAAACAGCATGAACTTTACATACGTCAGTATTTGTCAAACAGATTTCTTTGTTAGCGAAAAAAATAGAGTCAACTGACAGCCAAAGATCTTTAATCCTTCTTCCAGCATCGTGAAGCAGAAAAGAGACCATTTTGTGTCATGAGTGAAAAAGATCCAATCTACTGCTATAATTAAAAGTTTGGCAACTGGAGAGTATCCAAAATGTGTGTTGCATACTAACTGAATCAACTTTTGCAGAAAGCAATTAAGAACCCTATCTTTCATCCAGTGTATCTTTTTTATCGGTGCATTTACTTCTGTATACAAATGAAATGTGTAACACTGGTGGTTAAAGACACACACTGTGGTTTATCACTGTGCATTTTGACCCCTTTAATTCACATTTTACTAAATCATTGCTATCTATTTAGTCCGAAGTGGAAGAGCTAAATTGTCACAAAGAATAAAGTCCATGTCGATTCTCTGCTATTGAAGTCTGAAAACTCAGATGGGGTCACACTGCAGACTGACATACATAAGAATATGACCTGGCAAGTGTGGAGCATATACTGATGATGCTCACTTATATTGTCTATGTCAAGTAATAGCAGCTTGTGCCACACACATTAGCATACATGGACCTCATCCAGACTGGTGGAAATGAGCATGAGATTGGAAAGGAATGTGTTGTTAACACAAGGCAGTTCCCTAGTATACAGTTATCATGATCAGTTAAAGGGAATGACAGGCAATGACAAGGATTTTGTTTTCATTAACAGAATGCTTTTCACTGTTCACCTCATATTCAGTTGCCCAAAGACATTTTTGTGGTCTTAGCAGTGAGAAAATTCCAATGTGACATCTGTCTCAGCACTGTATGACTGAAACAGATGCTTAGATACTGTAAAATCGGAACCAGTAATAATACCGCTGATCATTGAATCATCTTGAAATGTCTTCATTGAGACATGCCGACTACAAAGCAGAATATAAAGTGAAAAATATAATCGTGTAGACTGAGGAACCAATGTGAAGACTGAGATATATAAGTGGATTAAATGCAAGAGACAGTAAATAGGCAATAAAAGGAGACATATGCCTACATATATTAATCTGCAACACTATTTTTCCTTCTGATATGACATCACATTTGTAAAGTTAATTGCTCAGGGACAGAAAGGCTATTCACCAGTAATTACTTATTATAGTGTTTAAAACTCATTCATACTTTAAGCTTTCAGCTGTTGTGGAACTTCAGAGTAAGTTAGCAATTGCAGGCCTCATAGTAAAAAGTATTTTGAATCTATGCAACTGGTATTTTTTTTACAGAATTATTCTTCCTTTTACACAATCCAGAGAAATGGCTGGAGAAGGAATTCAATAATAAATTTACTTAGCTAGTCAGATATTGAAAAGGAGTAAATGATACCTTTACATCAAATGGTTTACTTCAGCTAGAAAGAAATTTAACTAACACAGTGCATGGATTTATCAAATCCTTTTCACTATCCTTACTCGGAAATATATTACTGTTAATTTCTCAGCATGTAGTCTAATTTCTGGAATACCCCATGTCTTCAGCAAGAGAACTGCAGACATTCAAGTGGTTCACTATCAGTTTGTGAAGGCCAATTAAAACCGAGCAATAATTGGTGGCCTTGTAAGTAATGCCCAATTCTTGAAAAAACAAATGATAAAAAAAAATCTAAGGCCTTGAGGCTTCATTCCTGGCATTGACTTTAAGTGTTCTCTCCTCCTGCATGCCTGAGCCACCATAGAGGACCTCCTTCTTTCCGGCTATCTTGCTACATAGGCGTTCAGCTCTACACCTGAAAAGTGGAGAATTTAATCACTTTAGTGGCCAGCTCTAGCTTATGCAGTTTTCCAGACTTCTCCAATGGTTTGTTGCAATGAATGTTCTTAGCAAGGTTCTCCCGTTTAAGAACACTAGAGGTGGCTTCACTCACTGGCATTAGGCATCAGTAGGTGCTTGCCACTTGCGCTACTGAACCTCATGGAGATGTGCTGAGGCAAATAATGACATGTTCTTTCAGGATTATTGTAATAAGTTTCAAAAGAACATAGAACATAGAAGATTACAGCACAGAAACAGGCCATTTGGCCCACAATGTTGTACTGAACCAGCTAAAAAGCAAATCAAAACCACCCAAACCACCCATGTCTCTCCATCTCCCTTATATCCATGTGCCTATCCAAACATCTTTAAAAAACCTTTAATATATTTTCCTCTACCATCAAACCAGGCAGTGCATTCCAGGCATCCACAACACTCTGAGATAAAAAAATTGCCTCCTTTCACCCCCCTTGAACTTACCCTCTCTCACCTTCAATGAATGCCCTCTGGTATTAGATACTTCAATCCTGGGAGACAAGCTGATGCCTCTTATAATCCTGTAAACCTCTATAAGATCGCCACTCAGTGTTCAATGCTTCAGAGACAACAAAGCAAGTTTATCCAGTCTCTTGTGATAGCAAATGCCCTCTAAACCAGGCAGCATCTTCTGCACCCTCTCCAAAGCTTCAACATCCTTCCTATAGTGGGGTGACCAAAACTGTATGTAATACTCCAGATGTGGCCTAATCTGAGTTTTCTAAAGTTGCAACATAACCTCCTGACTCTCAAACTCAGCACCTCAACTAATAAAAGCAAGCATTCTGTAAACCTTCTTAACCACCTTATCAACCTGTGCAGCCACTTCCAAAGAGCTATGAACATGGATCCCAAGATCTCTCTGCTCAGTATCACTGTTATGGACCTTGCCTTTACAGTGTACCGTCTCCCTGCATATGCCCTACTGAGGTGCTGCACTTCACATTTATCTGGGTTAAATTCCTTTTGCCATTTCTCTGCCCATATCTGCAACTGATCCATGTCATGCTGTATTCTTTGCTAGTCTGCTATAAAAACCACAACTCCACCAGTCTTGGTATCATTTGCAGATTTACTCACCCACCCATCTGCATTCTCATCCAAGTCATTTATACACCTTATAAACGGCAGATATCTCAGCACAGATCCCAGTAGAACTCTGCTAACTGCAGACCTCCTTATGCGAATAAACCCCTTCAACCACTACCCTCTGTCTTCAGTGCACAAGCCGGTTCTGAATCCAAACAGTCAGTTCACCGTGGTTCCTACGCACCTTAATACGTGGATTAGCCTCCCATGAGGAACTTTGTCAAACGCCTTACTAAACTCCATGTAGACAACACCCACTGTCTTACCCTCATCCATCTCTCTGTCAAAAAACTTAAATCAAGTTGGCAAGGCATGACCTGCCACACACAAAGCACGATGGCCTTTCCTAATTAAGCTATGGATTTCCAAATGCTCATATATCTTGTCTCTAAGAATTTTCTCCAACAATTTCCCTACAGCTGACATGAAACTCACCAGTCTTTAGTTCCCAGGATTTTTCCTTGTTTTCTTCTTAAATAGAGGTGCAATATTAGCCACTTATCAGTCCTCCGGGACCTTGCATGTGGCTAGAGAGGACACAAAGATACTGGTTAAGGGCCCAGCAATCTACCTGGGGTAAATCCCATCAGGCCCTGAGAACTTGTACACCTTAATACTCATTCACAGGCCCAACACCTCCTCCTCAATATCTAAACGCCCTAACATATTTATACATTTAGCACAGATCTCCTGGTCCTCCATATCCTTTTCCTTGGTGAATACTGAAGCAAAGTACTCATTAAGAAACTCACTGACATTCTCTACATTCAAGCAAAAGTTCCTCCTTTTATTCTTGGGTGGTCCCAGCCTCTTTCTAGTTGTCCTATTACTCTTGATGTATGTATAGAGTGTGTTCTACACCATGCCAAACTGGGAATGCCGGGTAGTGGAGTGGTGCAAGATTACGTGCCCCCTTCCCAGACCAAATTTTCATTCCTATCCAGTTCAACCCCAAGTATTCAAAAGTTTCATTAAATGAAATAATTAACTCTTGTTTGCATGAGGCAAATTATATTAATGACCAAATGCTGGAATTCTAATGGTTAATTTGTCATTCAAATACACCCACTCAACCACAGGCAGATATACTCTGTACCTGCTATCGTGAATGCAGAAGGATTTTCGTTTTGTAAACAAGCATTCCAACAAAATTACTGTTCCTGTCTGTGTGTAACACACCCAATAGGCCCCCAAATCAAGCAAAGAATGCCATAAAATATTGTTGAGATCAAATAAGGATTCAGATGTCAAAACGTGGGATTCATTCTTTAAGTAAATATAGATACTGTACTAATTACTAGTCAGGAGAGAAAAAAGCAGGTGAAACTGTTCAAGTTCTTTCTGGTCGTGAGCCTTTTGGACTGCATTATAGAACAATACCCACTGAGATTCAGTGCTGAACACTTCAGTAATCTTGGTCAGTACAACTGTAACTGGTAGTTTAGCTTTCTCATGCTCCTGGACTCAGAATCTCCTTGCAGTTGTCTGTGTGGTATTACTAATAATTGGCTAAAATCACGATTATGCGACTTTTTCACAAATTTGAATCACTTTTCTCTTAAAAGAGGACATGTTTGTAGGACACCCTTTTACATCCTCTAATTACTTCAAGCCTTTATTTATCACAATTTCACAAGAAATTACCAGCACACAATCTTTGAAGTCATTACCTCATTTTCTGCCCTGAGGATAGATTATACTATTGCAATCACTTGTCTCAGCTGAATTGTGTCTGCTGCAAATGGAGCTAAAATTATATTTGGTACATGGATGCTGGGAACAATTTCACATCAGGTGGCATCGTTTTTCTCAAGTCACAACAGACCTCATGCCTTACAACAGTAATCATGATCTACTTTGCTCTGATATACTTGGCCCATTGCAATAGTAAATATGTACTTGCTAAAAGAGCTTTCCCTCATCTGGACGGACAAGAACCTAATTGTTAATATCTGAAGCATGCTGACAATATAGAAGGTTTCTGATCAAAATGTTGACTGTTTACTCCTTTACATAGATGCTACCTGACCCACTGAGTTCTCCAACATTGTGTGTGTGTAAAACACACAAGATTCTACAGATGCTGGAAATTCCCCTCCCCTTCCTCTTCTTCATTTTCGCACTCTGGCCCTCTCTTACCCATTCAACTCACCTCCCCCAGTGTCCTCCCTTCTTCCCTTTCTCCTATGGTCTACTATCCTCTCCTGTCAGATTCCTTCTTTTTCAGCCCTTTACTTTTTCCACCTATCACCTCTCAGCTTCTGACTTCATCCCCCCCTCCCCCACCCACCTGGCTTCATCTATCATCTTCTAGCTTGTACTCCTTTCTCTCATCCAACCACCACCCCCCACCCCAACTTCTTATTCCAGCATTTTCCCCATTCCTTTTCAGTCACAATGAAGGATCTCGGCCCAACACCTCAATTATTCATTCATTTCCATAGATGCTGCCTAACCTACTGAGTTCTTTCAGCATTTTTTGTGTGTGTTACTCTAGAATTCCACCACCTGCAGAATTTCTTGTGTTTAAGATTCATCTATATGTTTTTATTTAACGGGCACTTTATTTTCTAACAACAGATTTATTAGTTTCAGGTAGTTCTCATATTTTCTAATGGCATTCAACTGAACAAGTCTATAGTGGCTCTCCAGTAATTTTCCTATTCCCTTTCCTCCAACTTATCTTCCAATAACCTCTCTGTCACTCATGCCTATCACTTACACCACTAATTTACTTTAGTCAATTAACCAATCACATCATATGTCTTTGGAATGTGGGAGGAACCAGAGCACCCAGGGATTACCAACAGAGTCACAGGAAGAAAGTATAAACTTCATACAGACAGCAGCGGAGATCAGGGTTGAACTTGGTTACCAAAGCTGTGGGGGAGTAACAGTCCCTGTTTTACTGCAGTGTCACTGTCCCACACAAATCAATTTCATATCTGCCTAAAGAACCAGTCATTGTGACTTACTTATCTGAAAGCAGAAGCAACCGGGCAACATTTTGAGGATAAAGTTATTAAACTGGGAAAATTATAAAACTAAACTGCTATTGGCATATAGCAACTGGAATCTCTGCCACATGACCTCCTTACTGCCATGTGAAACACTTTGTGTAGCAGTCTATATAACAAAGACGTAGATGAGCAAATTTGCCTGAAACACCGTAAGAAATAGGAACGGGAATATACTATTCAAGCTTGCTGTGCCATGTAAATAAATATAGTAGCTAATTCATATTTTCTCACATCCGTTTCCCTGTCTTACTCTCATAATCCACAATTTCCTTTCTAATTACAAATCCATGTATCTCAGCATTGAATATGATCATGGAGACTGCCTTCACGGCTTTTTAGGCTAAAGAATTCCAGAGACTCGTAACCCCTCAGAGAAGCAATGCATCCTTACTTTAATCTTAAATTGGTGCCTATTATTTGTACAGAGCAAGGTGGATGGGTGGGAGTGGGTCCTGGTTGTGCAGCTGCTGGCACCAGGCGGGCATTCTCTGAGGAATGTTGATGGTGGGCTGCGGTCACCTGTCCTGTGGAGATGCTGCCCAGAGGAAGGCCCTGGTGGACCAATTCTGTAGAGGAATTTGCCGGAAACAGTTATGGTCATGGGCTGTGATTACCCACATCATACAACATGACACATGATGCTGCTGTCTGATATTTTCTTGTGTACTCAGTAGACAAACCCTTTATTCTTGGCTTCTTCCTGATGTACCTTCCCTGAATGCTGTCAATGATAAATAAAACTTTCCTTAAATAATGGGACCAACAGTCCCCTTGATGTGGCTTCAGTAGAGCTTCTGTAATTCTCTATATTTATACTTCAACCTCTTGAAATAATTATTGCATTGCATTTGCCTTCCTGATGATCCACTCACCTGAACGCAAGCTTTCTGTCTTAGCTAGTGTGATGTTTGAATTTACTGAACTGAACTGAACAAAAGTTCAGTTTTCAAACTTGTTCAAACTGAACAAAGTCCTGAACTGAAAAAAAGATTTAAATTTCTATCTGATGTACCTGTAGGTATCTATGTGTACCACCACTATTGGGAGGTTCTTCTGTATCAACCTACTCTTCATAGCCTAACTTACTTCCCTGTCTAGTCTCTGAGGTGAGGTCCAGCTGTCGATGCTAACTATTTGAGTGGTAGGCTCCCTCTCCCTACCAAGGTGGTGATACTTTCAGCTAACAAAGTAGTGTAAACATAGTTGATATTATTTTTAATGATGCACATTTAAATTTAGCCAAATACTAGTTTTTAACACACATTTAAAACACAGATGCTATCTAATTTATACAAGTTTTCTGAAATACAAAGATTTATAAATTATGTAGGATTGCCAAACACATGCATAATTCTTCTGAACTAAATGAACATATCAATGGGTTGCAATCAAACAAGTCATTTGTTGCAAAAACTGAATCTTGTGAAATAACTTCTAGGTTTTTTTTCTGTCATTGTCTTTCTGTCATTCTCCTTGTCATTCCTAACAATCCCATTTGGTCTCTAACATTTATACTGTTTTGCTAGTAGTTTGACATTGTCTGCATGTGATGCTTTTCGGGTGTCTTTGCTGGGACAAAGTAATTCACACAGATGGTCTTAAAGCTTCTGGAGACAGAGATCCCACGCACCCAAAAATTAATGCTGCAAGCTGAAACTGAGTACACAAATATCCTGACTATCAATTGATCAACTATACCTGTGACCATGTTTGATGTGCTAAGTGACATAATCAATCTGGTCTGCAAGCTTCTTTGAACTCAGTCACAATGGTTCAAATAACTTATGCTGTGTTGTCCGGTTTGACATAGGCCGATTTAGCATAACCACATTGTTTTACGTTAGGCTGATACAGGCAAGAATGTCTCATGGTCACTTCACTTTGCAAACCATATCTATTTGCTGCCAGCCTGCTGTTGTGCCAGAAAGGTGAAGTTAGCAATAATTCCCTTGTGCCCATGAAACTGAATACCTATCACACTAGCAGGGCACCTCAGATGTCTCTGTGCTGCTGCACTCTATGGTACTTTGCACCTTTGTATAGTCCTTTGCTCTGTAAATAATAATCTCTTTTATTATTTGTCCTTCCAGATTGACCAGCTTCACAATTTCCTACATTCTTCTCCATTTATCAAGTCATTATGGTCTTATGATCACTAAACCCATCAATATCTCTCTGTGTAAACACTCCATGCTGTTTGGCTTCCCAGCTATTTTTGTGAATTGTATAAATTTGGCTATAGCCCATTCTCTTCCTTCTTCTAAGTAATTAATGTATATCAAAAACGGCTGCACTCCAAGCAGTGAACACCAATCCCTGCAGCACCTCACTGGATACGTGCTGCCAAGCTGAAAAAGGCTTCCTTTTCCCAAATGACTGTTTCCTCATTAGCCAATCCATACAAATGTATTACCTCCAATGTCATGTGCTCTTATTTTGTGAAGTAACTTTGTGTGTGGCAAATTCCTTTGGAAAAAACAAAATCAACATAGTCCCCTCCTACATTTACACCCTTAGTCCAGGGGTCGTGGAGCAAACGGATCTTGGACGTCCAGAAAGTGTCCACAGCAGGGTTGATTGATAAGTCTGTGGCCTAATATGGAAGGAGATGAGTTATACAGCTCTTGTTACATGCACATGCAGGTCAACCCTTTGAGAGATTATGCAGAAAGTTTGAAGTTAATAACTCATCTCCTTCTACCTTGGGCCACGGACTTATCAATCACCCCGATGAGTTATTCAACCTTTCTGCATAATCACACAAAGAGTTGAACTGCATGTGCATGTAACAAGAGCTATATAACTCATCTCCTTCCATATTAGGCCACAGACTTATCAATCACCCCTGCTGTGGACACTTTCTGGATGTCCAAGATCCATATGCTCCATGACTACTGGGCTAAGTGTGTAAATGTAGGAGGGGACTATATTGAAAAGTAAATGTGCTAGGTTTTCTAAAATTGACTCCTTCTACCTTAGGCCACAAACTTATCAGTCACCCCTCGTATATGGTTTGTCTTTATCCAGTCTGGATGATACTTCCTCAAAGAATACTGTGCCAAAAATAGCTAAATCAAATTTTGACTTTTTATATGATCTGCTTTCTGACCTCAAAAACAAGTTTTAGAAATGTCCCAGTAGTAGATATTAGAGTAGGATTTCCATCCTTTTAGAATAAGGGTAACACATTGACAGCTTTTAATCCTTTGAACTCCTCCAGAATCTAACGACTTTTGGAAGATTTCAACTACTGTATCAATTATCTTTGTAGCCACTCTGGTTAGGATTCTATCATCAGGTCCAGGGCATTAACAGCTTTAACCTTATTAGTTTGCCTGATACCAATTTTCTTACGATGGTGAAGGTAATGATGATGGTGAATTCTTCTCCCATATTTTTAGTATTGGCAAGATGTGCATATTTCTCTTAAATATCTCTGCTATTAACTTGTGCCCATAACAATTTCCCAAGCATGTGAAGTGTCTGTGTGAACAAGACCATCTTCTTCCCTTTAATGTCATTTTTCTTTTGAATTTTGTCTTGACATGTTTTAATTCTCCATTGCTGGTTCTAATTTTTTTTTAGAATGATGATATTTTTGTGTAATGAATCAGTTGCTTTTATTACTGAGAACACTGAACTGGCCACACGTCAAAATATTTACTAATCAAAGTGAAACAAGATCAAAATATTTACTAATCAAAGAGAAATGCTTCCTCCGTTATGTGCACAGGTTTGTAGTGTCTTGCCATCGTTTTCCCCATGGAATGAGAGCCAATCATCCAGTTACAGAGGGAGGTACAGAGGCCCAGGTTTTGAAGCTTGTTGATTAGTACTGAGGGGATGATCGTGTTGAACGCAATCCAACAATAAAGCAAAAACTTGCTGGAATTTTACAGCATTCATGTTTATGCATCAGTTTACACCTGTCCTTGATTTCAATCTCTTTTACTTCAATGAAGATTTTAAACTTGTAACAGAGAAAGTTAAGAATGAGGGCTGTCACAATTTTTTTTATAGAAGGCAAAGCTAGGGGCTTATCCTAGCAATCAGTAATAGTTTTTCAGAGGAAGACTGAAGACAAGGCTTATCCTGTTGTCCCTACATGACATGATTACTTGGTGTGAGGCCTTATTATTGCTCAGGATATTGACACACAGGTCCAACATGGTCTCAGCCAAAAGGTTGTGTGTTTGATACAAACTATAACTCACTGGCCACTAAAACAGAAAGCCAAATAAAGAACCTTGAGGACAAAGGAAGTGTATTTGTCTATGTAGTCAGTAGTGAATGACTGTGGGTGGCTGTCCCCACTCAACCTATACTCTTCTTCATACCACTGAAGTTGCATTTCAGAGTATTTATCAGGTTTCTCAGGAATGTCTCAAAATGTTTCACAAGGATTATTTCTGAAGTGCAATGACTGATATATGGAAGCATATATTCTATTTTGCACAAAACGCTCAGAAAATAATGATAAATTCTGTGATTGACACAGAGCTTTCTACAAGGAATTTTAAAATACTGTCAGTAAAGGCACCAGAAGAACCTCTGTTTTGCTTGTAATGGCGCTGGGTTCCCTGAAGTTCCATCCAAGGACGTCATTCTCTATCTAAATTAAATGTCAATGTGTGTCCTGAGGTCTTGAGTTCGTTTGTACTTGTATATCCGTGTTGTACAAGTGACCAGTAGACATATTCTTTTTTTGGCATAATAACATTCATATTAATTGCTAAATGTAATGTATTTATAGTACAGTGCCGAAGTCGTAGGAACATATATACAGCTAAGGTGCCTAAGACCTTTACACAGTACTGTAACAATTTTATGTATTGCACTGTACTGCAGGCACAAAAAATAACCATGACATATCTGAGTGATGATAAACCTGATTCTGATATGGGCCACTATTATAGACATGGAGTGGGAAGGGTGTAGGGAGAAGGGAGGCAGCAGGAAGCACCGGAGAGATATTGTGTAAAGATCAATAAACCAGTTGTTTGGAATCAAAAGACTTTGCCTGGTGTCTCAGGGCTGGCTGTGTCTGCACCCGTGCACCCCTGCCCTGGCACTCCTTTACTGCCACCTGTGCCACACCCCTCCACAGCACTTCACCCTCATCATTCCCAACATCCCCACTTTCCATATTAATAAATAATGCACAGACAGAAAGAAAATGCAATCAAATTGTTGGTGAGAATGTGACAAAGAATTTGGAAAAAATCAGAATCAAGTTCAATATCACTAGCATATATTATGAAATCTGTCATTTTGTGGCAGCAATACATTGCAATATATAGTCTTTTTCTAAAAAACTATAAATTTATAAGTTCCTGAAATGTTGAATATGTGTCTTCAGGCTCCTCTACCTCCTCCTTGATCGTAACAATGAGAAAAGGGCATGCTCTGTCTTGGGTAATTGGGGTTCCTTAATGAAGGATGCTGCTTTCTTGAGGTATCTCCTTTTAAAGGTGTCCTCGATGCTGGAGGAGACTAGTGCCCATGATGGAACCGGCTGAGTTTATAACTTTCTGCAGCATTTTCCAATACTGCGTAGTGGCCCCACCATACCAGTTAGAATGGTCTCCACGGTTTTGCTAAAGACGTTTGCGAGAGTCTTTGGTGAAATGAGAAGTTTGTTTCAAACTTTTAATGAAATACTGTATGCCTTCCTTGTAACTGCCTCCATATGTTGAACCCAGGATAGAACTTCAGAGATCTCCAGATTTAGAGAACCTCAAGAGACATTTTAATTGGTCCTTCATGTTTAGGTTGTTGTAGGGCTGGAGCTTTCCGGGAATTTCTCTCGTAGCAGTTGTTGAATTGGGTTGGAAAAAGATAAAGGAGAGATAAGTGGAAAATTTAGAAAAAAATGGGAAAAATGAATGAATATTAGCAATAACAAATAATAGAAGATAGAGTCAGCAGTAGGAAGAGTGCAAGCAACAACAAAATTGAAGTACGCTTGAGGAAACAGCAGCAGGAATGAGAAAGATAATGGGAAATGATGGAGAAGAGCCAAGTTCATGGAGGAAAACAGCGAGCAGAAATAGAAATGAGATGTAAGGCAAAAGAATAATGAACAAAGGAAATCAACAACAATTGGTGTGGGAAAGAGCAAATGACAACACATGGCAAGATACATAGAGAAAGAAAGTGACAAACAGGCAAAGGTCACAGCAACAATAGTAAAATAAAATGAAGAAAATGGGTGTCTCAGTTACCTACAATCCAGGATAAATTTATGAACACTCATTCCCAATGGAAGCTTTATATTTAGTATAAGGACAAAACTAATGTTGGAACTAAGTTGACATTTCCTGACTGTAACATAGTACAATATGTGTCCTAAGAAAAATGAAATGCTGATAACCTTATTGAAGTTTTCAGCAACCAAAATGGAAAGGAACTACTCTGGGGTATGGACTTTTATTTATTATGTGTTGTAAATTTTGCAAGCATTTTTCTTCAGTTGAGGCCATCAATATAACTTTGACAGCCACTATGCTCCATGCTGTTGATGCATGATGACGTTCACACTACATGATTAATGATAGTGATGTTGGTGCTGGAGATATTTCAAGAAACTGCAGCTGATTAATGGGAAATTCTATGGCCAGCATTTATTACATTATGTTATGACTTTGATCAAAATATTTGAGCATTTATATTGTTTCCATACACTTATCGGCTTCTGTGCCTATGTCGGAATATACAGCAGGAAATAGCTCAGTCACAGGAAAAGCAGATATAATTGAAACATACACAGGACACAGAATAACTTGTGAGCATTCTCTCTGAGTATGAGAATTATAACCTCTTAATCTTGTAGAATTGGGAGCTAGTGACCAAAAGGAACAGGTTTGATGCGAGCCAGTGTAATAATCAAAGTACTACCAAAGTTTAAGAACGCCTGCATAAAGGAAGTGAATGCAGAGATTGGTTTAAGATTAAAAACAGATTTCAAATCTGGTTGAACTAATCAACAAGTATTTCAAATCCAAGCCAGTATATGCTGTCTTGCTCCTATTGGCAGAAATTGGTTGAAAGTTATGACTGTTCACTTTGTAATCTGCTAGCGTAGATATTTATTTCAAGAGTAAATTCATGTGGTTGATGGAAGAAATCAAGAACAAGAAGAACTATTTGTAGAGGTGTCTGTATCATTATAGTTCATCTTTGGTTGTAATAGAAACAGTAGGGTTAGTTGTCAAAAATTGGATGTTTATTGATTACAGTTTTATTGCTTGAAAAGATAATCATGTAGGTCAACAAATAGATTTGTATTTAACACAGTTCATGATTTGCTGAAAATTTCATTCACTTATTACATTGATCTGAATTTTATCTTGTATGACTGATAGGATAGATTCTAAATATAATACATTTTTTTCTAAATTGCAAACAGCATCAAAATAATTCATATAAGCATATCAAATATATCATATAATTTGTTTCAACTTGTAAATGTGAAAGTAAGAGATATTGAAAATAGAGTTTGCAAGGATTCTGGTGTGGAAATATGATATGAAATATACATCTTACTGTTCTATGATAACTGTAATGGAATATTTATACCAACCAAAGACTAGGCAAATGAACTACATGTTGCAAAACTGTCAAGTTATTTTGAGCAAAGCCAGTCTTGATCGAAAGGGAGCTTCCGTAGAAATGTAGCTTCATGCATTTTCTAGCCTGGGAGAGTACAATGTTATTTTCACACAGAAGATTGTAAGATGTAGAATGTAATTCCAGTGGTCAACAGAGAAGCAGAAATAATCCCCACCATTCTGAACAGGTTAGATAAATGAAGGCAATAGTTATTTAACTGATATTGGCAGTACCCAATCATGCTAAGATTCCCCACGTACATGCAGGGGAAACCAGCTTTCTGATTTTATGCTAGGCAGATAGTCCTAGCAAAGATTTGGACTTCCCATTCTTTTGCATGGGAATTGATTATCTGGAGACTAGGAGGAAAAATAGCAATTATTGATTATGGGAGAAGAAAGAAAAGGATAATAAATTTGAATGCATTGCTAGGGATGAAAAGAGAGGAGGAGGTGGAGAGTATCTTAAATGTATCTATTTTAATGCTAGGAGCATTGTAAGAAAGGTGGATGAGCTTAAAGTGTGGATTGATACCTGGAATTATGATGTTGTAGCTATTAGTGAAACATGGTTGCAGGAAGGGTGTGATTGGCAACTAAATATTCCTGGATTTAGTTGCTTCAGGTGTGATAGAGTAGGAGGGGCCAGAGGAGGAGGTGTTGCATTGCTTGTCCGAGAAAATCTTATGGCGGTGCTTTGGAAGGATAGATTACAGAGCTCCTCTAGGGAGGCTATTTGGGTGGAATTGAGGAATGGGAAAGGTGTAGTAACACTGATAGGAGTGTATTATAGGCCACCTAATGGGGAGCGTGAGTTGGAAGAGCAAATGTGTAAGGAGATAGCAGATATTTGTAGTAAACACAAGGTGGTGATTGTGGGAGATTTTAATTTTCCACACATAGATTGGGAAGCTCATTCTGTAAAAGGGCTGGATGGTTTAGAGTTTGTGAAATGTGTGCAGGATAGCTTTTTGCAACAATACATAGAAGTACCGACTAGAGATGGGGCAGTGTTGGATCTCCTGTTAGGGAATGCGATAGGTCAGCTGACAGATGTATGTGTTGGGGAGCACTTCGGGTCCAGTGATCACAATAGCATTAGCTTCAATATAATTATGGAGAAGGACAGGACTGGACCTAGAGTTGAGATTTTTGATTGGAGAAAGGCTAACTTTGAGGAGATGCGCAGGGATTTAGAGAGAGTGGAATGGGTCAAGTTGTTTTATGGGAAGGATGTAATAGAGAAATGGAGGTCATTTAAGGGTGAAATTATGAGGGTACAGAATCTTTATGTTCCTGTTCGGTTGAAAGGAAAGGTTAAAGGTTTGAAAGCGCCATGGTTTTCAAGGGATATTAGAAACTTGGTTCGAAAAAAGAGGGATGTCTACAATAGATATAGGCAGCATGGAGTAAAGGAATTGCTCGAGGAATATAAAGAATGTAAAAGGAAACTTAAGAAAGAGATTAGAAAAGCTAAAAGAAGTTACGAGTTTGGTTTGGCAAATAAGGTGGAAGTAAATCCGAAAGGCTTCTACAGTTATATTAAAAGCAAGAGGATAGTGAGGGATAAAATTGGTCCCTTAGAGAATCAGGGTGGTCAGCTATGTGTGGAGCCGAGGGAGATGGGAGAGATTTTGAACGATTTCTTCTCTTCGGTATTCACTAAGGAGAAGGATATTGAATGGTGTAAGGTGTGGGAAACAAGTAAGGAAGTTATGGAACCTATGACAATTAAAGAGGTGGAAGTACTGGCGCTTTTAAGAAATTTAAAAGTGGATAAATCTCCGGGTCCTGACCGGATATTCTCCAGGACCTTGAGGGAAGTTTGTGTAGAGATAGCAGGAGCTCTGACGGAGATCTTTCAGATGTCATTAGAAACAGGGATTGTGCCGGAGGATTGGCGTATTGCTCATGTGGTTCCATTGTTTAAAAAGGGTTCTAGAAGTAAGCCTGGCAATTATAGACCTGTCAGTTTGACATCAGTGGTGGGTAAATTAATGGAAAGTATTCTTAGAGATAGTATTTATAATTATCTGGATAGACAGGATCTGATTAGGAGTAGCCAGCATGGATTTGTGCGTGGAAGGTCATGTTTGACAAACCTTATTGAATTTTTTGAAGTAGTTACGAGGAATGTTGACGAGGGTAAGGCAGTGGATGTAGTCTATATGGACTTCAGCAAGGCCTTTGACAAAGTTCCACATGGAAGGTTAGTTAAGAAGGTTCAGTCGTTAGGTATTAATGCTGGAGTAATAAAATGGATTCAACAGTGGCTAGATGGGAGATGCCAGAGAGTAGTGGTGGATAATTGTTTATCGGGATGGAGGCCGGTGACTAGCGGGGTGCCTCAGGGATCTGTTTTGGGCCCAATGTTGTTTGTAATATACATAAATGATCTGGATGATGGGGTGGTAAATTGGATTAGTAAGTATGCTGATGATACTAAGGTAGGAGGTGTTGTGGATAATGAGGTGGGTTTTCAAAGCTTGCAGGGAGATTTATGCCGGTTAGAAGAATGGGCTGAACGTTGGCAGATGGAGTTTAATGCTGAGAAGTGTGAGGTTCTACATTTTGGCAGGAATAATCCAAATAGAACATACAGGGTAAATGGTAGGGCATTGAGGAATGCAGTGGAACAGAGAGATCTAGGAATAACAGTGCATAGTTCCCTGAAGGTGGAGTCTCATGTAGATAGGGTGGTGAAGAAGGCTTTTGGAACGCTGGCCTTTATAAATCAGAGCATTGAGTACAGAAGTTGGGATGTAATGTTAAAATTGTACAAGGCATTGGTAAGGCCAAATTTGGAATATTGTGTACAGTTCTGGTCACCGAATTATAGGAAAGATATCAATAAATTAGAGAGAGTGCAGAGACGATTTACTAGGATGTTACCAGGGTTTCAGCACTTAAGTTACAGAGAAAGGTTGAACAAGTTAGGTCTCTATTCATTGGAGCGTAGAAGGTTGAGGGGGGATTTGATCGAGGTATTTAAAATGTTGAGAGGGATAGATAGAGTTGACGTGAATAGGCTGTTTCCATTGAGAGTAGGGGAGATTCAAACGAGAGGACATGATTTGAGAGTTAGGGGGCAAAAGTTTAAGGGAAACACGAGGGGGTATTTCTTTACTCAGAGAGTGATAGCTGTGTGGAATGAGCTTCCTGTAGAAGTAGTAGAGGCCAGTTCAGTTGTGTCATTTAAGGTAAAATTGGATAGGTATATGGATAGGAAAGGAGTGGAGGGTTATGGGCTGAGTGCGGGTAGGTGGGACTAGGTGAGATTAAGAGTTCGGCACGGACTAGGAGGGCCGGAATGGCCTGTTTCCGTGCTGTGATTGTTATATGGTTATATGGTTATATGTAAATTTATTTTTGTTATTTTGGATTTCTTAGTCTTTAAATTTTTAAAAAATTAATTTCTTCTTGTTTTTTTTATTATCTGGTGGTTTATTTCAATCTCAAATATAACTTAAAAACAGTTACAGGTGACACCCAGCTATGACAGGTGGTGAGTGTCGACATCCAGTTCTGTTGCCTGTCAAAGGTTGTCAGGCATCAAGGGACAAGGCTTCAGTAGTTAGCCAGCAGAGGTCTGTTTGTGACCGAGGCTTTGCTGTGCCTCACCACCAACATGAAAATAAACTTGTCCAGCACAACATTCAAATCAGGTAAACACAATCGTCAACACAACAGTGAGAAGTCTAATATCAGACTGAATCCAGCTTGCGTCTATGCATTGATTCAGATTTTACCTTTGTAATCATCTAATAGCATTTGTCATTTCCCCAGATGTCAAAATACAGAAACTCCTGTCAGAAATACCATGCTCCTTCCTTGGGTGATCAGATAGAGGTGGTAGAACTGGCATTGAACTCATTATAAGTTATGAACCTAAAGGGCTAATCTATAGAAGACAAAGTTAAGACTTGGATATTACAGAGTATGTGATATTTGTTTAAGGATAGTAATTATAACAAAATAACTCAATTCAATGTATTCTATTTTCTTGTATTTTTCTATATGAGCACAAAATTAGTAACAAAAATATGAATTATTTTACATTTTGTTTCTTCTGAATAGCTCCAACTTTGCTTCTTGTACACAATTTAGATGAAATTTACACTCAGTTACACTTTATTAGGTATACCTGTACACCTGCTCGTTAATGAAAATATCTAATCAGCCAATCACGTGGCAGCAACTCAATACATAAAAGCACACAGACATGGTCATGAGGTTCAATTGTTGTTCAAACTGAATATCAGAATAGGTAAGAAATGCAATCTAAGTGATTTTGACTGTGCAATGTATATTGATGCAGATGGAGTGGTTTGAGTATCTCGGAAACTGCTGACCTCCAGGGATTTCCATGCACAACAGTATCTAGAGTTTATAGAAAATGGTGTGGAAATAAAAAAAAATGTCCAATGAGTGGCAGTTCTGTGAATGCCACTTTTTTGTGAACACCTTTTTAATGAGAGAATTCAGAAGAGAATGGCCAGACTGGTTCAAGCCGACAGGAAGGCGACACTAACTGAAATAACCACCTGTTGCAGCAGTGGTGTGCACAAAGCATCTCTGAAAGGACAACGTGTCAAATCTTGAAATGGATGGACTGCAACAGCGGAAGGCCAAAAACATACATTAACTGGCCACTTTATTAGGTCCAGTAGGTACCCAATAAAGTGGCCACTGAGTGTATGTTAATAACTGTGTGTGTTATCTTTAGCTGCAGGCAATGAATTACAATTTGATAACTCACATCTCATTTCACAAAAGTTGTACAATTGTGCTATGTACCCACCTCCTTTCAGGAAAGCTGTATTTTCTATTGATAACTGCTTAGCTGTAGTAAATGATCTGTTATCAGTTGACAGAGTAGGATAATGTAACTGTATGAATAAATTCTGAAATTGTTTCTACTCACCATTGTCATGGCATCGGAATGGATCCATTTCAGAACTTTAGAACCTTTATGATTCAAAGCCAGCATTGGTAATATTCTCAAACTTCCAGTAATGCCTCCACCCTCCTCCCTCTTCACTATTTCCCATCCGCTTGTCCCTCTCATGTTAATCCCTTGCCCGCCCTTCACCTCCCTCTGGTGCTCCCCCCTCCCCTTTCTTCTTTCTTTCATGCCCGTCTGTCTCATTCACCAATCAACTTCCTAGCTCTTTGCTTCATCCCTCCCCCTCCAAATTTCATCTATCGCCTGATGTTTCTCTCTCCCCTCCCCCCACCTTTCAAATCTACTCCTCAGCTTTTTTTCCTCCAGTCCTGCTGAAGGGTTTCAGACCGAAATGTCGACTGTACTTTTTTCCGTAGATGCTGCCTGGCCTGCTGAGTTCCTCCAGCATTTGTGGGTGTTACTAGTAATATTGTTCCAGTAGCCTGAGGCATCAGCTGCAAGTAATCTGGGTCTCAGAAGCATGTAAGAGGACAGGGATCTTTGCTGTCCATTAGAGCTTGAATTTTGTGCCAGGATATTGATCTTAAAAATAGTCTTTTTTTGAATTAACCAAAGGCTGTGCTGATCCTCTAAAGATGGTAATGAATTACATCAACAATAACTGTCTTCACAGATTTGGGAAGTGAGCCACATTTCCAGAATCACACTTGAAGCTTTATTGTCTGGGGCAGTGTGACGGAGTAGGGGTGGAGCAAGTTGTTTACTGATGCCATTAGCTTCCTGAATTGCTGAACCTCCAAAGAACTGTCATTACAATCGGTACAAAGTGCCTTCCTGTTACTATCTGCTGCTTCTCTACCAGCTTGAAGGGCTTAAATTGAAAACAGTGGAAATCAATACAACCACTGCTGAGGCACAGATATTTTTACTTTTGTGTGCTTGATTTCAATAGGTAGCTTAACATCACAAAAGGAGCAAATCAAAT
The DNA here is from genome assembly GCF_048418815.1 of Hemitrygon akajei. Classification (NCBI taxonomy): domain Eukaryota; kingdom Metazoa; phylum Chordata; class Chondrichthyes; order Myliobatiformes; family Dasyatidae; genus Hemitrygon; species Hemitrygon akajei. The sequence continues at coordinate 158,561,541 of NC_133129.1, read as the reverse complement.
AGATCACCCCAGTTGCCTGAGTACTATATTGATACTGCGGCAGGAAACCGGACTGGATCCTGAAGGGTAGAAATCAGCTTGTTTTGCATTACAAAGCACTTGATGGGAGATTCTGTTGTCTCATTACTTTGTGGCCTTCAAATAAAATCAACAACTGTTGGAAATGTTCATCAGATTTGGCAGTACCTGTGGAGAGGCAACAGTTAACATTATTGAATGATGATCACATTTTATATACCTCAACAGAAGTATTATTTCCTCCCACCACTTATTGAATGGAAGAAAATACACAAATTAACAAAGTTAGAAAATATTTATCAATGAAATAAAATTGCACTTTTGCCATTGTAGGTCACAGTATTTCTGATGAAATGTTAACTCGAACCATTTCTGTCTTCATGACTGTTCTCTGACCTGTTGGGGTATGCCCAGCAATACAAGGCTCCAAACAGTCCTTCCAGGTGAGTCTGTTGGGGTAATTTACTGTATCCGGTGCTCTAGGTGCTGCCTCCTCTACATCGGTGAGACCCAAAGTAGATATGGTCCACTTTGTCAAGTACCTTCGCGCCGTCCACAGCAAACAGGATTTCCTAGTGGTCAGCCATTATAAGCCTAATCCCTGATCCCATTCTGACATGTTGGTCAATGGCCTCTTTTGCTGCCACAGTGAAACCACTCTCATATTCTGGTTAGCCTCCAACCTGACAGCATGAACATCAGTTTCTCTAAATTCCAGTAATTTCTCCCGCCTTCCTTCTTCTGTACTTTTTCCATTCACATTTCTAGCTTCTCTATAATCTCTTACTTCTTTCCTTGTTGTCACCTACTTGTCACCTTCCTCTATTGCCTCTCCTCCTTCCCTTTCTCATATGGTCCACTCTCCACCCCAATCAAATTCCTTCTTCTTCAGCACCTTACCTTTTCTACCCTGTTACCTTCCAGCTTCTCACTTCATCCCCACCTACCTTCCACCTCACATGGCCTCACCTATCACCAGCCAGATGTACCCGTTTCCCTTCTCTCATCTTATTCTGGCTTCTTCCCCCATATTTTCTAGTCCTGATGAAGGGTCTCAGCAAAATGTTGCTCCTTTATTCCTTTCAATAGATGCTACCTGACTTGCTGAGTTCCACCAGCTATTGTGTATGTTACTCTTGATTTCCAGAATCTGCAAAATCTTTTGTCTTTATTCCCAGAAATTTCTGTTTTTATTCCAGTTATCTAGAATTTGCGTTTTTTTTTGCTTTATGATTTCTGGCCATCAACTAGATCTATTTTGAACCTAAAAAAAAGTTAGGTATCTGTTCAGTAGATATAGCACAGGAGTACAACCAGCTTTTTCTTTTGAGATAAATGAACACAAGCTGAGCCAAACTTGCAAGCTAACTCTTTGAGTAGTGGATATTCTTAAAAAATGCTAAGAAACAGTAACATATGGCAAATCAAAGGATTCTTTTCGAAAGTTTGCCATTGCACCTCAGCACATTACACTGAAAATTGACATGACAGAATTATACAAAAATGGGAATAAATTTGTCTTTGGCTACTACCACTAACTGGCTGCTAGGGTGTCAGCTGTAAATATGTTTATCTCGGTATAGTTGGAGATTCAGTTCCATTGAAGTCATCAGAATATGCTGGTGGTAGATAGGACTGGCTGATGCTACTCTTGCATGTATTTTGTGTGCGTATCCAAATTCAAAATTCTCCACATGAAGTCTAAAATCTGTGACAAAGCAGTTATTTTAAATCTATACCTTAAAGGAGTACATTTTCCACACCACAAGTGTGAAATAAGTATTGATTTTTGTCTCCTATTTTCCCCATATCGACCAATGGAAGCCCTGTGGTTTTACTAACAATTTGTAGCTCTCAGAATGCAGTCAAGCCCCAGATCTTGCTGCAATACTTTGCTGTTCTACAAAATGGAGTGACGAGGCCTCAGTTGGCAGTTCCTTCGATCCTCCTTTGGTCCACTTATGGCCTTTTGACAGCTCATTGTATCACATCTTAACTATTTCAAAATACCTCTGATAATTCAGATTGAAAAACAATAATTAAGTAAATAATATCAGATATATACACTGTGGCCGGTGAGACTAGAATTACAGGTTATAGGTTAAGGCTGAAAGTAGAAATATTTAAAGGGAACATGAGGGAGAACATCTGGACTCAGACAGTGGTGAGTGTGTGGGATAATCTGGCAGAGGAAGTAGTGGATACAGCTTTGATTTCAGCATTTTAGAGGAATTTTCATAAGTACATTGATGGGAGCAGTACAGTGAGCAATGGTTCTGGTGCAGGTTGATGGGACTAAGCAGAATAATTTGGCATGGAGTAGATGGGCCAAATGCCCTGTTTCTGTACTGTAGTACTCTATGACTGTATGAAAATATCTTAGAAAATAAAATCAGATGTACATGATGTATATTAATTATAACATTAGTAAATCTTTATCTGTAATTACATTTACAATCCAGGTTATTGTGACAATGCATAAGACAGCTCTGTGGTTGACAGAAATGTTAGTGTTAACGTGCAAAGTTCATTCAGACTCACAAAATAGCACCATCCTGTATTTGATATGGAGTTCAATTGTGGAGAACGAAGTCAAACCTTGTGAAAGGTCCTTTGCGCTGCAATACATTGGGGCAAATTTAGAAGTGCAGTTATCTGCAAAGACGACATCACCAGCAATTCTCTTCCAAGCCAACAGCTTATTCCATCATTCTATTTATTTCATCTTTCAGATGTAAGTAAATGAGCGTTTGGTAATGTTGTCTGTGATCAGTACACAAACTTGAAACTGACTCTTTACAATAATCTGATTCTGATAGGGCTTGGGCTAGTTTCAATTTTAGCTCCTGAAAAGTATTTGGCAAATTGTAAACCTACCATGAAGATGACTTTCAAAAACAGGACCAGCTGTGCTGGTGATAGGGAGCCAACATGCATCTATCTCGCACCTCATGTGGATACACTGCTGTACAAATGCATGCAGCTCTGCATGAGATAAATTATGTATTTATTGTAAACAGAACAGAATCAATTGCTTGGAAATTCATCCCTGGTCAATAGTGCCTCTAGTTGTATCATGACAATGCACTCTGTATATAAAATTCATTACATTTCCTTCAATGGAATACATTTAGTAGACACAATGAAATGAACTTTCCCTGTAATACCTGAAAGCGTGCTATGATTTTATATATTGTTTTTGCTTAAGAAGTCTTCTGAAGCTTTTTAGGGGCTTTATCATGCTAATAAAGTTTTAAATTGTTTTATTGTTTTTGATACTTTACATTTTATTATATATAAAACAAATCTTTTATCTAGTGGTCAGATTCATGTTTAAATCAGCAGGTAAATCCCTCAAAAGCAGGTGGAGTCCTTTATACTAACTTTACAATCATCGAAACAATGGAAGTCAGCGTCTCAATATCACACACTTGCATCAGATACCATACAGCTTATATGTGGAAGAATTTTTTTTGCACATTGGATATTTAATGGACTTCTTCTTTTAATGGGTTCTATTTGGTTTCTTTGTTTTGTGGCTGTCTGTAAGGAGATGAATTTCAATACATATAGTATACATCATCATCATCTTGCGCCCTTAACTCCGGGTGGAGTCGTCGGGGTGCCGTCATGACCAGCTTTGCACCAGTCTGTTCCTTTTGTCACGGTTGTGTGCCAGAGCCTGGGTCACCTCAAACGTTTTCCCTGTCCATTCTTTAATGTTGTCCGTCCATCTTTTCCTCTGTCTGCCTCTCCTTCTTTTCCCCTCCACAGTTCCTTGTAGAATGGTCTTTGCAAGGCCACTGGATCTTGTTACGTGGCCGTACCATCTCAGCTTTCTTTTCTTCACCGTTGTGAGAAGGTCTTCATGGGGGCCAATGTGATGCTGAATGATGCACCACATAGTATACAGACTTTAATAATAAATGTACTTTGAACTTTGAAATACAATGGGATAAGTGGCCTCTTTCTCTGTAGTAAAATTCTATGGCATACAGAATTTACAAGTTAATGTTGAAATATAATCTGTGTGATGGTCCAACATCTACAGAAACCGTATTATTACTGATAGCTCCCTTTGCTTGGAACAACCAAAACTCAGTGAGAAAATGGTCACTTCATTAGCCTAGCCCTATTATCAGGCTGATTCCTTGCATCCCTGAAAGCATAAGGCAAAGGAAGGCAGAGCAGACTAAGATTTTCACTATGACTGCTCTACAATCTTTAATGATTGTGGCTGTGATCCAGTTTGATTATGCACTCATACGTTTTTTCCCCAAAAATCTACGATCACATCCTTGGACCTTCTGCATTTTGTATGCCAACAAGCCAAGATCTCTTTTTGCAGATGACCCATTGGACTGTTGCACAATGAAGGCATCATATGTACTGCTAGGATACCAAGCATTTGCCATATTGGGTCCAAGTTAGCAGTTAGGAAATAGAAGCAGGAATAATACCTCGTGCCTGTTTTATCATGTAAATTTCTAAACTTACCCTGTCCCCTGATTCACTTGATGTCCAAAACTCTCTATCACAGCCTTATGTACATTCAAGAACTAAGTCTTCTTAGCTGTCTTGATTAGAAAATATCAAAGCCTCTGTACTTTTTGCATATCTTGGTCCTATATGGACAATCTTCCTCAGTCTGTGATAACAGATCTAGTCAACCAATCCATCATCCACACATTTACCTAGACAAAGCCCAGAATAATTTTGCTTGTTTTAATAGGTCATACATTTCCAAAATTGATATGGAAAGAAAGAGCCTATTTGGTCCATTGCATCTCTGCTGGCTCTCTGTGGGGAAAACGCAAAAGAGTTAAATAAAAGACAAACCACTTTGTGGTCAGTTGGCATCTGTGGAAAAAGTAAGTATTCCACAAACTAGTCATCTGATCTGCATTTGATTTCTGCAATGTAGAAGAGAGCATACCTTACCAATTAATCTGGGAAACCTCTTATAGTCTCCATTTATTTCAAGTGCACCCTTCCTTTGTTCAGCAGATCAGAACAGTAACAGAGGGCAGTAAATTCCAGTTAACTGAGCCATCAGTCAATCAAGGCAGATGCTTATTTGGGACAAATAAACTGAGAAAATAGACAGGATTTCCTTCATTTATTTGTGACACGACACAGCTTAATTAGAGCAGGAGATGGTCAGTCTCATGCACTTGTATCACTGTTAGATACTACACCATGCTTAGAGTGAAAAATTGCATCAGTTGTGTGTGCTTATGTTGTATTATTCATTTGGGCTGATGGGCACCAATTCAAAAAAGCAGTGATTTTTTTTCCATAATCTTGTTTTTTTCACTTGGCTTAAAAAAATTTGAGACGCTTGCCATGAAAAGATTTGACAATAAATGAAGAAATTAGCCTACTGGACCAAATAAAAAGCCAACCACCTAACACCTCTCACAATCACCTAGCAGAGATGACTGGAGTGCCGAAATGTACAATTGCGCGCTTGGATACAACAGTAAAATAAACTGCGAGTGACAACAGGGAACATCCCAAAGATGAATGTGCGATGCTGAGGATCCAGATGTTGAAGAGGCCCTCAATCAGTGGTTTTCCATTGTAACTGCCAAATGCATACAGATCAGTGGACCAACGTTAAAAACAGGTCAATGGAGCTAGCTGAGAAGCTGGGTCATGAAGATTTTAAAGCAACAGATGGTTGGTTATCTCAATGGAAATGTAGGCACCACATTAAATTCAAGAAAGCACATGGTGAGAAAGGTAGTGCTGGTGCTATAAGTGCAGAGACATGGAAATCGACAAAACTGACGACTTGCTTCAAAAATTTTGTGTAGGTGATATCTACAATGCTGATGAAACAGACGGTTCCCTTTGCTACAAACACGCAACACTAACAAGTTCAAAGAAAGCACTGGATTTTATAATTGTGACGTGTTGTTCAAATATTTGAGAAAGTGATGAAAAGAAATTGTTGGTTATTAAGGAAAGCATTAAACCTTGATGCTTTAAGGGGCTGAGAATGGATAGTTTACCAATTGCGTGCACTTAATGAATTCCTCTGTCCTTAACCATTATGAACTAACACATAGCATTATAGTAATATTGGTAGTGTTCTAGTTTATTCTATGTTTCATACAAATACATAATTTGTTACTTAGTTGAATGGTAGTTTGTGTTTTTTTATATACTTTTAAAAATATTTCCATGAAACTTCAGATAATTGGGGCAGTCGCTGGTTTCAGTGTGTCCCAATTAACAAGAATCCACTGTATTCTAGGTCTCACCACCTATATACATTGTGTGTGTTGAGGAAACAGAATCATCTTTGGCAACAGCACATTCCTGAGTCACTGTGTGTCTCACAAAGTGATTACTATGCAGTCAACCTAAGAATCATTGTGACACCTGATGCCTTTGCCTGTTGCTCTCTGGCAGGAAACAATGTCTCTTTATGTATAATGCATCAGTAGTCTTCATTAGAAATGAATGGATGCCAGACTGCAAGGTACTATGTTATGTTCAAGTTTATTCTGGAAGGACTCCAGCACAATAAAGTGAATTTGACAACTATCAATGTTGCCATTGATTTACTTTGAGGTGCAGCTATTGCTGGACATTAGTGAGAATGCTTTTCCTGAGATGCAGGCCTTTTGTACTTGGTTCCTTGATGAAGTTCCGAGATAGAATTGCACACTGAACTCGTGGTTGGATGCACTTCTCACTGAGAGCCCATTTAAGGAGGCTACTGACAACCTGGATGACATGAAAGAGATAGTTACACAAGGAAATATAAAACACTTCACCTATGAATCTACTGGCATCATCTGTTGTATCTGGTGTTCCCAATGTAGCCTCCTCTACATTGGTGAGACTCATTGTAAATCGTGGGACCGCTTTGTTGAGCACCTCCGCTCCATCTCCACAAGCAGAATTTTAATTCCAATTCTCTTTCCTGCTTCAACATGTTATTCCATGGCCTCCTCTTGTACCAAGATGAGGCCACCCTCAGGGTGGAGTGGCAACACATTATATTCTGTCTGGGTAGCTTCTAACCTGATGGCATGAATATTATTGTCTCCTTCTGGTAAAATCATCCCCCCCTGTTTCTCTGTTCCCCACCCTGACCTTTTATCTCTTCTCACCTGCCTGTTACTTACCCCTGGGTTCCCCCCCCCCTTCCCTTTCTCCTATGGTCCACTCTCCTCTTCTATCAGATTCCTCCTTCTCCAGCCCTTTCCTTTGCCCACTCACCTTCACTTCACCTATCAGCTTCCAGCTAGCCTCCTCCCCTTCCCCACACCTTTTTATTCTGGCATCTCCCCCCTTCCTTCTTAAACCTGAAGAAGGGTCTTGGCCCGAAACATCACCCATTTGTTCATTTCCATAGATGCTGCCTGACCTGCTGAGTTCCTCCAGAATTTTGTGTATGTTGCTTTTGATTTCCAGCATCTGCAGACTTCCTTGTTTTTTAAAAGAATGCAGATTTTTGTTTCAGTCTATAATATAATAGTGATGCTCAAAGCAAAACAGAATCTTGATAAAAGTTAACCAGAAAACAATATTTTGACAAGCTGGTGAATTGGTAATCAAAAGGTGTAATTTCAAGATCAAGTTGAATGCAGGGAGAGGTCACAAGTGTTTATATCATGGTGACATCTTTGGACATGGAACACCATAACTGTAATGATGGTGAAAGCTTACACCTTTTCACAAGGGAATTTGGAAAATAATTAAAAGTGAATACAAATTTAAAATATTACAGGGAAAGGTAAGAAAACACAGGAGGTAAAACTGATACGATGAACAGGCAGAAACTTAAGAGATGTGACACTGATGAAGGGACCAGAAAGCTGTGGTAACAACACAAAAAAACTTGATATCATCACTTAGGTGTCACTACTGATATGTCTAAAGGTAACACATTGAATAGTGGCTCAAAATTATTAATTGCTTGTAAATCTTGTTTAAAACTGTTTTGTATGATGATGTACAAAGTCGTGCCTTGTTATAAATAATTTTAGTTCTGATTTTACTAAATATTCCAATAAAAATGAATGTGACTCCAACTTGAGAGATTATTGTTTCAACCCGCAAATATTTTAACTGGAATTATGCTCAATGTAAAAGACAAAATCAAGCCATTTTTCTCTATTGGTATGTGCCAATATTTATGCTACTTGCAAACCTTCTCCCATCCTATTTGATCTAACCATATAACCATATAACAATTACAGCACGGAAACAGGCCATCTCGGCCCTTCTACTCCATGCCGAACACTTACTCTCACCTAGTCCCACTGACCTGCACTCAGCCCATAACCCACCATTCCTTTCCTGTCCATATACTTATCCATCTTAACATTATGTTCTGTTCCTTTCCCTCTCATATAAGTATCTGCTTATACCTTTGTTGGGGGAGTCCCAGAACCAGAGGCCACAGTTCAAGAATAAGGGGTAGGCCATTTAGAACGGAGTTGAGGAAAAACTTTTTCACCCGGACAGTTGTGGATCTGTGGAATGCTCTCCCTCAGAAGGCAGTGGAGGCCAATTCTCTGGATGCTTTCAAGAAAGTTAGATAGAGCTCTTAAAGATAGTGGAGTCAGGGGATATGGGGAGAAGGCAGAAACGGGGTACTGATTGTGGATGATCAGCCATGATCACAGTGAATGGTGGTGCTGGCTCGAAGGGTCATATGGCCTACTCCTGCACCTAAAGTCTATTGTCTATTACCTTCCTCATAATTACAGCAATTCTCTTTGCCTTAATTATCTGTCCGCGTAGTAGTGCAATGCCCACCAAGAGTCACAAATCAAATCATTCTCTGGATAAATAATTCACAAGGGTTTAGTGTATGTAAGGAAAGTTTCAGTTGTTTAGTAGAAGGCATAAGGATGATTCAAATGTGGATTAATGACAATTTCTTTCATCAACTCAAGGTCAGTCTTTATCAAACAAACAATCAGTTTGAGTATACAGTGCACTTTAGAATAAAGGCAACATCAATTTTGAATTTTAAATGATATTTTTATGGGATTCCTTGCAGCATATTAAAACCCAATCAACAGTTAATTAAATAAACCCATTTTATAATCTTTTGCTAATCGTCATTAATGAATACTATTTCTATGATTCTAATTCATCTAAGCAAATTCCCTTTAAGTTACTTGTGATCTAAAGTTAATTTATTTGCAAGAATTACTTCCTTTTCATCAGAAGATTCATCTTAATCATAATCCAGAGCACAAGACACCAAGGATTGGTCAGCATATGATATGATAGATCTCATATCAAAATAACTCTGACAGTCATGGACTATCTGTAATCTGCCATTCAACATAAAGAATCTGGCTTTCCCAAGTGACGATTGCTGATTTGTCAGTATAGTTTTTGATTATAACAGTTATTATTTTGTGCTGTTGATTCCATGAAAACTGCAGACAAATGTTTACTCTAGTAGTTCCTCCGTTGGAACACTTTCTTTATTCCATCTCCCATTTTTCATCTCCATGACGGAATATGATGACTCATACTTTTCAGCCTCCAGCATCTCACTTACCTCAAACTTCATTCCCTGTCAATAATGCTGTACAAATTATACATAATTTATTCCATTGGAATAAATGGAACTGGGTTTAGAGATTAATTGCATTGTACTATGTGGTTGTATAAAGCATTTAGTTTTATTGACCAGGAATTAATTTTTAAGCAACATTTTTTTTAACAGAGAGCATGAAAACATTTGAGGAAATTTGGTATGTCACCAAAGATTCTAGAAAATTTCTACGTATGTACCATGGAGAGCATTCTAAATGGTTGCATCTCCATCCAGTATGAGGACACCACTGTACAGGACTGGAAAAAGCTGCAGAGGGTTGTAAACTCAACCAGCTCCATCATGGGCACCACCTCCCTAGCATAAAGACCATCTTCAAAAGGCAATGCCTAAGAATGATAAAATCCATCATTAAGGACTCCCCATCAACCAGGTCATGCTCACTTCTTATTACAACCATCAAAAAGGTACAGATACCTAAAGACACACATCGAACATTTTGGCAACAGCTACTTTCCCTCTGCATTCAGATTTCTGAATGGACAATGAACCAACCCAGGAATAATAAGAAATATATATACAGTATTTCTTATTGTAATTTATAGTTTTTGTTAAGTGCATCGCACTGCTCTGCTTCCGCAAAACAACAAACTTCACAGCTTGTGTCTGTGATATTAACACTGATCCTGATTCTGATTCTGATTCTGAAGTGATCAAGGATTGGTGTCAACACACGAAGCAGAGCCTGAACAGATTGAGAATTGGATTTGACATATGTAAATTATCTGTGTAATACACTATTATGTAGATCTGAAGAAGCAAACCTTGCGTCATCTCCTGAGATACCCTGCAGGATCACATGATATCCTCCGCACAATTTGGCAGCACCAATACTAGAAACAGTGGTCGGAGTGAATCATATGAAAGGTTGGACTGGAAACACAATGAACAAGGAGAATGAAACTGTAGCCTGAGCCTGCTTTTGCTTTTACTCTGGTAGCAGGAATTGTTTCACAGTAAAAATGCAGAGGTAATTTTCATTTAGAACCCTGTCATCATGCTAGTTACCAGCTTCCTGAAGCAGTGTGATCATATTCCAACCTCACTTAAATATATGGTCAGGATGAAACAAAGAGGCATATACTTTAGAACAATTTGTGTAAAAAATTAATACCCTTAATTTCTGTCATTACCTTGGAATATCTCAAAGAGTTTTCCAGCTAATGGAATGGTTTTTGAAGTTTATCACTGTGGTGACAAATGAAATATGCACAATGAGGTCCCACAAATACCAATAAAAAGATGATCAGACAATTAATTTTGGTAATGTTGAGGAAGACATACAGTAACTATTAACTGGGTAACCACAGATAATTCCCTGAAAAATTTCAGGGAACTTTTATGTCCACCTAGCCTGTCCGATGGCAGGTACCACCTTACATCTCATCTGAAGAAATAGTCCAACAATAGTCAAAGTACAACCCTGTAGTCTCCATCAGCACTGCAATGGAATGGCAGCCTGGACATTTGTAATCTCTCTGTGGAAGTTCAAAACCTGCGGACTCAAAGACCAGTTAGCTACCAGCCTCATCATTCCTGACATTGTGGCCAGTGGTCAAAATCAGTAATAGAGTGAGAAACATATATTTGCAAGCCAAACAGTGATATCTGCACATCCTTTCCCAACTCATCACAGGAGGTTTCTGAGGTAATAGTGTTTCAGACCCTACAAATGACATTGTTTTCAATTATGTCCATGTATTTGCATTCCAAACATATCTGACAGAAAACAGATCTTAAAATCGTTTTGGACCTCAGTATTAGCAATGCAAAGATCAGTAGCACTGATGTAATGTATCAGCTCTTTTCCAGTGTTATGTTTGATCGATATGAAGCTACAGAAATAAAGTAAAATTAGTGTACTTTCAAATGACATTAGCAAAGTAGTTAGGATGCAGTTTTGCTTTTTAATCTAGGTCCCTGATCTCTTGAGTAAGCTCTGCCTGAAATCAGCTTCATTCAAAAGATGATTATGGCAGGGGGAGCATGATCTATATATTATTAGGACCACAGGTATCAAAACCTCTCCCCAGCAAACACACTTGCACCCACACTGACAACTTTAATAAGCAATGTCCCTTGCTCCCAATTAAAGATCTTTTTTTCGTTAGTTAAATATGTCAGCTTGATCTCATCAGAAACTTCTTGCGCAGCAGCACTGCTAATTAAATTATAAGGCAGAAATACAGTTGAATTGAACTGGTTAAATAATAGACAGGATTAAAATGGCATAATTATGAAATTTTAAAGTGTTAAACCTCGAAGGCAGAGGAGTGGAAAATGGACAGCCGGAGGTTGAGGTTAATAATTTTAAAATGGCAAACATGGCTAAAATCCATGTCACAGACACTTAATTTCAGAAAGGGACAAAGTGAAAATCCTGTTAACCAGAGGCTAATTTATTCTTACGAGGTTTGTTGAGGTTTTTGACTGTCATGTATCTCCTGTTTCTCTGGACCTAACAGATTCCATGCCTCTTTAATATGTGGCCCAGACTGCAGAAATACTTCTTTCATACCCCTGAACCTTACCTGTAAACTAGACCCTCACCACTACTTCACTCAGATGTTTAAGGCTTTTAGTCCAATTATGTTATTAATTTCAAAGGCATGTTCAATTTAGTAGGGTGTGCAGAAAATAGTTTTTAACAAAATTCCAGCACCAAACCCTTTTCTCCTCTCTTGCTTCAGATGTGAAAGGCACCAAGTTTTGTTGTTTTTAACCTTCACTATAGTTAGTGGCATTCCAGGTGGTTTGTCCAAGACTGCCTTTCTTTAAAAAAATATTAGAAATAGGAGCAGGAAGAGACCCTACATCTCTCAAGCTTGTTCCACTACCTAACACTCATCTCAGATCAACTTTCTTGCCCGAACCCCATTTCCTCTGATTTTGTCACCATCCAAGAATCTTGAATATCTCAATGGTCCTGATGCAATGAAGACCGTTAAATGAGCAGATGAGGGATATTGGACCTAAGAAACCCATGAAGTGATATTATGGGGCTGAGAAGATTGACCTCCAACAACTAAATTTGAATGGACTCTTCCCCTTGATTTCCATAAGCTTCATTGTCAAAAAGTCTCCATGATCCTGTACATATTTAAATGCCATCTTGATATCAACAACTGTCACTCTCATGTTACAATTGATTAAATCATGTTTGCAATGATGGATTATGTTGTTCAGCTATAAGCAGATATATTATAAGACTTTGCAATAATCAGTATATGACTACATTTTTGCTTGTTGTATTGACCCCCTGTGCTATTTGTTTCATAATTTCAATTTGTTGTAATTTTGCTTAGCAACCAATCGATAGACTACTAAGCAGTGTTACATACAGTTTTAATTAACACACCAATAGCATCACCAAGGGTGTGTAGTAAATGCCAGCCTTGTTTCAGTGGGAGTTCTCTTCACGTCTGAGTCAGACATTTATGGATTCACCACCCACTCCAGAAACTGATACTCTTGTAAATTCATGCTGACACTTCAGGGTGGAACTGATAGACTGGGGCAGTGTTGGAAAAGTCTTATTTCCAATGGGTCTTTTGGTCTTTCCATAACATGTCCTGTTATACTTTAGTCCTATAATAATGTTTGGAGTACAGTGGATTCTGTTTAATTGGGCTGTCGGTTAATCAGGACAGCCATTTATTTGGGACAAATCTTAAACAAAATAACTAAATCAAGAAACTAGCCAGCATTCCCTTTATTTATTTGGGATACTGTGCCACTTAATTGAAGCAGGGGACTGATACCGAACATACGCTAACTAACATCAGTTGCATGGCTGTTAGACACTATACCATGCTTAGAGTGATCAGCTTTTAAATAGCATCAGTTGCAGGTATTTGTGCTCAAAAAGTAGTGGTTTTTTTACCACTGGTAGTTGGAGAGAAGTAAGTTGTAAGGCAAGTTAGACTGGTTTTGCTCATTGCGGTTTTAAGTTTTCAGGCTTGGAGATGCACCTCATCTTCTGCCTGGGAGTGTTGCAGCCAGTAGTACTGATTGGATCAATTATGTAGCTTACCTTCTCTCTTTGTATCCAAGTAGCTACTTCTGATACAAACCATCAATTGGTGATATTAGCACACTTTATTTCTCTCTGTTAACACAGTACTATATGTATTTCACAACTTTTCCTTTCCTTCTATTCTCACTTTCTAGATGCCCCCATTTACCCAACTACTGGTTGATCTTTACCCTTTATCCCAGAGCAACCTTAGCCTCATCCTATCATAGATATTCTATTTATCCTATACATTCCTTGTAACTCCGTCTGTACAAATTAAATTTAACTTCTTTCCTGCCTTTCTCTATTTCTATTTCCGTGGTTACTGTCTGATTCATGGTGTAGTTCCATTTTCTTTATTTTTATTACAAAACTGAGCTTGCAATAAGATTAAATGTTGTAAAACATCCAGGATACAGTTAAGAGTATTATCAGATAAAATAGGAGATATGTTAGCATAAATTAGGGTAGGGAACCAAAAGCATGTGAGCACTAATAGAAGAGAGAAAGGGAGGAGTGTAGTAATGGTTGTAAGACCTTAGGCCTGGATCAGGGGGTTGCCAACCTTTTTTATGCCATGGAGCCTTACCATGAAACTGAGGAGACAGTGGACCCAGGTTGGAAACCCCTGTTCGAGATAATTGAAGGCATATCAAAGGAAGCAGCTGATTTCCATGAGGGCTCAGAAGAATTAAGATTTTTCATTCAGTTGCAAATCTGAATAATGTTATGTCCTTGAGATAGTGCAGTTTTGACTTTATTAAGTTTCCATTGCAATTTAAAAATGCTTATTCTATATAAGTTCAAAAGTTGGAAGTTCAAAGTAACTTTATTATCAAAGTAAATATATTCAAGCTTATAAAATACAAAGCACATTTATTATCAAAGAATATATAAATTATACACCTTGAAATGTGTCTGCCTACAGGCAGCCACAAAGTAAGAAACCCGAATAACACAATTTTAAGAAAAGAAATACTAAAAACCACTGCGCAGAGAAAGAGAGAGAAAATAAAAACAAATCATGCAAACAATAAAAGCATTCTGAACCTGAATGAGTCCCAGACCTGCTCCCAGAACAGCTAGAGTAGACCCAAGATCTGTTCCCAGGTCATCACACCAAGTGGGGCAAAAATGCAAAGCAGCCAGATCAGTTCTCAGTCATAGTGCCACGGAAAAAGGACCGAGCAAGCAAAATCAGCTCAGCCCCTGCCTCCTTTCCCAGATTCAAGCTTCCAGATTCTCTGTGCTAGTGCCTCATTCTAGGATCCGGACCCCGGCACCACGATATGCTTGGGCCACCCAGCCCAGAGCCATTCTCAATCTCACTAAAATTATCGGCTTGGCACTTGAGGCTATCCAACTTTGCACCTGGATTAGGTAGACGGGCATCGAGACTTTTCCACATTGCCTGCACTCCATCTCCAGTGGCAATACGAACTCCGTCTGCTACTCCTGCTCGAACACACTGCACCTTGCAATGCCCCAGCACCACTCATTTGCCAGTTCAGCCTCACATCCACCAGCCTCCTCACAGTCTGTGGCACAAGTTCACCACAATTCGCTTCAGAAAAGATGTTATAAATAATGTGTTTAGTTGAATTTCTTACTTTTCAATCTACCAGGAAGCTGTTGCATGGCTTTGATAGTGCCATTTTCAACCAAAAGTGTTAAAATATTAACATACTGTTAACTACATTGAATTTCATTTTGTTGCAGATATTTACATGGAACTTTTAAAATTTAATTTATTTTTAATTTTGTACAGATCTTTACCAACACTCTAAAGAAATATGGCCAGTTTTTATTCTATTTCCTTTTCTGATTTTAAGAAATATTTAATTGTCATGGAATGGAATGGCTTTCAATAGGGTTAACATGTTCTCATTGAAAAAAAACTATACAAGACAGATAAAAGTACAATTGTTATAGCAAAATTGCATTGTGCATTGACATCAGTTTAGATTAGTTTGACCTAATTTCAATTAATGAAACTGGCTTTGAAACCAACTTGTGAAAAGTGGTTAAGTAAATTTAAATTGTAGCTTCACAGAGAAAGGACTATTTCCATGGGAACAGCATACCTAAAAATATCCCTTGGCTTCAGACATTTGCAAATCTCCAAACTTCATTATAAGGTGACAGAAGTGATGTAGCTTCCATTTTGGCCACAGAACCAACTCATTCTTATTAATGACTTAAACTCTATAAAGAAATAATTCCTGCTTTCTCTCGGTATTGCTGAGTGAACGACATTGGATTGGCATAATATTGGAGTCTTATTCTTCACACTTAGGTCATTCAAGTGGCAGAGGATATATGCAGTGTTGCTATTATTTGAAGATGTTGTGGTAGTATCTTCCATCGGAAATCTGGAGATCCCACACAAACTTCATGGAACCAACTGCTGTGCAGAGTGGAGGAACTGAAAGCATAAGGAGAAGGAGGTATGAATCTCATTGAATTTTAAAGAGACTATCTGTTGGACATGCTGGGTGTCAGCTGAGGCTCCTTGTGTACTTGCAGTAGATCAGATAAATTATGAGCAAATGTATTCCTTGAAACATATAATTTCTCAACTCATTAGGTTTATTGAAGTTTTATATTATCATTTTAAGGCAAAAGTATAACTGAGTGCAGCAACTCAGTGAATCCTTGCTTACATACTGAAATAATTTGTTTTGATCATACTTCTGTAATATAATGGTGAATACATTCATTTGAAATTAGGGCTATATCATTCTATCGAAGATTGCCAACAGATTGGTTGCTGAAATTTGTTTGATATCTTCCTGGGAGATTCACTTGGAAATTATTGGCCTTCAAGTATGTCAAGGAGTTGGTTGCAATAAGCAATGCAATTTGTTTTTCAAAACCATGAACTAATTACTGCCTGTTATGCCACTGGTGTTTAGGACAGCAATGAAGGTTTTTTCCATTGGTGTTTTCATAAAAAATTTTTTTGACCATTCAGGGTTGTTAACACTGAGCAGAACTCCTGAGCCTGGAGCACTGGTGGACCACTCTTAGTCTGGCCTCTACTCTTTGAACTGTTCGGCATGGATGCCCCTACCAAGAGTCAAAGCATAAAGCCCTGATTCCAGCCAACATAGCTCTCTGGGTCATTGAGGCATCAAGACCCCAAAACCTATGATAAGGTTGGGGTCCTCTTGGAGGATGAACTAACTAGAAATATATATTAAGTTTGTATAATTATATAATTATAAAAACTGCAACATAGTCTCAGGAACTCAGTAGCTACCCTACACACTCCCAAGTTACAAGTACATTATAATAGTTCAATCAATATCTGTGAAATGTTGTGACAAAGGGGAAGGCATTTGTTATACAGCTTATATCATGGGGAATATCTCCCTCAATGTGACAATATATAGAAAGAAACACAATATCCTTAACTAGTTCTAGAAGATAAGGAGGCTACATCCTATAACTTTGCTACATTCCATTACTGAAATTCATCTTTGCAGGATACTTAGGGAGCAAAGCATTTTTATTTAAATTAAATTTATAATTATGATTAAAAGGGGAGGATATAATAAACTTGATTAGCCATGTAATGTCATTATGATATGGAAAAGTTGAATGGAAAAACGTGATTTTGGTTTCATTAAGAACACATTAACTTTAGTAACATAGCACAATAGAATTTTATATCCTTAACACATAATGTAACAATGCACCAGAGTCAGAAGAGAAACTCAGCTGGTCTGTGGTAAAAAGTACATGTGGCATGTATTTTGCTCAGAAAACAGAGAACTAACTTCAGCTACAGGGCTTCTGCTATAACATAATTTCTCTGATTGTTCTTACCTGGAACTTTTCAAAATTACTCCTACCATGTGTGTATAAAGGAGGCTAACTAAAATCACTTGTTCATTGGTGAATTGCCATTTAAATCCTGGCAACTTAACAGAATGGCTGAAATCCTGAGCAGTTTAGCAAAGGTTATTTGAGTCATTTTTTAAATGATTTTTAATCTGCTCCTTGATAAAATTTGGTCAGCATGATCAGATTTAACTGGTTGCTTTTTTCATACTTATTTACCTGTTATTCCTTGCCAGCAAATCTTATTCAGCAATATTTTTAATATTTTCTATATTTATTACTTTGCTTTAATATGGCATTAATATTTAAGTGCTCAGTGGTGTGAAACTGAGCTTCAAGGATAAATGAACTAATTAATGCTGTTGAGTCTATTGCCCTGAGAGAGCATGTAAAATGTAAAATAAAGCTGTGTCTAATCTTGATAGTACTTGATGTGGCAGTGGAAACTAAGAGGGGAAGAAAGATGGTATTGAAGATATTCTCCCCCTTGAATTATTCAATGCTGCCAATTATATTCTCCTTTCAGCATTGCAGTAAAATACTTGATCCTCTCTATCTTTTGACATATGGTGGCATTGAGGAATGAAGTGTAATATATACAAGAAAATGGCTCTTCTGAGATAACAGGAAATGAGAGTTGGTATTATATGAAGTCTATTTATCAATGTAAAAACTCTAGAGATGTTTATGTGTGAAAATCTCCAGAGATCAGTAGTTTCTGAGATACTCAAACAACCCCATCTGGCACAAACATCATTCCAAGGTCAAAATCACTTAAATTACATTTCTTCCCTTTTCTGATGTTTGGTCTGAAGAACAACTGAACCTCGTGACCATGTCTGCATGTTTTTCTGCACTGAGTTGTTGTCTCATGATTGGCTGATTAGATACCTGCATTCAGGTAAAGACACCTGCTTTCAGAAAGCCTTTGATAAGGTCCCACATAGGAGATTAGTGGGCAATATTAGACGTGGGGTACTAACATGGATAGAAAATTGGTTGGCAGACAGGAAACAAAGAGTAGGGATTAACGGGTCCTTTTCAGAATGGCAGGCAGTGACTAGTGGGGTACCTCAAGGCTCGGTGCTGGGACCGCAGCTACTTACAATATACATTAATGATTTAGATGAAGGGATTAAAAGTAACGTTAGCAAATTTGAAGATGACACAAAACTGGGTGGCAGTGTGAAATATGAAGAGGATGTTAGAAGAATGCAGGGTGACTTGGACAGGTTGGGTGAGTGGGCAAATGCATGGCAGATGCAGTTTAATGTGGATAAATGTAAGGTTATCCACTTTGGTGGCAAGAACAGGAAGGCAGATTACTATCTGAATGGTGTCAAGTTACTAAAAGGGTAAGTACAACGAGATCTAGGTGTTCTTGTTCATCAGTCACTGAAAGTAAGCATGCAGGTACAGCAGGCAGTGAAGAAAGCTAATGGCATGTTGGCCTTCATAACAAGGGGAGTTAAGTATAGGAGCAAAGAGGTCCTTCTGCATTTGTACAGGGTCCTGGTGAGACTACACCTGGAGTATTGTGTTCAGTTTTGGTCTCCAGATCTGAGGAAGGACTGAGGGAGCGCATCGTAGGTTCACAAGGATGATTCCCAGGATGGCGGGACTGTCATATATTGAAAGATTGGAGCGACTGGGCTTGCATACACTGGAATTTAGAACCATGAGAGGGGATCTGATTGAAACATATAAGATTATCAAGGGATTTGACATGCTAGAGGCAGGAAACGTTCCCATTGTTGGGGGAGTCAAGAACCAGAGGCCACAGTTTAAGAATAAGGGGTAGGCCATTTAGAATGGAGTTCAGGAAAAACTTTTTCACCCAGAGAGTTGTGGATCTATGGAATGCTCTGCCTTAGAAAGCAGTGGAGGCCAATACTCTGGATGCTTTCAAGAAAGAGTTAGACAGAGCTCTTAAAGATAGCGGAGTCAAGGGATATGGGGAGAAGGCAGGAACAGGGTACAGATTGTGGATGATCAGCCATGATCACATTGAATGGTGGTGCTGGATCAAAGGGCCAAATGGCCTACTCCTGCACCTATTGTCTATTGTCATGAGCAGATGTACACGTATAAATAATAAAGTGGCCACTGAGTGTATCTGTTAGTAGATGTTTGAAACCCACACTTGCTAATCATACGTTACAGATAACAGAAAAGCAAAATACTCCACATGTCAGTTCCCTGAGACTGCAACAGAAAATGATGGAGATGTGCAGGAGATAAAGCCGGCTTGGTAGGTGGATAACATTTCAGACTAGTAATTTTCAATCGGATCTGGAAAATGTAACTGCTCAAAGTTTCAAGCAAACAAAAAAATAAAGTGTAGAGAAGAGAAACGACTAATTCAGAAAGTTGGTGATAAAGCAACTGATATATAACATGGATCTAACAACATATCTCTAATTACAGCTTTGGTAACATTCTCAGATAGAGAATGGTCTCAGAATCCATCAGTGCATGGAAAGGCATGATAAGTGAAAGGTACATATACTTAAAATTCACTTTTCAGCTGAGGGCATCACTGGTATGGTCAGCCTTTATCGTTCATCATTAAAAGCTCTTGAGGACATAGAAGGGAGCCTCATTCTTGAACTGCTGCAGTCTTTGTCTCTTAGGCGGGAACTTACAGGACTTAGATCAATTGAGATACAAGGACCAGCAACATGTTTCCAAGTCAAGATGGTGTGTGACTTGGAAAGAAACTTGCAAGTGATGATGCTTCCATATGCCAGTTACACTCGTCTTTCAGTGGTGACAGAGTTTACAGGTCTGGTGATGCTACCAGATTTGCTGAGGATTTTGTAAATGACACACAGTGCAGGCGTGGAGTGGACTAACAAGGTGTTTTTTGAAGGCCTGCCATTGCAGGGTTCTATAGTTGTGAAGGTCCAGGACGTTGTGTCACATAGTTGTAAGTAAAAAAACTGAACATTCTTCAGTGACGAAAGGCCTCTTGTTACTAAGTGTAGGAAAACTGATAGGTCGTAGGTTGAGAGTCCTAGAGCAGTAGCATCCAGCAACATACTCAAGAACCTGGGATGTCTTCATGTGAATCTGAAGTACAGGTCTTTTCCTACATTAACACCATTACACCTATCCAGCTGGCTCATTGAGTTATGTACCAAATCTTCAATTTCCTTACCAAACATCTTCCCGTAAAAATGAATTTGCTTAGTGCACATAAAGGTTGTGATAACTGATGTAATTTCTAGATCTCTGCTTTCTGTGTTAAATTCTTAAATTGCTTGATGCGTTTTAAACAAAATAACCATTATATTACAGGATAAATATTCAAATCATTTATTGCATTATTTTTGTTAAGAGTTTGCACAATATGTTTCTGTTAGGTGGCAAACAAGTATAATAGTTCTTTAGCATAGCAGTACATGGTCCCAGTCTTATGGGGGATATCTCATCTGAATTAATTAACCAGAAATTTATTTCCATGGTATTTGCGGACTTCTTTACAACTTGAATTCAATGGTTATTGAATGGTTATCTTCTTTATGCACTTTCCATCAACAAATAATGTATCTCTTCAACTCAAAAAAATCAGTAACAGGGTCAGCAGAGCAAGCGTTTAATGGAAAGTTTCTCTAACTTGTACTTCTAAATGGAATCCAAGAACCATAGAAACTTGCCACTCAGAAGACTACTCAATCCACCAGATCCATTCTGGCCAAAATGGACTATTTAGGTTATCCTACTTTCTAGGCTGTGCTCTATAACTTTGTAAGTTATGGCTCTTAAAGTACTCAGTGTAATTAATCTTTAGGTGATTAGCTAATGCCACTGCCATTGAAAGTTCAAGTACAAGTTAAATTATTATTCAACCATACATGAATACCATTGAATGTAGCCAAATGAAACAGTGTTGCAAGCTGCCAAACATAGTACAACAGTCATCCATAGCACAAGGCACATATAACACATGTCAGATCGCAGTAAACATATAGTCACACAAAAAAGAATATATATCTATATAGACCAAGTCCCTGTGTGACATGTCCTGTAAAATGGTGATGCATGGGTGTTGTTGGCAAGAAGAAGCAGTTTTCAGCAGTACTCAGACAAATGTTTGAATGCATACACGCACGCAAACCAGCTTTTGTCTTCCACCAAGCGAGAACTGGAAGGCAGCGCCAGTGGAAGGGGCCAGCCCCCAATCCAGCATGAATGCCTCGTTCTGGACTGCTGCCACAGGCAGGTGTAAACCAGGTTAATTAAACCCAAAAATGTAATGTTAGAAAGTTCCATCTGCGGTGGGATGAAAGCAAGGTTTACCGATTAAAAAGCGAGAGAATTTGGAAAATACTCTATGCGGGAGGAGGTGTGGCTGACGCAGGTACAGACAAAGAGAGAAATGCAACAACAATTAGAGGCTGAAGACATGAACTTTTAAGAGTGGAATTAGTAGGAGTATCTTTTTACTCTACTATCTTGAAAACCTCAGGGTGAAACCCCTGGAGGAGTGACAACAGCGGTAAAAGACATTGAAACCATGGCTATAACACACAGCAGCTATAACGAAACAATATCGGCAGAGGCAAGTGTCCAAAACTCTTACCGTGTAGTCGGGAATTAGTTTTGTAAAATCATACCAAGTGATTTGGTCAAGTTTTTGTCCAAGTTTGTGAATTGACTTGCCACGGATGATAAACAATTTCATTCCAATGAACCAAGAACGAAGGTGGCGAACTTCCCAAGAGTTGATGAACCAGCATGGGAACGAAATGTATAATGGTGCAGAGGATTTAATACAGTTTGGACATTTGTTACTTTCATTCGAAGAATCTGAATTTGATTTTCTGCAAGAACTGGTTATTTCTGCAAAGACTTTGATAAGTTACTGAATGAGATTTACTTTGTTTTAAAGTTGTGATGTTGGAGAATTGTCATGAAAAGAGTTAAACTGTGTATTTATAATTTTTGAGTTTGAATTTAAACTTGTAGGTATACTGCCTGGAACTGAAACTGAAGTAAACTATAATACTTAAGAATAAGAATTATATTTGATTTTCTAATTAGTTAGGGATAAGTAAAAAGGAAAGTTTAGCTGTAAACTTTTAAATAGGGAATAACATTAGATCTAATTAGTTAGGGATTAGAGTATTAAAGGAATCTCACTGATTCTAATTAAAAAGGAATTTGTTTTGGATTGATACCTAAGATTTGGAACTTAAACAGAACGTTGGAATTTTGATTTGTTCTTGCTCATGTAAATATTTTGTACAAATAGTTCTTTTTCTTAAAAAAAACCTTATCTCCAGAAGTGTGTGGCTTCTATTCACTGCCTCCTTCCGATACCTAGAACCTTCTGATGTCCTACTAGCACGTAATGTAATTTGATTTTTTCAAGGAGTGCAGCAACTAGTCACACATGATAAGACTGCTGTTACACAAGCCTGCTGCATGAGGCCTAGTGCTTGCTACAACCAAAGCCACACAGCTCTCTCGCTATCAGTCTCACCAATAAATCGGTCAACCGGATTTACGGTACTTTTACATTGCCAGTGTCCAGGAGACATATGATGATGAGAAAATTGTGCAAGGTAATCACTCACTGTAAGACAGCACTCCACCATCCCTCATCGACACTCTTCTGTAGCAGGTAGCAACGCCGATGCCACAAAGTCCAGCTCCTCCAGGTTCTCCACTAATGAGCAACTCACTGATGGGATAGGCCTGTAGTACCTGAAACTCTTAATATCCAACATTGCCCTGTTATCACAAAACAGATGCTTAAATAAAAAAGACAAAAACACCTTTGGTTGACCCCAGAAAAACTGCTGCCTCAAGTGTGCCACCATCTTACCTGCCAGCTTAAACAAAATTCTTCCTTTAAAGTGGCAGGGTAATCTGGGTTTATGTTTGAACTTCATTGAAAGACATGAAATTGTAGTGATTGTTTTGGTAGACATGAACAAGACTTGGCAAAGAAACTTGAGTCTTATCTATTTCTATCTAAGTACATTTTAACAACATAATAATGTTAATTACTGTCAGTCTCTCTGGCACTGAAAAGCTAAATATGGAGTCTCACTCATACAAAAGGTTTATTTTATTCTCCCATTTGAGTTTTTCTTTCTCTCTCTCATTTTGCTGTCTGCATTTGATTTGGCGATGAATTCACCCACTCTGATTTATACTGCCTTCGTAATCCTCCCACTGTTAATTCTATAACACTTCAAACCAATGTATTAAGGAGACAAATAGTCACATTTCCCCTTTGGTTTTGTCACATAAGAATTATTGTTTGGTTAGGCATGATGGCTAAAATGACAGAGCTTAGAATAGATTCATGTAAGATGGTGGTGTGTTCAAATGCAGTGGCTTCTATGAGGTCAACAAAGGGGCTACTGTCCCTTTTAAACATTTTTTATAATCGCTAGATCTTGTGAGACATTAAGAACTTTAAGTACTGCAGGTTTACCCCATTAGCAAGTTGCTCACTAATGGAAATACTGAATGAGTTGTGTGCTTATATCAGAGAAGCTTCTGGGGATTTGGTGCATGTTGGATGCGAGCAGCCTAATAGTGAGTGTAATCACAAGACCCTTCCGGACATTGTTAACATAGAATGCTGCAAGTCCAATTCACTGATATGCTGGCGGACAGCAGGGGTGGATGACAGGGGAGCTGCATGGCCTCAGTCATAGCAAGGACTAGTCTTCAAGCCATGGTATTGTCTGTTTACAGACACCAGGTGAGCTGGTGCACTCCACCTGGGGTTGGTGTGGTGCATTGTCCAGACTGAGCTCATAGAAACCCCCTCAATATTCGCTCAGCAGAAACAAGCTGTATTGTGTTCGACTGCAGATTTCTGTGGCATTCATGGACTTAGGGTCTGGACTATTTTTTTTTGCATGGCTGTATTTTACTGACATCTTACATGTACTTGCTATCTTGTATGTGCTGCATGTGCTTTGTGCTGTGTGTAACTGTTGGCAATGTGTTTTGCACCTTGGCCCCAGAGTAACATTGTCTCGTTTGGCTGTATTCATGTGTATTCATGTATGGCTGAATGGCAATTAAACTTGACTTGAATTGGATTGAAATGAATTAAATTGAATGGAATGGAATGAAATGAAATGGCATGTGAGCTTCTCTCATTCTGAGTATGAAGCACAAAGTTATGTTCATGGTGATCTGAAACTATTTCACATGGGGATTTGATAGCCCTTTCTATTCCTGAATGGATCAAAATTTATAATATAGACTCATTGGCCACTTTATTAGGTACATCTGTACACTTGTTCATTAATACAGATATGTAATCAGCGGAACATGTGGCAGCATCTCAATGCAGAACGACGTGTGGTCATAGTCAGGAGGTTCAGTTGTTCAGATCAAACATCAGAATGGGTAAGAAATGACTTAAGTGACTTTGACCATGGAATGATTGTTGGTGCCAGATGGGGTGGTTAGAGTATCTCAGAAACTGTTGATCTCCTGGGATTTTCAG
The DNA here is from genome assembly GCF_048418815.1 of Hemitrygon akajei. Lineage (NCBI taxonomy): Eukaryota > Metazoa > Chordata > Chondrichthyes > Myliobatiformes > Dasyatidae > Hemitrygon > Hemitrygon akajei. The sequence goes on along the minus strand of NC_133129.1, from coordinate 158,536,581 downwards.
GCACGATCTCTAGAGATCAAAACAACAATAAACATTCAGTAAGCGGCAGTTCTCTGGGCAAAAGCACTTTGTTAATGAGAGAGGTCAGAGGAGGATGGCCGGACTAGTTCAAGCTGACAGAAAGGTAACAGTAACTCAAATAACCACGTGTAACAACAGTGGTGTGCAGTAGAGCATCTATGAAAGCACAACACACCAAACCTTGAAATGAATGGACTACAGCAACAGAAGACCATGAACATACACACTGCATAAACACATTGTGTGTAGAGTGCTTCATCCTACTTAGTCTGTTGTTCCCTGAATCTTGTAGAAAGCCACCATCAAGGCACATCTGTTCCCCTTGAACTGTTTCAAGTAGGAGGTGAATTGCTCTCCCAGTAAGTAGAAGCATACATCAATTATTTGGAGAGCTGCAAACTGTGTCACTGGGTATATATCAATCTCTGATGTCTAAAATCCTCTGGAGTTTAGGAAGTGTATGTAGAGTAGATGAGTATCGCTCTGTGTCTGGAGCTATACGGCAGTGTCAATTCTCAGTAACCACCTCCACACTGAAAACCCTAATATGTGAGTCACTTGCTTCTTTGAAGTGCTTTTAGGAGAACAGCTACTTGTATACCATTCCAGTACACCACCTGCACCCTCTCCCCTCCAACCCATCTCCCGGCCTTCCAATCCCCAAGCTGGATCTTCCTCTCCCACTTCCTGCTGCACTCACATATGCCACCCACTCCTACTCTATGGTGTTGTTCAGCAAAACTCAACAATCCACTCATGATTCAAGAGGGAAAAAGCCATCTTCAGCTCAACCTTGAGGTTACAAAACATTGTCCTTCAATCAAACGGAGCATAGCCAGATCCATTTCAATTCAATTTCCAACCAAACTGCAAGTATTAAGATCCTCTTTAAACATTCCAATCACAGAGATGTCTCCTGATGTTCAGACCTGCTGAATAGTACTTCACTGACACAATGAATGAGTGCACAGTCTTGGCCCAATCCATAAATCAGAGTAGAAAAGTAGGGTGGTAGCATAGGGAAAACAAATCTCAAAAAATAAGGGGTAACAAAAGTATGTTTGAAACAACTACTCCAACATATTGTATATTTCCCATAAATTACATAATCAGAAATGGTCCTATTTATTTTGCAACCAAGTTGTTAGAATATTTTCTTTAATGCTCATTTCTCCATATGAGTTACAAACACTGTTAATTCATAATGATGCATTAAGTTTTTGCAGACTAATATAACACAAAGTAAATAAGTTCAAGTCTCATTGCTTTTTTTACAAAAATGTTTCATGAGCTTGTGTTTAGACAGATTAAGAGCTGTGAAAAGGAGAATATTTTATCTTACACCATGTACCAAGTGTCAGCATCTAACATTCTTAGTGCTAACATTTTAGTATTCACTACTGCTTCTGTCTGGAATGTCCTGTTTGATTCACAGAACACCACTCTGGACGTCTGCTATATAATGCACTGCTGAATCTGTATGTCTTTTGTGTAATGCACTGTTGTACCCACGGAGTTCCCCTGTGTAATGCAATGCAGAGTCAATGGATTGTCTCTTGTGTAATGCACTGCTGAGTCCGATACAGCTGTCCTTTGTAATAGATGTCACAGAGCCCTCTTGTCTGAACAGTTTCAATTCTTACTAATGTGCAGCTAACACTGTACTACAGATGGCTACTCATAAGGAAATTACTAGATTGTATAAAATCACTGGCAAACATAAAATGACGTCTGAGGATGTTTTTTTTTGGTTTGAAAAGCTAATAGCACAAAAACTCTTTGTATTTTCAGTGCAGTTCCTATTTTGAAATAGCATTGCCACTAATTATTGATGTATGGTTCATTATTTTTATGTTGCTACGTTTCATTTCTTAGCTGCAATGTAAATCTCCATATTAAACATGCTCATGACTAGCAAGAGAAAATCAACACCTTGAAACAGTTCAGCTCATTCAAATTCCAAAAAAGCAAATCTTCTATTCAGATTAAATATTCACTCAGTGCATTTATGATTTCTATCTAAAGACTCTTTACTCCTGCAAGTTAATTCAATGTGTTCTTGAATATTTATATGTTATACTTTTGGGAGATTATGTCATTGGAGCATTGAAGATGTAACTGATCTTATTCATAAGCATTTACTCCATAACTAAAGACAACCAGTATCCCCAAAGAACCTAATCAGTATCAGATCTCATTAAATCAATGCCAAAATTTAAATGTGACTCTTTAATTTTATCTGGATTTTAGCAGTTGAAATAAAAGCCAATCTTTATATTCTTATCATTTATTTTTCATTAACTTAACAATTTGTTTTATACAAATCCAAGCCATTTTATGGGATTTGAACTGGAGAACTGGTTTACCAAGGGAATCATTCTCATGTCTCTCCCGCATGATGAATGGTTGTGTGCAGTTTGTGGGCAACATCTAAACTGCCTCCCACCACTTGTTTGTTTCTCCTTCCCCTCTGGACATCCAGGTAGAATATTTATCTATTGGTTGTTCCACATATGGAAAACAGCAACAATGGGAGCAGGTGTAGATTTTGGCCCCTTGAGTTTGCTCCACCAACAAGGTGATTGTGACTGATCTTTTCACTCTGCAATCACTTACCAATCCTCTACATCCCTCCAGGGTGGAAAATTCCAAAGATTAAACCCTCTGACTATAAAAAATGTCTACACATTTCAGTCCTTTTTAACCACTCCTTTACTTAAAGAGTTCAGTCCCTACACTTAAGCTCTTCATCTTAGGGAAGCATTGTTTTTCCATCTTCCTTTGTGTGCTTCTGACAACTTCGTACTTATTCTCTCATTTTTCTAACCACCACAGTGAAGCTGGAAGATAGTAATCATAGCAGCCCCTAACTCCATTTGAACCTCTTTCAATACTCTGAGAGGTCAATCATGAAGTGCTTATGAATTATCAATTTTCTGGTTCATTTCTTCACTTCTGCACTAATGTCTGCATCAGACCCTCAGTACTTTAGTACTTCTTGGACAATCTTTGAGTATTTCTTTTCTGTGAAGACAGGCACAAACTATTTATTCAATTCCTCTATAATTTCCTTCATCTACCATCGTGAATCCTAGTATCATTGTCTGTAATCAATCTATATTTGTCCTTTTTAGATGTTACCATTTTTTATGTATATAGAAACCTTCACACAATGTTTTTGTTTCTTCCAGTTTATTCTCACATTCCACTTTCTCTTTATTTGTTAATTTTTCATTTATTCAACAACACTCCAAATCTCAGGTTTATGGATTTTTAAAGGAACTTTATATGTCCTTTCCTCGTGCGTTCTTTAATTTCTCCTCTAGCAGATCATGTTCTACTGTAAATGAAGTCATTAGTTGATGTGTTAATGATGATACTTAAAGAAATTTAAAAAAAACATAAAAACTATGAAATAAAGGTATTTAGAACTATAGAACATTACAGCACAGAAACAGGCCTTCTGGCCCTTCTTGTCTGTGCTGAACCATTTTTCTCCCTAGTCCCACTGACCTGCACCTGGACCATATCCCTCCATACATCTCTCATCCATGTACCTGTCCAAGATTTTCTTAAATGTTAAAAGTGAGCCCCAATTTACCACTTCATATGGCAGCTCATTCCACACTCCCACCACTCTCTCTGTGAAGAAGCCCCCCCACTAATGTTCCCTTTAAACTTTTCCCCCTTCACCCTTAACCCATGTCCTCTGTTTTTTTTTCTCCCCTAGCCTCAGTGGAAAAAGCCTGCTTGCATTCATTATATCTATACCCATCATAATTTTATATACCTCTATCAAATCTCCCCTCATTCTTCTACGCTCCAGGGAACAAAGTCCTAACCTATTCAACCTTTCTCTGTAACTCAGTTTCTCAAGTCCCAGCAACATCCTTGTAAACCTTCTCTGCATTCTTTGAACCTTATTAATATCCTTCCTGTAATTCGGTGACCACAACTGCACATAATACTCCAAATTCGGCCTCACCAATGCCTTATTCAACCTCACCATAACATTCCAACTCTTATACTCAATAGTTTGATTTATAAAGGCTAGTGTACCAACAGCTCTCTTTACTACCCTACCTACCTATGTCACCACTTTTAGGGAATTTTGTATCTATTCCCAGATCCCTCTGTTCTACTGCACTCCTCAGTGCCCTACCATTTACCTTGTATGTTCTACCTTGGTTTTTCCTTCCAAAGTGCAACACCTCACACTTGGCTGTATTAAACTCCATCTGCCATTTTTCAGCCCATTTTTCCAGCTGGTGCAAATCCCTCTGCAAGCTTTGAAAACCTTCCTCACTGTCCACTGCACCTCCAATCTTTGTATCATCAGCAAATTTGCTGATCCAATTTACCACATTATCATCCAGATCATTGATATAGATGACAAATAACAATGGACCCAGTACTGATCCCTGTGGCACACCACTAGTCACAGGCCTCCACTCAGAGAAGCAATCCTCCACTACCACTTTCTGACTTCTCGCATTGAGCCAATGTATAATCTAATTTACTACATCTCCATGTATACCTAGTGACTGAATCTTCCTAACTAACCCTCCATGCAGGACCTTGTCAAAGGCCTTACTGAAGTCCATGTAGACAACATCCACTGCCTTCCCTTCATCCACTTTCCTTGTAAACTTCTCGAAAAACTCTAATAAATTTGTTAAACATTACCTATCATGCACAAAGCCTTGCTGACTCTCCCTAATAAATCCCAGTCTATCTAAATACTAAATTCTAAATTTGGATAATGAGAATACAATTAAGGGAAAAATGGTTCGGCTCAGCCAAGAAGGGCCAAAAGGCCTGTTTCTGTGCTGTAATGTTCTATGGTTCTATGGATGGTAGAAGTTCTAAATTGTCTTGTTGTCTAACACATATAATAGGCCAGGCATTTCTACTGAAGAGGAGATAAAATAAGCTTGTATCACAACACTAGTTACCGCAGGCTGTGAAATTTCATTTTGAGTCTAAAGGGTTGCAATTTGCACAGGTGCAAGATGAGGTGCTGCTCTTGAAACTGCTGCTCTGCCACATTATAATGGTGTAGAAGGCGAGACAAAGATATATTGAGTGTATGTTCCTGAACTTCTCCTGCTGTAGCCCGTACAATTCAAGGATGCTGTTCTGCACACCACTATTTGTAATGAATGCATGGTTATTTGAGTTACTGTCACCTTAAACCATTTTGGTTATTCACCTCTGACTCCTCTCATTAACAGGGAGCTTCCACCCGTAGAACAGCCACACACTGGATGTTTTGATTTTGCTTTTCATAACAATTTCTGTAAACTGTAGGGACTGTTGTGTCTGAAAATCTCATAAGACTGTAAGACACAAAGAGCAGAATTAGGCCACTCGGTCCATCATGTCTGCTTCACCATTTCATGTCCCGATAGGCCCCAGGGGATCAGCAGATTCTGATATACTCAAAGTCTGGCACCAACAATCATTCCAAGGTCAAAGTCTCGTAGATCATATTTCTTCACCCATTCTGTTGTTTGATTTAAACAATAACTGCACCTCTTTTCCATGTCAGCATGCTTTTATGCATCACCTTGTTGATTAGATATTTGTATTAATGACCTGGTCTACAGGTGTACCTTATGAAATGGCCTCTTAGTGTAGGTTAGAGTGGGAGAGGGATGATGTGCGATTGCTTCTGGTTTTTATTACTTTAATTTTAGATGTTGAAGAATTGCAGTTTTTGGATTTTCATTTACTGGCAAACCTAAAGTAAAATATACTATAACCACTTTATAATAACAGCTTCCTAGTGGCTGTTTAACAGCAAGATTATCAAATTAAATTGAAATATTTGTGAAAGGGCATGAAACTATCCACATGTTGATTAATGGAACTGAATATTCTCTATAATGAGGCACTGAATGGTTCTGGTCAAGATGGAGCCAAGCTATGGTCTCTGTTGAGGTCATAGTTTTTCTTTAAGTTGTAGGGATGGTTTCGGGGATGGATAGGGGAGTTAGTGGTCAAGTTAAGGTTTAGGGATGGGGATATGTGGGAATTAGAGGATGGGCTGGAGTCTAAATCTTTGCTCTGGGTTCAAAGCTCAGCAACGTGATTGTGGTTGGATGTTGTCAGGTCACCATGTGCCCCACTTCCCCAGGTAAACAGTTAACAAGTCCTTGGCCTGTTCCAGGGTTCCATGTGGGCAGGAGGCATGATTGATGATGACTTCTTAGCTACGCAAATTGGTGAGACTAGAGTTAGACGCCTGTTGTTTGAGTCCCATCATCAGCGAGTTTGGAGTTGGAGGCCTGGAGTTTGGGACCTCATCCAGAGTCCTCATTCATCGTCATTGGAGAGTTCTGAATCAGACGTCCAGATCAAAGCCTGAAGGTTGATTGGAAGTCCACACGTGAGACCCAATGGATGGAGACCCAAGTCTGCAAATCTCTTTGAGTATGCCGGGAAAGTCAACGGCCCATAGTCTGCAAATCCACGGGAGTCTTGGGTGCTGGAGGCTGAAGGCAACCTGTCCTGGAGTTAAAGCACTGTGTTCGTGCATGCATTGTTGGGAGGGGTGAATGGGTTGTACTATGCTGTTGTTGCTTTGTCGCTTGGTTTGTTCTGTTTTGTTGTGTTTTGTATTGTTCCAACAAGCCTGGGAGGCAATGCCATGTTAGCGTTGGAATGTGTGGCGATACTTTCAGGCTGCCCCAGCACAAACTTCGGCATGTTGGTTGTTAATGCAAACGACGTGTTTCACTATGTGTTTCAATGTATATGTGACAAAGAAATCTGAACTGAAATCTTATATTCTGGGTTGTATTGAAGTCAAAAGACTGAGGCCTTCTGGCATGTTTAATTTTTCAATCTGATGACATTACATCTTGCTGCATTCAAACCAGAGTCTGTCTTTTTCTCTCTCCAACACTAACTGACCTCATAGCTGATCTACATTGCAAATCTTTTACAACTCTTTCAAAATGTTCCCTGAATCATTTAGTTCTTTGATTTTGTCATAGCAAGGCATCCATGCAGTTGATCCATACCATTTCTATGATAACTGCTGTTCGATTGTTTCCCATTGCCATTCATTGGTACACAGGAGTGTAATGCGGAATGGCATCAAGTAAGTGGGCTTGGAATCCCATTGCTTACCTTGTCGTTATGGCAGTGCCAAGGAGAACACAAGTAATGTTGTAGGGAATTGATCTTAATAAATAGCATAGCAGTTAGCATGATGCTATTACAGCTCAGGGCGCAGAGTCTGGAGTTTGATTCCAGTGCCCTCTTTAAGGAAGGTTGTACATTCTTTCTCTTCTATGTGTGGGTTTCCTCTGGGTGTTTCTGTTTCTTCCCACAGTCCCAGGAAGTTTAGTAGGTTAGTTTGTCACTGTGAATTGTTCCATGATTAGGCTAGGGTTAAATCAGCAAGTTATTGGGCATAAGTCCCTAGTCCACACTGTATCTTAAATACAGTATCAAGCAGTGAGAAAGTGTGGGTTGGGGGAGGAGTAGAAATTCATAGCTAAGGGAATCTTTGATGTTTAGTCCAGTCTGGAGTTCATAGAGGAGCAGAGAATGGAAGATGTGCTGGCTGTTGTAGATCAAGCAGGAATAGGCACTGGCAACAAGAAAGCCTGCTGTTAAAACAGATGCAGGATTCTGGTTCAACAACCAAGGATTGAAATGACATTGTAGCAATAGTGTCGTTTAGGGATGATCATCCTCTTATGCCACTAACTGAATTATTGATCAAGTATGCATGAGCTACAGTTACATGTTTTGTACTGATCCAGTGCAAGAGCTTATTTTAAGGAAGCAAATAACAGGAGGTACATTTTGGTTGATCTTTTAGGCATAGCAAGTCAATATTGATGATTCATGGTTACTGCACATTTTAAGAAAGAGACCACCTTTTTTTGATGATGCATATACCTAAGCTCTTGACACTGTGTGTCCCATCTGGCTGATATATGCTGCTCCACATTCACAGAGAATCCTGTAAACTCCAGCTTCCTGAGTCCCAAGTCATCTTTGACCTGCATAAGCTGTGATGTGACGGGGTCAGACAGGATGCACGGTGGAAACCCACATCAGGGAGCACAGGAGGCGTATTCAATTTGGTTACCTGGAGAAATCAGTGGCAGCAGATATTGCATTCGCAATGGCCATAGGATTGACTTTGACGGCACAAAACTACTGTACCACACCAATAGCTTTTGGGACCGCCTGATAAATTACGCCTTTGAAATAAAACTAGATGAAAAGAATTTTGACAAGGATGAAGGTCTCACTTTAATTAAGAACTGGAATTCAATTATAAACAAGATGGGACAACATAAACCTGATAGGATGAGGACTAAGCAATCAGGTGGGATGGACAACAGGGGTACAAATACCACTGGACTAGATACAGTGTGCTCAGGCATCATCCCTTTTGAAGATGGCAGAGTTTGTCATTGAACCATCGGTTGAAATTGATACCTGTACCCGACTGAAAGTCTGAGAAGAGTTTATTCGTCAACGTTAACAGAGATGGAATTGGACTTTGATTGTCTACTGTTATAATAATGAACCATCATCGGAGAATTGAAATTCAGTTTGCAAGTACCCCGAAGTTCTGTAGATTCCAAGGAAATTTAAGACTAATGTGTAAACAATAATATTAAAAACTAATAAGCTGTCATGACTGCAAAAATTTATGATCGTTTCTTTGTTTCAGCATTTATTCTTTCAATTTAGTCCCTGGCAAAAAAAAGTATCAAGAATGATGTAGCAATATCTTTCAAAACAATAATTCAAGTGAGCAACATTTTAAATAAAGAATATGGGATAATCAATATCATTGAACAGTATAATACATTCTTACAGAGTTTTCTTCAAAGTATTAATACACCGACATCTTTGCTTTGATTTTGATTGGTCTTTCTTTTCAGAAGTTTAGTTAGTGTCAATAAGGAACAGTGAGTATTGTCACTGTTCTTTTTCGGTGAGGGAGGGGGTTTGGAGTTTGATGTTACTGTCATTGTTTTTTTTTTGTGAAGGAAGTGGTTGGGGGCTTAGGGTTTTGATATTCCAGCTGCCGTTTTCCATGTGGGTGAGTTGTTAGTTTTTTCCCAAGAGTGAGGGTGGGGGGGATTTGGTGTTGCTGAAGTTTGTTTCTTTTTCTTGTCCATGGTTGGGATTTGATGTATTTTCTTTCAACAAAACCCATGTTTTTTTTTTCCATATTTCATGACTATCTGGAAAAGACTAATATCAGAGTTGTATTGTCCATGCAGACTTTGACAACAAAATGAACCTTTAAACCTTTGAATAATCATGAATAAGCAAAACGACTGAACTGGAAGTTATTGGGCAAATTCACCTTGGCGGAACTACTTTAAATAAAATGCAAGACTGCTTTGCAAGGACATGCTAAGAATGTGTTTACAATAATGAGTGTGTTTGAAAGAAAATAGAGCCTGACAATAGTTATACAGCTTTAATTTTTAATGCAACGGAGACAGTGATAGTCTTTCTCTTATGAGTGACTCAGCAAGCCAATTACACTACTGACACTGTAATAATAAGAATAAAATCATTAAAACATTAATAATAACAGTAAAAAGATATAAATGACATATTAGGACATGTCTAGAAAGATGTACCTTCAAATAAGTGATCGTAAATCTCCTAAGCACTATTTATATTTTAATTTTCCTTTCTTTAATGAAGACCTGCCATCTTGGATCACCACCCACACCTGGGAGCTTCTCTACTAATGTAATTTCCAACTGACATATAGTATCTGCTTGCAGACATCAGTAGAAATCATTTTGATGTCCTTCAGAATGATGATATAGACCAATCAGCAAATGCCTGAACGGGCAAAATTGCATTTGATCCAATTTTACTGTGCAGATCATCTGCTGTGGCAAGTAGGAAAAGCCATTTCCAACAAACTTCACTTGTTAGAAAAAAAATCATTAGCAGAGAGATTTTGTCACTGGGGTTTGTGAGTAAGTGGTTAGGTGGGTTACTATAATTAGGCCTGTTTGGACTCTTTTTTTATTGAGTACGCCTGAGTTTGTCATTCACTTTAAAGATTAGCTTAAACTCATAAGAAATGTGTTTGTGGTGAGGTGCAGCATTGCAGAATGAAATATTGAGCAAGGAGATGGGCCATTAAAACAGCTCTTCATTTGACATTAATTTTCACTGAAATTGAAACAATTGTAAACCTGCAGGTTAGTGTTATAACTTGCATTCTATTATGGAGCGAACATAAAATGAAGGGCAAGTTTGTTGACAGGCAAATCAGAAGAGGGTGTTCCACAGTTTCTCCTAGTGGATAGAGTCAAAGATATTAGTGAGTCTGAAAAAATCCTTTTATATTTGATCATGATATTTCTGACCATTATCATCTACTTCAAACACCTTCTCTTCCCAGATGTGAGCCAATAGGCTATGAATTTAAGACAAAGCACAGGAAGGATACAACTTACCTCTAAGGGTGAGGGAGTGAGCTAACAGACAGACATACTTTATTGATCCCAAGGGAAATTGGTTTTTTTTACAATCGCACCAACCAAGAATATTGTAGAAATATAGCAATATAAAACCACAAATAATTAAATAATAATAAGTAAAATATTCCAAGTGGAAAGAAGTCCAGGACCAGCCTACTGGCTCAGGGTGTCTGACACTCCGAGGGAGGAGTTGTGAAGTTTGATGGCCACAGGCAGGAATGACTTCCTATGATGCTTCGTGTTGCATCTCGGTGGAATGAGTCTCTGGCTGAATGTACTCCTGCGCCTAACCAGTACATTATGGAGTGGATGGGAGATGGGAGACATTGTCCAAGATGGCATGCAACTTGGACAGCATCCTCTTTTCAGACACCACCATCAGAGAGTCCAGTTCCACCCCCACAACATCACTGGCCTTATGAATGAGTTTGTTGATTCTGTTGGTGTCTGCTACCCTCAGCCTGCTGCCCCAACACACAACAGCAAACATGATAGCACTGGCCATCCCAGACTCGTAGAACATCCTCAGCATCGTCCGGCAGATGTTAAAGGACCTCAGTCTCTTCAGGAAGTAGAGACGGCTCTGACCCTTCTTGTAGACAGCCTCAGTGTTCTTTGACCAGTCCAGTTTATTGTCAATTCGTATCCCCAGGAATTTGTAATCCTCCACCATGTCCACACTGACCCCTTGGATGGAAGCAGGGGTCACCGGTACCTTAGCCCTCCTCAGGTCCACTACCAGCTCCTTAGTCTTTTTCACATTAAGCGGCAGATGATTCTGCTCGCACCATGTGACAAAGTTTCCCACCGTAGCCCTGTACTCTGCCTCATCTCCCTTGCTGATGCATCCAACTATGGCAGAGTCATCAGAAAGCTTCTGAAGATGGCAAGACTCTGTGCAGTAGTTGAAGTCCGAGGTGTAGATGGTGAAGAGAAAGGGAGACAGGACAGTCCCCTGTGGAGTCCCAGTGCTGCTGACCACTCTGTCTGACACACAGTGTTGCAAGCACACGTACTGTGGTCTGCCAGTCAGGTAATCAATAATCCATGACACCAGGGAAGCATCCACCTGCATCACTGTCAGCATTTCACCAAGCAGAGCAGGGCGGGTGGTGTTGAACGCATGGGAGAAGTCAAAAAACATGAACATCACAGTGCTCGCCAGCTTGTCCAGGTGGGGGTAGACACTGTTCAGCAGGTAGACAATGGCATCCTCAACTCCTAGTCGGGGCTGGTAGGCGAACTGGAGGGGGTCTAAGTGTGGCCTGACCATAGGCCGGAGCTGCTCCAGAGCAAGTCTCTCCAGGGTCTTCATGATGTGGGAAGTCAATGCCACTGGTCTCTAGTCATTGGAGCCACTGGGGCATGGTGTCTTCGGTATAGGGATGAGGCAGGACGTCTTCCACAGCACAGGAACCCTCTGGAGACTCAGGCTCAGGTTGAAGACATGGTGAAGTACTTCACATAGCTGGGGGGCACAGGCTTTGAGCACCCTGGGGCTGACACCATCCGGGCCTGCAGCCTTGCTTGGGTGGAGACGTTTCAGCTGCCTTCTCATCTGTTCAGCTGTGAAGCCCACCGTGGTGGTTTCAGCTGAGGGAGGGATGTAGTCACGAGAGCAGGGTGGGGGACTGTGAGGAGGGGTAGGAGGGGAGAGTGGAGTATGTGTTGGTTGGGGGCCGACAACAGATTAAACATGTGGGGGATGGGCAGGGGCCACAGTGTCAAATCAGTTGAAGAACAGGTTAAGTTCGTTGGCCCTGTCTACACTGCCTTCAGCTCCTCTGTTGCTAGTTTGCCGGAACCCAGTGATGGTCCTCATCCCACTTCAGACCTCTCTCATGTTGTTTTGCTGGAGTTTCCACTCAAGCTTCCTCCTATAATTGTCTTTAGCCTCCCTGATCTTGGCTTTCAGGTCCCTCTGTATTGTCCTCAGCTCCTCCCTATTTCCATCTCTAAACGCCCTCTTTTTAGTGTTCAGGATGTTCTTAATGGCCTTTGTTACCCATGGCTTGTTATTTGAATGACAAAGGATAGTTCTTGCTGGAACAGTCCACACAGAAGTTGATGTAACCAGTGATACACTCTGTGAGCCCATCAATGACCTCTCCATGTGGCTCACAGAGGGCCTGCCAGTCTGTCGCCTCAAAACAATCCTGGAGTGCCTCATAAGCCTCCCCCAGCCATTTCCTCACTGTCCTCGAGGTTGCAGGATTACTCTCCACCAGATTATACTCTATATAATAGAAGTATATAAAATAATGAGAGTTACAGACAGCGTAGATAGTGGACGGAAGAGTCAAATACTGGAGAGCATATATTTAAGGAGAGAAGAGAGGGTTTAAAGTAGGTTTTCAGGATAAGTTCACTGTTTTTTTTAAAACGGAGTGACAGGTGCCAAGGGGAGATGATAGAAGCAGATCTTAGAAACATTTAAGGGGCATATAGATAGACACTTAAATGGTGAATAGAGGCATGTGAACCACGAGCAAGAAGATGGGATTAATTCGATTGGTGTCTTATTTGACAGAGACATGATGGGTTTAAGGGCTTTCCTCTGCTGTAATGTTTTATGTTCTAATTCCTAAAAAAACACACAACACTCATCGTCATACTGACACGGGAGACCTCTAGTGAAAGTAAATTTATGAGTCATTGATTACCCACAATGCCACTCAGGATTACATACAAAAGGGAAGTCCACTCAGTTTATCCAATAAAGAGACAGTTCACAGACAAAATGATGCTTTCGCATTCCTTCTGTTTTCTGACACTTGGCAACAGTGAAAGTACCAGTGTCTTCTCTGTCCATGGACTACAGCCATACTCACAACCCCAGAGGTAAAGTCCTCTTCATCACTGGCAATTCTCTTCTACATACACATGATTAAATAGCTTCCCATCACGTGACAGGTCCTTGTCACATGGCTAATCACTAGGAATCAAGCTTTATTTAACCTGTTGAACACATTAATATTTACTGCAGTTTTTTCTTTAAACAATATTAGTTTCACATTTCACCAACTGCACCATTTCCCATATCTCAGGTGTATTTCCAAAGGAAAAATTGAGGTAGTATGCATGAGTTCATTGTCCATTCAGAAATCTGATGATAGATGGGAAGAAGCTGTGTTTGTGAAATGTTGAGTGTGTGTCTTCAAGCTTCTGTACCTCCTCCTTGATGGCAATAATAAGAAGAGGGCATGTCTTGGATGATGGGGTCCTTAATGATGAATGCCACCCTTTTGAGGCATTGTCTTTTGAAGATATTGCGATGCTGGGGAGGCTAGTGCCCTTAATGGAGCTGGCTGAGTCTGTAATTCTTTGCAGTTTTTTTCCCATCCTCCGAGTGTTCCCTCCATACCAGTGATGCAACTGGTTAGAATAGTCATAGGTGATATACCAAGTTTCCTCAAACTCCTAAAGAAATGCAGCCTCTATCTTGCCTTCTTTGTAATTACATCAATATGTAATTACAATACAATTTTCTACTAAGAGTGAGAGAGTGAGCTGATAGAAGTATTTAAAATGACGAGAGGAATAGACAGGGTAGATAGTGGATGAAAGTGTCGAATGCTATACTTAAGCAGAGAGGAAGACCCAGGATAGGTCTTTAGCATGCAGCCACCAGGGACTTAAAACTACTCACACTTTCCACTGCTGATCCCTTGATGAGAACTGATGTGTGCTCCCTTGTCTTCCCCTTCCTGAACTCCACAATCAATTTGTTGGACTTACTGACATTAAGTGCAAGGTTGTTATATTGATGGCACTCTCACTCCTATATGCCTTCTCATCACAACTTGAATTCTGCCAAGAGTAGTTGTGCCATTGGCAAATTTATGGATGGCATTTGGATTGTGCCTTGCCACACAGTCATGGGTGTGGAGAGAGAGTAAAGCTGTGTGTTAAGCACACATCTTTGAGGTGTGCCAGTGTTGATTGTCAGCGAGGAGGAGATGTTATTGTCGGCAAGGAGAAAGATGAAGTCAAGAATCCAGTTGCAGAAGGAGGTACAAAGGCCCAGGTTTTAGAGCTTGTTGATTAGTACTGAGGATATGATTATATTGAATGCTGAGCTCTAATCAATAAACAGCAGCCTGACTTAGGTATTGCTGTTGTCCAGATGGGTATTGATTCAAGGCCAAGTGGAGAGCCAGTGAGATTACATCCGCTGTAGATCTGTTGTGGTGATAGGTAAACTGCAGCAGGTCCAGGTCCTTGCTTGGCGGGAATGATTCTGGCTTTGACGAACCTTTCAAAGCACTTCATCACAATAGATGTAAAATGCAACTGAGTGATAGTCACTGAGGCAGCTCATCCTGCTCTTCTTGGGCATCATCACCCTTTTGAAATAGGTAAGAACCTCTGAGTGAGAGATTGAAGATGTCCTTCACCACTCCTGTCAGCTGGTTGGCACAAGTTTTCAATGCCCTGCCAGCTACACCATCAGGACCTGACACCTTGCGAGAGTTCACCCTCTTGAAAGATGCTATTATGTCAGTCTCCAAGACAGAGATCACAGGATCACCAGATGCTGCAGGGATTTGCACAGATGTAGCTTTATTCTCCTTTACAAAGCATGTAAAACAGGCATTAATCTCATCTGAGAGTGAAACATCACACCCATTCATGATATTAGTTTTTTCTTTGTAGGTAAACCTGCAAATCCATGAGAGCAGACATGCATCTGATTCCATTTCTTACTTCAAATGGAAATGATTTTTTACTCTTAAAATAGTATTCCATAGGTTGTACCTGGACTTCTTGTATAGTTCTGGATCACTGGTCTAAAATGCTACAGATCTAGCCCTCAGCAGACTACAAATCTCCTGGTTCATCCATTGCTTTGAGTTTGGGTATGTCTGCTATGTTCTCAAAGGCACAAACTTATCCACGCAGGTCTTGGTGAAGTTGGTGACAACTGTGGCATATTCATTCAGATTCAAATATGATTCTTTCCAGTCCTGTAAGCACTCCTCCGCCAACCTTGACCCATAAATTCTTGGCTGTGGTCTTTAGTCTCTACCTGTACTTTGGAGTAGAAGTACAGCTAGGTGATTGAACTTTCCAATGTGTTGGCATGGTAAGTATTCTTGATGGTGGTATAACAATGGTTAAGTGGTTTGGCTGCTCTGGTTCCACAGGTAATTATGTTGGTGATAGTTGTTCAGAGACCTCTTGAAGATGGCCTGGTTGAAATTCTTCACAATCACAGTGAAACCATCAGAGTTTTGTGACTGCTCACCATGGTGCTCTGCTCTTCCAGTGCCTGCCTGACATTGGCCAGAGGTGAAATATACATCACTACCAGGATGATAGCGGAAAACTCCTAAAGCAGATAAAATAGATAACATTTAATCATCAGATATTCTAAGTTGTGTAAGCAAGATTGAGACAGATCCACCTCATCTGTGCAGCATAATGAATTAAACATGAATCATAGTGCACCTCCTCTACCTTTAAATGATTCAGTTGTTCTTTTCAAATCTTTTTATTATTATTATTATTCAAAAATAACATAGGTACATCAAAGTAACAACACTTCCAATGCCTCAAAAAAAAAGAAATTATCTTAAAGATTGAAAATTTTGTGAATAAAAAACCCTACTAAGCAAAAAAAGTGAGAGAAAAAAAGAAACCCATTGGGAGTACAACCCCGGAGCCATGTGTCATAAAGAAAGCTTCTAAAAATAAACATCAAACCACCAACAAGAAAGAAAGATATATCAAAAAAAACTTACAATTAGATCGTGGAGAAAATCTATCAGTTAACTCAAATGATGATAACGAGCAAATGAGCCCCATCTCTTCTCAAAATCAAATAAAGGTTCAAAGGTTTGACTTCTAATTTTCTCCAAGCTAAGACACAGTATCACTTGAGAGAACCCATTGTGACAAAGTAGGAGCTGCTATATCCTTCCATTTCAACAAGATGGCCCTCCTAGCTATCAATGTAACAAACGCAATAACATGTTGGTCAGACACAGAAATACCATGGATATTTTGAGGAATTATTCCAAAAAGCACAGTCAATTTATTAGGTTGTAAGTTGATTCTGAGTGCTATAGAAATTGTCGAAAAGACTGACTTCCAAAACTGTTTTAGTATAGAACATGACCAGAACATATGTGTCAGTGTACCTATCAAAGTTTTACTTCTATCACAATACTTGTCAACATTGGGAAATATTTTAGAAAGTCTCTCCTTCGTCAAATGGTAACGATGTACAATTTAAAATTGAATCAGTGAATGACTAGCACAGATCGATGAAGAGTTAACCAGCTTCAGAATCCGTGTCCAATCCTCCCATATAAAAGTCAAACAACACACACAAAATGCTGGTGGAACACAGCAGGCCAGGCAGCATCTATAAGGAGAAGCACTGTCGACGTTTCGGGCCGAGACCCTTCGTCAGGACTAACTGAAGGGAAAGATACTAAGAGATTTGAAAGTAGAGGGGGGAGGGGGAAATGCGAAATGATAGGAGAAGACCGGAGGGGGTGGGTTGAAGCTACGAGCTGTGTTCCACCAGCATTTTGTGTATGTTGTTTGAATTTCCAGCATCTGCAGATTTCCTCGTGTTTGCATATAAAAATCAAGTTGAGTTCCTTCTCCCAATCCTGTTTAATCTTAAGTAAAGGACACTTATCCCATTGTAATAATAAATTATAAATTCTTCCAATAGAACCTTTCAATGAGGGGTTCATATTCATAATAGTATCTAACAAATCAGCCTCCAATATGTAAGGAAAATTACTTAAATATTTTTGTAAAAAGTGTCTAACTTGAAGGTATTGTAAAAAGTGTGAATATGAGAGAATATTTATCGACTAATTGTTCAAAAGACAACTGTTCTGTCTTTGTGGTGGATGTTGAAGCCCTCAGGATGTAGTGCTTCATCAGAAATGGTGGGGTTGAGCCATGTTTCTGAGCCATGTTTCTGTGAAGCAATGTACACAGCAATCCCTGATGTCCCTCTGATACTGTAATCTTGCTCTGAGGTCTTTAATTTCATTTTCCAGAGACTGCACATTTGTCAGCAGGATAGTGGGGAGTGGGAGTCTAAGGCCTCTGTGTTTCAATCATATCTGCAGCCCAGCATACCTTCTGCACTTCCTTTATCTTAAATGGGAAATGCCCTCGTGACCTGAGTCTACCATCCAGGGTCCGGCAACTTTGAGGGTAGATTTTTTAAATGCCTTAAAACAACGTTGTTGTCAGGAACACGGCCGGATGGACCCAAACGTAGGACGCAGACACTGAAGTACTAGGGGGAGGGCAGGATGGGGATGCCATGGCATTTAAGGGTAGAGCTGGGGTTCAGGTAGATAGAGTATCAGGCAGGCAGAGCGGAGTGGGCTCCCAGAGTTCGAGTTCAGGTAGACAAGCTCCCGGGGTTCAGGCAGGCAGGCAGACAGGTCCCCGGGTTCAGACAGGCAGACATGTCTAGGTGGCTAGATAAGCTGGCGGAGAGCCCTCCCTGGGCGGGCTGCATATATCCCGGGTAGGGACACCTCCCAGGTGGAAACACCGGAGGCCTGGGCATGACGCGGACCCTAGGCGGGTGCGGGGCACAATCCCAGGGTTCGGGTGGAAGAGGAGAACAGGGTAGAACCCCTGCCGGGCAGTGGCAGACCGGCCAGGCCTGCCCGACAGAGGCAAGGGATAGGAACGGGCATAGGTCCAGGGTGACCAACACAACAGTTATGATAGTGGGAAAATTAGGAACGGCCGGCAGACAGCGCGACCGCGCGAACAAAACAAACAAGCAGAGAAGCGGGACCAGCGCATGGGAAGAAAGGCGGGGGAGAGGACCGACCTGGCAGTACTGGTACGGGGCAGAGAAGCACGATGAGGAGTAGATCTGAGCCCCGGCAGGATAACAGAATGCAGAGAAGAGTTCGGAGCCAGCGGAGAAACAGGAAACAGAACAAAACGACCACCCGCCTGGTCCCAGTCCCAAGGCCCCTTATAAACACCTGCAGCTCAATGAGTTACAGGTGTGCCTCCTTGAGCCAGGAGGGTCCTAACTAGATCACGGGTGACAGGAGGGGCAACTGCAGGACCCGGAGTCCAGAGCCCCCGGACCGGATCGAGACCCGGAATGCGGATTCTGGACCGGACCGGACCCTGACAGTTGTTTACTGAAGTACCCAGGGCTGTGACAGTGGATTTCAGCTATTGTGGTCCTGAATGGGAATATATGATGATTCCTATTGGAGCTGCATGCAAAGAGTTGTTATTTATTGATATTATCTTGATCTTTCTGGCCTGACACTCAGAATCTACCAGACAGAAGAGTTCCCTGTTCTTTCCCAAGCTTATGAAACCTGCACTGGCATCTCCATGCACTGAAATGACACCTACACTCACTCCTCAAAGCTCTGCAAATAGAAGGTTAAATGAACCAATGCCAAGTCAATATCTCCAGCATTAAGGCCTACTTTCAATATATGCATGATAACCTATTATTTCACCTTCACCATAACACCATAAGGAGTAGAATTAGGCCATTTGACCTATTGAGTCTGCTCTGCAAAACAATCATGGCTGATCCTTTTTTTTCCCCTCCTCTGCCCTACTGCCCAGCTTTCTCCCTGTAACCTTCGATGTCATGTCCAATCAAGAACCTATCAAGCTCTTCCTGAATTACACTTAATGACCTGGCCTCCACAACTACCTGTGGTAATAAAATCCACAAATTCACCACCGTCTGGTGAAATAGATTTCTCCACATCTCTTTGAAACGGACACCCCTCTATCCTGAGGCTGTGCCCTTTTGTCCTAGACTCCCCCACCATGGGAAACATCTTCCACATCTACTCTATCTAGGCCTTTCAACATTCGAAAGGTTTCAATGAGATCCCCTCTCATTCTTCTAAATTCCAGTGAGTACAGACCCAGAGATATGAGAACCCTTTCTGTCCTGGAATCATCCATGTGAACCTCCTCTGAACCCTCTTCAATGCCAGAACATCTCTTCTTAGATTAGGAGTTGAGTATTGTTCACAATACTCAAGGTGAGGTCTCACTAGTGCCTTATAAAGTCTCAGCATTATATCCCAGCTCTTATATTCTAGACCTCATGAATTGAATGCTGACATTGCATTTGCCTTCCTAACAACTGACTCTACCTGCAAATTACCCTTTAGGGTGTTCTGCACAAGGACTCCCAAGTTACTTTGCATTTCAGATTTCTTGATTTTTCTCCCCATTTAGAAAATAGTCTGCACATTTATTTCTCCAACCAAAGTGTATGACCATGCGTTTTCCAACAATGTATTTCCATTGCCACTTTCTTGCCCATTCTCCTAATCTGTCTAAATCCACACAGTTTCCTTAACACTACCTGCCCATCCAGAAATCTTTGTATCATCTGCAATGGTGAATAATGATATAACTGGAGGCATTAAATGAGAATGTACCTTAGATCTTGACACTGATAATCACCTTTATCCTGAGGTAGGCACAGCAAATGCCTTGTCTTTATCCAAGCAGAATGCAAAGCAATTAAGCATGAACAGCTTTATACTTGAATCCTAGATGAGATTACCAAGAGAAAAAAAATAGAATGTTTGTGTTCTCAAAGTTGGAGCTAAAATCATCAGTAGTAGTTCAATAAGAGTCGCTACATTACACATTTTCAGTACGTGACAGAATGCTCACGAACAGGTTCCGATGAAAGGTCATTCACCTGATACGTTAGCTCTGTTTCTCTTCCTTGCAAATATCACCGAGTCTTTCCATTGTTTTCTGTTTGATTTACAGAATGCTAATTATTCACCTAGCTGTCAAGTTAACGAAGTGTGACATAAAGTCATTCTTGGAATTCCACATCTTGAATAAGTGGCAATAACCTACAAGGTCAAAGTGTTGAAAATCCAGTCTCAGAATCAGGCTTAATATCACCAGCGTATGTTGTGAAATTTGTTGTTTTGCAGTAACAGTGTATTGTAAAACGTAATGATTTAAAAAAACTATAACTTACAGTAAGAAATATACTGTATGAAATTAAATCAAGTAAGAAATGCAAAACAAGAGCAAATTAGAATAGTGAGATAGTACTCACTGTTCATTGACAATTGAGAAATTTGGCTGCGGAGGGGAGGAAGCTGCTCCGGAAACGTTGAGTATGTATCTTCAGGCTTCAGTACCTCCTCCTTTATGGAAGCAATAAGAAAAGTGCATGTCCTGGCCAATGGAGGTCCTTCATGATGCATGCAGCCTTCTTGGGTAATCGCCTTCAGAAACGCTGGGGGAGGCTCCTGACCATGATGGAGCTGGCTGAGTTTACAACTTCCTGCAGCTTTTTCCAATCTTATGTAGTAACCCCACTGTACCTGATGGTGATACAACCATTAAATATGCTCCCCACAATACACCTGCAGCTTTGGCGACAGACCAAGTCTTTTCAAACTCCTAATGAAGAACGGCTGCAGTCCTGCCTTCTTTGTAATTGCATTGATGTGGTGGGCCCAGGATAGATCTTCAGATGTTGACCTGCAGGAACTCGAAACTGTTCATCCTTTCCACTGTTGATCCCTCAATGAGCACGGCTGTGTGTTCCCCCAACCTCCCCTTACTGAAGTCCACAATCAATCCCTTGGTCTTACTGTCACTGAGTGCAAGGGAGTTGCTGTGATACCACTCAACCATCTGATCTACCTGTTCCTGTATGTTTCCTCATCGCCATCTGAAATTCTACCAGTGACTGTTGAATCATCAGCAACGCCTATGAGCTATGCCTAGCCACACACTCATGGATGTAGAGATAGTAGAGCAGTGGGCCTCGGACATATCCTTAAGGAGTGCAGGTGTTGATTGTCACTGAGGAGGAGATGTTATTTGCTGACTGTGGTCTCCCAGTGAGGAAGTGAAGGATTCAGTTGCAGAGGGAGGGAGAGAGGACTTGCTGATTAGACCTGAGGGCGTGGTTGTGTTGACTGCTGAGCTATAATCAATAAACTGCAGCTTGATGTAGGTTTTGCTATTGTCTACATCATCCAAGGCTGAGTGGAGAGCTAGTGATATTGCATCTGCTGTAGACCTATTGTGGTGATATACAAATTGCAGCAAGTCCAGGTCCTTGCTTAGGTAGGAGTTAATTCCAGCCATGACAAACATCTCAAAGCACTTCATTCCAATAGATGCAAGTGCAATTGGGTGGTAGTCATTGAGGCAATTCACCCTGCTCTTCTTGGGCACTGGTGTGATTGTTGCCCTTTGGAAGGAGAAGAGAACCTCCAACTGCAGCAGTGAGAGATTGAACATGACCTTGAATATTCCAGTCAGTTGGTTGGCAGAGGTTTTCAATGCCCTACCAGTTACACCAATGGGGCCTGACTCCTTGTGAGGGTTCACCCTTTTGAAAGGTGTTCTGACATCAGCCTCTGAGTCAAAGATCACAGGGTCATCAGGTGCTGCAGAGATTCACACAGGTGTAGTTTTATTCTCACTTTAAAAGCATGCATAAAAGGCATCACAGCTATTCAGGTTTTGCTTTGTAGGAAGTAATGACTTGAAAACCCTGCCAAAGCTGACATGCACTCGATTCTGTCTCGAACTTCAATCAGTATTGTTTTTTGCCCTTAAAATATCTTTCCATAGTTTGTCCCTGGATTTCTTTGAATAGTTCTGGATCACTGGACTTGACTGCCAGAGATCTTGCCCTTTGTAGAGGCTTTGGTTTGGGTATGTCTGGTCTGTTCTCGGAGGCACACACTCCTCCACACAGGTCTTGATGAAGTTGATGACAACTGTGGTGTATTCATTCAGATTCATAGATGAATCAAAGAATATTATCCAGTCTACCGACTCGAAGTAGTCCTGTTAACCATACCTTCTTGGTCCTCACCACTAATGCTGTGGTCTTTTGTCTCTGCTTATATGCTGGGAGCAGAAACATAGCCAGGTGTTCAGACTTTCCGAAGTGTGGGTATAGGATGGCATGGTAAGTGTTCTTGATTGTGGTATAACAGTGGTCAAATGTGTTGGCTCCTTTGGTTTCACAAGTGATATGATGGCGGTCATTATTCAGAGACTCTTCAAGCTGGCCTGCTTGAAGTCCCCCACAATGAGAGGAAAGACATTAAGATGTTTCATGTTTCATGACTATTGATATGGTGCTGAGTTTTGCCAGAGCCCGTCTGACGTTGGCCTGAGGTGGAATGTATATCGCTACCCTGATGATGGCAGAAAACTCCCACAGTCAACAAAAATTGATGGCACTTGATCATTAGATTTTCCAGGTTTGGTGAGCAAGATTGAGATAGAGCCACCACGATGAGTTAATCATAAAGCATACTCCACTTCCTTTACCTTTAAAAGAATGAGATGCCCTGCCTGAGGAGAATAGTGAAGCCATTTTGAAGATCTTTCATCAATTAACAATAACAGTCAATCAAATATTTCACCCAAATTCATATCATTTCCTCCAAATTCAGATTGTACCAAAGTTGTTATATACTGATGAATTCAATAATAATACAAGCTTAACATTTTGAACCCAATGTGGTTAATTTAGCTGATAACAAGAACTCTTCACTGAAGATCAGGTACAATTTCTCACAATCAAACACTGAAGAAACACAGACCCTGGGGAATATAAATCATTGCCATTTGAACATCCTGATAACTTGTACTTCATTGAGAAAAACAAATGCATTGTTAGTGAATTGCTCATGATGTGTTGAAAATTAGTCATTATTTGCCATTACTTGAGAGGGAACGTGTTGCATTATCTGAGATTGTGGTGTAAAAAAAATCATGCTACCCAAATTTTATAGGTGTAATGGTATATGATACAGATAGGCACATGCATGAAAGAAAAATGGGGTGTTATGTGGAACGAAAGGAATAGATTGAACATGGAGTAGATTAATGCCAATAACATCCTAGGCCAAAAGGCCTTTACTGTGCTGTACTGCTCTGTGTTCTATGACATATTAGGCAATAAGCATATTCACATTTTGAACAGAAACACACCTTGAAAGAGGAATCTACAGTAAAATCACTGCAGTTCAAGCAGGTGTCTCATCACTTCTCTCATAAAGACAGTTAGGCAACAGATAATGAGCGGGATAACCACAACCAGATCCTGAAAATTAACAAATAACAAGAAGTTTGCTGCCACTTTGAATTGGAATTGGTTTATTATTGTCACATGTACCAAGACACAGAGAGAAGTTTGTCTTGAATACTTTTGTTCATGTAAACATAACCAGAAATTGCCTACAAATTACTCAGTCTTAGTAAGGCAGCATGTTTGGAGAGAGAGAATTTCCAGCATTTTTTATTTTAACTTTACATAGTTTGCACAGCTGTATATTTTACTTTTAATAAGTTTTCTAAAATCTGCTTGAATAATATGGAATTAAGAGGTTCCCCAGTTCTCCTCTCAGATTCATTGCAATCTTAAGATTTTTGTTGACTTCCATTCAGCCCTCTTCTGATAATCATCTCCTCGTACGTGGACGGTCTAGCTCCTTTCATTAGATCCCTGACACTCATCAGCATCAGTGAATGCCAATGACAACCTGGCTGCCCATAAATGTGACCCTGTTTAACACTGAGAAGTGGTGAGGTTCGGTTCAGGGAACCTTCAGCAAATGCCTGCTTGCATATCTAGTATAGGCAAAGGTTGAGACCCACTGTTAGGTGTGCTTCTAGCCAATCTATTTGTGTGCAGGGATAATTTGTTGCAACAAATTTTAGGCTGCTGCATTTAAAAGTTCCTCATGCACTATTTGAAGAAAAGTTGGAATTCACCATCACACCCTCCAAAATAGAATATCTGTTCATCCATAACAATGCTGTTTCCTGGTTACATGCTGTGCATTACCAACTTCTCATTTATTGTCAAAAACATCAACAATTGTGAAGGACTTTGGGAAATCCTTAAGCTATAAAAAGAATCTTCAGGCAAATCAAAAAATCTGTCTGGCCAGTGAGAGGAGGTGAGCAAATGCTCAATGTCATCCTCTTCTTTGTAGCTCAATGCAGTCAGTCACTGAATCTCAGGGGATTTCCTTTCTTTCAATGTTTGCAACAAGCAGACATTAACCTCTTCTTAGGTTATGTAGATCATCAAAGTCCTGAAATTTCATATTAGCAAATATTTCTCATCTTACTTACGTGACATCATATTTCTCATCTTACTTACATCAGTATGAAAGAGCCTTAAGCTGGGATCAGTTTGTTGAATGTAAATATCAAACATATCATAGAAAATGCAAAATAATAATTTTGGTAAAGCAGTGAATTATTTTAATAATGCATAGACTTAATTGATATAATTACAGTCTAACAGGACAAATAATCTAA
Organism: Hemitrygon akajei; assembly: GCF_048418815.1. Lineage (NCBI taxonomy): Eukaryota > Metazoa > Chordata > Chondrichthyes > Myliobatiformes > Dasyatidae > Hemitrygon > Hemitrygon akajei. The sequence continues at coordinate 158,511,742 of NC_133129.1, read as the reverse complement.
CAGCACAAGGATATAATTAGAACTGCAGAGAATAATTTGAGCTTACATAGCTGTTTTGAAATTAAAAAGTGTCCCCTTAGCTGCAAGACTACCATTATTTTCGTTTATAACTTGAGGTAAAAGACCTTTTGTGATGGTACTTTTTGTGTGCAGCTATCACCTGCTCATGCTGGGATACAAACAGTGCATTTGTTTAAAGTTGTGCCTGCTGCACAGCTGGTGAGAATCTCTGCGTGGCAAAGACTCACATAGATGCCACCTTCGTCAATGCCTAAGGCACTTTACACCCAGTGAAGTAGACTGTGAACTGTACACAAGACACAACTGTGCTCTTTTGCAATATGTCTTCAGTAATATTGTCAGCCTAAATTTTTGTGCTTAAGTTTTGAATGTGGGATTCAATCCGTAATCTTCTGACTCCGAGAAAAGCGAACTGAGATTGCGAGAAGCCATATTGTAAAAGGATGGAGGGGGAGAATAGGGAAATGAGAGAATGCCAAGAAGTCAGGAAAGAATGGAAAGAGAGTGATCACTTTGTGGTCACTTTGTGAAAGCAAGTGGTGGATGTCAAATGGTTGGACTTGCTGTCATTCAGATGAAATTTTCAATATAAGAGGATTACAAGCTCAGTAGAAAATAGATAGTATTAAAGAAAGGAAATTAATAAGATAATGAGTAGAAAGATCTTTTAAACAGGTTGTATTGTATTTAATAAAAGATATTGCAATAAGCATATACTACTGGCATTTGATATTAGATCTGTATATGAAGTCAGAGACTAAACAGCCACCCAGCCTTCAATAGGAAGTGAATCGACCTTAGTGTCAAAATATGATGTTCAAAATAATCCATTATACTCCAGATAAATTGTTGATGCACTATCCAGAAGTGTGCTATAATATTTTCTGCTACTATTAATTAGTCATTGGTATTGTTCTGGCTTCAGTATTTTCGCTCTTCAAGATATATTGCTTGTAACATGAGAGGAAATGAGGGAACTAGTCAAAACATCACACATTATAAAAAGATGAATCAATAAAACAAAAGTCCAAACAGAAAACAAGTACTTCAGACACTAGTTTTTCAACACGAAATGTCAGAATCAGAATCAGGTTTAATATCACATCACCGGCATATGTAGTGAAATTTGTTAACTTAGCAGCAGCAGTACAATGCAATACATGATAAATATAGAAAAATGAATTACAGTACGTATATATTTATGTATATTAAATAGTTAAATTAAAAATAGTGCATAAGCAGAAATAATAAAAGTAGTAAGGAGGTGTTCATGGGTTCAATGGGTGCAATGCCCATTTAAAAATCGGATGGCAGAGGGGAAGTGGCTGTTCCTGAATCACTGAGTATGTGTCTTCAGGCTTCAGCTCTCCATCATTTCTCCTACAGATGCTGCTTGTCCTACCGAGTTCACCCACCAGCTTGTTTTTTCTCCAGCTTCCAGCATCTGTGTTCTCTTGTGCCTCAGTGTCTTTGAAGAGATAATACTGGAAATAATATATAATTATGCATTAACATACTTCCCTAAGGAAATGGACATTTCATATTTGATTTCCTTGAGTCCACACTAAAATGTCAGCAAACAATGCAGGGTACGAGTGGAGTAATCTACATGAGCATCAGGATAAGTACTAACAGTTTAATATTGTTAAAGCTAAAGTCAGAAAGATGAGACTGCTGTATGATGTTTAAACCTGCACTATATGGAATAACTCCATAAACAAGCAATATTATTCTTTGTATTTTGTTTGTTTTTAAATACTTAATTTTAGATTTCGACAGCTCAAAATCTACTCAACTCAAACAATAGATTTTCAAGAATGTTTCCATAAGTATTGTCTGGGCACTGTCAGGAGATCTGAATCATTTCCCAAATCCAGATGAGGTAAAGTGCATATTATGAAATTGTTAAGTTTGATTTAGGAGGAATCTTCAAGTAATTCAGGAAGACAGTTACTTCAGTTTTATGTGTGCTATTTATTTGAGAAATCAAAGAAAGAACCCAAATTCTTTATTTGGAGATACAGTGCAGAACAAGCTGCACCACCCTGCATCCTATTTAATCCTAGACTACTCTCAGGACGATTTACAATGACCAATTAGTCTATTAGCCAGTGCAACTTTAGACTGTGGAAGGAAATCGGAGCACCTGGAAGAGACCCACGTGGTGCACAGGGAGAATGTACAATCTCCTTTAGGTGGTGCCAGAATTGAACTATGTACTCCAGAACACCCCAACTTGTAACAGCATTGTGCTAACTACTACATTACTGTAGCACCATAATACAGATTGAATTTTTTTTTGGTACTGTTTTTGAAAAATAGTGATCATAGACTCAGAGTCATACAACACTACAGTACAGAAACAGGCCCTTTGGCCTATCTAGTCCATTACAAACTATTTAACTCCCTAGTCCCACTGACCTGCACTCAAACCATAGCCTTCCATACCCCTCCCATCCATCAACCAGTTTCTTAAATATTGAAATTGAATCAAAATCCAATTTCTGGTAGCTGGCAGCTCATTCCACACTCTCACCATCTTCTGAGTGAAGATGTTGCCCCTCATGTTCCTTTTAAACATTTCACCTTTCACTCCAAGACTCATGTCCTCTAGTTCTAGTCTTGCCCAACCTCTGAGGAAAAAGCCTGCTTACATTTACTCTATCGATACCCCTCATAAATTTGTATACCTCTGTAGCGATGTGCTACACACAGCGCTGAAATAACGACATGCAGTCAGTAAGTCATTTCGAGACTAGTTTATCCAAACTTTGTGGTGCTGGCATTTAAATCCCTAGCGCCCGGGCGGAAATGACATCGGAGGTACATTACTAAAGTCTCCCCCTGCGCGCTGGCTATTTGTGAGCCAGTTCGCCTGTGCAGAAAGTGGGTTGCCACATAACCCCCCCCCCCCCCCCCCAGAACCGGCGATACACCCCCCAATGTCCACAATCTGGATCAGCCTCTGTTTGGGAGGTCTGCCTCTGCGCCACGGTGCCTGAACCTCGACCGGCTGTGCCAAGTCCACATGGGCTGGTTTGAGTTGGTCCACCGTGAAAACCTCCTCTTTCCCCCCAATGTCCAGAACGTATGTGGACCCGTTGTTGTTGATCACCCTGAACGGCCCCTCGTACAGCCACTGTAGCGGCGCCCGGTGTCCACCCCTTCGTACAAACACAAACTTACAGTTTTGCAGGTCTTTGGGTACATGGGTCGGGGTCCATCCATGCTGTGAAGTTGGTACAGGGGCCAGGTTGCCGAGCCTTTCGCGTAGCCTGTCCAGGACTGTTGCGGGTTCTTCCTCTTGCCCCCTTGGGGTTGTTATGAACTCTCCTGGGATGGCCAGGGGCAACTCAGCCGACGAGGCGTGCAGATCCTCTTTGGGCGCTGTGTGAATTCCAAGCAGGACCCAGGGAAGCTCATCCACCCAGTTAGGTCCTCTCAGGCGGGCCATGAGAGCCGACTTCAAGTGACGGTGGAAGCGTTCCACCAGTCCGTTCGACTGTGGGTGGTAGGCAGTTGTGTGGTGCAGCTGCATTCCCAACAGGCTGGAGGTGAACTGGGCGCCTCTGTTGGAGGTAATGTGGGCTGGTACCCCGAAGCGTGCTACCCAGGTTGCAATCAGTGCTTGGGCGCAGGAATCAGCAGATGTGTCGGTGAGCGGGACCACCTCTGGCCACCTCGTGAACTGGTCTACCATCGTTAGGAGGTACTGCGCTCCTCGGGACACTGGTAGGGGGCCCACGATATCCACATGAATGTGATCGAACCTCCGGTGGGTGGTTTCGAACTGCTGCGGTGGGGCTTTAGTGTGCCGCTGCACCTTGGCTGTTCGGCACTGCGCGCAAGTTCTGGCCCATTTACTGACCTGCTTGTGAAGTCCGTGCCACGCAAACTTGCTGGAGACCAGCTGGACGGTTGTCCTGATAGATGGGTGCACCAAACCGTGTATGGAGTCGAAAACCCGCCGCCTCCAGGCTGCTGGGACGATGGGGCGAGGTTGGCCGGTAGCCACGTCGCACAGGAGGGTCCTCTCACCTGGGCCTATGAGAAAGTCCTGCAGCTGCAAACCCGAGACTGCGGTCCTGTAGCTGGGCATCTCGTCGTCTGCCTGCTGCGCCTCCGCCAGTGCTGCATAGTCCACCCCCAGGGACAGGGCCTGAACAGCTGGTCTGGAGAGTGCGTCCGCCATGATGTTGTCCTTCCCTGAGACATGCTGGATGTCCGTCGTGTACTCCGAGATGTAGGACAGATATCGCTGCTGGCGAGCCAACCAGGGATCGGACACCTTTGTGAACGTGAAGGTCAACAGTTTGTGGTCCGTGAACGCGGTGAACGGCCTGCCTTCTAAGAAGTACCTGAAATGCCGGATTGCCAGATACAGTGCCAACAGCTCCCGGTCGAAAGCACTGTACTTGAGTTCGGGTGGTCGCAGGTGTTTGCTGAAGAATGCCAGGGATTGCCAGCGCCCCTTGATGAGCTGCTCCAGCACCCCACCGACTGCTGTGTCGGATGCATCCACCGTGAGTGCGGTCGGAACGTCCATTCTGGGGTGCACCAGCACCGCAGCATCTGCCAAGGCTTCCTTGGCTTTAACGAAAGTGGCCCCGGCCTCCTCGTCCCAAGTAATGTCCTTGCCTTTACCCGACATCAGAGTGTACAAAGGGCGCATGATATGGGCTACTGAGGGGAGGAAACGGTGATAGAAGTTCACCATACCAACGAACTCCTGCAGGCCTTTGACCGTGTTGGGCCAGGCAAAGTGGCGGATCGCGTCTACCTTGGCGGGCAGAGGTGTTGCCCCGTCTTTGGTAATCCTGTGGCCCAGGAAGTCGATGGTATCGAGACTGAACTGGCACTTGGCCGGGTTGATCGTGAGGCCGTATTCACTCAGTCGGGCGTAGAGTTGACGGAGGTGGGACAGATGCTCCTGACGACTGCTGCTGGCTATGAGGATGTCGTCCAAATAGATGAAAGTGAAGTCCAGGTTGCGTCCCACCGCATCCATTAACCACTGAAACGTCTGTGTGGCATTCTTTAGGCCGAATGGCATGCGGAGGAACTCGAAAAAGCCGAAAGGGGTGATGAGTGCCGTTTTGGGGACGTCGTCCGGATGCATCGGGATTTGATGGTATCCCCGGACAAGGTCTACCTTGGAGAAGATCCGTGCGCCGTGCAGGTTTGCTGCAAAGTCCTGAATGTGCGGCACAGGGTAGCGGTCCGGTGTTGTAGCCTCATTCAGCCTGCGGTAGTCGCCGCATGGCCTCCAGCCCCCTGTTGCTTTGGGCACCATGCGCAGGGGGGAGGCCCATGGGCTGTCAGACCGCCGTATGATCCACAATTCCTCCATCCTCTTGAATTCCTCCTTCACCAGGCGGAGCTTTTCCGGGGGGAGCCTTCGTGCGCAGGCGTGGAGGGGTGGTTCATGGGTCGGAATGTGGTGCTGTACCCCGTGTCTGGGCATGGCTGCCATGAACTGCGGTGCCAGAACCGATGGGAAGTCCGCCAGGATTCTGGTGAATTTGTTGTCCCGACAGCATGATGGAGTCCAGGTGTGGGGCCGGCAACTTGGCTTCACCCAGGGAGAACGTCTGGAAAGTCTCGGCATGTACCAGTCTTTTCCCTTGCAAGTCGACCAGCAGGCTGTGAGCTCACAAGAAGTCCGCCCCCAGGAGTGGTTGGGTCACAGCGGCCAGTGTGAAGTCCCACGTGAACCGGCTGGCGCCAAACTGCAGCTGCACTGTGCGGGTGCCGTAGGTCCGTATCGTGCTGCCGTTTGCGGCCCTCAGGGTGGGTCCTGGCCTCCTGTTGCGGGTGTCGTACCCCATCGGGAGCAAGACGCTGATTTCCGCTCCGGTGTCGACCAAGAAGTGGCGTCCCGACTGTTTGTCCCAGACGTACAAGAGGCTGTCCTGGTGGCCAGCCGCCATAGTCATTAGCGGCAGCTGGCCCTGACCCTGGCCCTTGCAGGGCGGGTGACAACGGCGGGCTTTTGTGCCCCACCACTGGTGGTAGAAACACCACTGTTCACTGCCCCTGTGTTGTGTGCGCCCCCCTGCCTGGCCTGGTCTGGTAACCTGACCGACAGACGCCACACTCTCCCTCTTGGCTTTCCACTGCACGTCTGCCCGGGCCGCCACCTTCCGGGGGTCACTGAAATCTGTGTCAGCCAGCAGCAGATGTATGTCCTCGTGCAGTTGCTCCAGGAACGCTTGCTCGAACATGAGGCAGGGCTTGTGTCAGTCAGCCAGGGGCAGCATCTCGTTCATCAATGCTGACGGCATTCTGTCTCCCAAACCATCCAGGTGAAGCAGGCGGGCATCCCGCTCACGCCGTGAGAGGCCAAAGGTCCCAATGAGCAGCGCCTTGAATGCTTCATATTTGCCATCTTCCGGGGGCGAATGTATGAAATCCGCAACCTGGGTGGCCGTCTGCTGGTCAAGGGCGCTCACCAGGTGGTAGTAACGCGTGGAATCAGAGGATATCTGCCAAATCTGGAACTGGGCTTCTGCTTGGCTAAACCACACGCGTGGTCGCAGCGTCCAGAAAGTCAGCAGTTTTAGCGAAACTGCGTGAGCAGATGAAGAGTCGGTCATCTTTGGTCCAAATCCCGTTTGGACCGTCGGGGTCACCAATGTAGCGATGTGCTACACACAGCGCTGAAATAATGACACGCAGTCAGTAAGTCGTTTCGAGACTAGTTTATTCAAACTTCGCGGCACTGGCATTTAAATCCCTAGTGCCCGCCCTCTCCGGGCGGAAATGATGTCGGAGGTACATTACTAAAGTCTCCCCCCGCGCGCTGGCTATTTGTGAGCCAGTTCGCCTGTGCAGAAAGTGGGTCGCCACACCTCTATCAAATCTCTCCTCATTATCCTACTCTCTAGGGAATCAAATCCTAACCTATTCATCCTTTCCTATAACTCAGGTTCTCAAGTCCTGGCAACATCCTTGTATTTTTTTTTCTTCTTCAATGTTACTGATATCTTTCTTGTAGGTAGGTGACCAGAACTGCACACAATACTCCAAATTAGGCCTTACCAATGTCTTACACAACTTCAACATCACATCCCAATGCCTATACTCAGAACTTTCATTTATGAAGGTAAATATGGCAAAAGCTTGCTCTACCACCCGATCTACTTGTGATGCCATTTTCAAGGAATTATGGATCTGCATGCCCAGATCAATCTGTTCTCCCACACTCCTCAGTCTCCTACCACTCACCATGTAAGTCATACCCTGGTTTGTCCTACCAAAGTGGAACACCTCATACTCGTCTGCATTAAAACCTTTCTGCCATTTTTCAGCATATTTTTCCAGCTGGTCCAGACCTCGCTGCAAGCCTTCCACAATGCCTACCATGACCCCAATTGCGGTGTCATCTACAAATTTGCTGATTTAGTTTATTATATTATCAAACAGATCATTGATATAAATGACAAACAAAGATAGACTCAGTACCAATCCCTACGGCACACCACTAGACACATGCCTCCAGACAGAGAGGCAGCCACCTACTACCACTCCGTCTTCTCGTGCTTTTCTGCTCCTTTTTGATTGGAACATTATTTCAAAAGGCAAATGGTTTTATCTCTTCATTATTGAAAAAAGTTGGCTTCATACTTAAATGATGAATTTTTCTGATAGTCTGAGGTCTGATAGATTGGATTGGGGAAGATAGATATTAATATAGAGAATGTATAGATATTCAAAATATTGTCAATATAAAGTTTGCATAGGGACATGAATTACAATAATAATGATGAAATGGCTTTCAAAGTCATTGACAGAAACCTAAGTATCTTAACATGTCCAACCAATACAGAGTAGTACACACAACACGCTGGAGGAACTCAGCAGGTTGGACAGCATCTGTGGAAACGAACAGTCAATGTTTCGGGCCAAGACCTTTCGTCAGGACTGAAGAGGAAGGGGACAGGGGCCCTGTAAAGAAGGTGGGGGGAGGGTGGGAAAGAGAAGGCTAGTAGGTGCCAGGTGAAAAACCAGTAAGGGGAAAGATCAAGGGGTGGGGGAGGGGATAGGCAGGAAAGGTGAAGAAGGAATGGAAGGGGAAAGCATTATGGGTAGTAGAAGGATGCAGAACCATGAGGGAGGTGATAGGCAGCTGGAGGAGGAGGTAGAGGGAAACTGGGATGGGGGAAGGGAGGGGGAGGGAATTACCGGAAGTCGGATAATTCAGTGTTCATGCCAAGGGGCTGGAGACTACTCAGACGGTATATGAGGTGTTACTCCTCTAACCTGAGTTTGGCCTCACCATGGCAGTAGATCAGGCCATGTATGGACATATCCGAATAGGAATGTGAAGCAGAGTTGAAGTGGGTGGCAACCGGGAGATCCTGTCTGTTGTGGCAGACGGAGTGGAGGTACTCGACAAAGCAGTCCCCTAATCTACATTGGGTCTCGCCGATGTAGAGGAGGCCGCACCGGGAGCACCAGATGCAATAGATGACCCCAAACCTGACGAAGACAATAGAATCCCATACTAATATTCAAAGCATGGAGTCAATAGAAATCAGAATAGTCATGATAAAACCATACCAAGTTCTCGCCAGAGTGCAACCAATTATAATCACCAAAGCATGAATCAAAGGTACAAAAGCGCAGAAACACTTGCTGTATTTGTAGAATCAAGAACAGGAACAATAAGAAAAGGAGAAGGTAATATGGCTTTAAAGCTAAGAAAGTGATCATAGAAACATGGAAAATCTACAGCACTTGATCATTTGGGTTGTGAAATTAATCTGTACAAAATACTAAAAATAAGGGAAAATGATAAAACCAAAATGTATAAAAGCTTGTAGTCTCCTCGTCAGTAATGAAACAGAACTGTTTTTCAGTTACGTCAAGTTATCTTCAGAGTGAGAACTTGTTGTCAAAATGCTGTAGGCTTTCTTTAAAGTAATTGATTTTTTTTTGCATGGTCATAAACATGATAATTTATGGTGCTGTCAGGACAAGATTCTGCTAACAAAATTAGCAAAAGATGACAGGGAATCATTTGTGATGAAGTTTGCTGAATTGCCTTCAAGAACATCTGCAGTGACTTTATAAAAATTTAAATTTTCCAAAAAAATGTCTAAATAAGGAAGGTTAAAAGTTCTGAAAATATTTTAAGAAGTCTTTTTAATTATATTAAATTAATAAATATTTAAAAAGCACTTCCAAAAGTCATTCTTAAAGTTAATAATCTGTTTAAATACCCTCACTTGTATCTCTCATTGCCATTCTTGAAAATCTTCTATGTTATGCTGAAGCACTCCCATGTTTTGTTAAAACCGCGTGCAAATCCACTGAGAGTTAATTATAGGTCGTGAACACCAAACCCAGGTTCACACTTCATTGTTGATCTTCATGTTAACTTCATCATTGGAGTCACGATCGACACAGCCTGCAGAACTGTACTGAATTAATGACATGAGATTCGGGATTTCTGCAGTTAAATCACACTTGTGCTGTAATCCCAAAGTTATTCTCAGTTTCAGTCAGTAATGCTAACAAACAGTAGGCTTAATTTTTACTCCTACTGCAACATCATGTGTAAAAAAAAAAGTAAAATGTATTAGTGAGATTAGCTTAAACTGGTTTAAAGATAAATTTAGGACTGAAGTCAGTAATTTTTTCTTCACAAATAAATAGTGGGTGTTTTGACTACAGAAACTGTAGCTGGGAGACAAAGAAGGCCTTCTTCAACACAACAGAACTTCTGGAAAATATATTCTCCTCTCCTGACATGATGTGGTGTATATTTTAAACACAAAGACAACAATAAATGATGAACTACTGTTTTGATGTTCATAATTACCTACTGGGTTAACCAATGGTAGTACCACAGTTGGAGTATTGTGGGCAGCTTTGGGCCCCATGTCTAAGAAAGGATGTGCTGCTATTGAAAAGGTCCAGAGGAGGGTTATGAGAATGATAGCAGGAATGAAAGATCAACATGTGAAAACGATATGGAGAACATATGAACCGCCAAATCCAGCTCATCATTCTCCACAACTTCTACCATCTTCAATGGGACCCTGCCACAAACACATCTTTACTTATCCCTTACTCTTTGCTTTCCACTGGGATCACTCCTTCATGATTCCCTTGTTAATTCTTTCCCACCGTCATCCATCTCTTCAGTAATCCCCCTCCTGGAATTTATCCCTGCAAGCAGATGAAGTGCTACACCTGCTTATTCACCTCCTCCCACACATTCATTCAGGGCCCCAAACAGTCCTACCAGGTCAGGTAACACTTCATCTGCCAATCCATAGGAGTCACCAACTGTATCCAGTGCTCTCAATGCAGCCTCCTTTATCTTGGTAAGACCCAATGTAGTCTTACTAATTCCAATCTCCATTCCCATTCTGACATGACAGTTCATGGCTTCCTCTGTTGCCACAATGAGGTTGGAGGAGCTGCCCCTCATATTCCATCCGGTTAGCCTCTAACCTAATGGCATGAACATCGATTTCTCCAGCTTCCGGTAATTTTATCCCTCCCCCTTCTTTCATCTTTAATCCCCCACTCTGGCCTTCCTCTAACCTCTTCTCACCTGCCTATCACCTATCCCTGGTGCCCCTCCTCCTTCCCTTTCTCCCATGGTCCACTCTCCTCTCCTGTCAGTGTAACTGCATGGCTAAACATCTAAGCAATCACGTTGACAAATTCACTGATACTACAACAGTGGTAGGGCTGATCACTTATCACAATGAGATGGCCTACAGAGAGGAGGTGGAAGAGGTCAAGGCCTGGTACCAGGAAAATAACCTCTTCCTTAATGTCAACAAGAGAAAGAAGATCGACTACAAGAGAACTCACACCACTCACACTCGCCTTTATAGTGGCGGCATAGCGATGGAAAATGGCAGCAGTTTCAATCACCTGAGAATGCATATCACACACTACCTCGCATGGTCCCAGAACACATCCTACACAGTCAAGAAAGCCTATCAATGCCTCTACTGAACAGAGCTGTACTTTAAACATTCATACTCATGTCATTCCAGAAATGCACAGAAGAAAGTATCCTGAGAAACTGCATTGCAGCAGACAGGAAAGCTCTAGAACAGGTAGTCAAAACTGGCACCATCCTATCAGTTATCAAGGACAATATATATAGAGAAAAGTGCTGGAGAAGAGCCAGTAACATCATGAAGGATCCCATGTGCCTTGCTCATTATCTGTTTGTCCCATTCCCATCAGGGAGGAGGCTATGTAGCATCCAAACCAGGACCACCAAACTCAAAAACTGTTACTTTCCCCGTGACGTAAGGCTGATCAACACCTCTACCCAAAAACTCCACCACTACTTTATTATTTCCTGTCAGTCACCTTTTCCGCAGACTAACGTCACTTTATGGACATACAATCAATCTATGTATACAAGCTATCTCATGTAATTAACTTTGTGTTTTCTATTATTATCATGTTCTTTATCTTCTGTGTTTTTTTTTAACTGCATTGGATCTGCAGAATCAACTACATCATTCTCCTTTACACCTGTGTACAGGAAATGACATTAAACAACCTTGAATCTAAACCTCTAGAATCAGATTCCTTTTTCTCCAGCCCTTTACCTTTTTCACTTATCAACTCCCTGCTTCTTATTTCACCTCCTCCTCCCCATCCACCTGCCTTCACCTATCACCTTCCAGTTTGTACTCCCTCCTCTCCCCCCTCCATTTTATCCTGGATTCTTCCCCCTTCCTTTCCAGCCGCGATGAAGGGTCTTGGGCTGAAATGTATACTGTTTATTCATCTCCATAGATGCATCCTGACCTGCTGAGTTCCTCCAGCATTTTCTGTGTGTTGCTCTGGAGTTCCAGCATCTGCAGAATCTCTTGTGTTTAACACATGAGAGCCATTTAATGACTCTAGGCTTGTACTCGCTGGGGTATAAAAATGTGAAGGAAGATCTCATTAAAATCTACTGAGTATTGAAAGGCCCAGATAATGTGGTTGTGGAGAGGATGTTTCTAGTAGTGGGAGAATCTAGGACCAGTGTATACAGACTCAGAATACAAGGGTATCCCGGTAGGACAGAGATGAGGAGGAAGTTCTTTAGTTAGAGCGTGCTGACTCAGTGGAATTCAATGCCACAGATGGCAGTTGGGGCCAAGTCATTGAGTGTATTTAAAGTGGAGGTTGGTAGGTTCTTAATTAGTAAAGGTTACAGGGTGAAGGCAGGAGAATGGGTTGAGAGGGAAACTAATTCAGCAATGTTCGAATGGTGGAGCAGATGCGACAAGACAAATAGCCCAATTCTCCTTCTATGTCTCGAGGTCTTCCACCTGAACTGCCGAAGCCCCGTGAGTATTTATATACTGGTGACACTCTGAGAGCTTTTGACTCCAGACACCCAAAATATACTGCTTGATTTACAGTGTTATGGAATGACTCCCTGAATATACAAATAACCAGAATACAAAGTGACATAGCAGACATGTCATGAACTGTGCAATAAGTGACAAGAGTATGCTTTTAGCGGTATGTTAATTCAGGAGATGTTCACTTACTTGCTTCTCTGATTTCATTATGAAGGTCCAATTTACATACGTGAACATCTATTATCTTTCCTTGTGCAGTTTTAATGGTATAGAATCAGGATGTCTAACACCCAGAGATTTGTTCTGATGGCTTTACAGCATCAGCTGAATTTGATTTTATTTTATTTAGCAGCACAGAACAGGGTAGTCTATTCCAGCCCTTCGAGTCTCACTGCCCCAGCAACCCAGAACAAGCCCGATTAACCCTAAACTAATCTTGGGACAATTTGCAATGACCAGTTAACCTACCCAGTATGTCTTTGGGCTGTGGGAAGAAACTGGATGACCTGGAGAAAACCCAGGCATTCTTCGGGGAGGATATACAAACTCCTTACAGAATGGCACTGGAATTGAACGTCAAACTCCGGAACACCCTGGGCTGTAATGGCATCATACTAACTGCTATGCGTTTTGAATAGATTTAATTACATGAAGACTGGCTGTTATGTTAATATTTGTCTTCCACAATATCATACCATTTGAATCATCCCATCATTGACCAGTATAGATATTAGACTTCCAATCAGCATGTACAAAACAAGAGCATTGAATTCTTATAAGAAACGGATGGAAACATCGATTTTATTATTTTTTAGGTGGTTGTACTGAGTTGTTAACTTACCTATAACTAACCCCTCATACGTAATGCCTTTGCTTGTTCAGTGTCTCCAGCTGAAAGATAAGGATTTCCCAAGCCTTTTGTGTGATTGCATGGCCTTCCGTTTTCCCTAGAGGATTGACACTGCCCTTTAAATGTCTTTTCGGATTGAAAAAGTAACTATGAAGCAATTCTTGTATTGTTATTACATGCAAGAATGCTTTCAGATTGTGCAGGCTATGAATAATCAGCATATAAACTAGGAATTATTTAAACTTTTGCGGCAGAGTTCCACTTGATGAAACAGTGCTACCTAAATATTTTTAAAGTATTGTAAATCTTTACAGTACGTTAACAGAATAACTGGTAGATATAGAGTTCTTGTGACTCCATTAGGCAAACCCTAATGCTCAAATCTTTCAGCTTTTTCATTTTCAATGTTAAGAGGAGGAAGAACTTAAGCAGTTCTGGTGCCCAATGGATTAGCTGTGGCAAATAACACGGTTGCACATATGAGGAATGTAATTAGCTATATTGGAGGAAAAGATGTGTGGATGAAGTGTAGGTTTTGAGGACAATTAAAGAAAAACTGACAACCAATGAGCCTGAATGGCCTGTTTTTGGGCTGGAAATTCTATGTATTAAAATAGATAGGTCTTTCAGAGACAAAGGTTTATATTTGCAATTTTCTCATTAGGTAGACCTATTGAAAATTTAAGATTAAAATTTCCAAATATTTCTGATTAATTAGCTGCCTGTTCTCTCAAATGGTGAGGTGTTTAATGACCTAGCTGCTATTTTTCTCGGTGGTTCCCCAAATTGCATCTTTTTATCTGTAAGCTCGCACTTTATATCAGAATGGGATAAAGATATGTGCAATGCTATGAGCACACCTGCTATTGGGTTGCTCATTCATTGTTGCATACAATACCTGATGTCGATCAGGCCTTGAGGGGGAGTGGGAGCACTTAAAAACTGGCTGAATATTAGTGAAAACCTGGAGTCAGTCTCTTATCTATGGGAATTCTGTGGATGAGTTAATTACTCTTGGTAATTGGTAACAAATTTATTCCTGGCACATGAACCTGCAGTTGATTGTCTTCATCTGTCCAATGTAGAGGAGACAGATGACTGCTCATATGTGAAATAAAACATCAAGGCATTTCGGTTCATGAGAACTGAATGGATAGTTCCCTAAATCACTAAGAAAATCAGACAGATGGACACACACATAAATTTCTATGGGATTTGAGGAAATCCATGTTAGACACTTGAATATGTCTGCATTTGAGCTGGAAGACAAGTATTTATTTTGAGTCAGTATCTCTGATGGGTCAGTTGCTGACTGATCCAGTCAAGTGGGATTGGAGTCTTTATTCCGGGTTTTATATTTTACCCTCCCTATAAACAGCACTGAGGCTCCACAGGGGACCGTATTGGCTCCCTTCCCGTTTACCCTGTATAACTCGGACTTTAGAACACTGAGTCATGTCATCTGCAGAAATACTCTGATGACTCAGCAATAGTTGAGTGTATAAAGGGAGGACGGGAGGATGAATTCAGGGCCCTGGTGGAGGACTTTGTCAAATGGTGCAAGCTGAATTATCTGCAGCTCATCATCATCATCATCATCATCAGTAAGACAAACAAACTAAGCTTGCACTGCTTCCTGTTACTATTGATTGTGAGGATGTGGATATGGGGAGGAACTACAAGTACTGGGGGAGCGGGGTGCACCTGGGTGACAGACTTGAGTGAAGCACCAACACAGGCTGTGCACAAGAAGGGACAGAGTGGCCTCTACTTCCAGAGGAGATGAGGTCTTTTAGAGTGTGCAGGTATCTCCCTCACATGTTCTACCAGTCTGTTGTCACCAGTACAGTCTTCTATATGGTGGTGTGCTGGGGCAATGGCATCAACACGGGTGATGCCAACAGGCTCAATAAGCTGATTAGAAAGGCTGGCTCTGTTTTTGGAGTCGGACTGAACACACTGGAGGTTGTGGTAGAACAAAGGACCCTAAGAAAATCCTGGCAATTCTGGACAATGTTTCTAACCCTCTGCATGCCACCTTTGCTGAACGGAAGAGCACTTTTAGTAATAGACTAAGACAACTGTGCTGTTCCAAAGAGTGATATATGAGGTCATTCTTACCCTCAGCCAATAGGCTCTATAATGTCAACCTATAGCCAGGGAAGTGATGACTCCATCCTGTTAGACTGTTTGAGGTAACTGTTTATTCTTTCTTACCTCTCCTCTAATATTTGTATATCTGTGTACTTGTAATGCTACTGTGATACTGTCATTTCCTTTTGGATCAATCAAGTATCTACCTATCTGCTGGTAATACAAAATAGAAGTCTGGACTGGTCCTTAATAGCAAATTGTATTTGGTAATCAGATGACAATAAAGAGCAAATATTTATTCCGCAGTCGTTGTAATACTGTATTTCTACCTCAGATGAATTAGCCAATTGTCCATTTGAACAATGTTGGTAAAGAATACAGGAAATCAGTTTGAAATAATTAGAAAATACTAAAAACCTCATTTAAAGCACAGGTTTGAAAGTCGGGCTGTTTCTACAGCTGGGATTTACACCAGATTTACAGTACTTTTAAAGGGTAACTTCTAATGGCAAAGAAGAGAGGAAATGAACAAAGGCACTGGTAGATTCCTTAGCATTACTGGGCATCTCAATACAGTTAATGTGGAACTGCCAATCCTAAATATTCTTTTATAGTTGTTCTTCAGGTAATCTGCAATTCAAAAGATACAAAATGAAGTAAAATACAAGAGTCATGAAGAACAAGAAAGGTAGAATAGTTGCATTTATTCTCAATAGATTTGGCTCTTCCAATATTTCTGGTCTATCACCCCTATCCGAGAATAGAGGATCAAGAAAAAATCTTAACCATGTACATTTATACACATGGAATGTGAAAATGCAAACAAGTCACCGTATAGTAGCTTGTTTGCTGTATTGTACACCTGAGGCCGAGAGGAAGGTGCAGTGTTGGAGCTTTACCTCCATAACAAATGAGTTCACCAGATACTTTGTGCAGGTCTGTTAACATCTTGACCTTGGCCCAATGTTGACGTTTAATTAAATAGACAGGGCTTCCATATTCTAAGATTATTCGCTTAAATGTTTAATAGACAAAAAAAAGCCAGTTTGGATGAACACAGGACAAATACTGAACGTCAACATAATAAACCTTAATTAGATATACTGTCGAATTATCACGGCACCAACATTGGCTTTATCAGACAAACACTGTAACGATCTACAGCATATGTCCACTTGGTCCTATTTTGCAAGAGATTCATAATCCCAACTCCAAGCAAAAAAAAAATTCAAATCAAAGAGTTAAACCACAGGGATCATGTTGCTCACCTCCACCTCCACCCCACTGCAACATCTCCAATAAAATTCAGTTTTGATCTCAGTTTACTGTGAGGACTGGCTGATTAATGACAACATCTATTTCAAAGAACAACATTGTTTTTCATCAGATTCCCCTGTTGAACATTGCATAATTCTATCTTCATTCTGAGTCTTTGAACCAAAGAAGGAAAATTAATAGATGTATTTGTTTATTACATCGTAGGCATTTGAAACCTGCTAGGAAATGCTAACAGTTCTGTGCTAACACTTATCATTGTAAGTGTTAAGGAATTTTGGACTTCCATGTGCAAATTGAAATCCTTATGCTGCTGCATAGATTCCTTCAGCAATTTTCTGACCATGGTCATGGAGTACCATGGTCACATACGAGTTAGTAAGTATATCAGCAGCGAGCACAAGCAATTCGCAGCTGACAACATGTTCAGGATATTTAGATCTCTGAATGACGTGCTTATGATATACATTGAGATAGATATGTCCTCACAATAAGGAACATTATGAAATTATGTAACATTTTCTAAGTTCATGCAATCAAGATAAAAAATAAAAGTAAATCTAATTTATGCTATCAGATACAAGAGATGTCAGGAAATAATGGTAGAAAACATAGAACTGTGAAGAGTGTTGAATGAGTATGTGTGGCATACATACAGCATACATGGGCAGAAATGCACAGTGTAGCTGTACATAGAACATAGAACAGTACAGTTGACCCTTTGGCCCACCATGTTGTGCCTACACTTTAATCTACTCCAAGATCAATCTAAACCTTCCTTCCCACATAGTCCTCCATTCTTCTTTCATCCATGTGCCTATCTAAGAGTCTTAAATGTCTCTATCTGCCTCCACCAATATACCTGGCCCCTTGGTATGAACATCGAATTCTCCAATTTCCGGTAATTCCCTCCCTCTCCCTTCCCCCATCCCACTTTCACTCTGCCTCCTCTTCTAGCTGCCTATCACCTCTCTCATGATTCTGCCTTCTTCTACTACCCATAGTACTTTCCCCTTAGATTCCTTCTTCACCTCTCCTGCCTATCCCCTCCCCCACCCCTTGATCTTTCCTCTGATTGGTTTTCCACCCACCCACACCTTCTTTATGGGGCCCCTACCTCCTTCTACTTCAGTCCTGACAAAGGGTCTCAGCCCAAAACGTTGACTGCTCGTTTCAACGGATGCTGCCCAACCTGCTGAGTTCATCCAGCTTGTTTGTATGTGTTGATGTTACCTGGCAGTATGATCCATGCTCCTACCCCTCTCTGACTGAAAAAAAAACGGCCTCTGAAATCCTCCCTATAATTTCCTCAAAACACCTTAAGTTATGATGTGCAAAATAGCAATAAATCAGTGTTTTTTTTAATATAAGCTGATTTTTACACCAATAAATCAGTGAAGAAGAGTAACTGGTAACATATGAATATACAAATTAGGTCACTGCCCTTCAAAACTCCTCTGTACCTTATTGAGATTGTGGTTGATCCATTTCCACAGTCTCGTTCATCTGCAGAAACCTTTCATCCTTTTTCAGACTCAAAGTGAGATGCCTAAGAATAAAATTTAAACAGACATTGAAGACTCTAAGTGGGACAGAGAAGTTGCATCCAGAAAATTGAACAACAAATAAGGTGGTGAGGACATCACAGCTTTAAACTTTCAAATAGTAAACTTGGAGATTTTATCCTAAGCAAGGGCGATCATTTATGTCATGACTTCCCAGGTGGAGCAAGTGAAAGAAAAGTCTGAGAAATACTCAAAAAACATTTGGTTGCTGAAGTGGAAAGGCTTTTAAAATCACCCTGGCACTTGAGCAAAGGCAAATAAATTTTGGCATCAGTAATTATAAGATGAAAAAGAAGTTAGTGTTTAAAAAGTGCACTGGAGCTCAAAACTGAATTATGAATGTTTAAGTGATGATTCAGTTGATTTACTTCATGTCTGAAGCCTAACAGGGGGAGTGTCAGATAAGCTGTCGGTTCCTTATGTTTTCCCAGTTTTGCATCAGAAGTGGTTGTAATGAGCTGGATTAATCAGTCCCAAACTATTTGAGTGTCCAGGAGATGTGAGGATAAGTGCACACGCACAACTAAGTCTAATTTATTACCAGCAAATGGAAAGCACAAATAAACCAAACAAAGTACTATGTAGCAAAGTACAAAGATTGCTACCAAAGTTCTGGGTCTTACAATTCTCAGTCACCATTTGATTGTTGCTGTTGTTGGGGGAACTCCAAATTCCGACTCACTCGTGAAACCACCCCCTGGTCAAAGGCACCGATTATGATTTCCTGCCCTCGGTTGAAGTCTGACGAAATCAGAAACAGCACCCCAATAAACACAAGTTTTACAAGTGCAGAGCGATCCAGAAACAGCGAAACACTTTGTTCTTTTGTTTCAACACAGCCTGTCTTTTTTTTCAAACGCACCCTGTATCCAGTAACACAGTGTTCAGCATATCCACATAAATCAGTTAGCCACTACCCGTTATGTTGGAGCACACAACATTCCTTTGGATTTACAAAAAAACATAAGCCCAAATACAAGCAACACACACAAAATGCTGGAGGAACTCAGCAGGCTCGACAGCAGCTGTGTTCTGCTGAAGGGTCTCGGCCTGAAACATCGACTGTACTTTTTTTCCATAGATACTGTCCAGCCTGCTGAGTTCCTCCAGCATTTGTGTTTGTTGCTTGGATTTCCAGCATCTGCAGATGTTCTCTTGTCTTTAAGCCCAAATGCAGACAGACAGTAAGAAATAATCTATCAACACAGCTCTCAAAGTGACCAACAGACATTGTGTCATTAACAGACCTACAGTGTTTACTTTGTACAGACGCTCCACATGCTGTGAGCTTAGAAAGCATTAAATTGTCATTTATCCTCCAGAGATTCATCCAATGTTTTACCATATTTAATAGAATACATCCACCCCTTGAATGTCTGACAGTTGAAAGACTCATTGAACTCCTCATTCTGCTTAAAATGAAGAATATATATTAATATCCCTCAGACGATTAAAACTAATATTATCATGATTATTAAAATATGAAAAGTATACATATTCAAGGAGTAACCTCAACATTCACATTAAAATATGTGTCCTCATCTTATTGACAGCCCAAACAGAATGTGTAAGATTTACAAACACTACACTGTAATCAGATATGCAAGAGTCAAATTACAATCAATTTGGCACTTCAAATGTTTCACAGTAAAAAGTCACATGAGGCCAGTCACTCGAGGTTCAAAAAATTCCCTCACATTTATAGGCCCCCAAATAGCACATATCACACAATGTACCTCTTTTCCTGAAACAATAAAATAATCTCCACAAATCATAGTGTAATCAATGGCTTGTCGGGTCTCAAGAGAAGTCCCACATCCAACAAAACACAAGACAACCATTAAAACTACAGAAAGAAACATTCTGGCAGGAACCTTTAAAAACAAAAATGGAGTGATACAGTAGTTAGAAAAGTTTTCATTCTCCCTTAGTCAGTTTAACCTTATCCACACACATAGAACGAGCCTGTCTTCACATCATCACCCTTGTCCATTGGCTATAAACTCACCTTCCACTGTAGGGGAAGACAGGTATGTCTCAAACACTTTACCTCCTTGCAGAACTTTATCAGCACATTCAGTTATGCCATCAGGAACAAGAGAAATATATTGTCCTGTTATTAACAAAAAAAAAAGTGCCTCCTTTCAAGAGGTAGTTATTCAAATTATACAAAGCCCAGGAAGGACAGTTAACCCTCCAGATAAAGTTTGGACAGGAATAAGTAAACAATTTTTCTGTTTTAATAGGCCATTCCTTTAGCCAATCAGGCCACTGGCTTGAGGATAATAGAGGACATGGAAGACCCACCATACACCATTAGAGGCAGCCTACTCTGTACCCTGGAACCCAAAATGTGCGAACCATTATCAGATTGAATTTCAAGGGGATCACCATAGGCAGTAAAGAGATGTTCTAATCCCCAAAGGGTACCATCCTGATTAGCTTGAACAGTAGGGATTGTCATCAAAAGAGCAGAACAAATGTCCACCATAGTGAGGAGGTACTGGAATTGCTTCTGTAAAGGAAAGGGAAGAACAAATTTGTATTTGCCAAATCGGTGAGGAGCTCGCCCACAGCAAATGGCAGACAAGGGTTGTTTTAAAAGCTGTCAGTCCTTAAATTTCTAAACATAGCCCACAATTCCCTACTGCTGTATGAGCTATATCAATGGGAAGGAATAATCACAGCTACCTGGACCACTCTGTGGTACCCTGTATCCCCAAATGACCAGGAAACTCATGGGTCCACTGAGCAAGTAGCAATAATGGAGGCTGAGGGATACATGTCACCATATCAACATAAGCAAGTTAAATATTGTCATCGGTGAATCATCTTTCAAATAGTGTTGACATGGTAAACTGTCATTGTAACATACAATGACCAGTTCCAAAAGTTCCTCCATAACTCTTCCCCGTAAGGGACATCCCATAACAGCATAAGACTGTTGAGTCCACCAGGGCAAGCAGATAGCAATTTGAATTGCAGCAGTCTAAGAATCAGTGTAAATAGGAGCTTCTTTGGTTTCATGTATGACAGTATGCACTAACTGCTCTGCATATTGACTCAATCCATCAAAGCTTTCCGTCTTCAAAACTTGTCGGATGAGAGGGTTAAAGACAGAAGCCTTCCAACCATTCTTCCACACAACATCCTGTTGATGATTGAACTATATTGTGCACACCGTACCTTATGGGTGAGCCTGTCAGAGAGTACCCATCCCATAATAGCAAGGTCAGGGCAGAGAGAGATGAGGAAATCTCCCATCTGTGTTTTAGTCTCTATTAAAGCCCTTGTAGCAGGCAAGAAGTTGTTTCTCAAACCCAGAGTATCTGGTCACAGCATCAGGAAACTTTCGGGACTAGAAACCCAGAGGCATATTATTTCATCCATACTTCTGCCACAGGCTCCAGACAGCCACATAATCTTTAACAGAAATTTGCAGTTCAAGAGGGAGTCCAGTCACAAACAAGGGAAAATCTGCAGATGCTGGAAATCAAAGAAACATGCACAAAATGCCGGTGGAACTCAGTAGGCCGGGCAGCATCTATGGAAAAGAGTACAGACAACTGTTTCATAGATGCTGAGTTCCTCCGGCATTTTGTGTGTGTTAGTTCAAAGGGAAGGCCCTCTTGATGAAGGGATAGGGATGAGGCCGCAACAAAGCCTCCTTTGCAGTCTCAAATGCGGATTGTTGCTCAGGGCCCCATACAAAACCTAATTTATTTTTGGTCACAGCATACCAGGGTTGGAGGCACATAGTCAAATGGGGTATGCGATGCTGCCTATGTACCAAAAGGCAAACAACGCATTGGGCTTCTTGTTTTGTCGTAGTAGGTGCTATAACCATATAACCATATAACAATTACAGCATGGAAACAGGCCAGCTCGGCCCTTCTAGTCCGTGCTGAATGCTTACTCCCACCTAGTCCCACTGACCCGCACTCAGCCCATAACCCTCCATTCCTTTTCTGTCCATATACCTATCCAATTTTACTTTAAATGACAATACCGAACCTGCCTCTACCACTTCTACTGGAAGCTCGTTCCACACAGCTACCACTCTCTGAGTAAAGAAATTTCCTCTCGTGTTACCCTTAAACTTTTGCCCCCTAACTCTCAACTCATGTCCTCTTGTTTGAATCTCCCCTACTCTCAATGGAAAAAGCCTATCCATGTCAACTCTATCTATCCCCCTCATAATTTTAAATACCTCTATCAAGTCCCCCCTCAACCTTCTACGCTTCAAAGAATAAAGACCTAACTTGTTCAAACTTTCCCTGTAACTTAGGCATATGTAGGATCTTATTTCCAAATTTCTCAGGAATTATCCTATTGCCCTTAGTCCATTGTATTCCCAGAAAATGAACATTTGTAGCTGGGCATCATACTTATCAGGATTAATTTCCCATCCCCTCGATTGCATGTGATCAATCAAAGTATTAAGGGCTTCAGAAACCCCCTCTTCAGAGGATCCCTACTATAGCACATCATCTATATAGTGAGCTACTTTAATGCTGGGGATAGGACACATTCAGGTAAATCCAGGCGACCACACTATGGCAATTAGTAGGACTATGGACATATCCCTGTGGAAACTGTGTCACTGGCATACTGAAAGCCATTGCACGTGAAAGCAAACTTAACCTGGGACTGCTCAGCAATAAGGGTGAAGAAAAGATTAGTCAAATCTTTAAGAGCACAATAACCGTCAGTCTCGGAAGAACAGTCCTCAGTCGGGGTCACAATGTCTAGAACAGCTGTGGCCTGCAGAGGGGCAAACTGATTTGACTAGCGGTATTCAATGGTCATGTGCACTGAATCATCAGGTTTCTGAATTGTCCAAACAGGGTTATTACAAGGGCATGAGGCTGAATAAAGAATCCCAGGTTTCAAGGGCACTCGGCTGTTTTAGCAATTTCCTTATGCCCTCCTGGGATAAAATATAGATTAGCAACTATTATTTGCAAAGGAAAGGGTATAAAGTCAGGTTCCCATTGTGCTTTTCCACACAGACTAGACACCTTTCGAATAGCAAAAGCAAATTTGCCAAAGGGTGTTGTGATAAAAGCTCTCATTTACACATCAATTCTCAAGATGTTTGAAGGTACCTGGGAGATGAGCACAAGGTAGGACCGAGGAGGCCCTCGCCAATAGTGAAACAAACCTTCGTTTGTACAGCCCCCATATCCCTAAATACAAACTAGCTCTCCTGAGTATAAATCCGGATTGCCATGAAATAAGGTAATATGAGCCCCAGTATCCACCACGGAGATTCACCGCTGCTTGGTACCTGGTAACCACCAAAGGATATGGCCTCACGTTTCCCTCTGGAATGCTGGAAATATGAGTTGCCAGAGCAAGAGTGGAGGTGCCGGTGCACTGGTCATACCCCCAAGGCGATGGGCTGAGTAACCCACCATCCAGGGTCCAATTCACCCAAATTGGGATATAACCGGTGAACGCCCTTCTTGGGATGAACATTATAGTCGAATGCAACCCACCTGGGTCACAGTGCTCAAGGTGTAACATATAAAGAACACAAGAAGGTACATGGTCAATTTTTTTCCTTCTCCAGTCCTGCCTCAGGAGGGACAGACACATTTCCTTTCTACTGAGGTGGGAAGAGGGCTCTTTGATACCGACTGTTGGGGCACAGTCGTCTGCAGCTTTGGAATATTCCCAGCTCTATACATAAGGCGCTCAGAATTCTTCCGCTTCCGCCGGATTTAAAAACAGTATTAACCTGGACCCATTTCCACTCTATGTCTGACCCTTCAAGCTGGGTCAATAGACTCCTATTTGCAACAGTCTGACCCTCAGCTGGCCCTAACAGAGCCAGCAAGATACCGCTCCATTGTGAGGGCCCCCATTTCTTCAATCGGAAGTCCATACCAAGGGAAAGGGGACAGCCTCAGGGCCGTTAAACGCATTATTATTATAAATGACAGATTGTGTTGCCATATCATGAAGTTGTAGCCTTGGAGATGGGGAGCGGGGCGTGGTATTCCAGAGATGAGGAGCCACATCCCAATCCAGAGGGGCAGGGTAGCAAGCACGGACAGCGTCTATGACCATTGCCTGTAGGGAGCGTTCAGTTCTGTGCATAAACCCAACCAGCCTGCAATTCAGCCAGGACCAATGGGTCCGTCATTTATGACCCTAACTGAACCAATTCCTGCACATTAAGTCAGTTGTGAGGCCCGAAAATCCTTCAGGTGGGTGAGCCGACCAGGCGAGGATTCCCCTGGCCGTTGATGCAGCTTTGGGCTAAATCCTATAATTCGGTGTTCGTCCAATTACAGATCGTGGTCCCAGTGCTGGTAGGGACCGCCGCTGCAGCTTGATTTTATTCATCAACATGCCTGCGTTCCTCTTTAACATTTACATGTCTGAGGGCGCATGCTTTGATTATATTATTCCTGTTCCCTGCCCCGCCTACGGTGTTTCCTTTTAAAGTATGTTCTGAGAACTTTGCGCTCCAGTCACTTGTTTTCCTCAGAGGGTTTAGCTGTTTGGATACTCATATGCCACAATGCAGACATAAAAGTCCACCGTACTTGAGGCAAAGAATCCACCTTGGAGGGAAAATCAATATACTTAAGGTACTGTGATTCTACATACATTGTCCTTAACATCAGACAATTCAGCAAATACCTTCTCCGAACATCTCAGAACTTTAGCCAATAACCCAAACCCTCAGAAGCATCCGTCCATCCAGACACTTGATAGGTCTCAACTACAGTATCGCTTGGCTTGCTTGTCCACCTCCACATTTTCCTGCAACCTATTCGCAGCGCCAGAGAACTTATTTAAATCTTACATCCGTCCCACAAGGTGAGACAGTAAAAAATCTTTGCCTTATGACTCTGTTGCAATGTACAGACATGTGTATTTAAAAGTCAAATAGCTTGTAGAAACAAAAAACTGTCCCTTAGCCTGTTGGTCCTTGCTTTAATGCTGCGGTTGCATTTGCCACATGGAAGCAGCTGAAACAGTTTATGGTTGGGGTGACTGGTGTTCTCCGATTATCTTCCAGGCCTTCTTTATGCACCTGCTGCTATAAATGTCCTCAGTGGAGGGTAGTTCACATCCACAGATGCACTGAGCGGTCCGTACCACTCTCTGCAGTGCCTAGTGATGAAGGTTGTTGCAGTTCCTGTACCAGGCGGTGATACAGCCAGCCAGGATGCTCTCAGTGGTGCCCCTGTAGAAGGTGTAACCCTCAGGCTCACCCAGCTCGTGTTCGTCTAGGGGAAAACATCCTTTGGCCCCGCCACACTGAGCAATCACGTTTGTGTGGATGCTGTGTAATGTACCGCCCAGTTACAAATCCACAACACAAAATATCAGACAGTACATCATATGCAATTAAATGATTGAACTTTATGAATCTTAATGTGAATATAGGGTTAGTAATGAAAATTTTAAAAAGGGCCCAATTCAAGGAAAAGGCTAAAGTGCACGTTAGAGCTCACTCAGTCGCCATTCTTCCACCATCAATCTCCGAGCATCGCCGACCTTTGGACCCTCAGATCCCAGTCCACTCCATCTGGTGGTCTACCCGCTCTCTCCACTCATGTCTTCCCTCTTCAGCTCTCCTCGCAAAGACCGCAAAAAACCTTCCAGATTCACAAGACGGAGCAAAAATCTCTGATTGGCTAACATGCATACCACAGTCCGGTTTTCTTCAGACATAACCCAGATATTGCTGCTACAGAGAAACCATTACCTCGACAGTGAACATTACAGAGAAGCCATTACTTTAGCAGTGAATCCTTACAGCATGTTACAACGGTCTTGAGCATTTTGGGGCCCATGTCGCACTAAGATGGAATAGATGGGGTTGTGCTTTTATTTTGCCACAAAGCCGGTGTGTACAGTCCAGGTGAGATCATCGGTGATGTGTGTACTGAGGAACTTGAAACTACTCACTCTGTCAACTGCAGGCTGTCACCATTCCTCCTGTAATCCAAAATCGGCTCTTTTGTTTTTTGGACATTGAGGGAGAGGTTGTTATTCTGGCACCACTGTGTCAGCGTGTCAACCTCTTCTCTGTAGGCTGTCTCATTACCACTAGAAATATGGCTGGTCAAAGTCGTGCCATCTGTGAATTTGATCAGCACATTGGAGCTGTGTGTGGCAGTACAGTCGTGGGTGTAAAGGGAATAGAGAAGGAGACTCAGAACACAGTCCTGGGGGGGGGGGACACACCTGTGTTGAGGGTCAGAGGGACAGAGGAGAGGGAGTCCATCCTTACCACCTGTTAGCAATCAGATAAGTAGTCTAAGATCGGGCTGCACAAGGTGGGGTGCAGGCTGATGTCTCTGAGCTTCCTGTCAGGTCTGGAGGGAATTATAGTGTTAAATACTGAACTGAAGTCCAGGAACAGTGTTCTAATGTATGCATTACTCTTCACCAGGTGAGTGAGGACGGTGTGTAGTGCTGTGGTTATGGCGTCATTGGTAGACCGGTTCCATCAGTAGGCAAATTGTAGGGGGTCCAGTGTGGGTGGTAGCATGCTGGAGATATAATTTTTAACCAGCCTCTCAAAGCAGTTGCTTATAATTGTTACAGGCTGGATGAATCAGTTCCAAGCAGTTTCAGTTGTAGTAATAAGCATACAAGCACAACAAAGTAACTTAAGCCTAATTTATTATTATGAGATAGAAAGCACAAATAAATCAGGGTTCACAATTCTCAGTCGTCAATTGATTGTTGCTGTTTTTGGGGGAACTCGGAATTTCAACCCACTCATGAAACCACAGGCACCGATCGCAATTGCCAACCCTCAGTTGAATTCCAATGAAATCATGGAAGGTATCCCAATAAATATGAGGTTTACAAGCACAGAGCGATCCAGAAACAGACACTGTGCTCTTTTGTCTCAACACAGCCTTTTTTTTTTCAAACACACCCTGTGTCCATTAACACAGTGTTCACAAAATCCACACAAATCAATTAGACATTGCAACACATTCTTTAGATTTACAAAAGAACATTAATGTTTACACATAAGTGATAAGCCCAAATGCAGACAAGCACTAAGAAAATATCCATCAATCCAGCACTCAAAGTACCCAGCACACATTTAGTCATTAACAGAACTATAGTGTTTAACTTGGACAGACATTCTACATGTTGCGAGTCCAGAAAGAGCTAAATTGTTATTTAGCCCTCAAGCCATTCATCCAATGCTTTACAAAATATAATATAACATAATGGTGAATGCTAGAGGGCTGTGATGTTTGAGATTTAGCACAGTACATTAAAATACTACATTTTCTTTTACAGATGTGTATATGTATCCAGCTGAGATGATGGTGATGAATCATTTTCCATATTGATCGATGTTAGAAATCATGAAGAGTTTTAATTCATAAAACCTCCGGTCCTCAGTAAAATGAAACTAACATTTCAAAAATTCAGCAGTAGCAAGTGGTAATTTGGCAGTCTGTGGGATCCAAGAGATGATGTGGGAAATGCATTGTTTTTATAACATCCAGCAATGGTAAATATGTGAAGAAAGCTAACTGTGTAATATATGAACATGTAAACCAGGTGACTCCAAGTTCAATGTAAATTTATTATCAAAGTATGTAAATGTTACAATATAGCTTAACATTCATTTTCTTGTAAGCATTTACAGAAAAAAAATACAATAGATTTTCAGGAAAACTAAAGATAAAAACTGACAAACAACATGTGCAGAAGAACACAAGCTGTGAAAAAAAATACTGAGAACAAGAGTTGTAAAGAGTTCTTGAAAGTAAGTCTGTGGGCCAAAGTAACAGTTCAGACTAATGGTGATTGAAATTATCCGTGCTGGTTCAAAATCATGACAGTTGGTACTGTTATATTTTATAACTCCAAAAACTAATCGAAAATAAAACATGGGAGAAGGGAAAATGTGTCCACTTCATTTGACTTTAGTAAGGCAATCACATATGACGTGGTGGCAAATGGCACATGCCATTCACATACTTTCACATGTAATTCATAATGAATTACATAAACAACAAATAATGCTGAATCAAACAATATATTTACAATGTAACTCAAATATAACTGAAATATTAAATACACAACACTCCTCCCTCCTTAGCTATAAACTCCAACTCAATATAGAATGCACCTCAACTTACATAATATACAGTATGTATGACAAGGTCTTTCCTGACAAGGGCGGGGGGGGTGGGCTCACTCTGCTTGGCAGGAGAGACCTGTGGCTGTGAAACAATCTAAGGTTCTGGAGCGTGATCCATGCTGTCCATGGATCCATAGTCATTGACTCTGGGACTGCAGGAGGTGGTTCTGAGAACTCCAGACATGTCTTCTCTAATAATTGATTCTGCTGTCCTCATCTGATCAATGCTCTGCCTCCAGATGACATCAGATGCAAACTCCACTCTGTAGGAGAGTGGTCCAGTTCTGTGCCTAATTTTTTCCAGGTACCCACTTTTGACCAGCTCTGTAGTCCCTCGCCAGGGCTGCTTGTTTAGGACTGAAATATTGAACCTCTTTTTTTGAGGAGCCCTCAGTTTGTCTCGGCTGTTTGTCCTGCCTATTCCCTCTGAGATTGGGCTTGAGAAGATCCAAGCAGGAGCTCAAGGGATGACACAGGAACAGCATAGCTGGTGAGGCATTAGTTGTGGAGTGAGCTGCACTGCAATATGCAAGGAGGAGCTTCTGATTCAGTGTGGTATGTTCTGCTGATATTGCTCACAGTCAGTTCTGTAGACACTGGACAAACCTTTCTGCCAAGCCATTTGTAGCTAGGTGGTACAGTGTAGATGCAATATGTCTTCGTCCCTTTATTTCCAGGAATGATTGAAACAGTTCTGCAATAAACTGGTCCATTGTCACTGATAAGATGTCCTGAAACATTACTCCTCGAGTAGAGGTTTCTCAACACAGCAACAGTGTGCAAGGCTGTAATGGAGGCTATTGGGCACACTTCTGGACACTTTGTAGATGCATCCACTGCTATCAAGAAATTTGTACCCATGAATGGTCTCACAACATCCACATGATTCCTCTGCCGATAGTGCAAGCCATTCCCAGGAATGGAGAAACGCTACTCTTGGGGTCTTCAAGATGTGTTGACAACCCAAACAGTGCATCGCAAGCTGCTTGATCCGCTGATCTATCCCAGGACACCAGACAAACCTTCAAGCCAATACTGTCATTTTGACCAGCATGTACCTCCTCCTACACTTTAGCTCTCAGCTTGGATGGTATAACAACTTTAAATCCCCACATAAGGCAACCTTCATCAAGGGCAAGTTCATCCCAGCTCTGGGAAAAATGGAGGAACTGGTATTTCTGCTGCTCATTCCAGTCATGTTGGGTAGCCATGTAGACCTAAGGCAGTGTGGGGACTTTTCTTGTTTCCCTTTAGATCATCTTTGCTGAAATAGGGATTCGCTTATTTTGCTTTAGGGAGAATACATCAAGAGGAGTGTCCTTTTTTGTAAATTCTTCAGGTATTTCCTTTTCTAAAGATAAATGAAACAATGTCAGCATTTCCATGATTAGTTGCCCTCTTGAATTCGATCTTGTATTTCTGTCCTCCAAGAAACAGAGCCCATCTCTGCATTCATGCTGCTGCTGTTAGTGGAGCATCCTTCCATGGATTGGAAATGGATACAAATGGTGATGATTAGGAATAAGGGTAAACTCTATCCCATACAAGTACTGTTTGAAACATTTTATGCCCTAAACCAGATTTAAGACCTCTCATAATGTGTGAGTACAGTGTCTGATGCCTCCATTTCCTTTATGTTTTGGAAAGGCACCTCACACAGCTTTGTCCATTGCCCTTTTCTTCCCGACCAGTAGTAATGAATTCAAGGGGTGGAGTGCAGTAGGCAGGTTTGGCAAGAACCTGTTATAGTAATTGACAAATCCTAAAAAGGACTGCAATTTTGACATGCCTTTTGGCCTTGGGGCATCTACCACTGCTTGAATTTTCTCAGCATACTCGTGTATATCTTGAGTGCCAAGGGTGTGACCACAGTAAGTGATGCTTGGAAATAATTCCATGCAATCTAGCTCACTGGCTAGTTGTCACAGATGGTATACGGAACACAATGAGCTTTGAAAAACTTGAGTGTGGTATTTTCATTTGATATGTTTGAGTTTTCCAGTGCCATCATTGAACACTGCTGTGGCATCATCCAGTACCTTTCTTAATTCACTTTCAGTTAACTCTATTGCAGGGGATGTGGCATGTAAATAGTTGATGGATCTCCATTCAAGTTGTAGTTGTCTCAGCCAGTCATACCACATTCAAGCCCAATGTGGTGGCTGTATTTCACTGTTACAAATTTCATTTCCACAAGAGTTATCTTTTCTCCAGTTTAAGTTCTTAGTTGGATATCTGCAGGCTTGTGGTGCACCTGTGTTGATGGTGATTGTGGAGGAGATGTTGTTGCCAGTCCATATATTGACTGGGGTCTGCATGTGAGGGAATCCAAGAACTATTTACACATGGAGGTATCGAGGCCTAGGTCTTGGAGCTTTGTGATGAGTTTTTAGGGGATGATAGTGTTTTATGCTAACCTGTAGTCAATGAAAAGCATCCTGAGATATGCAGCTGTATTGTCCAGGTGTTCGAGACCTGAGTGAAATGCCAATGAAATGACATCTGTTGTTGAGTTGCTATGATGTTAGGAAAATTGGAGTGGATTCAGGTCACTCCTCAGGCAGGTGTTGATATACATTTTGAACCTCTTGAAGTACCTCATTGCAATGGGTGTACGTAAATGCTACTGGACAATAGTCATTGAAGCAGGTTACCATGCTCTTCTTAGATAGCTCAGTGCTGAAGCGAAAGGTTGCAGATGTCCATAAATTCTCTAGTCAAGATGGCAATTGTTTAGCTGCTCCGAACTTTTGTTCCGTTACTGTCGCTATCTTTGCACTAAATGTCTCCATTTTTTAAACCTTAGTTAGGAATTTCTTCGGTATCTCTTACTTGCCTATGAACATATCTAACTTACAATGTCTAGCAAGAGTTCTAAATCCGGAAGAAAGGAAGTTCCGGCTCTTTCAGACGAGACCCTGGCTGCGCTCGGAAAGCTCCGAGACGAAATTTTAAAGGAATTTAAAACCGCTTTCAAACAGTTGGAAGACAAACTGGATCGGATCAACGATAAAGTGGACAAGCATGCCGAACACCTATCTCGCATCGATTCAACTTCTGAAGATTTAGAAAGTCATGTTCGATACTTGGAGACTCTCTGTTCCAGCTTAGAGGAAAAATGTAACAAACTCCTTTCCAAAATGGTGGATCTCGAAAATCGCAGCAGACGCTGCAATCTTAGAATTCTTGGATTGCCAGAAGCGACCGAACATGGACCAACCGTGAAGTTTTTCACCAAGTTTCTCTGTGAGATATTCGGGAAAGATTTGCTTCCGAACCCGCCTGAGCTCAAACGGGCACGCAGAGTCTATGTTCCTCCCAGAATTCTGGGCTCCTGTCCGCGACCAGTAATCTTGTGCTTCCATCAATACCAGGTAAAACACAGTCTGATTGTAGAGGCATGTCGCAGGGGGTCTTTTACTTTCCAGGATACAACCATTCGCTTTGTGGAAGATTTTGCACCCCAGACCTTAAAGATGCACGCTGAGTTTAAAGGTGCAATGAAAGTGCTTTTTGAACGTGGTTTCAAACCCTCTCTTCGTACTCCTGCCGATCTACGAATCAAGCTTAATACTGGAAAATACAAGTGGTTCAAATCAGTGAAGGAAGCTGAAGCATTTGTGGCAAGTCTTCCGGCTATCCAGCCATCTTCAGAATCTGATCGGACCTCCTAAAATGGTGGATAAGTACTCCTCGTAGTAAAATTACTTTTTCTGGACTCAGACTTTACTTGAATCACTCAGACATTATTCATTGAAACTCTAAGGGCTGTTGACAATCTCTCCTGGGATTTGGTGTGTGTGTAATCTATTTTTATTCTTGTATAACTTTATCTACAGAGTTCTACAACTGACTCTAACTTGTTTTGGAGGTTCAAAGTCTTTAGTCAAGGCCTCCCTGTTTGTTGGTTCACAGTTTAATTGCTGATTTATTTTTTCCTTTTTTAATATTTATTTATTTATTTATTTATTTATTCTTTTCTTCACCCCTTTTTTCTAATCTCTGAATTTTTTTCTCTCCTCTCTGTAAATGGTTGATAAATACTCATCTTGAATTTATAATTTTCCCCTTCCTCTCCATTTTTTTTACCTTTTTTTCCCTTTCTCTTACTTTATTCTTCTATAATTTTTCGCGGGTAGGTTAATTTTGGTTTTCTTCCAATTTTCTCTGTATTAAGTTTTATATTTCTGCAGGAGGTGTTCTAATCTATAGTTACGTTTTCTAGTGCATAAACTAGTTACTATTTGCTATAGTATTTATACGGAACTGTTGTTAATGACACAGATCTGGAAGTTGTATTTGGGTTAATTTTTTTGGTAGAGCTAGCTACTTGTTTTGGTAGCTGTCTAGTTTTGGGTTGTGTGGGTGGGGTGGATTTCCCAGTTCCAACATCACTCACTGTATTTATTGTTTCTCTTTATTGCTCAGGACATGTATATGTTTTGATTTTATGAACCTATGTTTACATCTCTGCTCCCAGACTGCTATTGTACTGCTTGACTTTTTATATGCTTGCTGCCTTTTATGCATTAGTAATTGATAATGGCTAGTGCACTTAAATTCGTGAGCTGGAATGTAAAGGGATTGAATCACCCTGTTAAAAGGATGAAGGTATTCTCACATATCAAACAACTCAAAGCTGACATTGCTTTCCTTCAATAAACTCATATTCGTTGTTTTGATAACTCCCGGCTTCTGTCAAAGTGGGCGGGTCAGCATTTTCATTCATCCTTTGCCACTAAAGCTAGGGGAGTCTCCATTCTTATTAACTCAAATATTCCTTTTGAACTCCATAATAAAATATCTGATACAAATGGCCGTTTTATTATTGTTTCTAGTAAACTATATAACACTAAAGTTGCACTAGCAAACCTGTATGCCCCCAACTTTGATGATGTTAACTTTTTTGAACGGTTTTTTTCCTCACTACCAGACTTAAACTCATACTTTCTTATACTGGGTGGTGACTTCAACTGTTGGTTGGATCCTAAACTGGATCGATCGTCCTCTGTTACCAGATCACCTACTAAATCTGCCTTAGCTATCCAATCGTTTCTCTCTAATTTTGGTATCTCTGATATATGGCGTTTCCTTCATCCTACGGAGAGAGATTATTCTTTTTTCTCACATGTTCACCATACCTTCACTAGAATTGACTATTTCTTACTCGATAACCAACTTATCCCATTTGCCCACTCTTGTGACTATCAGAGTATACTGATTTCTGACCATGCCCCAATTACCCTCTCTCTGAACTTTCCTGGTCTCCCTCAGAGGAATAAACACTGGCGGTTTGATTCAACTTTATTATCAGATGATGATTTTGTAAAATTTATTAAGGATCAGATAACCTTTTATTTTAACACTAATACATCACCCGAAGTGCCATCCCAGATTGTCTGGGATGCCATGAAAGCATATCTGAGGGGTCAAATAATCTCTTACACAGCAAATCTCAACAGAAGATCCCGTACAGATTGATCAGACCTCATTAACCAGATTAAAGATTTGGATCAAATATATGCCCAAACTAAGAACCCTGAATTATACAAGAAGCGCGTTGAACTCCAAACTAAATTTAACCTTCTGTCCACTCAACCTGTCAAACGCCAACTTCTCGAAAGCAAGAGTCACTTTTCCATTCATGGGGATAAGTCTGGTAAATTCCTAGCCAATCAGCTGAGGCGTTCCAAAGCCAAACAACATATTACAAAGATCCGGAAGGAGAACGGAGACTTTACATCGGATCATTTAGAAATTAATGACGCATTTAAATTTTTTTATTCTCGGCTTTATTCCTCTGAATCTCTGAATGACAACATCTCTGTTGATCAATTTTTACAGAATCTGAATATCCCCTCACTTTCAATTGATTTCAAAGCCAAACTCAATGCGCCTATATCATCAGAAGAAATATCTTTTGGAATTTCTGCACTGTCCTCAGGGAAATCTCCTGGACCTGATGGGTTCCCTGTAGAATTTTATAAATCATTGTCTTCACTTCTTTCTCCTCAGTTAGTTTTGGTATTATCTGACTCGTTTAATTACAGCAAATTGCCACCCTCTTTCAATAAGGCATCTATTATTCTTCTTTTAAAAAAGGGCAAAGACCCAACAGAGTGTTCCTCATACAGGCCGATCTCTCTGCTCAATGTTGATGTAAAGATCTTAGCTAAAGTGTTGGCTCATAGATTAGAAACTGTTATTCCCTCCATTATCTCTGATGACCAAACAGGCTTTATTAAAAACCATCTCCCTTTTTTTAACATTCGGCGTCTATTTAATATCTTATACTCAGCTCCAACTGGGACTCCTGAATGTGTTATTTCCCTCGATGCGGAGAAAGCATTTGATCGTATAGAGTGGAACTACCTTTTTGCAGTCTTTGAAAAATTTGTCCTCGGCCAAAGTTTCATCTCTTGGATCCAATTGCTGTACCTGTGTCCTACTGCTTCTGTTTTAACTAATTTTCAGAAATCCCAAGTATTTAATCTCAAATGTGGCACCCGTCAGGGATGCCCCTTAAGTCCCTTTCTCTTTGATTTGGCTATAGAACCTCTGGCGATAGCATTTCGAAACTGTCCTGAATTGACCGGGATTTGGAGAAGGGGTGTTGAGCATAAAGTTTCTCTCTATGCTGTTGACTTATTACTCTTTCTCTCAAATCCGTCTACATCCTTACCTCTAATGTTTTCACTTCTTGACCAGTTTAGCCAGATCTCTGGCTATAAACTTAATTTACATAAGAGTGAACTTTTCCCCATTAATAAAGAAGCACAAGAACTAATATTTTGTGATCTCCCTTTTAAAGTAGTCCATAATCAATTTACTTATCTTGGAATTACAGTCACAAGGAAGTTTAAAGATCTCTTTTGTGAAAACTTTGTCAATCTTTCATATGCTATAAAACAGAGTCTGGTACAATGGTCACCTCTATCTATGTCTTTGGTAGGTCGTATTAATGTTGTTAAAATGTATGTTCTCCCCAAATTTTTATACTTATTTCAATCTATCCCAATTTTTATTCCTAAATCTTTTTTTTGATTCCTTAGACTCTATTATTTTGTCATATCTGTGGCAGAATAAGCACTCTAGAATTAATAAAATCCACCTCCAAAAATCTAAAAAAGAGGGTGGCATGGCTTTACCTAACTTTCGCTTATATTATTGGGCAGCTAATATACGTTGTGCTACCTTCTGGTCTTTCCTCCACGGCCAACCCGAGTGCCCTAACGGGGTGGCAATGGAGTTGAGCTCCACTAAAGAATTATCTATCTCTGCACTTCTTGGCTCTGCACTCCCTAGTAGTCTGCCCAGATCAATAGCTAATCCTCTTGTTAGACACACTTTGCGTATATGGGCTCAGTTCAGGAAATGCTATGGTTTCCAGGGGTTTTCCGTTTCTAGCCCTGTCGCACATAATCACCTTTTTTTACCTACTACGTACGATTCAGCATTCCATGTTTGGTATAGGAAGGGCATTAGTCATTTTGAAGATCTTTTCATTGATAATCACTTCGCTTCTTTTCAGCAGCTCTCTGTTAAGTTCAACCTGCCTAACGCTCATTTTTTCAGATATCTCCAAATCCGACACTTTATTGCTCCTTTAATTCCTAACTTTCCTGAAAAGCCTGCGAAAAATGCTATGGACCTATTTCTTGCCATTCATCCACTAGGTAAAGGTTTAATATCAATTATCCGAGATAAACTAGCAGCCCTACGACGGGCCCCTGTGGATAAAATTAAAATGGCCTGGGAGCAGGATTTATATATCTCCTTATCCGAGGAGAGCTGGGACTCAGTTCTCAAATCGGTTAACTCAACCTCTCTTTGTGCTCGCCATTGCCTTTTACAGTTTAAGATTGTTCATAGAGCCCATATGTCTAAATCTAAACTATCTCGATTCTACCCTGGCATTAGTCCGCTCTGTGATAAATGCAAGAGGGGCATGGCCTCTCTCATCCATATGTACTTGTTCTGTCCTAGCTTGGAGAAATTCTGGAAAGATATCTTCACTACATTATCGGGTATTCTGAATCAGCGCCTAGAACCAAACCCCTTAATTGCTCTGTTCGGTTTTTGGGGCGAGACAGATTTATGTCTGGGTCCGACCAAATGCTGAATACTATCCTTTGCCTCTCTCCTGGCTAGACGCTTGATCCTCCTTAGATGGAGAGATGTTGCCCCGCCCACTCATGCGCAATGGCTTAACAACATTATGGCCTGCTTGGACCTCGAAAAAATTCATTATTCATTCTTAATTCAGATCTAAAGTTCCATAAGGTCTGGGGACCTTTTATCGAGTACTTTCATAACCTTCCTCTTGACTAGGGTTTTTTCTTTTTTTTTCTTCTTTTCGGTCCCTTGCTTTCAGCTCCCTTTTTTTTCTGGTAGTAGGCGTTATTATCCTCTGTTGCTAAGTGTATTCACAGTCTGGGAGTTTGACTGTCCTGACTTATACTCTCTATATTGTGTTGTAGTCGGTCTGGAGTTGTTGTTGTTTTTTTCTTGTGTTGTGGGGCATTAATTGTGTCTTTAATTTAGGTGCTTTTTTGTTAAATTCTCTTCCTTTGTAGCATATTGTTATTGTATGCTTAATTTTGCACTGTATTAATGCTCCTTATTGGGATTTGGGGTTTTTAATTTGTAAAATGTTTTGAAAAACTAATAAAAAAAATTTTTTTTAAAAATTAAAAAATTCTCTAGTCAGTTGATTACCACATGTTTTCAATACTCGACCAGGTCTATGTTCTGTCAGTCAGTGAGCATTATTCTCATCTGGGAGTGAAACTTTGTTGCTATTTATGTCACTTGGTTTTGCTCTCCAGGAGATTATGGCATTGAAGCCCTGCTACGGTTATTGAGCATTCTTCTGTGATTCAGGTTTATTCTGGAATTGCCACTTTTCAGGTGTGATCACCTTCCAGAAGTCATACCTGGATGCCAGACCTAAATTTCCACTGATCTAGACCTCACCAGATTTTGATTCTCTTGGTTCATCAAGGGCTTCTGGTCAGGGAAGACTTTGAATAATTTTTGTGGAGACACACTCATCCGTGTGTGTGTCTTCATAAAGTCAGTGACAACTGTGGTGTATTCATTCAGGTCTTCTGATGAATCCTTGAACATGGCCCCATCCACTAACTCAACGCAGTTCTGCAGCCGATCCTCTGCCTTCCATAATTACCTCTATGTTGTCCCTTCCTTTAATACCTTGCTCGTTAGTCTCTGCCTACATGTAGGTAGGATGACTCAGCCCCATTAATCTTAATTACATGATATTTAGCATTAACTTGAAGAGCAGTCATGTTAATTGTGTTGATCACCTTAAAGTCCATTGTCATAAATAGCTAATAGGAAGAAGTGCTTTAGTGATTGCAAGGACAGGAACTAATTTGATAACGTGCCAATTCACATATTGTTTATGGTATTTGAAAGCAATTATCCTTATGAAAAGGGCAATTTTAGTTACTTTTGGCTGATGCGAGGGTTCAGAGATTCCTTAGATCAGAATTACTAAATTTAGCAATTTGATTAATTCATTATGTCAGGATTAAATTAAGCTAATGAACAATGTTTAATAATGTTAGATAACTACACATGATCAAAACATATTTCTATTTAATCTTAATAAATTAAGAAATAAATGCAGTCACATGTTGTAAGCATTAATAAAATTACTAAATATTAATTTAACTCTACTATTTTGCTGTTGCATTTTGAATGTAATTGTTCAGTGATTTATAAGCTTTTTGAATATGATTGACCAGATTTCTATGATCAGCATAAACCATTCTTAGTGGAGAATATACTTGTGCATTTTTCATGTGCATTTTAAAATCTTTTCTTGCATAATTAGTGGATGATATCGAACAAAATCAATTTTAGATTGAAATTAGCATAAACAGATAATTGACCCCAGCCAAAATCTGCTGATTTAAGGGAAGGCACATAACTGCCTCAGCATTCCCTACATAACTAAAGCACAACAACAGTCAAGAGATAAAACCAGCGAAATGTACACACTGAACTCAAAGAGCCCTGTCAGATTGGTAAATAATTTTCATTTTCTTATTAATTTATTTAATGAATGGCATTAAATTCATGGCTTGTAGAGTATGTTCAAACATAATTTATTTTCCAGTGCAATTCACCTTAAAATTCCAGAAATAAAACAATACTAATAACCCAAGAATTCCAAACTACAATTACAATTTGAGATTCTGCATTTTTTAATATATATAAACGTTTTGCACCAACAAAAGGAGCTGCAGTCCCAGATCATATTAAGCTACATTGTACAGTTCTATAAATTGCATCTATTTATTTGAAGGTTGCCTTTTAAACTTTCACAATTAAATTTATTTTATACCAAATGATTCTTTACCATATTACAAAATAATAATGTTGTTTTGTTCAAAATCAGATTACTCAGATGCAAACTGGTTCTTTAGCCTGAAAACTCCAAGTTCTTCTGTATCAATCAAGCAACATTGGATTAGTATTGTTTAACTCATCAAGAACTGTAATAATGAAACAGAAATACTCTGTAAGATACTTCCTGATTGTACTGTTCCATGGTAGAATTTATAATCAGTAAATCTAAATGGTAATCTAACTGCAATCCCTTTAAAATAATGCCATTTAAAGCCAAAATCACTCATTCCATTCAAGCAGAAATGATTCGACTCCTAATATTTGAAGCAATTTAAACTAAAAAAAAGGAAAATACTGAAAATATTTAGCAGTGCAGGTAACATTTAGAGAGAAAGAAAAACTTGTAATTTCAAATAAATGAACCCTTCATCAGAACTGAAAATATTTGAGATTTACCAGCCTTTAAGGTTTAGAACCGCACAAAGGAAAGGAATAAAAGAATACAATAATTTCTGAACATTGGCCTTTGAATGTTTCATTTCTGAACATAACTGATTCTAGTTACCTTGCTAACCATCAAACTGTCATGATTTCTCCTCCTATTTGTGATCATTTTAGAAAAAGGAGGAGATCTCATTGAAACCTATTGAATATTGAAAGGCCTAGACAGAGTGGAAGTTGGAAGGATGTTTTCTATCGTGGGAGAATCTAGGACAAAGGACACAGCCTCAGAATATAAGTATCAATTGTCTCTTTAGAATAGAGATGCGGAGGAATTTCTTTATCCAAAGGGGGTGAATCTGTGAAAAATATTGCCACAGACATCTGTGGAGTTTAAGTCATTGAGCATATTTAAAGTGGAGGTTGATTGGTTTTTGATGAGTAACAACATCAAAGTCTATGGGGAGAAGACAGGAGAATGGAATTTAGAGTGATAATAATCAGCCATGATGGAATAGTGCAGCAGACTTGATGGGCTGAATAGCCTAATTTCTTCCTATGTCTTATAGTCCTCTGCTTAAAACTAAGTTTATAGTATTTGGGTATCTGCACATCAGCCAATGGCCATTTACTAGAACTATTTTAATTTCAGCATTCAAATCATGGGATAGTCTTCAAATAAAATTGAAAATGATTAATATTAAAACTTTTAAAATCATATTTGTAAACTTGCCAGTGTCTGAATTATACAGAGTCCTTAATGTAATGCGTGTATATGCTTTTTTCTTTTTTTCAGAATTGTAGTGACATGTTGCAGAATAGTGAGAGGGAAAAAGTACATTACCCTGGTTTCCCTCCAATTAGATAGGTCAGTCTGTGTCAAACTCATCACTCTTAACATCTATAGCAAAGATGAAATATTCATCCAGTACCTGATTTAATTATTAAGTCTCTATATGCGCTTGGCATTCACTTTAATTCATAACATGTGAGCATTGGCTTGAACTAAATCAATATATACATGCACTGTGTCCTTGAATATTGGTAATGTTTGCATTTATGTCAGGATGGGATTTTTGAAAAGCTGAATGATTTGACAGACTGAAGTATATGGGATCCTTGTGTAAATTTAATGATGTTGCAGGAGTGCTTTCAAAGCAGCAGTTGAAGGTGACAACATCTGCAGAAGGCTCTGAAAGTCTTAACCTGAGGACTGGTTTTATATCCTCAGCTTGTATTTCTTTTTCCAGCATGGGCAATCAAAAGGTGATCTGTTTGAGGTATACAAATTGGCACACAGATTGAGTCGGGTAAATGTGGAAAACTAGAGCAAAAATCAATCTTCCGATGGAACTTAGCAGGTCAAGCAGCTTCTGTGGTGAGGAAGGAATGTTGGTATTTTGTGTCAGAACCCTGCATCAGGACTCATTCAGGGCTTGGCTCAATGTCAACAGTTCACTTCCCCCCTTCTCGACCTGCTGAGTTTCATCATCAGATTGCCTGTTGCTCCGGATTCCAGCAGCTGCAGTCTCTTTTGCTCCAGGTATGGAAAGCCTATTCTGCTGAGAAATTAATCACGAGCAAATAGTGGTTCAGATCTTCTTGAAGTAATATGGATCAAACCATTATGCAGTGCATTGAAACAGAACAAGGTAAAACAACAAAGCAGAACAAACTGTAGCAGCTACAGAGAATGTACAGCACAGGTAAAGGTCATAACGAGGTAGATTGTGAGGTCAAGGGTCCATCTTATCATATTAGGGAACCATTTATTAATCTTATAATAGTGGGGTAGAAGCTGTCCCTGAGCCTGGTGGTATGTGCTTTCAGGCTTTTGTATCTTCTGCCTAAAGAAGGAGGAATGTCGGGGTCTGTGGGATCTTTGATTATGTTGGTTGCTTTGCCAAGGCAGTAACAAGTATTGTTGGAGTTCATGGAGGGAGGATACTTTCCATGATGTCCTGAGCTATATCCACAACTCTGCAGTTTATTGCAATCACGTGCAGAGCCATTGGCATATTAAGTCATTATACATTCAGATAAGTTGCTTTCTGTGACAAAAATTGATAATGGTTGATTTCATTAGCCTCCTGAGGTAGTAGAGGTGTTGGTGAGCTTTTTTACCCTTGGTATCTACGTGGTTGAACCAGGACAGGCTGTTGGTCATATTCACTCCTTGACATTTGAAGCTGTCAAATTTCTCAGCCTCAACACCATTGACATAGATTGGAGAGAGTGCACATAGTAACCCATGCCTGCACTACACTTTCCCAGATATAGACAACTAGCTGAGTTGATCCTCTGCATGCCCTGGGCATCCATTGTTGTGTAACAAGCTCTGTACTTCAAGCATACCTCATGACAGATCGCGAGGATGCTGCCAGAGGTGTGAAATGACATTTGACAGCTCATGCCTATTGAATGGATTTTTGGTGTTGTTTTTAACTATCACCGATGAACAGGGACAATTAAAAAACTTTGTGGTATGGTGTCCAATTTTGAACTCTTTATCCCACCATACGAAATTCCTCAGAAAGCAGCTGGCTGAGCAAGTTAAACATGGAACAAGTTCAGTATGCTTGCTATATTGAACAATATTCTGGATAGTTTAAAGGAGCGTTAGGTGTTCCTGTCAGTGTGTATTATAAAGATATGCTCTTCAAATCATCAAGGATTACATTTAATATAAAGCACATCAGATTTTTTAAAAACTGAAATATTTAGCTTGTAAATCACAATGACCTAGTGCAATAACATCCATTAAAATTGTAATGTCAATATTCATGTGATGTGACATTTTTAGCTGCATAAAACCTGCCAGGAAGGTGTCTACTTAAATTTCCACTTGAAATATTTCATAATTAAGTAAGTTTTAGCAAAGCTTACCTGGCTATATGGTATTAATATTTATTTTGAATTCTCTCATTGGATGTTGTTTACTGGACCATTCCAATTCCATCTCTATGTGACTGCTCCTTATTTTTATGTTAAAGAGCCGACATTTTTTACATACAACAATAAATATCACAGCAAAGCCCGAATTTGCTCTTACCAATTGATGAACGTGAAATCTTTCCAGAAAACTGCATAATGATCAGAAAAAAAATTCCTGGCTGGTTCAACCGCATGACCCACATCTGCCACATTCAT
Organism: Hemitrygon akajei; assembly: GCF_048418815.1. Taxonomy (NCBI): domain Eukaryota; kingdom Metazoa; phylum Chordata; class Chondrichthyes; order Myliobatiformes; family Dasyatidae; genus Hemitrygon; species Hemitrygon akajei. The sequence goes on along the minus strand of NC_133129.1, from coordinate 158,469,484 downwards.
TATTAATATCTTTGGAGGAATGTTAATTGCTTTCTCTTTCCACCAGTGTTACCTGTGTTCCTCTAACATTCCTGTTTTGTTCCTGATCCATGTGTGTTGTTTTATAACTATAATAGGGACAAGTGTATTATTACAGATCTAGGAAAATTATTGCAGACATTAAGGATAGTTATCTAAGGCTACAGTAGAATATTGAAGGACACTAGGGCAGAGCACTACAAGGTGGAATTTAATCTCTACAAAAGCAAGAGGATGCATTATAGGAATGCATATAGAACAATGACTTATAAAGTAAATGTTGTGGACTAAGAAATATTGAACAGTGAGACCTAGGCACCCAAGTCCATATTTTTCTGCAAGTGGCAACGCAGGTGGATAGGTCTATGAAGAAGGTATCTGGCATGCTTGCAGGGGATAGGATATGAGAGTTGGGCTGCTTGGTTGCACGGTTACAGCATGGTACTGTGTATAGTCTGGCCATATAAGGGTGTGGTTATGCTGGAGAGAGTGCAGAGGAGATGTACCAGGATGTTTCCTGGACTGGAGAATTTTAGTTATGGGGAGAGATTGCTTAAGCAGGGCCTTGTATTTTCCCTGAGTGAATAGAGCTGAGGAGACCTGACAGAAGTATATAAGATTATATCAGATGTAGATAGGTTAGGGAGTTGAAATCTTCCCTCCAGAGCAGAGATATCAAAAACAAGAATACATAGTTTTAACAAAATTGGTGGAAGGTTTAAGGGAGATCTTAAAACTAGTTTTTTTTATATACAGTGAGAACTTGATATCTGGAACATACTGCTAGAGGAAGTGGTGGAATTGGATACAGTTAGTCTGCTTAAGGGAAATTTAGACAGACACTTAAACAGACAAGGCTTAGAAGTATACAGTCCAAATGCAGGAGAATAGAATTAGTCCAGTTGGGAAAAAAATAGACTCAAGTGCCTGTTCTGTGATGTACAACAATTGGATTCTGTGATAAACCCAGATCATTTCAAGTCTGTATGTTTGTACCTACTAGACAGTGCATTTGGTGAAATACTGGAAGAATTCCAGAATCATTTTAAGCAAATATTAGAAATACCTTAATGCAGGTATTAATTCAAATCCAATTTAAAACAGTTTTTCTGTTTTGGTGTGGCACATTTGCATAGCAGTTAGCGTAACGCTATTGGAGCGCCAGCAACCCAAGATCATTTCCTGCCACTCCCTGTAAGGAGTCCGCATAGATTTCTTCCAGTTGTTCTGGTTTCCTCCCACGTTTCAAAGACGTAAGGGTTAGTAGGTTAATTGGTCACTTTGGTGCGATTGGTGGGTGTGGGCTTATTGGACTAAAAGGTCCTAGTTCTGTGCTGGTATCAGTAAATTAAATTAAATTAAATTGAACTGAGCCAAGGGTAAATCATGCTTGACTAATCTATTGGAGTTTTCCGAGGATGTAACCAGGAAGTTAGACAAGGGAGATCCAGTGGATGTAGTGTACCTCGATTTTCAGAAGGCATTTGATAAGGTCCCACATAGGAGATTGGTGGGTAAAATCAAAGCTCATGGCACTGGGGGGAAGACATTGACATGGATAGAAAACTGGTTGGCAGATAGAAAGCAAAGGGTAGCGGTGAATGGGTGTTTCTCGGAATGGCAGGTGGTGACTAGTGGGGTGCCACAGGGCTCGGTATTGGGACCACAGCTGTTTACGATTTACATCAACGATTTAGATGAAGGCATTGAAAATAACATCAGCAAATTTGCTGATGATACTAAGCTGGGTGGCAGTGTGACATGTGATGAGGATGTTAGGAGAAATCAGGGTGACTTGGATAGGCTGGGTGAGTGGGCAGATACTTGGTAGATGACATTTAATGTGAACAAGTATGAGGTTATCCACTTTGGGAGTAAGAACAGGAAGGCAGATTATTATCTGAACGGTGTAAAGTTAGGTAAGGGAGAAGTACAAAGAGATCTAGGAGTCCTTGTTCATCAGTCACTGAAGGTGAATGAGCAAGTGCAGCAGGCAGTGAAGAAGGCTAATGGAATGTTGGCCTTTATTACAAAGGGAATTGAGTACAAGAGCAAGGAAATCCTCTTGCATTTGTACAGGGCCCTGGTGAGACCACACCTGGAGTATTGTGTACAGTTTTGGTCTCCAGGGTTAAGGAAGGACATCCTGGCTGTAGAGGAAGTGCAGCGTAGATTCACAAGGTTAATTCCTGGGATGTCAGGACTGTCTTACGCAGAGAGGTTAGAGAGACTGGGCTTGTACATGCTGGAATTAAGGAGATTAAGAGGGGATCTGATTGCAACATATAAGATTATTAAGGGATTGGACAAGATAGAGGCAGGAAATATGTTCCAGATGCTGGGAGAGTCCAGTACCAGAGGGCATGGTTTGAGAATAAGGGGTAGGTCATTTAGGACAGAGTTAAGGAAAAACTTCTCCCAGAGAGTTGTGGGGGTGTGGGATGCACTGCCTCGGAAGGCAGTGTTGGCCAATTCTCTGGATGCTTTCAAGAAGGAGCTAGATAGGTATGTTATGGATAGGGGAATCAAGGGATATGGGGACAAGGCAGGAACGGAGTATTGATAGTAGATGATCAGCCATGATCTCAAAATGGCGGTGCAGGCTCGAGGGGCCGAATGGTCTACTTCTGCACCTATTGTCTATTTCTATTGTCTATTGTTCATAGCTTTCCAAACAATGGATAATCTGAACAGTATGAATTAAGATGTTTTGGTTTAAACATCTAATCCACACAATTAAAGGTTTAAAAATTGCATAGTTCCTAATCTTAACAGTCACGGGATACTTGTAATATATTGTTGCTAACAATATGGTGGTAAATATCAAAAGCATGAGTTTTGTTTTCACTTTTATAATTTTCCCACCAACTATAAATGGAGAAATTGATGTAATTCTGTATTGAATATATATGTTTGTGCTGTCATTCCTAAAATAATTTAATGTTTTAATTCTCCAAAACAGATCATATACTGTTACATTTGGGAAAAGACCCAGTTGTTTTCACTCAATCTGCAGGGATGCCACGTTTAGTGGATGGAATTATCCTTTATCATAGAGCTTTTAGAATGAGTGTAGTGCATATAATATGTATGTAGTTGGATAATAAACTTACTTTAAACTTTTAGAACTTTGAATGAGTAGGATTCTACAGATTCAGTTGGTTTATATACTGATTTTATGAATAAACCTTTTCACTGAACATCGCTGACATGGAATAAACATAAAATTCGGTGTGAATAAGATACTTACATACTGACCATTTTGCCGCTGGCATTTAGGGCAGCAATGAAAGTCGTCCATCTCTAGTGGTTTTCAAGGCTTCCTTCATCATGCCAGTAGCTTCCTCTTGGTTTTTACTTCTATCAGTCATGTAAGTCCCACTTGGAGAATCAGGAATACCATCACACTCAGAAATAATCCTGGAGGGCTGGTGGATCACTATTATTCTGGTCTTTATCCTTTGAGCTGTTAGACATGGGTGATCCTACCAAAAGTCAAAGCATAAAGCCCTGACAACAGCTAACATACTGTAGCTCTCCAGGTCATTGAGGGACTCAAGTCTCCAAACCCGGCAACAAGGTTGTCGTCCTCTTGGAGGAAATAAGAATAGAGTTAGTGTAAAATCCTCTCCTACAAACTCCCCCTTTCCCTACTGATGTTATGAAAATTACTTTGTAAGATAGTAAATCTGTCAGTTATGCACAATTTGTGCAATAGGCTAAAATTTTCATCAGGTTACTCTTTCTTTGCAGGCACTTCTTCCATATTCATCCACCCAGCACAAAAAATTGTAGAAGTTTAGATCAAGTTTCTGCCATACACTACATTCATTGCAAAAGCTTTAGGATTTGAGTAAATTCCATTTACAAAGCTAGCTATGCCTGCAGATTGAAAGAAAACCATTGGGAACCTTTCTTAAATGTATCAGTGCATGATCTGATTTGGAGGACCTTAAAACGATGCTATTTTATGAACAACAGCAGCAATATAGTTTATGTTTTCTAATGCGCTAAGGAACTGAGTATTGCACATTTATACACAAATTGTTTTACTATTTTGTGTTATCTCATATTGTGTAACTAATATATTTATGTTAGTCCCTTACTTAGTTGAAACAAGCTTTCTTTTAAATCTTTAGTGATTTATTTTAAATGACTAGATTGCAAAGTGGAAACTTTTGGGTAAAATATTATTTAGATCTTTTCTTTTACTGTAATGCACTGTGACATGATAGACAAAAACTAAACTGCAGAAAAAAGCTGAAACTTTAAAATAAATAAGTTAATGGAAATAGTGAATTCACCCTGCTGCTTCTAAAATTAAGTCTATATGTAAGCCTGTGTTACTGCAAAGAAATTTGGTGCTCATTATTTTTTGGATGGGAGTCAGAGTTAAGTTAATAGGCTTTTTGGGATTTCAGGAAACACAACTCTTCACTAATCCAAAAGGTCAAGAAAAACCGTGCATGGTAAGTTTTGGTACAAGCATCAAAAGAAATTTGGTTATAAATTTCCTAAGAAAAACTCAGTTCTTAGCTGGTTGCTGCGAACAAAATTATAAAGAAATTTCAATCCAGTAAATAGAATAAGAATAATTATTTAAGATACAAATTGGCAAATAGTTTGCCTTTTAATATGGGCCCAGACTAATATCAGCATCATGATAAGGAAACTGCAAATTATCACTGTGGTGGAGAGATCTGTGATGATGTAAGACTTTAATGTTCCATTAATTTGTTTAATACCATATCATGATTTTGAAACAAGTCCAGTTTTTTGACATGCAGTGAATTACTCTATGAACTGTTCTGATTGTTGTTAAGAATCTGAAGCATCCAATTTGTACAGAGCAGATACAGAACAAACATCAAAGGAAAAACTGTCCAATTTATGTTTGCTTATTTTGATTGAGGCACGTACATTAACTAGGAGATTATCTGGATCCTAGGAGAACTTCTCCTTTGAACAGTCCCATGATATTTTTTTCAACAACGATTATAGTCAATTGGGACTTGTTTAATGTCTTACTTGAAAGCCAAATACTGGGAAGTTCATCCCTCATAGCCCAATGCTCATAATATAGATTTGGAGAGTATTTAAACTAATCGGTCAAAGAAGTAGGGCACGGAATATATGTATATAGATGTGGGATGAGGTGGTGGGATGGGGGTTGCAAGGAGAAGTACAGAAGTACAGTAGAAGAAAAACTATCAGTACAGTAAGCAGAGCATACATAGGTGTAATTTAACACATTAGCAGGAATGCAAGACGCAGTGCACTTATTTTAACAAAGAGTCTCATGAGTAATCAAATGAGTTGAGGGTGTTGACTGGCAATGATAATATTAACATTTTAACCATCACAAATCATGGGTGAAAATGGGACATGCAGGAACCTTGGTTTCATGTGGATGAGTTGGGCTAAAGGCTTGTGTCTGTATTGTGTACTCTACAAATTTTTTACTCAAGGGTTGTTTGGAATCTGGAACACAAAGCCTGTGAGAATGGCGAGGCAACAATCCTCAGGATATTTAAGAAATATTTAGACAAACACTTGAACCGGAGGCAGAGCAGGCTATGGAATAACTGCTGATAAATAGAATTAGAATAGTGTGATAGTGTGGTGGGGTGGAGATATATCTCCACCAAAGGAGGTGTAAGGTGTTCATTCCCTCTGCTAGCCTGCAGGTCACCCTTGGGCAAGGTGTAGTATCTACTTAGCGCCCCCACCACCCAATCAGGGTCACGTAAGGCCTTGGGAACAGGTGGTGGATGGTCATATGAGCAGCTGGTGCATAGCACAAGACATGGTTATGTGACCACTGATGCCAGGCAGACAATCTCAGAAGAGTATTAATAATGACTGGGATCACCTGTCTTGTAAAGACAGTGCCCAGAAGAAAGCAATGGCAAACCACTTCTGTCAAGAACAATCATAGTCAAGACCGTGATATAGCACATAATGATGATAAATTGATGGTTGGTATTGGCACAATAGGCCAAACAGCTTCTGTATGTGATCTACAACTCTATGGTCTAATTGCACTCAGCCTCTGTATTTCAGTTCTATTGAAGTTGCTGTTGCACAATGCATGTAGTACTTCTGAACAGGTATGGACTGCTAGGTGAAAATCAACAACAATATTCTGTCATTTCTGCACAGAGTATCACACCAGATGACGCGCTCAATTTGTAGAGTGGGATTTTTCACTCAAATGTGAGAATGTTACCAACTGACTCAAGTTGACACTACAAAGCTGACACATAGTATTTGTAAGGAGAAAGGTCAGGAAACTTGCAATTTACGCAACATTTAACACTTTAGTATAGGTGTTCTGCTTATTGTTTGTGTCATATATTTGAATAGGTATTCATGCTGGTGATGCAACAAGAATCTAAGGGGCCATCTTGAAGAATGTGTAATATAGAAGAGATGGCTCGTTTTCAGTTTTCAAAACTGCACATGAACTGATGCTCACAATGACAGAATAAAATAAACAGTGTACCGAAAAGTAGAAGGAAGTGTGAACTTAATGCACAATTCAACCATTTACTTACTGGTGTTAATGCAAGACAAATCAAATTAGTGAGGATAGGCTTTATAAGAGTTTATAGAACATATTCAGGATGATTTCACAGTGCTATACATTAGGATGTCACCAATCAGGCAGGCATCTTATTAGTTCTAGCATTCAAGGTATAAGACTGTCTATTGTCATTCTTCAATACACAAGTGTAAAAGTGACTGAAATGATTGTTACTTTGGACCAATGCAGTATTTAAAAAAAAAACACAATAAGCATAAAGAACACAATAAAAACACAATAAATATAATTACATAAGATTAACTTATATACATAGGCTGGCTGTATGTATGTACATTATCATTAATTCTGCTGTCATAAATCATAATTCCATCATTAGTTACTGATTTCATGCTAAAAGATAGCCTAGGATAGATTTATTATAATCTGGTAGAGTTTCACATTCAGTCTGAGAGTATGAAATTTGTATCTGAAACAATGGTGTTATGTCAGTGCTAAATAAGTAGACAAGGAAAATAGATTAAAGGGTAAAATCAGCAGTGACAGATATTTGAAGAGATATTTCATAAATTTCAGCCAACATGTTTTCCAGTGAGTAAGAAAGGTTCCATGAGAAGAAAGCTGGTTCTTCTCAAAGTAAAGACATTAAGGATAGTGGCAAACCGAAAGAAAATGCAGATTATGTTCAACAGATTAATTGTATGCCAGAAGATTGGGAAATTTTAGTATCCAGTAAGAAATAACTAAGGATATTTTAAAAAGGGGAAAGATACAGCATGATGGTGAACTAATAATTAATATGAATAGAGACAGTCAGATCTTCTAATAAATAATCAAAGTAGTCAAAGTAAATGTTGGTCTCTTTGAGGCTGAAATTGGGAAAGTGAGAAATAACTGAGAGACAGAATAATTATTCTGGATTAGATTTCATGGTAAAATGCACAAAAGATATCCCTTCAATAAAGAAAGAACTTTTAACAAACTCATGAGAAACATGTAACAGTCAAGTCATAGTACTAAATAGCTATAAATGCCTTGATCAGATGGTCAGTATCCTTTTCTCTTAAAGGAAGGAGCTGCAAACAGAGATAATTTATTGGTTGATATCTTCCAAAATTACTTGCATTCTGGAGATGTTACCAATGATTGGAAAACTCCAAATGTAATGTTACCATTCAGGAAAGAAAAAATAAAAAACAGGGATCAACAGGTATAAGACAATTACTTTAATGTCATTGAATGTGAAAATGCTACAATCCATTATTAAAAGGGTGATAACAAGATATTTAGGAAATCATAGGACAATTACATCGAGTCAAAATACAGTAGTGATGTAAAAGTGAATTATGTTAGATAAATTTTCAGTATTTCTTTGGGGATATAACAGATAAAAGGGAACCAGTGGATGTAATGTTCTGTAGATTCCAGTTAATTGGATTATTGGTTAATCATGACAGCTGCTTATTTGGGGCAACTCTTAATAAACAAAAACTAATTAAAAAAGATGAAATTTTCTCCATCTGTTTGGAGCACTCTGCTGCTTAATTGGGACATGAGACTGTTGCTGAACAGATTCTAACTAGTGACAGCCGTCTGCACTTGTGTGGCTGTTAGACAGTACACCATGGTTAGAGCAAATAGTTTTTAAATAGCATCAGTCATATGTTTTTGTTCAAAAAAAAGTGATTTTTGTCACTGATAGTGTGAAGCAAGCAGTAAGACAATTCAGAATTGTTTTGTTCTCTGCGGTTTCAAGCATTTAGGCTCGGAGATGTGAGAAATGGTTGGGACTGAAAACAAAATAGGTTCACTACTGCAACACGTTATGAAACTATGAAAAATTTGAAGGTAATGACAATCACCTTGAATGTTATAATAAAAATGAAGATTTCAAGGATGCAATCGTGGAAGGCATTGTATGAAAGCAGTCCATTATCTGCACCAGGTGAATGAACTGATTTTGTTCATTTACAGTCAATCAATAGATTACAGCAGTGTGCAATGGATGAATTCCTTTGTTGATAACAGGAATGAATACAGTTTTATAGTACTGTAGTAATCTGTACATAGTTTGTTACTCAGTTAAAATTAGTTTGTCTTTATTATACCTTTTTAACTATTACCTTCAGCTAATTAGGGCAGCTGCTTAACTGGACCAAAATGTACTGGTCCCAATGTGTCCCAATTAACTGGAATCCATTGCATTTGGCTTTCAAAAGGCATACAACGAGTTGCCATACAGAAGTTTACTGTTTGAGTTCAGGGAGCACTGGGTTGGGGTAGCATATTGGCACAGGTTCTGAAGTATGCCCTCAAGAAAATGAATCTTAGGGTTGTATTTGGTTACATATATCAACTTCGATCACAAATTTACTTTGAACTTCTAGTTTAATTACATGCCTTCAGAAACTTATGAGAAATTTGCAGGATTGAGTGAATGTGTCCTTGCCAATGTGGTCTGGCAAGTACTAGCTTTATTGGGGTCTCAAGTGTTTTGATAAATCTGTCAATTAATTGCATACTTCATACAAATACAATTTAAAGCATTAATACTGCAATATGTTGATCTCGCATTTTAACAGTGTTAAATTTCCCCAGATATTCAGCTTAGCTAAAATCCATCCACACTTTCTGTTGAATTCTGACCAATGTCACCTCTATCAGGTTTCGGAGGGTTTGGGGCAATGATAGAACAAATCACTCCCATAAAAATTGTCAAAACTAGAATGGTGAAACCACACCCATTGGGGTTGGCTGGCCGTCAAATCGCTGAACTCCTGACATTCAGAACCAGTCGATGCAATTAAAAAATTAACAAAGCCCTTTATTTTTGAATAAATAAATTTTAAAATGCAGCACTTAAGCAAATAAAACAAAGAAAAACAAGTAATTCTGAAAATATAATTAGTGCTCAAAAATTCTTTGGCTGTGTGATTAAAACTGAGATTAACTTATTATTTTGTTATTAATCAGAATTAACAGTTTTAAAACAGCAGAAGTGAGTAGGCAAGGATTAGGAGATAGGGTGTATTGTGGGAAAATGTGAGGTTATCCATTGAAATACAGGTTTTGATACATTTAAGAAATCTGCAGTTCCATTTCAGATTACCTTTAATTGTGAACAAGATTATTTTATATCTTTGGTTACATTCAGCCTTGTCTGACTAAGATCAGTTTTCTTCTATGAAGGGCATTAGTTAACCAGTTAGATCCTGACAAGTTGGGTATTTTGGGATTAGATGGACATGTTGATAGAGATGTATGGGTTATAGTACAGGCATGCACTTTATAGTGTGTGGAGTTGTGGGGAGTGTTTAGACTTGGTGATTGGAGTACAGTGTGTGACCTTAAAGGCTTGGTTAGGATGAGATTATTTGTAAGGGATGGTAGTCAGGAGTGTGGGGTAGACATGTTGGTGGGTGGATGGGTTGGAAGATATGATCAGCACTGATAATTGTGGTCAATATTCCAGGTATCTGGCTAGAATGACTAATTGTATCTCTAATTTTCTTGGATAGAACACTGATATATAGCAGAATGTCATCAAATTTTGAGGTGTATATGCACACTTCCTGCATATTTTACATTGATTTTTATTGTTCTCTAATAGACAAAAGGCTTTTGCAAATATTAAGTCCCCTAGTGCACTGCGTTTTGACTTTTCAGGTTTCGCAACTAGATAGCTTCTAAAACAAAATGATTGCTATTAGTTCAGTTGTGGGATGAGGTGGGAAAATAATTCACAAATATGTACAAACTGGAAACCTCAATTTCAAAATGATGATATTATGTCTGGACTTCATTTAAATTTGGCAGTGTAACCAATAGCCCAAAATTACAACAAAACAGCTATTCCAATTATAATTGAGGGCATTTGCCTCCATAATTGTGAGAAAGCCAAGGACTTTGGTACAGGTGCAAAATTTCTAAACTTCCTCAGAGCTGGTCACTATTATCATTCAATATGCACAGTGATAATGAAGCAAGAGATTTCCCAATTTCTCAGCTGTGGCCCTGCATAAACTGTTTGCTGGATCTGCATCCAGGACACACTGTTTATTTCAGTGGAGTGGAATGGTTGCAATGGAGTTATATATCAATTACTTTTCCTGACTTTGGTTAATTCAATCACATTTAATAAGTTAACACACACATAGCGACACATTTCACTGCATCTTTCAATGTACATGTGACTAATAAAACTAATCTTTGACTTCTGATGAAGGGTCTCAGTCTGAAATATCAACTCTTTATTCTTCTCCATAGATGCAACCTGACCTGCTGTGTTACTTCAGCATTTTGTGTGTGTTATTCTGGATTTCCAGCATTTGTTGTATCTCTTGTGCCTAACATTTAATGGTTTTAAGTGTTTTCAGGTTCCCGATCTAATGCTATTTTATCAAGTTTTAATAACTGTAAAACTGTAAAACAATTTAAAGGAATGTTTAACTTTTAAGACCAATGTTTTAAATTTATGTTAATGTCTGAGGTATTTTGTTCTAAGTGAGTTATGGGCCACTGTAGTGTGCAGAAAATTTGAGAATGATAAAATGTATGACAAGATGTTACACTGGGCATGTCACACTCTTCCCACATTTCCTAAATTGCCACCTCACAGGAAGCCTGCAAGTGTGACATGAGTGAATAATCCCTCTGCTTTTACATACCCTACAACTGGAAGGTTTGTTTTATATCAGATATTATCTTGATTATCTGGAGTGTCCAATTCAGGTTGATATCACTTGCCTAAAGAACAACTGTTGCGATAACTCAAGGAGATGAATCATTGCATAAATTGCTTTGAGGCATTTCAGTGCGAAAGGAATTTTCTCCAAGGAATTTCTACGAATGAATGCCACTGCTGTTAGAAAATGGTAAAGGATCACAGAACTCCATTTCAGTGCCAACAGAATGACAGGTTTGAGATGCAAGTTGTAATCTCGCTAGAAATATATTTTGAAATTGAAAAATTGTGCTGGATTGAATCAGATCTGCTTCATGAATTGCTGATAGTTGATACTTTTGTATGTAGCTTTTTCCATGGTGAATATTACAGCATACCACTAACCACAAATGCTAACTAGAGATGACCCAAAAGGCATTTGTTGTTTGTGTTTTTGTACTAATTATTACATTTGCTCAATTTTACTAGTTTGTGGTTTTATTTATTTAAAGAGTTCAGGGCCAATTTAAAATGGCATGTTGTGTAAAGGTGACTGACTTCCATTGCAAGCAGGTCACTGATTAAATTAGCAACATTTCAATTATACAATTAATGCAGTATGTGGAAATGCAACTATTTAAATAGGGTGTTTCTTTTTGATAGGGTCCATCCTGGAGGTAATTATGGAGAGAATGGCAAGAATAAATTGGTTTCTTGGTAAAAGTTCTGCAGGTGACCTTTACAGTAAATAACTGCTAAAAAATATCCACTGAATTCAGTTTTGACAAACAGTAAAATGTTAAAAGGTTATTTGCTGCTTTTTTAAAAATCTTTTTATTTTAAAGCTGTTTCCAACATTGTGGATTTGGTGCTCTGATACATAGGAAATGAGTGACATGTTTGGTTACAATGTAAGCTACCAAGGTTGTGTAACTTTACTAAGTGTTCATTTGCAAATATGGGAGATGGGGGGGGGAGTGGGGAGTGGTTGTGGGAAGTCAAGTGTCCCCAACAACCATGTCTGGAGAAAGTTCATCCAGCTGCAGCTCCCCTTGGATTATGTGGATCAATTGGAGTGAAATTTGGACTCAGTGAAGAGCTCACAGGAGACAGAGGTATTATGAGATATGTTTCAGGGAGATGGTCACACCACAGGTTCAGCTAAATAGATATGTAGGTAGTAGACAGAAAGAGCAAGAAGGGCAGGAAGGGCCGGTGTCCATCTCTAACAAGTATGCCCTTCTGGATACTGTTGGGGTGATGTTTCCTAGAGTAAAACAACATCAATTCCCAGATCAGAGTAACCATGGCTGGTTCTGTTGTTGAGCATGGTAGATCAACTAGGTAAATCGTAGTGATAGGGAACTCTATAGTCAGGGGCACAGACGGTTCTTTGGCAGGGAGAAACACTGCAGATGATGTAAATTAGTAAATTGATGTATTATTGTTGCATGAAGTGAGCTAGAGTGAATAGCTTATTGTGCCATCAAAACAGATCATTTCTTCACATCTGTTTATTGAAATAATATGACAGAAAAGCAAAAACAAATGTATAAATTAAGTATTAAAGTTACTGAAAAATTGCAGTGTAGGTAGACCACACCACAATGAGTAAATTATGAGATCAAGAATCCATTTTATTGTTTATGGCATTATTTAATTGTCTTATTACAGTGGGATAGAAGTTAACCTTGAGCCTAGTGGCACATGCTTTCAGGTTTTTGTATTTTCTACACAATAGATGGGGGGAGAATAGAGAACATCCAGGTGGGTGGGGTCTTTGATTTATGTTGGCCCCTTTACTGAGGCAGCAAGAGGTATAGACTGAGTCCATAGAGGAGAGGCTGGTTTTCATTAGCTGAACTGTGTGCACAACTCTCTACAATTTCTTACAGTCTTAGGCAAAAAAGTTGCCATACCAAAGGTTCTTGCTGTGGTGCATGAATAAAAATGAATTGCTTCTCAGGAAATAGTGGCATTAGTTAGCTTTCTTGGCTATAGCATCCATATGGCTGGACCAGGACAGGTATTCGGTGATGTTTGAACCTTTCAACTCTCTCAACCTCAGCACTATTGATGTAAACTGGAATTGTTTACTAACTCCTTCCTGAAGTCAATGACAAACTCTACTGGCTTGCTGACATCAAGGGAAAGGTTGTTGTAGTGACACCATTTCACTAGGCACCATATCCACTTTGTGTCCACTGACTCTTTGAGATTTGGCCCACTACACCAGTGTTACCTGCAAGCATGCAAATAGAGTTAGAGAAGAAGCTGGACTCACAGTTGTGAGTGCATATGGAGTAACACAGGGGGCTGAGGATCTGGCTTTGTGGGGCAACAGTGTTAAGGATAATCATGTTGGAGTTGTTGCTGCCTACCTTTACAGATTGTGGTTGGTTGGTGAGGAAGTCAAGGATCCCTGGTGCCAGAGTCAACAAAATCTCTGGGCAAAGAACATAAGGCTGGGCAAGTTCTGGTCTATCCCTAGACCAAAGAAGACTGACAGTTGACATGATAGAGGAGTACAAAATTAAGAGAGACATATAGAAAGAGTCGGTTTTCATTATTAGTGGTTTGGGGGTAAAACCAGAGGGCATAGGTTTAAAGTGAGAGAAGGTTTACTGGCAATCTGAAGGGTAACATTTTCACACAGCAATTAGTTTGAATCTGAAATGAGATGCCAGCAGAGGTGATGGAGTCAGGAATAGCTACAACGTTTAAAAAGTATCTAGTGTTATGCCTGTGCCCCCCTCCTTTTTGAGAATCACAAGATCGCTATTAAGTCCGGTCAGGAGACCCAGGAAATGAGAGAGAGATGTTTGGAATGTCCTGGCCCTCAGCGATACAAAGCCACGGAACAGGTCATTGTCTCTTGGAGACGGAATTGTGTATTGAGTACTGTACTTCATGGAAGCCCTCAGGGAATGATCAGAGGGGGTTGGTTGAGGGATTGTATCATCCCGACCTGATTGACATCTGAGACCCTGTGAGTCAGGATAAAAGAGGGTCTGGGGAACAGCCCCTTGAGACGCACCAGGAGAAACGCTAGAAATCCCGTGACAGCGTTTAATAGCGACAGCCGGTGGAGGCCCACGTGTGTCCTTTCCCATTGCCCGGGATCGAGGCCTTACAATGGAAGACGGCTTCGCTAAAGAAGAGATCACCACAACGACATTTCAAAGGATTGACATCATAAAAAGGAAAATGGGCAAGTTCTAAAAACATCGTCTCTCTCTCCACCCTAAAGCTGCAGCCTGAATGAACTTGAGTGGCTTTTATATTTCCATCGGACAATACATTATCCCCATGACAACGATCGAGCTATTTCTTATTGATTATTATTATACCCTGCGCTTTTAGATTTAGTATTGATGACGTATATTGTCTGTATGTTTGCATTGATATTATTTTTGTGTATTTTTATCAATAAATGCTGTTAAAAATAGTACCATCAGACTTCAACGGACCTCTCTATCTTTGCTGGTAAGTGACCCAGTTACGGGGTACGTAACACTAGACAGTTAGCTGAATGAGCATGGCATAGAGGAATATGGAATTAATGCAAACAAGTGAAATCAGTATATTGGTTATGATGGTTATCATAGATATGCTGAGCCAATGAACATGTTTCTGTGCTGTAAAATTCTATGACTCAATATGTCTTGTGAGTTGCCCATTTTTTGTTTCAGGCCATAGACCATAAGACACAGGAGCAGGAATTCTATCATGGTTGATTTATTATCTCTCTCAAGCCCATTCTCCTGCCTTCTCCCCATAACCTTTGATTCCCTTACTAATCAAGAGCCTATCAACCTCTGTTTTAAGTATACCCAATGACTTTGCATCCACAGACATCTGTGGCAATATATTCAACAAATTCACCGCTCTTTCTGGCTGAAAAAAAAAATCCTCCTCATCGCTGTTCTAAAGGGGCATCATTCTATTCTGAGGACGTGCCCTCTGTTCCTAGACTCTCCTACTATAGGAAACATTCTCTCAACATCCACTGTACCTAGGCCTTTCAATATCAAATAGTTTTAATGAGATCCTCTCTCATTCTTGTAAACTCCAGTGAGTACAGGCCCGGAGCCATCAAAATCCCCTCATAAGTTAATTCTTTTATTCCCAGAATCATTCTCGTGAACCTGCTCTGGACCCTCTCCAATACTTTCTTAGTTAAGACGTCCAAAATGCACATAATACTCCAAGTGCCGTCTTACCAGTGCATTATAAAGCTTCAGCATTACGTCCTTACTTTTATATTCAAAATGAATGGCAACATGGCATTTGCCTTATGACCACCAACTCAAACTACAAATTAACCTTTAGGCAATCCTGCATAAGGACTCCCAAGTCTCTTTGAATGTTTGATTTCTGAATTTTCTCCCTATTTAGAAAATAGTCTATGCCTTTGTTCCTTCTAATAAAGTTACTGTCTCACTTACAGGATATAACCTTTACCTTAATCTCTGATGAGAAATTTAGCAATGATAATTTCTGTTTTGGACAGTGTGTTGAGTTAGCATTGTGCTTGATCTCATAGTTTTAAATTAAAATGCTTCATCATAAAATGATGTTTGCAGTAAAGACTGTGCAACATATATTGTGTACTGTGTTACCATTATAGCATCTTCTCCTCGCTGACAATCAATACTGATGCACATCGAGGATGTGTACCTAGTCCACAGCTCTACTCTCTCTATATCTAGGACTGTGTCGCTAAACACTATCTATAAATTTACTGACAACACAATTATTGTTGGCACAATTTCAGACACTGACAGAAAGATGCACAGAGGTGAGATAGATCAGCTGGTTGAGTGGTGTCACAGGAACGACCTTGCACTCAACATCAGAAAAACCAATTGTGAACTTCAAGAGGGAAAGTCAAGGGAATTCACAACAGTCCTTGTCGGAGGAAGGTTAGTGGAAAGAGTGAGCAGTTTCAATTTCCTGGGTGTCAACAACTCTGAGGATCTATCTTGGGCCCAACATATTGATGCAATTACAAAGAAAGCACAACAGCAGCTACATTTCAATAGGAGTTTGAGGAGAACTGGTAGTCACCAAAGCCACTTGCAAACTTCTACTGAGTATCTTGGTGAGCATTCCAACTGGTTGCATCACCATACGGAGAGGCCACTGCACTGGATTGGTAAAAGCTGCAGAAAGTTGTAAACTCAGTCAACTCCATTACAGACACTAGCCTCCCCATCATCAAGGACATCTTCTAAAGACGATGTGTCAGAAAGGTGGCATTCGTCATTAAGGATCCCTGTCACCCAAGACATGCTGGGTTGCTCCCTTCAGGGAGGAGGTACAAGTGCCTGAAGACATACATTCAACATTTTTGGAACAGATTCTTCCTCTCTGCCATCAGATTTCTGAATTGACACTGAATACATGCACGCAACCTTACTTAGTTCTTGCTCTCTTTTTGCACTTTATTTTTTATATATGTATATATTTCTTATTGTAATTTATAGATTTTAATTATTATTTATTGTAATGTACTGCTCCCAAAAAAGAACACATTTCATGGCATATGCCAGTGATATGCCTGATCCTTATTTTGATTCTGAAAATACAGCATTCATTTTGTGTAGCAACACTGTAGGCATCAATTATTCCTTTTGTCCTTCATTTGCTGGACACTAGATTGGTGTTTGTGGATGTAAATCTGTTTTGGCCAAAACACTCAAATCATGGTACTTCACTGAACTTATCTTTACATACAGATTAAATAAGAAACAAAGCACTTGAAAACTTTAGAAAACTGTGCTCAATCTTTCACATGATAGAGGCAGCACTACATTCCATAAAACCATAAGACATGGGAGCAGGATTAGCTCTTTCCTCTTAAAACCTAGTCCTCTCAAAATGAATGCTAACATTGCATTTGCCTTCCTTACCACCAACTTCACTTGCAAGTTCACCTTTAGGGAATCCTGCATAAGATTCCCAAGTCATTTTGCACCTTTGATTTGTGAATTTTCTCCCCATTTAGAAAATAGTTTATGCCTTTATTTCTTCTACCAAAGTGTATGATGACACCCTTCCCTACACTATATTTCACCTGCCACTTTCTTGCCTATTCTCCCAATCTATCCAATTTCTTCTGCAGACTCCCTGCTTCCTCAACACTACCTGCCCTTCCACCTATCTCTGTATTGTCTGCAAATATAGCCACAAAGCCATCAATTCCATTATTGAAATCATTAACATATAACATGAAAAGCAGTTGTCCCAACACTGACACCTATAGAACACCACTAGTCACTGGCAGCAAACTAGAAAAGTCCCCTTACTTTGCCTTCTGCCAGTCAGCCAATCTTCTATCCATGTGAGTATCTTTCCTGTAAAACTATGGCTTTTAACTTGATAATCAGCCTCATGTTTGGCACTTCGTCAACTGCCTTCTGAAAATCCAAGTGAATAACATTCGCTGACTCTCCTTTGTCCACCCTGCTTACTTCCGCTAAGAATTCCATCAATTTTGTCTGGCAATATTTCTCCTTAATGAAACCATGCTAACTTTAGCCTTTTGTATCTTACATCTCGAAGTACCCTGAATCTTCATCCTTAATAACAGACTTCAACATCTTTCCAACCACTTAAAACAGGCACACTGGCTTATCATTTCCCTTCTTCTGCCTTCCGCCCTTCCTAATGAGTGGAATGATATTTTCAATTTTCCACTCCTCTTCAACCATTCCAAAATCTAGTGATTCTTGAAAGGTCATTACTATTGTCTCCACAGTCTCTTCAGCTACCTCTTTTAGAACTCTGGGGTGTTGTTCATCTGGCCTAGCTGAATTATCTACCTTCAGACCTTTCAGCTTCCTAAGTACTTTATCCTTAGTAATAGCAACAGCAATAGTAATGAGATCCACGATGAACCCCATTTTCCCAATCTGCTTGCATACTGAAATCCCCATGATTATCGTAACATTACTCTTTATAAACAGCTTTTCTATCTCCCATTGTAATTAGTATCCCACATCCTAGCTACAGTACAGAGGCACGTATACAACTCCCTTCAGGATCTTTTGACACTTGCTGCTTCTTAGCTCTACCACAAGGACTCTACATGTTCCAGTCTTTGGCCGTATCCAGCGAGTATTGCCCTTGTATCATAATTCTGAGATCAGTTTAGTCTTCCTCCTAACAGTTCCTGCTCCCCTCAGCACATTTGGGAAGAACACCATTAGACAGGTGCAAGTTATGAAATTCCTCCAATGCTACCTTTCGGATATTCATACATGTTTAACTTATATTAAACTACCAGTCTCTCCAGTGTGGCTATTTCTACTATATTGAATCCAAGAGATATAACAACTTACTGAAACAAAGTGCATCACTGTGTCCAAATCTTGGACTCCAACTCTTTAACTTTGAACCAAAGTTCATAAAATTGTAGACACTTAATACAAATATGGTCAGCATGAATCCCAGTAGTTTTGATCTACTTGCGCATACTACAAACAGTACCTGCCCAAACAAGTCTGTTTCAATTAATGTATTTACTAATCTAATCGAAGCCCTACCCTCACTGAAGTACTTCACTTAGGAATTGAAGCAGCATCAATAACTCTCGGAGACGTGAGGTGAGATATAGGCTTTTATTGGCTGGAAGAAAGAACAAGCAGCAAGTGACCACCACACAGCATCCTGGAGACTGAGGGAGGAGCTGTGCCTCCAATCGCTCTTATACAGGGGTCTGTGGGAGGAGCCACAGGAGCAGTCAGCGGGGGGGGGGGGGCATGTCCAGACAGGTATATGTAGTTCACCACAGGAATCTAGTCTGTAGCTGCATTAAGGGCACTATATTCAAAACATTCAGTACTTTTAGCTGACCCACAATCTTATTTACCAATTATCATTATTTTGGAGTCATGCATGGAATAAACCAATTCCAGTTGATTACACAAGTGCCTTTGAGTCTGAAGCTTATTTGTTGTTTACCATTTTATTTCTCAGTAATTTAAATCTGTAAGAGAATATGACTGTAAAATCAAATTATATAAATACATGTTTTAAATTGAAAATAAAATCATTGCCTAATTACCTTATGTTGCAAAAGCTACACTTCATTGATGTAGCTCTGTGTATTCTGCAGTAAAACCATGCTCCGCTTTTTAGTTGGGCCCTTAGATTTAATGCATCTCAATGAATTATTTGTCAAATATTTTCTTTAAGTTCTAGAGTCATTAAGTCATAAAGCATGGCAGCAGGCCATCCAACCCTCCACATCTACACTGACCAGTCCACACCTATACTTAATATCTTCCTGGGCCTATCCTTCCTGATCACACGTGCCACTCATAACTGGGACAGTTCAGTTTGGGATTTATTTTTGCACACAAGCTGAAGTGCAAAAATAAACACACACTCAATGACCACTTTATTAGGTACACCTGTATACTGCTTCTTAATGAGGCAGAAACTCAATGCAAAAAAATAAGAATGCTGACATGGTCAAGTGGTTTGGTTGTTGTTCAGATCAAACATCAGAATAGGGAAGAAATGTGAACTGAGTGACTTTGACTGTGGAATGATTGTTGGAGCCAGAGAGGATGGTTTGAGAATCATAGAAACTGCTGATCTCCTGGGGTTTTCATGCCCAACAGTCTCTGGAACTTACAGAGAAAGATGCAAGAAACCAAAAAAAAAAATCATCCAATGAGTGGTGCTTTTGTGGGTAAAAATTCCTCTTAGTGAGAGAGGTCAGAGGAGAATGCCCAGACTGGTTCAAGCTGACAGGAAGGCGACAGTAATCCAAATAATCACACATTACAACAGTGGCGTGCAGAAGAGCATCACTAAATGCACAATACTTTGAACCCTGAAGTCGATGGGCTACAGCATCAGAAGACTATGAACATACATTCAATGACCACTTTATTAGGTACATGAGGTACCTAATAAAGTCCCTACAAAGTTTATATACAGTATATTTACTGTGTGGTTACTAACATGGAAATGATTTACTTTGCATAAAGATATAGTTCTGGATGAAATTATCTAAAACAATCCAGATCACAGCTCTTGGTGTTCTTCAAAAGTGAACTTTTGTCACTGATTCCAAACCTCCTTTCCTCCTACTCTATCATCTTTTTGTTTATTTTCTGGGCCATAATATTGGTGAAGCTTATTTTTTGTGAAGGGCGATTCTCCGAGTACCATAATTTCTCGAGCTACCCATAGTGGAATTATTGGTAATCAACAACCACAAATAGTCAATTTTCAGTTGTTAGTCAGCTGTGGAAATAGCCATAGTCCAGACGAATCTTCCATTGACTTTATACCTAAAGTTGAAAATAGAGTTTTCTAAATAGTGATCTCAGTCATGAAGGCTATCTATGTTTTTCCACTATCCTTTCAAAACAGGGTAAAATTATAATTACTCATTTCACTCACCATTATACAAGCAATAACCCAAATCATATACAAGACCAAAAGACATATGGTCAGAATTCCTTCATGGCGGGTTTATTATCCCTCTTAAACCCATTCTCCTGCCTTCTCCCTGTAATCTTTGGTGCCCTGACTAACCAAGAGTCTATCGATTTCCGCTTTAAATACACTCACTCAACCTCCACAGCTGTCAATGACAATGAATTCCACAGATTCACCCCCCTCTGACTAAAGAAATTCCTCCTCATCTCTGTTCTAAATGGACATCCCTCTATCCTGAGCCTGTGTCCTCTAGTCTTAGACTCTCCCACCATAGGAATCATCCTCTCCACATCCACTTTATCTCGGCCTTTCAATATTTGATGGGTTCCAATGAGATAACCCCTCATTCTTCTAAACTCCAGTGAGTTTAGGCCCAGAGCCATCAAATGTTCCTCATTCATTAACCCTTTCATTCCTGGACCCTCTCCAATGTCAGCACATAATTTCTTGGGTAAGTGGCCCAAAACTGTTCACAGCACTCCAAGACTGATCTGAACAATGCCTTATGAAGCCTCAGCATCACATCCTTCCTCTTATTTTCTAGTTCTCTCAAAATGAATGTTAACATTGCCTTCCTCATCACTGACTCAACCTGCAAGTCAATCTTTAGGGAATCCTGCACAAGAAATCCAAGTCCTTTTGCACTTTTGATTTTTGAATTTTCTTCCCAATTAGAGTATAGTCACCGCATTTATTCCTTCTACCAAAGTGCATGACCATACTCTTCCCTACACTATATTCCATCTGCCACTTCTTTGCCCATTCTCCCAATCATTATAAATTTTTCTGCAGACTCAATGCTTCCTCGCCACTAACCATCCCTACACTTGTTTTCGTATCACCCACAAACTTGGCTACATAACTATCAATTTCATCGTCCAAATTGTTGGCATATAATGTGAAAAGAAGGGATCAGTCCAATACTGACCAATGCGAAACACCACTAGTCACCAAAAGTCAACAAGAATAGGTCTTTATTCCGACTCTTTACCTCCTGCCATTCAGCCAATCTAATGTACACTAATTGTTGTCATAATATATGCCCTCTCTTTTGATTTTATGCTGTGTTTGACTTCTGTTGTCAGCTATGGTTGCCTCATCCTCCTTTTACAATACTGCTTCATCTTTCCTGTGCCTTTCAAATTGATCCAGAATCTCCAACCATTGCTTTTCTGCCGTCATCCCTGCTAGAGTCCCCTTCCAATCAACTTTGGCCAGCTCCTCTCTCATGTCTCTATAATTCCCTTTACTCCACTGAAATACATTTGACTTTATCTTCTCCCCCTCAAGCTGCAGGGTGAACTCTATATTATGATCACTACCTCCAAAAGGTTCCCTCACCTTAAGCTCCCTAATAAAATATGGTTCATTACAGAATACTCAATCCAGAATTGCCTTTCGCCTAGTGGGCACAACCATAAGGTGCTCTAAAAAGCCATCTTGTAGGCATTCTACAAATTCCTTCTCTTGAGATCCAGCATCAAAACAATTTTCCCAATCTACCTGCATATTGAAATCCTCCATGATTAACATAACATTGCCATTATTACATGCCTTTTGTATTTCCCATTGAAATTTACACCCCACATCCTGGCTACTATTCAGTGGCCTGTATATAACTCCCATCAGGGTCTTTTTATCCTTGTAGTATCTTATCCACCAGTAATCTACTTCTTGCGAACCTATGTCACCTCTTACTTAGAATTTTATTTCAATTTTTACCAACAGAGCCATGCCACCTCCTCAGCCTACCTGCCTATCTTTTTGATACAATGTGTATCCTTGAATGTTCTGCTCCCAACTATGATTATCTTTAGCCACAACTCAGTGATGCCCACAATGTCATAATGCCATTCCTAACTGTGTTAAATGATCATCTATCTTATTCTATATACTGAGTATATCATTTCAAATGCCTCCATACAACATTCATGAAAACTTCCTAGTTTTTCTTGTTCCATGTCACTATTGTGTTATTACTGAGTCATCAAAGAGGTCAAGATGTCTCCATTTTGTGTATACTGTACATTATAGGATGTTACAAATTGTATAAAAATTAAGATTTCATTTCTCAAAATGTCACATTATAGGCATTATAGATTTGGGAAATGAAATTCCTTTGGCAGTTTCATAATTTGTTTTTGCCAGTGCAAATACTTTCATTTTCATTGCATGCTATGCACTGGGATATGTTTAAATGGTTTATTATAAGGGAAGCAATTTTCCTTCAAGCTTGATTTTTAACTTGTATTCCTAAATTGTAAATGATTGATTTGAACAGCAATATATATATTTTTTTACTTTCTGAGAAGTGAAACGCAGCAATAGAAAATATGCTGGCTTATTGAGGATGAGGTTAGACATCCTGATTGACAAAGCTCGGATGGAGACCAAGACCATAGGTCCAGTAACAAACCAAAGGCCACTTGTTAGGTCACAAGGGAGTTAGTATGGAAATAAGCAATAGGAAAAGAATGAGGAAGGAACCTTAGAGATATAACAGAAGACATTTGTTCTTGATGTTAGTGCTGCACTGGGACCACAAGGGTAATCCACAAAGCAGCTGCTGTGCATGACAATATGATCATTTATGTCAAATGGCGCACACAAAGAGAAATGCAATATATGTTTCTGAAAATATCCTTAATTGGGTTAAAGCATTCTCTATTTATTGGTATTTATACTGAGGTGAATGCAACAGGCAAATGCATCAGAGATGAGCACTTAACTGCGATATGCTCAATACGTTTCAAGAAGACGAATTAAAATGGAAAGAATTTGAGAAAACAAAATGATGGAGGGTGATATTCTTTAAAATGGAATATTAAACAATGGATCAGAATTTTATGGAGCACAATATGTGAACTTACACACATTTCTTCATTTTGCTGTACATCCTCTGCGAATACTTAACAGAATATTCTGGATATAAGCCGCAAGTCCCCACAAATAAATGAACATGCTGACATAAATTGA
Organism: Hemitrygon akajei; assembly: GCF_048418815.1. Taxonomy (NCBI): domain Eukaryota; kingdom Metazoa; phylum Chordata; class Chondrichthyes; order Myliobatiformes; family Dasyatidae; genus Hemitrygon; species Hemitrygon akajei. The sequence goes on along the minus strand of NC_133129.1, from coordinate 158,445,821 downwards.
AAAATGTTACTGAAGATTAAGCTTTTATAAACTTTTAATAAATGACTGTAATTGTGAATTCTTTATTCTGTGATGAAATATTTTTATTTAGGGTTAAGAAATTACAATAGTTCTAATACGTTAGCCTTACCTTGCTCTCTACTCACTTAGGTACAAACTGATCTCAGCATTTCCATGACCATCCCATGGGCCAATCTGCCAATGATCTGATGAGGTATAATTTCTTGTGAGTCACTCTTTTCCAAATCCATCAATTTAAGTGCTGCTCTAGTCATCGTCTGCTGTTGACTGATGAGCTCACCCTACTCTGAGTGGATGACCAAGAGATCTTACTTTCAAGGTAGAACTGACCTAGCCATAAACAGATATAACAGCAGTTTTCCATTGATCTATTGCTAAATTTCATACTCCCTATCTTTCAGTCTGTAGAAACAGAACTTCAGCGCGCACTACGGCTCCCCTGTTGGGTAACTGTGGTGCAGTTTTAAAGGTAGAGTTTGACTTCTGTTCCAGCTGGTCAATAGTTACAATGGGATTATATTTATGACAGGTTTCAGTTAAAATAGGTAATTAGAATAGAATTATATACAGTGGATTCTGGTTAATTGGGACACATCGGGACTAGTACATTTTGGCCCAATTAAGTGGCTGACATAATTAACCGAAGTTAAAAAAGGAAACAGTTAAAAAGGTATAAAAAAAGTACAAACTACCATTCAATTGAGTAATAAATTAGGTATTTAAATGAAATACAGAACAAATTAGAACACCGCCAATATTACTACAGTACCAGAAAACTGTGTATTAATTCCTAATATTTATTGAGGAGGAATTCATTCAGTATACTCAACTGTGTTCTCTGGATTGACTATAAATGAGCAAAATCAGTGTAGACACCTAATACAGATAATGTACTGCCTTCAGACAATGTTTTCAAGTATTTCATCCTTGAAATTTTCATTTGCATTGTAACATTCAATATAATTGTCATTACCTTCAAATTCTTTTTAATTCCTAAATTGTCAAAGTAGTTTTCACTCCTGATGTTTCCTGGCATCTTCAAGCCTCAGTGCTTGAAACCACAGTGAACAAAATAGTTCTGAATTGTTTGACTGCTTATTAGTGAGAAAAATCACTGGTTTTTGAATGTAGCTGACACTGTTTAAAAACTAAGCATGGTGTAGTATCTAATGGCCACACAAGTGCACACGACTCATGCTGCTTAGAAACTATTCAGCAACAGTCTCCTGTCCCAATTAAATGGCATGGTGTTCCAAATAAATGAATGGAACCTTGGCTGTTCCCTTGATCAGTTTTAGTTCTTTAAGAATTGTTACAAATAAGTAGCTGTCACAATTAACTGATAGTCCAATTAACTAGAATCTACTGTATTTATGATTGTGTTACATTTCAAGTAGGAAAATGCAAATTTCAGGACTTGCGTTCCTTTTGATTGCACTGCTTTTGCATCGCTTTGTTGAAAGCTTGTGCTAACACAGTTATTGAAACATGAGTCCTGACGAAGGGTCTCGGCCCAAAACGTCGACAGCGCTTCTCCCAATAGATGCTGCCTGGCCTGATGTGTTCCACCAACATTTTGTGTGTGTTGTTGTTTATTGAAACATGAATTGCCTTGACACAGTAGGAGTTTGATTGTAGCAGTTCTTTCTTTGTTTGCATAGTTGAAGTACACTTTTCATAGTTTTGAACTTTACAGGCTTTGACTGTTTTATTTTTCCAAAGGCTTTGGGCACAAAACCAAGCTTCTCAGCAGTCTTGTTCTTTCTAAATGTTATAATTCTGTGGGTACCCAAAAACAACAGGAGGTCAGTTGCTTAATGTTTGTAAAATCCACTCTCTTTTTCTCTCAGATTGTACATTTATGGAGCCCTTGATTTTCTCATAGCATGCTACCATATTACATTTTAGTCAATTTTAGATATGCAGACAACATTACTGAGCAGTCATTCAGCCATGTAACTCTTGGTACATTTTGTCACAAGCTTCCTGAAGAAACAGATAAAAATAGAACCCTAATATTAAAATGTTCACAAATAATGTGGAAGATACTGTATATTTGAAATGGTTTAATCCGTCAAGGTAGTTTTATATTTTTTCACTCTGTATTTGACTCATCAAGTTTTCCTACTTTAACTTAAATAATATTACTCTGACAATCAAGGGTACACTGAGTCATTGTTTAAAACTTATTTAACTCTTCTTTTACTGGAGATCAAAATGTAAATCCTTCAAAAATATAGCTCTTGTACAAGTTTGGAATAAGTAAGATTGTGGTGAACAGAGTGTTTGTGAAACACTGCAATAAATGTTTATCTGCAGAGATCAATTATAGTGATGTCAGCTCCTAAATTAAAACAAAATAAATATTCTTTTCTGAGAACAGTGACTTGCCTTGAGTTTGTGAAGTATTTTCTTCTGTCAGACTTAAGAATAAGTGTTTTTTTTTCAAAATGGGCAATATACCTGTTCTCTAACAAATGTCAGGACAGTATTCTGAATAAGCATCAGAGGATGTATAATAAGATTTTAAAAGAAGGTTATTTTATACAGCTTGCTCCTGAGTTGGAGGGGAACCGATATCCTCATTGGGAGGTTTGCTAATGGTAGTCAGGAGGATTTAAACTAGAATAACATGGGGTAGTGGGAACTACAGTAGCAGGGCAGCAGGTGCCAGGGTTGGGGACAATAAAGATGGTCTGACAAATCAGTCTGAAAGGAAGGACAGCAAGGGATAGGCTAATAAATGAGGTGAGACTGATGGGTTGAAATAGTTTTACTTCAATGCTAGGGGTATTTTGGGTAAAAATGGTAAACTTAGAGCCTTGATCATTAGTTGGAAATACACATTATAAAGAGCTGATTTTGTGAGGGTCGAGACTTGCAACACACCATTCCTGGGTTTTGTTGTTTTAGACATGATACATGGGGTGGGAGGGTTGCACTACTGCTAACGGAGAATATCAGAGCAGTACTAAAACAAGACATACTGGAGGCATCATGCACAGAGTCATGAATTACGAAAGGTGCAATTATATAGTAAGCATAGTAAGCCCCCCCCCAAAAGCTACTGAGAGCTGGTGGAACAGATACATAAACATGTTACGGAAAGGTGCAGGAACAAAAGGATTACCAGAGTTGGGGATTTTAACCCGTAGTATTGATTAGAACTTAACTTAATAAAAGAGGTTTGGATTGAGATATTTTTTATTGCATTCAGGAAGGTTTTGTGAAACAGTATGTGGAGAGTCCAACTAGAAGGGAAAACATACTGGACCTACTTTTGAGAAATGAGCCAGGCCAGGCAACAGACAGGATATTGGATGAACATTTTGTGGATAATCACACCTCATTATGTTTTAAGATAGTTATGAGTTAGGATAAAATTAGATCTTGTGGGAAGGTATTAAATTAGTGGAAGGTAAGACTAAAGCTAACAGGCATTGACTGGGAGCACCTACGGTTGGATAAGCCCATGCCTGACAATGAAAATTGTACAAAGTATCAGAATCAGGTTTAATATCACTGGCATATGTCATGAAATTTACTGTTTTGTGGCAGTAGTACATTACAATACATAATAATAAAAAACTATAAGATTACAATAAATATACATAAAACTAAAATTAAATAAGTAGTGCTAAAAGAAAGCTTTAAAAAAACTGACATCATTGTCCATTCAGAAATCTGATGGTGGAGGGCTCCTGAGATGTTGAGTATATGTCTTCAGGCTCCTGTACCACCTCCGTGATGGAAGCAATGAGAAGTGGGCACATCCTGGGTGATGAGGCTCCTTAATGGTGACTGCCGCCTTCTTGAGGCATCACTTTTTGAAGATGTCCTGAATGCTAGGGAGGCTGGTGTCTGTGATAGATCTAGTTGAGTTTAAAAAGTTCTGCAGCTTTTAGCAATCCTGTGCAGTTGACTCTCCATATCAGTCGGTGATACAACCAGTTAGAAAGTTCTCCATGATATATCTGTAGAAATTTGCTTGAGTCTTTGGTTACGTGCCAATTATCCTTAAACTCCTATTGAAATATACCCACTGTCATGCCTTCTTTGTAAATTACATTACTATATTGGGCCCAGGATAGATCTTAAAAAAATGTTGTCACCCAGGAACTGGAAACTACCTATTCTTTCCACTTCTGATCCCTCAATGAGTACTGGAGTCTTCCTCAACCTCCTCTTCGTGAAGTCCACAATCAATTCCTTGGTCTTATTGATACTGAGTGCAAGGCTGGTGTTGTGACGACACCCGACCCACTGATCTATCTCACTCCTGTATGCCTCCTTGTCACCACTTGAAGTTCTGCTAACAATAGTTGTGTCATTGGCAAGTTTATAGATGGTATCTGAGCTGTGCCTAGCCACACAGTCATAGGTGTAAAAGGAATAAAGAAGTGGGCTAAGCTCGTCTCCTTGGGTGTGCCAGAGTCCATAAGACCATAAGGTATAGGAGCAGAAGTAGGTCATTCAGCCCATCGAGTCGCTCCACAAATCATGGGCTGATCGAGTTCTTCCAGTCATCCCTACTCCCCTGCATTCTGCCCATACACTTTGATGCCCTAGCTAATCAAGACCCTATCTATCTCTTAAATGCACCCAATGACTTGGTCTCCACAGCCGTTTGTGCCAACAAGTTCCACAGATTTTCCATCCTCTGACTAAAGTTATTTTATAACCATTTATAACAATTACAACACAGAAACAGGCCATCTCAGCCCTTCTAGTCCGTGCTAACTTTGCATCACTGTTTTAAATGGACATCCTTCAATTCAGACATTATGCCCTCCTGTCCTAGACTCCCCTACCATGGGAAATAACTTTGCAATATCTAATCTGTTCAGTCCTTTTAACATTCAGTTGTCGATTGTCAGCGGGGGAAATGTTATTTTGTATCTACACTGACTGTGTTCTCCCGGAGAGTCAGTCAAGGATCCAGTTGCAGAGGGAGGTACAGAGGTCCAGGGTTTGGAAATTGTTGATCAGAATTGAGAGTATGATTGTGTTGTATGCTGAGTTGTAATTAACAACCAGCTGCCTGAGGTAGGTATTACTATTGTCCAGGTGATCCAAGGTTGAGTGGAGAGCCAGTGAGATGGCATCTATTGTAGTGATTAGCAAATTGCAGTGGGTTCAGGTCCATCTTTTGACAAGAGTTGATTCTAGCCATGACCAACTTCTCAAACACTTCATCAGAATAGATGTGAGTGTCACAGGGCAATAGTCATTGAAGCAGCTCACCCCTGCTTTTCTCGGGAAATCGTATGATGTTCACCCTTTTGAAACAGATGGGAGCCTCCCACTACGGCAGTGAGAGATTGAAGATCTGCCAGACAGTTGGCACAGGTTTTCAATCACCTACCAAGTACACCATCAGGGCCATCAGATGCCTCGCAAGGGTTCACTCTCTTGAAAGATGTTCTGACGTCTGCCGCCGAGACAGAGATCGCAGGGTCACCAGATGCTGCAGGGATTCACATGGATGTAGTTTTATTCTCCCTTTGGAAGCATGCATAAAAAGTGTTGAACTCATCCAGGAGTGAAGCCTCTCAGTCATTACGTTTCACCTTGTAGGAAGTAATGGCCTGCAAACCCTGCCAGAGCTGATGTGCATCTGATCCTATCTCTAACTTCAATAAGAATTGCTTTTCATTCTTAAAGTAGCCAACTGTAGGTTGTATTTGTTCTTCTTGGTTAGTTCTAGATGACTGGGTTTGAATGCTACAGACCTAGCCCTCAGCAGACTATGAATCTTTTGGTTCATCCACTGATTTTCGTTTGGCTATATCCAGTATGTTCTCGAAGGTCCATACTCATCCTTACAGGTCTTTAAGTTGATGACAACTGTGATATATTTATTCAGATTCAAATATGAATCTCTGAATTTTGTCCAATCCACTGACTCAATATAGACCCGTATGCACTTCCTCTTGATCTTCACCACTAGTGCTGCAGGGTTTAGTCTCTGCCTATGCACCGGGAGTAGAAATACAGCTAGGTTATTGGACTTTCCAAAATATGTATGTGAGATGGTATATTAAGTGTTCTTGTTGGTTGTATAAGTGGTTAAATGTGATATGTTGGTGGTAGTTACTCAGAGAATTCTTCAAGCTGCCTTGGTTGAAATCACCCACCATGATAGGGACCAGCTGATCATAGTTCAGTACTCTATTCCAGTAAGGAGTAAAGTCAACGATAGTAAGATACTTTAGATGACCGTGAATGAATCTTGTATGACTCAAAACCTTAAATTTAGGAATAAAAAGGAAGTATATATAAGGTTTAGAAAGCTGAAATTAGACTGTGCCCTTGTGGAATATAAAGATAGCAGAAAAGTTCTCAAGCAGAGGATTCAGGAGGCCAAAAGAGGCCATGAAATGTCCTTGGCAATTAGAATCAAGGCGAATCCCAAGGCATTTTATACTTATACGTAAGTTATAGGTATTTTATTTTCTATTAAGAAAAAGAGGACAACTGAGGGGAGGGTAAATTGACCCAACATTAAGGGAGGGAATTTGTGCTTGGAGTCAGAGCATGTGACTGATGCATTAAATGAATATTTTTTGTATCAGTATTTACTGAGGAGAAGGAATTTGAGGATAGTCAAGGCAGAGTTGGGAAAATTATCCTAATATGCTGTGTTGTTTTGAGATTAAGGAGGAGGTAGTGTGGGTCTTCTGAAAACATTGAAGTGGATAAGTCCTCAGGACCTGATGGCATCTATCCTCCAGTATTGAGAGAAGCAAGTGAGGAGATTGTTGGGGCTTGGACAAAGATTTTTGTATCCTCACTAGCAACAAGTTTCAAGGAAGGAAATAGGAAGGACCCAGGTAATTATAGGCCAGTTAGTCTCACTTCAATGATAGGAAAGCTACAGGAGAGAATACTGAGAGATGGAGTCTATGTGCATTTGTAAAGATAGTCTGCTTAGGGACAGTCGGTATGACTTTGGGCAGGGTAGATCATACCTTACAAATGTGAATGGGTTTCTTAAATGACAAAGGAGCTTGATGAGGTTAAGGCAGTGGACATTATCCACATACACTTTAGTAAGGCATTTGATGAGTTTCCTCATGGAAGATTGATTCAGAAGATAATTTGTATACAACATTATGAGGGATATAGATACAGTAAATGCAAGTAGGCTTTTTCCACATGAGAACTGGAGGCCAAGGTTTAAGAGTGAAAGGTGATATGTGTAACGGAAACATGAGAGGGAACTTTTTCATTCGAAGGGCAGTGAGAATGTGGAACAAGTTAGCGGAAGTGATGGATGTGGTTTCGATTTCAACAGTTAAGATAAATTTGGACAGGTAGATTGATGGGAGGGCTATGGTCCGGGTGCAGCATGATGGAATGAGGCAGATTAATAATTCAGCACAGACTAGGTGGGCTGAAGGGCCTGTTTCTTGCTGTTGTGTTCTATGGCTTTATAAAGATGCACGAGATCCAGAGTGAATTACAAGTTTGGATTCAGAACTGGCTTGTCCGTGGCAGACAGAGAGAAGTGATGGAAGGCTGTTATTCTGGCTGGAGGTCCTTGAACAATGGTGTTGCACAAGAATTGGTGCTGGGATCATTGTTGTTTATTATATATATCAATGATTTGTATGAAAATGTAGATAGATGGATCAGCAAATTTGCGAATGACACCAACGTTGGTGGAGCTGCGGACAATGTAAAGGACTATGAAAGAAAACTGTGAGATATAGACCAATTATAAGATCTGGGCAAAGGAGAGGCAAATGGAGTTTAATTTGGGCAGGTGTGGGGAAGCCAAATAAGAGGCAGGATATTGAAGTACAAAAGGATTTTAGGATCCATGTCCATCATTCATTCAGTAACTTATGTAAGTAGATAGGTTGTTAATTAAGGCATATGGCAAGCTTGTCTTCATTGGTAGAGGTATTGAATATAAATGTAAGGAAGTAATGCTGAAGCTATATAAAACTTTAGTCAGACGGCACTTGGGATATTGCATACAGCCCTGAAATGTCCACTGTAGGAAGGATGTGGAGACTGTGCAAGATGCTGTCTGGATTAGAGAGCAAGAGCTATAATAAAAAGTTAGAGAGACTTGGGTTGTTCTTAGAGCATTGGAGGTTACGGGGATATCTGATAGTGTTTTTTTTTACTAATTACAAGAGGCTGGGCAGTCAAAATCTTTACCCTGGGGCAGAAATGTCAGGGGATATGCTTTTAAGGTTAAGTTTTAAAATGACATGAGGGGCAAGTTTTATTTAAAGCAGAGAGTGGTACGTGCCTGAAATATGTTACTTGGGTGGGAGTGGAATCAGGCAGCTTGGTGGAGTATTTGGATAGGCACATGAATATGAAGGCAAGAGAGAGATAGGAATGAAGCACAGGAGGGGTACATTTAGTATAAACTGGCATTAAGATCGACATAACTTTGCGGGCTAAGTGGCCCCTCCGGAGCTGGTCTGCTCTATTCATTTTTGTTGCCATTGATTACAGATTTTATTCATTCTATTAAGTATCCAAATGTTGTGCTTTAAACAGAATCAGAATCAGGTTTATTGTCACTGACATGAAATGTGTTGTTTTCTGGCAGCAGTAGAGTGCAATAAAACACTGAGTGTGTCTCTTCAGGCTTGGTTACCTCTCCTTCCTATGGTAGTAATGAGAAGAGGGCATGTCCGGGGTGGTGAGGCAGTACAAGCTTCACATTAAAATTCATCCCCTTTTGCTACCCTTTTTGTCAGTGAATGGTTGCCATGGATATGGAACCTATAAACAAACAACATTATACTTCCCATGAAGCTATCAATGGAAATGCTATAAATTGATATCTTGATGGAGACATGCAGATTATACCCTAATCTTGAGATCCATTACTGGAAACTATACTACGAACTGTCACTTTACTGTCCATAATGTCCAGATATGTATAACATGGATCTTTGCTGGCATCTTACAAACTGACAAAAAGGTTATCGAATGCTGGATAAAATCATTGACATCAGCTTTGACGCAGTCAGTAATACTATTCAGATAAGATCCTATCCGCTCAGGTACTTAGATCGTCTTCCACTATACCAAATGACTGAAAATTTCCCAAGCTTTAATTCACATTTTAATAAGTTTCATGAATGTGCCTTTACTATTAAGGTAATTAACAATTTCATGAAAAGAATCACACACTACAAAATCAAAGCAATTCCTATATTTTGCCGGTAGCACGAAAATGCTGATCGCAGTGATAGCTATCCCTGAAGATATACCAGGCTCAATACCATTGCTTTCCCCATTTCACTGTATTTAAAATCTAGTGGTGGCAATTGCATTTAAGGAATGCCATCAAGTTGGGTATGAAGCCAATCAATGTACGTATAGAATTTCAGTCAGCAAACTAGGAGGTAAAGTAGTACTAAAATCATACTTTAAATAAAAGATCAGAACCTAAGTACAAAATTAAGGAAGATGAAATATAATTTTAAAATTAGTTTTTAATAATGCAATGAGAGAACAAAACTACACACATAAGCTTAACTCTTTTTGTCAGCTAATTCTATCTGCACAATAGCTGTGTGGTAGCAGAGAGTCTCTGATGTTATCTTTCATAGTTCTGTGTTTAATTGAAATGTGGCACAAGAAACTGCTGCCATTTTGACATGGTATTGATAGTTTTGCCATCATTAAAGCTACAAATTCCAGGTCATTGTACCTAAAGTTATATTCTTTAACCAGCACCATGCCAAGTTTACAAAGAACACTAACAAAACAAATTTTGGAGACTCGAACTAAGAAATTCATCCTAATCAATAGTGCTAAAAGCATTCATGCCAATGCAATGAATTTTGGAGGCAAAGTACAGTAGACTGATGTTGCTATGATATACACTCAGTTGACATTTTATTAGGTACACCTGCTCCTTAATGCAAATACCTCATCAGCCAATCACATGGCAGCAATTTGATGGATAAAAGCATGTAGACATGATCAAAGACAGTAGTTGTTGTTTAGAGGAGTATTTCTTAATGCATAACACATCAAATGGATGGGCTAGGGCAACAGAAGACCAGGATCATACACTCAGTGGCCACTTTAGGTGCTATAGGAGATAGCTAATAAAATGGCCATTGATTGTATTTCTGTATAATGTTACAAACCAGAGTTAACTTTCTCCACATCTCCATTACCAACATCCTCACTAAACTTACTGCTAATGAAAGCAAAAAAAATCTACAAAAAGCAGAAATCTGTGATAAAGACAAGTGCTGTAAATACTCAGCAGGTCCAGCAATACATGTGCAGAGACATGTTGAGAAATTTCCCCACGCTTGATTCCAGCTAAAATATTGTTCGTAACTTACTCTTAATTCACGTGCATTTTAAATTTTTAGGTGAGAAGTTTAAAAAAAAACACTTCGGAGATGAGAGGAATGGACCTTCCAGTGTCTTCTCAATATTAACATCTACATCACGTTCTGCACTGACAAATGTCACGATTGCGCCAATACTCTGTGTCTAAGTTGTACGCACGTCTACCTTACGTAGAAGTACCCGTGCCAGTAAGCAGCAAGGGTTAGTCTACGCAGCGCTAGATCTTTGTAGCCGAAAACTGCGCTAAAAATAAACGGAGGAATCTCACCAAACTCCGAATCTCCCCCTTGAGAATGCGAATAAAACATCTTTTTTTTTGCTGAATAAAGGTTGCGTTCGCTTGGGTTCTTGGTATGCTTAGATTGCCCGCACGGTGGCAGTGGTGGCTTGATGTTCGTCCGCCAAAAAGCTCCCTGGCCGACGTCAAGGGCCAATACAATTGACCAATCAGTGCTAAAATGATGGGAGGTAATCGGGTAATGGCATTTTTCCCCATCAGGAGAGAGAGAAAGAGTAAGTAAAAAGAACTAAAGAGTGAAAGCAGACAGCTGCGCAAAGTGCATGTGGACCGAAGCATCCAAGATCATCCTGGATGTTAATCAATAAGTAAAGGACATGTGGGCTGGAATTTCATCCAGTTACACAGGAAACTCTTTCTGGTTTTAAAGGAGTGCGAGATTTGCATTTGAAACTCCCTAGGATTTCTCCAACCCGCCCCTTCCCTCCCCCTTCTCCCCTCCTCCCCGGGAAAACTAATTGACATTTTAAAGGTGTCAGCCAAACTGATGATGTTCAGAGGAGAGATTAACTTGTAGATGGCGGTCTGGGAGATGGTACAGTGACTCAAGAGCCGCAAAGGGAGGAGGGTGAAGTGGAAGGATAGAGCGTGGAATAAAACGAAAGGAAGAGATTTGGGAGGATCGCTCTGTGTCCTGATGGTGCCAAGATAAGGAGAATGAAAAGCGAGGAAGAACTGTCGGAAGGAGCTTGTTCTACAGCCGAAGGAGAGAGCAGAGGGGCGAAGGAAATCAGCGCCTGGGCTTGGATGCTGTGCTCTGCCGGTGGAATTGAGAAAGGAAGAAGAAAATGAAATTGAGGATTGCACCGGTCGATCTTATCTCTGATGTGAGATGAAAGAGAGCGCGAAGAAAAGGAGGAGAATTAAAGGGCCACGGGAACCGAGAAAAAGAAAAAAAAATCCTTACCGCACTGCTTTGTGATTGGAAAATATAATCAGCTCGTAGAGGAGGAAAGAAAGTTGTTCTGGGAGTAACGTATGTATATTTAAAGAAAAGCAAACAGAGGCTTGTTGGCGTTCAGACACGGGCAGCCGGGATATCACGCTAAAAGATTCCGATTCCTTGAGTGGAGAGGGGAATTCTAGTTGGGATGTGATGGCTCTTTGAGTTTGGGAAAAAGAGATGAATGCCGCTTTTTAAAGAGAGAATAGGCTGCACGGGAGAAGGAGAGAGGGGCCGATGGCCAGGGAAAGACGGAGTGAATGAAGAGACGTGCCTTTTGGATATTTCTGCGGAGCGGACGGGAATGCCATGCCGGAAATTGATTTGAAATTGCAGATGTGCATTTCTCTGCTGAGAGGGGAGGAGAGATTTGGGAACTAAAAGAGACGTGGAAACGGGAGCAAGGGAAATTAATCTGTGAGTTCGGCTCGATTTTTTTTCATTTAAATATACGTGCATTTATTTGTTTAGTCGAGTCAATTTATCCATCCAGCGACCGAGTAGTAAGGGGGTCTGGCAAAGCATATAAAAGGGGGTTAAATTTCCGTTTCCAAGCTTTTGTGCTTTGTTTAGGGTTGAGAGCTGAAGTAACGGATAGCCGGGCTTATTTTTCCTCTCTCCGGGAAACCGCCGGTTCGCTGCAGTTTCCTAATGAGCTGCAGATAATGAGACGGTCGGCTGTGCGGAACCCGCTTTTAACTCCCTTATCGCTGTCACTGCACACAGGCGCCAACGTGAAGCCCCTGTCATTTCATCCGCTGTGCCGTTTCAATGTGCGTTAATTATTTAAATTAAAGACTCGCAATCTTCGCCTTTCCTGTCAAGAACAAATAGTTGATAAGACTACACTTCTTTTCATAAGGAATTTCTAATTTTCACACCATTCTATGCGCAAGAATTTATACTGAAGGGAATTCAACACGAGTCTCCTCTGATATGAATTATTGCAAGGTGCTTGTCGGCATATCTGACGGGTGAACTGCGATAAAGGGTTGAATTCTAAAATAGCATTACACGCCCCAAGCCCTCCCACCACGCTTGAAGCTTTTTCTCATATGTTTAGATTAAAAATGTTGAATGTGGAGTTTTTCTTAACGCGCCTATTGTCAGTTGAGATACAATAGTTGCACTCAGTACGGTGTGATCATTGAACAATAATCCCATTATATTGATGCTCCCTGTTACATATCAGTAACCACCGTGTGTTCTCTTCCCGATTGCTTACGAATCCCAGTGCTAGATCAGTCTGGAAGATCCATTGAGAAGAAATTCTCATTAGAGGACTTCATTAATACTGGGCATGCTCATGCACTCTGGATGATTGAGAATGCATCAGCCATAGAGAAACTGTCCATTTTGTCTAAAGTCCCCAGCCAGAAATAATTATTTTGTGTTTTCACCGTTAAGGTGACAAATGAGGAAAATGAGCAACGCCAATAGTATTAGCCGCACATTTAGAAATATTTTATCTCCAACTTTTAAAGTTCTCAATGTTCTGATTGAGCATGGGTTTAACACTTTGTGGGCATGTAATGTGTCTATCCTAAACTGCGATTTGTAGCTATATTAAAGTATGTAAAAATAAGCTTGGATGTTGGTGAAATACTAGTCAGAAGTATTCATACTTCCCTTGGATTCCACAGCAATTCACTATTTTAATTATAATTTCATATTTTTAGTATGCTATTTAACAAAATAGTCAAAGTAATTAGATTTTATTGCACATTTTATTGTACTGAATCTAAAAGTTGATATTTCAATATAACATTATGTGCATTGGTACTGAAGTTTATTTGGATTCATTTTGCAAAGAAATTATTTTTACCTTAATATTCAATTCTTAAACATCTCAATTCCTAAAATCCAGTCTTTATCAAATTTAAAATTGAGATCATGTACAAAATTCTTAATGTCAATGTGAATATTCACTACTTCATAAAAATCTGCAAAAGCAGATTATAAGACAGATAGCAAGTACAAGGTCATAAAGAATCACTATTTTCCTTAATTATTCCTGGTATAATTTGGAAATGAAAGGCTTATTACAATCTATCTATTATTTGATTGGTTTATCTCCTATCTGTTAAGTTAGTTATCAGGGCCCTATTCAGACGTGTAATTAAAATCATTGTATTTTGGCTTCGAGGCTAATTAACCTAACTTCAGGTTATTTTGCACATGAGCTTCCAACACTATTGTGCAATTCATAGACTTAATCTAGTTTAACTATTTGTATTCTTTCCCTTATGGTGTTAATGTGTTCATCAGAATTTAAAAGTAGCATTTCAATGCTGTAAGAAATATGACCTATTTCTAGACTTCCTTGCTCTGCCATTGCAGAGTACAAATTAGAAAATGCTTTCAGCCATTTCAGTGGCTGTGACCAAGAAGGAATCCCGAAATGATGCATAATAACCACAGATCCAAAATTCAGCAGCTGAACTTAACCCTTTCTATTAATTGTATTCGCCCTGCACCCAATAGCTTTTTAAAAAGCAGCAAATTTAATAGATACCAATACCAGCCCAAGTAGAGGCTGCCATCATGGAGACTGTTTTGTTCAATTCTATTTTTTTTTAAAGCAAAATAACTTAATTTTAACTCTGTTTAGGATGCAAGTTTTATTTATTAATATAAAGGAAAATGTTAAACTTGAATTTTAATAATAATCAGCATGTTTATTATATTTCTCTGGATGATCTGGGGTGGGCATCTATGATTAAGATGTGCCATATTACCTTATTTAGCAATGAATAGAGAAGACATATCAACATAGAATCTTGATGGATTATAAATGATGTATTGAAATCCACAAACAAGGGGGGAATGGAGAGTGGATTGCATATTGATCAATGTTCACTTAAAAGTCTAGTGGGGTGACTATCTATGTGTTTTTCTAACAGTAGTTTGTGGCAGGTGTCTTGATTATTGGGCAATGCCAATAAATCCATGACTGAATTCAGGAGGGAATTCAAGAGAGAGGATATGGAACTTGCTATCACTTAGTACAGTTGGGATAAATAGCTCAGGTACATTTAAAGATAAGGTACACCATACTTTTTTTTAGGAGAAAATTAGCAGTGAAAAACACAAACCTTATACTTAATGAGGGAGGAATTTGGTATAGGAAAGTAATTGGATGCTGAAAATCTGAATTTTAAAATAGAAAATGGCAGGCATCATCTGTGGAGAGAAAAACAGTTAAACATTTCAAGTTGGTGACATTGCATTATTTCCGTTATTGGAAGTCATCTTTAGAATCGGCGTGGCTAACCCCTTGCTCCTTATGATCAATGAACTTTCCTTTACCGTGCGAATATGCAGTCATGTGATAGCACATCTCGAGTCTCGAACAATGGAGGCTCTGTGTTATATGAAGTGAATGCCAGAATGCTGTGTGTGTGTGTGTGTGTGTGTGTGTGAGACAACTTGCACTTTTCCAGTCTTATTAAAGGCAGCTTGATTAACAATTTATTGAGGCAAGATCTTGTGTGAATCATCAAACTGCAGTACTTTAGAATCAGTAGGTGGACATGAAATTAGCAGCAATAATGTTCACTGCCTTCTTGCAATTCAGATCTTTAAAAACAGCAAAGCACTCTTTGCACTCCATGGTGACAGCATTAATAACACAATCTTTGTTGATTTCTGATTCTGACCTGTTTGAGTGTGCTATGCTCCTCCTCTATTAGTCAGATTTCCTGTCTCGACTGTATAAATGTGTCCCAGTTCCATTTTGTTCATCTGACCTTGTGCTTTCTACCCTATCTTCATATTGGCACTTCCTAGTCTCACTTGCTCACAGTTCAGCAATGGCAATTGAACTAGTTAAAGTTTCCTGCCAACCAACCCTGCTGAGCTCAAGTAAGCAGAGTTTCCTAAGTGTAATGGATATGAAAAATCACTGGTCTGTTAAATGAATTTCCTTCAACTCAAGTAGTCTGGTTTGCCTCATCTGATTTCCAAAGCACATCTCCAAGTCCTGCTGTTCAGTTTAACCATTTCAGAAAAGTTTTAGTCCAAATTATTTCAAACTTCTGGCAAAAAAGATCAAAATTCCCAATGGACGGCACAGTGTAATTGAGAAAGTGCTGTGAGATAAATGTGATTTGAGTTTTGTAGATTTTGATCAATTTGAAGTTGAAAAAAAATTATGCCACCTTTTTTGTCAAGGTTGGCATTAATTAGTGGCAGGAAAAATCAGACTATAATTAAGTACTCTCTAAAACATCTATTTTCATAATTTTTCACTAATATAAGATAATCAGCCAGAAAAGCCTCAACTGTTATAGAAATGCCATCACAGAATAAATCACAGTAGAAAATTCCTTTAGTGTTATGAATATAACATTGCTAATATAATAGAGGAGGGATTAAAGGAAGCACCTAATGTCTAAATATGGGTAAAATAAACTAATCCTCAGGTTAGGATTTAGTCAAACAAAATACTAGAAATATATTAACTTTGTGGAAAGATGTTATCTTGTGGACTTATTAGTGAGAGTGTCAAGGGTTATGCGAAGAAGGCAGGAGACTGGGGTTGAGAGGGATAATAAATCAGCCATGATGGAATGGCGGAGCAGACTCAATCGGCCAAATGGCTTATTTGTGCTCCCATGTCTTATGGTCTTATGTTATTTTAGCAGCTGAACTTTTACTTTGAGAAAATCGTGTGTACCCTGACATTTTAATGTTATAAGTACCAATCATAATCATCCCTTGCAATAAAGATTGCTAGCACTTTAAATGTACTTCAAATGCAATTGAGTCATTGGGTGTATTTAAAGTGGAGTTTGATTGGTTCTTGATTTGTCAGAGCATCAAAGGTTATGGAGCAAAGACAGGAGAATAAGTTTGAGAGGGATACTAAATCAGCCATGATAGAACTTTGGAGGAGATTAGATGGGCTGAATGGCCTACTTCCCTCTGTGTTATGATCTTAAGAAGAACATGACTACAGAGTTCAACTCCGTGGTGACCACTGTTTGGGTTGCCTCTTGTTCATTGAAGAGCAATTATGTTGGTGATGTACCTGAAAACTGGAAGTATGCAGAATCAGCTGCACTGTTGAAATGGACGTCAATTATGTAGCTACCATTGTACCCAATATGCCTGCTATGTGGGATGGCGGCAGGAGAGACCTCTCTACCTGTCCAATGCAAAGGGATAAATAATTACTTTAGGGTGTTGCTGATTAATTTGTGCTGGACGGAAAACTACTTCTTTCCAGATTTTGTGCAGTTTTTGACATTAACCGAAGTGGAGTTGAAGGAGTGGAGATTTTGTGTCGTCATATCTGAGCAGATTGTTGCTCTTTGTGCTGCAGTGACCAGCCAGTTTAGATTACAGTTTAGATTAGATCACATAATTTAGATTATGTGGCAAATGAACTTGAAGGCAGGCATAGCAAGGAGACCTAATAGGATGGCAATATCATCTTGACTATTCCAATCAAAATGGTGGTGAGCTGCAGTCTCGTCGAGATCGTGGCTCAGACCTAATTGTTTTATTAGCAACTATTAGGTTGTGTTAGTTGTAAATGAAAGTTTCAGTGTATGTTTCAATGCCCAGGATATAAATAAATAAGTCAGAATCTATCAGAAGAGAGAAGCAGTAAGTCCCTAAGAGGCAAGCCATAAGTGTTCACGAAGCTGTCTCCCATATGTTGCCCAGTGAGGAGAAAGGCCTTTGGAGATAATGCCTCAGTAGGACAATCTGGGCAAAGATGAGCTACACCCTGCAGTCTCTGAGCTGGGTGAGAACCATGTTGTCAGTAGACTTTACATTCCTGGTGGGCATCGATTGTTATACATCTGTCTTTTTCCAGTCTGGAACAATTTGCAACTGCAATTTTTTTTAAAATATTGTGCTGAAGATTAAGACAGTCTAGACTCCAGGTGAGTGGAGTGTATTGTCATCTGCTTCATCACCGAGAAGCAGGGAGATTGAACACATGTGGTGCAGGATGCTTCTAACTGCACTTATAGCAGCATATTTGACTGCAGAGAAAAGCTGCATTGGCAAGACATCTCGCTTTCTAACTCTGCAGTTAGTCTGGAATGTACCCAATGCTACATTGGTCAGTGTTGTGCAATGTACTCTGGTGCGTTGCCTGTATTGATTGAAGAACTGGCAGTGCTTGCAAGCTTTGGGATATGGTTTTGGAGCCCAAAGAAGCAATAAGTATGTGAGACTGAGCAGGGCATTTGGAAGACTGACAGAAATTGTTAGTGTGTGATGCGCTGAGTCAAACGTAAGCGTAGTGATCCAGTGCTAAAGAATATTATCTGATGATCCATTCTCAATTTTTGACCACCATTGTTAGGTTACTGAGCTTTTCTTGGGCAGGATTCTCTCTTACAGAGCCCTGAACTACTCTCTCCTACTGCCACATTAGTATCTGCTTGGACAGCTCCTTGGTCTGCCAGATTAGAGGAACTCTCTTGTCTTGTTCATTTCACCTAACAAATGCAACACCAAAATATACAGGTGACTGTTCTCACCTGCGTTTGCCTTTTTTGAAGCAAAGTCCTCAGGAATTACTTAAGCCACTGGTTCTAATCCCAATGCTCCTTTCCAGTTGGAGATGTACCTGCATTTAACCACAGCAAGATAGTTAAACAAATCAGAGGCACTCACAAAACTGATGTTATAAAGTAATCTATTGAGTGGTCATTGCTGACTGATCACGAAATTTTGCAAATCTACCACACACCAAATGCAACATAGTTATTGCTTATTATTACTATTATTATTTATATCTTGTATTTGCACAGTTTATGTCTTTTGTGCACTGGTTGAACGTTCAAGATGGTGCGTTCTTTCATTAATTCTATTATACATTTATTGAGTATGCCCACAGGAAAATGAATCCCAGGTTTGTATATGGTGACATGTATGTACTTGGATAATAAATCTACTTTGAACAGTTATTTCATCTGTAGCCTGCATCAGATAACATGAGCTAATAACCCATTGCAATGCCCCTTGCTTTTTGCCACCATTCAGAGGAGCTCCTTTCATCCAACTGCAGGTCTCTTCACTTGAACTGAAGCAATGAAAGATTTGATTCTTGGTGATTAAATGTAAGACTTCTAAACAGACTTTAGTCTACTTGTGAAGTAGAGTACTATTTTTACTGTCAGAGTGCATTAGACCTGAATAAAATCTAATAATAAAACTCCATGAGGAAGAACGTGAGCATGCACAGTTGCATAAAGACCATCAGTCTCCAGCTAATCACTTCCAATTTGCTGTTAATACTCTGCATTGAAGGAGAGGGATCAAAAGCGTCTGAGCTTGATTTTGTAGCATTGACATAAGACCCAGTGTAATTCTTAATGGATTTGAATTCTGATTGATAACTCTAGTATGAATTTAGAAAGTACGAGTTTTCCATCATAAGAGGTGAGGAAAATTTTAAATATCTGAAAGCCATCCGGTAATACTTTGTATTCACAACAGTGCTCTGTGAAACGGAAAACATCTTCAGAATTTTTGTACAGTAATGCTGAAGTTGCTGTTGATGATTCAGCAAGACCCCACAACTTTTATTTCACAATAAAGCAAAGATTTTCAACAATAGTATTCCTTTTTTTTGAGTGAGATTTTATTGGCATTTTCAAGTTATAATGACTGCTTAGTAAACTAATTGGTCCCAAATATTTTAACTTCATATATCCTATTGTAATGCAAATGTTTCCAAATATACTTAAAAGTAATATTTTGTATTTTCAGCAATTCCATAAGACATAGGAGCAGAATAAGACCATTCAGTCTATCGAGTCTGCTCAGCCATTCCATCATGGCTGATCCCGGATCCCACTCAACCCCATACACTTGCCTTCTCACCATATCCTTCGATGCCCTGACTGATCATGAAACAATCAGCTTCTGCCTTAAATATACACAAGGTCTTGGCCTCTGCTGTAGTCTGTGACAGGGCATTCCACAGATTCACTACTCTCTGGCAAAAAAAAAATTCTTCCTTACCTCTGTTCTAAAGGTCGCCCCCAAATTTTGAGGCTGTGCGCTCTAGCTCTGGATACTCCCACCACAGGAAACATCCTCTCCACATCCACCCTATCAAGTCCTTTCAACATTTGGTAAGTTGCAATGAGATTCCCACACATTCTTCTAAATTCCAGTGAGGAGGCCCAAACGTGCCAGAGGCTCATCATATATTAAACCCTTTCATTCCCTGAATCAGCCTCACAAACCTCCTCTGGACTCTCTCCAAGAGTTACACATCCTTCCTGTGATATGGGGCCCAAAGCTGTTGACAATACTCCAAAAGCGGCCCGACTAGTGCCTTATAAAGGGTCCGCATTATTCCTTTGTTTTTATATTCTATTCCCCTAGAAATAAATGCAGCATTGTATTTACATTCTTTACCACAGACTCAACCTCTAAATTAACCTTCTGAGACTCTACCATGAGGATTCCCAAGTCCCTCTACACCTCTGATGTTTGAACTTTCTCCCCATTTAGATAACAGTCCACATTATTGTTCCTTTTACCAAAATGCATTATCATACATTTCCCAATACTTTAATCCATCTGCCAGTTTTTTGACCATTTTTCCAATTTGTCTAGGTTCTCAGCGCTACCCTCCACCTATCTTGTGTTCCATTCGTTACTGAACAGACATTTTAATGGTCAATGGGACTAGCGGAATAAATTTCAGCATAGACTAGAAGGGCCAAATGACCTGTTTTCTGTGCTGTAGTGTTCTATAGTTAAGGAAGTAAATTAAAATTTGTGCATTTTTGCATCTCAGAACATATAGAACAGTACAGTACAATACAGGCCTTTCAGCCCACACTATTGTGCCAACCCTTTAACCTACTTCAAGATTAATCTAACCTTTCCCTTCCACACACCCCTCCATTTTTCTTTCATCCGTGTGCCTGAAAAGATGTTAGAGTAAGGAACTATCCACCCATCTAGTTGCACACTACACCTACAGGAACATTTCAAAGTACAGTGGAGGATTTCAACATGATATCGTAGCCAATCGTTCTCTCTTCAATCAACTAAAACAAAATCATACCTCTCTGGTGCTTGTGAAAGCTTTCTCATTCAAATTAGCTGCTATATTTTCAAAAATTGCTGCTATATTTTGAAAGTAGCCATTTTAAATGCATGTCATTTGGTAGTTGTAATGTTATCGGTGAGATTGTATTTGTCATTGGCTATTGAATCAACTTGGTGACATCACGCTGCTGAAATCCTGTTGGAAAGAAGGAAGATATTGCCAAAAAGATTTCAAGTTTAAGATCAACTGTTGCTTTATTGAAGTACAAGTTGTAGGAAATCTTGTGTCAACTGTTAGTTTTCATTAACCCATCTCAGTCTTAATTCCCTTTAATTAATGAGGGATGTATTTGCATTGACATACTTCCAGAGTAGGTTCAGTGGGTTGATTCCTGGAGTGAAGGTTGAACATTAGACCTCCGCTTACTGGAATTTTGAAGAATGAGAGGTGATCTAATGGAAACAGATAAAGTTCAAAGGGAGTTTGACCGGGTAGTGGCTGTGAGGATGTGAGAGCAACATAGAACTGAAGAGTTCAAACTATCCATTTATGACAGAGATAAAACAGAATCTCTTTTCTCAGAGGGCTGCAAAATTATCGAATTCTCTCCCCCAGAAATCTGTGGAGGCCACACTGTTGCACATATTCAGAGCTGAGATACTTTAAATCCTTTGAACATGGAGTTAAGAAGAGACAGGGAAGTATCCAACATCATTTTGGCCGTAATGTTACTGGATGATGAAGTCGGCTTGAGGGACCATAGCATCATTCTGCTTTTATTTCTGATGTTCATATGTGACTGCAAAATTTGGGCCAAACCTGTCTGATCATTAATATAAACTCAAGCCAACGGGAATAACTATCGAAGGAGGCTCTGGCAGCGATGGAAGTCACCTTCTGCCAACACTGAGCAGAAAATTGCAGTGATTAGCTTATGTACATTGGCCAAGGTTATACACACTCTAGTTGAAAGATTATTGCATAATCTGATTATTCTGTCACCACACTAAAATTAATGTGCACTACTAACCAAGATATTTTCTCAAATGTTGTGTGTAATATAACTGGCATGAGATTTTAATTCTGCCGTTTCATCAGTTACGTGGAACAAGCCATGTTCCAACTGTACACTGACTGGTGTCTCTCTTATCCCTTCTCTTCACCTGCCCATCACCTTCCTCTGGTGTTACTCCTCCTTTCTTCCATGGTACACTACCCTCTCCTATCAGATTCCTTCTTTAGTCCTGTACCTCTGTCACCTGTCACTTCCCAGCTTCTTAATTCATTCTCCCCCCCCACCCCCCACAACTCTCCTGCTCACTTTTTCCCGCATCTGATTCTATCTACAACTTTTCCTCTGCCCCATCTTTTTATTCTGTTTTCTTCCTTATTCCTTTCCATTCCTGATAACAGGGCTTGGTCCAAAATGTCAATTGTTTATACCTCTTTATATCTCTCCATGGATGCTGCCAAGTGGGTGTCATTTCTGCTCAGTTCCTCCATCACTGTGTGTGTGTGTGTGCGTGCGTGCGTGCGTGCGTGCGTGCGTGCGTGCGTCTGTCTCCAGGTTTCCAGCATCTGCTGAATCTTGTCTGTTCAAGATTTTAATTATAGCATTTTTTAATACATTCTCTTAATAAATAATGAATGATGCAAATATAATGTCTAGTGACGTAAGTGAGTATAGATTCCAGAAAAGGCTAATAATGGCATAATGGCAAGGAATAGAGTATTCAAACAGGTATGACACCAGGTAACGTGAACTTCCAAATATTAGAGTACAAGACATAGAGCTGCTGAGCAATTAGTGTTGCAGACCCCTGCAGCAAAATCTAGATGGTTCATGCCCAGTTTAGACTTTCATGTCAGTGTGAGCACTTTGGAACAATGGATTGCTAAGTTCAAAGTTGCCTTGTACTTACCCAGTTGTAATGGAATTAGTTTTTGATACTGCCACCTAGATATTGGAGGAAATTAGGGCTACTTTAAGTGTGGAATAAATGAACTCAGCTGTGTGTAACACGCTGTAAGGTTTCACTGCTAATGTAGTGGCCACTCTGTAATATTCCACCGCTAAGGTAAGGGTTTCTCTGTAGCAGCAATGTTTTGGTTATGACTAGAGATAATTGAGGCCTTTGGAATGTATGTTAGCCAATGAGAGGCGTGTTGTTCTTTCCTGTGGGTCTGGGAGCAGGGATTTTGCGGCTGTTTGTCAGCGAGAGATGAAGAGTGAAGACGCGAATGGAAGGAGTTGGTACACTGCCGGACGGAGTAGACTCAGAGTGAGGGTCTCAGTGACGCTCGGAGGAGGTCGATGGGGTCGAATGAATAATTCCGTGAGCTCCATCGTGCATATCAGACTGTTTCACTAAAATGGGCCCTTTTTCTTTTTGTTTTCTTTACTATCCCTATAGTCAGATTAATTCCATCATTTAATTGCATACGGTGTACTGTCTGATATTTTGCAGTTCGGGTTTGTAACCGGGCAACACATCATGCAGCATCCACACAAATGAGATTTCTCAGTTTGGCTGGGCCAGAGGCTGTCTTACCCTAGGCAAACGTATGCTGGCCGAACCTCGGTTACAGTTATGGGGATATCATTCTGGGATTGATTTTGTTGGATGCTGTGTGTTTGCCCTGCGTATTGAACCAGTAGGTTATGTATTTAAGTCTGTATGGGATGGATGCTGCCGGGGTGGAGCGGTGGCGTGCCTCCGTGGGGTTACCGGTAACTAATGCGTGCGTGTTGAGTGGGGTGCATATTCATACCCCGGATGAACTGTGAATTCAATTTTTGAGTACTGTTAAAGATTTCTGGCAAAGTTGAGGTTGTAGCACAGAGGCTTGATAAAATAGCGGGCTCAGATCTTGTTTTAGTTCAGATTAGCGCTGACGTAACAGGGTAGAACTGCCACTTCTACCAGTGCCTCAGGTGAGGCGGGGCCATTGTCTGCCCATACTGTCAGGGAGGAGGGGAATGTAGCGGAGTGGGCCGAGTCCCAGTAGAGCTTCCCATAGTTGGGGGCAGAGACTTCAAAGATAGGATTCTATCATTTCTGAGGAGTGAGGGGAAGGAGTGGTTGGATTTGGAATGTCTAATTAGTCCCTGCTCCCCAGTGAAAAGTGACAATTCTGAGGTAGTATCTGCCCTTGCTTCTCTGGCGAGTAAATGCCCAGGTTCAAAGTCCCAGCTATGGTAGGCTCTGCCTGTTTTCTGGAATAAAACCCATCCCTAAAGGAGAAGAGGAGTATGAGACTTGGGCGGAGTAGACCTCTCAGTTGTTAGATGAGTGGCAGTGCCTTGATGATGTAAAGCAACAGGATTGGTTGAAAGTTTGAGTGGGCGGGCTGCTGATATGGTGGGTGCTGTGAAGACATGCCAACTCTTAGCCAACACTGTCGATTAACTGACAAGTTTGATGTGGGTTGTTCCAAGAGCGCTCGTCACATTATCCAGGTGACTGAGGATACCCCATTCTGCAGGGGCCAGTCAGGCTTTCTCTGAAGTGGAAGACGTTTGGCAGCATTTGTGTAAGTTGAAGGAAGCTGGAATCATCACTGAGTCCAGAAGCCCTTATAAATACCCAAAAGAAATGGCCCAAAAGAAGAATGGGAAGATACGGATGTGCATGGACTATAGGACTCTGACCAGTATACAGTCCCGAATCGAGAATCAAGGACACGCTGGCCTGTCTGAGTGGTACGAAGTGGTTCAGTGTGCTGGACTTGAGGAGTGGATATTACCAGATCCTCATGAGTGAGGCCAACAAAAAGAAGATGGTGTCTATATGTCTCCTGGGATTCTTTCAGTTTGAAAGGATGCCCCAGGGCATATCGGGAGCCTCTGCATCCTTCCAGCAGTTCATGGAGAAGACAGAGGGGGATTTGAACTTGCTTGAGGTATTGATGTAACTGGATGCCCTCATAGTGTTTGGATCCACCTTGGTGGACCATGAAGCGAGGCTACTGAAGGTGCTGGGTCACCTGAAAGCTGAAGGGTTAAAACTTTCCCTGGACAAGTGCCAGTTGTGCAAAACATCTGTTAGCTATGTTGAGCACGTACACTCACGGGATGGAATAGCTAAGACAGAGCTGGTGACCGCTTGGCCAAGACCCCAGACTGTGAGTGTTCTGTGCTCGTTCTTCAGGTTCTGTGGTTATCAGAGGTTCATGAAGGGCTATACAAAAGTAAGTCACCCATTGCATCAGTTTCTGTGTGGTTACCCTCCCTTGGGGAAGAAAGGGAGGGAGAAAAAGGACAGGAGGGTGGAGAGTATCTTAGCCCATTGGAGCTCTTTGGATCGAGGTGGGATGCAAAATGTGAAGAGGCTTTTCAATCATTGAAGGAGCTGCTGACCCAGGTGCTGGTGCTGGCTTTTGTAGACCCCCAGTTGCCTTACATACCGCATGCTGATGCCAGCCAAAAGGTTTAGAGGGGGGGCCCTGTATCAAGATCAGGGCACTGGCTGAGACCCATTGCATTTGTCAGCTGGAGTCTGTCACCCTCCGTGGAAAAACTATCCCACACACACGTTGGAATTTCTGGCGTTGAAATGGGCGGTGGTAGATAAGCTGAGTGACTACCTCTACTGGACCAAGTTTGAGGTGAGAACAGACAACATCCCCCTAATTTATACCCTGACCTCAGCGAAATTGAATGCCAAGGGCCATTGGTGGTTGGCGGTGTTGTCTGCCTATGATTTCAGCCTGAAGTACCGGCTGGAAAGCCAGAACATTGATACTGATGCTTTGGTCCCACTGGGCGCATGAGGGACTGGACAGGGACGAGGAGTAGGAGAGCATTTCTGCCCCTGGGTTGAAGGCCATGTGTCAGTTTGCCATCACCATGAAGGCAAAGGAAAAACGAGGGGCAGGATGAAACGGTGGATCAATTGGGAGCTTCTGATGATGCCATCCCCCAGGCTCACTGTAACCTGACTGCTCTGAAGACAAATCAGCTGCTGGAATTGAATTCTGGAGAAGTGGCAGCTGCTCAGCGAGTCGTTAGTACCGTTTGGTCAGCGGTCGAAAAGGGAGACCTGCTCAGGTGAAGAAGGCGAAACACATGGCGGTGCCTTCATTACTGTGAGAATAGCCTCGGTTGGAGGAGCGGAACCAGATCTCGTACAGGGTCATGTCATCCCTGGACCGACCTCAGTGTTGCCAGTTGGTTCTGCCGGAGAGGTATCGGAGGATTGTGTTGAAGTCACTTCATGATGATTCTGGACATTTGAGGGTGGAAAAGTCCTATGGATTGCTCAGAGACCGGCTTTACTGCCCCCGGATGAAGACAGAGGTTGAAGAATACTGCAAGTCGTGCATTTGATGGATACGCCGGAAGCTGCTGCCTACATGGGCAGCTCCCTTGTCCCACTTGCAGAATGTGGGCCCTGGACCTGGTGTGTATGGATTTCCTGTCAGTAGAACCCGATGCCAGCAACACGGCGAATGTCTTAGCCATCACAGACCACTACACCAGATATGCTCAGCCTTTTCCTACCAAAGCCCACAGGGCATCCACAGTGGCCTAAGTGTTATGGGAGAAGTATTTCATTTATAATGGCCTTCCCAGGCATGTACATAGTGATCAGGGACGGGATTTCGAGAGCAGGCTCATCCGTGAGCTACTGGGTATGCATAGGGTCAAAAACTTGAAGACCACACCCTCACCTGCAGGGTGATCCCCAGCCCTAGAGTTTTAATCAAACCTTGCTAGACATGCTTGGGACCCTGGAAATCAGTAAGAAGAGCAAGTGGAGTCAATATATTGGGCATCTGTTTCACTGTTACAACTGTACTCGAAATGAAGCTACTGGGTATTCACCATATTACCTGATGTTTGGGCGCGAGGCAAGGTTGCCCGTTGACCTTTGATTTGCGAGTGACGAGGGGGACTTACCGCTGAAGACTTATCTGAAGTATGTGTCTGACATGAGCAAAGAGCTGAAAAGGGCTTCTGAATTAGCTGGGGTCGCGGCTGCCAAGCAGAATCAAGGAAGTAAGAGGATGTATGATCAAAAGATGAGGTTCTCCCAACTCCTGCCGGGAGACTGGGTCCTCATAAGGAATTTGGGGCTATCTGGGAAACATAAGTTGGTGGACTGGTGGGTGGCTAAGCCCTATGTGATGGAGAGTCAGATGCCAAACCTGCCAGTTTTCTGGGTGAAGCCAGAGGATGGGAATGACCATGACAGGATTCTCCATCAGAACCACCTGCTGCCCTGGGACAAGAAGTGCAGGTAGGCCCAGAGCCCAACTTGGAGCCTACACCTTGTAAGAGGACTCTGCGGAAACATGGGGCGACTGCAGGACCCACAGCAGGCGAGATTATGCTGGTCTCCACTCCTGAGAGTGATACTGATTTGGTGGATGAGAACCTGGATGTGTGGTGTATGTTGCCTTTTGCTAACTCCCCATTGATTGAGGAAGAGACTTCCAGCCCTTACCCCGCTGAGTCAAGTGAAGTGTGGGGGTGACAGCCTGGGTTGCAGTGGGACCCTGTAAGGGATGAGGTGGCGCTTGGCCACGGGACAGGTCATGTGTGATAGGTTGGGGGGAGGCCTTGCCAGGTAGGCCAGAAGTCTCCCCAGTAGTGTCTGAACCTGAAGAGTTAGGTGAGGGGGTGCAGAGGTCTCATAGGATTAGGAGACCACCAGATAGGCTGGCCCACGTGGCACCGGGAGAACAGTGTGTGATTTATAAACTTCAATAGTCTAACCTCATACGGTGTACTATCTAATATTTTGTGGTTCAGATTTGTAACCGGGCAACACATCATGCAGCATCCAAACAAACGAGATTTCTCAGTTTGGCTGGGCCAGAGGTTGTCTTGCCCTAGACAAACGTATGCTGGCCGAACCTCAGGGTTACATGTGATTTACATAGAAGTTATTGTAAGGCTAATCATTAAAATAATAAGATGAATTGCATGTATGACTGATTCTAAATTTCGTACGTTAGTGGTTTTATAGAGTTTTCAGTGGTATCTATATTGGAATATATAGCTGAGATTTGAAATCAGAAGGAAATGTCTTCATTTGAAGTAAAATAAATCTTAGGAATTCTCAGCCATGAGGACACACAGTTGTATATATCCTAGACAAGGGTCATTAGATTTGTGGACTTTTAAGAGTACAAAGAGGTTTGCAATCAGTACAGGATTGTGGCTGTATACCCACTATTGCAAGTGATTTTGTCCGAAGAGATGGTGTAAAACGAGGGGTTCAGTTTTCTGAGAACTTGGGATCATATCTGAGCTATGGGAAGCCTGTTCTGATCTCACAGGCTATTTCCCCAACAGGAATGGAACTACTCTCCACACACTATGATTTGATCAAGGTTTTGAGGTGGGTGTAAACCAGATTGGCAGTTGGAGCTTGCGAAGAGACACAAGAGGGAAAGAAGAATAATGTGAAAGTGGAAGTTAGAAATGTATTAAACAAAATGAGTAGGCAGCAGAAGCAAAGGAAAACAGGGAAAAAAAAATCATGAACGCCAGATTTAATGGCACTGTATTGAAATGCATACTGCTGCAGTAATTAGGGAGTGAAATGGCATGTTGATCTTTTATTTGCAAAAAGATTTGAGCTTATAGGTAATAATATCTTGTTATGATTATTTAGGACCTGAGTGGGACCACATTGGAGTTTAATTTTGGATTCCATGCCTGAACAGTCTATTTTGCTGTTTAAATAGAGTGCTGCACAAGGTCCATTACCAAGGTCCCCAGCATCCAAGCCAGACTTTCTTCCCGCTACGATCACCAAGGAAAAGGTACAAAAATCTTGGATCCCGCATCACCAGGTTTAGGAACAGTTATTACCCTAGGACCATCAGGCTCTTGAACCGGCATGGATAACTTCATTCCTCATTACTCTGAATTAATTCTATGATCTACAGATTCACTTTCAAGGAATCTTTATAGCTCATGCTCTCAGTACTATTTTTATTTGCACCGTTTGCCTTTTTGCACCTTGTGCATTGGTGTTTGTCAGTCTTTGTCTGTTTATGCATAGGTTTTTTCATAAGATTCTATTATATTTCTTTATTTTTTCAGTAAATGCTTGCATGAAAATAAATCTCAAGGTAGTATGTGGTGTTACGAAAACCCCGTAACCAGGTAACTTACCAGCAAAGATAGATGGATCAGCTGAGTCGAATGCTACTATTTTCAAACGTTTTATTCAATAAGGGCACAAACGTATGGTTCATACAAAACATTCAAATCGTCAAAACTCAATCTAAACACCGGTGTCACCATAATCAATCAGAAATAAGCTCTTTCGTTGTCTAGGGTATATAATACTGAGTCCAATTGGAAATATAAAGAGTCACTCTGAAGTCTGCAGGCTTTTCTCTTTTGGTTTCACGTGTTGGAGAGAGAGAGAGATAAAACGGAAAAACTTGCCCAAAACATCCATGGAATCAGGGGAGCGATCTTCCCCGTTGTTAGTTAAAAGCGATCTTCCGTTGGTTCCAGCCACAAACCCCGCATTCGGAATTTAACGCACGTGGCTTATTTCAAAATGGCTTCCCGTTCCCATGGGAAGCGGTATCGTGCTTCTTGGTGTCTCCTTGGTGCGTCTGAGGGTCGTCCTCTTTCAGACCCTTCTTTATACTGCCTCACGGGATCTCAGGTGTCAATCAGGTTGCAGGTGATGCAATCTCTCTCAACCAGCCCACTTTGCCCGAGGGCTTTACAATGTCCCTGCGAGTTGGCACGTCTGCAGTTCCCAGGTGTCTCCTGAGAACAATGCCACAGTCTCCAGCTTTTGTCCCAGTGGAATGCGGTATCCAGCACGTCGCTGTCTTTCCATTTCCTGTGTCCATTCAGCCTGTCTCTCTCTCTCTCTTGCTCTCTCTCTCTCTCGGGTCATTGACCCCCCCTTTCACTAGGGCTCTTGCAATTCTCACAAAGGAGGGGGCTGGTATCATAACAGTGGTAACATATGTACAGTACATACCTTGTTAATAAATTTATTTTGAACTTTGGTTTCTACAGAGGGATCATAGCAAAGATTCAACAAATGGATTCATGAGATGTAGATTCTATCATATTCGGAGAGACTAAGTCAGTTAATTATCTATCCTTTTGGGTTTAAAAGAATGTAGGGTGACCTGATTAAAATATACAGGCGTCTCAGAGCTTGATAGAATAGATATGAGGAGGCTGTTTACTCTGGTTGAGAATCTAGAAATCTGGTTACTTTTGGAATGTTGTTCACTTCAATTGTTCGCATGATATGTGTGTTATTCTTTTACTCTTGTTCATTGGGTATTGGTCTTGTAGGTTTTTTTTTCTTTAATTGGATTCTTTAGGGTTTCTTTGTGGCTACCTGTGAGTGAACAAATCTCAAAGAGATAAATTTTATACATTTTTTGATAATAAATGTACTTTGAATCTTTGAATTTGAATAAGCAGAGGACAATTAGGACTTGTGTGAAGAGAAATTCTTCATTCGGGATACTGGACCTTCGGAATTGCTCATTATTATTTCTGAAGTGTTACACCATTGTAATCAGTTTCAACACTATCCTGCCAAATAATACCTGAGTTAACAGGTTTGTAGTTTCCTGCATTCTTTCTCATTTTTTGAACAGTGAGGTCACAATAGCTATCCCCAATCTGCAAAATCCATTCCAGAGTAACAAATTAATTGCAATTGAATCACCTTCCTATGAAAAAAATCTTTGGAATTAAGAAAGTTGCCAACAGGCATAACTGCATAAAGCCAATGTTATGAAGCTACTTGATGATCCTAATTGAAATAAATGGGACTCCTGGTTAATAAACACCAAAGAGCTTGTGACAAAAAAAAATGCTGCTGGCATTTCAGGTGACTGCCTTTCTTGTGTTTGTCCTTGGCCAGATTGTGTGCTTCACTGCATCAGTCTCTAGTTCTCAGTCCCAGCAACATTAAATCATGCAACCATGAATGTAGCTACAGTATTAAAGCAAGTTCTGTCTCTAGGTGAGAATCAGAATTTAGAACACCATATGCCTTTGTTAGTGCCAAACCTGGGTCTGAACTGGGAAAGAAAGTGTTCATTAACAGAAGCCAATTTTTGAAGATTTCTGGGTTATACAATTCAATAGCTATGAGAAATCTATTGTCATGGAAAATAGTGGACTTAATTTGAGACCACCCAAATTTGGAGAACGTTTTAGATCCTGCTGCCATCAGGTAAAATGTACAAGAGCCTCAAGACTTGCTACACCAGCCTCAAAACAAATTATTACCCCTCAACCATCAGGCTCTTGAATAAAAGGAGATAACTACACTCAACTTCACTTGCCCCATTATTGAAATGTTCCCACACCAACAATCTCATTTTCATGGACTCTTTATATCATTAACTCATGTTCTCATTATTTATTACTGTTTATTTATAGTTGCATTTGTACAGTTTGTTGTCTTCTGCAGTCTAGTTGAACTTTCATCGATCCTGTTATAGTTACTATTCTATAGATTTGCTGAGTGTGTCCACAAGAAAATGAATCTCAGGATTGTACAGTCTATGTACTGTACTTTGATAATAAAATTCACTTTGAACTTTGTACTTTTAACTATGGCAGACATGCAGTACTAACATACTAACAGTCATAAGAGGCTGAATGTTTACAGTGGTTCAGAATGTCTTGCAGTTCAGTTTTGAACCCCACTTACGGCACTTGTCTTTGAATTCCAACCCATCTCAACCCCATCTGACCTCCTGAATGTTGACATTATTTCTCCTAGGTCTCTGTCCTATCCTTCTACCAATTAATCACCTGTCTCTGTAATTTAATTCACTTAGTCTGCATACATCACAATTGTGAATGAAAAGACATGATCTGGTGAAGTAGTATGGGACAACTTGACCTTGTACACTGCTGAACTTTGCATTTTGACCAAGTGCTCATTAGTTGTCTGGACAACTCTTTAGTGCACACTTATCACCATCATTTGATTAACAAAAATGATCTCTGAAAGTATTCATGGAATTTTTTTGGGGACGTATTTCTTTTTTTTTGTAATTTTTTTATTGAAGTTCATCATCAAACAAACATTTCCATAAGATGTATTTCAGACATTGTACATATAAATTCACAGGAAGCATATTTTTGTTATTCTCAGCAGATATTTCACTTGATCATTTATAAACATATTTTCACTCATTTACTTACATCTGTGTATATTATTGCTGCAAGTCTTTTTAAACAAGAATTTGCTCTGAAGAGTAAAGGCAAAGCACGTTATGTCTCAGTATCTTGCGATAACTTGAAAACTTAACACCTGTTTTGATTTTTGATTTTGTTTTATTGTCTAACTTTTCACCAAGTTTTTGATTGTGAAAAGAACATGGTCTCCTCGAGGTACGCGATTGAAATAAACTCGAGCTGACAAGGGCCATGTGTTCAAATCTTGTTAAGGCTTTATTTCTTCCAGACTCTCTGAATGTTAGCATCCCTAAGGCCTCTGAAAATCTTGTAATTACCCAACCTTTATGTAATTCTTCAACTGCCATCTCTTGAATTTTGGAGATCCTATCTTCCACACCTATGCTCTCTCTTTCTCTGCATTCCCCACTCTACACACCCCCCCCCCCCCGTCCCCACAATTAGTAGTGCATTTGTCTGTGAGTAACACTTGCCCAGTATCAATTTCATGTTTAAGTTCAAGTTTATTATCATTCAGCCAAACACATGTATACAGCTAAACTTATCACCGTTCCTCTAGGGCCAAGGTGCAAAACACAATACATACAGTTACACACAGCACATACAGCCATGATGCAGCACATATAGTTACCCTAAAGCACAATACAGTCCCAAAGTAATGTTAGTACAAGTCTCTCAGTGGCATGGCCTGAAGGTTGTTGAGGCTGAAGTAAGATTTTGCCTGATAACTCAACTTGAAACAAAATCTCAGGGAATGCTTAAAAATGGCATGGGAACTATCATAGAACTATAGAACCATAGAACACCACAGCACAGTACAGGCCCTTCAGCCCTCCATGTTGTGCTGACCCATATAATCCTTAAAAAAAGTACTAAGCCCACACTACCCCATAATCCTCTATTTTTCTTTCATCCATGTGCCTGTCCAAGAGGCTCTTAAATACCCCTAATGTTTTGGCCTCCACCACCATCCCTGGCAAGTCATTCCAGGCACTCACAACCCTCTGTGTAAAAAAAAACTTACCCCTGATGTCTCCCCTAAACTTCCCTCCCTTAATTTTGTACATATGCCCCCTGGATGCTATCCTGAGCATCTATTTAATTAATCTATTTACATATGGATTAAGAGATAAACATTTGTTGATTATGTGCTTATTATCTCACTGCTATGTGTAGATGTTCTTGTGTGTATACTTTGGCTGCAGCATTTGCAACTTCATAGAATCATGTCACAGACAAAATGGGAATCAAAGGTTGTAAGGAT
This sequence comes from Hemitrygon akajei, assembly GCF_048418815.1. Lineage (NCBI taxonomy): Eukaryota > Metazoa > Chordata > Chondrichthyes > Myliobatiformes > Dasyatidae > Hemitrygon > Hemitrygon akajei. The sequence continues at coordinate 158,412,747 of NC_133129.1, read as the reverse complement.
TAATAAAAAGTAAATAGAGTTTAGTCAACAAACTGATCAGTCGTAATGTCATCAAAGTCTGACCAGGCTGGGGAAATCTTTTAAGAAACAAGCTTTCTTTTATTATTTGTCATGAGCTCCCTCTATTGGTCAGATATTCATGCAAAATAAAATGACCTCACACATAGTAACACATGATTGAATGCCAGTGATCTGAACAAAGTGAGTCTTGTAAATGTCTGCGAAGACAGAATGGTGCTGTTATGATCCTTGGTAATAAGCAGCAGATAAAATGATTAACCCCTATGGTTATGGGTATAAAAATGGATTGCCTTGTATGAAACTAATGCTGAAAGACAAGTTATCCTGAGCAGCACACACAAAATGCTGGAAGAACTCAGCAAGTCAGGCAGCATCTTTGGAAATGAATAAACAGTCGACATTTGGGTCCAAGATCCCTCATCAGTACGGGAAAGGAAGTGAGGGGAAAAAAATCATTCTGATTTCTTTCAACATCTCTTTGTTCTGTAGCTGCAGAAAATGAACAGTTTGTTTTACAAAACTGAGTGATACTTAATTAATTCAGCTTTTCTCTGATTCTGTCAGCTGTGTCAAGCCATAATTCAGGCTGAGATGACCAGAAGGGCTACTTCAGTTTCTACTCATTCAATCAAATTGTGGAATTGATGTTTGGAAAGGATAGAACATTTTTTTCTCTCTCTGCAAATGAGATGTCAAAAGGAAGAAGACCACTTTGATTGTAGCTTTGGGTGTCAAGACCTAAAGGATGATTTTTTAAAAACTTGCTGGCTCTGGCCAAGCGAGGAGAAAAGATACATAGAGCTGGTTAAGCGAGTCGAATGGCATAACTTCACTATGCCAATCTGCATAGTTCAACGATAGACATTTAGCAACTGGGATCAAAATTCTGATGAAAATGGTGTTGACCTTACAGCAGAGTTTGTTTGAGATAGTTTGCTGAATACATTGGCTTGATATGAGTTTGGAGGAGATGTTGTAGAATTGTATTGTTTGTGGAATCTGCAATTGCTTCTTCAAAGGAGGCTTCTCAATCAATGTCCAGCAAGTGTCTTGAAATAGCCCAGGTATTGGGGACTGTGGTCAAACAATGCAGAACTTGCATCAGCATTGAGTGCTGGTTCAGTGTGTTAATATGTTGAGGTTTGATAATTTGGGTTACAGTCATAGAGTCATAGAAAAGTACAGCACAGAAACAAGCCCTTTTGCCCATGTAGTCCATGCCAAACCTTTTTAATCTGCCTTCTCCCATCAACCTGCACCAGGACCTTAGACCTCCGTGCCCTACCATCCATGTACCTATCCAAACCTCTTAACCTTGAAATTGAGCTTGCATGCACCATTTGCATTGGCAGCTCGTTCCCCACTCTCATGACCCTCTGAAGAAGTTTCTCTTCATGTTCCCCTTAAACTTTTCACCATTTGCCCTTAACTCATGACCTGCAATTGTAGTCCCACCCAACCTCAGTGGAAAAAGGCTGCTTGCATTTACCCTGTCTATACCCCTCATCGTTATGTATACCTCTATCAAATCTCAATCTTCTGGAAGAACAAGGAACTATCTGAGGAGGAAATGTTATCATTACAGTATTATGTGATCTTAAATGAATTGCACAGAGAATGGTTGCTGATTGTAATATCAAAGAATATTTCTCAATAATTTGTTTGAAAGCAAAGCAAGAACATGACAAGCTCAGGAAAATGAACAGTGTTACATCTGTCAAGAAGTTAATTATATGTATGAACTAATTGACGAATACGGTGAACTGCATAAATCATATAGATTGCCCATGTAACGTCAGAATTTGACTGAGCCATCCTTAAGTATCTGAAGATTATATTCAAGGAAGGGGAGCCAGTTGATCAAACTGGACACCACTACTGCTAATGTGTGACCAGGAATTTAAGCCTGAATATGAAGATTGTGGCATAACATTTCTACTTTCCTTTGTACCTACATTGGGAAAAGAATCAAAGTGAGAGGAATTTGTGAAGCTAGTGAGTATTCATGGAGGTGAATCACATCTTCATCTTCTGATTGTTCCAGGTTGAGGACAAAAATAATTTGATGATCCAGAAATAGCTATCCAGGATAAAAGCAAAAATAAAAATAGAAAATTTGTGGAGCATCTGTGTAGGAAGAAAATCATATAATGTTTTGGGTTGATGCCCTTTGGGAAAAGTGAAAAATAAAAAAAATGAAAGCTTATTTGCAGATATAAAGTTTTTATTTTTAACTTTTCTCAGTACAAATAAAAGGTCATCAATCTATGACGTTGACTTTGTTCCTTTGTCTTCGCAGATGTTGTTTGACCTGCTGAGCATTTCCTGTATTCCCTGTTTTAATACCTCATTTTGCAGATTTTGCAAAATCTGAAAGATAGAATGATGGAGCATTGTTTATTTGATATTTCAATAATATTTGAGTAATCCAGACTTGCATTTTAAGTGAGGTGCTCGTGTATCACATGGTAGTGTGATGCTGTAGGCAATTCACATATTTATACATATAAACCATCATAAATTGTTTAAACAAAAATTATATATACAGGATTACTCAAATATTATTGAAATATTAAATACACAACAAAGAAGAACATCAGGAAACCGTCTATGTCAAATGTGTTCAATCGAGGTTACGGATAAACTTGTAAGTATTCACGGCATAAAACTCAACATTCACCTGAAGGAGAATGCTGCAAATGAGTAATATCTGAAGCACCTTAATTTTGGAGTCTCCAGTAAGCAGATCTCATTAAACTGGCTGAGGTTTCTGATTGGACTGCAATAGTTTGTCCTGTAGTGAAGACAGATGGCACTATTAGGATCTGTTGAGATTACAAGATAATAATCTATAGGGTGCAAAGGTAGGCAGATATCCCTTAGTTCTGATTGATTATTACTCTGTTCAAATAGGAGAAGAGATCGTCTAAACTTTTGATGTGGCACAGCCTCACCAGAAAGGGAATACTTTATAATTAATGCTCACTGTGAATTGTTCCAATATGGTAAGCTTATGGGAATATAAGCTTCAGGCATTTTCCAGAGAACAATAGGCAGTTTGATGTTTTATCTGCCAGTGGCTCGGACTTCTTAGATGATATATGGATGCCTGCAAGAACAGGAACACAAAGAAAACCTGGAATGTGTACCTGGATTCTGAGATGTTTGAAGGACGCTCTGTGCTTTTACAGCTTCAAAACATGGCCACCTTACTATAAGAATTGACACAACTGGAGACAATGTGAAAACAAGATTTGAAGGTTCCTAGAAGAGAGACACGGAGTTGCTAATGCTGGAGTCTGGAGCAACAAACAATGGGAATTTGGGAATGTGCTGGAGGAACTCAGCAGTTCGAACAACATCTATGGAAGGAAAAGGAATTGCTGAAGCTTTGGGTCAAAACCCCTGCATCACAACTGAGAGTGGGGAGGCGAGATGGCCACTGTAAACAGAAGGGAAGTAATAAGTAAAGATTTTGAGGCAACTGGTGGACTAAGGAGGGGTGTGCAGTGTTAAGCAGCTGATGCCACATTGGTGAGTGTGTGGGGTAGCATTGGAAGACAGTGGCAGGTGAATAATAGATGGAGCCAAATATATAAAGTGAGACAAAAGGAGGGAGGAAATCAGATGGAGCAAAGTGGATGAGGGAAGTGTGAAGATGTGGAACTGCTGCCAGAGGGAGATGAGCAGCAACACAAAGCACTATCAGTGCTGGATTCAGATAAGAAAAGGAGATGAGAGTGGCGGACATTGGGGAAGAGATGAAAGACAGTTGGAGCCAGATTGGGGGGGGGGGGGGGGTGTGGAGAAAGAGGGAATCTGTGTGTGGAGTGGATGGAGAGAACCATGAGGGAGAAAGAGATGAAGATGTGTGAAGAGAGGTTGGGTGCGGTGTGGCAGAACTGGAGGCAAAGAATGTTGCCAAAAATTGAAATAGTCAATATTGACTACCGAGAAAGAATATGAGGTATTTATCATTGGGCTTCATCCTGGCAACAGAGGTGGTCAAGGATGAACAAGTCCGTGTGGGAATGGGAAAGGGAGTTGTAAAGGTCTGCAACTGGGAACTCGGGCCTACTCTGAACAACTGAAGCAAGTTAATGCCTGACATTGAACACTTCATTAAATATTGCCTAAACTATCTCAGTTCTAAGAATAACCACAGCTTATCCTGTCTCTCCACAAAAGTAAAGAATCTTAACCAAAGAGAAAGCTGACTAGTCAGGAACAGAACAAGAACAATGAGAAATTCTTCAGAAGTGGGTTAATAAATATTTATGGATGAATCAATTGGTTTATCCCTTCCTCTGGATTACTTCTCAACATGCATGATGATTAGCACAGTTAAACTGCCCAATCTTCCATGTGACTATCAACTGTTTTAAGGATTTCTGCTGGGTGTTACAGGTGAACAGCTTTCTGCTAGAAAGCTGAAAAATAAAACAGCTGATGCTCTTGGGGTTTTCTCAGACTACCTTAAATTTACTTTGTTCAATCAGTATGAAGAATCTATTTTAACAGCAATGGCCAAATCCTGTGGCATTAAGTGGCATGGTGAAATAATCATGTGTAAAAATGCCATTTTGTTTCATAGCACACAAATAGAAATGAACAAAGCGGAGGATCATTATCTGAGATTATCTCTGCTGAGCAGTGGCATGAGAAGATGACACTCAATCCTTTGGTAACATACTCTGCAGTAATGTAGGATTCAACATGTTTTTTTCAGTCTGTTTAGAGTGACTATATGCACTAACAAGTTGTGCAGTAGTTAAAGTGTACTCTTTGAGAGCACAAAACAATGGACAAAAGAAAAAATGAGAGTTGTGGGTTGTTTAGGACATTTTATCAGTGATAACAAACCTGATCTTTCAATCCAGTGAAGGTCTCCTGATTAGTTTGATTCTGCAGTCTTAACACTTGTCTACTTATTCCTAAGGATCTTTACTTAACTAAGGCTAACAAAATCACTGACAATCGCATTTATGGTCACAATTTCAGAATATTCGAGATAGAATTCTCCTAAAAATTGTCACCAGTGGTATGATAATTCTGTCGAGAAATTAATCATACAGATGCACCACAGGAGGCATCTTGTCTGGATGCATTAGTTTGGTATGGGAACTGATTTTCAATATGGTGCTGTGTCTAGTTGTAGAGGTCATGCTGGCTTCAGCTAATGGTGTAGTTGTTCTTCCTTATGATAAAAGTCTCTGCTGGGTATTAAGAACAGCAAGTACTGCATGTCTACCTCTCTAATGAGTTGCTGGTTAGCAGAGGAGCTGTGCAGCATAGGCTTATTGCATACTGTGGCATCGCCTGCTTCAGCCACCCAGGGAAAAAGGCAGTGGAAATGAGAAGGGCACCGAGGATGTCACCATTGAAACCCTTTCAGAGCAAAGGGTCTGGTTTACCCAACACTACCTGACATTTTTTTTGTGCTAAAGATCAAAGAAAAGATCAGGGCAAGTTATTCAAATCCATATTTATAATGCTTCCTTCGAACTACGTGTAACAGTTTCAAAAGCCTGGATCTTTTCACCATCAGGCCCATAATATGTGTTAATTACTGTTGTACTCATGGAATGGGATGTTGGTTGGATTCATGCATCTGTAGACAATTAGTTAAGTGCCTGTTCCCTGGCCTGTCTGGGCTGTATTTTAAGTTTAATCTTCAATGCATATTCAGATCTGAAGGCCAATGGTTGAAGTCACTTCAAGTTATTTGCTACAAGAGGTAACCCCACAAATCACTCTAACAGGAAGCAGCTTCTTTCCTCAGCCTGTGAGACTGCTGAACTCCCTGCTAGCACACAGTCATGTATGAATTGCCAGTACTGTTACACTGTTTACTTCTTAACTTGTGTCATCAATGCACCTTAGGCTAAGTGTCAATATATTTTATTATTTCTTAATCTATTTGTGATTACATTACTTTGTGTTGTGTGTTGAGGTATTATCTACTGTGTTTGAGCATGATGGTTTAGAGGAACATCGTTTCATTTGGCTGTATACATGTATAAGACTGAATGACAATGAACTTGAACTTAATGAGGAAATCTGCAGATGCTGGGAATTCAAATAACACATTCAAAATGCTGGTGGAACACAGCAGGCCAGGCAGCATCTATGAGGAGAAGCATTGTCGATGTTTTGGGCCGAGACCCTTCGTCAGGACTAACTGAAAGGAAAGATAGTAAGAGATTTGAAAGTAGTGGGGGGAGGGGGAAATGCGAAATGATAGGAGAAGACCGGAGTGGGTGGGATGAAGCTAAGAGCTGGAAAGGTGATTGGCAAAAGTGATACAGAGCTGGAGAAGGGAAAGGATCATGGGACGGGAGGCCTCGGGAGAAAGAAAGGGGGGGGTGGGGAAGCACCAGAGGGAGATGGAGAACAGGCAAATAACTAAATATGTCAGGGATGGGGTAAGAAGGGGAGGAGGGACATTAATGGAAGTTAGAGAAGTCAATGTTCTTGCCATCAGGTTGGAGGCTACCCAGCCGGTATATAAGGTGGTGTTCCTCCAACCTGAGTGTGGCTTCATTTTGACAATAGCGGAGGCCATGGATAAACATATCAGAATGGGAATGGGATGTGGAATTAAAATGTGTGGCCACTGGGAGATCCTGCTTTCTCTGGCGGACTGAGCGTAGGTGTTCAGCGAAATGGTCTCCCAGTCTGCGTCGGGTCTCACCAATATATAAAAGGCCACACTGGGAGCACCGGATGCAGTATACCACACCAGCCAACTCACAGGTGAAGTGTCGCCTTACCTGGAAAGACTCTCTGGGGCCCTGAATGGTGGTGAGGGAGGAAGTGTAAGGGCAGGTGTAGCACTTGTTCCGCTTACAAGGATAAGTGCCAGGAGGGAGATCAGTGGGAAGGGATGGGGGGGACGAGTGGACAAGGGAGTCGCGTAGGGAGCGATCCCTGCGGAAAGCAGAAAGAGGGAAGGGGGGAAAGATGTGCTTGGTAGTGGGATCCAGTTGGAGGTGGAGAATTATACGTTGGACCTGGAGGCTGGTGGGGTGATTGGTGAGGACAAGGGGAACCCTATCCCAAATGGGGTGGTGGGCGGATGGGGTGAGGGCAGATGTGCGGAAAATGGGAGAGATGTGTTTGAGAGCAGAGTTGATGGTGGAAGAAGGGAAGCCCCTTTGTTTAAAAACGGAAGACATCTCCTTCGTCCTGGAATGAAAAGCCTCATCCTGAGAGCAAATACGGTGGAGATGGAGGAATTGTGAGAAGGGAATAGCATTTTTGCAAGAGACAGGGTGGGAAGAGGAATAGTCCAGGTAGCTGTGAGTCTGTAGGCTTACAGTAGATATCAGTCCATAGGCCATCTCCAGAGATGGAGACAGAAAGATCAAGAAAGGGGAGGGAGATGTTGGAAATGGACCAGGTAAATTTGAGGGCAGGGTGAAAGTTGGAGGAAAGTTAATGAAATCAACGAGCTCAGCATGCGTGCAGGAGGCAGCGCCAATGCAGTCGTCGATGTAGCGAAGGAAAAGAGGGGGACAGATACCTGTATAGACTTGGAACATGGACTGTTCCACAAAGCCAACAAAAAGGCAGGCATAACTGGGATCCATACGGTTGGAAGTGTATAGGGACTGGACGTCCATGGTGAAAATAAGGCGGTGGGGGCCAGGGAACTTAAAATCATTGAAAAAATTCAAAGCATGAGAAGTGTCATGAATATAGGTGGAAGAGATTGAACAAGGGGGGATAAGACAGTGTCAAGGTATGCAGAAATGAGTTTGGTGGGGCAGGAGCAAGCTGAGACAATAGGTCTACCTGGACAGGCAGGTTTGTGGATCTTGGGTAGGAGGTAGAAACGGGAAGTGTGGGGTGTGGGAACTATGATGTTGGTGGCAGTGGATGGGAGATCCCCAGAGCTGATGTTGGTGATGAAGCAGACAATGGCCTGGTGCTCCTTAGTGGCGTCATGATCAAGGGGTAAATAAGAGGAGGTATCAGAGAGTTGTCGTTGTGCCTTGGCCAGGTAGAGGTCAGTACGCCAGACAACAACAGCTCCCCCCTTATCAGCAGGTTTTATAGTGAGGTTGGGATTGGTGCGGAGGGAGAGGAGAGCAGAGTGTTCGGAAGGAGTTTGGTTGGAATTGGAACAGGGTGCAGTGAAGTCGAGACGGTTGATGTCCGGTCGGCAATTAGCAATAAAGAGATCCAGTGCAGGCAGAAGACCAGAGCGGGGTGTCCATGAAGAGGAGGAGGGTTGAAGACAGGAGAAGGAGTCATCAGTGGGGGTAGGAGAGTCCTTGTCAAAGAAGTATGCTTGGAGACGGAGCCGGCGGAAGAAGAGTTCAGCGTCATGGCGTACGCGGAACTTGCTGAGGTGTGGGCGAAGGGGGACAAAGCAGAGGCCCTTACTGAGGACAGAGCGCTCTGCCTCAGAGAGTTGAAGGTCGGAGGGAATGGTAAAGACCCGGCACGGATGAGAGAAGGGATCAGAGGGGAGAGGGAGGCTGGTAGTGTCAGTGGAGAGGGAAGGGTTGGGGTGAGAGGAAGATAGAACCTCTGAGGGCCCAGGAAGTTGAACTTGCTCTGTCCAAAGCTGTAAGAAACTACCCAGTCTATCATGAAAACTAACATCTCCTCCATTGACTTTGTTTATACTACCCAGTGTTGGGAAAACAGCCAACATACAGTAATCAATGCCCTCTTCCATCGTCGTCTTTCTCTCTTCTTCCCGTCCATCACTTGAAAGGTAAAAAGTCTTAAAAAGCATTTACCACCAATCAATTGTGGGCTGAATGGCCTGTACTATGCTATCCTGGTCTCTATTGTATGTACAGCTACACTGGCCGTTTCTGCATGTTGTATGTATGCCACACATATTAATTCAATATACTTCTAATGCATTATTTATCACAGTAAACTCAGCTACTTGTATTTCTTGGCCATGTGGTAGGATTGTTGTATCAGAATGCTTGAATCTAGAAGTTAGTGGAGAGTTTGCTGTGTCAGGGGTTTAACTGAAATCTCTCATCTCAGAACGTGTGTGTGTGTGTGTGTGTGTGTGTGTGTGTGTGTGTGTGTGTGTGTGTGTGTGTGTGTGTGTGTGTGTGTGTGTGTGTGTGTGTGTGTGTGTGTGTGTGTGTGTGTGTGTGTGTGTGTGTGTGTGTGTGTGTGTGTGTGTGTGTGTGTGCTATTCCTCCTAAATATATTCATGGAGTTTTCTCCCCATCCTAATGACTTTGCATTTCCTTGATGACCTTTGTCGAAGAATAATGAATTGTCTGTTCCCAGCCTTTTTTTAAGTGATGTGTGCAGCCCAAAGCCTTGCTTAAATACTAAATCAAATCCATTACATTAAATTAAAATAGCACCGATCATGGTGATGGAGCAAGTCAAGAACTGGATCACTTCTAAAAGTGGCCACAAATTAGTAATTTTATCTCACAGTCTGAAGTAAATACCTTGAATCATTGTGGTCTATAAACCAATACTTTTCTCTCTGAAGGTGTATTATTACAGTTAAGTGCTACGATGATTGTTTACCAAATTTTCAAGCCGTGTTGAGACACCACTTGAGGACTATTTAAAAGAAAACCTTGTTTTATTACCCATGAGCAAATTACATTCTGTAGACCTGGCTGTTCAAAAAAACGGTGATACCTATCTTCTTTACACTAAGTTGGTGCAATTTTCGAAATCTTCCTTGCACCCTGTTTATTGAGAGACCAGTCCAAAACGTTGTCATCATTATAAGATATTTTTCTTGTTTTAAGAGTAATCATAATGGATTGAATCGCATGAACATGTTTTTGTTGATATTAGCTTTGGCCTTAATAATTTAACACACAGTTGAATGAAGGTTTGTGAATTTTTCTTTCTCTTGGCATTGCAATATGGTGTAAGAAGACTTTCCTTTTCAGATCACCTTCTTATTTCATCTTCACTGCAGGTGGATTTTTGCACTGGACATGACATAAATGCCTTTTTTTTCCCCCTCTAGATCCCATCATATACAGTTTTTTTCTTTCTCCAGTGACTTCAATCATGTGTCCCAGCAATACTGAGAAAGATATGTTGCAAAATAAAAAGGAATTGCCTAGGACCTGTTTTTTACGTAATCATTTGTTTGTGAGGTAACACCCATTGGGAAATGGGCTGGATCCTATAACTGCTATTCAGATTGCACATGTGACTCCTCTCTGGCATCAGAGCTACATCTCATGCCAATACAGACTGCTGCATGCCAATTTCAGCCAAAGGAAGGACCCTCTGGAGATTTAGAAAAGTAAAATTAGTTCATATTCTTGGTGATAGATAATTAATAAAGAGAAGTACTCAGAAGTCTAGCTCTACTTAAAGTGATTAAGTTACAAGCATCTTGAGTTGTAGTGGGGAGTAAGGGAGGAAGTTGCAGACACTCCCATCATAATGTTTCTCACTTGTGTAGACTTAGGGATGGTGCCTGAACTCAAGAAGACTCGTACTTCTGTTTAAGAGAACAGGCTGCAGGAATGAACTTGCAATTGGAGACCAGTCAGTTTAATTTCATTGCTGGGGTAATGTTATAGAAACAATAATCACTGACAGAATTGGCACTTACTTTGAGAAATGTGGATTAAAGTCAGGAAATTATGTCTTGTTTGATAGATCTTTTTCATGTTACATAGGGGAAATGTAATTAATATGATATATTTGAACTTAGAGAATTGTTGATAAGGGACTGAATAATGTGCATGTCATCTGCTCTGAAGGACAGGGAGTTAAAAGGGCTGTATGAAACTAGTCCAAATACAAGGTTTCACACAGGAGTTCCCAGGGATCAGTAGCAGGACCACTGCTTTTCAGTAACCTGGACTTGGATAGTTAGGGACCAATTTCCAAATTTACCAGTGACACAGAACTTGGAGACAAACAGCGAGAAGGGACAAATGGTCTTCAAGGAAACACAGACAAGCCAGTGGGATGACAAAAAAAGTAGCTGATGAAATGTAATGCTGGGAATGTGAAGTAATACATTTTGACAGGAAGAATGAGTACTGCCAATTAAAATTTGAGAGCACAATTCAAAAATGGGCACAGGGCCAGTGTTAAAGCAGGTTGAGAAGTTACTTAAAATATACAGTATCTTGGATTTTCTACATACAAGTACAAATGAACAAGAGTAAGTAAATTATAATGAACCTTTCATAAAATGTTGGCTCAGCCACTTCAGTGCCATTTCATTCTATCTACAACAGTTTTGGAAAGTTATTATGGTTTTATAAAAAATACAAAAATATTCTGTGGAAGAGGGACTTTATTTAACTGGAGAAGATGGGTTTGTTCCAGCTAAAGCGGAGAAGGTTGCAGAGAGATCTGTTAGAATTATTTAAAATTATGTAGAATAACCATACAGTAGATTAAGGGAAACATCCTCTTGGCAAACGTGTCAAGAACTCGGGGACTTGAAATGAAGGTGACACGAGGGTAAATTTCTGTGCAACAAGGTGTAGGTGTTTGTCATGCCTTTAAGGTGTTGCAGTGAAAACAGGTTCAATCAGAGCTCTCAGAAGCAAGCAAAGTGAGTACCTGAGGAGATGGAGTATGCAGGGCTGGAGAGTGAAACAAGTTTAATTGGTTATACCTGGAGCTACTATAGACTTGAGGGGATGAATAACCATTCTATGATTTTCCTTCTGTTGGATACCATGTGTCTGGAAATCAATCTGGATGTGTTTCTATTCAGAGATTTCAAATTGTCAGACTTTTTCCATGATCAGAGGAATGGACTCTGGAAGACAAATGCATCCTATGCACTGGCTTCTTGTACCTGGAGTATTTGTTGAACTCCATTACATATAGATCAAGGAAACCCCAAAATTACTTTGGGAAGATCATATAGTTTGACCATATGCTTCTAGTTTTTGCATCAGGCTGGGGTGCCTTTCAGTATAAACCCAGCAGATGTAGAGGCTTCATTGTTCAGTGCTGCATGCTGCTCAACATGTCAATTCAAAAATGGTGCATGCTGGTCGCTGTGTTGATAGAGCATGTACGCAACATCTGTGCAATGTAAGGCACGAATAGTATGATTGAATGTCTGTCAGCCAGCTTGGAGTTTGAAGCTGCAATTGAGCAGATTGACTTGAGTAGATTGTCACATTGCTGTCTATTTGGGCACCTGAGGGTCATTTGCCCTCATCAGGGCCTAACCCCTCCTATCACCACCTCTCGGGCAGCATACTCACCATGTCCCCACCCAGTTGTTCCAAACAGTTCTTCTTGTTGCCCCTGGGCAGCAGTCTGAAACTGGTGCTTTTGAGATCAAGAACTGATTCATTAGGAACAATGAATTGCTCTTAGCGGGAAAGAGTGCAGCCATCCAGCAGGCAGACAGCACCCACGTGGAGGCACTACAAAGATGGCACTAGGCCATATACTCTTACATGTTATTGAATGGAATAGGCTTTAGGTATTACAGTTTACTGAAGTATTGAATGATTTGCATGACAATATAATTCATTCTTACACTGTCATTTCCATTTTTCCATTTGACACAGAGCAGTCCGGTCTCAGAGCATTCCATTCCTCTACGTTTTTCTCAAGCTTATTCTCCCAAACGTGCCCATTAACTGCTGAGCCTGAACAGAACTCACTACTAGTCACTTTCTTGTTTCCATTAGGATGTCACCAGTTTTCTCACTCGAGGTTGTTACTGGTACTTCCCAATGGATTTGGATTCTTTGTTTGAAGCCTTGTAAATGATTCATGGGATAATGTCCCGACAAGGAACGAACAAGTGTCAGTACGGTTCTGCAGCATTTTAATCATTTTTAAGATGTTATAGATTGAAAGCTTGTTCTAGGATAAGACGTTCTAAAGGTCTCTCTTAAAAGTAGTAACGTTCTGAAGTTTTTAATTCATCTGATTTCATGCCAGATAATCCAACAGGGTGATGTCTTCTCCTGCCAGCCTGTATTTGCAACAGACAGGTAATAGAGTTACCATATGCATGCATTTGTCATTGCTGGGGAGTTAATAAATGGTGAGAAAATATAAGAAGTTACCGTATTCTGTGGTGATATGCCTTTACTGAGTTTGAGAAATTACAGTGACCTTCATATGATAGTTAATCTATGATTTTGCTTCTTTTTCACTCTATCCTTCTATGCTACAAGGTGAGCCTCAAGTATTCACAGCCATCTCAGAGGTCCTGCAGATGGTCTGATAATCTGACAGTCATCTTTCCCCGACTGTTGCCTCTGTCCCTGTTATCCACTTGCTTACTGTATCTGAGGACTGACCAGGAATCTCGTCCCTGTCAGCAGTGTCCACTGGGCTGAGAGATTTTACCTCTGAGCTAAAATTCCGCTAGCCATAAACAGCTGTTAATTGCAATTCCCCTTTTACTTAAAATTTACAAATGTTTTGTCCCCTGGCCTGAGCAATGGGACTTCTGCTCTCTTTCCCCATCTCTTGCCCAGTTACTGTGCCTACTGTTTTTGACGCAATTTCAACTTCCTAACAATGCCACAATTTTAAATTACATTTCAGATATAATTTTGTGTTTTACAATGGGATTACACTTACAATGGGTTTTGGGTGGGAAGGCAGTTTGGGAGAGTAAGATTAAGGAACTCTTAGGAGGTAGTAATCATAATACTATAAAATTCACCCTGCAAATAGAGAGGGAGAAGGTAAAATAGATATATTCGGATTACAGATTGGTAAATGTAACTACAGTGTCATGAGAAAGGAGCTGGCCGAAGTTGATTGGAAGGGTACACCAATAGGAATGACAGCAGAGCAGCAATGTCTGGAGTTTCTGGGCATAATTCAGAAGAATAATCTGGGTGAGGAAATGGATCACTTTGTGGCAAATTTTGCAGATGCTACATAGATAGGTAGACCAGGAGGGTCAGGTAATGTTGTGATAGAAGGGAGTTGTCAGGACGCTGGAGCAGGGATCCAATCACAGACCCAGTACTGTGCACACTGTGGTTTTAATTGAGTAACAAATCCCAAGGTGCGAGCGAAGTCGGCGTCAAAGTTCAGGTAGAGGTCAAAACATCCAGCGAAATCTAAAAACCAAAATCGGGAAACAGGCAGAGCTGATATTCAGACGGACGGAGAACAGATACAAATGCTGGAAAGGCTTGAGAAAATTCACTGGCACAATCTGGCAACAAACAGGTGAAAACACAGGACTGAAATACACTGAACAATAAACAGAGAGACAGATGATAGGTGGAGCACAATGAGACACAGGTGGCAGCAATACAGGTAATAATGAGAAACAGATGAGAGACGGAGTACTCAGTGATACAGGGGCCGGAGTAGAGAAGGAGCACAGGCTGACAGCTAGGGGGAAACAGACAAAAAGACAGAGTTCAACTGGAAGTACTGACAGGAGTCTTCAGAAGGGTTTGGATAGATTAGGAGAATGGGCAAAAGAAATGACAGATGGAGTACAGCAAGTACAAGTCATATAATTTAGTAAAAAGAGTAAAGGTGTAAAATTATTTTCTAAACGGACTGAATTTAGAAATCAGAACTGCCAAAGGAATTGAGAGTCTTGGTACAGGATTGCCTAAAGGTGAACTTGCAGGTTGAGTCAATAGGAAGGAAGACAAATGCAATGATAGCATTAATTTCAAGAGGGCTGGAATGTAAAAATAAGAATGTAATGCTGAAGCTTTACAACACAGACCACATTTGGAGTATTTTGAGCAGTTTTGGACCCCTTGACTAAGAAAATCTGTGCTGGCATTGGGGAAGGTTTAGAGGAGGTCCTGGGAATGAAATGGTTAATGTATAGGGAGCTTTTGATGGTGTTGGACTTGTACTTGCTGGAGTTTAGAAAATGGGGCGGGATAAATCGCACTGAAACTTACTGAATATCGAAAGTCTGTAGTTAGAGTGGATGTGGCGATAATGTTTCCTATAGTGGGAGAGTCCAGGACCAGAACGTACAGAAGTAAAGGATGTTCATATTGGCAGCACAGTAGCAAAGTGGTTAGCATAATGCTTTACAGTAACGGCGACCTGGGTTTCAATTCCTGCTGCTGCCTGCAAGAAGTTTGGACATTCTCTACATGACCACATGGGTTTCCTCCTGGTGCTCTGGTTTTCTCCCACAGTCCAAAGACGAATCAGTTGGTAGATTCATTGTGATTTGTCCCGCAGTTAGGTTAGGATTAAATTGGGGTATTGCTGGGTGGCATAGCTGGAAGGAGTTATTCTACACTCAATAAATACAAAAAAATAAATAAATGTAGTGCCGAGATGAGGAGGAATTTCTTTAGCAAGAGGGTGGTAAATCTGTGGTATCCAATGGAGGCCAAGTCATCAGGTATATTTAAAGCATGGTTTCATAGGTTCTTGATTAGTAAGGGCTTCAAAGATTACAGGGAGAAAGCAGTAGAATGGAGTGGAGAGGAAAAATAAATTAGCCATTATTGAATGGTGGAGCAGACTCAATGGGCTAAACGAACTAACTCTGCGCCAATGTCTTAAGGTGCGTACCCCTTATACGAAATTCCAAAATCAAAAAACCTCTGAAATCCGAGGTTTTTTTTACCCCTGACACGATGTCACAAATGGAAAATTCCACAAGACACAGGGAAGGTTCCAAAGTGATACACAGGTCTCTGCGCACCACAGATGGTTCTGAGAAGTGACCTCACATATGTTGAGAACAGAAGTTAATGAGAAGTAGAAAGCACTGCAAGAAGTGAAAAATTAAGATCTTGATCGTATATTGTCAGTGTTGGATTGAACATATGCTGATTGTGAAACAAAGGGAAGAGCTATCATTTTAAACTGAAAATTAAAGATAATTGTGAATATTCAGCAGTCTGGTTGTAGAAGTTTACTGTAAGGAAAAGCGCGCAATATTTTTTAAAAGCATCCTATTGTGGCGACCCACTTTCTGCGCAGGCGAACCGGCTCACAAATAGCCAGCGCGCGGGGGGAGACTTTGGTAATGCACCTCTGACGTCATTTCCGCCCGGAGAGGGCGGGGGCTAGGGATTAAATGCCAGCGCTGCCAAGTTTGAATAAACTAGTCTCGAAACGACTTACCGACTGCGTGTTGTCTCTAGCTCTGTATGTAGTCCATCGCTACACTATGATGAAAATCTAGCACCAGAACAAATCTATAATGTTGATGTTTTTATACCCTACATAAACCTCAAAAAAGAAAAGATACAAATACAGTGCACTGAAACCTTTTAAGCAAAATACGGCTCGTAGGTGGAGACTGAATGCTTGCCTTTGTTTGTTCTTGTTCAACAGCTGATTCAAGTATTCTCCTGATCCTGTCATGCTGCTTTTCTCATCTTAATATATTTTTATTATATTAATGCTATGTAATAATGTGTGTGATGGGAAGTGTGAGACAAAGACTACTTATAGGTAGCACTTAAATTCAGAGTCGAAAATGATGGCAATCCCAAGCTATCTTATTATATATTCCAAAATCTGGAAAAAATGCACATCTCAAGATTTCCCAATGTACGTACTTTTGCTATAATGTGATTCTGTGATGCAAATTGGTTGTAATAGATTGATGGGTTACGGAAATTTATTTGCAGTACATGGTCTGCCTTGGTTATGGTGTGATCAGGAACGCCTGTGAAACAACACCACAAGTGTTGCATAGGGGCTGGCATCTTTTTTTTTAAATCCGCTGTGCACACAAAGCAATGTGTAAATATTAAGCTGGATTCCATCTCTTCCACACCATTTCCCAATTGCATTCCCTCACTCCCCCACAAGACATTTTATTCATGATTGTCATTCAGTGTCCATCAATCTCCATCTACTTTCACATCTTTATGCTCTGGAGGTCATGTGACTTTGCTCTCCATGGAGATGACAAATAGGCTACCTTTTCTCTTGTCCTGGCTACAAGCCACATGTCCTCTGGCTCACTCTACCTAGATACTACACATTGCCAATTTCGGAAACAGAGACTCTTGGTATTTAGCAGCTGAGACTGGTCAAAGGGGAAGCTCTTGTTTCTCTGGAAAGGATTGAGAGAGAGAGTTGTTTTGAGGATAGTGGACAAGTAAAGGTTGTGTCTTATGTGCAGTTAATAGATCCTGTAAAGAGTAGGATTAGATATGAACATTCAAACATCTTCTATGGATTCAATCCTTTTAGTGCTCACTCACTCGTAACAGCTGTGTAAGAAATCGTCAGCACTCTGGAAGCCAGTGAACCAATGAACAAGGTCATGTCTTGTGTAGTTTATGCCCGTGAGCACTGGTAATGCTCCTTCTCAATTGAGTGTATTCCAAAGTGGGTAATGTATCTTTGAAACAGTTATTAGATAGTGGCACGAGTCCTGGAGTAAGGCAAGTAAGTGGAGTCCTAGAGTAAGCATGAATAAGTGGGTGCATATGAATGGTAAGTAGAAGTCGTGTTTGATAAGGCTTGTTGTAGGATGAATGATATGTCATTCCTTTGAGCAGTGTATGAAGCTCTAGGTGCATTTATTGGGAGTTGGTATTAGTCATTGTCTTTGTTGATCTTGACCTTGTATTAGGTTAATAAGATTATCTGCCCTTAACCTTTAGATCCTGGCATTAATCTTGACTTTCTGCTGCTTCATTACAGATCTGCAGGGCTTCTTGAAGTGGATCCAAACATTAGGGTACATGCCCCTGTCTCTGCCTAAAAATCATTCCACAGACTTCAAAAGATTACAGATTCTCTTTTAAAATATGCAGCTAATGTGTTCTATCTGCACCAAGTAGAATAAGCCACGGAGCCTTTTGTATTCTTGTTAGGTCATTAACCAATGCATTTAACATGCCTGGATACTAAAACCCTGATAACGAGATGGCAGCATGAATTCTGTGTCTGCCCTATGACAGGTTAAATGAGCAAGGGTTAATAATGCATCTTTATCACTGCATCTTAAGCAGTATTCAGTGTGGACCTCATTATCTCTTACATAAATCTGTTTTTAAAAAAAATCAGGTTTGTTCAAATGTCACTATATAATAAATTCATTTCAATTCATAATGTCACTTACAGAGTTCCTGTAGAAATGGAGTTTCTTTATTTATTGATGACAGTTAGGTTTACAAGATGAGGATTTTTCTGAGTAATATTAATAGGATTATGGCTGATTGGGAACGTCACCTAATGACAAATTCAGATAACCTCATAAAAACTTTTACTGATGCAAGATCACTACTAAAATCAAAGCATAAAAAAATTATATTCGTTACTGACTGTGCATTGTTTTTGAACATAAATAATTAAAATGAAAGTGATGCTTATAATACTTGGAAACAGTGCCAGAATGTAACAGGTCAAATGTAAAGAAATTGCAGTGGGATTCTTGCCACAAGGTATTCTTGTAATATGAATCCTGTGAATCATGTTATCCTTCCAGTAGTTGAACTCAAAAGGGAACTACCGCAAACTTCATCTATTTCTGTTGTTATTTATTCTTATTGTATTGTTAATCCAAAATTTCATGCAGACAATTACATGCTTCACGGTATTTTGTTTTGCTACATTTAAAATGTGACAACTGTATAAAGTACTAGTTGAAAGTATTATCAAAGTATGTATACGGGACCATATACTTCTTATTTACTTAAGCACATCACCCTACTGGGGCACAGACAACAGCAACTTGCCAGAGTCCCCCGTCGTGGGTCAGTATTTCAAATTGTTTCCAGATGTAGTCCACCTTCCAAAGATCCTTCCTCTCCCAGGGATGAGGTCTTTGGAGCTTCAGTTGTCATTTCTGTAGTACTAGATTTTTTCGGGATGGAGTTGCTAGCCCCATGCCCAACCCTCCTCCATTCACAGCTGTACATGGAACTATCCGTGGCAGAGTTATATACTAAATTGAAATTCATTTTCTTGTGGACATTCACAGAACAAAGAAGTACAATAAAATCAGAGAAAAACTACACACAAAGACTGATAAACAGCCAATGTGCAAAAGTAAACAAGCTTTGTAAATACAAAAATAAAATAATAAAACTATTAATAAATTAAAAAAACAAATAATATTGAGAACGTGAGTTGTAGAGGTCTTGAAAGTGAGTAAATAGGTTATGGAATCAGCTTAGTGTTGGAGTGAAGTTATCCACTCTGGTTTAGGAGACTGATGGTCAAAGGGTAATAACTGTTCTTGAACCTGGTGGCGTGGACCTTAAGGCCCCTGTTCCTCCTTTCCAATGGCAGCAGTGAGAAGAGAGAATGGTCCTTCATGGTGGATACTTCTTTCTTGTGGCATGTTGTTTGTAGATGTGCTCAATAGCGGGAAGGCTTTTTCTGTAATGGACTTAGCTGTATCCACTATTTTTGTAGGCTTTTCCGTTCTTGTGCCTTAGCGTTTCCATACCAGGCTGTGATGCAACCGGTCAGGACACTCTCCACTTTGCGTCTGTAGAAGTTTGCCAAAGTTCTAATTGATAACATCTACAAGGTGTCTTTGTAAAATGTTCTATTAATTAAAAGCCTGGAAAGTGCTTTATTAATATCAAGTTCAGTGTTTTAGACCAAAGATAGAGCTTCCCTGATGAATTTCACAACCGTATTTATCAAAAGCAAGGAAACTTAAACTTAATTTACAATGCATTTTGTAAAAGTTGATATGCATTTTTTTTTAGTGAACAAGTCTTTGTTTCAGTTTATTGTCAAGATTTCTTGAATTAACTGGGATATTATCATTTGTTGCTTTGTAAACAGCTATTTAAATCAATTGAATTTTAGCAAAAACAAAATCTGCCTAAATATTATTTTGTAAAATATATTCATCATTGAGTGCAAGGCAAAGGAATGGGTTCCGGGTTGTATCTAGTCATGAAGGCCAAATGATGTCAAAAGTTATGCAGCAGACATTGCAATGTCATTTGGGCAAACTACATCTGTACGTTTAAGGCCCATGAACAGCACTAACCACTGGAAAGGTGAGGACCATAACATAGTAGATAGTTAAAGCTGGTCCTAATAACTATCTCATTGCTAATATCCATTCAAACCCCTACCTCCACCAGCCCATTGCACCAGTTTGACCATTGACACCCACTCCCTTTCTTCACTCTCTGGATTATGGCTCAATCATATGTCTGTCCTAATGTCAAGTCAAGTCACTTTTATTGTCATTTCAACCATAACTGCTGGTACAGTACATAGTAAAAATGAGACAATGTTTTTTTCAGGACCATGGTGTTACATGACAATGTGAATCTCAATCAGTGTGTTAAACCTCTGGTGCTGTTCCTTCCACCGGCTCTGGCCTGCAAATTATTCTCTCTTAGGTGCCTCTCCAGATTTCTTTTGAAAGGCCTGATTTACATTATCCCTAAAGGAGAGAGCCTTCCATTGTCATGGGCAATAATTTTCCCTTCCATTTCCATTGCTATTTTTTTCCAAAACTTTAAATGAATGCAATCTGCCCCTTTAATCTTATGTTAGGAAAAAAGAGCAGCTTTCTGCTGACACTATCTAAACTACTTATTTTATCCACTTTCATCAATCCCCTCTCAAGCAGGTTTTTGTTCCAAAGAAAGCAACCCCAATTTTTCCAGTCAAGACATAAGCAAGTGCAGATGCTGGGTTGTGGAGTAAATCATGAGCTGCTGGAGGAACTTAGTGGAAAGATGATAAGCAGAGAATAGAGGAAAATAGATAGTCTCCATTTTGGATTGAGACCCTTCATCTTTATTTTATTATCCAGTTTAAACCTATTGCTGAAATCTCTTCGCCTTTGAAGCATTCTAGTAAATCTTGCCTACACCCACATTAGGACCTTCTCTTCCTTTCTAATATTAAGAGATCAGAATTGGATTCTATTTATCATTTGTACTATTACCAAAACTTTATACAGGTGCAATGTAATTTTCCTGCTTTTGTCCTCTACTCCTCTATTAATGAATTCCAGACTTTACAACCACTCTCTTAGCAACTCCAACAAAAAAAAGTATTATTTAACTGGAGTACAATGTAGACACTGGTGCTAACCTTAAAGTCACAAATTCTGACTGCTTTAGCTCTCTTTAAACCTTAATTTATGAGTATTATACTAACTGCAGACCAGTGGCTTCTGTGCAATAGACATGCAATGTTTCCAAAGTGCTTAAATGTGCTCCCTTTACATTTCATTTCTTTTGTAGGTCAGCTTAGAAACACTATTGCTTCCCGGTTGAAAGCAAACATAACAGGTTCACCATGGAGATGTTTCCCTTAGTTACACATGAAAATTATCTATACCTCAGGTTCTGAGAACTGAGTAGAAAATATCCCCATGTCACAGTGCCCTACTCAACCCAGCTAGCAGGAGTTAAGATACAATGGATTCATTTCCTTCCCGTGGCCTGATCTCCTACTGCGGTCACTATGTTGTTGTGTAGCACTCTGCTTAGCTGCCTAGCTCAGAATTGCTAGATTACTGACCTGTCACTGAGTACCTCAATACTGCAAAGGTTTAGAATATCAATAAAAAGATAATTAGAGTGTAGAGAAAAGCTGCAGTCTGGGAATTAATTAACACCAGTAACAATCAGACTCTTAATGAATACACAAAGAATGAACTTTTTGTTTATCATGCATTCTGGTAATGATACAATATTTTTCACAGCATACAGAAAGTGACAAGAAATATTGCTTAAATATTTCAAAGAGAAAAGCTGCAAACAGATTAGGAAAAGCAACTGATGAGGCTCAAGCATCAGTGTTTTTCAACTAATTATCTAACTAAGAAAAGAAAAATATTCCCTCTTTCTTCTCTTCTCCTTCCCAAGGATTTCCTGGGTCTATGGTAATGGTAATCTATGGTAAAGTGGTAATGTTGGATGTTTGCCCTGGCCAGAACACATGTCTTGACTGGGTTTTTTCCTCTGTACAGATTGTCTCAGTACTCAATTCCATCTCAGTCTAGTTTTAGTTCAATTTATCAGCCAGTTCTAGTACCGTAGATTCCGGACTACAGAGCGCACCTGATTAAAAGCCGCTGGCTCTAATTTTAGAAAGAAAATCAATTTTTTACTTGTACAGGCCGCACCGGATTTTAGGCCGCACCGGATTTTCGGCCGCAGGTGTCCCACGTTGTAATATGAGATATTTACACAGAAAGATATTACACGTGAGGATTTTTTAACTTTTAATTAAATCCATATGGTAACATAAACAAATACATATTGCAAATGCTTTTTTTCGAACCGTGCCTGTAACGCGGCTACTTTTAAATATATGTTGTGTATACTTTTTTACTGAACAACATTCCAATATCTCCTAACGACTGGTAAAAAATATATATACTGCAGCCTACCAGGAAAAGTTATTGATCGCCTTTAACTTAAAAGCAGCGTTCGCTCAGATCCAATGCCGCTCGCGTAATGCCGCTCGCCCCCCTCCTTCCCGTTTATCGCAAACTGGCATTTTTCCCACAAGACGCGGCGAAACCGGGTGTGACGTCATAGCATCCCGCGATGTAGTACAGAAAACAAATATAGTTAAAACACTTCTAACTTTAACTAGAAAATGAATTACTAAGCGAAAATATTATAAACTAAATAACTGCCATAAAGGCAGCACAATGCTTTTCTTCAAGTGTTTTCCATGTTGATGAGGGTGAGTACAAATGACTGATTTACAATAATTTAATTGTGAAAGTGCGCTTGATTTATCGTACAATTTCATTGGACCTCTGTGAACTACTCATCAATTTTATTGGTCTACTGTTATGAGGCAAAATGTTTTTGGCGGCATGAAAAAAATCATGCATTAGCCGCACCGTATTAAAGGCTGCAGTGTTCAAAGCTGTTCAAAATGTGGGAAAAAAATAGCGGCTTATAATCCGACATCTACGGTAATCGCTTCCTTGGAATTTCACATGGAATGCCAATATATACTGCACAACTGCAGACACGTGCCCACATAACCAATCACTCCTGTTCTTCAGCCCATCTTCACAAGCAAAAGTTATCCTTATCTCAAAGGTGTTGCAACTCCCTGTGACCGACCATGTCACTGTCCCCTTCTCTTTAATTATTCTTAGCTATAAGGCTTTAACCCTGTGCTTTGCAATTTTTTTTTTCTTGTTAGCATTCCTTAAATTCAAACTTCCAAAGTTCCACTGCTGATTTCTGTTCTCCATGCCAACTGATGACTCCATTTCCTTCCAGTCCTTCACTTTTAGGTTCTATTTACTTCCTCTAATTGTGCGGTGTAGCTGATCTTTCATAAAACACTATTGTCCTTGACCATTGTAACATCAATAGGAATCCCCATCTAGTCTGGTTTTCTCTGCCCTTGCCCACTGCCGTGGTGTACACAGCATGGTCTATGCCCTAT
This sequence comes from Hemitrygon akajei, assembly GCF_048418815.1. Lineage (NCBI taxonomy): Eukaryota > Metazoa > Chordata > Chondrichthyes > Myliobatiformes > Dasyatidae > Hemitrygon > Hemitrygon akajei. The sequence goes on along the minus strand of NC_133129.1, from coordinate 158,389,440 downwards.
TCTGAACTCTTGTACTTGATTTCCTATTGGTCATGAACTTTTTTTAAAACAAAAAGAGATTGTTTATCACTGAGTTACAAAACTTCCTGGCAGGCTTCCTCCAGTTTAGAAGAATGAGGGGGGATCTCATTCAATCCTATTGAGTATTGAAAGGTAGAGTGGACATGAAGAGAATGTTTCCTATAATGTGGGACGTGAGGACCAGAAGGCACAGCCTCAAAATACAAGATACACCCCTTTAGAATAGAGATGAGGACGGCTTTCTTTAGCTAGTGGGCTGTAAATATGTGGAATTCATTGCCACAGATGGCTTTGGAGGCCAAGTCATTGGGCATATTTAAAGCGGAGTTTGATAGGTTCACGATTAGTAAGGATGTCAAAGGTTACAGGGAGAAGGTAGGAAAATGGGGAGCAAACTCAATGGGCTGAATGGCGTAATTCTGTCCTGTGCCCTATGGTCTACACTTCAAAACCACTTAATTATTTGGAAAGCATCCTGAGGTCTTCTGATGTTGCAAAAACATTATGTAAATGCAAATTATATGTTTTATTATTACCATATAAATGAAAAATATGTGATGCTTTTTGTGATGCTCATCAGCCAGTTTACAGGCGGCATAAGATGATTACATTTATGATTAAATTAATGCATTTTTGTCCATTATTAAAAATGTACCTGCACTCAAAACAATATGACCTAAATATATGATGAGTTTCAAGGAATACTGAAATTCTTTCTTATTCCTGGGAAATGGTTTGGTTGTAAAATTATCTCAGTGATCAAATGTAGTACAACTGCAGGGGTCCACCAATACTATGACATTGGAAATATCATGTCGAAGAAGGCAGTTTGAGCTGAATGAACGGAAATTCCAAAGCTTCGCTTTAATTCAGCTTTAGAATTTGGGAGAAAGTTGATATTTTATTTCCTCATCTGTGTAAGTATGAAACCCTATGAAGATTTTTTTTTAAAATCATTGAATGATTATGGATGAGGTTCCCATGTTTACCAACTCACTAGCATCCATTGAATGTAAATATATAATGGCTTAATACATTGAAAGCCACTTTACTGAGTAACTCCTGTGGCAAATAAAGTAGCCACTGAGTGTATGTTCATGGTCATTTTCTGCTGTAACCCATCCACTCCAAGGTTCAATGTGTTGTGCACTCAGAGATGCTCCTCTGCACACCACTGTTGTAACACATCACTATTTGAGTTACTGTCACCATCCTGTCCACTTGAACTAGTTTGACTAATCTTCTCTGACCTCTCTCATTAACAAGGAGTTTTCGCCCACAGAATTGCTGCTCACGGGATGTTTTTTTTTTGTTTCTGGCACCATTCTCTGTAAAACCTAGAGACTGTTATGCATGAGATCATCAGTTTCTGAGATACTCAAACCCCCTCATCTGGCACTAACAATCATTCCACGGTCAAAGTCACTTAGAACACATTTCTTCCCCATTTTGATGTTTGGTCTGAGCAACAGCTGAACCTTTTGACCGTGTCTGCATGTTTTTATGCATTGAGTTGCTGCCAAATGATTAGGTATGATCATGATTAGGCTGATTAGGTATTTGCATTATTGAGCAGGTGTACCAAATAAAGTGGCCACTAAATGGAAGCGTATTCAGGTAATAATAAGTTATTTATTGAGATACAGTGTGGAATAGGCCTTTCTGGTCCTTGCAGCTGCGCTCCCCAGCAAGCCCCAATTTATCTGTGGCCTAACCACAGGACAATTTACAATGAACTCGTTACAGACAAAGGCAGGAATTGAATCTCGGTCACTGGTTCTGTGAAGTGTTGTGCTAACCACTAACCACCTGTATGAACTTGGAGGAGTTAATCTGCAGTCTGTGGAAATAGTTCGCTAAACTGTCTTTGTCCTTGATCAGAGCTGCTGTATTGTTGCAGTAATCAGCATAAGTACTTGAGCTAGAAAGAAGGAATTTAGAAAGCAGAAGCTGGCAGCTCATTTGCACATGTATTATAGTGTTTTAAAATTGAGTATGTATAAACAAAACCATAAATAATTCTCAAATCCTTGGCAAGAAATGTATTTTGTCAAAAAAGACTCGCCCTCACAAAGAAATTATGCCTGAGGTTTTACAAACTTTAATATTCTTCTCTTGCCACCCACTTCCAACCTGCCTCCAGTGCAATTTTTAAAGCTATGACATGATGTAGAAGCAATTCAGACCTCCTGGATTTATTATTTAAAACTGAAATCATGGACTGTGTTTCCTTGAATGTTCCTTCATCCTGGAGTCCATGTGCAAAAAATACTTTTTTTGCTGTTATATGGTTATATGTTTTGAATGTTGTTGACATTGAAATATATTAAATATTTTAATAACAGCAAAAAAATTACCAAAAACTATCTCAAATATATAAGAAAATAATCTGCCTATTACTTCCCTCCAGGTCCACTCCTGCTTCCCTTTCTCCTGTGCTCCCCTCACCTGTCCTATCAGATATCTTCCTCTCCACACTTTACCTTTCCCACCCACCTGGCTTCACCTATCACCTTCTAGTTATATCCCCTCCTCCCATCTTTTTATTCTGGCGTCTATCCCCCTTACTTCTCAGTACTGAAGAATGGTCTTGGCCCAAAGCGTTGACTGTTTATTCATTTCCGTAGATGCTGCCTGATCTGCTGAGTTCCTCTGGCTTTTGGTGTGTTGCTATAAGAAACTAAATTACTCATTCAAATATGTCAAATTTTAAAATTATAAAATGTATAGTTCTTTATAACAATCCCCTCTCCTGACATTAATGGAGAACAATGTGCTGCTCTAACTTTGTACATTGATTAAGTGCTGGGAAATCTCTTCACTTTTGTGTTCCTATGTCAGTAAACAGCTGTTTGCAACTTGGGGGCCTCTATGAAATGCTGACACACACAGAGATCTTGAATTTTCCTGCACTTGTATGGGCAAATGCCAGCAATTATGCATAGAGCAGTCTGCATTTTTCATCAAATCTGGGCCAGTCTCTTCAATATATAATTTTAAAATGACATTCAATGCCCCAAGTCTGTCATCTGTTGGTTGTTTTGATATCAGTCAAAAAATTCCTTAGATGCAACAACTTTAAAAGCATCTGAAATATCTATAGTGCATTATTAATGGCTGTTCTTGTTTCTGATTCCCTTTAATGTGCAGGAATCATATAACTGGTCAGCATATTATGTTATTTGTTGTTCTGGATTTGACACCTTTTGAGTCTGTCTTTCACTCTTTCTGCCCCACCCCCTGTCTCTGTCTCTTTTTCCTTACTTTCTATGTCTCCCCATCTCTGATTGTCTTTTTCTCCCTCTGTCTTTCTCTCCCCATCTTTCTGTTTGCGTCTCTCTTCATCTTTCTGTCTGCACCACACTATCCCTTTCACACTCTCTCTCTCTCTCTCTCTACATCTCCCCACCTGTCTGTTTGTGTGTCTGTGTCTCTCTTTCTCTCCCCACCTTTCTATGTGTGTGTATCTTCATCTCCTGCCCCCATCTATGTGTGTGTGTCTCCCTCTTCAGCTCCCCCTCAATCTGTCTGTGTGTGTCTCTCTCTCCCCCCAACCTGTGTGTGTGTGTGTGTGTGTGTGTGTGTCTCCCTCTCCCCACCCCAATCTGTCTCTGTGTGCCTCTCTTCATCTTTCTGTCTGCATCCCTCTCTCGTCCCTCTTCCCCTCCCCTTAGCCTATTAGCTTACTGAACTCTACAAAGTAATGAGAGTTTGCATGGTGTTAGTTTCTGGCCTGCAGCCATGCACAAAGTAATTTTACCGATGAATAGTCAAATCTGAGCATACTACAAAATTAGTAAATTGTATCTCTTATGGGTGCATCATAATTTTAGAGTTAAGGTTGGGAAAATAAATTCTTGATCAACTTTTCCATTCAGTGTCTAATCTGAGAAGGTTTGATGTTATAAATGACAATATTCTGCCCTCCAGTGCTCTTGTTTTCCTGCAATGTGTATCTACTTACTTACCTATATAAACCCTATAGCTATCTTAATCGAAAGCACCGTGCCACAGAAGTGGGTTCAGAGGGTTCATTTCTCCAACATGCACTTCAATTGGACTCCTTCTGGGGAAACTCCCTCTTTGCCAACAGAAATCTGCCATAGACACGACTGCAGCAACGGCCAGTTGTGCCAGTGAGTTTTAAGGTGACTGACTACAAATTACTTTTTCTTCTTTTGGGTCTTTCCTGGTTGATGCTGATACCAAGCACTCCTCTTTGGAGAGGGAGCTTCAGCGGATGTCAGTGCAGGGCTTTGCCAGGATGGTAGGACTTCTGGTGGCATGCTTGTTGGTGCCAGATGACACAGCTTTTGGCAGCTGCTGCACAACATAGAAGGGAGGTGGAGGAGGAAGATATCCTTCCCGTCCATGCTGAGTAACCTATCCCCATTCAACAAAAATTAACATGGAACATACTGTGACTGCACGGAGTAAAACCTGCAGAGTATTTGGGCTTGGATTTACTGATAAGGTATATGCAGCCCATAGAAATCTGAGACTATGCAAATTTTAGTGAAATAACAACAGACTTTAATGACCAACCATTGATACTTAACAAAAGTACAACACTAGAACAAAACCAAGTCTGGTATCTCACTGAATGCCGAGCATTCTTTACGATATATTTTGCATTACAGATTGAATCTGTCCACGTATTAGTTTCATAGAGAGTCACTTTCCAGGGTGGCGAATAGGGTACAAGTCAACTGAGCTTAATTGCCATGATATTACTGAGATTTTTGAATATTCATTAAGTTGCACTCAAAGCAGACAAGCGTGGAGAATTTCATGCACTCCTGACTTCTGTGTTGTACATGGTGGAAAGGCTTCCAAAAGTCCGGAATTGGCTCACAAAAAATATAATAGCCAAGTTCTGACCAGTACTTGCAGCCACATTAAATTTCTTGTCAAGGGTGAACCCTGGAATCTTGATAATTGGTTCGAGGACATATACAAAGCTAGACACTCGCGCAGAAGATTATTCCTGCCTTAAATTCGTTAAGGAACGTTGCACAGATATTGCACAAAACGCTTTGTTTTCCAGCTAGTAGTTAATCAGTTAACGATCTCTACAATAAAAGATGGGGATAGGTTGCTTAGCATGGACAAGAAGGAGATCTTCCTCCTTCAGCTCCTTTCATGCTGTGCAGCAGCAGCCAAACCCCGAAGCAGGCAACATGATGGAAGAGTTTAGGACATCAACAAAAAAATGAAACTTCTCAGAACTGTATTGCACTGCCTCTCCAGACCAGGGAACATAGTTAATACTTCACCACGTCAAAGATGTATGCAATGAATGATGGGAGATTGTATTTTTGTCAACGTAAGCGTGTTTTGCTTAAGTGCATAGTGCCGTCAATGGAGTCAGAAAGAAAAATGTGCTGGTGTTGGAGAGGGTCTAGAATTAGTAGGAGCATTGGACGTTACAGGGAGAAGGCAGGAGAATGGATTTGAAAGTGATAATAATTCAGCCATAATGGAATGGAGGAGGAGATTTGATGGGCCGGATGCTCCAATGGTCTTGTGGTCTTATGACATTGTACCTGATTCCAAGCAGACCCCTATGTCTGATTTGATGCTGGAATATAACAGGCAAAAGTTGGATAAGGTAGTTTTCGAGCATAATCTTATTAGGACTAAAAAGTGGAGATGTTTTCTTCAGAGGCAAAGATATAATGGCATTTAGACTCAAAAGCAGCAGAAGTGTGCAAGGAGGGTGAATTAAAAATAAGTCACCAGAGGAAAAAAAAAACAAGTTTCAACTAGAAAAATGTAAAAAAAAGTCCTGCAATACCAAAACATCGACTCCAGTATATCCTCTTTGTCTTCAATCTGCACAGTATATGCTCAAGTTTGTGCTTGTTAACAGGGTGCTTTACTTCTCATTAAATATTGTGCTTCTGGATGTGCCACAGTGAAAATCAATATTTCTATATCTTATCAGTCTTACGGTTTGCCAAAGTCATAAAAAACCTACAGATGCTGGAAATCTAAAATTTTTAAAAATTGTTAGAAAAACCTAGCGATGCAAGCCACATCTGTAGGAAGGGAAACAGATTTAAAGTTTCAGGCCCAAATCCCTTCTTCAGTTCTGCCCTGACCTGCTGAGTATTTCCACTATATTATGTTTTTTTATCATAAACCGAAAATTCTGTTCTTGCCCCTATTGGAAAATTTAATAGCCCCATATCGTTTACAGTCCAGACCCTAAGTTACGACTTTTTTCGTTAAACCTCTCTGCCCTTCCAGTTTTTGTTCCTTCTGTAAAATTCTCCTTGGAACTACCATCTGCCTTAATGTCCCCTGATAGAGCTTGGCATTGGTATTTGTTTTGTTTGACACTCCTGCCACATTAAAAATGGAAGTAGTTGCTATTTTAACTTGTGTTAGATCCTTTATCACTAGTTCCCTATTGCAATGTTGATGACTTGCACATTAGCAGAGGAAGTGTTTAGTTAGTTATCTGTTTAGAAGCAGAAAATAGTGATGTCCAACTGCCATAACAAATTAACACTAAAATTCACAAACTAAGGAAATGATGGTGTGCTGAAAAATGTAAGATGTTTGTTTATACTAATTTCAGAACACAAGCAGAAGTTGATAATGAATTGTGAGCCTCCCTCATCCCACCACTAAAGACATATTTGTTGTTCACAGACACATAATGAACAGCATTGTTAATCTTTATACTGCTGACTGTGACAGCATTCAATAACAAAACATCTTAATCACAGAACATGCCTGCTGTTGTACGATAAAGAAAGAACATTTATGACAGATGATGACTTATTGTAGTCATAAGAGCAGGTTTATTCAAATCATTCCAGAGGGAAATAACTCAATTGACAATTTATATATGCTGTTTTTAAAAAAATGCTCAGCTGTATCCAGGTTTGACAGTATGTAAGTGCAATGCAGTTAATCAGAGGTTTTCACTTCTCAATAAATGTCTATGCTCTGCATTTTTATCAGGGCAATAAAATTAGCACAGAAACTCACACATGTGCCTAAGATATTTGACAGGTATTTCTTTGTGAACAAAATTTAAGAAAGTAAACTTTAGTTTATTAATTAACTAATTCTGATGAAGAAACTTCAATCTGAAGCACTAATTGTTCCACTTTCCATGAATTCTGCTTTGACATGCTAAAGGCTTCAGCATTTTCTTTTGTTTTCTGTAAGGAAATAACATTGACCAACACATTGCACTCAGCAAAGACTTCCATATTGTCTGCAGTTGTGTTCAGCTCATAAAGAATGTACAACTTTGCTTGTTCCAGGTGGCTGCTCTGTTTTTGACGGGGTTGGGCATTTTGTATTATGGTCATTGATGTCTGCCAGAATAGCATGTTGAGTAACCAAAGAGTATAATGTCAGCAGTGAAGGTTGTAAAGGAATACCAGCTTTCAAAGTACTTATTAGTTAAATAAGTTAAAACAGTTTACAATTCCCCTCGAGAGGTGTGTTGAAATGTTGTTACAAGTGGACAAATGCCTTAGAAACTCTATGCTACAGCATGATAAAATACTGCTTATGTTACTCATAAAATGATACAGGATTATGGTATATTTTGATATTATGGGAAATGATAATTGTCCTTTAATATTTAGAAATAACGTAAATACAAAGAAGACAAAAATTATGTGAATGCAGTACAGGTGTCCCCCTCTTTATGAATGTTTGCCTTACGCCACTTCGCTTTTACAAAAGACCTACATTAGTAAACACGAGGAAATCTGCAGATGCTGGAAATTCAAACAACAACACACACAAAATGCTGGTAGAACACAGCAGGCTAGGCAGCATCTATAGGGAGAGGCGCTTTCGATGTTTCGGGCTGTGTTCTACCAGCATTTTGTGTGTGTTGTTACCTACATTAGTAACCTGTTTTCGCATTACAAAGAGGGTTTTCGCTTTACACCATTTCGGCTTAAGGAAGGTTCCATAGGAACGCTTTACCTTTGTAAAGGGTGGGACACCTGTATTTTTATCACCACAACTGCAGATACACAATGATACACTTCTATCAACAGTATCCAATATTTGTTCAGATATTCCCAGGGATTTCTGCATTGAGACAGAAGTGAATCCTGACCAATTGAACAGAGTGTGGAAATAATAGAATGGTGATTTAAGTAATAAAGTAGGCCATTCCATTTTTTTCTGGGATTTTTGTGCTACCTGGCTCTTATCCTGAATGAAAGTCAATTAGAAAGTTACTATTATAGCTCCACTCCATTAATGCCAATGGCAAGAGCAATTTCTTGTCTTGAAACTATTTTCATGCAACTGATCTAAGTGACTTGGTAGTGATATAATTTATGTTCCATAGCCAAGGTTAAATATCCAGTAGTTAAAATTGTACTGCTGCTGAAAGGAAAGTACAATTAAAATCTTTAAGTACCCCCTTTCAATTTTAAAGCAATAACACTTGCAGTATGTCTGGACCCCATTAAATTTCAGACAGTGTTCTGAAATTAAATACTACTTCACCGTTTGCTCTGCACTTTTCAATTTCACCATACCCACGATATGCATACATCTTTTAATACAATGCCTTGAAAAAAGTATTCAGTCCCATACAGTTTGCTCACATCAATGAGTATCACAGCCCAGAATTTTGATCAATTTAACTGAGATTTTTTAATTTGTGAATGACATGCTCCTTTTCTCCCCCACGGTACAGCCCAAAAGCAGGGAAAATTGTAAAACATTGGATTTGGAAACAATAGAAAGGGTGCAGACAAGATTTACAAGGATGTTGCCTGGATTGCGGAGCATGGCTTTTGAGAATTGTTTGAGTGATCTTCGCCTTTTCTCCTTGGAGTGACGAAGGATGAGAAGTGACCTGATAGAGGTGTATAAGATGATGGAAGGCATTGATCATGTGGACAGTCAGAGGCTTTTTCCCAGAGCTGAAATGGCTAACATGAGAGGGCACAGTTTTAAGGTGCTTGGAAGCAGGTACAGAGGAGATGTCGGGGGTACGTTTTTTACGCAGTGTGGTGAGTACATGGAATGGGCTTCTGGCAACGGTAGTGGAGGTGGATACAATAGGGTCTTTTAAGAGACTCCAGGATAGGTACATGGAGCTTAGAAAAATAGAGGGCTAGGGGAAATCCTAGGTAATTTCTAAAGTAAGTACATGTTCAGCACAGCATTGTGGGCCAAAGGGTCCGTATTGTGCTGTGGGTTTTCTATGTTTCTAACATGATAACAAAAAAAATCAAAACTGAACTGTCAGCAGTTCAAAAATATTCATCTCCAAACTTTGCTCAGTATTTAGATAACCCACTTCTCACAGCTATTACAGCCAGTAGTCTTTTTGGATAAGTCTCTATTAGCTTTGCATAACATAATGGAACAAGATTTATCCATTTCTCCTTGCAAAATTGCTCAAACTATTCCAGGTTAGTTGGGGACCAGCAGTGGACAGCAATCGTGAGGTCTTCTGAGATTTTCAATTGGGTTAAGGTCAGGACTCTGACTGGACCACTCAGGGACATCAATTTTCTTCATTTGAAGCCATTCCATGTGTGCTTTGGGTCGTTGTCATGCTGAGCAATGAGCTTCCTTGCCAGTTCAGGCTTTCTGGCAGCAGCTGGCAGGTTTTTGTCCAGGATGTCTTTGTAAATAGCAGCGTTCATCTTCCTATCAATCCTGACCAAGCATCCAGTCCCTGCTGTTGAAAAGCATCCCCATAGCATGAAGCTACCTCACCATATTTTATAGTAGAGGTGGTGTTACCTAGCTGATGAGTTTTAGATTCACGCCCCATGTACCACTTAGTGTTGAGGCCAAAAAGTTCCACTTCACTCTCATCTGGCTGCAAGATCTTCTTCCACATTTTAACAGTATCTTCTAAGTGACACTTTGCAAAGTCTTTCCAGGAAAGAATGTTCTATTTTAGCTAGGGCTTCTTCTTGCCACTCTTCTATAAACACCCTTTTTTTGTGCGAGGCCTTAGAGATTGTGGAGCCATGAACTTCATTTCCAGTTGCAGCCATTGACTCCTGCAGCTTACTCAGAATGACTGTAGGCATCACAGTAGCCTCTCTTGTTATTCTTCTCTGGCGACAAAGTTTAGAGGGGCAGCCTGACCTAAGCAGTGTAGCTGTGGTTTCATATATTTTCCAAGATGGGTTGCACTGAACTCCGAGGTATGTTCAGTGGCCTTGAGATGGTCTTGTACCCTTCCCCAGATTTGTGCTTCTCTTTATCTTTTCCATGACTTACCTTGAATGCTCGTTTGTCTTCATTTTGGTTTAGTCTGTTGAAAATCTACCAGACTGTTGGACGTTAACAGAGAGAGGGAGGGGGTATTTACAGTATTCTTATGCATTCATTGAAGACAAGTGATCCTCTAAACATCAACAAATTGGGTGAGTTGGTGAGATATGAAAGGGGATGAATACTTTTTCAAGGCACCATTTCTATTTTCTTACTAAATCGCTTTTGGTTTAATTAGTTTTGGGTATATTGATGCACAAGCAGTTTAAAGGTAATTCAAGAACAATTATTTAGCAGCAAGTCAACCTGTCGTTTTGTTTGCTGTGGGATTATTCGTCTTGTTCCAACACTTAACTTGATAGTAAAATTAAATTTCTATGTGATCCTATTGAGCTGATTTGTAATTCACAAAAATAATACTTAATAATTGGCTACAATACAATAATTTGAAGTGGCCTAAAGGAGGTAGTTTTCATCAATAATCATAAAAATGGAGAATCTACATTATTAAAAGTGTTGTGCAGTACTAATGTATTCAAACATTAAAATTCATGATTACACTTTCATTACCCCTGCAGAATTTACAAATAGAATTGTTTCAGATTGTTGCAATGAGCAACTGACATCTATTGGTCAGCTGACAGCCAATCACAGGCTGACTTTCACCAATTGTTGTTCTAATCAATGTTTTAAATCTTTGAGTAAACCATTTAAATAGTCATGATTTGAGATGTACAGTTGAGTTCTGATTTTGAAATGTTGTAGTTGTGTGGATTTACTGAATAAAGAAGTCTTTTGAGTTCCAGCTTTGTCCTATCTCCTGGCTTCAGGTATCATTAGTAGTTACAGATAAGTGAATACAGCATAGGTGAATTATAAATGTTGTCACTAGATCCAGATAAGAGAATGTAGAGAAGATAACATCTACAGTTCGTGTCAGGATTCTTACTTTGAACCTGAGATCCTGTATTTTGGAAAGACATGATTATTTCTTGCTGTTCAGAGAGTTCCAATTGCTTGTAATTGTGGTAAGAATTTGTGAAACAAATTATACACAGAAACACAGACATAACTTTATCTATCCTCCACATCTAAAACAGTATTTATTTTATGAAGTCAAACAATGTCTAATAGGATGAATGCATTTTTCCATTGATTTTTGGGGGAAAGGGTATAACACAGGAAGTCTTCACCAGCATTTTTTACCCCAGTGTACTAGGTCATGTGTGTGAAATCACAGGAATTACAGGCAATTTTTAGATGAAGCAGATATTTAAAGACATATATTTCTGTCATTCAAGGCAGACAGTTTTATATTCTGGCAGAAGATTTTGCACCTGGTTGTCTCCTGTCCTCATTCTGCTGACCTAAGTGGCAAGCACACCTCTGTGTTAATCAAAATGTGATTGAATGGCGGTATCCCTTTTAAATCAGTTATTTCCATTTCCCTGTGAGAGTCTTGGCTGCTGAGCTGAAATAAAATAATGGTGTTTGAATGGCATTTGGAATCTGCTGCAGTTTTTATCTAATCCAATTTCTACTTCATCCTTAATCATGCACCTAATACAAATTTGAAAAACAAACCAGTTAAAATGAAGATAGGATTACATCCTTGAGTTTGCCTCTGCTCCTTTGGGAAATATGGCGGGAATTTCTATTCTGACCAGATTTACTGAGTGGTATGAAGTATGAACAGCATCAACCAGGTGCAGATCTTGGCAGAGAAGAACTCCTTCTTTGAGGAATTGGCAAGGTACAGGTGAAAACTCATTGCTTTGTCAGTCCAGTATTTGAGATGTCATGGTATGCTTCATCTGCAACCTTGCCCATCTCTTTTTGATTTCTCATACTGTCTCAATGGTCATGATTGTTGTTCTCCCTTCATTTCTGTTACTACTCCAGTCTGTGGATTTCTCAAATGCTCACCAGCCCTTTGGCAAGCATCCAGAACAACTCCAAACTTTTACTTGAAACAGGCAGGTTGTGATTCATATAGCTGGTATTGTGTTACTTGGGGCTCACAAGAACAGCTGCTATGTTGACCTTCTGTCATGAACCCTTCAGAGAAGCGAGGGGCGCTACATGGTGGCAAGTCTTGACTCACCTGAGCATCATCTATTTGAGTTTCTTAGAATTATTTAATGGCTACTTTCATTGTTAAGCTGTCACTGTGTTTTTTATGACACTCATTTTGTGAGTACGGTTTCCTTATGTTTCTTATTCTTAAGTTATTAGCTTTTGATTTCGACCCACACGGGCTTCCTATGTTTTCTGTTCTATTTAAGGTTACTATGGACCAAAGCTCATTAATGAGTCGTGGATCTGAGTTTTGTGTGAACTACTGTTCTGGTGTGCTTAAGTCCCACATAAGTGAGCTCTTAATTTGATTATTATTCTCTGAATAAATCTCCATCATTAATCCTATCGAGTCCTGTGTTTACTCTGCATCTGGGTCCGCTCGTCTGAAGATTGTTACAGCCTATCATGGATACAGCAGTGAGTGAATAACTCTGCACATCATTGGCCTGCCAAGGACAGGCAGTTGGACAGAATGAGCAGTCTCTCCAGGAGATACTTGCATCATTGCAGTAGGACCCTGAGACCAGTAAATGGGATTTGTGTTCCTCGGGGATAGACTTTGGTTCCAAGCATTCAGCCTGCTACATGTTCCCAGAACTACCATGGAGAGTCTATTAGCCTGTTGGCTCTGAAATGGTTCTATGGGGGCAATGAGCCTTGCTGCAGGTTCTTCAATCAATGCTCCCTAATCTTTGAATTTCAACCCGCAAAGTTCCCTTCAGACAGGAGTAGGGTGGCCTATATAATTTCCCTCATCTCGGGCAGGGCCCTTCCATGGGCTGGATTATGATAACTTTTATGTAAGTCCATGATAAATTGAGGGTCCAGTAAGGCAACCCAGCAGCTTTCCTCTGGGCCATAGTCTTCTCAGTCTATATCTTACCATGAACATGAGAGTCCAGTATTCACCTAACTATGTTAACTTGTGGTCCATCAACAAAATGAGGAGGAGCAAGAGTCTTGGGAGCAGGGCCCAAGGGACTGGGAAGTACAAACCTGAGGCAGAAGACGTGAAAGGTGGGATGGGTACATGGAGATCTGGATAATTCAGAATCAGAATCAAGTTTATTATCACCGGCATGTGACGCGGAATTTATTAACTAAGTAGCCACGGTTCAATGCAATACATAATCTAGCAGAGAGAGAAAAATAAATAAGTAAATAAAATAAAACATAATAAATAAACACATAAATCAATTATGTATATTGAATTTTTAAAATGTGCAAAAACAGAGATACTGTATATTTTAAAAAAGTGAGATAGTGTCCAAAGCTTCAATGTCCATTTAGGAATCAGATGGCAGAGGGGAAGAAGCTGTTCCTGAATTGCTGAGTGTGTGCCTTCAGGCTTCTGTACCTCCTACCTGATGGTAACAGTGAGAAAAGGGCATGTCTTGGGTGCTGGAGGTCTTTAATAATGGACGCTGCCTTTCTGAGACACCGCTCCCTAAAGGTGTCCTGGGTACTTTGAAGGCTAGTGCCCAAGATAGAGCTAACTAGATTTACAGTCTTCTACAGCTTCTTTCGGTCCTGTGCAGTAGCCCTTCCATACCAGACAGTGATGCAACTTGTCAAAATCCTCTCCATGGTACAACTATAGAAGTTTTTGAGTGTATTTGTTGACATGCCAAATCTCTTCAAACTCCTAATAAAGTATAGCCGCTGTCTTGCCTTCTTTATGACTACTTCAATATGTTGGGACCAGTTTAGGTCCTCAGAGATCTTGACACTCAGGAACTTGAAGCTACTCACTCTCTCCACTTCTGATCCCTCTAAGAGGATTGGATCCCTCGTCTTACCCTTCCTGAAGTCCACAATCAGCTCTTTTGTCTTACTGACGTTGAGTAACAGGTTGTTGCTGCGGATCCATTCCACTAGTTGGTATATCTCACTCCTGTAAGCCCTCTCGTCACCACCTGAGATTCTACCAACAATAGTTGTATCATCAGCAGATTTGTAGATGGTATTTGAGCTATGCCTAGCCACACAGTCATGTGTATATAGAGAGTAGAGCAGTGGGCTAAGCACACACCCCTGAGGTTTGCCAGTGTTGATAGTCAGCGTGAGGATATATTATCACCAATCCACACAGACTGTGGTCTTCCAGTTAGGAAGTCAAGGATCCAATTGCAGAGGGTGGTACAGAGGCTCAGGTTCTGCAACTTCTCAATCAGGACTGTGGGAATGATAGTATTAAATGCTGAGCTATAGTCATGAACAGCTTCCTGACATAGGTTTTTATGTTGCCTAGGTGGTCCAAAGCCATGTGGAGACCATTGAGATTGCGTCTGCCGTTGACCTATTGTGGCAATAGGCAAATTGCAATGGGTCCAGGTCCTTGCTGAGGCAGGAGTTTAGTCTAGTCATGACCAACTTCTCCAAGCATTTTATTACTGTTGATGTGAGTGCTACCAGCCAATAGTCATTAAGGCAGCCCACATTATTCTACTTTGGCACTGGTATAATTGTTGCCTTTTTGAAGCAAGTGGGAATTTCTGCCCGAAGCAGTGAGAGGTTGAAAATATCCTTGAATGCTCCAACTAGTTGGTTGGCACAGTTTTTCAGAGCCTTACCAGGTTGTAAATGATATGTCACTGGACTGATTTTTTGAGAACCCTAATAAATATTCCAATGCATTTGGGAGCTAATTTCCAAGATTCCACCTGCATGGGAAGGTCCTGGGTGAAAAGCCAAACCCGCTGGCCCAGAGAGAATGAAGGAGCTCATCACCTTCAGTGGTTAGCCTGTTGTTGAGAGTTGGCCATTAAATCAGTCTAGCCTTGTACTATGTCTGCCTGCATCTCTTAACCAATTTATTCACTGTAAGGACACACTCCTCAAAATCTTGCTCTGGGAATAGCAGTTCACTGCAGCCAAACTGACATTTGAAAGGGGATATCCCAGTGGAGGAGTGAAAGAGGTTATCGTGCATGAATTTTCCCAAATAAGATGGTCACTCCACATAGTTGGATTTCCCAACCAGACATCTTGGTGATCTCTCCAAATCCTGATCCCTCTTTGTCAGCCCATTAGTTTGTGGGTAGAATCCTAAAGATAAGCTCACTGTAGCTTTTATGAGAAGACAAAAGGCTCAACTTTTTAATCATCGTTTTCCGTGACACTCGTGTGAATACAGTTTCCTTATGCTTCTTGTTCTTAAGTGATTAGTTTTTGATTTCAACACACAACAGGCTTCCTGTGTTTTATGTTCTGTTTAAAGTTATTCTGGACCAGCACTCATCGCTGACTCCTGGATTGAAATTCTGCATGAACTACCGTTCTGTGTGCTTTGTGTGCTGAGCAAGTTGAGCTCTGCATTTGTTTATGCCTTGTATTATTCCCCGAATAAATCTTCATCGTTAATTTCTACTATTCAGTCCGGAGTTTGCTCCAGCACTGGGTCCACTCACCTGAAAATCATTACACCCTCAGTTAGCACAATCACCATAGATCTGTATGTCTGGAATCCAGAGTACTTGCACTGAGCTGTTGATGTGTAGTTACAATTAATGTGTTGAAAATATATCTGTACAATTCCTCATTTTAAAATTTTTAATAAAAATAAGTACTTTATTGATCCTGAGTGGGAAATTATTTCAATACAGCAGCAACATTTCAAAACACACTTACCAATAATAATATCATAATAATATAAAAAGTATTATTCTATATTATTATTGCATTGGAGCAACTTGATACTTGCAGCTGCTACCCACTGTTACTCTATATGTAGTCACTCATTTTAATCTTATTCTTTCTCTCAAAATTCCATGATGCATTTCTCAAACATCATTGGCCAGGGTTTGCAGCAATGACCAGCTGTCATTTCTTTACAGAAGTAAGGGCTAGCTCCAGTGCAACTGACAGCATTTGGTATGTCTGTGCACTTGCCACTCTAACATCAGCCTCAGTACTAGATTTTGTGCTTTGAAATGACTGTGTTATATTTAAAGTTTTAACCCTTCCAAATATTTAGTTTTGCTCACTCTAATGAATAGAACTGTTTCCAAATGTTTCTGATCAATGAGAAAGGCCTCTGCAGGCAGAGGTGTCAGAAAACCAATAACGTGGCCTGGGAATGGAGTCTTACCTTACCTGCCGGCGGAGGTGTCAGAAAGCCAATAACATGGCCTGGGAATGGAGTCTCACCTTACCTGCCCGAGGTCTAGTTGCTCATGGCAAAGTGTTTTGTTCCTTGGCATTGTCATGGTGGTAACACACTGAGGATGTTTGGAGCAAGGTAGTTACAACAATACAAGCTGGTAAGGAAGGCGGGCTCTGTCGTGGGCAAAGTACTGGAGAGTTTAACATCGGTAGCTGAGCGAAGGGCGCTGAGTAGGCTACGGTCAATTATGGAAAACTCTGAACATCCTCTACATAGCACCATCCAGAGACAGAGAAGCAGTTTCAGCGACAGGTTACTATTGATGCAATGCTCCTCAGACAGGATGAAGAGGTCAATACTCCCCAATGCCATTAGGCTTTACAATTCAACCACCAGGACTTAAGAACTTTTTTTAAAAGCTATTATTAATGCTTTTTGAGATAGTGATTTAGATGCATATCATATTTTTTTACTGAGTTAAGTATTGTATGTAATTAGTTTTGCTACAACAAGTGTATGGGACATTGGAAAAAAAGTTGAATTTCCCCATGGGGATGAATAAAGTATCTATCTATCTATCTATCTACTACAGAAAACAAATGTGAGCCAGGAGCCCATTAGAATCCATGTAAAATGAGCCTTTTTTTCATGTTATCTATTTTCTTTATTGCATAATGTGACATTTTTTATTTCATTCATACTAACCAGATGAGCAGATTTGATATGTTTGCATCATCTGCTGTGACAATGGTGGTAAGTTTGCAACTAATGGCTCCCACACTATCATCCACCCTTTATTAACCTGAGAAGCTAGAGGGTTTTCTTCAACCATCATAATTAGAATGCTGTTGGTAGTGCTGATGGATTACACCAAGTTGAACAAGCAACAACAAAGGAATGAAGAATACCCAAGATGAAGATGGTGCATTCTGTGGTAGGGAATTCTATGCATCTTCCTTTGGCATTGTCAGAATTGTCCATCTTGGTAGTATTCACTATATCAAACTAAGCTCAAGGAAACTTGATCTCCTTAACCTATCGGAATAAAAAAAATATACAGTCTTGTAGGAGTCCTAGGATGCTTCAGTTAAAGTGCTCCTTGCATATATTTAAGGCATACCTTTTTCTTACTGTTACCAACAGATAGGAGGTACAGAAGCCTGAAGGCACACACTCAGTGATTCAAGAACAGTTTCTTCCCATCTGCCATCTGATTCCTAAATGGACATTGAACCCTTGGACAACACCTCACTTTTATTAAATATACAGTATTTCTGATTTTTGCACATTTTTTAGTCTCTTCAATATACGTATATTGTAATTGTACTTATTATTATATTTAAAAATGTTTATTATTTTTTTCTTCTGTATTATGTATTGTATTGAACTGCTGCTGCTAAGATAACAAATTTCACGTCACTTGCCGGTGATAATAAACTTCCTTCTGATTCTGAAAACCCTAATGCTTATTTCAAAAACTGTTATATGAACTTCACCGGGTTGGCGAAGTAACAATATATTTCATGGTGATTCCATATCAATAAGAAAAGCACAGAAGGGCAAATATACTTTCCTGATGATGATGTTTCTTTAAAACAATGCACACAAAATGCTGGAGGAATAAAGAGTTGGCATTGCAAGCTGAGGCCTTTCATCAGGACCCATCGTTTTAGCCCAAAACTGTGACTTTTTTTTTCCTTTCTATAGATGCTGCCTGACCTGCTGAATTCTTCTAGCTTTGTGTGTATGCTACTCTGGATTTCCAGCATCTGCAGAATCCCATGTGTTTAAAACAACACATTATTTTATCACTCTACAAAATGTCTGCAAGAACAACCCTTCCTGGTGACAATGGAGTTAAACAATGTGCCGGTAGAAATGCACTTTATGAATGGTTTTCTGAGTTACCCTCAATTAAAAATATTGCAGACATCTTATGAAGTGCCATTTACCCTTGGCTAACTGATTTTGCTTTATTTATTCCCTTCAAGCCATGCCACCCAACAATCACCTGGCTTATTCCTAGCCTAACCACAGGACAATTTACAATGAACAATTAACCTACCAACTGGTAGGTCTTTGGGCTGTGCAAGGAAACCAGAGCACCCGGAGGAAACCCTCGTGGGGAGAATGTGCAAACTCCTCAGAGGTGGGAATTGAACCTGGGTCGACTGTACTGTAAAGCGTTGTGCTAAATACTACGCTACCGTGCCACCAAAAACTTCATCATTGCCACAGACACAGATGTTGACCTAAACTTTAACAAGAATAGCTTTTGTTCTTCAGTTAGTGGTAACTTTTCATGGAGCTGAATTGGTATATGAGACAGGAGAATACATTTCATGTGATTTTGGGCATCACTGTTCTTCTAATTATAAAACTCTCCTTTATAAGTATATTATTTTGGTTCAGAATCATGTTCAATTTCTTTCAACTATGCTCGCAGGCTTGAGTTAATTCCAATTTACTTGTTAGATGTTTTACAAAATCATGAATTATTAATTTAAATTGATATGGTTTAAAGGTTGGAAGACTTGAATTTGTGCGTCATTTTAATTGTTGACTGCAATGAACCTTAGTTGCTCAATTCTGTATTATGCTTCTGACGTCATTAGGGGATGCTCTCAATGCTTCTGTTCTTTGTCGTCTTAGTGCATTACATCACTATTTTCAGTCATTCATAAGAAATGTGGGAAATTCCAGTGTTATCTATCGGAGCCATTCCTTATTTTCAAGCATTCCAATGGTCACATTCCAGTTCTCCTGTTAATTGATTGAATTAATTTTATTGGCAGGAAATGAGATGATCAAGTTCAAAAATCGGTGGCAGTTACGTATTTTCAAAAAATTGTGTTATATTATCATAGCAATGAAGTGGTGGATTTCTGTTACTGCCAATTGTAATTGGGTTTAAAAAATGTTTCTGATGTTTATAGCAGATTGGGGAAAAATACTGAATGTTCTAAGTTATTTCACACCTTGACAACATTGCTGGAAAGAATGAATTCTTTGCTGAGATGTGCAAATACTATTCTCATCCATTTGCAAACATTATTAGAAGAAGCGCAGTATGGTTGATTTACAAATGGTAAATAAGGTGGCAGGGGGGCAATTTTCCAAGTCCATGATTGAGAAAGGGAATCTCTGCCTGGAAATGAACAGTTGGAAAGTCGCATGTTAGCTGCCATGATTTTCCAGCCATTAATTTTAATGGATAGAGAATTACTGGCAGTGCAACTGTGCATCCCAATTTGCACAGCCAATAGATCTGGGCTCTTCACCAGTAACAGAAACTTGCTAAATTATCCCCAAGGCTCCCAGTCTTAAACCAAAGAGCTGTTAAATTGTGAATTTGATATGGAGGGCTGACTTGCGCCATTCAGAGACTGCCTGCTTTTCTTGCTCAATCAGTTTTCAAACTAATTTGAAACTTTGTTTATTTCTTAGTCATAATTTTTGTTGATACCTCAGATGATACAGAAGGAAAAGCAATTAGAGAAACATTGCAACACACACAAAATGCTGGAGGAACTCAGCAGACCAGGAAGCATTTATGGAAGTGAGTAAGGAGTCGACGTTTCAGGCCGAGACTCTTCATTAGGACTGGGGAAAACGTGATGAGAAATCAGAGTACGAAGGTAGGGAGAGGGAAGGAAGAAGTACAAGTTGGTAGGTGATAGCTGAAATCAGGAGAGGGGGAGGGAAACATTTGAGTTTGAATCTTACTTGCTACAGTATGGTACTCCTTTTTAATGTGAGTTCAAAAAAATCAGCATTTTATGTTTCATTACCTAAAATCAGGCCTGTGGAATAAACTTTTTAACCACTCCAGCAACAGTTTTATTTCGATGGTTCTCGACTTCAGTGTTATAGTGTTGTGGGGTTAGGTAAAGGAAGCTAACAGATGATAAACAATAATACTGGATCATGTATGGTATATAGAATAACTACATTGGGGTTTACATAAAACTGATATGGAGAATGGGATGTCTGCAATATTTTTCATTGTTACAGTAGATTTATCAGATCCAAACGTTGGAGGAAGTATCTCCATGCTACATATGACATTGAGAGAAGTCACACAGAGATTGGTTTATCGGCAGCTTTTTGTAATAGCTTAAAATAGGATAAAGTGGTTGGAAGATAGCCTCTTTTAGAACTTGGGGCAATATATTTTAAAAACATGGTGACCATTTATGGAGCAACAAGATTTAGGGGTATGGAAGGGACAAGAATTGGAAGAGCTCAGCAGTTCCTGACAGTTATAGGTCTTAAAATTTTTTAAAAGTCTGTTTAAAATGACCCTTTTAGTAATTATAGTGGTATGTCTGATGATTTATGTTTTAGCACTTTTAGCATTTTTCTAGTGATTACAATGCTTGGACTGTGTTAAAGGCTTATACCTTGTAAAATGGGTAATCTCCAGCAACTTGCTGATGTTTTGTGGTATGATATGTGAGCATACTGAACACATGCTTTGTCTGGGAACTAATGATATCCAGTGGGTTGAGAATAATGGTTAATTTTTTCAGTTTTCTATCACGTTATTAGCAATGTGAAGTATATGTGGCTCCTTTGTCTTGTGTTTTATCCATTTGGAAGGAAAAACACTTCATATAACTCTGTACATAACATTACAATGATGTTGGCAAAAGCTGAGGAAAAGTATAAAATTTGAGAATTTAGAGCATTCTAATCAGTGACACTGACAACAAGTAAGGTCTAACAGTTAGAGTCTTTTAATGTCTCTGTATCTGTGCTTGTTGAGATGGTCTGGATGGAGGATTTTTGATTCTTTGACAGTTTCAAATGAAACACTCTGAGGAGACAACTACACTGCAAAACATCTGATGCATAGCCAGTACTTTATCAAAATGCCGTCCTTCTTTTAACATCCCTCCCTACAGTACTGGAATAACTTTCTGTATTTTCTGTCTGGATGGCCTCTCTTGGGTTGAATGAGTTGAATATCAATGAGTACTGACAGTTTGGCAGTTTTGTGCTTTTGACATACAGGCTTTGAAAAGATTTTGGATAGTTTGCCAAAGTTTTTGTCATATACACTTAGTGACCACTTTAGTGGGTACATCATGTACCTAATAAAGTGGCCGCTGAGTGTATGTGGTATCCTGCTGCTGTAGCCCATCTGCTTCAAGGTTCAATGTGTTGTGTGTTCATAGATGTTCTTCTGTATGCCACATTCCTTTGACTTTTCTCCTCTGACCTGTCCAACTAACAAGGCGCTTCACCCCCCTCCCCCCTCCACCCCCCAGAGCTGCAACTCACTGGATGTTCTCTTTATTTTTTTTTCTCACCATTCTCTGTAAATTTTAGAGATTGTTTTGCACAAAAATCCCAAAAGATCAGCAGTTTCTGAGATACTCAAGCCACCCTGCCTGGCACCGACAATCATTCATAGTCAACGTCACTGAGATCACACTTCTTCCCCATTCTGATGTTTGGTCTGAACAACCCTGAACCTCTTGACCATGTCTGCATGCTTTAACTGATTAGATATTTGCATTAAGGAGCATGTGTACAGGTATACCTAATCAATTGGTCACTGAATGTTTGCTATTATTTTGACAATGACTCATTTTTAATCAGGACAGCCACTGCAATAATTTTCTGGAAGTAACAACCTGGCAGTGTCAATATGAATAATTATTCATCTAAGGGAAAAATAGTATTACATAACTAGCCTCTGCTGAGAGCTGGAATAATCATCAAGGGCTGATGACTGTCCACCATGACTCACTCAGCATCACACAAAGAACCAGGAGAAAGCAGGGGCCATCATTACATCAGTGTGGTTGGCATAACCAACTCCGTGAATGTTGCTGAGGGTTTATCCTATTGTAAATAGATTGACATGGTTGCACCTCCAGATAGTCAGACACTGAATTGATTTCATTCATATCAGAAAAGCGGTTAAATTTCCCTTCCATTGATGTTGCCGAACAATTTTCTATGTGGCAGCTTCAGCTTTGCAGCTAGATTATCATCACATTACCAGGGGCATTCTCTGTAAAGTGATTTGAACTGGCAGAGTGGAACAGATATTCTGTGCACATCAATTTAAAGGCTGTGCTTGCAGCATTTTTCATTAAAATGTATTAATTTTACTTCACATTATTCAATCCTTAAAGTAATAGGGTGATGACATACCTTTTGTGAATAAGGAGAGTGAAAGGCATCTTCCATTAAGCCTTAGTAGAGAGCAGTGACAACATTTGAATTTCAATATTAAGGACGGTTAGTAATAAATCAGGAAATGCATTTGCACCCTTAGAATACAACATCAAAGTGTTATCAACTATTCAATAAAATTATAGTCTTAGGGTTCATAATCTGACCAGAGTATGCAATCATAATTTCTAAGCATTTTTGAGTTTATTTGGTGTTGATCCTTCATCAGCTATCTTCAACCAATAGTATAAATGTTTCACTTATCCAGACACCAGACCAGTGTAAGTAGTATCTTAAGATTATTGGGTATGTATGAAAGCTTCAGTAACATGAATATTTTGATCTGCTTGAAGTTAAGGCCAAATTTCAATATAATCCATATTTATGTTGCTTCTGTTCTAAGGCTGAATTAACCTGTTAAAGAAAGAGTACAATAAGTCAAAATAATGTTAACCAATGTTTGTGCAGATTTATTTTGACTCTGGTTGTTTTCATGCCTTTTACCAGCAACAGAATGAGAACATCATGATTGTAGGAAGTAGATAAAAAGAGAAGCAGAAAACACAGTGAATTGGAGAAGCTAAATGCTATAGGGGTCAGAATTGTGAGATATGTAATTTTTATTAAAGTGCAAATAAAGATAGAGTTGTAGAGATTGATTGATGCAGGGTTCTTTTTATAATTCTGGCCTTTTTTCCCCACTATGTCAATTTAGTAGTTCACGGAGTCTATATTCCTGTGGTGTGTGACCATCTTTATCATTATTTAATCCTCTAAAGATGCATCATTCTGAATCAGATATTCCTACGTTTGTCTTTTCAGAAAGCTATTTGATGTATTACTGATTGTTTTGGCTGGGAGCTAAAATACTTTACTGACAAATAAGAAAGAGTTGTGAATTAATCTGTGATGTTTGCTTCTTTTGTGCTTTCGTTACTGAATGGCTCATATGAATCTGACTTTCTCTTCTCTGAGAGAGCCATAGAACACTACCACACAGAAACAGGCACTTTGGCAAATCCATACTGTACTGATCCATTAATCTGCCTCAGCCCATCGACCTGCACTCAGACCTTAGCAGTCCACACCCCTCCCATCCATGTATCTCTCCAAATTCCTCTTAAATGTTGAAATCAAACCTGCATCCACCACTTCTGTTGGCAGTTCAATCCACCATCTCACCACGCTCTGACTAAAGAAGATCCCACTCATATTTCCTTTTAAACATTTCATCTTTCACATTCAACCCATGACCTTTAGTTCAGGTCTCACCAAATCTCAGTAGAAAAACCCTGCTTGCATTTACCCTATCTAAACCTCTCATATTTTTGTATATTTCTGTCAAATCTCCTCCTCCTTCTCTTGTGCTCTAACCTATTTAATCTTTCCCTATAACTCAGGTACTTAAGTCCTGGCAACATCCCTGTAAATTTTCTCTGCACTCTTCCAAAATTATTGACATCTTTCCTGTAGTAAGTGATCAAAACTGCACACCATGCTCCTAATTAGGACTTCCCAACATCTTGTACAACTTCAACATAACCTCCCATTTCCTGCATCTGCTTTCATTTATGAAAGCCTTTGTGCTAAAAAGCTACCTTTATTACCCTATCTACCTGTGATGCCATTTTTCAGGAATTATAGATTTGCATTCCTAAATCGCTCTGTTCTACTGCACTCCTCAGTGCCCTACTCTTCACTGTGCAAGTCCTACGCCATCTTGGTTTGTCCTTCCAAAGTGCAACACCTCAAACTTACCTGCATTAAATTCCATCTGTCATTTTTCAGCCCATATTTCCAGATGGACCAGATGCCACTGTAAGTTTTGATAGTCTTCCTCACTATTACTACACCCCCAAATGCCATCCACAAATTTGCTAATCTAGTTAATCACATTATGATCCAGATCATTGATATAGATAACAAATAACAATGTCCCAGCACCGTTATCTGCAGCACACCACAAGTCACAGGCCTCCAGTCAGCAAGGCAACCATCTACTAACACTCTCTGGCTTCTGCCACAAAGCCAATATCTAATCCAATTTGCTTTCTCAACATGAATGCCAAGTGACAATTCCTCCCATGTGAGACCTTATCAAAGGCCTTGCTAATGTGCTTTTAGACAAAATCCACTGCCTTGCCTTCATCAACTTTCCTGCTAACTTCCTCAAAAAATGCTATTGAACTGGTTAGACACAACCAACCATGCATAGAGCCATGTTGACTAGGTCCCTTAGAAAACCTTTCAATAACTTAACCACTACTGATGTCAGGCTCACTCGCCTGTATCTTCTTAAACAATGGATCAACATTAGCTATCCTCTAATCCGCTGGCACCTTCCCCGTGGCTAAGAATGTTTTAAGTACCTCTGTTAGGGACCCTGCAATTTCTGTATTAGCCTCCCACAGGGTTTGAGGGAACACCTTCAGTTTCTGGGGATTTATCCACCTAATTTGCCTTAAGACAGCAAACACCTCCTCTGTAAACCCTGTACTGTCTGAGATCCCTGTCTCATTTCTTTCTACAGTATACACTCAATGTCCATCTCCCAAGTAAATACAGATGCAAAAAAAAAAAAAATCCATTTAAGATCTCCTTCATCTCTTTCATTTCCATGCATGGATGACCACTATGATATTCCAGAGGACTAATTTTGTCCTTTGCTATCCCTTTGCTCTTAAGATGTCTGTAATAACTCTTGGGATTCTCCTTTACCTTTTCTGCTCGTGCAACTTCATGCCTTCTCTTAGCCCTCCTGATTTCCCTCAAGTGTTCTCTTGCATTTCTTATACTCCTCCATGCCTATACCTGCTATGCACTTCATTCTTCTTCTTAATAAGGGCCTCAAAATCTCTACAAAACCAAGGTTCCTTATACCTGTTATACTTGCTTTTTTTTAATTGTGACAGGAACAATAGTGTAGTCTCAAATTTTCACTTTTGAAAACCTCTCACTTACCACTTACCTCCCACTTTGCCAGAAAACAACCTTTTTTCCAAGCCAAACTTGCCGATTCTTTTCTGATACCATTGAAACTGACATTTCTCCGATTTAGAATTTCAACCTGAGGATCAGACCTATCCTCCATTAGAATACGTTGCAATAAAGCATGGTCTCTGATTTTCTCATTTTGCTCAATAGATTGCAAACCTCGTACATGCTAAAAAAATTAGAGATGTGAAAATAGAGAATGCATTTGTTAGTTTCCCAAGCCTTTGGGCAATGTTGGGGTTTCAAATCAAGACTGACAACAGCCAGATCTTTCAGTTCACAACTCTAATGAGACACTTTCTCAGAAGTTGCATGAAGCGATCTCCTACCTCCAACTGTCTGATCCTGGCAAACAGGCGTTTTTCTAATTTCGAATCTGAAAATGAAGAAGGCGAGAATGCCATTATAATACCTCGATTAGTTTTCTTTTTAATTGCTGCCATGACAATTGGCACTGAATTCTTGGAAATTCAAGATTATTCTGAAAGTCCTGCTGAACCTAATTGTAATTTGTTTGATGCTTCTGAATTCTGTCTGTGTTTCACACTCAGTATTCACAAACTGATAAACAATGCATTTTTAAATCGACTTAACACACTGAAGATTTCATGATCTTCTAAAGGATTTGGCGGATTTCAGCAAACAGACAAGTCACTTTAAGCGGACGAAGTTGCATTGCCATGGCTGGAAGCGAGGCAGTCTGGCATTCCAAGCTGGACTGAAACACAGAGGAATGAGATTCCCATCTTCCCAGCTTTCTGTTAGAAAATGTGCAGTTGCTGGATAGCAAAACTGAGGACCAGAGAGCAAAATTGGTACATCGAAGGGAAATGAGAAATTACCGTTCTGTATGTTACTGAGATGTGGCTGACTCAGAGTATGCTAGATATGGACGAGGATGAGATGCGAAGGCTTCTCGACACACAGGATGGACTGAACTGCTGATTCAGAAAAGGCAAAAGGTGGAGGGTGCATGTTCCTTGATAAGCTCTCTGTGGTAGTTTTGTCATACTTGTGTCCTTTCAACCTTGAACACCTAATGATCAAATGCCAACTGAGAGAGAGTTCTCCTCTCTTATAATGACTGCAGTTTACATACTACCAGTGGCCGACTATAATCAAGCACTTGAGACACTGCATGATGCTATCACTAAACAAGAAACAGTCCACCCCAGTGCACCTCATATCATAGTCAGGGACTTCAGTCAGGATTGGTTGAAGAAATCCCTGCTCAATTACAATCAGTATATCACCTGTAACACCAGAGGTCCCAACACACAAGAGCACAGTTATACTAAGATAAGGAATACCTATGTTCAGGCTGTATTTCAGGGATACTGATCTTTTCCTACATGTATACAGGCAAAAACTAAAGAGCAAGGCCCCAGAGATTAGGATAACAAAGAGATGGTTGTGGGAGGCTGAGGAGTGGTTACAGGATTGCTTTGAGTCAGTTGACAGGACCGTGTTCAAGGACTCATCTGTGCATCTGAACGAATGAGTTGTCATGGTTGTCGTGAACTTTATAAAAACTGTCATAGATGAGTGTGTCCCCATAAAATCACTCAGTCTTCCCCAAACAAAAGCCCTGAATGAACCATGACATCCAAAATCTGCTGAGTCACATTTCAGAGGCATTCAAGCCTGGTGACCAAGAAAGTTACGAGAGGTCGCGGTGCGATCTCTGGAAAGCCATCTCATTGGTGAAGTGGCTTTTCCTGACTAACCTTGAATCAATGAAGGATGCTCAAAAGGTGCAGCAAAGCTTGAATGCTATTACATCTTACAAAGCGAAATCAGGCAACATAGGTTACAGCAGGGCTTTAATCCCAGATGAGCTCAATGCCTTTTATGGTCACTTTGATGATCAAAACATTGAGGAGCCATCACAAACTCCCAAACTCCCGATGATCCTGTCATATCAGTCTCTGAACCCAATGTGCAAGCATCCTTCAGGGGGGTGAACTCACCATTAAGATGGGTTACCTGCCCAAGTACTAAAAATCTGTACCAATCCATTGGCTGGAGTGTTCATTGAGATACTTAACCTCTTGCTTCAGCAGTCTGATACACTCACCTGCTTCAGGCAGACTTCAGTTGTGCTGGTGCCTAAGAGGAATGTGGTAACCAGCCTCAGTGACTATCATCCAGAGCCACTTGCATCAACAGTGATGAAATGTTTTGAGAGGTTGGTGATGAAACATATCAACTGCTGCCTGGGAAGAGACTTGGATTCGTTCCAATTTGCCCACTGGCACAACAGGTTCACAGCACATGCCATCTCAATGGCTCTTCACTCAACCTTGAAACATCTGGACAGCAGAGATGCACACATCAGGATGCTGCTTTTTGACTACAGCTTGGTGTTCAATACCACCATTCACTCTAAACTAATCAATAAGTTTCAAGACCTTGCCCTCAATACCCCCTGTGCAAGATCCTCTGTCTCCTCGCTTGTAAACTCCAGTCAGTTTGGATTGGTAACAACATCTCCACAATTTCCATCAGCATAGCTGCGCCACAAACTCTTGTGCTCGCCCCCCTGCTCTACTTGCTTTACCCTTATAACTGTGTGGCTCTGCACCACTCCAATGCCATGTTCAAGTTTGCTGACAATACCAGTGTCAGTGGCCAAACCAATGGTGGTGATGAATCAGTGTATAGGAGGGAAATTGAAAATCTGGCTGAGTGGTGGCATAGCAAGAACCTTTTATTCAATATCAGCAGGACCAAGGAGCTGATTATTGACTTCAGGAGGAGGAAATCGGAGGTCCATTACCCAGTCTTCACTGGGGGATCAGACATAGGGAGGGTCACCAACTTTTTTATACATATATATATATATATATATATTAGAGATACAGCATGGAACAGAACCAGGCCACACAGCAACCCCTGATTTAATTCTAACATAATCATGGAACAATTCACAATGACTAGTTAATCTACGAACTGGTACATCTTTGGACGGTTGGAGGAAACTGGAGCACTTGGAGGAAAGCCACACGGTCTCAGGAAGAATGTACCAACTCCCAACAGATAGCCGGTGGAATTCCTCATGGTTATCATTTCAGAGGACGTCTCCTGGGCCAAGCACACAAGTGCAATTACAAAGAAAGCGCAGCAGCACCTCTACTTCATTCAGAGTTTGCGAAGATTCT
The DNA here is from genome assembly GCF_048418815.1 of Hemitrygon akajei. Taxonomy (NCBI): domain Eukaryota; kingdom Metazoa; phylum Chordata; class Chondrichthyes; order Myliobatiformes; family Dasyatidae; genus Hemitrygon; species Hemitrygon akajei. The sequence continues at coordinate 158,360,658 of NC_133129.1, read as the reverse complement.
GAAACTTCGACAAACTTCTGTAGATGTGCCGTGGAGAGTATATTGACTGACTGCATGAAAACTCCAACGCTCCTGAACTGAAATCCTGTTAACAGTAGTGGATGCGACACAGTCTATCATGGGTAAAGCCCTCGCCAACATTGAGCACATCTACACAGAATATAGATGCAGCAAAACAGCAGCTGTCATCAGGGACCTCCACCACCCAGGTCATGCTCTCTTACTGCCATGATCACGGAGAAGATACAGGAGCCTCAGTACTCACACCACTAGGTACGGGAACAGTTATTACCCCTCAACCATCAGGCTCTCGAACCAAAAGGGATGACTTCACTTAACTTCACTTGCCCCATCACTGAACTGCTCTCACAACTTTGTGTTCTCTTCATCTCATGTTCTGAATATTTATTGCTTATTAATTATGATAATTTTGTCAGCTTTGTCATTAGCACTCTGCTGAGACTCTACATCTGCGTGGTTGGTGTAATGTCAGGTTCTGGGATAGTCGAAGTGCTTGTACTTCCATCAGCGCTTCGGTAGGTTGCAGCTTCATTATTTTCTTGCACAGCATTGTGTCATGTCAGCCTCAAGTCCCTTTGCTCACTAATATATGCAAATTAACTATGTGTTTACTTCTAATAACTATTTCATGCGTGTCTTTTTTATATTAACTGCTTGAGTGGTCTCAATTATAAGTGGGCTGCTTCCCTGAGGAACACCTGCACCAGTCACAGCCGATAGTATTGGTGGGCTACTTTAAATTTTGCCCGTATCTTTTTTGGGTCTCTTGATGCTTGCTCGCCTATTCAGCAGTGCACTACTGGTGATTTGCTTACTGTCACGCCCAGCGCTAGCGCTAGGCGTGCCCTGGCAATCCATAGGCAGCGGCTGTATTACTCCATTTCTGAAGTGAAATGGCATTGTTCTTTATACCTGCAACCAGGTTTTGCTGACCTGAGCACCGCCCGATCGGGGTACAGACATGCCTGGATTTGTTTCTGTTTTTGTTCCAGAGGTGGTATTTTATTTCCCAACTGCCCTGCACATCTGTAAAGCTTTCCCCAAACTGCCATCTGACGACACGCCTGATTTCTTTTTTTCTTCCTTATTGTATTAGCACAGAGTGCTGTCTTTTGCACAGTGGCTGTTCACCTTGTTGGTTGCAGTCTTTCACTGATTCTATTACGGTTATTGAGAATGCTCACAAGAAAGTGAATTTTAAGGTTGTATATGGAAACACCAATGCTCAGAAATGGAAAAGGCTACAGAAAGCGGTGGGATACAGCACAGTCCATCACAGGAAATGCCCTCTACAATGCTGAGTACATTTACATGGAGTGCTGCCACAAGAAAGCAGCGTCCATCATCAAAAACTCCCACCATCCAGGCCAGGTCCCCTTCTCATTATTTCCTTTGGGCAAGTGGTTCGCAAGTCTTACATTCCACTGGCTCCTGAACATTGTCGATTGCTAAATTCACCACTACTCTGTATTATTAATTACAGTCTCACTTTCAAGGACACTATACAACTCATGTTCTCAATATTATTCCTGACAAATTCCTGACGAAGGGTCTCGGCCCGAAACGTCAACAGCGCTTCTCCCTATAGATGCTGCCTGGCCTGCTGTGTTCCACCAGCATTTTGTGTGTTGTTGTTTGAATTTCCAGCATCTGCAGATTTCCTCGTGTTTGCTTCTCAATATTATTATTGGCATAGCTTCTCTTCTTATGCACATCTGTTTTTTCAGTCTTTATGTATAGATCTTGTTCATAAAAGTCAGTTGTATTTCTTTCTTCCTGTAAATGCCTGCAAGAAAATTAACCTCATGGTGACATACAGTGTATGTATTTTGATAAATTTACGTTGTAATTTGAACAGTCTGCAGGAGTTGCTTTCTTTAGCAACACACAAAAACTGCATATATCCAGTGGCTCTAGAGTATCTGCTGGAAGGCTGGGAAATAATCGGTGGGTTGGAAATATGATAAGGGACTTGAGAATACTCTTTTGTTTTATTATGACTTCCTTTGGTAACAAAGGAAAGAATTTTGGGAGTCTTGCTAGTTACAGGAGATCTTTTCTAAAGCTGCAAACCAGTTCTGAGTAAAATGCCAAGTAATTTTTGCAGAGAATTTTATTTATACAATTTTGGATGCAGTTTACATTTTAAATATTGGACTACCCAGTTTTTAGGCTTTCATCTGAGTGATCTAGACCAGCGATGAAAAACGGACTGAAAACTGGTTGATGGAATTCACTGCAGACAAGTGTGAGGTATTACACTTCGGTAGGGCCAACCAGGGTAGGTCTTACACAGTGAATGGTAAAGCAGTGAGGAGTGTGGTAGAACAAAGTGATCTGGGAATAGAGCTCCATGATTCATTGAAAGTGGTGTCAAAGGCAGGTAGGGTCAGAAAGAAAGCTTATGGCACCTTGGCCTTCATAAGTCTAAGTATTGAGCACAGGAGATGGAATGTAATGTGGAGGTTATATAAGACATTGGTGAAGCCTAATTTGGAGTATTGTGTGTAGTTTTGGTCACATACTTACAGAAAAATGTAAATAAGTTTGGAAGAGTACAGAGAAAATTAACGAAGATATTGCCAGGCCTGGAGGAGCTGAGTTATAAGGAAAGATTGAATAGGTTAGGGCTTTATCCCTTGGAATGTTTAAGATTGAGAGAATATTTGATAAAGGTGTATAAAGTTATGAGAGGTATAGATAGGGTAAATGCAAGCAAGGTTTATTTCACTGAGGTTGGGTGAGACTACAACCAGAGGTCATGGGTTAAGGGTGAAATGTGAAAGGTTTAAGGGGAACATGAGGGGAAACTTATTCACTTTGAGGATGTGGAACAAGCTGCCAGCACAAGTAGTGCATGTGAGCTCGAGTTCAATGTTTAAGAGAAGCTTGGATAGGTACGTGGATGGTAGGGGTGTGGAGAGCTACCGTCAAGTCAAGTCAGGTCAAGTCACTTTTAACTGCTGGTACAGTACGTAGTAAAAATGAGACAATGTTTTTCAGGACCATGGTGTTATATGAAACAATACAAAAACTAGACTGAACTATGTAAAAAACAACCCAGAAAAAAACTGCACTAGACTACAGACCTACCCAAGGTTGCATAAAGTGCACAAAACAGTGCATGCATTACAATAAATAATAAACAAGACAATAGGGCAGTAAGGTGTCAGTCCAGGCTCTGGGTATTGAGGAGTCTGATAGCTTGGGGGAAGAAACTGTTACATAGTCTGGTCGTGAGAGCCCGAATGCTTTGTGCCTTTTCCCAGATGGCAGGAGGGGGAAGAGTTTGTATGAGGGGTACGTGGGGTCCTTCATAATGCTGTTTGTTTTGTGGATGCATCATGTAGTGTAAATGTCTGTAATGGCGGGAAAAGAGACCCCGATGATCTTCTCAGCTGACCTCACTATCCGCTGCAGGGTCTTGAGATCCGAGATGGTCCAAACCAGGCAGTGATGCAGCTGCTCAAGATGCTCTCAATACAACCCCTGTAGAATGTGATGAGGATGGGGGGTGGGAGATGGACTTTCCTCAGCCTTCACAGAAAATAGTGACGCTGCTGGGCTTTCTTTGCTATGGAGCTGGTGTTAAGGGACCAGGTGAAATTCTCCGCCAGGTGAACACCAAGAAATTTGGTGCTCTTAACAATCTGTACCGAGGAGCCGTTGATGTTCTGCGTGGAGTGGTCGCTCCGTGCCCTCCTGAAGTCAACACCAGCTTTTTTTGTTTTGTTCACATTCAGAGACAGGTTGTTGGCTCTGCATCAATCCATTAGCTGCTGCACCTCCTCTCTGTAAGCTGACTCGTGGTTCTTGCTGATGAAGACCCACCACGGTCGTGTCATCGGCGAACTTGATGATGTGGTTCGAGCTGTGTGTTGCAGCACAGTCGTGGGTCAGCAGAGTGAACAGCAGTGGACTCAGCACACAGCCCTGGGGGGCCCCCATGCTCAGTGTGATGGTGTTGGAGATGCTGCCTCCGATCCGGACTGATTGATGTCTCCAGTCAGAAAGTCTAGAATCCAGTTGCAGAGGGATTTGTTCAGGCCTAGTAGTCTCAGCTTTCCAACCAGTTTCTGAAGGATGATTGTGTTGAATGCTGAACTGAAGTCTATGAACAGCATTCAAACGTATGTGTCTTTTTTGTCCAGGTGGAGGGTGATGGCAATGGTGTCGTCTGTTGAGCGGTTGGGACAGTACCTAGTGCATGTCAGTGGAAGTAAGCAGTTCAAATGGTTTGCATGGACTAGATGGGCTGAAGGGCCTGTTTCTGTGCTGTACTTTTCTATGACTATGAACAGAGTACCATTGACAACGGTGAGCTTGGCATCTTTCTGCCATTGTGCAAAATAAGAAATTGAGCAAGCTGAGAATGGGGAGAATCAAGAACTGAAATTTATTTAGTCTGCTGTACTGGCCAAAAGTAGGGTTGGAAAACTTTTGTGTTATCTGTATCATGAACTAAAATAAATACAACTGAGTAATCTAAGGGAAATTCCAGCTCTAAATATATAAACTTTAGAATTTATAATGTTTTAAAGTAGTTGACTGTTTACTGTTTGTTTGAATGTGGAACTGTTTGATTCAGCGTGTTTATATTTCTTCAGCTCAGCTTTGAGTGTATTAGCGAGTTACCTGCACCACGGGGTATAGGAAAGCCAGTTTTAACAAAGTGTGAATTAAGAAGAGTAAGTATAGGGTATCACAAGCAACTGCAGATGCTGAAAATCTGGAGCAACACACAGAAGCACTGAAGGACTTCACTGGGTCAGACAAATCTACAAAGTGAAATGGGGAGTTGGTGTTTTGGTTTGAGACCCCTCATATGTACTTCATTCAGTCTCAACCCAAAATGTTGACCATCTCTTTCCTTCCATTCTTGCAATCTGACTTGCTGAGTTCCTCCGGTACTTTTGTGCGATGCTGAGTATGGGGTGTGATGATTTGGGCCCTGATTTCACAGAGTTCTTTATGTCCTAATAATTATAGAAGCTCCAAGGCTCATAGCCGATTTCTGCCTGAAAATAGTAAGAAATTTGGTAACGTGGATGGAAGTTAAAATTGATGGGTGTTTAGGTCGTCATTTGAGTTTCCATGTTCTTGACATGACATGTAAGGATTGGGGAATGTGGGAGGATGTATATAAAAGTGGAGATATCAACAGGTTTAAAATGAAGAAATTAGAGGAGAGGAGCTCAAGGAATTCTTGTTAGATCAAAAGACATGCATTCTGTGCATTATAAAAATCTCACTGAGCTTCTGTAACCAGCTCCTCTATGCTTACTCTGGTTAGTTGGAGGCTGTAAGACAGCCTTAGTCAGGCAATCAGTATTTTGTGTGTAATGCTCGACTTTTCAGCATCTGCAGATTTTCTATATTGTTAATTTAGACAAATAATCAAACATGAATACAGAGATTAAAATGTTCAATTTGCTCTAAACTATTATGGACAGTATAAACTGGTTTGGTCTCTGACCAGCTGAGGAGGGCTGATGGACTGTTACAGAAACAAAACAGGTAGAAATTGCAACAGAAATTTTTGGTGGAAACAACAAAGATGGGTGATCACCCTGGCCAAAGTTCCTGTATCCGTGCTGTGACTTTATGTCATTGGGGGTTGATTGATATTTAAGTTACGACCTCTTTTCTTCTGTGATAAACAGGTTGAATTTGGCTAGATAAAAATATTGAAGGCAGGAAAAATAGTAATAATATGCTCTCCTCCACCAGAACTCTTAGTTACTTCCACTTACTGGGAGGAGGTCAAAGAGACAAAAAAAACACCGCTGTTAATGAAAAACAGTTAAGTATGATATGTTGAAAGTACTCATCAGATTGAGCAGAAGTACTGCTGATTATAGCAGTCAAATAATATTAAACTGCAAAATCATTGCACCAATGAATGCAAAGATACAGCAGATGATGGAACTCGGAAATGAAATAGAAAATGCAGGAAATACACTACCATCTGCTAATAGAAAAACTGAATTAACACTTTGACCTGAATTTTGTATGCTAGAATTATTGATTATCGCTGTCTTAATTGCAGGAGAGACTTGGAACCCTTTCACTGTGTGGGTGATTATTAAACATGGATGTGTGAAAAGAATGTATTTTTCACTTTGGAGCAATTGGTTTGGTGCAGAAGTAGAGCTGAGAAAGAGTTGCAATTAAAATTATGCAACAAAAATTTATATGAATAGGCACATTGAACATAAAAAGTCCTGAGAAGCCTATAGTTTAGTGGACCAATTGTTATATGAAAAAGTATTTTTGCTGGAATTCCATGGAATTATTTGAGAAGTACCTCATAAAAAATGGCAATGAACACTGAAAGCAAAAAGCCCTGCCAATGTTGGAATTCTGAAATGAAACAGAAAATGTTGAGAACATTCATCAGGTCAGGTTGTACAGTGATACAGTTAGGAATTTGTGTCTGAGGCCATTCATAAAAACTGAGTAAAAGAAAAAACAGCTTGGTTCTCAGAGAGGGAGAGGAAGAGGAACAAACTATGTGGTGAAGCCAAATGTGTTAAAATCAGATTATGTTTCACAAACTGTGCTATGTTTAGTCTAAAGCAGCATTCTGAAATATGTCTAGACGATCAGATAGTATTAAGGGAAGGAGAAACTCTAAGCCAATATCGGATAGATGACAGACATAAATGGGCAGATGCGATTCAGAAAAAATGAAAGAGAAAATTAAGGAATTCAATATTGAAGGCAAATGTTTGTTGCCAACATAAATTCATTCAGAGTTTGGTCTTGCCTGTAAGTGGAAAGTTCTTCTTTCTATTAAATTGTTCTATGATCTTGAAGAGTTCCAGCCAAAGATTGCCTTTTATTATATTTCTAGAGGAATAAACCCCATCTTGTTCAGTCTTTCCTGACAAATTATAAACTGTCAGGCAAGTTACTGTCCTTGCAATCTTTATCATATATTGTCCAAAGCTTTTATAATGGGACTAGTGCACAGCATTGACAGAATAAAACAATTTAGTTCCAGAATGATTCCTAATTTTCAGTGATATACCTCTCGAAAGAAATGATAGTAATCTCATTTGATTTTACTTCTACTCTGCATCTAGTGCTTTCTGTATCTACATCACTGGATCCTTCTGTTCATCAACTTTATTTAGACTTTACTTTCTTATACCACGTTATTTCTACAGCCATTCGTATTTTCTCACATAATGCACATTTTTTACACATAAACCAAAGCATTGAGCTTACAGGATTTAACTGGATGTTGATTTTGTGTATATTGCATAAAAGAAGTTGGAACAAAAAGCTGAATAAATACATATCCATGCCATTTGAGTTATTGTGCTCTGGTGAATAGAAAGGTTCAAGTTCATTGTCATTCCTCCGTATACATGTATAGTATACCACCAAACAAAACAATGTTCCTCCGGCTATGGTGCTCAAAGTAGTACATATAATTCACACACAACACATTAATATAATCGCAAGTATATTAACAAACAATAAGGTGCATCTACATTGCAAGTTTAAAAAGTAAACAGTTTCAAGCAACTGGCACTTCATAAGTGATGAGCCACGGGTGGTGGCAGGGAGATCAGTAGTCTCCCAGCTTGGCGGAAGAAGCTGTTTCCCATCCCAACAGCCCTTGTTGGTATCTCCTGCCTGACTGTAGGGGGTTGAAGAGATTGTGCGATGAATGGGAGGGATCCTCGACAAAGCTAAGAGCTCTGCATGCACAGCGCTCCTGAAAACTATCTCGGAAATAGACCAATATTTCTTCCAATTAAAAGTTTAATGTAAGTAGACTTTAATTTAATCTTTCAATATAATTTGTAATTCAGCATTATTATGCTTGAAATATCAAGGTGTCACCCCAGTTATTTCAATTAATTGATTGGATTGACTGAATCCATTGTGCTTCAACCAAATAAGATTAGAATTTTAAGAGTATTACAAAGGATTCTAGCAGTATGACAGAGTATGACTTCTGAAAGTTGAGAGCTCCTGGCATCCAGTGAATTATCTTGGTATTTGTCAAGGAAAATTGAAACTAGCAGGTGTCTGCCAGCTGATGAAGGACAAGTTAATCTGTTTTTAATGGTGTTGGCTGAGAGAAGAGCATTGGCCTTGACATTGGTAGAATTCCCTATTCTTTTTAGTGGCATGATGGCTTTTAAATTTATTGGAATGGACAGGAAGACTTCTGTTCATCACTCATTTGTAAGTCGGCACAATCAACAATGTAGCACTTCCTTATTGCTTAACTGAAGTTTAAGCTTCAGTGGCAAGTATGCCAGCAGTCAAAATAACTGAGCCAATCTGACATATCAGGATAAAAATGAGAGTAAGTATGTGTAGGAACATAGACATCACTAACAAGATAGCATGGTAAAATTCTCCTGCAACTTGTAAGGCATAACATACAGTTTCTATTTGTGAAATTACTTTTCCATCATTAATATCAAAAAAAAGTTGTGAAAAGATGTCTTTCCAAAAATTAACTTGCATATTTTTTGTTTTATGCCAGCAAATATTCTTTATGTTGCAGAGTGAAATCTGATGATGAGCATCTCTTGGTCATTTTTCTAAAATTTGGAAAGATTTCACTGAATGACTTTAAGATTGAAAATCATGGCATCCTGATTTAATTTGTATGTCACAGAGCAATGGCAATAACACCAACATTCCTATTGGATTCTTTCAGGGATCCGTGATGTCCCAGGAGAGGTCATTGCTGGCCACAGTCAATAAAACAGCACATTCCAGTAAAGCTTTGGGGACACCAGTTGAATAGTCCATTAATTTTCATCCTCTGGGCTCTTCTGGTCATCTGATCAACTGTTCCTTGTGACTTCTATGATCTGGTTCCTTTACTAAAGTCACTTTAATGGAATCACATTTTTCCTGTGCCCAACCACCCACCAGAGGCACATTCACCATCCCCCACTACCAGCTCTGACCATACATTACAAAGCTGCCATCTAGTATACGTCTAGTTCTCCCGCCCAGGCAGCCATCAATTATCTGGCCAATGTGTCCTGTAAAGCTTTTCAATCCTCTCTGTGCCACCGTCCCTATGTTATGTTTATGCCCTATGATCAAATATGCTGCTGTCCTGGCTTACTTGCCCACTTGGGCTATTCAACCATGTCACCATTGATGCCATCCATCATCACAACCACTTGGGATCCATCCTGATGTTGACACTAACAGTCTACCAGACAACATATCAATATACCTAATGATTTGTCCTCCACAGCTGATTGTGGCAAAGAATTCCACAGATTCACCACCCCCTGGCGAAAGAAAGTGACAGGGGTAGGTCTTACGCAGTGAGCAATGATCAGTTGCAAAGTGTTCCCCCACACAAACTTCTGCCACCTGCCCTGTCTCATTCCCCAAGAGGAGATCTAGTTTTGCACTCTCTGTAGTTGGAACTTCTATGTACTGATTAAGGAAACTTTCCTGAACATTTGAGAAACTCTTTTCCATCCAGCCCTTTTAGAATATGGGAGTCCCATTCAAGATGTGGAAGGTTAAAATCACCTACTTTCATAACCTTGTGTTTCTTGCAATGGTTTGTAATATCTCTACAAATTTGCTCCTCTAAATCCTGCAGACTGTTAGGTGATCTGTAATATAATTCCATTAACCTTTCTTATTCCTCAGCTCTATACATAAAGCCTAATTACATGAGCTCTCCAGTCTGCCCTGACTGAGCACTGCCAAGAATTTTTCCTGACTAGTAATGTTACCCCTCCTACTTCAATCTTCCTGCTCTAAAACAACAGAACCTAAGAACACTGAGCTGCCATTGTCTCACTATTGGCAAAAATGTCATAACTCCACATGCTGATCTATGCCTTGAGTTCATCTCCCTTTCCTATAATGCTCCTTACATTGAAATATATGCAGCTCAGAGCATTAGTCCCATCATGCTTGACCTTTCAACTCCTGACCCTGTATGTAGGCTTAACAACATCTTTCTACAAAACCATTCTACTATCTGTTCTGGTGCTTTGGTTTCCATTGCCCTGCAACTCTAGTTTAAACCCCTTTGTCCCCCTTGCAGCATAAACAAACCTTCCCTCTAGTATATTAGTTCCTCTTCAGTTCAGGTGCAAACCATTCCTTCTGTACAGGTCTCACCTTCCCTGGAAGAGAGCCAAATGATCCAAAAATTTGAAGCCCTCCCTCCTGCATGAACTCCTTAGCCACATGTTAAACTGTATGATCTTCTTATCTCTCACTTCACTAGCACTTGGTATGAGTAGCAATCCTGGGATCATAATGCTAGAGATCCTGTCCTTTAACTTAGCATCTAACTCCCTGAACTCACTTTGCAGGACCTTGTCACCCTTCCTACCCATATCATTAGTACCAATGTGGACCACAACCTCTGGCTGCTCACCTTCCCACTTAAGAGTGATGTGGACTCAAGCCAATGTGGCACCCTGATGCATTAAAAACCATCTGGTAATGTCATTCGCATCCACAGAACCTTCTTTCTGTTCCCCTAACCAAAGAAACCCCTCTCACTACAGCTTGCCTCTTCCCCCCCCCCCCCCCCATCCCTTCTGAGCTACAGAGACAGACTCAGTGCCAGAGACCTGATCACTGTGGCTTTCCTCTGCTAGGTCTTTCCCCCAAACATTGTACAAAGTGGTACACTTGTTGTTGAGGGGAATGGCCAAAGGGGTACTCTTCATGGGCTGCCTTTCTCCTTTCCCCCACCTGGCAGTCACCCAGTAACCTGTGCCCTGCTCCTTGGGTGTAACTACCCTGTATGTCCTGCCTATCAACCTTTCTGCCTACTGAATGATCAGGAATTCATCCACTTCTAACTCCAACTCCTTAACACGGTCTATTAGAATCTGCGGCTTGATGCACTTTGTCCAGCTGTCATCATCAGAGTCACTGGAGGTCTCCCTACCTTCCCACATCCTGAAAGAGCAGCATTCCAGTATCCTGTCTGGCACCCCACTGCTCTAAATGTACAATAAGATACAAAGAAAAAATAATTAAGAGAAAAATCTACTATGGCCTACCTTCTCTTTGCCAAAGCCTCAACTCCACACTCCAACAATGGCCAGTCCCACAATGGTGCTCTGCATAAAACCAATTTAAAAAAAAAATAGTCCTTGCCAATTGCCTAACTATGTGCAATTCCATGTCTCCCCAGAACTGCAGCGTGTAAAATGTGCTGACTGTCTCCACTCGCTTCTTTTAAACTCTCTCTCCCTCTAAGTTATCCAGAGTCTCCTAGGGACTATAATGTGCAAGATGTGCTGATTGCCCCTGCTCAGTTCTTTTAAAATCTTGATCCCTCTAGTCATTCCAGACTTTGTGCCATAGAAGTTATCAGTATATGATAGATGAATACTGGAGTCAGGGAGAGATACAGCATGGAAATGGATCCTTTGAGCCATTGAGTCAGCCCTGCCCATTATCTTCATACTTACAACAATCCTATCTTCATCCCACTTTAATTCTCTGCCCATTCTCACCTGCACACAACCGGGAAATTTCCTAATGCCACCAGCTTACACATTTTGAAATGTGGGACGTAACTGGAGGAAACTCACATGGTCACAGTGAAATTGTACAAACCTCACAAAGACAGGTCAGGATTGAATGTTGGTCTCTTGCTCTCTGAGGCAATGGTTCTACCAGATGCTTGTGTCACCTTATTTGGGGGCAGTTAATGGGAACATGGGGAGGATTAATGTAAAACTGTCTGCCTAATGGTGTGTGGACTAGTGGAGCCTTTTTATGACTCTATACTATGCAACTCTCCATTAGTTAATACCTCAGTAAAACTTCATCCACCTCAATAAAACAAACCTCAAGTTGCACCCGTTACCACAGCAAGTAAATTCGATTGTTTTCTCTTAAAAATTTTGAAAATGCCAGAAGCCTTGTATAAAATATAGAGACAGTGTATCCCTGGCCATCAGAGAGAAAGAACTAACCTTGAGGAAAACATTGAACCAAATAAAAAGTGATGCTTGGCAGAATATTGCAGGGAGAATCAGTAAGGGTAGGAACACTCATATAAATAAGGGAGCCTTGAAATGCAGCCAACAACCCCCTCCAGTCATGAATAAAATATTCACATTTCTCAAAAACGGAAGTTTGCCTCACTTTGCAAGAAGAACTTTGCTTGACTTCTGCATTGGAGTAGTAAATAGCGTTATGTCATCGGTGGCATTTCCCAGCAGAGACAGGCTACAAAGATCCCGAGGCAAGTATTCTGACCCTAGCTTTGTAGTTGAGAGATGTACGTGCACTTGTATCTGCGTGCTATTTGAGGGCTGTGTGGCAAACAAGCACAAGTAACATCCAGGCATGCACTGTATGACGTTGCTTACATCCGGAATTCCTATTTGAATCAGAATCATGCAGAAACTGACTAAAAATAATGGACTTTATTTAACTTGCATCGTTCCCAGACTTCAATATGAAGACATATTTTGTTGTCTAATAACATACAAAAACTCTGGGCTACATTTTCCAGTCTCCAGACCATTCGAGCCAGCTGTTTCACTGCCTTGACCTTGGTATAAAGGAATATTGTTCAATCAGAAATAAATACATTATTTGGAGTGAACAGTTGAAGGGTAAGCCATTAAAATAAAGTGCTAGCCTTAAACATCTTTCCAAAATTGAACAGAAGCTAATCTCTCTGCATGTGCTGTATTTATGGAAGATGGCTTTGCTGCACAAAATCTCAAAACTGAACTGCTGCACATGATTATGTGTATGTGTTTTGAACTGCAGGACAGAAGTAATATCAGTTAGGTTTAAACTGAATAAAGGGCTGACTGAAACTCCAATTTAATATGTGTGAAACACCTTGCTTGAGGTGAAATTAGACTGCAAAGCTAGCATCCAAATTTTTTAACCATTGCTGTAGTAAGACCATAAACCATAGCAGAATTAGGTAATTCAGCCCATCAAGACTGCTCTGCTGTTCCACCATGGCTGATCTTTGATCCCATTCGATTCCATACACCTTCCTTCTTGCCATATCCTTTGATGACCTGACCAATTAGGGAACTGTCAACTTCCGCTTTAAATATGCCCACAAAATTGGCCTCCACTTAGCAGAGAATTCCACAGATTCACTACTCCCTAGCTAAAAAAATTCCTCCTTACCTCTGTTCTAAAAGGTCGCCTCTCAAATTTGAGGCTGTGCCCTCTAGTTCTGGATACCCCCCACCATAGGAAACATCCTCTCCACATGCACCTTATCTAGTCGCTTCAACATTCAGTAGGTTTCAATGGGATCGCACCACATCCTTCTAAATTCCAGTGAGTACAGGCCCAAAGCAACCAAACAGTCCTTGTATGTTAACCCCTTCATTCCCAGAATCATCCTCGTGAACTTCCTCTGGACTCTCTCCAATGATAATACATCTTTTCTGAGATATGGGACCCAAGACTGTTGACGATACTCCAAGTGCAGCCTTATGCTTTGTAACTTCAAAACATTAAAATAATTCAAAAAGAATACATGGGTTCCAAAATGTGAGGCTAACTTTGTGTTTACTTTAAGTAAGGCATTCATGTATCACGTGGCAGCGTGATGATGTATGTAATTCATGTGTTTATTTGTATAACCCATCGTGAACTATTGAAATAAACAAGAATGTTTATACACAAACTATACAGACATATACAAGATTACTCAAATATTACTGAAGTATTAAATACACAACAGTTGCACCTAAAATTCCTATCTACTATATTCATATTAATCTTATTGAACATGAAATTGATTTAGTGGTATGAACCACTCACACGGAACTATTGATCCAGGGTTTCTGGTTTGGGAAGACCCTGACCGACTTCTGGAGGACAACATCATTGATGCACTTCCAGATGACACACGTGACTCCATCAGTGAGCTCGAAGACATCCTCATCATGGAAGACATTCCAGTCAACGTCATTGAAGAAGTCCTGCAGCATGGAGGCCGATTGGTTGGACCAACAGTGGGCGGTTTTAACTATGGCCTCCTCTTGTTTCAGCTTCTGCTTGTACGTCAGCAAAAGCAGGATCAAAGATTGATCTGATTTTCCAAAAACTGGGTGAAGGAGAGCTTTTGAAGCATTGCAGAAGGGAGTGTAACAGTGGTCAAGTGTGTTATCTCCACGAGTGCTCACCCAGAGGTGCTGACAAAACTTCGGAGAGACTTTCATCAGCGATGTTTGATTAAAGTCACCAGCGATGATGAAGGCAGCCTCTGGGTGTGCAGTCTCCAGCGTGTTGATGGTCTCGTACAGTTCCTTGAGAGTACACTGTTGTGATGGTAACAGCCATGAACTCCCTAGGCAGCCAGTAGGGTCTGCACAGCAGCACCAGGTATTCCAGGTCTGGGGAACAAAAGGACTTGAGTGCATGCACATTCTGGGGGTCGCACCAAGCATTGTTGATCATGAAGCATACCCCTCCTCCTTTACTCTTCCCAGTGAGGCTTTTTGACCTGTCTGCCCAGAACAGGGGAACCCAGAGGGCTCGATGGCATGATCCGGTATTTCCTCCATCAGCCAGGTCTTCACAAAGCAAAAAACAAAGCTGAAAGGAGATTCTGGCTCTCAGTTCACAAAGCTTGTTATCCAGGGACTGAACGTCGGTCAGGCATATGCTAGGGAGTGGCGGTCGATTTGCATGCCGACTCAGCCTCACCAGGATGCCGGTCCTTCTCCCTTGTGTCCGGCATTTCTTCCAAGGTAGTGGCAGTGTAAGAGATGAGTCTCCCATGGATCCTGCAAGCAGGAGATCCCAGTGTAGGAAAGGCGGCACATAGTGGGTAAACAGCATCTTTCCGAAGGTCAGTCTACCGCATCTGATATGACTGTTGGCTACTTGAACAGAAAATGCTAAGAAAATCATAGAAATTAGTAATGTACTGTAGATTTGGAATGCAGCTCCCAACACAGCCGCTGTACGCAACACAATCTTGAATCTATTTCAAGATGGCGGTGCATTTCCAATCTAATACAATTTTAAGAAATGATGGCACATTGTGCAGTTCCTTCAACCTAGTAATCCATGGTTGAAAGTTGTCTTTTTTTTCTACCAGTTCACCAGCTGTCTATCCAATTGCATTTAGACACTATAGATGGGAAATGCTCTGCTGCTTGTGACTTGCCATTTTACACCTGACAGCAAAATTTCAAGTCGTGTAGCAAACGATATTTTGAATCCATTAATGTAACATTATTTTGAGAGAACAACATTCCACTAAAGGAAATGGATTTCATGGATGACATGTTGATACGCTCAGTGTTATATTTTAGAGGCTTGAGCTAATTGTAGGACTTCATACAAGGTTTGCAGAAATTAAACGTGGAAGTAATTTAAATAATTACATAAAACACACATTTGCCATCAAAATAATCGTGAGGAGATTAGATTTTCTTGTGAAAGCTCAAAATAAAGAAAATCACGTTTAATTTTTGGTTCCCACCTATCAGAAATCCAGATGGATACATACCTTCATTCCTTTCATTCTGTTAGATCAATTTGGACATGAGTTCCTTTCAAAATAAATCACTGAGATTCATTTATAAAGCAAATAAAAAAGTTGGATGTTTTATGTAAGACCTGGAGCATCTGAAAATGCTTCAGAAGAAATAGATATTTCATTGTGCCCACCATTCCAAAGGCAAATATGGCAGCCTACAATCTGTTCTGTACTTTGACAGAGGAAAATGGTACAAAATCAAAATATTCTAATATTGTAAGGTGAGAGATCTGCAGCAGATCATCTTGAGTAAACTGAGCACCAGTGAGACCCTGTAGTTTTCCAAAGATTAACATCATCACATGGCAATGACTGAAGATGCCCCAAGAAGGAAATGCACTGACAGCTGTCTGTGGCATATCCCTTATCTTATTGGGTGGCAAAGAGTATAACATTTGCACATATTCAAAAACCTTTTGAAAATTAATTTCATGATTAAAAATGTACAATATTAAATAAAACACTGAAACTGAAAATTACTGTATCTTGTAATTTTTATTCACACAGTAGTTCCCCGGAGTGGTGGGAGGTAAAGATAAAGCGGGTGACAGAGGTCACGGCAGCAAGGAGTGCAGCGGAGGAATTACAAGTTTAATTTAAAGAAAAGAATTAATTGATCCTCAGTGTCTGATAATTGAGCACAATGATTTCGTAATCACCTCACCTCCTGCTAACCACCATTCTCAAGAGTTTGCTTGAATCAGAATCAGGTTTAATATCACAAGCAAATGTCGTGAAATTTGTTAATTTAGTGGCAGCAGTACAGTGCAATATATGATAATATAGGGAAAAAATAAATCAATTACTGTATGTATATGCATGTTAAATTAAAAATAGTACACAAACAAAAATAATAAAAATGAGATGGTGTTCATGGGTTCAATGTTCATTTAGGAATCAAATGGCAGAGGGAAAAAAACTGTTTCTGAATCACTGAGTGTGTGCCTTCAGGCTTCTGTACCTTCTTGAAACATGTTACAGTTGTTGAAAAGCAAAGTGATACTTCTGTATTTAGAAATAGCATGAGAAATCTGGACTGAAGAAATCATTTTATTTCCAGGTTTGGCCCAGGTATTATGACCATTCCTACTGTAGTACACTGTTCCATACTCTAATCAAGCAGCGACACAGTTCCTGTGAATTAGGGTATGGTGTTCAATGGGGTAAATGTCAGAATCTGTCCTTTCAAATGATCTTGACCAAATTTCTTTAGTCCATGACCCAACCAGGTATCACTGTCCCACTTTACGCACCCTTCGGCAGGGTAATGTTTTGCCTGAGCTATGATGATATCTTAATTGTTCCTTTTATTGATAGCCTGAGATTGGACTTGAGATTGGATAGGTGATTGACTGTGGTCATTAATCCATAACAAAACTGGCAGAAGCAGACTAAATGAAAAATAAATGCAGACAGTATAACATTCAGTATCTGAAATATAGATTTATACTAACACCAAACAACCACCAGCAGCCATTGTGTCTGTTGTGTGAACATTTTTCTTCAAATTAAGCAATGAAACCATCCTTGAACATTCAAAGATAATACTCTGATAAAGCAATCAAGAACTTGGCTTATTTTCAGTCATATTTTGTGAAAACTTTCAGAAATAGAAAGCAGTTCAAAGCACGTTTGCCAGCATTTCACAACAAAACAGTGATGGCTTGCGAGCTTCATACAAGATCTCATTGCTCATTAATAAATTTGGAAGTCCCCATACAATTGGAGAAGAACTGATCCTGCCAGCAGTAAGGGAGGTTCTGAGTACAGTTTTGCATAAGTTACCAGACCAAGTCATTAAAGCGATCCTGCTCAGTGACAACTCTGTTCAAAAATCAATAGATCAAATGTCTAATAATGTGGAAGACACATTGTGCAACATACTTTGGACAACAGAATTTGCTCTACAGTTGGATGAGTTAACTTTGCCAGGCAACAAATCTTTGCACCTTAGTTATGTTCTCTTCACAAAATATATAAAAAAAGATTGAATAGCTGGGTATTATTTGCAAGGGGACTGGAAACAGATATGAAGTGGGAGTCAATATTTCGGGTTGTTGAGCAATTTTTCATAGGGAAGAACATTCCACTTACCAACATTCTTGCTGTACAACATCACTACTAACAGGATGCCACTGTAGGGTTATTACTTTATTGAAAAAAGCTGTACCTAACATGTTTATCATTCATTGTGTAATTCACAGACAGCATCTTGTCACAAAATCCTAAATGATAGACTGCACAAATCTTAAATACTGTTATCACAGCAATAAATAAAATGAAGTCCCATAGTTCTCAATTCTTGAACATTTTGGAGAACTTTGATCGAGAATGATAAATAGTCTGAACACTTGCACACACAGGTCAGATGGTTGTCAAAAGGAAACTGCCTGAGATGCTTTTAGGCACTTTTAGAAACTGATAAAATTCTTTGAAGGCTTGAATACTTCATTCAGTAACCAACTCAAGAATATTAGGCATGATATTGCTTATTTGTCAGAATCATTCACAAAGTTTAATGAAATCAAGCTTCAGTTGCAAGGAAATTATACAAATTTTATCAAAGTCAAATCAGTCACCTCCAAATTTCAGTCCAAGTTAAACCCTCATTAAGTGCAACATTGGCCATCGTGACCTTTTCCAATTTCTGAGCCTCTGAGTTCGAAGTTAAAGAAAGAATAATAGATGATGATCTTCAAGTACACTGTGCCCAGCTGGGTGAGATGCCTAAAGACATATCAGAGAGATTTCAAAATCTTCTCTCGATCCAAATTTCATATCGGGTAATAAATCCATCCCTGAACACTTGTAATGAGGAATTAATAAGAAGGATGGTGGAAGACCTTGTCTTACTACAAAATTACTTTCTGAAGCAATGGTTCAAAAATCATGACAAGACTTTTTGGTTGCAGAAATAAGCCTGTGAATGCTGTCCTTCACTGTGGAAAAAGGTCAAGATGTTCTTTATTGCCTTTCCGACATCATATTTAGTGGAGCGCGGTCTCAATACAGTTGCCCAATTTCTTTCAAATCAACCAACAGACTATAAATTACTGAAGCTGGGGATCTGAGGCTGCTGAGTAACATTCAGACTGATGTTGCGAAACTGATGTCACTGCCCCAAGCCCATCCATCTGACTAAAAGGTGAAAAGGCAATGAAGTAGTGAATGGTTAGACTACTAGTGTACACTCTAAAATTGTTTATGATTTTTTTTTACTGTAATTAAAGAATCACTTTCATTTGTAGTTTAAAATAGATTTGTTTTTTTTTGCAATTATTTTCACTGTTTTGAATTTGCAGTCTTTCACAGTGCAAAGTAAATCAAAATTCTTTGTAGTTTTTATGTAATTACTGGAAAGGAAGAGGGGGATTGTTACAAGGATTTACTTAAGTATTAATCATCAATAATAATGATCAGTTGGGCTCAGAGAGAATCTGAATTTACTGACAAGAACCTTTATTTGCTCGACTAACAAACACGTGAATTTACGAACCTGTGTGCACATCCACTAGGCTCTTCTGACTTTACGTGAACAGTCAAAAAAGAACAATGGTAATACCCAGGAAAAGGAGTCTAGGCTGCCCAAGTGTTCTTCTTAATCCTGACTTAGTCTCCACATATCAGGCACGAGGTCATCCACCTCTGTGATGGTTGGTCTCCACAGAGTTATTACTGACTGTGCTCTCAAAATTCAACATTCTTATTCTTTTCTTTATCAGATCAATTTTATATCTTTCAGTTTCATTGGCTAAGGATTATCTGACTGACCTATGTCAGCTTCTTATTGGAAGCGGCCGAAGATACAAGCATTATTGCTTTATGGCTATTTCCACCAGCCTTGTGACCTAGGTAATATCTTTTCTTCTCTCTAATTCAGACTGATTCAAACCGGTCCAATCAGATCAGCCAGACGTTGGACCCAGACAGCCAGATCACAGGCTGTTCCTTCTCCATGCCTGCCACTTTGCATAATAAGCAGCTTCTTATTTGAGAAAGCTCTCAGGTTTAACAGATCATTAGCAGAAACTCTTTGTGTTTAGGCTCAGTTGTTCTGATTATGTTATTCCTGAAAAAAAATTACAGTTCACCAAACAGATCACAAAATGGTGACTGCATGAAGAATCTCAGAAACTGGTCACCTCCAGTCCTACGACCACATTACTAGAACAAATACTCTTTCTTTGACAGGTTCCACTGCCTTTGCCTCATTCCTGTTTTCTGATCTGTAGATTGTAGTTCTTTCTGGCTAACATTCTATTGGGGATGTGGTCTGGGAGTCAAGGGGCTGGTAACCAATAAAACTTTGGGAAACACCGATATAATTTGTTTTGCAGCGGTAATCATTGATATATATCAGATTGTTCAGGGGGTTGTCTCAAGGAGACCTGGGTGCAGTTCCCCACCAATTCCTTTATTTTCAGTCTTCAGTTCTGTGTTTGTCAAGTTCATTCAAGTGAGTTGGCACATTGGTCAGTAGTTAGTTTGGTCAACCTACTATTGACTATTAATTCTGTCACAATATACCCAAGCTGCAGCTTTGCATTTACTTTCCACGTAGATGCCCCAGAGGTGTTATCAGTTCCACGTTTCAAATATGACAAGCTTATTGCTAAAAGATGCACTGTGCCTTTGGCTCAAATCTAGCTTCAATGTGGATACTTAAATCACTTTATTCTCTGACAAAATTAATCCCTATGATGCACTATTTCAGACTGACAATGAACCCCGGTGAATTGCTGATATGTCACTGGCTAAATTGCAGAGAGTCATTCAGCAATTTTGGTTTTTATTCAGTCTTCCAGGATCTGCGGCATTTTTGCATTTGTATTTTTTTTAACCATTGCTTTAACTTTTAGCACCTATCATACCAAATTTTGACACGCAAACTTGTCAGGGAACTTTGAGGAAACGTCCCTGTTCAAATCTTGTCACGAGTTTGAATCTTTCATCAATGCAGCCAGATTTCTTATAGGAATCATTATTCCCATTGCTTTGCTGTACACAACTTTTATTTATTTTATTATGATCTGGCTGTGTTGCATCTTTTCATGGAATTTAATGCGAGAATAAACTTAAAATAGCAATGATTGTTGTGACACAGTTTTCCTGGATTATTTTAGTCTTTTGAAAGGAAGGGGAGGTGAAGGATGACGTTTATACTACATTTTCTGAGAAACAATTTGGTGTATACAAAAAGCCCAGAATAACTCAAAAACAGTATTAGTTCAGCTCTACTAAGTGCAATGATAGAAATGTGGTCGCATTTAACTAAGATAAAACAAAATGGCGCAGGTAACCCTAGATAATTTCTAAGGTAAGGATATGTTTGGCACAGATTTGTGGGCCAAAAGGCCTGTATTGTGCTGTAGGTTTTCTATGCTTCTAAGTTTAATGCTTTATTCTGCAATATACCACCTTATCATTGTAGCAGAAGAAATTCATTACAGGAATTACTCTAAACCCAACATATAGATGCATTCTAAAACCTGGACTATGTATAGTATGCATTTGAAGGCACTAGATATTGTCATTTGAAAAAAAATTGGATAGGTATATGGAGAGGAAAGGAATGGAGGGTTATGGGCTGAGTGCAGGTAGGTGGGACTAGGTGAGAGTAAGCGTTTGGCACGGACTAGAAGGGCCGAGATGGCCTGTTTCCCTGCTGTAATTGTTATATGGTTATATGGAAATATATCAGGGATTGATTTCCACATGATTGCACTCTTGTGGTTTTAGGTTTTGTCACTTAGCATTCAAGATCAGAGTAGACATGGGTTTCGCAGGAGTAGCTAAAGAGTATTAGTAGATCATTGTCTCTCTGACTGAAGGCTTGTGCCATAAAGATTGGTGCTGGGTCTGTTGGTGTTTGTCATCTATATCAACAATCTGGATGGTAATGTGGAAAACTGGGTCAGCAAGTTTGTGGACGACGCTGAGACTGGGGGTGTAGTGGACACTGAGGAAAATTATCATGGTTTGCAGCAGGTTCTAGGCCAGCTGGAAAACTGGGCAGATGGACATTAATGCGGACAAGTGTGAGCTGTTGCTCTTTGGGAGGACAAACCAAGGTACGCCTTGTACAATGAGCAGTAGAGCACTGAGGAGTGTGGTGGTATAAATGGATCTGGGAATACAGATCCATAATTCCTTGAAAATGGCAGCACAGGTAGATAGATTCATAGAGAAAACTTTTGGCACATTGGCTTCACAACATCACAACTCCTAATTGATTTATGTTGAAATTCTGTAAGACGATGGTGAGGGCTAATTTGGAGTATTTTGTCCAGTTTTGGTCACTTACCTAAGGAAAGATGTAAATAAGATTGAAAGAGTACAGAAAAAATTTACAAGGATGTTGCCGAGACGTGAGGACCTGAGTATAGGGAAAGACTGAATAGGTTAGGACTTTATTCCCTAGAACATAGCAGACTGGTGGGAAACCTGACAGAGGTATATAAAAGTATGAGGGATATAGACAGGGTAAATACAAGCAGGTGTTTTCCACTGAGGCTGGTTGAGACTAAACTTAGAGGTCATGGGTTAAGGTTGAAAGGTGAAATCTTTAAGGGGAATATAAGGGGGAACCTTTTTACTCAGGGTGCTGAGAGTGTGGAACAAGCTGCTAGCACAAGTAGTGGATGCAGGGTCAATTTCAACATCTAAGTGAAGTTTGTGTAGATACACGGATTGGAGGGGATGGAGTGCTGTGGTCCCGGTGAAGGTCATTGGGAATAAGCAGATTACTAGGTCGGCACAAACTAGATGGGCCAAAGGGCCTGTTCCTATGTTGTAGTATTCTATGACTTTATGACTCTAAGGTACTCTAAATTCATTATATGTATATGTAACTTCATATTGGTGCCCTATTCCAGGCCAAGCTCCATAGTATTAAGGCCGACCAGTCAGTGATGTTAAGAGTAGACAGCTTCAAGTTCCTGGGCATCAATATCTCGAGAGTCTACCCAGGGCCCAACACACTGATGCAATCACAGTGAAGGCTTGCCAATGGCTCTTTGTGGTTGGGAGTTTGATAAGATCTGATATGTCATCAAAGGCCTCGTACAAATTTCTAGAGATATACAGTGAGGAGTAATCTGATTAATGTATTGTAGCCTGCAATGCACAGGATCACATGAGGCTGCACAGATTGTAGACTCAGCCAGCTCCAGCATCAATGAGGACATCTTCAAGAGTTGGTGCCTGAGGAAGGCTGCATCTATCACTAAGAACACATCAAACACATGCACTCACCTCATTACATCCATCAGGGCAGAGGTACAGGAGCCTGAAGACTTGCAGTCACTGATTAGGAATAGCTTCTTTTCCTCCATCAGATTTCTGAAAACGCCATGAGCCCACAAACACTATCTCCTTATGCCTTTCTTTTTGCACAGTTATTTATTTTTGTAATTTATAGTAATTTTGTGTGTTTGGCTGCTGCAAAACAAAACATTTCACATCATACAAGTGATCATAAATCTGATTCAAAGAGTTATTCTCAGACAAGTCTGTTGGGCAGGTTAATTCCTGTGCCTAACAACGGCCTTGTGAAACAGACACGCTATTTCAAGTTGTGTCGCAGGAAGAAATTACCAGATGAATAAAGGTAAGCATTTAAGGTTGTGTCCAAAAGCTTCTTGAAAGAACACAATATCCCCACAGACTTTTAAAAAGTCCTGGCACTCATGAGCACTCAGAATGTAGAAGGAGCATTCAGAATGGTTCAGGGAACTTGAAATGCATGCATCAGGAGCTCTGCGTAGACAGAGGAAAGAACACACCACCTCACATACTACCCTTCCAGCACTCTCATCGGGAACCTCATGTCCCGTTGTAGGATAGTCTGCAGAACCCACATTGAATCATGAAGAAGGCATACTAGTGGCTATACTTCATTAGGAATTTGAGAAGATTTGTTATGTCATCAAAGTCTCCAGAAATTTTTACAGATGCACTGTGGAAAGCATTCTGACTGGTTGCATCGTCACTCCAATACATAGGGTCAAGAGTGGTGCAGAGTGTTATAGACTCAACCAGCCCCTCACAGACACAAATCTCCCCACCATTGAATACATCTTCAAAAGGCAGTATTCATCATTAAAGACACTCATCACCCAAGACTTGCCCCCTTCTCGTTATTACCATCAGAATAGAGGTACAGGAGCTTGAAGACCCACACTCAATGTTTTAGAAAACAATTTCTTTCCTTCTGCCATCAGATTTCTGAACAGTTAATGAACACTACCTCATTATTTATCTATTTTTATTTGCAACTTAATATAATTTTTGTGTACTACTGCTAAAAAAACAAATTTCATGACAGGTCAGTGATTATAAATCTAATTCTAATCCTCATCTCATTAATCACCTCAAAACTATCTGAACATCAGGTAAACATTCATTCTTCATCTCAAAAGATTGCCAAACAAAAATTTATTGAACAACTGAGACTCTGGAGAAAATGGGTTACCAATATATCTGAACACTTTGTAGATATAAGCAGATCCTTCTCAAAGACAATAAGCTTTATAATCTGAGTGTACTAATTACTAACTATGATTTAGATATTATGTGAACGTCCTTTGGAAGTTCAAAGAGAAGCTTGACTGACTTACTCAGCTCTGGAAGGAAATTAATATTCTTATGATAATAGTTTTGCAACTTTTACCGATGTTCATATAAACTTTCTTCTCTGATTCCAATTTGATACTTGGATCAGTAGATGAATTGATATCTTATAGATTGTTTCTTGCCCCACCAGATTTGTTCTTATTTAAAGCTGATGTACCATAGAACACATATGCTAGTTACCAGCCTGCATAATGAAGAATTGGGAGTTCAATGAAAATACAGTTTCAGTGAAAATCTGCACTTTAACCTAGTAACCTTCTAGGATTTCTAGTGGAATATGTTTCATATCAGCAAATATTTTTATCTAATCAGGCAGAAAAAGCTGATTTTAATTTCTTGCTGTTATCCTTGCCAAACATACTTTCTTCCTAACTGTGAGATTTTATCCTGGGTAACACCTCACCATAAAAAAAACATTTTATTTTATTTTATGACCATTATATTCAATAACAGCCTCATTATTTGATAGTGAATGGTTATTCAGGATACTCATACAAGAACAATATGTACAAACTCTGCTAGGAAAATTGTGTGCTAAGATAAATTACAACATACAAATGATATAATTTACGAAAAATGTTTTCCCAAAGGTATTACACAAAGTGTCCAATTGAAATTCCATAGAATTTCATGACAGATCTACATTCACCTAAGCAAGTAGAGAGCATTCCATTACACTCCTAGTCAATGACAGAATGGCTTTGAGATGCCTGGAGATGAGGAAGTTATGACAGTTACATCAGAAAACACTGATCTGCTGTGGTAGCCATAGTACTAAGTGCTTGTCCACTGATCAATGGTGCCCCAAGATGGTAATTGCATTGTGTCATTTCATCACTGTACAGAGACGTGTTCTTCAGCCCACTCTGTGCTTGCTGACCATTGAATGCTCATCTATTCTCATCCTACTTTCCAGCATTTTCTCCCATTGCCTTGTATGTCTTGGCAATTTAGATGCTTGTCGAGGTGCTTCTTAAAAGAATGATGAGAATCACCATCTCCACCACTCCCTTACACAATGTATTCCAAATGCCAACCATCCACTGGGTGGGACAAAACGTTGTTCTCAAAGTCCTCTTTGAATCTCCTACACTTTGATACAATGCTTTCTGATTTTACATACCTCTACTATGGAGAATTACTTTTACACTCTATACATTAATCTGTTCCCTCCACCTCCCTACTCTTATTCTTTTTCACTCCCAACCTGTCTCGGTATTCCTCAAAACTGAGGTACTGCATCCCTGGCAACACCTGGGTGAATCTTCTGTGTATCCTTTCTGATGCAATCATATCCTTCCTTTATTTGAGTGATAGTACTCCAGTTCTGGATTAATTATGTTTTTTAAACTTATGCCATAACCTAGAAGAAGGCAATGGCAACCACTTCTGTAGAAAAACTTGCCAAGAATGGTCATGGAAAGAACAGGATCACCCATGTCATATGACACAGTACATAACAAATGAACGGACCGTAACCTGGAAACACAAGATACTGCAGATCCTAGAATATGTAGAAAAAAAATACAGCTGAAAAAACTCAGCAAATAAAGCAGCATCTGCAGCAGTTCTAGTGCAGGGTCTTGACCCAAATGTTCAACCATTCCTTTGCCTTCCCTCAAGACCTGCTGAGTTCTTCCATCAATTTGTTCTTTTATAATATGCAGTAGATACATTGACCTCCCCACTCTTATATTCTGTTAGTTCAATAGTTGATCTTATGGTCTTATTTTGCAGTTGTCTTCAGATTATGTAAACTGTAATTTTGGTTGTTCAACCTATTGAATTATACATACCTATTAGTAGCAGGTTTATTTAAAATTCAACCTTCCATTAAATTAAAGTTACAGTGATATGAATCCAGCCAAATGTACACAAGGCAATTGGTGCTTTTCCTGTCACTGTTCAGTAAAACAAGCTGCAATTTTAATGTCTTCCCCATCACCGAGTGTGTGCAGCCACACCATA
Organism: Hemitrygon akajei; assembly: GCF_048418815.1. Classification (NCBI taxonomy): domain Eukaryota; kingdom Metazoa; phylum Chordata; class Chondrichthyes; order Myliobatiformes; family Dasyatidae; genus Hemitrygon; species Hemitrygon akajei. Next base: position 158,334,518 of record NC_133129.1, on the reverse strand, counting down.
TAAAGTGCTACATTTCAATGATGGTGACTTCTGTGAAACACTGCAGAACGCCAGTACCATGTAAAATTATACTGAAGTTACAACATAGCAAAAGGCTATTCAGCTCAATTCCTCAATGCTGTTGGTTATGTTCCATATGTATGTCCTTTCTACCAGATTCATCTAATCTACTTTGCATATTAATTCACCATCATAAATTTATCCAGCACTCCCTTAAAGGCATCAAAACCATTTGCGTTCATTTGCTCCAAGAGAGAGAATTTTGTGCATTTTAACCACTCTGGGTAAAGGTGAATCTTCTGTGCCCACACTGAAATGATAATTGACTATTGTACATTTATTAATGGTAGATATTAATATTCCCACAAACTGTAAATGTCAACTGTGTCCACCTGATAAAATTAGTTCAGCAAAGAGACACAACTTTCAAAAGGCATCAAAAATTAGCAATATTGTACCTTTTAAAAAAATATGGGGGACGTCACATGATGACGTAGGATCGAGACATGAAAATCCAGCTCTCCCGTAAAAAAAACTAATAAATTAATGTTTAAGTGAAGAAAAGTAAGTAAATATTTTCTAAAAACCACGTCTAAACTACTCAGGATTTTCCTTAGATATGCCTCCTAAACAGACAAAGAAGAAAACTTCTACTTTGAAGACAATACAAGCTGGGCCGGCCACCATGAAGAAGCCTCGGACTCAAGGGCATCTTACCTCCGGCGATACAGAACAGAAATCGGCGGCAACATCAGCAGTCTCCAAGAAAGAACAACAGGAACTGTGCGTGCCCGCAGGAAAGGGCATGCACAAACATGAGCAATTTGAACTACAAATCCCAGCTACGATTGGAAGCGGAAGTGAAAATGAACCCGAGGAGGATTTGAATTCTCTGGGACATACAGATGAAGATGAAGAGGTAAAAGAAGAACAACAGGAAGAGGTTGGAAGTGGAAGATTCTCTGGAGACATAAGAGAAGCTTTGGCGCAAATAATGCATGAATTAAAAGAAGATATTAAAAATATGAAGACTATGTTTGATAAAATGGTGAAAAAACAGGAGAAAATGGACAAGAAAGTTAAAAAGCTGGAAGAAATAACGGGAGACACTATTGATAGAGTGAATAAAATGGAAGATAATATTCTAGCCTGGACATCAGAAAGAAAACGACTGTTGGAAAAAATAGACGTGCTTGAAAATTTTAGTAGACGAAATAATATTAAAATTGTTGGTCTTAAAGAAGGAATAGAGGGAGAGGATCCAATAAATTTTTTTCAAAAATGGATCCCGGAAAATTTGGAAATGGAAGAGGCAACCCAGTTGATTGAAATCGAAAGGGTCCACAGAGCCTTAAGACCAAAACCTCAACCTGATCAAAACCCACGACCAATCTTGATAAAATGCTTAAGATATCAAGATAAAGAAAAGATCCTGAAGGCGGCTGCCCAATGTGCCAGAAAGAGAAATGAGCCATTGATGATAGAAGGGAAAGCAGTTCTTTTCTATCCTGATATAAGTTATGACCTTTTGAAGAGAAAGAAGGAATTTAACACAGTGAAAAAGGTTTTATGGGAAAAGGGTTATAAATTTATATTGCGCCACCCGGCAACACTGATAATTTTTTTGGATGACGGAAAAAGAAGATTTTTTACTGATCATCGGGATGCAGAGGAGTTTGCACAAGAACTCCCAAATATTTGCTAGACACAGTGAAGATTTAAAAGTGAAACAGATTAAAGATGAAGACGGGGACACTGAAGTGAGTTGATGGACATAAAGACAGAAGAATATTTAAATATATTTTTATTTATATGATACAGGGGGAGAAAGGTAAAAATTTGAGAAATATTCATCGAGAGTAGTGATATTATTTTTTTCTTCTCTTATATATACTTTTTTCATGTTACGGGGCAGCAGGGGGAACTTCGGATCGATCGCTATGGGATTCACGTGTGTGATCATGGTGTTTGCCATGACCCGCACAACGGAAGGGGGTAATGTGTTTTTTTTTTCATTCACAACATTAGCAGGGGTTTTTTTTTGTTTTTTTTTTCTTTATAATCTGTTTTTCTTTTATCTTTCTTTCTTTGCCTGGATGATCGGAGGGGAGACACATAGCAACATGGAGAATTTTAAAATAATTCCCCAAGGTACTATGAGAGTTGAAATATTATGTACTATTATAGACTGGAGTAACCCCGTTAAAAATAATGACTAATTTACTGAATTTTTAAAGTTTTAATGTTAATGGGCTTAATGGACCAGTGAAAAGAAAAAGAATTTTAACATACATTAAGAAAATGAAAATAGATATGCTTTTATACAAGAAACGCATTTAACAGAGATAGAACATCAGAAATTAAAGAGTGATTGGGTCGGAAATGTTATAGCAACTTCAATTAATTCAAAAGCGAGGGGAGTTGCAATTTTGGTCAACAAAACTTTACCAATTGAAATACAAAATGTATTAATTGATTCTGCGGGAAGATATATAATTATACATTGTCAAATCTTTTCAGAACTATGGACTCTTATGAATGTTTATGCACCAAATGAAAACAATGTAAAATTTATACAAGAGGCTTTTTTGAATTTGGCTGATGCACACGATAAAATATTAATAGGTGGAGACTTTAACTTTTGTCTAGACCCAGTTTTAGATAGGTCAACAAAGATTATTACAAAACTAAAAGTAGCAAAATTAACTTTATCATTGATGAAAGATTTAAATTTGATTGATATATGGAGAAGAATTAACCCAAGAGAAAGAGATTATTCATTTTATTCAAATAGACATAAAACTTATTCAAGGATAGATTTTTTCCTACTATCAGCGAATATTCAAGACAGAATGAAAAATATGGAATATAAAGCAAGAATATTGTCAGATCATTCCCCCTTGATAATGACAATGATAATGATGGATAAGGAGGAATCGATTTACAGATAGAGATTTAATTCAATATTATTAAAACATCAAGATTTTTGCAATTTTATGAAAAAAAAACAGATTCAGTTTTTTTAGATACAAACTCACATTCAGTTGATGATAAATTTATATTATGGGAAGCAATGAAGGCATATTTGAGAGGCCAGATAATAAGTTATACTTCTAAAATTAAGAAGGAATATATGGTAGAAATAGATCAATTGGAAAAAGAGATTACAAAATTAGAAAAAGAATCTCAAAGATATATGACAGAAGAAAAACAAAGACAACTTATTAACAAGAAGTTACAATATAATACACTTCAGACATACCGAACAGAAAAAGCAATTATGAGAACTAAACAGAGATATTATGAACTAGGTGAAAGATCACACAAGATTCTTGCTTGGCAGTTAAAAACAGACCAGGCTTCCAAAACGATAAATGCAATTAGAACAAGTGTAAATAAAATTACTTATAAACCTTTAGAAATCAATGAAATTTAAAAATTTTTTTATTCTGAACTGTATCAATCAGAATCACAAAATGATATTGTTGAGATAGAAAGGTTTTTTTATCACAAATAACTCTCCCAAAATTGAATTCGGAAGAACAGAAAGGATTAGATGCGCCTTTTACATTAAAAGAGGTTGAAGAAGCTCTAGGATCACTTCAGAGTAATAAATCTCCAGGAGAAGATGGTTTTCCGCTTGAATTTTACAAAAAGTTTAAAGATTTATTAATTCCTCCTTTTATGGAGCTAATACACCAAGCGAAAAGAACGCATAAACGCATAAACTTCCAGAATCTTTTTCGACAGCTATTTTAATAGTATTGCCAAAAAAAGACAGAGATCTTTTAAAGCCAACATCATATAGACCTATTTCTTTGTTGAACACAGACTATAAAATAATAGCAAAGATTTTATCTAATAGATTATCTAAATACTTACCAAAATTAATACAGATGGATCAAACAGGATTTATTAAAAATAGACAATCGGCAGATAATGTAACTCGGTTACTTAGCATAATTCATTTGGCACAAAAGAGGGAAGAAATAAGTGTGGCAGTTGCTTTGGATGCAGAAAAAGCATTTGATAGATTGGAATGGGATTTTTTATTTAAGGTATTGGAAAAATATGGATTAGGAGTATCTTTTATAAAATGGATTAAAACCTTAAATACTAACCCCAAAGCTAAAGTGGTGACAAATGGCCAAATTTCAACATCATTTCAATTAACAAGGTCAACTAGACAAGGTTGTCCATTATCACCTACTTTATTTGTGTTGGCGATAGAACCATTAGCTGAATTAATTAGAACTGACTCAGATATTATGGGTTTCAGAGTTAATCAGGAGGAATATAAGATTAACTTATTTGCTGATGATGTTCTGATTTATCTAACTAACCCATTGCATTCGTTGTGTAAATTATCTTCTAGATTGGAAGAATATGGGAAAATATCAGGGTACAAAATAAATTGGGATAAAAGTGAAATTCCTTACTAAAGGAGATTATAGTCAATGTCGATTAATAACTCAATTTAGATGGCTGATAAATGGTATAAAGTATTTAGGAATAAGAGTTGATAATGATATAAAGATTTGCCATTATTAAAAAAAATTCAAGAGGATCTTGATAAATGGATGATGTTACCAATAACATTAATAGGTAGAGTCAATGCTGTAAAAATGAATATATTTCCTAGATTACAATATTTATTCCCTAGATTACAATATTTATTCCAAACACTACCAATACAATTACTGTAGAAATTTTTTCAAGAGTTAAATAAATGTGTGAGGAAATTCCTTTGGAAAGGTAAGATGTCAAGAATATCATTGGAAAAATTGACATGGAAATTTGACCTAGGAGGGTTACAATTACCAAATTTTAAGAATTATTATAAAGCAAATCAACTTAGATTTATTGCATCTTTTTTTGATGAAGATAAACCGGCATGGATTAGAATAGAATTAGACAAAATAGGAGAAAATATACCGGAAGATTTTATATATAAATGGGAATCTAAATGGATACGGGAAAAGAAAGAATCTCCTATACTAAAACATTTGATTGATTTATGGAATAAGATAAATGTTGATGATGAGATAAAGAAATCTTTATTAGCAAAGAGACCTTTAATTCAAAATAAACTTATCCCTTTTACAATGGATAATCAATTTTTATATAACTGGTTTCACAAAGGGATTAGATATATAGGAGACTGTTTTGAAGGAGGTATATTATTGTCATTTGACCAATTAAAGAATAAATATAAAATATCAAATAGCACTCTTTTTTGTTATTTCCAATTAAGGGCTTACTTAAGAGATAAACTGGGTCAAACAATGTTATTGCCGAAACCTAATGAAATAGAAACTTTAATTCATAAATGAAAAATTAAAAAAATTATTTCTGGTATGTATAATTTGATTCAAAAACAGGCAATTAAACTAGGAATTCATAAGTCAAGACAAAAATGGGAAACTGATTTGAATATTAAAATTGATGAAACAAGTTGGTCAAGATTATGTCTTGACAGTGTGACAAATACAATAAATGTTCGACTAAGATTAGTACAATATAACTTTTTACATCAAATACATATTACACCACAAAAAATAAATAGATTAAACTCAAATTTATCTGATCAATGTTTTCGATGTAATCAAGAAATTGGTACTTTTTTACACCCTACTTGGTCTTGTTTTAAAATTCAACCTTTTTGGACAAATTTAAGAGTTTTACTGGAACAAATTATTGGAATACAACTTCCACATAATCCAACATTATTTTTACTAGGCGATATTGAAGGGATAAAATCAAAATCCAAATTGAATAAATATCAGAAAGAATTCATAAAAATTGCATTGGCAGTAGCCAAAAAGGCTATTGCAGTTACTTGGAAATCGGATTCATACTTAAGTATAGATCGTTGGAAGAATGAAATTTTTAGCTGCATTCCACTTGAAAAAAATACTTATAATTTAAGAGATAAATATGAAATATTTCTGAAAATTTGGTGCCCTTATTTACAAAAAATAGGATTGAATATATAGGTGCTCTGAAGATAAAATTATTGGTTATCTGGGGAAAGAAATAAATATACATATTAAAGCTATTATGAACTCCATGGAGCATGTGGGGATCTTCCGATATCCAGGCATTCTTTCTTTCTTTTTTCTTCTCTTTTTTCTATAGGGATATGTCAGGGGGGAGGGGTTAAGGGGAGGGGGGAAGGGTTGATAATTTTTTTTCTTCTGTAACCTATTTGAAAATTCAATTAAAAAAATGTTAAAAAATATATGAAATAAGGACTCAAAAATTTCAATACCGATCACATAATGGTCAGTATGAGGCACCAATACTGCTGCGATTATTTAATTCGCATATCAGTAGACCTGATATTAGAAGATCCATTATATAATCAGTTAGCTGAGAATTAAGCTTACATTTTATGTAAGCCAAAAATATACAATTTATATAACTAAAGATACAATTTTAAGTCCAGATCTATGGAAAATGTTTGCTGCTGGATCAGTGAATCTGATGCACATCTAATTGCAGTGACTAAAGTTGGGAAATGAAAATGTGTAACAAAATACATGTAAAAGTGAAATAGTTCCAGGAATTATAGAGCTCCTTCAACTGTGTTGAAACAAACATAAAACATATAGATTTAGAGGAGAGACAAGAATAAAAGAATCAATGCAAAGTTTTTTTTTCTTACTGTTTGACATTTGTTTAGGAGTTAGAGTTCCAACATAACATTTTTACACTGTTAATATGTGTAATAAAGGACAACAAATGTCTGCCTCATGTATTACATTACTCTATGCTTCAATATTTATATATGTAGTGCAATCTGCTTCCATTAAGTTGCTTTGTGATATGTCACACTCTGTGCATCACAAGTGTATTCTGGTGTGAAATACGAGATGTTTTAAGAATGTAAACTGGTGTACGCATTTCTTAGAACATTGAAAAGGAGTCTACAAAAAGTATGATGTTTCTGGGGAACTTTTAAGACAACATGGCTTTGTACTGAAATGTCATTTGAGATGATTCCCTAAGATGAACTCCTAACTAGTTTTTCTAGACTAAGGATAAGCATAAAGGAGTTAGAGAGCTAGGGTGTGACTTGCACATCTCTTTGAAACAAAAAATATTTTGTATCACTGGGAATATATCACTATTACCTGATACATTTATCTTTATACCTCTACTTGCCAACTTAACTCAAATTCACCTCAACATATATTCCTTAATGTATGCAACTAAAAGGCAGTTTCCTCACAACGTAAAATATTTTGAAATCATTAAAAAATGCCCAAGGGAAGTATTTCTATATGCTGATAATAAATGACACACTAAGCTTTCAGGCCAGACCTTGCTGTCTATTGGTGACTTTTCTGAATAAAATCACCAGTGTTAGTCATTTCATTAGGCCTTCAACACACAGTTCAATGCAGAAGTGCCAGGCTTACTACAACAACCTATTTGATAGCTAAGTGCTGTCCTGCTGAAGTTTTATTGACTCCTGAGTCAGGATCACAGTGGCTATGGATCAGATATGCAAAGGTGATGTCTTTTTAAAGTATTATGTTGCTTCACCTTAAGGTATTTGTGTACAGAAGTATTTTCAGGTAAATTGTAGTGAAATCAATCACATTACCATATCAACTTTTCTTTTTATTTTGAGTTCAAATGGAATTGCTTTTAATTTACTGTGAATGATCGAGATATTTAAAAACTATAAATATCTCTCACCTTTTTTTTTACAACTTGTGTGGTAGAGTTAAGGCTTTGCCAATGGTTAAAGCTTTCAGTATGGTTTTTAGGAGTAGTGTTTGCTCATTGAAAGATCTGTTACTACAGAAATCTTATCACTAAAGTCTTACATGCTTAGTGCCAGTAAAACATAGAAAATGCACTTTTCATTAATACAGTACACATGTTACATCATTTTAAATAAAGGACTCCTTTATCTGTTGTTTTCATAAAGCCACACATTTGCAGTGGATGAATTTCTCTTTTAAAGTAGCAGAAACTGCTAATACATACTGTATAAAGAGAATGTTTGTCCAAGTACTTACATAATATCACTTCCGGTATTGCATAATTTACTTGCAGTTCAAACACTTCAAATTGAGTTGAAGTACCTTGAAATTATAGGATTGTTAAATTTTGGAAACTGTTGTGGGTATGCATTAAATAACTCTGTTAGAAATCATTTCTGAATCTGTGCTTCTCAGCGGTGTATGTCATGTTTGAAATTGGGATTTAAAATGAAAAAGTAGCTACTGGTACAGAAGTTTCTCCACATATGTGCTGGGCATGCATATATGTGAAGGAAGAACAAAACATGCAAGGAGTGTGTGGTGTAATTTGCTTCCAAAGTTCAGTTCCGTTGAAGGCAATATAACCAAAGTTTGGAAGTAGCATACTACAAGTGCAACTACACTGTATGCTTAAGGCAAATGTCTCTTGGCAAATTTTCATTCAAGAATATTTAAAGAATGTTTTTGGAAGTATGATAGCCTTGTTAGTTTATCTACAATATGCAAATACACTTAGGTCAAATGTCAATATGAGCTGGCCTCAAGACAATCCAGCATGAGCCAGTGGGGATTATTACAGGTATTAAAGTACTGAGCAGGAAAAATATTGAACAGGGAAAGCAATATGGCAAGCTTACAGAATAGTCTAATGATGCACTTGTTCACAGCATTAATTCCATTTTTTCTTTGTTTTTCAGATTACACTAATAACTTGAACTCAAGAAAACAAACATCCAATAAATTATGAATGTTGAACAAGATGACATTGCATCCACAGCAGATGATGATAGGTCCAAAGTTTAACAGGGCGATACTCGACCCTTTATTTGTGCTGCTGTTGGCTCTACAACTTCTTGTAGTGGCTGGTTTGGTTCGAGCGCAGACTTGCCCTTCCGTGTGCTCCTGTAGCAACCAATTCAGTAAAGTGATCTGTACGCGACGGAACTTGAGAGAAGTGCCGGATAGCATCTCCATTAACACACGCTACCTGAACCTGCAAGAAAACAGAGTCCAAGTAATCAAAGCTGACAGCTTCAAGCATTTAAGGCACCTGGAGATTCTACAGTTAAGTAAGAACCACATCCGGCAGATTGAGGTTGGAGCCTTCAATGGCCTGACAAATCTCAACACCCTGGAGCTATTTGACAACCGCCTTTCCACCATCCCCAGCGGAGCTTTTGAGTACCTATCCAAACTGAAAGAGCTGTGGTTGAGGAATAATCCCATTGAAAGTATACAATCTTATGCTTTCAGTCGAATTCCTTCTCTAAGGAGATTAGATTTAGGTGAGCTGAAAAGACTTGAATATATCTCAGACAGAGCCTTTGAAGGTTTGTCAAATCTAAGATATCTGAACCTTGGTATGTGTAATCTTCGGGAAATCCCAAACCTCATGCCTCTGATAAAATTGGAGGAACTGGAACTATCAGGGAATCGGCTTTCATTAATCCGACCGGGCTCCTTTCAGGGTTTAACTAACCTGCAGAAGCTGTGGATGATGCATGCTCAGATCCAGGTGATTGAGAGGAATGCCTTCGATGACCTTCAGTCACTAATAGAGCTTAACTTGGCACACAATAACCTGACTCTGCTGCCTCATGACCTCTTCACACCTCTTCATCACCTAGAGCGGGTCCACTTGCATCACAACCCATGGAACTGCAATTGCGATATCTTGTGGCTGAGCTGGTGGCTGAAGGAGATTGTACCCTCCAACACAACATGTTGCGCTCGTTGTCACGCTCCCCCTAGTTTAAAAGGGAATTACATTGGAGAACTGGACCAGAACAAATTCAACTGCTATGCTCCAGTAATTGTAGAGGCTCCCACCGATCTCAATCTGACCGAGGGAATGGCTGCAGAGTTGAAATGTCGAGCCTCCACCTCCATGACCTCAGTGAGTTGGATTACTCCCAATGGCACAATTATGACTCATGGAGCATATAAAGTTCGTATTTCTGTGCTGAACGATGGCACGTTAAATTTCACAAATGTGACTGCGGAGGACACGGGATTGTATACATGTCTGGTGAGCAACTCTGCAGGAAATACAACAGCTTCAGCCACTCTGAATGTGACTGCTACAGAAAACAGCACTTTCACTTATTTTACAACTGTTACAGTGGAGACTATGGAGCCATCTGTACAGGTGCACACGACGGATGATAAATTTAGGCCTACACCTTTCAGCGAGTGGGATACAACATTTGTAACGACCTCCTTGACTCCTCGGAGCACAAAGTCAACAGAAAAGACAATCACTGTTGCTATTACAGATGCAGGAGAAAATCTCATACCTGGCTTGGATGAGGTGATGAAAACTACAAAGATTATTATTGGTTGCTTTGTTGCCATCACACTAATGGCGGCGGTGATGTTAATCATTTTTTACAAAATGCGCAAACAGCATCACCACCAGAATCACCATGCTCCCACCAGGACCATCGAGATCATCAATGCGGAAGATGACATCGCAGGAAGTACTGCTGTGGAGAGTCACCTGACCATGCCCACGATAGAGCATGAGTATATGAACCATTATAACTCTTATAAAGCTCCTTTCAACCACACTACCACAGTAAACACAATTAACTCACTACACAGCTCTGTGCATGAACCATTATTGATGCCAATGAACTCTAAAGACAATGTGCAAGAGACACAAATATGAGGGGGGGGGAATAAAATACACAAATTTACAAATGACAAACAGGACAAGGCTGATTCTACTGTTTAAAAGAAGTGTCTTTAAAGAGGTTTATTTATTAAAAATAATTCTATTGTGATCTAAAACAGAGACAATTATGTGTATTCCAAACACTGATTTGACATGATGCTGCGCCCAATAATTTAGTCATCACCATGTTTTTCATAGGAGATTTTGATTCTCTAAGGGACTATTCAGATATTTTGTAAGGATTATGTTTCACATGGGGTTTTTATGGTGAATTCTAGTGGTGAGATTCAGTCTGTTTTGTCTCATTCTGTTATTTCATGACTCTTACAACCGGTAATGACAGAGAATGCAGTATTAGAGGTAGATTTATATTAAATCTTTTATTTTCCATGTATCATCTTGTTCTATATTTACAAACAGAATCATTCTGTGAAGATTGCTTGTAAAAAAAATCAAAAAAAAAACACATACCCATGATCTTTTAAACAATTCTAGATCCAGAATTTGTAGTTAAGTACTAAATAAGATTATAAATAAACTATTGTTGGTTTTCAGTACCTTCAGATATCAAAATTAATGGTTCTGAAGTTGGAATTTGACACTGTATTTGCAGTATTCTGTAACATATTAACCCAGTTCAGAGGGAATCAATACTTCAAATTTGATTAGCTCAATTCTAATTTAATTGGTATAATAACCACATTATCTTTTTTTTCTCATTTTGTCATGTTAACATAGCACAAGGCTGTGGAGGTATGGCAAGCAGTAACAAATGTTTTGGGAAAAGAAAGATACAAAGACAGATATAATTTCCTGTTACTACGTACCCAATGTACATTGCATGGGTACTCAACACATAATTGTCAGGTTTTTTTTGAGAAGAGCGTTCAGCACATAATGCAGGACCCAATTGAAGATTATGAAGCTTACTTCACACTAAAGGTTATTCCACTGAAGACATATCATCTGGATAAACTGTCACATCCAGAATCGAAGATTGTGCATGGAATCTCCTTATCAAGGGATTAAAAATACACCTAATTCTTAAACAGATTACAGGTTGTGTTAAGAAATGGCACACTGATTGTCGTAATATGTTTTGATTTATATGAATGGATTGAAAAAGGTTTTAATCTGTATGTCCATTTTATTGCATAATATTTTCCCCCCCAAAAATCTACAATACATTTGGTTTGCACATAAGATGGGAGTTTTACATTGTTCCTGGGTCAACTTCCTGTCTAACAGTATTAAGTGAGTGGTGAAGTGCCGCCTCATGTTAACAAGGGGAGCATATTAAGCATCATCTTGTCATCAATGCCCGCATGCAATGAACAAAATAATTAAATACCATTCAATGTTTCCAGTTCATCTCAAGATAAGTAATGACCACCACATTTAAAGACACTGGGGATTAGAAATTGAACCCTATTAAAGTGTATTTATATTACTTTGAACATTTCCTATCAAAATGGGGATAACCAATCTTCATGTTAATGAAGTAAAAGTATCAGTTACCAGTCAATCATTTCTCTTTCCTTCTCCTTCATTATGTGATTATCATTCTAGTCATATTGTTTACAGTATTTATAAACTTACGATGCCCTTAATGGAATAAAATTACAGCTTTGTCTTTGAAGAATATCATTTCATCTGAATAGATTTGCATTAATATTAAGAGTTCATTTTTTAAGATGTTATGATGTGTGATCCGAGCTTCCAAGATTTAACTAAAAACTCTTAACACCTCATTTAAAAATAATTTGTAATGTAACCAATTAACCATATTTGCCAGTACTCCTGGGAAGAACATTCTGTCAATTTATGATGTAAAAATGGTATAGAAATGCAAGTTGTTGTGCTTCCATTGTGCTTCTGTCGGAAGTAGCACCTCATACTTAGGTCCTGATATTTTGACACCTTGGTAAGTTTTGATACGATAGCAGTGAGGAACCAGTTGGCCTTTGTTTTCACTCTCTTTGCATGGATCCAATTTATACCAATACTCTAAGAGATTAAAAAGTCCTAGTCAAGGTCATTTTGAGCTTGTAATTTAAATTAAATTATCTTTTTTTTTTGTTTGGCAGGAAAGCCTGAGGAATATTGCTTGGTATTTTGATTTCAACATCTAAAGAAGCTAAAAAGCACATTCAGGTATTCGGAGAATCAGGCCACATTGCAAATCAGACCTGAAGAACTTGGGGTCAGAGATATGCATAGAAAGGCCAATTATCTGAGTTTCTTTGAATTAATAGGGAAAAAGCTATTGGGCAAGAACAGAGGATGATCATATCCATTCCTTTGGAGGAGTAAGGGAAGAATAATAATTATAACAATGTTTGGAATGTATTTATAAAATACCTGTTGCATTAAATTTCCAGGAAAATAGATATTATGAAATTCTGTCTGCTAATTTCAGAAGACATAGTTAAAAGAAGACTAGTTAGTCAAATAATTTTTTATAAATTTATATAAAACTGAAAACTCTCAAGTCTAGGATAGCTGCTCATGCATTATACTGTCAGTGTTTGACACAATTTGCATCATCAAGTGAAACCTGATACAAAAATGTAACTAAGCAGTTCTCCATGGTAACAGTGGCCCTCAAGCATTACCTCTTGAAATATTATTCAAAAGTATGCGTAATTATTGCAAAATAACTGCATGCTTAGATTTTGGAAAAAAAAACAATCACAGATGAAGCGACAGAGCTCAGACCATAATAAGAAAATAAAAGTTAATAGCACTAGCATGTTATCTTAAATGTGTTAAACCCTCAATTGTAGATGCTTCTAAAAATCTCACAGTTTACTCAGTGCTATTTGCTAAGATGATTGGAAATATATAGGAAATGATTTTGTTTTTGTATTTCCACTATCACATTTACCTTGTCATATACTTAGTGGCCTCGTTATTAGGTACCCCCCCTACCTAATAAAGTGGCTGCTGAGAGTATGTCTGTGGTCTTCCATTCCTGTAGCCCATCCACTGCAAGGCTTGAGGAGCTGTGCATTCAGAGATCCCTTCTGCACACCATTCTTGTGACACTTGGTTATTAAATTGCTGTTGCCTTTTTACCAGCTTGAACCAGCGTTGCCATTCTCCTCTGAGCTTTTTCATTAACAAGGCTTTTTTGCCTACAGAACTGCCGCTCACTGAACATTTTTTTCTGTTTTGTGTTTACTTTTGCACCACTCTCTGTAAGATCTAGAGACTGTTGACTGTGAAAATCCCCAAAGATCAGCAGTTTCTGAGGTACTCAAACCACCATGTCTGGCACCAGCAATCATTCCACAGTCAGTTATTCAGATCACATGTCTTCCCCATTCTGGTATTGGTCTGAACCTCTTGACCATGTCTGCATGCTTTTATACATTGAGTTCCTTCCACGTGTTTGGCTGATTTGATATTTGCGTTAATAAGCAGGTGTACCTAATAAAGTGGCCACTGAGTATAGATGAACTATTCCAGGAAGATGGCGGCGCGCTCGAACGCAGCGGCTTCTCTGGGTCCAAACCAAGATGTGATTATTTGTAATTTATATCTTTTACACAATCGCTGGTTATCAAGAAAATCGAGTACCGCAAGTCTACCCCACTACTGAGCTGCTGGATAGCAACGAAGCTGGACTTGTAGCTTCAGCTACCCAGGGAAAAAGGCATCAATGGTGGTGTGCGGAAGACAGTACGGGTGATTGTCTTGGATGTTTTTGTTGTGATCACAAGACCCAGTTGCACATTGGTAACATAGAATACTGTGAGTCCAGTTTGCTGGTTCACTGGATGAGACCGGCGCCGGGGGAGCTGCATGGCCTTGGTTGAGGTGCGAATCAGGCTTCATTCATGCCTCGTGGTCGCCAGGCTCAAACATGCCCCAGGGATGCCTGTTGAGGAAGGAGACACCAGAGCTGGCTGTGTGCCACTGAATTCAGTGGTGGGTTGCAGGCTAGCCCCTCCCGTCTGTTCTGTCCTCCAGTATTCGCTCCATGGAAAACAAGCTGGACTGCGTTCATCTGCAGCTATACTGCCTGATATGAGGATCTGCTGCAGTCTGTTCTTGCAGAAACATGGCTCCAGGACAACATCCATGCACCATCAATCCACAGACTATGACACTCAAAAGCTTGGGCAATATTATTATTGTTTTTATATAATTTTTGTAACTATGTTTTTGCTATCATAATTACATATGTTTTTTGTGCAGTGTGTGAATGTTGGTTCTGTGTTTTGCATCTTGGCCCCAGAGGAACACTGTTTTGTTAGGCTGTATTCATGTGTATGATTGAATGACAATTAAACTTGAACTTGAATTTAATTAATGAAAGTTGGAATTCCTTGTCTGTTATAAATCAACTTTTCTGTCCACTGGTAACACTAGAGAGCCATAATTCTGTCTCCATTCAAGTTCAGGCTGAATCTATAATACAGTAGGAATAGAAAGACTTGAATCTGAAGGATGTTCTCAATGGGTAGAAAGCTGAGATCTGGGGATCACTGACTCAGGACATTGGGGTATGCCATTTGCCACTGAGGTCTGGAGAAATGCTTTCACACTGTGGAGAGAATCCTATGGGATTCTTTTACACCACAGCTTGTGGAGGGCAAGCCGTTGATTTTTTTTCAAGGAGTTAGAATCTTTTTATGCTAAAGAAGTTAAGGGATGAGGGTTAAAGGCATAAACATAGTACTGAAGTGGCTGATTAGCAATGATTGTGTTCAATGACTGAAGGACTAAATTTATTTTAATTATAGAAGTTAGTTAATAAGATTCACCATCAATCTCACCAACTCCAGAATATAAAAGTATAATTCATCCTGCTCTTTAGCACTGTTGAAAACTTGCAACTTCTGCATGTGACTAAACTACCATTAGTCACCATGGCAACGGAGCAGTTAGCATGACAATATTAGAGCTCAGGCTGTCGGAGTTCAATTCTGATGTCATCTGCAAGGGGTCTGTACGTCCTCCTGTGGAATTCATAGGTTTTCTCTGGGTACGCCTGTTTCCTCTCACAGTCCAGAGATGTACTGGCTTGTAGGTTAATTGGTCATTGTAAATTGTCCTATGATTAGATAGGGTTAAATTGGGTGATGCTGGGTGGCACGGCATGAAGGACTGGAAAGGCCTATTCTGTGCTGTATCTCAATAAATAAATAAACAATCTGAACAGCGAATTTGGAATAATGATTTATGATCATGAATTTTCTTAGTGATTCTAAGAACTCGTTATCTGTCTTTGGCTCCATCCTTTTAATGCAATATAATTTTCCTTCAATTAAGTACATACATTATGGGCTAATGATTTAAGTTATGAACCCTTTTCTGTTTATGAAATATGGATGCTTCATAATGCAGTACTTGAAGTATTCTGTTTCACTAGTGGATCTCAGTCAATTAAAATGGTCATTTTAATGAGTACTTATACAATATAAGGCATTGATCTTTGAGGCTCAAATTAGTGTTGAATAATTTTATTTTGTGAACTGCTCCCAATACATACTGAAATAAAGAATAATAAGCACATAATGAAAGAACATGTTTAAACCAGTGGTAGAATAAAGCAGGATACAGAACACACCATCAAAATGGAGCGAATCCTGAAGAAGGGTCTCAGCCTGAAACATTGACGATTTGCTCTTATCTATAGATGCTGCCTGACCTGCTGAGTTCGTCCAGTGTTCTGTGTGTATTGCCATAAAAATGAATGTATATATAGTTTGTGCTAAGGATCCATTCAATTAAAAAAACCTGTCAAATCTTCTTAATGAAAAAAGGAGAAAAACCTACCTTTCTGCAATATATCTTTTGTGTTGCCAGGGAATTTACAAAAGCTGGTAAAATTGATATAGTTACCTTTAAGATACATGGTAAGTGGAATAAGTATGTCTGAGAATTTCTCCTCTCTGAAAGAGATATAAAAAGGCTGGCTAAAGGTGGGAAGACTGATTTTATGTTGCTGAGAAACCTTTTTTTAAAGGTCTTAAATGACAAAATGATTCAGTCTTTCACAGCTGAAGTTAAATTAGAAAGTAATTTATGTTTGAAGCTATTTGCCTGCAATTTCAGTGGCAGTTCTTCCCCCAACCTTGCCTGCACAGCCCACCATCTGCCACACATATCAGCAGTGATATAAAAAAAAAGTCACAGCGACTCTTCTGACAGCACGGTAAATCGGAATATGTTTCACTTGCTGGGATGAATAATGTGCAGAACAAGTGAGAACACCAAAAATAAAAGCTGCTTTGCATCATTACTGCGAATTGCCAGCTGAGGTCAATTACAGGACAACAATTTAATGGCAGTGATATAATGGACCTCTATTGTACTGAAAACAATGTGAAGTTCAACACAAATTGAACAGTAAACCATCTTGTTCTCATCAGTAAAACAGCAGAATAAACAGATTTCACACAACTGGGATTTATCTATTCACATGACTTCTAAATGATTTTCACTGGAAGAACCTTTCACTACAAATGCTTAAAATATTATACTAATCTGGTATGACATGCCTACAGTACCAACTTTTCTCCCTCCCATAATCCTTTGACAATTCCAAAATCTCCCAGTTTCCTGCCCAAATAATTTAGTGAAAGGTTTGCAAGGAGAGAGCTGGTTAATGTCAAGGGCTCCACCACCTGTTTCTTGATATGAATACTGTAATTTGCACAACCCTGCTGTTCCTCCTTCTAATCTATTGCTAGCTGCATCTTTGCTTGGTTTTCTTTGTGCTTCCATGGTAGTCTATATCTTTAATTACTGCTTTTCACAGGAGTTGCAACAGGAACACTACTGGAGCTTAACCAGCTGCAAAGTACGGATGAACATCTCAAATAAAATTAGGTATTTTCATCATATTTTGCTTCTCTATCTGTTCACTTGTGGCACAATCAAGTTTTAACCTGTCTTCTGAAAGACGACAGCTCACTGCACCACCCTCTATTCCACTACATTGGAATGTCAGCCGGGATTTCTGTGTTTAGATCACTGTGTGGGACTTGACCTCGATCCTTCTCATCGGAGGTAACAAAGCATAGCAGAAACAGCCAGCTTATGTGTAGTGATACGCCTCACTGATTCTCACTGGTTGTTGCAGGCATGATATCCATTCCCAAATCCAATAACAAAAGCTGGAAGTAGATATAATCCAACCCTGTAATTCTCACCCCCCCCCCCCCCCAGCTTGATGGTACAACTTGTTATTGGCATCTAGTCTCTCTTCATGCTAGTCAACGTTCTAAAAAAATTCAGCAATTCAGTGCAAGGCAAAACTAGCAGCAGTCCCTAGGAAGTCACACTGAACCATTGCTGCAATAGAAGAGTCTTTGCACAATATCAAGTCAAGGACAATGTAAACTCAGTTGGGAACTAGGATATAGAGTAGAAAAGCTGTAGTGAGAGGGTCAGAACCATAACTTGAAGTATGTTGATCTCCAGGGTCATGCCAAACATCTAGGAAAGGTTGTTATTATCCAATCTTACGAGAGCAATAGTCAAAATGGTGTTATTGGGTGTCACTATAGTGAGGGATGTCGGAACCCTATTAGCCTGGTTTCAAGTTCTGGACTTTACAAACCTGACCTGTGGCTCCTTCCAGTTTCAACACAGAAGTTTCTTCCATTAATTGTGAAGTCTTGTTTCAGCATAAGTGGCAGAAACCTAATTCAGGTGATGAATATAACAGTGAATTTTATGGAAATGACATCTCTGTACACATTTGGAAACTACTGCACAATTCCAGTCGCATCTTATGCATAAATCAACTGGATGCACAAAAGACGGAGAAATAATTTGATAGTCTTTCAGGAAAGAAGGGAGATACAATAGTGTTTGGATTTCAGTAAAATTCCATCCTGTTGCACAAATAGGCATTGTACAACACTCAGGACTTTATTGTTAAATATTTTCAATCACAAAATGCTCAGTATATATTCCAGGAATGAGTGGAAATAGTATCTTTCCAATATGTTGAGGAGTAAGCACCTGCCTGCCTGTCTCAGCCAGCAGACTGCGAGTCACACCAGTAAATTCATTTGCTTTCTATCAACATTAGCTAGCTCCATTCCACAGATGGAGTAGCAAAGCTTTTAATATTCTATTAAATTAAATACTAACAAATTTGGAAGTAAATAAAATAAGCACATTATTGATGAATGGTTTGTACTTTTGTTACTAAGTATGGAATGACATTTTCAACAAGTCCAAAAGCTGTTCTCTTTGCATTTTTTAATGAGACTGTTGACTCTTTGAAAACTCGATGAATGTTTTGCATTCCAATAATAAAATTCACTACACTAGCCAAAAGATGAATGAAGGAGTTGTGGATAAAATTACTTTTCTTCTGGATTGGCACTGCAAATTTGGCAGATTAGCATTCATGGCAATTGTACCCTGGCAGGTGACTTGCTAGACTGCTGAGCAGTCTTTCCTCTTGATGTGGCTAATGCATATAGCAATGCCCAGAGAATTTGATTGTTTGTATTTGTCATGCTAACTTCTGTCTGATACTCACCTTGAAACTCATTGAGTTTTCCAAGGTATTGGTCTCAGCTATGAAACCAGGTTTCATTCATTTAAAATTAGCATACAAGACCAATGCCAAATATCCATCTCTGAAGACACTCAGTGGCCGGTGGTCTAAAGACTAATTCATAGCTGGTTTGAGTTTCAAGCATCAAGTTTTGAAAGCATATGCTGACCTATTTCATATGTCTATGCCATTTAGCTGGGTGGATTATTCCTTTATAAGTATTCTATTATCTGTGCTGATGAAATTAGACCATCTGATAACTGTTTCCATTAACACACAAAAAATGCTGGTGGAACACAGCAGGCCAGGCAGCATCTATAGGGAGAAGCGCTGTCGAAATTTCGGGCCGAGACCAGTCGACAGCGCTTCTCCCTATATATGCTGCCTGGCCTGCTGTGTTCCACCAGCATTTTGTGTGTGTTGCTTGAATTTCCAGCATCTGCAGATTTCCTGGTGATTGATTGTTTCCAATATTCTATTTTCATCTCCTAAGAGTGCCTGGCTTTGTCTATCATATGGATGCAGCTTTTAGTCACTCGACCTGTTATTAATGGAAGTTTAGTATCTGAGAATCGGAATGTAGTACAGTACAGGACTGTGATTACCTAATTAGGCTAATGATGCCTAATTACACTAATTCCTTCTGCTTGCACATGGTCCATAATCCACCATTCTCTGCATATTCATGTGCCTATTGAAGCACTGCTTAAATATCTTTGTCATATCTGCCTATACTACGAACCCAGGCAATGAATTTGAAGCATTTGCCATTCTCTCTGTGTGAAAATTATTTTTTTTTGCTCCTTTCCTTTGAACTTTCTCCTCTTATTTAAATGCATGCCTTCTATTAGTAGATATTTTGACTCTGGTAAAAATGTTGGCTGTCTATCTATGCCTCTCATAACTTTATAAGCATCTATTATGATTCCCCTCAACCTCCATTGCTCCAGAAAAAAGTAACAGAACTTTGTCCAAACTCTCCTTATAGCACATGCCCTCTAATCCAAGAACCATCCTGGTAACATTCTGCACCTCTCTATTCCCTCCACATTCTTTCTACAATGGGGAAACTAAAACTGAACAGAATACTCCAGGGGAGGCCTAACCAAAGATATAAATTTGCAACAAAATTACTGATTCTTGGACTTCAATGCCTTGACTAATAAAGACAAGTATGTCAACTTGTGCAGCCATTTTCAAAGCGCTATGGACCTGGGCCCAAAAATCCCTCTGCATATCACACAGAGACTCTCGCTGTCAGTACCCCCAGCTCAACTCTGTCTTTTTGTGTGTTTCCCCCAGCTGTCAGTCTGTGCTTTTGTATTGCCATGTGCTCCTGCTCTACTCCGACCCCTGTATTACTGAGTACTCCGTCTCTCATCTGTTTCTCATTATTACCTGTATTGCTGCCACCTGTATCTCATTGTGCTCATCTGCCTCTCTGTTTATTGCTCAGTTTAGTTCAGTCCTGTTTTCACCTGTTGGTTGCCAGATTGTGCCAGAGAATTTTCCTGAGCCTTTCCAGCATTTGTACCTGTACTCTGTCCGTCTGAATATCAACTCTGCCTGTTCCCCGATTCTGGTCTTTGGATTTCTCTGGATGTTTTGATCTCTGCCTGAACTTCGATGCCAACTTTGTTTGAACCTTGGGATTTGTTACTCAATTACTATCACTGCGTGCACAGTACTGGGACTGTGATTGGATCCCTCCCTGCTCCATTGTCCTGACACTTGGTTAGTTTAAGCAGCAATGCATTCAACCTTATGCCATTAAAATATTAAAAAAGCACAATACATGCTGTTTTTAATTTGCATTGAAATCCACTTTCTACATTGCTTTGGTCATGAGGAATTGTTCACAGTAGTTTTAGTCATTGTAAAATTTCCTTGCTCCTCTGGGAACATGAGGTGAATTATTCCAAGGTCATACACTTGTAGTAGGATCTGATGAAGGAGATTAACACTACACATTTGAGTTAAAAGCCTGTTTCAGAAAAGTTGGATTCCTCCACTCCTTCACTACTTCACAGTCTATTATTAAAGTGTTCCACCAGATCTTTTTGGGACTCTGGCACAGGAGACTTCAGGTACTGGAATGTGGAGCAACAGTCAAAATGCAGACAGTATTGGTTTAGGAAATGGTGAAGGCTCTTCATTTGGAATGTTCTGGTTTGAGAACCTACACTTGTACTGGACCAATCCAGATGAAGGGTCCAGGTATGAAACATTGACTGCATTTCCCTCAACATACGCTGCTTGACTCATTGTATCTCCAGCATTTTGTCTGTTGCTCCTTGTGGTCCTGCTGTGTTTTCAGTTTTGATATTCATTCCATCTAGTTTACCTTCTGAATATGACACTAAGGGCTATATATTAATTTTATATACAGCTAGGTACTATAAGTATGATCCAGTTTGCCTTTCAATGGGAACTTTTGATTAATGGAGTGGACATGGAGAGATTCAGCACAACCACTGTAGCATCATGGTGCTACCAATCAAATAAAATAGAGGAACCTCCAAGTATTGCTGCTCAGTTGTGTGAAATGTGAGCTTCAAAGCTATTCAGTCAATGATTTTATCTTTGTCTATGTTCAACACCTAAAGCACGTTGTTCCATGAGAGCAGCAAGGTCTATATTCTTTCCTTAACTCCCTCTGGATGGTTTCTTTGACATTTGTTACACTCAGTAAGTGGCTGAAATTGCCTGTTCTAAATGGAGTTCAATAAACAGATGTGTTTTTTAAATTAATTTGACATATACATTGATCCATAACAAGATATAGAATAGAAATTCCTTGGAGGTTTAGGCACCTGTCATGTAAATAGACCATCATTGGTTGAAGCTTAACTGTTGAAAAAATCATTAAGTGCTTAATGATTACAGGATATACAGTATGCCTAAAAAAATGGTAGATGGATTTGAATCCATATGGTGGGTGTGGTATTGCAAATTGGGAGATCAAATGTAAGAGTAAAGTATACAGTAAATGGTAGGATCCTCAGGAGCAAATCCATAGCTCCCTGAACATAGACAGAGTGATAAAGAAATTGCATGGCATACTTGCCTTTAACAGTTGGGGAACTGAGTATAAAAGTTGGAAGTCATGTTGCAGCTATATTTAACTTTGTTTAAGCCCATTTGGCATATAGTGTGCAGTTCAGGCTGCCACATGGCAGAAAAGATGTGGAGGCTTCTCAGGGGACAAAAAAGAGGTTTGCCAGGTGTCTGAGGGATAACTTGATAGAAGTATATAAAAATATGTGAGGCGTGGATAGGGTAAGTAATCAGAGTATTTTTTCACCAGTGTGGAAATGTCAAATACTAAAGGGCACAGATCTATGGTGGGAAGCTAGAAGTTTAAAGGTGATTTATTAGACATTTTTTTTTAATTACACTGAGACTGGTGGGTGCCTGGAACACACTCCTGTGGGAGCTGGTGGAAGAAGAAGCATTTAGACAGGCTCTTGACAAGGTATAGAATAGAAGGATACAAATCATATGGAATTAGTTTAATTTGGCATAATGGTTGGTGTAGTCATCATGGGCTGTGGGGCCTGTACTCTCTATGCTCTGTGAAGTGGTATTGGAAGCCCAGCATTGCCTGTTGAGATGTGGCGAAGTGCAAGGTCAGTATATTCATCAGCTGCAATGAACTGTGCCTTTGGCTTCAGAATCATGAAGAAGGAATTGGTCCCAGTGCACATGAAAGAAATGCCTGGTCACCTACAGAATTATTGGTGTTGTAATCTCCAACAGGTCAAATAAATAGGTGGAATGGAACTCAATAAAGGGCAAACATGTTCATTGGTCGTCAGCTTCATCATTACCTTGGTCGCAGTTATGTAAATGTTACTTGAGAGCACATCTTTTGTGTTCACCCCTTTTATGGATACCTGCATGTGCTTTGGTCTTAGGTTGATATTTTGCAGTGAAGGAAATGTATACATTGATGTTATAATAGCTTCCCATGATCTTCAAGTGAATTACATACCAAGGGGTGATTGATAAGTTTGTGGCCTAAGGTAGAAGGAGTCAATTTTAGAAAACATAGCACATTTATTTTCCAACACAGTCCCCTCCTACATTTACACACTTAGTCCAGTGGTCGTGGAGCATACGGATCTTGGACCTCCAGAAAGTGTCCACAAATGGGTGATTGATAAGTTTGTGGCTTAAGGTAGAAGGAGATGACTTATGCAGCTCTCGTTATATGCACATGCAGGTCAACTCTTTGAGTGATTAAGTGTGTGAATGTAGGAGGGGACTATGTTGAAAAATAAATGTGCTATGTTTTCTAAAATTGACTTCTTCTACCTTAGGCCACAAACTTATCAATCACCCCTCATAGTAGATGATACCATCAATACTATAAACCTTCACCAGAGTGCTGTTTCTTATATCTTCCTGTACTATTCCTTTTCTATCAACACACACAAAATGCTGGTGGAATGCAGCAGGCCAGGCAGCATCTATAGGGAGTAGTACAGTCGACGTTTTGAGCCGAGACCCTTCGCCAGGACAGTGCTTCTTCCTATAGATGCTGCCTGGCCTGCTGCATTCCACCAGCTTTTTGTGTGTGTTGCTTCAATTTCCAGCATCTGTAGATTTCCTCGTGTTTGTTCCTTTTCTATTTTGCCTAATAATGCTCTAGTTGCTCTTTTGCTGAGACACCACACGGCTGATTTTAAATATTGCCTCTTCTTCTCTAACTGTAAAGAAAATTCAGAATGCTTGGTCATAGCTTGATAACATAACAGGGAGAATCACAAGGAAATTGTCATTTTCTTCCTCAAGAAAGTTTCACACACCTCGGCACACACACGTCCAAATCGGTCTCAACCTTAAGCATTGACTCTCCATCTCCCTCCCCAGGTTCTATCTGACATATTCAGTTCTTCCAATATTTTGTTGGTTGATCCATGAAACGGTGGATGACTTCTGCTATTTAAATCTGAAAGTACTAAAAGAATAACTCAGACGTAGACCAAAGAATGCAAACCAACTGGACTTTACTCCCTTTGATTACAGGAAGACTGATTTCTGTGACTTCTCAGGTTAGTGATATTGTACGTATTTAACAAATTTAGAAATAAATGCACCTTAAAATTTCACTTTACATATACATTGGTTACACTAAGAAAATGTATAAAAAGATCAGCAAGGGTTCATCGGTTGTTAAGCAAATGGTTGCAGTAAGCTGTTTTGAGGAAAGAACAATGATAGACTTAAGATAGGAGCAATACACAAAAATTGCTGGAGCAACTCATCTGTTCAGGCAACATCTATGGAGTGAAATACACAGTTAAAGTTTCAGGCTGAGCCCCTTCATCAGGAATATAGTTCAAAGTTCAAAGTAAATACATACATATATGTATATAGAACATATAAAACTACAGTACAGTATGTGCCCTTTAGCATAATATTTTGAGCCAACTGGAAAGAAAGATGACAAAGCCAGAATAAAAGAGTTTGGGGTTTACTATGAGCTGACAGGTGATAGGTGAATCTAAGTGCCAGGGGGATCCAGAAATTTAGGGAGGGGAATGAAGTAAGAAGATGGGAGGTGATAGGCAAAAGGAGCAAAGGGCTAAAATAGATAGAATCTGATTGAAGAGGACAGTGGACTATAGAATAAAAGGAAGGAGATGGACAACCAGAAGGAAGAACTTGTAACCACAAAAGTGGTATCTCCCAAAAGGGGGCTGGCACATTGGTGATTAGGATAAAAGTGATGGGACAACTGAAAGATACCCAAGCTGATATTAATGGCAGAAGACTGAGAAGTTCCTATAGACTTGAACCATTACAGGTTGAGCACTCCTCATCTGAAAATTGAAAATCCGAAAACCTCCAAACTCCGAAATTATTTTTGAGCGCCAACATTACGCCACAAATGGAAGATTCCACAAGGTGCTGGGAAGGTTCCCAAGCGATATGCAGGTCTCTGCACACCACAGACTATTCTGAGAAGTGATCTCCCAGCGCCTAAGTGTTGTTTTCTTCAGAACTCCAGAAGCTAATCAAAAGAAACACACAGAAGCTGGGATAAACATGTCTCCTTAAATTTACTGTTGTGAGGTGCTCACTTATGATGTGGTGTAATCATGTATGCCATTCACATATTTCATGCATATATTCCAAAAAAGAATTGGGTAAACAACAAAGAATACTTAATCTTTGAAAATTATAGAAATACTAAATACATTACATTCCTGCCCTGCTTACCTATAAACTCCACTTCAATATAGAATGCCTCTGAATTCAAATATGTAATGTATTGCTGGCTCAGCAAAGGATGTGGGGTATGGTGAAGATGGAGCACCACGGGAGGGGTGTGAGAAAGGTAGCAGAAAAGGTGTGTCGGTGGTGGTGAGGGTGGCTCAGGTGCAGACACACCCAGCCCTTGAGACCCCAGGCAACTTGAGTCAAAACAATTGGCTTATTGATCATTACAGAATGTCTTTCTGGTTCTTTCCGTTCACCCTCCACTCCCTTCTCCTTTTCCCAACCATGAGTCACTATTCCTTGCTCTTTCTCATCCCCAGTCCACAAAAGAAACCATATCAGAATCAGGTTTCTCATCACTCGCACACATCATGATTTTTTTTTATTGTGGCAGCAGTACAGTGAAATACATGAAATTACAGCAGTACTGTGCAAAAGTCTTAGGCACCCTTGCCACATATATGTATATAGTACAGCTGCTATATAGGCATTCACAGCATGGTAATTGTTAAATTGACCCATTCAGGCCTAAAGATTTATTTCGCTGTGGAGGATTTCTTACTCTCGAGGATCAACATCTTTCCTGGGGGGGGGGGGGGGGATTACTCTGCCATGGCAATGCAGGCCTTTCCCTGAAATGGAGAACTACTGCTCTTGGCATCTTCTGGATGTGTTGGCATCCCAAACAGTGCAAGACAAGCTGCTTTATCAGCTGACCTATCCCAGGCTAATACAAAAGCTTTGAGACAACACTTCCATGTTAGCAATGCCTAGATGACATGCATTTTTTTATCTCTAACAATTTAGCTCTCACATTGGATGGTACAACCACTCTCAATCCCCACATAAGGCAACCCCTGTCAGAGACATGTACATCTTGGTGCTGATAACAATGGGGCAACTGGAATTTCTGCTGCACATTCCAGCCATTTTGGGTTGCCATGTAGACCTGACACAGTGTGGGGTCTTGTCTGGTTTCATTTTGCAACATCTCTGTCTTCTGTTAAGGAGAATATATCACAAACAGTGTCCCTTTATGTAAAATTTTCAGGTATTTCCTTTTCCAAGGTAAATGATTTTTGTGATTAGTTGTCCTCTTGAATTTGACTTTGTTATTGTGTCCTGCAAGACACAGAGCCCATTTCTGCACTCGTGCTGCTGCTGCTGTTAGTGGAACACCCTTCTGTGGATTGAAAATTGACATAATAGGTAATGAGGGTAAACTCTCTCCCACACAAGAACGGGTTAAAACATTTGACACCCAAAACCACGCCCAAGTCCTTTCTGTCAATCTATGTGTAATTTTTCTCTGCAGGGGCAAGGGAATGTGATGAAAAGGCTATGGGGCATTCACGTCCATCACTCATACCACGTGATAGGACAACAACTATATCATAAGGTGAGGCATCACAGGCAAGCTTCCCTGGATGAAGCAGATGATAGTGTGAGAGTACAATGTCACCATTTTCTATGCCTTTTGGAAAGCTACCTCACACTGGCCATTGCCATTTCTTCCCAATCTGTAGCAATGAGTTCAATGTATGGAGCACAGTAGCCAGATTTGGCAGGTACCTGCAGTGGTAATTGACAAACCCAAAACAGGACCACAACTGTGACACATCCTTTGGCCTTGGGGGCATCCACCAATGCTTGAATTTTCCCAGCACACTTGTGTAATGCTTGCATCAATGGTGTGACCATGGTAAGTGATGCTTAGTTTAAAGAATTCATACTTGTTGTATCAGGCCCTGAGCCCATAATCATATAATCTGTTTAAAATGTCTTGAAATTTTGGAGATCTTCCTTGCCATCCTCCCTGGTAACTAAACCCAATTTCCCTCGGGATCAATAAAGTATGTCTGTCTGTCTGTCTGTCAAACTCCTGTACTTTTCTGCATTAACTCTACACTCTAGCTTCACAAGACTTCAAGGGCTTGCTGCAGTGAAGCATCCCCACAGCGTGTTGCAACCACGACGATGCTTCATGGTAGGAATGGTGTTTCTTTGATGGTGTGCAGTGTTTCGCTTATGATAAACATAGTGTTTAGTCTGATGTCCAAAAAGCTCAATTTTGGTTTTGTCAAACCATTGTACCTTCTTCCAGCTGACTCACCAGTAGCTGGACTTTCCAGACACAGTGTAATTTTACTGCAATCAATTAAAACACCTTGACTGCACACAGCTGATCTCCATTTAACTAATTATTTAAGTTCTAAAACCAATTGGCTGCACCAATGATGATTTGGTGTGTCATATTAAAGGGAGTGAGTACTTATACAATTAAATTATTTTGTGTTTTATATATGTAATTAATTTAGATGACCTTGTAGAGATCTGTTTTCCCTTTGACATGAAAGAGTCTTTTTTATGTTGACAAGTGTCAAAAAAGCCAAATTAGACCCACTGTGATTCAATGATGTAAAACAATAAAATGTGAACACTTCCAAGGGGAGGGGTGGTGGTGGGTGTATACTTTTTAGGAATGGCATGAGTCCAATGTGGCTTTTTGGTTGTTGTATTTCACTGTCACAAATGTCATTCCCACAGGAGTATTCTTTTTTCCAGTATAAGTTCTTAGTTGGATATTAGCAGGCTTAAGTTCAGTATCTTTGAAATGCCACACAAACTCATTTTATGGAATGACTGAAACAACAAAGCCAGTGTCCAAATCCATTTTAATTAATTTGCCTTTCACTTCTGGTGTAAGTCATATTGCTTGTCTCTTGTTAATTTTCACATTGTAAAACTTAAGGAGTACCCAATCATGTGTCACTCTCATCATTATGAAATTTTTCATCAATAGCGTGCAGATTAGTGTTCTTTTTGAAACTGCGACTTGAATTTTTATATTTTTCTCTTCCCTGTGTAGTCGATTTTTTTGTCTTCCTGGTATGCTCTTATGTGTGTCCTACTTAGTTGCACTTTCTGCAAGTTTCACCTTTGAACCTGCACTGGTCTGGTGTATGTGAGCTTCTAACACAATAGTAACACAATTTATTTGGCCACATAGGTTTTTATTTAAACATTGCAATTTTGCTCAAGCTCACCTTCATTCCGAACTGCAACTCAATTGCATATCTGGCTGCTGTTTCCATTGATACAGTGATTTCAGCTGCTCTTTTAAATGTGTGCTTTTCTTCAGTTAGAAGCTGTTTTTGAATGCTTTCTTGTAAGATTCTACAAATAAAACAATCTCTCAGTGCACCATCATGCTCAGCACTGAACTGACAATACTTGGACAGCTTCTTCAATCCATCTATGTAACCTGAAAAGGACTTCCCTTCCTTGCGATTCCACTTATGAAACATCAAGCTCTCTGCAGTCAAAAATGATTTCAGTTCTAAATGTTCCTGCATTACATTCACAATACCATCAAAGCTAATTATGGCAGGTTTGTTTGGAGCAGTCAAATTTTTAATTGAACTGTATGCTTTTCCACCAACTGCTCTCAGCAAAACTGGCAATTATTTCTCATCGGCTATTCCATTTCCTTTAATATACTGTTAATTCTTTCAGTATACATCACCCAATTATCTGCTGTGCAACCAAACACGTCTATCTTTGGGATGTAGCCAACCATCTCTACTTTTTATTTATTTATTATAATTAGCACCCAACATTCACTGTTTATGAACCTGTGAATTTCATCTGTTTCCTGCCTTTTTTAGTGACTGTCTTTCTCCCGTGTGAAAAAAAAACATACTGTGCTTCAATAAGTAGGTAGTCATCTTGAGTTTGTTTTAAAACTTCCTTGTTACCACTGTTATATTTGTTACTCCAGAAACCAATAGAAAGAAAAACACGGGAGCCAGGATAAATGTCTCTCCTGAAGTTTACTTTAGTGAGGCGCTCACTTAAGACATGGTGGTGTAATGACATATGCCATCCATGCATTTTGTACATTTATCTGTGATGAATAATACAAAGAACAAAGAATGTTTAATTAAACAATATATTTCTAATGTTACTCAAGTATTACTGAAATATTGAATATATTACAATCATAGTCAGACATTTGTGCATTACTCACAGTGATTACCATGTGTTTTGTGCTTATTCTCTGCTCTTCGCTGTGAAGATATTGTTGGAAGTGTCAACAAGGCCTGTAGTTACTCCAATGAGTAATAGTGAAAAGAAAAAGAGGAAGCATTTATGTTTATCTCTAACAAAGAAAGTCAAGTTGTTGACAGTGGTGTTAAGTGTGAATCATCGGACAGAGGAATATGGTATTGGAACAACCACAATCTGCAACCTGAAGAAACAAAAGGACAAACTGTTAAAAGTTCTTATGCTGAAAGTAAAGAAGCTAATGTAAAAAGGAAAAACAATGCATGAAGCAAAAGTTGAAGATTTTGATTATTTATTGAAAGAGTGGATTCGTCAGCGTCAGAGTAAACATGTGCAGCTTAATAGAATGCTGTTCATGAAACAAGCAAAGATGTATCATGATGAATTGAAAATTGAAGGTAATTGTGAATATTTAGCAGGCTGGTGGCAGAACTTTATGAAAAGACACAGCATTCAATTTTTAAATATTTTTGTGGTGTTAAAGCATCTGCTCATTGATGAGTTTACCAAGATCATTGCTGATGAAAAATCACAAATACATGCGATGAATAATTTTTAGACAAAGACTGCTTACTGGTAGCACATAAGTTAAGAGTCAGGAATTATCGTGATGCTGACCAGCCACTGACCATCCACCAGAGCAGCTGAGGCAGTGACAGCTTACCTTTCTGAAGTTTCAGTGTACACATTTTTATTTAATGCACAAAATTATTAAAATATTATAGAAAACTAGAATCAGGGTAAATGCATTAGCTGTATATATGTATATTGTAAATTGATAATGTTTCTCATCCCCAAACTATGTCACTAATTAGATGGAAGACCACAATCTGTGCGGTTTGATGATAACATATCCTCCTTGCTGGCGCACCTCAGGGGTGTGTGCTTAGCCCACTGCTCTACTCTCTATATACACATGACTGTGTGGCTAGGCATAGCTCAAGTACCATCTATAAATTTGCTGACGATACAGCCATTGTTGGTAGAATCTCAGGTGGTGACAAGAGGGCGTACAGGAGTGAGATCAGCCAACCAGTGGAGTGGTGTCGCAGCAACAACCTAACACTCAACGTCAGTAAGACAAAAGAGCTGATTGTGGACTTCAGGAGGGGTAAGATGAGGGAACCAATCCTCATAGAGGGATCAGAAGTGGAGAGCGTGAGCAACTTCAAGTTCCTGGGCATCAAGATCTCTGAGGATCTAACCTGGTCCCAACATATCAATGTAGTTTTAAAGAAGGCAAGACAGCGACTATACTTCATTAGGAGTATGTCAACAAATACACTCAAGATCTTCTATAGTTGTACTGTGGAGAGCATTCTGACAGGGTGCATCACTGTCTGGTATGGAGGGGCTACAGCACAGGACCGAAAGAAACTGCAGGAGGTTGTAAATCTAGTCAGCTCCATCTTCGGCACTAGCCTACAAAGTACCCAGGACATCTTCAGGGAGCAGTGTCTCAGAAAGGCAGCATCCATTATTAATGACCTCCAGCACCCAGGGCAGAATCAGAATCAGAATTGGTTTATTACACCCGGCATGTGACGTGAAATTTGTTAATTTAGCAGCAGCAGTTCAATCTAGCAGAGAAAAAACAATAATAATAATAATAATAATAATAATAATAATAATAATCAATAAAGTAAATCAATTACATATATTGAATAGTTTTTTGAGTGAGTTAGTGTCCAAAGATTCAATGTCCATTTAGGAATTGGATGGCAGAGGGGAAGAAGCTGTTCCTGAATTGCTGAACGTGTGCCTTCAGGGTTCTGTACCTCCTACCAGATGGTAATAGTGAGAAAAGGGCATGTCCTGGGTGCTGGGAAGGAAGCAAACAAGTAAGGTTTTAAAGAATATGATGGCTTGCAGAAGCTCACCAAAATATAATCTGATGATGGATAAAGGAAAAGGCTATTTTTTGTCTTTTCCAATACAACATTTAAAAGGCATTTGCAAAGGTTCATAGATAGGCAAGTTTAGAAGGATTTGGGCCAAATACAGACAAATTGGACTGAATCACGAAAGCAATTTGCTCTGCATGGAGATGTTTACTTGAAAGGATTTTTCTGTGTTATATACTGTAATTCTATGGCTCTATGCAAAATAACAAATATAAATAATAAAACCTTTAGCCTTGTAGCATTACCAATGTAAAAGGGGATATTTTCTTTGTGAAAATATGTTTTAATGAGGCTAAATGAGAGCTATTTCTACAGGGCTTATTTTCTGAGTGGCCAAACTAAAATTGTGCAATTTGGATGTAAATTCTAAGCTCAAAGAATGAAGCCTTGTGAATTGTTGAAATTGTCAAAATTGCCATCTACTTGATTATTACAAGTCAACTGATTTTTGTGACCAGGTTCAAATTAGAAATAGATCATTTTGGTACCAAATTTGAACTATTATACTCCTGTAGTTAAAATAAACTGATATTCTGGATTTGCTTTACAAATTCATTGGTAATTTTGTATTCCTATGAACATCACCTCCCAGAAGTATGTGTTACAAGTTTTCAACATCTGCATCTTTTTAGAAATTAGAGCAAAAGAGACGTTTCTGCTGTTATTTATCTGTACTCGCTCCTATGTTTCTAAGTCATATTGTTTCTCAGAATTCAGAACTGGATAAAAACTAATTGCACAAGTTACCTCAAAGTTTGATCATTACATCCTCTGACATTTAAATCTACTATTTTAGCTATACATTATACTGGCTGAATTCGCTGAGTGGAAAATCTACTATGATTTTACTATACTTGCAAATTCAACACTGCAAGATGATAATATCATTCAACTACCTGACCACTGAAAGAGGATTACTGCTTCTAAATGTCTCCCACAGACAGAAAATGCTTTAGTTCTATTGTTTGCCCTTGAGAACATGGATGGGTTGATGAAAGTCAATTTGGAATTATCCACCCATGAAACTGTTAAATGTCTTTCCTTCAATGTTATGTTGTCTATCTCACTTATATAAATGTGAAATTTAGTCCCAAATAATACCTGTAATTGTGTGCTTTATGTACTGCATTACCAGTTCATAAAAGCTTGTACAAAGGCAATACTTTTGACTGAAATAAAATCTCTTTAATAGCTTACTTAAGCACACTCTTTTTCTTTTCACAGATTAACTTGAGCTGTCTAGTGTGTAGAGAACATTAGCACTGGAATCTACATAGACATCTAGCCCAAGTTTTTCCAAGTAGCAGTTCTCTGAGATATGGTCTGTAGAAGGGTTGGACTGCAGTTCAACTTTTCAAGGGATAGCATTTACAGATCTAATAGTGGGGGAGGTAAAGGAAGAATCAGCATCACCATTTTTTTTCAATTACATGGGAGGGGTTTGTAGTCCTGGAAGGTTCATAAACTTAGACCAAATGGATAGAGGTTAGAAATATAAAGAACTGATAGGGTTATAATACAGATACCCCGATAGTTAACAGAAGAACGAAAAGCAGACATGTAAGCAAATCACAGAAGGTGCATGAACAATATGGTACAATATTGGATGATTTTAATTTCCCCAATATTGATTGGGATTACCTTAGTTTGAGGAGCTTGGATAGCATGGAATTTGTAAAGTGAGTCCAGAAGAGATTTTTTGAGTCAATACATAGATAGTCTACTGGAGTCAGTGCTGAGTTGTATCTCATCTTGGGAAACGAGACTGGACAACTGGTGGATAGTGATCATAATTTTGTCATTCCCAATAGCAGTAGAAAGGAATAAGGAAGGTCCTAAATTGGGCAGAGGGTAGGAGAAGATGATTTCAATAACATATGGAAAGGACATGGTGAAAGGAGAATGGGAGTAGTTGCTTGCAAGTAGAACAACATCAAATAAGTATCAACCTTTCAACAATGCAGTGGTGAGAGTTAAGTCTGACATGTTCCTATAAGAGTGAAAGCAAGCATGGCGAGGTTGTCAAGGATTTGCTAAAGAAAAGCAAGAAGTACATGGCAGAACATAACACATAGGAGCAGAATTATGTCATTTTTGGCCCAAATGAGTCTGCTCTGACATTCCATCTTGGCTAATTTATTATTCCTCTCGAACCCATTCTCCTGCCTTCTCTCTGCAACCTTTGGCACCCTTACTAATTACGAGCCTATCAAATTCCGCTTTAAATATACCCAATGACTTGACCTCCAGATCCATCTTTGGCAATGAATTCCATTGATTCACCACTGTCTGGTTGAAGAAATTCCTCCTCATCTCTGTTATAGAAGCATAGAACACTACAGCACAGAAACAGGCCTTTCAGCCTGTTACGTACCCCGTAACTTGATCACTTACCAGCAAAGATAGAGAGGTCCGTTGAAGTCTGATGGTTCTATTTTTAACAGTATTTATTGATAAAATACACAAGAATAATATCAATGCAAACATACAGATAAAATACGTCGTCAATACTAAATCTAAAAGCGCGGGTATAATAATAATCAATAAGAAATAGCTCTATCGTTGTCTAGGGGATAATGTATTGTCCGATGGAAATATAAAAGTCACTCAAGTTCATTCAAGCTGCAGCTTTTGGTTGGAGAGAGAGACAGAGGCTTAGAACTTACCCGGTTTTCCGTTTTATGATGTTGATCCTTCGAAATGGCGTCGGTGGTGATCTCTTCCTTAGCTAAGCCGCCTTCCATGGTAGGGCCTGAATCCCGGGGCAACGGGAAAGGACACACATGGGCCCTCCACCGGCTATTGCTATTAAACGCTGTTATGGAACTTCTAGCATTCTCCTGGTGCGTGTGTGTCAAGGGCTGTTCCCCAGACCCTCTTTTATCCCCACTCACGGGGTTTCAGATGTCAATCAGGGTGGAATGATGCCATCCTCCAACCAGCCCACGTTTGCCCGAGGGCTTCCACGAAGCACAGTACACAATACACAATTCCGTCTCCAAGAGACAATAGCCATTATCAATGATTCCGCCTTTCGGAGGCCAGGACACATTCCAAACCTGTTTGTGAATTCTGCATGTCTTTCTCTCATTTCCTGGGTCTCCTGACCTGACTTAATAGCGATCTTGCAATTCTCAAAAAGGAGGAGGCCACAGGCGTAACAAGCCCAACTAGTCTATGCCAAAGTAGTAATCTACTTAGTCCCATCAAATTGCACCCATACCCTTCATACTCTTCCGATCTACCTACCTATCCAAATTTCTCTTAAGTGTTGAAATCAAACCTACATTCACCACTTCCACTGACAGCTCATTCCACACTCTCATCACCCTCTGTGTGAAGAAATTCCTTTTAATGTTCCACTTAAACATTTAACCTTTCACTTAATCCATGACCTCTAGGTCTATTCTCTCCAGACCTCAGTGGAAAAATTCTGCTTGCAATTACTCAATCCACTGTTTACCTCTCATAATTTTGAATATCTCTATCAACTCTCCCCTCATTCTTCTACAATCCAAGGAATCAAGTCATAACTTATTCAACCTTTTCCCACAACTCATATCCTCAAGTTGTACCTCTATCTTTATAAATTTCCTCTGCACTCTCTCAATCTTATTGACACCTTTTCTGTAGGTAGGTGACCTACACTGCTCATAATACTCCAAATTAGGCTTCACCAACATCTTAAACAATGATGCACACAAGATACTGGAGAAACTCAGCAGGCCAAGCAGCATCTGTGGAGAACAGTCAACATTTTGGGCTGAGACTCTTCTTGGAGAAGATGCTGTCTGAAACTGAGTTCCTCCAGAATCTTGTGTGTGTTGCTTTGGATTTCCAGCGTCTGCAGAACCTCGTGTTTATTCAATGTCAATACAACATCCCAACTCCTGTACTCACATTTTGATTTATGAAGCCCAATGTGCCAAAGCTTTATTTGTGACCTTATCTAGCTATGATGCCACTTAAAGAAATCAAGGATCTGTATTCCCAGATCCCTTTGTTCTATTAAACTCCTCAGTGCCCTACTGTCCTCTGTGTAAATTACACTTTTGTTCTCCCAAAGTGCAAAAAGTGGCTCTGAAGGGATCTCTTTCTACTCTGAGGCTGTGTCCTCTGGCCCTAGGCTCCTCGAATGCAGGAAGCATCTTCTCCACATCCACTCTATCCTGGCTTTTCAGTATTCAACAGGTTTCAATGAGATTCCCTGCTTATTCTTCTAAACATTAGTGAGTACTGGACTGGCACCATCAAACTTACGTGAGCCATTATTTTGAGTGGCAACCAATGACACAAGATACAACAAGCTCTACAAATTGCCTTCCTTACCATTGACCATGATTCCAGGGTTGGATGGCTTGTCATATGAAAAGCGTCTGATGGCTCTGGGCCTGTATTCACTAGAATTCTGAAAAATGAGGGCTGACCTCATTGCAACTATTTCAAATGGTAAAAGGCCTTGATAGTGTAGATGTGGAGAGGATGTTTCCTGTGGTAGGAGAGTCTAAGACCAGAGTCTAAGATCAGAATAGGGGGGTGTCCTTTTAGAACTGAGATGAGGAGGAGTTTATTGGGGTACACCTGTATGCCTGCTCATTATTGCAAATATCTAATCAGACAATCATTTGGCAGTAATTCAAAGCTTAAAAGAATGCAGGCATGGTCAAGGTGTTCAAATATTGTTCAAAGTGAACATCAGAAGAGGGAAGCAATATGATCTAAATAACTTTGATCATGGAATGATAATTGATCCCAGATTTGATTATCCCAGAAACTACTGATTTCCTGGGATTTTCACACATAACTGTCTCTAGAGTTGACAGAGAATGGTGTTAAAAACAAGAAACATCTGGTGAATGGCAGTTCTGTGGCCCTTGTTAAATAGAGAAGTCAGAGGAGATTGAGCAGACTGGTTTACGTTGACAGGAAGGCAATAGTAACTCAAATAACCATGCATTACGACAATGGTGTGTAGAAGAGCACCTCTGAGCATACAACACATTGCACCTTGAAATGGACAGGCTGCAGCAGTAGAAGACCATAGACCTTAAGTGCAGTAGCCACTTTATTAGGTACAGGAGGCAGCTAATAAAGTGGTGACTGCATTTACAATGAGCATAGTCAGGCCTTAGGGAGTGTTGATGATCAGAGGGGCATTTGGTTACACATCTATAATTCCCTGAAAGTGGCTGCACTGGAGGTATGTTGGCGAGGAAGGTGTATAGGATCTTTGCTTTTATCTGACATGGCAGGGTACATAAGAGTAGTGGCATCATCTTACAGCATTGGTGAAACCATCCTGGAATACTGTGTGTGGTTCTGGTTAGTATGCTATAGGAATGAGGAGACTACATTCGAGAAGCTGTGGAGAAGACCTGCAAGATGTTTCCTGGGTTGAAGTATTCAAGCTATAAGGTGTGATTGGATAGAATGGGCTTGTTTTCCTTGGAGCAGAGAAGGCTCAGAGGTGTTTCAATAGAAGCAAATACTTGGGGAGCCACACTAGCATAGTGGGTAGCATAGCTCAGGAGCTCAGAGTTAAATTCCAACGCCGTTTGCAAGAAATTTGTTCATCCTCCCTGTGTGCACGTGGGTTTCCTCTGGGAGCTCCAGTTTCCTCCCACATTCCAAAGACCTCCCACCTGGCAGATTAATTGGCTGTTGTAAGTTGTTCTGTGACAAAGCTGCAGTTCAATAGGTGGGCTGCTGGGCGGTGTGGCTCATTGTGCTCCCTGCACATATTTGGAACGTGTTGGTTGTTGATGCAAACAACACATTTAACAGTATGCTTCAATGTACATGTGACAAATAAAGCTAATCTTTTCCCTTATCTTTAAAAATAAAACCCTTTTTTTTTACACAGTGAAATTACTAGGCCTGGAATATTGACCTGGAGCCATAAGCTTGAATCATAGCATGGCAGCTGAGCTTTATAAATTTAAGTAATTAAATCTGAATTAAAATGCTTATATCAAAAATGTGACCATAAAATTACTGGATTATATTAAAAAGAAACTTTTGGTTCACTAATTTTCTTCAGGAAGGACATCCTCCATTCTTACCCAGTCTGGGTTTTTAATTGTGAATCTAAACAACCAAAGTGATTCATTCTTATCCAGCCTCAGAAATGGTCTCATAAGCCACTGGGTTCAAAGGACAACACATGTTGAGCTCCTACTGCTGTCCCATGAACTAATAAAAAGGAACTGAATGTTCATTCAATAATAGTTTTAATATTACTTTCATTATATTAGCAGAAAACTTATCAATATCAGCATGTGGAAACCAGCT